>NC_064895.1:13704692-18704692 GCF_929443795.1 Astur gentilis
CCCTGTGGGAGAAGGAGCCGTAAGTTTGCCTTTTCAGAAAAAAGCTTCTGCCGAGAGCGAGCACCGTGACATGCTGAGTCTCTGGGAAAGCAGAAGATCCCAAAAGCTGTTGTGCCTGTGGATAGGCTGCAGAGGGATAGTGAAAAACTGCATTAGTTTTTAGGGCTGGCACCTTCCCTGTGGGAGAAGGAGCCGTAAGTTTGCCTTTCAGAAAAAGCTCTGCCGAGAGCGAGCACCGTGACATGCTGAGTCTCTGGGAAAGCAGAGATCCCAAAAGCTGTTGTGCCTGTGGATAGGCTGCAGAGGGATAGTGAAAAACTGCATTAGTTTTCAGGGCTGGCACCTTCCCTGTGGAGAAGGAGCCGTAAGTTTGCCTTTTCAGAAAAAAGCTTCTGCGAGAGCGAGCACCGTGACATGCTGAGTCTCTGGGAAAGCAGAGATCCCAAAGCTGTTGTGCCTGTGGATAGGCTGCAGAGGGATAGTGAAAAACTGCATTAGTTTTCAGGGCTGGCACCTTCCCTGTGGGAGAAGGAGCCGTAAGTTTGCCTTTTCAGAAAAAAGCTTCTGCCAAGAGCGAGCACCGTGACATGCTGAGTCTCTGGGAAAGCAGAGATCCCCAAAGCTGTTGTGCCTGTGGATAGGCTGCAGAGGGATAGTGAAAAACTGCATTAGTTTTCAGGGCTGGCACCTTCCCTGTGGGAGAAGGGAGCCGTAAGTTTGCCTTTTCAGAAAAAGCTTCTGCCGAGGGAGCGGGAGCACCGTGACATGCTGAGTCTCTGGGAAAGCAGAGATCCCCAAAGCTGTTGTGCCTGTGGATAGGCTGCAGAGGGATAGTGAAAAACTGCATTAGTTTTCAGGGGCTGGCACCTTCCCTGTTGGAGAAGGAGCCGTAAGTTTGCCTTTTCAGAAAAAAGCTTCTGCCGAGAGCGAGCACCGTGACATGCTGAGTCTCTGGGAAAGCAGAGATCCCCAAAGCTGTTGTGCCTGTGGATAGGCTGCAGAGGGATAGTGAAAAACTGCATTAGTTTTCAGGGCTGGCACCTTCCCTGTGGGAGAAGGAGCCGTAAGTTTGCCTTTTCAGAAAAAAGCTTCTGCCGAGAGCGAGCACCGTGACATGCTGAGTCTCTGGGAAAGCAGAGATCCCCAAAGCTGTTGTGCCTGTGGATAGGCTGCAGAGGGATAGTGAAAAACTGCATTAGTTTCAGGGCTGGCACCTTCCCTGTGGGAGAAGGAGCCGTAAGTTTGCCTTTTCAGAAAAAAGCTTCTGCCGAGAGCGAGCACCGTGACATGCTGAGTCTCTGGGAAAGCAGAGATCCCCAAAGCTGTTGTGCCTGTGGATAGGCTGCAGAGGGATAGTGAAAAACTGCATTAGTTTTCAGGGCTGGCACCTTCCCTGTGGGAGAAGGAGCCGTAAGTTTGCCTTTTCAGAAAAAAGCTTCTGCCGAGAGCGAGCACCGTGACATGCTGAGTCTCTGGGAAAGCAGAGATCCCAAAAGCTGTTGTGCCTGTGGATAGGCTGCAGAGGGATAGTGAAAAACTGCATTAGTTTTTAGGGCTGGCACCTTCCCTGTGGGAGAAGGAGCCGTAAGTTGCCTTTTCAGAAAAAGGCTCTGCCGAGGCGAGCACCGTGACATGCTGAGTCTCTGGGAAAGCAGAGATCCCAAAAGCTGTTGTGCCTGTGGATAGGCTGCAGAGGGATAGTGAAAAACTGCATTAGTTTTCAGGGCTGGCACCTTCCCTGTGGGAGAAGGAGCCGTAAGTTTGCCTTTTCAGAAAAAGCTTCTGCCGAGAGCGAGCACCGTGACATGCTGAGTCTCTGGGAAGCAGAGATCCCCAAAGCTGTTGTGCCTGTGGATAGGCTGCAGAGGGGATAGTGAAAAACTGCATTAGTTTTCAGGGGCTGGCACCTTCCCTGTGGGAGAAGGAGCCGTAAGTTTGCCTTTTCAGAAAAAAGCTTCTGCCAAGAGCGAGCACCGTGACATGCTGAGTCTCTGGGAAAGCAGAGATCCCCAAAGCTGTTGTGCCTGTGGATAGGCTGCAGAGGGATAGTGAAAAACTGCATTAGTTTTCAGGGCTGGCACCTTCCCTGTGGGAGAAGGAGCCGTAAGTTTGCCTTTTCAGAAAAAAGCTTCTGCCGAGAGCGAGCACCGTGACATGCTGAGTCTCTGGGAAAGCAGAGATCCCCAAAGCTGTTGTGCCTGTGGATAGGCTGCAGAGGGATAGTGAAAAACTGCATTAGTTTTCAGGGCTGGCACCTTCCCTGTGGGAGAAGGAGCCGTAAGTTTGCCTTTTCAGAAAAAAGCTTCTGCCGAGAGCGAGCACCGTGACATGCTGAGTCTCTGGGAAAGCAGAGATCCCCAAAGCTGTTGTGCCTGTGGATAGGCTGCAGAGGGATAGTGAAAAACTGCATTAGTTTTCAGGGCTGGCACCTTCCCTGTGGGAGAAGGAGCCGTAAGTTTGCCTTTTCAGAAAAAAGCTTCTGCCGAGAGCGAGGTACCGTGACATGCTGAGTCTCTGGGAAAGCAGAGGATCCCCAAAGCTGTTGTGCCTGTGGATAGGCTGCAGTGGGATAGTGAAAAAACTGCATTAGTTTTCAGGGCTGGCACCTTCCCTGTGGGAGAAGGAGCCGTAAGTTTGCCTTTTCAGAAAAAAGCTTCTGCCCGAGAGCGAGCACCGTGACATGCTGAGTCTCTGGGAAAGCAGAGATCCCAAAAGCTGTTGTGCCTGTGGATAGGCTGCAGAGGGGATAGTGAAAAACTGCATTAGTTTTCAGGGCTGGCACCTTCCCTCGTGGGAGAAGGAGCCGTAAGTTTGCCTTTTCAGAAAAAAGCTTCTGCCGGAGAGCGAGCACCGTGACATGCTGAGTCTCTGGGAAAGCAGAGATCCCAAAAGCTGTTTGTGCCTGTGGATAGGCTGGCAGAGGGATAGTGAAAAACTGCATTAGTTTCAGGGCTGGCACCTTCCCTGTGGGAGAAGGAGCCGTAAGTTTGCCTTTTCAGAAAAAGCTTCTGCCGAGAGCGAGACCGTGACATGCTGAGTCTCTGGAAAGCAGAGATCCCCAAAGCTGTTGTGCCTGTGGATAGGCTGCAGAGGGATAGTGAAAAAACTGCATTAGTTTTCAGGGCTGGCACCTTCCTGTGGGAGAAGGAGCCGTAAGTTTGCCTTTTCAGAAAAAAGCTTCTGCCGAGAGCGAGCACCGTGACATGCTGAGTCTCTGGGAAAGCAGAGATCCCCAAAGCTGTTGCGGCTAAAGATAGGCTGCAGAGGGATAGTGAATACCAGCAAGATCTTTCAGGGCTGGCACCTTCCTTGTGGGAGAAGGAGCCGTAAGTTTGCCTTTTCAGAAAAAGGCTCTGGCGAGAGTGAGCACCGTGACATGCTGAGTCTCTGGGAAAGCAGAGATCCCCAAAGCTGTTGTGCCTGTGGATAGGCTGCAGAGGGATAGTGAAAAACTGCATTAGTTTTCAGGGCTGGCACCTTCCCTGTGGGAGAAGGAGCCGTAAGTTTGCCTTTTCAGAAAAAAGCTTCTGCCGAGAGCGAGCACCGTGACATGCTGAGTCTCTGGGAAGCAGAGATCCCCAAAGCTGTTGTGCCTGTGGATAGGCCTGCAGAGGGATAGTGAAAAACTGCATTAGTTTTCAGGGCTGGCACCTTCCCTGTGGGGAGAAGGAGCCGTAAGTTTGCCTTTTCAGAAAAAAGCTTCTGCCGAGAGCGAGCACCGTGACATGCTGAGTCTCTGGGAAAGCAGAGATCCCCAAAGCTGTTGTGCCTGTGGATAGGCTGCAGAGGGATAGTGAATACCAGCAAGATCTTTCAGGGCTGGCACCTTCCTTGTGGGAGAAGGAGCCGTAAGTTTGCCTTTTCAGAAAAGGCTCTGGCGAGAGTGAGCACCGTGACATGCTGAGTCTCTGGGAAAGCAGAGATCCCCAAAGCTGTTGTGCCTGTGGATAGGCTGCAGAGGGATAGTGAAAAACTGCATTAGTTTTCAGGGCTGGCACCTTCCCTGTGGGAGAAGGAGCCGTAAGTTTGCCTTTTCAGAAAAAAGCTTCTGCCAAGAGCGAGCACCATGACATGCTGAGTCTCTGGGAAAGCAGAGATCCCAAAAGCTGTTGTGCCTGTGGATAGGCTGCAGAGGGATAGTGAAAAACTGCTATTAGTTTTCAGGGCTGGCACCTTCCCTGTGGGAGAAGGAGCCCGTAAGTTTGCCTTTTCAGAAAAAAGCTTCTGCCGAGAGCGAGCACCGTGACATGCTGAGTCTCTGGGAAAGCAGAGATCCCCAAAGCTGTTGTGCGTGTGGATAGGCTGCAGGAGGGATAGTGAAAAACTGCATTAGTTTTCAGGGCTGGCACCTTCCCTGTGGGAGAAGGAGCCGTAAGTTTGCCTTATCAGAAAAAGCTTCTGCCCGAGAGCGAAGCACCGTGACATGCTGAGTCTCTGGGAAAGCAGAGATCCCCAAAGCTGTTGTGCCTGTGGATAGGCTGCAGAGGGATAGTGAAAAACTGCATTAGTTTTCAGGGCTGGCACCTTCCCTGTGGGAGAAGGAGCCGTAAGTTTGCCTTTTCAGAAAAAAGCTTCTGCCGAGAGCGAGCACCGTGACATGCTGAGTCTCTGGGAAAGCAGAGATCCCCAAAGCTGTTGTGCCTGTGGATAGGCTGCAGAGGGATAGTGAAAAACTGCATTAGTTTTCAGGGCTGGCACCTTCCCTGTGGGAGAAGGAGCCGTAAGTTTGCCTTTTCAGAAAAAAGCTTCTGCCGAGAGAGAGAGCACCGTGACATGCTGAGTATCTGGGAAAGCAGAGATCCCCAAAGCTGTTGTGCCTGTGGATAGCTGCAGAGGGATAGTGAAAAACTGCATTAGTTTTTCAGGGCTGGCACCTTCCCTGTGGGAGAAGGAGCCGTAAGTTTGCCTTTCAGAAAAAAGCTTCTGCCGAGGAGCGAGCACCGTGACATGCTGAGAATCTGGGAAAGCAGAGATCCCCAAAGCTGTTGTGCCTGTGGATAGGCTGCAGAGGGATAGTGAAAAACTGCATTAGTTTTCAGGGCTGGCACCTTCCCTGTGGGAGAAGGAGCCGTAAGTTTGCCTTTTCAGAAAAAAGCTTCTGCCGAGAGCGAGCACCGTGACATGCTGAGTCTCTGGGAAAGCAGAGATCCCCAAAGCTGTTGTGCCTGTGGATAGGCTGCAGAGGGATAGTGAAAAACTGCATTAGTTTTTCAGGGCTGGCACCTTCCCTGTGGGAGAAGGAGCCGTAAGTTTGCCTTTTCAGAAAAAGCTTCTGCCGAGAGCGAGCACCGTGACATGCTGAGTCTCTGGGAAAGCAGAGATCCCCAAAGCTGTTGTGCCTGTGGATAGGCTGCAGAGGGATAGTGAAAAACTGCATTAGTTTTCAGGGCTGGCACCTTCCCTGTGGGAGAAGGAGCCGTAAGTTTGCCTTTTCAGAAAAAAGCTTCTGCCGAGAGCGAGCACCGTGACATGCTGAGTCTCTGGGAAAGCAGAGATCCCAAAAGCTGTTGTGCCTGTGGATAGGCTGCAGAGGGATAGTGAAAAACTGCATTAGTTTTTAGGGGCTGGCACCTTCCCTGTGGGAGAAGGAGCCGTAAGTTTGCCTTTTCAGAAAAAGGCTCTGCCGAGAGCGAGCACCGTGACATGCTGAGTCTCTGGGAAAGCAGAGATCCCAAAAGCTGTTGTGCCTGTGGATAGGCTGCAGAGGGATAGTGAAAAACTGCATTAGTTTTCAGGGCTGGCACCTTCCCTGTGGGAGAAGGAGCCGTAAGTTTGCCTTTTCAGAAAAAAGCTTCTGCCGAGAGCGAGCACCGTGACATGCTGAGTCTCTGGGAAAGCAGAGATCCCCAAAGCTGTTGTGGCCTGTGGATAGGCTGGCAAGGAGGGATAGTGAAAAACTGCATTAGTTTTCAGGGCTGGCACCTTCCCTGTGGGAGAAGGAGCCGTAAGTTTGCCTTTTCAGAAAAAAGCTTCTGCCAAGAGCGAGCACCGTGACATGCTGAGTCTCTGGGAAAGCAGAGATCCCCAAAGCTGTTGTGCCTGTGGATAGGCTGCAGAGGGATAGTGAAAAACTGCATTAGTTTTCAGGGCTGGCACCTTCCCTGTGGGAGAAGGAGCCGTAAGTTTGCCTTTTCAGAAAAAAGCTTCTGCCGAGAGCGAGCACCGTGACATGCTGAGTCTCTGGGGAAAGCAGAGATCCCCAAAGCTGTTGTGCCTGTGGATAGGCTGCAGAGGGATAGTGAAAAACTGCATTAGTTTTCAGGGCTGGCACCTTCCCTGTGGGAGAAGGAGCCGTAAGTTTGCCTTTTCAGAAAAAAGCTTCTGCCGAGAGCGAGCACCGTGACATGCTGAGTCTCTGGGAAAGCAGAGATCCCCAAAGCTGTTGTGCCTGTGGATAGGCTGCAGAGGGATAGTGAAAAACTGCATTAGTTTTCAGGGCTGGCACCTTCCCTGTGGGAGAAGGAGCCGTAAGTTTGCCTTTTCAGAAAAAAGCTTCTGCCAAGAGCGAGCACCGTGACATGCTGAGTCTCTGGGAAAGCAGAGATCCCAAAAGCTGTTGTGCCTGTGGATAGGCTGCAGAGGGATAGTGAAAAACTGCATTAGTTTTCAGGGCTGGCACCTTCCCTGTGGGAGAAGGAGCCGTAAGTTTGCCTTTTCAGAAAAAAGCTTCTGCCGAGAGCGAGCACCGTGACATGCTGAGTCTCTGGGAAAGCAGAGATCCCAAAAGCTGTTGTGCCTGTGGATAGGCTGCAGAGGGATAGTGAAAAACTGCATTAGTTTTCAGGGCTGGCACCTTCCCTGTGGGAGAAGGAGCCGTAAGTTTGCCTTTTCAGAAAAAAGCTTCTGCCGAGAGCGAGCACCGTGACATGCTGAGTCTCTGGGAAAGCAGAGATCCCCAAAGCTGTTGTGCCTGTGGATAGGCTGCAGAGGGATAGTGAAAAACTGCATTAGTTTTCAGGGCTGGCACCTTCCCTGTGGGAGAAGGAGCCGTAAGTTTGCCTTTTCAGAAAAAAGCTTCTGCCGAGAGCGAGCACCGTGACATGCTGAGTCTCTGGGAAAGCAGAGATCCCCAAAGCTGTTGTGCCTGTGGATAGGCTGCAGAGGGATAGTGAAAAAATGCATTAGTTTTCAGGGCTGGCACCTTCCCTGTGGGAGAAGGAGCCGTAAGTTTGCCTTTTCAGAAAAAAGCTTCTGCCGAGAGCGAGCACCGTGACATGCTGAGAATCTGGGAAAGCAGAGATCCCAAAAGCTGTTGTGCCTGTGGATAGGCTGCAGAGGGATAGTGAAAAACTGCATTAGTTTTCAGGGCTGGCACCTTCCCTGTGGGAGAAGGAGCCGTAAGTTTGCCTTTTCAGAAAAAAGCTTCTGCCGAGAGCGAGCACCGTGACATGCTGAGTCTCTGGGAAAGCAGAGATCCCCAAAGCTGTTGTGCCTGTGGATAGGCTGCAGAGGGATAGTGAAAAACTGCATTAGTTTTCAGGGCTGGCACCTTCCCTGTGGGAGAAGGAGCCGTAAGTTTGCCTTTTCAGAAAAAAGCTTCTGCCGAGAGCGAGCACCGTGACATGCTGAGTCTCTGGGAAAGCAGAGATCCCCAAAGCTGTTGTGCCTGTGGATAGGCTGCAGAGGGATAGTGAAAAACTGCATTAGTTTTCAGGGCTGGCACCTTCCCTGTGGGAGAAGGAGCCGTAAGTTTGCCTTTTCAGAAAAAAGCTTCTGCCGAGAGCGAGCACCGTGACATGCTGAGTCTCTGGGAAAGCAGAGATCCCCAAAGCTGTTGTGCCTGTGGATAGGCTGCAGAGGGATAGTGAAAAACTGCATTAGTTTTCAGGGCTGGCACCTTCCCTGTGGGAGAAGGAGCCGTAAGTTTGCCTTTTCAGAAAAAAGCTTCTGCCGAGAGCGAGCACCGTGACATGCTGAGTCTCTGGGAAAGCAGAGATCCCCAAAGCTGTTGTGCCTGTGGATAGGCTGCAGAGGGATAGTGAAAAACTGCATTAGTTTTCAGGGCTGGCACCTTCCCTGTGGGAGAAGGAGCCGTAAGTTTGCCTTTTCAGAAAAAAGCTTCTGCCGAGAGCGAGCACCGTGACATGCTGAGTCTCTGGGAAAGCAGAGATCCCCAAAGCTGTTGTGCCTGTGGATAGGCTGCAGAGGGATAGTGAAAAACTGCATTAGTTTTCAGGGCTGGCACCTTCCCTGTGGGAGAAGGAGCCGTAAGTTTGCCTTTTCAGAAAAAAGCTTCTGCCGAGAGCGAGCACCGTGACATGCTGAGTCTCTGGGAAAGCAGAGATCCCCAAAGCTGTTGTGCCTGTGGATAGGCTGCAGAGGGATAGTGAAAAACTGCATTAGTTTTTAGGGCTGGCACCTTCCCTGTGGGAGAAGGAGCCGTAAGTTTGCCTTTTCAGAAAAAGGCTCTGCCGAGAGCGAGCACCGTGACATGCTGAGTCTCTGGGAAAGCAGAGATCCCCAAAGCTGTTGTGCCTGTGGATAGGCTGCAGAGGGATAGTGAAAAACTGCATTAGTTTTCAGGGCTGGCACCTTCCCTGTGGGAGAAGGAGCCGTAAGTTTGCCTTTTCAGAAAAAAGCTTCTGCCGAGAGCGAGCACCGTGACATGCTGAGTCTCTGGGAAAGCAGAGATCCCCAAAGCTGTTGTGCCTGTGGATAGGCTGCAGAGGGATAGTGAAAAACTGCATTAGTTTTCAGGGCTGGCACCTTCCCTGTGGGAGAAGGAGCCGTAAGTTTGCCTTTTCAGAAAAAAGCTTCTGCCGAGAGCGAGCACCGTGACATGCTGAGTCTCTGGGAAAGCAGAGATCCCCAAAGCTGTTGTGCCTGTGGATAGGCTGCAGAGGGATAGTGAAAAACTGCATTAGTTTTCAGGGCTGGCACCTTCCCTGTGGGAGAAGGAGCCGTAAGTTTGCCTTTTCAGAAAAAAGCTTCTGCCGAGAGCGAGCACCGTGACATGCTGAGTCTCTGGGAAAGCAGAGATCCCCAAAGCTGTTGTGCCTGTGGATAGGCTGCAGAGGGATAGTGAAAAACTGCATTAGTTTTCAGGGCTGGCACCTTCCCTGTGGGAGAAGGAGCCGTAAGTTTGCCTTTTCAGAAAAAAGCTTCTGCCGAGAGCGAGCACCGTGACATGCTGAGTCTCTGGGAAAGCAGAGATCCCCAAAGCTGTTGTGCCTGTGGATAGGCTGCAGAGGGATAGTGAAAAACTGCATTAGTTTTCAGGGCTGGCACCTTCCCTGTGGGAGAAGGAGCCGTAAGTTTGCCTTTTCAGAAAAAAGCTTCTGCCGAGAGCGAGCACCGTGACATGCTGAGTCTCTGGGAAAGCAGAGATCCCCAAAGCTGTTGTGCCTGTGGATAGGCTGCAGAGGGATAGTGAAAAACTGCATTAGTTTTCAGGGCTGGCACCTTCCCTGTGGGAGAAGGAGCCGTAAGTTTGCCTTTTCAGAAAAAAGCTTCTGCCGAGAGCGAGCACCGTGACATGCTGAGTCTCTGGGAAAGCAGAGATCCCCAAAGCTGTTGTGCCTGTGGATAGGCTGCAGAGGGATAGTGAAAAACTGCATTAGTTTTCAGGGCTGGCACCTTCCCTGTGGGAGAAGGAGCCGTAAGTTTGCCTTTTCAGAAAAAAGCTTCTGCCGAGAGCGAGCACCGTGACATGCTGAGTCTCTGGGAAAGCAGAGATCCCCAAAGCTGTTGTGCCTGTGGATAGGCTGCAGAGGGATAGTGAAAAACTGCATTAGTTTTTAGGGCTGGCACCTTCCCTGTGGGAGAAGGAGCCGTAAGTTTGCCTTTTCAGAAAAAGGCTCTGCCGAGAGCGAGCACCGTGACATGCTGAGTCTCTGGGAAAGCAGAGATCCCCAAAGCTGTTGTGCCTGTGGATAGGCTGCAGAGGGATAGTGAAAAACTGCATTAGTTTTCAGGGCTGGCACCTTCCCTGTGGGAGAAGGAGCCGTAAGTTTGCCTTTTCAGAAAAAAGCTTCTGCCGAGAGCGAGCACCGTGACATGCTGAGTCTCTGGGAAAGCAGAGATCCCCAAAGCTGTTGTGCCTGTGGATAGGCTGCAGAGGGATAGTGAAAAACTGCATTAGTTTTCAGGGCTGGCACCTTCCCTGTGGGAGAAGGAGCCTTAAGTTTGCCTTTTCAGAAAAAAGCTTCTGCCGAGAGCGAGCACCGTGACATGCTGAGTCTCTGGGAAAGCAGAGATCCCCAAAGCTGTTGTGCCTGTGGATAGGCTGCAGAGGGATAGTGAAAAACTGCATTAGTTTTCAGGGCTGGCACCTTCCCTGTGGGAGAAGGAGCCGTAAGTTTGCCTTTTCAGAAAAAAGCTTCTGCCGAGAGCGAGCACCGTGACATGCTGAGTCTCTGGGAAAGCAGAGATCCCCAAAGCTGTTGTGCCTGTGGATAGGCTGCAGAGGGATAGTGAATACCAGCAAGATCTTTCAGGGCTGGCACCTTCCTTGTGGGAGAAGGAGCCGTAAGTTTGCCTTTTCAGAAAAAGGCTCTGGCGAGAGTGAGCACCGTGACATGCTGAGTCTCTGGGAAAGCAGAGATCCCCAAAGCTGTTGTGCCTGTGGATAGGCTGCAGAGGGATAGTGAAAAACTGCATTAGTTTTCAGGGCTGGCACCTTCCCTGTGGGAGAAGGAGCCGTAAGTTTGCCTTTTCAGAAAAAAGCTTCTGCCAAGAGCGAGCACCATGACATGCTGAGTCTCTGGGAAAGCAGAGATCCCAAAAGCTGTTGTGCCTGTGGATAGGCTGCAGAGGGATAGTGAAAAACTGCATTAGTTTTCAGGGCTGGCACCTTCCCTGTGGGAGAAGGAGCCGTAAGTTTGCCTTTTCAGAAAAAAGCTTCTGCCGAGAGCGAGCACCGTGACATGCTGAGTCTCTGGGAAAGCAGAGATCCCCAAAGCTGTTGTGCTTGTGGATAGGCTGCAGAGGGATAGTGAAAAACTGCATTAGTTTTCAGGGCTGGCACCTTCCCTGTGGGAGAAGGAGCCGTAAGTTTGCCTTTTCAGAAAAAAGCTTCTGCCGAGAGCGAGCACCGTGACATGCTGAGTCTCTGGGAAAGCAGAGATCCCCAAAGCTGTTGTGCCTGTGGATAGGCTGCAGAGGGATAGTGAAAAACTGCATTAGTTTTCAGGGCTGGCACCTTCCCTGTGGGAGAAGGAGCCGTAAGTTTGCCTTTTCAGAAAAAAGCTTCTGCCGAGAGCGAGCACCGTGACATGCTGAGAATCTGGGAAAGCAGGGATCCCCAAAGCTGTTGTGCCTGTGGATAGGCTGCAGAGGGATAGTGAAAAACTGCATTAGTTTTCAGGGCTGGCACCTTCCCTGTGGGAGAAGGAGCCGTAAGTTTGCCTTTTCAGAAAAAAGCTTCTGCCGAGAGCGAGCACCGTGACATGCTGAGAATCTGGGAAAGCAGAGATCCCCAAAGCTGTTGTGCCTGTGGATAGGCTGCAGAGGGATAGTGAAAAACTGCATTAGTTTTCAGGGCTGGCACCTTCCCTGTGGGAGAAGGAGCCGTAAGTTTGCCTTTTCAGAAAAAAGCTTCTGCCGAGAGCGAGCACCGTGACATGCTGAGTCTCTGGGAAAGCAGAGATCCCCAAAGCTGTTGTGCCTGTGGATAGGCTGCAGAGGGATAGTGAAAAACTGCATTAGTTTTCAGGGCTGGCACCTTCCCTGTGGGAGAAGGAGCCGTAAGTTTGCCTTTTCAGAAAAAAGCTTCTGCCGAGAGCGAGCACCGTGACATGCTGAGTCTCTGGGAAAGCAGAGATCCCCAAAGCTGTTGCGGCTAAAGATAGGCTGCAGAGGGATAGTGAATACCAGCAAGATCTTTCAGGGCTGGCACCTTCCTTGTGGGAGAAGGAGCCGTAAGTTTGCCTTTTCAGAAAAAGGCTCTGGCGAGAGTGAGCACCGTGACATGCTGAGTCTCTGGGAAAGCAGAGATCCCCAAAGCTGTTGTGCCTGTGGATAGGCTGCAGAGGGATAGTGAAAAACTGCATTAGTTTTCAGGGCTGGCACCTTCCCTGTGGGAGAAGGAGCCGTAAGTTTGCCTTTTCAGAAAAAAGCTTCTGCCGAGAGCGAGCACCGTGACATGCTGAGTCTCTGGGAAAGCAGAGATCCCCAAAGCTGTTGTGCCTGTGGATAGGCTGCAGAGGGATAGTGAAAAACTGCATTAGTTTTCAGGGCTGGCACCTTCCCTGTGGGAGAAGGAGCCGTAAGTTTGCCTTTTCAGAAAAAAGCTTCTGCCGAGAGCGAGCACCGTGACATGCTGAGTCTCTGGGAAAGCAGAGATCCCCAAAGCTGTTGTGCCTGTGGATAGGCTGCAGAGGGATAGTGAATACCAGCAAGATCTTTCAGGGCTGGCACCTTCCTTGTGGGAGAAGGAGCCGTAAGTTTGCCTTTTCAGAAAAAGGCTCTGGCGAGAGTGAGCACCGTGACATGCTGAGTCTCTGGGAAAGCAGAGATCCCCAAAGCTGTTGTGCCTGTGGATAGGCTGCAGAGGGATAGTGAAAAACTGCATTAGTTTTCAGGGCTGGCACCTTCCCTGTGGGAGAAGGAGCCGTAAGTTTGCCTTTTCAGAAAAAAGCTTCTGCCAAGAGCGAGCACCATGACATGCTGAGTCTCTGGGAAAGCAGAGATCCCAAAAGCTGTTGTGCCTGTGGATAGGCTGCAGAGGGATAGTGAAAAACTGCATTAGTTTTCAGGGCTGGCACCTTCCCTGTGGGAGAAGGAGCCGTAAGTTTGCCTTTTCAGAAAAAAGCTTCTGCCGAGAGCGAGCACCGTGACATGCTGAGTCTCTGGGAAAGCAGAGATCCCCAAAGCTGTTGTGCCTGTGGATAGGCTGCAGAGGGATAGTGAAAAACTGCATTAGTTTTCAGGGCTGGCACCTTCCCTGTGGGAGAAGGAGCCGTAAGTTTGCCTTTTCAGAAAAAAGCTTCTGCCGAGAGCGAGCACCGTGACATGCTGAGTCTCTGGGAAAGCAGAGATCCCCAAAGCTGTTGTGCCTGTGGATAGGCTGCAGAGGGATAGTGAAAAACTGCATTAGTTTTCAGGGCTGGCACCTTCCCTGTGGGAGAAGGAGCCGTAAGTTTGCCTTTTCAGAAAAAAGCTTCTGCCGAGAGCGAGCACCGTGACATGCTGAGAAACTGGGAAAGCAGAGATCACCAAAGCTGTAGTGCCTGTGGATAGGCTGCAGAGGGATAGTGAAAAACTGCATTAGTTTTCAGGGCTGGCACCTTCCCTGTGGGAGAAGGAGCCGTAAGTTTGCCTTTTCAGAAAAAAGCTTCTGCCGAGAGCGAGCACCGTGACATGCTGAGTCTCTGGGAAAGCAGAGATCCCCAAAGCTGTTGTGCCTGTGGATAGGCTGCAGAGGGATAGTGAAAAACTGCATTAGTTTTCAGGGCTGGCACCTTCCCTGTGGGAGAAGGAGCCGTAAGTTTGCCTTTTCAGAAAAAAGCTTCTGCCGAGAACGAGCACCGTGACATGCTGAGTCTCTGGGAAAGCAGAGATCCCCAGTGCTGTTGTGCCTGTGGATAGGCTGCAGAGGGATAGTGAATACCAGCAAGATCTTTCAGGGCTGGCACCTTCCTTGTGGGAGAAGGAGCCGTAAGTTTGCCTTTTCAGAATAAGCTTCTGCCGAGAGTGAGCACCGTGACATGCTGAGTCTCCGGGAAAGCAGAGATCCCCAGTGCTGTTGTGCCTGTGGATAGGCTGCAGAGGGATAGTGAAGACCAGCAAGATCTTTCAGGGCTGGCAGCTTCCTTGTGGGAGAAGCAGCCGTAAGTTTGCCTTTTCAGAAAAAAGCTTCTGTCGAGAAGGAGCACCGTGACATGCTGAGTCTCTGGGAAAGCAGAGATCCCCAATGCTGTTGTGCCTGTGGATAGGCTGCAGAGGGATAGTGAAGACCAGCAAGATCTTTCAGGGCTGGCACCTTCCTTGTGGGAGAAGGAGCCGTAAGTTTGCCTTTTCAGAAAAAGGCTCTGGCGAGAGTGAGCACCGTGACATGCTGAGTCTCTGGGAAAGCAGAGATCCCCAAAGCTGTTGTGCCTGTGGATAGGCTGCAGAGGGATAGTGAAAAACTGCATTAGTTTTCAGGGCTGGCACCTTCCCTGTGGGAGAAGGAGCCGTAAGTTTGCCTTTTCAGAAAAAAGCTTCTGCCAAGAGCGAGCACCATGACATGCTGAGTCTCTGGGAAAGCAGAGATCCCAAAAGCTGTTGTGCCTGTGGATAGGCTGCAGAGGGATAGTGAAAAACTGCATTAGTTTTCAGGGCTGGCACCTTCCCTGTGGGAGAAGGAGCCGTAAGTTTGCCTTTTCAGAAAAAAGCTTCTGCCGAGAGCGAGCACCGTGACATGCTGAGTCTCTGGGAAAGCAGAGATCCCCAAAGCTGTTGTGCCTGTGGATAGGCTGCAGAGGGATAGTGAAAAACTGCATTAGTTTTCAGGGCTGGCACCTTCCCTGTGGGAGAAGGAGCCGTAAGTTTGCCTTTTCAGAAAAAAGCTTCTGCCGAGAGCGAGCACCGTGACATGCTGAGTCTCTGGGAAAGCAGAGATCCCCAAAGCTGTTGTGCCTGTGGATAGGCTGCAGAGGGATAGTGAAAAACTGCATTAGTTTTCAGGGCTGGCACCTTCCCTGTGTGAGAAGGAGCCGTAAGTTTGCCTTTTCAGAAAAAAGCTTCTGCCGAGAGCGAGCACCGTGACATGCTGAGAATCTGGGAAAGCAGAGATCCCCAAAGCTGTTGTGCCTGTGGATAGGCTGCAGAGGGATAGTGAAAAACTGCATTAGTTTTCAGGGCTGGCACCTTCCCTGTGGGAGAAGGAGCCGTAAGTTTGCCTTTTCAGAAAAAAGCTTCTGCCGAGAGCGAGCACCGTGACATGCTGAGTCTCTGGGAAAGCAGAGATCCCCAAAGCTGTTGTGCCTGTGGATAGGCTGCAGAGGGATAGTGAAAAACTGCATTAGTTTTCAGGGCTGGCACCTTCCCTGTGGGAGAAGGAGCCGTAAGTTTGCCTTTTCAGAAAAAAGCTTCTGCCGAGAACGAGCACCGTGACATGCTGAGTCTCTGGGAAAGCAGAGATCCCCAGTGCTGTTGTGCCTGTGGATAGGCTGCAGAGGGATAGTGAATACCAGCAAGATCTTTCAGGGCTGGCACCTTCCTTGTGGGAGAAGGAGCCGTAAGTTTGCCTTTTCAGAATAAGCTTCTGCCGAGAGTGAGCACCGTGACATGCTGAGTCTCCGGGAAAGCAGAGATCCCCAGTGCTGTTGTGCCTGTGGATAGGCTGCAGAGGGATAGTGAAGACCAGCAAGATCTTTCAGGGCTGGCAGCTTCCTTGTGGGAGAAGCAGCCGTAAGTTTGCCTTTTCAGAAAAAAGCTTCTGTCGAGAAGGAGCACCGTGACATGCTGAGTCTCTGGGAAAGCAGAGATCCCCAATGCTGTTGTGCCTGTGGATAGGCTGCAGAGGGATAGTGAAGACCAGCAAGATCTTTCAGGGCTGGCACCTTCCTTGTGGGAGAAGGAGCCGTAAGTTTGCCTTTTCAGAAAAAAGCTTCTGCCGAGAACGAGCACCGTGACATGCTGAGTCTCTGGGAAAGCAGAGATCCCCAATGCTGTTGTGCCTGTGGATAGGCTGCAGAGGGATAGTGAAGACCAGCAAGATCTTTCAGGGCTGGCAGCTTCCTTGTGGGAGAAGCAGCCGTAAGTTTGCCTTTTCAGAAAAAAGCTTCGGTCGAGAGCGAGCAAAGTGACATGCTGAGTCTCTGGGAAAGCAGAGATCCCCAAAGCTGTTGTGCCTGTGGATAGGCTGCAGAGGGATAGTGAAAAACTGCATTAGTTTTCAGGGCTGGCACCTTCCCTGTGGGAGAAGGAGCCGTAAGTTTGCCTTTTCAGAAAAAAGCTTCTGCCGAGAGCGAGCACCGTGACATGCTGAGTCTCTGGGAAAGCAGAGATCCCCAAAGCTGTTGTGCCTGTGGATAGGCTGCAGAGGGATAGTGAAAAACTGCATTAGTTTTCAGGGCTGGCACCTTCCCTGTGGGAGAAGGAGCCGTAAGTTTGCCTTTTCAGAAAAAAGCTTCTGCCGAGAGCGAGCACCGTGACATGCTGAGTCTCTGGGAAAGCAGAGATCCCCAAAGCTGTTGTGCCTGTGGATAGGCTGCAGAGGGATAGTGAAAAACTGCATTAGTTTTCAGGGCTGGCACCTTCCCTGTGGGAGAAGGAGCCGTAAGTTTGCCTTTTCAGAAAACAGCTTCTGCCGAGAGCGAGCACCGTGACATGCTGAGAATCTGGGAAAGCAGAGATCCCCAAAGCTGTTGTGCCTGTGGATAGGCTGCAGAGGGATAGTGAAAAACTGCATTAGTTTTCAGGGCTGGCACCTTCCCTGTGGGAGAAGGAGCCGTAAGTTTGCCTTTTCAGAAAAAAGCTTCTGCCGAGAGCGAGCACCATGACATGCTGAGTCTCTGGGAAAGCAGAGATCCCAAAAGCTGTTGTGCCTGTGGATAGGCTGCAGAGGGATAGTGAAAAACTGCATTAGTTTTCAGGGCTGGCACCTTCCCTGTGGGAGAAGGAGCCGTAAGTTTGCCTTTTCAGAAAAAAGCTTCTGCCGAGAGCGAGCACCGTGACATGCTGAGTCTCTGGGAAAGCAGAGATCCCAAAAGCTGTTGTGCCTGTGGATAGGCTGCAGAGGGATAGTGAAAAACTGCATTAGTTTTCAGGGCTGGCACCTTCCCTGTGGGAGAAGGAGCCGTAAGTTTGCCTTTTCAGAAAAAAGCTTCTGCCGAGAGCGAGCACCGTGACATGCTGAGTCTCTGGGAAAGCAGAGATCCCCAAAGCTGTTGTGCCTGTGGATAGGCTGCAGAGGGATAGTGAAAAACTGCATTAGTTTTCAGGGCTGGCACCTTCCCTGTGGGAGAAGGAGCCGTAAGTTTGCCTTTTCAGAAAAAAGCTTCTGCCGAGAGCGAGCACCGTGACATGCTGAGTCTCTGGGAAAGCAGAGATCCCAAAAGCTGTTGTGCCTGTGGATAGGCTGCAGAGGGATAGTGAATACCAGCAAGATCTTTCAGGGCTGGCACCTTCCTTGTGGGAGAAGGAGCCGTAAGTTTGCCTTTTCAGAAAAAAGCTTTTGCTTAGGAAGAGCACCGTGACATGCTGACTCTCTGGGAAAGCAGAGATTCCCAGGGCTTTTGTGCCTGTGGAGAGGCTGCAGGGAGACGGTGAAGACCAGCAATTTCTTTCAGGGCTGGCACCTTCCTTGTGGGAGAAGGAGCCAGACGTTTGCCTTTTCAGAAAAGGGCTCTGCCGAGGACGAGCACCGTGACATGCTGAGTCTCTGGGAAAGCAGAGATCCCCAGTGCTGTTGTGCCTGTGGATAGGCTGCAGAGGGATAGTGAATACCAGCAAGATCTTTCAGGGCTGGCACCTTCCTTGTGGGAGAAGGAGCCCTAAGTTTGCCTTTTCAGAAAAAAGCTTCTGCCGAGAACGAGCACCGTGACATGCTGAGTCTCTGGGAAAGCAGAGATCCCCAATGCTGTTGTGCCTGTGGATAGGCTGCAGAGGGATAGTGAAGACCAGCAAGATCTTTCAGGGCTGGCAGCTTCCTTGTGGGAGAAGCAGCCGTAAGTTTGCCTTTTCAGAAAAAAGCTTCGGTCGAGAGCGAGCAAAGTGACATGCTGAGTCTCTGGGAAAGCAGAGATCCCCAAAGCTGTTGTGCCTGTGCATAGGCTGCAGAGGGATAGTGAAGACCAGCAAGATCTTTCAGGGCTGGCACCTTCCTTGTGGGAGAAGGAGCCGTAAGTTTGCCTTTTCAGAAAAAAGCTTCTGCCGAGAGCGAGCACCGTGACATGCTGAGTCTCTGGGAAAGCAGAGATCCCCAATGCTGTTGTGCCTGTGGATAGGCTGCAGAGGGATAGTGAAGACCAGCAAGATCTTTCAGGGCTGGCACCTTCCTTGTGGGAGAAGGAGCCCTAAGTTTGCCTTTTCAGAAAAAAGCTTCTGCCGAGAACGAGCACCGTGACATGCTGAGTCTCTGGGAAAGCAGAGATCCCCAAAGCTGTTGTGCCTGTGGATAGGCTGCAGAGGGATAGTGAAAAACTGCATTAGTTTTCAGGGCTGGCACCTTCCCTGTGGGAGAAGGAGCCGTAAGTTTGCCTTTTCAGAAAAAAGCTTCTGCCGAGAGCGAGCACCGTGACATGCTGAGTCTCTGGGAAAGCAGAGATCCCCAAAGCTGTTGTGCCTGTGGATAGGCTGCAGAGGGATAGTGAAAAACTGCATTAGTTTTCAGGGCTGGCACCTTCCCTGTGGGAGAAGGAGCCGTAAGTTTGCCTTTTCAGAAAAAAGCTTCTGCCGAGAGCGAGCACCGTGACAAGCTGAGAATCTGGGAAAGCAGAGATCCCCAAAGCTGTTGTGCCTGTGGATAGGCTGCAGAGGGATAGTGAAAAACTGCATTAGTTTTCAGGGCTGGCACCTTCCCTGTGGGAGAAGGAGCCGTAAGTTTGCCTTTTCAGAAAAAAGCTTCTGCCGAGAGCGAGCACCGTGACATGCTGAGTCTCTGGGAAAGCAGAGATCCCCAAAGCTGTTGTGCCTGTGGATAGGCTGCAGAGGGATAGTGAAAAACTGCATTAGTTTTCAGGGCTGGCACCTTCCCTGTGGGAGAAGGAGCCGTAAGTTTGCCTTTTCAGAAAAAAGCTTCTGCCGAGAGCGAGCACCGTGACATGCTGAGTCTCTGGGAAAGCAGAGATCCCCAAAGCTGTTGTGCCTGTGGATAGGCTGCAGAGGGATAGTGAAAAACTGCATTAGTTTTCAGGGCTGGCACCTTCCCTGTGGGAGAAGGAGCCGTAAGTTTGCCTTTTCAGAAAAAAGCTTCTGCCGAGAGCGAGCACCGTGACATGCTGAGTATCTGGGAAAGCAGAGATCCCCAAAGCTGTTGTGCCTGTGGATAGGCTGCAGAGGGATAGTGAAAAACTGCATTAGTTTTCAGGGCTGGCACCTTCCCTGTGGGAGAAGGAGCCGTAAGTTTGCCTTTTCAGAAAAAAGCTTCTGCCGAGAGCGAGCACCGTGACATGCTGAGTCTCTGGGAAAGCAGAGATCCCAAAAGCTGTTGTGCCTGTGGATAGGCTGCAGAGGGATAGTGAAGACCAGCAAGATCTTTCAGGGCTGGCAGCTTCCTTGTGGGAGAAGCAGCCGTAAGTTTGCCTTTTCAGAAAAAAGCTTCTGTCGAGAAGGAGCACCGTGACATGCTGAGTCTCTGGGAAAGCAGAGATCCCCAATGCTGTTGTGCCTGTGGATAGGCTGCAGAGGGATAGTGAAGACCAGCAAGATCTTTCAGGGCTGGCACCTTCCTTGTGGGAGAAGGAGCCCTAAGTTTGCCTTTTCAGAAAAAAGCTTCTGCCGAGAACGAGCACCGTGACATGCTGAGTCTCTGGGAAAGCAGAGATCCCCAAAGCTGTTGTGCCTGTGGATAGGCTGCAGAGGGATAGTGAAGACCAGCAAGATCTTTCAGGGCTGGCAGCTTCCTTGTGGGAGAAGCAGCCGTAAGTTTGCCTTTTCAGAAAAAAGCTTCGGTCGAGAGCGAGCAAAGTGACATGCTGAGTCTCTGGGAAAGCAGAGATCCCCAAAGCTGTTGTGCCTGTGGATAGGCTGCAGAGGGATAGTGAAAAACTGCATTAGTTTTCAGGGCTGGCACCTTCCCTGTGGGAGAAGGAGCCGTAAGTTTGCCTTTTCAGAAAAAAGCTTCTGCCGAGAGCGAGCACCGTGACATGCTGAGTCTCTGGGAAAGCAGAGATCCCCAAAGCTGTTGTGCCTGTGGATAGGCTGCAGAGGGATAGTGAAAAACTGCATTAGTTTTCAGGGCTGGCACCTTCCCTGTGGGAGAAGGAGCCGTAAGTTTGCCTTTTCAGAAAAAAGCTTCTGCCGAGAGCGAGCACCGTGACATGCTGAGTCTCTGGGAAAGCAGAGATCCCCAAAGCTGTTGTGCCTGTGGATAGGCTGCAGAGGGATAGTGAAAAAATGCATTAGTTTTCAGGGCTGGCACCTTCCCTGTGGGAGAAGGAGCCGTAAGTTTGCCTTTTCAGAAAAAAGCTTCTGCCGAGAGCGAGCACCGTGACATGCTGAGAATCTGGGAAAGCAGAGATCCCCAAAGCTGTTGTGCCTGTGGATAGGCTGCAGAGGGATAGTGAAAAACTGCATTAGTTTTCAGGGCTGGCACCTTCCCTGTGGGAGAAGGAGCCGTAAGTTTGCCTTTTCAGAAAAAAGCTTCTGCCGAGAGCGAGCACCATGACATGCTGAGTCTCTGGGAAAGCAGAGATCCCCAAAGCTGTTGTGCCTGTGGATAGGCTGCAGAGGGATAGTGAAAAACTGCATTAGTTTTCAGGGCTGGCACCTTCCCTGTGGGAGAAGGAGCCGTAAGTTTGCCTTTTCAGAAAAAAGCTTCTGCCGAGAGCGAGCACCGTGACATGCTGAGTCTCTGGGAAAGCAGAGATCCCCAAAGCTGTTGTGCCTGTGGATAGGCTGCAGAGGGATAGTGAAAAACTGCATTAGTTTTCAGGGCTGGCACCTTCCCTGTGGGAGAAGGAGCCGTAAGTTTGCCTTTTCAGAAAACAGCTTCTGCCGAGAGCGAGCACCGTGACATGCTGAGAATCTGGGAAAGCAGAGATCCCCAAAGCTGTTGTGCCTGTGGATAGGCTGCAGAGGGATAGTGAAAAACTGCATTAGTTTTCAGGGCTGGCACCTTCCCTGTGGGAGAAGGAGCCGTAAGTTTGCCTTTTCAGAAAAAAGCTTCTGCCGAGAGCGAGCACCATGACATGCTGAGTCTCTGGGAAAGCAGAGATCCCCAGTGCTGTTGTGCCTGTGGATAGGCTGCAGAGGGATAGTGAAAAACTGCATTAGTTTTCAGGGCTGGCACCTTCCCTGTGGGAGAAGGAGCCGTAAGTTTGCCTTTTCAGAAAAAAGCTTCTGCCGAGAGCGAGCACCGTGACATGCTGAGTCTCTGGGAAAGCAGAGATCCCAAAAGCTGTTGTGCCTGTGGATAGGCTGCAGAGGGATAGTGAAAAACTGCATTAGTTTTCAGGGCTGGCACCTTCCCTGTGGGAGAAGGAGCCGTAAGTTTGCCTTTTCAGAAAAAAGCTTCTGCCGAGAGCGAGCACCGTGACATGCTGAGTCTCTGGGAAAGCAGAGATCCCCAAAGCTGTTGTGCCTGTGGATAGGCTGCAGAGGGATAGTGAAAAACTGCATTAGTTTTCAGGGCTGGCACCTTCCCTGTGGGAGAAGGAGCCGTAAGTTTGCCTTTTCAGAAAAAAGCTTCTGCCGAGAGCGAGCACCGTGACATGCTGAGAATCTGGGAAAGCAGAGATCCCCAAAGCTGTTGTGCCTGTGGATAGGCTGCAGAGGGATAGTGAAAAACTGCATTAGTTTTCAGGGCTGGCACCTTCCCTGTGGGAGAAGGAGCCGTAAGTTTGCCTTTTCAGAAAAAAGCTTCTGCCGAGAGCGAGCACCGTGACATGCTGAGTCTCTGGGAAAGCAGAGATCCCCAAAGCTGTTGTGCCTGTGGATAGGCTGCAGAGGGATAGTGAAAAACTGCATTAGTTTTCAGGGCTGGCACCTTCCCTGTGGGAGAAGGAGCCGTAAGTTTGCCTTTTCAGAAAAAAGCTTCTGCCGAGAGCGAGCACCGTGACATGCTGAGTCTCTGGGAAAGCAGAGATCCCCAAAGCTGTTGTGCCTGTGGATAGGCTGCAGAGGGATAGTGAAAAACTGCATTAGTTTTCAGGGCTGGCACCTTCCCTGTGGGAGAAGGAGCCGTAAGTTTGCCTTTTCAGAAAAAAGCTTCTGCCGAGAGCGAGCACCGTGACATGCTGAGAATCTGGGAAAGCAGAGATCCCCAAAGCTGTTGTGCCTGTGGATAGGCTGCAGAGGGATAGTGAAAAACTGCATTAGTTTTCAGGGCTGGCACCTTCCCTGTGGGAGAAGGAGCCGTAAGTTTGCCTTTTCAGAAAAAAGCTTCTGCCGAGAGCGAGCACCGTGACATGCTGAGTCTCTGGGAAAGCAGAGATCCCAAAAGCTGTTGTGCCTGTGGATAGGCTGCAGAGGGATAGTGAAAAACTGCATTAGTTTTCAGGGCTGGCACCTTCCCTGTGGGAGAAGGAGCCGTAAGTTTGCCTTTTCAGAAAAAAGCTTCTGCCGAGAGCGAGCACCGTGACATGCTGAGTCTCTGGGAAAGCAGAGATCCCCAAAGCTGTTGTGCCTGTGGATAGGCTGCAGAGGGATAGTGAAAAACTGCATTAGTTTTCAGGGCTGGCACCTTCCCTGTGGGAGAAGGAGCCGTAAGTTTGCCTTTTCAGAAAAAAGCTTCTGCCGAGAGCGAGCACCGTGACATGCTGAGTCTCTGGGAAAGCAGAGATCCCAAAAGCTGTTGTGCCTGTGGATAGGCTGCAGAGGGATAGTGAAAAACTGCATTAGTTTTCAGGGCTGGCACCTTCCCTGTGGGAGAAGGAGCCGTAAGTTTGCCTTTTCAGAAAAAAGCTTCTGCCGAGAGCGAGCACCGTGACATGCTGAGTCTCTGGGAAAGCAGAGATCCCAAAAGCTGTTGTGCCTGTGGATAGGCTGCAGAGGGATAGTGAAAAACTGCATTAGTTTTCAGGGCTGGCACCTTCCCTGTGGGAGAAGGAGCCGTAAGTTTGCCTTTTCAGAAAAAAGCTTCTGCCGAGAGCGAGCACCGTGACATGCTGAGTCTCTGGGAAAGCAGAGATCCCCAAAGCTGTTGTGCCTGTGGATAGGCTGCAGAGGGATAGTGAAAAACTGCATTAGTTTTCAGGGCTGGCACCTTCCCTGTGGGAGAAGGAGCCGTAAGTTTGCCTTTTCAGAAAAAAGCTTCTGCCGAGAGCGAGCACCGTGACATGCTGAGTCTCTGGGAAAGCAGAGATCCCAAAAGCTGTTGTGCCTGTGGATAGGCTGCAGAGGGATAGTGAATACCAGCAAGATCTTTCAGGGCTGGCACCTTCCTTGTGGGAGAAGGAGCCGTAAGTTTGCCTTTTCAGAAAAAAGCTTTTGCTTAGGAAGAGCACCGTGACATGCTGACTCTCTGGGAAAGCAGAGATTCCCAGGGCTTTTGTGCCTGTGGAGAGGCTGCAGGGAGATGGTGAAGACCAGCAATTTCTTTCAGGGCTGGCACCTTCCTTGTGGGAGAAGGAGCCAGACGTTTGCCTTTTCAGAAAAGGGCTCTGCCGAGGACGAGCACCATGACATGCTGAATCTCTGGGAAAACAGAGATCCCCAATGCTGTTGTGCCTGTGGATAGGCTGCAGAGGGATAGTGAAGACCAGCAAGATCTTTCAGGGCTGGCACCTTCCTTGTGGGAGAAGGAGCCCTAAGTTTGCCTTTTCAGAATAAGCTTCTGCCGAGAACGAGCACCGTGACATGCTGAGTCTCCGGGAAAGCAGAGATCCCCAGTGCTGTTGTGCCTGTGGATAGGCTGCAGAGGGATAGTGAAGACCAGCAAGATCTTTCAGGGCTGGCAGCTTCCTTGTGGGAGAAGCAGCCGTAAGTTTGCCTTTTCAGAAAAAAGCTTCTGTCGAGAAGGAGCACCGTGACATGCTGAGTCTCTGGGAAAGCAGAGATCCCCAATGCTGTTGTGCCTGTGGATAGGCTGCAGAGGGATAGTGAAGACCAGCAAGATCTTTCAGGGCTGGCACCTTCCTTGTGGGAGAAGGAGCCCTAAGTTTGCCTTTTCAGAAAAAAGCTTCTGCCGAGAACGAGCACCGTGACATGCTGAGTCTCTGGGAAAGCAGAGATCCCCAAAGCTGTTGTGCCTGTGGATAGGCTGCAGAGGGATAGTGAAGACCAGCAAGATCTTTCAGGGCTGGCAGCTTCCTTGTGGGAGAAGCAGCCGTAAGTTTGCCTTTTCAGAAAAAAGCTTCGGTCGAGAGCGAGCAAAGTGACATGCTGAGTCTCTGGGAAAGCAGAGATCCCCAAAGCTGTTGTGCCTGTGGATAGGCTGCAGAGGGATAGTGAAAAACTGCATTAGTTTTCAGGGCTGGCACCTTCCCTGTGGGAGAAGGAGCCGTAAGTTTGCCTTTTCAGAAAAAAGCTTCTGCCGAGAGCGAGCACCGTGACATGCTGAGTCTCTGGGAAAGCAGAGATCCCCAAAGCTGTTGTGCCTGTGGATAGGCTGCAGAGGGATAGTGAAAAACTGCATTAGTTTTCAGGGCTGGCACCTTCCCTGTGGGAGAAGGAGCCGTAAGTTTGCCTTTTCAGAAAAAAGCTTCTGCCGAGAGCGAGCACCGTGACATGCTGAGTCTCTGGGAAAGCAGAGATCCCCAAAGCTGTTGTGCCTGTGGATAGGCTGCAGAGGGATAGTGAAAAAATGCATTAGTTTTCAGGGCTGGCACCTTCCCTGTGGGAGAAGGAGCCGTAAGTTTGCCTTTTCAGAAAAAAGCTTCTGCCGAGAGCGAGCACCGTGACATGCTGAGAATCTGGGAAAGCAGAGATCCCCAAAGCTGTTGTGCCTGTGGATAGGCTGCAGAGGGATAGTGAAAAACTGCATTAGTTTTCAGGGCTGGCACCTTCCCTGTGGGAGAAGGAGCCGTAAGTTTGCCTTTTCAGAAAAAAGCTTCTGCCGAGAGCGAGCACCATGACATGCTGAGTCTCTGGGAAAGCAGAGATCCCCAAAGCTGTTGTGCCTGTGGATAGGCTGCAGAGGGATAGTGAAAAACTGCATTAGTTTTCAGGGCTGGCACCTTCCCTGTGGGAGAAGGAGCCGTAAGTTTGCCTTTTCAGAAAAAAGCTTCTGCCGAGAGCGAGCACCGTGACATGCTGAGTCTCTGGGAAAGCAGAGATCCCCAAAGCTGTTGTGCCTGTGGATAGGCTGCAGAGGGATAGTGAAAAACTGCATTAGTTTTCAGGGCTGGCACCTTCCCTGTGGGAGAAGGAGCCGTAAGTTTGCCTTTTCAGAAAACAGCTTCTGCCGAGAGCGAGCACCGTGACATGCTGAGAATCTGGGAAAGCAGAGATCCCCAGTGCTGTTGTGCCTGTGGATAGGCTGCAGAGGGATAGTGAAAAACTGCATTAGTTTTCAGGGCTGGCACCTTCCCTGTGGGAGAAGGAGCCGTAAGTTTGCCTTTTCAGAAAAAAGCTTCTGCCGAGAGCGAGCACCGTGACATGCTGAGTCTCTGGGAAAGCAGAGATCCCCAAAGCTGTTGTGCCTGTGGATAGGCTGCAGAGGGATAGTGAATACCAGCAAGATCTTTCAGGGCTGGCACCTTCCTTGTGGGAGAAGGAGCCGTAAGTTTGCCTTTTCAGAAAAAAGCTTTTGCTTAGGAAGAGCACCGTGACATGCTGAGTCTCTGGGAAAGCAGAGATTCCCAGGGCTTTTGTGCCTGTGGAGAGGCTGCAGGGAGACGGTGAAGACCAGCAATTTCTTTCAGGGCTGGCACCTTCCTTGTGGGAGAAGGAGCCGTAAGTTTGCCTTTTCAGAAAAGGGCTCTGCCGAGGACGAGCACCGTGACATGCTGAGTCTCTGGGAAAGCAGAGATCCCCAGTGCTGTTGTGCCTGTGGATAGGCTGCAGAGGGATAGTGAAGACCAGCAAGATCTTTCAGGGCTGGCACCTTCCTTGTGGGAGAAGGAGCCCTAAGTTTGCCTTTTCAGAATAAGCTTCTGCCGAGAGCGAGCACCGTGACATGCTGAGTCTCCGGGAAAGCAGAGATCCCCAGTGCTGTTGTGCCTGTGGATAGGCTGCAGAGGGATAGTGAAGACCAGCAAGATCTTTCAGGGCTGGCAGCTTCCTTGTGGGAGAAGCAGCCGTAAGTTTGCCTTTTCAGAAAAAAGCTTCTGTCGAGAAGGAGCACCGTGACATGCTGAGTCTCTGGGAAAGCAGAGATCCCCAATGCTGTTGTGCCTGTGGATAGGCTGCAGAGGGATAGTGAAGACCAGCAAGATCTTTCAGGGCTGGCACCTTCCTTGTGGGAGAAGGAGCCCTAAGTTTGCCTTTTCAGAAAAAAGCTTCTGCCGAGAACGAGCACCGTGACATGCTGAGTCTCTGGGAAAGCAGAGATCCCCAATGCTGTTGTGCCTGTGGATAGGCTGCAGAGGGATAGTGAAGACCAGCAAGATCTTTCAGGGCTGGCAGCTTCCTTGTGGGAGAAGGAGCCCTAAGTTTGCCTTTTCAGAATAAGCTTCTGCCGAGAGTGAGCACCGTGACATGCTGAGTCTCTGGGAAAGCAGAAATCCCCAGTGCTGTTGTGCCTGTGGATAGGCTGCAGAGGGATAGTGAAGACCAGCAAGATCTTTCAGGGCTGGCAGCTTCCTTGTGGGAGAAGCAGCCGTAAGTTTGCCTTTTCAGAAAAAAGCTTCGGTCGAGAGTGAGCAAAGTGACATGCTGAGTCTCTGGGAAAGCAGAGATCCCCAAAGCTGTTGTGCCTGTGGATAGGCTGCAGAGGGATAGTGAAAAACTGCATTAGTTTTCAGGGCTGGCACCTTCCCTGTGGGAGAAGGAGCCGTAAGTTTGCCTTTTCAGAAAAAAGCTTCTGCCGAGAGCGAGCACCGTGACATGCTGAGTCTCTGGGAAAGCAGAGATCCCCAAAGCTGTTGTGCCTGTGGATAGGCTGCAGAGGGATAGTGAAAAACTGCATTAGTTTTCAGGGCTGGCACCTTCCCTGTGGGAGAAGGAGCCGTAAGTTTGCCTTTTCAGAAAAAAGCTTCTGCCGAGAGCGAGCACCGTGACATGCTGAGTCTCTGGGAAAGCAGAGATCCCCAAAGCTGTTGTGCCTGTGGATAGGCTGCAGAGGGATAGTGAAAAAATGCATTAGTTTTCAGGGCTGGCACCTTCCCTGTGGGAGAAGGAGCCGTAAGTTTGCCTTTTCAGAAAAAAGCTTCTGCCGAGAGCGAGCACCGTGACATGCTGAGTCTCTGGGAAAGCAGAGATCCCCAAAGCTGTTGTGCCTGTGGATAGGCTGCAGAGGGATAGTGAAAAACTGCATTAGTTTTCAGGGCTGGCACCTTCCCTGTGGGAGAAGGAGCCGTAAGTTTGCCTTTTCAGAAAAAAGCTTCTGCCGAGAGCGAGCACCGTGACATGCTGAGTCTCTGGGAAAGCAGAGATCCCAAAAGCTGTTGTGCCTGTGGATAGGCTGCAGAGGGATAGTGAAAAACTGCATTAGTTTTCAGGGCTGGCACCTTCCCTGTGGGAGAAGGAGCCGTAAGTTTGCCTTTTCAGAAAAAAGCTTCTGCCGAGAGCGAGCACCGTGACATGCTGAGTCTCTGGGAAAGCAGAGATCCCCAAAGCTGTTGTGCCTGTGGATAGGCTGCAGAGGGATAGTGAAAAACTGCATTAGTTTTCAGGGCTGGCACCTTCCCTGTGGGAGAAGGAGCCGTAAGTTTGCCTTTTCAGAAAAAAGCTTCTGCCGAGAGCGAGCACCGTGACATGCTGAGTCTCTGGGAAAGCAGAGATCCCAAAAGCTGTTGTGCCTGTGGATAGGCTGCAGAGGGATAGTGAATACCAGCAAGATCTTTCAGGGCTGGCACCTTCCTTGTGGGAGAAGGAGCCGTAAGTTTGCCTTTTCAGAAAAAAGCTTTTGCTTAGGAAGAGCACCGTGACATGCTGAGTCTCTGGGAAAGCAGAGATTCCCAGGGCTTTTGTGCCTGTGGAGAGGCTGCAGGGAGACGGTGAAGACCAGCAATTTCTTTCAGGGCTGGCACCTTCCTTGTGGGAGAAGGAGCCAGACGTTTGCCTTTTCAGAAAAGGGATCTGCCGAGGACGAGCACCGTGACATGCTGAGTCTCCGGGAAAGCAGAGATCCCCAGTGCTGTTGTGCCTGTGGATAGGCTGCAGAGGGATAGTGAAGACCAGCAAGATCTTTCAGGGCTGGCAGCTTCCTTGTGGGAGAAGCAGCCGTAAGTTTGCCTTTTCAGAAAAAAGCTTCTGTCGAGAAGGAGCACCGTGACATGCTGAGTCTCTGGGAAAGCAGAGATCCCCAATGCTGTTGTGCCTGTGGATAGGCTGCAGAGGGATAGTGAAGACCAGCAAGATCTTTCAGGGCTGGCACCTTCCTTGTGGGAGAAGGAGCCCTAAGTTTGCCTTTTCAGAAAAAAGCTTCTGCCGAGAACGAGCACCGTGACATGCTGAGTCTCTGGGAAAGCAGAGATCCCCAATGCTGTTGTGCCTGTGGATAGGCTGCAGAGGGATAGTGAAGACCAGCAAGATCTTTCAGGGCTGGCAGCTTCCTTGTGGGAGAAGCAGCCGTAAGTTTGCCTTTTCAGAAAAAAGCTTCGGTCGAGAGCGAGCAAAGTGACATGCTGAGTCTCTGGGAAAGCAGAGATCCCCAAAGCTGTTGTGCCTGTGGATAGGCTGCAGAGGGATAGTGAAAAACTGCATTAGTTTTCAGGGCTGGCACCTTCCCTGTGGGAGAAGGAGCCGTAAGTTTGCCTTTTCAGAAAAAAGCTTCTGCCGAGAGCGAGCACCGTGACATGCTGAGTCTCTGGGAAAGCAGAGATCCCCAAAGCTGTTGTGCCTGTGGATAGGCTGCAGAGGGATAGTGAAAAACTGCATTAGTTTTCAGGGCTGGCACCTTCCCTGTGGGAGAAGGAGCCGTAAGTTTGCCTTTTCAGAAAAAAGCTTCTGCCGAGAGCGAGCACCGTGACATGCTGAGTCTCTGGGAAAGCAGAGATCCCCAAAGCTGTTGTGCCTGTGGATAGGCTGCAGAGGGATAGTGAAAAACTGCATTAGTTTTCAGGGCTGGCACCTTCCCTGTGGGAGAAGGAGCCGTAAGTTTGCCTTTTCAGAAAAAAGCTTCTGCCGAGAGCGAGCACCGTGACATGCTGAGAATCTGGGAAAGCAGAGATCCCCAAAGCTGTTGTGCCTGTGGATAGGCTGCAGAGGGATAGTGAAAAACTGCATTAGTTTTCAGGGCTGGCACCTTCCCTGTGGGAGAAGGAGCCGTAAGTTTGCCTTTTCAGAAAAAAGCTTCTGCCGAGAGCGAGCACCATGACATGCTGAGTCTCTGGGAAAGCAGAGATCCCCAAAGCTGTTGTGCCTGTGGATAGGCTGCAGAGGGATAGTGAAAAACTGCATTAGTTTTCAGGGCTGGCACCTTCCCTGTGGGAGAAGGAGCCGTAAGTTTGCCTTTTCAGAAAAAAGCTTCTGCCGAGAGCGAGCACCGTGACATGCTGAGTCTCTGGGAAAGCAGAGATCCCCAAAGCTGTTGTGCCTGTGGATAGGCTGCAGAGGGATAGTGAAAAAATGCATTAGTTTTCAGGGCTGGCACCTTCCCTGTGGGAGAAGGAGCCGTAAGTTTGCCTTTTCAGAAAACAGCTTCTGCCGAGAGCGAGCACCGTGACATGCTGAGAATCTGGGAAAGCAGAGATCCCCAAAGCTGTTGTGCCTGTGGATAGGCTGCAGAGGGATAGTGAAAAACTGCATTAGTTTTCAGGGCTGGCACCTTCCCTGTGGGAGAAGGAGCCGTAAGTTTGCCTTTTCAGAAAAAAGCTTCTGCCGAGAGCGAGCACCATGACATGCTGAGTCTCTGGGAAAGCAGAGATCCCAAAAGCTGTTGTGCCTGTGGATAGGCTGCAGAGGGATAGTGAAAAACTGCATTAGTTTTCAGGGCTGGCACCTTCCCTGTGGGAGAAGGAGCCGTAAGTTTGCCTTTTCAGAAAAAAGCTTCTGCTGAGAGCGAGCACCGTGACATGCTGAGTCTCTGGGAAAGCAGAGATCCCAAAAGCTGTTGTGCCTGTGGATAGGCTGCAGAGGGATAGTGAAAAACTGCATTAGTTTTCAGGGCTGGCACCTTCCCTGTGGGAGAAGGAGCCGTAAGTTTGCCTTTTCAGAAAAAAGCTTCTGCCGAGAGCGAGCACCGTGACATGCTGAGTCTCTGGGAAAGCAGAGATCCCAAAAGCTGTTGTGCCTGTGGATAGGCTGCAGAGGGATAGTGAATACCAGCAAGATCTTTCAGGGCTGGCACCTTCCTTGTGGGAGAAGGAGCCGTAAGTTTGCCTTTTCAGAATAAGCTTCTGCCGAGAGTGAGCACCGTGACATGCTGAGTCTCCGGGAAAGCAGAGATCCCCAGTGCTGTTGTGCCTGTGGATAGGCTGCAGAGGGATAGTGAAGACCAGCAAGATCTTTCAGGGCTGGCTGCTTCCTTGTGGGAGAAGCAGCCGTAAGTTTGCCTTTTCAGAAAAAAGCTTCTGTCGAGAAGGAGCACCGTGACATGCTGAGTCTCTGGGAAAGCAGAGATCCCCAATGCTGTTGTGCCTGTGGATAGGCTGCAGAGGGATAGTGAAGACCAGCAAGATCTTTCAGGGCTGGCACCTTCCTTGTGGGAGAAGGAGCCCTAAGTTTGCCTTTTCAGAAAAAAGCTTCTGCCGAGAACGAGCACCGTGACATGCTGAGTCTCTGGGAAAGCAGAGATCCCCAATGCTGTTGTGCCTGTGGATAGGCTGCAGAGGGATAGTGAAGACCAGCAAGATCTTTCAGCGCTGGCACCTTCCTTGTGGGAGAAGGAGCCCTAAGTTTGCCTTTTCAGAAAAAAGCTTCTGCCGAGAACGAGCACCGTGACATGCTGAGTCTCTGGGAAAGCAGAGATCCCCAAAGCTGTTGTGCCTGTGGATAGGCTGCAGAGGGATAGTGAAAAACTGCATTAGTTTTCAGGGCTGGCACCTTCCCTGTGGGAGAAGGAGCCGTAAGTTTGCCTTTTCAGAAAAAAGCTTCTGCCGAGAGCGAGCACCGTGACATGCTGAGTCTCTGGGAAAGCAGAGATCCCCAAAGCTGTTGTGCCTGTGGATAGGCTGCAGAGGGATAGTGAAAAAATGCATTAGTTTTCAGGGCTGGCACCTTCCTTGTGGGAGAAGGAGCCGTAAGTTTGCCTTTTCAGAAAAAAGCTTCTGCCGAGAGCGAGCACCGTGACATGCTGAGAATCTGGGAAAGCAGAGATCCCCAAAGCTGTTGTGCCTGTGGATAGGCTGCAGAGGGATAGTGAAAAACTGCATTAGTTTTCAGGGCTGGCACCTTCCCTGTGGGAGAAGGAGCCGTAAGTTTGCCTTTTCAGAAAAAAGCTTCTGCCGAGAGCGAGCACCGTGACATGCTGAGTCTCTGGGAAAGCAGAGATCCCCAAAGCTGTTGTGCCTGTGGATAGGCTGCAGAGGGATAGTGAAAAACTGCATTAGTTTTCAGGGCTGGCACCTTCCCTGTGGGAGAAGGAGCCGTAAGTTTGCCTTTTCAGAAAAAAGCTTCTGCCGAGAGCGAGCACCGTGACATGCTGAGTCTCTGGGAAAGCAGAGATCCCCAAAGCTGTTGTGCCTGTGGATAGGCTGCAGAGGGATAGTGAAAAAATGCATTAGTTTTCAGGGCTGGCACCTTCCCTGTGGGAGAAGGAGCCGTAAGTTTGCCTTTTCAGAAAAAAGCTTCTGCCGAGAGCGAGCACCGTGACATGCTGAGTCTCTGGGAAAGCAGAGATCCCCAAAGCTGTTGTGCCTGTGGATAGGCTGCAGAGGGATAGTGAAAAAATGCATTAGTTTTCAGGGCTGGCACCTTCCCTGTGGGAGAAGGAGCCGTAAGTTTGCCTTTTCAGAAAAAAGCTTCTGCCGAGAGCGAGCACCGTGACATGCTGAGAATCTGGGAAAGCAGAGATCCCCAAAGCTGTTGTGCCTGTGGATAGGCTGCAGAGGGATAGTGAAAAACTGCATTAGTTTTCAGGGCTGGCACCTTCCCTGTGGGAGAAGGAGCCGTAAGTTTGCCTTTTCAGAAAAAAGCTTCTGCCGAGAGCGAGCACCATGACATGCTGAGTCTCTGGGAAAGCAGAGATCCCCAAAGCTGTTGTGCCTGTGGATAGGCTGCAGAGGGATAGTGAAAAACTGCATTAGTTTTCAGGGCTGGCACCTTCCCTGTGGGAGAAGGAGCCGTAAGTTTGCCTTTTCAGAAAAAAGCTTCTGCCGAGAGCGAGCACCGTGACATGCTGAGAATCTGGGAAAGCAGAGATCCCCAAAGCTGTTGTGCCTGTGGATAGGCTGCAGAGGGATAGTGAAAAACTGCATTAGTTTTCAGGGCTGGCACCTTCCCTGTGGGAGAAGGAGCCGTAAGTTTGCCTTTTCAGAAAAAAGCTTCTGCCGAGAGCGAGCACCGTGACATGCTGAGTCTCTGGGAAAGCAGAGATCCCAAAAGCTGTTGTGCCTGTGGATAGGCTGCAGAGGGATAGTGAAAAACTGCATTAGTTTTCAGGGCTGGCACCTTCCCTGTGGGAGAAGGAGCCGTAAGTTTGCCTTTTCAGAAAAAAGCTTCTGCCGAGAGCGAGCACCGTGACATGCTGAGTCTCTGGGAAAGCAGAGATCCCAAAAGCTGTTGTGCCTGTGGATAGGCTGCAGAGGGATAGTGAAAAACTGCATTAGTTTTCAGGGCTGGCACCTTCCCTGTGGGAGAAGGAGCCGTAAGTTTGCCTTTTCAGAAAAAAGCTTCTGCCGAGAGCGAGCACCGTGACATGCTGAGTCTCTGGGAAAGCAGAGATCCCCAATGCTGTTGTGCCTGTGGATAGGCTGCAGAGGGATAGTGAATACCAGCAAGATCTTTCAGGGCTGGCACCTTCCTTGTGGGAGAAGGAGCCGTAAGTTTGCCTTTTCAGAAAAAAGCTTTTGCTTAGGAAGAGCACCGTGACATGCTGACTCTCTGGGAAAGCAGAGATTCCCAGGGCTGTTGTGCCTGTGGATAGGCTGCAGAGGGATAGTGAATACCAGCAAGATCTTTCAGGGCTGGCACCTTCCTTGTGGGAGAAGGAGCCAGACGTTTGCCTTTTCAGAAAAGGGCTCTGCCGAGGACGAGCACCATGACATGCTGAATCTCTGGGAAAACAGAGATCCCCAATGCTGTTGTGCCTGTGGATAGGCTGCAGAGGGATAGTGAATACCAGCAAGATCTTTCAGGGCTGGCACCTTCCTTGTGGGAGAAGGAGCCCTAAGTTTGCCTTTTCAGAAAAAAGCTTCTGCCGAGAACGAGCACCGTGACATGCTGAGTCTCTGGGAAAGCAGAGATCCCCAGTGCTGTTGTGCCTGTGGATAGGCTGCAGAGGGATAGTGAATACCAGCAAGATCTTTCAGGGCTGGCACCTTCCTTGTGGGAGAAGGAGCCGTAAGTTTGCCTTTTCAGAATAAGCTTCTGCCGAGAGTGAGCACCGTGACATGCTGAGTCTCCGGGAAAGCAGAGATCCCCAGTGCTGTTGTGCCTGTGGATAGGCTGCAGAGGGATAGTGAAGACCAGCAAGATCTTTCAGGGCTGGCAGCTTCCTTGTGGGAGAAGCAGCCGTAAGTTTGCCTTTTCAGAAAAAAGCTTCTGTCGAGAAGGAGCACCGTGACATGCTGAGTCTCTGGGAAAGCAGAGATCCCCAATGCTGTTGTGCCTGTGGATAGGCTGCAGAGGGATAGTGAAGACCAGCAAGATCTTTCAGGGCTGGCACCTTCCTTGTGGGAGAAGGAGCCCTAAGTTTGCCTTTTCAGAAAAAAGCTTCTGCCGAGAACGAGCACCGTGACATGCTGAGTCTCTGGGAAAGCAGAGATCCCCAATGCTGTTGTGCCTGTGGATAGGCTGCAGAGGGATAGTGAAGACCAGCAAGATCTTTCAGGGCTGGCAGCTTCCTTGTGGGAGAAGCAGCCGTAAGTTTGCATTTTCAGAAAAAAGCTTCGGTCGAGAGTGAGCAAAGTGACATGCTGAGTCTCTGGGAAAGCAGAGATCCCCAAAGCTGTTGTGCCTGTGGATAGGCTGCAGAGGGATAGTGAAAAACTGCATTAGTTTTCAGGGCTGGCACCTTCCCTGTGGGAGAAGGAGCCGTAAGTTTGCCTTTTCAGAAAAAAGCTTCTGCCGAGAGCGAGCACCGTGACATGCTGAGTCTCTGGGAAAGCAGAGATCCCCAAAGCTGTTGTGCCTGTGGATAGGCTGCAGAGGGATAGTGAAAAACTGCATTAGTTTTCAGGGCTGGCACCTTCCCTGTGGGAGAAGGAGCCGTAAGTTTGCCTTTTCAGAAAAAAGCTTCTGCCGAGAGCGAGCACCGTGACATGCTGAGTCTCTGGGAAAGCAGAGATCCCCAAAGCTGTTGTGCCTGTGGATAGGCTGCAGAGGGATAGTGAAAAAATGCATTAGTTTTCAGGGCTGGCACCTTCCCTGTGGGAGAAGGAGCCGTAAGTTTGCCTTTTCAGAAAAAAGCTTCTGCCGAGAGCGAGCACCGTGACATGCTGAGAATCTGGGAAAGCAGAGATCCCCAAAGCTGTTGTGCCTGTGGATAGGCTGCAGAGGGATAGTGAAAAACTGCATTAGTTTTCAGGGCTGGCACCTTCCCTGTGGGAGAAGGAGCCGTAAGTTTGCCTTTTCAGAAAAAAGCTTCTGCCGAGAGCGAGCACCATGACATGCTGAGTCTCTGGGAAAGCAGAGATCCCAAAAGCTGTTGTGCCTGTGGATAGGCTGCAGAGGGATAGTGAAAAACTGCATTAGTTTTCAGGGCTGGCACCTTCCCTGTGGGAGAAGGAGCCGTAAGTTTGCCTTTTCAGAAAAAAGCTTCTGCCGAGAGCGAGCACCGTGACATGCTGAGTCTCTGGGAAAGCAGAGATCCCCAAAGCTGTTGTGCCTGTGGATAGGCTGCAGAGGGATAGTGAATACCAGCAAGATCTTTCAGGGCTGGCACCTTCCTTGTGGGAGAAGGAGCCGTAAGTTTGCCTTTTCAGAAAAAAGCTTTTGCTTAGGAAGAGCACCGTGACATGCTGACTCTCTGGGAAAGCAGAGATTCCCAGGGCTTTTGTGCCTGTGGAGAGGCTGCAGGGAGACGGTGAAGACCAGCAATTTCTTTCAGGGCTGGCACCTTCCTTGTGGGAGAAGGAGCCCTAAGTTTGCCTTTTCAGAAAAGGGCTCTGCCGAGGACGAGCACCATGACATGGCTGAGTCTCTGGGAAAGCAGAGATCCCCAATGCTGTTGTGCCTGTGGATAGGCTGCAGAGGGATAGTGAAGACCAGCAAGATCTTTCAGGGCTGGCACCTTCCTTGTGGGAGAAGGAGCCCTAAGTTTGCCTTTTCAGAAAAAAGCTTCTGCCGAGAACGAGCACCGTGACATGCTGAGTCTCTGGGAAAGCAGAGATCCCCAAAGCTGTTGTGCCTGTGGATAGGCTGCAGAGGGATAGTGAAAAACTGCATTAGTTTTCAGGGCTGGCACCTTCCCTGTGGGAGAAGGAGCCGTAAGTTTGCCTTTTCAGAAAAAAGCTTCTGTCGAGAAGGAGCACCGTGACATGCTGAGTCTCTGGGAAAGCAGAGATCCCCAATGCTGTTGTGCCTGTGGATAGGCTGCAGAGGGATAGTGAAGACCAGCAAGATCTTTCAGGGCTGGCACCTTCCTTGTGGGAGAAGGAGCCCTAAGTTTGCCTTTTCAGAAAAAAGCTTCTGCCGAGAACGAGCACCGTGACATGCTGAGTCTCTGGGAAAGCAGAGATCCCCAAAGCTGTTGTTCCTGTGGATAGGCTGCAGAGGGATAGTGAAAAACTGCATTAGTTTTCAGGGCTGGCACCTTCCCTGTGGGAGAAGGAGCCGTAAGTTTGCCTTTTCAGAAAAAAGCTTCTGCCGAGAGCGAGCACCGTGACATGCTGAGTCTCTGGGAAAGCAGAGATCCCCAAAGCTGTTGTGCCTGTGGATAGGCTGCAGAGGGATAGTGAAAAACTGCATTAGTTTTCAGGGCTGGCACCTTCCCTGTGGGAGAAGGAGCCGTAAGTTTGCCTTTTCAGAAAAAAGCTTCTGCCGAGAGCGAGCACCGTGACATGCTGAGTCTCTGGGAAAGCAGAGATCCCAAAAGCTGTTGTGCCTGTGGATAGGCTGCAGAGGGATAGTGAATACCAGCAAGATCTTTCAGGGCTGGCACCTTCCTTGTGGGAGAAGGAGCCGTAAGTTTGCCTTTTCAGAAAAAGGCTCTGGCAAGAGTGAGCACCGTGACATGCTGAGTCTCTGGGAAAGCAGAGATCCCCAAAGCTGTTGTGCCTGTGGATAGGCTGCAGAGGGATAGTGAAAAACTGCATTAGTTTTCAGGGCTGGCACCTTCCCTGTGGGAGAAGGAGCCGTAAGTTTGCCTTTTCAGAAAAAAGCTTCTGCCGAGAGCGAGCACCGTGACATGCTGAGTCTCTGGGAAAGCAGAGATCCCCAAAGCTGTTGTGCCTGTGGATAGGCTGCAGAGGGATAGTGAAAAACTGCATTAGTTTTCAGGGCTGGCACCTTCCCTGTGGGAGAAGGAGCCGTAAGTTTGCCTTTTCAGAAAAAAGCTTCTGCCGAGAGCGAGCACCGTGACATGCTGAGTCTCTGGGAAAGCAGAGATCCCCAAAGCTGTTGTGCCTGTGGATAGGCTGCAGAGGGATAGTGAAAAAATGCATGAGTTTTCAGGGCTGGCACCTTCCCTGTGGGAGAAGGAGCCGTAAGTTTGCCTTTTCAGAAAAAAGCTTCTGCCGAGAGCGAGCACCGTGACATGCTGAGAATCTGGGAAAGCAGAGATCCCCAAAGCTGTTGTGCCTGTGGATAGGCTGCAGAGGGATAGTGAAAAACTGCATTAGTTTTCAGGGCTGGCACCTTCCCTGTGGGAGAAGGAGCCGTAAGTTTGCCTTTTCAGAAAAAAGCTTCTGCCGAGAGCGAGCACCGTGACATGCTGAGTCTCTGGGAAAGCAGAGATCCCAAAAGCTGTTGTGCCTGTGGATAGGCTGCAGAGGGATAGTGAAAAACTGCATTAGTTTTCAGGGCTGGCACCTTCCCTGTGGGAGAAGGAGCCGTAAGTTTGCCTTTTCAGAAAAAAGCTTCTGCCGAGAGCGAGCACCGTGACATGCTGAGTCTCTGGGAAAGCAGAGATCCCAAAAGCTGTTGTGCCTGTGGATAGGCTGCAGAGGGATAGTGAAAAACTGCATTAGTTTTCAGGGCTGGCACCTTCCCTGTGGGAGAAGGAGCCGTAAGTTTGCCTTTTCAGAAAAAAGCTTCGGTCGAGAGCGAGCAAAGTGACATGCTGAGTCTCTGGGAAAGCAGAGATCCCCAATGCTGTTGTGCCTGTGGATAGGCTGCAGAGGGATAGTGAAGACCAGCAAGATCTTTCAGGGCTGGCACCTTCCTTGTGGGAGAAGGAGCCCTAAGTTTGCCTTTTCAGAAAAAAGCTTCTGCCGAGAACGAGCACCGTGACATGCTGAGTCTCTGGGAAAGCAGAGATCCCCAATGCTGTTGTGCCTGTGGATAGGCTGCAGAGGGATAGTGAAGACCAGCAAGATCTTTCAGGGCTGGCAGCTTCCTTGTGGGAGAAGCAGCCGTAAGTTTGCCTTTTCAGAAAAAAGCTTCGGTCGAGAGCGAGCAAAGTGACATGCTGAGTCTCTGGGAAAGCAGAGATCCCAAAAGCTGTTGTGCCTGTGGATAGGCTGCAGAGGGATAGTGAAGACCAGCAAGATCTTTCAGGGCTGGCACCTTCCCTGTGGGAGAAGGAGCCCTAAGTTTGCCTTTTCAGAAAAAAGCTTCTGCCGAGAACGAGCACTGTGACATGCTGAGTCTCTGGGAAAGCAGAGATCCCCAATGCTGTTGTGCCTGTGGATAGGCTGCAGAGGGATAGTGAAGACCAGCAAGATCTTTCAGGGCTGGCACCTTCCTTGTGGGAGAAGGAGCCCTAAGTTTGCCTTTTCAGAAAAAAGCTTCTGCCGAGAACGAGCACCGTGACATGCTGAGTCTCTGGGAAAGCAGAGATCCCCAAAGCTGTTGTTCCTGTGGATAGGCTGCAGAGGGATAGTGAAAAACTGCATTAGTTTTCAGGGCTGGCACCTTCCCTGTGGGAGAAGGAGCCGTAAGTTTGCCTTTTCAGAAAAAAGCTTCTGCCGAGAGCGAGCACCGTGACATGCTGAGTCTCTGGGAAAGCAGAGATCCCCAAAGCTGTTGTGCCTGTGGATAGGCTGCAGAGGGATAGTGAAAAACTGCATTAGTTTTCAGGGCTGGCACCTTCCCTGTGGGAGAAGGAGCCGTAAGTTTGCCTTTTCAGAAAAAAGCTTCTGCCGAGAGCGAGCACCGTGACATGCTGAGTCTCTGGGAAAGCAGAGATCCCAAAAGCTGTTGTGCCTGTGGATAGGCTGCAGAGGGATAGTGAATACCAGCAAGATCTTTCAGGGCTGGCACCTTCCTTGTGGGAGAAGGAGCCGTAAGTTTGCCTTTTCAGAAAAAGGCTCTGGCATGAGTGAGCACCGTGACATGCTGAGTCTCTGGGAAAGCAGAGATCCCCAAAGCTGTTGTGCCTGTGGATAGGCTGCAGAGGGATAGTGAAAAACTGCATTAGTTTTCAGGGCTGGCACCTTCCCTGTGGGAGAAGGAGCCGTAAGTTTGCCTTTTCAGAAAAAAGCTTCTGCCGAGAGCGAGCACCGTGACATGCTGAGTCTCTGGGAAAGCAGAGATCCCCAAAGCTGTTGTGCCTGTGGATAGGCTGCAGAGGGATAGTGAAAAACTGCATTAGTTTTCAGGGCTGGCACCTTCCCTGTGGGAGAAGGAGCCGTAAGTTTGCCTTTTCAGAAAAAAGCTTCTGCCGAGAGCGAGCACCGTGACATGCTGAGTCTCTGGGAAAGCAGAGATCCCCAAAGCTGTTGTGCCTGTGGATAGGCTGCAGAGGGATAGTGAAAAAATGCATTAGTTTTCAGGGCTGGCACCTTCCCTGTGGGAGAAGGAGCCGTAAGTTTGCCTTTTCAGAAAAAAGCTTCTGCCGAGAGCGAGTACCGTGACATGCTGAGTCTCTGGGAAAGCAGAGATCCCCAAAGCTGTTGTGCCTGTGGATAGGCTGCAGAGGGATAGTGAAAAACTGCATTAGTTTTCAGGGCTGGCACCTTCCCTGTGGGAGAAGGAGCCGTAAGTTTGCCTTTTCAGAAAAAAGCTTCTGCCGAGAGCGAGCACCGTGACATGCTGAGTCTCTGGGAAAGCAGAGATCCCAAAAGCTGTTGTGCCTGTGGATAGGCTGCAGAGGGATAGTGAAAAACTGCATTAGTTTTCAGGGCTGGCACCTTCCCTGTGGGAGAAGGAGCCGTAAGTTTGCCTTTTCAGAAAAAAGCTTCGGTCGAGAGCGAGCAAAGTGACATGCTGAGTCTCTGGGAAAGCAGAGATCCCCAAAGCTGTTGTGCCTGTGGATAGGCTGCAGAGGGATAGTGAAGACCAGCAAGATCTTTCAGGGCTGGCACCTTCCTTGTGGGAGAAGGAGCCCTAAGTTTGCCTTTTCAGAAAAAAGCTTCTGCCGAGAACGAGCACCGTGACATGCTGAGTCTCTGGGAAAGCAGAGATCCCCAAAGCTGTTGTTCCTGTGGATAGGCTGCAGAGGGATAGTGAAAAACTGCATTAGTTTTCAGGGCTGGCACCTTCCCTGTGGGAGAAGGAGCCGTAAGTTTGCCTTTTCAGAAAAAAGCTTCTGCCGAGAGCGAGCACCGTGACATGCTGAGTCTCTGGGAAAGCAGAGATCCCCAAAGCTGTTGTGCCTGTGGATAGGCTGCAGAGGGATAGTGAAAAACTGCATTAGTTTTCAGGGCTGGCACCTTCCCTGTGGGAGAAGGAGCCGTAAGTTTGCCTTTTCAGAAAAAAGCTTCTGCCGAGAGCGAGCACCGTGACATGCTGAGTCTCTGGGAAAGCAGAGATCCCAAAAGCTGTTGTGCCTGTGGATAGGCTGCAGAGGGATAGTGAAGACCAGCAAGATCTTTCAGGGCTGGCACCTTCCTTGTGGGAGAAGGAGCCGTAAGTTTGCCTTTTCAGAAAAAGGCTCTGGCGAGAGTGAGCACCGTGACATGCTGAGTCTCTGGGAAAGCAGAGATCCCCAAAGCTGTTGTGCCTGTGGATAGGCTGCAGAGGGATAGTGAAAAACTGCATTAGTTTTCAGGGCTGGCACCTTCCCTGTGGGAGAAGGAGCCGTAAGTTTGCCTTTTCAGAAAAAAGCTTCTGCCGAGAGCGAGCACCGTGACATGCTGAGTCTCTGGGAAAGCAGAGATCCCCAAAGCTGTTGTGCCTGTGGATAGGCTGCAGAGGGATAGTGAAAAACTGCATTAGTTTTCAGGGCTGGCACCTTCCCTGTGGGAGCAGGAGCCGTAAGTTTGCCTTTTCAGAAAAAAGCTTCTGCCGAGAGCGAGCACCGTGACATGCTGAGTCTCTGGGAAAGCAGAGATCCCCAAAGCTGTTGTGCCTGTGGATAGGCTGCAGAGGGATAGTGAAAAACTGCATTAGTTTTCAGGGCTGGCACCTTCCCTGTGGGAGAAGGAGCCGTAAGTTTGCCTTTTCAGAAAAAAGCTTCTGCCGAGAGCGAGCACCGTGACATGCTGAGTCTCTGGGAAAGCAGAGATCCCAAAAGCTGTTGTGCCTGTGGATAGGCTGCAGAGGGATAGTGAAAAACTGCATTAGTTTTCAGGGCTGGCACCTTCCCTGTGGGAGAAGGAGCCGTAAGTTTGCCTTTTCAGAAAAAAGCTTCTGCCGAGAGCGAGCACCGTGACATGCTGAGTCTCTGGGAAAGCAGAGATCCCAAAAGCTGTTGTGCCTGTGGATAGGCTGCAGAGGGATAGTGAAAAACTGCATTAGTTTTCAGGGCTGGCACCTTCCCTGTGGGAGAAGGAGCCGTAAGTTTGCCTTTTCAGAAAAAAGCTTCTGCCGAGAGCGAGCACCGTGACATGCTGAGTCTCTGGGAAAGCAGAGATCCCCAAAGCTGTTGTGCCTGTGGATAGGCTGCAGAGGGATAGTGAAAAACTGCATTAGTTTTCAGGGCTGGCACCTTCCCTGTGGGAGAAGGAGCCGTAAGTTTGCCTTTTCAGAAAAAAGCTTCTGCCGAGAGCGAGCACCGTGACATGCTGAGTCTCTGGGAAAGCAGAGATCCCAAAAGCTGTTGTGCCTGTGGATAGGCTGCAGAGGGATAGTGAATACCAGCAAGATCTTTCAGGGCTGGCACCTTCCTTGTGGGAGAAGGAGCCGTAAGTTTGCCTTTTCAGAAAAAAGCTTTTGCTTAGGAAGAGCACCGTGACATGCTGACTCTCTGGGAAAGCAGAGATTCCCAGGGCTTTTGTGCCTGTGGAGAGGCTGCAGGGAGACGGTGAAGACCAGCAATTTCTTTCAGGGCTGGCACCTTCCTTGTGGGAGAAGGAGCCAGACGTTTGCCTTTTCAGAAAAGGGCTCTGCCGAGGACGAGCACCATGACATGCTGAATCTCTGGGAAAACAGAGATCCCCAATGCTGTTGTGCCTGTGGATAGGCTGCAGAGGGATAGTGAATACCAGCAAGATCTTTCAGGGCTGGCACCTTCCTTGTGGGAGAAGGAGCCCTAAGTTTGCCTTTTCAGAAAAAAGCTTCTGCCGAGAACGAGCACTGTGACATGCTGAGTCTCTGGGAAAGCAGAGATCCCCAGTGCTGTTGTGCCTGTGGATAGGCTGCAGAGGGATAGTGAAGACCAGCAAGATCTTTCAGGGCTGGCAGCTTCCTTGTGGGAGAAGCAGCCGTAAGTTTGCCTTTTCAGAAAAAAGCTTCTGTCGAGAAGGAGCACCGTGACATGCTGAGTCTCTGGGAAAGCAGAGATCCCCAATGCTGTTGTGCCTGTGGATAGGCTGCAGAGGGATAGTGAAGACCAGCAAGATCTTTCAGGGCTGGCACCTTCCTTGTGGGAGAAGGAGCCAGACGTTTGCCTTTTCAGAAAAAAGCTTCTGCCGAGAACGAGCACCGTGACATGCTGAGTCTCTGGGAAAGCAGAGATCCCCAATGCTGTTGTGCCTGTGGATAGGCTGCAGAGGGATAGTGAAGACCAGCAAGATCTTTCAGGGCTGGCACCTTCCTTGTGGGAGAAGGAGCCCTAAGTTTGCCTTTTCAGAAAAAAGCTTCTGCCGAGAACGAGCACCGTGACATGCTGAGTCTCTGGGAAAGCAGAGATCCCCAATGCTGTTGTGCCTGTGGATAGGCTGCAGAAGGGTAGTGAAGACCAGCAAGATCTTTCAGGGCTGGCACCTTCCCTGTGGGAGAAGCAGCCGTAAGTTTGCCTTTTCAGAAAAAAGCTTCTGCCGAGAACGAGCACCGTGACATGCTGAGTCTCTGGGAAAGCAGAGATCCCCAATGCTGTTGTGCCTGTGGATAGGCTGCAGAGGGATAGTGAAGACCAGCAAGATCTTTCAGGGCTGGCACCTTCCTTGTGGGAGAAGGAGCCCTAATTTTGCCTTTTCAGAAAAAAGCTTCTGCCGAGAACGAGCACCGTGACATGCTGAGTCTCTGGGAAAGCAGAGATCCCCAATGCTGTTGTGCCTGTGGATAGGCTGCAGAGGGATAGTGAAGACCAGCAAGATCTTTCAGGGCTGGCACCTTCCTTGTGGGAGAAGGAGCCAGACGTTTGCCTTTTCAGAAAAAAGCTTCTGCCGAGGACGAGCACTGTGACATGCTGAGTCTCTGGGAAAGCAGAGATCCCCAATGCTGTTGTGCCTGTGGATAGGCTGCAGAGGGATAGTGAAGACCAGCAAGATCTTTCAGGGCTGGCACCTTCCTTGTGGGAGAAGGAGCCCTAAGTTTGCCTTTTCAGAAAAAAGCTTCTGCCGAGAACGAGCACTGTGACATGCTGAGTCTCTGGGAAAGCAGAGATCCCCAATGCTGTTGTGCCTGTGGATAGGCTGCAGAGGGATAGTGAAGACCAGCAAGATCTTTCAGGGCTGGCACCTTCCTTGTGGGAGAAGGAGCCCTAAGTTTGCCTTTTCAGAAAAAAGCTTCTGCCGAGAACGAGCACCGTGACATGCTGAGTCTCTGGGAAAGCAGAGATCCCCAATGCTGTTGTGCCTGTGGATAGGCTGCAGAGGGATAGTGAAGACCAGCAAGATCTTTCAGGGCTGGCACCTTCCTTGTGGGAGAAGGAGCCCTAAGTTTGCCTTTTCAGAAAAAAGCTTCTGCCGAGAACGAGCACCGTGACATGCTGAGTCTCTGGGAAAGCAGAGATCCCCAATGCTGTTGTGCCTGTGGATAGGCTGCAGAGGGATAGTGAAGACCAGCAAGATCTTTCAGGGCTGGCAGCTTCCTTGTGGGAGAAGCAGCCGTAAGTTTGCCTTTTCAGAAAAAAGCTTCTGCCGAGGACGAGCACCGTGACATGCTGAGTCTCTGGGAAAGCAGAGATCCCCAATGCTGTTGTGCCTGTGGATAGGCTGCAGAGGGATAGTGAAGACCAGCAAGATCTTTCAGGGCTGGCACCTTCCTTGTGGGAGAAGGAGCCCTAAGTTTGCCTTTTCAGAATAAGCTTCTGCCGAGAGTGAGCACCGTGACATGCTGAGTCTCTGGGAAAGCAGAGATCCCCAGTGCTGTTGTGCCTGTGGATAGGCTGCAGAGGGATAGTGAATACCAGCAAGATCTTTCAGGGCTGGCACCTTCCTTGTGGGAGAAGGAGCCGTAAGTTTGCCTTTTCAGAATAAGCTTCTGCCGAGAGTGAGCACTGTGACATGCTGAGTCTCTGGGAAAGCAGAGAACCCCAATGCTGTTGTGCCTGTGGATAGGCTGCAGAGGGATAGTGAAGACCAGCAAGATCTTTCAGGGCTGGCACCTTCCTTGTGGGAGAAGGAGCCAGACGTTTGCCTTTTCAGAAAAAAGCTTCTGCCGAGAACGAGCACTGTGACATGCTGAGTCTCTGGGAAAGCAGAGATCCCCAATGCTGTTGTGCCTGTGGATAGGCTGCAGAGGGATAGTGAATACCAGCAAGATCTTTCAGGGCTGGCACCTTCCTTGTGGGAGAAGGAGCCCTAAGTTTGCCTTTTCAGAAAAAAGCTTCTGCCGAGAACGAGCACCGTGACATGCTGAGTCTCTGGGAAAGCAGAGATCCCCAATGCTGTTGTGCCTGTGGATAGGCTGCAGAGGGATAGTGAAGACCAGCAAGATCTTTCAGGGCTGGCACCTTCCTTGTGGGAGAAGCAGCCGTAAGTTTGCCTTTTCAGAAAAAAGCTTCTGCCGAGAACGAGCACCGTGACATGCTGAGTCTCTGGGAAAGCAGAGATCCCCAATGCTGTTGTGCCTGTGGATAGGCTGCAGAGGGATAGTGAAGACCAGCAAGATCTTTCAGGGCTGGCACCTTCCTTGTGGGAGAAGCAGCCCTAAGTTTGCCTTTTCAGAAAAAAGCTTCTGCCGAGAACGAGCACCGTGACATGCTGAGTCTCTGGGAAAGCAGAGATCCCCAATGCTGTTGTGCCTGTGGATAGGCTGCAGAGGGATAGTGAAGACCAGCAAGATCTTTCAGGGCTGGCACCTTCCTTGTGGGAGAAGGAGCCCTAAGTTTGCCTTTTCAGAAAAAAGCTTCTGCCGAGAACGAGCACCGTGACATGCTGAGTCTCTGGGAAAGCAGAGATCCCCAATGCTGTTGTGCCTGTGGATAGGCTGCAGAGGGATAGTGAAGACCAGCAAGATCTTTCAGGGCTGGCAGCTTCCTTGTGGGAGAAGCAGTCCTAAGTTTGCCTTTTCAGAAAAAAGCTTCTGCCGAGGACGAGCACCGTGACATGCTGAGTCTCTGGGAAAGCAGAGATCCCCAATGCTGTTGTGCCTGTGGATAGGCTGCAGAGGGATAGTGAAGACCAGCAAGATCTTTCAGGGCTGGCACCTTCCTTGTGGGAGAAGGAGCCCTAAGTTTGCCTTTTCAGAATAAGCTTCTGCCGAGAGTGAGCACCGTGACATGCTGAGTCTCTGGGAAAGCAGAGATCCCCAGTGCTGTTGTGCCTGTGGATAGGCTGCAGAGGGATAGTGAATACCAGCAAGATCTTTCAGGGCTGGCACCTTCCTTGTGGGAGAAGGAGCCGTAAGTTTGCCTTTTTAGAATAAGCTTCTGCCGAGAGTGAGCACTGTGACATGCTGAGTCTCTGGGAAAGCAGAGATCCCCAATGCTGTTGTGCCTGTGGATAGGCTGCAGAGGGATAGTGAAGACCAGCAAGATCTTTCAGGGCTGGCACCTTCCTTGTGGGAGAAGGAGCCAGACGTTTGCCTTTTCAGAAAAAAGCTTCTGCCGAGAACGAGCACTGTGACATGCTGAGTCTCTGGGAAAGCAGAGATCCCCAATGCTGTTGTGCCTGTGGATAGGCTGCAGAGGGATAGTGAAGACCAGCAAGATCTTTCAGGGCTGGCACCTTCCTTGTGGGAGAAGGAGCCCTAAGTTTGCCTTTTCAGAAAAAAGCTTCTGCCGAGAACGAGCACCGTGACATGCTGAGTCTCTGGGAAAGCAGAGATCCCCAATGCTGTTGTGCCTGTGGATAGGCTGCAGAGGGATAGTGAAGACCAGCAAGATCTTTCAGGGCTGGCAGCTTCCTTGTGGGAGAAGCAGCCGTAAGTTTGCCTTTTCAGAAAAAAGCTTCTGCCGAGAACGAGCACCGTGACATGCTGAGTCTCTGGGAAAGCAGAGATCCCCAATGCTGTTGTGCCTGTGGATAGGCTGCAGAGGGATAGTGAAGACCAGCAAGATCTTTCAGGGCTGGCACCTTCCTTGTGGGAGAAGGAGCCCTAAGTTTGCCTTTTCAGAAAAAAGCTTCTGCCGAGAACGAGCACTGTGACATGCTGAGTCTCTGGGAAAGCAGAGATCCCCAATGCTGTTGTGCCTGTGGATAGGCTGCAGAGGGATAGTGAAGACCAGCAAGATCTTTCAGGGCTGGCACCTTCCTTGTGGGAGAAGGAGCCCTAAGTTTGCCTTTTCAGAAAAAAGCTTCTGCCGAGAACGAGCACCGTGACATGCTGAGTCTCTGGGAAAGCAGAGATCCCCAATGCTGTTGTGCCTGTGGATAGGCTGCAGAGGGATAGTGAAGACCAGCAAGATCTTTCAGGGCTGGCAGCTTCCTTGTGGGAGAAGGAGCCAGACGTTTGCCTTTTTAGAATAAGCTTCTGCCGAGAACGAGCACCGTGACATGCTGAGTCTCTGGGAAAGCAGAGATCACCAGTGCTGTTGTGCCTGTGGATAGGCTGCAGAGGGATAGTGAATACCAGCAAGATCTTTCAGGGCTGGCACCTTCCTTGTGGGAGAAGGAGCCGTAAGTTTGCCTTTTCAGAATAAGCTTCTGCCGAGAGTGAGCACCGTGACATGCTGAGTCTCCTGGAAAGCAGAGATCCCCAGTGCTGTTGTGCCTGTGGATAGGCTGCAGAGGGATAGTGAATACCAGCAAGATCTTTCAGGGCTGGCACCTTCCTTGTGGGAGAAGGAGCCGTAAGTTTGCCTTTTCAGAATAAGCTTCTGCCGAGAGTGAGCACTGTGACATGCTGAGTCTCTGGGAAAGCAGAGAACCCCAATGCTGTTGTGCCTGTGGATAGGCTGCAGAGGGATAGTGAAGACCAGCAAGATCTTTCAGGGCTGGCACCTTCCTTGTGGGAGAAGGAGCCCTAAGTTTGCCTTTTCAGAAAAAAGCTTCTGCCGAGAACGAGCACCGTGACATGCTGAGTCTCTGGGAAAGCAGAGATCCCCAATGCTGTTGTGCCTGTGGATAGGCTGCAGAGGGATAGTGAAGACCAGCAAGATCTTTCAGGGCTGGCAGCTTCCTTGTGGGAGAAGCAGCTGTAAGTTTGCCTTTTCAGAAAAAAGCTTCTGCCGAGAACGAGCACCGTGACATGCTGAGTCTCTGGGAAAGCAGAGATCCCCAATGCTGTTGTGCCTGTGGATAGGCTGCAGAGGGATAGTGAAGACCAGCAAGATCTTTCAGGGCTGGCACCTTCCTTGTGGGAGAAGGAGCCCTAAGTTTGCCTTTTCAGAAAAAAGCTTCTGCCGAGAACGAGCACCGTGACATGCTGAGTCTCTGGGAAAGCAGAGATCCCCAATGCTGTTGTGCCTGTGGATAGGCTGCAGAGGGATAGTGAAGACCAGCAAGATCTTTCAGGGCTGGCAGCTTCCTTGTGGGAGAAGCAGCCGTAAGTTTGCCTTTTCAGAAAAAAGCTTCTGCCGAGAGCGAGCACCGTGACATGCTGAGTCTCTGGGAAAGCAGAGATCCCCAATGCTGTTGTGCCTGTGGATAGGCTGCAGAGGGATAGTGAAGACCAGCAAGATCTTTCAGGGCTGGCACCTTTCTTGTGGGAGAAGGAGCCCTAAGTTTGCCTTTTCAGAAAAAAGCTTCTGCCGAGAACGAGCACTGTGACATGCTGAGTCTCTGGGAAAGCAGAGATCCCCAATGCTGTTGTGCCTGTGGATAGGCTGCAGAGGGATAGTGAAGACCAGCAAGATCTTTCAGGGCTGGCACCTTCCTTGTGGGAGAAGGAGCCCTAAGTTTGCCTTTTCAGAAAAAAGCTTCTGCCGAGAACGAGCACCGTGACATGCTGAGTCTCTGGGAAAGCAGAGATCCCCAATGCTGTTGTGCCTGTGGATAGGCTGCAGAGGGATAGTGAAGACCAGCAAGATCTTTCAGGGCTGGCACCTTCCTTGTGGGAGAAGGAGCCCTAAGTTTGCCTTTTCAGAAAAAAGCTTCTGCCGAGAACGAGCACCGTGACATGCTGAGTCTCTGGGAAAGCAGAGATCCCCAATGCTGTTGTGCCTGTGGATAGGCTGCAGAGGGATAGTGAAGACCAGCAAGATCTTTCAGGGCTGGCAGCTTCCTTGTGGGAGAAGCAGCCGTAAGTTTGCCTTTTCAGAAAAAAGCTTCTGCCGAGGACGAGCACCGTGACATGCTGAGTCTCTGGGAAAGCAGAGATCCCCAATGCTGTTGTGCCTGTGGATAGGCTGCAGAGGGATAGTGAAGACCAGCAAGATCTTTCAGGGCTGGCACCTTCCTTGTGGGAGAAGGAGCCCTAAGTTTGCCTTTTCAGAATAATCTTCTGCCGAGAGTGAGCACCGTGACATGCTGAGTCTCTGGGAAAGCAGAGATCCCCAGTGCTGTTGTGCCTGTGGATAGGCTGCAGAGGGATAGTGAAGACCAGCAAGATCTTTCAGGGCTGGCACCTTCCTTGTGGGAGAAGGAGCCCTAAGTTTGCCTTTTCAGAAAAAAGCTTCTGCCGAGAACGAGCACCGTGACATGCTGAGTCTCTGGGAAAGCAGAGATCCCCAATGCTGTTGTGCCTGTGGATAGGCTGCAGAGGGATAGTGAAGACCAGCAAGATCTTTCAGGGCTGGCAGCTTCCTTGTGGGAGAAGCAGCCGTAAGTTTGCCTTTTCAGAAAAAAGCTTCTGCCGAGGACGAGCACCGTGACATGCTGAGTCTCTGGGAAAGCAGAGATCCCCAATGCTGTTGTGCCTGTGGATAGGCTGCAGAGGGATAGTGAAGACCAGCAAGATCTTTCAGGGCTGGCACCTTCCTTGTGGGAGAAGGAGCCCTAAGTTTGCCTTTTCAGAATAATCTTCTGCCGAGAGTGAGCACCGTGACATGCTGAGTCTCTGGGAAAGCAGAGATCCCCAGTGCTGTTGTGCCTGTGGATAGGCTGCAGAGGGATAGTGAATACCAGCAAGATCTTTCAGGGCTGGCACCTTCCTTGTGGGAGAAGGAGCCGTAAGTTTGCCTTTTCAGAATAAGCTTCTGCCGAGAGTGAGCACTGTGACATGCTGAGTCTCTGGGAAAGCAGAGAACCCCAATGCTGTTGTGCCTGTGGATAGGCTGCAGAGGGATAGTGAAGACCAGCAAGATCTTTCAGGGCTGGCACCTTCCTTGTGGGAGAAGGAGCCAGACGTTTGCCTTTTCAGAAAAAAGCTTCTGGCGAGAACGAGCACTGTGACATACTGAGTCTCTGGGAAAGCAGAGATCCCCAATGCTGTTGTGCCTGTGGATAGGCTGCAGAGGGATAGTGAAGACCAGCAAGATCTTTCAGGGCTGGCACCTTCCTTGTGGGAGAAGGAGCCCTAAGTTTGCCTTTTCAGAAAAAAGCTTCTGCCGAGAACGAGCACCGTGACATGCTGAGTCTCTGGGAAAGCAGAGATCCCCAATGCTGTTGTGCCTGTGGATAGGCTGCAGAGGGATAGTGAAGACCAGCAAGATCTTTCAGGGCTGGCAGCTTCCTTGTGGGAGAAGCAGCCGTAAGTTTGCCTTTTCAGAAAAAAGCTTCTGCCGAGAACGAGCACCGTGACATGCTGAGTCTCTGGGAAAGCAGAGATCCCCAATGCTGTTGTGCCTGTGGATAGGCTGCAGAGGGATAGTGAAGACCAGCAAGATCTTTCAGGGCTGGCACCTTCCTTGTGGGAGAAGCAGCCCTAAGTTTGCCTTTTCAGAAAAAAGCTTCTGCCGAGAACGAGCACTGTGACATGCTGAGTCTCTGGGAAAGCAGAGATCCCCAATGCTGTTGTGCCTGTGGATAGGCTGCAGAGGGATAGTGAAGACCAGCAAGATCTTTCAGGGCTGGCACCTTCCTTGTGGGAGAAGGAGCCCTAAGTTTGCCTTTTCAGAAAAAAGCTTCTGCCGAGAACGAGCACCGTGACATGCTGAGTCTCTGGGACAGCAGAGATCCCCAATGCTGTTGTGCCTGTGGATAGGCTGCAGAGGGATAGTGAAGACCAGCAAGATCTTTCAGGGCTGGCACCTTCCTTGTGGGAGAAGCAGCTGTAAGTTTGCCTTTTCAGAAAAAAGCTTCTGCCGAGAACGAGCACCGTGACATGCTGAGTCTCTGGGAAAGCAGAGATCCCCAATGCTGTTGTGCCTGTGGATAGGCTGCAGAGGGATAGTGAAGACCAGCAAGATCTTTCAGGGCTGGCACCTTCCTTGTGGGAGAAGGAGCCCTAAGTTTGCCTTTTCAGAATAAGCTTCTGCCGAGAGTGAGCACCGTGACATGCTGAGTCTCTGGGAAAGCAGAGATCCCCAGTGCTGTTGTGCCTGTGGATAGGCTGCAGAGGGATAGTGAATACCAGCAAGATCTTTCAGGGCTGGCACCTTCCTTGTGGGAGAAGGAGCCGTAAGTTTGCCTTTTTAGAATAAGCTTCTGACGAGAGTGAGCACTGTGACATGCTGAGTCTCTGGGAAAGCAGAGATCCCCAATGCTGTTGTGCCTGTGGATAGGCTGCAGAGGGATAGTGAAGACCAGCAAGATCTTTCAGGGCTGGCACCTTCCTTGTGGGAGAAGGAGCCAGACGTTTGCCTTTTCAGAAAAAAGCTTCTGCCGAGAACGAGCACTGTGACATGCTGAGTCTCTGGGAAAGCAGAGATCCCCAATGCTGTTGTGCCTGTGGATAGGCTGCAGAGGGATAGTGAAGACCAGCAAGATCTTTCAGGGCTGGCACCTTCCTTGTGGGAGAAGGAGCCCTAAGTTTGCCTTTTCAGAAAAAAGCTTCTGCCGAGAACGAGCACCGTGACATGCTGAGTCTCTGGGAAAGCAGAGATCCCCAATGCTGTTGTGCCTGTGGATAGGCTGCAGAGGGATAGTGAAGACCAGCAAGATCTTTCAGGGCTGGCACCTTCCTTGTGGGAGAAGGAGCCCTAAGTTTGCCTTTTCAGAAAAAAGCTTCTGCCGAGAACGAGCACCGTGACATGCTGAGTCTCTGGGAAAGCAGAGATCCCCAATGCTGTTGTGCCTGTGGATAGGCTGCAGAGGGATAGTGAAGACCAGCAAGATCTTTCAGGGCTGGCAGCTTCCTTGTGGGAGAAGCAGCCGTAAGTTTGCCTTTTCAGAAAAAAGCTTCTGCCGAGGACGAGCACCGTGACATGCTGAGTCTCTGGGAAAGCAGAGATCCCCAATGCTGTTGTGCCTGTGGATAGGCTGCAGAGGGATAGTGAAGACCAGCAAGATCTTTCAGGGCTGGCACCTTCCTTGTGGGAGAAGGAGCCCTAAGTTTGCCTTTTCAGAATAATCTTCTGCCGAGAGTGAGCACCGTGACATGCTGAGTCTCTGGGAAAGCAGAGATCCCCAGTGCTGTTGTGCCTGTGGATAGGCTGCAGAGGGATAGTGAATACCAGCAAGATCTTTCAGGGCTGGCACCTTCCTTGTGGGAGAAGGAGCCGTAAGTTTGCCTTTTCAGAATAAGCTTCTGCCGAGAGTGAGCACTGTGACATGCTGAGTCTCTGGGAAAGCAGAGAACCCCAATGCTGTTGTGCCTGTGGATAGGCTGCAGAGGGATAGTGAAGACCAGCAAGATCTTTCAGGGCTGGCACCTTCCTTGTGGGAGAAGGAGCCAGACGTTTGCCTTTTCAGAAAAAAGCTTCTGCCGAGAACGAGCACTGTGACATGCTGAGTCTCTGGGAAAGCAGAGATCCCCAATGCTGTTGTGCCTGTGGATAGGCTGCAGAGGGATAGTGAAGACCAGCAAGATCTTTCAGGGCTGGCACCTTCCTTGTGGGAGAAGGAGCCCTAAGTTTGCCTTTTCAGAAAAAAGCTTCTGCCGAGAACGAGCACCGTGACATGCTGAGTCTCTGGGAAAGCAGAGATCCCCAATGCTGTTGTGCCTGTGGATAGGCTGCAGAGGGATAGTGAAGACCAGCAAGATCTTTCAGGGCTGGCAGCTTCCTTGTGGGAGAAGCAGCCGTAAGTTTGCCTTTTCAGAAAAAAGCTTCTGCCGAGAACGAGCACCGTGACATGCTGAGTCTCTGGGAAAGCAGAGATCCCCAATGCTGTTGTGCCTGTGGATAGGCTGCAGAGGGATAGTGAAGACCAGCAAGATCTTTCAGGGCTGGCACCTTCCTTGTGGGAGAAGCAGCCCTAAGTTTGCCTTTTCAGAAAAAAGCTTCTGCCGAGAACGAGCACCGTGACATGCTGAGTCTCTGGGAAAGCAGAGATCCCCAATGCTGTTGTGCCTGTGGATAGGCTGCAGAGGGATAGTGAAGACCAGCAAGATCTTTCAGGGCTGGCACCTTCCTTGTGGGAGAAGGAGCCCTAAGTTTGCCTTTTCAGAAAAAAGCTTCTGCCGAGAACGAGCACCGTGACATGCTGAGTCTCTGGGAAAGCAGAGATCCCCAATGCTGTTGTGCCTGTGGATAGGCTGCAGAGGGATAGTGAAGACCAGCAAGATCTTTCAGGGCTGGCAACTTCCTTGTGGGAGAAGCAGCTGTAAGTTTGCCTTTTCAGAAAAAAGCTTCTGCCGAGAACGAGCACCGTGACATGCTGAGTCTCTGGGAAAGCAGAGATCCCCAATGCTGTTGTGCCTGTGGATAGGCTGCAGAGGGATAGTGAAGACCAGCAAGATCTTTCAGGGCTGGCACCTTCCTTGTGGGAGAAGGAGCCCTAAGTTTGCCTTTTCAGAATAAGCTTCTGCCGAGAGTGAGCACCGTGACATGCTGAGTCTCTGGGAAAGCAGAGATCCCCAGTGCTGTTGTGCCTGTGGATAGGCTGCAGAGGGATAGTGAATACCAGCAAGATCTTTCAGGGCTGGCACCTTCCTTGTGGGAGAAGGAGCCGTAAGTTTGCCTTTTTAGAATAAGCTTCTGACGAGAGTGAGCACTGTGACATGCTGAGTCTCTGGGAAAGCAGAGATCCCCAATGCTGTTGTGCCTGTGGATAGGCTGCAGAGGGATAGTGAAGACCAGCAAGATCTTTCAGGGCTGGCACCTTCCTTGTGGGAGAAGGAGCCAGACGTTTGCCTTTTCAGAAAAAAGCTTCTGCCGAGAACGAGCACTGTGACATGCTGAGTCTCTGGGAAAGCAGAGATCCCCAATGCTGTTGTGCCTGTGGATAGGCTGCAGAGGGATAGTGAAGACCAGCAAGATCTTTCAGGGCTGGCACCTTCCTTGTGGGAGAAGGAGCCCTAAGTTTGCCTTTTCAGAAAAAAGCTTCTGCCGAGAACGAGCACCGTGACATGCTGAGTCTCTGGGAAAGCAGAGATCCCCAATGCTGTTGTGCCTGTGGATAGGCTGCAGAGGGATAGTGAAGACCAGCAAGATCTTTCAGGGCTGGCAGCTTCCTTGTGGGAGAAGCAGCCGTAAGTTTGCCTTTTCAGAAAAAAGCTTCTGCCGAGAACGAGCACCGTGACATGCTGAGTCTCTGGGAAAGCAGAGATCCCCAATGCTGTTGTGCCTGTGGATAGGCTGCAGAGGGATAGTGAAGACCAGCAAGATCTTTCAGGGCTGGCACCTTCCTTGTGGGAGAAGGAGCCCTAAGTTTGCCTTTTCAGAAAAAAGCTTCTGCCGAGAACGAGCACCGTGACATGCTGAGTCTCTGGGAAAGCAGAGATCCCCAATGCTGTTGTGCCTGTGGATAGGCTGCAGAGGGATAGTGAAGACCAGCAAGATCTTTCAGGGCTGGCACCTTCCTTGTGGGAGAAGGAGCCCTAAGTTTGCCTTTTCAGAAAAAAGCTTCTGCCGAGAACGAGCACCGTGACATGCTGAGTCTCTGGGAAAGCAGAGATCCCCAATGCTGTTGTGCCTGTGGATAGGCTGCAGAGGGATAGTGAAGACCAGCAAGATCTTTCAGGGCTGGCACCTTCCTTGTGGGAGAAGCAGCCCTAAGTTTGCCTTTTCAGAAAAAAGCTTCTGCCGAGAACGAGCACTGTGACATGCTGAGTCTCTGGGAAAGCAGAGATCCCCAATGCTGTTGTGCCTGTGGATAGGCTGCAGAGGGATAGTGAAGACCAGCAAGATCTTTCAGGGCTGGCACCTTCCTTGTGGGAGAAGGAGCCCTAAGTTTGCCTTTTCAGAAAAAAGCTTCTGCCGAGAACGAGCACCGTGACATGCTGAGTCTCTGGGAAAGCAGAGATCCCCAATGCTGTTGTGCCTGTGGATAGGCTGCAGAGGGATAGTGAAGACCAGCAAGATCTTTCAGGGCTGGCACCTTCCTTGTGGGAGAAGCAGCTGTAAGTTTGCCTTTTCAGAAAAAAGCTTCTGCCGAGAACGAGCACCGTGACATGCTGAGTCTCTGGGAAAGCAGAGATCCCCAATGCTGTTGTGCCTGTGGATAGGCTGCAGAGGGATAGTGAAGACCAGCAAGATCTTTCAGGGCTGGCACCTTCCTTGTGGGAGAAGGAGCCCTAAGTTTGCCTTTTCAGAATAAGCTTCTGCCGAGAGTGAGCACCGTGACATGCTGAGTCTCTGGGAAAGCAGAGATCCCCAGTGCTGTTGTGCCTGTGGATAGGCTGCAGAGGGATAGTGAATACCAGCAAGATCTTTCAGGGCTGGCACCTTCCTTGTGGGAGAAGGAGCCGTAAGTTTGCCTTTTTAGAATAAGCTTCTGACGAGAGTGAGCACTGTGACATGCTGAGTCTCTGGGAAAGCAGAGATCCCCAATGCTGTTGTGCCTGTGGATAGGCTGCAGAGGGATAGTGAAGACCAGCAAGATCTTTCAGGGCTGGCACCTTCCTTGTGGGAGAAGGAGCCAGACGTTTGCCTTTTCAGAAAAAAGCTTCTGCCGAGAACGAGCACTGTGACATGCTTAGTCTCTGGGAAAGCAGAGATCCCCAATGCTGTTGTGCCTGTGGATAGGCTGCAGAGGGATAGTGAAGACCAGCAAGATCTTTCAGGGCTGGCACCTTCCTTGTGGGAGAAGGAGCCCTAAGTTTGCCTTTTCAGAAAAAAGCTTCTGCCGAGAACGAGCACCGTGACATGCTGAGTCTCTGGGAAAGCAGAGATCCCCAATGCTGTTGTGCCTGTGGATAGGCTGCAGAGGGATAGTGAAGACCAGCAAGATCTTTCAGGGCTGGCAGCTTCCTTGTGGGAGAAGCAGCCGTAAGTTTGCCTTTTCAGAAAAAAGCTTCTGCCGAGAACGAGCACCGTGACATGCTGAGTCTCTGGGAAAGCAGAGATCCCCAATGCTGTTGTGCCTGTGGATAGGCTGCAGAGGGATAGTGAAGACCAGCAAGATCTTTCAGGGCTGGCACCTTCCTTGTGGGAGAAGGAGCCCTAAGTTTGCCTTTTCAGAAAAAAGCTTCTGCCGAGAACGAGCACCGTGACATGCTGAGTCTCTGGGAAAGCAGAGATCCCCAATGCTGTTGTGCCTGTGGATAGGCTGCAGAGGGATAGTGAAGACCAGCAAGATCTTTCAGGGCTGGCACCTTCCTTGTGGGAGAAGGAGCCCTAAGTTTGCCTTTTCAGAAAAAAGCTTCTGCCGAGAACGAGCACCGTGACATGCTGAGTCTCTGGGAAAGCAGAGATCCCCAATGCTGTTGTGCCTGTGGATAGGCTGCAGAGGGATAGTGAAGACCAGCAAGATCTTTCAGGGCTGGCAGCTTCCTTGTGGGAGAAGGAGCCAGACGTTTGCCTTTTTAGAATAAGCTTCTGCCGAGAACGAGCACCGTGACATGCTGAGTCTCTGGGAAAGCAGAGATCCCCAGTGCTGTTGTGCCTGTGGATAGGCTGCAGAGGGATAGTGAAGACCAGCAAGATCTTTCAGGGCTGGCACCTTCCTTGTGGGAGAAGGAGCCCTAAGTTTGCCTTTTCAGAAAAAAGCTTCTGCCGAGAACGAGCACCGTGACATGCTGAGTCTCTGGGAAAGCAGAGATCCCCAATGCTGTTGTGCCTGTGGATAGGCTGCAGAGGGATAGTGAAGACCAGCAAGATCTTTCAGGGCTGGCAGCTTCCTTGTGGGAGAAGCAGCTGTAAGTTTGCCTTTTCAGAAAAAAGCTTCTGCCGAGAACGAGCACCGTGACATGCTGAGTCTCTGGGAAAGCAGAGATCCCCAATGCTGTTGTGCCTGTGGATAGGCTGCAGAGGGATAGTGAAGACCAGCAAGATCTTTCAGGGCTGGCACCTTCCTTGTGGGAGAAGGAGCCCTAAGTTTGCCTTTTCAGAAAAAAGCTTCTGCCGAGAAGGAGCACCGTGACATGCTGAGTCTCTGGGAAAGCAGAGATCCCCAATGCTGTTGTGCCTGTGGATAGGCTGCAGAGGGATAGTGAAGACCAGCAAGATCTTTCAGGGCTGGCACCTTCCTTGTGGGAGAAGGAGCCCTAAGTTTGCCTTTTCAGAAAAAAGCTTCTGCCGAGAACGAGCAACGTGACATGCTGAGTCTCTGGGAAAGCAGAGATCCCCAATGCTGTTGTGCCTGTGGATAGGCTGCAGAGGGATAGTGAAGACCAGCAAGATCTTTCAGGGCTGGCAGCTTCCTTGTGGGAGAAGCAGCCGTAAGTTTGCCTTTTCAGAAAAAAGCTTCTGCCGAGAGCGAGCACCGTGACATGCTGAGTCTCTGGGAAAGCAGAGATCCCCAATGCTGTTGTGCCTGTGGATAGGCTGCAGAGGGATAGTGACGACCAGCAAGATCTTTCAGGGCTGGCACCTTCCTTGTGGGAGAAGGAGCCCTAAGTTTGCCTTTTCAGAAAAAAGCTTCTGCCGAGAACGAGCACCGTGACATGCTGAGTCTCTGGGAAAGCAGAGATCCCCAATGCTGTTGTGCCTGTGGATAGGCTGCAGAGGGATAGTGAAGACCAGCAAGATCTTTCAGGGCTGGCAGCTTCCTTGTGGGAGAAGCAGCCGTAAGTTTGCCTTTTCAGAAAAAAGCTTCTGCCGAGAACGAGCACCGTGACATGCTGAGTCTCTGGGAAAGCAGAGATCCCCAATGCTGTTGTGCCTGTGGATAGGCTGCAGAGGGATAGTGAAGACCAGCAAGATCTTTCAGGGCTGGCACCTTCCTTGTGGGAGAAGGAGCCCTAAGTTTGCCTTTTCAGAAAAAAGCTTCTGCCGAGAACGAGCACTGTGACATGCTGAGTCTCTGGGAAAGCAGAGATCCCCAATGCTGTTGTGCCTGTGGATAGGCTGCAGAGGGATAGTGAAGACCAGCAAGATCTTTCAGGGCTGGCACCTTCCTTGTGGGAGAAGGAGCCCTAAGTTTGCCTTTTCAGAAAAAAGCTTCTGCCGAGAAGGAGCACCGTGACATGCTGAGTCTCTGGGAAAGCAGAGATCCCCAATGCTGTTGTGCCTGTGGATAGGCTGCAGAGGGATAGTGAAGACCAGCAAGATCTTTCAGGGCTGGCACCTTCCTTGTGGGAGAAGGAGCCCTAAGTTTGCCTTTTCAGAAAAAAGCTTCTGCCGAGAACGAGCACCGTGACATGCTGAGTCTCTGGGAAAGCAGAGATCCCCAATGCTGTTGTGCCTGTGGATAGGCTGCAGAGGGATAGTGAAGACCAGCAAGATCTTTCAGGGCTGGCAGCTTCCTTGTGGGAGAAGGAGCCAGACGTTTGCCTTTTCCGAAAAAAGCTTCTGCCGAGAACGAGCACTGTGACATGCTGAGTCTCTGGGAAAGCAGAGATCCCCAATGCTGTTGTGCCTGTGGATAGGCTGCAGAGGGATAGTGAAGACCAGCAAGATCTTTCAGGGCTGGCAGCTTCCTTGTGGGAGAAGGAGCCCTAAGTTTGCCTTTTCAGAAAAAAGCTTCTGCCGAGAACGAGCACCGTGACATGCTGAGTCTCTGGGAAAGCAGAGATCCCCAATGCTGTTGTGCCTGTGGATAGGCTGCAGAGGGATAGTGAAGACCAGCAAGATCTTTCAGGGCTGGCACCTTCCTTGTGGGAGAAGGAGCCCTAAGTTTGCCTTTTCAGAAAAAAGCTTCTGCCGAGAACGAGCACCGTGACATGCTGAGTCTCTGGGAAAGCAGAGATCCCCAATGCTGTTGTGCCTGTGGATAGGCTGCAGAGGGATAGTGAAGACCAGCAAGATCTTTCAGGGCTGGCAGCTTCCTTGTGGGAGAAGGAGCCCTAAGTTTGCCTTTTCAGAAAAAAGCTTCTGCCGAGAACGAGCACCGTGACATGCTGAGTCTCTGGGAAAGCAGAGATCCCCAATGCTGTTGTGCCTGTGGATAGGCTGCAGAGGGATAGTGAAGACCAGCAAGATCTTTCAGGGCTGGCACCTTCCTTGTGGGAGAAGGAGCCGTAAGTTTGCCTTTTCAGAATAAGCTTCTGCCGAGAGTGAGCACTGTGACATGCTGAGTCTCTGGGAAAGCAGAGATCCCCAATGCTGTTGTGCCTGTGGATAGGCTGCAGAGGGATAGTGAAGACCAGCAAGATCTTTCAGGGCTGGCAGCTTCCTTGTGGGAGAAGCAGCCGTAAGTTTGCCTTTTCAGAAAAAAGCTTCTGCCGAGAACGAGCACCGTGACATGCTGAGTCTCTGGGAAAGCAGAGATCCCCAATGCTGTTGTGCCTGTGGATAGGCTGCAGAGGGATAGTGAAGACCAGCAAGATCTTTCAGGGCTGGCACCTTCCTTGTGGGAGAAGGAGCCCTAAGTTTGCCTTTTCAGAAAAAAGCTTCTGCCGAGAACGAGCACCGTGACATGCTGAGTCTCTGGGAAAGCAGAGATCCCAAAAGCTGTTGTGCCTGTGGATAGGCTGCAGAGGGATAGTGAAAAACTGCATTAGTTTTCAGGGCTGGCACCTTCCCTGTGGGAGAAGGAGCCGTAAGTTTGCCTTTTCAGAAAAAAGCTTCTGCCGAGAGCGAGCACCGTGACATGCTGAGTCTCTGGGAAAGCAGAGATCCCCAATGCTGTTGTGCCTGTGGATAGGCTGCAGAGGGATAGTGAAGACCAGCAAGATCTTTCAGGGCTGGCACCTTCCTTGTGGGAGAAGGAGCCCTAAGTTTGCCTTTTCAGAAAAAAGCTTCTGCCGAGAACGAGCACTGTGACATGCTGAGTCTCTGGGAAAGCAGAGATCCCCAAAGCTGTTGTGCCTGTGGATAGGCTGCAGAGGGATAGTGAAGACCAGCAAGATCTTTCAGGGCTGGCAGCTTCCTTGTGGGAGAAGGAGCCCTAAGTTTGCCTTTTCAGAAAAAAGCTTCTGCCGAGAACGAGCACCGTGACATGCTGAGTCTCTGGGAAAGCAGAGATCCCCAATGCTGTTGTGCCTGTGGATAGGCTGCAGAGGGATAGTGAAGACCAGCAAGATCTTTCAGGGCTGGCAGCTTCCTTGTGGGAGAAGGAGCCAGACATTTGCCTTTTTAGAATAAGCTTCTGCCGAGAACGAGCACCGTGACATGCTGAGTCTCTGGGAAAGCAGAGATCCCCAGTGCTGTTGTGCCTGTGGATAGGCTTCAGAGGGATAGTGAATACCAGCAAGATCTTTCAGGGCTGGCACCTTCCTTGTGGGAGAAGGAGCCGTAAGTTTGCCTTTTCAGAATAAGCTTCTGCCGAGAGTGAGCACCGTGACATGCTGAGTCTCCAGGAAAGCAGAGATCCCCAGTGCTGTTGTGCCTGTGGATAGGCTGCAGAGGGATAGTGAATACCAGCAAGATCTTTCAGGGCTGGCACCTTCCTTGTGGGAGAAGGAGCCCTAAGTTTGCCTTTTCAGAATAAGCTTCTGCCGAGAGTGAGCACTGTGACATGCTGAGTCTCTGGGAAAGCAGAGATCCCCAATGCTGTTGTGCCTGTGGATAGGCTGCAGAGGGATAGTGAAGACCAGCAAGATCTTTCAGGGCTGGCAGCTTCCTTGTGGGAGAAGCAGCCGTAAGTTTGCCTTTTCAGAAAAAAGCTTCTGCCGAGAACGAGCACCCTGACATGCTGAGTCTCTGGGAAAGCAGAGATCCCCAATGCTGTTGTGCCTGTGGATAGGCTGCAGAGGGATAGTGAAGACCAGCAAGATCTTTCAGGGCTGGCACCTTCCTTGTGGGAGAAGGAGCCCTAAGTTTGCCTTTTCAGAAAAAGCTTCTGCCGAGAACGAGCACCGTGACATGCTGAGTCTCTGGGAAAGCAGAGATCCCCAATGCTGTTGTGCCTGTGGATAGGCTGCAGAGGGATAGTGAAGACCAGCAAGATCTTTCAGGGCTGGCACCTTCCTTGTGGGAGAAGCAGTCCTAAGTTTGCCTTTTCAGAAAAAAGCTTCTGCCGAGGACGAGCACCGTGACATGCTGAGTCTCTGGGAAAGCAGAGATCCCCAGGGCTGTTGTACCTGTGGATAGGCTGGAGGGGGCGGTGAAGACCACAAAATCTTTCAGGGCTGGCACTTTCCTTGTGGGAGAAGGAGCCAGACGTTTGCCTTTTCAGAAATAGTTTCTGCCTAGAAAGAGCACCGTGACATGCTGAGTCCCTGGGAAAGCAGAGATCCCCAGTGCTGTTGTGCCTGTGGATAGGCTGCACAGGGATAGTGAAGACCTGCATTAGCTTTCAGGGCTGGAACCTTCCTTGTGGGAGAAGGAGCCAGACGTTTGCCTTTTCAGAAAAAGCTTCTGCCGAGGACGAGCACCGTGACATGCTGAGTATCTGGGAAAGCAGAGATCCCCAGTGCTGTTGTGCCTGTGTAGAGGCTGCAGAGGGATAGTGAAGACCAGCCATTTCTTTCAAGGCTGGCACATTCCTTGTGGGAGAAGGAGCCCTAAGATTGCCTTTTCAGAAAAAGGCCTGCCGAGAGCGAGCACCGTGACATGCTGAGTCTCTGGGAAAGCAGAGATCCCCAGTGCTGTTGTGCCTGTGGAGAGGCTGCAGGGAGACGGTGAAGACCAGCAATTTCTTTCAGGGCTGGCACCTTCCTTGTGGGAGAAGGAGCCGTAAGAGTGCCTTTTCAGAAAAAACCTTTTGCTTAGGAAGAGCACCGTGACATGCTGACTCTCTGGGAAAGCAGAGATTCCCAGGGCTTTTGTGCCTGTGGAGAGGCTGCAGGGAGACGGTGAAGACCAGCAATTTCTTTCAGGGCTGGCACCTTCCTTGTGGGAGAAGGAGCCCTAAGTTTGCCTTTTCAGAATAAGCTTCTGCCGAGAGTGAGCACCGTGACATGCTGAGTCTCCGGGAAAGCAGAGATCCCCAGTGCTGTTGTGCCTGTGGATAGGCTGCAGAGGGATAGTGAATACCAGCAAGATCTTTCAGGGCTGGCAGCTTCCTTGTGGGAGAAGGAGCCGTAAGTTTGCCTTTTCAGAATAAGCTTCTGCCGAGAGTGAGCACTGTGACATGCTGAGTCTCTGGGAAAGCAGAGATCCCCAATGCTGTTGTGCCTGTGGATAGGCTGCAGAGGGATAGTGAAGACCAGCAAGATCTTTCAGGGCTGGCACCTTCCTTGTGGGAGAAGGAGCCCTAAGTTTGCCTTTTCAGAAAAAAGCTTCTGCCGAGAACGAGCACCGTGACATGCTGAGTCTCTGGGAAAGCAGAGATCCCCAATGCTGTTGTGCCTGTGGATAGGCTGCAGAGGGATAGTGAAGACCAGCAAGATCTTTCAGGGCTGGCAGCTTCCTTGTGGGAGAAGCAGCCGTAAGTTTGCCTTTTCAGAAAAAAGCTTCTGTCGAGAGCGAGCACCGTGACATGCTGAGTCTCTGGGAAAGCAGAGATCCCCAATGCTGTTGTGCCTGTGGATAGGCTGCAGAGGGATAGTGAAGACCAGCAAGATCTTTCAGGGCTGGCACCTTCCTTGTGGGAGAAGGAGCCCTAAGTTTGCCTTTTCAGAAAAAAGCTTCTGCCGAGAACGAGCACCGTGACATGCTGAGTCTCTGGGAAAGCAGAGATCCCCAATGCTGTTGTGCCTGTGGATAGGCTGCAGAGGGATAGTGAAGACCAGCAAGATCTTTCAGGGCTGGCAGCTTCCTTGTGGGAGAAGGAGCCAGACGTTTGCCTTTTCAAAAAAAGCTTCTGCCGAGAGTAGGCACTGTGACATGCTGAGTCTCTGGGAAAGCAGAGATCCCCAATGCTGTTGTGCCTGTGGATAGGCTGCAGAGGGATAGTGAAGACCAGCAAGATCTTTCAGGGCTGGCAGCTTCCTTGTGGGAGAAGCAGCCGTAAGTTTGCCTTTTCAGAAAAAAGCTTCTGCCGAGAACGAGCACCGTGACATGCTGAGTCTCTGGGAAAGCAGAGATCCCCAATGCTGTTGTGCCTGTGGATAGGCTGCAGAGGGATAGTGAAGACCAGCAAGATCTTTCAGGGCTGGCAGCTTCCTTGTGGGAGAAGCAGCCGTAAGTTTGCCTTTTCAGAAAAAAGCTTCTGCCGAGAACGAGCACCCTGACATGCTGAGTCTCTGGGAAAGCAGAGATCCCCAATGCTGTTGTGCCTGTGGATAGGCTGCAGAGGGATAGTGAAGACCAGCAAGATCTTTCAGGGCTGGCACCTTCCTTGTGGGAGAAGGAGCCCTAAGTTTGCCTTTTCAGAAAAAGCTTCTGCCGAGAACGAGCACCGTGACATGTTGAGTCTCTGGGAAAGCAGAGATCCCCAATGCTGTTGTGCCTGTGGATAGGCTGCAGAGGGATAGTGAAGACCAGCAAGATCTTTCAGGGCTGGCACCTTCCTTGTGGGAGAAGGAGCCCTAAGTTTGCCTTTTCAGAAAAAAGCTTCTGCCGAGAACGAGCACCGTACACATGCTGAGTCTCTGGGAAAGCAGAGATCCCCAATGCTGTTGTGCCTGTGGATAGGCTGCAGAGGGATAGTGAAGACCAGCAAGATCTTTCAGGGCTGGCAGCTTCCTTGTGGGAGAAGCAGTCCTAAGTTTGCCTTTTCAGAAAAAAGCTTCTGCCGAGGACGAGCACCGTGACATGCTGAGTCTCTGGGAAAGCAGAGATCCCCAGGGCTGTTGTACCTGTGGATAGGCTGGAGGGGGCGGTGAAGACCACAAAATCTTTCAGGGCTGGCACTTTCCTTGTGGGAGAAGGAGCCAGACGTTTGCCTTTTCAGAAATAGTTTCTGCCTAGAAAGAGCACCGTGACATGCTGAGTCCCTGGGAAAGCAGAGATCCCCAGTGCTGTTGTGCCTTTGGATAGGCTGCACAGGGATAGTGAAGACCTGCATTAGCTTTCAGGGCTGGCACCTTCCTTGTGGGAGAAGGAGCCAGACGTTTGCCTTTTCAGAAAAAGCTTCTGCCGAGGACGAGCACCGTGACATGCTGAGTATCTGGGAAAGCAGAGATCCCCAGTGCTGTTGTGCCTGTGTAGAGGCTGCAGAGGGATAGTGAAGACCAGCCATTTCTTTCAAGGCTGGCACATTCCTTGTGGGAGAAGGAGCCCTAAGATTGCCTTTTCAGAAAAAGGCCTGCCGAGAGCGAGCACCGTGACATGCTGAGTCTCTGGGAAAGCAGAGATCCCCAGTGCTGTTGTGCCTGTGGAGAGGCTGCAGGGAGACGGTGAAGACCAGCAATTTCTTTCAGGGCTGGCACCTTCCTTGTGGGAGAAGGAGCCGTAAGAGTGCCTTTTCAGAAAAAACCTTTTGCTTAGGAAGAGCACCGTGACATGCTGACTCTCTGGGAAAGCAGAGATTCCCAGGGCTTTTGTGCCTGTGGAGAGGCTGCAGGGAGACGGTGAAGACCAGCAATTTCTTTCAGGGCTGGCACCTTCCTTGTGGGAGAAGGAGCCCTAAGTTTGCCTTTTCAGAATAAGCTTCTGCCGAGAGTGAGCACCGTGACATGCTGAGTCTCTGGGAAAGCAGAGATCCCCAGTGCTGTTGTGCCTGTGGATAGGCTGCAGAGGGATAGTGAATACCAGCAAGATCTTTCAGGGCTGGCACCTTCCTTGTGGGAGAAGGAGCCGTAAGTTTGCCTTTTCAGAATAAGCTTCTGCCGAGAGTGAGCACTGTGACATGCTGAGTCTCTGGGAAAGCAGAGATCCCCAATGCTGTTGTGCCTGTGGATAGGCTGCAGAGGGATAGTGAAGACCAGCAAGATCTTTCAGGGCTGGCAGCTTCCTTGTGGGAGAAGCAGCCGTAAGTTTGCCTTTTCAGAAAAAAGCTTCTGCCGAGAACGAGCACCGTGACATGCTGAGTCTCTGGGAAAGCAGAGATCCCCAATGCTGTTGTGCCTGTGGATAGGCTGCAGAGGGATAGTGAATACCAGCAAGATCTTTCAGGGCTGGCACCTTCCTTGTGGGAGAAGCAGCCCTAAGTTTGCCTTTTCAGAAAAAAGCTTCTGCCGAGAACGAGCACCCTGACATGCTGAGTCTCTGGGAAAGCAGAGATCCCCAATGCTGTTGTGCCTGTGGATAGGCTGCAGAGGGATAGTGAAGACCAGCAAGATCTTTCAGGGCTGGCACCTTCCTTGTGGGAGAAGCAGTCCTAAGTTTGCCTTTTCAGAAAAAAGCTTCTGCCGAGGACGAGCACCGTGACATGCTGAGTCTCTGGGAAAGCAGAGATCCCCAATGCTGTTGTGCCTGTGGATAGGCTGCAGAGGGATAGTGAAGACCAGCAAGATCTTTCAGGGCTGGCACCTTCCTTGTGGGAGAAGGAGCCCTAAGTTTGCCTTTTCAGAAAAAAGCTTCTGCCGAGAACGAGCACTGTGACATGCTGAGTCTCTGGGAAAGCAGAGATCCCCAATGCTGTTGTGCCTGTGGATAGGCTGCAGAGGGATAGTGAAGACCAGCAAGATCTTTCAGGGCTGGCACCTTCCTTGTGGGAGAAGGAGCCCTAAGTTTGCCTTTTCAGAAAAAAGCTTCTGCCGAGAACGAGCACCGTGACATGCTGAGTCTCTGGGAAAGCAGAGATCCCCAATGCTGTTGTGCCTGTGGATAGGCTGCAGAGGGATAGTGAAGACCAGCAAGATCTTTCAGGGCTGGCACCTTCCTTGTGGGAGAAGCAGCCGTAAGTTTGCCTTTTCAGAAAAAAGCTTCTGCCGAGAACGAGCACCGTGACATGCTGAGTCTCTGGGAAAGCAGAGATCCCCAATGCTGTTGTGCCTGTGGATAGGCTGCAGAGGGATAGTGAAGACCAGCAAGATCTTTCAGGGCTGGCACCTTCCTTGTGGGAGAAGGAGCCGTAAGTTTGCCTTTTCAGAATAAGCTTCTGCCGAGAGTGAGCACCGTGACATGCTGAGTCTCCTGGAAAGCAGAGATCCCCAGTGCTGTTGTGCCTGTGGATAGGCTGCAGAGGGATAGTGAATACCAGCAAGATCTTTCAGGGCTGGCACCTTCCTTGTGGGAGAAGGAGCCGTAAGTTTGCCTTTTCAGAATAAGCTTCTGCCGAGAGTGAGCACTGTGACATGCTGAGTCTCTGGGAAAGCAGAGATCCCCAATGCTGTTGTGCCTGTGGATAGGCTGCAGAGGGATAGTGAAGACCAGCAAGATCTTTCAGGGCTGGCACCTTCCTTGTGGGAGAAGGAGCCCTAAGTTTGCCTTTTCAGAAAAAAGCTTCTGCCGAGAACGAGCACCGTACACATGCTGAGTCTCTGGGAAAGCAGAGATCCCCAATGCTGTTGTGCCTGTGGATAGGCTGCAGAGGGATAGTGAAGACCAGCAAGATCTTTCAGGGCTGGCAGCTTCCTTGTGGGAGAAGCAGTCCTAAGTTTGCCTTTTCAGAAAAAAGCTTCTGCCGAGGACGAGCACCGTGACATGCTGAGTCTCTGGGAAAGCAGAGATCCCCAGGGCTGTTGTACCTGTGGATAGGCTGGAGGGGGCGGTGAAGACCACAAAATCTTTCAGGGCTGGCACTTTCCTTGTGGGAGAAGGAGCCAGACGTTTGCCTTTTCAGAAATAGTTTCTGCCTAGAAAGAGCACCGTGACATGCTGAGTCCCTGGGAAAGCAGAGATCCCCAGTGCTGTTGTGCCTGTGGATAGGCTGCACAGGGACAGTGAAGACCTGCATTAGCTTTCAGGGCTGGCACCTTCCTTGTGGGAGAAGGAGCCAGACGTTTGCCTTTTCAGAAAAAGCTTCTGCCGAGGACGAGCACCGTGACATGCTGAGTATCTGGGAAAGCAGAGATCCCCAGTGCTGTTGTGCCTGTGTAGAGGCTGCAGAGGGATAGTGAAGACCAGCAAGATCCTTCAGGGCTGGCAGCTTCCTTGTGGGAGAAGGAGCCCTAAGATTGCCTTTTCAGAAAAAGGCCTGCCGAGAGCGAGCACCGTGACATGCTGAGTCTCTGGGAAAGCAGAGATCCCCAGTGCTGTTGTGCCTGTGGAGAGGCTGCAGGGAGACGGTGAAGACCAGCAATTTCTTTCAGGGCTGGCACCTTCCTTGTGGGAGAAGGAGCCGTAAGAGTGCCTTTTCAGAAAAAACCTTTTGCTTAGGAAGAGCACCGTGACATGCTGACATTCTGGGAAAGCAGAGATTCCCAGGGCTTTTGTGCCTGTGGAGAGGCTGCAGGGAGACGGTGAAGACCAGCAATTTCTTTCAGGGCTGGCACCTTCCTTGTGGGAGAAGGAGCCAGACGTTTGCCTTTTCAGAAAAGGGCTCTGCCGAGGACGAGCACCATGACATGCTGAATCTGTGGGAAAACAGAGATCCCCAATGCTGTTGTGCCTGTGGATAGGCTGCAGAGGGATAGTGAAAACCAGCAAGATCTTTCACGGCTGGCACCTTCCTTGTGGGAGAAGGAGCCGTAAGTTTGCCTTTTCAGAATAAGCTTCTGCCGAGAGTGAGCACTGTGACATGCTGAGTCTCTGGGAAAGCAGAGATCCCCAATGCTGTTGTGCCTGTGGATAGGCTGCAGAGGGATAGTGAAGACCAGCAAGATCTTTCAGGGCTGGCAGCTTCCTTGTGGGAGAAGCAGCCGTAAGTTTGCCTTTTCAGAAAAAAGCTTCTGTCGAGAAGGAGCACCGTGACATGCTGAGTCTCTGGGAAAGCAGAGATCCCCAATGCTGTTGTGCCTGTGGATAGGCTGCAGAGGGATAGTGAAGACCAGCAAGATCTTTCAGGGCTGGCAGCTTCCTTGTGGGAGAAGGAGCCGTAAGTTTGCCTTTTCAGAAAAAAGCTTCTGTCGAGATCGAGCACCGTGACATGCTGAGTCTCTGGGAAAGCAGAGATCCCCAATGCTGTTGTGCCTGTGGATAGGCTGCAGAGGGATAGTGAAGACCAGCAAGATCTTTCAGGGCTGGCACCTTCCTTGTGGGAGAAGGAGCCCTAAGTTTGCCTTTTCAGAAAAAAGCTTCTGCCGAGAACGAGCACCGTGACATGCTGAGTCTCTGGGAAAGCAGAGATCCCCAATGCTGTTGTGCCTGTGGATAGGCTGCAGAGGGATAGTGAAGACCAGCAAGATCTTTCAGGGCTGGCAGCTTCCTTGTGGGAGAAGCAGCCGTAAGTTTGCCTTTTCAGAAAAAAGCTTCTGTCGAGAGCGAGCACCGTGACATGCTGAGTCTCTGGGAAAGCAGAGATCCCCAATGCTGTTGTGCCTGTGGATAGGCTGCAGAGGGATAGTGAAGACCAGCAAGATCTTTCAGGGCTGGCACCTTCCTTGTGGGAGAAGGAGCCCTAAGTTTGCCTTTTCAGAAAAAAGCTTCTGCCGAGAACGAGCACCGTGACATGCTGAGTCTCTGGGAAAGCAGAGATCCCCAATGCTGTTGTGCCTGTGGATAGGCTGCAGAGGGATAGTGAAGACCAGCAAGATCTTTCAGGGCTGGCAGCTTCCTTGTGGGAGAAGGAGCCAGACGTTTGCCTTTTCAAAAAAAGCTTCTGCCGAGAGTGAGCACTGTGACATGCTGAGTCTCTGGGAAAGCAGAGATCCCCAATGCTGTTGTGCCTGTGGATAGGCTGCAGAGGGATAGTGAAGACCTGCATTAGCTTTCAGGGCTGGCACCTTCCTTGTGGGAGAAGGAGCCAGACGTTTGCCTTTTCAGAAAAAGCTTCTGCCGAGAGCGAGCACCGTGACATGCTGAGTCTCTGGGAAAGCAGAGATCCCCAATGCTGTTGTGCCTGTGGATAGGCTGCAGAGGGATAGTGAAGACCAGCAAGATCTTTCAGGGCTGGCAGCTTCCTTGTGGGAGAAGCAGCCGTAAGTTTGCCTTTTCAGAAAAAAGCTTCTGTCGAGAGCGAGCACCGTGACATGCTGAGTCTCTGGGAAAGCAGAGATCCCCAATGCTGTTGTGCCTGTGGATAGGCTGCAGAGGGATAGTGAAGACCAGCAAGATCTTTCAGGGCTGGCACCTTCCTTGTGGGAGAAGGAGCCCTAAGTTTGCCTTTTCAGAAAAAAGCTTCTGCCGAGAACGAGCACCGTGACATGCTGAGTCTCTGGGAAAGCAGAGATCCCCAATGCTGTTGTGCCTGTGGATAGGCTGCAGAGGGATAGTGAAGACCAGCAAGATCTTTCAGGGCTGGCAGCTTCCTTGTGGGAGAAGGAGCCAGACGTTTGCCTTTTCAAAAAAAGCTTCTGCCGAGAGTGAGCACTGTGACATGCTGAGTCTCTGGGAAAGCAGAGATCCCCAATGCTGTTGTGCCTGTGGATAGGCTGCAGAGGGATAGTGAAGACCAGCAAGATCTTTCAGGGCTGGCAGCTTCCTTGTGGGAGAAGCAGCCGTAAGTTTGCCTTTTCAGAAAAAAGCTTCTGCCGAGAACGAGCACCGTGACATGCTGAGTCTCTGGGAAAGCAGAGATCCCCAATGCTGTTGTGCCTGTGGATAGGCTGCAGAGGGATAGTGAAGACCAGCAAGATCTTTCAGGGCTGGCACCTTCCTTGTGGGAGAAGGAGCCCTAAGTTTGCCTTTTCAGAAAAAAGCTTCTGCCGAGAACGAGCACCGTGACATGCTGAGTCTCTGGGAAAGCAGAGATCCCCAATGCTGTTGTGCCTGTGGATAGGCTGCAGAGGGATAGTGAAGACCAGCAAGATCTTTCAGGGCTGGCAGCTTCCTTGTGGGAGAAGGAGCCAGACGTTTGCCTTTTCAAAAAAAGCTTCTGCCGAGAGTGAGCACTGTGACATGCTGAGTCTCTGGGAAAGCAGAGATCCCCAATGCTGTTGTGCCTGTGGATAGGCTGCAGAGGGATAGTGAAGACCAGCAAGATCTTTCAGGGCTGGCAGCTTCCTTGTGGGAGAAGCAGCCGTAAGTTTGCCTTTTCAGAAAAAAGCTACTGCCGAGAACGAGCACCGTGACATGCTGAGTCTCTGGGAAAGCAGAGATCCCCAATGCTGTTGTGCCTGTGGATAGGCTGCAGAGGGATAGTGAAGACCAGCAAGATCTTTCAGGGCTGGCACCTTCCTTGTGGGAGAAGGAGCCCTAAGTTTGCCTTTTCAGAAAAAAGCTTCTGCCGAGAACGAGCACCGTGACATGCTGAGTCTCTGGGAAAGCAGAGATCCCCAATGCTGTTGTGCCTGTGGATAGGCTGCAGAGGGATAGTGAAGACCAGCAAGATCTTTCAGGGCTGGCACCTTCCTTGTGGGAGAAGGAGCCCTAAGTTTGCCTTTTCAGAAAAAAGCTTCTGCCGAGAACGAGCACCGTGACATGCTGAGTCTCTGGGAAAGCAGAGATCCCCAATGCTGTTGTGCCTGTGGATAGGCTGCAGAGGGATAGTGAAGACCAGCAAGATCTTTCAGGGCTGGCAGCTTCCTTGTGGGAGAAGGAGCCAGACGTTTGCCTTTTCAAAAAAAGCTTCTGCCGAGAGTGAGCACTGTGACGTGCTGAGTCTCTGGGAAAGCAGAGATCCCCAATGCTGTTGTGCCTGTGGATAGGCTGCAGAGGGATAGTGAAGACCAGCAAGATCTTTCAGGGCTGGCAGCTTCCTTGTGGGAGAAGCAGCCGTAAGTTTGCCTTTTCAGAAAAAAGCTTCTGCCGAGAACGAGCACCGTGACATGCTGAGTCTCTGGGAAAGCAGAGATCCCCAATGCTGTTGTGCCTGTGGATAGGCTGCAGAGGGATAGTGAAGACCAGCAAGATCTTTCAGGGCTGGCACCTTCCTTGTGGGAGAAGGAGCCCTAAGTTTGCCTTTTCAGAAAAAAGCTTCTGCCGAGAACGAGCACCGTGACATGCTGAGTCTCTGGGAAAGCAGAGATCCCCAATGCTGTTGTGCCTGTGGATAGGCTGCAGAGGGATAGTGAAGACCAGCAAGATCTTTCAGGGCTGGCACCTTCCTTGTGGGAGAAGCAGCCCTAAGTTTGCCTTTTCAGAAAAAAGCTTCTGCCGAGAACGAGCACCCTGACATGCTGAGTCTCTGGGAAAGCAGAGATCCCCAATGCTGTTGTGCCTGTGGATAGGCTGCAGAGGGATAGTGAAGACCAGCAAGATCTTTCAGGGCTGGCACCTTCCTTGTGGGAGAAGCAGCCCTAAGTTTGCCTTTTCAGAAAAAAGCTTCTGCCGAGGACGAGCACCGTGACATGCTGAGTCTCTGGGAAAGCAGAGATCCCCAATGCTGTTGTGCCTGTGGATAGGCTGCAGAGGGATAGTGAAGACCAGCAAGATCTTTCAGGGCTGGCACCTTCCTTGTGGGAGAAGGAGCCCTAAGTTTGCCTTTTCAGAAAAAAGCTTCTGCCGAGAACGAGCACTGTGACATGCTGAGTCTCTGGGAAAGCAGAGATCCCCAATGCTGTTGTGCCTGTGGATAGGCTGCAGAGGGATAGTGAAGACCAGCAAGATCTTTCAGGGCTGGCACCTTCCTTGTGGGAGAAGGAGCCCTAAGTTTGCCTTTTCAGAAAAAAGCTTCTGCCGAGAACGAGCACCGTGACATGCTGAGTCTCTGGGAAAGCAGAGATCCCCAATGCTGTTGTGCCTGTGGATAGGCTGCAGAGGGATAGTGAAGACCAGCAAGATCTTTCAGGGCTGGCACCTTCCTTGTGGGAGAAGCAGTCCTAAGTTTGCCTTTTCAGAAAAAAGCTTCTGCCGAGAGTGAGCACTGTGACGTGCTGAGTCTCTGGGAAAGCAGAGATCCCCAATGCTGTTGTGCCTGTGGATAGGCTGCAGAGGGATAGTGAAGACCAGCAAGATCTTTCAGGGCTGGCAGCTTCCTTGTGGGAGAAGCAGCCGTAAGTTTGCCTTTTCAGAAAAAAGCTTCTGCCGAGAACGAGCACCGTGACATGCTGAGTCTCTGGGAAAGCAGAGATCCCCAATGCTGTTGTGCCTGTGGATAGGCTGCAGAGGGATAGTGAAGACCAGCAAGATCTTTCAGGGCTGGCACCTTCCTTGTGGGAGAAGGAGCCCTAAGTTTGCCTTTTCAGAAAAAAGCTTCTGCCGAGAACGAGCACCGTGACATGCTGAGTCTCTGGGAAAGCAGAGATCCCCAATGCTGTTGTGCCTGTGGATAGGCTGCAGAGGGATAGTGAAGACCAGCAAGATCTTTCAGGGCTGGCACCTTCCTTGTGGGAGAAGGAGCCCTAAGTTTGCCTTTTCAGAAAAAAGCTTCTGCCGAGAACGAGCACCGTGACATGCTGAGTCTCTGGGAAAGCAGAGATCCCCAATGCTGTTGTGCCTGTGGATAGGCTGCAGAGGGATAGTGAAGACCAGCAAGATCTTTCAGGGCTGGCAGCTTCCTTGTGGGAGAAGGAGCCAGACGTTTGCCTTTTCAAAAAAAGCTTCTGCCGAGAGTGAGCACTGTGACGTGCTGAGTCTCTGGGAAAGCAGAGATCCCCAATGCTGTTGTGCCTGTGGATAGGCTGCAGAGGGATAGTGAAGACCAGCAAGATCTTTCAGGGCTGGCAGCTTCCTTGTGGGAGAAGCAGCCGTAAGTTTGCCTTTTCAGAAAAAAGCTTCTGCCGAGAACGAGCACCGTGACATGCTGAGTCTCTGGGAAAGCAGAGATCCCCAATGCTGTTGTGCCTGTGGATAGGCTGCAGAGGGATAGTGAAGACCAGCAAGATCTTTCAGGGCTGGCACCTTCCTTGTGGGAGAAGGAGCCCTAAGTTTGCCTTTTCAGAAAAAAGCTTCTGCCGAGAACGAGCACCGTGACATGCTGAGTCTCTGGGAAAGCAGAGATCCCCAATGCTGTTGTGCCTGTGGATAGGCTGCAGAGGGATAGTGAAGACCAGCAAGATCTTTCAGGGCTGGCACCTTCCTTGTGGGAGAAGCAGCCCTAAGTTTGCCTTTTCAGAAAAAAGCTTCTGCCGAGAACGAGCACCCTGACATGCTGAGTCTCTGGGAAAGCAGAGATCCCCAATGCTGTTGTGCCTGTGGATAGGCTGCAGAGGGATAGTGAAGACCAGCAAGATCTTTCAGGGCTGGCACCTTCCTTGTGGGAGAAGCAGTCCTAAGTTTGCCTTTTCAGAAAAAAGCTTCTGCCGAGGACGAGCACCGTGACATGCTGAGTCTCTGGGAAAGCAGAGATCCCCAATGCTGTTGTGCCTGTGGATAGGCTGCAGAGCGATAGTGAAGACCAGCAAGATCTTTCAGGGCTGGCACCTTCCTTGTGGGAGAAGGAGCCCTAAGTTTGCCTTTTCAGAAAAAAGCTTCTGCCGAGAACGAGCACTGTGACATGCTGAGTCTCTGGGAAAGCAGAGATCCCCAATGCTGTTGTGCCTGTGGATAGGCTGCAGAGGGATAGTGAAGACCAGCAAGATCTTTCAGGGCTGGCAGCTTCCTTGTGGGAGAAGGAGCCCTAAGTTTGCCTTTTCAGAAAAAAGCTTCTGCCGAGAACGAGCACCGTGACATGCTGAGTCTCTGGGAAAGCAGAGATCCCCAATGCTGTTGTGCCTGTGGATAGGCTGCAGAGGGATAGTGAAGACCAGCAAGATCTTTCAGGGCTGGCACCTTCCTTGTGGGAGAAGAAGCCCTAAGTTTGCCTTTTCAGAAAAAAGCTTCTGCCGAGAACGAGCACCGTGACATGCTGAGTCTCTGGGAAAGCAGAGATCCCCAATGCTGTTGTGCCTGTGGATAGGCTGCAGAGGGATAGTGAAGACCAGCAAGATCTTTCAGGGCTGGCAGCTTCCTTGTGGGAGAAGCAGCCGTAAGTTTGCCTTTTCAGAAAAAAGCTTCTGCCGAGAGCGAGCACCGTGACATGCTGAGTCTCTGGGAAAGCAGAGATCCCCAATGCTGTTGTGCCTGTGGATAGGCTGCAGAGGGATAGTGAAGACCAGCAAGATCTTTCAGGGCTGGCACCTTCCTTGTGGGAGAAGGAGCCCTAAGTTTGCCTTTTCAGAAAAAAGCTTCTGCCAAGAACGAGCACTGTGACATGCTGAGTCTCTGGGAAAGCAGAGATCCCCAATGCTGTTGTGCCTGTGGATAGGCTGCAGAGGGATAGTGAAGACCAGCAAGATCTTTCAGGGCTGGCAGCTTCCTTGTGGGAGAAGGAGCCAGACGTTTGCCTTTTTAGAATAAGCTTCTGCCGAGAACGAGCACCGTGACATGCTGAGTCTCTGGGAAAGCAGAGATCCCCAGTGCTGTTGTGCCTGTGGATAGGCTGCAGAGGGATAGTGAATACCAGCAAGATCTTTCAGGGCTGGCACCTTCCTTGTGGGAGAAGGAGCCGTAAGTTTGCCTTTTCAGAATAAGCTTCTGCCGAGAGTGAGCACCGTGACATGCTGAGTCTCCTGGAAAGCAGAGATCCCCAGTGCTGTTGTGCCTGTGGATAGGCTGCAGAGGGATAGTGAATACCAGCAAGATCTTTCAGGGCTGGCACCTTCCTTGTGGGAGAAGGAGCCCTAAGTTTGCCTTTTCAGAAAAAAGCTTCTGCCGAGAACGAGCACCGTGACATGCTGAGTCTCTGGGAAAGCAGAGATCCCCAATGCTGTTGTGCCTGTGGATAGGCTGCAGAGGGATAGTGAAGACCAGCAAGATCTTTCAGGGCTGGCACCTTCCTTGTGGGAGAAGGAGCCCTAAGTTTGCCTTTTCAGAAAAAAGCTTCTGCCGAGAACGAGCACCGTGACATGCTGAGTCTCTGGGAAAGCAGAGATCCCCAATGCTGTTGTGCCTGTGGATAGGCTGCAGAGGGATAGTGAAGACCAGCAAGATCTTTCAGGGCTGGCAGCTTCCTTGTGGGAGAAGGAGCCAGACGTTTGCCTTTTCAGAAAAAGCTTCTGCCGAGGACGAGCACCCTGACATGCTGAGTCTCTGGGAAAGCAGAGATCCCCAGTGCTGTTGTGCCTGTGGATAGGCTGCAGAGGGATAGTGAAGACCAGCAAGATCTTTCAGGGCTGGCACCTTCCTTGTGGGAGAAGGAGCCGTAAGTTTGCCTTTTCAGAATAAGCTTCTGCCGAGAGTGAGCACTGTGACATGCTGAGTCTCTGGGAAAGCAGAGATCCCCAATGCTGTTGTGCCTGTGGATAGGCTGCAGAGGGATAGTGAAGACCAGCAAGATCTTTCAGGGCTGGCACCTTCCTTGTGGGAGAAGGAGCCGTAAGTTTGCCTTTTCAGAATAAGCTTCTGCCGAGAGTGAGCACCGTGACATGCTGAGTCTCTGGGAAAGCAGAGATCCCCAATGCTGTTGTGCCTGTGGATAGGCTGCAGAGGGATAGTGAAGACCAGCAAGATCTTTCAGGGCTGGCACCTTCCTTGTGGGAGAAGGAGCCCTAAGTTTGCCTTTTCAGAAAAAAGCTTCTGCCGAGAACGAGCACCGTGACATGCTGAGTCTCTGGGAAAGCAGAGATCCCAAAAGCTGTTGTGCCTGTGGATAGGCTGCAGAGGGATAGTGAAAAACTGCATTAGTTTTCAGGGCTGGCACCTTCCCTGTGGGAGAAGGAGCCGTAAGTTTGCCTTTTCAGAAAAAAGCTTCTGCCGAGAGCGAGCACCGTGACATGCTGAGTCTCTGGGAAAGCAGAGATCCCCAATGCTGTTGTGCCTGTGGATAGGCTGCAGAGGGATAGTGAAGACCAGCAAGATCTTTCAGGGCTGGCAGCTTCCTTGTGGGAGAAGGAGCCCTAAGTTTGCCTTTTCAAAAAAAGCTTCTGCCGAGAGTGAGCACTGTGACGTGCTGAGTCTCTGGGAAAGCAGAGATCCCCAATGCTGTTGTGCCTGTGGATAGGCTGCAGAGGGATAGTGAAGACCAGCAAGATCTTTCAGGGCTGGCAGCTTCCTTGTGGGAGAAGCAGCCGTAAGTTTGCCTTTTCAGAAAAAAGCTTCTGCCGAGAACGAGCACCGTGACATGCTGAGTCTCTGGGAAAGCAGAGATCCCCAATGCTGTTGTGCCTGTGGATAGGCTGCAGAGGGATAGTGAAGACCAGCAAGATCTTTCAGGGCTGGCACCTTCCTTGTGGGAGAAGGAGCCCTAAGTTTGCCTTTTCAGAAAAAAGCTTCTGCCGAGAACGAGCACTGTGACATGCTGAGTCTCTGGGAAAGCAGAGATCCCCAATGCTGTTGTGCCTGTGGATAGGCTGCAGAGGGATAGTGAAGACCAGCAAGATCTTTCAGGGCTGGCAGCTTCCTTGTGGGAGAAGGAGCCCTAAGTTTGCCTTTTCAGAAAAAAGCTTCTGCCGAGAACGAGCACCGTGACATGCTGAGTCTCTGGGAAAGCAGAGATCCCCAATGCTGTTGTGCCTGTGGATAGGCTGCAGAGGGATAGTGAAGACCAGCAAGATCTTTCAGGGCTGGCACCTTCCTTGTGGGAGAAGAAGCCCTAAGTTTGCCTTTTCAGAAAAAAGCTTCTGCCGAGAACGAGCACCGTGACATGCTGAGTCTCTGGGAAAGCAGAGATCCCCAATGCTGTTGTGCCTGTGGATAGGCTGCAGAGGGATAGTGAAGACCAGCAAGATCTTTCAGGGCTGGCAGCTTCCTTGTGGGAGAAGCAGCCGTAAGTTTGCCTTTTCAGAAAAAAGCTTCTGCCGAGAGCGAGCACCGTGACATGCTGAGTCTCTGGGAAAGCAGAGATCCCCAATGCTGTTGTGCCTGTGGATAGGCTGCAGAGGGATAGTGAAGACCAGCAAGATCTTTCAGGGCTGGCACCTTCCTTGTGGGAGAAGGAGCCCTAAGTTTGCCTTTTCAGAAAAAAGCTTCTGCCAAGAACGAGCACTGTGACATGCTGAGTCTCTGGGAAAGCAGAGATCCCCAATGCTGTTGTGCCTGTGGATAGGCTGCAGAGGGATAGTGAAGACCAGCAAGATCTTTCAGGGCTGGCAGCTTCCTTGTGGGAGAAGGAGCCCTAAGTTTGCCTTTTCAGAAAAAAGCTTCTGCCGAGAACGAGCACCGTGACATGCTGAGTCTCTGGGAAAGCAGAGATCCCCAATGCTGTTGTGCCTGTGGATAGGCTGCAGAGGGATAGTGAAGACCAGCAAGATCTTTCAGGGCTGGCAGCTTCCTTGTGGGAGAAGCAGCCCTAAGTTTGCCTTTTCAGAAAAAAGCTTCTGCCGAGAACGAGCACCCTGACATGCTGAGTCTCTGGGAAAGCAGAGATCCCCAATGCTGTTGTGCCTGTGGATAGGCTGCAGAGGGATAGTGAAGACCAGCAAGATCTTTCAGGGCTGGCACCTTCCTTGTGGGAGAAGGAGCCCTAAGTTTGCCTTTTCAGAAAAAAGCTTCTGCCGAGAACGAGCACCGTGACATGCTGAGTCTCTGGGAAAGCAGAGATCCCCAATGCTGTTGTGCCTGTGGATAGGCTGCAGAGGGATAGTGAAGACCAGCAAGATCTTTCAGGGCTGGCACCTTCCTTGTGGGAGAAGCAGCCGTAAGTTTGCCTTTTCAGAAAAAAGCTTCTGCCGAGAGCGAGCACCGTGACATGCTGAGTCTCTGGGAAAGCAGAGATCCCCAATGCTGTTGTGCCTGTGGATAGGCTGCAGAGGGATAGTGAAGACCAGCAAGATCTTTCAGGGCTGGCACCTTCCTTGTGGGAGAAGGAGCCCTAAGTTTGCCTTTTCAGAAAAAAGCTTCTGCCGAGAACGAGCACCGTGACATGCTGAGTCTCTGGGAAAGCAGAGATCCCCAATGCTGTTGTGCCTGTGGATAGGCTGCAGAGGGATAGTGAAGACCAGCAAGATCTTTCAGGGCTGGCAGCTTCCTTGTGGGAGAAGCAGCCCTAAGTTTGCCTTTTCAGAAAAAAGCTTCTGCCGAGAACGAGCACCCTGACATGCTGTTGTGCCTGTGGATAGGCTGCAGAGGGATAGTGAAGACCAGCAAGATCTTTCAGGGCTGGCACCTTCCTTGTGGGAGAAGGAGCCCTAAGTTTGCCTTTTCAGAAAAAAGCTTCTGCCGAGAACGAGCACCGTGACATGCTGAGTCTCTGGGAAAGCAGAGATCCCCAATGCTGTTGTGCCTGTGGATAGGCTGCAGAGGGATAGTGAAGACCAGCAAGATCTTTCAGGGCTGGCAGCTTCCTTGTGGGAGAAGCAGCCGTAAGTTTGCCTTTTCAGAAAAAAGCTTCTGTCGAGAGCGAGCACCGTGACATGCTGAGTCTCTGGGAAAGCAGAGATCCCCAATGCTGTTGTGCCTGTGGATAGGCTGCAGAGGGATAGTGAAGACCAGCAAGATCTTTCAGGGCTGGCACCTTCCTTGTGGGAGAAGGAGCCCTAAGTTTGCCTTTTCAGAAAAAAGCTTCTGCCGAGAACGAGCACCGTGACATGCTGAGTCTCTGGGAAAGCAGAGATCCCCAATGCTGTTGTGCCTGTGGATAGGCTGCAGAGGGATAGTGAAGACCAGCAAGATCTTTCAGGGCTGGCACCTTCCTTGTGGGAGAAGGAGCCCTAAGTTTGCCTTTTCAGAAAAAAGCTTCTGCCGAGAACGAGCACCGTGACATGCTGAGTCTCTGGGAAAGCAGAGATCCCCAATGCTGTTGTGCCTGTGGATAGGCTGCAGAGGGATAGTGAAGACCAGCAAGATCTTTCAGGGCTGGCAGCTTCCTTGTGGGAGAAGCAGCCCTAAGTTTGCCTTTTCAGAAAAAAGCTTCTGCCGAGAACGAGCACCCTGACATGCTGAGTCTCTGGGAAAGCAGAGATCCCCAATGCTGTTGTGCCTGTGGATAGGCTGCAGAGGGATAGTGAAGACCTGCATTAGCTTTCAGGGCTGGCACCTTCCTTGTGGGAGAAGGAGCCAGACGTTTGCCTTTTCAGAAAAAGTTTCTGCCGAGAGCGAGCACCGTGACATGCTGAGTCTCTGGGAAAGCAGAGATCCCCAATGCTGTTGTGCCTGTGGATAGGCTGCAGAGGGATAGTGAAGACCAGCAAGATCTTTCAGGGCTGGCAGCTTCCTTGTGGGAGAAGGAGCCCTAAGTTTGCCTTTTCAAAAAAAGCTTCTGCCGAGAGTGAGCACTGTGACGTGCTGAGTCTCTGGGAAAGCAGAGATCCCCAATGCTGTTGTGCCTGTGGATAGGCTGCAGAGGGATAGTGAAGACCAGCAAGATCTTTCAGGGCTGGCAGCTTCCTTGTGGGAGAAGCAGCCGTAAGTTTGCCTTTTCAGAAAAAAGCTTCTGCCGAGAACGAGCACCGTGACATGCTGAGTCTCTGGGAAAGCAGAGATCCCCAATGCTGTTGTGCCTGTGGATAGGCTGCAGAGGGATAGTGAAGACCAGCAAGATCTTTCAGGGCTGGCACCTTCCTTGTGGGAGAAGGAGCCCTAAGTTTGCCTTTTCAGAAAAAAGCTTCTGCCGAGAACGAGCACTGTGACATGCTGAGTCTCTGGGAAAGCAGAGATCCCCAATGCTGTTGTGCCTGTGGATAGGCTGCAGAGGGATAGTGAAGACCAGCAAGATCTTTCAGGGCTGGCAGCTTCCTTGTGGGAGAAGGAGCCCTAAGTTTGCCTTTTCAGAAAAAAGCTTCTGCCGAGAACGAGCACCGTGACATGCTGAGTCTCTGGGAAAGCAGAGATCCCCAATGCTGTTGTGCCTGTGGATAGGCTGCAGAGGGATAGTGAAGACCAGCAAGATCTTTCAGGGCTGGCACCTTCCTTGTGGGAGAAGAAGCCCTAAGTTTGCCTTTTCAGAAAAAAGCTTCTGCCGAGAACGAGCACCGTGACATGCTGAGTCTCTGGGAAAGCAGAGATCCCCAATGCTGTTGTGCCTGTGGATAGGCTGCAGAGGGATAGTGAAGACCAGCAAGATCTTTCAGGGCTGGCAGCTTCCTTGTGGGAGAAGCAGCCGTAAGTTTGCCTTTTCAGAAAAAAGCTTCTGCCGAGAGCGAGCACCGTGACATGCTGAGTCTCTGGGAAAGCAGAGATCCCCAATGCTGTTGTGCCTGTGGATAGGCTGCAGAGGGATAGTGAAGACCAGCAAGATCTTTCAGGGCTGGCACCTTCCTTGTGGGAGAAGGAGCCCTAAGTTTGCCTTTTCAGAAAAAAGCTTCTGCCAAGAACGAGCACTGTGACATGCTGAGTCTCTGGGAAAGCAGAGATCCCCAATGCTGTTGTGCCTGTGGATAGGCTGCAGAGGGATAGTGAAGACCAGCAAGATCTTTCAGGGCTGGCAGCTTCCTTGTGGGAGAAGGAGCCCTAAGTTTGCCTTTTCAGAAAAAAGCTTCTGCCGAGAACGAGCACCGTGACATGCTGAGTCTCTGGGAAAGCAGAGATCCCCAATGCTGTTGTGCCTGTGGATAGGCTGCAGAGGGATAGTGAAGACCAGCAAGATCTTTCAGGGCTGGCAGCTTCCTTGTGGGAGAAGCAGCCCTAAGTTTGCCTTTTCAGAAAAAAGCTTCTGCCGAGAACGAGCACCCTGACATGCTGAGTCTCTGGGAAAGCAGAGATCCCCAATGCTGTTGTGCCTGTGGATAGGCTGCAGAGGGATAGTGAAGACCAGCAAGATCTTTCAGGGCTGGCACCTTCCTTGTGGGAGAAGGAGCCCTAAGTTTGCCTTTTCAGAAAAAAGCTTCTGCCGAGAACGAGCACCGTGACATGCTGAGTCTCTGGGAAAGCAGAGATCCCCAATGCTGTTGTGCCTGTGGATAGGCTGCAGAGGGATAGTGAAGACCAGCAAGATCTTTCAGGGCTGGCACCTTCCTTGTGGGAGAAGCAGCCGTAAGTTTGCCTTTTCAGAAAAAAGCTTCTGCCGAGAGCGAGCACCGTGACATGCTGAGTCTCTGGGAAAGCAGAGATCCCCAATGCTGTTGTGCCTGTGGATAGGCTGCAGAGGGATAGTGAAGACCAGCAAGATCTTTCAGGGCTGGCACCTTCCTTGTGGGAGAAGGAGCCCTAAGTTTGCCTTTTCAGAAAAAAGCTTCTGCCGAGAACGAGCACCGTGACATGCTGAGTCTCTGGGAAAGCAGAGATCCCCAATGCTGTTGTGCCTGTGGATAGGCTGCAGAGGGATAGTGAAGACCAGCAAGATCTTTCAGGGCTGGCAGCTTCCTTGTGGGAGAAGCAGCCCTAAGTTTGCCTTTTCAGAAAAAAGCTTCTGCCGAGAACGAGCACCCTGACATGCTGAGTCTCTGGGAAAGCAGAGATCCCCAATGCTGTTGTGCCTGTGGATAGGCTGCAGAGGGATAGTGAAGACCAGCAAGATCTTTCAGGGCTGGCACCTTCCTTGTGGGAGAAGGAGCCCTAAGTTTGCCTTTTCAGAAAAAAGCTTCTGCCGAGAACGAGCACCGTGACATGCTGAGTCTCTGGGAAAGCAGAGATCCCCAATGCTGTTGTGCCTGTGGATAGGCTGCAGAGGGATAGTGAAGACCAGCAAGATCTTTCAGGGCTGGCAGCTTCCTTGTGGGAGAAGCAGCCGTAAGTTTGCCTTTTCAGAAAAAAGCTTCTGTCGAGAGCGAGCACCGTGACATGCTGAGTCTCTGGGAAAGCAGAGATCCCCAATGCTGTTGTGCCTGTGGATAGGCTGCAGAGGGATAGTGAAGACCAGCAAGATCTTTCAGGGCTGGCACCTTCCTTGTGGGAGAAGGAGCCCTAAGTTTGCCTTTTCAGAAAAAAGCTTCTGCCGAGAACGAGCACCGTGACATGCTGAGTCTCTGGGAAAGCAGAGATCCCCAATGCTGTTGTGCCTGTGGATAGGCTGCAGAGGGATAGTGAAGACCAGCAAGATCTTTCAGGGCTGGCACCTTCCTTGTGGGAGAAGGAGCCCTAAGTTTGCCTTTTCAGAAAAAAGCTTCTGCCGAGAACGAGCACCGTGACATGCTGAGTCTCTGGGAAAGCAGAGATCCCCAATGCTGTTGTGCCTGTGGATAGGCTGCAGAGGGATAGTGAAGACCAGCAAGATCTTTCAGGGCTGGCAGCTTCCTTGTGGGAGAAGCAGCCCTAAGTTTGCCTTTTCAGAAAAAAGCTTCTGCCGAGAACGAGCACCCTGACATGCTGAGTCTCTGGGAAAGCAGAGATCCCCAATGCTGTTGTGCCTGTGGATAGGCTGCAGAGGGATAGTGAAGACCTGCATTAGCTTTCAGGGCTGGCACCTTCCTTGTGGGAGAAGGAGCCAGACGTTTGCCTTTTCAGAAAAAGTTTCTGCCGAGAGCGAGCACCGTGACATGCTGAGTCTCTGGGAAAGCAGAGATCCCCAATGCTGTTGTGCCTGTGGATAGGCTGCAGAGGGATAGTGAAGACCAGCAAGATCTTTCAGGGCTGGCAGCTTCCTTGTGGGAGAAGCAGCCGTAAGTTTGCCTTTTCAGAAAAAAGCTTCTGCCGAGAACGAGCACCGTGACATGCTGAGTCTCTGGGAAAGCAGAGATCCCCAATGCTGTTGTGCCTGTGGATAGGCTGCAGAGGGATAGTGAAGACCAGCAAGATCTTTCAGGGCTGGCACCTTCCTTGTGGGAGAAGGAGCCCTAAGTTTGCCTTTTCAGAAAAAAGCATCTGCCGAGAACGAGCACCGTGACATGCTGAGTCTCTGGGAAAGCAGAGATCCCCAATGCTGTTGTGCCTGTGGATAGGCTGCAGAGGGATAGTGAAGACCAGCAAGTTCTTTCAGGGCTGGCACCTTCCTTGTGGGAGAAGGAGCCGTAAGTTTGCCTTTTCAGAATAAGCTTCTGCCGAGAGTGAGCACTGTGACATGCTGAGTCTCTGGGAAACCAGAGATCCCCAATGCTGTTGTGCCTGTGGATAGGCTGCAGATGGATAGTGAAGACCAGCAAGATCTTTCAGGGCTGGCACCTTCCCTGTGGGAGAAGGAGCCCTAAGTTTGCCTTTTCAGAAAAAAGCTTCTGCCGAGAACGAGCACTGTGACATGCTGAGTCTCTGGGAAAGCAGAGAACCCCAATGCTGTTGTGCCTGTGGATAGGCTGCAGAGGGATAGTGAAGACCAGCAAGATCTTTCAGGGCTGGCACCTTCCTTGTGGGAGAAGGAGCCGTAAGTTTGCCTTTTCAGAATAAGCTTCTGCCGAGAACGAGCACCCTGACATGCTGAGTCTCTGGGAAAGCAGAGATCCCCAATGCTGTTGTGCCTGTGGATAGGCTGCAGAGGGATAGTGAAGACCAGCAAGATCTTTCAGGGCTGGCACCTTCCTTGTGGGAGAAGCAGCTGTAAGTTTGCCTTTTCAGAAAAAAGCTTCTGCCGAGAACGAGCACCGTGACCTGCTGAGTCTCTGGGAAAGCAGAGATCCCCAATGCTGTTGTGCCTGTGGATAGGCTGCAGAGGGATAGTGAAGACCAGCAAGATCTTTCAGGGCTGGCACCTTCCTTGTGGGAGAAGGAGCCCTAAGTTTGCCTTTTCAGAAAAAAGCTTCTGCCGAGAACGAGCACCGTGACATGCTGAGTCTCTGGGAAAGCAGAGATCCCCAATGCTGTTGTGCCTGTGGATAGGCTGCAGAGGGATAGTGAAGACCAGCAAGTTCTTTCAGGGCTGGCACCTTCCTTGTGGGAGAAGGAGCCGTAAGTTTGCCTTTTCAGAATAAGCTTCTGCCGAGAGTGAGCACTGTGACATGCTGAGTCTCTGGGAAAGCAGAGATCCCCAATGCTGTTGTGCCTGTGGATAGGCTGCAGAGGGATAGTGAAGACCAGCAAGATCTTTCAGGGCTGGCACCTTCCTTGTGGGAGAAGGAGCCCTAAGTTTGCCTTTTCAGAAAAAAGCTTCTGCCGAGAACGAGCACTGTGACATGCTGAGTCTCTGGGAAAGCAGAGAACCCCAATGCTGTTGTGCCTGTGGATAGGCTGCAGAGGGATAGTGAAGACCAGCAAGATCTTTCAGGGCTGGCACCTTCCTTGTGGGAGAAGGAGCCCTAAGTTTTCCTTTTCAGAAAAAAGCTTCTGCCGAGAACGAGCACCGTGACATGCTGAGTCTCTGGGAAAGCAGAGATCCCCAGTGCTGTTGTGCCTGTGGATAGGCTGCAGAGGGATAGTGAATACCAGCAAGATCTTTCAGGGCTGGCACCTTCCTTGTGGGAGAAGGAGCCGTAAGTTTGCCTTTTCAGAATAAGCTTCTGCCGAGAGTGAGCACCGTGACATGCTGAGTCTCCTGGAAAGCAGAGATCCCCAGTGCTGTTGTGCCTGTGGATAGGCTGCAGAGGGATAGTGAATACCAGCAAGATCTTTCAGGGCTGGCACCTTCCTTGTGGGAGAAGGAGCCGTAAGTTTGCCTTTTCAGAATAAGCTTCTGCCGAGAGTGAGCACTGTGACATGCTGAGTCTCTGGGAAAGCAGAGATCCCCAATGCTGTTGTGCCTGTGGATAGGCTGCAGAGGGATAGTGAAGACCAGCAAGATCTTTCAGGGCTGGCACCTTCCTTGTGGGAGAAGGAGCCCTAAGTTTGCCTTTTCAGAAAAAAGCTTCTGCCGAGAACGAGCACTGTGACATGCTGAGTCTCTGGGAAAGCAGAGATCCCCAATGCTGTTGTGCCTGTGGATAGGCTGCAGAGGGATAGTGAAGACCAGCAAGATCTTTCAGGGCTGGCACCTTCCTTGTGGGAGAAGCAGCTGTAAGTTTGCCTTTTCAGAAAAAAGCTTCTGCCGAGAACGAGCACCGTGACATGCTGAGTCTCTGGGAAAGCAGAGATCCCCAATGCTGTTGTGCCTGTGGATAGGCTGCAGAGGGATAGTGAAGACCAGCAAGATCTTTCAGGGCTGGCAGCTTCCTTGTGGGAGAAGGAGCCCTAAGTTTGCCTTTTCAGAAAAAAGCTTCTGCCGAGAACGAGCACTGTGACATGCTGAGTCTCTGGGAAAGCAGAGATCCCCAATGCTGTTGTGCCTGTGGATAGGCTGCAGAGGGATAGTGAAGACCAGCAAGATCTTTCAGGGCTGGCAGCTTCCTTGTGGGAGAAGCAGCCCTAAGTTTGCCTTTTCAGAAAAAAGCTTCTGCCGAGAACGAGCACCCTGACATGCTGAGTCTCTGGGAAAGCAGAGATCCCCAATGCTGTTGTGCCTGTGGATAGGCTGCAGAGGGATAGTGAAGACCAGCAAGATCTTTCAGGGCTGGCAGCTTCCTTGTGGGAGAAGGAGCCAGACGTTTGCCTTTTCAGAAAAAGCTTCTGCCGAGGACGAGCACCCTGACATGCTGAGTCTCTGGGAAAGCAGAGATCCCCAGTGCTGTTGTGCCTGTGGATAGGCTGCAGAGGGATAGTGAAGACCAGCAAGATCTTTCAGGGCTGGCACCTTCCTTGTGGGAGAAGGAGCCGTAAGTTTGCCTTTTCAGAATAAGCTTCTGCCGAGAGTGAGCACTGTGACATGCTGAGTCTCTGGGAAAGCAGAGATCCCCAATGCTGTTGTGCCTGTGGATAGGCTGCAGAGGGATAGTGAAGACCAGCAAGATCTTTCAGGGCTGGCACCTTCCTTGTGGGAGAAGGAGCCGTAAGTTTGCCTTTTCAGAATAAGCTTCTGCCGAGAGTGAGCACTGTGACATGCTGAGTCTCTGGGAAAGCAGAGATCCCCAATGCTGTTGTGCCTGTGGATAGGCTGCAGAGGGATAGTGAAGACCAGCAAGATCTTTCAGGGCTGGCACCTTCCTTGTGGGAGAAGGAGCCCTAAGTTTGCCTTTTCAGAAAAAAGCTTCTGCCGAGAACGAGCACCGTGACATGCTGAGTCTCTGGGAAAGCAGAGATCCCAAAAGCTGTTGTGCCTGTGGATAGGCTGCAGAGGGATAGTGAAAAACTGCATTAGTTTTCAGGGCTGGCACCTTCCCTGTGGGAGAAGGAGCCGTAAGTTTGCCTTTTCAGAAAAAAGCTTCTGCCGAGAGCGAGCACCGTGACATGCTGAGTCTCTGGGAAAGCAGAGATCCCCAATGCTGTTGTGCCTGTGGATAGGCTGCAGAGGGATAGTGAAGACCAGCAAGATCTTTCAGGGCTGGCAGCTTCCTTGTGGGAGAAGGAGCCAGACGTTTGCCTTTTCAGAAAAAGCTTCTGACGAGAGTGAGCACTGTGACATGCTGAGTCTCTGGGAAAGCAGAGATCCCCAATGCTGTTGTGCCTGTGGATAGGCTGCAGAGGGATAGTGAAGACCAGCAAGATCTTTCAGGGCTGGCAGCTTCCTTGTGGGAGAAGCAGCCGTAAGTTTGCCTTTTCAGAAAAAAGCTTCTGCCGAGAGCGAGCACCGTGACATGCTGAGTCTCTGGGAAAGCAGAGATCCCCAATGCTGTTGTGCCTGTGGATAGGCTGCAGAGGGATAGTGAAGACCAGCAAGATCTTTCAGGGCTGGCACCTTCCTTGTGGGAGAAGGAGCCCTAAGTTTGCCTTTTCAGAAAAAAGCTTCTGCCGAGAACGAGCACTGTGACATGCTGAGTCTCTGGGAAAGCAGAGATCCCCAAAGCTGTTGTGCCTGTGGATAGGCTGCAGAGGGATAGTGAAGACCAGCAAGATCTTTCAGGGCTGGCACCTTCCTTGTGGGAGAAGGAGCCCTAAGTTTGCCTTTTCAGAAAAAAGCTTCTGCCGAGAACGAGCACCGTGACATGCTGAGTCTCTGGGAAAGCAGAGATCCCCAATGCTGTTGTGCCTGTGGATAGGCTGCAGAGGGATAGTGAAGACCAGCAAGATCTTTCAGGGCTGGCAGCTTCCTTGTGGGAGAAGCAGCCCTAAGTTTGCCTTTTCAGAAAAAAGCTTCTGCCGAGAACGAGCACCCTGACATGCTGAGTCTCTGGGAAAGCAGAGATCCCCAATGCTGTTGTGCCTGTGGATAGGCTGCAGAGGGATAGTGAAGACCAGCAAGATCTTTCAGGGCTGGCACCTTCCTTGTGGGAGAAGGAGCCCTAAGTTTGCCTTTTCAGAAAAAAGCTTCTGCCGAGAACGAGCACCGTGACATGCTGAGTCTCTGGGAAAGCAGAGATCCCCAATGCTGTTGTGCCTGTGGATAGGCTGCAGAGGGATAGTGAAGACCAGCAAGATCTTTCAGGGCTGGCACCTTCCTTGTGGGAGAAGCAGCCGTAAGTTTGCCTTTTCAGAAAAAAGCTTCTGCCGAGAGCGAGCACCGTGACATGCTGAGTCTCTGGGAAAGCAGAGATCCCCAATGCTGTTGTGCCTGTGGATAGGCTGCAGAGGGATAGTGAAGACCAGCAAGATCTTTCAGGGCTGGCACCTTCCTTGTGGGAGAAGGAGCCCTAAGTTTGCCTTTTCAGAAAAAAGCTTCTGCCGAGAACGAGCACCGTGACATGCTGAGTCTCTGGGAAAGCAGAGATCCCCAATGCTGTTGTGCCTGTGGATAGGCTGCAGAGGGATAGTGAAGACCAGCAAGATCTTTCAGGGCTGGCAGCTTCCTTGTGGGAGAAGCAGCCCTAAGTTTGCCTTTTCAGAAAAAAGCTTCTGCCGAGAACGAGCACCCTGACATGCTGAGTCTCTGGGAAAGCAGAGATCCCCAATGCTGTTGTGCCTGTGGATAGGCTGCAGAGGGATAGTGAAGACCAGCAAGATCTTTCAGGGCTGGCACCTTCCTTGTGGGAGAAGGAGCCCTAAGTTTGCCTTTTCAGAAAAAAGCTTCTGCCGAGAACGAGCACCGTGACATGCTGAGTCTCTGGGAAAGCAGAGATCCCCAATGCTGTTGTGCCTGTGGATAGGCTGCAGAGGGATAGTGAAGACCAGCAAGATCTTTCAGGGCTGGCAGCTTCCTTGTGGGAGAAGCAGCCGTAAGTTTGCCTTTTCAGAAAAAAGCTTCTGTCGAGAGCGAGCACCGTGACATGCTGAGTCTCTGGGAAAGCAGAGATCCCCAATGCTGTTGTGCCTGTGGATAGGCTGCAGAGGGAGAGTGAAGACCAGCAAGATCTTTCAGGGCTGGCACCTTCCTTGTGGGAGAAGGAGCCCTAAGTTTGCCTTTTCAGAAAAAAGCTTCTGCCGAGAACGAGCACCGTGACATGCTGAGTCTCTGGGAAAGCAGAGATCCCCAATGCTGTTGTGCCTGTGGATAGGCTGCAGAGGGATAGTGAAGACCAGCAAGATCTTTCAGGGCTGGCACCTTCCTTGTGGGAGAAGGAGCCCTAAGTTTGCCTTTTCAGAAAAAAGCTTCTGCCGAGAACGAGCACCGTGACATGCTGAGTCTCTGGGAAAGCAGAGATCCCCAATGCTGTTGTGCCTGTGGATAGGCTGCAGAGGGATAGTGAAGACCAGCAAGATCTTTCAGGGCTGGCAGCTTCCTTGTGGGAGAAGCAGCCCTAAGTTTGCCTTTTCAGAAAAAAGCTTCTGCCGAGAACGAGCACCCTGACATGCTGAGTCTCTGGGAAAGCAGAGATCCCCAATGCTGTTGTGCCTGTGGATAGGCTGCAGAGGGATAGTGAAGACCAGCAAGATCTTTCAGGGCTGGCAGCTTCCTTGTGGGAGAAGGAGCCGTAAGTTTGCCTTTTCAGAATAAGCTTCTGCAGAGAGTGAGCACTGTGACATGCTGAGTCTCTGGGAAAGCAGAGATCCCCAATGCTGTTGTGCCTGTGGATAGGCTGCAGAGGGATAGTGAAGACCTGCATTAGCTTTCAGGGCTGGCACCTTCCTTGTGGGAGAAGGAGCCAGACGTTTGCCTTTTCAGAAAAAGTTTCTGCCGAGAGCGAGCACCGTGACATGCTGAGTCTCTGGGAAAGCAGAGATCCCCAATGCTGTTGTGCCTGTGGATAGGCTGCAGAGGGATAGTGAAGACCAGCAAGATCTTTCAGGGCTGGCAGCTTCCTTGTGGGAGAAGCAGCCGTAAGTTTGCCTTTTCAGAAAAAAGCTTCTGCCGAGAACGAGCACCGTGACATGCTGAGTCTCTGGGAAAGCAGAGATCCCCAATGCTGTTGTGCCTGTGGATAGGCTGCAGAGGGATAGTGAAGACCAGCAAGATCTTTCAGGGCTGGCACCTTCCTTGTGGGAGAAGGAGCCCTAAGTTTGCCTTTTCAGAAAAAAGCTTCTGCCGAGAACGAGCACCGTGACATGCTGAGTCTCTGGGAAAGCAGAGATCCCCAATGCTGTTGTGCCTGTGGATAGGCTGCAGAGGGATAGTGAAGACCAGCAAGTTCTTTCAGGGCTGGCACCTTCCTTGTGGGAGAAGGAGCCGTAAGTTTGCCTTTTCAGAATAAGCTTCTGCCGAGAGTGAGCACTGTGACATGCTGAGTCTCTGGGAAAGCAGAGATCCCCAATGCTGTTGTGCCTGTGGATAGGCTGCAGAGGGATAGTGAAGACCAGCAAGATCTTTCAGGGCTGGCACCTTCCCTGTGGGAGAAGGAGCCCTAAGTTTGCCTTTTCAGAAAAAAGCTTCTGCCGAGAACGAGCACTGTGACATGCTGAGTCTCTGGGAAAGCAGAGAACCCCAATGCTGTTGTGCCTGTGGATAGGCTGCAGAGGGATAGTGAAGACCAGCAAGATCTTTCAGGGCTGGCACCTTCCTTGTGGGAGAAGGAGCCGTAAGTTTGCCTTTTCAGAATAAGCTTCTGCCGAGAACGAGCACCCTGACATGCTGAGTCTCTGGGAAAGCAGAGATCCCCAATGCTGTTGTGCCTGTGGATAGGCTGCAGAGGGATAGTGAAGACCAGCAAGATCTTTCAGGGCTGGCACCTTCCTTGTGGGAGAAGCAGCTGTAAGTTTGCCTTTTCAGAAAAAAGCTTCTGCCGAGAACGAGCACCGTGACATTCTGAGTCTCTGGGAAAGCAGAGATCCCCAATGCTGTTGTGCCTGTGGATAGGCTGCAGAGGGATAGTGAAGACCAGCAAGATCTTTCAGGGCTGGCACCTTCCTTGTGGGAGAAGGAGCCCTAAGTTTGCCTTTTCAGAAAAAAGCTTCTGCCGAGAACGAGCACCGTGACATGCTGAGTCTCTGGGAAAGCAGAGATCCCCAATGCTGTTGTGCCTGTGGATAGGCTGCAGAGGGATAGTGAAGACCAGCAAGTTCTTTCAGGGCTGGCACCTTCCTTGTGGGAGAAGGAGCCGTAAGTTTGCCTTTTCAGAATAAGCTTCTGCCGAGAGTGAGCACTGTGACATGCTGAGTCTCTGGGAAAGCAGAGATCCCCAATGCTGTTGTGCCTGTGGATAGGCTGCAGAGGGATAGTGAAGACCAGCAAGATCTTTCAGGGCTGGCACCTTCCTTGTGGGAGAAGGAGCCCTAAGTTTGCCTTTTCAGAAAAAAGCTTCTGCCGAGAACGAGCACTGTGACATGCTGAGTCTCTGGGAAAGCAGAGAACCCCAATGCTGTTGTGCCTGTGGATAGGCTGCAGAGGGATAGTGAAGACCAGCAAGATCTTTCAGGGCTGGCACCTTCCTTGTGGGAGAAGGAGCCCTAAGTTTTCCTTTTCAGAAAAAAGCTTCTGCCGAGAACGAGCACCGTGACATGCTGAGTCTCTGGGAAAGCAGAGATCCCCAGTGCTGTTGTGCCTGTGGATAGGCTGCAGAGGGATAGTGAATACCAGCAAGATCTTTCAGGGCTGGCACCTTCCTTGTGGGAGAAGGAGCCGTAAGTTTGCCTTTTCAGAATAAGCTTCTGCCGAGAGTGAGCACCGTGACATGCTGAGTCTCCTGGAAAGCAGAGATCCCCAGTGCTGTTGTGCCTGTGGATAGGCTGCAGAGGGATAGTGAATACCAGCAAGATCTTTCAGGGCTGGCACCTTCCTTGTGGGAGAAGGAGCCGTAAGTTTGCCTTTTCAGAATAAGCTTCTGCCGAGAGTGAGCACTGTGACATGCTGAGTCTCTGGGAAAGCAGAGATCCCCAATGCTGTTGTGCCTGTGGATAGGCTGCAGAGGGATAGTGAAGACCAGCAAGATCTTTCAGGGCTGGCACCTTCCTTGTGGGAGAAGCAGCTGTAAGTTTGCCTTTTCAGAAAAAAGCTTCTGCCGAGAACGAGCACCGTGACATGCTGAGTCTCTGGGAAAGCAGAGATCCCCAATGCTGTTGTGCCTGTGGATAGGCTGCAGAGGGATAGTGAAGACCAGCAAGATCTTTCAGGGCTGGCAGCTTCCTTGTGGGAGAAGGAGCCCTAAGTTTGCCTTTTCAGAAAAAAGCTTCTGCCGAGAACGAGCACTGTGACATGCTGAGTCTCTGGGAAAGCAGAGATCCCCAATGCTGTTGTGCCTGTGGATAGGCTGCAGAGGGATAGTGAAGACCAGCAAGATCTTTCAGGGCTGGCAGCTTCCTTGTGGGAGAAGCAGCCCTAAGTTTGCCTTTTCAGAAAAAAGCTTCTGCCGAGAACGAGCACCCTGACATGCTGAGTCTCTGGGAAAGCAGAGATCCCCAATGCTGTTGTGCCTGTGGATAGGCTGCAGAGGGATAGTGAAGACCAGCAAGATCTTTCAGGGCTGGCAGCTTCCTTGTGGGAGAAGGAGCCGTAAGTTTGCCTTTTCAGAATAAGCTTCTGCAGAGAGTGAGCACTGTGACATGCTGAGTCTCTGGGAAAGCAGAGATCCCCAATGCTGTTGTGCCTGTGGATAGGCTGCAGAGGGATAGTGAAGACCTGCATTAGCTTTCAGGGCTGGCACCTTCCTTGTGGGAGAAGGAGCCAGACGTTTGCCTTTTCAGAAAAAGCTTCTGCCGAGAGCGAGCACCGTGACATGCTGAGTCTCTGGGAAAGCAGAGATCCCCAATGCTGTTGTGCCTGTGGATAGGCTGCAGAGGGATAGTGAAGACCAGCAAGATCTTTCAGGGCTGGCATCTTCCTTGTGGGAGAAGCAGCCGTAAGTTTGCCTTTTCAGAAAAAAGCTTCTGCCGAGAACGAGCACCGTGACATGCTGAGTCTCTGGGAAAGCAGAGATCCCCAATGCTGTTGTGCCGGTGGATAGGCTGCAGAGGGATAGTGAAGACCAGCAAGATCTTTCAGGGCTGGCACCTTCCTCGTGGGAGAAGCAGTCCTAGTTTGCCTTTTCAGAAAAAAGCTTCTGCCGAGAAGGAGCACCGTGACATGCTGAGTCTCTGGGAAAGCAGAGATCCCCAATGCTGTTGTGCCTGTGGATAGGCTGCAGAGGGATAGTGAAGACCAGCAAGTTCTTTCAGGGCTGGCACCTTCCTTGTGGGAGAAGGAGCCGTAAGTTTGCCTTTTCAGAATAAGCTTCTGCCGAGAGTGAGCACTGTGACATGCTGAGTCTCTGGGAAAGCAGAGATCCCCAATGCTGTTGTGCCTGTGGATAGGCTGCAGAGGGATAGTGAAGACCAGCAAGATCTTTCAGGGCTGGCACCTTCCTTGTGGGAGAAGGAGCCCTAAGTTTGCCTTTTCAGAAAAAAGCTTCTGCCGAGAACGAGCACTGTGACATGCTGAGTCTCTGGGAAAGCAGAGAACCCCAATGCTGTTGTGCCTGTGGATAGGCTGCAGAGGGATAGTGAAGACCAGCAAGATCTTTCAGGGCTGGCACCTTCCTTGTGGGAGAAGGAGCCCTAAGTTTTCCTTTTCAGAAAAAAGCTTCTGCCGAGAACGAGCACCGTGACATGCTGAGTCTCTGGGAAAGCAGAGATCCCCAATGCTGTTGTGCCTGTGGATAGGCTGCAGAGGGATAGTGAAGACCAGCAAGATCTTTCAGGGCTGGCACCTTCCTTGTGGGAGAAGGAGCCGTAAGTTTGCCTTTTCAGAATAAGCTTCTGCCGAGAGTGAGCACCGTGACATGCTGAGTCTCCTGGAAAGCAGAGATCCCCAGTGCTGTTGTGCCTGTGGATAGGCTGCAGAGGGATAGTGAATACCAGCAAGATCTTTCAGGGCTGGCACCTTCCTTGTGGGAGAAGGAGCCGTAAGTTTGCCTTTTCAGAATAAGCTTCTGCCGAGAACGAGCACCCTGACATGCTGAGTCTCTGGGAAAGCAGAGATCCCCAATGCTGTTGTGCCTGTGGATAGGCTGCAGAGGGATAGTGAAGACCAGCAAGATCTTTCAGGGCTGGCACCTTCCTTGTGGGAGAAGCAGCTGTAAGTTTGCCTTTTCAGAAAAAAGCTTCTGCCGAGAACGAGCACCGTGACATGCTGAGTCTCTGGGAAAGCAGAGATCCCCAATGCTGTTGTGCCTGTGGATAGGCTGCAGAGGGATAGTGAAGACCAGCAAGATCTTTCAGGGCTGGCACCTTCCTTGTGGGAGAAGGAGCCCTAAGTTTGCCTTTTCAGAAAAAAGCTTCTGCCGAGAACGAGCACCGTGACATGCTGAGTCTCTGGGAAAGCAGAGATCCCCAATGCTGTTGTGCCTGTGGATAGGCTGCAGAGGGATAGTGAAGACCAGCAAGTTCTTTCAGGGCTGGCACCTTCCTTGTGGGAGAAGGAGCCGTAAGTTTGCCTTTTCAGAATAAGCTTCTGCCGAGAGTGAGCACTGTGACATGCTGAGTCTCTGGGAAAGCAGAGATCCCCAATGCTGTTGTGCCTGTGGATAGGCTGCAGAGGGATAGTGAAGACCAGCAAGATCTTTCAGGGCTGGCACCTTCCTTGTGGGAGAAGGAGCCCTAAGTTTGCCTTTTCAGAAAAAAGCTTCTGCCGAGAACGAGCACTGTGACATGCTGAGTCTCTGGGAAAGCAGAGAACCCCAATGCTGTTGTGCCTGTGGATAGGCTGCAGAGGGATAGTGAAGACCAGCAAGATCTTTCAGGGCTGGCACCTTCCTTGTGGGAGAAGGAGCCCTAAGTTTTCCTTTTCAGAAAAAAGCTTCTGCCGAGAACGAGCACCGTGACATGCTGAGTCTCTGGGAAAGCAGAGATCCCCAGTGCTGTTGTGCCTGTGGATAGGCTGCAGAGGGATAGTGAATACCAGCAAGATCTTTCAGGGCTGGCACCTTCCTTGTGGGAGAAGGAGCCGTAAGTTTGCCTTTTCAGAATAAGCTTCTGCCGAGAGTGAGCACCGTGACATGCTGAGTCTCCTGGAAAGCAGAGATCCCCAGTGCTGTTGTGCCTGTGGATAGGCTGCAGAGGGATAGTGAATACCAGCAAGATCTTTCAGGGCTGGCACCTTCCTTGTGGGAGAAGGAGCCGTAAGTTTGCCTTTTCAGAATAAGCTTCTGCCGAGAGTGAGCACTGTGACATGCTGAGTCTCTGGGAAAGCAGAGATCCCCAATGCTGTTGTGCCTGTGGATAGGCTGCAGAGGGATAGTGAAGACCAGCAAGATCTTTCAGGGCTGGCAGCTTCCTTGTGGGAGAAGCAGCCGTAAGTTTGCCTTTTCAGAAAAAAGCTTCTGCCGAGAACGAGCACCCTGACATGCTGAGTCTCTGGGAAAGCAGAGATCCCCAATGCTGTTGTGCCTGTGGATAGGCTGCAGAGGGATAGTGAAGACCAGCAAGATCTTTCAGGGCTGGCACCTTCCTTGTGGGAGAAGGAGCCCTAAGTTTGCCTTTTCAGAAAAAAGCTTCTGCCGAGAACGAGCACCGTGACATGCTGAGTCTCTGGGAAAGCAGAGATCCCCAATGCTGTTGTGCCTGTGGATAGGCTGCAGAGGGATAGTGAAGACCAGCAAGATCTTTCAGGGCTGGCACCTTCCTTGTGGGAGAAGCAGCCGTAAGTTTGCCTTTTCAGAAAAAAGCTTCTGCCGAGAGCGAGCACCGTGACATGCTGAGTCTCTGGGAAAGCAGAGATCCCCAATGCTGTTGTGCCTGTGGATAGGCTGCAGAGGGATAGTGAAGACCAGCAAGATCTTTCAGGGCTGGCACCTTCCTTGTGGGAGAAGGAGCCCTAAGTTTGCCTTTTCAGAAAAAAGCTTCTGCCGAGAACGAGCACTGTGACATGCTGAGTCTCTGGGAAAGCAGAGATCCCCAAAGCTGTTGTGCCTGTGGATAGGCTGCAGAGGGATAGTGAAGACCAGCAAGATCTTTCAGGGCTGGCAGCTTCCTTGTGGGAGAAGGAGCCCTAAGTTTGCCTTTTCAGAAAAAAGCTTCTGCCGAGAACGAGCACTGTGACATGCTGAGTCTCTGGGAAAGCAGAGATCCCCAAAGCTGTTGTGCCTGTGGATAGGCTGCAGAGGGATAGTGAAGACCAGCAAGATCTTTCAGGGCTGGCACCTTCCTTGTGGGAGAAGGAGCCCTAAGTTTGCCTTTTCAGAAAAAAGCTTCTGCCGAGAACGAGCACCGTGACATGCTGAGTCTCTGGGAAAGCAGAGATCCCCAATGCTGTTGTGCCTGTGGATAGGCTGCAGAGGGATAGTGAAGACCAGCAAGATCTTTCAGGGCTGGCAGCTTCCTTGTGGGAGAAGGAGCCAGACGTTTGCCTTTTTAGAATAAGCTTCTGCCGAGAACGAGCACCGTGACATGCTGAGTCTCTGGGAAAGCAGAGATCCCCAGTGCTGTTGTGCCTGTGGATAGGCTGCTGAGGGATAGTGAATACCAGCAAGATCTTTCAGGGCTGGCACCTTCCTTGTGGGAGAAGGAGCCGTAAGTTTGCCTTTTCAGAATAAGCTTCTGCCGAGAGTGAGCACCGTGACATGCTGAGTCTCCTGGAAAGCAGAGATCCCCAGTGCTGTTGTGCCTGTGTAGAGGCTGCAGAGGGATAGTGAAGACCAGCCATTTCTTTCAAGGCTGGCACATTCCTTGTGGGAGAAGGAGCCCTAAGATTGCCTTTTCAGAAAAAGGCCTGCCGAGAGCGAGCACCGTGACATGCTGAGTCTCTGGGAAAGCAGAGATCCCCAGTGCTGTTGTGCCTGTGGAGAGGCTGCAGGGAGACGGTGAAGACCAGCAATTTCTTTCAGGGCTGGCACATTCCTTGTGGGAGAAGGAGCCGTAAGAGTGCCTTTTCAGAAAAAACCTTTTGCTTAGGAAGAGCACCGTGACATGCTGACTCTCTGGGAAAGCAGAGATTCCCAGGGCTTTTGTGCCTGTGGAGAGGCTGCAGGGAGACGGTGAAGACCAGCAATTTCTTTCAGGGCTGGCACCTTCCTTGTGGGAGAAGGAGCCAGACGTTTGCCTTTTCAGAAAAGGGCTCTGCCGAGGACGAGCACCATGACATGCTGAATCTCTGGGAAAACAGAGATCCCCAATGCTGTTGTGCCTGTGGATAGGCTGCAGAGGGATAGTGAATACCAGCAAGATCTTTCAGGGCTGGCACCTTCCTTGTGGGAGAAGGAGCCGTAAGTTTGCCTTTTCAGAATAAGCTTCTGCCGAGAGTGAGCACTGTGACATGCTGAGTCTCTGGGAAAGCAGAGATCCCCAATGCTGTTGTGCCTGTGGATAGGCTGCAGAGGGATAGTGAAGACCAGCAAGATCTTTCAGGGCTGGCAGCTTCCTTGTGGGAGAAGCAGCCGTAAGTTTGCCTTTTCAGAAAAAAGCTTCTGCCGAGAACGAGCACCCTGACATGCTGAGTCTCTGGGAAAGCAGAGATCCCCAATGCTGTTGTGCCTGTGGATAGGCTGCAGAGGGATAGTGAAGACCAGCAAGATCTTTCAGGGCTGGCACCTTCCTTGTGGGAGAAGGAGCCCTAAGTTTGCCTTTTCAGAAAAAAGCTTCTGCCGAGAACGAGCACCGTGACATGCTGAGTCTCTGGGAAAGCAGAGATCCCCAATGCTGTTGTGCCTGTGGATAGGCTGCAGAGGGATAGTGAAGACCAGCAAGATCTTTCAGGGCTGGCACCTTCCTTGTGGGAGAAGCAGCCGTAAGTTTGCCTTTTCAGAAAAAAGCTTCTGCCGAGAGCGAGCACCGTGACATGCTGAGTCTCTGGGAAAGCAGAGATCCCCAATGCTGTTGTGCCTGTGGATAGGCTGCAGAGGGATAGTGAAGACCAGCAAGATCTTTCAGGGCTGGCACCTTCCTTGTGGGAGAAGGAGCCCTAAGTTTGCCTTTTCAGAAAAAAGCTTCTGCCGAGAACGAGCACTGTGACATGCTGAGTCTCTGGGAAAGCAGAGATCCCCAAAGCTGTTGTGCCTGTGGATAGGCTGCAGAGGGATAGTGAAGACCAGCAAGATCTTTCAGGGCTGGCACCTTCCTTGTGGGAGAAGGAGCCCTAAGTTTGCCTTTTCAGAAAAAAGCTTCTGCCGAGAACGAGCACTGTGACATGCTGAGTCTCTGGGAAAGCAGAGATCCCCAAAGCTGTTGTGCCTGTGGATAGGCTGCAGAGGGATAGTGAAGACCAGCAAGATCTTTCAGGGCTGGCACCTTCCTTGTGGGAGAAGGAGCCCTAAGTTTGCCTTTTCAGAAAAAAGCTTCTGCCGAGAACGAGCACCGTGACATGCTGAGTCTCTGGGAAAGCAGAGATCCCCAATGCTGTTGTGCCTGTGGATAGGCTGCAGAGGGATAGTGAAGACCAGCAAGATCTTTCAGGGCTGGCAGCTTCCTTGTGGGAGAAGGAGCCAGACGTTTGCCTTTTTAGAATAAGCTTCTGCCGAGAACGAGCACCGTGACATGCTGAGTCTCTGGGAAAGCAGAGATCCCCAGTGCTGTTGTGCCTGTGGATAGGCTGCAGAGGGATAGTGAATACCAGCAAGATCTTTCAGGGCTGGCACCTTCCTTGTGGGAGAAGGAGCCGTAAGTTTGCCTTTTCAGAATAAGCTTCTGCCGAGAGTGAGCACCGTGACATGCTGAGTCTCCTGGAAAGCAGAGATCCCCAGTGCTGTTGTGCCTGTGTAGAGGCTGCAGAGGGATAGTGAAGACCAGCCATTTCTTTCAAGGCTGGCACATTCCTTGTGGGAGAAGGAGCCCTAAGATTGCCTTTTCAGAAAAAGGCCTGCCGAGAGCGAGCACCGTGACATGCTGAGTCTCTGGGAAAGCAGAGATCCCCAGTGCTGTTGTGCCTGTGGAGAGGCTGCAGGGAGACGGTGAAGACCAGCAATTTCTTTCAGGGCTGGCACATTCCTTGTGGGAGAAGGAGCCGTAAGAGTGCCTTTTCAGAAAAAACCTTTTGCTTAGGAAGAGCACCGTGACATGCTGACTCTCTGGGAAAGCAGAGATTCCCAGGGCTTTTGTGCCTGTGGAGAGGCTGCAGGGAGACGGTGAAGACCAGCAATTTCTTTCAGGGCTGGCACCTTCCTTGTGGGAGAAGGAGCCAGACGTTTGCCTTTTCAGAAAAGGGCTCTGCCGAGGACGAGCACCATGACATGCTGAATCTCTGGGAAAACAGAGATCCCCAATGCTGTTGTGCCTGTGGATAGGCTGCAGAGGGATAGTGAATACCAGCAAGATCTTTCAGGGCTGGCACCTTCCTTGTGGGAGAAGGAGCCGTAAGTTTGCCTTTTCAGAATAAGCTTCTGCCGAGAGTGAGCACCGTGACATGCTGAGTCTCCGGGAAAGCAGAGATCCCCAGTGCTGTTGTGCCTGTGGATAGGCTGCAGAGGGATAGTGAATACCAGCAAGATCTTTCAGGGCTGGCACCTTCCTTGTGGGAGAAGGAGCCGTAAGTTTGCCTTTTCAGAATAAGCTTCTGCCGAGAGTGAGCACTGTGACATGCTGAGTCTCTGGGAAAGCAGAGATCCCCAATGCTGTTGTGCCTGTGGATAGGCTGCAGAGGGATAGTGAAGACCAGCAAGATCTTTCAGGGCTGGCAGCTTCCTTGTGGGAGAAGCAGCCCTAAGTTTGCCTTTTCAGAAAAAAGCTTCTGTCGAGAGCGAGCACCGTGACATGCTGAGTCTCTGGGAAAGCAGAGATCCCCAATGCTGTTGTGCCTGTGGATAGGCTGCAGAGGGATAGTGAAGACCAGCAAGATCTTTCAGGGCTGGCACCTTCCTTGTGGGAGAAGGAGCCCTAAGTTTGCCTTTTCAGAAAAAAGCTTCTGCCGAGAACGAGCACCGTGACATGCTGAGTCTCTGGGAAAGCAGAGATCCCCAATGCTGTTGTGCCTGTGGATAGGCTGCAGAGGGATAGTGAAGACCAGCAAGATCTTTCAGGGCTGGCAGCTTCCTTGTGGGAGAAGCAGCCGTAAGTTTGCCTTTTCAGAAAAAAGCTTCTGTCGAGAGCGAGCACCGTGACATGCTGAGTCTCTGGGAAAGCAGAGATCCCCAATGCTGTTGTGCCTGTGGATAGGCTGCAGAGGGATAGTGAAGACCAGCAAGATCTTTCAGGGCTGGCACCTTCCTTGTGGGAGAAGGAGCCCTAAGTTTTCCTTTTCAGAAAAAAGCTTCTGCCGAGAACGAGCACCGTGACATGCTGAGTCTCTGGGAAAGCAGAGATCCCCAGTGCTGTTGTGCCTGTGGATAGGCTGCAGAGGGATAGTGAATACCAGCAAGATCTTTCAGGGCTGGCACCTTCCTTGTGGGAGAAGCAGCCGTAAGTTTGCCTTTTCAGAATAAGCTTCTGCCGAGAGTGAGCACCGTGACATGCTGAGTCTCCTGGAAAGCAGAGATCCCCAGTGCTGTTGTGCCTGTGGATAGGCTGCAGAGGGATAGTGAATACCAGCAAGATCTTTCAGGGCTGGCACCTTCCTTGTGGGAGAAGGAGCCGTAAGTTTGCCTTTTCAGAATAAGCTTCTGCCGAGAGTGAGCACTGTGACATGCTGAGTCTCTGGGAAAGCAGAGATCCCCAATGCTGTTGTGCCTGTGGATAGGCTGCAGAGGGATAGTGAAGACCAGCAAGATCTTTCAGGGCTGGCACCTTCCTTGTGGGAGAAGCAGCTGTAAGTTTGCCTTTTCAGAAAAAAGCTTCTGCCGAGAACGAGCACCGTGACATGCTGAGTCTCTGGGAAAGCAGAGATCCCCAATGCTGTTGTGCCTGTGGATAGGCTGCAGAGGGATAGTGAAGACCAGCAAGATCTTTCAGGGCTGGCAGCTTCCTTGTGGGAGAAGGAGCCCTAAGTTTGCCTTTTCAGAAAAAAGCTTCTGCCGAGAACGAGCACTGTGACATGCTGAGTCTCTGGGAAAGCAGAGATCCCCAATGCTGTTGTGCCTGTGGATAGGCTGCAGAGGGATAGTGAAGACCAGCAAGATCTTTCAGGGCTGGCAGCTTCCTTGTGGGAGAAGCAGCCCTAAGTTTGCCTTTTCAGAAAAAAGCTTCTGCCGAGAACGAGCACCCTGACATGCTGAGTCTCTGGGAAAGCAGAGATCCCCAATGCTGTTGTGCCTGTGGATAGGCTGCAGAGGGATAGTGAAGACCAGCAAGATCTTTCAGGGCTGGCAGCTTCCCTGTGGGAGAAGGAGCCGTAAGTTTGCCTTTTCAGAATAAGCTTCTGCCGAGAGTGAGCACTGTGACATGCTGAGTCTCTGGGAAAGCAGAGATCCCCAATGCTGTTGTGCCTGTGGATAGGCTGCAGAGGGATAGTGAAGACCTGCATTAGCTTTCAGGGCTGGCACCTTCCTTGTGGGAGAAGGAGCCAGACGTTTGCCTTTTCAGAAAAAGCTTCTGCCGAGAGCGAGCACCGTGACATGCTGAGTCTCTGGGAAAGCAGAGATCCCCAATGCTGTTGTGCCTGTGGATAGGCTGCAGAGGGATAGTGAAGACCAGCAAGATCTTTCAGGGCTGGCAGCTTCCTTGTGGGAGAAGCAGCCGTAAGTTTGCCTTTTCAGAAAAAAGCTTCTGCCGAGAACGAGCACCGTGACATGCTGAGTCTCTGGGAAAGCAGAGATCCCCAATGCTGTTGTGCCTGTGGATAGGCTGCAGAGGGATAGTGAAGACCAGCAAGATCTTTCAGGGCTGGCACCTTCCTTGTGGGAGAAGGAGCCCTAAGTTTGCCTTTTCAGAAAAAAGCTTCTGCCGAGAACGAGCACCGTGACATGCTGAGTCTCTGGGAAAGCAGAGATCCCCAATGCTGTTGTGCCTGTGGATAGGCTGCAGAGGGATAGTGAAGACCAGCAAGTTCTTTCAGGGCTGGCACCTTCCTTGTGGGAGAAGGAGCCGTAAGTTTGCCTTTTCAGAATAAGCTTCTGCCGAGAGTGAGCACTGTGACATGCTGAGTCTCTGGGAAAGCAGAGATCCCCAATGCTGTTGTGCCTGTGGATAGGCTGCAGAGGGATAGTGAAGACCAGCAAGATCTTTCAGGGCTGGCACCTTCCTTGTGGGAGAAGGAGCCCTAAGTTTGCCTTTTCAGAAAAAAGCTTCTGCCGAGAACGAGCACTGTGACATGCTGAGTCTCTGGGAAAGCAGAGAACCCCAATGCTGTTGTGCCTGTGGATAGGCTGCAGAGGGATAGTGAAGACCAGCAAGATCTTTCAGGGCTGGCACCTTCCTTGTGGGAGAAGGAGCCCTAAGTTTTCCTTTTCAGAAAAAAGCTTCTGCCGAGAACGAGCACCGTGACATGCTGAGTCTCTGGGAAAGCAGAGATCCCCAATGCTGTTGTGCCTGTGGATAGGCTGCAGAGGGATAGTGAAGACCAGCAAGATCTTTCAGGGCTGGCACCTTCCTTGTGGGAGAAGGAGCCGTAAGTTTGCCTTTTCAGAATAAGCTTCTGCCGAGAGTGAGCACCGTGACATGCTGAGTCTCCTGGAAAGCAGAGATCCCCAGTGCTGTTGTGCCTGTGGATAGGCTGCAGAGGGATAGTGAATACCAGCAAGATCTTTCAGGGCTGGCACCTTCCTTGTGGGAGAAGGAGCCGTAAGTTTGCCTTTTCAGAATAAGCTTCTGCCGAGAACGAGCACCGTGACATGCTGAGTCTCTGGGAAAGCAGAGATCCCCAATGCTGTTGTGCCTGTGGATAGGCTGCAGAGGGATAGTGAAGACCAGCAAGATCTTTCAGGGCTGGCACCTTCCTTGTGGGAGAAGCAGCTGTAAGTTTGCCTTTTCAGAAAAAAGCTTCTGCCGAGAACGAGCACCGTGACATGCTGAGTCTCTGGGAAAGCAGAGATCCCCAATGCTGTTGTGCCTGTGGATAGGCTGCAGAGGGATAGTGAAGACCAGCAAGATCTTTCAGGGCTGGCACCTTCCTTGTGGGAGAAGGAGCCCTAAGTTTGCCTTTTCAGAAAAAAGCTTCTGCCGAGAACGAGCACCGTGACATGCTGAGTCTCTGGGAAAGCAGAGATCCCCAATGCTGTTGTGCCTGTGGATAGGCTGCAGAGGGATAGTGAAGACCAGCAAGTTCTTTCAGGGCTGGCACCTTCCTTGTGGGAGAAGGAGCCGTAAGTTTGCCTTTTCAGAATAAGCTTCTGCCGAGAGTGAGCACTGTGACATGCTGAGTCTCTGGGAAAGCAGAGATCCCCAATGCTGTTGTGCCTGTGGATAGGCTGCAGAGGGATAGTGAAGACCAGCAAGATCTTTCAGGGCTGGCACCTTCCTTGTGGGAGAAGGAGCCCTAAGTTTGCCTTTTCAGAAAAAAGCTTCTGCCGAGAACGAGCACTGTGACATGCTGAGTCTCTGGGAAAGCAGAGAACCCCAATGCTGTTGTGCCTGTGGATAGGCTGCAGAGGGATAGTGAAGACCAGCAAGATCTTTCAGGGCTGGCAGCTTCCTTGTGGGAGAAGCAGCCCTAAGTTTTCCTTTTCAGAAAAAAGCTTCTGCCGAGAACGAGCACCGTGACATGCTGAGTCTCTGGGAAAGCAGAGATCCCCAGTGCTGTTGTGCCTGTGGATAGGCTGCAGAGGGATAGTGAATACCAGCAAGATCTTTCAGGGCTGGCACCTTCCTTGTGGGAGAAGGAGCCGTAAGTTTGCCTTTTCAGAATAAGCTTCTGCCGAGAGTGAGCACCGTGACATGCTGAGTCTCCTGGAAAGCAGAGATCCCCAGTGCTGTTGTGCCTGTGGATAGGCTGCAGAGGGATAGTGAATACCAGCAAGATCTTTCAGGGCTGGCACCTTCCTTGTGGGAGAAGGAGCCGTAAGTTTGCCTTTTCAGAATAAGCTTCTGCCGAGAGTGAGCACTGTGACATGCTGAGTCTCTGGGAAAGCAGAGATCCCCAATGCTGTTGTGCCTGTGGATAGGCTGCAGAGGGATAGTGAAGACCAGCAAGATCTTTCAGGGCTGGCAGCTTCCTTGTGGGAGAAGCAGCCGTAAGTTTGCCTTTTCAGAAAAAAGCTTCTGCCGAGAACGAGCACCCTGACATGCTGAGTCTCTGGGAAAGCAGAGATCCCCAATGCTGTTGTGCCTGTGGATAGGCTGCAGAGGGATAGTGAAGACCAGCAAGATCTTTCAGGGCTGGCACCTTCCTTGTGGGAGAAGGAGCCCTAAGTTTGCCTTTTCAGAAAAAAGCTTCTGCCGAGAACGAGCACCGTGACATGCTGAGTCTCTGGGAAAGCAGAGATCCCCAATGCTGTTGTGCCTGTGGATAGGCTGCAGAGGGATAGTGAAGACCAGCAAGATCTTTCAGGGCTGGCACCTTCCTTGTGGGAGAAGGAGCCCTAAGTTTGCCTTTTCAGAAAAAAGCTTCTGCCGAGAACGAGCACTGTGACATGCTGAGTCTCTGGGAAAGCAGAGATCCCCAAAGCTGTTGTGCCTGTGGATAGGCTGCAGAGGGATAGTGAAGACCAGCAAGATCTTTCAGGGCTGGCACCTTCCTTGTGGGAGAAGGAGCCCTAAGTTTGCCTTTTCAGAAAAAAGCTTCTGCCGAGAACGAGCACCGTGACATGCTGAGTCTCTGGGAAAGCAGAGATCCCCAATGCTGTTGTGCCTGTGGATAGGCTGCAGAGGGATAGTGAAGACCAGCAAGATCTTTCAGGGCTGGCAGCTTCCTTGTGGGAGAAGGAGCCAGACGTTTGCCTTTTTAGAATAAGCTTCTGCCGAGAACGAGCACCGTGACATGCTGAGTCTCTGGGAAAGCAGAGATCCCCAGTGCTGTTGTGCCTGTGGATAGGCTGCAGAGGGATAGTGAATACCAGCAAGATCTTTCAGGGCTGGCACCTTCCTTGTGGGAGAAGGAGCCGTAAGTTTGCCTTTTCAGAATAAGCTTCTGCCGAGAGTGAGCACCGTGACATGCTGAGTCTCCTGGAAAGCAGAGATCCCCAGTGCTGTTGTGCCTGTGTAGAGGCTGCAGAGGGATAGTGAAGACCAGCCATTTCTTTCAAGGCTGGCACATTCCTTGTGGGAGAAGGAGCCCTAAGATTGCCTTTTCAGAAAAAGGCCTGCCGAGAGCGAGCACCGTGACATGCTGAGTCTCTGGGAAAGCAGAGATCCCCAGTGCTGTTGTGCCTGTGGAGAGGCTGCAGGGAGACGGTGAAGACCAGCAATTTCTTTCAGGGCTGGCACATTCCTTGTGGGAGAAGGAGCCGTAAGAGTGCCTTTTCAGAAAAAACCTTTTGCTTAGGAAGAGCACCGTGACATGCTGACTCTCTGGGAAAGCAGAGATTCCCAGGGCTTTTGTGCCTGTGGAGAGGCTGCAGGGAGACGGTGAAGACCAGCAATTTCTTTCAGGGCTGGCACCTTCCTTGTGGGAGAAGGAGCCAGACGTTTGCCTTTTCAGAAAAGGGCTCTGCCGAGGACGAGCACCATGACATGCTGAATCTCTGGGAAAACAGAGATCCCCAATGCTGTTGTGCCTGTGGATAGGCTGCAGAGGGATAGTGAATACCAGCAAGATCTTTCAGGGCTGGCACCTTCCTTGTGGGAGAAGGAGCCGTAAGTTTGCCTTTTCAGAATAAGCTTCTGCCGAGAGTGAGCACCGTGACATGCTGAGTCTCCGGGAAAGCAGAGATCCCCAATGCTGTTGTGCCTGTGGATAGGCTGCAGAGGGATAGTGAAGACCAGCAAGATCTTTCAGGGCTGGCAGCTTCCTTGTGGGAGAAGCAGCCGTAAGTTTGCCTTTTCAGAAAAAAGCTTCTGTCGAGAAGGAGCACCGTGACATGCTGAGTCTCTGGGAAAGCAGAGATCCCCAATGCTGTTGTGCCTGTGGATAGGCTGCAGAGGGATAGTGAAGACCAGCAAGATCTTTCAGGGCTGGCAGCTTCCTTGTGGGAGAAGCAGCCGTAAGTTTGCCTTTTCAGAAAAAAGCTTCTGTCGAGAGCGAGCACCGTGACATGCTGAGTCTCTGGGAAAGCAGAGATCCCCAATGCTGTTGTGCCTGTGGATAGGCTGCAGAGGGATAGTGAAGACCAGCAAGATCTTTCAGGGCTGGCACCTTCCTTGTGGGAGAAGGAGCCCTAAGTTTGCCTTTTCAGAAAAAAGCTTCTGCCGAGAACGAGCACCGTGACATGCTGAGTCTCTGGGAAAGCAGAGATCCCCAATGCTGTTGTGCCTGTGGATAGGCTGCAGAGGGATAGTGAAGACCAGCAAGATCTTTCAGGGCTGGCAGCTTCCTTGTGGGAGAAGCAGCCGTAAGTTTGCCTTTTCAGAAAAAAGCTTCTGTCGAGAGCGAGCACCGTGACATGCTGAGTCTCTGGGAAAGCAGAGATCCCCAATGCTGTTGTGCCTGTGGATAGGCTGCAGAGGGATAGTGAAGACCAGCAAGATCTTTCAGGGCTGGCACCTTCCTTGTGGGAGAAGGAGCCCTAAGTTTGCCTTTTCAGAAAAAAGCTTCTGCCGAGAACGAGCACCGTGACATGCTGAGTCTCTGGGAAAGCAGAGATCCCCAATGCTGTTGTGCCTGTGGATAGGCTGCAGAGGGATAGTGAAGACCAGCAAGATCTTTCAGGGCTGGCACCTTCCTTGTGGGAGAAGCAGCCGTAAGTTTGCCTTTTCAGAAAAAAGCTTCTGCCGAGAGCGAGCACCGTGACATGCGCGAGCACCGTGACATGCTGAGTCTCTGGGAAAGCAGAGATCCCCAATGCTGTTGTGCCTGTGGATAGGCTGCAGAGGGATAGTGAAGACCAGCAAGATCTTTCAGGGCTGGCACCTTCCTTGTGGGAGAAGGAGCCCTAATTTTGCCTTTTCAGAAAAAAAGCTTCTGCCGAGAACGAGCACCGTGACATGCTGAGTCTCTGGGAAAGCAGAGATCCCCAATGCTGTTGTGCCTGTGGATAGGCTGCAGAGGGATAGTGAAGACCAGCAAGATCTTTCAGGGCTGGCAGCTTCCTTGTGGGAGAAGCAGCCCTAAGTTTGCCTTTTCAGAAAAAAGCTTCTGCCGAGAACGAGCACCCTGACATGCTGAGTCTCTGGGAAAGCAGAGATCCCCAATGCTGTTGTGCCTGTGGATAGGCTGCAGAGGGATAGTGAAGACCAGCAAGATCTTTCAGGGCTGGCACCTTCCTTGTGGGAGAAGGAGCCCTAAGTTTGCCTTTTCAGAAAAAAGCTTCTGCCGAGAACGAGCACCGTGACATGCTGAGTCTCTGGGAAAGCAGAGATCCCCAATGCTGTTGTGCCTGTGGATAGGCTGCAGAGGGATAGTGAAGACCAGCAAGATCTTTCAGGGCTGGCACCTTCCTTGTGGGAGAAGGAGCCCTAAGTTTGCCTTTTCAGAAAAAAGCTTCTGCCGAGAACGAGCACCGTGACATGCTGAGTCTCTGGGAAAGCAGAGATCCCCAATGCTGTTGTGCCTGTGGATAGGCTGCAGAGGGATAGTGAAGACCAGCAAGATCTTTCAGGGCTGGCACCTTCCTTGTGGGAGAAGCAGCCGTAAGTTTGCCTTTTCAGAAAAAAGCTTCTGCCGAGAATGAGCACCGTGACATGCTGAGTCTCTGGGAAAGCAGAGATCCCCAATGCTGTTGTGCCTGTGGATAGGCTGCAGAGGGATAGTGAAGACCAGCAAGATCTTTCAGGGCTGGCACCTTCCTTGTGGGAGAAGGAGCCCTAAGTTTGCCTTTTCAGAAAAAACCTTCTGCCGAGAACGAGCACCGTGACATGCTGAGTCTCTGGGAAAGCAGAGATCCCCAATGCTGTTGTGCCTGTGGATAGGCTGCAGAGGGATAGTGAAGACCTGCATTAGCTTTCAGGGCTGGCACCTTCCTTGTGGGAGAAGGAGCCAGACGTTTGCCTTTTCAGAAAAAGCTTCTGCCGAGAGCGAGCACCGTGACATGCTGAGTCTCTGGGAAAGCAGAGATCCCCAATGCTGTTGTGCCTGTGGATAGGCTGCAGAGGGATAGTGAAGACCAGCAAGATCTTTCAGGGCTGGCACCTTCCTTGTGGGAGAAGCAGCCGTAAGTTTGCCTTTTCAGAAAAAAGCTTCTGCCGAGAACGAGCACCGTGACATGCTGAGTCTCTGGGAAAGCAGAGATCCCCAATGCTGTTGTGCCTGTGGATAGGCTGCAGAGGGATAGTGAAGACCAGCAAGATCTTTCAGGGCTGGCACCTTCCTTGTGGGAGAAGGAGCCCTAAGTTTGCCTTTTCAGAAAAAAGCTTCTGCCGAGAACGAGCACCGTGACATGCTGAGTCTCTGGGAAAGCAGAGATCCCCAGGGCTGTTGTACCTGTGGATAGGCTGGAGGGGGCGGTGAAGACCACAAAATCTTTCAGGGCTGGCACTTTCCTTGTGGGAGAAGGAGCCAGACGTTTGCCTTTTCAGAAATAGTTTCTGCCTAGAAAGAGCACCGTGACATGCTGAGTCCCTGGGAAAGCAGAGATCCCCAGTGCTGTTGTGCCTGTGGATAGGCTGCACAGGGATAGTGAAGACCTGCATTAGCTTTCAGGGCTGGCACCTTCCTTGTGGGAGAAGGAGCCAGACGTTTGCCTTTTCAGAAAAAGGCCTGCCGAGAGCGAGCACCGTGACATGCTGAGTCTCTGGGAAAGCAGAGATCCCCAGTGCTGTTGTGCCTGTGGAGAGGCTGCAGGGAGACGGTGAAGACCAGCAATTTCTTTCAGGGCTGGCACCTTCCTTGTGGGAGAAGGAGCCGTAAGAGTGCCTTTTCAGAAAAAACCTTTTGCTTAGGAAGAGCACCGTGACATGCTGACTCTCTGGGAAAGCAGAGATTCTCAGGGCTTTTGTGCCTGTGGAGAGGCTGCAGGGAGACGGTGAAGACCAGCAATTTCTTTCAGGGCTGGCACCTTCCTTGTGGGAGAAGGAGCCAGACGTTTGCCTTTTCAGAAAAGGGCTCTGCCGAGGACGAGCACCATGACATGCTGAATCTCTGGGAAATCAGAGATCCCCAGTGCTGTTGTGCCTGTGGATAGGCTGCAGAGGGATAGTGAATACCAGCAAGATCTTTCACGGCTGGCACCTTCCTTGTGGGAGAAGGAGCCGTAAGTTTGCCTTTTCAGAAAAAAGCTTCTGCCGAGAACGAGCACCGTGACATGCTGAGTCTCTGGGAAAGCAGAGATCCCCAGTGCTGTTGTGCCTGTGGATAGGCTGCAGAGGGATAGTGAATACCAGCAAGATCTTTCAGGGCTGGCACCTTCCTTGTGGGAGAAGGAGCCGTAAGTTTGCCTTTTCAGAATAAGCTTCTGCCGAGAGTGAGCACTGTGACATGCTGAGTCTCTGGGAAAGCAGAGATCCCCAAAGCTGTTGTGCCTGTGGATAGGCTGCAGAGGGATAGTGAAGACCAGCAAGATCTTTCAGGGCTGGCAGCTTCCTTGTGGGAGAAGCAGCCGTAAGTTTGCCTTTTCAGAAAAAAGCTTCTGTCGAGAGCGAGCACCGTGACATGCTGAGTCTCTGGGAAAGCAGAGATCCCCAATGCTGTTGTGCCTGTGGATAGGCTGCAGAGGGATAGTGAAGACCAGCAAGATCTTTCAGGGCTGGCACCTTCCTTGTGGGAGAAGGAGCCCTAAGTTTGCCTTTTCAGAAAAAAGCTTCTGCCGAGAACGAGCACTGTGACATGCTGAGTCTCTGGGAAAGCAGAGATCCCCAGTGCTGTTGTGCCTGTGGATAGGCTGCAGAGGGATAGTGAAGACCAGCAAGATCTTTCAGGGCTGGCACCTTCCTTGTGGGAGAAGGAGCCCTAAGTTTGCCTTTTCAGAATAAGCTTCTGCCGAGAGTGAGCACCGTGACATGCTGAGTCTCTGGGAAAGCAGAGATCCCCAGTGCTGTTGTGCCTGTGGATAGGCTGCAGAGGGATAGTGAATACCAGCAAGATCTTTCAGGGCTGGCACCTTCCTTGTGGGAGAAGGAGCCGTAAGTTTGCCTTTTCAGAATAAGCTTCTGCCGAGAGTGAGCACTGTGACATGCTGAGTCTCTGGGAAAGCAGAGAACCCCAATGCTGTTGTGCCTGTGGATAGGCTGCAGAGGGATAGTGAAGACCAGCAAGATCTTTCAGGGCTGGCACCTTCCTTGTGGGAGAAGGAGCCCTAAGTTTGCCTTTTCAGAAAAAAGCTTCTGCCGAGAACGAGCACCGTGACATGCTGAGTCTCTGGGAAAGCAGAGATCCCCAATGCTGTTGTGCCTGTGGATAGGCTGCAGAGGGATAGTGAAGACCAGCAAGATCTTTCAGGGCTGGCAGCTTCCTTGTGGGAGAAGCAGCCGTAAGTTTGCCTTTTCAGAAAAAAGCTTCTGCCGAGAGCGAGCACCGTGACATGCTGAGTCTCTGGGAAAGCAGAGATCCCCAATGCTGTTGTGCCTGTGATTAGGCTGCAGAGGGATAGTGAAGACCAGCAAGATCTTTCAGGGCTGGCACCTTCCTTGTGGGAGAAGGAGCCCTAAGTTTGCCTTTTCAGAAAAAAGCTTCTGCCGAGAACGAGCACCGTGACATGCTGAGTCTCTGGGAAAGCAGAGATCCCCAATGCTGTTGTGCCTGTGGATAGGCTGCAGAGGGATAGTGAAGACCAGCAAGATCTTTCAGGGCTGGCAGCTTCCTTGTGGGAGAAGGAGCCAGACGTTTGCCTTTTTAGAATAAGCTTCTGCCGAGAACGAGCACCGTGACATGCTGAGTCTCTGGGAAAGCAGAGATCCCCAGTGCTGTTGTGCCTGTGGATAGGCTGCAGAGGGATAGTGAATACCAGCAAGATCTTTCAGGGCTGGCACCTTCCTTGTGGGAGAAGGAGCCGTAAGTTTGCCTATTCAGAATAAGCTTCTGCCGAGAGTGAGCACCGTGACATGCTGAGTCTCTGGGAAAGCAGAGATCCCCAGTGCTGTTGTGCCTATGGATAGGCTGCAGAGGGATAGTGAATACCAGCAAGATCTTTCAGGGCTGGCACCTTCCTTGTGGGAGAAGGAGCCGTAAGTTTGCCTTTTCAGAATAAGCTTCTGCCGAGAGTGAGCACTGTGACATGCTGAGTCTCTGGGAAAGCAGAGATCCCCAATGCTGTTGTGCCTGTGGATAGGCTGCAGAGGGATAGTGAAGACCAGCAAGATCTTTCAGGGCTGGCACCTTCCTTGTGGGAGAAGGAGCCAGACGTTTGCCTTTTCAGAAAAAAGCTTCTGCCGAGAACGAGCACTGTGACATGCTGAGTCTCTGGGAAAGCAGAGATCCCCAATGCTGTTGTGCCTGTGGATAGGCTGCAGAGGGATAGTGAAGACCAGCAAGATCTTTCAGGGCTGGCACCTTCCTTGTGGGAGAAGGAGCCCTAAGTTTGCCTTTTCAGAAAAAAGCTTCTGCCGAGAACGAGCACCGTGACATGCTGAGTCTCTGGGAAAGCAGAGATCCCCAATGCTGTTGTGCCTGTGGATAGGCTGCAGAGGGATAGTGAAGACCAGCAAGATCTTTCAGGGCTGGCAGCTTCCTTGTGGGAGAAGGAGCCAGACGTTTGCCTTTTTAGAATAAGCTTCTGCCGAGAGTGAGCACCGTGACATGCTGAGTCTCTGGGAAAGCAGAGATCCCCAGTGCTGTTGTGCCTGTGGATAGGCTGCAGAGGGATAGTGAATACCAGCAAGATCTTTCAGGGCTGGCACCTTCCTTGTGGGAGAAGGAGCCGTAAGTTTGCCTTTTCAGAATAAGCTTCTGCCGAGAGTGAGCACCGTGACATGCTGAGTCTCCTGGAAAGCAGAGATCCCCAGTGCTGTTGTGCCTGTGGATAGGCTGCAGAGGGATAGTGAATACCAGCAAGATCTTTCAGGGCTGGCACCTTCCTTGTGGGAGAAGGAGCCGTAAGTTTGCCTTTTCAGAATAAGCTTCTGCCGAGAGTGAGCACTGTGACATGCTGAGTCTCTGGGAAAGCAGAGATCCCCAATGCTGTTGTGCCTGTGGATAGGCTGCAGAGGGATAGTGAAGACCAGCAAGATCTTTCAGGGCTGGCAGCTTCCTTGTGGGAGAAGCAGCCGTAAGTTTGCCTTTTCAGAAAAAAGCTTCTGTCGAGAGCGAGCACCCTGACATGCTGAGTCTCTGGGAAAGCAGAGATCCCCAATGCTGTTGTGCCTGTGGATAGGCTGCAGAGGGATAGTGAAGACCAGCAAGATCTTTCAGGGCTGGCACCTTCCTTGTGGGAGAAGGAGCCCTAAGTTTGCCTTTTCAGAAAAAAGCTTCTGCCGAGAACGAGCACCGTGACATGCTGAGTCTCTGGGAAAGCAGAGATCCCCAATGCTGTTGTGCCTGTGGATAGGCTGCAGAGGGATAGTGAAGACCAGCAAGATCTTTCAGGGCTGGCAGCTTCCTTGTGGGAGAAGCAGCCGTAAGTTTGCCTTTTCAGAAAAAAGCTTCTGCCGAGAGCGAGCACCGTGACATGCTGAGTCTCTGGGAAAGCAGAGATCCCCAATGCTGTTGTGCCTGTGGATAGGCTGCAGAGGGATAGTGAAGACCAGCAAGATCTTTCAGGGCTGGCACCTTCCTTGTGGGAGAAGGAGCCCTAAGTTTGCCTTTTCAGAAAAAAGCTTCTGCCGAGAACGAGCACCGTGACATGCTGAGTCTCTGGGAAAGCAGAGATCCCCAATGCTGTTGTGCCTGTGGATAGGCTGCAGAGGGATAGTGAAGACCAGCAAGATCTTTCAGGGCTGGCAGCTTCCTTGTGGGAGAAGCAGCCGTAAGTTTGCCTTTTCAGAAAAAAGCTTCTGCCGAGAACGAGCACCGTGACATGCTGAGTCTCTGGGAAAGCAGAGATCCCCAGTGCTGTTGTGCCTGTGGATAGGCTGCACAGGGATAGTGAAGACCTGCATTAGCTTTCAGGGCTGGCACCTTCCTTGTGGGAGAAGGAGCCAGACGTTTGCCTTTTCAGAAAAAGGCCTGCCGAGAGCGAGCACCGTGACATGCTGAGTCTCTGGGAAAGCAGAGATCCCCAGTGCTGTTGTGCCTGTGGAGAGGCTGCAGGGAGACGGTGAAGACCAGCAATTTCTTTCAGGGCTGGCACCTTCCTTGTGGGAGAAGGAGCCGTAAGAGTGCCTTTTCAGAAAAAACCTTTTGCTTAGGAAGAGCACCGTGACATGCTGACTCTCTGGGAAAGCAGAGATTCTCAGGGCTTTTGTGCCTGTGGAGAGGCTGCAGGGAGACGGTGAAGACCAGCAATTTCTTTCAGGGCTGGCACCTTCCTTGTGGGAGAAGGAGCCAGACGTTTGCCTTTTCAGAAAAGGGCTCTGCCGAGGACGAGCACCATGACATGCTGAATCTCTGGGAAATCAGAGATCCCCAGTGCTGTTGTGCCTGTGGATAGGCTGCAGAGGGATAGTGAATACCAGCAAGATCTTTCACGGCTGGCACCTTCCTTGTGGGAGAAGGAGCCGTAAGTTTGCCTTTTCAGAAAAAAGCTTCTGCCGAGAACGAGCACCGTGACATGCTGAGTCTCTGGGAAAGCAGAGATCCCCAGTGCTGTTGTGCCTGTGGATAGGCTGCAGAGGGATAGTGAATACCAGCAAGATCTTTCAGGGCTGGCACCTTCCTTGTGGGAGAAGGAGCCGTAAGTTTGCCTTTTCAGAATAAGCTTCTGCCGAGAGTGAGCACTGTGACATGCTGAGTCTCTGGGAAAGCAGAGATCCCCAAAGCTGTTGTGCCTGTGGATAGGCTGCAGAGGGATAGTGAAGACCAGCAAGATCTTTCAGGGCTGGCAGCTTCCTTGTGGGAGAAGCAGCCGTAAGTTTGCCTTTTCAGAAAAAAGCTTCTGTCGAGAGCGAGCACCGTGACATGCTGAGTCTCTGGGAAAGCAGAGATCCCCAATGCTGTTGTGCCTGTGGATAGGCTGCAGAGGGATAGTGAAGACCAGCAAGATCTTTCAGGGCTGGCACCTTCCTTGTGGGAGAAGGAGCCCTAAGTTTGCCTTTTCAGAAAAAAGCTTCTGCCGAGAACGAGCACTGTGACATGCTGAGTCTCTGGGAAAGCAGAGATCCCCAGTGCTGTTGTGCCTGTGGATAGGCTGCAGAGGGATAGTGAAGACCAGCAAGATCTTTCAGGGCTGGCACCTTCCTTGTGGGAGAAGGAGCCCTAAGTTTGCCTTTTCAGAATAAGCTTCTGCCGAGAGTGAGCACCGTGACATGCTGAGTCTCTGGGAAAGCAGAGATCCCCAGTGCTGTTGTGCCTGTGGATAGGCTGCAGAGGGATAGTGAATACCAGCAAGATCTTTCAGGGCTGGCACCTTCCTTGTGGGAGAAGGAGCCGTAAGTTTGCCTTTTCAGAATAAGCTTCTGCCGAGAGTGAGCACTGTGACATGCTGAGTCTCTGGGAAAGCAGAGAACCCCAATGCTGTTGTGCCTGTGGATAGGCTGCAGAGGGATAGTGAAGACCAGCAAGATCTTTCAGGGCTGGCACCTTCCTTGTGGGAGAAGGAGCCCTAAGTTTGCCTTTTCAGAAAAAAGCTTCTGCCGAGAACGAGCACCGTGACATGCTGAGTCTCTGGGAAAGCAGAGATCCCCAATGCTGTTGTGCCTGTGGATAGGCTGCAGAGGGATAGTGAAGACCAGCAAGATCTTTCAGGGCTGGCAGCTTCCTTGTGGGAGAAGCAGCCGTAAGTTTGCCTTTTCAGAAAAAAGCTTCTGCCGAGAGCGAGCACCGTGACATGCTGAGTCTCTGGGAAAGCAGAGATCCCCAATGCTGTTGTGCCTGTGATTAGGCTGCAGAGGGATAGTGAAGACCAGCAAGATCTTTCAGGGCTGGCACCTTCCTTGTGGGAGAAGGAGCCCTAAGTTTGCCTTTTCAGAAAAAAGCTTCTGCCGAGAACGAGCACCGTGACATGCTGAGTCTCTGGGAAAGCAGAGATCCCCAATGCTGTTGTGCCTGTGGATAGGCTGCAGAGGGATAGTGAAGACCAGCAAGATCTTTCAGGGCTGGCACCTTCCTTGTGGGAGAAGGAGCCAGACGTTTGCCTTTTTAGAATAAGCTTCTGCCGAGAACGAGCACCGTGACATGCTGAGTCTCTGGGAAAGCAGAGATCCCCAGTGCTGTTGTGCCTGTGGATAGGCTGCAGAGGGATAGTGAATACCAGCAAGATCTTTCAGGGCTGGCACCTTCCTTGTGGGAGAAGGAGCCGTAAGTTTGCCTATTCAGAATAAGCTTCTGCCGAGAGTGAGCACCGTGACATGCTGAGTCTCCTGGAAAGCAGAGATCCCCAGTGCTGTTGTGCCTATGGATAGGCTGCAGAGGGATAGTGAATACCAGCAAGATCTTTCAGGGCTGGCACCTTCCTTGTGGGAGAAGGAGCCGTAAGTTTGCCTTTTCAGAATAAGCTTCTGCCGAGAGTGAGCACTGTGACATGCTGAGTCTCTGGGAAAGCAGAGATCCCCAATGCTGTTGTGCCTGTGGATAGGCTGCAGAGGGATAGTGAAGACCAGCAAGATCTTTCAGGGCTGGCACCTTCCTTGTGGGAGAAGGAGCCAGACGTTTGCCTTTTCAGAAAAAAGCTTCTGCCGAGAACGAGCACTGTGACATGCTGAGTCTCTGGGAAAGCAGAGATCCCCAATGCTGTTGTGCCTGTGGATAGGCTGCAGAGGGATAGTGAAGACCAGCAAGATCTTTCAGGGCTGGCACCTTCCTTGTGGGAGAAGGAGCCCTAAGTTTGCCTTTTCAGAAAAAAGCTTCTGCCGAGAACGAGCACCGTGACATGCTGAGTCTCTGGGAAAGCAGAGATCCCCAATGCTGTTGTGCCTGTGGATAGGCTGCAGAGGGATAGTGAAGACCAGCAAGATCTTTCAGGGCTGGCAGCTTCCTTGTGGGAGAAGGAGCCAGACGTTTGCCTTTTTAGAATAAGCTTCTGCCGAGAGTGAGCACCGTGACATGCTGAGTCTCTGGGAAAGCAGAGATCCCCAGTGCTGTTGTGCCTGTGGATAGGCTGCAGAGGGATAGTGAATACCAGCAAGATCTTTCAGGGCTGGCACCTTCCTTGTGGGAGAAGGAGCCGTAAGTTTGCCTTTTCAGAATAAGCTTCTGCCGAGAGTGAGCACCGTGACATGCTGAGTCTCCTGGAAAGCAGAGATCCCCAGTGCTGTTGTGCCTGTGGATAGGCTGCAGAGGGATAGTGAATACCAGCAAGATCTTTCAGGGCTGGCACCTTCCTTGTGGGAGAAGGAGCCGTAAGTTTGCCTTTTCAGAATAAGCTTCTGCCGAGAGTGAGCACTGTGACATGCTGAGTCTCTGGGAAAGCAGAGATCCCCAATGCTGTTGTGCCTGTGGATAGGCTGCAGAGGGATAGTGAAGACCAGCAAGATCTTTCAGGGCTGGCAGCTTCCTTGTGGGAGAAGCAGCCGTAAGTTTGCCTTTTCAGAAAAAAGCTTCTGTCGAGAGCGAGCACCGTGACATGCTGAGTCTCTGGGAAAGCAGAGATCCCCAATGCTGTTGTGCCTGTGGATAGGCTGCAGAGGGATAGTGAAGACCAGCAAGATCTTTCAGGGCTGGCACCTTCCTTGTGGGAGAAGGAGCCCTAAGTTTGCCTTTTCAGAAAAAAGCTTCTGCCGAGAACGAGCACCGTGACATGCTGAGTCTCTGGGAAAGCAGAGATCCCCAATGCTGTTGTGCCTGTGGATAGGCTGCAGAGGGATAGTGAAGACCAGCAAGATCTTTCAGGGCTGGCAGCTTCCTTGTGGGAGAAGCAGCCGTAAGTTTGCCTTTTCAGAAAAAAGCTTCTGCCGAGAGCGAGCACCGTGACATGCTGAGTCTCTGGGAAAGCAGAGATCCCCAATGCTGTTGTGCCTGTGGATAGGCTGCAGAGGGATAGTGAAGACCAGCAAGATCTTTCAGGGCTGGCACCTTCCTTGTGGGAGAAGGAGCCCTAAGTTTGCCTTTTCAGAAAAAAGCTTCTGCCGAGAACGAGCACCGTGACATGCTGAGTCTCTGGGAAAGCAGAGATCCCCAATGCTGTTGTGCCTGTGGATAGGCTGCAGAGGGATAATGAAGACCAGCAAGATCTTTCAGGGCTGGCAGCTTCCTTGTGGGAGAAGGAGCCAGACGTTTGCCTTTTTAGAATAAGCTTCTGCCGAGAACGAGCACCGTGACATGCTGAGTCTCTGGGAAAGCAGAGATCCCCAGTGCTGTTGTGCCTGTGGATAGGCTGCAGAGGGATAGTGAAGACCAGCAAGATCTTTCAGGGCTGGCACCTTCCTTGTGGGAGAAGGAGCCGTAAGTTTGCCTTTTCAGAATAAGCTTCTGCCGAGAGTGAGCACCGTGACATGCTGAGTCTCCTGGAAAGCAGAGATCCCCAGTGCTGTTGTGCCTGTGGATAGGCTGCAGAGGGATAGTGAAGACCAGCAAGATCTTTCAGGGCTGGCACCTTCCTTGTGGGAGAAGGAGCCCTAAGTTTGCCTTTTCAGAAAAAAGCTTCTGCCGAGAACGAGCACTGTGACATGCTGAGTCTCTGGGAAAGCAGAGATCCCCAATGCTGTTGTGCCTGTGGATAGGCTGCAGAGGGATAGTGAAGACCAGCAAGATCTTTCAGGGCTGGCAGCTTCCTTGTGGGAGAAGGAGCCCTAAGTTTGCCTTTTCAGAAAAAAGCTTCTGCCGAGAACGAGCACCGTGACATGCTGAGTCTCTGGGAAAGCAGAGATCCCCAATGCTGTTGTGCCTGTGGATAGGCTGCAGAGGGATAGTGAAGACCAGCAAGATCTTTCAGGGCTGGCACCTTCCTTGTGGGAGAAGCAGCCCTAAGTTTGCCTTTTCAGAATAAGCTTCTGCCGAGAGTGAGCACCGTGACATGCTGAGTCTCTGGGAAAGCAGAGATCCCCAGTGCTGTTGTGCCTGTGGATAGGCTGCAGAGGGATAGTGAATACCAGCAAGATCTTTCAGGGCTGGCACCTTCCTTGTGGGAGAAGGAGCCAGACGTTTGCCTTTTCAGAAAAAAGCTTCTGCCGAGAAGGAGCACCGTGACATGCTGAGTCTCTGGGAAAGCAGAGATCCCCAATGCTGTTGTGCCTGTGGATAGGCTGCAGAGGGATAGTGAAGACCAGCAAGATCTTTCAGGGCTGGCACCTTCCTTGTGGGAGAAGCAGCCGTAAGTTTGCCTTTTCAGAAAAAAGCTTCTGCCGAGAACGAGCACCGTGACATGCTGAGTCTCTGGGAAAGCAGAGATCCCCAATGCTGTTGTGCCTATGGATAGGCTGCAGAGGGATAGTGAAGACCAGCAAGATCTTTCAGGGCTGGCAGCTTCCTTGTGGGAGAAGGAGCCCTAAGTTTGCCTTTTCAGAAAAAAGCTTCTGCCGAGAAGGAGCACCGTGACATGCTGAGTCTCTGGGAAAGCAGAGATCCCCAATGCTGTTGTGCCTGTGGATAGGCTGCAGAGGGATAGTGAAGACCAGCAAGATCTTTCAGGGCTGGCAGCTTCCTTGTGGGAGAAGCAGCCGTAAGTTTGCCTTTTCAGAAAAAAGCTTCTGCCGAGAGCGAGCACCGTGACATGCTGAGTCTCTGGGAAAGCAGAGATCCCCAATGCTGTTGTGCCTGTGGATAGGCTGCAGAGGGATAGTGAAGACCAGCAAGATCTTTCAGGGCTGGCACCTTCCTTGTGGGAGAAGGAGCCCTAAGTTTGCCTTTTCAGAAAAAAGCTTCTGCCGAGAACGAGCACCGTGACATGCTGAGTCTCTGGGAAAGCAGAGATCCCCAATGCTGTTGTGCCTGTGGATAGGCTGCAGAGGGATAGTGAAGACCAGCAAGATCTTTCAGGGCTGGCACCTTCCTTGTGGGAGAAGGAGCCCTAAGTTTGCCTTTTCAAAAAAAAGCTTCTGCCGAGAACGAGCACCGTGACATGCTGAGTCTCTGGGAAAGCAGAGATCCCCAATGCTGTTGTGCCTGTGGATAGGCTGCAGAGGGATAGTGAAGACCAGCAAGATCTTTCAGGGCTGGCAGCTTCCTTGTGGGAGAAGGAGCCAGACGTTTGCCTTTTTAGAATAAGCTTCTGCCGAGAACGAGCACCGTGACATGCTGAGTCTCTGGGAAAGCAGAGATCCCCAGTGCTGTTGTGCCTGTGGATAGGCTGCAGAGGGATAGTGAAGACCAGCAAGATCTTTCAGGGCTGGCACCTTCCTTGTGGGAGAAGGAGCCCTAAGTTTGCCTTTTCAGAATAAGCTTCTGCCGAGAGTGAGCACCGTGACATGCTGAGTCTCCTGGAAAGCAGAGATCCCCAGTGCTGTTGTGCCTGTGGATAGGCTGCAGAGGGATAGTGAATACCAGCAAGATCTTTCAGGGCTGGCACCTTCCTTGTGGGAGAAGGAGCCGTAAGTTTGCCTTTTCAGAATAAGCTTCTGCCGAGAGTGAGCACTGTGACATGCTGAGTCTCTGGGAAAGCAGAGAACCCCAATGCTGTTGTGCCTGTGGATAGGATGCAGAGGGATAGTGAAGACCAGCAAGATCTTTCAGGGCTGGCACCTTCCTTGTGGGAGAAGGAGCCAGACGTTTGCCTTTTCAGAAAAAAGCTTCTGCCGAGAACGAGCACTGTGACATGCTGAGTCTCTGGGAAAGCAGAGATCCCCAATGCTGTTGTGCCTGTGGATAGGCTGCAGAGGGATAGTGAAGACCAGCAAGATCTTTCAGGGCTGGCACCTTCCTTGTGGGAGAAGGAGCCCTAAGTTTGCCTTTTCAGAAAAAAGCTTCTGCCGAGAACGAGCACCGTGACATGCTGAGTCTCTGGGAAAGCAGAGATCCCCAATGCTGTTGTGCCTGTGGATAGGCTGCAGAGGGATAGTGAAGACCAGCAAGATCTTTCAGGGCTGGCAGCTTCCTTGTGGGAGAAGGAGCCAGACGTTTGCCTTTTTAGAATAAGCTTCTGCCGAGAACGAGCACCGTGACATGCTGAGTCTCTGGGAAAGCAGAGATCCCCAGTGCTGTTGTGCCTGTGGATAGGCTGCAGAGGGATAGTGAATACCAGCAAGATCTTTCAGGGCTGGCACCTTCCTTGTGGGAGAAGGAGCCGTAAGTTTGCCTTTTCAGAATAAGCTTCTGCCGAGAGTGAGCACCGTGACATGCTGAGTCTCCAGGAAAGCAGAGATCCCCAGTGCTGTTGTGCCTGTGGATAGGCTGCAGAGGGATAGTGAATACCAGCAAGATCTTTCAGGGCTGGCACCTTCCTTGTGGGAGAAGGAGCCGTAAGTTTGCCTTTCAGAATAAGCTTCTGCCGAGAGTGAGCACTGTGACATGCTGAGTCTCTGGGAAAGCAGAGAACCCCAATGCTGTTGTGCCTGTGGATAGGCTGCAGAGGGATAGTGAAGACCAGCAAGATCTTTCAGGGCTGGCACCTTCCTTGTGGGAGAAGGAGCCAGACGTTTGCCTTTTCAGAAAAAAGCTTCTGCCGAGAACGAGCACTGTGACATGCTTAGTCTCTGGGAAAGCAGAGATCCCCAATGCTGTTGTGCCTGTGGATAGGCTGCAGAGGGATAGTGAAGACCAGCAAGATCTTTCAGGGCTGGCACCTTCCTTGTGGGAGAAGGAGCCCTAAGTTTGCCTTTTCAGAAAAAAGCTTCTGCCGAGAACAAGCACCGTGACATGCTGAGTCTCTGGGAAAGCAGAGATCCCCAATGCTGTTGTGCCTGTGGATAGGCTGCAGAGGGATAGTGAAGACCAGCAAGATCTTTCAGGGCTGGCAGCTTCCTTGTGGGAGAAGCAGCCGTAAGTTTGCCTTTTCAGAAAAAAGCTTCTGCCGAGAACGAGCACCGTGACATGCTGAGTCTCTGGGAAAGCAGAGATCCCAAAAGCTGTTGTGCCTGTGGATAGGCTGCAGAGGGATAGTGAAGACCAGCAAGATCTTTCAGGGCTGGCAGCTTCCTTGTGGGAGAAGCAGCCGTAAGTTTGCCTTTTCAGAAAAAAGCTTCTGCCGAGAACGAGCACCGTGACATGCTGAGTCTCTGGGAAAGCAGAGATCCCCAATGCTGTTGTGCCTGTGGATAGGCTGCAGAGGGATAGTGAAGACCAGCAAGATCTTTCAGGGCTGGCACCTTCCTTGTGGGAGAAGGAGCCCTAAGTTTGCCTTTTCAGAAAAAAGCTTCTGCCGAGAACGAGCACTGTGACATGCTGAGTCTCTGGGAAAGCAGAGATCCCCAATGCTGTTGTGCCTGTGGATAGGCTGCAGAGGGATAGTGAAGACCAGCAAGATCTTTCAGGGCTGGCAGCTTCCTTGTGGGAGAAGGAGCCCTAAGTTTGCCTTTTCAGAAAAAAGCTTCTGCCGAGAAGGAGCACCGTGACATGCTGAGTCTGTGGGAAAGCAGAGATCCCCAATGCTGTTGTGCCTGTGGATAGGCTGCAGAGGGATAGTGAAGACCAGCAAGATCTTTCAGGGCTGGCAGCTTCCTTGTGGGAGAAGCAGTCCTAAGTTTGCCTTTTCAGAAAAAAGCTTCTGCCGAGGACGAGCACCGTGACATGCTGAGTCTCTGGGAAAGCAGAGATCCCCAATGCTGTTGTGCCTGTGGATAGGCTGCAGAGGGATAGTGAAGACCAGCAAGATCTTTCAGGGCTGGCACCTTCCTTGTGGGAGAAGGAGCCCTAAGTTTGCCTTTTTAGAATAAGCTTCTGCCGAGAGTGAGCACTGTGACATGCTGAGTCTCTGGGAAAGCAGAGAACCCCAATGCTGTTGTGCCTGTGGATAGGCTGCAGAGGGATAGTGAAGACCAGCAAGATCTTTCAGGGCTGGCACCTTCCTTGTGGGAAAAGGAGCCAGCCGTTTGCCTTTTCAGAAAAAAGCTTCTGCCGAGAACGAGCACTGTGACATGCTGAGTCTCTGGGAAAGCAGAGATCCCCAATGCTGTTGTGCCTGTGGATAGGCTGCAGAGGGATAGTGAAGACCAGCAAGATCTTTCAGGGCTGGCACCTTCCTTGTGGGAGAAGGAGCCCTAAGTTTGCCTTTTCAGAAAAAAGCTTCTGCCGAGAACGAGCACCGTGACATGCTGAGTCTCTGGGAAAGCAGAGATCCCCAATGCTGTTGTGCCTGTGGATAGGCTGCAGAGGGATAGTGAAGACCAGCAAGATCTTTCAGGGCTGGCACCTTCCTTGTGGGAGAAGGAGCCCTAAGTTTGCCTTTTCAGAAAAAAGCTTCTGCCGAGAACGAGCACTGTGACATGCTGAGTCTCTGGGAAAGCAGAGATCCCCAGTGCTGTTGTGCCTGTGGATAGGCTGCAGAGGGATAGTGAAGACCAGCAAGATCTTTCAGGGCTGGCACCTTCCTTGTGGGAGAAGGAGCCCTAAGTTTGCCTTTTCAGAAAAAAGCTTCTGCCGAGAACGAGCACCGTGACATGCTGAGTCTCTGGGAAAGCAGAGATCCCCAATGCTGTTGTGCCTGTGGATAGGCTGCAGAGGGATAGTGAAGACCAGCTAGATCTTTCAGGGCTGGCAGCTTCCTTGTGGGAGAAGGAGCCAGACGTTTGCCTTTTCAGAAAAAGCTTCTGCCGAGGACGAGCACCATGACATGCTGAATCTCTGGGAAAGCAGAGATCCCCAGTGCTGTTGTGCCTGTGGATAGGCTGCAGAGGGATAGTGAATACCAGCAAGATCTTTCAGGGCTGGCACCTTCCTTGTGGGAGAAGGAGCCGTAAGTTTGCCTTTTCAGAATAAGCTTCTGCCGAGAGTGAGCACCGTGACATGCTGAGTCTCCTGGAAAGCAGAGATCCCCAGTGCTGTTGTGCCTGTGGATAGGCTGCAGAGGGATAGTGAATACCAGCAAGATCTTTCAGGGCTGGCACCTTCCTTGTGGGAGAAGGAGCCGTAAGTTTGCCTTTCAGAATAAGCTTCTGCCGAGAGTGAGCACCGTGACATGCTGAGTCTCTGGGAAAGCAGAGAACCCCAATGCTGTTGTGCCTGTGGATAGGCTGCAGAGGGATAGTGAAGACCAGCAAGATCTTTCAGGGCTGGCACCTTCCTTGTGGGAGAAGGAGCCCTAAGTTTGCCTTTTCAGAAAAAAGCTTCTGCCGAGAACGAGCACTGTGACATGCTTAGTCTCTGGGAAAGCAGAGATCCCCAATGCTGTTGTGCCTGTGGATAGGCTGCAGAGGGATAGTGAAGACCAGCAAGATCTTTCAGGGCTGGCACCTTCCTTGTGGGAGAAGGAGCCCTAAGTTTGCCTTTTCAGAAAAAAGCTTCTGCCGAGAACGAGCACCGTGACATGCTGAGTCTCTGGGAAAGCAGAGATCCCCAATGCTGTTGTGCCTGTGGATAGGCTGCAGAGGGATAGTGAAGACCAGCAAGATCTTTCAGGGCTGGCAGCTTCCTTGTGGGAGAAGGAGCCCTAAGTTTGCCTTTTCAGAAAAAAGCTTCTGCCGAGAAGGAGCACCGTGACATGCTGAGTCTCTGGGAAAGCAGAGATCCCCAATGCTGTTGTGCCTGTGGATAGGCTGCAGAGGGATAGTGAAGACCAGCAAGATCTTTCAGGGCTGGCAGCTTCCTTGTGGGAGAAGGAGCCCTAAGTTTGCCTTTTCAGAAAAAAGCTTCTGCCGAGAACGAGCACTGTGACATGCTGAGTCTCTGGGAAAGCAGAGATCCCCAATGCTGTTGTGCCTGTGGATAGGCTGCAGAGGGATAGTGAAGACCAGCAAGATCTTTCAGGGCTGGCACCTTCCTTGTGGGAGAAGGAGCCCTAAGTTTGCCTTTTCAGAAAAAAGCTTCTGCCGAGAACGAGCACTGTGACATGCTGAGTCTCTGGGAAAGCAGAGAACCCCAATGCTGTTGTGCCTGTGGATAGGCTGCAGAGGGATAGTGAAGACCAGCAAGATCTTTCAGGGCTGGCACCTTCCTTGTGGGAGAAGGAGCCAGACGTTTGCCTTTTCAGAAAAAAGCTTCTGCCGAGAACGAGCACCGTGACATGCTGAGTCTCTGGGAAAGCAGAGATCCCCAATGCTGTTGTGCCTGTGGATAGGCTGCAGAGGGATAGTGAAGACCAGCAAGATCTTTCAGGGCTGGCAGCTTCCTTGTGGGAGAAGGAGCCAGACGTTTGCCTTTTTAGAATAAGCTTCTGCCGAGAACGAGCACCGTGACATGCTGAGTCTCTGGGAAAGCAGAGATCCCCAGTGCTGTTGTGCCTGTGGATAGGCTGCAGAGGGATAGTGAATACCAGCAAGATCTTTCAGGGCTGGCACCTTCCTTGTGGGAGAAGGAGCCGTAAGTTTGCCTTTTCAGAATAAGCTTCTGCCGAGAGTGAGCACCGTGACATGCTGAGTCTCCTGGAAAGCAGAGATCCCCAGTGCTGTTGTGCCTGTGGATAGGCTGCAGAGGGATAGTGAATACCAGCAAGATCTTTCAGGGCTGGCACCTTCCTTGTGGGAGAAGGAGCCGTAAGTTTGCCTTTCCAGAATAAGCTTCTGCCGAGAGTGAGCACTGTGACATGCTGAGTCTCTGGGAAAGCAGAGATCCCCAATGCTGTTGTGCCTGTGGATAGGCTGCAGAGGGATAGTGAAGACCAGCAAGATCTTTCAGGGCTGGCAGCTTTCTTGTGGGAGAAGCAGCCGTAAGTTTGCCTTTTCAGAAAAAAGCTTCTGCCGAGAACGAGCACCCTGACATGCTGAGTCTCTGGGAAAGCAGAGATCCCCAATGCTGTTGTGCCTGTGGATAGGCTGCAGAGGGATAGTGAAGACCAGCAAGATCTTTCAGGGCTGGCAGCTTCCTTGTGGGAGAAGCAGCCGTAAGTTTGCCTTTTCAGAAAAAAGCTTCTGCCGAGAACGAGCACCGTGACATGCTGAGTCTCTGGGAAAGCAGAGATCCCCAATGCTGTTGTGCCTGTGGATAGGCTGCAGAGGGATAGTGAAGACCAGCAAGATCTTTCAGGGCTGGCACCTTCCTTGTGGGAGAAGGAGCCCTAAGTTTGCCTTTTCAGAAAAAAGCTTCTGCCGAGAACGAGCACCGTGACATGCTGAGTCTCTGGGAAAGCAGAGATCCCCAATGCTGTTGTGCCTGTGGATAGGCTGCAGAGGGATAGTGAAGACCAGCAAGATCTTTCAGGGCTGGCACCTTCCTTGTGGGAGAAGCAGCCGTAAGTTTGCCTTTTCAGAAAAAAGCTTCTGCCGAGAACGAGCACCGTGACATGCTGAGTCTCTGGGAAAGCAGAGATCCCCAATGCTGTTGTGCCTGTGGATAGGCTGCAGAGGGATAGTGAAGACCAGCAAGATCTTTCAGGGCTGGCACCTTCCTTGTGGGAGAAGGAGCCCTAAGTTTGCCTTTTTAGAATAAGCTTCTGCCGAGAGTGAGCACTGTGACATGCTGAGTCTCTGGGAAAGCAGAGAACCCCAATGCTGTTGTGCCTGTGGATAGGCTGCAGAGGGATAGTGAAGACCAGCAAGATCTTTCAGGGCTGGCACCTTCCTTGTGGGAAAAGGAGCCAGCCGTTTGCCTTTTCAGAAAAAAGCTTCTGCCGAGAACGAGCACTGTGACATGCTGAGTCTCTGGGAAAGCAGAGATCCCCAATGCTGTTGTGCCTGTGGATAGGCTGCAGAGGGATAGTGAAGACCAGCAAGATCTTTCAGGGCTGGCACCTTCCTTGTGGGAGAAGGAGCCCTAAGTTTGCCTTTTCAGAAAAAAGCTTCTGCCGAGAACGAGCACCGTGACATGCTGAGTCTCTGGGAAAGCAGAGATCCCCAATGCTGTTGTGCCTGTGGATAGGCTGCAGAGGGATAGTGAAGACCAGCAAGATCTTTCAGGGCTGGCAGCTTCCTTGTGGGAGAAGCAGCCGTAAGTTTGCCTTTTCAGAAAAAAGCTTCTGCCGAGAACGAGCACCGTGACATGCTGAGTCTCTGGGAAAGCAGAGATCCCCAATGCTGTTGTGCCTGTGGATAGGCTGCAGAGGGATAGTGAAGACCAGCAAGATCTTTCAGGGCTGGCACCTTCCTTGTGGGAGAAGGAGCCCTAAGTTTGCCTTTTCAGAAAAAAGCTTCTGCCGAGAACGAGCACTGTGACATGCTGAGTCTCTGGGAAAGCAGAGATCCCCAATGCTGTTGTGCCTGTGGATAGGCTGCAGAGGGATAGTGAAGACCAGCAAGATCTTTCAGGGCTGGCAGCTTCCTTGTGGGAGAAGGAGCCCTAAGTTTGCCTTTTCAGAAAAAAGCTTCTGCCGAGAACGAGCACCGTGACATGCTGAGTCTCTGGGAAAGCAGAGATCCCCAATGCTGTTGTGCCTGTGGATAGGCTGCAGAGGGATAGTGAAGACCAGCAAGATCTTTCAGGGCTGGCAGCTTCCTTGTGGGAGAAGGAGCCAGACGTTTGCCTTTTTAGAATAAGCTTCTGCCGAGAACGAGCACCGTGACATGCTGAGTCTCTGGGAAAGCAGAGATCCCCAGTGCTGTTGTGCCTGTGGATAGGCTGCACAGGGATAGTGAATACCAGCAAGATCTTTCAGGGCTGGCACCTTCCTTGTGGGAGAAGGAGCCGTAAGTTTGCCTTTTCAGAATAAGCTTCTGCCGAGAGTGAGCACCGTGACATGCTGAGTCTCCTGGAAAGCAGAGATCCCCAGTGCTGTTGTGCCTGTGGATAGGCTGCAGAGGGATAGTGAATACCAGCAAGATCTTTCAGGGCTGGCACCTTCCTTGTGGGAGAAGGAGCCCTAAGTTTGCCTTTTCAGAATAAGCTTCTGCCGAGAGTGAGCACTGTGACATGCTGAGTCTCTGGGAAAGCAGAGATCCCCAATGCTGTTGTGCCTGTGGATAGGCTGCAGAGGGATAGTGAAGACCAGCAAGATCTTTCAGGGCTGGCAGCTTCCTTGTGGGAGAAGCAGTCCTAAGTTTGCCTTTTCAGAAAAAAGCTTCTGCCGAGGACGAGCACCGTGACATGCTGAGTCTCTGGGAAAGCAGAGATCCCCAATGCTGTTGTGCCTGTGGATAGGCTGCAGAGGGATAGTGAAGACCAGCAAGATCTTTCAGGGCTGGCACCTTCCTTGTGGGAGAAGGAGCCCTAAGTTTGCCTTTTCAGAAAAAAGCTTCTGCCGAGAACGAGCACCGTGACATGCTGAGTCTCTGGGAAAGCAGAGATCCCCAATGCTGTTGTGCCTGTGGATAGGCTGCAGAGGGATAGTGAAGACCAGCAAGATCTTTCAGGGCTGGCAGCTTCCCTGTGAGAGAAGCAGCCGTAAGTTTGCCTTTTCAGAAAAAAGCTTCTGCCGAGAACGAGCACCGTGACATGCTGAGTCTCTGGGAAAGCAGAGATCCCCAATGCTGTTGTGCCTGTGGATAGGCTGCAGAGGGATAGTGAAGACCAGCAAGATCTTTCAGGGCTGGCAGCTTCCTTGTGGGAGAAGCAGCCGTAAGTTTGCCTTTTCATAAAAAAGCTTCTGCCGAGAACGAGCACCGTGACATGCTGAGTCTCTGGGAAAGCAGAGATCCCCAGTGCTGTTGTGCCTGTGGATAGGCTGCAGAGGGATAGTGAATACCAGCAAGATCTTTCAGGGCTGGCACCTTCCTTGTGGGAGAAGGAGCCGTAAGTTTGCCTTTTCAGAATAAGCTTCTGCCGAGAGTGAGCACCGTGACATGCTGAGTCTCCGGGAAAGCAGAGATCCCCAATGCTGTTGTGCCTGTGGATAGGCTGCAGAGGGATAGTGAAGACCAGCAAGATCTTTCAGGGCTGGCAGCTTCCTTGTGGGAGAAGCAGTCCTAAGTTTGCCTTTTCAGAAAAAAGCTTCTGCCGAGAACGAGCACCGTGACATGCTGAGTCTCTGGGAAAGCAGAGATCCCCAATGCTGTTGTGCCTGTGGATAGGCTGCAGAGGGATAGTGAAGACCAGCAAGATCTTTCAGGGCTGGCACCTTCCTTGTGGGAGAAGGAGCCCTAAGTTTGCCTTTTCAGAATAAGCTTCTGCCGAGAGTGAGCACCGTGACATGCTGAGTCTCTGGGAAAGCAGAGATCGCCAGTGCTGTTGTGCCTATGGATAGGCTGCAGAGGGATAGTGAAGACCAGCAAGATCTTTCAGGGCTGGCACCTTCCTTGTGGGAGAAGGAGCCCTAAGTTTGCCTTTTCAGAAAAAAGCTTCTGCCGAGAACGAGCACTGTGACATGCTGAGTCTCTGGGAAAGCAGAGATCCCCAATGCTGTTGTGCCTGTGGATAGGCTGCAGAGGGATAGTGAAGACCAGCAAGATCTTTCAGGGCTGGCACCTTCCTTGTGGGAGAAGGAGCCCTAAGTTTGCCTTTTCAGAAAAAAGCTTCTGCCGAGAACGAGCACCGTGACATGCTGAGTCTCTGGGAAAGCAGAGATCCCCAATGCTGTTGTGCCTGTGGATAGGCTGCAGAGGGATAGTGAAGACCAGCAAGATCTTTCAGGGCTGGCAGCTTCCTTGTGGGAGAAGCAGCCGTAAGTTTGCCTTTTCAGAAAAAAGCTTCTGCCGAGAACGAGCACCGTGACATGCTGAGTCTCTGGGAAAGCAGAGATCCCCAATGCTGTTGTGCCTGTGGATAGGCTGCAGAGGGATAGTGAAGACCAGCAAGATCTTTCAGGGCTGGCACCTTCCTTGTGGGAGAAGGAGCCGTAAGTTTGCCTTTTCAGAATAAGCTTCTGCCGAGAGTGAGCACTGTGACATGCTGAGTCTCTGGGAAAGCAGAGATCCCCAATGCTGTTGTGCCTGTGGATAGGCTGCAGAGGGATAGTGAAGACCAGCAAGATCTTTCAGGGCTGGCAGCTTTCTTGTGGGAGAAGCAGCCGTAAGTTTGCCTTTTCAGAAAAAAGCTTCTGCCGAGAACGAGCACCCTGACATGCTGAGTCTCTGGGAAAGCAGAGATCCCCAATGCTGTTGTGCCTGTGGATAGGCTGCAGAGGGATAGTGAAGACCAGCAAGATCTTTCAGGGCTGGCAGCTTCCTTGTGGGAGAAGCAGCCGTAAGTTTGCCTTTTCAGAAAAAAGCTTCTGCCGAGAACGAGCACCGTGACATGCTGAGTCTCTGGGAAAGCAGAGATCCCCAATGCTGTTGTGCCTGTGGATAGGCTGCAGAGGGATAGTGAAGACCAGCAAGATCTTTCAGGGCTGGCACCTTCCTTGTGGGAGAAGGAGCCCTAAGTTTGCCTTTTCAGAAAAAAGCTTCTGCCGAGAACGAGCACCGTGACATGCTGAGTCTCTGGGAAAGCAGAGATCCCCAATGCTGTTGTGCCTGTGGATAGGCTGCAGAGGGATAGTGAAGACCAGCAAGATCTTTCAGGGCTGGCACCTTCCTTGTGGGAGAAGCAGCCGTAAGTTTGCCTTTTCAGAAAAAAGCTTCTGCCGAGAACGAGCACCGTGACATGCTGAGTCTCTGGGAAAGCAGAGATCCCCAATGCTGTTGTGCCTGTGGATAGGCTGCAGAGGGATAGTGAAGACCAGCAAGATCTTTCAGGGCTGGCACCTTCCTTGTGGGAGAAGGAGCCCTAAGTTTGCCTTTTTAGAATAAGCTTCTGCCGAGAGTGAGCACTGTGACATGCTGAGTCTCTGGGAAAGCAGAGAACCCCAATGCTGTTGTGCCTGTGGATAGGCTGCAGAGGGATAGTGAAGACCAGCAAGATCTTTCAGGGCTGGCACCTTCCTTGTGGGAAAAGGAGCCAGCCGTTTGCCTTTTCAGAAAAAAGCTTCTGCCGAGAACGAGCACTGTGACATGCTGAGTCTCTGGGAAAGCAGAGATCCCCAATGCTGTTGTGCCTGTGGATAGGCTGCAGAGGGATAGTGAAGACCAGCAAGATCTTTCAGGGCTGGCACCTTCCTTGTGGGAGAAGGAGCCCTAAGTTTGCCTTTTCAGAAAAAAGCTTCTGCCGAGAACGAGCACCGTGACATGCTGAGTCTCTGGGAAAGCAGAGATCCCCAATGCTGTTGTGCCTGTGGATAGGCTGCAGAGGGATAGTGAAGACCAGCAAGATCTTTCAGGGCTGGCAGCTTCCTTGTGGGAGAAGCAGCCGTAAGTTTGCCTTTTCAGAAAAAAGCTTCTGCCGAGAACGAGCACCGTGACATGCTGAGTCTCTGGGAAAGCAGAGATCCCCAATGCTGTTGTGCCTGTGGATAGGCTGCAGAGGGATAGTGAAGACCAGCAAGATCTTTCAGGGCTGGCACCTTCCTTGTGGGAGAAGGAGCCCTAAGTTTGCCTTTTCAGAAAAAAGCTTCTGCCGAGAACGAGCACTGTGACATGCTGAGTCTCTGGGAAAGCAGAGATCCCCAATGCTGTTGTGCCTGTGGATAGGCTGCAGAGGGATAGTGAAGACCAGCAAGATCTTTCAGGGCTGGCAGCTTCCTTGTGGGAGAAGGAGCCCTAAGTTTGCCTTTTCAGAAAAAAGCTTCTGCCGAGAACGAGCACCGTGACATGCTGAGTCTCTGGGAAAGCAGAGATCCCCAATGCTGTTGTGCCTGTGGATAGGCTGCAGAGGGATAGTGAAGACCAGCAAGATCTTTCAGGGCTGGCAGCTTCCTTGTGGGAGAAGGAGCCAGACGTTTGCCTTTTTAGAATAAGCTTCTGCCGAGAACGAGCACCGTGACATGCTGAGTCTCTGGGAAAGCAGAGATCCCCAGTGCTGTTGTGCCTGTGGATAGGCTGCACAGGGATAGTGAATACCAGCAAGATCTTTCAGGGCTGGCACCTTCCTTGTGGGAGAAGGAGCCGTAAGTTTGCCTTTTCAGAATAAGCTTCTGCCGAGAGTGAGCACCGTGACATGCTGAGTCTCCTGGAAAGCAGAGATCCCCAGTGCTGTTGTGCCTGTGGATAGGCTGCAGAGGGATAGTGAATACCAGCAAGATCTTTCAGGGCTGGCACCTTCCTTGTGGGAGAAGGAGCCCTAAGTTTGCCTTTTCAGAATAAGCTTCTGCCGAGAGTGAGCACTGTGACATGCTGAGTCTCTGGGAAAGCAGAGATCCCCAATGCTGTTGTGCCTGTGGATAGGCTGCAGAGGGATAGTGAAGACCAGCAAGATCTTTCAGGGCTGGCAGCTTCCTTGTGGGAGAAGCAGTCCTAAGTTTGCCTTTTCAGAAAAAAGCTTCTGCCGAGGACGAGCACCGTGACATGCTGAGTCTCTGGGAAAGCAGAGATCCCCAATGCTGTTGTGCCTGTGGATAGGCTGCAGAGGGATAGTGAAGACCAGCAAGATCTTTCAGGGCTGGCACCTTCCTTGTGGGAGAAGGAGCCCTAAGTTTGCCTTTTCAGAATAAGCTTCTGCCGAGAGTGAGCACCGTGACATGCTGAGTCTCTGGGAAAGCAGAGATCCCCAGTGCTGTTGTGCCTGTGGATAGGCTGCAGAGGGATAGTGAATACCAGCAAGATCTTTCAGGGCTGGCACCTTCCTTGTGGGAGAAGGAGCCGTAAGTTTGCCTTTTCAGAATAAGCTTCTGCCGAGAGTGAGCACTGTGACATGCTGAGTCTCTGGGAAAGCAGAGATCCCCAATGCTGTTGTGCCTGTGGATAGGCTGCAGAGGGATAGTGAAGACCAGCAAGATCTTTCAGGGCTGGCACCTTCCTTGTGGGAGAAGCAGCCGTAAGTTTGCCTTTTCAGAAAAAAGCTTCTGTCGAGAGCGAGCACCGTGACATGCTGAGTCTCTGGGAAAGCAGAGATCCCCAATGCTGTTGTGCCTGTGGATAGGCTGCAGAGGGATAGTGAAGACCAGCAAGATCTTTCAGGGCTGGCACCTTCCTTGTGGGAGAAGGAGCCCTAAGTTTGCCTTTTCAGAAAAAAGCTTCTGCCGAGAACGAGCACCGTGACATGCTGAGTCTCTGGGAAAGCAGAGATCCCCAATGCTGTTGTGCCTGTGGATAGGCTGCAGAGGGATAGTGAAGACCAGCAAGATCTTTCAGGGCTGGCAGCTTCCCTGTGAGAGAAGCAGCCGTAAGTTTGCCTTTTCAGAAAAAAGCTTCTGCCGAGAACGAGCACCGTGACATGCTGAGTCTCTGGGAAAGCAGAGATCCCCAATGCTGTTGTGCCTGTGGATAGGCTGCAGAGGGATAGTGAAGACCAGCAAGATCTTTCAGGGCTGGCAGCTTCCTTGTGGGAGAAGCAGCCGTAAGTTTGCCTTTTCAGAAAAAAGCTTCTGCCGAGAACGAGCACCGTGACATGCTGAGTCTCTGGGAAAGCAGAGATCCCCAGTGCTGTTGTGCCTGTGGATAGGCTGCAGAGGGATAGTGAATACCAGCAAGATCTTTCAGGGCTGGCACCTTCCTTGTGGGAGAAGGAGCCGTAAGTTTGCCTTTTCAGAATAAGCTTCTGCCGAGAGTGAGCACCGTGACATGCTGAGTCTCCGGGAAAGCAGAGATCCCCAATGCTGTTGTGCCTGTGGATAGGCTGCAGAGGGATAGTGAAGACCAGCAAGATCTTTCAGGGCTGGCAGCTTCCTTGTGGGAGAAGCAGCCGTAAGTTTGCCTTTTCAGAAAAAAGCTTCTGCCGAGAGCGAGCACCGTGACATGCTGAGTCTCTGGGAAAGCAGAGATCCCCAATGCTGTTGTGCCTGTGGATAGGCTGCAGAGGGATAGTGAAGACCAGCAAGATCTTTCAGGGCTGGCACCTTCCTTGTGGGAGAAGGAGCCCTAAGTTTGCCTTTTCAGAAAAAAGCTTCTGCCGAGAACGAGCACCGTGACATGCTGAATCTCTGGGAAAGCAGAGATCCCCAATGCTGTTGTGCCTGTGGATAGGCTGCAGAGGGATAGTGAAGACCAGCAAGATCTTTCAGGGCTGGCAGCTTCCTTGTGGGAGAAGCAGTCCTAAGTTTGCCTTTTCAGAAAAAAGCTTCTGCCGAGAACGAGCACCGTGACATGCTGAGTCTCTGGGAAAGCAGAGATCCCCAATGCTGTTGTGCCTGTGGATAGGCTGCAGAGGGATAGTGAAGACCAGCAAGATCTTTCAGGGCTGGCACCTTCCTTGTGGGAGAAGGAGCCCTAAGTTTGCCTTTTCAGAATAAGCTTCTGCCGAGAGTGAGCACCGTGACATGCTGAGTCTCTGGGAAAGCAGAGATCGCCAGTGCTGTTGTGCCTATGGATAGGCTGCAGAGGGATAGTGAAGACCAGCAAGATCTTTCAGGGCTGGCACCTTCCTTGTGGGAGAAGGAGCCCTAAGTTTGCCTTTTCAGAAAAAAGCTTCTGCCGAGAACGAGCACTGTGACATGCTGTGTCTCTGGGAAAGCAGAGATCCCCAATGCTGTTGTGCCTGTGGATAGGCTGCAGAGGGATAGTGAAGACCAGCAAGATCTTTCAGGGCTGGCACCTTCCTTGTGGGAGAAGGAGCCCTAAGTTTGCCTTTTCAGAAAAAAGCTTCTGCCGAGAACGAGCACCGTGACATGCTGAGTCTCTGGGAAAGCAGAGATCCCCAATGCTGTTGTGCCTGTGGATAGGCTGCAGAGGGATAGTGAAGACCAGCAAGATCTTTCAGGGCTGGCAGCTTCCTTGTGGGAGAAGCAGCCGTAAGTTTGCCTTTTCAGAAAAAAGCTTCTGCCGAGAACGAGCACCGTGACATGCTGAGTCTCTGGGAAAGCAGAGATCCCCAATGCTGTTGTGCCTGTGGATAGGCTGCAGAGGGATAGTGAAGACCAGCAAGATCTTTCAGGGCTGGCACCTTCCTTGTGGGAGAAGGAGCCCTAAGTTTGCCTTTTCAGAAAAAAGCTTCTGCCGAGAACGAGCACTGTGACATGCTGAGTCTCTGGGAAAGCAGAGATCCCCAATGCTGTTGTGCCTGTGGATAGGCTGCAGAGGGATAGTGAAGACCAGCAAGATCTTTCAGGGCTGGCAGCTTCCTTGTGGGAGAAGGAGCCCTAAGTTTGCCTTTTCAGAAAAAAGCTTCTGCCGAGAACGAGCACCGTGACATGCTGAGTCTCTGGGAAAGCAGAGATCCCCAATGCTGTTGTGCCTGTGGATAGGCTGCAGAGGGATAGTGAAGACCAGCAAGATCTTTCAGGGCTGGCACCTTCCTTGTGGGAGAAGGAGCCCTAAGTTTGCCTTTTCAGAATAAGCTTCTGCCGAGAGTGAGCACCGTGACATGCTGAGTCTCTGGGAAAGCAGAGATCCCCAGTGCTGTTGTGCCTGTGGATAGGCTGCAGAGGGATAGTGAATACCAGCAAGATCTTTCAGGGCTGGCACCTTCCTTGTGGGAGAAGGAGCCGTAAGTTTGCCTTTTCAGAATAAGCTTCTGCCGAGAGTGAGCACTGTGACATGCTGAGTCTCTGGGAAAGCAGAGATCCCCAATGCTGTTGTGCCTGTGGATAGGCTGCAGAGGGATAGTGAAGACCAGCAAGATCTTTCAGGGCTGGCACCTTCCTTGTGGGAGAAGGAGCCCTAAGTTTGCCTTTTCAGAAAAAAGCTTCTGCCGAGAACGAGCACTGTGACATGCTGAGTCTCTGGGAAAGCAGAGATCCCCAGGGCTGTTGTACCTGTGGATAGGCTGGAGGGGGCGGTGAAGACCACAAAATCTTTCAGGGCTGGCACTTTCCTTGTGGGAGAAGGAGCCAGACGTTTGCCTTTTCAGAAATAGTTTCTGCCTAGAAAGAGCACCGTGACATGCTGAGTCCCTGGGAAAGCAGAGATCCCCAGTGCTGTTGTGCCTGTGGATAGGCTGCACAGGGATAGTGAAGACCTGCATTAGCTTTCAGGGCTGGCACCTTCCTTGTGGGAGAAGGAGCCAGACGTTTGCCTTTTCAGAAAAAGCTTCTGCCGAGGACGAGCACCGTGACATGCTGAGTATCTGGGAAAGCAGAGATCCCCAGTGCTGTTGTGCCTGTGTAGAGGCTGCAGAGGGATAGTGAAGACCAGCCATTTCTTTCAAGGCTGGCACATTCCTTGTGGGAGAAGGAGCCCTAAGATTGCCTTTTCAGAAAAAGGCCTGCCGAGAGCGAGCACCGTGACATGCTGAATCTCTGGGAAAGCAGAGATCCCCAATGCTGTTGTGCCTGTGGATAGGCTGCAGAGGGATAGTGAAGACCAGCAAGATCTTTCAGGGCTGGCACCTTCCTTGTGGGAGAAGGAGCCCTAAGTTTGCCTTTTCAGAAAAAAGCTTCTGCCGAGAACGAGCACCCTGACATGCTGAGTCTCTGGGAAAGCAGAGATCCCCAATGCTGTTGTGCCTGTGGATAGGCTGCAGAGGGATAGTGAAGACCAGCAAGATCTTTCAGGGCTGGCACCTTCCTTGTGGGAGAAGGAGCCCTAAGTTTGCCTTTTCAGAAAAAAGCTTCTGCCGAGAACGAGCACCGTGACATGCTGAGTCTCTGGGAAAGCAGAGATCCCCAATGCTGTTGTGCCTGTGGATAGGCTGCAGAGGGATAGTGAAGACCAGCAAGATCTTTCAGGGCTGGCACCTTCCTTGTGGGAGAAGCAGCCGTAAGTTTGCCTTTTCAGAAAAAAGCTTCTGCCGAGAACGAGCACCGTGACATGCTGAGTCTCTGGGAAAGCAGAGATCCCCAATGCTGTTGTGCCTGTGGATAGGCTGCAGAGGGATAGTGAAGACCAGCAAGATCTTTCAGGGCTGGCAGCTTCCTTGTGGGAGAAGCAGCCGTAAGTTTGCCTTTTCATAAAAAAGCTTCTGCCGAGAACGAGCACCGTGACATGCTGAGTCTCTGGGAAAGCAGAGATCCCCAATGCTGTTGTGCCTGTGGATAGGCTGCAGAGGGATAGTGAAGACCAGCAAGATCTTTCAGGGCTGGCACCTTCCTTGTGGGAGAAGGAGCCAGACGTTTGCCTTTTCAGAAAAAAGCTTCTGCCGAGAACGAGCACCGTGACATGCTGAGTCTCTGGGAAAGCAGAGATCCCCAATGCTGTTGTGCCTGTGGATAGGCTGCAGAGGGATAGTGAAGACCAGCAAGATCTTTCAGGGCTGGCAGCTTCCTTGTGGGAGAAGGAGCCAGACGTTTGCCTTTTCAGAAAAAGCTTCTGCCGAGGACGAGCACCATGACATGCTGAATCTCTGGGAAAGCAGAGATCCCCAGTGCTGTTGTGCCTGTGGATAGGCTGCAGAGGGATAGTGAATACCAGCAAGATCTTTCAGGGCTGGCACCTTCCTTGTGGGAGAAGGAGCCGTAAGTTTGCCTTTTCAGAATAAGCTTCTGCCGAGAGTGAGCACTGTGACATGCTGAGTCTCTGGGAAAGCAGAGATCCCCAATGCTGTTGTGCCTGTGGATAGGCTGCAGAGGGATAGTGAAGACCAGCAAGATCTTTCAGGGCTGGCAGCTTCCTTGTGGGAGAAGCAGCCGTAAGTTTGCCTTTTCAGAAAAAAGCTTCTGCCGAGAACGAGCACCGTGACATGCTGAGTCTCTGGGAAAGCAGAGATCCCCAATGCTGTTGTGCCTGTGGATAGGCTGCAGAGGGATAGTGAAGACCAGCAAGATCTTTCAGGGCTGGCACCTTCCTTGTGGGAGAAGGAGCCCTAAGTTTGCCTTTTCAGAAAAAAGCTTCTGCCGAGAACGAGCACCGTGACATGCTGAGTCTCTGGGAAAGCAGAGATCCCCAATGCTGTTGTGCCTGTGATTAGGCTGCAGAGGGATAGTGAAGACCAGCAAGATCTTTCAGGGCTGGCAGCTTCCTTGTGGGAGAAGCAGCCGTAAGTTTGCCTTTTCAGAAAAAAGCTTCTGCCGAGAGCGAGCACCGTGACATGCTGAGTCTCTGGGAAAGCAGAGATCCCCAATGCTGTTGTGCCTGTGGATAGGCTGCAGAGGGATAGTGAAGACCAGCAAGATCTTTCAGGGCTGGCACCTTCCTTGTGGGAGAAGGAGCCCTAAGTTTGCCTTTTCAGAAAAAAGCTTCTGCCGAGAACGAGCACTGTGACATGCTGAGTCTCTGGGAAAGCAGAGATCCCCAATGCTGTTGTGCCTGTGGATAGGCTGCAGAGGGATAGTGAAGACCAGCAAGATCTTTCAGGGCTGGCACCTTCCTTGTGGGAGAAGCAGTCCTAAGTTTGCCTTTTCAGAAAAAAGCTTCTGCCGAGAAGGAGCACCGTGACATGCTGAGTCTCTGGGAAAGCAGAGATCCCCAATGCTGTTGTGCCTGTGGATAGGCTGCAGAGGGATAGTGAAGACCAGCAAGATCTTTCAGGGCTGGCACCTTCCTTGTGGGAGAAGGAGCCCTAAGTTTGCCTTTTCAGAAAAAAGCTTCTGCCGAGAACGAGCACTGTGACATGCTGAGTCTCTGGGAAAGCAGAGATCCCCAGGGCTGTTGTACCTGTGGATAGGCTGGAGGGGGCGGTGAAGACCACAAAATCTTTCAGGGCTGGCACTTTCCTTGTGGGAGAAGGAGCCAGACGTTTGCCTTTTCAGAAATAGTTTCTGCCTAGAAAGAGCACCGTGACATGCTGAGTCCCTGGGAAAGCAGAGATCCCCTGTGCTGTTGTGCCTGTGGATAGGCTGCACAGGGATAGTGAAGACCTGCATTAGCTTTCAGGGCTGGCACCTTCCTTGTGGGAGAAGGAGCCAGACGTTTGCCTTTTCAGAAAAAGCTTCTGCCGAGGACGAGCACCGTGACATGCTGAGTATCTGGGAAAGCAGAGATCCCCAGTGCTGTTGTGCCTGTGTAGAGGCTGCAGAGGGATAGTGAAGACCAGCCATTTCTTTCAAGGCTGGCACATTCCTTGTGGGAGAAGGAGCCCTAAGATTGCCTTTTCAGAAAAAGGCCTGCCGAGAGCGAGCACCGTGACATGCTGAATCTCTGGGAAAGCAGAGATCCCCAAAGCTGTTGTGCCTGTGGATAGGCTGCAGAGGGATAGTGAAGACCAGCAAGATCTTTCAGGGCTGGCAGCTTCCTTGTGGGAGAAGCAGCCGTAAGTTTGCCTTTTCAGAAAAAAGCTTCTGTCGAGAAGGAGCACCGTGACATGCTGAGTCTCTGGGAAAGCAGAGATCCCCAATGCTGTTGTGCCTGTGGATAGGCTGCAGAGGGATAGTGAAGACCAGCAAGATCTTTCAGGGCTGGCACCTTCCTTGTGGGAGAAGGAGCCCTAAGTTTGCCTTTTCAGAAAAAAGCTTCTGCCGAGAACGAGCACCGTGACATGCTGAGTCTCTGGGAAAGCAGAGATCCCCAATGCTGTTGTGCCTGTGGATAGGCTGCAGAGGGATAGTGAAGACCAGCAAGATCTTTCAGGGCTGGCACCTTCCTTGTGGGAGAAGGAGCCCTAAGTTTGCCTTTTCAGAAAAAAGCTTCTGCCGAGAACGAGCACTGTGACATGCTGAGTCTCTGGGAAAGCAGAGATCCCCAATGCTGTTGTGCCTGTGGATAGGCTGCAGAGGGATAGTGAAGACCAGCAAGATCTTTCAGGGCTGGCACCTTCCTTGTGGGAGAAGGAGCCCTAAGTTTGCCTTTTCAGAAAAAAGCTTCTGCCGAGAACGAGCACCGTGACATGCTGAGTCTCTGGGAAAGCAGAGATCCCCAATGCTGTTGTGCCTGTGGATAGGCTGCAGAGGGATAGTGAAGACCAGCAATTTCTTTCAGGGCTGGCACCTTCCTTGTGGGAGAAGGAGCCCTAAGTTTGCCTTTTCAGAAAAAAGATTCTGCCGAGAAGGAGCACCGTGACATGCTGAGTCTCTGGGAAAGCAGAGATCCCCAATGCTGTTGTGCCTGTGGATAGGCTGCAGAGGGATAGTGAAGACCAGCAAGATCTTTCAGGGCTGGCACCTTCCTTGTGGGAGAAGGAGCCCTAAGTTTGCCTTTTCAGAAAAAAGCTTCTGCCGAGAACGAGCACTGTGACATGCTGAGTCTCTGGGAAAGCAGAGATCCCCAGGGCTGTTGTACCTGTGGATAGGCTGGAGGGGGCGGTGAAGACCACAAAATCTTTCAGGGCTGGCACCTTCCTTGTGGGAGAAGGAGCCAGACGTTTGCCTTTTCAGAAATAGTTTCTGCCTAGAAAGAGCACCGTGACATGCTGAGTCCCTGGGAAAGCAGAGATCCCCAGTGCTGTTGTGCCTGTGGATAGGCTGCACAGGGATAGTGAAGACCTGCATTAGCTTTCAGGGCTGGCACCTTCCTTGTGGGAGAAGGAGCCAGACGTTTGCCTTTTCAGAAAAAGCTTCTGCCGAGGACGAGCACCGTGACATGCTGAGTATCTGGGAAAGCAGAGATCCCCAGTGCTGTTGTGCCTGTGTAGAGGCTGCAGAGGGATAATGAAGACCAGCCATTTCTTTCAAGGCTGGCACATTCCTTGTGGGAGAAGGAGCCCTAAGATTGCCTTTTCAGAAAAAGGCCTGCCGAGAGCGAGCACCGTGACATGCTGAATCTCTGGGAAAGCAGAGATCCCCAATGCTGTTGTGCCTGTGGATAGGCTGCAGAGGGATAGTGAAGACCAGCAAGATCTTTCAGGGCTGGCAGCTTCCTTGTGGGAGAAGCAGCCGTAAGTTTGCCTTTTCAGAAAAAAGCTTCTGTCGAGAAGGAGCACCGTGACATGCTGAGTCTCTGGGAAAGCAGAGATCCCCAATGCTGTTGTGCCTGTGGATAGGCTGCAGAGGGATAGTGAAGACCAGCAAGATCTTTCAGGGCTGGCACCTTCCTTGTGGGAGAAGGAGCCCTAAGTTTGCCTTTTCAGAAAAAAGCTTCTGCCGAGAAGGAGCACCGTGACATGCTGAGTCTCTGGGAAAGCAGAGATCCCCAATGCTGTTGTGCCTGTGGATAGGCTGCAGAGGGATAGTGAAGACCAGCAAGATCTTTCAGGGCTGGCACCTTCCTTGTGGGAGAAGGAGCCCTAAGTTTGCCTTTTCAGAAAAAAGCTTCTGCCGAGAACGAGCACTGTGACATGCTGAGTCTCTGGGAAAGCAGAGATCCCCAATGCTGTTGTGCCTGTGGATAGGCTGCAGAGGGATAGTGAAGACCAGCAAGATCTTTCAGGGCTGGCACCTTCCTTGTGGGAGAAGGAGCCCTAAGTTTGCCTTTTCAGAAAAAAGCTTCTGCCGAGAACGAGCACCGTGACATGCTGAGTCTCTGGGAAAGCAGAGATCCCCAATGCTGTTGTGCCTGTGGATAGGCTGCAGAGGGATAGTGAAGACCAGCAAGATCTTTCAGGGCTGGCAGCTTCCTTGTGGGAGAAGCAGCCGTAAGTTTGCCTTTTCAGAAAAAAGCTTCTGCCGAGAGCGAGCACCGTGACATGCTGAGTCTCTGGGAAAGCAGAGATCCCCAATGCTGTTGTGCCTGTGGATAGGCTGCAGAGGGATAGTGAAGACCAGCAAGATCTTTCAGGGCTGGCACCTTCCTTGTGGGAGAAGGAGCCCTAAGTTTGCCTTTTCAGAAAAAAGCTTCTGCCGAGAACGAGCACTGTGACATGCTGAGTCTCTGGGAAAGCAGAGATCCCCAATGCTGTTGTGCCTGTGGATAGGCTGCAGAGGGATAGTGAAGACCAGCAAGATCTTTCAGGGCTGGCACCTTCCTTGTGGGAGAAGGAGCCCTAAGTTTGCCTTTTCAGAAAAAAGCTTCTGCCGAGAACGAGCACCGTGACATGCTGAGTCTCTGGGAAAGCAGAGATCCCCAATGCTGTTGTGCCTGTGGATAGGCTGCAGAGGGATAGTGAAGACCAGCAAGATCTTTCAGGGCTGGCAGCTTCCTTGTGGGAGAAGCAGCCGTAAGTTTGCCTTTTCATAAAAAAGCTTCTGCCGAGAACGAGCACCGTGACATGCTGAGTCTCTGGGAAAGCAGAGATCCCCAATGCTGTTGTGCCTGTGGATAGGCTGCAGAGGGATAGTGAAGACCAGCAAGATCTTTCAGGGCTGGCACCTTCCTTGTGGGAGAAGGAGCCCTAAGTTTGCCTTTTCAGAAAAAAGCTTCTGCCGAGAACGAGCACCGTGACATGCTGAGTCTCTGGGAAAGCAGAGATCCCCAATGCTGTTGTGCCTGTGGATAGGCTGCAGAGGGATAGTGAAGACCAGCAAGATCTTTCAGGGCTGGCAGCTTCCTTGTGGGAGAAGCAGCCGTAAGTTTGCCTTTTCAGAAAAAAGCTTCTGCCGAGAGCGAGCACCGTGACATGCTGAGTCTCTGGGAAAGCAGAGATCCCCAATGCTGTTGTGCCTGTGGATAGGCTGCAGAGGGATAGTGAAGACCAGCAAGATCTTTCAGGGCTGGCACCTTCCTTGTGGGAGAAGGAGCCCTAAGTTTGCCTTTTCAGAAAAAAGCTTCTGCCGAGAACGAGCACCGTGACATGCTGAGTCTCTGGGAAAGCAGAGATCCCCAATGCTGTTGTGCCTGTGGATAGGCTGCAGAGGGATAGTGAAGACCAGCAATTTCTTTCAGGGCTGGCACCTTCCTTGTGGGAGAAGGAGCCCTAAGTTTGCCTTTTCAGAAAAAAGCTTCTGCCGAGAAGGAGCACCGTGACATGCTGAGTCTCTGGGAAAGCAGAGATCCCCAATGCTGTTGTGCCTGTGGATAGGCTGCAGAGGGATAGTGAAGACCAGCAAGATCTTTCAGGGCTGGCACCTTCCTTGTGGGAGAAGGAGCCCTAAGTTTGCCTTTTCAGAAAAAAGCTTCTGCCGAGAACGAGCACTGTGACATGCTGAGTCTCTGGGAAAGCAGAGATCCCCAATGCTGTTGTGCCTGTGGATAGGCTGCAGAGGGATAGTGAAGACCAGCAAGATCTTTCAGGGCTGGCACCTTCCTTGTGGGAGAAGGAGCCAGACGTTTGCCTTTTCAGAAAAAGCTTCTGCCGAGGACGAGCACTGTGACATGCTGAATCTCTGGGAAAGCAGAGATCCCCAGTGCTGTTGTGCCTGTGGATAGGCTGCAGAGGGATAGTGAAGACCAGCAAGATCTTTCAGGGCTGGCACCTTCCTTGTGGGAGAAGGAGCCGTAAGTTTGCCTTTTCAGAATAAGCTTCTGCCGAGAGTGAGCACTGTGACATGCTGAGTCTCTGGGAAAGCAGAGATCCCCAGTGCTGTTGTGCCTGTGGATAGGCTGCAGAGGGATAGTGAATACCAGCAAGATCTTTCAGGGCTGGCACCTTCCTTGTGGGAGAAGCAGCCGTAAGTTTGCCTTTTCAGAAAAAAGCTTCTGCCGAGAACGAGCACCCTGACATGCTGAGTCTCTGGGAAAGCAGAGATCCCCAATGCTGTTGTGCCTGTGGATAGGCTGCAGAGGGATAGTGAAGACCAGCAAGATCTTTCAGGGCTGGCACCTTCCTTGTGGGAGAAGGAGCCCTAAGTTTGCCTTTTCAGAAAAAAGCTTCTGCCGAGAACGAGCACCGTGACATGCTGAGTCTCTGGGAAAGCAGAGATCCCCAATGCTGTTGTGCCTGTGGATAGGCTGCAGAGGGATAGTGAAGACCAGCAAGATCTTTCAGGGCTGGCACCTTCCTTGTGGGAGAAGGAGCCGTAAGTTTGCCTTTTCAGAAAAAAGCTTCTGCCGAGAACGAGCACCGTGACATGCTGAGTCTCTGGGAAAGCAGAGATCCCCAATGCTGTTGTGCCTGTGGATAGGCTGCAGAGGGATAGTGAAGACCAGCAAGATCTTTCAGGGCTGGCAGCTTCCTTGTGGGAGAAGCAGTCCTAAGTTTGCCTTTTCAGAAAAAAGCTTCTGCCGAGGACGAGCACCGTGACATGCGGAGTCTCTGGGAAAGCAGAGATCCCCAATGCTGTTGTGCCTGTGGATAGGCTGCAGAGGGATAGTGAAGACCAGCAAGATCTTTCAGGGCTGGCACCTTCCTTGTGGGAGAAGGAGCCCTAAGTTTGCCTTTTCAGAATAAGCTTCTGCCGAGAGTGAGCACCGTGACATGCTGAGTCTCTGGGAAAGCAGAGATCCCCAATGCTGTTGTGCCTGTGGATAGGCTGCAGAGGGATAGTGAATACCAGCAAGATCTTTCAGGGCTGGCACCTTCCTTGTGGGAGAAGGAGCCGTAAGTTTGCCTTTTCAGAATAAGCTTCTGCCGAGAACGAGCACCGTGACATGCTGAGTCTCTGGGAAAGCAGAGATCCCCAATGCTGTTGTGCCTGTGGATAGGCTGCAGAGGGATAGTGAAGACCAGCAAGATCTTTCAGGGCTGGCAGCTTCCTTGTGGGAGAAGGAGCCCTAAGTTTGCCTTTTCAGAAAAAAGCTTCTGCCGAGAACGAGCACCGTGACATGCTGAGTCTCTGGGAAAGCAGAGATCCCCAATGCTGTTGTGCCTGTGGATAGGCTGCAGAGGGATAGTGAAGACCAGCAAGATCTTTCAGGGCTGGCAGCTTCCTTGTGGGAGAAGCAGCCGTAAGTTTGCCTTTTCAGAAAAAAGCTTCTATCGAGAGCGAGCACCGTGACATGCTGAGTCTCTGGGAAAGCAGAGATCCCCAATGCTGTTGTGCCTGTGGATAGGCTGCAGAGGGATAGTGAAGACCAGCAAGATCTTTCAGGGCTGGCACCTTCCTTGTGGGAGAAGGAGCCCTAAGTTTGCCTTTTCAGAAAAAAGCTTCTGCCGAGAACGAGCACCGTGACATGCTGAGTCTCTGGGAAAGCAGAGATCCCCAATGCTGTTGTGCCTGTGGATAGGCTGCAGAGGGATAGTGAAGACCAGCAAGATCTTTCAGGGCTGGCAGCTTCCTTGTGGGAGAAGCAGCCGTAAGTTTGCCTTTTCAGAAAAAAGCTTCTGCCGAGAGCGAGCACCGTGACATGCTGAGTCTCTGGGAAAGCAGAGATCCCCAATGCTGTTGTGCCTGTGGATAGGCTGCAGAGGGATAGTGAAGACCAGCAAGATCTTTCAGGGCTGGCACCTTCCTTGTGGGAGAAGGAGCCCTAAGTTTGCCTTTTCAGAAAAAAGCTTCTGCCGAGAACGAGCACCGTGACATGCTGAGTCTCTGGGAAAGCAGAGATCCCCAATGCTGTTGTGCCTGTGGATAGGCTGCAGAGGGATAGTGAAGACCAGCAATTTCTTTCAGGGCTGGCACCTTCCTTGTGGGAGAAGGAGCCCTAAGTTTGCCTTTTCAGAAAAAAGCTTCTGCCGAGAAGGAGCACCGTGACATGCTGAGTCTCTGGGAAAGCAGAGATCCCCAATGCTGTTGTGCCTGTGGATAGGCTGCAGAGGGATAGTGAAGACCAGCAAGATCTTTCAGGGCTGGCACCTTCCTTGTGGGAGAAGGAGCCCTAAGTTTGCCTTTTCAGAAAAAAGCTTCTGCCGAGAACGAGCACTGTGACATGCTGAGTCTCTGGGAAAGCAGAGATCCCCAATGCTGTTGTGCCTGTGGATAGGCTGCAGAGGGATAGTGAAGACCAGCAAGATCTTTCAGGGCTGGCACCTTCCTTGTGGGAGAAGGAGCCAGACGTTTGCCTTTTCAGAAAAAGCTTCTGCCGAGGACGAGCACTGTGACATGCTGAATCTCTGGGAAAGCAGAGATCCCCAGTGCTGTTGTGCCTGTGGATAGGCTGCAGAGGGATAGTGAAGACCAGCAAGATCTTTCAGGGCTGGCACCTTCCTTGTGGGAGAAGGAGCCGTAAGTTTGCCTTTTCAGAATAAGCTTCTGCCGAGAGTGAGCACTGTGACATGCTGAGTCTCTGGGAAAGCAGAGATCCCCAGTGCTGTTGTGCCTGTGGATAGGCTGCAGAGGGATAGTGAATACCAGCAAGATCTTTCAGGGCTGGCACCTTCCTTGTGGGAGAAGCAGCCGTAAGTTTGCCTTTTCAGAAAAAAGCTTCTGCCGAGAACGAGCACCGTGACATGCTGAGTCTCTGGGAAAGCAGAGATCCCCAATGCTGTTGTGCCTGTGGATAGGCTGCAGAGGGATAGTGAAGACCAGCAAGATCTTTCAGGGCTGGCACCTTCCTTGTGGGAGAAGGAGCCCTAAGTTTGCCTTTTCAGAAAAAAGCTTCTGCCGAGAACGAGCACCGTGACATGCTGAGTCTCTGGGAAAGCAGAGATCCCCAATGCTGTTGTGCCTGTGGATAGGCTGCAGAGGGATAGTGAAGACCAGCAAGATCTTTCAGGGCTGGCACCTTCCTTGTGGGAGAAGGAGCCGTAAGTTTGCCTTTTCAGAAAAAAGCTTCTGCCGAGAACGAGCACCGTGACATGCTGAGTCTCTGGGAAAGCAGAGATCCCCAATGCTGTTGTGCCTGTGGATAGGCTGCAGAGGGATAGTGAAGACCAGCAAGATCTTTCAGGGCTGGCAGCTTCCTTGTGGGAGAAGCAGTCCTAAGTTTGCCTTTTCAGAAAAAAGCTTCTGCCGAGGACGAGCACCGTGACATGCGGAGTCTCTGGGAAAGCAGAGATCCCCAATGCTGTTGTGCCTGTGGATAGGCTGCAGAGGGATAGTGAAGACCAGCAAGATCTTTCAGGGCTGGCACCTTCCTTGTGGGAGAAGGAGCCCTAAGTTTGCCTTTTCAGAATAAGCTTCTGCCGAGAGTGAGCACCGTGACATGCTGAGTCTCTGGGAAAGCAGAGATCCCCAATGCTGTTGTGCCTGTGGATAGGCTGCAGAGGGATAGTGAATACCAGCAAGATCTTTCAGGGCTGGCACCTTCCTTGTGGGAGAAGGAGCCGTAAGTTTGCCTTTTCAGAATAAGCTTCTGCCGAGAACGAGCACCGTGACATGCTGAGTCTCTGGGAAAGCAGAGATCCCCAATGCTGTTGTGCCTGTGGATAGGCTGCAGAGGGATAGTGAAGACCAGCAAGATCTTTCAGGGCTGGCACCTTCCTTGTGGGAGAAGGAGCCCTAAGTTTGCCTTTTCAGAAAAAAGCTTCTGCCGAGAACGAGCACCGTGACATGCTGAGTCTCTGGGAAAGCAGAGATCCCCAATGCTGTTGTGCCTGTGGATAGGCTGCAGAGGGATAGTGAAGACCAGCAAGATCTTTCAGGGCTGGCAGCTTCCTTGTGGGAGAAGCAGCCGTAAGTTTGCCTTTTCAGAAAAAAGCTTCTATCGAGAGCGAGCACCGTGACATGCTGAGTCTCTGGGAAAGCAGAGATCCCCAATGCTGTTGTGCCTGTGGATAGGCTGCAGAGGGATAGTGAAGACCAGCAAGATCTTTCAGGGCTGGCAGCTTCCTTGTGGGAGAAGCAGCCGTAAGTTTGCCTTTTCAGAAAAAAGCTTCTGCCGAGAACGAGCACTGTGACATGCTGAGTCTCTGGGAAAGCAGAGATCCCCAATGCTGTTGTGCCTGTGGATAGGCTGCAGAGGGATAGTGAAGACCAGCAAGATCTTTCAGGGCTGGCACCTTCCTTGTGGGAGAAGGAGCCCTAAGTTTGCCTTTTCAGAAAAAAGCTTCTGCCGAGAACGAGCACCGTGACATGCTGAGTCTCTGGGAAAGCAGAGATCCCCAATGCTGTTGTGCCTGTGGATAGGCTGCAGAGGGATAGTGAAGACCAGCAAGATCTTTCAGGGCTGGCAGCTTCCTTGTGGGAGAAGCAGCCGTAAGTTTGCCTTTTCAGAAAAAAGCTTCTGCCGAGAACGAGCACCGTGACATGCTGAGTCTCTGGGAAAGCAGAGATCCCCAATGCTGTTGTGCCTGTGGATAGGCTGCAGAGGGATAGTGAAGACCAGCAAGATCTTTCAGGGCTGGCAGCTTCCTTGTGGGAGAAGCAGCCGTAAGTTTGCCTTTTCATAAAAAAGCTTCTGCCGAGAACGAGCACCGTGACATGCTGAGTCTCTGGGAAAGCAGAGATCCCCAATGCTGTTGTGCCTGTGGATAGGCTGCAGAGGGATAGTGAAGACCAGCAAGATCTTTCAGGGCTGGCACCTTCCTTGTGGGAGAAGGAGCCCTAAGTTTGCCTTTTCAGAAAAAAGCTTCTGCCGAGAACGAGCACCGTGACATGCTGAGTCTCTGGGAAAGCAGAGATCCCCAATGCTGTTGTGCCTGTGGATAGGCTGCAGAGGGATAGTGAAGACCAGCAAGATCTTTCAGGGCTGGCAGCTTCCTTGTGGGAGAAGGAGCCAGACGTTTGCCTTTTCAGAAAAAGCTTCTGCCGAGGACGAGCACCATGACATGCTGAATCTCTGGGAAAGCAGAGATCCCCAGTGCTGTTGTGCCTGTGGATAGGCTGCAGAGGGATAGTGAATACCAGCAAGATCTTTCAGGGCTGGCACCTTCCTTGTGGGAGAAGGAGCCGTAAGTTTGCCTTTTCAGAAAAAAGCTTCTGCCGAGAGTGAGCACTGTGACATGCTGAGTCTCTGGGAAAGCAGAGATCCCCAATGCTGTTGTGCCTGTGGATAGGCTGCAGAGGGATAGTGAAGACCAGCCATTTCTTTCAAGGCTGGCACATTCCTTGTGGGAGAAGGAGCCCTAAGATTGCCTTTTCAGAAAAAGGCCTGCCGAGAGCGAGCACCGTGACATGCTGAGTCTCTGGGAAAGCAGAGATCCCCAGTGCTGTTGTGCCTGTGGAGAGGCTGCAGGGAGACGGTGAAGACCAGCAATTTCTTTCAGGGCTGGCACCTTCCTTGTGGGAGAAGGAGCCGTAAGAGTGCCTTTTCAGAAAAAACCTTTTGCTTAGGAAGAGCACTGTGACATGCTGAGTCTCTGGGAAAGCAGAGATTCCCAGGGCTTTTGTGCCTGTGGAGAGGCTGCAGGGAGACGGTGAAGACCAGCAATTTCTTTCAGGGCTGGCACCTTCCTTGTGGGAGAAGGAGCCAGACGTTTGCCTTTTCAGAAAAGGGCTCTGCCGAGGACGAGCACCATGACATGCTGAATCTCTGGGAAAACAGAGATCCCCAGTGCTGTTGTGCCTGTGGATAGGCTGCAGAGGGATAGTGAATACCAGCAAGATCTTTCAGGGCTGGCACCTTCCTTGTGGGAGAAGGAGCCCTAAGTTTGCCTTTTCAGAAAAAAGCTTCTGCCGAGAACGAGCACCCTGACATGCTGAGTCTCTGGGAAAGCAGAGATCCCCAATGCTGTTGTGCCTGTGGATAGGCTGCAGAGGGATAGTGAAGACCAGCAAGATCTTTCAGGGCTGGCAGCTTCCTTGTGGGAGAAGCAGCCGTAAGTTTGCCTTTTCAGAAAAAAGCTTCTGCCGAGAACGAGCACCGTGACATGCTGAGTCTCTGGGAAAGCAGAGATCCCCAATGCTGTTGTGCCTGTGGATAGGCTGCAGAGGGATAGTGAAGACCAGCAAGATCTTTCAGGGCTGGCACCTTCCTTGTGGGAGAAGGAGCCCTAAGTTTGCCTTTTCAGAAAAAAGCTTCTGCCGAGGACGAGCACCGTGACATGCTGAATCTCTGGGAAAGCAGAGATCCCCAGTGCTGTTGTGCCTGTGGATAGGCTGCAGAGGGATAGTGAAGACCAGCAAGATCTTTCAGGGCTGGCACCTTCCTTGTGGGAGAAGCAGCCGTAAGTTTGCCTTTTCAGAAAAAAGCTTCTGCCGAGAACGAGCACCGTGACATGCTGAGTCTCTGGGAAAGCAGAGATCCCCAATGCTGTTGTGCCTGTGGATAGGCTGCAGAGGGATAGTGAAGACCAGCAAGATCTTTCAGGGCTGGCACCTTCCTTGTGGGAGAAGGAGCCCTAAGTTTGCCTTTTCAGAATAAGCTTCTGCCGAGAGTGAGCACCGTGACATGCTGAGTCTCTGGGAAAGCAGAGATCCCCAATGCTGTTGTGCCTGTGGATAGGCTGCAGAGGGATAGTGAAGACCAGCAAGATCTTTCAGGGCTGGCACCTTCCTTGTGGGAGAAGGAGCCAGACGTTTGCCTTTTCAGAAAAAGCTTCTGCCGAGAACGAGCACCGTGACATGCTGAATCTCTGGGAAAGCAGAGATCCCCAGTGCTGTTGTGCCTTTGGATAGGCTGCAGAGGGATAGTGAATACCAGCAAGATCTTTCAGGGCTGGCACCTTCCTTGTGGGAGAAGGAGCCGTAAGTTTGCCTTTTCAGAATAAGCTTCTGCCGAGAGTGAGCACTGTGACATGCTGAGTCTCTGGGAAAGCAGAGATCCCCAATGCTGTTGTGCCTGTGGATAGGCTGCAGAGGGATAGTGAAGACCAGCAAGATCTTTCAGGGCTGGCACCTTCCTTGTGGGAGAAGCAGCCGTAAGTTTGCCTTTTCAGAAAAAAGCTTCTGCCGAGAGCGAGCACCGTGACATGCTGAGTCTCTGGAAAAGCAGAGATCCCCAGTGCTGTTGTGCCTGTGGATAGGCTGCAGAGGGATAGTGAAGACCAGCAAGATCTTTCAGGGCTGGCACCTTCCTTGTGGGAGAAGGAGCCGTAAGTTTGCCTTTTCAGAATAAGCTTCTGCCGAGAGTGAGCACTGTGACATGCTGAGTCTCTGGGAAAGCAGAGATCCCCAATGCTGTTGTGCCTGTGGATAGGCTGCAGAGGGATAGTGAAGACCAGCAAGATCTTTCAGGGCTGGCAGCTTCCTTGTGGGAGAAGGAGCCCTAAGTTTGCCTTTTCAGAAAAAAGCTTCTGTCGAGAAGGAGCACCGTGACATGCTGAGTCTCTGGGAAAGCAGAGATCCCCAATGCTGTTGTGCCTGTGGATAGGCTGCAGAGGGATAGTGAAGACCAGCAAAAGCTTTCAGGGCTGGCACCTTCCTTGTGGGAGAAGGAGCCCTAAGTTTGCCTTTTCAGAAAAAAGCTTCTGCCGAGAAAGAGCACCGTGACATGCTGAATCTCTGGGAAAACAGAGATCCCCAGTGCTGTTGTGCCTGTGGATAGGCTGCAGAGGGATAGTGAATACAAGCAAGATCTTTCAGGGCTGGCACCTTCCTTGTGGGAGAAGGAGCCGTAAATTTGCCTTTTCAGAAAAAAGCTTCTGCCGAGAACGAGCACCGTGACATGCTGAATCTCTGGGAAAACAGAGATCCCCAGTGCTGTTGTGCCTGTGGATAGGCTGCAGAGGGATAGTGAAGACCAGCAAGATCTTTCAGGGCTGGCACCTTCCTTGTGGGAGAAGCAGCCCTAAGTTTTCCTTTTCAGAAAAAAGCTTCTGTCGAGAACGAGCACCCTGACATGCTGAGTCTCTGGGAAAGCAGAGATCCCCAATGCTGTTGTGCCTGTGGATAGGCTGCAGAGGGATAGTGAAGACCAGCAAGATCTTTCAGGGCTGGCAGCTTCCTTGTGGGAGAAGCAGCCGTAAGTTTGCCTTTTCAGAAAAAAGCTTCTGCCGAGAACGAGCACCGTGACATGCTGAGTCTCTGGGAAAGCAGAGATCCCCAATGCTGTTGTGCCTGTGGATAGGCTGCAGAGGGATAGTGAAGACCAGCAAAAGCTTTCAGGGCTGGCACCTTCCTTGTGGGAGAAGGAGCCCTAAGTTTGCCTTTTCAGAAAAAAGCTTCTGCCGAGAAAGAGCACCGTGACATGCTGAATCTCTGGGAAAACAGAGATCCCCAGTGCTGTTGTGCCTGTGGATAGGCTGCAGAGGGATAGTGAATACAAGCAAGATCTTTCAGGGCTGGCACCTTCCTTGTGGGAGAAGGAGCCGTAAATTTGCCTTTTCAGAAAAAAGCTTCTGCCGAGAACGAGCACCGTGACATGCTGAATCTCTGGGAAAACAGAGATCCCCAGTGCTGTTGTGCCTGTGGATAGGCTGCAGAGGGATAGTGAATACAAGCAAGATCTTTCAGGGCTGGCACCTTCCTTGTGGGAGAAGGAGCCGTAAGTTTGCCTTTTCAGAATAAGCTTCTGCCGAGAGTGAGCACTGTGACATGCTGAGTCTCTGGGAAAGCAGAGATCCCCAATGCTGTTGTGCCTGTGGATAGGCTGCAGAGGGATAGTGAATACCAGCAAGATCTTTCAGGGCTGGCACCTTCCTTGTGGGAGAAGCAGCCGTAAGTTTGCCTTTTCAGAAAAAAGCTTCTGCCGAGAGCGAGCACCGTGACATGCTGAGTCTCTGGGAAAGCAGAGATCCCCAATGCTGTTGTGCCTGTGGATAGGCTGCAGAGGGATAGTGAAGACCAGCAAGATCTTTCAGGGCTGGCACCTTCCTTGTGGGAGAAGGAGCCCTAAGTTTGCCTTTTCAGAAAAAAGCTTCTGCCGAGAACGAGCACCGTGACATGCTGAATCTCTGGGAAAGCAGAGATCCCCAATGCTGTTGTGCCTGTGGATAGGCTGCAGAGGGATAGTGAAGACCAGCAAGATCTTTCAGGGCTGGCACCTTCCTTGTGTGAGAAGGAGCCCTAAGTTTGCCTTTTCAGAAAAAAGCTTCTGCCGAGAACGAGCACCGTGACATGCTGAGTCTCTGGGAAAGCAGAGATCCCCAATGCTGTTGTGCCTGTGATTAGGCTGCAGAGGGATAGTGAAGACCAGCAAGATCTTTCAGGGCTGGCACCTTCCTTGTGGGAGAAGGAGCCAGACGTTTGCCTTTTCAGAAAAAAGCTTCTGCCGAGAGCGAGCACCGTGACATGCTGAGTCTCTGGGAAAGCAGAGATCCCCAATGCTGTTGTGCCTGTGGATAGGCTGCAGAGGGATAGTGAAGACCAGCAAGATCTTTCAGGGCTGGCAGCTTCCTTGTGGGAGAAGGAGCCGTAAGTTTGCCTATTCAGAATAAGCTTCTGCCGAGAGTGAGCACCGTGACATGCTGAGTCTCCTGGAAAGCAGAGATCCCCAGTGCTGTTGTGCCTGTGGATAGGCTGCAGAGGGATAGTGAAGACCAGCAAGATCTTTCAGGGCTGGCAGCTTCCTTGTGGGAGAAGCAGCCGTAAGTTTGCCTTTTCAGAAAAAAGCTTCTGCCGAGAACGAGCACCGTGACATGCTGAGTCTCTGGGAAAGCAGAGATCCCCAATGCTGTTGTGCCTGTGGATAGACTGCAGAGGGATAGTGAAGACCAGCAAGATCTTTCAGGGCTGGCACCTTCCTTGTGGGAGAAGGAGCCCTAAGTTTGCCTTTTCAGAAAAAAGCTTCTGCCGAGAACGAGCACTGTGACATGCTGAGTCTCTGGGAAAGCAGAGATCCCCAATGCTGTTGTGCCTGTGGATAGGCTGCAGAGGGATAGTGAAGACCAGCAAGATCTTTCAGGGCTGGCACCTTCCTTGTGGGAGAAGGAGCCAGACGTTTGCCTTTTCAGAAAAAGCTTCTGCCGAGGACGAGCACCGTGACATGCTGAATCTCTGGGAAAGCAGAGATCCCCAGTGCTGTTGTGCCTGTGGATAGGCTGCAGAGGGATAGTGAAGACCAGCAAGATCTTTCAGGGCTGGCAGCTTCCTTGTGGGAGAAGGAGCCGTAAGTTTGCCTTTTCAGAATAAGCTTCTGCCGAGAGTGAGCACTGTGACATGCTGAGTCTCTGGGAAAGCAGAGATCCCCAATGCTGTTGTGCCTGTGGATAGGCTGCAGAGGGATAGTGAAGACCAGCAAGATCTTTCAGGGCTGGCAGCTTCCTTGTGGGAGAAGCAGCCGTAAGTTTGCCTTTTCAGAAAAAGCTTCTGCCGAGGACGAGCACCATGACATGCTGAATCTCTGGGAAAACAGAGATCCCCAGTGCTGTTGTGCCTGTGGATAGGCTGCAGAGGGATAGTGAAGACCAGCAAGATCTTTCAGGGCTGGCACCTTCCTTGTGGGAGAAGGAGCCAGACGTTTGCCTTTTCAGAAAAAAGCTTCTGCCGAGAGTGAGCCCTGTGACATGCTGAGTCTCTGGGAAAGCAGAGATCCCCAATGCTGTTGTGCCTGTGGATAGGCTGCAGAGGGATAGTGAAGACCAGCAAGATCTTTCAGGGCTGGCAGCTTCCTTGTGGGAGAAGCAGCCGTAAGTTTGCCTTTTCAGAAAAAAGCTTCTGCCGAGAGCGAGCACCGTGACATGCTGAGTCTCTGGGAAAGCAGAGATCCCCAATGCTGTTGTGCCTGTGGATAGGCTGCAGAGGGATAGTGAAGACCAGCAAGATCTTTCAGGGCTGGCACCTTCCTTGTGGGAGAAGGAGCCCTAAGTTTGCCTTTTCAGAAAAAAGCTTCTGCCGAGAACGAGCACCGTGACATGCTGAGTCTCTGGGAAAGCAGAGATCCCCAATGCTGTTGTGCCTGTGGATAGGCTGCAGAGGGATAGTGAAGACCAGCAAGATCTTTCAGGGCTGGCAGCTTCCTTGTGGGAGAAGCACCCCTAAGTTTTCCTTTTCAGAAAAAAGCTTCTGTCGAGAACGAGCACCCTGACATGCTGAGTCTCTGGGAAAGCAGAGATCCCCAATGCTGTTGTGCCTGTGGATAGGCTGCAGAGGGATAGTGAAGACCAGCAAGATCTTTCAGGGCTGGCAGCTTCCTTGTGGGAGAAGCAGCCGTAAGTTTGCCTTTTCAGAAAAAAGCTTCTGCCGAGAACGAGCACCGTGACATGCTGAGTCTCTGGGAAAGCAGAGATCCCCAATGCTGTTGTGCCTGTGGATAGGCTGCAGAGGGATAGTGAAGACCAGCAAGATCTTTCAGGGCTGGCACCTTCCTTGTGGGAGAAGGAGCCAGACGTTTGCCTTTTCAGAAAAAGCTTCTGCCGAGGACGAGCACCGTGACATGCTGAATCTCTGGGAAAGCAGAGATCCCCAGTGCTGTTGTGCCTGTGGATAGGCTGCAGAGGGATAGTGAATACCAGCAAGATCTTTCAGGGCTGGCACCTTCCTTGTGGGAGAAGGAGCCCTAAGTTTGCCTTTTCAGAATAAGCTTCTGCCGAGAGTGAGCACTGTGACATGCTGAGTCTCTGGGAAAGCAGAGATCCCCAATGCTGTTGTGCCTGTGGATAGGCTGCAGAGGGATAGTGAAGACCAGCAAGATCTTTCAGGGCTGGCACCTTCCTTGTGGGAGAAGCAGCCGTAAGTTTGCCTTTTCAGAAAAAAGCTTCTGCCGAGAGCGAGCACCGTAACATGCTGAGTCTCTGGGAAAGCAGAGATCCCCAATGCTGTTGTGCCTGTGGATAGGCTGCAGAGGGATAGTGAAGACCAGCAAGATCTTTCAGGGCTGCCACCTTCCTTGTGGGAGAAGGAGCCCTAAGTTTGCCTTTTCAGAAAAAAGCTTCTGCCGAGAACGAGCACCGTGACATGCTGAGTCTCTGGGAAAGCAGAGATCCCCAATGCTGTTGTGCCTGTGGATAGGCTGCAGAGGGATAGTGAAGACCAGCAAGATCTTTCAGGGCTGGCAGCTTCCTTGTGGGAGAAGGAGCCGTAAGTTTGCCTTTTCAGAAAAAAGCTTCTGTCGAGAACGAGCACCGTGACATGCTGAGTCTCTGGGAAAGCAGAGATCCCCAATGCTGTTGTGCCTGTGGATAGGCTGCAGAGGGATAGTGAAGACCAGCAAGATCTTTCAGGGCTGGCACCTTCCTTGTGGGAGAAGGAGCCCTAAGTTTGCCTTTTCAGAGAAAAGCTTCTGCCGAGAACGAGCACCGTGACATGCTGAGTCTCTGGGAAAGCAGAGATCCCCAATGCTGTTGTGCCTGTGGATAGGCTGCAGAGGGATAGTGAAGACCAGCAAGATCTTTCAGGGCTGGCAGCTTCCTTGTGGGAGAAGGAGCCAGACGTTTGCCTTTTCAGAAAAAGCTTCTGCCGAGGACGAGCACCATGACATGCTGAATCTCTGGGAAAGCAGAGATCCCCAGTGCTGTTGTGCCTGTGGATAGGCTGCAGAGGGATAGTGAATACCAGCAAGATCTTTCAGGGCTGGCACCTTCCTTGTGGGAGAAGGAGCCCTAAGTTTGCCTTTTCAGAAAAAAGCTTCTGCCGAGAACGAGCACCCTGACATGCTGAGTCTCTGGGAAAGCAGAGATCCCCAATGCTGTTGTGCCTGTGGATAGGCTGCAGAGGGATAGTGAAGACCAGCAAGATCTTTCAGGGCTGGCAGCTTCCTTGTGGGAGAAGCAGCCGTAAGTTTGCCTTTTCAGAAAAAAGCTTCTGTCGGGAACGAGCACCGTGACATGCTGAGTCTCTGGGAAAGCAGAGATCCCCAATGCTGTTGTGCCTGTGGATAGGCTGCAGAGGGATAGTGAAGACCAGCAAGATCTTTCAGGGCTGGCACCTTCCTTGTGGGAGAAGGAGCCCTAAGTTTGCCTTTTCAGAAAAAAAGCTTCTGCCGAGAACGAGCACCGTGACATGCTGAGTCTCTGGGAAAGCAGAGATCCCCAATGCTGTTGTGCCTGTGGATAGGCTGCAGAGGGATAGTGAAGACCAGCAAGATCTTTCAGGGCTGGCACCTTCCTTGTGGGAGAAGCAGCCCTAAGTTTTCCTTTTCAGAAAAAAGCTTCTGTCGAGAACGAGCACCCTGACATGCTGAGTCTCTGGGAAAGCAGAGATCCCCAATGCTGTTGTGCCTGTGGATAGGCTGCAGAGGAATAGTGAAGACCAGCAAGATCTTTCAGGGCTGGCAGCTTCCTTGTGGGAGAAGCAGCCGTAAGTTTGCCTTTTCAGAAAAAAGCTTCTGCCGAGAACGAGCACCGTGACATGCTGAGTCTCTGGGAAAGCAGAGATCCCCAATGCTGTTGTGCCTGTGGATAGGCTGCAGAGGGATAGTGAAGACCAGCAAGATCTTTCAGGGCTGGCAGCTTCCTTGTGGGAGAAGCAGCCGTAAGTTTGCCTTTTCAGAAAAAAGCTTCTGCCGAGAACGAGCACCGTGACATGCTGAGTCTCTGGGAAAGCAGAGATCCCCAATGCTGTTGTGCCTGTGGATAGGCTGCAGAGGGATAGTGAAGACCAGCAAGATCTTTCAGGGCTGGCACCTTCCTTGTGGGAGAAGGAGCCCTAAGTTTGCCTTTTCAGAAAAAAGCTTCTGCCGAGAACGAGCACTGTGACATGCTGAGTCTCTGGGAAAGCAGAGATCCCCAATGCTGTTGTGCCTGTGGATAGGCTGCAGAGGGATAGTGAAGACCAGCAAGATCTTTCAGGGCTGGCAGCTTCCTTGTGGGAGAAGGAGCCCTAAGTTTGCCTTTTCAGAAAAAAGCTTCTGCCGAGAACGAGCACCCTGACATGCTGAGTCTCTGGGAAAGCAGAGATCCCCAATGCTGTTGTGCCTGTGATTAGGCTGCAGAGGGATAGTGAAGACCAGCAAGATCTTTCAGGGCTGGCAGCTTCCTTGTGGGAGAAGCAGCTGTAAGTTTGCCTTTTCAGAAAAAAGCTTCTGCCGAGGACGAGCACCGTGACATGCTGAGTCTCTGGGAAAGCAGAGATCCCCAATGCTGTTGTGCCTGTGGATAGGCTGCAGAGGGATAGTGAAGACCAGCAAGATCTTTCAGGGCTGGCAGCTTCCTTGTGGGAGAAGGAGCCAGACGTTTGCCTTTTCAGAAAAAGCTTCTGCCGAGGACGAGCACCGTGACATGCTGAATCTCTGGGAAAGCAGAGATCCCCAGTGCTGTTGTGCCTGTGGATAGGCTGCAGAGGGATAGTGAATACCAGCAAGATCTTTCAGGGCTGGCACCTTCCTTGTGGGAGAAGGAGCCCTAAGTTGGCCTTTTCAGAAAAAAGCTTCTGCCGAGAACGAGCACTGTGACATGCTGAGTCTCTGGGAAAGCAGAGATCCCCAATGCTGTTGTGCCTGTGGATAGGCTGCAGAGGGATAGTGAAGACCAGCAAGATCTTTCAGGGCTGGCACCTTCCTTGTGGGAGAAGGAGCCCTAAGTTTGCCTTTTCAGAAAAAAGCTTCTGCCGAGAACGAGCACCGTGACATGCTGAGTCTCTGGGAAAGCAGAGATCCCCAATGCTGTTGTGCCTGTGGATAGGCTGCAGAGGGATAGTGAAGACCAGCAAGATCTTTCAGGGCTGGCAGCTTCCTTGTGGGAGAAGCAGCCGTAAGTTTGCCTTTTCAGAAAAAAGCTTCTGTCGGGAACGAGCACCGTGACATGCTGAGTCTCTGGGAAAGCAGAGATCCCCAATGCTGTTGTGCCTGTGGATAGGCTGCAGAGGGATAGTGAAGACCAGCAAGATCTTTCAGGGCTGGCACCTTCCTTGTGGGAGAAGGAGCCCTAAGTTTGCCTTTTCAGAAAAAAGCTTCTGCCGAGAACGAGCACCGTGACATGCTGAGTCTCTGGGAAAGCAGAGATCCCCAATGCTGTTGTGCCTGTGGATAGGCTGCAGAGGGATAGTGAAGACCAGCAAGATCCTTCAGGGCTGGCAGCTTCCTTGTGGGAGAAGGAGCCGTAAGTTTGCCTTTTCAGAATATGCTTCTGCCGAGAGTGAGCACCGTGACATGCTGAGTCTCCTGGAAAGCTGAGATCCCCAGTGCTGTTGTGCCTGTGGATAGGCTGCAGAGGGATAGTGAAGACCAGCAAGATCTTTCAGGGCTGGCACCTTCCTTGTGGGAGAAGGAGCCAGACGTTTGCCTTTTCAGAAAAAAGCTTCTGCCGAGAACGAGCACCGTGACATGCTGAGTCTCTGGGAAAGCAGAGATCCCCAATGCTGTTGTGCCTGTGGATAGGCTGCAGAGGGATAGTGAAGACCAGCAAGATCTTTCAGGGCTGGCACCTTCCTTGTGGGAGAAGGAGCCCTAAGTTTGCCTTTTCAGAAAAAAGCTTCTGCCGAGAACGAGCACTGTGACATGCTGAGTCTCTGGGAAAGCAGAGATCCCCAATGCTGTTGTGCCTGTGGATAGGCTGCAGAGGGATAGTGAAGACCAGCAAGATCTTTCAGGGCTGGCAGCTTCCTTGTGGGAGAAGCAGCCGTAAGTTTGCCTTTTCAGAAAAAAGCTTCTGTCGAGAGCGAGCACCCTGACATGCTGAGTCTCTGGGAAAGCAGAGATCCCCAATGCTGTTGTGCCTGTGGATAGGCTGCAGAGGGATAGTGAAGACCAGCAAGATCTTTCAGGGCTGGCAGCTTCCTTGTGGGAGAAGGAGCCAGACGTTTGCCTTTTCAGAAAAAAGCTTCTGCCGAGAACGAGCACCCTGACATGCTGAGTCTCTGGGAAAGCAGAGATCCCCAATGCTGTTGTGCCTGTGGATAGGCTGCAGAGGGATAGTGAAGACCAGCAAGATCTTTCAGGGCTGGCACCTTCCTTGTGGGAGAAGGAGCCCTAAGTTTGCCTTTTCAGAATAAGCTTCTGCCGAGAACGAGCACCGTGACATGCTGAGTCTCTGGGAAAGCAGAGATCCCCAATGCTGTTGTGCCTGTGGATAGGCTGCAGAGGGATAGTGAAGACCAGCAAGATCTTTCAGGGCTGGCAGCTTCCTTGTGGGAGAAGGAGCCCTAAGTTTGCCTTTTCAGAAAAAAGCTTCTGCCGAGAACGAGCACCGTGACATGCTGAGTCTCTGGGAAAGCAGAGATCCCCAATGCTGTTGTGCCTGTGGATAGGCTGCAGAGGGATAGTGAAGACCAGCAAGATCTTTCAGGGCTGGCAGCTTCCTTGTGGGAGAAGGAGCCAGACGTTTGCCTTTTCAGAAAAAGCTTCTGCCGAGGACGAGCACCGTGACATGCTGAATCTCTGGGAAAGCAGAGATCCCCAGTGCTGTTGTGCCTGTGGATAGGCTGCAGAGGGATAGTGAAGACCAGCAAGATCTTTCAGGGCTGGCACCTTCCTTGTGGGAGAAGGAGCCAGACGTTTGCCTTTTCAGAAAAAAGCTTCTGCCGAGAACGAGCACCCTGACATGCTGAGTCTCTGGGAAAGCAGAGATCCCCAATGCTGTTGTGCCTGTGGATAGGCTGCAGAGGGATAGTGAAGACCAGCAAGATCTTTCAGGGCTGGCACCTTCCTTGTGGGAGAAGGAGCCCTAAGTTTGCCTTTTCAGAATAAGCTTCTGCCGAGAACGAGCACCGTGACATGCTGAGTCTCTGGGAAAGCAGAGATCCCCAATGCTGTTGTGCCTGTGGATAGGCTGCAGAGGGATAGTGAAGACCAGCAAGATCTTTCAGGGCTGGCAGCTTCCTTGTGGGAGAAGCAGCCGTAAGTTTGCCTTTTCAGAAAAAAGCTTCTGTCGGGAACGAGCACCGTGACATGCTGAGTCTCTGGGAAAGCAGAGATCCCCAATGCTGTTGTGCCTGTGGATAGGCTGCAGAGGGATAGTGAAGACCAGCAAGATCTTTCAGGGCTGGCACCTTCCTTGTGGGAGAAGGAGCCCTAAGTTTGCCTTTTCAGAAAAAAAGCTTCTGCCGAGAACGAGCACCGTGACATGCTGAGTCTCTGGGAAAGCAGAGATCCCCAATGCTGTTGTGCCTGTGGATAGGCTGCAGAGGGATAGTGAAGACCAGCAAGATCTTTCAGGGCTGGCACCTTCCTTGTGGGAGAAGCAGCCCTAAGTTTTCCTTTTCAGAAAAAAGCTTCTGTCGAGAACGAGCACCCTGACATGCTGAGTCTCTGGGAAAGCAGAGATCCCCAATGCTGTTGTGCCTGTGGATAGGCTGCAGAGGAATAGTGAAGACCAGCAAGATCTTTCAGGGCTGGCAGCTTCCTTGTGGGAGAAGCAGCCGTAAGTTTGCCTTTTCAGAAAAAAGCTTCTGCCGAGAACGAGCACCGTGACATGCTGAGTCTCTGGGAAAGCAGAGATCCCCAATGCTGTTGTGCCTGTGGATAGGCTGCAGAGGGATAGTGAAGACCAGCAAGATCTTTCAGGGCTGGCAGCTTCCTTGTGGGAGAAGCAGCCGTAAGTTTGCCTTTTCAGAAAAAAGCTTCTGCCGAGAACGAGCACCGTGACATGCTGAGTCTCTGGGAAAGCAGAGATCCCCAATGCTGTTGTGCCTGTGGATAGGCTGCAGAGGGATAGTGAAGACCAGCAAGATCTTTCAGGGCTGGCACCTTCCTTGTGGGAGAAGGAGCCCTAAGTTTGCCTTTTCAGAAAAAAGCTTCTGCCGAGAACGAGCACTGTGACATGCTGAGTCTCTGGGAAAGCAGAGATCCCCAATGCTGTTGTGCCTGTGGATAGGCTGCAGAGGGATAGTGAAGACCAGCAAGATCTTTCAGGGCTGGCAGCTTCCTTGTGGGAGAAGGAGCCCTAAGTTTGCCTTTTCAGAAAAAAGCTTCTGCCGAGAACGAGCACCCTGACATGCTGAGTCTCTGGGAAAGCAGAGATCCCCAATGCTGTTGTGCCTGTGATTAGGCTGCAGAGGGATAGTGAAGACCAGCAAGATCTTTCAGGGCTGGCAGCTTCCTTGTGGGAGAAGCAGCTGTAAGTTTGCCTTTTCAGAAAAAAGCTTCTGCCGAGGACGAGCACCGTGACATGCTGAGTCTCTGGGAAAGCAGAGATCCCCAATGCTGTTGTGCCTGTGGATAGGCTGCAGAGGGATAGTGAAGACCAGCAAGATCTTTCAGGGCTGGCACCTTCCTTGTGGGAGAAGGAGCCAGACGTTTGCCTTTTCAGAAAAAGCTTCTGCCGAGGACGAGCACCGTGACATGCTGAATCTCTGGGAAAGCAGAGATCCCCAGTGCTGTTGTGCCTGTGGATAGGCTGCAGAGGGATAGTGAATACCAGCAAGATCTTTCAGGGCTGGCACCTTCCTTGTGGGAGAAGGAGCCCTAAGTTGGCCTTTTCAGAAAAAAGCTTCTGCCGAGAACGAGCACTGTGACATGCTGAGTCTCTGGGAAAGCAGAGATCCCCAATGCTGTTGTGCCTGTGGATAGGCTGCAGAGGGATAGTGAAGACCAGCAAGATCTTTCAGGGCTGGCACCTTCCTTGTGGGAGAAGGAGCCCTAAGTTTGCCTTTTCAGAAAAAAGCTTCTGCCGAGAACGAGCACCGTGACATGCTGAGTCTCTGGGAAAGCAGAGATCCCCAATGCTGTTGTGCCTGTGGATAGGCTGCAGAGGGATAGTGAAGACCAGCAAGATCTTTCAGGGCTGGCAGCTTCCTTGTGGGAGAAGCAGCCGTAAGTTTGCCTTTTCAGAAAAAAGCTTCTGTCGGGAACGAGCACCGTGACATGCTGAGTCTCTGGGAAAGCAGAGATCCCCAATGCTGTTGTGCCTGTGGATAGGCTGCAGAGGGATAGTGAAGACCAGCAAGATCTTTCAGGGCTGGCACCTTCCTTGTGGGAGAAGGAGCCCTAAGTTTGCCTTTTCAGAAAAAAGCTTCTGCCGAGAACGAGCACCGTGACATGCTGAGTCTCTGGGAAAGCAGAGATCCCCAATGCTGTTGTGCCTGTGGATAGGCTGCAGAGGGATAGTGAAGACCAGCAAGATCCTTCAGGGCTGGCAGCTTCCTTGTGGGAGAAGGAGCCGTAAGTTTGCCTTTTCAGAATAAGCTTCTGCCGAGAGTGAGCACCGTGACATGCTGAGTCTCCTGGAAAGCAGAGATCCCCAGTGCTGTTGTGCCTGTGGATAGGCTGCAGAGGGATAGTGAAGACCAGCAAGATCTTTCAGGGCTGGCACCTTCCTTGTGGGAGAAGGAGCCAGACGTTTGCCTTTTCAGAAAAAAGCTTCTGCCGAGAACGAGCACCGTGACATGCTGAGTCTCTGGGAAAGCAGAGATCCCCAATGCTGTTGTGCCTGTGGATAGGCTGCAGAGGGATAGTGAAGACCAGCAAGATCTTTCAGGGCTGGCACCTTCCTTGTGGGAGAAGGAGCCCTAAGTTTGCCTTTTCAGAAAAAAGCTTCTGCCGAGAACGAGCACTGTGACATGCTGAGTCTCTGGGAAAGCAGAGATCCCCAATGCTGTTGTGCCTGTGGATAGGCTGCAGAGGGATAGTGAAGACCAGCAAGATCTTTCAGGGCTGGCAGCTTCCTTGTGGGAGAAGCAGCCGTAAGTTTGCCTTTTCAGAAAAAAGCTTCTGTCGAGAGCGAGCACCCTGACATGCTGAGTCTCTGGGAAAGCAGAGATCCCCAATGCTGTTGTGCCTGTGGATAGGCTGCAGAGGGATAGTGAAGACCAGCAAGATCTTTCAGGGCTGGCACCTTCCTTGTGGGAGAAGGAGCCAGACGTTTGCCTTTTCAGAAAAAAGCTTCTGCCGAGAACGAGCACCCTGACATGCTGAGTCTCTGGGAAAGCAGAGATCCCCAATGCTGTTGTGCCTGTGGATAGGCTGCAGAGGGATAGTGAAGACCAGCAAGATCTTTCAGGGCTGGCACCTTCCTTGTGGGAGAAGGAGCCCTAAGTTTGCCTTTTCAGAATAAGCTTCTGCCGAGAACGAGCACCGTGACATGCTGAGTCTCTGGGAAAGCAGAGATCCCCAATGCTGTTGTGCCTGTGGATAGGCTGCAGAGGGATAGTGAAGACCAGCAAGATCTTTCAGGGCTGGCAGCTTCCTTGTGGGAGAATGAGCCCTAAGTTTGCCTTTTCAGAAAAAAGCTTCTGCCGAGAACGAGCACCGTGACATGCTGAGTCTCTGGGAAAGCAGAGATCCCCAATGCTGTTGTGCCTGTGGATAGGCTGCAGAGGGATAGTGAAGACCAGCAAGATCTTTCAGGGCTGGCAGCTTCCTTGTGGGAGAAGCAGCCGGAAGTTTGCCTTTTCAGAAAAAAGCTTCTGCCGAGAACGAGCACCGTGACATGCTGAGTCTCTGGGAAAGCAGAGATCCCCAATGCTGTTGTGCCTGTGGATAGGCTGCAGAGGGATAGTGAAGACCAGCAAGATCTTTCAGGGCTGGCAGCTTCCTTGTGGGAGAAGGAGCCAGACGTTTGCCTTTTCAGAAAAAGCTTCTGCCGAGGACGAGCACCGTGACATGCTGAATCTCTGGGAAAGCAGAGATCCCCAGTGCTGTTGTGCCTGTGGATAGGCTGCAGAGGGATAGTGAATACCAGCAAGATCTTTCAGGGCTGGCACCTTCCTTGTGGGAGAAGGAGCCCTAAGTTGGCCTTTTCAGAAAAAAGCTTCTGCCGAGAACGAGCACCGTGACATGCTGAGTCTCTGGGAAAGCAGAGATCCCCAATGCTGTTGTGCCTGTGGATAGGCTGCAGAGGGATAGTGAAGACCAGCAAGATCTTTCAGGGCTGGCACCTTCCTTGTGGGAGAAGGAGCCCTAAGTTTGCCTTTTCAGAAAAAAGCTTCTGCCGAGAACGAGCACCGTGACATGCTGAGTCTCTGGGAAAGCAGAGATCCCCAATGCTGTTGTGCCTGTGGATAGGCTGCAGAGGGATAGTGAAGACCCGCAAGATCTTTCAGGGCTGGCAGCTTCCTTGTGGGAGAAGCAGCCGTAAGTTTGCCTTTTCAGAAAAAAGCTTCTGTCGGGAACGAGCACCGTGACATGCTGAGTCTCTGGGAAAGCAGAGATCCCCAATGCTGTTGTGCCTGTGGATAGGCTGCAGAGGGATAGTGAAGACCAGCAAGATCTTTCAGGGCTGGCACCTTCCTTGTGGGAGAAGGAGCCCTAAGTTTACCTTTTCAGAAAAAAGCTTCTGCCGAGAACGAGCACCCTGACATGCTGAGTCTCTGGGAAAGCAGAGATCCCCAATGCTGTTGTGCCTGTGGATAGGCTGCAGAGGGATAGTGAAGACCAGCAAGATCTTTCAGGGCTGGCACCTTCCTTGTGGGAGAAGGAGCCCTAAGTTTGCCTTTTCAGAAAAAAGCTTCTGCCGAGAACGAGCACCGTGACATGCTGAGTCTCCGGGAAAGCAGAGATCCCCAATGCTGTTGTGCCTGTGGATAGGCTGCAGAGGGATAGTGAAGACCAGCAAGATCTTTCAGGGCTGGCACCTTCCTTGTGGGAGAAGGAGCCCTAAGTTTGCCTTTTCAGAAAAAAGCTTCTGCCGAGAACGAGCACTGTGACATGCTGAGTCTCTGGGAAAGCAGAGATCCCCAATGCTGTTGTGCCTGTGGATAGGCTGCAGAGGGATAGTGAAGACCAGCAAGATCTTTCAGGGCTGGCAGCTTCCTTGTGGGAGAAGGAGCCAGACGTTTGCCTTTTCAGAAAAAGCTTCTGCCGAGGACGAGCACCGTGACATGCTGAATCTCTGGGAAAGCAGAGATCCCCAGTGCTGTTGTGCCTGTGGATAGGCTGCAGAGGGATAGTGAATACCAGCAAGATCTTTCAGGGCTGGCACCTTCCTTGTGGGAGAAGGAGCCCTAAGTTGGCCTTTTCAGAAAAAAGCTTCTGCCGAGAACGAGCACTGTGACATGCTGAGTCTCTGGGAAAGCAGAGATCCCCAATGCTGTTGTGCCTGTGGATAGGCTGCAGAGGGATAGTGAAGACCAGCAAGATCTTTCAGGGCTGGCACCTTCCTTGTGGGAGAAGGAGCCCTAAGTTTGCCTTTTCAGAAAAAAGCTTCTGCCGAGAACGAGCACCGTGACATGCTGAGTCTCTGGGAAAGCAGAGATCCCCAATGCTGTTGTGCCTGTGGATAGGCTGCAGAGGGATAGTGAAGACCAGCAAGATCTTTCAGGGCTGGCAGCTTCCTTGTGGGAGAAGCAGCCGTAAGTTTGCCTTTTCAGAAAAAAGCTTCTGTCGGGAACGAGCACCGTGACATGCTGAGTCTCTGGGAAAGCAGAGATCCCCAATGCTGTTGTGCCTGTGGATAGGCTGCAGAGGGATAGTGAAGACCAGCAAGATCTTTCAGGGCTGGCACCTTCCTTGTGGGAGAAGGAGCCCTAAGTTTGCCTTTTCAGAAAAAAGCTTCTGCCGAGAGCGAGCACCGTGACATGCTGAGTCTCTGGGAAAGCAGAGATCCCCAATGCTGTTGTGCCTGTGGATAGGCTGCAGAGGGATAGTGAAGACCAGCAAGATCTTTCAGGGCTGGCACCTTCCTTGTGGGAGAAGGAGCCCTAAGTTTACCTTTTCAGAAAAAAGCTTCTGCCGAGAACGAGCACCCTGACATGCTGAGTCTCTGGGAAAGCAGAGATCCCCAATGCTGTTGTGCCTGTGGATAGGCTGCAGAGGGATAGTGAAGACCAGCAAGATCTTTCAGGGCTGGCAGCTTCCTTGTGGGAGAAGGAGCCCTAAGTTTGCCTTTTCAGAAAAAAGCTTCTGCCGAGAACGAGCACCGTGACATGCTGAGTCTCCGGGAAAGCAGAGATCCCCAATGCTGTTGTGCCTGTGGATAGGCTGCAGAGGGATAGTGAAGACCAGCAAGATCTTTCAGGGCTGGCACCTTCCTTGTGGGAGAAGGAGCCCTAAGTTTGCCTTTTCAGAAAAAAGCTTCTGCCGAGAACGAGCACTGTGACATGCTGAGTCTCTGGGAAAGCAGAGATCCCCAATGCTGTTGTGCCTGTGGATAGGCTGCAGAGGGATAGTGAAGACCAGCAAGATCTTTCAGGGCTGGCAGCTTCCTTGTGGGAGAAGGAGCCCTAAGTTTGCCTTTTCAGAAAAAAGCTTCTGCCGAGAACGAGCACCCTGACATGCTGAGTCTCTGGGAAAGCAGAGATCCCCAATGCTGTTGTGCCTGTGATTAGGCTGCAGAGGGATAGTGAAGACCAGCAAGATCTTTCAGGGCTGGCAGCTTCCTTGTGGGAGAAGCAGCTGTAAGTTTGCCTTTTCAGAAAAAAGCTTCTGCCGAGGACGAGCACCGTGACATGCTGAGTCTCTGGGAAAGCAGAGATCCCCAATGCTGTTGTGCCTGTGGATAGGCTGCAGAGGGATAGTGAAGACCAGCAAGATCTTTCAGGGCTGGCAGCTTCCTTGTGGGAGAAGGAGCCAGACGTTTGCCTTTTCAGAAAAAGCTTCTGCCGAGGACGAGCACCGTGACATGCTGAATCTCTGGGAAAGCAGAGATCCCCAGTGCTGTTGTGCCTGTGGATAGGCTGCAGAGGGATAGTGAATACCAGCAAGATCTTTCAGGGCTGGCACCTTCCTTGTGGGAGAAGGAGCCCTAAGTTGGCCTTTTCAGAAAAAAGCTTCTGCCGAGAACGAGCACTGTGACATGCTGAGTCTCTGGGAAAGCAGAGATCCCCAATGCTGTTGTGCCTGTGGATAGGCTGCAGAGGGATAGTGAAGACCAGCAAGATCTTTCAGGGCTGGCACCTTCCTTGTGGGAGAAGGAGCCCTAAGTTTGCCTTTTCAGAAAAAAGCTTCTGCCGAGAACGAGCACCGTGACATGCTGAGTCTCTGGGAAAGCAGAGATCCCCAATGCTGTTGTGCCTGTGGATAGGCTGCAGAGGGATAGTGAAGACCAGCAAGATCTTTCAGGGCTGGCAGCTTCCTTGTGGGAGAAGCAGCCGTAAGTTTGCCTTTTCAGAAAAAAGCTTCTGTCGGGAACGAGCACCGTGACATGCTGAGTCTCTGGGAAAGCAGAGATCCCCAATGCTGTTGTGCCTGTGGATAGGCTGCAGAGGGATAGTGAAGACCAGCAAGATCTTTCAGGGCTGGCACCTTCCTTGTGGGAGAAGGAGCCCTAAGTTTGCCTTTTCAGAAAAAAGCTTCTGCCGAGAGCGAGCACCGTGACATGCTGAGTCTCTGGGAAAGCAGAGATCCCCAATGCTGTTGTGCCTGTGGATAGGCTGCAGAGGGATAGTGAAGACCAGCAAGATCCTTCAGGGCTGGCAGCTTCCTTGTGGGAGAAGGAGCCGTAAGTTTGCCTTTTCAGAATAAGCTTCTGCCGAGAGTGAGCACCGTGACATGCTGAGTCTCCTGGAAAGCAGAGATCCCCAATGCTGTTGTGCCTGTGGATAGGCTGCAGAGGGATAGTGAAGACCAGCAAGATCTTTCAGGGCTGGCACCTTCCTTGTGGGAGAAGCAGCCCTAAGTTTTCCTTTTCAGAAAAAAGCTTCTGTCGAGAACGAGCACCCTGACATGCTGAGTCTCTGGGAAAGCAGAGATCCCCAATGCTGTTGTGCCTGTGGATAGGCTGCAGAGGGATAGTGAAGACCAGCAAGATCTTTCAGGGCTGGCACCTTCCTTGTGGGAGAAGGAGCCCTAAGTTTGCCTTTTCAGAAAAAAGCTTCTGCCGAGAACGAGCACTGTGACATGCTGAGTCTCTGGGAAAGCAGAGATCCCCAATGCTGTTGTGCCTGTGGATAGGCTGCAGAGGGATAGTGAAGACCAGCAAGATCTTTCAGGGCTGGCAGCTTCCTTGTGGGAGAAGCAGCCGTAAGTTTGCCTTTTCAGAAAAAAGCTTCTGTCGAGAGCGAGCACCCTGACATGCTGAGTCTCTGGGAAAGCAGAGATCCCCAATGCTGTTGTGCCTGTGGATAGGCTGCAGAGGGATAGTGAAGACCAGCAAGATCTTTCAGGGCTGGCACCTTCCTTGTGGGAGAAGGAGCCCTAAGTTTGCCTTTTCAGAATAAGCTTCTGCCGAGATCGAGCACCGTGACATGCTGAGTCTCTGGGAAAGCAGAGATCCCCAATGCTGTTGTGCCTGTGGATAGGCTGCAGAGGGATAGTGAAGACCAGCAAGATCTTTCAGGGCTGGCAGCTTCCTTGTGGGAGAAGGAGCCGTAAGTTTGCCTTTTCAGAAAAAAGCTTCTGCCGAGAACGAGCACCGTGACATGCTGAGTCTCTGGGAAAGCAGAGATCCCCAATGCTGTTGTGCCTGTGGATAGGCTGCAGAGGGATAGTGAAGACCAGCAAGATCTTTCAGGGCTGGCACCTTCCTTGTGGGAGAAGCAGCCGTAAGTTTGCCTTTTCAGAAAAAAGCTTCTGCCGAGAACGAGCACCGTGACATGCTGAGTCTCTGGGAAAGCAGAGATCCCCAATGCTGTTGTGCCTGTGGATAGGCTGCAGAGGGATAGTGAAGACCAGCAAGATCTTTCAGGGCTGGCACCTTCCTTGTGGGAGAAGGAGCCAGACGTTTGCCTTTTCAGAAAAAGCTTCTGCCGAGGACGAGCACCGTGACATGCTGAATCTCTGGGAAAGCAGAGATCCCCAGTGCTGTTGTGCCTGTGGATAGGCTGCAGAGGGATAGTGAATACCAGCAAGATCTTTCAGGGCTGGCACCTTCCTTGTGGGAGAAGGAGCCCTAAGTTTGCCTTTTCAGAAAAAAGCTTCTGCCGAGAACGAGCACCGTGACATGCTGAGTCTCTGGGAAAGCAGAGATCCCCAATGCTGTTGTGCCTGTGGATAGGCTGCAGAGGGATAGTGAAGACCAGCAAGATCCTTCAGGGCTGGCAGCTTCCTTGTGGGAGAAGGAGCCGTAAGTTTGCCTTTTCAGAATAAGCTTCTGCCGAGAGTGAGCACCGTGACATGCTGAGTCTCCTGGAAAGCAGAGATCCCCAGTGCTGTTGTGCCTGTGGATAGGCTGCAGAGGGATAGTGAAGACCAGCAAGATCTTTCAGGGCTGGCACCTTCCTTGTGGGAGAAGGAGCCCTAAGTTTGCCTTTTCAGAAAAAAGCTTCTGCCGAGAACGAGCACCGTGACATGCTGAGTCTCTGGGAAAGCAGAGATCCCCAATGCTGTTGTGCCTGTGGATAGGCTGCAGAGGGATAGTGAAAAACTGCATTAGTTTTCAGGGCTGGCACCTTCCCTGTGGGAGAAGGAGCCGTAAGTTTGCCTTTTCAGAAAAAAGCTTCTGCCGAGAGGGAGCACCGTGACATGCTGAGTCTCTGGGAAAGCAGAGATCCCCAAAGCTGTTGTGCCTGTGGATAGGCTGCAGAGGGATAGTGAAAAACTGCATTAGTTTTCAGGGCTGGCACCTTCCCTGTGGGAGAAGGAGCCGTAAGTTTGCCTTTTCAGAAAAAAGCTTCTGTCGAGAGCGAGCACCCTGACATGCTGAGTCTCTGGGAAAGCAGAGATCCCCAATGCTGTTGTGCCTGTGGATAGGCTGCAGAGGGATAGTGAAGACCAGCAAGATCTTTCAGGGCTGGCACCTTCCTTGTGGGAGAAGGAGCCAGACGTTTGCCTTTTCAGAAAAAAGCTTCTGCCGAGAACGAGCACTGTGACATGCTGAGTCTCTGGGAAAGCAGAGATCCCCAATGCTGTTGTGCCTGTGGATAGGCTGCAGAGGGATAGTGAAGACCAGCAAGATCTTTCAGGGCTGGCAGCTTCCTTGTGGGAGAAGCAGCTGTAAGTTTGCCTTTTCAGAAAAAAGCTTCTGCCGAGGACGAGCACCGTGACATGCTGAGTCTCTGGGAAAGCAGAGATCCCCAATGCTGTTGTGCCTGTGGATAGGCTGCAGAGGGATAGTGAAGACCAGCAAGATCTTTCAGGGCTGGCAGCTTCCTTGTGGGAGAAGCAGCCGTAAGTTTGCCTTTTCAGAAAAAAGCTTCTGCCGAGAACGAGCACCGTGACATGCTGAGTCTCTGGGAAAGCAGAGATCCCCAATGCTGTTGTGCCTGTGGATAGGCTGCAGAGGGATAGTGAAGACCAGCAAGATCTTTCAGGGCTGGCAGCTTCCTTGTGGGAGAAGCAGCCCTAAGTTTGCCTTTTCAGAAAAAAGCTTCTGCCGAGAACGAGCACCGTGACATGCTGAGTCTCTGGGAAAGCAGAGATCCCCAATGCTGTTGTGCCTGTGGATAGGCTGCAGAGGGATAGTGAAGACCAGCAAGATCTTTCAGGGCTGGCAGCTTCCTTGTGGGAGAAGGAGCCCTAAGTTTGCCTTTTCAGAAAAAGCTTCTGCCGAGGACGAGCACCATGACATGCTGAATCTCTGGGAAAGCAGAGATCCCCAGTGCTGTTGTGCCTGTGGATAGGCTGCAGAGGGATAGTGAAGACCAGCAAGATCTTTCAGGGCTGGCACCTTCCTTGTGGGAGAAGGAGCCCTAAGTTTGCCTTTTCAGAAAAAAGCTTCTGTCGGGAACGAGCACCCTGACATGCTGAGTCTCTGGGAAAGCAGAGATCCCCAATGCTGTTGTGCCTGTGGATAGGCTGCAGAGGGATAGTGAAGACCAGCAAGATCTTTCAGGGCTGGCACCTTCCTTGTGGGAGAAGGAGCCCTAAGTTTGCCTTTTCAGAAAAAAGCTTCTGCCGAGAACGAGCACCGTGACATGCTGAGTCTCTGGGAAAGCAGAGATCCCCAATGCTGTTGTGCCTGTGGATAGGCTGCAGAGGGATAGTGAAGACCAGCAAGATCTTTCAGGGCTGGCAGCTTCCTTGTGGGAGAAGGAGCCAGACGTTTGCCTTTTCAGAAAAAGCTTCTGCCGAGGACGAGCACCGTGACATGCTGAATCTCTGGGAAAGCAGAGATCCCCAGTGCTGTTGTGCCTGTGGATAGGCTGCAGAGGGATAGTGAAGACCAGCAAGATCTTTCAGGGCTGGCACCTTCCTTGTGGGAGAAGGAGCCCTAAGTTTGCCTTTTCAGAAAAAAGCTTCTGCCGAGAACGAGCACCGTGACATGCTGAGTCTCTGGGAAAGCAGAGATCCCCAATGCTGTTGTGCCTGTGGATAGGCTGCAGAGGGATAGTGAAGACCAGCAAGATCCTTCAGGGCTGGCAGCTTCCTTGTGGGAGAAGGAGCCGTAAGTTTGCCTTTTCAGAATAAGCTTCTGCCGAGAGTGAGCACCGTGACATGCTGAGTCTCCTGGAAAGCAGAGATCCCCAGTGCTGTTGTGCCTGTGGATAGGCTGCAGAGGGATAGTGAAGACCAGCAAGATCTTTCAGGGCTGGCACCTTCCTTGTGGGAGAAGGAGCCCTAAGTTTGCCTTTTCAGAAAAAAGCTTCTGCCGAGAACGAGCACCGTGACATGCTGAGTCTCTGGGAAAGCAGAGATCCCCAATGCTGTTGTGCCTGTGGATAGGCTGCAGAGGGATAGTGAAGACCAGCAAGATCTTTCAGGGCTGGCACCTTCCTTGTGGGAGAAGGAGCCCTAAGTTTGCCTTTTCAGAAAAAAGCTTCTGCCGAGAACGAGCACTGTGACATGCTGAGTCTCTGGGAAAGCAGAGATCCCCAATGCTGTTGTGCCTGTGGATAGGCTGCAGAGGGATAGTGAAGACCAGCAAGATCTTTCAGGGCTGGGACCTTCCTTGTGGGAGAAGCAGCCGTAAGTTTGCCTTTTCAGAAAAAAGCTTCTGTCGAGAGCGAGCACCCTGACATGCTGAGTCTCTGGGAAAGCAGAGATCCCCAATGCTGTTGTGCCTGTGGATAGGCTGCAGAGGGATAGTGAAGACCAGCAAGATCTTTCAGGGCTGGCACCTTCCTTGTGGGAGAAGGAGCCAGACGTTTGCCTTTTCAGAAAAAAGCTTCTGCCGAGAACGAGCACTGTGACATGCTGAGTCTCTGGGAAAGCAGAGATCCCCAATGCTGTTGTGCCTGTGGATAGGCTGCAGAGGGATAGTGAAGACCAGCAAGATCTTTCAGGGCTGGCACCTTCCTTGTGGGAGAAGGAGCCCTAAGTTTGCCTTTTCAGAAAAAAGCTTCTGCCGAGAACGAGCACCGTGACATGCTGAGTCTCTGGGAAAGCAGAGATCCCCAATGCTGTTGTGCCTGTGGATAGGCTGCAGAGGGATAGTGAAGACCAGCAAGATCTTTCAGGGCTGGCAGCTTCCTTGTGGGAGAAGGAGCCCTAAGTTTGCCTTTTCAGAAAAAGCTTCTGCCGAGGACGAGCACCATGACATGCTGAATCTCTGGGAAAGCAGAGATCCCCAGTGCTGTTGTGCCTGTGGATAGGCTGCAGAGGGATAGTGAAGACCAGCAAGATCTTTCAGGGCTGGCACCTTCCTTGTGGGAGAAGGAGCCCTAAGTTTGCCTTTTCAGAAAAAAGCTTCTGCCGAGAACGAGCACCCTGACATGCTGAGTCTCTGGGAAAGCAGAGATCCCCAATGCTGTTGTGCCTGTGGATAGGCTGCAGAGGGATAGTGAAGACCAGCAAGATCTTTCAGGGCTGGCAGCTTCCTTGTGGGAGAAGGAGCCGTAAGTTTGCCTTTTCAGAATAAGCTTCTGCCGAGAGTGAGCACCGTGACATGCTGAGTCTCCTGGAAAGCAGAGATCCCCAGTGCTGTTGTGCCTGTGGATAGGCTGCAGAGGGATAGTGAAGACCAGCAAGATCTTTCAGGGCTGGCACCTTCCTTGTGGGAGAAGGAGCCCTAAGTTTGCCTTTTCAGAAAAAAGCTTCTGCCGAGAACGAGCACCGTGACATGCTGAGTCTCTGGGAAAGCAGAGATCCCCAATGCTGTTGTGCCTGTGGATAGGCTGCAGAGGGATAGTGAAGACCAGCAAGATCTTTCAGGGCTGGCACCTTCCTTGTGGGAGAAGGAGCCCTAAGTTTGCCTTTTCAGAAAAAAGCTTCTGCCGAGAACGAGCACCGTGACATGCTGAGTCTCTGGGAAAGCAGAGATCCCCAATGCTGTTGTGCCTGTGATTAGGCTGCAGAGGGATAGTGAAGACCAGCAAGATCTTTCAGGGCTGGCAGCTTCCTTGTGGGAGAAGGAGCCCTAAGTTTGCCTTTTCAGAAAAAGCTTCTGCCGAGGACGAGCACCATGACATGCTGAATCTCTGGGAAAGCAGAGATCCCCAATGCTGTTGTGCCTGTGGATAGGCTGCAGAGGGATAGTGAAGACCAGCAAGATCTTTCAGGGCTGGCACCTTCCTTGTGGGAGAAGGAGCCCTAAGTTTGCCTTTTCAGAAAAAAGCTTCTGCCGAGAACGAGCACCGTGACATGCTGAGTCTCTGGGAAAGCAGAGATCCCCAATGCTGTTGTGCCTGTGGATAGGCTGCAGAGGGATAGTGAAGACCAGCAAGATCTTTCAGGGCTGGCACCTTCCTTGTGGGAGAAGCAGCCCTACGTTTTCCTTTTCAGAAAAAAGCTTCTGTCGAGAACGAGCACCCTGACATGCTGAGTCTCTGGGAAAGCAGAGATCCCCAATGCTGTTGTGCCTGTGGATAGGCTGCAGAGGGATAGTGAAGACCAGCAAGATCTTTCAGGGCTGGCAGCTTCCTTGTGGGAGAAGCAGCCGTAAGTTTGCCTTTTCAGAAAAAAGCTTCTGCCGAGAACGAGCACCGTGACATGCTGAGTCTCTGGGAAAGCAGAGATCCCCAATGCTGTTGTGCCTGTGGATAGGCTGCAGAGGGATAGTGAAGACCAGCAAGATCTTTCAGGGCTGGCACCTTCCTTGTGGGAGAAGGAGCCCTAAGTTTGCCTTTTCAGAAAAAAGCTTCTGCCGAGAACAAGCACTGTGACATGCTGAGTCTCTGGGAAAGCAGAGATCCCCAATGCTGTTGTGCCTGTGGATAGGCTGCAGAGGGATAGTGAAGACCAGCAAGATCTTTCAGGGCTGGCACCTTCCTTGTGGGAGAAGGAGCCAGACGTTTGCCTTTTCAGAAAAAGCTTCTGCCGAGGACGAGCACCGTGACATGCTGAATCTCTGGGAAAGCAGAGATCCCCAGTGCTGTTGTGCCTGTGGATAGGCTGCAGAGGGATAGTGAAGACCAGCAAGATCTTTCAGGGCTGGCACCTTCCTTGTGGGAGAAGGAGCCCTAAGTTTGCCTTTTCAGAAAAAAGCTTCTGCCGAGAACGAGCACTGTGACATGCTGAGTCTCTGGGAAAGCAGAGATCCCCAGTGCTGTTGTGCCTGTGGATAGGCTGCAGAGGGATAGTGAAGACCAGCAAGATCTTTCAGGGCTGGCAGCTTCCTTGTGGGAGAAGCAGCCGTAAGTTTGCCTTTTCAGAAAAAAGCTTCTGTCGGGAACGAGCACCGTGACATGCTGAGTCTCTGGGAAAGCAGAGATCCCCAATGCTGTTGTGCCTGTGGATAGGCTGCAGAGGGATAGTGAAGACCAGCAAGATCTTTCAGGGCTGGCACCTTCCTTGTGGGAGAAGGAGCCCTAAGTTTGCCTTTTCAGAAAAAAGCTTCTGCCGAGAGCGAGCACCGTGACATGCTGAGTCTCTGGGAAAGCAGAGATCCCCAATGCTGTTGTGCCTGTGGATAGGCTGCAGAGGGATAGTGAAGACCAGCAAGATCCTTCAGGGCTGGCAGCTTCCTTGTGGGAGAAGGAGCCGTAAGTTTGCCTTTTCAGAATAAGCTTCTGCCGAGAGTGAGCACCGTGACATGCTGAGTCTCCTGGAAAGCAGAGATCCCCAATGCTGTTGTGCCTGTGGATAGGCTGCAGAGGGATAGTGAAGACCAGCAAGATCTTTCAGGGCTGGCACCTTCCTTGTGGGAGAAGCAGCCCTAAGTTTTCCTTTTCAGAAAAAAGCTTCTGTCGAGAACGAGCACCCTGACATGCTGAGTCTCTGGGAAAGCAGAGATCCCCAATGCTGTTGTGCCTGTGGATAGGCTGCAGAGGGATAGTGAAGACCAGCAAGATCTTTCAGGGCTGGCACCTTCCTTGTGGGAGAAGGAGCCCTAAGTTTGCCTTTTCAGAAAAAAGCTTCTGCCGAGAACGAGCACTGTGACATGCTGAGTCTCTGGGAAAGCAGAGATCCCCAATGCTGTTGTGCCTGTGGATAGGCTGCAGAGGGATAGTGAAGACCAGCAAGATCTTTCAGGGCTGGCAGCTTCCTTGTGGGAGAAGCAGCCGTAAGTTTGCCTTTTCAGAAAAAAGCTTCTGTCGAGAGCGAGCACCCTGACATGCTGAGTCTCTGGGAAAGCAGAGATCCCCAATGCTGTTGTGCCTGTGGATAGGCTGCAGAGGGATAGTGAAGACCAGCAAGATCTTTCAGGGCTGGCACCTTCCTTGTGGGAGAAGGAGCCCTAAGTTTGCCTTTTCAGAATAAGCTTCTGCCGAGAACGAGCACCGTGACATGCTGAGTCTCTGGGAAAGCAGAGATCCCCAATGCTGTTGTGCCTGTGGATAGGCTGCAGAGGGATAGTGAAGACCAGCAAGATCTTTCAGGGCTGGCAGCTTCCTTGTGGGAGAAGGAGCCCTAAGTTTGCCTTTTCAGAAAAAAGCTTCTGCCGAGAACGAGCACCGTGACATGCTGAGTCTCTGGGAAAGCAGAGATCCCCAATGCTGTTGTGCCTGTGGATAGGCTGCAGAGGGATAGTGAAGACCAGCAAGATCTTTCAGGGCTGGCAGCTTCCTTGTGGGAGAAGCAGCCGTAAGTTTGCCTTTTCAGAAAAAAGCTTCTGCCGAGAACGAGCACCGTGACATGCTGAGTCTCTGGGAAAGCAGAGATCCCCAATGCTGTTGTGCCTGTGGATAGGCTGCAGAGGGATAGTGAAGACCAGCAAGATCTTTCAGGGCTGGCACCTTCCTTGTGGGAGAAGGAGCCAGACGTTTGCCTTTTCAGAAAAAGCTTCTGCCGAGGACGAGCACCATGACATGCTGAATCTCTGGGAAAGCAGAGATCCCCAGTGCTGTTGTGCCTGTGGATAGGCTGCAGAGGGATAGTGAATACCAGCAAGATCTTTCAGGGCTGGCACCTTCCTTGTGGGAGAAGGAGCCCTAAGTTTGCCTTTTCAGAAAAAAGCTTCTGCCGAGAACGAGCACCGTGACATGCTGAGTCTCTGGGAAAGCAGAGATCCCCAATGCTGTTGTGCCTGTGGATAGGCTGCAGAGGGATAGTGAAGACCAGCAAGATCCTTCAGGGCTGGCAGCTTCCTTGTGGGAGAAGGAGCCGTAAGTTTGCCTTTTCAGAATAAGCTTCTGCCGAGAGTGAGCACCGTGACATGCTGAGTCTCCTGGAAAGCAGAGATCCCCAGTGCTGTTGTGCCTGTGGATAGGCTGCAGAGGGATAGTGAAGACCAGCAAGATCTTTCAGGGCTGGCACCTTCCTTGTGGGAGAAGGAGCCCTAAGTTTGCCTTTTCAGAAAAAAGCTTCTGCCGAGAACGAGCACCGTGACATGCTGAGTCTCTGGGAAAGCAGAGATCCCCAATGCTGTTGTGCCTGTGGATAGGCTGCAGAGGGATAGTGAAGACCAGCAAGATCTTTCAGGGCTGGCACCTTCCTTGTGGGAGAAGGAGCCCTAAGTTTGCCTTTTCAGAAAAAAGCTTCTGCCGAGAACGAGCACTGTGACATGCTGAGTCTCTGGGAAAGCAGAGATCCCCAATGCTGTTGTGCCTGTGGATAGGCTGCAGAGGGATAGTGAAGACCAGCAAGATCTTTCAGGGCTGGCACCTTCCTTGTGGGAGAAGCAGCCGTAAGTTTGCCTTTTCAGAAAAAAGCTTCTGTCGAGAGCGAGCACCCTGACATGCTGAGTCTCTGGGAAAGCAGAGATCCCCAATGCTGTTGTGCCTGTGGATAGGCTGCAGAGGGATAGTGAAGACCAGCAAGATCTTTCAGGGCTGGCACCTTCCTTGTGGGAGAAGGAGCCAGACGTTTGCCTTTTCAGAAAAAAGCTTCTGCCGAGAACGAGCACTGTGACATGCTGAGTCTCTGGGAAAGCAGAGATCCCCAATGCTGTTGTGCCTGTGGATAGGCTGCAGAGGGATAGTGAAGACCAGCAAGATCTTTCAGGGCTGGCACCTTCCTTGTGGGAGAAGGAGCCCTAAGTTTGCCTTTTCAGAAAAAAGCTTCTGCCGAGAACGAGCACCGTGACATGCTGAGTCTCTGGGAAAGCAGAGATCCCCAATGCTGTTGTGCCTGTGGATAGGCTGCAGAGGGATAGTGAAGACCAGCAAGATCTTTCAGGGCTGGCAGCTTCCTTGTGGGAGAAGGAGCCCTAAGTTTGCCTTTTCAGAAAAAGCTTCTGCCGAGGACGAGCACCATGACATGCTGAATCTCTGGGAAAGCAGAGATCCCCAGTGCTGTTGTGCCTGTGGATAGGCTGCAGAGGGATAGTGAAGACCAGCAAGATCTTTCAGGGCTGGCACCTTCCTTGTGGGAGAAGGAGCCCTAAGTTTGCCTTTTCAGAAAAAAGCTTCTGCCGAGAACGAGCACCCTGACATGCTGAGTCTCTGGGAAAGCAGAGATCCCCAATGCTGTTGTGCCTGTGGATAGGCTGCAGAGGGATAGTGAAGACCAGCAAGATCTTTCAGGGCTGGCAGCTTCCTTGTGGGAGAAGGAGCCGTAAGTTTGCCTTTTCAGAATAAGCTTCTGCCGAGAGTGAGCACCGTGACATGCTGAGTCTCCTGGAAAGCAGAGATCCCCAGTGCTGTTGTGCCTGTGGATAGGCTGCAGAGGGATAGTGAAGACCAGCAAGATCTTTCAGGGCTGGCACCTTCCTTGTGGGAGAAGGAGCCCTAAGTTTGCCTTTTCAGAAAAAAGCTTCTGCCGAGAACGAGCACCGTGACATGCTGAGTCTCTGGGAAAGCAGAGATCCCCAATGCTGTTGTGCCTGTGGATAGGCTGCAGAGGGATAGTGAAGACCAGCAAGATCTTTCAGGGCTGGCACCTTCCTTGTGGGAGAAGGAGCCCTAAGTTTGCCTTTTCAGAAAAAAGCTTCTGCCGAGAACGAGCACCGTGACATGCTGAGTCTCTGGGAAAGCAGAGATCCCCAATGCTGTTGTGCCTGTGATTAGGCTGCAGAGGGATAGTGAAGACCAGCAAGATCTTTCAGGGCTGGCACCTTCCTTGTGGGAGAAGGAGCCAGACGTTTGCCTTTTCAGAAAAAGCTTCTGCCGAGGACGAGCACCGTGACATGCTGAATCTCTGGGAAAGCAGAGATCCCCAGTGCTGTTGTGCCTGTGGATAGGCTGCAGAGGGATAGTGAAGACCAGCAAGATCTTTCAGGGCTGGCACCTTCCTTGTGGGAGAAGGAGCCCTAAGTTTGCCTTTTCAGAAAAAAGCTTCTGCCGAGAACGAGCACTGTGACATGCTGAGTCTCTGGGAAAGCAGAGATCCCCAGTGCTGTTGTGCCTGTGGATAGGCTGCAGAGGGATAGTGAATACCAGCAAGATCTTTCAGGGCTGGCACCTTCCTTGTGGGAGAAGGAGCCGTAAGTTTGCCTTTTCAGAATAAGCTTCTGCCGAGAGTGAGCACTGTGACATGCTGAGTCTCTGGGAAAGCAGAGATCCCCAATGCTGTTGTGCCTGTGGATAGGCTGCAGAGGGATAGTGAAGACCAGCAAGATCTTTCAGGGCTGGCACCTTCCTTGTGGGAGAAGCAGCCGTAAGTTTGCCTTTTCAGAAAAAAGCTTCTGCCGAGAACGAGCACCGTGACATGCTGAGTCTCTGGGAAAGCAGAGATCCCCAATGCTGTTGTGCCTGTGGATAGGCTGCAGAGGGATAGTGAAGACCAGCAAGATCCTTCAGGGCTGGCAGCTTCCTTGTGGGAGAAGGAGCCGTAAGTTTGCCTTTTCAGAATAATCTTCTGCCGAGAGTGAGCACCGTGACATGCTGAGTCTCCTGGAAAGCAGAGATCCCCAGTGCTGTTGTGCCTGTGGATAGGCTGCAGAGGGATAGTGAAGACCAGCAAGATCTTTCAGGGCTGGCACCTTCCTTGTGGGAGAAGCAGCCCTAAGTTTTCCTTTTCAGAAAAAAGCTTCTGTCGAGAACGAGCACCCTGACATGCTGAGTCTCTGGGAAAGCAGAGATCCCCAATGCTGTTGTGCCTGTGGATAGGCTGCAGAGGGATAGTGAAGACCAGCAAGATCTTTCAGGGCTGGCAGCTTCCTTGTGGGAGAAGCAGCCCTAAGTTTGCCTTTTCAGAAAAAAGCTTCTGCCGAGAACGAGCACCGTGACATGCTGAGTCTCTGGGAAAGCAGAGATCCCCAATGCTGTTGTGCCTGTGGATAGGCTGCAGAGGGATAGTGAAGACCAGCAAGTTCTTTCAGGGCTGGCAGCTTCCTTGTGGGAGAAGCAGCCGTAAGTTTGCCTTTTCAGAAAAAAGCTTCTGCCGAGAACGAGCACCGTGACATGCTGAGTCTCTGGGAAAGCAGAGATCCCCAATGCTGTTGTGCCTGTGGATAGGCTGCAGAGGGATAGTGAAGACCAGCAAGATCTTTCAGGGCTGGCAGCTTCCTTGTGGGAGAAGGAGCCAGACGTTTGCCTTTTCAGAAAAAGCTTCTGCCGAGGACGAGCACCGTGACATGCTGAATCTCTGGGAAAGCAGAGATCCCCAGTGCTGTTGTGCCTGTGGATAGGCTGCAGAGGGATAGTGAATACCAGCAAGATCTTTCAGGGCTGGCACCTTCCTTGTGGGAGAAGGAGCCCTAAGTTGGCCTTTTCAGAAAAAAGCTTCTGCCGAGAACGAGCACCGTGACATGCTGAGTCTCTGGGAAAGCAGAGATCCCCAATGCTGTTGTGCCTGTGGATAGGCTGCAGAGGGATAGTGAAGACCAGCAAGATCTTTCAGGGCTGGCACCTTCCTTGTGGGAGAAGGAGCCCTAAGTTTGCCTTTTCAGAAAAAAGCTTCTGCCGAGAACGAGCACCGTGACATGCTGAGTCTCTGGGAAAGCAGAGATCCCCAATGCTGTTGTGCCTGTGGATAGGCTGCAGAGGGATAGTGAAGACCAGCAAGATCCTTCAGGGCTGGCAGCTTCCTTGTGGGAGAAGGAGCCGTAAGTTTGCCTTTTCAGAATAAGCTTCTGCCGAGAGTGAGCACCGTGACATGCTGAGTCTCCTGGAAAGCAGAGATCCCCAGTGCTGTTGTGCCTGTGGATAGGCTGCAGAGGGATAGTGAAGACCAGCAAGATCTTTCAGGGCTGGCACCTTCCTTGTGGGAGAAGGAGCCCTAAGTTTGCCTTTTCAGAAAAAAGCTTCTGCCGAGAACGAGCACTGTGACATGCTGAGTCTCTGGGAAAGCAGAGATCCCCAATGCTGTTGTGCCTGTGGATAGGCTGCAGAGGGATAGTGAAGACCAGCAAGATCTTTCAGGGCTGGCAGCTTCCTTGTGGGAGAAGCAGCCGTAAGTTTGCCTTTTCAGAAAAAAGCTTCTGTCAAGAGCGAGCACCCTGACATGCTGAGTCTCTGGGAAAGCAGAGATCCCCAATGCTGTTGTGCCTGTGGATAGGCTGCAGAGGGATAGTGAAGACCAGCAAGATCTTTCAGGGCTGGCACCTTCCTTGTGGGAGAAGGAGCCAGACGTTTGCCTTTTCAGAAAAAAGCTTCTGCCGAGAACGAGCACCGTGACATGCTGAGTCTCTGGGAAAGCAGAGATCCCCAATGCTGTTGTGCCTGTGGATAGGCTGCAGAGGGATAGTGAAGACCAGCAAGATCTTTCAGGGCTGGCACCTTCCTTGTGGGAGAAGGAGCCCTAAGTTTGCCTTTTCAGAAAAAAGCTTCTGCCGAGAACGAGCACCGTGACATGCTGAGTCTCTGGGAAAGCAGAGATCCCCAATGCTGTTGTGCCTGTGGATAGGCTGCAGAGGGATAGTGAAGACCAGCAAGATCTTTCAGGGCTGGCACCTTCCTTGTGGGAGAAGGAGCCCTAAGTTTGCCTTTTCAGAAAAAAGCTTCTGCCGAGAACGAGCACCGTGACATGCTGAGTTTCTGGGAAAGCAGAGATCCCCAATGCTGTTGTGCCTGTGGATAGGCTGCAGAGGGATAGTGAAGACCAGCAAGATCTTTCAGGGCTGGCAGCTTCCTTGTGGGAGAAGGAGCCGTAAGTTTGCCTTTTCAGAAAAAGCTTCTGCCGAGGACGAGCACCATGACATGCTGAATCTCTGGGAAAGCAGAGATCCCCAGTGCTGTTGTGCCTGTGGATAGGCTGCAGAGGGATAGTGAAGACCAGCAAGATCTTTCAGGGCTGGCACCTTCCTTGTGGGAGAAGGAGCCCTAAGTTTGCCTTTTCAGAAAAAAGCTTCTGCCGAGAACGAGCACCCTGACATGCTGAGTCTCTGGGAAAGCAGAGATCCCCAATGCTGTTGTGCCTGTGGATAGGCTGCAGAGGGATAGTGAAGACCAGCAAGATCTTTCAGGGCTGGCAGCTTCCTTGTGGGAGAAGGAGCCGTAAGTTTGCCTTTTCAGAATAAGCTTCTGCCGAGAGTGAGCACCGTGACATGCTGAGTCTCCTGGAAAGCAGAGATCCCCAGTGCTGTTGTGCCTGTGGATAGGCTGCAGAGGGATAGTGAAGACCAGCAAGATCTTTCAGGGCTGGCACCTTCCTTGTGGGAGAAGGAGCCCTAAGTTTGCCTTTTCAGAAAAAAGCTTCTGCCGAGAACGAGCACCGTGACATGCTGAGTCTCTGGGAAAGCAGAGATCCCCAATGCTGTTGTGCCTGTGGATAGGCTGCAGAGGGATAGTGAAGACCAGCAAGATCTTTCAGGGCTGGCACCTTCCTTGTGGGAGAAGGAGCCCTAAGTTTGCCTTTTCAGAAAAAAGCTTCTGCCGAGAACGAGCACCGTACACATGCTGAGTCTCTGGGAAAGCAGAGATCCCCAGTGCTGTTGTGCCTGTGGATAGGCTGCAGAGGGATAGTGAATACCAGCAAGATCTTTCAGGGCTGGCAGCTTCCTTGTGGGAGAAGCAGCCGTAAGTTTGCCTTTTCAGAATAAGCTTCTGCCGAGAGTGAGCACTGTGACATGCTGAGTCTCTGGGAAAGCAGAGATCCCCAATGCTGTTGTGCCTGTGATTAGGCTGCAGAGGGATAGTGAAGACCAGCAAGATCTTTCAGGGCTGGCACCTTCCTTGTGGGAGAAGGAGCCCTAAGTTTGCCTTTTCAGAAAAAAGCTTCTGCCGAGAACGAGCACCGTGACATGCTGAGTCTCTGGGAAAGCAGAGATCCCCAATGCTGTTGTGCCTGTGGATAGGCTGCAGAGGGATAGTGAAGACCAGCAAGATCTTTCAGGGCTGGCACCTTCCTTGTGGGAGAAGGAGCCCTAAGTTTGCCTTTTCAGAAAAAAGCTTCTGCCGAGAACGAGCACCGTGACATGCTGAGTCTCTGGGAAAGCAGAGATCCCCAATGCTGTTGTGCCTGTGGATAGGCTGCAGAGGGATAGTGAAGACCAGCAAGATCTTTCAGGGCTGGCACCTTCCTTGTGGGAGAAGGAGCCCTAAGTTTGCCTTTTCAGAAAAAAGCTTCTGCCGAGAACGAGCACCGTGACATGCTGAGTCTCTGGGAAAGCAGAGATCCCCAATGCTGTTGTGCCTGTGGATAGGCTGCAGAGGGATAGTGAATACCAGCAAGATCTTTCAGGGCTGGCAGCTTCCTTGTGGGAGAAGCAGCCCTACGTTTTCCTTTTCAGAAAAAAGCTTCTGTCGAGAACGAGCACCCTGACATGCTGAGTCTCTGGGAAAGCAGAGATCCCCAATGCTGTTGTGCCTGTGGATAGGCTGCAGAGGGATAGTGAAGACCAGCAAGATCTTTCAGGGCTGGCAGCTTCCTTGTGGGAGAAGCAGCCGTAAGTTTGCCTTTTCAGAAAAAAGCTTCTGCCGAGAACGAGCACCGTGACATGCTGAGTCTCTGGGAAAGCAGAGATCCCCAATGCTGTTGTGCCTGTGGATAGGCTGCAGAGGGATAGTGAAGACCAGCAAGATCTTTCAGGGCTGGCACCTTCCTTGTGGGAGAAGGAGCCAGACGTTTGCCTTTTCAGAAAAAGCTTCTGCCGAGGACGAGCACCGTGACATGCTGAATCTCTGGGAAAGCAGAGATCCCCAGTGCTGTTGTGCCTGTGGATAGGCTGCAGAGGGATAGTGAATACCAGCAAGATCTTTCAGGGCTGGCAGCTTCCTTGTGGGAGAAGCAGCCGTAAGTTTGCCTTTTCAGAATAAGCTTCTGCCGAGAGTGAGCACTGTGACATGCTGAGTCTCTGGGAAAGCAGAGATCCCCAATGCTGTTGTGCCTGTGGATAGGCTGCAGAGGGATAGTGAAGACCAGCAAGATCTTTCAGGGCTGGCACCTTCCTTGTGGGAGAAGCAGCCGTAAGTTTGCCTTTTCAGAAAAAAGCTTCTGCCGAGAGCGAGCACCGTGACATGCTGAGTCTCTGGGAAAGCAGAGATCCCCAATGCTGTTGTGCCTGTGGATAGGCTGCAGAGGGATAGTGAAGACCAGCAAGATCTTTCAGGGCTGGCACCTTCCTTGTGGGAGAAGGAGCCCTAAGTTTGCCTTTTCAGAAAAAAGCTTCTGCCGAGAACGAGCACCGTGACATGCTGAGTCTCTGGGAAAGCAGAGATCCCCAATGCTGTTGTGCCTGTGGATAGGCTGCAGAGGGATAGTGAAGACCAGCAAGATCTTTCAGGGCTGGCAGCTTCCTTGTGGGAGAAGGAGCCCTAAGTTTGCCTTTTCAGAAAAAAGCTTCTGCCGAGAACGAGCACCGTGACATGCTGAGTCTCTGGGAAAGCAGAGATCCCCAATGCTGTTGTGCCTGTGGATAGGCTGCAGAGGGATAGTGAAGACCTGCATTAGCTTTCAGGGCTGGCACCTTCCTTGTGGGAGAAGGAGCCAGACGTTTTTCCTTTTCAGAAAAAGCTTCTTCCGAGGACGAGCACCGTGACATGTTGAGTCTCTGGGAAAGCAGAGATCCCCAATGCTGTTGTGCCTGTGGATAGGCTGCAGAGGGATAGTGAAGACCAGCAAGATCTTTCAGGGCTGGCAGCTTCCTTGTGGGAGAAGCAGCCGTAAGTTTGCCTTTTCAGAAAAAAGCTTCTGCCGAGAACGAGCACCGTGACATGCTGAGTCTCTGGGAAAGCAGAGATCCCCAATGCTGTTGTGCCTGTGGATAGGCTGCAGAGGGATAGTGAAGACCAGCAAGATCTTTCAGGGCTGGCACCTTCCTTGTGGGAGAAGGAGCCCTAAGTTTGCCTTTTCAGAAAAAAGCTTCTGCCGAGAACGAGCACCGTGACATGCTGAGTCTCTGGGAAAGCAGAGATCCCCAATGCTGTTGTGCCTGTGGATAGGCTGCAGAGGGATAGTGAAGACCAGCAAGATCTTTCAGGGCTGGCACCTTCCTTGTGGGAGAAGAAGCCCTAAGTTTGCCTTTTCAGAAAAAAGCTTCTGCCGAGAACGAGCACCGTGACATGCTGAGTCTCTGGGAAAGCAGAGATCCCCAATGCTGTTGTGCCTGTGGATAGGCTGCAGAGGGATAGTGAAGACCAGCAAGATCTTTCAGGGCTGGCAGCTTCCTTGTGGGAGAAGCAGCCGTAAGTTTTCCTTTTCAGAAAAAAGCTTCTGTCGAGAACGAGCACCCTGACATGCTGAGTCTCTGGGAAAGCAGAGATCCCCAATGCTGTTGTGCCTGTGGATAGGCTGCAGAGGGATAGTGAAGACCAGCAAGATCTTTCAGGGCTGGCACCTTCCTTGTGGGAGAAGGAGCCGTAAGTTTTCCTTTTCAGAAAAAAGCTTCTGCCGAGAACGAGCACCGTGACATGCTGAGTCTATGGGAAAGCAGAGATCCCCAATGCTGTTGTGCCTGTGGATAGGCTGCAGAGGGATAGTGAAGACCAGCAAGATCTTTCAGGGCTGGCACCTTCCTTGTGGGAGAAGGAGCCAGACGTTTGCCTTTTCAGAAAAAGCTTCTGCCGAGGACGAGCACCGTGACATGCTGAATCTCTGGGAAAGCAGAGATCCCCAGTGCTGTTGTGCCTGTGGATAGGCTGCAGAGGGATAGTGAATACCAGCAAGATCTTTCAGGGCTGGCACCTTCCTTGTGGGAGAAGGAGCCGTAAGTTTGCCTTTTCAGAATAAGCTTCTGCCGAGAGTGAGCACTGTGACATGCTGAGTCTCTGGGAAAGCAGAGATCCCCAATGCTGTTGTGCCTGTGGATAGGCTGCAGAGGGATAGTGAAGACCAGCAAGATCTTTCAGGGCTGGCACCTTCCTTGTGGGAGAAGCAGCCGTAAGTTTGCCTTTTCAGAAAAAAGCTTCTGCCGAGAGCGAGCACCGTGACATGCTGAGTCTCTGGGAAAGCAGAGATCCCCAATGCTGTTGTGCCTGTGGATAGGCTGCAGAGGGATAGTGAAGACCAGCAAGATCTTTCAGGGCTGGCACCTTCCTTGTGGGAGAAGGAGCCCTAAGTTTGCCTTTTCAGAAAAAAGCTTCTGCCGAGAACGAGCACCGTGACATGCTGAGTCTCTGGGAAAGCAGAGATCCCCAATGCTGTTGTGCCTGTGGATAGGCTTGCAGAGGGATAGTGAAGACCAGCAAGATCTTTCAGGGCTGGCACCTTCCTTGTGGGAGAAGGAGCCCTAAGTTTGCCTTTTCAGAAAAAAGCTTCTGCCGAGAACGAGCACCCTGACATGCTGAGTCTCTGGGAAAGCAGAGATCCCCAATGCTGTTGTGCCTGTGATTAGGCTGCAGAGGGATAGTGAAGACCAGCAAGATCTTTCAGGGCTGGCAGCTTCCTTGTGGGAGAAGCAGCCCTAAGTTTTCCTTTTCAGAAAAAAGCTTCTGCCGAGAACGAGCACCGTGACATGCTGAGTCTCTGGGAAAGCAGAGATCCCCAATGCTGTTGTGCCTGTGGATAGGCTGCAGAGGGATAGTGAAGACCAGCAAGATCTTTCAGGGCTGGCACCTTCCTTGTGGGAGAAGGAGCCCTAAGTTTGCCTTTTCAGAAAAAAGCTTCTGCCGAGAACGAGCACCGTGACATGCTGAGTCTCTGGGAAAGCAGAGATCCCCAATGCTGTTGTGCCTGTGGATAGGCTGCAGAGGGATAGTGAAGACCAGCAAGATCTTTCAGGGCTGGCACCTTCCTTGTGGGAGAAGGAGCCAGACGTTTGCCTTTTCAGAAAAAGCTTCTGCCGAGGACGAGCACCGTGACATGCTGAATCTCTGGGAAAGCAGAGATCCCCAGTGCTGTTGTGCCTGTGGATAGGCTGCAGAGGGATAGTGAATACCAGCAAGATCTTTCAGGGCTGGCAGCTTCCTTGTGGGAGAAGCAGCCGTAAGTTTGCCTTTTCAGAATAAGCTTCTGCCGAGAGTGAGCACTGTGACATGCTGAGTCTCTGGGAAAGCAGAGATCCCCAATGCTGTTGTGCCTGTGGATAGGCTGCAGAGGGATAGTGAAGACCAGCAAGATCTTTCAGGGCTGGCACCTTCCTTGTGGGAGAAGCAGCCGTAAGTTTGCCTTTTCAGAAAAAAGCTTCTGCCGAGAGCGAGCACCGTGACATGCTGAGTCTCTGGGAAAGCAGAGATCCCCAATGCTGTTGTGCCTGTGGATAGGCTGCAGAGGGATAGTGAAGACCAGCAAGATCTTTCAGGGCTGGCACCTTCCTTGTGGGAGAAGGAGCCCTAAGTTTGCCTTTTCAGAAAAAAGCTTCTGCCGAGAACGAGCACCGTGACATGCTGAGTCTCTGGGAAAGCAGAGATCCCCAATGCTGTTGTGCCTGTGGATAGGCTGCAGAGGGATAGTGAAGACCAGCAAGATCTTTCAGGGCTGGCACCTTCCTTGTGGGAGAAGGAGCCCTAAGTTTGCCTTTTCAGAAAAAAGCTTCTGCCGAGAACGAGCACCGTGACATGCTGAGTCTCTGGGAAAGCAGAGATCCCCAATGCTGTTGTGCCTGTGGATAGGCTGCAGAGGGATAGTGAAGACCTGCATTAGCTTTCAGGGCTGGCACCTTCCTTGTGGGAGAAGGAGCCAGACGTTTTTCCTTTTCAGAAAAAGCTTCTGCCGAGGACGAGCACCCTGACATGCTGAGTCTCTGGGAAAGCAGAGATCCCCAATGCTGTTGTGCCTGTGGATAGGCTGCAGAGGGATAGTGAAGACCAGCAAGATCTTTCAGGGCTGGCAGCTTCCTTGTGGGAGAAGCAGCCGTAAGTTTGCCTTTTCAGAAAAAAGCTTCTGCCGAGAACGAGCACCGTGACATGCTGAGTCTCTGGGAAAGCAGAGATCCCCAATGCTGTTGTGCCTGTGGATAGGCTGCAGAGGGATAGTGAAGACCAGCAAGATCTTTCAGGGCTGGCACCTTCCTTGTGGGAGAAGAAGCCCTAAGTTTGCCTTTTCAGAAAAAAGCTTCTGCCGAGAACGAGCACCGTGACATGCTGAGTCTCTGGGAAAGCAGAGATCCCCAATGCTGTTGTGCCTGTGATTAGGCTGCAGAGGGATAGTGAAGACCAGCAAGATCTTTCAGGGCTGGCAGCTTCCTTGTGGGAGAAGCAGCCGTAAGTTTTCCTTTTCAGAAAAAAGCTTCTGTCGAGAACGAGCACCCTGACATGCTGAGTCTCTGGGAAAGCAGAGATCCCCAATGCTGTTGTGCCTGTGGATAGGCTGCAGAGGGATAGTGAAGACCAGCAAGATCTTTCAGGGCTGGCACCTTCCTTGTGGGAGAAGGAGCCCTAAGTTTTCCTTTTCAGAAAAAAGCTTCTGCCGAGAACGAGCACCGTGACATGCTGAGTCTATGGGAAAGCAGAGATCCCCAATGCTGTTGTGCCTGTGGATAGGCTGCAGAGGGATAGTGAAGACCAGCAAGATCTTTCAGGGCTGGCACCTTCCTTGTGGGAGAAGGAGCCGTAAGTTTGCCTTTTCAGAATAAGCTTCTGCCGAGAGTGAGCACTGTGACATGCTGAGTCTCTGGGAAAGCAGAGATCCCCAGTGCTGTTGTGCCTGTGGATAGGCTGCAGAGGGATAGTGAAGACCAGCAAGATCTTTCAGGGCTGGCAGCTTCCTTGTGGGAGAAGGAGCCGTAAGTTTGCCTTTTCAGAAAAAAGCTTCTGCCGAGAGCGAGCACCGTGACATGCTGAGTCTCTGGGAAAGCAGAGATCCCCAATGCTGTTGTGCCTGTGGATAGGCTGCAGAGGGATAGTGAAGACCAGCAAGATCTTTCAGGGCTGGCACCTTCCTTGTGGGAGAAGGAGCCGTAAGTTTGCCTTTTCAGAATAAGCTTCTGCCGAGAGTGAGCACCGTGACATGCTGAGTCTCCTGGAAAGCAGAGATCCCCAGTGCTGTTGTGCCTGTGGATAGGCTGCAGAGGGATAGTGAATACCAGCAAGATCTTTCAGGGCTGGCACCTTCCTTGTGGGAGAAGGAGCCGTAAGTTTGCCTTTTCAGAATAAGCTTCTGCCGAGAGTGAGCACTGTGACATGCTGAGTCTCTGGGAAAGCAGAGATCCCCAATGCTGTTGTGCCTGTGGATAGGCTGCAGAGGGATAGTGAAGACCAGCAAGATCTTTCAGGGCTGGCACCTTCCTTGTGGGAGAAGCAGCCGTAAGTTTGCCTTTTCAGAAAAAAGCTTCTGCCGAGAGCGAGCACCGTGACATGCTGAGTCTCTGGGAAAGCAGAGATCCCCAATGCTGTTGTGCCTGTGGATAGGCTGCAGAGGGATAGTGAAGACCAGCAAGATCTTTCAGGGCTGGCACCTTCCTTGTGGGAGAAGGAGCCCTAAGTTTGCCTTTTCAGAAAAAAGCTTCTGCCGAGAACGAGCACCGTGACATGCTGAGTCTCTGGGAAAGCAGAGATCCCCAATGCTGTTGTGCCTGTGGATAGGCTTGCAGAGGGATAGTGAAGACCAGCAAGATCTTTCAGGGCTGGCAGCTTCCTTGTGGGAGAAGGAGCCGTAAGTTTGCCTTTTCAGAATAAGCTTCTGCCGAGAGTGAGCACCGTGACATGCTGAGTCTCCTGGAAAGCAGAGATCCCCAGTGCTGTTGTGCCTGTGGATAGGCTGCAGAGGGATAGTGAAGACCAGCAAGATCTTTCAGGGCTGGCACCTTCCTTGTGGGAGAAGGAGCCCTAAGTTTGCCTTTTCAGAAAAAAGCTTCTGCCGAGAACGAGCACCCTGACATGCTGAGTCTCTGGGAAAGCAGAGATCCCCAATGCTGTTGTGCCTGTGATTAGGCTGCAGAGGGATAGTGAAGACCAGCAAGATCTTTCAGGGCTGGCACCTTCCTTGTGGGAGAAGCAGCCCTAAGTTTTCCTTTTCAGAAAAAAGCTTCTGCCGAGAACGAGCACCGTGACATGCTGAGTCTCTGGGAAAGCAGAGATCCCCAATGCTGTTGTGCCTGTGGATAGGCTGCAGAGGGATAGTGAAGACCAGCAAGATCTTTCAGGGCTGGCACCTTCCTTGTGGGAGAAGGAGCCCTAAGTTTGCCTTTTCAGAAAAAAGCTTCTGCCGAGAACGAGCACCGTGACATGCTGAGTCTCTGGGAAAGCAGAGATCCCCAATGCTGTTGTGCCTGTGGATAGGCTGCAGAGGGATAGTGAAGACCAGCAAGATCTTTCAGGGCTGGCACCTTCCTTGTGGGAGAAGCAGCCCTAAGTTTTCCTTTTCAGAAAAAAGCTTCTGTCGAGAACGAGCACCCTGACATGCTGAGTCTCTGGGAAAGCAGAGATCCCCAATGCTGTTGTGCCTGTGGATAGGCTGCAGAGGGATAGTGAAGACCAGCAAGATCTTTCAGGGCTGGCAGCTTCCTTGTGGGAGAAGCAGCCGTAAGTTTGCCTTTTCAGAAAAAAGCTTCTGCCGAGAACGAGCACCGTGACATGCTGAGTCTCTGGGAAAGCAGAGATCCCCAATGCTGTTGTGCCTGTGGATAGGCTGCAGAGGGATAGTGAAGACCAGCAAGATCTTTCAGGGCTGGCACCTTCCTTGTGGGAGAAGGAGCCAGACGTTTGCCTTTTCAGAAAAAGCTTCTGCCGAGGACGAGCACCGTGACATGCTGAATCTCTGGGAAAGCAGAGATCCCCAGTGCTGTTGTGCCTGTGGATAGGCTGCAGAGGGATAGTGAATACCAGCAAGATCTTTCAGGGCTGGCACCTTCCTTGTGGGAGAAGGAGCCGTAAGTTTGCCTTTTCAGAATAAGCTTCTGCCGAGAGTGAGCACCGTGACATGCTGAGTCTCTTGGAAAGCAGAGATCCCCAGTGCTGTTGTGCCTGTGGATAGGCTGCAGAGGGATAGTGAAGACCAGCAAGATCTTTCAGGGCTGGCACCTTCCTTGTGGGAGAAGGAGCCCTAAGTTTGCCTTTTCAGAAAAAAGCTTCTGCCGAGAACGAGCACCCTGACATGCTGAGTCTCTGGGAAAGCAGAGATCCCCAATGCTGTTGTGCCTGTGGATAGGCTGCAGAGGGATAGTGAAGACCAGCAAGATCTTTCAGGACTGGCACCTTCCTTGTGGGAGAAGGAGCCGTAAGTTTGCCTTTTCAGAATAAGCTTCTGCCGAGAGTGAGCACTGTGACATGCTGAGTCTCTGGGAAAGCAGAGATCCCCAATGCTGTTGTGCCTGTGGATAGGCTGCAGAGGGATAGTGAAGACCAGCAAGATCTTTCAGGGCTGGCACCTTCCTTGTGGGAGAAGCAGCCGTAAGTTTGCCTTTTCAGAAAAAAGCTTCTGCCGAGAGCGAGCACCGTGACATGCTGAGTCTCTGGGAAAGCAGAGATCCCCAATGCTGTTGTGCCTGTGGATAGGCTGCAGAGGGATAGTGAAGACCAGCAAGATCTTTCAGGGCTGGCACCTTCCTTGTGGGAGAAGGAGCCCTAAGTTTGCCTTTTCAGAAAAAAGCTTCTGCCGAGAACGAGCACCGTGACATGCTGAGTCTCTGGGAAAGCAGAGATCCCCAATGCTGTTGTGCCTGTGGATAGGCTGCAGAGGGATAGTGAAGACCAGCAAGATCTTTCAGGGCTGGCAGCTTCCTTGTGGGAGAAGGAGCCCTAAGTTTGCCTTTTCAGAAAAAAGCTTCTGCCGAGAACGAGCACCGTGACATGCTGAGTCTCTGGGAAAGCAGAGATCCCCAATGCTGTTGTGCCTGTGGATAGGCTGCACAGGGATAGTGAAGACCTGCATTAGCTTTCAGGGCTGGCACCTTCCTTGTGGGAGAAGGAGCCAGACGTTTTTCCTTTTCAGAAAAAGCTTCTGCCGAGGACGAGCACCCTGACATGCTGAGTCTCTGGGAAAGCAGAGATCCCCAATGCTGTTGTGCCTGTGGATAGGCTGCAGAGGGATAGTGAAGACCAGCAAGATCTTTCAGGGCTGGCACCTTCCTTGTGGGAGAAGGAGCCCTAAGTTTGCCTTTTCAGAAAAAAGCTTCTGCCGAGAACGAGCACCGTGACATGCTGAGTCTCTGGGAAAGCAGAGATCCCCAATGCTGTTGTGCCTGTGGATAGGCTGCAGAGGGATAGTGAAGACCAGCAAGATCTTTCAGGGCTGGCACCTTCCTTGTGGGAGAAGGAGCCCTAAGTTTGCCTTTTCAGAAAAAAGCTTCTGCCGAGAACGAGCACCGTGACATGCTGAGTCTCTGGGAAAGCAGAGATCCCCAATGCTGTTGTGCCTGTGATTAGGCTGCAGAGGGATAGTGAAGACCAGCAAGATCTTTCAGGGCTGGCAGCTTCCTTGTGGGAGAAGCAGCCGTAAGTTTTCCTTTTCAGAAAAAAGCTTCTGTCGAGAACGAGCACCCTGACATGCTGAGTCTCTGGGAAAGCAGAGATCCCCAATGCTGTTGTGCCTGTGGATAGGCTGCAGAGGGATAGTGAAGACCAGCAAGATCTTTCAGGGCTGGCACCTTCCTTGTGGGAGAAGGAGCCCTAAGTTTTCCTTTTCAGAAAAAAGCTTCTGCCGAGAACGAGCACCGTGACATGCTGAGTCTCTGGGAAAGCAGAGATCCCCAATGCTGTTGTGCCTGTGGATAGGCTGCAGAGGGATAGTGAAGACCAGCAAGATCTTTCAGGGCTGGCACCTTCCTTGTGGGAGAAGGAGCCAGACGTTTGCCTTTTCAGAAAAAGCTTCTGCCGAGGACGAGCACCGTGACATGCTGAATCTCTGGGAAAGCAGAGATCCCCAGTGCTGTTGTGCCTGTGGATAGGCTGCAGAGGGATAGTGAATACCAGCAAGATCTTTCAGGGCTGGCACCTTCCTTGTGGGAGAAGGAGCCGTAAGTTTGCCTTTTCAGAATAAGCTTCTGCCGAGAGTGAGCACTGTGACATGCTGAGTCTCTGGGAAAGCAGAGATCCCCAATGCTGTTGTGCCTGTGGATAGGCTTGCAGAGGGATAGTGAAGACCAGCAAGATCTTTCAGGGCTGGCAGCTTCCTTGTGGGAGAAGGAGCCGTAAGTTTGCCTTTTCAGAATAAGCTTCTGCCGAGAGTGAGCACCGTGACATGCTGAGTCTCCTGGAAAGCAGAGATCCCCAGTGCTGTTGTGCCTGTGGATAGGCTGCAGAGGGATAGTGAAGACCAGCAAGATCTTTCAGGGCTGGCACCTTCCTTGTGGGAGAAGGAGCCCTAAGTTTGCCTTTTCAGAAAAAAGCTTCTGCCGAGAACGAGCACCCTGACATGCTGAGTCTCTGGGAAAGCAGAGATCCCCAATGCTGTTGTGCCTGTGATTAGGCTGCAGAGGGATAGTGAAGACCAGCAAGATCTTTCAGGGCTGGCAGCTTCCTTGTGGGAGAAGCAGCCCTAAGTTTTCCTTTTCATAAAAAAGCTTCTGCCGAGAACGAGCACCGTGACATGCTGAGTCTCTGGGAAAGCAGAGATCCCCAATGCTGTTGTGCCTGTGGATAGGCTGCAGAGGGATAGTGAAGACCAGCAAGATCTTTCAGGGCTGGCACCTTCCTTGTGGGAGAAGGAGCCCTAAGTTTGCCTTTTCAGAAAAAAGCTTCTGCCGAGAACGAGCACCGTGACATGCTGAGTCTCTGGGAAAGCAGAGATCCCCAATGCTGTTGTGCCTGTGGATAGGCTGCAGAGGGATAGTGAAGACCAGCAAGATCTTTCAGGGCTGCCACCTTCCTTGTGGGAGAAGCAGCCCTAAGTTTTCCTTTTCAGAAAAAAGCTTCTGTCGAGAACGAGCACCCTGACATGCTGAGTCTCTGGGAAAGCAGAGATCCCCAATGCTGTTGTGCCTGTGGATAGGCTGCAGAGGGATAGTGAAGACCAGCAAGATCTTTCAGGGCTGGCAGCTTCCTTGTGGGAGAAGCAGCCGTAAGTTTGCCTTTTCAGAAAAAAGCTTCTGCCGAGAACGAGCACCGTGACATGCTGAGTCTCTGGGAAAGCAGAGATCCCCAATGCTGTTGTGCCTGTGGATAGGCTGCAGAGGGATAGTGAAGACCAGCAAGATCTTTCAGGGCTGGCACCTTCCTTGTGGGAGAAGGAGCCAGACGTTTGCCTTTTCAGAAAAAGCTTCTGCCGAGGACGAGCACCGTGACATGCTGAATCTCTGGGAAAGCAGAGATCCCCAGTGCTGTTGTGCCTGTGGATAGGCTGCAGAGGGATAGTGAATACCAGCAAGATCTTTCAGGGCTGGCACCTTCCTTGTGGGAGAAGGAGCCGTAAGTTTGCCTTTTCAGAATAAGCTTCTGCCGAGAGTGAGCACTGTGACATGCTGAGTCTCTGGGAAAGCAGAGATCCCCAATGCTGTTGTGCCTGTGGATAGGCTGCAGAGGGATAGTGAATACAAGCAAGATCTTTCAGGGCTGGCAGCTTCCTTGTGGGAGAAGGAGCCGTAAGTTTGCCTTTTCAGAATAAGCTTCTGCCGAGAGTGAGCACCGTGACATGCTGAGTCTCTTGGAAAGCAGAGATCCCCAATGCTGTTGTGCCTGTGGATAGGCTGCAGAGGGATAGTGAAGACCAGCAAGATCTTTCAGGGCTGGCACCTTCCTTGTGGGAGAAGGAGCCCTAAGTTTGCCTTTTCAGAAAAAAGCTTCTGCCGAGAACGAGCACCCTGACATGCTGAGTCTCTGGGAAAGCAGAGATCCCCAATGCTGTTGTGCCTGTGGATAGGCTGCAGAGGGATAGTGAATACCAGCAAGATCTTTCAGGACTGGCACCTTCCTTGTGGGAGAAGGAGCCGTAAGTTTGCCTTTTCAGAATAAGCTTCTGCCGAGAGTGAGCACTGTGACATGCTGAGTCTCTGGGAAAGCAGAGATCCCCAATGCTGTTGTGCCTGTGGATAGGCTGCAGAGGGATAGTGAAGACCAGCAAGATCTTTCAGGGCTGGCACCTTCCTTGTGGGAGAAGCAGCCGTAAGTTTGCCTTTTCAGAAAAAAGCTTCTGCCGAGAGCGAGCACCGTGACATGCTGAGTCTCTGGGAAAGCAGAGATCCCCAATGCTGTTGTGCCTGTGGATAGGCTGCAGAGGGATAGTGAAGACCAGCAAGATCTTTCAGGGCTGGCACCTTCCTTGTGGGAGAAGGAGCCCTAAGTTTGCCTTTTCAGAAAAAAGCTTCTGCCGAGAACGAGCACCGTGACATGCTGAGTCTCTGGGAAAGCAGAGATCCCCAATGCTGTTGTGCCTGTGGATAGGCTTGCAGAGGGATAGTGAAGACCAGCAAGATCTTTCAGGGCTGGCAGCTTCCTTGTGGGAGAAGGAGCCGTAAGTTTGCCTTTTCAGAATAAGCTTCTGCCGAGAGTGAGCACCGTGACATGCTGAGTCTCCTGGAAAGCAGAGATCCCCAGTGCTGTTGTGCCTGTGGATAGGCTGCAGAGGGATAGTGAAGACCAGCAAGATCTTTCAGGGCTGGCACCTTCCTTGTGGGAGAAGGAGCCCTAAGTTTGCCTTTTCAGAAAAAAGCTTCTGCCGAGAACGAGCACCGTGACATGCTGAGTCTCTGGGAAAGCAGAGATCCCCAATGCTGTTGTGCCTGTGATTAGGCTGCAGAGGGATAGTGAAGACCAGCAAGATCTTTCAGGGCTGGCAGCTTCCTTGTGGGAGAAGCAGCCCTAAGTTTTCCTTTTCAGAAAAAAGCTTCTGCCGAGAACGAGCACCGTGACATGCTGGTCTCTGGGAAAGCAGAGATCCCCAATGCTGTTGTGCCTGTGGATAGGCTGCAGAGGGATAGTGAAGACCAGCAAGATCTTTCAGGGCTGGCACCTTCCTTGTGGGAGAAGGAGCCCTAAGTTTGCCTTTTCAGAAAAAAGCTTCTGCCGAGAACGAGCACCGTGACATGCTGAGTCTCTGGGAAAGCAGAGATCCCCAATGCTGTTGTGCCTGTGGATAGGCTGCAGAGGGATAGTGAAGACCAGCAAGATCTTTCAGGGCTGGCACCTTCCTTGTGGGAGAAGCAGCCCTAAGTTTTCCTTTTCAGAAAAAAGCTTCTGTCGAGAACGAGCACCCTGACATGCTGAGTCTCTGGGAAAGCAGAGATCCCCAATGCTGTTGTGCCTGTGGATAGGCTGCAGAGGGATAGTGAAGACCAGCAAGATCTTTCAGGGCTGGCAGCTTCCTTGTGGGAGAAGCAGCCGTAAGTTTGCCTTTTCAGAAAAAAGCTTCTGCCGAGAACGAGCACCGTGACATGCTGAGTCTCTGGGAAAGCAGAGATCCCCAATGCTGTTGTGCCTGTGGATAGGCTGCAGAGGGATAGTGAAGACCAGCAAGATCTTTCAGGGCTGGCACCTTCCTTGTGGGAGAAGGAGCCCTAAGTTTGCCTTTTCAGAAAAAAGCTTCTGCCGAGAACGAGCACCGTGACATGCTGAGTCTCTGGGAAAGCAGAGATCCCCAATGCTGTTGTGCCTGTGGATAGGCTTGCAGAGGGATAGTGAAGACCAGCAAGATCTTTCAGGGCTGGCAGCTTCCTTGTGGGAGAAGGAGCCGTAAGTTTGCCTTTTCAGAATAAGCTTCTGCCGAGAGTGAGCACCGTGACATGCTGAGTCTCCTGGAAAGCAGAGATCCCCAGTGCTGTTGTGCCTGTGGATAGGCTGCAGAGGGATAGTGAAGACCAGCAAGATCTTTCAGGGCTGCCACCTTCCTTGTGGGAGAAGGAGCCCTAAGTTTGCCTTTTCAGAAAAAAGCTTCTGCCGAGAACGAGCACCGTGACATGCTGAGTCTCTGGGAAAGCAGAGATCCCCAATGCTGTTGTGCCTGTGGATAGGCTGCAGAGGGATAGTGAAGACCAGCAAGATCTTTCAGGGCTGGCAGCTTCCTTGTGGGAGAAGGAGCCCTAAGTTTGCCTTTTCAGAAAAAAGCTTCTGCCGAGAACGAGCACCGTGACATGCTGAGTCTCTGGGAAAGCAGAGATCCCCAATGCTGTTGTGCCTGTGGATAGGCTGCAGAGGGATAGTGAAGACCTGCATTAGCTTTCAGGGCTGGCACCTTCCTTGTGGGAGAAGGAGCCAGACGTTTTTCCTTTTCAGAAAAAGCTTCTGCCGAGGACGAGCACCCTGACATGCTGAGTCTCTGGGAAAGCAGAGATCCCCAATGCTGTTGTGCCTGTGGATAGGCTGCAGAGGGATAGTGAAGACCAGCAAGATCTTTCAGGGCTGGCAGCTTCCTTGTGGGAGAAGCAGCCGTAAGTTTGCCTTTTCAGAAAAAAGCTTCTGCCGAGAACGAGCACCGTGACATGCTGAGTCTCTGGGAAAGCAGAGATCCCCAATGCTGTTGTGCCTGTGGATAGGCTGCAGAGGGATAGTGAAGACCAGCAAGATCTTTCAGGGCTGGCACCTTCCTTGTGGGAGAAGGAGCCAGACGTTTGCCTTTTCAGAAAAAGCTTCTGCCGAGGACGAGCACCGTGACATGCTGAATCTCTGGGAAAGCAGAGATCCCCAGTGCTGTTGTGCCTGTGGATAGGCTGCAGAGGGATAGTGAATACCAGCAAGATCTTTCAGGGCTGGCACCTTCCTTGTGGGAGAAGGAGCCGTAAGTTTGCCTTTTCAGAATAAGCTTCTGCCGAGAGTGAGCACTGTGACATGCTGAGTCTCTGGGAAAGCAGAGATCCCCAATGCTGTTGTGCCTGTGGATAGGCTGCAGAGGGATAGTGAAGACCAGCAAGATCTTTCAGGGCTGGCACCTTCCTTGTGGGAGAAGGAGCCCTAAGTTTGCCTTTTCAGAAAAAAGCTTCTGCCGAGAACGAGCACCGTGACATGCTGAGTCTCTGGGAAAGCAGAGATCCCCAATGCTGTTGTGCCTGTGGATAGGCTGCAGAGGGATAGTGAAGACCAGCAAGATCTTTCAGGGCTGGCACCTTCCTTGTGGGAGAAGCAGCCCTAAGTTTTCCTTTTCAGAAAAAAGCTTCTGCCGAGAACGAGCACCGTGACATGCTGAGTCTCTGGGAAAGCAGAGATCCCCAATGCTGTTGTGCCTGTGGATAGGCTGCAGAGGGATAGTGAAGACCAGCAAGATCTTTCAGGGCTGGCACCTTCCTTGTGGGAGAAGGAGCCCTAAGTTTGCCTTTTCAGAAAAAAGCTTCTGCCGAGAACGAGCACCCTGACATGCTGAGTCTCTGGGAAAGCAGAGATCCCCAATGCTGTTGTGCCTGAGGATAGGCTGCAGAGGGATAGTGAATACCAGCAAGATCTTTCAGGACTGGCACCTTCCTTGTGGGAGAAGGAGCCGTAAGTTTGCCTTTTCAGAATAAGCTTCTGCCGAGAGTGAGCACTGTGACATGCTGAGTCTCTGGGAAAGCAGAGATCCCCAATGCTGTTGTGCCTGTGGATAGGCTGCAGAGGGATAGTGAAGACCAGCAAGATCTTTCAGGGCTGGCACCTTCCTTGTGGGAGAAGCAGCCGTAAGTTTGCCTTTTCATAAAAAAGCTTCTGCCGAGAGCGAGCACCGTGACATGCTGAGTCTCTGGGAAAGCAGAGATCCCCAATGCTGTTGTGCCTGTGGATAGGCTGCAGAGGGATAGTGAAGACCAGCAAGATCTTTCAGGGCTGGCACCTTCCTTGTGGGAGAAGGAGCCCTAAGTTTGCCTTTTCAGAAAAAAGCTTCTGCCGAGAACGAGCACCGTGACATGCTGAGTCTCTGGGAAAGCAGAGATCCCCAATGCTGTTGTGCCTGTGGATAGGCTTGCAGAGGGATAGTGAAGACCAGCAAGATCTTTCAGGGCTGGCAGCTTCCTTGTGGGAGAAGGAGCCGTAAGTTTGCCTTTTCAGAATAAGCTTCTGCCGAGAGTGAGCACCGTGACATGCTGAGTCTCCTGGAAAGCAGAGATCCCCAGTGCTGTTGTGCCTGTGGATAGGCTGCAGAGGGATAGTGAAGACCAGCAAGATCTTTCAGGGCTGGCACCTTCCTTGTGGGAGAAGGAGCCCTAAGTTTGCCTTTTCAGAAAAAAGCTTCTGCCGAGAACGAGCACCGTGACATGCTGAGTCTCTGGGAAAGCAGAGATCCCCAATGCTGTTGTGCCTGTGATTAGGCTGCAGAGGGATAGTGAAGACCAGCAAGATCTTTCAGGGCTGGCAGCTTCCTTGTGGGAGAAGCAGCCCTAAGTTTTCCTTTTCAGAAAAAAGCTTCTGCCGAGAACGAGCACCGTGACATGCTGAGTCTCTGGGAAAGCAGAGATCCCCAATGCTGTTGTGCCTGTGGATAGGCTGCAGAGGGATAGTGAAGACCAGCAAGATCTTTCAGGGCTGGCACCTTCCTTGTGGGAGAAGGAGCCCTAAGTTTGCCTTTTCAGAAAAAAGCTTCTGCCGAGAACGAGCACCGTGACATGCTGAGTCTCTGGGAAAGCAGAGATCCCCAATGCTGTTGTGCCTGTGGATAGGCTGCAGAGGGATAGTGAAGACCAGCGAGATCTTTCAGGGCTGGCACCTTCCTTGTGGGAGAAGCAGCCCTAAGTTTTCCTTTTCAGAAAAAAGCTTCTGTCGAGAACGAGCACCCTGACATGCTGAGTCTCTGGGAAAGCAGAGATCCCCAATGCTGTTGTGCCTGTGGATAGGCTGCAGAGGGATAGTGAAGACCAGCAAGATCTTTCAGGGCTGGCAGCTTCCTTGTGGGAGAAGCAGCCGTAAGTTTGCCTTTTCAGAAAAAAGCTTCTGCCGAGAACGAGCACCGTGACATGCTGAGTCTCTGGGAAAGCAGAGATCCCCAATGCTGTTGTGCCTGTGGATAGGCTGCAGAGGGATAGTGAAGACCAGCAAGATCTTTCAGGGCTGGCACCTTCCTTGTGGGAGAAGGAGCCCTAAGTTTGCCTTTTCAGAAAAAAGCTTCTGCCGAGAACGAGCACCGTGACATGCTGAGTCTCTGGGAAAGCAGAGATCCCCAATGCTGTTGTGCCTGTGGATAGGCTTGCAGAGGGATAGTGAAGACCAGCAAGATCTTTCAGGGCTGGCAGCTTCCTTGTGGGAGAAGGAGCCGTAAGTTTGCCTTTTCAGAATAAGCTTCTGCCGAGAGTGAGCACCGTGACATGCTGAGTCTCCTGGAAAGCAGAGATCCCCAGTGCTGTTGTGCCTGTGGATAGGCTGCAGAGGGATAGTGAAGACCAGCAAGATCTTTCAGGGCTGCCACCTTCCTTGTGGGAGAAGGAGCCCTAAGTTTGCCTTTTCAGAAAAAAGCTTCTGCCGAGAACGAGCACCGTGACATGCTGAGTCTCTGGGAAAGCAGAGATCCCCAATGCTGTTGTGCCTGTGGATAGGCTGCAGAGGGATAGTGAAGACCTGCATTAGCTTTCAGGGCTGGCACCTTCCTTGTGGGAGAAGGAGCCAGACGTTTTTCCTTTTCAGAAAAAGCTTCTGCCGAGGACGAGCACCCTGACATGCTGAGTCTCTGGGAAAGCAGAGATCCCCAATGCTGTTGTGCCTGTGGATAGGCTGCAGAGGGATAGTGAAGACCAGCAAGATCTTTCAGGGCTGGCAGCTTCCTTGTGGGAGAAGCAGCCGTAAGTTTGCCTTTTCAGAAAAAAGCTTCTGCCGAGAACGAGCACCGTGACATGCTGAGTCTCTGGGAAAGCAGAGATCCCCAATGCTGTTGTGCCTGTGGATAGGCTGCAGAGGGATAGTGAAGACCAGCAAGATCTTTCAGGGCTGGCACCTTCCTTGTGGGAGAAGGAGCCAGACGTTTGCCTTTTCAGAAAAAGCTTCTGCCGAGGACGAGCACCGTGACATGCTGAATCTCTGGGAAAGCAGAGATCCCCAGTGCTGTTGTGCCTGTGGATAGGCTGCAGAGGGATAGTGAATACCAGCAAGATCTTTCAGGGCTGGCACCTTCCTTGTGGGAGAAGGAGCCGTAAGTTTGCCTTTTCAGAATAAGCTTCTGCCGAGAGTGAGCACTGTGACATGCTGAGTCTCTGGGAAAGCAGAGATCCCCAATGCTGTTGTGCCTGTGGATAGGCTGCAGAGGGATAGTGAAGACCAGCAAGATCTTTCAGGGCTGGCACCTTCCTTGTGGGAGAAGGAGCCCTAAGTTTGCCTTTTCAGAAAAAAGCTTCTGCCGAGAACGAGCACCGTGACATGCTGAGTCTCTGGGAAAGCAGAGATCCCCAATGCTGTTGTGCCTGTGGATAGGCTGCAGAGGGATAGTGAAGACCAGCAAGATCTTTCAGGGCTGGCACCTTCCTTGTGGGAGAAGCAGCCCTAAGTTTTCCTTTTCAGAAAAAAGCTTCTGTCGAGAACGAGCACCCTGACATGCTGAGTCTCTGGGAAAGCAGAGATCCCCAATGCTGTTGTGCCTGTGGATAGGCTGCAGAGGGATAGTGAAGACCAGCAAGATCTTTCAGGGCTGGCAGCTTCCTTGTGGGAGAAGCAGCCGTAAGTTTGCCTTTTCAGAAAAAAGCTTCTGCCGAGAACGAGCACCGTGACATGCTGAGTCTCTGGGAAAGCAGAGATCCCCAATGCTGTTGTGCCTGTGGATAGGCTGCAGAGGGATAGTGAAGACCAGCAAGATCTTTCAGGGCTGGCACCTTCCTTGTGGGAGAAGGAGCCAGACGTTTGCCTTTTCAGAAAAAGCTTCTGCCGAGGACGAGCACCGTGACATGCTGAATCTCTGGGAAAGCAGAGATCCCCAGTGCTGTTGTGCCTGTGGATAGGCTGCAGAGGGATAGTGAATACCAGCAAGATCTTTCAGGGCTGGCACCTTCCTTGTGGGAGAAGGAGCCGTAAGTTTGCCTTTTCACAATAAGCTTCTGCCGAGAGTGAGCACTGTGACATGCTGAGTCTCTGGGAAAGCAGAGATCCCCAATGCTGTTGTGCCTGTGGATAGGCTGCAGAGGGATAGTGAAGACCAGCAAGATCTTTCAGGGCTGGCACCTTCCTTGTGGGAGAAGCAGCCGTAAGTTTGCCTTTTCAGAAAAAAGCTTCTGCCGAGAGCGAGCACCGTGACATGCTGAGTCTCTGGGAAAGCAGAGATCCCCAATGCTGTTGTGCCTGTGGATAGGCTGCAGAGGGATAGTGAAGACCAGCAAGATCTTTCAGGGCTGGCACCTTCCTTGTGGGAGAAGGAGCCCTAAGTTTGCCTTTTCAGAAAAAAGCTTCTGCCGAGAACGAGCACCGTGACATGCTGAGTCTCTGGGAAAGCAGAGATCCCCAATGCTGTTGTGCCTGTGGATAGGCTTGCAGAGGGATAGTGAAGACCAGCAAGATCTTTCAGGGCTGGCAGCTTCCTTGTGGGAGAAGGAGCCGTAAGTTTGCCTTTTCAGAATAAGCTTCTGCCGAGAGTGAGCACCGTGACATGCTGAGTCTCCTGGAAAGCAGAGATCCCCAGTGCTGTTGTGCCTGTGGATAGGCTGCAGAGGGATAGTGAAGACCAGCAAGATCTTTCAGGGCTGCCACCTTCCTTGTGGGAGAAGGAGCCCTAAGTTTGCCTTTTCAGAAAAAAGCTTCTGCCGAGAACGAGCACCGTGACATGCTGAGTCTCTGGGAAAGCAGAGATCCCCAATGCTGTTGTGCCTGTGGATAGGCTGCAGAGGGATAGTGAAGACCAGCAAGATCTTTCAGGGCTGGCACCTTCCTTGTGGGAGAAGCAGCCCTAAGTTTTCCTTTTCAGAAAAAAGCTTCTGTCGAGAACGAGCACCCTGACATGCTGAGTCTCTGGGAAAGCAGAGATCCCCAATGCTGTTGTGCCTGTGGATAGGCTGCAGAGGGATAGTGAAGACCAGAAAGATCTTTCAGGGCTGGCAGCTTCCTTGTGGGAGAAGCAGCCGTAAGTTTGCCTTTTCAGAAAAAAGCTTCTGCCGAGAACGAGCACCGTGACATGCTGAGTCTCTGGGAAAGCAGAGATCCCCAATGCTGTTGTGCCTGTGGATAGGCTGCAGAGGGATAGTGAAGACCAGCAAGATCTTTCAGGGCTGGCACCTTCCTTGTGGGAGAAGGAGCCCTAAGTTTGCCTTTTCAGAAAAAAGCTTCTGCCGAGAACGAGCACCGTGACATGCTGAGTCTCTGGGAAAGCAGAGATCCCCAATGCTGTTGTGCCTGTGGATAGGCTGCAGAGGGATAGTGAAGACCAGCAAGATCTTTCAGGGCTGGCACCTTCCTTGTGGGAGAAGGAGCCCTAAGTTTGCCTTTTCAGAAAAAAGCTTCTGCCGAGAACGAGCACCGTGACATGCTGAGTCTCTGGGAAAGCAGAGATCCCCAATGCTGTTGTGCCTGTGGATAGGCTGCAGAGGGATAGTGAAGACCAGCAAGATCTTTCAGGGCTGGCACCTTCCTTGTGGGAGAAGCAGCCCTAAGTTTTCCTTTTCAGAAAAAAGCTTCTGTCAAGAACGAGCACCCTGACATGCTGAGTCTCTGGGAAAGCAGAGATCCCCAATGCTGTTGTGCCTGTGGATAGGCTGCAGAGGGATAGTGAAGACCAGCAAGATCTTTCAGGGCTGGCACCTTCCTTGTGGGAGAAGGAGCCCTAAGTTTGCCTTTTCAGAAAAAAGCTTCTGCCGAGAGCGAGCACCGTGACATGCTGAGTCTCTGGGAAAGCAGAGATCCCCAATGCTGTTGTGCCTGTGGATAGGCTGCAGAGGGATAGTGAAGACCAGCAAGATCTTTCAGGGCTGGCACCTTCCTTGTGGGAGAAGGAGCCAGACGTTTGCCTTTTTAGAAAAAGCTTCTGCCGAGGACGAGCACCGTGACATGCTGAATCTCTGGGAAAGCAGAGATCCCCAGTGCTGTTGTGCCTGTGGATAGGCTGCAGAGGGATAGTGAATACCAGCAAGATCTTTCAGGGCTGGCACCTTCCTTGTGGGAGAAGGAGCCCTAAGTTTGCCTTTTCAAAATAAGCTTCTGCGAGAGTGAGCACTGTGACATGCTGAGTCTCTGGGAAAGCAGAGATCCCCAATGCTGTTGTGCCTGTGGATAGGCTGCAGAGGGATAGTGAAGACCAGCAAGATCTTTCAGGGCTGGCACCTTCCTTGTGGGAGAAGCAGCCGTAAGTTTGCCTTTTCAGAAAAAAGCTTCTGCCGAGAACGAGCACCGTGACATGCTGAGTCTCTGGGAAAGCAGAGATCCCCAATGCTGTTGTGCCTGTGGATAGGCTGCAGAGGGATAGTGAAGACCAGCAAGATCTTTCAGGGCTGCCACCTTCCTTGTGGGAGAAGGAGCCCTAAGTTTGCCTTTTCAGAAAAAAGCTTCTGCCGAGAACGAGCACCGTGACATGCTGAGTCTCTGGGAAAGCAGAGATCCCCAATGCTGTTGTGCCTGTGGATAGGCTGCAGAGGGATAGTGAAGACCAGCAAGATCTTTCAGGGCTGGCACCTTCCTTGTGGGAGAAGCAGCCGTAAGTTTGCCTTTTCAGAAAAAAGCTTCTGCCGAGAGCGAGCACCGTGACATGCTGAGTCTCTGGGAAAGCAGAGATCCCCAATGCTGTTGTGCCTGTGGATAGGCTGCAGAGGGATAGTGAAGACCAGCAAGATCTTTCAGGGCTGGCACCTTCCTTGTGGGAGAAGGAGCCCTAAGTTTGCCTTTTCAGAAAAAAGCTTCTGCCGAGAACGAGCACCGTGACATGCTGAGTCTCTGGGAAAGCAGAGATCCCCAATGCTGTTGTGCCTGTGGATAGGCTGCAGAGGGATAGTGAAGACCAGCAAGATCTTTCAGGGCTGGCACCTTCCTTGTGGGAGAAGCAGCCCTAAGTTTTCCTTTTCAGAAAAAAGCTTCTGTCGAGAACGAGCACCCTGACATGCTGAGTCTCTGGGAAAGCAGAGATCCCCAATGCTGTTGTGCCTGTGGATAGGCTGCAGAGGGATAGTGAAGACCAGCAAGATCTTTCAGGGCTGGCACCTTCCTTGTGGGAGAAGGAGCCCTAAGTTTGCCTTTTCAGAAAAAAGCTTCTGCCGAGAACGAGCACCGTGACATGCTGAGTCTCTGGGAAAGCAGAGATCCCCAATGCTGTTGTGCCTGTGGATAGGCTGCAGAGGGATAGTGAAGACCAGCAAGATCTTTCAGGGCTGGCACCTTCCTTGTGGGAGAAGGAGCCAGACGTTTGCCTTTTCAGAAAAAGCTTCTGCCGAGGACGAGCACCGTGACATGCTGAATCTCTGGGAAAGCAGAGATCCCCAGTGCTGTTGTGCCTGTGGATAGGCTGCAGAGGGATAGTGAATACCAGCAAGATCTTTCAGGGCTGGCACCTTCCTTGTGGGAGAAGGAGCCCTAAGTTTGCCTTTTCAGAATAAGCTTCTGCCGAGAGTGAGCACTGTGACATGCTGAGTCTCTGGGAAAGCAGAGATCCCCAATGCTGTTGTGCCTGTGGATAGGCTGCAGAGGGATAGTGAAGACCAGCAAGATCTTTCAGGGCTGGCACCTTCCTTGTGGGAGAAGGAGCCCTAAGTTTGCCTTTTCAGAAAAAAGCTTCTGCCGAGAACGAGCACCGTGACATGCTGAGTCTCTGGGAAAGCAGAGATCCCCAATGCTGTTGTGCCTGTGGATAGGCTGCAGAGGGATAGTGAAGACCAGCAAGATCTTTCAGGGCTGGCACCTTCCTTGTGGGAGAAGGAGCCGTAAGTTTGCCTTTTCAGAATAAGCTTCTGCCGAGAGTGAGCACTGTGACATGCTGAGTCTCTGGGAAAGCAGAGATCCCCAATGCTGTTGTGCCTGTGGATAGGCTGCAGAGGGATAGTGAAGACCAGCAAGATCTTTCAGGGCTGGCACCTTCCTTGTGGGAGAAGCAGCCGTAAGTTTGCCTTTTCAGAAAAAAGCTTCTGCCGAGAGCGAGCACCGTGACATGCTGAGTCTCTGGGAAAGCAGAGATCCCCAATGCTGTTGTGCCTGTGGATAGGCTGCAGAGGGATAGTGAAGACCAGCAAGATCTTTCAGGGCTGGCACCTTCCTTGTGGGAGAAGGAGCCCTAAGTTTGCCTTTTCAGAAAAAAGCTTCTGCCGAGAACGAGCACCGTGACATGCTGAGTCTCTGGGAAAGCAGAGATCCCCAGTGCTGTTGTGCCTGTGGATAGGCTGCAGAGGGATAGTGAATACCAGCAAGATCTTTCAGGGCTGGCACCTTCCTTGTGGGAGAAGGAGCCGTAAGTTTGCCTTTTCAGAATAAGCTTCTGCCGAGAGTGAGCACCGTGACATGCTGAATCTCTGGGAAAGCAGAGATCCCCAGTGCTGTTGTGCCTGTGGATAGGCTGCAGAGGGATAGTGAATACCAGCAAGATCTTTCAGGGCTGGCACCTTCCTTGTGGGAAAAGGAGCCAGCCGTTTGCCTTTTCAGAATAAGCTTCTGCCGAGAGTGAGCACTGTGACATGCTGAGTCTCTGGGAAAGCAGAGATCCCCAATGCTGTTGTGCCTGTGGATAGGCTGCAGAGGGATAGTGAAGACCAGCAAGATCTTTCAGGGCTGGCACCTTCCTTGTGGGAGAAGCAGCCGTAAGTTTGCCTTTTCAGAAAAAAGCTTCTGCCGAGAGCGAGCACCGTGACATGCTGAGTCTCTGGGAAAGCAGAGATCCCCAATGCTGTTGTGCCTGTGGATAGGCTGCATAGGGATAGTGAAGACCAGCAAGATCTTTCAGGGCTGGCACCTTCCTTGTGGGAGAAGGAGCCCTAAGTTTGCCTTTTCAGAAAAAAGCTTCTGCCGAGAACGAGCACCGTGACATGCTGAGTCTCTGGGAAAGCAGAGATCCCCAATGCTGTTGTGCCTGTGGATAGGCTTGCAGAGGGATAGTGAAGACCAGCAAGATCTTTCAGGGCTGGCAGCTTCCTTGTGGGAGAAGGAGCCGTAAGTTTGCCTTTTCAGAATAAGCTTCTGCCGAGAGTGAGCACCGTGACATGCTGAGTCTCCTGGAAAGCAGAGATCCCCAGTGCTGTTGTGCCTGTGGATAGGCTGCAGAGGGATAGTGAAGACCAGCAAGATCTTTCAGGGCTGGCACCTTCCTTGTGGGAGAAGGAGCCCTAAGTTTGCCTTTTCAGAAAAAAGCTTCTGCCGAGAACGAGCACCGTGACATGCTGAGTCTCTGGGAAAGCAGAGATCCCCAATGCTGTTGTGCCTGTGATTAGGCTGCAGAGGGATAGTGAAGACCAGCAAGATCTTTCAGGGCTGGCAGCTTCCTTGTGGGAGAAGCAGCCCTAAGTTTTCCTTTTCAGAAAAAAGCTTCTGTCGAGAACGAGCACCCTGACATGCTGAGTCTCTGGGAAAGCAGAGATCCCCAATGCTGTTGTGCCTGTGGATAGGCTGCAGAGGGATAGTGAAGACCAGAAAGATCTTTCAGGGCTGGCAGCTTCCTTGTGGGAGAAGCAGCCGTAAGTTTGCCTTTTCAGAAAAAAGCTTCTGCCGAGAACGAGCACCGTGACATGCTGAGTCTCTGGGAAAGCAGAGATCCCCAATGCTGTTGTGCCTGTGGATAGGCTGCAGAGGGATAGTGAAGACCAGCAAGATCTTTCAGGGCTGCCACCTTCCTTGTGGGAGAAGGAGCCCTAAGTTTGCCTTTTCAGAAAAAAGCTTCTGCCGAGAACGAGCACCGTGACATGCTGAGTCTCTGGGAAAGCAGAGATCCCCAATGCTGTTGTGCCTGTGGATAGGCTGCAGAGGGATAGTGAAGACCAGCAAGATCTTTCAGGGCTGGCACCTTCCTTGTGGGAGAAGGAGCCCTAAGTTTGCCTTTTCAGAAAAAAGCTTCTGCCGAGAACGAGCACCGTGACATGCTGAGTCTCTGGGAAAGCAGAGATCCCCAATGCTGTTGTGCCTGTGATTAGGCTGCAGAGGGATAGTGAAGACCAGCAAGATCTTTCAGGGCTGGCAGCTTCCTTGTGGGAGAAGCAGCCCTAAGTTTTCCTTTTCAGAAAAAAGCTTCTGCCGAGAACGAGCACCGTGACATGCTGAGTCTCTGGGAAAGCAGAGATCCCCAATGCTGTTGTGCCTGTGGATAGGCTGCAGAGGGATAGTGAAGACCAGCAAGATCTTTCAGGGCTGCCACCTTCCTTGTGGGAGAAGGAGCCCTAAGTTTGCCTTTTCAGAAAAAAGCTTCTGCCGAGAACGAGCACCGTGACATGCTGAGTCTCTGGGAAAGCAGAGATCCCCAATGCTGTTGTGCCTGTGGATAGGCTGCAGAGGGATAGTGAAGACCAGCAAGATTTTTCAGGGCTGGCAGCTTCCTTGTGGGAGAAGCAGCCGTAAGTTTGCCTTTTCAGAAAAAAGCTTCTGCCGAGAACGAGCACCGTGACATGCTGAGTCTCTGGGAAAGCAGAGATCCCCAATGCTGTTGTGCCTGTGGATAGGCTGCAGAGGGATAGTGAAGACCAGCAAGATCTTTCAGGGCTGGCACCTTCCTTGTGGGAGAAGGAGCCAGACGTTTGCCTTTTCAGAAAAAGCTTCTGCCGAGGACGAGCACCGTGACATGCTGAATCTCTGGGAAAGCAGAGATCCCCAGTGCTGTTGTGCCTGTGGATAGGCTGCAGAGGGATAGTGAATACCAGCAAGATCTTTCAGGGCTGGCACCTTCCTTGTGGGAGAAGGAGCCGTAAGTTTGCCTTTTCAGAATAAGCTTCTGCCGAGAGTGAGCACTGTGACATGCTGAGTCTCTGGGAAAGCAGAGATCCCCAATGCTGTTGTGCCTGTGGATAGGCTGCAGAGGGATAGTGAAGACCAGCAAGATCTTTCAGGGCTGGCACCTTCCTTGTGGGAGAAGCAGCCGTAAGTTTGCCTTTTCAGAAAAAAGCTTCTGCCGAGAGCGAGCACCGTGACATGCTGAGTCTCTGGGAAAGCAGAGATCCCCAATGCTGTTGTGCCTGTGGATAGGCTGCAGAGGGATAGTGAAGACCAGCAAGATCTTTCAGGGCTGGCACCTTCCTTGTGGGAGAAGGAGCCCTAAGTTTGCCTTTTCAGAAAAAAGCTTCTGCCGAGAACGAGCACCGTGACATGCTGAGTCTCTGGGAAAGCAGAGATCCCCAATGCTGTTGTGCCTGTGATTAGGCTGCAGAGGGATAGTGAAGACCAGCAAGATCTTTCAGGGCTGGCAGCTTCCTTGTGGGAGAAGCAGCCCTAAGTTTTCCTTTTCAGAAAAAAGCTTCTGCCGAGAACGAGCACCGTGACATGCTGAATCTCTGGGAAAGCAGAGATCCCCAGTGCTGTTGTGCCTGTGGATAGGCTGCAGAGGGATAGTGAAGACCAGCAAGATCTTTCAGGGCTGGCACCTTCCTTGTGGGAGAAGCAGCCGTAAGTTTGCCTTTTCAGAAAAAAGCTTCTGCCGAGAGCGAGCACCGTGACATGCTGAGTCTCTGGGAAAGCAGAGATCCCCAATGCTGTTGTGCCTGTGGATAGGCTGCAGAGGGATAGTGAAGACCAGCAAGATCTTTCAGGGCTGGCACCTTCCTTGTGGGAGAAGGAGCCCTAAGTTTGCCTTTTCAGAAAAAAGCTTCTGCCGAGAACGAGCACCGTGACATGCTGAGTCTCTGGGAAAGCAGAGATCCCCAATGCTGTTGTGCCTGTGATTAGGCTGCAGAGGGATAGTGAAGACCAGCAAGATCTTTCAGGGCTGGCAGCTTCCTTGTGGGAGAAGCAGCCCTAAGTTTTCCTTTTCAGAAAAAAGCTTCTGCCGAGAACGAGCACCGTGACATGCTGAGTCTCTGGGAAAGCAGAGATCCCCAATGCTGTTGTGCCTGTGGATAGGCTGCAGAGGGATAGTGAAGACCAGCAAGATCTTTCAGGGCTGGCACCTTCCTTGTGGGAGAAGGAGCCCTAAGTTTGCCTTTTCAGAAAAAAGCTTCTGCCGAGAACGAGCACCGTGACATGCTGAGTCTCTGGGAAAGCAGAGATCCCCAATGCTGTTGTGCCTGTGGATAGGCTGCAGAGGGATAGTGAAGACCAGCAAGATCTTTCAGGGCTGGCACCTTCCTTGTGGGAGAAGCAGCCCTAAGTTTTCCTTTTCAGAAAAAAGCTTCTGTCGAGAACGAGCACCCTGACATGCTGAGTCTCTGGGAAAGCAGAGATCCCCAATGCTGTTGTGCCTGTGGATAGGCTGCAGAGGGATAGTGAAGACCAGCAAGATCTTTCAGGGCTGGCACCTTCCTTGTGGGAGAAGCAGCCCTAAGTTTTCCTTTTCAGAAAAAAGCTTCTGTCAAGAACGAGCACCCTGACATGCTGAGTCTCTGGGAAAGCAGAGATCCCCAATGCTGTTGTGCCTGTGGATAGGCTGCAGAGGGATAGTGAAGACCAGCAAGATCTTTCAGGGCTGGCACCTTCCTTGTGGGAGAAGGAGCCAGACGTTTGCCTTTTTAGAAAAAGCTTCTGCCGAGGACGAGCACCGTGACATGCTGAATCTCTGGGAAAGCAGAGATCCCCAGTGCTGTTGTGCCTGTGGATAGGCTGCAGAGGGATAGTGAATACCAGCAAGATCTTTCAGGGCTGGCACCTTCCTTGTGGGAGAAGGAGCCCTAAGTTTGCCTTTTCAAAATAAGCTTCTGCGAGAGTGAGCACTGTGACATGCTGAGTCTCTGGGAAAGCAGAGATCCCCAATGCTGTTGTGCCTGTGGATAGGCTGCAGAGGGATAGTGAAGACCAGCAAGATCTTTCAGGACTGGCACCTTCCTTGTGGGAGAAGCAGCCGTAAGTTTGCCTTTTCAGAAAAAAGCTTCTGCCGAGAGCGAGCACCGTGACATGCTGAGTCTCTGGGAAAGCAGAGATCCCCAATGCTGTTGTGCCTGTGGATAGGCTGCAGAGGGATAGTGAAGACCAGCAAGATCTTTCAGGGCTGGCAGCTTCCTTGTGGGAGAAGGAGCCCTAAGTTTGCCTTTTCAGAAAAAAGCTTCTGCCGAGAACGAGCACCGTGACATGCTGAGTCTCTGGGAAAGCAGAGATCCCCAATGCTGTTGTGCCTGTGGATAGGCTGCAGAGGGATAGTGAAGACCAGCAAGATCTTTCAGGGCTGGCACCTTCCTTGTGGGAGAAGGAGCCAGACGTTTGCCTTTTCAGAAAAAGCTTCTGCCGAGGACTAGCACCATGACATGCTGAATCTCTGGGAAAGCAGAGATCCCCAGTGCTGTTGTGCCTGTGGATAGGCTGCAGAGGGATAGTGAATACCAGCAAGATCTTTCAGGGCTGGCACCTTCCTTGTGGGAGAAGGAGCCGTAAGTTTGCCTTTTCAGAATAAGCTTCTGCCGAGAGTGAGCACTGTGACATGCTGAGTCTCTGGGAAAGCAGAGATCCCCAATGCTGTTGTGCCTGTGGATAGGCTGCAGAGGGATAGTGAAGACCAGCAAGATCTTTCAGGGCTGGCACCTTCCTTGTGGGAGAAGCAGCCGTAAGTTTCCCTTTTCAGAAAAAAGCTTCTGCCGAGAGCGAGCACCGTGACATGCTGAGTCTCTGGGAAAGCAGAGATCCCCAATGCTGTTGTGCCTGTGGATAGGCTGCAGAGGGATAGTGAAGACCAGCAAGATCTTTCAGGGCTGGCACCTTCCTTGTGGGAGAAGGAGCCCTAAGTTTGCCTTTTCAGAAAAAAGCTTCTGCCGAGAACGAGCACCGTGACATGCTGAGTCTCTGGGAAAGCAGAGATCCCCAATGCTGTTGTGCCTGTGATTAGGCTGCAGAGGGATAGTGAAGACCAGCAAGATCTTTCAGGGCTGGCAGCTTCCTTGTGGGAGAAGCAGCCCTAAGTTTTCCTTTTCAGAAAAAAGCTTCTGCCGAGAACGAGCACCGTGACATGCTGAGTCTCTGGGAAAGCAGAGATCCCCAATGCTGTTGTGCCTGTGGATAGGCTGCAGAGGGATAGTGAAGACCAGCAAGATCTTTCAGGGCTGGCACCTTCCTTGTGGGAGAAGGAGCCCTAAGTTTGCCTTTTCAGAAAAAAGCTTCTGCCGAGAACGAGCACCGTGACATGCTGAGTCTCTGGGAAAGCAGAGATCCCCAATGCTGTTGTGCCTGTGGATAGGCTGCAGAGGGATAGTGAAGACCAGCAAGATCTTTCAGGGCTGGCACCTTCCTTGTGGGAGAAGCAGCCCTAAGTTTTCCTTTTCAGAAAAAAGCTTCTGTCGAGAACGAGCACCCTGACATGCTGAGTCTCTGGGAAAGCAGAGATCCCCAATGCTGTTGTGCCTGTGGATAGGCTGCAGAGGGATAGTGAAGACCAGCAAGATCTTTCAGGGCTGGCAGCTTCCTTGTGGGAGAAGCAGCCGTAAGTTTGCCTTTTCAGAAAAAAGCTTCTGCCGAGAACGAGCACCGTGACATGCTGAGTCTCTGGGAAAGCAGAGATCCCCAATGCTGTTGTGCCTGTGGATAGGCTGCAGAGGGATAGTGAAGACCAGCAAGATCTTTCAGGGCTGGCACCTTCCTTGTGGGAGAAGGAGCCCTAAGTTTGCCTTTTCAGAAAAAAGCTTCTGCCGAGAACGAGCACCGTGACATGCTGAGTCTCTGGGAAAGCAGAGATCCCCAATGCTGTTGTGCCTGTGGATAGGCTGCAGAGGGATAGTGAAGACCAGCAAGATCTTTCAGGGCTGGCACCTTCCTTGTGGGAGAAGGAGCCGTAAGTTTGCCTTTTCAGAATAAGCTTCTGCCGAGAGTGAGCACTGTGACATGCTGAGTCTCTGGGAAAGCAGAGATCCCCAATGCTGTTGTGCCTGTGGATAGGCTGCAGAGGGATAGTGAAGACCAGCAAGATCTTTCAGGGCTGGCACCTTCCTTGTGGGAGAAGCAGCCGTAAGTTTGCCTTTTCAGAAAAAGCTTCTGCCGAGAGAGAGCACCGTGACATGCTGAGTCTCCTGGAAAGCAGAGATCCCCAGTGCTGTTGTGCCTGTGGATAGGCTGCAGAGGGATAGTGAATACCAGCAAGATCTTTCAGGGCTGGCACCTTCCTTGTGGGAGAAGGAGCCGTAAGTTTGCCTTTTCAGAAAAAGCTTCTGCCGAGAGTGAGCACCGTGACATGCTGAGTCTCTGGGAAAGCAGAGATCCCCAGTGCTGTTGTGCCTGTGATTAGGCTGCAGAGGTATAGTGAAGACCAGCAAGATCTTTCAGGGCTGGCAGCTTCCTTGTGGGAGAAGCAGCTGTAAGTTTGCCTTTTCAGAATAAGCTTCTGCCGAGAGTGAGCACCGTGACATGCTGAGTCTCTGGGAAAGCAGAGATCCCCAGTGCTGTTGTGCCTGTGGATAGGCTGCAGAGGGATAGTGAATACTAGCAAGATCTTTCAGGGCTGGCACCTTCCTTGTGGGAGAAGGAGCCGTAAGTTTGCCTTTTCAGAAAAAGCTTCTGCCGAGAACGAGCACCGTGACATGCTGAGTCTCTGGGAAAGCAGAGATCCCCAGTGCTGTTGTGCCTGTGGATAGGCTGCAGAGGGATAGTGAATACCAGCAAGATCTTTCAGGGCTGGCACCTTCCTTGTGGGAGAAGGAGCCGTAAGTTTGCCTTTTCAGAAAAAGCTTCTGCCGAGAGTGAGCACCGTGACATGCTGAGTCTCTGGGAAAGCAGAGATCCCCAGTGCTGTTGTGCCTGTGGATAGGCTGCAGAGGGATAGTGAAGACCAGCAAGATCTTTCAGGGCTGGCACCTTCCTTGTGGGAGAAGGAGCCCTAAGTTTGCCTTTTCAGAAAAAGCTTCTGCCGAGAGTGAGCACCGTGACATGCTGAGTCTCCTGGAAAGCAGAGATCCCCAGTGCTGTTGTGCCTGTGGATAGGCTGCAGAGGGATAGTGAATACCAGCAAGATCTTTCAGGGCTGGCAGCTTCCTTGTGGGAGAAGGAGCCGTAAGTTTGCCTTTTCAGAAAAAGATTCTGCCGAGAGTGAGCACCGTGACATGCTGAGTCTCTGGGAAAGCAGAGATCCCCAGTGCTGTTGTGCCTATGGATAGGCTGCAGGGGGAAGGTGAAGACCTGCATTAGCTTTCAGGACTGGCAGCTTCCTTGTGGGAGAAGTAGCCAGACGTTTGCATTTTCAGAAAAGGGCTCTGCCGAGAGTGAGCACCGTGACATGCTGAGTCTCCTGGAAAGCAGAGATCCCCAGTGCTGTTGTGCCTGTGGATAGGCTGCAGAGGGATAGTGAAGACCAGCAAGATCTTTCAGGGCTGGCACCTTCCTTGAGGGAGAAGGAGCCGTAAGTTTGCCTTTTCAGAAAAAGCTTCTGCCGAGAGTGAGCACCGTGACATGCTGAGTCTCCTGGAAAGCAGAGATCCCCAGTGCTGTTGTGCCTGTGGATAGGCTGCAGAGGGATAGTGAAGACCAGCAAGATCTTTCAGGGCTGGCACCTTCCTTGAGGGAGAAGGAGCCGTAAGTTTGCCTTTTCAGAATAAGCTTCTGCCGAGAGTGAGCACCGTGACATGCTGAGTCTCTGGGAAAGCAGAGATTCCCAGTGCTGTTGTGCCTGTGGATAGGCTGCAGAGGGATAGTGAAGACCAGCAAGATCTTTCAGGGCTGGCAGCTTCCTTGTGGGAGAAGCAGCTGTAAGTTTGCCTTTTCAGAAAAAGCTTCTGCCGAGAACGAGCACCGTGACATGCTGAGTCTCTGGGAAAGCAGAGATCCCCAATGCTGTTGTGCCTGTGGATAGGCTGCAGAGGGATAGTGAAGACCAGCAAGATCTTTCAGGGCTGGCACCTTCCTTGTGGGAGAAGGAGCCGTAAGTTTGCCTTTTCAGAAAAAGCTTCTGCCGAGAGTGAGCACTGTGACATGCTGAGTCTCTGGGAAAGCAGAGATCCCCAGTGCTGTTGTGCCTGTGGATAGGCTGCAGGGGGAAGGTGAAGACCTGCATTAGCTTTCAGGACTGGCACCTTCCTTGTGGGAGAAGTAACCAGACGTTTGCATTTTCAGAAAAGGGCTCTGCCGAGAGTGAGCACCGTGACATGCTGAGTCTCCTGGAAAGCAGAGATCCCCAGTGCTGTTGTGCCTGTGGATAGGCTGCAGAGGGATAGTGAATACCAGCAAGATCTTTCAGGGCTGGCAGCTTCCTTGTGGGAGAAGGAGCCGTAAGTTTGCCTTTTCAGAAAAAGATTCTGCCGAGAGTGAGCACCGTGACATGCTGAGTCTCTGGGAAAGCAGAGATCCCCAGTGCTGTTGTGCCTATGGATAGGCTGCAGGGGGAAGGTGAAGACCTGCATTAGCTTTCAGGACTGGCAGCTTCCTTGTGGGAGAAGTAGCCAGACGTTTGCCTTTTCAGAAAAAGCTTCTGCCGAGAACAGGCACCGTGACATGCTGAGTCTCTGGGAAAGCAGAGATCCCCAGTGCTGTAGCGGCTAATGATAGGCTGCAGAGGGATAGTGAAGATCAGCAACATCTTTCAGGGCTGGCACCTTCCTTATGGGAGAAGGAGCCATAAGTTTGCCTTTTCAGAAAAACCTTCGGCCGAGAGTGAGCACCGTGACATGCTGAGTCTCTGGGAAAGCAGAGATCCCCAGTTCTGTTGTGCCTGTGGATAGGCTGCAGAGGAATAGTGAATACCAGCAATTTCTTTCAGGGCTGGCTCCTTCCTTGTGGGAGAAGGAGCCAGAAGTTTGCATTTTCAGAAAAGGGCTCTGCCGAGAGTGAGCACCGTGACATGCTGAGTCTCTGGGAAAGCAGAGATCCCCAGTGCTGTTGTGCCTGTGGATAGGCTGCAGAGGGATAGTGAATACCAGCAAGATCTTTCAGGGCTGGCACCTTCCTTGTGGGAGAAGGAGCCGTAAGTTTGCCTTTTCAGAAAAAGCTTCTGCCGAGAGAGAGCACCGTGACATGCTGAGTCTCTGGGAAAGCAGAGATCCCCAGTGCTGTTGTGCCTGTGGATAGGCTGCAGGGGGATAGTGAATACCAGCAATTTCTTTCAGGGCTGGCTCCTTCCTTGTGGTAGAAGGAGCCATAAGTTTGCCTTTTCAGAAAAAGCTTCTGCCGAGAACGAGCACCGTGACATGCTGAGTCTCTGGGAAAGCAGAGATCCCCAGTGCTGTTGTGCCTGTGGATAGGCTGCAGAGGGATAGTGAATACTAGCAAGATCTTTCAGGGCTGGCACCTTCCTTGTGGGAGAAGGAGCCGTAAGTTTGCCTTTTCAGAAAAAGCTTCTGCCGAGAACGAGCACCGTGACATGCTGAGTCTCTGGGAAAGCAGAGATCCCTAGTGCTGTTGTGCCCGTGGATAGGCTGCAGAGGGATAGTGAATACCAGCAAGATCTTTCAGGGCTGGCACCTTCCTTGTGGGAGAAGGAGCCGTAAGTTTGCCTTTTTAGAAAAAGCTTCTGCCGAGAGTGAGCACCGTGACATGCTGAGTCTCTGGGAAAGCAGAGATCCCCAATGCTGTTGTGCCTGTGGATAGGCTGCAGAGGGATAGTGAAGACCAGCAAGATCTTTCAGGGCTGGCACCTTCCTTGTGGGAGACGGAGCCGTAAGTTTGCCTTTTCAGAAAAAGCTTCTGCCGAGAGTGAGCACCGTGACATGCTGAGTCTCTGGGAAAGCAGAGATCCCCAGTGCTGTTGTGCCTGTGGATAGGCTGCAGGGGGATCGTGAAGACCTGCAAAAGCTTTCAGGACTGGCACCTTCCTTGTGGGAGAAGTAGCCAGACGTTTGCATTTTCAGAAAAGGGCTCTGCCGAGAGTGAGCACCGTGACATGCTGAGTCTCCTGGAAAGCAGAGATCCCCAGTGCTGTTGTGCCTGTGGATAGGCTGCAGAGGGATAGTGAATACCAGCAAAATCTTTCAGGGCTGGCTCCTTCCTTGTGGTAGAAGGAGCCATAAGTTTGCCTTTTCAGAAAAAGCTTCTGCCGAGAACGAGCACCGTGACATGCTGAGTCTCTGGGAAAGCAGAGATCCCCAGTGCTGTTGTGCCTGTGGATAGGCTGCAGAGGGATAGTGAAGACCTGCAAAAGCTTTCAGGGCTGGCAGCTTCCTTGTGGGAGAAGGAGCCAGATCTTTGCCTTTTCAGAAAAAGCTTCTGCCGAGAGAGAGCACCGTGACATGCTGAGTCTCCTGGAAAGCAGAGATCCCCAGTGCTGTTGTGCCTGTGGATAGGCTGCAGAGGGATAGTGAATACCAGCAAGATCTTTCAGGGCTGGCAGCTTCCTTGTGGGAGAAGGAGCCCTAAGTTTGCCTTTTCAGAAAAAAGCTTCTGCCGAGAACAAGCACTGTGACATGCTGAGTCTCTGGGAAAGCAGAGATCCCCAATGCTGTTGTGCCTGTGGATAGGCTGCAGAGGGATAGTGAATACCAGCAAGATCTTTCAGGGCTGGCAGCTTCCTTGTGGGAGAAGGAGCCGTAAGTTTGCCTTTTCAGAATAAGCTTCTGCCGAGAGTGAGCACCGTGACATGCTGAGTCTCTGGGAAAGCAGAGATCCCCAGTGCTGTTGTGCCTGTGGATAGGCTGCAGAGGGATAGTGAATACCAGCAAGATCTTTCAGGGCTGGCTCCTTCCTTGTGGTAGAAGGAGCCAGACGTTTGCCTTTTCAGAAAAAGCTTCTGCCGAGAACGAGCACCGTGACATGCTGAGTCTCTGGGAAAGCAGAGATCCCCAGTGCTGTAGCGGCTAATGATAGGCTGCAGAGGGATAGTGAAGATCAGCAAGATCTTTCAGGGCTGGCACCTTCCTTGTGGGAGAAGGAGCCGTAAGTTTTCCTTTTCAAAAAAAGCCTCTGCTGAGAGCGAGCACCGTGACATGCTGAGTCTCTGGGAAAGCAGAGATCCCCAGTGCTGTTGCGGCTAAAGATAGGCTGCAGAGGGATAGTGAAGATCAGCAAGATCTTTCAGGGCTGGCACCTTCCTTGTGGGAGAAGGAGCCAGACGTTTGCCTTTTCAGAAAAAGCTTCTGCCGAGAACAGGCACCGTGACATGCTGAGTCTCTGGGAAAGCAGAGATCCCCAGTGCTGTAGCGGCTAATGATAGGCTGCAGAGGGATAGTGAAGATCAGCAACATCTTTCAGGGCTGGCACCTTCCTTATGGGAGAAGGAGCCATAAGTTTGCCTTTTCAGAAAAACCTTCGGCCGAGAGTGAGCACCGTGACATGCTGAGTCTCTGGGAAAGCAGAGATCCCCAATGCTGTTGTGCCTGTGGATAGGCTGCAGAGGAATAGTGAATACCAGCAATTTCTTTCAGGGCTGGCTCCTTCCTTGTGGGAGAAGGAGCCAGAAGTTTGCATTTTCAGAAAAGGGCTCTGCCGAGAGTGAGCACCGTGACATGCTGAGTCTCTGGGAAAGCAGAGATCCCCAGTGCTGTTGTGCCTGTGGATAGGCTGCAGAGGGATATTGAATACCAGAAAGATCTTTCAGGGCTGGCACCTTCCTTGTGGGAGAAGGAGTCGTAAGTTTGCCTTTTCAGAAAAAGCTTCTGCCAAGAGTGAGCACCGTGACATGCTGAGTCTCTGGGAAAGCAGAGATCCCCAGTGCTGTTGTGCCTGTGGATAGGCTGCAGAGGGATAGTGAATACCAGCAAGATCTTTCAGGGCTGGCACCTTCCTTGTGGGAGAAGGAGCCATAAGTTTGCCTTTTCAGAAAAAGCTTCTGCCGAGAACAGGCACCGTGACATGCTGAGTCTCTGGGAAAGCAGAGATCCCCAGTGCTGTTGCGGCTAATGATAGGCTGCAGAGGGATAGTGAAGACCAGCAAGATCTTTCAGGGCTGGAACCTTCTTTATGGGAGAAGGAGCCATAAGTTTGCCTTTTCAGAAAAAGCTTCTGCCGAGAGCAAGCACTGTGACATGCTGAGTCTCTGGGAAAGCAGAGATCCCCAGTGCTGTTGTGCCTGTGGATAGGCTGCACAGGGATAGTGAAGACCTGCAAAAGCTTTCAGGGCTGGCAGCTTCCTTGTGGGAGAAGGAGCCAGAGGTTTGCCTTTTCAGAAAAAGCTTCTGCCGAGAGAGAGCACCGTGACATGCTGAGTCTCTGGGAAAGCAGAGATCCCCAGTGCTGTTGTGCCTGTGGATAGGCTGCACAGGGATAGTGAAGACCTGCAAAAGCTTTCAGGGCTGGCACCTTCCTTGTGGTAGAAGGAGCCAGAGGTTTGCCTTTTCAGAAAAAGCTTCTGCCGAGAGAGAGCACCGTGACATGCTGAGTCTCTGGGAAAGCAGAGATCCCCAGTGCTGTTGTGCCTGTGGATAGGCTGCACAGGGATAGTGAAGACCTGCAAAAGCTTTCAGGGCTGGCAGCTTCCTTGTGGGAGAAGGAGCCAGAGGTTTGCCTTTTCAGAAAAAGCTTCTGCTGAGAACGAGCACCGTGACATGCTGAGTCTCTGGGAAAGCAGAGATCCCCAGTGCTGTTGTGCCTGTGGATAGGCTGCAGGGCGATAGTGAAGACCTGAATTAGCTTTCAGGGCTGGCACCTTCCTTGTGGGAGAAGGAGCCAGTCGTTTGCTTTTTCAGAAAAAGTTTCTGCCGAGAACGAGCACCGTGACATGCTGAGTCTCTGGGAAAGCAGAGATCCCCAGTGCTGTTGTGCCTGTGGATAGGCTGCACAGGGATAGTGAAGACCTGCAAAAGCTTTCAGGGCTGGCAGCTTCCTTGTGGGAGAAGGAGCCAGAGGTTTGCCTTTTCAGAAAAAGCTTCTGCCGAGAGAGAGCACAGTGACATGCTGAGTCTCTGGGAAAGCAGAGATCCCCAATGCTGTTGTGCCTGTGGATAGGCTGCAGTGGGATAGTGAAGACCTGCATTAGCTTTCAGGACTGGCACCTTCTTTGTGGGACAAGGAGCCGTTAGTTTTCCTTTTCATAAAAAGCTTCTGCTGAGAGCGAGCACCATGACATGCTGAGTCTCTGGGAAAGCAGAGATCCCCAGTGCTGTTGTGCCTGTGGATAGGCTGCAGAGGGATAGTGAAGACCTGCAAGATCTTTCAGGGCTGGCACCTTCCTTGTGGGAGAAGGAGCCAGACGTTTGCCTTTTCAGAAAAAGCTTCTGCCGAGAACGAGCACCGTGACATGCTGAGTCTCTGGGAAAGCAGAGATCCCCAGTGCTGTTGCGGCTAATGATAGGCTGCAGGGGGATAGTAAAGATCTGCAAGATCTTTCAGGACTGGCACCTTCCTTGTGGGAGAAGGAGCCGTAAGTTTTCCTTTTCAAAAAAAGCTTCTGCTGAGAGCGAGCACCATGACATGCTGAGTCTCTGGGAAAGCAGAGATCCCCAGTGCTGTTGTGCCTGTGGATAGGCTGCACAGGGATAGTGAAGACCTGCAAAAGCTTTCAGGGCTGGCACCTTCCTTGTGGTAGAAGGAGCCAGAGGTTTGCCTTTTCAGAAAAAGCTTCTGCCGAGAGAGAGCACCGTGACATGCTGAGTCTCTGGGAAAGCAGAGATCCCCAGTGCTGTTGTGCCTGTGGATAGGCTGCAGAGGGATAGTGAATACCAGCAAGATCTTTCAGGGCTGGCACCTTCCTTGTGGGAGAAGTAGCCAGACGTTTGCATTTTCAGAAAAGGGCTCTGCCGAGAGTGAGCACCGTGACATGCTGAGTCTCTGGGAAAGCAGAGATCCCCAGTGCTGTTGTGCCTGTGGATAGGCTGCAGAGGGATAGTGAATACCAGCAAGATCTTTCAGGGCTGGCACATTCCTTGTGGGAGAAGGAGCCGTAAGTTTGCCTTTTCAGAATAAGCTTCTGCCGAGACTGAGCACCGTGACATGCTGAGTCTCTGGGAAAGCAGAGATCCCCAGTGCTGTTGCGGCTAAAGATAGGCTGCAGAGGGATAGTGAAGATCAGCAAGATCTTTCAGGGCTGGCACCTTCCTTGTGGGAGAAGGAGCCATAAGTTTGCCTTTTCAGAAAAAGCTTCTGCCGAGAACAGGCACCGTGACATGCTGAGTCTCTGGGAAAGCAGAGATCCCCAGTGCTGTTGCGGCTAATGATAGGCTGCAGAGGGATAGTGAAGACCACCAAGATCTTTCAGGGCTGGAACCTTCCTTATGGGAGAAGGAGCCATAAGTTTGCCTTTTCAGAAAAAGCTTCTGCCGAGAGCAAGCACTGTGACATGCTGAGTCTCTGGGAAAGCAGAGATCCCCAGTGCTGTTGTGCCTGTGGATAGGCTGCACAGGGATAGTGAAGACCTGCAAAAGCTTTCAGGGCTGGCAGCTTCCTTGTGGGAGAAGGAGCCAGAGGTTTGCCTTTTCAGAAAAAGCTTCTGCCGAGAGAGAGCACCGTGACATGCTGAGTCTCTGGGAAAGCAGAGATCCCCAGTGCTGTTGTGCCTGTGTATAGGCTGCACAGGGATAGTGAAGACCTGCAAAAGCTTTCAGGGCTGGCACCTTCCTTGTGGTAGAAGGAGCCAGAGGTTTGCCTTTTCAGAAAAAGCTTCTGCCGAGAGAGAGCACCGTGACATGCTGAGTCTCTGGGAAAGCAGAGATCCCCAGTGCTGTTGTGCCTGTGGATAGGCTGCACAGGGATAGTGAAGACCTGCAAAAGCTTTCAGGGCTGGCAGCTTCCTTGTGGGAGAAGGAGCCAGAGGTTTGCCTTTTCAGAAAAAGCTTCTGCTGAGAACGAGCACCGTGACATGCTGAGTCTCTGGGAAAGCAGAGATCCCCAGTGCTGTTGTGCCTGTGGATAGGCTGCAGGGGGAAGGTGAAGACCTGCATTAGCTTTCAGGACTGGCACCTTCCTTGTGGGAGAAGTAGCCAGACGTTTGCATTTTCAGAAAACGCTTCTGCCTAGAGCGAGCGCCGTGACATGCTATGTTTCCCGGAAAGCAGAGATCCCCAGTGCTGTTGTGTCTGTGGATAGGCTGCAGGGGGATAGTGAAGACCTGCATTAGCTTTCAGGACTGGCACCTTCCTTGTGGTAGAAGGAGCCATAAGTTTGCATTTCAGAAAAAGCTTCTGCCGAGAACGAGCACCGTGACATGCTGAGTCTCTGGGAAAGCAGAGATCCCCAGTGCTGTTGTGCCTGTGGATAGGCTGCACAGGGATAGTGAAGACCTGCAAAAGCTTTCAGGGCTGGCAGCTTCCTTGTGGGAGAAGGAGCCAGAGGTTTGCCTTTTCAGAAAAAGCTTCTGCCGAGAGAGAGCACCGTGACATGCTGAGTCTCTGGGAAAGCAGAGATCCCCAATGCTGTTGTGCCTGTGGATAGGCTGCAGGGGGATAGTGAAGACCTGCATTAGCTTTCAGGACTGGCACCTTCCTTGTGGGAGAAGGAGCCGTTAGTTTTCCTTTTCATAAAAAGCTTCTGCTGAGAGCGAGCACCATGACATGCTGAGTCTCTGGGAAAGCAGAGATCCCCAGTGCTGTTGTGCCTGTGGATAGGCTGCAGAGGGATAGTGAAGACCTGCAAGATCTTTCAGGGCTGGCACCTTCCTTGTGGGAGAAGGAGCCAGACGTTTGCCTTTTCAGAAAAAGCTTCTGCCGAGAACGAGCACCGTGACATGCTGAGTCTCTGGGAAAGCAGAGATCCCCAGTGCTGTTGCGGCTAATGATAGGCTGCAGGGGGATAGTAAATATCTGCAAGATCTTTCAGGACTGGCACCTTCCTTGTGGGAGAAGGAGCCGTAAGTTTTCCTTTTCAAAAAAAGCCTCTGCTGAGAGCGAGCACCGTGACATGCTGAGTCTCTGGGAAAGCAGAGATCCCCAGTGCTGTTGCGGCTAATGATAGGCTGCAGAGGGATAGTGAAGATCAGCAAGATCTTTCAGGGCTGGCACCTTCCTTGTGGGAGAAGGAGCCCTAAGTTTGCCTTTTCAGAAAAAGCTTCTGCCGAGAGAGAGCACCGTGACATGCTGAGTCTCTGGGAAAGCAGAGATTCCCAGTGCTGTTGTGCCTGTGGATAGGCTGCAGGGGGAAGGTGAAGACCTGCATTAGCTTTCAGGACTGGCACCTTCCTTGTGGGAGAAGTAGCCAGACGTTTGCATTTTCAGAAAAGGGCTCTGCCGAGAGTGAGCACCGTGACATGCTGAGTCTCTGGGAAAGCAGAGATCCCCAGTGCTGTTGTGCCTGTGGATAGGCTGCAGAGGGATAGTGAATACCAGCAAGATCTTTCAGGGCTGGCACATTCCTTGTGGGAGAAGGAGCCGTAAGTTTGCCTTTTCAGAATAAGCTTCTGCCGAGAGTGAGCACCGTGACATGCTGAGTCTCTGGGAAAGCAGAGATCCCCAGTGCTGTTGCGGCTAAAGATAGGCTGCAGAGGGATAGTGAAGATCAGCAAGATCTTTCAGGGCTGGCACCTTCCTTGTGGGAGAAGGAGCCATAAGTTTGCCTTTTCAGAAAAAGCTTCTGCCGAGAACAGGCACCGTGACATGCTGAGTCTCTGGGAAAGCAGAGATCCCCAGTGCTGTTGCGGCTAATGATAGGCTGCAGAGGGATAGTGAAGACCAGCAAGATCTTTCAGGGCTGGAACCTTCCTTATGGGAGAAGGAGCCATAAGTTTGCCTTTTCAGAAAAAGCTTCTGCCGAGAGCAAGCACTGTGACATGCGGAGTCTCTGGGAAAGCAGAGATCCCCAGTGCTGTTGTGCCTGTGGATAGGCTGCACAGGGATAGTGAAGACCTGCAAAAGCTTTCAGGGCTGGCAGCTTCCTTGTGGGAGAAGGAGCCAGAGGTTTGCCTTTTCAGAAAAAGCTTCTGCCGAGAGAGAGCACCGTGACATGCTGAGTCTCTGGGAAAGCAGAGATCCCCAGTGCTGTTGTGCCTGTGGATAGGCTGCACAGGGATAGTGAAGACCTGCAAAAGCTTTCAGGGCTAGCAGCTTCCTTGTGGGAGAAGGAGCCAGAGGTTTGCCTTTTCAGAAAAAGCTTCTGCTGAGAACGAGCACCGTGACATGCTGAGTCTCTGGGAAAGCAGAGATCCCCAGTGCTGTTGTGCCTGTGGATAGGCTGCAGGGGGAAGGTGAAGACCTGCATTAGCTTTCAGGACTGGCACCTTCCTTGTGGGAGAAGTAGCCAGACGTTTGCATTTTCAGAAAACGCTTCTGCCTAGAGCGAGCGCCGTGACATGCTATGTTTCCCGGAAAGCAGAGATCCCCAGTGCTGTTGTGTCTGTGGATAGGCTGCAGGGGGATAGTGAAGACCTGCATTAGCTTTCAGGACTGGCACCTTCCTTGTGGGAGAAGTAGCCAGACGTTTGCATTTTCAGAAAACGCTTCTGCCTAGAGCGAGCGCCGTGACATGCTATGTTTCCCGGAAAGCAGAGATCCCCAGTGCTGTTGTGTCTGTGGATAGGCTGCAGGGGGATAGTGAAGACCTGCATTAGCTTTCAGGACTGGCACCTTCCTTGTGGTAGAAGGAGCCATAAGTTTGCATTTCAGAAAAAGCTTCTGCCGAGAACGAGCACCGTGACATGCTGAGTCTCTGGGAAAGCAGAGATCCCCAGTGCTGTTGTGCCTGTGGATAGGCTGCACAGGGATAGTGAAGACCTGCAAAAGCTTTCAGGGCTGGCAGCTTCCTTGTGGGAGAAGGAGCCAGAGGTTTGCCTTTTCAGAAAAAGCTTCTGCCGAGAGAGAGCACCGTGACATGCTGAGTCTCTGGGAAAGCAGAGATCCCCAATGCTGTTGTGCCTGTGGATAGGCTGCAGGGGGATAGTGAAGACCTGCATTAGCTTTCAGGACTGGCACCTTCCTTGTGGGAGAAGGAGCCGTTAGTTTTCCTTTTCATAAAAAGCTTCTGCTGAGAGCGAGCACCATGACATGCTGAGTCTCTGGGAAAGCAGAGATCCCCAGTGCTGTTGTGCCTGTGGATAGGCTGCAGAGGGATAGTGAAGACCTGCAAGATCTTTCAGGGCTGGCACCTTCCTTGTGGGAGAAGGAGCCAGACGTTTGCCTTTTCAGAAAAAGCTTCTGCCGAGAACGAGCACCGTGACATGCTGAGTCTCTGGGAAAGCAGAGATCCCCAGTGCTGTTGCGGCTAATGATAGGCTGCAGGGGGATAGTAAATATCTGCAAGATCTTTCAGGACTGGCACCTTCCTTGTGGGAGAAGGAGCCGTAAGTTTTCCTTTTCAAAAAAAGCCTCTGCTGAGAGCGAGCACCGTGACATGCTGAGTCTCTGGGAAAGCAGAGATCCCCAGTGCTGTTGCGGCTAATGATAGGCTGCAGAGGGATAGTGAAGATCAGCAAGATCTTTCAGGGCTGGCACCTTCCTTGTGGGAGAAGGAGCCCTAAGTTTGCCTTTTCAGAAAAAGCTTCTGCCGAGAGAGAGCACCGTGACATGCTGAGTCTCTGGGAAAGCAGAGATTCCCAGTGCTGTTGTGCCTGTGGATAGGCTGCAGGGGGAAGGTGAAGACCTGCATTAGCTTTCAGGACTGGCACCTTCCTTGTGGGAGAAGTAGCCAGACGTTTGCATTTTCAGAAAAGGGCTCTGCCGAGAGTGAGCACCGTGACATGCTGAGTCTCTGGGAAAGCAGAGATCCCCAGTGCTGTTGTGCCTGTGGATAGGCTGCAGAGGGATAGTGAATACCAGCAAGATCTTTCAGGGCTGGCACATTCCTTGTGGGAGAAGGAGCCGTAAGTTTGCCTTTTCAGAATAAGCTTCTGCCGAGAGTGAGCACCGTGACATGCTGAGTCTCTGGGAAAGCAGAGATCCCCAGTGCTGTTGCGGCTAAAGATAGGCTGCAGAGGGATAGTGAAGATCAGCAAGATCTTTCAGGGCTGGCACCTTCCTTGTGGGAGAAGGAGCCATAAGTTTGCCTTTTCAGAAAAAGCTTCTGCCGAGAACAGGCACCGTGACATGCTGAGTCTCTGGGAAAGCAGAGATCCCCAGTGCTGTTGCGGCTAATGATAGGCTGCAGAGGGATAGTGAAGACCAGCAAGATCTTTCAGGGCTGGAACCTTCCTTATGGGAGAAGGAGCCATAAGTTTGCCTTTTCAGAAAAAGCTTCTGCCGAGAGCAAGCACTGTGACATGCGGAGTCTCTGGGAAAGCAGAGATCCCCAGTGCTGTTGTGCCTGTGGATAGGCTGCACAGGGATAGTGAAGACCTGCAAAAGCTTTCAGGGCTGGCAGCTTCCTTGTGGGAGAAGGAGCCAGAGGTTTGCCTTTTCAGAAAAAGCTTCTGCCGAGAGAGAGCACCGTGACATGCTGAGTCTCTGGGAAAGCAGAGATCCCCAGTGCTGTTGTGCCTGTGGATAGGCTGCACAGGGATAGTGAAGACCTGCAAAAGCTTTCAGGGCTAGCAGCTTCCTTGTGGGAGAAGGAGCCAGAGGTTTGCCTTTTCAGAAAAAGCTTCTGCTGAGAACGAGCACCGTGACATGCTGAGTCTCTGGGAAAGCAGAGATCCCCAGTGCTGTTGTGCCTGTGGATAGGCTGCAGGGGGAAGGTGAAGACCTGCATTAGCTTTCAGGACTGGCACCTTCCTTGTGGGAGAAGTAGCCAGACGTTTGCATTTTCAGAAAACGCTTCTGCCTAGAGCGAGCGCCGTGACATGCTATGTTTCCCGGAAAGCAGAGATCCCCAGTGCTGTTGTGTCTGTGGATAGGCTGCAGGGGGATAGTGAAGACCTGCATTAGCTTTCAGGACTGGCACCTTCCTTGTGGTAGAAGGAGCCATAAGTTTGCATTTCAGAAAAAGCTTCTGCCGAGAACGAGCACCGTGACATGCTGAGTCTCTGGGAAAGCAGAGATCCCCAGTGCTGTTGTGCCTGTGGATAGGCTGCAGAGGGATAGTGAATACCAGCAAGATCTTTCAGGGCTGGCACCTTCCTTGTGGGAGAAGGAGCCGTAAGTTTGCCTTTTCAGAAAAAGCTTCTGCCGAGAGAGAGCACCGTGACATGCTGAGTCTCTGGGAAAGCAGAGATCCCCAGTGCTGTTGTGCCTGTGGATAGGCTGCAGGGGGATAGTGAATACCAGCAAGATCTTTCAGGGCTGGCACCTTCCTTGTGGGAGAAGGAGCCGTAAGTTTGCCTTTTCAGAATAAGCTTCTGCCGAGAGTGAGCACCGTGACATGCTGAGTCTCTGGGAAAGCAGAGATTCCCAGTGCTGTTGTGCCTGTGGATAGGCTGCAGGGGGAAGGTGAAGACCTGCATTAGCTTTCAGGACTGGCACCTTCCTTGTGGGAGAAGTAGCCAGACGTTTGCATTTTCAGAAAAGGGCTCTGCCGAGAGTGAGCACCGTGACATGCTGAGTCTCTGGGAAAGCAGAGATCCCCAGTGCTGTTGTGCCTGTGGATAGGCTGCAGAGGGATAGTGAATACCAGCAAGATCTTTCAGGGCTGGCACATTCCTTGTGGGAGAAGGAGCCGTAAGTTTGCCTTTTCAGAATAAGCTTCTGCCGAGAGTGAGCACCGTGACATGCTGAGTCTCTGGGAAAGCAGAGATCCCCAGTGCTGTTGCGGCTAAAGATAGGCTGCAGAGGGATAGTGAAGATCAGCAAGATCTTTCAGGGCTGGCACCTTCCTTGTGGGAGAAGGAGCCATAAGTTTGCCTTTTCAGAAAAAGCTTCTGCCGAGAACAGGCACCGTGACATGCTGAGTCTCTGGGAAAGCAGAGATCCCCAGTGCTGTTGCGGCTAATGATAGGCTGCAGAGGGATAGTGAAGACCAGCAAGATCTTTCAGGGCTGGAACCTTCCTTATGGGAGAAGGAGCCATAAGTTTGCCTTTTCAGAAAAAGCTTCTGCCGAGAGCAAGCACTGTGACATGCTGAGTCTCTGGGAAAGCAGAGATCCCCAGTGCTGTTGTGCCTGTGGATAGGCTGCACAGGGATAGTGAAGACCTGCAAAAGCTTTCAGGGCTGGCAGCTTCCTTGTGGGAGAAGGAGCCAGAGGTTTGCCTTTTCAGAAAAAGCTTCTGCCGAGAGAGAGCACCGTGACATGCTGAATCTCTGGGAAAGCAGAGATCCCCAGTGCTGTTGTGCCTGTGTATAGGCTGCACAGGGATAGTGAAGACCTGCAAAAGCTTTCAGGGCTGGCACCTTCCTTGTGGTAGAAGGAGCCAGAGGTTTGCCTTTTCAGAAAAAGCTTCTGCCGAGAGAGAGCACCGTGACATGCTGAGTCTCTGGGAAAGCAGAGATCCCCAGTGCTGTTGTGCCTGTGGATAGGCTGCACAGGGATAGTGAAGACCTGCAAAAGCTTTCAGGGCTGGCAGCTTCCTTGTGGGAGAAGGAGCCAGAGGTTTGCCTTTTCAGAAAAAGCTTCTGCCGAGAGAGAGCACCGTGACATGCTGAGTCTCTGGGAAAGCAGAGATCCCCAGTGCTGTTGTGCCTGTGGATAGGCTGCACAGGGATAGTGAAGACCTGCAAAAGCTTTCAGGGCTAGCAGCTTCCTTGTGGGAGAAGGAGCCAGAGGTTTGCCTTTTCAGAAAAAGCTTCTGCTGAGAACGAGCACCGTGACATGCTGAGTCTCTGGGAAAGCAGAGATCCCCAGTGCTGTTTTGCCTGTGGATAGGCTGCAGGGGGAAGGTGAAGACCTGCAAAAGCTTTCAGGGCTGGCAGCTTCCTTGTGGGAGAAGTAGCCAGACGTTTGCATTTTCAGAAAACGCTTCTGCCTAGAGCGAGCGCCGTGACATGCTATGTTTCCCGGAAAGCAGAGATCCCCAGTGCTGTTGTGTCTGTGGATAGGCTGCAGGGGGATAGTGAAGACCTGCATTAGCTTTCAGGACTGGCACCTTCCTTGTGGTAGAAGGAGCCATAAGTTTGCATTTCAGAAAAAGCTTCTGCCGAGAACGAGCACCGTGACATGCTGAGTCTCTGGGAAAGCAGAGATCCCCAGTGCTGTTGTGCCTGTGGATAGGCTGCAGAGGGATAGTGAATACCAGCAAGATCTTTCAGGGCTGGCACCTTCCTTGTGGGAGAAGGAGCCGTAAGTTTGCCTTTTCAGAAAAAGCTTCTGCCGAGAGAGAGCACCGTGACATGCTGAGTCTCTGGGAAAGCAGAGATCCCCAGTGCTGTTGTGCCTGTGGATAGGCTGCAGGGGGATAGTGAAGACCAGCAAGATCTTTCAGGGCTGGCACATTCCTTGTGGGAGAAGGAGCCGTAAGTTTGCCTTTTCAGAATAAGCTTCTGCCGAGAGTGAGCACCGTGACATGCTGAGTCTCTGGGAAAGCAGAGATTCCCAGTGCTGTTGTGCCTGTGGATAGGCTGCAGGGGGAAGGTGAAGACCTGCATTAGCTTTCAGGACTGGCACCTTCCTTGTGGGAGAAGTAGCCAGACGTTTGCATTTTCAGAAAAGGGCTCTGCCGAGAGTGAGCACCGTGACATGCTGAGTCTCTGGGAAAGCAGAGATCCCCAGTGCTGTTGTGCCTGTGGATAGGCTGCAGAGGGATAGTGAATACCAGCAAGATCTTTCAGGGCTGGCACATTCCTTGTGGGAGAAGGAGCCGTAAGTTTGCCTTTTCAGAATAAGCTTCTGCCGAGAGTGAGCACCGTGACATGCTGAGTCTCTGGGAAAGCAGAGATCCCCAGTGCTGTTGCGGCTAAAGATAGGCTGCAGAGGGATAGTGAAGATCAGCAAGATCTTTCAGGGCTGGCACCTTCCTTGTGGGAGAAGGAGCCATAAGTTTGCCTTTTCAGAAAAAGCTTCTGCCGAGAACAGGCACCGTGACATGCTGAGTCTCTGGGAAAGCAGAGATCCCCAGTGCTGTTGAGCCTAATGATAGGCTGCAGAGGGATAGTGAAGACCAGCAAGATCTTTCAGGGCTGGAACCTTCCTTATGGGAGAAGGAGCCATAAGTTTGCCTTTTCAGAAAAAGCTTCTGCCGAGAGCAAGCACTGTGACATGCTGAGTCTCTGGGAAAGCAGAGATCCCCAGTGCTGTTGTGCCTGTGGATAGGCTGCACAGGGATAGTGAAGACCTGCAAAAGCTTTCAGGGCTGGCAGCTTCCTTGTGGGAGAAGGAGCCAGAGGTTTGCCTTTTCAGAAAAAGCTTCTGCCGAGAGAGAGCACCGTGACATGCTGAATCTCTGGGAAAGCAGAGATCCCCAGTGCTGTTGTGCCTGTGTATAGGCTGCACAGGGATAGTGAAGACCTGCAAAAGCTTTCAGGGCTGGCACCTTCCTTGTGGTAGAAGGAGCCAGAGGTTTGCCTTTTCAGAAAAAGCTTCTGCCGAGAGAGAGCACCGTGACATGCTGAGTCTCTGGGAAAGCAGAGATCCCCAGTGCTGTTGTGCCTGTGGATAGGCTGCACAGGGATAGTGAAGACCTGCAAAAGCTTTCAGGGCTGGCAGCTTCCTTGTGGGAGAAGGAGCCAGAGGTTTGCCTTTTCAGAAAAAGCTTCTGCCGAGAGAGAGCACCGTGACATGCTGAGTCTCTGGGAAAGCAGAGATCCCCAGTGCTGTTGTGCCTGTGGATAGGCTGCACAGGGATAGTGAAGACCTGCAAAAGCTTTCAGGGCTAGCAGCTTCCTTGTGGGAGAAGGAGCCAGAGGTTTGCCTTTTCAGAAAAAGCTTCTGCTGAGAACGAGCACCGTGACATGCTGAGTCTCTGGGAAAGCAGAGATCCCCAGTGCTGTTTTGCCTGTGGATAGGCTGCAGGGGGAAGGTGAAGACCTGCAAAAGCTTTCAGGGCTGGCAGCTTCCTTGTGGGAGAAGTAGCCAGACGTTTGCATTTTCAGAAAACGCTTCTGCCTAGAGCGAGCGCCGTGACATGCTATGTTTCCCGGAAAGCAGAGATCCCCAGTGCTGTTGTGTCTGTGGATAGGCTGCAGGGGGATAGTGAAGACCTGCATTAGCTTTCAGGACTGGCACCTTCCTTGTGGTAGAAGGAGCCATAAGTTTGCATTTCAGAAAAAGCTTCTGCCGAGAACGAGCACCGTGACATGCTGAGTCTCTGGGAAAGCAGAGATCCCCAGTGCTGTTGTGCCTGTGGATAGGCTGCAGATGGATAGTGAAGACCTGCAAAAGCTTTCAGGGCTGGCAGCTTCCTTGTGGGAGAAGGAGCCAGAGGTTTGCCTTTTCAGAAAAAGCTTCTGCCGAGAGAGAGCACCGTGACATGCTGAGTCTCTGGGAAAGCAGAGATCCCCAATGCTGTTGTGCCTGTGGATAGGCTGCAGGGGGATAGTGAAGACCTGCATTAGCTTTCAGGACTGGCACCTTCCTTGTGGGAGAAGGAGCCTTTAGTTTTCCTTTTCATAAAAAGCTTCTGCTGAGAGCGAGCACCATGACATGCTGAGTCTCTGGGAAAGCAGAGATCCCCAGTGCTGTTGTGCCTGTGGATAGGCTGCAGAGGGATAGTGAAGACCTGCAAGATCTTTCAGGGCTGGCACCTTCCTTGTGGGAGAAGGAGCCAGACGTTTGCCTTTTCAGAAAAAGCTTCTGCCGAGAACGAGCACCGTGACATGCTGAGTCTCTGGGAAAGCAGAGATCCCCAGTGCTGTTGCGGCTAATGATAGGCTGCAGGGGGATAGTAAAGATCTGCAAGATCTTTCAGGACTGGCACCTTCCTTGTGGGAGAAGGAGCCGTAAGTTTTCCTTTTCAAAAAAAGCCTCTGCTGAGAGCGAGCACCGTGACATGCTGAGTCTCTGGGAAAGCAGAGATCCCCAGTGCTGTTGCGGCTAATGATAGGCTGCAGAGGGATAGTGAAGATCAGCAAGATCTTTCAGGGCTGGCACCTTCCTTGTGGGAGAAGGAGCCCTAAGTTTGCCTTTTCAGAAAAAGCTTCTGCCAAGAGTGAGCACCGTGACATGCTGAGTCTCTGGGAAAGCAGAGATCCCCAGTGCTGTTGTGCCTGTGGATAGGCTGCAGAGGGATAGTGAATACCAGCAAGATCTTTCAGGGCTGGCACCTTCCTTGTGGGAGAAGGAGCCGTAAGTTTGCCTTTTCAGAAAAAGCTTCTGCCGAGAGAGAGCACCGTGACATGCTGAGTCTCTGGGAAAGCAGAGATCCCCAATGCTGTTGTGCCTGTGGATAGGCTGCAGGGGGATAGTGAATACCAGCAAGATCTTTCAGGGCTGGCACCTTCCTTGTGGGAGAAGGAGCCGTAAGTTTGCCTTTTCAGAAAAAGCTTCTGCCGAGAACAAGCACCGTGACATGCTGAGTCTCTAGGAAAGCAGAGATCCCCAGTGCTGTTGCGGCTAATGATAGGCTGCAAGGGGATAGTGAAGACCTGCAAAAGCTTTCAGGGCTGGCACCTTCCTTGTGGGAGAAGGAGCCAGACGTTTGCATTTTCAGAAAAGGGCTCTGCCGAGAGTGAGCACCGTGACATGCTGAGTCTCTGGGAAAGCAGAGATCCCCAGTGCTGTTGCGGCTAATGATAGGCTGCAGGGGGATAGTGAATACCAGCAAGATCTTTCAGGGCTGGCACCTTCCTTGTAGGAGAAGGAGCCAGACGTTTGCCTTTTCAGAAAAAGATTCTGCCGAGAGCGAGCACCGTGACATGCTGAGTCTGTGGGAAAGCAGAGATCCCCAGTGCTGTTGTGGCTAAAGATAGGCTGCAGAGGGATAGTGAAGATCAGCAAGATCTTTCAGGGCTGGCACCTTCCTTGTGGGAGAAGGAGCCAGACGTTTGCCTTTTCAGAAAAAGTTTCTGCCGAGAAGGAGCACCGTGACATGCTGAGTCTCTGGGAAAGCAGAGATCCCCAGTGCTGTTGCGGCTAAAGATAGGCTGCAGGGGGATAGTGAAGACCAGCAAGATCTTTCAGGGTTTGCACCTTCCTTGTGGGAGAAGGAGCCAAAAGGTTGACTTTTCAGAAAAAGATTCTGCCGAAAGCGAGCACCGTGACATGCTGAGTATCTGGGAAAGCAGAGATCCCCAGTGCTGTTGTGCCTGTGGATAGGATGCAGGGGGATAGTGAAGACCTGCAAGATCTTTCAGGGCTGGCACCTTCCTTGTGGGAGAAGGAGCCAGACGTTTGCCTTTTCGGAAAAAGATTCTGCCGAGAGCGACCACCGTGACATGCTGAGTCTCTGGGAAAGCAGAGATCCCCAGTGCTGTTGCAGCTAAAGATAGGCTGCCGGGGATAGTGAAGACCTGCAAGAATTTTCAGGGCTGGCACCTTCCTTGTGGGACAAGGAGGCAGACGTTTGCCTTTTCAGAAAACGCTTCTGCCTAGAGCGAGCGCCGTGACGTGCTATGTTTCCTGGAAAGCAGAGATCCCCAGTGCTGTTGTGTCTGTGGATAGGCTGCAGGGGGATAGTGAAGACCTGCATTAGCTTTCAGGACTGGCACCTTCCTTGTGGTAGAAGGAGCCATAAGTTTGCCTTTTCAGAAAAAGCTTCTGCCGAGAACGAGCACCGTGACATGCTGAGTCTCTGGGAAAGCAGAGATCCCCAGTGCTGTTGTGCCTGTGGATAGGCTGCAGATGGATAGTGAAGACCTGCAAAAGCTTTCAGGGCTGGCACCTTCCTTGTGGGAGAAGGACCAGACATTTGCATTTTCAGAAAAGGGCTCTGCCGAGAGTGAGCACCGTGACATGCTGAGTCTCTGGGAAAGCAGAGATCCCCAGTGCTGTTGCGGCTAATGATAGGCTGCAGGGGGATAGTGAATACCAGCAAGATCTTTCAGGGCTGGCACCTTCCTTGTAGGAGAAGGAGCCAGACGTTTGCCTTTTCAGAAAAAGATTCTGCCGAGAGCGAGCACCGTGACATGCTGAGTCTGTGGGAAAGCAGAGATCCCCAGTGCTGTTGTGGCGAAAGATAGGCTGCAGAGGGATAGTGAAGATCAGCAAGATCTTTCAGGGCTGGCACCTTCCTTGTGGGAGAAGGAGCCAGACGTTTGCCTTTTCAGAAAAAGTTTCTGCCGAGAAAGAGCACCGTGACATGCTGAGTCTCTGGGAAAGCAGAGATCCCCAGTGCTGTTGCGGCTAAAGATAGGCTGCAGAGGGATAGTGAATACCAGCAAGATCTTTCAGGGCTGGCACCTTCCTTGTGGGAGAAAGAGCCAGACGTTTGCCTTTTCGGAAAAAGATTCTGCCGAGAGCGACCACCGTGACATGCTGAGTCTCTGGGAAAGCAGAGATCCCCAGTGCTGTTGTGCCTGTGGATAGGCTGCAGAGGGATAGTGAAGACCTGCAAGATCTTTCAGGGCTGGCACCTTCCTTGTGGGAGAAGGAGCCAGACGTTTGCCTTTTCAGAAAAAGCTTCTGCCGAGAACGAGCACCGTGACATGCTGAGTCTCTGGGAAAGCAGAGATCCCCAGTGCTGTTGCGGCTAAAGATAGGCTGCAGAGGGATAGTGAAGATCAGCAAGATCTTTCAGGGCTGGCACCTTCCTTGTGGGAGAAGGAGCCAGACGTTTGCCTTTTCAGAAAAAGGCTCTGCCGAGAGCGAGCACCGTGAGATGCTGAGTCTCTGGGAAAGCAGAGATCCCCAGTGCTGTTGTGCCTGTGGATAGGCTGCAGGGGGATAGTGAAGATCTGCAAGATCTTTCAGGGCTGGCACCTTCCTTGTGGGAGAAGGAGCCAGACGTTTGCCTTTTCAGAAAATCTTCTGCCGAAAACGGGCACCGTGACATGCTGAGTCTCTGGGAAAGCAGAGATCCCCAGTGCTGTTGCGGCTAAAGATAGGCTGCAGGGGGATAGTGAAGACCTGCAAGATCTTTCAGGGCTGGCACCTTCCTTGTGGGAGAAGGATTCAGACTTTTGCCTTTTCAGAAAAAGCTTCTGCCGAAAACGGGCACCATGACATGCTGAATCTCTGGGAAAGCAGAGATCCCCAGTGCTGTTGCGGCTAAAGATAGGCTGCAGAGGAATAGTGAAGACCAGCAAGATCTTTCAGGGCTGGCACCTTCCTTGTGGGAGAAAGAGGCAGATGTTTGCCTTTTCAGAAAAAGTTTTTGCCGAGAACGAGCACCGTGACATGCTATGTCTCCGGGAAAGCAGAGATCCCCAGTGCTGTTGTGCCTCTGGATAGGCTGCAGGGGGATTGTGAAGACCTGCATTAGCTTTCAGGGCTGGCAGCTTCCTTGTGGGAGAAGCAGCCGTAAGTTTGCCTTTTCAGAAAAAGATTCTGCCAAGAGCGAGCACCATGACATGCTGAGTCTCTGGGAAAGCAGAGATCCCCAGTGCTGTTGTGCCTGTGGATAGGCTGCTGGGCGCGGTGAAGACCAGCAATTTCTTTCAGGGCTGACACCTTCCTTGTGGTAGAAGGAGCCAGACGTTTGCCTTTTCAGAAAAAGCTTCTGCCGAGAACGAGCACCGTGACATGCTGAGTCTCTGGGAAAGCACAGATCCCCAGTGCTGTTGCGGCTAAAGATAGGCTGCAGAGGGATAGTGAAGATCAGCAAGATCTTTCAGGGCTGGCACCTTCCTTGTGGGAGAAGGAGCCAGACGTTTGCCTTTTCAGAAAATCTTCTGCCGAGAGCGAGCACCGTGACATGCTGAGTCTCTGGGAAAGTAGAGATCCCCAATGCTGTTGCGGCTAAATATAGGCTGCAGGGCGATAGTGAAGACCTGAATTAGCTTTCAGGGCTGGCACCTTCCTTGTGGGAGAAGGAGCCAGTCGTTTGCTTTTTCAGAAAAAGTTTCTGCCGAGAACGAGCACCGTGACATGCTGAGTCTCTGGGAAAGCAGAGATCCCCAGTGCTGTTGTGCCTGTGGATAGGCTGCAGAGGGATAGTGAAGACCTGCAAGATCTTTCAGGGCTGGCACCTTCCTTGTGGGAGAAGGAGCCAGACGTTTGCCTTTTCAGAAAAAGCTTCTGCCGAGAACGAGCACCGTGACATGCTGAGTCTCTGGGAAAGCAGAGATCCCCAGTGCTGTTGCGGCTAATGATAGGCTGCAGGGGGATAGTAAAGATCTGCAAGATCTTTCAGGACTGGCACCTTCCTTGTGGGAGAAGGAGCCGTAAGTTTTCCTTTTCAAAAAAAGCCTCTGCTGAGAGCGAGCACCGTGACATGCTGAGTCTCTGGGAAAGCAGAGATCCCCAGTGCTGTTGCGGCTAATGATAGGCTGCAGAGGGATAGTGAAGATCAGCAACATCTTTCAGGGCTGGCACCTTCCTTGTGGGAGAAGCAGCCGTAAGTTTGCCTTTTCAGAAAAAAGCTTCTGCCGAGAGCGAGCACCGTGACATGCTGAGTCTCTGGGAAAGCAGAGATCCCCAGTGCTGTTGTGCCTGTGGATAGGCTGCAGAGGGATAGTGAATACCAGCAAGATCTTTCAGGGCTGGCACCTTCCTTGTGGGAGAAGGACCCGTAAGTTTGCCTTTTCAGAAAAAGCTTCTGCCGAGAACAAGCACCGTGACATGCTGAGTCTTTGGGAAAGCAGAGATCCCCAGTGCTGTTGCGGCTAATGATAGGCTGCAAGGGGATAGTGAAGACCTGCAAAAGCTTTCAGGGCTGGCACCTTCCTTGTGGGAGAAGGAGCCAGACGTTTGCATTTTCAGAAAAGGGCTCTGCCGAGAGTGAGCACCGTGACATGCTGAGTCTCTGGGAAAGCAGAGATCCCCAGTGCTGTTGCGGCTAATGATAGGCTGCAGGGGGATAGTGAATACCAGCAAGATCTTTCAGGGCTGGCACCTTCCTTGTAGGAGAAGGAGCCAGACGTTTGCCTTTTCAGAAAAAGATTCTGCCGAGAGCGAGCACCGTGACATGCTGAGTCTGTGGGAAAGCAGAGATCCCCAGTGCTGTTGTGGCTAAAGATAGGCTGCAGAGGGATAGTGAAGATCAGCAAGATCTTTCAGGGCTGGCACCTTCCTTGTGGGAGAAGGAGCCAGACGTTTGCCTTTTCAGAAAAGGTTTCTGCCGAGAAGGAGCACCGTGACATGCTGAGTCTCTGGGAAAGCAGAGATCCCCAGTGCTGTTGCGGCTAAAGATAGGCTGCAGGGGGATAGTGAAGACCAGCAAGATCTTTCAGGGTTTGCACCTTCCTTGTGGGAGAAGGAGCCAAAAGGTTGACTTTTCAGAAAAAGATTCTGCCGAAAGCGAGCACCGTGACATGCTGAGTATCTGGGAAAGCAGAGATCCCCAGTGCTGTTGTGCCTGTGGATAGGATGCAGGGGGATAGTGAAGACCTGCAAGATCTTTCAGGGCTGGCACCTTCCTTGCGGGAGAAAGAGCCAGACGTTTGCCTTTTCGGAAAAAGATTCTGCCGAGAGCGACCACCGTGACATGCTGAGTCTCTGGGAAAGCAGAGATCCCCAGTGCTGTTGCAGCTAAAGATAGGCTGCCGGGGATAGTGAAGACCTGCAAGAATTTTCAGGGCTGGCACCTTCCTTGTGGGACAAGGAGGCAGACGTTTGCCTTTTCAGAAAACGCTTCTGCCTAGAGCGAGCGCCGTGACATGCTATGTTTCCTGGAAAGCAGAGATCCCCAGTGCTGTTGTGTCTGTGGATAGGCTGCAGGGGGATAGTGAAGACCTGCATTAGCTTTCAGGACTGGCACCTTCCTTGTGGTAGAAGGAGCCATAAGTTTGCCTTTTCAGAAAAAGCTTCTGCCGAGAACGAGCACCGTGACATGCTGAGTCTCTGGGAAAGCAGAGATCCCCAGTGCTGTTGTGCCTGTGGATAGGCTGCAGATGGATAGTGAAGACCTGCAAAAGCTTTCAGGGCTGGCACCTTCCTTGTGGGAGAAGGACCAGACATTTGCATTTTCAGAAAAGGGCTCTGCCGAGAGTGAGCACCGTGACATGCTGAGTCTCTGGGAAAGCAGAGATCCCCAGTGCTGTTGCGGCTAATGATAAGCTGCAGGGGGATAGTGAATACCAGCAAGATCTTTCAGGGCTGGCACCTTCCTTGTAGGAGAAGGAGCCAGACTTTTGCCTTTTCAGAAAAAGATTCTGCCGAGAGCGAGCACCGTGACATGCTGAGTCTGTGGGAAAGCAGAGATCCCCAGTGCTGTTGTGGCGAAAGATAGGCTGCAGAGGGATAGTGAAGATCAGCAAGATCTTTCAGGGCTGGCACCTTCCTTGTGGGAGAAGGAGCCAGACGTTTGCCTTTTCAGAAAAAGTTTCTGCCGAGAACGAGCACCGTGACATGCTGAGTCTCTGGGAAAGCAGAGATCCCCAGTGCTGTTGTGCCTGTGGATAGGCTGCAGAGGGATAGTGAAGACCTGCAAGATCTTTCAGGGCTGGCACCTTCCTTGTGGGAGAAGGATCCAGACGTTTGCCTTTTCAGAAAAAGCTTCTGCCGAGAGCGAGCACCATGACATGCTGAGTCTCTGGGAAAGCAGAGATCCCCAGTGCTGTTGCGGCTAAAGATAGGCTGCAGAGGGATAGTGAAGATCAGCAAGATCTTTCAGGGCTGGCACCTTCCTTGTGGGAGAAGGAGCCAGACGTTTGCCTTTTCAGAAAAAGGCTCTGCCGAGAGCGAGCACCGTGAGATGCTGAGTCTCTGGGAAAGCAGAGATCCCCAGTGCTGTTGTGCCTGTGGATAGGCTGCAGGGGGATAGTGAAGATCTGCAAGATCTTTCAGGGCTGGCACCTTCCTTGTGGGAGAAGGAGCCAGACGTTTGCCTTTTCAGAAAATCTTCTGCCGAAAACGGGCACCGTGACATGCTGAGTCTCTGGGAAAGCAGAGATCCCCAGTGCTGTTGCGGCTAAAGATAGGCTGCAGGGGGATAGTGAAGACCTGCAAGATCTTTCAGGGCTGGCACCTTCCTTGTGGGAGAAGGATTCAGACGTTTGCCTTTTCAGAAAAAGCTTCTGCCGAAAACGGGCACCATGACATGCTGAATCTCTGGGAAAGCAGAGATCCCCAGTGCTGTTGCGGCTAAAGATAGGCTGCAGAGGAATAGTGAAGACCAGCAAGATCTTTCAGGGCTGGCACCTTCCTTGTGGGAGAAAGAGGCAGATGTTTGCCTTTTCAGAAAAAGTTTTTGCCGAGAACGAGCACCGTGACATGCTATGTCTCCGGGAAAGCAGAGATCCCCAGTGCTGTTGTGCCTCTGGATAGGCTGCAGGGGGATTGTGAAGACCTGCATTAGCTTTCAGGGCTGGCAGCTTCCTTGTGGGAGAAGCAGCCGTAAGTTTGCCTTTTCAGAAAAAGATTCTGCCAAGAGCGAGCACCATGACATGCTGAGTCTCTGGGAAAGCAGAGATCCCCAGTGCTGTTGTGCCTGTGGATAGGCTGCTGGGCGCGGTGAAGACCAGCAATTTCTTTCAGGGCTGACACCTTCCTTGTGGGAGAAGGAGCCAGACGTTTGCCTTTTCAGAAAATCTTCTGCCGAGAGCGAGCACCGTGACATGCTGAGTCTCTGGGAAAGCAGAGATCCCCAGTGCTGTTGCGGCTAATGATAGGCTGCAGGGGGATAGTGAATACCAGCAAGATCTTTCAGGGCTGGCACCTTCCTTGTAGGAGAAGGAGCCAGACGTTTGCCTTTTCAGAAAAAGATTCTGCCGAGAGCGAGCACCGTGACATGCTGAGTCTGTGGGAAAGCAGAGATCCCCAGTGCTGTTGTGGCTAAAGATAGGCTGCAGAGGGATAGTGAAGATCAGCAAGATCTTTCAGGGCTGGCACCTTCCTTGTGGGAGAAGGAGCCAGACGTTTGCCTTTTCAGAAAAGGTTTCTGCCGAGAAGGAGCACCGTGACATGCTGAGTCTCTGGGAAAGCAGAGATCCCCAGTGCTGTTGCGGCTAAAGATAGGCTGCAGGGGGATAGTGAAGACCAGCAAGATCTTTCAGGGTTTGCACCTTCCTTGTGGGAGAAGGAGCCAAAAGGTTGACTTTTCAGAAAAAGATTCTGCCGAAAGCGAGCACCGTGACATGCTGAGTATCTGGGAAAGCAGAGATCCCCAGTGCTGTTGTGCCTGTGGATAGGATGCAGGGGGATCGTGAAGACCTGCAAGATCTTTCAGGGCTGGCACCTTCCTTGTGGGAGAAAGAGCCAGACGTTTGCCTTTTCGGAAAAAGATTCTGCCGAGAGCGACCACCGTGACATGCTGAGTCTCTGGGAAAGCAGAGATCCCCAGTGCTGTTGCAGCTAAAGATAGGCTGCCGGGGATAGTGAAGACCTGCAAGAATTTTCAGGGCTGGCACCTTCCTTGTGGGACAAGGAGGCAGACGTTTGCCTTTTCAGAAAACGCTTCTGCCTAGAGCGAGCGCCGTGACATGCTATGTTTCCTGGAAAGCAGAGATCCCCAGTGCTGTTGTGTCTGTGGATAGGCTGCAGGGGGATAGTGAAGACCTGCATTAGCTTTCAGGACTGGCACCTTCCTTGTGGTAGAAGGAGCCATAAGTTTGCCTTTTCAGAAAAAGCTTCTGCCGAGAACGAGCACCGTGACATGCTGAGTCTCTGGGAAAGCAGAGATCCCCAGTGCTGTTGTGCCTGTGGATAGGCTGCAGATGGATAGTGAAGACCTGCAAAAGCTTTCAGGGCTGGCACCTTCCTTGTGGGAGAAGGACCAGACATTTGCATTTTCAGAAAAGGGCTCTGCCGAGAGTGAGCACCGTGACATGCTGAGTCTCTGGGAAAGCAGAGATCCCCAGTGCTGTTGCGGCTAATGATAAGCTGCAGGGGGATAGTGAATACCAGCAAGATCTTTCAGGGCTGGCACCTTCCTTGTAGGAGAAGGAGCCAGACTTTTGCCTTTTCAGAAAAAGATTCTGCCGAGAGCGAGCACCGTGACATGCTGAGTCTGTGGGAAAGCAGAGATCCCCAGTGCTGTTGTGGCGAAAGATAGGCTGCAGAGGGATAGTGAAGATCAGCAAGATCTTTCAGGGCTGGCACCTTCCTTGTGGGAGAAGGAGCCAGACGTTTGCCTTTTCAGAAAAAGTTTCTGCCGAGAACGAGCACCGTGACATGCTGAGTCTCTGGGAAAGCAGAGATCCCCAGTGCTGTTGTGCCTGTGGATAGGCTGCAGAGGGATAGTGAAGACCTGCAAGATCTTTCAGGGCTGGCACCTTCCTTGTGGGAGAAGGATCCAGACGTTTGCCTTTTCAGAAAAAGCTTCTGCCGAGAGCGAGCACCATGACATGCTGAGTCTCTGGGAAAGCAGAGATCCCCAGTGCTGTTGCGGCTAAAGATAGGCTGCAGAGGGATAGTGAAGATCAGCAAGATCTTTCAGGGCTGGCACCTTCCTTGTGGGAGAAGGAGCCAGACGTTTGCCTTTTCAGAAAAAGGCTCTGCCGAGAGCGAGCACCGTGAGATGCTGAGTCTCTGGGAAAGCAGAGATCCCCAGTGCTGTTGTGCCTGTGGATAGGCTGCAGGGGGATAGTGAAGATCTGCAAGATCTTTCAGGGCTGGCACCTTCCTTGTGGGAGAAGGAGCCAGACGTTTGCCTTTTCAGAAAATCTTCTGCCGAAAACGGGCACCGTGACATGCTGAGTCTCTGGGAAAGCAGAGATCCCCAGTGCTGTTGCGGCTAAAGATAGGCTGCAGGGGGATAGTGAAGACCTGCAAGATCTTTCAGGGCTGGCACCTTCCTTGTGGGAGAAGGATTCAGACGTTTGCCTTTTCAGAAAAAGCTTCTGCCGAAAACGGGCACCATGACATGCTGAATCTCTGGGAAAGCAGAGATCCCCAGTGCTGTTGCGGCTAAAGATAGGCTGCAGAGGAATAGTGAAGACCAGCAAGATCTTTCAGGGCTGGCACCTTCCTTGTGGGAGAAAGAGGCAGATGTTTGCCTTTTCAGAAAAAGTTTTTGCCGAGAACGAGCACCGTGACATGCTATGTCTCCGGGAAAGCAGAGATCCCCAGTGCTGTTGTGCCTCTGGATAGGCTGCAGGGGGATTGTGAAGACCTGCATTAGCTTTCAGGGCTGGCAGCTTCCTTGTGGGAGAAGCAGCCGTAAGTTTGCCTTTTCAGAAAAAGATTCTGCCAAGAGCGAGCACCATGACATGCTGAGTCTCTGGGAAAGCAGAGATCCCCAGTGCTGTTGTGCCTGTGGATAGGCTGCTGGGCGCGGTGAAGACCAGCAATTTCTTTCAGGGCTGACACCTTCCTTGTGGGAGAAGGAGCCAGACGTTTGCCTTTTCAGAAAATCTTCTGCCGAGAGCGAGCACCGTGACATGCTGAGTCTCTGGGAAAGTAGAGATCCCCAATGCTGTTGCGGCTAAAGATAGGCTGCAGGGCGATAGTGAAGACCTGAATTAGCTTTCAGGGCTGGCACCTTCCTTGTGGGAGAAGGAGCCAGTCGTTTGCTTTTTCAGAAAAAGTTTCTGCCGAGAACGAGCACCGTGACATGCTGAGTCTCTGGGAAAGCAGAGATCCCCAGTGCTGTTGTGCCTGTGGATAGGCTGCAGGGGGATAGTGAAGACCTGCAAGATCTTTCACGGCTGGCAGCTTCCTTGTGGGAGAAGGAGCCAGACGTTTGCCTTTTCAGAAAAAGCTTCTGCCGAGAACGGGCACCGTGACATGCTGAGTCTCTGGGAAAGCAGAGATCCCCAGTGCTGTTGCGGCTAATGATAGGCTGCAGGGGGATAGTGAAGACGAGCAAGATCTTTCAGGGCTGGCACCTTCCTTGTGGGAGAAGGAGCCAGACGTTTGCCTTTTCAGAAAAAGCTTCTGCCGAGAACGAGCACCGTGACATGCTGAGTCTCTGGGAAAGCAGAGATCCCCAGTGCTGTTGTGCCTGTGGATAGGCTGCAGGGGGAAGGTGAAGACCTGCATTAGCTTTCAGGACTGGCACCTTCCTTGTGGGAGAAGGAGTCGTAAGTTTGCCTTTTCAGAAAAAGCTTCTGCCAAGAGTGAGCACCGTGACATGCTGAGTCTCTGGGAAAGCAGAGATCCCCAGTGCTGTTGTGCCTGTGGATAGGCTGCAGAGGGATAGTGAATACCAGCAAGATCTTTCAGGGCTGGCACCTTCCTTGTGGGAGAAGGAGCCGTAAGTTTGCCTTTTCAGAAAAAGCTTCTGCCGAGAGAGAGCACTGTGACATGCTGAGTCTCTGGGAAAGCAGAGATCCCCAGTGCTGTTGTGCCTGTGGATAGGCTGCACAGGGATAGTGAAGACCTGCAAAAGCTTTCAGGGCTGGCAGCTTCCTTGTGGGAGAAGGAGCCAGAGGTTTGCCTTTTCAGAAAAAGCTTCTGCCGAGAGAGAGCACCGTGACATGCTGAGTCTCTGGGAAAGCAGAGATCCCCAATGCTGTTGTGCCTGTGGATAGGCTGCAGGGGGATAGTGAAGACCTGCATTAGCTTTCAGGACTGGCACCTTCCTTGTGGGAGAAGGAGCCGTAAGTTTTCCTTTTCATAAAAAGCTTCTGCTGAGAGCGAGCACCATGACATGCTGAGTCTCTGGGAAAGCAGAGATCCCCAGTGCTGTTGTGCCTGTGGATAGGCTGCAGAGGGATAGTGAAGACCTGCAAGATCTTTCAGGGCTGGCACCTTCCTTGTGGGAGAAGGAGCCAGACGTTTGCCTTTTCAGAAAAAGCTTCTGCCGAGAACGAGCACCGTGACATGCTGAGTCTCTGGGAAAGCAGAGATCCCCAGTGCTGTTGCGGCTAATGATAGGCTGCAGGGGGATAGTAAAGATCTGCAAGATCTTTCAGGACTGGCACCTTCCTTGTGGGAGAAGGAGCCGTAAGTTTTCCTTTTCAAAAAAAGCCTCTGCTGAGAGCGAGCACCGTGACATGCTGAGTCTCTGGGAAAGCAGAGATCCCCAGTGCTGTTGCGGCTAATGATAGGCTGCAGAGGGATAGTGAAGATCAGCAACATCTTTCAGGGCTGGCACCTTCCTTGTGGGAGAAGCAGCCGTAAGTTTGCCTTTTCAGAAAAAAGCTTCTGCCGAGAGCGAGCACCGTGACATGCTGAGTCTCTGGGAAAGCAGAGATCCCCAATGCTGTTGTGCCTGTGGATAGGCTGCAGAGGGATAGTGAATACCAGCAAGATCTTTCAGGGCTGGCACCTTCCTTGTGGGAGAAGGACCCGTAAGTTTGCCTTTTCAGAAAAAGCTTCTGCCGAGAACAAGCACCGTGACATGCTGAGTCTCTGGGAAAGCAGAGATCCCCAGTGCTGTTGCGGCTAATGATAGGCTGCAAGGGGATAGTGAAGACCTGCAAAAGCTTTCAGGGCTGGCACCTTCCTTGTGGGAGAAGGAGCCAGACGTTTGCATTTTCAGAAAAGGGCTCTGCCGAGAGTGAGCACCGTGACATGCTGAGTCTCTGGGAAAGCAGAGATCCCCAGTGCTGTTGCGGCTAATGATAGGCTGCAGGGGGATAGTGAATACCAGCAAGATCTTTCAGGGCTGGCACCTTCCTTGTAGGAGAAGGAGCCAGACGTTTGCCTTTTCAGAAAAAGATTCTGCCGAGAGCGAGCACCGTGACATGCTGAGTCTGTGGGAAAGCAGAGATCCCCAGTGCTGTTGTGGCTAAAGATAGGCTCAGAGGGATAGTGAAGATCAGCAAGATCTTTCAGGGCTGGCACCTTCCTTGTGGGAGAAGGAGCCAGACGTTTGCCTTTTCAGAAAAAGTTTCTGCCGAGAAGGAGCACCGTGACATGCTGAGTCTCTGGGAAAGCAGAGATCCCCAGTGCTGTTGCGGCTAAAGATAGGCTGCAGGGGGATAGTGAAGACCAGCAAGATCTTTCAGGGTTTGCACCTTCCTTGTGGGAGAAGGAGCCAAAAGGTTGACTTTTCAGAAAAAGATTCTGCCGAAAGCGAGCACCGTGACATGCTGAGTATCTGGGAAAGCAGAGATCCCCAGTGCTGTTGTGCCTGTGGATAGGATGCAGGGGGATCGTGAAGACCTGCAAGATCTTTCAGGGCTGGCACCTTCCTTGTGGGAGAAAGAGCCAGACGTTTGCCTTTTCGGAAAAAGATTCTGCCGAGAGCGACCACCGTGACATGCTGAGTCTCTGGGAAAGCAGAGATCCCCAGTGCTGTTGCAGCTAAAGATAGGCTGCCGGGGATAGTGAAGACCTGCAAGAATTTTCAGGGCTGGCACCTTCCTTGAGGGACAAGGAGGCAGACGTTTGCCTTTTCAGAAAACGCTTCTGCCTAGAGCGAGCGCCGTGACATGCTATGTTTCCTGGAAAGCAGAGATCCCCAGTGCTGTTGTGTCTGTGGATAGGCTGCAGGGGGATAGTGAAGACCTGCATTAGCTTTCAGGACTGGCACCTTCCTTGTGGTAGAAGGAGCCATAAGTTTGCCTTTTCAGAAAAAGCTTCTGCCGAGAACGAGCACCGTGACATGCTGAGTCTCTGGGAAAGCAGAGATCCCCAGTGCTGTTGTGCCTGTGGATAGGCTGCAGATGGATAGTGAAGACCTGCAAAAGCTTTCAGGGCTGGCACCTTCCTTGTGGGAGAAGGACCAGACATTTGCATTTTCAGAAAAGGGCTCTGCCGAGAGTGAGCACCGTGACATGCTGAGTCTCTGGGAAAGCAGAGATCCCCAGTGCTGTTGCGGCTAATGATAAGCTGCAGGGGGATAGTGAATACCAGCAAGATCTTTCAGGGCTGGCACCTTCCTTGTAGGAGAAGGAGCCAGACTTTTGCCTTTTCAGAAAAAGATTCTGCCGAGAGCGAGCACCGTGACATGCTGAGTCTGTGGGAAAGCAGAGATCCCCAGTGCTGTTGTGGCGAAAGATAGGCTGCAGAGGGATAGTGAAGATCAGCAAGATCTTTCAGGGCTGGCACCTTCCTTGTGGGAGAAGGAGCCAGACGTTTGCCTTTTCAGAAAAAGTTTCTGCCGAGAACGAGCACCGTGACATGCTGAGTCTCTGGGAAAGCAGAGATCCCCAGTGCTGTTGTGGCTGTGGATAGGCTGCAGAGGGATAGTGAAGACCTGCAAGATCTTTCAGGGCTGGCACCTTCCTTGTGGGAGAAGGAGCCAGACGTTTGCCTTTTCAGAAAAAGCTTCTGCCGAGAGCGAGCACCATGACATGCTGAGTCTCTGGGAAAGCAGAGATCCCCAGTGCTGTTGCGGCTAAAGATAGGCTGCAGAGGGATAGTGAAGATCAGCAAGATCTTTCAGGGCTGGCACCTTCCTTGTGGGAGAAGGAGCCAGACGTTTGCCTTTTCAGAAAAAGGCTCTGCCGAGAGCGAGCACCGTGAGATGCTGAGTCTCTGGGAAAGCAGAGATCCCCAGTGCTGTTGTGCCTGTGGATAGGCTGCAGGGGGATAGTGAAGATCTGCAAGATCTTTCAGGGCTGGCACCTTCCTTGTGGGAGAAGGATTCAGACGTTTGCCTTTTCAGAAAAAGCTTCTGCCGAAAACGGGCACCATGACATGCTGAATCTCTGGGAAAGCAGAGATCCCCAGTGCTGTTGCGGCTAAAGATAGGCTGCAGAGGAATAGTGAAGACCAGCAAGATCTTTCAGGGCTGGCACCTTCCTTGTGGGAGAAAGAGGCAGATGTTTGCCTTTTCAGAAAAAGTTTTTGCCGAGAACGAGCACCGTGACATGCTATGTCTCCGGGAAAGCAGAGATCCCCAGTGCTGTTGTGCCTCTGGATAGGCTGCAGGGGGATTGTGAAGACCTGCATTAGCTTTCAGGGCTGGCAGCTTCCTTGTGGGAGAAGCAGCCGTAAGTTTGCCTTTTCAGAAAAAGATTCTGCCAAGAGCGAGCACCATGACATGCTGAGTCTCTGGGAAAGCAGAGATCCCCAGTGCTGTTGTGCCTGTGGATAGGCTGCTGGGCGCGGTGAAGACCAGCAATTTCTTTCAGGGCTGACACCTTCCTTGTGGGAGAAGGAGCCAGACGTTTGCCTTTTCAGAAAATCTTCTGCCGAGAGCGAGCACCGTGACATGCTGAGTCTCTGGGAAAGTAGAGATCCCCAATGCTGTTGCGGCTAAAGATAGGCTGCAGGGCGATAGTGAAGACCTGAATTAGCTTTCAGGGCTGGCACCTTCCTTGTGGGAGAAGGAGCCAGTCGTTTGCTTTTTCAGAAAAAGTTTCTGCCGAGAACGAGCACCGTGACATGCTGAGTCTCTGGGAAAGCAGAGATCCCCAGTGCTGTTGTGCCTGTGGATAGGCTGCAGGGGGATAGTGAAGACCTGCAAGATCTTTCAGGGCTGGCAGCTTCCTTGTGGGAGAAGGAGCCAGACGTTTGCCTTTTCAGAAAAAGCTTCTGCCGAGAACGGGCACCGTGACATGCTGAGTCTCTGGGAAAGCAGAGATCCCCAGTGCTGTTGCGGCTAATGATAGGCTGCAGGGGGATAGTGAATACCAGCAAGATCTTTCAGGGCTGGCACCTTCCTTGTGGGAGAAGGAGCCAGACGTTTGCCTTTTCAGAAAAAGCTTCTGCCGAGAACGAGCACCGTGACATGCTGAGTCTCTGGGAAAGCAGAGATCCCCAGTGCTGTTGCGGCTAAAGATAGGCTGCAGAGGGATAGTGAAGATCAGCAAGATCTTTCAGGGCTGGCACCTTCCTTGTGGGAGAAGGAGCCAGACGTTTGCCTTTTCAGAAAAAGGCTCTGCCGAGAGCGAGCACCGTGAGATGCTGAGTCTCTGGGAAAGCAGAGATCCCCAGTGCTGTTGTGCCTGTGGATAGGCTGCAGGGGGATAGTGAAGATCTGCAAGATCTTTCAGGGCTGGCACCTTCCTTGTGGGAGAAGGAGCCAGACGTTTGCCTTTTCAGAAAATCTTCTGCCGAAAACGGGCACCGTGACATGCTGAGTCTCTGGGAAAGCAGAGATCCCCAGTGCTGTTGCGGCTAAAGATAGGCTGCAGGGGGATAGTGAAGACCTGCAAGATCTTTCAGGGCTGGCACCTTCCTTGTGGGAGAAGGATTCAGACGTTTGCCTTTTCAGAAAAAGCTTCTGCCGAAAACGGGCACCATGACATGCTGAATCTCTGGGAAAGCAGAGATCCCCAGTGCTGTTGCGGCTAAAGATAGGCTGCAGAGGAATAGTGAAGACCAGCAAGATCTTTCAGGGCTGGCACCTTCCTTGTGGGAGAAAGAGGCAGATGTTTGCCTTTTCAGAAAAAGTTTTTGCCGAGAACGAGCACCGTGACATGCTATGTCTCCGGGAAAGCAGAGATCCCCAGTGCTGTTGTGCCTCTGGATAGGCTGCAGGGGGATTGTGAAGACCTGCATTAGCTTTCAGGGCTGGCAGCTTCCTTGTGGGAGAAGCAGCCGTAAGTTTGCCTTTTCAGAAAAAGATTCTGCCAAGAGCGAGCACCATGACATGCTGAGTCTCTGGGAAAGCAGAGATCCCCAGTGCTGTTGTGCCTGTGGATAGGCTGCTGGGCGCGGTGAAGACCAGCAATTTCTTTCAGGGCTGACACCTTCCTTGTGGGAGAAGGAGCCAGACGTTTGCCTTTTCAGAAAATCTTCTGCCGAGAGCGAGCACCGTGACATGCTGAGTCTCTGGGAAAGTAGAGATCCCCAATGCTGTTGCGGCTAAAGATAGGCTGCAGGGCGATAGTGAAGACCTGAATTAGCTTTCAGGGCTGGCACCTTCCTTGTGGGAGAAGGAGCCAGTCGTTTGCTTTTTCAGAAAAAGTTTCTGCCGAGAACGAGCACCGTGACATGCTGAGTCTCTGGGAAAGCAGAGATCCCCAGTGCTGTTGTGCCTGTGGATAGGCTGCAGGGGGATAGTGAAGACCTGCAAGATCTTTCAGGGCTGGCAGCTTCCTTGTGGGAGAAGGAGCCAGACGTTTGCCTTTTCAGAAAAAGCTTCTGCCGAGAACGGGCACCGTGACATGCTGAGTCTCTGGTAAAGCAGAGATCCCCAGTGCTGTTGTGCCTGTGGATAGGCTGCAGGGGGAAGGTGAAGACCTGCATTAGCTTTCAGGACTGGCACCTTCCTTGTGGGAGAAGGAGTCGTAAGTTTGCCTTTTCAGAAAAAGCTTCTGCCAAGAGTGAGCACCGTGACATGCTGAGTCTCTGGGAAAGCAGAGATCCCCAGTGCTGTTGTGCCTGTGGATAGGCTGCAGGGGGATAGTGAAGATCTGCAAGATCTTTCAGGGCTGGCACCTTCCTTGTGGGAGAAGGAGCCGTAAGTTTGCCTTTTCAGAAAAAGCTTCTGCCGAGAGAGAGCACTGTGACATGCTGAGTCTCTGGGAAAGCAGAGATCCCCAGTGCTGTTGTGCCTGTGGATAGGCTGCACAGGGATAGTGAAGACCTGCAAAAGCTTTCAGGGCTGGCAGCTTCCTTGTGGGAGAAGGAGCCAGAGGTTTGCCTTTTCAGAAAAAGCTTCTGCCGAGAGAGAGCACCGTGACATGCTGAGTCTCTGGGAAAGCAGAGATCCCCAATGCTGTTGTGCCTGTGGATAGGCTGCAGGGGGATAGTGAAGACCTGCATTAGCTTTCAGGACTGGCACCTTCCTTGTGGGAGAAGGAGCCGTTAGTTTTCCTTTTCATAAAAAGCTTCTGCTGAGAGCGAGCACCATGACATGCTGAGTCTCTGGGAAAGCAGAGATCCCCAGTGCTGTTGTGCCTGTGGATAGGCTGCAGAGGGATAGTGAAGACCTGCAAGATCTTTCAGGGCTGGCACCTTCCTTGTGGGAGAAGGAGCCAGACGTTTGCCTTTTCAGAAAAAGCTTCTGCCGAGAACGAGCACCGTGACATGCTGAGTCTCTGGGAAAGCAGAGATCCCCAGTGCTGTTGCGGCTAATGATAGGCTGCAGGGGGATAGTAAAGATCTGCAAGATCTTTCAGGACTGGCACCTTCCTTGTGGGAGAAGGAGCCGTAAGTTTTCCTTTTCAAAAAAAGCCTCTGCTGAGAGCGAGCACCGTGACATGCTGAGTCTCTGGGAAAGCAGAGATCCCCAGTGCTGTTGCGGTTAATGATAGGCTGCAGAGGGATAGTGAAGATCAGCAACATCTTTCAGGGCTGGCACCTTCCTTGTGGGAGAAGCAGCCGTAAGTTTGCCTTTTCAGAAAAAAGCTTCTGCCGAGAGCGAGCACCGTGACATGCTGAGTCTCTGGGAAAGCAGAGATCCCCAATGCTGTTGTGCCTGTGGATAGGCTGCAGAGGGATAGTGAATACCAGCAAGATCTTTCAGGGCTGGCACCTTCCTTGTGGGAGAAGGACCCGTAAGTTTGCCTTTTCAGAAAAAGCTTCTGCCGAGAACAAGCACCGTGACATGCTGAGTCTCTGGGAAAGCAGAGATCCCCAGTGCTGTTGCGGCTAATGATAGGCTGCAAGGGGATAGTGAAGACCTGCAAAAGCTTTCAGGGCTGGCACCTTCCTTGTGGGAGAAGGAGCCAGACGTTTGCATTTTCAGAAAAGGGCTCTGCCGAGAGTGAGCACCGTGACATGCTGAGTCTCTGGGAAAGCAGAGATCCCCAGTGCTGTTGCGGCTAATGATAGGCTGCAGGGGGATAGTGAATACCAGCAAGATCTTTCAGGGCTGGCACCTTCCTTGTAGGAGAAGGAGCCAGACGTTTGCCTTTTCAGAAAAAGATTCTGCCGAGAGCGAGCACCGTGACATGCTGAGTCTGTGGGAAAGCAGAGATCCCCAGTGCTGTTGTGGCTAAAGATAGGCTGCAGAGGGATAGTGAAGATCAGCAAGATCTTTCAGGGCTGGCACCTTCCTTGTGGGAGAAGGAGCCAGACGTTTGCCTTTTCAGAAAAAGTTTCTGCCGAGAAGGAGCACCGTGACATGCTGAGTCTCTGGGAAAGCAGAGATCCCCAGTGCTGTTGCGGCTAAAGATAGGCTGCAGGGGGATAGTGAAGACCAGCAAGATCTTTCAGGGTTTGCACCTTCCTTGTGGGAGAAGGAGCCAAAAGGTTGACTTTTCAGAAAAAGATTCTGCCGAAAGCGAGCACCGTGACATGCTGAGTATCTGGGAAAGCAGAGATCCCCAGTGCTGTTGTGCCTGTGGATAGGATGCAGGGGGATCGTGAAGACCTGCAAGATCTTTCAGGGCTGGCACCTTCCTTGTGGGAGAAAGAGCCAGACGTTTGCCTTTTCGGAAAAATATTCTGCCGAGAGCGACCACCGTGACATGCTGAGTCTCTGGGAAAGCAGAGATCCCCAGTGCTGTTGCAGCTAAAGATAGGCTGCCGGGGATAGTGAAGACCTGCAAGAATTTTCAGGGCTGGCACCTTCCTTGTGGGACAAGGAGGCAGACGTTTGCCTTTTCAGAAAACGCTTCTGCCTAGAGCGAGCGCCGTGACATGCTATGTTTCCTGGAAAGCAGAGATCCCCAGTGCTGTTGTGTCTGTGGATAGGCTGCAGGGGGATAGTGAAGACCTGCATTAGCTTTCAGGACTGGCACCTTCCTTGTGGTAGAAGGAGCCATAAGTTTGCCTTTTCAGAAAAAGCTTCTGCCGAGAACGAGCACCGTGACATGCTGAGTCTCTGGGAAAGCAGAGATCCCCAGTGCTGTTGTGCCTGTGGATAGGCTGCAGATGGATAGTGAAGACCTGCAAAAGCTTTCAGGGCTGGCACCTTCCTTGTGGGAGAAGGACCAGACATTTGCATTTTCAGAAAAGGGCTCTGCCGAGAGTGAGCACCGTGACATGCTGAGTCTCTGGGAAAGCAGAGATCCCCAGTGCTGTTGCGGCTAATGATAAGCTGCAGGGGGATAGTGAATACCAGCAAGATCTTTCAGGGCTGGCACCTTCCTTGTAGGAGAAGGAGCCAGACTTTTGCCTTTTCAGAAAAAGATTCTGCCGAGAGCGAGCACCGTGACATGCTGAGTCTGTGGGAAAGCAGAGATCCCCAGTGCTGTTGTGGCGAAAGATAGGCTGCAGAGGGATAGTGAAGATCAGCAAGATCTTTCAGGGATGGCACCTTCCTTGTGGGAGAAGGAGCCAGACGTTTGCCTTTTCAGAAAAAGTTTCTGCCGAGAACGAGCACCGTGACATGCTGAGTCTCTGGGAAAGCAGAGATCCCCAGTGCTGTTGTGCCTGTGGATAGGCTGCAGAGGGATAGTGAAGACCTGCAAGATCTTTCAGGGCTGGCACCTTCCTTGTGGGAGAAGGAGCCAGACGTTTGCCTTTTCAGAAAAAGCTTCTGCCGAGAGCGAGCACCATGACATGCTGAGTCTCTGGGAAAGCAGAGATCCCCAGTGCTGTTGCGGCTAAAGATAGGCTGCAGAGGGATAGTGAAGATCAGCAAGATCTTTCAGGGCTGGCACCTTCCTTGTGGGAGAAGGAGCCAGACGTTTGCCTTTTCAGAAAAAGGCTCTGCCGAGAGCGAGCACCGTGAGATGCTGAGTCTCTGGGAAAGCAGAGATCCCCAGTGCTGTTGTGCCTGTGGATAGGCTGCAGGGGGATAGTGAAGATCTGCAAGATCTTTCAGGGCTGGCACCTTCCTTGTGGGAGAAGGAGCCAGACGTTTGCCTTTTCAGAAAATCTTCTGCCGAAAACGGGCACCGTGACATGCTGAGTCTCTGGGAAAGCAGAGATCCCCAGTGCTGTTGCGGCTAAAGATAGGCTGCAGGGGGATAGTGAAGACCTGCAAGATCTTTCAGGGCTGGCACCTTCCTTGTGGGAGAAGGATTCAGACGTTTGCCTTTTCAGAAAAAGCTTCTGCCGAAAACGGGCACCATGACATGCTGAATCTCTGGGAAAGCAGAGATCCCCAGTGCTGTTGCGGCTAAAGATAGGCTGCAGAGGAATAGTGAAGACCAGCAAGATCTTTCAGGGCTGGCACCTTCCTTGTGGGAGAAGGAGCCAGACGTTTGCCTTTTCAGAAAAAGGCTCTGCCGAGAGCGAGCACCGTGAGATGCTGAGTCTCTGGGAAAGCAGAGATCCCCAGTGCTGTTGTGCCTCTGGATAGGCTGCAGGGGGATTGTGAAGACCTGCATTAGCTTTCAGGGCTGGCAGCTTCCTTGTGGGAGAAGCAGCCGTAAGTTTGCCTTTTCAGAAAAAGATTCTGCCAAGAGCGAGCACCATGACATGCTGAGTCTCTGGGAAAGCAGAGATCCCCAGTGCTGTTGTGCCTGTGGATAGGCTGCTGGGCGCGGTGAAGACCAGCAATTTCTTTCAGGGCTGACACCTTCCTTGTGGGAGAAGGAGCCAGACGTTTGCCTTTTCAGAAAATCTTCTGCCGAGAGCGAGCACCGTGACATGCTGAGTCTCTGGGAAAGTAGAGATCCCCAATGCTGTTGCGGCTAAAGATAGGCTGCAGGGCGATAGTGAAGACCTGAATTAGCTTTCAGGGCTGGCACCTTCCTTGTGGGAGAAGGAGCCAGTCGTTTGCTTTTTCAGAAAAAGTTTCTGCCGAGAACGAGCACCGTGACATGCTGAGTCTCTGGGAAAGCAGAGATCCCCAGTGCTGTTGTGCCTGTGGATAGGCTGCAGGGGGATAGTGAAGACCTGCAAGATCTTTCAGGGCTGGCAGCTTCCTTGTGGGAGAAGGAGCCAGACGTTTGCCTTTTCAGAAAAAGCTTCTGCCGAGAACGGGCACCGTGACATGCTGAGTCTCTGGGAAAGCAGAGATCCCCAGTGCTGTTGCGGCTAATGATAGGCTGCAGGGGGATAGTGAAGACGAGCAAGATCTTTCAGGGCTGGCACCTTCCTTGTGGGAGAAGGAGCCAGACGTTTGCCTTTTCAGAAAAAGCTTCTGCCGAGAACGAGCACCGTGACATGCTGAGTCTCTGGGAAAGCAGAGATCCCCAGTGCTGTTGCGGCTAAAGATAGGCTGCAGAGGGATAGTGAAGATCAGCAGGATATTTCAGGGCTGGCACCTTCCTTGTGGGAGAAGGAGCCATAAGTTTGCCTTTTCAGAAAAAGCTTCTGCCGAGAACGCGCACTGTGACATGCTTAGTCTCTGGGAAAGCAGAGATCCCCAGTGCTGTTGCGCCTAATGATAGGCTGCAGGAGGATAGTGAAGACCTGCATTAGCTTTCAGGACTGGCAGCTTCCTTGTGGGAGAAGGAGCCAGATGTTTGCCTTTTCAGAAAAAGCTTCTGCCGAGAACGAGCACCGTGACATGCTGAGTCTCTGGGAAAACAGAGATCCCCAGTGCTGTTGCGGCTAATGATAGGCTGCAGGGGGATAGCGAAGACCTGCAAGATCTTTCAGGGCTGGCACCTTCCTTGTGGGAGAAGGATTCAGACGTTTGCCTTTTCAGAAAAAGCTTCTGCCAAGAGCGAGTACCATGACATGCTGAGTCTCTGGGAAAGCAGAGATCCCCAGTGCTGTTGTGCCTGTGGATAGGCTGCAGAGGGATAGTGAAGACCAGCAAGATCTTTCAGGGCTGGCACCTTCCTTGTGGGAGAAGGAGCCAGACGTTTGCCTTTTCAGAAAATCTTCTGCCGAGAGCGAGGACCGTGACATGCTGAGTCTCTAGGAAAGCAGAGATCCCCAGTGCTGCTGTGCCTGTGGATAGGATACCGGGGGATAGTGAAGATCAGCAAGATCTTTCAGGGCTGGCACCTTCCTTGTGGGAAAAGGAGCCAGACGTTTGCCTTTTCAGAAAAAGCTTCTGTCGAGAACGAGCACCGTGACATGCTGAGTCTCTGGGAAAGCAGAGATCCCCAATGCTGTTGTGCCTGTGGATAGGCTGCAGAGGGATAGTGAAGACCAGCAATTTCTTTCAGGGCTGGCACCTTCCTTGTGGGAGAAGGAGCCAGACGTTTGCCTTTTCAGAAAAAGCTTCTGCCAAGAGCGAGCACCGTGACATGCTGAGTCTCTGGGAAAGCAGAGATCCCCAGTGCTGTTGCGGCTAATGATAGGCTGCAAGGGGATAGTGAAGACCTGCAAGATCTTTCAGGGCTGGCACCTTCCTTGTGGGAGAAGAAGCCAGACGTTTGCCTTTTCAGAAAAAGCTTCTGCCGAGAACGAGCACCGTGACATGCTGAGTCTCTGGGAAAGCAGAGATCCCCAGTGCTGTTGCGGCTAAAGATAGGCTGCAGGGGGATAGTGAAGACCAGCAAGATCTTTCAGGGCTGGCACCTTCCTTGTGGGAGAAGGAGCCATAAGGTTGCCTTTTCAGAAAAAGATTCTGCCGAGAGCGAGCACCGTGACATGCTGAGTCTCTGGGAAAGCAGAGATCCCCAGTGCTGTTGTGCCTGTGGATAGGCTGCAGGGGGATAGTGAAGACCAGCAAGATCTTTCAGGGCTGGCACCTTCCTTGCGGGAGAAGGAGCCAGACGTTTGCCTTTTCAGAAAAAGATTCTGCCGAGAGCGAGCACCGTGACATGCTGAGTCTCTGGGAAAGCAGAGATCCCCAGTGCTGTTGTGCCTGTGGATAGGCTGCAGGGGGATAGTGAAGATCTGCAAGATCTTTCAGGGCTGGCACCTTCCTTGCGGGAGAAGGAGCCAGACGTTTGCCTTTTCAGAAAAAGATTCTGCCGAGAGCGAGCACCGTGACATGCTGAGTCTCTGGGAAAGCAGAGATCCCCAGTGCTGTTGTGCCTGTGGATAGGCTGCAGGGGGATAGTGAAGACCTGCATTAGCTTTCAGGGCTGGCAGCTTCGTGTGGGAGAAGGAGCCAGACGTTTGCCTTTTCAGAAAAAGCTTCTGCCGAGAACGAGCACCGTGACATGCTGAGTCTCTGGGAAAGCAGAGATCCCCAGTGCTGTTGCGGCTAAAGATAGGCTGCAGGGGGATAGTGAAGACCAGCAAGATCTTTCAGGGCTGGCACCTTCCTTGTGGGAGAAGGAGCCATAAGGTTGCCTTTTCAGAAAAAGATTCTGCCGAGAGCGAGCACCGTGACATGCTGAGTCTCTGGGAAAGCAGAGATCCCCAGTGCTGTTGTGCCTGTGGATAGGCTGCAGGGGGATAGTGAAGACCTGCAAGATCTTTCAGGGCTGGCACCTTCCTTGCGGGAGAAGGAGCCAGACGTTTGCCTTTTCAGAAAAAGATTCTGCCGAGAGCGAGCACCGTGACATGCTGAGTCTCTGGGAAAGCAGAGATCCCCAGTGCTGTTGTGCCTGTGGATAGGCTGCACAGGGATAGTGAAGATCTGCAAGATCTTTCAGGGCTGGCACCTTCCTTGCGGGAGAAGGAGCCAGACGTTTGCCTTTTCAGAAAAAAGCTTCTGCCGAGAGCGAGCACCGTGACATGCTGAGTCTCTGGGAAAGCAGAGATCCCCAGTGCTGTTGTGCCTGTGGATAGGCTGCACAGGGATAGTGAAGATCTGCAAGATCTTTCAGGGCTGGCACCTTCCTTGCGGGAGAAGGAGCCAGACGTTTGCCTTTTCAGAAAAAAGCTTCTGCCGAGAGCGAGCACCGTGACATGCTGAGTCTCTGGGAAAGCAGAGATCCCCAGTGCTGTTGTGCCTGTGGATAGGCTGCAGGGGGATAGTGAAGACCTGCATTAGCTTTCAGGGCTGGCAGTTTCTTGTGGGAGAAGGAGCCAGACGTTTGCCTTTTCAGAAAAAGCTTCTGCCGAGAAAGAGCACCGTGACATGCTGAGTCTCTGGGAAAGCAGAGATCCCCAGTGCTGTTGTGCCTGTGGATAGGCTGCCCGGGGATAGTGAAGACCTGCAAGAATTTTCAGGGCTGGCACCTTCCTTGTGGGAGAAGGAGGCAGACGTTTGCCTTTTCAGAAAAAGCTTCTGCCGAGAACAAGCACCGTGAGATGCTGAGTCTCTGGGAAAGCAGAGATCCCCAGTGCTGTTGTGCCTGTGGATAGGCTGCAGGGGACGGTGAAAGACCAGGAAGAGGTTTTAGGGCTAGCTCCTTCCCTGTGGGAGAATGAGCTGGACGTTTCCATTTTTGGAAAAGGGCTCTGCCGAGAACGAGCACCGTGAGATGCTGAGTCTCTGGGAAAGCAGTCATGCCTAGTGCTGTTGTTCCTGTGCGCAGGCTGCACGGGGACAATTAAGAGCAGCAAGAGCTGTCAGGGCTGGCACCTTCCTATTGGGAGAACTAGCTGGACCTTCGCCTTTTCGGAAAAAGGCTCTGCCGAAAACGATCACCGTGAGATGCTGAGTCTATGGGAAAGCATAGATGTCCAGTGCTGTTGTACCTGTGGATAGGCTGCACGTGGACGGTGAAGACTAGCAAGAGCTTTAAGGGCTGGCACCTTGCCTGAAGGAGAAGGAGACGGACGTTTGCCTTTTAGGAAAAAGGCTCTTCCGAGAATGAGCACTGTGAGATGCTGAGTCTCTGGGAAAGCAGAAATGCCCAATGCTGTTGTGCCTGTGGATAGGATGCAGCGGTACGGTGAAGAGGGGCAGGAGCTTTGAGGGCCAGCACCTTCCTTATTGGAGAAGGAGCCGGACGTTTCCCTTTTCAGAAAAAGACTCTGCCGAGAACGAGAAGCGTGACATGCTGAGTCTCTGGGAAAGCACAGATGCCCAGTGCTGTTCTGCCTGTGGATAGGCTGCACGCAGATGGTTAAGTCCAGCAAGAGCTTTCAGGGCTGGCACCTTTCTTTTGGGAGAAGGAGCCGGACGTTTGCCTTTTCGGAAAAAGACTCTGCGGAGAACGAGCACCGTGAGATGCTGAGTCTCTGGCAAAGCACAGATGCCCAGTGCTGTTGTGCCTGTGGATAGGCTGCCGGCAGACGGTGAAGACCAGCAAGAGCTTTCAGGGCTGGCACATTTCTTTTGGGAGAAGGAGCCGGACGTTTGCCTTTTCACAAAAAGGCTCTGCCGAGAACGAGCACCGTGAGATGCTGAGTCTCTGGCAAAGCACAGATGCCGAGTGCTGTTGTGGCTGTGGATAGGATGCAGTGGTATGTTGAAGATGGGCAATGGCTTTCATGGCTGGAACCATCCTTGTGGGAGAAGGAGCAGGACGTTTGCCTTTTCGGAAAAAGACTGCCAAGAAAGAGAAGCGTGAGATGCTGAGTCTCTGGGAAAGCAGATATGCCTAGTGCTGTTGTGCCTGTCCATAGGCTGCATGGGGACAGTGAAGACCGGCAAGAGCTTTCAGAGCTGGAACCTTCCTTTTGAGAGAACGAGCAGGACGTTTGCCTTTTTGGCAAAAGGGTCTGCCGAGAATGAGCACCGTGAGATGCTGAGTCTCTGGGAAAGCAGACATGCCCACTGCTGTTTTGCCTGTGCATAGGCTGCACGCGGATCATGACGACCAGCAAGAGCTTTCAGGGCTGGCACTTTCCTTGTGGGAGAAGCAGCCATGACGTTTGCCTTTACAAAATAAGGCACTGCCGAGAACGAGCACCGTTAGATGCTGAGTGTCTCGGGAAGCAGAGGTGCACGGTGGAGTTGTGCCTGTGGATAGGATGCAGTGGTACGGTGAAGACCAGCAAGAGCTTTCAGGGCTGGCACCTTCGTTGTGGGAGAAGGAGCCGGACGTTTGCCTTTTCGGAAAAAGACTCTGCCGAGAACGAGAAGCGTGACATGCTGAGTCTTTGGCAATTGAAAGATTCCCAGTACTGTTGTGCCTGTGGTTAGGCTGCATGCAGACGGTGAAGACCAGCAAGACCTTTCAGGGCTGGCACCTTCCTTGTGGGAGGAGGCAGAAGTTTGCCTTTTCAGAAAGAAGCTCTGCTGAGAACGAGCACCATGAGATGCTGAGTCTCTGGGAAAGCACACATGCCCAGTACTGTTGTGCCTGTGGATAGGCTGCAGGGGACAGTGAAACACCAGGAAGAGATTTTAGGGCTAGCTCCTTCCTTGTGGGAGAATGAGCTGGACGTTTCACTTTTTGGAAAAAGGCTCTGCCGAGAACGAGCACCGTGAGATGCTGAGTCTCTGTTAAAGCAGAAATGCCCAGTGTTGTTGTGCCTGTGAATAGGCTGCATGCGGATGGTGAAGACCAGTAATACCTTTCAGGTCTGACACCTTCCTTGTGGGAGGAGCCGGACGTTTGCCTTTTCGGAAGAAGGCTCTGCAGAGAATGAGCACCAAGAGATGCCGAGTCTCTGGGAAAGCACAGATGCCCAGTGCTGTTGTGCCTGTGGATAGGATGCAGCGGTACGGTGAAGACAGGCAGGATCTTTCAGGTCTGGCACCTTCCTTGTGGGAGAAGGAGCAGGACGTTTTCCTTTTCAGAAAAAGGCTCTGCCGAGAACGAGCACCGTGAGTGCTATGTCTCTGGGAAAGCAGAGATCCCCAGTGCTGTTGTGCCTGTGGATAGGGTGCATGGGGACGGTGAAGACTAGGAAGAGCTTTCACATCTGGCACCTTCCTTGTAGGAGAAGGTGCCGGACATTTGCCTTTTCGGAAAAAGGATCATCCGAGAATGAGCACCATGAGATGCTGAGTCTCTGGGGAAGCACAGTTGCCCAGTGCTGTTGTCCGTCTGGATACACTGCACGGGGATGGTGAAGGACCAGCACGAGGTTTTCGGCCTGGCACCTTTCTTGTGGGAGAAGGAGCCGGACATTTGGCCTTTCAGAAAAAGGCTCTGCCGAGAACGAGCACTTTGAGATGCTGAGTCTCTGGGAAAGCTGAGATGCCCAGTGCTGTTGTGCCTGTGGATAGGATTCAGAGGTACGGTAAAGACGGGTAGGAGCTTTCAGGGCTGGCACCTTCCTTATGGGAGAATGTGCCGGACGTTTGGCTTGTCGGAAGAAGTCTCTGCCGAGAAGGAGCACCGTGAGATGCTGAGTCTCTGGGAAAGCACAGATGCCCAGTGCTGCTGTGCCTGTGGATCGGTTGCAGGGGGACAGTGAAGAGCAGTAAGAGCTTTCAGGGCTGGCACCTTCCTTGTGGGAGAAGGAGCCGGACGTTTGACTGTTCGGAAAAAGGCTCTGCCGAGAAGGAGCACCGTGACATGCTGAGTCTCTGGGAAAGCACAGATGCCCAGTGCTGTTGTGCCTGTGTGCGCGACCTCTTTGACGGTGCGGGGATTGGGGGGACGGATTGGGGCTCCTGAGGGGAAACGGCACCTTCCTGTCCGGGGATGGGGGCGGAGAATCAGGCACAGCCTGTCAGGGGAGCCCCCTACCGCATCCGAGGGAAGTGGGGTGCTGGCAGCGCTGGCTGGGTCTGGGCCAGGTGGCTGCTGTGGAGGTAGCCCAAAACTTAGTGTAGCCTGAAACCATCTGGGTGCAGGCGTTATGTTGAGGTAATCTAGAGATTATCCCCCCTGTTCTGCTCCTAACCGTCTACCCTTTGCCGGGACAGGGAGGGAGCTCGGTGCTGAGTAGCTGCTATGCAACAGTGGATGAGTGATGGATACGTGCAGGGCATGAGGGCGGCCTGGCACCCTGACAAATTCGTGAGAAATGAGTAAAAAACCCTGTTCTTGCAGCCACCTGTTGACTTAAGGAAGCCTGTCTATCATGGCTATAAGCCACAGGTTTTAGTTTATTAATGGCCTGTTTGTTATGTCTGCTGCTCTCCTTGGATTGCTATGTTCAACCTCCGTGAAAATGGCATTGCTGCAATGTGCTTAATATATCGGCTGAAGTCATTAGGCCTGTTGTGTCCCTGTCAGGACCTGACCGGGATTTGACTGCACTCTTCCTAGCCATCAGCTGTATGTCAGGAGCACATATGACTCAGGCTGGCGCCTGGGGCAGCCCACAGGAATGAGAGGCTGAAGACCAAACGCAGAGTTGTACAATACTGCCTCAGTAAAGCAGTGGAATGGGAAAGTTTGTCCAAAAGACAGAAGAGCAGGAGATTTGGGGATGGCAAGTGAAGGATGGACTGGCTTAAATTCCAGCAGCTTGTGGTTCTGCTGTAGCCCCAGTGTAAACGAGCACAATAAAGTGGGGACAGCAGCTGAAGCAGGTGTAGGAGTGAAATCTTAGCTCCCCAAGTCAGGCTGCCCTTACACCACAGAACAAATATAGGAGTGCAGAGGTCTGCTTCTTGGGTGATCCGGACAGAAGCATGAGCAGGAGCCCACACCCAAGATGGGCCGGGCACACAGGTACCTGTGTGTGCTCAAGGAGCCCCAGCCACGGCAGTGCTTGCAGAGCTGCTGGAGTGCTGTCAGGCAGACTTGTGACCATGCAGCCCTGCAACACAGCATCACCATGGCCAGTAACCAGCCATCAACTTTGTCCCAAGTCTGCAAGGCCTCAGACTCTGCCTGAGCATTTCTTCACCTGCCTGCAGCTTTGTTTTACTTCGATTAGCTGTGGCAGCAATTTCTGTCAGTGACCAGGTGTCTGTATCTAATGTGGTTTACTTTTTCTTTGTGCGGTAGACCACCAGTTTCATATAGACAACAGTAACAAGCAGTTGTTCTGGGCAGAAAGAGATGTTTACAACTCTGACACCACGATGTCCTGTAGAGCAATACAGGGCTGGTACAGTAGCAGAGGCGTTGAGAAGTGGAGACACAAGATGCGGCATAGAGGCACGCAGGGGTAAGAGATGGGGCACAGGCTGGCACTGGAGACCCCACAGCCATAAACAGCTCCATAACAGTCAGTTAAAAGAACGTGCAGACCTGGAGCTGGACAAAACTGGTTTGGGGACTAACAAAGAAAACAAAGAAATGGTATCTAATATATGTAAATGGGACCGTATATAGTAAATGTTACCTGGACCTACAGACCAATTAAGAAAGACAAAGGTGTAAATGTGTGTTAGCAAACATACGTATATGACCCTAAGTAGAAGGAAGATTGCTGTTACTGTATAACTTTTTCCATATATAAATATCCTACCTGCATTATTATTGTTTTTCTGTAATAATTAGATCTAGACTAATGATGATTCCTGAATTAAACTGTGAAGATTTGCATTATACTAACAATAAATTCTTGCCATTACTTATACTAAGGAATCCTTCTTTTTTGCCCATAAGCAAGATTTTAAACATAACAAAATCAAACACACATTCTCTTTATTTGTGTAGCTCTTGCAGTGTCCCAGGAAGAGAGGCACTATCTTGAGTGAGCTGTTCATGGAGCGGCCCTGGTACCTTCCCAAGATATGGCTGAGAGAGCAACTAGCAAATGTATGGCAGAGGGGAACCAAGTACCTACATCATCCTGATTCATCCAGCACATGTTTTTACTATGTGACTACACCCTTGTTTCCCACAGATTTTAAGCTTGAGATTTCTTAATTTAACATATGATCTAATTATGCACTTTTGACACTACCATAAAACCATTGTCCTTATTTTTAGTTTTTCTCTTCTTTTCAGTGTTCTGAAGTAAGTCTCTAGATTGAACACAGGATTACTCACGAGTTCAAATTTAAATGCTGATTTTTGTTTAGAGATAAGCAATAGTAATTACTACTAATTGCATGTTTACAGTTCTTACACAGTAAGTGCATAGCACTTTTACAAATATTGTTGGAGTCAGTCTTGTAGTGCCAAGAAAATGTAAGTGAGCATAAATTTGGGCACTCAGCATGAAACAGATCTGGTAATACATGTGCGTAATGGAAGTGTGTAATGGTTTATGCTGATTTACTAAGCCCATTGACTCACTTTGTAATGAAAACCCCATTAAAGGAACTGGGGAGGAACTGGCTCCTGGCATTAAAGGAACTGGCTGTGTAGGACAAGGCGCAAGCACTGTACTGCCTAGAAGGGCTTGCTAAGGTGGGACACTGTAAACACAAGGCAGAAAGCTTGAATTGATATGTATTTCCTCACTTTATTTCTTTTTTATGGTTGTCAAATTCCAGAAAGGGACGAGTTACGTTGACTGTGTCGTTGAGCAGGCTGGGCTCAACATCTGTTTATATTAGAACTACATCTGCTTTGAGACGGGAGATTCGAAGAAAGCATAAGAGGAAAGCTGGAGCAGCAAGTATCGCCTCAGCAAAGCCAATCTGGCTTTATTTGACAACCACCATATTTCCTTTTATAAATTGATCAAATCAATTTATAAGCACTGTTACATTGTTTGCCCTTATAACTCCCATTGGAAGGTTTTTTCAGAAGCTCACTAGTTTGTTCTACTGTCAGTAAAATCCAGCTTGGGTACCTTGATACCCACTGTGTGCTTTAATTTGAACAGCACACTTCCTTTCACGTGCTTCTTTAACTAAAAAATTACTTTAAAGTTCCATTCTCACTGATGGTCCTGCACTGGGAGCTGCCCTTAGAGAGCACCTGGCATTGCTGCTGTTTCCAGTATTTTAAGTCATTCATGTATTATTTTCTTCACTTGTTGCCAGTGCCCTAAAGTAATCAGTATAACTAATTTGCTCTAAGTGCAACAATTTCACTGCAGTGAATTGCATTTGCCATCGCTTTGCTATGTGTGTTTAAGATGTTTTCCTTAATTATTCCATTGATACATTTCTGCATTATTTTGATTTAGCTACTCAGCATGCTGGATTGGATTGACAGCCCAGAATTCAGTGTCCACTTGTCCTGCCCTGCATTATGATGTTTTTTTTCTTTTCCATTGGCAATGTTCATGGATTCTTAGCAGAAGGAATGGAGATCAAATTAACAAAAAGCTGTACATTTCCTTTGCTGGCATTAAATAAATGCTGTACATTTCGAGCCATTCAATCCATTTTAAGTAATTTTCAAACCACTGTCAGACAGCCAGGGGAATCTACTGCTGAGCTCTGCTATTCTTAAGAAGAAAATGTTGGACTTGCATTTGGAATAGCTTGTTAATTTTGCTTTCTAAGTACAGCTAAAAATCAAATATAAAATGTGATTGAAAAACAAGCCAAGAGTTTCCAGTGCTACCTGACATAAATCACAACCTGTCACCAGCCAGTGACCGACTCTATGCCACTAGGCAGCTAAGTCCTAAGCTTAACAGATTCCAGTGCATGACTCATGCAATTTAGATGTTTCTTCAACATCTTCTGCTATTAAGATCTTCCAATGTAACTCCAATACTATAATGATTTTATTCTACTATTTATTAAGCAAGAGCGCGTGTTGTGTGTTAGACAGTTTTTGCCATGCAGCTAGGTGGCCCCTTCTTAAGCTGTTGATATAGTTATGGCAAATTGTTCTGAATAAAATGCACTGCAAGTCAGTAATTAATCTAGTAATAAATTGCTTTTAGCTGCAGTCACTAAACTTTGTTGTGGAAAAATAAGAAAAGTTGCTAGAAAGAATTGGCCAAAATATTCAAGAATTTGTACTTGAAAAATACTGAAAGAACTATAAGTCAATTGTGATTTTATTAAGATTTCCTCCCTGAGTGCAATTAAAGATGAACTATTTCAAGCAAAAAAGGTTTATTATAGCAAATAATATGGTTTGTTTATAGGTTTGTTACAGCAATGGAAAACACTCTGTCCTATGCAACATTTCTCCCCAGAATTTCAAGACACTAGCCACCAGTTTGGCCACTTTATTTTCAGCCCAACACTACAGAGCACTTTAACATTCTGTTGTGTGAAGTATCGGTCAAAGTCTCTAAAGCTCTTTGCTATATAGTAAAAGTTAACACCTCCAAGTTCTTATGTTTGTATTCGCTCACTGACTGCTGTTTTCCTGCATGTTTTCTCCTAACAGACCAGCTGCTGAATCTCATCTTTGAACATATTGAAGATGAAGCTGTACAACTTTTTTTTTGAGCTTATTAGAAAACAAGATTATGTTTGTGGAGCAGGTCCAGTGGAATAGCTTTAACGAGCATATGAAGTTGGCAGCTTGTAGCATTCATGTTGAGTCAAAAGTTGTTCTGTACATAAATTTGTTTTAAACTTGCATACTGCTGGGATATCATCGTCTTTTGCGATCAAATGACTACTGAGAAGCCCTACTGAGATAGACATCGAATGATGTTGTTGCAGCTTCAGTTGACAAATACTCACCGGTTTTAGCACAGGCAGCAGGCTTTCCAGAAGCTGCCAATGTGCTCGTCTCATGTCTGGTTTGGGGCCTTCTGCATTTCCAGTAACATTTTCATTGTGCAGAATAAGTACTGTGAGCCATCCCACTTCCAATGTCCATTCAGTGTCTTACAAAACACTGCTCATCCTTGCTTTCCAGTGCTGCCTTGGATCGTGACTTATCAGCAGCCTTGTCACCGTCACCTTTCATTGGGGAGAGCTGAACTCCAGTTCGGGGAGCACCACCAGGCAGGTGGAAGCCTCAGCTGCAAAACCTAACATTTGCAATCTGTTTTCTCCCATGATCGGTGGAGCCTTGCACCATTGTGACAATTGAAGCTCTGAGGCTTCATTTTGAGGTTCTGAAGAAATTCTGACTTTCCGAAGAAACATGTATTTTTGGCCACTGTTATGATGTTTGCTGGAAGTGCTCCAACATGAGCAGTTGTGCCAATGTTTGACCCAAAAAGCTGAGCTCTTCATAGCTGCTAAATTAGCACTGCACTGCCTTTCCCCACCTTAATAAAATACCCACAGGCATCTAGCAGGTATGTTTCTTGATCCACATAGTAAGTTCCCCTTCATGTCAGGCAAAAAGACAAATAAACCACAGGTTGAACAAGGAAGCCTCTAGCTTTGAGTTAAGACTATGGCTACTGAGTGATCCTGTTTCAATGTTACTTCTTTGTATTGCTCATAAGCTTGGCTGTCATGAAAATTAGATTCTTCAGCAGAACTAGTGGGAACCTCCATTATGATTTCAAAACAGATTACTGTTTTCCAAGTTCAGAAAATAACAAATTTCAGTGAAAAGTAATAGCTGTATAATTTTATGTCCTAGCATGGCACACAGGTGCTAGGAAATGACTACTGTTTTTTTACAGAGAAAAGTACATATTCTTTTTAAAACTTGTTTGATTTAGTAGTTTTTAAAGTCATTAACCTTTGTTATGGTGATCGGTTATGGATTAAGAGCCCTCATTTTGTCCCCCAGATGCAAATGTATTTGCCCCTGCAGCTACTACAGGGAACAGAAGAAAGTAGCAAAGGAGTCGCTTCTGGAAAAAGTATACCTAGAGCATCTTTATCTTGTTGATTATCAGTCCTTAACACTAGCCAGCCTGCAGTGGTCAGTGGGTTAAGGCAATGAATGAGGCAGTAAAGAAACAATCAGGAAGTTTGGATGATAAAAGCCATTTTCCCAGAAATAAGCAGAGAAATGCAGTGACAGACCAACCCTATGGAAAGGCATACTGACAGCACGACCAAAGCATGCGCACCCATCACTGTTGACTGCTTCTGTTAGCATGCAAGTTTGGTCATGGTATAATCAACTGCCAGGGTGGTATGGTAGGGGTTTGCAGCACAATTTGCCAGTCACAGAACTGGGAAATCCATGGTAGGGAGGTCATTATTGGCTGTGTTGGAAGACAGAGCCAATACTCTGGTGGGAATGATATATAAAGCTCCCTGTTAACAAGTTGCATGGAAACATGGGCCCATTTGCCCAAATAAGCAAGGAAGGAAATATCTGCTCCTTACGCTATCGGGCATGTTAGTGGAATATTCTCTTATTTGGGGAGATTTTGCTTCCACAGTTTGTGACAGTTGTTAGCCCATGAGAAAAGAGTTTAGCCATAACCTAAGGGACTGTTGAATGTCTGTGGGATGGTCTTTTGAAAAGCTGAAAGAGAAATTATGTCTCTTACAGCAAGGCTAGAGATTGGCCTTTGCCTTTGTATCATGTGCTCCAGAGAGAAACACCTGCTATTGTACAACATTGGGGAGAGCAAAGGATTACTTCTGGGATAGGGATAAAAGCCAGATACAGTCTGAACAACTCAAAAGGATGCAGGTGAAGTGTCTGAAGCAGCGAAGAAAACAAATCCTCCCATTTCCTGCCAGAAGAAAACCATGGTTAATGACTATGCTGTAAGCAAGGAAACATGTTTGTATCTGATTTTATTAGGGATAATTGTATGAAGTCCATATTCTGACATGCATAGGTTAAACTGTATTTGAATAACATTTTCCAGGAAAATAGTAGCAACAAATTTAAAAAAGACAATTATTCTTTCACAGAAATGAAGTTATCAAAGATTGCGATAAAAGACCCAATAATCATGAGGAATGGTCAAAATAAGGTTCTCCTTATCCATTGATCCTGTAATGAGGCGGAGAGAAATGGGTAGTTCTGTGAACAATGGGGGGTTTATGCTTTTTGAGGGTAGAAGACGGAAGGACAACACTTCAGTCATCTGAACCACCAGTTCTGTTTGTTGTTTTTGCAGTCTACTTCCTCCCCAGTTAAGGCTGCTCAGACATCTGAGCACCACCTCTCTGCTTCAGGTACCACAGCTAAGATGAATTCTGCCTTCACAAACCTCTCTAGCTTTTAGAAATTTGTCAGGTTCTCTGAGAGAAGTAAAGTTCTTTCCCTCATGATTGTAAGTACTATGGAAAATCAGAAACTGAGGTTTCAGAAGAGAAATAGCCAGGAATATATGAATTCTTCAAGATCTCAGTGGTCCAATTAAACCATTTTCTTTATGAAGACTCAGCTCATGAAAAGCTGAGTATACTAATAAAACTGTGAGTCATCGTGCCTTTCTTATTGATTCTTGTTATCTTTCTGTATCCAAGGCAACAATAAACATGATTTCTGTGCACTGTGTTTAACTTCCTGTGGTGTTCTAATCTCGCGTTGGTGTGTGGGAAAAGTCAATTGAAGATGGATGGTGAGCAGAATGCAAACTGGGAGGCAAGTAGCAAATGTGGCCAGAAATTGAGGGGGGTTCATATTGCAGAGATAAGTAACACTTTTACATCTCTAAAGCTGATGCCATTTAGAGCATATTAAAAGAAAAGAAATGATGTGACTGGTAAGGCAGGAAGATGATCCTGTCTGTACCCACAAAAAAATGCCCATTTAAATCCCCTTGTGCAGATGATTCAAAATATGGTGCTTAATCCTTACGAGCTTCCTTCCACAACACTGCTAAGCAGGAACAAGTTTCTGTGAGGATGTCTTCTGTAAAGTCCAGATAATCTAATCTATACTGGTCCTACCTGCTACAGCAGTCTCACTGAACCACATGGACAACGTGACACACATGGCATCACAGGACCTTCCAGTGCCTTCACATGTATTCCTATGTCACATGGGTGTTTTATGGATAGCTGCCTGGAAACAGGCCACAGACTCCATGGTGGCATCGTTCACAAAAAATTAATTCAATCTTCTAAAATATAGGCAGACTAAAGGAAAATTACTACAGGCTATCTTCTGGTTCCTTCTTTTCATATATGTTGTTGGGGCTTTTTTGTTTTGAAGCAACATTGAAATCAGCTGTGAAAGCCCCCATTTTTATTTATTGGCTCTGATAATATCCTCCGTATGGCTGTGTTCCAGTTACTGTAGAAATGGTGCTATTTATTTAACTAAAAGCTATTTATCTTTGCACAAGGGACAGTTAAACCTACAGCTTCTGACAGAGTCACTACCCTCGTGCCTCCATGTGGACCTCTGTATGGAGGTACATGATAAGAAAGAGGGACCACCGGCTGCCTGTGAGAATTTGAATGAAGATGAGATGCCAGAGCACTTGATTGAAATGGCAATCGGTGCTGAGGACGGCTACCAGGAAAGTGCTTAAGAGTGAAAATGCAAATACGTATTGACTTCTGTTCCTCATAAGATTACTTACCATGGCTCAAGAGGCCAAGAGCATTGATTTGAAAACATGTCAGTTATGGACACAGAAAACTTAGAGTCAAAGTAACTAGACTTCTAGAAATGTCGTATACTTCTGTAGAGAAAGCCTCAGAGAGAAAGAAAAATGCCTTTCCAAGGAGCAGCTATTTGTAGGGCCATTGCAGCCCCTGGAGAGGAACATCCTGGGAAGTCCAGCTTTGTCTCTGGTTGTTGTTTTTGGAATAAGAAAAAGGTCACATTCTGAGGCAACAATAGTTTAAGCCTTTGTGAGCAGCTCCTTCTTTATGGTTCATTTTGTGGTCTCACCAGTAAATTATATTACTTTTTCTTCCAGAGAAAAGCAGCCCTACAGTTAGAGAAAAGCCTTTTGGGTTCTGTTCCTCAGCCCTGCTATCCCTCCCTTCTCCAGTGAACATAGAGATCCTTAACCTACTTTTATGTTATTATGAGGCTCAGAGCTTGTGCCTGCTCCCTTCGAGGACAACTGGAATGCTGCCATTGACTTCAAAAAGAGCATGGGCAGGCTTCTCGTTAGTTAACATTCATAAAGTGCTTGGAGGTACTTAGGCAACAGATGTTACATAAATGTGATTAATATTGTAACTTCTCTCAATACTGCAATGCTATACTGCAACTTGGTCAGCAGACATCTTAATTCACACTTAAGCACTGTGTTTGCAGGATTAGGGTTTAGTTAAATGCAGATAAGTAATCTTTCCATATTCAATGCAACTATTCATCTATATAAATAAAGCTTCTACTTTAGTCTCCTAAATAAGGAAAACTCATTGTTTGTGTATTTCTGTTTGTGTGAAACCTCTTCTAGAAGTATATATTAACACAAGCTCTTTATTTCTGGTACAATTATAAAACATAGCTGTTTAGATGTCATATGCTTGAATCATCACAGATGTCCAGGGGACAGCAATATAATAATAGATACAGAAAGCAAATGTTATTTAACACTGATCATCCAACTGTTCATGTTAGCTTTTTCCAGTTAATTGTAAAAATTTAGCTCTATCTTCCAGTGATACAGTCCTCTAACACTGATGAGTTATATAGGTTACATTAGTGCTTCAGTGTAGTTTTTTACTTGTACATTCCATGAGAACAAAGTTATTTCTTTATCATTTTACAGAATTTACATTGGTATTTCTAATTTTATGGGCATTTCTTAGCGATTTCAAACAGGAATCTTCAAATTTGGGCAGTATTGCTGGACTCTATCAGCCACTACAGCCAGAGATTTGAAAAAGAAGTTAGATTCTTGGAAAGACAGATGAATGTTGAGTCCTTGAAATGACCTATTGATATATAATGGCAGCCCGAGCAGACACCGAAAGGTGGATGCAATATGCTCACCTGAGAAGGATCGCTGGCAGAGAGCTGGTAAAAGGAGGCAGATTTTGTATGAGTGACAGCTGGTTGCACCAGCAATGGCAATGGGCTTGACAGTGAAATCCAATGGCTGGAAGGGAGTAACAAGCACAAATCCCTGTCCTGTATAGACAAGTCACCTACACAACGTACACTTATGTTCTATGAGCAGAGCCATCATCCATTATGAAAGCTATATATGCATTAACTGATTGATTTAATTATGCTCTGTGAACCACTGACTTGTTTCCAAAAATTCAATCCACAAGGCATCAAAAGTCTTTTGATAGGTTTTCTAATATGATGTAAAATTGCCCTTTCGTATCACACCCCTGCAATTCTCCATCAACATTTTTTATGCATTTCTGTTGCTCAGAGCCTAACATGAATTTTTTATAGCAGCTCCTTTGTGTATTGTGACATAAATGATTAACACGGCCACATAACGATCATTTCAGATACTAGTTTACTTGGTTGAGATCATAACCAACGCAATTTGCAGATCATCCATGAATAATATACTTGAAGAGCAAATCAATCTTGGAAAAATGAACATGAGTTCAATTGCAAAATAAAAATATAGAGAGTACAGAGGAAACCTACTTTGCATTTGGAGGGGAAAACATAAAGCACCTTATCAAATCAAATATTCAGCACTTGTATTCCCACATTTCTTTCATGTCAAGTACATGAAGAAAGCAATTCTTGATATAGACAGCTGTCTTACTAGTCTTTAACTGATGGAGAACCTGAGGTACATGGATAGTTAGGGCAAATACCTGCAAGCAGTGGAACTGATCAAAGCTTTTCATTTCTTAGACACATAATGTGAGACACTTGGAGTGTGATGTGAAGAAGTATTTAGCCCATTATTCCAGTCATGGCCTAGCAAACGTAATGCCAGTTCATGCATCTATTGATATATTTGGTGTCTGAACACTTTGAGTAACAACCTCTTTACAGAAGAGGATGTTCAACTGTTACTCACTGTAACTGCTGCTTTGCAAGCACTTAAAAGGTTAGCATTTTCAAGGCTGCTGTTCCCTTCTGTACAAGTATGACATTTCATTCTCTTAAATTATTTGTCAATATTAAAATGCAGGATGCTTCTTTGCACTCTGCCTACCAGATGATGCAGATCTTTTCCTATAAAAGTTAGGTTTGCATTCTTAATTTCCATTCCATCAGTCCTTCTGCTGCACAGGGATATTAAAGCTAGCTCTAAATGAGCTCACTGCAGGCTCGTGTTGCTGAACAAACCCATGCTCCCAGCTTTAGCCAGGCTTCACCAGTTCCCTTCAGCCATGTACCAGCTCTGAAGTGCATACCATTTCTCAGTCAGTTCAATCACTGGCAAGGAGCAGACCTGGACAAGGAAGTGGAATTCGCCTGCAATTTGCCAGTCATAACCACAGAAGTGGCATGCTAATGCTGCTTTCCAAGTTAGATGAATGAGCTGAGTCAGAGAGAGGTTGGGAAGCTTCTTACAAAACTTCATTGCACTTTGTGGACATAATCTTTCTCCTCTCTCTAAAGCTTATGAGCAACTACTTTATATAGTCTTCAAGGTGACTAATTAAAAATATAGTTTAACATATAGCTGCTTAAATAATTTAAATTTTGTGGGGTTAAATTGTCAAACTGAGTAATAAGGATGGGTATTTTCTCTATCCCACCTCTACTCGAATTCATTCAACTCAGTATTTTATGCCTGAAGTTTGGAGAGAAATGTTGTATATAGGTTCCTTGTTGATTAAGTGATAAGGTCAATGATAGCCAGTGCCTGATATATGAGGCATTGAACCTGAAGATCCTTCAGACTGGGCTTCCATTTGCAGGGAGAAGACAGAGAAAGCAGTTCCCTTAGTTCTGGATGTCTAGGGAGAGCCAGCTCCATTCTTCCTATGCACCTCTAGCATCTGTCATTTACAGATGTATATATTCTTTGTTCACAAGGCTAGAGAGAACCATTTTGTCATTGTAGTATGACCTCCTGCATAAAATGCTACAGGGCTGCCTGACATTAGCTGTTGTCAAAACTAGAGCACAAATATCCTGTCTTGATGTTATCGAGTGCCCCCTCAGTAAGTTTGCAGATGACACCAAACTGGGCAGGAGTGTTGGTCTGCTGGAGGGTAGAAGGCTCTACAGAGAGATCTGGACAGGCTGGATCGATGGGCCGAGGATAGCTGTATGAGGTCCAACAAGACCAAGTGCCGGGTCCTGCACTTGGGTCAAAACATCCCCATGCAATGCTACAGGCTTGGGGAAGAGTGGCTGGAAAGCTGCCTGGCAGAAAAAGACCTGGGGGTGCTGGTTGACAGCCAGCTGAATACGAGCCAGCAGTGTGCCCAGATGGCCAAGAAGGCCAATGGCATCCTGGCCTGTATCAGAAATAGTGTGGCCAGCAGGTGCAGGGAGGTGATTGTTCCCCTGTATTCGGCACTGGTGAGGCTGCACCTCGAGTACTGTGTTTAGTTTGGGGCCCCTCACTACAGGAAAGACATTGAGTTGCTGGAGCGTGTTCAGAGAAGGGCGACCAAGTTGGTGAGGGGCCTGGAGCACAAGTCTTATGAGGAGCAGCTGAGGGAGCTGGGGTTGTTTAGTTCAGAGAAAAGGAGGCTGAGGGGAGACCTTATTGCTCTCTACAACTACCTGAAAGGAGGTTGTAGTAAGGTGGGTGCTGGTCTCTGCTGGAGATAGGACAAGAGGAAATAGCCTCAAGTTGAGGCAAGGGAGATTTAGGTTAGATATTAGGAAATTTTTTTTACTGAGAGGGTTGTCAAACATTGGAATAGGCTGCCCAGGGAAGTGGTTGAGTCACCATCCCTGGAGGTATTCAAAAAGTGCATAGACAAGGCACTTCAGAAGATGGTTTAGTGGGCACGGATGATGGTTGGACTCAATGATCTTGAAGGTCTTTTCCAGCCTAAATGATTCTATGATTGTATGCTAAAATTGACAGAAATGAGCAAGTAACTGCAACCTTTAAATGCTCTCAGTGTTAAAAAATTGTTGTTTATAGTCAGAACGTTTCTAGCATCAGTGTCATTTGCGTGTAATGTAGAGGGTTTTTTCTCCCCTCTGCTTAGCATAGCCATTTATTAAGGCAGACCCAGTCCTGCCTAGAAGCTACTAGTCACAGTAATCCCTTGCGCAGCTCTACTGAAACAAATGGCGTTTGTCTCAGAGACTCTGCTAAAGGTAATCTACCCTTTAAAATACCTCTACAATCACATATGGATTATCTACCTGTCCTGGGTTCAGCTGGGATAGAGTTAATTTTTACAGGAACCTGGGAGGTGGGGGCATAGCCGGGGCAGCTGACCTGGACTAGCCAAGGAGCTATTCCATACCATGTGACATCGTGCTCAGTATATAAATGGGGAGCGGGCCGGGGGGTGGTCTCTGTTTTTCGGTGGGGGAAGTGGCGGAGCGTCGGGTCCCGGGTGGTGAGCAGTTGCACTGTGCATCACTCTTTTGGTATACTTTTTCATTAGTGCCGTTGTTGTAATCTCTTTGTGTTTGTCCCAGTAAACTGCCTTTATCTCAACCCTCGAGGTTCCAGTTTCTTTTTCTTTTTTTCTCTCCTCCGTCTCCTCGCCATCCCACCGGAGGGGGGCGGAGGAGTGAGCGAGCGGCTGCGTGGTCCTTTGTTACTGGCTGGGCTGAAACCACGACAGTCCTTTTTGGCGCCCAACGTGGGGCAGAAGGGTTGAGATAACGACAGATCTGGCCAGAGCGTGTTGAAACAAATTTGCAAAACGCATTTCTTAGATAAATAGATGTTAGTCACAATGTTGTTTCATTTGTTTACATGGTGGCGTTTTGTAAGTTCTTATATGCTCTATGTATTGCCTGTAGTTGCGTATCTCATCTCTGGGAGAGTGATTGGGATTATCATTTTGCTGTACTGGGCAATGTCGACTTATGAAATGATTACATCATTGGTCATGAGGTTAAGCTGGTATCTGTATGAGGCAGTGATAACATTTCCATACTTTGGGCACCTTCTGTCAGATTTTATTGGTAATTACACCCAATCCATGGGGAAATTAGGGGGGGATACCTCCCCCCGTCCGTTCACCTCCCTTTTCTCCTTCCGACTAATTACAACAGCTTTTGAGAATATTGAATATCCTTGGGATGCGCAAGCCAGTGTGCTGTTAGTGCTACGCCTCCTGAATATGTTTCAGGTCTTGTTTAGGGCTACAAAAAGGGTCTTTAAGAGTACCACTCAGAGATCTCCCCCAAAGCTGGATACTCATGGGTGGCACGGCATGTGGGAGAATGTGGGCAGGTATCTAGACAACTTCTCACCGCCAGTGACTTGGAAGTTCACTCCCGAACAACTACAGAACCCTCATGAAGTGATAGAATATTTGAAAGAAAAATGCTGTGGCTATCCCAGAGGCACAGAACTCACTACATTGTGCTGGGCCCTGGCCAGTATATACCAAACACTGCTTGATAATAGGCAGCACCCTCAGGGAGAAAAGATGGAAAACAGGACAACAGGCACCGTGGCTACCCCAACCCCGACAACAGACACCGTGGCTGCCCCTACTCCGACAACAAGCACCGTGGCTGCCCCTACCCTGACAACAGGTACTGTGACTACCCCTACCCCGGTGACAGACACTTCAGCTAAACCAGAGAACCAACCTGTGCCAGTATCAGTCGTCCCTGTACAGAAAAAGAAACACACAAAGAAATCAGTTCGCTTAGTGAGAGATGAAGATGAACCAGGGTCATCGCGAGAACAGGAGGTAGAGGCAGAACCTGAAATAATTACCCGATCTCTATCCATGAGTGAGTTGCGTGACATGCGAAAAGATTTTAGCCGCCACCCAGGTGAGCACATTGTTACCTGGCTGCTCCGATGCTGGGATAGCGGGGCTAGTAGTGTGGAATTAGAGGGTAAGGAAGCCAAGCAGTTGGGATCTCTGTCTAGGGAAGGGGGCATCGACAAGGCGATTAGGAGAATAACACAAGTCCTCAGCCTCTGGAGGCGACTTCTGTTAGGTGTAAAGGAAAGATACCCCTTCAGGGATGAAGTTACATGTCACCAAGGCAAGTGGACCACCATGGAGAGAGGTATCCAGTACCTGAGAGAATTAGCCGTGCTGGAGGTGATTTATAATGATCCAGAAAATGCGCAGTCACCCACAGATCCAGATGAAGTCCAATGCACACAACCCATGTGGCGTAAGTTTCTACGAAGTGCACCACCAACCTATGCCAACTCATTGGCAGTAATGTCCTGGAGAGAAGGCTATGGACAAACGGTGGATGAATTGGCTGTCCAACTCTCGCAATACGAAGGAAGTCTCTCTTCCTCCCTATGGGCCTGTGTCTCAGCTGTAGAGGAGTTGTCCCGAGAGTTCCAGCAATTCAAAGTGGATCTGTCCTCCTCCTCACCTGTACAGGCCCGCATCGCAGTTATTGGGAGTAAGCGTTCCTCTGCCCAAGAGAGAGGAGAGAGAAAGTACACTCGACAGGCTAACCTGTTGTTTTACCTGCGTGACCATGGAGAGGACATGAGGAAGTGGGATGGAAAACCTACCTCCGTCTTGGATGCATGGGTACAGGAGTTGCGAGAAAAAGCAACCAGAAAAGAGAATTCTTCTTGGAAAACTGCTGCTCCAGTTTCCCGTGAGCAGTCCCCCAGACGCAGTAGATGGGCTGATCTCATTTCTGATCCCCTTGAAGGGACTTCTGATTCACGTGTGCAGAAAGTGAGTAACGGATATTCTAACCAGGATTAGAGGGGCCCTGCCTCCAGCCAGGTGGAGGAGAGGGACAACCGAGTCTACTGGACAGTGTGGATTCAATGGCCTGGCACATCAGACCCACAGGAATATAAGGCTCTAGTGGACACTGGTGCACAATGTACCCTAATGCCATCAAGTTATAAAGGGGCAGAACTCATCTGTATCTCTGGTGTGACAGGGGGATCCCAAGAGCTAACCGTATTGGAAGCTGAAATGAGTCTAACCGGGAATGAGTGGCATAAACACCCCATTGCAACTGGCCCAGAGGCCCCGTGCATCCTTGGTATAGATTATCTCAGGAGGGGGTATTTCAAGGACCCAAAGGAGTACCGGTGGGCCTTTGGTGTAGCTGCATTGGAGACGGAGGAGATTGAACAGCTGTCTACCCTGCTGGGTCTCTCCCAAGACCCTTCGGTTGTGGGGTTGCTGAAGGTTGAAGAACAACAGGTGCCAATTGCTACCATGATGGTGCACCGGCGACAATATCGCACCAACTGAGACTCCCTGATCCCCATCCATAAGCTGATTTGCCAATTGGAGAGCCAAGGAGTGATCAGCAAGACTCACTCACCCTTTAATAGTCCCATATGGCCTGTGCAGAAATCCAATGGGGAATGGCGACTAACAGTAGATTATCGTGGGCTGAATGAAGTCACGCCACCGCTGAGCGCTGCTGTGCCAGATATGTTAGAGCTTCAATATGAACTGGAATCAAAGGCAGCTAAGTGGTATGCCACAATTGACATTGCTAATGTATTTTTCTCCATTCCTTTGGCAGCGGAGTGCAGGCCTCAGTTTGCTTTCACTTGGAGGGGCGTCCAGTACACCTGGAATCGACTGCCCCAGGGGTGGAAACACAGCCCCACCATTTGCCATGGACTGATCCAGGCTGCACTAGAAAAAGGTGAAGCTCCAGAGCACCTGCAATATATTGATGACATCATCGTATGGGGCAACACGGCAGAAGAAGTTTTTGAGAAAGGGAAGAAAATAATCCAAATCCTTTTGAAGGCTGGTTTTGTCATAAAATAAAGTAAGATCAAGGGACCTGTGCAGGAGATCCAGTTCTTAGGAGTAAAATGGCAAGATGGGCGTCGTCAGATCCCTGTGGACGTCATCAACAAAATAGCAGCTATGTCCTCACCGACTAATAAAAAGGAAACACAGTCCTTCTTAGGTGTTGTGGGTTTTTGGAGAATGCATATTCCAAATTACAGTCAAATTGTAAGCCCTCTCTACCAAGTTACTCGGAAGAAGAACGATTTTAAATGGGGGCCTGAGCAACGACAAGCCTTTGAACAGATTAAGCAGGAGATTGTTCACGCAGTAGCTCTTGGGCCAGTCCGGACAGGACAAGATATTAAAAATATGCTCTACACTGCAGCTGGGGAGAATGGCCCTACCTGGAGCCTTTGGCAGAAAGCACCTGGGGAGACCCGTGGCCGACCTCTGGGGTTTTGGAGTTGGGGATATCGAGGATCCGAGGCTCGCTATACTCCAACTGAAAAAGAGATCTTGGCAGCATATGAAGGAGTTCAAGCCGCCTCAGAAGTGGTTGGTACTGAAACACAGCTCTTCTTAGCACCCCGACTGCCAGTGCTGGGCTGGATGTTCAAAGGGAAAGTTTCCTCTACACATCACGCGACTGACGCCACGTGGAGTAAGTGGATCGCACTGATCACACAGCGGGCTCGCATAGGAAACGCCCAGGAATGTTAGAAGTGATCACGGACTGGCCAGAAGGCAAAGATTTTGGAATGTCACCAGAGGAGGAGGTGACACGGGCTGAAGAGGCCCCGCTGTATAATAAACTGCCAGAAAATGAGAGGCAATATGCCCTGTTCACTGATGGGTCCTGTTGCATTGTGGGAAAACTTTGGAAGTGGAAGGCTGCTGTATGGAGTCCTACACGACTAGTCGCAGAAACTGCTGAAGAAGAAGGTGAATCAAGTCAGTTTGCAGAGGTGAAAGCCATCCAGCTAGTGTTAGACATTGCTGAAAGAGAAAAGTGGCCAGTGCTCTATCTCTATACTGACTCATGGATGGTGGCAAATGCCCTATGGGGGTGGCTACAGCAATGGAAGAAGGGCAATTGGCAGCGCAGAGGTAAACCCATCTGGGCTGCCGCACTGTGGCAAGATATCGCTGTTTGGATAGAGAAGCTAGTGGTAAAAGTACGTCACGTAGATGCTCATGTACCCAGGGGTTGAGCCACTGAAGAACATCAAAACAACCAGCAGGCGGATCAGGCCACCAAGATTGAAGTGTCTCAGGTGGACCTGGACTGGCAACGTAGGGGTGAGCTATTTATGGCTCAGTGGGCCCACGATACCTCAGGCCATCAGGGAAGAGATGCAACATATAGATGGGCTCGAGATTGAGGGGTGGACTTGACCATGGACACTATCGCACAGGTCATCCATGAATGTGAAACATGTGCTGCAATTAAGCAAGCCAAGCGGCAAAAATCCCTGTCGCATGGAGGGCGATGGCTGAAATATAAACAGTGGGAGGCCTGGCAGATTGACTATATCACACTCCCACGAACACGCCAAGGCAAGCGCCATGTGCTTACAATGGTGGAAGCAACCACTGGATGGCTGGAAACATACCCTGTGTCCCATGCCACTGCCCAGAACACTATCCTGGGCCTTGAAGAGAAAATTTTATGGCAACACGGCACCCCAGAAAGAATGGAGTCGGACAACGGGACTCACTTCCGAAACAACCTCGTAGACACCTGGGCCAAAGAACATGGCATTGAGTGGGTGTATCACATCCCTTATCACGCACCAGCCTCCGGAAAAATTGAACGATACAATGGACTGCTGAAAACTACATTGAGAGCGATGGGGGGTGGAACTTTCAAGCATTGGGATACACATTTAACAAAAGCCACCTGGTTAGTTAATACTAGAGGATCCGCCAATTGGGCTGGCCCCACCCAACCAAGAGTTCCACATACTGTAGAAGGGGATAAAGTCTCTGTAGTGCGCATGAGGAGTATGTTAGGAAAGACAGTCTGGGTTAGTCCTCCCTCAAGCAGAGGCAAACCCATTCAAGGGGTTGTTTTTGCTCAAGGACCTGGGTATACCTGGTGGGTGATGCAGAAGGATGGGGAAGTTAGATGTGTACCTCAGGGAGATTTGATTCTGGGAGAGAACAGCTAGTGAATTGGGCTGTATGATATTTAACTGCTAAATAACCTGCCAATGCATGTCATTGTATCTACAGTGTCTATATGCCATATCAAGGGTATTATTGTGACAATTATCCAAATGACTACAGGATGGACTTTTGAAACTGAGCCAAGTACAGCAGCGATAGAACTTGAACTGGCACCCAGCAATTTCCTCAAGATCAACATCTTCAACCTGCAGACCAAGGGCATGAGTTGCACCAAATGTACTAGCCGCAAGTTCCATAAGCAGCATACAACAACCCAACATCTCACACCATCTCTCTCTTATCCTGAAGAACTGTTACAACAGATAGAGCCCCAAAATCGATGGACACATTAGAGGGATATCCCATAGGCTAAAGGAACACCGTGTGTGTGTGTGTGCGAGGTCGGGGGGTGGAGTCCATATACTTATATATATGACAAGGAAAGTAGTAGTGGTTGATTGGAAAGAAAAAAAAGTAAGATCTGGGCATGATGTAGATGGTATAGAATAAGGGGTGGATAATGTCCTGGGTTCAGCTGGGATAGAGTTAATTTTTACAGGAACCTGGGAGGTGGGGGCATAGCCGGGGCAGCTGACCTGGACTAGCCAAGGAGCTATTCCATACCATGTGACATTGTGCTCAGTATATAAATGGGGAGCGGGCCGGGGGGTGGTCTCTGTTTTTCGGTGGGGGAAGTGGCGGAGTGTCGGGTCCCGGGTGGTGAGCAGTTGCACTGTGCATCACTCTTTTGGTATACTTTTTCATTAGTGCCGTTGTTGTTGTTGTAATCTCTTTGTGTTTGTCCCAGTAAACTGCCTTTATCTCAACCCTCGAGGTTCCAGTTTCTTTTTCTTTTTTCTCTCCTCCATCTCCTCCCCATCCCACCTCCGTCTCCTCGCCATCCCACCGGAGGGGGGCGGAGGAGTGAGCGAGCGGCTGCGTGGTCCTTTGTTACTGGCTGGGCTGAAACCACGACACTACCTAATGCATTTTTTCTTAGTTTTTGAAATAAGACTTATTCCCAATTATGTAGCTTCTTTATCTCTACAGTGCTTCACAAGACTGGACAATTGTTGACTAGGAAGTGGTGTACACCATAGAACAAGGTCACTGATTTCATACTTGAAAAACTACATGGTCTTGTCATTTACAACAACTTGATTTTTTTCTTCAAATGATTACACTCATGAACTGAAGCAAGAAAAGTAGAATATAGACCAGTACAGAGACCAAAGCAGCAGCTTATTACACAATATAGAAAGCTGCAGATCTGTTTTATGCTTTCTCAGAATATTCAGGAAATATTTTGTTATACTTGGTATTCACACCCTCTTAATTCAAAGAGACTCTAACGTAATCAAATAAATACTGTAGCAGTGAAAATCCTTGTATCAAGCACAAGAAGTTTTGTGGTAAAACGAGAAACACAAAAAGCTGTTCAGAACATTATATGTCATTTAACTAACTTGTTAGAGCTGATTTATTAATGAGAAGGTCTACCTATACAGGCTGTTATTTGTCCTAATTTTAGTAAGGATCTTAAATATATGTAAAGTTCACCCAAATGCTGAATATTCTCTTTCTGATCCTGAAGCCCTTCTCGCTACCAAACAACAGCTCCAGCTTGTTAAGAGAATCCCCTGTGCTACGACCACAGTGGGCAGAGAGTCTGATGTGACCACCACGGAAGACAGTAAACTTGTGTTTTTTCTAGGTTTGGACACCTCTCCCACAGGTAAACTGAATTATTAGTTTCAATGCTCAGGTTTTGTTTCCTTGAGCTCTCAAAAGCACTTGACCTGCATCATTCTTGTTCTAGTACAAACAATCTCATTAATGATGTACCTACAAAGATTTTTTTATGATGTGACCCTCTTTTGTTCTTTCTTGCTCATTTCAAACTTAGCCACAATCCCAAACAAAGCCATACAGCCATAAGCAAGCTCGGAACAATATTTAGCAAATGTTGTGATTTGTGTGGATATCCATTTTCATTTCAAATTGTGCCTTGTTTTGCAATCATATGGGTGCACTATTTGTAATTCACCAATGTTCTGTTATTCACCACATTATGCAGTTTATTGCTGAACATTTTACTATTTCTTAGTTTATTTTTAATCAGTTTACTGTTAAACAGTTAAGCAAGGACATACATACGTGGACATTGAGAGAAGACTGACTCTGGGCCATAAAAAGGAGCCAACATTTTCAACTACATGGTCAGTTTACTACTTCTGCCCTCTAGCAGAAAGGTAGCATCCAGACTCCCAAATAAGATACTAACATTTTATTGCTAATGCTGGGCTGGCTATGGATAATAGATTTAAACTGTTATAGTCCTAATGAGTTCACCACAGCAACTTAGTTAAGCAATTAAACATGACAGGCAGTGCATTGGTGCATTGTAGGGGGATTATTGCATACCTTTAATAAAACATAAAATAAAAAGCGAGGCATTTCAGCTACCAAGAAACCTCTGAAAACAAATCTCCTGTCCACTTTATTGAAATAAAAGAAACTAATGGAATTTTAAGAAAGCAGAAAAGAAAATAGTTCAGTCTTGCATTTAGCAGTCTGAGGATTTTTCCACCACTTGGAAAAAATCTGTCCAAAATACTGTATTTATTTCTCATAATACATTGTATGGTGATTTTTACCCTGGAATCAAAAAACAATTCAAGCAACGGTTTAATGTTAGGATCCTTCTCTGTGTATTCTGACAAAGAGCATAAATCATTCGGGAACTGACCTCAAGGTGTCCTTCTGAGGAGTGAGCAGAGATGCAGACAGTCTCCTTTCACGGAGGTTTGTTTCCTTTTCTGGAGACAACTGCAGAGGCAGTGGAAAGAAATAGTGTTAACAGCTAGGAGTTGGTGGGATGGAGCCTAGTTTACTTAAGCCAAGCCCTATATTATTGTCAGAACTTTGCCAGACCAAAGTGACAATATGAATTGCGGCAGCCAAATTTGTATTGACTAACGACTTGGGTCTAGATCCAGGTATATAATACAGAAACACCCAAATCACTTATCTCACTAAAATTATGAGGAGAGCTGAAATTCTGCCGTGCTAATAAAAAGAATTTTATCTGCGTAAGCCAGGTACTTATCACAAGCACTCTACTGACAGGGGCTACCAGCATAGTTATACTGTAATGCCTCCCACGGCCTTACCTTCAGTCTTTCTCACCTAAATGTAATATGTCAAAGAGGGAATTAAAAGATTAGGCCAGTCAGAGCCAAACCAGGAGGATATGAATCTACTCTCCTTTTCAGAATTTTTCAGATTAGTATGCTGCAGACTGCATGGAGAAATAATAAAGACTTTGATTAAATCTGTTTCAACCTGGAGCCATGAAACAAACAGTAACATGGAGGGTATTGTGTTTAAGCCTGCCATTTGCAAAATAAAATTTCTTTTGATCCGTGCTTTTCTATTTGAGCTCTACTATGAGGTCTCACTGGGCTATATTCAGTCTTCAGTATCTGAAGGGCACTGATTGTCCCTGTTGGATACCTGATCAGTGCCTTGTGCAGGCAGTAGCTACATATTCATTTAACACAGAGTCTCTACTGTATCGATACTGTATTGTATTCTGAAGGCTATTCAAAAGCCAAACCATGAACTTCAGCTTTCTCCCCACATAGTCCTTGAACTTACCACTAGTATCAAATATCCCCCTCCCATCTTATATCTGAGGTCAGTGATAAACTGTCTTTACAGCAGCATGTGCTGTCCATTGAAGAGCAGCAGATCAAAAGATGAAGTTGTTCAACTTATCCTGGAGTTAGCAAGTAGTCAAAACGAAGAAGATGCCTTTTCTATTTAGTTGACTGACACCTGAACAACCACTGATACAAGAGTCTATGCTGGTGAAGGAGAAAGAGAGCTGTGAAGGTGCCTGATGCACTCCTCATCGGAGTCCTCATCTAAATGCCATGGAGGCATTTCTGTCACTCCAGCCCCAGAGCGAGGGCTGACATTCCCTTTGTTTCCTTTTCCCGTTATTCCTCTGCTGTGCTCTCTTCCTTGAGCTAAGGATAATCATATTAGAGACATACTGTGCTTTCTATGTTTAGATCTCTAATTAGTTTACTCAGTAGGGTAAGTATAATTATCCTCATTTTGAACCATCATAAGAAGATCAAACAATTTGCTTAGCATCTCACCCCAAATCATTTCTATATATGCTTTTGTATCCACGAAAATCTTACTGATGTATTCCTTTTAGTAATATCTTGTCGCAGTTAGTTCCACATGCTAACTGTGCCCCACATCTCACTTTCAAGCATTTATTTCCAAGTAAACTCCATACTAGACTTCTGCCCACCAGCCAACCCACTGCAGAGGGTAAGAGGCACAGCTGCACAGCAACAGCAGCAAAGCAGACTGCCCCACAGGGCCCCCTATCCTCTGACAGGTAAGTAATGAAAACTTTGACATTTTCCCCATTTACTCTAATAAACCAGGAAAAAACCCCAAACCAGTAGATGTATGTTGACATTTAATTTCTCTCAGCCACTTATTGGTAAGCACACCACTTCTCAGAGCAAATATAAAGTGATGAATATAGAAGTTAAGTAATTAAAAAAGAGTCTGTGGCTGATGAATCTCAACCTACTTTCCTGTTCAGTTACCACTCCTTTTTATAATGAAGGACTGAAAAGTTGCACCCATAAGCCACAGTCATTCAAAAAGTTTTTTTTGTTTTTTTTTTTTTTTTCCCCAGCTCTATTTTATGTGATTTTTTTAAAAGAAGAGACAGTTTAAAAGAACCTTAAAAAAAGGTTTTGGCCGTTACCTCCACAGTGGCACATGTATTCTGTTCAGCACAGTCATTACACTGGAGCATACAAAACCCCAGCTTTCATTTGTCGAGACTGACTTTTAAGAAGCTTTTTCACCAGTGCATACAATTTGGTCTGTGTGTCCTCTTTTGTAGCCATTATTAACTCACAGTGTGGGCTATAAACCCAAGCTTCCTCAACTGGTGCCAACTGGCATCTGTCACCACTCTCTCCTTATCTGCTACCTCTGCCAGTTCCCAGTGTTAAATGAGGCCAGACCATGCTATCATCAGGATTAAACCTAATGCTCTGAGTTCTGTCTGCGCTGTTTATTTTTACCAACTTATTTAGATTTCCAGTCTGGGCATCTGAGCTCCAGTAATGCTGATGTTTTAATGAGCAGTAAATCCACACAGATGCAAAGCCTGACCATTTCCTCTCACATTTGGCTGTGTGTTCTTAGACAGCGTGGAGGAGATGCAAAATCCTACAGCACAGGAAGCTCTACAAAAGTTACTTCCCTACCACTGTCATGTGTGTGTCCAGGGGCTGGAAGGACCAGGGGACACAAGAAAGGACAATTGCCTGCCTGTGATGAGAGGCACTTGGAGCAGGTTGAGCTAATGCTCTGCAGCTATTGACCAGAGAATTGTACACCTACTATTTCCTAAACTAGCTGTATCTTTATTAGATACTGGGAGATAAAATGGACAAGCAAATAAATGGATTTACAACTTCCTCCTCTAACATGTAATGATGATTAGATAAAAACATTGTATGATCCATTTATAACCCTGATCTGGAACTGATGGAGCAAAATCCAAACTAGGTCAGATGCCAAAGCACAAAGAGCAGTGACACAAACATGAGATATACAGTTTGGTTCCCACATATGGAAGAACATAAAGGAACTTACTGCAGAGAGGCAACACATCTAGTAGCTATTTAATGCCAATGCAGAAGTATCCTTACCCACCCTTTCCTAAGGGTTCTGGTCCAGTCAATTTTTAGACACAACCAATCTCTTACTAGATATTTTAGACAGGAATACATTACACTGTTGGAAAATGTTTTCCTTCACAGTCAAAACAGAGTTCTCCTCAGTTTCCTCCCTTCATGTCTTTTCTTATTACTGCACAAAATTTTTCAGCATCATGGGTGTTTACACCTTTTCTAATATTTATTTGCTTATTTGCTCTTTACCTTCCTTAAATTCCACACCATAACGTTTTGATTTATTAACTCACTACTCAGAAAGTAATAAAAACATCAGGCTTACAATTAAGAAAATAAGGCTAGTAAGGTTAAGAAATGGAAATTAAGCAAGCCTCCAAAGGAAAAAACTGTAGAACACTTCCAGAGGATGTTATAGATAGTAAAATTTTATACATGTCCAGGAAGCAATTAGATCCATAGAAGAAAAACACTTCAAGTGCTGTGAAACAGAAAGACGTGACCTCTCAGCAAGTCAGTTAGTTGCAGATCACTGAAGGATGGGTGGTGAACTGGGGAAGAGTCACCACATGCTTTCCTTGCTCGTCCACTGCTTCCCAAGCATCTTGTGTCAGCCACTTTCAAGGAAAGACTAATGAACCAGATGGACCTCTGCCCTGATTCAATACATCAGTTTCTACAGTTTTTTATTATCCATTTGGGATGGTGGATTGCTCGTTTGATTGATTTATCTACTGTATCACACAGAAACTGTACCAAGAAAACAAATTGCTATATTTATCATAATGTTGCTGGGACAGAGGTCAACAGTGCAAAGTAGCACTTCTAGAGTGATAAAGGTATAGCTTGACAGCCTCAGAAAGGAGTTTCAGAAAGAGGTGCTCAAGGTGTGTGCTTGTGCAGGTAAGAGATAAAGAGGGGGCAAATGCACAAAAGCAGAAGTGTCACGCGGATTTTGCTCTTCAAGCATCTCGCGTAAGCAAAACTCTCGTGAAGGATGATAGATATATCTCTGTGTAGCTTCAGTGAGAAGCTGTGTGAACTAGGAAATCAAGTGGCACTGCATTTATGGGGGCCCAAGTGAGGCCCGGTGACAATGAGGCGCTGCCCGCAGGGCTGTGAGGTGGCGCTGGCAAGGAGCTGGAAGCATAATTCAGCTCCACCAGCGCCTGTGCTAGCAGGATGCCCTGCTCACCAAAGCCCAGGACAGTGCTCCTTATGAGCAAAACATCAGCACCCTGCAGTGCAACACTGCTTTAAGCTGCAGAGGAGTCATGTTTTCCCTGCGTGAAGTTCATCAGGATGAGCTCCAGGTCATCGGCTGAGGTTTCACTAACTGAAACTTGCACTTTCAGGCCATTACAATGTCACAATCATATTTTCCTGTGCACAGATTCCCCTTTCCTCACTTTCTTCTTTTTCTGTCTCACCCAACAGTGATGCTTGACTTGTATCATTCTTGGCACAAGGTAATTGAGGGTAAGTGCCCTGAGTTTAGTGCCTGTACTTCGGTCAGAAGAAGGTGAAACAGTTGATGGAGACTCATGGACACAAACCAGAATGGGTTTCAGATCTCTGTTTTCTTATTACTTCAAAGAAACTACATTTATTTAGTCCAAGGAAGTGAAATTCAATATTGGAATTAATATTTTTTATTTTCCTCAGAAATTAAAAAAATCAGACTACTGAAGTTTCAAAAAGAAATAACATTTTACAACACTTGATTGTTCCTGTAAGCTTAAATGCAGCTATTTATTTAGCCCAAACACTTGATATATATCACTTGCTACTGGGAGAAATAGTCCAAACCAGTCAACTTTCAGCTTGATTCATTACCACCTGGCAGAATGGACCTCTGTCACAAGCAAGGCATTGCAATTTGCAGTCCTTACCAGTCAGATGTAGCCCCTGACTATATTTCTCCATGAACAGATCTAGAAATTGCAGCCCAAATAATTATTACATTCTTGGAGTTTATTAGTTTTTCTTTTAGATCATTTTTATCTATCTGTCTACCAGCATAACAAAAGTAGGATTCATAGATCAATTACTTACTGTTTTCTTCATCGTTTGATGTATTCTGTGATTGCCTAACTTGGGCTAAGATGGTGACAAGCATCTGTGTTTTTCCGTTCAGTTCAGGCTATTTTTTGTATTTGGGGAAGGGAGAAAAACATTGCCTCTGTTTCTATCAGTGTCAGTGCTCTGATGCACTTCACTCCTGGTCTTCTGTACTTCACTTCTCTTTGCAAGCTATAAAATACTTGGACCAGGTATTACACTCTAAACTGATTCATACATGCTGGGGACAGTTTTCAAGAGCTCATGAATAGAACTTTGTTCATCTATTTGTTTTCACCTTATTAAACCAAAGCCAGATTGTGTTAAATTACGTATTCAATTGTATTATAATCATCTTAGTACATGTGTCTGCAGTAGTCAGCAACTTACAAACATATGTTTATATGAATAGCTTTATGCTTGAGATATTTACAGTGGGTATGGAGGTTATTCAAGTATCAACATCCTCGTGTACTTGTATATGCAGGATCAGGGTCACAGCTTTCTGGGAAGTCATTTCTAGACAGGAACATGATATGCTATGTTTCACACTGTGACAGATCTTGTAGTAATACTCAAATATTCAAGAAAGATTCTCACAAGAGTGTGACTCAAACTGGCCTTGACTGTCAGCATGAGTAAGGGATCAAATGATCAGAAAGGAAAGAAGTATCAAAGCAAGAAGCCAAAGCAGTGTAACTATTCTCTGGTACAGAAAGGTGCTGATGAGCAAAATGCAGCTGCAACCTGGCTGGCATAAACATGGTGGTTGCCAATTAAAAGGAAAAGTAAAGATAATTAAGAATGTTAGATGGAAGACTAGTTAAGACTTTACATAACCTGACTTTGCCTTAAACCAGATGATCAGAGATAAACTAATAAACCGGAATAACTCATGAAGAACATATCTGATGGGTTCAACATTTGCAGACATCAGAAAAGCCTCATTTGAGGTTTGGTGTTTCTACTACAAGAGTGTAGCTGTGATTTGTGGGGTAATATCCACATCAAATATTTTTCATGCTGAAAACTATTGAAAAATAAGTATTTTCACATAGCAGGACTTTCTTAAAACATTTTAAAGTTTTTAATCAATACTTCTAATTTTCCATTTTCAATCCCAACTCTAGAATTATTTACCAAACTCTGTATTCCACTTTTCTTTTTGTTAACGTAGCAGGTTTTCTACATTATTTTGACTTATAATTGAAAATCCTGTTTCTCTCTGCAGTGTCACATGCTGCCTTATTTGTTGTTGTATTAGATAAATGAAAAATATTTTTAATTGAATCAGTGCAGCCATACAAAGTCACAAGATCCTTATGACTGAGCAATATGTTATCGATGTACTTGCATAGTTACATATATTAAATGTATATTTTTCTACAGAAAACTCAAACAGAAGTTGATCTGAAATTGGACAAAAGTTGGTCTGTGTGTATGCTGTAACCTTGGGGATGTGCTGGTCTTCCTGTTTAAGTGTGTTATGGCTGGCCATCACATGAACTGTGTGCCTGATACGTTGTTGTGTGGATGTGTGCTTGATGATGTTGTTGTGTACCTACTGTGTCATCTCAGTAACCACAGCAGATTTATTTCACATGCACTTTATAGCCATGTACCTATGCTCTGTGGATATGCCTAGGATTTAATTCTGTCTCTTTCCCACTGAATTTACCTTTTTATCTGGTTCACTAGGTCTCTCCTCAGCCTCCTCCCACCAGGTGACACAAGTGCAGCTCCTTTAACCCTTCCTTGCAGGCCACATGCTGTAGGCCCCTAACAATCCTGGCATGCTCCCCTCCATCTTCTCAGCATCCATCCTAACTGGACAGCCCCCCCCCAAGCAGTATTTCAGATGGAGTGTAACCAACACTGAGCAGAGAGAGACAACACAGAGCAACTGGAAGTGTGAAACCATGCATATAAACTTGCTAAAGACCTGGATGTTTCCATTTAGGTGTAAAGAGTCTTTAGACAGCTCTAAAAAAAATGCAGCAGGTTAAGATCACCCTTTCCCTGGGCAGGAGCACAGCATCAGGGCATAGCTCCTTGGTGTATGCATAGCAGGGCTTAGTGCTTTCTCCTTCATGTTCATTTTCTTCAGTGTTTTTAGCTGATAAACTTTCACGAGTGCTCATTTAATGACCCGGTATGAACACTGCACCAGCTGAGGACTGCTGCCACAGAGCAGTCAGGGCTGGCAATACTTCTTGGTTCACTCACCAGCTGATCTTGGTGCAAGGGTTGGAAAGGGACCCTCAGTCAGGTCCAGTAGCTATTCCAGCCCCAAAGGACAAATACAGTGACCCATACACCTTACTGGTGACCATACTGAACAACTACCAGATAGATTAAATTAACTCTTTGTCTACTACAGCTACTGTTAAGTGCAATTTGATCAGCTCTTACCCATCTCTAAGGGAGTCTGAGGCTCTTTGGTTCTGGTACTGCTCTTTGATATAGAACAGTTGTCGGTCATGTTTATTGTCAACCTTGAGAATGTTTGGTCAGGACCATCTTTTCTGATGTTTTCTGCTTGCCATAATTTCTGAGGTGTTATGCAGAACTATGGTTCTGCCCAGTCAGGGGCTTCATCACACCTGCCATGGGAAGACAACCCTCTTCAGCATCCCCTCCTACTTGTGGTCTTCATACTGCGGCAATTTATGCCATTGCTAAGCCAGCTTCATGCAAGTAACATTCTGGAAAAGACATGGTTGCTTACCAGTGCTCACCCCAGGGGAATGTCATCTCAAAAACACTGTTATAACATATTTTCATTTAAACAGGTATAACCACATTCTGGTGAATTTAACTCCCTGAATCCAAAACACATCCATTTCTCGCTTTGCCAGGGATTTGCTTCTGGTTTGTACCATCTCTTAGCAACCACAGCTGTTCCTCCATGTCTCTGTACACTGCTTTGAGCTATGTAAAGAATTGCTAACACTCAGCAAGGCCTACATTGCTCGCCTGATAATTCAATATTGCTTTCTTATGTAATGAACAATGACTGGACCTAATGAAGGGTTTGCCAGATGACTGAGCTTATGAGGTCTGTAAACTCTGGTTACAGCTTTTCCCATGACTGGAGGGATTAGGGTATTTTTTCCAGTTCAGATTCTCTCTCACCACCGATTACAGGTGAACTCATGCTGCAGCTGCTCATTCAGCCACGGTATTTACAGCTTCCCTCTCCGCGCCCTGGCCATCTAGTTTCATGAAACTTTCAGGAATTTGGGGTGGAATTAAGGAGCTGCATTTAGGCACTCGGGTTTAGATGGGCAGGATCTCCCTCTGGAGGCCTTCACCAACAACTGCTTCTCTCCCTTGGCTTCACAGAGACCTGTGGGAGAAGAGATTTGGTAGAGCCAAAATGCTGCTGCAAATCAGATCTCTCACCCCGGGCTGGATGTCCTTGCTTTCTGATTTGCCTTACAAACCCAAACCTTCTGCCAAATGTGGCTGCAATTCGCCAGCAGCTTCAAAAGCTCATGGACAGACACCTCTTCCCCCTCCACCACAACAGAAAAGCAGGGAGAAGAGATGAGGCTGTTTCTGTGCACTGGACATCGGGCCAGGCGTTGCCAAGCAAGCAGTGCCCAGTGGCAGTGGGGATTCCTTCCTTGATTTTGCTCAGAAGGACACAACCCCAGCTTATCTGACAAGTAACACCAATGTTAGCATGGGAAAAAAGTAGTCTGACAGAAAATGAGTCTCACAAAGAAGATAAGGAACCAGAGGAAACTCTAAACCAACCCATAATAAAGCTTCTAATGCAAATGTTTGAAAAGCATAAAAGAAAGCCAGAATTAACTACTTAGGTCTTTAGACATGTTCAAGGATTAGTGCCACATGTATTACAGAATTATATACTTACCTTCATTATCATAGTCCCCCATCTGACCTGTTGAATCACTTTTTTCTTTTTTTTTTTTTCCCAGATATCCTTGGCATCCAATGAAGTATTTCTAGGCATAGGAAGAAAGATACATAGGCTACCAGTTTTTCCCAACAAAATATTCTAGATGTTATAAAAGCTTTACAGTTGTGAGTTTAAAAATAATAAACATGCCTTTTTTCTGTTAACTGGCATAATCTGTGTTGAGAACTTAGAATCAACCTTTATTGTAGAGAACATGTTGGATTAAATGAGTTTCACTTAGTACTTCCCACTCTTCTTGTACTCCTTTTTTTTTTTAACTTTCATGAATCTTTTAAACTCATGTTGATCAGGTATCCCACTAACAAGCTGGCCTCTGTTACACTTTTAAAGGATGTCATCAGACTTAAACACAGCGAGTTGCAAAAGTTGTTTGAAAAGTTATACTGTAATATCAATGCCTGTGTATAAATAAAAGGCTTCTGTTGAATTTCAGTCAGTTTAACTGTTATAAAATTCTTGACTAAAGAATTCAGACCACAATCTCTTTTGAAATTCCAATGGTTAGCAATTGAACATCTCATAATCAAAAAGCATCTTTAGTACATTTAAGATGAATTTTTTTAAAAATAACAGCTAATAGATTTTCTCAGGTTTTAAAAGTATATCTAAGCTAAAAAAATATAAATGTCAACCCATGATCTAAAGGGGAGATTGCAGTGCATGTCCATGCATAACCATAAATGTAAGAAGAACTATGGCTTGAATAGTAAGAATAACTCTCAGATATAAGTTACTAGAAGTTAAAATGTTTGTCTGCTGTGTTAGTGACTTTGGAACCGAGTAAAAGGTAAGGCAAGTAAAAATATTTCTGCTCCTATACCAACTAAATGCAGAATTTACTTCTATCGCTAAGAGGCGCTGCTGCATAAGGTCCATGGGCTACTCTTGATCACCACACTGTGCGATGTAGCCACGAGTAAAATACCTGCAATACACAGATATTATTTTTTTTATGCTGGATGGTGTATATATTATCAACATATATATGTCTGAATTAATATTGTTCTTTCAACAAAAAAATCTTTCATCTTAAAAAACACATTTTACTGAGTGGCTGCTGTATCTTTCTTCAGAAATGTCCTTTATTTTCATTCAGTTATGGAAGGTTTTGTGCTTGACTTGCAATCTCAGAAATCGTTCTGAAAGTTATGATGATATGGACAGCAAATTATTTGTGTCTGAGGCTAACTCCTCAAGATGGTAATTTATATTAAAAGGAATTTTAGACCTATAGAGTCAACTCCATTTTCTTGAGAGGTTCTCAGGACAGGCTCACAGTGCATTTACACTATGACACTCGGAACATGTTAAGCAGTATTTTACTCCATCATTTGTAAAGATAGAGTTCCAGAAGGGTGCTTAGCTAAGCCAGAAAAACACATAAATATTGTTAAAATTGTTTATACAGTTAAGGTGACTGTACCAGCTGGTACAACTTGTTCTAATTTGGCAAGGAGTTTTCTCAGCAGAGTTCACAGCAAGCTGGATGTGGACTGGGATGGAGCAGGGTAGGAATCTTGGGAAGGATTTGCAGGTGAGGAGGGTGAATGCACCTGTAAAACTCATTATCAGTACAAGACTAACATGACCACAGCTCCAGGGTGCAGCTGACCATGCATCATCTAGAAACTACAGGTTGGGCTTAGTACGTTTGATTTGGTTTTGCTCTTTCCATGCTTGCTGTGGACAGTCTGGAAATCCCAGAGATAAAAATATTAGATTATAAGATGATAAGTGGTCCTTATGGCTCTTCCAAGATGGTTTTTAAGATGAGGAAGGGAAAAAGAAACAGTACTTCACTCCTTGAAGAACTGCAGAGAAGATTTTATGGCTGCAAGTACTGATTAAGCAAGAAACTATGTATCTCTTCAAAAAAGTGTGACATGTAAAAATATGACAATCTGAATTAAATGGATTTAAAGTTTGTCACAATTGCTCTATATACCATTCTCCTGTTAAAAGCTAACTTAACAGCTGTGTCTTTTGAAACTGTTTTTGTTCCATTATTCAAAAAAAAGCACAAACCATAAGAAAGAAAAGGGAGATAAAATGGATTTGTAAAGGCTCTTGTAGCTACAGGCTCTTTGCATCATTTGCTTCAGGAAGAAATAAAGCAGACTAACATAGGAGAAAGCAGTAGTTACAACCACAACAATGTTTACTGCTTCCCACTCCTTGCAGATTATTTAACAATGAGATTAGAGGAGGGATGTTCTTTTGTGATTGGTGATGTTGGAACTACAAAGCAAAACACTTTCTAAAGAAGTGACTTTAAGGGTATGATTTTAAACACAGCAAAGCTGTTCCAAGGGTAAGCTGCTGCTAAAATGCAGTCCCCCTCACCCTCGGCCTTAGCCCTTGGGCTGATGCTTGCCTGATCCTATCACAGGCCAGAGAAAAAAATCTAAACTAACAGAAAACATGCTACCAATTAAAAAAAACAGAAGTCAATACATTTTTTGCTAGTGCAACTCCTTTAGCTCATGCACTAGGTGGTCAGACAAGCGCCAGTGCAAGGGAGGGCATGGGAACAGGCAGCTGTAGCATGGAGATGGGATCAAGCAGGGGTGTCTGTTTTGGCAGCATTTGTTGCCTCAGCTTACGTGGATCATCAAATTGAAATCTATCCCTTTCTGCCTTCTATTTCCCCTTTGTGACTGATTTTTGTGTAGCCTTTCTTTTGTGGGTTAAGAGTCTTTTAAGTTTTGTCTCTATAATTAAGGTCCTCTTCAGACGTTAACTATTATAACATCTAGCTATACTTAGCTGTCTTCAATTGGATGCAATTTTTGCGAGTTAACTTGAAGAAAAAAATCAGTTCCAATCAAAGGACTTTGAGAATTTTCATATATATCTTCTTCCTCCTTCTTTTGCTACATCAGCATCCCACATATGATCAAGGGACTGTTTGGACTTCCAAGTTACTCCCTCCATCTGCTCTTCAGACTTGTAAAGCAGATTTCAAAGATGTGCCCCCAAGACACCTATCCTACCTCCCAGTGCCACTGCTGGAGACGGTGCTGCACAGAGAGGGGCCTGCTCCAGCAGGCCATGCCCAGGTCCTCATGAAAGGCTCACTGTTCTCTGGCAAACATTCTGCTTTCCAAAAGGAGAAGAGTTATGAAAGATGCAAAAGGCATCATGACCAGAGGTCAAGAAGACACAAGGTGTGATTTTAACATGGTAACGATACAGCAGTGTGTGATAACAAGGGGTTGAAAAGCACTTCAGCATATTGCATGCTCTATAGGTGTTCAGAACATGAAAGTAAAATTCAGGGTGGCTTATATATCCTCTTAGCATTCACATCCCATGCTTGTGAAAGCTCCAAATATCCCTGTGAGAACAAGGGTTTGTTTTCCTTTTAAAATCCTGCTGGTCTTTTGGCCTCAGGTAGCTGAAAGTTCATGATGTTATTTAACGTTGTACAAAAAAAGTCTTTTGTCAGTTTAAGAGTGATTGTTCCATTGTGACAGTTTGTAAGTAGAAGACAGTGGCAGAATAAAGACACAAAATTCAGTAGATATAGAGAACAGCTGAACAGGAAAATGGCTCAGCCTCCACAGGAAAATGGCTCAGCCTCCTCAAGTAGAGTAGGATTTATAACTGTCAACATATAGACTAGGAACATAATAAAAATATTCAGTGGAATGTTACCTTTTTAAAATTTCAACAGTATTTTGGTTACAAAAATACTGAAGGTGTTTTTGGGAAATTCTGCCTAATATCCAGTATATCCTTGTATAACTGTTTGCCACTGTAGCAAATTATCAAGACATCATCAAAACAGACCAAATGTAAGACTTTCTGTATCTCTGTCTTCAGCAGTTGTAATAAAGCTGCACACCCCTTCAGAAGGGTAAGGGTATACCAGCAGGGATGGCTTCAGAATTTGTTTCCATTTATCAGCATTCAGCATTAAGAATTTGGTGGAAAATATCCTGAATAATAATTAATTGATGATATAATGATTGTATTTGTGCGAGTACTTTGCTTTCCCATGAGCTTTGTCTTTAACTGCATCCCAGCATAGAATTAGCAGTGTCTGTCTTTTGCTTTATTGTTCAAGTTCAGTCATTCTTTCCACTTCTAGAGCCATCACAGAATTCATAATTGAACAACTCCATGTAAAGGAAAAGTGCCTTCTGCCATTATTAAACACTCTATGCTACAAACATAATAATAAATCAATCAGCATGCCAAAATTTGTTCAAATTACTGTAATTCTTGTATCTCAAACTCTGATAATGGTCCTTTAAATTCAAAGCCCATAAACAATGCTTAAATAAGAAATAATTTAAAGGAATGGTAAAGGGACGAAAAAGATCATTTATCTGGAAACATAGTGACCTTATTGTATCCTATCCAAAATGTCTAGCAACAGCAAGGCAGTGACTGCATGTTAACCACTGAGCAAACTGCATAGCATTTCTCTTTCACCTTCCCCTGGTATAAAATTTGGAATAATAATCTTGCTGCATGTTGCAGCTTCTACTTAACTTCCACTGGTGTTTTTAACTGTGTAAGGATCTAAAACACATAAGCTCTTCTGCTAGTGCCCAGCTTTAAAAAAAAATCAAGTGATGAGCAGCAGAAATACTGTAGAAACTCTAGGTTGATCTTCATTATGTTTAAAATTTAACCTTTAACTAAAATGATATCCAAGATTCCTCTCTACCACCTCTAGAACTGGGCCTTAAGAAGACAAACAATGGTTCTAAGACTTGTGATAAAAATCAGCAGAATTAGCACAACACAGAAATGTAGCATATTAGGAATATTATGCAGTGAAGATGGAAAACTACAGTGCAAGAGGTAAAAGTAATTCCACACACAGTATGGCAGTCACTTCAAGATTTAACATTTTTTGGGTCACAGGCATTCTTGTCTGTGCTGATCCATCCACACATCACGTTATGTCTGATTCTTTTTTCCCAATTAAATAAAATGCAATCTTATTATCTGATTGTTTTTCTGGCAAGGACACTGTGTTTTCCTCTCATGCTTCTTAAAAAGAGATGCAGATTCTTAAACAGCTGGGCATCCAACAGAAATGATCTCATTCTTTAAATCTGTAGCGTCAAAACAAGACAGAAATAACCTTTGAGCGCAATGAATATTTTTGACAAGATTAAGGTCCCACGCAGGAAATGGAACACAGAATTGTTTTTAAAATCTTTAATATGCATCTCTCAGAAGAAAGCTGAATTGACTTTTGGAAAGGAAGGATGAAGTGGACTTAGAATTTTCTCGTGGTTGTACCATAATTAAAGTTATTGTTGCCAGACTAATTTATACTCACTAAAAGCCTCTGCTTTCCCCTTTGAGTGCATGAGGAATTTGACTGCAGGATGGAGTAAGTTTTTCCAGTAGCCTGGGTAATCCCCACTCTTCCTACCCATTCTTTACATTAGTGTGGTTTTCAGCTGCACTTCAGATCTGAAAGCAGAATTCTTAACAGTTACTGAAATAAATTCCAAAATATTGCGACTAATGCTACAGACAGAGCTATAAATCATCATGCCAATAAAGGGTAAGGTCTAAAAAAAAATTATCTTTGTATTCCTAAGAAACTAGAATTTTAATATAAAACCTGAAGTATCAGGGTTTTTCAGGGCTCTTTGTGGCTCCATGAGTGCTGGAGTCCTCAGGAAGCAACGGAAGCAGAGACCAGGTATGTGTGCAACTTCCTGAAAGGTCCTCAGCTCCTGCTTCCTGAGCACCACCGCTTAATACCAAAGCATTAGGTGATTTTTGGAAGTGAGATGAATAACCCAGCTTGCTTCCCTAAGGAGTTTTTTTTTGGGGGGGCGGGTTGGTGGGGGGGTTTGTTTGGTTTTTTGCTGGCTCAGGAGTTTGAGTAAATTTTCTGGGTAAGCTGGAACAGACTAAACCTCCAAGGAGAGGAACAGCTGTGAATGGAAGAAACATTCCTGCTCAGAAAGGGCTGTCTTTCTCACATTTACTTGAAAAGTAGTTATACTTCTATATATATGCCTGTGTAGTCTAGAATATAATTTATTGTAATAACAGGATACTATGATCTCCGGGAAGAGCTGCAAGGGGCTTTAGAGCAGTATTGTGGAAAGAGCTACATCCTTCCTGCAGCAGCCAGCCTAAGCGTAAAGTCGAACCTACAGTCAGTGGTCTTGGTTAATCCCCATCTAAGTCCGCCCGGAATCCCTGTAGGAAGCAGTATTTGACAAACTCCTGTGATCAATCTGCCACAAAGGCTACTTATTACCTGACTTTCTGCCTCAAGCTGCCTCTTTTCCCAGCATCCTAGCAGTTACCCAGGCTATCAAGCGACAACTAAGTGCCTTTGCTTTTTTTTTGGAGGGGGGAGAGGGAATTTAGGAGGCAGGAATTTCAAGGCCAATAGCTGTGTGAAGAGGACCACTGTCATGTGGGTGGCAGGGAACGATATCCAGCAAATTGTGTTTTCAATATCCCATGATCTCAAGTGTCAGAATACAGTGCTCCAGATGGACAACAAACCAGCCATCCTGCCTGAGCGCTTCAGGGCCAGGCTGTCTTGTGTGCTGTTGTCACAGGCTCAAGATGACTTGGAACTGAGCTCTATAAATATATAGCTCTTGTGCCCTCCTCACTCATTTCACAGTTTCCTTGAAGAGCTGACAAAATTGCTTGAAAATAAAGCAGCTTTGCCTGTATGTAGATGCTGATATCAATAATTAGAGCTGGTCAGAAACAAAACCAGATACTTTTTTAGTATTTTGCCCTAAATCAGGACAAAAAAGTAGCATTTTTTTCTAAAATGAGAAATTCTAAAATATTTTAATTGTAAGTATAAATATAAAAGTTATAAAAAGGCATGGTAACACAGAAGTGAAACATTTCCTTCCTTAACACATTAACCTTTTAAGGAGGTAGAACAAAACAATATTCACTTGAATATATGTTTTTAAACTTTTCCACTAATTTTTTTTTTTAAGCTAACGTTACTCCATTTTAGAGAGAGGGTATTGAAACAGAGCAATCTGCTTCAAACACCATCACCACGTAGACACCACACCGGGCTCTTATCAGGCACCTTGTATTGCTGTGGTCTACACCTGCACAAACAGATATGTCCTGCCCTGAGCTACCATGACAGGAAATCACACCTTTTTTGTTGATCAAGAATGGGTCATACAGATATGAAATGGGCAGAGCTGTGACCAAGCTGAAAGGACTTTGCCGGATGAGGCTAAACAGCCTCACACTCTCACTCAAAATGCTCTATGAATGGAGATACACCAACCTTTTGTCATGAGAAAAGCTGTGCATATGATTTGCATGTTCAATTTTTTTGTGGTTTTCTATGAAGCAATACCTTGGTTCTTGGATGGAAAATGTATGGGTTTTCATGTAAACTCTTCTGTCAGGAATTCTCTGAAAAATGAAATGTAAATGTGAGAAAACCTCAAGTGCTGTAGGATGCTGCCTCAGTTCCAGGAGATTATTCCACATTTTTTGCGTATTTTCTGGAATTGTTCTTTCTCAGCATGAGACCCTGAGCCACTACTTTGTACCATAGCCCACCTGTCCTCATTAAATGGTGACTGGCTTCATGAGCAGCTTCTCACTGACCCAAAGCTCCCACAGGGACATCTTTGGTGGACTACAAATCCCACTTGGACACAAAACTACCATGAACTCTACAATCAGAAGCAGCTTGCCGCAACACAGAAAAGTGTTTTTGCAAGCCAGCACTTGAACATATTCTTAGATTTTAGAGACAGAAAGGCCTTATGTGTGCTCTTCACTACCTATCCATCACAAACTTTTAAAGAGAAGAGCAAAGTTAACATAGTTTCTGACAGTCCCTTCTGCTCAACAGTTCAGAAGTCAAGCCCCTCCTGCAGGACCTTCAGTCTGGTCCCTGCTCCAACCCCCCTTTTTAAATTTGAAGCTGCATCCAAATACATCTGAGCTGATCCCCCTACCGCTGTCCTGGACTCAGAAGAAGAAGAAAGAAGGAAGGAGAAGTTTCTTGCCCAAGCAATTATGAAAAGGGATGTTTTGGCTGTTGTTCTCTATTGTGTTTCCAAAGTAAATCTTCTCATCCCATGATTGTCTGTTCCTCTGCACCCTGGCAGGTCTACCTGACTGACACCATCTGTTATTCCTGTGCTTGGGGAAAGAAATTAGTCTCTTCAGTCTCTGTAGGGAACCATATAAAAACAAATGCTGAAAACCTAGTTGCTGTCTCTAATATACTGCAAAGGCTGAAACCAGTGATATTTATATCTTGAGTTGCATTAAATTTAGGCTGTGGGCAAATGCCCAAATCTTTTTGCAAGTTGTTGCAAACATTTGCTGACAATCAATATGTGACATGAGTATCCAGGATGTCTATGAGGAAGAGGTGTTAAAACAACATTTCTGCAGACAACTGTTCATAATATATCCTTGGAAACTTGTAGCTGAAGTATGTTTTCTACCTTGACATAATCTGTAGATTTATTATATTAAGGCATGAACTTTATGGAAAAAAAGTCTTTTTGAAAAAAAGAATGCCTTCAACGTTTAAACAAATAGAATAAGAATTGGTTGTGGGGGGTGGGGGGAAACTACGACTGTGAAAATTCCCCCCTTATAGGAATCCTTCTCTACACTTTGTCTTTTCATCTGGGATGCATCATTGCTTTATTGTGATGCTTTGGGTCAATTAGATTTTTATCTGAACTGATAAAGAAGGGTAAACTTTTTAGGAAAAAAGAGTATTAGTTAATGATACCAGAATTAACTAGCAGGATTTCATGAGGAAACTTGCTGAGAAGCTTCAAAGGGTATTTAATAAAATGGGTACTGTAGTTCCTGGGAGCTAAAAAAAATTAATGAGGGCTTAAAGCTTGAAATGTTAGAACTTATTCATAAGAAGTCTGGAGGGTGGTAACCTACAATAGCAGTTACTAATATTCCTACTTCCTTTGCTTTAAGGAGAAAAATCTCCATAGTTGTGAAATCAGCAGCTTAGAAAATTCTTAAATTACATGCTATGTAGCTTTATTGGCTGCTTTATTCAAGCAAGAGTTGGCTGACACTGTCATAGTAGTGTCAGAAGCTGTTTGCTTCATAAAACATCTCTCTGATTAGACTGTGGGCAGATATCTTGTTATTAAAGCTATTAGACTGTGGTGGATTTCACTGAGTTTAGGAATACATTTTTCTTAAGCATTATATTTCTTCTTTCAGACAGTAACATTAGAATTAAACACATACTCATCTTTCTTTAATCAAAGCATATTGTGAAGGACCTCCCACACAGCTCTTTTTGTTACTGTGATCTTTTTGCTGCTTGCAGGAGACATTAACCCAATGCTTCTCCAGTAGACATACCCCTGAAAGAGACCTTGAGCCTTTTTCTGAAAGAACTGTTCCTATTTGGTGCTGTCAGATTAAGTTTCTCTATGTCAAGATAGCAGTCTTCTGTGGGTGACTGGGGCTTTCCTGCCTTTCCTGTTATATTTTTCCTACTACTTCCAAGTAGCGGGGCAGGATCAACATCTTTCTGGAAGTTCTCTGGCAGCTTCTGAACGTGCTAAGTCACAATTAGACATGCAATACCACACACTACAGATTTTCTGCCAGCCACAGGGGAAGATACGGACTTAATGTCTTTCTGCCCGAAGATGTTTTCTTCACTGCCCTGAATCAGGTACTAATTTATATCCCAGAAAGTGAGTATCAAATAGTAAATATCAGAGCGGTATCACATTTACCTTGAATTTATAGCAATATGCACTACCTAGCAAGATGCAGGCCAAAGGGAATTCATGTCCCCTGTACTGTATAGACATAGTAACATTGTGCTAAGTGATGTCCAGATGTAACATCTAAACATAATGCAATTTTGAAGGTCATTATCATGGTCTGCTACAATGGTGGTAGATGCCACACAGTCTTAAAAAAAAACACAACAAGCTACCAACGGACACTACGTTATCATTAGTAAGCAGTTTGGCTAAGAGATTTGTGTGAAGACTAAAAATGGTAAGTACTCTCTAGTCATAATTAACTCCAGTACTGTGAACAGTAAAGGTCAAAACTGAAATATCTGGCAGACTCAGAGACTGACTGCGTGTTGCCATGACCTAATTCTACCCAACTTACTACAGAGACTTCTTTATCACAACCAGCAAAATTATTCACTTAGAAGAGAAAAAAACCTGGTAATTTCTACAATTTCTCTCTTGTATAAGAAGAGAGAAAATAACGTCTCCGAGCTGACTACCACCACCACAGTGAACTTGTATCACCATACAAATGCTATCCAGTGGCAGAAAGTATTTCCTCACTCACCTTAAAGTGATTGTGGTAAGCTATTTTATACTCTGTTAGACGATTGCTTATGTGTAAAGGAGATTTCATGTCTTCAAGGTTGGCAGCATACATGTGCACACTTCAAACAGTACCTTCTCACTAAGCAAACCCCAAGATGCCTCTATACAAAACCTACTGCAGCCAGACTGCAAGCATTGGCCTCCAGGAAAAAATGGAGGTGGCAACTGGTTTATGTATGGAATTGAATTGTATTGGTCTTAAGACTTCAGTTAAGCTTTCCTCTGCAAATTGCTGAGGGCAAGATTGAGTGGCCTTTTTCCTTTCTTTAGCTATTATTAATTGACATTATTTCTCTAGTTCCACTGCCATGCACCTTTTTCCTTGTCTTTCAGTTTACCACTGAAAGGCTAAAGAGAGAACACCCATGAGGCAGGGATTACCTGCCATCTCCTCCACATTAGTGACAATTACGTGCAGCAAGTAGGGAACTGTAAAACAGTGAGAGAAAAGAACAAACCTAGTACTTTAAAGAACAACACTAAAGATGCTATATCATAGCATGTAGACATAAAGGCTTACTTTGGGAGCAGCTTGGTTTGCAGCCCCAACTGCTTATCAATGTGTGCAAGGAGCTATTGTTTTAAACAATGTGTGAGCTTTACTGCCATGGGGACACCACATACATGTTCCACTTCAACCAAGAAAAGCACAAACAGCCTTGCTGGTTACAAAACTACGGAGAACAGTCACCACTAATGAGGCTTTGCTTTTTTTGCTTTTCTGTGAAAAAAGTCAGAAGATCTTTTTCATTCACAGGCATGAAAGAAAGGGTAGGGGAAGATGCTGACTTCCAGACTCTGCAAATGCTAACAGAAAATGTACTCCAGTGACAGGCAATTTATTTATTGTCATTCTGTTGTGAAATCACCATATTAATTTCTCACCATTGTGGGGGGATTAGATACTATGTGTTCAAGTGGCCTTAAGTGTAGAAATAAGCTGCCTTCAGAGGTAATTAAACTCTGCCTGAAAGTGCCCATCATCTTGGTATATGAGAACACATTAATACAGTGAAGGTGGGATGCAGTTGGGAAGGATGAATTTTAGAAGACTTTTAGTTGAAACAAATGGAAGGTAGGTACAAAACCTAAGTGGATAAGAATATGCTAAGCGGACCACTGTTAAAATTGAGGGATCAATCAAGCACCATTTTTCTATCAAGCTTGGGGCTATAGGAATCTGGCCCAGGTCCAGTTTCATTCAAAGTTTCATTTGCAATCTGGATGATGGACTGGAGAACATTTCTATTAAATTTGCAGACAACATGAAACTGCAGGGGACTGAAAGGGTATTGGCTGACAGGATTAGAATTCAAATGATTTTGACATATAAAACATATTCACATTCTGAAAAATATTCAGAAGAAGATAGGAGAGGGAATTCAGAGGAAGTGATGCAAAGCTGTACGCTTAGGCCATGTTTCCACAATCCTAAGTGTGAGATCTGGGGTACGTTTCCACAATCATAAGTGTGAGATCTAGGCCATGTTTCCACAGTTGTAAGTGGGAGATCTGTGCACTGCTCAATCACCTACCATTACCACCTAGTGCAGTAGCAGATAAAATGTTTAACGCCGCTGTTTGTAACCTATTACAGCATGAGCAACACACCACTTTCACCTCTACCTCAAGCAGCAGGCTGGATATCTACTTGGAAGTGGTCAGAGAGCTGCATGAAGAGGCATGGACCCATTCAAAGTAAATCACACACATCAAGGTGAGTACAGGCAGAAAAGGCCAGTGCAATTGTACGGCAGTCAATGGTACTAAATCTGGGCTGCTGTAGTCCTGCCACCTGCAGGACTTCCCAACTACATTTCCATCCATTTCTTTTTGCCAGCACTGCTTCTAATGCAACCACACACTGAGACAGTTCAGGGGGCTGACAGCTGGCTCCACCAAGAAAGTGATTATTTCTCAGCCAGAGCAGCTTCCAGAGCCAGCTCACCACATAATTATATGAGCTTGTGCAACGCAAGGGATAGGAACAGGCATCTGGGGTTAAGAGGAACAGCAGGACCAGAGCAGCCCAGATGTGATCAGTTTCAGGTACCGCAGCACTAAAGAGAGGACTCAACTAAGACTTCTCTGTGAAGAATTCACTCTAGCCATGAAGATACAGTGACTCCCCCTCCAAAACCATCTTGTCCCATGAGAAGAGATGTCTCATAGCTATGACAAGAGCTCCAAATATGGGGGAACTGGCTGTAGAAAATGTGCTTGATCACCTGAGGGCCACAGGAATAGCCCTTAAAAGGAAGAGAGTCAGATCTCAGACTAACCTTAACAGGATTCTGCTTCTCTGCTGTCTCCTGCATGGTCTTTGCAGGAGCAAAGAGGAGCAGATGGCAAAAGGCAGAGAGCGAGAAGACCAAATGGAGCCACGGTCACCACCTGTGCCTGCCACAGCTTGTTCACTCACCCAGAATAAATGAGAGGGGCAAATTGTTCAAAATGCCCTGACTGACTATTTTATGCAAAATCCCTGACTGCTGCTTGCTGTGCTGTGAAATTATGCATATGCTGGAGTGAAAGCAATAAACAATTGCTTTCTGCAAATCTTGGTCCCTGTCTTTTTTTAATGGTGCTTGCCCTGCTCTGCATCCTAGACCCCCAGCCTACACCAGACCAGGCTGTTATTTCATTGATTATTCCCAATGCTGTCTTAATAGCCCCCAAAATTATTATTGCAACTTTTCTGCTTGGCAAAAGGCAAGTGCAAACACAACCCAAATCTGGTAAAGTGTAACAGAATTTGTTAAAATGTAACAAAGGGCTGAACTACACAAAGGCAATGGTAGCTCTGAAAGACAGGGTGTATGGGCAACTGCAATGATTTAAATCCCAGACTTGTTGTGCTGCATCATATGTCCTGCTGCATCCATCCCATTTAGTGACCTTACAATCTGCTGTTCCTCAGTAGAAAGTATTTCTCAGCACTAGAAGGCATTTTGGTCTTCTGGGAAAATACAGGAACTGCCACACTTAGGGCACAAAAGCTGAGGGTCATGTGGTGGAGGAAGCTGCAGATACGCAGAATGTGGCAGACCATGCAGCAGCCTCTTGGCCACCGGCACTAACTCTCCATCATCTGCTCTCACTCCAACAAAACCACAGAAGACATGATCACCTGGACAGAATCCATAAGGGAGCAATAAGAGCAATTGGAGGTCTAGAACCGTAAGGAAAGATTAGAAGAATAAAGGCTATTTATTCTGTGGAGGAAAGACGAAGGAAGGCCTCATAACAGTCTTTAAAACTTTCTAATGGTGAGAAGTACAGCACTGGAATAATCTGTTTGCAGTGATTACACTCACTCAGCCTTTAGGAGCTGCTCACACAAGGCCCCGTGAGGAACACGTTGGTACTATCTTGGGATGAATTGGTGGGCTGCGCCACATCTGCCTAAATTTTTATGATTTTATAGTTAATACACATCATTGCATTTGCATCCTAGAGCAGACAAAGCCGTAAAGAGATTCATTAGATATGGAAGAGGATTACAGGGATTTAGTTAAGAATATTGCTGTAATCAGAGTCCCCTCTTATTACACTGAAAGGATCCTTGCTCAGAAATCAGAGGCCCAGACAACTCTGCAAGCCATACTACTGATGCCATTCCTCTTAAGTCTTCAAGTTATTATTCAATTGCTCTTTTAATTACCTTTATTACAATCTGTTTTAATTAATTTTACTCAAAGAAAAAAGAATTACTCGTATTTACCAAAACCAGTATTTTATAACTTGGATTTGTATAAATAGAATATGTTGCCACCTATTTGGGCAATGGTATTTGCAGGAGCAAATGCAAATACCATTTGGGCACTATTCTGTGGATTTAATACTGCTAAACCACATTAAGTTCTTCATCCAGCTCTTCTTAAGTCCTTCAGTGTATTGCACTAACAAGTAGCTCTGGAGAAATGCTTCTGTAATCACCTCCTATTTTTTAAGATTTTTTTTAAGATAGCATTAGAATGGTTCCAGTAATTATTCTGTCAATCAAACCCATTTTACTGAACTACCTGCATGGCCTGATTTGACTATGCAAAGTAGTGATAACAATGAAATAGAAGATCAGCACAGAAACTGCTTTAACAGTCCCCAACTCCTCACTTAAATCCTCTATGGAATGTTCATTTTGCTAAGCTTCGCCTGTCTTTGCTGGTCCTTTAGCAGATATCTGGCCCTTTTACTGGTGCACTTGTGTACCTGAATCTCATTGCTTGTTCCATTTCAACTGTCTGGGTGTGCTTACACAGTGCTACAAGGAGGAGGAAGCCCGGAAGCAGGCCAGGTTGCCTCCAAAAGGAAAGGCTGACATGTTGTTTAGTGCTTTGCTTTGCTATTGCTTATACTCCAGTGCTGAATGACAATGTAAAATATGTTATGACCATCCAATTCCAGATTTTGTGGTGGTAAAATGAATCCTGGGAGAATAGACATTCTGGAACACCTATTAATATTTCCTATCTCCTGCTTCCACACACACACTCTTACTGCCTTTTGATCCAAAAGGTTAGCTCGTTTTCTGGGTTCTGAGTGGGTCATTCCAGGGAGAAGGGGGAGCTTATGTTGGGGAAATTAAATTACTGTGTTTCTTTCCTTTATTTACAAACAGGTTCTTTTACTCTAAATACAAGAAAAATAAAAATAATAGTACATAATCCTACAGCTCCTATCCCCAAATCTCTCCCATCCAAAACCTGATCAAAAATCTCTTTTTCTTTCTCAGCTTTTTCTCAGGTCACAGTACCAGACTTCTGTGGGTGTGCCCTGTTCCATATTTATTTATCTGAGTGATGTTTCGGCCTTCTTTTGTAAAGACAAGCAAAAAAAGAACAAAGCAATACCCAACACATTCCTCTGCTGATATATGCTTTCTTTAGGGTGGAGCCTGCTGTTGTTTCAGCTGCTTTTTTCCACTGAAGTGTTTAGTAACTTCTTGGAGTTCTTCTTAAATGAGGAATCCTACAATGCTCTATACATACCAACATTCTCACCCTTGCTGATAAATCCTTATTTTTTACTGTAGTATAAGACTTCAGGCCAACGCGAGAAGAATATCATAAAGCAATCCTTTCATTTTTCATCTGAATTTTGCACCGGTTTCAAATATGCTTAAATTAGCTTTGTAGACTGTACTTCCCTTGGTCTTTGTCTTTTCTTCTGTCTATTTATACTATTTTAGCCCATCCAGCAAGACTCAATAAATAATAATTTCCTTTCTGTTAACATCTACCGTTGTATAATGTTTATTCCAATGCATGTTTACTACTGTTTTAGCTGAGAATCACCATCACTACCAGCCTGAGGAAGCTTAATTCAAGAAGTTGTTAGTGCAGGCTAGTAATTAAGAATTTAAGTCACAGAAATTAGGAAAATGAAAGCAAAAGCAGCTACAGATCAGCTATGTAGTATACACAATCCTTCATGAAGTGAAAGTCAAAGAATTTATTATTTATATTGCACATTGCATACAGAATCAAAATGCTCTTAATGTAATAGCATTTTTGATAAGTGTATGACAGAAGGAGCCAACAGAAGTGTATTTCCCATTAATACTGAGTCAGTAATTCTGATTCAGCTCAAGGCTCATTTCCAGTTTGCAGACTCAATAGACTTCCAGTCCTAGTGGAAGAAAGGCTAACTGCATGTTTTTCCAACAGAAGACTCCTCAGAAAGAAGAGACAGGATCTCAGAATTTTTGCACTGAGAGATCTTACACTAGAATGACCGTGGCATGCAACATTTCTGCTAGCAGGTGACAAGAGCAGCTTAGAAGATGAGCTTCCAGCTAGATATTCAGTCTTGCTATAGTCCACCTTTAAAGTGCTACTCATGTAGACAGGCACCCGTCCATCAATGCAGTGTTACTACTGCCTCCCCATAGTCATACCAGTAAGTACATTTTTTTTCCTTTGAGACAACACACTTTGCTGTATGTACATGTCTCATGTGAAAAGCTTTAAATCATCCTGGGTCCTCCCTAACAAGACAGACCCTAACACGTAGTCTTTAAACCTTTGTTGGGCAAGTTCCTTATGAGACATACAGTAAATTCACTCAAATGAAAAAGCAGGTCATCCCACTGTACCTTGCCACTGAATCATTGCATACCTCCCATTCCTGTGCTTCAGATGCAAGTACTGTGTTTTGCCACTCCATTACATTTTAGCTATTTTCCTTTTATAAAGTGAGTCCAAAGCATCACTAAATCAAAGTTCTCCACTTGTTCTGATGATAGGTTTTATAACTTCTTGGCATAAATGAAAATTTTGTTATAAAATGAGTTCAATAAAGAACTTCTATATTAGGTCACTGAAGAGCTCATACAGTGCCTGTTACACAATGTCAACTAGTAAAAGTGAGTTACCAGTAACAAATCATGACAATGGCAATAGTAATGATAATGATAGCTAGCTACCTCACAGTTGTTTGGAGTTTTCCACAAAACCAGCACTTTACATGCAAATAGGAAGTCAGAATCTGCTAATAATAACTTAGGAAAATGACATACTGTTTTGCAACAAGCAAGCATTATGTTAATGCACGAAGTCTAAACACTCTTTTGGACTAGATAATTATTCCCACTGTACTTCTGGAAAGGCAGAATTGTACAAAGGAAAACTGCACTAGCTCAGACACATGGTCAAATAGTGGCACAAATGGGACCTCAGTGCTTGTGGGTACGTTTTGTTACTGCTGTAAAATGATAATTTGTGCTAACATGAGACAGAACCCTTATTCTGAAAACTCCTATAACATTCCTTTCATTCTCATTCCCCGAGTTTTCCAGACAGTGATTGTCGTCTATAGCAGAGCTGAGCTAGCATCACACAGCACCAGGGAAAAACAGAGGATTATAACAAATAATGCACATAGGCTGTCACAGTGAACTTAGAATGAGGATAGAGAGAGGTTAAGCACCAGCAAGAGGTCAATTTATGTGAACAGAAGTGGAAAGCACTGAATTTAGTCAGATGATTATTTATCTCATATTAAATTTTGCTTGAACATTTGGCTGTGGGATACAAAAATGCTAATGTGACTGTGGATATTCTTGAAAGCATAATAAATTTGAAGATTAGATGGATAATCTCATAGAAATAAATACTTTGGACCATGCTAAAATGGCACTCATGACAATACCACTTAGACATTAGAGATATTACAATAATTGGTTTCATGTAAAACAGATAGCTAAAGACATTGGATTAGTTCCCAGGAGTGTCCTAGAATACAACATTGAAGATAGGTTCTTTAACTGAATGTATATAAGAATAGATATAACAGCTTAAGCCATACACAGTATGTCACAAACCTTAACAACTATGGTTATATTTCATTTTGCACACCATCCCATCCCCATAGAATAGCTTGTTTCAAATTAAAGGTACAGAATCCAATCTATTTGCTTAAGTGGAGTTTTATATTCTTTGAGGAAGAAAACACATCATCCTGCTTTTTATTGAAAAGAACCTAGTACAGTCCTGGAGCAATATAAATAATAAATCTCTCTCTTACACATTTATAAAGAAACCATCAGTATGATACATATTTAACATACATGCACTTTAAATTTCATTATATATGTACATGAAAATTAACTCCACTTTCTGGGTTTCCATAAATTGTCCTGTAAAACTGGTTTATAAATATGGGCTAAGTATTTTTGTCTTCATTCTCCCTTTTTTTAGTACATTTATAGAAGCTGAAAAACTGTCTGCAGCTACATTTATCCTTTTCCTACTTGGGAAAAGTGGTATCTCTCCATTTTTTTAAAAGGAGCTGCCAATATCTAGACTGTTTTTTTGATTAAGTGCAGGAAATGAAGAATTTTCTTTGGTAGAGTGTACCTACCCTGCTGATTTTGCAGTTGTACATATGGAAAAGTAAATACAGAGCTACTCAAGCCATAAGGACCACAGACCACTCTGATCAAATAATCAGACATCCTGCATTAATGAACTTCCTCCACATGTATTTTTTTTTCCAAAGAGATAGGTATCATAATGCAAATCTTCTCTACCTTCAGCCAAAAGCAACTGTGTACTGTAATGGCTCTCTTATGAGAGTTATCATAAGACAATAGCTTTGGAGATGTAAAGTGTAAAGATAATGAAAATATGTGAATGGAAATCATGTGACTTCCTTGGAATGTTATATTAAATCTCTTGATTGAATCTCATAAATTGCTTTCAAATTATTGCACTATTCTTTTTCCTTGGTTAGAAATGAAACAATGTAGTATTTACTCAACAAGTTTTCAAACACTTAAAAAATGCTTCAGAAAAAGTCTGAGCTGCTTTCAAAATGGAATAAGTGCTTTGAAGCATATAAGGGAATTCATTAGAAGTTTTTGCAGAAACTATTACTCTCTTACAGGACAAAATTAGATTGTAAAGCCATAAATGTCAATTACGTTGCTTGCACTTTGCACCAGAGAAGCCTCATTTCAGAGGTGTTCAGAAACCACATGGTCCATTTACAACTGTGGAAACTGTGGTGTCTCTATTTTTCTGAAAATAATTTCAGACTGTGTTACATTATTTATAGATACTGTTAACCTAAACCTAAATGAATCACACATAAATAATGATCAAATCCTGCTTTTTTAATTCATGATGATAATCTAATTCAGATGAATGAGGCTGGTCATGTGGATAACCAAGCAAGGAGGATTTAGATTTGGATCTGTAAGTTTAATAAAAATATTGTTCATATATTTTAAATTTAGGCTAGGAAAAGCTAACAGTCAATTAGTAAGCTGAGCTCAGAGAGCCTGAATCTCCTGGGCAGCTCCACTGTTGGTCCCAGGAGGGAGTGGATAACATCAACTCTCAATCCAGTGAAGATACTTTCCATGACATGCCATTCATTCACATGGCAATTATGGGGCAAATTCTCATGCTCAGCTTACTCTGACCCATATGGACAGTCCAGTTCCGTGGAGCCAGATCTTCATGTACCACTACTTGGGATGTTAGTGCAGAGGAACTAAGGGGCTACCTTAGGCTCCTTACATGCATCACAGAAAGCAACTGCAATGCATATAAGCACTAGTGCATTTGAATTCTTAATGGCAAGTCAGTTGTTAGTAATTATTTTTTTTATTTTCTTCGTAGGATACTGTAAATGTTAATGTTAACATAAATGAAGGATTTTTTAAATTATTATTTTTAATTAGATAAACTTACTAGCTACTACACAGAAAGCAACATGCTGGCATGTGATTTGTTTCTCTTAATTGATAATACGCTCATAGCTTTTTGTGCCAAGGCGTGAAAAGTCCATTACTTACAGCACAGGGTATTACATCTCCTTGGATTCTAAACGTCAGTACTCTTCATGGACTATTTAAACTATTTTTAGAGGCAGCAATCTCTTTTTTTGTTACTTTAAGGCACATCATGATTGTGTCCCTTTTTCTTCTTATCTAGACATTAACAATGCGTTGTTTTCTCTTTTTCCTCTACGTACTGATGATACATTCTTTTAGCCACTGAGAACTGTGTTCTCATTACCACTTGTCACTACCTTTTAGTCATTAGTGACACCAAAATAAAGACTGGCAGATACCTTAAGAGAGTTAGTGCAACTCTGCTCAAACACAAATAAAGCTGATGTAGAAGGACTGAACCTTGTGGCACCCACAAGTCTGTACATTTCTACTGAGGTTCGTCATTGTCTGCCACTAATCCTAAAAAGCTTGGTAGGGATCAGCTGCTGATAACACTAATGAAAGAGGGTCTTTGTTATAACACTCTTGGGGTTTTGTACATATTGAAGACCTTCTACGCCTCATTCAGATTGTCTGTTACTTAGCAAACATTAACAGTGTATATAATTCAGTGCTCCAGACAAATCTGTATTTTTCTTTGTTTTTTCCTGTTATTTCCATTAACCACCAATGTTTTTATTTACAATTCATGCTTATGATTTAATTCTCTATCCACAATAAACGTCTCATAAATAAACATTTGATTTTTTTGGCCTTCTCTTCAGTGGCAAAATAATGATTGCATTGAGAAAGTTCAAAGCTAGAGTGTTTCGCCTGTAGTGGATTTATTATTACCATTATAAATGTTATCTTCAAAGAGTTAAAGATAGTTACTTATCCCAGTCCTCCCTGTTTAATGAAATTATTTTGTTTCCTTAAACTGTGTTTAATAAGTAATGAGCAAGACTGGAAAATTAATATACATCTTGCCATATTGATTTAGTTTTAGTTCATTCTGTTTTCTCTCTGAAGTCTGTAAGCCTTCAGGTCCTATCTAATCTATTAATTTCTGACATGCGCATCTTTCTACTGCCTAAGTGCCTCTGCTCTTCTTGAAACAGCCTCAGAGATTATTTAAATACTTATGCTTTGCTTTTTCAGCTGTTTACCATTTCCCACATAATTTTATTATGTACTTAAAAACATTATAATTGTACTCTAAGAAACTCTATTATCATATCAAGTCTAATTTAACACCGAACAGCATTATCCAAGTATAGTCCCTGCATCCACTGTCCTGCAACTGCAGGAACACTGCCAGACTCTCCCATGAATTCTAAAAGTGCCTGGCAGCAATTCCATACTTAGGACTGCATTTTAAAATGGATAGCTACTAGGGTTGGAGGGTAATGACATAGTAATAGGTTGTGCATAAATAGGTAAGATGCAAGCAAAGTTAAGACTGTAGTGCTATGATAAGTGCAATGAGAGCAGACTGCATAATTATTTAGATGACAGCATAGGAAATACAATGGTGTGCTTAAACCCCACAGAATGCTACATTCAAACCTACAGAGTGCAGGGCCACTGTGACTGAAGCAGCTAGATTTAGTGAAGTGAGGTGACAGCTGTAGCATTAGTTAACATATTTAGGATGAGCCCAACAGTTTGGGAGAGATCCACGTTCAAAACAGGCTCCTAAAAATGATGCCAAGAGGGAAAGGATGAAGAACTAATCTCATATATATATATATATATATATATATATATATATCAGTCTCGCCCCTTTATGGGTATCAGACATAAAGAGATGGATAAGCATATCAGCAGTTAAATTGAACTACATGAGAAGAGGGATCGTATTGACCAAAGTACTTTTTGTTTCGCTTTTCTCAAAGGAAATTAAAAATGTTTTCTTAGATTAATTTTGTTCTTAAATTGGAATCAGAATGTTTTACTTTCAGAACCTAAATACCAAGAAAGCAAGGTTAGACTCATAGAACTAGTGCAGAAGACATGGCTGTTTTTAAAGTCCAATGATTACAACATTCTTATAGTAATCCTCAAACTTGTTGTCTGTCTTAAGGGATTTTAAAACACAGGGTACATTTAGTAGTGTATATTAGTGTACATTAGTACACTGTTCTATCTCCCAAAGTGTGCTTACACATCCTCTGGAAGACTTCAAGAATTCAAAATTCTTATTATGCCAGGGACTGTTCTAACAACTTAGTAATATGGCTGATTGCACTCCAGGATGCATGCTGCATTTTTTTACTTTTAACTTACCACTACAGGAGTGAAGAGCTGCCCCTCTCAACGGAGATGCACCATTTCAGTGGGGCTGTTCTCAGTCTTGCCTGCTGATTATGTTCAGTTGCATCAATTACTTAAACATCTTCTGAAAAAGAGGGACAATGTCTCAAGTCTAGAAGGCAGAGAACTCACCTAAGCCATAGATTTTAATTGTTGACTTCTGTATCTCAAGACAAAGTCCCTGATGTAAAAGAAAAAAATCCAAACTCTCTAGATGTTGACTGGCTATTAATGGAAACTTAAGACAGACATATTCACAATTCTAAATACACTGCCCACCAGTCTGGAAGCACTTCCTACTTGATGACTCCACAAAATCAGACCCACAATTGAATCAAAGCTTTGTAACTAAAATCCTAATACACAAAGCACAGTCTGAAATGGCAGACAGAATGGCTGCACCAATCCTACCCTGTAAAATCACCCTCAGAGACAGCATCAGGGTCAAATCAACCAACTCTGATTAAGCCAGTGAGAAAATACCCCTACATTAAATGTCAGACACCTACGCCCACACTCATCTCAGCCCAAGGTTGCTAGCCACTCAAAACCTGCCTTCTATACTACGTGCTTTTGAGAAGCCTGTCTGTTGTGATGTGCTGCCTCAATTCGCTTTCCCCAGGCAGAAGCAACTGAGATAGGCAGTGATCGTACTCTTGAACAATCACTACTTCTGCCTGTAGCCAGTGCACAAGAACACAAGAGCACACAAGTAAAAATATTATATTAATTTGAGATTTAACATTCTCTGTACTGCAAGGGGAATGCACTGCATGGCCTAGAGCCTATTTGCATTCTGAGTCTTCTCCAGTCCATCACCCTCCAGCACAGAGATGGACTGGCAATATACTGTAGAGATGAGATGAAGTTTTTCTTTTTTCTTCCAAGAGCTGCCAAACTCTATGGACAGCTCAGCTCTAAGTTTTAAGCAGATGTTGCAAATACAGTTCATCACGTGGTCCTGCACTACCATGACTCATCCTGTACAATGAACAAGACAGGATACACTACTCCTTCATCTTCACTCTCTATCCTTATTACTTCCTCTTCCCCTTCCAAAGACCACTTCCTTGCTATCACACCATTCAATGCTACCGGCTATTAACCCTCAAACTCTGGTACAAGTTATGTGAGGTCCTTCAGATCACACAAGTCCACTTCCAAGAAGGAGCTGAGCAGTCAGGCTGGAACTCCATGTGGGAACCTGAGGCTTGGGCTGCCGTGTGACCCTTGGGAAATTGGCCAAGGCAGAGGAGGCAGATTTGCCTCAGGTTGATGTCTCATGCTGCACAATCTCATGGTATCATGGTATAATAAACCAGGTGTCATTGCCATTCTGATACTGTGGTGCCTGGTAAAGCATCTCCTTGCAGGGATGCCTTAGAAGCACAGACAGTAGGCCATATCTGCAACAGTGCAGACAGCACTAATCCATAAGGACAACCTAATCCTAATTTTTTTCCACTCCCAGCCTTCACTCTCAGTTCCCCTTTCTCCAGAAATTAATTCTTGGGCTGAAGTTTGTAGGCCATTAAGACACCTCATACTAACTTATTCCACATTTCAGTATGCCAAGTACTAGAAAATAACATTAAGAAAAAAAAATAAAAAATGGAAATTTATTAAAAGTATGAGTAACCTCAAAAGATAGCCAAAAAGGGTTTGTGGCAATTAGATTCAGAAGTGAGAATTGGGGCTTTCTATTGACAAAGGTCAGCAGTCAATTCGACTGAGCGTAACCAGCAGACATCTGCGTTATGTAGCTTTCCTAAGATAACTTGCCTAGATAAGACAGCTATTTCCTTACTGACTATAAAAGGAAGAGCTCTGCTCTGAGACAGGGTTCTTCTTGCACTGGACTCATACCCCACAAAAGTTTTCACCTACAGCTGTCCTAATATTTTTTACAAATTTGTGAAAACTATGTAAGAGTTCCTCCCTAATATTCTGGGCACATCTTAGCGATCTCCAAGAAAAATGTAGAGTTTTTTACTATAAAGCTCTTGACAGCAGGCTAAATATGAGTCAGCAGTGTGCCCTGGCAGCCAAGAGAGCAGACTGCATCCTGGGAGGCATCAAACACAGCATAACCAGCCAGTCAAAAGAGGCGATGATAATGTATTCAGTGTTGGTGCAGCCTCACCTTGAATACTGTGTGCAGTTCTGGGCCCCACAATTTAAGGATGTGAACATACTCGAATGCGCCCAGAGGAGGGCAACAAAGCTGGTGAAAGGGCTGGAAGGAATGTCCTGTGAGGAGCAGCTAAGGACTTTGGGTTAGTCTAGTTTGGAGAAGAGGAGGCTGAGGGGTGACCTCATTGCTCTCTACAGGTTCCTGAGGAGGGGAAGTAGAGAGGGAGGTCCTGAGCTCTTCTCCCTGGGATCCAGTGATAGGATGTGTGGGAATGGTTCAAAGCTGTGCCAGGGGAGGTTCAGACTTGACATCAGGAAACGTTTCTTACCGAGAGGGTGGTCAAACACTGGAACAGGCTTCCTAGAGAAGTGGTCGATGCCCCAAGCCTGTCTGTTTAACAGGCATTTGGACAATGGCCTTAATAACATGCTTTAACTTTTGGTCAGCCCTGAATTGGTCGGGCAGTTGGACTAGATGATCATTGTGGGTCCCTTCCAACTGAAATATTCTATTCTATTCGTATAGTCATGGTGCTGTGCTATACAACTATGTCTTCTTGGTATAACTTGAGGGAATGACCTTCTCCACGGAATCCTTCCTGCCTGAGAGCCTCCTGAGGCATGGGTTGGGCCAAATTGTACAGATTCTGTAGGCTCTTTCCCTACTACTCAAAGCTGCTATAAGCATTTCCCCCAGGAGGATGCAGGCCTTTTCTAGGTCTGGAATGCCAAACTAGCCAAGTACAAGTGTCAGAAGCACCTGCAGAGCAGGACCTTGCTCAGGTAGAATTCAAGAGCAGAACCACGACCTCTGAAGGGAGTTCCTTTCTGCACTGCCTAGGGTCTGCCATGCCCCCATCACCAAGCAGTTGTCCTGCAGAGTAATCTAACATTTGCTACCACTTTCCATGAATTCCAGATCATCAGCTGCAGACAAGCAACCAATGCAGCAAAGGATGGCCCCTGAAAGGCATCCAAGGCAGCCAGTTCATCACTGCCAGATATTCCCATTCAAGGCAGGTGATCTGGCATTAAGTTTGAATAGGTGAGGTGAGGACTTTATCATACAAGGATAGGAGACTTCAGGCTAGAACACTTATCTTTGTTTCTAAATGTATTCTCCACTTTAAAGGTGATCATATTTTATTTAACAGACATTCATGAAGTACATGATCACATATGCTTCACTCTTGATTGGAAGCCTGACTCTGGGCAAGAAAATAGAGTTATGCGCTTTTGTTAAATTCCACTTTGTTTTGAGCCACGCTTCATTACAATGGGGAAACTTTGAATTTCTATGCCTATTTTCCATGTTAAAGCCAGGTGAACTTCAGTCTTACTTCTCTTTTTTGACAGTCTTTCTTTCTCTGTCCCACTCAGGCCCTAGTCAGATGAAACTGCATTTAATTTCTTAGGGTTTCATAGTATTCTAATTTGTCTTTTTGAAGAGAGACCACTTTCTAGTTTCCAAATTCCAGTGGGGCAATGGAGCAGTGCTGTTTTCTGAACTGACTTTCAGAAGTCTGTCCTTGACAGCAAATTTATGGAAGAAATGAAGCTGCTTTGTGTTCGACAACAATACAGGTTGGGGTTTTTTTCCTCTTTCCAAAAATTCTTGAATCCAAGAACATTCCTCTTGTCTCTTCACTTTGTGCCCATGGGAAATAATGCCTCTTCACTTCTAAACATGATTCAGTTGTCTTCCATGTAAGTCCTGTCACCTGAAACTTTTCTGATTCTGGGACCGAATTATAATTCTGTAATTTCTCAGAAAAGATATTACATTATCCCAAGTTATACACCAGGGAGCTGATACAACAGAGTGCAGTGTGCTGAATATGGTCTGGTGAGTTCAAAAGTGGCTCACAGACTGCTGATCTTGACTATTTTCACTGGTGATCTGGAGCTGTAGGATCAGAGTAAGATCAAAAAGGCATGTCTATGGAAAGGCAGTCTACCTCCATTGTGTTATCTTCTTTGGGCACAGCTGAACTGCCAACAGGAATGACGTGGTTCCAGGTGACATGAGGCTTCAGAAGTGACCCTTCATGATGTGCTTGTTCTTGTGAATATTTGCAATGGCAGTAGTGTTTATAATTGCCTAGAAAGACTAGAGAGACTGAGTTTCCCTCTCTGATGTTACTCTCCTCCCCTTCTGTGAGCAGGCTGGTTTATGAGACCAGTGCAGAGACTGAAAAGTTGTGGTGGTTAGGGATAATGACAAAGGGTGAGGAAGCAAGCCACCCAGGGGAAAACCAATCTGTATAGCATGAGTATTAGAAGAATCTTTCTGGGACTGTAGCAAGGTAACTCTTCAGCAGTCAGTATCCCTGAGGGCTTCCCATCTGATGTGTGCTCTAGAGATGGCCCAGGGGCCTGCGGCTTGATCCAGCCTGAGGCACCATGAGAAGGGCAGCACTTGAGGGCATCCTGAGAGACCAGTGCAGACTTATCCAGCCTGATTCACTGAAAAGAACACTGGATTCCAAAAACCTGAAACATTCTTCTATAACACACGGGAGTACACACATTCACCTAGGACATACCTTACAAATACTGTGACCATAAGATATTATTACCAAATTCAAATTTAAAACTATGGTACAGTTTTGCCAAACTCTCATTACGCTGAAAGGTGTACAGACTCAGTCCTGTCCAGTTTCACCCTTTAAGTAGCATACTCCCCTGCTACTCCCCTGGTTAAAATAATATCTTTTAGGAGTTTTGAGGGCAACAGCACAAAATACCAACACTCTTCTCTGTGTTTTCTTTCTTGCCTTTGTCTACATGCTACCACTTCAGTTGCAGGTGTTGTTGTTACTATGAATACTAGGAAAATCACATCTTTGTAAATTCTCCACAGAAGTCTAAGAGCAATGCAAGGGAACACAATTACATAGTAAGAGTACAAAAAGCATATAATCCCATGTGCTTGAAACAGAGTTCCCAAGTAGGCAATTCCGAATGTAAAAAGACCTGAGAAAAATATACTTTCCTGAAATATCTTTTTAAATTTGCAGAATTTGCACTTATTTGTAGAAATAAATCTCTAGAAACATACCTATGAGAGCAAGGATATTTTCAAGTAGGAATTATTTTCAACAGAATAATGCCACGAATTCATTCATTAAAGAGCAGACACATTTGCTATTCTAAAGCTGCTACACGCTGTAATCGGTATCATGAAAACATGAGTTAGACCTCTAAAATCATAGCAGAAACTTAAAAATAACCAAATATCTGCTCTTTTGGGGATTTGTACCTTTAGAAATCACAAGAAGCCTTTCTCCAAAACTGTTGGAACTAATTTTCAAAAGTGGAATCTGTTTTGAAAGTGTTTAACTGAACAGCAGGGATTGATACCTCAAGAAAAAAAATGTTAAGACTTGGTATAAAATGACAGGATCCAGTAACAAAGCTTATCACACAGTGTTTTACTTATCTGCTGTGACTCATGTGTACTACACAAATTTCTGAGTTTAACATCTACCTGCCTGAAAATTGTCACCCAGTAATTAGCAGCTGACAGACAACATCTATTTGCATGCTTATTTTTTAAGTTCAAAGATAAGCAATGAGGATAATGAGATTTCCTATGAACTACCTTCTTGTGTTCCCTCAAACCACCTTTAACAGAATTAATAATACACCTCAGAATCCTTGTAAATACTGAGTACATACAAAGAAGGCCAAGAAAAAATATCTGAAGCTATCAAAGAAAGAAATTCTGTGAAAAAAACACTGATATCAAAGAAAGATAGACAGAGCAAATACTGTGAAACAATCTGTTATTGAGCTAGTCACTGAAGGGCAATGACACGACTGCTGTGGAAAAAAAAAAAATCCCTTACACATTTTGAGTCCTATCCAGGCAGCTGCTTGAAAGAACATCGCATATGCTAACCAGCTCATCATGTTCCCTCTCTGCTATTCTCACAACTCTTTTAGCATGTCCTTTCATTAAACAGACATTAACTTTTGCCTCTGTTTGATCCATGTTAACATCCAACTCCGAACTGTTAAATTTCAAAGACACAAGGTCTTGTGCACTTTTTCTCACCCTGACCCTCATTCTTGTAGTAACTCCCCTTTAAACATCCCAGTCTATCTCGTAATCCTTCTTGAAAACCCTACTTAAAATGTCTCGAGAAACATTCATGCAATAGTGTGCAAAGATCACAGACTGTCATACAGACCAATAATGTTCCAATATTTCCTTATATTCACTCAATTGCCTTTCCATTAGCTAATTTTAGATGCTTAGATCACCAGAGGCTGCCTTATTGTTCTGTGTTTGTATAGCACCTGGTCCTTGGTTTGGGTTCTTACTGGCAGTGATGCAAATAAATATTTTGACATACAGATAAGATTTCTAGAGGCTCAAAAACCAGAGAGAGAACAAAATTAGTTATTTTTAAATCTACTTTATGATTTTGAAGGTCTGTCATTTCAACAACACTGACTGATAAAACCATTAATGCTGGTTTGAAGTCAGGGTAGGAGGAAATGTTGGTACAAAGCAAGTATTCTGATTTTCTTATCTTCTGCAAGGGAAAGAGACCTAAACCCTGATATTTCACACCGCTTTACAGAGTTGTAGTCTAAGCATATCCACAAGACTAGAAGCTTTTCAGGAATGTGCAGAGCTTGGATCGTTGGAAAGAGTTTTTGTTATTTATTTCTCTTCAGTAGAAGAACTCTAACTGCATGACTGTGTCAAAGAAGACAGTGACATTTTGTCTAGTAAAGAAAGAAAGAAAGAAAGGAAAGAAGTGTCCAAAGCCAGAGTAGAAGGAGCAATGGTGAGCAAGCAAGCAGGAAAAACCTAGAGACAAAATAGTAGTACCAAATCCCGCATAAGCAAGCCTCGTTCACAGCTGTCTCATTATTGAGCCATTCCACTGCAACACTTATTCACAGATTCAAAGAATGGGGCTGGATGCTGAAATTAAGTGTCGCTCATAAACACCTAGAGGCCAGAGTGGACATGTAGATGAGCCAATATGATACGGGGACCAGAAAGTCTAATGATACTCTTGAATGTAACAGTGAGGGAGTAGAAAACCAGGATAATAATTTACTGAGGTGTTAGCACTATAAAAATTATGGAAGGGCTGAGAAAACATCCTTTCAATGAGATGCAGGACTCGCACACACTAGTGTTACTGCAGAGTAACGAGTTGCCACATGTCAGTTGACCCACAGTCACCATCTGTGTACTCAATCTTGGTTTGTGGCCAATGCAAAGCAATTCAAATTAGCTCAGCCCTCTTTAAAAGAGAGGAGTTGATCAGCTTGGTTTATCAAGAAACAAAACTGAGAAATTATTTTACTACAGTGTACAAGAACGCTCACAGGGAGAAAAGTCTGAGTACTGAATAGCTCCTTAACCTACTGAAAAAATTGTAATAACAAGCAATGGCTGGAAGACACAGTAATCATGACCAGTCACTGTCATAAAACACTAACAGAAGCAGCGGATTCTCCAAGCTGTTGAGTTTTGATATCAAGACTGGACATCTTCTAGAAGGTTCACCCAAGCACAAATCTTTAGGTTCAGAAAAAGGAAAGCTGAGTCAAATGCTCAGTCTGTCAAGCAAAAAGGCCTCAAAGTTTCATTAGGATGGCAAATTTTTTGATCTATTAAGTTAAAGATCAGAAGATATCACTGCAATCATCTCACCTAACCTGGTGTAAATATGGTCTATAGAATTTAAAGATTCATTGCATGATGATACTGTCTTAGTTGTATATATTCCAAAATCAAACTGAAAATGCAACCACTAGAGACTGCATTGATATGCTGCAGATTGGGACTATACCTGATAGAAGAGCAGTTGTAAAAAGTTAAAATCTAGTATTATTCGCCTTCAGACCCCAAGTTTTTTATCACCTTCAAAATTTCTAAATAAATATATCACATTGGAAGGTAGGATAGACAGTTTAAGAATGCTACTGTTTACTAAGTTTGGATAATAGTGTGATAAGTATTGCTCTAAAAATATCACCATCAGCTGATACAAAAATGGAGATGCAAGATCATACATTTTTAGCAAGAATGAATATTTATACTCAACCTAGTCACACTCATTTATTATGTGACATACAAATACAGACAGGAATTTTAATGCATTAGCATCAGAACAATTTATACCTGTACATGCCCCATTAACTGAAACATGCAGAAGTCTTAACAAGGAGAGGGGTTTGTATTATAAAATACAAAGTTATATGGAGACAGAAGTGAAAAGCAAAATAATGGTGGCAATTTTTATGAGAGAAAATTAGGAACAATTAGAATGGAGAAACTAGTAAGAGTTAAAAAAGGAAAGAACATGCATATAGTCACTGTTCATTCATCTGCTTTGCTACAACCAGTAAAATAAATATGGTTGACAAGCTTAATCATTTATATTAAAGGAGAACTTCTCATAACACTAGCAAGGATTACAAAGGGCAGTAACATCTCGGTAGGCCTGCAGTTATTTATTTGGACATTTTACAAACTGCAGCAAAAGAGAACCTGCTTACTCATCTGAATTCCCTTGAGTGTTTTAAATCACAGTAATAAAGAATCACTTATAGAAAGCTAATAACTGTATCACCAGAGGGGAGCGAAAGAGCCACAGGAGAGTTTCTGGGCCAAAATACAGACTTCCAAAGCTTTCTGCACTAACAGGCTGGAAGTTGTAAAAGCTTTGAGGCCAAGAGAAACCACCAGCGTGGATCCCATCCCCGGATTCCCAACGCAAACAAGCACCATGCCCACTCAGTGACACCTTGCCAATCTCCCTTCTGCCGCGTCAGTCATGAATGCCATTGCTGGGGCTGAGTTTCACCTGTTCTGCCTCAATTAATCCTTGTGACTTTATATTAAAGAACAAAGCATCTCCTCCTCTGATAACAATGCTTCCTCTTCTGAGTACAGAAAAAGCTTTCTAAGAATCTAGATATAAACGTTACTTAGCCCAGAAGTATTTTCACACAGACCTCTCAGAAACTTTAGCTCCCTTGAAACTAGGCAGTGAACTCATCAAACAGATTAAACTGTCGAAATATAGATTATGAACTGTGAGGGAAGTGACTGTTCCTGCCACCTCCGGGCAGCCACAGAGGTGACAGTGCGGAGACCTGTCCTGTGGGCTTCCACCCGCCCCTCCTTGCATCAGGTAGGCATCGCGCCTCACCTTCCCCTGCCCTTGGGTTTTTGTTGTTGTTAAACACGGCCTTAATTACACGGCTGGATTTGTCCTGCCTATCCCTGGGATTACCCAGCCGGTGCCCGCCGTTAGAGCCGCGCTGTTCCCCCCCACCTCAGCCCACTCCTCTCTCCCCGGCGGGGGTCGGGAAGGAGGGCAGGAGCCGCCATCTTCTCAAGGCGGGCGCCGGGGGGCGAGTGCCTGGCGGCAGGTCTCCTCCGGGTGCGTGGAGACTGAAGGGGGGGGGCGTCATGCGGCCGCGCCTCGGCCTGCCTCCGCCCTTGTGTGTGTGAGAAGGAGAAAGCGAGAGGGAGAAAGCGAGAGGGAGGGCTCCCGCCGCCGCCACCTCCCCCCAGCCCGCCGATGGGCGTGTGCCCGGCCCCCGGTGCTGCGTGACCGCGCGGGGGGGGGGGGGGGAGGAGGAGGAGGAGGAGGAGGAGTGTGGGTGCGGGGAATTTCCTTGTGTGGCGGCGGAGGAACAACACCGCTCTAGACGGCGGGGCTGCGAGGAAGGCGCTGCTGCCGCCCGTTGCCGAGCGATGTGAGGGGGGAGCCCCCCCGGGCCCTCCCCTACCCTCCCCCCGGAGCCGCCTGCTTCCCCCCCCTCCCCTCACTCATCCCCGCCCCGCCATGCCGGACCAGATCTCCGTGTCGGAATTCGTGTCCGAGACCAATGAGGATTACAAGTCACCTACCGCCTCCAACTTCACCACCCGGATGGCCCAGTGCAGGAACACGGTGGCGGCCATCGAGGAGGTGAGCCCCGGGAGGGGAGGCGCGGCGGGGCGGGGAGCGGGCTGCGCAGCCCCCTCCGGCCTGGCTGCCCGCCGCGGCGGCAGCAGTAGCAGCAGAGAGCAAGGCGCTACCAGCGCTGGCTCCTGCCGCTCCCTCTCCCCGCCCGGCCCCGAGGAGCGCCCTCGGCTGCCACTGAGAGGAAATGGGGCTCGCCCGGGTGGAGAGGGGAAAGAAAAGGAGAGGGGGGAAGGGCTGAGGCACTGCTGCCCCCCGGCCCGCGGGGCTCGCGCTCCGCCCGCCTCCCCGCTCTGAGCTCGCCCCTCCGCGCACGGCGGGGCAGGGGCTCTGGCCGCCCTCCACCGCCGCGTCTCTCAGCCTGGGGGTGGAGGAGCCCGAGCGCTCGTTTCTCTCTCCTCCTGGCGCCCGAGGAGCCCCGAGCCGGTCGCTTCCGCCCGTCTGCCTTCTTACCTGGAGGGAGTCTTGAACTCTCCAGCCTCCCCGCTCTGCCTCTTGCTTCACAGCGACACCTGAGCCGCCTCGGCTCGGGCCCGCCGCGCCTCCTTCCCGCCCCGCCAGCTGCCGTTTGGGGCTTGGGGCCTGGCAGCCCCGGCGGTCTAGGGGGTTGGAGTGTCCTTTCCCCCGTGTGTGTTTGTCTGCCTGCCTCCTGGCACAGGTGGGATTTAATCTTCTTTCCAGTCCCCGCATGTAGAAATTTAACACACACCCCACCCCCACCCCCCCCCCCTCGTTCGGGCATATGCTTTAAGGTAGCCTTCCCTCAGGAATCGCTCCTCCAGGCTCGTGAGGCGATGCCTGCCCTTCCCGGGGAGGCGAGAACACGCCGACCCCAAAGCGGCGCCGGTTCAGCCTCCCCTCGGTGCGCGGGAGCCTGAGCCCCCTCTTTTTTTGCCTCCTCTTGGACAGCCTGGGCTGCGGATACTTTGTGTGAGCCGCTTTTGTCTCGCAAAGAGACCTGTTTGTTTTTCTTTCTTTAAAGATACTTGAAACGTGCCGTTGAACCTGACGGTAAGAGCCCTCCGTACCGCGGAGGGTGGCTGCCAGCACTAGAGGGGGGGAGAGTGAGAGAGAGACTCTTTTCCCTCCTGTTTCAAATCAGAGGGAAATCTGGGACAGGTCTGAACACAGTGAGAGCACATTCCACATCCCAGTCATACACGCACAATGAAATGAGAAGCGTCTGTGTATCTTGATTCCCCTAGCAGCTTCTGTGAAGTAACTTGTGGGAGGGGGGAAATCTTACTTGTGATGCAGATTAATTTGCTCCATCTACCTGTTACATCAGTTCTTACGGTGTGCATTTAATTGATTTGTTTTGCAGTAAGCATATATTTTAAAAAGAGCCTCTTCAGCAAAAAGAATCTTGTCAGTAGTTGATGTCCCTTCTTACAAAAGAACTGCCAGTAGCAATGGATTATTAACGTGTCTTAAGTGAACAAAACCCAGGTTAGGTGTTTAAACACCCTCTTCAAGATTTTCCTGTTTTGCCAGTTCCCAAAACCACTAAAGCAAGGAGTTGAATTCAAAATAATCTGCACAGAAGGAATTACTGTTTTGTTCCTGAGGTAATTTTCTTCCCTGCAAGCTTGCACTTAAATGCCTGGATTTAATTATAACTTATTAGCCTGATAGACTTAAGATCAACAATTCTGTATCAAAGACAACTTTTTCTTAAAGAATATTTATAATAGTGAATGATTTTAGTTGTAAGGTAGAGCTGCTTAATAATTGATTAACACAAAATCAAAGTTAGTGCAAGTGTTTGGGTCAAAAGCAGTTTTGCTAGATTTAGAGATTTTTATTACACGTCTCACAAAAATTGGTCTTTCTCTAACCCTCAATTTGCAAAGCTGTATGGTTGCAAAAATGTGATATCATTTCTCAGAAAAAACATGCAAAGAAGTTTTTGGTTTTCATTTTCATGTCTGATGATACAAAATTCATATATGATACCATGAAATTTGTAACATACGTATATTAAGGTCTGTTAAAGATTTAACTCAGTAAGTTGCGTCTTGACAACATTTTTTTTTTCACATTAAGAGAATGATATTAATTTAAAAATTTGAATATGGTGGATTCCTAATCTGCTTGGCATTTGTTTTCATGTAATCTCTGATAAGATGCTGTTGATTTTTAAAGAAACTCAATCAGTATGTTACATCTTTGTTTCTCTGCATATTTCAGATATTAGACACTGTCTGCTAGCTTAGGTACAAAAATTATCTTTTATGATAATGATGATAAAGAATGTGCCTAGTGTCTTACAGATCTAATTAAAGTTTGCAAGGCAGGAGATGAGAGATTGCACTGGCTATAGCTGCTTTTAATAGTATTGATCTATCTAGCACTTCTGGCAAAATATCAGCAGTTGCTGCCTGTTTGTGCTGCTGTCCTAAAGCATGTGTTGAAATGACTACTGAAGTTTTTTCTTTGTGATTTATTGAGAGCAACAAACAAATTTTTCATGGTTTCAAAACTGTGAAATCTTTTTTCAGACTTAGACTTCCTTGGTTTGGAAATAGTCAGGTCCTTTAGCATGACGTGCCTGGTTTTTCAGGTTAAATGTGATGCTTTGATAAAAAGCTGTCTATAAATTGTGTAATAGAGAAGTCAGTACTCAGCACCTTTTTTTCTAAAAGGCTAGGCAAGAATTAGTTCATCAGCTTGTTATGAGCTAAGATTTAGTAAAGAATGTGTCTAAAAATGTACAGGTAATAAAAAGAATTGTGTATTTCCAGTGTCGCAAGTACTGTGAAGCATCAGTTTCCAGTGCGCGCTGCTCTATTGCTGTAGACAGTACAGTTCTGAAAACTAGGAAGTCTGGCTGTGTATGATTTAGGAAATGTGTTATTCAAAACTGTTAATAGGTAAGTTGAATCCGTGCTGACTGTTGGCTTTGTGTATACATTGATTTTAACAAGTGACTGTAAGAGCTAGTTTATTAATGGAGGACAGTTAAGTTTTCATTTTCCAGGATATTGTATACATGTGTTAAATCAACAAATTAACTGGTTAATGCTCATACTTTGAGGATGTCTCTTAACTGGTTTTCCCAGCAAATCTGGTTCTGGAATGGACTGTGCAACTGCCTGCATGAAGCCAGCTTGAGTCTCCCAAGCCTTGCACTCCCTTGGGAGCAGAGGCAGAGGGGGAGGCAGTGCAAAAGCACAGGAGGCGGGGGCTAGTGTGACTTATTAGCCTGAGCTCAGCTCTGTGCAAACACAGATAGCTGTTTCCAGATCCCAATGGGAAGTCTTCTGCACTTATCATTAACACTGCTGGCTATCGGTTTTGTAATTCTGTCTTAGTTAATTAGCAGGTATCTAATTGTGTCTTAAAAGTTTAGTTAGTGAAGCCTTGCTTTCAGTGACAGAGTGGAAAAGGCTTGTAAAGTGAGGAAATCAATAAGATATTGGACAATTATAAGTGTATAATTTACCGATATGTCTCTGTGGGCAATGGTATTGCCTTAAATGAGTATTTTCTGAACTTGGATTAACTGACCTCTGTCAGTTGCAGAATATGATTGATTTTTAGTATCAGTTGAAAATACTTTGACTTTTACTGTTTTATGTGACTGTATAGACTGATTACAGACCCAGGATCATGGCCTTGAGATCACCAGAAGTGCCTTCATTGCAGTTTGGGAACTGATGCCTATTCAAACACTTGGAGAAAGAGGATCTGATCCTTTGCTCTCAGTCGTGGAAAAGGGATTAGGAAAGGCATGCTCGTAGAACACAACGTGATTTCAAAGGAAAAGGAATCATATAATTTCTGCATTGTTCACAGATTAGGATGTTGCTTAGCAAAATGGTGGGAATCTTTAGCTGCTGCTAGAACAAAATTACAAGTGAGCAGTATACATCACAGGCCATTACAGGTTACTGTTTAATCTTTGCATGTATGATAGTGACTAAGATTAAACAAGTTTTAATTGATAGAGTGCAGGGCATAGTCACATGCGTGGTGGAGGGGTTGCTTGAAATCAGTAATCGAGTCTGACAAATGCAGTCTTTTTAGTTGACTGTTTCTATTAAAGGTCCCAGGATCTAAAAATGTGTGGTGACCGTTCTTAAGCTATGAACACTTAAAAATCTGATTTTAGTACTGCTATTACTTAGAACATACACTTCTCTCTTTTATGTGCTATAAGTTAAATAAAATAGTCCCTGAACTGTAACAGAGCCTGCAAAGTGGTCCTAATAGCTGTGATCATTAAAGATTTTTAGAAATTATTTTATAGAGTGATTTAATGACTAGAATCCAAGTGTCCCACTTTTTTTTGAAGCATGGGTTAAGTTTTACAATAAAGGCTGGAACTGAAGCCCATAAAAATCCTACCCGTTTATTCTACCTGTTTATCATGGTCCAGTGCTTGTGGACCAAGAAAGAAAGGTGGGGGGCTGTTGTGCAGGCTGCTATGTAAACGAAGTAGCAGACAGTTCATGTGCTGAAGACATTTCCAAGTCAGAACTTGAGATACAAAGTTTACCGCATCTGCTTAAAACTTCACTCCATGCACAGATTTCCACAGATAGAGAGAGGAGAATGGAAACGTTGGGAGAAGTTTAATAGGTTACTGGAACGCCCTCTGCGGCATAGTAGCGTTTGCTACTGGGATAAATGTGTTGTAAGAAGTAGACAGGATAAACGTGGTGGAAAGATTTAAAACATACAACCAAAAGAAATAGTATAGTGGTACCAAAGACGGTCTTAGTTCTCTGGATAGAAGTAGATTTTAATTGTCTGGGGTCCATTTAGAAGCCGGTCTCCAAGAATTTTGTAAAATCTGTGAAATTAACATTAAAGCCATAACTTGTAATTTCAGTTCTCTACTTGCCTTTGTTCTATAGGTCCTATTCCATGATTATTGCAGCTCAATGATTCTGTTCTTTTACAATTTAAAAGGGGGGGTTTTGTTGTTTTTGTTGTTTTGTTGTGGTTTTTTTGTAATTTCCACTCCTAGGAATGCAGCATGTCATTTCAGTATCAAATCCTTTTCTTCCTCACCGTCACTTAGAATGCAAGTTTTTGTATCAGAAATGGTAATGACTTCTTGCCACCTAAGGCAATCCCACGGTTTTCAGCTGGCTTGGAGAGGCGTAAGGGATCGATGCTTATTGAATTGCATTCTCTCTTGTACATTAAAATTCTGTAATTCTCTCTGCTCCATTTTGGTTCTGCAGAGCTAACAGGTGAGAAGTGATAACAGCTTGGTAGGATGGGTGAGTGTGAGACTGGATACATGTATACACGTGTGTTTTTAAAATTTATACTTTCCCCATCATGTATTTTTTGCTTGTTAGGTCTTTAGGACTGGAGTTCTGTCTTCCCACACTACGTGATTGTGACTTGCTTTTGAAAGCTATGTGATGAAGGTGTTTTCGTATACTTTGAGAAGCTGTAGGAAATGTCATATACTGTAGTGCATTTTGGGAAATTTACTACTATTGTTTGTATATTTCCTTTTAATAAAATATATCTTTGTGCCCACTATAACCTGCTCTCTGGTAGAGCATATTTGCACACTTTTCTTACCTCATTACTAAATACAGTTCCATAAATACATGTTGTTTAAAACTTTTCTTGTGTTTCACTTCTGCTTCCTTCCTGGAATCGTGATTCTGTCATCAGCATCCAAAGAGGTTTCTGGGAAAGTCATTATGACACAAGTGGCATGATGATTTCAAAAGGAGTGTGGGAATTTTTTTCTTTTTGAGAGGAGTATAGAGGATGGAAGTTGCAGAAATACAGGAGGGAAACTGTAGGTCTTCAGCTGGAGCTTTGTGCATATTTTACAATACAGACTTTAAATCGTAAAACCTTCAACGTACAGACACTGTGCAGTCGGTTAAAACAATTTCAAATCATATAAGTAGATTGCTGTGCACCTTACCTTGGTGCATCCGATGATGCATTTGCTTCCTATTACCAAATGCCCAATCCCTGTAGGAGGATCAATGGGAAATATGTAAATTTCTGAAGTATTTTACTAACTGTGGTTTTTGTCTTTTGATTTTTTCCTAGTGCTGCTGCATTTCTCAGAACCATGTTATCTGGATTTAGTGTATTTCATGCTGATGCTAAAAAATTCTGCTCAGGTTTAACCCACCTTCACTTCCTCTTCTCATCTTCACGTTGTTCTCTGTGTACCATAATATACAGCAATGCTGGGTAAAGGTGAGGCCTTCGTTCTGAAAGGCAAAGTCACAGGACAAAAGCTAATCCCTGCTCCAAAGCACTTTACAGTCCACATGTCAAATGGACACTGCTGATGAATACATGTGGAGGAATCCAAGAAAACTTGGTGCACCTGACTAGTGTACTGTGTTTGTACCTGAACCACTGTGAAATTGTTTCTTTTTATTCATATGCATTAAAGCAGTGGTTCTCAAACATTTTAGTTCAACTCTTAAATCTTCTATGTTTTTTATAATTTCCACCTTCCACGTGCATGTATATAAGTATATGTATTATGTACAACCATTCCCTGTCTAAAATCCTGTTCCCCAGCTTCTGAGCCTCACTATTAACCCACACTATCTGTCTGCCCTGTTTCCCCAGAAACAACCTTTGCACCTGAAGCTCCAGAAAAGTTGGGCTTAGCCCAATTTAGGTTAGCTCTTCCCTCTATCATCTTGGGTATCAAGTTTCTCGATACTTTCTCAATGTTTTCAGTCTCCTAATCTCTCTTAATTTCTTGAAACTCCTTTGCTACAGAGGTTATTGGTGCTTTGCCCTACCTCATGGAACTCCCTAGCCTTGCCCCCTCTGCAGCAGCCTTGGCCCAGCCCTGTCCATGGTACTACAGCCATGGCTGGAGCTCAGATGGGCTTCATGCTAAGCTGGACTGTCTCTCAAAGATGGGCTAGCAGCAAGAGTCTTCACTTGCCCTCCATCCTCACTGGCTCTAAATAAATGTTATATTCTTCATGAAGTTGCTAGAGAGGGAAGAAAAGATATTCTCTTAGTGAAATCTTTCTGCAGCTTCTCCAGCTGCGGGGATATCTTCCACCGTTGCTCCCCTTCCCAGTCTATTTTTAATGATCTGTAGACCTCAGAAGAGTTTGTGGATGTTATAAAATGTAATTATTGGCAAGATAAGTACCAACTAAGCATTGGTAGGAAACATGAAGGGGTGATTCTAAAAAAAAAAATATGGGTGTTTGTGGCTGGAGTTAGTCTGATCAGAGGGAGGGGGAGTCATGAGTGAACAGGAGATGATTGGTGTTGCCTACTAGTAAGAATTAGAATCAAAGACCACTGTCTTACATTTAATGCAAAGGAGAGTGCTGTTACAAGTATGGAGAGGGGTTCATTGCATAGAAGACAAACTGAATGGTTTAGTGTCATGAGTGGATGTGACTGAGGAAGACTGTATTTGTCAAAGCCAGAATGTTGAAATAATCAAAATTAAATTATGAGATCATGGGTAGAAACCTTAGCTTAGAGTGAAAGGCTATATGATAAACAGGTTTCCATTTAAGAGAACCTGTTGGTTATGGTCTGGTAAAGTGGGCTGTCTGCTAACACAGCAAGCATGGAGAAATAGTGCAAGAGGAATAATTAAGAGCTGTATTTCAGACACATGGTCAGGCATCTGTGATGACAAGCCAAGATGCTTACTTTTACAGAAGGAAACAGACAGAAGCAGGAGAAGCTAATGTGAGAATCACTGATTTAAAGGCAGGAATCAAGTGGATGTTGTTGATCAGACTGGAAACAAGTGAAGTGTTTGTTGAATAGTTGTGGCTCAATTCATTGTGTACTAAAAGCAAGACAAAGAAAAGCAAAAACAAGGCAAAATGAGAAAAAAATTGTATTTGGAGAAAAAGTCATTAAACTGAGAGCTGGTGAGGTCAGCAGAACTGAAGAGTTTATGTAATAAAGCATGAAGAATGTTCATGAAGTATCCCAAGAAAGGGGAAAATTATGGGAAAAACTACAGACATGAAACACCCCAAGAAGAATGTCACAAATGGGAAGAAAAAGCCAGGTAGTCAGAAGAAAGTTTTTCATTAAAGAGTATGTGTAAAGATAAAAGACAAATTTGCAAAAGTCAAGTTTCTTTAGGAATGACAGCAGGCAGTAAAGAAAACAAAAACACTCTTCAAGCATGTAGCATTTTGAGGAGAAAAAGAAAGGATAATACACAGTTAGAATGTAGTAGTATTAAAGATAATGTAGGTACTGCCAAATCTAAATGAGTGCTCTGCTGCAGTTTTTGAGCTCAAAGTATGGGAGAAGGTACAATGGATAGTAAGAATAGAGATGCAAGTAACCAAAGCAACAAACAAAACTGTGAGCTGAAAGCACTTAGTTTGTTGGGGCTGGTTAACTTATTTTCCAGGATACAGAAAGAACTAGGATGATGACTAGCAAATACTGCTAACAAATCCTGTAAAGAATAGGATGATATGTGATTAAAGCACAGAGGGTTAAAAAAGCAGGAATGGAGAGAAAAGGAGAAGTATTTACAGCTAGTAAAAATGATTGCAATGGATGCAGAAATGCAGACCATGACTGTTAAATCAAGGAGGAGATATGTTCTACTCAAAGATTGCAAGTATCCCTGGGTGAGTGGCAGGCTAGCAAAGTAACCAGTTCCCTTTTCTGCTTCCAGAAATGCTTGAAAAATACTGTAAACAAGTATTTACAGCAACTGTCACTGCTATGCAAGAAGATGGTACTTTCCCATTTGCTTTCATTTTTTTAAATTGTAGCATAGTCAGATGTGCAAGAACTTCACATCAGGAGAGTTTATGTGGCTCCTTGTTTACACTTGCCTCAGTGCTGGCAATTTCTTATGGAAAAACAGAATTACTGAGAATCATACTTGTAAAGCTGTAGAGGTTGATTACACCCAGGTTTCATGTAAAGTTAAAATCTCTGCTTTGGTCCATTTTAATGGAGACAGAGTCTGCCCCCCCCCCCCCCCCCCAAAAAAAAAAAAAAAACAACCGAAAACAAAAACCAAAAACCAACAGCTAGAAAATGTATATCAAGTTATGGGACAAACAGAAGTTTGGTGCTCGTAACTATTGATTTTATTGCAAGCTGATGGTAGGATTGTTTCTCTTTTGTTCCTGGCCTTTTCCCCACACAGTCTCATGTTTGTTAGCACAAAGCTTCAGCTCTTCTGTATGCTTGCTGTATGCAGTTGTTCTTTTATTTGGACTAAATCCAGACTTCTTTCATGAAGTTTACATCTGTGTAGGGATTAAGTGGAGGAGTAAATTTGGCTAGGAAACAACAAAAAATGGGAACACTGGAAAAAGTAAGACTTGGAAAGTAATAGACAGTTGATGTGTCTAAGAGGTAATATGAGGATCAGTTGAAAGTGAAGAGCAAGAAAATGGAATCTGCATTTAAGACAAACTGGGATTTGAGAGAGTCATGCAGAGGCAGAAGTACTATGATAGCGTATGAGGAGTGGAGGGTCAGGAATTGGCAAGTAGGCAGAAGCATTAAGGAGGGGATAAGGAAATGCATCAAAAGTCTAAGGAAGTTCAGAGGAACCAGAACTGACAGGAACTGCAAAGGAAGAGGGAATGCGGCAGTGTTTATGCAGGAAGTACCATGAAAACGCCAGGCGGATAATGTGCAGGGAGGGCTAATGTGAAAAGGATCAGTACAGTAAGGAGGCAGGCAGGGATATAGGGAAGGGATAGTGATGGAGGAAAGTGGATAATGGTAGTGTCATAGCTACATCCTACCCTATACTTTAGGAGAGTGGAAGAAGAGTTCTGCATGTTATATATCCAGAAAATGGGACATAGTACTGAGTATTATGCAGACTTTATTAGCTGTTATATATATATCAATTTTATTTGGAAAGAGAGAATAATTTACCTTATGGGGGAGAATTTATTGATGGAGGAGCTGAGATACAGCACTGTAACTGAATAGCTTTTTTCTTGTGAGCAACACTGCTTTGCAGGAAATAAGCTTGGGTAGTGTGGTTCAGTAGTTCTCATCTAGAGTAGTAGGCTTTGTTTTCAAGTGAGTAGGTGTTGGACAGAATTTGAAAAATTTGCTTCTTTGTATGTGGGAACTCTGTTTCACAGAAATATTTACTATGGCAGTGACGTTGTGCAATGAAGTGTGTTTCTTTGGCGTATATTCTTTAAGAGGTGGCTGTAAAAGTTAACGTGAAAGAACCTGCAGTATAAATTCTAGCATCTGACTTGTTAAACCAAGAAGAAATAGAGAATTGAGAGGGAAGGCTGAAACTCTGCTCCTCATTGTCTTGGAGCAATATGCTATATAGAACCATCTGCTGTTTGTGGACCCCTCAGCTATCCCTGATTAAAGATCAGATTATCGATGTAGTTCTAGTCTGAAATCTATAATTCTGTCTAGGCATTATGCTAAGTATGTGTGTAGATACATCAAAAGAGCTGAAGTGATTAGAGCTGAACAAATTACTTTTATGTTCCTGAAAGCTTTGTTCTACATATAGAAGGCATGTAGGAAGGGAAAAAAGGAGTGGAGTGATGTGAACATTCATACAGATTATTTTCTCATGTTTTATGGTTTCTGTTCTTTGTTAGTGAAAGATTTCTTTCCTAGGATATGCAATTTCATGGAAGCTTAGACTGTATTCTAGGGAAGTCAACTTAGAAATAAATGCATTTACTAATCATTTTAAGCCCCTTCAATCAAACAGGATTACTGTTTGGCTATAGCAATAGGAGTGGAAATTTCCTTAGCACATGCAAAAACAGAGCCCCTGCTCTGTTGTCACATGCAAAACATGCAGTATAGAGTCTTGCAAGGCACATGTTTTTAATCATTTGTTTGTTTTCCAGACCTGTAGGTGTATGTTACACAACAACAGAAAAAATAACCAGCAGAGTCCTCCTACACTTTGAGCTCCATGTAGACTAGATGCTAGCGGTGCTGAAGAGAGTAGCATTGAAGAAGCAATGAAGTAGTAAATCTTTTGCAAGCTGCTTTTTGTTTGGTTTCATTCATTTTTTTGCTTAGTTCATTCTCTTCTGTTGCTTAACTGCTCTGGTTGTGGGTGACAAGCTTTTCACGTAAGTATCTTCAGTCAGTCTTTCTGTGCTAGGGATGGAGTAGTAGGGTTTGCCACTGCCTTCCCTGTCCACCAAGCCATATGGATGTGGTGATCGTGCAAGGACGTGTGGTTACGTATAGATTCAGGCATTTGTCTCTTCAGTTTCAGTCAGTTGATTCAGTAGCTCTTTCCTGTTTCTTTTAAGAACAGAACAAAAGTGCTCATAAGCCTGGACCTGCTTCTCTGTTCTAAACTGCTTCAATTTTAAATACAGAAGTTGTTCAGTGTTTTGTCTTAGGTAGCAGCTGTGTACAAATTTGCCTTCCTAATGCTCAGTGGTATAGGGAAGTACTCTTTACTCCACTTTGTAGGTATCTTCTATGTGCACGAACTCCCTAATTACTTTGGCAAAGGTCACCCTGGGGGAAAAGCTTTTAGTTTTACATCAAATATGATGTAAATGGGTATTTTATATCTACTGTTTGGTACACTAATAATTGTGTGACTTAAGATTCACTTACACTTCTAGGAAGCTGACCTTCATGACAGGAGTGCCTGAACTGTTAATTTCAGTTACACTTTAAGCTGTTGAAATTCCAGCAGGATTTAAGATCATTGTTTTCAAGACTGTAATAGTGTCTTGAGATTTCTCTAGTCGGGCACCTAAAATGAATGACAATATATGACAGGTTGGATGCATTCATTCACTTAAAAATTCCCAAATGGAAATTAATAGAATATTATGTTTATGCATTTATACAAGAACTCAAGCTCTTTACCAATAGCTACAGCATGACAAAGCATCAACAAAATTAAATTAGTGTGATTTCCTTTTCCCATTTAACCACAAGAAGAAGATACTGATGTTATCAAATGTTTGATGGCCATAAGTGGGTTAATCTTATATTTGCATTAGCTGCTGTTAATTATGCTGTCATACAGTTACTTTAATGGGGAAAAAAAGTTTTAATGCTGAGAGACCATGCAGAGATTTTTTTGAACATGGTATTCTGAATTATAGAGAGGTTGGAGTGAAAATCACAGGCTGAAGTCTGGAAGCTACTATAGAATACAAATAATTTTACAGTGTTTCAAGAGAAATGAGTTTTATCATTTGACAGTGGGCTTTCATGTAAGAACTGGTGAATGAAACAGAAAGGTTAACTATACAAAATGTATTAAATTGTAAAAGGAAATAACTCTCCACTGAAGAAAACTAAGCTGTAGTAATGAATACGCCACCAGTGTTATAGATTGATGCCTTTCATAAACTTCTACCCTAATAATAGAGAGGTGATGTCTGATGTATTGCTTTACTTCTGCTTATCCTAATTTTGACAGCTGGTTCAGTGTTTCCCTAGGAATACTTGGTACATTTGAGGTGATTTGTCTTTTGTCTCTTCTGGAGTCCCCTCTAGTTACCTGCCATTCTTTGTTGTGGGAGTATGGTGTCCTAAAAGTTCCAGTTGTATCATGAACTAGATAAAAGTTTGTGTGCCTTTTATTCCCTTTCAGAATGCCCTCTTCATATATATCTCTGCCAAAAATGTTTGTAATACAGATTTTATTATTTATTTCTGTTAAGGAGTTTTCAGAGGCCTGTTAAGATTGAGGTTTGATTGTGCTACGTTGCTGTAGACTCTCTTCTTTTCTTGGTCAATTTCTGGTCCCTAGAATTATAATAAAGATAAATAAAGATAAATAAGATAAATGAAGAAAAAGTCAAAGGAGTGCTGGATGGGGAGGTATGGGTCAGTTTATGGCATCCAGTTGATATGTGCACACACCACAAAGCTTTTCATTTTTAGGGTAAAGTAAGTGCATCATATATAGGGAAAACTTACTATTTAGTTTTTCTTCATTTTATAGAGATTGCAACTGGGATATCTGCCCATTTCAAGTACAGGGTTTCAAGACTACTAAAACCAAATTAGACTATTGATACAGGAACTTTTGAGCATCTGGAAAGTGTTTTGCTTGTTGAGTACTCCCATAAATAACAAAATTCTCTAGTTAAAAAGCTTGTCATATGCAGAATAAAAGGGCATTTTGTTCTGCAAAGATGAATTCTCATTGGCTCTGATGATGTATAAAAGGACTTAATACTAGGGAAAAGAGTACTGTATTGAGAAGTCTGCAAAAGGAAAATCCCATCAGGCTAGCTCATCGTAAATGCTGTTGAGTAGTGCAGTGTGAGGATCAGCCTCTTCCAACACCTGGGCTCCAAACCATGAAGGGCTTTGATGGATGCTGACAGCAGACAGAAATGCAAAAACCTGAAGCTAGAGAAAAGTTTCTTGCAGGCTGAGGACCAGAGAATTTTGACACGGATAAAGGGGTGGTAAAAGTTTACTTGGCTGTTCAAGACAGTCCTCACTGGAACTTTATCTTATCTATATCTTAGCACGTTGAAGCATGTAATACTAAATACATAGATATGGATATCAGCAATTGGCTAGTGCCACTGAAAAATTAAACAACAATTAAATAATAAATAAGGGAGTTTTATTTTAACACCTTTTGTTTAAAAATGAGCCACCGTAAAGAGGAAGGGCATCAAGTCTATTATGTTGCTTATGAGATCTGTATGTGAAGTCCAGTCATCTTGTCTTTGAAAGCAGGTAGCTGCAATGTTGGTGGTGAAATTATGAAAAGAGAAGGAAAATGTATTTCTCAGTATAAAAGTTGGTTAATGCAGGAGGTGGATGTGTTCTGGAGAAATAGTTAACATAAGTGGCCTCTGTTCTTTTCTCTTAGGCAAGAGGTTTTATTATACAAAAATGCTTGGTGTTGTCCAGTCCCGCCCTGCCCCCGCCCCCCGCTTAAGTATCTTTCGCATTTCCAACTTAATGTAGCGAGGGAAGTGTGTGGAAATTGAATGATTAATACATAAATACAGAACCTTTTTTGTTCAGTGTGCAACAGTACCATGTAGTGACATGTATTAATGATGTAAGATTTTGTAGGTTCTGAACCTCTTAATTTGGGGTTTCTCTGTTGATAAAAGTGGTTTGTTAAAGAATTCTGAGTTTTAGGCATAACTTCTTTGTTTCAATAAAAAATGGAGTAATTATACAAAGTTGTCATGCTCAATTATGGTTTTTGTAGACAACATTGAGGAGTGTCAAATTTTCCCATCTTTTACCTTTGCAACAGAATTACCTTTTACTTACAAGTATTAATTTCCCAAAGCAGCTGTATTACCTCTTTCCACTATCATGCATACAGCTAAGGGTATGCATAGTTTAGAGCCAAAATGTTTACTACGTTTTTCTGCCAGATAGACCAGTGCTTGTTCAAACAGATTGCCTTGGCATTGGGCCCACAAGAACGACAAACCCAGATGCTGGAGAAATAATGCTTTTCAGGAAAGGGACCCTATCCTTTTTATCGCATGTCTGTCTCTGTACCTTCACAGTCTCTTTAAGCAGACAAGTCTTATGCCTAAGAGCTTATTTATACAAGTCATAGCTACTATATAATATAATGTTCTGGAACATTTCTTCACATGCACGCTCCAAATAAAGTAATTACCCAAAGCTAAAGTTTTAAAAACTATTATTCTTCTAGAATATGTTCAGAGGCTGGAATGCCTTGCCCCAAACTATGCCTGTGAAGTTTTTTTCTACCCTTTGTATCAGTCCCTCCCTGAATGTTCCAGGTGATCAGTGGAAGGAAACTGGAGAGGATTTAGAAAAGAAACTAATACATGGAGGGAGGAAATGACGTAACAGTAGGAGAATGGAAAGAGGGTTTGGGAGGGGAATAACATAATGTAGGAAGTTTTTTACCACCTTCTGTAACAGAAAGGTGGATTGAGGCCAGCAGTGTAGACAGTTCATTTCTAATAGAAAAATAACAAACTGAGATAGAATGTCTGTGGATATCTCTGATCTTTTGAGTCACAGAGGATTAATTACAGCAAGTATCAGATTGCCTGTAAAGATACACCAGAAAAGCCAAATGATTGTGCTTGCTGGGTAAGACTTCAAAACTTGATACTGCTACTTTTTAAACAAGACCAGTCCAGTAAGGCACAAGAGCTGGTTCGTGCTCTGCTGTCTCCACAGTAGTTATTTGATTACTTCTGTTTTCCTTACTAACTGACCAAGGTTCTTTGTGCATCCTTTTATTTTTGAGAAGGACATTCCTATTTGTGTTCAGCATCTGCAGCAGGCTCTGGCATTATTACTTACTCTGAAATACTGGAATGGGTGAAGTAAGGAAGGATTTATGGCTGTTGAGTAGCCCGATATGTTAATGCAAATTGCTAAAATTGAGAGTGAGATTAGATTTTTGTTTTAAAGATATAGTGGTTAAGATAATTGTTTATATTGGATCTAAAGTCAGTATGTTGATATTTTATTTGTATCTTTGTCAGTTAGATGTGCAGTATGGAGAAGAACACATAGTTTCCTGTCTCCAAGATTATTTTTCAAATTACTTGACAATTTATTTCCCAAAATTTTGTAACTACTTTAACAGTACTTCCAAGCATTTTTGTTGTTGTTGTTCCAATGGACTCTTTATTTAAAAAAAAAAAGAAAAGAAAAAAAAGTTTCCATACGCTTTTCACAAATTCAGATCCAATTCTATGAATACTTTCAGCAAAAACCCCACCTAAATAACCCAAAATGTGAAACAGTTAATTTTAGCGTTTCTAAAATGAAGCTGCTGCAGATAAGAAGAAAGGAATGTATTAGAGACTTTCAACTGTTTTAAATAAAAAATAGAGCAAAGATGATGGCTGACTCCTTCCCCTTCCTCCCTGATTACTTCCCGCAATAGGCTGTCACACTCATACGGAGCTGCGAGAAGTCAAGTTTAGGGTTTTTTTCTTTCCCTTGTCTGGAGTTAGAAAACTTGGGCTTCTTGTTTCTCTTGAGAATAGCCTGTTCGGCTATGTAGTGTTTCTGGTTGAGAATGTCTCAGTCTTTTCTTCGTAAACTGATTGCTGGAAACTGGGAGATGGATGTGTATTTGCTTTTCTTTGCTTGCTGCCCTAAACATCTGCTGTTGGCCACTACTGATATCCTCTATCAGGTTAAATGGAGTGTTGATCTGACCCAGTATGGCTATTTTTCTGTTCCTCTACAGATAAATAATTATTTTCTGGGCCACAAAGAAATAAGGCACTGGTGTAAGGACACTTACATAAGATAAAGGCACAGACTTCTGCTGTAAGTTTGACAGAAAATATGTTTAATGAACATCTAACCACTTGAGTTTGGGGACTCTATTTATGCTGCTACTGCCCTGTTTTTCCCCATACCCTTTGCTTCTGTAAAAGGTGCCAAAATCATCTTTGGGATGTTCAGTTACTCAGTTTCTGCCTTCCTGCTTTTTTTCCCTCCCCCAATTAAATATGCTAAAAATAGCACAGTTTGTTTTCCCCCCACTCCACTGAAAAGAGCAAATAACACATTCATTTTTTGTGCCAACCTGAAATGTATTAAATGTATTTATTAATTTGAGCCGATACCCCTTCCAGAAGAAGGAAGCCTATATATTGCACAAATCCATTTAGACTATACAGATTTTTGGATTGATGCTAGTTTTGAGTTGGGTTTTTTTTGGGGGGGAAGCAGCAATTAAATGCTTGAATGTTGTATTTCCCAGTGGGCTTAAATCTTTCTAGGCAATGTGAAGCAGACTTGGAACAGCTTTGTTCTTATTATTTTAAAGTGTCAGAGCAGATTGTGGCATATGAAGTAGGATGTAGAATAACATTTCAGGAAGTTTCAGTAACCTCGTCCTGGTAAGATGGGTCTGGTTCTAATTAGTTGGCACATTTTATTGTTCAGAGTAGAAAGCTTTGAAGCAGTTAAAATGGAAATTGGCCTTTGGCAAGTGAAACTGGACATTGTTCCTCCATAAGGAAAAAAGCTTTACTACTGATCACTGGTAGTTGAGTCCTTCTTTCTCTAGTGTTCACCTTAAAAGCTGTGTTTTCTTCTGTTTATTTTGTTATGCTTGTTGCTCTCCCTATAATACTTATTGCAGGCATGTTTGTTGCTAAATTCTCCTGAGGCATATAGAACTTTAAAATACGTTGTGTAATGATTTGAATTGTTGGTTCTACACTCTATATGGGCCTCAGAAATACATTTACTTCATTATCGGAATTTTGAAATTTTCAGCCTGTGGCACCCCAAATACCTAATGCTTGTATTGCTGAATACCTTGTGAAAAATACATTAGCAGTGTGTCCAAAGCATATCTGTGATGGCTGACAAAATGTTAGCCTCAGCTTGCTAGAAAAAAAACCCAACATGAATTACAATTTTAAAAAAATTTGAAAATATTGCAGGTAATTTTAGGGCTGGGGTTTTTGTGGGGTGTATGATCATGTGTGGTAACTGCACAGTGATAAACTAGTTGAAGCTACAGCAAGAACAGTGAAAAATTACAGCTTTTTCAAGCATGGCAAATGAACTTAGACATCTTTTGTAATTGTTTTCACTGTGTGGCCTTAGGTTGTAAGGTAAACAGTTTTCAAACTGAATCATGTTTCTATCCCATTTTAAGAGAGATTAGCTATGCATTTTGAAGAAGAGTACTGATGTGAGCACTGGGTTTGATAATAAATTTCCTAATAGTCATGTATTTTAATCCAATATTGCCATTTATTTAGAAGCCTTGAAATTCACATCAGGATAACAAAATCAATACCAGGCTGATCATAACATATTGTTTTAGGCTTGTCAAACAAGTGATCTCTGTGATCTCTGGATATGCTACAGCAACACCACATAGATTCTGATATAAAAAGTAATTCACCTTAAAAATGGTTTCAGAAGATTAACGTTAGAAGTCACATAAAAACAAATGAACAGAAGACATAAATACTGCATTCAGAAACATATTGCACTGAGAAGGGCACAGTCAGGAAGGTCACTTTTGAGTTTGTTTCAGTTCACAGTGCATAGAACCGCTTCTACAATGAAGTAGCTTCTTCTCTAATGTACTGTATAGAATGTGGTGGTTTTTTCCCTAAATCAAAGGTCAATTTACTGTTTTTAACAAGAGGGAAGGCTGAGTGCTCATCAGTAGAGTGGGACTATGAAAATTATTTATATGGCCTCTTTGACTACATTGCACTGAAATAAACAGATGCCAAAATAAACAGTCTTACAATAGAGTTTTCTGAGTCAAAACTAGCAGCATTACATGAGAGTAGAAAATGATTCCACTATCTGAATTACATAGTCACTTATCTTCTTGTTCAGAGATTTACTGGGCATTTTAAGTGGGTAAAAAGAAATGCTAGAATATGCAATGTCAGAAGCCATTTTAAATTTCACTGCTTCTAAAACTGTACTGAAGTGCACAAAGCAGTTGAATTAGGGGAGGGTAGCATTTTGGCGTGTGTGCATTGGTGTGGTGTGTGTATATTTATGAAATAAATACAGGATCAAAAATTCAGAGTATAATAAAGCTACAGCTGTATTTAAACTGATTTCTAAGTGCTAAGATTTGGATGAAGAAAAGGATGAGAAAATATGAAGTATGGTACTAAAGAACTAACATTTTCCAATTTTATGCTGAAATGACTCCTTTGAAACACTAGTTGTGAATAGGTGCCAATGTCTTTCATTTAAACAAAGGCAAAGTCATTTGGTCTATAAGCAAGACTAAAATACAGCATTAAAGATACAAAGTTTTTCAGTATTTTGTCCATTAATCTGTAGGCATACGTAGCCACTCTTAAATGCAGCATTACCAAAAGATTTTGCAAAGGAATGGAGGACTAGAAGAAACCTCCTACAGGAGCAAGTCTTAATTTCTTACCATGATAGGAAACAACATAATAATCTTTCCTAAATTTATTCAGGTCCCTCTTGAAATGGCTAGGTATCTGTTACCCTTTATCCTCTGTTTGGAAAGCTTTACAGAATTGGATTTGTTTTTCCCAATTTCTAGTCACAGTTTGTTCAGGTACAGCTTTTACTCAGCTGTTCTTATACTAACATTATTTTTTAGCTTAAATATTTCTTTTCCTTCTTTGTTACCACCAGTAAGGAATTTAGGTAGGACCCTCTCCATTCAGGAGAGAGGAGGCTACCTACAGCCTATCTGTGAGGGTAACTGGACAAGCACAAGGTATAGGCAATCAGTGCCATATTATCCAAACAAAATCCTATTGATCATTAGTTCCCTAGATGATAGCCCAAACACCTTGAGTGACTAGGGATCATTTCGGGAAGGCAGCCTGTTCTTCCTACATTTCGTGCTTTTTAATTTTTTAAAATTATTTATTTATTTAAGCATGTTGTGATTTTTTTGTTTGTTTATTTAATGAGTACATTCCAATTCCCTCTAGCTATCTGCTTGACCTAGCCGATTTTAAGTTTACTACAGCTTATTCCCAGTAATGTAATTATAAAACCAGAGCAGTTCAAGAAACACTTTTTGTTCCATTCCATGCTTCACATACTAGCAGATGAAAGCAACACCTACATTGCCTCCCATTTTGTCTGTGTAATTTCTTCATAAACGTTTATCAGAGGCAAAAATCCAGTGGTTGAGAGAGACATGTAAGCTGTCAAGACCAACATTTTGGACCTTTTTTTGCATTTCAAAGAGTATGTAGTATTCAGTGAGGTGGGGTTTGGGATTTTGTTTCTTTTGTTTGTTTCCTTGTCTTTGAGGTAAGATGATCTCCTGTATCTTCATGGTTTTGTTTTTCGTGACTATATCACTTTGGCACCCTGCAGTGATACTGCAAACATCTGGTAAACCAGATCCCTTTATTCTCCTTAGTTTTTTCTGACTGATCTCCCAGTTCGTATATGTGTTTTTAACTTGGATACACAACTTTGCAGACTTTACTGTTGAATTTCTTCCCATTCTCATTACTGTCGATTCAATTCATTTATGTGATTAAAATGCTCATATTTTGAAGAGTGAAACATAGTTTATTTTTGTGAGTTTGTTCATTTTGCTAATTACAATATACTTTTAGGTTTTATATGCAAATGAAATTGCATGGAGTACTGACTGTCACAAATTACTTCAATTCCTCACTTTTTTTGGTTGGGTTTTTTCTTTTGGCTGGGAGAGGGAAGAAATAACCAGTTGAGTCTATGTTGCTTTGATACAAAGGTAGGATAGTTTGCTACTGGGATAATTTTTCTCTGTTTTTTATGGCTTTTGGAGTGGATCATCTACCTCAACAGAAGCTAAGTCCTTGGCTAGCAAAGTCAGTGTTAGTCAAGGTGGTGTTTAGCCTGCTCCAGTCTTATTGGTTCCCTGGATGTTTCAGCATTGTTATACAGACTTGGTGTCTGTTATCACCATAAAAATGTGGTAGCAGTTCCCAGACAGACACAAAGCCTGTTCTATTGTGGTGACTGAATATGTGAAGAAATGTTGAGACTAATGTAATGCTAAGGGTTAAAAAAGATGTAGCTGGTAAAGACAACAGCATAGTGAAAGTGCTTGCCACACTCATGCAGCTACTGAATTCTTGTTCAGAAATGTCCCTGGAGGATTCTTCAGCAGCAGCACCTGAATATGTTAGTCGTCCTATTCATTCCTGTTTTTCCCGTTGTCTTTTCTGTTGGGTTGTATCAAGGGACTGCCTGTTAGCCAGGGCTGGAAAGTTGACCCAACTGAAAAATAACTTCTTTTTTTTTCCCCTTTGTACCATTTTAAACATGGATCACTTCTCTTCTGCAATTTTATGACACATCCCTGCAAGCACTTGCAACTGGCACAGCTGAAAAGGCAGGCAGGGGAAGAAGGGAGGACCCTAGGAAGCCTGACCTGGCAGTCCTGTACATTTTCACCACACTAGGGCTTTAGGTTTTGCTCATTCTGGTGACCGCAGTACTGTCTGTGGGTTTTTTTTTTCCTGTCATCCTTGTTTTGAATTTTTACGTGGACCGGCTGGCTGAGATAGCTAGATGCTAGAATTGTCATCACTGGTATGTTAGGGACATTAGCTATCATTCCTTTTGGACCCTGGCTATGCTGTGCCTTACAGGTTTGCTCTTCTGCTGCCTAATCCCAGTGAAAGCGGGACTTGATTGAGAGAAGTTGCAAACCAAAATGATGACTTTGGTTGAGGAAGAGGACTTGAAGTTTTTCCCTTACCCAGAGTCTATGTTTCCTGAGTGAGGCAGTCATGGGCCAGAAGATTTTATGAATCCATAGGTCTGTCTGGATCCCTGACCACAGTAGTACAAGTGGTTCGTAATTCATACAATGCATGTATCTTTCCAACACTTCTCTTTTTTTAAGAAGTACTGTCTTCTTTTTTTTCTTCTCTCCCTCCCCCAAACTAAGGTGCGGAGGTCAAATAATTTATCAACTACATATGCAAATCTGAGACTTAGCTGGGAGCTGAATCTGTAACTTTTCAGTCTCTGGCCATCAGGCTTCTCTTTGGACTGTTATTTATATTACTTGTAGTTGGAGACCTACTTTTTGCTTTGTCTCCAAGAGGGTAGTTGCCTTTGATGCAGTCATCGATGAAATTTTCATTCCTCTGTAGTCAGCTGATCAGATGGTGCTTTTCTGAGATTATTTTTAGAAATCACCAAATACACAATGAGGGAGTTCAGTTCGTGTACTCCCATCCAGGCAGATGACTAATCTAACCTTTGAGATCGCACTGTTTACAGGTTTGTTATAGTGGGTGCAATTCAGATTGCTGAAGAGGGTGAATAGAGCTGTGTGTAACTTTTATGGGCTTTCTTAGGGCTTTTTTTCCCCTTCCTCTGTTCTTCAGAATTCCAGGTGAAAAGGCCTCTGCATTTCTCCTGCTAATGTTTCAGATGTGAACTATAAAGATGCTGGAGGTAAAACTTTCAATGGATATATCTGTACCATGACACTATAACGTTAATGTTAAGGCAACATCTAAAACGGTTGGTTTCCATGGAATGCTGCAGAGATTTTGCCCAGCTATTTGTGGTCTGAATGGATTCAGTTTAAGAATACTCCTGTAAATGTGAGGGATAATATTTCTTTTTGCATTCAGTTTGTTAAAATAATTGGATAGGGTCCTAGGGACTGGCTTTTCCACTTCATTTCTCTTACACAAATTATTAACAATAAAACAACAGTAGGTCAGATATGTAGCTGCTGTGATTCACTGAAATATTTTGAATGAAAACTGGAATGAATTTGGTGGGTTTTGTTTGTTTTTTAAGTATCTGTCATGTTAAACAGCTCTTGGTATAGTACAATTTGTAGTGTTTGGTATTGTTCTTCAGTGGGGTCTAAAGACATCACCATCTCTGGAATTCATACTTAAATTTTCTTGCAGTTTCACAAGGGTTGGTGTTTGGTTTTGGGTTGTGTTTTTTTAGTAACTTGTGTAACCATAATTCTGCATCTCTGTTCTGGAACAATTGTACGTTTTTGGGTCTGCCCATATTTCACTTCAGTAAGCAAAATGATGGTCTGCTTCCACTTCTTTCTTTGAAAAAACTTTGCCTAGTGATAAAATGTGTGAAAGATATTTGAGACATATGCAATTTATTTTTTTGCAGCACAGCAGTGAGAAAGTTCACATGGTTGGGAGTGCAATTAATTAACTAAATTATTCAGGAAAACTGAAATTAAATTCCATTTTTAGTATTCTGCCTGGGGAAGTGATATTGCTTGTTTCTTCAGCAGTGTCAGAACATACAGTAGGTTGAAACTGTTTTAAGCTTCTTTAATATTTTAACATAGGAAGAAGGTATTGTATAAATAGTTTCATTTCAGATGCTGCTGTGTATACATGATGCTGGTCATCAGCAAAAGAGGGAGGATGTATTTCTGTGGAGAAGAGGACAGAATAGGTTGTATGGATGGTGATGGGAGCAACTGGCAAGTAATTTATTAATTACAGAAATAAAATTAACTAACATAATAGTGTTATAATTACAGAAGGTTTCCAGGGCACAGGTTTTCCAGGGCACAATCCAATATTTTACATTTAATTTTTCTCTTTTGTTCTAGGCTCTGGATGTTGACCGAACTGTTCTCTATAAAATGAAGAAATCTGTCAAAGCCATAAACATATCTGGTCTGGGTAAGTACATAATAATTCCTGGTAGTTTATATTGGTGAAATTGGAGGATTTAAACAGTCAGTCGTCTTACTGAATCAGAAAGAGTTATATGGTAGGTAACTCTGAGAAGAGAAGAATTTACATTTTAAATAGCAGTCTTGAACTAGCTGCTTGATGATGAGCATGAAATTTTTCGAGGTAGCTGAAGCTATCTAGCTGGCATACTGCTACCAAGTGGGGAAGCTGTGCTCTCCTGTTTCTACCAGGTCTGGGCTACCTGCTCCTTCTGCCACCCCTGGTGCTTGGCAGATCCCTTGATGAGATTTTTAGCTCATAAAGCTGCATAGGCAGTGAAATCAACTGGGATTAGATGAGCACCTGAAATGGTAAGACACATGTATCATCGAGAGCTGAGGGCATGGGAGTGGTGAAATTACTCTCTTTGGCAGCAGTAAGAAACTACATTGGCTCTCCTGCTTTGTGAAACCTCACCCTTCTGGTGGCTTCCAGTTATGTATGTTGAGAACTTCATGACAGGAGAGAGCTGATGAGCTGCAAAGTCAGATGTTTCTCTTACAACACTGATAAAAATACAAAGAACTATTGCTGCATGTGTTTTTATGTGTGCCAATCTCATGGAGTTTTGTGTGTTTATCTTTGAAAAAATAACTGAAGCTTTTGTTTTTGTGGATCAGCAACATTTTGTAAATAAGTAGTGGCATTTGTTTTTGTGGATAAGAAACAGCATTTTGTTGGCATTTGTTCTCGCTTTGCAGTTCATAGCAATTACAGCTAACAAAACCTATATTATATGCAAAATAGATAGGCCTGGCAACCTTGGAGAGCCACCAATAACTGACAGAACTTGTGGGCCTGTTGGTGTTCAGATACAAGGTTATAACAGGAACTGCTGTTATGATGTAATTCTTATTGGCTAATTGAAAAGGAAGTTCCTTCTTGCCTAATGTAATGAAGCTGTTATCTTTGGATTGTGGAGGGTCCAGTTCAAGATTCATCTGGAGCTATGTCATCTGTTACATATTTATTTGGCAGCCTTTCTTCTGTTTGGTTTTTTTGTTTGTTTGTTTAATTTTTAAGTGCTTGACTATGCTTCATAATCAATGTACTTGTTACAGCATTGTAGCAAATCACTACAGTTTTTGCGTAAAATCAGTACCTTGCCTAGTTTTTAAATTCATGCTGCCCAATCTTGACAATAAAGGTTTGGAGGTATTTCTCTTCTACCAGTAGAAATATCACTAACCCAGCCACTTGCCAGCCCTTGGGGTTTCTTTAGACAAAACAAAAACTGTGGCCCTGCACTCATAAAAACACAGTTACTGGATTTTTAATATAGGTTCCCTGAATATTAAGTATACGTGTTTTGGCTTTCTTTTTTAATGTGTGAATTTAGAAACTGTTATGGAGGATTACATAGTGACTCCAATTTATACATAATTTAGTTTCTTACTTAAAAAAAAGCCTCTAAACCCTCAAACAAACCTGGCTCAGATTTCTTTTTTTTTTTTTTTTTTTTATAGATTCCAAACCTTTTGTTTGTAGAGAAACTTTTAAAATCCATCAGGAAGAAAACACAAGGCAGGGAGAGTATTTTGGAGGGTTCCATGACAAAATACAATTTTGTGTTCTTCGGAAGCACATGTGGAGTACTAGCTCAGCTGATAGTATTGTTGCAATAACTACCATCAGCATTCTGGGGAATGTCTCAGAATTGCTGTTGAGCTGCTGGTTTGTTGGCTTTCTTTAATCTGACACATAGACCCAGAAGAACAGTCCCTAGGATGCTGGGGAATAGAATACTCTTGGGGATGCTGTATGGAATAAAAGCTTTTGTTTCCTAAGGTGAAAAGTCAGCATGGTTCAGCTGCTGACTGCACATCTAACTACAACAATTAATGGTAGCAGTCTTCTCACCTTGTTTTTAGGCAATGGCAGCCTTCTCTTTTTGCTGTATGAATTGTGCCCTGACCTCTACCCTCACCTGGGTTCAGATACACCAAGCTGGATGCAGGAACCAGTAAGAATACAGAAAGCAATATGGAAATAATTCACCTTGCTGGATAGCTGTGTGAACTAGAGGAGTTGTGACCTGCCACATCCACTCTTTTGCTGTCTGTACCAGTTCGTTCAAAGCTTGTTCAGGTGTGCGTACATCACACAATAGTATTAGTTGAATATCCTTACTTCATCCTACAGCTCAGGTAGCAAAAGGTTTGGTAAGTGCACAGCCTCTGCTGTGGATGCTGATGAAAACTAAGTACAGTTCAGTGCTAGGGCTTAGTTTTTAAATTGAATGGCTATATGCAAACTATCTTTTACAGGCTGCAAATTCCAGTGCTTAAGATAGAAACTTGTAGAATTAATGCCGTTTGTGTAACTTCAAATCTGCATGCACATTATAACAGTCTTTAATTACATGATATTATACTACTACTCCACAGGGTTTTAGTTTCATGTATTGGAAATTAAAGCTACTTGAGAAATAAAGTTCTTGAATGGCTGTCCAAATAGGAATATGAACAGACAGGCTTGATTTTAAGTTGGAGCGTGCTAGGTTTATTGAATGGGTTGTATAACTAATTCATAGAAATTTGGAGAAAGGGCATTGCATCAAGAATCCTTTGGATATTAAATGTGTTGACATGTACAAATGGGCTTGAAATGAAATCAGATCATTGCTTGTTTGAACAGATTAATCCTCTCCAAATAATCTTCAGGGTTTATGCTGGTCTCATGTGATGACCAAGAAAGGGTCTTTGTTCTTATTAATGCATAACTTGTTTTTCTAGGATATGGGCTTTTTTTCCTGACTTCCTCTGAAGTGTTAGAAATTGGCCACAGCTAGAATAAGAACTAGGCAACATTAACTTTCACAGGTGCTAACTTGGTGTGCTTTGTCTATGTGCTCAAGCTTGACGTGGTCACTAAGGTTGGGTTCAGAAACACTTTTTGTTTTATTCCATACATCAAATTGACAGGGACTTCTTATGTGTGTCTACAGAAGCAAGTAATCTGGTGTCCTAGGAGTAAATCAGTAGGTCAAAGTAGTTAAGTCTGATGCCCTTCAGATTTCCTTTGTATTTGAGTCAAGAGAACTTGCTCTAGGCCTAGATTTCATCTCATTCCCTGGGCTGAATAACCCCCCAATATGTGCAGCTCAAAGCTTTCTGAAGGGCAGAAGCATTAGCTGCGTGTTGGATGACTTGCATTGGTGCAGCCCATACAGTGATTCAGAACCTGCTGTCTCTGTTAAGTACTGGACCATTTCTGCGGCAGAGCCTCTGGTTTCATTGTCTTAGAAAGGAATCTAGTTGTTGTGAACCAAAACTGCTTTGAGAACTGAACTGGTCTGTGGTAAATGCAGACTGCTAGGATTTGCTTCTGATTCCCACTGCTGCTCTGAATCAGAGAGTTAACATAGATATGGGTTTTGTCCTCATCTGTAATGTAGTTTGTAGTCCTGTTTCCTAAGATGACTTGAGAGTCTTATTTGATCTATTGCCTTCTATTGTACGGATCCAGAACTCTGCCAACACGCTTGATCTCCTCTGTTTCTTTGTTCAGCACACAGTTAAAATTTGAGACCATTAATAAAAGACTCTAGAAGTTCATTATAGGAGTTGGTAATTGTTATGTGATCTTAGCTATGGTGCAGAAATATCGTGGATCTTTCTAGAGTGGATTCCTGTCAGATGGTTGTCTTGTCTTGATGACACATTGTCCTTTGTACAGCATGTGGATAGATACATGTAAACCAGAATTAGTGAGATACGTCATACTTCTGGCATATCAGCGTTAAAATATGAATAATAAATGTTTATTGTATCAAGTCAACATTTTTAGCGAGAAATCTTCTGAAAAGCTGGGTTTTTTTTAAAAAAAACCCTCAGTTGTAATTTCAATAACCTTTTATCTACTGATGATATTTTCATGTTTTGCTCTTTTTGAAGCTCACGTGGAAAATGAAGAACAGTATACACAAGCACTGGAGAAATTCGGAGGCAACTGTGTTTGCCGGGATGACCCAGATTTGGGAACAGCATTTTTAAAATTTTCTGTGTTTACAAAGGAATTAACTGCACTCTTCAAAAATTTGGTAAGAATTACTTAAGAAAAACATGTTGAAATTTTTTAAGGCCATTACAAAGGCTGTATTTGTGAACTATAACAGCTCTTCATGTTGAAGACAATTTGTGTTTTAGCAACCACTGTTCTTAAAAAATTCTTGCCTTAGGAAGATGTCTCATGGCCTAGCCTTTCACCTTGCAAAATTAAAAACTAAAAAAACCCCCAAACCAACCAAAAAACCCCAAACCCCCAAAATAAAAAACAAATTACCACAAAAACCAAATAAATGCAACAAAAAATACTCTTCCAATAATTCTCACACCTAAAAGCTTCCCACAATAAAGTAGTTATAACATGTATTATAAAATGCATGTATAAATTTGCTTTGAAATTGTGAAACCAGCAAAACCCAACTTGGTTTACTCTGTGTTCATGTTGCTTTTACTTTACTTTTTCATGCTTTCTGTTTGTATTTATAAAGGGAGATTTTAGTGTCCCTGGAAGAGAGAGAGTCTCTTGCTTCTCAGGAAAACAAAATCAAACATAATGGTACAATGACAGTAGTGTCCACTGGGGACTAATCTTGCAAATGAAGCCCGTAAGGCTTAAAAGCACTCTTCAGTGAGCCAAACGGGATGGGGCCAAATGGAAGAACTGGAGTTTTAATTATGAATGGAAAATTTTCAGCCTCGATTTCACATTAATCAGAGGGCACGAAAAGAGCAGATTCTGACTACAACCTATTAGCTAGAGGCTTCCGATGTCTAAGTAAGTCCCAAATTTACTTGAAACCACAGAATTCTTAAACCAGGGGCTATGAAGGGGAGATGACCCAGATTCCTGCATGCATTTAAAAGTCTGTGCCTGCTGAAATCAGTGGGATGGAGACACATCAAATGTTTTTGAGAGTCTAGACCAAATGTCTGTAGTTTGCAGACAGCTGGTCATAATCAGTTCTTTGGGGAATGTTTCCAGCTGATGGGATTTAGGGTAGTCCCATTCTGTCCCTGATGCTGTCCTCTCTTTTTACCCAATTGTGATATTGATGAGAGCGAATCTAGCCCCAAATGTATTTATCAACAGTGAAATGTATTTCATATTTGTCGTATTGATTTGAATATTTCTGGATGTACAATATTACCTGAGAATAACATATCAAAAGAGGTATGCTTATTGAGTGCGAGTCAGTCCATTATCCTGAGTCTCCCATACAGAGGTAGACTGCTCATATGGAAGGGGAAATAGAATGGGTCTTCTAATTGATACCTTCTGTTGACTAAAAACCCCTCTCTATCATAAGTTAATTGCAATATGGTGACTTCATTAGGGAAATGGATCTGGGAAATGTGATGGTTAGGTGGTTTTAAAAAGCAATCTACTAAAAGCTGCACCCCCTCCCCAGAAAAACCTTTTAATGTATTGCATTTCAAGATGACTTTTAAAAGCTAAAAAAAGTTGCTGTTTTATGAAAAATCTTACCTACTTGTTCTCTTAAAACCAGTAATTACTAACTTTGCAAAATGTTTCTGACAAGAATAACTTTTTCCCCCAAAACTGGAAAGGAAAATAAAAACAAAATAAATATCTATAGGAAGTGGGGTGCATATTTTTATTGCTTTTCTTATCCATGTAAGCATTTTGTGTGTCTTCTCCAAGGAATATTTCTAAATCTTTTTTGCAGTGTAATGCTTTTTCACTAGCAACTACGTATTTTTGCTTCAGCTTGTATGTATAAGAGGAGGATATGTCATGAGATAGTAGCTAAGTCCTTAGTTTTTCTCAGTTTGTTATTCTGATTTTTTCTATTTTTGAAGCAAATAATAATTTTGCGTGTATGTGAATTTTTTTTTTTTTTTACATTGCAATATCACAGGCACCTTCTGTCTTCTTTAATACTGTCTGGTAAAGGACAGGTCTCTGTAAGCTTCTGCTCTTTCCTAATATGCTTCATATTGTTGAGGTTTGAAGTTTTTTGTTTTCTCCTGATTAGCAAAGGAAAACTGAAGAAGTAGAGGAACCTAATGGTCCTTGAATTTGGTGTCTCTGTAGGAAAATAGTTTCCTCCAGGAAGAAGTACGTATGAAAAAGAGATGTAAACTTCATTATTGCTTGAGAATACCATATTTATAAACAAGAATTATAGAATTATAAAAGAATTATAAAACGAAACTATAGTTTTATGTAACTTTGCCTATTAGAACTTAATACCACTAGAATAAATTTTTGGTAACTGGTCACTTTGAAAATCTGTTCATAAGTTGGAGGTCTAGTTTTCTAAGAGGTTACAAGAGTATTGACCCGTGTAAAAAGTCCTATACAGTAGTTGGAAATAATTTGGGGTGCTGTTTTTTTATAGTCGTAGTCATATGTGAAACAAGCCCTATGCATTCTGACTGTGGTAAAGTATCCAACTCCGAAGGCTTTAAGCATGTCGGCAGTGAAAACATCCCTCTCCTCTAGTGATTCCTTGTAGCACCTGACATATTTTGGTTGTAAATAGTTTCATCAAAAATGTAGCCACGGCCTTACAACCTGCTACTGTTAAAAAAACATTCCTAAAGGTAGTCTTTTTAAATAGACCTATCCCTGGTGTTTCATAGGGTGCTGAACTTCCACAGATTTTAGCTGAAATGAGTGGGGAATGTGCAAGGAAGTGAGAGGACATGTTCAGACTGGAACAGATGCCAAAGCTATTAACACTGGCAAAGCTTTAAGGCTACTGTCAAGTTTTGCTTTGTCATATATTTTGTTTTTCTTTCTAGAAGCTGATGTGTTCTGTCAGCTCTTGGCCTGGGTGGCATTTAGAGCTGTAGCTCTAAAGTGCTTCTGCAGAAAAAATTTTGTTAAACTTGTCTTTAGTAAGGTAAAAGAAAGCCATTATAAAGTTGTTCTACTTTAATAGGGGATTTAGGTTCTTGTTTTATGTAATATTTTTAAAGGTTTCCCAGAATACTTTTATGTTTTTATGGTCTTATCAGGGCATCAATGTTTTAAAATACCTCATTAACAGCTGAAGGTTTTTTTTCCTGGAATCCAATTATTCAACTGTAATCTATTCAAGTTAAAGTTCAGGTCTTGGGTGTTTTATATGTGTTTTGCTATGCTTCTTTTATGTGTGTACTTATAAATAGTGCATAAAACTCAAAAAAATAAAAACTTTGAAGAACTTTGGTTCTTCACATTTGAAGTGATTCATAAAACACATCTTTAAGAGAAGAAATAAATTGACATTTACAGTATATCAGGTCCTTGTAACTACTAACTTCAGCCTTTCTAACACATCGTTTGGATCAGTTTATGATATGCTGTGCATTTTTCTTTTCTTTTGCCATAGCTCCAATATCAAGCTACAAATTTTTCTTCAACTTCTTTTGGATTAGAAATGTTTTTAAGAAGATTGAGCAATCAGTATGTCTTTTTTGGTAGTGAACTATCAGAAAATACTAGAGGCATTTTCAGAGGTAACATGGTACCTTTTGTGGCATGTGCAGTACTGCTTCTTGATGCTACCCTCGCTGCTAATTCCTGATAGAATGGTAGCACCCACAGTTCCCTGATAGGTTAGGTCTGTATGGCACTTGCTTATAGTGTAAATTACTCTGTCTTCCTAGTAAATTTAGTGCCAAGTGATAATGGTGTGAGTCTTAATATGAAAAATGTCAGGACAAGTAAAGGCTCATTGCAACATGTTTGCACTTCAGATATTTTTTCCTTTAAATCCTATTCTTGGATTGCTACGCCAAGAAGAAATAAAATCTGTAGTTGCCTGTCATCTCTGTCAGCACTCCTTGAAAAGGGTGTGAGGATGAAGTACCTATTTAACAAATTCCATTTTCTCTGTTTGTTGTTCTTCTATATATTCTTGTCCTTTCTTTTTCATTTATTTAAATTTAAAGCTAATGAAACATGCTGGATTGGGAGGATGGGAATCTGATATTTCCACTCTGTGGAAGGTAGCTGGGACGAAGAGATTCCATGTGAGAAGTTTTTCTCTTAATAATCCTTGGATTTTTAGCCAGTAGAAATGGAAGAACAGTGATAATATTTTTCTGACCATATGTTCCTGTTTTACTTCATATTTTAAATGTAAGAAGGAGATTTGCTTAAATGTGAAAGGTAACTAATGACAAAACTGAAGGAAATATCTTTTTTGTATTGTATAATGAAATTAAGAAATTTAAGCCCAGAATTTTCTTTCCAGGGTAATAGTTCAGACTAAGGTTTTAAAAGAATATTTGGTGCCTGAACCTTCACAAGCATATTTTATTTAGAAGGACTCATCTTAGCTGAGCATAAAAACCAGCTACAGGTATACATATTTGAGGTTGGAGTATTATATGTGAAGCTTAATGATTTAAGTTGTGGTGTTTCTGTTTTTCACTGGTACCCTTGAGGAAATATTGGCTTAACGGTGAGAGGAAAAAAACCAAGAGTACTGTTTGATTTATGCTTGTAAAGACATAAACCAAATTGTAATAATTCTTCCTTAGTGGCATGGGTTTAGCTACACCTGGAATCTTGTCTTTATTTCTTTGCCAAAAAGATACCGATCCAACTGGAAGAAATTTCAGAGGACAGTAACAAAAAATGATCAGGGCTTGGAAAGGTTGATTTATGAGGAAAGCTTAGAAGAATTTGAAATGTATGGTTGCCTCACAGATAACTGTGATTGTGGAAGAGGAAAATAATAAATTGCATATAAATGGGATCTCACTGTGAAAATATTAGATGAGGTGTCCCAGTGAAAGCAATAGATGCTTACCACTTAGGTGTTTTAACCTAGGTTAGAAAATGTGCAATTGAGAATTCTCCACCGTCAAGGAAGATGGAATAACCTCAAGTCTCTCTCTTCCTTTGCTTTTAAAATTCTTCACTTTCTGCTTTTAAGAATACCTTTAAAAATGTATTTCCAGTCATTTTGCGCTTGCACTTCCTAATGGAGATGTTCCCAGCTTGTAGTTTGTGTATCGGTGATAGTACAGGGGCTGTTCCCAAGTAGTACATGGTGACAACACTCAGCATCTTGTGCAAAAGCATTTTTCTAGGCAGCTCAGGCAGCTGAGCCAGCAGCTCCATGTGGGCACTTAGTGGTGTTCAGCTCCTGCTTTGCCGGAGTCAGTTTTCTTACAGCATAGACGGGTGGTGGGTGATGTCCTACCTCAGCCACTGGCCTGGTGGGATGCAGTTTGTGCTATGGGACATGCCAATGCGCTGCAGGTGGGGCAGGGGGTGAGGACAGCAGAAAGGCAGTGTTTTGTCCTTGTGTGTGAGAGGGAGACATGGTGCAAAGATGAAAGTTTGTGCTACAAGTCTTTGTTACGCGATTTTCTGAAGTCTTGGGGTTAGATGCTAAGAGGTTAAAGTTCAGACAAACAAACTGCGTCTCATCAATAGCAGATTTCCACTTGCTCCCTGCTCTGTTGATTGGCCTTGTCCTATTAATATTAATGCTCACATCACTGGGAAAACTCTTGGAAAGTATTAAAACCAATAGTACTTGCCATAAAAAAAATGAAAATAACTTAAACAATGATTTGTCAGCAGACAGTACTACTGTCACTTTCACACACCCAAGTTCATTGGTGGGTGAGAAGCCCACAGCCATGTACATGGACTGCATCTAGAATTTAGTAATGGCAACAGGAGTCATATCATACACCGTTTGACTGCCTGAATTTTAATTTAAATTGAAAATGTTTTAAGGTCCACTCTGTTTATCTGCATGTTAAGAAAAGTATTTAACTTCTGAAATAGTGAAAAGGCGCTTTTTAAAAATTATTTTTATTTATTTATTAATTTTATTTAGAAAACAAAACCTGTTGAAGTACTGCAGACACTAGTATCCAAAGCTGTTCTGGAAAAGACTCGTTAGAGTAATCAGGAGGGCTGGCAAAAGAAGAACTTCAGTGTTTAGCCATAGGCTCTGAATCCACTTGAAAAATCTTCTTTCCCCTTTGCAAATGTTGGCTTGGCTGTTGCCTCTACCATCACTTCTGGCAGCTATGTGTTTGTTTATTTTTATGTTCTCCCCCCTGCTATTTCTTCTTCTCCTCTGAGCCTTCTCCAACTTGGGGAATTTTAATTTATTACCCTGTCTCTGTCATCTTACCTTGTTGAAGCTGTCAGGGGAAAACCGTGAGTCTGCCAAAGCAGCAGTGTTAGAAGCGGAAACCAGGTCAACTATTTTTTTTTTTCTTCTTTATTTTTTTAAAAATATGTGGAACTTGCTAGTGTTCCTCTGACACAGGATGACTTTACATTTTGACTATTTTATGTTTTAAAATATTCTTTAAAAAGAAACATGCACAAAGGTGCAGGAAAGCTTCACAGACATTAGAGGCAATTGTATACATTTTAGCTCCCTGTATACACACAGAGTAGGAACTGCAGCATGTTAATGCTTCTCTGCATACCAAAAATGGATCTATATTTTTAGGTAGTTAAGTTTAAGCTTCTCAAGAAAGAGGGAAAAACCATGTAAGATCTTTCTTCTCTATATTGCTTGGTGATTTATAAATATGAGCAAGTATGATTCATCTAACTGGGTTAATAATGACAAATTCATGCATTATGTATGTTTACATTTGTTGCAAATAAAATAGGAGCATAGGGAATACAATAGACTGATAGCACACAGGAGGAATTAATTTGAATAGGCAAATATTCTCCAAACTTGTAAAAAGAATGTTGGGGTTTTTTTCCTATTCTTTTTTCTAAAGGTGCTTTGGACTTCAGGCCTCATGACTTGAAAATCTAGGAAACCTCCAGAACTGTTTTGGAGGCTGATTAATGTTTACGTGAATATATCAGGGATAATCCTTCAGGGTCTGACATAATTTTGTCTTGTGTCTGCTGTTGAGAAATGCTTTCTGCCTGTTTATCTGGATGTGAGGAATAATTAAATGGAGGGTATGAAAGTATTGATCTTTACGTTAGACATTTGACTGCATCATACTAATAAAATACAATAACAAAGTAGAAAACTGCATGGAATGTTATATTAGATGAGACCTCTTCTGCTTCTCCACCTGGATAGCTATTCTGGATGTGTGTGTCCATAGGTGTACGTGTTCCATCTGTTGTCTTCTAGAAGTTTTTATTTTTTTTACCTAAGTTTTGTGTGATTTAAACCTTTTCACTCATCTCCTATATCTACAACATACAATTTTAGTAAACCTGAGCATGGTTATGTTGCTATGCAGATGATGTAGTACTGCTGAGAACTTATGAGGTGGATGGTTTCCAGCACTGCCAGCTAAGCATGTGTAGATGTTGCTCATTCAATTTTTATAGAAATTATTTTTTTAAAAAAACACAGAGTTGAAACTTAACTTGTTGATTCTAAAGGGCTGTGGCTGAGTCCTGCAGCTTTTGAGGGACGAGGAAAAGTAGAGTGGAGGAAGGGAAATGTGATTTGAGTTAAAAGACTAGATTTTCTGTATTTCTTCAACCTTCCCATGCATAGGCAATCTGTTTAACCTTTAATATTGATGTATGTTCACTTTGTCTTTGATTACTGGCGGAAATTTCAAGCAAACACAGTAAGGTAGTATCTTTCAAGAGGAAGTGTGGGGGCTTGGGGGCTTTGTTTTAATAGCAGCTGTTGAGTACCACTGGGGATGAGACCCCTGCATCTGTTCTAGTGAGGCCACCAAGTAACTATAAGGTGATAGTGTTTTGTATTTTTCCATTCTGGGGAGGCTGAAGCATCACAATTGGAAATATTTTTTTCTTGAAGTTTCCATTAGTGTCCTTTCTTCTCTGGGAGGGTTGTGCTAAAAGGGACTTTGATGTTCCTGACATTGTTCCTGAAGAAACAGAAGGATTTGTTGCTACATGATGCAAAGTTCTTTCTATGCTTTGAACATTTGAAATCCATCTTCATATATGCATTTCAGCGCTTCTTGAAAAAAACCACATTTTAAAAGAACAGCTAACAATAACATCAAAAAAAGAAACCTATCCAAAGGCAACCTTCACCAAACTGCTGTAAAAGTTACTCTGATTTTTTCAATCGTGTGGTTCTAAAATACTCTGTTTTTTACTCTTCAGTGCAGTCCATTTAATCGTTACAGTTTAAACTCTGTGCCTAAGACATCAGGGCCCATACCTTGAACATTTTCCCTGAATCATAAAGGATTGGACATGAAGTCTGTCTTTTCCTGCTGTATGCTACTAACTCTCTTACTCTTACTGTCTTTCTTCATTCTTCTTCTTTATCAAAGTATTATCAAACAGATACTTATCTAAAACCATGATTATTTTACTGTTGTCTTCATTTGGAATTATTCTTTTTTCTTCTTTAATTACTTGTTTACTCTTGAATTACTTGAATACTCAAGACCTCATAAAATTCTTATTCCAAAGTTTGTATGAGATAAATAAGGCAGATGTATTACTTTTTAGAAATATAAGGAAAATATTTTAATAGTGGTACAGGCCAGCATTCTTTGTCTTTATAACTTCTGTCAGAGTAAGATGCCATGTATTGTGGGAATAGCAGATACGTTTTATGGAATAGGTCTGAAGAGACTGGAAAGTAAACAAGATTAAAATATAGTGATGAACTTATATATTTTAAGTGGTGAAAAACTGTATGATTGTTTTCATATTATTTAAACAGTGAAATCAGGCAATGTAAATATTAGTGGTCTTACTTTGCGGTCACTGTTGGATGAGATATTTATCATTGGCAGTAATTCTGCAGGTTTCCTACTGGCTTGAGTTATAGAGTTTCCAGAATAAGTTTAATTAACTGATGTTGCCTCCATCTTTGATTACTGGCTGTACTGATAAACATAAAGCAGGGTTAGAAAAATAATATATAAGATTTCCTTGTGAAACTTTCTGAAATGTGTGAATTGAGACAGTGTATGTTCTGTGTTAAAATATATCAAATGTTTTGATGTAATTTTCTTGTTACAGATTCAGAATATGAACAACATAATTACTTTTCCATTGGACAGTTTGCTGAAGGGAGATCTGAAAGGAGTAAAAGGGGTATGTTCATCTTATATATAAAATTATTAATGGTACAATACATTTAGCTAGTGTATTAATCTTATTCGATGGAAGGCATGGGATACTGAAGTCATGTATTAGCTGAATAAACAAGAGGTTTGTTTTTTGTTTGGTTTTTTTTGTTTTGTTTTGTTGGGGGTTTTTTTGTGTGTGAATTGAGTCATCCCTTCTGTTTGTGGTTTCACATACAACATACTTTTGACTATGTATACAAAACATTTGAGAAGCTTTAAAAGTAGCCCTGGGATATAGAAGATAAGCAGAGAAAGAGGTGTAAAATTTTAGATATTTGCTTAGTTGAGGAGGGGGTATTACTTTATTTAAAAGGATTATTATTAATATATTTATTTAGCATTCTAAACGTACCTGGAACTACAGGGATTGTTAATAAAGACAGATTAGATTGCATGAGCATAGGATTTTTCTTAAAAAAGCTGAAATCTGCTTGTGCCCTGAGGATATTTCCTATTTGAAATAATAACAACTTAGGACTCAAATGATGATATGTTTATAATAAATTTCAAAGCCTATAGCCAACAAACTTCTTTGACTTACACATTGTTTACTACTGAGTAAACAGGAAGTGACTGGCAGCTATTATTCTAGGACATCGAAGGATGAAGAAAAATGTACAGACTAAAAATGGTCTCTAAACTACTGGAGGATAAAGAGATTATTTAGTAAGATAGGCTTATTAACTTTGTGTTGCTTGCTTACCACAATTCACTTCTCTTGTTCTTCTCTATTTCTATGTCCGAATAAATACATTTATTACGACAGAGTCTTGCCCCGTGTTCCTGACTTGAAAATAATCGAATGCTGCTTTAATTAATTTCTTAATTGTCAAAATAACTAGCTGACATGTAAGAATTAATTCATAATCTGTAGTTGCAAAGTTTTTCCAGTGTCTGACAGTTAACAATATTTTTTTTGTAGCTGGCTAATCTCTTGAACTGCAGCAGAATTTCAACTGCTGCATTTCTAGATATCAGCGAAATAGTTTTACAACTTGTTGAGATGATTTTATCCAAATTGGCTTCTTCAGAGGGAAAAAATAAAGGGGTTTGGAATATAAGTAATTCAAAATTCTCACAGAATTAGTTATGTCAAGCCATATGGCCTATACTGTTCCCATTAAGTCAGTGGGAAACTGATTTCTTTAACTTTAGTGGGTTGAATCAAGTCCTTAGCCAAGGCTATACCACAGCCTCAGGACAGGCGCTTCTTTCCTCTGGAGACAGAGATGGAATGATGAGAAAATAGCTGATTTGATTAATTGCATAGTGTGCTCTTAGGATGACATGTGGTTATACCTTTTGAGGAGTAAAATAGAGCTGTAAAAAGTATCCTAGAGATACTTTTAAAAGCATGAGCGTATTAATTCTGTGTATAAGATTGTTTTTCATACATGCAAGACTGCTTTTACACAATCCTTAGGTGAGCTATTCAAGAGAGAGCGGAGTCCCTTATTCTAGTAGATGCTGCAGATGGCCAAGGTGTGTCTTCATTGTTAGATCCACAGTATGTTTCATGTAAATAACTGTATTTTTTTTCTTGACAGGACCTTAAAAAACCCTTTGATAAAGCTTGGAAGGACTATGAAACAAAAGTGTATGTATCTTTTAAACTTTATTTAAAAGGGAAGTATAACTGAAATCTATAAAGGTCATTATTTAATGTTAAGGTCCCAGCCAGAAGTCCTAGCTAGGAAGCTGAGCTTTTTTTTTTTTTTTTTTTTTTCTTAAAACCTGGACCTGTGTGAAAATACAATTGCATAGACACAATCAATTCAAATTCTGTAATATACAACTTATTTAATGAGTAAACCGTTGTGTGTGTGTGTGTGTGTGTGTGTGTGTGTGTTGTGCCATGACAGATAGTGTCTGGGGTAGACCTCTTTACTTAATGAAGTTCCAAGTAATGAGCATAATCTCCCAGTGCATGTTCTTCCACTGCATATTCTTCCACTTCAATTGAGAAAGTTTTGCTTTAATTAGGAAAGAAATTTTTAAAATTTTTTATAGTATCCGTATTACTACCCTGTAATCTACTACATGTGAAAGTGGACTTCCTTTTCTGCCTTCCTCTATTTTTGGAGGACACTACTATGAAAAATGAAAAGTTATCCACCCTGTATTTTCATCCTTAACTACCAAAAGTGCAGCAACATAATTGTACTTGATGTCCTTTTAAGTATTTGTTGTTCTTGGGTTTTTCCTTCTCCTCATCAGTGACTAATTATTATTCACTATAATTAGCAAGTTTCTTTAGTTGAAGAACACAGAAGAAATTATACACTTTATGCCTGAGTGTTTTGAAATGTCTTGACAAAAAGTATCAAGAGTATGCAAGATTTAATTCTGGATTTGTTAGCCTAAAACCCCTGTAATGTCTCTGGCTCTAGCACATCTTCTGAGACTCTGCCCAAGGCTGAGGTCTCTAGGAACACCTTATTTGATGCTGAGCCTTCAGCACTTACTGACGAGGTGGTAGGGCTGGTGGGGGTGTTTGCTGCTACCATTCCAAAACTGCACAATTCCAGATTGATCCACTATCAGGAACCTTAGTAAGCCACATTTAATTAGTGAAGTTTGTTTAAAGATGTGGATGTTTTCTGCATTTAATGCTAAGGTTGGATGCTCTCAGCAGGTGTATTATGTACTAGAAGTAGATAAACACCTATCTAAGTTATATCAACTGTGTCCCATGTTGTGTGTCTAGCCCAGCTTACCATAAGCCACTTGTTTGAAGGTACCTGATGCACAATATAAACAGCTAAAAAATCAGTTTTAATAACACAATTTCATATCCAGCTAAATGAATCAAATGAGTCACCAAAGCTCAGCACCTAAGATCAAACATAATTAACTTCGATACCTCATAAATCTTCAAGTGATTTAGTGCCCTACATCAAGAACAGTTGTTTCCTGGGTTGGCCAAGTCAATTGTATCCATAGCTGATAGTCTCTGAAGTAGAGTTTTGTAGTGGGTTTTATTCCTTATTCCAGTATTAACTGGATTGTGACTATCAGCCGAGTTTCATGTCACACATCCAGCATCTTTGATCTCCTGAGATAGTGCTGCATGTATCAGACCATCAGGTCCAGAAGAATCACATATGACAGTGTTTAACATAAATAGCTTGCAGATTACCAGCCACCTAGATAATCTAGCACCATTTTAATTTTATTTTTTTTTAATTGCACAAAGTTACAACGATTTTCTGGTGCCCACTGAGTTGGCCCATCTGAAGTTGTGTGCAAATACTCTTCAGAAATTATTCCTATAGGTGGTTTACTCACAAAAGCAACAAGTTTAGCAAGTTAGCTAAATGTCATTATTCCTTTTGTGAATAACAATGAGAACAGTCTAATTACTGCTTTCTAGGCTCAGTTTGTGAGGAGGACCTGAGTGGCTTTTGGTTTTTGAAACTGCCTAGCTATAGCTGGATTTTCATAACAAGACATTCTGAAACAGTGAGATAAATGTCCAGTCTGAATCCTTGGAAGATTGTGATGGCTCCAGTGTTTCATGTTCTTAATACCAGTGAACAATCTCATTTGGTGCCATGCCAGTTATTGGCTGTTGAAGTAATTAAGATTTCTAATCATTGCCTATGGCAGTAGTTGATCTCTGAGGATGGGCCATAAAGAACAGTCCTGTAATTTAGTCTGTTATTGCCTACCAGTGCTTGATTGCTGGATCTGAAAGCTTGTTTACTTATGTATAACTTCTTGATAGTGACATCCCATAGAGTTTATGTGAAGAACTTAAAATACATTTGCACACTGCTGGGACATATATCAAGAACACTGTTACTACTGGACCAAGATCTCTGATGCTTTTAGATTTTCTGGTAGAATATTCACTAGGATGAATGTTGGCAGTGATGTGAAGATATGTACTTTGATCCTCAGTTTGGTCAGAGCAGGTAGTCTGTTTCAGAGTCAGGTACTCCAGAAATATTTTAAATTTTTTTTAACTTAGTTAAATGCTTGAGAAGTAAAAATACCCATAGAAAATGTATTTGAATCCGTATATTTGGGGATTCTCATTTGAGTTTAAGGACAGTAGATACCTGGAAACATTAGTGTGTATGTTAGTGCATTAAGGACCTGAAAATGTGATGTTGATATTGTGTTTATTTTCTGTCTGTGGAATTGAGTCCAATGCTGCTTGTATGATATCATGAGATATTTTTTTTTTCCTTTTAACCAACAGTCCTTTAGAAAGCCTGCTTTATGACTTTGCTTTCAAATAAGACACTTAGGTTTTGATCTGAAACAGGTTTCTTTTTCTATTGTAAGGAGATACCTCTTTCCAAGTTACCTCTGTAGTTTCTGCAAGATTTTTGAACAAATGAAGCACACCTCCTTGACAATTCTTATTTCTAAGCTATTTACATGTCAGGTTATTCAACATGCAAAAACTGAAGGTAGCACATGTTCATCAGGAAATTCTTTCAGATCCATTACCATTTGCAGTGATATTTTCAGGTGGTGGGCTGGTGCAATTGCTGTGTGCTCTAGTTTTTTTTAAGTGGTTGCATGCAAGCTCCACATTAATGTGCTGGAGTTTAAAGCTCTTAGTCTAGCCTGTTGGACTCCTTCACTTTGATCAAGACCAAAGGATCATCTGCTTGAGGCTTGAGATAGGGAGCCTGGGAATTCTGTGCACAGGAAAATTCTTTAAAACAAGGGGGGTTTGGTTTTGGGGTGTTTTTTTTTTTGTTGGTTTTTTTTCCCCCTTCCATTTTTTTCTTGTGGTTGTTTTACAACAGCAGACTTTAGTTATTGTGGCTTACATTTGGCAGTCAGGGAATACTGTTTTTCAGTGCAAGCTGCCCTTCTACCAAGGAGCAGGCCAGTTTTCCATAGTTCTGTTCAGTTAAATTCAGACTGCAACTTCTATGAGACCCCGGCCCCTGCAGTAGGACTGCGGGATTTGTCAGGCCCTTTTGTGTGTATGATCAGTTCCCAGATAAGTTGAGATGTTGCCAGCTGTCATTGGGTGTTGGTCTTTACAAATCTGAGACAGGAAGTTTAATGAGGAGATTTTGAAGCTAGGCTGAGAATATTAATTTGAGCCTGAATCTGTTCAGGTCAGCTTTATCATCTACTAAATATTGGACATAGGAAAACAGTGAGGTTTTTCTGGGTTGTTATTATACATGCCACTGAGGTTTCTTGAGATAATAACTGTTTTGATTCTGTGGCTGTCCCAAATGGGTCTGAACTTCCTTATAGCTGTGCATTTTGGTCATCTGTAGCAGTGGGTGGATGCAGAGTTATCTCAAGAATTCTTAATCACTAACTGGATTTCTTTGTTGTAGTATCTTCAGTCTCTGTCTTAACAAAAAAGGCAAAGAGCCTGGGAGAACTAATCTCAGTCTCACCTACAGCTTGTGTTGCTGGAGTGGGATGGTGCTGGTGGATGTAGGTGTTGATAACCAGAGGTTTGCTCAGCCTTCTTCAATCTGTTACCTTAGATGACTCCTTGTTTGCACTGCACCTAAAACCAGTCCTAGGTTTATGCTTAGTTAGCTATCTTTTCCAGTGATGCTTCTTCAATTATGTAAGTATCTCTTTTTATTCTTTTTTTTTCTCCTTTCTTTTTCTTTCCCTTTGTGTTAACAAACCGTTCAAGACAGCTAGGCTGCTCTTTGTGTATCCCTCTGTATCACATGCTTAAAAATCATACTGTTCACCTGCATTTCCTAGTCACAAGTACAGACCTGTGAAGCTAAGTGCCAGATATCAAAGTGGTATTTTTCTAGTCTGTGGGGAAGTGACAAGTGCCTTCATCCTGATTTGTGTCTTGATAGGCTATCTTTATAGGGAAGAATTGGAGCTTATTTGCCTCAATATCTCGTCTCTCTTATTTGCACCTGTGTGACGACATATCAGGTGCTAAAATACCCAGGTGTGACCTATTTCAAAAGAAATTCAGTTAATTAAAAAATGGCATTTGTTTTGCTTTTTCCCTGTAACAATTTCTGAGCTGCTACTTCAAGCTCTGTATGTAATTAAGTGTGTTTAAAAATTGCCATGTATCTAGTCTTGTGTGGGACAGTGATATTAAGATCTATTCTTACACTCTTGGATCACCATCCATCAATGTTGATTATTATGCAATTTCTTCACCCCGTAGCTACCTAACTTCTTGGAGTATTTTCCTGAAGAGCACCTTAGCTGAAGTAACTCAGGGAGGCTGGATCCATTTATTTTTTTTTATACCCTGGGACTGTTATTGAATAAGGGAGTAAAAGGAGCAAGTAACCCATAGCTTTATGCCAGCCTACCTCAATTAAAAATTGGGTACATCCTGAGGTGACATTCATGAATAATTAATCTTTTCTCACCATCAGTCATTAACACACTTCAGTTGAAGCCATAAAGATTTTAAAATACTTTCAAAGCTTTAAAGTAGTTAAAAGCAGTGCATTTCTCTAGGACCTCAGTTACAGTCTTTGTTTCCCATATAGAGGTGGTCAATGCTGCCTGCTACTACAGCACTGCAGTGGGACTAGTCTGTGTCCTTTGGCTAGAATTGGTGCAGACTGGGCTCTTTCTGTTATGAGGCGGTTTCTTTCCCCCATGTACTTAAACACTAATGGCAGACACGCTGGGGGAGCATATGGGGAAGGAGTACACACGTCATGAAAACTGCTCATTCTCCCAGCAGGCAGACTGTATTCAACAAGGCAGTGAGCCAGGTTTCACCCACATTCTTCAGTTTAATGGGTCCTGTTGTGGTAGATTTTGAGGTAAAGACACTGTGTCAAATTTGCACAGGAAATAGAAGCATAAACTTACTGAAGCATATTATTTACTCATTTTTTAGCTGAACATTCTGTATTCCAGACATAAACCTGTCTTTCCTGAAAAGAAAGAAATGTTTCTTTTTTAAGTAAAGGTGTCTTATTTTTAGGCCTGTAAATATATATTATCTTCAGAAGTCCTCTGCTAATAAGTGTTATGCTAATGCCATGAAACATAAATGCTTAATAAAAACTAACAAGCTTTTCCTGGGAAGGCTGGCTCCCTCTCCTTCTTTCCCATTCTCCTTTTAAAAGCCAAGCATGAGGTCTTTTATGCACAACTGAGTGAAGAGAACAAGTTGTTTGAATGTGCTTATGGGATTATAGGATCAAGGCAGTAGGCTGAGGTGCATTATGTTACTGTGCAGAAACGCAAGCACTCTTACCTAGGTAGATCTCTATCATTAATGAGTTGTTTCTGAACCATTTGAAGTCAATGGAAGAATGAACAAATTCGTATTACAGTCTTCTGTGAAGATGTCTGCCTAGCTATTTGATTAAGTAATGGTGTTTCCAGTTTGGTAAACTCATTTTTAAAACAATATCTAAAAAAATTTATCTGAAAATTCTGCCAGCTCTTCTCAAATTACTTCTTCAGAGCTCTAACTTGACTCAGTAGATTATTGATATTCGTAGATTGTAGATATTTCTGCCATGTTTCCTTTTAAAGCATGTACGTAAGACAAAGTCGAGGTCACATCTTGAAAACAGTGGCAGAATGAAAGTGCTAAACAAGGTAGCTTCAATGTAGAATCATAGAATAGAATACTGGAAACATTTAGGTTGGAAAAGACGTTTAAGATCGAGTCCAACTGTAAACCTAACACTGACAAGTCCACCACTAAACTATATTCCTAAGCACCACTTCTACACACCTTTTAAATACCTCCAGGAGTGGTGACTCAACCAATTCCCTGGGAAGCCTGTTCCAGTGCTTGACAACCCTTTCGATGAAGAAATTTTTCCTAATATCCAACCTAAACCTCCTCTGGTGCCACTTGAGGCCGTTTCCTCTCATCCCATCGCTTGTTACTTGGGAAAAGAGACCAACCCCCACCTTGCTACAACCTCCTTTCAGGTAGTTGTAGGGAGTTATAAGGTCTCCCCTCAGCCTCCTTTTCTCCAGGCTAAACAACCCCAGTTCCCTCAGCCACTCCTCATAAGACTTGTGCTTTAGACCCTTCACCAGCTTTGTTGCCCTTCTCTGGACACACTCCAGCACCTCAACGTCTGTCTTGTAGTGAGGGGCCCAAAACAGAACACAGTACTCGAGGTGCGGCCTCACCAGTGCTGAATACAGCGGGACGATCACTACCCTAGTCCTGCTGGCCACACTATTTCTGATACAAGCCAGGATGCCCTTGGCCTTCTTGGCCACCTGGGCACACTGCTGGCTCATATTCAGCTGGCTGTTGACTAATACATTGTCCCGTTCCACCAGGCAGCTTTCCAGCCACTCTTCCCCAAGCCTGTAGCATTGCATGGGGTTGTTGTGACCCAAGTGCAGGACCCGGCACGTGGCCTTGTTGAACCTCATACCGTTATCCTCAGCCCATTGATCCAGCCTGTCCAGATCCCTCTGTAGAGCCTTCCTACCCCCAAGCAGATCAACACTCCCGCCCAACTTGGTGTTGTCTGCAAACTTACTGAGGGTGCCCTTGATCTCCTTGTCCAAATCATTGATAAAGATATTAAAGACAACTGGCCCCAGTACTGAGCCCTGAGGAACACCACTTGTGACCAACCGCCAACTGGATTTAACTCCATTCACCACAACTCTCTCGGCTTGGCCATCTAGCCAGTTTTTTACCCAGTGAAGAGTACTCATGTCCAAGCCATGAGCAGCCAGCTTCTTTAGGAGAATACTGTGGGAAACATTGTCAAAGTCTTCGCTAAAGTCCAGGAAAACAACACCCACAATATTCTGCTCTGAGCCTGAGATTTCATATTAAGTATTTTTATTTTGAAAGAGATTACCTGCAAATGAAATGGAGAAAGCTCTGAATGAATCTGCAGCTATTATGGATGAAATAATGGAAACATCTGGACATGTTTTGCTCATTCTGCCCTCTTCCCCATCCTCCAGCGCAGGATGAGTGAAAGAAAAAAGCTTTCCTGTATTTCTAAAGGGAAAAGATGACTTCTCCATTCAAGACTTGGGTTATAAGAGAGAGAGTCGTGCTTTACTGTCAGCCTTGACAGACAGTAGGATAAAATAAGATGGTGGCTCTTTCACTGAAAGGCTAGGATGCCAGAGCTGGACTTGAGTCAGACTGAAAAGGAAGACTAGACAAAAAAGGATATTTGAAATGAAAATGTGTAATATTATTTTGTCAAACAAAATAGTGCTTGGGAGCAATCCATTTTCCAGAGTACTTCAAGTCTGTGCCTTCCAGATGCTGTTCCTGGTCTCTGCACCTTCTCATATATGTACCCGGACTCAGCCTTGCTTACTTGTGTATGGGGAAGGAGAGGAAGAAAGACAGAGTTGCTGCCCAGCCAGCCAGTTCACTACTGTTGCATGTATACAGGGTGTTCTAGTTGTTTACCCTTGTCTGTGGGCTGAAAATAAATACCAGTCTTTGGCATGTTAAACAGTAAAATAGGTCCTGTCCTTTTTAAAGTTTAAAAAAATAAAAATCCGTACTTTGATGTTTATTTATACTATGATCTGTATGACAGAATTGATTTTTTTTTTAAAGACAAATTAAAATTTATATTGAAAAACAGTTGTATTTCAAATTGAAACTGTAAAAATAGTCATATAGTGGAAGCTGAATGGGCAAGCCTGTTTATTTTGTATCTGATCAACTTTTCTGTTGTAATTGTTCATCCTGTATTTCAGCTTTACTTGTCTGTTACACAAATCTCAGCTCACTGTGTATTAGTCATGTGTAGCTACATTGTAAATGGACTGAAGTGTGCTCAGATTTTAATCCTAGTCAGCAAAATCTATATATGTGATATGTGCTGCATGCACTTCAAGAACAGCAGCTTTACAAAACATCTGCTTCCTTCTTATTGCTTCTGGAGGATTTTTCTAGTTTGCCCAATTTTCTTATTAATTTTGCTTAATTGATTTGTCTGGAAAATCTGAATACCCTGCAATATTTGGAAATCCGACAGCGGTACATCATAGAACTGTCTTTGCCAGAAGGATTTGGTTAATGTCATAGTAGAGTGACACTGGAAGCTGAGCTGACCCTTACACTTGGACAGGAAACACGGCCAACCTTTAGCACTCGGATTTGCATGCAACACTGCTGTACATGGTTGATTTGTTTCCCTAGAAACAAAGTGCCCTGTAGTATCAGTCAGATAGGAGGTAGCATGTTACTGTAGCAAAACAACAGGTTAAATTCTGGATTACAAAACTGAAAATGTAGTTAGAGACTAAAAGCATAAATAATAAGGAAATGCAAATATGAAATGCACCATCATGTATCTCTGGTACTTGTCACCAAGAGATAGTTTGGGTTTTTTGTAAAGCATCTCTGAAGTTTTTGAAGCCATGGAGCCTTAAGCTCCAGCAAATGGCTTCAAGGATATCTTATTTCTGTGAATTACTTGGTAGATGCTGGTATGCTTCAGTCTTGGTTTAACTACTTTTTGCCTGTGGAGTATGATTTATCCTTTAAATAATAGAAAGGACTTTTTCACTGAAATCTAGCTTGCTTTTTAAAAGGAATTCAGTTTCTCAAAACAACGTATGCTGTAATACTGTGCATAATGTTTGACTCTTTGGCAGTTTTAGTTGACTTTTAACTAGCATTTAGAGACACCTTATGACATGTTAATAAGCTCTTAAAATTTTGGAGGTGGTTATGTCATCCTATGTTCAAGTATTGTTCTCTGTAAACAATGAAAATACAGTACAATAGCAATTGATAGTTATTAGGCTTGACTCATGTTTCAGTGAATTCTCTGGCCTCATGAATTGTTAGATTAACAATTAGATTAATTGTGGAAATTGAGAGAACTAAAAACATCCTGGATCTTTGCTCTGAGGTTCGACTTTTTTAGAACTATCAAGTATGATACAATGTAAACTCTCCTAGTGTGTGTGCTAGAGAGGAGCTGCATATTTGTAATTTTTTGTGAATCTTTTTGTAATGGTTTGTCTTCTTTGTTCACTGTTGATGTCTTGTTAATTCTTGTGTTTGGACTCTGTGTTCTGTGGCTACAAAATGGCATAATTGGTAGTAAGTGGGTAAGAGTACAGACTTATTTTGATGAAAACAGAACATTCTGGAATCTGGAGGTTTTATTCAGGTGAGTGAAGGTTTTCAGAATATTTATTTCAAAGGAGAGGAGTTTCCCTCCGAATGTCTGCTTCTGGGGGGATGTGATGGGCTGAGAAGGAGCATAGTGCTGGCTGAATGTGCTAGCAGCTGGAATACTCCATGGGGCTGGCTCTGCTGTGCCTGCCAGAACGGAGAGCACAGTGGGGCCTTTTGAATTGCTGTTCAAAATTTTTCCCTGTGGGAAGGTTACAGGATGGGATTAATGGGATTAATTCTAGTTTTCCCTTGCTGCTTGAGGTGTAAGAGGAGGCAGTTCCTCATTCTTGAGAAGTATAAGTACAGAATATATTGTTGACTGGAAGTCCTTAGACCATCTAGGACATTTCCCCATAAGCTGCTATGGTAATGTTAACATCAGGTTAAGAGAGCACTTGGGACATGTCATCTTTTCAGAGAGAGAGCTGAGAGACACTTGACTGCCCAAGAGGAGGTACAACAGTCCACGTGTTATTTGTTCCTCTCATCTGCTTCCTGTATAATGCTTCCTCTTGTTCAAAAGCAGTATAGCATTTCCTCAGGAAACTCTTTCCAGAATTTTCAGCTTCTAAACAGTGCAAGTGGCAAACTAAAAGTATTTCTCTGAAAAGTAAATACCCTCATGTATTTTCTTTTATGAATAATCTTTTTTCATGTCAGGCTTGTCTGTGTAGTATAATTATACTACCACCTTTTGGAATAATATGTAGAATAGCTGTAACAAATGCACAAGTGTGTTTAGGGGAGTTATACTGTATGGCAGGCATTGGTTATTAATTTACATTCTGCAGGAGAACTTGTTTTATTCAGAGCTCTTGGAAAATGTTCATGGAAACTTTTAGGGAATTAGGACAGCTGGTCTAGCAGACTTTGAAGTCTGCAACACAGCCGGCTGGCCGGCATTCCCAGTGCCAACTGGCTGAGTAGCAAGTAGAGATGGCAAACGTGATTTTGGCTTAGGAAACCCTGTATATATAGAAGATGACTTGATGACAGGAAAGACTCAATAAAACTGGTGACATAATTGAACTCTGTTAACCAGTGTTTGGTCAGTTGGGTTTAAACATCCCCTATGTTTTCAATTAAAATTCATTATTTTGTTTCTGGATTTTTTTTCTTCAGTGCAAGAACTTAGTATCTTCCTCTTGTTTAGTATCTTCATTTGGAATATCTGTCAGGACATTATTTTAACAGATGATTGAATTAAATTTCAGCTACTGTATGTCATTGCTGATCTTTTAGTCATTGTCAAATTTCAAACGAAATGTTATCTGGAAGTAAGTCATATGCAAAGCTACAAGAGTTTGGCTTTGCATCTGTCAGCAGTCTTTGTGAATAATCAGATTTCCTGAGAGGCTGTGGATTTCTCACTTCATTGACTGATTCTTTGCCTTGTAGTACAAAAATAGAGAAGGAGAAAAAAGAGCATGCTAAGCTGCATGGGATGATCCGTACAGAAATAAGTGGAGCTGAAATTGCAGAAGAAATGGAGAAAGAAAGAAGGTTCTTCCAGTTACAGATGTGTGAGGTAAGACTTAACATGAAATTCATATTGTTCTGTTAATATTTTTAGGAAAATTTTGTAAACCGAAATTATTTAATGGCAACTGTGATGTTAAAAGGAAATGCTAAGTTATTAGTGGACTCCATTTGCTAAAGCACTTTTTTATTATCCTGATGTGCTAACTCTGCAGGGAATTTAGATCTAATTTCACTTAGCAAGTAAGTTGTAGAAAAAATAAATAATTCAAAGCTCATTTAAAGAATGAGAGATGATAATAAGTAAGCCTTTATACTCCTACTTCACTGTAAGTTAAGCCCTAGATCATACTCTGAATTGTTCCCTACGCTGACAGCTGTTGCATTATTATGAGGAGAGACTCAAGTCTAGCACACTGTTGGGCTGGTGCTGAAAAAAAAAAGTGCTAAGGATGGAATCCAGTTGTCTTTCAAGATATTTCAGAATGTTTCTACTTAGAAATCTTTGTGATTTTGCAGTATATTAAATCTGATGTGAATATTTTTGGTTCAGTTCACTTAAGGGCATGTCAGGTTCCGTGCTTTGGAATTCAAGTTGCTGTGTTCGTTCTTTCTATGTGTTGACTCAAAATACACCACGGGTGTTTCTTCTGTTTTTACTATGATGATTAGAGCTAATTTCACTCATATGCCAACATAGCTTAATAAGAGTTGTCCAGAATACCACTTTTAGTAACTGCATGCACTGATACTTAGTAGGAAAGCTTCACATTCCCATACAGAGTCAAACTAAAGTATTCAAAACTGATGAAGGGATTTGAGTACCCAATAAACATATGGATGTTGCCAGCTAATTGCCCATCTGTATCCTTCCTAAAAAACAACTAGGAACAGATGCTTCTCTCTTCCTGTGTCACAGCATAGGAGGAGTTCACTTTTGTCAGTTGTAGTGATAGTAAAATGCAGGGTGAAGTCTGTGAAATTGAATCAAGTTACCTTAAATGTGGAATAGCTGAAGTGTATCCTGTATTCTTCTGATTTGGGGGAAAAGAAGTTTAAACTCAGTTACCTCTGAATAGTCTTAAAAGGGGACTTTGTTTTGATTTTGTTAGTAAATCAGATGTGTGACATATTGAAGTTGTATCATAAGTACAAGCTAGTTCTCTATAAATTGTGAAAGTGAACTGAATACCAGATGCCTAGAGCTACTTTTTAAATTAACAGGAGTTAGAGAGGTCATTCTTCTAATTGAATACTATCCAGTGCACATGTCTACATTTAGGCTAATCATCTGTTCACCTGAACCAGTGTAAAAAGCTGCAACATCGCCAACTGGCACGTGGATACTACCTTATTTCAGTGGGTTTAAAACATTCAGGGTGTACTGCAAGTAGGGGAAAACCGGATGCATTAGAGCATTGCTGAGAAGATGTTCATTCCTTTGCTTGGAGGTCACTGTCTAAGCAGGGGTTAAAAATTGTCATTTGATGGACAGATAAAGACTCCTGTAAATATTTGGTCAGCCTCTAACTTCTGCTTGCATGACTGACATCTTTCATGCTATGGCATTCAGGGGAGGAGCTGTCACTTAATGTGGACTTTGATTGTGTCTTATGCAAAAGGACACTAATTACACTTTTTTTTTTTTAGCTTGACAGTAAATTTTAAAAATCTCTTGCTAAACTGTAATTTGCTGTAATTACTGTGTATAAGGAATTGATAGAGGTAATGATAAAATTAGAAGGCAGATTTTAAAAATGCTTAAAATAATCACTCACTTTTTTTAAGTTGCTTTCTTCCTCAATGACATCTATTTAGCAATGAATTTAACAACTAGTGAGATGGATACCTAGATGGGCTGCTAGGTTTAAGAATGGGTTCCTAAATTTACTATACAACCTCTTTTATGCTTATTTTAACACAGGCTTCCACTAGGAGCCATGAAGGCTGTTTTAACAATTTGAACTAATCACAGTGAAGTATCCCCACAGGGCATCAAAAATCAGTGGTGACAACAATTGCTTTTGTGTGATTAACCCTTGAAGACGTTGTTTGATGCGTTCTTTTTTGGGTCTTCTAAGGCTGCAACTGTTAAAGCCTGTTGAAATATAGCTGAAAATAAAATGTTAAAAAAATACTGTAGCAGTAATAATTAGTTTCTTTTGTGAATTACTGTTTTAACAGTACCTGCTGAAAGTCAATGAAATCAAGATTAAAAAAGGAGTGGACTTGCTTCAGAACTTGATCAAGTATTTTCATGCTCAGTGCAAGTATGTTTTAGTTTTTTTTATATCTACACAATAACTGGAGCAATATTTTGTTTTAACGTTTGACATCATTATAACACTTTTTAAAATTTTTCAAAATAAATGCAAGATTCAGCTGTTCTTGCTAATGTCTTTTGACAAATTGCTTTTCTCAGAGATTAGTCATTGCTTTTGTACTGTATACCAAAACATGTAATGAGGTTGAGCTAGTACCATAGAATATAATTGTCTGTACCAAAGGAGTGACGCACAATAATTTGGCATATTTCATAAACTACTCTTGAAACAGAGCTATTAGTTTTGTCTATTAGTTAGTGGTCCATTAGTTTTGATGGGGTTTTTTGAGTGTATCTAGCAATGATCTAAATTAATTCTATGCTCATGAAAAATAAATTGCATAAGCAGTGGAATAAAACTATATTGAAAACTATATTGAATAAAAATATATTTTTTTCTAATTAATTGGAGGACTCAGTAATAAAACATGAAGCTCTCATTAGAATTGTGTACTTTTTTATGGTAGTCTTACAGATCAATAATATAGCAGTAAAATCATAGCTATAAACTTGAAAAAGCTGCTGTTAACCTGTTATAACAGTAAGTTTTCATCTTAAAAGACCAGTCTGCATCTATGTAGGTTTTTTCCTTATATAGCTATGTCACTTTAAAAATCAGATTCACCATCTGCTCTGTCCATTTAATAAAGCTTCAACAACATAAATGCTGTGTTGTGTTGTCACTTTCATGTCTGCTTCCCAGAGTGAAAATATTTCTGTTGCAAATGGTGCACCAATTTTTAATCAAATGTGTGTGTAGTTGTGGTTTCTTTAAATTTATTTTTCAAATCTCACTTTTTTTTTCTTTTTTTTTTAAGACCTGGAATACATGGCATAGATTATATTACTGTGCCAATACAAAAATAGATATGATACTGTAATGTGTCTCCTATTCAGTTTGCATATAGGCCATAATTAATGATTGGGAAACAAAGGGGTTTTCCTTTAGTAAGAAGATTGCATCAGACATTAAATTATTGGGCTCCAAGAAGTCACAATTATTTTGCATCTGCTAGAGCTTTTTTGCTGTTCTACAGATGAATCTTGCTTGTTCTGGGCCTTCAAAAAGTGGGATGAGAACCTGTGTTTAAGGTGAGAATGAGGAAAACTTATGAGGCAGTGGATTGTGGCAGTTCTGAATCTAATTGGGGATTTTGCATGTTAGAATAAGCTATGGTGGGAATAAAGAGATGGATCTGTCAAAGATGCATAAAAAAATGTTTAATGTTTTGAAATTTATGGCATGGCATAATAATATGCACACCTTCCTTTGGCAATGTTTTAAATAGAAAATACAAAGTAAAATTTAATAACAGTTTGCTTTTTGTTTTTAAGTTTCTTTCAGGATGGGTTAAAAGCAGTTGAAAGTCTCAAGCCTTCAATTGAGACACTCTCCACAGATCTTTATACAGTGAGTAGCAACCTTTCACATTTGTGTTGTAAACAGTTTTTTATAGTAGAACTGTGATCATTTTGGTTCAGGTTTGGTGACTGTTTTAATAGTCAGCATTTTAAGGTTTTGAGTAGATTTTTGAGTAAAATTTTGGTTTAATATCATATCCAGAAGCTTTAGTTTTAGTTCAGGACCCCACTGTGTAAAATGTTAGGAAAACAGCCTTTGCTCTAAAATGTGTACTGACTAAGTGGAAAATAACATGGTTTCAAACTGAACACAAGGAAGTAAGAACAGTGTGAGGCAATATCAAAGTCTTAAGCCAGCAACATCCTAGCCATTATCAAGTTTTCTGAACATATAAAGGAAAATAAACTGATCACATTATCTTTTCTCTTTGTGTTTTCATTCTTCCTGAACATTTCTCAGAAAAATGAACCAATTCAGTAGCAAGTTTGGAAGAACTGTGTTGAAAAGAAACAATAATGTTATTTTTAACCTGTGTTTTTCTTCATTCAAGATTAAACAAGCACAAGATGAGGAAAGACGACAATTAACACAGCTTAGAGATATTTTAAAATCAGCACTTCAGGTTGATCAGAAAGAGGTGAGCATATAAGGTGGTTTAACTTTGGAATACCCATTTTAATTACTTCTAATGTAATGTTAGTAGTTGAAATAGAGTTGTTTTAACTTTGATCAGCCATCTAATTTCTTTTATTTATTCATATTTGTTTTGATGCTGATACTGTGAATGTTTCTGACAAAGGCTTTTTTTTTTTTAAACAAATTCCCACTAAAAATATGAGACTTACTGTAAAATAATTGCAATATTGGTAACAAAAAGAAAAATACTTATGATGGTGCACAGTATGTGAACTAATAGACACTGGTGTCTATGTTGCTCGAACTGAGAATGGAAGAACTTTGTCAGTATCAAGGAGACTCCATTAGTACAGTCTTATCTCAGAACAATATTCCAAACTATATAAAGATTATGTAAAACTGAACTTCAAATCCCAAAACACCTCTTGTCATCCTCTGCAAAAATGACAATTAAGTTTGCTACTCTGCTGCAAGATGCCAGTTTTCAAACATGTAAGAGCTGGGTCAGTTAGGCAATCTAACAAGTAAGTATTTTTTGAGTTTCAGTTATGATTGCTGTTAGATTCAAAGAATTCTGGAGTAGTTCTATTCGGCAAACTATGATCTGGAAGCAAGCATCTTTTGTATAATCCAATCCTAAATACTGGGTCTACTTTTGTTTCAGATTGCTAGTGCTTCCTCTTCATATAAATAAATGCCAGCTAGCTTCCTTTGTGTGGTTGCAGGGCCATGCGTAAGTGATGAATGAGCCTATTCCCCCCCTTTTCAGATTCTGTTTCTGAGAGGGATCACAGTGAAATAGTTTAGTCTTGTAGAGCTCAGACTTCCTTGATCTTTTCCAGTCTTGCTTTCACCTTCCCATAAAGGTTGTGGTGACTCCCAGCTCTTACTGGTGGCCAGATGATGGTTGTTGAGCAATCTAATCTAGTGAAACATGTCCCTGCCCATGGCCCAGGGATTGGACTAGATGATCTTTAAAGGTCCCTTCCAACCCAGACCATTCTGTTATTCTATGACTTGCTGATAGGCATTTGAACAGTCTTAAACACTCTTCACTTTGAGGTGCTGTTTGTTACATGTGAAGTTTGTGATAATGACCATTGTGTACAAAGTCCATACAGTTTGCAGGCACTTTCTTAGATTCTGCCTGGCATTTAGGACTCACTGAGGGGTGCATTTGCTAAAAACTTCCAAATTTGAGCTCTGTGGAATGAAAGCCTAGTGATCCTCATGGAAATGGTGACTACTTGGGATTCACCGTTGATTGTCCACTCTCAGTGAGGAGTCTTTGCTGTTTAGGGTGTGTTAGCAGGCTTCCTATTTTATTTGGGTCTTTGTTTAAGAGAGGTAATAGAAGCAGTTGGGTTTCATGGTTGCTGGGAGTGTTGCTTCTCTATGTTTACCTGTTTATCACTGATACTGGTATTAAATGTATATGGAAAATGTGGTGAGCACACATCTTTTCACAGACTGAAAAATGTAATAATACACAAATTTATTATTTGTACTGGTTTTGTTGCATTTAAAAATAAAAGTGTAAAAAGTGCTTTATGCTATATTCATTATTTATTTATTCTGCAAATTTAGATATAGATGCTTACCTACAGAGAATGAGAAGTACTATAATTATTTTTAAAGTTTTTTGAAAACATCAATTAATCAGTGGGATGCCAAACAATCCTGGTATAATTTACTGTATGACCCACTAATATTATTCTTGTTGCACAGTAATTTCTTTTACTATAACTGATTTCTTTTTCCTTCCTGAAACGCATTTACGTTTTGTGACCGAAGTCTAGGAGAGTAAGTGTTACTATGTTTTAATGAAAATAGTTCGCATGATTTCCATTCAGATTTCAAGAAACTGGATTTTTTCCTCTGAGCTTTTTTCTGTTCGTATGAAAAGACTGGTTCTTTTATTCTCCTCTTCTGTTTTTTGTATTACAAAAAAAAAAAAAAAAAAAAAGAGTTTTTCTTGGGAAAGAAAATTGTTGCAATACAAATTTGTGATTTCCTTTTCACTCTCTTTTGGGAACTAAATCCAGTTGCTTGATTTGCAAGATTTTCAAGATATATGTATTTTCAATTAAAATGGACTTCATGTATGAAATAATAGAACATTGACAAATACTGTTTCTGTTATATTTCTTTTTTAAAAAAAAAAAAAAAGGACAGAAACACTCATGGTGAACCTTTTTTGTTGTGCCTGTGTATGTAGTTTCCTCCTGCACAGAACTTCCTCAAACCTAGTTTGTATTGAAACTTCTTTTTGAAATGTCATTGCGTGTACACCTCCATAATTTTTAATATTTAAACTTCTATTTTTCAAACTGTAGAGCTCCTACAAGTTTCGGGGTCAACCTTAGAGTTGTATTGCCTTCATTTCTCTCTTTTCCTGTGTCCTCTCTGAAGGTAGCCTTACTGTCATGTTGAGATTTGCTTCTGCTGCTTCCACATGTTTGGGAGGACCTGTAATCTATTTAGGTCACTGGAAAATAGGATAAATTTTGTGTTTCTTGGCAAAAATTATGGTGGCTGTGCTATAGGAGAGGCTGCCTGCAGGGGGTTCTGGCAGATATATCTGTTGGAGGCTTTGTGGGGCTGTAATAGATAAGGGATGGACCTCTGAAACATCCTTTTGGCAATGATCCTGCAGATGCAAGAGAAGCTCAGGCTCTTGGAGAGCTGTAAGGGCTTTTCGGCAGCTTTACGCACAGGTGTGATCCAGACAGTCTAAAATCCTGCTCCATGGGAGCTGTGGAATGGCTAGCTAAAATTTGCTGTGTATAAGTTAAGGCATCTTGTATGGAAAGTTGTGTTCAAATAGTGGGGCTGATAAGTAGGTTTTTAGAATCTCTCTTATCAGTAGTCACAGACCATCTTTACAGAATACTGTTTTCACATTTCTTTCACTTTTAGCTATGCTATTCAGCTTGATTTAGAAGTCAGTCGGTCTTTATAAAGCTTTGGAAGAGATCATTTCAAGCCTCTTTACAGTCAGCAAGGTGATTCACTATAAACATGCTGCAATGAAATGACTTGGCTTTTTTTTTTTTTTTTTTATTTTGGTATGCCTATCTGTATTTCAAAGCTGATAAAGTGGACAAAGTTCAGTTTCTTAGGCTTGTGTACTTCAGTCTTGTCTGATCTTGTTATTTTCAAGAGATATTTAAAATTACAATACTCTGTGCTAGGTATGTCCTATACCCTGCAGTGATCTATTTCCTCCCATAGGTAATGTACATTGTTCCTGCTCCTCTGATGAGGCCATTGGGTCTGACACTGTTATCTGTGATTTGTACTCCTGTTATGTGCAATATGCAAACCAGAAATAAGGGAAGATACTTGGGGGAGCCTGCATATGGAAAAGGCATGCTGAAATTGCCTGGAAGGATGTTAATTGTAATAGTGGTTTGCAGTATGGCATCCCGTCTGTTAGGAGCTAGATCAAAATCATGAACTTGTTTGTCAAAGAGTTGTGGAAATCCATTATCTGGCAATTATGTTGGACACTATTGATTTTGATGTGGCCTGAATCAAGGATTTAAAATGAAAATCTCCTTGGCTTATCCTTAAGTTCTTTTCATGAAATGGTATTATGTTTTTTAAAGATACTGCTCATAGTAGCGAATGTGTGGAAATACATGTCAGCTACAGCAGCTTCCTCTCTGGTTGAAATGAGGCAGGAAGCTTGTATTATTGGCTTGCCAGTTTGGCCAAACACAGCAGCTGAGCGTAAAAAACAGCTGAAGGGAGGTAGCTGAAATGTAGCAGAAAATAATGCACAAAAAGTAGCAGCACAGTCTTAAGTAATGGGAATGGTCTTATGGGCAGGTGTTGCAGGTCATCTGAAATCTTTACGTAATTGAGGATGTGGAGAACTGAAATTAATTTCCTGTAAGGCCTCTAATCTTCTTGGGAATGGAGTCACTTTACTGACTAATGGGAGGCAGAGATCAAGGCATTAGTAAGACACAACAGGCAATGTCAGATCAGATTTTCTTCAGAAGTCAGTAAATGTATGCATGCAGTGGTTCTTAATGAGTGTCGAGAATTTTTTTAAATGTGCTGTTCTTCTGTTGGGCAGCCAGAGTGCAATCCCAAATAATTCTGTGTAAACAGGCTGCAGAGGAACAGTAAACAGACTGGTTTAAATCTAAAGGGATGCTTTGTCAGGTACTGACATTTAAGTGGTGGTTATATAGTGCTTTTAAAAACCTCAGATTAATGTTGTAGCTACCTGATACAGGTTTCTAGATCACTAGCTGAGAGGCAGGGAAGTGGGCACAGGTTGCTTCTGCTGAAAAGGAGCACCAAGCAGTGCTGCAGCCTGCCTAGAGCTTGGCTCATGGTTCTCAGGACCACTGAGCTCCAGTGCTGTATTCAGGATGAGCCTGAAATCCTGCAGCTTGGAGGTGCACAGAAGGTGCCCAAGTGCACAGAAGAGGGGTGTAGGTGGTAGCTCTGTCCCTACCATCATATTTTGGGCATGTTGCGTTGTCACTACTGTTGAGGAGGATCCTGAACACCTTTGGCTGCATTATTAGCTTTTGTAGCAGAATCTACTGCTGGAGCTTGTAAAGGAGCAACATTGCATCTGAGCTGGCATTCTCTGGGGAAAAGGACAGTCCAAGTGTGTCTTGGTTCTAGCTGGTCTCTTCCCCTTGCTTTTATTCAGAGATGTCTTATACTTAGGCTAATAAAGTGTATGACGCTAACTGTAGTTAGAGAGAAACTATCTTCTTAATTCATACTTTTTAGATCACTGTATATTCTATTTTATCATGTGTGCACTCTGAAAGCCCCAAATGATGTATCCTGTGATTGTACTCCCAGTATATCTGAGACACACTATCTCTTTAGCAAAAGAGATTTTTTTTTATCAAATTAGTAAGTTTATTTCTTAATAAGTCTTAGGTTTTTGCTTAGAATAGCTCAGACAGTCTTTTAAGTGAGCTGCTTTCTTTGTGTCTTTTTTCCTTGCTATGCTTGTATTATCTGCCATATATAACAGAGGTGTATTATGTCCATAGAGCAAAGATAGTAGAAAAGAAAACAATAAATATTATAAGTACCAGTCATTGTTATTGTAGGCATTGCAAAGTCCACCCCATCATGTTACTTCTGCTAATATAGCATGATACATGAGATTCCTCATTATCAGGTTCTTATTTTTTAAGAAGTTGGACTCTGGCAACAGTGGGTCCTGCCTCTGGGTAGTTCTGAGAGCAGTGAGAAGGTTAGTTAATCCTTGTCACTTCCTGTCCCAGAATTCTACTTTGTTCAAGATATTTTGGTTTAAATTATTCTTCTTACAAAAATAACTTCTCGATTTTGCTGTATGCCTCCTGAACTATGTTTCCAGGAGGTCTCTTCTGCTTTTCAGACAATAACTTGACTCAGTTTCCACAAGAAAGACCACTTCTTCAAATTTATCTATGTAATCTTTTTACAATGGAAAGGTGCCCTAGGAATTGCATGTGGTAATAATCTTTAGTGTTTGTACACTGCAGTGTTTGCATGGGTTGGAAAGCCCGCTGCTCAATTAAATTTTGGGTTAAAAACACCATATATTAAGGCCAATAGCAAAGCTAAAATAAAAACAAGTAAGAGGATTTTGGCAGGTGCTGATAATGGCTACTTCTCAAATGTTTTTTGTGCACTCTGAAAAAAGAAATGGATCTTGTTCTCTCTCACTGAGGAGGAAAAATATGCTTTGTTTGGCCTGTAGGATTAGACGAGGAGGGAAAGGCTCTGAAACTCATTAATAGGGGGGATATTTTGGTTGAAATGGTGGAATGCATTGCAAATTGCTGTTCTGTATATTTCAGGATTCTCAGATTCGTCAGAGTACAGCTTACAGCTTACATCAGCCTCAGGGAAACAAGGAACATGGCACTGAACGAAATGGTAGTCTGTACAAGAAAAGTGATGGGTAAGTACTGGTGGATTCTACTGGAAAAAAAAATAAATTAGGTCCTAAGAGCTGAAGTGACGTAATACTAAATGTATTAAAAACTGAGTCACTTTTTTTTCTTTCTCTCTCCCTCCCCCCCCCCCCCCCAAACCAGAATCAGAAAAGTGTGGCAGAAAAGGAAGTGCTCAGTTAAAAATGGCTTTCTTACAATTTCCCATGGTACAGTAAGTATTTGTTTACAACATTTTATGTACATGGTTGCTAATACAAAAAGGCAAGCTATGCCGCTCTATATTTATAATTTGGAATTAGCTAGATTCCTGATGCAGTGTTTTGAATATGATGGATACATTTTTTAAGGCAGTCTTTCAGAACTATGTCAAGACATACACAGCATCTAAAAATACAACTGTTTTAATGCTCATGACTGTTAATGGGAAAAAAATGGTTTTTTTAATGACTCAGTTCATGTAAAGTGTTCATATTGTACTAGGCTATCTAAAAATACAAATTCTAACTTCGTTTTTTTGGAAAGATATGGTTGGGCATTAAGCCATCTTTTAGATATGGGTTAAACAACTTTTCGTATTTACAAGACAAACTGAGAGAATGCTGAATCTCTTCTCTCCCCCAGCTTTGCTGCTATATGGGTAATCTGTTACGAAGGTAGCTTTCCTGGGGAATAGCTGTAGGGGAAAAGCAACTCTGAAGGCAACTTCTACCAGAATGACTAGAGAGTTAGAAGTCCCTCTTTCTTGGCTACCAATCTTTGAAATGCATTAAAAAACTTCTTATATTTATACTTAAAGTTTTAAAACTGTATACTTTCATGTTTTGGACCTGCTACGCTTGGCTTTGAACTCAGCTGGTTTTGCTTTCCCATAACTTTTCTCTTTTTATATTGCTTTCTCAAAACTTTTAAAAAAGTTTCTTAAGGCAAAAATCAACTCGGTGACAATATTTCCCATTCTTGGTCTAATAAACAGTCCTGTTTCTTGATCCTGTTATGAACTGTTCTGTTCTTCATCCTGTTATGCCTGTTGCTATGACTACAAGTTGACCCTGGCAGCAAAAATTAATCAATCTCTCATTTGTGCATCTAACCACAAGCTGTTGCCTTCTGAGTTGACAACCAGGAGTTAAGGAGGAGTGCAAAACCAGGCCTGCAAAGTAGAGCCATTACTATGGCTTCGGGATTGTCCACCAGTTTATCCCTGTTCTCATTTGAGTGCATATGAGGGTGTCTTTCTCAGAGAAAAGTCTGTTAGTCCATTCTATATTGGTGTCTCCATGTGCTGTAAATGCATTTGGCATTGAACAAGCAGTAGTGGTACCAGTAGGAGTGTAGCTAGGGCAGCTCAGAGCTGGCAGAGGCTACAAAATCCACTTTTAGAGCAGAATTTTAAAACTTTCACATGGAAGTACAGTTACTGAGTCTATCAAGATACTGTTGTTCTTCTTTTTTTATAAGCTGTCTACCAGATGGTCTAACATTTTTAGAAGCAGTAAGTTCCCACTGAAATCAGTGGAGCTGTAGCTGGAAATCAGTTGCTAAGGTAGATACTTAAATGTGGGTTTAGTTATGTGGGCTTCACAGGTTTGGTCTTGATCTTTTTATATTACAAAATAAACAATTACCTTCTTGTTTAAAATATACTCCTAAGAAGTATTTTTACTTATTTGCTCACTTTCCCCTTATGTGTTGATAGCAGTTTTGTGTAAAATTTAAATTGATGCTTGTTTTATATACATGGGAATGGGTAGAAGTAATTTCTGTTTGTTAAGAATTTTCTGGGCTGCTCTGAACTCAAGCAATGTTGATTTCCAAGATTTCTCAGGGTTGGTATCTTCTGGTCTCTCAAATATGGCGTGTCATTCTCTCTTCCCAGCTGTTCATCAAAATGAACCATCTCTCAGAAATTCAGTTGTCAGTTTTGCTTGCTTTGTCAAATTCAAATTTGTCAATGCTTTTTCCTCTAAAGGCAAAGTATTCTTCATGGCTTTCTGTTTTTTGTTCGAGTAGTCTCTATTTATGAGGGACTGTCTTTTTAGTTAGTTTCCAGAACAGCTATCTTCAGGCAGTTGCACATGCTGTATTCTGACTTAACTTGCCTGCCAAGTGCTCTCCTGATATGGATGGGGGGAGAGTATGGTTGGTTCTTCGTCAGTCACCCATCTGTACTGCTGAATATACGTGTCTGCTTTGGTATATGTACAAAAATTATACTTCTAGACAACTAAAAGCTTCAAAGAAATTAGTATTCATAGAGCAACGTGCAAGGCAATGGTTGATGGAAAACCAGATGCTGCTCCTTTGTGTAATTATTAGCAGTTGGAAATTTTCTGATATCTACCTGACTGCAATTTAACGCATGTGAATGAAAAAAACAATGATAGAAGCAGGTTGAACCATGTAAATAGGAATTCCTAAGTGGTTTCCAGATCAAGAAGTCATAAGGGAAAAACATACATTTGAGGAACCTCAAATTCCTCAAAATTGATTTGTGTTTAAAGAGCTTAAATGGAATTTGCTGGTTGTCTGCAAAAAAAAGGAATGTAATCAAAGAATATCAAGGAATCTTTTTGTTGTTGTTGTTCTTTCTTTACTGCTGGAAACTTTATCTACCATTATGATTAACAGGACAATCTGAAGGCAAAAGAATCAGATTTAATCTTTTGATTCTTAAGTAAATCACTGTGATACCCAGAAAAAATGCACAATGAAATCAGCCAACCAGTCTGCTAAGTAAGTGGACACATTTGCTTTTGCCTTTTGTAAAAATCAGCTCTGCATCATGGCACTCCTCGGTATTGTCTTAGAGGCCTAAACTTTTGATTCCTACACTTACTGATTATTGCCAGAACAGATTTTAAGTCAATTTTGTAGGATAGAGGGTTACCGTTTCTGCAGGAAGGAACATGAGTTGATGCTGACGTATGCGTGTATGGCATGAAAGGTGGCAGCGCATCTTTTCAGGGTGTTGATATGTTAACATGGGTGTCCAAAAATTCAGCAGTAGTGTGAAATTTAATTGTCTAATCAGGGACTCGAGCAAGAAAAAAAGCTCAGAGGTTTCAAACAAATACTGTAGTAGCAGTTACACATTTGTTACCATTTTCTGCTTCTAGTGTCTCCTAATCCTGCCAAATGTCCAGATCCACCTACAGCCTTGTGTGGCTAAGGAATTTATACAGCCTTACCTCACTTTGTCGTGTGGTGCTGACTTCTCCCCAAGCATCATCTGCCATGTGGTGGAAGTGTGTTGTCTGCCAAGTAACGGGCAGATGCGGGGGGGGGGGAGACACTGTTATTTGGCTCTAGGGTAGAAGCATGAATGAAGTGGTATCAGCCACATACATGTGGAGATGTCAGGGTTTTTTAATACCCTTGCTAATTTTGACTTGAGGTTGGGAGGTCCTCAGTTAAAAGCTTTGGAATATGTTTGGATTCCAAGATCAGCACATTGGCCCAGGATGTGTTTTAAGTTGTTGCAGCCATTTCTTTGGGTTCTCATATCCTGATATGGAGTTCTTACGCTGCATTCTCCTACTGAGAGAGATGAGTTCTGTGTATAATGGTTCTTCAGAGCTCTCTCAAGCATTTTAGTGGATCCGTTTACAGCTTCATTTTTTGTAAGTTATAGAAAACTAGTTAGGTCCTGAATGCGCTTCAGGTCCAAGTCCTGGAGCAAGTGGATTCTTGCTTAACCTGAATCTACTTGCATTTTTACATTCTCACAGAGCCTGTGAGAAAGGTATATATGAGTTGCCCTGCGGCTTGTTTACCAAATACTTATATTTTGATTTTTGTTTGCTTTATTTTGTATTTTCATTATATGCAGCTTCTGGACACTTCTTAGACAGTTACGTTAAGAATGTAAACACTGGAAACTTCAGTGCTATAGATAGGAAGTATATTTAACTGAGAAAATGGGCCCAAGCTAGCATTTTTCAAGATGTTTTCTTGTATACTTCTAGTTAAAAAGAACTCTTGTTGATAGGCTAAAATAATGAAAACTGCATGCAGTTTTACTACTAAGAGGCATGTCTGGAATTTTAAAACTGTTTACTAGGCAGAGTATACAATGAAGTTGCTAATTAATTGTCATCTTGCTGCCTCCAGAACCTCTCTTGGGCACAATTTCTTTTACATTGCCCAGCAAGTGACCTGCAGGTTTGTTGTTTCAAAGCATGCATGATGTTGTTATGTCTACTGCTTACATCAGGCAAAACATGAGTGTGCTGTTTCAAGGACACCATGCTTATTTTTTTTCTCTGCCCCTCCCCCCCTTTTTTTTAAAAGGGGAAAAAAAAAGTAATTGTTTCCCTCCTTATGTTTCTCCATGGTTTTGGTTTTTTACTGGTCTTCAGATATGATGATGTTGTTTTTTGGTCAGCTACATTGTTTTATGAGATTGTTTCAAGGAGATCTGTACTCTTCAGATTTGTTCTCCCTTCTTTTTGAATGAAATATTTTCATCAATAAGTTTAGAAGAGATTGTGAAGGTCTACATATCTTATGATTAATTGCAAGTTAATTACATTATCTGGTAGTTCAGCTTCATTTGATAGTTCTTGTTTAGATGATTAAATCTTGTTTTAGCAACTTGGTAGATTAAAATTGTTAGAACGCAACAGTAAGTGTGGTCATGTGTTTATGTATATTGCTATCTTTGTAATAGCACTTTCCTAATGATTTAAATTACTGTTTTTCAGATGCTATTGTATAGAGCAGAGTCTCTCTAGTTAAATCTGCTTTAATTATTCTAAAACAAGAGTGAAACTAGTTATCCATTGTAGCAAGTGCAAGCCATTCCTAAAATCGAGATTGCAAACACAATGTCTTTCTAGGTCCTACCTCAGGTCTGCAGGACAGGCAGGTTAAGGGAAAGAAGAGAATACTACAGAGATGCTATTTGAAAAGTTTTTGTACCCTTTATGAGACTTTTTCAAAACTAATTTTGCTTGTGCTTTTTGCTTTTAGTAAAACATTGCCACTTTCTACTCAATAAGGAACTGAAATAGCTGAGAGGAATTTGACTAGAAAATGTATATCATTATAGACTATATTTTGTTTCACTACATTTTTTAGTAATGAACTATCTCCAATTTAGTTTTGCATATATTTGTTGCAAGACTTCTCTGTGCAAACTTCTTATATTCCTTTAATGTGTCCCTTCACTGGTTTAAAAGTTGAGCAGTTTTTCTAAACTGGTTATCTAGGCTTTCTTTAAAAACGTTAGCAGGAGTAAAATTATTTGATTATTGAAAACCTAGACAACTAATTTTTTTTAAACTAAATGTCTAAATATTGGAGGATTAAACTTAGGTAGAATCAATCTGTCTCCTTGTCATACCTGATTCCTTCAGATAAGTGTTACTGGTAAGGTGATCGGAGTAGTGATAATTAAAGTGATTTTACCCCTCTCCCCTTTCAAAATTCTAGTGTCTATCCAGTTATCAGTGAACAAAACAGCCTGATATAAGATAATGAAGTTTACAAACGAAGATGCAGAAGAAAACATAAATCAAAATCTGAGTACCTTGAAAATTAAAGTAACAGCCATTTGTCAAGGCTTTTTGGCCAGTGGGATGTTATCCTGTTTCTGGACTGCAGGGCTCAGTCAGTATCAATATACTAAAATGTGTATGTTTTATCTTCAAATAGGCTAACCGACCTCCAGCAAAGCTCAATCTGTTAACCTGCCAAGTGAAAACAAACCCAGAGGAGAAAAAATGTTTTGACCTCATATCACGTAGGTTTGTTGTTTAGGTCTTCTTACTTGCAGCTAATATCAAAAGAGTTTTGCATTATTTCTGTAGATGTTTCAATAACCCACTTAAACATTTTTGCAATTGTAGAACTTGTAAAACTTGTAAAACTTCCCTTTATAAAATGCCCTTCCTATGACAATTTCCCATTTCACTTATTTTAGCATAATGCAACTAATTGTACCTGTATCTTTGGAAAACCACTTGTTTTTAAAGCTGTCTTTACTCCTTCTTTCTACATCATTTTGTGCTACCTTACAATAGAGTAACAATGTTTTTTCTGTGACATCATTCTTTATATTGAAAATGTCATAGCTGATCGTCTGGAAAAGTTATGATTTTTGTACAAAATCAAAAGAAGCTTTTAAACCATGACAAAACTTCTTAAAATCTAAGCATAGTGGTCTCTATGCAACTGTGAAGAAAATACTGAAAACTTTTTTAGTTTTGTAATCTCATAATACATACAAAGGTGAGATAAAGAGTCTACATACTAAAAACACCAAAACTGAATAATTTTGGGAACTGAATGGGATGATACAACATTGTATAGTATCAGGTTTCCTTTTTTTTTTCTCACTGGGACATTTTAGTATTCTATTTACGGACTCAATAAAAATATATTACTAAAATATATATCTGAAATTATTTGGTGAGAAGAATGTAAATCTATTCGTCATTTGTTCCTTTATGGAGCATAAAGTTCTTTTCTATTTGTAAATGTAAGATATTGCTACTTCTGTTAATAGACTAGTACTCATGTATGCAATATACAGCTTTTCCATCTCTGTACAAGCAAGTGGTCTTCCCTGTTTACTTTTAAGCTTTCTTTCTTTGTTGATGACCACATCACATTTTGCCCAATATCAACTTATCACAACATTATCGTTTGCCCATCATACATATGACAAGGCATAACCAGCCTCTTAGCCTTCTCCAGATGACTTTTTCTTTTTGTTTTACTAGAGTTTAAACACATTTCTTGTTTTTTAAAAACTGCGAATTGCTGTATCATGGCAAGATAAAATCTCTTATTCTTTATCTAGCACTTCCCTTTCTGTCCTTTCTTATATCCTCACTCTCTTACAATTTCCCATGTTTGAAACAATCTTTTAATACCTTTTTGCCTGAATATTTTTCAAACTTTAGGAATTTTCAGCCTAGAATATCTTTTTGACAGTAGCTTTAGCTCTGTTCTTCTTATCAACTATTCTAATTTTAACTCCAACTCAATCATTAAACTATATCTTATCTCATTTGTTTCATAGACTTAAAATGTATTATGCTTTTTTCTTTAATAGTACACTATGATAACAATGCTTAGAATTACAAAAGTAGTCGTAAATTGAAAATTTTGAGCCTGATTTAATTGAAACAGCTTGGGGCTTATTCTGATAGTAGTTCGGAGTTTGGCAAATTTGTTTTGCCATTTTTGATTACTGTGGTTTTAAGAGCTCATTTGGAAACTTTGTATCTTCCTTACATATGCAGATAAACTGAAATATGGACTCTATATTTTACTCACCACTCCCCCCCCGCCCCAGCAGAATTTTAGACTTGTGGTTACTGAGGTTAAATCCAGAATATGGATAAATTACTACGCTCTTCTGCTGCTTATGCAACAGAAGCACAGCATTGAAGAAAACGGTTTCTGTTTAAAGAGCAACAAGCCACCTTGTGTAAACATAGGTATAAACATAGATGAACTGTAGGTAGTAAGAGTGAAACTTGCTAATAAATAGACTTTTGCCTGTCAACGCTCCAGTGATGAGATTGGAGACCTCAGGAGTCATACATTAATTTTAGATTTTTTTGAGAGATTTCTGCAAAATCAGTTTTTCAATCTTTTTTTTTAATCAGTATGTGAATTATTTATTGTGCAGATGACAGAACGTACCACTTTCAAGCAGAGGATGAACAGGAATGTCAAATGTGAGTTACTTTGCTAATTTTATTTTTGATACTGGTGTTCTACTGAGACGTTACCTTGAACGTTAGAAGTGCCGAAACATTTAATAGCAAAATATTACTGCCATTTTAGATGGACATCTGTGCTACAAAACAGCAAAGAGGAAGCTTTAAATAATGCATTCAAAGGAGATGATAACACAGGAGAAAATAATATTGTCCAGGAACTGACAAAAGAAATTATATCTGAAGTCCAGAGGATGACTGGAAATGATGTGTGTTGTGACTGTGGAGCACAAGGTGACTTAATTAAGCATATTTCTAATTGGTAAAAATTCTGTGTCTCATGAGACTATTTAAGCTGATGTTTTATGCTTTCACGTTTACTCCTTATCTCACAAAGATTATACACGTAGTAGAATGTGCTAACAATTTAATTGCACTGTTTTACTAAGATTGATTTGCTATATGCATATTGTCAGTGGGGAGAAAAGTTAGTAAAAAGTGCTTACTTTTCTCCCATGTATTTTGCTAATTGAAACTGTTGCTTATATAAATCAATTGAACTTATTTTATTAGCCCATATTTTACATAAGATTTAGGTAAAACTGGAAAGCAGTAAGATATTTGAAGCATTTTCCTAATAAACCTCAATTTTTCTTTTAACTTTTATGTTTGACTTATATGAATATGTTTAAGACTGCTTATTTGGAAAAGAAGGCACCTGCTGACTATGGTTCACAGTGTTTGCAGTGTTGGTTTTGTTGATCGATGAATTTCTACTTTAATCCTCTTCAAATTATTTTTTAAATAGTGCTGTTTCCTGTGTTCTTTTATGTTACAGAGGCACTGCAGGACTTAAGATTTTTTTGATCTGAAACTGTAGCTGAAAACATCAGTTCTGAAGCTGTATGCACTTTATAAATCAATAGTAACTTCCAGCAATAGATACTGTATAAAACTATGGGAAGAGTCAATCCTGTTGTCTTTAAAGGAAAAGATTGTAAACAGCTACTACCAAACCTTTATCAAATAAATTAATTTCTAAGCTGTCTAAATCTTCAGAAATTAATTATTTCTCTGGAAGATGAGGGACTGTTACAGTAAGAATGCAAAATACCAGGAGAAAAGACAAGCAGGAGTAACAGAAGGAGAGGGATGAGTCTTAGTATCTTTGAAATAGTTGAGTGAGAGTCCATTGTAGTGCAGTGCTGTATGTATACTTCAGAATCACTGCTGCTTCACTTAGTCTAAAGTTTATACTTGAAATACAAAAAAAAAACCCAACCCTGTAGGTATTGTTATTTCAGTCTGAACTGCACCTATACCCCCAGCTGAGAATGTGACACCATTGCATTGGTGGTAGAAAAACACAGTTCCTGAAAGCCATGTGGAGAATGACAAACTGGACTGTTTGAGCAGCTCACTTGGATAGCAATGTCCTTGATAAAAAAATTTTGCATCTTCACTTCTCTTACCATTAAAAAAAAAAATTGATTTGTGTTTCCCAATACAGTAAATGTAAAGATATAAATTTAAAAAAAACCTGATAATTCACATGCAGGAATTTTACTTTACAGAATTTCATTTCTGTATACTACACTTTCTAGAATAAAATAATTACCTGAACAAATTTTAATTCTGTGGGTACTTTCTGTTTCAGATCCTACGTGGCTTTCAACAAATTTGGGAATTCTAACTTGCATTGAATGCTCAGGAATCCATAGAGAACTTGGTGTTCACTATTCCAGAATGCAATCACTTACATTAGATGTGCTGGGAACATCTGAACTTCTGGTAATGAAACTGCTTTTATTAACTTAAAAATAGTACTATAAAAGACTTCCAACATAAGTATATTTTTGTCACTTTAACAATAATGTTGTTCCAATCTTGAAAGTTGCCTCTGGATAAACATAATTTAGGAAAGCTTAATTCTTCAAGTTACAGGGAAGCTCCTGGAACATAGTGTCTTACTGAAAACTTTGCCTGATCTTAAAATTCAAATTAGTAGAGGCTTCATATTTTTTGTATTTCCAAACCTTTTTATCCTTGGTTGCTTTTTAAAGGAGCACAGCTGTTTGACATACAAATGTGCCTCTCGGATTAAAAATTGAAGGACTTCACAAGTACTTATTCCATTAATTATTTAGCATTATTTTAGAGGAGAACTTTAATCCTCACAGGAAAAAAAATGTATTCAGCTTTGCTACACAGAGACGTTACCATATATCAGCTGCTCTGTGACACTTCGTATGTGTGTTCTTACCCAGCACGAAGTATTTTGCATTTATTCTATGATCTGGTGTCTTAATGGATTATTCTGCAGTTACTTGTTTGTGTATTAAATCCTAGCTGAAAACCGACATCCAAAAAGGTACCTACTTTGTTCCCGATCACTGACATAGTAGCAGAACTAGGAATCAGAACTAAAAAGTCCCAAGCCCCATTTTCCCTTGTCCTCCCACTAGTACGTACATGGCCAATAACCGAACATGTTTCTTAAGTGAGCTGTGGATTTTTTTTATTTTTTTTTTAATCAGCTTGCAAAGAATATTGGGAATGCCGGGTTTAATGAGATTATGGAATTCTGTCTGCCAGTTGATGAGATGGTCAAACCAAATCCAAGCAGCGATATGTAAGTAAAGAGCCACTACTTCTGAAAAAGGCAGGCGTTTAATTTAATATTGCTAATGGGTTGTGCCATTATGGTTTGCACCAGCAGGCCGTGGAAGGTATATGTCTTTATGCATAGCATTATAGCCAAGGAGTGAACCTTTTTTCTGATGCTTTGTGTGTGTTTTATTGAACTTTATCTGATCATATCTTCCCTAATAAGGATTATTTTACCAACTCTCTGAATCATGGTTTGGGGCACAGAAACAAATTAAACATGACTTGCTGGGAATTTTAAAAACACACAAGGGTAGGGATTAAAAAAAAGCTATTTTTGTGCTATTTAAACACAAAATAGAAACTGAAGTAAGGTGTACATTTTGCCTGAAAGATACTGAACACCTAGTGTTTAGAAACTACACCTAGGACTTAAGTCTGTAACTATATGGAATAAAGACAGAACGGAATAAAGACAGAATTGAATTCCTCAAAACCACTGAACAGTGATGGCAGAGACACAGCAAGGACAGCTGCCTACTTTGCTGGATACTACTTCATCGTAAAAGACCTAGTAAATGATGCAGAAACAAACTCAGAAGAATTGGCTTTGGATGAAGCTGATTTTACATTATCTGGACTTTCACCATTCTGACAGAACCAATGTTAAACCGTGCAGTTTAAATAATTTTTGACTACCACTATCAGTAATAATATAGAATATTAATATTAATTTTACTGAATGCTAAATCGTTAGTATAAGAAGACTGCTAAAAATTGATATTTTAAAAAAATCATTTATTTTGATAAATCTACGTATTGAATTTGGGGCTTTTTTAATGAAATGAGAACCTGAAGACAGACACTTTTTTAAACTATGAAGGAATACTGTCATATGCTTTAGGAATAAGAGCTATCCATTGATTCAGTTTATTATTATTTGGATTTTTTTCTTTTTGCTCATTATATAGTATCTAGATGATGAAGTATGCCTTTGTTAAATGTCTTCTGTGCAATGTTGTGTACATCCCAAGAGCTGGTAAGGAGTTATGCCTTTGGGAGGCATGCAACTTCTTGTCTTGCTGTGATGGGAAGAGGAGTAGCCATTTGTTAGCTGGGTTATCAACAGCAAAAGTGATAACTCATGCTGATTCAAGTGTACTAAGTTTTCGCCTCAGTTTAGAGACAAAACTAAAAAAATCCATTACATCCTCCCTGTTACAGTTGTGGTGAAGAGTTGCTTTACAGAACATACTAACTGCTGTGAATACAGATCCAAGACCTGGATAGTCTGTGCAGAGGTATAAGACAGATTTTTGTATCCCATGCCTTCCATCCCTTTCCAGCATATGTAGGAGTACAAGTCAGGTAAACACAAACCTGCAAGGCTGCTGTTAGCAAACCAGCATTATGAAGCTTTGATGTATCTTTTGTACATAGAGCTCGGTAATCTTGATCTCAACTTCACACCAGAGTTCAGAAGGGAAAATTCACAGTCTGTCTTTGTACTAGATATTTGATTCATCTTCTGTAGCTGCATTTCATACTGGAAATATGAGACTGCATGGCTTATGTGGTTATTTAAAAACAAAAATTATCATAATGAATGAGAAATAGTCTTTCCCAGATTTTATTTCAAATAACTTGCATGTATTTATGGAAATCCTAATGTGTATCTTCTGCTAAAAGTTATAGAAATAAATTATATTCAATTTCAGGAATGCAAGAAAAGATTATATTACTGCCAAGTATATTGAGAGAAAATATGCAAGGAAGAAGCATGCTGATAATGCAGCTAAATTGCACGCTCTTTGTGAAGCAGTCAAATCAAGAGACATTCTTGGATTAGTCCAAGTATATGCTGACGGTGTGGATCTCACAGAAAAAATTCCACTGGCCAATGGCCATGTAAGTGTTGTAAATTTTATTAGACAAATTGTTATAAGTGCAATATGTTTTCATTAATTAAAAAGGACTATTTTTTTCTTATTTGAAAATAAGATTTGAAACAGTTTTGAACACTTGTCCTTTTAATGATGTAATTTAACAATAACAAAAGATATTAAATAGTTTAATCTAAATTTTTTCCAAATACTGTCATATTTTAAACATATTAAAACATTAAACATAAATCATCCAATAATCTATTAGTTTTCAACCCATTTGTTTACTTTAAAGGAAAGAAAGGGAAGCAATAAAAGTCTTTACAAGAAATATTTTCATGGTAGCATGTCTAAATCTTTGAAATTAAATGTTTTATTTGATCTAATGTATGTCTTACTAAAATTTCTGCTTCTCTGTAGATCAGAAGAAACAAATATGTTCTTTTGTTTTATTCTTAGGAGCAAGACGAAACAGCACTTCACCTTGCTGTTAGGTCAGTTGATCGAACATCCCTTCATATAGTTGACTTTTTAGTGCAGAACAGGTAAGTGTATGGAAAACTACTAAAATATTATTGATGCTGCTTTTATGTCAAGTAATACAAATACTAAATGAATACAAGTAGTAAAACTAATTCTAGTATTGCAAATGCAATTTTATTCTTTGAAAATCTTGTAATAAGGTTTATTAATATAGGGTAGGAAACTAAATTAGTTTTCTTCTTTCTTATACTCCAATAGTGGCAATCTAGATAAGCAAACATGTAAAGGTAGCACAGCCCTGCATTACTGCTGTCTGACGGACAACGTTGAGTGCCTCAAACTGCTGCTGAGAGGAAAGGCTTCTATTGAAATAGGTAAAAGGGTAATTTGTACTTCAATTTCATATTTGTCACTGCTTCAGATAAGAAACAGTGAAGGTGGAATAAATGTGTTTTCTCCTCAACTGTTTATCATAATTCTGTAAATATAATCTTCATCATTAAAAAACCCTAATATTCACAGTTTATTTCAAGTTTAAAATTGACTTATACATTACACTTGTTTTTTACACAAATTTAGATAAGTAAGTACCAAGATTTTTAACTGCTATCTTGTTGCCTAGTTATATACTGCCATTTCATGCCATATATATGGCATGTTGAGTTGCTACTGCTTGTCATGTTCAGGGGATTGGTATGAGTTAGACCTACATACAGAGGAAAGAGATTAATTTTAGAGTGTGTTGGTCTACTATTTCACTATGTAGCTACAGATTTGTCTTTATCTTTAGTAATGGACATGTTAATAGTGACACCTATCATCATAACTTTCTTTTCTTGCTGTAATACAGCTAATGAATCAGGAGAGACACCACTTGATATAGCTAAACGTTTAAAACATACTCACTGTGAAGAGTTGGTAAGTGTTGCATCTTTCTGTGTGTTTGTGCATTTATAAGCAGAATCATGTCTGAATATTTAACAGTTTACAGTTGAATATTCAATGAATATATTCCAGATGGAATAGTTGTACACTTAGAAATAGTTATATGCTTATATCAACTTATATGCTTTTAAGAAGAAAATCATATTTCTTTTTAGATGCTTTGGAAATGCTAAACTTCTTGGGGCCAGGGTATGATTCTGTTGGAGCTAATAGTCCCAGATCCACAAGTAAGATCCCCACAGTAAGTTTGCAGACAACACCAAGTTGGGCGGGAGTGTTGATCTGCTTGGGGGTAGGAAGGCTCTACAGAGGGATCTGGACAGGCTAGATCGATGGGCTGAGGATAAGTGTATGAGGTTCAACAAGGCCACGTGCCGGGTCCTGCACTTGGGTCACAACAACCCCATGCAATGCTACAGGCTTGGGGAAGAGTGGCTGGAAAGCTGCCTGGTGGAAAGGGACAATGTATTAGTCAACAGCCAGCTGAATATGAGCCAGCAGTGTGCCCAGGTGGCCAAGAAGGCCAAGGGCATCCTGGCTTGTATCAGAAATAGTGTGGCCAGCAGGACTAGGGTAGTGATCGTCCCGCTGTATTCAGCACTGGTGAGGCCGCACCTCGAGTACTGTGTTCTGTTTTGGGCCCCTCACTACAAGACAGACGTTGAGGTGCTGGAGCGTGTCCAGAGAAGGGCAACAAAGCTGGTGAAGGGTCTAAAGCACAAGTCTTATGAGGAGTGGCTGAGGGAACTGGGGTTGTTTAGCCTGGAGAAAAGGAGGCTGAGGGGAGACCTTATAACTCTCTACAACTACCTGAAAGGAGGTTGTAGCAAGGTGGGGGTTGGTCTCCCAAGTAACAAGTGATAGGATGAGAGGAAACAGCCTCAAGTTCAATGGCCTAAACCTCAGAGGAGGTTTAGGTTGGATATTAGGAAAAATTTCTTCATCGAAAGGGTTGTCAAGCACTGGAACAGGCTTCCCAGGGAATTGGTTGAGTCACCACTCCTGGAGGTATTTAAAAGGTGTGTAGAAGTGGTGCTTAGGGACATGGTTTAGTGGTGGACTTGTCAGTGTTAGGTTTATGGTTGGACTCTATCTTAAAGGTCCTTTCCAACCTAAGCGATTCTGTGATTCTGAGTATCTGACATCTCATTGAAATCTAATCACTAAAGTATTTATTATGGGTGAAGGCCATGGATGACAGCCATTTTCTTGTTGCCCAGAGAAGTTGTGGATGCCCCATCATTGGAAGTGTCCAATGTCAGGTTGGATGGGACTTTGAGCAATCTGATCTAGTGGAAAATGTCCATGCCTATGACAGGGGAGGAGGGGGTGGGGGTGGTGGACTAGATGGTCTTTAAAGGTCCATTCCAACCCAACCCATTCTGTGATTCTATGAGAAGTTGGCTACCATCACTACTTTTAGTGAGCAAGATAAATGGATTAGTGGGGTCAAGGCTTCTTGCTAAGTGAGTCTGAAAAACATATGCCATTGCAGTTAATTTCTTTGACGTGCAATTTCTAGATCAAAGCAAATAGGATGTGGTGTTTGTCAGAAAATGGATAGTGGACCTACAGTGGTTAATGAAAAGACTAGTTGCTTTTCATTTACTTGTGTCGTATTTGGTCACAGAGCTGAATTCTTTAAACTTACCCCAGTGCAGTAACTTTCTAAATTACTGACATCTGTTTTTAAAATAAAAGTAATATTTGTACTTAAAAACCAAGGTTCCTTCTGTATGTTGTTTTGCTGAGTTTTTAAATACGTTGTTTTAAAATAAGTACTGCACATAGCATAGGTGTCAACAGTCATCTTTTTTTCTTTAGCTTACTCAAGCACTGTCCGGAAGATTTAATTCTCATGTTCATGTAGAATATGAATGGCGGTTACTCCATGAAGATCTGGATGAAAGTGATGATGATGTGGATGAAAAGCTGCAGGTTTGTATCAATACATTTATTATTTTTCTGTACACATATATGTGTAAGCATGGTGTTCATAATGATTTCAGTAACACTACTTTTTACTATAGGTATGAAGGCACTGTGAAATGAAGTTCTGTAGTAAAATGTAGGAACTTAAATTTTAGTTCCTTAAATTATAGTTTGTCTTCTTTTTCCTCTTTAATGTAAGGTATGAAACATATGACTGTGGTGATGATCATACTGTGATTAGCCAGATGTATCTCTTTTTTAATGGAGTCAATAGTTTGTTTCAGTACATCAGGAATATTTAGATCTGCTGACTGTGAAGCAGAACTAACATGAGCTAGGAAAATTGCCTTTATAAAAAGAGAGGCACCTTATAGTATCACCTCATGTTTGTGAAAGAGCTCCAGTAGATGGCTTTAATTTTGAAACAGTTTATGCATTGGCTTGTCTTTAGTGAAACTAAACTAGTGCATTAAATAAGTTTTATCCATTAATAGTAGGGTAGGGTCTTGATTCTGAATCTTCATGTAAAAATATTTTTGGTCTTCTCCCTTTTCATACCTGAAATTTGTGGTGGTGTTGTGGTGCTATTGCATCGAGAATCACAGAATGGTTGGGATTGGGAGGGACCTCTGAAGGTCATCTGGTCCAACCCCCTGCTATAGCAGGGTTACCTATAGCCAGTTGCTCAGGTCCATGACCAGATGGCTTTTGAATATCTCCAAGGATGGTCATATTACAAGTATTACAAAGTATTCCAGTAGCATAGGAACTTCGTTCCATCTTCAAAATTTAATTTCCCAATTTAGGGACCAACTTCAAAAAGTATTTAAGCACCTAAACATACAGGCAGGGAACAAATTACCATGTTTTGATACCTGAACAACACTTAAAATAGGCTTGTATTTCTAGGGGCCAAGTAATTTGAAATGACATATAGGCTCCTAAAGACTAATGACATTCTGAAACTTTCATAATTTGAAGTATTCCAGAGAAGCACTGAACACGTTTTCCTTGTTGCGTGTGCAGTGTTGTAATTGCTTTTGTCTTTTCTGCTTCCTTTACAAAGTGCAAGGAATACACAATAGGCTTTATATTAGTTAACCTTCAGATGTTAGCACAATCTTTTTTTTTCCTCTTGAAAGTAGCTAACAAAAACCCTTTTCTCTTCTGGATAATGAAATTTGACCTTTTTTTTTTTTTCTACAAGTTTTAGCATTTTGATACTTCTCTTGCAAATCCTCCATCTCAGCTAGAGCATGAATTACTAATACTCTAATTAGTAACATAAAACCAAATCTTGTGTGTTGGGTTTTTCTTTGTTTTCAGAAATATTAAACCCTGACAGCCATAGGTTCATTTTCTTTGCCTTCACAGAACATCTTTAAAAATGCTACGTCATCAGAGCATTGAATTGGCTTAATCTTTTGGAGACTAATTTTGACATCAGTAAGTTTCCTCTGTTGCAGAATACCATTTTTGCAAGATTTTGTCTGCATAGGATTCTTCTCCCCATGTCCTGTCTCTTTAGTCCAAGGTAGCTATTACGTCGGGTGCTTGACTTGGACTAGTTAGCAACAATGAACAAAAAACATATCACGAGCCATCACTTTCAAAGCACAATTGTTACCTTCTGAGACTTTTCTGAAGATTTTTCTTGAGAATTTTGGTATCTGTGCAAGAGTCTGGAATCCGTGAGCTGCTAAACTCAGTTCTTCTGGGTGAGCTTTCGTATTATGTCCCGGTATTTACTTATTCCTGTATATTGTATCACCATTCGGATAATAACAGCGGTAATGACCTTTTTGATGAAGCAGCTTGAAACTTTCTGTTATGTTTTAGCCGGAAAAAATGAAATTTCTGTAAAACCTTTTGGGTAATTTACAGCTAGATACCTAGCAAGTCCCTTTCTGGGACACTTTAAATTTGTATTTTTGATCTGTTTTTTCCTTCACGTCTTTTGTTGTTGCCAGTTGCCTTCTTCAGTTGAGTGTTCTGGTTTTGTCTAGTCCCTGAGCTTGATCTCATATAGGCAGTTATCTGCTACTTAGCAATGAGGCTGAAGTAATGAAACTGCTACTTCACTGACTACTATTAATAGGCTTATACTACAGGGAGTTTAGAAAGGAGATTAAGGACTATTAATCACAGACTAGTGTCTGTGACTACATTGAATGCACTGGTGAATACTGCTATTGCTTAGGATCGCCTCAGAGTTCTGTTTGTAGATGTCAAGCTTGTCTCTCTTTCTCATAAAGCAATTTGAATAGATTTTGTAATGTTCATCAGAGAAGTTCATGTCTGCAATTGAAGTTCTTTTAGTCCAGAAGTTTTCATATAAAAAAAGTCTAACCTAAAAGAAGACTAAGACAGTCCAACTGGTTTATGCTGCTGTTCCACACCCTGGCTGCCTGGTTCTACCTCATCTTTTGCCTCCATTCTGGCACACATTTGTCCCAGTATTGAGCTCTTCCAGTTTGGTAAACCAGTGAAATGCTAAGTCAACAAAATAAAAAAGAACTTTGTGCTGGTTTAGAAAGCAGAAGCAAGTGTGGGCTGAAACAAATACCAGAACCAGGACAGTGGAGAGGTCAGGGAACGGAGAGTGTCAGCCAGTGAGGAGTGAGGCTGCTGAGGCAAAGTAGAGGTAGGGATTAATGCATTTGGCTGTCACATACATCATTCTCATAAATCTTTGAACTATAATGCTGTGCTGTAACATGTCTAAAAGCCCTACATGATCAATCCAGAGTAAGCATTGAATATATTCAGAGGAAAATCAATTGCTTATTTGTGATACTGTTAGAATAAATCTTTATTCTGCCTAAATGCTATTACTATAAATGTTTATTTTAATTTCATACAGACAGTACATTAGTGACATGTTTATCTAATGCTATTTCTAAAGGCACATTTATGCTCTCTGTGCTGTGGATTGTTACAACCCATTCCTATACTAACCACATGAATTTATAACTCCAGATATTTTAATTATCATTCAACAACAATAATTACGTATTAAAAGCAACAAAAATGCATTTTAGAAGCCATTTTTTCTTTCTAGAAACTAATAACTGTTTATCAACTAATCAACAAAATGAGTACAACTAATGTGGTATGAGTCAGTACTTCTGTTATTGTGTTTAAGCAACCCAGTCCCAATCGGAGAGAGGACAGGCCTGTCAGCTTCTATCAACTTGGATCAAACCAACTTCAGCCTAATGTAGCATCCTTGGCAAGAGATGCAGCGAACATTGCTAAGGATAAACAAAGAGGATTTATGCCGAGTATATTACAGAACGAAACATATGGAGCAATACTCAGTAGCAGTCCACCTCCTATTCAGCCTGCAGTACCTGTTACAAGTAGTGCACCTCCTCTACCTCCAAGGAATATTGGCAAAGGTACTAACACTGGAAAATATCATTGTACGTTAGAAGAATGGGATCATAATGTATTTTTTTATTATTGGTACAATTTTAGGTTTTCTTTCACAGTTATTTTGCACGGGTAAGTATTGGAACAGTTTATTGATGACTTCATTTTATATACTTGAAGTGAATCTGCACAACCTGTTCTGATTTTGATTTTCAGTGTACCTGCAAGAAAGTACACAGTAGTGTTTGGGAAGACAATGCCCAGGTAACCTCAATAGATCTAAACAATTTATTAAAAGGAGGGCTGCAGTCAATTTAGTTCAGCAATTTTGTTGTTGTTGTTATATTCCATCTTCTCATACTTTTGTTTCTTGAAGATGTCATTGTCAGAGTTCAATTTAAATGTACCATTTCAATAGCATTTGGCTGCTGTGGAAAATTGTTTTAAGACCTGGGCAAATGGAGAGTGTATGCAGAACTTGAGAGGTTTTAATCTTGCAAAGTTTTCTCTTAATAAATATATACTTCAAGGTTGTTTAAATAAAAGTGTAAGTGTCATGATGGATCATTTTAGAGAACAGGTAGCTGACTGAAAAAGTAACTGCCAATTACTGGTTATACCCTGATCAGCAATGTAAAATGTACATGTATCATCCTGGTTCAGAAGGGTTGTGTGCTTGCGAAATCTACCATTAAAGCTGATGCTGTGAACTTCATTCTTACCTTCACATATAATCTCTTTGGATCATATTAAAGAAGCGTAGAGAAATCTGTATAGGTCCTCTTTGTACCATACATGTTCAGTGTGTTTCATTGTTCTAATAGCTTTGTTAATCCAGCAGCTTTCATTGATGCTAAATTTATGTAAAGTTCAATTCAAGAAAAATGACTATGTAAACGCGTGGTTTTCTATGGTGATGTCATTCAGACTCTGTAAGAGGAGATATGAGTGGGGAATGTTCTAGGCGTATGCGAGCGGCTTCTGCCTTTGGGAGCACTGTGCAGAGGTCAGAATGCAAGATGCCGTACACCAGTGATTGTGTCTGAGGTGGCAAATTGAACATCCATGTAATATGAAAAGTCAGTTATTGCTCTCACAGGAAGAATGGCTGCAGCATAAAAGTCGGATTAAAATGTTCTTTTGGGGGTGGAAAAACTGAGAACAGTAGCGTGGGACTGGGGGAAGTTTAGCAGCATATAAAACTTAACCAAGGTGGGATTCCTTTCATGTAACATTTTTGCATGAAGTCGAAGCTTAATATCTAGACACTTTTATTACTTGATGGAAAAGAATGTTTCCCTCACCAAACAGGAAAAATCACCAAGGAGCTTGCATAGTCTGTTTAACTGTTAGATTCTATCTCGAAGTTAGTAATACAATTGGATAGTTCAAAAGACTGTTTTACCCTTTGATATTGTTTTAATCATGGCCAACCATACTATTTTACCCACTGTTTGCCCTTGATTAAATGACACTTTTCAAAGAGTGTCATTTTAATTTCTTTCCCAACCCCAGACTGCACCAGTACAATGCAACTCATGCCAAGAAAGCAAGCTGCCTGGCTTAGATTATTAGCTCATATTCTTTACTCTAGCAATGTATTAGCCTATTATTTTATATTCTTAGTTAAAAGCTATAATAGTATCATCAATCTTAGCTTCTTGTTGATTGCTGATGTTGTTGATGTTATGCTTATGGTGTATCATTACTCTTTTATCCTCTTGACTTGGAGAACACCCTAAAGCTTTCTGGGCCTTTTATGCTTTTCCCTGCAACCTAGTATTTATTCATACCTTACTCTGTTTCATCTTTTCTTAATATGATGCTCATGTGCTGAGTAGAGAGAAGTGGCATGATATGTGCTAAATATTGGCATTATGAAGAAAATCTGTAGTGTGTTTTTATGAAATGGGCAGGCAGCTCGTCAGCGTAAGAATGGAGTCATTTAGGAGGCCCCGAAGAAGTCCTACTTTGTAACTGTTTCATGAGTAGTTATTATAGCTTTTTGCTTGGGTGAAATTCAGAATTACAGTTTTATGTCAATTCCAAGTCAAACCTGATGTTTCACTTTGAGTCAGCAATGTCTGCTAATGGTCACTCAAGAGTGAGGTCCTTTTCGTGCAGTACCTGAGAAGATTACAGCTATCAGTCAGGGATTAAAGAAGGTAGCAAGACGTGCCTTCTGTCATCTTGTTGAGAAATTTCTGCTTATTCAAGTATTGACATATTTTAAAGTAATGACCGGAGACAAATTTTACTTAGGTAAAGTGTTAGTAAGACTTCACCCAGAAACTTCTGTGTAATTTTTTACACCAGACTCTTGATTTCTGCTCTGGCATTCCAGCAGGATGGCAGTGGTTCCTATTGCTGAATATAGTGGTCTAGCTGCACCATTTTAAAAAGCACGGGTGTGAATATTAACACTTTGTGCTTAGGGTAAGCAATAATAATAATACAGTATTTTCCTCTCTTTTTAGTTCAGCCTTCAGTTCTTGGCAGTGGTATTCAGACAATTTCTTCATCTAATGCAATGTGGAAGACAAATTCTTTAGGAGTGGAAAGTATAAGCAGGCAGAGGTCTTCATCAGATCCACCAGCTATTCATCCCCCTGTGCCGCCATTGCGTGTAACATCTACAAGTATGTTTCCACTTTCCCTTGTTTTCCCTTCTGCTGTATCTAATCATAGTTGGCTTATTTTTCCATTTCCACAACTCATACTTCCTCTTTTGGTGACTGTAGCTTTGGCCTATCGTTCCCATCCAGTAACTTTGTATGAACTGTCTTCTCTGATGTTCCAGTGAGGACTCTATAGTGTAGTGCAGGGTCAACAGGAAATACTATCTATTACTAGAGCTAAAGAGCTCTTCACTTTGTGTATATATAGTTTCAATGCTGCATTTCTCACTATTTGTAAAGATGAATGTTACATGTAGGTCTGGGGCTATGTCTCTGCATTGTTCTTGCAGGAATGCAAAACGATGTTTTAATGCATTGCCAGCTGCTGTTGTGGTGGTTTCAAGAATTCAGTAGAAATTTTAATTAATTGCTAAACCTAATGTGAAGTTAGATGTTAATCGTAACAGGACTTTAAGAAAAGACGTTCCTCTAAATAATATTTCTCAGATATTATTCACTCAGTTACTTCTCTGTAAAACACAAACTGAAGGCCTTGGTTGAGCAAACAATATTAGCACTTTATTACATACATTCTGAGCTACTATTTTCAAGAATATGACTGACTTCAGTAAGAATTTTCTTTCCTTGTACTTTAATACTTGAACGAATTGAAGTACCTGTGAGCTCTCAGACCTTGACTAGGTGAAACAAAAGGTAGACCTCTTTCCAAAGAGGTCTCCTTCCAATGGGAGGATTGCTTTCTGTTCAAGTTATTGAGTACATTAGTAAAGCATTTTTCATGGATGGGGGTAAATCCTGTAATGGCAAAACCTGTGGATGAGAACCCAAAAAACCAAAATGGTAAATAGAAATTTAATTCATTTCACTGTCTAACTTTTTTCCATAGATGTGCTTTCTCCAGCACCACCGCCTCCAGTGGCAAAGACAGCCAGCATTATTGAAGCTTTGAACCAGCAATCTAAACAGCAACCACCTCCTCCACAAACTAAGCCAACCGCACCACCACTGCCCCCACAACCTCCTAGTAGAATCTCTCAAAGAAAGCCTATTCCTGGGTAATTGATGTCATTTTAGTATTTTATATATTTCATATTTATTAGTAACTTTTCAATTTTATGGTATATAACATGCAAGTCATCTATAAAGCATACATATTTTTGCCAATTATGTGTTCTAGAGTATGGGAATGAACAAAAGGCAGACACTAAGGGAGCAGTTTGCAAGGATTCACACAGTAAAAACAAGACAGCCCAGTGATTTAAGATTGTATGACTTGCGGAATATCTACAGAATGCTTAGCCGTGATGGAAATAAGAAGCCACAAAGAATAATCCATTTCTAATTCTCATCTAATAATGAAGAAGATAAAATGGGATCTTATGTCTGATTATGCCATTTATTGTTCACATGCTTTCTGTGTCTTCAGTTCCATTCAATATTTTCATTCATGGCAGGAGTAGAGAGATGTGGAACAGAAAATACCAGTTTTAAATTTGCAGGAATCAAAGTTAGGAGGGACAAGTGTACTGGAAGACAGGATTATATCCAAAGCAGCCTTGAGAAACTGGAGTAGTGGTCAAGGGAGAAGAGGGGTGTTATTCAGTAAGCAACACTTACTACTTAAGAACAATCAACTACAAAAACTGGAGAACAGCAGAGTATGATTAAGCACAAGTCCTTAAGAGAAGGATCTACAAGGACATAGTGAATCATAAATAAAAGTAAGTCAGACGACTCATGCCGTTGTGGAAGAGTCAGAGAAATAGTATTGTTTGATTGTAGCCTGCAAACCATGTAAAATAATCCTTCCAATTGACTCCACATCAGTAATGCCTCAGCTGGACTACTGTGTTCAGTTTGGGGCATTGCAATAAAATAAAGGTACAAAATAGTGAGGCAGAAACCAGGGGAGACCAGTAAGGTAATGAGAAGTCTAGAAAAGACAACCTGTGAGAAAAGTTTGGAAGAAATAAGATTCTCTTACGTTTTCTGAAAAAGAAATTGTAGCATAGATACACATCTTCAAATATGTACAAAGTGTTGGATTATGCCATTCCTTTTTACATCCCATGATGGCTCTAAAAAAGAAGACTTTCATTTAAGTTTTGGCAAGAATAATTTAGTTAGACACTAGGGAAAGCTTTCCAAAAGTAAGCATAGGGAAATATCATAGTAACTTGTCTGAGTTTTTGGATTCTCTGACACTGAAAATTTGACAGAGTACACCCTATACAAACTTAGATAGTTATAAGATACAGGGACATGTATGTGTATATGTATATGTGAGAAATAATATATATGGTTGATCCTTTGTGAATTAAAGAGGTAAACAACCTTTGACCTTTGAGCTCCCTTTCTTGTCCTTTGATTGAGTATACCATACTAAGTAAAAGGGAGAAGCAACTTGCTGAAGCTTGCTGTGATGTACAGACTAATATGGATACATAATTTTAACACAGAATTTTAAAATAACAGTGAAAGGAATTTCAGAACTTAGGAAAAGAAAATCTGCGCTACACAAATTGCAGTAATTGAACCTATGTTATTCTTCTGCATTACCTTTTTAAATTAAATGCAACTTACGATTGGTGTAATCAAAAATATGGAAGCAAAGTAGTATTTTTAAAAAGCCAAATAGCTGTTACCAGAATACACTGAAGACATGACAAGAATTTTATAATTTGAAAAATACCCTGTATTGTTGCATTTCAAGTTTTTGTTTGTTCTTAAATGGATGAATTTCTAACTTTCTGTACAGGACTGAGAAGTCGTCTGGCTTAACTAACAAAGGGCAGTCCAGAGGACTTGGGTCTCTACAACAAACCGGTAATGGTGATTTAAAGACATATTTTATTGTAATTAAGCTATCATTATAACAGCCTAAGGGGGGGGGTATTTACCTTACACACCTAAATACAGTCAGTACCAGCATTATTATTGTTTCTCTTCTTGACTGTAGGCCCTGATGCCTCAAGCTCTTCTGCATGAACAGAGTTATGGGCCAATTAATGTAAATAATGGAGCCATGCAATAAGAAACAGAATCACAGAATGGTTGATGTTGAGAGGGACCTCTGGAGGTTATCTGGCCCAACCCCTCAGTTCAAGCAGGGCCACCAAAAGCCAGGTGCCCAAGACCATGTTCAGATGGCTTTTGAGTATCCTGAAGGATGGAGACTCCACAGCATCCCTGGGCAACCTGTGCCAGTGCTGGATCACCCTCACAGTAACAATGTGTTTCCTGATGTTCAGGCAGCACCTCCTGTTTTTTGGTTTGTGCCCATTGCCTCTGGTCCTGCTTTCCAGCTGGGTGGCCACCAGCATATATTGGTGCATGGGCTTGTTTGTCCCCAGGTGCAGGATTTTGCACTTCCTTGGTCCAAATTTTCCCCAGGTCTCTGGCACCCAGGATTCCTGAAGACCTGTCTTGCTAGTAAAGGCTGAGGCAAAGAAGGCATTCAGTACCTCAGCCTGTTCCATGTCCTGTGTAACCAGATCCCCATCTCACTGAGCAATGGGCCCATGTTTTCCCTGATTTTCTTTTTGATATCTGCATATTTATAGAAGCCCTTCTTGTTGTCTTTGGCATCCCTTGCAAAATTTAATTCCAGTTGGGCTTTAGCTTTCCTAACCTCACCTAAACCCCACTCAAACAAAGGATGCATTATGAAAACTTAAATTAGTTTACTCTCTTGTTTGCATGTGTCATAAACAAGGTAATAGACACACATTTTAGAATAGAAAAATGTGTTTCTAGTTTGAAAATCTAAAGCTCATATAGTGCCACATTTAATTAAATTGCAAATTGATATTGCTTTTTTCGTTATAATGAACAGACTTCATTATTCAGAGTTCATTATTCATTCTGCACTTTTCATTGTTCAAAGTAACTACTACTTTGCGATATTACAATAATGTCATCTCAGTAAAATGTCCAAAGTAAGGTTTGTGTGGATTCTATGGTGGTTGTAGTGGAATGTCTCCTGCCCAGTTTACCCTTCCATTGTATATATTATGTTCATAGGTTCTTACTGTGATTCTTTTTTATTTCCCCTTGATATACCCAAGGGGAATTTACTAATGACTAGTTGCCATCTGTGTCAGGAGTCTCCTGTGAAGGATACAGCATCTTGATAATGATGGTCTTTGCTAGGGAAGCAGGGTTCTAAAAGCACACAGTCTGTAGTGAGCGAATGGGAAAATGGGATATTTGGTTCTGCTCTCATCTGTTTTATAGACTTTTTTCTCTTTTAGCATATCTACAGTATTGAAGGTCTTAGGTAGTTGTCTTTGGAGAAGAAACCTTTTTTGGTAAGGAAAAGGGTAGAAAAATTCTGTTTTTTAGAAAGAACCATTAAAATTTAAATACTCATGGGATATAAAATAATTTGTATCCTTTAAAGAAAAATTAATTTGGTTCCAATTTGTATCATCACTGTTACTTTTTTTTTAAAGCATGCTTAAAATTTACTTGTTTTACTTACCTTAGCAGCAGGAGAGTCATCTTCTGTTTGCGAAATTCCAGTAACACAGACTGGTTCTACAACAAATATTTTGGCACAAATCCAGCCACCAGCACCAATGCCAAGGAAATCACAAATCGTAAGTAGACAGTCTGGAGTTTGATTTTATTAAATCTTCCATATTCTATCAAACACACTGTTGACATAGTGGAGAAAGTGTGAGAATCATGAAAAATACAAAGCCTGTATCCTGTGTTAAACATCTGCATGACATGTACTAAGTATTTATGAAAACTTTGCTTTTCTTGCATTTCCTATATGATAGTATGTGATTTTAAATTTAAAAAAAAAATAAAAAAATAACAAAAACCAAAGAGAAACCAAAGAAAAAGAAGTATGGATTCTTTGCTTGTGTCCAAATGTGACCAACACAATCCACAGAATGTATGGCGTGACTTACTGAAGGTAAGTAAGCTTCATAAGTTAGTCGAGTTTGGTGAGCAAGTCACTTGTAGATCATATGTAACTTCATTCTTAAACTTGAGCGAAGTAAGTAATAAGGGAGCTTTTGTGCTTACTTTATAATGGGAGTAGATACAGTTGTTCACATTGGTAGATCAAATGGTTTCAGACAAGACTAGTAGGAGTCAAGCTCAAAACAAAAGAAATTGGTTCTTTGTGCAGTTGGTTCTCTTTGCATCTCTTCATCATGCATGCACTGGGTGGCAGGAGGAAAATCTCTTGTTAAGTATACAGAAACCACATCTGACTTGAGACATCCCTGACCAGAAGGTGATTGAAGGGTGAAGGGGAAGGCTGGAAGTATTGTGTATTTTTCTTCTTCCTTCCCCAGCCTTACAGTGGCTGTTAAAAAAGAGATACTGGATTTAAATGGACTCTTGATCCAATTGTGTGGCCTTTTTATACTCTTATTTATTATTTATAATCTAGGACTGTGAATGCTAACACATATTAGTGTCAATACCTGTATTCTTATAGTGGTGTAGGTAAAGTCAGCTGAGCTGTACATCATGTAGTTCAGCTAGGTCTTTGTCCTTGCTCCAATTTTATGTTGCTCTCTTGTGTGATAGACATAAAACATCAGTATGCTTGATCATGACAGTATTTCTCTGCAGTAAGAAAATCATAATATAGAGAGTCCATACTTTCTGAGATGCTGTATGTGACTAGGTCTGGGCTGCTTCATGCTTTACATTCTGTGTAGGAGTGTGGTTCAGTAGGTAAATAATAAACTGAGAGGTAGGAGACATGCTGTTCCTGGCTCTGCAAATTCTCTTATTAATGGGCTGTAACAAAAAGACCTGCCTTTTTCAGTCCTCTGTCTCTCTCCCTTCATCCCTTTTTCCTTAACCATGTCTACTGAAATAGTAACTCTCCAGGACAGGCCTCAGTGTGTTTGTGTGCATAGCCTTGCACATTTGTCTTGAGCCCTTAGAACTCCTATTAGCTGTTTCTCATCTGATAATGCTGAAAAGCCACAGAGACATACGGAGTTCGTCTTGCATTACTTGGGAGTATGAAATCTTCTGGGTTTTTGCCTCCCCCACTCTTGTTCAACCAAGTTACTGTCTGTCTTGCATCAAAATAATTTTCATGGTTTAGGCCACAATAAAATTAAATGGTCTAAGTAGCGTAAAATGGAGTCTATCCTTTTTGCTTACATGATCCGAGGGAACTGCCGTATTTACTTTGTGAAGCTGTTGGACCCTGATCACAATTTCTGTTGTGTGTTCTGGGATTCAGGTGTGAGCACTGGCTACATCCTTTCAACACATCCGTTGGTTCTGAAACAGCTCCTTTCCTGGCTTTCTGTATAAATTAAAGTTGTAGTAGTTTCTCTGTCTTGTCTCCTTTTTTGTTTTATAGGACAAATTGCTTTAGTTATGAGTGAATGGGCTATCCTGGGTAGTTTCTAGGAACAGTCAGTCTCTCACTGTTCAATATTAATTGCACATAATAGGAAGAGCAAATCTGACTCTCCAGAAGTCTCGATGGCTTCAGTAGGGTGAATTTTGTGAGACTTAGAAAATTAGCTGGATGATTTTCTTCTGTCATAGGACAGAGAAGTAAGGGAAACCTGGCTCAGGGAGTGTGTGCTGCTATTTAAGGTGCTTTAGCTAAGTCAATCTAGCTAAAGCATCTTAGCTGAGGTTTAGTCAGGGGCCCCTCAGGTAAAGAGCTTTAGCTAGATCAGTCTAGCTAAAGTACTTTGGCTAAATTGCTCCATTTAGTCTTATACTCCAGCCTTTTTTGCTAAATCTTTACTTTGCCAGAGAATCCAGAGGCCAGCCCAGATTTAGGAAATGATTGCAGAAGTGCTCCTTGAGTAAAGAAAAAAGAGGTCTGGTTGTACATGTCCATGTAGCCAGTGGCTTGTCTCCTATATAGTGCGTTTGCCCAATAGCCTGTTTTTCAGATGGAAATTCCTGATGCTTTTTTTTTTTTTTAAATGTATATTTTAGATTTTTGAAACCATATTGTAGATACATGGGAAACTTTCCTGGAAGATTTTAGTGTTCTGGGAATGGTATCTATTTTAATTTCCTTGCCTTCTAAAGAACAAGAAATACCTGTAATTACTGCACTTTGAAGTTAGTGATTATATCACTGTTGTACTGACGTGAAGCTTTTCCCTCTTGACCTAAAAGGTGTTTGTGGTTCAAACTGTAACTTGACTGAGATGGAACATCTGGCAAAATTGCTATGATGCAGTGCAAGGCTGCCAACTCACAGGGGTGTACCCCACGGATAGAGCCTAAGGATATGCCTGGTCTGGGCAGGTCAGGTTTTCTATACTAAAATGTAAATGGATGCTTACAGAGGAGCATAGTGATCATGCTACCTCCTTCCTTCCCCATCCACATCCTCCTTTTTCTGCATGGTGCTCAGCTCTAACAAAATGGCACATTAAGAAGCTGTTGGGCAGTACTGTCCACATTTTGCTGCTGGAGCATTTTGCTGGTGGAGAGAAGTAGACTTGTGAATGGAGTCCCTTCTCCTCTTACAGGCTTCCTGCTCCATGGCTGACCTAACTAAAGACTGGGACCAGTCCCTGGGGGACTCTAGGATGGTGATTCTTTTCCTTATACCATCTGGAGCCTCTGTCCCAAACACCCACTGCATTAACAGACATCTCTTGACCTAAATGGTATTTACAGCTCTGCTCTGGCATCTTAGGGTAGAAAGGAGAGATTTTTGCTGGCTATGGCTGTGCAAACTGGGGAGAAGGGTAGACTCCTGGTAGAAAGCTTATGCTCTGCCTCCAGGTCCTGTGCCTCTCCGCTCCTTGCATGGAAACACTATGTAGGTAGCATTATTGTTGGTCTGCAACAGAGAACAAGGAGCAGCAGGCCAGGTTGCACCAGGAGAGGTGTGAGATTAGGATGGTGGATACTGTGATACCACAGCAAAACAATTTTGGCATCACTTCAAATAGAACACAACTAGGATTGGAGTCCCACTGCAATATTGGAATATTGCAACTCCCTACTAAACTTTCTTACTGGAAGAATTGCCAAACCGCTCTGTCACTTGCAGTCCTCAAAACACTACAGAGAGGTAGAGGATGTTTTGGAGGGTCTGTACACTCCTGAAATGGTTTTAGGAAATTAAGAAGGGGTATATTGGCAGGTGGCTCAGGCCTCTTTTTGATAATGCTGCTGCTGTTACACTTGCTCCATACCACTTGATCTTGATCACCCTATCTTCTGAATAAAATCGTACTCGCTACAATGATATAGAGCTCTGAAGACAGGTTTGGATAAGCCAAAGTGAAAGCTTGCTAAGGGAAACCTGGCCCATGTTGGTGGCGCAGTGGTTCCAAAAGGGTTTGGATGCTGCCAAATTCAACCTGAAGCATGAGCACCCAGCATAAAAAATGCAGCTGAACTCTAACCTACGGAAAATAACAGTTGGAAGCAGTTCTGAAGCTTTCTTTAGATCAGCTCCAAGTCTGTTTTGTCTCTTCCATGCTGTATTATTTACATTTACTTGTTTTTATATTTCAGTCAAAAACTAAACCGAAGAGAGTAAAAGCAATTTACAACTGTGTAGCAGATAACCCAGATGAGTTAACTTTTTCGGAGGGAGATATTATTGTAGTCGATGGTGAAGAAGATCAGGAGTGGTGGGTGAGTATTTTGCATTTTCTATCAATACGCTTTGAAGGAAATAAATGAGATCTAGAGGTTGACACTGACTTCAGAAGATCCCCGGCTGGGTTTCTAGATAACAAGAAAAGTTTCATCTCATGTAAACCTGATTCCAGAAATTTCTTTTGTTCAAAAAAATCAAACCTCAAACTTTTCTTTTTTTTTTTTCTAAATGAGAAAAGCTAAATCTGATTAGTAGGGTTCACAATATACAGGGAACATGGTCTGTGTGATTCAATAAATTCTTGAGGGGTGTCAACAATTTAAGAATCTGCTACTATTTCAGATGCTGTGTGGTGTGCCTCAGAGGACAGCTTTCTATTGTCCTAATTCTTCAGCTGATTGAGATTGAGAAATGGTCTATTTGAGCTGGGAAACCATCTCAACTGTTTACATTCCAGAGTCTCATCAGCTAAAGCAAAGTCTTGGGAAATTGTTGTGCATGAAAACAGTTGCCTTTGTTAGCTAGCAAAGAATAGAACTTCCAATTGCATCTAAATTGACAATAATGCTGTATAAACACAAATAGATTTAGGTAAAAGTCAAAACTGTTGAAGCTTGATCCATCCTTTTGCCTTTCAGTGATTGTTAAGAGGGGGAAGCAGAAGCAACTTAACAGAGGCAGAATATGGGCTGCCAGGCATTACAGAATGCACTGAAATGGTGCAGCAGTGATATTGCATTAAGAGGTGTTACTTTCAAAGTACTGGATAAAACATTGGAATTTGAAAAAAAAAAAAAAAGTCTATAGCTGAAAAACAAATGCACCCTGTAGGACTGAATTCCCGTTCACAAAATTAAAACACCACTACCGTAGAAAAGATGGAAGGAGAGGCTTGTACTACAGGCAGGAAGGTCACTGGTATTCATTTTAGTGATACTGAAATGCCATTTTGAGATTAATTTGAAAAATATCTGGACTCTTTCAGATTGGTCATATTGATGGAGATCCCAGTCGGAAAGGAGCTTTCCCTGTATCATTTGTGCACTTTATTGTTGACTAAATTGCTACTGATAAGTGAAGACATTGCTCATTTCCAGCGGTCACAGAATTAAGTTTTACTCTATTGCATTTCATCTACCTATCTGCAGACACCTTGCCAGAGCACTGCCCAAGTCCTAGGTACTGTAGCTTACTTTTTTATTGCCATCGTTCTGATTTTGGGACTTCTAAAACTTTTCTTCTATGTGAAAACTTCTCATGAGCAGTTTACACTTTAAAAAAACAACTCTTCCTGTATTTTTCAAGGTGAACTGAAAAGCTTTAACAATCAAAATCCATGTGTATGAACATCACAATATTACGAATGTTCTTTTCCATCAATTCACTGTAATTTTATTCTCCCTTTTGTAACATGACAATACCACAGTTCAGTGTTGCTTCCCCAGTCAAAGAAATTGTGTGCGTCTAACAGGGCAGTGAATTTATCCAATTCTCGATACCATTTGAAGTGTTGGAACCAAAACATGCAAGCTGCTGTGTACTTCTAAATTGGACTGTTTAGCATCGTGCCATACTGGCTGTCATCCAGGATGTCAACAATTACAGAAGAAACAACTTTAATTGGGTGTCTTTGGCCAGGTAAAAGTAAAAAAGTATTTCAGTTTACCACAGGAGAAACTTCTTTCTTTCAGAATGGATGTAGATATTTGCTTAAAGTTATCTGAAATCTGTGTTAGTCGTTGAACTTTCTAGTTCTAATTTTGTGAGCTTAAGACTGTTTCATTTTTCTATGCTGCATGTGTGTAGAACCTGTTTTTTCAATGTTCTTTATGTTACATCCATTTTGGTCATTTAATGTGACTACTGCTGGTTAACTAAACTATGGCAATATTAATGAGTTACTACATTAACTCAAGGATATGAAAACTGCACTTCCTGAAATATACTTAACTATGATGATGGATTGCAGAGCATTTCTTACTTGTCTCATTATATAGTGTTTAGACTTTGTTTTTAAATTCTTGAATTTTCTTAAATCATCCAGCAATGTGTTCACAGAGAGAACATATTGGTGGAACATTTAGATAATTATCATGGGTCAATAAGATATATGACACCTCACAAGTACACCACGTTATGTTCTGTTCTATAAAATTTGTGTGCCACTACATTGCAAACAATGCTAGTTTGCTCACTCACTCTGTATTTATATAATATACCCACATAAATGGTAGCTACACTGTTGTTAAATTTGTTTTACTAATTTGTGAACAAAGGCTAGGCCATGGGTAGTTCCCAGTTGGTTGATGGAATACAAAACACCAACACAAATCCGACGTCGTTTTGATGTTTGTATATTGTGAAATTGTACCAGGTTTTGCTTAGGCTACAGGAAACAACTGATGGCATAAAATAAGAAAAATCCATGACTAGGTCACATTGGCTTTGATCATGTTTCGTGAATATTTTATCTCTAGATTTATCAAGAGAACTTTGAATTTCTGACAAATGGTGTTTAAATTGGCCATTTCATAATGAACGGAATGGAAAATAGGCCACCACCATATATGCTTATTTGGAGAAATAACACATTGTGTTAGTGCTGGAAGAGCAAAACTGATCTTACCTTGTATCACCTTTCCTAAATGGTACAGCTGGTTGATAGCCTCTCAAATGTGTGGGTACAGCCAAGTATATGCATAACTTTCATTTCCTAGATGCTGTTGCTGCAGTATAAATGGGGAACAAACTGGAACGTTTCAAGATATTTTTGTTGCAAGTTGAAGCAAATTAGTCTGTATTTTCAAAGTTCCCAGTAAAATGATAGAGTAATAGTTTAGCACTACAGTTTATTCACTTACTGATATGTTCAGTTTGCAACACTATTTTGTATGTTTCTATCCCTGATAGAGTTTAGAGAGTAAATGGGCATATTATTTTGCACAGATCTCCTAATGTACAGTATTTTTAACACAGAATCTTATAGTGTATGTAACAACTCATAAAGTTAAACAATGATGCAAATTTTCCTTGTGTTCTGCTAGAAGAGGAATACACTTTAAAATGTCACAGCCTTGTTCAATGGTCACTTAGAAACTAGGAAACTTGTAGAATACAACTTAATAGCACTAGCAGTGCAGACAGACAAAATCTTGAGGACCAATAAAGAGCAGCTAAGCAAAATTTATCCCTAGATTTTTCATGTTTCTCAAAGTCTGCTCCTCTGGCAGAGGAAAAAGAAATTCTAGAGCCTGTAGATATCTATTTATAATATAAAATTAAGAATTTTAAGTCCAAAATTTTGGCATATTTCATACAACTTTTCAAATCTGATTAAATAATGATTCAGAAAACCTGTTAATAGGCAGACTATTAGGTTGCTGTGTTAACTGTTTAAAAAGGAGCAAGTGACACTTAAAATGCAGCTTAGAATGCTATGAGATGTATAATATTCAATTCAGTTGTTTTTATTTTGTTTAGTTGCAGAGCAACTGTATATATTGTATAACCTAAAATCAACTCTTATTTTCAATGTCCTGGATGCAGTGATTTATAATTAGAGCATGATTAATAAATTTTACTCTTGTTAACCAGTCAAATGTCTGGAAAAATAAAACTACTTTTAAAATCACTTTGGCTACTTCTCTTCTGTTACTTGGCATTGCTTAGGCACTATTCTTTTTTTCAAGGTGTAAAATGAGAAATACCAACAAGTAGCACTTGAGCAAAAAAAAGGTGCATCTTGTGGATTTTTAGTTGAAGACAGAAACTGTGTAGATGTCAGCTAAGATTAAATTAGAGGTGTAAAGCACCAAATGACTACCTGTTATCACTTTCCTCTTGTTTTGTTCTAATACCTAGGCTAAGCAATACTGAAGTCTATATTAACAAATTGATTTTCAGACAAAGAGATAGAAGTGTCAGTTTTATTTTACATTTCTACAATATTGACATTAATATACAAAACATGATTTAGGAAAAATATTCATGTTAAATATAAAATTCTGTGTTGTCTTGGAAACTGAAGATGGAATAATTTCTTCAAGTCATGATGGGTGGGGAATGACAAAGTACCATGTGCAAGGTTGTATGGCTCTTTGCACAGCAAGTCTTTTTTTCTAGGTTTGGATGTAGCTACTGCTAGTCTGTGGTATCACAAAGGAGCCCCATTCCCTCCTCACACAAAGGCCTCTTGTACTACACAGTCACGTGCTGCTGAAGAAAATCAGGACTTCTCCGACATTAGAACTGAATCAAAGGCTGTAGATAACACTTTGCAAATAGCTTGTGCTTGTTCCTAAAAAAATCCAAATATTCACATTAACACTTTCTGAAAAAATTGAGTGTCTCAAAACTCATTTAAAGGAGAATGTGACCTTTATCATTCTTTTGGCAGAGACATGCAAAATGGAGTAGCACAAGTGAGATTTAATTTGATTTCTGTGGTCTGCAGTGACATGTGGGAAGCTGTTTTAAATGAGCTCTTTTGAAACAAGTCAGAGTTGTTAGCTTTCATCATAGCATGACACTAGCATTCAGAAAGTCAGTTTGTGTGTTCCCCCAGTGCTGCTAAGGGTGTGTGTCACATCATAGCACCTTCACAATGAATTCTCCTACTCGTAAGAAGGGATCACTTCCCTTGCTTATGAATATGCATGCATGCTCTACTACCAGAATTGTTACTCAATCCCTCCCTGCTCTGTTCAATCTTAAGAGATTTTTGTCTTTGAAAATAAAAACGGAGGATTGTACTTATCAGCTACAATAGCACTCTTTAGATTGCAAAGAGCTTTCTCAGACATGTACTTTCATTGGCAATTTTAGGGAATGTAGGTATTTTTCCTCAAAGCTGATCAAATGCGGTCAGCAGGGCTTTTCTCCCTTCCTCAGCCAGGGCACATGTATACTCTTTTTAATTGAGCAATCCCCCTTCTGCCAAAAAGCCTTCACAAGGGCCTAGAATCTCCCTTTACAATCAAAATACTGATACCTAAATTAAATACTATAAACATAAACTCTTACCAAACTATTGCACTGATATACCCAGAGGCTGCATTCTTCAGAGGCTGCATCTGTTGTCTTCAAAGCCAGTAAACTTTTTCCTGCTCCCAGACCATCATCATAGCAGACCATCCGTACAATTAAATAGAGAGCATGCCTATGTAACACATCCTGAAACCATGTGGCAAATAAAAGTTACTCTGGAACAGTGCAACAGCTATTTCAGTTTCCCACCTGTTTTGATTCTCTCACAAAAGAATACTTCAGATTTATTTACAAAAGAAAAGTATTCCTTGGTAAACTTATAATTTTTTAATTGAGAGTTTAGTCAAGATTAAATGGTGGTTTAGCACAATTTTAGCTTTAATTTTTGCTTCTATATTAGAATTGCATTCATATGTGGACTATATTACTGCCCATACTAAAAAAATACACATTTGTTTCCCACCTATCCTCACTTGCCCTCTGTGAGTAGGACAGGCGGTACACTCTACCTCTGGCACAGAGGTAACTTAAAACCTTAAAACAACTATTACTTTTCCAGTATTTTTCCAGACAGTCCCGTCTCAGTTCCGGGAAGGGTACAAGCAAGAAACTGTTCCCAGAAGAGGGTATAGACAAGGTTAGTTGCTTTGGGGCAGGAGGGGTGTGGTAGCCATGTGGCCTGAGCCACAGCATGGGTCTTGACTTGCAGAGATCTAGCCTGGGAAACTTGCTGCTCTGCACTGCAGTTGCAGGGTTTCACCATAGTCCCAACAGTTCTATCTTGGCCATTCCACAAAGGGATTGGCTGATGCCCCGTACAAGGTCTTTGCAGACCTATACTACACAAAGCCTTTCTTCTCAAGCCATCCAACCCAACCGTTAATATTCATCTGGTTTATTCCAGTCATACCACCTCTTGGGTCTTATGACTTCAAGACAGCTCTTTTTCTATGTTCATAGCATTGAACACCTTGTCCCTATCAAGAGCCGAAGGGTCTAAAGAAATGTCCACTTTGATAGAGAAGCTGTAAAAATGGACAGTGAGCTTGATGCCTGCTATGAAACCCTCAAAGGAGAGCCCTCTACTAGAGCTCCTGAGATCACCTTGCTGAAAAACATCTCCATCCCTGACATTCACTCAGCAATCGCTCACAATTATTCATACCATCACTAACCACCATACCACACAGAAGGCAGCTGGAGCTGATGTGGGACCTACTGGATCAAGCCTCCAGTCTCAGTATGAAAGATGCCAAGATTTCCCTCCAAATTACTTGTAACTTTCTTAGAGTTACTTGCTTGGAACTTGCTACAGTGCTAATGTGCATGTAGATTATCACTAAAAGAAGGAAGGATAGCATTCTTTAAAGTACACAGTCCCCCTTTAATTTCCTCCTCTTCTTCCAGTATGTGGCTATGAGGGGATTCTGCAGCTGAGAGAGAAATGAGATGGCAGATGGACAAACTATGCCATGGGTGTATGTACATACATATAATGTACAAATACACACAATCAGAATGTGAAGAAGGCCAAAGCGTCAGTGTGACTTCTATAAATGCTTCGCCTTTGGTTTCCAGTGGTTGCATCCACAAACACCGGAAGTGTATGAGTGAATTACATATCTGTACATATTTCAGTCACTAATGAAATAAATAATTTCTCAAATGTTGGCTGAAATCCATGAGAAAAAATTTTGTATTCTGCAATCATTCTCTTTTTTGGCATCTGAAATAAATAGCTGCCTGTTCACCTGCAAAGGTATCTACAAATCACAGAACTCTCACCTTTCCCCCAAAGTCGTAAAAGGACTGAATTCTTTGTACAAATGCAGAGAAAACCTTTTCATCTTGGAACTCTATGAAAAGAGTTAGGTGGACTAACACAAGGACAAATTAAATGTCAACAGTGACACAGATGCAAAAAGCCAGAATTTGGGAAACAGAATGCAATGCAATAAAATGCCAGTGCAAGCTAGCTTAATCACAGGCAGCTTTATCAGCTTGTGCATGCTTTCAGCTTGAAGACAGAAGAATGATAGATAAAAGTCTTAAAATTACCTATTTCATCTTTATCAAATTACAAAAGAATTTAAATAATAGTGTAACCTATATTCTTAATGAGAATTAAGAATTTAGAAGCACAGTAAGAACAGAACCCAAAAGAATTCAAAGTTTGAGTAAACTACAACACTTCCTCCCAGGCATGAGAAACAAATGTTTTATTTTCTGAAGGGACCAAACAAAACTTTTTAGCTCCCTTCAGAGTATTCAGCTATTGAGCAGTGCTATTCACTGTCCTCATACTCAAGGCTTTTATGAAGAGGCATTGCTGGGTTGTTGATGGCTCATGACTTCACAAGGCCAAGTGTTTATGGTATCTGGGGCTCTGAGGGCAACCAGAAGGAAACCACATGGCTGCAATACAAAGCTACACAAAGGCAACTGGAGGGCCCTGGGGAAGAGACCGGATTTTTATTTTTAGCAAAAGAGCTACTTGAAGTGTGCTAAAGGAAAATAAACTACATGTAGGAAATGATGCAAACAAAAAATACGCTTGATCAATAAAGTGGAATCATGAGGCTTTAATGCTGGAGTGAACTCCCACTCTTGAATTAGGAGTGCAAGGCTGGAACTTTAAAGAAGACGACAACTCAGGTATTCTTGAAAAAAACATCCTTTGTTTTTTCCTCTTGACAATAACATCAGCAGGAATTGCATTACTAACTCAGGCTGAGGAACCTGTGGTCTTGGCCACCACAGTCATGCTACTTGTCCATCTGAGAGAATAGCAGAACAGCCACAGAGGAAGGAAGATGTGCCCGAAGAGCATAAAGGCTTGCTTGCCTTTTGTCTGGTGCTCTATCTCAAAAGGAATAGATTTTTGTCATAAATCCAACCAATCCAACCAGGAAAATACAGACAGCCCTGAGGAGATACAACACGAAGCTGTACTGCTGTCAGAGCTTTTTTGTTCGTTTGTTTAACTTTTGCTTAAAGCCAGAAGTGACATTTTGGTCACACAGATCATCTATCAGAGAAATAAGTAAAAGCACTTTTCAACTCTCACCAAAAAGACAGTTTGCTGCAAATCACTTACATACTGATCAGATGTTGAAACTTTAATGCCGTATTTGGAAACTCCCATAATAAACTCCTCTTCACCTGGAACAAAAGGTAACTTTCCATCTTGCTTTGGAGGGAAACAAACAAAAGCCTTTAGTGCAGACAGAAGAACATGAACAACAGATACATAATAGAAAATGGGTTTATGTGTACTTTAGTCCAGTGGATCAGAAACATCACCTAACCCTGCTTGTATCTTGCTGTGTGGAGTTTGCCTGCCACTCTTGCACTCGTCCAATCTCTTAACGTAATGTGAAATACATTCAGGGGAGGCTTGAAGGCTTAGACTGGATATCAGGAAGCATTTCTTTACCAAGAGGGTGGTCAAACACTGGAACAGGCTTCCTAGAGAGGTGATCGATGCCCCAAGCCTGTCAGCATTCAGAGGCATTTGGACAATGCCCTTAACAACATGCTTTAACTTTTGGTCAGCCCTGAAGTGGTCAGGCAGTTGTACTAGACGACTGTTGTAGGTCCCCTCCAACTGGAATAGTCTAGTCTATTCTATTCCAAATATTACATGATTCCAGAATTAAATTTATCATCTCAGGGGAGAGTTTGGTACTGTGGTCAAATCAGATGGGCTGAAAAATAATGCATGCCCCGTCATGATGCACTGACCCTGGGTGATCTATGTTCCACACTGGCAGCAATTTTGTAATTGTGCTGTAAAAATAGTTTTAGCATATATTCAGATACTTGAATTTCAAGTTGCTGTAAGATAAACAGACATTCTGTGTTTTTAAAGCTACAAATGATCAGCTACCTAATGAGAACAACCAGTTAACGGCTTTCAGCACAAAAACAAGTATAAGCAACCACAGTTTGTCAAGGGTTACCCAAATATTATTCAGGTTCATTGGTCAGAGGTTCATAAGTGATTGTAAGCAGAAACTTAACATTTTCCTCTATGGGAAAACTTCTACAGTACTGAGGAAATCTGGAGGAGATATTCTTTCCTGGTTACTAATCCTAGCCGTGCTGAAGACAATATAACAACTTTCAGTTGGGATACTTGTTCAGTAGTGACTCATCAGAAGGGCCTTTGCTCTGAGCCTGCTTCTTCAGAACAGCTTTTTGGGTGCATCTTCTCCAGTTGCTCAACAGGATGGAATTGAGCATGACAGGTTTTGAGATTCATAGCTTAATGTTTTTTAAAGTAAGCTATTTTATTCGACTAAGTCTAAAATTTACAAAGAAATATGTTAGATCTAGGGATAATATGAAAGAAATATACCTAAGCTTAAGATGTTCTGACGTTGCTGGTATTGTCTTTTGTAATCCACTTACCTGTGCAACATCTATGTAATTTATCAAGTCCAATGGCCCTTCCAGACTTTTGCTCTCACTATAGTTCAATTTTTCAATGGCACCAACATACTTAACTCTGAATTCTGCACAAGTATCAGAATTACTATTGCTTTGTCCTGCAACAAAATAAAACAAAGCAATTCTGAAGAATTCCAGAACAGTAATGCTGTTCTAATTGGTGTTAATGGGGCTAACATACTAAATTCCATAACTTTTGCAGACTTTCATCAAACACTTAACCTTACCACCCTATATTAACTCCTCTCTTTAATGAACTGTCCTGGGTTGATTCAGAACAGCCCTTGGTAAAGGCAACAATTTCGTATGAATCCATAATACAACACTGTTTATACTAATTCAAATTTGGAGTTAACAACCTTGAATCAGAAAACAGAAAAGCTGGTTCTACTTTTATATATATATTTGTTTTAAATGAACTGTTTGGTCCAACAGTGATCCGCTGTCATCTGTTGAGCAAGAAGAAGTAAAATTAAATCTTACTTCCATTATTTCAGTGCAAATGTAAACTCACAAAAGCAGGAAGCATAGCTTCCAGAAGATTATACCAGATTTAGGCTGTGTAACAGACTGTTAACGCAACTAAGTTTTTCTTACTCAGACACTTTACTTTGGAAACAGTGACTTAATCCTAAATGAACCATTAATAATACTTTAGAAACCTAGAGCTATGCATGAATTAGTCAACAGGCTATCTAACAGATTCACTCACAATTATTGAAAATACATACTTTAACCTTTTCCATTTTCTGCTCTTTTATACAAACACAAAGTTAATACTGTTCCTTATCTGCTCAAACTCTGATTACATACCTGAACTTTTTGTGGAGTCTGTATCTAGACTAGCCACAGTACTAGACCTGGAAAGTCCCCCAAGACTGGAATCTACAGACTAAGAAAAAAATTCATATAATCAGAAAGTTACTGAGAACATAGTAACAATTCACTTTTATATGCCCTGCCTAAACTCTTTTTTTTTTCTTTTTTTTTTTTTTACATAAACTAGTGTTTATGTTCTAATTACTTAAGCAGCACTGCAAAATGGGGAGAAAAAAACACCAACACCTATTTCTTTCCTGAAGTTATCCTTCTGCTTCATTGTAGATTAGACTGATACAAATTCAGCAGGAACCCCTGAGAAGTCCACAAATATTTTGAAAGGAGGAGGAAATAAAAGAAAAAGAGAAAATGAACCTTAAGGTTATGTCCAGACTTTTCTGGTACTGCATCTTAACTTGAAGAAATTGACAACTATATGCTTGTCACCAATGCTTGAAATAACATAGCAGTGCAAGGGAAGTGAAACGGCACCTTGGAAAATCCAGAATATTCAACTGATCATTCCAAAACCTATCAGACAAAATGGACACATTATTGAAAATGAAGAATACTTTTTAGAGATACTGAGTAACCAACTAGTACTGAAGAATAAACTCATTCCTGGTACCTAGCACCAGGCACCTTCTTAAAGACAATATTAGTACAGAACAAACATACTACATTTTCCTCCAAACCTTACTATGTGCTGCCAGAAACTCTTGTGTTTGTGGGCTTCACTATGGAAGCAATCAAGCATTCATCTCAGAATACAAGGGCTTTATAATGAATAGGGTTTTTTAACTCTCATAAAACAACCCGAGGAATAATAGAAGTAGGAAGTTCTCCTAGAGCAACATGGCATTTTGTGGAAATCACATCCTACCATCAGTGCAAGCAAACCACTGAACTGTCAACTTGTGCTTCCATAAACAGAGTATATACCAAACTTAACTTACCTTGCTTTTAGTACTGATTTCACTGCTTTGTGAGCTGCTGCTGCTGTGTCGTTTTTTTCCTTTTCTAAACATTTTTTCATAATTGGATCAAGGAAGATCTTCTAGGTAGGAAAAATAAAAATTAAAGCTGTCATATCATCAAGAGAAGGAGTTCCTGGCAAACAGCAGAGTGACTGTATCCAAAGTGGACAAAAACTGGAAACTTGTAAAGGACTTTGAGAACGAAGTAGGAATGTTCCTCTGGTGCTCTTTATGTGTGACTGGGAAAGGTCCCTCAAGCTCTCTGCTAAAACTTCCCCATTCTTTTGATTCATCAAAAAAATGCTGCCACCCAGTTTACAGACTATTGCAAAGGTCAGTTTGTAATGTGTATAAAGATACAGATTTAGAGACAAAATTTAAAATGTATATTCCCACTTAAAAGCATTAGATTATTTTTATTTGTAACTAGAACCTAAGCGCCCTACAAAGTGCATCCAATGCAATCCCTCCTCCACAGATTATGCTCCCATTTAAAAAAATAAATCGAACCCCAAACCCCTACTTCTGAAGAACTACTAACTGTAATACTTCTAGGAGAAACCATTACTACTTAACATGTTCCTGAAACTTAAAGCAAAAAGCATGTTACATGTACTGCCTTAGAACTGAGTTACTGAGAGTTCTGAGAGTATTTCGGAAGTGTTTTTCCTGTATCCACCCTACTACTTCACTTGCTGCACTTAACATTTGGCCGGCCAGTGTCAAGAAGCAGAATGCTAGCTCCCAGTCAGGAAGTGCTGAAACCCTATTTCCCAGCTTTGGAGAAGAATATTTTAATTACAAAGCTTCAGAAATTTTGAGCAGATGGAAGAAAGAGCACAAAGGAGGAAGACAGTTCACACTGCAGAAAATAATGGAAGACGCATAAGGGGAAGCTTGGACCTGCGATGCAGTGCTGGACTACAAGTCCGCCCCCAGACCGCTGCTGTGTTGGCCATGAAGCAAACACTTGGTCCCTGGCAGACCAAAAGCCACCCTCAGCGACAAGGGGTGCAGCAAGGCACCGCGGTACCCTGCACACCCACGTCCCTCGGGGCTCCTTCCAGCCACCAGCACGGAGGGGCTGCTGCTAGAACGCAGGCAAATCCGCTGGTTCTGCCGGTCGCTTCTGAGGAAGGCACAGCTCAACACTCGCTACTTCGCAAGCTTTTTTAATACGAGGCGCAGAGAAGCCAGGCCGGGTAGCACCGCATCCCGCGGTTTGCTCTATCTGCTTCCCGTTCGATACCTCTATCCCCAAACGAAAACCCGATCGATGATAAACCGGTAAACCCGCTTCCCACAGAAGGGCGAGAGGCCGAACCCCCGGGGGCTGGCGGACGGCAGGAGCGCGGCCGCCGTCGTAGCAGGCGGCAGCAAGGGGGCCGCTTGCCTGGCCCCCTCCCACGCCTCCGGGGGACGCTTGGCGTCAGCCCCTTCCTCCCAGCGCCGCCGCCGACACCTCAAGGACCACAACAGCCGGGCGAAGGCCTCCCCCGGCTGCGCCCAGGCCCCACTAGCCACCAACCCCTCACCTCCGTCTGCCGCCCGCACGCAAATTTGCACGTCCGGGTCGCTCCGCCCCCCCGCAGGCGCAGGCGCGGCGGAAGCGGAAGGCGGGCGGGGGGACGGGTGCCGGGTGCCGGCGGGCTTCACGCCACCATGTCGGCGAAGCGGAAAGCTGAGGCCCTGATCCCGGCGGAGGAGAGCGATCAGCTGCTCATCCGGCCCCTGTGAGCCTTCGGGGCGGGCGCCACGGCCGGAGCCGCGCGTTGGGCCTGGGGCGGGTGTCGCCGGGCGGGCGGAAGGCCCGTCCCGCGGGGGTGGGGGGTGCGCCCGGCCGCGGGCCGGCGCCTCCCCGGGGCGCCGGTTGTGCCGCCGCAGCTGGTGAGGCGGGAGCGCGCTCGGAGGGAAGCCCTGCTCGAGGCCGCGAAATCCCGGGCTGCTGGGGGGGGGGGGGGGGGGGGGGGGGGGGCGGTTCTCCCCTCCCGGCTTGTCGTCGCTTGCTCTTGCAACGAGCAGGCAGCCCGCAGCCTGCGGGATAGCGGTCACACCCGGTTAGAAGGGTTGCGTCCTTTCCCTTACGCGCAGTTGAAGTGTTGTCTGAGCAAAAAAACCTCTTTTTTGCTTTTTGCGCTTTGACAGCGTTGTGTAGTGTTCCAGGTTGAATTTTTCTTTCTCTGGTAAAGATGCCGGTGCAATTTGAAGGTGTTTCTGGTATGATCACAAGAGTTGTCTTCTGGACAACCTGAAGATGCTACTTCAAGCTTATTCAGCCCAAGGTGATCTGTTACTTAAGTAAACTTTCCGTTCATTGTACATTTCAATACTTTGAGAGTCGAGTGCACAGGCATGCAATAAAAACCAGAAGAGACTAAAATAATTTCCCCAAACAGATTATTTTTATTTCTGCTGCATTAAATAGGGTCTCATTTCCATTGAGATAAATATAACTGTTCAGTTACTTTAAACACCTGAGCTTAAAAGGACTGTGCAGTCATTATTTCCACACAGAAATACAATCCCACTAAAGGCATCCAGCATACAGTTCCATCTATACATTGTACGTTGTTTTAATTTTGATGACTTTGACATCCTTTTGCAGAGGTGCTGGCCAAGAAGTAGGAAGGTCATGCATTATTCTGGAGTTTAAAGGAAGAAAAATAATGGTAATTATTGCATTAATGTATTTGTATGCCCTGTCATTACAGTACTTAAGATCACAAAAAGATGTTACAGATTAAATTCAGCCTCTGCACTGAAGTCAGCCACTGTGGTAGAACAGGCACATTTTGTAGCTTTCTGGAACAATATAGCGTACATGATAGTAGGCATTACAGAGGCTGTCATATAAAATAAATCCATATCCCCAAACAGAATATATGTGTCTGAAGTGTGAATTCTAAAATTCACACGTATTAGGTTTCAGTGGAACCTAAGGCTAATGTTTCCCAACAGTTATGCGTAAACAGTCACATATAAACACATACATGTTCTCTTTCCTTTTTCCAGCTGTCTTCTGAGATGGTGGCTAAAATAACTTGCATATGCTGGTTCTGTGTATTCACGTGTTGTTGAAGGTGAATGAGGGCTTGCATAGGTACAAAATTATAAACAAAGACTGGAATCTTTTGAAAGATTTCCCGGTGGAGATAAGTCATTTAGAAGCCCAAGATGTGAAATCTAGTGCTAAAAGCAGTGCTTAAGATAAAAATAGGGGGTTTTGCATGATGCTAAATGTTACCAGTCACTAGTAACTATAATTTAGACCAAAATGGAAGAGGGTTTTTTTATATGTTCTGTTAGAAGCTTTAACTTTGTTTTATTTTTCAGCTTGATTGTGGAATCCATCCTGGACTGGAAGGAATGGATGCTCTTCCTTACATTGATTTAATAGATCCTGCTGAGATTGATCTCCTCCTAATTAGTCAGTAAGTTGCACCTAAAACAACAAATATACTGAGGTCATGGTCTGAGCTGTGTTCACTTGTAGGTTATTAAGAGAGGCTGAAAATAAGTGTTATATAGATGGTAGTGGCATGGCAAAATTTAAGTTTCCAACTTTTTTTAAATTAAGGATGTTTGGTCACTTTTGACATTACAACTCCCCTCTGAGCTCACCGTGATGTCTGACTTTTTTATAATCTGACCTGCTTTAACACCATTGTGACAGCTTCTAGAATGAGTTTTCCACATAAAGACTGCTGAAAAGTATTGGTTGTGGGTTTTTGCTGTATTGGTTTTGAACGAAAAAGGTTCTCAGAGACTTACACAAGCTTTGAATGTCATTTAAATATTGTCTAGGGGCTGAGAGATGAGGAGAGCCATTTCTAAATGATTTAACCAGTAATAACTGGTTCTTTATAAAATCTTGAGTTTTCATGGTGTATGCTTGTTCTACCTGTATTTCAAAAGTACTTCCTTAAGATAGGTCAAGCTAGAAGCGTGGCCAGATAATTTTATTATAGTAGTTCATGTTTTAATCCATGGTGTCCAACATGCAAACTGAGGATCACGTTTGTTAGCTTTCTTGTATCTTTGACATTTATTGTGTTCCTGGTTCCTGTTATTTTTCTCCCTCAAAATTTATATGTAAATTACAGAAAAGTTAATTCTGAAATTATATGGATAAAACCTTTGTGATTAATGGAAAATTTCCTGTATTACTCTCATCTTTTCTTCATTACGTTTCTAGTCACTAGCGTACAGAATATAGACCAGCATGGTTAACAACAAGGTTGAAAATTCTCTTTCTGGATTTTTGGATTTTCATGATGCTATGTTAATCCAGTGAAGTAATGAATTATATGATATGTATTAGTGTTGTGTCATGTTAATGTATTAACTGGATTTGTGTCTCTATTTTAAGTTTCCATTTAGATCACTGTGGGGCTTTACCATGGTTTTTGCAGAAAACAAGTTTTAAAGGAAGGACGTTTATGACTCATGCCACAAAAGCTATTTACAGATGGCTTCTTTCAGACTATGTCAAAGTCAGGTAAGCTGACCCTGGGGTTGTCTCTTCAACTCCTGAATTATTTTGCCTATATATCCCAGAGGAAACTTAAGATGAACCCACCAAAGGTGGCTGGATGAACCTGGATGTTGCCACAAGTAGCAACGTTATAACCAGTTTAGAAGTAATGAATCATTTTACTGCCTCATGGATAATGTGTGTCTCAAATAATTTCCTATCAATAAAAAAAAAAAAAACCAACTTCCCTTCTTTCCTCTCATTTTTTTCATTTGCCTTATTTGGACCTTTAATAGTATCCTGTTTTTTCCCCATCTGTCTTTCTTAAGACACTCTTTTGTTCTCATGCTTTTTAATGGCTGTTTTTTCTTAAGCTTCACAGAAGTAGTGAATTTTAAGCCCCTAAAGATACAAATCACTCTTCAGGACAAGGTCAGATTAAATATTAAATATACAAAGAGTGCTCTGTTACTTACATGTTGTTGGGGTTTTTTCTCTTTTTTTTTTTTTTTTTTTTTCTTTTCTCTTCTGTTACATATCTTGATATATCCTTTCTGTGTGAATGCAACGCTCCTGAGCATATCTCAACTCAGCAGATTCCAGCTTGGGTCAGAAACCTGATAAACAGTCCTCTTTTAACTTGTTTGCTCTGGGCTGATGGGAAAAGTGTGGTTTAGTTTAGTTTTTGAGGACTGTTACAAGCAGAGTGGCAGATTTCTGTCCAGGGCTGGGAATCTGTTGGTCTTCTAGACAAACACAGAGCAGATCCTGAACTGAAAAGACTAGTCTAGCATGGCCTTTCAAAAGAAAGATGCTTTATCTCTTCTTAGGTGAACTACATTAGAGTATCTGGACTTGATTTCCAATGTAGGAGACGTAGTGTTACTGAATGGAAGTCTTACTGTCAGTGGGAGAAAATCCAGGAAAAGTTTTTTCCAACTGTTACATATTCTAAGCTGGTAAGATGAGCTGATATTTAGCCATTTCACTTATATCCAGTAATATATCAGCGGATGACATGCTATATACAGAAACAGACCTTGAAGAAAGCATGGACAAGATTGAGACCATCAACTTCCATGAAGTGAAAGAGGTGGCAGGAATCAAATTCTGGTGTTACCACGCAGGCCATGTTCTGGGAGCAGCCATGTTTATGATTGAAATAGCTGGTGTGAAGGTATTTTCTTTTTATTATAAAGTTGAAATCATGCCTGAATTCTAATGTAGTCATTAATTATTTATTATTGTCTGTTAAGCCCCACCACTGTGGCTGGAGCTGTCAGATAGACTTGGACTCAAGTCAAGGTGGGAGGCCTTGACTTTAGACCATGTATTTGCTCATTGATTAGAACTAGCAAGTGATACGTGTATTGAACCAGGTAGGATGTTTGGATTTTATGGCAGTGAGTTATGAGTCAGACTTGGAATCAGTAAAAATGTAGTTTTCCTGCTGGTCTGCTCAGAGGTAGCTGATAGCTGAGGCAGTCTTATGGAAGCTGCATTTTAGTAAAATCTACAAACAGATGTTTGGTTTTGTAATTCCGATTTACCATGTCTGCCTGTCTTGATGCTTAAATGGCATTTGTCTAAGTATGTGAGTTATGTTTTTCTCATAACACTCTTATGCTAAAGTACCTAAAGAAATAGGATTATTATTAATTTTAGGCATAGAGAGATTAAATAAGTCATCATATAATCAGGCAGCACTGTGTCAAAACCAGATACATGTAACTAATCTCATGAATTGGAATGCAGTAGGATAATCACTGCCCAAGAAAAGTTTCATGCAGCCGTGAAGAGGGAAGAGAGGTGGTGGTCCTGAGGCTTGCTGTCTAGTAGGACTTTGTTCATGGTTTATAATGATTGAGGATTTTAAAAGTTTAAAGTTTAAAAAAAGTATAGAAATAGAACTGGATTTACAATGATTACAAAAAAATTTAGATGTCTTACTGCCTTTTTTGCGGGTTTTTTTCTGATTAAGGCATGATGGAGAAAGAGATTTCCCTCTTGCTATGCATGACTCAAATGGATTGAGTTTTAATATCCATTATTTTCTTTAATTCCCTGTGAAGTAAATGAGAAATGTGATGATAGATTACTTATAGACCAGTTATCTGCTGTTGCTGACTATGTTTTATTATTATTCACATTTTCATCCAAGGAATGATTGTTAAGTAAAAAATACTCAGTTTTCAAACCATCATTTTGGCCACAGAGAGCTGCATTCCACCCTGCAGTTAAGAATCCATTAAAAATTACTAACAGTTACAAATTACTTCTTCGTGTAATGGGGAACATGATCATTCTGTTTGGAAAATCTGCTAGATTACAGCCTTTTCTTTTACTATCAGAAAATCTTAGAAGAATTTTTAATAAGTAATTTTATTGGATTATTCATTATATTTGCATTCTGATATGTAAATGCAGTTTTACCTACTTTTTACTTAGGACCTGCTGTATTTTCTGTTATGTCAGTTTTTACTTCTTAATGGTCAGTGCATGTATGGAAAAGGCTGAAAATGGCACCTTTATATCCCAAACAAAAAATAAAATCTTAATAATTGTTCACCTAGTTATGTTGGAATTATGGTACTGCTTGAAATACCTTTACTTATTGTGGGTAAAATATTTGTGTTGTAGTACTATTGACCTAATCTTGTAAGCACTGTCCACGCGAGAGGAGTCTTCAGTTAAAGTACAAGTGATCTTTTTATCATAAATTCCTTAAAATTATCTTTACTTAAAAAATATCATTCCTATACAACAGCTTTTTAAAGTCTGCTGACCTGGTAGAACCTGTAATCAGAATAACTGCTTCTCTTTGTCTCCAATAGCTTTTATATACAGGTGATTTCTCAAGACAGGAAGATAGACATCTGATGGCAGCTGAGATTCCCAACATTAAACCCGATATTCTTATAATTGTAAGTTTTACCAAATTATTTCATTATATTAGGAATTAAATATGTATAGGGGTATTACTTAAATAAAGCTAAAATGGAATGAGAAAGACAGTTGAGATTTAATGGTAGTAAATTTGTGATTTGTGTTAAACGTCTGAATGCTTGGGTGTTCAGTACACTCCAACATTTCTTTTCACTCTATTAAAAAGTCTAGTTTCCATTTTATAATTCTTCTGATGAAGTTCCTTAAGCCTCTAGACAAACCTTTTCAAGATGGGAGATTTATTAGGTTTTGACTGGTCTTTCCTAGATGTGCTGTACAAACCCCAATTTAGCCAGATATTTCTTTAGTAGATACTAACCTACTTCCAACTATGTTTAGAATTTGTCCTGGGTAGAAGTAGCCTGTGTGTTATACTGTATTTTTTGTTTTATATTGTTTTGGTTTCTGAGCAATATGGGTTTATTCCGAATCCATGTTTGGAAAATCAGAAGCTTAGGGGAAACTTTAGAAGTAACAGTTTTATCTGGAAATGAACAGTGGGATCTTTGAGAGTAACACTTAAAATTATTTCATTTATTGTGTCCCTTCAAACTGCTTTCTGTAACTGATAATGTCATTCTAAGTCACATCAAAATCTTGTATTTTGTGTAATTCCTATATGGTAGGCTAGGTGTTTCTAAACTGTGGCACATGTACCACTAGTGAGCCATGTTAATGTGGTAACACCTTCATCAAAGCAGTGGCAGCATTTCTACTTAGGAAAATAAGTATGTTAAATTTGAAAGCTCTTAAAAGAAGCATCAAAATTAATAGTGTTGTTGGTGTTTTCTTCCTCCCCGCCCCCCTCCCCCAACAGGATCTGTCTTTCCAAATTGCTGGGAGGGGTTTGGGAGAGGGGAAGTTTTGGTTATTTATCTTAGTGGAGGTGGTTGCGGGAATTTGGGGGTGGGTTTTAATTTTTCTCTTCACCTCTCCTTCCCCTCCCCACCATGTTAACACCAGTATGTTTTTCTGCATTTTCTTGTTGGATTCAGAGCAGAAGAGCAAGAATTAGTCTCTGTGTCAGTACTTTTAATATTCAGTTTCTCTATATGTAGGAATCCACGTATGGTACTCATATTCATGAAAAAAGGGAAGAACGAGAGGCAAGATTCTGTAATACTGTTCATGACATTGTAAATAGAGGAGGTAGAGGTCTTATTCCTGTGTTTGCCCTGGGACGAGCTCAAGAACTACTTTTAATTTTAGGTATGTACCTTTCCAGCTCCTCTTTATAAAAGGCATATAAAGTTAAACGAGAATGTTTTCATGTGCAGTCTTTCAGATATAACAATTTTTTAAGCAACACTTCAGCCATTTTCCAGCATGTTAATTACCTGAGAATATATAATGCATGTTTGTTCAAATGCAAAAAGTCCAATAAACCAATCAAGGCAGTTCTGCTTTGTGAGGTAGGACGGAGACATAGAAAGGAAAGGGTAATGGCATGGTAGTATGTGTTTTACTTTTGAATCTTGTTGAACCAGGATTTCAGCAAATAGGGACTATTATTACAGCTTGAAAAGTAAGCAATCACAACAACTGTTCTATTTAAACGGTACTGCTTAGAAAAGGTGTATTTTGTTGCAAAGTTTCACTATCTTTGCCCTTTAGTTCAGAAACCTATATGAAGAATTCATTATAGGAAAAACTGAAAAGACCATAACAGACACTTCCAGTATTTCTAAAGTCCTAATGATAATGGGAAAGTACATTAGGCTTTGTTAAGAAGAGCAAAAATGGGGGGCGGGAGTGGGGGGGTGCAGAGTTATACATGATCATAACAAGCCACTTCACATAAAATATATAGGTAGTTGTTACAAGGTACTTAGGATAAAACAGTTTTTAAATACATTATTTCCAGGTTTCTTTGCTTCCTTTTAGCTCATTTAATTTGTACTATGTTACATGATTTTTCACTAGTCTTTTTGTTCATGCAAATGCTGGCAAGATCAAAAGGTAACTGTCTCCAAATTAAAATACTTATTTTTAGGAATATTGAATCTAAAGTGTTACCTAATATACTTGAAATTCTTCTCACTTTCCGTTTCAGTTTAGAAACTAGTTTGTTTTCAAAATGTGTTACTGGTCTATTCAAATGTTAATAAATTTGGATCTAGGCATGGGGTAATATTCGATGTTGTAGGATTATTTACTACTTATCATTGATTGAAGGTTTTTTATTTTATAGAGGAGATAAAAACTGAACATTTTAAATCTTGTGTAGCCATTAGTTTGTAATTTGTTGGCCTCTCCTTGCTGTGTGTAGATATTAAAATGAGTTTCTAAAGATAAGCTTGTAAACACATCTAGTAAAGCTAGACATGCAGTTGGATGCTTAATTAGAAAATGCAATTGCATCTCACATGTCTACACAACTGAGCCCGCAGACTTCTGTGTTTGTTTTTCTTCTTTCCACAAGTGTATGACAAAAAATAAAATACTGTGTTATGGTATAGAAAATTGTGACAATGAGTACAGTCTTTTACTGTCACTCTTAAGTCCTGCTGTTGGTTATCTTTTTATTGGCCGTTTCCACCTTACACTTGGGCTTATTAAGATAATCATGGCAGTGAGCCTCTCTGACATGTTCTGAATAGCTTTGTCTGCAGATGAAAAATGTTAGGTTAAAAGCTGTATCATTTTAAATGTATAAATACAGCCAAAAGAGTGTACCTCTATTTTTGGATTATTGTTCCTCACTTATGCAATATAAATATGTTTTAGACTAGCAGAACTGTATCCAAGTGGGAAAACAAATAAGTTATGTTTGTGTAGCTGCATTCAGATCTCTTCTTTGTGTTTAATAAAGGTTATGGCTACTGTCATCAGTGATAAAATAAATTGTGGTTAGTGAAGGCTTTCTTCCTGGTTTTGTTTCAGTTAAGCTTGTAAAATATAACTGTTGGTGATATACAGGAAACCAGGCTTGATAACTGGGTGATACCTACATGCCTTGAACTCCACACATTTGTTTTACAGAACTTTGATACAGTGAATTCTCACCAACATATCTACGTGCAGATGTCCCTAGCTGTTAAATGTATAATTAATATTTGACAGAGACATTTTAGCTGTATTGCAGTGGTATAGTAAAACTTGCATTGTTGTAAATGTAGATTTATTGCTGTGTAATACCGTGTACGCTTTATCCTTTGCAGCTGAAGTCGGTGGTTGATTGGAATTTGACCTGCCAAAAATATCAGAAGTTCATCTTTTTCTTGTTTGTTTGCCTGTTTGTTTGTACTAGTTGTATACATTTTTAGTTGGTGATTGCTTTTTCTTCTTTAGTAGAGCAGGTGAAAAAAAAGTAAGTCTGTCATTTTCTGTAATAAAAATAAAAAACCCCACGGCTAATGTTTTACAAGAAGTATTAACATTTCTGAGAAGCGTGCATTTTGGAGATAATGCTTTGGACAGGGTTGTGTGTTTTTTGGTTGGTGGTTACGGGGGTTTGGGTGGGTTTTTTTCATTGTTTTTGGTTTTTTAGATGAATACTGGCAGAATCATCCTGAACTCCATGATATCCCTATATACTATGCCTCCTCTTTGGCAAAGAAATGTATGGCAGTTTATCAGACGTATGTCAATGCCATGAATGACAAAATCCGCAAGCAAATTAACATCAACAATCCATTTGTTTTCAAGCATATTAGTAATCTGAAGGTAAGCTTGAGATAAGGTTGTCTTACAAAAGAGGAAGGGTAACAGAAGGGTTCGTATTTGCTGAATAGTTTGCATGTTTACTATCCAATAGATTCATTCGGTACAGGTTTATATATGAGTTATCTGCTATCCCAGTATTTAGAGGGCTGGTTGAGGGGAGCTTATGCCCCAACTTTTCTTCCTCTTGATCCCTGTGCTTATGGTTTGCTCTTTATGGGCATCAATAGGAGGAACTTTCCTGCAAAGGGCACTTTTTATGAGGATGGGATATAACTGGTGAACATAGGGCTCTATTTGTATGTTGTTCAAGGGTACAGCTAGGCTGTCCTTCGTTTAAGTGAGTTATGGTAACTGATATTCATGCTGTTTGTCCATTTAGAGTATGGATCATTTTGATGATATTGGCCCAAGTGTTGTGATGGCTTCCCCAGGTATGATGCAAAGTGGCTTATCTAGAGAGTTGTTTGAGAGCTGGTGCACAGATAAGAGAAACGGAGTAATTATAGCAGGGTACTGTGTTGAAGGAACGCTTGCTAAGGTGAGTTGCTAATGCATCACAACTTCTTCATATGAAGTAGTATTCCATGTTGTGTTTAAAAAGAATTGGCCAATAGCAACTTTATATGGATTTACTGACAACCTGCATTGTCAGGTATGCATAATTATGTAGTCAAAACTTACTGCTTTTGGCTAATACTAATGAAAAGTACAGAAAATTTGCATATGGCTATTTCCAGTGATGTTATACAAAATAATCTTTTCTAGGAGCAGTTATCTTGTCATGACAAAGAATGATTGATACTTTTCTCCATCTTTAGACCCCTCCAATGTTTAACTTTTTGAGAGGGGTGCCCTAACCCTAATTATAGAGGAGTAGTTAAATCTAACATTGCTTAGGTGTCAGAGATCAGACTGCCTTGCACATGTTGTGCCACTGTCTGGTTGTAGAGAATGAAATCCTTCCTTCCAAATTCCAGCAGCTATGGGCAACCAGAGCATCTAGTTTTGCCTTTAGAGATAGAAGTCACACGCTTGTTATAATTTTAATGTAAATTTGAGAGAGATGTATCTGGAAGAAGAATGAACTCCCAGATCTGCTGAGGATGCAAAAGATGAAATGGTATGTGTTGTGCATGTTCTTTTCATTTGTGAGTGAGTGTGTTGTGAAATTAGAGATTTTTTTTTTTCAGTTCTTCATATTCAACCTGGCTGCCAATATTATTTCATTGATTTTTTGAAGTGTAAAGCATTAGTTATATGGTGTCTGTAGGAAGCTTTCCATTTTTTATTTAAAGTGCTCTGTTATTTTTCTAGCACATCATGTCTGAACCTGAAGAGATCACAACTATGTCAGGGCAAAAACTCCCACTGAAGATGTCTGTGGATTACATTTCTTTCTCTGCTCACACAGATTATCAACAAACTAGTGAATTTATCCGGGCGCTGAAACCTCCACATGTGGTTAGTATACATGCTGCCATTTCTCCAGAGTGGGATTCATCAAACCGGTTCACAGCCTTGCAGCATCAAGGCAGGTACTGGTGTCTGTCAGTAGCCAGTATCCCTATGCCTTGAATAATAAAAGGTGGAGATTTTAACCGTTTTTTGTCATGTTATCTTAGCAAAGTAGAGGAACTTGCTCTTGACTGTCTGCATGTGGGATATCTGGGGATGACTTTCAGGAAAGTGGTATGGTCCATAAACTGTTTCAGCAGTGTTTTGCACAAGTAAGATACAGTATAGGACAACATTAAGTTGGGGACACTGGTGTTGGAATAGTTCACTGGAATTTGCCCCAAAATAAACAAGACAGCATTGATTTGAAGGTATGTAGCAGGCACCAAAAGACAAAGGCAGCACTTGCAGGTAAAAGAGTGAGTAAATCACAGGGAGCAGGAGGTGTGAAGGATCAGAATATGAAAATGGGGACTAGGATCTGAAACTTACTGAGGCTGGAAGAGAATCAGTGTGCAAGCACAGGTAAGAAAGAAGACAAATCATAGCAGAAGAAGAGAGGATTTAACTTGGCAAAGAAAATTGTGAATTGCGAACTGTGAAGCATCCTCTCTGAATTGCATGTTTATTATGTTTATCTACATGCAGACACAAAACTGTAAAGCTAACTAGATTTTATTGTTGAATTTAAGTTAATACTTCCCTTTCATAATACAATGTGTTTGTGTTTGAAAAGATAAATGGAGTTTCTGTAATGCGTTCTGCTTATTTGCATGTTTTTTTCCACTAATACTCAGGATCATGAAATCTAGGCCTTTGAATGATGCATAGAATTCAAAGACAAACTTAGAACTACGTAATATAATTAAGCTAATGTTTCATATATTGTGATGTCATGAAATTACATTTTTATAAAGATGAGGCACATGACAGCAGTTTTCTTGGATAATTTGTTTACCAAACATGTCTGGTTGGACAAATAACTTCTGCTAAAAGAAAAACTGTCTTTCCTATAGATTTTAGTTCATGGTGAGCAGAATGAAATGGCCAGATTGAAAGCAGCATTGATACGGGAATATGAGGATAATGATGAAGTTCATATAGAAGTTCATAATCCTAGGAATACTGAAGCTGTGACATTAAACTTCAGAGGAGAAAAACTTGCCAAGGTATAAAATCAGTGTTTTCTTACCTGTACGACAGTATTTTCATCTGGGATAAAAACTACACATTTTCTTCCAAGCCTCTATTTTTAATTGGTTTTGGATCGTGTATGTTTCCCAGGGACTCAACCTATGTGAATGTTTTGTGTTTAGTGTTGTATTTGGGGTTTAGTTTTGGGGGTTTTTTTGGTGGGTTTTTTTTGTTTTGTTTTTGTTTGGCTCTTCACTCTTCCAACCTTTTCTTGTGTTACATCTCAGAATGTTTGTTGGTTACTCTAACCTTTTATTTTCAGAGTTAATATTATACTACGTTTGATTTTTCTGAGAAAACTACATTTCATCTTCTGCTGGTTTTGGCTGGGGTAGAGTTAATTTTCTTTATAGTAGCTGGTATGGGGCTATGTTTTGGATTTGTGCTGGAAACAGTGTCGATAATGCCAAGATGTTTTAGTTACTGCTAAGCAGTGCTTACACAGAGTCAAGGCCTTGTCTGCTTCTCACCCCACCCCACCCCACCAGCGAGGAGGCTGGGGGGCACAATAAGTTGGGAGGGGACACAGCTGGGACAGCTGACTCCAACTGACCAAAGGGATATCCCAGACCATATGATGTCATGCTCAACATATAAAGCTGGGGGAAGAAGGAAGGGGGGACATTCAGTGTGATGGCATTTGTCTTCCCAAAGTAACCCTTAGGTATGATGGAGCCCTGCTTTCCTGGAGATGGCTGAACACCTGCCTGCCCAAGGGAAGCAGTGAATTAATTCCTTGATTTGCTTTGCTTGCATGCGTGGCTTTTGCTTTACCTATTAAACTGTCTTTATTTCAGCCCACGAGTTTCTCAGTTTTACTCTTTCCTATTCTCTCTCTCCCATCCCACTGTGAGGGGAGTAAGCGAGCGGCTGTGTGGTGCTTAGTTGCCAGCTGGGGTTAAACCACAACACATCTCCATAGCAATGAATACTTCAGATTGTCCTGTTGCACTATGTGTGTTTTTTCTTTCCAGGTGATGGGTTCTTTAGCAGATAAGAAACCAGAGCAAGGACAGAGAATTTCTGGAATCCTAGTTAAAAGAAACTTTAACTATCACATCCTTTCTCCATGTGACCTCTCCAGTAAGTAAAGACAGTGATGTGCTCAGTAGATAATTTGAAACTTACTGTATCCTTCTTTTTTTCATTAAAACATATACCATACTGGGTTTTTTTCTGTAATTTTGTGTTTGGTAAGCAGTTAGTGAACAGCTTGGTTTTATTTTGGTTTAGGTTTGCCTAAAGTTGTGAACCGTTGTAGTGAGAAGAAAAGCATCCAATTCATTGTCCACTGAAGTTTAAAATCTTCTCTATTCTTTCAATAACTGAGAAGCAGCAAAATTCCATCTCCCTTCTAGTTACTTAAAACTTCTTCCTCTGCATGAAATGGCATAAAACATGCCAGTGAGAACAGAAAAGCACCTTGATCAATTGTCCTGCCAGTTTCTAAAATGTTACTAGTTTTTAGTGTAAAAAGTTACAGTACAGTGAAAATATTTGTATATTGCTCCTATGCTATTTATTACTAAAGAAATTGATCTGTTTTCAAAATAGAAGAATAATTATATGTAAGGTCAGAAGAGCTTGAGGGAAAGAAATTCTGCTGTCTTAGTTCATTGTTTGCCTCTAACGGGTATGATAAAATAACAAGCTCTTGCTGGTTTCTTAACCACAAATATATTATTTATCGTACAGTAGACGCATGACCCCCATCTTTACAAACTGTTCTTTTCAACCCTCTGTCTTAAATCTATCAGTGCCATTATTTATCTATAGTGGCATTTTTATTTTTTAAGAAGTAAAAGGATAATTTTTAATACATACTTTTAAAAATTCTTTCAGATTATACAGACTTGGCGATGAGCACTGTAACACAGACACAAGCCATTCCATATACAGGCCCTTTTAATCTGCTTTATTATCAGCTACAAAAACTTACTGGTGCGTATTTGGAAAGACATGGTCATGATTTCTAGTGCTCAACTTGTTTTAAAACAACTTCCAGTCTTCAGAGGTCTTCTGAGTGGAAATTTCTTCACCAGTAACTGAAATGCCACAATTTCATATTTTACAACTTTCATTAGATTATGCAGCTTCTGCCAGATCCAGTTCATGAGTATGTCACATTGTTTTGGGGGAATTCTACTGTAGTTGTATTACAGAATCATGAGCATATACCAATATAGAGCCTAGGCCAATTTTTGTCTCCTGTCAGCTCCCAAAGTGACTGCTATAGCCACTCTGATGTAAAATTTATTAATTGATCTTTTATCTCCAGCCCCAAAATAGCATGGGTAATGCCATCCAATTAATAAAAACAAAAGCTCTGTCCTCCTTTGTGACAGACAGCCTCTTATGTCCTTCCCCAAGAGGCAAGAATCTAACCTTGTTGGCTTTTTCTGAGTCAGAAGCTATTTAAATCTGCCACTAGTGTGATCCCCAGTGCCCCTGTCTAGCTTTCTTAAAGGTTAGAGGCAACTCCTGTCCTAGTTCATTAAAGGCAGGATCCTTCTCAGATTTAAAGCTCAGGAATTTTTTTTCTTCCCTAGTGTCAGAATCTAATTCTATATCACTAGTGAAGAGAAAACCTGTATTTATTAGATGTTCAAGTCTCAACCTGAGTGCTACTTGGCACACATGCTTTGGTTTAAACTCTATGCTTATGTAAGCAGTGGGTTATCCTTTAAGAGTATAAGAGGAGCTGGTTAATTCTGCAAACGGAGTACTGAATTTCTCATTTGTTTTCTTTTTCATTCGTGTACTCACATCAGTGTGCCAGTCAAATATGAGAATTCAAAACAAGTAAAATGGCCAATATTTCATACTAAAAAACCCCAAACAATCCAGAACAAAGAAAATAACATTGTCAAGTAAGGGAAAAGAGTATGCGCTTCCATTTTGTGAGCTGCTCTGAGCAGTTGTGATAATGACCCATTTTCTTATGCAGATAAAGATATTCTTGCTTTCAGTGTAATTTTATTCTTGCTAACCATTTGTTGTCACTTTTTAGGTGATGTAGAAGAAATAGAGATCCAACAAAAACCAGCCCTGAAGGTTTTCAAAAATATTACTGTGATCCAGGAACCAGGCATGGTAGTCCTTGAGGTGGGCATTGGTGAGGGAGAAAGAAGTACTTTGTTCTCCAGTTTCTGGAATAGTATCATATAGATGCCATGCAGAGTTAAATGTTTTAAGTGATTTTCTGTTGGATGACAAATAGAATGAAAGCTAGAATGAAGTTCTCCTTGAGCTATGGTCCTGTGTTGGTGCATGTTGTTTTATTTAGCCACTGCTAGTTTCTTTTTTGCTGTGACTCAAGAGTATAATGGCAGATTGAGTGCCCTTTTTTATTTGGCAAATAGTAATTGGAAATAATGTCAAATGGTGTTCCTTCCTTCCCCTTTCCCCACCCCCAAAATAGTTGTGGTAATTAATAACTATTCCATAAATGTGCTCAAAAACATTCAACAGCTTGAACTTTTCATGGGAAGTTACGGGAATATACCAAGTTAGAAGTAGTTAATAATTTGGTATAAAATGTATGACAGTCATTTGAAGCTAAAATTCAGAGAAAAGCAAATAGAACGCAATGCATGTTACATTGTTTTTCTGTTGCATTATTCACTCAGCCCAAATAATGAGGTCAAATTATGAATTTTTTTTTTATCTTCCAGTGGGTGGCAAATCCTGCTAATGATATGTATGCAGACACCGTGACAACAGTGATACTGGAAGTTCAGTCAAATCCCAAAATACAGAAAGGTAGTAAGTTTAGTGTAAGCTTATTTAACTGAGGCATTTCTTCTTAATTTTTTTCATGTCAAGCTTAGAGGGATATAATGCCTTGCAATAGATTGCAATCCCCCAATTGTACTTCCTCCTCTTATGATTTAGCAAGTAAGATTTGCTACTTAAAAACAGAATTACAACTTGGTCTTCATTATTTGTAACACGTTCATTTGTTGAAACTTTCTTTTATAGGGCAACTGGTAGCTGATGGAAAACGTGACCTTATTTAAAAATCAGTTAAATGTTACTCTACCTTTTTGTACATAAACAATTTATGATATCCCATTTAAATATTTCAGTTTCTTATTTGAAAGTTGTGATTACCATTCATGAGTGGTATTCCTATGAGTGTACACCAGAAAGAGTTAGGTAGACAATGCTGAAAAAAAGCCAGACTAACTTCACAATTACACTTACGCAGACCCTGTAACTAAGTAACATTATTGGGTAGTGATAGCATCATCAGATGCTGGGTTTGACATTGCTGTTCAAGAATCACAGCAATTTTGTTGGGATTACTAGTGATGGTGGTTTATAGTTTTTGTTCCACTGTTTTGCTTTTGAACATGTATGTAGTGTGCTAAGAATCTGGAGAAAGTATTGAATATTGGGTTGGCCAGTGAGGATAAATGTTGGCAGCTTGGCAACACAGTAACACAGATAATTTAATGATAATCCATTTATCAAAATAAAATAAGGAATTATTTTTTTTATTTTCTAGGGGCTTGAATCACTTTTTTGTCACTACCTACATTATTTTACTTACGAAGATCTTATTAAATTCTGCCTTTGTGTACCCTTGCTCACCTAGTGAAATAAGTGACATTTGGGTATCCATCTTAGAGCATTATTCATCTGCAGTTTGGATATGGTTAGGCAAGCAGATCCCAAAATTCTGTTCCTTGGGTGTTACATAAAAGTAGTACCATTTGGTGGTTGGTTTTGTAGGGCTTTTTCAGCAAAAGGGCAATATGAGTAGACATCTTCTTAAATTAATCCCAAGGTCAAACTCAAGGGGTATGTCTGTAATGCCCAGCAGGTGTGTTCTGTGACCATAAAATAGGGGACCAGTGGCAGATGTGACCTTGGTGCCCATTTTTTCTTTGTGTGGTAACTAGAGTACTGAGGCGGAGGTGAGGAGGTCCTTCTGACATGAACCTAGGATACATCTGAGGTGTGTGCTTGAACCCAGAAGCCTTCAAAGCAGTCTCAGTGCCGTATCCTGTACTTATCACCCCATGGGCCTCCGACTTCCCTGTCAACTCATTCTGCGATCATCCTCCTTTTAACCAGTTCCAATGTTAAAAATTCGTACACATCTTCTCATCTTACCTCAGGGTTTTTCATGTCATTCTATATCAGATCCTATAGTGAAGGCTGATGGTCAAGGTCTACAGTGTATCCTTAAAATAACTGATAATTTTAAATTACCAGAGACTGATAGTGAGGGGTCTGGATTGATCTGTCTCTGTGAACCCCATGTGATGTTTTATTCATAACACTTCTAGTAGATTTTTCTTTCCCAACCAGCACGGAAAGCACTAGAGCTATATGGACCAATGGGTGTTTATTTTCCCTGGGTTACTCCGCTTGTCTTTTTATTATATATTTTAATGATTTTATATAAAATAGTAATCAGTGTTCTTTAGGTGCCTAGTCCCATACCTGACTCAACAAATTTTTTAAAAAAATCCTTTTTCATAGGTTTATAAAGTCACATAGCAGTTCTTACTTTATTTGGGGATAAAGGTTTACCAGCCACCTTGATCTAAGCAAATTCAGATTGTAATTTTCTTATCTTGGTTGTGATCACTTTCAGTTTATATCAGCCCTTGTAGCCACACCCTTATGTTCTGCTCTACTGAAACTAACCAAAAATACAAATTTTATTTTTGAGTGGTACTTTGACCTCCTTTTTGGGGGTGTTTTGGGTTCAGTTTTTTTCCCCTATCCTTTATATGGCTGAAAAAAACTTCTGCTGTTTTGCTAATTTTTTAAATTTCTTATTGTAATATCTGACTTGGCCTGACTTTTGGTAGTCCCCACTTTCTCTGTATGATTTGTTAGTGCCAGTGTCCAGCTCCCTCCCCCCCCAGTTAATTCCTCTTTGTATTTTTATGTGCCTTTTAGCATTATTTCTCATGATGTTTCATGCTGGTGATTCTGTCAGCTAGTCTCAGGTGTGGTTTCTTGCAGGATTTTTTTTTGTCCTTATTTGAGGTAAAACCACATTCCAAGTAGTTCTCGCACTTGTATATTTTAGAGTATGTTCACAGGATCACAAGCAATTGAATTAAAATCTCTTAAATTACTGCTGCTCAGCTGACCACGTGCCTGTTCTTACCTCATTTCCAGTATAAAGTTATTTTGCTTAGTACATTCAGTTACTGCATCTTATCTAAGGGATGGTAAATTTTTAAGATACACTTGCTTGGTCTCTTGCAATTACGAAGTTCTTCAAAGAATTTCTAACTACCATTGTGTTCAGTTTTCTGAATTCTTCAGCTGATACAGAAGTATTGAAAACTGGTTTTTCAAAAGCCTTACCTGTTTTGTTTATCCACCAGTGGAAAAGGTAGTGATTTTCACAATTAGCTCTTCCTATAGACTTCCGAATCCTTTAACAATCAAATACTTAAATAATTATTTTCAATAGAAAATTACTTGGTTTAAACTACCTCTTAATTTTGAAACCAAGTCTAAAAACAGTATCATTATTTCAACCTCTATGTGCTGAAACATATTCTAGGAATGTCTGTGCCTATTACTGCTATTCATGTTTGGTGTCTGTTTTTACTTTATGTATTGTCTGCATGCTCCTAGCCTCCATGGTGTGGTATTTTCCTATAATAATAGAAAATGGAGGGATTATAAACAAATAATGGAAGTAGATTATTTTCCCTTTTAAGTAAAGGAAATGTGAGAAGTAATGAGCATTAACAGTTAAAAGGAGCATTAAATAGTAAGAATTAGATTTGAAAAGTTTTCTATTTTAAAATGTGGTAAGTACAGGGAACTTATATTTGGCATGTATGTACTTCCTTGACTCTTTCATCTTTTTTTTCCATCTTTTTTTAATACATTTTCTTTATAAATTGTTTAAACATAGGTATCTTATGTAGCTTTTGGATTGTTTTTCATTAAAGTCAGTTGGGAGCCAAGATGTATCAGTTAGCCAATTTTCCCTCCCAGCAAATGTCTGTGAAAGTGAAATTACTTTTTCTTTTCAGCTGCAGTACATAAAATTTCAAAAAAAGTAGATATGGAGGTGTACAGGAAGAGAATGGAGATCATGCTTCAGTAAGTTGGCATATATTTTTCTAAAGGAAAATGATCACTGTTAGTCATGTAAATACAATAATTTTAGAATAATACAGTTTAAAGATACAGTTATTTAAAAATACTTTATGCAAATGTACTTCACTTTAATTTCTGTGAAGGCCAGGAATTAAGTAATGAAGGAGGTGCAGTAAAAAGTTCTCAGCATCATTAAATTTTGAATACAAGGCACAGTTATTTCTTCCAGAAGCAGATTTTTAAGTTGTCCCCTAAAATTATGCTATGAATGGTTGTGAAAATATGTTTTTGGATCACATCTCTTTTAAAATGTACTCTAATGTATATTCTGTTATTTATGTAGAAATCTTGCCTCTTTTGAAATCAAAGGAATCCTTCCCTTCATTTATGATAAGATTTATTTTGGTAAAATATGTACTGTTATGTGACATCCACTCTCATAATAGTTTAGATTGGTATTTGTTAATTATATCTGAGTGGGTTAAATAATGTTGCTGAAAGGAGATACTCTGCTGACAAAATGCCTTTGGAACACTGAAGTTAATAGAAAAGCAAAAGTTTGCTGTTTGGCCACGTCTTACACACATATGTCTTTGTTTTAGGGATATGTTTGGAGAAGACTGTGTGAGTTCAAAAGATGGCTCTGTCCTATGCATCACGGTTGATGGAAAGACTGCAAACATTTCACTGGACACTCGGGTATGTACAGCAAAGCACTTGCTTTTGTATGCACTATGTTTAGCAGAGGTGAGTCACCTGTCTAGTGTACAGTGCTGCCTAGAATATCATGTACCCTTTTGCTAAGGAAATGTTTTTGTATTTGGTATCAAAACAGCTTAAGGCTATTCACTTTCCATTAATTTCATTGACATTCTCATCAGTCGATCAGTACCCAGCCTTTCTGAGAGAAATACTGATCCAGTCTGCAAGCTGAGTTTACTGAGTTTGTTACAGAAGCATTTCCTAGAGACTTTGGTTCATTAAAAAAATGCTAGCAGCATTTATGTAACAAACACAGTAAATTTGGAAGAACACCCAGTATTTTTCAGCAGCTCTCTACTTGTATAAAAATGAATGAAGAAAGATTGTAGAGGAGAAACTGATTTAACCCACAATTTTTTTCAGTGTTTTAATAAACTTATGCTACATTTCCATGTGTATATAGTACAGAAAAATACGGGACTGATGAAAAGTAGAGAAAAAAGTAACCAGACTGAAAAAAACTGCATACTGCTTAATCAAGAAGTTAGGTTTCATTTTCATATATAATATATAATACTAAGGTATGTCATTATTATTAAAAGACTTGTGTACTGACAAAAACCCTAATGGCAGCTTAACTGCAACAGCATGTATCTTTCTAATACTCATTTTACATACTGTGTGGGCAATGGCAAGCATATGCCATTGTGAACCAAGTCTTACAAGAAAGATCTGTCCTTCTTTATGTGCATATGTATCTTCTTATAAAACTTTAATAGCTTTAAAATAAAAAGCTGTTTAGTATAGATCTAACTATATGGTGGGACATGTGGTTTTATTTTTTCCATGTTAACTCTTAACACAGTGCTTTTACAGTTAACATGCTTTTAACAGTATTGTTAGATAACATTAAAAGCATGTTTGCTGTTTCAAATGCCCCCCCCCCCCCCAAAAAAAACACCTTTACTGTTGAAAAGAGTTACTTGTTCAGAAGAGTAATGAGTTAATGCTGAATTGGAGAAGGTACAGTCCTAGTACTTTCTCTAGGATCAAGAATAGTATTACTATGCAAATGCTGCCCTTTGTTTTTGAGATAGAGCAGTCAGGGGATTGGGTTGAATGTTGATCAACTTGCATGTTTGTGATGGGCATCTTTCTCTAGTAAGATTTGTTTTAGTGATGAATTAATCTCTTTGGGGTTTTATTTTGATGTAAATGTTACCTTATGGGTGTGGGAACATCAGTGTGGAGACTCCCTGAGTACAGGTGCCTGTACCTCTGTGATGAATGCACCTCTTTTACAGTACGTAAATGCAATGTGGGTGAATTCACAGATAAAATGACATTTCCAAGGACTGAACCTTGTGTGATTTTATTTGATTTTGAATTAAATGCAATCTAGACAACTTAATGTATTTTACATAGTAGTTTTGAAACAATTTATTAATCAAATGTAAAACTCAATTAAGCTTCTTGTTCATCAGCAGGACTTGCATAAGTCTTCTCTGAACTCTTCTATATGTTGGCAGACCATTTAAAAACATACAGTGCTGCTCTTGATAACTTTCTTTTCAATTTGCATTGACTACTTTTTCCTTTCCCCTTATGAGCATCCTTCACATGCTGAAAAGGAATATGAAGTGCTAGTTGTTCTAACATACTTCTTTTTTTGTTCCCAGACAGTTGACTGTGAGCCAGGAAGCGAAGATGATGAATCCCTTCGTGAAATGGTGGAGCTGGCTGCACAGAGGCTTTATGATGCCCTCAGCCCAGTATACTGACCTCTGTAGATACCTAGGACACATAAAAAAAAAATCTTTTAAATGTTCAATTTATTTGGACTATTTTTTAAGAGTAAATAAATTTTTTTTTCTTCTGTAAGTCAAAAGTATCAATTCTGTGACTGTGAAACTACTGAGTTATTTCAAATCATGGATGAACAACCTTATAGCAACTATATTTGTGCATATAGATCATAATAAAATCAGGTAAAGTGTGCATATGTTCTTTTTTCTTATGTGCACATACGAGAAATAAGAAAAAATTCTTAACCTATCTAAAAGTAGAATTACAAAAATTAAATTGAGAGAGGTTTATATTTTTGAAGATCAACAACCAGTTGGAGGATAAATTGGATGGTTTGGGTTTGCATATGCTCAGAATCAAGCTTGTATATCATTTCGTTCCTGTCAAGGAAGCGACTACCTGCATGCTTGTATCTGCTTTAAGTCAGAGGGGGCTCGAACACATTTAAAGTGGAATCTGTGTTTGCGTACTGGGTTTAGCTGGAGCTTTAAAACTATCTACGCAGGCATTGCCGTTAACTGGGCTAGATGAACAGAACCAGCTTCAGGCGAAGCCAGTGCTTATGACCTGTAACAGCCTCAAGTGCAAATGGCTCCTGTCACTATTTCTGTGACAGTCAGCACGCATCTCCTCCTGCTGACAGCCCTGTCACTTGGTGCTGCTGAGATGGTCTTCCTGGGCAAAGTGAAATGGAATATCAGAAACTGCAGTGTGTAGAGAATTTCAGACAGGAACGGGATACTCCGAGTTAGCTGGAGTTGCTACCAACCAGTAAAGCATGCTGAAAAACGTCCACAGAAAGTGAGTTTTCTACAGAACTTTCCTTGGTTTTCCCCCTTTTTCTCAGCTGATTGAATTGGCACCTGATGATCTTTATAGCAGTGTTAGCGTATTAGCATTAGCAGAATTAGCGCATTATTATTGTTAGCAAAATTAACGACAGCTTCCCTCCCCAGACTGTATGTCATTAGCTAACAGCATGAAGACTTTCATACTGAAGTATCGCCCATGAAGGCGATAACTGTACTTTCTTAAAAGGAAGTGTCTCTGTGGAGCAGATAAAAATCTTATTTTTTTAAATTATGCATGTTTTCTGAAATGTGCTTTCAGCCAACGTATGTAAATGTGTGGGCGGGTTAGGCCCCCAACACCGTATTATCCGTGCTGCTGCTCCCCGCGGGCCGGTTTTTAATGCAGATCTCGGCCGCTGCCCGCGCGTTTACCGCCGCAGACGAAGCGGCGAGGCCTCCTCTTCCTCCTCTTCCTCCTCCTCTTCCTCCTCCTCCTCCTCGCCCGGCGGACGTCCGGCGGCGGCCATGGCGCTGGCGGAGACGGGCGCTCGCGGGAGGCTGCTGCTCTGGCCCCGCGTCGTCCTCTTCGGAGACTCCATCACTGAGGTAGCGGTCCTGCGGCAGCCCCGAGGGGGCCGCGCCGCCACCCCTGGCCGCGGGGCCGCCGGGGTCGCCGCGCCGCCCTGAGCGGGACCGGCGGGCTCCGCCGTTCCCGCCTGCAGCGGCGGAGCCCCATGAACGTCCCCGTTCCTCCTACCGGGGGCGGACTGAGCCCCGGTGTCCCTTGGAGGCCACGCCAGCAGCAGCCCGGCGTTGGGCCGAGCGCCTGGGCCAAGCACAGGGCCTTACTCGACGCTAATTTTTAAGGGAAAAGGAGCAGCCGGCGGCTGGAGCGGGAGAGGATCTGTGTGTCCTAGTGTGGGGCCCCCAGCCTCGCCTCGCCTTGCCTTGCCTTGCCTCACCTCGCCGGCCGGTCCCCACCTCGGCTGGCGCAGGAGAAGCCTGTCCGGCGGGATCACGGTGACAGAGCCCCTGAGCCACTCTCCTCAGGGGCTGCCAGAGCAGGCCGGCCGCCGTGGCAGCCTGCGGTCAGGCAGCCGGGGGAACTGCTCTCAAAACCCGCTTTGACAGAGGCTGGCCGGCATGGCGGATGGCGGCAATCGGCCTGGCACCGTGAGGCGGGAAGGAGACCGGTGGAACAGGAGTGCAGCCCAGCATAGTTACCTCCCTGCTGGATCTCCCACAAGAGCGCTCCAGGAGCTTTCATACCTGATGGCCTGTTATGAGATTTAGAGCCTTTTTGCAGAAATTCATAAAGTACCTGTGTTATAAGTGTGATCTGGTAAAAGTCTAGCTTCTGGTATTTTGGTGGCAGTGTCATTTTCCAGAGAGGGACGACAGCCTGTTGTCTGTATTGACCCCCACGCTCTCCCCGTCCCAGCTCCTGGTGTGTCTCTGTGCAGCTCCCTGCATCGAGCTCGCTCGCCTGCCCCGGAGGCACGTTCTGCGTTGATATGACCAGGCCGTGGCTTGGTGAATGTCTCCTTTGAGGCAGCAGCAGCTTTTTAGTTTTTATTTTGTGTTCCTGCTTTCTGTTGCATGGGTTGCGTGGTGGAGTGGGTCACAGAGCTGCTCTGATGAGAAAAGATTTGGCTGAAGAGAAAGGTTATCTTTAATGGGAGATCAGTTGTCTAAGCTGACTCACTGCGCAGCATTATAACAGGGAGGATGGTGCAGCAGTGGGAATAAGAAGGGATTCATTTTTCCACTACTAGAAGAGGTAGGTTTTGAACTGCACTCCAAAGCAGCATGTGCTCTCAGAATGAAGGTGCAATGAAAGGATCTTAGAAATAAGTTAGAAAATTACAAGGAGAAAAAAAAAAGCTTCACTGGCCAAAATGGAACTACAGCCTGACAGCAGTCAGTTTTGATTACAAAGGGACCACAGGGTCCGTCCCTCTGTAGGTACGGTTCCATATTGCCTTTGATGCCAGCCATGCATCTAGGTAAGACCGGGGGTGTTTGATCTCTGCAGGGACAGGGCAGGCTGGGAGGGAGGAAGTGCTGCTGCAGCAGTGCCAGAGGCCCTGCATTAAAAGCTCTTGAGGAGGGAAGGTGCCAGGGGTGGGACTGACCTGCTGGCGACGGAGTTCTTCCAGTGAGGGTCTAACAGTTTTCCTTGCTTTCAGTTCTCCTTCCAGGAAAATGGCTGGGGGTCGTCCCTTGCCGAGAGACTGGTCAGGTAAGAGCTTAAATTTCAAAACTGATTTCTAGCATGCAAGAAGTCATGCAGCTTTTCTAAAAGTAAACCAACAAAGTTAATATTTAATCTATATTTATTTATTAACATTTGTTTATTTATTGAAGTGGAACTGCCTTAGTGGTAACCTGCCCAGTACTAGTGGAAATACTAATTGACTGTTTCTTTCTGCTCAAAGCCTGAGTGGAAAGAAAAAAATCCTTAGTGGTTGTCAAGATTGTTGTTCTGGTTTCATAGTCTAAGTGACAGGTAAATGCTACACATGCAATCTATGCATGCACTTTCAAAACATAAAGTTATAATCCCACTGAAAACTCCTGTGACATCTCATTGTTTCTGAGAGGGATGGAGGCAGGTATCCTGACAGAATGGTTCAAAACTTTCCAAGTTTTGTTCTGGTGGGAAGAGAAGAGATGTTCTTTTTTATATGTGTCTCTGTTTCAGAAAATGTGATGTTGTGAACCGTGGGGTCTCGGGGTACAACACCAGATGGGCTAAATTGATCCTTCCAAGACTGATCACTAGAAGCACTAGTGCTGAGAGTACTGTTGCGGTTACTATTTTCTTTGGAGCTAATGACAGTGCTTTGAAAGGTATGATAGCTTGCCTTTTTTTTTTTCTTTTCCCCATGATCTGTTCTCTTAAGGCAGTTTTACAGTTTAGCAGAAAAGGCAGAATATTACACGGACTTTTCCTGCTGCTTCTCTGTGAACCAGTTGCCCTCTTTTCATTTTTAGAGTTGATTGTTTTCAGCCATTTTATTTGTATTTAAACTGTGCAGTGCCTTCTATTTCTTTCCCTCTCACCAAGTTTTAATATTAGAAGTAAATTTCAGGGTGCTCGAGAGTTAGTCGTATATCCATCACCTAAAATTGGAGTTGGGCATCTAGCTGATTTTTCTGCCTTTAAAGCAGTCTGATGAGTTCTTAGAAGACAGGTTGAAGAAATGAGGGAAGGTAGCATTTGGATTCTCTTTAAGATAAGCATAGCAGCACGCAGAGCTAGTCTAATCAAAATGGTAACATTGGTGCGTGAAGGACTGACTGTATGTCCATGGGAACTCTCTGTATCCAAGAGAGTTAAAAGTCTTAGGTTTTGTTTCAGATGAGGTTTGAGGAGATTATGTGATTTAATAGTAAGATACAGAGTTGTAAGAAAAAGCATCTTAAAAAAAAAAAAGGTGATTTCTGTCCCCCGTCCCCCCCCTCCCCCCGCCCGTGCCTTCTTTGCTCTAGTTGGAAGTGCTGTGTTTAAACTCTTGATTTGTCTGCTTTGGATATTGAGGAACGGCATTTTCCTACCACACCTCCTGAACCAATGGTTGAGATTAACTGCATACTGAAAATGAGTGCCCACATTCATACGCTGTGTAAAAAGCACGTTATGTTGTCTAATAAATCTGTAAGCAGTTTAACATCACTAATGCATGTGCTCCATCCCCTAACAGATCTGAACCCTAAGCAACATGTTCCTTTGGAGGAATATTCTGCGAATTTGAAAAGCATGATACAGTATCTGAAGTCAGTAGACATTACTGAAGACAGGATTATTTTGATAACACCACCACCTCTTCAGGAATCGGCTTGGGAAAAGGAGTGTCTTGCCAAAGGTAAAAGAATGATACAGAGGGGCAGAATTTCTGCATTTTACCGGCAAAGTGTAAATTACTGATCCCAGGCTGACAGATGATTAGCTTCATGCTTGTACCAGATTGCAGTCATGTTCTTTGAGTTGATGGAAAAGGACTGCTAGCTGTTTTGCTAAAGAGCTTTTGGATAAGGTCGTGGAGTAACTACTAACTAGATAGTAACGTCCTTTCACAAGTGTTGATTGATCTGTTAGTGCATAAAACTGACAGAAGCTCTTTGAGAACATAGGCTTCGTGGAGATGTCCTAGGCAGACTACTATGTCATGTCCTAGCACCTTCCAAAATAACATGAACAATGGAAGAAATTTTGGCATTGTGTGCCTTAGAAAATTTTATAATAGTCACAGCATATTTCACGTCTATTTAGATAAGCAGTAATATCCTAGCCAGGTTTATTTTAAATTTTAAAAAACCCTAGAGAATATCATATTCTAAGGATGCTAATAAAAGTACCTGAAAAAGAAGCAGAAGGTGATTAAATGATTTCTCATTATGTTGTTCAAGCTAACTCTAAAAATAGAGACATAACAGCACCGCTTATTTCACATTACTCAGCTGGTGGAAATTGCCATAATCCCACTGACTCCAGCAGTGACCGTTTATACCTCCTGAGAGCATGTCCTCTTTTCCATTGGGACAGCTTGTCCGGTTCTTGCGCATTTATAAAAGACTTGTGAGTTAGATTCAGGTAAATACGCAGCTGTCACTGAGTTGTGTGCTCAGTTAAAGCGGTAACATTTTGAAGATGACCTCATGTTCAAACTGCATTAAATTAGACTATGTTATTGCATGACTTTGCATTAGGAGGCTTTGGTGTGTGGCAGTGATCACTGTGCAAAACAGGTTTTGAATATATGGACTTTCAGTCTCATCCAGCAGGGCAGTTTTTATATTTAATTTGGAAAAGGAGAGGAAGTCCTGGGGTAATACTCACAAATTGTGTAAGACAGTAGCAGCTGTAGCAGGTCAGATCAAACATCAGACACGGCCAGTACTGTATATCTGACAGTGGTACATCCTTGGATAGGGCAAAAGGGATCGGTCAGGGGCAGAGCAGCCCTTCCTGGTGTGTGTGCCCAGCTCCCACTTAAGCTGCTACAGGTGTAGTTTGCAAAACATGCACCCGTATTGTCCTGAAGGTCTGTGAATGCTGCTTATCTGGCTCCTAGCTATCAAGTAATGCTTTTAAAATATTGCTTATTCATTTTCATCTTAAAGCTATCCTTTTTATGGGGTAGGTAGGGAGGAAACTTGCATTTACAGTGTTGAATCTGCCAGCATCTGTCTAAAAGAGATTGCTGTGTAGGGATGGAACAAAAGACACAGTGATCTCAGACCGTAGACCACAAATAAAGTATTGTGGGCACAGTAAACAGCAATATCGGTTCATCTGCCCTCAACTAGTATCCAGGAGAAATGTTCTGCTTATTTCTAGTTTTGTTGGATAGATATCAGAGCAAAGGAGAGATGTGAAACAAGGGGATGATGGTGTTCACAGGAACATTAATCCAGGTGCGAAAAGAAACTCAGCTTCCAAATGAGTGCTGTAGGAGACAGTCAAAGGCCTTACTAAAGTCAGAGCTGTTCATCATCTGTGTAGCCATCATTTCATCAGAGAAGGCAGCTGAGTTGATCAAGCACTATCTGGCTTTGCTAAATTCGTGTTGATAGTTCCTTCTTGTCCTTCGTGGGTTTGGAAATGAATCCCAAGAGGACGTAACCCCACTGTCTTTCCCAGCACTGAGGTGAAGCTGAGTGATCAACAGTTCCCTGGGTCCTTTTTCTTGCCTTTCTTAAAAATGGGTATAACATTAACCTTCTTCCAGTCACCATGAGTCTCCCGTTAGCCATGAATTTTTGTAGGTGGTAGGCATTGACCTCACCAATTCAACAGGCAGCTCCTTCAGATCAGTCCCATGCACCCAGATATATCTGGTGTCTCCAAGTATCCTGTAACCCATTGCTCCCCACTGTTGGCTGTCCTCCATTCCGAGCTGGGTGAGCACATGCAGGTTGGGATAGATCACTAGGTTGCCTCCCTGGTTCCTCAGGAGATCTTCATATTCCCTGAGCTTCCTTTGGCTGCTGCTCTTAGCTTATAGACTGAGCAGGTGCTCCTACAGAGCTGCACACTGAGAGCAGGCATGTGCTTCCAGCAATGGAAGAGGAGATGAAACAATCAAGAAGTAACCCTAATGATGAAAGAAAAGGCAAAGGGAGAATAAGAAATTATCAGCTCTGCTAGATGAGAAGTCATAGAAAGGGAAAGGGACAGGATTGCAGGACCTCACCTGGCGGGGTGAGGCTGTGATCAATACAGGGAATTTGGCAACAAAGGGAGCTCTGCGTGGTGGAGGCTGAGTGAGCTGAAGGGCCAGTCAGTCTATGGGAGAGTTGAACCAGGAAGAAAGTTGAAGAAAGCAAGAATTAGGAAAGGTACTGTGGTGGGGAGGGACCGGTGAGGCTGCCAAGGGTATTTTTATGATGACAAGAAATGATGGGATGAAAGAGGTGGCAGTGTGAAGAAGTGGGAATCATCAGATGCAAGGAGGGAGTAGCGCAGGAGTTGATGAATTGCATTGTAGGTACCACTAAAAGAAAAACAACGTAACTTAATAATACCCTGCCCCAAAGTTTGACCATGGTCTGTGCAAAACTGCTGGCTTACAGTAGCTGGCACCAAGCATGTACCGAATGTCCAGCGCCCAGTATAACTGCACGCATAAATGTAGCAGTCATGAGTGCTAGTAAAGCTTTGGACCTAAACATACCCCAGTTTTACCAGCACTTTAACAATGAGGAGACTGCTGCAAGGAGATGTTAAACGTCAGATGTCATCCAGGAGGTGGAAGGCAAGCTTGTAAATAGATTTACATTAACTTTATTCTACATGCTAGTAGCAGGTGTATGAGGAGTTTTATATCTATGCACTGATTTCACCTGAACCTTGCCAGAAGGTGAAAGCTGTGTGCTTGTTGCTGTTGCCTCTGTCTAACATATTTCACATGCCTCAAAAACAAAAGGTGCCCTGAAAGAGACTAAATGAGCTATAGCTTCCAGCCACTTAAATTGAGCTGCTTCGGATTTAGTTTGTAATTGATTATATCTGCACATCATGTGTACCACAGAAGACTGAAATCAAGCTGTATCAATTGCAATTGCGAAATGTCTTCTTTGTTTCTGATTGATAGGTGACAAATTAAATCGCCATAATGCCACCACTGGGGAATATGCCCAGGCCTGTGTTCAGGTAGCAAGGGACTGTGGAACAGATGTACTTGACCTCTGGACAATGATGCAAAAAGATGAGGTATGATGACATGAGAAAGACTTTGAAACTGTCATGAATTGTGAAATGCATCATTTAGCATAGAGGAACCAGTAGTGCTGCATTATCACTGAAATGATACAAAATACATCCAAATTACACTTTGGGGAAGGAAAAAAATAATCCAGAATGCTTCATAGTGGGCTACAAGAAATAAAGCTTAATACCTGGCCCTTATATTTGGTTAGCAAATGTCCCCTGAATGATTACATGTAAATAACCTTTTCCTTGGACTTTGAATCATGGAATAGTTTTGGTTGGAAGGGGCCTCTGGAGGCACCTAGTCCAACCCACTGCACAGCGCTGGGTTGACTTCAAAGTTAGATCAGGTTGCATGGGTACCTTGCTGGTGCTTCTGACCAAATACCCAAACTTGTCCATGTGACAGAAATTGCAAACTTTTCCTGTAAGCGGATAACTCCAGTTTGGGCACTGAATCTTTTCTCTCTCCTGTGCTCCCTGGTATGGTAGGCTGTTCAATAGTGCAGCAGATTCAATATTTTGATTGCATCACTTAATCCTGTGATCTTTTCATGATGAATAGCAGTGACTTTGGCAATCAGAACATTCTCTTAATATTTTAATACAGACAGTGAAAAATAAAACCAGTATATATACCAGCTGGCTTTGAAGAACTTAACTTAAAAATTACTGAAGACCTTCTATTTGCAACTAGCAAACACATTAATGCATGGTTTTAACCTCCCCTGTAGGATTTTTCTTCCTATTTGTCTGATGGTCTTCATTTATCGACAAAAGGCAACAGCTTTCTAGCAGCACAACTTTGGTCACGCCTGGAAAAAAACCTGTCTGCTCTTCCTTCACTGCTTCCTTATTGGCGTGACGTGAACCACACAAACCCCGAGGCCAGTCTTCTGTGAGATCCCCTGCAGTAAGGACAAGCCTGACAAAGCCATTCTGTTTACAAACAGCCAGTATCCAGCAACACAGTACTTGGGGAACAGGGTAGTGGGGAGTCCCCTGTCAATACTCTTCTGTGCACCCTTCTCTTGGTCTGTGGGAGAATAAAGGTGAGACCACTCAGGGTCCCTAATGGGGTGGTTTGTCTGCATGCTGCTTGTGCTGGTAGTTTGAACATTTGTGGGGTTGAGCAGCTCTTTGCGTGGAAGGCTTGGAGGAGAGCAAGTCTCGGCTGCCCTGTGACCAAGGGACAGAGGCTGCCCTGAGGAGTTCCTGGCCCAGCTGAGCATTGGGGACTACACTTTGATTATACCATCTACTAGCTTTAAACACCTAGGATCTGATAAGAGGCAGTAGCATAGAGTTTGTCATGAGCCATTCATGTCAGTCCAGATTAATTTATTTGGATGTAATACAGGAGTAAAAGCCATTATCTGAGCTTTCACAAGGCTTTTGGTAGCGATATAGTTCAGAGCAGGGTTTTTTAAGTTAAACTTACTTTGGCACCAGCTTCTCTATACCTGGCTTTTGTATATAGACACAGATTTCAAAGAAGCAGTGCATGTTCTTGGGTAGTACAAAACTGGTGATGCACGTGCTCATTTTGAGGTTGGAGCTTGAAGAAACGACTAGAAAGGGTCTGCATCTCTGCTGACAAAGCTGCACCATTTATCATTTGCTATCAAGTTAAGGAGACCTTTCAAGTGTGCTTTTGTACTCATCTATAATTTAACAACTGATGTAACAGATGAGAATGGCATACTATGTATAGTGACAAAACTACCTTTACAAACTGCAAAAGATTACCTGAAACCTAGGTGGATTTCAACAAGCATGGAGAAAAAGCAGTTTGGGAAAAAATTGGGTGACCAGCCAGATAGCAGCAGAAATGAGGGTACTACTGGGCCATGGATTAAAAACAAATAGTAATAGTAAATAGTGTATCACAGCAAATAAAACTCCTACATAATTCTGGACTGTATTAACAGTTACATTGGCACAAAACAAAGATGAGGCCAATAGTGATGTATGTATTGCACGTGGGGCAAGATGGAGACTGACGAGAGAGCATCAAGCTGTTCGGTGTTGTTAGCACCATGAGTCTGCCTTTGCTTTGTTTAAGACAAGCTGACCAAAACCTGTCCTGTCATCTACTGTGTTATAAACTGGAGCATAAGTAGTGATTTTTCATGTGCCTGAAGCTAGACCACACACTGATTTATAAATATTTATGAATATTAAACTGGACTGTCCTTTCTGTAATAAATGCTTACAGTAAAGCAGAAGGGGCTTCCTGTGGAAGCTGTAGCTACAGTAGTTTGTAGTTACAAAGAAACTGCATGAGAACTGTTTTGACAGTTTCTGGAATACAGCTCAGATTGGTGGATGGGTTCTGTGATGTCCAAGGACTGCTCCAAACCTCTATTTTCATGCTCCCAAGCACCTGCCACTGCCTCATTTTCACCTGGGAAGTAAAGACCTTAGTGCTGAGAACACATACTTACAGACATGCTACCTGGAAAGGCATTTGAGCACACAGCCATACCTTAGGTACAAATTTCGCTGTCAGAACTGACCGTAATTGACAGGACAGGGGGCAAGACCAACTCCATCCCCTCTGGGAAGCAGTGCAGCCCCACAGGCTCCACAGGCTCATGCTCAGGGTCCAGCCTCCACAGCAGCCACATTTCAGAGGGGAGCAGTTAGAAATAAATGACTCAAGCCTGGCTGCATCCCAGACTTCTAACTGCACAGAAACAGCTTTGTTTACTATTTTTTTTTAATATAAAAAGCTTTTATTGTATTGGGAATTAAATTAACTCCTCACACATATACTTTGCACTGAGTCAAAAAAAGAAAACCCAAACAAAACAAAACAAACCCCAAAGTTCAAAACCAGTACATAAAACACAATAGCTAGTCAGATACGAATACCGTAAGGCACACATTCAAGTATTAGTGTAACAAGTATCCTTGGGTGGGGAGGAGAGGGGGGTACTCCCACAATCCTTTCAGCACAGGTTTGGTTCCTTTCCCCTCACATTTAAAAACACAAAGGCTTTTCCACAGCTGCAGTTCCCCTGTAGCTGAGTGCAGGCTTGTAACAGTTAAAATGGTTCTACTGTTGGTGACATTTTATGTCAGTTTTATCAACAGATCATGGGAGAAAACCAATGCAGGCTTAAGATGCTGCTTTACTGTCATGAGTGTTGCTCTGACTCCACTGCATCAGTCTATCTGCTACTAAGCTAAAACAACACTTGTGCCATTCCCAGCTCGCCTTGCAGATCTCCAAGTGAATCAAAGTAGAGAACACCATCAGATTACCAACTTTTAACATCACATTGTACTGTGTGGGAATTTGAAGTCATGAAGTCTCCTCCCAATACTTGCCCTGTAAGTTTAACAAAAGTTTATTTCTTTTTTCATTAAATTCACAATTGTTTTTAAACAAATGCCCCCCCCCCCCTGCAGTGGAGTGAATTTCCCCCCACACCATTTATTTATGTAGTAGGAGCTTCCAAAGGCCGCACAGATGCTGAAAACTGAGGCTCACCTCTTTGAACATCTCAAAAATAGTGTTAACCATTTCAAAATAACATTCGGAAAAACATTTCTGCACCGAAACAACTACTGTAAACAGTTCATTAAAGCAATCCTCATCCACATAAATGATTTCTCCCCTTACACTTCCTTCTACCAGACACCTGCAACATGCAAGCCTCTTCATGCAGAGTGGGGAACTCCCAAGGAAAGCCTTTCTCTGCCACGAAGACAAAGACAACCTCAGTACTAGAGACAAAAGAGTTTCATGCTGGAGGAGCATTTCATTTTTAACAGCCTCTCTATGATCCTTTTATTTATTTAGAAGCTGTATATCTTAAGTTGCTTGATTCCAATTATGCATCTTCATTCAATGCTGTGCAACTATTTTTATCTGTTTCATTACTCTTGTGTTGTTCTGAAGTCATCTGTTTAGGCTTTGCTTACATGTACCTTAAATTGCTAAATGATCTACTCTATATGGAACATAATGCAGTGTTTTCATTTTGTTTTTAAAAGTCCCTTAATTTTGTCTATCAGTGCTGTCAGACTACAAAATATTAAATTATAAAAAAGGCTGATATACATAATCCAATATCCAGCAGGATATTTGGTTTTGCACCACAGGCTGAAGGAAATGTTGAAGGTCAAGGGAATAGAAAAACAAATCCAATAAGCTTCAAAAACAAGCCAGTTTTAGTTTGGATTTTCCTTTTTAAAAGATATAATGCTCTAATAAATGTAATTTAAGGAAGGTCATACACATGACCAGCATCTGCAGTAGGTCACTTCCTTATTTCTCCCACTCCCTCACAAAAATATATATACATATATTTATATTTATATAAATGAAATGGTTTCAGATCCTTGTTTTGCAGACACAAGTCATGTTTAGAAGGCAGCAAGACACTAGCATTCTGTTTCTTTGCTGTCCACCCGGTTCTGGCGCTGTAGTTTAAAGGACGAAGCTTTCTCACTCCTAATGACAGGATGGTCTGTCAAGTCCTCAAAAGATTTGGCGGCTGAGCTGTTATTTGGGAAAGGGTCCTTCTCAAACCCGTCCTCGTCAATATGAGAGTCAGTGCTTGGGTCCTCCTGAATAGTGTCCATTCTTTGGTGGTCCTGTTTGGGTGCCGCAGCAACGGCAGGCACGGCCGTGATGGGCTGCAGAGGCTGGTGCCGGCTTGTTGACTGCGCCGTGGGGAAGGGCTTGATGATTCGAACAGAGGCAGAGTCCAGGCTGCTGAGCATCTCCACGTTCTGCAAAACACAAGCAGCCACATCACTGGGAAAAGCAACCAGTATCTAGTCCAGGGTTCAGTTTTTACACCCTTTTCAAAGGGAACAGGCAACAGGCACCATCTGAGGAGCACCTGCACTCCTGTTAGAACCGTTCAAAGGCTACTGTGTCCTCCCCTCCACTCCCAGCAGAGATGTGCCGACTGCCCTTGTGCCACTGCAGGTTACTCTGTGCTAGTCAGGCTGAACCCACTGCACTATGAAATTGAAAATCCAACTCCTTTTCCTCCACAGTAGATTTATACTTACACAGGAGCAAGGGAGCATCCAACAAAAGTAATTTGTTCCACTGTTTTTTCCTCATGAAATCAGCTACACTAAGCACTAAAGGCAGAAGGGCCCTTTTCTCTCTGCTTGTTCCTTCTCCATATAAAGCACCACAGGTGGCAGCCTCACTGGGACAGAGCAGATGACTCAGCCCCACCTCCTTGGGGCCCAACACTGCTTCGGCAAAACCTAGCACTGGAAATGCAGGGTCACACCGGATGACACTAAGAGCTCAGTGCAGGGAATCAGTCCAAAGTACACCTTACTCCCCTCTTCCAACCTGAGGAGTTCCCTGTTTCACATGCAAGAAGCTGCACTGAACACAGGGTCAAAGACTGGAGGGACCACTGTGATCACACCCAAATTCTACAACCCAGATTAACTTAAACCCCATTGATTTCTGCTTCTATCTGAGCATGGTTTGGAAAATACCCATACATTTCTGGGCAAAAAAAATCCCCATGCACCTTAGTAAATGCTAACATTGGGCAGGATGAGATGTTTACCTGCTACCAGTACTGCATTTCCCAACCACTTAATCCTCAGCAGATCCAAAAGACACAAGATTTGTTTGTTAAACTGTTCCTGGTGCAAGGAGCCCATTAACTATATCTGTGCTCTATTGCTACACCTCCTTCTGGGATGTTCTTGATTGAATTCAGGTATAAAACTTTAAGGTGACTTTTCTTATGGCATTCAAGACCAGCTATGGGGGACTTGAACTAAAATCGCTTTCAGTTACATCAAAGCAGATGACAGAGGCAATCTGCCTCAGCGGTCTTTGACTTTAGTATGCTTCCCCCAGTGGCTATACAAGAAGGAGCTCTGCAAGGCTTTTTTTTTCCCCTCCTGTTACAAAACAACACTTCCTTAATTGAATGTTTCAGTTATTAGTAATAATTGGGTTGTCAAAGCACTGGACAGGACACACACACAAAAAATATAATCTATGTCAGAAGGTGCCCTGTGCTGGACTGTAATTAAAATTTGTCTAGGCACTTTTTTGCTCTTCCCCTCTCCCAACTTGGTATCTACAAGGTGAGAAATGTTATTGTCGGGTCCCAGCTCTCCCATAAGCAACTGGAAGGCTTTAGCACATCTCACCACTAGGAGCTGACTCCTGCAAATGACCATTCTGCAGCAAAACCACCACATTTCGCAGAGATTTTTCTGCAGCATCGCCTGCTAAGCCTCGTGCTTCACTGACACCACTTGGCTGGGAACAAGCAGTCTGTGGTTGAAGCTGCTGAATGGCTCATGCCGAGGGGAGCCCGTCACAGGTGCCCGCTGTGTGAAGCGGTGCTCCACAGAGCAGAGGAGCTTCCTGCCCTGGGAGCTGCGGCTGCTGCAAGACAGCTGCTTTGTCAACAAGGTCAAGGCACTGCTCTTACAGGAAGGAAGAATCAGACCCCACCAAGCTGCAGTGCTTGATATATCGAATACAGGCTTGTTCAAGAAAAGTTTCCTCTCGAATTGATTCATCCATCTGCAGCGTGAGGCACAGGGCTCCAGGTCTCCCTATTATTGCTTCTTTGATAAACACTCCGTACACACCTTAGGTTCAGATTATCTAATACACATTGGATAGCTTTCTGCCAATTCATATTCAGACAGCCACTTACACTGGGGCAAAACAAGGACTTTGTGTTCTCCTCGTACTGCTTGTCCAATTTCTTGTCCTATTGGAAAACAAACAAAAGCAAACCAAAACACACACAAACACACACACAAAATAAGAAAGAAAGTTAGTTTCCCAGTTGCAAGGTCCCTGTCCCCGTTTCCCTGCAGGGACACAACAGTGCCTGGGGCTCTTTTCCCTTCCCCTACCTCCCATGCCTTCCCATCCATCCCAGCAGTGCTTGCAGACGCAGCATCCCTCTGCTCTAACCCCATGCTGCTGTCAGCATCACGCCACATGCCCCCACTCCCAGTTGCCATGAGCTCTCTCTCTTTACCCATCCACCCAAGCTCAAACAAGACCACTTCCTGCTCTGGGTCTCCCAACAAAATGTGGATGTCTTGTTTCTTAGCAGGGCTTTAGAAAACTTTGAAGTTACCAAAATTATACTTGGGAGAATTCGGGAGGCAGAGGAAGAAAATCTGCCTAGGAAAGAATGAGAAGAGCTCCAGGGAATAGTCATGGGAGCACTGGGTCTGCCAGAGCCCAGCAGAGTTTAGCAGGAGTTCTGCCGACTGAAAGGAGCAGTAGGTCTTACATATGCTGGATTGCCCCCCGGGGTTTGCCAAAAGCTTCCCATCACCTTTTCCCACAGACATGTGCCATTTTGTACATGAAGGGTGTTCTCTTACAGCTCAATCCAACAGAGCACTCATTTCAAAGACAGCTTACTCACCACGCAGTGCACAAGGATGCTGAGAGGAATCCAAAAAAGCAAGGAGAAGACAAGCACAGAGCCCACTATATTATCCGCTAGGAACTTCCCTGTGAAATCAGTTCAAATCTGTTAGTCACCTACCAAATACTGTTTCATGAACATACACATCCATATCCCCATTCTGCAGCCACTGCTCATGCAAGGCAAGCCACAGAATTGCTCAGAGAAGCACAGCCTGCAGGACTAGGCTGAGATAAAAGAAATTATACATTTTTAGAAAGTTGTATCCAATATGTTAACAATTACAGTTTTTCTCCTCTGTTCTCTGATGAGACATACTGACAGGCTGTAACATTTAATAAGTTGATTGGGAACAGTTAGACAAGCTGCCCTTTGGATTATAGAAGACACACTGTGAGTTTGTTACCAAATTCTGATTTTACAGTAATGTGATAACTACCTGCCTCCACAAACAAAATATTTGTACATCAAAGACATACAAACTGCCTCTAACTAAGCAGGCTAAATAGCTTTAACAATTACCTAAGAAACAATTTTTGGACCCTAGAACTCAAGATTGAAAGCCCCAAACCCAGATAATAACGCTGTGTAGGCACAACATTACCGTGAGCGTATGCAGTTACCCAGTCATTACACAGCACCAGCTTATTAACAGGTTTTGTATGGTTCCAGTAACATAGAGTGAGACACCGGGGGGTTACACCAGGGGGCTACCTGCATGGATTGCATGGTGGGGATCAAGACCAAGGAGGCCCACTCACAATAGCTGGACAGTGACTCAGTACAGGCACTCAGCTTGACATGCGTGGCCTCAGTGGTTTTCTTAACTAAGAAAGAAATTAAGTTTTCCTCTCCCAGTCTGTTGACATTTAAATCCCACCAAGAGGCCCACTGTATACTATGCTGAATCTAGCTGACCTCAGAGGTCTAGCAGACCTCTGACTGTCTGTAATTGACCTACTTCTTAGTATTCAGACAAGAAGCTATCATCTCCTTTACAAGCTTGGAAGGTGCCTAGAAAATAATGGAGTGCAAAAATGCAAAATGATCCCCTGTCCTTTCAGCTTTAAAAGGCAAGATCAGTATCATCAAACTTTAGGCAAAAATGTATTTTTATGTATCGGAAACACAGCTACTAGCTACTCTTGCATATAGGTGAATAAAACCAGCCAGCTAACTCCCTCTAAGAGTTTAGAGGTTCGTGTCATGAACTAAAAAAAAAAACAAACCCAAAGGATTCGGTTATGTATCTTACCAAAAGTATTGATGCTGAGTTGGTCTATGAAATCCCAAAATCGTTCAATCACATCCTGTACTTGCTTCTCACATTTGCCCTGTGAAAGTAAACACTTATTTACAAAATAATCTTACGCTATCTAAGCATTAACTACTGCCTTCTTGGAGAGGGAAGAAGATACAAAGACAGTAATGAAGTGAAAAAAACCAGACACAGCAGCACTTGACTCACCTTCTGAATACAGATTTACACTCACGCCCGGTAGCAGCAGTCCATTTTTACTGACTTTATTTTTGCCAGAACAGTTTCAATTCTATTGCTGTCTGAAACAGCTGAAGTTTTAACATTTGAGAGGTGCAAAAACCACCCTGCCCTCATCCCGTGTTAGGGAAAACATAAAACTGAAGTTTCTGGAGAGGTTTAAGCACCGGAAGCCTCAGTTCCCATTACCCACCGAGAAGGCTGCAGCTCTCAGGAGCCCAAGGTTACAGACAGATAGACTCCCAGATCTGGCTGTGCTGGTTTAACACAGTAGATCATCACACTTTCAGCTCTGCCAGCGGAAGGGCTGGGGCACACCTTCCCAAACTCACTTCTGCCAACATCCAGTTTTGCTTCAACTGTTGGGGTCTGCAGGTGACGCAACTATCTGTGCAGGTGTACCACATGGAAACGGTCACTGACTGCCAGCAACCCACCAATCTTCCTGCCACGGGCTCACTGCCCCTTTCAGATACTGCCAGCTATATTTTCATGTAACTGCTCCCTGATCTGAACTATTTTAGTCAAAATTAATTGAGCTAACGTGAACAACTGAAATAGCAAGTGCTGCAAACCTAACCAAGCTTACAGCAGCGCTCGTTCACCTCCTTCACACAAACTGCCAGCTGGCTGAGCTGTGAGGAGCAGCAGAAGGGGGCAATAAGCAACAGTAGAAGGTAACAGCTTCACCTTGCACAGGTCTCTGCAGAACTAACTTCCATCTGCAGCCTCAGACATCCTTTAATATTTACCCCATGGAGAGATACTTACACAGTATCACCCTGCTCAGCAGCACGTCAAGCTTTAGTTTCTCTTTACTAGCACAGTCCTCATCACAGACTAAAAGACCCTGCCACAGAAGCAGAGCATGCAGTGCATAGGCATCTCAGAAAACTTACATTTGTATCGCAGAAGCCCACAGTGCAAGGCTTCCCCTTGCGCAGGAACAAGAACTGGTCATTAGCATCAACATATGGTATGCACCTATCCTGCTCATCCCGGCAGCACACCTTGCAGGAATTATCTGTTTCTGTAATAAAACAACAAACTCATTCCTCAGAAGCACCAAGAATCACCTGCAACCCATAACCAGCAAACACATTACCCCACATGTCCCCTGGCTCACTGTGTTCCTGCCCAGCTTCCCGGGGGAAGGCAGGACTGTGCGAGTCACCCAGTTTCAGTTACTCCAATGACCAAGCCTGAAACTCAACCAGGTGCCTGTGCAACATATTAAGGGACACAGTGGGACCAAGCTCTCCAAGCTGATACCTCAATACTGCAGAAATCAACAGGCAGGTGAAGAGTTCCAAACACATCCAAGATACAGATTTAAATATTTCTTGGACCTTGGATCCTCTAGGCACCTTTCTCCTTAGCTATGCCCTCCATCTCAAACCGTGTGGCTCACACTGCTTCCTTGCACTGGCCCTGTGAAGCTTTCCTCCCGCTCCCAGCTGCTTTACCGGATTTAAGAGCCCAGATGGGGAGCAAGTGAACAGTGAAGCTTATTGATGGCAGTATATGACAGGCAGGTTTGCAGCAGCAGGGGACTGGACTCGCGAATCCTGTGTTCTCAAGGCACTTTAAACTCTTTGAAATCTTTCTTTAATCACTTGTTGGAGGCCACCACTCCCCTGCCAGATGCCTGGTCCAGAGGTTGGTTGGGATCTCCTTACATTCAGAGAACAGTCAGACTTTCCCTCCCCTCCTCCTGTAGCAGAGGAGGTAGAGGGTGGGGGAGTGCCCTCTCCTTTAACTGGGGTGCCAGACCATAAATGCCTGGGCACCAGCAGTGTGCCCAGGTGGCCAAGAAGGCCAACAGCATCCTGGCCTGTATCAAAAAATAGTGTGGCCACAGCAGGAGCAGGGAAGCGATCGTCCCCTGTACTCGGCACTGGTGAGGCCACACCTCGAATGCTGTGTTCAGTTTTGGGCCTCTCACTACAAGACAGACATTGAGGTGCTGGAGTACGTCCAGAGAAGGGCAACAAAGCTGGTGAAGGGTCTAGAGCACAAGTCTTATGAGAAGCAGCTGAGGGAACTGGAGTGGTTTAATTTGGAGAAAAGGAGGCTGAGGGGAGACCTTATCGCTCTTTACAACTACCTGAAAAGGGGGCTGTAGTGAGGTGGGAGTCGGTCTCTTTTCCCAAGTACCAAGCGATAGGACAAGAGGAACAGCCTCAAGTGGCACCAGGGGAGGTTTAGACTGGATAGTAGGAAAAATTTCTTCAACGAAAGGGTTGTCAAGCATTGGAACAGGCTGCCCAGGGAAGTGGTGGGGTCACCACCCCTGGAGGTATTTAAAAGACACACAGACACGGTGCTTAGGGACATGGTTTAGTGGTGGACTTGGCAGTCCCAGGTTTACAGTTGGAATCGATGATCTTAAAGGTCTTTTCCACCATAAATGATTCTATGATTCTAAGTCTCATCTAAATGTCTTCAAACCCAGACCATCAGAGGACAAGAGGACATTTCCATTCTTTTTCCAAAGAGAAAACACTAGCCCTGAAAAAACAACCTTTAAGCTTTTTCAGAAACCAGAAACTGTCCCCCTTAGCACACACTTCAATTCAGTCCTGTGTCACCCACCGTTGCACGCACATGACCGTAGGTTCTTCTCCCTTTCGCAGAAAGGGACGCACTCCCCATCCTTGCACTTTCCCATGTCCACACAGACTGTGTCATCTGGAGCATTCCCTGGAGGGGGACACTCACTGCTGTTCCCTACAGATGGGGGTCAACAGAGTGGGAAGACTGTGTTAGACCAAAGGGCAGAGCACCTAAGCATGCAGGAAAAGAAAAAATGAAAATAAAGGAAATCCAGACTCATCCCAGGAAGGAACCCCAATAGCTTGTTCTCGGCTTTCATCTGCAGGCTGCCTGCCAGCTCCTCTGAGAGGCAGCAGAAGCTCTGGAAGCTTTCAGCAACTCAGGCATTGTGGCACTTTGGTAGCCACGCAGTAGGTAGCAGACCCTGCAGGCACCATCAGCAAAGCAGCAGCTCTGACTTGACTCCTTGCCTCCAGGACAGATTATGAGGAGGAAGTAAACAAGTGGGGAAGTGAAGCAGAGTTGCAGTAATTGCACCCTTTCTATGGCAAGATTCAGCTCATCTTTGTCCCCTCCCAGTGACACACTATTTTGTTTTTTCTTCTTTTAAGGGAAAGAAACAAAGAAGAAGAAAGAAAAAAAAACAACATTTTTCATGTTCTGGGCAGTAAATCACCAAGTGACTCCTGAACTACAATGAAACTCATTATAGGGCCATTTTGTGATGCTTAACTGGCGTCTAAAATTACATGTACCGGATGAATAAAGGGCACTAGTTTGAAAGCAGATTGAACAGGACACTGAGCCTGAAGCACTTGGCTAGCTGACGTGAAGGGGACAGAACCACGTCCTACCAGTGCAAAAAGACTCTCCTTTACAAGTGGCATTTATGGCTTCTTGGCATTTCTTCTGTGCACTTTCAAACTGACAGCCTTTACAGCAGGGACTATTCCGATCACTGTGGAAAGATCAAAATGAAAGAAGGAAATATTAAGCCATCTTTTAAAAAGAAGTACAAGCGTGACAAAGCCAGGGAAAAAGGACGTTTTAGGGGGGGAAGAAGCTACTTCTTGGAGATTGACTCACGGATTCAAAATCCTCACCTTCTCTGCCCCCTCCCACGACCACCTTTCGACACACCCACTCACTCTTCTTTTACCAAAGGTAAAAGCATGTAGAAAGTACAACATACTGAGAGACAACACAGACACCCTTATATTTATTCAAGGCAATTGGATCCTCTTCTTGTCACTTGCTGTGCAACTTTGGACAAGATCTTCTACTCTTTTCTTCCCCATGCATTTCCCCACCTTCTGTTTTTCCTAGAAGTTTACTACTCTTCATTCTGCACTGTCTTTATACTTGTTGTTCTGCACCTAATGCAAGAAGGCCCTTAGTACAAAAACTCTCATTAAAACCAAGGGATTTCTTGCTAAACAACAGGAGTTGCACAAGCTCTCTACTGTTACATGGCGCAGAGCTGAACTCTGAAAAACCAGACTGGACACTGCACTGCAACAGGGCCATGAACACCCCAAGAGCAAGAAAAACAGAAAGAGGACTCATTTAGCACAGTCACTGTGTTGTCTGCTCAAACACATTTTGCAGCAGTCTTGAAAATACCAGTATGCGATCCCAGTTCAAAGCCACCTTGCCATACAAGCAAAAGTTCTTTTTGCCCAGGAAATTTTTAATATTAATTTTTGACTGCCTAAAGTTCCATAATAATAATAGTAACAACAACAATAATAATCTTCAAGCCTGTAGCTCTTGACACTTCTACAAAAAAGTAAAAGAATGCTATAAAACAATGTATGCAAACAGTGCATGCACACAGCAGCCTTTCCTGAAGTCCTTTATTGTCTTCAGCTCACACATTTAACCTTAAGGCCAGGAAACAGGTCTGTGACACTGCAGGTGGCTTTAGGAGCTTTCAGCCCAACCTGTTGTTTTCTCCTATGTTTAGAGAAGTTGCAGCTTATTTCCCCTTACCTGCATTTGGCACCATCTTTCAGTTTACAGTCTGCAGAGCAGCAGGGATCAGCCTGTTGGTACAAGAGGCCAGGATCACATTCCTCCCCTTCATCCACTCTGGAGTTCCCACACACTTTGTTGTTGCGCTCTTTGAAGCACTCCTGGGCCTTGATCTCTATGGTCCTATGGATGGATTTTTTGCTGCAGCTTGAGAACATCTAGAGAGTCACGAGGGGAAAGAGCAGCACTGAGGAGCGTACCTTTCTGTCAACAAGTGGCATCTAAGACAGCCTCAGCCTCCTTACACCTCCAAATTCTGGTGTTATTCCCTCTATACTGTCAATTTGATACCTTGGAAAAATTTTAAGATGGGAAAGTAATGGTTGGGTCCATAAAGGACATTGCTGCGTTACAATGCAGGGACACCTGCACACGGTCTGGCTCAGGGTCACAGAACCAGCTGCAGCTCTACCATGGCTTCAGGAACACTAGCAACCATCCCTAGGAAGGAAGGGCTGTGAAGTTGTAGCAACAGGGAGAGACTGCACTGCCTCTCGGCAGCAGGGCTAGGGGTGAACGACAGCAAGTCAGACCAGACTGCAGACTAATCATTCCCTTGATAATCTTGGCTTCTCATCTGCAGAACAGGCACAATGCCAAGTCTGCACTGCCAGTGCAAGCATCAGAGACTGGCGAGCACCATGGCTGTGGCATCTGGCAGTCTCTCTCCAACAAGAATAGCTACGGACCACCCAAACACAATTTGGTACTGAAGGTCCTGTATTTGGCTCTTGCTGATGACCTGCTTTTAGGAGCATGTGGCCACAGCCAATTAGACAACTAATTAAAAAAAAGCACCTGGGCATGCTATGACTCTGGTGAAACTCAGAATCCAAAGATGAGCTTATGTGGCAGAGAACCCAACAGCATGCAAGTATGTTTTCTTCTTATAGCTAAGCCATTACATCCTGACAGTTTCAAGCTACAGGAATCATTAACTAAATAAACTTGCCATGCAAATGGTCATTGACCATAGCAGAGACTTGTACCTGGAAACAAAACTATGCAACTATACCTTGTTGTTTTCATGATCTCCACTGACAGCAATTGGATACATAACATATTTCCCTCCCTGGTCTTCAGTGGGGGCACATTCTGGCAGACTATCAGGATCATGCTCTGCTCCAAAATTATGTCCAAGTTCATGAGTTGTAACAAGGTCAGCCTCCTTTTTTGAACATGAAAAAAGCAATATTGAAAAAAATTATTCCGAGCAGGACAGGACAGAAGATTCCAACTACTTCCAGGCCACCAGCAATTCTAAGATACACTGAGATGGAAAGGGATTTTCTTATGAACATTTTGGGGGGGGGTTGAGGGGTTGGGGTTTTTTGTTGGTTGTTTTTTTGGGTTTGGTTTGGTTTTTTTGTTTGTTGGTGGTTTGTGGTTGGTTTTTTTTTTTTGAAGTGGAGAACTGAAGGCAAGTAAAATTATGGTCCATTTCCAAAGACAAGTTCCAGGACTAGGTTTGAATACTAAACCACTGTTAAAGGCAAAATGCTGTCCTAGAATACCAATTCAATCTTGTTTTCAATGCAATGCAGAAACTTAAAATACAAAAATTTGCTTTTAAATAGCTGGAAGGCATAAAGAGTTGAAACAAAAAACAATCCAAACAAACACCAGCTACTATGATTAGCCAATCTCTTGTTTAACATAGCTTGCCATTAAAATTATTTCTTCTAAATGAATGACATTAGGAGTGCTGAATAAGCTCTTCTATTGCACAATTACTAGGAAAGACATCTAAAAACGTGGCCCAACAGGGATGGATTTCCAACACCATTTATGCCAGACACAACTTCCTCTGCTGAGGATCCCAAACCAGCTCTGCCCTGCTGTGTGCCTCCCTGCAGTGCCTTGACCAGCAGATGGTGTCAAGCTCACAAGGTGATAACCACAAATAAAACTAGCACAGAAATAAAAGTTAACCACAAGGAGACCGAGCAGTTCACAAGAGAGAGAGGCGCAAGTTTGACAAGCTAACCATCGTTTCAGCTGCTGTGCAGGCACAGGAAGGACCAAGCACTGCAATGAGCAGCACCAGTACCCAGTGTTGGCATAGCTAACAGGAGAGCTGCCCAGAGATCAGTCCTGTGCTTCATTGCGTTTAATTTGGGGAAGGGTTTTAAGCAGATATTTTTTGTCTTTCAAAACCCAAGTGGACACTGTGCGACACTCTCCCTGTGAAACCAATCCATAATGCTCCCACTGCCTCATCCCAAGCTTTGTGCCTGCCACTAGAAAGACAGCAAACTCAATTTCCTTTGTAATCCAAGGCTGTAATCTCCAGCTTGGAGATGGAACAACAAATGCAAATAGCATGGCAACAGCTAGAGCTCTTTGTTGACATCCCTCTCACACAAAGCTTCACTGTCTTTTTTTTTCCTAGCTTCTTGACAACTTCTGTGCCAAGTTTTAGCCCACACATCAATTATGAATTCCCTTTACAATCAGGCTACAGAAAAGCACAGCTGAGAAGTCAGCAGAATTCAGCAAGAGAGAAATATGCCCAACTGCAGAGATTTCGTAGATGCAAACACAAGCACTGCTCTGGTATCTTTACAAGTGAGACAAAGCTCATATTCAGGCCTTTACGTATTTACTGTGTCATCAAGTATAAAAAAAATCCAGACAACATCAATTTACATTAGGCTTTGTACTAGCACTAATAAGCCCTATTACACTGTTCTCTGCTCTACTTATTCAGGACACACACAAAAATCAGATAGACAGATTTCATTAAAAGGCCCAAACTAAACCACCTACTTTGCCTGCACTACTTTCACTGCTTTACCTTGCAAATGGAATAGACCAAGCATACACAATAGTCCATCTGCATGTTGTAGGTGTACATAATAGCAAACGTGAGTTTTTTCTTATTTGAGTCAGCAGACTAATTTTATTCTTACTGTAAGGCTACTTCTTGTATAACACTGCTTGTTCTGTTTGAGGGTTTGGTTTTGGTTTGTTTGTTGGGTTTTGTTTTGGTTTTTTTTAAAGCAAAATACATTTAAGTTCATCCTTTGAAAATCCTGTTTATATGTGGACAACTACATCTTCTATTAGACACTAGCTATGTTTCCTCATTCCTGCTCCACAGTGCATTCAATCTTCTAATTCCATTCAGTCCTGACTCTCCTTGTCAGCAAGAACAAAAACGATTATTTTGGTTTTGTGACCTATGTCCTTGTCCTCAAGGATCTGACTCAATTGGAAAGCCAGCAGCTCATTTCTGAGAGAGCATGGAAGCTTGTCACAATCCCATGGCACACAACACGCATGTACATACATGGGAACATTCACGCTCTGCAGAGGAGGATACTCTCCTACCTTTGTGAGGATGGTCTTCCCATAGTTCTTGGTGCTGGTTAATCCACTGTTCAGATAGATGTCCTTCTTTGCAGTTTGACTATAGTAAGCTATAGAAGTGAGAAATAAACAAATAAAAATTGACAAACATTTTCCTTGGGTTTCAGGGGTTTTTGGTGGAGAGAGGGATACTTGTTTGGGGAAATGAACAGCTTTATTGTTCTCACAGGCTCACCAGTGAGACCCTGTCTCTTGCCAGTTTTTGGAGTGGGGAATCTTTCAAGCACAGCACAAACAGCTCACGTACTGCAGCAAAGGGGAAAATATAAGAAATTTCCAAGACAATAGCATTTGCCGTTCCAGAACTGCTGCAAGATGCACCCACACAAAGCAGCCCTTGGTCTAGGGTTTGTTCTAGCCAGCTTGTTCACACCAGATAGCTTAGTGACTTTTATCCTTCCCTCCCTCCTTTTTCCAGCTCCAGCCAAGAAAACGGCCATCTATTCTATCCAAAAACCAACAACTAGAGTCTAGGCAAATAACACATCATGCTCCATGGAAGTCAGAGAAGAGGATTAAACACAAATAACAAAAACTAGCTTTCAACCTAGAACTGGGACAGAAGAAAAAGAAGCCTTGCCTTTAGGACAAATGCCACCATGGCTGTTAGGTCTGGGAGAGCCAACATAAGCCAATCCAAGTGTTCCCATGTCAAAATCTTGATATGTGAAGAGATGAGCAAGGCACACATGAGCTGCTTTCTCAGCAATATCAAAGCTAAATTGCTTTAAGGAAAAAAAAATCAAATCTTTGTAAGACGCTTTATGGTGCACATTAGAAGTCTATAAAAAAGAACATTCATCTAATGAGCTAGACCAGGCACCTTCTAGATCCAGTTAAGTCAGAAAAAAAGCAGCTGTTTAGCTGTCCTACAGAGCTGTAGAAAATTAAAGTAATACCCAAGTACATTGTATGCATTCATTTATATAACTTGTCTATTCATTTCCCCTTTTCACAGAGAGGCAAAATCCAAGTACAAGAATTTTATGAAGGTTACAAGACAGCCAGTCTCAGGGCCAGATATATCAAGACTGCCTTTCTTACTCAGGCCACATACTAATACTACTAATTGATGCGGGCTCTGTAATTATGCAATGGAGCCCTTTACCATGGGCTACAGGGCACATCAGCTAGTTTGTGTAACATCTACACATCATGCAAAGGAAGTAGAGGAGTTTCATCTGTTACTACAGAGCAGCTGTATGAATGAGTAATTCGCTGTGAGGGGCACAATTTTTTAAGGGTTACAACCTACCTCTAGCAGCATTTTCACATCCCAGGCATCTTTCTTATCATCTGGGTAACTTTTTGCCATATTGTAATGCTTTTCTCCAGGTTTTACAATATTTGGCTCATTGTGGATGATAATCTACATTTCAAAAAGGGCAACAACAATGTAGAGGAATTTTGGTCAATTTAGTAGTTACAGAAAAGCTTTCAATGTCATCTTAAATGTCTCAATAGATCTGCAAGGAGAAAAATTCAGACTCAGCATGCTTCTAATGTTAACTTTTCAGCCTCTGCTAGTTAAGATACACCAAATACATCATAAGTAACTATACCAGCCCTTTTACAGGGCAACATCAACAGTTTTCACTGTAACATTCTGCTTTGAGATGCATGTTACTCTATCAAAAAAAACAAATACTACCAGGATTTACCTCTAATATAAATAACCCCTATTCATTTCAGAGTTCTAGCTAACCAAAACATATTTTAAAGGATTGCTACTTTTCCTAGCCTAGAATTAGTGCATCATGTTCTTTTCCCCTCCCTGCCCAATTAACTCTCCTTCCTTGTTCCTGCAGACCTTTTCCCAGTAAAGGGGCAGCTAGCTTGTACCATTAGCCTCCGTGTTCCACATCACAGCTCCTGCAGTACTCTGAGCTGATGGATTGCTCTTCGTTTTAATGCCCTTTTTCCAGATTTCTGTGCACTAACTTTCAGAAGCCATCATATAAATTGAAGTCACTACATCCCCTGTGTCCACCCTACAGCAGCTTCTACACTATCACATCATGATACCATGATGTCTAAGAGAGTCATTAAAGCTGTTCAGGCAGAATTTGTGTGTTTTCATCTGTGTTTGAGGCCCACTCAGGCTTTGTAAGCTAAGTACTAGTCATAGACACAAACATTAAATGCATGCATAAGAGTATGTCTGACAGAAACAAGAATTCCCCATATTCAGGGAAAAAAAGCACCTTTGAATTGAGATTAAACATGGAAAGATTCCCCCTGAAAAGTCCCATCTCAAACGCTGCAAGGAACTGAAAATGGGCATGCTGTGTCAGATCAGTAACACCACCACTAGTAAGATGCTATTTCAGAGTGGTCCTGGCTGGAGTTAATAATAAAGGATTTGATTATTTTATCTCTAATCCAGATAAAATAATCAGAAACCCTGATATCTAAACCATGTTCTTATCCATTAAATTGGAAACCTTTTGTATAGTTCAGTGAATACCTGCTCTATCTGTATGCCATACCCATTGAAGGCTCCATTGTCCCAGGAAGTATTTCGGTAGATGTCATCTACTCTGTCTATCAATTCAATCTATGTAGATAAGAAAAACAAGTTATTTAAGTTCCAAGCTTTCACGTAATAAAGTTCAAGACACTCAGAGAAGCTGCAACATAGTTATCTAGAAACACTCACTTCAAATTAAAATTGAACCTCATGTAACAGACATACTGTACTCACTGATCCAAAACCAACAGTACTTGGATCCAGAGAGTATTATCAAATATCCTTGAAAATTTTCCATCATAAAAAAATAGTACAAACTTTCCCCTTTATCACTTTTGTTTGTGTAGTGGAAGATAATATTAAGAATAAGACATCTTAGGAAACACTTTGTTCATATACTAGTTTTCCAGGTTTCTTTGAGGGGAAGGGCAGAGGCAGGAGTTGTTTTTACTGCTTTGTTTTAGCACAATGCTTAACTAGTTTAACTGACCCCTGAGGCTTGCTTCCCTCTCCCAGCCAAAAACCTATTATTTTCCTTATTATGGTTCAAGCACAAGGTTCCAGAAAGTCTCTCAGTGCTCGCTATCAATACCTCCCTTTTCAAGCTGTTCTCATCTTCCTAAAAACCACCTTCTACTAAATATAAGCCATCAAACTTGCTCAGAATGAAAAGTGACATTCAGAGACACTTGATAATAGTTTATGCTTTAGTTTTCCAATCACTGTGTTGTTAGCAGTACACATCTACCCAGGAAACACAACAGTAGGTTAGCCTCAGCATGTGTCAGATGCTGAAATAATAGCACCTCTGCAAACACACGAACTGAGGCTCCATTACCTGAAGAATGTAAACATTTCAGGGGACAGAAAGGTCAAAAAGCCAGCAAAGGTGGAACAGAGTGATTAGCACTTCAAAGATTCAGGCTCAGAAAGAGACTCTTGACAAACAACAGACCTCCAAAAAGTAGTTTCATTTGGTTTTGTCTCCCATCCCCAAACCCATACTCTCCACTTCTGCTGAAAGGCTGTGGGCAGGCATTCTATTTCACAAAAACTTGTCAGGTAGACAACCCCATTGTACTGGTTTTGGCTGGGTTACTTGGTAACCAGTACACATGACAGAGCCCCCCCTTCCTGAGGATGGCTAAACACCTGCCTGCTGATGGGAAGCAGTAAATTACTTTCTTATTTTGCTTTGCTTGTGTATGCAGCTTTTGCTTTACCTATTAAACTGTTTTTCTCTCAACCCACAAATTGTCTCACCTTTACCCTTCTGATTCTCTCCCCAACCCATCGGGGAAGAGTGAGCAAGTGGCTGGGTGGGGCTGAGCTGCCTGCTGGGGTTAACCCACAACACCCATGTACAACCAAATGAATTGTTTACCACGCCTGCTTCTAATTTTGTTGTTCTGGACAAAGGATCCTGGAAGAATTTTGAAAAAAAGAAAAAAAAAATCTATACAAGTTGCTTTTGCCTCTCATATGAGCTTTATACATGCTTGAACTTCAAAGATGCCTGGATCATTTGCAGTGGATTTCAAAATCCAGGAGATTCTAAAGCTCCAACTGGAAAAAGTTTCTTAGGCAGAAAATAGCATAGCCACAAGAAGTTTGTGAAGGGAAGGGATTTGTTTATAAGTGAAACTTGAAGACTATTTAACTATAGTATCACCATTATAAAATATCTTAAAAGCATGATTTAGCACTTTCCCAGGTAAAAAGCACACACAGCCATGACACATAAATACATTATATTGTGCAAAAGTAGTATAAGATGTACCTTCTTTTAACTACTGACTCAGTATTTTTTCCTGCATTTATTCCAGCAAATTGTAACAGAGTATCTTTACTTACCAAATAGTTTATAGTGGTACTCTCTTCCCCACGGCCCATATACTTGAAAAAACGATGATCTGCCACTACCAACATCTTGCATGTGTTTTTGGAGTTCTCCGAAATAGCTCTTTTCTTCCGATGGATGCTTGCTAACGTGAACATTTTAAATACAATTAAATAATCATTCAGTAAAACTGCCACTGCTGTGTCTATTACCCTTAAATAAGAAATGACTGCAAGTTCAGGTGGGTTTTTGGGGGGAAAATGGGGATGTTTAGGTTTACATTTTATTTTTTTTTAAATAACTGTACTTAAATTTTGTCTTCTTAACAGTCCTCAAACTTGTTGTAAGGAAAGGAACATAAAGTAGTGAAATTGAGTTATTCAACAGATTTACCTATAGAGCTTTTATGGTCATCACCTCGACCTTAACACATCTCCTCCTCCTATTCCTAGTCATTATCCCAACCTCTGCTGACACAGCAAAAGGGACCAAGAACTCTCAAAAACCCATCATAGCTCAAGATGGATTCTTTGAGTGACCACCAAGGCCAAACAGGTCCTGCTGCACAGTGCACAGAAATGCAAAGTTGTTTTAATGTTCGCCTCAGAAAGCTTACCTACATTGCTGCCAGCTATCACAACAAAAACTACTTAGACCTTATGAAATAGCTTCCTTTCCTTAGCCTACACAGAGGGCCAAACCCTTTCAACAAGCCAGAAAGAAACATGCCCTGAGTGACAGTTTCTTCCTTTCATCAGTTGTTGGGGCTTTTTTGGGTTGTGAATGGGCATGAGGAAAAGTGCTGCTTTTTTTCCCCCCACCAATTAATTTAAAGAGCTAATAATTAAACTAGAAGCAGCAACAGAGATTATTGCCCAGGTTCTTATCTTACTTGCCGACACAGACAGAACTCAAGCATTTGTTTCAAAGAGGCTGCTCTCCCAAGGTACAGACACTCACCTTTGTTTTGCTTCCTGTCTTCCAGTCCTTTTGGCAACAGTTCTTCTTCGTTTAGCTTTAAATAACCACACACTTTGGGGGACTGTAATCTTGAGAAATCTTTAATATCTTCAGATCTGTAGACCAGCAGTCTTTCATCTTGCACATTATCTACAAATCTCCACAGTGGCTGACAGCACAAGAATAACAGAAATGCAATTAGGAACACAGTGAATGCCAAGACTAAGTCTATACAAGTAAATAATTAGACATAGGTACCATCAAATCTCCACAGCTTTATGTGTACACACACAAATGTGTTGGACTACAATAATTTCACCCACAGCAACAGATCTACTGATAAAACGACGTCCCCAAGAAATTCAACAGAATTAAACTCTTTTATGCTACACAGGCATCCAAAAATCTAAGATCCTCTCAACAGAGCAGTGGCAGCCACCTGGATAAGGCTGTAGAAGAGGCAGAATTTTTTTCTTCCTCTCCAGAACATGAGCAAGCTAAAGGGGCATCTCAGGCTCCTCCGCTCCCTCCATAACAGTATGGATACTGGCACGGCCGGGGAGGAAGTGCTTAAACTATGCTAACAAACGCACTGACCAAATGTACAGGAGCTGGCAGATAACAGAGAATATCTAAGCGCCCAGCAGAATGCAGTCTTCACAGCAGAAGGCAGGCTCTTCAATGTTCGATAGCTACCCAAGTCACAAGTGTGAAAATTTCTCCAAAACCAAAGAAAACGGGAAAACCATGAAATGCCAACGTAAGACACTAATTCCCATAGCTGATGCATACGAACCATCTTTTTTCTTTAGTGACATGTCCCTATTATTATCTGTACATAACAGCTACATCAACACCAACAAATACAACATGGACAGGGCCTGTTCTTTAGGCAAGGCCAAGAAGCATAGACTGCTCATATCCACAATACAGAGCACCTAGGTCTGGGTCTCCTCTGGCCCTTAGGCAGTGCTCTTTCAACTTCAGACAACTATAACTTACTATACTGTGCTTTCAGATCACAGCAAAAAGGTCCTGAAATGTGAAGGCTGTGCCAGCCCAGCAGCCACATGCCTGTAGCACAAAACTGAAGGCACATGTTTCACACCCTAGGGCAAGGTGTGAGGGCACCAGGCTTTTATACAAAGGTCCGCAGCCTTTCTGAACAGTACAGGAGGACCATGATGCAAAGGCAGGCAACAGTGGAGCGGCTTTGTCCGCATTGCCTTTTGGCAACGGTCTCTGGCACACACCATCTCTGACTGCACACAGGCATCATCTCACCCACGGCTGGTTAGGGGCTGAAGCTGACCCACAGATGCTAACAGCTAGGCAGCATGGGCAAGCCAGAGCTTCCACGCCATTGTCTGCCTTTATTTAGCTGCACAGACACAGCCAGGGAGAAGCAAGGGGGTTGGCTGCACTGAGGAATGAGACTTGCTTACCTTACTCTGGACCACAAACACAAAAACGCTTTAAATCACAAAGAGCTAGTATATGCTCTTAATGTAAAACGCAAGGACAGTGGTTTGGGTATTCTAATCACATTTTCATACTTTAACATGACTAGATTTCCCAGGTTTACCCATAATTCTGCATATTCTTGGGTTTGGATACAATTACAATATCCATATAACACTCAGCCACAATTATTGTTATTCAGCCATTCTAATACAGCTTGTGTCTGGGAATATACTGCACTGAACAGCTCCATAAGATAGTCTCTAATTATATATTTGTTGAATATGTTTTTTAAACCAATAGTTTAAAATAACACAAGCAATGAAAATGGTGAAAAACACAAATAAGGGAGAAAAAATACCAGATTTTCAAATAAAGCTCTAAGAATGGGAAAAATTCCAAGACGTAACAAAGCCAAAATTTTAGAAAGCTCAACAGACCTTGACTCTGCTCAGAAGGCTGCACAGTTTGTTATTCTAGAGGACACGATCACCACTAATTACTAACTTTATCCATATCTGTTTCTAAAACCCTTTCCTGTTTAAAACATACCTTCTCCCCAATGTATCTAAAACATGCGAATGTCAGAGATTGTAACTCACTAATGAAACTCAACACTTGCAAAAGTCAAACCGGTTTCACATTTCTCTCCCTCCTCCCTACACACCCCAAAACAAACACCACCACCGAGTCTATTTTGAGCTACAGAGGTGTCACTGTGACTAACTAGAAAGAGAAACACCCACATACCTCAACGTTGTATTCTTCTCCATCACTATTGATTCTCACTGTAAAATCTTCATCCCCAATATGTGCCACAACCTTGGAATTATGCTCTCCTTTAACATAAGCAAGGAAAAAATAAATTAATTCAGCTCCATTTGCATATATTCCTGCATAGACACTGTTTGTTGGGTTTTTTTAATTGTTTCTAAACTTCATGCCAAATTACTTTCCTCACTCTCTGAAGAACACTATACTGTCCAGTTTAAAGGAAAAAAAGAAATGAAACAGCACTGCTCCCCAGTCTTAACTTCCTAGTGGTCACAGTCATCAAGACTCAGATTTAATTGACAATTTTGCAGAAAGTGTTGAGATGGCTCTGGGGATTAGTAATAGGACACAGAATATTTCTGCCAACAAAAGCAGCTTGCATCTTACTACTATCAGACAGCAGTCTGACATGGCGTCAGCCTGGATACCAGTGGAAAAGACTTTTACCACATCACACAGGCAACATAAAAATCAAAACAACTTAGCGGAACCATTAGTGCTGGACTAAAGTGGAGCAAGATACCCCTTCTTCACAGAAAAGTAATCTGCAAAGAATCATCTTAAAGTCTTTTAATATAACAATCTGGGCAACACTGCATCACTACTACCCAGGCTTTGTGTTCTGGGACAATGAACATTCAAGTCTTACACTCCACTTGGAATTAAAGCTACCATCATAGTTTTCAAGAAAAACCAAAAAAACAACCAAAACAAAACAAAAAAACACAAGCTGCTGCTTGACTAAATTATACCTTTGTGTCCTGCCAAACTAAACAGAAGAGTCCTATCTTAGAACCTTGGTGCAATAGCTGAAAAAAAAAAAAAAAAAAACAAACCCCACCACCCACCAAACCTAAAAAATCCCCCAAACCCACCACAAAAACAAAACCAGAAAACCCCAGGGACATGAAAATTAAGTTTACTTGTTTATCCTAACCATATTTGATGAAAATGAGGGCAATACACCATTTACTTTGGCCAAGAGACTCAAAGCTGTGCTTTCTCAGCACTGACACACAGTCTAGTCCATACTAACCAACGACATGTCCGGTAAAAAAGTCTTGCCACTGAACACGATGCTTCTTTTCCTTGCCTTCACCATCCACAATTAATGCTTGAAATTTTTCTGAAAAGTGTTCAGCAGTTGCTGTTAAGTATAATTTAAAGTGCCTGTAAAAGAATTTACTTCCATTTATTTTTAAGCAAAGTATACACATAACAGATACATCCAAGTTTCCATTTTACTGAGGGCCCAAAAGAAGTTAGAAAGCATTAATTCTGATAAGCAGGCTACAAAAACATATACTATGTAATTCATAACTGTAAATATTTTTAAAGAGTCAAAGATGTTTAATTAGAAAAATAAAAAATAAACCCCAAAATCCAAAACCGCCACAGTTTGTTCATGACGGATCTTCTCCATTTGCTGTCAAACAAAACTAGTTACTGGTAACTATTTAAAGAAAATCAGACCAAGGAATGTGTTCGTGTATTTGAAATTAAGTTACCTTGAAGTTCTTATTTTCTGAAATAATACAGTCAGAAGACCATAAACAGAAATCTGAACTCTGTAGATTTCTATGATATTGTATTGGTTTTGTTTGGCAAGGTTTTGGTAGCGGGGGGGGGGGGGGGGGGGGGGTTACAGGGGTGGCTTCTGTAAGAAGCTGCTGGAAGCTTCCCCTGTGTTCGAGAGAGAGCGAGCCCATATTAGCCGGCTCTGAGACAGACCCGCCGCCGGCCAAGGCCGAGCCAATCAGTGATAGTGGTAACGCCTCTGTGATAACATTTTTAAGAAGGAAAAAAAGTTGGGACGGAGAGAAACTGCCGCCGGAGTGAGGAGTGAGAACATGTAAGAGAAACAAGCCTGCGGACACCAAGGTCAGTGAAGAAGGAGGGGGAGGAGATGCTCCAGGCGCCGGAGCGAAGATTCCCCTGCAGCCCGTGGGGAAGACCCTGGTGAGGCAGGCTGTCCCCCTGCAGTCCAGGGAGGTCCACGGTGGAGCAGATCTCCACCTGTAGCCCGTGGAGGACCCCACGCCGGAGCAGGTGGGTTCCCGAAGGAGGCTGTGACCCCGTGGGAACCCCGCGCTGGAGCAGGTTCCTGGCAGGACCTGCGGATCTGTGGAGAGAGGAGCCCACGGAGCAGGCTTTCTGGCAGGACTTGTGACCCCGTGGGGGACCTGCGCTGGAGCAGTGTGCTCCTGAAGGACTGCACACCGTGGAATGGACCCATGCTGGAGCAGTTCGTGAAGAACTGCAGCCCGTGGGAATGGCCCACGTTGGAGGAGTTCGTGGAGGACTGTCTCCCGTGGGTGGGACCCCACGCTGGAGCAGGGGAAGAGTGTGATCAGCCCTCGTCCTGAGGAGGTGAAGCGGCAGAAAATAACGTGTGATGACCATAAACCCCATCCCTGTCCCCCTGTGCCGCTGGGGGGGCTTGGTGGTGAAATCCGGGAGGGTAGTTGTGCCCGGGAAGAACGGAGGGGTGGTGGGAAGGTGTTCTGAGATTTCATTTTACTTCTCATTACCTTGCTCTGGTTGATTTGTAATAAATTGAGTATGTTTTGCAAATTGAGTCTGTTTTGCCCGTGACGGTAATAGTGAATGATCTCTCCTGTCCTTATCTCGACCCGCGAGCCTTTTGTTATATTTTCTCTCCCCTATCCAGCTGAGGATGGGGGAGTGATAGAACGGCTTTGGTGGGCACCTGGTGTTCAGCCAGGGTTAACCCATCACAGATATATTGTCACAAAAACTAAAGGCTATCCCAAGAAGTAACTAGAGAACCTTCTCTGGAAGGAGCCTCATCGGCTCTTGGTTTACGTGGGCTTTGGGTCAAAGATTTTTGGTATGCCCCTCTGCAATTATTCTGTAATTATCATTGGCCATATTGCAACCTCGCCATAAAGTCAGGGTGCACGAGGCAGTGCAAAACAGGGACAGCCAGACATTTGATCCCATTAACCTTTTATACTTGGTACTTAAAAATTACCCCCTTGGTACTTAAAAATTACCCCCTCCACACATTTAGAGATTAAAAAAATATGCACAACAACTTGCATGACAGTTGTAGTTGTAGATGACAGACAGGGGAAGGCACATGAGAACACAGTAGACAAAGATGTCAGATGAACAAAAATTGATCTACACTTCTTAATACAAAACATTATTCTCACTCTGCTCCCCCATTTGAGAGTCACAATTTTAGCACTCAAATACCTGTAAGACGCTTTTCTGACACTCAGTAAAATCCATACAACCTTTATGCCTGCTCTCTTCTACCTCTTCTTCCCCTTTCACCTGTGCTTCTATTTCCCATCTTATGAAAAAAATGATTAAAAGAAGAGTTTTACTGAATGGGAAATTTTCACTTAGTAGGGAGAGGATTAAACCTCCATGAAAAAAAACACAATAAATCTCTTGGGCAACACACTACACACGCTCCCCAAAGCAAAGGCAGAGATTTTCAAGAACCAGAGGACAGTCAAGAAGTATGACAATGTTGCCAGATGAGGTATAAATGGGATCCAACCTAATCAGTGAAAGTAATCTACATAAAACCAAAGCTAAGAACAAAGCAAAAGAAATCTTAAATCACTGCCACTTCAGCAGAGTAATACAATGCAACTTAGTTTTCTGTTTCCTCTGAGCCTCTCTGAAGTCATATAACCACTAACTTAGAACTGGCCAGTCATGACAGAAAACAAGAACTATTTCTGGGTTTGGAACTGTGCATTATTCATTACAAACTGAAGGAAAATATTACACTATTTCATTGCTGATGTTAATTACCTTTGCAGGGCTGAAAAACTTAAGAGCCTCTCCACATGTGTCTCAGGCTGGAGGTCCCTCTTCTTCAGTGAGTGTTGCTGGATGCTAGACTGAGAAAGGATGTCGTAGTCTGAAAGCATGGACTCAACTGTGTCTGGAAGAGCAACAAGGAAAGTTTTGGTTTCAAGAGACTCTTTCACAAATGCACACATAAACCAGCAAAACAGAGCCTCCAATTTCAACAGCAAGACCACATTTTGCTCTAATTTTAGGATAACTATCGTACATTTCTGTAAAGGTACATTTTGTGTAGGTGAACAGAAATCATAGTGTGAGGCAAGACACAATCTGAAAGAAGCAAAGTATTTAGTTCACTTCTTATAGCAATTTTTGAGCAACCAACCTATCATTTTTATTGCCACAGCTGTGCAGACCTAATGCCCTCCCTGGCTGCCCTCTGGAAACTAAATGGGGGAGAACATCCTCATTTCTCTGGAGTGAATCACTCTCCTCACCTGCTGGTCCTCATCCAAGTCTAAGGAAGAAAATAATTTAACCTAGGAAACTTCTACCAAATTCACTACAGATCAGGACTGCATTTATTGCCTTTCTGTCCAACAGTAGCCAGAAAACAGGTGTCTGTGTAGCATAATCAATCAGAAATAACTAACAAGGCACCTCATATGAGGCACCTCCAGGTACCCTGGTTTCCCAGTACCTTACCACCACACAAAACTCCTTTGATTTCCCTACTCTGAACATAAGAACTTATTCAGAGGACGGAGACCAAGGGCCCGCCCAAACCCCTATGGGGAACAGCACACAAATTAAAAATTCAGGTCAATATTCTGCATATTCTTCCACCATTAACAAGTGCATAATGCTGGCTGCCAATGGTGTCTGACTCTTGCTGATAAAGCCTCCTGCTGCTTGGTAAGCCATCCCTTCGCTGGGAGCACCCACCCACACTCCTCCTCTGGAGCACCCACCAGCCAGCAAGGCACCTGACAACCACCTTCACTTCCACCAGCGCCAATCAATTCATTTGCCCTTTACAGCCCTAAACAGAGGCCCTTTTTCCCACATCACTGTCTTCCTTCTCTGCCAGAGGTGTTCACTCTTTTCAATGAACCAAATGAGGAGTCAGCCATGTTTTACAAGAAGCAGAAGTGCTCATCCAGCCATTCTTCACTAAAAAAAAAAAAAAAAAAAAAAAAAAAAAAAATCCCTTTTTTTCCCCTTCATTTCAGCTGTGCTTCTAAATCAGACATGATAGCTATCAAAGTGGGTTTTTATTAACGAAGATGGCCTTTTCACTTCTTCAGAGTCCCCAATCACTAGCTTATACCACCCAGCCAAGTAACCTCACATGTTTTATTAGACTTTTAGTAAGCAGCACCACTAGGAAGCTGCATTTTACTGGTTCTTGTGCAACAAGCCAAGATGGCCAACTTGAAATCCAGATTGATATAGCTCCTGAAATTTATTTAAACTTGACACTCAGTACCATCAATTATCCCCAAATACATGCCTCTAAAACCCAAGAAAACCTTTAAGAATGGGCATGTTACCTGGGCCAAGGCAAGCACCTCACTGCAAGGGGGCAGGTGGGAAGAATTAACCACCAGTGTATGTGCACACATATGCTTGTGTACACTGGAAGCAAGGAAGCTGCAGAAACAAAGATGACCCTCACAGCCCTCTTGGCCCTGCACCAGACTGACTATCAAAGTGACACAGCTGCCTTCTTGTGCAGCAGAAGCCACCGAGCAGCGGCTCCCAGGCTTCTCCCTCCCCTGCTGTTGAGCAACACAGGAAGGGCAGTGCAGTTGCCATTTCCTGATTTCTGTTTACAACCCACAGGTTGAGAGCACCTGCAATTGATTACCATGCATTTAGGGTTATATGCAAAGGCAAGTTTCCAACACCTTTGTGTTGTGGGTTTTTTCCACTTATGGGCACACTTACGGCATGCCAGGCAGTGCCTTCATCGTTAGCTTGCCAGAGGCTGCAGAGCTGGTTCACTAGAGCCACGCAGTGAGCAAATACCTAAAAAAATCCCCTTCCCAAATCCCTTTTATTTAAAAAGTCTATTACAATTCATTGCTTATGGTCTGGCACCTGCCTTCATCCAGAACCACCTGGGAGGAGGATAGGGACAGGCAGGAAAAATCAATTCTGAAAAAAAGCCTCATTAAACTGTCTAGTCCTAAATTCTTTTAATTAAACCTGAGATTCTTTCAACACGCTCAGCCAGAGCAGACCCCTCAACTAAAGTGAATGTTGACATAAAGGATACCAAACGTCGGTTTGTGATACAGAGCAAGTGTGTGGTATGTGGGCCATGAAGCAAGAGAGGTGTGGTACCAGAGCTGTGCTGCTGGGGACTGACACAGCAACTTGCCAAGCACAAGGTCTGCCCAAGAGGCACAACCCCAGCTGCAAAATACTACTCTCTCTGCCCTTTTCCACCTCTGCCTGCAAAGTACAGCCCAGAACCAGAGGAAGGTCATGCCAAAGAGCAAGATGCAGCTGCCACTATGGCCAAATAAAATGTCTCGGTTTGATGGCAAGAGAACTGAGAAGTCTGCTAAAGAAATTAGGTTTTTTTATTTGGTAGGCAAGGAGAACTTCAGAAGTCCTGCTCCACCTCAGCACACACAAATATCCTTCTGGAAATGTCTCTCAGAGACAGGGGATGGGTAGTAAGAACAAGACCTACAGACTTGAGGAAGATGAGTAAGATGATTGTTAAAGTAACAAATGAAACACAGGACACTCCTAGTTCCTGTTACCCTGAAACAAGAATGCACTTGTTCGTATTTCCTCTTACACTTCCTAAATTTGTTTGCTTTTAATTTTACTTGTGACACAAGTAGACTTAAAGTCATGCTGCTGCTAGACATAAATCCGTGAACTAATTCAGGTGTCAGACAGATGTGGAAAAAATATATTGGTAACACACTCAAACCAAAATTTTTCTGTAAAATTTCCATACTGTGAAAATGAATCCATGGTCATGGCTTATTGAAAATGAAAGATGAAGTGTCGTTATTTTAAAACAAAATACAGAGCTGTACAGAGTCCAACTGTACAGCAGTCTGTGGATGGGAGCCACAGCAAGCATATACTTGACTACTTTTTATTCAAGTTTAATAATCTTTCTGGCATTCCTTCCTCATTATCTTCACTATGGTCCAAGAGTCATTTCCCACGGGCTTCAACAGCACCAAGCTGACTCAGGTTTTCCCAAACCACTTTCCTGTGGTTCCTTCCCTTCCACCCCCTCTTAGATTTCTGCATTCCTCTCTTTTTGGAGAGGGACACCTTAATTTCATCCTGATATCCCACATATTTATTTATTTATGATCGCCAGCCTTCACCTCATTCCACCTTCTCTCCTGGGATGGGGGGGGGGGGGGGGGGTGGGGACGGACACAGAACATACACATCTCAGGTATGTAAAAGAAACTGGGAAGGAACATCGGTGACAAAGACAATACTCCGAAGTTCTCACAAAGAAATCCACAACAGTGACTTCTCCTCTGCCCCCAACTTTGAACTCACTAATTGTTTCCTCTTTTTCTTTCACCTCGTTTCAAGGCTAAAAGCCTACTGCTGCTAGACTTTGCAACTTAACACAGGAAAGTATCTTTTAAATAAATTATGGACCAGTATGCATTGCAGCAGGCTACTCCAGCAGCAAAGATATCAAGAATGTGCTGGACAACAGCTTAGCTCACTGAGTCGGAGGCCACTGCATATATTTCAAAAGAAGAGGTTTCTCTTCAAGTGCTCAGCTACCAATTCAAATACCAATGGCATCCTTCTCCAATCAGCTCAGCTTTCATAAGCAGAACAGTAAATTCCCATGATCTCATGCCCAACATATTGCCCAGAAAGCAACAAGTAAATGTGGCAGGTCAGCCATTTCATAAGCATTCTTTTGCACTGCATTATTTACAGAAAGGTTAATCTTATCTAGAAGCATCAAGTTTTAACCCAGAAGATATAATTAATATTTTTTAAAAACTCTCTTCACAATTATCCCATGATAATGTCTCTACTTAAAACACAAGATCCAACAATATTTAAAAAAAACATTACTTTCAGGATATAAAAATGACCACAAGAGCATCAGAGGGGTTTGCAGGAATGATTGCAGTTATTTCTCCAACCACCCCAAGGGGAATAAAAGCAGAAATAAATCTCCTGTCAAAAGGCACTGGAATGGGATGACAAGCCTACAGACAGTAGCCCTGGAACAAACACAGCAAACACACTTGGGGAGGATTTTGCAGTGTGACTGTTAAATCACTGGCATGTCCAAGACTGAAAAAAGGCCTCCAGCCTGTATTTTACATGGCACTTGTCAACTACAACCCAGGTACTGATCTCAAGCTGACTTCCAATGGGTATCAAATACCTATCAAAAGCTTGTGAGCAGCTAACTAATAACAATTTTTCTGATTCAGCTGGGGAGTGACTGAATGGTTGAAGGGCTCCATATTCTTTATTGTTACTATTTATTTTTTATTCTCCAAATTATGCTCTTCTTCCTACATTAAAATATTTTAATTAAAGTAACCAAATAAAGTAACTTCAAATATAATTCACAGACTCAGTCAGAATTTGGACCAGGAAACACAGACTGGAGTCTTTCCAACCTTAACCATGAGCTAAAGCAGGTCACCACCACCCTACATAAAACAGCTGCCCTCGTGCTTGTGGTAACAGCCGGTTACTGGCTGCAATATAGCGGGATGGTTTGACTGGAGCACCATGCCAGGGAGTGCTAATGGAGAAGGCCAATATATTCATATCTCAACCAGGCACACAAACAGTCTTCACCAGGCAGGAGGTGATGCAGTCATGCCTAAATGTTTATGGGTACCTTCCCTGAACAGTTTACACTGCTTTTAGGAGACTGTTGATGAAGAGGATGTGTTGAGAAGATCCATCTGTGGGAAAGCTGTTCCGTAACAGCTCATTACACGTGCTGCTACATCTCTCTCCAGTGCATCTGGTACAGAGCCATTGCCAAAGACAGAAAACAAAGTGAATTGAAACACTTATCCCTTGTGAAACAGCCCATGCTTTTAACAGTTTAGATAAATCATGTTTACTTGTTTCCACTGCATAAAGAGGGGCTGCTGTTTTGCTCATCGAGTATACATGAACAGAAGAACTTGTGTGAGAAACGGGTTCAAAGCAAGAACCAAATGTATGTCAGCCTGCTTATAAACCATAACAGGACAGAGGTTTACACTCCGTTTAAACACATTTCTAGACAAACCTGTCATTAAGAATGGCCAGCCATGTCAGCATTGCTGAATGTTTTAAAAGACATGCTTCTGACTCGATCCCAACTGCACAAAACTTGCTAAACCATGTGAGGAAAACAAGCTGCCCAAATTCAGTTAGTCACCAGCACAGTACAGACAAAGCCTCAGGGTATGGTTACACAGACCTCACACTGGGAGGTAAGGTAGGCTGCTGATTTACCATCTACCAGCTACTCCACAGTATACTTTTCCTGCAGTTACACCGGTTAAACTACTCTCTACTTACCACAAATTCAGAAGTGTCCAGTGATGGATACCATGGAAAAGCTAACAACTTACAAAACACCTTTTAGTTCATCTCAGGAAAAAATTTATTCATATAGCTGCACCCTTATACAACTCCAAAGTTTTTTCCCTACGGTAAAATAGACATCTGTTTCTAGACAGTGCGAATATTTCCTTAAGGGTGCAAATTCTGTTTAGCAGAAGCCGTACAGATAATTAAACTGCTATTTCTGGTGGTTTTGAATACAGCTGAATACCCCCGATGGCTCTTACATGTTACCTCACGCTCTTCTGACCTTGCAAATTTTCTCCTTCACTGAACACATCTTAAATAAGGAACAGTGAGGAACAAAATTTATTCTGTTGGATCTACTTGATTAATAACTCAGTCTGTCCTATTAGTCAAAGCAGAAGGCACTTTATGGAGAAAAAAAAAAAGAATGCAATATCCTGCTCAAATACTGACGTTATAAAAAATAAGGAAGCCCACTGAATTATCCTCATATTTAAAGTGAAACAAGGGCAATACAGCTGTGTCATCTTAAAACTAGAACAGCATCATATGACTCGATGCTCAAAAAAAACCCCAAAACTCAAAAATCAGATGCTTTCACATATCCTGCAGAGAAGAACAGCCAAGTCACAGGATGTAGTGTTCTCTGGAAACATCATTTGTCTGGCTCTCCAAAAACTGTCAGCCTCACTACTGTGCTTAGATACCACACCACAAAATCATGCTGTGTCACAAAATAAGTTTGAGTGCAGCTGATTCTAGGTAAAGACTAATTACTGTCTGGACTATGTTTGTGAGATGAACCTCTTCTCCCCATCTGACTGCATCTCTTCTTGAAGATACGACTTTGGACTCACTCAGACACAACCTTCCAAAATTCAAGGCACGCCACAGGTACTGAGGGGCAGAACTCCATGATTTCAGTAACAATCTGAAAAGGTGAGCAAGGAAACCAAGGATTGCAAGGGATACCATGTTCTTGTTCAACACCTCAGTAATTATAGATCAACATCAAGTGGGTGGCAGCTGTAGGTGCCTCCCTGCACAACAGGGCCCCCTTCCCTTACCACCCCCAAGTCCATGTACCTACATAGGTTAAAAATGCAGGTATCAAGGAGGACAAAAAAGTACAAACAATGCATATTAAGAGCAGCACAGGAAGACAAGGATGGATACTGTGAAGAGATGCAGGGCACAAGCGACATAAATAGGAGCAGTATGGTCACATACATCTGCAAGAATAAGACACCAGGAAGACCATCAGAACCATTGAGAGGGTTGCAGGATATCCCCAAAACAAGCAAGTTTGAGTGTGGCATATGAAATCCGTAGAACAGGACAGCAGGATGTACTGCTCTTTGTTAAAGAAACCTGGCTCTTGGTTAACCTTTTATTACACACAGCAAAGGACTGCCCTTGATCAGTCTGGGAAACAAGCAAACTCGGACTCCTGCAGTTTATAAAAAAGCTGGGGGGAAAAAAAAGTCAGCCTGTTTATAACAGAAGTTAAATATAAACTTCTATCTCAAAAATAAATCTCTACTGACTACTAAACACATAATTAAATCCTGGTGTAACATTAGAGTGCAATCAGGAGAACTCTGCACTGAAGAGCTGGCTGGCTGTGCTTCCTTGCTCAGCCGTTCCAGCTGCAGAGCAGAAAGCCATGCTGGGGCTTCTGCACACACACACAAAAACTCCAGGGTAGCAGAAGCGTGAAACTGAGATGAGTCACTGCTGCTATCAGCAATGAACAGTAGCAGGGAAGTTATCAGTTTTTACAGTGGGGGGAAAGAAAAATAAAACTACCCCAAATCTTAAATGCAACCAAGAGTTTTACTTCTTGGCCTGCCTAGAAGTCAGACCAAATCAGCACTACTGAAAACCAAACTCACACTGAGCACTTGATTATGTTCCTATCACAAAAGTCTTGCAATATTAAGGGTAATTCTTAATAATTAGAATTTAATCTAGTGTTGACATTTTTCACTTTGTTGACTTTGAGTACTTCTCTCAGGAATTACACTTTTATCACTTTTTTTTTTCCAGTTAGAAATGGAAACGTTGACTGATTCACAGGAACAAAAGAAAACAAACCCAATAAAAGTACTTTAAAACCTTAATATTAAGTACCTTCACAGAACAGATTGCCAATCCACAACACAAAAATCACATTGATAATTTGCATTCAATAAGGCCACATCTACATGAAGCATTTGCTGTTCATATGAAGACAAAGTGTACAGAAGACTCTACTTTATCACTTAGCCTGTAACACCACCTGTGGAAACACTGCATCTACAAATTCCTGCAATGATCTTGAAATAATCCCACAGCATCCCAGGCAGCTATCACGAACTGCAAGATACTGCTATTAGGCTGAGTGTTCTTGGATTCTCCTCCATGTGATGCATTTTGTCACACTAAGTGTGAAGTAGAATTCAAAATTGAATGCAAATGATTTTATGCTGCCCTCTGCATCACTCAGCTCCCCCAGTTTATTCAACACCACTATCATTTGTTTTTTTCACTCAAATTGTAAATTCTAGTCTTTTAATGTGTATTACACGGGTTTGTACCGAACCATTTATAATGGGTCATTTCTTCTGCTCAGGCAGTTCGTTTTGAGTTCTGCATGGCATTTGAGCAGTGTGGAGAAAAAACAATTCAAGCCCAGTTTACCTGCCTCAGATTTTATTAGTGCAATATAGCAGGTAGAAAAAGACTAGCAGTGAGTGATTCAAAGAATATCAGCTGTTCCTATCCTGGGCAGATATCTTATTTAATTCCCTGTTTAGCTTATGATAAAAAAAGATCTCATTCAAAACCGGTTAACAGTAGAGTAAGACACATTTTACATACAGACTCTATTCTTGGCAATCTCAGATACATGCTCCTTCGTAGCAGAACACTACTAATATCACTGTGTTGTAAAATAGATTCAAGCAGTTCTTTAGATATATTCAGTGATATATTCAACAGCACTGAAGCTGGGTATTTGCATTGTTCTTTTCAGGTATATTAAGCCCCGTTATCATTCAGATATGTCTGAGCTCCATGACAAACAGCACTAATATTTAATAGTTATAAAAGATTATCTTCAGAGATAAATGACAATGGAGAGAAAAATGTTAAAAGAGTTTACCTTAATTTTTCAGAGGCAAAACTATAACAGTCATTGTATTGACTAGTAGAGTCACACTTATCCCATAAATTAATCCCTGCTGTCAACATTATTAAAAAGAGCACTGCTTCCAAACTATCTAAAGGCAACAAACTGAGGCGGATACCATCCCACCTTCATCCCTCATCTTGAGCACAACCACTACCACCCCACAACACACAGGGCAGGTACTTGGACAGTCATGCTGTGAGCTAGTCCAGGGAGCAAACTCCACAAACAGAAAAGACCCGAACACAGACACCCTATCCCTTACCAATAAAACCAAAATGATTAGCTTCCAGGCAGCTTAGCTCACAGGAATGGGGAAGGGATCAGAAAGCTGAGGGCAGGATTGTGGCAGTCCCAATTTAGATCCGTTTAGACTGCTGGAACACCACACCCTAAGATTACTTCAGCTCAAAAATGCTGGGAAAGGACCCATGTCTTTATCTACTTATTCCATTCTGGTTTTCACTGTATAATAATTTTTTTCCTCTCTGAAAAACTGAAATTTTAGAGAAACAAGCAAGAAAGTTCTTAATAGAAACCACAAAATGATAATCCTTGAAACTTCCTTAAAGATACTGCTCTCCAGAAATCTGATTTCGGTTCACAAAACTCAAGCTCTGTGGTTAAACAGAGCTCTCAAAATAGCAATGCTGAAGTTATTAGAAGGAAAAGATGGTATTTCAGAAAACCAAGCTGTGTGCAAGATGAGGACAACAGTACTCCAGCAAAAGATCATAAACCCACAGTAAAGTAGGCAAAGATATTTTTAAGAGTGGCTTGTAAAAGGCATAAAGCTAGTACTTGAAATAGCTTTTATTATATCAAAAGAAACAACCCAGCCAAATAATCAAAAGGACTTGTAAAACAAGTAAGCTGCAAAGATGACTCCATGAACAGATGCTAAAGGTAGTACTAAAAAGTAAGAGACTAACTCACCTTAGCATTCACTGCAGAGGTGACCAAGAAGGTCCCCAAAAGCTTGTCTTGATAGGATAATCTAAAGACCTGCCTCCAGTTAAAGACTCAAGAAAAGGGTCTTTAGAACAAACCAACAAAATGAGCAGTAAGTCAACAGGACATGAATGTATTTACCCAAGAGTTATAAAGCACAGAAAAAATGAAACTGGTCAACTACTAATCCTGGTATGCAAATACAGTGCCACTGGTCTTGCTACAGGTGGCCTGAAAGGTGGTAAGCGCAGGACCAATTTCCAGCCCAGGTATTATCTAGGGGCCTAAACAATAAATACACTCAACTTCCTCATCTGACAAACAGGTAATAATAACAAAAACACTGTGAATTACTAGACCTGTGGCTAACCAAGACACTAGGGAAGTAGTATCTCATATATATATTAGCATTCTGAAAGTACAAAATGTGCCAATAAATGTAACACAGAGGAGCACACCTGGATTTTTCAAACTCCCTCACAAAATGCTTTTATGTATTTAGTTTACTGAATGACAGAACAACAAAATGCTTGATGACATTCAATATGTGAGTAAGTGTGAAATAACACACAAGAAAAAAATTCTCACTATATCTGAACAAAGTATTTCAGCATAGTTATTACCACTCAAAAATTTTAAAAGGAAAAAAAAAAAGAGAGAGAGATCTTGGAATGACTATTAGACAGCAAAAAAAAAAAAGGCCAAAAAACTACTCAGAAAGAAAACAAAACCAAAAGTATTCATCACTATAAAACCATGGTACCTTTGTATCACAAATACTGCCTGCAGTCCTGGTCATACACTGCAAATAAAAATTAAAATCTAATACAAAAGAAAACGTATAGACAAAAGTTACAAAGACCAATAAAGTCATTTTTTCCCATACTAAGAATTATTATATTGACTAAGATTTTCCCACTCAAAAAAAAAGAGAGAAATTACAAAGGAGAAAAATTACATAGGTCTGTAAGTCCCTAAGGGTGTGAAGAAAATGAGTAATTCTTCCATATTGACCATTTCTGACAACAAAAATGGCCAATGTTTAGAAACAGAAGAAAAGAGTTTTTCCTCCATGCAGTATCTGATAAAATTGAAGAGCCCATAGTCCAGGCACGGTGGTACGGAGGCCAAGAATACAAAAGCTATCAGATAAAGATTATACAAATCATAGCAGATGGGCTGTCAGATTTTTATGCCTTCTAGAGGACCTAAGATGCAACCTCTGTTTGAGGAGCTCCCTGAACTCCCTGATGTTGAAAAGACACGCTGTGTTTGTTCTGCTTCTGTTACACTTCCTGGAGCATCCACCACTGACTGAACCCTATCCTTCCCAGCTTCCTGCAGTCACCAACTGCTGAGGCCTGCACAGAACTACAAGTCCACCTCAGGTGCAGGAGAGGAGGACAGAGGCACAGCCCGGATGTCTGTTGGGAAATCTGCCAAGAGATCTAAGCAAAGAAGGGGGACATGAAGCAGTCACCACAGGCCACATCAACTGGAAACAGGACATCTGACTGGGCAAGACACGACCACCACCTCTTGCAAAAGCTCTCATCGAACAGAAGTTTGCAACTTCTTTACTCTGAAGTAAAAGTTTAGATGCAAAACTAAGTTTACGGAAGTTAAATAAAGCGGCGGTTCTCCTCCGTGTTAAGCTTTCTAGAAGTCACATTCAGCTCCAATAGCTTCAGGCTCTCTCTGCAAACGGTGACTCTCCAACCAGAACTATGAAGGGAAGCCATTTACATCATTATCCTGCCTTAACATAACACGAACTCGTCACCCCGCTGCAGAGAGCAATGACCCCCAAACGCTGCCCATCAGCGATGCCCTCAGCTGAAGGGGGGCCACCGCCACCCCGGGAGGGGACAGGGCCTGCACTGTCCCCAGGGTCCCCAGCGCACACGCACCCACCCGCCCGCCGGCGGGCACGGGAGCAGGCCGCGGCCTCGCCCGCCGCCTCGGGCCGGCCTTCAGGAAGGCCATCAGGCAGGCCGGAGGGTCCCCAGCTCCAACCCGGGCCCCAGGCTCCTCTCCCCATTCTCCCCACCGCCACCCCCTGGCGGAGGTGCGTGTGCCCACCCCCCCGCCTCATGGAGGTGGTCTCTCCCCCACCCCACATATCACCCCATCGCTACCCCGAGCGGAGGTGAGTGTGCCCCTCTCCCCCTGCCCCGCAGCAGTAGTCTCTCCCCAGTTCCCCCCCACACCCCCTCGGTGGTCTCTCCCTCACCCCACTGCTACCTCTCGGTAGCTGGAAGCCCCTCTCCTACGCCCGCGCCTCGGCAGTGGTCTCTCCCCACTACCCCTCCCGCCCCTAGAAGGTGGTCTCTCCCCACCACCACCCCCGCCCCTGGGAAGTGGTCTCTCCCCACCCCACGCACCCCACCGATACTCCTCGGCAGCGGCGAGCGTGCCCCTCTCCCCCCGCCCCGCAGCAATGGTCTCTCCCGCACACCCCCTCCCGCGGCTGCCGTGGTCCCGCCCTGCCCCTTACCGTAGCGCAGCCGGCGCGGCGGGCGCCCCAGCGTCTCCAGTCCGCCCGGCCCCCACAGCAACACCAGGGCAGGGACCAGCCACAGTCGGAGCCTCATGGTCCGTCCGCTCGTTCGTTCGGTTCACATCCGGTCGGGGAAACTTCGCCCTCCGCCCGCCCCGCGGCCCCTCACGCCGCACCAGGCCCGCCGCCCTCCTGGTCCCGCACCCGGAAGCGCGGCGGCTGCCCGCGGAGCATTATGGGTGCGGGCGGGGCCGCCATCTCAGGCGGCGGGGGCGGGCACTGAGGGGAGGCGAGGCCCGGCCGGGGGTCTGGCTGCTCCGCGGCGGCTGGGGGGGCGGCCCGCCCTCAGGGCGGTGCGGCGGGTGTCTCCGCGGCTGCTCGCTTCAGCGACAGCCGCGCTGTGAGGGGTTGAGGCGCTAGGTGCAGCATTCCTCCCCCCAGGGGCACTCGCTCGCTCGGGGCATCCCTCAGCACGGTGCCCTTACCGGTCTCCTGGAGGGGGAACAGGCCTCTCCTCTGCCCCCTCCCCCCTCCCCCCCCGGAAGGGCAGGGGGGTCCGTGTCTCTGCAGCCCCTCTTTGGGGTGACCTCGGGGTGCAGGCCCGCCCTGGGCAGGACTCCAGCGCTCTCGCGTCTTCTCACATGCATAGCGATGTCCCCCATACAGTGGTGTGTGCAACTCGCAGAAGGTAGTTTCTTCTCAGTCCATGCGAGTGACTTCACTAGCTGACTTTACTAGGTTTTGTGTATTTTTCTTAGCCCGACTGAGGATTGTGGCACTTGGTACAAATCATGATTGATGGGTCTGTGAGTCAGCTGTTGCCAAACAGCACACCTTATTGCGATTAAAACCAGGAAGACATACTTGAGTTACAGCTGTGCTGTAGTGTGCCAGTTAATGTTTTCTGGAATTAGCTTGATCTCGTATCTATTTGCAGATGCCTCTAGCAACAATGATTGCAAGTGATGGACTCAGGAAAAATGGGGAAAAAACGTCACCATTGCACATACTGCTTTTTGCCACACTGATCATTAGTTAATTTGAAATATTTAAATAGCTATACATGAATAAAATTAAATATTTCATAAGAACAATGGACAAACATAGTGCTTAAACTAAGAGTGTATATCTCCCAGCTTCTTGTCTCTGAAGATGGGAAGATTATAAGAGGCCAAACTGCTGGTGAAGCTTCCGGTGGGTCCACTTTGAATTTCCAACAATTTGCATCTACTGACTCCCTAAGTCAGAGGTCATGTCTTCTTCCTTAGTAGCTCTCAATATATCTCCTCCAGACATTTGTCCGGTTGACCCTCTACTGCTTGTAAACCTGTAGCATCCATAACATCCTGCTGGGAGGGAGTTCCACAGTGTAATTGTATGTATGAAGAATCACTTTCTTTGTTCTCAACCTGACATTTCGTGATGCCGTTTGATGACCCCCTGCTTCTTGCTTTGGAAAGAACAGTAAACAATTTTGCTTCCTTTATGCCAGTCATCACTTTATAGCTTCTATGAGATCCCCTTTCAGTTTGGCGAGGCTTCTTTTGCAGACTGACAAGTCCAAGTGAAATATAGTTGTTCTTTCAACAAAAGATGTTTGTTGCTACTTTGTGAACTTTACCAGTTCTACTATTCCTGTTTGTGGTGGTGGGACTAGAACTGCATACAGTGGATTTATAAAGTGGCACAATATTCCCTGTCTTGTTCTCAATATTGTTCCTAAATATCTCTAACATTCAATGTGCTGTTGATCTCCACTGAGCTGACGTTGAGCTGATGTTGTCCTGTCGGGGGATGCAATGGGTCTGCGGAATGCCTGATAGTTCGAGAACAGCGTGACCTTGAGCAGCTTGTAGTGTATCCTTGAAAGTCTGGAAAGATCCGAGAAGAGTGGTACAAAAACAAGACAGTGGTAAGAAGAACCGTCCTGACGAACTCACCAATCATGAATTGTTAGTTACTAACTAAACCAATCATATACTAAGACATACTCTGAAGAAGGGGATAAAAAGGTGTGTTAGAACAATAAAGTAGCCATTTTGCATGATCTATTACTTGTCGTGTCCCGTCTCTACCGCGACAAATGGTGTCCCCAATGCATCTGAGCGAACAGATCATCTAATGGCGATAAATCCTGCACTAGCAAGAAGTATACCAGCAGCGATGAGAGCTGCGAAAGAGTATACTAGCGGCGAGAAGAGCTGCGGAGATGGAGCCTGGTGAAGCTGAGAGCAGTGGAATCTGCCTGGTCTGGACCTGAGCCTAGACACCTAATATGGTGAGCCACCGGAGACTAAACTGTTAGAATGGGGCAGCAATTAACTAAGGAAGAGGAGACAATTTTGTCTACCTGGAAACCCTTATTATAAAGAAAAGGGGTTAAAACCTCAGAACAAAACCTGAGAAGGGTCTTATTATGGTGTAAGACCCAAGGCTTTCAAGCCACAACACTTACTGCGTTTAGTGTGGGTGCATGGCAATCTGTGGCCTTGAAAATGTTTGATGAGATCTCTAAAGAGCAGAAAGAGCTGTGCGAGTTGGCTATCATATGGCGTTTATTAACTGAGACTCTGAAAAATGGAAAGCAGAATGTGATGTGAATGATCAGCAAAAGAAAGAGGAGAAACCAGAACATGTTAGCAAGGAAAAAGATTCTGATCAAGTAACAACTGCAGCCGATGCTGCCTTATCAGCAGTAGCAGGCAGAAAACCCCTCACGGGCAAAATCAGATCATTCCCTTATCCACCTCCTCCTCCTGCGCCATTAAATACCTTACTGGGCAATGAGGGGCCCTCCTCACCAACTGGTGCAGCAGCGGAAGGGGTGACTCCATCAGCCCTCCCCGAGGAGAAAAATACGGAGAATCCGGCAAATAACACCAAGCCAGAAAGTGAGAGCCGAAATGCAAGTGAGGCAGAAGAAGTTTTAATTGACGCTATGCGATCTCTGCAGCTCGGAGATAAAACCCTACTGAAAGAACCCTTGCCATGGACTCTGCCCCCATCCACAATAACTGTAGTCCCAAGATCCCCTGATCAATTTTGGGAGGGAGTTAAGAGATATGCTGCCAACACTGGCAACTGGGATCTAGTAGAACACCTCAGCCCATGCTCTCTAACACCAGCATTTCTAAAGCCTCTAGATAACTCAGCAGAGGCTCCTGCTACATTTCCTGTTTTCAAAGCTGCTGCAGGCACAAACCAGCACGATGAGCACAATCCAATCGGCTGGAAAGTGGTGCAGGATTTGCAGAATAAAGTACAAAAATTTGGAATAAATTCTTCTGAGGTGATGCAACTTATTCGAGTAATCAGCACAGATCTGATGCGTCCATATGACATTATGCATCTCGCACAAGTGCTGTTTCAGCCCGTACAATTGCAAGTATTTCAATCTACTTGGAGGCAGATGGCACGCACAGCAACACAGAATAATTTACGACTGCCACAGGGTGACCCGAGATTAGGCCTTGGAGAGGATGCTTTGCTTGGTGAAGGGCAGTATAGTAACCCTCAGCTGCAGGCTACATGGCCTCCGATTGCTCTCGAACAGGCACAAAATATAGGCCTTATGGCAATAAAGCGAACCATGGACATGGCAGCTCCGAAGCAAAAATACATCACTATCCGCCAAGGCCCCACAGAACCCTTTTTACAGTTTGTAGAGAAAATATCTGCCGCCCTGGAAAAACAGGTAGAAGATGAGGTCTTAAGGCAAATGCTATGCAAACAGTTGGCAAAAGATAATGCTAATGAGGACTGTCAAAAGATCATGCAGGCTCTGCCAGGAGATCCTTCTGTTCCCGACATGGTAGCTGCATGTTCTAAAGTTGGGACACTGGAACACACGGTGGCCGCCCTAGCCAATGATATGAGAAATTCAGGAAAATGCTTTGGGTGTGGCAGAGAAGGGCACATAAAGGTAACTTGTCCACACAGAACACCACCAGGTAAACAACTGGTGAACAACCCACCGGAGATTAATTGCAACAAATGCGGAAAATCAGGACATTTTTCAAAACAGTGTTGTTCCAAATTTCATGCTAATGGACAGCCGCTACAGGGAAACCACAAAAAGAGCGCGAGAGTACGCACGAAGACAGCAAATCCCCTCCCAACAGCTGACCAATTCCCCTCTGCGAAAAACTGTCAGCCGCAACAGCTGGCTCAGCAGGGCTGGATGTATCCACCCCCGACACAGTCACTCTAGTCACAAAAGACATCGTTAAGGTCCCTCCTAATGCAACGGGTCCTATAGGACGAGGACTGAGTGCATTGCTACTAGGAAGATCAAGTAGCATGTTAAATGGACTAATTGTGCATGTAGGATTTATTGATGCTGATTTTACAGGTCAAATTTGCGCGATGGTTTCAACCCCCTATCACCAGTAACAATCCCAAAAGGTACTCACATTGCTCAACTTATTCTTTTTTCGAGTTGTATTTCGAAAGCAGAACAGCGACTGTGATGTGATAGAGGCTTCAGCTCTACGGGACCCCCTCAGGTCTGCTGGTCTCAGACTGTTTCATCATCCCAACAACATATGACGTACACGCTGTCAAATCACAGAAGATCACCGACTACAGTAAGGCTTGCAGGGCTCCTGGACACCAGAGCCAATGTGACTATTATTGCCGATTATCTGTGGCCATCCACCTGGCCAACAGAGGAGGCTGGTATGGGAGTAATGGGGCTGGGAGGATCTGCGCGAGCAAAGACCTCAGCCACACCAGTTCTGATTACCAATCCTGAGGGCCAACAAACAGTTATTAAACCATATGTGACGGCAGCTCCCCTCAATTTATGGGGGAGGGATTGCTGGTCGCAGTGGGGGGTGAGAATTACCACGGATTTTTAACGGGGGCCACTGTGCTGCAGGGTGTTAGACAACCCACGCTTGTTTTAACTTGGTTAACAAATAACCCTGTGTGGGTGGATCAGTGGCCCCTACCAATTGAAAAATTGAAGGCCCTGCAAGAATTGGTGGCAGAACAACTAGCTGCCAGACACATTGAACCTTCTCACAGTCCATGGAATACTCCAGTGTTTGTGATAAAAAAGAAATCAGGAAAATGGCGATTCTAGCATGACCCACGGCAAGTCAATGCTGTCATGGCCACGATGGGGGCTCTGCAACCAGACATGCCTTCACCTGCCATGATCCCTTAAGATTGGGAAATCATTGTCATGGACCTTAAGGATTGTTGTTTTTACAGTTCCATTAGCTTCCCAAGACAAAGAAAAATTTGCATTTTCTGTGCCTTCTATCAATCATGCAGAACCAGCAAAAAGATATCAATGGAGAGTTCTGCCGCAGGGCATGAAAAATTCACCAACAATTTGTCAATAGTTCGTAGCACAAGCTACAAACAAGTCACCTGTAAGGGAAAAACTCCCTACTAGTTATTATTATCATTATATGGATGACATTCTGTTAGCATTGGACAACAAGGAGCAGTTGAATGACGTGAAAAATTTGGCCACAAATTCGTTACAACAGTATGGGCTAGTTATTGCCCCTGAAAAAGTGCAAAAAATAGAACCCTGGAAATATTTGAGAATGACAATTACAAGCAAGCAGGTTGTGCCCCAACCTGTGAAACTTAACCTTGCTGTTAAGACACTCAATGATGTACAGAAATTTAATGGGATCCTTGAACCGGATGAGGCCCTATCTTGGACTGACCAATTAGCAGTTACAACCTCTATTGGACTTATTAAAAAATTCCAATGATCCAACAGAACCCAGAATATTAAATAAGGAAGCGTTAAATGTAATTCATATGGTGGAACAATGTATATATAAGAAATTTGTTTCTCGAATATATCTGTCTCAATTGGTACAATTCTTTGTACTAATTGACAAAACTGTGCCATTTGGTGCTTTAGTGCAGTGGAATTCTGAGTGGGATGACCCATTACATATTTTAGAATGGATGTTTTTGTCATTCTGGCCATGAAAAACTGCTCCTGGCTTGTTTGAACTTATTGCTGATGTAATCATAAAAGCCAGAAAATGATGTGTAGAACTAACAGGACGTGATCCAGCTACAATTGTTTTACCTGTTCAAAATTGGTATTTTGAATGGTGTCTGGCAAACAATTGCAAGCTGCAAGCAGCTATGGCGGGTTTTCAAGGGTGGATCTCGTATCATCTACCGTCACACCCACTACTGAAATTTGCTCAAGAAATACCATTTGGTCAGAAAAATTTAAGCCAGCCACAACCTGTGAAAGGCCCCACTGTGGTTCTGAAAAAACAGGTAAAGCAGCAGTAGTATGGTATGAAAACAACAACTGGAACAGCAACATAGTATATCAAAATGGTTCTCCACAAGTAGTAGAGCTGCGTGCACATGGCACACTGAAGCGGCTGCTTCAAAATACAAAAAGGGGGAATGATTGGGGAGCCACCACAGGCATGTTTAGATAAAGCAGTTTATGTTCTTAAATTTCTTCATTATGGGGATAATTCTTCTCTACCTCTTCTTTTTCAACATTTCTCTTCTCTTTCTTCAATACAGAATTTACAAAGAGACATCAAAGTACATGTTAAAGATTTAGTTACTGCTCAGTGGAGTGGGCCATGTGAGCTATTAACCTGGGGGCGAGGTTATGCTTGTGTTTCCACAGATACAGGCCCACAATGGACTCCTGCTTGATTTGTACGATCATCATCATCTGGAACATCCCAGAGGGTGCGGCAATATGAATACCACCTTAGCCAAAAACTAACGTGTAGGTCACCTTGGCCAATATAACAGGTCAAGATTCTCTCTGCATTGCAACTGCATCACAAAGCCCATGAGCCAATAGACAGGATAGCTATGACTCGTGCAGCACGCCTGGCCAGCTAGCACATGCATCATAGGTTGCAACTGAGGCGGATTTTGACACCCACTGGCCACATGTGCTGAAATCCGTTCCTCTGCAAATGTATAAATACCGGGATTTTCTGAAGACCATCGGGCTGGTGTACGGCAAGGCCATCGTTGCCCCCGTGGGGACTCCCATGTAAAGCTGGCACCTACCAATTGCTGGGCTGAGTTCGTGGAGCAAGACAGCACAAGAATGTACAGATGGTTCATCTTCCTCACAGTCCTCAGATGGACGTAGTCATGGATACCGCCACAAACAAAAAAAAACATCTGGATGACCCTGGCTGATGTGACCAGACAAGATTGCTTATACCTTAGTACAGCAACACCAAGCAATACCTTTTTCACAGGTTTAATAGGGGGTTACACTGACATCAGCAAAGTTTAAGAACTTATTGATGGAGACCCCTGTGCAGCAGGTCATGGACTCAATAGATGGGAATGCCTGGTTTCCATGGATTGGGCGTTCACCCTCATTGCCACCCCAGGAATCACAAATTCTGGGGTCCCTGAATACAGACTGGTGTAGTATTATCTGATTTACTGCTAGACATTGATAGTGTCAGACATGCTACGCTACAAAATAGAGCTGCAATTGATTTCTTGCTTTTAGCACAAGGACATGGTTGTGATGAGTTTGAAGGGATGTGTTGTATGTATCTATCCGATCACTCAGAATTCATTTTCAATAGTATTCAACAATTGAAGAAGGGAGTCAGGAAGCTGACAGAAAGCGATGAATTAGATTGGCTGACAAAGATGTTCGAGGGTTGGGGATTGTCTGGATGGTTGATATCTCTGCTCAAGACTGTGGGGGTAGTGATCGTGGTTGTGATAACTGTGCACCTGATGTTGCCCTGTCTTTTCAGCCTTCTGCAAAGGGCACTGCAGAGGGCAGTTGGGACAATATTTTTAGCATGAATACAAAAAGGGGGAATTGTCAGGGGATGCAACGGGTCTGCGGAATGCCTGATAGTTCGAGAACAGCGCGACCTTGAGCAGCTTGTAGTGTATCCTTGAAAGTCTGGAAAGATCCGAGAAGAGTGGTACAAAAACAAGATAGTGGTAAGAAGAACCGTCCTAACGAACTCACCAATCATGAATTGTTAGTTACTAACTAAACCCATCATATACTAAGACATACTCTGAAGAACGGGATAAAAAGGTGTGTTAGAACAATAAAGTAGCCATTTTGCATGATCCATTTTGATGGACACTTGTCGTGTCCATCTCTACCGCAACATTGTCCTACAAGTAACATTCAGTTTCTGAGATCTCACTCCTGAAATGTAATGGTCAGTTCAGACACCGTTATTCTACATGTAATGTAGAACTGTGTTTTCCCCACATGCATTACTTTGCATCTGTCTGTATTCACAATCATCTATCATTTTACTGCCAGTCACCAAAGACTCAATTCAGTTGCCCATATGAAGGAGTCTAGTGTTATTTCAGATGACACAAGGGTGTCTTACCGAGACTTCAGAAGAGCATGGGTCTCCATTAGGTCCTGTGCCAGAACCATTAAGATGTGTCCCATATCATAAAGCATGAGTGTGGGTAATTGAGCCCTGAGTATTGAAAGGTCTTTTTGCAATTCTTCTCAGCCACATCTTTTCTTTCCTTCCGTGAATAACACAGTATCATCAGCAAGCTTTGTCTCGTCATTCCTCACCTTCTTATTCAAATTATTTATCAGTAAGCACAGATATGTGAAGGTGCATTAGTGACTTCCTTCCACTGTGAGAACTGACCTATTACTCCTAGTCTTTTAACCACATTTTAATCCATGCAGGGTTCTTCTCTCTTATCCCATGGGTGCTTAGTCTCCTTAAGAGCCTTTGGCCAAAAAGTCTTGAAAGTCTTTCAGAAATCTCAGCAAACTGGATCTCTCCAATCCCTTTTATCCGAGTACTTGCTGACACATTCAGAAAATTTCATACCAAGTTTAGAAGGCAAGACTTCTCTTTGCAAAAACAGTGTTGACAAAACCCATGTTGACCTTTCCCTAGTAAATCATATATGTCCATGTATGCACTAATTCTAGTTGCTGGTCTGTGCAGAACAGGTGTCAGTTTTCATGGTAGTAGTTCTCCAGCTTTCCCCTAGAAACATTTTTATAAATAATGAACATTTGATACAATCCACTCCTTAGATGCCAAGAAAGTTTTAAGCAAGAATTTACACCACAGTTAGGATTTCAGTTATTGCATCCTCGAGTTTTTTGGATGAACAGAGAGAATCTGTTGAGAATCTGTTACTGTTCATTTTGTCTTATTCTTAATTCATGAACCTTGCTTTAAGTCAACATCTCAGTTTGAAACAGATCAGAGAGAAGGACAATGGTGAAGTGTTCCAGCAGAGGAACACAAACACAGGAAGTTCTCTTGGGTTTTCCATTATGGCCTTATCATCTCCAAGTGCTGCTTTTATGCCCAGGTCAGTAAGTTGGTTTCAGAACCTAGCAAGCTTTTGGCACTTGAAACACTAAGATTATTGAAATCCTTTCAAATCTTCTTGAAAAGCATTTATTATTAAGTTTTATACATTTTATCACTCTTTCCTCTGATGGCATTCATGAGACCTATTGTAACCCTCTGAGGCTTTTTTTTTTTCCTCAATTGAAAAGTCTTATTTTGCGGAATTATTTCATATTTGTGTTTATTCTAGTTACCTCTTTCTGTGTTTTTTTTTAGATATAGTATACCCTTTCTGAAGCATATAATATATCCCTTTTTTTTAGATATAGTATACCCTTTCTGAAGCATATAATATATCCCTTTCCTCTGCTCATGTCTTAATTCTAGTGACTTTCCTATTTTTTGATGTCCACTGAGTACAGAGTTGAGGTGTCAGGTAGTTGATGCTCCACTAGCTTTCCAAGATCTCTTTCCAAAGTAGTAACTACTAAACAAGTGCTCATTATTGTGAGTATTTGGTGAAGGTTATACTTGGCATTTATAAACTTCAATTTTCATTTGCCTTTTTATCAGATGTCATTTAATATTGCAGGATCTTTCCGCAACTCTTAGAATCAACTTTAGATGGAGCTTTTTGGAATAGTTTTATCTGTTTTATCTGCAAACTATCTGTATTTTCAGATTGTATATTAAACTGTAGAGGTCCCAGTACAGATGCATTTTTTTATCGATGAGTGGACTTTCTTTTCTCTCACTATTTTGTAACTTATAAAGCAAGATACAGAAAGCCAGGTAAAAGGTTTCTTTTTCTGTTATCACTTGAATTTTCCCACTGAATGTTTTTTCCTCCATTTACTTCTTATCTCACAAGGACACCTTAATAAAAGTTGATTACTTGTAAATATTTTTAGGGTTACAGACTGTTTGTGATCTGCATTTTGACAGAGCCCATCGCAGTCGAATTGTTAGATTAAGGTGCTTCGACAATATAATAGCAAAATATTAAACAGTAGTTAGGAAAAGTGTAATTGATTTAGCATTATTGTTTATTACACATTACTAAAAAGAATTTATTTTGTATTAGTAGGTTAGTTTGATGGCATGTGGTGGTCTGGGTGTGATTTTTTTGTTTTTTATTTGTTTATACAAACATACCTTCTTGTGTCCAGTACAAGAGCACCTTGGGAGTGTGTTGATACTCAGTATTGACAGAAATGCATTCTTCCCTTACCCCATTAAGGAATTTGAGCCATGTTATTAGTGTGATTAGGGCCTAAACAAGGATATGATAAATACATAGGATATGATTAGAAACGAACGGGAAACAGCATGTAGCGTGTTTTGGTGAGGAGTAGCACAAGAACAGCACATGAATAAAAAAAAGAAACAAAAGAATTTAATATATGTAGCCAGTAAAATGTGTTTTCCTGAGTTAATAATAAAAGCTAGAGAAGTGCAGAGATAACTAACTGGACAGCTAACCCTGTCCAGAAGAAGAGTTCCTTTAAGAACATGTCTTCGATAAAAGAGCTTAGCCCACTAACTAGAGTGATTCCTATAATACACAGTTTAATAATTCACTTAGAAAGGAAAGTAGATTTTGTGGCAGGCCCTGGAGGAAGATGGAGGATTACCTTTGTTTTGTGAATGTTTGAATAGTAAATGATGCCCCAAGGAAAAAGGCCTGATCTTGGTTGTGAGCTAAAGAGATAAGCAGAGCCCCACCCCATCCATGTGGGAGACGGTAGGCTGCATAAAGCTGCATATTTTCCCATGGGAATTATTGGAACCCCTATTACTTGTGGCTTTTCAACCTAAATTGGGTGAAGTTCTGGGAAGTGCAGTGTCTTATAAGGAGTGTTCTTTCTTTGGGATGAGGATGGAATGAATGAGTTCATAAGTCTCTTCCACTTTCATGATCATCTGCAAAAAATTTCCTTAAAACTTTCTCAAAGTAAAATAACCTCCAAAACATGGGAAAAAACCCAACAGCAAACAGTCATCTGTGTTTTTGTAACACAAAGAGGGCTTTGTGTTTGTTTAATACCATGAAACATGGGACCTAATAGCAAGAACACACCTGCAAGAGTTAACAGACAAGACTACTGTATACTTAGATCTTGATCGCTGAGGTAAAGTCTTCTTCCTCTTGCTGATTGAGACTGTTCTGATAAATGATCTGGACTCCTGTGGCATACCAGTTCTGTACTGTTCAAGGAAAAATGGTAAAAGTTTCTAGAATTCCTCTCTTCCTCACCTTTTTCTTTTTGTTTTCTCCTCTGTTCTCTTCCATGGCTGTCTTTCACCAACTCATCTGACTTAGTCTCCTCTCTATCTCCATAGATGTTTTTTGTCCCATACAACCTTTCATTACTTTGAAGGCCTCACCTTTACTTAGTGCTGTTTGGCCCATTGTCATTTTCTAAATATGTATAACATTCCACATTAATGCTCCAGCAGTTTATTAATAGTCTTTTCCCGCTATTTCCCCTACCTACTCAGCAAAGACAGGAACTTGGCTGCATCTCTTGAAATCTACATATTTCATTATTTTCTGGTTACAGGGAACTTCTGTGGTCATCTGTGGTCTTCCAGGACTACACTAATACACTGCAACTGGACTAACTTACCTGCTTTGCTGGTTTTGAAATCTGCTATTACTACATTATAAAGGAAAACAGAGGCACCAACATGAGAGAGCTTTTTAAATGCAGAAGCAATCTGAATTTGTTCTTCATAATTGTGAGTATGTGTTCTCCATCATTATAATAACATATAATGCTTTTCTTCCCTGAAGCATATCAAAGTTAATCTTCCTAGGGAGGGAATATACTCTTGTGAAGTTACTTCCTCTTACAGTCTTTTTAAAATCCACAAAGAAATTACTTGGCCCTGCTCTCTGACACAAAGTGGTCCCTATTTCTTGTATCTGCCAGGAGATGGTGCTGCCAGTCTTCCATCTATTTCTTTCCAGTTCTTGGGAAAGGTGGCACATGTTTATGTAGAATTATGTGTATAAATAACAAAGATACTTCTGCCATCTGACTGGTGCACTTTTTTCCTAATAGGGATCTTAAGGGAAACAGAAAACACCTTTCCATATTTAAAGCTTGCTACTGTCTTAGCACTGGACATATATATTTAAGATCCATCAGATGTCAATGGCAAAGCCATTCAGGAGTTTTCCAGAGTTTTCTAGTGTTCCATAACAGGATGATGAATATAATCCACTCATCTTTATGATTTTCTGGGTAGTTTCACACCTGCCTTTCTCACCTTTACAGACATCTCTGGGTGCACTCTGGCAAGGTGGTTCATACTTTCACAGGCATCCCAGCCCTGTTCAGCGAACCAGAGCTTTGACACTGCTTTAAATGGAAGCAGGATGGGGTTTTAAGTCTCATCCTAAATCACTTTAGGCACTTTAGGCAATTTAGGCAGTTCTCATTGCATCAATGCTGATGTGAACAGGTCCTGCAGCTCCACCTTCCACTGTGCACACTTCACAAAATTTGGCCTGAAAAGAACTTGCAATATGTAATGGAGGGACACATTCTATTCTGTTTGGCCATTGTGATAACTTATTCATAATTTTTAATCTACTGTCAGCACTGAGGTGACTTTTATAAATATGTATAAATGTCACAGATCAACATACTTCCTTTTAAATTCAAAGGATCCATGTTTTAGCTTTGTTTGTTTGGTACCAGATTTTTTTTCCACAAGTGCAATTGTTTGGTAACACTCATGGCTAAAGTAAAAACAAAAAGAAAAAAAGAACCGGACCTGATTTAAAATTGCTAGGTTTTGTTATATTCTGGTTCTCAAATACATCCTGGTGATTTAACATATATCCTGGTGATTTCTCTTACCCACAGAACAGCTGTCACAGACACTGGTAAAAGTTAACATCTCTGGTACCAATCTCCTGCTTTTCAGAGGACATCAGATATTTTTATTGGTTCTCTTTTGTGTCCTAAGAAAAAGCTTCTCTGATTTGAAATATAATAGAAGAAAAGAGAATCTAAGTATTTGCTAAGATAAAATGTACTTCTTCTGGGCCATATTTCCGATCAGGCTAATATAGCTCCAGGAATGTTGTTAATGTAAAGGCAACTAATGTGGAGCTTTTGGGAAGTAATGAAATGTCGGCTAGTTTCAAGCTGTACTATTTTGGTGTATGAGACACAGAGGGAACTGATTGCCAGTATACCTCAGCAACCCAAGCAAAACCTGGCAGCTGGACAATTGAACATCTACTGAACTGCAAAAAAAAAAAAAAATTTGCAGAAATTTTAACTGATTAAATTTGCACACATTTGGATTTGGAAATCTCTTCTGGGAATCTACTTTATGTTGACTGCTTTGGTCATATACCTCTGTGTATGTATATGTATCTCGTTCTATATATACATATAAACAGTCTCTGTATAGGCTTAGAACTGCAAGGGAAGCTTTGTAAGAGACAAATGAAACTTTTGGGCAAACTCTGAAATCAGTATCCAGTGGCTTCCAATGAGTGAGAGTTGCAAGGTGGAACTCCTGTTGGGTTTTTTCCTCACAAGATACATTGGCAATATGAGATTTAAGTGTAAATGGAGACTTAAACTTGCTATGAAAAATTAATGTATTGAATGCTGTGCAATCTGCATTACAAAGAAACAGAAATAGGGTTGGCTAGAAAGAGGCTGTGCTGAAATGAGTTAATGCCTTCTAGTTTTTTTGGCAAGATCTCAAATACAGAGCAATTCATGGAATACATGGAATGTAGCATTAGACTTTGCTTGGTATTCCTCATTAGAGCTGTAGTAGACCACACTTGTGTATGTGGCATCGCTGAGAGTTGCTTGAAAAGAGACAAATGTCTCAGCCAAGCAAATAAGACCATGCATCTTCCTTGGCTTCCATGGTGAGAACAGGAAGCCAGAGCCTCTTGCAGAATCAGGTGCTCTTGAAAAAAAATTCTGCTCTGATGCAGTGATTCTCCCCTGCACAATGAGATGTTGCGTGTCTGTCTTAATGCTCCTCTGGGTACCATCTTAAAGCCTCGGTGGAGGTAAAAGACCAGGACAAGAGGAAGTAGAAATTCTGATCTTCTGTAGTGACCTGGTAGCTTTGCAGCAGCGGGACAGGGCAGGTTTATGCTAACTTGCACCACTGGCTGAATGAACCCGTTCACCTCAGAACTCGAGGAATGCAGGCAGCTTTTTGCTGAGCTGGTGCAGCCCTCAGTGTTAACAAGCTATCAACCTGTTCAGAGGTTTCATTCTCCTTATTTATTTTTGGCCCTGTTAACTCATTGGTATGTGAGCAACGTAAGTCTGAAGCATTACTGCTCCAGGCTAGCAAGTAGTTCACACTCTGAATAGGTGCGACTGCACTGAGCAGGAAATGTGGATCCAGCTCCTCACAGTTCTTTCTCAGACAAAATAGTTCTGCTGACTATGTGAGTGAGACCAAGAGGATTTATTTTTAAGTCATTTCTTTGCAAAGAAAAGGCGTTCACCAAATGCCTTGGGTCTATGAACACTATACCAAAATCATCATGTGAGCAGAATCTGCACATGCTAGCTATTTCCAAAGAGAAAAGGAAATCTCTGTGAGCAGCCTGCATCAGGGACACCAGTTCACCACTGCAAAATGGGCCTGCATGTGTCTTTGACTTGCAGACAACCTACTGATGTCAGGCTTGGGAGCACCAGTTAGCTCACTTCATCTAACAGCTGGGGTTTAGATTACCCAGACTGGCCATCCTCATGATGGAGCTTTGATGCAGGAGCCACACTTGAACCACTTAAGACCTACATGCAATTCAAGAGTCACCTGCCCATCAGCTGAGATTTCAGCCATTATTTTTATATGTCTTTGTATTTATGTGCCTTTGATCTCTCATTTTCATGGTGCCTCATTGCTACATCCACTGCAGGCCTCTCAGTTCCATATGGTGAAAATGTGACTCATACAATTGCCACTCCCCAGCCCTACCTGATTACACTCCTCTGTGATTTTTTTCACCAGCTAGATCTGATACAGGGCACACAACAGGAAGACAGAGAAGCATACTTCCAAGGGATACTTCTGCCTCAGGAGAGTACTGCTAGAAGGCATGTTTCCTTGCTACACCTGTGCAGGCTCTCATCCTTCTGGCCTACCTGGAGAGGTTTGGTTGGAAGTATACTCTGCATAGTGGTAGTAAAAAACCTTGAGAGGTCTACCCTCTGGGACAGCAAATATGCCACTGAGCTCTCTTATTCATTGAGCTGTGACTTAGATTGCGCTGGTAACGCAGCTGTGACATTGTAAGGCACCTGGGAGCACTGTGGTGATTCTGTGATCACAAATGTCTAGGTCAGTAGTCTCCAAACAGTTTGGACCACTGGAGTGTAGTCAACTCTCAAAACTTACTGTAGCCTGTTATTAAAATTCTTCTTGAAAACATGTTTTTGTATGGTTCTGCAGAGCCCATACCAGCGGCTCATGGGGCACAGTAAGGAAAACACTGGCCAAAATACTTCTTCAGTTGTAACTCAAGGTACCTCTACAGAAGTGGGGAGACCTTCGGCCAAGTGTTTTCACCTTTCTGTGTGTGAATTAGTTTTTCAATGGTAGAGTGTGGATATTGATATACATTAAGTATGCAATGTAAGTGCCAAGTATTCATAGTTATTATACACCTGCTGACCTAAAGCACCGATTTAAAGGAACTGGGAAATAAACTGAATATAAGCACAGTGCTAGACCCATTTTTAAGTGATTATCTTAGAGACAAGGGACAATTTTCTTTATGAAAAGTGAGACTGATACAGCTCCTGTTTCTCACATGTGACTGTATACTGTTAAAGGTGAAGAACTGGTAGGCAGGAAGTTTCTAAGGTCCCTAAAGCAGAAAACACAGGCACGGAGTTTACTGCAAATCTAGGGTAGAAACTCATACTTGGTTATCACTCTTTTAAATGTTTTTGATCTCAAAAGAATACTGCTTTATATTTAACCAGGGATGTTAATATGGCTGTTTGTAAATGAAAGTATTTTTGCACTTGAGGGAAAAGACAATAAAGGAAGTGTTTGAGTGAATGTCTGTTCCGAGCAAATGCCTGTTCGTTAAGATAGTAGGTAAACAGCACTGTAATCAAAGCATTCAAACACTTTTGAAGTTGATGAGGAAATGTGTGACAAATATCATCAAGAATGCAGTTCAAAGGATACAGTTCATATCTCTTAAGACACACACAGAAGACCTGATTCTGATCTTATGCTACTTGTATACCTTGCTTCAGCTGAATCAAACTTACTCTGCTGTCAGAAACCAGCAGTGGGTAACTGTTCCTGCTTTCTCTGGGATGCTGAGAAAAGCTGACTCCATGGGACCAGGGCAAAGAAGGACTCTGAAACAGGCCATAAAGAGGGCCATGAAAGATGAGGTCAACGAGGTGACCAAGAAAAAGTTTAAGAGAAAAAAATCAAACTGTGTAGAGCCATCAGAGCTTTTGCTCTTGCACTTCTGCCCTTGATACCTCCTTCTCCTCTGCCTTGCCTTTTCCCTTTGGGATTCACAAAATCTGTTCCAGGATGACCAGTTAAATGGTGTTGAATATGGTTTGTCCTTGTATGTATTTGTAATTAACTTCCCTGAACTCTTAGGCACTTTCATAGTTTTTTTCGTTGGCTGTTTTTTCACTTATTTGTGTTCTTCACAAATATGGGTAACAAAAAGGAGTGAAAGGTGTAAATAGTCATGCAGAAACAAGGTCTACTCCTGTTTGGATCCCTGGGTTATCTGGAAGACTCATCAAAGACAGCTGACTGAGAAAAATCAGACACAGACAATAACACTTGTGATGGAGTACCATGGGCCTCCACTTACTTTTTACATAGAAGTTGTTCTCAGTACAGCTTCTTGGGCAGCAGTGTCTGCATCACGAGGCCCCTAGACTCATAACAACAGTCATCCTGGTTGGGTATTTTCAGCAGGATTACAGACTGATCAGATGTATGTACCAGCATCTTCCAGCTGTACTTACAAAGGCCTTGCTGTAAGATTAGTAAGATCAGCAGACTGTCCCCTGCAAATTAAACCATCCTCTTGGTCCAAATCCCAGTTCTTCTATGTCTTTTTATGAGAAACATTACTAGAGCCAGCGTAAGCAAGGATGTGTTGCTACTTTTTTTGGTGCAATTATACTGAGATTAGAGAAAACATTACTTTTCAGGACCTTTTACAAACACTAAAGTGATTAGAACAAAATCAAACCAGTTGAATTTTAGTGTGTTGCTGTTGGACATGTTTTCTCATTTATCACAGCTGATATAAATCCAGGTCTTTTTCCCTTAAGAATACAGATTATTGGCTTTTATTAGTATCTGAGTAATAGCAGTCTAAAGTGTAATTCACCAACCCCCAATCTTCAGAATGCAATGATAATTCACCAAGAATAAAACCACCACCAGTGACTATACAAACATATTTGTACTTACTGGCTTTATGCAATAAGGGGTATAAAATAAAAGATAGTATAAAAATAAAAGCCGTTAAGATCTTGAGAGAAAAACCCCTAAATTGCTGTTTATGTAGGAAGAAGTAAGTATAGTAGCTGAGTTTTAACACAGGATAAGTCTAATGTATCCATTTGACAGTGGACTAGTGAGAACAACTATGTTAATGTTTTTAATGCTATGTAGAGTATTATGACTATTTAGCATTAAGTGTGTTTCAAAGACAAGGCCCTGAGGAACCTGTAACTTTGAATTCGGACCTGCTCTGAGAGGAGAGTTGAACCCGATGATTTCCAGAGGTCCCTTCCAGCCTTAATGATTTTATCACTCTAAATCATTAAAAAAACTAGTCTGCATTTATTAAAATATTTGCCCCATTAGTGGCTGACAACATTGTCTAATGATAAGAGCAATGCAGGTGTGATGTTAAGCTATAAAATGTTATAATCAGTAATTATATATTTTATGTAATTATATATATGTATTTTATAAATGCGTGTGCAATTTGTGCAGTGTAGAGAAACAGTTTAAGTATGAGGAGATGTTTTTCTAAGATCTCTAAATGTATATTACTTGTCTCGCTCTTATTAATGCAAAGATACTGCATATATGATAGTAAGTAAACCTGAGCAGTTTTTTACATCGTATGAGTTCATTAGACTTTCACATTGTTTTTACTGTGCAAGCCTCTAGCATTCCCTATAACTTACACAATGTTCAAATGAGCTACTTGAAAAGTTAAATTTACTTAAAGAATAGGTATTTAACTGGCTATTCTCATATAAGTCTACAAGAACATACAGAAAATAAGGGTTTATCTCAATCTTTGAGGATTTATACTTCTATTTGTTTTTCCAGACAACATGACCAGTAATTACTGTGTCAAATGTGGTTTCTAAACAGTCTTCAGAGAAGATGCCATAATCAAAGTCATGTATTTGGGGCAAAATTTTGACTTTAATAACATTTTTCTGTCCCCATTTGAGTCCAGAAATTTGAGTTATGCAAAGGCATGAGTGGTTCAGATGACTGCAAACTTACAGCTGATGATGTGCAGTTACTGGCGTGGGTTCAGCCTAGGTCCTTAGTAACAAAAAGTTGTTACCATCTGATTATAACTAATTTCCAAAACGAAATGAGTAAGTATTCTGCAAGCAGACATGGTCACATCTCATAAATAAATAAATATATACACAAATACATATAAAAATATATACAATATAATATTTATAAATAAAATACATATTTCAGTATACACACACCAGCACAACTGAAACTAGTTGGCATGCTACTTATTGTTTTCCCACCCTTTTACTTCCTACGAATGTGAAGCATCTTTTAGGTTATAATTTTAAAGTGGGGATTCCAAATACTCTTGGCTTCCTGATTGAAATTAATAGGAGTCTTGCCCTAGATAGTTTCATTTTAAGCAGTTAAACTTTTTTAGTGAACTAATTTTCTGTGGAAAATTATCAGATCATCTTGTTTGTTGTAATAATCCCATAATCTCCCATTCCCTTCATTACAGGCATCAGTACCAGGACATTTCATTCTGGAACACTACAGAAACAGCCTCCCACACAATAAAGCATGGGAAGACTGAAAACAACGTTTGCCTTCTGATACTTAAAATTTTTTTTTTACCCCTAAATCCAACTGCAAAGGTAGGAAGAAATTTGGATCTTACAGAATACATGAAAATTGTAGTAAGACACGTATTTGCTTACCATGCCTATGTTCTTCCAGGGTATGATTTGGACTGACAGTTCTGCTAAGGATACCAAGGTTCTTTCCTTGGTGAGGATCATGATTTTTGTCTTTTAGATACAACTCTTCTTTTTCTGCAATGTACTTTTGAGTCTTGGGAGCTTTCACTACTGGAAAGTATTACTCCTAAGGAGATTTTTATCATGGAGCCCTGAGTGTGAATCTGGTATCACTTACTTTAAGTCAATAATAAACATTACAAGACCAGACTCAGAATCCAGTGCAAACCAGACAAATAAACCCACCTTGAGTCTGACCGATAGGGGTGTTCCAAAAGTCCTTATACTCAGTCCTTTTGTCACATAGCCACAATCAGTCCAACATAATTTGCATTGCCATAGGGAGGGGTAGTCCTCCTGGTCTCTCCTCCCATGCATTTCTCTTGTTACAGAACCAGGCTGTGTGTGGGTCAGCACCTGGCTGGGGAAGTGGTAAGTGAAAGGTGTCTGCCTTCGTATTGGGTTCTGCATTCAGGCTGCCTTATGCCAGCCTAAGGGAGGCACTAGGGACAAACACAGATAAGACAGCAGAAGTTTCTGAAGGCAGTATGTATTTATGTTGGACCAAACTGACCACATAGCTGTGGCCTCAGAGGGATCCTCCAGAGCACGTATCCAGTGCAGAATCTGGCTGTCAGTATAGAAAGCATAGCCCAGGAGGACAGGCTGCCACTGCAGCTTTGTACCGCGACAATTCGCATTTAATGCAAGAGTCCTCAGACACCACTGGCAGCAAGTATAAATCAGCATAGCCTTTGGGTTGCTGTAATTTATAAGGCTCAGACTGATACATTTCATGCTGCAATGTTGTTTAAAAGCAATGTGTAGTGTTTGTAAGCCAAGGATCTTTGAAATAAGAAAACAAGTAAACACATTACTAATAGCAAATAAGTTTTGGGAGTGGGTGGATGCAAGCGAATATGAAAGCTGAGTGACGAGGACAAAAAACAAATAAAAATACATCAAACTACATCTACTAGTTACTTTTGTCTCAATGAGGTAGGTCTCTGAGGCAGTTTCCCTGCACAGCAACAATCTCTCTATTCCATTTGGAAACAGAAAACATGGAAAAACTTCACAAGTCAAGAGAAAAAACAAGTAGCAACAAACAAGAAATATGTTGTTAAATGTAGGATTTTGAATTTTTGGTCATTTCTTCCACAAAAGGCCCTCAGTAGTCAGACATTCCTTATTTCTAAATGTTAAAATTCCTTCATTATCAGAGTATTCTTATTAACCAATAAGATTTTTGTAATCTACATGTATTTATTTATATTTCTTAAGACATTGAAGATTTTTTTCTCATTGCCTGTTTTAGAAGTTGGGATCCCTCTGCACAGGAAAATACTTTGGGAAGAGGAATGCAGGGCATGTAAAATAATTGACATCCCTCTATCTTGTCGTTGTCTCTGGCTCCACAGGCGGCAGCGTGGAGAGCACTTTTCCTGTGGCCCACATGAGAAGAAAACAGCTGATTACCAGTGCCAAAGGAACACAGGACTGGTCCAACCTTTTACATTCAAGTAAGCATGTAATAGACATCTACTTCAGAAGGCTCCACAAAACATCTAGTCTATAAATCTGGGCAACAAAACAGGTTTTCAACATCCTGTAACACAAAATACCTACAGAAAAAGACTGAAAGCCACAATTATTAAGAAAAAAAGCCACAAGAAGAGGTCAGGAGACACTGGACACTTCAGAGACCCTAAATTTCTGCAGTAGTAGAAAGTATATGACAAAGTTCCAGCAAGAAGCATGCTTCTCCACTGTCTCTTACAGAGAAGGAAATAAAAGTTACAACAGTTCTTCCAAAATGGATCTGAGAGGCAAATTCCTCCTGGGTCTCAGTTGGCTACATGAGCATCCATCTAGTATTTGCAGATCAGAGTTATGAGGAATCTCAAGGGTAAACATCCACTTTCAGACAATAGTGTGCTTTTGTATAGCTTCCATCAAAACAACAATGGTGTTTTATTGGTCAGTGTATTCTGCTTTTGAAGTTAATTATCTTGTACACCCTCATCTCTCTTCATCTAGATGTGAGTCTGTCTAAGTGCATTCTTTTAATCCATTCTCATCTTAATGCTACATTCTGGATTCTTTGGTCTTTGATTTTGTTTGTAATTATGACATGAATAACATTAATAGAGAATGATACAGATGGGATGCATGAAGTGGGAATGAAATTTCATGTACAAACTCTGCAGCATGAGGTTAATAACACATATTTCAAAGACTTATCCAATGATAATAATCTAAATGCTGATTTCAAAATTCTTAATATCCCAGATAAGATCTGACACTGCAAGACCACAGGCTACCTGGCTGAGGGAGAGCAGTCAGTTAGCAAGAAGCACCAAGTGATGGGGAAGGAAAATTTGGCAAATGGTCAGGGAAGTTTTTACTCCCCCTCCCCCCCCCAAAAAAACCCCAATCCTCTGGATCATAATAGCTAGGTCATGGCTGATTTACAAACAGCAGCAAAAAGCCATCTTAACACCAGTCTAACCAACTACACAGACAGTAATTTCACACCTTGGTGTGAGTTGGCACAGCAAGCCCATGTCATTTGTATGATAACGTAGAAGTAGTCAGCACAGTGCTGCACATCCACAATCTTGTAGATGACTTGTATGGGACATTATTAAAACAGGGCATAGAGTATATTACCCTGCAACTGCTTCTTTGAGCTGTTCTTCTCAAATCTTCCTTTTATTCACCCATCAGCTGCATCAAGCAGATGTCTCATGCAGCTGAGAAAGCAGTTCTGAATTCCAGGCAGAGCAGATGGCAAGTCAGTTTTAAAGGTTTCATCTAGAAGAACAACATAATGATATAACACTATATGGTGTTCAATTAATCAGTGCTTGCAAGGTGATGGAATCAAGAACAGAAGGATTTATTTGTTACGCTGGGAGATATGTTTTCCATATTTTTCTACCCTTATTGTCAGTCATGTGCTTGCATGACTAGCTGGGGAATCAGAGACAGCTCTAATGGAAAAGAGAAATTAAGTCATCTGGTCCATCCCCACTGCCAGGGCATGACTGTTCCTGCAATGTATCGCTTCCCACACAGTTATCTTTCCAACTGTCTTTTGTAAGATGGAAATGCAATTCAGAGTCCCATTTGGCTATGACTATCAGAGCTTTTGAGGACTTTTTATTTGGACAAAAATGCCTAATGAGGGACTCAGAGCTAACAATTTTAAATACATTTCAAAGAAAAAAAGCAAATCTCAGAATTTGATTCTCAGTAAAAACTTTTTAATAGAAAATTGTGCAATATTTGGGATAATCAGGGACACTGTTTTCATTCAGACAGGAAATAGTTTCTATGACTCAATTCTACAAATTAAACAATAGATTTCCTGCTAAACACCACCCCCCCCCCCAAAAGAAAAAAAAACAAACTCCAAAACCCCCTAGTTCAGTTAGTATTTTAGGAAGCAGCCAGTACTTGTGATGCTCTGACCAGACTCTCATCAGGAGACTTGGCACTAGAGCTAGCTGACTGTAGGTATTACAGGTTGCCTTGATAAATTATTCCAAGTGCTTGGATCCCCATCATTCAGCAGAACATCTCACTGTGCAAGCACTCCAGACTGTACAGAGCAGGACTGGTTTATTAAGGGAAAAAAATGAACACACACAAATGGAAAAACAGTGATAGAACACATGTAAGGAAATGGCAAACTACTTCCTTTTTGGCAGCCTTAGCATTACTAACTTCCATGCTGCCTGCAAATAGGAATAACCCCCAACTTTTACCCCTCGACTACATCACCACTCTCATCAAGTGCAATGGTTTGCATTAGTAAGTGGCAGTCCAAATACCTCCCTAAGGTTGATCTCCTTTCCCAAAGGACCTGTTTGCTTCTTTTTACCAGGAGGTGCCACCATGTAGTTTGGTTTAAGGATTCACTTTCTTAAGTTAGGTAGGGATTCTCCAAACTCTGCTCAGCTTTGCTGCAGCATTTCCTTTTGCCACCGATTTCTCATCCTTCTCTCCCTTCACATGCTAATCTGCATCAGTTCTCGTAGTGACATTTTTAGACAATCATGCTTCACTGGAGAATTTTATTTACACTGCACCTTGCAGCAACATTTTCACTGGAGAGGACCCAAGAGCATTTAAGGAAACTGAGCAGAAATCCAGCAGTTTAGAAACAAGCTCATCATGACAAAAGGAGAATAATTTCTCTAGAACTTCTCTGAAAAGATCACAACCACTGCAATCTCAAGTACAAATGCATGGGGTTGCTTTTTATGTCCCACAAGAGGAACCAGAAGATTTTCTTGGTGAAAGATGCCTTTTCCCCTTCTCCAAGAGAGGAGGAGAGTGCTCTCCAGTGCTTCTGAGTTCAGGAGTTCAACAGGTTATTCTCTACAGTTACCTTCTTAAATCTCCAAATTAATCCACATAGCTTTTCCTTTTGTCTCCAGCAAATTGGACTCAAGACTACAAACAGATGACAGAATGATTCCATCTCTACTATAAACCCAGAAGACATTGTCAAGCTCTTATGCTACTTATCTTTTAAAGTGCATGAGAGAAGTCTGTGTTTCATTCTTTTACATAAATAATGACCTTGTGTTAATTTAAATGGGCTTTAGGGCTTTACCCCATAGTTTTAGGTAGTCATTGAAGCACTCGGCTAGTTACCAAAGGTTGTCAAAAAGTCATTAGTCACAAAAGTAGCGTTAGCATGTCAGGTGAGAGTTCCTAGGGACACGACTTTTCTGGATGCTTGCCTATGTAATGCTCTCCACAGCATGGTTGTAAAGCTTTACTGTAACAAAAATTATTAGATCCACACTGACGTGACACCTTTCATGGGTTTTCTTGAAGTAACAGGTTTCTAGATTCTACTTGATGAGGAAAGATGTGATTACTAACAGGAGAACATACTAAATTATAGTGCTTTTTTGGGTGTAGCAATTTCATACTATTAGAGAAAACAAAAAAACATTCCAGTATTACAAATCCACTGAAACTGAACAGTCAACTTGTTTTCTTTCCCATTATTTTTCCTACTGCACTGTTTAATTCCAATGATTTATTCATTAGTAAGATGGCCTGCCTAGGTGTCTTGACAAGTGAAATCTGGAAAGTCAGGAAATAAAGTATGAAGTTCCAGGATGCTAATATTGATCTCATATTTGTGTCTGCCTGAAAAAAATGCTATGTTCCATTTGGAAGGCTTGAGCATCTTGTAAAAATTGAAGCGCCTTTGACAAGAATGATCCACCTTTTCTCCTCTGGTTCTAATTGGACAAAAATAGTATTTGCAGTTGACCCATCAGTCAAGACAGACAGATAAGCAATATTTCCTGCCAATGACTAACAACTTTTATCTTTTAAGACAGTGAAGTAACAAGTGAGCCACCTTTATAAAGAGCAGCAATTTGGAAAAAGAAAATAAAATGTTTATTTCTTTGAAACATCAATGCCCATGCTGTTAAAGATCATTTTATTAGGCAACCAAAATGAGAATTTAGAGATTCCTCCTTCCTCAGCTGTTTTTTCCCTTTGCAATATAGATTATGTGCACACGCACACCAAAACAAAATGTCCCCCTTACCAAACAAATAACCATTGACAAAATACAAATCTATTGCAAAACCATCTAGGAATGGAACCCCCACCAAAATCAGCAAAACCTTGAGCAAAAAGATGTGCAGCATTAGAACCTGCCTCTGACAACCAGTTACTGTTATAGATATATCAAAGCTTTGCAATTCCTACCATCCCTGTATACCACAAAAGGTTCCTGGAGCACTCTGATCTATTAATCCAAGATTTCTTCCTGTGCAGACCTCCTGACAGCAGAATGCTTACTAGATTTTAGCCAACAGGCAGCACTGACACAAAAACAAGTGGGTATAAACTGGCTAAGAATAAGCTTTTTATTTGGATTTCTAGCTATCAGCAGGGTGAGGACCTGGAACAGGCTTCCAGTAGCAAAGGAGGAGAAGAATCTAAATATAAGGCTTGATAAACACGCTGTGTAGTGCCTATGATGGGACTGAGTGGGATGTGATGATCTAGGGGGTCTCCTCCAGTCTTATTTTTAGTGCATAAGCCACAGCGTACGTTGTCCCACTTTGAAGCAAAAGTCTCTAATTGATTAGGTTGGCACACTTAAGGCTTTCTTCTCCACAGAAACCATTTATATTATTATTTCTATAAATTAGTATTTTTTGTTACTTACCAAAGCTGCTGGTTTTGAACCACATTCCGCAGCCCCACCAGAGGTGACTGTGCACTCTTGATACAGAACAGCACATCAACGTATTGTCTTGTTGCTTGTAGAAGAATGGAGCGCCACAGACATGGAGCTATAAACATCTTTTCAGCCTCTACCACAGAAGAGACCTTTATGCCTCTGTATATCCATGCACCACTGTTTTAAGTGACAAGATATTTTAAGTTCTTTCCACTTTGGAGGTAATAATAAGAGGCATTCAATACTACTCTGATTTATGCACTGTCTTCCTTTTTTTATTCTCTTGCCTTACAGTGCACTTTCAGTAGCAAACAGCTTGCTGTATCTTCTTTCCTCCAGGATCCTACACGCCTTGCACCTGGGTGCAGAAACCAACCCCTCCTACAAGTATTTTCAAGGTGCAAGAGATGAGAACCATTTGTGCCTTCAAGAACAGCATCTCTTCACCAACCTTACAGCGGGCCCAGCCCTCGCTCCAGATCCTTAGGACAGGGTAGAAAGGAAGAGCAAGGCCAAGGACAGCTGGAGTGGAATAGAGCAGGAGAGTAATCAGAACATTAGAAACACATTTGTAGGAACAGAAGTTTTACAGCAGAGTAGTTCTGAACTCAGTTGGTAAGTTATTAAAGAGTAGGCCTAGCAAAAGCCATCATTTTGTCTCCTACTTTATTGAAACTGTCACAGATGGGATAAAAATTGTGGGAAGGGACAAAATGGAATAGCAAAAACATGGAGTCAGTTAAACTGGCTCTAGCTGCAATACTACTGTACACAAACTTCTCTAGTGATGCTAGGTACTCCTTGAGAAGTTCCTCCTGTTCCTCCCACTGAGAAAAACCTCAGCCATCTCTCAAGGGCAAGGCTTAACAGCAACAAACTCCCATGAGAGTAACAGAGTTTCCACTTGATGCAATATTTACTGGGCACTAACATTTATTTAATGCATTTTGGCATGGCTACATATTAACAAATATATATACTTTGAAGACTCAGAATAAAAATAAATTTTGCATGGGTACCTCTAAAACTAATGCTAATAGTGTTTGTATGAAAATTGAGTTCTATTCTCAAGGTCCTGTATTTAAACTGATTAATTCTAACGTTAAAGGTGAATTAAGTGATGAATAAAGTTCACCAATGACTGAAAACTTTAAAATCAGATAGCAAGATCTTGTTCAGACCATTTATTCAGATCAAATTAGCTACATAAATGGAATCTACACTACCTACATATTGAAACCAATAGTAATTAGGCTAACAGAGCAAAAGCAACTTTTTATAGCACTCTGGATTTTTCAGAAGGGATGAGAGCACAGCAAACCCTTGATTCTGCCATTTTATAAAATAGCCCCCCAAGCATTCTGTTGCCTCCCAGTTGACATTGGCATAATTTGTTCTGCAAGTAGAAACTGAAGTATTTTCTAATCTAAACTTAACTGGGCTGATTCATGGATCCTGTACCACAGAGGCTACAGTATCTGTAATACATGCACAAAATCTCTTTGGAAGACGTGAGTTATGTGAAGAATGTTATAATACACAGCTTTGTTACTGCTGTCACTGCTGAGACCAAACTTTATTGCTCCCTGGCCATAACACATCAGTTTTGCTTGGAGAGTGCAGTTTAAGTAATCTAGAGCATACAAACAAACATCTCCCTGTTCTTTTCCTCCCTCTCTTACAGGGCCATAACGAGCCCCTTTTATTGTTTCCAACATATTTACAACAAATCTAAAATACCCAGCATCTGCTCAGCAATAACAAGATCAGCAGCCATACATAATTTGAAGCCAAGACCTTAAAAAAACCCAACCCCACCCTGCTCCCCCCAAACAGGTTTTACAAACTGTCCTTTTGTTTCCAGAAGTAGGGGGATTTTACAATTATGATGACAACAGCAGGAATGAGGATTTAACTAAGCAAAGAGATTGGACAACTGAGAATATAATTTGCAATAAAAGAGCTTATGAGCCACTTCTAATGGCATTTACAGAATCTCAGCTCAGGGATTCTTACACTGATGTCAAGTCACAGATCCTCCACTACAGACAAACTTCCCTTAAACAAGTTTGCATACACAGAAACTTAAGTTTTAAAATACTTGATCACATAGTTTGAGGCTACACTTTATTATCAGAGATGTACTTGTGTCTGTTTATCAATCTAAGGATTCTGGCAGAAGATGACAAAGGCATTCCTCTAGCAAGTCTTCACAGTGTAGTGGAAAATATCATGGCAGTAATCCAAAGCTGGTACTAACATTTCACCCTTCCCACACTGGCATTTTATTCATCTGAAAGCTGCCCAAGCTGTAATTGCTGGAGCTTTCAGCAGTTGTGTCATCTAGCTATGCTAACACAGAAAAGGGCAGTTAGTTCTTGTTACAGAGGTCTGGTATTTCAGTTGTAGAATTGGGATTTCAAGTTTGTAGTCTTCCAGTAACATTAAGAACAAATTTCAAAGTTCATGCTTTTCCTATATATGATGATTTACTGCCCAATTTACAGTCTTGGTTTGATATGGAAGATAAGTTTATGTGGTATCAGACCATTCTCAGACATACTCAGGATGTTACTATTACTTTGAAAACGACATTAACATTTAAAATATTAGTGTATTTTGTATGGTCACATAAATTCTGGTTATCTCAATCAACATTTCTACTGGCTTTTTTTGGGGGGTGGGGGGTGGGGAGGATGTGTGTCTAAGTCAAAAGCTTTAAAAAAATAAAAACAAACACCACCACCTCCTCCCCCAACCTACTCTGGTCTCCCTACACTGCTCTGTACTGCACAAAACAAAGTCAGGTGCAATGTAGCAACTGCTCTATTTGTTTTACAGAATCATAAAATAATTTCTCTACTGGTATAACAAGTAGCCTGCTATCACACCAGGAATGTTGCAACTACACTTGGAGAGAAGAAAAGAGTGTGGTTTGTTGACATTACTCATTTCAACAAAGATACTGAGAAATTAAGTACAAAACTCCTTGTTTTGCTGCTGAACTAAGTTACAGCACAAATACCTCAAAAGAAAATGGCTTTATATGAAGTACCACCTCTACTACCATCACCATCTGGCAGAAAAGTGAGAATTCTAGAGGGCAGTTTTTTCTCAATATTCTGAAAATACTAACAAGGAAGTTGAGATGATTACTGCACTAATGTGAAACTTGTTATAGAGGTTACGACAATAACTCTGCCCCCCAGAATTTATTGTGTACAACTGGATTCAGCATATGAAAATCCCATCCTTAATCTAACAAAACACTGTTGTTTTACTAAGGCGTCTTAGATTGCATTGTCAATTGTATGTCTGGCTCACAAAGATTAAGTATGGTTCAGGATTTGAGGTGTTAGTCTGTCCAGCATTTCCTAAGCTGCGGAGCAGCATATAAGTGCATGCAAATTATCTCCTGAAGCTGGAAACCATAATACCACATGAATGCACCTAATTACTTGGGGTGTTGCACTAATAATGAATTTACCTGGGAGGGGGGGACTAGGCAAATTCATTTTCGGAATTACGGTCTATTCCTTTTTCATACCATCATCCTATTCCCCTACACACCTTTCATTCCTTCCCCCTTCCAAAAAATACACATCAATGGCCAAATTCTGCAAGTAATAGTATGAAGAAAGATGCTGCTGCATTCATTATTATTAAAGTTCAAGAGCTGATGTTGCAGTTTCAAGACTTATTTTTTGTGCAAAATGTAGATGCAGTGAACAAGAGACAGCTAGAATTTGCCCAGCTTGATAGACATTAGAAAAAGCATTTAATAAATTAAGCTATAATCTAGATACAAGCCCCAGATACTGTTCCTGTAAGGAAAACTGACAGCTCTCCCAACAAGTTGCAAGAGGAAGGAAACAAGAGAACGGCGTCAGCTGATAATGTAATGCACGCTAAGACAGCAGCACTCCAGAAGACAGCAAACAAAGCAAACTCTTAAATGAGCAGATAAAGCTCATTGCTAACATCAGTACCTAAACATCTTTACTAGAGAATGGGAGCACTTCGGAGTTAAAAACCTTTATGAAACAAATAAAGGATCAATAAGAAATGCATGGGGGAGGGGAATAAATTATGAAACCAAAACACCAATTAAGAAGCATATGAGTTTATGTAGAATCCTGCCACACAATACTTTGACAGCAATTCAAAGTGACTGCATGAAGAAAATGGAATTGATACAGTTTTTGTTGGGTTTTTTTGTTTGGTTGGTTTTTTTAAAAGCAATGCATGTCAATTGAAGCACATAATCTGAACAGTTTTATTGTAGGAACACTCATTGTGCACACTCAAAGAATGAACAAAAACATGGAAGGTGGAAGTTGTACCATCAGAAGCCTGCAAGGACTAGAAATATGTCCTTTTTCATAATGTCATATCCTGTCTAGCCAGGACACTAATAGGAGTTAAATATTTTCAAAAACCCACCAACATGCGAAACTAAGAGGTAGAGGTTTAGGAAAAAACTCTTAAGAGATCTAGGGGAGAAAAGAAGAAAAGAAAAAAAAGGTGGGGAAAAAAAAAGCAGAGCCATGAATTATTACAAAAAGCTCCAAGAACTGGGGGAAACAGTAATACTAAAAGCAGTCTAAGAACAACAGAAAGCAGATTATGATGTGGCATCACACGAACTACTGTTCTAGAACAGGACAAATTCCTCTGCATTACTACAAGTGTAGCTGGAACACTGTAATAATAACGATGACCATCAGTGAAAAAACACAACAGGAGAACAGATCACAGAATTGCAAGCAATTATAAAAAAAATGCATAATTTAGATGAGAAGATTTGCATGCCATGGAAGAATATCAAGAAATTGGCTATTTTTTCTTAGGTCATTATTAAGGTGAAGCCATTAGCTCAAGTGGATTTAGTTATTAAGAAGTCCACATGTCAGGTTAACTATGAAAAGTTATGCAGGATATTTTCATAAAATGAGTTCATTTAAGAGCAGACTTTTTAAAAGTATGCACTAAATTTGAGAAAGATACTTCTTAGCACAAGATACTTACATTTAAGTTTAGCCCTTAAGTGATTACATGGAATTGTTACAAGTCAACAGTAAGTGGTTTATAAAATGTAATTTTATTTAATGTTACTTTGCTGTTACAGAGGGCATAACATTTTCACAAGGCTTTTTTGGGACTACAATCAATGATTAGCAACACACAATAGTGGTCCAAACTCTCTAAATAACAATCACTGGACAAACTTGACACCTTCTCACATGTGCACAAACCTGCATGGAAAAGTACTAAATTTTATACTTGGACATGTGAACTTCAATTGGTTTTCCCATTCCAGTGTATTAAGAAATGACATGCACTTTAGTCTGCCAAAAAGCACTGCCTGTACTTCGGTAGTAACATGCTGCTTCTAATACATAGTAAAGTGAATACCAGAACTACAAAGGCAGGAGTGTAAGTGAACTTTTATTGGGAAGGGATATCAACTTAAACAGCAGCAACTGAAGATTAAGAGAAGCCCCTGTTTTCAAACACACAAGCTTCTGTATTACATGATACAGGAAGCAAGTCAATTTGTCATTTTCCAAACTAGAAATGCTCAACTTGATCTGGCCCAATACTTCCATATTCCTACTGAAAAGAATACACAGTAGCACGTGAAAGTCAATTATGGAAAGGAAACCCTGCAGAATAAGAAGGGAATGTGGAGAATTAAAAGCTATGTGGAACACTCTTTAGTTGCAATTAACTACATTTTCATATCTTACTGTAATACAAAACACAGTCAACTGGCAGGAACTGGTTCAGATTTCTTTTTAAATACCAGGTACACTTTAGTCCGCTACATAAGTGTTTGGAAGTTACTTATGTTTATATGAAATGAAGCTATTAATACTTTTCTACAGCAGTAACCGCACACCAGGAAGGCCAGGACAAACACAAATCAAGGAATGGAGTTTTCCCAAAGCTGCAGTGTGAAAAGACTATAAATTGATTTCCATACACATGGATGGGTTTTCTTTGCTATAGGAAATCCAAGTGGAGCTATAAGGAATGGAGACGTGTAAAAAGGTTTCTTGAGAAGGAAAGGGAGAATGATGCCCCACGTGCAGTTTAGTTTTCTGCACCTTCTGCAGCATCACATTCTTCTCCTGCACTGTCTGATGTCCATAACTAGAAAGAAAAGAAAAACAGTGTCAGCTTTCAGAAGCACAGCTTTACTTCCAAAGAGGGACAACTATTGACCGTATAGAAATGATAATGAATTAGACTTAAGGATGTCTACGAAGTACCAGTGCACGGAAGTACACTTGCTTGGAGAGAGGTAATTGGAAATCGTTCCCCATGCACAGGGCACAACTAGCTATGCACCTCAGGTATTAGAGGCAGAGCAGTGTTCTGAATAGATCCAGGCTTTTGTGTTTAATAGCAAGCTATGTCATTGATTCTAGATCATTCAACAAGTCTGAATGGTAGCTTCAAGAGTAACATCAATTTCAAAAGCAGCGGTCCGAATCCTGAAAGTGAAGATTGCCATTTTGGTTATTGAAGCTAAGCATTTTACAGTGCTAATAAAAGACTTTCCTACTGAAGTTGTATTGCAAAATAATAAATGTTGCTGTAATTTTAAATGCAGTGAAATCCAGAGGGGATATTCCCTAAAAAATTGACTTAGTTACATATTTTAATAGAACCTAGTGGTTCCATTAGGCACTTTTCTTAAATGGTTAATCATTCTAATACGTACTCAAACATCAACTGATTTTATTCTTAATACATTGAAATTCTGGATCTTTTAAATGAAAATCAGGAAAATGAATAAAGCAAGCTGCACTGGATATACAACAGGAAAGATATTTTGTTTCTGAGGTAATGAGGTAAAGCTTGATTAAGAATCCCTGACAGATCACAGACTACTATTTTTTGACTCCTTGTCCCATCTTGTACGTCGTTAGCTGAATGCACCTTCTCCCCCTCCACTGAAAAGGCCATCAAACAATGAAGAATGTGAGCTATCCAAGGTGTTATTCTAGATTACACAGCATGAAGTTGCTGACATCAACTTACACTATATTCAAACTAAATTATGAAAAGGTATAGTAGGGTAAACAGCCCAAATCAGTGCTATGTTTTTGTGCCAGAGCAAAAGGGTTTTGTTTCATCACAAATTCAGTCCTACTAAGCAAATACATGGTTACAGAACCAGATAGCACATAAAAAGGCAACTTACTGTTAGGTTGTCTCTAAGCAACTGCATGATGAGAGTACTGTCTTTGTACGAGTCTTCGTTCAGTGTATCAAGTTCTGCAATAGCCTCATCAAACGCCTGGAATAATTAAACCATCTTTAGTCTTTCTATTAACTGATCATTAAACAACCAGAAGCTAAATCTATCAGTAATGGTAGCTTAAAAAAAAGTTACATTGGAAGTTAATGTCCTGAATTGCTTTGTTTGAAACAGAAGCATAATAAAGGCATAATAAAAGCTTGCCATGTTGCTGAAAATTCAAGTCACATTGTAAACACAGCCTGCTTGTGCCCCTTTAATCCCACTAACAATATGAGCTTGGAAACCAGACACATTACATAGGATAATTTCCTGCATAAACTCTAGGAAATAATCATTCGTGTTATTTTAAGCATAAACTCTCTTCTACTGTCCCTGCAGGCATACAGAAGAAAGAAGTAACTTACTGTCTTTGCCAGTGTGCAGGCAAGCTCAGGATTGTTGAGAATCTCATAATAAAATACAGAGAAGTTAAGAGCTAGACCCAAGCGAATTGGATGTGTTGGCTGCATCTCCTTCTTGCTGATATCAAATGCCTCCTGGTAAGCTCCCTGTGAGTTTTCTATTGTTTCTGTTAAAAGAATGAGAAACATTAAGGGTTTTTGGGGTCTTTTTTTTTTTTTTTAAATAAGCTATGACTACCTAAAGTACTCCATTAGTAGGAGACTGAATAGTCCTCTATTTAAGCCCGCTCTTAGCAAAACACTGCACTTACTTTAATCAAAGCAATGATTTAAAACCCATTTTAAAGTACAGTTGTCACACTGACAAAACACAGGGAGCTAATTAAGCTACTACAGAGCAAAGGTATTCAAAAGACAGATAAACACGCAAAAATTAGTAAATACAAACATCCAAGATGACTGTATTACCTCAATGGCCTTTGATACTTCAGGTACAAAAAAAAAAAATATCTGTGCATTACTTTTTCTACAGAACTCCTGCTTCATTCCTTGCACAGGACAGACATGCTCCTGTGAGTTGAGTATGCAGAGTAAAGAAGGCTACTTACTGTCTGTACAGCCCTACTGCTTCTTGAGAAAGTTTGGGAGGCATGTACTGCAAGTTCCTGAAAAACTGAAAGTCTGCCTCCAAAAATTGGGCATAGATAGGTCAAGATAAAAAAAACCAAGGTCGTGCCCAAAATAACCAGGAGAAATACCACAGAGAAAAGAGGTTACCAGGCCAGAGTGAGTACTTTAAGAGTATGACACATAGTCTATTCCAGATTCTCTTCCGGTAGACAACCAAAGGGCCAACAGCTACCCTAAACATGCCTGCAGAATGGAAGGAGACTGCATGAAAAGAAAGGCCATTGTCAGAGCTCAGAATAGAGCTCTCTGAGGGAGCTAATACCATAATTGCTCTAGAAAGTGCTGAGAAAAAAAGAGTTTGGTAAGTAAAATCTGTTAAGTATTCAAAAGAGTCACAACACAGACTTGGTTTTTTCAGTACTCACACTGTAATGAGTGCTAATGGACTATTCATTTGTTGAGAACAGGTGAAAAAAGGCAAGAAACCTAGCAAATGCAGGAAATAAGTTAGCTTATAAGTACATAAAATATATTTGAAACTGAGAAAATAAACAGATGTTTAGAGGTGGAACATCAGAAAAGCTTCAAGTAAAACTCCTAGAAGTTTGCAAAGAGCCAAGCACAAAATGTATGCATGTTGATACATATAAGCTGTAACTTCCCAGCAAAACACCAAGATCTGCTAATAAGTTTATCAATCAGTCCCTCTTCTACAGTAAACACCCATATCAGCATGCATATCACTTCAAATGCAGTCTTTTTAGCCAAGATAAACTGGTATTTCTCTGCTGAGTCAAGCCCACAGATTTGTAACTGTTGCTTGAGACAAAATATAAATCAGATTATCTTTGTGAAAACCAAAACCAAGTTATCTCTGCTACACTTGGACCTGCTGTTATCATTCGAATCAGGCAAAGGGTTAAGAATTTCTGAATGCAACTCATTAATGCAAAGTCTTTTACTCTATTTTGTGTATTTTCATCTTTCAACTTAAAGGCTCCTACAATACAAGGAAGCTAACAAAGCCTTTATTTAAAGGACAACCAGCTCTGTCCTCCTACTTTGCAATTCAATCAGTTTAAAATAGCCAACGCTGTCAGATGCCTACCATGCCCAACCCAAAGGGACAGTCACTTCAGCACTCTGCCCACTCCAACACACCATCTCCTTTCTGTGTCACAGCATCACTGCAGGACTAATTTTAGTTTGTTATGTAAAAACGTGTCACTAGCTTATGCCATACCAAGAGTTTTTAACATCACAACAGCATCTGGGCACCTTGCAAGACAGTTCTAACACTTAATTCAATACATCCTCTGAATAGAGACTTAAAATCCTCCCCAGAAGAGCTTTCTGAGGTACTTACAACCACCTATGCACATCTTCCAACTTCAAGGAATGTTCTACATTCTCAGGATGCCCAGTATCAAGTGACAGTACCAGCTGTGAAGTTTTCCAGGCCTTTTCTGCTGGATCCAAAATGGCAAACTAAAATTACAGGGACAGTATTATCCCTGTGAAGATCAACCGTTTCAGAGCGCAGCTCACACTTTTTTGGATAGTTTACCAACCTAGTAATTTTGTTGCTTCTTTATAACCTTAGGCGACTACAACGAAGCCTGCTTCACACTGAAATGATTAAAACTTACAGATCAACAGAACTCCATCATGGAGTAAAAAAAAGTTGCAGAAACCTGTTTACTCTTCCTCACCAACTTTATTTTAGTAAATAAATACAAACAAACGACATTAAATATGTTAGGAGACCTTCACTTAAGTTGTTTTCCAGAAGCTCTGAATAAGCATTATGGAACATCTATCCAGAAATTTAGGATAGATGGCAGGAATACCAGCTAAAATTCCCTAGCCTACTATGCTTAAGGTCTATTCAGAATTTTACTCTCTGTGTAAACACTGGAGATTTCCAACAGAAACGTAGTTGTTCCCACTCATCTAACTCACGTGAATTCAGAGTAAGATACTGGCATGTGTACTTCATTTACTGTTCTCACCCATGGCCCAAAACTGAAGTTCATTAGCTATCAAAGACCCAAAGACCACAAGGTACTTACGTTTTCTGTCATCACCACAGGCAACTTCAGCAAGGTATCGGAAGTAGTCTCCCTTCATCTTCAGGTAGAACACCTTGCTCTCTGGATTAGTTGCATTAGCTATTAAATATTTGTCCAACAGCTCCTGAAACAACAAAAAAGACAATGACATATTACATACACTGTTGCAACTAGTTCAATCTATTTTTCATCTCTCCAGAAAGTTTGGATGGACTCAAATGTTTGCTCCAAGGAAAAAAGGAGTTTTAAGGGCATTTTAGATAGAGGCACACTCATTTAAACAAACTGTGTAAAGGCACAAAGCTAGAGAGTACATTAAAATGACCAGTCATCATCTGATCATACTGCAGAAAAAGTAACAAGAAATGGTTTACTGGCATATAGTTTCAGGACCGAGTTTACTTTCAGGATATGCACTTCTCATTTCAGAAACGTTGTTGCAAATGAGTAAGCTTTTACTGGAAAAATGAAACACTATGCAGAAAGTTTCAAAGCTATTTATAAATAAGAACTTATTCCCACTTCACAGGAAAGAAGTAAGAAAAACAACTCTGCTAATTTTTTTTATAAATTGCATTCATGAGACTTGTGATAAGGAATCTCCAGCCCACCTACCAGAGAGCACCAAGGATTCACACGCATCTAGTCGGTAGCCAGCCTCACCAAACCATACCAGCTCTTTGCAACACCCTAAAGTAACATCCGCTCCAGCGCAGCGGGGAGGCATCCTTCACGTCTGCCCTGCGGCTGCCAGGAACGGGAAGAGCTATCAAGTGCTCTAGCACACCCTGAACTGCTGCTAAAGTTGCTCCCTTGGCTCACAGCTCTCCTATCTGATAGCCAGAGGGACAGGGAAAGGTTTACAAGCCTCCAGCAAGAGGAGATAAGTCTCTCTCCAAGGCTGCAAGGCCTCCTAGCCCTTCCAAGGCAGGGGTGAAGGTGAAGGAGAGAAGAGGCACAGCATTTTTCCCCAGTGAAGGGGGTACTTCAGAGAACTGACGAGGAGGAAAACAGCGTCTGGCTCACCTCCTTGTCCCTGGGCCCTGGCAATTTTACCCAGCTCATTGCCACAACTGACCCATCTTCTCTGGAGTTGACAAAAGATGCAAATAAGCTCTAATAGACTCAAGGAAAACCCCACAATACTCAGAGCAACTTTACACTTAGAATTTAAGTGATAAAGATCTGCATTCAGTTACTTGGAAAACAAACAGGTCATAAAAGCAGCAGAAAGTTTCCACAAAGCTTGCAAACTGTGGTTAGTTAAGTAAGATTTTTGTTACAGGAACATGTATCCAATTTCATGAAACAGCTACAAAGAAAGTGTTTAAGGAACTGTACGATTTCAAGGCAAAAACCAGGAGCATTTTAATTAGCAACTGTAGCACTATAATCAAAATGAACTAATTTGAGACACAGACCTACTCCCTAGCATGCGACCATACCATTATTACTTCCTTTAATAATCAACAGTAGCAGAGCAATCCTGCTGAAAGCACATACTCATTCCAATTCCAATTGAGGTGTTGGCAATTATCTTAAATCAACACGTGTAGTAGGGTACTTCCAACTGGGTGAAAAAAAACCATCTTTGCGTCCACACAGTGTGCTTACCACGGATGTAATATTGCATATAGCTCCACAGACAAGCTCCCTTCAGAGATCCCCCTACCAAAGCATTAAGAAACAGTAAAGAGTTGCAAGTGCTTTTATTACCACCCTAGAGAAAACAGCAGGAAGGTAAGATGATACTGAGCCTGACATACCCTTCCACTTACCAAATCAGAAGCAGACATTTTTAAGGCTTTCTGTAAGGCTAGAAAACCACTGCCAGAGACTAGACACTGGATAGTATGGCACAGGGATAAGTGGGGAATTTGTATAACAGTTTAACACAGTGAAGTATGCAAGGGCTCACGCAAGCATGTTGAATGGTACACCTCAGTGGTGTTATGGAAAAAGCAGCAAAAACTTAGGTATGTTTCAAAACAACAGTTAAGACATAGTAGGCAGATGGGTAATACAACCCCATATTAATACTGTTATTTTGCATGAGACATCCCCCGTATTAAAATGAGTTATTCCCACCCTACAGGTTTCTGCAATGAGAAAAACTTCACATTTTGGCTCAATGTTTTCTTGATGCTTTTCTCCTATGACAGATGTCAATGCCAGCCATAAAAGCACAACACTACACAAACCAGTTTCAAAGTCTCAGAGACAACAATGAAATAACCTCAAGTTTAATACAGAAGTTTGATTTTTACAAGAAACTGCCCAGAATGATGAAAGCTTACATGTAATACACCTACTTTTAAAAAGGTTCCTTAAATCAGTCATGACCAGCCTTTAAAGACCATCCTAAGGCAGGGACTGCATTAAGCAGCAGAGATGCTATTTATCCATGTGCTCAGACTAGATCTGAAAAACTATGCCATAGTCTAAGGAGCACTGACCAGACAACCAAGAAAGATATGTTGTATGGGATTTTAAACCAGATATTTGACATAACTTCATCTCTCATTTTTCTTTTAAATGCTAAAATAAAACTTCTCAAGATGTTACAACTACATCAACAAGGGAATTGTTTAGGTTTTGCCTTCCAAACCCTAAAGATTTATTGTAAACTTAGCACACAAAAAATATTACTGATCTTATCACAAAAGTCTGTCTTTGGAAGGTAGCTCTAGCAGTAGAGTACCATGCATAACTGATGTGGCTTGGTTATAACTTAAAAATACTAACAAATCTAGTGTACGCTAAATAATGTTTACAGGAGAACTTTAGCGTATCTAATTTAAACTGAGCCTCAAACCTACATTCCTTAGAGCATTAATGCCCACTTTTTTTTTTTTTTCTTTCAGATGGGGTAGGCCACACGCTTCTTCCAGGAGCACAGAAGGATTCTGCCATGACCCCACTCCTACCGCAAACATGTAGCGCTGCAGCCTGTATGGCAGTGCATTCTCAAAGCGCTGCCTCCACTATGCAGGTTTGAAAAACAGTGGTTCTGTGCAGATTTCTGAGAAACTGAGAGAAAAAAGTGGATGCTGGGAGTGAACTGCAGTTTTTCAGACAGCAAAGAGCGGGTTACATACAGTGCTTTATTTCCTAGGCTCTCCTCAGTTGGAGGAGCTGAACTGCCTAGTCAGCAGCTCCCACTCCCAGTTCGTCTTGAGGGCCTCCTAATCCTTACCACAGTGCATGGTAAGGGAGAGATCTGCGCCTCTATCAGCTAGGGTGGAACATCCTCGTTCTGGACTTCATGTATCTGATTTTGGTTTTTTAATAGTCTTAAATGGAACAAGAACTCATTTATGAATCATGTAGGATAGAACAGAATACAAACAGACTTTGAGTAAAGCTAATTAATTATCTATCCAGACGTTATCTTTCAAATCATTAATGTATTTGGTACACTTAGTGAGCCATTCATGTCAGGACATCATCATATTTTCTTCGAAGGCATCTTACCCTCCCTCTAACAGACAAAATGTTGGCAGGGCAGTGAGAGTAGACAGCACAATAAACTAAATTATTTACTTTACACTCTTGTGAGTCAGTAATAGCCAGGAAAACTCAATATTTCCTACATCTGTTCTCTATCTTTCCCCACTTGGGCTTTTCTACCTTTCCATCAGACAGCAATCAGCCAGAAACCCTCATTTTAAACATCAGTTGATAGTAAAATTAATAGAGGCAACCTGAAGAATGAAGCAGACCACAGCCAACCTCAAAGTCTATTATGATAAATTTTACCTAAAGAGAGGCAGGCACTGCCACAGGTATGATTCTGTGATGAAGTCAGCCAATACAGTAGACTGCCATCCATGTTCACATACAGCAAACATACCCGTCACTTTTTTTTTGTTGTTAGAGAAAGTTATGTATCAAAATATAGTTGTCACCATCACTAAGAACTGCAACTGTTCTTATCACCTTCTAAACCAAGACCTGAACAACCAGCAGTTACATGCTCTACAATGTCACACATGCCTCAGTCAGAGGCTGCCATGAAAAGCCACATGATGTTCGAGCTGAAGGCCTGCCCTGTTGGTGAGAGACTCTCAGAACCACCACCACCAGTAAGAAGACACAGGAAACAAAACTCTATCCTCAAGCCAGACCCTTTGTGTCCTGGTGTGGTCACATTAGAATAGGTTTGCACTGTGACAGCTTGTGGTTGGTCTCTGCTACTTCCCCCACACCAATACATTATTCTCAAGTGGCACACTGGTCCTCCCGTAGCGTGACAGGATTTCCCACCCCACTTCTCATTAGTGTTGCTCATCCATCTCAATTTATTTCTGCCTTCACAGTGTGCTAACACTCTTGCCATCCTAATAGCATCATATTCTTTTACTCTTTTCCCCTCCTACAGAAGGCAGGCTTATTTATTTATTAAAGAGATGCCAGCAACAAAGGGCTACCAGTCCCTGGAACAGATCTGCAGCTGCCTGAAGGAGCCATGGGGAGCAGGCTAGGAATCTGGCAGCAATCCATTTCTTCCCCCTTTAAAGCTGAAATTTATTTCTTTTATTTTTCTCTCCATTGGCAGACTTATTCCTTTACATGCCGAGAGAAAGTTACATTTCAATTGCCTTTTTGGATCCTTCTCCGGTTCTTTCCCAGCTGAGTAACTGTCCTTTCTTAGTCTCTTTTCCCCTCTGCTTAAGCAGGAACAGGGGTTGAACATGCCCTTGTAGTATCAGACCACTGCGATTAACCTGAGCCAGAAACATTGAGCTTAATTCATCTGCTCTCATCACTTCCCCATTATTTCAGCTTTATGAAAAGCAAGCCCTAAAGGAATATGCCAGCCATATCTTTACTTGAAGTGCCCGATACAAAGAAGCTCCCTGAAGACACAGCTCCTTCATAATTATTTGTTGTATGTGCATCCAGCCAGCCTCTCCTTACATACACCATGCACACTTCCTCTGGAATTCACGCACCAGTCCCACTCCACATGCTTTATGTTACCTGTTTTCAAGACAACCCCTTCTTTTAAAAGCTGACATCCAAACAGAAAATCCCACCAACCTCCCCCATCTAAGCCTCTTTTAAAAGGCAGGCCTGATTGAGACATCAAGTTCAACCACAGTGTACACTAAATACTTTTAATACAATTTAACTATGTGGTAGGTTCAAGTGGCAGAAAAATACCACCACTATCTGATCTGTGCTGTTCTGTCTTCCCACATATTCAGCTATAAACAATCTGAATTAAAAAAAAATCTTGAATACCAAATTGACCTTTGAGAGTCATTCAGAATTGGACTTCAATAAGAAAAGCAAATACATAAGTCTCCACGTATATTCCAATACCATTAGCTAATAGATATATTCTTCACACTTACCCATTAAATACCAGAGGACGAACACGAACCAGGTCAGTTCCAGAGATTATCTACTTAAACAAGTAGTTTAAGGTCAATTTTCAAAGCAAGCTAAAGATATCATGTACCTAGGTACCGACAAAAGTTCACAATGTGGTAAACTGAAGTAACTCAAAATATTTGCAATGCCACCATCACTCAGATGTCAACACCTATGACATGTTTGGGTCACATCACCAGCACCAAGTTATTTAAAGTTATGCTATTAAAAGACTGATCTACATTTCCATTTGCATTTCTCACCAACTTAGTACAGTATATTGTTACTTTTGCTCCACCATAAGGAAAAAAAGTCAATGTAAAAGCAACTATCATAAGCAGCAATGCTCTCCAAAAGTTTGCTCCCATAAATATAAACTGATGAAGTTGCTGCATTTTAGCAAGGAGGAAGGAGTGTGCTGATGTCCAAAATTGCTGGCATAGAATTTTGTGACTAAAGTCTATATACAGTTTGATTTTCAAGTCAGACTTTTTCAGCAATATTCTTGAGTCTAAGGCCCATATATCTTACCTCAAGTTGTTTAAAACACCTTATTCCAATCTTCATCTTTTGGCCATATGATTTTAAATGCTATTCTTTAGAAGCAAACATCAGAACAGTTTGTGCAAGTAATTTGTACTTGCAGGTTTTAGTAATTTAAGACAAAGTCCTCTGCTGGGCTTTAACTCATGACACAAAAAACATCTAGAGAAAAAAATATCCAGTGATATTTCTCTTTTTTGATACAAGAACAAACTAATCAATATCAATGCATATAATATAAAAAATTTTTACATTCCTCCTCAACCCATGATGGAAAAAGTTCAATGAGGTGAAGAAAAAAAACAAAACAAAACACACCAGCGTGAACTTCAAATCAACTGCTCAGAAGTTCTCTACTGTCCAAGTGCTTGTCAGACCTGCCAGCAGACGGTACTGATTTTCACAGGTCTTACAGAGACTAGATTGAGTTTTATGGCTGTTTCCCAGGTGTTCCTTCCCTTCCTGAGTTTACACTGAATGTTCCCCATTTTGAGCTTTAAAGTACTTTTGGGTTGTTTTGTTGTTTTTTTTAAGGAGTATCGAAGTTAGCCACCAGAACATGTGTTATATGGGTGACAGCAAGTAACTCTGATTACTTAATGTTGTACTTGCCTATAACAGTGCACACTTATTGGCCAAACCCCACAGAACCATATGGTCACAGGCAAGTGAATAAACTGTTTCAAAATAAAACTATTTTGAGACAAGGTTCCTTAAAAATAATGCACATGCAGAGTGCATGTCAACACCAGGTTTTTTAGCAAGTTAACCCACCACCCTGAACATGGATTCTACATCACAGTCCCATCTAGATGAGCAGCTTGCATCCAACAGGCACACCACACGAAGCGTGTGACACTACATAAATTCAGCCGGGGCTGCAGCACGCAAAATACTTGGTAAAATTCTTCAGTCTTAAGTATTTCTGAAGGTCCATCCAACTCCAATGAGAAAAACCACCTACAAGCACAGCATACAGGGTTTCCACCCCAGTGGCAGTCAAGTACAGCTAAGAAGTTGGTGAGGCAGCTCAGACCAATATACTCCCTTAATATGATTGTTGAATGTGAACTTAAATACATTAAATGTTCCAAAGTGTTTGACAGCACAAATGATCGGCGTAGGCCCAGACCTTTCAATAATTCTTCTACTCACAAATGACTGCCTATTTTAATCGTCTAGTAAACTGGTATTAAGACTTCTTGACTGTTTCAAGTATAATCAGTCATTCCAAAGTCCACAGTATGACTCACTGCAACCTAGGTGTGTTTTAACATTCAGCCCTTGTTTTCTTGACAGGAAAGGGAGAGTTCCCTGCTGCAACAGTAAGATCACTTTCAAAAGTGTAATTCAGCAGAGGCAAGTTCTTCATCCTTCTGGATTCAGGCTCTATGCATCAACTCCTTTTGGGAGAACATTAAATACTTTTCATACAGACCTCTTAAGACCATTAGTATTTCAGTTTATATATTGAAGAAAATATGTGTATGCCTTTCCAGTAATGGCATGGCCTTAAGATGACCTGACAAAGCACTGTCAAAAGCAGAGACAAACATACCTGGCATGGAAACAGACAGTGTGACCTAATTCATCTTTTCCATTTGATTCTGAGTCTTTGTCTACATAGTTTTAAAAACTGGCAGTCAATATTTAGGACTGGCCTTGAACGAAGTATCTGGAATCCCACTTAACAAATGCATTGGAAGCCTCAGCTGCAGTACATCTGCCCACACTATTCCCACCTGGGGTTGAAATTAATTTCATCTAACATTTACATTCACTACTCACATTCCTCCTAAAACAAGAAGTTAGAAAGTTCTGTCGTCCCCAAAGAACTATGTAAGACAGGAACTAGAAGTGTGTGGAAATGCAAGTTCTCCTTTCTATAGATTTTCATCAGACAAAACCAACAATCCAGTGAAAGTCAAAGAATTACTCAAGTTTTTATGGAAGAGCCTAAAGTTTTCCAGTTTCCCCCTGCCAAATGTAGAAATGAGTCTCAAAAAAAAAGTCATACCCCTTTTCAATAATTGTAAATTTTTGCTGAAGTAATGACCATACAACACAGCCAAAAGCTTTCAGGAAAATTTTCTTGGTATCAGACAGATTTATCTCAAATTAATGCTAACATTCTTCCACGATTGCATTTTTCATATTTCTAATTCCTCAAAATACTTCAAGTGTTATTTTCCTCTTGGTAAACATGCATTACTGTCATCAAGTTCTTCCCTTCAGAATCCTGACTACCTAAAAGTTTCTTCCAGCATCCTCCATTTTGGATCTTCCATAATGTGATAGAAAAAGTCTAAATCTGCATTTAAAAATATTTCTGTGTTCTGCAGCTACAGAAGCCCATAAGGTATGATTAAATGATTGACTTAGATATATCTAGACCAACTATACTCAAAATGAACAGCAGCATACAGGAGTTACATGGGTTTAAGGTATGTTGCCCTTGTGCAAGTAACTGAGCCTTTTATGACAAAAAATAAACCCTGGAGGGCCTAAAAGCTTTACTTGCTTCAGTTCTGCTCTGTGTTTCAAAGCCCTAGATCAGAGGTTTGTGATCACTGAAATCCAGAAAGATAATGAAACAGATGCACTTTCTTCTCATTGCTTAGTGCAGCTGCAAGAGTCTTTTGCATTGTCCAGCTTTACCTTGAAGGAAACGTGTTGAGGACTTCTTGGCTGGGCGAGGGCATGTGAGTAATCCAGCCTTTAGCTGGGAACGAAGCATAAGTTTACAAAGTGCTGAAGCGGACAAGGACGCTGTGTCCTTGTACGCTGGGAAAAGGAAGATAAGAAGAGCCTGACAAACAACTCCTGGATGCCGAAGAATGAGATAAGTAACCGCTGGACACCTCGTGAAGAAGCTTGAACAGCCAATAGAGGATAAGATAGCGCTGCGTGAAACAGGGTATTGTACCAATTAGAGTATTGTATAAGGCGTGTGCATAAGCGCATAAGGTATATAACTGTACTAAAAGTTGTAGTAAAGGGGCTTCACTTGATCACATTGGTCTGTGTGTGATGTGCCCTGTGGATCACCCGCAACAGAAACCCAGCAATGTATTATTTCATTCAGTGTATTAGAAATGTGCCAGTAATTGGTTACTCCCCAAGTGAGAAAAACCTACAACAATGAAGTCTAACCTTTAAGTCACAAAATCCAGAAGCCAACATTTCAGATAACCTTGCTATAACAATTTCTAATAGCAAGTGAACCTTGACTTTATTGCTAAGACCCTGCTACCTACCTCCATTTAAAACAATTTCTGCTTACAAGAATTTTGCAAAATGTATTCAACTTCAGAACAGAACTTCCTGAAGAAATTTTATCCAGAAAATATCAGACTGACAGCCTCATAAGAGTGTATGTAGTGTATTTAGAAGATGTATTATCAGAGCAAATGGAAAGTTCTCCATTTCCAGAGCCTAACATGACTCCTGTATCCAGCTGCTTCAGTGGATGGATCGTACAAATTAAGGGACAGAATAAAGATTGCTAGAGCAAGGAATAAACCTTTATCAATGTTAGAAACTGGTAAATCAAACCCTTGATTATTTTAAGAAATTAAGAGAAAGGCACAAGCAAAATCACAACTAATTTAGGACTTTCTAGTTCATAGGTCTTTGCATCTGATGTTTTGGTGGGTGCACAGAACCACAGGATGTGAAACCTGGCACTTAAATTATTTTTACTGCCTCCTATGTCTAAGTGCGCAGTTCATGTGGACTGTTATTCAGATGTACAGACTGAATTAGAAAATTACAAGCTTACAAGTCAGCTGTACGCTCAGCTGGAGCATTCTGATGTTGGTTCCAGCATCCTGGGAAGCAGAAAGGTTGAGGAGGAATGTAAACGTCAGGCCAGTGAACTTAGTAGAGGTATATGGATTAAGTGCCACAAAAGCGGTGTTCAAGAACAGTCTTACTTACCTTACCTAGTTAGTCTGTGATAAAATTAGCTTCAAGTTTATGGTCAAGTACAAAAGCACTTAAACACAAACAGCAAGTAACATCTAGAGGCACTAGGCCCATCATTCGCTAAAACCAAGAGCATAAAACTAAAAAAGGGTTAAGATCTACACAAATAAGAAAACACTTATTAATCAAGCATACATCTTCACCTACCAAACTTACAAAGAAAGCATAACCATGCATTTTTACCAGCGCCCTCCCCCCACCCCCATTTTCCTCACTACCTTCCTCTGAAAATCAGGTATCCCCCATTACTGGAAACAGAATACCAAGCTTCTGTGCCAATACAGAAATTATGCTACAGAAATCTACTGCTTTAATAATGTGCTGAACAACCCCAATTTATGCCATCATAAAGAAATCAACTGCTGATAACCTTCAAGCTTGACTGTGCTTCTTCCTCATCAAGTTCTATCTTTCTGATATAGAGCCTTCTATGTTTTACTTCAAAAAGGCATCCATCATGTTAGTATCTAAGGTAGTAGAAACGCCTGCAAGACAACTGTCTAGCAGGTGAGCATGACAGTGATCTACAAAAATCTGTTAAAAGCTTCACTGCATTAGCAGAAAAATTGAATTTGTGTCTTTTTTGTCCAGTCTTACCTAGTGAGCACATCCTACTTTCTCACGGCCACCAAACCAGTAAATGTCCTCCAGGAAATTTAATAATTCTAACTGTACAAGTGGACTGAGGTATTGTATGGAAGAAGCTTTAAGAGCCTTGACTACAACCAGGTTAGTTAATCTATAGCTTAACCTCATTAAAAAATGGATTTGACGCTGGAGATAGATGGGGCTTTGGCTGCCCCATTCTCAACAGCTAGTCACCTGCATCAGTATTATGATTTCTTATTTTCAATTACTCCACATCCTGCTTCTTACAGGATGTTTACATTCATGACAAGCCTTTTGGAGCTGTTGGGAGCTATGATTTTAGAGAAGTGCAATTCTCTCATGGTCATTTCTTAAACTTTTAAGAACAGACAAGCCATTGATCTTCAGGTTTTTCTACTTTCAACAGACATAAGTTTACCCTATTCTCAGCTTTACCTCAAGATGGAGATATCCATGCAAATCAAATCAGTGACCTAAACTCACCCCAGTAGCTTCTGAAAAAGGAAATGACACTGCACATGCAAATAACATAAATGGCGCAAGTTTTCAGAACCTCAGGCACAATACCTTGCTGCCATTTATCTTGTATCCTTCACTAGCTTGCTTGTATGTTCTAGGAATTCAGTATGCAGTTGCAGGGGTAAGTGGCAGAAAGCAATGACTGCATGGCATGGAGGCCTCAGCTACCATCAGTATTCCTTGAACTATTTTTAGTTGGGTTTTCAGCCAATTCAAGAACCTCAGTGCATTCTACGCTTTGTTTCTGCAAGTGTCAGTCCTTTCTTAGAAACGAATTTAGTTCTCCTTGCACAAAAGTGTAGTACTCCAGCGGCAGATTCTAATGAAGGGCAAAAACTGAGTAAGAGAAGGTACAACTATAAGGCAAGTTTGGATCATGAATTTAAGTTTCAAGCATATTAAACTAGAAAAGATTTGCACATTAAGTTCCACAATTCTTACCAGAAATGTGTTGACATTTGCTAGAAGTTGTGCTAAGAACACAAAGGAGAATCAACTCTCTCCCCATGTATTACCTTTCATCAAAAAGATGACCATTATTCCAAATGAAAACATTCAGTTAACGTTCACTCCACAATTCTGGATTTGCCAAGAAGTAACGTTCCCAACCTAAGGTCTGGCTTTGAGTCATGAAGTAGCTAGTCCTTTCAGTCAGTTACTTAAAAAGGATGAGTCAATCGCATTTGCTTTAATTTACAAAAGGCAAAAAAAAAAATACTTGAAGTGCTGTACCAACCACTATTGGGACAACTAATTCAAGTCCAAAAGTAGTATTAACTTAAGTGGTTAGTTAGCCTGACCTTCAGAATAAAACTGCATCCTGCATAGTTCCCAGTGTCAAAAGACTGTAATATTCTTTTACTCAGATGCCAGAGTTTTACTGTTACAACACTATGTATTTCTGTATAAACTCTGGCTGTTCACTGAAAATAGGAAAGCAGAGAAAAAGGAGTCACAAGACATGAAACCCTAGCACATTGTTAATATCAGCATCAAGCTGGTACCTACTGAATCTGCAAAATTTCTGCACATGTAAAAAAAAGAATCTAGATTTCACTTTTCTGTAGGCCAAAGGTAACAGTAGGGAAAAAACAGGGCTATGGTCAAAGCTTATTCATCATCTCACATCAGATATTTTAGCTGACATGAGGAATCTATTTGCTGCTGCAAGAAAATGCCAACTTCATTTTCAATGAAGCTATGAACTTGTCCTGTTGAAAAAAGCCACTTTGACCATTACGTTCCAGTATGGGGATTTTTGTTTTAAGTGATTAATTTTAGAACTAGATCAACAAAATGGATAAAAATCAGAAGTGGACATAGATTTTTACCCTTGTTTTTATTAGCATTTATTGTTTCTTAATTACACAAAGCAGAAGTAGTAACAACATTGCAACCTTGGCGGAAGGAGGGAAGGAGGGAAGGAGGGAAAGGGGAGCTGGCAAGAGCAACACACTAATACATGCCTTCAACAATCAACACTGCAATCTCACAGAAGATCAAACATTTACAAGCATCCTCTCAACCTTAAGAAGTAAAAACTCAAATAAGATACACCTTACAGCTCAAGACTATTTCATTGCAGGCACTGTCACAGGATACAGAAAGAATCAACAGCACAAGTAATGTTACTGTTGGTCCATTTTTAAAAGTTCATGATGCCCTTGCTCATTTCTAGAGAAACTGGCCAACGTGGGCCTGACACAGTACAATGTACAACTGCTTACAGAGGACATGGTAAAAACAGATGTTTGGGAACAACTGAAAAGCATCATATATGTAACTTTTCTATGCAAAAAACTTAAAAGCATATTAAAATAAAACTTTTAAGTTTCAGCTAGAGACATTAGGAGTAAGTAACCATCAAGATACAAGCCCTAATAATTTTAGCCATTGCATCTTCATCGAGTTTTAAACTGTGGGCAAGTAGTTGGGATTGAGGATCTCAGAAAACCCAGCAGTTTGATCCACTCCCCCAGAGAAGTTCCAATTCAAAAGTTACATTTTTTGAAAATGTGATGTCACTAAACTGCAGGGTGTATATACAATAAAGCATTAGTCTTATATCGTACATCCGATCTTCAAAGTTTCACGTTATTTCACTAATGACATGAAAGTTGCTGCTGCACCCAACCCTTCTACATTATCTAGTATCCCCATCTTGAAATCACTCAGAGAATATGAAGAAAAATGAACTTTGCACTCACAGAGTATATGAAACAACATAGTTCAACTTTACCTTGAAAAAAGTTAAGTTGCAAACCTGTTTCTTTATTCAAGGACAAGAGAGTTGACTAATAAGGGATGATTCAACATTCATTCTCTACATTACCAAAGAATTAGTCAATCAGTACAAAGACTTCAATAAAACCTCCTACCATACCTTTCAAATAAAACATTTGTGCAAGTTGTTTGAAAAAGTCATACCATTTCTTCATTAAAGAGCCACTCTCACCTGCAAGACCTGTCACAAAATTAACAGTTAAAGGGTTCAAATCACATCTACTCCTACTTGCAAGACAGGCAGTTAAAGAAAGGTCTTCACCACTTGGCATGAGATGGAATATCTTACTGTGACCACAGATGGTGGTTGTACGTTAATTAAATTAGTAAAAGGTTTATTTTTATTTATGTATCTATATGTATATCTCAACATGATTTTGGATGTTTGTATTCTAGTGGTGATTAAATTTAAGTTTCTTATCAAACCATGCCCTAAAACAATGCCTTACCTAATTAGCTTGAGACATTCTTTACAGGAAAAGAAGTTATTGCAGATTCAGCGTTGTTGCCTTTTTAATAAAAAATTAGCAGTATTTTGTAATGCTAGCACAAGTATTTCTAAATGAAGGTTTCTACAACAGATCTACTTCATTTTGAAAAGGTATACCATGCCAGTAACAAAAAAAAAAAAAAAAAAGCCTTTCAAAAAAAACCTGTTAGTAGTATGACTAAGAGCAGTCACACTCCACCCAATACATCCACCCTTGCTAAATCCAAATACTCCAGATGACAAGCAACCTTTCCATACTACTTGCCAGCAGTTGTTTCAGCTTAGCTGCCTTCCTACTTCCTAAAATTAAAAAAGCGCCTCTGAGATTCAACTTAAGAGATTTAAAAAAGCTACAAGCAGTTACTATAGTAAAGAAGAAATTATCATTCAAAGAAGGAGGAGTTAAAACTACTTTGTGGCTCAGCTTTAGGAAATCGGTCCTTTGTAGTGCCTGTGCATTGTGAATTCCAACCTCCTGGATGCTGACTTATGGATCAAAGGAGAGGTAGATGGAAGAGGAAAGGCAGAGAAGCAGAACAGAACGTAACTGCACATGGCCCTCAAAGAAGGACTAAAAATCAGAAGGCTTCCAGTAGATAGCTGACATCTCCTCCTACCAAAGGAAGGCACATCTTTGCCAGCAGGGCAAAACACAGGTTTTGGTCTTCACTACTTTCTGCTGCCTTCCAGAAGAGAAGGGAAGAGAGAGTTGCCAACCAGGCCATTGCTGAGAACAAGGAAAGACTAGAATGTAGGGAAAAATTCAGCTAGCACAGGAAGAGCTTGCCTTCCCTACATCAGCTTTGTGTTAGCATGGCTACCAGACTACCTGCTGTCTGCCATTTGATGTGACTGAAATAATTTCAGCATAGACAATGCGTGAAATAGCTCACTACCTTTACTATTCAGAGATGTTCAATCTCCCTAGGGAAACACGAGCTCCTTGTCAAGATGGCACAGCAACCAGTATGAGATTTTATGCATAACCTTCTCTTAGGAACTAGATTTGGTAGAAGGACAGAGTGAGATTAAGAAGTAGTTCTGAAGTGGGGCACCGAGTAGAGGAGATTGAGAGAAGTGACAACAGCATGAATGATGGCACCTCATCACACAGGTTCTAGTGAAACTCTTTTCACAGGAAATAGGAATCAGTGCCCTACACAAGTCACATCATTTTCACAAAGGTGAAAGTTCTACAGCTTAATGATGCCTGTAACTGTAGAAACAGCTTCTTTGGAAGACCACGAACTCTTAAATGTGTTAAGGAATTAACTCAACTGATTCATTAAGCTAATAAATTTCCAAATTATTTTCAAGCAAAGGTAACGCATTTTGACTGATTTAGAAAACAAAAAAACCCTAGGTGGCAGTATGCAAGGAAGCATGTAAGTATTTTCAGCACAATCGAAAGAAGCACTCCCTTGTATGTGAACCAGAACGCTTAAGAAAATTCAGTTACTTCCAAACCTGTCTGCTTTAAATTCAGGTCTCCTAAACCAATCTAGGCTACATTTACCTCAAAATCGTTTATTTCCTTACCAACTTGCTTCTTCCTGTTCTCATGTTAGCAATACTAGACAAGAACAACAACAAAAAGTAATTAAGAGGAGCAGGTAAACCTCTGAAGATTATCTGCCACACAATTACTATTGCATTACACACATGCAGCTTCCCGCAGCCACAGCTCCCTGGTCACATAGAATAAGGTCCAGCAGCCTCCACACTGCTAATGCGCGTCTCTTCAGCTCCCACTACAGTACAGTACAGTTTCGCTATTGATAGCGTCTGGAATTCCGCTGCTTGTACCAAAATGTATTCCTAGGTTTTGATGCATGCCTGGGGTGTCATGCCAGTCTTCACACCTTAGTTTTACATTATTCTATAATTACTGCAAATTCATCTTAAAGATTCCCCTGAGAAGACAGCTTGACTCTGACAAGGCAAATTTCTATACATCTTTATTTCCCATCTTCAATACAGATGTCTTACTTCATAAAAATCATATTTTATATTTAAAAAATCCTCAAAACGTCCCTTAAAGACCCCTTGAGAGTATTTTTCTTCACAAGGAGTAAATGAAATGCACACCCAAGTACTTCAAATGCTTTTAACAGGTAGCTTTGATCTGAAGATATAAAGGGGTTTTCTCATTCTTGTTACAGCTTATCTTATGAATAGATAAGCTTACTAAACACAGCACAAACAGGCACAAGGCTAAATTCTCTGCATTTCTGCAATTATGTAGCACAATGCTGCCTATGGATCTCTCCATCCAAAAACGTACTCCAAATACACACTCAAAATTGAGCGTGTGCCTCAAATACCTCTACACATACAGGACCCATAGCACAGCGCAGATGATCTTCCTCCTCACAGTAACCCACGTAACAGTTGCAGAAGTTACTGCACTGACTTCCCCTACCCCAGCATAATACTTCGCATGATATTCCCCAGTCAAGTTCCTAGTCTTATCCCCCAGTGCAGCAGCACACATGACTACTGTCTTTCTTTTAAAAAGAATGGAAGAAAAAGGAAAGCTCACACTCACCAGCACAGTGGTGCAGATGGACCTGAGCTCAGACTCCACCTTCTCCCGATAGTCCTTGATAAGCTGCATCTTCTTGTCACTGGTGTCTGTCTTCTGCTCAATGCTAGAGATGACCCTCCAGGCAGAGCGCCGCCCCCCCACTACGTTCTTGTAGGCCACCGAGAGCAGGTTGCGCTCCTCGTTGGACAGCTCGGCACCTTGCTCAGTTACTGCCTTCATGCAGGTGGCCATATCGTCATAGCGCTCAGCTTGCTCAGCCAGCTTGGCTTTCTGGATCAACTCGGTCTTATCCATGGTGGCTGGCAGCGGGGCAAGAGCAGTATAGTAGCAAAAGCAGGAGAAGCTGGGGACGTCACACTAGCAATGTGAGAATGCACCTCAAAACCTGCCGGAAAGAAGACAGTAATCATGACGCTAGGATAAACACCACAGAACACAATCTCACGCCACCCCTCACAACCTACCAAAACCCAAGGGTCACAGGGAGCCTCGCCTCCCCTTTCCCATCTCCAGGTGCTTCTTGTGGAGAGGCAGACTGCAGCATCCTGGCCTTGCACGCAGGGCTAAGGGGAGAGGCACTCATCTCAAGGGTCCACCCCTAGGGAAACCACGACCTAGAAACCCAGCTGGGGAAGGCACACTCAGTGCTAGCCAAGGGACAGCAGCCTTAAGACCAAGCGCTGGAAATAACTGGTTTTCCACCAGAGGAGACTTTTTGTCCTCACCCTGCTTTTTCTTCGTTGCCTTACGTGAACATACTAAAATGCTGTCAAACACGGACCTGGAGAAGGACACCTAGCCACCACCAAGCCCGGGGGGGCTGGCCGCAAAGCCCTTCCTTCCCCCCGTGTGCCACGAGCCCTGCAGGTGACAGCCGAAGAAAGGCGGATGCCAAAGCCGCGACAAACGGGAAAAAAAAAAAGAGCGGGACGAGCTCGTCCCTGGGGAGGCAAGGAAGGGGTTAAAACCCAACGGGCTGGCAGAGCGGGCCCGGGACACGCCTCCCTCAGGCACCCGCGCTCCGCGGGGCCAGCGAGGCGAGGGGACCTCGCAGCGGCCGGGGCGGGGCGGCCCGGGGGCCAGGCCGGCGGCCGAGGCCCCGCTTCGCCTCCTGGCGGCGGGGCGTGGCGGGGCCTGGGCTTCTTCCCTGCCTCCCCCACACTCCCCGCCCAGCCTCGGCGGCCGCAGCTCCGGCCCCGGGACGGCGGCCCGGGAGGCGGCGGGGGGCGCGGCGGCTCCGCACTGCCGGTGGGGGAGCGCGGTGGCACGGCGGTGGGTGGGGTCTCGGCTCCGGCGAGGGCGGGAGCCAGGGGCGGCCGCGTCCCCGGGGACGGCGGGGGGTGGGGAGGTGGAGGCGGGGGGGCCGCGGGGACGGGACGGAGGGCGGCCGGCGCTGCCCCCGCGGCGGCAGGGCGGAAAGAAGAAGCCGGCGGCCCTCGCCGGGTGCGAAATGGCGGCGCTGGCTGGCTGGCTGCGCCTCCCGCTCCCCGGGGCCGCCGAGCGCTCCACGCCGCGATCACAAAATGGAGGACGCGGCGGCTGAGCCCGCCGCCGGGACGCGGCACCGCGCTCACCTGAGTCCGCTGACGGTAGGCCGGGCCGCGGGCGCCACCCGATCGGCTGCCTTGCTCGGGGCTGTGGCGGAGAGAAAGAGCCGCTCCCGTCTCCGGCGAGAGCCAGCGCTAAAGGGCGTTGGCACAGGCAAGCCTACCCGCTGCTCAGCCCGCGCCCACGCGGCCAATCGCGGCCTGGCCTGCGAGCCGGGCTCCGCCCCCCCGCGCCCCGATAGCCAATCCAAGCAGAGCGCGCCGCCGCGGGGGCGAGCGCGGGCAGGGCACAAGCTCGGTTGGCCCGTGGGCTGCGGCTAGGGCCACGGGGTTTCCTCCAATTAGATCCAGGGTGAGATGACGTCACTGTCGCCATGGTGATGCTTCTACATCACTCCCCCCTTCTCCTTCCCCTCCCCCGCCGTCCCCCTCCCCCCTGCCCCGGCAGCCGGGGCCCGGCCCCGGCACGGGACAGTGCAGGGGGCGCCGGGCCAGCGGCGGCGGCACCGGTGGCGCGAGGGGACGAGGCGCGCGGCCAGGGTGGGGGGAGGGGGCCGGGAGCTGCCGCTTGGGAGGCGGCGCCGGCCAAGGCGGTGCCCGTTGCGCGGCGGGGCGGGGCGGGGTGAGCCGAGGCCGAGGTGAGGCGGCCCCCCGGCACTGGCCGTCGGTCCTTCGCCGCCCGAAGGGGCAGCGGCGGCCGCTCTTCTGCCCGTGGCTGGCTGCGCCCTCGGGCCGCCTATCCCCTCGGCCGCCGGCGGCCGGAAGCTCCCGCAAGAGCGGGGCGGCGGGCCCGGCCCTGGCCGGCTGCCCCTGAGGTGGCTCGGGCGGGGCGGGCCCGGCCCGGCCCGCGGCAGGGGCGGGAGGAGCGGGTGTGGGCGGTGAGGGCCCCGGGCTCTTCCGGAGCGGCTGTGCGGGGACAAAGTCCGCCTTCCGGCGGCCGGGACGGAGGGGGGCTGGCCGCCGCCTCTAGGCCCGGCCTGCCTGCGCCCCGGCCCGGTGTGGGGGTGGCAGGAATGCCACGGAGACTCCTCTCCTGGCGGTTTTGGTTTATTTTGGTGGGTTTTTTTCCCCCCACTGGCAGGTTCTCAAACGCCATTGTCGGTGAGGGTGGCTGCGCTCTGCCCCGGGGGCTGGGGTGACTGGAGGGTGTTCCTGAACAGTTCGTGTTCCCGAGGCCCCACGCAGGGGGAGGCAAGCATTTCACTTCAGTAACCGTCAATAGATTTACTTCAACCCCCGCCCCCCCTTCTTGATTTCACCTTAATGTTCAAGAGGCCAGAGGTGCAATGGACACAGGCTGGAATTTTAGGTCCATACTATGACTTACAAATAATAAAATGTTACCCATCCATGAATGGATAAACACGGGGCGCCTATTGCCATATGTACGTCCAAAACGCTGGCCAGGTTGGTGCATGATTTTGTCTACACTGGCGCTGCCTCCGTCTCAGAGGGTGTGGTAAGGACACAGTGGGTTTGTGCTGTTTGTCCTGGCTTTCAGCAAACATAAACCCAGGCGTGGATCAAATGCATCTGGTCTGTCAGGGCTCAGGCTACTTTGCGTTCACCAATGTCTTTGTGCGGTACCAAGTCTTTGTGCAAAGTGATGAGACTTCTTACCTTTGGTTTCAGCATCGCCAAATATAGTCATGCTGAGGAACTTCAGCATCCAGATGGGATGATGAATTCTCTGAATCAACCCCAGGATGTTATTGTCTCAACTCATAAAGCTCTTGATCTGTGTTTGGACTAGGACTGGGGTTCTGTACGTGGAAATTGGATCTATGCTGCGAACGAGCCACTCTCTTTGTCATTTGAGTTTGGGAAGCATTTATTCTGTTATAAAAAAGGACCTATTGATAACACCTTTTTCAAAGTTAATGAAACTCTTTCAGAAAGCATTATGGAAATGTATTACTTTACCCCAGAAATTACTGTCTTGGCAACTTGCTACAGTTGTAGGTTGCCTTTTTATTCTTCCCTGTCAGCATGACCAAAGTCCCTAATGATTAGCTTCATCTACACATGAAGTAAAGACCAAAATTGACCAATTGTGCAACAAAACCTTTTGTGATTAACATCGTATCTTCATCAGAGAGAAAATTAACCATTCTACCTACAGGGCATGGGTGAGTAGGTTTTATTTGAGAAAGGACAGGTGACCTAGTCAAGGCTACCTCCTTCACTGATTCCCCTCAAAAACGGGGAAGATACTAGAATTAACCTCATACCATGTAGTTCATATCTCTCTCCCACCTACTGAGATGTTGCATTAAGAAATGCAGAACCATCTTAAAAGTTGGGAAGTGCTGGTCATAGCAAGTCTGTGTTCTTAGAGCTGTGTGATGGATCCAGACTTAACTGCATGCATGATGTAGAGTCTGATATGTATGTGCAGAGCAGCTGCATGGCCTGGGTGTCTGGCTTCAGACCTCCTGTGTGCCACTTGCTTTTCAGGTTTGGGTCCCGTGGGCTTATGTGCCTTAAGACTGCACTGTGATACGGTTTTTTAATCACATAGCCATAAGCTCATTTCCCCAGAGGAACCCTATTGCTAAGTAGGAATGATGTTCTTTGGGGAGCTTTTATGAGAGGAGGCTTGAAGAAGTCGTTGTGTTTAGTTTAGCAAAATAAAGGTTAAGAGTAGATTTGATGTCTCAAAAGGAGAGCAAACAACATGGATGGAGAATTGTTATTTAAATGGAAAACAAATATGTGTAGAATGGGCAGTAATGAATTTAGACTGTGAATTAGAAGATTTGGAATTTTCAGAGCAATGAGACTGCTGAACAACATCCCTGTGCTGAGGGCAGGAAGCCCATCCGCTTTGAAAGTGGAGCCTGATCAATTTATAAAAGTGCTTATATGATGTAGTTGCCTGAGAGAGCAGGAGACTAAACTCCAGAAGCTTTCCAATTCTGTGTTTCTATTTAATGTTTCTTTGATTGTTTATTCCATGTATACTGTAATGTACAGTTTCCTGCATAGCGTTATCCTTCATTGAAAAAAAAAAAATTAATTTACTTTAGAGCATTTCAGGAGTGCTATCATCCTACTAACATTAATGACTTTACCCTTGTCACACCATTATGAAATGGTTGGCATTATCTTGTCTTACGTCCAGGAAATGAAAAATATGAACCCTTCAGGATACCTATGCGGAGAAATATAAGACCTTAATTTCCAGAGTGGTAAATTCTAAATCGAAGACCTTCATTTCCAGGGTGGTAAATGCTTTATGCTACTCGGCATGTATTGAAAGTCCACCTCCCACTGACTTCAGATGCGTGTACTCACATTCAGTATCTTAGCAGCTCATGCCACAAATTACTCAATTGGGGTGTGGGAGAAAAACGAGGAATATAATGCAAATTCCTTGGACTTACATGTGAACTTGACGACAGAGTTAGAATCCAGTTTTCTAGAGGCTCAGTTATTTGCCATAACTGTAAGACTCTCCTTTCTTTTTCCCAGCAGAGCCAGCCCCTTCCATCACACGCTTTTCATCTCTGTAGCAAATGAGGTAGAGGTGGTACAGACAGCAGCTTCCTTTCCTACAGTCTGTACAATGGGTACATGGCAGGTGAAGGTAGCATCTCACAAAGCAAACATATAGCACAGTGAATTAAGGTAAACACACAAATGAAGAACCCCCAAAAGCAGACTTCTCTCATAGGATTTACACAGGCTGCCACTGAACTGAGCACTTTGGATCCATAGCATACTCCTGTACTATCTGAAATAGCCCTGTCGTGGGTAGTGGTTGAAAAACTTACTCATTTTGTGTCCTGCCTTGAGTGGGATGGAGATTCTTTACAACTAGTCTCATGTCTGTTCGCTTAATGGCAAGAGGATGTATTTAATGTTTATAAAGGCCCTGTGTTCTGGTGGTTAAGGACTTTTCTCTTTTGCTCTCATGCTGCTTCCTGTCATCCTCTTTGCCTTATTATCTGCCCCCTAATTTACACTGCTATCCCATCTCCTCTCCTGATTCCTGCCTTCTGCTCAGCTCCTGCCCATACACTCCCCATCTGGTTCTCCTTGCTGCCATTCTTTCTGTAGTTGTACTCTCTGCCCTTCTTTTCTTGTTCCAACTTCTAGTAAAACTTCTGGGCAGAGAAGAGGGCTTGCTTAGGACGACTGGAGGTTTAGCAGTCTTATGTGAAAGCTGGAGTCTTAAGGAAATTCTGCTAGCAAATTTTAAGATGTCCACTGAGCATACTAAAGTTGAGTTTTCCATATTTGGGTAGTTTTTCATGAAACCAGCAAAACACTTAACTTCCAACTGGCCAACTTCTTGATGAGTTTAAGGGTGCCACTCTGGTGGTTGTAGGTGTTGGAATTCTTCAACAAAATGGTAATAAAGTTTGTTAGCCTAGGCAAAACTGGATTTGCCTCTGATTTTTCTCTGTGAGAAACAGCTGAACCATTCTGGCTGAAACATGAAAAACGTTCTAAGTGTATTCATATAGACTGATCTGTATTTAAGCCTTTGGAGAGGAACTAAAATGATGGTCACAACTTTTCTAGATGAAGTAAGATACTACTTAGAGTTGTTTATGTCACACTTGGTTTGGAGACTTGGGAATGAAGTGATAAGGAGAAGATCTTTTGTTACACTAATGTAATTTATGTTCATATTGTAAAGGTGCTAGAGGTTGGCATGAGTGCTCTTCTACTTATATTAAAAATAAAAAGTCACCTACATAAGAGGCTAAAGCATCATCAAAGTCCAGTAAGTAACAAATAAATGTGAGCTAGTGGGATCAAGCTCTTTAAATATTATTTAGCCTGATTCTGTATTGTATCTGTACTGTGCTGGGAGGAAGGCCACAGGACTTCTTAAATTTTTGAAAATAGTTGCATGGGTTGTTCATTACTGGGCTAAACTAATCGCTTCAGGGAGGACAAGCCTCTGAAGAAGTTGTTGCGTGTGTAGCTAACGGTGGTTGCTGTTTTATGCAAACCATTTTCTTCTGCTGGGAGAAGAGGAATCGGGGAATACTTGAGTTAGGAATGTGACTGTCAGCCTGGGAGGGTGGTACCAAACCTCAGTTTTGCTCCTGAGTGCTACTTGTCTGGTTTAACTTGCTGCAGGGTAAGTGTATCTCCACGCTGGGAGTAGTTTGGTCTTTGCTGCTAAAGGATGATATTGATGAATATCAGTATCTGCTGCGGGGTGAATGCTGCTGTAGTCTGATACACTGAAGCAGCTACTGATCATGGTTGGTAGTAAAGACTCAGCCTTTGACACTTTTTCTTCCCTCCTGCCGTTCCAGTAGTTGATGTTAAATTCCACTCCTTTTTCTGGGTTCACCTTACTGAACATAACAGGGTTTCTCTGCATCCTCTCCTTCAGCAGCATGTGGTACTGAAGAATGGAAAAGACTTTGGGGAGCAGAGTCAAACCTGTGTTACCTGGGTGAGCTATCTCCCCACCTGAGACAGCTTTCCTTTCCTCCTGATGGGCCGTGAAGGAGGGAGGGCGCTGGCTAAACAGAACCATTCCCTTCTTTGTGCTGTTGGCATTAAAAAAACAGGTTTGTCAGTTTTGGTCCTAAGCAGGTCCAGTGGACCTCTTGTGAAGTGGCTCCAAAGCCCTGGGGCCTCCCTGTGCTGCAACTGCCAAGAGATGCTGGTGGAGATGTCCCATGGGGGATTCCTCTCCAAGAATACCCTATACCTGTTTAGTTGGACACAAAGCTTTTGCAGATCTCCCTTGGGTCTCTCCCTGGCTCTGTCCCAGCAATTGTGACTTGCAAGTGGGAGGACAGAGGAGCCAGCTGGAGCTCAGTGGCATCCCTGAAAGTTGAGGTGTCTTTTTTTATGGAAATGAAACAAATAGCCTTTTAATGGCTTTTGTTCAGTTAAATGCAACTTGCTCTGCCAAAATGTGATAAAGGGCCCCTTCTTGCATTAACAAACAGGAGTGGCAAAAGTCACCGAGATTGTCAAGTAAATTTTATCCTCCTATCAGGAGACAACAGTAGGGCCCCTAGAATTAAGATAAATGCAGCTAATTTCCTTTTAATGGTGATTTGATTATTCTTTCATTACAAGTAACTAGTTCCCTTTTCTAATTATATGGCTTGTTTTTATCTAAGAAAAATTACCCGATTTATGGGAGTGGAACATTAAAGTTGCTCATCCATGAACAGTTTATTGTGGTACTATGAGATTGCTGGTTTCAGAAAATGTCTATATTGCAACAGATATATATAGATTCTTGGCTCTTCTGCCGTTTTGCCAATGGTCAGGGCAAATGAGAAAGCAGGTAGCAGGAAGGGATGTGCAAGGCAAAAATGAAATGCAGAGGGCAGAGAGCATAAGCCCTGCACACATTTGGCATGTCTTTAAGGGAGCGAGAAGTATTGGAGGGGAAGCAGACACTAGGGAACAAGACCAAAATCATAGATTCACAGAATGGTTTGGGTTGGAAGGGACCTTTAAAGGCCATCTAGTTCCACTCCTCCCTGCCATGGGCAGGTACCTCTTCCACTAGACCAAGTTGATCAAAGCCCCATCCAACCTGGCCTTGAACATTTCCAGAGATGGGGCATCCACAGCTTCTCTGGGCAACCTGTTCCAGTGCCTCACCGCCATCATTAAAAAAAAATAATTTCTTCCTTACATCTAATCTAAATCTACCCTCTTTCAGTTTAAAGCCATTACCCCTTGTCCTATCACTACATGCCCTTGTAAAAAGTCCCTCTCCAGCTTTCCTGTAGGCCCCCTTTAGGTACTGGAAGGCTGCTATAAGGTCTCCCTGGAGCCTTCTCTTCTCCAGGCTGAAAAAACCCAACTCTGAGCCTGTCTTCATAGGAGAGGTGCTCCAGCCCTCTTACCATCTCCATGGCCCTCCTCTGGACTCGCTCCAACAGGTCCATGTCCTTCTTATGCTGGGGGCCCCAGAGCAGTTAACAAAATGTGTAGAAGTGCGCTGGTACTTGGAAAGGCTTAATCGGTTGTTTAATTATTTCAAGGACAACTCTGTCTGTTATGCCTTTGATCTCTGCACTTCTTGCTTTTTCTCTCTATCTTCTTCTCTTTCCCCTGCAGCTGCCATATGAATATGTTATCCAAACGGGAACAGGAACATCAGTCAACCAGCTTACACAGCAGAGGCTGGCAAGGGGACATTGGAGGTGTAGTTAGGAGCATGGTGAGGTTGTAAGAAAGCTTCAGGTCCGGCAGGCAGGTCACTGCAGGCCACTCTCATTGGTTTGGTTATCTAAACTGGTGTAGCTGTGATGGGCTAGGGATGTCAGCAGGCAAAATTGGTGCAGAGAGGCAGTATCTCTTACTAGATCAATTAACAGTTGGAAAAATAGACAAGCATGTGATCTGAGAGCACCCAATGGAGTTTCTCTGTATAATCTAAACATACTTTTTTGTTCTGTGCCATGTAATATTAAGGCTGATGGATATTTGAAGGTTGAGTGTTCATCTGTAAGGGTAAACTGATTGGTAAAGGAATCATGAATAATTATACCTGTACACTGTAGGTAAGCTGGGGTAATTCCCCACTTGGAAACTCCATTCTAGAAAGCAAGCCACTTTTATTCTGAAATACAGTGCCTGCTAAGGGAGCAGTAGCAACAAACTATAATTATCAGATTATTCCCAGTGTAGACAAACCATAAGAATAAAGGAAGAGGACAGAAAACACAGAGACGGAAAGAAGGTAGTCAAGCAGTTAACCAGAGATACCTGTCGGAAGATGTGATATAACTATGCTTTATTGTATGAACTTTATAGGCTAAAATAAAACTTGTAGTGAGCCTCAGAAGTTTGTTCAAAGGCAAGATATTTTTTCAAACTCAGTTTTGAAGAGTTCTTGCTCTTCTATCAATTCAATGTGGCAGTAGGATCTGCATGTATTGAATTTTTCTTTACAATTTGTAATGACAAGGTTCTTGGTTATGAGTTTAATTAGGACTCAGTACTGGCTTCCTTGTATATAGATCAGAAATCTGAGGACTATGAAAATTGCATGTTAAATCTCTAGCTAGTTATGATTATGTACCTGGTACACCATTAATAATGATTTATATATAGAATGAAATAATGCTTCAGTGGAAGAAGTGGATGGCATATGCATATATAGATATAAGCATATATCTATATATGCATATATGTATATATATATATACACATATACATATATATTTTAGGCTGAAATGCTCATTGACAAACCAAGAACAGGACACTATACATACATCTTTAGTAACTGAATTCTTTTTGGCAGCTAACATACTGCATCTTTGCTTTACTGAAATATTTTATCACCGTTGTACTTATCTGCCATCAGTATAAGCAAGCTGCTTAATGATGGCCTGTGCTAATGCAAATTGTATCCCTTAATTACTTGCATTAATGTTGTAGGAAGCCTCAGATACGCAGGATGAGCATTCATGGAGCTACAAGCAAGAAAAAAAAGCTTTGGATCAGTGAAAGAAGTATCTAGGCAATGGGTTGCCTCCTACATAAGCGGGATGAGCTTACCAATGGGAGGTTTTGCCTTCTGGAGAAACCTAAAGAAGAGAGACATCCCCCCTTTCCCTCTTCTTGTGTTCTGCTGCTAATGAGAGAATAGAGGTTTCTGTTGAGGTAAAGAGCTACACTTGCAACACATAGCCCAACAAAGAGTAAGATAACACGCTGTCATTTGCTGTGTTGGTAGGTAATGCCATTTCTGCAGTGGGAGATACTTCTGAATAGAGAGATTCACATGTGGTCCCAACCTGTGGATGAGTACATAAGGAGTTTAGTCTGAAGGTGCTACATGTTCATAATGTTACAGCAGTGATGTTGGGAGATGTTTTCAGATATAATTTCCACGTGTTTGAACACTGGAGACTTTCAAATAGAACACACAGAAAAGCTGTAATTAAATCCCAGTATTTCATTCTGCTTCTTTATGGGTTTCCTCCCAGGGCAGCTAAATGGTTCCTGTTCTTCTCAAATTATTCTTGTTTGTGTAACCTTCAGTAAAGTGTTTTTGAAAGGTTAGATGCTATTGTTATGTAGTTAGCATTGCTCCCCTTCTTAAGAACAGGCAATTCTATGAATTGATCTGATTTAAGTAAGTTTAAATGCAATGTTTCTGTAAATCTTTGCCTGTGCTTACAAGCTATGCATGGATCATTGAAATCATAACATACTTAAAGGGAAAGCTTTAGTATAAAATGTTATGTTAAATGAAACAAATATTCCATAAATCTGTTTTTCTGGCATCACAGATTACCACCTTTCTTAACTATTTTATTCAAATGTTTTCCTGGAGAGATGGCGTCTTACTTTCCCGGGTGCGATATTGGAGGAGTACTGATTGGCCATTTTGCTTTATTGTTCCCATGCTGCTGTCATTAGAGCTGGGTAGGAAATGAATGTCCTGCTCTGTCAAACTCTTCAGGAACTCAGAATTCTTACCCTGCAGAAGGTTACAGAACTTTCCTCATAAAAAAAAGAAACCATTATGTCTACAACATCAATGAAAGCGCTCACCTGGTATGCAAGACCTATTTTCAAGTTCCCATTTTGCAATTTTTTACTTCACTGGGTTATTTTAAATGTAGAGTGATCTCTCCTGTCTTTCCCTTATCTCCAACATAAGAAAGTTTTCAAAGTAGAAGTTTTATTGATCATTAATTTTCCAGCAGCCCCTCCTCCCATGTTTCAGCAGATAACTCTGCTTCCTGGCTTCAGGCCAAAATTTCCCCTAAAAATAAATACATAAAATCTCCATCCTTCCCATACAATGGAATCAATGTGCATAATATTGAAGAAATGTTTGGCTATACAATATGATACAGAAAGCTAAGCTTTCGATACTAATTGTAAGTAGGTTTTCCTTCTTAGCACGCATAGTTTAAAAATATGTTGTGGCTGTTGTACTACCTCATGCTGTATCAGAATCTGTATCAGAATCATAGAAAATGCTACATGAGGAGAAACTGGAAAGACATTTTCCTAGAACTTACCAGAAGCAAAATTTCTATGAACAAACTAATAAAATTCATCCTTCTCAAGGCAACAGTCAATGCTGCCTCCTTAAGAACCATTTTTTCCCCAGATATGATCTACTTTGTCCAGTGTGCCAAATGTATCAGATCTTGCTTCATGAAAGTCAATTTCTGCTATCCTCCATATATTCTGTCTCTTTTATTTTTTTTTTTAATTCTTTTAGATAGAAAGTGACCATCAGCTATATGTCTCAAGCCTGAAAGTCCTTTCTGCTTGAAATAGTGTTAGTGGGACATCACACAAAGTGCTGTTCTTCAGAGTGGGTATCATAATGGGCAGACTTTCTCCTTAGACCAGCACTGTGTTGTGTTGAGGTTTTTGAACTATAAGATAGTTCTACCACTTCAAATAGCTTGTCTTGATTCCAAATATGTTTGTAAGAAAAAGCTCCTTTGGTAAAGGTGATTGGATTTGAGATTTTTTAGAATTGGCAGGTAGTCATTACTGAGGGCAGAAAAATCTTAAATGAAAAAGGTTGTGTCCATAGGAGAGTATTGTAACTAACTGATGCATTCTTGGCTAGGTAGCTGCCCAGATAAGATTTAGGCATGATGGGGACAAACGTAGTCTATACAGTAATGAGGTGAAATAACAAAGACTTTATACAATGAGCAATCATTTGAGAAATAATTAGTTCTCCAGCTTTATGTTAAGTTTACAGGGGAATCAAGAACACCTTTTGGAGTCTTATGAAACAATTTCATTGAATAATTAAAAATGCTTCATTGGATATTTAGTGAATATATTTTTATTCTTACAGAATCACACAATCATAGGATGGTTTGGTTTGGAAGGGACCTTAAAGATCATCTAGTCCCACCCCTTCCATGGGCAGGGACACCTTCCACTAGACCAGGTTGCTCAAAGCCCCATCCAACCTGACCATGAACACTTCCAGGGATGGGGCATTCACAGCTTCTCTGGGTAATCTGTTCCAGTGTTTCACCACACTCATTGTAAAAAATTTCTTCCTTATGTCCAATGTAAATCTACTTTCCTTCAGTTTAAAACTGTTGCCCCTTGTCCTGTCACTACAGGCCCTGCTAAAAAGTCCTTCTCATAAGCCTTCTTTATATATTGAAAGGCTGCAATAAGGTGTCCCTTATAGATTAATGGAAGGGTGTATCCTGGAAATGTAAAGTCTGTTTCCCCAGACTTTGTAGGACACTCCACTGAAAGACAGACATGGATTTCTCTCTTTTTCCATGACATAGTTCCAAGTTGCTGAATTTTTTAGCGTCATAGTCCTAGCATCTCTCTGTAGCCTATGGAAAGCATTTCCAGGGGACAGTTCTTCCCATCCCACTAAGCCTCTGCAAGTGTCTCTTTCCAGATCCTTAAGCAAGTAAATAAAATGAAATAGGTTGAACATAAACCAAAGTCTACAAATATGAGAGCAATTTGATAATGGCTGAAATTTACTACTAATGGACCAATACAAAGACTATATACTAATTATGTCCAGGTTATGTTCACTCAGGAGGGACATAAGCAGTCATCAGGGCTGTATATAGGGCTAAATTTCATACTGTTTAAAGTGTTATTTGTTAGGGGGCTGAATTACCTAGATTTTTGCCTTTTATATCATACTGATATACTTTCATTCAAAGTCATATATTTTTTCAGGTGGAGAGGAATATTCTGTATTGCTGATGCAATTGGTTTTATTGTTATTCTTGGCACACAGTCTTTTAATTGGTTTGAATGAACAGTAGTTGCAGGGCCTGATAAGTAGGATGATTTTCATCAAGAGTCATTTAGTGCTTTGCTTTCACAGAGCACAAACTCCCTTTGATTCGCATTAAAAGTGTAAGGCCTGATTTTTGTCTGGTGTAAATCAGAGAAAATTGCTGCCTGTTGTGAATGTGTCTCTGTTGTATTTAATTAATTGCTTGAAGATTTTTCTTGTAAGCCCATTGTAGGATTTGTACAATCTCATTTAGTCTATCCTTGCTTCTGAAATTCTTCATTATACCTCTGTGAACACTTTCTGTTTCTCATATATATTTGCAATGGGAGACTTGGTAATTAACACTGCTTGCAAGGTGAGACTATATTGATTTAGACAGCAGTTTAATGCTTTCAGGACTTTTCTCAGTCCAGTGCTTCCTCATATTCTGTCAGCTTTTTAGAGTGATGGTGAACATTGTGCAAATGTTCTTATTTTGCTGACCAGATCAATACTTAAATGATTTTTTCCAAGACTGTACTCGATAACATGGAGTTTCCTCTGTTTTGTGTTGTCCATTCAACCAGCATTTGTTAGGTCTGTATTCAGTTTTTTCACAACCTTATCTCAGGCTTCTGTTTTGACTGTCAAATAACATTGTATATCAGTTGTAAACTTGCCCGGCTCACGCTCTTTTCCAGATTATTAGTGAAGACATGGAGCAGTAGCCTGCATCTTGAGGCACTGTGCAGTTCATCTTTGGCCTGAGTAAAAAGCAAAACTCTTTTGTCTACATCAGTGGCAACAGCAGAACTGGATGCAGCTGAGAAGGCAGCTAAAAAAATCTTCTTGTCCCTGTAGACTTTAGCATTGGCTGAAGTTTGAACCAGTTTGGATTAAAAAATTCTGCTATGAGCAGCTGTGGTGGCATCAGAATCCCGGGGTGGTTCCAAGAAACCTGTAGGAGTGGAGCCCATGGATGAGCATTTCCTACAGCCTACAGAGCCATGCACTTGTTACCTGGAGTCTAACCACCCTGGACTGCTGCTGGTCGGCAGCTGACCTCTTGAGTGGGAGGTGAAGTGTGGGTGAAGGTAATGGGTGTGTGTTCTGCTCTCTACAATACGCACAAGCCTGGCTGGTGCACTGGAGATGGTACACAGCTGACTCGATTGCACTGGTATCAATGTAAGGTGCTCTGTACGTTTTTTCTCTTTCAACCAGTCTTTCTAGTTGTTACAGGAAAGGGTTATTTCTGCACATAGCTTGTCATCACTGTGGCTCATTCAACAAGCCCGGGGTAGTACGGAAGTCCACAATCCCTGGAAACTCTGCTCTCTTTGCTATGTTATATTCCCAAAGGTCCAACATAGGATGACTAGGTCCTGGCATCTTCTACATTCCCAGATGATTGCCTGGCTCCTACTCAGCTATGGGCTTTCCACTCTTCTCATGCTGCTGAAATATTGATGCTGCTTCATTGCAGAAGAGCTACTTAATGCCCGTGTTTAAGTACAAGAGCCTGATGTGAGACATTCCCTTCTGTAGTTCATCTCATCTCTCAAATGCATGTAGGCAGCTTGTGGAGGGAATGGTTTTGGGGTGTGGGGGGAGAGAATGTGTGAACAGATGGGGAAAAAATGGGATCAGATATCAAAATGCCAGGGTAGGAGTCCCAGCTGAGAAATCTGAACAAAAAGAAGTGTTTCATTAGCTGGAAGGAGATGGTTATGTCTAGTCCAACCTGGCAAGGAAGATCCACTTTTCAACATTTCTCTAAGGCAGCTTCTGAGGGAGTTGTTCCTGCAGGTCTGTCTCCCCTCTCAGTTATGAAGTCTTTAGTTATGAACAGTAAAAGTATGCTGGGGGTACTTTTGGGAAGGCGGTATGAGGAATGCTGGAAGGCTCTGTACTTGTTCACTGAAGCACAAGAGCAAATTCTCTGCACGTTTCAAAGCAGGAGCATGCCTGTTTGGCTGCGTCTGTCTCAAATGCTGCAATCCTACCTTACGATTCACTCATACTGCCTGCACAAGTGTAGCCTAAACCTCCTATATGCTAGCCCCTTTGCATCTCTCTTTTTCCCCCCACCAAAACAGCCTCAGTACCTCTTGAGACTGAATCTGTCTTTGTTCAACACAAAACCCCCAGTGTCTTAGAGTATCCCAGCAAGATCCCAGTAGGACTTTTGGTGTTAGCACATTCACTTTATTACCGGTGAAAATGACTCTTCTTATACCTCTTGGCATCACACTTTGGTTTCTCAGCCCTGCATCACATTAGCAAGGGGTTGTCAGATTGTGCTTAGCTAGAAATATTGGGTGCTCCTATTTTGCTGCTAAATTATGGGCTTCTAAGTTTATAGCAGAAATTCTGGTGTTAATCCCTAAATACATGACTTTATACTCCATGATCTTCAGTTTTATCCTGTCTGTTTTACTCTTAGCCCACCTGTATAATACTCTGATCTTCCTCTGCACTGACACAGCCTTTGAATCTTGTGATATGCTCTAGTTTCATTAGCATGTTTTCATTTTCTTGTGCCAAGGTCGTTAATGAAAGTATTAAATAAGATCAGTTCCAAGGTCCCAAGCTTGAAGAAGCCTTAATTGGTTGTGCAGGGCACATTTTGTAGATAAACAAAGGACACAGCACAGATTGTCATGGGAGCAAATCAGCCTAATCCTAGTGACTTCTGTAGAGTTATTCTAGTTATTCAAAGGATGCTGCTTCATTTCAGTCTTTTGTCCTGCACACCGATAGCAAAACAGTCCCTTGTCCTATGGCCTGAGTAGCTTTACAAGGACAATGAAATATGATTTGCAAGAAGCATGGATAGATAACACTGATGTTGAGGTGGAGGCAGGACAGAAATACTAGTGTTTTACTGCTGAGTGCATTTTGCAGCAACTTTATAAAGAAAAAAAGTGAGAGGGCCTTGTGCAGATGTGAGAAGAGGCAGTGGATACACGAGCTGAATGCCCTGAATAGCCAGATAAGGAGCCTCACAGAAATGCTGTATGTTCTTGGAGGCATAGAGTCAGAAATGCATTGTGCTTCTGGCGTGACTCAAAAAGCTGCTTGTGAAAAACAGATATGTCTTTGTTTAAAACATTAGTCAAGCTTATTGCATGTCTTCTTGTGTATGGGATACTATTACCATGATTCATGTGTACCTTTTACCTTATTTTATGCACAAAATCAATTGTACTTCCCGTGGGATGGGAAGATATTTTCTTTTTTTTTTTCTTTTTTTTTTTTAATAAATAGCAAGGAGTACATAGAGCTAAACATTGAGCAAAAAAACATTATTAAGCATCTGAAAAGCAGTTAGGAGTATTAAAACCCATGGGCTTTAGGAGGGTTACCTGCCCCTCCGTGATCCCCAAGAGCTGGTGTGCTGTAGCGTATCAGCCCTTTTCTTGCCCTCTTCTGCCTCTCTTCTCTTTATTCCACTGAAGCTCTGGGGAAACAAAGGAGAAGAACAAGAAATTCCTTTCCAACTTACAGGCATTAACCCAGTGCAGATGTCCTTTTGCCTTTTCTTCAGGTTTGGGTCTTCATTCTCACAGATTCTTTCCAGACCTAAACAAATCTGAAGTTACAAGGATTTCATCTTCCCAAATTTTTGCTGTTCCCCTGGGCCTGTTGTATAAAGACAGTGCTTTTCTCATAACTCAAGGAGAAATTTATTAAACACGGCATGGATTTTTAGATATCCAGGGAAGGAGCAGGAGGCTAGAAGGCTAACTGGAGAGAGGTTTCAGGGTGTATGTGTGCCTGTGTTGGGAGGGTCGATGGCTGCTTTCTGTATAGGGTAGTAAAGTGCATGAGAGGCAAATTAGTAAGTGGGCACCTTTAGGGCTGTCCTCACTTTGAAGGATGTCACTATCAAGCTTGTTGCCAGCAGGCAGAATCAGATTTTTTTTTAATGAGGGTAAGGACACAGGAGGAAAAATACATCCTATTCCTCCAGAATACTTGCCCCACAATAGACAGAAGCACACTTCCCCCCAGTCCGTGCACCACCAGAAAGCTGTGTTGATGCACAGGCTCCATACTAAGGGGGAGCACTACTTTTGGCGTAAGTTCATTTAATCCCAGCAGGTCAGCATGAAGTATACTGCAGAATGACAGGAAAACTGCAGAGAATTCTCTATAGCAACTGTCAGAACTCCTTTCCTTTGGCAAGTGTCTGCATAGCCTGAGCTCAGCGATTTCCCTCATAATAATAATTTATGCTGGCTCAAAGCTGAGGGCATCAATAAAACTGTAAGCCAGCAACATGTCTCTAGAAGTTTTTTCCCCCTTGTTCAGTAAGCACTGTTAGAATAAAAGAACTTTTCCTTCCAACTGATGTGGTTTTCCTTTACCTGTGGATTCCTTTGACTGATGTAATGCCCTATCATCTGGGCAATTAGCTCAGTGGAGGAGGAGGCAACAAGCTTTATCAGTGATCTGGATAAGAGGATCGAGTGCACCCTCAGTAAGTTTGCAGAGGACACCAGGTTGGGTGGGAGTGTCGATCTTCTGGAGGGTAGAAGGTTCTACAGAGAGATCTGGACAGGCTGGATCAATGGGCTAAGGCCAGTTGTATGAGGTTCAGCCAGGCTCAGTGCCAGGTCCTGCACTTGGGTCACAACAACCTGATGCAGCACTACAGGCTTGGGGAAGAGTGGCTGGAAAGCTGCCCGGCAGCAAAAGACCTGGGGGTGCTGGTCAACAGCTGGCTGAATATGGGCCAGCAGTGTGCCCAGGTGGCCAAGAAGGCCAAGGGCATCCTGGCTTATATCAGAAATAGTGTGGCCAGCAGGACTAGGGCAGTGATCGTCACTGGTGAGGCCACACCTCGAATGCTGTGTTCAGTTTTGGGCCCCTCACTACAGGAAAGACATTGAGGTGCTGGAGTCCTTAGGCTTAAGCAGCCCTCTGAGTCCACTGGAGAAGAAATTGCCATTCCCAGTTGGACACAGTTGTTTACTATGCATTGAGTGTTCATCTCAATGCTATTAAACTCAGAGCAAGTTTGTGAAATGCACTATACATAACTCCTATCCCTCTGACATCCATCCATCTGGAGTTAGGCATGGAAAGGGAAAGACAAAAAGCTCTCTCCTGGCTCATCCCTTACTGTAGGAGATCACTTTTGTTCCATTTCCCCACATTCTTTGCATTCTTTCGCAGTCAAGGCTGGGTCTGGAGTGAGAACCAGACAGACTGTGAGTCTGCTGCAAAGCCGTGGGCCTGAGGCACAGGGATGAACCTTAGCAAATGTTCACCTGCAGGAGGAGGGGGTGTGTGCCTTGTGAAGCATCTCACTCTTTCCACTGAAGGGTTAGGGATCTGTGTCTGCAAAGGAGAGGGAGCATTGTGGACAAAAGTCTTCTGTTCAAATCTACTCCCTTTCAATGATGGGGAGAGGAACAGTTCCCTCTCCCCAGTGAAAAAGGCAGGACCAGCAGTAGATTTGGTCCCTGAACTCAGGACATCATATTATCTACCTTTCTGTGTGAATTTTACCATTAATATTTCCCCAAATCTGGGCAGAACCTTCCTAGCACATTCCCAGGAGGATGTGACACACATTTTAAGGTACACTGCAGGCACTATGCCTTGCATGTACAGTACTGGCCATTTTGGCTGCAAGCTTTCACTGCCAAATATTTGGGAGTAGCTTAGTTCCTATGGTAATGCAGGTATACATCTGCCAGGAAGGATCTGCTCTGAATGATGTTTGCTTTCTCCAAGTATTTGTCCTTTGAAGCATTTGTCCAAAGGAGACACTTCCTTTGTAATGTCCAGCAAAGGACAGCTTGAGAAACCACAGCAACCTGCTCCAAGCTAACTTCTGAGCTGAAAGGAGGAATATGGCCACAACACTGCATCCCACCGCTAGGGAAAATAAAGCTGGGAATGTTGCTTTTTTTCCTGCTCAAAGAAAGCAAAGTGAAACAGAAGCCTCGCAGTCTTTTGTATCAATCTAATTGAATAGAAAAATGAAGGACATCAAGTAATCTGGACTTTATAGCTGAAATCTGATCTCTGTCAAAGCATTTCAAGGATGTGCATCATGCCTGTTAAAGGTGTTATAATCATGATAACAGAACTTGCACGCTAATCTGTGCTGCCCTTGCCACAAAGTACCCTGGTGATTTTCCTTCTGTCTTCATTCTGCATCATCAAGGAGGCTGAGCCCACATTAAAACTCGCAGGCCGGTGCTGAAAGTGTGACTGCCTCCCCTAAATGTGTCAGCTAGCTATTAAGAGATTATAAGCAGTTTAAAGGCAATAATGTGAGGTGGAGTCATGTGTGTTTTCAAGCATTGCTGTGCAACAGGCAGTGATGCCCTGCCCATAGTATCCTTGGGAAGCTCCTATCACTTTGTCATCCTGACTGTAATTGGCGCATCAGAGTGAGTATCCCTGTAGGTATGCGTTTACTGTGGTATTTGTTTATTTAGTCCCTTCCATGCCTCCATCTCAGGACTTTCCAGAGTTACAGAAGCTGGGGAGGACATTAGGCTCTTTCGAATGAAGAAGTGTTGGAAGCATAATACAGCGCTTCTTTTGTGCACACAGGAAAGCTTTGCTCACCCCGAGTAGCTGCAGATACAGGAGGCTGTTGGACACAGCCCCTGCTCTCTTATGTCACTTATGTGCTGCTAATAACCTCCAGCCCAAAGAAGTATCATGTTTCTCTCATGGAGTTTTTCAGGCTTTGTCTGATCCATGAATTAGATTTAACCCCTGCTTCAAGCACTGCTTGAGACCTTGTTAAAACTGAACATTAAACATCTAAATTGTATTCCAACAATTCATTTAATTTCTTTCTTTTTGCACTTAATGCAGCATCTTGCTTTTGTTTAAGGTCTGCTTCCTCACCTGTTTTTTTGGTGTATGCCCACGCAATATTTAAATGATTGAGATTGGTGTGTGACAGATATTTAAAATATTTAAATTGCAAGCCAAGGACTGGTATATAACTCATCATTTTAGCTGACATCATTAGGAACCCTGAAGGACTGGTTGAGCCTTAGGCCTGAAACACCTCTCAGCTCCTTTTAAAGTTTGGAAGTTCAGCTTTACCCACAGATCTAAAGTTCCTAAATGTTGCCACTGCCTCAGTTTATGAAGAAAATGGAGATTATGTTGACAGATGTCATGCAATTTAGACTCTTAATTCCTTGTTAAATACCTCAAAAGCATCATTAAAGGCTGTGGGAGCTGGGCACTTGCTCAGGTGCACTGGCCTCTGATGCCGGGAGGGAAATCCAAGCCACAAGCAAAGCACATTTCACCCTCCAGATCCTTTTAGCAGGTCCTTTCCTAGGGCACAACTTGTTGTTTACAACAAAGGAAGTACTACAACTAAAACACAGACCCCAGGGGCTACTTCCCTGTCTCCATTAACCGGAGGAAATAAGACACACCTTCCAGGTGACCTGAGAATCTACTTTCTAAGGTGCCACACAGACCTGAGGTAGGCAGATATGCCAAAACCATCCTGAGGCTGCTGCTCTATCTTGTAAAAAGCTGCAGCATTTCTTAACGCATGTGAGCTCCCAGACACTGAGATGTAAAAAAGCAATGCAATGCTTCTGAAGATCCCACCAGGCACCTTGTCCAATCCAAATTGCTATGATGTGTCTTGAAATAAGAGAAGCAACCCTTCTTCTTGACAAGTTGAAAGCAGTGATGCACGCTGATATGGATACGCTGCCCTATTGATAATGTGGATCCTTTCCCACCAGTTGCAAACTAGAGCTCTACTTCATGGAGATGCTGCATAAGCACTTTGGCTTCAGTGGCAGCTGGGGCTGATACCATCTTGTGAGGGGTTCTCAGAAGTTTGCAGGAGCAGTTTTCAATAGCACAACAGGTCTCTCTGTTCCTCTGGATTATAAATTGTGTCCTTAATTTTGTCTCCATATTCAGAATTGTGTTACTGAAAAGGTCAATATTTTATCAACACAGCTGTCTGCATCTCAATTTTTGAAGACAACTAATATTTCAGAAGTGCCGAGCATCCACAATTCCTGGGCTTCTGGCAGCGCAGTTCTGAGTTTCAATTTATGTATTTGACTATGATATTCATCCTGCATTTGTTATGCAAACCATTAAATAATTTTTAATAAAGCTCTTTTGTTAACAATAGGTCAAGTTAAGTTGCGGTGCTTTTTACACGAAATATTTTTTCAGAACTTGCTTTTGATAAATGCTAAACAATTTGAAGGAAGGAAACATCTTCCATTTCCTCCAAGATCATTGTCATGCTGTCAGGCTTATGAGTAGACTTCAGGGGAATCCTACACCTTGACTTCTGGAGGCTGCTGGATCCCACCGCCTGCAGCGAGGCCCTTGAGCGAGATGCTCAGGCCAGGCCAGGCCACAGCAACAGAACCCTCACCTAAAGAAAACATCAAAAATATACCAGTTAAAATACTCTTGCAGAATGGTGCCCAGCTCTAATCAGCAGAGGAAAGCAAAACAACAGGAAAAACTGGGAAAAGTCTGAGAAGGATTCTCCAATGGTGGTGGTTTGAAATCTGCCCTTATATAACTTCTTGAAGTCACCAAATATGAACTAGGTCCAGCAAACTCATTGAATTTTTTATTCTATAAATAGTTTCCTCTCTCCAGCAGCATGAGTTTAAGGCTTAATAGTGGTTTGGCAGTTTGCAGAGAAAAACCTGAACAGTCTGCCAGTTTGCTGTGAGGGAGGAGCGGAGGGATGGTGAAACACCCTATGACTCTGAAGCAGCCTACTGACTTAAGGTGTGAACTTAACCCCGTTGTGGGATTCAACATGTCCAATTATTTGGAAAACAGGAAAGCCCAAACCTCAGGGGAGACTGCCTTCCCCAGCACCCTGCCTGCCTGCGTGACTCAGCGCTGGAGCCTCTGACGGTCTCCCCTCTGGGCTTCAGCACCTCGGCAGGAAATCCCTGTTTTATGCACCCCAATTTCTACATAGTTTTTCAAGTGGGGGAAAAGCATCCAAAGTGTTTGTTGGGATTTTTATGATTATGCCTTACAACTTGCTTTCCCAGCTCAGTTCAGTGCTGCTAACTGGAAACGCAGAGTTAAAGGAGGCAGTACTGAAGTTACTAAAGAAGCCAGGCAGGAAAGAGAAAACAATGCCTTGGATAAAAACCATTCCCCCGGATAGAAATGGATAACCAGGATGAAAGGGATGAAGAGGGATGCCTGAGCTCCAGCCCCTGCCTGAGAGGCTCCTTTGGGAAGACTGGGGAGAGGCAGGCAAGCTGAACTGCTAGTGTAGGAGCCTTGCAGCAAGGGAGGGAGCTGGGGGCTGCCGGGTTGTGTCGGTGGGAAGCTGGAGATGGAGCTGGCTGCCAGCTGCTCCTACGACCCCCGAGGATGAGCAAACAGAACTTTCCTGGGCTGGGAACAGAGATGATTCATGTAGGTAAGGGAATATACTGGGAGAAGTATGTGTGGCTGAGGGGGTTATAGCTTGGCCATGTGTCACTTCGATTATTAGTAGGGATGAATAAAAAAGGTTTCTTGCGGGGGAAGCTGCAGATTCATAGCAATTGACTGGTGGAAAGCAAACCTTTTTCTGGGAGAACTGAAGTAGCTGTAGTTGGTCACAGCTTAGCATGAGCCTTGGCAAACCCCCCAGGAGAGGAGGGACTTGAGCCCCTCTGCTCACTGAGCATCCCTGCTGAGACTCCAGAGGGGAGGGCAGTGTCTGTGGCCCAGCAGCCATGACAGGACCAAATTCTCATTTACTGATTACTGTTGTTAATCTTCAGTTCAAAGATCGTACATAGACATCAGAGCCATCCCTGCCTCTGCTGTGGATCCTCTGCTCAGAGGAGGCCCCAGAGGGAGGTCCTTGGCGGGCAGTGTATCAGTTCAAGTTGCAGACATGCTTCATGTTACTGTGACAACTGTGCACGCAAAGCAAGTACACTGAGGGGTCTGTGCCCTGGTCTGATCCCAAGGCACCTCTGGACACAGCATGTGCTCTCCTGTGCAACAGGGAGAGCCTGCAGGGCTGATGCTCCTTCCCACCGCCATCGCAGGTGCAGCTAGCCCTTTTCTTTCAGGAATGTACACCCCTCAAACAAGAAAGGGAGGAATATCCTCTCCAGAAGACACATGAGAGGATCAAACTAGGCGAATGAAACCTGTCAAGATTCTCCTTATGGGAGTTTTTTGTGGGTGCCCCCTGCCATGACAGGAGTGGGATTTACCCCTCAGTGAGTCAGAACACCATGACTCATCTCCCACAGTTCTGCCTGGGTTTGCTTGTGTCCTCATGTACTAACATGGCCCAGGTGATCCACTCAACATGCTGATTGTCCTGGCTCTTCTTCTTCCTAGTTCCAGAAGTGTTTTGCTGTTGAGTTTCAGTCCTCCTGTGCTTTTGCCCTAGGATCTCCTCTCCCCCTAATAGTGTTTTCTACTCCAGGGCAGGGCATCGTCATGGTCATCTAGTGTTCAGGTTTCTGTCCATGTTCTGGGCACGTCTATGATGCCTGTGGAAATAGGATCCATTGGCATCTCAGCTGGCCCGGGTTTTGCCTGTTGCCCCTTGTGCACCACGGATGCTCTGTGTGACCCCTGTGCTGTGCAAGGCTGGGCAGGGAGAAAAGGTCTTCTCCAAAGCGAGTGTCCTGCATTGCTGGGGTGCAGTCCTTGGCCAGGCATTTCCACCTTACACAGAAAGTAGAAGCCCCGTTCTTTAATATCTTAGGAGTGAGGTGTTTTCCATTGATAAAACTTTCTGAGACCCTTCACTCTTTGCCTTTTCCATTCATTGTGCAGAGAAGAACATTTTTTTTTTTCTTTTAAGAAGATAAGGAGTATGCATGTGTTATTTAACAAATGTATTGAAAATTTCATCAAGAAAAGTGTTTTAATAGGCAATCCTGGTTTCATGTGCTATTTACTTATGATAGCTTACCTGAAAAGTTTTGCTGTACGGAAAATGTGATGTTCTTATGCCAAGACAAAATGTCTTTCAGCCCAAGTCATTACACTTACTTGGCCGTGACCCTGATTAGAAGAGTAGTGAAACTAGTTCATAAATTGACTTTTATATCAGTGGCCTGATGAAAGACTAGAGTCCACAGACTTTAAAGATAGTGCATGGCACTATTTTCCAGAAGTTGTGCTGTTAATATTAATATCCTGGCCAAATTTTTATGCAAATAATTAAAAGTTGCTGTATGGACTGTCGCCTGCATGTGGAATGAAACCTGGTCCTAACAAAGGCAGTGCTGAACTTCACAGGATTTTGGGGTTATATCCTCATTTGGGGTAAATTGTGCTTGATACATTGACTTCATTGTGCCTGACTCTACCCGAGTCAGGATTCATCTGCATGGGAAGTCAGATCACTGCAATTATATATTGCTGCAGTTATGCCGTATAATCTCCCATGTGGATCCCCTTATTACAGGATAAAGAGTGACTTTTTTGCAGCTTAGTTTAAACTACCTCTTAAGAAACATCAACTGTGTTCAAAATGGCCACGGTTCATATTGGAAGAGAAATACTCACATGGGGAATTAGGTTGCCAGCATGATTAATTAAATTCACACCTTTCTTTATACTGGTGTAATTCCCCTTATCCATGGTTAGTGTCAGGTTCAAGGCAGTGTTAATCCTTCTAGCAGCCTTTTTAAACTTCTGTTGAGAGTCTGCTGCTAATGAGCTGTTGGAACAGAGAACCTTATTTCTGACATTTTAACAGGAAGATCCTTTTTGCTGCTGCACCTGGGCTGGGCAAAGCCAGAAGCTGCTGGTGTAATCACGTCCCTGAGACCTCAGAGCAGTGGATAGTGTCCAGTAAACATTACTGTTCCCAGTTTTACATCCTTGTTTATTTGTGCTTGGTACAAAAAATGAAATCTTGGCCTCACTGATGCCAATGGCAGAAATTGGAGAGGGTTGTAGCAGGACAGGTTTTTGCCCAGAGTCCACAGAGCCATTCTCCAGGGGTTACCTTTGTCTTGTTTCCCAGCCCTGGGCTCACTCCATCAAGCAATGGTTTTCTTCTAAAAGAATTAGTGAATTCAGTAATTCTTCCCCCATTAGACAGGTTAGTTTTATCAGCTCCAATAGAATGGAACAATATGCACAGAAATATGCTCAAGTCTCTGCACAAAGGCTGAACTCGTGCTGGCAATAAGGACTGACTTTTACCCCCGGGGCCATTTCTGCTGCTTGTTTGTCATGACCTGCTACAGCTTAGGAGCTAGAATGATCCCCTTCCATTTCTCAATATGACTGGCAAAAAGGACGCCATATCATCAAATATTATAGTCAGCCATCTTGATGCCACAAAGGCTGTTCTTCAGCAAATCCCCCTTGGCTGGCAGGATGCCATGCACCGTGCCATTGGTGGTGACCTGCCCTGGGGACAGAGCAGTGAGGAGACCCCACGGTTTGCTGTTGGTAGTTCTTGCATTTTGGGTGAGTTGATGCCTTTTTATTCTGTTTAAAGGCAAACTGAAATAAAACAGGTACTCTTCATGTGATTATTAAATATATGCGTTCCTTGTTCCTTTCCATCAAGAAAATTAAATCCTGTGGTTTTGCTTTAGTGTACGCAAACCTTTGAAAACTTAGGTTAGAAAGAAGTGCAAAATGTCTTTAAAGCTGCTGAAAACACTGTGACTGAAGATGAACGAAGAAATAGCTTCTGCCTCCCGACTTGATTATATAAATGTTCAACAGCTGAAATCTGAGGTCAGTAATCTGCCTCCTGCATTCTAGGCTTCTGGTAGGTTTAAATCAGTCATAAGATGATGCCCATCATTGAGCACGAGAGCTGTATTTTTTTTTTAAAGGAAAACTGTGTTAAATTATACTTGTCAGTGAGCCAGTTTTGATCAATGCCTTACCGTATTTAAAAAACGTTAAAACCTGAATCCTGCTTTCTCCACAAGAACGTGCACCAAAATCCCCTTCTGCTTTCTTTGGTGGAGGACAGCACACGGTACCTGAGCAGGGATGATCCCAGCTTAGAACTGGTGTCATACACGTGGATCGCAGCTCAGCAGGGCGCTGACATATAAAGTCAGGATGGGATCAGGCTTGGGTTTTGTTTCTCTCTAGACACAGCTTTCTCTCACCTGAAGCTGTAGAATGTGAGGCAAGCTAAAGCGTATCCCTTGCATCACTCCCAAAGCACAACTCCACATTTTTATGTGATAGCTGCAGAGCAGTTTCCCATACAATATACCATTCCAGCTTGCACCCAGACCAGAATGGTTTCTGTGATCAGACTTCCTCCTCTTTCTCAGCCTCCAGCAAGCTTTAAAACCCCATAATTCTGCAAATAGAGCCCAAAGGTCTTCCTGCGTGAGAGCTGATCTGTAAACTTGATGATGAATATTTATGGTGCAATACGGGCTTTTTCTTTAGCTGCGATTTTCCAGGGACTAGCTGAACATTGTGCAACCAGCTCTACAAGCCCTTAGGAGTATGTCCCTTTCTGCTCCAAACTCAGATGAAATTCTTTGTCCCTGTCTTCACTGATAACGGCACACAGCAGGGATGGGGAAGATATACACCTGAAGCATCACTATGCCGCGCTCTTCCTGGAGAGAAGGAAAAGTATCACCGCTGATGGACATCAATCACCTCTGCGTGTAACTACATAGATGGATGATGTACAGGAATGCACAATAATGTGCCTTTCCTTACAGTTTGTGTATATTCCTTTTCCCTTGAGGGAGTCTTACATGCTAGACCTGCTTCCTCAATACTTTGAAATAATTTTATTGACCTGATATGTTTGGCATGCAGAGGTGGTGATACTGCTGATCTGAGTCACTCCTGTGGGATGAGGTAATGCTGCTAATGGCTTCCCTACGCGCTGGGGTGGCGGTGGCTGCTCTCCCTGTAGGAGTGGTGAGCTAGACACAGTGTGGCTTATCACCGGGGGGGGGGGGGGCTGTTCCTCCTTCCAGACCTCAGTCCTGCAGGAGGCTCCTACACTTTCCTATTCTTCATTAAATCAATCAACCCCATTTCTTCTGGCTTGCTTTACATTTTTTTCCCTGTACATCCTGCGGGCAAATACTACAGCCTGGCTCTGCTGGTTAATGGGGCACACAAGTTAGTAAATCAAGGTTTCCTTCTTACACCACGTGTGAGGACCTCCCCTGTGCAGTAGGCCTTCTCTGTGGGGTGTAAGATCCCACCACGCACTGGGAGCAAGCTTTGGCCAGTGGCAGCGCCACATGTCACCTTGCTCCGTGCCAGCGGGGTGTCCCTTTTCCCTTGGGGCTGCCCATGCTGCCTCTGCTTCCTATAAGCACCTGCCTCCTCCTGCCTATGCCTGCATCCCCCTGCAATCCTCTGGATCTGCATCCCCCTGTGTCCCCCTGCACATCTGGGTGGCCAGGGCGAGGTGTTGGGCCAGCAAGCAGCCTCCTGCTCATCCTGTTCCCCCCGCTGGGAAACAGCCAAATCTGATGAAGCAAGGCTTGCTGGAGGCTGTGCCTGCTCTGTTTGCTCAGAGGCCATTTGCACTGTGTGCCCTATACATTTTTTTTTTTTTAAATTATGTGGCCCCTGGCTCAGGTGCCATTCACCTGGAATTAGGCAGATTTCCCTCCAGTGCAGCAGTGTACTTATAGCCCTGCCAGATCTGGCACAGCAAGCATGTATCTGGGGGGCATGCCCAGGTGCATTAAGTTTTATTTATTTTTTAAATGTACATTTTATATTATATTATATAGTTTATAGAATATATATTTTATATATATTATTTAGTTATATATAGAGAGCAATATTTTATATTTCCCCCAGCCAGGGGGGAGCAGGGCTGGGAGCGATCCCCTCTGGCAGGATGTGGTCCCAGTAGCAGGATCTGGGGAAGGGATGCCCCTGTCCCAGGGACCACAGAGCATGCTAGGGACCTCGTGGCCTATCAGTTCTTATCTGCTCTTCCAAAGCTGAAAAAGGAGGCATAAAGTGACCACAAACTTGGCATTATCTGATCCTACTAATTCTACATAAATGTAATTACATGTTGGTACCAGATCTAGATTGTATACATACCAGTGGTTTATCTCTTATTGCACAAATCTGATGTTGACAATAGCATAACCGCAGCCACAAGTTCTCATAAAGAAATGGTCTTCAGCAGGATTGATGGATGGCTACAGGAGATGGTGCCAATGTTGTTCTGCGATATGAAGGTCAATCAAAAGAAGGATGTCACTTTTGGCACCTCAGGGGACTGAATGAGTTTTTCAGAAGTTTCCCATCACTGCGAACAGTAATTTTTCTCTGTGAGCACGGCCATCATTGCATCCCTCATGTTCAGCTGCCATTTGCCACCACTATTTTCAAAAGAGATTGATAGGATACAAATTTGTGAGGATGTTCCCCTAGACATAAGTATTCCATCACATAAACAAAGCAGGATTTTTTTTGAAGACAGTGCCTCTTTGAATGAAGTAGGTAGTGTTGTGGGCTCATGGAAGATGCAGTCCCAGCATGCGGGTGGTCTACAAAATACCTGCACCCTCTTCAAACTGTTCAGAAATCACCTGCTAGATTTTATCAGAATGCTAAAGAAGCTGAAGCAACACTTGCTAGCCTTTAAACCTCTGGCGTTAAGTGGAGAAACATACTGGAAAGGCTGTGAAATTCCACATCAAGCTTTATAATAAAACACCCACATTCACTCGAGAATTCACTCAAAAGCAGTGCTACTTGCTTGTCTGAAGTCTTCAGATTTCTTATGCATGCTGTGACATTTCCTTTCCATTTAATGGCATTAATCCTACGCTGGGGTTGCCTTGGCTTGTTGCTGGGACGCTTTTCTGCCCAGCCTTTTGCTACAGTTGAACAAATGAATACTTTGTGGTATGCAAAACTTGCCATTTGGGTATTATTTTTGCTACATGGGTTTTTTTCTTAAATTCCAGCAACACTTTTCTCTTTCTCCTTCTCTTTTGTCTGTTACTTTCTGTGTAGTGCAAGCCCATCTGCATTTAGTTGGATGAGTGGGCACGCAACAGTACATGATCCCTTCTATTGCATAATTAAATTGCCATAATGTATATAACTTAGGAATATGTCTGAACAAGTTGCTATGAATCATACATTTTTCAGCCTGAAACTGCCCTATTTAGCTTTTTTTAATCATTTCACTGATCTTACATTTTGAAGGAAAGCTTCCCTTTGCTTCAACTCCAAAGACAAAAAGATGGGAAGGGTGAAGCATGTTTCCATCTCAGTTATTCTAGTGTAAAATATGAACATAAGGTAAATTACACCACATGCAGTTGAGATCAGAATCTGGTACAGTGTCTCTGCACCCCATGATAAGAGGTTTCTGCAGTCCCAACCTACTAAACTGTCAGTATCAGCAAGCAAGTAAAAGGGTTAGTCTTATAGTTCAACATCTCAAATATTTTTGGGGCACAGATCTGAAGGGCAAATAGTTACTTTTAAAAAAAAAAATTGGTCCTTAAGTCTGTTGGTTTTTTCTCCTACCAGTTGCCACTTGATCAAATTAAAAAAAACACCAAACCTGTTCTGAACAAATCCCTCCTTGTCTTTAACAGGATTCTGCTCTAAGCAAAATCCATCTTGTCTTTATCAAGAGCTCTGTCTGATCAGAGATTGAGGATCCTGCCAAAAAAAATGGGAGAGAATTGGCTAGAACGAAATGCAAGAAGTCAGTGGTAAAGGGAAAAAAGGCTAATGTCTGCTTGTTTACTCTGTGCAAAGCTTTGTCTTCACTGGAGTTAATTTAGCTTTTGCCATGCAGCTCATAGCAGAGCTTGGCACTGCAGTCTGGTTCACGTTTACAGTAAGTAGACAGGTAGGTGAATTGGGAGCAGAAGCACATGAGTCAAAAGTGACACATACCACTCGATTAAAGAAATCTGGTCTGCTTAAGAATCCCTGCCACAATGCTGGCACCATTTGGGGAGGCAGCGGGTCCGATGGGCTTGCCCTGCAGGCAGCTGGGGAGCTGCCCTGCCCTGGCACCAGCTCCGTCCCCGGGCAGGGTCTCGTGTCTGCAGGTGGCACCAGCCAGCGGATCGCTCAGTGCCCTGTGGGGCTCAGTGGGGTCTCCCTGGTTCTCCCCCAAAAAGTCAGTATCAACAGGCAACCTGTGTTTCAGACTGGAATCTCGCTTTACTGTGGGTTTTGGTGGTTCACGCTCCTTCCTTTGTTCCTGTGCTATTTCTGCTGCGTCAACCGCAGCACAGGAGTTGCATCTAAGGGACATCTTATTACCATGCAAAATTTTATATGGAATGAATGATCGAAAGTCTGCAATGTATTTTAGAGTCAGGCTTGCAAAATCTCTGGTGTAGTGAAGGGACTGACTGCTGTACAAAGGAAATGCAGAGTACAGTCCTGCCCTGCATAGAGGCAAGGTATCGAATGCACATATTTTGATGAGAATTTAGTGGTCTGTGTCTTGTAAAGTGTACTCACAGCACTGCCTGCGCTGGTTCAGCCTCTTTTTCCATACTGCAGCATGGAGACTGCATGGAATGAATAGCGAATGCCATGTTATTTCGCCTGATTTCACAAAGCAGAAAGAAGTAACAGTTTGGAAGGGGAAGGGAGTCTTTGTCATGCAGATTAAAGCGCTTGCATTCATACAAGCAGAGACTTTCTTGGCATAGCCTGTGATCTTTCTGCAGCTTTTCTTCTTTGGTTAGAAGATTCACCAATGTTATTTCTATTCACTTCTTAGTATAGGTGCCTAGCATGACCTTACATTTCATTCAGAGCCTACATTAACTGCACAATGGATCTATTTATAAATGATTTACTAGAGAGCACAATTAGAAAAATATAGCTGGCTTGACAAAGAGCAATCACCCTTTGCTCTCAGTGGTTATGACAATATCTTCCTCTTGCGCAGCATACGGTTCTGATCCCAGGGTTGTATGGCACCTTGTAAAAGTTAAGTATAAAGGTAATGTCATGACTTTTAGGCTGCCCTTACCAGATAATAAAAATAGAAAATGTTCTTACATTTCTAAAAATAGAAAATGTTGCATAGTGAACTCAAGCTGTCCAGTGGTGTGTAAAATGCTAGTGACAATAAGGCAGGGTTGTACCCACCCTGAGATAGTTAATGAAAAGAAATTGCTGCTGGAAGCTGGTGATGGGAATGGCCTTCTCCAACTACACCAAAGTAAATGTGACCTGTATCTTGTGTCCCAGAGATTTTCCATTTTAATATAGCTGTTTGGACATACGTGGTGCAAGATACCCTGACACTCATTGACTTCAGCCAAAGCTGAGGGTGTTCATCACTTCTGAACCCATCAAGCTCCGAGGAGCAAAATTTCAAGGTGGCCAAGCATCCGAAAGGCTAAGTACCTCGAGGATGCTAAGTACTACAGAAAATCTGGCAGAATATGACCCTGCAGATCAGTGGCACGAGCAAGAGGACAACCCTGGAGGTCTGGCCTTCTTCCCACTCCCACACTCAGCCCATACACCAACTCAGTTGCTGTAATAGTGATTGCTTAGACATTTACTCCATACAACAATGTCCCTTGAGAATTGTAACACATTAAAAATACAGGGCATTTTCGAAGTTACTTCTTCTGTACAGCTTTTTCAAGCTATTGCAAAGACAAGTCATCCTTGATGTAGTTCCAGATGTACACAAGATCACAAAAACTACTATAATAAAATAATAAAACTGCTCCTATATGAACGACATTCATATGCATCAGCAAGGCCCACTACACCCTATCGTTTGAACATAAGAATCTGTTACAGGTTATCTTTGTGGATGTAAAAATAAAGAAAATGACTGGTGCTTATTCTAAGAAAATATTACTGAATTATTTTTATTAATATTTTCTGATAATTTCTCCAGTGGAAATTATGTAAATGCCTTTCAAGGAGTGCTCCAGGTCTCCAAGGTCATGAACTTAAAAAACAAAAGCATTCAGCACCTTTGCTTTGATTCCCACAGCAGGCTTTTCACCCTGATAGACTAGATACCACATTTCTGGATGTTTCCTAAACCACTTTTTCTTATGAAATTCATTAATTTCCATCCCATACTAATCCCCCCCAGTTACCCCTCATTTTAGAGCAAGACGTATTGAGCAAAGAAGTCATGCTTTACTTTTTGCAGAGATGACGAATCAGTCAATAATGTCACATATTCTTTATTATAGTGCAAACCACTATGTAACTCTTTTTAGAGGAGGATGCTTCTGCATTTATCTGGATCTTTACAGCTTCTGAGCAGTTCGGGGAAGGAATAAATGAGAAGGAACTACAGAAACTAAGAGCCATGATTTTTCCCTATTGTGTATTTTTCAATATTTAGAGCATTGTACTGCCTACTTAAAAAAAGATTTGACCAAGATATGCAAGTAGGTGCAGTTGAAAAATTATTACACCAGTTTAAGGCGTCCCATATCCCAAAGTCAGATGATTACTCTCAAATGTAGCACCTGGCTTCTGTAGTCTCTAACAGGAGAGCTACCAACCAGCCAAAAATCCCAACATTAGAAAACTGGTCCAGATCATAGTGAGCTCCAGATTTTTTCTCAGAAAACTGAAGTCAAAATTATACTCATTCAGAAGGCATTTGTAGTCAGCATTTTATTACAAGCAAATATTTCTTTAATTATTTCAAAGCATGTCTATTTTTATCACTACTGATCAAAAAAGAAATCAATTGTGTGTTAAATTAAAGAACTTTCCATTGAACTGGTTTTCAATGAGTGTCTCATTTTTAACTCCCAGTACTGCTAAAATACCTGCCTTGTAGCTGATAATAGGTCCTTTTGCTTAATATGCACAGATGTCCTGGAATGCAAGAGGATAAGGATTTGGGGGTACTTATCTTGTAGGTTCAAGTAACAGTTCTTTTACTGTGTGTTTGTGGGTTTTTTTTTTTAAATAACAGAAAGAAAAGTAAGTTAAGAGACCATTATTTATATTAAAGGCAGGGATGCTAATCCAAAATGTTTTTCCTCTGCGTAGGGTGAGCTTTGGACCAAGTGCCAGGCTATTTGCATTTCGAAGCTGGAGTTGGGAACTGCTAGGTTGAGTTGGGAGATCTGTGATGACAGTGGGCATCGTTCCCTATAGGGACTGGTTCCTGCAATGCGATGGTGTGGAGGGCTGGGGCAGGCACTGAGGCCCTGCTGGCGCTCCATGGATGCCACCCTAAGGACATGGGCATCCTTGGCAGGCATCACACAGAAGGTCTGAGAACTAAACAAATGGACAGTTATGCAGTTTCATGTGGTTTCAAGAAATGTTCTTATATGCAAATTTTTAATAACCTAATCTGCTTACTTTCAAATGACTTGCTAACAGTCATAAACAGTCTTTGAAAACAATATGACTTTTGTGCTGCTGAAAGGCAGCCGTGGTGGACTGCAGTTATCGCTCCTGCTTCAGGGAATAATCAGCAAAAAACATCCCCCTGCACTGCTGGCAGCCTACCTCATATCTGGCCAGCAGGATCACTGCCTTTCAAGTAAGAGGCTGAGTTACTTGGAAAGAGTGTGGGACTCCTCAGAGTCTCATCTCACTCCAGGTTTATAGCACAGGCAGTGGACTGGAAAGATTGTTAATGCCAACTGAAAGTGCCGGGGTCAGTGTGGCTGATCTGCAGGCTCTGAGGCTTGTCTGCACCACTCTGGAATGTTCAAGTCTTTGCTATGTGCTGTGTTACTCTTTCTAAAGTGAAGCTTGTTACCTAGAAAAAAATTATTAAAATTAAAGCTGATCATGGTTTAGACTGAAGAAGGGCTTCAACTCCCCAGATTGTGAAGATCTCTCCTATGGCACACTCAGTCCATGACAGGTTGTCTTCTGCAGACTGCGCGCTTAAAACAAGCACTAGATCCACAGCTTTCACCCTACTCTGAAAAGCAGACCCTGAAGGGTTAAGGTCTCCTCTAAGGTGATGCAAAGCCCTTCCCTCTGCAGCTTCCCCATCGGTTCCCGTGCTCTAGCTGGGGCTACGGTCTGGTCCCATCAGGCCTCCCTTTTCTAGCATTTCAGTTATTTTATCTGCTCAATGAGCAAGTGATGGCTGCTGCTCAGAGACCATGAAATGCGCATGGGTATGGAGAGCTGGACTTCAGAGTGCCAGACAGCTGGTCTGTAAGTAGGGAGACCTCCTTTACCTACCCCAGAGGAGACGGGCTCTTCCCCTCCACTGGCTGATGAAGGCAGGACATGTGCAAATCTGCATGGTGATGCTCAAGTGTCTGAGTGTTTTTGTAGTAGTATCTAAGGAGATGCAAACCATGATTAAATTTTGTGTCCCACACTGCAAAATAATGTCGATATACAAAACTGAAAGCAAAGACAACCTTTCTTGAGACTGTTGTAATTATCTTTGGAACAGCAGAAGGGTGTGATGGGTTGACCCTGGCTGAACACCAGGTGCCCACCAAAGCCATTCTATCACTCCCCCATCCTCAGCTGGACAGGGGAGAGAAAATATAACAAAAGGCTCGCGGGTCGAGATAAGGACAGGAGAGATCATTCACTATTACCGTCACGGGCAAAACAGACTCAATTTGCAAAACATACTCAATTTATTACAAATCAACCAGAGCAAGGTAATGAGAAGTAAAACGAAATCTCAGAACACCTTCCCACCACCCCTCCGTTCTTCCCGGGCACAACTACCCTCCCGGATTTCACCACCAAGCCCCCCCAGCGGCACAGGGGGACAGGGATGGGGTTTATGGTCATCACACGTTATTTTCTGCCGCTTCACCTCCTCAGGACGAGGGCTGATCACACTCTTCCCCTGCTCCAGCGTGGGGTCCCACCCACGGGAGACAGTCCTCCACGAACTCCTCCAACGTGGGCCATTCCCACGGGCTGCAGTTCTTCACGAACTGCTCCAGCATGGGTCCATTCCACGGTGTGCAGTCCTTCAGGAGCACACTGCTCCAGCGCGGGTCCCCCACGGGGTCACAAGTCCTGCCAGAAAGCCTGCTCCGTGGGCTCCTCTCTCCACAGATCCGCAGGTCCTGCCAGGAACCTGCTCCAGCGCGGGGTTCCCACGGGGTCACAGCCTCCTTCGGGAACCCACCTGCTCCGGCGTGGGGTCCTCCACGGGCTACAGGTGGAGATCTGCTCCACCGTGGACCTCCCTGGACTGCAGGGGGACAGCCTGCCTCACCAGGGTCTTCACCACGGGCTGCAGGGGAATCTTCGCTCCGGCGCCTGGAGCATCTCCTCCCCCTCCTTCTTCACTGACCTTGGTGTCCGCAGGCTTGTTTCTCTTACATATTCTCACTCCTCACTCCGGCGGCAGTTTCTCTCCGTCCCAATTTTTTCCTTCTTAAAAATGTTATCACAGAGGCGTTACCACTATCACTGATTGGCTCGGCCTTGGCCGGCGGCGGGTCCGTCTCAGAGCCGGCTAATATGGGCTCGCTCTCTCTTGAACACAAGGGAAGCTTCCAGCAGTTTCTTACAGAAGCCACCCCTGTAACCCCCCCCCGCTACCAAAACCTTGCCAAACAAAACCAATACAAAGGGGAAGAAAACTATCATGTTGTTGTTTCTTCAGTGGATGTCCTCCATTGAAGAACATTATCACAACAGTGATTTGGCAGTGGACGTGAGTTGAAGCTGAAAGACCAGATGCTCAGGTGGTGTAAAATGGCTTTAGCTTTGTGGAAATCAGTGGAGCTTCATTGCTTTACCCTTTATGATCTGATTCATAAGCTCCGACACCTTGTCTCCTGTTTCTAACTTGTAAAATCACTTTTTCTTCTTAAATAACACTTTGAGGTTGTTAAAAAAGAACTTTCACAAGATTAAACAAATAGAAAATTGAAACCTTGTGAACTAACAGGTTTAACCCTCTGACTTATCCTAATTCAGTTCTTGGGCAGTTTGCTTTGAGGAAATGTAATGATACAAAACTGAGAGCCAGGAATTTAAACAAAAACCCAGCTGGATCACATAACTAGAGCTTTCTTACTTAAAAAAGCACTATCACTTTTGGTTTTTCTAGTAATTATGTGATAAAAACTCTTCTTGTTGGCTGATATCTCAGACCCAGTCCTGAGATAACGGCTTACCTAATGCATTGATGGATATTTTTTTTCCCCCAGACCGTGTCTGTCACATCCCATCAGCACCATGAGGTTCTTCCTGTCCCCTTCCCAACCTGGTTCAGTTGTAGTTGGTGGCTGAGGGGGCGGTGGAGGTGGAAGGTCTCCAAGCCTGGCAGTGCTGTGCCTTGCTTGCTGCTGGCCCCTTGCCCAATACCCATGACATCTTCTTCCTTGGTCTCATCATCACGGAGTTTGGCGTTCCTGTAGGTTATTCCCCTTTGTCTTGTCTTTGCTTGATATGACCTGTTTTTTCCTCAGAATCTCAGGTGAGGTTAGACTGTCTGTGACAGTCCTCAGCGTTGGCTGTATTGTAGGTAGGAGACTGCATCCCATGGAGCAGGCCAGTGTCTCTCATACTTTGTGTTATTGCCCCAAGCACAATTCTGCTATCAGCTTACTTGTCTTATCACCTTACTCCCAGATAATCCTCGCCTTCAGCAAAGCTTGGCTGGGATATAATGTAATTCAAAATGCATATTGCAGCACTTGGAAAAAATGTAACAGAAAGAGATTAGTAGATTTCATAACCCAATTTTTCCTAAGAATCTAGCAAAGCTAGACTTGAGGGTCTCAGCTTACCTTGCACAGTTTATAGTTGATGTAATAACATAAATAATATCCGCACAAGTGAAGACAACCACTTTTGGACCAGACGACCTCCAGAGGTCTCTTCCAACCTCAACCATTCTGTGAACCTGTGCTGTCTGGTGCCATGCAGTTGCAGAAATGCAATCACAACTTCCACATAGCATGTGCTCGCAGAAGGCTTGATCCTCAATCAGGGTAAGTAAAGTGGCTGTGCTGAGGAGGGAAGCTGGCATCTACCCTGCCTTGCACAGAGACTTTGGTTTCTCCTTTCCCTTGCCGTGGTTTGAGATGTGTGGGACTTTTTTTTTTCTCCCTGAGTGTGGATGATGTCATTGCAATCACCATGACATCATCTTCCAGAAGAGTCACTGATGCGGAGGGGCATGGTCGGCAAGAAGTGAGGCTTGCTTCTGCAGTACCAGTTTGCTGCTGGGAAGTCTTAGGAGTGCTGATGCAGAGTGAAAATGTCAGCAGCCATCATAAAAATTTGATATAAGCACTTTTTAAACTTCACCATCCTGAAAGCAAAGATCAAAAAGGAATTGAACCCACCAGTGGATGAAACAATGAGGCTGGAGTAAATCGAATTTGAATACTGTCAGATGTATTTCTACAGTATTTTAAACTGAAGACTAAGTAAAGAAATAAGATTTCATGTAATTGCTGGACAATATTAAAAAAAATCTTGGCTCTTGGCCCTGGGAAACCATCTGTCTTATACCTAGCAGGAGTTTGCACCTAAGCAATCTCTTTTCCTTTATTTTTTTTGTCTGGTTGTAGTATGATTTATTCCTTACCCTGGATTTTCTTGATCTCTGCCTCTTGTGAGGCTGAGACAGTTACATATGTCAGGTTTCAGCAGGCAGCAGGCTGCCTGCCCAGGTAGCAGATTTAATGAAAATTCTTTCTTTTCCTATCCAAGCAAACCAGCTATCATCCTGTGTGCGCAGGAAAAGCGCAATACTCTCTCAGGCCAAGAGCTCTCTCATCAGCAACAGACCCCTAATGAAGGGCTGCCAGGGACAGTCGTGCATTCGTGAGTGTCCTGTCCTGCCTGGATCCTGAGGATTTACTGTACTTGCTGACATCTTTATGAACATCCCCCCTTCATTTCTATTTCCTACGACAATACAATATCCTTGCTGTCACATAAAATGAGGCAGGCTATTAGTACCACAACTGAACTGTAATCTGCAGCTCACAACTAACAAATTTCTTTTTTTGCATTTTTTCTGATTTTTGTCTTCTCCAGAACTGCCCCACTCCTTAGAGAAAGGGTTTCTCCCTCAGGAATTTAAGAGGTGAGGCTCAAAATTCATTGTATTAAGTTGATTGATTTTAGCATTCCAGGTTTGCACACTATTCATCTTCCTTTGTTTTTTAAGATAGAAGACCAGGAGCTGCTCTAATAAAGGAGATGTCCTTGGCAGTGGGATATCCCTTAACACAATGAGGTGTTCCCTGCTGGAAGGGGAGGAATTACCTCCCTTGTTGCAGGTGCTCTGGAGCAGGGAGAGAGCTGGAATTACTGTGTGGGCTGAAAGTCATGAGACAATAATGATAAAAAAGGAGAGTATGAGGGTTTTGTTTATTTTTAATGTCATTAGTTGTGAAGATGAATTGTTAGCAATGCTCAAGTCCCATGCACTCTCTGTTTGCAGGCACATGGCAGTAGGAGATCGGTCAGGAAGACAGCCCTGCTGGGAGATAGGATGGTGACCCAAGTCTATGAACCTACCCTCCCAAATCCCACGGGTATTTACAGCCCTGCAGACTGCCTCTGCTTTGTCCATGGTGGAAGCTCTCCAGCACTGTGGGGCGTGTGGTGCCACTTGGAAGGGACAGCAAAGTCAGCAGCTTATCAACTTGATTTGTGTAGACGAACCCTGGACTTAACCTCTGCCATCCCACAAGATTTTGCATTGACTATCTAAGGCGCTCTACTGTTACTGCAGTTATACTAGCTACCCTTAAATAAGACTAAATAAAGCCATGTCACTGTGATCTACTTTAAAGTTGGATTACTAATTCTGAATGTTTGACACAAAGATGGTGGTATTCCCTGTGGCAGCCTTACACAGAGTGACTCCAATGTAAGCGTTGTCCAGCTCAGTCCTACTATAATATTCCTGATCCTTTTAGCCCAATTAAAAACATTAGGTACTGAAGACACAGTCCAGCCATAATCTAGTTGAGCCATAGTGAAGCTCAGCCAGCTTGCTCATAAAACTGCAGTTCAGAGATCAGAAAGACTCATCAGAAATAAATTAAGGGTGTGAGAAGAGCGAAGAAGAAGAGAAGGAAAGTAAATCATGAAACTTTGCAAACTGCAAGAAAGTTTTCTACTTTCTACCGGGCCTTCAAATTGCGGCAAGGAGGTTGTGGTACCAATGTAAGAGACATCTAGAGAGCAGTGCATCCAAGCCCTGCTTGGGCAGGGTCACCCACAGCAGTTCACTGTGTCCATTGGGGTTCTGAGTATCTCCAAGGATGGAGACTCCACAAGCCCTCTGGTCAACCTGTTCTATTATTCAACCACATTTACAGTAAAAAAAAAAGTCTTTTTCTTATGTTTAAACATAATTTCCCATGTTTCAATTTGTTCTCATTGCTTCTGGCCCTGTCACTGGGCACCACTGAGAATTTGCCTAGCTCCACCCTCTTTACTCCCTCCCCATCAGGTATTTAAGCACATTGATAAGATCCCACTAAGCCTTCTGTTCTCCAGGCTGAAGAGTCCCACCTCTCAGCCTCTCCTTATGTGATGGATGCTCCGGTCCCTCATCACCTTTGTGGCCCTCACTGGACTTGCTCCAGTATGTCCACAACTTCCTTGTACTGGGGAGACTCTCAGCTTCCTGGTTGCGTGACAGCAGCATGGTTTTTGCCTCACAAATCCTCTACATGCTGTCAAATAATAGAATAGCCATTACTCGGCACAGTAATTTTTGAAAGAAGTTATTTCGCAGGCAAGGCCATTTTAGGCTTAAATTTAACTTCTGCATGGAAGTTGAAAGGTGTCTGGGTAATGGCAGCACTGGGACATTCAGGTTCACATACATACTTCGTGGTTTTGTTGACTGCACAGCTGTACACAAATAACCAAAGCACTAATACTGCATGCAGGGAATGGAGGTCATCTGGAAACCTGTATAATTTTGGTGGATCACAGAGGAGAGGATATTTTTTTCTTTGGCCATGTGCTTCATCACACTAGCCCATTTTAGTTATCCTTGAGTAGACTTTGATCTTTTACAAATCTACTTGATATTAAAATTATTTGGCCAGTGGTCAAGTAAATTTCCTCCTATAATTTGCTTATGTTCCACAAGATAATTCATTGTTCATGCTGCAGGAAAAGTCATCCAGCTCACACAATGTGGGGTTTTTTCTTTTTTTTTTTTAACTTTCTGAGCATCTGACTGCCAATTCATTCATGCACTTCAGTCTGGCCAAGCAGTAATTTCCTGCAAGCTATATGATCAATGTCTATCTCCAGAAGGATTTATGATGCTTTTCCTATGGATGCGTTAGCAAAAAGTTGGTTTGTAGAAAGATTAACAGAAAGTGAACAAAGTATTTTTTGTGTCATCTAAGCATCAAAAAGTGAAAATGGGATATGATCTAAGCATTATATACCTGCCAAAGCTGTACCTCCCAGAGCTCTCGCACAGCGGAGCTACAGCACAGCTCTGTTGTCTATTGAACAACACCACAGGTCTTTCGTCAGGCTCACCAATGTGATCAAAGACAGTCTTTTTGGTGGCCACTTATAACAACAGATATAATGACTTTAATATTTATTCCAACAATTTTTTTCCGGTACAGAAGGTAGATAATGTCTGTACCTAGTAAGGCTATTTGTATTTAAAGCATTTGTGAACTTATGCTTACAAAAGGAGAAGGTTTATTCCTCAAAAAGTCACCATTAAAATACAGAAGAGTAGCACTAAAATGCAGTCAATTGCAAAAGAAAAAGTCTAATGCTTCTCCATGGTCAGGGTAAGGAAGGAGGAAAGGACTCAGTCCTGCTTCATTATACGACCCAAAATAAGCAATCCAATGTCTTTGCGGGCAAAGGTGTCCTGTCAAGCCTCTTCTGTGGAAATCTGAACATCTCTGCATTTCCACCTTTGTGACAGAAAGCATAATTTGACCGACTTCAGTTTTCCTCTTTTTTAAAATGAACATATGGTTGCACTATGTCAATTAAGGACTTGGTCTTTTGCAAATGTATTGGGGATATTAAAAGTGTACAAAAATATTGGCTTAGGATTTCTGTATTCATCTAATACATAGTACAGTGTGATGCGGGTGTGTCACTGGGAGACACACTATACAAATAGTGATCGCTCATAAAAGTACTGCTTATGTTGCTTTGCACAGTTTAAATAAACCGTACTGAGATAACAGCTCCTTAATACAGCCACTTATTTTAGGGGTTGTTTTTTTCTGTTGTAATTTTGTCATTGTAGTTAAAATGACTAAACACTTTGAAACTTAGGCCAGGCTTCAGAGGTGTTGCAAATTTAAGTGAAGTTTGATGGATACTTTGATGAAGTCAAATGGTAGGCAGTTACTATGATGAATAAAAGAAGAATACTTTTTTCATATTTGGTTTAGTACAGGATCTAAACAAAGGCTCCAGAGTATGTGTTTGGGACCAATTTCTTGGTTCCTTGCTTGTTTTTCTCTCTGTCATGCTTTCATTTAACTGGATGAAGATCCTACCAATGCCCTTGTGTCATTTTGAACTTTCCAGCTCCCACTGCAACACTTTACATAGCACAAAGCAATTTGTTTTCATTAAAAAGGACATTAAGGTGATGTAGCTGAAATTGTTCTGTGCCCTAAATCTATATAATTTGTTGCTCTTGAGCAATTCGGCTCAGCTTCCATTACCACAGACTGATATCAACAAACCATTTCATCTTCCAGGCCAGTCATATCAAGTATTTTTTCAGCACTGTTATAACTTCATTTCAGAAAGTGACTGTGACAAAGAAAGGGCTGCATTAGATTCAGTGTCAATAGCAATCCGATTTGCTTCTCAGAAATTTCTTTAGCCAAAAATAAATTAGAAGGTGACATGTGTATAGCATAAGTAGTTCAAAACCATGAGAAATGAAGCACTTTAACAAAGCACTGCAGTTTCTTATGCATGCCCTAGCAGAAGCACCCTTGTCCACTAATGCTTCCTTAGCAGTGGCATGGCCATTGCTGTTTCCATTCTCTCTCTGGTCTTATCAGCTGCCAGGCAAATCTTTGTTTTCAGACCCACATTCTCTAGAGTTGCTTGTATCCCTCTCAAGGTGGCTGCTTCTCAAGTGATAGGGCAAACTCTGGTTTTAAATGACAGGAAATTAACAACCAATGAAATCGTCATCATTGAGTAAGAGGGATGTAGGCTTTGGCCAGCATGGTACAAGTGCTGTTGATGGTTTCTATGGGTCTGGAGGCATTGGAAGGGGCTGAGATAAAATGCAGCTTCTCTATGCTTTCCTTAACATAGTGCATTACTCCTCCTGCCTCTCTGCCCACTAGACAACTCTTTTGCCTTTTTTAACCACACTGAGTGGTCATGGTGCAGTGCACTGGTTGCTCCAGCATCACTGCTAAGATGCAGTTCTTCTTAGGGCTGGTCTACCGTGCTTGGGTCAGACCAAATTTGAATTTGACTGCCTTGAAATGCCTTGCTTTTAAAAAGTCTCTGTTTGCTGCATGAGCCAGATCTTTCCGTCCTCCCCAGCATTTGCTGCATTTGAAATTTTACCAACATTGATTTTTTTGTGTCTTATGGATAAGAGATAAAAATTTTGGAGAGGTACCAAGCTCCTGCTGATCTTCCTAAGATCCTATAGATAACAAATCTGTTTGATGAAGAAAATACTTTTTGAATTGTTTAGTACTCACTTCTTAAGCCACTTAATGCTTTATTAATATTGTATATTGATAACTTCTAATAAAAATGCCAATATGGTGCTCAGAAAAAAAAACCCCACCTTGCAAAAAATCTATCATATCTTTCCAGTTATAAATCAAACATATAATCTCTTCAAAGACTTAAATTTTCTCTTTGGCAGGTCTTGTCTACCATAATTATTTTTCTAGTCGTGTCCTTCATCATCTTTTTAACTTTTTTGTCTAATACAACAACTCACTGTCCTTCAGTTGTTGTGGGTTGCTTACCTGCTATTTTTTAATTTGCTACAACTACAGCCCTCTCCTAGACTTCACCGCCTGCTCAGGAAGTTGTGGTTTATCCCACAGTTAACACCAGCAAAGTGGACATCATGTCCTTTTATTGTCATCTGTCCTGCCAGCTATGACCTTTTCTTCTAGGTACATAGTTTTCTTTATAAATTTCCTACATTTTATCATATTCAATTTTGATGCCACAGAAAGCCTAAGACAGGGCAGGGGAAATATCTAATTGATGTCTTCCTTACATTGTTTACTGACATTTAGAGGGCATTTCATCTGTGTTCATGTAGTGACACAGCATTGGCACTAGCACTCATAGGACAGGAGATTGTCCCTGGGGACACTGCACAGCCCCACATCAGCAGAGCAGACCAGACTCTGCTCACACAGCTTTTACTATCAGTGTGGGGGGGTCCATCCAAGTCTGTATTTCTCAAACTTGTTGAAAGCACAGCCTTTTGGCTCATTCATCTAGGTATGACTCCCCTGAGCACAGTCCCCCAAGGTGAACAGCCAAACTCAACCAACAAGTTTCTGTTCAGAGTCGTACATAGCTGATCACTTCGATTTAAAGTTAGTAACCTTACTTAATGCATAGCTTGCATTCACACAATGCAGATGCTCCAAAATCGTGCCTAACACCTGCTCAACCATTCTCAGATGAGGTGGCAGCAGTTCGGAATAAGAAATGTCTCTCATTTCTATATGAAGTGTCATACTGCCAACTACCTTCAAGTGCTAGCAGGTGCTCAGCATGCCCATGGTGAGGATGAAGTGTTTGTACTGAAAGTTGCAGAGCGTAAACTACCTGTCTCAGACTCTTAGAGGTCTGAGCATCTGCCCTTCCTCTGCAGAGATGTGTGTTTTGCACCTTGCAGATGAACCCTGGCAAGTGGAAGAGGAGGCCAAGACCCGTCCTAGGAGCTGCAGCTCATAGATCACTTTTCCACCAGTTTGGGAATCACAACATAAAAGAAGCCTATGAAAAGCTCTTGCACAGTAGCCCTCAGTGGGGATTTTGCTTGTTATCCCCAAGCGCACAGAGGCTGGCATGTGGCAATTTGGCCTAGAGTGAGAAGGAACATAAAAGAGAAAGCTGCAAATTTCTTTATAAGCAGTTCAAGTACTAAAAAAAGGCCATTTTTTTGTTTTCCCAACATGTAAAAAACAAATCTTGTCTTATTATTATCTTCAAAATTAATAATCTGTACTGTTCTTTTTTGTTTACTTAATCTGCCACTGCACACTGCAAACTTTTTTACTAAGATCCCTGTCAGTCAGAAAGCATTAGGATCAACTCTGCACTGCTGAGGCTGGCTAGTTAGTCGGTCAGCAGGTTGTCTCTACCCATATCCAAAAACAGAGATAAACATTGTGCAGGCCATAGGCTGCTGCGGATCAAACGATGTCAAGACAAGCATAATTTTTCACTGTTGCCATAGAAATCCTCTGTTTTATGAAGAACCTGTTCTCTCTGTTACCTGCGTTAGTACATCCTGCTGTCATTTAGTCTCCTGTGAGCTTGACTTACATTTCTGCCAGGTTTCATTGCTGCATCCTTGCACTTCTGACAGGACTGCAGAATGATAATTAGAACACTGAAGCAGTTAAAGCACAAAAAAAAATAAGATGACTGACAGTGGATGCTTAGGGAAGGGCACAGAAGCATGAATGGTGTAGGCGAACTTAGCCAGGAGGCTTTGCCAAGGACCTCCTGAGACATGTATATCTTTGATATGTTCTCTCTTCCATCAATTTTTCTATTCACTGTGTCAATACATAGCGTTGTGGCATCCACCAATATCATGTGTCAGTAAGTTCCCCAGCTCACCAATGCACTTTGTACACCTCTTGTTTTCAAACATGCCACTACAAAGTTTTACGTGGGGTCCCCTACCTTTTTTTATTGTAAGAAATTGAATAATTATACCCTATTAACCTTCCCTGTGTGCTTCATGATTTTATAAACCCTAATATACATTCCTCTTGGTCATCTCTTGCTTAGGCCGAAGATTCCTTATGTCTCAGATTATTCTGTATATGGGAAGAACACCCTTGCCTGCTGTCTTTGTGCTTTTTCTCGTACTATATCACTTTGGAAAGAGATGTCAGCTCTGCACTGTAGAGATGTACAGTAAGGCACAGCACCATTCTGATTTCTGCTTTGTTTTTGCTTTCTTTTCTAAATTTTTCTAGTATTAAAATTAGCCTTTTAAAACTGCTCCTGAACTTTGAGTAGACAGTTTAACAGACCTAGCTAGGCTTTCTTTTCTGAGAGGTAACATCAAGGGCAAAGCCCATTGCTCCGTACATGGAGTTACAAAATTGTCTTTTCAGTATGCATTATTCCACTTTCATCAATATCGTAGTTCACCTGGCTGTTTATCATCCAGCCACTTACTATTGCAAGATTGTCCTACAACTCTGTGCAGTCACCTTTTGATATTGTTGTTCTGAATCTGCTCATATCACCAGTAATCTCTGTTCCTCACTTTTCCAGACCATTTATGAAGATGTCATATGATCCATATGATCTATGCTCTGGAATAGATCTCTGTGGGATTTCACTGGCAAGCATCTATATCCGAGAACACGGCCTGCTTATTCCTACCTTTTTTTTTTTTTTTCTTTAAAGGTGATTTGCTCATGCAAGGCCCTTCCTTCTCAGGAAATTTTTGAGGAGACTAGCCTGGTCTGCTCTCCAGAGGAGAACACAAATAGGTCAACTACATAGGATATTATTCATGCATTACACAGGTCATGCTTCCTATAGCAGAACGTCACCATGGGATGAAATAGGAAAGCTTAAGAAACCAGAAACTTCTAGAGATTTGGCATTTAACTGTTTGAACAAAAAGGGATAACCAGGATATATTTGTGGCTGCTTGTTGGAGCTTTTCTGGCACCATTCTTGAAGACCTAAGGGTATCTGGCAGAAGAAGACTTGAATGTACCTTAAAGTCTTGCAGGCTGATTCCTTAGTATACATTTTACCAACGGTAGGCCAGATGCCTAGGAAACCCCTGGACACTGATGTTCCAGTGCTGGCAGTGCTGCACACCAGTCTGCTTTCGCAATGAGAAGGGCAAAATATTATCAGGAGAAGCTAAAGATAGTGCTGGGTTATGTGTCTGCTGTGGAGAGCTTGGAGGTGCTTCCAAAAGAGCAAGGGAAACAGGCAGTGCCACCTACGCCCATAACCTTGCTGACATATGCCATCAATTATGTGAAGCAACACAGTTGCAGAAGCACTTATCACTGAAGCTCCTGGTTTTTGGGTATTTTTTGTGGTTTTTTTCTCCACAGCTGATTGGGGCTGAGTGAAGAGCTTGCATCTGTCCAAGACCACTCCCATCCATGCAGCCTGTGTTAGTGCAAGTTCTCCTCCGGACTTTGTAGTGGCAGTACAGGGAAAAGCAAGTTTTCACTGTTTCCCTTCAGAGACAAAATTGGAGAGGTTAAGTCCTTTAATTTTCTCTTGATGTGTCTGATTTTCTTAACATAGGCTCAGGCACACTGTAGTGCTTTTGTGCCCTCTTGAGAATCTGGAGATGCTGTCTCACACAAATACCTCACGTTAATAAACATACTAGTTCACCTTCAGTGAATAGTAAGCAGTTCAGAGGTCTTTGGATAGGTAGTTCCATTATTCAGTCGTGGTAATGAATCATATTTGTTTATAAAATCCTATTTCCCTATGTTCCAGAAAGCATCACATTCTGATACAATAAATTTCCTAATGAGCTAATACAGAAATAAAGCAATCATTGCTAAGAGAAAGTGGTCGTGATATTTTTTTCTGTAATAATAATGTAATTTTAAAGAATATAATAATGCAATGAAACCAGCTGTTTCATCTGGTGATAGTCTGTAGGACTTCTGTTCCTGTGGTGACTATTGGGTTATTGCTTAGCTGCACTGATACTGTTATCTAATAGGTAAGCCTCTGCTCTGGCAGTCTAATCCAGTGGGCATATATGGCTGTGCGAAGTCTCAATATAGTCAGGGGCTTTCTGCTCCACCACTGATCTGCCAATGCAGAACTGGAGTCCAAGCACCGTCAAAGCTAAGGAAGGTGCTACAGAAATCAGTATCACCATCACTTCTCTTCCATAGGCCTGCTCAAATGTGTTTGAGAATATAAACTTCTAACCAGAGTGGCTCACAAAAGTTGCTTAAACATGAGAAAGATTTCACTTTATATTTTGTGGTGAAATGAGAACTTGAGGCTACATGATTGGATACCCAATCCAAACCTGGAAAATTATGTCTGCAACCATGAGGAATAAAAAACTCACTCATTAAAAAGAAAAAAAATGGAAAGCATAAATGCTTCCTGACCTGAACAGGACAGAATTAAGCTGTGCAGGCTGCGCATATCCTGCTGTTTAGTGGGTCTGGTGTTCACAAATGCAAAGAGCGAAGATGCTCCTTGAAGTGAAGTTGCTTTCCTGAAGCCTGGAGAGGCAGCCCAGAGAAACCCAGCTCACTGCAGCCACGATATCTACCCCTCAATTTCCCTTCTCTCTTCTCCACGAGATCCCTGGTCCCTCCTCGTTCCTTAGCTCTGCCGTCTGTATTGCCTTAAGACTTCCATACTGCAACAAATCCCACATCTACTTGACCCTGAATTTGTATCCCTGGAGCCCTCCATGTCCCCGACGCCTCCATGACTGCAATAGCTACCCTCTCTCATGCTCCAGCTTCCCAATTTGCTTTTCTCTTGGGCTGGGCAGAATAAAACAGAGCCAGCTTGGCCACATATGCGTCGCTCGGCCAGCCAAATGGTACATATGTTGTCACCAGCAAAGAGCCTGACATCAGTGTCCCTGCAGCCTGATGGGCCAATTGACTGGTCCTAGTGGCCTCTGGAGGGGACACACGGCTCCCACTCTCCCTCAGCACCCACGGGGCTGAGCAAGTCGTCTCACAGATAATATGTTGCACAGCTTTTTGTCCTAGTTTCTCTCTCCAATGCAGTCTGGTTGCTACCTGGGAGAGGGCTGGGCCTGGTCTGCAGTTTGTTTCAGCCACTAGTAGTCCTTCTGCCAGGGCTAGGGAAAGAATTTAATTTTTTAAAGTTGCAGTGGATGTATAACCTTGAAGAGGGCTGCTAAGAAATGAATTGAAATTCATAATCTACTGCTGACAAATCTAAAAGCTTTCCAGTAGAAAAATAGGCCTGCTGAGACAGTATAAACTTATGCTTCTCCCCACGCTTGGCTTGTTGCACTGACGACTTAAAAAAAAAACGGGTTTTTTTTTCTGATCTCCGTAATGTAGCCTACTAATTCTGCGTGTGATACTCAGACAACCTGGATTTCAGTGGGGAGTGCATAGAAGAATAGAAGATCTTTCATGAACAAAGCATCTTATTTTGAGGTAAATATCTGCAATAAACCAAAAGGAAACAACTGAGCCATGAGCAGACCTGGCTCTGCTTGGTAAAGTTTTTCATAAGATAGTAGTAGCTCCTTAGCACAGCGGATTTGGAAAGTGCTTTTGAGATATCTGTTAGAAATGGTGCTTGGCTGATATCAGGTCAGCATTTACAACTCTGAAACCACGTTGTTCAGTGCAACCTCTGATAGAGCTCCAGCATGCATGGGCTCTGACTTGGGCCTCAGAAGATGTGCTCTGTTCTCAGGCAAGTGCAGTGATCTTTGACCAAGCTAAAAAGCAGGAATGTAGAAAAATAAAAAGCTTTCATTTTTCTGTTGAAGCACAGTCAGTGAGAAAGCTGAACCTGCATTTCAAAACCTCCAAAGGATAATATTATATAAATATTTTTTATTGTAGCAAAAAGGATTTGGTAGCTGAGATCATTTAAAGCAAACTAAATTTCCTCATGTAGGATGGTTTATGTATGGTATTCAGTGCATTATTCAAGGGAGGTAGCTTCATCTGATGACACTGTTACGGTATCGAAGTAGCAAGATGCCAAGCATACATAATGTTTTCGAGATGCAGAAGGAAGAATCTGCACAAATGTGCTCTGCAGACTGAGAGGTGTCTTGTTTGCAAATGGTGGCAAACATGTAGGATTTATTGCACTGATCTTCACTTCTTGGTGCACCTGGTAACCGTGAAGGTTTGTATCAGTGAGTGAGCAAACTGTTTTTCCCTACTGGGAGAACAACAGAGGTACCATGCCGAGGAGCAGCTTCAGCAAAAGTGCAGGGCTAAGCCCTCCCCAGCACAGGACTGTTTTCTCTTGAGCTGGTCCAAGAAGAGGGAAGGAATTCCCACCTCAGTGCTTTCTCCTCTCTTTTCTGAGGGCAAGGTGGCTCTTCCCTTTCTAGCCTTTACTAACACAAGCATTCAGTTAATGCAGGCTCTTAATAGCAGCCTTAGCTTTTCATATCCTATCTTGGAAACTGCCTTGGGAATATCTAAAAGGTCCCAGGTTTTCATTTGTTATATGACAAGATGGTTTTTATTTTAAACACCAAGAAGAGCTTTGTGCATGAAAAATTGGCTCGGCAACTACAAATACCAGGCAAGTCTGAGGAAGCTATGGTCAGCGTAAAGCTATAGGGCAAGTGAGTGTGAATTCTCCTACAGCTGCCTTTTTTTTCTGAAAGTAAATGATACTAACTAATGGTCAACACTGTGTGATATGCTGGAATGAATTTACACCAAGTGCTATAACTGACCAGTGTCAGACACCAGCTACTGTCTCGAGGCCCATTGGTTTGTTGTAGGAAATCAGTTTTGGTGTTCTTCAACGGCTTTTGCTCACTATCTCATAAACTGGAACTCTGGCTATTCCCTTGCTTTGAAGGTGTATCAGAGCAGTTTGTTCTGCTTCACAAGCTCTAATAGTTAAGAGCAGGCATAAAAAATGATGATACGGATTTGATTTTATTAACAACAAGGACCACAAGAAAATAGAGCTTGAAGGGATCTCGGGATCCTTTCTCGTCTACCCTCCTGCTCCAAGACAGGATCAGCTGTGCCTGACAAAATGATGGCAAGTATTATTTCAAAAGAAAAGATCATTTGGGACCAACTATGTGCAATAATTCAGACCTGTTTTGGATATGCCACCATCCATGTATATTTTTGTGAGTACAGATTAAGCATTCATGCATGCTTCAGTATAGTCTAGCACAGACATGGTCATGAAGTGACCTTTTAAATCCTTCCTCCAGAAGCGCCATGTTAGTCTGAGCTGTCCTGCCTGTGGTGCATGAAGGCAGAACTATTCTGCAAGTGATCTTTGATGCCCAGTACAGCCAGCTGCTGGTCCGGTGACAGGTGAGACACTGCTCTGCTGGACCATTCCTCTTCCTAAGGCATAGTGGTCACTTTGCTTTTGGATTTATGTCCTATGGTGGTTATGATTTTCCAGGCAGCATTTTTAAACTATTTATGTAAACATTATTTCCTGATCCAGTGATGTTGACATGCTAATATAAATGTCCCATTGGTGACTCTGAATGTTGTCACTGAAACGATGATGCTCAGATTTGACCCTCGCTTCTAGAAGACACTAGCAGCATGTGCTGTAATGGCAGCAAAATGACAATGAGTTTACAGTATTAGGCAAAGTCTGTGTCAAACAGGGCCTGGAAACAAGATGTATTTCCAGATCTGCTGTGTCTATCTCACCTCAGCCACCATTTACATTCTCTCCCTGTCCCTCCCTTTGTAAGATGAGAATAATAATGCATGTCAGCCATTAAAGGCTGGTGCCAGGTGTAAGCAAATGAAATACATAAAGTATCAAATGTAAAGCCACAAGCTTTAGCATTGTATTTACCAACTTATCATTGCATTGCTCAGATAATAGCAGTTAAAGTACCGCTGTGCTGATGTATCTGGTATTCGATTCCCAGAGATAGTCTCATGTAAGTGAAAGTAAGTCTCCCAAATTGCACATGGATTTGTTTTCCATTTAGCTACTTCTCCGATTAGAGCCCTATCAAGGATTAGCTGAGTAGCACAAGAGCACTCTGCCGATAATCTTCCTACACCAGAGATCAGCTTGGTTTTAAAGTGATTTCAGGCTTTAATCTGATACAAAACATATGATTGATACTCCATGGTTAAAGAGTCAAACTAACGCCTTATGATTCATAAGTAAGCACTTGCACTGATATAATAATGGGATCACTTAATGACTCATGCGTGATTTAACTTGTGTGCAAAGTACCCGTGTGTGTCACTTGGTGAAACTCCAGGCTGAACCAATGATTTCGTTGCCTCGGCCATGCCCCCAGGCAACTCCCCGAAATGCCTGCTTGAGGAGCAGCAGGGAGGTGAAGGGTGCTCTCTTCTCCTATGCAACCTGACCTTTCCAAAGTCCAGCTGGGCATGATGGTAAATGGTCTCCAGGGTTTTGCTGTTGCAGTTTCTCTCCTCCAACAAACAATTGCTATGGCAACATCACTGCTGCTCAACTCTTCTCACTTCCTATTTATTCTAAAACACAGAATCAAACTGTGACTGCTCCAAACACTTACATATTTAAGCCATTAAAACTTCTTATGAGAAAGAGTAGGTAGAAAAACGTGATGAGCTCAGAGCACGAGATGACCCTGAAAGGCCTCATTTATGTGCAAATTTCATATCTGAATTTTAGCAAGGAAATTGTAGTTTTCATTGATGTTATTTTTTTTCTGATAAAAAAGGGAAGGCTCTTCTGGCCACACTAGACTCATACATGGTAGTGCTGCTCAGGGAGGAATGATGCTGAGCACATGGTCTTCCCTTGGATGCTACAGCATGCCCAGGGCTAGGAGACATGAATCTGCTAAAATGAAACATTTATCAAAATGGAGTTCACTGTAGATTTTTGTAAGGTAGAAGAAGTTTGTGCATCACCTGCGAGGATGTTAGCTCAACAGGAAGGAAAAGGGACAAAAATCAAACAAAAAAGAGTCCAGGACAGGGCATAACTGCATCTCCCTTTCCCAGCAGGGTTTGCCACCAGACACACAACCCTGGCTGTGTGTCCACCAGGCTTGCCAAGCTCTAATGAATCATTTTCACCCTCCCTTTATTTTTTAAAGACTTAAATTTATAACTAAGATGCTTGCTTTTTTCAGTTGCCTATTACTTCTAAGACAAATTTATGTAGGAATTTGAAGGAAAGATTCACCATGAGTATTTTCTGCAAAAGGCCCTGGAGCTTCTGAATAGTCTCTGCTTTAGGGATGCCCGATCCCACCAGGCGGTGCAACATGGTGCCTGCTTACTTCATGAATCACCAGGTTTCATTTTCTACTTCAAAGAACACTTTTTTTCCACTGGAAAAAGAGTAACTACAGTGTTTCTGAGAGAAAGGTTTGTGTCTCCTCTGTGCTCAGAAGGTTCCTGGCCTGCTTTGTCTCCTGGTACAATCTAAGTAATGGCCATGAAAAGGGCCACCTCAGACAGGCTTCTGCTGATGTTGATTGAAAATTCATCTTTTCCATCTTCGGCTGTCTACAAATATCTAGATCTAAAATTCATTCCTGGCCCTGCCACACAGCATGAATTTGGGGAAATAATTTGAATTGTTTATGCCTAACCTTCCATTTATGTCAATGAGGACAACAGGAATTAATTTGTTGGGTTTTAGGAGATTGATTATAATCATGATTTGAGATCTGATAAAAGGGACAGAGTTCAAGGATTTATTGTTTTCTTTGGCTCAGGTTCCCCCTACAAAAAGAGTAACAGTGGTCATGGTCCAAAACTTTGTGTGAGAGGTTTGATGCAAATCCGTAGAAGGAAATCAGGAGCCGTGGAACGAAAACATAGACAACCTCACAGGGGGAAAAGGCTTTCCTGCAGAGGTGAGTCAGTTCTAGGGCAGAAGGGCAGCTGGGTCCAAAAATAACGGTGCCAGAAAAGAGGCACACGCTGCTGTGCCAAGAATATCGTCCACCAGAGGAAGAGGCTGGGTTTCATCTGAGAGTTTATTCTCCTCCTTATTCAAGCAGGTTTGTCATCTGCACTGAATGCCACCAGAACCATGTTTGTATTTTTGTAGTCCATGTTAATCTGGGCTTAAACCTTGGCCACGTTTGTCTCTGAGCCCACGAGCAATTAAAAGTGACACCGAGGAAAGTATTTATTCCCAAGGGTTGATTTCTGTTTCCTTACATTTTTTTAAGGCACGTTGTTTAACATGCATTTCTCTTCAGATTCTTGTAGTTCTCACTAATCACTCTGTTGTGTTTAGCCTGATTATATCAAACTCAGTATATTCTTGTCTGTGTTACTCTTTGGATGATGCCAGTAACAAGCATCTGTTCTTTAGTTTTCACTGTGGCATTGCTGCTGAATGGCTGCTTCATCCTCTGTGACTCTGTAAGTGGCACTGGGCATAACAGAAATATTATCTGCAATGATTAACCCCCTAGCATGTTTAATGCAAAAATCTTAACTATTGGTTTTGGTTGTTAAGTAAGGAAACTTATCACTTTAATATCCAGTCTTTTTCTGTAGAGCAAGATAACAAGATCTTCACATTAGAAAGTTGGTAGTTAAATTACCCTGTACAAAATGAAGTCTGGCAATAGCCAGGCCTGTCACTTACCCGGGAGTCTGGAAGCAGAAACTAGTAAGAAAGAGTCCCCCATGCAGAAAACAAGCAGTGGCATTTTACCTTACTGTTGTCTGTCTCAGGAAGGGAGAGAGGAAGGAGGGAGATCTTCAGACAAGAGAAAGCAGTGCCTGTCCCTGCCTGTGAGACTCCCCACCTAAAACCCTCATACAACTGCTGGCCTGCAGGGAACCTGTTGCCTTGCTGACAATGCCAGCCTCCCTCCAGCAGCCTTCCAGGGCCCGGGACGAGATCTCAAGGAGTCACAGCTTCATGTGGCACAACAATGTGGTCCAACTTATAGAAATAGCAGGATACATGCTCTGGGGCCATGACATTTTTTTGGCCAGGCTAGAACCTGTTGTGGCCTATGTACTGTAGGGAGGGAAAGCGTGAGAAGCCAGGAGAAGCTCCTGTCTCAGGTGACTCCAAATAATTAGGCTCAGAAGGAAGCAGAGGCTTCTCCAGGTTGCCTGAACTCTCCTCCTCATCCTGGCTAATGTCAGAGTGATACACTGGCAGCATCGCTGGACCGGTCAGCATCTCTGTGCTCACTTGTTTTCAGTTACAAACCAGATTTCCTACATCAGGACCAAATTCAAAGCAATTCCACTTGTTTTTGTACTTAAAACTCAGGTTGAATTAAGCCTTCTTTCTCCTCGATATACCCACAAAATGATTGGTAATACTGCTAGTGCAAACATGTCATAGGTACCTTATCTATCAGACCACAATAGTCTTTTCAGCTCAGCCCGCTGGATTTACACTGTGTAGTTGCTTATAAGCAGCTATTGCTCATCTTATGTCTTGTCACAGTGATTTCCTGATCTATTGCAAATGTCCTTTTAAACAAGACTGTATCAGGTAATACTGGCATCATGTTAAATGTAAACATGCTTTGTAACACATCCAAGTTTTATAAGAAGTAGAGAAAAACCACATACTGAATATTTCAAGGCATTTGTTTGGTGAAAACCTGTGTGCTTTAAGCTTTGCTGCAAATATTTTAATAGCATCACATTTTAATAAGTGATTTATCAACTGGGAATAGCGAGTAATGACTTCAGTGGAAATGAGGGTTGGTTTTCATACAGCTAAGAGTTTAATATTGAAACACAACATCTACCTGACTTACAAGATAAGTACTGCTCTCATCCCAGGACCTGTTGTGGACTCCATTGTCTGTAGGCCTCTTTTCTTGACATAGGTTTAACTTTTATTTAGCTTATCTTCCCTAAGCTTTAGAGGGCCTGACAAGAGGCTTTTCTCTTTTAAAGAAAGAAAAAACTAAAAGTAACCTGTTGTTGCTGGCTCAGGTCTTTGATACATAGCTTCAGACTTTTTATTATTTAATAATAATAAATGAAAAAGCATATCTAGAGGGAAAAAACATGTTGTGCACGCAAAAGCTGTACCAGTCTATGTCCACACTAATGAACAAGCAGGTGGATTTGTGGGAGGTGGATGATGCAAGGCACTGTCATCAAAACACAGCCCCTCACTCCAGTGAGAGCCAGTTTGGTCTGAACCCAGTTTGTGCTGCACGCCTCGAGATGTGGTTCCTCAGTGCAGCCCAGTGGCCAGTGGGTCAGTGTTTAAATGCCAAACCAACAGCAGAATGGACTGGATCTTTGTTAGCAGAGTTGAATGCTATATGGGAAGGCCTGTGAGCACCCTGTGGGCAGAGCAGTCCCTGATGGTTGGTGCAAGGGGCATGTGAGATGCAGAGGATGGGCAGGGACCTCACTGCCACTCACCATCTCTGTCCCACCCTCTCACAGTCAAATCCAATATCATCTTCAAACTCACAGGTGTTTTTCCCCACTCTGCTCCCCCGGGGAGTCTCTCTGGACAGAATCACCTTCTCATTTTCAGTCCAAAGCTGTTCCTCAGTAGAGCACCCTTTTGCTCTTCAGCACAACTGCTGACACCAGTCCTGCAATCCCCTTAATCAACATACTTGTCCCTGTCGTTTGTTGCACTATTGGAGATCTCTAACATCCCCACTCTCCCCCCAATTTACTAGGATAAATAAAGCTTATTTTCCTGGCATCGGATAGGGTCTCCCCCCCAATCATCTCCAGAGCCCTTCCTTGAGCCTGGTCCACTTCAGACTCCTGTAGGACAGCCTGTCCCTCCACTGGGCTGTCAATGCCTCATCTGTAATGTCATTAACTCACTCCTGCATTTTGTGCCAAGGTAATGCCTTAATATATTAAATAAATTTGGCTCCAAGAGAGTAAAACAGGAGAAGCCTCATTGCTTGACCTGGGAAGTTTTGTAGACCAAGCAAGGACAGAGCCAGCCCTCATACTGTGAATCCAGATAACCTCATTGATTTATACGTTTATACCTGTTTAAACCTATGACATTTCACTAAATTGCATTGCATTTTTTTTAAGAACAAACATTCATGCAAAAATTTTCTGGATGTCTGTGGATATTAAGGTAACCTCTACCCATAAAGTCTCAGGACCTTGAAGTCATAGGACAAATCACTTCTCAGGCAGCAAACAGGGACTGCAACAAAGGCAGATCTTTCTTTGGTGAAAATCAAGGTAATCTGCTGAAGCTGAGGACACCACACACAGATCTCAGCTTTTAGTGTGAGATTAAATCCAGTGGTCACAAACAATTAGAGTAGACAAGGCAAAATTAGAAAGCACATGTCTACAAACTGACAGTAAAAGCGAGCCGAGGATATTCCCCAGGAAGCCAGTCTGAAAGTCTGTATTGGAAAGTTTGTCTGGGCTACTATTCTTTTGACAACATTGTTGCAAGATCTGGAAAGATCTTGGATCCAAGCCCTGCGGGAAACCACGCTCCATTCAGTAATGAAAGAAGTTTGCAGTTTAAAACCCTGTAAAATTAAAAAAAAGAACTGTTCCACAATCAAAAAATTCTTGAGGTGCAGGGTGGAAGGTTAAAGAGCCTGCTGTGATGTTTCTCCAAAAAAAAAAAAAGTTGTTAAACATACTGTAGAATCACTCCTAGCCTGGGCTCATTTTTCCATACTGTAGTGATTGATTTCCTAATGTGATCAAATATGGGATTTTTCCAGTCAAGTTGCTGCAGCACAACCATTTCTCAGGAATTCCTGGCTAATAAACCTGAAAGGGTTGAGGCCACATTCCCAGATAAAAATTCTAGATTAGGGAGGTTTGCAGAGGAGATACCACTGATCTGGTTCAGTCTGCCTTAAAAATCTCACTCATGCACTGACAGCTGTGATCTGTTGGGCTCTTCCTGCTGACTATCCGTTCCACATGCTTTTGCTAACTTTGATACCTTGAAAAATAAATGCAGCCATAAGGCACTGAATGCCCACCTTGATGAAGAGACCATGATGCAAACTTCTCTCATACGACATATTAGTAAATCACAGCAAGGTTGGTTTTTGGTAGGGAATACAGGACAACCCTCTGGGACCAGAGCAGGCTGAGCTCCGCTCTGGTGCTGCCTGTTTCTTGTCACAGTCATGATAAACACCTTCGTCTGACTTTCATAGGATAGCTGCATCACAGACCAAAGTTTTGCTAGCAAAAAAAGGCCCTTCATATTGAAAAAGACAGACGGTGCTGTCAAGTTGGGTCTTAAAGGCTGTTAGCCAAATTTCTGTCAATTTGTAATTTTGGCTTGTTGTGGGGTAATTTATTGTTTCATTTAACCCACACTGCGCTCTCACTGCTAACTGGAGAGCATGAGAGACGTCGTCTCTGCCTCATAACATAAAGCCAGGTGATCTACAAAAAAGCCTTTGTGAGGGGCACAAGCCTTAATTACACTGATTCAGTGAAGCAGTGTTAATAAAGACATAAATTGGAGTTAAATCCATGCTTGTCAAATCACAGCCCGAAGTTATTCTGGACCTACACTGGGAAACCTCTCATAGAATCATTTAGGTTGGAAAAGACCTTTAAGACCATCAAGTCCAACTGTTAACCTAGCACTGCCAAGTGCACCACTAAACCATGTCCCTAAGCACCACATCTACATGTCTCTTAAATACCTCCAGGATTGGTGACTACACCGCTTCCCTGGGCAGCCTGTTCAAATGCTTGATAACCCTTTCGGTGAAGAAATTTTTCCTAATATCCAATCTAAACCTCTCCTGGCACAACTTGAGGCTGTTTCCTCTGGTTCTATCGCTTGTTACTTGGGAGAAAAGACCAACACCCATCTCACTACAACCTCCTTTCATGTAGTTGCAGAGAGCAATAAGGTCTCCCCTCAGCCTCCTTTTCTCCAGGTTAAACAACCCCAGTTCCCTCAGCCGCTCCTCATAAGACTTGTGCTCTAGACCCTTCACCAGCTTCGTTGCCCTTCTCTGGACATGCTCCAGCACCTCCATGTCTTTCTTGTAGTGAGGGGCCCAAAACTGAACACAGTAGTTGAGGTGTGGCCTCACCAGTGCTGAGTACAGGGGGACGATCACCTCCCTGCTCCTGCTGGCCACACTATTTCTGATATAAGCCAGGATGCTGTTGGCCTTCTTGGCTACCTGGGCACACTGCTGGCTCACATTCAGCCAGCTGTCAAACAGCACCTCCAAGCCTTTTTCTGCCAGGCAGCTTTCCAGCCACTCTTCCCCAAGCCTGTAGTGCTGCATGGGGTTGTTGTGACCCAAGTGCAGGACCCGGCACTGAGCCTGGCTGAACCTCATACAACTGGCCTTAGCCCATCAATCCAGACTGTCCAGATCCCTCTGTAGAACCTTCTACCCTCCAGCAGATTAACACTCCAGCCCAACCTGGTGTACTCTGCAAACTTACTGAGGGGGCACTCGATCCTCTTATCCAGATCACTGATAAAGACATTAAACCGAACTGGCCCCAGTACTGAGCCCTGGTGAACACCAGTTGTGACCAACCGCCAACTGGATTTAACTCCTTCACCACAACTCTTTGGCCTTGGCCATCCAGCCAGTTTTTTACCCAGCGAGGAGTACACCTGTGCAAGCCATTAGCAGCCAGTTTCTCCAGGAGAATGCTATGGGAAATGGTGTCAAAGGCTTTACTAAAGTCTAGGTAGACAACAACCACAGTATTCCTCATCCACTAAGCTCTCTTAAGAGATCCTTTCTAAGAAGATTTAACTTCCTTTCCCTACAAAGATTTTCATTTTCTTTGAGTAGGTTGTCTCCCTTTTTGTCAGGAGACCGCAGGCCACCAACCAGCTCAGACACACAGAATAATGGTTAAAACCATTTCTTCAAATTGAACGTTTCAAAAAGTGTTCTCAGAACCAAGTAATCCTGATATTGTGAAACTGTAAGACATACAGGGCTCTGCATAAGTGGGAATATTCACACTGGAAATTTAGCTGATGTGCAATTATGAGCCTGGCGTATTATTTGGAGATACTGGGAGAACTAAATCCTCTGTCTGATATCTGAAAAGCAGAGCAAGAATCAAAGCACACCATTGTGTGAACAATTCTGAAATTAGACTTGGTTGATACTTATAATAAAATGTATTCAGCACATATTTACTTCTCTTATGGCCAGTATATAGCCCAAGAATTAGCTCTGATTTTATTTTTTTTCCCCTAATTTCATCCATGAACCCTTGTTAAGCAGATTGAATGAATGAGAAACTTTTAGCTTCCTGCCTTTCCAAAGTGTTTGCCTCAATTACATCTGGTACAAAGCCATTCCCTAGCACAGCAGAATATTTACCTGCAATTTAGCATCTGTACCTGTTTTTTTTACAGCTACATCAAGAAGATAAAGCCTTAATAAGCAGAAAATGTTGTTCTGCTAAAATCAGGGAAACACTAGGAGTTGCCAATATGACATTAATCCTAGCTATTTTTTGAAACTTCTCTGAGCAGTTTTTCTCAAAATCCCTCCACATTACAACTACGTGAGTAGTGTACATGAAATGCATAGATTATTCATGCTGATTATTTACTGGCAAAGCCTCGACAGCAGCCAAGGAGGGAACCAGAAATGCTCTTCATCTCTACAAAGCAAGAATGTGGCTTTTCTTGCTGTTCATCCCCAATTTTCCCACCTTATCTCATGACTCAGCTGCCTGATGCAAAGGTTTGCAATTACGGCTTTGCTGATTAGCTACTGAAGTTGCATTCTGTGGTTTCTAGATGTCACATGCAATTTGGACAAATATATGGATTTAAAAAATTCAATTCTGTAAAGTGTTTTTCTGTCCTATTTTGTAAGTTTTCCTGCTGATAAACTCCAACGACCTAAACATAAAAGCCACCTGGAAGCCAACATAGAAAAGCCAGTGATAGGGCAAACCAAGGCTCAGTTCTCCTCTTGAAAATCATTCAGGTCAGCACAGGTGATAACCTCCACGCAGAAGGGAGGCTCCAAGCAAGCTACCTTGGAGCGCCAAAGAACTGGAGACACCATTGCTCCAGCTGCTCTCTTTCCATCAGCTGAGCTCTGAAACAGCCTGCTACCAGGGTCTGCCTCCTGTCAGGTGGTTAATATTCCACGGACGAAGCCGTAATTAACCAGCAGAGAAAAGGTCTACTGTTTGTGCCTGCAACCGAAATAATTTCTCCCAGACCATGCAGTTCAGCTGGAGGAAAGGCCCCCGGGGTTGACATGGTCTCTGCTTCCTGTTTTTCTCTTTGCAGATTAAACGGCTTTCTGAGGCCTGAACCAAAAACCTCTGATCTGAGCATCCTTGAACTTTTGGCAAGTTTGGATTCAGTTCTGGATGCAGAGATTGCAGGTGAAATGTATTTTTAATACTATATATACTCAGCAGGAATAGTGCTGTAACTGTGAGCTAAAGTGAAATGTTAAAAGGGAAAGATAAATCTCAGTTTACCAAGGAGCTGTGCATTTTTGCTTTGCCATTGTGCATTATATGAAGTACAAAAGTGTGTCTGTGTGATGTCTGTCAAACCCTGGTTACACCATGGGAGTAAGCTAGGGAAGGAGCAGCTTCTTCCTGCCACCCCTTCATAGCTTCTTCCAGCAGTGGCTGAAGCATAAAGAACACATTTTAACATTCAAAAAAGTAATTTCTTCTGAAAGTCTTGGTTTTACTAAATTTCCATTAGTCTTCTCTTTATTTCTAGATGTTTATTTTAGGGGATACAATATTTATAAATGTAGATATCAAAATTAGTGGTCTGGAATGAGACAGAAAATTGAACTAAAATTATTTTATTAGTGGTTTCTATGAGCTGAGATGATGAGGTTGGTGTCCGGTGCGTGTTGTCATACACGTCCCATTCGGTGCCACTGATGTAGGAATAAACACATACCCTACCAAAAGCAGTGTTCGCAACTGGGGTACCTGGCTTTTTTTTTCTCCTTTTCCTATTCCAGCTAATGTGCTGCTGAAAAGTCCTTCTATTTACGATTTAGGCCACACATCCAATAGAAATGTTCAGTGCTGATGCCAAACAGTACTCGCAAGTGCTTTGGCAAGGCTACGTGCCAAGTCCAGCCAAGACTGCTAGTGTCAGATGATATTAGATTGCAGTTTCCTCACGCTTTTCCAATTACAGCCCTGAAGTGTGTAGGTGAGGTTTTTGGCATCCCCTTTCCCCCACATGTATAATGTCACTGTGTCTTCCAATAAACTACAGCTACAGGGTAGCCAAAAGGATGTCGAAGTTCCTTGGGTGCAATCTCAGCAATGTTCATGTTTTCATGCCGTCATGATGCCTTCCCATTGAGCTCAGGGAGAAACAGCTTCTAAGCCAAGGGAAAGCAAGGAGCTGAAGCCTCCATCTGTAGCCTCCCTGGGTAAGTGGGGCTTTCTACCTATTAAAACACCAATATTATTCCATTAAGGTAGAAGAGAGTTCCAGCTAATGTGCTATTACTTATTCATGTAAAACCACCACCGTGCTGGTTAGTGAATTATCTATCTTCCTGCAATCAGTTTTTATTTGTCTCACAGGGGTTACTTGCACTTTAGGATCTGTTGCTTGGGACCAAAAGTAGATACTTCTGGGCACAGCTATGAGCAGCACACCTTGCGGTCTCGCACTATGCCCTGGTCTAGGGACGATGCAAGACCGAGCCTGGACATCTTAACACTGCAAACTCTTCCCCATGGGTGACCTGCAGACCCTGCAGAGGACACATGAATACAGCTGCAGAAAATCACTTGTGGAAATCCCAGAGCAAAATGTTTAAGTCTTTTGAAGGAGAGCTGCTTTTCTTCTGACTACATACACTGTTCTGGTGTTCCGTGTCCTAAGGCAAATTTCACTGCTGGTGAACTTATTGGGGAGATGAAAGGCTGAAGACATGGACGCAGTTGAGAGAACAGTCATAGCTCAGAATCTTTGACCTAACAGCTGCTGCAATGCAAGGCTGCTCCTTTTAGTCACTTACTCATCTATATTAATTTTATCTCAAATATCACTTCTCCCACCCAAAACTGCAAGTTCTAGGGTGTGCCTATATGTCGCATCTTATCTCTTGCCAACAAAATGCTAACAAAGATATTTTCTGTGTTAATGCAAAGGTAGCATTAAAGACCAAAAAATTAGTTTACTCATGAAGACTTCTAGTTATAACTAACCAATCTGCCCTCTGATCCAAGGTGGCATTTCCTCCTGGGTGAGAAAGCTGGGGGTGGGGTGTGGGTGTGTGGGTGGGTGGGGGGTGGGTGTGTGGGTATTTTTTCTTATGCTTTGTATGCTTTCACATGCGTATTTCGGTATTCTGACTAATGACCCCACGTGAAAAGGTGTGACAAGCTCCCAGTGATACCTGAAAGTTAATAGCATTGTAAGAAGGGAAACTGCCTCCTAAGTAAAGGGATTAGGCTTAGAGATAAGGGCTTTTAGCCTTCTGTTTCCCAAATACTCTCTGTCTCTATGGCAGTTTCATAAATTAGCTCTCTGGCTGGTCCTGGCAATCAGACCTACACAGTGCTTTTGAAAGTGATCATGCGCAGAACTGTCTATCTCACTTGTAGGAGAAACGATGCTGTGGGCTCTCGCTGGGAGTCCATACGACTGGGTGGCCAAGGCCTCCAGCTCAATGCCGCATCCATAGCCTGGGCGATCCCCTCCTGAAGCCCACATCAGCCAATGCTTTTCTGAGCTCAGGAAGCATCCCTAAGGACAAAGCCATTGGTGGACATAAAGTCTGCTGTTGCCAACAAAGGCCATCCTGCCAAAGAGGAACAATGGCATGGTAGGGAGCATGTGGCTGCTTTGGTGCTCCCAGAAAGCTCCAATGAAGCCATAGTGTTAATCAACTTTTGGGACCTTATTAACTGAATCTCTTCTCATTGGTGCCTACCTTAACCTCGCCTCAGTAGAAGTAGAGGGAGACCTAGGTCTGCTCCTGTCTACTACCACATTAAAGGGCTTCTGCTCAAAGTGCTCCTGCCCATGCCCCAGCAACAACCACATCTTCTAGTCATCCGCTCCCACATGTTGTTTAACCTCTTCCTGATCTGCTGCCCTGGATAAGTTCTTGTCTCAGCCAGGCACCACTGCTGCTCCAGGACAGCTGTGCTCTCGCAGTATGGATAATGCCTAGTTCTGCACTCAGTCCTGTGTGGGTTGTACTGGACTGCTTCTCATTATTATTACTGATCCAGCAAAACACCCTGCTGAAGTCCCCATAAGAAAGTCTGTAGAAAGTTAGCAAAAGTCCCTTCTGTGGAGCTGCTCAAAAAGCTTCCATCATGACGTTGGTACTTTCCTATACAGCGATGCATTTCTTCATGTGTATGATGCTAGTATTGCCTTTCTAGAGACTTCTGGAGTAAGCCTATTTGAGTAATTGTGCTCTGCTCTGAGGAAGATGGGGAAAAGTTTGGGCAGGTTCCAATGTTGGTACTGATCTTTGTAGAAAATTATGTCATGAGGTGCTCTCTCCTGGTGCCGAAGGCTGTGGACATCCTCCAGCCTGCTGCTGGAGGTAGAGAGGGAAAGGAAGAGAGCAGCAGGGAGGACAGAAAGTGATGGATGATGACATAAATCCACTTGCTGTGATCTCCTTTGGCAAGCAGCAGTATTTGCAACGTGCCACGTATGCACCAGCAGCTAGCAGGATGGAGAAAATGGACTCCTATGTCTGGTGGCACTGATACGGGGAATAGGAGATTGTACATAGATACAGGCTGTACTCTGTCGGTAACGGCCTTATCGCATTTCATAGGTGAAATTGCTTGAGTGACCGTAATGGTTCCAGATCGGAAGGTGGCATTTCAGCAGCCATGCCATATCTTAGAGTAGACACTGTGACTGAAAGCTCCCAAGACCACACTTGCTCTTTGTTTTGCCTGTGTCGTTGAAAATAGCACTTTAAGGAAAAATACTTTTGAAATAATATCTTCCAGCCACCATAACATGGAAGGGAAGTGACACAGCAGGCCGCACAATAAATAGGAAAGCAGTTAAATCCAGGGCCTGATTAACAAGCCACTGATTTCATTAGTCTAAAAGAGGTGAAAAGCATACGCTAATCAGCGCAACAATATTTCATTTTATATTGTACAGACTGCTATGCAGTGCATAGACAAGTAAAAGTCAGACTCAGCATGGCTGAATGTTTTGGGGCACTGCCTTGCTGCAGGGTGGCATGGTCCTCCATGCCTTTTGCTATAGCCCTAATGCTGCCGGTGTCCTGGCATAGATGCAGCTTTGAGGATGCACACAACTATGTTAATTGTAAACAGCCTGCTGAGGAAAAAGCATTTGTGCTTGGGCAGATGCACTTAGAGTGGAGTTGGTCACCTGTACGGGATTTTTCTTGGAAGGGCATGGTGCTGCGGGAGGCATGGGGAGCCCTAACAGTCTTATTTCAACAACTGTGATTCCTAATTTTTTTTTTTTTTTGCCTTTAAGTGCTCCCTGTTACTCCACAGTGATCATAATTATTTACCTTGCAAAGGCGGTGCGAGGGCTAATTAGCCCGGACATGCAATTTATTTAGGAAATTGAGACTTTTTCTTCATATTGGGGCTAAATATCATTAGCTCTAGTAATTGGAAGAATGTACCAATTTCTTTCAACTAACTGAAATAAGGAGGCGATGATTTCTTTGACTACTGATTTAGCTCATGATTTTTAGGGTTTAAATTATAGGTGGCTCAGAGTGCCACCTATAAAATACAGGTAAAATCCAGGCTAACAGCAGGTTACTGCAACCAGAGCTCTACAGCTGCATGTATGTAACCCTGCCACCACCCGAACCCAGACCAGGAGTCCATAGATTTGCAGAGGGCTGGAAATAAAGATGAAAATCAGGCTATCCTCCTTCCACAGTGCCTGGTCTTCCTAAAGCCATCGACAGGATGGACTTACATCCCTTATGTAGTCGCTAATAAAACAGTCCTGCTGAAATAATTCTTCAAAAATATGGTTTTCCCTCTCCCCCTCTCCACTACCACTGTAAGCGTGATAGCAACCCATTCCCATGGTCTTTTTCCCATCTGCTGGCACCCATTTCAGGGGACAGCCGGGGCACAGTGCAGCAGCCTATGTGCTTATTTCCAGCAGTGGCTGCAGGGAGCTGGAGGAATCAAAACCTGAATCCTCTTGAGTGGAGAAAGAAATACCCATTTCATGCTCTTATTTAAACACTGAATCACCATATGAATCTTCTCCCAGGTCCTTCCTCTCTTCTGGTGATTTTCAGACAGAGGAGATGCTAAGCTGTAAACAACATTATTTTTTTCCCAGCATTGGCTCACTCCATAAATGTATATTCTGGCTGCGCTCTGGCAGATTTTATTGTGGCAGACAACGTGCTAATGCTCTGCCCTAGACCTTCCACATTCCTTAGGCAGAATTTACACATCCAGAAAAAAAACAAACCACAAACTGAGGAGGCACTTTCTATGACAGTATTTCTGTGCCAGAATATCCCAGTATTTGAGTGACTTTGCAGTGGGGTAAGCATCTCCATGCTTCGAGGATGAATGCTTTTCAGTGTACTGATGTGGTTAAGATAGCGCAGCTCCTCGTGTAGACAAGCCCAGATCTGCCCTTCTCAGGCTGGGCAAGGTTAGACCACCCCTGCGTGTCACTGGAAAGCTTCAGCTGTGTGAGAGAGATTGTCTCAGCCAAAGAGTTTGCATGGGAGGAGGATCATCACAAAATAACTAAAACTACATCTTCTTGAAACAGTGAGAAAGAGAGTTTTTCTCCCATCTTTTGCCAGTGTAGGAAAGAATGCACCAAGGCTTGTTAGAAAGACCCTCCCTATGCTCCCTTACAGCTTCCCTTTTGGGCAAACTTTCTGAGTAATGTCTTCCCATTTTTACTTGTGCAGTCATCATCTGCTGGATGGTTTTTTGCAGCTATTAGGCTGGGGGACAAGAGCTCCAGCAAGTCTCAGGTTGGGGAGACACTGCACCTTGGTCTGCACTGGCTTAGGACTGGCATCATTTGAAGACTGGTACAAGGATTGCTCTCCCCCACTAGCCTGCAGCTACTGCTTTTGGAAGCATCTCTTTCTCCAGCTGATGATGCTTGTTAGTTTATTTTTTTTAGCAATACTAATTGAATATTGCTTGCTTCTGCTTCCCCTTCCACAATTTCCAAGAGGAATGGAAATGCAGGGGAAGTGTCAAGGAGACCCATAAATACGTTCAGATCTGGAAATCACAGAAGTGCACTCCCTGGGCTGTCACTGGTGCTGGGTAGGGAGTGAGTGGGTGTTTTGGGGCAGGCACAAAAGAGCTGGTGGAACCTATGGGGGTTTAGGGAACGGAAAAGTGGGGAATATCTTTGTCATCATTAAAATTATAAAGCTGCACCTCCTTTCTTGAAACGCATCTCACAGTCTGGGGTGATTGCTCAAACCCTGGATGCTGCCATGAAATTTCTAGCTTGTTGGTTTGGAAGTCTCTCATGGTGTTCCCAACAAGCCCTCGCTACAGGACTTCCCTCCAGCACTCTGCATCCTGGACATGGATCTGTCCGTGCCCGAGCAAGGGGATCAGTGCTGGTGCAGGTAGAAAAATGAATCCACTGAGGAAGCTTGACATCCTCCTCATGAGGAGTTGGTTTTTGACTTATTCCTGATTTAATCATAACTCTAGGGTGGGAGCACATCTAATAGGAGACAGCTTATTGCCTCTTCCTTACCCACCTCAGGCAACCATCATTCCTGACAGTTTATTGTTATATTTACCCACACATACACACTCAAGAGACTCATATCACTGAAGTATCTCAGCTTCTGGTATGGCAGGGACATAGGTATGCTGTGCTATGTGTGTGCAGGATGCTGCCCCAGACCCCAGAACCCCCAGCTCATTGACAGGGCATTCCTCTCTATTTACCTGCCCTCTGAACCAGCATGGAGGGTAAAAATCTTCTTCATGTCCTCACACGAGTGTGTCAAGGAGGACATGTCCAGCAGCACTGCGAGCATCTGAGCAACTTGCGACATGTTTCTATTCCTACAAAATGAAACACATCTCTGAGGTGCAACGAAGGTCCTGAGCCTTTGCGAGGAAAAGTCAGCACAAAACAACAGCCCATATCTTGGGCAGCACCAAAAGCAGCATGGCCAGCAGGTTAAAGGAGGTGATTCTGCCCCTCTGCTCTGTTCTCATGAGACCCCACCTGGAGTATTGTGTTCAGGTCTGGGGCCCCCAGCATAAGAAGGACATGGACCTGTTGGAGCAAGCCCAGAGGGGGGACACAAAAATGATCAGTGGGCTGGAGCACCTCTCTTGTGAAGACAGGCTGAGAGAGTTGGGGTTGTTCAGCCTGGAGAAGAGAAGGCTCCAGGGAGACCTTACTGCAGCCTTTCAGTACTTAAAGGGGGCCCACAAGAAAGCCGGAGAGGGACTTTAGTGATGTAGTGATAGGACAAGGGGTAATGGCTTTAAACTGAAAGAGGTTAGATTTAGATTAGATGTAAGGCGAAGTTCTTTACTGTGAGGGCGGTGAGGCACTGGAACAGGTTGCCCAGAGAGGTTGTGGAAGTGTTCAAGGTGGTCTTTAAAGGTCCCTTCCAACCCAAACCATTCTGTGATAACAGCTCAGAGCTGGATTAAAAACCCCAAGCCTCTCTCAGCTAAAGCCAGATTTGATCTTCCTTAGGTATGAAGTGTAAAAAACTCAAATAGACTGTTGCAAAGAAGCTAGGAAAAGAGAAAGGCATAACATTTTAGCTAGACAACTAGTTTTACTTCATTAAAATATTTCTACTTCTATGAAAGTAGAAATCTTTGCTAAACTCATATATAAGAAACTATTCTTCAAAAAGTTATTGGTTAGTAAACCCATTTAATAGGGGAAAATAAACACTTTTTCTCTGGAGGCATGGTAATTTTATATGTGCATTCCGTATTTTCAGGTGTGTTTTTTTCCCAAAAGATGTGTGAGCACAGTTATAACTCTGCAGGTGTTAATAGCCATCACTGGGAGTGGAAGGGTCCATAAAATTCCAGGTCTCATTAAGGTGGCAATGGATACAAGCCAGGAGGAACAGCAGCCAAATGCCTTTAAGTATTAAAACCAGCTACAGACAAGGACCTAATGAAGGCATTAGGCTACCTGGCCAGAGCAGAGATAAATCAGGCGGATTAACAAGAGCTTTTCTGATTACAAAAGCAGGGCAGGGGCTGAAGGGGTCCTGCCTGCAGGCATGGGGCTGAGCGGCCCCAGAGGGAAGCAGAGCAATGGGGCTCCTTGTACTTAGAGGAAAAAGGAAAATACCTGGTTTCTTGGTTTGAAGCACATATCCAATTCACACAGGCTGCTCAACTGTCTGGAAAGTCTCCTTACAGCCCTGAGTTTTGGCTGAGGATGAACCACGGTGCCTGTGCAGGGTGGCACAGGCTGCACGCATGGTGATGAGGATTAACTGCAAAGGCAGGGGAGGAACCCCGAGCACAGTGCTGGCCTGCAGCCAACAACTCACTGGAGCCTGTCAACTACCAAAGCAGTTCAAAGAGCCACCGATTGCACAGACAATCCTGTCTACCTGCTGGCTGCTTCCTCTTCCTCCTCCTCTCTGCTGTTCAAGGTTCAGGAGCCACTGCCCTCCCTCTTTACTGCTCCTAGTCAGAGAAATTTGGCCAACATCAGTTAAATAAAAAAAAAAGAATGCCAGTGTTTGGCTGGAAAAGGAGCACTTATCCACTGGGAATGGGACAACCTGTGGCTCTTCAGTGCACGACATAGACCTTAGGGGCTTTGCCCTAGCCCAAGATGGAGGACATAGAAACAGCATGGTTGCAGATGCAGTTTGTTTTGGAGCTCTCCACCCATGCCCCTTTTAACATTTCTCTCTGAATCCTGCAAAACTGCCCTCCAGGTAACTAATGCATCGGAGTTTTTAAACTGCTGTGTTTAAAACATTCCAAAATTAGCTTTTCTGCAGTCCAGATGGTGCATCATGAATGCTTAATGGCATGGTATAAAGATTTTATTGGTACTCGTGAGGGATGATCCGAACAGCTTACTTGTGCCTCTTTCCTCCATGCATAACACATCTGTCGAAGCCCATGCCAGGAAAACTTCACATCCCACCACTTTGTATTTCATGCATGCGTGTGTACGTACAATTAATAAATTACAGTAGATATATTGAAAGAAAATCTCAGCAAGTCACACTTTACATTGATGCTATCTTAAATATTCAGTTTCCCTCCCTTGTGCTGACTTTTGCTCAGTGTTTTCATCTTCTGCAAGTCCAGGTCTTCCACTGGGTAAATCAGTGGTGTGGTTGCTGTGGGTCTGGTACTTTTTGGGCTTCCCATTTCCCAGGGGACCCCCAGACTGAAGTACTGAGACTGCAGAGCCCAGGGTGAGCTGCCAGGATTGGAGAAGAAACTCTGGCTTGAACTAGGGCTCGAGGTCTACCAGGTCCTGCTACGTCCTCGCAAACCTTCCCATCCACCAAAACAATCAGAGCTCCTTCCCAGAAAACAGCTGCTCCCAAGGACAATTGAAGTGCTCTTGGAGCATCAATATTCACATCTCTCTTTTTTAACATTAATATACTCCTTGTATTCTCATTTTATTTAGCAACTAAAAACCACACATACCAATACAGGGCACAGCAGTACTGGGAAGACAGTGGTGTCAGCCAGCATGTGCTCAGAGCAGGTTTAGCTCTGTGCTGGCCAGCATCCTGCACAATGGAAACCTGGACTTCTCCAGTTCTCTGAACGCCTCCACAAGAGACTCATTGATGAATAGTGAGGTGTGCCTATTTGGGAAATGGTTTGTAACATCACTACATGAAATATCTCTGGGATGGAATCCACACGAGGACCCTGAAGCATAATATAGCCAACCATCTCTTCACTGTACCTATCAGCATCAAGGTTGGAAGAATGCAGGTGGAGCATCTTCCTGAAGGAGAAAGAAGAGAGCAGCAAGCAGCCTGGCGCAAAACAACAAGGCAGAACATAGCTTCTTAAAAGTGTGGGTCATGCAGTAAGCGAGCAAGTGCAAGGGTTTGTAAAGCAGGGATAATTGGATGCTGTCCTTTTCCAGTGGGCAAGCAGCCTGATTTTTGCATCTCTGGTGGAAGGCGAAGCTCAAAGCTGAGCTGCATGGCACTCACAACAGCTTTGTGGCCAGTCTGATTTGCCTCCTGCCCTCTGCAGCAGTGGGAATGCAAAGCAAAGGCACGTAGTTGTGCCTACACCAATGTAATGGAAGATGTGACTCACTGTGGCTGGTGCCACTGTGATGGATTGCGCAGAGCCTAGCGGCCAGAGATTTATGTGGCTGGCAACAGAGCAAGAATCACTAGATATGCAATGTCCACAGATTCTTATCTGTTGTTTTATGTTTATTGTGGGTTTTTTTAATATGCCTCATATTACTGACATTTATGCATAGATGAAATAAAAGTCTATTTGATCAAACAGCTTGTCAAGGTTGTATAAAAAATACAACATGTACTTGGCCATATTTTATAGGGAAGGCAGAAAGCAGCACCCCTGTGTTCCTCAGCCTCCCTGGATCTCAGGGTTTCCATATAATGAGGAGAAGGTGCTTCAACAAAGTTTCCAGTCCTGCTCAGCCAGAAATATAGGGGTTTTTTTAATGGCGATCCTCCAAGGATGGATGTGGATGGCCAAGGCCATGTCATGTGACCTCTCATGTCGCAGGGGCTGTTTGTCCAATCTGTGTGCATGAGCACACAGGGGGAGGATCGGGGAGCCATATAAGAAAGTACAGCTTCATTTTCAGTTTACGTTACATGGTATCCATGGAAACGATGATGACTTTCCCATCTTTCTCTAGTGAAGGCACAGCATTCACTGCAATACAGTCTCTTCTACTAAAATTTTGCAAAGTAGATCGACAGGGTTACTGGGTTTTGTCCAAAAAGCCTGTAGTACCATTGGTTGGAGGGAGCAAGTCCCTTTTAACCCTCCCATGCAATATGGCATTTCTCAGCAGGACTGAGGATTCTGCTTTCCAGCAGGGTGTCATGGAAAAAAAAAAAATAAATCCTCACCTGGCTTCATGAGCACGGTTGGTTTGGGGACATTGGTGCTGACAACATCACATCTGGGAGGTGTCACAAATATGTGATGCCCAGGGTTTGACAGGGAAATCTTGTTCTGCCTAGACATGGAAAATTTCTGGAAGTTTTGAAGGCTTAAGGGGAAAAATATTTATCTGAAAAAACCACCAAAATAATTTCAGTAGTTATACTGCTTATCAGAATGATTCTTTTTTAATTCTTTATGGGTAATAAAATGTTTTATGCTGTTAGCACAGCAAAGGAGTCTTTAAGCATTTTAATTGCCTAATACCATTCATTTCTGACATAAAAGACCTTCGTTTGAAATACTTTAGTTACAGAAAGCATTTTGAAGAGCTGAGAATAGCAGAAGTAATGTCATGTTAAATATCTCTCTAACCTTGCTTTATTGTTCGCTCTAACAAAAATTAATTTACAAGACTGTTTCTTCTACTTGTCTTCTTTAAGTAGCCAGTTTTCCATATCAGAAAAAAATATGGAACACCTTTTTTCTTCTTCTAAGTCCTGCATTTTTCCCAAAGTCTCCCATCTCTCAGTTTGCTCCTAATCCTCCTACATTTGTATCTCTGCACTGGATTTTCCTGGCAACCGAGGGAATGGGGTCTTGTAACCAGACATACCAAACCACAGATTTTCAAAGCCATCAGAAACTTTGCTGCCATTAATAACAAAAGGGATTTATGCACCTGAACAAATGGGAGAGATTTGGCCCCATCGTTATTCTGTGACTGTGTACTATTACTGCATGAAGGAGAAGGACTTGATTTTGTTCGTTTGCTTTCCTAATGATTTGTTGCTCTGGTTTCTTATGGAAATCTGCCACTCTACCTGCAGGTCCTCCTGGTCAGCCACCAGACCTGGTGGAACTCTCTCCAAGAGTTGTCACCTGGGAGGTGCTGCCAAAGCCAGTGCTCAGGGGATGTTTCTGGGCATGTGCTGGCTGTAGGGCCTGAGACTTGATGAGCTTGACCTCACTCCGCGGTGGAATCAGCCCTGCAAGAGGAGGGTGGGATGGAAAGGCTAGCAGGCTCCATCACCCCACGGCAGGATGCGACCCACTGACTCGGGGTGCCTGAGCCTCTGGCAACCCCCTTTTGCAGCATTGCTGCCAGCAGCCTCCACAACCGCCTTGTACTGCTTTCCATCTCGACGGGAATCTGCTTTTCTCTGAAGTATCTTGTCCATTAGCTGTGCAAAAAAAAAAAGATGCTTAAAACGAGATCATGTGCTTGGGCTCCTGTGAAACTACCTGTGATGGCAGGTTTCTTGGTGGGACTTTCGTCTCTGATGCTGTGCTTAATTGAAGTTTAACCCCGCTGCCCCCAAACCATATTCTCTGAAAACAAAAGACAGGCTGCCTGAGTGAGAACTCCCCTGCTACGCACGACCTTACTTTGCAAACACAGCCAAGTTTGTGCCCGGCTCCTGGCTGCAGCAGCACGGCTGGGACTCCCCCGATGCCCACCGGGGTCCTCAGTCACAGGCAGGGAAGGACACGCGGGAAGAGATTCACCATTTCTGATGCTCTTTGTCAGCAGGGCTGTCCCTGATACATGACATTACACCACAAACCCTGCTGTAAAGTTTTGTCCCAACCTGAAAAAGATTGTTTTTCTTTCTCTCAGTGGGTCATTTTGTTAGACCTGGTGGCTCAGAACAACAAAGCAAAGCAAGGAATGGAAGACAACACTAAACCCACTGAAATCCCCGCTACTCTCCAAAGCAGACCGTCCTCTGCAGGCTTTCTTCTGCACAAAACTCCTTTCATTGCATCTGACATGGGATTCAGCACCCAGACAGCAGTACAAAGAGGCTAGACTTGATTATTTTTTTTTGGTGGCTGTGCACAGCCCATGGAAACGTGCTGGAGGATTATTTTTTTTTCTCCCTCTTCAGAACTTTACCTGCTGGTGAGTCACTGGAGAGCTGGCTGAAGGAGTGTGTTGTGCATAATTATTTGGAAAAGCAATCTGGCCTGCTAACTCCTGTCACAAAATGTGCGATTCATAATATACGGAAGGACAAAATGCAATACAAATGCTTTAAAGGATCCCTTAACTCGTTTAATTTCCCCCACACACACTGCAGTTTTAACCAAGAGGCAAGGAAGACATGGGACTCAACAGGCGCTTCCCAGGCGCAGTCCCTTGTGCTTTCTGAGCACCAGAGGAGCTGTGGTGGACTGGCGGGGAGGGAGCAGACATTTTGGTCCTTCCTCCTCCCCAGTCCCTCGAGCACGTCAGATCTGTCTCTCCCAACCTTGGTAGCAAGCACCAGGAGGTCTGAAGTGACAGCCACAAAACTTTGGGATCAAAGGTGCTCTGTCTCCCTTGATAACTGAAACCATAAATGCAGAAAAGCCTTTGCCTTCTGCCTTCCTCTCTCATGAGTTGCTGCAGGAAGGCAAAGGGTATATGGAAGATGCACAGACTCACTCACGTTTCCCTGTGCCTGGGGCATATCTACAGCACAAAGCAAACACTCCCTTGGTTTTCTCTGGCTGGGTGACTTGACCCTGCCAGGGCAGCATCCCTCAGCAAACCCTCCTTGGCCAGACACTTGCTGCTGTGGTAATGCTGGTGCGCTAATGAGTGCTAACTTCATAGGAAATAAATGGCATTTTTATTTCAACTGGCAGCAGACAAATAAAGGCAGGCAATAACACATAAATATAAAACCAAAATAAAATGTCAGCCTTTTGGATTGCCTTTTCTGGTCACATTGGTCTCACCTCTTCTCCCCACACATGGATCCAGCTGTCTTATGGTACAGCACCTTTTCGGCTGCGGGTGCTCACATGCATTACCTTCCCCATCTAGAATGTGCTCAGAGTGATAACAGTCCTGGTGTGAATTCGCTTGTTCCCCTCTCCCCTGATTTATACATCCTACCAAGACTCCCCCATGCTGAGGCCAGAGATGCCTTTCCCTCCCCTCCGCTCTGGGAAAGTCTCTGGTTGTCTGAAAACCAAGCATAGGACTGGTGACAGACTGAAAACCAAGAAGAGGGATGGGGAAAGGAAAGCAGAAGCTGCAGCTCCAGTGCAGCACAGACTGGGAAGGTGATGGCCCAGAGCACCATGAAGCTTGATGCAGTTTATGATGACGTTGCATCTCTGGGGTTTTGCTGATGTAGTCGGAGTTAAGATGAAGGTGAAGAGTTGCTTCTAGCACAAACCAATTTGCTGATAAAAATGCCCATTTTCATAAATAGCTGGGTGCCTTAAATTTTCTGGGAAGAGATCAGGTTCATAGAATGGCTGGTTTTGTCCCCGTCTCACATGGTTTGTTTGCAGAGTGCTACTCCAAGGGAGGGCAGCTCTCTCATGGATGCGGACATGGGAAAGGCTGGGAGTCACCGTTTGCCTTTCAGACAGTGGGGTGTTTCCAGCTTCACATAAAAAAAAAAAGAAAAGACAGCAAGAGGCCACTTGTGACAAAGGTCAGTTGCTGGTGGGTTGCGGTGGAGAATGGGTATGGAAGGACAGGGATGGGCAGAACAAAGTTTTGACAGCATTTGATAGGGAGTAGATGGAGAGCCCACACACCACCATTATTTCTCCCAGATCCTATTGCTGAAAAGGGAGAGAGGGATTTTCCTAAGCCTCCTAGGGCATTGGAATCCTAGCACGTCAGCTCCACATTACCTGCTGTGGTGCAACATGTGGCTAAAGTGCTGCCAGACACCCCACGTGTTGCCTCACTGGTGAGCGAACGGGAGGTTCCTGTGCCCCAGCACATCCCTGGCAAGCAAAATTTTAATGGGATTTGCTTCCCTCATCGCCACGCAGAGTCTTCATTGCTAATGGTTTCATAATTAGCTTCAAGTAGCCTTTTGCAGGTTGGTGCTGCTCTACATTCATTGGGAAATGGCTCAGTCCACCTTGTAGGTGTCCTTCAGCCAAGCATCCCTGGGAGGAGATCAAAGCCTCTGCCCACATCCTGCACTGGGGATGCGCACCAGCTGACTTTGCTCTGGGCTTTTTGTGATGGCCATGGCCCTGCCCGCCAGCCTGCCAGGTGCTGGATGTTATTAGCTGTGTTGAGTTGTACTCGGCCTCCAAAACTCATGTTGCACAACGGCATCTGCAGCCAAATTAAAGGGCAACTCAACCTGATGCCAGACGCTGGCCATTAATCAGCAAGGCCTATCAGGACTAAAGGCTGAGATCCTGTAGCCTAAAGCTGCTTAAGAGAAATTAGGGTGTCTCTGGTTATTTACTGGAATAATAGAGAAGAGCAGGAGTGGGTCTTGCAGCAGTGTAAGATTTGCCAGTGCTTGTCTGTCAAAGACCAACCAGCTGATAGCAGCACACTGTACCGAGCATAATGCCAATCCTTAGGGCTCCCCTGAGCCCTGGGAAACAAAATAAATTCCCTGTGAATACAGAAGAATGTCCACAGCGCAATGAGCAGCTTTGAGTGAGGAGAGAACTCCAAGCGAGCTCAGCTTTGAGCGCAGCTGGATGTTTGGCTGCATCATTGGGAGCTGCTCGCTTGCCATGCTGGAGTTCCATAGACTAACAGCCATGAGTCTTCCTCACAGTAATGGCAGGGCACTGACAGGAGGGGAGGGTATCATCTGTGCCCTGAAGCAGAGAACCTATCGGGGATTTCCCTTGGGGTCTCGCTGCGTGAAAAACCACTCCCCGTCTGTATCACATCCGTCTTTGCTGCCTTTGGTACCCAAGAGGCAATGGGAATTCTATTCTTCCTATGATGAAGAGTTCACGGACAGCCTCTAGGTGGGCTGCTGCTAGCGTTTCCCAGCAAAATATGTCCCATAGTTTGAGGGGCATAGGCGTTTTGATGGATAGAAAACACAAGTCAGTTGTCCAGGCAGTTCAAGTTGCCATGCTGTAAAATTCACTGGCAGCAGAAGCTGCACCAAGTCTGCATCCCTACAGGCAGGGCCAGGATCATGCAGAGGAAGAGAAAAGCAGACTGATCTCTAGGTGCTTCCTCCACACAGCATCGACTGCATTTCAACTTTGGGAATAAGCAGAAAAATAAACAGGCAGGAGCTGATAACTGATGCTGCAACAAAGCTGCGAAATAAAAGGTCTGCGAACAAGAAGGAGAGATTGCTGGAGAAAGAGTTTATTGCAAGTGGCTAAGAAACTTTTGTATACAAGAGTATATATCAAATCACTGTTGAGCACATAAAAAGTAGCACATAAACTGATAGCAATAAATCATTGTGCTGACCCTGTAATTGATGCCTTATCAAGGTAATTCCTCAGTGGATTCCCTCCTCCAACCGATGGTCAGCAATGCCTAGATGCCAGGTCTGCAAATTCCCTATTGTCCTGGGTTCAGCTGGGATAGAGTTAATTTTTACAGGAACCTGGGAGGTGGGGGCATAGCTGGGGCAGCTGACCTGAACTAGCCAAGGAGCTATTCCATACCATGTGACATCATGCTCAGTATATAAATGGGGAGCGGGCCGGGGGGTGCTCTCTGTTTTCGGTGGGGGAAGTGGCGGAGTGTCGGGTCCCTGGTGGTGAGCAGTTGCACTGTGCATCACTCTTTTGGTATACTTTTTCATTAGTGCCGTTGTTGTTGTTGTAATCTCTTTGTGTTTGTCCCAGTAAACTGCCTTTATCTCAACCCTCGAGGTTCCAGTTTCTTTTTCTTTTTTTCTCTCCTCCGTCTCCTCGCCATCCCACCGGAGGGGGGCGGAGGAGTGAGCGAGCGGCTGCGTGGTCCTTTGTTACCGGCCGGGCTGAAACCACGACAGTCCTTTTTGGCGCCCAACGTGGGGCAGAAGGGTTGAGAGAACGACAGATCTGGCCAAAGCGTGTTGAAACAAATTTGTCAAACGCATTTCTTAGATAAATAGATGTTAGTCACAATGTTGTTTCATTTGTTTACATGGTGGCGTTTTGTAAAATTTATATGCTCTATGTATTGCCTGTAGTTGCGTATCTCATCTCTGGGAGAGTGATTGGGATTATCATTTTGCTGTACTGGGCAATGTCGACTTGTGAAATGATTACATCACTGGTCATGAGGTTAAGCTGGTATCTGTATGAGGCAGTGATATCATTTCCATACTTTGGGCACCTTCTGTCGGATTTTATTGGTAATTACACCCCATCCATGGGGAAGTTAGGGGGGGATACTTCCCCTCGTCCGTTCACCTCCCTTTTCTCCTTCCGACTAATTACAACAGCTTTTGAGAATATTGAATATCCTTGGGATGCGCAAGCCAGTGTGCTGTTAGTGCTATGCCTCCTGAATATGTTTCAGGTCTTGTTTAGGGCTACAAAAAGGCTCTTTAAGAGGACCACCCAGAGATCTGCCCCAGAGCTGGATATTCATGGGTGGCACGGCATGTGGGAGGATATGGGCAGGTATCTAGAGAACTTCTCACCTCCAGTGGCTTGGAAGTTCACTCCTGAACAACTACAGAACCCTCATGAAGTGGTAGAATATTTGAAAGACAAATGCTGTGGCTATTCCAAAGATGTACAACTCGCCTCACTGTGCTGGGCCCTGGCCAGTATCTACCAAACACTGCTTGATATTATGCAGCACCCTCAGGGGGAAAAGGGGGAAAAGATGGAAAACAGGACAACGTGCACCGTGGCTATCCGAACCCTGACAACAGACACCGTGGCTGCCCCTACCCTGACAACAGGTACCATGGCTGCTCCTACCATGACAACAGGTACCGTGACTACTCCTACCCCGGTGACAGACACTTCAGCTAAACCAGAGAACCAACCTGTGCCAGTATCAGTCGCCCCTGTACAGAAAAAGAAACACACAAAGAAATCAGTTCGCTTAGTGAGAGATGAAGATGAACCAAGGTCATCGTGAGAACAGGAGGAAGAGACAGAACCTGAAATAATTACCCGATCTCTATCCATGAGTGAGTTGCGTGACATGCGAAAAGATTTTAGCCGCCACCCAGATGAGCACATTGTTACCTGGCTGCTCCGATGCTGGGATAGTGGGGCTAGTAGTGTGGAATTAGAGGGTAAGGAAGCCAAGCAGTTGGGATCTCTGTCTAGGGAAGGGGGCATCGACAAGGCGATTGGGAGAAAAACACAAGTCCTCAGCCTCTGGAGGAGACTTCTGTTAGGTGTAAAGGAAAGATACCCCTTCAGGGATGAAGTTACATGTCACCAAGGCAAGTGGACCACCATGGAGAGAGGTATCCAGTACCTGAGAGAATTAGCCGTGCTGGAGGTGATTTATAATGATCCAGAAAATGCGCAGTCACCCACAGATCCAGATGAAGTCCAATGCACACAACCCATGTGGCGTAAGTTTCTACGAAGTGCACCACCAACCTATGCCAACTCATTGGCAGTAACGTCCTGGAAAGAAGGCTATGGATGAATTGGCTGTCCAACTCCGGCAATACGAAGGAGGTCCCTCTTCCTCCCTACGGGCCTGTGTCTCAGCTGTAGAGGAGTTGTCCCGAGAGTTCCAGCAATTCAAAGTAGATCTGTCCTCCTCCTCACCTGTACAGGCCCGCATCGCAGTTATTGGGAGTAAGCGTTCCTCTGCCCAAGAGAGAGGAGAAAGAAAGTACACACGACGGGCTAACCTGTGGTTTTACCTGCGTGACCATGGAGAGGACATGAGGAAGTGGGATGGAAAACCTACCTCAGTCTTGGATGCATGGGTACAGGAGTTGCGAGAAAAAGCAACCAGAAAAGAGAATTCTTCCTGGAAAACTGCTGCTCCAGTTTCCCATGAGCAGTCCCCCAGACGCAGTAGATGGGCTGATCTCATTTCTGATCCCCTTGAAGGGACTTCTGATTCACGTGTGCAGAAAGTGAGTAACGGATATTCTAACCAGGATTAGAGGGGCCCTGCCTCCAGCCAGGTGGAGGAGAGGGACAACCGAGTCTACTGGACAGTGTGGATTCAATGGCCTGGCACATCAGACCCACAGGAATATAAGGCTCTAGTGGACACTGGTGCACAATGTACCCTAATGCCATCAAGTTATAAAGGGGCAGAACTCATCTGTATCTCTGGTGTGACAGGGGGATCCCAAGAGCCAACCGTATTGGAAGCTGAAATGAGTCTAACCGGGAATGAGTGGCATAAACACCCCATTGTGACTGGCCCAGAGGCCCTGTGCATTCTTGGTATAGATTATCTCAGGAGGGGGTATTTCAAGGACCCAAAAGGGTACCGTTGGGCCTTTGGTATAGCTGCATTGGAGACGGAGGAGATTGAACAGCTGTCTACCCTGCCGGGTCTTTCCCAAGACCCTTCGGTTGTGGGGTTGCTGAAGGTTGAAGAACAACAGGTGCCAGTTGCTACCATGACGGTGCACTGGCGGCAATATCGCACCAACCGAGACTCCCTGATCCCCATCCATAAGCTGATTTGCCAATTGGAGAGCCAAGGAGTGATCAGCAAGACTCACTCACCCTTTAATAGTCCCATATGGCCTGTGCAGAAATCTAATGGGGAATGGAGACTAACAGTAGATTATTGTGGGCTGAATGAAGTCACGCCACCGCTGAGCGCTGCTGTGCCAGATATGTTAGAGCTTCAGTATGAACTGGAATCAAAGGCAGCTAAGTGGTATGCCACAATTGACATTGCTAATGCATTTTTCTCCATTCCTTTGGCAGCGGAGTGCAGGCCTCAGTTTGCTTTCACTTGGAGGGGCGTCCAGTACACCTGGAATCGACTGCCCCAGGGGTGGAAACACAGCCCCACCATTTGCCATGGACTGATCCAGGCTGCACTAGAAAAAGGTGAAGCTCCAGAGCACCTGCAATATATTGATGACATCATCGTATGGGGCAACACGGCAGAAGAAGTTTTTGAGAAAGGGAAGAAAATAATCCAAATCCTTTTGAAGGCTGGTTTTGTCATAAAAGAAAGTAAGGTCAAGGGACCTGCGCAGGAGATCCAGTTCTTAGGAGTAAAATGGCAAGATGGACGTCGTCAGATCCCTGTGGACATGATCAACAAAATAGCAGCTATGTTCTCACCAACTAATAAAAAGGAAACACAGTCTTTCTTAGGTGTTGTGGGCTTTTGGAGAATGCATATTCCAAATTACAGTCAAATTGCAAGTCCTCTCTACCAAGTTACTCGGAAGAAGAACGATTTTAAATGGGGGCCTGAGCAACGACAAGCCTTTGAACAGATTAAGCAGGAGATTGTTCACGCAGTAGCTCTTGGGCCAGTCCGGACAGGACAATATATTAAAAATATGCTCTACACTGCAGCTGGGGAGAATGGCCCTACCTGGAGCCTTTGGCAGAAAGCACCTGGGGAGACCCGAGGCCGACCTCTGGGGTTTTGGAGTTGGGGATATCAAGGATCCGAGGCTCGCTATACTCCAACTGAAAAAGAGATCTTGGCAGCATATGAAGGAGTTCAAGCCGCCTCAGAAGTGGTTGGTACTGAAACACAGCTCTTCTTGGCACCCCGACTGCCAGTGCTGGGCTGGATGTTCAAAGGGAAAGTTTCCTCTACGCATCACGCGACTGACGCCACGTGGAGTAAGTGGATCGCACTGATCACACAGCGGGCTCGCATAGGAAACGCCCAGGAATGTTAGAAGTGATCACGGACTGGCCAGAAGGCAAAGATTTTGGAATGTCACCAGAGGAGGAGGTGACACGGGCTGAAGAGGCCCCGCTGTATAATAAACTGCCAGAAAATGAGAGGCAATATGCCCTGTTCACTGATGGGTCCTGTTGCATTGTGGGAAAACTTTGGAAGTGGAAGGCTGCTGTATGGAGTCCTACACGACTAGTCGCAGAAACTGCTGAAGAAGAAGGTGAATCAAGTCAGTTTGCAGAGGTGAAAGCCATCCAGCTAGCGTTAGACATTGCTGAAAGAGAAAAGTGGCCAGTGCTCTATCTCTATACTGACTCATGGATGGTGGCAAATGCCCTATGGGGGTGGCTACAGCAATGGAAGAAGGGCAATTGGCAGCGCAGAGGTAAACCCATCTGGGCTGCCGCACTGTGGCAAGATATCGCTGTTTGGATAGAGAAGCTAGTGGTAAAAGTACGTCACGTAGATGCTCATGTACCCAGGGGTTGAGCCACTGAAGAACATCAAAACAACCAGCAGGCGGATCAGGCCACCAAGATTGAAGTGTCTCAGGTGGTCCTGGACTGGCAACGTAGGGGTGAGCTATTTATGGCTCAGTGGGCCCACGATACCTCAGGCCATCAGGGAAGAGATGCAACATATAGATGGGCTCGAGATTGAGGGGTGGACTTGACCATGGACACTATCGCACAGGTCATCCATGAATGTGAAACATGTGCTGCAATTAAGCAAGCCAAGCGGCAAAAACCCCTGTCGCATGGAGGGCGATGGCTGAAATATAAACAGTGGGAGGCCTGGCAGATTGACTATATCACACTCCCACGAACACGCCAAGGCAAGTGCCATGTGCTTACAATGGTGGAAGCAACCACTGGATGGCTGGAAACATACCCTGTGTCCCATGCCACTGCCCAGAACACTATCCTGGGCCTTGAAGAGAAAATTTTATGGCAACACGGCACCCCAGAAAGAATGGAGTCGGACAACGGGACTCACTTCCGAAACAACCTCGTAGACACCTGGGCCAAAGAACATGGCATTGAGTGGGTGTATCACATCCCTTATCACGCACCGGCCTCCGGAAAAATTGAACGATACAATGGACTGCTGAAAACTACATTGAGAGCGATGGGGGGTGGAACTTTCAAGCATTGGGATACACATTTAACAAAAGCCACCTGGTTAGTTAATACTAGAGGATCCGCCAATTGGGCTGGCCCCACCCAACTAAGAGTTCCACATACTGTAGAAGGGGATAAAGTCTCTGTAGTGCGCATGAGGAGTATGTTAGGAAAGACAGTCTGGGTTAGTCCTCCCTCAAGCAGAGGCAAACCCATTCAAGGGGTTGTTTTTGCTCAAGGACCTGGGTACACCTGGTGGGTGATGCAGAAGGATGGGGAAGTTCGATGTGTACCTCAGGGAGATTTGATTTTGGGAGAGAACAGCTAGTGAATTGGGCTGTATGATATTTAACTGCTAAATAACCTGCCAATGCATGTCATTGTATCTACAGTGTCTATATGCCATATCAAGGGTATTATTGTGAGAATTATCCAAATGACTACAGGATGGACTTTTGAAACTGAGCCAAGTACAACAGCGATAGAACTTGAACTGGCACCCTGCAATTTCCTCAAGATCAACATCTTCGACCTGCAGTCCAAGGGCATGATTTGCACCAAATGTACTAGCCGCAAGTTCCAGAGGCAGCATACAACAACCCAACATCTCACACCATCTCTCTCTTATCCTGAAGAACTGTTACAACAGGTAGAGCCCCAAAATCGATGGACACATTAGAGGGATAGCCCATAGGCTAAAGGAACACCATGTGTGTGTGTGCGCGAGGTCGGGGGGTGGAGTCCATATACTTACATATATGACAAGGAAAGTAGTAGTGGTTGACTGGAAAAAAAATGTAAGATCTGGGCATGATGTAGATGGTATAGAATAAGGGGTGGATAATGTCCTGGGTTCAGCTGGGATAGAGTTAATTTTTACAGGAACCTGGGAGGTGGGGGCATAGCCGGGGCAGCTGACCTGAACTAGCCAAGGAGCTATTCCATACCATGTGACATCATGCTCAGTATATAAATGGGGAGTGGGGGGGGGGGGGGGGGGGGTAGTCTCTGTTTTCAGTGGGGAAGTGGCGGAGCGTCGGGTCCCGGGTGGTGAGCAGTTGCACTGTGCATCACTCTTTTGGTATACTTTTTCATTAGTGCCGTTGTTGTTGTTGTAATCTCTTTGTGTTTGTCCCAGTAAACTGCCTTTATCTCAACCCTCGAGGTTCCAGTTTCTTTTCCTTTTCTCTCCTCCGTCTCCTCCCCATCCCACCGGAGGGGGGCGGAGGAGTGAGCGAGCGGCTGCGTGGTCCTTTGTTACCGGCCGGGCTGAAACCACGACACCTATTAACCCCAGGAGTTATGTGCCTGTTGCTCTTAGTTAATGAGGTTATAATTAGAAACTGAAAATCCTACCACTGGTTAAACAAGCCAGTGCTGGACAGTTTTGCAGCTCTCAGCCAGTGATGGGTCCGCTTTATTTGGAGGGTTATACAACCAAGTCATTCAGCCAGAAGCAATGCACCGGACTTGTGTCCATCAGAGACAAGCCCAGTCCTGCTGTTTGAGGGCAAGGCATCTTTTTTTTGTTGTTGTTTCTTCATCTACTTTTTGGTATATGTTTCTCTTGCTACAGGGGAGCTGTGCAGGTACATGTGCTGCCATTTCAATGGCAGGCATCCCATTGTCCATGCACTGGGCTGTCTGAATCCCCTACCTGCGTTCTGTTCATTGCCCTAGGTTTCTCTTCTTGATCATTTTTGCTACCATGAGGTTGGTTTTTTTTTTAGCTTTCCTTCCCTTCATGCAAGGACCTGTCTCCCGTTGGACTTTGAAGGTGACCAGACTTTTTCTGTAAAACTTGAAAACTTGATAGAGACCCCTTTCCCATTAAAGAGAGCCAGGTGTCAGAGGGGCTCCCATCACAGAGATCCCCGGCTCAGCCTTCCCATGGGACCGCAGGCGTCTGCCTGGGGCTGCTGACTGACCTACACTACTCAGGGATGTCTTTATCTCTTGCTGTGCACAACCTACGTAGCTGGGCATGGGAGCAGGGGGTGCAGGAGAAGGCAGGGCCCCACTGCTCCCCAAAAGACTACAAAAGTGCTGGCTCATGCCACTTGTGAGTCATCTGGGAACCACTGATGTGAAGTGGATGGTACAAGGTGCTTCTTTCCCAAGCACTAATCGTGGGGTCACTGCTGACGCAGGGGCAACGTTTAAGGACTGGGAGTCATACCTGCCATGCAGGAGTACCTGCTATGGCAGTGGGCAGCCTGCCCTTCAGATCGAGAGGGTGGTGACACGCAAATAGGGGAATCATGGAGATAGCACCTGCACTGATGTCAAAGGGCTACATCGGTGATGTTTAAAGGATTGTTGTCTAGGTCACACAAACAAAAACCACCCTCCCTGTCACATAATGCAGGTCTGAGTTTAGGTCGCAGAGGTGCTGTTCTGCTTCATTGAATTGGTCAAACAATTAACCTAATTTTTCATTTTTCCAGGCCACACACGTCCAATAAGAATTTAAATGCTGCTGAAGAGCTAATGCTGGATTTTTCAAAGACTTAAAACAAGAACAGACCAAAAACAGTCTGCGAGCAAAATTAGGAACTCCATGGAGGAAAACAAGTGTTTTGCTCTGTACAAAATAAACTTTGTTACAAGTGGACCAGACCAAGTCCCAATTTGCAGCCCTCACCCTTGCGCCTGTGCTGTGAGGACCCCTTCAGTTCACCAAGCATCAGCTGAGGATCCCAAGTGGGCTCTAGTACCCAGCACTGCTGACATGCTGCTCTCAGTGGGATGCTCCTCATACCTGGTGTTATTTCCTATGTCTCCATCAGCGGGGTGGTGTGAGCAGGGTCGTACCTCAGTTTCCCCAGAGCTGCCACCCCCAAGCTCCCAGAGAAAAGGCCTGCACACTCAGATCATCCCCACCTCAGGTCCCTGCAGGCCAAAGTCCTTATGGCTGGACCCAATTTCACCAAGTTTTAACCCAGATCCAGCCTTCCCAGAGCAAGCTCCTCCGCTTCCCTGGCTGACTGCATGGCTCCTAGGCATCCAGCTTCAGTCACGTCGGGTCATGCCTCTGCTGCACATTTCTGGCCAGCCAGGATTTCGGACAAAAATTTTTCCAGCTGCATTATTCTTCCTCTCTCTGTCTCTTCCTCTGCCCTTCCCTGAGGATGTGCCTGGCAGCGTATTCGAGTTTTATTATGAAAGAGAGCAGTTACTCTCTGGCATGGTAGCTTGGAAAGGGCTGGAACTTGCATTTTAGCTCGGAGGAAGGAGATTTGCTGCCATCTGCACCTGGTGAGAGAAAGAGCTCCACAGCTGGAGGCAGCTGCCAAACACCCCGCCTGTGAAATAAAGCAGGCTGCTCAGTTCTGCACTGGGTACAAGTGTTAAGTCTACAAATACATTATCAGACGAAGTGATTTTAATAACAGAATATACTTGGATTGCATACAGCTGGATCTAGGCATGACAGAAAATGGCCATACACATGAATAAAGAGTTTTGGTTTTTTTTTTCTTTTTTCTTTTCCATACTTCTAAGCAGTGAGATCTGCTGCGTTATTATCCCAGTACTCGTGTAATTGAGTACTAAACACAATTCAGACCTCCTACACACATACACTGCAGAATGGTATGAAACTTCTGGAAGTTTTACACCAGATAAAAATCAGTATATTTTCAACCCCATTACACGGGGCTGCTAAAAAAAAAGGGAAGAAAGAAAAAAAAATTGTAATGCTGTTTCCTTATTGCATGGGCAAACACCCTGTATTAGGTGCAGAACTTCCTGAGAGCAAAGTCCAGGACTGGAGTGAAATGGTAGATAAGGATAGATGCAGTAGATGATGACATTGTGGTTAATGGTACCATCATACTGACTCACATAATCTACCTAGGTAGTTAAACATACATTTTGTTGGTTTTTCTAAAGGTGAATATGTCTGGGCTGCAGCTGACTGCTGGTACAGATGAGGGCTATGATGGGTTTGCAGGTGAGCGTTTGGGCCAGCTGCTGGAGTTGCCCATGGGGCTTGGCCATAAGCAAAACCCAGCAGCCCCCTGAGCGGTACCTTGGGGTGTATGGCTGCCTTCCCCAGGCTGGCTGAATTCAGGGTTACACGTGCTGCTTTGTCCTGCCCCAGCTCTGCAAAAGCCTCTATCGTCGCCACCACCCTGCACCAAAGGGGTATCTGCCTTGGGGGCAGGGTTCACATCTCGAGGACAAGGTGGTCCCTTCCAGGCTGCCTCCCAGGGACCATGGCTCCTGGCCACGAGCACGCCAGAGTGTAGGCACTTGCCTGCCAGTATTTGGGCTGGGGCCCTGTCTCTAGTTAATGTACCAGCACAGAGACAGCAAAAGCTAGGACCAAAAGGGCAAAAGCTGCGACTGCAGTTTTAGGCAATCCATCTGCATAGTCCACTCGATACGGGAGCTGTAGGGCTAACCAGTGCTATGCTGCCTGCCTGTGGGGACAGCCCTGCTGTTGCTGGGGAGCTCTGGAGCTTGGTGCCTGGGTTTCTTACCCTGTGGGTTACCGACTCAATTGCAGAAAACCTGAGAACACTTAATTCCCTTCCCTCCTTACTTGTTTTTCGTGAGTCACTCCATAACTAACTATCCAAGTGAAATGCTCAGCTGGGAAGGTTTCAGTGTGGGACCTACCACTACTGCTTTGCTTGTACTGATTGCCAGCATACCATCAGGGAGAAGCCTGGCATCACGAGCTGCAGATCAGTCTGCAGGCAGTCTTTGAATACCACCAGAAGTGTAGTCGTTTGCTTCCTTGGTCAAGTACAAATTGAAAAGGCAATATTTAATAGGCATTTAAGTAAGCAATATAATAGCTCATGCTCTTTGATCAGACTTGTTTGTTCTAGTCCAGCTTCTACCCGACAGCAACTGAGATCTTGAGGGCTCTGCTATGCTGTTCCCAGTCACATCTTTACCTCCATGTCTTGCTTTTGGGGAGGCTGCACTGCAGTTGCACAGCTCTGCTTCGTGAGCCTCACCTGCTCCTGTTCATCTCAGGCTGCTGTAAATCAGGAGGAACCTCAGTAGCATCCATGGCATCAGAATAAAAGCCATGAGAGAGCCACATCCAGCATAGCAGGGTGATTCATTGCCTTGCTATTTGCAGACAGGACATGCATAGCTGTTCTGGATGCAAAGGGAAGGGAATAGCCATGGCTGGCCTTTCCTCTCGTGCCATCCTTTTATCTGTCTTAATGAAGAGGTCTAGTGTGTCAGTGGGAAGGAGATGGGTTTACACTGAATTCCTGGTGTCTTTTACTTCTGCAGTTGTGGATGGTGCTTACCAGTTGGTAAAACCATGTAGGAACCTTCCATCCACACCCAAATATTTTGGTGTCGTGGGGACCCTTCCAGTAAAGACTGCAGGGTGGACCTGGGGAGAGGCCGGAGGCAGGGATTGCTGAGGCTACATGGGGAAACCACACAGGATTACGGATGGGCTCCAGCACCGTGACCCAGGTCCAGCCCCAAGCACCAGAGCAGCAGGACGTGCGAGGCCACAGCAGGAGGACCCGCAGGAGAGGATGGGCAAGCGCCGGGCTCCCAGCCTTCCTCCTTGACCTCTTCCTCTTTGTTTTCTTCCTGTTGCTCTGAGCAAGCTGCTGAGTCAGACCAGCAAGAGCAGGAAATTCTCTATTTGGAGGGTGAGATCAGAGTGTTGTTCCTGCTAAGCAAAAGCAATTTATTTTGCTTTGCTGGCGATTTCACTGCAGTCGGGCCAGGAGGCTGGGCAGTGTGCTCCTCATCTGGTGTGCTTGCAGGCTGCTTATTTTCCTCACAACCATCATGGCAGCACAGATTGCACATACAATTACACTGGTTTCACAAATTAAGTATTGCATGTACTGTAAAGACGTGTGAGTTGGATTATTTTGAACCATCCTGAGGACTCTAAGTTTTAATTATATTTTAAACTGTTGCGAAATGCTTAATCTGACACAAGAGAAAACAAGAAGCAGGCTTTCATGTAGCAATGTCACAATGGTTAACAAGATGCATCTTTCAAATCTATTTTGGTTTAGAGGTTTTATTAGATAAAAAAGTGGTTTGGGACTTTATATTCAGGAATGTAAGTTTTTAATTTAATTGTTTTGGGCTCTGAAGGCTTACGAACAGATACTTTCACTGGGCTGCAAATGGTATTTCCCTTACAATGTAGAGGATGGCTTGTGTCTGCCTAAATGAAAAGCACAATTCTGTTCAGGCCTTTCTTCATAAATGGTCCTTTCAGTAAGAGAGTTTGCATAGTAAAGCCCACAGAAGAGAGATCAAAATCCGATTCTCTAAGAGCTAAGCCAGGATGTTCTCTCATAATTTTTAGTGCAACAAGCAAAAAAAAAAAAATCTTAAAAATTTATGGCAGCACTGATTTGGCAGTGCCATTTTGGCCAATGCTACATTCGTTTGAAATTACACAGTTGTCCCACATGCACATTAACCTCGCTGCTCCATGTGAGTTGTGGCAGCAGACCCAAAGCCCTCACAATCCACAGTGTGCACATGTTAATTTATATTCTTAAATCATACCTAAAGTCTTCATCCTGTTTCTCCCTCTCCAGAAGTATTTAGATGAGTTACCCACTTTTTTAATGGCTGAAATCAGTGGATGTGCAGCTTGCCTTATATGAATACATGAAGAGGTTCCAGTTTCTTTGGTTCCCTCTAAGTCTGCTTTGTGGCTTGGGCAGCACAAAGCTGTTTGCAATGCTACAACTTAGTACACTTCCTCCACCCAAAACGCATCTCATGCTTTCCCCAGCCTCCCCCTCTGCACAGAGAGTTTGGGCAGGCCCCAGTATCACTGGAGTCATGGGGGACATGGAAAGCTGCTGAGCTCTCTCAGCCCCTCCAGAGTGCAGAACATCAAAGGATCTGGCCCAGGTCTCCTGACTCATGCTCTTCTTCCATGCTCTTTGCATTGAGGCAGCTCTTGTTGTTTTCCCACAAAAATGCAGCCTTGTTATTATTTTAAAGTTGCAGGGGGAGGATTGACCATACTTTATGTTGCTGCTTTTTTTTCCTAAGGTTATTTTTCAATTTGGAAAAAAAAAAAAAGTGAAGCCACTTTTTTTCCCACAGTGTGAAACACTGCAGCACACGTTCTGCTGGTGCCATCTAAGCACAAACATTCTTGGGTGAAGAGACATCTACTGGTGACATCCTCAAAAAGGCGAAACCTTTGAGGTTGGTCACTCTATCCCACGTGTGCTCTTCTTGAACACCTGAGGTCTCACCTCACCCATGTGCAGAAACAAGGGACAAGCTGATAAGAAGAGGAAGGAGCTTTGCATTGCCGAGGAGCAGGTAGTGCAGCTTGAGGCTGTTTGGTGGGCTCCACCTGCAGGTGTCAGGATGTGTGGCTGGAGCTAGTCAAGCTGTTGGCCACTTTTGCACTTCCACAGAGGTGTAGAGCAGGGATTCATCTTGGGTGAAGCCTTTTTGTGCTTGGGAAGAAAAAGCTTAACTAAGACACAGTGTAATTAAATAGTGGGTAATTGTCATCTTCATTTCCTGTACCCTGCCCTGGGAGGATAACAGGTTAGGCCATATCAGAATGTTCCTGAATACCTTCAATGCAATGACAACAGAAGTTAACTGCAAAAATTTCTAGAAAGTCATGGAATCAGCAATATCTCTTGGCACTTGATAGTTCAGGCCTCACTCTAGTGAGGCAGCTCTTTGGAAGTGCTCATGAGCAATGGTTTGGCAGCAGATGCCATGCTATCTTTCTTTCCATTTGCTTCCAGAAGGACTGGGAAAACCTACGGTCCTCTCCATAAACAATGGTTACATGAATGATCCCACTCGCAGAATCTCCTTTCGCGAAGAAGTAGCCAGAAAGAGGAGTATGGGGCTAAGCAAGCTTTTCGTGGGCAATGCAGAACTGATAAAAATAGGATCATTTTCTCCATCATCCATCTGGTGATAAAATAGGTCTGTACATAGCGCAACTGGTCAGTGAAACAGCTATTATTTATAGAGCACTATAGACAAGCATCACTCTTCTCAAGGGCTGAATCTGTTACGGAAACTGGAATTCATTCCCTAAAGAAATCACATCCCAGAGCAATCACATTATAAACACACGGCCAGCAGGTGGAAGATAGCAGCCCATGGCCGTGGCAAACAGAACGAGTGTGGTCACTTCAGCTGTTTGCTTATTCTCCTTCCTCCTGTGCCATTTCCCATCACTGTGATGCTGAGGCTGATCTGCACTGCCCTCGTGCCTACAGGCCAGTGGTCCTCACAGCCATGCATTGTACAAGATAACAAAGAAACTCTCCTATAGCTAGGGGCTAAAACTTTGGTGTTTTCTACCCCACTGCTTCTTCCTTCCATCATATCATCCCAGCTCAGCAAGAAAAACAAACCCTATTTTTAATTCAGGAGAACGGCTGTGACATTCCCCCTCTTGTTAGAAAAATAAACACAAATGTTGGCTGTACGTTCTCACTAAATCCTACTCACTTTCAGCCTGGTGCACTGGGAATTAGAGCACAGGTTAATAATACATAAGGACACGAAAGATGCGTTGAGAGCTTAAAACTGATTTTAGTCCTAACAGCTTAGCTCACCACAGAATAACACAGCATTGGGGTGCTGTGTGTTCATGGCTACGTGGGTAGAAGCAAGGGTTACAGAAAAAGACTTACCTCTTTTGGAGTGAAAATGGATGACTTTGTATTTTAAATGGGATGTTTATGATGTGCAAGTGACAGGCAGGATTGGTATGGGTCTCACACACATGTCAGAGGTCCCATATTCAGTGGCCCAATGGAATGTGTCCAGGCAGTGGTGTGTGTGTGTGCCCACTGCCTTTCCCACCTCTGCAGCCCAGCTCAGCACCACTGTTGCACCTTCAGCTTCGCTGGCCCTGGTAGCAGCAACCAAAATAAAGGCAGACCATGATTTATTCCAGGGGGCTGGGCCCCTCTGTTTTGCAGCAGGATGGGCATCATGCTACCTTTGCTGCCATGGAGGGGGCCAAGTGGCCACTCTTTATGTGTTTGAATCCCAGAAGACCTTGTTAAGAAGCAAGCACAGTAAATGATTGCTTGTATTAAGATGTCCAAAATTGATTTCCTGCACTCACCACAGCCTAACAAATAATGTTCCCAGCAAAGCTGAAGCTACAGGCTTGGAAAGTGATGTTGCGACAGCTGTCCTTACTGATGCTAAATCCTGCTCTTCATGCTCTGGCTGCTTTTCAGTAGAAGCTCTGTACTACACAGGACCCCACGGTTTTGACCATTGCTAATGTATAATTTTCTTCTGCTGCTAAGGGAGCTTGTATTGTATTCGTGCTGAAAGCCGCATCTGCAAGATCGCTGCAAGAGCAGGTCCAAAAAGATGACTGCAGAACTGGAAATAGCTGGGAGGGGAGGCTGGCTGTACGAGCTAGCCGCTGCTGCTGACTGCTGCCCACTGCTCCAGACAGCCAGAAATCAGGGGGAGTTTTGACCAATGATGAGCTAAAGCACTCCGGCCCCTTGTGCTTGGGTTCAGGTCAGCCCAGCAGTGATCTCAGGTGTTTTATCTCACAGCAAAGCTGCCTGCCAGCAGCAGCTGGGTGGCTGCCTTGTTTTTCCTGCATCTCCTGCAAAGCTCCAAGCTGCAATGGGCTTGTGGGGTACCAGGAGCAGTAAAACACACTGGCTGCTGGATCTCCACCTCCCCCTTGGTGTCTCCCCTTCCCTGCATCCCAGTCTGAATGGGACAAACAAGAGAAGCTATCTGTGAAAAATCTATTAAAATAATATTCTTGATAGTTACTGCATTTGCATGTGTAATGGCTGAGGTGCTTTCCCTGGATTATGCCATCTCAAATTTTGGAATGGCCATAAGGCATGTCTGCTTGAAGCTATAGTGAGCAATACTGGAAAGTGCTGGGTGGAGCAGGGAGGGGGACAGCTATTATGTGCACATGGTCATTACACATGTAAACACGATATTAAAAATAGAGCTGGCCAAACAGTGCCAAGCATTTCTCTGACTACCCGTTGGAATTAAAGAGAGACATGGGTTTGGCTGAAGTCCCTGCCATTTTGTTCATTGCTCCTGTGATAATTTCAGTGTGAGAGAAAAATGCCTGCAGAAAAACGGATAATAAACTTGTGTGTGTGAGTATATACATGAGAAAGTTTTGTTACGTATGGGGTGGGACACTGTTCAACACAGCAGCAGCAGAACAGGATTCCTGAAACCTCCTGCCAAGAATTTGCATCCCTCCCTTGAGGTGCAGAGGCTGCTGAGATGCAGTTGCAGTAAGCAAACACAAATCACTCTGGAGAGCACCCAACGAAGAGGGCTGCTGGAGTATTTATTCACACTAGGTGAAGAGTTGAGATCAGCAGAGTCACTCCATAGGAAAGTGATGCCCTGTAATTTCACCCATCATTGTGAGAAGCTTTTCATCTCAGAGACAACATTGAAAAAGTTGGAACCTTTGGACTGAGATTTAGCAAACTGAGACAGGATGTGAAAGAAAATCTAAAGCCAAGCTGAAATTGACACTTAGAGTTCAGAAGGGGTGAAGAGAAGAGCCAGAAAAATGTTTTGAAGGCTGGGAAAAAAGTCCTTACTTATGAGCAGTTCAGTCTCTTTAGTTTATGATAAAAAGAGAGATTGAAAGGTAATATGTGATTAGGGTGTAAAGATACTTTCTAGGGAGAAAGCAGTGCATACTAAAAAGGCTCTATAACCAATATCGTCTCCTTGTTTCCTTAGATTTTCCCATCTCTCTGTCATATAAACCCAAGTAATATAGCAGGAAGAAACAGAAGATAGAGCTGTGACAAAATTTTCATAAATTCATTTGATTTCAATGTCTGACGTGCACTTACAGTCACAGCATTTTGCACGTAAGTTGCTATATACTGAAGTAGGTGCCACTCAAGAATGTAAAACCTTGCAAAGAACAGACTCCATTTTCACCTCCGAAATTTGGAACGAGGTGGGTCTGATAAAGGCTCTCATCGGCCTGCATCCTCTCTTGCCTTCCACAGGGGAGGCTCTGGCCCAAATATGATGTTGTCCCAGGGTTCGGAGATGAGGGGACAGTCCTGGCACACGCCAGATCTCCTGCAGGTCTCCAGCAGACAAAACAAATCCGTGCTGCTCAGCTGGGGATGCTAGCGGGAAGGGCACTCTGAAGCGGTTAATGGGGTCATTCTCAGGCTCTTGGAAACCTTGAGAGATTTGAAAAGTAATATTATCCTGTCCTAGGAACTAACTTGCTTTGAAGGGAATTAGAGAGGGAGAAAGAAAAAGTAATATAATCTTCAGCTGCCACCTCTGTTCCTTGTCTTTACCTGAGGGATTAAGCTGTTAAAACCAAATGTGAAACAAATTTTTCAGGCAAGTGATGGCAAGATACAACCTTACTTTTTTTGTTGCTAGAGTTGACAGAAACAAAACCAAACCCATCCCCTCCACACTCACATGCACATAAAAGAGAAGTAACTTGGTCCTGGCATGGGATATAACCTACAATGTGTTTCTATTATTAGAAGCTGGCATCAGCGCTGGGAATAAAACATACAGATTGATAAAGCAAATACCAGGTCAGCTGGGATGGGACTGCAGGGAGAGGGTAGTTTCTATGGCGATGGAGAACAGCCATGATGGGAGGTATCCTGTGTAGGCGGCAGCTTCGCTCCCAGCGAAAGTGGTTAGTTGCTTTGGAGACAGGTGCACACTCTGAAAAAAAGCACCTCTGAGGGAATAGAACGGAGACGGGGTGGGGGTGGGGGGTGGGGAATCGTGGGATACCAGCCACGCTGGACGTGGGCTAGCCAGGAGGTGAACATATGAGGTGGTGTCTAAAGTGATGCATTTTGGTCATTAAAAGGCCTTTTGCTGTGCTAAAACACCACAACTGCGAGCACACAGTTTAGAAATGGCACACACTTGGAGGCCAGCACCCAGGTGAAGGCGGAGAGAGTAGGGAAGAAGTCTACAAATTAAAAGGTAAATAAAAGCACAACCGGTAGGAGGAATAAAAAAAATTACATTTAAAAATGAATGCACACGCCTTACTGAAGCCACTGCTGTAGGGGATCTCAGCACATGAGCTGATCAAGGCTCCAATATCTGCTTGTAAGTCTCCCACGCCACCAGGAGAGGCCCACGGGAAGATATCAGTGGGGAGGTAGTTGGTGGGATGGCTTTTCTGCTCTTCCATACAGTCCCAAGCTGAGAAAACACACAAGCAAATACTCAACCTAGCGTCTTCCTCATTAGTCAAAGAGGGTAATTTCACATGGTACAAATCATAAAGGGTGAATATAACCACATAGCTCATAAAGTGCAGATATCTTGCTCAGTGGACAGCCCATGTACAGTTGATATTTGGAGACATGGTGGGACCATCTCTCTAGAAGAAGATGCTCTATTTGAAAAATGAAGCTGTGAATGAGCATCCTCCCAACCTGTCCAAGCCTGAAGAGATCCTCCCATGTTTCTGTCCTTGCCTGGGTTGCAGCTGAAGAAGTAGAGGACTTTGCTGGGTCTGGACCCGTGAGACACAGCTGAACTGCAACATGCAGAGACCCACATTTATGGCTCTTCTATCAACATCTGTATGGCCCTTGTGACAGCTTCAGATGTTATGGAGGTGTAAGTGGTTAATCCTCACGGCACTCACACCAGTTGAAGTTTGCAGAGACACAGACGTAGACAGAGGAGTGGCTGTGAGCACATGTGAGGAAGGAGGATACATCTGCTCCCATGCTGCTTGGGCTGGCTGTGGTTGCTGGGACTCACATAGGTTTAGGGTGAGGGATGCAGCCAGGGGTTGCTCCCTGCCTAACGCCAGACAGGGTGGAGGACAGCCTGGAGACACCGAAGGGGAGCAGCGAGGCCAGACCCCAAGCTCCCCCATGCTCCTCAGGGATGCGCAACCACATGGAAGGAGTGTGGGAGCTGTTCACTGCCCATTCCCAGGTAACGAAGTGCCGCCATAAATCAACAGTGACAAGGCCAACACTAATCCATAGTTTCCCCAGCTTCACATTAGTATCGTGTTGCATGCTATGACCATTTGCACCATTGCTTATGATAGATGAGTAACCTTAGGTCCTCCTCCTGACTCACAGGACTGAACAGCAAGACTGAAGCTACAGGATTACTAGTTACCATACAGGGACCAAAAGGAGAAGTTCCTCCTTCAACCATCCTGGACCATGGGGTCGTGATGATATACCCTAGCCCACTAGTAATAGGGCTTTAACAAGCTGAAATAGGCTTGAAAAAGTAATTCTATTTTGAGAACTACACTTACAAAGTTTATTGTGCTCATGGGAATGTCATTCATATCCTTTGAAAGTCAATATAACTTAGTCTGAAAAGAAAGTTATTAATTTTTTTACTGGAAAAGTGGTTGCTTAATAGAAAAAGGAAGATTTATACAGATACCTGACTTAACCAATTTAAACATCTTAGTAAATTCATGGTACAATACCTTGTATATGCAAAGTTACACTCTTTTTTTTTTTCCCAGAATCATTCCCTTTTGCTGCCTAACAGCATTTTTATTGGAAAGGCTTTGCCAGCTGTGCAAAAGTGAGACTGAAATGGTGTCCTTGCCCTCATTCCGGACCTGCTCCCTGCCCTGTGAGGGAAACAGATTTTAATTCACTGGATCATCCTGCCTAGCAGGTCCCTGTCATGAGGAGTAACAAGAAATCAAACCTTTCCAAACTAACTCTACCTCCTTTTCCATCATTTCAGCCACATTCGCTGTATTTTGGAACCAGTTTCTTGGCGAACTTCCTCCAAGATGTGTTGTTGAAGTTAGTTTAACTCTGTAAAGATGCTAGCACTTAGTTCTCGCCCTCAGTTATACTGGGATGGAAAAGGATTTTAAAAGTAGCTAGGCCCTCTGTTTGAACATTTTCCTTGAAGTTTTTAAAGCAGCCATTGCAAATGACTCCTTTCTATAGCAAATTGTCACAGGGAGCTGAAATGAAATAACCTGAGCGTGATACAATCCAGGTGAATTTGTTACAGCATTTACAAGGCAACTCCTTTCCCATCAAAACAGAAACTTTCCGGGAAAATAAAGTTGAAATAATATTGCTCATGCTCCTAAAAAGCTTTTGAGAGAGGAAATTAAAGATAAATTCAGCTTTATGAACAGTTATACCTATTAGTCATTTGTCATTACCGCTGCTTGTGAGTAAGTGAGAGTGACTATGTTTCTGCTTTGTTTTCACAAGCTCTTTCCATTTTTATCTTACAGAAGAGCATGGATTTTTTTTTTAACTCAGGATGTCTCTTCAATGTTTCTGAATCTCAAGACTGAAGTTTTCTTAAACAGGAATTTAATGCTGTACAACCCTGCCTACCTCCCATTCCAACTGACTTAAGCCATGCTGAGTCTCATGAGCTACAGGATGTCATCTGCAGGTGTAATAATAACAGTCCTGGCTATGCGCAGTGTAATCACCAGAACTGGGTTTTGCTGGGGGCAGCACAGCTATAGTAGCACATACTTACACCAAAGGAATTTGCAATAAGAAGCAAGTGTCCAGTTCTGGTTTATTACCCAAAGGAAGATACTTGTCACCGCACTGGAATGGGATTAATTAAAGGCAATTTAACAAACTCATTTTCTCTGAGATTTATGGAGATGATTACGCATCAGAGCAAAATGTGCTTCATGAGCATTGGTAAACACATGCCTGTAGTTGGCAGGAGACCATGAGCTACTGGTAGAAGAGTGCAAATGCTCGGGACAGCTCCACAGAAACAAAAGCTTGGAAGCAGAGGAGAGATCCTCTGGCTCTGGGGCCCAGATGAACTGTCCTGCTCACTTCTGAGCCTTCCTAAAAAACCTCCCAGCCACACACTGATGTCAATGGGTCCTACTTGCTTCTGGACATTTAACATGGTCACAGAGTGAAGCAATTCATAAAAAGCTCCTTGTTCTGGCCCAGTAATGAGTGTACATGGGTTTGGAGCATTTTTCTGCATAGCTATACTGAAGTCTTCTAAAAAAATGCATGTGCAAGCAAGCAGCTCATTCTGCAAATCCTATGGCAACTAGCTGCACCATGGATGGTTGGCCGAATTCAAATGTGCAAGGCTTATACATTAACAAATGTTATATTCAAATGGAGAAAACTTTCTAGAAATATTAATATTCAGCACCCACTATCAAGAGATCATAGGATTCCAACAAGATCTGACTGCTTTGAATTATTATTCATGCACCATGGAATATGTATTTTTTTAAGTAGCATTGTAAATTAATGCTAGCAAAATGTAATTTGTAATTTAAATGTAAATCAGAATTGACTAAGAATATAATTAAGCTTTGAATGCCTAGGTAGTATCTGCAAACCAGACTGTTTTGTGGTGGTTTTTTTACTAAGATTGTAAAGTGTATTATTCACCCTGAATACCTCAATGCATATTATCTGTATATACGTGCTATAAAAATGTAAATAATAATAAGAGATTAGGTTACACACTGTTGAATTCTAGATTGATAAATTTCTGTGAAACTGAAAACTGCTTTATGCAGTTATATGGGATTCTTTATTGGTGCATAGAGGCTGACTCAGCCAGGGGGATGTCAGGAAGCAAAGTCCCCCCCATCACTAATGCTGCCTCTGCTGGTTGAACTTAGTATTGTAACAGAAGTAAAAACCATGATGTCTTTTATATTAATCAAACGTAACACAGTGTTACACAAATTTATATTAGTACTTGCTTCAATGCAAGGTAATTGTAAGTATACGTAGAATATATCTACCAGTCTATCTTCATACTGAAATCATCATGTGCTTGCATAAACATTTTAGTACTGGCCAAGCTGGCATGCAGTGTTCCCATTGCTCACCCAGCCCACTGCTACCCCCCTCCCCACTGATGCAACCACCTGTGGGCTCTGTTGTAATGTGGGACCACAGGTATTAGTGAAACAAGCTCAGTTAAAAAACACCCTAAAACATGTAGATAGACCAGTAGAGAAAACTAACTGCAAGGCTGAAATATAATTTAGATTTTAACATAATAAAAATATTTTCTTATGGAAACAGGGACTTTGTAGCAAGGAGCAATTAGCAAGACTATGTGCTTGAGAAATTTAGGATATTATCTTCAAAACAAAGATGAAGGACTGATCAAAATGAAATAAATTAGTGGAAGAAGGCCTGGACATATCTATATTTTTTAAAACAGGTGAGATGATTTAAAAATGCTAGTTTTGATCTATGCACTTGGGGCAGCAGGATATGAGGAAGTTGCTGCCATTCTCACCCAGAAGGAAATAGGACCTCTTTGTTTCCCATCAGCACCTCTGTAGCCCATGAGCACAAGCACCTAGCTCAACGGCAGTCCTGAGGGTTTTCAGTATTGAATCTCAGCTGCGCTTTCCCACACTGCCTTGGGCATCTCTATGAAAGGGTCTGGATCCCCAATAGGCAATGGCTGTAGACTGCTTGCCTCTGAATATTGAGTATATAGATCTCTTCTTGCTCTTCAGTGGCCAACTATATGCATTTTGGAAGGAGAAGAGCACAAAGGGAAAGGCCGCATGGGAAGGACAGGCAGAGGCTCTGGGGACTAAGGGCAAGGAAAGGAGCATCTCCCACCAGCACGCTCCAGCACCTACTCATTGGAGATGACTAGTGATGTTGTCAAATGTGCAGTTTGACTGCAGTCTGAAATTGCAATTAATTAAAACCAGGCAATCAATGAGTGGCCAACTGCCATGTTTGTAGTAAGGAAAGGCAAAGGTGCTTTATAGAACCAGAACTGTAAAATGTTGGGTTTGTGCATCGGGTGACTTTACATGATAAGGTATCTGGGGGCCAAAGCCTGCTGTCAGACACGTGGCTCCAACCCTCTTTGACAGGCAGAACTGAAATTATTACTGACAGCTGAAATTAAAATTTTAATAATTACCTGAGCTCTTCTTTGCATAGACCCAGCAGGAGAACATCCTACGATGTGCAGTGTGTCAGCCACTTATCTTGAAATAAATGAAAGCTGAGGCTTTGCAGCACTGGAAAGATGTTCAGTAACTGTCAGCATTGGGCTCAAGCATGTTTTCTCAAAAGGAATAGTGGCTATAAGTTCATCAGGAATTTCAACCTTGTGTGAAAGTGGTGTAAATGATGTTAAACACTGCTCAAGTGGAATAGAAGGAGAAAACAGAAAGAGAACAAAATGCTTTAGGAGGAGGTTAAGAGGAGAATTAGGATGATGGCTTCTCCCTTCCCACACTTAGGTACTGATTTCACAACCAAAATCCTCCTTTCAGGGTTTGTATTTGACTGCATGCTTGTGGAGCCCTTCAGTATTGTTTTGATTTGACTGCAGAAAAGAAGGTTGTGCAACCTTTACACATGGGCAAGCCCTTAGTACAGCTCTTGCCTTCTGTAGGGCCTTTGTCCAAGACAGCCTTCATTGCCAGGCCCTTCATGTAAATAAATCAGGTCCTGTTCCTGGGGGAATGCTGTCTGCTTTGAAGATTACAAAGCAATGGAGAATACAGTTAGGAAATTCTGATGCTGCAAGGGCGACCAAAGGTTGACTGGGAATGTACAGCCAAGGGGCCCTGACAAGTAGGTGTCCTGTGTTGGTGATCGTTTCCCATTCCTCGAGGAAGCATTACGAGACAAGGTCTCTGGACCAAGACCCATCTCCCACTGTGGCACCTGCTTGTCTTGTCTCCTTTTCTGGAGTCGGATGCGCTGGATGGAAAGATTGTCTGCTAAGATTGTCTGCTTAGATTGTCTGCTAAGATTGTCTGCTTCTGTGGTTTGATCTGGCGATTTGGGGTTATGAGCCTCAAACCTTAGTTTCTGCAATTGCTTCAAGAAAACGGTGGTTTGAACTGACCTGGGATTTCATAAAGACGTCCCCTAAACCCTGTGTGGTTTTGCAGAATTACTGTATCATGGAAAGGTGGGTTGGCTGGGGGGATCTCTACTCCAACCTGCTGCTCAAAGCAGTAAAGCAAGCCAGCTACCACCTTCCCTAGCTGAGCTGGAAACCACCAAGGACAGAGACTCATCCCTGTCTGGATGCCTGCCCCAGCTCTGTGCTACCCTCCTGGTAAAAGAGGTTTCCTTCTGTCCAGTTCAAACCTATCCCAAGTGGTGGTCTGTCTAACAAGGACACAGCTGCCATGGCTTGAGGAGTGTTTAACACCACTGGCCTTTCTGGATGAAGGTCTGTCATCTGATGGATGAACCGCTTTCACTGCTGCTGAGGAAGAGGAGTCCTTCCTCCAAGAGAACTTATATGTGGCCATTCATCACCTCATCAGATACAAGCTGTCTTCATCAAATCTGCTGGTTGGTTATTAATAGCTTTCCCACAGGTTTCAACTGATTGCAGCACATCTTGTAATTTCTAAGGGGCTTCTGACTTTGTGATCGTCACTGCACAGAAAAACTGATGATTAGCTATGTTCCCCTTGATAACTTAGAAGTGTAGGTGGAAGCTCATCCAAGTAGCAGGGGGTTATTGAAGAAAGGGTAGCACATCAGAAGCCTGATTTTTGCTTTCAGTGAAAATTTGTAGTATCTAGTCTATAAATCACATATTTGAACACAGTGTTATTGTTTATATGCAAATTCTAAATAATTCATCACCATAAGAATCTCATCAGCTTATCTTAAAAACCTTAATTTAGGTCTACACACATTCAAATAGTTTGTTCTCCTCCTGAAACTTTCTTCCAGCCTTCGCTGCTCAGAGTCCTCTATGAGCCCAGACTTTCAAGAGCTCAGCTTCCTTGTGGGGGGAAATGCTATTTCTGCTTTTCTGTAGCTTCGAGAAACCCAGTGACTGAGACACACTGGCCACACCAGTAACTCTGTCATGTAACTCGGAGCACTTCGAGCTCAGAGGCTGAGATCAGATAAAAACCTGGCAAGCCTTCAGCTAACAGGGCAAGAGCAAGGAGAGGAGAACATAAACTGCTTTTCCATTGAAACCCTCTTCTTCTTTCCCTTAGTTTGTGCTTGGTTTTCTCTTTCCCTTTTCAATGTCACTGATGTGAAGAAGGTGGGGAAGAGACAGAAAGAACAAATTTTTTTTGCTCCCATGAAACATGCAATGAGAACTTTCCACCTCCATCTAGTACTGTCACCATTGCATGGGTCCTGCCATAGGGAAAGGTGGGGGGATATTTCTGTGCTGTGAGTTTCCTTATACACGAGACACTGACAGACCAAAATACACCTATGGTGTACCTCCTGAACAACAAATTTAAATCACCAACAGTTCTGGAAAAATTTGACCGAGACCAGAGATTTCAGAGTAAAATCTTTTAGGACTCTTTGCATCTTTAAGTAAGATACAAAACCCCACTGCCTAGTTTGAGAAATGAAACCACTTTTATCAGAAACCCTTGGGGGTGGGAGACACACAAGGTGACTAGTTTTAAGATGAAGCTTTAAAAAATGTATGAATGAATGGTTGTTTTCAACAGAATCAACTTAGGGAGCCAAAAGGCCTTTTTTTAGTCTCGTATCCTATGTTCCAGTGGAAATACTGCAATTAGGCAGATTTTAGAAGCAAGCTGGTTTGATTCCCTATTTGGGGAATGAGACTTCTTTCATACAGTAATATCTCAGGGGAGAAAGCAGAAATGTTGTCACTCAGGACATTTAAAACTAAACACAAACTAGAGAAGAATCCAGCCCTGGAAGGGAGAGGGGCAGTGTGCTGCATCACAGTAATTTCCTCTCTAATTTCTATTATATCTGTGTTTTTCATAGTGGCTTACTTATCTGTGTACCCTGACTCATCTGGAGACAAACAGAAAGGATTCATCTTAACAAAAAAACTCTCTGAGAGGCTGAGAGCCACAAAGAAGGAAGAGGGGAGTAAGCAAATTATGTGCTTTATAAATAATTTGTAGCTGGGATAAGGAAAATTACATTCAATACTCACATACCTTTTCCTCTCATGCCTCTAGGGAGTAAAACTGGGAATGCACTGAAGAGATGCAGCGAGAGTAAAATTAGTTTGTAGTTGGGTTGTATCTTGAGGACCAATATGCTCCTGTGCACCTACCCCTTCTTGCAGGACATGGAGTATAGGCTGGAGATCATGGGCATCTTCCTGCGTGGGTTCTGTGGCTCGCAGTGTGCCAACAGACTGCAATATTTCAGCTTTGCTAACTGGATTTACTGTGAATAGTAATTTCCTTGTTGGAAAGGCAGCTTGTCTGAACGATTCAGCCTTCTCAAATTTGGGCACCACCTGGTGCAGAAACGCGAGGAGAAGGAAAAAAGCTGAACGGACAGGAAAAGCTTATGAGAATGCAGAGTTTTGGCACAGAAAATCATCTTCATTCAAACAGAACATTTCCCCCCTCTTTAATAATGTGTGGCCTTCCACAGCCTTGTTTCTAATGAGCTGGTGGTTACTGCTTTTCGGCTGGTGTTGGGGAGCAGGTCCCCGGAGCAGGCAGCAATGCCCGGCAAGGGCTGCTCTTTGCCCAGCTCCCACTGACCCGCTGCTGGAGGTCGAAGCTGTAGACTTTTGGGTTTGGCAGAAATACACCTTCAACCACAACTCAGATGTCCTCCAAGGTGCCCAGCTTCTAACCTACTGTTTTGTTGAAACATGCTCCTCTCAGTCTTACCAGGGATGGGAAGGTGGCACAGGGAGGACAGCGTTATCCGAGAAACCTTCCCCATTTGGGAGCATCCTTCTGGCAAGGGGAAAGTGCCTTCAGGGAAGATCAGCTACTGTACTGCCAGATCACCCATCTCAGGCTTAGTTTTTAAGTGATAAAAATATTCTTGATAGAGCAGAAGACACAAATGGAGTTCTTCTGCAAGCTGAGGAGGGGAAAGAGAGAAGATATGGCCAAGTTTCTGCAGAAGGAATCACAACAAACTAAAAAGTCTAATCTATCCAAGTGGTGCACATGAAGATCATACAGAAGGAATGATTCCCAGCAAGATGTGAGTGAAGGCAGACATGCTGCACAGCTCTCTAAAGAATGTACACCCTGTTGCCCTTTTGGTCTGAAGCAGAAGAGGAGTAATGTGGAAGGCCTTGTTACGATTTCAGTACGAGTGGGCTGACATCAGACTGGACACTGTATAACCAAGATCAAAGACATCACAATCTGGGTGATAGAATATCTTCAAGCTTTGTGTCATCGGATACCAGGTTTATAATAGCTTGAGGCAATTTGCACTTACTCTGTTTATAACAGTCTTAAATGAATTGCTACCAAATATTTTATGATGTATAAACACAAATAATAATTCATAAATACTATAAATAATATTTCACAATGATTACCAAAGAGTTAGCCTTTTTCATACAATGAGTGAGAGAAGGCTGAGCTACTACACAGAAAACAGCGCATGTTTTGGGGTGGGAACACTTTTTGGTCTGTTCTGCTTCATCTCTAAAATATGTTAGAAAAAGAGGGAAAAGTGAAAATGTTCAGGGAAGGGAATCTGCGTTCAGAGAGTCTGTAGTGTTTGGGCAATGTGTGCTTAATAGCTAGAGGGAAAAGAGAGAGGGTTATAGGGACTTTCAAGTGATGCTGATCAGAGAGGAAGGACAGTGTACATTGCCATCACTACTGAAGGAGTCAGGTGACTTTCAAACAGACTGAAGTCACCAAACCCAACTTCTTCCACTTTTACCTACAGTGGTGGTACTTTGCGAGCATTTATTTGGTTAATGATAACTGCACTTCCTTTTATCCCAAGGATTTGCTGAGGGTAAATATATTCAAATTCAAAGCCCAAAGTATTCCTATTTCATCCTGGGACTGACACCTGTGTAGCCACACTGACAACTGGATTAAGAAACCAATACAGCTGGAAGTCAAAACTAACTGATTTTGGCTAAAAGTTTTGGCAGCTGTGGCCACTGCAGTTATGAAGCCAAGGAAATAATGGAAATATGAAATTCCAAATTATACTTTATCTTAGAAGTTTGCATAGGGTTATCTGATAACTTCGCAGCAAATCATTAGGGTCTTGAGAAAGGTATTTAAATGGAATACAACGTTGAGATGGGGAAAGAACTGTGTTTAGAAATACATACTGGTCAGGCTCCCTAAGGATGTTCCTCATTTCTTTTTCCTCTCCAATTGCACAATATCAAATACTCCATAATCCCGGCATGCATACAGTGTGCAATAATATACATTCATAATAAGCAGCACTTACAGTGCCTTACATCTTCAAAGGTCTCTACCAACCTTAGCTAATTAATCTGTTTCAACACCCCTGTGGGGTAAGTGTAATTATTCTGAAGAAGCTGAAAGAGAGAGGCTAAATGAGTTACTGCAGGCCACAGACAGCGAGGGACAGCGGAGGGCTGGGAGCACTGCTGCTGGCACCCTCCGACCCCATGCCTTTCCTCTTCATGCCTGTACATGCCACGGACTTTCAAATATATGTAAAACTAACAGAAAGTTAAGCAAAATCCAAAGCATTGTTAAGGTTTTTATATGGTACTTATTTGGAACAACCTGCCATTACTCATAGTTTTGCCTCCTGGGAGCAAGGTGACCCTAAAGTCACATAGAAGACCCTAAAGTGACAATTAAAAGTGCTCGATACCATAATTAATATTGCACATGGGAATCAGAACATTAAGCCTCAGAGTTCAAATCAAACACAAAATCCAGCATACTGGTTTGGATTTGCTGATTGGAGTTACAGTTTGGATTAGATAAGGTTGGAACCTATTTCCAAAGATTGCCACAGGGGAGTTTTGCACCATCTCTCTTTCTGGAAGCATCTCCATGCCTCTACTGATTTTTATCCATTGTGTTTGATGAAAAGTTGGGTTTTGATGCTTTTTTAGCCCAAACTTTTTGATTAATGTAGATTTACAAATTCAAGATCATATTCTAAACCTCATGCATTTTTGTTTTGCTGAATTGCTTATTTCAGAAGAAGACGATATAAGATTTATTATCCATATGTTTTGAACAGAATGTTTAGAATTTCCAATCCTAACGATTTTCTCTAAACTTCCCCTTCATATTTATGTTTAAATAAACATGTCAAAGAACTGCTTTGCACTGACATTTGTCACAACCAAGGCTGTATTTTAGAGGGATATTTCTGAACTGCCAGTAGCAAACCTCCTTTTGTGGATCTGCTCTGGTGACCTCAGCAACACAGATGAGATCAACATGCCACGGCTCCAGCGTGTTTTCATTCCCACGTTTATACATCATCCAGTACTCTGATTTTCAAGGGTGCTTCATGCCTTGCCATCAGTGAGAGTCAAGGGTGCTCAGTTCCTGCAGAAAATAGGCACAAACATACAACAAAAGCATAATTAGCAGATGAGTCATTAATTCTCATTATTCCATGGCAGAATCAGAGCTGTTCCATCAGGGGGTAGCAGGTAGCTCTAACTGACTGTTAGCAATGTAAAATACATCCATCATAGTCACTTCACTTCCTCGGGGAAGTATCGAGGAAAGAAAGACGAGGATGCTGGAGCAGATAAGCACTCTAAGGCCCTGATTCTGGAAAACACAGAAATATGGGCATTTCAGTCATGCTGACTTCAGCAGGCAGTGAAAAAAAGAATGGCCTTAGATACTCAGCATCAGCAAAATGCCAATTTATTAAGATAACCAGGCCTAAGGGAAAAAATAAACACATTTCTTTAACTTATTACATGTATAATCCCCTGATGCCTTTTAGTTGTGACTGTGGTCTCACACCAGGCTTATAGTGTTGTAACCCTGTGGGTTTTAATGGAGCTGGTCCTCGTTCACTGTGGGTGAGATCAGGGTTAGCCCACAAACTGAGCTCTGTGCCAATACCAGAGTTTTTACATATGGTTTCATAATCAGGTTTTTATTAATTTCTGCTTCAAGGTGCCTTGTTTAAAATAAGATGATTTTTCATTTTTTAGCCCAACACATCAAATATCAGAAGGGCAAGAGGTGGTTTTCTGCTTAATGCCTGGTACTGGGAGCCAAGGTCCAGCCCACACGCTGGGTCTGGGCATCTTCAAAGGCTTCCCAAATTTTAGAAAATATTGTATCAAAAACATTGCTGTTGGTTAGGAGACACATTGACTGTGGCAGATCAAATTAAGCCCTGGTGTTACTTTGGCCCCATCAGTGGATTAATTCCAGGAATTACTTTAGTCTGTTACCTTTGCTTTCATTTTCTATTAAATGTTGGTAAAAAAAAGATCAATAGGGAAAAAGTGATGCACAGATAAAGCAAACACACAAGCAGAACTAAAAATAACCCGGTGAACTGCTCTCACTGGACAGTATAAATATTCCTTTCAGGTTAAAAATATTTCTTTAAGGATCCGGAGTCCTTAAAAACCAGAATAGATCTCGGACAATAACACTTCCTCACAATCAAGGGAGTAACGTGTTTTTGCCAGTAAAGGATATGCTCTGCTTTGCAGAGGAAACTCCTGTTGGCTAATTTCACCGTGTAAACTACAGGCCTCACTATAAAAAGACTAACTTATCTCCTGACAAATATCCTTATGATGGGAATAATAAAAACTAAGAGTGGATGGCGTTAATCCCAGGTAAGGGAGTAACTGTGGGCACAGAGCAGCCCTGGGGGGAGCTTGGCATGGGCTGGTCTGCACGAAAACCAGCGCTGAGCACCCAGCCATCTCCAAGTCAATAACAAAACCCAGGCTAAAACCAGCCTTAGCATCCCTCTGCCCAAATCCCCCCATCCCAAAAGCGACCGACACATTTCCCTTCCACTTCTGGAACAAACACAAATTGGCCAGATGTCAGAATAAGCCCCAGAGTTTTCAGCTTCAAAGGTGTTTCTGACCCAGAGCTGTCTCCCATTGCTCCCTTGGTCGGTGACTCTCCAAGGCTGCTTTGTCTGAGGAGGTGGCAAAGCACTTGTGCAAGGGGACGAGGCGTGCACTGGAGGTGTTTTGATTTCCTTGACCTGTCCACCGAGACCTTCAGGTTGCTGTTTGCTCCCGGCCCAGCTGCCTGCTTTGATGCATCTTTAACACAGATAATATTAATAATAATATTGGTAATATAATAAACAATAACACATAAATATATAACATAAATAATCAAATACTCTTGCTGATGATGGATTAAGAGGACCAATGTGGTCACTAGAATGTTTATTATGAATCCTTTTATAGATTTAATAGCTTCCAGGTTTAATTATGAGCTCTGTCCCACTGTCTCTGTCAGACAGAGCATTATTGAGGCACTGTGGGTGGCAGACTGATGGCTGATGGCTACACACACAGCTAAAAAAAGAGCACAGATAAGGGAAATGCCGTTCTCGATAATCAGAAAGCAGACAAACTTGTGATAAAAGAGTAACACACTGTCTTTCCATGTAATCCTAACAACCACAGTGATTTATAGTACACCAAAGGCAATTTTATACAGGTTTTATCTTTCTTCTCTAGAGGTAGTGAGTTTACATTGGAAATAGCCATGATTTTACTTTTCTATCATGCTAGATGCTACCACAACATCTCTGGATGTCCTGAAGAGTGACACTGCATGGGCTAACTGGTGTCCATCACCCCCCAGTGAAAGAACAGGCAGCATTTAGGAAGAGGGAGAATGGTAGTCCACAATGTCATGCACTACTAGGCAGAAAGATGCATTGTAGCTCTTGTTTTTATATTTCAGAAAATCCAGAAGAAAGGATGTATTTTTCTTCTCTAAATTAAAAAGCCCAAACAACCCTAAAGCAAAAAAAAAAAAAATAATTTGCAAGTGTTCAGGAGTGTTGAAAATAATTTTAGAAAGTGCTTTAGGCTAATTTTGTAAACCACAACAGAACTATAGCAGGTGGAAACATACTTTCATCTTATTTATTTCTCTCCATCTTTAAATGCTGGGTTTGTTAGGATAAGTTACTTTCAAATCTGCTTGGCATGACGTATACTTTCTTGGTTATGAAGTGGCTGGCCACACAAGTACAGACACAGACATGCCTGATGTGCTTATGATCTTTCTGTCCCATATTAACATTGGGCCAAATTTGGCTTGGCTTTTCAGTCAAGCTTTTTACCTTCAATGGTGCAAATATCAACAGGGCTGATTTTCCATACACCTGGGACCACATTTTTCTGTGCACCTGTAGCAAGATGGGTTAATTCATGCCAAAATTGGGAGGGATGTGCTGTAATTTGCTGTATCCAGCATGAAGGCTGCTGGGCAGATGGTGTGATACACAGGGTGTAGTACAGGCACTCAAGCTGGCTGAAGCACATGCGGGTTGGCGTCATCTTCGAAAGATGTTCAGTGAGCAAAAGCACAGGTGAAACCCTGCTTCTGGCAGCTTCAGGTTTTTAATCTCTGTGCCCTCTGATTGCAATCACCTCCCATATCTTCTTCCGATGTCAAAGGACTACAAGTAGGGACCTGTAGTAGGGACTTGTATAGCTTTGAAGGTTCTGCTACTGTGTTATTTTGCAACCCAAACTGGCTGGTGGGTTTAGAAACCCCAGACTTTCCCCTCCTCTCCTGGTCATCTTCCCTGCTTAGAGAATTTCTGGTAACTTCTGGGAATTTCTGGTGACTTCTGCAAGCGGCAGAGAGTGTGTGCCGCAGAGACAAGTACCTCCAGAGGGAGCATTCGCCCCGTCTTAAAACACCACCTAAGGAAGGGGAGGAATCTCCTTTTGCAATTTTAGCTGGTTAAAAGCAAGCTAAATGCATCCTACCTTAGCTTATAAGTGCCAATGGTTTCACTGGCTTTTCCATGCCAAAGCATGTAGAATTTGGGGTGAGAAATAGTTCCTTCCATATTGTCAGAAGGTAAAGCAGTTCAGGAGGGACTGCAGATACCTGCATGCATTAACAGTCGAGTGACAAGAGCGCAGTCCCTGCTCACCGGTGACAGATTTCTCACTGTATAACATATGAATTGAGTTTTGAGCAGCAACCAAGTCCTGAGGTGGAGTGTGAAACGTGATATTTTCTTGTGTTGTGTAGCTGCTGAAGCACATACAGACTTTAGAACATCTGCAGGTCCAAGAGGCAGAGGAGTCCCTCCATAGGGGGTGTGGAGCTGCTCTGTACCATTTCTTGGCATTTCGGGGTGAGCTGCAGCTGGGCTGCAGACAGCCACAGACCTGGGAGGTTACCAACAGAAGGGGCAGAGCAGTTCTGCAATATGTAAAAGTAATTCCTCCGCAATTGGCACTTTATGCATGGCGCTCACGTAGTCCCTCATACCAGTGACCCACTGTTAAATTTATAATGATGTCTTCCAGTGCCATAAAACATGACCTCCACCTTCTCACTTTAGACTGAATTCTGTTGCAGGCATTTGTACTTTATAGAAAAATGTGATTTGTTACACATTATTTCACAGTTTGGTCTCCAGTAAAAATATTATTGATTTTGTTTCTTTATTTTTGTATGTTTATTTATGGGGAAAAAAGGAAGACAAGACTCAGTCTGAGTTCTTCTGCAGTATGAAACGTTATTTAATATGTAATAGAAAGCAGGTGAGTTGGGATTCTGCAATTGTCTCTTCAGCAAATTAGATTTAACTAGTGTAATGGCAGGAGCATTCACTTCCAAATGAGGAGAAAGTTCAGTGTTATTCAGTGAATCATCCTTTGCTTTTCAATAATTGGGATCATGTGTCCAGCAGAACAAAAAAACCCAAGTTTTTATAGATTTTCCCAAAGTCATAAGGAAATTGTGCTATGCTGTTAAACGTAACAGGGGAAAATGTAAGCCTTTTGGACTCTTTTGTTATAAAAAAAGAGAAGAAACTTAAAAACCTGAAGACCCACAATTTTGGTGGTACAAAACTAGCTCAACATCACTGAACTGATTGATTAAACAAGAAAGACGGAAGATCCAAAGGAAGCCTTTTCTGATGTAGCATTTACATCTCTGCTCAACATTCACTTCTTCAAGGGTGTCCACAAAGTGTGAGTCCATTTTAACTGTCAAATGGGTATGAAACAAATGTGTAAAACTGTCTGGAATTACATAGCCTAAAACTGAGTAGTTGTGAGACCTTCTGTTCTTCCTTAACTTTGTCCCTTCCCTGTTGTCCATCACCTCTTTGGCTCAGGCAAGAAGTTACCTGGGCGAGGATGGAGAGAAGGGAATGACCAAACCCAAAGATGTCTCAGGCTACAGAGCAAGGAGGAATAGTTGTGGGGCTGGGGTCAGCACTAAGAGCTCTAACTCCCACAGGGGCAGAGGAGGGGGTGGGACGGCATGGGGGGTCCCCCCATCACTTGTACCTTCTGCAGAAAAGGAGTGGGGCAGTGGCGGGATCTCTCTTCTTTCAGGGGGAGCCTGTGAGCCCCAGCTCTCCCCCTTTAAGAAGGGGAGAGCCACAACATGCCTTGCTGGGCTCGGTGACACTGCAGCATGCTCAGGAGCCCCTGGCATGCAATTCCCCTCTTTGCCAGACCGCATCCTTTACTGGGAGACTTTCATGTGAGAGGTGGGGACCTGCAGCATCACATCTGTTGTATAAGCTCCATGAAGCTCTTCGGGAAAAATACATTAAAACATCCCTGGGGTGTGGCCACAGAAACAATAGCACTCCCTCCCTTCCTTTTCCCATAATCTGCCCATCCATCATCCTTCCTTGGTATCGTAAAAAATGATAGGCCTTCATTATGGCTTCTGATCATGTTTTATAGTTTAATAGGAAGTAATATCCTTCTTCTAACACAACCTGTTATAGCAGGCTTGTTCAAAAGTACCAAGTCCAGAAATGTTCTACAGAAATTACTAGAAAAATTCTGTGGCTTCTTCAATTAGTTTTTAAAGAAATCCTGAAGTTCCGGTGCAGTGGGAACTTCCAGAGAATTTTGGAAAAAAAAAATTAAAATCATGATCTTGCAACTGAAAGTCAAAATGCTCACAGACATTTACAGAAGCCTCAGTTCTGCTTCCATGAATGGTGTGATTTCTCTGAACTTGGGTGGAAGCAGGCATGATAGTCCTTATAGCAGGGTTGGGCTGGGAACTATATAATTTAGGAAATTTAGTTAATTAACTTATGTTTTTGTAGAAACTGGTTCTGATCATGTTGACATTATTTTTAAATCCTATTCAAGTGCATTAGAAAATACCGACTTCCCTGCAGATTGACAACATGTGAGTAAATTATAACCTACTTTCCCATCAACCTAGATTACTTCTTTCTCGTCCATGCTGCATGCACCAATTTTCAAAACAAAGTGAATAAACTAGCATAAGCATTTAAGTGTGTTTCCACTGATTCCCATACTCAAATTAAACATGCAAATGAAAACATTAAAAGGAATGACTTATTCATGTTCTTAGGCAAAGCATACATATTAAATTAATGTACGTGTATCAAAGAAGGCACTAAGTGCTGACTCGGAAAGCCTTGTGTAGGAAACTGTACTACAAACTGTTCGTTTAATATTTTTTATTGCTTTACATGAAACTTCGGAAGACTGACTGTATTGATTCTATCTTAAATATTTGACAATATATACTCATTTAGAGCAACCTCCTCATTTCCAAATATATATTTAATGAAGCACATGCCATTTTAGGTAGAAATTTAAAGTATAAGTTTCATCTCTTTAACATTTAAAAGTATATGTCACATTAACAACCATACAGGGGAACAACTTCTTTGATGTAGCATGTCAGATGGGAAGTTATCAGTAACACAAAGCAGCTACAGAGGACTGCATATGCAAAGCTTCAGAAATACAGAAAAAAAAAATTTAAGAATGACAGAGATTGGTTCTAATTTGTACCTTTTCTTTGAATCTTGTTTTTAGTTGTTTACTGCTCTGGTAGGAATAATATGTACATGCATTTTTAGATCTCTTTATGCTACAAGAGAAGACTGGGGGAAAACAATCAGCCAGCAATGTTTTTTGTGAGGTGACTTCTTCTGTCTGCTAAAGAGGGGAAGGCTTAAGTGATCTGCAGTTCAAGCCTCAAAGTTCCTAGCAAAAAAAGGCAAAAAGCATGTCAAGCTAACAAAACCAACAAATAGCTCAAGGACAGAGCTAGGAAGGATGGTTTCAGCACATTCAATTACTGGAAAGCTTTCACAGGAGGAAAATTGTCTTCAGTGGCTGAACTGCATTTGTATACGGAGTATCAAAGTGCTGGGGTTAAGGCTGGAACATACTCAAGTTATGTCACCCTAGATTAATACGTAGGAAACGCAAAATGGAGTAAGTGAGGAAAAAGGTGAAAACCAGCATAGCCGAGATAGGAATCTGCAAAGCAAGGAGAAAACACAAAGTTATATTCACAAGATGGGTGACCAGGTAAGCAAAAGGCGGTGGAACAACTTCGCTTGCTAGGGAATTGAGAGAGGTCGGGGCACAAGAGTTGACTGCTTGGACACTGTGTAATGAGCCTGTGCAGTGAGATGTAGGAGCAAAATCTTCTGGTGTAGAACCTACAACCAGGCATTTACAAGGCTGACAGAAATGTGGCGGGATGTCCCTTCTGATTGGAGTACAGGCATTGAGAGGAAGGTAGTATTCAGGACAGACAGACATAGAGGTAGGGGTGACAGAGAAGCACTGTACACTACTGGTGTGGTAGTGTGTAAAGAAGCAGAAGCATAATACAATAAAATTAATCAAGGTCCACTGCCTTCTTGAAAAGCATTGTAAAACTACATGCTATTACAGCAGTAGCATAGATCCACTAAAGATCCTCTAGATAAAATCTGACTGTGGCTATGGAACAGTAGAATAGTATTAGAGAGTGATCAGGACCTGTGGGAGACCTCCTGTTCCTAGAGATAGATCAGAGCAGAATGATATCAATAATAAAACTGAGGCTTTGGGTGATGGCAGAGCTCAAATGTTCCTGAATCTGGACTGCTGACAGACCTTTTTTCCAACAAGATATTTCTTGATCCTGCAGGAGGTAGTGCTAATTTAGACATAGTGAGGATGTTACAGAAGAGGTGGCTATAGAAAATAGCCCCGATCAAGCACATCATAGAGGATTTTGATTAAACTGAATGGAAAGATAAACAAATCTGCATTTTCTGGGTTCTCATGTTTGGCTTTTTTTAATCTCAAAGCAGTGAAGTCAACTGAACTGAGGAACTTGAGGACTTGAGTGCAAAGGAGATTCCTGAAGTCAAAGATATATAATTGAGTCTGCATTTCGGGAAGGAGAAAAAAACTCATGGAGAACTCCAGACCCAACTGAAGACAACCCATCTTGAAAAGGATACGAGTAGTAGGCAAAGGCCCCACAAGAAATGGAAAAAAGGGGCTGACTAGCATGGAAAATTGCATCTTGCTGGTCAGAAAGTGTGGGGAGAAAGTGAGATCTGCCAAAGGCTGGGCTGTGTTAGACATTGCAAAGGAAATTAAAAACACTTTGTAAAAATGTTCTTTAACCATATAAACAAATAGAGAGCAAAAAAGAGGAATTTGAGGCTGCTATGCAGTAAAGATTGGGGGTGGGGGTTAAAGATAATCTAAGCATGGGCCAAAAACTAAATTAAAACTTTGCTTCAGTTTTTAGTAAGCATGGTGACATGTGGGGCAAAGATAGCATGACTCATGGGAATGAGAGAGCATCTGGAGCAGAAACAAAAATCTAAGGGCTTAATATTTTCAGACAAAGGCGGCATTCACATCTTTACCTAAAACCGTGAAAGAACCAAGACAGGAACCCGCCAAAACATAAATTGCTATGTTAACTCAGGAATAGATGCTGGGAGAAGAAATAGAGGAGCTTCTATATTCTAGGAAGCATGAAAATTTTGATCTAGCTAAATACCAACTGTTAGTTTGATTTCAACAGTCAGCAGAGGTAGACAAAAGAGAGTATAGTTTAGCACAGCTTAATCCAAGGTAGGTCACACAATACTACCCTGCTATGTTTCTCTGATAAACTTAACTGATGCTTAGCAGGGAAAATGTCCACTTTTTTTCTCATTTTCAGTAAAGTATTTCATATGATGTTACTTTAGAAACAACTACATGAGAAACATATCCAAGGCAGGTGAAGAATTGGCTAAAATGGAAACGGTAGCTAAATAAATTACTGGGGTAGAAGACAACTATCTAGGGAGATACTAAGAAGCTGATATTGGAATTAATTTACTATTTTTATTAGTGAGCTTGACATAAGAAGCATGCCAATGCTAATGACATTTGTCACTTACAAAGACAAAGAATGAGAATACAGTTCTGAAAAACCTGAAGGGCTTTGAGAATTACAAGAATAAGAAAAGGACGGACTTTTAAGGACAGGGTCATGCATCAAAATTTTTTTGTTTGTTTTGCTATAAGCTTGGAATTAATCTATTGACAGGGAAAAGACCTGAGAGGATTAGCTGACCACTGGTACCTTTAAGTATGGTGAAGAAAAAGGTAAGCTTGGTGTTTGCAACCTGAGGTTTCCTTTATATATAGTCAGTGCAAAGAACTAGGACACTGTGCATGACCTGTGTATGGGACTTACCTTAAAATTAGACAACAAAGGTTGAATGTCTGAAGTTAGGTTAGATGAACCTTCCTGAGAAATATTTTGCATGAAAGTCCTTCTTTAAGCTGTATTTCATCCTGTGTGGTGCTGCTGACTTTTGCTTGAAGCAGTTCATGGGAGGTAAGCAAGGCTATAGAAGTCGGACACCTAAAGTTTCAATTATTTTTGAAAGGACCGAGCGTCTCAACCCTGTCTTTGAAACGCTTTTGCAGTCTGTCTTTTGAAACTGGTGGTGGTGGTGAGCTCAGCCCCAGCAAAGTGTTGCTGTGGGTGGAGGCCTTCCTACAATAATGCTTACTAGGTAAGTATGATTGCACTGATTCATGCCATGAATAGCTTCCGAATGTTCTGCAAACACTTAGAGTTACATCACAAGAAGTCCCAAGGTTTGGGGTTATATTTTTATGCAATCAGTGACCCCTACTGATTGCTGGATTGCAAAGATGGAAGTCCAAGGAAGCGCATTGGACACACAGCACAGAGGCTCTCAGATACGTCCCAGGCAATTGTCTCTGGAGGGATCAATCCTGCCTCTGAGCTGACATGCAGAAACGCAACACAGGACTGTGACTTACCAATAACTGCTGGGCATTAGTGATGGCTGAAGTTAAGCCTAAATTTGCTATTTGCTATTTTGTTGACTTTTTAATTTTCTGCTCACACATGTGTATAACACTGACGCAAAATTCCAGCAAAACTGTCTTTCTGCTCTCAGTTTTGTTTTATTTTTCTACTTTGTGCATTTGTCACCCAAGCCCAAGCTGTTGCTAGGAGACAAAATGTGTTTCAGCAGCATCACCCAATTACCCACGGCTGTAGTTCCCATATTCATTTAGAAAGCTGAAGTGAAATATTATTTTCCTGTGCCTGCCGTGATTAGCAGGAGCTATCCATCTGCCTATTAGAAGTGAGTATAAACACACACACTTATGCATGCTGTGCAGGCCTGTACAGGTCTTCACGGTTCATGCTCCTGTATGGAAACAGTGACTTCCCTTGCCATTAGGGTCATTTCTGTTGACAGAAGAGGGTGAAAATAGCACCAGAGCATGAAAAAAGAGGTTCTTTATTTTGCATCCTCTTTCCCTTGGTTTATTGCTTTTTCCTAAGAAAACCAAGGGAAAGAGGATACAAAATGGGGGTGCCACCAGGCTTCCTCATCCCCATGTGATAGGGCCCACTGGGTGCTGGGAGGTCAGTTCGGGTTGCAGGAAAAAGTGGGGTGCATCACCCTCCTCTGCCATCAGCAAAGATTTGGGAGCTACCCAGAAGAAAAGTCTGGGCACTATTGCACAAAAAATTTAGTTTCCAGGAGTAGGTTTATGTATGAGGAGCCAATCCCCAGGACCCTCCAATAGAAAGCAATAATTTGCTGACTGCAACTCAGCCATAGCTACTAGACTGCAAAGATGGAAAAACTGTTCAGCATATACCACAGAGTCTTGGGAAATAAAGTCATCCTGGACCAAATCCCCCAGCATGGTGAAAATCCCTTGTAAAGACAGCTTTGAGATGAGTTTGGATTTCCATTGCAGTGATATGGTTTTCTCTCCAAGCACCTGCCTACCTGATTAGGTCATAAATTCTGCCTTACTCATCAGGCCAAGTAAGACCAACAGGGGCAATTAAATGCTGGAGGAAAAGACAAGGATCACTAATCAGCTTGCAAATCATGTAATCAAACTGTGTTGTTAACATCCCACTGTTCCAGTGGATTTATAACTATAATTATCCTATTTTAATTTTTTTCCCAATCAATTTTACATGAGTATTTATTTTTGTGCACTAAACATATTGTCCTCCGTAGACTCGAGGAGTTTTTTATAGTAATGCTACTTAAACAGCCACCTTGCATGGCAACTCTTAACCTTGACACATATACAGAGACAAAAAACATTTCTAGGGTATTGCTCTTGGCTAAAGTGCAGCATTTTATGGTGTATATATATATATGTTTTGCTTATATGTATTTTACTTTTCATTAGGGATTTTGTAAAAAATCTGAATATTAGTAGCTGATTTAGCTGTACTATGAAAGATTGCAGATTAAAAGATACACTATACAAGATTGCATACATTTTTTAGAATGGTTTGATTCTCAGAACAACTAAAATCCTCACATTTTCAGCGGTTTAGACCCTGTTGTGAGCCTTGCCTTTTCACATCAGCGAGACCTAATATATTACATACTGCAAGAAGAGTGTTAATGAGAAGGAGACCATTAGCATATACTTAGGTTACCTAATATTTTACATTTTAAAGGTTTTTAAAGGAACTTTTGGAAGAGCTCTTTCTTTTCCATATGGGACACCTCCAACAGCAGTCCAGCAATTAATATGAGGTCTCTCTAAGACTTCTGAAAAATCTCTTTTGACCTGGTGACATTGAAAAAAGACAAGGATTCTTTCCTTTTTTGTGTTCCCCAGGTCAGAGCCCCTCCATGTCTCAGGAGATGTGGTTTCAGGTGGATGCTGCCAGGTGGAACATAAAAAGTGGAGCCCCTTCCTTGTCACTCCCACTCCCCAAATGTAGAGAGCATATTGGAAAGGCACTGCAGCAAAAGCCGGGCAGCTATAGGTTCAGCCATATATATCTGCTAACTGGCTTTAATAGCATCATGCCTTAATGACTTTCGATAGGATCTTGCAGATTACATGAGCTGTTGAATCCTGGCACGAGTTTTGTTAGGTAAGCACTAAAATTCTTGGCAAGAAATTCAGAAGCTTCACAGGCAAAAAAAGGGGACGGAAGCCACTGAGTTACTGAATTATCCGTGTAGGAAAATGTAGTCCTATTCATTGAACTGAGCCAATATGTGCTACAGACAAAAATAAAATGAAACAATTATTTCTATTTGTAAAACTCATCCAAAACAATATTAATGACAGAATGGTTATCAGGATTGCATGTTGTGTAAAGCCAGGGAAAATTTTAGTTGTTCTAATCACAAAGCTTTGGAGCAAAGAAAGGGATCTATTTTCCACAGCTATAAATGAATCTTCACCTTTATGCTGCACTATTCAACCTGCTATGACAAATCCCACCATGAAAACCCTTTTATTGACCTAAGAATTTCAGTCCCCAGCCATAGCTTTCTCCATTGCAATAAGAAGCAAAGCAGGGCTCATCACAGCAAATATATGACACTCAGGAAATTAGAGAGCTTTAGTAAAAAGAAAATAAATCCCACCTTTTAAATCAAGAAGCTTTTGTGACCATTTATGTTTTCCATATGTGGTGATACTGTATGCTGAGCCAAGAACATCCTTACATCCACATTCTTAAAGCTTAAAGGTAGCTGTAACATATCAAGCACAGCTCCGTGTTGCTACTGGAATAAAAGACTTCACCAAGCTGCCAAGAATAAAAATAAAGCAAGCCCCCTCTCTAAAATGTATTCCTATGTTTCAAATGGTAGCAAAAGATGACAAACAGCTGGCAAAAGCAGCAATTCATTGGATCAATAGATAAACTACCCAAATTCCAGAAGAAGCCTTGAGAATGGCATTATTGAAAAATAAGGCACAGCCACTGAGGCAGCTCCTGCAGTCAATCATACCACACATTTAAGGCAATTCTGCTCCCGCTGGGTTCAGGGAAAGTTGACCAGAAAGAAAAAAATCCCTGCAAGACGTACAAAAGAGCAGCCTCTGCAACCCCGGCTTCAGGCGTTGACTGGGGGTTAATCCAGATCAGTGCTAGTGGACCAGAACTTTCTGGCTGGGCTCCTCTGTTGCAGTTTTACAAGCAGTAAATTCAGAAATATTAAATAAATGTGGAGGCTGCGTAGCCCATAGCTTCCTATCTGACTCATGTCCAGTGCAGTTCCCTGCTCCGTGGGATTTATCGTGTCTGGACACAGCCATCAGCAGAGGCTGAATATATATGAGAGACAGGCACAGGCCTGGAGGAGAACAGTGTTCAGGACTGTGCCAGGCAAACCTCTCCCCGGGACCCCCAGGGCTGGCTGTTGGGGTGCTGGGCACGCTTGTCCCGTGCTTACTGGCAGCTAAATCACACTGAGCTCCCAGATTTGTAACAGGATTATTAAATCTGCTCAAACAGTAACAGTTGGTAATTCTGGCCAGATGTGAGAGTAATAACCTTTGTTTCTCTCTCTGAGTCCTGCTTGGAAAGAAGTCCTCCAAATCTACTTAGTTTGGCAAAGGTTTTTTTCCCTGCAAGAATGACCGTGGCCCCTCCTTTATGATTGCCTCAAGAAAACTATGTGTAAACTGGAAACCGTCAAAAATCCTAAAGCTTCCAAACTTCTAAAGCAAATCAGTAAAATCAGAAGAAGTGGAAATCCCAGACTGATAAAGTCTGAGAAGTCAAATACATTAAAGAAGTGGCTGCTTATAGCTCAGTGTTGAAGCAGCAGATACAATCTCACAGTATTTAAAATGTGTGATGAATTATCTACTGTCAGTCTCTGTGGTACAGTCCAAATAAATCAATGATATGTTTAACGGGAGACTGGTGTGAAAGCAATATTGGGATTCAAATAACGAAAAAAAATCAAGATGACATTCATACTTCATCCATCAAGGACTGGGATAGCTACCTGCACTCCAGTAGGCCCCTGAGCTATTTATAAACTAGGAAGCTGAAATAAGTGAACCCTTAGAAACACAACATTTGAAACCCTTATTCCTACAGAAAGGTCTTTGTTAAGGAAAAGCCATAAGATTTTCCAGAACTGGCATGTAAAGCTGTACATACACCCCATATAATTTTAAAACATTTTGTCAAATGCAAGTAACACATTATCTAAGGACAATGAGCTAAACAGTGTGTTTTGAAGACGGTGGCATTGCATCAGTTAGGAATTCAGCCCAATTTTATTATCTGGACACATGACAAATGATTTATTACTGTAGCCATTAGCTTAGGGGCTCAATTAATAAATATTTATGCAGCTGTTTCTGCTCTATATGGTTTATCAGCAGAACTTCAGTGGGTATGAATGATATCATTTAAAATCAATATATATTTAATGGTCTATTCAAGGATAAATTAACCTGTATAATGCAATGTATGATATTAATGTGATTCCATGATTTTTTACTGGGAGGCATCCAAATACATACATTTATTGGAAGTACAAGAATTTAGTTGTTAGATGGTTTAACTGCCACAGATCAAAAAGCAGAATTATTATGCAAAGCTTTGAAGAATGCATTAGTACTTTGTGATGTCTTAGGTGCACAATTTGAGATGGAAGAAGTTTATTTCTAAAAACAGTATGCCATAAGCATCTTTATTTGTATTGCTTGGAAGTAGCATGGTGTCATTTTATACTGAGGAGTGTGTTAGAAGACCTCAACGTGCACCTCTTGCAGGTGCAGCTCCCATCTCCAGGAGAGGTTCTCTTATGAGAATAATCCCCAAAAGACAGTCCCCTGGGCTCTCTCTAAGGAGGTGACTCTCAGAAAGAAGGACATGGCCTTTTTCATTCCAGTCAGCTAAGATGCTGGAAAAGACTTTAGCAAGAGCTGGAAAGGAACTGTACCCTGTTCCAAGCCATCTGGTTTGTTTGCCATCCTTACCACCTCAATGAACCAAAAAGGAAGCTGTGAAGAGAAGAACTGAAGCTCTCCTCCTGATGCAAATCTTACGCATCTTCTCCAAACACTACTTCTGCCCACCACTCAATATTCCCCAGCTGAGATGCTGGAATCTTGCCTAGTGAGGTAGCACAATTTTCTACCTAATTCACTATCTCACCATATGTGATGGGTTGACCCTGGCTGAACACCAGGTGCCCATCAAAGCCGTTCTATCACTCCCCCATCCTCAGCTGGATAGGGGAGAGAAAATATAACAAAAGGCTCGCGGGTCGAGATAAGGACAGGAGAGATCATTCACTATTACCGTCACGGGCAAAACAGACTCAGTTTGCAAAATTAACTCAATTTATTACAAATCAACCAGAGCAAGGTAATGAGAAGTAAAATGAAATCTCAGAACACCTTCCCACCACCCCTCCGTTCTTCCCGGGCACAACTACCCTCCCGGATTTCACCACCAAGCCCCCCCAGCGGCACAGGGGGACAGGGATGGGGTTTATGGTCATCACACGTTATTTTCTGCCGCTTCACCTCCTCAGGACGAGGGCTGATCACACTCTTCCCCTGCTCCAGCGTGGGGTCCCACCCACGGGAGACAGTCCTCCACGAACTCCTCCAACGTGGGCCATTCCCACGGGCTGCAGTTCTTCACGAACTGCTCCAGCATGGGTCCATTCCACGGTGTGCAGTCCTTCAGGAGCACACTGCTCCAGCGCGGGTCCCCCACGGGGTCACAAGTCCTGCCAGAAAGCCTGCTCCGTGGGCTCCTCTCTCCACAGATCCGCAGGTCCTGCCAGGAACCTGCTCCAGCGCGGGGTTCCCACGGGGTCACAGCCTCCTTCGGGAACCCACCTGCTCCGGCGTGGGGTCCTCCACGGGCTACAGGTGGAGATCTGCTCCACCGTGGACCTCCCTGGACTGCAGGGGGACAGCCTGCCTCACCAGGGTCTTCCCCACGGGCTGCAGGGGAATCTTCGCTCCGGCGCCTGGAGCATCTCCTCCCCCTCCTTCTTCACTGACCTTGGTGTCCGCAGGCTTGTTTCTCTTACATGTTCTCACTCCTCACTCCGGCGGCAGTTTCTCTCCGTCCCAACTTTTTTTCCTTCTTAAAAATGTTATCACAGAGGCGTTACCACTATCACTGATTGGCTCGGCCTTGGCCGGCGGCGGGTCTGTCTCAGAGCCGGCTAATATGGGCTCGCTCTCTCTCGAACACAGGGGAAGCTTCCAGCAGCTTCTTACAGAAGCCACCCCTGTAGCCCCCCCCCGCTACCAAAACCTTGCCAGACAAAACCAATACACCATAATACAAAGGTGACTGTCTACAAACTGGATCCACGTGAGATGACGCAGCTCCATGAGCAGTAACTGTAGGAACTGTTGTGTGCACACGGCTTTGTCACTCCCATCAATGTTTTAGCAGGATATGTGTTTCTACATAGTGCTAAAATGCTGACATCATAGCTTCCACCACTGCTATTAGTCCTAGGGCTACATCTTTTTTCCAGCATGAGGAGAATGATTTATGCATCTTATTTTGCTTGTATGAGTGAAACTATATAGACACTTCTTTACTGCTTCCCATTCTCTGAATTAGGTTTTTTAGTTTTTTCTAATTTTTTTTTTTTTTTTTTAAGGCAAGCCCTCTGATCTCTATTAAGCTTTTGCTTCAAGAATGTCATCACCAGACTTCCCATAGCTGTTATTTATAAAGGACCAGAAAACACCAGTTGTATTGACGGGTCTGCAGCAGTTGATGGCCAACAGCCAGCCTTGCAGCTCCGCTCCAGGGCTGGGCACAGCTGAACGACTTGTGCAAACCAGGGCTACTATTGAAAGCTTGAAAACTCCTTTGCACTGTTTGTATTTGTTTCACCATATTTACTTGTTTCTAATTTGGCAATCAAGCATATAAATGTGTAGAAGTATAAACTGTACTGGAAGGCAACCTGTGTTAAACAAGGCAACATAATGATACCAGCCTTGGTGCAACACAACAGCCAAACCAAACTTCTGTCATGGCATAGAAAGCTTCCTAGTTGTTTTTTTCTTGAGAGGCATTGAAAAGTGGTTTAAAAATGCACACTGTGTATCCATACTGATGCTTTAGAAACTGTAATATGCAAAGAAAAACTACCAGTGTAGGGGATGGGAAGGGACAGGTTTGACAGCAGTCACTGCAGCAAGGCAGATGCAGAGAAACAGCAGCAATACCTGTGCTGTAGCAAACCTCCACAAAACCCCGGTCTCCTCTAGTCAGCATTAAGGGTGCTTAGAAAAGGAAATGGGAACAGATATGAAAATCTTTTCCACTTTCTAAGACAGGGAACTGAGAAATATATTATTTTTTAAACTATCAGATGCCCTTCAGTATAAGCATGAAGGCATGCAATTATGGAAATATGGATATATTGTTTCAGCAGCTCCTGTCACTTTGGGAGCAAGGCATGTTTATCACACTGCCTACTTTAGGCATCTAACCCAAATATGATCCAAATGATTGAAATTAGGAGCTTGACTTTATTATCAATGTTCTTGATAAGCTGAAATGAGAGGACTGGAGTACACTTTCTGAATGAGGGTGCTATTGGTAACACCAGGAGCCTAGACCCCAGAAACGCAAGTACAAGTGAATTTGGATGCAGCCGTATCAGTGAGATCCGAAATACACCCGACACCTGAATGCAGCTGGCCAGATGGTTTCCTGCCTCAGCAGCCTCCTGACATCCATGCCAGAGCGTGCCATCAAGTTCTCCCCAGCACTGGGACGCTGGTGGCTGTCAGCACTGCTTCTTAGCCACGCATGGCTTTTCCATGCAGCAATACCCAGGAAAAGAAGGCGAGAGATAAGAGGAAATAGGAAACTTTGCAAAGGGTTGTCAACTGTTCCCAAAGGGTCCTATAGTGAAAATCCTGAGTTAAGAAATTGTCTCCTTCGGGTGCTTCAATTTGTGTCTTTGGGGTTAAAAGGCTACTGACCAGAGCGACCAGGAGAGAAAAGGAGTGAACACCCTTCTCTGGGGAGGCCAGGGAAAGTGAACGGGAAAAATGGCCCTGTTTGGCATATGCATGCCACAAACGACCAGTTCCTGCCTGATTGCTGTGTACTGACCACAGCGACTGCACTTCTAAAGAACCTCACACTCTCCTGATGGTAAGCATCCCAGACAGAAAGAAAATGACAGACCCTGGGGTTCAGTGATAATCAATTCATGATTCATGAGTAGGCAGTTGCAAAAAGAAGTAGCAAACATGCATTTTTCTGTATCTTTCTGCCTTAGACAAAGACTTAGAAGAATGTTCTGTATTTTCTGGTTCTAGTGGGAATTTTCTTCATGATACTTTTCTGAGCTAGGCATGGAGAATATTTAAGCAGCGTGTTAATCTATCCTCAAGCCCTGCTTCTTAATACAAGACATTCCCAGAAAGTGATGGTTGAGTGGAGAGCTGTGAGAATTGCAGCTACATATTAAATATACATATATATATATAAAAATAGTTAAATTTTGCTTCTCCTCAGTCTCCTCACGTATTACTTTAGCTTCCTTAATGATGAAGTCTTTGGAGCAAGGAGTGCATAACAGCATTTGTCTGGAAAGCGCCTGGGAAACCCAGGGAGCAGCAACATCAGAGCTCTGCCAGTCTGGCACACCCCAGCAGCATCTTCCCAGACGCTGGTGTGTGCTCCACAGCAGCTGACCAGCATCTGCCTGGGACACCCAGACCGTTGACATCAGGGGAAGCTGTAAAAACCTAGATCATATTTTCCATCTTTTTTTATAGCCAGAAAGTGTGTATGTTTTAGCCATTCTTTCTCTCGTTGCTTATACCCTATCCAAAGAGTGATGGAGACACAAGGATGGAGCATTCAGACCTGACTGCAGGTCTCTGATCTGTTTGCCAGGTTGGAAACTCTCTGTTACCCACTAGAGAACACTTTTTCCTTCACAAGGATAATTCTGGGCTAGACTGTTTTGTTTCTCTGCGTGCTGCTACAGAGCTACTCAGCCATGTATGTTTTCCTGCGTGGGTGGAGATAATCTCTGTGCCTTTGCCAGCACCTTCTTAACTCTTTTGAAGGTAAGGGTCACATACAAGTACTTTCTGTTGTTGTCAGCCTGTGCTTCAAAGTTATTTCAGACTTGCTTTGTGAATGGATTATTTTAACATACTTTATTGTATAATCTTGTTAAAAGAACCTTCCTGCAAGTTTAGAAATCACAAAGTTAACTAATAAATCATGTGCTGTTTTTTCTCATGGGTTTGTGAATGAATAAGGGTGGAAGATGGACAGATTTTCACTTCAGATGTTAATTGTGCACCAATTTCATGTATTCGCCTTGTATGTGCAGACCTTTTGTTTACCAGGTGAATGAATGCACTGGGGTACAGTAGAGAGGCAAATATAGACAATTTCTTGCTACCTTGCCAAAGCTTGAGATATGTCAAGGACTGTCACCCCAAAAGGTCACAGCTCATGTACCAGGCCCTAAGTATCAAGCAATGAGCCCCAATTTCTTTGGAGAAGTTGTGGATTTTGATCTGTCTCTTGATATTTCCAAGACTTTCTTATCCTTGGGTGTAGATAGGGGAGACCTGTCGTATCCCCCACATTTCTGGAACATGGTCCCTGATGCAGAAGTTCTCATCCTACATCTGTTTCCTCTCTCCATTCCCAGCCTGTACACTAGCCTTCCTCTGCACACGCATCCAGGCCCAGGTGCGCTCCTCTGCCTACTCAGGGAGTCCACAAAACTTCAGACAGAGGAGAAAATACCATAGGCTCCTTTGTTCCACCTTCCCAGGTCTGGTGTTGCACAGAAAGACAAATGAAAGCAACCCAGAATGGATGGGATCTTCATACTGAATTCCCGTACCTGAGAGGTTAACCAAGTTACGGCTCAGTAAAGACTGAGAGTAAGCATGGCCTCCAGTATCCAGGTCAGCAGTATCACAAGGATTATGCCATTGCCTAATACTGTGTTTTCACAGGAAAGTGGAAAAGATTGAAATGTGTATGAGCTACAGAAAAACATTTTGACAACTTGAAGTGTATGTAATTTTCAACTTTCTAGCCTAGCAATTATTTCACTGTGGATTTAAAAAAATATTTCACACACAAGTTTTTCTTAAGTTTTTCCTCAACATTTCCATTTTTCAGCATCAGAAAAAGGGGAAAAACACTCCTCTGCCACCATCCCCCAATTTATTTTTCCAAACCTTCACATATCTACTTCTGGCTCATCTCTTCTCTCCCCACTTCCCTGCCTCTTGAGACAGAAATGCTGATCAGATGCTGTTTCCCTTCCAGACTGAGCTTTGCAGGGCTTCTGCCTTTTAGGAGACCAGGTCCAGTCCCAGCAAAATGCTATGAGTTACAGGGAAAAAAACAACCAACCAACCAATGTTGGCAAGACCACAAAATACAGAGTGTGTCTGTAAGAGGAATATATTCTCAGGCTGGGGAAATACTGAATTTTCACAACATTGAAGCAGATAATCTGGAGGAGGATGGAATTTTTTCCCTAGTACAAATAAACACCGCTGAGAAAACAAACTTGTTTAGGTGAGAGAGGGTTGAATTAAACAGCGGTATCCATTTGTGGTCACCTAAAGCTGCTTCTGTGCAGATCGCTTATCTTTGTTTACTGCTTTAAATTGCCTAAATGGTATGAGCAATTCTGGGCATGGGTGTATGCTGTTTATGCCTTTGTTTGGGTTTGCTTGCCCTTGTCATATGGACAGGGATAAGATGAAAATAAGATTCCTGGTCTGACTTTCAGATCTGTTTTTTCTTCCTTTCCAATGATTGGAATTTTTACATCAGTAAATTATCCCTTCCCTATCTTGGGTATACTCTTGAATTAGCGCATAGTGTCTTACGTGTGTGGCTAAAAAGAAGAAATGGAATAAAGATTGTGAAGGCACCAGTAATTTGGGCACGTGGCCTTTTTACCACACATTATATTCATGTGAGAAAGCAAGCATCTATTTGGCTACTATCAAAAAAAATCCCCGAGTAAAGTCAAGCTCCAAATCCCTACTCTGTGAGGCCACATGATTTCACACGCTATCTCCAGAGTGTGATCAGACTACTAAGTGAGGGTGACTGTATTACACAAGTACGTGCTAGATTTTCCTTGAGGCGAGGGTGGGATTCCCAGAGTGCTCCATGTGACAGGGATCTGCATCCCACCTTCCTGGTTTCAAAGGCTATTCTGAGGACAGGTCATTTGAAGAGGTGCTCTAGGTAGGCAGCAGGAATAGGGCAAGAGAATTACTATTTTTTTAAATCTCTATAGCCAACATGAAACATTTTCCGTGTGCAGACTGACCCAAGGAGTGGGGGCTGTAAGAAAATTAATTACTTATAAGTTCTTCATGTGCCAGGAACAGAAAAGAAGGTATAAATAACAGAGACACGGCAGGGAAAGAAATCCCTGATGCAATAGTAAGCTATCACTCAGATTTACAGCAGGATTACGCACTGATCTAAGACAACTCATGGTGTCTAGATCTACAGATCCATCTGCAAGTGGTGACAGCGATACTTCTGTTTCCCAAGGGTGAGCTAAGGCTAAATACATTCTTCTGTGATAATTGCTACAGTACGCATACATACACCTAGCCCAAGTCAGTGTCCAAGAGGCCATGATCAAAAATCCACTAAAATGAGTGAAAAATTTTCTACTGTTTTTAATGGGCTTTGGATGGGATCTTGAAGCTTATACTTCAATGAACAACCAAATAGCTTTATGTTTAAAACCAGGAAAACAACTAGTGCAGGAACACAATGAATACTTTTAATGGCATTAAAAGGCCACCAGATGGATGATTTTCAATCATAATTAAATCACTGTCCTCAAGTAGAGACTACATTTTTTAAGAAGTCTTAAGATGAAAGATATCAATAAGCTGAAAAAAGTATGACACATCCCTAACTTTCCTCTTCTCATCCTCCCTGCACAAAAGCTCTTAAAAATTGGTTTCAACATTTTTCTCCTGATTATAATGCTTGATCCCTTTGTCACTGCTAAATGCATACTCTTAAACCAAAAATTTCCCAGAACTGTATGGATAAAACAGGGCTGCAATTCAATTTGCTATACTCAAACAGGTCCTCAGAGAGTCTCAGGTGCATCTGAGTCCTGGCCAAAGCCCTTCTGCACTTTTGATGTTCCCATTGTATAATTGATACCTGAAATGAAGATATGTGCAGTCTTCAGCATTGCAGGAGCAAAGCTTTCCTCTGCGACCTTTCTGTGTTATCTACAGGAATAAGTTCTTTCAAGGATATTATGCAGGGGTGAGACAAAAAGGAACTGTCATGGCTCTGTCCCCTTGTCATTATGGTCTTTTTAGTAACACCACCACCACAAATGGCCCAGTACACAGGTGAGCTCAAAGCAGTGCTGAACCTTGCTGAGGCACAGTATATTCACGGTGGTGTGAAGCTATGTAGGTCCCATAGCATGCTGTAACTTACAGGCTTAACCAAGCTTTGAATAGGGATGGTGATCTATTCTTTCTTCAGAAAGGACTCAAAAACAGATGGTGAGAGAAGGAGGGCAAAAGCCATTGGGGAAATGAGATTGTAAGTCAAAGCAGACCTATACCTCTATTTTACTATATTTTCATTTTTATTATTATAATAGCAATCACAACTACTTTTTCTAGCCCCACCCCCCCCCCACCCCCCCCCCCCCCGCTTTAAAAAACAGTTCATGAACTGCAGGGGATCCTAGAAATTTAATTGCGATTTTTTAAAAGTTGTAGTTAGAACAGAAAACACGTTTCTATACTTTCCTTTTAAATTCCACAATCCTTCATAAGTTTTTACAATAAAATTTTATCATAAAAGCTGTGTATTGTGGATGGGGAATAGAAATTGAGAAAGGGCATTTTTTCTTTATTTTAAGGGTTTTCAGCTTAATTTTCTTTGCAGAACATTCACTTTGCCAGGACCATGTCTAGTTTAGAACGGCATTTATCAAACATCTTTTGTAACCTTGAACACGCACATTGGTTTTGAAGAGTACAGCATCCTGGCTAGGGTGATCCTACTGGTTCTTCTGGATTCTCCTGAATGCTGCTGCATTATCCTCTTGACAGACACAACTTGGGAAGGGCAGACTTGAGTCCAAAGCTTGGGAACTTTCTGAAGATAGGGGTTTGCATCCTCTTCATTTCTATTGCTTCTAGATTTGGCTCTCCTTCACCTCTATGTATTCTAATGTGGAATCATCTATCATGGGTTTTTTGGAACAAACATCGAAAACCTGCTCCCAGTGCTCCATGGATCCATGTACCATGGCCTCTGGGAAGCATGATGGAATAAAGTATGATAGGAAAAGGTGCAAGTATTTTTGAGATTTCCATATTTTTGAAACCAGAATAGAAGTTGTTGGCTCCTTGCCACAGCCTTGTTGTGCCTTTTTATGAATTTTCTCCTACTTCCACATGTCATCTTATATGTGGTTACATTTAAATTACTGGGGAAAAATTAAACCAGTCTGAAGCAACCATTAAGGATACCAACAGATATCTCCTGTTTACCAAAACAATGTCTGAACAAAAGGGAAAACTAAACTCTACTAAGCATAAAGGATATGCTGGGCTTGTCTATAAAGACTGCATCTAAGAAGTATGACTTCTGAGATTGCTTTCACATGCTACTTGCTCTGTAGCATGCTTTGGGATATTAACGATGGTTTGGCTAACAAGTATTTTGAAAGTGGTATCTTTTTTGAAATTTAATTTACCTTAGATCTCTGCTAGTGTGTAACTAATTAAAAAAGCTTCTGGAGCTGAAACTTATCTCACTGGAAGATGGGTAAAAAGCATATAAGACTGCTCAGTGTTCAAGCCCTGCCTTGGACACCAACCATTTACCTCACCAATGGCTTCTCTAGCACCTGGAGAATGACTCCAGCACCACAGGCCCTTCTTTTTTTGTGTGAGTTTCTTTAGATATTTAAGGTCTACCACTTAGAAAGACTTTTTAAAATTTGTGCTTATATAAAACACATTTTTAAGACAACATTTAATGACAGTATGTGCTGAAGATAAAGTTACTGCTGCATAAAGGTACTGAAATAAAATCAAACACCTCTTTTTTGGTAAGACCATGTGCTGGTATCCACATATTGGTACTGACAAGCAGTTCAGAGTTCATAATGAGAAATGATGGGAGAGAAATGGTAAACGTACCATTGTATAGCCCCTATTGCAACATCAGAACCAAGACTACTCTTTACTTCTATGCAGGAACAAAGACTAGAGAATACTTCCAGTTATGGATTATGTCCATCAGTGATCCCATCTTTGCTATTTCTCTGGGCCAGTATTTGGGCTCTGGCAATCCTAATTCTCAATGTTAGTGACCGACTGCTAGAGAAAATAAGCCTGTGACAGAAATCTGCACATAACGATTCCAAAATTTTTCAGCACTTTTGAGGACTTAATTAATTATATGGTGACAAATGCCCCATGAACACCACCCCCACCCCCCACCAAGGCTGTTTAGGACATAATGAGTACATTACTTTGCTTCCCTGATTTTGCTGCTTTCTGCATTTTTCTGACAGTCTTACATTCCTGCCTGCCACTGCCCACAAGTATATTTCTTTGCTGCCCAGATTTAGTCAGCAGACAAGCTGTGTGATACACTATGCATTCACTGAATATGCGCAGACATGTGCATGTTTACCAGATTAACAACCTCCAGGATCCCGTTGGATCTGAATTCCTAGCAATGAGTAGCAATGAGTAACATTCATTCCTCGCAATGAATTCCCAGCAGTATAATTTGGAGCCCCTTCGTGAATCCCAGCTCCACAAGGTGGCTCTCTATTCCTTTAAAAATACCACTGCATTTGTGGATTAAACACATCCGAGAATGATCTTCAGGATGATCTTCAGGGCTCTATAGATGCATAATGCTATAGAGGAACCCAAGATCCCTTTAGTATGCTGTGTATTTTTCTTTCTGTAAAGTTGGAAACTAGACAAAGTCTGACACTATTAAAGTATTACAATTTGAAGGAATGTCCCATGTTAGCTGCCCAGTAAGAGGGATACAACCTCTGCTAGTATGGACAGAGAGATTAGCAGCTTGATGCTCCTCAGGAAAGAGATCCCTCCTTTGAAGGCCAGGACCCACAATGAGGTCTTTACTTGACTCCAGCCAGGACTTCAGCATCCCCAGGCAGACCTCCCAAATAATTTCGTTGCTGACCACATTAGCATGGCTTCAGATCACATAAGAAGGCTGAACCCAAAGATTTTTACCTCCTAGAGCAGCTCATCTGAATGTGAGGTCCTCCCCTGTGGTCTGTGTCTCCAAACATCCCTGACTGGGTGATCACCACCAGCTCTCTGTGGCACGGAGAGTCACAGGTGAAACTGGAACGAGACTGTGGCACTGCAACGTACCTGTCTGAGACAGGCTGGGCGGCAGCACATGTGCAAAGCAGAAGCTGATGGTGCAAACCCAGGACTTGGTGTGTAAGACTGGATAAGTCTGCTCTCCCTCCTGAGTGCAGTATTGATACTTTCAGCAGTCAAAAATTCAACTTCATGCTGCTCACATCCTAAGAACAGCTTAAGAAAACCTGAGTAAACTTTGGGAAAAAGTTATCTGCTTTCTGTCATTTTGGATGTTTGAGGTCATATTTTCAGGTTTTCCACAGCAGGGCTAGAAATGTATTTAAAAAACAAAATTTGAGAGCTGAAGCTGTATAATAAACACTATCGCAGGGCAATGTTGGGTGTGTCTAAGCTGTAACTTTAAATTCATTCTTCTTGTCGCTTCCTTCAAAGCTCCACAGAGCTCAGCCCCTCCCTGATTATCCTCCCCTGCTGAGCTTGCTGCGAGCTTGCTGCAACCCCTACGCTTTGCTGCTCTTCCCACCTTTGTCCCTTCTCCTGCTGGCTCCTTGCACAATTGTCTCTCTGCGCCCTTGCCTCCACCACACTGCTTCTTGGCAGAGCTTTCCCCCTCGACCCTTTCTATAGTGTGGTCTCTTCTAAAGATCGGTTGGAGTGAAGCCATGGGCTTCTTGTTTTCCTGATTTCCCTTCTGGGTTTTCTCTGTCTTTAAACACAAGTTCTTCCATGGAGAGATGGTGCAAAAATGAAATTGTGGGTGCTAATAACTATGTACATTTTCTATAAAATTGAATCTGGTAGATCTGCCCTGTGTTCATCTGCACGATCTTTGGAGCAGTTGAGGTTACTTTTCTGCTCTAACTCTTTGTAGTAGGTGTCTGACCATGGGTAAAGACTCTGGGGATAATCTCTGCTACAGAAGTTCATATCCTGGAGCCAGCACAATTTCATGAGCCATATCCCAAAAGAGAGGCCAAGGGACACGTCTTTCAGTCCAATATGTAGCTTTTTACATTTTCACATGTAGAAAGTCTGCAGTCAAGAGCCAGAAATGAGATATCAGCCATGGAACTCAGTTCATTAAAAATTCAAATCAATGGAAACAACAGGACGTATTATTTATCTAAGCCTTGAATCAATCTGACTACTATGCATAATGATCTTAATTAGAAAAGTGAGCCGAAGCAGGAAGACAGTCTGTCTCCTGGCTTTGAAATTATCATACCCCTATCAGTATGCTTGGGTAACTTGTAATTAGGGACAAAGGTTACACATAATTTTACATGCTGAAAAACCAGTTTTATACATGTCATTTCAAAAAAATATTTAAGAAATAGGTATAAGACTTGCTACCCCTATTATGCTTTGATTTTTTGCTACTAGATTACTAGTCTGCACTAATTAGTTGATGGTCTTAAGAAATACTGATAGAAGCTTTGCATTTATATAGAGCCTGGATACTAATAAGTAACTAGCTCTATCAGTATTAGTCTTTGTACAACTTCCCTTCCAAAGTTTGGTAGTTTTTCATCTCTCTCTTTCACCTGCATGGAAAATGCAGCTCAGAAAAGCAGCATGGCTTGTCCAAAAGCAGAGAGTAAGTGCATGCCTGTTCAAAAACTTTACTGGCACGTTACACCAGTATGCCCAGAATTACACCAATACAGTTCCCTGTGCAGTCACACTTTTCTTCTTGTCGTGCTTATCTTCCTGCCACTGAATATGAAGGGTTCTGGTTTTGACAAATTGGCAGAGTCCTGTGATTACGCTTTCTTTAACAATTTTTTTGACCAGCACTAATTAGAAAACAGAAGCCCTAACTCTGAGGTCCTGCCTCATCAAAGCAGTCACTTCCACACTTAAACAAGTTCTTCAATTTCATTAAATACACTGAGCAGGCCCACTGCCTGCTCACAGTGTCAAGTCACACATGAGCACCGCTTTCAGTAGGAGCAATGCCTCATCTTTTGAACTGGAACACAGCTCTTCCTGTTTTGTCACAGATACAGCTACTCTGATTTTTTTCAAGGTTGTATTTTGTCTTAGAAATTCATTAGAAAAAGATCAAACTCTTTCTGTCACATGAAATGGCCCTGCTTTCCCAGAATGGTATTTCCACAAACAAAAAATATGGAAATTAAAATCACAAGTAGGATCTCTTCCATCAAAGTATTAGCGATATTTCTGTGAGGTTGACAATCACCTTTTCAACATGTCAGGAATTATATGCGTAATTTTCTTTAATGGGTGTTACAAATGTTCATCCCACACTGAAAAAAGATCACAGTTGGTATGAGTAATAACTTTTTTCTTGAACATAAACAGTTCCCCTTTAGCTCTGTACATATCCTCCAACATCAATGTAACCACAGCTGTCAAGGCAGCTTCACCTCTTTCTATGTATATTTTAGCTTTAATTTTTTCCCATGCTTTCACTTAGTGGACTTTTTTTTTTTTTTTAAGGGGCCTAAACCTGTTCTCCTATTTTGTGGGCAAATTCATTGCAATAACAGATCTCAGTGTTTAGACATCTTTAAATATTATTATTAGCGTGCAAGAAATTAGAGACCTACATCAAGATCTGGAGGTTTGGTGTTTTTTTTTTAATTGAAAGCGAATTTCAAATAATAGTTTCCCTCATTCAAGGATCTCCAAGCACTTTACACAGTTAAATGAGTTCTTGTGGCCTCCTTTTGTACAAGCATCCCACAGCTTCTGCACAGCCTCAGTGGTCACCAACCATGTGTAGCCAGCCAGGGTGATGCGAGGGCCCGGACGCAGGAGCTCAGTGCAGAGGCATAGCGGTGGGCTGGGGCTGGAGGGGCACGTGTCCCCTCTGGTCCTGGGGATGCTGCAGTCGGCAAGCGCCCCGTGTTCCCTCAGAGGTGAAACACCCCTGTCCCCTCAGTGAAGTCTGCAACGTCCCCTCTGAGGGGAAGCACCCATGTCCCCTGGGTGCCCTGCTCTCCCCCCGGGGCCCGTGCAGGCCCCTCGGCCACTGCGATGGGCCTAGCGCCGAGCCTCGCAGCACCCCCGCACCCACCTCAAGCCAGGACGCAGAGGCCCCTCAGCGCCTTCTAGGCGCCCGCCGAGAGCTCCCCGGTGAGGGGAGATGGGACGGGACGGGACGGGACGGGGCGGGAGCCCGCAGCAGGCGGGAGATGGCAGTCCCCGCGCCAGCGACAGGCTTGATGAACCGAGAGGCCACCCGAGGCAGCCAGGCCGCAGGTGCCCGGCCCCGCGGCGGGCGCGGAACGCAAGTGCCGGGGCTGCCGTTTCCAGGCCGGCCCGCAGTTCCGGCGCTCGGCGCGGTTGCCATGGTGTGGACCCCGGGGCGGCTGCTGGCATGGACGAGGAGGCCACGGTGGGGCCCGGGCGGCTCCGCGGCCCGGGGAACGGTGTGGGCGGCTGGTTTCGCTGGGCCGGAGAGAGCTGGCGGAGCGCGGCGGCCGCGTGGGAGGCGCTTCCCCGCAGGGCGTTCGGCGGCTGCGGGCTGGGGAGCGGAGCGAAGCGGGGCGGCGGGGGGGGGGGGGGTCCGGCGGCGCTCGGCGGCTCCGGCGGGAGAGCGGAGACGCTGCCTGCCCCGGCCCGGCCTGGCTCGGCTCGGCCCGGCCCGACCCCGCCCCGCCCGCCGGGCACGACCGGGGCCCGGGGGCGGCGGGCGAGGCGCTGACCCGCAGCCCTCGGCGTGGCGGCCGCGGGGTCGGCGCTTGGCCGCTGGCGGTAGCGGGTGCTTTGTCCCTGGGGGGGGCCAGTGAGGGGCCGCGGGTGTGCCGCCGGGCGGCCGGCCGGCCGGCCGGCCCCCCCGGGCCCGAAGGGAGCTGCCCGGCCCCAGCACGCTCGTGTGGGGTGCTTCTGAAAAACGCTTCATTTTAATCTGTTGCTTTCCCTCTTCTCTCCTTCCTTCTCCGGCTTCTCCGGGAAGTCTCCCTTTCTCCCGGCACGTCTCTCCACCGGCTTGTGCAGGCTTTCTTCCACTGCATGTGTCTCTCCGCAGTTCTGGAAATGTATTTTTCCTTTCATCTCCTGCTCTCTACTTTTTGTCTCTGCTTCCGTTTCTGATGGGTGTGTTTTTTTCAAGCCATGTCATGTGTGCACTAGGTGTGGATTATTATTCCCCTTGTTCTAATGTTCACATACACAAGAGCTGATGCTTGCCAGCTAAAATTATTTGTTCACAGTTATCTACAACTGATAGCAAATGCTACGATTACTTGTTATCACCCAGAGCTAACATAAAGGGCATAAATATTCTCCTCTGTGAATAATCTCAAAAGCTCTGCAGTAGCCTAGTAGTAGTGCCATTTGTTTTACCTGAACACATGTGAAACTGTTGTTTTGTGTTGTTGGGTTTTTTTCCTTTTAGAGAGATTTTAATGAACGCTGTGCCCAATGTTCAGAAGTGAACTGGGGTCTCACTGATGGAGGCAGATTTTATTGCAGATCTTGCCACAACGTTACTGAGGTAAAAAGCTGAGCTACAGGCCTTGGAAAAGGTTTATTTTGATTGCTGCTTGTTTTTTTAGTAAGAAAATGTTAGATTTTTCTCCTTGGCATTAGGAGTTAAAGGCAGTATTGTGATTCTTCCTTTTTCATGGTTTACTTGACACTGTTTAAAACTCATGTTCCTTGAAATCACAAAATTTAAAATGAACCATCTTAAGACGCTGTGTTGCTGTAGCTGTAGTGCTGGCATGCTGTCTAGATGCCTTAGAAGTATTACCTGGGCATTGCTGCACTTTAGTACAGTACCAGTGTAGGCAAACCCTGATGCATGTGACCTGTATGTCTAGGATAGTAATTCTCTATTTTTGCAATTTCAGAATGAAAATTCAGAATGTTCTGTCTCTCTTTAGTTTAGGAAATTTGAACAAGTTCCTCCATTATGTCTTATGATGGGGCAATCTGTGCAAGTTAGGCCTGGCTTTTTTTCTTGCTGAGATATATTCCTGTTTTGCAGAGAACTAGAGAAGTTGTAAACACTGATTTTATTTCTAATACAAGAGTCCAGACAATCTCCAAAGCTTTAAGAAAGCAGGAAAAAACTGGTATGTATGAGTTTCTCTCTGTATTTTGCATAAGAGTGGCTGTTCAGTCAGGGTTCACCTAGCCCATTATGTCTTTGATGGTGACCAAAAGCAGATAGCTAGGAAAGACTAAGAACGGGAACAAAATACAGCCCCTAGATGCTGTCACAACCTTTAGCGGTCACCTTCAGTGACTTCCTGAGCCACAGGTGACCTCTGTGAGCCTGGTGGTGGGTTTTGGGGGAATTGAACAAAACTATATGTTACTTATTGCCACATTGATTTGTGAAAGCCAATACTGACTGAAGATACTGGTGGCGTGTATTCAGATGTGGTGATCCCTTTGTTCCTTCCTTGTGATGGCTATCACAAAACCAGAATAGTTGTCTGTCTTCTTAAGCGAGATGTGACGGTGGTCCAGCTCTTAGAATGCCAGTCTGGCTTGCATTACAGGTACTTGGCGCTGTAACCTACACACAAACCTGCATGGAAGAGATTTCATGCGGTTACAATAGCTAAACCAATATTGCATCTTTCATCCAGAGTCACTTCTATACTTTCAATTTCATGATTCAGAAGAATAGTAGTCATTATGTATGATGATATATGCCATAAGGATGTTATGGTAAGGCTGCTGCTGGAGCTGTGTACGTATACTGTGATGGCTGGATAGATGTTATACTGTTGTGGCCACTTCCAAAAAGCAAAAATGCATTACAATGCTAAATGAAGCATGGGGTTATTTTTGTCTCTTATATGCTGACCTATCTTTGCTCTACTGCGGTGGGATTAGTACATTTCTTTGAAAAGAACAATTGTGTGGAAGTGAAGGGAGGAGTGAAAAGGGGAACAACCTTACCACCTCCACTTGTCTTTATCCTGTGTTGTTCCTAAAGTCTGAGCTGTGTACCACTTCATGCTTTCTATTTCTCCTGTTAGGAGGGGTCATTAGCCAACCCCCAGGCTTCTTAAGAAATCCTTAGCTTCACCCAGTCCCTCCTGTGAGTGCAGTTACATTATACTATGGCAGCTTATTTTCATGCATTTATAGGAGTAAGCTGTATCTTTGGTTAACAGTTACAGCCAACATCATTAAAACAGGGCAGAAGCTTTGGGCAGATAACTTTTAAGATGGTGAGATGCAAGGTGTGATTGTAACAAAAAATAATGAACGAGAGGTGTGGAGGGAATGAAAAGGAAGTTGAGAAATGCAGAGAAAACTTCTAAAACCAGAAGCCTGTAGAAAAGCAGTTGTAAATATAGAGAGGTAAGGGTGAAAATTAAATGTAATGCAGTCTGAGGGAATAGTGAATAGATCAGAGCAGGCCCCCTCCTTATGAAATTCATGTTGTGCTGAGATTCGCTAGAAGCTTGAAATAGCTGAGAAAGTTTCTTTAATTTGAATGTGTATGATTCTGTGGGAGAGAATGGTGAAGACTGTGGTGATATTGGTTGGTTTTTGCCTGACTCACCACCACTGTGTTCCAGTTTTCTGTGCTGGGAATGGGAAAGAAATGATCATATTTCTTTTTTTAATGACAGGTTCTCAGTTATTTTAAAACTGGTCACTTAACTCTGCACTTGATTACAAATGCTGCACTAGAAGTTATAGTGAAATATATTATTATTGGGAAATGCGTGGAGAGCAGTGCTTGCTCAGTAGCTTTTCTTCTTGATTGAGACTGTGAACAAATGGAGTATTCTGTGTACCTGGTCTATGCTCTAGAATCTGAAATTTTTTAATAGAGACATGTCTCTATCCTGATACCAAGAGAACAGAATATTAAGTGGAAATAAGTGTGCATAAGGTTAAAAAAAAAAAGCCAAAACAGTACAAACAAAAAAACATACTTTTTTTTTCCCCCCTCTTAGATGGAGGCTGTGAATGGTATGTTTGTGAAGGCTTTCAGCTTGTACTCAAGAAACAAGCTGAAGCTTTAGAAGCATTAGGAGTATGTCCACAAATGAAGGTACGTAGATATCAGTGTGAGTTCTACACGCACTGTGTGTATTACAAGAGACGTTATTTTAAAAGATCATGATTTTTAAAGTGAATTGAACAATGCCCTCTCTAAAAACGTTGAGAATATGAAACCAAACTTAGCTTCTCTGGTAATTTTAAAACGTAGTTTATAAATCACAGTTAATAAGATTAGAGCTGGAACATTATTCAGATCCCTGAGGTAGAAATTACGCTCTGTTCTCTCAGCAATTAATGACCTTGTAAACTTTGTACTAATCGCTATCCATTTGTATTTATCAGGATGAAATTCTGTGCAATTTTTGGAGGTGTTACCTTCAGAAGAGCAAACAGGCGTATTGCAACAGACCAGCTGGGGAAACTGTCAAAGCATTATCAGTAAGTGAAAAGCTCAAATCCCATGAGATGTTGGGTATCTTTTTAAAAAGCAACAACAGAAACCTTCTTTGTTCAAGCTACATAACTAGCTTGTATTAATGTCACTTCAGTATGAAGGATGTCTTCTAAACAGGGCTTCATGTGTCCATTTTGTTGTATGGGGTTTTTTTCCTATTTTGAGAGACAAATACTTCTCTGAATACGGGAAACTGCTTTTTTTAAAATACTGATTTGTCTTGGCATAGATAGTCAGTAGATAGACCAGAATTTATAATACAAAACGCATCATCAGTTACCATTCTTTCCTGTCGGCTCTCGAAGTTATTTATTTCATCAAGCTTTGATTCTATGTATTGCCAACTGGCTGGTCATTGTAGCAGACTGAAGTGTAATGTAATCACTAGAAGTCTTTTTATCTTGAGAAATCCTTTAAAAATACTTTTTTCTGCAAGGTTTCTTTACGTACTGGTGATTCATAGAGAAAGTAAAAATGTGAACAGTTTGGGTTTAAACTTCATTTACTGTTGATCTTGCATCTCTCATGCTGTATTTGGTTTCTTCAGATTGAAACAGTAGGTAATAACAGTAGGTAATACAATGACTTATTTACAAAAAACAGGTATGCGATAGCAGTACTGATGCAGACAGTGAATTAGAGAGACCTAGCCTTCTTCACATGTTGTCTGTCTCTGAAAGTGAGGGGGATCTACAGACTGATTGCAGCTTTGCCTCATCAACTAGCAAGGTCTCAGGTAGGAGCAATGAACTGGACTATCTGGAAACTATTTTTGCGTAGATTTTTTAATATAAATAAATATATATAAAGTGTATTCATGAACAATGAGTTGGTGGTACTGGTTGGAAAGTGTAAAGTTTTCAGTCCTGTTTGCCACTAGAGTACTTTATATTCTACCAGAAATAGAAGACACCCCCCCTACCCCCCCCCCCCCCCAACCCCCACCCAAGGAGGTGAAAGTTGAACAGGACCTGGAAATACAATGGGAAATGCAGGGGGAAGTTCTATTTTATAGCGAGTTTGCTCCATGCCTCCTGTTGGGAGTGGGAAAAAATTGCTATTATATCTGCAAAGCCAGATGTTCACAAACACGGCAGCTTTAAAGAGAATAAGCACTTGTTTAGCTAATGTTGAAAAACATGAGTTTGTTGGGGGAGGGGGAGGGTGTTGGGTTTTTTTCCCTTACCCCATAGATATATTTAGCTTTCTAATTCTTTTTCCTTACAGTATTTTTGGTACTTCTGTATCTTTTGTCTCTGCATTCTTTTTACTACTTTCCCTATAACCCCTTCTATGAAAAATCTTCTTTTAGCATTCCATCAGTTTCTCCTTTCAGGTCACAATATCAACTTGAAAATATTTACTAATGCTAGACATTTTTAAATAAAATGTTATAGAAAATTGGAGTGTTTTGTGCTACTGGGCAAGTGTAATGCCAGACAATGCTGCAGTGTCTGATATTGGAAATACATTTCAAGACACATTTGAAAGCTTTTGCTTGTGTTTTAAACTTCTGATGTTTTTTCTTTTTTGCTTTATTCTTTGCTTGCATTTTCCTTCTTTGTCTGTTTCAGTGTTTCTTTTTCCCCTGTTATGTACTATCCTCTTTATTTCCCATTTCTTTTCTTCTATGATATTGCTTGTCTCCCCACAGAAGAATGCCATCTTGTTCTTTCATGTTCTTCTCTTTATTTCATAAAGTCCAGAAATGGTAATAGAATGAGAAACTTCATCTGCAGAATTAGAGAGGAGAAAAAGGTGCAAAAATGGTGACACAATTTTTTTTTAATATAACACAAGTACCTTTCATCCTTATATATCCTTATATATTAAAATAACTAAATTTTCAGGTAAAGAGTCACTGTATGTTTGTACATACAGCAGATCTTGGGTGTTACACAAATATATGTTATACAAAGAGGAAATAGTTGAGCGAAAAATTTCTAGTGAAAATATTCCATTCTGTTTTCTTCCCCTTTTTGATGTCTAGAGAAACTTTCTTCCTTGGTACTAACTTTTATAGTTATATTTCTTAGAGTTCTAGAACAGCTAGATAGTTTTAAGATAGGCCATAATTTAATGTGTTCTTGGTTTGTTGTTTCAGAGATTGACTTCAGCTTTAATTAGTCATACCGATTTCACTAAAAGCACTCGAAATGAATTAAGAGTTCAGTGACACTAAAAGTACATTTTGATGAAATCAAACACAGAAATTGTTTTGTATATTTAAATTTAACACAAGTAATACTAAATGTGTTGTAGTCAACTATAAATTCTTGTGAAGATTCATAGGTTTCCTTTTCTGTGTTGTTTTTCCTGAGCTGTTATTGTTACAGACTGGAAACCTCAGCACCCTTTTTTTTTTCCTAAGAGGCTTGTCCAACTGGCAAACTTTGTTGTTGTTGTTGTTATTTTTGTGTAGGGTTCATAGCAAATTCCACTGAGTATAACACTGAGATATTGCTAGAGAAGCCTATTAAACTCTTAAATTATTAGATGTGTGTAATTGTGTGTTGTCATGCCTTGCATAAGCTGGAAGAAATAAAAGGAAATAGTGTGCCATCATTAAGGCCAGAAATATAATGAGGATTATTTTAAATTGAGTTGAATGTGAAATTAATAATGAAGCTTCAGTTGTGAAGCTGCCTTTAAGCACAAGTATCCATGTAAAAGGTGAAGCTGTTGACTAAAAGGATTAACTGATGTTCCTGCTTTTGTCCTTTCAAGCATCTATATGTGATAGACCTCGTAGGATGCTCTCATCCAGACCTTGTCTTAGGCTGGACGAGGTGTATATTCGAGCCGGTTCTTTTAACCTGTGGCTGTGTCCATAGTGCTACTGACTGCCGTTTTAGGAGTCGGTAGGTGGCATCAAAGACCAGTTCTGGCTCAGGAACACGGTATCTGCAGTGTTTGTCTTCGTACTGCCTGTCAGTGGGTGCTGGACCTCTACCACTGACCGCTGTCACCTTGCAGGCTTGGCTATCAGCTGCCAGCGTAACCACGGAGCTGCCAAGCTCTCTTTAAGTTTTAAACTGTTTTTTTTGCGGGCTGCTTGCCATATAGTCCTGCAGTTCCAAGCTGGGGAGCTGTGGATCCAGCCCTCGCTGTTCCTGTCTGAACAGGTGAACAGTCTGTGGGGAAACACAGCAAGAAAGTCTGTATAGAACCTATGCTGATATTTTGTGCTGGTGTGCTTTAAATGCATTTTCGTTTGTCCTGCCTGGGTCATGATGTAGGGAAGAGAGGCTTTTCTTTTTTTTAGTTCCTCCTCTGAACCCGCAAGTTTCACTGCTGAAAAGGTTCCTAACTCATAAATCACTCTACTAAATTAAATTTCTCATTAATGCTTCTCTTAGTTTTTAGTGATTCATTTCAGTAAGGAAGCAGGGTGGTTTTAGGGAGGTTTGGTTGGTTGTCGTTTTTTTTTTCTTTTCACCCTCTTCCCCATTTGCTACATTTTTGTTCTAAAGGTGTTTCTTTTTCATTGAATTTAGATATGTTTTTTAAAAGAATACCTATGTATCCACAGTTAGAGATTATATGGCAGATGGATACACAACCTCAGTAAAATTTCTGCAGTGTAAATAAATTTCTCATTAAAATCCTGACTGTTCTGAAATTTAAAACTCTGTGTTTTAATCCCCAGCTCTGAGGCATTGATTTAAGTACATCAAATTTTCCCTTGTTTCCCCACTGTTCCCTTATCGCTTGAATGGAAAATAGTATTTCCAGCTCATAAGTACTGTTAGTTATATGTTTTATAGTAGTTACTGTCCTTTTAGAACTCCAGGTTTAACTGTAGTTCCCAACAAAAGGTCTGTTTTGATGGATGCCAGAGGGAGTTTTGTCTCTTCATATGATCCAGTGTGTTAGTCAAGTGAAGCAGCAGTTTATGAAAGAGGTTGTCTTTTCCTGTCGTGGGAGATGAATAAATTAGAGTTAAGCTGTTTGGTAGAAAAGTACACAGACTACCCAACTACCAAAGTAATGATTTCAAAATATTGTTAGTTGCTGAACAAGGGTCCTTGTAGGTTCCTTTATTTTGATTTCTGTATACTATGGATTATATGTATATAAATTCAATTAATTTTTTTTCTTTTCTGTTTTTAATATAAACCCAAGAAAGCACCTCTCTGTGCTCTGGATCGGTAGATGGTAGCTTGTATTTAATGAAGAACCAAAAGGAGAAATTGAGGATGACGATGCCAATGACCCTTTCATTTTGTTACATGGCATTACTCTGGTTGAGAGAACCAATGACTTTATCTGATCTCTTAAGGTATGAATAGTGTCTAGTGAAATATTTGTTGCTTTTATAAATAATAAATATTTTAACAATTAGACCTGTACTATTGCCCTCTTACTAATTTTCTCAGTAATAGTGAGAAGTTCTCTATATTTAGTTGTCTTATCTTTTCTTTGACATAACAATTCATGCAGCTGCTTTTGGAGAATGTTCTCCTCTGTTGATCGAAATGAATCTCAAAGACCTGTAAGGAAGAAGGTTTTGGAGCTAAAGAAGCTTTTTATCCTTCTCCTTCAAAATTTCTTAAGATTCACTGGAGGTGTGTATGGTCACACTTTTGCTGTATTTGCTGTTGTCAGCATGCCAGAATTAAATGAGTAAACATTCTCCAGGACTTAAGTCAGTGTCATCATACAAACAATACCAGCAGTATATAGTGATCTGAAACGTAGCTAAGTAGCTTCACGCAATGGAGTTGGGCACAGAAATTAATATAGGAAGTAGTTTTTTGTCTTCGTATATTTGTATCTGTCACTATCAGAGTTCAGAATAATACAGCTTTTAATATAGTAGAAATAAAATGTTCTAATAATGAGGTTTCATGCTAAATGGAGACCATCAAACTGTTGCTGACAATGCAGTTCCCTTCTCCCCCCACAACACAGCTATGAACGCTTTCCTTATTTACTTAAGGAATGAAAAACAATTCATCAACTTTTCCTGTTAGCAATAAGTATTTTAAATCAGGCCCAAATAGTTTAAATTCAGGAATTCTTAGATTTTCCTTGGAAGACCTTTTGTATACTGATACTCGTTTTTAACAAGTGTTGAAATATTGGGTATTTCTAAAAAGATGATGAAAAAATGTTACTTTGCCAAAATGTAAGGAACAGAAAGACTCAAGTACATTGAAAAATGAAATTGAAAACTCGGACCAAATAAAGGAAAAACTGTAGAAAATACAGTAGATTTCAAATATATTTTTCAAATATATAACCTGTAAGCTAAAAGGCGAGGCAATGAGTACATTATCCCTCACCTGTGGTGTGTGTAACTAGTACTGCTGCTGAAAGTGTGACAAACGCAAAGGAAGTTTACCCCAGAGCTTGATGGCCTCTCACCCCTGGAGTGCCAACTTCAACCTGCACTTTTCTAGCTTTGTACAAGCTTTCTGAGAAGGATGGGTATTGAAGAATGTTCTTTTTCAAGTACTTCTTAAAAAGGGGAGGTTTGTATGTCTCAAAGTGCAGTAGTTAATACTAGCTAATTTATTTCTATGCACAACAATGTTTAACCCTTTGATTTAACTTTAGGGGTTGGCTGTTGCCTTCATTGATTAGAATTGCAGAAACCATTGCATATTTGCATGACTAGATATGCTGTTGCATAAATGATGCTTGCAAAATGTTCAGCAAAATGCCACAGTATTCAGAATTAAAACTAGCATCCTGCAATACAGAAGTATTTATTAAGTAGATCAAGAAATAGTAGAACTCAAAAGCAGTTTTCAATAACAAGATTTATTACTGACTACTGTCTTCCCAAGGAAATTCTGTAGGAGTCAGAACTACCGTAGTGTACTCTGAATTTCTGTCAATGGTTAGAAGATAAATATATAAATCCTATCTGATAATGTTTGTACATGGCAAAAATCCAAGTAGTAAATTATGATTACTGGGACAGCAAATGGTTCACAGTAAAGAATTATTGTTTAGCCCATCCTGTTGGGAGAGAAAACTGCATAATTAAATATCTGTTCTTTGGTTACTGTATCTTGGAAACTGTCTCTGGAAAGCATATGGGGTCATACAAGGCAAATACATCTTCACAAGTTCCTGTCTTAGTATGATGGTGTGGTTTGAAAAAAAACAACCAAACAACAACAACAAAACCCCCCAACTGTCAAAGTCAGCTGTTAAGAGGAAAGGTAATTGTGCTGTTTGCATATTAATAGTATATTGTTGTATTTGGCACTTTAAAAATTGAGGACTGCAGAAGAGATCCATGCAAATGATCCAGAACCTGGAGAACATCCTTCGTACTGAGATCCTTAAGAGCTGCATGCATTTGCTTGAGAGGATTTAGAGGAAACATGAAAACAGTAAAAAAAGCTGGAAAAGGAGAGGAAAAAAAAATCAAGTACCAAATATAGCACGGAAGAGGCATAATCAGAAACTAATTGAAATAAGATTATTTGAATGAGACGATATCATGTAATTAGGTACAATTTATGGGTTTAATACTTTAAAAGTGGATAAATTGGAAAGATTCAGTGACTTTAAATGCAGTAAACATATGAACTGAATTAAATGCAGAAAGCGATGTTTAAAAGTGTCATTTGTATTGCAAAGTTTTACCATGATATGATAGTTATATAAGGCCATAATTACATTATCATGCTTCCCTCCCTACGCTTAAGGTCTTTGCCTTTCACAAGTTTGATGAAGAAGGGAAAATAATTTTAAATTGCATGAACTACCATAAAACACTTGTTTTCTAACTTCTGAATATTTAAGTTTAAAAAATCAGACAATGTTCACATTTTTGCATGCATTAAGATACACAGATCAAAATAGTGACAGACCAGAGATGAAAACTATGCAGAGAAAACATTAAGTATTCAGCATTACCTTTTAAATCCTTAAAGGCAAATTGTTTTATTTAAACCAGCTGAATTACAGTTGTGCTTGAAGTTCTGCCTTGTTTTTTCCTCAGTTTGGTTTTCTCCCTACCCTGAAGTCAGCTGACTACCACTCCTCCCTTATGATACATGCTTAGGCACCATGGTAGGGCAATCTGCCAGCTTTTAAAGGATTTACAACACCAAAAATATACTCCTCCTTGCTACATGACATACTTAGCAGAAAAACACTACAATTACCTCCTCTGACAGGGACATTTTGGTTTAAATATAACATTTTTAACAACCTTCTACTCCAGTCTATGCAACACATTGAATCCTTTTCCATTGTGAATAATCTCACAAAACTCTATATGCTGTATGTTATTTATCTAAATAATGAATAGAATTGTGGGCTCGTGGAAAAAGTTTCAAGATGCTAGACTCTGAGATTGTGAGAACTAATGCCTTTCAAATGAGGTTATACCTAGCTGTGCTGGCAAGACCAAACTTGTAATCAGTTTGTGGCACTACTGTGTGGCTTTAACAGATGCATCATTTCCTCGTAGTATGCAGAGGACCTAGGATTTTTTTCATTCTTGGACCTTACTAATGTATCGTGCTGCTGTAATTAAAAGAACATGGACTGTGTACTGTATCTGCCAGTTAAGTTTTCAAGCACTTCACTGATACAATGTAGTCTTAGAAGTGTTTTGATCGTCTGCTTGCCAAATGAAAGGTTTGGAAGAACAGCAAACAGAAGAAACTGTTCTGAAGTGCTATTCCAAATCTGAGCTTTTGGAGTAAGCATTAAAAACTTGTTAAAAACTTGAATCATTAGCACATTGTATTCATAACAGGGTATTTATGCTGTTTCATGCATTTTTTAAATGTAAAAACAACTCTTAACCTAAGAGAAGAGCATTTTTTAGTATGGAGATAGTGATTTTAAGCTAGGAAAGATGTTGTTATTTTTTTGAACAGTTGCAATGCTTTGACTTGGTACAGCCAAGTTACTGAAAACTTCCTTTCTTTTTTATAAAGCCATTTTGATAGACAGTGCTTGTCTCTTGCAGTGTAAGGATGTAGTTCCAGCATCAGTTTAAGCTGATCCAAGTTTCTGTTGCTGTTGTCCTGCATGAACATTCCTGCCCTTTCTCTTGCCCTGGTTACTAGCGTTCATCCAGTTTATGGTGTATTAGTTGAAAGAAGTAGATCTGCAAGAAACTAATTTTGCAAAAGAAAACTTCACTGGACATTTTAGCGTAGGTTAATTTGCTTCACCACAGTCCCTTTCTGCCTTGTGCTGGCAATAATGTTCCTGTGGTCAGCCAAGTCTGGAAATCTGTCTGGTTGAAATCAAACCCTGGAAAACAAAAGACTAGTTCTCAATCTAATCCTCTGTCTGAGAAGTCACACAAGTGCTTTTGTCAGCAGGGAGGAGTGTGTGGCAGAGGACTGAAGGGAGGGTGGGATTTCCCATTTCAGAGGCAGCAAGCTGTTAAGGTGGTTTGGCTGCAATCAGCACTACACCACACCCGAAGGAGGGTCCTGATTGCTTGTCCTCTTCCAGCTGCTGCTGTGCTGGCTCTGGAGGTTGCTGCTCTTGGTGTCTTGGTACCAGCTCTTAAGATCTGACTGCTAATTGTGTGATTGCACCTTAACACGTGCCAGCCAAAGCTTATCATCAGCTGAGCCAGTAATGGGTCACTTTTGCTGAAAGAGGAAGGTCTTGGTCCCCTTTCTTCTCTCCTCCAGCCTGTGTGATGCATCCCCTTCCCTCTGCCAACTCTTGCACTTGTTGGAGCCATCTGTGAGCCTCCTCAGTTTGTTAGATGATGGGAAAAGAAACCCTTCTTTCTGGCAATAGGGTAACAGCTAGTCTTTTGTGGAAGAGGATGATAAGCAGCAGGAGCACACAGCCAGACCAGGAGGAGGGAAGGATGACTAGTTATGTTGAGCTTTCAGGTTGGCTCAATCCATTTTGTGAAACCATCTCTCAAGTTTAAGTTTTTCAATTTAGTGCAGCTGACCTTGACTAAAATGGTCTTAATGAGCTGTTGTGCAAGCTGCTCAGCTGCTCAGGCAGGATGGCAAGGACAAGCAACGAGTGCTGGGTTTGGATGATATTCTCACTGTGCATGTGGACCAGTGGACATCTCTACTCAGGGTGGGGAAATACTGTTTACACTGGTTGAGGAAAGCTACTGAAATTTCCTTAGCAAAATGTACATCACAATTTAATTAGAATTGTGCAGCGACTTTTACCTCTTCATTTAAGAAACTAATATACAGAGTTTCAGAATAAAAAGTGCTGGGCAATGTGTTCTTTCAGATTGCTGTTATTTTTCAGAAATCATTATAAAATGACGGGTTAATTCTAACTGAGAGGGAGTTTTGATTAAGAAATACATTTATCATTTTAATACCCATTTGAATTCAATTTTTTTTAATTAAACTGAAAATTCAGTTAATGTTTTAAAAAAAAAAATTAGGATGTAACTGTAAGCTTTGCAGTAACTAGCCTTTAAATAGCATTTTAGTCAACTTCAACAGATATACACTACATAACATGCAACAAGTGGTGATTAGGGCACTGGACTGGGAGAGGGAAGGTGAGCTTGTGAATTGCCATAGGCTCAGGAGGGAGGTGAATCCTCCTCAACAATGGCTGCTCTGTCTATGAAGACATTGTTCTGCCTTGGTTTTGTTTTTTTTTTTCTTTCCTCCAGATGCATTTTGAATGAAAGTTGCAGATTGCTGTGCTTTACGAGGAACTCAGTATTTCAGCTTGTGGGATTGGATCCAACTAAGTGATCAAGGTGTTTAGGTACTGCCCGCATTGAGAGCAGATGCAGAGCTCAGCCTTACAACCACTGGAGGAACCCAGGAGGGACTTGCAGAGTCATAGACCCAGAAGTTACTAATCTGTATAGCAAGATCAGAAAGATACTGTGCAGATAACACAGCTGGCAGGAGAGAAAATTGTTTTCAAATCTCTAATATTGTTTAAAGAACAGGGTCTTCTCTGTTTGAAATATTAACTAATTCAAGTTTAATGTACTCTAACAAAATTGTTTTGGAGAAGAGGAGATGGGAAGGCAGTTCTAGCTTAGTCCTATGGGAGACCACTAATATGCTTTAATTTGGAATGAGAGTAGTGTCTGTTCCCTTGTGAGGATCCATGCTTATTCAGTGCTTGCTTTGCCTGGTGTGAATGTCAGCTAAAATGCTAGATAAGAGCAGGGGTTTGGTGTGGTGGTGGCTTCTTATTGGTATCTGTTGTTAAGTCCCATCTTATATATATGAAAAAGTCAAGAAAAATCCCAAATAATGCTGTCAACCACTTACCAAGGCCAGTTTTTAATAAAAAATGCATTATTTGGGTGCAAATAAAAGAAAAAAAAATGTTGTATTTATTAGTATGCAAAATAATTTCTATTCATACCCAAATAATACTTAAAAAAAAAAAAACAGACTTAATTAATGGGGTTTCAGTTCTGTGTATCTGCTTATCATTCTGTGACTTTCCTCCCTACCACATTTCCTGACTCAAACTCCTCCTGCAGACTGTGTGTTTTAAAAGTAAAATTTACTTAAAGCTTTAGAATTAAAAAAAAAAATCCCATACCATTCGAAGGAGGCTTAAAGCAGTTTCAGAAATGCAGTAGCTGAAGAATGTGCAGAACAAACTCCATGTAAGTGTGTTGATTGCAAGCTTACTGCCATAACATTATCATTTGTCAGTCATATCTGAGCTTGAACTTAAAGGCCTGTTAAATGATTGAACTGGTTTTTGTCCTATGGAGCATTTAGGGTTGTGTAACTTCAGATAGAATTGCTTAGGCAGTATAATACTGATGTTATTTCTAATTCAGAAGTTGATCTGTATATTAATTTTAGAATAAACATATGCATTTGACATACTAAATACTATTTTGATTTGGTCTTCATTTTTCTTTATGCAGGTTTGTTGTTGAAGGTCATATTCCATATTTGAATGTTTTTCAGCATTTTCCAGAGAAGATGAAATTGTGTGGACTTGACCTTAAGATCTTTTGTGTAGAGGTAATTTTTTTCTTAAAGGGAAAGATTAATAAAACCCGACCAAAACCTAGTAATCTTGTGGCTTTTTAATTTTTTTGGTCACCGTACTAATAAGTTGATTAAATCTATTCTTATATTGTAGAGTTCATGTTTTGCGTTATTGGAGCCTGTGCAGAGGCCAGTGCGCTCCATGACTCGGAGTGTTTTAATCTTTAACCAGTCTTATTAAGCTGATTACCTAGGTTAAAATGAAATCAATAAGTACTTGTGGAGAAAAAGTTATTCAGAACTGTTCTTGGAACACTCAGAAATAGGATTTGGCTTCATGTATAAGGGCAATATATTATCCTTTTTGGTGCTTATTTAAAACATCTCTTGAATTTGTTTGTAATTCCAGATTCTTTTCATAAAATATGGTTTAGATGCTATCTCTTGTTCTCTTTCTTGCTGTACTGGTTGAAATATATCAAACCTAAAATCTACATAAGGGGTTATGGCCCTTCTAGAAGCTGCATAGTGATGGACAGCCTTGAGTAAAATGTCAATTTCCCATATTTAAGGTTATTATGTATTGTGGTAACGATTGCCCACAGGTTTTTTTGTTGCGGAAAAGAAGTTTATAATGGATTTTTGAAGTGTGCAAATAAAATCTTAGCTTCTAAGAGCAGATAGCAGTAATTCTGCTCACAGGAAAAGCTAGGTTTTGGTCTGCTGTAAGGTGTTTGTAGCCCAAGCCCTCAGTGATGATGTTGCAAGTAATGTTACCGTTCTCCAATATGTAGCTTATATTCAGCAGGTCGTGAGTTCTTCAGAAGCTAATCTGTAGCTTTTTCTTTTTTTTTTTTTAAACCACTGCTATCCTAGCTGGATAAATAATAATTATGACCTCAACTTTTAAAATCAGGAGATAAATTTAATACAAGACCTCTTGATTTCTATTTTGGCCGTAGATCTTTCCTTAATAGGTAAAATACATTAGGTTTAAATGTGCGTGTGAACTTTTTTGTTTTAAAAACTCTTTTAATTCTCAGTGTCTCTGTCCTTCTTTGCATCCATCTTTTGCAGTTGTTTTTGTCTCTCAAAAATAATTACACAGAACTTCTATTCTGGACTGACTAAATAAAATAATGCCCCCTCTCCAAATCCTACAAATGGCGCAGGTAAAATTCTCGTATGAATTGCAGCTGTGAAATTTGTACCATGCCTCAGAGTGGGAGATCTGGTTTGCAGAGAGGAGATGACAGTTGGCCTTGGAGGATCCTACTGCTTCCTTTTGGGATAGAGCTGTTCCTGGCATGCAGGATGATCTGATGCCAATCCTGAAGGTGATTCCATCAATCCCTATTAGCTTACTTTCTCCCAGAGCTGTCAGTTTGGATTATTCTACTGTCCCTCCATAAGCACACTTCCAGTATGGATTGTAGTACGTCCTGGTGTGGGAGCGGGACTTAAAAATTTGAAAGCCACAATCTGGTCGATATAATCTCGTTCCACTTTTATATAGATAAGGAAGTCTAGCCACTTCACCTTCTGTCTTAAACACTTATGTAGCATATATGCATTTTCCATTTTTTACAAACTGGGGAAAAAAACCAAATCCAATTTTTTTTGTCTTAATATTGCTTATGATGACTCTGTATCTAGTGTGGTCTGCTATTTAGTTTACAGGAAATTGCAGATCTAAAAGCTGAATTTGTGTAACTTTTGACTTCCATCTTGCTTGTCTGTGATACTGACACCTGCACGCCTCACTTCCAAAGTGTAAGTAGATATACATACTAATCAAGTGATCTCTTAACTTTGTTTTCATTGAGGTACATAGGTAAAGTTCTGTCAGCTTACTGTACGGTTTGTTTTTCATCCACTCCAGTATTCTTGTGGCTTCCTTTTTCTAGGAATATCTGCTCCCTACTCTACCTTCAATGTTCCTTTAGTAATGTATCCTCAGGTTTATTTAGTATTAACATTTTTGGCTACATCATTGGGCTGATAATTGCAAAAATCTTACTAGCAGTTTCCTGCATCTTATGTTTCAGAACTGATCTTGCTGCTCATTGCAGCACTGAGATTACCAATAGCTTGTTATATCTAGTTTTGACATCTGAGTTTTGAGAAATTCAAGATGAGGTTATTATCCTGGAGCAGAAAGTCAGATTGTGTAATACTCCATCCTGAAAATACAGCCTTCATTCTTTTCTCCTTGGTGTTCTGTATATAATATTCTATAGACAATTATCTTCAAAACCTTTATGGGATTATGACTGTTAATAACCAGGCAGGTCAGATGCTCTAATGCCATTATTTGTTGTGCTTCAAGTCTGGTGAATGTAAGCTGCAAACGTGTTAAAAAATCTTGATAACTGACAGGACTATTCAATATGTCTCTTTTTTATTTTGAACAGTTGTTTGGTGCATTTAATTCTGTCCTGTGCTAATTCCTTGCAGCCCAAATTTGAATCAAGAAGTAGTTAATGTCACAGTAGCTTGAAGGATTGAAGTCGTACTAAGTATCATTTTATCAATTAAGTACAGAGGAAGCCTAACTGGATAAGGCTTATCTTGTATAAAAACATTCTCAGTGGCTTAAAGTTTTGGGTATTTTCAGTAACAATTTCCCAGATACCGAAAGTATACTGAATTTGTACAAGGTTGAAGTTGTTATAGCTTTAGAAAAAATAAATGCAACAATTATTACAAGGTGAGTCACATCTTCTTTCTCTCTTTCTATGTAGTGGTGTGTGTATGTGCACATGCACATTTTTTTTTATTCCTTGTCATTTAGTAGTAACATTTCATATGCAAGGAATATGGCTAGTCTCAGGCTTTCCAAATGATGAACCTCTGTGCTCTGTAATACAGGAATGGAGTCCATATCACTGACAAATTTTCCCTGTTCTGCATACAGTTTAGCAATTAGAGCTGATTGCAGCATCTGTCATACAAGGAGAGGCTGAGAGAGCTGGGATTTTTATCACTGAGAAGAGAAGGCTGAGGGGAGATTTCAGTAATGTGTATAAACATCTGACAGGAAGAAGTGGGGATGGAGTCAGGCTCTCTTCTGGTGGTGCACGGTGGAAGGACAGGAGTCAATGGGAATGAACTGAAATACAGGAAATTCCATTTAAATATATTTTTTTTTTTACCGTAAGAGTGATTGAATGCTGGAACAGGTGGCCTTGAACCACTGTGGAGTCCGCATCTTTGGAGATGCAAAAAACCTGGCTGGACGCAATCCTGAGCAACTTGGTGTAGCTGACCCTGCTTTGAGCAGAGGCGTTGGACTCTCTGATCTCCAGAGGGCCCTTCCAACCTCAAGTATGCTATGATTCAAATGGTATAGTATGCCTTGTATTCTATTTCACATTTTCAGTGTAGGTGGCAGATAAGCCCTTCATATTTTAGTAATGGAACAGCTAATAAGAAGGGCATAGTTCTTCATTCTGCCCAAACTGAACTTTATTTAAAATACCTACCACAAAGGTTATTGTATCTGGACACCTGTGTCCAGAAGTCTGGGAGCTCTGGGCGTGACTGCCTCATAAAGAGAAAAGGAGCTTCCACTTCCCCGTGTCATCTTTATCATGATGCATAACTGTTAGACACATGTCGGGTCCTATTTGGAGATAAGTACTACCTCACAAGTATTTTATGAAGGAGAAAAGTACTTCTTTATAAAGAAGATCTTTGCATAAAATGAGTTGTTTATCTTCCATATGTGTTTATCTTTGCATTGCTCCAAGTCTGTTTTCTAAGCCTTCACTTGATTAGTCATTCTATTTATCCCTTCCTCTATTAGTCATGTGTGTGTTAGGAGTTAGCCTTTGGTAAATGGGTTTTACCTAAATGCACAATCAGGACTCACAGGGCAAACAGCAGCCGTAGCAGGATGCTTCTGCTTAGTTGTTAGTTCAGAAGTTCTAAGTTCCCAATACAAGAGAAGAAAAGCAAGTTTTCATCTTACTCTGCAAAATCTCCTTTTTCTAAACCAAGTATTCTTATTCCATCTGATTTACTCTCTTTTGATGCATAAAAAAAGGTTTTAGATACTAAAGTTTTGGGTTTTGTTCTATGCAGGAGACGAAGGTTTTTTTCTTGCTATTTGCAATTTGTGTAACTACAGTAAATCCCTGCTGATCTTGAGGCTTGTGCCAGTAGCCAGTACATCTTTGATGAGCGCAGTCATTTCTTTTAGGTGGAAGTCATCTTTATTTCCTTTTGAATGCACAGGATGTCTATTTCTTTGAAAGCCCACTAGTATAGGAGTTAAAATGAATTTGTAAATTAGTAGTAGTATCTATAAAGTTCCATGACTAATTTGCTTTCCGCTTGTTTTCTTTTTATTGGTAGTATCTGTCCTGCAGTGGAGCTACACGCAAATTCCCTCTTCCATTTCTGCTTGAGGTAGGGATACATCCTGAAGATACACATCCTCTATTTTGTTTTTAGGGATTTATCTTTATCCTCATACAAAATTGATTAAAGCATCCCTTTTCTATTGAGGTAGCAACAACTTGTCCTTGCCTTAGATCTGCTTTTCCTTACATTTTTGACTCGGGACTGTACACCTGACTTTTATGTAATTATTTTGTTTGTGCTTTAAAGTTGGTTCTGCTTTGCTGTCTCAAGTTTACCTTTAGCTTTCATTACTTTTTATAAAACTTATTACTTTTTGGCATATTTTACCCTTAATGCATTGTAGGTTGATTTTTTTTTTAATGTCCAAAAATAATTTTTGGGTTTGGTTCTCAAGTTCTTAACACACACACACATGTGAACTTAAATGTACGTGTATATATAGGTAAGCACGTCACTCCCATGGCTGTTGGGCAACATGATTTACTAAAGTATTGAAGATAACAAACATGTCACTTTGGAGTATGTGCTGTGTGGAACAGGATAGGTGTAGTCTCATAAATATCTTTCAGATCCTGTTGTTCTGAAGAGCTTTGGGAATGGTCATCTTTTTAGATGCACAAGTATCTGAACTTGGCAAGGAGCCCGATGTGTGACCTCAGGGAAATTCCCGTCTCTCAATCTCTTCTCCAACTTCAAAATAACTCCTCTTTCTAAAGTTATTAAGAATCTCTTTTTTTCTCGGTGGCATGGGGGGCCTAGGAGAAAGTTGAGTTTGGTGGGTGTTAGATGAATTCTGCTCAGAATTGTCCACCAACATGCCCTTGAAGACAAAAGGAATGGGTATTTGCTGAATTATCCTTGCTACTTCTTCTGCCCTGGAGTGTGGTCACAGAATGGCTTCTCTATACAAGCCTTTCTCTTTTTTCTTCTTTTTCTTTCTTTTTCTTTTTTAATCTTAGATGGAAGTAGCTGCACAATTCCAAGTCTGTCTGAAACCTTCTGTCTTTTACAAGGCCACTGAATGCTTCAGTGTTGACAGAGTGTTGATATATCTTGCTGGCTATGAATCTATATTTAAAAAATGCTTCCTTTTTTGTTTTAGGGTTGAATTCTATTCTTTTCTGTCTTCCTCTGTGGGTTTTATTTGGTGGTGGTTGTTTGTTTGGGTTTTTTTAATAGTCCACTGAATATTGCTGCCCGTAACAAGAAATATATGTACTTAGAAAGCTTTGACCTTGCAATGTGAGAAAATTAATATCCAGGTTACTTTTTGGTTGTCTTAGTATACATTGTTATTTTTTTGTTTTCTTTTACACATCCTACCTCCATCTTAGCCATATTAACAGAAGCACTGCTTGAATTCTGTTCTATATAATTTACCTATTTCCATCCCTAGATGTCTTGATTCTTAAATAACTCCTAGTGTTACTCCAGTTTTTTGCATGATACAGAAATGCTGTTTAAACTTCCAGCTGAGTGGGATGTTAGAATCTTCCTTACCTTTGCTTGTGGAAAATTCTTGAATGCATCCTGGTAAAGTGGCAGCAATATACTATGCTTGTCAGAAATCAGTGTTGTGGACAAGAGGAGAAGAATCATGAAACGCAAAAGCACATGTCAGGTTTTTCTCCCCTTTCTTCCACCTAACTGAAAGGCTTCTTGTTTCTTTCTTCTCCTTGTTATCTTTTTTTCTTTCATGCTTAATAGCTTGTCATTCTACATTAAAATTATATCTATTTTTGTCTGTGTCAGATTAGGCCAGTAGCTCTGGGCAGCTCTCCATTGTGTTCAGTTTAATAAGAATTTTAATTCATGCTCCATTATGAACTGATGTTGGCTTTGATGGGAAAAGGATGAGTTTGAAAAGAAATACTTGCTGCCCTAAGAAAAGGTCTAGTTCATCCTTTTACTTAAAGGTCTTACTTTTCCTTTGCCTGTGAGAGGTGTTGTACTAGGTACCATAATGTGTTTATAAAGTAGACTGGAAAACGTCAGCTCTTTTGAGAATGTGCCACTTCAGTGCAGAGTGGTTTATTTTGTATGATGCTTTGGATTTATTTTATTTGAGTTGATTTGTGTTGGAGGACTATACCTTGCATGCATACATTCACACACACCCTCCCTAGCTTGGATTATTAAATTTCTTTCCTCTTTTATTTAGGAATGAAAGGCTTGCTTTAAACATTGAGAGGAGATCATTCTTCTCTATGCTGTCTGGAAACTTTCCAATTCTTTGGTTTCTTCTTTTACAGTATTCTATAGCTTGTATTTTCTTTTTGTTCTTCTCTTCCGTTTCTTTCTTTAATCTTTTTTTTTTTTTTTTAATTTTGCTTGATTTTATTCTTGGCAGCACTTTTGTATCTGTGTTTCTCTGCCACTAATCCTTCTGCCACCCATCTTTCTGTGTCAGCTTCGATCAAATCTCACTTCTGCTGAGGATGCGAGAGATCCGATTTCTGAGATGAATTTGTCAAGATACTCCTCTGCTATCAAGGATGCTTCTGTTTTGCTCCTTTGTTCTGCACGCTTTGCTTTCCAGCAGAGCAGCTCTTGGATTTTGAGTACAATTATGAGTTACAGTCTTCTAGTGAGACTTTGTGGTAATTTTGATTTGGGTCCCCTTTAGCTATCCCATAAAGAATGAAAAAGGTTTTTCAAAGCAGCTCCTTGTGGGAGCTGGAGTTTCAGTTGGCTCTCTCCTCTCCTGACCTGAAGGTTGCTTGACTGATGGGATATATTTAGCTTCTGTTTTTCCCATTACCATTGTATTATTTTGTTCAGGATCTGTGCCAGGCTAATCATTCTAGAGTTCCTGAATTTCCCCTTTTACATTTTTTTGAATACTGCATATTAATTTGGAGAGTCCTTTGATGTTTAGAATTTCTTAAGATTATTTAAAACCCAACATTTGTGTTTCAGAGAGCTCTTCAGTTATTTCCTTGAAGCTTCTTGTGTGTAAATTATCTGGGCCTCTCCTTTGTAAAATACTCAGTTTTATCAGATACTGGTTTGCTTTTTTGCAGACATAATTTTTCTCTTCCTTACATATGATTTTAACAAGGTGGATTTGTATTATTTTTTTTTCAGTTATAGAACAATCTTGCTTTTTCTTCATGTTTGTTTCATGACTTACCCATTTACCTGTGGCATTGAAATTCAAGGTTTTGGATTTTGTTTTTTGTTTTAGTTTCCCTGCTGCTTATGGCTAAGTTGCCTTTACCTCTTGTTTCATTGCAGAATATCTATAGTGCTGTTTCTTGCCTCTTTTTATCCAGGAGATTGTCCCTGAGCACTATGCAGTCAAATCTCCCCTCTGCTTTAAAAGGGGGATCTTTTATTTGTGGTTTTCCCTTTATCCCATTATCCCACTATCCCACAATAAAAAGAGGGGTATGACAAACCTGTCTGGGAGTGTAGTGACCTGCTAGGACTGTATTTGGAGAGGTCTAAAGCATGTGCTTTCATATCTAGGAGCTACACATTTTTGTATCATTTTACTATCCTATTTGAGAACAAGATTTAAAGTCAGGACTTGTATCCTGGTGCAGTACTACCCAGTGTGGGACTTGTCTTCCAAGTTCAAGATGATGATGTAATGTTAATAATTTATGTTACAATATGGTTAAATGTTGCTGCGTTTTACTATGGCAAGAAGGTTACCATACCTCAGATACTGAACCTCAGATTTAGCCCCTCTTTCTGATTCTCTTCATTACAGGCAACATGACAGTTGGAGTGTAGTTATTAATACTCATGCTGTATAGACATTTTGTGCCTTGTGACCATCTAACAACTCAGTTGTTTGGTAAAAACTGGTTTAAATTAAATGGGGATATGCCACAAAAATGCATTTGAATCAGTTCAGCATTGTTCAAGCATAGTAAAAACCATTTTGTTTTGTAAATTTAGCTGACAAGTTTAAGTGGTTTAAGATGCCTTCTGATTTTGATTTCCCTGTGAATGTTGGGGGCAGAAGAACTGTCAGGTAGCCTAGAGGAAAACATAAAATTGGAGGGTTTCTCAAGGATTAAGAAAAGATGATTGCTCAATATTTTGACAATTACCTGGTATATACAACCAGAACTAGGACTTGATTGTAGTCTTCAGCTTTTGAGGCTAATGGCTCAATTTTAGAAGTAATTTGGCATTCAATCCTCATTAATTTCTAATCATGTCTGCCAGCTTGCTATAAAGTGTGAGCGTGTTCATGTAATTTATGCTGCTAGGATTGGTTGAATAATTTGGCTATGTTCTGACCAGAAGTAGCATCAGTATTACAGGTTTCTTAAAAACTAGTTCTTTGAATTTACAGTACTGAATAACACACGGAAACTGTCTGTCACTTCTGTATCAAAGTGTATTGCTCGGCTTATTCACAATGGAAACACTTTCTTGCATTTTCTTGTTAGATACCTCGAGCTGCTTCTGATTTTTGTTTCCTGCAGTCAGGAGCATAGTACAAATTGACAAAATATTTTACTGTGTTTGAAGTGCCTAAACTTAGATAGGATCTTCCTTGGGAGACTTTAAAAGTAGCTACCTCTCTCACTAACTGAGAGCATTGTCATTAGATAACTTAAATGTAGATACTGAAGAAGGATAGACAGAGATTAGCAGAGGGAATGTTATTACAGTATTGATGCTTTTCTCTTCTTGCCTACGCTCAGCTCTTTTCCTGGAGGGATGGGCAAGCTCATAGAGTTTGCATGCTGTTTTCATGCACAGTGGTAATTCTTCCCACCTTACACTGAGAACAAAGCCAAAGTACTTTTTCATCATTCTTTCGAATACAGAAAAAATGAATCTTCTCGCACAATAAAATAAATGAGCAGTGAACTTTATTGCAACACCGGAATGAGTGAGGTCTATACTTAAACCATAGGGTGCTCAGGGAAGAGCATGATGTCTGTGAGGACAATGTTACTTAGGAATGGCTGTAGAGCATGCTGCTCATACCTGCCTTTCTCCAAGCGTATAGCCGGGGGCTAGGTACTCTGGGTAAACTCTAAGCTTATATGAAGCTGTAATATTGACCACTGAAGATCCTCTGAAATTTCATGATGACTGGTTTTAGCATTGCTAAAAGTACAGGTGTTTGACCTGCTCTTCAGGATAATGCCTCCCTCAGGTTTGCTGGTATCATTCCTTGATTCGTACCCTAAATTGGATGCGATGTGGCTGAGTGCTTGTATACAGCAAATATTATTTCATTCTTTGTGATTATTTTATATCAGAGATGCTATTTATGGTACTATAATTTCATCAACTTAAAAGCAGAAGGATTAGCATTTGCTTCATTACAGAGTTTGGGTACGTGAATAAAAGTTTATAAACTTGACAGTATTTCTTAAGTGCTCCTGTTCCTGTAGTTGTGGGTGTGGATTTAGTCTCCTAATTATAGTACTCTTCTAGGAGGGGCAGATGAAGTGATTGAGTGTTCTATGGCTTCATGTTTTTTGTCCCACTGTCTAAGGAGGAGTGAAATTCCTCTGTATACTTTTGTATTCTGAATATTGCGTGAGATTGCTGTACTGAAATTCTTACTGTGGAAATGATTTATGCCATTTATGCTTTGGTATAGCTGATTGGGTAGGTGACAACAATGCATTCTCTAAACTGACATTACTGTTTTGAATGCTGATACGTCAAATAATTTTCTAGTCTGAAGATGGTTTTTAAAATAAAATGGTCTGCCGGCCATTTTTTATGAGTAACCCTTGTAGGAAAAAGTAAAATACATGTCATTGATGCAAGACTACCTGTACTTGCAGAAGTCATTTTTAAAGAAGAATGATAATTTTAAACAAAAAATCCCAGTGTAAACAAAAGTATACCTACAAATTGCTTAGTCTTCATCAATCTATTCAGTCTCATTTTTTCACTTTTTTTTTTTATTCTCTTTTTTCTTGATAAAATTCTTAATCCTATGTTATGATCAGTCTGGAACAAGTCTTGAAAAAATGCTGCCCTCTTGATCAGATGGTGGGGGTGGGTGGAGAAATAAAAGTGGCAAACCTTTCCCATTCTGCATCTTCTGAAGTATATAATCTCTGAGCTTCATGGTTATGAGAATTCAGATGGAGCAAATACAGCCTGAAATTTCTCAAATTTTCTTCCTGTCCAACAGTTGACTTAAAAAAAAAAATTAAAAAAAAAAAAATAAAATCTTGGTCTATTTGAAGAAAATAGTAGTAAGTAGAGAAAAATTGAGTGGGAAGGGGAAGACCTTAAGACAGATACAATGCAAGTTTTGCAGGTTTTATATGGCATCATTACAGTGGGTAAGCATTACAGGTTAGTTTTTGGTTTAAAAAAAGATAGTAATTTATTGACCCATGAGCTGCTATTAAAGCACACAGATACACTTTTTTCCCACCAATGTCTGTTTTGCGTCCAAGCATACCCACAGAGTACATGTCAGTCAACAGATTTGTCCATGCTATTATATTTGTTAAGTAGGAAGTGATTTTATTTTTAAAGGATACAATTTGTAGCATTCTCTGAAAGCTGATGTTATCAATGCTGTTATGTTCATGTACCAGCGTTAGTTTAAATATCTGTGTGATGTTAATTATACATGTTTCTGTAATCCCTTCACGATGCTATTTTCAAACATGCAGTTGTTGTAGCCCAGCTACATTGGAATTATTTTCTAATAACTTCTAAAAAAGGAATGGAGATCAAAACAACTTTATGTTAATGTATAAATCTATTATGCACCCATATCTTAAATACTATAAGGAATTCTGGTTGGTTTTTTTGCTTTTCTTACCCTCCCTCTTCTCAAAGTTGCAGAAGAACTAAGAGGTACAGAGAGTCACAACAAAGATGATCAATTGTAGGGACAATTTTCCTACAAGAAACAATTAATAATATCTACTTACCTTTCAACCTAAAGAAGAGGTGACTAAGAGGAAGATGTGGCGATAGTTTGTAGAACATGTTTAGGAGGCAGCTGTTCAAAGGAGGTTCAAAGGAGCCAACGTGGCTTCACTAAGAGCACATCGTGCCTGACAAATTCAGTGGCCTTCTACAACAGGGTTACAGCATTGGTGGATAAGGGAAGAGCAACTGACATCATCTACCTGGACTTGTGCAAAGCATTTGACACTGTCCCGCATGACATCATTGTCTCTAAATTGGAGAGACATGGATTTGATGGATGGACCATGCAGTGGATAAGGAATTGGCTGGATGGTCAAAGAGTTGTGGTCAGTGTCTCAATGTCCAAGTGGAGACCAGTGACAAGTGGCATTCTTCAGGGGTTGGTATTGGAACAAGCGCCATTGTCCCAGTGATGTCTTTGTCGGCAATGTGGACAGTGGGATTGAGTGCACCCTCAGCAAGTTTGCTGATGACACCAAGCTGTGTGGTGCAGTTGACACACTGGAGGGGAGGGATGCCATCCAGAAGGGACCTTGACAGGCTTCAGAGGTGGGCCTGTGTGAACCTCATGAAGTTCAACAAGGCCAAGTGCAAGGTCCTGCACATGGGTCACAGCAATCCCAAGCACAAATACAGTCTGGGCGATGAGTGGATTGAGAGCAGCCCTGAGGAGAAGGACTTGGGGGTATTGGGTATTGGTGGATGAAAAACTGAATGAGCCAGCTGTATGCACTCACAGCCCAGAAAGCCAATCACATCCTGGGCTGCATCAAAAGAAGTGTGGTCAGCAAGTCGAAAGAGGTGATTCTGCCCCTCTTCTGTGCTCTTGTGAGACCCCACCTGGAGGACTGCAGTTAGCTCTGGAGCCCCCAATGTAAGAAGGACATGGACCTGTTGGAGTGAGTCCAGAGGGGGGCCACAAAGATGATCAGAGGGCTGGAGCACCTCTCCTATGAAGGCAGGCTGAGAGAGTTGGGGTTGTTCAGCCTGGAGAAGAGAAGGCTCCAGGGAGACCTTACTGCAGCCTTTCAGTGCTTAAAGGAGGCTTATAAAAAGATGGAGAAAGACTTTTTACCAGCTCCTGTAGTGACAGGACAAGGGGCAACAGTTTTAGAGTGAAAGAGCGTAGGTTTAGATTGAACGTAAGGAAGAAATTCTTTACTGTGAGAGTAGTGAGGCACCGGAACAGGTTGCCCAGAGAGGTTGTGGATGCCCCATCCCTGGAAGCGTTCAAGGCCAGGTTGGATGGGGCTTTGAGCAACCTGGTCTAGTGGAAGGTGTCCCTGCCCATGGCAGGGAGCTTGAAACTAGATGATCTTTAAGGTCCCTTCCAACCCAAACCATTTCATGATTCTTCCAAGACAAGGATTGGGAGATGTCAGAAAACATTGCTCCTTTGCAGGTTCAGAATCAAACAGCAGGAAACGCAGTTTTATACATTTTGTGGGTAACCAGTAAAACTCCTTGTGTTAGCATGTTCTGGATGTTAAAAGGGCCAGATAATGACTGGACAAAAGCTATGAAGGAAAAGGGATCTGGAACTAAACAATGCAGAGATGTCACTGCTGACTCAGACACAAATGGTGTGAAGCTGGACAGACATTTGATAGTGTTGTGGCTTGCTTGGTTCATAAATTCCTCCCTACATATCTATCTTGCTCACTGATGGATGCAAGGCTAAATAGATCTTTTTTTGGATTGATGTGGTACAGCCACTTTTTTTTTTTGTTCTGGGATTTTAGTTGGGGTTTCAGTTTGTGCGGTTTGTGTTCTGGGGAGACTTTTAAGATCGTAAAACTTCATTTTTCATTAACTAGTGATCTCGCAACAACTCTTTTTTTAAGTCATAGTTCAAGCCTTTAAGTTGGGTGAACTAAATACCGTCCTTTAAAGTTTCAGATTTAGAGATCTGGGGATGTTTCTTATCCAACTTGAAAAATGTTGATGAATGATTAAATGGTGAAAGTATGCAATATCACTGCTTAAAAGGGGTATCTATAGCCTATGGCAAAGAAACCTCAGCAATGAAAACTACACAGTTTTCTTAAGCAAAAACTTTGCTTTTTGAAAAAAGGTTTTGCATGCTTGTATTTTTCTAGTGATCCTTTGGTTTGTTTTGGTGGAGGAACTAAAGGAATGCTTGTTTAAAAACTCACAATGTAAAATTTCTTTCTGTTGACTAGTAGTGATGATACCAATGCAAGGAGGAGGAAGAAAGAATTCTTGCAAGAAGTCTGGCCTAGAAATGTGGCAAGAGGAGAAACGTGAAAAGCCACCTAAGAGTAGATCAGTTCTAGGTCATGGGGGAGCCATCCTGGAATGGCAGAGACAGCATCTGAAGGGTTTTTGCACTTTACCTGTAATATTTCTAAATAGCCTTCAGTTCTCTTTTGGCCCTAAAGGTAAGCACAGGTCTTGGATTTGTGAATAGATTAAGCTAGTACTATCTTTTCATGTCTTTGAATAGTGATTAAGGTTTTAAAGTTAAGCATATGGAATTTCGGAATTACTGGAATGAATTTGTTTTTAGCTGAGACTGACGTATAAGTGTGCTAGGGTGTAGTCATTAATCATTTAATCTCATGTAGTTTCTAAACCAAGATAGTGTCTTAGTTTAGAATGCAGAAAGTAGTGAGCTGCTCTGTAGATCTTTTCCTTTTCTTCATTTATGCCTGCATTAGTGCATGCCAAGTGAAGCCAGCACAGTTGCAGAATATTTGGTTCTTTCTCTTCTTTTGATGCTGGTCATTCCCCCTCATCATGCGATGGTGCCTTCAGCTGCCTTGTGGCTGCTCATCCAGGGCTGGGCTCTCAGGGATGGTGTTGTGCTGCTTTATCACAAGGTGGAAAACTGGGACAAAGATTGCTGCCTGAGGCAACTGAGTGGGTTTGTGGCACCATCATGAGGAAACCTGAAGAGTTCCTAAATCCTGTAAAGTTGGCCCCATATTTCTTTTTTTTTTTTTTTTGACAGTGGCTTTTCAAAAGGGTTTCATATCACTTAATGATCTGCTACTGGCTAATACCCATGTCTTCAAGTCACTACGCAGCTTATAGGAAACTGCAGCCGTTTGGATTGTCTCGCACTCCAGGTTTTGGTGGATTGCATATTTATATTTTGGTTTGGGTCTGATTCAAACAGACTAATTCCTGATTAAATCTATCAATAAACTCATGGATGCAGCTCAAAATGTTTGGTCTGTTTTCTCCCAGAGTGTTCAGACTAGAACGACAATGGCTTTCTGCTTCCCTGGAAAGTGTATCCACAAGACTGGCTTTTAGACACGTTCTTCTGTTTGCTGAGGTCCTTTTCTCAAAACATTCAAGGTCTGATGTGCAAGAGCTTCTTTTCCTGACTAAAACTTGAATGAGCTTAATTGCCATATGATATTTTTTTTTTAAAGTGGTAACTATTTAAAGAATTCAAATTAAGACAGAAGCCAGTCATTCTTGTTTATTTTAAAAAAAATCTTCTAAGAGGTATAAAATTCTAGCCATACAAATTCTGCTAATCAGCTATGCTGCTTTTATGTTCTAAAACAAGCAGTGATTCCTGCTTTGGTCTGCTGGTGTTTTGAGATACCTTGTAATCTTATTTTTGTTGGGGGTGGGTGTCTTTGTGGGGTTTTTTTTTTCTGTCTAACTCTGTATTTTTTGTGCATATTAACAGGTGCCTGCAGTACTAGTTCAGGATAGAAAGTAGTGTAGAATGGAAAGAAGCAAGGGTGAGGCTTTTATTTGAAAGAAAAAAAAGGCTGAGGAGGAAGTTCACTGCTGAAAGGGTTATTGTAATCAAGTTTATCATGGGAGCTTGCTGTTGTGTAACAGAAACTCTAGCTTGTCTATACCTGTCTTTAAGCATTACTTAATGAAGAAAGAAAACAAACCTACCAAAATATTTATGAAATTCAGCAAAATTTGTTCCCAAACTCTTAATTTTCAATACATTATGACAGTTCATCTCCTTACTGGATTACTGTCTCCATTTGTAGAAAGACTTAAGTTTTTTAGAAAAGTGATATTTGCCAGAGTTAGCTGGTGAGCATGAACAGGCTAACGCTCAAGCACGTGTGTCTGTTGGTTTATTAATTTTGAAACTCATTTATTCAAAAACCTCTTTAGCCAGGAATCATGTAATGAAAAAGGTGTCTTCCTCTGAAAGTAGCCTATTGAAAGGCCTGCTATGCATCCAACAAAAATCATTAGCTTTGTCTCTTGTGTGTGGGTTGCTGGCTCATCCGCATGCCATCTTGAATTCTTAAGTAAAAACTGCCTCTGTCAATTTAATGCAGTCTAATATCCTAGCATGTCTAGATTTTTTTTCTTTCAAAAATGCATCAACATTGTTCATTGAGTTATCTTCTAAAATTAATCCTTTTTTCTATACAAAGATTCTTCTCACTTCCTCTGCAACAATGATCAGGAGAAATTTGGGATTTTAAGATGTAATAGCTGTTTCAGCTGAAAGAGTTATCAAAGGAGAGAGCAAGAGAGAGGCTGCCAGTGTGACGACTTCTATGGTTTTCAAATGGCATCTTGACTTTTTCTTTTTTTCCTCTACCCATTTGTTGCCAGGCAGATAACTTGGGCAACCTGTTTGCCTGTCTTCGAGGTGGACAAATTGGTTTCATTTTCCTGTCTTAACCTTTCAGTTACCCTTCTGCTCAATGGCAGGCTTGTAAAGCAGCAGCTTTAATTGTGTGCTTGGATTCTTTATGTCTTTTCTAGTGGAAGAAGTCTCATGGGCTGTGTATTTCTTAGCAGTTATCTAAATGGAGTTGTAGCAGTTTCACCTCTCTTTGTTCTTCTTGTCATTTGGTTCCCTTTTAATAATTCCAGGCACACCCTCTTGCTGTTACATCAGCATCTTTAAGTGATTCATGGATATCAGGGTTTGAAGAAATGTATGTGCTCATTTAGTCCACATAAAAATGGCTGCACTGAGTCAGACGCAAGGCTCATTGAATCTGGTCTCTTGTTTCTGATGGTGACCTAGGAAAGGACATAGGAGCAGGGTGCAGTGGTTCTCCCCAGTATACTTTCACTCTCGCCAGCAGTTCACAAGGCTGGGACATTTCTATACAGCAGTGGTAACAGTCCTTACAATGTCATAGAATCATAGAATGGTTTGGGTTGGAAGGGACCTTTAGAGGTTGCCTTTAAACATTGCGTATGTCTTTTCTGTATACCCTGTGCTCTGGCAAAGAAGGCATTCATGAAGAAACTACACAGAATCTAACTGTGCAACAGAGTTGACTACTTTAGTGTTTTTTCCAGCTAGGTTAGATGGCAAAAGATTTTTAGTGAGTGTTGCTTATATTCATAGTAATACCCAGTGTTAAAGCACATTAAATTTGTGTGTGATGGCTGTTGCATTATTTTACTGCTGTTCCAGGTGGGATGATGATGGTCCCTGAGAGGTAGATAGAGGTTAGGCAAGGGGGGAAAAAAAATGTCATTTAAAAAATATACATCAGAACATTCATCAGTGTGTGTTTGTATGGGAGGTAGCCAGACTGGTAGTACTGTGAGAGTACACAAAAAACATGAAAAAAACCAAAACCCTTTAGTAGTCTAGGAGTTTAGGCTTGCTGACCACATTAAGGATCTAGTATGTAACAATTGGTTCACAAGGTCATTTCATTCAGTTTTAAATACTAATTTGGGTGTAAATTTCACAGCTGATACGGTTATTGTCTTTACTGTCAATTCTTTTATGTAACCTGTGTGCACTGTGGCTGGTGTCGTCCCACATCAGGCTTATGCTACAGATGACCAGATATATCTGAACCAGTTAAGCAGAAGAAGCAAAGTAAGATGAGCCAGGCTCCATAGAGCACTAGACTGCTGTGCATGCTCGTTGTTGGTACCTAATTTTACCTTACATAAATTTAAAGCTAGCTTGGGTTCCTGGGAATGTGTGTTTCAATGCAGGCTGCATTCAAAGATGTTTACACACATTAGGGCATCTATTTGGTTTATTACTTATACAATAAATACCTTTTGTTTCATGGACATGCCTTGCTTTACTCTAGGATTGAACCAAAATTCTGGATTTTGTTGCAGAAACCCCTTCTCCAACCCTCATAACCTGATGTTTTCCAAACCTTCAAGTTAAGTTGCTTTCTTAGTCTATTTCCTGAAAACATTGGTACACTCTTTTTCAAACCTGGCGTAGGTTGGATTTGTCATCTTAAAAAAAGATGAAGCCATGCTGGTTTTTAGATAATTGCAAGCATGTCCAAACTCTAAATGTCAAAGATTCCCAGATACCTACAAAAAGCTGATAATGAAAAAATGAAGTTGGACCTTATTTAATTCCAGTATTAAATGGTCATTAAAAACATCACTTGGGAAAGATGTCCACTGCTGAACATGAGCAGCACAGGTGAAGGCAGAGCCTTAGAGAATGTGCAGGCATGGGAAGAAAAAGTTCCCGGGATGGAAATTCGCAAGTAGAAGAATGATGAGGAAGGGAACTGTGCTGTGAAAAAAGTACTGAATGGGAGAGGAGGATGGAGGGGGGAGAAATATAAAAGGGAGAATTTGAAACAATTCTATAATTAATTCATTTCAGAAAGGATAGAAAATTATCACAATAAAATAAACTGAACTGTGAATATGTAAGTAATGCCTGCTGGGATATTGTCCTGATACAGGAGAAGGAAACGGCCTATACAGTCATCTAAGAAGAGAGTCAGTCAGACCACATTTAAAACAAGAAGCTATGGAGCCTGCAAATTAATCTAGAAAGCCAGCCAATGCATACTGTTTTCTACTTGTTGATCAGCAACATTCTGATATTGTCCAAACAAGTAGGAGAGGCTGCAATCTTGGCTTACCCAAAACAATTACCTGTTACTGTGATCTGATTATCATGCTAATAGTTTGGCTCATCTGCTTCTGAAAACCAGCTTGATTCTTTTCTAATACAGGTGAAAAATTCCATGTAACTTTGAAAGATAAAGGCAATCGATTTAAATAGTCTAATGAATATTTATCATCATGAAAATCTTGTTCTAGACACTTCTTCACCTACTCGACAGTGTGTATTTTGTTCTATGCTCAGCTGAAGTTGGTAGGGAGGGAAAGAAAAAGAAAAAAGTGTTCTCAGGTAGTACTAATCTTCTGTACTGCTTTCTGGAGAAGACCTGAGGCTACCTTATTTGTCACATGTGGAAATAAGATACAAATATTTTGAAGACAAAGCTGTTAAGAACAGTTCTCGATAACCTCTGTATCCAATCTAGACAAGTTATAGACTCTCTCAGCATTGTTCATCAGTCTTGAAGAAATCCCATCTTGCAAAACACATGAAAAGGCTAGCAGGTGGCATAACTATAAAAGGATTTTCTGTCAGTCTTCCTGAAATTAAGTGCGCTCAAGGGTTTGTAGCTGAATTTTATGTGTGGAGTGTTTCCCAGGTTCTCGAAACAAGGTGAGAGCTCAGTAACTCCATGTGCTGATGGACACGGGGGTTGTCCTAATATTTAGCACAGAAATACAACTTGAAAATATGTAATGCAAAATTTTTTAGTTTATGATTAGATAAGTGAAAGTTATACTTGGAGAGTGTGTGATGTATGACCTAACACTGTCCTCTCTTGTCCAAGTACTCCTCCCTTGGGGTTTAATCATGGGGTGCTGGAGGCAGAGTTTTTTCACCTGAAGGAGGGAGGCCCCAGCTCTGGATCTTGCTTTCCCAGTTGATTTGCTGGTTGACTTTCAGTGCAACTTGTTTTATCAGGTTCTTTTCCTCTGGTGGAGAGATATAGCTAGGCAGAAGGTGGTAACTTTTATTAGTTTGGGGGCTGCTTATTTGCTCTATTTTGCTTTTTAATACTGTCCTAACATTTGTTATGTTGGTTGTGTGGAATTTGGGTGTTCCTTCTGTTTTAACCCCCGCAGTATGTATGAAACTTTGCAGAATAAGAGATTTGCTGTATGAACTCTCAGCTTTTTCAGAATTAAACAGGGTATGTAGTGACTGGTAAAAATTATCAGTGCTTGATTACAGTCTCCTCAGTCCTCAACCTTTCAGCCTTCAGCCCTTTGCTATGATGTGTCCTACTGAGATGCGATCTTGTGTTGGATTCCGCTTATGCTTGCAGTTTACACTTCAAGAGATTACTGCGTACTTCTGGAAGCATGGTGTTTGGTTCAACTTGCATCATCATGACAGTGCTGTGTTGTAGAAACACTAGTACTTGAGTGAATGTTTTTGAGCTTAGGGAATTAAGCCCTGGAAAGTAACAATTGATTTGGTTGATCTTTATGGTGGATTAGTATGCCCTTCCTAGATCTGCATGTCCCAATTGTGTTTACATCTCTTTATGAACACAGATCAGCTAAGAAGAGTTTTTGTCTGTTAACACTCTTCTTAAAATAAGCCAAGTGATAGCTCTTAGTATTAATTTTTATTTGTAGTTTTTACAACACTTGTGTTTGCTCTTTAAAAAAAAAAAAAAGCATCAGTTGTCATTGCAAAGCAGTGTGTTTTCTAGCCATTTTGAAAAAGAACCAAATTGCCTTCTCTAAATTGCAAACAAAAGCTTTGAAACAAAAGTCAGTGTTGGGCATAAGGAGGAAGGGATGATTCATTAGCACCTAGGATAGGAAAGCTGTCTCCTTACCTTGATACAGTGAGAGAAGCTCAGGTGTAAGGTGATATAGGTGTCTACCTTGAGTCCTCCAGTTAAAAGCTATAATCCTTATAGTACCTCTGTGTTAATTCGACTGTTCAGATAACTTCACTGGTGATAGTTCAATGTTTGAGAATGGGAATGCTTCAAATGACTGAATTCAGAGTGTCTTAATTTATTTTCATCTCTGATATATTATTAAGAAGCTACTAATTAACTGCTTTTCATTAAAGGGAAAAACATATTTCCTTTATATCTAATTAGGAATAGTATTTTTGTAATGCTTTTACTTGAATTATCTGGGACTTTAATTTTTCCCCAAATACACTCAAGAGAAGTTACATATGATTCATGTTTTCTTCCAAGATTGTTTTGGTATTCAGTTTAGCACTGCTTTTTAAGAGGAACGGAAAGTATTGTGAGCCTGGTCTTCTGTAGAAGTCTGGTAATGCATGTTTTTCTTGTTTCTCAAGATAGTCCTGTAGCACTCTAAGCCAATTTTTAGACTTGCTGCTTAGAAACTGTTTAGAAAATATAATGAACATGATACAACTTCCTAACTGTTACAAAAAGTTGCATGTGTAACAGTAAGTGACAGCAGAATTATTCATTTGGTTAAGCATGTGTTCATGCAGTTAAGCAAGTCTGAATTGCAGTCCGAGGGGAGATCATTTAAAAAAAGGAAATGTTGGCATTCATTCAAAACAATAAAACGTGAGCATTGGCTACATAGCTTATATTTAAATAGATGAAAACAAATGATTGAATAAAACCACATTATTTCAGTCATCTTGTTGTAAACATGATTGCTATGTTTTTAATCTGGTCTATAAAAACCCCAGAAGCCTGAATTCACTCTTGTTCAGGAAAGTTTTGAACTTGTGCACAAAGTGTAAACCCCTGCTAAATTCCTTTTAAAGGAAAGTACCTTATGCACAAATTGACTTGATAAAATATAAATATGTGATAAAGTGCTCTGCTGAATTAGAACCACCAACTAAAGCAGAAAAAGCATTGCTTTTTATACGTTTAAAATGGTAAAGTAGCCTGAAGCAGTGAAAGTTATTACTTTAAGAGGTAAACTCAAGTAATGATTTAAAATACAGACAACTAAGAATGTTTAATGAAACAGGTCAGGTATTAACAAATGAGGGTCAAACCTTACAGTCCATACTTACACAAACTTCAGGTCCTGCTGAGTTCATTATGAGGAAGTATGTCAAAATCTGTCTGCAAGTTATATTCTTCTCTAGCAGGAAAACCTTGGTAGAAATTGGGAGAACTTTATTCATGCAGTCAATAGTTTTGCAAAGAGAATAGCAGATTTAATTTCATTAATAAATATGTAAATATGGAATTAAATATTTTTTAAAAATGAAGTTATACTGAAGATTCTATGGAAAGGTTCTAGAAAATGTGGGCCTGCTGCTGAATGGGAATGGGGACATGGTCACAAAGACTAAGGAGAAGGCTAAGGCGATGAATGCTATTTTTGCCTCAGTCTTTGCTGATAAGAACGGCCTTCACCAATCCCAAGTCCTTGAAACCAGTGGGAAAGTCTATGGGAAGGCAGACTTACCCTTGGTGGAGAAGGAGCAGGTTAGGGAATATATAAACAAACTGGACGTATGAAGGTTCACGGGCTGTGATGGGATGCTGCCATAAGTGCTGAGGGAACTGTCTGGTGTCATTGCAAGCACACTGTCAATAATTTTTGAAAAGCCAGGGTGACTGGGGGAGCTTCTAGAGAACTGGAAGAAAGCAGACATCACCCCTGTCTTCAAGAAGGGCAGGAAGGAGGATCTGGGGAACTAAAGGCCTGTCAGCCTCATATTGATCACGTTCTTGTTGATAAATATATATGTAAATATGCATTGCATAATAACCACAGACACCAGCATGTGCTGGGCGGCTGACTGGCTGGAAAGCAGCTTTTCAGAGAAGGCCCTGGGAGTTCTGGTGGAAAAGATGCTGTGAAGATGACTGTGAGCCAGCAGTGTGCCCTTGTGGCAAAGACCACCAATGTCATCCCAGGCTGCATTAGGCAGAGCATTGCCAGCAGATCAAGGGAGGTGATCCTTCCTCTCTACTTGGCACTGGCAAGACACATCTGGAGTGCTGGGTCCAGTTCTGGGCTCCCCAGTACAAAGGAGATATGGACACAGTGGAGTGAGTCCAGTAAAGGGCCATGAAGATGATGAAGGGAGCGGAACATCTGACAAACAATGGGAGACTGAGAGAGCTGGGACTGTTCAGCCTGGAGATGAAGAAGAGAAGACTCAGGCTGGGTATGACGTGATACCTGCAGGAGGGTGCAAAGGAGAAAAACCAGATCCTCCTTGGTAGTATCCAGTGGCAGGATGAGAGAAAATGGGCCCAAATTAAAATACAAGAAATTCCATTCAAGCATAAAGAAAACCAACATTTTTTCTTTTGTACAGTGAGGGTGGTGAGACACTGGAGCAGACTCCCCACAGACCGTATGGAGCTGCCATCTATGGAGATAATTAAAAATCTGACTGGACGTGGTTCTGGGCAGCCTGCTCTAGCTGACCCAAGCAGGGGCTTGGACTTGATCTCAAGCAGTCCCTGCCAACCTCCACCCTTCTGTGGTTCTGTGATCTCTTAGCTCTTTAGAGAGTTCACCCTCAATTGCACCTGGGTTGTTTGTTTTTTTCCAACAGTCTTTCAATTTTGGAGCATCTGGAGATACACTGATCACTTCACAAAAAAGATAGTGGGTTGGTTGCAGGTCTGAAGCAACTTTCTGTTTGTTCCTTATATGTTTCATGGGTTTTAAAACTAGCACATGTTTCTCTTTGCAGTACTGCAGTCTGGCTCCGTTCTTTCATGTGTGTTTAGTCATAGAGAATGCTAAAAGAGTCTGTATAAATAATTCAGTGTTAAATAATACAGAATTTAACATTGATAACTAATTTAAAATCATTAACAAATATGGTAACAGAGCAAATGTATAACACCTTCTAACCCTGTCTTTCAGTCGTGGCCTGTATATGAAGAAGTATACAACAAAATGCTTGAGCTTGCAGCGTTTTTAGACCTGCCTCGATTTCCAGATATAACAGGCAGCTGCTTTCTTCATCCAGACATGTTGTGCATAAAGTACTTGATGGAAGCTAATTTACCTGGTAAATATTTTCCCAAACCCAAACTGATAAAATTTTTCTTTGGTTTATGAAACTCTAGCAAAAAGACTTGAATTACTACTTTAAAAGTGCCTACTCTTTTCCTTCTAATTTATACCCATTTAAGCTTGAACTAAAGATAATTTATATAGAAAGCACCTTCATCAAACATTTAGAGTATGTATTATAGGCCCAGATATGCAGGGGCACTCTGGTGCTGGCTCTCTAAGGTTGTGAAGTGGATACTTCATTTCAAATCTTTCTGTATCCATGTGAACTAAGAGGCACTAGTTGAATTCATGTGATTTATAAACTTTAGCTAAATGATTCATGAAGTTGGGACCTGATTGCTGAGCACTGAATTGTCTCATATATAATATTGACTGTATATTCTATAATATTGCATATTAGCATTTATTTTTATATTAACAAGCAATGCTGTGTGACAAATCAGCTGCTGTCTCACTTGATTTTCAATTTAGTTTTGAGCTCATATATTGCATAAATATTGAATATTTTTGTTTATCCTAAAATTAAGTCTTGAATACTGAACTGCCAAAGACAGACTAGTAAGTCCTAGTATGTGAACTGTCTGTTGGGCTACCATAGTTTCTATCAAATACCACTGTCAGTGAAGATGACTTATACAGACAAATAGCCTGTAAATTAATATTATTATTTTTTTCCTCAAAGCAGTCCAACAATTAATAGTTTGGGGAGTTTTATTGTCTTATTTTGCAATTAGTTATGTTGAGTTAAGCTACTTGGCTTTTCTGTTTACTCACAGTTAAATGAAGAGGAGATATCCAACAGATTTAGGGCTGAAATTCTGATTTTGTAGTTTTACACCAGTGTTGTGATCCTGTAGAGGATCACGTTATTTTTCAGATTTTGAAGTATCAATTGAATCAAAGAAAAAGCTAGAAATTTGGCACTTTCAGATTTATTAGAGAAATACAAAGCTAAGTACTCTTTGAAAATTACTGTAGAAGAAGAATATATTGTTTTTTACTTTTTCCTTGCAGCTAAGTTTTTATCATGTAGAAGCATTCTTTTTACAAATTGAAAAAGGACTACTGTTGTCTAACAACTCCTAAAAAAATAAAGCAAGCAATGGATTGGCAATGTTTCTTAGGACACTAAATACTAATGAAAAGGCCATTTTAAGTATCTGAAATGAAAGAAAATATACTGACAGTATCTATAAGAAAATTTGGTTTCCAGATTTTTTTTAACTTTTACTGTTATATGCGAGAGGATTAAAAATTAGTTCCTACTGAACTCTTTGTAAGCAGCAAGAAAGTATAAAGTGTAGCTGGATTAAGGTTGTACTTAGTCATACATTGCTAACCTTTGTGGAATCTGATGGTGATGTAATCAACTCTTGTATTTCTTGCTGAACAGGAAAGGTGAGAAATTTGGGGGATTTGTATCTGTGAAAAATGAGCATAGACTAATAAGAGACTGTGTAGATACTTTAGTACTGCTTTTGGAGCTGTAGTTATATCTTTTTGATATAACCTGTGCTAGCGGGTGCAACCAGGCTTTACAATGTAAAGCCAGTTTTAACCTAGGCTGGGATTGTCTGTACCTCAGCTGGGTTTTGTCAGGGTAGCAGCAAGCGCTGCCCTGCCATGATTAGGCTGCTGTTCATAACCAACTAGCTTCTTTAAAACTAGCCCCTGTTCCTCTTTGCAGTACTGAATCTGTCCTTGCATGGGTGTTTAGTCAATATGCAGGAAAAAAGTTTGTGACAAGCTTTTGGGTTTTTTTGAAACTATATTTATGTAGATTTAAGATAGGTTTTCCCTCAGGAATGTTCAGGATGATCTAACAACATCATTCGAGTAACATCAAAACACTATTAAAAATGGGGGGGGTGTTTCTCCATGTGAATATATAGTACGTCACGGCTCTTTTTCATGTAAGCACAGTGAAGGTTGCCTAGTATTTTTAAAAACACCCCAAAATACTTATCAGTGTGAAAAATATTGCTGTCTAATGGTCCTAAAAGACTGAAGCATTGTTTTCCTCAAATACCAACATACTTGCACTGTAGAAGTACTTCTAGCTTGTCTCAACATACTCATTTTATATTTTTATTTGCATTAATCAGATGAATTGCATAATTGGACTTGTCGAGTGGTAAAAAAGATCTGTATTGGAGAAGTGGATTTCCTGACTCTTGTGCCTGGAAATAAGTCAACAAGAAAAGTGAAATACGATGTTCTAGCTGCAGCAGTTATCGTAGTTGTGCTCAAATTATTGTTTTTATTAGATGATCACTATGAATGGTAAGTGTACAGGCAAATCTGTAGCAAAGCCCAAATTTCAAATAATGCAAACGATTGTCTTGGATCATTCTTTCTTTAGTAATATTAAATTTATAGTATTTGAATTTTGATTCAGTTCGGTAGCATAAAACGTACACCTGAAGTAATTTTACACATTAAATATTACTTATTTTTAAAAATAATCTGTTTGAATCTGAAACTTGGAATAAAATTAGGGTGTAATTTTTGTCGGTTGTTTTTTAATTTAATGTGAAAAGTGCAGTATCTGGATCTACAAAGTAACCTGATTTTTATATTTTTTTCAGGTTACTTTCAGAGTTTGCTGAAGAAAGAAATAAAAATAACAAAGAAGGTAAGTAAATATTCTAGTAGAAGCAGTCTTATGATTTTGTGAATTAAATAACTTTGTAATCAGGCTTAGAAAGTCTTGTCTTATTGATCATTAAGATGTGTTGTTGTCATTTATTCTTTTAGGGAAAATCTTTATTCAAAGAAAACAGTAGATCCTGTTCATGAAAAATCATCTTGGTTTACCTGCATAATTCTTATTGTACTGGGTAGGGGAATTTGGTACACGTTTTGCTAGGTACCTTTCTGCTTCTCCTTGTGCATGTTTGCCTCTTGTTTTAGAATTTTATGCATTCTAGGTGAAGATGAATGGATATGCAGTAAAGAGGGAATGCACTTTGATCGTAAATAGCAGATACTTAATAGGGGCATCAAACCACATTTATGATAAAATCCAAACTTGTTTAGTCTTGTTAAATAAAATGTCTTAGTGTGTAACATTTTTCAGATGTAATCTGTTTTCTTAGTCCAAATAATCCTGAGAGAGTGTCGAAAAGCTAGCAGCAATTAAGATAGAGAAGATAATGGTGTGAACATGGTTCTTTGAGGGCAGAAAGACCAACTCAAAGATTAGAAATCTTCAGGAAGATGTTCCATGGCCTGATCCAGATCACAGTTGATGATAAGATCACAAATGTGTTATAGTGATTTATCTTCTATGCCTTCAATCCATTTCTGGGTCCATTTTGACCTTTCTGTTACTTTTTAAAAATTTAACTCAATAATAAAATCAGTGTTAGCCATGCATGAGCACAATTACTGCTGTATCTAGAGACAGTCATCACTATGAACTAAAACCAGTAATTCTCATTTTCAAGTGGATACACAAACTTATTTTGGATCTTTTTTTTTCCCCTTGAAAACTTGAAGTACATAATAGTGACAAGAGTAGAAGTTGTGCAACTGCTTACAAGCTGAGGCTCAAAGCCATTAATGTCTTAATGGGGTTTCTCCCTTATTAACAAGTCTCATTGCCCTCGGGAATTAACAGCTCATTCTTTGCCTACTTTTTTACTTTAAAATCTGCTGGTGTAAAATGATCCATATGCTCTGTCCCTATCCTTAAAATGTTGGGGTGATGGTGAGCAGCTGCACAGAGGAGCTGAGGTGAGAATTTCTGTTAGAGCACTGATTAGTGCCAGAGCTCAAAACTGCCTCTGGCATTTTCCCAAAGTTAGTGTGCTGAAATGAATAATGGTTAATACTGAGTTTTAAAGATCCCATTTCTGTTGACTGCATTCTCAATTTAACTATCCTTTCTCTAATTCGGGGGTGGGGGGGGTGTTTAATAAAAAAATAGTATCTCAGCTCCTACAGTCTTTCAAGCCAGACTGGAAGCTGTACAGTAAGTAGATAGTCATAGTTACCTAGTGTGCTTATGTGTGTATGTTCTATGAACTGCACACGTACACAGTACAGTTTATGTTTAAATAAGAATTGATTGAGATGTATATAAGTGTATGTATATCACAGAGCTGTGAATTTTCCAGTCAGCTCTGCTATGTGAACATCAGGCTAGCAGTACTGGCCAGGTAAATGGTTATTATAGTGTAGCATCATATCTCTGACAATGGTTTTGCTTGTGACAGATGCTTAATAATTCTTATGAAGTTTAACAAAAATTTCCACACCCTCCTCCCAGAAAACTGCCCTCCCAGCAGTCTAGGAGTACTTACTTAAACCTCTGGGTTTAAGGAGCTCATAAAAGAAGTTGTATCCACACCTTTGAATTTTAAGAACTACTGAAGGATCTGTCTTTCCTTCATTTGTCTGTTGCTTTTTGAGTCCGTCTATATTTCTAGCATTTAAGACATCCTGTGGCAGGATAACCCCAATAGCAAAAATGCAGATAATACAATATGTATATAAGCTTGATTATAAGAACAGTATATTCACCTTAAAAATGCTTTAAACAGCTAGCTGGCAAAGCTAAGCATGATGCAAGCATCACATGCAGTGCAGCTGGGGTGATGGGGAAATGCAAAGCCTAGTTAATTCACAGTGCAGATAATACACCCACGGGTAATAAGAGTTGATTATATTTAAAATATATAAATCTACACCATAGTTTTGTTTGGAATTCTTATACTTACTGTACGCAGTTGGCCTGCTTCAGTCCTGTGCCTCTTTGGACCACCAATAATAAATGTCCTGCTAGAATGCCATATGCCTTAATGTTTTTGCATGTGCTGGTAAATATTTGTTCACATATCAAGGAGTGAAGTTCCTGTGCTAAAAAACATGGGAAGCTGATAAGAAGTGAATACAATTATCTAGTTTATCTTTCCAGCCCTGTAAGGTTTCATGGCTAGTAGGATAGTCAGTGGGGAGTTGATGAAACCATTTGAAATTTTACATCTGAGCTCGTTTAGATCTTAATAGTTACATTAATCCCTTGAAGTCAGCTTTCAAACAGGGGGAGGCCACTTCGCACTGTGGAGATCTAGTTCCTTTGGTAGAGAGGAGGTAGTTTCTAGGCTTAACTTTCAGAAAGGAGGGAAAAGGTTTGAATTATGCTAAATTTATGAAGTCTATTCTAAGCTAAGGGGCTTCTTCACGCTTATGACATGCTGTTCTTTCACTGTATTTCTGCATTTCTCTTTCTTACGGAATTGTTAGATCAAGTATCTTTTCTTTAAGCACATAGAATTCAGGATAGGTTTGTATACAGGTGGAAGACACAGGATCTAATTGTGTGGAGACTACCTTCTGTGTATTACACATTTCTTTCACTTCTTCCCAACCTAAAATGTGTATGTTTTATTCAGGTGGTCCGTATTTTGAGTTCAAAAAGTGGTACAAGGTGATAAAATGTTCCTTGGATGTGGAGCAAAAGAAATTGGATGAAGAAAGAGCCAAGTAAGAGGTTTTTAAGTACTTTTTTAAGGTAGACAGTTTACATGAAATCCTGACCCCCCCAGAAATTTTAAAAGTTAGGAATTTGCTCCACATTTCTATCCATCAAGCTTGCGTGAATAGAGTGATTAAATCCCTATCTTAATTTTCTATTTACACTGATAATGTTTATCCAGCATATTAATTAAATGCTCACTTTCTGTGACAAGTAGCTTATACAGCTGAACAATTAACTGATTACAGTAAATCTAGGCTTACATGCCTCAGTTTGCCTACTCTGGAAAAAGACTTCCTAAAAGTGTTGGGGGTGGGCAGTGGCTTTTAATAGCACTAACCATTAGATTATTATGATTTTTAATTTAATAGCAATAGCAGTATTTGTAAGAAATTACTATTCTTTTACTTGTTTGCTTCAGCTTTCTTTTTCTTAACAATTCTTATGTCTCTTACTGGTAGGTATCTGTGGAGGTGTGAAAAGCCACTGTTTTATTCAGCCAAGAAGAAATCTAAAGTTCTTAAGAGAAGACGTGAGTAAACTTTGCTTCCTCCCAGCAATGCAGAAATCTGCTCCAACTTTTCCCATCATAGAAAATCTGCAGCCCTGACTGTGATAACGTTTACATCTTAAAATACTTTCTCTTATCTCTTTCATCTCTGGGTACAATTAATGTAGTACTATTTTACAACCTGTGGCTGGAAATCTTCAAACAGACATTTTCCTCATGCTTAACTGAAACTGCCTTTCCCAGTTCCTAATGACCTACGGAACCACATGTCAGAATGAATACTCTGTCCTCAACTTCATTGGTTTGTCAGCTGCATTTATATAACTGTGATCTTCATGAATTGTTGTTGGTCTTCCGTAGCTTTTCTGTCCGTTTTCTCCTTTAGTTTCTCATATCCTTTGGTATGGATATCCCAGTATGTCGTTTGGTAGACCTTGCATGTCCCTCTCCTCTCCCGTTCCTTCTTGCAGTCCTCTAGTGAGGAGGTGAGGAAGGCTTGTCTGAACGTGACTTTACTTGAATAGCTATAGCTATATGTGGTCAGAATGCAGGTACATCTACTTTATTTTAGTAGCTCTAAAAGTACTTACAAGAAACGACTGGGGTTTACGCTGATGTAGAAGCAAACACAAAAAACAACAAAACCACTTATCTGTGGAAATATGGAAAACCAGAATTCTGTTCAACCAAATTAGGTCTGAAGTTCTTCATCCTACATTTAATAGTATCTAGTAAGTATCTAGTAAGCAACAGATATTTGGAGAGAGGTGTTAAGTGTGGCAAGTGATATTTTTCCCTTTATATACTCTTCCAGTTTCTGGAAGTGACTGGTTCAAGGACTTATAAACAACTTGTATAATCCTATTTGGTTTGAATAACTCACGTTGGATTTCTCTTTCAAGAATGCAATTGGGGCTTTTTGAATGTTCTTACTCTTCAAACTTCAGTAGGGGTGATCCTGCAGTCAAGTCATGTTCCATGGAAAAACATGTTTAGGTTTGTTTATTTCAAGCTGATTGTTTGCTCAGATGCCCTTTAATTCCTGTGTTTATAAGAAAAAGTGGATAATGATTAATTATTCATCATTTCTGTGGCACTCTAGATTCCTCTTCTGGGTCTGCTTCTTTTCAAGCTAGAAGAGGACCACTTAGATTACGAAGCTTTACCACTAGTTGTTGCAGGCAGGAATATCACATAATGCCATTGTAAGATTCAAGATTCATCTTAAAACAAATTTAAAATAGTAGAGACAGAGAGTGTTCTAAAACGTGCCAGATACAGGTTTTCAGAAACCTTCCTCGGCCTTCGTTTTTGATGGTAGATTTTAGCGTCCTCTTGAAAGATAAGCTTCCCAGTCCTTGGATTCCTTTAGAATGTCTTTTCTGCTTTTTTTCCCAGTTTATGAATTATTTTATTCAGATACAGGTCATAAAAGAAGTTGAAGCTCCAACAACAGTGGTTTTTAACCTGCTTTTTACCATAGGGAAACAAGGCTTAGGTGGTCATATTTTGTGTGCTGATCTATCATCATACCTTCTTTCCCTTCTCAACCTCAGTAACTTATGAAAGTTTGTCATTCTTTCACTAGCAGTGAGGAAAGGTGAAGTGGGTTTTTTGTTGTTTTTTTCCCCAGTTGAAATTTGCACTAGGAAAAGCTTAACCTTAAATCCATATGTGTATGAAACCAGGCTTCCTTAATTCTGATACACAGGAAACTACTAAAAAAATCTTAGCCAGTCTGAGAGATAGCATACAACCAGGTAAATAATAGCAAAAGGCATCCTGGCCTGTGTTTTCTATCAGCATAAAAATAGCAGCAGTATCAAATGGTTTTTACAGATTTTACTTGGGGAAATGCTTTTGGAGTGCCCCAGTATTAATATTATTAGGTATGAAAGACATGGCATTTGAATTATCTTTCAAAATCTTTCCCTAAAACACATGACAGAGTTGATTTTTAAATGGAATGGGGGAGAGAACATACAGGCCTTCAAGGTTTCTCAGTATTCCACACAGAGGTAAAAAGAAAAAAAGATATGGCACAAATACCCTATTTTCTTCTTGTATTAATTGCCTCTAAACAGTATTCTAATACTTAATACTTTTGCCTTGTTCTTTTTGTTTCTATTTGTACAGGAATGGTTGTGAACTTACAAAATCAGTTTGGCAAGCTGTCTGGTTCAGTGCAACCTGCTGAAAAGCCAAATCCTTCAAGTTTTCAGTTAAGTTGGTATGAAGAAAACACAGATGGGAGTTGTTTTCACGGGCATAGCCTGAAGGGAATTTTGCAAGAAAAATGTGGTTTGCTTACAGCCATGAACCCTGACTATTGGCTGTGTACTGTTAAACTATGTACTGAGAAGTAAGTATTCAAATTTTTGTTAAATACATTTTGGAAAGTTCCCCTGAAAGTAAAGTGCCACATATATATATATTTTACAAATGACAAATATGGGGTGTGTGCACAGCTATGTATTCACATATAGTTAAAATCATTTGTAGAAAGGGGCATGTGCAGAATGGTTAGTCTTGGATTGGGAGTAGACAAATTGTAATACGAAGAGTGATCAAAGTGAGCTTTTGAGAAGAGAGGAGATGAGACAAAATCAACAACTAGAGTCACATGGCAAGAGTAGCAGCTAGGTACAAATACTCACTTCACTTTCTTCTTCATAGTATTTCAGAAAAAACTTGTACCACAACTCTCCAGATAATGGTAAAATGGTTCCATTCCTCTCTCTCCCCTGGCCCCTCTCAAAAGCATAGGAAATTGATTTTCTAAATCACTATAGTGCTTTTGTGGTGGTCTTAATCAAAATTAAAGTTAAAATCAGCAGTCGGAGTTCAAATAAGCAGGCAATTAATGCCTCCAGACCATATCTAAAAAAATAATTACGAGTGAAAAGGACTTTACCACTATTTCATCTAAGCATATTGGTAATCAACAGTTGTATTTTTTACAAGTAGAAAAGTAAAAGAAGAAATTTATTTTACTGGAAAAGTAAAAGAAGGAATATGGGAAAAGAAAACATTTTATGTTATTAAGGAAGTTTAGTGTCTGTCTTACTAGAGAACTGTTCCCAAATCCTGCCTTCACAAGTGAAAGAGAATTTTTTTTTCAATTAAGGGTATATGTATTTATTAGTAAAATTATTTTCTTTAAAGGACCTAAGTAGCAAGGAGAATGATAGCCCAGCTAATCCACCCTTGTACAAAGTTATATGGATATTTATAGAATCATAGAATCGTTTAGGTTGGAAAAGACCTTTAAGATCATCGAATCCCACCATCAACCCAACACCACCATGCCTACTAAACCATGTCCTGATCTGAGTATCTGCCTGGTTTGTGTCGAACTTCTCACTCTTCCTTTAATACCTTCTCCTCTTGCATCAAATTCTGCAAAAAACAGTGAGTTTTCTACTTGGTGGGTGCTGGCAGAGGACCATGGCCAGAGACAGACAGCAAAAGCCTTGCTGAGAGAGTGTAGAAGTTCAGCAGCATTTACTCCAAGGAATAGGAAATATCTAAAACAGTGTTTCTTGTAAACTCCCTGGGTAGCGTAGATACAGCTTCTGGATCATACACCAGTTTTCGGTTCTGCTATTGGTTATATCATGAAACCCTAATCCAAAAGAGGAAGGTACCAGTGAGTATCAGTGAAAAATCTGAACTTTGCAGATGGCTTGGATTCTCCTGAATTTCTCATGTGTGCAATTGGAGGGTGTTTTTTGGAAAGGAGGTCGGGTTACATTAATGTGAAATGAGATTTCGTTAGTGCATTGAATAACATCTTAAATCTTTATCTGGTATATACTTCTAAATGGCATGCTTAAGAGAGCAATAGCCCCTACAGAGTATTAGCGATATGTTCCTGATTTTTTAAATAGTCCCCTTGAAAATAACTGGCTTTTACATGTATGCAGTCTTTTCTGTCTTTCAGTGGATTTATTTGCTTATCTCTATTTTCTTTTCACATTACCTTTCACATATCCACCATGACAGAAATGGGTTGGAATAACGTAAACACAGTGTTATATTACAAGAGCTTTGGTTGCATGGATTCATTCTTTTGTATGAATAAGAACTTTTTTTTCTGAAAGGAGGAGAGGTAATAATCCCTTTACCACAAATTTGCGTAAATCTTATGTACACACTGAATGAGTGGATATTTCGGTGTATGTTTGTGTGAATAATCTTTCATGCAAAGTCTGTTTTTAAGCCTACATTTTCATATGTAATATATTAAAATGTTAATGGAAAACTGTCATAGCCTTCATGAAACAAGATTTTAATTTAAATTCTTACCGGTTAAATTTCCCATTATATCATTTGCAATGCAAGTAGTTAATTATACATCTGACACTTACTTAACTTTGGAAAACAACATCTACTCCTTCAGATATGAGGGTTTATCCTATGCAAGTGTGTGGATGTGTAATAGAAGTAAAAACAAACTTACAAATTCTCTTTCTCTAAAAATCAGCATGGTCTAACTGGGACTACTGAAATGCTTTAATCCTAGGACTAAAGCATGATTTCAGTGTGGGCAAGGCTGAGATCAGTCAAATGGTTGGGGAAATGCTCTTACATTTTCTTTTATTTTAAACTGGATTCTAAATTGATTTGCTATAGAAGTGTTTAGGTGATAGAAGTTTTACGGTTGGACTAGATTTTAGAGGTCTTTTTCAACGTAAATGATTCTATGATTCTATATATGATGAGGTATTACAATGTGTGAAAAATGTTGAGAAAAATGGATTTCCCTTATTACATCTAAATTTAAAATCACCTGGATTTTTTTTTTTAACTCTTCAGATATGCTCTTAGGGTAAATAGCACAAAATGGGGCAAAAATGTGTGTGTGTTTAGGTACTCTTGGGAAAAGGTGTAACTGCAGTTAATCAAATAGGTGCTTTACAGTACTGATGTAATTATACATTTGCCTCAGAATATACAATATCACTCCTCTGCCCCCCCCCCCCCCCCCCCCCCCGATGAAAACTGAGATTTGACACCTAAACGGCCATCAGAGCTGTAGTTGCTGAATCTTAGGGTTGACTAACCCATAGCAAAATGTCTTAATTCATATTAGGCAGAAAATGCAGGTTTGGTTCAACCAACATTTCTCAATGAAGTTTGAATTTAGCCAACACATTGGGTTGTGGGTGTCAGCTAGTGCATTCTGACACTGCTGAAACATCTGATTAAATTTAGTTTTTGTAAGAAGTCACTGGCAGCTTTCGGGGAACGTGAGATAGTCCATAGGATGGGATGTACGACATGATAGTTTCAGATTTCCAATCTGCCAGACTTTGGGAGGCTTTAAACAAAGACTCTGCTCCCTGAAGTGCGGCTTGCATGACACTCCAGGATGGGTCCGTCTGTTCCTCCACTTTGAGGTAAAATGTAAATGTTTGTTGGGCCAGAGGGAGCAAGCAAATGACTCTATAGTCTAGTAATTAGCACACTTGCCCATAAATTGGGACAGACAGATTCCAGTCCTTGTTCTGGTGAATATTTAAGACCGCTGCTCTGAATCAGACAGAGGGGAAATTTTAAACTCTGTTTCTCCACATCCCAGGGCAATACCTAGTAGGCTAGAACATGCATAGGATTTTATGGTGAATAGCACCTGAATCCCCCTATCAATGTAAAAGATTTTTAAAAAAATCAAAACAGCTGGATTTTATACTATTTTAAACTTATAACTTTTAATAAAAACAAATTTGAGTCTAACCCAGAACAGGATATTTTTCCAACCTAAGTTGCTGAACTTAATGTTTACAGAGCTGTCTCTGCAGTCTGTCCTCTGTGTCATCTTTTGTTCAGTCTGGCACTTGTTACCAGCAAGTTCAGCCTACTGTTTTTATTATATATTTCACCAATAAAATCAACTCATCATTTTCATTAACATTTTCACTGTGAAGGCTACAAAATAATTATGCAGAAGGTTGCTATAGCACTAATTACTTTCTGTCAATCTGGTCAATGTTTGCCCCAGTGTTTCCTATATTACTCCTTTGACTTGAACTCAGCTTCTCTCTCTTGTTTCTAGACAGGTGATTTATATTTAGCACACAGAGGCAATGGACAAGAAATAGATGGATTATAATCCCATGGCATAGTGTCAGGAAGAGGAGAGAGGGAACCCTATGGAGAGTGTGCGCAAAGAATCTAGAAAAGAGCCTGGGATGTCTGCATTGGATAGTCTTAGGAATTTTAAAAATAGGGCAAGTTAGCCATCTTCACACTTTGCTAAATTTGCTAAAAGTTGGCACAATGAACACTGGTTCAATTAAGTCCTCAGTGGCAAAGAATGTATTTTTTGCCTGGTTGAGTATGATCCTGCTTCATAGGGCAAGAAGCTATACAGGCTTTTCCTTCTTACCGTGTCTGCACCACCTCTGAACATGTCTTGGTCTACTTCAAGGTTTTGCAGGAGTGGATCCCTTCACAGTATTGACACTGTAGACCAGAATTGTGATTTATGCTGTTGGTAAAATGTAGAGGTTTTATCTGATTACAATTAAATATATTAATGCTAGCTAAATACTAACTAAATACACTTGTAATTTAGGGCTTTTTTTATTTTTACCTTTCTTTTCAGATTGTGTGGTCATCTGGCTCATTACAGAGAAGTGGACTTTCCCCAGAGTTACCATTTTGTACTAAGGTTATTCTCCTTTCTTCTGAGGATACAGCCCTCTTATATCCATGATGAGGTGTGTATGATAGAACACAAGCTTTTTAATAAAAAACTCTGTAAAAAGCCAAAATACAAGACAACCCTAAGGAAGTAAAAAGGCCTAAAAATAACAGTATTAAACCCATGTAAATTAGTTGGTTGGATCCCAAACCATGGTATTACATCTAAAGTTGTAATGATCCTTTTGCCTGCATGGAAATTTTTTGTTAAGATAGTAGTGCTGAGATCCACTACTGTAGTTTGGTTGTAGTGTCATTTTATCTATAATTTAAGTCACTGGTTTCCAGCTGGGAAAGTTATCAAGGAAACTGTTTATCACGATTTATTTCCTTACTTCATATCAGAGCCAACAGGAAGCTATGAAATTACCATTTTTGGGGCATATTTGTACATGCTTTGAGTGTACTGGACGGCACGTTAGCATCTAAATACATTCTGAGATTTTGCAATTGAGGTATTATCTATTTTTTTTACCTACTGTTGTATGACAGCAAATATATTTCTAGAAAGTTATGTTTACTTTGTTTTGAAATAGTGTGTTAACAAATAAAAGAAGCAGTTGGTTGATGTTTTCACTGCAGTGAGTTTTTCAGTCACTGTTTCTAAACAAGCTGTTCTGGAGCAACTCTGGCACTGTTTTCTACATTTCCTTGCATCCTGTTTATCTCCCCATCTCTTGTTATGCCTGAGCCTCTCATTCAAGTTACCACCTTTCAGGTTCATGTTCCATTCCAGGCTTCACAGATTTTGCAGCTACTTTTATACCTGGAACTGCCCATCCTATTTCTTGTGCAACGGTAACTGCCAGGTCCTCCTGTTATTCTTCTATTGCGTTTGAATTTCTTCTGACTGCTTTATAATCCAGCAGCTTGTGTCTCAGCCATTCTACCAGTTTCTCATGCTCAGTCGTATTTAAATTGTCCCAGACAACGTGTAAATGAAGTTGGGTGCTGCCACTACATTTAAAACACCATTACATATGCATATGTTGAACAGAGATAATGAGTGGATATCCAGATGAATAATGCTGCTTTCAATTGAATGAAATAAAATTCAGCAACTCCAACCATCAGTATGGAGTACAGAAGTTGCCAAATCTATTTGATCAAAACCTAAATCAACAGCAGCAGAGAAAAATGGTGCCTGCAGACTTTACAAAGAGTAATAGCTACCTTCCTGAGCAAGGGCTTCAGTGAGATGTAATCAGGGAAGGTAATCAGTTCAGCGCATAGACTCCGAGTATGATGGCAGTTTTTAAAATCCGTTTCAGTTCAATCCGTGAAGCCATTGTCTAAAAACTGGGAACGGGCGAATGGTAGGAGAGGAGATGTGCTGCCCTACCTGTCTGGAGTGAAGTGATAAAGTGGTATTTCAAGCACAGGTAGAGCAGACAGGACTGTTAAAATACTGGCAAACCAGGAGGCTTCGTTGGCTCAGTAGAGGCAGGAGATAATTAAGCATGATGTCCTGATTTAAGGTGACAGAAAAGACAGTTTGGGTGAAAGTTTTTAGGTTTTCAGATATTTTAAGTAGTTACTGTAGAACAGGGATTTAGAGCAATTGTCCCATAAAGTGATTGTAACATGCAGAAGAAAAGGCACAGTTTTAGCCATACAGAGCTAAACCGTGCTTGATGGGGGAAGAGGAAAGAGCAGACTGAGTTGTTACTTGTTGTATGTGTTAGAGATTTCATAAGTCAGTACAGTTTAGTATGTCTAAATCTATTGCCACGTTGCACTAGATACCTCAGACTTCTGACAAGATGTGTGTTGAACTGACGTTTGCATTAATGGACTCAGAATATACCAATTTGAATCTCATCTTGTGTCTGGTGTTTGTGTTTTAAAATTAGCCATTATCTATTATGTTTGACCTCACCTGACTGAATTACTAAAGTTTGTAAATATTTGGTAAAATTATTTATTGTTCTTGTTCTAGATGAGTATTTGTATTGGTTAAAAATCTACAGAAGTGTAATACACATTGTCACTGTTATCAACAGTGCTCGCTCAAGCGACTGAAAGTGTCTCATTCTTTTTACTATAATATCTGTTAAAGTTTTGAATTAGCTATCTAAAAGACACCTTGTTATACACAAAGGATTCATTTAATTCAGAAGTCTTTATTTGAAAGACTTACGCATTTAATTATAGGTATACCTTTCTTTTAAAACTACTGTAGTAGTAAAATCTGAGCTTCATAAATTAAAAATACTGTACTCATTGTTACATTGTTACAAACGTAACAAAGCTCCCTTAGATGTTTGAATAAATTAAGGCTGTACTTTAATAAACAGGAATAAAGCTTGCAGTTAAACATCAAGAGCCATGTGCCTTCTGGACACATAGGTTACCAGTCAGATTTAAAAGTAAAGGGTGTGCCCCTAAAATACTTAATGTTAGTTCTATCCAGTTTAATCAATCAACACTTATGTTGGAGTAACAATGTTTAAGAGGCTGACCAGCACAAGAGTGCCTTATCTTCAGTGAAGTGTAGTTGAGCTCTCTTGGGACAACTACTTTGAGTCCAGTTAATATAACCCTGAGGTGGAGCCGCGCTGGTTGAACAGACAGCTACAGGCAGATAGCTGAAGGGCAGGGTGTCTGCCACAACCCAGCAGTTCCAACCACCTCTTCTATCTACTTTTAATTTACAGGTCCTTTCTGTAACTATTTGCTAAAAATGTTCAGGTAAAGCTCAGCCTTCTGATAGCTACTTTTTTGTACTTCTTCCCATGGAAATTTTAAGTAGAGAACTTGGTTTGTTTTGTTTCTTACTCTAAAAGTTGAATGAGAGTTCCTAAGTATATAGATAAAGTTAAGTGGGTTCTTTTTAGATTAAACTTTTAAAACAGTATATATTGAGAAGACTTATAATAGTTAAATAATTATTAACATAGACAATAGCAAATTGGTTATTCTGAGACCTTGATGTGCCTTCTAAAGTGAATTTAGGGTTTTTCCTAGTTTGTGTGTTATATCTTTTAACACAGTTTTCCTATCTTTAAGAGTACAAAAGTAACCTTGCTTTATGAATTCTCCTAAATAATGCAACTTTTCTGTTGTTTCAGTGGAGAAATATGACAGATGTTTCATTTTCGTTTGAAAGGTACAGCCTTCAGCAGAATTGGTATTTTACCTTACTAGTTTTTCACTACCTCAGTGTGTCTGCATTCTCAATATCAGCTTAGTCTCAGTGAAATACATTTTTCTTTTTATATTTTTTACCATTTTCCAGACATGAATGAGAGGTGTTTGACTTTCTCCTTGACCTTTTATGCAGTGTGAGGGCCCTGAACCTGATTTAACCAGAGAATGAGAATCAGCAAAGTCCAGTGCCTGCAAGCAATGCTAGTCTAATTTATTGGCCATAGTGTGTTGTATGGGCTTCACTGCAATTGCATCTTTCCTAACTTGTTTTTAGCATGACCCCTGAAACAATCGTGTTTGGAATATTTGAGAAAGCTTCGTGCAATGTTGCAGGCAATGCAATTAATAACTTGCTTTCTCATAACTTCTTGGAAAGCTCAAAAGTTTGTGAGAGGTAAAGTCTGAAAATGTTAAATCCCTGAATAAGGTGTCTGCTCCCTGGTTCATCTGTCCTTTCTCCGTGTCAGGTTGAATAAGCTTTATGCTGCTTCACAGGATAACTCCATTTAATGAATCTCCTGTTTTGATCCAAAATGAAATGGGCTTTCCAGCACATGTGGTCATACATATTTCCGGGCTGAGCATTAGTATGTGGATTGGTCAAAGCAGTGTCTCACTGCATTTGTCCTTGCATTAAATGCAGAATGCTTGCTTTCCAATATCTTCTCTACAGTTACTGATCTTATTCCTCCTCACATGTGAAGCTACTTTGTTCCTGGCCAGATTAGATGAGGGAGAGCATAAAGGACATGCCAAGATGTGGAAACAGGCATATGTGAAAGAGCTTTCCTCACTGCTGCCTGTGCTAGGATGCTGCTGAAATGGTGAACACGAGAGTGAGTAAGGGCTGGCAGAACAGGAGATGATGAATGCTTGTGTCCTCACGTGAGGTTATAGCTGCCCTTGTACAACTGCTAATGGCAGCATTTCCAGAGTCAGAACACTCCCCAGTCCTCAGTATCTACACTCTGCCTCTGGCGGTACATTGGGTAGTTTTAAAAGAAAATACAAGCACATTCCTCTGATAATCTCACATGGCTGCTCTGCATTGTAGAAGTATTCTGTGTCTGCTCATAGACTGTCCTCTTGTTCTAGCAGTGGCTTTGCCCATCAGCTGCAGACCCTGCCATTGCCTCGTGAGAATGCCACCAAGTGTGTTCAGTGTGTATGTTGTGATCTCATAGCTTGGTCTGGATCTTGGGATGCTTCTGTGCTGGCTTTTCATGGAGGATCCCTCCAATGGCTGTCTGATCGAGCATTGCATGCCAAGTAGAGGCTGCTGCAAGAGAGAAGGGTGAAGATGCCACCTCTTTACAGGCCCAGGGAAGAGTGTCCTAAAACTACATCCAAGTGCTCCAGCTCTCAAGGTCAGGATATCAGACTGCAGAGCTAGCGAGTTCCTGGTGAGCTGTCAGCTGCTCGCAAGCGAGGCAGGCTTCACACCTGCAGGCAGGCTGGTTCGTGTGCTTCTGAGCAGGACTTCGACCATGGCCCCGTGACATGGTGCAGCAGGGCTCCCCGTGACTGCCACTTGCAACTTGCTAGGATGTGAAGGAATCCACCCATCCCTGGATCTCATCCACACAGTAAGTCGTGTTGCATCAATATAAAATTGTGACAAAACATTTTTGTTTACTGAACTGAGATCTGTGGTGTTTGGAACTCCTAACTGGACAGCTGGGTGGTTTCCATGCTGCGGAGCAAAGCAGATTAGGCGGAGAACAGTATGCAGCGAAAGAGCCGCACACGCTGTTCTCTTGCTACACCACTATCAGCCTGTGCGGCAGGACCTATGTACACTGAAGTCAAACCTGGAGGAAGCACAATATTGAGCAGAGTTCAATGAGACTGGATAACATGCTGAAGATTTTATCGTTAGTAAAATTCTAGGCTTCAGGCTGACTTTTTAAATATATGGGCTGCTGCAAAATTGATTAATTTACACTGTAGTAATTTTAGAGGGTCCTTAGTCAGGCTGATGGAGCTGCACCTCCTGCCCCCGAATAGTCTGCTCTCAACAGCGTCTACATTATCTTTAGGGCTAAATACATAATCAAAAGGGGAATCTTTAAGGAATGCCAGCAAGATTGCATATAGGGATATGAGTAAAGTGAAAAGCAAACTTTAATTTTCCTGTCCATATTTCATACATTGTGCTTTTATTTATTTCTTTACCCTTTTTCCCCCCAGCTTTTTCCAGCTTCTCTTCCCTCCAAGGCTTTTCCAGCTTCCCTTTCCACTGTCACTTGTCTCTCTATTTCTTTCCATTGTGCCTGTTTTCACCTCACTTACTAGTGACTTCATGAACCTCTGCCTGGGCTTTTCTCTCCCCCCCCCAGCCCTTTGATGCCTTCGGGATTATTCTGCAGGGGTCAGTGATCAGCTTCGGGCTTACTTTTCCGGCTCTATCGTTAGTGTCCACAGGCCTGTTGCAAAAAAGAAAAGCTTGCCTGGTGTGCTGTGTAATGGAGAGTATAGAAGATTCACCGCTCTTTCCGGCTAGCTCTGCAGCCTGGCCCTCGCATCCTAGGGGTTCAGATTAAGTAGAAAGTATCTTGTTTTGACTCCCTGGTGCGTTTTGTGAAATCAAAAGTACTGTTACGAACTTGATGCAACTTGTTTATTACACAGGTGTGAATGGCCAGTGCGTGTAGATGATAATTATCAGGTATGAGATTTTAAAACCTTATTTGTTAGGTAAGTCGTAACAGTAACTAATCCTTGTCCAGAATAATTCCCAGTTTCTCTAGATAGTGATGTCAAAAGACAGACTAGGAAGAGGTGCAAGCACATTGAGACAGTGCTCAGCCAGATGGTTGCAAATGGCATGAGAGTTCAGTGGGGCTCCTCACGTGTTTTGAGTGGGATTAATTTTAAAGGAAACGAATATGTGAAGAAGGGAAGGAGAACACTGAAGGCAGGACCAGGGCAGAAGGAAAGGGCTTGAGAGGTGGAGGAGAGCAGCGAGATGGAGGTAAAAGGGCTGAGTGAGGGAAGAAGTTGAAGGGAATGCCAGTCAGCACAGGACAAGGGAAGTCGTGCCAGGGCACTGCCGCATGAGGCTGGCATGGCTTTATGCCCAAGCCAAAGCTCTGCTAAATCCCTTTATGCTTCTTGCCTGATTTTGTTCAGCGATGATGCAACCCAGTTAGTGACATCACAGAAATACACCTACAAGTGGTGTTACAGAGTCTAGATTGTGACTGGCAGATTAGTCAGCGGTGTCACAATCCCGTGTTTATATCATTGTCTCCTGAATGTGGAAGTGATTGCTCTGTCGATAACTAAGTTTTCATCGGCAGATCAGGCTGTTAAGAAAAGCCATCCCTTTTGCAGAGGCAACAGCTTTGATTTGTTTGGAATAAAATCATGGTAAATTCTAGTTAAGTAGAAATACCAACCGTGGAACATTACTAAGATTTTAGCAATTTGGGTGCAATGTAAACATGTGACTGAACTTCAGCATGTACTGCATCTGGGTCACTTACAGCTACAGGGTAGTATTATATTTTATTGTTAATGAAAAGTATGCACGAACAGAAGCAGGGAGCGTGAGGAGTGAATAACACCTGAGAAAGTTAGCAGTCCTTCTCAGCACTTGTGAATTTGAGCTGGTTTTGTAATTTTTATCAGAAACAAAGTGAGTTATACTCGTTTGGAAAAACGTAACTTTCTGACAACTTAATTGGATGACAGAATTTTTTTTCCATAGGTGAGACCAGATAAGAAATTTTCTTCTATGTAGTCTCGAATTACATTTTTAAAACAGGTTAAAAATATAGAATACCTTTTATCGCCATGTCATAAAGAACAATTTACATCAGTTCATTTCACTTTGTAGAGCAAGATTCTCCTTCAGTAATATTTATCTTTTGCTGTCCTAGTGGCGATGTTTGCAGATCCAAACAAAGAATTTTGTATTTAGAACGCTAGTTGTAACCCAATCAGAGGATATTAAGCAACTTCCAGGATTAGACCCTCAGTGAAAGTTTGTTCCCTTTAGTTTCGTATTTCCTTCGGTTGGCTGCTTGAATTGTCCTTCTATAGTTTTGCACTGGAGTATATCCTGTACAAATAGGGAAGAGATTTTGACCTAGAAGGAGAGACCTCTTATTAGTGTGCATACTTTTAAATTACAGTAGCTATCTGAAGCATCTTGACATGCGATAGGTAGCACTGTTGCTATATGGGTTTGATTCAAGTTGTTGCTTAAACAAGCAACCTCCCCCCCTTATTTCTCAAGGAGAAACTTAAGATCTTTCTGATTCAAATTTACGCACGTCACTTTGGCTATATCCGATGTATTTGTAATGTTGCCAGCGTTGTTAGACCGGGGGCTTTAGGCGTATGTATTTCCAGCAGTAACTCCATCGTGAACCTCCCTTTCCCTCCGAACCCGCCTTCATCCGTGAGGCACCTGACGACGCCGGGATTCACGGTGCTCGGGCAGTCAGCGCAGTGCTCCTGCCAATTAACGCGCCTTGTGCCGCCTGTAGACTTTCCTAGCAGCGCGGTTAGTCCCGCAACAAGCAGCGAGGTTGTAGGGGATGGGAGAGGGGAGACCCAGCTCTAGTGCGAAAAGGAGCCCAGGGCCCTTCCCGCGTACCCCGCCGAGAGACCCGGCCCGGCGGCCCCTGAGGCAGTGCCCCATCCAGCCCGGCCCCGGGCCTCGGCCCGGAGCGGGACGGGCCGCGCCGCTGGGGGAGCCCCCGCGGCCGGCGGCCGGGAGAAGAGTGCTGGGGACTCGGGGGCAGCTGCGGTGCCAGCGCCTTAGCCCCCGCGGACGCCGTGCGTGCAGGCGGAGAGGTGAAACCGGGAGGAAAGGGGGGGGGGAGGGGTGGTTTGTTTTTTCCTCACGACAGCAGCCTTCCCCGCGGAGTTTTACTTGTCCCTTACGTGCGCCCTCCCCCGCGTTGTACGACAGGGGCCGCGGCCGGCACCGCCCGGCCCCCACGGGCCGCCTTGGCGCTGCCCCAGCCGCCGCCGCCGCCGCTGCTGCCCGTCCCCCGCGGAGCCCCGCACGGGCTGCGGCACCGCCCCTCCCCGCCCGGCCGCCCAATGGGGGCGCGGCAGCTCCGCCCCCCGCTCGGGGGCAGCCAATGGGAAGCGTCGCGCCGGCGCCCGTCCACCTGCGGCTGCGGGAGCCACCTGAGCGGGCGAGAAAAGCCGACAAAACCCGTCGGTGCGGCGGGCTGCGCGCTGCTCTCTCCGCTCGCCCCCGCCTCGCCCTCTCGACCCGCTGGGCCAGTTCTGCCGCCCGCTGCCTCCGCCAGACATGACACAAGACTACGACAAGTGAGCGAGCCGGGCGGGGAAGCGGGGGGAGAACCGGGTCCGGTCCGACCGGTGCTGCCGCCCCGCCGGGGGGTGGGTGGGTGGGGGGGGTGGTGTGTGCTGCGTCGAGAGGGGCTCGCCGCCCGGGGCCCGCTCTCCTTTGGGGCCGGGCTGGGGGGGAGCCGCTCTCCGCGGGGGCCCGCCCCCCTCCATCTTCTCGGAGGAGCAACTGGAGGCTGCGGCGGGGCGGTGCGAAATGGCGGGGGGGGGCCCGACGGCGGCGCGACCCCGGCGGCCACCCCGCCCCGCGAGGCGAGCGGCGAGGCAGGGCCGGCTTTGAAACCCGACACCCGCGGCGAGGCGTGGGTCAGCGCCGTCCGCCCCCCGCCCCGTCGCGCCGCGCCTTAAAAGCGGGCGGCGGCAGCGAGCGGGCCGCGCCGTCGGGAGGAGCGGGCGCCGCCGCCGCCGCAGCGCCGGGCTGCCCCTCTGCCGGGGGGCTGAGGGAGGCGGGCGGAGCCGCAGCGGCGGGCTGTCCCGTCGTCCGTCCCCCCCGCCCCCGCCGGAGCCCCGCGCCGCTGCCCGGCGGCGGGAGCGGCCCCCATGGACTTCTACGAGGCGCACCCCTCCGGCAAGGTGGATTTCGGCAGGTGAGGGGGGCGGGCGGCGGGCGGCGGACGGTGGGGGGGGGCTCCCGGTCAGCTGGGCTGCAGCTGCCTCGTCCTGCGCGGAGCCGGGCGGCGGAGGAGTTAAGACTGGGCTGGAGGGGCGTTTCGTGTAACTTCGTGGTGGGGGTGCCGAGTCGGCTTCTTCGGACGGATGATCCCTCGCCGTGTTTAACGGCCCGGTTTGGTTTCCAAACTCGTCACCGTGTCCGTCGGTGGCCGTGGGCGCTGGGAGCGAGTAGAAAACGGGGTAACTCTGAGGTGATTTGAAGAACCGGTTATAAAGTTACTGCCTTTTGGGTGATCGGTGACTCAAATGCGCTCATTTCCTAGGGAAAGCGTAAGGGGGTTTACAGGTGGCTTTTTTTTAATATACTACTTTTTCTAGAAAGAGGACGCTGTAACGCAACAGCTCGCTAACTTCACCCTGTGATTAGGATTTTTTATATGTATTTTTACCCCGATGACACTTAATAGACGCGGCCACAGCGATTTAGGTGCACGCACTTCACTTTTCTGGCACGCAGGAAGAAGCCGGCTAAAGAAATCCTCTCTGCTGCCTCAGCATTAGAGGCGTGCTCTGTGCGAGACCACGTATAAAGCACAGCGCGGCTGAGGATCTCCTCACGTCCCGAGCTGAATTGCACGGTGAGGGAGAGAAAGGATGGGCTTTGGATCGGTTAAGTAAGTGAGTTAGAATAGTTTCTGCGATCTGAAGACAGAACGTTGCAGGCTGTGGGATCCTCGCAGGCAAAGAGAGAGTATCTGCTCTTTGTAGTAGTCCTCTGCTTCTGTCACACAGATAATAAATTTCAGAAATTATTAAAACTGCAGTTAGGAAAGATGATATCCAGCCTTTGCTGGATACTACTACTTTGTGAGCGCATCCATGTGCCAGTAATCTTGAAACTTAAAACTTAGGAAAAATAAATGTTTGCCTTCTCTTATTAATAAATCTTCTCATTTTTCTGAAAGAAGCAGTGGTTCTGTTAAGGAATTGAGTTACTCCCAAACCCTGCGCTTCTCTTGATAATTCTGCAGATAATTCTTTCTACTCTGCTTTTAGGGGGGTAGGTTACCTGTAGGGCAATGTGCATTATACTTAAGTGTTGCAATGACAAATCACACAAAAATACCTAGGTTTTGTATTTGCTACGTTTCTGGTTAGTGGCTGCTTTAGTTCTCAGTATTTTTGGTTCTCATTTGGTTCTCTCTTTCCATGTGAGCATTGTGTTGCTGGAGGGGATCAGCTTAGTGGTCTTGTGAGTTCTAGCAAGGCTGACTTAGCCCTTCAGCTTGGCAGGGATGGATCAAGTGAACTGCACCCAGGTTACTTCAGTTGCCTTTTTCTTTATGAGTGACTTTAACTGGAGGGTTTACCCATTTGCTATGGATAGTCAAGGTTTCTTTTATCGCATTGTATAAGAATAGGAGGTTGTACCACGTCCCTAAAGAAAATTCTGCTTTGTCTTCTGCTGCTCACCTCGCCTTGATAGAATCTAGTGGATGTCCTCGATACCAGAGGTATCTGCGTTTTGGTACATTGCATTTTAGTATATGCGTCAGCGTGTACACAAATATGCACAAAGACCTAAAGAAAGGGCCTGGTGCAAGAGCTTGTCTTTTTTTGTCATTGTTGTTTGCCTTTTTCCAACTATATAATACTGATTTATAGCCACAAAGTGCTCTTGCAAGTCCTGGTAACTCCCACTCACTTTAAGTGTCTTCAGCTCAGCCAAGCTGTCCTACTGAAGCTCAGGGAGACTCCAAGACTCTTTGTGTAACCAATAAAGGATCGAACGCATAATTTGCAAAGTGCTTTGCAATCTTTTTTGGTAGAAGGTGGTGATAAATGTAGGATACTGTTAAGCTGATTATAGTGATTAGAGTATTTCACAACTTTGTTTCACAACTTTTTGTATTTGTAGTGTATTTCAATCTCTGCATGCATCTGGGTAGATAGCTTAAAAGAATGCTTATCTACCGGGGAAGGTGTGTGATGATGGTGGGGAACTGCTTTTTGTGGGGTTTGATTTTTTTAAAAATATATTTATTTATTTATTTTAAACTATTACCAATTCATTAAAAAAAAGTTCTGAATTTGGGATTATTTAAGAAAATAAAATAGCCTCCCTTCTCTCCCCACCAATCTGCAGTAAACTATTGTTACATTTGCACTGGAAGGAAAACTGTTTGAATTGGTTTAAAAGTCAGATTTAAACAACATTAACTTGAACTCACTTGAAAGATGAAGCGTATATTTTACCAATAGAACCAAAATATATTAAGTTGTCTAAGCTGGTAGGACAGTGTTTTCTACAGATGTCCCACTTTCATCTGTGGGCAGAAGGTTCAAGTTCCCAGCAATCTCAAAAAGTTCAGAGTAAATATAATTTTTTTTTTAATACTACGACATAAAGGAAAAAACTCAGGGTTTTTTCTTTTTTCCCAGTCATGTGTTGAGCATGTTTCAAACCAGTGTCATGGATTATTTCAACAGTAACCAGGCAGTAACTCTTTCGTCTTCCCTTGTCAGAAAAATTCACTGCCAAATTGATTTGAGGTCCCTTTGACCAATTTCCCTATGTAGTCTATAATCGGCAGCTTCTAGGTGGTATTTTCAGATACACTCTGAGACCAAAGACACCTTTTGAAAGCATTGTGGGAAAGAGATATTTCATTAATTCATGTTTTCTACTTCCCCATGGGAACTGGAGCAGGTTGCAGCTTGGTAGTATTACGTGGGATGTGCTAGAGGTTTTGTAGGTGGTAAGGCCAGTAAGCGTGTGTAACTCTTTCTGGGTTGGATTCAGAGCATGAACAGGTCAGTTGTGCTTTTAAACGGCTTTGCCTTTTTATATAGACTCATGTAATCTAGCTGAGTTTGGTCAAATTAATCCTGATTTACTCTGAGCGTGAGTGAGATCAGAATTAGGTTTCTGGGCTTTTTGTGTTGACTAATCCTTGCAGTGCACTGAATCAGAATATGAACCCTGTGAAACTGGGGCAGCTAATTTTGAAGAACTTTAGGAATGTTTTTCATGTGTTCTAACAGGTGGCTTTTTTCTTTCTTCTTTTTTTTATGATTCAAGTAAAAGGCCCGTGTTGGTTCTTCAGAATGACTCTCTCTACTCTCAGAGACGTCCTTACACCAGTGAAGATGAGGCCTGGAAAACCTTTCTTGAAAATCCCCTTACAGCAGCTACCAAAGCCATGATGAGCATCAATGGTGATGAAGACAGCGCAGCTGCCCTCGGACTGCTCTATGATTACTACAAGGTAGAGTGGGTATGCTCTGACAGCCAGCGGAGCTCTTGTTCCACCTGTGGAGAAGGTGTCATTTGCTAGAGGATTTTGCAGAAGCTATGTATGGATCACGAGGACTTTAAACTATGTGGTTTTTAAATGGAAAAAATTCCATGTCCCTTTTTCTGAAAACTGGTTTATTTTTAGCTCAGTAAAATAAGATCCCCCAAATCTTAATGTAATGGGTCAAAAGCTTCAGTAGCACTTTGCGTGTCAACTCCAGGTTCTGCAGGAGGTGATGTATTATAGAAATAGTCATGAAGGATGAGACTTTGGGAGCATGTCCCTGTCTGAATGTAAATACACATGGAGAAAGAAACTTCTCTCCTTTTGCTCACGTGATCCCTATTCTGGTGGGACCCTTGGCTTTTGTTGGGGCTTTGATGTGCTACTTTAGTCTCACATGATACTAAGCTGTAACTACAGATTTTTGGTGGTGTGTGGGCCGGAAGTGTCCACCTGAAGGAGTTGCTGTCTGCATCCCTTGTTATCTTCAGTGAGCTTCAGCTGTTGTAATCTGTTAAATCCTTTGACAACTGTCATTGTCTTCCCCTGTGTTCATGGTCCTCTCCTTGTGCCTTCCTAGGTGCTCAGAGGTGAATTGAACAGTCAAACAGATAACCTGGTTTGTGTGGGATACATTTTGCTGAGCTTTCTTTCCTAAATACCAGAAGTCTAAGCTAGGGTAGTTATGTCCAATCCATGTCCAAGTCAGTGGAGACCAGCAAGTGTTTCCAGGCGGGGAGGAGTCCTGCTCATGTTAGATGCCTGTGTTACAGTGGCCTGGCTCACTGGGTGGAGATGCCTTTCTTTACTTTGCTGAGCATGCAGGGAGGCCAGGAGGCTGACTTGACTCGCATGCCTGACACTTTGGCTAGTGTCTTAACAGCAGTGAGTGTAATTGCCAGTGTCTATATTCTTCAAGCATGAGGAGAGGTTGCCTTGTGCACGCAAAAACCTTGCCTGCCCTTTTAAGAGTTGAACATGTCTTACGTATCAAAATGTTCTTGTAATGCTTAATATGGAGATTAGCACTCCGCATGCACACGACAGAATGCCACAAAGTCACTGATGTGGATGATATTCAGCTAGTTCTGTGAGAAAACTGGCTTTCTGCTTTGTGCCTGTGCTTGCTCTGCTTTTGGAAAAAAAACCCACACCGCTTTTCACCAGAACCTTTTTAATCCACAAAATCAGTTTTGATTTCTAAACCTGTAGATTACAAAGAGAGCGTTGATGTTGATCCCTCACGCTTGGCAAAGCAGAAGGGATTTGCTGTACATTAATGTCTAATTCAGGGTTTCCTCTTACGTTTGGGTATCAGTGAGTGTACAGAAAAATCTGTGGAAGAACAGGTATCCCGTACGCTTGCATGAAGCAAAATGTTTAGAGGTTGAAAGATTTATTGGGGGTTGTTACGAAGTAATGCTAGAGGGACAACATCTAGACATTTCTAGTATGCCCCCTCTGCAATATTAAAGGCAGCCAATGAGATCACCTTTGTATTTAAAAAAAACAACCCAAAAAAACAAACAAAACCAAAACCCAACAACTTGAGTTTTCTTCCACTTGACTAGTGAGCCACCCTGGTAGCTCAACTGTGATTAATAAGGCCTTACAGGAAACAAATGTTTGATCAAAATCTAGAGTTTAGGAGTGTTGGCCAAACGCAGCTCAGAAGACCCTTGTTTTTCAGTGACTAGTAGTGTTGGCCTCCTAGCAGTTTCCAGCTAAAGGTTCTCCAAATTTTGCTGGTTACTGTGGAGAATCCAACAATTCTGGTGTTACTGGAGATTCCAGGTTATGTGGAAGAGCCAGGACTTAGGTGTTAGTCGGGCGCTGTTTAGAGAAGCTTGCTGTTTGTGCAGGTAAGCCATCAGCCTTTGAGTTAGCAGTAAAGTGGTGGTTCCCTGCATTGCACCCAAGCTGGCAAAGGCAGGCAGTCTCTGAGCAGGCTTCAGAGAAGGAATGTGGTGGGAGTTTACTCCTCCTTACACCAGAAGGTGTTTGCTTTGCTCATTCAGGAGGCGTGTTGAGGGTGACAAAAGCCCTGGGTGCCATGTGTGGGCTTGCTGTGCGGTTGAGGGGACCTGAGCACCATAGGCTTGTGCCAGTGGTGGCAAGAGCTGTTTGGGTCGCTGGGGCACTGGCTGTGTGCTCCAGTGAACCAAGCTGCTGCAGGTTGAAGAGTTCACCTTCTTCTGTATGCCTTGGCCTTGCCGCACGGCCAGGAAAATGGCACGTATCTGTGTGTGGACGAGGTGGCTTGTGATCAGTGTTGTAGTATGTGGTGTTTTCAGGGCAAATCCTGTCCACAGCATAAAATATGAGGAGCAGTATTGAGCTGTCTTAAATCCAGAGCACTGGTCATTACCTTTTGTTTATAAAAGATTTAATACAGTTTGGGACAGGGTGTTGTATGTGACTGTGCATAAAAATGATGTGTAGCATCCCAATACACTTACTGGACCTGAGCGTCCCCAAATCCCCTGGTCTCCAAGGAGAAAGGAAAGCCTCAAGTGGTCTTTGAGGAAGTGGCCTAGAGAGCACGTGTTCATGGGAGGCTGTGGAGCAGCCTTCTTTCACAAGCCTTGAGCTCATCCAGCAAGCTGAACCCTGCCAGCCTGCAGAGGAGGAAGACTTCACTGCTGGAGCAAACCTTGGGGGCTCTGCTTCTGGTCCTGCTCACTCCAGTGTTGGTGCTCCAGCCAGGGATGGACTGTTTTCTGCACCGGTTTTCCCACCGCCTGGTGCTGGCAGGAGCCCAGGGCCGGCACAGCTGGCCAAGTAGTCTACACAGGGATTGGCAGGACATCACCTGGGGTGGGCCTGGCATCCCAAAGCTGTACGAACATTGGTCAAACTGTAATGCTAATAATGACTGGTATCAGAGAGTGATGCTTACTTAATTTGACTGTCGCTGTGTGTTTGAGGAGTGGTGGTTTTGGGTGTTTTTTTTGTATGGGAGGAAGAACGCAATTACAGCATGTCTTGTATTTCCTAGGTTCCAAGGGAGAGGAGATCTTCAACAGCTAAACCAGAGGTAGAACATCCTGACCAAGACCATAGCAAAAGGTATTAGTTTTTATTATTGTTTGTCTGCTTATGTCCCTTCCCTCCTACACCACCAAAGCTGCTGAAGAAAAGTAACGTGCTGCTGCACTCCAGCGTTGTGCTGGAAGAGAGAAGTGGTTTGCTTTTACTCTGTGCCCCAAATTCCTGCACTGCCCCAAGAACAGGATGGGGATTGGACCATGATGTGGAGAGCTGAGGCCCAAGCTGCTGCTCATCGCCATCCATCTGCTTTCTCTGTACTGGTGTCATACAGTCAGCATAGCAAAAGCTGGTCTTTTTAACACTAGGCACAGCCTGGTAATGCATGCACCCCTTCCCTAGGCTGCGGAGGTGACTGGTGATCCTTTTATTTTTGCAGGTGGTTGCCTCAGTTGCTCACTGCTGACTTTGTTCTCAGCTACCAGCAGCATTGCTTCTTCATGCATGGGCTGATAGGGAAGGACTTCAAAGTGCTTGCGATTTAGTTTTGGTTTTGTATTGTTCATGGACTTCTTTTGTATCCTCTGGAATGCCTGCCTTTCTTCCTCTTCCTGCCCTCCCTCTCTCGTGCCTTCCAAGCAGAAGATGATACTGACTTAAGTAAATATTACAAATGTGAGGTTCATTAAAGCCAGGCTTCCCCTCCTACCATCCTCTTCCTTTGGACAGACTAGAATGCTTTAAGGACTCAAGGTGGAGTTTTGTGGTCTGGCTGAGCCCATTGAACAACTCGTTGAGAAGAGCAGTCTGGTTCCCAGCCATGTGTTCCCACTGCTCCCCTCATACCAACTCTGGTCTTCCACTGACCCATAACCTAGCAGGAAAAAAAAGAGGAGGCTAGTTTTCTGCCAGTGGAACAAGCTGAACTGGCTCACCAAGGGGTTGGGGCAGCGTCAGAATTGGTGCAAAGGAGAGGGGCAGGACCACGTTGTGGGGAGGGAGAAAGGGAGGGCAGGCTGACTTAGTGGCTGCTAGCTATGAGGTCAGCTCAGCCACAGATCTCGGTGTTGTCGTGGCAGAAATGAGTATGGTGGGGTGGAGAGTGGAAAGTTATGCAAACTACTCCCAGGAGTCTCGGTGTGGATTTTCTTGGGGGTTTGCGCATGAAAAAGGGGTGTAATTTTCCTATTAGTGCTTCCCAGGTGGCGTGCAGTCCTAGGGCAGAGGAGCAGCAGCCTTGCTCTCAGTCCTTCTCGGTCTGCCAAAGAGCAGTTTCATGGAGCCTGTGTGTGCCAATGAGTGGCGGGAAGGGCCTCAGAGTGCTTAGTGTTGGACTGCTGTTTTCCAAGCAGTGAGGATCTGGCCTGTGAACTCTCACCCTTTGCTCCAGGGTAATTCATCTCCAAGGTGGGGTTGTTAGCAGTGGGTGAGATGTTTTGTTTTTTTGGTTTGTGTTGGTTTTGGTTTTTTGTTGGTTTTTTTTTGAATGAGTTTCTCGGCTTTTCAGGTTAGGATTGAGCTGTTCTGCACGAGCAGGAGAGGTGGTGTCAGCTGTCCTTGTCCAAAAGGCCGAGAAGTATTTCTAGCTCTTGTTTAATGAGAAAATGAGCTGTATAATTTATGCATGATTTTTTTCTTTGTCCTTTAAAGGAACAGCATCCCAAATGTAACAGAACAGTCACTCATTTCTGCTGGAGAAAACAGAGTCCAGGTTCTGAAAAATGTGCCTTTCAATATTGTCCTTCCACACACACCCCAGATGGGCATGGACAAGAGAGGCCACCTTACAACCCCTGACACGACAGTCACCGTTTCAATTGCTACGATGCCCACCCATTCCATCAAAACAGAGACGCAGCCCCATGGCTTTGCAGTGGGCATCCCACCAAGTGTCTACCACCCTGAGCCCCCTGAGCGGGTGGTGGTCTTCGACAGGAACCTCAATCCCGACCAGTTCAGTTCCAACACCCAGCCTCAAAACTCCCAGAGGCGAACACCGGACTCCACCTTCTCAGAGACTTTCAAAGAGGGCGTGCAAGAGGTACCAAGAGAGGCAGTTGCTGTGTGCGTGTGTGCATGTCTTGATCTGGATGGAGAGATCCAGTTCCATCTTTAACTATTCTTGCTACTTGAGCCAGAAATCTGTCTGGGAATTTAGGAATAGAAGACTTTGTCAGAAAGGTGCATAAGTTTAACTTGGTAAATAAAACCTTCACAACAAGAAATCATTATCAAAAGCAAATGATTAGTCTTACTAGTGACAGAGCCTTTGACTTGCAGAGTGTGGAAATAGGTATCTTGATCCACAGCACCGGGCCAGGTTTTGCAAGAATTCAGCACTCTGCAGTGCCTTTGCAGGTACCAAAGTGAAGTGACTATGTCTGTAAGCTTCCTTTCTGCTGGTTTCTAGGTGTGGTGTGTGTGTCAGTAGAAAACAGTCGGTGTATTTAGGGGCTTTGAGTGAGAGTTAAACCTAGATAAAAATCCCTGTTTTTTGTTTTATGGTACCAACTGAAAACAACAGCGTAACCATGTTTTGATTTTTAAGCCAGAACTCAAGGAACTGTGTAGCTATGCCCTTTCTTGGAGATTTGGGAAGGCTTTAAAATGTTGCCCTAACCTGACTCAGAAGTCTTGTGAGATGTTTTGCTTAGTTGACACCCAAAAGTTTTGGATTAAAACCCTGCTCAAGTGTCCTGTTTGTGCAGACCAAAAATCAGTTGTTATCTGATGATCAGTTTGCCTGCCAGAAGTTCTGTGGTAATGAGTATCTGTTTAATCTTGACTTTTCTTGTTGCTGCTGTATTAATTGTTGTGTTGTTTTGTTTTGTGTCTACCCCAGGTTTTCTTTCCTACTGAACTGAATCTCCGAATGGCCAACATGAATTCAGAAGATTATGTTTTTGACAGCATTTCTGGGTAATGCTTAAGGCCCCCGTTGGCCCGTATCCTCCTGTTCTCTTACAGTTGTCCATGAGCAAGCAGTACAGCTCATGCCCTTCTGAAATGAGTCTCTGTCAGGCAGTGGGGGGGGCTGTGGGTTTCAAAACCACAACAATGTCTGCTCATTTGAATTTCACAGTTGAAAATCCTACCTGTATATTTGAGGAAAACAACCTGCAGGGTTGGAAATACCACCCGGTTTCAGTTGCTGTCCTTATACCACATCCCTGTCCCATGGGAAGATGCAGCGCTGTCTGTCAGCTCTGCAGTGGTCTTGGAGTTGGCTTCCAGCTGTGTCCCTCTCCCTGGCCTCCTTGCCTTGCCCTCTCCCTGCTGGAAATCTACAGCAGAAATAGGAAGCATGAAACTCATCTGAACTCTAAGGGAGGGGAATAAATTAGTTGTTTGGTTAGCTGCAGTTGACCAAGAGGGAAGAGGAGAAGACCATGGCCACTGAATGGCTTATTAGCTTGTGAATTTAATTTAATTGCTAGTAGATACTTTTCTGTTCCATGAGAGCAGCTTGCTGCTCTCAGCCTGAATAGGGAGCTTCCAGTCTGGCCCACTGATGTGTCTTGGGATGTAGTTTGCCAAGAACTTCTCTTAAATGTTCATTCATGAAGGAAATGGTTGAAAAAGGGGCTCATCCTGTTTTCCAACTTCCTTGCCTGTTGACGGCTTAGTGAGTCAACTAACGACTTTGGAATTTCTCCAAATTAAATGTGAAACGTTTAATCGGCTTTCCAGGAAAATGCCTTAGCAATCACTGCCCTCTTCGCTTTGTAGGAATAACTTTGAGTACACTCTGGAAGCTTCCAAGTCCCTCCGACAGAAGCCTGGGGACAGCACGATGACTTACCTGAATAAAGGTCAATTTTACCCGATCACGCTGAAAGAAGTCAGCAGCAGTGAAGGAATCCATCACCCCATCAGTAAAGTCCGAGTGAGTGGGAGCTCTTGTGGTTTCTTGGGAAAGAGGGTGTGTACAATGGTAGCCTCAAACTCTCCCGAAGTGCAGTAATCTAAACCTGAGCATCAGCACTAAGGCCAGCTTACCTGCTCTCTTACGTCAATGTTCGTTCCTTTGCTGTCCACCTACTTCCAGACCAGCCCATCCTGGCTCAGTCTGTTAAGAAGTGGTGTCAGCACTTGTGTAAAGGTGATGCAACACCTGGAATGAGATTCTTGAACTCCAGTTAGGAGAGCAGTTCTGCTCATCTCTGTTTATGACCCAGAAAGTGCTGTCTGTCTTCCTGTATGGCAGCAGTGTGCCAGGTACACTGTCGTGTGTCAAGTTGGAAAGCCTAAAGCAGAAAACCTGATACCAACAAGAACTTCCAAAATAAATATAAATGTACTCTCTGGCCTTTTCTCTTTCATGTGTTTGTGGTGGTGTTCGGGGTTTTTTTTGGGGGGGAGGGTGGTGTTCAGTTGTGTGGTTTTTTTTTAAATATTACTCCCTTCCACTCTCCTTTCAGAGTGTCATCATGGTTGTGTTTGCTGAAGACAAAACAAGGGAAGATCAGCTCAGGCACTGGAAATATTGGCACTCAAGACAGCACACGGCCAAACAAAGATGCATTGACATAGGTAAGGAACGCTGTCATTGCTGATGTCAAACTCCAAACCTGATTCATTGGCAAGGTTTTGTTTTCTGCTAAAGCTTTGTTATTTTAAGGGACCTTTGGATCGCGCTCTCTGCTATCCGTAGCTTTGCTGAAAGCCCAGAGAGAGCTTTTGATTGCTTGGAACTAATGCTGTAGTTTTTAGGACTCCTTGAAGAGGCTGAATTTTGGAGGATTTTGGTTGGTGAGCAGGCCAAGTTCAGGGTTTTGCATTGGGAGAACTAACATGCCCCTCCAAACTACAACTGCTCTGGCATATCCTGGTGCTTGTAGCCAAATAGCAGGTTATAGACTCTGTGGCTGTCCTAAATATTGTGTTTCTTCAAAGGACAAGATCCTTGTAGGAATACCTTGACACTAATGATCCTCCTTCCCACAGCTTCGCTCACAAGTGGTCTTTGGTACGCGTAAAAAGAGAAAACTCTGCAAATTTCCACTTGCCTCCAGACAAGGCTGGGGCTGGCTGGCTTCCAGCCTTCTCTGGCTAAAGGCTGGGTTGTAACTCCTCGTCCCTTCCTTCTGTGAAATAAAAGCAGGGATTAATCACTTGGCACTTAAAGCAGACGCGCATGCAAATCTTTGTTATTGAAGGGAGTTTTACTGAGAGCTTATGCCCTTGCTGTACAGGGTAGAGTTTCCCGCACATAGCAGGTTGTGGCACAGGACATGCGATATTTGGGGTGTCTGCCTTTCTCACTAGAGTTTCTAGTTTGGAATTTCTGCAGAGTCCCATTTTCCTCCTTCCTCCTGTTTGGTTTTGGTTTGGGTTTTTTTTTTTTTTTTTTTTTTTTTCTGTATGAGAACCATTTCCAGCCTTTTTAATGATCCACTCTTAAGTGCAATGCAGCTTCCTTTGCCCCCAAGGGCTTGCTGAGGAGTTGTAGTTTCTAGCTGCTCTGTGTGACTAAGGACTCCAGATGGTATCTCCTCTTCCTCTCCCTCATGCATCCTTCTTTCTAACAGCTGACTACAAGGAAAGCTTCAACACCATCAGTAACATTGAGGAGATCGCGTACAATGCCATATCCTTCACTTGGGACATCAATGAGGAAGCAAAGGTATGTAGCCGTGATTATATTTCCTGTCCTTTTAGCAGATTCGGGGGCTGGGGGAGGGGAAGGGTGTGTGGCCTACCTGGTGATTAGCATGTAACAAGTTTGTTTACGCTCTTACATTAGGCAAAACCTTCTGGCTATTTCTTAAGAGGGTTTGCATGTGCAACTGCTTCAAGGTTCTTGGCAGAACTGCCTACCTGACAGACAAGTACTGACAAAAGGAAGCGCTGAGCGTTTCCAGAGCAGATGAAGTGGTGCGGGAGGTGTGATAGAGCATAGCTGGGCTTGGCAGCGAGCACAGTCTCCCAGAGGATCCCTGCGTGAGGCGGGGGGCAGCTTCTGAGGGATTTAGGCTTTGGCAATGGGCTTGCCTTTAGCAGAAGAGGGAGTAGCTGCTGCCTTTGAGCTCCCAAAGCATGTGTTGCTGAAACCATGGATCCCGACACCCAGTGACCTATTTCAAGCTAGAGCAGCCTCCTGGTGAACTCTGGTTTGATCTTTTTTCAGAGCTATGGGCACTGTGGTAGGTGCGTAAGTACGGGCAGCTTCCCTAGCTAGTAGCTGGGTGCAAGGACAGCAGGTCAGAGTGGAGTCACCTCAGTTCCAAAGGCATTTCCCACCAGCTTGTTGCTGGAGTCAAAGTGCAGGAGTTTTCTTTGGAGAATTTCATTACTGCCTGGGTTTTCATTAAAAATTGGGAACAGTCTCCTTCAATTTTTGGAGACCGGCTGTTCCCTTGCTGGTACATCATATGCTAGTCACCAGCATCATGGGGAAAACTACCGACGGCTGCAGAGTGCCATGTCTAGGGAGAGCCTAGCTTGGGGGACAGAGGAGCAGAGAATGCAAAGGTCCTTCTCTAGAGCTATGTGTGCTACTACACTCTGCAGGGAGGTACAGCGGGTGGTGTCACTGCACAGAGCTCACTGTCACCCTGAGCTTTGCTCTGTGCTGCACAAGGGCTGTGGAGAACAGGCAGGGAGAGGTGGTCTGGGGGCTGCTGTTGTGTTTCAGCTCTGTGGGAGAAGTTTGGGATGCTTAGCAGGCAGCAACGAGGAGCTGTGTGTGCTGCTGCCTTGCAGCATGCATGACATTACTTGTGAGGCTGGCGCTGGGTGCCAGGCTTCCCTGTTCACCAGATTTGACTGGATGACAGGGAGAGAAGGATGGCAGGGAGGGCCTTACCTACTGGAGGATGCTAAAGGGCTGACGTGATTTTTGAAGCATGAAGCACTTTGCTGTGTGAACAAACAGATGAAGCTTCAGAAGGGCTGTCAAAAGGAGGCAGTTAAGTATTCCCGAAATGTTATCCTGCTGCCATAGCCAGTCTAACATTCAAGGAACCTGGCTAATCAGTGTCTGCAGGGTACTTGAGGGCTTAGCATTTGCACGCAGGGATGGATCATGCAAGACAGAGCAATGATTTCAGGTCCCCAAGGAGTCAGAAGCACTTCACAGCTCTGCAGCTGCCTCTCTGCTGGCTGAGCCATCCTACAGCAGTAGGGACAGGCTGCTAACCCAGGAGCTGGGCTTAGAGCTGGCGCCGAGAACCCTGTGCCTGCCCCAATGAAAGCCATCCCTTCTCACCAGGTGACAGAGCCCAGCCCTACGAAGCAGGTGGTTATTGCCCAGGTACTCTACAGACCCCTGAATGAGTGGTTTCAGTCTATAGTGAAATTGCCAATAGCAGCTTGAAAAGGTCTAAGGACCCTCATGGTGATATTTCAGCTTGGGGCTGAACTTCACAGGATGAGGTGGTATGGGGAAGTGTGAACCAGACTGGGTTTGTAGCTACAGAGGGAAATTTGCTTCCAGATTCACAGTCTCAGTGTGCGAGATCCATGTACTTTGAGGATTGGTTTGTATGAAGCCACGGAGGGTAGTGTTGATACCAAGCGTGCAAGCCTTGGCTCCTGGGATCAGAATCATATTAAGACAAAAATACTCTGGACTTCAGTGATCAAAGAACTGGCATTTTTAGCAAATGTTCTATGTGTTTAAGTGTCTGTTTAACTTTTTTTTTTCTCCCCCTAAGTGGATGCATTTTTGTCAACGGTTGGATTTCTCACCAGTAGAGCTGCAGTTCTTTCTCGACTCCTGTGATCTTATCAGGAGATGTCTGAGCCAATTTCAACAATTTTTATTGTATGGTTCATTTACCTTGCATGCTCTCTCCCCCTCTCTTTTATTTTAATTTTCTTTCTTTTTGTCTTTTTTTTTTCTCCCCAAACAATAGTCTTGAAGTATATGAAGAGAGCAGGGAATAAATAGAGCTGAGTCTCTGATGCTACAGAAAGTCCTCCACTGTGATAAATACAGTGTCTTATATTTAATAACAGCAGCAGTGCTGCATAGATGGTATGTTTAACCAGCCAGCAAGCCTTGATTATTAGAAATTTGCTTCCTGAGCCCTGGAGTTACCTGGACCAGAGCCAGGTGATTCTTCTGCGATTGCTGCTTCTCCCATTTCCCTCTTGCTCTTGCTCCCAGTTTGCTGTGGGAATGATTTGATCCTGTGCAGTGGTGTCAAATGGGAGGTGATGAGGCTCTGCGTCTGGGGTTTTTGGTGTAATTACTCATTTAGGCACCCAGGGCTCTGGGTGTGTGTTGGATTTAAGGGAGAAACAGCATATTGTTACAAGAAGTTGCCCCTAGCAGCTCTGGGACCAGGTACTTGCTCTTCTTGTGCTAGCCCTCGTTGTGGGGGTGTACAAGAATATTGGAACTCTGCTGCTTTGTCTGTGCCGGAGGGTGTCACCTGCCTGAGAGAGTGCTTTGCCAGTCCCCTTGGGGCACTTCAGGGATTTTGTAAAGTGCAGCTTTCTGGTGAAGAAACGCTGTTTCCAGGTGATACCAGTCACGTGCTCACTCTGTAGCAAGGAAAATGTGTGTATTTTGCAGCTGTTGAGTTGGGGGATGGCAAGTATGTTTGAGATGCCCTCAGCAACCAGAATTTCCTGGTTGTGTTGTGCTGGGAGAGCTGAGGGATATGCCAGGGCTTTGGATGCCGGACACAGCAGGCAGGTCTGGTTCTGCACGGGTGGAATTGTCACACAGCTGGCTGCATTGGTGTGCTGTTTGTGAGCCCATGTGTGTAGAAACCAGGAGTATTTCATGCAGGACAGACACTTGCCACTCTGGGACCAGACAGTGTCCGTGGGTTTCAGAGCAAATGCTATGTACTTCTTTCTGGCAGCTCCTCTCTGCCCTCTTCTGTTGCTTTGGGACATCACAGGAGCGGCTAGAAGTGGCCACTTTATGGAATAGAGGTGGGTTCAGTATTCCCTGAGCGTGTTCGAGCTGGAAGAGGGCCCATGATCCAAAGCCTCCTTGCTCTGAGACAGTGAAGTGAGCCGAGGGTGGGGAGGAAAAGACAGACTGCCCCAAAGTGGTGCTCCTGAGACTGGAAGTAAAGCAAGGACAGGGTAGAAGATTGACAGGAGGCACTCCAGAGTGGGGGAGTGGTGACTCTGGGGGGCTTCCAGGTGTGTCCGTGTTAGCAGTGGGGTCTGATCCCACCACCCGACAGATCAGGGTAGGGGAAGAACTGGGTGAGGAGGTAATCGTGCTTTGTGAGGAGAAAGAGGGAGATGGTGAACTGGGAAATTAGTTGATAAACTAGTGAGTTGTTGAATTGGATATTCAGGAAAGCCAGCACAGCTACTCAGTCAGGAGCCATCCTGGTTGGTTGGAAGCATGGTCTGATGAGTCTGACAAAGATGTGTAGCTGATACACTCACTTGCACTCAACAGGTAATGCTGAAGTTACCCTGAGGCTTGTGGAGACTTCATTCCCACTCTGTCCTGGATGTCTGCTGTGTTGGGCAGACAGTTGAGGTGGGGTTCTTCTGCGAACAACTTTTAGATGTCTGAACACAAGCTCGTCATCTTTCACTTCTATGACTTCATTAGGGACAGGGTGTCTAGAGCTGGAGGAGCTTTTTCTGGAGGTGCCTGCCCCTCCTCATTGACTCAGCAGGCTTGGCCATCTTTAAAATCAGGAGATTTTAAAGGTAGGGAAGAGGAATCCTATCCTTGCAGCCCTTTTTTGCCTCCTCCATATGTCAATTGGGAGAAGTGTTTGTAGTTTCAGGTCATGAGTTTTGAGGCTGGGAACCATCTCTTCCCAGGTCTGTACAGCACAACTGGTACCCATTAGAGGTCTTTTAATGAAAATTGCCACTACGTGCATGGTTAAATGCACATTTTTTTCGAATGTTTCCTGCTACTCTTCATATTGTTGGCCATTGTCCTGTTACCTCTGTTGTGTTACCCGTTAGGCTGTGAAGAAAATTCTCTATCCCTTAACTTTGGCCTGGGGACATGGCCTGCTCTCAGGTCAGTGGCAGTTGAACAATCTGGACGGATCAGTTTCCCCAGGGTTAAGTGGCTTTGTTGGATCCCGCTTTGCTCAAATCCTGTCTGAGCTCCTGCCTGGTGGAGCGGGAGTGCTGGGGCCTCGTGTCTGAGCAGGGTGAGTTGTTGTCTGCATGGTGATGACAAAAGCCTCTTTGACCGTTTTTGTAGTCCTAACAGTGCAAGGACCCTGCTGTTGTGATGGGGCACCCCTTCCATGCTTGCCAACAGCTCTGTTCTGAAACGTAGCGTTGCTTCCAGCAGCTCCCAGAGAAGGGCCCCCATGGAGGTCTTCTGTCTGGCTTTCTTTAGGCAGGATGGTGAGACTGGAGCCAAAAATGATGTCACCACACACTAAGGGCTCTATTGTCCTCCGACTCCTTCCCTCCAAAATAAAAAAAAAGAAAAGGCACTGTAAACCAGATGCTCTGTGTGGAAAAAACCCTTTCTGCTAAAAAGGGTTACATGGTGAGGGTGTAACAGGGACATTTAGAGCTGGAGAGTATTGTGGTAGAGCTTTTTGCTGTCTTTCCACCAAAGGGAAGGTGCTGTGGTATCTCTTAGTGACACCTTCAATGACAGAGCAATTAATGGGGTTTTTTTCCTGTTTTTTTTGTGTGTGTTTTTGTTCTGGTTTGTTTTTGGTTTTGTTTTTTTTTTGTTTGGGTTTTTTCCAAAAAAAGTGGAGTGGCCCTGTATTAAAATAATTTCAGTCTAATTTGGATTGCCTTTTTGAAATAGCAGATTGGGCAACGATGGTGATCTTCTGGCAGATCCTCATGTGTGCTGACTGCAGTTCTTGGGCAGGGTTTTTTGTTCAGATGACATCAATTTTTGGAGAGGGTGGATCTCTTGCTACAACTTGAAGTAAGGCTGGGGTGTACACCACTGATTTAAGACTTTATTCTAGCATAAGCCTCCCTTGGTGTTCACTGTAGGAAGAATTTCAACTTTTTTGATTGATGAATATTGCACGCATTTATATGGATGCCATTGTAATGAAACAGCAGTCATATGCCTCATTAAAGAAGGTGTTGCCACCTTCAGCAGCATTGAGGAGGTACAGGTTTGGCTAGTTGGAAATGAAACTATGAAATGTGATGAGTCAAACATACTTAAAGGAAAGAGATTGGTTTGAAGCCAAGGCTGCAGGCCAGAAGTACTTTGAGGCACAAGTACATACAGCCTTTGGAGCAGTGACATAGGAAAGTCATAGCAAGTATTGCTTACCTGCCTCTTAATGCAGACCTCTCCCTACTCTGTTCTGGGTTTTCTTAAAAACAAGCATGTGTTGCCCTTGATTTTAAGCGTTGCAAATTAGAAGCAGGTTTTCAACTCGCAGTTTTTCTTCAGAACTTGGTGTCCCAATCTCCACCATCTGTCTGCTCTTCCAACTGACTACAGTGCTCACAATGGGTTTCCTAAAGCTGGAAGAAACATCTTCCTGAAGTTAGCTCTTCTATAGAGAAAACTAGATGGTGACTTTTTTCCTTTTCTCCATTCCTTTCATTTCTGATGGCAAAACTTCCTTTTCAGCCATTTTTGTGCCTTTGTAGACATAATTCATTCAGCTTTGTGTTGGGGTTTCCTTTTTGTTGTTTTTTTCTTTTTTGTTTTTGGGTTTTTTGTTGAGGTTATTTGGTGGGTGGGTTGGGTTTTTCTGTTTGTTTGGGGGCTTTTTTGGTAGTGTGGTGGTTTTCTTGGTTGTTTTTTTTTTTAACATAAATTGCCAGTTTTTTTGCCAAACTGCTGCTTTTACATTCTCTGCAACCAACACAGCAAAAGCTGACACCTGGCCCCACGCCTTTATCTTATCAGAGCGTGGGGTGGGAAGAAGCACTGGTAAGACTGGGAACCTCTATCCCTGGGTTTCCCACGTATTGCGAGCAGAGACGTTCCTGTATTTCCTTGCCTCAGAACAGGTTGGAATAACAATCAGCATTGCTCTTTGTGAGCAGGAATATGTATTTTCCTTTCATTACCATTCATTTTTGTTTTGTTGATGGAGTGAACTTGCTAGGAGGATGTTCTTTTATCCAGGGCTGGGTCATGTTTCCCACTCGGCATTCCTTGGCGTGGTGTGGGACCTGCGATGTGTTTTGTGTCAGTCACCCACATTGGGCCTGGTAGGTCTGAATGCAAACTAACTTCCCCGGGCTGTGAGCAGGATGGTGCTGGGTCTGGCTGAGTAGAGCTGGAACGGATGCGGCCCTATCGCACATCTGCCAGACAAGCCTTATTTGGAGCATCCGATCCCAAAGGCAGGAGGTGGCTGGGGAGCCCACAGGTGTGTGAATTGCCCAATTTTTTATCTCTCTTTCCTGGCTCGCCTCCTGCTGATGCAAAACCTGCGGCGCATGTGGGAGGTGAAGAAATGAATGTGAGAGCAGTAAGATTAGCCACCTCTCAGGTGATCTCTACCAAGCATTTTTTTTTTTTTCTTCTTCTTCTAAAGACCGAACGGTCTTCCCAGTGCTGCTTTCTTAGGACATGCCTTTGCGGATGTGTGCAGGCAGACCTGTGCTTGCCCTGCCTGCACTGCAACCTGCCTGGCTGTGACCCAGTACGAATCCTGGAAGCCGTGTAGCTATGTTAGCACAGCGCGGTGCCCAGGCTGACAGCTCTCCCTCTTGGAAGAGCTTGGAGCTGCACTGATGTAATTAATAAGGCTTTTGGGCTGGAGGTCATTTGCATCCAGCCAGCTCACAGCACAGATGAAGCACGTTAAGGCCTATCTTGTACACATCCATGTGGCCAAGTCTTTGGAAAAGACCCTTTATTTTTCCCTTCTAGATTTATATTTGTCCAAGCCTTTAGAGAAACCACATGCATTCAGCCATCAGCCTTTAAATAACAACCTTTGAGCTTCTGGGTAATTTTTCTTTAGTGGAGGGCTGATAAATGACTTGTTTGTGGAATTCGGGCTTAGGGCTGCTCCTTCAGCTAGCCAGCAAGGAGTGCTGTGACCGCGTGGCTGCATACCCCCGAACTGCATGTGCATTCGTGGGAGACCAAGCAACCTGATGGCTGCTGGGCTTTGCATTGAGATTCCCAGAATTCCTGCTGGCAGCCGGGGTGGGGTGTGGCTGTGTCCTGACGTTTGAGCATAGCTGTGTAGCTTCCTGCTCCCTAGTGTTGGAGGGTACGCGTCTTGGTTCTCCAAGGGAGTCTGTGCAGGCGGAGGAGGAGGGAGTTGGTTCATGTCCTCTGGTCCATACCCAAGTTCTTTTACTTAGGTCTGATAGATCCTTTACCTTATTTGTTCCTCTGGTTTTTGATCTGCTGTTGTAGCCTCAAAGGCTCTTCATGTGAGTTTAGTTGAGTGTTTCTATGACCCTTTGTCCAGCAAAAAGTGAAAATAACAGGTAGATCACGTCAACTGTGCAGTGACTGCTGCCCTCCCCAGCCAGAGACCACAGGAATGGTCTTGCTGCTCTGAAGGAAGGCAAAGTGAGACACAGCGTAGGTCCAGTGGATCCCGTTGTGCAAGGGCTGCGCATGGCCTTAGGCTGATCTGCAAGTAGGATGTGTGGTGATCGGTTCGCGCGAGACACTGTGCCTTTGTGTTGGGGACGTGGTCCTAGGACACACTGGAATCCCTTTGCCTACTGTGTCTTGGGCAGAACATTGAATTTATTTAGCCAAGGTCAAGAAAAACTGTATCCAACTGTATTCCCTGGAAAGAAGCTCATTGCAGCTTAACCTGTGTTGTAGGCTCCAAACTCTGTATTCTGTACAAACACAGTAATCCAAAATCAAAAGCACCCTGACAATTTTAAGGTGAATATAACATTAAAATTAGAGGCTTTTGCCTACTAGTGCTAGAAAAAAGCTAAAGTTTTTATCTCAATAGAGAAGGAAATACCCAATGGACTTGGATTACTGAGTAATGTCTTTGTCCTCTGGGTACAAAAATATAATGGAGCATAAATATGAGGAGGTGAATTCAGTTTACTTGTCTTCTATTGAAATGAAAGCTATATGAAGCAAGGTGATCAGACTCAAATAGTCCCAAGTCTGTCTGTGTAGGGTCTTGTCCAGAAGAACATACAAGACTTTGCATGATGGGGAGATCTGTTACACGGCCATTACAGTCTTAACCATGCTTGTGTTCGCTGGGGACTGGCCAGGGCTTACAGTGTGCTAATACCCATCCGAGTTGCTTGCCATTACCTATGGCCACCCCAGACATTGTTGATGTGTACCTAAGTATCATTCCTTTTCAACTGCTTTGCAGTGAGTCAGAAGAGGCTTTACAAGGTGACATTTCATCCAGAGCTGCTGCATATGTAGCCTTTGGACTAATCAAAATTGCTGGTGCTTTTTGTGTGACAAATTGCACAGCGTCCAAGATAAACTGAGGAGAAGAGATCTGGGTATGCAAGCCTTCATTTAAAATAGGCATCTTTCATCTCGCTGACAGCGAGGTTCCTGCAGCACTTTGATTGCCCTTTAATTATGCCTATTTTTCCTGGTTTGTTTGAAAGGCAGATCTTGTTAGAAAAAGGTGCTGTGTGGAAAGAACTTGGCTGTCTCTGCTGCCCTTCCTTGAGGGCACACAGCAGAGCTGCTGGATTAATTTTTTTCCCCCCCTGCATTATTAAAAGGGAAGATTGTTTCTTGTAGATTTGAATGCAGGCATGTTGTGTTTCTCCCAAGTTAGGCAAGGAGGGATGCGAGTGGTCAGGTTGTTAAAGCAGATCGGCAAGTCGTGAGGTCTGGCTTCCTCCCACATTGACTTCCACCATGATCCTGGAGGAGGTGCATTAATCCTTCTGCCTTCAGTCTTCCATTGCATGCGGCTGAGCTGCTGCTCATCTGCCCCAAAAGCTGCAGAAAACTCAACGTTGGTGTTGGGGTGGAGGAGGTTCTGTAGCGTGTTGGGGTGAATGTCAGATGTGGAGGGTTAGCAGCTCATACCAGCTCACAGGTTTCATGCTGTTTGGTGTTTTATCTGAAACCCTGCTATTGCAGAGCCATTTTTCTCAAGGACAATCTCTGCTTTCATTAATAATAATAAAAAAAGGCATGAAAAAAAAATCAGTGAAAAGGAAAATAAAGCCTGGCTTTGGCTGGAGAGAAAAGCCTGGAAATATGATTCAAATATAGACTAAAGGCTTAACTGCCAAGCAAGCGAAATAACTCGAACAGGTTTCTAATCCTTTTAGAAATCTCGGTTTTAAAGAAAATCTGCGTAACTTTTGAGGGCTTGACTCATGTTTGTAAGTGCTCGGGCTTGACAGTGCTCTATTTTTAAGTGCTGTCTTTATATTGAATCTTGGGAGGAGAGATGAAAATGTTTTTTTTAAAAGTAACAACAAATCTTAATATAGCTGAGAATGCGGAACTGCCCTTAGAAAAATAGGTTGGACACATGAAAAGGAATCTTGCTCAGCAGGCTGAAGACGCAGAGCGACTTCTGCGGTTACGTTTTTCTTTCTTCTGGCAATTTTGGGGTGGGGATGTAGCTGGCGCAGTCACTTGGCCTTATGTTTCTTTTCGAACACAAGTCAAATCTTCCTGAACAAAAAGCACCTGGCTTGAAATTGTTTTATCCCAAACTGGAAGAGCTGTTCGCTAAACTCTGTGTTTTTGTGGAACTTGAGGCAACCTGAAGTTGCTCAAAAATAGGAGTCACAGGATGGGTAGGGAGAAGTAGATGATCCTTTTGAACTCAAATGGCTTTGTACAAACAGAAGACAGGCTGGCTTTCTGTTGCTTCAGAGAGGTGATGAGGTTTTAGTTGTCATCTCCTGCCCAGAGTCCTGAAGACTTAAACGGCATGAAAATGAAGTCAGCTGCTTAAAGCCAAGGCTAATCAAATGAGGAGACTCTAAAGTAGGAGGATCATCTTTGTTATCTGACAGGCAATTCCAAATTCCCATGGGATGCCCATGCAGCTCTGCTGCCGTAGTGTGCACCTCTTGTTCCAAGACCAGTGCTTCTACTTTCAGCCCAGCATGCTGCATGGGCTTTGCGTGGCTGGTAAGCCATGAAAACTGAAAACATAGACCTGAATTGTCCGGTATAAAAGTGACACCACTTGCGAGAGAACTGGTGGCCAATGCTGCACATTCACACTGCTGGACACCAGCAGAGTCAAACTCAAACAAGGGATTTCATAGAAATTTTGAGGCAGGTGGACCTGCTGGCGTGGCTGCTTGGGTATGTTCTCTTGAAGAATGCAGTCATTTCTTCATACAGATGTGAGAGTTGTGTGTGAATGTTCCATATGGGTAAATAAATACAAAATTAAAATTTAAAATGTAAAAATATGCAAACACGAGAGCTGAGGCTCTTTTTTAAAAAACAAAACCCCTGCTCAGGGAACACGATTGTTCAGGCTGTGCATACGTCTGATTACCTAGCTCTGAAGTGGGTGAAAGCAGCTCTACAAACTCCTTGAAGCTTTCCCCCGGGGTGTGCCAGTGCTGCAAGCAAAATGCCCTTGTAAAGCTGAAGGTAGCAAAAAGGGAAGTGGGTGGATAAAAGCTGACAAAGCCATCATTTGGGTTAGTCTGAGGAAGGCTGAGAAGAGGTTATTTTAAAATTATTTTCCTGGCTGCAATTTGGGATGTATTTAAAGTTTCAAAAAAAGTCCTGGAACAGCACAGGGTTTGGGATGCTGAGACACAGGCTGGAAGGTGAGCATGCACTGAGTGCTGGCTCGCCTTCGGTGCTGCTGTCCCTGGCTTGGGCCGCTGCAGAACAGGCAGCGCAGCTTGGGAGGGGCTGGGGCTCAGGCTCTGCTAGCTTGCCATGCTGGTGCGAGGGAGATGTTGTTTCATGCATCTCAATGTCTCTTTGCACAAGCAGGACTCGGCGGCGGTGTTGCCAGCTCTGTGGGATGGTGTGTGTGCGCAGGGGAAGGGGTAGGGACTGTTCACTGAGCTGGTGCGCTGGCAGCTGTCTCTCCGCTCTGGGGCAGCTGGTGCTCGCAGGAGCTGCAAGAAGTTGCATGTGAATCTTGAATATTCAGACAAGTTATTACAAGAGAAGACCCTTATCTATCCTATTTCCCCCTGCTCTGGCTTTTTATACTACTGTGTTATATGGGGGGGGGAGCTTATATCCTTAATCTGGTGATAGTTATTACATTTCCATTTCCCCTCTTTTGTTAAAACTAGAAGAGTACCTTGCAGAACCTGTACGAAGAAGCCCACGATAAGCACTTTGCAAAACCACAAATCTAACCCAAACCCTTAAGCTTTTCAAAACCTACCTTGAGACTTTGCAACACCGGGACAGCTCCGGGAGGTGGCACTAACTCACTGCAGAGACTGTCAAATGGGTGCTTCATGGTAGTAGTGCAATAAGTAAGTGATCAAGTAGTGGGATAGTGCTCATGCAAAATGTCTGGCAACGTGCTTCTGGCTCCCAAGGCTTTGATTATTTTTTAAAGCAGTGGGTTCCCAGCCTTTATTCTTGAGGCAGAGAGGAGAGGAGCCATTGCAGGTCTTGGTAGGTCGTAAACTAGTAATTAATCATTGCAGCTTCTTCTGAGACATGCCAATAATGAGGATTGTGCCTAGCGAAGAGCCTAGCACACAGCAAGCCCATGTTCTGGATACAGAGTAGTCTGGTCTATTTGTTCATATCCACACAAGGATATTTCTTCCTTCTGTTAAGCAGCATTGGACCTTTTCTCTGGTTGTGGGGGTTTTTAGGCAATTATGAAAATGAAGTTAGATATGTTCAAAACCACTCTTAATTCATTTTTCCCATAATGCAATTATTTTACTAGAATAATGAAAATATTACTCTTTCCCTTTTGATCTGAACACTAACAGGGTGTTGTAGGTCTTACTGGGGAATATTCAAAACAATGTTCGTCTTTTTAAGTGTAAAGCCCAGAAACTCTTTCACTGAAATAATGGCATTATTCCTGTGTTTAAAGAAACATGTTGCGTAATATTTTTAAAAAGCTTTTAATATCAATTACAAAAAAACAACAACAAAAAAACCCCAAGTAGTTTCAAGCATAAGCTGTGCTCACAGCAGCTTATGTAAAACTCACAGAAAGCTTTGTTTTAACTTGCCCAAAGTAATATAAATTTTTTTGAAGCATGGTTATGTTCTTACCAAGATGGTAAAACACTGGGCAGTGAGGACTGGGTGTAGGAGGATTTGTGTTGCTAAAAGTTTGATGGTAACACTTGAGGTCTCTTGGGTGGAAATATCTGGGAAAGGTGGGTGGAGCCTTCATAAAGTTTGCAGAGTTTGTTGAAATTCATTCTGGACAAAGTGGCTTCGTCGCCTTTAATGGCTTATGTAGGGAATTAAGAATGTTGTACTGTTTCTTGGGGATTTTACCTGATCTCTCAGAAGAAAGACGGTCCTGCTTGTAGTGTCAAGGAACAGCATTTAGATCTTGGCACTTACCAAGCAGTCCCTTGCTCAGCGGCTAGCCAGGAGTCTGAGTGTCACTACTGATGGATGCTGCTTTCCTCTTCTGCAGGTTTTCATTTCTGTGAATTGCCTCAGCACGGATTTCTCCTCTCAGAAGGGAGTTAAAGGCCTGCCCCTGAATCTTCAGATTGACACCTACAGCTACAATAACAGGAGTAATAAACCTGTCCACAGAGCCTATTGCCAAATTAAAGTCTTCTGTGACAAGGTAAGGTTGGGTCAATGTGCCAGTGACCCTTTGGGAGAGGCTGTTCCACAGCTTAGCAGCCACCGCCTCCCCCACCCCCCCGCCCAGTTCTGCCTCTTGCTATTTTGGCTTACTGAAAACTCCTGTCCCTGTTCAGCCTTTGCAAGGAAAAAAATTCAACCCCTTCTACTTGGCTCTTAGATGTTATGATGACCTCAGATAAATTTGCTGCTCTGAAAATGCCAGAGCACTGGGAAGTGTTCCTGAGCATTGACTTTGGGGAAAGGTCAGTCAGTGGCAGAAGTCTGACTGTCAGTACTCCAGACACTGGAAAGTCCTACAGAGTGCCTTCAAGTAGGAGAAATCATTGCAACTGATTGGAGCAAGTGGAGGCTTGTCTTTTTGCCCAAGCTATGTTGTGCTGGTCCTTTTAAATTTCTTCGTGCGTTCTTACTGCATTTGTTATAAACAAAAAAAAAACCCGAACCCAATTACTTGCACATCTCATGAACAGAAAATGTTGCTGTTTTCATTGTACTGCTGTGAGATACAGCAGTATAATGAAGCCCATTTACAAGCTGGGTGGGTGCTGTAATTTGACTGCTCTGCCTAATGCATTTAGCGCACAGAGAATTAACACCTTTCCCAAAGCCACTGTTCACCAGAAGCTGTGAAGAAAACATAGCAGGAGCTGAGCTGAAAGCAGTTGTAAAAGCTTAACTGAGTTTGCAAAGAAAAGACATTTCCCAGTCTTTGTAACTTGTACCTGCCCGAACAGTCTTTTGAAGGACCCAAGCAAGTCATGTGCAATGTTGCTATTTCCAGGGTGACCGAGATCTTTCTAGGCTGGGATAAATGCTGCCTGCTCTTCCCCAGTCCTTTTGATTGCTGTGAACCACACCAACTTCCTATTTTGCTAGCATTCTATTTGATTAGGGCCTCTCATTCTTTGCAGCTGGACTCCGTCTTCATAGCATGGATGCTTTGCAAGTGATATCTCAGAAACCTCTCTGTGCAGCTGCAGGTCTGAGACAGGCTCGTGACCCTCACCTGCTAGCTTTGTACCAGTTAGATACCGTGTGGTCTTGCCTTGTTGTCATCCCCCAGGACACTGCTGCAAAGATTAATCTGTGCCATTGCTCTGTCTCCACTGTCCTCCCAAAATATATGGAGCCCTTTACAGTCTGCCTCTGCTGTAGCTTTCCATTGACCCATCCTGCTACATTTTATTGTCCATCTATATGCTTTTAAATAGGTCCCTCTGCTATCCTGCATGGTTGGGAGAAGCTGCCTGTAGCTGCCTGACAGTGTAAAGCTACTTAGTCATCCTCCTTCAAGTGCCTGCTGAGATGGCTCCTGTTGTGATGATTGCTGCAAAGAATTTACCAGGGAATTAACAAATGCACTCCAGAGCTATCTTAAAGGCTTGCCAGTAAGCCTAAGAGGCTTGGGTCTCATGGGCTTTCTTCAGGTCTTTCTCTTTTCTTTTCTTTTTTCTTTTCCTTTTCTTCCTCTAAAATGAGACTGAGGCAAGTGTGTCATCTAAAGCTCTTTCATTATCTGGGAGTCTTGTATGTTCTCGACCTGTATTCTCTACAATACCAGTGAGTATATACTTGCTGCAGGGAAGGGGGGCATCTTTTACTCATAAGTTGTCCAGTCAATTACTGATACTGTGCTAAAATTCCTGACAGGCTTTTGCCACTGCTAATAAGACAAATTGGTTAATAAAAGGGCAGTCATGTAGTCAGTACATAGCTTGAAGGAAACCATTTGAGTCTATACCATAAATTTTAGCAAATCTATTGGTGCAGTAATGCCAGTGTATCTTATTTTCCTTTGGGATTTTGACCTTTCCTCCTGCTTTGTTCCTCCAGATACTTTGCAAATTGGAGCTAAATTAAAAGGGGAGGGAGGGAAGGAGAAAAGATTACTTTTCTGTAATCTGACTGTTGTTCGTTCTGTGAACATGCAGCCAATGTGAGGTTGGTGCCTGATGATTCTGCAATTTACATTTACAGAAATGGTGTTGAAGTTTGCTGCCTTTCAGATCTGGGCTGGGTCCGGCAATGAGAGCTGGGGACAGAGGCTGACAAGCTGAATACTGTTTGTCACCACATTGAATCAAACTGTGTCTTCAAACACTTGAGGCACTGGGCAAGTGCTCCTGTGAGCAGACCTGTGTCCTTACAGCTGCAGGTACTCAGTTGTAGACCCCAACGCTGGCCACCTTCTCCAGGCTTCTGTAAGAGCATTGGCATTTCAGAAGGAGCACCCATTTTCTGCCCTGCTTTGAATCTTAGGTAATCAGTCAGCTGGTCTTAATGTTTACAGGACCATCGTTACTATAGTATCCACACATATTGCAGTACTTAATGTGTTTGTCCTCATGTGGCCACTCTTACCTGTAGAGGTGCTGTTATCCATGTTTTCTCTGTGGAGGGCCAAGTCTATACTGTGGAGGTCTGATGCTGTGGCCACCCAGCAGGGACAACTCTGCATAGGTCCCCTCCATTCCTTTGTCTGTTAAGGCTGTGCTTGCATTGCACACCTGAACTGACTTTGAACCCAGACACTGGCATGGCAGTCCTCTGCTGTCTCTTTTTTGTGTGTACAAATCGATAGATATGCTATGGAAGGTCAAATAGTTTAGTTAATGTTGTGTGGTGGCCTTTGCACGGGAAAGGAGTGAAAGAGGAGGGTTCCCATGCTTGGGGTGGAAGGGAAAGCTGCTGATACTTGTTTCTAGTTTTTGGCTGCTGCCTCTGAGACCAAGTTTCTTCATGTGTTTCTGTCTTCCCCTTTGTGCTCTCTCTGTGGAAAAGGGAGTTCACAGGTGCACAGGATGTTTGGATTTCATCTAATACTATGCGGTTTCAAGACCTCGGTAAAGCAGAATGGGCTTAATGGTGTAATCCTGTGGCATGTTACAGCACAAGCTTCATTCAGGCTTGGCCCAGCAATATTTGGGTTGTGTGGGGATGAGGGTGACCTGTCCCGGAGGAAGACGACCTTCTCTTCTGTAAATGGTGCCTCAGCTAAGCATCCACATGGGGAAGACTAACTACAAGACTTCACAGGCTATAGCTAGTGTTGTTCTCTGGGACCTGCTGTTATTCTTGTAGCGATGGGCACTGCTGTGGGAAGGTTTTTATGGGGTGGTAGGAGCAAGTGGGGGTTAGATGCTGCTGGAAGGAGAGAGGTGGTGCAAGGTGGCTGGAGGCAGCATTGATGTGGATGGGCAGCAACACAGAGACTGTTACTTCTGTTGCATGATCAAAGGATGGTTTGCTTGGGAAGGGACCTTTAAAGATCATCTAGTTCCAACCCCCTCTGCCATGGGCAGGGACATCTTCCGCTAGACCAGGTTGCTCAAAGCCCCATCCAACCTGGCCTTGAACCCTTCCAGGGATGGGGCATCCACAACTTCTCTGGGCAACCTGTTCCCATGTCTCGCCACCCTCATCATAAAAAAATTTCTGCCTTACGTCCAGCCTAAACCTACCTTCTTTCAGTTTAAAATAGTTGCCCCTTGTCCTGTCACTACAGGTGCTGGTAAAAAGTCCCTCTCCATCTTTCTTGTAAGTCCCCTTTAAGTACTGAAAGGATGCAATATGGTCTCCCCAGAGGCTTCTCTTCTCCAGGCTGAACAACCCCAACTCTCAGTGTGTCCTCATAGGAGAGGTGTTCCATCCCTCTGATCATTTTTGTGCCCTCCTCCGGACCTGCTCCAACAGGTCCATGTCCTTCTTATGTTGGAGGCCCCAGAGCTGAATGCAGTACTCCAGGTGAGACTGGAGTAGAGGGGGAGAATCACCTCCCTTGACCTGCTGGCCATGCTTCTTTTGATACAGCCCAGAATGCGATGGGCTTTCTGGGCTGCAAGGGCACGTTGCCAGCTCGTGTCCAATTTTTTGTCCACCAGTATCCCCTGGCAGCTCAGCTGCTGGGGCCACAGGGTAGAGGAAGACCTGAATGGCTCGTGGGCTGTGTGCCAGAGCTGCATCTAGCACGAGAGGGTGTGCAGAGAGGGTACGAGGAGCAGCCCTCTGTCTTTGGAGCACATCCAACTGATGCAGCCTGCACACGGAAGCAGGGAGTCCCGTGGCATTATGAAGTGTCCAGATCCCAGCGTGTCATGACTCGGATGTCGCATCCTCTCCCTGCATCTCTATTGCTTATCAGACACATCACAGCTCTCTGTGGGAGGGAGGGATGACAGCTCTCCCCAAAATGCTGCTTCCCTTTCTCAGCCCAAGAATCTGTTACACAACTCGAGACTTTGAGGGAAAGAACATCAAAAAAACCCCAGCCCTGCAGCCTTTAACACAGAGACAAGAGTGTGAAATCCTGCTTTTCAGACTGTAGGCCATTCTCTAGAGATGCAGTTTGGAAAACCTCTTTGGTACAAGCTTTATTTCATAATTGCAGAATACAGGATTCCCAGTGTTTTTTCTTCAAAAGTATCTGGTCCTGGCTGTCGCTGAGCTCCACTGGCAAGGCAGAAAAGCCTGTTATCAAGACATGGCTTGTTTTTTTTGTTTGTTTTTTTTTGTTGTTGGTGTTTTTTTGTTTTTTTTTTTTGTGGGATTTGAGATGTTTTTACCTGGGCCCCTGTAGCCTGGAACAAGTTGACTTTCAAGCAGAACTCTGTAGGTATGGGAGAGCAGAGGTTTTCTCAAAATGTGTGCTCTTGAATGGATTGGCACTTTCTCCACGAGGAAGCAGGTACTGTTCTCTCTAGCACAGTGTTTGAGTAGCAGAACTTTATTATTTCCATGTGAAAGGTAGAAGACAGGGCTGGAGCCAAATCTGATCTTTCTGCTGTCAAGCTGAAATGTTGTGACTATTCTGGTAAGGGAAGTCACAGAGGAATGCAGGTCCAGCTGTGCTGAGGTTTAGGTGGGATGTCTTCACTGTAGTGGGCTGTATCAGCTTTACAGGGTCAACCAAAGCTGGCAATGGCTGTGCCTTTCATAGTAATTTCTTCTCTTTTTAACAGCAGCTGCCTGAAGCTGCTTGTGTCACTGCTGTTAGGTGGGAGAAAAGGTGATATATGTTAATGCACATCAAATAGCTAGGCTAGCTTTCCTTTTTATTGCTAGTGCAGATGTGCCCACTGCTACCTAGCAGGCGTAGGACGGTGAGGTTGGGAGTGCTGTTCCTCTTTTTCTATGCTGTGGGTTAGGCACCTTTTCCCACCTCATTGCCACATGCTTTTTGACATCGTTTGCCATAACTAATCCAGTCTTCCTCTAGCACCTGTGCAAGGATGTGGGTGTGTTTTGGCAGCTTTGCAGGGGTGGGAGTGAGAAATAATGGCTTCCTGTGGCCAGATAACTGTTACCTCTTAACTGGCTTTGCTTGAAGGTGTTGGGAGACAGGCAGAACTTGTGTATACCAGTTGGGGCAATGATCTGGTGGTAGCACCGGGATTGAGTGTTGGGGATCTGCTGTGGGTTTACCACCTTATGCAACTGGCAGTGTGACATTCCTGCCTTAACCTACAGTCACTTGGGAGGTCTAGGCAGAGCTGGAGGAATGAACATGATTCCAGTACAAACCTTCCTTCTTTCTCTCCATCATAGCTGCCTGCACCTTGCAGAAAATATAGTTCTCTCCCCAATGCTGCTTGGTTTGGAGGGCCAGGAACTGTGGCAAGAACCTGGTTAGGTATCTGTGGATTCCCCCATAGCCTGGCCATGATAAAAAAAGAAGTAACGCCTACTTTACAATTACGCACATCTTCAGCTTGAGATCATTGAAGGCTGGTATAACTGCTGCCAGCTCCATATGCAACATGCTGGAAAGTATCTTGCACTTGGTGATCCAAGTGTGGCTTGATTTTTATAGATAAGGATTTAATGATGATCTAGTGAACTCTTAAACAGAGGGAACTTGCAAGTTTTTACTGCTTTAAACACTTCAGATGTATTTTGTCTCACACTTCATACAGTTGTTATAGCTGTGGGTATCTTTTGTCATCATATCCCCATCTGACTTGAAAGAAAAGCAAGTGTTTGCATCTTGGATGTGGTTGTTGGATTTCATTCGATGACAGGACTTGAAAGTGAACGCTGGGCAGATCTCAAAGGTGGCACACACTGGCAGATCTGCAGGTCGGGTACTGTGGAGCTGACCTCCACAAACAGCTCTGGAAGAATCGGTGTTCCTGCCTCTGCAGCTGAAGAACAACCCCCAAAACTAAAAATACCTTCTCTCTCTCTTTCTTCCCCCTTCCTCTTAATCTCTTGTCTGGCAGGGAGCAGAGAGGAAGATCAGGGATGAAGAACGAAAGCAAAGCAAAAGAAAAGGCAAGTGCACTGACCCCAGCTCTCAGTTGAATGCCTGTAAGTAGAATATTCCATCGGTATTTTAAATATTAGATCTCATTTTGGTTACAAATAACTTGTGCGGTAGAACTCTCCTAAGTCAATTTTTATCCCCTATGGAATAGTGTTTGTTTTAAGCAGTTGCTTATGAAGCCATTAATTGTGTTTTGCAATGTGCTGAGCCGCTTAGGACTTCACATCTACCTAGTTCTTACTGTCCAAAACAGGGTCCTCCTATGTTTTCAATTGGGTGTGGTCTTTAGCAGTTGAAATGACAGTGTGAGTATGTGATTTTGGGGCACTGCTGGAGCCCCTGCAGCTCTGTGTAGCAGCAAGTACTGGAGCTGTTCCCAGTGTTTCCCGCTTGATCCTAAATGTAGGCTTTAACTTGCGTTAAAAATGCATTTATAACTGTGCAGCAAGGTGGTGGCAGCCTTGGGACTGAGCCTACAGCCTCCCAGTCTTACATTCACTCTTCTAGAGCAAAGTGATCCTTAGTAAATAATTTCAGTAGAAGTTGTGAAGGATATGAAGGCCTCAGCACTCGTGGTATGTAAAAGCTGTGGAGCTTCTTCTGGCTGAGCATCTTTCCTTTAACTGCTGCAGATGACTGCAACAGATCCTGTGTTTGAATGACTAGTTATTCACCAACAGAGCTGCTTAGAGGAACGTGTATCTCCCTGTTCTTCCTTTGCACAGGGCCAGTGCATGTTCTTCCTGGCTCTGCTCGGTGTGCTTGTGGGAGCTGTGCTATTAACAGTCCAACTGGTTCAACAAGCGCGCACCTCACAGCTTGCTGGGCAGGATTTTCCTGACGCAGCAGGTAGAGGCTGCTGGAGCAGCTTCAGAAGAAGATTATGCTGCGAGAGAACCCATTTGCTCAAGGGCAGTTGCAGAAAGGGCTGGGTTTTTGTGTTTTTTTTCCCCAAAGTACATGGTGAAAGGCAAGTTTAGCACACTGTTAGCATTTCACAAATGTCGTAGCCCCAATGGCTCCCAAAAGATTACTGCTTGCAGCCCTTTGTGTAATGGCTGGAAAGTGCAGTTTCAATACAGATTTCCAGGATCTTACGATTTTACAAAAGCTGCTTTCCAGTGTGAATTTCCTAGGCTTGGGCTTAGCCTGATGTGACCTTTATTTTCCTGGAAAGTACAATCCATTGCTGTTTAGTTCTTGTGTGGGAAGTTTTTGATTGCTCTAAGCCATAAGCTATTATACCTACCTCCAGAATTACAAATGACACATGCACGTGGACTCATCAACAGCAGAAATAGTTTGTGACTTCTGGACAAAGTTATTTTTTTACAGGGATTGAGCAATCTTTAAAAAATCAGTTTTGCAAGGGGGGAAAAAGTGTATTTTCCCCTTGGAACATGAGAAGTGAAGTGTTCTGCTTGCAGCTGGTTTGACCCAAAATCGAAATGTTTCCACTTGGTAAAATGAGGGGAAGTCTTCAGCTGGGGTCAGTTTGACATGAACATGTCTGAAGTGCAGTTTAAGGCACCTCTTGCCTCACTCTCTCCCAAACAGGTCTTTGTGGGTGAAGTCTGTCCACTTGGTCGCTTGTGTCACATCAGCTGGTGTGTCATGAGAACCCAAGTGCTCTGTGGGAGATGGTGCTGGTCTCAGTGGGGGATGAACCAGGGTCTGGCAGCTTGAGGTGACCAGGATGAACAATGAGATGAACAAAAATGTAAAATTCAAAAGTGTGGAATCGAAATGTATCTCTAAATGGAGCATCTTGCAAGAAACAGTATTTTTACCACCTCTGTAGTGTGATAGTGCTTCTGTGGTGTTTTCTGTTGGGGAGGTTCCCAACTGGAACCATGTCGGTTGCAGATTGTCTCTGTCTTCTTTCTGCCTTCCTGATTGGGAAGTCAGCAACCTTTTCAGGGAATGGATAGGGAGAAGAGGACACTCAGACTAGCTTTTGCCCTCTGTTTGGATGGTTTGCTTGATATGTGGAAGACCTGTGTTTCTCTGCTGGGGTGAGTGGCCTGGCCATTCTCCAGCCCAGTTTAATATCTGAATAAAGTCAAGCAGCTCACTTGAAGAGATGGAGCAAACTGCTACTCCTCTGTGAAATGAGGTGTTCCTCAGGGTCCAGGCCCTCATCTGAGAGGTAGACAACCCAGCCTCAAACTCTTCTACCACAGGAGCTTCTCTGTTTGACCCTGACTATAGAGTACCCTTGTTCAGCAGCATATGTGCCTCTTCAGTGATGTAGGAAAGCCACAGCCTCATCAGTGTCTTCACTATCCTCTATTCCAATCTTTGGTCTCTGCAGTTTCTGATGTCAAAGTGCCAATGCTTCCCTCACACAAACGTACGGACATCACCATCTTCAAGCCCTTCATGGATCTAGACACTCAGCCAGTCCTTTTCATTCCTGATGTTCACTTTGCAAATCTTCAGCGTGGTGCTCACGTAAGTAAAGCTCGTGGGTGTGGGGATGAGGAGGGCTATGGGGTATATTTGCAAAAAGCCTAGGATGCTGTGTGTATGTATATACACATGAAATGCCAGACTATCTGCACTGAGGCTGTAAACAAATACAGGCTGAGTCTCACATGAGCAAGAAAACATTGTTCCTTAGTCGCGTCAGCTGGAGCTAACTGGGGATGTTCTATGAATAAATAATTTGCCTATGAACTCCCATTTCCGTGAACCTGAAACGATGTTTTGGAAGTGCCTCCAGCCAAGAGTTCATTGAATGAACTGCAGGCTGTTTTTCTCTTGTAAAATCCATTGGTTTCCTGCTGTGCTGCTGTAGACCTCAGGCTCCTCCAGCCTGCTGCTGCAGGGTGAAGAGCTGTTCTATGGCACTGGCAAGTGTGTCAGCTCTGTGATCTGCTGCCAGAGTGCCCTGCCTCAGCGTTCCTGGAAAGTCCCAGCTGACAGGAAGGGAAAAAATTAAGAGTGCAACCAAGTTTCAAAATCTTGGAACTTTCCTGTGCTGGGAATTCTGCCATGCTCTAACAGAATCTAAACCTTACTTTTTAAGACATTGCCTACACTCTTAACAGGGATGGAGAATAAACTTGTATCTGTAACACTGACTTTTCCGCATGTTTTTCTATGAAGGCTCTAGCGCTGAGCTCTGTCAGAAGACTCTATGCCAGTCCAGATAGAAAGCTGGTTAGCTCTTGTGTGTTCCTGTCTGTCTCATTTGAGATCCTTTGATTTCTCTTTATGAAAAGAGGTAAAGGTGATGCTTACTGGCTTTTGGAAGATTAAGCCAAAGTGTCGTTTGATACAGGGTTAAAAGATAATAAGAGGAAGTTAATTCTAGCTCTGGATAAAATTTTCACAACCCTAAGCGCAAGTATTATTTGTATATTAAAATGAAGGCCAATGTTTATTGCTTGGACCAAAGCATCTTACTTCTAATAGCATAGCCGTGGCTGGCTCCCCACTTGACAGCCTTACTTTCCCGTCTTGTGCTGATGTGCTTATGAGTGAGTTAGAGGGGTGAGCTATCTGCCTGTCCCTTGCAGCTCTGGCCATGAGCTCAGCGGTTCCTTCTGCTTTAACTTGATGTTGTTCGACCTCTGCTCACGCTGGATGCAGCAGGATTGTTGTTCCATGCCAGTGACTCTTTAATGCAAACAAAGCTATTGCTAAGTTGCTATTAACAGATAGCACTGAGAGGGATGGGGAGAGCGTTGCTTAGCAAGACCATATCAGCTAATGGGTCTGTCCTTATGCAACTTTGTTTTGTAGCGCTCAGAGCCCTTTGTAGAGTTTTCCGAGGACTGAGTGCCACATACGGTTCTCACTAGCTAGCTAACTGAGCATGTGTTTTTCGGTGTGTATGTCAAGAAAATCTCCCCTTTGTTTTAAAAGGTCCTTCCTGTTGCTTCAGAAGAACTGGAGGGTGAAAGGTAAGAGCTGTGCTACTTCAGCCTACTGAAGTCTTGCCCTCAGACAGAGGGGTAAGTCCCTGTAATTGTACCGTTGCTAACTTTTTGCCTTGTCAATGACAGCTCCAACCTGAAGAGAGGAGCCTATATTGGTGAAGAGGACTTTATTGCTACTCCAAATAAGATGGCCAGAATAGAAGAGCCAAAAAGAGGTATTATTTTCTTCTTTCAGAGACTAAATTATTGGAGTATTTGTCAATCATAATAGAGAGATGCATCTGAGGTTAAAAAATTGTTTTAATTTATTTTGGAGTATACTTTAGCCTCATTTGTCTGGCTTTGAGTAGTAATAGAAAGAGTTTGTATATCGGGATGTAGTTCAGCTCTGCAAATCTTTTAGAGTGTCAGGATTTCTGGGGTATTCTGCCAACTCGGACACTAATTGGCTCTGAACCTGTAAGGAAAGAGACTCAGAGGAGGTGAGCAGTTTACCAATCTCCTTGGTGGATTGGTGGAGAGAATTCATCACATAATCCACTACAAAATACTTTGGACATCTTCTCTAAGACTATAAACAATGAATGCCAAGAAAATGGGCTGTTCACTGCTGAGAGCCAAACTGAGAGAATATTCTGCTTATTTTTAACCTGTTGTCAACCTTTGCAATTCGATGTGGGATTGGATGTTGTTGTGGAAGGAGATGAGAGGTCCCTTTGGAGATGGTGTAGAGGACTACCTGCCTGATGAGAGTCATGTGGAAGGACCACGACAAAGCTTAAAGGATTAAAAAAGGAGGATTAAACTTGTGATGAGGCAAAGGTTAAGTCTAGCAAATCTGACCTTAATGTAGCCTTGCTTCTGTAGTCTGGATAAACTAGTAAGGAAGGATGGATTTTATAAAAGGAAATTAGGCTTGGTTTTTCTTGTTGCTATATGCCATAAAACGAGACCCATGGGATTCTCTCTCCTTTGGCTGGTATGTCATCCAACCTGTGCTGTAAGTGAGAGTGTGTGTGCTGTCTTCATTTTTAAATCTACAGTCCTTTTTCTAAACCTGCCTTTAGCAGAGGAAATCATCAAGGTGCTGTGCTGTCCTGAGTTCACCTTGTTCAATTAGATGTGTCAGTAATTGTTCTGTGTTGCAGGTGTGTCAAAGCTGTGGCTGATAAACCCTTGTAAACAATCCAGGCTGCAATACCTAGTCATTAGAAGATGGATTAAAGACAGTAAAGCTGTTGAAGTCCAAGCTTTCTTGCTCTCATGGCTTATTCCTCAGCCTTAATGCAGTTTTTAATGAGGCTGACGTTACATACAGTGACTCTCTGCTAGCTTGAGAAGGCTAGGGATGCTTACCTAATTGGGTTTCTTATTCTTTTGTTCTCCTCCTAGAAGGAGACTAAGTCTGCATTGTGTGTCAGCTGGGGTGGTATGAGTATTACTGAAATATGGCAAGGAAGAGAGATGAGACAGCATAAAAGGAGCAGAGGACTGTACAAATAAATTATTTAAAAATGAGGAGGTGTCTAGGATGGCTTCACCTGCTGTGGTAGCATCTGTCAAATCATTTTATTGTGCAATGTCTTATGGCAGATGACCTGTGAGATACAGATTCCCAAGAGTCTTAAAGCTGTGTTTTGCATTCCACCTTTCTGTGTTTCAAATATAACCTTTTTTTCTTTTCAAATAATAGAGAAAATAGCAAATAGCGAAAAATTTAGAAGTATTTTGACAATAAAGATATTTGAGCATGCAGTATTTCTGTGTGCAAAAAGTATGTTTTGAGCTAACCTAGCTATGCATGTGTTTGATGCAGTCTTCAATGTATATTGAATGTATGTATATCTCTCCGTGAGATCCTCAATGTATATTACTCTGTACTTAGCCACTGTCATACACAGATCATTTTTGAGGAGCAATTATGCAGTAAATTCCTCTCGCTGATTTGCTTTTCAGTGTTGCTGTATGTCAGAAAAGAGTCAGAGGAAGTCTTTGATGCAATAATGTTAAAGACGCCTTCTCTGAAAGGCCTAATGGAAGCGGTAAGTAATAAGGCTCTCTTATAGTCCTTTCCTCCAGTTTGAGAAAAAAGTGAGTGTAGTCCCTGGCTATCCAGTCCTTATACACTGGACAGTCAGAGGAGCTAGAGTCTCAGTCACAGGTTGTCCCCATATTCCTGTTCTTGTGGATAAGAAATGCCTCACATCTCTGGGGTTTGGGTGTAAGAAAGTGTTTCTCAGCCTTTGTGAAAATCCAGGTGTGTCAAGCTTGATGACTGGATATCCAACATAGTCCCAAAATGATAGATGCTTCTGGAGAGAGAGCCTTCTAGGCTCACTTCTTGTGCGGGCTCTGCTTTGGCCAAGCTGCAGAAGCAGCTGTGTAGGTCCTTTCCTACTACATTCCTACTTTTTTTTTTTTTTTTTTTTTTTGTCAAAAAATGGTCAACAGACTCCCGCTGTGGATGTCTCATGTCAGAAAGGGTATTTTAATTAGAAGATGGAGTGATTTCCAGCATGTGTTCAGTAGCTTGGGTTTATTTCAGCCTTTCAAAGCCTTGTTTGGGGCATCCCCTCCCCCTTTATAACCTGCTTATGAAGAGCTCTAAGTCCCGGCTTCTGAGCGTGCTTGAAGAGTTTTATATATCTGTGCACACGTCCATGCTCTCTGGTACTTGACTTCCAAAGTAGCCTTCCACTGCCCCTGCTGCTGCACTGCTGCAAAGGAAATACAGAGTTTAACTCCAAGGAATGGTGTAATGTTTGGCACAAGCTCAAAACTGACGTTTCTGGCTGTCTCCTTCTGTGACTAATGCCTTGTCAATGCCCAGAGGACGGAGGCTTTGGGGCTGTACAGCCAGGTCTTGCTGTTAGCTTTGGGACCCAGAGATGGTTCTGTAACCTGAAGCTCACTCCTGGCTGTGGAGCTTTGCCAGTGCAGGCAGGCTGGACATGCAGGCTAATGGGGAGGGCGATTGAAGGCTATGAAGTCCTCCCTTATCCCATGGTCTTGAAGTGAAGCTGCACCTTTGTTGTTTCACTTTTGGTTTCTTAAAGCAAGGAACCAAGAGCTCACAACTGTAGCTTGGAGGAAGCCCCCTGTGCCTTTGCACCCTGAAAACAGCATATTGGTTTGGTACTTGCTGTCGGTGTGATAAAGTAATTTGCCAAAGTAAACCAGGTTTAGGTTACTGAACTCTTGACATTCTGAAGGCTTGTATGGTGAATTGCCAGGGCTAGTGGCTGTGGTTTCACGCTGAGGTCACCCTGCTAGGCAAGGGGGACGTTTCTGATCAGCTCGTGTCCTTAGCAGCAGAGGTCTTTGCTCTGTTGCTATTTTCTTCCTGCACCAGCCACTTGGATGACTAGTTTTCACCTTATACCTTTGACACTGAACTTAAAAATGGGTTTTGATATGCTAAGGGAACAGAAAGCCAAGAAAGAACAAGAGCCAAAGTGTGGTGTGTCTTTTGGATGCATGGGCTTTTTGGTGTGGGGGTAGGGGGTTGCTGTATGAGAAGTCAGTGGCCAGGTTTAGAACATGATTCCAATTTTTTTGCACAGAAGTTGGCAAACTGCAGAGGAGGGTTTCTCATCTGTAGGCTTATGCTATAGTTCAGGATTTAGTATTGCCTTTATAGGGTAGAGCAGTTGTTTTCATCTGCAGACCTTTTTTTGTTCCTTTCTGTAAAATAGTAAGTGGAAGACAATGCCAGCAGTCTCCTTGCTTCACCAATACTTGCTTTCTTTTGTTCTAGATATCTGACAAGTATGATGTTCCTTTTGACAAAATAGGAAAAATCTTCAAAAAATGTAAAAAAGGGTGAGTATGTACCTGTGCAGTGACTGTCTGAGAATATGAACTCCTTTTTTCAAGCCTGCAGGGAAATCTGCTTTATAATGCCTCCATGCACTGCACATACACAAATGCCATTCACAGATGCTTGTGTTTGTGTGTGCATGCAACATACTAATCCTATTCCAATGTCATTCATAGAGTGGAAGGCTGGAAGGGTCCTATAGAAATATGTAGTCTGACTTCCTGGTTAAATACAAGTAACAGGACCTCTCTGAGTTAATTGCTATTTGAGCTAGAGTTGATCGTGTCAGAGGAAGAAGGGTTCAGTTTGTTTAAAGAGTCCCAGTGACAAAGAACCTCCTTTAACCCATGTTAAATTGTTCCAGTGGTACTTGCTATGTCCACATTTGGGTACAATTACTACACCTGCTTGTCCTTTTATGTGCTAAACTGAAGAGAGCTTTACTTGTGAAGTACCTGTTCCCACAAAGGCCATGCTCCACAGTCCTCTTATTTTGTATCATAAATGGTCGAGTCCCTGCACATGTCTGTTTTTGGTTTTCCTTTTAATCTCTCAGTAGTTTTCTTGGGTTTTTTTCTCTAAAGTCACTTCGGTGTCTTAGCCCCTTCCCCAAACCCCCTCTGGCTGGAAAAATACATCCTTTCATCACTTTTGGAATGTAGTTTCAAGGCTTGTGCTTTCATAGCAGAATTAATCCACCAGAACAACTGGAAGAGGCTTGAATTGATGATAGCTAAACCACTGGCTGTGAGACAAACCAGTTCAGAACCCCAGGGTTGCCCATGCATCTGGAGCTTCAGAAGGATTTCTGCCAGTTCCGAGATCTCCCTCCCTCCCTGGTCCAGGACCCAAGACTTAACCCTTTTGTTCAGGTACTAGAAGCACGGCTACAAGCCTTGATGGCAGGTTTGGGTAGGAACAGCTAAATCTGCTATAGGAAGCAATGGGTCAGAGATGATAGGTGAGCAGGCATCTTGCATTACCTCTGGGCAGCCCAGACTTTCTGGGACTTGAGGGCGCCTTTGCTGTCTTTAGCATTTAGTAGTGTAATATTTCCCTGACTTACTTTATTTTTCCAGAATTCTGGTCAACATGGATGATAACATTGTGAAACACTATTCTAACGAAGATACCTTCCAGTTGCAGATTGAAGAAGTTGGAGGATCTTACAAGCTCACTCTCACTGAGATCTAAGATCATGGATCCTCTGTGGATTTTAAAGGTCTCAAGTGTACATTTTTCTCATAATTTAGGCAAAACACTAATCGCCTTCTCCAGAAGAAAGCCAGGTGTTGACTTGTTCTGGGGAACAGAGCAGTGGTTTTGCTTAATACTGTTACTGTTCTTTCCAAAGAACGTTGCAATGCTCATGACCTTATTTGCACTTGAAATGAGTGAACAAAGATCTGCGATTAGCGAGTGTGTATAAAACACTAGTAAAAAAGAGAGGGGAAAACTCCTGGAAGGTGGCCTTTTAGAGTGATGATATCTTATTTATCTATTCAATATCCATGTTGGAGCCCGTTATCAGCTAATACCATTTTCTTGGGCTGTTTTCTGCTAGGTAGAGCTGCAAAACTACTAATTGATACTAGTAGGAATTGCGTGCAGGTTGGAGAAAAGTCTTTATAATGTTTACTCTTGAACCAGGGCAGACTTGTTGAAATCACTTGTGTCATTTGGGACGGGGACGTAAAACTGCCTTGCTTATGAAGAACTCGCCTTAGTAACTGTGTGAACTCTCATCAGATGAAGCTACATTGTATATAAGTGCAATATTTTTTTGAAGGTTTGTAAATGTGTACATACAAGTGATATATAATATATATAAAATATGGTGTTCTGTATATACCGTGAATATATGCAATGAAGCCCATCTAAAAGGATGCCATATACAGAGAAAACAGATATTTAATGTAGCTATTTAAAAACAGACAAACCCTTAACACGCACCAAAGGTGAGCACACGTTTGTACTTTCATAGAAGGCACAAGAGACCTGCTTGTTCAACATGGATCTTCCTGCATGGAAGGAAAAAGGTACCAGCTCACTCCTAAATCCTCCTGCACAGCCAGGCGACAGCAGTCCTGGCTTCTCCTATGAACTGCCAGTTTGACCCCTGAAACAGCTGCGTACGGCTGCCCTGGGAGGTGATTTGGGTTGAGTCTGAGAGCTGGGTCCCAAGAGGAGCTGAGCAGATGCAGTTTCCTTGAAATCTTACTTCTGGGGCTCAGGAAGAAGGTGTCCTGGAGGGTGGATTTTTTTCCTGTAGTAGTGTACTTGCGGGCAGCATCCAGCTGAGCCTTAACAGCAGTTCAGGCTGGATGAACCCACGGGTCGGAGCCAGCTTGCAAGGTCCTACTTAGGATGTCAATGACTTGGAAGTGCACAAGCAAGGCTTTTGAGAGAGGAAGGTGGCAACCCGGCGCAGCAGGCCAAATGTTAGTGGCGACTAGGGGGCTGCAAGCAGGTTAAGCTTTCCTGGTGTTATGTACATCGTTGGGCATTGACCCGCTGCTGAAGTGGAGAGACTAAATGGGCAGCTGGTAGCAGGCATCCTGAGCCTAGCCCCAGCTAGGGGTGCCAGACACCTCCAGAAAATACTGCTCTGCAGTAGATTGTACAGTATTTACTCATCACGTGTATGTGCTTATGAAGGAAGGGCACCCTCTGGTTAGTAGGAAGTGAGAGGGAAACTAAAATAGCAGCACTTGGCTGTAAGGCAAAAACCTGCATTACAGGGTGAGCAGATGAGTGTGGGTACCAGGTCCAGTGTCACTTAGTGCTTTTGCTAGGGATCTGGATAATGAAAGAGAGGTTTATAATGTTTTCAGACAGCACAAAGCTGGAAAGAGCTGCACGTGCCTCACCTAGGATGTGAAGGTCAATCTGGATAGGCTGGAGAAATAGCCTGGAAAAGTAGGATGTGATTCTACTTAATGGTTAGCGATTCTACTGAAGGGTTAACGAATTGTAACCAAATGTTGTTCAGCTGTGTCATGCTGCTGTTTGGAAGAGGGAGGCAAATGCCATGTTAAGTTGATAAACAGGAGCATGGCCTGCAAGAAATAGGAGACCTGCCTTTTGCTCTACTTGGCATTGCTGAGGCGTCTGCTGGAGCGCTGTGCCCTTCCAGCAGAGCCCAGTCCTATCGGATGTCCCCAAGAGCTCAGACTGCCCGCCCAGTCCTTCAGCCAGAGCTTGTGGCTTCTGAGGAGGAAGGGCTGGATGAGTTGCCTGGTGAGGGGTCATCTTCAGAAGGGAAGGTTGAGGGGAGCAGCCTCCCAACACGTGGGAGCATTCTCCCGGTCCATCACAAGCACAATGAGAAGTAGTGGGCGTAAATTGCAGAAATTCAGGTTAGGTGTTGAGGTGGCTTTTTCTAGTGAGAAGAGCAAGTTGCCCAGGGAGGCATTGGAGTTTGGCATCAGAGGTCTTCAGAGCCAGGCTGGGCAAAGGTATCTCTGGACTCTAACAGCTATAGTTGATTTTCCCTTGGTGCTGAGACTAGGTGACCGCTTGAAGTCCCTCCCCACCATATTTTTTTAATGATTTATATGAAATGCAGTATTTTGGGATTTGTGTTTGGACCAATCTTGAGCTGGTTCATAGACTGCTCCATTACCCCCTCCCTCCTCTTCCTCCATTGACGGGCCCCACGGAGTATTGCCAATGCTCTGGGTGCTGCGTGCTCCCCTCTTTGCTCTGTGGCCAGGGTCGAGCAAACTCCGCATGGATGCATCCACGACTGTGGGTGTGTGGATGGAGCCCGTGGGCTTGAAGCCAGAGTGCAGTATGGCACTGAAGAGACTTGGCCGACACATGCCACCCCGTACAGGAATCCACCGCCTGCAGAGCAGCCACGGGACTCATACCCAGCCAACACCAACCTGCTGCTTGGGCTTCCCTTCATCAGTCACGGGAATAATGTTACTATGGCAAGGGAATTTTTTTAAAACCTGATATATAGAATACGTATATATATTTACACATTTTTATTGAAAATTGAAGTTTTATTACAGAAACTCAGTCTAGGGTCAGGGAAGTAGATTTAGAGTCTCCATAGAGGTAAGATTGACATGAATGTTATTTCTTTTTACTGCTTAATGAAGTATGTGAACTAAATCTGACGATTGTTTTCCACTATAACATATACTGGGACACGGGTCTTTTAACAGTAGCAGCAATGTCTTGTATGTTTTATGAAACCATTTTTTTGTTTGCCTGCTGTTTTTTAATTGAAAATGTATTTTAAACCAAGCTATTAAATTTTATATGTTCATTTCTAATGATGAGTTTTTTCTATAGTAAAAGCATCTGCTCTTACCCCTTTATTTTTCCATTGACAGGGAATCTATAAAACAAAACCCCAGTGATCATTTTCTAGTTTCTCTTTTCTTCTTTGCAGAAGAAAATAATCCCAATGCCAGCCTTGCTGTTATTCCACATAAGAAATGCTTAGTTCCGTTCTCATTCCCTCCTTGATTTCAACTGACTTCATTCACTTTTGGTGCGGGGAAGCTGTGTAGCATTTTGTTTCCGTGGGACCCTTTCCTTTGGCAGTAAACCAAAACCAAACAACCATTGGTAAGCTCAGATGTGTGGTGGGTTGGTGATGCCTGATGGTCTTTGCTGGAGGTTGAACAAAAGCATCAGGGGCATTGCTGCCTTCTATGCCCCGTGCAGGGGTGGATGGGGTCTCCCGTGCCTGGAGGGGGGAGCTGTGGGCTCATCCCTGGCTGCCAGGTCCAAGGTGCTTTGTGTAATCACCAGCCCGTGATTGCAGCAGGTGTCTTTCCAGGAGGAGCTGGTCATAACTGGCACTTCCCAGGAGGTGCAGGGGACCACCGGTGAAGCTGCAAGCATTGACTTTCCTGAGATGAAAACACTCAGATATAGTCCATGCTAGATCTCCAGAAGAATCTTAACGCTTCTGTTGCTTTAGCATCTGGAGAGGTGTTCACCTCTTTTTCACTGTCAGAAAAATGCCTCGACAAGCTTTTGCTTTAGCTGGCTCCCCAGTCCTTGCAGTGGCTGCAGGGTGCTGCTATGGGGCAGCTTCTGTGCCTGCACCTTCCCAACTGCTGGGTGTGTGTCGGCATGCCCAGGGCTCAGTGAGGAGCAGCACGGGTGGCAGAAGATTTCTGGGCTAGAAGGTGGCCAGTAATGCTTTTTACTTATTTCTAGTTCTTATATGGGCTGCGCTTGCAGAGTTTGTGTCTCGGATGTAGGAAGATGCTGCAGGATGTCACCCAGCAAGTCCTGGAGTGCACTGGGTGATGAAAAAGTGCTGGGGGATGCTGAGTATCATCTCCACCTGAGTCAGTGCCCGCTGAAATTTTGAGCAGGGTTTAGCCCCCGTACAGTCGGTTTGCAGTGTGGTGGCCATCTCCCAGCAAACCTCGGCATGAGGGTGGATCTGCTGTTGGGCCAGCTGCGAAATGGCTGTTACCCCCTCTCCTCTGGGCACGCGATACCTTCGTCTTCCTAAGCCTTTATGCGGTGTGTGCCTGTGTGCGCCTGCGCCAGCCCTCCCACCACCTCCTGCCACCCTGTTGGCTCTTTTCTATTCAAGTGAATTTAAAGTGTGTTTTTAAGCAGGTCTTATCTGCAGCAGAGCATCAGTGGATGAAAGGTGAACTCCCAAAGATGAAGCTTTGAACTCCCAAGCCAGGCAGCCTTACAGGGAGATCCGTGCTACTTCCCTGGGGAGTGGCTCGGGGCTCTAATATCACAAACATTTAGTTAAGCTTTTAAGATCCGATCTCTTTTCCTATGGGAAAGCTGAATTCTGCAGCTTCTTGATGGATCTTTTGTCTGTTAATTGCAAGAGCTTTTTCTCAAGGCTTTGCAAGAGCATAGAGCTTACATGCTCCTCTGATTTGTTTGGTATTTTAGATGATTTGATTTATTATTAAGATTAAATTATTTAATATTAGATAATATTTAGATGACACCTCAACTAGATGAATTGGTCTAATGAAAAAAATATGAGCTTTTATAACTTGTTTTGCTCTTTGATCTTGGACTACCCTACCATACAACCAGTGCTGGCTACATTTGCATAGTTCACAATACTGCAGAAGGGATATTTTGGCTTTTCTTTTCTTCTTGGCTAGTTTCAGTAGCTCCTGTCGCTGGGGTGGTTGTGGGGGTTTTGGTACATCTTGCAGTTTCTTGTTTGCGCAGGGCAATGCTCCGTTACACCATCGATCTGTTTGCCTGCGCACACAGCTTGCGGATAGACGGCATGCCTGCTGGCTTAAGCATTATTTATTTTGCCATCCCTCCAGTGCAGACATCCTGCAGGCTGCATACATGTGTGCAAATACTAGCTGGTGACCAGTGTCAATGGGGTTGAACTTGGGTGTTCCCGCTGCCGTGCTGGTTGTCTTGGGCAGCATCCTGAGCCTGGTGCTGGCCCGCGGGTCTGTCGCCTCCTCCGCAGTTTGATGGGTGGGAAGCACGCGCTGGGCAGAGGAAAGGTGTGTGGCTGAGGCTGGCGGCAGCTCTGGAGAGTGGGAACATGGTGGAAAAGTGTTTGTGCCTCTTGGGGGTTTGATGCCTGGAGGTGGGGACAGCCCCGGGCTCAGGGATCGATGGCAGGGAGGGATGATGGAGCATGGCGTGTGGGTGGTTGCTACCACCAGGCTGGAAAAGATGGTGTAAACTGGAGTGAAATCTGGAGCGGGGGTGAAGCGATGTGGGGAAAGGCAGGCGAATCGAGTCCTGTGGTTCCCCAGCATCAGGGAAATCGTGTCCCATGGTTCCTCAATGCCTGGCGGATGAGGGGAGCTGGATGGAGTCCTGGCTGGGTAGCGCTGGCCCTGCCAACCTGTCAAGCCTGCACCTGCCCTTTCAGGGCTCGATGGCTTGGGGTGGAGAGGGTGCAATACTGCCGCCACTGCCAGGCACCCTGGCTTGAAACAACTTGCCCACTCCGGCTGTCAGCGTGTGCCCAGGCAGAGCCGGTCCCCTGCCTGGAGAGGTACGTTGGCTGGGGGGGCTGCTGTCATGGAGACTGCTCTGTGGGGCGATGCTCAGCCCTGCTTGGAGGGGTGACAGGTGCCCCGAGACAAGAGCGCAGGGATTGGCATCAGCTCTGCCAGGCAGCTGTGCTGGCGGCACTGGGGTTCTTGCCAGCGCTTGGTTTGGTGCCACTTTTAATTCTGTCATGATAAGGTTTGCTTGGGTTTTGGTTTTTTGGTTTGCTTTGTGGTTTGGTTTTTTTTCTTAAAGTAAATAATTACATGAGCTTTGCAAACATTGATGAAGTAAATAAAGTAAAAATCACTTGGTGGTCAGCTCTGCAGGTCATGTCTCCACAGTCTCTGCTCCGTGACTCTTCTTGCTTGAAGTACTTTTGCTTTGAGCATGTCAGCCAGTGCTGGCCGAGGGGAGCAGCAGTGCTAGGTCCCCCATCTTGTGGGAGTTGGGGCCCCACACCAGCCCTTGCTCTCCCACTTGCTTCTGCTCTGCGTGCTTAAAAAAGAGCCTAGGCTGCAGGCAAGGGGCTGGTCAAGACTTGCTGTGTACAAAGCCCCAGATCAGGATAATGCATGAGACAAAAGGAGACAGTTATAAAATCAGTGATGGCAAGCTAAAAAAACAATCTGTTGCTGCTTCAATCACGCCTTGCCATGCCACGTGGCTGTTCCTAAATGAGCTGGCACCTCACAGCAGTCCTGGGTGGAGCTTCGCCTGCAAGCGACCCCCAGCCTGGCCCGTGGGGATGCTGCATGCCGGTGGGCTTCCCCTTCAGCAGGGGCGCTGGTGTTGGCAAGAGAGGGGCCCAAATCCACCTGATCTCTGCAGAGGCACAGCTTGTCCTCACTCACCCATTTGTGCTGCAGGGCTGGGGACCATGGCATTGCCCCATCCGTGGCCAGCAGCACCCTCAGGAGCCTGTGCTGACTTTTGTTGGTTTTTTCCAAGGAAAATTTTGACCTCTTCTTCAGGACTGTAGAGGGAATGTGGAAAAGGACGGTCATGGTTTAGCCCCAACCAGCAGCTAAGCACCACACAGCTGCTCGCTTGATCCCCCCCGCGGTAGGATGGGGGAGAGAATCCGAAGAGTAAAAGTGAGAAAACAACTAATGGGTTGAGATAAAAACAGTTTAATAGGTAAAGCAAAAGCCACGCGTACAAGCAAAGCAAAACAAGGAATTCATTCACCACTTGCCATGGGCAGGCAGGTGTTCAGCCATCTCCAGGAAAGCAGGGCTCCATCACACGTAACAGTGACTTGGGAAGACAAACGCCATCAGTCTGAAAGTCCTCCCTTTCCTTCGTCTTCCCCGAGCTTTATATGCTGAGCATGACGTCCTATGGTCTGGAATACCCCTTGGGTCAGTCGGGGTCAGCTGTCTGGCTGTGTCCCCCTGCAACTCCTTGTGCCCCCTCCAGCCTCCTCTCTGGTGGGTTGCGGGGAGAAGCAGAAAAGGCCTTGGCTCTGTGCGAGCACTGCTCAGCAATAACTAAAACATCTCAGCATTGTCAACGCTGTCTTCAGCACAAATTCAAAACATAGCCCCATACGAGCTACTGTGAGGAAAATTAACTATCCCAGCCAAAAGCAGCACAATGCCTCAAGAGGAAGGTAAATGACGAAGATTGTTATGACCCTAAATCACTCTCCTTCGCTTTTTACTTTTTCCTTCAGGTCCATCTTCCAATTCCTAAATGCTTGAGGTTAATGATGCTCTTCAACACCATCAGATTTTGCAATATTTAATTTCTTGGCAGAATTTCCCCCCATTGCCTTACTTTGACAGCTCTTTCTCTCCCGCTGATCCTCAAGGTTTTCTTCATGCTGCATTACATCTATCCATTACCCCGCTGTTATTTTGCTCCAAAGGTATATTTCGAGGCTTTTATGAAGCATATTCAAGCACCCTGACAACAGCACTCAGGTGGATGTAATACAGTGTGACAGACCATGTGAATGCCATAAAGTGCAGAGATAGTAGGTGGAGATCTGGCCAGTGCGGGCCTGACTGGCTGCAGTGACTGGCATTTCATGCCCAGGTGAAGGGAGAAGGAGAACCTGGCCTGAGACTGGTAGAGCTGGGAAAAAAATAAGTCTCAGCCAGTGAAGTCTGTCTGCCACTGAAATGGAAGCACAAACCTTCAGGTTAAGGTATTCAGGCAGGGTATTCACAGCTCAGCTTGTTTTGGTCAATCACTTGGCTTGGGAGAAAAGGAGGGATGGTGCTTGTGGAGCAGAAGGAGCTGTGGCCAGGGCTCAGTTTGACCATGAGGTTGGGAATTACTGCGTGTGGGGAAGGCTTGGGGGTGAAAGCAGTGTTTCTCCCCAGTATGTGGCCTTTCCCACCCAGCAGAACTGTGAATGTTCATCCTCAGGCTGCTCTTCACAGGGTCACTGCATGGTTGAGGTTGGAAGGGACCTTGGGAGGTCATCTGGTCCAACCCCCCTGCTCAGGCAGGGCCACCCAGAGCCATTTGCCCAGGACCGCACCCAGACAGCTTCTGAAAGGATGGAGACTCCATAACCTCCCTGGGCAATCTGTGCCAGCACTGGGTCGCCTTCACAGTAACAACCTGTTTCCTGATGTTCCGACGGCACCTCCTGTGTTTTGGCTTGTGCCTCCTGTCTTGTAAAGGTATGTGGTGGGTCTCCTGGAGGAAACAGTACCAAGAGACCAGAGAGATGAAGTGGTGATTTTGTTATATATGAAAATAAAATGGTACCTACTGGTACCAGGGTGTCTCACAGAGGACAGTGAAGACTCAGAGAATGGGGTGGTGAGAGCAGCTAGGACTGAGGCTTGAGCCTGAGTGGGAGGTGAGACGAGGAAGGGGAGCACCCTTCTTTGTGGGTGAGACGGGAGGCTTGAACGTGGGATGCAAGGAGAGGACCAGCAGCTGGATGGTGATGCTAGGTACTGGTGTTAGAGCTCCATGCCCAGACAGCGTGCTGTGAGCCCTGCAGCATCATTCCACGTGCATCCAGCAGCCTCAGAGGCTCAAGTCCTGCGCAGCCCGTCGGTACATCTTTACTGAGCCACAGCCAAGTGCCGGGCAACCCCTTGCTGACGCCCTGGAGCTTAGCTATCTCCCAGTATAACCATCATTTTCCTGCTCCAGCTGCAGTGGATTTTAGCCAGAGATGGGGTCCATGTTACAGGTATCACAGAGATCACAAGATCAAGTTGTCCTGGAGGTGGGAAGATCCTGGATCTCGGGGCTTTGCTCTGGGCAAGTCTCTTATGCTACTTTCCCCTTTCCAGCTTTCCATTTCCTAGGCTAAAACACTGGGTGCTGAGGGAAGAGCTTGGTATCGAATACGATATAAATGGGGTTTACTCACAAACTGAATTAAAACTAAGAAAGCTGGGAGAGGAAAAAAGCAATCCTGGAGCTGGAACAGCCCAAGCAATTGTTTGGAGTGGAGTAAACCATCTGATGTTAAATGGCATATTTTGTTACCGGGAACTCAATCAAAGCCAGTGCGCTTCCTCCTGGGCAGCATCCCAGCAGCATGGGATGCCCACTGAGCAGTGAGGAGGTCTTGCTGTGCCCGGGAGCAGTAGGTTATTTCTAACGCATAGCGCAATCAAATTTTACAGGGAAGGACAGACACTATGTGAAAGCTGAGGAAACAGAAAACCTGTAGTGGGCTTCCCACTGGAAGGTGGCTGAAGCTCCTTCAGCTTGAAAGCCGTGACACTCATTTCTCTGCTCAGTTGGCACCACAGAAGGATGCTCGAGGGGAAAGAAATTCAGTGTAAACAGTGTCACCCACACTCGGGAAGGAGAAATAGCACAGCTACAAACCAGAAGAGACGCAGCCCAGAACTAGAGCCTGAGTTTATTTCACATTCGTTGTCTCATTGCATCTTAACATCCTGAAGCACTGCAGTAGCAGAGGGGAAGTGCACACCCGAGGCTGACGTAAGACTTTACCAACGCTGTGAAAAAAATGGGGACTCCTTGCGCTTTTTATGTAAACAGTGTAAAACTGAGTGGGAAAGTGCCTTTGAAGGGGACATTAGGATCTCCACTGTGCAATGGGAGTAACAGCAAGTGAGTCCAAGGAAGCACTTGTTAACAAGAAAAAGCATCAAGTCACATTCAGCAGCCCAGCCTGGTGGGATACTTTATCCAAGCAGCAAGCAGAGCATGTTCTGCTTCTGAGCAAGTGGGTGGAGGAGATCAAGTCATCTGTGACCAGCAATACTGTTGGGGGAGTACTACATGAGCAGGAATTTCAGTTTTTCAGCTCCTTAGCTGGGGCAGGGGTGGGATGTGGACATCACTGGGGTGAGGCACCCCCCTTAGACACTAGGACAGGGGTTTAAACCGTTTAGCAATTCAATTGCTACTGACTTTTTTCCCCAAAGGCTCAGAAGAACATAGGTGGCTTTTATTTATTCAGCTCTTAATGGAAAATGTATTTGTCAGCAGTAAAATCCCATACTTGATTGTGTCTGTGTAATATATACACTTAGTTGTAAAGCACAATGTTAATTCAGCATTATAGGTATGGAGGGCGCAGAACATATAATTATTAGTTGTATAGTTTGAGGGCTAGCATTGCGGGGGGATATTACCCTTGCAAGCAATCCCCTCCCCAGCTCCAGCCTTCCTCTGCTTTGGTGCTGTTCAACAGGGACATGTCCTTGTCCCTGGGTTTGCCATCCATCCTGCGGCGTGCAGCTCTGCTTGGGCCCCCAGCAGGAAGGTGGCACTGGAGAGGGACAGACACAGAAACCCTGTCACCCGGGTAGGAGTGTGGGCTGACTCAGCTGGAAACGACATGTTTTTAAGAGCACTACTGTTTTGGCCACCAAGCAGCATTTGGGTAGGCAAAGGGAGGTGTGAGATGAGCGCGGACGGAGACCCCACGGCGAGGAGCAGAGACAGGAGCGGGCACAGCGCGGTCCAAGGAAACTGGAAGAAGGTGGTGCCACAGCCAGAAACCACACTGGCTGGTGAGGAGTTTATTTACAAATATAATGGGTTAGTGGCTGCATCTCGGTTTGGATGTCGGTGTATGTGACAGCTAGCTGTCGTGGGGAGGATTTTATACAGCAAAGTTCACAGTGGCACTCACTCAGATGTTATTTCAGGCATTTATGTTGTGGAAGGAGGCAGCAAGCGAAGCTGAGGGTGCAGAGCAGGGGTAACTCAGCTTTTGTCTCCTGCTGTTCTGCTGCTGCAGACCCCGTGCACCTGCGAGCATCAAGGTGGGGAGGACCATGCTCCTGCTGCGCTGGTGGCCCCACGGCCAGGTTCCTCAGCCCTGGCCGGAGGCAACCAGGGCTGAGCCTTGGTGTCTGTGCGCACATCCACGTGCAGGAGGGCAGCAGTGAAGGCGCTTGGTGCCAAGGTCAGTCGCTTGAAGGTGGTCATCTCATCTGTCCTCTTCTCCTCCACACAAGCTCTTGTGCTTACTTCTGCCCAAGGATGCCCTGGCTGGTCTCCTGCCCCTCCCGACCCCCCTCATCTGTCTCGTTTTCAGTGATGGTCATTAACTCCAACCCAAGATAGTTATTTTTTTACATGGATGTTCCTTATTCTTAACATCTTGCCAGGAAAGGGCCAAGAAGGTAGAGGGAGAGGCTCTGCAGGGCTGGGGACGGGAAGAAGGGAAGGGTGGGAGACGCAGCTACAGGGAGGAGCAGGAGAGGCTGCAGGCTGGGTGATGTGGACTAGGGACATGCAAGCGATTAATTCCCTGGGAAGCGCAGGGTCAGGAGTCACCATGGGGCAGAGGGAGAAAAAATACAGATAAGGCACTAGCCCAGAAGTAAAATGGACACTTATTTTAAGGTCTGCTTAGAAACGTGACCCAAGAGGCAGCAACCAGGCCTGGGATGTCATGGCCCTTCCCAGGCCCATAAGAAGGGCCCGTTCCCAGAAAGGGGTGTTGGGGGAAGCCTTTGGAGATGCTCAGTAGTGTCTCAGGTTATCAGACATGACAGGGGACAGAAGTTGTACATCTGAGCCATGCAGAAAGCCCCTCTGATACCAGCTGGGTAATCCAGAAGTGTTGTGAAGGATGGGAAAAAATGCCCAAATTTTTAACAAACCCCATTTGGTGTCAAAACAGATGGCCCTTAGTCAGTTGCCTGCAGCGGCCAAACGGAAAGACCCCATCAACCATCTCTTCTGACCACACATGGACCTTGGCTGAGAGCCAGCAAAGAGATAACTAAACACCTATGATGACACAGCTGGATGCCAGCGATCAGTCAAATCCCCCCACCCACAGACCTTCCTTGGGCTTGGCACCGTGCTGTGCTCGGTGCTGCACCAGTCCTCAGGTGCGCATGGGCAACGTCCTAGAGGAGATGGCAGTGTTGGTGCTGGAGGACCTTCTCTCTGACTGCAAGGAGACCATCACTGACTCTGCATGTGAGGCCGCTCCTGCCCAGTGGAAGCCTGTGGTACCAGTCACCCCCAGCTGTGAGCGTGTGAACGATGTCCGATGGTCCAGAAGTTGGTCTCTGGTCACACAGGATGTCTTCCCAGCATCTGGGTGCTGCATGGAAACACTTCAGACTTAATAAAATGTGAAAGATGACTCAGGATGAAACATGTTTGCACACAGGCTTGATACCTGCCCAAGCAAGTCGCGAGATGACCGAAAAAGGGGAATATCTGTCAGCACTGCTAATGCTTTAATATACTGTGTGTCAGAAAATACATGTGGGTTTACCTAGCGGTAATATTGAGGTCAAGACAATGGTGAATCCGATGAAGACATCCACTTAAGCAGAACAATAAATAACATGTCATTTTTATTTTTGCTGGTATTTGAATCCATCTTCTGGTGCCACTAAAATAAGATCAGGGCACGAATAGCAGCAGTAGAAAAACCAGATGGTGCACTTGAGGGAGCAGATGGTGCACTACTGTGTCATACTTATTACTGTCACTTACCTTATTATTTCTATTATGGTGGATCTCAGGATGGTCCTCACCTGTAATCAGTATTTGTGGATTGGGTTTTTTAATTCAGTAAACAATATGTTTCACATACTCAGAAAAAATCTGGTCGAGTGGTGATTTCCCTCTGTAGTACTGCCAAGTCTCAAGAAGCGTTTGATGCAGTCAGAATTTCTTCAGAGAGAAACGTGTTTTGGGGAGTGGAGAAAAAAAAAATAATTGGCAGCATGCGTTTATTCTATAAGGACCCAGGGTCCAAAATAAAGTGGGAAACAGTCCGCGTGGCTCTTCTCTTAAACCCTTCACTTTTGCCATAACCTGGCTATGTTTCCTTGTGCTGTGCTGGCTGCTCACCCGCTCCTTGGCCACGTATCCACATACTGAAAGCTCAATCTGTTTCTGAAAGCGAACACAAAAGATGCAGGTGACGAAGAAGTCGACTTTCGACTCACACTGGTTGGGGATGGCACACAAGGACCGTGTTTTTTATCCTTCCTTTGGGCAAAGGCTGCTGTGTCACAGCCCGTCCCTGCTAGCAGACACGTATGCAGTTTGCTGGGGAGGGCTGGGGCTCCTTGCCCAGCGCCGGGGGGGGGACTTGCTGTGCTATTCGATGGCCCGCAGCGATAAATGAGATCTCCCCCAGGCAGCTGGCCCACACGCAGCACAGCAGCGCAGAGTGACTGCACGTTTGCACTCCCCTTCCCTCCAATGTGTTGTCGAGCACCGCGCTCGCTTGCCACTGCCGGCACGTCGTTGGGAGCGTGGCCCTTCAGCTCCGCGATGCTGCCGGGCACAGCGACAGGCGTGACAGCAGCCGAAGGCCGGCCGGCAGGTACGGCCACACTGCTCACTCCATAGGGAAGAGACAATCCATCAAAACATCACTCACACGGACCCTCGCTGTCAGCTGGGGCCAAAAGCCCCTGGATTTATTATCGCTTTTGCATTCAGGGATTACTCTAGCGAGAAATATTCCTTGTTGGTCTGTCTGCCTTTTTTTTCTTTCTTCTCTTTCTCTTCCTTTCCCCTCCTCTATTCTTCATGGTTATCCCTTATACCCTTTCCCCCCCCTCAGTTCTTCACTGTCTATAACTCTCTGACCATAAATCCCTTCTGTAACTCCGCTATTCCCACGGAGGTCAGTGCCTTCATCCCCTGGGTGAATCCCTCCAGTCCTGCTCCTGCCCTCAGCCAGGGGCTGCTGCAGCCCTTTCCATCAGCTGGTGACAGGCACCACCTGGCAGAGCCGCTTCATTTGCTCCGTGGTGGGCAGTTTCTCCTCTGGCTGCTGCTGCTGTCGGCCCAGCAAGTGTGTTTTGGGGCAGTTCAGGCCTGCAGTGGCTCTGACTGCTCCATCCTTCAAGGGTGGAGGGAGAGGGGATGGAGAGACGCATCCTGCACATGCATCGCAGTCTTTCATTTCTTCCGATGTATCTTCTCGTGTCTCCTGTACGGGAGCTCGGATTGTCATTATCTATATTTATTTAATCCCGCCCCATTTGCTAGGCTATATGTGTTCGCTACAGTAGCCTGCTGCTGTATTCAGCCAGACCAGATACCACTGCCAAATTGCACTAACTCTAAAGCTGCACCCCAGACAACTGCTTTGGTCTATTTTTAACTGCTGGTAAACATTAGGAAAACTGTCTGAGCCTGTAATATTCTTCCTCTAGTCTCTTTTGAATTGTTTATTGCATAATTATCTGCAAAAAGGGAATGGGGGAGAGCTGCCTGTGTGCCCTTTTGTTGTTTTCAGTCTACAGTATTATTTTCCCTGCTACTCACATGCAATATTTGATTCTTTTCTCGTCTTCCCAGCCGAAAGGATAAGATAACCCGAGCGGAGCCTTCTGAACCCTCCGCCGAAGCAACTTACATCTGCTCGTTCCTACATCGGAACAAAGACATTGTCTATCTCGGACAAAGAAAGCTTTTCTCTGAAGTGTTTGCCAGCAGTCTGAGTTAAATAGGCCTTTATAAAGCCAAATCGTACTCGGTGAGCCAGATCCAGAGGATGCCAGAGCAGCAGCACCCACCGCAGGGTCAGACTGCCGGAGGACAGCTCGGCAGGCCTGGGGGCCACATGGCCGCAGCCAGGTCAGGCCGGGGCACGGGCATCCTGTGGCCACCGACCCCCCCAGCTCTTCAGAAAGGAGTCTGGGGGCTGTTTGGGCCCTGTTCCAGGTTCCTAGCTGCAGGAGGGAAACCACAGCCAGCGCGGATCATCCTGACGAGTGTGCTCATAGGTCGCTCAGGCAGCTGCGCTGCTGGTTGAGACCCGGGGGGAAGGCGGTGGGTGCAGGCTGGCGTGCAGAGGAGGAAGGTAACGTTAACTGCATTAACAGGCACCTTACTGCAGCCTCAGTAAAGGGGGGAGAAGGAAGAGAGGGGAGAGCGGAGAAGCTCTAGGCTGTTAGGGCTGGGGGCTCGGGCCCCGCAGGGTTCAGACCCATGCTCTGCCGCTGACATCCCCATGCAAGGATGAAGAAGGTGTTCCTTCCTCCTCTAACACTGCCTCAGCTGGCAGCAGCAGAACAAGGCAGTCCAGGTGATTTTGACAACAGCTTCAAGGATTTATATTAAAAACCTTAGTTGCCATTTTTAGTTCAGCAGAGGGAACGCAATCAAACACGTTTTCCCTATGGCGCAAGTTGGGGTATGAACATGTAATGTCACTTCTTTTAACTGGCCTTGCATCCGTGTGCTGTAGCGAGGACCCGCGGTCCAGCAATTTCCGCCTGGGGACTAAGAACATGCAGGCAGAGTCTGTGGTACATGACACGGGAAAACATCCCACTGGGAGTCGGGACAAGTGATCCACTCTGCTTCCCTGCAACCACTTCTCCACTGACGAGGTTGCTGTGCTGCCTTCAGATGCTGTTGCTCAATTAAAAATCTGCGCTGTAAATGACTAAGGCTGTGCATGTAAGCGTTTTAAGCAGAAACTGCATGTGTTTCAACAAGCAGCAGAGACAAATGCAATTGCTTCTCAACTGCAGCAGAACTGGAGAAAACGCAAAATAGAACGGCTCAGTATTTTCCTAGTTTTACAATTCCCTACAGGTTTCCCTCGAAATGGGATGATGCGTGTGGCTCTGGTCTTATGAGGAACAGCTCGTGATTTATAGAAGAGGCACATACCCTGTGCCCCCACTGTGCCACCCCCCATCGTGCTTTTTAGTCGCCAACAGCATTTTCCCCGAATTTGTTTCATTCCCTGTCACACAACCGATTTCCTTTTGCGAACCCAAGCCTTTAATGTTAGAGCTGGATTTGCAGTTTGAACGATCAGCGTTTTTCTCGCTATCACAGGCTACGGCTCCAGCGCGGTAGGTACCAGGCAGACACAGACGGAAAGCTGCCCGCAACCCGGGTACGGCACCAGACGCCGGGCAGAGACACGAGCCTGCAGGTTGCAAGCTGCGGGCAGGAACAACGGCGTGCAGAAAAAAACCTCGTGGGGCCTTCAGGGCTGAAGGGATCGTAGCTGCGCCGGCTGCCGCCGTCCCCGCAGGACCCCCTGCGCGGGGGTGGACGGCAACGGGAGACCCGGCAACGGGAGACCCGAAGAGGGTTGAGGTTAAATACGGGAGGCACCGGGGAGGGATGCAAAGAGGCAAGGGGAATGCCCGGATGGACGAGCCAGGGGAATCATTTTGATTTGGTGTTTGACGGGCTGGGGAAGCTTGAAGGACACGAAACGTGCGGCAATGGAGAGCGGAGACGAGCACAGCGCGGTGACGTGACAGCGGGGAAGGACCAGGGTGCAGAAGAGCCGTAATGGAAAAATCGAGCCCCAGCGGTCAAGCGAAGCGAACAGCGAGCGCGACCATCCCGTCCCACGGCCTCCCCACGGGCGAGGAGGATGTCCCGCCCTGAGAAGTGAGGAAGGCACAAGCGGAGGGAATCCAGCAGGGAAAAAGGAGATGCTTCTCACTGCCCGCGTTTCACTTCAGCCCGCAGCAAGGCACCCGGCCAGGGCCGGCCTGGGCAAGCGCTGGCGTGGCCAGCGGCCGCCTTTGGGGACAGGAACTCGCGGGTTTTTTTGTAAAACCTATGTTGCCCCTTGAAGACTTTTTGGAAGACGGGTGTTTCCCCCAAAATCCCGACCCAGCGCCGAGGGCGGGGGGGGGTGGTGGTCGTGGGAGGGCTGCCTGCGTGCCGCCCCGCACGCACCGCGGGGGAGGGAAGGGGGAGGGGGAGCCGCGCCCCCGCGCCGCGCCCCGCCACACCCCCGCGCGCACGGGTATTCCCGGCCGCCGCCCCGCCCCCGCCCGACCTTTCCCCCAGTTTCCAGCGCGCGCTCCCCCCTCCCCTGCCTTGGCCCCGCCCCCTCCCCGCCTGCCCGCCTTCCCGCCCGCCGCCGGCCGGGACGTGCCCACGCGCCGCCCTTCCTGCCGGCAGCCCCGCGGCACGCCGCGATCACGCCGGCCGCCGCAGCTCATTGGTCGGGCTCTGGCCGAGGCGGGCGGCGATTGGCCAGGAGCCGCCACCCCCATTCCTCCCCCCCTCCCACCTCGTTCCCTGCCGCCCCGCCCTGCCGGCGCTGTCTGGTGCTGGGAGCGCTTCCCCCGGCGCGCGGGCTGCTTGGCTGCCGGCGGGCGGGGGAAGGGGAGAGAAAGGAGGTAGGCGGCGCCGGCGCCGCCAGCTGCTGCTGCTGCTGCTGCTCTGTCTGTCTGTGCGTGCGGCTGCTGCTGCTGCTGCTGCAGCTGGTCTGTGCGTGCGTGCGTGCGTGCGCGCGCGCGCCGCCGCCGCCGCTGCTGCTGCTGCTGCCCCTGCCCCTGCCCCTGCCCCTGTCCGGTCGCACCGCCGCCGCCGCCCGCCGGAGCCGCGCCATGCACGGCTCGCCCTGCTCGGAAATGGGAGTTGCGTCCGCGGTGAGCATCGGGCGGGCCGAGGGAGGCGGGGGAGGGAGGGTGTGTGCGGCGGCGGCGGCGGCGGCTGGCGCCCCCCGAGGCGGGGGCAGCCGGGGCCGGGCCGGGCACGTGCTGCGCGGCGGGCAGGGTCGCGGGGACCGTTACCGCCTCAGCGGGGGCGGTGGCCCCTCGGGACCGTTACTCCCCCCAGGGAAGGGGTGGTCGGTCGGGACCGTTACCCGCCGCGGGGGGTGGTCGGTCGGTGCCGTTGCGCCGGGGTGGGGGGAGGCGGGGCGGTCGTGCCCGGGCAGAGCCCTCGGGGGCGGGTGTTGTCCCGGTCACCTGCGGGGTGGCGCGCGGGGGTGGGGCACTCCTGCAGCGGCCGTGTGAAGCCGGCGGCAGCTGCCCGCCCCCCCCCCCCCCCCCTCTTCCTCCTCCTCTTCCTCCTCTCTTCCTCCTCTTTCCCTTCCCGCCATCCGTTCCTCAGCGGCGCCGCCCGGCCGGGGCACCCGCCGCCAGGCGAGGAGCGGGCGGGGGTGGCGCGGCCCCTGCGGGCGGGCTGAGGCGCTGCCCGGCGGTGGGGGGGCCCGCGCTGCCCGCACCGGCCCTGCCCGCCCTGCCCGCGCACGTAGGGCCCCGGCAGCCGGCGGGGTGATGTGAGGACAGGCGCGGTTAGCTATTTCCCTGGCAGCGGGAGAGCCTGGGCTGTGGCGCTCGCCTTGAGAAAGGGCTTTTTTAGTTTGGTGGGTTGTGTTTTTTTTTCTTGAAGTGGGGCGTATTTTTTTCATGTTCCTTTAGCGAAAACTGCTCTCCTGAAACGTAGGGTTGGAAAAAATAAATCTGGGGCTGGGTTGCCTGCAGTCACACTTTGAGGAACACTCGCAGGCTTTTTGGCTGCTCAGTGCAGAGCCTGGCCTGGTGTGGCTCCTGTTTGACAGGCCGTCTAGGTCTGGGCTTGCAGGTGACATCGTTTTTTTGCCCTCGTTCCTGTTCTCACTGTTTTCAGTGGAAATTCTTGGAAGTGTCTCTCCCTTTAGAGTGCTTTAACCCCTCCTGACCCCCCTCAATCTTGACATCTCCATGCCTGGTACCTCATGTTTAGGTGAAAGTCCTCTATAAGTGCAGTACCGGCATTTCAGATCCATTACGTTTAACCTGTTTGCCATGCACATCCCTATAGTGGAGACAAGTCACAAGGCTTTGCATCTTTGTGACACTGTTAGGCCTGGATCATTCCACCTTGCTTAGTAGCAAAACTCATTGACTTAGGTGTGTAAGTGATGTCACCCGACAAGTATAGTTCCCTCCAGGGCTTTAGGCCATGCTAACGGTGTGATGGTGCTTTTTTAGTTAAAACCCTTTTGCTGCAGTATATAAGCACTCCATATAACAGCAGTAGGCTCAAGAATCTAGGTCCACGCTTCCAAATCCCAGCCTTCACAGTTAGTGGGTGTGCCTAAAGACTAGAAGAGTTTAGATGCCTAGTTAAGACTTGAGCTGGGACGTGAGCGGTAAACCAGCAGCACAACGTAGCTTTTGGAGTCACTGCCAAGTGCTGTGAGAGCTTTATGAAGTTTGGGTATCCTTTTGCAGAGAAGTAAAGCGTTTTGCATACACGCACACACACACACACAAATATTCTGTGGTGCTTGCAACTGGAAACAAATCCATATGTTTACATTTGTCTTCATGTTACTCCTAGTGTGTTCTGAGATATCCAGCACCTATCATGCCTTTCTAGAGTACAATACAAACAATTCCCACTGCACTTTGAAAACTATTTTCCTTCCTTCCTTCCCTCCCCAGCTTCCCTATTGGTAAAAATATTAAAATGCTTCTGCAAGGTGTGGTACTCTGAGTCAGTGATCATACCTTAAAGCATCTTACTGTCAGCTGAAATTTATCTTCTAAATGTTACCAGAATGAGATTAGTGCTGAAGAGCACTCGTATTTTGGGTCCAGGAAATAGCCTTGTCTAAACAAGGTTGGAAGTCAGGATTTTTTCCGCTTTTTGCTTGTATGCAAGCATGGGATGTCTTTATTCAGAGCAGTGTAATCCAGGAAGTTAACTCTGGAAACATGAGCCACACACATAACTGTTACTTCCCTGCAAATCAGGCTTCCACACTTTTTTTTTTTTTTTTTTAAGAGTAACAAGGGTAGGGAGATGAGCTGGTGGGGGGAGGGTGAGAGTTGAGCTGGTTGGCAAAAGTCTTGCTGCGGGCATGGGATCTGTTTCAGATGACCTTCATTGTGAGCAGACAGTATGTGGGTGGTGTTGGCTTTGTATTCTGACTTGTCCTAATAGCCAGTAATCCAATTACATTTAGGTTGACATTGTGGACATCTATGAGTCTATCCGTGAAAGGCAGCGTCATGACAGCGAAAGGTCCACCTGCAGCACCTTGGAGCAGAATGACATTGAAGCTGTTGAAGCGCTTGTTTGTATGAGCTCCTGGGGTCAAAGATCGCAGAAAGGTGACATATTAAAGATAAGGCCACTTACGCCCTTCTCGGATTCTGGTGATTTCACAATGCATGCTGAGGCTACGTCTGAATTACCAAAGGACTATTTATCTACACTGGTAAGAAAAACATGAATGCAAAATAAATATGCCTGACATCTGGATGTTACATCGCTGCAATGTTTTAACTGGGCTGGAAAAGATACCTTGCTCATGTGTCCCCATGTAGAATAGTTAGAGTATAGCCAGTGCTCTGTGTGTGTACACATAGAATAGCGAGGTGGGCGTGTTGATTTTGGGTTTTTCTGCTGTCTCTGGAATGGCAAATGTAGGTGTTTGATCCCTTGTTAAATCTAGATGTGAAAGCCCTTCCTGACAGGTTATTTAATGTGACAGGAGCACTGAGGATGCTCTCAGGATGGCTGTTGTAGGTTTCTTGGAGCACTCTTGAGTAAAAGTGGCAGAGTGAGCCTCAGTGATTCAGCACCAACTTATCTGCAAGCACTGTATGAAAAAGGCTCTTGATGACATTTGGCTTCGCTCTGGTTGTTATAAGAGAAAGTACAGGTTACCATTATGAAATAGACAATTTAATTAGTTTCTATGCTATATGTTTGTACATGTAGTCTGTTATTTCTCCAGAGCATTGGTCTACTCTGGCTGACTAATGCCAGTTGAATCACAGTTTTTTTTGTGGTGTTGTTTCAATTTATGTTGTAACAAAAGTAGGTATTAAAAAGGGCTTCTGCTGTTCAGGTTTCAGATGGTTAAGGCCCATTTCAACCAGTAGGCTTCTAGTATGCACTTATGTCAGGAAAAAGGGGAATAATAAAGAGGCTGAGACAGTATGGCAGCTGTTTGACGGACTTCTCTCATACTTCTGCTCAGTGCTGGCGCTGTCTCTTCAGCAGCATGGGAGATAAGCATGAGTTTTCAGTGGTAAAGGAGGAAGGAGAGGTGGTGGCAAGAGAGCACAGAGAGAAATGGATGAATAAGAAGGGAGAGAGCAGTTCCATTTGTCTTTATCCCAGAAGTAGCCACCAGCTGATGGGGTAATCGTTGATAAAAGATCTAGGGCTTGCTGGAAGCTTGAAATTGAAAGGGTACAGTATCGCTATCTGTTGCTAGTCTGTTTTCTGTGAACAGCAGAGCGCTCGTAGCCTCTTGCAGCTGCACCCATTGCTGAGGAGAAAGGAATGAGAGAGGTTTTTTTGTAGTGCAGCGAGTAGACATGCAATGGTTTATGCAGGTTTACAGCTGCCTCGTTGCCTTCCTTTTATTAATATGCTTTTGAGCATATTCAGAATGGCCATCATGTGAGGCAATGTATGCTTTAATCACTTTGTCCTTAGAGGCAGGTTCTGAGATTCTGGGGAGGGGATGTAATTTTATTTTTCACAGTAAAGACAGTGAAAAATTGTGCTATGAAATTATAGTGCTGTATGACGGTGTTTTCTTTTTTGCAGTGCATGACCCCTCCGCACAGCCCTGACTTTGTTGAGATATCAGCTGCTATGCTCCTCTCCTCACAAGTCACTTATTCCAAACCAAGGACTGTCATGGCAAATACAGCTGCCTGCTCAGTCACATCGGCAACCGGTGCCTCTCCCGTAACCAAGTCATCTGTTATCAACATGGAGCGACAGTGCAGTCTGAAGCCAGTGATGTCTGAATCCTTTGCCCCTCAGCCTTGCAGAGCCATGGCAACAAGCGTCATACGTCACACAGGTGATAGTTCTGCTTACCATCACATTCCTGCTGTGCAAGAGAAAACAAAGGTAACTTCAGGCTACGGCACTTCCAGAGACTGGTGTGGAGTGGATGACCGAAGACATTCCGGACTGCCACAGGACACATGTGCAGCGGATGATTTAATTAACAAAACCTCTCCAGTACATCAGCCTTATGCACATGACTCCAGTGATGTTGTGACCAACAAAGGGCAACTACCAGTCCAGCCCATTTCGCCACAGACCCACGTACCAAAGAATTGTGAGAATGACTTGCAAAAAAGAGCTACCCCTGTGACACCTGCCCCCGTTTCAAGCCCCCAAGTTCTCTGTCAAATGATCCCTTTAAACGGACAAAGCAGTATGATCAATGCCTATGTCAAGCCTTCAACTCCAACAGTCTCAACTCCCATGAAACCTATTTTACCGCAGACAGCCCCGCTCTCTCAGCCTGTACTCATGGGACCTTCTGTGCCTCAGGGGACCGTCATGTTGGTTCTTCCACAGACTGCTGTCACACAGACACCGCAGTGCCCACAAACAGTAATGACTGTTGGAAACACCAAGTTGCTGCCCCTTGCCCCTGCTCCTGTGTTCATTGCTTCTGGTCAAAGCTGCACCCCCCAGATGGACTTTTCTAGACGGAGGAATTATGTTTGCAACTTTCCTGGGTGCAAGAAAACCTATTTCAAAAGTTCCCACCTCAAAGCCCACCTTCGCACCCATACTGGTGTGTACAAAGGGCGAGTCCTTTGTTGCTCTGGCACTGGCTTGTGTTAGGGTGCTGAAATGCACAGGTTTGGGGGGGAGAGGGTGGGAAAGGGAAGAGGCAGGTGATCAGGCAACTTCTGCTCATCTCAGAGAAGGGAGGAATGTTCATTCTCTGTGGGCAAGCAAAACAAGACATACTTTGTTCTGAGACCTCAGCTGACCCCATAGTGTTAGCTGAATTTCACATGCTTTAGTTGGAGCGAAGCTTTGCCGTCTCTGTGTGTGTGTGTTTAGATTTGAGTGGAGTCCTGCCATTTGGACTAGATTGAAATGAACTGTGCAAGTCCCTTTTTTGGGGCATGGAGAGGTCTGGTGTAAGCAAACCATAATACAGGTAGTTGGTCTTAATTGTTACACAAGTAAAAGAAAAGAGAGAAAGTCAGAAACTCTCCAGAGTTTTATTTAGGCTAAATGGGAATGCACTGAGATTTTGGGCTACTGTGTTAGGAGGTAGAGCTGCTACAGGAATGTAGCAGTTTATTCAGTTACAGAAAGGGAATTTTAAAGGTAGATGAAAATTAATTGTAATTAATGTGAGCTGATTTGCTCCATAAAATCTGGTCACTGTGGAGATGGTATACATGTGTTTTACTTAACCTTTTTCTAGCTCTAAGATCCTGTTAAGTTAAAACTAACTTTGGGTTCTTGAGTATTTTTGATGTCGAGGGGTAGGCATAGTGGGAGATTGGTACAGAGTAGCTCATTCAAAAGTCTAATTTTGTTTTTCCTTGGGTTTTTTGCCCCACCCTCCCCTGCCCCACAGATGCTGTGATTTATTGGATGTCAGCTTCCATGGCAGGATTTGCATCAGTTTGCCAGCTTGTCTTTATGTTTTCCTTTGGGGAAAGAGCTTAACCCTGTAGGAAACTGATAATCCTTGTAAACCAGAGCTCAGAGGTAGAATGATGCTTCTGCTTCTGGCTTGAGAGTAAGTGCTGCAGGCAGCTGAATTAACCTGGCACTACAGGATAAACATGGACTAGCAAGAAGTGTCTCGCTTTGAGCATGTGCTGCTGCTGATCCACAGGGAAGCTGTGTGTCCCTGTATCATGATTAAGACTAGGACATCTATGGGAGGTGAAGCACACTGACCCCTTGCTAGCCGGTCCACATTACAGGATCAGGAGGCAGAGTAGTTCAGCTTTCTTTTCCTACCTTTTACCTGCACAGGCAGTAGCTAGGCAATATCACATACGCCAAATGTAGAACTTTACTCTCAGTATGTGAAATAAGAACAGCGCTTCTGTGGGGCTTCCTTTCTGCTGGACACTTTTGTTCTGCTCCAAAGCGTCACCATAAATTTGGGTCATGTAGTAGATGTTTATCTTGAGCTTTACAGGGGTTGCAGGCAGTAGATCACGTTGTTCAGGATACATCTGATATTAAGCAGTTGCCCAGGATGAGCAGAAGCTGATGTGGACAGCCTTCCTGACTGCTGTCATTCCCGGGCGTGCAGCACCCCCCTAGCTGTCTGGTGGATCTCGAGCTGCGTGGGCATGGCAGGACAGGCTATTCCTTGGCAGTACGCGCTGGGGCAGTGTGTTTGTGTGTAGGACTGGATCACTGGAGCGGCAGGACTCCGAGCCTCGGTTCCAGGCTTCCTGTTTGCCCACAGTATTTGCTGACAACATGCAGCAGCTGTAGAACTGCAGTCACACAGGGATGGGGGCAGGGATTGCTTCTAGTTCAGTCAGCGGTTAAGGTAGCTTTATGAAGAATCTTTAAACTGGGGTTTTTGGACAATTGAAAAAATAGGCTTGATTAAAGAATATTTAAGGAGAGATGAGGGAATAAGTAGAAACAATACCTATGATTTTTCTCTGAAACACAACTTGAGCTTAAGCTAATCTTAACTGCACACATGAGCAGTTCTGTGGAATTCACCAGTTTTTGCAAGGCAAGATTTGAGTTAGTTCTTTGATAAAACTATAACACAGCTTCTCAAAAGTAAGTTATGCTTCTTTCATGTCCTGCAGGAGAAAAGCCTTTCAGCTGCAACTGGGACGGCTGTGACAAGAAGTTTGCCCGCTCAGATGAACTGTCACGCCACCGTAGAACTCACACAGGAGAGAAGAAGTTTGCTTGTCCGGTGTGTGAGCGTCGCTTCATGCGCAGCGATCACTTGACAAAGCATACCCGCCGCCATATGACCACAAAGAAGATCCCCAGCTGGCAGACAGAGGTTGGCAAACTCAACAGAATTGCCACAGCAGAGAAACCAAAAAGCGGCAGTGCTCTGAGTATGCTCATCCCTGTGCCATCGTCTGTCTGTCAGGGCTAGTGAGAGAAAGCTCCTTCTCTACAAACTTCCTGAAGGTCAGGAAGAGCTCTGATGGTTGCAACAGAACTGACAATGGTTTTTTCCCCCATGTTTCTGTATACTTAAGTTTCCTTCAGTTTAGGTCCTCTGTTAATAATCCTGTGTGAGAAATCTTATTGTATCTTTCCTCATCCCTTCCCTATTTGTTTTTTTCAATACTTGGGCAAATGCAATCACCAGCACTTCAGGAAAGCAGAACTTTTTGGAAATGATTTTGGCAATAGGTTAAAAAAAGTCACTTGCAATGCTTGCTGTTAATATTTTGATGGACAGTAAAACAGGATGATTTTTAATTTTTATACGAGTATTTTCTATACCAAATATATTTTGTATTTATTCATTTGGGTCTTGATATGCAGGCAGATTACTTGACCTGCATTAGTAGGGGTGTGCAGGATGAGACCCAGAGTTTTGGAAACTCCTTTTCAGTAAACCTAAAGAATTGCATTCAGAGCATTTTGTAAACACGTAATATTTGATAACTCATAGTGGTTGAGATTTTCACACTTGCAGATCCTGATTCTGCAATGGGCTGGTGCTGTTACACCTTCCTTACACAGGTGATGTTGGAGGTTTGAGATTGAAATGTGTCATCATTTTTGAAACAAAGCAAACCAGAATGATTTTCAGAAAACAAGTGTTGAAATTCTCAACATTTTATAAATTCATACCCTTTGCAAGTGGAAGCCGTTGTGACTTTTGGTAGAATTTTGACATACTGGGCATTCCTGAGTCCACACTCCACTGGAGCAACGTTTGGAGGAGCCAGACTGCTCTGATGGAGGTAGAAGCACAAACACCATTTAGAAATTTTGACACTAAAAATTACACTTTACTTTCGGTCCTACTAAACCAGCATATCAAAATCTTCTGAAAAATGCAAAAATGGAAAGATAACCCATGAATAATTAGCTGGGTCTCTGTTTATATTTTTTTTGAGTACAGAAGAAATAGAAAATTAAGGTTTTTTTATGTATCGTGGATGCTTGTGCACCTTATAGGAAATTGTTCAAGGCTTTCATTTACCTGTATCAAAGCACCAGAAGAAGTACTAATTGTGTCTTGACTTAAGAAATAGCCACCATGTCAACTTGATGATGCTCTTCATGTGGCCTTATACTTCTCCGCAGTACTTTGTATAAAATCACCCTTTTCTATTAAATGAGATACTCTCCCTGTTGAATGGATTTTCTTTTACACCAAGTATAAATATGGCTAAGAAGTGGAATTGCTGGCTGCAGGAGTGCTGTCTTGTAATGGCATGGTATGGTATGAGTAATAAACTGAAGTGCCTGTAGCACAGTTGGACTGCTCGGTTTCTGTGGTATGGAATGATGTCCACGCGTATTGTAGCAGTCGACAGTAGAGCTGTTGTGCTGTGAACGACTGGGTGTCGTTTTGCTGGGAGACAGCTCACCTGCTGTATGAAATATTTCTGTAGCATTTATTCCTTCTGGATTCTTCTCCCTTCAGCCACTCCTGCACTGAAGCTTAGCTGAGCACTGAGGAGGACTATTCTTCCTGGCTGTGTGAAATGTTGATAACTAGGAATGCATTCTCTCTTGCACTGCTTTGTTGTTCTAAAATCCTGGTCTTGCTTCCAGGTGTGGGCAAAGCATGGTTCTCATCTACGTAAGTGCAGACTTGCTCATCTCAGCTAGCACTGCCCTGAAATTGGCAAGAGACCTGTTTCAGTTGAAAGCAGAATATGTCATTACTTTTACACTTAAGTCTGTAATGATGATTAACAGTAGTAAGTTTTCAAACTGCACTAAATTGGAGTATTGTGCTAAATGTACTGAAGTTTTTGTGCCTGACCTTTAAAATGTCCACACCCTGTTCACTCAACACACGCTGTAATCCCACTGACAGCAGCGTACGTGCTGGTGAGTGTCTGTGTGTATGCAAACCTCACTTTGTGCTCTCCAACAGGCTCGGTCAAAACCCCTCTTCCTGGTAAAGTGGATGCTTGTAGTGTTGCTGTTCTCTGCCGATACCCAGTTTTCCAAATTCATGTGGTGAAGAAACAGACATTGCTGCTCTTTTTTTTTCCTCTTTTTTTTTTTTTTTTTCCTTTCTCTCCTCAGAAATCCCTTAGAACAAGAAGTTTGACTTTTGGATGCCATTTCAGCATGCTTTTAACTGGGGGAAGAGCATCCTGTCTCAGTCTAGTAGCCAATGTAGGACTTCATTTTTTTACAGACCACCCCTTTATGGTGTTCACTTGAGCAAAACAATTTGGAAACCTGTGCCATAATTTAGTAAATTGTCATGTTAGTTGTTGCATCGTGGCAGGGAAATGATGAGCTGGAGAATATGGAATTGCAAAAAGCGTGTATTGCTTATGCGTGTCGTGATGCGGAAAAGCAACGTCTCCCTCTTTGTTAGGTTTACCTAGCCTGTGATTCCTCACAGCCTGCTCCTGTGAGGTGTGCGCTGCCTCCTGCCACCCGTGTCTGGGACATGCAGCTCTTTCCTTTGCGGATGTGCATGAATAGCTGAGCTGCACCGTGGCTGCTCTCTTTGCTCTTTCTGTTCCTTTCTGCTGTGTAAGCGGTATTTATGGATTAAGCATGACTGGGATAGCTGCTCTCTTTGCACTTTACTGCCTGAACTCTTGTTCAGTCATCTTATTTTGAGCCTATATTTTAAAGAAATGGAATCACATTTTTGTACCTGTTTTTAACTTTTATTAAATAAAAAGTATTTAATGTGGTTTTAAATCATCAAAAAATTGTCAATTTTCAGGTTTCATACACGTCCATTTCAGAACTATGTAAATCCATCTAGGCCAGTGGGAGACTTTGGGACTTGCTAGTTCATTTAACCTGTAAAGGCAGGACTTTTTGGGTCATGTTGTAAATTGACTGGTGCTTGTCCGTTTACAATTTTACACAATGCTTCTTGTGTATTTGCTAGAATGCATACACGACTGCCACTGTTTAGGGTTTTTTGCATGCGGTCGGAAAACATGAGTCTCGGGATTTAAAACTCTGTTCTTCTAGCATGGCCTCCAGAAGCTATCAACAAAAGGTGGTGGTCTGAGTGCTGCTCTGTTAGTGTTGCAAGCCGTGCGTGGCGTGAACACTGGGCATAGAGATGCGGATTTGACTCAAAAGATGGCTGCATTAGCCCTGGTTCTTCCCATTCCCGCGTACCTGTGCTCTGGCGAGGAAGTGGCTCTGGCAGGCTAGGTGTCACCTCCAGGTCTCGGCTGGGAAAGAGGTGTCCAGCGGTGGTGACAGCAGCAGCAGCAGCAACTACTTTAAGTTTTTAAGCATCTCTGCTGTTTCTTTCCCTCTAACCAGTTCCCAAACTGCAGCAATGTTTATTTCTAGCAGGGTCACATTTTAATGGAAGAGAAGGGGAGGAGAGGGTGTAATGACACCAGCTTTCTGTCACAGCCTTTCACTAAAAGGTGACAGTCTCTGCAGTCAGAGACCTCAGAGAGCAAACTGGGAGCAGTGACTCAAGGCTTTGTCCACAGAAAAGCACATTGTTCTTGCAAGTGTGTGGAAGATGGGAAGATCCCATGAATGGTCCTGCTCCCCACTCTGCAGAGCAACTGGAAGGGAAGGCTTTACTGTGGGATCAGTGCTCTGGCAGAGCAACACAAACTCTTCAGCCCCTGGGCTCTGCAGGTCTCCATAATGCTTTTGTCTCCCAGGGGAAGAACCTGTCTGTTCTAACTACTATTTTTCAAGGAAGATTTTTCTGAGCATCAAGTCATATCCTAAACAATACCTGTAATTTTTTTTTGCTGATTTTTGTATAGTCTCCCTCACTTTGCTTATGTGAAACATGACAATGGATTTTACAGTTCTGTGCTCATCCTTCTGCTTTTTCTTAGAACCAACCTGTGGTCTGAGCAGCCAGGAGGTGCAGTTGGTACACATCCTGAGGGGGCTGGAGAGTCTGCAACAGCTTCATTCTGAGGGAAAACAGTTTGCACGTGAGAAAGCCTTCCCAGCTACCCCTGTGCTAACACAGGCATTGTGCGGGCAAAAGTCCTTCTATCTTGTAACCATTCTAAATCCATGAAAACTAATAATTTTCTAAAGAAAAATGCATGTGCACTCAAACTTGTCCATTGGTTTAATGCTACATTTTGCGGTTAAACCAGCATTGCTTTCCTACGTGTGATTACACTGCCAAACCTTCAGCTTAGCATCAGCTTGCCTCATCTTGCTTGCAAACCGATGAGCACCGATCTGCTTGTGGTTAGGATACTGGAAGTGTGAATCCATCCTGAAGTTGCAGTGCTGGGTGGGCAGAGGTGGCCTATGCTGCCGGGTGGTTGCACACTTGGTGTGCTCCTCTGGCTGAGGCTACAGCTCTGGCTAACTCTCCATTTCCAGCTGTGAAAGCTGTGCTCGACATCCTGTGAATGATGAAGGTGGCACTTCGCTCACAAGAGATGACAGATGGAGTCCTGCCTCAGGGCTGCATCTGGCTTGAATTCGTCTGCTGGGATAAATCTTCTAACCAGTTTTGAAGTTTAATCTGTGAGCCTATCTGCCTGTTTGCCTGCCTTTGGTGTCTGGCAAGGCAGCTTGAGGCAGGCAGGCTATGGCCGTGAGAAGGCAAACTTCTTCCATGCATGCGGAAAGAGTAAATCATGACTCAAAACCCAGCAACCTACAGGCTAAGGAAATGGTGAGATGGTTCAGGAGGAAGCCGGAAAGCCTCAGCCATGTCTGCTCGCAGTCCACGCGGTCTGTGGGATTTCCTTCCCTGCAGCGAGTGTGTTAGCACTGAGGCATTTTCTTTCCAGATTGCTTTCAGCCTCTGTCAAATGGAGCCTTCCTCATTTTCTGCTTCAGTCCTCGAGTGCTGGAGGAGGAAATCGGGTGACTTTTACATCCTGATGTGTGCAGAAGGCCGTGGGCACATTGTACACATGCAGAAAACTTGGGGAAGCTGGAGCATACTCTTTTCTGGGAGAGTTTTTCCTAGATGGGAAGAATACCTTAGGTTTAACTTGCCTCCCTTGTAGTGTCTCTTGAGTTCAGAGCAATTTCTTTTCTGTTGGTTATCATTGTCCAGATAAACCCACTTCACCCTGTGCAAATAATTGCCGTGTCCTGTGTCCAGAGCGGGGGAAAAAGCCCAAAGCCTCTTTTGGATGCAGCCTGTGCCAGGCAGCCGGTGCTCCACCTGCCCTGTCAAGTGGTGGGGAGCTCTGCCACTCTTGTGTGGCACAGCTCCAGGGCTGCACCTCATCCAGGGCAGCTGCTCCATTTCAGCTCTGGGGGGGGAGTGTGTGAATAGTTTGGCTGAAAGCTTGTTGGAGTTCGATCCTCAGAGGAAGGAGGTTGGGGAAGAGCATCCCTGGGGGGGGGGGGGGGGGTGAGGGTGCCACCTTCCTTCCTCTTCTAATGTGAAGGCAAGTAGCTGACAGCAGGGCACTGGACATGATGCATCAGGGAACTATTAGTTGCTCTGCTCTCGGAGGTCTTGGCAATGGGATGCTGGCAGATACGCAGGTACGGGGGCCATCCTTGTATACACTGGGCAAAAGGACTGGCATTTGGGGTCCCAGAGCCAGAGATGGACTGTGAAGACCTCCTATCCTAAGGAGCTATGGTTATGGTGACCAGCTGTTCTTTGCTGTTCTTCATTGTTCTTTCCAGGCATCTCACCCAAGCATGGATCAAGTCACAGCTTTGTTTTCCCCACTCAAGTATACCTACAGGTCCCAACTGAATTCCTGAAGCTTGTGGGAGATTTTACATGGTTACATACCAGGTAAAAGACAACTCGCTTCCTAAAACTGCTCCATCACTGATCTGTTTTCTTAGTTGCTCTTTGGGAAAGAGTTCTGCCCATTTTCTGGGCTACTGAAAAGGTAGAGCTCTCCACCCATTGCAGTGCTGCCAGAAAGAAAAGGCATCTACAAAGAAAGGGGAAAAAAGGATTCAAAGTATTTGTTTGCACATGAAAAACCCAGATTTGAGGGAAACCAAGAGTCTAAGTAAGTGTGCAAATCGGTTCTGTAGTTTCAGGTTCATTGGTTTTGTTTTTTAAGATCTTGGGTTGAGTAATTTAAAAAATATGGCTTTAATGCTTTCACCATCAGAACCTTTTAACTGGAATCTTGTTGCACAGCCAGGTAAGAAACCTCCAGAACTTGTGGAAGTCACTAAGTTCAGAAGTGGCAATATCTGTTCATGCACTAAAGATTAATTTTTCATGATTAGCTGAAAAAATGACCCTCTTCAGTCTTCTTAGCAACTGTGGTTTGGCCTCACTTAAAAAATAGTAGTAATCGGAGGTATATATAGACAGCCAGCTGGCCAGCGAGGCTCTCTTACTCCTTTTGGACTGGTGCAAAACACAGTGTGTAGTGTTTGTCTTCATTAGCTGAATAATGCAGTAATTTGGTTAATATGCATGGCATCTTGCTGTTTTATTAGTGGGGATTAATAGTGTCAGCTCAAAACCTGTGCTCAGCTACCCTATCTTATGCTGCCTGTATCAGACAGGAGGGTAGTTTCTAAAATGATGAACCAGAGGCTCTCCAGAACTGTATTTATATTCAGCAGAACTGTTTTGGGGAGAGGAAGAAGTACTGGCAAGCCAAACCATCTTTTGTCTTACAAGCGGTTGTGATTTGATAATGGTTATAGAGGAAAACAAGGAAAAGAAAATAAACTTTCTGATAATTCAGCTATTGGGATGTCAGTATTCACTGCCTGAGATGTGACAAAATGATCTTTGTAGTGCCATTGTCCTTTTTTGTTAAAGAGCAATTAGTTCAAGAAGTTTCTCTTGAAATTAGCAGTGGGCTCAGATATTTCTTCAATATGATTATTTACCTGCAAATGATCTAGTGTCCTATTTTCCCTGAAGAAGGGTTACACTAAGACCAGATAGTTAAGCTGTGCAGTCGTGCCTTCCTAGGTACCAACCCCACTGCCACCCTCCTGGTTTTGGTGCACTGTTTGGCATGGGTTTGACACAGGTGGAGGAGCACAGTTCCTGACAATTCCTGGGCAGACTGGGGACCTGGTTTCATACCACCATCCCCATTCTGCATGGTAGGAGAATAAGATGGCTGGTTGTGAGTGGTTCTCTGCTGGCTGGCTCTACAGTCAGAGCACAGCACTGAGTGTGCATCATTTCACAGCACAGAAAAAGCCTGCGAGACCGTAGCACAGTTTGAGGCACCTCTTTGAATCCCAAAACTTCTTTCTCCCACCTTTTCCCTGGTGCAGTGACTGTCCCAGCTGTATCAGTCCCTTCTGGGCCTTCCCGTGTTCCTGTGGCTTCTCCTTTTCTCTTGGTGATGCTGAAGAGGTTACCTGTGAAACCCACTGCACCTTACTTTCAGGTGCAGAAATGTGCTTGTCCTTTGGCTATTCGGTAAGCTAATTCTGTAATGAGGCTTAGTGGTTTGCTGTGTTCAGTCAAAAGAGATTTGTTGCAGCCCAGCAAAAATATGTTCAGTTTAGAATTTTTTTGGATAATCAGTTTCTGCAAAACTGTTAATACTTAGGCTTTCCTTTAGGAGAACCTGAAACGTGTTGTAGAGCTGTCATCCGGGCCAGTCACCAAATGCAGCCTCAGAGGGAGAAACTCTGGGAGGGGAGGCAGGGCGCGGGCAGAGGGACCCCAGGGGCAGGCAGAGCCCCGGTCCCTGTCTGAGCTGCCCACTCTGCCTGGCGTGGGGGCAGCTGCCGTGGTGCCCTGCCTGCTGGCGTTGCAGCAAGGTCTGACAGCAGTGTGGCTTTCCTTCTGCTTTGCTGTGCTGCTTGAGGCCACCCAAAAGGATGGCAATATGTGATGGGGGAGCTGCAGCCGTGCTCCTTGAAGCATCTCCCTGCACGTGCCTGAGACACTGGGGACCTCGGCACAAGGAAGGTCCTGGCCAAAAGCATGAAATCCAAATTGAAGGGAAATCTAAAACAGTGTGGTGATTAAAGCAAGACAGGGTATGGAGTACCATAGTCACCTATGGTACTGGAGTCAGCAGGTCTCCCATGTTTTTCCTGCTCTCCACAGGCACATTCTGTTCACCCCAGTAGGTCTTTGAGAGCTGCTGAAAACTAATACAAGCTCTGGGCGATGTGGCTGCTGACACTTGACATGCTGCAGAGAAACTGTGTTCCTGCCACAGCTCAGCAGCATTAGGAGGTCTAACAATGACTGTTCCTGCCAAAAATTAAACCGCTATCATTCAAAATTGGATTTTTTTCAAGACGGTTGGAAATCCCTTGCTCTGGAGGGCCCGCTCGACTTCCCCCAAGCTACGCAAAGGCATCTGCTCTCTACTCTGGCTACTTCTGGGCCACTGAAGTATTACAGAACCATAGAATGGTTTGGGTTGGAAGGGACCTTAAAGATCATCTAGTTCCAACCCCCCTGCCATGGGCAGGGACACTTTCCGCTAGACCAGGTTGCTCAAAGCCCCATCCAACCTGGCCTTGAACACTGCCAGGGATGGGGCATCCACAGTCTTTCTGGGCAACCTGTTGCAGTGCCTCACCACCCTCATTGTAAAAATTTTCTTCCTTATATCTAGTCTGAATCTACCCTCTTTCAGTTTAAAACCACTACCCCTTGTGCTAACTAAGCGCCCAGGCCGCCGTGCTGGGAGCTCTTGCCTCCAAGCTTGTGCAGGTTTGCAGGAGGCTGGCTCCCTTTCTGCTGTCCACCTCTGTGGGTGGCCTGGCACCTCCTGAACCCTTGGGCAGAGCACAGTGGCCAGCCTTGCTGAAGGCTGCTGCAGGAAAGACAACTGGAGCGTGAGTATTTGTGCCAGGGGTGTAATCTAGGGTCTGCCTCATGGCATCCCTCCTGCCATCCTCCAAGGATGTGTTTTGCTTGGTCTCTGCAGGTACGGTGAGACAATTCATCATGTAAGATGGAGAACCTTTTTCACAACAACATGTTATGCCTTTACTGAGGGTTACATAGAATACTGATGCATTTATGTCTGTTTCACAGATACTGGGAATTACAAAGTTAAAATGCAGCATCTTAAGACGTGTCCTGCTATTCCCTCTTGCATTTACCCAGTCTATGTGAAGATTTCATCTGATCTCTTTTATGCTTCAGCTGAAGACAGAAATAAGGTATTTTTCTACTTCTGATAATAAGCAGCTACTCATAATACGTTAAGATGCAGGTAAAATAAAGGCAGAAACCCTAAAATACCAGGCTTCCCTGTCAGGAAGCACTGAAAATAAACCATTTTCTTTGGAGACCCAACTTTCTGTTTTACTTTCCAGTCAGCTAGTGGTAAAATGTAGTGATTTTTCTTCTAGGTTACCTACAAGAAATAAATGGGAAGGCCAGGACAGATAATTCTGAAAACCGATCACAAACAGCTGCTCTGCGTACAAGTCCCTCTCAAGATGGATGATCGCTGCCCGCAGCGAGGCAGCACCAGGGACATGACTCCTGCTTTTGCTGGAGGATCCATGTCAAGGAGCCCTGGGTACCACACCAATGCTGAGATCCCACCTCAAAGGGATTGTACAAATCCTACGCTCCCTGATGGCTCCCAGGAGCCTTGTGTGCCTAAGTGGTGGGATTTCAACTCTGGGATGACACTGCATACGTACTGGATGGTGGGCTCACTCCCCTTTTCATCTTGTATCCCATGCTGGGGAGAGGACCATGTTCAAAGAGACAGTGCCAAATTCAGATCTGGACCAGAGGCTTGCACAGCGCAAGGAGTGAATTTGACCTGTTTTAAGTGGCAGGAACATGAATTTCATGCAGCTACCCCTTGAGATCTGAGTCAAATGATTTTACTGCACTTTTTTTCCCCTGCAAACAAGATCTTCCTTCAAAGCACTATGTCTCAACACGTCTAGTATGACACTTCAATTCTAATATGTCTTAATTTGTAAATACCATTTAGAAATGAGCTTCTAAATATTGATACGCAGGACGAATGGGTCCCTCTTCCAGTGGCACCGATCAGAAATCAGCAGTTGGTGAGGATCTTCACGCTCTCACTAGGAGATGGTCAGGAGGGGTTTTCTCTTCTGTGCTGCCCAAGCAGCCACACTGCCTCTCACGCTTCACCTCCCTTCACCACCCACCTCTCCCATGCCATCTCACTGTGTGAGGGGTTATTTTTTCAGCAGAAGTTTTGCTCCAGCTGGGCCTCCAGGAATGTGCTTGACGTTCTTGTGACGTGGGGTTGGGATCAGCGGCAGTACTCCCGCTCGATGCTCGCCATAAGCTCCTCCTCTGAGTAATCGTACGATATTGTGGACTTTCCCGATGGCTTCTTGCTGTTCCTCTGTGGGCATCTGCTGGGGAAGGGAATGAGTTATTGGTGTCATGAGAGAGAATCAAGCTCTGAAGACACAAGGTAACCCTTACTTCATTTTTTTGTGAATGGAAAGATCAAGCTGCGTGTGGCTTGCTGAGACACAGATACTCTGTCACGTCTAGTTCCCATACCCCACAGGCACATCACTTGCTGACATTTGCTGTCACTTGGCATCTATTTTAGTCTGTGAGTTCATTACAGTACAGTCCTTACAACGCTCCAGATCAAATTCCCAGAACTTTTCAGTGAGTGTAGGTTCAAGGCCCAGTTAAAGCACCACCTAACCTTTACTCTAGTTACTAGTTCTAAGCTTTTATGCAGAAAGGGATTTTTTTGTTTGTATCTGTAAGGAATTGGAGTTGCAACCAAAATATGAACTTGGCTACCTCAAACTCTCTTATGGTTTTTATTTATTTTCACATCAGCACAACCCTCCCATGAGTGGGAACTGACGTACAACTCAAGGGACAAAGGGAACTGGCATGGGTTTTATCAGTATTATCAGAGGTGGTTTATTTGGGCATGAGGGAAATCTGTTCCTAGCTGCCTGATGGAGGACAGTGAAAAGTTTTCTGCAAGCTTTGACCACCATAGCTCGCACTACCAAATAGGTCTACTTGATCTTGCCCCCCAGGACTCAAGAGAGGAGACAGCGGCTAACAAGTGAGTGCTCCTCCTTGACCTTGTACAGAACCGGGAGGTGAGCAACCCAGGCCATCATGCTAGTCTTCTCTGGAAGCTGGGGCACATGGCTCCATGAAATGGAGGTAACAGTGGGGTACAGAGCTAAGTGGAGAGTTAAGTTGGTAAATCCAAACTGTAAAGTTCTCTGTCATGCTATGTCAACTGCTATCAGGGGACTTACCCTGTGGCCATCCACTGGTGGAACACAAGTAAGCAAGAAAGAAACTTTTTTTATGGCGGTTGGTTGGTTGCCAAAGAGGAGAGATTTTCATATTCAATAGCATGGCTCTAACTCTGTCCCAGACTTGTTATGTAGCATCTGTTGACCTACCACTTCTCTAAGGATGAGATCTCTTTCATCCTTGGTCTTGCAGCTGGGATGAATTTGGTCATTAGCATCCTTTAGTGAAAAAGCTGAGGTCTTCTTTATTAGATGAAATCACAGGAGCTGCCCCAAAGCAGGTAAGTAAATGTAGAATCAGAATCAAAGAAAAGAGCCCTGGAATGCTTTTCTAATGAAACTTTGTCATATAGAGGAGGTGCTTTCATAAACCCCCAGCTGTCTTTGACAGCCAAGAACTGCTCTCCTTGGGTGAGGGAGCATCTGCCATGTTCCTCAAACAGGCAGCATCCAGTGTCCTGCTGCTGTCACCAGGGAGTAAACGGCAACAATGCAACCTCTCCTCTGTTCTTATCCATCCAGGTCAGAAAGGCTTCTGCCCCGTCCAGCTGCTCTGACCTAGCTGCATTAACGCCGCACTCCCTGTGTGTCAGAAATAGTTTGGTGTTTTTCCTGGAGCCACCTGATGACCGGCTGGCATGGCAGCTGGGTCATGCGGGTGTCCTACACTTCTTTATGCTGCACCGTGCCCCTGATGGCAAGTTCTCCTGGCAGCAAGTTGGATTTAGCAAGTGGACTCTTCTGCTTAGTCCTTTTGTTCATTCTTCTTCTGATGGACTGTGAGCAATCCAGTTTCCACCACAGTAAACAAGAGCTGGGAAAAAAGCTAGAAGTCCAAGAGTTTGAACCATACACCAGTAGCTATAAAGTAAATTCTTTGTAAGAATGGGGAAAAGGACATGTAGAAATCTGGCTTAAATGCATGATTTATTGATTTAAACTCTGCACTGTGACAATCCTTGAACTAATTTTATATGACGTGATTAATTAGAAGCAGAGCTCCTGGCAGCTTGCTTGCAGGCCCACAGAAGAGTCATTGTTTCTCTTAGCGGTTACACAATTTCCCACTGTTAATTATTCTTGATTCTTTGGCTTGCACGGTGACCTCCAACATGGGAGAAAATCTCCAGGTAAAATTCAAACTCATTGAAACATAAATGTGCTTTTATAAAAACAAAAGCAAGCGCCCCTGCCATGCACAGCCCAGAGCTGAGAAGAAGAGAGAGGGCTGTGTTTATTCCAGGAGGAAAGTAAAACTGAGTTGCTGCTCATTTTCTGTCTCTATTGTTATTGCAAAGTTCTGTATCATTTAATATGGAAAAACTGAAATAAATTAAAAAATGAACTGTTCAATCTGGATAAAAAGAGAAACTTCTCTACCCTGAGAACAGCAGGCAGAGGAACAGGCTGTGGCTGCACAGGCTCCATCCTTGGAGGCCTTCAAGACCTGATGGGACAAAGCACTGAGAAGTCTGGCCTCATCCATCTTGGAGCAGGAGACTGGACTAGAGACCTCCTGAGGCCCTCCCAACCTGAACCTTCATCCCAAAGGCACGTGGCTGCAGCTCCGCTGCCAGCTGTTTCTGCTGGCCCTGGAATTAAGTGAGAGGCTTTAGCAGAGAAATCCCGAGCATGGGATGTGGGCAGGACGGGAGCTGGTGGACCACAAGCCTGCTCCTGCTCTCCTCCAGCTGCTCCAGAAGGAGAGGGAGCCTCTCACTGCTCACGTCAACACGCAGCCAGGGCTGCAGGTCAGGGCTGGCAGTCAGGCTGAATCCAGCTGAGGGCTGTTAGGCTTTCTGATTCGGAAAATAATTTCTCAAAACCTAGATGTTCTGGGGGAAGAGAGAAACCTGGAAAGGAGCAATGCTGAGAGGGAAAGAGCTAGCTGAAAAGCGTACAAGAGGGGAATTTGCAGCACAGCAGGACAGCAAAGAAAGAAAGGCCAGTGCAACTCCGCCAAGATTACTTTGCAGACTTCGGGGTATGTCATTACTAAAAAGTTATTAACAGCTTGGAGAGAGTTTAGAAAGCAGCAGTAAAAGTGAATTAAGGGGCTAGAGTGAAGCAATTTAGGAACAAGGAAAGCAAGAAATGGGCTGCTTTTCAGCTAAAGGCCTCTCTGTGTTTAAAGATTATTGAGGGAAGGAGGAATTTTTTATTTTTTTTTTAATGGAAAGACAATGAACTATGTAATGAGGAGAAGGAAATGCGAAGGGCAAAATTAGACCGAAAGTGAGCAAAAAAACCACCTTTGAGCAAGACATCGGGCACAGTGTGCCAACCTCCGCAGCATCGGGGATGGCTGGTGGCGCCGCGTCCCCAGTGTCAGGCAGCTGCCTGGTGTGGGGAAGAGCTGCCCATGGGCTCTGGTGACAATGTCCCTGGTGAGTGGCTAGGGTGACAAGCTCTGAGGTACAAACCTGAGTTAAGTGACTGAAAATTAGGCTGGGGTGAATCTAGGCCAGTGTTTTTTTATCGTTTGCTGAAGATGGGAAAGTCCAGGGTTAATCATTATGATGCCTTCTGCAAGACCTTGCAGCTGAAAAATGGGTCAAAACAACGCCCCAGTAACTCTGCCAGTGACATGAGCCTTGACAGTAATTATAAGATCATTACAGCGTTCCCGGGCTGTGTCATCTCAGCCATGGACTACCAGATGCTAGAGAGCAGTTCCCAAAAGAATTGTAGGGGGAAAGAGAGGTAACACAGCACAATCAGGAACACATCCAGCTGTGTTCCCATGCGCATTGAAGGTATTTATTAGGTCTGGTTTAGATGCTTATGTGGTGTCACGCCGGCATGTTTGCAGTACAGGAGGTGTACACCTACAACATCCATCTCGCGTGACCGCTCTCTTGGCAGATAGTATTAAGTCTCCATATCTAGTTTTAATTCTCCTTGCTTGACATTTCTTTCTTCTTTAATTAGCTTTATGGGAATTCCTTCAGTCAGCAACTCTATCAAGACAGGGCTGATTTTTGCTGCTTGTAACGTGAGGGTTTATCTAGAATAATTCTAGTTGCAGAAATGTGAAGGATGAGACACCTACACACATAACTGCTGTTTCTGGGGCTTGATTTGATCCGTTTTCTTCAAAATGCAGTTTTGCTGTGTGCTGGACCATTTAAAAAAAAATATGTTTGCATGCAATTCTTGCCAGCAGAAATTGCAGCCCTGCTTATCACAGGCAGCTCAGGCATTTCACATGTGAGCCGCACTATGGCGCTCTGCAGTGGGTATAAAGTAAATGTTATCTAAATGAAAATAAGCTCCTGCTCTATCATCCCAGATCAGAAACCAGTTTCTGCTGTCTCAAGTCTTCCCTTTGTGTGTCAAAGAGGGAGGGAGAAGGAAAGCCTTGGCAGGGGGTGAGGGGCCAGCTGGAGCCTGGGGCTGGGGAGCTCGGTGGGGGACTGCAGCTGGGCAACCCCAGAGGAGATTGCTCAGTTGCCATCGTAGCCCAAAGCCCATCGAGGATGCTGGAGAGCCCACGAGAGGTTAAGGTCCCCATGAGACCACCTGTATGAGCCTCGCTGTTGGGAAAGCCAAGGGCAGCTGTGTTTTCCGAGCACTCCCCAAACCAGCAGCCTCGCCAGGTGAGCTCCCTGCCAGCTAGGAGGGAGAGGAGGAGGGAGAACAGCGGCTGGCGCCTGGGCTCTACTGTCACATCCATCAGCATTGCTCAGCATTAGGAGGTCACACAGTCTGACGGCCAGGATCTGCAGATTGGTCTGCTCTTGAGTGCTGCAGGAGCAGAGGGGCTGGATGACAGTCAGAGCATAATGTTGAAGACGGTCGCTCTTTAGTGCAAGGAGATGATATTTTAAGATGGTTTTTCAAGCCTTGTTGTTTCATCTGTATTTTTTTAACACATGTGTCAAACTGTTCCCATTGCTCTTGGTGCAGGCAGACTGGGAGGTGCAGACTGCTCAGTAGCTTTTTCTTGTGGAAGATTTCAGATTTCTTCTGTTTGGCACGCAGTACAGTAGGTCCCCACCATTCCCCTGTCCCTGAGGGACACTCATGTCTCTAACTGGTGTAGCATGGGAGTGTCTCCTGGGATTTCTCTCATGATTCCTGGGGAGCAAAGAGATGCTATTCTCCTTTTCTACATGCTGCAGAGCCCACAGATGACCTGTGGGTGAACCAGGGCCTGAGCTACTCATTGGAGCAATCTTCCCCAGCTTTTCACAAGCTCCTTCAAGATGCCTCTCTGACATGTGGACATCCTAAATTCTGCATTGCTCATGACCAGGAATGAATGTCTATACTGTACTTGAGCTGGAGCGTGAATCTTTTCAGGCAGCACAGGTCCTGGATTTTTTTTTAATTGGCAAGCAGGTAAAGGACAGAATATTTAGGGCTATAAACCATTTCACGTAATTTCCACCTCTCTTTGGCAGAGCAGGAAGCATGCAGGAATAACTTTCCCCTTTATACTCCCTTTGTTCCAGCTGCTTTCTACCCCTGAAGACATAATGAAAGCACAGGGTACTTACTGATGGTCAGCGTTGTTGTTCTCTGGGCCTAGTGGGCTTCTGGTTGAAAAAGCCTGGGAAAGAAAAAAAGTCACGTATTTCAGTTACAACACTTTAAAGTCAAGGGAGGTGATTCTCCCCCTCTGGTGAGATCCCACCTGGAGTCCTGCATCCAGCTCTGGGGTCCTCAGCACAGGAAGGCCAGGGACCTGTTGGAGTGGGTCCAGAGGAGGGCCACAAAATGATCAGAGGGATGGAACGCCTCTCCTGTGAAGACAGGCTGGGAGAGTTGGGGTTGTTCAGCCTGGAGAAGAGAAGGCTCCAGGGAGACCTTACTGCAGCCTTCCAGTACCCAAAGGGGGCTTATAAAAAGATGGAGAGAGACTTTTTACCAGGACAGGACAAAAGGCAATGGTTTTAGACTGAAAGAGCGTAGGTTCAGATTAGATGTGAGGAAGAAATTCTTTATGATGATAGTGGTGAGGCACTGGAACAGGTTGCCCAGAGATGCTGTGGACGCCCTATCCCTGGCAGTGTTCAAGGCCAGGTTGGATGGGGCTTTGAGCAACCTGGTCTAGTGGAAGGGGTCCCTGTCCATGGCAGGAGGGTTGGAACTAGATGATTTTTAAGGTCTTTTCCAACCCAAACCATTATTTATTTCTATGAAACCTACCTCTGTCTACAGCGGGCTGGTTTAAGCCCCCAAAAAACCTCTGTGGAGACAATACAGGTAAAAGAGAATCCCCTTTACTAACCACCATTCTGCTTGCTTTGTTTCATTGTTCAGGGCAGCTGGGTGGCTGCAGGCTACAAAATCAAAATCACTGAACATTAACTCATTAAACCTCCCAGTTTTCCCACGAATATGCACTGCCCTGCCAGCTGACAGGTAGCAGTATGAACATACCTGCTAAGGAAGGAAGTTACAGCAACATGGACCCAATTCTTTCCACCTGACAAAGCCGTTTCCCTGAATTGATCCATCCGGAGTGAAACATCCACCCTCCCTATGCTGGAAGCCCACAGGTTTCCAATGGGGCACCAGGGGCGCAACCAAAGCCAAACCTAACTGCATTTAACATGGGAAGATGATGGGACCCTGTGTTTGTCTGAGCCCCCAGCTGGACCAGTAATAAAATGACGCCTCTGCAGCCACATGCTACTGTGAAGAATATGACTTTCATCTTTTTCTACTTCTTCACTGTACTCTCACAGGGAAAGGGAGGGGGAAAGGGACAAGGGCTGTGGATTTGCACAAAACTAGACCCATTTTGGCTTGCCATTATTTTTTCTGAGCTGCAGTCCTAAAGCTGGTGGGCGTCCTCCATGCAAGTTATGCTGAATCTTATGATGACACTAACAGATGTTAAACAGGTAGCACACAGAACAAAAGCGAGGACTTGGCTTCCAGAAAACAGAAATGAAAAGTTGTTCCATCAGCGTGGAAAAAAGGAAAATATTTTTCTGTACAAGAAAAAAAGGAAGTGAAGGAACCAGGGAGTTGCGTGGAAAAGCTTGCAGTTCAGAGCCATTGCCTATACATCTGCTGTGTGGTGTTTTTACAGGGCTGGATGGGATCAAGCAATCCCTCAGTAAGATCATGTATCTGCTCTTGAAATATCTGAAACTTGCACTGCCTCGAAGTCCAGCAGTGCACGGGACTGGTGCTGGTAAGTGTGGGAGCTATGGAGGGGAGATACCCCTCTATAGGCAGTGCCAGTAAAGGAATGATGGCTTCATGCAGGTTTGCACTGATTTAAATAGGTTGGTATCGTGCCGTCCACTGGATAGAAATGTCCACCTGGGTGTCTAACTGCTGTTATTGCATGGCACATGATTTTCATTTCAGAGATGTTTTCACTGCACTCCTTCCTTAGCTGCTTCACATGCGGACGGACAGGAGTTGAGGTTTAAACACAGCCGTCTCAGACACTGCTAGGCAGGTAGGTGCTCAGCAGCAAACTGTTCGGCTCTTCCCTGCTTCTTGGGTGGGCTTTGTGCTGCCGTGGTCACCTTTGGCTTCCATGCTTGAGCAAGTGAGACGGGGCTGCAGCAAAGACAACTCTCATGGCACTAGGTCAACACCTTGTCCTTAGGCAAGCCCTAAGCATATTCCATTTCTGGGGCTGGGAAAGGTGTCTGCTATCCACAGCCTTTCACCTCCTAGCTGCTTGCTGAAAATTACAAACTAAACCTCTGTGAAAGACTTGTAACATCTTTTGATACCTGTCAAAAGGCACTCCACTTCCTTTCAGGAGAGCCCTCGCTCTTTGGCAACACTTTGTTTTCTCTGGAAGAGCTTGAACTGTTCTAGAAACAGCTTCTGGGTCCAAGCGGAGATGAGGCTATGTGAGAAAGCTGACAGTAAGGGAAGAGAGTCCCCTCCTGGGTTTTTTGCATTGTTTCTTGGCAATCTCTCACAAGCGACAAGAGCAAGCGGCAGTGCCAGGAGGATGCTGTGCTGAGCTCCGAGGCTGACTTCTCCCGGGAGTGCATCCCACAACGCAGCCTCTCATCCTCATCATCACCATCACCCACCGAGCTACTGCTGCCACCCTGGTTTCATTCCACCAGGTGAAGAACTTTATTCATCCTCAGCACCAAGGAGAACACAGTTCTCCAGGAGTGCTTTGATGCTGCTCTTCCCACAGCGAGAACCCAGCTCCCAACACTTCTGGGCAAAGGATGGGTTTGGATCATTGTAGGGAGCGGTTTGAATTGTACAGTAGGTTGTCTTTTTTTTCTTCCCTTGTGGCTGACTCCTCCATATTACGAGCTGTACGTGTTGTGTGGGTGGAAGACAGAATTAATTAGTCATCAGGACGGAGCAGCTCGGGTTAGCAAAATCTGCTTCTCTGTGCAAAATCAGCTCCCACCTTCTCCAAGGGATCTGTCAGCAGCAACGCTTATTTCCCAAGAGAATTCAGCATTGGCACAGGTAGATCTCTGCCGACATTTAATCCGGCACGTGAGATAAAAACGGTGGCAAGTAAAAACAAAAGGCACCTCCAGCCTCTGCCTTTCCACTGCCGTCAAAGCCTCTGTGCTTCGGGAGCTGCTTCTCATTCATCCGGGCAAACGATGCCTGGCTCCACGATGCCGGAGTGACACCATGCGCCTGATACGGAGCACAGGCTGTCACAGGCAGTGAGACATAACAAAACCTGACCCCACCCAGACCCCTCAGGATCGCTCTGATGCGTATGTTGCAAGTTCAGCAGATAATTAGCATTAGCCCTTTATGTGGGTTAAGATGATGCGTACGTCACGACACTTTAATGTTATGGGTTCCTATCCTACAGCTAAATAAGAAATTGCTGGCCTGGTTGGCCTATGCCCTGTTAAGAGATAAATGAAGTCAGCTTCTCCTTTCTGCAGCTTGCAGTCACCTTTTTATTACTTATCCAGACCGCAGTGTGCCTCCTTGTTTTCTACCCTGTTCCCAGCGTAGGCATCTCATGCTGGGGTCTGTTGTGCCGCAAAGCCCCACATCGCCCCCTCGTCCAAGCATAAAGGCGTGGATATAAAGCTTTACCCGGCATGTGCTTGGGTTTAATTTAATGTAATGAGATGTGAGGCAGAGTGGTTTGACAGCTGTTGCATACACAGTTCAGCCATCCTTTGCGTTAGGGCAGCGGCTCCTGGGAGCAAGGCAGAGCGGAGAGCTGGAAGCAGGAGCTATTTCTCTCTACCATGTGCATGAACCAGCGCTCCTGGGGTGCAGCTTCCCACTACCCCCAACCCGCTGCAAGCTGTGGCTGGTGCTCCTCACGGTCCTGCCAGCCCTTACCCACCCTGCTCCCTCCCTTCTCCCACCGTCAGCTCTAGTGGCTGCGGGTGAGTTGGGTGAGAACACCATCCCCTGGGACCTGCAGGGCAATCTGGAGCCATGCACCTTCAGAGGCTCTGAGATGCCCCCGAGCTGTGTTGAAACCAGTCAGCTACAGTCTTGACTATTAAAATCACTTCGTCTCCACAACTGGGTGGCCCAATTCAAGCTGCCTTTTAGGGACGGTCCCTGTGCTGGCCCCCGAACTATGCCCAAGCATTATTTGGGAGGCTGCAAGTTGGTCCTGGCAAAACCATGCCAGCTCAGCGGGCAGACCAGCATGGTCCAATGCCAGGCAGCTCCTACGGTAGAGTTTACCAGTACAGATACAGTCTTGAGATATCGTGGAGTAGAGGTATAGACCCTGAGTGGTCCCATCATATACAGGGGAACCTCAAGAGTGGCTGAGCCACCTAAAACTTCTACAGGGGAGCAGTGTGGTCCCCTGCCAGTGCTCATCCGCTGGGCTACGGTTTCATAGCGTGGCTTTTCTGCAGGATATAAGCTAGTACCTCCTTCCCTGCCTCTGCTCCTCTCAAATCCCTCTTCACAAACACCCTGTGAAGCGGACCAGGGGACCGGTGTGAGCTGAAATTAAAATCCCCCCACCCTTGGAGAGGAGGGAGGTGATGTCAGCCAGAGAACATCGCAGATGCAGTTTGCAGCAGAGCTGCAGATGGCTGAACTGGTACAGCAGAAGGGCAGCACCCTCCAGCGACGCCAGCAAATGATGTCGGTGGCTGAGCCGGTCATCACTGGCAAAAATAGCCTCTCACAAACCCACAGCTGGAGTTATCGCTGGCAAAAAACCCCCTAGCTTACCTAACCTGTCAGTAGGTACCAAACAGGATGTATAGCCCCAGCTGCATCCCAGGCCAAGCACTCCCAGCCTTGCTGCAGTCTGCAGCAACATCCTCTGGCCAGCGAAGGAATTAGGAACAGGCGGTGGATGGGAAGTGGGCAGGGATGCGGGGAGTTCCCACGCTTCTCTTCTCCTGCCAACTAAAACACCAGCTCCCAGCTATTCTGCGCACGCCCTGTGCTTAGTTTTTAGATCAGGAATGGTTTCAGGGCAAAAGCGACCCATGCTCTGCCAAGTGATATGGGGGGAAAAAAAAATAGTCAGCAGTTTTCCGAGTCCAGCTGCAACACAGCTGTGCCGGGAGGGTGACACTGGCTGAGGGGACAGCACAGCTCACTGCTTGCTGGACTATGGTGAAGTTTCAGGTGCTTTTTAAAAGACAAGGAACATAACGTGAGAGAGAGGGAGACCTTTTGCTCAGCAACCACCAGATCCATACCTGGACATTAACTGCAGAATCTGAAAATAATCTGACTTTGGACTCTTCACCTAGTTTCTTCCCTAGTTTTGAGTTCAAGGAGTCCCAGATATTCAGCTGGAAAAGACCTTTTCTGAAGCACCCTGGCCAGAGCATGGCTCCCTACACAACTGTAGGAGAACATCTTGACTCAAGGGCATTTTTGACCATTAATACAACCAGGAAGAAAATGCTGAAATAAATTTCTAACAGCACTGAATTAGAAAGATCAAATTTCTGTTTGGGAGAAGCACATTTTAACAAGAGGAGAAAAATAAACCTAGCTGAGTAAGAAACTAATGGGGCATGACATTAAATGTCCCCACAGGACCCTACGTGTTTGCAGCTGGCACCAGCCAGCCATGAGGTGACGCTGCACCACATCAATCTGCAGAAAGAACATTTATCTGGCTGAAAAAAATCAGGCAAAGCTTTGAAGACCTGGGTGTTTTTAAAGTATATGATAGTCCCTCTAGAAGTCGGTTAATATACCGGCTACCTGTGTTATTCCCACGCTGCGGCTGGGGTGATCGGCTTACTGTAATCACATCCCGTCTCCAGTCAGGAAGAGTGATGGCACCATGGAAAAAGCTGTTAAAAGCAAGACCCTAACGTGTCTGCGTGATTCTTCCCTTTCAGGAAACCAGTGGGGAAATGCCTGAGGCTGTGGCCTCTCCCCTGGTTTCCACCAAGAGCTACCACCCTGCTCTGTGCTGTGGCAGCACCTGCAAAACCACAAATATTTTTTCTGTCTTGAACAAAGAAACAAGGAAAAAACACGTACAACCATCTGGAATTGAGGCCAAACCTGAAAATGGACGTTTGATGCTGTTAAGGAGATATTGGGGTCTGCTCCAAGCTGGGTTCAGGTTCCCCATCAGGATTTGGTTCCCAGCCCACTGCTGCGATATGCTTTCACCCTTCTCACTCCCAAGCACTATTTGAATGCAATAGAGGTGGCTCAAGCCTTTAAATGCAGCCACATCCCTCTCCACCATCCCTTGCCGCCTGGCACGACCGCCCGTCGGCGCTGCCAGCTTGCTGCTGGATGACCAAGTCCATCAGGGTTCAGGTGTGAAGCACAACATTGATGCACATCATGCCCAGGAGAAACCCAACCATGACAGCAGAGACCTGGGTCCTGCTTGCAGGCAACTGCTCTCTTCTGGCCAGTGGCAAACTTCTCCCACTGGCCAGAACCTGCTGCTCCTCCACCAGCTATTTCCCATCAGGGTTTTCTACTGTAATAACTCCTCGCTGCCTTTCCTCCCCCCTCCATCTTTTCCCCATTAGCTCTGTTGAATCAACTCATCCTTTCTTCTCTGAAATTTCTTTGCTTACCCTCCAGTTTGCACAGCTGAACAGAGCAAAGCAAGCAAGTTCCCACCACAAGACAGACATTACAAATGACTGGTTGAGAAGCTGGCAAGACCAAGAGAAATTGCCCTCAAAATTCCTAGCAAGGAACTAGTGACACAATGAAGCTGGTATCTCTTTCCAGAAACCTCCTCCACCAGCCTCTTGGGAAGGGTGGGACTGCAGTTTGCACAATGACCTAAAAGGCTAAATTGCATCCAGTAAACAACCAAAACTTAGTGCTTCAAACAGTTTCCTCCCTCCTTCTCTCAGGCTAGTGACTTTTTAGGCCTTGAGGAATCAGAACGGTAAGCCCATGATTGCTGTCTGTGCCATGGCCACCTCGGGTTCAGGTAAAGAAAGTGCTACCAAGAAGAGCTTCAAGTTTGCCCTGAAAGTATCTAAGATTTCTCTTGTATGTCTCTTCTATCTTTGAAAAATACTGGTAATTCCTTCCTGTCTTTCAAACAACCTGTCTGGGTGCAATCAGAGATGTGAACTTCCTTCCCAAACAAGAGGCAGCAGCAGCAGCTGGACGAGGAGACACACAAGATGCTCGGCATCACCATTGCCTCACGGGTGGCATAGCTGCGTGCTGCACCCACTTGGACACACTGGGTGACCGAAGCCCCGCGTGCTTTCTTCAGGCTGAATTTTGAGGGGCCTCACAGACATCTCTGTGCTGCAAGGCTTGGCGGTGTCTCCACCCTGCCCTGCAGTTGCACCGGGTGTGACTGCAACCCGGAGCAGCCAAGGTGATGCTGTGGGTTCCTCACCATTCTTTCTGCCAAAGGAGGAGGTCTGCAGCAGGGACCTCGGCACGGTGACACCCCAACACCACCCCAGGGGCCACGTCTTAAATTCTTCAGCCTTTCTGGTTTGCTCCTTGTCATTAGTTCACTAGTATCTACTGCCATGGTATACTGTCTCTCTGCTGATTTTTGTAAAGAAAGATGGGGGCAGTTCTGTTGCCTTTCTGATATGTAATTACCCAGAATATACATCACTTCAGAATAGAGCTAAAATAGGTCTTTATGCACAGGACAATTCACAACTGATATAATTATTACTTTTAAAGATCCAGCCATGATATTCACGTGTGGAAACAGAGGGGAAATGGACACCAGCAGCCTCTATTCCCATAATTAAAGATAAAGGGGAAAAGTCAGGAGGACTGCTCATAAATGACAGTCCCCCAGAGGAGAAAGCGGTGCTGGACTGAGCTCCAGTTCATACTGCAGGAGGGCTGGGAGTTAAAACAGCAAGGAAAAAATACCACAATACACAACGTCTGTTTTTTTCCATTTCCAAATCTTACTTTCTTTGAGGTTTTTCTTTAAAACTTGTCTTAAGAAAAGGGTTCTCATACTGAACGCTGCCAAGTTTCCTAATGGCAAAATTATTTTGTATTAAAGTCATCCTTACCCCATGGACATGCAGTTCAGCAATGGAAACGATACACTTCTAAAGAGCAAAACTGAGGCATGCAAGGCAGAAAGTTCCTGAGTCCTAAAGATTCGTTTCTATTTTTAAATTTAGTACTTTAGTCTGACGACTTTAGTGCATCTGCAGAGAGCAGCGTTTATCTAACAAACGACACACATCTTCCAAAGCCAAGCTAAGATGAAAGAAGCCAGTGATTTTTGACCTCATCACCAGATGATATAGATGCTGCTGTGATTTTCGGATGGGGGGGGGGGGGGGGTAGGGGGTGGGGGGAAGAGAAAAATCTCAACTTCCTCAGAGGCAAATCCATTATTTGTTAAAGAGAAAGAGACTGAAACGCTTCTTCAGGAAAGAGCCAGACTGCAAATTGCAGCGGATTGGCAAACACTAAACCGGCACTTTGTGTTCACGTTTGTGAACGCCTGTTTACAAGCCCGATCCAGGGAAAAGCAGGAGCCGCGCTCGATCGGGTCGAGCTGTTTCCACAAGGCAGGAGAAGGAACTTTCCCGTCGCCAGGGGCAGCGGGAGGACGGGACTCCCGGCCCTTCCCGGGACGACGTCTCCCTCGCACCAGAGACGGAAAACGCGACGAACGCAACAAACGGCGTCCAGCCCGGTTTGCCAGCAAAGAGAAAAACCGTTTCGGGCCGTTCGTATTTTGAGGAAGCTACGGCTGCAGCAGCCACCGGCGGCTGTGGCAGGGCTCCCCAGCCCGGCGGGGGGACACCCCCCCCCCCCCCCGCTCCCCGGCCGCCCGCAGGGGGAGATGGGGGGTCCCGGGGAGGGTCCGGCCGGTCGCGGGGTCCCGGCCGGGACCGGGGCGCGCACTTACCGCCTGCTCGGGCGAGGCGTCGCCGCCGCCCCCGCCGCAGCGCTCGGCGACCCGGGGCGGGGGGATGCCGCCGGCGGCGGGGGCTCGGCGACCGGGGGCGGGCAGAGCCGCCGCCACCGCCTCCTCGCACTCGGCCAGCACCGTCTCCAGCAGCTCCCGGTTCTCCGCCGCCACCGCTCTGCCCGCGGGCACCGCCGCGCTCCCCGCCGCCGCCCGCCGCCGGCTGCTGCCGCTGCCCATGGCTGCCGCCGGTCCCGGAGCCAAGGGGCTGTGCCGGCGGGGGGGCGGCGGGGAGAGCTGCCGGGCCCCGCCGCCTCTCCCGGCCGAGGCGGACGCGGTTCTTGGCCGCTCCCCCCGGAGCCTGGGTGTCCCAAAACCTTTTATGAGTCTTTTTTTTTTTTGGGGGGGGGGGGGGGGGGAGAGGAGAATCCCACCCAGAAGCGCCCCAAAGGCCAAGGGAAGGAACTGGTGACGCAGGGGAGGGGTGCACGGACGTTCCTAACGACCTTTTTGAGCCCAGAGCGTGGGCCCGCTGCCTCGCCCCACTTAATCCTTCCAAAACCTTCCAAACCAGCCCGTTATCTCAAGCCTCCCGTTCCTTACACGCATCTCCTAGAGCCGGAGGGGGGAACGTTGTCACCTTAAGGCACCGAGCAGCAGGAACAGCAAGCCTGGGCTCAGTTCAAGCACACCGCACTCAGGCGGGTCTTGCAGGCCTTTGGAGAATAACGTAGCCCGGAGGATGCCATTTGGGGCAGGTTTTGGGCACTGAGTGGCAGTTCGGGCAGTGTTGCTGGGCCCGGGAAATTTTCTGCCCTTGGACTAACTAGTGAAAGGAGACAAGTTTCAGGGAAGCCCCCGTGCAAAGGATGGGATAGCTGGGCACCGCCTCAGCCCGTCCCCACGGATGGAATCGCTCTCTGCTTCCCAGCAGCTTGTCAAGCCTGTGGAGCAGATCCCCTAGCCATCCTCAACTACTTCTTTCTGTCTCTCCTTTCATCAATAAAACATTTGCCCAATTGTTGGACACTCTGGAAGGTATCGCTCAAATTAGAAAGCACCTGTTAAAGGCAAGGCTCCCTGTGGGGGAGAGCAGGGGGGTAAAGTGGCTGTTTGGTTTCCAGCCCCTATCTGCAGTGTGCAGGTCCCGCAGGGCTGCTGCTCCCCTCCTTCCAAACTAGAGGCTGATAAAAGCAGGAGGGGCAGAGGTGTGACTCCTTTTGCTGCTCCTCATCATCGAATGCAATGATTGCATCTACCAGTCATTCATTCTTCCAGTTCTTCCTAAACCACCGAGCTAAAGCCCAGGAGTTTGTAATGGAAGGCCTAGAGGAGGGAAGGCAATGAGCAGTCAGATCATTTCCAGGAGGAAGAGCTTATAAGAATGGGGGGCTTGTAAGAAAGATGAGGACAGACTTTTTAGCAGGGCCCGGAGCGATAGGACAAGGGGTAATGGTTTTAAACTAAAGGAGAGTAGATTCAGACTAGATATGAGGAAGTAATTTTTTATGATGAGGGTGGTGAAACATTGGAACAGGTTGCCTAGAGAGGTGGTCAATGCCCCATCCCTGGAAACATTCAAGCTCAGGCTGGACAGGGCTCTGAGCAACCTGTCCCTGCTCACTGCAGGGGGGGTTGGAGTAGATGACCTTTAAAGGTCCCTTCCAACCCAAACTATTCTATGATTCTATGAAGCATGTTCTGCACGAAGATGATCAGCGGGAAGTCTGGGGATGTGGTATCACATGCAGGGCCTGGCTCCGGGGCAGGGGAGGTGACAGATAAGATGCATTGGATCTGAGGCAGGTGTTGGGGAAAGGAGAAGCGATGGGGCCTGCTTGTTGAGGAGGAGATGGCAGAGCTGAATTAAATAGCCCCAAACAAAATGCTCAACATATGAAATGGCTGAAGGATGCAAGGCGAGGAACTGCCGTCTTTCTGCTCTGACCTGGCAGCACACACTTTATGAAGACCTTCCTCTTGGCAGGGAGGCTGAGGCACTCTCAGTAGCAACGTGGTCGTATTTACTGAGCGGTTAAAGGCAGCCCCGTCTCTCCCCATGCACCGCGTGGCTGCAGGCGCTGGAACATCTCACATGCATTAGTGTGATGGGCTGTTCCAGCTGGAGGAGAGGGAGGGACAGGAGAGGACTTTTGACGTTGGCCGTGCTAGCTGCACTGAGGCAGTTCAGGCCCAATCTTTAACTCAAGCTGCTTCCTTGAATTAACCCAACCTACATCATTTCATTGCTGTAGTCATATTGCTTTTTGGATAAGGTGTAAGCATCTCTGAAAGCAGAGGAGGCAGCTGGGGCTTTGGGCTGGGGGGGAGCAGAGGTGCTGTTAGCTCCCATGGGCTGTGGCAGGGCTCTTCCTTGGGGCTCATCGAGACATGGGGCTCCGCCACCTTTTCCTGGCCTGTTTACTCGGTCGGCGAGAGGCAGTGTTTCTGAGCTCTTCCCAGCGTGGGCTCCTGGGGGGCTGTGGGTTGAGATTCACTGTGTGTGGCACATCCCTCCCCAAGGGGAAAGGCTCTGCAGGCATCAGAGGCAAGAGCATTCTCAACAAGAAGTGAGCAAATTCCTCCTCCTCCATCCCTGTGGGCTGTCTCTGAAGGACTGGAGCCTCCTGGAAAGTTTCATGGCTGCCCCCATGGAAACAGTTCATTCCAGGGCAGTCCTCAGATTCACTTGGAAGACTTGCTGGCTCCATAAACTTGCTGTCAAAACAAGCCAAATGCCTTGCGTTTTGAAGCAGCTCGCTGCTGGAGCCAGGAAAGCGTCTGAGCAGTGGTGACCCCAAATACTGCTATGGTTTAGCAGTGACACTGAAGGACTCTGAGGCATTTCAATGATATTTCCATCCTGCGAAGACTGCTGAGAATTAAAGAGAAGATTTTCCAAAAGCTAAAGGCCCGATAAGCCCATGAATTCTCAGGAAAATCAATGAAAATTGGCTATCAAATTCCTCTTTATGATGGACCAGTAGCTTTTAACACCATTTCCCAGAAGGGCCAGTGGATAATGTCTTGGCTCATCTTCAAGAACAAGGGTTGGAAGTGTGCAGTGCAAGTGCCAAGTATGGCATGTGAATCAATTTTGGATGGCACCCAGCCAGGCCGGCAAGGAGCCAGGAGCCTTTGTATCTGAAGCACAGTGTTGAGAGAGCCAACGGCACTGGCTCCCGGCTCCTCCTGAGTCCTGTGGGAGCCCAGGAGCTCTTCTGAAGGATGATGCTGGAGTTCGATGGTAGGTGGCCTCTTCTGACTCCTGCTGTGCTGGCACCCTCAGCCTCTGCTCTGGGAAAGAAAAGGATGTATGCTGTATGTGAAAGGTTGCCTACCTCTGTTAGCACTCTTCAAACCTGGCAATATTTCTTCCAATAAAGGAATTAATTATGGAGATATGTATATATGCATGCATAGACACACACCTCTATACTTACCCATATTAACACCCAAGTCTTGCCCAAACCATCAGGTTTATTTGAGGAACATGGGTTTATTTTAAGATTGCTATTATCCATTGAAGCCACTATCACTGATCTGTCCTGCTGTAGTATTTGACTGGACTTGCAAGAGCAAAGGCCAAAGTGGAGTTGAGACATGCAATTGCCAGGACAAAATGTGACTTTCAGATCTTATTTTCAGATTGCTCATTCCCCAAGTATGAGAATAAACCAGACTGACTCTGTCTCATCCCGAATCTCATCTTATCCCCAGACTACAGGTAGGACTGTCACTCTTGTCTCTCCTGACAGTCTTTCGTCTGTGAAGGAACAGCGCATGTGAAAAATTGCAGGCAGCTCCAGCCAAGCTGGTTGTTCCCTGCCTTGTCCCCAGCCCCTGGTCGCTGTGGGGTGGTCTCAGACCTATCCCACACCTCATCTCAACCTCAGAGTAGACTCCATAGTCCCAGGCTTTCTCTCTGTTGAAGCCAAGGGCTTGTTGTTCCTCTGCGATCCAGAGCCTGAGCTTTTTGCTTCCTCAGGCCTTTGCTCTCTGGCTCCAACCCCTGAAGGAAACCCCTGGCCACAGGACAGATCTTCATGGCTTTAGCCAGTGCAAGGACCAGCACAGCCCATCCCTCGTGCTTGGCAGCATTAGTGTGAGGAGGGGATGGAGAGGATAGAAGAAAGACAGGTGCCAACACACCCTATGCACCACAGACAGGTTCCCCTATGTATTGGTTTTGTTTGGCAAGGTTTTGGTAGCGGGGGGGGGTTACAGGGGTGGCTTCTGTAAGAAACTGCTGGAAGCTTCCCCTGTGTTCGAGAGAGAGCAAGCCCATATTAGCCGGCTCTGAGACGGACCCGCCGCCGGCCAAGGCCGAGGCAATCAGTGATAGTGGTAACGCCTCTGAGATAACATTTTTAAGAAGGAAAAAAAAGTTGGGACGGGGAGAAACTGCCGCCGGAGTGAGGAGTGAGAACATGTAAGAGAAACAAGCCTGCGGACACCAAGGTCAGTGCAGAAGGAGGGGAGGAGATGCTCCAGGCACCGGAGCAGAGATTCCCCTGCAGCCCGTGGGGAAGACCACGGTGAGGCAGGCTGTCCCCCTGCAGTCCAGGGAGCTCCACGGGGGAGCAGATCTCCACCTGTAGCCCGTGGAGGACCCCATGCCGGAGCAGGTGGGTTCCCGAAGGAGGCTGTGACCCCATGGGAACCCCGCGCTGGAGCAGGCTCCTGGCAGGACCTGCGGATCTGTGGAGAGAGGAGCCCACGGAGCAGGTTTTCTGGCAGGACTTGTGACCCCGTGGGGGACCCGCGCTGGAGCAGTGTGCTCCTGAAGGACTGCACACCGTGGAATGGACCCATGCTGGAGCAGTTCGTGAAGAACTGCAGCCCGTGGGAATGGCCCACGTTGGAGGAGTTCGTGGAGGACTGTCTCCCGTGGGTGGGACCCCACGCTGGAGCAGGGGAAGAGTGTGATCAGCCCTCGTCCTGAGGAGGTGAAGCGGCAGAAAATAACGTGTGATGACCATAAACCCCATCCCTGTCCCCCTGTGCCGCTGGGGGGGCTTGGTGGTGAAATCCGGGAGGGTAGTTTGTGCCCGGGAAGAAGGGAGGGGTGGTGGGAAGGTGTTCTGAGATTTCATTTTACTTCTCATTACCTTGCTCTGGTTGATTTGTAATAAATTGAGTTAATTTTGCAAAATTGAGTCTGTTTTGCCCGTGACGGTAATAGTGAATGATCTCTCCTGTCCTTATCTCGATCCGCAAGCCTTTTGTTATATTTTCTCTCCCCTATCCAGCTGAGGATGGGGGAGTGATAGAACGGCTTTGGTGGGCACCTGGTGTTCAGCCAGGGTTAACCCATCACACATTATCATTTAGTTCAGTTGTTTCCACAGGTCGGAAGCTGGGCCATGTGTTGTTCTTCCTTGCCATGTAGACAGGCTGCATGCACATTAGCAAAAATACACCATCCCTCCCGAGGTAGAATTTGATTGCCCAAACATAGGCTGCTATTGGTGCTTTACTCAGTCATAACATCCATGAGAGTTCTCAGAGGAGCTCACCAACAGAACAAGAAGCAACAGCCTCACATTGGAACAAGGGAAATGAGTTTTTACCATGAAGGTGGCCAAGCACTGGAGCAAGTTTCCCAAAGAAGATGTGGTCTCCATCTTTGGAGATAGTCAAAACTGGACGAGACCCCAAGCAGCCTGATCTAGCTGGCCCTGCACTGAGCAGAGAGTTGGACTAGAGACCCTTCCAGGTGGGACATCTCTAGGGCATCTAAAATGGTTCTATGTTCCCATGTGGAGATTCAGTTGAACCATAGTTTGCTGGAGTCTCTGCTCCTCCGTGAGCTGGAAAAGCAAAAATCTTCCTTGCCAGCAGTACTGATTTGCCCATCTCCGTTCCCAGTCAGACTACTCTGTGTTTCCAGATTTGCCTCTCAGAGAAGATGCAGTCACTGAGTTTATAAGAGCCAAACCCTTGGATATGTGACCCATATTTTGGGGGAGATCAAGGGAGCAATCCTGGCTCTCCTCCTTCGCTTTTGTAACTTCCCAGCAGCACAGAGGTGAAGGCAACGCCAATCCCTGTGCTCCCAAACCTCAGACCTGCCTTCTGGAATAGCACAGCTTGACATCATTAACTACACTTTGAAAGGTATATTGTACATTAGCTACATGCTGTACGGGTCGACTTTTTTATAAGGGAAATGCTTTTAAAAACTTCCCTGCCATTAGTCTCTTCACATGTGAAATACCAAAAATTGTACGAGTTCTTTCAACTAGAGGAATGCAAAGGCTTCCTCTCGAGGTAAAAGCACATGATTTTGCACACTAAAGCCAGGGTAGATGAAAGGAAGGTCTCTTCACAACTGTTACTGCCAACACAAGGGATCCGATCCCGTTCACACTGCCCTTTGCAGATAAAGCCCTGGAAAGTCCTACCCTGCCTCTCCCTCAGGCCACCGAGCTCGTGGTCCCCCCTCCACCCCACCCAGGAGATGGATATGCTCTATCACAGGCCAGCTTCAGAGATCTTTGTTACAAACCCACCTCCTCTCTGGGGCTCATTAGGAGACGCAGGTTTGCTAGCACCAGGATAGGTCATGCATACCATGAAGGGACCAGGCAAGATCTCGTTACAGCCACTCATCAAGTTATTCCATGGCCTGAGCCATAAAACCTGATATTACCCAAGTGCATGCTTTTAACCCAGCTCATCTGTCAGACATGGGCTTAGCTCAAGCCTGAAGTGGGCTAAGGGCACAGAGGGACAGTTAGCACGGCCCTGCTGCCAGGGGATAACCCTGGCAGCTCCCATAACTCAGATGTATGTCTGAATACCAGGTCAGTTTTATTGCTTGATGGTAAGGCACTTACCTCGGCCATTTTCTTCCTTCGTGCAAGTTAAAACAATTCAATTGCATCTATATTTGGTGGTCTCCCTCTGTCAGACTTCCCTGCACAAACAGGGTTTGGCCCTGGCTCCGTAGAACTGAACAGCAGAATATTTATTCAATAACAGGACTCCCAGTTTGGTGGTGATAAAGGGTGCAGGGCTGGAGGGATAAAGGGTGCAGGGCTGGAGGCCAACAAACCTAACAGTTTCTCAAGTCGCAGTAGTTTACCTTTGCCCTTGATCCCCCATCGCCTCATTTGCAGGGCTGCCGGCTATAAGGCTGGAACAGAAAGCAGAGGTGAAGGTATGAGAGGAGAGACGTGCCTGGTCAGAGACATTTGCAATAGCTCAGCTTGGTGAAGGGGACCAACAGGACTCCCTGATGTCACCGCTGCCTTTTGCTCTCCGGACAAAGCATCGCCAGGCTGCAGCCCGTTTGTGCTGAGCGGGCAGCCGGGGAAGCACTCCTGCAGCCGGTTGGTTGCCTTCTCCCAGGCTGGCACAGGGCAAAAGCCGCAGGAGAATTGGGTGCTGCCCAGGCAGCAAAGCGGCTTCTGCCATAGGAAGCTAGGCTGGGTGGCACCTGCCTGCTCACCTACACCCTGCCTGGTGTCACCCCAGGCTTGTGCAAGCCTGCCGAGGTCCAAGCCAGCAACCCTACAGCACATTTGACCCTGCTGAAGTTGGGACATAGCGCCTTGCTTAGCTGAAATCCTGTAGCCTGCCAGACGCTGGGGACGTTAGGCTTTCTGAGGTCATCTGGTCTTCATAGACTTCGCAGACCTTGTCCACACTGAGGACGAGAAACGAGCTCACAAAACTGGAACAAGAACAAAGTTTCTGCTGGGAAGGGGAGGTTCACCTCTTGCCGATTAGCTTCATACACCCACAAGGTCTCTGCAGAGCTCTTCTGCTTCCCTGCACCCTTGTGTTTATCCAACAGAGTTAGAAGCAGCTGTCTCTAAAGGTCACCCACAAAGTCCTACCTCGAGTACCAGGACAAGGAGAGGAGATGGACGCGGATGGGAAGCTGCAGCAGGAAGCCCAGCAAGGCTCTGCAGAAGAGCAGCCCACCCGGGATGGGGCAGGGGTGTGACGTCCACAGGGCATCCCTGTTCGGAGAGACGGCAAGGTCGGTAGTCACACTGGGAAGGGCCGGAGGAAGCCAGGCTTGAAACAAGGAAGCTGGACCAAACTTGAAGGAGCTGAGTGGAGCTGGAGTGGGGGGCATTTATGGTACCAATGAGGTGCAAACACCACACAGAGAGCTTGAACCATCCCCCCACCTTGGTAACAACATCCGTACTGTGGTCACCGACTTGAAGTCACAGTTTGAGTTGTAAGTCACTGCAGGGAACGCAGCACTACCAGGCGGACACTAACTCATCCGCACAGTGCTGCGCCTCACCTGCAGGACACCTGAGAGCATCCCTCCCCTACCGCAGGTGACAGTGGAATTTTGGCCTTTTTCCTCATCTGGCCGTAGTTTGAGCCTCACACAGGGACTCGACAGAAAGGGCTTGTCTTGTCAGCACGCAAGCCGCTCGTACGGGACATACCGTCACACTCCAGCTGTGTCACAGCTGCCTCTCCGGCGCGCAGCGATGCTGGGGTAGAAGCCAGCTGCAGCTGCTGCTGGCGGAAGCGCTCCCACGGCGCGAGCCCTCTGCGCTCCCAATGGAAAGACCACAGGAAGACAGAGTGGTGAGATACACGAAATGTAGCTCTTCCCTGGGCCAGGTCTTTGTTCTCATTTTTTTGAACAAAGCAGAGCCCTCTCCTTAAAATGTGGGGAGCAGGGAGAAAAAAAGTGTCTACTGACAATGCTTAGGGTGCTGTAAAATCCAAGATGTGTTAAAAGGACACTCCTAAAAAAGATGCTTTTATATTTAAACATCTGTTCTCAGCAGTTCTTTTGCAAATTAGATGAGTCAAACTCCAGCCCTGGGCCAAAGCCCAGCTCCATTAATTACATAGGGGCAACCTCCATCCCTCCTCTAGCTGCAGTTTCCCCGCTGTGTCCTGGCCCTGTTCTGCTGTAGGACGGCTCTTCAGCAAGGGAATCGGTCTCCCCTGCTGCAGAGGACCCACCTTCCCAGCTCATCTCAGCCGCTGAAAGGGACGCTCAGCATGCGGCAGCACCTTGAGCAGCAATGGAGATGGAGCAGGCTCGGGAACGTTAACTCCTAACCATCACCTTCCAACTCAGCCTCTTGGACTTTTCCTCTCTGTGTCTCACTGGCCTCTCTCTTGCAGTTATTTTTCTCTGGACAGCTTGTGGCAGCAAAGCCAACTCCCTCCTCCTGCTCCCCTTTGGGTCCCCAAGCAGACAACACTGGCTCTGTGCTCTGTTCTCAAGCCCAGCTTTTTCCACGTGCTGTATTTCACAGCACATCAGGTCAGGACGTGGCTCAGACTCACAGGATGTGAGGTCTCTGCATCAAAGCAAAGGCCTGAAGAACTCTCAAAATTAGAAATAAATTTTTGCAGGAGGTTTTGGGTCAGAACTGTAGAAAAACACAAGTGAAGATGCTATCTGGGAAAAGGTTTGGAAAGCCAGGTGATAGAGGCTGGCTCTGCTTTGAGCAATGTACACATTGCCTTTGCTACACACACATTAATGCTAGAAAGGCAGATTAATAAATAAACCTGTTCACTGAAGGGTAACACCAGTCTAGCAGTTTGCATTGGGAAAGACGAAGGTTTTCCCACTTGCTCCTTGGAGACCAAATCTTATTATTTTCTTCTTAGAGCACAGCAAAAGCTGACTAAGCTAGTTTGAAATCTAAACAACTTCTAATGGACATTCACAGGGCTGCTTCTAATAAATCCACAGTAAAAATCTGTACCAAGATCTCCAGGCTCACTCCAAACTTGCCAGCGGGTCCTCATGGTGCAAGGCAGGAGAGTCCAGGTCCTGGCAGTGGTCGGCCAGCGTCCGTGCCGCGGTAGGGGACAGCCGGGAAGACGCAGCATCTCTTCGTGCGGCATCCCAGGGAAGCAGGTGCCCTGCAGGGAGACCTTGGGATGTCTGGACAGCAGAGGAGAAACCACCCTTTTAGTCAGTGAGCAAGAGGGAGAGATTCATTCTGACATGATTGATTTTAACTTTGAATTGTAATCCTTTTTGTGGTTAGTATAGAAGACCACAAAAAGCCTCACCACTTTCCAGAGCTCTTACGCCGAGGGACCATATCTACCTCTGTTGAAGACTTGCTGAAAATACAGCAAGTATTAGGAAAGAAGACAAAACCTAAACACATGTGGTGTGGTATTTATTGTTACAAGATCAGTTCCTTCAGTGAACTAACTGCAAATAGCCTAGAAAATTTCTGGTGGGAACAAAAACCTGAAAAAACAGAGCTCCACAGGTTCTGTTTTGATTATGGTATTGGAGGGAGCCTGTTATTTTACCCAGCAAGGAAACTCCTCATACGTTTGCTCTCTGATGCTCTCATAGTAACTACTGGTAGTGTCACAGCTGCCTGTCATGCCTCGCCGGGGTGAACAGCAACACAGACCGGGCACAACACCCCCTCCCAAATACTGGTGCTGTGACCCTCTCAGGGTGTTGCTCCTGCCAGGGTGTATTGGGTCTGGCTGAGATGGAGTTAGTACTCCCTATAGCAGCCCTCATAGCACTGTGCTCTGCAGCTCTGTAGCTAGAAAGGTGTTGATAACACACCAGTGTTTTGGCTACTGCTGAGCAGTGCTGGCACAGCATCAAGGCTGTCTCTCCAACATTTTTGCTCTCCCCTCAATGGCAGGCTGGGGCAGGGCAAGATCTTGGGACGGGACATAACCAGGACAGCTGACCTAAACTAACCAAACAGATATTCCATACCATATGACGTCAGCTCAGATATAAAAGCTAAGTGAAGGGAGACGGAGGGGGGGGCATTTTTGTCTTCCGGAGCAAGCACTACGCGTACTGAAGCCCTGCTTCCCAGGAAGTGGCCAGACATCGCCTGCTGATGGGAAGTAGAGAGTAACATCATTTGTTTTTTCTTTGCTTTCGCGCGCAACCTTTGCTATCATTTTATTAAACTGCCCTTATCTTGACCCACGAGCCTTTCGTTATATTTTTCTCTCCCCCGTTCCAGCTGAGGAGGGGGAGTGATAGAGCGGCTTTGGTGGGCACCTGGCATCCAGCCAGGGTCAACCCACCACATAATGCTTGCTTTTTTGCTTTTCCCACAAGTGGGCTACTGAAACTCTCAGGTCCTTTGCTCAGGATTATTCCCAACACTCACTGGCATGACCACCAGTTATTAGTTCTCTCAAAATGTCCATGTGACATGTTGATGGACACGCTGAAGCCATGATCTAGCAGTGTTGCTGAAGAAGGGCAAGGGGCAGGTTGTGACCGCCAGTCCTGAAGCCAGCTGGGTCAGTGTGTACCTGAGGAGCACAGGACCCTGCTCCCAGGCTGCCCACTGGGATGTCTGAGCTGCATCTAAGACTGGGCAAGTAAATCAGGGTGGCAAATAACCACTGGCTGGAGTGGGAGTGCAAGGGCAATTGGAGGAGAGTACCAAAGCCTGATTTCCTGCATAGTGGTAACCGTGGGCCTGGAGCAGGCAAACACCACAAGGCTCTTTCCACCTAAATTTTCCTGTGACCAGGTACTGGGTTTGCCAGGGTGTTGTATCAACCGTAGGACACAAAGCTGCTGGGTCTTAGTGGCAAAAATCTTCCTGCTGGGAGGAGGAAGAGGAGGCAACTGCTGTGCATCCCTGGCCCCCAGAGTGCCCACCCATGGCCTGGACCAGCCCCACGCAGGTCCATCAGCCCGGGAAAAGGGTCCAGGAGGTTTTGGGGAAGGGGTCCTTTAGATGACTCTGCCACAGCCCTGCTGGTTTTTGGGAGCCTGTGCCTGTCTCAGCACATGGGGGCGAGTCTGAATGTCATCCCTGTCTGTCCCCTCCACCAGTGCCTGCCGAGTCTGGGCAAAGCTTGTGTCCCTGGTGTTGGGCTGTGGAGGCTGCTGTGTACTCTGGGATGGGTCTTGGGACTTGGGAAAAATCTGGGAAATGTTTCCTCTGAATTCATCCATACAGGTCACCCTCTTTCCTCCCATCTGCGCCTTCCCCACTGCTCGGCTCAGGCCAGCCCCATACCCACACTCCCTGCAGCTCCATCCTTCCCCTGGCCTCCACCAGTGCTGGGAAGATCAGTTTTGCACCCACACCTCTCCGCCTGGAGACTAGCGTGAAGAGACTGGAGCTGTAGAGAGGTGGCCGGGCTGTGTCAAGTGGCCTCTGGTCAGGGACAAGCCCCATCTAGCTTTATTTACCAGCACAGATGGACTCTCTGAGTCTTCTCTGGAGCCGATGGAAAGCTGGAGGTAGATGTAGATGTGTGTAAATTATAATCTTAGTGGATTTGTCACCTATGTGTGGCTGAAGATTGAAAACCTGAGCAGAAGAATCGGGGAGATGGGGGTACTGTACGGGGGCAGACCCCAGGGAGCAAAAATGCTCTGCATAGAAAAGTAATTTCAGACAAAACTGTGGGTTCTGTCACATGATGTACTCATTACCTTTACTCATGTGATTTTCTTCTGCCATTACTCTGCTTTTCTATAGGCCCAAACTGTTTATTACCATGATGCCAGGCATGACCCCCTTAAATGACCCTTTATGCCCTTGATTTTAAAAATCTGTGTACAATACCACCTGGACATCATCTCTGCAAAAATCCTTCCTTTTCTTGCTCTAGGGCTTTTGGTCCCTGTTTAGCCAGCTCCCGGATGGTATGAAATGTCAGCAACAATTCAGCAGTGCTGGCAGTCAAGTCTGTGTTTCCAAAACACGAGGAGAGGTTCCCAGTAGAAGGACGTCAAGTGCCTCAGGTATTTCTAGGAATTAGTACTCAAATGACATCTGGCAGTGATCAAAAGGAAACACGGTTTTGCCCAGGAGATATCAAAAGTTGTATCTGCTGAAGACCTTTAGTGGTCTTCATTAGCAGACCATATGGCAGATTGTTGTCACATCTGCTCTTTTGATCAGTTGCCCTGAGCCCAAGAGACACCAATGCCTGGGGTCAGTGAAGCATTGCAATGAAAGAGAATTGCAGTTATAACTCAGGTCTCACAATGAACAACACAGCTTTGGACTTCTCTGTTGACCAGTCCTGAAAAATGTATTGGTTTTAGCCCAGAAGGCACCAAATAATTTGTCTTTCCTCCACTCCTGTGTTCAGATAGCCATCTGAACCAGGCTTGTTTTCAATGAAGGTAGAACGTATTTTTTTTTCTTTTTTCTTTTCTTTTTTTTAATAGTGGGGTAAATAGTGCTCACTGCATCAGAGACAGTTAAAGTAAGTTGATTTAATGTCACTGAGTCATGAGTGAATCAAACTTTTGCCTACTACCTGTTTCTTCTGAGACATGTCAGGGCATCTATAAAAGCAGAGCATACTTAATTGGGAATAATAGGTTGCTTAATAACACAGATTTTTTTGCTGAGATTTGTGAAGTGCCCCTTACACAGACTAGGTATTAAAGTCCTGGAGACACTGCTGTAGTATGCGACGCTATTTATTACAAAATGAAACTGTAAACACGTGGTTTCCCTGCGAAAGCGTTGTGTAACTGTCAGTTAATTAAGCTTCCCTGCCCATGTTGGGGTGGATGTGGTCACCTCCGCTCTGCAAAGGGCAAAACAGAGAGCGCAGAGCTGGTTCATTGGCTGCTATAAATGCTTCCCACATCCCCAGATGAACTTAATGCTAAATCTCCTGATAATGTGGGTAGGTTTTGGTTTTGAAGTAAGCATAGACTTATTTAATTAAAGTTTTGTGGTTTTTTCCTTTAAAACTGCAGTTACAAAGGCCATAGAAGAGGCTGCCCTCACTGCCCTTAGCTAGCAATGTGCTGTACAACTTAACAACTAGACAGCAAGTTCTTGCTTTATGGAGGTCTGGAGCAGTGGTTGTTAGTGAATGTCCATAACATTTCTGCAGTATCCTCACTTAGGTGTAGTTACAGGCAGAGTAATTGTGTCTCTTCTAAATGCACATGGTTAATGGATTTAACTGAAAAGCTTTCAAAGCCTGTGTATAACAGAGCAATGTCAATGTGGTTTTTGTGCTATCATGATATGGCTTCCCATAGAGCAAGGCAAGGATTTGTTAACCACTGGCCCTTGCAAACCAAGTGGTCTCAGTCTGCTGGAAGAGTAAAAATGTGAGAAGAGTGGGAAGCCAGGGCAGGGCTGCGCTATTTCTAGCAACACAGTGCTCCAAGCAAGAGATGGAAAGGTGAAGATTTAATTGCAAAGTTCTAACACCGAGGCAGGCTGCAATTGTTTTCCAAGTCCGAGTGGTTTGTATGCTGTGGTGCAGGGTGCGGGGCTGAAAATGAGTACAGCTATTAGCATGCTAACTGTTGCTGTTTCATCTTCAGGATCTCATTTGACACCTTAGTGTAATAAGGATGGAAATAATAAATTGTATAAAACCTTGTGTGTGGACTCACTTTGTGCTGACAGTGGCACATTTCCCATAAGGCAGTCTAATGCCATGCTGCTTTTAGCTGAGTCAGTCCATGGCACTGGCAAAAGCCTTTGCTCAACAGCTGGCAGCGATTCAGAAGCTGTTTGGTTGGATGCAGCATATCTTCATGCTCCCTTTTGATCTGAGGGGTCCCCAGAGGAGGATGTTTATCTTAGAGGTTTGAGCCTCAGCCTGTTGTGGCAGTAGATTTAGTTGACTTTTGAAAACCTATTGAAAGAGTACAAAGACTCTTGGGGTCTATGGAACACATGCAGTGGAAGGTACCGGTGGTGGGTCTCTGGCCTTGGGGCGAGAAGATTGAGTTTTATTCTTCATTCTGCTGTTGACCTCCTCTGTAAGCCAATTTATCTTTCTTTCTTTCAGCTACATGCTCCGTGTACAGCACCAGGCAGAGTGGGTCCTGCTGTGCCCACTGAAGATGCGGTTTGAGCTGTGCAGCTCTTGGTCACGCAGGGATCCGAGAAACATCCACACCCTGATGTTGATGCCTGGGGGACGCACATGTGCTAGACCACGCTGCCCAAAGCACAAGCAGACTATGCCAAGCAAGGGACCCTGCTGCGTGCTCGTCCATCCCTGCATGCCCAAGTGGTCTACCCGCCTGAGAGTAACTTTCTCATCCCTGGGTTACTATGGGGTGTGACTGGTGTGGAGTGCCCTACCCCAGCACGGCAGCTGGACGCTTGGGCTAAGTCGTATGCTTACAGCCTCAGCCGCTGTCTCTGCCTGCTTTTTTGCAGTGTTTCTAGCTCTTCATTGCAAGAGCAAACCAAATGAGGCCATAATCTGAATAATCTACCACCTCCTGAGATGGAGAAGCCCTAGACCAAGACTGCAGGTCCACACTGGGGAACACCACCGCATTCCTGCAGTGCTTTGGATGCCTCTGCAGCAGGATTGCTTACAAATCCTGTAATCCATTAACACTGACTGCTTTAATATTGCACCAAAGTTACTTGATTTTATTAGCTATAAGAATGATGCAATGACTGCTGTTACATTTGTATCCTTAAATTGTCATTATAAGACATCAGGGGAACAAAGCCTGTTTAAAAGTTGGTTTCAATAACTTTTTATAAAGGAGAAATAAATGTATGTCATCTGGAGAGACGTGAGAACTTCTCAGTGCTTTGATTTGTTACTTAACTACATTGCTTTCTTTAGCTTTTTTGTAGTATTCAGATTTCTATATGAATGTCAGACATGGCTATTTCATAGGCTTTATTTTAAACACTTTTAAACATACTGAAACAAAATCAGAGGAATCTATATCGTGCTACAAACACAAGCTGGTATCAACAGGCATCTTACTGAGGATTTCTACTGCTCTTCATCTAGCTTTATTAAAAAAATGGGAAAACAAAAGGAAAAGTCTGTTCTTTTAAAATAGTTGTATGATGGCTTCCTCCTGTTAGTTTTGAATATTGGGTACAGGCATCTTTAAGAAAGTTGTTGCTCTTGGAGTCTCAATTTACTTAACGTTCCTTTTATCATAAAAGAGCCTTTTAACCCTTAAAGACCTGAGTCTGCTAATAAATGCATGTAGGCTTGGGATTTGCACGTGGCCCGAGCTAAGGGGGAGTACAAAGAAGGACTCTTCACAACACAGAGGGTAAGCGTAGCAGCAGAGGTCTGCTTTGGGAAGGAGGAGGATATGATTTCTTCTTCTCTTTTTTTTTTCCCCCCAAAGTTTGTTTTTACACTGCTTCCAGAAGAACTTCCCATAAAGAAGTTATTTAAGTTTGAAATGAGGCTTCTGTTAGCTCACCAGACAACGCTTTCCCCCAGCTCTTGTTTAACATGGATTAGACTCAAAAGCAAACTTTTGAAGGCATTTTAAGTAGAATAATAATCATCTTGAAAGGACTGTGAGTGGAAGACCCTCCGCCCTCCCCCTGGTGAATAAAACAGCCATTTAATGCTTAATAGAGAACAGTGAGCTTTTCTGGATTAGAAACTTGTTTTTTCTAGCTCACTGCCTAGAGGCTAATTTGTCTTCAGGTCCAAAAAACCCCAACAGAAACCCCCAACTTCACCATGTTTTTTCTCTCTCTAAACCCAAACTGTCAGGAGTCTTTTTTTTTTTTTTTTTTACAATGCTAAATGTAAATGAACCATAACCAGCTGTACAATGTTATAACAGATTGAACCAGCCTGAGCAAACAGTGAAAAGAAGCTATCTAAAAATATGCTCATAGAATGTCACTGCTGGAAGCCTGTGAAAAGGAGATAACACAGAACAGGGAAACGTTTGTCCAATTTGGTGACAGAAGTCACTGTTTTCAGTTACCTCAGCATATGGTGATTTTTATGAGCATCTCTCAAACAGTGAACATCTGGAGTGTGTTACCTTTTGGTGTCCAAAGTAGACCCCAGGGCTGCAGCCATCAGTGCTTTCACTTCTGACACTACACAGTTCGAAACACAGACCTACATGGAAATTGGCTACTGCTTCAGCCAATGTCAGGCACCGAGGGAGGGTGAAAACCTAATGGTAACAGTGGCTCGTGTCTGGGAAACCCCATATTTACCACGAGGACATGTCACCAGTGTTACCCAGGGTGGTTGTTGCCCAGCCCTGTCCCTGACACAGAGCCTGGATCAGACCCAGGAACTCAAAAGAAGGGATGGAGAGGGATGCCCAGCTCAGCAGCACCTCCTTTTCCATCACTCTGCCCTCCTGCCAGGTCCTGGTTGCCTGGGAGTTAACACCACTGCTGACTGCTTTTGCTGGGTGGTTTGGCTGTGGCCACCCAGTTTTCAAGGCTGTCCCCCTCTGTGCTTCTTCTATCCCCTCCTGTGCTTGTAACCCCTCGAGGATGCTGTGGCTGCAGCCTGGGAAGCAGCAGGAGGTGGAGGATCAGCCTAGCAGCTTGCAAGGCCCCTCGCAGGCCCTGCCAACTGGAGGGCTGCTCCAGAGCACCACAAGGGGCTGGCTGCTGCTTCTGCGTGGGGTACAAAATCCCCTGCTCATGGGACTTGCCATTGCCTGAGACTTCAGAAGTAGCTCAGAGGTTTGCAGCCTGCCAGCTGCTCCCAGCATGGGTTTTAATGTGTGCACACACATGCTGCATGCAAGCAGAGCATCGCCAGACGCCTGACGCAGCGGGGACGTGCCTCCTCCTGCCTCACCAGCAACAGCCAGGGCTGGTTTTAGCCCCTGCCCTAAATTTAGCCAGCTTAGAGTAATTAATAGCTGGGGGGGTGATGCACCCACATCTCACGACAGCTGCGAAAGGCTTTCCAGGGGTTGCCAGCAGGCTGTAGCTGAGTCCTGCGGTCTTTGTTTAAATAAAGCCATCTCCATGAAACCAGAGGTGGGAGACCAGCGTTTGGCCGAGCGCTGGCACCGGTCCTGCCTGGCTTTTGCAGGGGCGTGATGTCGCACACGTCTCTGCAAGCACATAGATGAGCCTGCAGGAGGTCTAATGAGGAATAAGGGACTCAGATACCTGCTAGGAAAAGTTGGTTCTCCAGAATCCCGCTGGGCTGGGTGTAATACCCCCACGTAGCAGGGATACCTGATGGGGGAGGTTTCTTTGCTCTCCTGCCTTTGGACACTGTGCTTTACCAAGGGTTTTTTTTCCCCCGTTGGTTTGAGGTTCTGCTATTGTGGAAGCTTTTCAAAGAGCCCTGAAAACGCTTTGCAGCATTTTCTAGAGACGACCACATTCACCGCATTGCCTCTGGAAGTTAGCGATGCTTTGTTCCCAGCTCTCACCTCGACTCGCCGAGCTGTAGCTTGCAGGGGGACTGCAAGTCGCCTGCTGAAATCTGGGCTCACTCCATGAAATTAGGATCAAAAGCCCCAGCTGACTCTGGAGGCTGAGTAACAGCTGGTGGAGGGAGATGTCAATGGCTGCGCTGTGCTCCTCCAGGCCTCGACCACAGTCAAGGCAGGCAGCCACATGCTTTTTCTGGTGTGACAGCAGGGTGGTGGTTACTCTTTACATCGTCAGGTACTTGTATAAATGCCCAGCTGCTAAATAGGTCTGGGTTTGATATATTTCTGTTTTGCCTCATCAGAGCAGATGATAGCTGTTCACCTCTCTGCAGTAAATGGGAGCAGGGCCAGCTTAGCACCACTGAGAGAGGTAATAAACTTCTGAACCGTGGTTGCTCTTCCTGTGCTTGCCAGGCAAGCTCAATCCAGCTTTCTTCCCGATTTAACAAAACTTTGCATGATTTGTGGCTGCAGTCAGTTGGACTGACTTGAAAAATTAAGCCGTTGTGGGCCCCCCAACGTTATGAACTGCATTCCTCATGATCCCTGACTTCTCCTGGAGGTAATGCGCTGGAGAAGATGCTGGCTTGATGCATTTTGAGTGATGCAAATCGAAGATGTCTTTTTTTAATGTTGAGCCAATTGATAAATAGAGGCTGAGAAGAGACTCGGCAGCAGACTCCTGCCAGCTGACGTGAGCCACTTCCGAAAGCCCACTGGTGCATGCTGCAGTGCAGACGTATATCGTCAGAGAGCTGCTGCCACCGGCACAACCCCAAGCTCTGCTTCCAGGAGCAGAGCGCAGATGTCTGAGTTGCCAAATGGCTGGACAAGAAAAGCTGATTCCCCTCTAGTGCTGCAAGAAAGGACACACTGGACTGACTTTGTGCTTTTATTAGTGCTTCCATATGAAAGCAGCGTGAGCACATTAGGAAAAGGCACGTTCTCCTCCCAGCAGCGGTGGGAGCAGGAAATGCTCGGCCAGAAGTTAATGTGTATTTTCCCTGATCACTAGCACTACTGTGGGAGACAACAAGGGCCTGCTCTTTGCTGTCATCTGGTGAGGACCACTCCTCTTGCCATTTAAACGCCTGTGTGAATATGCATTTGTTTGGTGGTTAACTAATTCCTTGTGATGGCAGGGACCTGGGAAACTGGTGATGGCCCTAATTCCTTCTGCTTTCTTCCCATGGCACATCTGTCTCTGGGCTTTAAAGTTATTGCTATACATTATTTACAGGGTATCGAGAGGTGTTTTGTTGAATCAGTGTGATGGGACACATGGGCCACGACCAGTGCCTTGTTCACCACGTGTGCCAAGCGAGTGGCTTTGAATAAACAAGATATAACCAGGCTCAGGGTGGGTGGCGAGTGCTTGTGCTGAGGTACAGCATCATGGCAGGCCCAGGGCAGGAGTGGGATGGAGGGACCCTCCCCCTCAGCAGTCCCATGCCCATGTCCGACCTCCAGGAGCTGTGAAGGGTGTGCATCCCCACCCTTGCTTCGGCAACGATGATGTGGGACCCTTCTCCCTGGTGGTTCAACCCCACAAGGGAACTAGCTGAGCTCTGGCTCCCAGGATATTTTAGCTGTATTACCAGTTTCTTGCTTTCTTGCACCGTCTTATTATCTCCTACATAGTAATAAGTGCGATAACAGGGGATTGACTGGGAACAAAGCTACTGATCCCCAGCCTTGCTCCCTCATGTCACCCTGTCCTGTAGCCTCTCCCAGAACCCACTGGCAGATGCTCTCCTAGGTGCCCTGACAAGCACCCGACTGCAGTATTGCAGGCCATGATTTGCTTGAGGAAAATAAGGTTTAGGACTGCAGGAAAGTACTGGAGACAGGCTGGTCTTGCAGAAGGTGGACAAGGCAGAGCTATCAGCAGAGACTTCTGTTTGATATCTTACTGTGATCTGAAATATTTCCTTCTCCCCCAGTAGCTGCAAATGATGTCACCTGTGAAGGAACCAGCTGAGAAATTCCAAACCACCATGTTTTAATAAATATTAGTATTCTGATGTTCCCGAGGGAAGGGAAGGGCTGTGACAGGAGCAGCCGTGTAGTGCCTGTTTGCAGCTTGTGCAGCTGAAGTCAACTCAACTTGGCTAGCAAGGCTGCAGCTTGCACCTCTTTGGCCCATCAGTGGGGGAAAGGGGACGAGGTGATATGGAGAACAGAAACCTGAGTGTAGGGGTGTGTGAATTTAACCCAGTGCTTACCTCCATCTGGAGTGTTTCCTTTGCAAAGTGTTTTGATAATTGCCAGCACGAGATGGGGAGACTGCGTTCTGCTCAGGGCCAGGGCAGCTGCTGGCAGGAGCTTGGGCCATTTTAATGTCATTTTTAAAAAAAGGCACCAGGGTGCCTGAATTTCAGGGAGACCAGAAGAAAGAAGGAGAGAAGCTTTTATAACCCTGGGCAAAATACCTTTTTTTTTTTTTTTTTTTTGTCTCTAGGGGATGAAGGATTTTTAATTTTTTGTTTTTCCTTGCTCTCTGTGCTATGTAACTGGACACAGCCTTTGCAAACCCTGCCATAGGCTGTGTAAATCTTCATTGGAGGTGTCTGTGGGTGTGCATGGACCAGTGATGGTCCGAGGCAGCTGCAAGCAGCCTGCAAAGCCACTGACACTGAGTTCTGGAGAGCTTTCTGGGCTGAGTGCTGCCTATAAGGTGCTTGGAATGCTAAGCATAAATACCATCTCTGGTTCTTGACATTCTGTGTCCCCAGCAGTGGGGCTCCAGCAGAGATATTCAAGCCTGATGCTGATGCTGGCACTGCTGATGTTTGCAGGGACTCCGAGGGGTCTGCAGCACCCTCCCCTAGGATACAGGGGACCTGGCAGGGAGTGTTTATCCGTCTCCTCCCAGGGCCATACATGACCCACCCACCCCTCCTGTGTGGGCAGCCCTGTCCCAGACACCGGGGTGCCGTGGAGGGACAAGGGGTGACAGCCTCCCCTGGCACCTTCCCCGTGGCAGAGGCAGTTGGAGGCCTGCGACCTCTCTTTCTCGTCCTGCCCGGAGGGTGCCTGCTCTGGGGACAGGCACTGGTAAAATGCTCTTCCTACACATGCATTCCTGCAGAAGTGCTGGAAACCTCCTGGGGAACACTTGTCTCTGTTGTAAAATCACTGAATGGTTTGGGTTGGAGGGGACTTTAAAGATCATCTAGTTCCAAACCCCCAGCCATGGGCAGGGATGCCTTCCACTAGACCAGGTTGCTCAAAGCCCCATCCAACCTGGCCTTGAACACTGCCAGGGATGGGGCATCCACAACCTCTTCCAGTGTCTCACCACCCTCATTGTAAAAAAATTCCTTCCTTACATCTGGTCTAAATCTACCCTCTTTTAGTTTAAAACCATTAGCCCTTGTCCTATCGCTACAAGCCCTACTAAAAAGTTTGTCCCCATCTTTCTTATAAGCCCCATTTAATTATTGAAAGGCCACAATAAGGTCTCCCCAGAGCCTTCTCTTCTCCAGGCTTAGCAACCCCAAGTCTCTCAGCCTGACTAAATAGGAGAGGTGTTCCAGCCCTCTGTCTTATTGCTGCTCTTTTATTTCTGTTTCTTTATACTGTGTCCAGGTGGCTGACTTTAAAAATGGATGATCTGAACCAGGAGAAACATCTCTGTGTTGTTTTGCTTGCTAAAAGAGCAGTTACTGCACGTGGTGTCTGCAACCTGGAAGACAAAAATGACTTCATCTGTGCATCCCCTGGAATGTTACCCTGGACTCCTTCGACCCCTGAGCTGAGACCTGGGGCTGTGACCGCTGCCTGTCCTTGCTGCACTCCGGCAAAGTGTCTGATGCCTGTGCTCTGGTGTCTTCTACTCCCACTCCCCACCTCATGTGTCTAGTCTGCTAACACACATGAAGTCTTGTTCCCCCTCCAGGCAGTGCCCAGAGATTGCCAAGAAGGATTATGGCTTGATTAGACTGGATTACGGAGTCCGAACAGCGCAGATCCTCTGCACCCTCTCTCCTCTCTTCCTTGCTGCTGAGGTCTGTGCCTGTGCTCATTAGCTTTGCAGCTGAACATTTCTGAGCTCTGCAGAGAAGAGATGATAGACAGGCTAGTAGTCGTGGAGCAGTCTCATCCCTTTTTTTTACTTTGACCTTAGGAAACCACTTCAAGCCCAGGCTGTCATGTACCTGTGTCCTCACTGCATGGAGCTGGAGACATCAGGTCTTATGATAAGGGATGTGTACCTGGGATGTCAGATCTATGGCTGGGGAAGGGATGTGTCATGCATAGGGTACATCCTGCTTTTCAAAACTGCTTTTGAGCTGGGGTCTGGGATGGGATTGGGAGCTGAGGCACTGGGCCCCGGATTTGGAGCAATTGTGGAAAATGAGGCTGGAAGCAGCTGAGGGAGCCTGGTGCGCAGTGGGGCCAGCTCAGACGTGAGCCCCAGGGCCAACGTGGGGAGGGGGCAGGATCCCAGGGGAAAGAGGATGCAAATTGTCTTGTCATGAGGAATTCACATGGTAGCACTGGAGAAATGGGAACAGATGGGAACTTAAAACTAACACTGAAAAATACCAGAAAAAATAGAGAAGAGATGGGGACAGCCAGAGGGAAGGCAACTATTGCAGAAAACTGTGGAGATGCAATTCTGTAATGCAGTGTAGGCAAAGAATGGTCATATAAAGCCTTGCTGTATCCATCTGTGATTGATCTAGGATGCTTACATAGCACAAGCTTTCCCGACTCCTGCTAGGAAGGAAACAGCGGTAGTAATTCAGCTCCAGAAACATATCTGTTAACAAAACAAAATAAACCCTCTTCTTCCCCAAGGACTGGTGTGGGAAAGGAGGAGAGCATGGGTCTGTTTAAGGGTTTTAGAAGGAAAGGAGTACGGGAAATGCTGTATCCTTTAAAGGAATTATTTGTGTCTAAGCTTCACTGAAAATGCTAGAGGTCACTGAACCCCTGAAGGGGAGATGTGGCAATATGTGGTGGAGCAGGTACAGTGGGTCTCTGTTGACTAAGAGTTTTCTCCTGTTTTATATTTTTTTCTGATGAAGTTACATGAGACCAGCTTGTTCTGCTGAATGTCAGTGATTGATTTATTGACCTTTTCATTGTTAAAACTTTATCTTGAAGATTTCCACCCCCCACCCCCACCCCTCCTTTCTTCAGTTGGCTGTGCCAACAGGCACAGCTGCGGGAACTAAGCTCCTGGTGTGCCCTTAACCTTGCTGTGCAGTGAAAGAGCATCTTGATGGATGCCAGACAAAAGGACTAATAAAATAATCTATCCTAATCCTTTTACTCCCAGCAAAACTTGCCAGTAACTGCTGAGCAAATCATAATGTGACTGAATAAAACTGTCCTGTGAAGTCTTGAAATCACGACCTGGAATTGAGGAATCTACCATGTCCCCAGGGAAGCTGGTTCAGTGCATGATTACCATTGATGAGAAATATTTCCTTTCTGAAACCCATGTTCTGGTTACTGTTCAAAGCTGTAAGATCTTATGCCTTTTTTCCCCCTATTGGTTGATTACAGCAGCACTTGGTCAGGGTGTTTATCTAGTTGCTCCTCAGCTTTCTCTCAGTAGCACTGAATAGGACATCTTTCCCCAGCATCTTGCTCCATGGCAGGCTTTTAAGCCTCCAGTCTGCCCTGGGGCTGTCTTCTGAAATGCTTCCACCTTGTCAACACCCTTTCAACCCTTTGCTGCTGGGACTGGGCACAGCAAGTGTGTTCAGTTTGAGATAATGGCAACGCATTTAGATATCCAGAGGCGGGTCTGTCTCTGTCATATCGGATGGCTTGGCTCAGTTGCCTAAATATGGACATTGGTGCCATTTTAGAGGCGTGTGGGGGCAAGATATGTGGCCAGTAGGGGTGACATGGGAGGTATGAAAGACCTTTAGGGATCAGCGAGGGCAGGCAGGATGCTTTAGGACGTCTTGGGTACCCTCAGTGCCTACACACCCCACCCACGGGTAGACACCTGCCTTTGGGTGGCTGAACCTTGAACTGAACCCCCCCCGGGGCTGCCCCATGGATGCAGGAGGGAAGTGGTGTGCCTCCAGCTGCAGTCCCTCTGCCTATGGAGCAGAACACCTGATTTGCCCCCTGCCCATGGGTTAGCCTGGGAGGTGCTGATGGAGCTGCTATGTATTGTCACCCAGGAGCCCCTCTCTGCAAGGGCAGTCCAGTATTTCATGTGTGATCTGCAGTTTTCTTCCCTAGTGCGTGATCTTGCATTTAGGCTCATTAACATGAAGGATAGAGTGAGACAGGCTGCTTTTACACTCATTATTCACCACCCACCACATCTGCCACATGAAAACATTGCAGACAATCTCAGGACACTGAGCTGGTAATGATATGCCCCTAAAATTACTTTCTAAAGTCAGTTAACCAGTTTTAATCCTCTCAATGTCACAAAGCAGTAAATCAAATGCACCTTTATAAAGCAAGGGATTTTGTTTGATCAGTGTGACTGTACTGCCGAAAGGATAATGGATGCCAATCTTTTTTTGTCTCCCATCTCCCTATACAGGCCTCTATGTCATTAAATATCAGACCTGCATCAATTTATCCACCTGTGGTTACCCCTTTGAATGCAAGTGCAATATAAAACCACTTCTCTGTGTTTTCGTGGTCCCTTGAGTGCTGCAGGCACTTGCCTCCATCTTTCTAATTTCTATTTCACCTCTTTTTTTCCCTGGTTACAATTCCTAGGGTCAATTCCTGCCTTTATAGGCCTATCTCACCTTTCACTTACTTGAATGTAGTGGGGATCTTTCCTACTGCTGCCTGTTTGTGCACAGGGACTGGCCAGGTAAACAGTCTCTTGCACCTTGTCCTATCACCATGGGGTCACTGCTAGACCCCACAACAATATTTGTCCTGGCAGAGCAACAGAACACGGCATGGAAGGAGCCTGCTTTTCCCAGTCCCTTTTTTGGTATAATTGCGGTTGAACCCTGACAAATACTGAACCTTCTCATGCTCTGCAGGGAAGCGTCTGGCAGATGCCACCAGAAAAACGTGCAATGGTAAGTTTCCTTGTTTTCTCTGCCCTGCTGGAAGAATGCAGATGTCATTGGCATCTGGAGCAGAACAGGGCCACAATGTTGTACTGTCCCAAAGACAAAGAGGCAGGATCCTTTCTCGGTCCTTTCATGCCAATCTTGACTAGGTGATTTCTTGGGATAGGGATGCCAGCACACACCAGAAAGTCTGGTTGTAGGAGGTGTCCACTTTGTTGAAGATAATCTGCATCTTCCAGGGAAAAAAAATCTCTGCTGAGGAAGAAAAGGCCATTGGGAGCAGATAGAGTAGGGATGGGGGGGGTACCTAGGACCCAGGACTTCCCTGCAGATGGGTAAGGTTTGGGTGATAACCAAGCTGCCCGCCACTGACCTGGTTAGGAGAAATGATTTGCAGTCATGTCTTTGTTTCCTCAGTTATTGACTTTCATGGTTTGAGGTTGGTTTTCTTTGAAATCATTCAGAAGTACAGGGGGGCTCCTCGCTGCTTTGCTCAGGTGGCAAGCTTGTTTTCTGCAGCAAGAGGGAAAGAGTAGCTCAAACCGCTTGGTGTGTGTGGTGGCAATGAGTGAGAAACGCTGCAGTGCAAGAGCCCTGCTCAACACAAACAACATGAGCCTGCCCAGAAATGAGAGACCTGGGCGGCCTTCCTCGCTTAGGCAGTTCCAGGTGAGTAAGGGCTGAGGAATGTAACCCTGAGGAAAGTTCACTCTGGTGACTGACAGGCTGCTAGAGCAGGAATGACCTGTAATTTTCCATGTGTGGCAAGAGGTCAGCCACAGTCTCCATCATCAGAGCACAGGAGCTGAGACCAAAACCTGCTCGAGGCAAGCCAATGGTGGGCAAAAAGTCTTCTGCTGGTGCCATTGCCACCTTCTGCTGCAGGAAACGAGAAGGTGGTGCTACCAGAACAGAAGAGTGACAGCCTTCTTGAGCGCAGCACATCTGAATGCAGTGCTGGGTCTCACTACTCCAGGTTCACAATGTGCTCATAGATCCTGACGAAGGCACTGAAATCAGCGATGCTCTTGCCTATTACTGACTACTTGCTGATGACCAGCAATGCAGCTGATTGGAAAACTTCATTTTTCCAGCTCTTGTGAGTCTTTTAATGCTGGTTCTTCTACTGGCACTTGTGGGACTGTGTCTGCAGCACTGTGCCCTGCTTCATGAACAGCAAAGAAACAACACGTCCAGTTACACCGTTATAACCCCATATGTGGTCATATATTACCTGCAGACTTTGTCCTGAAAGTTGTAAATGGCGGGTAAGGACATGGAATAGGCGAGAAATACTGTTTTAAAAAATTAAAGACATTGGGGATGCTAAGCATGTGAGGGCTTTGCTTTTCAACAGCCGCTCATTATCTCCAGAGAGTCTGGTCATCAAGTAAGCAGGCGGCTAATGACGGTGCTCTCAAACCTGCAAATTAATGGGCTGCGTCAGCAAATGTAATATCCAGCTAGAATCAAGCTAATAAAGACTTGTTTTGTTCTGCTCTAGATTTCTCAGTGAAACTGTCTGCTAAAGTGCCTTGGCTCAGCAGGCAGAGCCCTGCAGCTCAGTTTTTTCAGAGTCCTCCCCCGAGTTATAAACGCTGCAGCGAGTGGAGGGCAACCACCTCTAAACAGGGAGGCAAGCTATTTGGGCAAATTTTTTGTTCAAACTGTTGAAGTTTTGGTCTAAGTGCTTATGGCTCAGATTGTTTCTGGGGAGATGAGGAGCATCCTTTTCCTCAGCACAGCGGGGTGGGGATGTGAGGAAATGCTGAGGGCTACCTCCAAAACCTGTTGGAGAAAGTGGTGGCCATTGAGACCACCGCTTGTCATCTCGGCAGTATTGGCTGACGGCCTTCTCCTGCTCACCTACCCTGTCTTAGGTTATATTTAGAGTACTCAGATTTCTTTTTTGCTGCACATGGAACTCAGGCTTTGGGATTCTCAGGCCTAAGCAGGGACCCTTCAGCATGATGCTCTATACAAACATCAGCCCTGCCAGACTGAGCAATGGGTGAGGATTTCAGGATTTGGCACAGATGAATGTGGCTGGATGAGGCCGTGCAAACAAATCACCTTCCTCAAATCAGGGGAAAACCGTCGGCAAACGCTGTGTCCTCAGCTAGTGATGAGTCAGGCCATGTCTCCCGTGGAGTTACCCACACCAGCTTTCATCAGTTAGACCAGTTGCTGCAGTGGTGAGAGGCAGTCAGCAACCTGGAGTCACTGTCTCCCTGTCCTGTAGGCAATCGGCATTAAAATGGAAGAAAACCAATCCTCTGAGCAGGGAAGACCCTGCCTGGAGCGTTACCTGATGCCACCAGGTAGGTCAGCTGAGAGCCAAGGCAGCACCCATCATGATGAAGCAGACGTGTGATGGGGACGTGAGGTTTGGGGGCCGTAAGCCGTGCCTGGTGGGAAAGGGGCTTTGCTGTGCTGGCACTGAGGATACAGCAACAGGAGTGGCTGGGGCAGAGGCTGCTGCTGAGCTCCACCTGCAGCTGGTGAGACGTGCCAGGGCCTGGGCGGAGGTGGGTGCTGGGGTCACTGCTCTGGCTGGGACCCAGGGCAGGCAGTCTGGAGGGGCACCTGTGCGAACAGCATGGTTACATAGCACCCCACACCCGCCTCGCCCAGCCGCCCCAGGCTGTTCTTACTTCCACCTTTCTGAGTGTCTAAATTCCTGTAAACAAAGGCAGCATGAAACTGATTTGAGTTTTGGGGTGGTTTTTTTTTGAACACACAGTACTCCACTCCGGGCCAGAAAGCAGAAGAGCAGAGCATCCTTTCACACACCCGAAGAGAGGGCATGAGCCAGCTGACATCCCCCGGTGTGATGCTGAGCACTGGCACCTCAAAGCAGGGCAGCAGGCTGCTGCCTTGAACCCGGCCCTGGCAAAGGAGCTGGCTTGAAATCGCTGGTCCCAAAATGCAGCTGCAACCTGAAGGAGGATGTATGTGAAGGGGAGAGGGCTCCTCGTGCTTGCTTTCCTCCATGACACCACTTGTAGGTACACAGCTAAATACCGTGCACAGTACGCAAACCCTGGGGATGTGCCTCGAGGAACAAACGTGATTGGGTTAAACTGCCGTAATAGGAAAATTCAGTGTGGACGCTCACTCCCAAATAATGTTTTGCTGCAGCTACAGCAGCACAGAGGTGCAATGTGCTTCCTTGCAGGCCCTCTCTGTGCTCTCCCTGGCATTTTCTCTCCCTCCAGAGCCATCGTCCCGGGGGCAGGGCTTTGATCCCCTGCCATGGGCTTCTAAGAAGAGTGGCTGAGCTGCAGTGATAGCATGGCTGTTGCATCATGACGGCCCTTGGTGGCAGCCCAGGACTTGTGGGCTGGTGGCTTTGTGGTCTTTTACTGGGGTGGGGGGGTAAATGAGTTTGGCTGGGGTGGGGAGGGTGCTGCTGTAGCTCTCTGCCAACCCCTCCAGCAGCTGCAGAGGTGGCAGGAGATAGTAGGGCACTACATGGGTGCTGGTAAGCCTTTTGGGAGCTGCCTGGCACCCCTGCCCCTGGGACCTGCTTTCCTGGGACAGAGCAGGAGCATGTCCACGCCTGTCCAAGCTGCCCGCTAGGATGGGGTTTTGCAGTGCTTGCTCTCCTGGGATGAAGATGTACATTTAGATTTGTATATCGGGATGTGTATTTAGCACAGAAGGTCCCACAGAACATCTCCTGGGTGGGTGCCTGCATCTGTCTGATGTCCTAAATGGGACCAATAAACACCACAAGCCTAATCTCTCTGCTGGTAGTTTCTGATACGTCCCAGCTGAGGAGAGCTCAGACCCAAATTTGTGACCTTGACACTGACCTGCTGAAATGAATAATCAACCTGAATTTACAGTGTCAGAGGTGATGCCAGAGGGGAGTATTCTTGTTCTTCCAAATCCACTCATTACAGCAGTAAATTTAACTTAGTATCATACAGTCAAAAGGACCCTATTGAGTCCCCTGAGGGGTCAGTCTCCTGCTGCCCTCCTGCCCTACCTGCTTCTCTTCCAGCCAGGCACAGTGCAGTGCTGGGCTGTGTAACTCATCGTCCCAGTTCCTAGGAGCACGTGCTCAGATGACAGTGACCACTTAGTGTCCTTCAAGGACACTGTGCATCCCACATGGCAGAAAACCTCCAATTCTCATTAAGCTCCTGGTTTCATTAAAACTGCTTCAGGGAAAACATTTTGGTTGACAGGAGCAGATCCTTGCAGAGTTGGATGGGGGAAACAATGTTGTTCAAATAAAGGCGATTTAATTAATGTAAAATAAATGCTGACTTTTGAAAGAAGATGAGTATTGTCCTGGTTTTGGCTGGGATAGAGTTAATTTTCTTTCTAGTAGCTGGTAAAGTGTTATGTCTTGGATTCAGTATGAGAAGAATGTTGATAACACACTGATGTTTTCAGTTGTTGCTGAGCAGTGTTTAGACTAAATCAAGGATTTTTCAGCTTCTCATGCCCAGCCAGCAAGAAGGCTGGAGGGGCACAAGAAGTTGGGAGGGGACACAGCCAGGACAGCTGACCCAAACTGGCCAAAGGGGTATTCCATACCATGTGATGGCATGTCCAGTATATAAACTGGGGGGAGTTGGCCTGGGGGGGGATTGCTGCTAGGGAACTAACTGGGCATTGGTTAGCGAGCGACAAGCAATTGCATTGTGCATCACTTGTTTTGTATATTCCAATCATTTTATTATTATTATTATTATCATTATTAGTTTCTTCCTTTCTGTTCTATCAAACTGCTCTTGACTCACGAGTTTTACTTTTTTTCCCCCAATTCTCTCCCCCATCCCACTGAGTGGGGAGGGAAGTGAGTGAGCGGCTGCGTGGTGCTGAGTTGCTGGCTGGGGTTAAACCACGACAAATATTCACCTCTTCTTCTTCATACTTGTATTCTCCCTTTCCTGTGCTATTTATTTAAAACATGTGGAACCAGGTGACACACGGAGTCACTTTCTCCAGGAAGCCAATTTCTGCCTCCAAATGCGGGATAGAGATCTGTCTCCAAATGCGGGATAGAGATCTGTCTCCAAATGCGGGAACCGGTGTTGAAAGTCAAAATGAATCGATAGGTAGGAGGGACCAGAGAAGAGAGAGGGAGAGCAAGACAGGATGGGGACAACAGGACATTTCCAGATCTCTACCTTAAAGCCAGATTACGGCCATTCCCGTACCTGGAAACAAATTTGCTCCTTTCCCGTCGCACCCCGACCTTTTAAAAACAGGTATAATGACTACGTGGGACCCGCGGCTTCGCGTCTCTTTGCAGGAAGCCTCGCATGCTGCAAGCGATCCCGGCTGCGTTTTGTTTGCCCCCTTCTCTCTGGGCAGCGCCGCTGTGCCCCCTCACATCGAATTCCGCGCCAGGCCGCGCTACGCCGGGGGGCGGGGCCTCCGCGAGGGGCGGGGCCTCCCCGCTCTCCCGCCTTTTCCGCCGCTCCGCCCGGCGCCAAAGCAAAGGGCTGGACTTTCCCTCCCGCTGCCGCCGCCGCCGCCACAATGGCAGGCGGGGCCCCGGCCGGCGCGCCAGCCAATGGGAGCGCGGGGGCGCGCGGCGGAGGGGGCGGTGCGGGCCGTGAGTGGTCAGCCGGACGTTCTGGCGCCAAGTTCGAAGGGGATATAAAGGGGCGGCGCGGGGCCGCCGCGCTCCCGCCGTTCGGTGCCGCTCGCCTGCCTGCCGCCATGCTGTCCGCCCGCGCCCCGCTCGCCGCCCGCCACGACCAGCCCCGCCTGTCGCCCGCGAAGAACCTGTCGCCCATGAAGAACCTGGCGCTGAGCGACAAGGAGAACACGGTGAGCGCCCGCCCTCCCTCCCGCTCCCCGCCCGGGAGCGCCGCAGAGCTCTCACCCTGCCCCTCTCTCCCCGCAGCCCCCCGCGCTCAGCAGCGCCCGCGTCCTGGCCAGCAAGGCGGCCCGCAAGATCTTCCAGGAGGGCGACAGGAAGCCGGTGAGTGCGGAAAGCCCGGGCGCCGCGCCCGCCCTCCTCCCCTCTCCCCTTCCCCTTCCCCGGCGGCTCATGCAGCCCTCGCTCCGCCGCCCTCCTCTCCCCCACGCGTGGTCTCTCCTTTCTCTCGTCCCCGCCGGGGGCTGCCCCCGCGCTCCTGTCCCTCGCGGGGGTCTCCTCGCCACCCCCTCCCCCGGCCAGCCGCCGTCCCGCAGTTTCCCGCCAAAGCCCGGCGTCGCCTCAGCCCCCCGCCCCGCCCCCGCCGCTGAGGCGAGCCGAGCCGAGCCCGAGCCGCTCTCCGCCGCTCCAGGTGCCGCGGGGCGAGGAGGAGGAGGAGGAGGAGCCGCTGCTGCGGGACAACCCCCGCCGCTTCGTCATCTTCCCCATCCAGTACCACGACATCTGGCAGATGTACAAGAAGGCCGAGGCCTCCTTCTGGACGGCGGAGGAGGTGAGGGGGGCGCGGGACCCGGCTGCTCCCGCCCGCAGCCCCGGCGCTCGGGAACCGGCCTCGGTACCCGAAGCCCCGGTCTCTTCGTTTGTTTCATCGCTTCTTTTTTGCCATGTTTTAGGTGGACCTTTCCAAAGACATCCCGCACTGGGAGTCCCTGAAGCCTGAGGAGAAGTACTTCATTTCTCATGTTCTCGCCTTCTTTGCTGCCAGCGACGGCATTGTCAACGAAAACTTGGTAAGTGTGTAGAAACGGTCCTGACCGAAACATCACTTCGTGAAGATAACTGGATAGCTGACTACACGTTGGACATGCTTGCTGGCTGATCTAGCTTGTTTACTAGATCATGTAGTGTTACAGCCTTACAACATGTAATGCTGTCTTATGCTGATTAGCAAATGGGGCTTGCTTTTGTGATCCACGAGTTTGCCCGCTCCCTGTGGGGCACTGAGTGTTGCCTCACAGTAACACCTGACTGGTTCAGAGCCCTTGTTCTGCTTCTACCCTCTCAGTGTTCTTCTCCCTAATGGGGGTGAGCAATACTAAGGAGTTTTACCATTTCTCTTGGGACTGAAGAGTAACTTACAAGAGTAACCTTGGACCTGTGAGGATTTACTGCTTTTCGTATTGCTGTTAATAATCCACACCTCTGGATTTAATCGGAAGAGGATTCTGTGGGCCAAGCAAGAACTGCTAAAGACAGTGTCGATACCTCTAACCTGCAGCTGAGTTACAAATGCTTTTGCAAATGCTCATTTATTTCCTCTAGGTGGAGCGGTTCAGTCAAGAAGTACAAATCACAGAAGCTCGCTGTTTCTATGGCTTCCAGATTGCCATGGAAAATATACATTCAGAAATGTACAGTCTTCTTATTGACACCTACATTAAAGATTCTAAAGAGAGGTTCGTATTGCTCAGCGATGAAAGCTTCAAAACTTTTAAAGTGTTGAGATCTAAATGATGCATATCAGTCACTCTGACTTTAAGGGTAATTTTAGGTTTTAAACTAGATTTATATAAAATACCACTGCTGCTGAAGAGCAGCTTTATTTCAGAATATCTTTTCTGAAGTGTATGAGCAAGAACTTGCTTAGAGTAACAGTGAAACTGAAACCACTTAATACTGAAATAAAGGAATGAAACCATATAAAAGATGGAGCAGTCAAATAAGGGGAGTATATTACAGTAAGCACTCATATGGAGGACCCCTGCACCTAGTAGAAAGCTATGTTGGAAAGTTTCTCTGAGAATGATACCACTTTTATTCAAATGTCATCTCTAAAACCCAGTGCATTTAGTTAACAGCTAGCACTGTTACATTGCATGTGCTGCCCTTACTTGAGTATTTTGCTTGGGAGGAAAAAAAGCATGTTGCATTTGCCAAAAAGTAGCTTTTGGTCTTGACTAAAACTGAAACCAAAGGGTAAAGTTGTCATAGCAAGATGAATCATTTCAAGAATGGTACCTTAAAACTAAACACAGGGCTTTGACCAGTCTGGACTGAGTTATTCTGTTCTTGTCAGACCAACAGAAATGTTCAGTGAAATGTCACGTGGAACTGCAATGCTATTTGCAGTCTAGATATATCTAATTGCTGGTACTTTGTAGAAAGCTGACCCTGTCATTTCTACTCTGGTATGATTAATTCCAGTAAATGTTTAAGGAAGAACTGCTTACATGAGAGCTCTGGTGCCTTGCCACTGGAAAGTTGGAGGCTGGTCGATCTGTAGTTTTGAAAGCTTTGTTCAACAACACTTGATGAAATGGTATTCCCCTTGATATTGTCACAGAAATTCAAGTGAACTGGTGTTGATGTGGTGGGTAGGTGATGAAAAGGTAGTTGATGGGTACAAACAGAGCTAGATTGCTGCAAAATGAGATGGGGAAGGAAATTATCAGGGTGAAGGTGCAGAGCACTTGTAAGTGAACAAGGCCATCTATGGCAGTGAATGCTTATTGTAGTCGTGCTGACGTCTGATCCTAATGAGTTCTATCCTTCTCAGGGAATTTCTTTTTAATGCTATTGAAACATTGCCATGTGTTAAAAAGAAGGCTGACTGGGCAATGCGCTGGATTGGGGACAAGAAAGCAACATATGGTGAGTACATCTATTGGAAGCAAAGTGAAATTCCTTCCCTAAAAAAGGTGGAACAACCACTGTTTCTCGAGACTTCACAGTTCACAGGGATTGTTGTCACAGGGACAATAAGTAATCTCTGGTATAAGATATTGGTATAATTCTGGAGATGAAGCAAATGTTTCATCTTGCAAATGAGCTACTGACACGAATCTCTAAAATTGCTGGCATTTTGAATAATAGAGGCTCATGTGGCAATCTTCACATGCCTGGCTTTATGATCAAATTGTAAGTTGCCATCACGTGTCCAGAACTCTACTTGCCATCTAGCAAGTAGACATGTGCAATTGGAGGCTGTAGCTCCTGCCTTACTGATTCTTGATGTCTCGCTTCAAAGGTGAGATGAGATGGTACAGATCATTATTTCACTAGTATTAAAGCATTCTTCATGGCCAAAGTTCCTTACTTAATCAAAGATGAGCAGACACTGACTTAAATCAGCTGCTAAAATAACTGCTCTTTTTCAGTGTGCAATCTTTGAAAAAGGATGGTATTGATGGTTAACCTGGGGGAAGAAGCCTTGGCTTCAGCTATTTAGTAGTGACTCTAGTTTTTACTTCCTCTCATGTTTGCAAACCTTTACTGTAATAGCTTTTAAGGACAGGCTATAGCACACTTGAGCAGAAACTTCTCCATCCTCCTTGGAGGATGCAGTTCACTGGTCTATTCGCAACTTCTGGGGGGTATTAATCCTGGCAAGTTTTCTGTGTGATATTACTATCAATCGTTTCTTAATAGGAGAACGTGTAGTAGCTTTTGCAGCAGTGGAAGGAATCTTCTTTTCTGGCTCTTTTGCATCAATTTTTTGGCTGAAGAAAAGGGGATTAATGCCTGGACTCACTTTTTCTAACGAACTCATCAGTAGAGATGAGGTATGAATCCAATTCTAGCAGTTAAGATGGTAATGTGCCACAGTAGCATGAAGTAATGATACTCTATTGCAGCCTATATTTTTAAACAGGAGTATGTTTAGAAACAGACAGTCTATAAAGCTCACTAAAGTGTAAACGTGTCATTGTGGGTCTTACAGTAGAGAACGAATGAACTCAGCATTTTACTTCCTGTAAAGCAGTTCCCACCAACTCTTGCACTTGGTATACCTTGCCATTTGGAGCAAGTGCAGCTGGTACTGGTTGAACTTGCTTATGCCTCCTTCTGGTTATGTGGAAAGTTGTCTGTAAATAATACTAAATAATGTGGCAAGCGTGAAGATGGTGCCTAGATATTGGGCTATTTATTCTGTGCTTCTGATTTGAGTGGTTCTTCTAAATCAGTGTTCCTGAAATAATGTTCTGAAACTTCTTTCCAGGGCTTGCACTGTGATTTTGCCTGCCTCATGTTCAAGCACTTGATACGCAAACCATCAGAGGAGAGAGTAAAGGAAATCATCATGAATGCTGTTCTCATAGAACAGGTAATTGTCTGCTCCTTGTTTAGGAACTTGATAGCAATTAAGCAGAAAGCTGGGGAGCTGTTGGGTATAAAATTAACCTAGATGGTACAGAGTGAATACCAGTTTCTGTACATAAAGTGCTTCTGTTATCTGCAGGAATTCTTGACGGAGGCACTGCCGGTAAAGCTGATTGGCATGAACTGCACTTTAATGAAACAGTACATAGAGTTTGTAGCAGACCGGCTTATGTTGGAACTGGGATTTAACAAGGTAAGGCTCTAATGCACTGCATCTTTCATGGGGAAAAGATAATATTAAGTTTAATTTCCTCCAGAAACCTGAATCCTAAAATGGCTGCAGCAATATGTGTATAACTTGTAAAACCATTTAGAAGTCTTGCTGCTAGATCCTGTTTGGAGACTCACAGAAGGAAAAACAAAAGGATGCTATGGGAAAACACCTATATAAGAGTTGTGCTTCTGTCTAATGCAGCTAAAAGGCAGGAATGATTACAGTAGAGAAGGCTTGGGGCAGAGATTTTTGTTCACTACATAGTAAGCCTGCTGATAGTGTCATTAGACTCCTTCCAGCTGATCTCTAATGCTCTCACATATGAGATGTGAACACATGTAGTGACTATAGAATTGCCTTTGCATTTCAGATATACAAAGCGGAGAATCCTTTTGACTTCATGGAAAACATCTCTCTAGAAGGCAAGACCAATTTCTTTGAGAAGCGAGTAGGTGAATATCAGAGAATGGGAGTCATGTCGAAGCCCACAGACAACTCTTTCACCCTGGATGCGGAATTTTAAATGAACTGAGACCATATGAGTTAGTGTGTATGCTCCCCTGTTTACAGGGAAACATTAAATATATCAAGTCACAGTATGACCCGATTCCTGCACCAAAATCCCACTCTTGAAAAGTGTGGTGATATTGGTACTTTTCAGGAGGCTAGTGTAGCTCCAGCAGTAAGATCCTTTTTTATTAGACTTTGCCAATGGTCTTAATTCATAGAATGTTTAGATGTATCTCTTACAACATATGCTACTCCATTTTGTGAAAGATACATGCATCTTCCTTCTGCAAGATGGGATGTTATGGGCAGTGACCACTAGCTTCTGCCTGCTGTTCTCCCCATAAACAAAGGAGCAGTTGAGAAATTCTGGTCTTAAATTTGCTGAACACTCTGCAGAAAACTCTGGAGGCAACTACTTGACCTCACTGCTTTCTTAGCAGGTTTTAAGTTTACCTTTTTTACTATTGTTTTAATAGTTTGTATGTAAACCTGGCACTTTAATGTTTAAGATAAAGAACTGTCTTGTAATACTCGACAATGGTAAAATGCAAGTCTAAATCTTTAGATTTTTGCAACCTAACCTTTCATGACTTGTGCTTCTTTCTGGGTATGTAACTTACAAATGGTGCTGTGGATCAAACTCTATTGATTTTAAAATCTGTTGAACAGGAAGAAAGTTGGTATGGAAGGTGAAAAACTTAGTAAGTTGGATATTCTGGGTACTGAAAAGTAATATGCAGCTGGCTTCTGGACTTAATTGCTTTTTCTTTAATATCTGGGAACAGTATTCATATAATGGTAATAAAGAGCTGGTTGAATTGAGTGTTGTATTGGCTTCAGTGCTCCAATGGGCAAAGCTATGTGATAATTTCCGTCTGAATTGCAGACTTTCTGAGGAAATGCAAGTTCTGCAGGAAATAGCTGCTTAATCATGTGGTTGGTAGATGTCGAGTGAAATTACGCTTAGCTCTGACTTTAAGATGGACTGCACTAAATGGATGGTGTTTCAGGGTAAATTCAGCTAATTCAGGATGGAGCCGTGTTCTTAGCTTCTGCATCATGCAGTTAAGTTTTGGTTTTAATTCATAACAGTAGTGAAAACAGTATGTGCTGCAACATTTTTACTCCACACTTAAACATGGAGTAACAGGAATGGGTATACTTAATGTAACTTCGGTAAGGGCATGTGGTCTGTGAAGGAGTTCCCTATGGCCTGAGATTAGAGTTCCTGCAAATGATCTGCGGTGAGATTAAACAAAAATGGGGTAGACTGAAATTAGCTACTGTCCTGATGTACAAAAAGGAGTTTATTCCATGATCTAATCTAACACCTAACTAACAAGGACTGTCCTGCAAGTCTGCCTTTCTTCCTCAAGTATAGTTGATGTGGAAAATAAATTTTACAGAACTTAAAGCATTTCCTTGAAAGGAAAGAATGCTGGAGTTTGCTTCTTTCTGCTAAAGTGCTCCCTCTTTTGAAGTATAATATATATGGTGCCTCTTCGAGACATGCTGCCTTGGTATAAAATTAACTGACTTGCTGGTCTTTCCTCCTTTGCTCTTGATTGCACTGAAGGTGATGGTGTGTGACTGCTCTTCCCCTGGGTCTCAAGCTAGCAGGATGTGCATGTTTCCAAGGCTATCCTAGGGAGAAAAAACATAAATAATTAAAAAGCCCCAAGCCCCAAAGTTTGGGATTCAAACTAGCAGTTACAAGACTGTTTAACAGATGGCTCTCTAATGTCCCTGCAGCACTGATGTTGGTAACGGGTGATTGCAGTGGTCTGAAAAGAATATATTAGGAACTGGAATAGCGACATGTTAAGTTGGATAGCCAGACACAATTTTGAAGCACTGAAAGTTAATGCTTGTTTTTAAAGTTAGGCAGGTTTCTGGCTAAGTATCAGCATTTTGTTCTCAGCAAATTGGGCTTTATGCTTTTCCTTAGCAGTCAAAGCTTTGATCAAGTCTGATACAAAGCATCAGAACTCGTGGTGTAGGGCTACATTGTTTAGAGCATAAATAAGATGGTAATAATGTACTGAGATCAATTTGGACCCAAGTATGATTTAGCGGCATTCATTTATTCGAATCTGTTAACTATATACTTTAATGTAGAAAAAGGGTAAGCCTAATCTGAGTAGGGTGTAGCTATATTATATAGCTATTTCTTCCCACTTGATTCTTAATATGTGCCAAGGATCAATACATCGAAATGATTAGGGTGGAAAGCTTTAATTTGTTATCCTTAATTCTGGGAGATATGAACTGGAGAACTGTATTTTCAACATAATATTGAAGGACTGCTTGGAGTGGATGTGTGATGGCCAAGTAATGATTTGTAAAGGCAGGAAGAATGTCCCTTTTGTCCAAGCATTGCTCTTATAGGGTAATAGATACTGTAGACATGGATGCATTAGAGATAGATTAGATAGGAATTAGAAGTGATTCAACAAGAGAATAAGACTTGCTATGGCTGGTATTAATCTTATCCTGGCGCCACTGATGTCTAAATGCCTACTTAGTTTTGGTTTATGTACTTGCTATAATGCAAATCAATTTTTAATGTATAGTCTGGAGAAAAGCTATACATCTGGTCCCATCTATTTTAATTCTCAGTTCCCACAAATATTTAAATGTCTTGCTGTTGCTTAGGTTGCATAGGTCATGTCCAAGTCTTGATAAAATACTTGTTTCCTGAAAACGGATTACTTTCCAATTTGAGATGCCAGTTGTTTTGACACTTGATCCTCTTAGGCATTGAGGAGATAATCTTTTATTTCTTTCCAAAAAATAAACTAATACTCTGAAAAATAAGTTTCAGGAAAAATTTAACTGACCCTTTGGAATATGTTTTGGAATGGAGTTTGGAGAACCAGGAGAGATTTGAAGCAAAGTGATGAAAGTGCTGATTTTTTTATCCATGTATGAATTGGAACAGCTGTCTAGTAGGGCTTCTGGCACAGTAATTGCTGCAAGTGAAAAGCGATTAGGCTAGTAAAGTAAAAATACTGAGGGATAAGTAAAACTGGATATATTTGGTGGTGCAATACTCTGATGTCTGTCATTAATTTCTGCAGAACTGATCCCCAGCTATTCCCTGTGTTTTTATTGCTGTTAAAATTAATGGCTTGTGATAGCAGTAGATAAAGTGGAAGAACAGTAGCCTCCAGCATAGTTTCTCTTGTTATATTTATTTCCTACTGTAATTTGTTTTAAAAAAATAATAATGCATATGTTCAGGTAAGAAAGCTACCATAACTCTTCAATTGACACATTTTCACTTCAGGTTTCATGTCAAATGTTGAAAACCTTAGGCAGTGTGGAAGACTAAGAGCAGCAACCTAATGTCAGCCTTGTCCTTAGGAAGCAACTATAATATTAGAGTGTAATGACAAAAAGAAAATGCCCAGATTTCTCAAATTTCCTGGAATGATTACAGCAATTTTTGCCCAGAAGAGGTCAGAGAACATTTGCAGTGGCTCATGCCTGCAGCAGGGCATAGCCAGCCTGCAAATCTGTAGGCACATTAACAGTGTGGTGTGATCCCTGAAGGGTAACTGCTTCCTCTGCACCAGTCAATAATCAGAAACTTTGGCAGAAAGCAGTAAATGAATGAGTTGCATTCATTCAAAGCCTACTTTTCAGTTGGCCATGGCTTGTTTTATTTTAAGCTGTTGATTACCTCTTGGTGCTTTGGCCTCTCTTTTTGTGCATAATGAATTGTGAGAAGTAAATGCTTTTGTCAGGAAGGATTTGAGAGTTAGAAAGCTAAGTATTGTGTCCTGTTTGCTGATGGACAGCTAGCTTCTTGTTAGGAATTCAACCCTTGGGAGTGTTACTGAGATCCTATGATCTGCACAGCACAGGCAGTTGTTTGGTTTCTGCGGTAAAACAGTCTTTACATGAAGAATGGCTGAAAGATTAAGGTAAGAGGGGGGAAAAAAGTCTGATGTCTCAGATCCTTGTGTCAGATAGTAGTTTTACTTTTAAAGTTATGCCCTATTGATCTTTGAAGTAATGATAATATTGCCATTTCCTGAGCCTGCAGAGAAATGGGGGGAAAAACATTTTATCCCTTTAGGGTGTATTGTGGGCTTCAGTGATGTGATCTTACTGACATCATTGATCGGCAGAAAAATCGTGGTGTTTGGGCATCTGCTCTTAGAGATAGCTGTGGGACACTGGGTGGGATGAAGAAGGAATACCAGTTTTCATTCCCACAGCTGGGTGTTACTGGTGCTCTGTTGGCTATTGGCCGAGAAACCTGTTGTCATGATCCAGAGGTAAGGCCAAGTGAACAGCAAATCCCAGGGCATTGACTGGCCACCAGAGCTGTGGCTTTGGCTCCTTCCTGACTTTTAGGTTTCTCCCATACCACATTGTGCTTCTGAATCTGCTGGAGAAAAGAGTTTGAAGGCAAGCGCTTCATGCTCCAGAAGAATGGGTTGTATTAAAGCCCTCCCTGCTGTGGATGCTTATTCTCTTTCTGCAAGTACCAATTCTGAGGTGCATCAGTGGTAGTGAAGGAATTTAAAATGAATACCTTTCCTTCCCCCTGCTTTTAGTCATTCTTTTTAAACTTCAAATATATAGAGAAAAATACCTTAGCAGAATGGCTTTCCAATTCTTTCCAATAACCAAATCCCTCTTCTGCTTTTTCCCTGGTTATAATACAGTGTGTAGTTTGTGCCACAGGCAACGTTGCTTTGTTCATCAGATGAAGATTACAGTGAGTTACTGGGAGATGTTTAAGCCATACAGCACTTGTTCAACATCAGGCAAATGCTCCCGCTTGTGTGTTGAGGTTTTTCTTTTGGCCTAAGGGTGAAGACTCTGGTGTTGAATACACACTGGTGCTTCTGAGATGCAGCCAGGGAAAAAAGCAACCTAGGCCAGTTCCTGCTACCAGTTACAGGTAAGCAATTTGTATTTTCCAAGTATTGTAGGATTTAGTTTAAAGTAGCGGGGAGTTTGTGGTTCTTGGGTGTCTGAATCTTGGGAGTGCTGAGCTTCCAAAAAAGTTGAGCTGTGTGTTTCTGTTCTCTTTGGGGTTAGGGATGCTACTACTCCTGTTGGAGTCTTTCATATTGTGAAGCCATCCAGGATGGCTTGAATGGTTTTTGCTCCACCTTGGGTCAGGCCTAGCAGTGTGATGAGTATTTTTGCTAGATTCTCATTTTAATGAGGATCTAACAAATGGATTGTCGGATAAATAAGCCAGTTCACAGCATCTAAACGAATTGTGGGCTAACTAAGCCAGTCTAAATCAGTCATTTAAGGATTGAGGAGTTTGGCCCCAGAGGAAGGTACTTGCAGGTATTTTTTGTAGATGGACTAATATTTAGGCAAACCAGTTCTTGCAGTGTAAGTATGTCCTGGGTATGTTCCTGGAGAAAGTGTATCTCTAGATCCCTGGCTCCAAAAGTGCTTTCTCCTTGGGCTAGAGCACCAGAGAAGGACAGTGGAGTGACTTTTCCATTCATTTCAAAGTCTCACTTGATGCTCATCTGCATCTTTGACCACTTACACAGCATTTTATTTCATGTTTTGCTGGCCTTCTCTGGCACTTTCAGCCACAACGCCAGGCATCTTTCCTATACTTCTCCTAGGTAGGGAGCTGCCTACCTTGCTTGTCCTTTTAATCAGCTGTCAGAATCCACTTCCTAGATGCTCTCCAAGGTGTTACCCCAATGATCTAGGTTGGAGGCAGTTGCAAGCTTATCTAGATCTAGGTCAGGGAACAGCAAATGTCAAGGCCTGCTTTGCCTGTGTTTTCTAGCATCCTTCTGCAGCCTTGTCTGCTACTCTACTGCAGGGACTGCAGTGAGTTTGCCTTGTGACCGGCGTTGGCCGAAGCTTTCCTGCTTTCCCTCGGAAGATGCTACTTCATTAAAATGAAAATATTGTTGGAATTTCTCATACTCCACTGGCAAAATCCTGATGTGATTCAAAATCAAGATGAAGCATTTGGCTTCAGCAGTGTTTCTTGTGGTGACTTTATCACTTCCTTTGTGCTCTTTTATGTAATGATTTTGTTTTGATGTGATCTAGGAGCTTTCGGTGTGTGTTTGTGTCAGTGCTTCAGAATGGATCTCCATCCTCCTGGCCCTCGATGTCTGCTCTGGGAGACACTGAAATGTGTTTTCCTAATTCAGGACAAACATAAATGGCAGTCTTGTGTTGCCACCTGCTTTAGTTTAATCTTGGTTCTGTAAGTAGCAGAGAATATGCTGACAGCTGGATTTCCATAACACCTCTGTCAACTTGGTACTTAATTGAATGACTTATCTCTTCTTTGAATTTATTTTCAGGGTGATGCTAACATGACCTCCCCCCCCCCCCGCCAAAGAAAAACCAAAACCCCTACATTTCTCTGCTTTCAAAGTTAACAATCTGCAGACAGCAATGACTTGGCAGGAAAGCTGTGGAGCAATAAGCAGTCATTAGATGAATGTGAGAAGCAGGGTTTCAAGGCAGGGAGTGTATTAGAAATGAGTATTTCACAATAGAGAAATGTTAGCTGGGCCAAGCATTCAGTATCTGTTCTGGCTGTAAATTTCTGCAATGCCACTTAAATGCAGTCTCAGCTATAAGGAGGACTAAAATGTAATTCAATCCTAAAAGTAATAGAAATATTAATTGTATATTGGATTCTGTAATAACTTTAAGCAGAATGCACTGTAGATTTATTGAAGGCTGAGCAATAACTTTGCTGTTAGAATTTTCAGCAGCAGTAATTGAATGTCATTGTATTGGTGTAACTATTACAGTTGCTCTTGATTATACTGTAAATATGTAAAAATATACAGACTTTGGAAAATTACTCTGATCTGGGTTTATTGCTGTGTGTGAACTAAGACTGGCAAACATTGGGCGACCTGACAGGATTATTTTTTAATACACATTTCCATAAAATGCTTATCCTTGTCAAATTGAAAAGCTATTTAGTATGCTAAGTAGGCTAATTTTATGGTAAGTTTTTAATCTTGCCACCTTTGCATTATTTAGCTGTGATACTGTGTTTCCCACTACTAAATCCCTGGGGTTATATATGAAATAGTAGGATGGCTAGGTTGCATTTAAATTAAAATGAAAATGTTTCAAATAAAATGTTAAATATTGCTGTGTAGCTGTTCAAGAAGCAGATGTGATTTCGCCACTTGTATCCCCAAATAACACATGCAAAAACAGACTGGGATATTTAAATATGCCTATACACTCAAGCATAGCTCTTCAGGCTCCCCAGGGGAGGAGTGAATTTTGTGCAGCTTAGGGAAAGTTGTTCACCATGATAGAATAACTTTGCTTGAAGGAGCCATTTAGGAATGGGCTTTCCAAAAATGATCATCACGTGACTGGTCCTGGTGGTCATGTTGAGATGAGCAGGCAGGGGCTGGCTGACGGTGCTGCTGTGCCCCTTGGGGTGGCACATCTGGTTCTGGAGGAGATCTCCAGGCAGATGGGTGCTCCCCTGCCATCCGCTCCTCTTGCCTGTATGCATACTGTTTCTCTGCTAGCTCAAACTTTATTTCTCTTTGAGTTGGGTCCCTGCCTCAGCAGTTAATATGAATGTCTATTTTGGAGTAATTTGTGCTGGACTGCATGTTGCCTATTGCAAGCACTACACCTGGCTGTCACCAGGGGGGCTCCTTGGTGTAAAGAAAGCAACAGCTGCTCCAGCAGTTCAGGTGATGGTGCCAAGCACCAGGGGTTTATGAAGTGCCAGGTGACTGTCACATCTGGGGGAAAACTGGGCTGCTGGGGCTTTCCCTCCCTATGTGAATATAAGTATGGTCCGTATTTGCTTTCTTACTGAGTGCCGGGCAAGAGATTACTTGTGCAAATCCTGCTCCGCACAAGATTTCATAGCAGGCTTTCTTCTTCAATGTGGTACAGGCTGCAGAGTGTTTCGGGGGACCTGCCTGTTCTTCAGCATGGGTGCTTCTCTGGTAACCTCACAGACATGGGACTACATGGAAGTGTCTCATATGTGCTTAATTCACTCTGCAACATGACAGCTGAGGATGGGAATGTTTTTTTAGTAGGTGTGCCATGTGTTTTAGTGAATGCCAGAACTCTGTTAATGCTCTCTTGCAGCCACTGCTCTGGGTGCACTTTCTGGACTGTACTGAGATCTTTTTTGGGATGCCGGGGTTGTAGCAGACAAGCAGTATAGCTCCTGTAGAGAAGGACTTCTCAGGCTGCAACCACAATTGCCCTCAGCAGGGAGAGATTCTAATGTCTGTTAGTCTTGACTTGTTCTCACAGGAATCGGGGTCATGACTCTCCTCCCAGCCTTCAGCAGATAAAAACAATCCAAGCAGAAAGGTGGATTTAATGCGGTGAATGGGAGGGTGTGATGAAAAGGGAGCAGAGAAGGGTTCTTCATTTTGTCCTGCAAATCCTTTAATTGAGGTTGATTCTCAGCTCAGGGTGGTGTCAGTCCAGGAATAATTTATATGGGGTGCAATCACAGGGTGAACTGAGGATGAGGTGTTAAACGTGGGTTTAGTAGGTCTGAACACTGGTGCGTGCCCTCCCTCTGCTGCTGAACAAAGCACTTAGGTGATATTTAACTGAGGTGGAAGGCAGTTCTTGTTTCCAGTGGTTTCACCTGAAGGGTGCATCTGACTTGCTGAGAAAACTGAGTTAAAATGGACTGTGCTATAAACGGAGATGTTGTATCTTCTGAACAACTGCAGGGGGTTCCCTATGGTGTGGTTACCTGGGTGGCTTTGAGCACCAAGCCTGTGTTCATACAGGTGCTGGCAAAGGGTGATGCCAGAGCTGTGGCTGCTGGCAGGGGATGGAGCCAGCTGCAGTGTGGTGCCCAAACTCAGCTCTTCCTGTTGCAACCCCACCACACCTGGGCACAGCAACGTCTGCCCTCTGAATGTGGCTTGTACCTACACTTATCCAGGAAAAGTGCTCCAGCAGCCAGCAAGTGTGGTTCAGAACTGCCACAAATGCCTGGCTCTGGAAACTCTGAGTTTCCCCTGGAATAGGTGAGCCCTTTAAACCATTTTATTTGGGGTCAGTTGTACCCTGCTCATCACATACCAAAACCATAAAAGGTTTATCTTGCATCCTATACATGCAAATGGGCAAAATCCAACAAAAACATCCATGCTAACAGGCTGAAGCAATACAGTCTGCAGTGCTGCAGGTGCTGTGCTTACAGCTGCCCTAGGTAATCACTATGCTTTGTTGAAAAAGCATGGGGTTGTGAGTCTCACTCTAAATATTTGCCAGAAAGTTTGCTTGGTAATGGTGAATAGTATGACACAGGATAGCTAAAAATAGAGGTCTCACTGGTAATTTTTTGGTACTTGGTTTCACAGTGAGATGTGATTTTTCAGAAGAGCTGTACATCTGTTTGCCCCTTCCCCCCCCCCCCCCCCCCCCCGTGCCCAATTCAGTCACAACATCTTTACAAATCAGGCCTTTTGTGCCTCCCCAAATCAAGTTCTTAAATAGAAGACAGTGATGAAAAAAGTAGACCTTGAAGTCATACCAGCAAGGGTACTATAATGGGAGCTGTTATGTCCCATTCTTCATCTTAGAGCTCACTGAAGGCAGATTAGAAAGGATGTCTCACCTTTGTGTAGGACTTGGGAACTAGTTTCATGGGCTTTTCAAGTTGTTTGTGCCAAAGAGAGACAAGGGACTCCTCAAAAAGAACAAGTGGGCTACTGTGAACCACAAATGACTTGATCCTGCTCTTGCTGAAGCAAATGGCACAATTTGGTATTGCCTGTTACGAGGGTGAGAGCAGGCTGTGAGTCTCTTGCAAACCCTACCCTAATTAAGTGCTGCCCTAATGTTTCCCAGGAGCTTGGGGTGATGCTCTGTTGTGTGCTGCAGGAGCCCTCTTAGTCCTGTGGCTTTGCAAATCCTGTTTGAGACCTCCTGAGAGGTGATTTAAAAACATGACTCTTTTATAAAAAAGAAAAGCCTTTTTTGCTTTGGGAGCCCTGAGAGCCTCATGGTAAGGAGGCTGCTTCTTGCTTTGTGCTGGAGTCTCTGCTGAGGCAGAGGAGAGGCTCAGCATCATTTTGCTATGGGTTGTCATGGGCCAATCTGACCTCCTGCCCACCTGTTTACCATGAATATCCTTTCACCCTGGGCACAAGGGCCCTGTTCTCATGGGGAAACGTCAGGCTTTGAACTGGAAAGGGGTGTAGCACCCTTAAATTCTATGTCAGTTCCTTGGAGCCAGGAGCCAAGCGAGTGGTGAGTGAACTTCAGGCAATTAAGGCTTGAGGGCATCTGCCTGGATGGTGTGGGATGCAGGTTTGGGAGATGCAGGAGTGTATACCAGCAGCTGGTCCCATGTGCTGGGCTGAAGATGTGTAGAGTTGCTCCATCTTCAGATGCTTGTCCCACCTGGCCAGGCATGTTACATGGGCTGCCCTGCATGTGCAGGTCACCTGTGTGGGGCGGGAGATCATCTCCCCATTTGCAGGAGGCTTTTGCCAGATAGCTGGGGGAACAGGTACAGTGTGTGGGGGGGTCTGGGACACGGGATTCACTGTGCAAGACGGTAAACACTGTGTTTTGTGGGATGTTTTGCAACCTTAGCATTGGCTCTGGGAGCTTCTTTGCTCCTGAGGTCTGGGCCTCTAAATCTGTGCTTTAAGATAGTACTAACTTGCAGGAAAATTTGAGCCTATGTGTCAAACAAGCAAGACTTTCTGAACTACTGACCTTGTAAGAGTAGCCTGGCGAGTATGGACTTCTGAGTCACACTTGACTAGTGATGATCTATCCGGCCATGTAGGATAACCTTGCTGGAAGCATGTATGGATGGGGAGTTAATCTGTCTCTTCCATGTGAGGGATGGATGGATTTTTTTATTTATGTCTTTCAGGGAGTAGAGATTGTAATAAAAGCTACTGTCCCTAAGCAGAATGCTGTATTTCTCTCTGCATGTCGCTGTTTATTTTGATGGTGTTTCAGTAACTATGAAATGCCAGGTTCTCTTTCAAAATAATGGTTTCTTTAATTATTTATACCTTAAGGATCAAAGAAGGTTTTGTTTTGCCTAGTTACGGTAACAGCTGGATGAGTCAGAAGAACAATTGCCGGTGCCATCAGAGGAACCTTGATATTTCTAACAGGAAGTTCATAATTAAACTGAATCACCATCATGTCATTTGTGTTACTGGACCCATGTGTCCAAAAGATATTATTAGCCTCATTTTGCATTACAGGTCTGTGGCTCCCTCCACAGAGCTGAAGGTTGCTAGTGCTTGGTTTTGTCATTAGCTCTGCTTGTGGTGCTGATGCCTTGGAAGAGGACTTGAGGTGTGGAAGCAGCGGGTCAGTGCTGAAGCATGATGGTATGTCCTTAGCTGGGATTTCAGTGTGGGTACAGCCTCTCTGTATGATACTTTGGGTACAGATTACTGGAAGAGTCAATTGTTATGCTTTCTGGGAAGCCCATAAGAAATGCCCCAGCTCCCCAGTATCTTCTAGACTTTTTCTCAAAATCAGGCACTTCTTGTTAAGTCTTCGCTTTTCAAGAGACTTCCTGTACTGTCTGCAAGAAGAGTGATTTCCCACAAGGCAGCCACATTTCTTTGGTGTTGATCTTAATTAGGACAAGTATATGACAAATAATATTGCCCTTAAAACTTAATGAATAATATCCCTGAACAGTTGTTAATTATCACATAAAGCCACTGCCCTATGACCTTCTGACATGGTACAGAAGATCATAAAATCATAGACTGGTTTGGGTTAGAAGGGACCTTAAAGATCATCTAGTTCCAACCCCCCTGCCATGGGCAGGGACACATTCCGCTAGACCAGGTTGCTCAAAGCCCCATCCAACCTGGCCTTGAACATTTCCAGGGATGGGGTATCCATAACCTCTCTGGGCAACCTGTTCCAGTGCCTCACCACCCTCACAGTGAAGAACTTCTTCCTTGCATCTAATCTAAATCTACCTTCTTTCAGTTTAAAGCCATTACTCCTTGTCCTATCACTATATGCCCTTGTAAAAAGTCCCTCTCCAGCTTTCTTGTGGGCCCCCTTTAAGTACTGGAAGGCTGCAGTAAGGTCTCCCTGGAGCCTTCTCTTCTCCAGGCTGAACAACCCCAACTCTCAGCCTGTCTTCATAGGAGAGGTGCTCCAGCCCTCTGATCATTTTTGTGTCCCCCCTCTGGGCTTGCTCCAACAGGTCCATGTCCTTCTTATGCTGGGGGTCCCAGACCTGAACACAATACTCCAGGTGGGGTCTCATGAGAACAGAGCAGAGGGGCAGAATCACCTCCTTTAACCTGCTGCCCACACTTCTTTTGATGCAGCCCAGGATGCTACTGGCTTTCTGGGCTGCGAGCGCACATTGCTGGCTCATACTCACTTTTTTATCCACTAATGCACCCACGTCCTTGTCTGCAGGGCTGCTCAATCCACTCATTGCCTAGCCTGTATTTGTGCTTGGGATTGCTGTGACCCACATGCAGGACCTTGCACTTGGCCTTGTTGAACTTCATGAGGTTCACACAGGCCCACCTCTCAAGCCTGTCAAGGTCCCTTCTGGATGGCATCCCTTCCCTCCAGGGTGTCGACTGCACCACACAGCTTGCTGTCGTCAGCAAACTTATTGAGGGTGCACTCAATCCCACTGTGTCGCCAACAAATATGTTAAACAGCGCCGGTCCCAATACCAGCCCCTGAGGAATGCTGCTCGTCACTGGTCTCCACTCAGACATTGAGCTGTTGTCTGCAATTCTTTAAGTGGGACCATCCAGCCAATTCCTTATCCACTGAGTGGTACATTCATCAAATCCATGTCTCTCCAATTTAGAGACAAGATGTCATGTGGGACAGTCAAATGCTTTGCACAAGTCCAGGTAGATGATGTCAGTTGCTCTTCCCTTATCCACTGTCCTGGTTTCAGCTGGAATAGAGTTAATTCTTCCTAGTGGCTGGTACAGTGCTATGTTTTTGAATTGGGTATGAGAAGAATGTTGATAACACACTGACGTTTTCAGTTGTTGCGAAGTAATGTTTAGTCTAAAGGATTTTTCAGCTTCTTGTGCCCAGCCAGCAGGAAGACTGGAGGGGCACAAGAAGTTGGGAGGAGACACAGCCAGGGCAGCTGACCCAAACTGGCCAATGGGGTATTCCATACCATGTGACATCATGCCCAGTATATAAACTGGGGGAAGTGGGGATGGGGGGATCACTGCTTGGGGACTAATGGGGTGTCAGTCGGAGGGTGGTGAGCAATTGCACTGCATCACTTGCATATTCTGGCATATTAGTTGCTGTCTGGGGTTAAACCACAACATCCACCGATGCTGTAACCCCGTTGTAGAAGGCCACCGAATTTGTCAGGCATGATTTGCTCTAAGTGAAGCCATGTTGGCTTCACCAATCACGTCCTTATTTTCCATGTGCTTTTAGCATAGGTTCCAGGAGGATCCACTCTATCGTCTTGCAGGGTACAGAGGTGAGACTGACTGGTCTTGTAGTTCCCTGGGTCTTCCTCTTTTCCCTTTTTAAAAATGAGGGTTATGTTTCCCCTTTTCCAGTCAGTAGGAACTTCCCTGGACTGCCACAACTTCTGAAATATGGTGGATAGTGTCTTAGCCACTTCACCTGCCAGTTCCCTCAGGACCTGCAGATGCATCTCATCAGGTCCCATGGACTTGTGCACCTTCAGGTTCCTTAGAAGGTCTTGAATCTGATCTACAGTGGGTGGTTCTTCATTCTCCCAGTCCCTGCCTTTTCCCTCCGCATCTTGTGCAGTGTGGCTGCAGCACTTGCCAGTGAAGATGGAGGCACAAAAGTTGAGTACCTCAGCCTTCTCCATATGCTGGGTAACCAGGTCTCCTGTTTCCTTCCGGAGAGGGCCCACATTTTCCCTAGCCTTCCTTTTTTTCACTGACATACCTATAGCTTTACTTGTTGCCCTTGATGTCCCTGGCCAGATATAATTCTAACAGGACTTTAGCATTCCCAACCTGATCCCTGGCTCCTCAGACACTTTCTCTGTATTCCTCCCAGGCTACCTGTCCTTCCTTCCACCCTCTGTAGGCTTCTTTTTTGTGTTTGAGTTTGTCCAGGAGCTCCTTGTTCATCCATACAGGCCTCTTGGTGTTTTTGCCTGACTTTCTCTTTGTCGGGATGCATCGCTCCTGAGCTTGGAGGAGGTGATCCTTGAATATTAACCAGCTTTCTTGGTCCTCTCTTCCCTCCAGGGCTGTATCCCATGGTACTCTACTAAGCAGATCCCTGAAGAGGCCAAAGTCTGCTCTCCTGAAGTCCAGGGTAGTGAGCTTGCTGTGTGCCGTCCTCGCTGCCCTAAGGATCTTGAACTCCATAATTTCATGGTCACTGCAGCCAAGGCTGCCCTTGAGCTTCACATTCCCCGCCAGCCCCTCCTTGTTGGTGAGAACAAGGTCCAGCACAGCACCTCTCCTCATTGGCTCCTCTGTCACTTGGAGAAGGTGGTTATCATCAATGCATTCCAGGAATCTCCTGGGTTGCTTATTCCCTGCTGTGTTGTCCTTCCAGTAGATATCAGGGTGGTTGAAGTCCCCCATGAAGACCAGGGCCTGTGAATGTGAGGCTGCTTCTCTCTGTCTATAGAGGGCCTCATCTGCTCAGTCTTCCTAGTCAGGTGGCCTGTATATAATGTCACCTGTCCCTGCCCTCCCTTTGATCCTGACCCATAAGTTCTCGGTCAGCTCCTCACCCATCCCCAGGCAGAGCTCCATGCACTCCAGCAGGTCACTGACAAAGCAGGTGACACCCCCTTCTCATGTTCCCTGCCTGTCCTTTTAAAGAGCCTGTATCCTTCCATTCCAACACTCCAGTCATAGGAGCCATCCCACCATGTCTCCATGATGCCAATGAGATCACAGGCTTGCAGGCGTGTGCACATCTTGAACACCTCTTGTTTATTCCCCATGCTACATGTGTTTGCATAAAGGCATTTAAGTTGGGCCCTGATGAAGCTGACTTGCTGGCTGGAGGGGCTGGAATTCCTTTGTGCTGCTCTTCAGGTGCTCTCCTGCTGACCTGTGATCCCGCTCCAGGCTCTGGGCATCTACTGCTGGCACTGGTATCAAACTGGTAGGAGCGGGATGGATTGAGGTTCTCCTCCCCTGGCAACTTTAGTTTAAAGCCTTCTTCACCAGCTGGGCAAGCCTATGACTGAAGGTGTGTATTTTTAAATATCAGACTGTCAAAGGGATATTTATTCATCTTGGGCAAATTGCTCCTGGCATGTGGTAACATGACAAGCAAGTGCCACATGTGAGTTGTCCTGGGATTAGTTTCATCTAAGTTTCCATGCCTATGGTAGAGAAATTTGTATCTGGGCTGGTAACCCCAGGCTCCCATTAGAATTGATGGAAGGGAAGGGGCAACTCCTCTGACCAGTGTCAGACACCAGCTTCCAGGACAGAAGGTGCCTGACAAATACTTGTTTCTTTCCATGGATGGCACAGGCAATATAGGTGATTAACTCCTCTTCCGGCATTTGCATCTGGTCAGATGAATTCCACCTTTACAGAGCTGGAATCACATCATCTCCCTGATGCATCTGAAGCTTGTGGGCTTTGTAAATGGTATTCTCAGTGCTGCTGGGCTATTGGTCCCTTGCATCATGCTGGGTCCAGCCTGTCCTCCTCTGGTTTCCTCTTTTGTGCCTCATGCAACCTTTTCCAGACCTTTGAGCGGGCACTCTGTTTGCTGCTTAATCCCTGGGGTTATGTGATTGCTAAAGAGTGATGAACCCAAGGACGGCGGCTTACGCTAATACGTTGGACTACAAGTGGCAGGCAGGAATGGTGCAAGCCCCTACAGACAAATCCAGCCCTGCCCATCTGTCAGAGCTGCTCTCCATAGACTCACAGGCTATCATTGAGTTTTGAAAGGCTGCTTGTTGTCCTGGGCTGGGAGCAGCTACAGCCTGGTTTCAGCAAACGTAAATGGAGGTGCATAGAGAAGGCATTCATACAACAGCCATTTGGATAGAAACGAGAGCATCGTAATATCTACTTGTGTTTTAACCCCAGATGGCAACTAAGCACTGTACAGCCACTTGCTCACTCCTCCCTCCCCCCTGGTGGGATGGGGAGGAGAATTGGGGGGGAAAAAGTAAAACTCGTGGGTCGAGATAAGAACAGTTTAATAATTGAAATAAAATATAATAATAATAGTAACGAAAACAAAGATAACAAAAAGAGAGAAATAAAGCCCAAGAAAAATAAGTGATGCTCACTACCTGCTGACTGATGCCCAGCCAGTCCCTGAGCAGTGATTCACCCCCCTGGCTAACTCCCCCAGTTTATATACTGAGCATGACATCCTATGGTATGGAATATCCCTCTGGCTAGTTCAGGTGGGCTGTCCTGGCCATGTTCCCTCTCAGCTTCTTGTGTACCTCCTTGCTGGCAGAGCATGGGAAACTAAAGAGTCCTTGATTTTGGTTAAGTGCTACTTAGCAACAGCTAAAACATCAATGTGTTATTAACATTATTCTCATACTAAATCCAAAACTGCACTGTATCAGCAACTAGGAGGAAAATTAACTCTATCCTAGCCGAAGCCAGGACACTACTGAAACCCAGTCATATATGGGCTCCTTGCATCACTTTGCCTGTCAAGTTCATGAGTGCCTGTCTCCTGAATTTGCCTCTTTTGTTGCTGATGTCATCTGTTATGCTTTTTGTTTTGTGTTTTTATTTCCTCTTTGCGTGACCCATTTTCCTTCTGTCTCTCCCCTGCGCTTGCTCCCTCCCACCTTGCCCTGATGTTCTTGCTTGACGTGGCATCAAGGCAGCTGAAATGAAGAGTGCAAGCAGTGTGATGTTGATTATTTTTTTTCCCATTTGATGCTTGCATCTGCAAAATGTGGCTGAAAGAGGAGAAGAAAGGGGTGTTGGAGCATCTCTGCTCAGGTGGGTGCCGGTAGTCTTGAGCTCGCACAAAGCAGATCCTCAAGCTGTGTTTGCATTCATGCAGGCTCATACCTGAGCTGTGCAGCAGCCCCTTTGGGCACAGAGACCACCTATAGGAACTATAGCTCTCTAAACAAAACCTTTTTCCTGCAAGATCATGTGAGAGAGGCAGACCAAAATTTAGGTCATGCTTAATCTGTATCAAAGATTAACTTGTTGAATGGATCTTTATAAGTGTGTCATGGATGTGAGAAGCATATAATAAAATCAGATAGAAGTAGTAGGTATTATGGATGGACATAAACAATTTATTTACATGTTAGCTTATATATTTACTACCATATGTAAACACTTACGTATTTTGTGATCATTATTAACACCTTATGTGAAGACTCTGAATGGAACCTTCATATAAACATTCCTTTAGTCTAACAGTGGCCTGCTGCTTACAGAAAAATGTGTTTTCTGTGCTTTCCTGCATAATGTCATACTGTCTATCATTCTCTGCCTTTTTTTTTTTGTTTTACTCACTTCTTTGACAAGACCTCAAACTGAGAATTCCCTCTGTTCCTTGGCTGCTAATGTACTTGATGGGTCCTTGGAGGAAAGAAACTCTGAAACTTGATTATTTTTTCCTTCTGCTGACAGGACCAGTCATGAGGACAAAGACTGCCCTTTTGATCTTATCTGCTGCTCAGAGATGCACCCTATTCCAAAAGTGGGCTTCCTTTCTGCTGCATCTCACTCCAGAGTTAGACCTGAGACAACTGGGGACCCTTCATTAGCAAGCTCCGTGTTTACAGAGATGCCCTGACTTGTGGAACAGCATCTTTCAAGGAGTCTTGCAGGTGGAGCCTGGGCTGTTTGGGAAGCATTGTTCTGGGCAGCCTGATGTGTGGAGGGAGCAGCAATTTGCTGACAGCGTTGAGGATCTGAAACGTCAGATGCAGCAAATTTATTACCAGGCTGTTCCTTGCAACAGCTTTTTGTAGGGTGAAGAGATGAAGCAGATGATTAGATTTGTGAAGAAACAGAATGGTGATGCATAGCCTTCCCTAGGGTGGGAGTTAGAAAACCAATTGAGCACATCTTTTCTGTCTCGCAAAATTAGCATGCTTCTCTCATAGATTAAAGGACCAAGCTGGCCTGGCTGTGCTCTGCTATAGCTGCTTGGCAACATCTGAGTGCCCTGGTATAGGGGAAAACATCTCCTGTTTAGTTCAGTCTGCTGAAAAAGCTGTTTGCAGTCAGCAAAAGGGGCTAGAAATGACTCCCCACCACCCATGTTTTATCCACCTTCTACAAAGCAGCCAGAGGCTAAACTCGCTGGAGCTGGCCCTCAGCCTGTACCTAAAATCCCAGGGTATCCATCCTTCCTACCAGCCAGGTTTTCTCAAGGCTTGCAGTGCTGGTAGCAGCAGCAGTGAGCAACTGGTACCTGGCTCTGCTGGTCCCCACATGAGGTGTCCCCCTCTTGTTCCCCCTGCCAGCTCTCATCATGGGGTGCAGGTGCTGTGCTCCCCAGGGATTTTGTCCTCTGCCTGTCAAACTTATTCCCTCTTAGGTTCAATAACTGGGTGTTTGCTGGGCCAAGGAAGAGCTTCTGAACGTGTATCCATACTTTAATTGTGAGGGTGGCCAGCTTGCCACTTGAAGGCAGCCTGGCTTTGCTCAGCTGCTTCCAGCAACCAAGTGCCATGGCCTTTGGGAGCCACTGCCCCCTCTCATCCCTGCTCTTTGGCTCTCTAAGGCATGTGATGTGTATTTTGTGGCTTGGCTAGCTAGAAGCAGAAGGTTTTTTGGGTAAGGGAAGCTAGCTGCTCCTGATGAGTTAAGAGCCTGGTGGGGGTCACCCATTCCCAGCTGGAAAATGGGTGACCAGAGCAGGGAAGTGACCGAGTGAGCCTAGCACTGAGGGACCCTGGAGCCTGGGGTTAATTTAAACAGCAAAACTCAGGTGTCGGCTCAAGTACCTGGGGCAGCTGAAGGAGTTGGTCCAACTCTCCTGTATTCCTGATAAAGCTTCCAGCTACTGCTGTATAAGAGACTCTTCTTCTGTCACCTTTGGCTGGGAAAGGTGGCAATATTTAAGGTATGTGTCTTCTTGCTCAGTGCCTGTCTTATTCAGAGCCTTCCATGTGTGTTCAGTCAGTGCTTCATTATACCACTAGTGGCATTATCTTTGGAAAACCGTGCTCAGGTAGGACATACAACATATTTTGCATTACAGCAAATCTTCCCATCTCTCTGAGTCTTGCTGCTCGTCCTGCCTCCTCCTCACCCCAGCAGGTGACCCCCTTGCAAAGCCCATCTGATCCTGCAGTGAGAGAGAAAACAAAAGCTGAATTAATTATAGGACTGCACCAATTCTGTTGTGGTTACTGAAATGAACAGAAGCACCTGGAATTGGGTGGAGTAATGGATAAAACCAAACAAATTTGAAGAATTACTAAAAATACTGAGTTGTTCTGCAGTGCTTTAGTAATGAGATTAACAGTGAAATTAACTGAAAGATGTGAAAGGCAAGTCAGTCTGGAAGATAAATATCTCATGATCTTCCTCTATATTTTCCTCTATATTTTACTGAGTTTGCCTTTGAGACTTGCATGGAAGAGCGCTACAGTGAATGAAATATGCAGAATATAAACAAACACAGGTCATGTTTTATTCAGTTTAAGGAGAGACAAGATTTAAATTATATGGGCTTGGATTCTGAATCTGAACCTGGGAGCAGCAGGTTCAAGGATGGCGTACTTTAATGCTATATTGTTATTCAATGATATTTAAGCATTTGCAGTCCAGGGGCAATATTTTTTAATTGTGTTGTGGGGGTAATTTAATTCAGATTATCCGAGTCATCTTCATCAAGATAAGGTCAAATCCCAAGGTGGGGAAACCTTAATATTTTAGTTATTACAGAAAGATTTAGATAGACCCTCTCCCCCCCCCCCCCCCCATTTTTGAATGTGTAAGCGTTAGCAGTTTTTTCAAGTGCGAGTGGTCTGATAAAGCCTTAACAGTAAGAAATGTTTTTTGTTTAAGTATATAAATATGATGATTATGTTGAAGTATTTTTTCTAGCAATGCCATTTCAATTTTAGCAGCTATGTCTTAATAATTGCTTTTCATTCCTGTAGGTAGATTGTTGGACATTTTCCCTTCAGATGCTCACTCACTTCCCTGTGTAACGCTCCAGGGCTTGTTAAATGCATCGAGGCTTTGTGATGATCCAGGGGGTTCCTCAGGTTGCACTTGATCAAGGATCACAGTAGCATGGTTAGTATGCACACATCGCTCTTAGGTTTATACTTACCTCTTCGCATGGAGGTGGTGCGCTGGAGGAAGTGATTGCCATCCAGCTGAAATCGGTGGCCAAGCTCTTGTTAGCCTATTCAGACATGTGAGTTTTTATGCGTAATGGTGTGATGCAGCTAGAATGGCTCTTTTGATTCCTAGCCTGATTGTATCCACTTACGACTTTGCTGATGAAGAAATATCTCCACTATCCATCTAGTCATGCTTTGACTCATGCCTCTGAGACCGAAAACACTGTATGCCAGCCTTTCTCTTCCTGTATTCCTCTCAGCATTAATCTTTCAGTCGCATTAATCTTTCAGTCCTCTTGTTTTTGAGACTGTGCTGTTCTTGCTAGTGAAGTTTTCACCTGTGGTTTTGGTGGCTTCTATTACTCTTTCTCACTGACTTCCTTAAAACCCTTGTGCCCATGTTTACCAGTGAGCAGGTGTGTTTCTTCTGGAGAGTCTGCATTGTGCTTAGGACTTGTCTGCATGGGGGAGATTTACTTTTGTAGTAAGAGCTCTATATGAAGTGGCAGGCCACAGCTATGTACCAAACAGGCAGTTATCATTTCATAGCTTTCATTTTGCATGCTCTAGGCTGCTTTCAGAGTACTCACCACCAGTGCTGAGTGTGCACCGTCCTCTGAGCTTCCACTGGGATGTGTGCACCATGGGGCTGTGATCCCCAACAGCCTGGTTGGGTATCTGGAGAGTGAGTTTCTAAAGATGCCATGACCTTCTTCCTGGCCTTTCCATGGTTGATGATGACTTAATTTAAAAACCTTACCAGGTCTGGGGAGACCAGGTGCCTCTCCTTGTTGCAGCTCTGGTCAGGGGATGTACCAGGTGGTCAGATATTTGCCTGTAACCTGTATAACTGAAGTGCTGTATTTCTGCAGCAAAGCAGAAAAGCTTCCTCCTCTTCAGACTCATCAAGCTTTGTGTGCTGCGAGTGAGCTCCTTCCACACAGTTTCTCTGGGAGGTTATTCCTTCATACACTGTACCTTGGTGCCATCCTCATCTCCCCATTGCTCTGGGACCTCACATGTTGGACATGGCTCTGACCAGCGGTGAATAGTGGATGTGGCTGAGGAGCAGGCTGCAGGATCATGCTGCTGATGGGGGATGCTGGGTCAGTACCAGCCACAGCCCTTCATGAAGACAAGGTCTCTGACATGGCTGGACTGGTGGATGCATAATTCTCCTCTTCCAGGCTTTGTGTTCTCTCAGGAGAAACTCTGATCCTGATTATGTATGCTGGAATTAAGACAGGTACATTCACAGTTGTCACTGCTGGCTGCAGGGAAGAAACTCTATCCTTATTAAATAAAAAGAGGGGGGAAAAAAGATGAAAAAAAGAATTAAAAGAACACATTTGCGACTCCACTAGTTTGGATTAAAACCCGGACAAAGTCTGCTCTTTGTCTGAATGACTTGCTTGAATGACTTGGCGGGGCAGGGGAAGAAAAAGTTACTCTAATGCTGTTCTGAAATGTCACTCCTGGCTGTTCAAATACCACATTGCACTAAGGCTTGTAAATCACACGTAATTTCCTAATTAAAAAATGATGAGTGTAATTGTTTTTTTTTCACTGCTGCGGCAGAACCTCACACAGACAGGCGTGCTCCCAGGGTTTCAGCTGCCGGCATGTAATCTGCTTTCCTTTTTGGAGCTAGACTTGTCAAGGGAAGAGGTTAAGCATGTGATGGATTTTCATTACTGGCAAGGGGATGTGGAATGACTGATTGTAAAGAAAAAGCCCAAGAAAGCATATTTTCTCTGTGCTGAACCATAATTTTGAATCAAAGTCCAGGCATAAGCTACTGCTACAGTAAAGTGCTGAAGAAACGTGGGCTTTCTGGTTCTTGGTCTCTTTGAAGACATTGCACCTGTATCATTTGATTTAGTGTAGCCTTGGGTTTTGTAGTACCAGTTATAAAATATGTTTCTGGATATAACCATCCTGAAAAATTTTAGAAGTGTATTTTCTGCTTTGGTGCAACTCTCCTCCTGTTGAAAGAAATTGTGTCTGCATATGCAGAAGAGTGCTTATAAATTTTATGGGCAGAAGTTAGGCATTCTTTGTTTAGGCCTGTAGTAGGCATTTCAAATAAAGTAACAGTGACTGTCTTTCAAGCTCTGGTTGTATTTTTTGGTCCCCTTCACTAATTAGAGTAATGCATGTTGCTTTAGTTATCTTGCTGTGAATAGCAAGCCACTTGGGGGACAATTAATATTGACAGGAGCTGTTAGATACTTGAAATTTTTTGGCCAGTCCAATGAGGTAAAAGGGTTTGTGGACCAAGCACAGCACAAGTAGCTGGGGTCTCCCATGGAGTCTGCCTGCTGCCCGCCCTCTGGGACCTCAGCAGCTCAGAGCTTCACGTGCTGCCATGATGGCACTTAGCCAAGCCGAGCTTCCCTGCCAGTGCTGTTGGCTTCTTTCTGTTCATATTCCTTTTTCAGGTTGTTTAATTTCTTCCCAATGAATAAGTGAGTGTGTGTGCTGGTGAGGTCAGGTTTGTTTGGTCACTGCTGGTGTTGAGAAACCGGCCAGTCGGTCTCCTTACCAGCCTGCAGCCCAACAGGCAAAAGGAGCTCTCTTCCAGGTCCCTCGGATGTCCTTCCCAAGGGTCTGCCTCAGTCCTGGTCAGCAGGGTAAAGCCCATCCTCATGTGGTCTTGAGTACATTTCAGAGTGCGATGAGAGCTGCTCAGTCTTTGGATATCCTAATGGAGAGGGTGATTCAAAGAAGGCATGGGTGGTTTTCCTCCGGGCCTGGGGGTCAGGGCCCCGGGCCCCATTCCACACCTGGGTGCAGCCATAGAGGCCAGGCCTCCAAAGGGACCTGCAGAAGTCAGAGGCCATCCCTTGTCCCAAGACAGGGTGGGCTTTGCCTGAATTACCTTACCTTTACTTACATTCACCAAACCAAGACTTTATACCTTACCCCCCAGGCAACCTGCTCTAGATCTTCACTATCCTTACTGTTAAAAAATCCTTCCTCTTGTCTGCTCTAAGTCTCCTTCTGACTGAAACCTTTTGGTTTTGCTGCTAGAGAGGACAACTAGTCCTTTCTGCTTGGTAGCTACTTCTTACATCTTTAAAGGGAATTATCAAGTCTCTCCTCAGCCTTCTCCCCCGTCACCTGCCTAACCACCAGTTAATCCAACCTTTCCTCTAAGGCAATATTTTCATGGTCACTGATCATGCCTGTTGGTCTCCTGGGGTGTCTCTTCAGTTGGTACACATCTGAAACACACATCTAAGGCTGCACTTGGTTTTCCTGATGAGATCTTAGACCTGTTGATTCCTGGGTGGTACTTGCTTGCAGCCCTCCCAGGTGTTGTAGGATGTTTGCTCATTCTGCATGGCGTAGATGCACACGACGCTTGCAGGGCACTGCTGACTTGTGATTTGTGGTGATGTTCTGATCCTTTTCTATTAACTTGTTGCTTTACCATCTCCTTATCCTGTATTTTTCCACTGTCCTTCTGAATTGCATCCAATTTGTTTTCAGATTTACTTTAGTTTTTTTTTCTTGCTTTGCTTTCTTCTCATCAAATATAAGCTATATAGCCTGAAAATGTATGGTTATACTTTACGTAAGGAAACAGTAACACTTTGTGTGTCACTCTTACCTTTCAACAGATCTAGATAACTGCCTGTCTTCTCTGAGGCTGCATGAAATTACTGTTAACCATATGGAATATTCCATCAGAATGGTGCTAATTTCTTTCTGTAGCCTCTCAGAATAGCTGTGTTATAATACTGGGTAATTAAGTTGCACTTCTATTGCCCTTTTAACCAAGGGTACCATAACCTTGCTTTAAACTGAAAATTCACAAGGAAGGCTTATACCTGTGTCCTGGCCTGGCAGAAACCCGGGCAAGGTGCTATTGTGATGTAGTGATACTGGGACCAGTGCTGTCCTGTGGCCCACGTACTGTAAATACTGCTCTGGTGGGGGAGATAAAGGGATGCTCAGCATAGACAGATCAACCTTGGGCTGTGTATCATGCCAAAGGGAGAAGTGTTGGGTCTGGAGACTCCTGGGTCTGTGCTTGAATTTCTGTGGTTATAAATACCTGTTTCACTATGGAGCTGAGCTCAGCATCAGAGGTGTCTTCCCAGTGATGCAGTGGTTTATAGCACATGCCATACTTTTCTGCTTTTCTCCCTTGGTAGATGCTCTTTAGGTTTTTTTCAAAAGATTTACATGTGCTGATGTGCTGATTTGGGCTACCACAGCCCATAATGAACTGTTTGCCACATAAACATGTAGGGGCAGAGAAAGGTACGGCCCAGCAGGCTGCACAGCCTATACACCGGTGTCCACTCCACGCAGTGTCCAGGCTTGCCAAGGGGCTGCGGTACCACTGCCGGCAAGGTGTGGGGGTAGCAGACAAGCTGCTGGGGGGGTTTTGGAGATGCAACCATGTTAACTGGAGCCTCATTGTCCCAGGGAGGGCACTAAGGCAAGTATGGATGTGTCTTGCAGGAGAGGACAGCAGCAGAAGCACCTGAAGAGATGGGCACTGAGCAGCACAAGGAGCCAGGTCTCCTTGGCAGTCCCTTCTTCAGTGCCTCTAGGCATTTAGCGAAGGGGACCAAATCCCTGGTGTCTCCTATGTCATCACTGAAGTGAGACAAGCAGAGTCTTCTGAGCAACAGTCCAGCCTGCAGAGACACCCCACGTTTGCTTTCGAGGCCAGTGTGCTTAGCACAGCCTCAGAGAGGGGGAGACACGCGGCAGATGGAGAGGTGGCAGCTCCCGTGCTCCCGCTCTGATCATTTCAGGGTCACAGAAATGCTGCCTAACTGCTGCCTCAGTTTCTCGAGCACGTGCATTTCCCAGGGGTGCAGAGGGACTTAACTGTTATCGAGATTAAAACTGATACATAAACAGCAAGGGTAAGAGTGATGCGTCTGTTCAGCAGAATGTGGGGTCTGGCAGGAGGCACAGAAATGGCAGTTTTAATTATAGATGAATTTATAATGCAATTTGCACTTAATACTTCTGGCACAGTATTTTTCTGTGAGAACTTCCAGGATGCTGGGCTGAACAAATTGAGTTCAGCTTTTGCTAAGTTGTACTAAGTTGCTCTAAACAATTGCATTTGTAATTCAGCAAATTCCTGACCTTTGCTCAGTGAATAAATTTGGACAGTAAGATGAGCATACATACAAAGTTGCTTTTTGCTTGACGTTTAGATACCATTAATGAGCATGAGTAAAAGAATAAAATTCTAACAAACTCAGGTTATTTCAATTATTGGAACAGTAATGATTCAAATTTAATTGTACATTTACCAGTTAATCATTCATGTGAAGCTTTCTAAAGAAAGCTGTAGAGCCATACACCAAATTAAAAGTAGTAGTTTGGCTTTTTGTAAGGAACACTGCCTGGAAATAACAGGAGAGGAGAATTTTATAGACAGCCCATAATTTCAGGTTTCTGGGCTCCCCACTGAGTCATTGAATTCCAGATAAGAAGATCAATAAAGTTGTTCCTTGCCTCTGATTTCAAATCCAATTCTGGTTTTGGTTGCTAGTGATGGTTTTTTTTTTTGGGTGTGGGCATGCTCTCGACAGTGTGCCTGGTCAAATGGCAGCTCTTAGGATCATGCATCATTTCAGAGGTCGCTCAGTTGAGGTCAGGGACTTTTTGCAGATTGTTTTACCAGCTATCGACCCGCAGAGAAGTACTTTGTATTTGCTGATTGTATTCTTTCTTTTCTTTTTTTTTTTTTTTTGATGGATGGAAGGTGAAAAAGATGATGTATATTTTCATCTCATATCTTTGAGCTCTCCCCTCTCAAAAAGTTAAGCTGTAACAGAGGGTGTCAGAGAAAGATGTTTTATCCAGATCATCTCTCTAGAGATGGTGTAATTCCAGCAGAATATGGTGATTTTTTTGTTGTTGAATCTACTGACAGTTTCAACAGGGAATGAGGTGTTTCTCATGCTGCTGGAAAAAGCTGGTATGGTTAATTATAAGAAGGAAATGAACAAAAAAATGAAGAAGCAACCTCAACTGTTCATCACATTGGGAAAGCAGTGAAGCAGATGGAAAGAAACAAGTGCTTGAGTATTGTTCACAGAGCAGGTTAGTCAGTAAATAACTCCATTATCTGTAGACGATTTTGAGCAGCTGATGTTTATTTGGTTTTGTTAGGCAAGTCAGAAGCACAGGGGAGGATAAATTTTCTTCTGTGAACATGGAGTTGGGACTTGCGTGTGCACCATTGCTTGTCCAGCCCCTCTGGGACTGGGAATCATTCCTCAGTTCCCCCCTTGCAGAAGATGAAAACAGATTACTTAACTATTTGGAAGCTGCAAGACTCCCCAAATGTATAAATTACTTTTCTAAGGAAAGTGGCCATGTTGCATCAGTCGAAAGTGCAGCCATAATGTATTAGTTGCAGTGGTTGGACAGTGCCTGTTTAGTCTGATTACTTCTCCTGCTTTGGTTATCCCTTGCAAGTGCCAAGGAAGGGTTCCATTTGCTGGCTACACTGCAGGACTCCAAAGTGGCCAGCATCAAGGCTGTCGTCTTGGTGGTGCCTCTGTATCTTATGCTGTGTCCAGACTGTGGTCCCACTGGAAAGTGCTGCCATCATTTAGTGCTGGCTGTCAGACTGTGCTGAATACATCATCCTCAGAGTACCAAATGCTTCTGACGTGATGCAAATTTTTATAATGGCTTAAGTCTTAATTTGCTGGCTCCTGCATGCAGAGAACTGAGGGCTGGGAGCAGCAAAACCTGGGGCTGGAGAAGACTCCAGGAAGTTTCTAGCTACAATGTTTCAGTTTTCTGCCTTGTACTTTCTGCTCTTCTCCTTGTAACCCATCAGTCCCTTCACAATAGTCACAAACTGGTTTGGGACCACTTCAATAATTATTTATGATTTTAAGTTATCTGGCAATGTGGCAGCAAGACTTACTGTAAACTTGTGCGTCTGAGCTGTGTCAGATCTTGGTGACTTTGATAAAAGCATCCATGCGACAAGTAGGAAGGTTGGTATAAGTAAAGACTGTATATACTAAACATCTGTTCTGAATAATCTTGCCTGGATCAGGCCTGGGCATGCCAGGTCACTGCTTCCAGGATTGCCCCCAGCCAGGGAACTGTGTGTTGAAGCTCAGACAGGGAAAAATTTAAAAGTCTTGTCCTGGACTCTGCTGTTTCACTGACCAAAGTGTTCCCCTCTGGGTTAGGTCCATTCCCAGGGTCTTCTGGAGCTTATATGATATTAAGTCATTTAGGAGTTGTGACAGGTCCTACTTACTTGGAAGGAAATTACCCAACTCCAATCAATCTAAAAATCAGATTTAGTTTAAACACTTGCTGCAGACAGTGGGGAGACAGAACAAGGGACACACCTTCAGGTTCATCCACCTCTCTGACACCTCTAATAAATCCCCCTCTGGAAGACCCTTCAATTATTAGACCCTTCCCTTGTAAAGTGAGGAACTTTTGGGGAAAGAGATGATGGTTTGAGGAGCAGAGGACCAAGGACATGTATAAGTCCATGAGGGAGGGTTTTTTGGCGACTTGTGTGGGGTGCTTCTAAGGCCTCCCCTGGCCATTTTGGTGTAGGTGGTTTGTATCAGGAGGTCTTTACTTAGACAAGATCTCAGAAGCCAGATCCTGATATGCAGGGTCTACAGCTGGGAGAGCTGCAAAAATTGTTGGTTAAGTTGTTTATTGTTAGAGGCAGGCAAACAAAATGTCATGTATGAAAGATTTCTTATAAAGGTAATGCTGAAGTTTTGTTGGCAAACTTGGAACCTTGTAATCACCTTGTGGATCAAGTCCCCTCAGGCTGATTTTATTTGGAAACCTCTCCCATTTCTGAACTGTACAGTTCTTTGGACATTTCCCTGGCTGGTTGCAATAGTCTTTCGATTGCTCAGTCAATAGGCAGCCAAGACATAGCTGCCCTATGCTGGATGCTAACAAGTACAGAGGCTGATCTTACAAGCTCTCCTAATTGAATTTTGCTTACAATACAACAATCAGTCATCTGGTAGGATTAGACCTGTAAATTGTCCCCATGTCTTTTTGTATAACTGTCCATGGACTATCACACAGATCTGAAAGCCTTTTGATGCCTATGATGTGATGCCCTTTGCAAATGACTGCAGTATGAGAGAAAGGCTTGCAGGTAAGGGGATGTTAGCTGAATAAATGAACTCCAGGGTTTTATATCCTTCATGAAAAAATCTGGTTGGGTTCAATAAGGATGAACGTAATGGTGAAACTCAATGACATCTAAATTCTGCAGCAGTTTTGTCCTTTGTATGTGGTTTCTAGATCATCCTAAAGGAGAACTAGTTCTCAGTTAAAATCTAAAGAGTATTACACGTTAGATGTGATGTGTAACGTCCATGGGCATATTCTGCTGAAGGCAGCTCGTAGCTCTCCTGCAGGATCACAGGAGCCTGGAGCAGAAGCTGGATTGCCTCCACAGCCTGCAGGGATTTGCTGTACAACAGCTCCTGGTTTGAAGATTTAATCTGGGTTGATGCAAAATTATCCAGGAGATCAAAGCTTTGACTTCTTCCTTTCAGATACTTCACTTTATTCCACGTGAACTGTTGTAACTCTACTAATGCACAAAGCTGAACTCCTAAAAGGCCTCCAGAACATGTAATCTGTTGGGTTTTAGGTTTCCTTAGGGGAGAGATTGTCTTTTTGTTGTCTCAGACAGTGCCTGTTGTGTTCTTGGCACAAAACAGACAGTGGCTAGTATGAGGATGCAGACTGTGAGTTTCTGTCCATAGAGAGAGTGACCTGATTTCAGTCAAGTTTTCAACTTGCAGGTCCCAGGGTTTGACTTTTTAAGAGTTGTTTTCATCAGTTATTCAACAAAATACCCTATTCAACAAAATCTAGCACATGCCAGATTCTGTCAGAACCACCTATGCAGAAATTGTTACGTTTTCCTAATGTAGTATGAACTAGGTTGAAACATCTGAGCATTTACTTAAAAGCTGATAATCTGGCACATTTAAAAAAAAAGATTCCTGCTCCTCTGATTTTAGCACATGGAGCTGCTACCCAGGAGCTCACAGTAGGTGATGTCATTTCCTTGCAGTCTCTAGGTCACACTGACCAGTTTTTATAATTAGTACCAAGCTGGGCTTCTAGAAGCATCCAAGTATTTGGTCTGAAAATCCCCACAAAAGCTCTTTCTCATAATGCAGTTGTTTTTCGTTAAATATTCTTACCTAAAGTAGCACTGATGAGAAAACTGATAGGGGAAAAGTGTTGCTTGTAATTAAACACAGTGACACGGATGGCACAGCTTTTGCAAAGTGCAGTCCCACTGCTTAAATCCAGTCTGGCTTTAAATCTGGTTTAGTGTAAATCAATGAAAGCCAAAATAAACAGTGTTTAATTAACAGCTTCCAACACAACTGCTTTGGTGGGTTACATCCGAGACCCCTGTGGCCCTGAGCCTTGCTCTGGCAGGGTTGACATGCTTCCAGCTGTCACTGGGCTCCTTTTGCATCTATGCTGGATGACCCAGGATGTTTCTGGCAACAATGATAGAAGGCAGAATGGCAGCAGGTCCATTGCGGCGTGGCAGAGGTAGGGTTTTTTTTTCTCTCATGAAAGGAAGAAGAGCTGTGGGGTTATCTGAGCAAAGCAGCCGTGTCATTACTGCTTTATCTAGAAGTGAGATTTAAAAACAGGATTTGGGTAATAGAGGCTTCATGCTAGTTATTAAAGCAAACGCAGAGTAGCAGAGATAAGCCTGTTGCATTTCTTCATGGATAAGAAGTAATATAGAGGAACACAGAAATACTTTGTAAGAGGAAATCTGCTCCTCCTGAGAGTACTGTTTAATTGCAGTTGCCTCGAGGGAGCTGGACCCCATTTGTGAGGTGCTACATAAACATGGGAGAAAGAGCTTGTGACCTCTCTTGTCCACAATGAAGAGCTCAGACTCAACTGACTACTACATAACAAGTTGCTGCTCTTTATCCTCTGGTGCCTGTCCATGTATTTGCTTTTAGCCATGGCAAATGAACTAATTCAGCTTAGTTTAGAGGGACACGTGAAGTCTAATTGCTTCACATGTCCCAGAGGCTTGGAGTCCACACACAGGCCGTTGCTGGTGTCTGGAGGAGGCTTGTTAAGTGCAGCAGTTGGATCACGACACTAATACCTGCTTTAAGATGAGATGTGGCAGGTTGGTGCAACAAAAGAAGGGTGCAAGGCAAGAGTGATGCTATTTATTGAATTCCAGATAAGAAGATCCAGCTGCCAGATCCCTGCCAGGACAATCCCTCTGCCCTGGGACACACTAGGAACTCTGACCATGTCTAAGACGCAGTATGGGAGAAGCAGAACAGGCAAAGAAGAGCTTAAAAAAGGGAAGTCAAATAATTTATGCTTTTGATATAACACGTTGGAAGAAAGGATCCATCAGGTGGGTGCTAGATGGAGAATGAGGCTGCCATAGTAAGGTATTCAGAAAATTTCTGGAGTGAATGAGGGCAAGATAGTAGTCACCAGGTGAAACTACTGCTCCTCTTAGCATTTGCTTCAGGTGTTGTCTGTGAGCACTTCAACTCAGGTGGTGGTAATCTTTACAGTGGGTGAAGTAAAAGCCTTTTAACTAGAAAGGGAGGAAAGCACTGACAGAGCACCTGGGAAGGTTATAAACAATCATCACCAGTGTTTTCAAGAACAAGCTACATGAATGTATGCCAGGGACAGGCTAGGATCCTTTGCTTCTCTGTCTTGGTGGGATTACTTAGATGATTTTTGAGGACATTTTCAGTGACTAATTCAGCTACTAAGAGACTAGGCTGTAATGTATATCTTTCCTCCTGTAATCAGGAAACTAAATCATTAGTCATGAGAGATCCAGGAAGACAACCTCCAACAAGGCAACCCTTTTGTTGCCCCGAGTTCATTTTTGCTACTTACTATATTGAGAGAACCGGAAATGGTGGTACCTACCCACAGGACATGCCTAGGAAGGCAAAGGAGGAAGCTTTGAGCTGACATTTAGGCAATCTTTTGACTACTGATGCAGTAAAACGCCTGTCTGTCTTGGTAAAGCCTGCTCCAAGCTGTTGGACCTGATTCACCCGGGGTGCATGAAGGTGGAAGAGTAGAGTATCTTTAGGTTCCTTTCACTTCCATGACGTTGCAGACAAGGTGGCATGGTAGGAAGGGTTTTCTGGGGGGATCCCACAGATACACCCTTTAAGTGGTATGTGACTGGGCATGCTATGGAAAATAAATCCAGATTGTCCTTGATAGGTACCTAGTTCAGAGCTTCTGCCTCTCAGGTTCTGGCTCCTCTTTCAACCTCGATTTCTAGGCCAAGTGGTGGGTCTGATTTGAGTGTTGTAACCTCTGTCAAGTAGGAAGGACTGAGTTTAAGCCCAGGTTTGCTTCTGGCTCGCAGTAGATGATGCTGTTGTGGTTTGAGCCCAGCCAGCAACAAAGCACCATGAGGCTGCTCGCTCAGTCCTCCCCCATGGTGGGATGAGGAGGAGAAAATATAACGAAAAGCTCATGGGTTGACACAAGGACAGGGAGGGATTCCTCACCAATTATGGTCATGGGCAAAACCCAGACTTGACTTGGGGAAAACAGCCAAAATCAGTTTAATTTGTTACTAATCAAATCAAAACAGGATAACGAGAAGTAAACCCAAATCTTAAACCACCTTCCCCTACCCCTCCCTCCTTCCCAGCTCAACTCCACTCCCAGTTTTCTCCATGTCCTCCTCCCCCAGCGGCGCAGGGGGATGGGGAATGGGGGTCACATGGTGTGGATCCTTCCCATGGGCTGCAGTCCTTCAGGCACAGCCTGTTCCAGTGCAGGCTTCCCCCTGGAGTCCCAGCCATCTTGGGGGGGTATCCATCCTCCTGCTCCAGCATGGGTTCCTCTCTCCCCGGGCTGCAGGTGAGCATCTGCTCCCCTGCTCCCCTCTGTGGGGTGGGGTGGGACAGCCTGCCGCCTCACCACGGGGTGCAGGGGCATCCCCTCCTTCCCCGCTCCTCCTCCCCTCCTTACTCACTGACCTCAGGAACTGCACAGGGGTTTCTCTCACATTCCAATCCTCCTACTTACTGCAGGTTTCCCCTCTTAAATCTCTTCTACTAGAGGTGCTACCACCATCACTGATGGCCTCAGCTGGGGCCAGAGTCGGGTCCGACTTGGAGCCGGGGAAGCTTCTGGCAGCTTCTCACAGGAGCTGCCCCTGCAGCCCCTCCCCTGCTACCAAAACCCCACCACACAAACCCAAAACAGATGCACAAGTCATATTGCCACAGCCTTTAGACTGGAAAGAAATTCCAAGGTTTCTAAGACTCAATTAATGGGTGTTAGTAAAATCATGATATGTGTTAAAGACTATTTTTATGGCTATTACTGTGTGGGTTTTTTCTTTGTGTCGCTGCCTTGGAGCTCTGTCACAAGCTAGAGCATCATTGTGCTAGATGCTGTGTAAGCAAAGAATAAAAAGAAGGCCTTGCAACAAAGGTATCTATGTAAAGATAGGTGTGCTTTGGAGAGATACAGAGGCCATGAGATAAACCCTTGTCAGTCTTGTGTATGTCATGTAGATGCTGAAGTAAGCAGTGTTTGACTGACTGGTAGGATACAAACAGCAAGCTGTCAATCTTTATTTAATTTAATATGTCTTTCAAGCACTCAGTTTAACACGCAGGTGGATATACAGATCTTTCTGAAGTGGGCTGTTAAACTGATATTCTTAATAAGGTCAACAGTCTTAGCGTAATAAGATAGAACAGTGTAAATGAAAAATGCTCATCTGAAATGGTCTTTATTTTCTTGTCATGTTATATGTCACAATCACTCAGGTTTGTTCAGTTTCATCTCACCAAAAAATTATAATAAAAGGCAGCATGAAAGAGAAGTGTTTCTCTTGGAAACTGGAAAAGTTTGTATGGGAAAGTAAATCTGTGAAATTCTGTCCTGGATTGAAACTACCCTCCAGGGTCAAAAACAAGCTCAGGTGTAGTGTGTTGTGTCACCTCATTACAGATGTAGTCCTATTTCTGGTCTCAACCCTTCTTAGGGTACCTCTAGTAGAGTGAAGATCAGTAAATTAGGATGGCTGTAACAGCATTAGAGAGATGGTTTTGACAAAGGGTACAGTCTCAGTCCTGTTTGCTTTTGAAAGCCGCTGTCCCAGTCTCAGCAAAATATGCAAAATACTTGAGGGATTCAGGTTTGATGGAAACAGCTGGGAGGACATGTAGAAATAACATCCAGGATGGCTGGGATGGATGCTCACCAAATACCTCCTCCAAATGTGGAGAGGACAGTGATGAGGGGAAGTCTCTCATCTGCTGCCATCATTATCTGCTGCTTTGTCTATTTCAGAGTCCCACCTAGAGATGTGCCCACAGACCTGTTAAAGCTAAGAGTAATATCTGGGCTCCTCCACTCTTTCTTCCCATCTTAAGGCCATTTCAGTCTCCCCCTGCTATGTCTTTTAATAAACTAGATCATGTCTGAAGGGAGAGATATAGCTAAAGATGATTCTGAAGTGAAGGATGACCCCTCTAGGGCAGCATGGTTGGAGGACCAGAGGGACTGATCACAGAGTACTGCTTCAGTTGCTGTATCCTGTCCTTTGAGAGGGAGGGAGAGACATGAGCCAAAAATCTTACTTTGAATTCTCCTGAACTCTTAAGGTGTGAAGATTTTGATGTACTTTAGTACCTAGAACCAAGGAGTTTACATAATTAATGCCTTGTTTTTCTCTTGCCTTCATCAAGTCATCTTGTTACTACCAGCTGATGCTGAAGATCACATCCAAATAAGATGAAACCCTAGCTGTACTTCAGCAGAGTTTATTTTTATGGGTGGATCAATTTTAATGAAGCTGGTGCATTGCATTGACCCATTGCTGGTTATCGCTTGCCTTTTCTGCATTTCAATGTGTTGCTGCTTAGGGATAAGGCTGTTTAATTAATCTCCAGTTGCTCTTCAGTGTTTCTGTAACATTCAGCAACGGCCATTACAAATACTTCTCACTGCTGAAGAACTGGCAGCTGTAGCAGATTAGGGAACTGGGCTCGTATGAAAAGAGACAAGGGTGGAGAGGAGGTATGCTTGGCACTTGTGGTTTCTTACAAGTCTTCTTTAGATGGAAAGCTGATTTCGCTGTCTTTTTTTAGTGCTGCTATTCAAGTTGAAATGGAGAACTGGAAATGGAGAAATAAACAATTGCGTTGGAGAAATGCTCTTTCTTACCCCGTTGTGATTTGACCTTGTGTCGGTGCCGCTGACTCAGTAACCAGTGGATTGACAAAATGACTCCTTTGAATTGCTGGCAGCTTGATTTTGTCCTTTGTCCCTTGCCTGTTGCCACCTTCCCTTGGACTCTGGCTTTCAGCTGTAGCACCGTAGTCATCCGCATGTGTGTGACAGCCTTGCCAGTTTGATGTGAGCCCCAGCTGTGTCCTGGCAAGACTCTGCTGAGAAGCAGTAAATAACAGGTAAGAAAAAGTGGCTTTACAGAGGGAGCGAGAGGCGGCTGCTTAAACCACCTGGTAGCAACAGCATGAGTGCTCTGTCCCATACAGGGACCTCATTTTGCTGCTGCTCCCCTGGTCTGAGCCTCCCACCTCCTCATGGCTGGCCTGGCTGGATGCTTGGGCTTGCTCGAGGAGTGTGGCACTGCTCGGTGGCAGTGCCACACCGAGTGCTGTGGGGAGCTCGGGCACGGGCTCAACTCATGCACTGGAGTTGGAGGTGCAGGATGAGGCCATGCACGGGCTGTCTCTGCAGGGTGGGAGTACAAGCGGGGGGCTGCCTATCTAGTCAAGGTGTAAGGCTCAATGCAGGTGTCCCAGGTAGGTGCCTGGAGTCAGGTGGGGTGGATTCAGGACCCCATTGCCAAAAAGCATGATGGTCTTAGGGTGGGATAAGCCCCCATGGCCAACACCAGAGGAGGGTTTGTGTGAAGGGAGGCTGGGGTTGTCTGGTTTGCAAAGGAACTGAGCAAAACAGGCTGGGAGAACAGTGTGGGGATACTGCGTGTTGGTGTGGAAGGTCAGCTTGGTGTCCTTTGCTCTTCCTCCTAACCCAAGACCAGGGGAAATGCAGTGAAAACAGAGGTCAACGACCCTAACAGGCGTGGAAGGAGGTGTTTGTTAGCTCTGTTTACTGTGGGCCTTCACTGAGGCCAGGAACTTAACATCAACCAAAAAATCAGACGCACACATGGGTGATGAAATCCCCTGTTTCAGGGCAGACAAAGATGATAGAAAGTTTGTGTGTATCCTATTTCATAGGAAACGCCAGTGAGGCCAGATACTTCCCTCTGCAAAGCATTAGTCAGGGCTGGGGCTTCCCAAACAGCCTCCCAGCCCATCCTGCCTCGGCAAGCTGCTGGGGGGGTCAGACAACACCCTGGGCGGGCAGAGACACGCAGGGCTTCTGTGTTTGCTTCACTGCTGAGAGTCAGGGTAGTGCATTAGGCCGTGTTACCTGGTTAGGAGAAAGTCTAATAGAGAGCTTTCTGTAGGTGTGGAGCCACTCGACTCCTGCAGGGTGAACCTGACCTCAAAAACGTTTAAAATGCATCATTCCTTTTAAAACTTCCAGCAAGGCTCATTTTCCATATCAGCTTTTTAGTGGTCACTACAGCACTTGAAGCTAACCATGTCTGCGACCTGGCTCAGGACAACAGCGTTTGTGATGGGCACTGGTCCACAGAACCTGTTTTTGTTGTTGAATCCAGCTGTTTGATCCCTTAGGGCCCTTTTAAGCCCTTAAAAAAGCAAAGTGATTATTTGGGCACTTATTTTGTGAGCTAGATGGACAGACAGAGGGCTCTGCAGTCCCGGACTCTTCGCCTCAAGCTTGGTGCAGGGGGACCTGCTCAGGGTTGGACGGAGGAACCGTACACTTCCCACCCTGCTCCGTGCTGGGATCTAACAGAGCATCCTCCGGCCGGTCCCTGCCATCCCTGGGCAGGCAGGGAGATAGCTGGCCTCCTCCTCACCCACAGTGGGTGCTAGTGGCATAGGAGGATACATGACTGTCTTTTTCTCCTGCTCCAATTTTCATTCTTTTCCTTCATCTTTTCTGCCTTTTTAGTCTCTGAGCATGTGGAGGGCTGGAAGCCACGGAAATCTTCGAGGCTGTGTTAGATGCTGTGGGAAGGAAACCTTGCTGCAGCCCATCCCTCCACCAGGCCACCTCCAGCAGCCATCCCCTGTGGGCATCTCTGACAGATGGGTGATGCCTAAACAGCAGCTTTGTGTTAATTGAGTTAAAAATCAGCACAATTTTGTAGGAAGAAACAGGCTTTCTTAGCTCTGGAACTACTTTTTTTTTCTTGTCCTCTCTTCGTATTTTGCATGTTTCTGTTGGAAAAGAGAAGAAAATAAAATTTAAAAAGTTTTTTTTAAAGGAAAAATATTTCCGTTTTGAAGTAAAGAAGAAAGCAAACCTTTAGCATTCTTTTGAACTGTCATAATTTTTATATAGTTGAGCCACGAAAGAGTAATTTTAGTTCTGTCCCTTGATGAATCTGCCAGTGTGGTTACCATTATTTTCTCTCCTTGATAGAAGCAATTGGCATGTTACTTTCTGCCCTGGGAAGCCTCAACTGCCACAAAGGGCCTCAATCTGATGGGATGTCAAACTGGCATAGTAAGCTCCCGTGACTGGCAGCATCTGTGCGTTTGCAATGACATCTCTAAATCCATCCAGGATACAAAAGTACTCTAAAATTGTAGCCTTTGTGTGTGTATGTGCTGTATGTTTTATTTATAAAGCTTTTAGAGATAGCAGCTTGTTCTCTAATTTATTTTGGGTTGGTGAGGAGGAGGAAATCTCATTGGCAAGATAGGGAATTTGCAATCTGAATTTAAAAGGAATGTGAAAAAAAAAAAAAAAAGTCCAAGGTTCTGGGACATGTTTGCATGAATAATAATGCTTCTAAAATGATAATGGATTGTGTGTCATCCATTTGTAGAACTGTAGAAGCTGCTATGATAAATAAAATGATATGTCAAATTTTTAACAGCATGGGGCCTGTGTGTGTCATTCATCAGATACAATTAAACAAGGAGAATAATTGCCTGCTTGCTAAGTGAAAAGTTGCAATGTCACAGTACCATGTTCAACTTTCATTTGCACAAGGGACACTTGCTCTGGACACCCAGTTAAGGGCCTGCCCTTGTTTTATGGGCAGCTGTGAAGCTGAAGGTGGGTGGATGTTTGCCAAGCTCTTTGAGGAGCCAAAGCTGCACTATTATGATTCAGTGTTTAAGACCTCTCATGTATTTGTAGGGGCTTCACCATGACTGACACTGCTGGGTACTTGCTCCCTGCCAGGTGCACAAAGTCCTTGCAGCGTTAAGCCTGAAATTGGTTTTGAGCCACAAAACCACCATTTTCTTCACAGCAATCCTGTACATCTCACTAGGACTGTGTTATTGGGTCTCCCCAGCCTGCCATTGCAGTGTTTTGCTCTTGGAGTATGTCCTAGTCTAGCAGAGTGTCATGGTTTAACCCCAGCCAGCAACTAAGCAGTGCGCAGCTGCTCACTCACTCCCCGCCCTGCCCATCCCCGTCCCCCCCCCAGTGGGATGGGGGAGAAAATCGGGAAAATAAATAAAACTCGTGGGTTGAGATAAGAATGGTTTAATAGAACAGAAAAGAAGAAACTGATAATGATAATGATAACACTAATCAAATGACAACAGTAATAATAAAAGGATCGGAATGTACAAATGATGCGCAGGGCAATTGCTCACCACCTGCCGACCAACACCCAGTCAGTCCCCGAGCAGCGATTCCCCACCCCCCCCACTTCCCAGTTCCTATACTAGATGGGACGTCCCATGGTATGGAATACACCGTTGGCCAGTTTGGGTCAACTGCCCTGGCTGTGTCCTGTGCCAGCTTCTTGTGCCCCTCCAGCTTTCTCGCTGGCTGGGCATGAGAAGCTGAAAAAACCTTGACTTTTGTCTAAACACTACTTAGCAACAACTGAAAACATCAGTGTTATCAACATTCTTCGCATACTGAACTCAAAACATAGCCCTGTACCAGCTACTAGGAAGACAGTTAACTCTGTCCCAGCTGAAACCAGGACACAGAGGAAATGATACTTGAAGACATGGCCCCAGCTCTGGGAAACGTATACTAGCAACATTGCTTTTGCACAGCTTAGGGATGGATCAGGACCTGCTAAAGCAGACCAGAGCCTGCCTTGAGCAGGGAGATACATACAGACTACCTGATCTCTGGGGTCGCTGCCTTGTCTAGGTTTCTATACCAAACCACGGCATGACTGTCACTGCCTGGAGGCTGAACTGGTGTTAGAGATGCGGTGGGTGGGCCAGTTCCTACAACTACTTGAAAGGGAGCAGAACCTCCTTTTTTTTATTCAGCCTTGGCTTGTTTCTCATTGCTACTTTTTGTTTCCTGTTCCTGGCATGTGTTGGTGCTAAAATAACTCCAAATTGCTGTCTACTCATTAACTAATAATAGGCAACTCCTTAGATGCAGATCATGGACAAGTGCATATTTGCTATACCAGGTTGTGATGTCTGCGAATACTTTACTGGAGGCAACAAAAAGTTCCATGAAATTACTTGAAAACGGCTTTTGGGATCCTAGATATTCTAGTCAGAGGTGAGGGAAAATGCCTTTTTTTTTTTCCTCTTTTTTTTTTCCTTTGACCAGGTATTTGTTGCTTCTAAGTCTTCCTGTGCAGATTTAAAGTGCTTTCTGTTATGTGCCTGTCTCTAAAGCAGGTTTATGGTATATGAAGACTTCCATCTGCACGAAGGTCTGGTGAAAAATACATAATTGTAACACCAAAGTTCTGCTTTTGACATTTCAGGGGTTTGAAATAAACATTTCTGCGTCAGGAACATTAGCCGCCGCCTTTCAGACATGAAAGTTCCCATTTACTTTCAGCTATGTAGTCACCTAATGCCCAAGGTTTTGTTGGTCTAGCAGAGGGTATTAGCACTCATAGATCTTACTAGTAAGATTATTAAAGTATGAAGAAATCTATTACATTGGCTTTCATAAGACTGTATTATTCTGCAAGGCACATGAGCAGATAATGTTAACTCCTCATTGTAACTTGATGCTGAGTGCTGTGCTCAGAAGCCAGGCTGACTGTGGACAGGATGGTCACTTAATGTTATTTTTCTCTCGTGTGTGTTCTTTCTAGGTTGAAAGTTCCGTGAAGCACCAGTTTATTGTGTTCGGCAGACAGTGCTCACAGTGCCTTTAGACTGTGCTGGGACATGAAAACATACCAGGTGAGAGTGTATGATGAACTGTCACTGGAGATAAGGCTGATAGTGTCAATGACAGTAACTTCAGTGTTATGGTACCTTATTCCAAGAAAGCTTTGCATCACTGAAATATATTCTTGACAGGAAAGCACCACTTGGGCAGCTGAGCTGTTTACTTCAGCATCTTGCCTGGGTGTTACAAGGAACGAAATGAAACTGCTGTGAGCACTGAGCCAGTGTAGATCCTTTGGTCCTTTTGCCTTCCAGATTTGCCACTGTAGCTGGAAAGATGCTGCTGCTGACCAAAAACTAGCAGCAGCGTCTTGCTCTACTGAACTGTGAGAAGCATCCTGATCCCAGGGCAGGATGGCTCCCTTGGATCCATCCCCATGGCAGACCCACTGCACACGTATGACTCTGGAGCTCTGTTTGGCCTGATGGGAATGTCAGCAATTTTGCTCACAGTGTTTATCAGCCCAAGATCTGGCTTTAAGTGTACAAGTGCAAACATCTCAAATGTAGACAGAGCCAATAGCTTTAAAGGTCAACACTGAAGCCTTCCGTATACATAGTACAGGGCTATCTGTGTTAGAAAGCTGTTGTAAATGGATTTGCTGGACTGCACTCAGTAAAACAGTGAAGCTGAGATTTGCAACTGAACAGTGCCAAGCTATCTTGGGTCATGGCATTGTGTGCTGTTGGGCTGCTCTTCATCTGCCACCTCTGTGTGTCCTTCCTCATGTGCAGCACGTATGGGGACTTGCCCAAGTCCTCATGGGCTCTGAGCTGCCCAGGGTCCACGTGGTTTCTGTGCAGCAGCTTGGGGCGTGTGTTCATGTCCATTGGCCGACTCAGGCGTAGCAACTGATCTCACTTTAGATGAGGTTCCTTTTGATCTTGCTCATGATCCTTGGGGACTGCTGAGCCTGGATGCAGCTGTGATTTGGCCAAGGGCTTTGAAGAGTCAGGGCCCTCCTGGGTGAACTTTATTGGAGGATGAGATCTCTGGGCTGATTCTGGCTGCCCAGCCATCCACTGCACTAACTGTGCCTGTGTATCTCCTTTCTGTGCATGGTTGGACTGTTCTACACAAGATTTTAGGCTGGCTTTCTATGGAAATGAAGCTTAGAGTTGCAGTCTGTGTAGGGGCATCTGTCTTCCTGCTTGGAGAGAAGCCCTGCATGCACACAAAAGCCAGTTCCAGCAACATTTACGGAGGGGCAGTGGTCTCAAAGATGTAATGTCCTGGCAGAGGTGGGTATGGAAGAGTCACTCTGGTATGCTCCCATGAGGGTAAGACTGCATTGAGAGCTCAGCCCTATTAGATACCCGAGAGTCCACCCACAAGGTTGTGCTTATGAATTTCCCAACCTTGCAGAAAGCTTCAGTTTGAACTTGCATATTGTTAAGCCACGAGGCAACCCTGCCATAGCATAGAAACAAAACTCCACTGTTTTGGGGGCTTTGCTTGGTTGTTTTTTTTCTTCGCTACATGAGATAAGTCAAAATGTCAGTGAGAGTGCGTGCTAAATGCTGGCTGAGCTCAGGCTGCCTGTGCTGGGGACAGTCTGCAGGCAAGAGCTGGCCCTGCTTTGGGAGGGTTGGTGGGGCTGGAGCTCTGGGTACAGGCAGCAGCAGGAGTAATGAAGGGTGTACACCTGATGGAGGTGCCAGAAGTCTTAGAGGGGAGCCGAGGTCCTCCTGATTTTCAGTAAGCTCAGGTTGTATTGCCATGTACATCCCCCCCCTCCTCCCCCCGCCCCGAGAAAAGACTCCTGTCCTGGTTTTGGCTAGGATAGACTTAATTTTCCTTCTAGTCACTGGTACAGTGTTTTGGATTTAGTATGAGAATAATGTTGATAACACACTAATGTTTTAGTTGTTGCTAAGTAGCACTTATCCTAAGTCAAGGACTTTTCAGTTTCCCATGCTCTGCCAGCGAGGAGGTGCACAAGAAGCTGGGAGGGAGCATAGCCAGGACAGCTGACCTGAACTAGCCAAAGGGGTATTCCATACCACAGGACATCATGCTCAGTATATAAACTGGGGGAGTTGGCCGGGGGCAGGGCAGATCACTGCTCCAGGGACTTGCTGGGCATCAGTCAGCAGGTGGTGAGCAATTGCATTGTACATCATTAGTCTTTTTTGGGTTTTATTTCTCTCTCTTTTTTGTTATCTTCATTTTCATTACAATTATTATTATATTTTATTTCAATTATTAAACTGTTCTTATCTCAACCCACAAATTTTACTTTTTTTCCTGATTCTTCTCCCCATCCCACCAGTGGGGAGGGAGGAGTGAGCAAGTGGCTATGTGGTGCTTAGTTGCTGACTGGGGTTAAACCATGACACTCCTGTCACTTGCTTCTCTCTCCTTGCTGCTCTTGTTATTTTTCAGGCTATGCCATCAAGTCTAATGAATCAGAAAAAATATCCCTTTTTCTTCTTAGAGAACTGTAGCTTTTCTCTTTTGCAAAGCCCAGATGATTTCCATGATCCTGAATCCATCATAGCCCTGTGAAGGCTTGCACCTGCACAACCCAAGGGGGCATCAAACTGCAAACATGAGAAGCTGGGGATGGCAGAGGGGACAGGGCACTGGGCATTGTGGGTGACCCAGCAGAGCATGCCGGGAATGCAGTCATGGTCTCAAACTAACCAGAGCACACAACACAGAGGCTATATCAGCTTCATGCTTTTATGCTGGTTTCAGGAAAGACCACTCCGGGTCTAAACTTAAGGTGGTTTGGGCAGGTGGTACCCAACTCCAGTCTAACAACTGCAGGTATAAAGTTCTCAAAAATTTTTTGAGGATCTCAAAACTTGTGTAGTTAATTTGTTCCAAACTCATGGGCTTATTTTGCTCCTGGGACTTCTGTGTTTGTATAGGAGCCCTAAGGCCAGATTTACTGAATTGGAAGTGCAGGGTCTTCATCATTATTACAGAAGAGGATTTAAGTACCTAAATCACACTGATACTTTATCAAAATCACACAGTAACAAGGAATAAGATTTTGAAACTCAGTCATTGGAAAACTGAAATTTTTTTGAAAAAAATACATCCGAACTATAAGAAAGGCCCTTTTTTTCCTACAATAAAGGCTGGAGGTGAGAGGAAGGGAAAGTCATAAAATATTGACAAGCCTTGTTTTTAATGCTGATAAAATTGCCCCTACACAGCTCTATAAAACATCTTTTCACAGAATTTTGAAAGTCTTGACTTTTGACAGTCTTGTGGCACATTGGGAATAGCCATGCTTTATCTGACAGAGGAACCCAAACAGGTGTGTTTCTTCTCTCGATGTTGCCAATGATTTTTGGGAACGGATGCTGTGAACTGCTGGTTTGGGGCCTCCAAGGGCTGGGTGATGGGGGAAGCAGGGGCTGGGGATTTGGGGTGGAGGGCAGAACGCCTGGTCCAGGCAGGGTGCATTCCCTGGGATCCAGTCCTGTGTGAAGCCTCTGGAGGGGAGAGGGTCCCTCATGGCAGACCAAGTGAACTTTGCTTTGCTGGAAGCAAAGAGTACAATAAGAGAAAAGCTGTGAGATGCAACCCACATCATGCCTTTCAACTGTCATAAATGTTTTCTTTTGTTTTGGGTGAAGGAGGGTTTGGAACAGTTTTTATTCAGGAGGCTCTGCTGATCCCTGTGCAGTTTTCTGCATGTACATCCTACAGCAGGCATGTCAGGGAACACGGCACATATTTTTTTTAATTTCATGGAGATCAAACAAAGTCAGCTTTGAAACACTGTGTGAAGATGAAGGTTTATCAAAATTAAAGAGCTGGATTAGGTGTGGGTCTTCATGTCACGTCATCTCTCCGAGTGTTTTCATGTTAGCATCAAAAACAAGAGCGAGGCTTTCTGACCTTGAAAAGAAATGCCTGAGGGAAAAACTCCCTCATGCAATTTTTAATACTCTTCCTAGTGACTTTTTTTTTTTCTGAACTGCTGTAGCACGATACGAGTTTGAACTAATGAATGTCATGCTCATATGGGGCAGCTCCAAAAATGAAAGACCTTGAGTGACTGAATGCTATTATTGCACTATACGAAGATGTTATCAAAATCACCTACATTTCTGACTTTCAAGTGTCTTGGTATCTTATAGTTAGCCTGTCTGATGCATGAGAGGCACACTCTAGATTTAGTTTCAAATCCACCACATAAAACTTTACTCAAAAAAAAAAAAAAGTACATAAAAGGGTGCACTATATGCTGATTATTTTTTCATTATCATTTTCATTTGCCTGATCTCTTTTATTTAAAGCAGTATTGCTAAAGGTTGCTCTCAGCAGTGATGTTCCTCCCTAATACTGGGGGAAGAAGGGATCATTTTCAGATCCCTTCAAAAGCCATTTCATTTGCAGGTCTTTGGAAGACATGGATGAGATTGTCATTGTGGTACAACCTTGGGTGCATTTTGTACCTTTAGCAAGGCACCTCAGTCATACGGCTTCTTTCCTGGAGGGGGAAGATGTCCTTCCTTTCAAACACCCCCATAGTGGATGTGTTAACTACTTGAGGGAGGCAGCAGACACTAGTTCTTGTACCATGTGAATTTTGAGGGTCCTCATCTGATGACATATTCAGCTTGGGCACAACTATTTGATATGGTAAGCTGCTCATTGGGGACCTGTTGTCATCAGGGCAAGTGTTAGGGATGGAGTTGTGTCCCTACTGAAGTTAGTGATAAAATATTCTGTGATTTCAGTGAAGGCAGTTTTATCCCTCTCTGTTTTGGGCAGGAGTATGAGGAGGTAGGGTTCACCTTTCATATGTGGCAGGCTCACTGTAAAAGGCAGTGGATTGGGAGTAGGGAGATTTAGTCCTGATTCTGCCACTGGCTTTCTGGGACACTGAAATTAAGTTACAGTACTTCTGTCTCAGTTTCTCCAGCAAAGGTGTCTCTCAATTGCTAATTCCCAGACTTACAACTTCCCCAACTCATGCTAAGTTTTTGCCTCAGTTTCTGCTTTTCTTTCAAGACTGTCACATTGGCTGTGTCTCGTTTTCAGTTTTACGTATTTCCCTAGCAATTTTTTATCTTGAAGTCATGCAGAACTTCTCGGTAATAAAATTCTTTTCCCTTCTCCATATCCCTTCCCCTGCTGCTTCTCAGGTTAGCAAAGCTTTCCACAATTTTCAGTCAGGACTTAAAAAGCTGGAAGAATACATGTCCTGCCTGAAAGCTGCTGAAATGAACGGGGGGGTTTACAGAAAAGGATAGGGCACGGCATTCTCAGGTCAAAAGTGATCTTAGTTCAGCATTGCAGAGGCACATACCAGTAGTGGGGAGGTGGGTAGGTATTGTGGTGAGCTGCAGTGTGATCCCTGCATGCTCATGCCAGCGGAGGTGTGAGCTTGCAGAGTGCAGTGAGGTGTCTCATCTAGTGCAGTGGCACCGTTTTAGAGCTCCTCAGTCTGAGTTCGATTCAGTTGTTTAACCTGCAGTTCTACAACGACATACACAAATTGCAAAACCACACATTTGCACTACAGAAGAATAAGATCTGAGGAGTTTTGCCTATTTGGCACGCATGCATATGACAAGAGACAGTAACACCAGCGGCACCACAGATTTCATAATCATGAACCCCTCTCGTCTTGGGAGAAGAGATGCTTAACCTACTTTAGCAAGTGAAAGCAGGCAGCGCATCAGCTTTATTTAGGTGGCCTGTGCTGTCTGTGATCCTTCCATGCCAGGACTGATTCATCTGTGGTCTTGTATGGTATAACCTGACAAGCAATAAGAGGAGGTTGTAGGACACGCATGGGCTTCTGGTTGACGCAGGATTAGTCCAAGGAGAGGGAGCTCAGCAGGAAACTGCACCCAGAGCCTCATGGCCAAACCCTTCTTGAAGATGCTGGTGGAGCCTGGCCTGGGGTCTGTGGCCACACAGAAGGTCCCTCCAGCCACGTGGTTTCCAGCTGCTGCAACAGGAGCCAGGGAAGCTGCTCTCTGGCTGAGCTGCTAGGAGACAACGTTACTCCTTCCTCTTCCTAGTGCTATGAGTCATCCAAAAAGGCTATTTCAATAAAATCCCTCTCCCACCAGACTAGTGAACTCAGCTTATAGTGCAGGGCTGTTGTCGTGCTGGGGCCCTGAGCCCATGCTTCCCAGTGTCATTTCTGCTGACCAGCAGCATCTCTTCTGCCATGGAGAAATGAAAGGGCCTTGCATTTTTCTTGGCAGCACCTCATCTAGCAGCCAGTGGGTAGTGTATTCTCAAACCCCAGCCACAGCCCCTTTTTCTTTGTGTGGCTGCCCGGCACAATGTCCCAGGGAGGTCTGGTGGGATTGAGAAGTTTTCCATCAACTATGCCCTGAAGCTATTTGCAGTTGGAGCTGGAAAAGTGAATTAAAACAATCAGTCAAGCCAACTGTGTAAAACAGCACTTTTCAGTGGGTTTGTGATGTGAGATCTGGGCTCTCAGTTCCCTTTTATTTTCCGTTGCTCTAGCCTTCCTACACTCTCTTACCCCAGTCCCACATCAGTAGTGGTCCAGCCTGGAACAGGCTGTAATTATTTAAGCAGAACTGCTACAAAAAGTGAAAGTTGTGACTAATGAGGAAGTGCTGGGAAGAGGTGCCTGTTCCCCCTAGACCACACCACCAAGGAGACGCTCCTGTCCCTTGCTCTGACAGAAAGCTTGCTGACATCTTCTCAGTCCTTATTAACTGCACCGGGGTTTGTGTTTTCACTTCGGTGCTCCCAGTGACCAACAGTTTGGAGGAGCCTTCCCACAGCCGTAGAGTTTCTCTTGGTTTGTTGCGTTCCAGCAACAAAGTACTCTAAAGATAAAACAGAAATTACTGGAAAAAAGAAATGCAAAATCTAGTTTGGTTACGTTTTTCTTCCTTTTCTATAGTTTGCCCATGAAATAGCTCTAGCAAAAATTTAATCTTAGCCTGTGCAAGCTACTGTTTTGAGTAGAAAGTAAAACCCAACAGAGAGGAAAAAATATTCAACAATCCTGTTTTAAAATAGACACACAGGCTGGTTGTGCCTGGGTTATTTTAGACTGTATTTTTCAACACATTTTGCAATGGCAGAGGAAAAATATGATATATAATCCTATGAAGATTGTTTTCATCAATTTACCAGAAAGAAATACAGCCTTTGTTTCCTTCATTAAATTGAAAGTCAGGGCTAGAAATAAATAATATTGTCAGAAGTGAAGAAAAATTCAATGGTTGAAGGACTTCTCTATCAGGAAGAATGTTTTCCAGCACACAAAATAATACTTACTTTTTTTTATAAGAAGGGAAAAATTTTAGATACTCACATTAAAAATTCCTATATCTGCAAATGTATTTTTGAAAAACGTATTTTCTTCACCAAATTGGCTATGCTAAGAATTTGGTTATCATCTTGGCTGTACTCTCTCATGCCTTACCATTCCAGTCAAAATGCTCAAGAACTCATGTTGCTAGTAACAAAATAGCCTCGGCAATCCTGAAAATTACAATACGTTATAAAACTTTACAGTGTACTTTTATAAGTTAAAATACTCCTTCCATAGAGGAATGTCAGCCTTTTATTTGTTCTATGGAGAAGGTCAATAGGAGAGTTGTTTTAACGGTAGAGAAACTCACCACTGAACAGATACTGAGTTTTTTCCTACGTGCAAGTGATCCTGCCCCAGTTAGACACATTTTGTGCAAGCAGAAGGAAAGTCCAACAAGTAGTTGCATATTCTGGATGCTTGGTAAGTGGCTGTTTTTCAAAGAAGCAAAAATAATAATGTAAAAAGATTATTTGGATGGTTAAACAGAAACAGTATTTTGCTCATCTGTAAAAATGAGTCTGCTAACAAAGTAGTTCTGATTAAGAGGTGGTGTGAAAACTTCTGTAAACAAATCAATATTTAATAAGGGTGAAAGAGAAGCTGATAGAAGTAATTAGCAGGACATTAGGAAATGCAGCTGGTTGTTGAGGGAAGATAAAAACATAAATGTAAAAAGACTGTAACTAATGAAGTTAAGGAGTTGGCTGCCCTATCCAAATAACATTTATGTCCTAAAACCTGCTTAAATGGCACAACCAAAAAATATCTGTTATGAGTTTGCAGCAGTGATCAGCAAAGATATGATTTGTTCTTGGCCCAGAGTTAGTCAAGTTTTATACCCATGAACGTGATGTCTTAGGCACCTGTCTGAGATGAGTCTCCCTCTGAAGGTGCCCGTTTCTCTTCATTGCCGGTGAAAGCAGCTCTCAGTGACAGGCTAGACAAATGCCAGATAAAGCTGAGATTAATTCTCTTCCTACAGCATTGCAAGAATTCTTGGTCTGTTATGAGTTTGGGTTAGAAGCCACCAGATTTTAGGGGAAAATAATAATGATGCTCACCTTGGGTTTGTTGGTTTGTTTTGCTTTGCTTGTGTTGTCCAGGTTTCTTCCATAGGCAGAAAGGATAGAAACTTCCTTTATAATAACAAGAAATAAAAGCAAAGATTCTCCCTTCAACACTTGGAGCTGCAACTTGAGGCTTTATGGAGAAATCTCTGCCGTCACGTGGCCCCTGATTAAACTGCAATGCAACCATAATGCCTCTCTGTTCACCCACAGTGAGCGTGTCCTACAGGTGCCCGAGGTACAGATAAAGTCTGACTCTATTAGCTGTGTCTACGTTGGTGCGATGAGGGAGAGCACAGGGCTTTACATATTGAAGACGGAGCACTTCAGGAGTGGGATGAAGTCCTCTATGGAAAAGGTGACGCCATGGGCTGGTGTCCCGCTGCCAGCAGTGATGTGAGGGTGCTGGGACACTGCCTGCTGAGCCCTGCTCCGGTGCCCAGAGGTGTAGCAGGGAAGTCTGTGCCGTCGTGAAGAAGAGCCTGCTCCTTTCTCTTCTCTGAAACTGGCCAGAACATCAAAGACAAGTATATAGGGAGACAAGCTACTTTCCTCATGGCCATCGTTAGGGAGCTGTGTATAGGACAGAGGGCTGGGAGTCATTTTTGAGTCATACAACAGGTATTTTGAAACTGAAAAGGAGGATCTCTAGAAACTAGGTATAAGGTGTGGAATTCAGGTCAAGAGTAAGATCCCTAAATTTAGGTGCCTCCATGTAGATGCCTACATGTACTCTTAGTATCTAAATGCACATTGTAGTCAATGGAGATCAGGTCAATGGAGCCTGGAGAATGATGTTGCTCACCCTAAAGTGGGGTAAGCTGGCTGCTCAGCTGAATCACTCCTTAGGCCACTTAGACTCCATTGGCTAGGGGTAGGATGCGGTGTCCTAAACACAGGTGCATTTCACCATTTCAGAGATCCTAGGAGGTCCCAGGGGGTCTCTGGAAGAACACAGGTCTCTGCAGACATCATGGTTGTACTCACCAGCCCTCTGCAGACACTCTTAGGTCCCTCAGATGGCACTCAGCAACTCGGATTAGAGAAGCAAAATGATTCCTAAAACTCCACTGACTATGCTGGGGGTTTATGCACTCAGCGTAAATGTAGATATCTAAAATTTAGGCCTCTTAATCTGAAATTGAATCATAACCAAGCTCTCACCAGTATCATTCAGCAATGGGCACAGCATGACTGCTGTGTTTAAATGAAATGTGCTGTATTTGTCATGGTAGCTAAGTGACTTTCCAGACAAATCTTTCTCCACTCCGAGCAGGCAGTCCTTTCAACCAGCCTATGTCCAGTCCCAACTGCTGGATGCTTTTCAGATGTAAGGTGGCAAAGGGAAAATCCTTCTACTATGCCCCAAACAGGCAGGGAAGCATGAACTCTGTCCACCTTGTTTACCGCAGCAGATGCTCGGGGACTTGCAGGCAAGTAGCTCTGTTCTGCTGTGCCCTCACCTCCCCCTTGCCTTGGTCAACATCTCACAGCTTGACCTGAGGGGTGGATGGACATCATGGGGCAAGTACAACATGTGGGGTCAGCAAAAGAGTTGCTTTGTGTTTGAGCCATCATGTGAAATCCTTTGTTTCTTCAGTTGCCTTGGGGCAACGAATTCTTGTTCCCCCCCACTAGCTTTGTGATTAGTAGCTGTGAGTCAGATGCTTTTTTTAGACTTCAGAAATGCTCTTAGCCTCCTAGAAAACTACTTTGTGGGGTCAGTGCTGCCATGTTCACTCTCCTGCTGGAGCTGTCATTAAAGTACCCCTGAGAGGATCCCTCACCCCAGGTGCCTTTTTGGGTTCTCCCTGGATGCCAGATGCTGTCCCAGCTTTTCTCACCAGTTTTTTTTCTGGTCCCTTGCCACACACTGGCTTTTGGCTTCCTCAGATGCTGCAAAGTGCTATGTGTCTCAATTTTTCACTTTGTTGCTGTGGACAAGTGTGCACGCGGGAGGGAGAACTGGTATTTAAATTTTCCAACCTTCAACTTCATATTACTGCTTGTAAAGCAAACACCCAAATCATTTATTTCTAGGCTTCTGCCTTGATTCCCAGAGTTTTGATTTAATCTTAAAATATTTAATCATTTCCTTGGCAAATGACACTGAAATTGGACAGATGGTTTAAACTTAGCTCTCTTCCCTGGAGAAAAGCTGCTCAATTAAAACAACTGTAGCTCTCACACATTCAATTCATCCTTATCAGCCTGTCCCAATTAATCCTTTAAATGCAATGTTACATAATGTGGGATCCTCTCTCCCTCATTTACTTTTCCATCTTGTCATTATTTCCTCCGTGTTTGCTTACCTGCACAGTGTTGTTGGGAGTCAGAACAAAGCTGCCACGTGGAGAGAGGTGTGTGAAATTTCCAAGTCACATCTGTTAGAGCAAAAGGGAGGGACGTACATAAGCCATCATACTCAGTCACTCATGCTTTTACTCTCTGACTTTATTTTTCTCCATGGACAGATGATCTTTGCAAATCCTTAAAATAGCAGAATTAAATTTCTATTATGCCGTTTTCTGTATAGCTACCTAATCCCTTTCTGCTGCTAGTGCTGGAATTGCTTGGCTTACGTGGTACTCGCTGCTTGTGAAAATGTGTTTCTGTGTGTGCTGGGGGAAGTGCAGTTTATTTAGCTGTAGAAGGGAGAGAATTAGAGCTGGGCTCAAAAAGACCAGAGTAAATGGCCATAATAAATCCCACTGGAGACTGGGAGATCTAACACTGTTAGTCTCGTCTCTGTAGTACTGCCTGCATCGTTTCACTCCGCCACAGTATTAAGAACAACAATTTGGATTTAATAGGCCTGGATATAATTCAGGCAGTCAGTGAGGGTGAAGTTCTGCCTTGAGGAGCGCTGGCCCATGTTCCATGGCTGTGCTCCCACAGAGAGGCGAAGAGCAAGCCTGGGAGCAGGCACATGCACACCAGGTCCTCGTCCTCTGGCTCCTGCTGCCTGTTATCTTGGCTGTATGTTGGGTCAAAGCATCCTTGGGTTCGTTGGGTTCAGGGTAGCTGGCGGTGGCTTGGGCTGGTGGTGGTGTGGGCTGCTCTGGGCCCTATGTGGCTTTCATGTGCCCCATGGCCATCCAACTGTTTCAAGGTGGGTCTCCAGAACCTGTGAGCAGGCTCAGGCTGCGCCCACTGAGAGCATCGCCTGGGGCTCCCACTGGAGAAGAGTCGGGGCCCAGGGAAGAGCAAAATTAATGCTTAGGATGGACTTGTTCAACCTACCTTCAGATTGTAATGGAGGAGACTGCCCCAAAATGGCATCTCTGGCCACTCTGGTTCTGCTCGAAATGTTACAGGCTAAGCATCACACAGTTATCTGTTACTGGTCCAGAGCTGATAAATAGGGCAATAAAACCTTAAATATGAAGGACTTTGAAGCTAGTCCTGCTTTGAGTGGGAGGTTGGACTGGGGACCTCTAGGAGTCCCTTCAGCTTGATTTTTTTCCATGATTCTGCAGACAGAGAATATTAAGTGCAATTATGCCTTTAACATTTGTATTAGCAAGGAGAATCATCAGGAAACCCCAGACAAATTCCACTGGATTTTTCCTCTAAATAAATGAATAGAATAAGACAATCTGCTTTACATATTTATTTAAACACCTTCCTAGGGTATTGTTTTGTTTTGTTTTTCCTGAGTAATTCCTTTGGCTGCTAACTGTACTGAATGATTGGCTGTATGGAGAGGGGAACACCCCACATCTTTAAAAAATCTGGAATTTCTTTGGGTTCTACAGTAATTAAAATAAGGTTTTGTTACTTTCCTGGAGCAGATCTTTTTTTTTTTCTTTTTCTGCAGCACTAGTTCATTTACTTGAGAATATATTTGAATGCTGAGCCATGAAAGCAGAATATTCTGTTTGAAACTGAAGAGATTTATGGGAGCCACTGAAAAGTAGCAATGTGTAAAGCTCTTTTACTCAGTCTCTATATCAAAAAGAAAAACTTATCTAATAATCCTGCAAGTCAGAAACAGAAACAATTTATTGACAAGGCAGGGTTTTTTCACTACTGTTTGTTTGTTTTTCCAGTACTACATCCAAGACAGTAATTAAACTTGGAAGGTAATGGGAGACTGCTTACCTGGGAAATTATTCCACTGCTTCATTCTCCAGGAATTCTTCTGGGTATTCAGGGAAATTTCAGGACCTAATTCCTTCCTGTTGTTTCCAGATTTATTTCTATGGATCACACACTAAATCATTAATATGCCTAAATGGCATATACATGAAGAAAACCCAAGACAAACCCCAAAAAAATCTTCATGACCTAAGACATCTGTAAGCTTTTCCAGAATTTCTGTTACTTGGGAAGGTCTAATCACTGATCCTCCATAAATCCAAGTAGTTACAACTATGCATATGGTATTTCTTTGCAGTAAAAAGTCTGAGGCTATTATGTTTAGGTAATATGTTAGCAGGAAAAGTATCTTTGCCATTTGAAAAGGGGAATTCTAAAAATAGGAATTGAAGTATTGATCTTATTTTTATCATTCTTGTGGATTCTTATCCTCTTGACAAAAACATTTTGACCTAAATTTTCCCTGCTGAGGTTCCTATTTACAAGGCTGAATCAAAACACTCACTTTTCATGTCTCAGTCTCCCCAGCTGTAGAAAAATTATATTCTGGCCATGGAATGGTGTTGGGAAATTAATTTGATTTAGATACACTGAGGGCTCTGGGGTCCCCAGTGACAATGGGTTTTGAAGGTATAAAGTCTTCTTGTTGCTATTGGAACAACCAACTTACTTACTTACAAATATTTGTAGATGAATGACTGGAAATGCAAACTCACACAAGACCCTGATTGTTTCATTCTAAGCAGCCATCTCTGAATGCCCCTAATTTGTGGAAATTAATTATGAAACACAACCATATGTCCCTGTAATTACAAGAAAATAGATGGAAGCTGAGGAGACCGGGTGCATCCCATGCATGAATAAATCTTCTCATCAAAGACGCTGGCCGTAATGCCTCCTTGAGGGAATTCAATCCAGCCACACACTCATGGGCTCTCTCCATGGCATCCCACCATACTGCTACACATTGGGATACCATGAAACTAAATCCTCTGGAAAAGTATTTACAATAGCAAGCTGCTGAGACTTTTGCTTAGAAGTGGAGGAGTGAGGGCTGGGTTTTCGGTGGCGGCTGAAGCACTTGCCCCTCACTCTCTGCCTTTTAACAGTGACTGTTAGTTCTCACACCCAAGTCACCTCCAAAACCTGGGGAACAGTAGGGATTACCCTCAGGCTGGTTTTCCCCTGTCCCTGCTCTCAGGGAGATAGTAGGAGAGCCACGTACGTAGTGGTGAAGCTTCAAATCGATCCTGAGGTGCTCCAGCTGAGCAGGAGCAGTTCAGCGCTGGCTTGGCATGGAGATGGCTTTGTGGAGAGCAGGGGCTGGCAGCTGCTTGAGCCACTGCTGCCAGGGGATCCTGGAATTTATTACTCATTATCTTTAGGTTTTCTGCAGTCACTAGCAATGAAGAAATGTACACATCTGACTCAGCCATTGTATTCCAGGATTAATTTATTGACTTGTGTGGAGTTACTACTCCTGTTCCCCACTGATGGGGCAGGAACAGAACTCCATAAGCATCTTGGTGAAGGTCACATAGAGGGGGACCGTACCTGGAGCAACCTAACAATTTGCCAATATGTGGTAGCTGTTTTCTTTTGACTGACTGTGCTGGGAGAGCAGCAAGGATATGATCTTCAAAGCCCAAGACAAGAAGAAAGCCTTAGACTAATCTTGACTCTACCAATGGTGTGTGTGAAACTCTTTCAGGCTGTCGTTTGATCTCTGGGAGATAATCCCTGGTTATTGAACTTAGGTCATCATCCTGCTCTCCCTAGGTCACTGCTGCCAGTCTTCATCGGCTGGTGCTTTCAGTTAAGTGACTGGCAGGAAAAAAGGATAGGAAGAAACCTGAAGCTGCGTTGCTCATGACAGCTCAATATTACAGTATCCTCTTCAGGACTGTTATCCTGCACGGAGCCTTTGTTATTAGAGATGATTCCCTGTGACACTATGTGATTTAAAACTTATTGCACAGCCTCTGACACTTCTTTGCACATCTTCTGCGTGGCCATCCATCAAAGAGGCAGTTCAATAAATGAATGCGCAGCTGAACACAAAAGCATATACAAGTCTTACACCCAATAATTTTATTTAAAAACCCGTGTGTGAAGCTGAGCTCCCTTCTTACCATTTTCTCCCTCTGGAGGCTCTGTTGTTTTTTAATGTACAGTAACCACCATAATGTGTGCTTTACTCACTAGACTAATGGTTAAATATTTATTCTCTTTTTTTTAGGCTTTGACTATAATTAAATGACTGCTGTCAACCATCTTACATCCCCAACAAATAGGCCAAACAGATGCAAAACTAAGTATGTCTAAGGAGCACAGACTCAAGCGCAGAATTAAGCCTTCCAAGTGTAATAGAAAATGTGGTGGGACCAAAGAAAACCTTCAATCCAGTTGTGCTTGACTAACAAAGGTTCAGCCCAGGAAATACTTGGTGTGGACATCAAAAACCAGCAGCAGCAGTTTGTTTTCTTTTTCCTCAGGACTGCTTGCAAGCTTCATGACAACCCATTTTTCCCTTTTTTATCCCCTAGGTGCTCCCTGTGGTAACCTTTGGCATTTTGTATCCTGGGAGCAGGATGTTTCCCATGGTGTGTCAATAGCAATTTGGTTTTCTCTGAAACCAAATTGAAAAATTCAGCTGACAAGTCTAATACCTGTGACTTAAATGTGTGACAAATGCAAGCTGACTTGAACAGTCATTTCAAGTAACCTGTCAAGATATTGAAGTTCTTGGGTCAATTTGAAAATGAGAGTAAAAGCCATTAATATCTATTAATGTAAAACTAGCATTGACAAAGCAGTGTGTCTTTAAACTGGGTAGAGAAAGGCATATGGCTGATGTATTTGGAAATAGTTTGTGAGGACTAGAGCAGGGTCAATATTGAATGCATAGCCCTTGTTTTGTCAGTTTCTTTTCTCCCATTTTATAAATTTGATATACAACAAGCCATCTATCTCTAGAAGCATCACGTGAAATTCACAACCCTGGAGAAAACCCTGCTCAGATTTGCCAGCAGTCAGTTCTGATTTTTGGATTTAAAGCTATCGTTGAAATTCTCCAATTATAAGAATGGTGGAGTTAGAGGCTGGGCATGGTATTACACAAATCCATCAACTTAACTGCAGCCCACTGAAATGGTAAGTATTGTGAGACATTCCAGCATTGTGAAATTTGTCTCTGTCTTGAATTGGGGTGAAAAGTTGGAATTCTGAAATGCTTTGCAGAATAGAAAAGCTGAAATATTTCTGGTGGGCAATATCAGACAGGTTTCTTGAAATGCAGCATTTCAGTGGTGTCAAACTGCTATGAATGTCAGGCAATTTCATCTAACAAGGTGAAAAATATATTCTACCCCATCCTGTCCTGCTCTGTTCTATTGTCAGTGAGATGGTAAGAGAAAAGGGTGGCTGGAGATGAAACAAGACAGCGAATTTTGATTTTTAATTATTCACAAACTTTTTCCATGGAAAATATCAAGTGGGAGCTCTTCCTGGGAAACTTCTTTATATGGTGCCATCCCCCATGTAGTTTAACAGCGGCAGATAAAATATGTCATATCTTCCCTCGCTGCTCACCCCTGCCAGCACTTTTCTTGTCCTCGTCTTTCCTCCTGCACCTTGACATTGGCATGTCCTGCGGCCGAGGTCCACAGCTCCTCCTGGCATTGGTCACTGGTGCTGTGTTGGGGCTCTGCTGGGATGGCCCCACCAGGACATGGCACTTCTGTGCCCATCTGGCAGACCCACCTTTAAACAAAAGGGGGATTTTTCTACCCAAAGTGTTCACAGCCTAAATAGCGCTGAGGACTCTGTGTTAACTGTTCTCATGAACCTGATAGACCTCCCCACACATTAAATAGAGCTGGATGATATGTCTTTGCAAAGGGAGAGCCGTGTGGCCTGGGATTTTTGCTTTCTGCTGCATGCCTGCTTTGGGGGTGGGCTGTTTTGGGAGGGATGTCTATCTTTCTCACAGAGATGGTAGCTATGTCTGTGTCCTCGTTGGACTGTGGTTGGGCAGCCTGGAGGTGTCACATCTCTTCTCCTGGAGATTTCTGCAGCTTTGGACATGCTGCCAGAGCAGTTTGTGGGGTTGTCCTGCAGCCTATGACCAACAAAACAAGATGGTCACTTGAGCAGTAGGTCTAGCAGGTGAAAAGGCTCCAGTCGCAGCAGTGACCAGCATCTCCTTGTGGTAGTCTTGTCAGCCAACCCAGCTACAGCAGAGAAGGTGGTCAGTTTTTTGCTGAGAACTAGATTTTAAAGTTATACAGAGAGCAAACAGGACCTGGTGGGATTCCTGTACGTGCTTCAGTGCCTGACTTGGATGCTAATGGGAGTTAACTTCAATGTGATACTGGAAAATCCTACCAGCTGCCACCCTGCACCTTTGGGAGCCAAATATGAAAAACGTGAAAACAGAGTTGATGTAACTGACAGAGACTCCCACTGGGCACAGCGTGTTCCTGGCTTTGGGGGTGGATCCTCCATTTGTTCTCTCTCCTTGGTTCTTGTTGGCTAAAATTCTAAAAGATCTTAAGTGGATTTATCTCCAGCTCTGTTTTCTCTGAGTGTTTAGGCATAGGCAAGCACTTGGCTATGGAACTTACAGTGAGAGCTATTCAAGTGTTTTAATTGTAACATTAGTTGTGTGGAATTTGGAACATTGTCTTTTTAATGAATTGCATTCAAAAGGACTAATTAGTATTCTGATAGGGTGCTGTTTGTGTGTATGCCTATCTGCCATGCAACCTACTGCTAACAAAGCACAATACTCACATCTGTCCAAGATATTAATCATTCTTCAGTGAGAGAAAATACCTCATTTTAATCGCTGTGCCATTCTACACGTCCCATTAATTAGCATTTGTTAAACACCAAGAGCATGCTTCGTGCTGTGGAGTACAGAGCTTGCAGACTGGGCACAGATATCTACTGAAGCAAAGGCCATGCCAGGAGCGGTAGCCACCCAAAAGCAGGCTGGGGACGGTGGCTGGGGAGGGGAATTGAAGCTTCATTCCTTAGACAAGACAAGGACAAAGAGGGGGTCTTGTAGCCTTGGTCAATTCTAATTAGCTGAACATTTGAATGTGGTTGAGGTAGGGAACCTCTTAGTGGGATAGTAGGGTGCCTGGGACTTCTGATGTGGTTGTTTTGGGGGAAGGAGCAGAAATCATCCTGTTCTCACTCATACTATGATATTTATCGAATATTTGGGTCTGATGCAGGCTCTGCATGCCCTAAGCCTCCATCTTGTGCTTTGGTGGTGGTGGTGGTGGAATAAATGGAAAGCACAGGGGCTAGATGGGGGCTGGATGGCTGCAGTCCTTGCTCTTGTTGACTCCAGTGCAGCTTTCCTCTCCATGAGGGGTTTACCGGGCTGTGACAGGGTGGGACACCTATTAGTGACAGGCATTGGAGAAAATAATTGGATTTCATTGATTGGACTGAGCATAGCCACAGTTTATCAGTCTTCCTGAAAGCCCAGACACTGGTGATGGTAAGGGAAAAACATTTTTGGCTATACATGGGATTAGCTGAACGTGATCATTTAAAAAATAAGGGAAGACCTGATCAGAAGGAGAGACTGCAGTGTCAGTGGCTTGCTTGGCTGTTATGAGAGTGCTATATTTTAATCTCAAATTCAGAAGTAATAATGGGGATAATTTTTCTGCACTGAGGGCGAAGATCTATTTTTTGTACTTTCAAGAGCTGTTTGCTTGACAGGGAAGGGACTCCATTGACAGATGATTTAAAAATTGTGATCAAAACTGTGGTGAACCCTCTCACCTTCCCTGGCTTTTTGACAACCCTCCAGCTGAGCGAGGTGGTGGGATCGTAGGGCAGAGATGGAGAGGTGCTGGTGATGCTGCTGCAATGCTGCCCAGCTGCTGATGTGGACACCGACGGCCTTGGCCAGGTCACACAGAGCTGTTGGATGTGTGCTCCCCACCCCGGGGATGGGCTCGGGGCACTGGTAGAGCAGGGGGATCTCTGGAGGGGATCTGCCAGAGAGCAATGTATGGTGCAATGTAGCCTTTGGCTTTGGCTTTGAACCTGAGTTCCCGAATTAACAAGCCAGCGGGTTAGTGTGCTCCCTGCAGTAGCACCGTGCTCCTTTGCTGCCTGAGCTGGCTCGAGAAGGAGGATATTAACATTAATATTAATGCAGCATTTATTTCTCTCGTGTTCTTGACATTCAAAAAAGTGAATGTATAATATACAGAGGTCAAGGTAAGCCAGTCCTGCCATTTCAAAGAGAACAGGAGATGAAGACAGAATAGCTCTCTTCTGTGAGTTCAACATTTCCATAAGGGTATTTCTGTCTTAACCTTTTTATCACTGTGGGTGATTTCTAAGCATTTCTCTATGTATCCATACACACACACATATACACACAAATATACGTATATATGCATATATATACTGCTGTAGCTCAGGGCAGTATCTTGGTTGACTTGCAGTTCTACACTCACACACAGAGGAGTATGTCTTTCAGTTACTTGATCAAGGAGTAATAACTACCAAACCCCTAAATCTGGCTGAAAGATTCTAAAATGATAAATCTTTTTTCTCCAGAGATATGAGGTTTAATTTTGGCTGAACAATTCTCCACACTTTTGGGTTCCCAATGATCCATTTATAGCTTATCAATTAATTTTCATATTTCTACTCTGTGGAGATGTGGAATTCATTTCCTGCTGGAGAGGTTACTGGAATGATAATGCGCAGGTGGCTTGAGATATAGCATAAATATATTATGCTTTGGTATGTCTCATTTATTGTGTAAATAGGCATACGCTCCATGCAGATGAAACAGCTTGATACTGTAGCAGCGTCGTGCATTGGCTGGCAGTCATTTGCAAGGTTGTTCAATAATGCAAGTCAAGCAGTGACCACAGAAGCTATGGCTTCAAATAGGGTGCCCTCCGCACAGAAGCTGGAGGATACGAGGCTGTTCTCATCACTTTGTTTTGATGGCATTTACTGGTGCTTGCAAACAGTAAATGAAATGCAAGGGAAAGGATGCAAGACCTCTGTTATTGCGAGGCCTGTAATGGTGTTGTATGCCTGCTGTCCTTGGAAAGGCCCTTTATTTCCTGATTTCTCTATAGCAGCCCTCATCTACTAACCTTAGAGTAGTAAGGGAACATTCAGGCACCACAATTCTGTGCCCAGATTAGTGTGGGAACATTTGAATAGCTATCTGCTCACTAATTGTGGGACCTTTAAGGTGTTTTTATTGGAAAGGTGGCCTCTCTCAGTTCCTGTTGGCTGTATTTTGGGATAGAGTTTCTCACTGTTCTGGGAATTGAATCCAAACAAATCTTAGCTCCAGTCAGAAGACTTTGGAGGACACGTCTGTGTTATTTGTCCTGAAATCATTGCTTCAGAGGGGCTCTGTCTGCCGGTCCCTGTATCCTGCAGCTGTGGTATTATGAAAGAATCACTGTTATATCTAGGGGAGGGCATGGGACTTGGTCATGATTTACAAGCAGGAAGCCTCAAAAAAGGCATTAAGAAAGAAAAGGGAAGGAGGAACACATTTTTGTCTTGTGCTCCATGTGCTTCATGATATTGTGTCTGGGAGAGATGAGGGGAACTGGCCTGTCCCTCCGTCCCAGAGTGAGGGCTGCTCATTTGCAGTCTGCATGGTGTTACTTGGTCCTGAGGGATGCTCAGGTACCACAGGAGCCCTGGCTTTGGGTGCTGGGAGCAGCTCCCGCTCTGGATGCTAGTATTGGGCTGTCAGTGGGTTTGATTTGTAATGACCATGTTTGCAGAAACCACCATGACAGTTGGTTTCCCAATGTTTTTAGATAGGTGCAGCCATAAACCAGACACTTCCATGAGAATTACTCTTTGCACAGGTTTTGGCAGTGCTGCTGAGGGACTTGCAGCTCAAAATGGCCCTCCCCTTTTGTCTTTTCTTTCCAAAGCCCTCTGTTTCACATTCAGCTATGCTCAACAAAACCAGCTGAGACAAATCTGCCACTGCTGCTCACTTCACAACGATTTGCAAAACAGATCTGAGCTTGAACAGTTGTTACACAAATTGGGACTCAATGCGCAAATGAAAACTAGAAAACAAACAAATAAAACACTGCACATGATTGTTGCACTACATGCCTCTCTAGGAGATGGGCTCGAGGAGGGATGTTTGCTCTTTCTTTCCTCAGAAAGGCATGCAGGTTGCCAGCTGCTTTCCCTGTTGTCAGAGCAGCAAAACCCAGGAGAGGCTCGTTCTGCCATCAGATGAGTGGGAGAGCTTCCCATTGCCGTCATGAGTGGCAAAGTGCATCCTACGAGGGCAGAGTTTGGCATCATTATAACTAACTCCTGGAATTTTTTCTCCGCTTGCATTTGACAAGATGTTAAGAGATTAAGCTGCATACATGCCTAAAGCCTTGAATGGGTCCATAAATAAATAAATATTTCTCTGCAAAGAAAATACCTCCCAGACATCAAGAATTGCTAATACACCAGGGGATGCTCTGAATACATGCAAGAAGGGGAGGAAGGGGCCATGTGATGAACAGATGGGGGATTGTTATTACAATGGCCTTATCTCCCTTATAGTTTAAAAAAAAAAAAAAAAAAAGGTTCCAATGAACTTCTACTCTCTTGCATACCATGGAAACAGCAGTATCTGCCAGAACAAACACTGTGCAACCTAATGACCATTCTCTTGAAAATACCACTATAAAAAATTCAGCACCTGCGAGCAGTTTATGAAGTCCTGGTACAGCCTGACCTAAAAATTCAAATCAAAATAGGTTTTTGCCTATTCACTTTGACTGAAAGGCTGATGCACAGCTGTTGGTTTGGGAACTGGGTGATTTTTCAGCTCTTTTAGTTAATGACCAAACCCCAAAATAGTCAAATGACTATTTAAGTCAAATGACTCAAGCCATAAGCTCTCTTGGACAGCCTTGATCTTGGTGAGGAAAATTTTTTCACTCTTCTATGGCCTGATTCAGCCAGACTTTCTCTGGGGGATACTCCCAAGTGTCAATCACAGCTTAAATCCAGCTTTCATCCTGCAGTATCCTGCCCTTGTGGCTAAATGATAGAAACACGTATTAGGCAGTGCAGGAGGCAGAGGGAACACACTGGTTTCTGGTGAATCACACCCAAAACCAGCGACACGGCTGCATGTTACAACAGCCTTTGTAGTTCCCTATCTACAGGCAGAAACAACAGGTGATGCAGAACAAATAAAATGGCTGAAAGCTGTAGTGCCAAGTGAGTTTGTACAGAAAAAACCTGGCCTGGAATAAGCGGCAGTAACTGGTATGTCAGTGTGTGAGCCTAAAGCAGGAGCTATTCGCAGCTTTGTATGGGGCAGGTCTCAGACCCTCTCTGTGCCTCAGCTTCCCATCATGGACAGTGCTTGCTGAGATGGCTGATCAGCTGGTGTAGCTCTTCACTTGCTTTTGATTAGCTTCTCCTCTGTGAAGAACACCGCTTAAGTAAAACTGTCCTTTCTTTTAAGGGCTCATGCTGGGATCTGGGAATTTGCTGGGGCAGGATAAAAAAATGTTCTTTTAGTCCTCGTGGATTAAACTGCCATTGAAATAACAAGTAGAAATAATGTAAAAGAAATTCCCTTACCCTTTTAGTTGATCTGTGCCCTGCTCTTCTTGGGCTCTTTGGGAAGCACTAAAATTGAGGGGGAAAACTTTCTTGTGATATTGTTGTTGCAGGTTTGTATAGGCAGAAGGTTTAGGTGGGCTGGTGTTGGAAAGTTTACCATTTCCACTTTGGTTTTAGGATCATAGAATCATTTAGGTTGGAAAAGACCCTTAAGATCATCGAGTCCAGCTGTAAACCTAACACTGCCAAGTCCACCAATAAACCATGTCCCTAAGCGCCTTCTCTACACATCTTTTAAATAAAAGCAATGGGAAAAGCATCTGAACATGGATTCTCAGTAAGTCTGTGCATTTTGAAAATACCTGTGTTGGGAGAGGAGTGTGTACAAATGCAATTTTCAGATGAAAACCAGAATTATTAATGACTTTATAATAATCACTCATGCCTCTCATATAGAGCTAGTGCTACTCTGGTGGCCTTTTTTCATCCATCTGCAGCAACTGTTGTAGCAGAAAGTGCTATTACTGTGCTAGCTTTCGATTAATAATGCATACATTGAAAGTGCTTTTTCTAAGGTCTGCATGCCTTTTCCATAGAGTAGAAAAGTGATGACAAACATAATTTATGCCTGCTCTTGTAGGTCTTTGCTCTTTGTCCCATGGCACATAATTGCCCATGCTTCCCATGTCTCTCCCTGCCCCCAGAGCCTGATGGACATGGGGAGGACATGGGTGCCGCCTTGGTTGCCACCAGGCTCAAAGGGTCACTCAACTCTTGCACAGGACAGGAGGGAATATCAGAGGGAATAGATAGGATATCAGTATTTTGACTGTACACAGCACAGAAGAAAACATCTTATGGAGCCAGCAGGCTAGCCTTCCACTAGGCTCTGCTGCTACCAGCAGGTTGTTGGTATTGAAGGAGTGAATAGTAAAACAATGAATGCACTTCAGTCATCCGGTGGTCCTACTGGTATTGATGTATTTTTCTCCTGATTTCAGAGCATCCCTGCAGTGTAGAATCTCTCTGTTATCAGATTAGTTTTTGTGATAGAGTTGGTTTGGAAAAAAGATTTTGTTGCTAGAGAAAATTGCAACTTTGGGGAGAAATATCAAAACCTGAAATATTTCAAATCAAAATCATACATTTCCACAATGAAAAAGCCAGGGCAATAAACTTCAGTACCTGTCTAAAGAATGGGATAGACACCATTTTCTGAAAAGGCAGCCTTTTCTCTTCCTTTCCTGGGGAGATGTGTGGTGTAACCACGGATATCGGGATTGCAACAGGTCCAGATTTTAACTTCCATATGGCACAGCAGTGCCACCACGGAGACTGGGAGAGGTTCCTGAAGACTGGAAGAGAGCAAATGCCACTCCTACCTTCAAGCAGGGCAAGAAGAAAGGTCCAGGGAACTACAGTCAGCCTCACCTCAGTCCTTGCAAAGGTGAAGGAGAAAATGCTCCTGGAAACTATTTCCAAACACATGAAAGACAAGAAAGTTAGGAGTAGTCAGCGTAAGTTTACAAAGAGGAAATCATGTGTGACCAACCCTGCAGCCTTCCACGATGAGATGACTAGCCTGGTGGATGAGGAGAGAGCAGTGGATGCTGTTTACCTTGACTTTGGTAAGGCTTTTGACAGTGCCTCCCATAACATGCTCATAGACAAGCTGACAAAGCGCAGATTAGACAAGTGAGCAGTGAGGTGGATTGAAATCTGACTGAAAGACTGTGCCCAGAGAGTAGTGATCAGCTGCACAAAGTTCCGTTGGAGGCTAGTAGCTAGTGGTGGACTGCAGGGCTCAACACTGGGGCAAGTACTGCTTAACATCTTTATTAATGGACCTGGCAGATGGGACAGAGTCCACCCTCAGCAACTTTGCAGATGATACAAAACTAGGCAGATGATACACCAGTTTGTTGTGGTGCCATCCAGAGGGACCTCAACAGGCTGAAGAACTGCATAGAGAGGAAACTCATTAAGTTCAACAAGGGGAAATGCCAAGTCTTGCTCCTGGGGAGGAACAACCCCGTGCCCCATTAAATGCTGGGGGCTGACCAGCTGGAAAGCAGGTCTGCAGAGAAGGACCTGGGGGTCCTGGTAGACAACAAGCTGACCATGACCCAGCAATGCACCATTGTGGCAAAGGCCAACGGCCTCCTGGGCTGCATTAGGAGGAGTGATGCCAGCAGGTCGAGGGAGGGGACCCTTCGCCTCTGCTCAGCACTGGTGAGGACACATAAAGAGTGCTGGGTCCAGTTCTGGGCTCCCCAGTACAAAGGAGACATGGACATACTGGAGCAAGTCCTGCACAAAGCCATGAAGATGATGAAGAGACTGGAGCATCACTTCTATGAGGAAAGGCTGAGAGAGCTGGGACTGTTCAGCCTACAGAAAAGAAAGCTCAAGGTGGGTATAAATACCTGATAAAAGGAAGTGAAGAAGAGGGAGCCAGCCTCTTCTCAGTAGTGCTCACCAACAGGACAAGAGGCACTGGCCACAAATTAAAAAAAAAGAAAGAAAATTTAATCTGAACACATGAAAACCCTTCCTTCCTGTGAGGGTGGTCAAACATTGGCACAAGGCTGCCCAAAGAGGTTGTGGAGTCTCCATCCTTGGAGATATCCAAAACCCAACTGGACACAGTCCTGGGAAACCTGCTCTAGCTGACACTGCCTGAGCTAGGAAGTTGGACTAGATGATCTCAAGAGGTCCCTGCCAACCTCAACCCTTCCGTGATTCTGTGATATTTTAGTTGTGAACATTTGCTTGCATCTGATAAATAAAAAATGCTTTCAGGGAAACAATTACTTGAAGTGCAAAACTTGAAATATAAATAAGAAAGAAACCCTTAAAGTAGCCCCAATATATTGGCCCAATATTCACCAGTGATGAGACCTGCCAGTTTTTAACGTTTTTTAAATTGCTACCTGGCAGATAGCGGAGATCCTCATCTGAAAGCAGTGGCTTTCAAATGGGTTTTCTATGTTGTTTATGCTATGATAAATGGAAGCCTGACATACCTCCACATGCAAGAAAATGTGTTATTCCCCAGATAACATGTCTGTCTTGGTTATTTTCTGAAAGCAGCATAGGGCAGATACATATAAGCAAAGCTTAAGAGACAAAGGAATTTTTCTGATTATTTGTCAAGCACCACCTTGTTTCTAACACATTATAATTAATAAACCTGTCATTAAGCTGAGATAAATTGCTTGGGAACTTATTACTGGCAACCCTAGCTTCACAGATCTGACCTGCCCTTGCTAAAGTTTTCTTGTTCATCTGTGACGTGCAGTGCTCAGATCCCTCCTGGATGACTCCTCCATGTACTGCAGTGTTAAGCTCAGAGTTGGATGCCACATTTTTTCTCTCACTCTAGCTTGCATATGGGAGATGTATAGCTATATAAACACAGTGGTTACTTTATAAATTGACTTAATAATTTCCACCTATACAAGAGGTGGTCTTTTCATTCCTCCCCTCCCCCTTATTGCAGTCAACATTTATAATATGCCTTGGATCATCAGCAGTCACATCTTTTATTTCTCAGTATCAGTTGTTCCATCAGCCAGCCAGGGAGGCACCGAAGCAGCTGTTGTTTGCTTGGGTTTTTTTTTCCCTACAGTTATTTACATAGCCATGCAAAAGGTATAAGGATTATGCACCAACTGTAGTGACAACCAAGGCACTAATTCTTAAGCCCTACTCTTGCTAGAGTAATTACCGAAGGAACATTGGCACCCTCCTGTTGCTTCCATTAAAATCTAGGGTGTGATGTGTGGACATAAGACAACCCTTGTGTTCACTCGCTTGCAGAAGACAACTCTCACATTTTCAGTTCTGTGGGACAGACTCATGTATCTACAGAAGCCTCATGCTGCCCATAATGGAGCAGCAGAAACAATGCAAGTCAATGGAGATTAGGAGCAGGATATTTGGAAGTGCCCACATCCTGCTTTGAAAGGTGAAACAGACTGTTAAGCATTCAACTCTCATCCCTCAGCCTCAGTTACCCTTGAGATGTTTAGATCAAATTTGAAAATGGACATTAGGTTCTGAAAGAAGAGACACAATGTTGAAAATACTGCCTTTGGTGTTTAAGAGGCCCCCTATATTTCCCTGCAAAGTGTGCTAGTCAATAAAGTCAGTGCACACATACATGCCTTTACAGGAAAGCAGATTCAGTACTGTTGTGCTTACTGCTCCAGTGCAAATGAATTTTCTTACTTGTATCCATAGATATGTTCTGAGGAGGAAACTCAGGCATCTCTGGTTTTGAAAATTTGTCCCAACTCATCATAGTATGAGAAGTCTCTCAATATGTTTCTCCTTTTAAAGAACTAAATTATATTTTAAGCCAATTAATATTCCTTCTCGCGTCTCAAAACCACCTAACTCCAATGCTGTTTCAAAAGCTGTCCCACCATTTCATGCCTGCTTTCACCTTTAAACATCACATTTCTGCTTTCAAAATGTTTCATACATAACCTTTACAAAGGTTTGCATTTGAGGGGCAGCAGAGCCAGCTGGTGCCTCTTGCAATAGCATCTATACACCTACATCTGTTTGATGGTATTTTGTAGTGCATATACATGAAAATATGCACAACTTGTTTCTCTGTTATTGATAAGAAGGCATAATCAGCTCTAAACAGTTCAGCAAAACTAAACTATTATTTTTTTAAGTGTACTGGAAAAGGGAGACTTTCAGACAGTGTGAAGGACATTCATGTGTCTGAATCAGGTTGAAAGTCAATGAGAGTTGAGGGCTGACTTTCTCTGCACACCCTCTGGTCACGGCTTCCAGTGTCAAAAGCTGTCCTGGCTCTGCGGGACCTTGTTGATGTGAATATTCTCAGAAGGCTATTTCGTGAGACCTGCATCTCTGACTTCTCAGGTGTTGCTGTCTGGGCAGATGAATTCCTACATGTAATGGCTTTAAACTGAAAGAGAGTAGATTTAGATTAGATGTAAGGAAGAAGTTTTTCACTGTGAGGGTGGTGAGGCACTGGAACAGGTTGCCCAGAGAGGCTGTGGATGCCCCATCCCTGGAAGTGTTCAAGGCCAGGTTGGATGGGGCTTTGAGCAACCTGGTCTAGTGGAAGGGGTCCCTGCCCATAGCAGGGGGTTTGGAACTAGATGATTTTTAAGGTCGCTTCCAACCCAAACCATTCTATCATTCTATGTGGTCCACTAGGCGTTAGGCCTGTTTGCCTCCCTGACAGCAAAAAGTTGCATTAGTAAATGTTTGATGGGTAAAGCCACTTGTGCCTCCATCCAAATAGGCATGTAGTGTTCGAGTCTGTTCCCCTGCTCCATGCTGTGGGGCATCTTACTCCAGGAATGACCTGCTGGTCTGTATGGGGCAGACCCTGCTGCTTTTCCCTTGCGGTGCAGAACAGGACGCGAATGCAAGACAGGGAGAGGGCTCTGACCTAGAGTAGATGGTGTCAATGACTGTTTTTGCCTGCTCTTTGTGGGCTTGTGGGGCACCAGGGAGTAGCAGGTTGTACAGTGAGGTGGTTGCTCTTCTGGGGCTGCTTGCTCTTTTGCTCCAAATAAAAGTGGACACCTGGTATCTCTCTAACACCAAGTCACCTGAAAGGACTGACCCATCCAATGAATTTCCTGTGATGAACTCCACTGTTTCCATAGATATCCTCAATTTTACATCTCAGTGATGCCAATGGAATCAGAAATAGCTGGGATGCATTGTTGTGCATTTCAGGTCTTTCATCGCTTGATAAAACTGAATTAATAGAATAGAATAGAATAGAATAGAATAGAATAGACTATTTCAGTTGGAAGGGACCTGCAATGATCACCTAGTCCATGCTACTGTTGACATGTCTGTATCACAAGGTGGGAATCTCAATAGTGAACTGGTTGGGACAGGCAGTTTCCAAGACACTGACACTCATGATGAAACAGCTTCTGCCTCTCAACCCAGAGAGCTCTGCAATTTGTTAGTTTGGAAAACCAGCACCTTAGCAAGCACTCAGAGTGCCCCACAGCCCAAAGCTGCCTACCCCTGTATATACAACACTTCATGGGGAGGTTTCACGTGATGGTGCTGCCTGACTCTTTCCATCGAGATGCATGGACACATAGGTGCTCCACTTTGGGTGGCATCTTCCAGAGAAGAATGATTACGAAGCATCCTCTTGCCCAGCAGCTGACAGGTGAGGACCTTTTCTGGCCACAGCAAGGTCCTGCTAGGTGCTCAGAGCCTGGGTGCTTGGTGGGGCTGTCTGACCACGTCACTAACGCTAAGATCTGCATTGACATAGTCAAGGTCTCAGTCAGATAAATTTGTGTGGTTGCCCAGAAATGCTGGGAAGGAGCTAATCTAGCTGGCAAGTGAAAGACACTTGTGCAACTGGAACTGCTACCAACTAGCTGGCCAGACCCCTGGGAAACATCACATAAGACAACAAACTTGTCCTTTATTAATAAATGCCAGGTGACAGCTAGATAGCGAGACAGAAGCTTGCTTAATTTGTTGCTCATGTTTCCTCTTGAAAGTGAAAGCACCTTCTCCTTTCTCTGGCATAAAACAACCATGAACTGAAGGTTAAGGCATCTGATCAAATTTCTTTGTGTTCCCTGGTTTAGGGCCAATACTTAACTTTGAAACGCTCAGATTTAGCTAATTAGAAGTGCTGCACAGGGAGTGGGAGAATGGGAACTGGAGCAGCCCAGAGCCCAAGCCAGCTACCAGCCAGCTCCTCACCTCTGCCAGGGTCCCACAGCCAAACACGAGGCGAACAGGACTCCTTCCTCCCTGATCACTCTCCTCTTCCTCGCCAGCTCCAGGAGAGGGGACATCTCTGCATGCACAGAGCTGCAGGGCTGGCTCTGGCTGGAGGCAGCTCAGCTTCTCCTCCCAAGGTAGCTCCCAGGGCCATGGAGATGGACGCAAATTTCTGCAGGCAAGGGTTTTAGACCAAGCATAAGACCAGAAGTCTTCACAGCTATTGCAAATGCTGGGGGGGGGGTGGGGGGGGGGGGGGGGGGTTAGGGGTAAAAAAAGCTACATTTTCCAAAACCTGTGAAGTGTTGTTCTGGCTCCTTCTATCCTCCTCCACCTTTACCCCAGCTGGCACTGGGCTGAATTCAGGTGGTAGAGAGAAAAATAGGAACTTCAAAAAGATAATGGGCACTTTTGTCTTTGCTTTTCCTTGGCATGGAAAAATCTGGAATTCTGAGAGAAACTTTTACATGAATTTTTTTCTATGAATTAACAGAGAAAACATTTCCTTTTTTTTTTTTCTCTTACTAATAAGTATTTTAGAATTTCTTGTATTAGTTAATTATAGTCTCTGTAAGCATAACCTTCCTTTTGCTTAAATGTAATTTACTTCCAGAATTTGAATTTGTCCTCTGCATATTAGAGATACATCAGGAGGCAAAAAAAATGCATTTATTCTTTGTGCAGTGTAGCTTCATCTCTACCAAACAGCTATTTAAGACGTTAAGTGACATTATTTGAAACTAAATAATGCACTTTCATTTATTTACTAATATTCTTAGAAGTATTTCTCAAAACCATGTTATTTTATGTTTCCTATTAGAGCAGGGATCTAAGACCACAGTTATCAGCTTAGCTTATTTGAGAACCAAAAATGCTGCCACAGCATCACTAAGGCCCATGAGGGCAAAAGATGCTGCAGAAACATGTGGTATTGTTTGGAGCATGAGATATCCAGTGTTTGGAGATCTTCCTGTAATTTGACAGTTCTTCTCTTCTAAACTCTTGGTTTTCCCAGTCCTTGCTGTCAGATTTCAAGATCTTGGTGCATGCTGGAGTTTGGGCACAGTTCTATGAAAGGCATTACCAAGCTGAAGCAGAATCTGTCAGAAAATGTTTGTACTGTGATATTTATGAAATGTGGATAATCTCAAAGGCTCAAGAACTGTCCTGCCAGCCTCAGTATTTTAATGAAAAGCAGCTTCAAATTAATTGATCTGCTGCTGTATTTTCCATATGCTCTTCTTGTAAACTCGTCTGCTACCATCATAAAGTCATATAATTGCATGATACAGTGATAGCACCTTTCTCAGAATACCTGGTAATAACTAAGTTTTATAGGGAAACAAATCTTAGCATTCACAAAGGACACTGCCTCTGCCATTTGTGTGTCTTGAATTTTTGGAGCTAAAAAAATGGAGCAGTGCGTGATGACATTATTTACAAAGCCTCAGGGAGAAATTTTAAATGATGGCTCTGCCTGTGACGTAGTGAACATTAGAAAAGATTTTTTTCCCCCGTCATGAAATTTCTGGCTGATACTTTTCTTTAGCAGAAATTTATATGTAGTCAACTAATTTTTTTTTACTGGAAAACAATATGAGAAAATTTTCAAGGACACTTGTCATGAAAAAGGCAGCTCTGGATGTAAATAATGTATTCAGCTGAATGACACAGGAGTCTGGTGTAAACACATCTGGTGCATGCTCAGATGAGAGTGTTTAGATTTTTGGATATGTAGGAGGGAATATTTGCTTTGGTTTTTTTTTATAAACTGACAGTACTCTGCGATGTATACTACTGTAATCTAACAATCAACAAGGAAGACATGGTGCATCAGTAAAACCAAAGAAGGGAATAGTTAGTATGTTTCCTATTTCTTCTTTTCATGTTAATGAACTCTGTTGTTTCTGCTAATGTAGGACACCCATGGACTACCTACATGAGGCAACAGTGATGAGTGATGGGTTCACATCACTCCAGAAAGGCACCTAAGGAGGCTGGGCTGGCTTCCTCCCAGGGTGGTGATGGGGGTGTGTGTGATTTTTTGGGGAGCGATTCCCAAGCTAAATTGCTGCCCCTGCCTCCCTCTGGAAGGGCCCATCTCTTCCCAGTGACCACCGAGATGAATTTAGGAAAACCAGCCAGCCAGCTGAGCTGGTGAAATCAGGTTGCACAAGTTGATTGGGTTGAATATCTCTTTTTCTTCTCTTTCCCTGACATCTGCAGTTCTCCCTGAAGAGCTGATGGGGAAGTTGGTGTCTCTGAGGAGCAGTTGTGAACATCAGTGTCAGGGAAGGAGGTTGTATGCAGGGAAGGAAGGATCTCACCACTTGGCTTTTACCACCCTCCAGGTGGTATCACAGTGTCCTCATTCACTGCTGCAGCAGTGAGTGTCTTAAAAGAGAGAAAAAAACGTGCTGGTAATGAAAGATTTAATTATTAGGCACATCAGTCACACATTGGATGCACAGGGTGATTCTGATGTGCAGTAACTTGCCTGCTGGGTACAAGGGATCTTTTAGGACAGCTAGGTGTGTTACCTGCAGAGAGTCAGCAGTTGTGGTCTGTATTGGTACCAGTCATGTGTGGAAGTATGGGAGCTATGTTCTAGAGGCTAAATTCAAGTGGTGGGCAGAAGACTGAAGTCCAAGAACTTCATGTAGTGTTTGCTGAGAGAAAGGCAGAGGTCCAACATCCCATTGTGTGAATGAGACCATGATGTAGAAAGGAAACAAGAGACTGAAAACTGAAAGAGGAGCATTTGCTCTAGAAGCTGTAGGAGAGCCAATAGGCACAGAAGAACCCAGATGGACATGAGCTCCAAGACAGAGATAGCTGTCTTTCTTTGAAGCCACCTCTGAGGAGATCAGGAGGGATACAAACAGCACAATTATTATCAATAAGGGAGGCGGATTATTGCTGGTGTGCAATATTAAGTGACAGAGTGAGGACTCAATTTGCAAGTGTTTTTACACCATTGCTAGAAGTCTCAAAAAATAAGATGAAGGAACTAAGATGCCTGGCAGCCCTGACACAGCAGGATCTCAGGAACGTGGTGGAAGGGAGATAAACAACGGGACAGAGTTTTCCAAGCCATAAGGTTCATAGAAATGTTAGCATTAGAGGTACAGGTAGGGGAGTGGCACGCTATGTGAAGGATTACATAAAGTGAAACAGCATAAAATTATGATTGGAAAAGAGAAGCACAGTAGGATCGTTGTTGGTGGAAATCCCATACTCCAACAATAAATGCAGAGTCCTGCCATTGTACAGCCACGGGCAGGATGATGACAGTGATCAGTCAATGCTAAGTGAGATTAGGTAAGCTGTAAATTTAGGACAGGTAGTGAAAGTAGGAGAATTCAATTATTCACATGTGGACTGGATCAGTGCCTCACAAGAACAAGGTGCAGAGAGAAAGGCTTTGGATGTAAAACAACAGCTGCCTGCAACACCTAGTCCACGGATGCACAAAGCAAGCCATCAGCCTGGATTTGGTTCTTCAGTGGTGCACAGGGTCTTACCTGGGAGAGATAATTATAGCAGCAACCACAATACAAATAGTTTTGACATTGTGGAGGGAAAGAGCAGGACAAATTAGTCCAGCATGCAGATGTTACATTCAGAAACAGGGAGCAACATTAAAAGGCAGTAATTAGTCAAAAACCCCACACAGAACAAGCTAAAAGAAAACCAGTCTGAAAAGCTAGAAGCCCAGTTGAAGTGTGTGCCACAAATTAAAAAGAAAACAAAGTAGTTCAATGAAGCACAACATGGTCAATAAAAAGTCAGGGTGACTCTCAGAAGAAAAAGATGAGTGTCCAAGAAGAACAGAACTGTTTTCCAAGTAAGGGTAATAGCAAAGCATGTAAAATATGTGAGATCAAATGTAAACAGGAAAATAAGAGGGCCAAAAATATAATTTGGAAAACACCTCAAAAGAGATGCTCAAGCCAAGAGTAAAAAGTTCCTTAGGAATATCTAAAGAAAGGTAAGGAATTAATGGGAAAATATAAAAGGGACCTCACTGACAAATGGGATTTCAGGCACAGTAAGGCATAGCAGAACAGCTCACTGAATTCTTGGTGAACTCATTGCTGAAGATGTTGAAGACATTCCCACATTGGATACATTCCTCAGGGCCCATGGGTCAGAGGAGTGAAATCAGTGTGAAGGAAATACATGGGAAGTATTAGATCAAATAATAGATGAATTAGATACTGCTGGCCAAGGTTTGTAACCTCTCTTTACAAACCACCATCGTGCCAGATAACTGGTGAACTGCCACTGTAATTCCCAATGACCCAAGAGACTGTAGAGGGGCTCATGGGGATGATGACCTAGTGAACCTGACTTCCCTGCCCTGTAAGATGGTTGACTTCATAACAAAGAATAAGTTTTCTGAGTAGTCCTTCTGAGCTGAGAAGGAATTGTCACGCTTTCAGGGAAGGGAATGCTGTCCCACCATCCTGCTGCAGTTTTGGAAAGGCGTCAGGAAGTATGTGGCTGGAGGGGATCCAGTGGATATCATGTATTTGGTTGGGTGGATACTTGGATGAACACAAAATGTTGCTCAAGGAAGTAGGCAACTTCCTTGCTTACTGGAGGAAAGTTCTGTAACAGGATGAAAGCTGGTTAACAGATGGGAAGGAGAGAGCAGGGTTTAGTGGTCACTTTCCAGGGTGGAGAAGACTTAGTGCTGTGCAGTGATGGAGGCAATGGATAAACTGAAGATAGAACTACTATCCATCAGACCCATCAGCAAATAGAGGACCTTTGGTAGGCTAGGGCTGTACTGTGTAAAATCTCTAATAGAGTATTTGTGGGTGCTGGGAGTAGTGCAAGGGGAATGGATCAGAGAAAGTGGCCAGACTTGCACGCTGTTTCTGAACAGCATGTCCCATTGGGGTCATTTGTCCTACCCATCATGGCCCCTCTCTTATTGCTGCATACTGCCTAGAGACAGGCACACTAAGAATATGGCCTTGGAGCATCCCTGGGGCTACTTGGGCTTTTGAACACCTTTTCAGGTACTGAGGTGGGCACCTCCTGGTTAGGTGCCTTCTGGTCCTGAGATACTGCTGTGTCTGAGAGCTGGTGGTCACTTGCTGAGGTTCAGCCCTGGGGCATTGCGTCTTGTAGAGGAGTAGGATGCTAGGAGCCTTATGCGCTATAGGCAGAGAAACAAGAATGAAGTTAGCTCAGAAATATTGAAACGGAAGGTAGAGGGCTGTGGGGCAGGGGGAATGCAGGCAAAGTGCCCTCCTGGGTGATAAACAGGGCTCCTTGGTGCCACAGATGGACAGACAATAAATTATAGATCATCACAGCTTCTTCTGGATGCAACAAAGCAGGAGCGTGAGGTATCGGAAATGCTTGTATTTATGTAACACTGTGTGTGTCTGACAGAGACTCGTTAAAGAAATGCCACTTGCTCGCAAGCCGTATGCCATCAACAGCCTCTTCTGCTCATTTACCGTTCAGGAAGGCAGGCAGTGCTGGGTGAGGAACTCATACTGCTCACCTTTAACTATGGCTAATGACAAATTTATAAGCCTGCAATGCTTGGTTTTCTCATCTGAGGGGGGAAACAGTAAGGATGAACTTCTTCCTGACATTTAATCTATTACTGTGTTTGCTGCAGTTTGGAGGCTAGACTAGTAAATCTGAGCATGCTGATAAGGGATTTTTAGCTGACATAATTTGTTTGGTATGTATGCTGACATCTCTGGAGAAAGGGTTGCAGGCTTTAATGGAAGGCTCCAGTGAAATCATGTAGATTTATTTTCCTGGTAATGCATGAATTCCTCCAGCTGGAAATAAATTGTCTATTTTTCTTGATTTAAGGCAGAGTGGTGTGAGATACTGGTTAGAAGAGTACAGAAATGTATAAATTAAGGTGCTGTATAAATTAATGACTCCATTTTGAAAAGTTTGGAAAATGTAGGTTTCACAGGTCAAGAAGACATGTAAGTGGTTTTAGGACATGCATGAGGATCATGCTATAAGTGATCCTTTTGTTAGCAGAGAAGGGGTAAATGTTTTTAAAAAATAGTTAAAAATATGACTGTAAGAATAGATATACTGCTTGACATTCAGCTATTGAAATGGGTTCCTGCTATTTGTATCATATGAATACAGTGTCTAGCAGTAGCTTTTTCAATATTATTCAGTTAGCCATGGGTTGCATTTGAAACTAATTTCTTTTGTTATGTATTGTGAATACACCCATTGGGCTCCTAAATTGGAGAAAAGCTGAGCACCTTGTCTGAGGTCGTACGTCTCTTGTCCCTTGGCAACAACTGCATCACATTCTTCAGTGAGCTCCTTAATGGTATCACAAACAGCTGCATATGGCTCTACAATAAAAGGAATTATTGTAACAGTGGCAGGCACTGGACTATGCATTTGGTATCAGAAAAAGGGTCAGCCTGAGGTAGAAAACAGCTATACTATTTTGTTTCCAAACACTTGCAAATGATTTATTATGAAGAAAAACAAGTAAGTGTTCTGTATATTCACACTCAAATTATCAGAGGAAAAGGCCCAAGCTACCACTAATCTTAGGTATTCCAGTAAATCAGCTTCCTTGCCAATAATGAGGTATTTTTTGTTTATATTCATTTAAGAACTGTGTTCTTAAACACATTTTTAAAGGAAGCACTGTGGAGGTTTTACAGAAGAAGAAACAGCACAGGTAAACAGGTTAGTTTGGTGGCCTTAGGCCTCACATCTGATCTAGCTGAAGCTCATCGACCAGAGTCCCAGCAGGACTACTTTAGCTTTTCAAGCTTTTCAAGACCCTCCATGATAATAAAATGCAAACAGGACTTGATTTTGTCTTTTGACTTTTATCTGTTACACATGGGCATTAAATATCCTCTTGGGCTTTCAGCTCATCTCCATTACCTATCCCACCACCCTCCTTCTCCCCCTGGAGTGGGTGCACTGAAGCCCCCAGGGATGTATGTTAGTCCTGCTCCTGGCAAGCTGTGCTGCATCCATAGTTCGTGGAAAGCAACAACTGTGTGCAGAATATAAAGCAGTCCAAGCCCTGAGGTCCTGATCTCTCGGTCGTTTGTATCGGTAGGTTGGCTGAAACACATCCATGCAATCTGATTTTCCTCCCATTGAAGCCTGCACATGGGAGGGTGATTCATAGCCCATCTGTATTTCATCCTGACGTCAGATGCTGATTAGAGGGGCTCCTGGGTCTTGCCACTCACAGCATGCAAAGCTGCCCAACGATGCTGATGGTGTTTGGGTCAGGAGTCTTATTTTAAAAGCATCCTGAGATGAAAGACACTTTACCATGATCAGAAAGGTGGTGTCAGAGGGAGAGCTGTCAGCTGCGATTGTAGATCAGTCTCTCTCGGAGAAAGGAGCTGGTGGTAATAGCCCTGCTGTGTACGTGTCCTGGTTTAGGCTAGAATAACGTTAATTTTCTTCTTAGTAGCTGGTATAGTGCTGTGTTTTGGATTTAGGATGAGAATAATGTTGATGATAACACACTGATGTTTCAGTTGTTGCTAAGCAGTGTTTATACTAAGTCAAGGACTTTTCAGCTTATCATACTGCCCTGCCAGTGGAGGCTGGGAGCGCACAAGAAACTGGGAGGGGACACAGCAAGGACAGCTGATCCAAGCGAGCCAAAGGGGTATTCTGTACCATATGACATCATGCCCAGTAGATAAACCGGGGGAGTTGGCCGGGGGGCACTGCAGCTTGGGGATTGGCCAGGCATTGGTCAGTGGGTGGTGAGCAATTGTATTGTGCATCACTTGTTTTGTAGATTCTCTTAGTAGTAGTAGTGGTAGTAGTAGTAATAGTAGTAGTAATAGTAATAGTAGTAGTATTTTCTGTTCCTCTTCTGTCCTATTAAACTGCCTTTATCTCAACCCAAGAGTTGTGGGTTTTTTTTCTGGTTCTCTCCCCTATCCTACTGGGGTGGAGGGGAGTGAGCGAGTAGCTGTGTGGTGCTTAGTTGCCGGCTGGGGTTAAACCGCGACAGTACATTATTGGCACTTAACATCTATGTACACAGTAATCTGAATAGTGCTAAATGCTATCAGGGAGGAAATTGGGGAGAGAAAGAAAATGGTAGGAAGTACTCATCCATGCAAGGATTAATGTAATGCATAAATCTTAAGATGGTTTGAGGGACTTCATATAGCTGTGAAATGCATCTCAATAATGCCAAGCTTTGTTAGGTGTTTGAAAGATGAGATGCCTAAGTAGCTGTGTTGGATGCAAGGGTCAGACCATTTTAGTGATGGTCCAAATAGCATTATTAGTACTGAATAGCCTTAAGTGAGAGAGACCAATGTCTGAGAAAACCTTTTTCCCAGATAAGGTTTCTTCCCCAAACCAGCGAGTTCACCTCCTGTTCCCATATCAGGGTAGTTCTGTAAAATTTCTTCTTATCAAGAGATGGTTTAGCTAAAACTATGAATAGTGCTTTGGAGTTTTAGAATATTTGTAATTTTTCATGGCAAAGGGGAGATGGGCATTACACATCTATGTGGGTTTTTTTCAATTGATCTTATAATTCTCCTGTCACAAAGATGAAGATAAACATTTTGTTGCAGCTGTAAGACAGATGTGTGCTCTGAATCTTCAAGTAAGTCAGATTAAGAACAGCCCTTTACCTAACCCTAGAGCTTGTCCCTAAAAGCCATCTAAATCAGTGGAATTAGAAGCTGCTTAGTCCAGCTGAGGGCACATTACAAGAAAATTCTTGGCATCTAGTCTTCCTCCTGTAACTTTATTATTTTTTCCTTTATTTTTAGTTATACTCTGGTTAGCACAAATCTGCTCCATTATAGGCAGTTTTAGATACTGTTTTTGCAACTCGTATGACCGCACTCACATGGAGGAAGGACTCCATTCCTTGGAAGGGTCCCATTTCCCAAAGGGCTTGCAGATGTACAAGAAAAACTCAGAACACACCTGCAGGGATACCATGTTCTTATAACCAGGCTTATTTCAAACGGACATTTTGGTAGCATCTAGCAGCCCTAGTGACAGGCCAAGACCCTCCTGTGCAAGAGGCTACTGGTTATACTGGCTATAATCAATAGACAATCTCAGCCACAAGTGCACAGTTCAAGGTCTCATCTACACTGCAGTTGGGATAGGCATATCCAAATATGCTGTCACCTAACCAGCTCAGCTGTGTGTGGTGGCAGGGCAGGCATGAGCTGTGAAACCCACCCAGCTATTTGTCCCCAGACTCTCCGGGGCGACAGCAGGGGAATTCAGGGATGGCGACAGCCTGTGCAAGCTCAGGACATGACTGGAGGCTTACTGGCGTCTCAGTTTACCAGCCTGCACATGGAGACAGTTTAGGTGCACAGCCCAACTCCTCTTTTTGTTTTGTTTTGTTTTGTTTTGGGTTTTTTTTTTTGTTTGTTTGTTTTTGTTTGTTTGTTTGGTTGGTTGGTTGGTTTGGGTTTTTTTTGTTGAGTAGCTGAGACTTGCAGGTATTTCACTGGAAAGTATCCTCAAAGACCCCTAAGAAGAAGTCACCCTGGGACTCAATACCCATGTAGGTCACTCATGGATCCTGCTCACAAAAGCCTGGGAAGCCCAGAAGGACAAGAACCAGAGCCACCCATCCCTGTTTAAGCCTTCCTGTAGTCCCTGTTAAACTTGGCATAAACAGCTTGCCCAGGACTCATAGAAAGTCTGAGAGAGATGAAAAAAACAACACTCAAACATCCAGCCTGGCCTTTCTTCCCCAAGCCACTAGTATTGGTTGGTGAACAACTTTCTTTTCTATCCCCATGTAGGTAAAGATAGCTCTCTTGCACTTGCAATACAAATATCTCCTTTGAAATCACATTAGCTTCAATGTGTGCTTAACACTAGAGCACCCTGCAGGCTTCTGGGAGTGCTGTGTGATTGCTCTCCTTATTTGACTCCGGTGTTGATGAGTCCCATGATTGCTGGAGCACAAAAATGTCAGCAACAGTATCTCTTCAGTGGCTTTTGCCAGCAATGACCCTTTGAATAGATGATGCCTAGAAACAGGAGATGTGAGATGACTGTCTGGGTTTGGTGATATGAATGGCTTTTCTACCACACAGTGTTTTGGAAATGTCAGCTGTAATTGAAACTTAATCTTCTAACAAGTTTCAGCTGGCTGCTATTTGCAGACAATGTGAATGTTTCATTTTAGTAAATGGCATCTGAATGAAAAAGTTCTGCCCATTTATCCTATTTTTTTTCCCAGAAGGACACTGACAGCCAGGGTGTGGGTCCTAGATTAATTTGACTTTCACAAATCAGATACTCCCTGTTCTCCAAGCATAATTTTTTAAAAATAGCCTGGGTAGCAAAAAACCAACATCCCAAAACTTTGACTAGGTGTAGCAGGACCTGCAGTACTGCTGCTGTTTGGGAACTGGCAAAACTAAAGAGTATGAGCTAAAAGATTAATCTAAACCTGTGTCTGAAGCTAGCTGGTGGGTACTACAGAAAAGCAAGGAGCAAGCAAATTTAGGTTAATGTCACCAGCATCTATGCAACACCTAACTATGAGAGATAAATTGTGTTTCCAAAGTGAGGCCTACCACCAGAAAAGACTACTGTGATACTCAGTGCTTAATGGGTTTCAGAAGGTCCTTGATCATGTACACTCACTGATAACGATGGGGATTCCTTCTTTCCCTCCTTCCATCTGCCAGCCATGCAAACTGAACCTCACCTGTTTAGGGAGCCAGGATGGTTTCTGTTTGTGCCGGGGGTAACAGACCCTGGTTGGTGTGGATGCAACTCACCCTCTGTGTCAGGTCTCCACAAGCGCGATGGTTTGGGCTTCAGTTATCAGTTTTGCAGTCAGTCGTAAGCATGAGTTGTTCAAATGCAAAAGAGACTTTCTGTTTAGTTGAACAAGCTTTGTTGAAGCCCAAGAAGTTTCCACTCACTGTGGTCATACTGGTAGATGAAATAGGGGTCTACTGCCAGGTTTGAACCCCATGCCCCACATGTGCTGTGAGCGCATGTGGAAGATACACATGGCTGGGGTGCACAGTGCCTACACTGAACCAAAAAAGGAAAAGATCAGCAAAGCCATGGTGTGTTTCACTTCTGCGGCCCCAGCTCCTCCCTGAGCGAGTTTGAGCGCTGCAACATCTCCTCTCCACAGAGCTCAGGACTCTGTACAGTTTGTCAGTTAGCTTGGATTTGCAGGGACACTGGAGAGGCTGGACCTCAGGCTGGGCTGGAACTAAGCGTCAACTCACAGCAGAGATGAGTGCTGTATGTCCTGGACCCACAGGGGTACCCAGCCCAACAGCAAACATTTATTTTTGCCCTTGAAGTCAGCAGCTGCAAGCTGGAACGCATCCAGGAAGGAGATCCATAAACCAAGAAGGCATTTATTTTTATGGAGTAAATCCTGATGTTAAACAAACTAATCTTCTCAAAAGTGATATGGCTCCTTTTTTGGTAAATTACTTGCAGGAATTCCTGATAAAGGATCCTTCTCAAAAATCCATCTCAAAGATGTATTTTATTTGTCATACTGATGGTTTTGAGTCAAGATTTCAAAACTTGTCTCTAAATCAGGCCTGTGGAAAAAAGTACCCCCACACAATGGCCTCCAGTTAATACTCAGAGGGTTAACCCCGTTTTGAACTAATTTTAGAACTCAGCTGTATTCAGGCACTCTTTAACACACTGGGTTTTATAGTTTGTATAATGAGAAAGGAAAAGACAACAGCCAAACCCACCATTCTACATTATAAATCCATGGGATGCTGTGTACATCCTTGTCGCTCCAGTTTGAACAAAGATACAGTAGAAAATGAAAAGCTGCCGAGAAAGCTGTTAACCAGAAATATGAAACAGCTTCTGTAGCAGGAAGTACTGAATAGACTAGACTTTCAACACCAAGAAGAGATGACTGAGGGGTGATGTCAGGTGGTCAGAGGAGGTAAATAAAGGATAATTCTTCACTATTATTTATATTACAGGTATCATCAGAATATAAGGCATTAGCAGAAAATTTAAAACAAGAAAAAGGAAGAACTTTTCATACACACACACACAGTTAAATCATGGAAGTTGTGAAAAAATATTGTGGTGGTAAAAATCAAAGAGAGGCTGGAAGATATGGTCAGTTGTGTCAATCAAGCACGAAAGTCAGCTGTATCCCCCAGCCCACGAAGTCTCCAAAATGCTGACTGCTGGAGGGTCTGGAACAGTGGGAACAGTGCATGTTCCCACATTTCTTACACCTTCTTGTTGCCACCTATTGCTGGTCAGTATCAGAGACTTAGATGGCCGCTCTGCATTTAATAATAATATCTGACTTTAACTGTATTTTGAGCAGCATCCAAGGAAGAGCTCCTCCTGTCATCTTGGCAGGAATCCCACCACTCTGAACCCCATCCAAGCCTCAGACAAACATGTTCATCTGCTTTCCAGGACTTCCTGGACAAATCTCTGTCCTCAGCCTAGAAGCTCCTTGGGTGACTAACGTTATTCGCTCAGGTATATATAGATGTGCCTGTTCTCAGGAGCAGGTCAGCTCAAAGGTTTTCGTGGTCCATGGTTGGGCAAAGAGCTACCTGAACTGAGCCCAGAGAAGCCTAAATAGTTAGATGAGATGTGTAGTTGGACTGTAGTCCGATTTGGGGTGGTGATAGCTACTGGTCTTGATGTTATAATCTAGTGCTTGAGGCATTCCTCCAGGGACTTCACTTGTGGAGAAGTTATGTGACATTGTACCTACATCAATACTTTATAACTGTCCTAACTGCTAGACCATGGAGTATCCTGGGTGATTGCACTTGCCATGGCTCCTGCCAAAATTGGTCCCCTTTGTAGCCATGCCACAAGTGTCATGAGTTCAGGTGAGGAGCAGACTAGAAAATACCTCACTTGAGCGCTGGAGTTAGGCACCCTTCTAGGAGGAAGGGAGCTTGGCTGCTAGACCCTGCTCTGGTTGTGGTTATGTCTGAACAAACAAATAAATGGGTCAGGGACTGTTCTTTTGTGATGAAGACAACTGACACAGCACAGCTTGCATCCATATAGCTATATTCCCTTACTCTCCCAAACACGATAGCTGCACTCTGCCATGGCCCATGCCATCCTCAAGCCATTCCTGGGTGATGTCCGAGAAAGTGCTAGCTGCACCAAGCTGAAGTTGTGCTGGGGAACCACAAGCAAGAATTTGATGGTGGGACATGCTCTGGCCATATGCAGTGTGCAGGCTTAGTCGACCGCCCTTAGAGACCTTCCCTGTGTGGGCTCTGCAAAGGAAGGTGGCCCCAGCTCCTCAGCTGCCCACCTCTAGCCTAGAGGAGGTAACATGGAGCTGAGTCCTGTTGAGGCTGTGTGCTGTCCACCCTCCTGGTTGTGGCATCTCCCAGGTGGTGTCTCGACCTGTTGGGCCACAGCACGGCAGGACCGTGTCCCCCTGTCTTGTGCAGCCAAGAGGTGCAGAGCTGCCTGTATCCCTCCCACATCTTCAGCAGCACTTGCTCTTCTCCACTGGTTCCAGAAGAAGACTCCAGAGGGGTGTAATCAGGCTGCCTGAACTGTCTTCTTCCCCCTCCTCTCTTGGGCCAGATGCCTAAAATTGCAGTGGAGCTTTGCCTAAATTACTCACCTGAATGAGGCTGACAGGAGCCTCTCCAATGTGTCTATTCTAACGGGTGCTTTTATTGCTTCAGCTACAATTGTTGTGGAATGTGCTTTGTTTATAGCAACAATTGATCATGCGTTGTTACAAGTGTATTAGTGGCAGCTGGAAGATCTAAGTTCTAATTTTCCTTCAAACAGGGAGAAATTTTATAACTTCCATTGCTCATGTATAAAAAAACCTCTTTTCTTCTTCCTTCCCCCCCCTAGTTTTGGAAATGTATTTCCAGCGTGCAAGCCACAGTGGGAGCCCAACAAACATACTACAGTGAGTTTGGTGCTCAGGAGAAGTCTGCCATTGTCTTTTTGATTTGAAAAGATTGTTTGATAGTGTGCTTCATTAGACAGTCTAACAAAATGCTTTACAAATATTACTCCAAAATACTTCATCTTTCATAAGGAAGCTAAAGGGAAGTATTCCCGAATGGCACAAGAAGAAGAGAACCTTCTGCGCTCATTACCACTAGCAAGGGCGGTTTTTTATGCATGAAGAATGGGTTGCTGAGGGGACCAGGAGGCATGATCTGCAACAAGCATACCCACTTTGGCTCATCAAGGTCTACAGGATAGTTAGAGTTTCTGAGAGATGAAAGAAAACCTCCAAATAACAAAACCTTGGCATTGGGAATAGAATATTTTAATACTGGCTTCCAATTTAATGGTCACAGAAAGCAAAGTGAACAGTCCAGCTAAATAATGTGGCATTTTAAAAGCCGCTCCAGGCTGTGTTCAGCTCTGCCACAATTCTCCAGTGATCTCAGTTTCAAGCACTTAACAAGGGTGCTTGGTTAAGCACCTCTTCCAATCCTGGCTATCTGTATGGTGATAGAAAGAGATGGGCACTTCCCAAGGCGGTCTGTGTCTTGGGAGAGCTGAATCGTGCTGTGGAGCTCTTGGTTTCCCTCCACTTGTTAGAGAAGGCAACTAATCCCCCGACACAGGTGAGTAAGTCTATGCCCAGCCATGCCTATGGGCTTTGGGGAAGATGTTTTGCTTTTCTGCCTCCATTTCTCTGCCTTAAAAAGTCATCTTAACAAAAGATATTGGCTGTACAATTCTGCTGTGAGAATTAAAATATATGCAGAGGGCTTAGACAAAGACACCATGGTTTAAATGGCAGATGGTTTTTAGAGTATTGGCTGATGAGGGATAATCACTTTAATTCAGGGAGGGTCAGCTGCAGATTTGACTTTAGGTCTGAAGCATCTGAACTGATTCCTCCTCCTAAGCAGTCATAAAAAACTTGTTTTTCTGGGCTGGAGCAGGAAACGAGCAGAAGCCAATGACAACAGAAACCAACCCCCAGTTTCCATCAGCTATAGGGAATGAGCAGGTGTCATATATTTCCTGCTCTTTGATCCCTTTGCTTTGCATGCTTCACAGCAAAAAGTGCTTAAAAGCTGTTGAAGACTTTGGCTGTGTTACATGATATGCCAAGACAGGAATGCTGCTATGCTCTTCTCTGCTTAAAGTAAAATATTAGACAAAGCAGCTGTTCTGGTGGCTGTTACTGTGAGTTTAAAAACATTGTGTTGACTAGTTTGCCATCTTACACTCACACTCTCATTGTATTTTTGTTTTTAGCAAGAAGGATTAATAAGCCTGGTGGAAAAGATTTTTTTCAAACCAGTAAGTTCAAGTGCATCCCCCAAGCTTATTGACAATGGTCTTTTCAACTTCAGAGATGTTGCAGTTTCCTGGCAGACTCTCCCATGCTGTCTGTTACTCTGTGCTCCTTGGACACTTTCCCCAGAAACCCAAGCTGTCATTTTGGGCACCTATACAAGTGTCTCAAAGCTTCAAGAAAGCCTGAGCTTTGGTGCACCTCCTAGCTGGCTGCCCAAGCCAAATGTCATTGCCTGCCCCATTGATGTGAGGAGAGCACTGACCATTTGCAACAGTCCATGTCTAACCCCGTGCACTGAGCTCTTTAAAATGTGGGGCTTTTATTCTTTGGTAACCTTTTAAAAAGGTGACTTAGAAGCCTGAGAGACAAGATCCACCTTGAAAATAGGTGTTTAGTTGTGAAACCAAACCTAACCCAAAATTTCCATCTTGTCTGGTTGGAAGATATCTGATTGCTCTGGCCCCAATCCCCAAAAATCTGGCCAAATGCACCTTTAAAAGTTGATCATGGCTGGGAAAAGGTTTAGTGCACATGAGGGGATATTTATACAGCTGACAGAAGGATTTAACCTCGGAGACCTAATGCCAGTCAGGGAAAGAAAAGGCTCTGCAGAAGGTGCGCTGGAGCACAGGAGTTTGGCTCTTGTTCTGAACGGCTCTGTTGAGCAGATGTCTTTCTCCCACTGCTAACCACAGAGACCACAGCTTGGCTAATCGGGCAGGTGGTTCTGTTGGGCTGTCCTGCTTGGTCCTTGAGGTCCTTGAGGCATTTATGTTCTCGGTTACTCTGCAACAGAGCTTCTTCCTTTCTTTTGCAGTTGGGATTAAACCAAATGAAAGAAATGGTGCTTTAACCTTGAAAAATTGAAGGCGAGGGTTGATTTTGAAAAATGAGCCCTTTGCATTTTTTAATAGACCCTTTTTTATTCAAATTTAATGAAGGTAAAAGGAAGAGCTCTGAAAAATGCAGCCAACCATGACAAAATGTATAAAGCCCTAGAGGAGCCCTGTCTGCATGTTGGAACCCCACTCTGTAGCAGTGTATAGAAAATGCAGGAGGAAAGGAGGAACTTTTATCACTATTGACAGGTCAGAGAGACACAGAGAACAGGTTTAACCCCTTCAGAGCAGCTGCTGAGGTTTTGAAGCCATATCTTCAAATTTTTCTTGCTGTTAACACTCTCTCCCCTTCTACCAGGCAGCGCAGTTGCGTTGCCAGAGTTCGGGTGTGCTTGGCTGCCTCCACCAGCACTGCTCATGCTCGCTGCTGCTGAGAGCATCCTGCTGCGCAGGAAGAGTGGAGAAGGTTATTTGCAGCACTGGGCTCTCCAAGTGACAGTGTCAAAAGTTGGGGTTCCCCTCTCCTTCCTACCTCTGTCAGGCTATGCAGAGACGTCTGCTTTCCAATTGCTGGGCAGGTTTTGCTGGCCTGAACTATCTGGTCAGAGAAAATTGGCATGGTAATGCCTGTCTCTGCAACTTGCAACTCTCCCCGAGGTGAAAGAAAAGCGTGTTGGGCATGTGGGTACCTGCATGAAGGTGTCTGAATCTGAAACCCATTCTGTTTTGTTGAAATCTGTAATATTAAACCCAAGGTTGCATGAGATGAGCTTGTTGGTCTTGCCTAACTTAAGGTGCTCGGTTCATGCATCCTTGTGTCCTGCTACACCAGATGTCTGTGCACAAGCAGTTGAATGAAGACCTGGATTTCTCTGTCCGTGCTGATCCCGATTTTACAGATGGATTCATTCAAAACTCTTCAGTGCATGCATGGGATGATATGAGTTTCTCTCCATTGACTATGAAAGGAGTTCGTGGTGCTTACTGCAGGAGGCAATGTCTGCATTTGGCCAGTTGAATGCCACCCACACACAAATCCTGGTCCCGCCTGGCACTGCCATGCTCCTGGGATCTTTCTGAAACAGAGAAAGTCCTCAAGGGCAGCCTACGTCAGACATGCCTTTAACACCCTGTTGTGGCTTTGTCTTTCAGCGGCTGGGGAGGCTGCGCCTCTTATGAAGAGTGGATGATCGTAATAATAACAAGCAAAGAACCAGTGAAATGGCAGGATTGATGTGCTACATGTGAAAAGTCCCTGGAGTATGTCCCTTAAAAACAGTTTGGATCCTACGCAGAGAGCGAGCCAGGCATCTTTCCAGACAGCTTGCTTTGGGAAAGCTGTGCTGCTGCTTACATGGTGAGTGGCATAGGGTTTCTAACAAAACACTTGAGCATGTGCTTAATTTTTAAACCATGAGCTGTCCTGATGACCCCTTGGCCAGATGGGCTGGAGTGGGGGTGCCGACACATCCTTCTTTCCTGCATATACCCTCTTTCCCCATGTGGAAATCTTGCCCATGGGGTGGGTTTCGAGTTGGTGTTGTGTTTGCACAGATTTCTGTCTCTGCAGCCCACCCCATGCTTGCAACGAATCCCCTGGAGCAGTGCACACACTGTGCCTTGCTTGAGGTGCACAAGCAGCAGTGTCACCCTGTTGTTGGAGGATGCAGAGGTCCTTCCTGCACATGTGGGGCATGTTTAGCAATCCAGGGGGACTTTCCCAACACATGCTCCCCTCCAGAGACACACTGTTGCAGTGAAGCAGCCAGCGAGGCTTCTGGGCAGCCTGCATGAGCACGTTGCAGTTGTAGTTTAATGCTCATCAGCATTAAGTCCTTTGCATCCGAGGTCTGGATGTGGATTTCTGCTTTGGCAGTTGTTAGACACCTTTTAAATAGAGGCTTAAGTGTCCCTTGACAACACACACAAACTTAGGGGCTTGTGTCTGGCTCATGTCAGGCTCCCCTTGTGACTAGGAGCTGTGTGTTTGCTTAAAGTCTGATTTGGAAAAGCTATCTTCATGAGGAAATGTAGGGTTTCCTCTATTCCTGTGTGCATTTCTCGAGTAACACCATTGTTTATCCATCTTATGCTCTATTTCTCACCATGATCTTATCAAGTTTCAAGTGGGAGGGAAAGGAAGCAGTCAGACGCAGCAGCACAGCAATACAACCCCAATACAACCCCCAAGCAATACAACCTCAGTTTGAAAAATATCCTGACTCCCGGCAGGATTTTGACTATTGATAACATTGTATAACGAGCTGCGAGAAATTATCACGGAGACTTCTGAACATGACTTTGCTTCCAAAGGATCGGCAGGTTTCTTGTTCACATGCCCTGAATGCTCATCACTGTGTAGTGCTGCTTGTACAGACATTCCTGGAAAATGTGGTTTGCGCCTGTACCAGAGTTCTCTTTCAGCATGAAACCAGAGCTGGAAGTGGTGAACAATAATCATAGTGTGACTGGGTTGTTCAGGCTGCAGGATGGGTTACTGAATCACAGATCTGGGGCACTTCTGTACTGCGCTGTGGGCAATTCTTGAACTGGTATTTTGAGGCTTTCTGGGGTAAAAATTAGGAAAAGCAAAACTTCCCAGGTATTTGTTGTCTAAATAAGAGGAAATGAGCAAACAGGAAATAAAAGCTGATTTCCAAACTTAAAAAGCAAGAAAATTTTTCTTCTAACTGTATTTAAGAAAGATTTTAAACCCAGACACTTCCAGTTGAGCCTTTTTTGTTGAAGTCACTAGTTCCCATAGAAGCTCCTTAAGACTTCATTGCAGAAGGTATAGTTTTGTCAATGATATTTTTGGTAGGAGACATCATGCTAATCATGGATATTACCTTCACTACCAAACAACAGTGTATGCCTGTCTGCATATAGTTTTGATGCTATTACTGAATTTATGATATGTGTGTTTATGTATGTATTTTGTATTCCCATTCATTCTAAATATATAAATCATCGGTATAACAATTTCCTGCCTTATTTGATTTACTGCAATGAACTGCAGGTGCTTCTTTTGCTGTTAACAGCTGTCTTTCCAGGGTAGACATTAGGAAAATATTTTTTATTAATGTAACACTTTATTTTGGCTTTCCTAACAACTTTAACAGGAGCTAATGAGAATCTGTTTTGCTGGACATGCTAGCTGCTGGTAGGCTATGGTCCTAAGAGATGAATTGCAATTTATCCTTAGCCAGTTGGAAAATATAATCTATCTCTGAGAAGCAAAATAATTTACTTTTCTATTAAGGTAAGGAGTTTTTTGGAGGCAGGACTGCTTTTGGGTACTCTTTATGGATACATCCCTACTACTAAATAAAAGAGAGCCAAGGACTGATCTTCAGGTGGGAGGCCAAGGAGCACAGACTGGTTCATGTCCATTCTGCTCTCTCCGGAGCAGACTGGCTGCATCTACGCTAAACAGCACTTGGCCCTGGCTCTCCACTGGGCCCCACGAGGGGGACGTTGGCCTTAAACCCATTATTATTATTTTTACTGTGTTTTTCCAGTTCCACTTGTCTGAAGGAAAATGAGTAAAGTGCTGCAGCCCACCACAGCATAGTTTTTTCACATGATCCTGCTGGTGTGTTTTGCTGATATTTAGCACAAGGGTATGTGAGGTTGCAGAGCTGCCCAGGATAGTGCTGGAGAACATCTGGGGTGGAGGGAGTCAAACGCCATGCAGTCTAGTCGAATCTGTCTAATAGTCACATTAGGGAAAAGTCTTGCAATGAACCATCTCAGCATGCATGCCCAAACTCTGTTTTGCAGACAGCTGGTGGGGACGGTCCAGGACAGAGCCAGAAATGATCTGGCTGAAGCAGCGCTGGCTGGTCGGGGCTTAGTGCCAGACTTCCTCCCCTGTCCTCTTTACTCAGGATGTAGTTATATCCTGTAGGACAAGCACTTTGCCAGGGAGCTTGTTGTAGGAGTGGATGGCTGGGGAGGGTTGGAGGGCTGTAACTTTCCCCTCCCCAATGCTAGCACCACTTGCTGCAGTCTGCACCCCCTGCCCATGCGATGTCATCTGTGGGAGAGACGATTGGTTTGGGGATTGCAGCTCAGGGGTGCCAGCTCGCTGGGAATGAAAGGAGCCACCCTAAGGCCATGTCAGAGGCCTGGGCAGACCACCACAGTCGTTTTTTCTGCCCAGCTTTTAGGACTCACAGGATGCACCTTCTCCCCAGCCCTGACCTCAGTGGCTGATGGGCTCTAGGTGAACCTGACGTGGAAAAAGGCTGTTGTTCTCTCACCTTTCTCACCCGCAGCGGGCAGAAGGCTGTGGAAGGAGGAGGGCGTCCCTGGGACAGCCCAGGCAGGAGAACCGTGTGTCAGCAGCAGGATGCATCTGCAAAGGTCTGGGCTTGCTGTGGGAGCTGGGTTAAAATCTTCTAGATATCATTTCCTACTGCTGGTCAAATTGATGCCGAAACTAGGACTCAACATAGCTGAATGCTGCTGTAGGAATGACTGAGCTGCATACAGAAATCTATTATTTTTGCAGATATTGTGGCTTCCGCTTTGTCTCCATCATCTGAGAAGGCAACTCCTGGCATTCTAATAAAACTATGGAGTTAATTTTAATTACTGACAACTGCAGCTTGGGTTGTTATGGAAACACAAAGAAGTGCCACTTCTGCAAGTTTCATCTGTAACTTGCTGTCTGGAAATGTCATAGGGGGTCTGATTTCTCTCTCCTGTCTAGCAGTAGCAAAATAGGCATGGCCACTGCATCAGTCAAGTTTAAACAATGCACCGTCACTTTAGGTAAGAGTAAAACCTCCATCTTTTTTCTGTCTGTGCCATTTCTCTGTGATTCTGAAATAAAATTGGTATGTTCCTAGTTTCCTAATGACTTGAAAAACAGTCCCCAGTCAGTTGATGAAGGAAACTAGAGCGCAAAATCATTGATATTAGAGTTGAAAAGCAGCTATTAGGTCATGCAGTCCCCATACAAAATTGTTCCTATGCTATTTTTTCCTACTACTTTTCACTGTCTAATTATAAATGCAGCTGCATTTGTAATAAAATCTCCTTCAGCTTTAGTTTCAGGGCCAGAGTATTATACCTAGAGCACGAGTTGTTCAAAGAAGGTTGTCCAAGTGTTTCCATTCTGAACTCCCTTTTCAGTTTGCTGCTGTTTTCTTAGACTGAAAAGTCTCATTTTAACTCCCTGCCTTTTGTTTGGGAGTAAATGGCTTTGGAAAGGTGGAACCTGGATACTTCATCTTCCTAAAAGCTATAGAAAAGGCTTGTTTATTTTCTGCATCTAGTTCACTAAAAAATATCGTGTGTTGAATTAAGACCTGGACCTAGCACTGTAATTTATTGAAATTGGTGGAGTTACACCCACTAACACCTGGTATTCCTTTCCTTCTTTAGTTATGCATTACTGTTAAAAGTTATGCAAAGTATCTAAGTTGCCCAAGGTCCCACAGGAGCTGGACCCTCCTCACATGACTCGAAGATCTCTTTAGTACTCTTTGCATAACAGGTTTCTGAAAAGCAAATACTAATGCACTTTTATAAAAAAGAATGGTGAGTAGGATTAGAGTTGTGCCTTCAGCTTCCTCACAGTAAATACATTACAGATTTCTACCGTGCCTATAATTTTTCATCCCTGCACTGAGGTACTTGAGCACAATTTGCACTGATTTCAGCTGATTGTCCCATTTTGATGGCTGAGAATAGGCACTCTTTCATACTGGCCTAAATAACCATGTGCAAATTTCACTTCAGTTATATATTTCTGTACAGGAGCACAGACCTGCTCTTATGTCATCCAGCAAAGCATTTAACATGGTCTTGTGAAACATTTTGATATGCAGTTAGTTTCACTCCCACTGAGGTCTGAAAGCACTCTGACTACTTCCTAGTAAAACAACGGTTGGTGGAACTGCATAAGATGACAGCGAAGTGGTCTCAAGCCTCAAGATGAGGCACAGCTCATTAGTTGTCCCTGGCACAGTGATTTCAGGGTCGTATGTGTTTCACAGTCTTTAATCCCTGCCTGGTCTGGGACAATGAGCAGGTAACTGGAGAATGAAGTAGAGAACACATCTTTATTTTTATAAGCCTGTAATTATTTTACTCTTTTTTTTTATTGCTGGCATCTGATTATCTTGTAAGAGTCATAGTCGTGCTGGGTTCACAGACCCTTGCTTGGCAATTCTGAATACTGAACTCAGCAGAGCTCCACACAGAGAGTCTGGCAAGTGCAGGAGGACATGCAGAAGACCAGTGCTGGTGGGATCGCTTAACCCTACCATGGCAACAGCTTCTAATACCCTTTCACACCACACAAGAGATTGGCTCTGCGTTTCGACACCTGTGGTTATATTCAGCGACCTGAACGTATTGGTAGCTGAGATGCCCTAGGGTATCCTGCCTGGCCTCCAGCTGCCTCTGGGTGGGCATAGGTGTCCATAGGTCCTCAGTAAGATCTGCCACCTCATTGGCACCAGATACCAATGCTTACATGTCTAAGTTATCATAACAGACAATAGCTGCCTGGGGACGTTGCAGATCTGCAGCCTTAACAGTTAATTGTTGAGGCTCTCAACAGTCAACTTGTTCCGGCTGTCCCTGCTCTGAGCAGGAGGCCAGTGTAGGTGGCCTGCAGAGATCCCCTCCAGTGTGGGGTATTTTATGATTCAGTGGTTCGAACAGAGCAAGCAGAGCCTGCGGTGGACTCCAGACTGCAGTTTAATTGATCAAACATACGTATCCACCCTGGGATGTGCTGTGTGCCTCTCAGGTCTCTACTGACCACACGTGCTATATCTCCACTGACTGCAGTGAGCGCCTAGGATCTCTCAGCGCCTCATCCACCAGCTGCATGGAGAACAAATGGGCCAGCTCAGCCTGAGACCCCAGTGAAGCACAGGCACTAGTCCCCAGGCCCACGGGCACCCCATGTGGCTGTTGAGTGGCCATCTGCCATGTGGCCTTGGAAAGGTTCCCCAAGGGCTGCTGGTGCACCAGAGCTGCTCACACTCCTCTTCTTTATCTCCAGGCTCCATTGCAGGGCCGCTCAATCTGGTCAAGCAAGATGCCTCAGACAGCTGCTTCTCCTTCAGACACTTGTTGAGTATGGTGCACCCATTCCCTTTCCTGGAGGCTGCACCAGCTGAAGCAGTTACTCTGACCAGCTGCTTGCAGCCATTTCCCTGTCCTATGTCTCCAGTCCCTCCAAACTGGGCTCAGCTGTGTGTGTCGCTGAACCTAATAGCCTAGCAAAGTCTTATGTCCACCTTCATCTTGTTCACCTCCTCCTAAGCCACTCATCTTAGGAAAGCAGTTGCCTCAGACTCTATGGGGTAAAGGGAGAAGCAGGCATGTCCAGACTTGGACCTTAGGAGCCTGAGCTGCCCTACAGAAGTGTTTTCCTCTCTGTTGACTTTGTAAGGAGCTTGGGCTGGTGAATTCCAGGTCTCACTATTTAAACTGTTTGGACTAACCCAGAGTGATTTGCCCGAAATGGGACAAGGAGCCCTTCGAAGAGCAGTTCAGCCAGCAGATATGAGCAGGCCCTGACTTCTGCACTGGGGACAGCCTCAGGCAGGGATGGTGGGTCCCATGGAGGACACCATCAGGAGATGTGTTCCCACAGCTTCACCCCTGGCAATACCAGCTTGCTGCTGCCCTCCTCCTCATGAGTCACAGGACCTCCTGGATTCCAATGCTCCACCCTTTTCCCTCCAAAAGGCCATAAACTCCCGTGCCCCTGATCCCCAAGTAGGATAACTAAAAATGGTGAGGACCTGGACCTATCTTAAAAGCCTTCTTCATTCTCTGATTATGTTCCAGCTAATTGTTTCGATTGAAAATGGGAGGATGTATAGCTGATGCTCTGGACAGAAGCTTTAGAGGTCTCTGGTGCTTCAGAGACCAAGGAAGTACCCTGGGTTTGAGTTCAGGGAAAGACAGAAGCAGGGTCTCAGTGGGTATCTTATATGGGAATCATTCTCCTTTTATGTTTTACAATATGTACTACTTTGAACTGGAGGTTTAGGAGAATCCAAGAAGATTAATTCATGTTCAGTTATATCTAGAACTTTCCTCCAGTTTGTCAAATTAGGCAGAAAGTTTTAATAAATGAAATGGGGTCTGACACATCTCTACTGCTATAGTTGGAGAATTAATAAAGAGCACAGAATCTGTGTGGTAGCTTTTGTGGAAAACTTTCAAACGGCTGACGACTCACATCTGAGCTGATGAATGACTCAAAAAAGAGCTTAGCTCTCAATCTTACCATTGTCATCCACAAGGAATCTGATTCCAGACGTGGGTCCTTTGTGGTTAGGAAATCCATAGCTTTCCCCTGTGCTCAGCTGTTGGGAGATCACAGGAAGGGGGATGTAAACACCCCCCCCCCCACTGAGCCACGTCTGGCTTTCGAGGGAACATGCCAAGGGGACGAGGAAGCTGGATATGGTCTACCTCTCCATGTTTCTTCAAGGGGTTTCTGTGGCTAGGCTGGCTGTTCCCCTCCTCTGACAAGGCAAGCAGTCTCTTACATCAGTGTCTTTGGACTTTTGAACACCTCTATAGGTAAATTTGAGACAAACTCCCTTATTGGCTACTCTTTGACTTTCTTTTGTAAATTTATATGGTCCTTTCACACAGGGGGATCAAAAGCCATCATGATCACAAATGGTATGTCACTTGTACTGTTTGGGGTTTTTGTTGTGGGGTGATGGAGGTAAACTTCCACCTGCAGGACCAGATGTGATTATTTTCCACCGTAATGAACTGTTCAGCTGGAGCTTGTTGCTTTCCTCTGATTTTGCTGTTTTCTAGACTCTTGTACAAATTGTTCAAGACCTGTTTGAAGTGAAGATGCCGAACTAACCAAGCCGCTTTTGCCTGGATGCTTTTCATATGGTTGCTGCTTTCACACAGCCTGGGTTGTCTCTGGATAAGATATACAATCAAATTTCACACTGTTCTTCCATGTGTCATCATGAAGCAGGCCAATTTTTCCAAATGACCACAAAGATGGTAAGAGGCAGGCTAAGTTTTTTAATACTTCCAAAGGAAAGATCAGCACAGGAAATACATAATGAAATACTAATTAGCACATGTTCTTTAGCTAATCAAGGACTTTTATTGCAAAACCCTTATAGTGAACAAGTTAAAAATGTTCCCTTAAGTGAAGAGGTTGACTGTAAGGTTATTCAGCTGCTTTGTTTGCAAGCAAAACACGATCCTGACTTCTAAAAGTGGAACGGCGAAAAAGTCCCCAGCAATTTCCCAGTCTGATTATTAAAAAAAAAGAAAAGAGATAAAGAAAATCACAGCTTTTGAAATTGTGGAGAATGTTTCCAAGGAAGACTTCAGGACAGTCTTAGAATAAATAACAGCTGTCTGCAACAAAAGACATACAATGACAGTGACAGGAACAGGTTGTGAATTGCACTGAATTGTGCCATGTAACTACACCGCAGTGGACGTAGCTTCACTGGCAATGGAAGGTTGCATGGGATAACCTGTATGTACTTGGTGCTGGAGGAAGTCTTTGGTCTGTTGGCCTCCTAGAGGAGTTCTGTGTTTGAGGCCCTTAAGGTATGAGGGGTTAGGGGCATTAGCTGGGACGTAAGAGGTAAAAGGGGCCACTGAGAAGGAGCATCAGCTGTCATTTGCAGCCAGTATGAGCAGTTGGAGGTGTGCCGCTTCTGGGGAGGTCCAGAAACAAAAGCTTCAGATAGAGAAGTTTCACATTCCCATTTTGGCAATGAGTGAGGCTAGAAGGGCCTTCTGTGCAGTGGATCGCATGCCTGGAAGGTTGGGAGCTCCAGACCAGGTGGAAAAGATAGCACAGATTTACACCCACCTGAGCAGAGGGAGGATTTATACCCACCTGGACAGCCAGACTGTGGAACACCTCCATGAAGAAACCATGACATTGGCGTGAGCTGCCTTGCCTGGTCTCCAGGTGCCAATGTGCTCAGCAGCAATTTTATCCAGACGGTCAACCTGCCTTTGCTTTGAAGCTGAAAGCTTGGTATGCCCTTGCCCAACAGCCTCTGCAGAGAGTTACAGCTTTTCAGGAGGATCTAAAATGCGCTTAAATGTGATATATGAGTGCCTGTCTCTGCCATGGTTTGGTGGGCACCAGAAAGAGCAGAATGGCCCTATAAAATTCCCTTGTTTTATATAAGCTGAGCTACACTGTAAGGGTCCAGTTGCTGCAGCAATTGGGTTTACTGGGTGCATTTATCCAAGGGGTGCTAAAAAAAAGGCACAGAGCAGCTAGGAAAATGTCCCCAGGTCTCCTGCTTCCCACCTGGGGTGAGTCTCTTCCAGGGAGGTGTCAGTGGCACTTCCACCTCCTCACTGTGGCCTGTCCCATCTACCAAGCTAAAAGCACTATCGCAGTTGATATTAGCCAACGTCACACTGTTGTCACACATCAGAAACTCTCCCTCTATCTTTGGGTCCTGTATTTGTGGCTTCTCAGTGTGCTTCATGGTACATTTTGTGCCCATTTCCTTGCAGAGATGACTCATGTGATGGAACGTCATGTTTCTCAGTGAGTGATGGCAGTAACTGAATAATTTTAATGCTTCTGAATGCCAAATTTTTTCAAACACATTTCTGTTTTGTGTGTAGCTTCCAAGTAGACTGTGATCTCAGTATTTTTTCTTAATTCATGTTTAAAATTCTTAAATCCAGACTCAATGAAAAGGCTGAAGCTGTCATATGTTTTAAAAAGTCAACTTCAGTTACTGATTTTCTTTTTCCTGTTTTTTTTTCTTCTTTTCTGATTTCCTCCTGCTGTTTATAACATTTCAGATATGTTTGAGTGATGACTTCTTTGGTAATAGTTTTTCCTTGTATTTAAAATGTAACGTGTGCATTTTAGGAGGCTTTCTAAAACCCAAGATTTTCTAAAATTGCTTTTCCTGGGTAAGATGTCTTGTCTTTTTTTTTTTTATTCTTCAGTGTGTTTAATTTGGGGGTTATTCAATACAGTATTTTTGTTCTTTCCGTAGTTTACATGGTTCTCAAGAAATTCACAGAAGAAGAAATTTTCCCATTTCATAAAATTTTAGTATTTAATTCTATACCAGTATATACTACTCAAAAATAGGTGTCAAGTAGCATGGAAGATGCATTGATGTCAGAGTGAGGCATAAGCAAAGTATCTTTCTCACAGTTGTACTTAACAATTTTGAAACCTTCAGTCCATCATTTCATGTCTCTGAACTAATGAAAAACTTCTAAATTGAATTTGTACAAAGCAAATCCACTGAGTTAGTGACTTTAATATAGCTTGAGTGGACTGTCGGGAAAGCAGCAGAGCAGACAAGCAACAGTGTGAGGGGTATTGCACTATTTACTTTAAACATCCGACTACTGATGCCCGGCCAAGGCATATGATCTTGCCTATGCATCCTACATAGCACATGGAAACAACAACCTCCAAGAGATGACAAAAATTGGGGGCCAAGCTTCTGCCCTGCCATGTGCTCTCCTTGCAGCACAGAAAATGCCACAGGAAAGGGGAGAGAGCAGAGCTTGCACAGGGCAGGGAGCTCCCTGAACCATGCAGGGTTGGTGTGTGCTTAGATGCAGGTGCCTGTGTCCCTGGGGAATAGCTGGAGGTACGGATGGCCTCAGATGGTGCAAGGCTCGGGCAGCTGTGGAGGCTGCTTCCCTTGCTGATGCCATAGCTTGGAAAGCTTTCCTGCTTTCAGGCTCTTCATGACCATCATAATTTTCTGCAGGGAGCCTTTCCTGGGTGCAGCTGTGTGCCTTGCAGCACTTGGGGTGCTCCTGATAGCCTTGCAGCCTGGAGGAGATGGATGTCTCCAAGCCTGAGGTTGGGTTCACCCTGCTTTGGCATCTTCTTGGTGGGGTAGTCCCCTTCTTGGGTACCTGGCACTGCCGTGCCCAACCCTATATCTACACTACAGCCAACTCTGCTTTCTTCTCCCTCTGCACTTTGTCCTTTTCCTTGAGGGATTCTGCCTTGTTGAGCAGATGGAGGGGACTCTGTATGCTCAAGCTTATGCTTATGTACTTAATTTCTATATCCTTTTTGAACACATACTAAATTTGAATCCGTTACTCCCTTTCTGAACCTAAATCACACCTGTGTTTGACTAAGACCATCTTAGAAAGGACATCACAAAATGGAGAATTTACAGTAATGTGCTCTCTGGTTTCATCACTCTCAATATGAAATGTATGTGCCGCCTTTCTTATTTTAAGGCATTTTCTTTTAGCTTCCCACCACTGGTGTTTATTATGTTTTTCCTGCTTGTTGCACCTTCCTCTTCTTTCCTTCCTCTCTTTCATGTTCCTTAGTTTTTCTAAAATTGTTCATTGATTTTTTTCCCTTTCTTGCTTTTTGTCTGGTAAGTGTTAAAAAATTCTCAGTCAGGGGTTTCTCTAGGTTTGCTTTATTAACAACTCAGAGCTGGGCCACCACCACAGTGAATGGCAACCTTCCAAAAATTTCTCAGTCTTACATACCTTTTTACCACCCATTATCCCTGTCCAAAGTCTTCGTAATTTTCCAGTTGATCTCAGTTCCCACGTCGTTATCATTCATCATCATCTTATCTCATCAATTCTTCTCTTGTTCCATCCAGTCATCATCCTGTGGGTTTCGAAATCCATTTTGGGTCAGTCATCTTCTCATCCCCTTTACTTTGAAGTCTTATACCTACACAATTCTTAAAAAAACCTCTCTGGTTGTTCCATTAACTATTTCACATTTATCTTTCTAAGTTCTACATATTTTTATCACTGCTCAGATACGCACCTGTATCTTGATGATTTTTCATCTTTTGTTTGATCTGTCTCTACTGATTAGCTTGACTGGGTTTTAATCCGGTCCTGGATTGGGGCTATATGGGGGGGGCAGGCTGAGAATGCTGTCCATGGCCTGTTGAGCATCTCTGTTGCCATTAATAACCTTAACCCATTCTATATTAATTTCTAACAGTCTTATAGTCCTAAATTTTCTAAAATCTTCTACAGTAAGAGCAATCACAGATCAGCATCAAACAGCTGTATGAGTTCTAGTAACTGTTTTTATCTCTGAAGATTTTAAACTTTGTCAGAATATCCTGATAATATGCTGATTGAAATTCCCCTCTGAAGTCTCAATTTTACACATAGTGTTGTTTCTCCTGCACCTCTTTGCAGACAGATACTTGGTGATGTTTTTGTTTAACCTCTGGGGAAGACACAAAATGGGAAATGAGCAAGTAACAAACGTTTCCAAATCCCAGAGCTATAAATCTGTTTTGTTTCCCTTCTGCTTACAAAGGTGGCAAATTATTTATTTTATTATCTGATATCACACCAATAACAAGAGGAGTCTGTTCCATGCAGTCCAATTATGAAAAATTGCCTGACATAAAATGACTCACAGTGGACCTGTTTTTCATGGCCCTGTTGCAAGGAAATATTTACCTGCCTGAAGTGAGAAGAATTTACACTCGTGCTGGCAGCTGAAAACATCCAAACAGAAAAAAATTTGTCAGATAAAATGTTGGTCAGTCCCAGTTGTTTGGACCATTTTGTTGATGCATGAAACCTAGTTTGACCCCAATTGTGGAATTTTTCTAACTTGGGTCAGTGGTGGAGTTTAGGGCATTGTGATGGGTTGGAGGGTCCCCTGAATTTCTTTCCAAAGCTGAGAACAAGTTTGTCCATATTACTCAAATGCTTTCTGTACAGATGTGAGAATGAATTGGCTCGAGTGGATTTGATTCTTCTGGGTTTGGTATTTTTATTGGTTAGTAGTAAATTAGCTAAAAACTTACATCGTTCCCAGGATGTGCGTGAACTATATTGGTGGAAGGGAAATGTTAGTAATGTATGTCAGTAATAAGATTAGTGCCTCGGTTATTTTATTCAGTTATATCCACTTCCAAAAGGCTGGATCCCCTCTTGTGCAGCATTACAATATGGGAGTATCTGGAAGACGCAGAGATCAGACTTCTTTGCCAGAAAGCCATGTAACAGAGGTTTACATTTTTTTCCATATTATCACAAAAAATGGCTAATGTCTTGATGTCCATTAGAAGTGCACAGCCTGATAAGCCTTCAGGCTTTAGGAATGGCTGAGGAAATGCATGGATCCCATTCAGCAGACTTTCCCATTGGAGTGGAAATATTTTGAGTACGCATACATGGGCATAAAGACAATTATACAGAGAGAATGACTATGTCAGTCCACAGCTACTTCAAAACACTCTGTTCCATCCTAACCTCACTCCTGTGCCTCCCACAAGCCATGGGGGTTGAATTTTCTGCATCCTCTTGGCTGCCTGCGTGGGCACTCACAGCTGCACTGGCTGGGCATCCTGTGCAGAGAGGGAAAATGGTTTGCAAGGGCACAAAATCAGGACCCTGCATCATCAGTCGGGACCTGATAAACAGCTGGAAATGAAGAACATTTCTCTTGGTTCAGCAGGATATTGGTTAAGATTTAATGCTCAACACTGAGGAAACAATATCTTTATTTTCTTAATTGTGTTTATGTGATGCGGGGGGTAAGGCTGTCATTTTAGATGCAGGACAAGTGTATGGGTTTTCTGTTCACCTGAACAGTGGCACATGCAATTAGCCCTGAGAGTGCTGTACATCATTTTCCACTCCCTAGCCCTGCCCAACAGCCTGCTAATGACTCTGCAGCCATTCCAGGCAGCGAGCACAAAAAGGGAGCAAGGCCGTTGCATAACTGGGGCTTTCACTAACAAGGGAAGCGAATTTTGCTTGGTTTTTTTCTCTCCCCTTTGTCAGTTAGTACATTCTTGGGAGAGAAAGTGCTTTACTTCCAGCTCAAGTGGTTAATATTAATGATTATTAGCAGAGGAACATGAAGAGGGCTTACAAGGACAGGCTTCTGTGGTGAGTAATGATGGGGCATGCTCTGTCAAAACCATGGTAGTGGGAATCACATACACATGTTTATGTATTTATATGTAGTATATTTGTGTGAGTTTGTGTGCATATGTTGCTGGAAGTTTATACTAAAAATATCTTCTCTGAAGTCAGAAAACTGCTTTTTTTGTCTCCTTTGTGTCTTCGAGAACAGCAGTAGACACATTCCATCCTCCTGAAAAATTCATGTTTGTTCTGGGAATTTCTTTGATCTCAAGGCAGCACATTCAGAAATGTACTTTTAAGAGGACTAAGAAAGATTTGCCAAGCCACTGCTGAGCCTTGCAGAGGTTCTTGCCCTGAGATGGTCCTCATCCCCTGGCTTACCTCCACAAGCCCAGGTGTCCTGCTCCACTCAGGCCAGCCTTTGCCTTGCTGTGGCAGAGGGCTTTGCTGGTGAGGAAACCTTGATGTTCAATGCAAGCCAGGTGGGATGGTTTGCCATGCACTGCTCTGTGCCACATGCTGTGACAAAAAAAAAAAAAAAAAAAAGAGTAAAACAATTCCTGCTCTGCAAATTGTAAACCTGCTTTGAGGCAGACACACAGACACAAGGTCTTGCAGCTTGTGAGGATGAAAAGAAGACTGGCTAATGAAAGCAAGGGTGTGTAGCTATCATGGGCTCATTATTGCCTGGAGCAATTATAAATCAATGGAGAGATTAAAAAAAAACAACCCTGTGCTTCTGCAGTGATGGAGTGCCTCCAGGGTGCCTCTGGGTCTGGAGGGTGTCCCCCTCAGAGGAACAGCTACAGGGAGCTTCATATTCAGGAGGTCCACTGGGATGAAGTATCAGGGCTGACTGAGATGCTGGGACTTGCATTGCCATTATCAGGCTGATGTCCTTTCCTGCACTGAGTCTGTAAGAGCTCATGACAAGGCTGTTACAGGCCATAAATGAAGATGGTTTTCCTCTTTTTTGGTTTATGAGGAGAACCTCTCCAAGAAAAGTGACCGACTTCTGTACCTTTCCCCAACCCAGGGTGCTAGAATAGCAATCTGACCACTTCAGCCACAAGGAGATGTTTTGGGGTGGTCATGTGTGCTACCCCACATCAGTCTGATTTTCAAAGGCAATGAGACCACACAGTTTCAGTGTCCATTGGTCTTTTTTTCCACCCATCTATCTTTCCATCCATCAGTCTCTATTCCCCAGCAAACATCAAGAAATTTCAGTTCTGATGGAGAGATCTCAAAGATGATGTATTCATATGGATATCATGACACTTGACCTCTATCCACTCTCCAGATAAGGGAGAGACACCAATTAATGTCCCTGCACAGTGACAAGTTGCAGTGAGAGCTCAAGTTTATTTGTAGCTTGGAATCAGCTCAGCACTTGCTATCCTTTCTTCTGCTGGTTGGCAGGAATGTGGCAAGGATATAAGGATGCTGCTGGGATGTGGCGGTGGTGGTGTGCTGGCTGGAGACCGTTGGGAGGCAGGGAACTTCTTTGTGGAAAGCCAGGATTTGTTAATTCTACTGCTCAATGAAGAGATGAATGAATTTTACTCACAAAACACTTAAAAATGATCAGTTGGAAAAGTAAAACAGATTTATATATAATAACAAGAAACTTCTATATTTGCAGTGAAGCTGTTAACAGGCAATGTGCAAGACTACGTCTTTCTTGGAGGCCACAAAATATTATACACTCCATTAATTATCCACCTAACATTTTTCCTTCAGGGGTATTACAAAGGGCTTTACACGAGAGGGGTGGGCACCCCTTCTTTGCTTCACTCAGGTGGCCAAAAATGGCCAGAAGCAATAGGATGGGGACAGGGCGGTTTTCACAAGGGACAGGCAGCCCTGTTTCCAGCTAGATGGATTGCCACTCTGGGCTGAAGGCTGCAAGTAGTTGTGCTAACCTTGGTGGTGGAGCAGGGACAATTCTGAAACCTGCCTTCTCACTGGTGGAGTCTGCAGGGAAGGGGAACCCTCACTGTTTCTCCTCTTGGGATGGCTTTTGGACACCTCCAGGCTGACTGAGCAGCACCAGGCGGGTGCCATCCTGGTGGGGAAGGACTGTGGTACCTAGTGCCATCCCCATCTTACCCCCATCTCTGAAGAGTGGTGAACCTGGTAGGGCTGCTGTGTGCTCTGTTATGACTCACAACATCACTGACCCATGCAGGGAAACAGAAATCCATGTTACCTCTTTGTGTAGAGGTACGGGGAGGTTCCTCAATGATCCTTTGGAATACTGTGTGGTATTTGGAAAATTGGTGTGAGATTGCCACGGTCTGTCAAGCAGAGCCGTCTTACAGAAGATGATGAAATGCAGGGTGGAGATGATCAAGTTTTAATTTCAAGGGTTTCAAGCACGTTGCCTAGGCCACTGCAACCCCCTCCTGGGAATATACACATGGAGATAAAAGTATTGCTTAATGGTTTATGAAACTCCTATTCAGAAATGCTCCAGATGGCACAGGGATCCCTTAGTTGCGTGGTTCTGAACTGCTGTTGGTGGGGAAAAAAATGTTATTGAGGGAAAACTGCCTGTGTGGAAGTGAACCCTTTTACATTCACTCAAAATACTACTCTTGCTAGTTCCCACTATTGCTTCCTTGGTACCCAAGGCATCTTCCAACAGTGGCTGCATACAAGAGGCTGAGCTTTTCATGGCACTGTGTCACTGGCGTAAGGCTGTGCTGTCCTAATATTCACAGCACTTGCACAGACCTACCCATGTTTATTTTTTATCCAGGCAGTTGGGTACCATTTTCATAAAACCCACACAAGGTGTGCCATGTTATCCACAAGAACTTCACAGCTGGCTCAAGGCGTTCCAGCTTTGTGCTGCTGCTTGAAGGCTTGAGCCTGTCTTCTCTTGGCCACTGGTGTCAGGGGTGACTGTGCAGCTCTTGAGTGGGACAGGCTGGTGGACTGTCTCAAAACTCGCCTTAAAAAACAGTTGGCTTGCAAGCTGATCTGACCTGCTGTGATACCTTGCTTAGGGTATTTACCACCAGGCTTTGCCGTCTCTCTCTGTTTTGCTCTGCTGTCTCCATTTTGCTCTGCCACAGCTGCAGTGCTAGCAAATATCAAACTTACTTGTGTTAGGGCAGGCTGGGCTCCAGGTCAGGCAGAGACTGAAATTGCAGCTGTGCTATATGGGCACACCACCACTGCTGTCTCCTCTTTGCATCTTTATTCACTGTCTTTCTTGGCTCTTTTTTTCCCATGCATTAAATACTCAGTATTCCTGGCTATGGTGTCTAGGGAGATGGCTTTCTCAGGTCAGAAAGCAGTTGTTCCTTATTTGGATAAATATAAAGACTATGTAAGATTTGGATAAATATAAAGATTAAAGCCAGATATAAATGAAACAATTAGAACCCTCTTGGGCTGGGATCCTTCAAGTAAGAGAAACACAGTTTTAAATAATTACAAAAAGTGACATTTCTTGACACTTGTTGGGTTTGACCAAGAGTTTGTCCAAGGCAGCGTTCCTTTGAGCAGCAGTGCACTGACATATTTGAAGCCTTGCACAAGGTGCTACTATAATTCTCTCTGATATTCCCATAAGTAGTTGTATGTGTTTGCAGTGCCGGTTGTGATCAGTGCAGTCTCATTCCTGTCTGGCTGATTTCCTCCTCTGTGTAAACTTTGCTTTCCATGAACCCTCACGAGTTTCCAAAGTTCACTTTCCGTGAGAATCTGTGTGACCAGAACTGGATTATTTGCCTCTGAGAGAAGCAAACACAGCTGGAACGAGTTCTTTTTTTTTAATAAGTGCAAGTATTTGTGAAAATATTTTGGGTTGTGTTCCTTCTGCTCTGCCTTTTCTGACTGGTACTTGCACAGAAAAGTGGAAAAAAAATCTATTTTATTCTTTCGATAAGGCTACTACATGTCTCAGTTTCCAATTGTGATAAAAAATCTCCTTTGACAGGCCTGCCAATTTAAAAGTCAACCTCAGTTTATTGAAATGAAAGAAAGGAATTGAACTTCAGTTCTCCCAGAGAATCATTCTTCTCATATCCCGAGCACACATTAGTTCTGGATCTCTGTGGAATACAATAGGAGAGACGTTATTGAATTGAAGTTTCAAGCACAGAAGCAGAGCTCTGGCCAATTATATTTTTCCAGGGCTGAAATTGGACTAGTCAAAAAAAAGGATATCAAACTGCAAACCAATGCAATGTAGAATCAAATCTCTTCTGAGATGAAATGCTTCTCTGTCTGGAAAGGTGAGGGAAGTGATGCTGTATTTTTGTCTTTAATATCTGTCTGCTTTTCATGCCTTGCTTCCTGACTTTGTCTCCTTTTTCTATCATAATCTCTATTGTGTGGCTGCTTAGAATTCAGTCGTAGTACCAAGTATTAGATGTCAGAGTGCTTTTGCCTTATAATTACTGGGCTTGTTGAGGGTGTGTTGGACAGTAGATGTGGAAACTCAAACCATGTGCTCCTTCAGGATGTCATGAGGTCAGCCCCCAAGCAGTTACCAACACAGGACAGGAGGAGAGTCTGCCTATCAAACGTCCCATTTGCTGCAGTGAGACGAGGTTTCGTAACCAGCTGTTACGGAGTCAGCGCTGACTTTCCATTATATTCCCGTTCCTGTTGGAAGGGCACTTACGCTCTATGCTTTGTATGAGATGTCAAGCTTAAATTTTCTTCAAATATTTAATTTTGTGGCAAGTTTTACTACATTTGTTTCCCTTCACATCATACCTTCCCCGAGGCATCCTGTGCACCTCTACACAAGTCTCAGATGCGCCATCTGGGAAGCAGTCTGTAGGTGGTCGTGGAACCCACACGTATAGCTATTAGCTTCAAGATGCTAATGCCTGCATTAATCATCAGATTGACTCCCTTGTGTTGCATTTTTTAAGAAAGTCTAAATTGCTTAATTTATCTAATTATTTACAGTCCCATTTATATCAAGTTTTCTTACACAAATTATTTCTTCTGATGCAAAGTAAATGACTCAGTTTTTACAGACCTTTGGGTATGATGCCATCTGTGTTTCTGTTATCTCAGGAAATTTTCATTTTGTGATTCTATTCACACACACACACCCCCCACAAATGTGAAATATGTGATGCAAGGAGTCATCACTGGGTCAAATCTAACAAGATACAGGCAACCTCAACATGCTGAGATAAAATGTTCTGAAAAAAAAATAACTCAAGGAGTTGCAAAAATGACTGTAGCTTCAGAGAGAGTATTTCTGCTCTTTGTATCAGGCAACTGAGAATTCAGATAGTGCAAGTTCTTTACAAGTAGTATTTGCTTATTCAAATGAGATACAAAACAAATATGTCTGCATAGTCTACACATTGTTTAAAAAGTTATTTCAAGGTTCCATTAGCTGAGTGATTTTGGAAGGACCCAGTGCTGAGGGCCTGATCTTCACACTGTGGACATTTCAAGGAGGTTTTCTTCAGGCTAGCTCCAGTCTGTTCTCATGGATTGGAAAGCCACTAGCAGTTGAAGCCCACCTTCTGCTTTAGCATCATCCAGAAGGAGACCCATTTGTAGGGTCCATCATCACTCAGTGACAGAAGTCAAAGCATGGTTAAGTAGGGGTCATCAGGAGATTTTGCTTCAAAAGCAGGCTCTTGATTTGAACTAAAATGCACCTAGATATTGCTTGTAATGACAACTGGAACAAGATTTTCTGTCAAAACAATTTCTTCATGGAAGGTAGGAATTCAGATAAAATTAAAAAAATTAGTAAAAGTGTCTCCTTTCTACAAAAAACATCACCCTCCTTTTCTGTCAAAAGTTTTCAACTAATACTGGCAGATTTCAACTCATACCTTTTCTGGCAGCCGCAGCCCAGGGCATCAAGCACCTCCATGGAGATGGGTTGAGGCCAGGCAGGACATCAGCTGGCGGGTGGGGGGTCAGGATCTGGCTCGGGCATGGCCACAGCAAAGTTGTGGCATGGCTCAGGCAGAGACCAAGGGCAGGAGCTCAGCTCAGGGCAGCTCCAGAGAAGAGGAGTGACCCTGGGCCAGGCTTCAGTAGCCCTTTTACCAAGGCCACCAGCTCAGCTGGCCCTGAGCCCAGGCTGCCAAACCCCCAGAAGCAGGGGGAAGCGTGCTCAGGACCCTGACATATGTAGCATAATTCCTAATATCCATCTTAAAAATCAAATACTTTGCTTACACTGATAAGAGAGGCAGAGATTTTCAAAATTATAACAGAGTATGGATCTCCCACTTGGCAGCTTTCTGCATTATTGCCTTAATCTGGAAGGATTTTAACTGCAGTGGAACAGATGTCACACATTGCCCTGGAAAAGGCTGCATATTGCATGAACAAATACTATGTGGGGGAGCTGGTTTTAATATGCTTTCCAAAGGAAAACTCCCACTTTGAGAGTCCATGTCTTAGGAAATACTGGAGACTTCAGCCGTGAGAGCTGGAGGTTCTTCGTGGGTGACAGACACCAGGCAGTGATAAGGTGGGATCGTGAGAGAGTCACTTTTTTGTGGGGTTTTGCACTGAAACAGTAAAAAGAATGAGTTGATAGGCTCCAAAAAAGGTGGCCAGGGTGCAGTTTGGACTTACTCTTTTCTGTGGACTGAGTTACTATTTTAGACAGAAAATTACTTGCCTTGGGCATGCAGGGAGCCTTAAAAGTCAGGGAGTGATGGGAAAAGTTTCTCAGACATTTGGTTGAGATGTTTCCCATGATTGTTAGAAAATACAATAAAACTGATCTTCTGTAAACTCTAGTAAGCTGGGAAGGTAGTTGATTGAGATTGCTTACCAGAACAGCAAGATTTTGTTTGGAAAAAAATAATGAAATTAAAAATGTGGGTTGTTTGTTTTGTCTCCTCACACTTTATATTAAACTTGCGTGACATTTTTCAGTTGGGGGGGGGGTTAAGATAAGAAAGAAACTTTTGTTTTCGAGGGGCATAAGAGAAAGAACAACAAAACCACAATTTTATGACTCTAAAAACTAGAGTTTTTCAAGCCAGTTACTGTAAGATTTATAATGAAGCTGTGAGGAACAGCACTGATGGACAAGGGACAGGATATAGTGTTCTCCTAAATTAGCTCAGCTCCCCTGCATTAGAGCACAAGCCTTTACCATCAGCTGTTAGCATGGATTTATAACCAGGATAAATGGGGCATGCTTATTTCTTTCAGCATCTTAATTAGTTATGATGCCCCCTTCCTAAAGACATTACAGAATCTGAAACAGCCTCTGAGCTAGGAAATGTGTTCTCTCATATCCTGAATCCCTGGGGCAGGATGCTGAGCAGATTCAGTCAGTGCAATGTTAAATGTGGTACATCCTTGTTTACACCATTGGCTTTTTACAGTGCTGGTGGGCACATGTACGCAAGTTTTTTTCCAGTATTGAGGGAGGATTTATGATGAACCATCATCAACCCGGAGTCTTGGAAAAAGTGCTAAATGGTGAATAAAACTTTGGGCATCTTTAGGGCATGAGATAGCATCTTTCCCGTACAGCTGAGGAGCAAGGGGCAGCAGGTCTGTGCTGGGTGTGTGGAAAAAAAACAACCCAGGGAACAGGCAGGTAGCTGCACACTGCTTGGATAAAAGGGGGAATATGTTTGGGCCGCAACGCTGGTGTGGCCAGGAGGAGAGCCAACATGGAGGAGCACCGTGGCAGTACTCCATGCAGTAGGTTCACAACTGCTATAGCCGTAAGCAGTCAGAAACTGGAGCAAAGCCTACTCAGCCCATAATCTGGGTCCACCCATACTACTATAAAAGGGTTTGTATGCGTTTTAATAATCGTAAACGCTGCTATTTAGTTAGGTCAGTTTATAGACCAGGAGAACAAAGTGCATATCAAAGCCGGGAGCAGGCGTCCCACAGAAAGGGCCGTCCCTGGCCCTCTCAGAAAGACAGAGCCATGGTCCATGCAGTCAATATGTTTAGCAGCTCAAGAGGATTAAACCAAACTCATTGGATTCGTCACTTGCAGGGCTTTATCCAGCAGTCACATTTAATTTCCCAGCTCTCAATGCCTGTAACCTAATTTCTACATCTGTATGGGATGTGTGGAAAGCAGGGAGGGGTAGGGGAAAGCATCAGACTCGGAAAGAGCCACTGTCAATTTACACATCATTTAAACTCTTGGGGTTGAAATGGCCAGAGTGGTGTGGTGAATAACACCATCTGAGTGCTAACATGAGGATCAGCGCTTGCTGGTTACAGTGCTCCCCTTCCCTGCCTTGCTCCCTTTTCTGAGACTTGACCTGCTATTTTGTTCCATCTGCTTTACAGATGAGGGAAGGGCTGTTCTCTCATCCATTTCCCTCTACCCAGATAGTCCAACCCCCAGTTCATTTTCTCTGCTGTGAGAGTTTTGGGTTTCCCAGCCTTGGCTGAGGTTTACAGTCCCCCTGCTCATGCCTCCCACATCTTCCAGCATCGTTTGTGTGCTGACTCTACCTCTGCATGTGCCCTCGTCCCCCAGATGGGGATTAAACCTTTCAAGTTTATGGAAGTGCTTCTCTTCGCCGCCATTATCTCTTAGCCAAGTTACCCAGATTTAATTGCTTTAATCATTCCTCAACTCTTTCCAGACACTCAAGTCATTATTGTTTGGTTTTTTGTTTTTAATTGCTTCCAATTTGTCAATGTTCTTTGTTTTCTGCTGCAGGCATGTCCAGAGACCTCAGAGCTGCTGAAGACTTTTCTGATCTTTCAACTGGACTTCTTGGTTAGTCCAGGCACAAGGTGCACCAAGTGATTCCCCCTCGAGCCCAGCTGCTAAGGCTGGTGCGGAGCAAGGATTGACGCGCTGCCAGCTTAATGGCTGGGTGAACAGGTAAAAGCTAAAGAGGAGTTTGGGCTGGAGCTAAAATGGTTATGCAGGGAACACTGCCCCAAAACAAGATGTTCCTTGAGATCTGCTGGATGTCCCCAGATCCCAGTGATATCCGGATTAAATCTAAGGCTGCTGTGCAGCTGCTAGGAAGGAAGGAATGTTTTGAATCATCTTATGAGATGTTGCATCATATCTTCAGGGGTTTTTTTAGCTTTCAATACCAAAGCCATATTATTTGTTCTGAGTTTATTTTTTATTATTGTTTCTAACTCTTGGGGTTTTAGAAAACATCTTGAAAGCAGAGTCTGATGGCTCCAGGATGAGTGCTCAGTTTCAGACCCTCTCCTCAGTTTCAAGCCAGCCTCACAGGCTTCCCAGGGCAACAAGATGATGAGGTTTGACTCTGGAGCTTCATACATCTTATTGTCAGTACTTCCCAAATTGTAAAATAAAGTGCAACCCCGAGCCTGAACAGAAAGGATGGGATTGCTTAATGTGTAGCGAGAGGCATATCCATGCAGAACAGGAAAACCATGGAGCGAGCACTTCTGTTTTTATATTTCTTTCCTTGCATCTTTTAATTTATTAGATATTAATAATTTATTGCAAATGAAAATTGACATTAGGTAGAAGAAATAGAATCAATTTTTAATAAATATGAGCAATAAATAAAACATTTAATAAATTATGCATGGCAAAAGATTACTGAAAGATTAAATAATGATCTTGTATACATACTCAAGCTATTATTTATTAATAACTTTTTGCAGTGCAGCATTCATGACACTCAGGGAAAGTGCAGTTTCACCTCAAAAGTAAGCCAGGGGAGAGGGGAGCTGCAAGTTTCCATCTTTGTACCTCAATGACTTTCAGATAAATGTCTCATATTGATGAAGGAAAGAAAATATTTCCTTTCCCTTACCCCGGCCCTGAAAACTCTGTGTGCCTCAAACCCCAGTTTTAACTTCCCACCTGCTGCCAGGCTGAGGCTTTCTGCAGACTGACCCTTGTGATCCTGTTACTCCCTCCTAAAGCATGTAACATAAAAAAATAAAAAAATAAAAACTGGTCAAAAAGCCAGTGGCAGTCAATTTAGTACCTGAGACTTTGGGTTTTAGCCCTCATGAGGCAATAGATTTACTAGGGGTGACCAATATATTTGCAACTAAACATGTTTCTTACTGCAAAGGTTTGGCTTTCAGCAAAGAGGATGCAAATACACTTCAGTGAATGCCCCTCTCCCCCAAATGCTTTCTCCTGTACAGAAAAAAAGGTTTTGGTTTCTAAAACTGAAACGATCAGTTTAGAAGCAGGTTTATCTATTTGTTAATGAATATCTGATACAAAATATGGGCAATTTTTTTTGTTTTGTTTTTGTTTTAACATATGTAGGCTAAGTTTTTCAACAGAGACCAAAGGAGTGGGAGTAAAAAATCCCACTGATTTTTGGGTTTTTTTAGGAGTAATTGTGTGTCAAGAAATTGTGTACCCTTTTAATAAATTTTTCAGATTCCAGTTGCTTAACTGTGTGTCTCTTTCCGCATCTCACTGTAGTGCTCAGTGGCAAAACAGTCTGGAGCAGCAGATTGGGACTTGCTTCGGGCCTCCGAGAAAGTGGCCATGTCTGCCGGCAGTCTGGCACCTCATTTCCTTCCACTCAGAATTAGCCCAGTAACAAATATAACTACTAATTATATTTTAACCTACACCTCTTTCTTTCTTTTTCTTTCTTTCTTTCTTTCTTTCTTTCTTTCTTTCTTTCTTTCTTTCTTTCTTTCATGCCTTCTTAGAGTGTTTAATTGCCAGTGGAAGACTTAAAGGACGTGTTTTATGCAGTCTGTGTTTAAGCACCCGGCGATCAGTAATGTCACTTTCATAGCTTAGTGGGGAAAAAAACGGCTAAACAATGCAAAGGGCAGCCGGTGGCCAAACCTGACCAGCCCGTTTCTAAACGACACCAAGCCACACGTTGCTTTCACATGATGCTGGGGTGAAGAAAGCTTCTTTGCCACCAAGTGTGACCCCCTGCTCCACCCTGATGAAGGCTCAGCTGGAGCATAATTGCAAACAAAAGACCAGGGACTGATCCCACTTGACCTGGTCTCACGCACACTTTAATGCGAGTGCGATTTAAAGGCTGTGTCTCTGCATTTCCTGTCAGAGGGGTGGACAGGATTACACCTATAAAATCAGATTATGAGCCTGCATGCAATAATATGTAAGAGGGAGACCTGGGGAATTGGACCCTGCGTCAGAATCTCGCCTTGTTGATGATTCTGGGATTGCTCACCAGCTGAAAAGAAATCTCCCCGCAGTCTTTTTTGTTCCCAGCCTGTTATTACGATCCTAAAGGAAACCCAACTAATATCAAAGCATGTTTTTTGAGAGTCAGAGAGATTATTTCCCAGCCTGTTCAGATTCCATGCTGCCGCTGCCAATGTTACCGCGTACGCAGCTCGCTCATGTCAAAATTAAGCAGATGACTGTGCTGAATTTGCAAACAGAGATGACTGAGACCATGCAGTGCTGGCCATGTCAACTACAGCTTTCAGTAGAAATACAATGTCAGAGTCTCTTAAGGAAGTGGCTGGAAGTGATCACCCCATGGCGCACACCAGACAATTTCAGTAATGCTTCTTCTTCTGGCAACAAAGGTGAAGAACAAGTAGGTGCACTGATAGTAATTTTACCTTTTTCCCTCAGTGCCAGTACCGCTTAGCAATGATCCATCCCTAGTCAGTACCTGGCACTACAGTGTGCATCTGATTGACAGAGCAACCATGCTTAATTTTGCCTGCGGTTTTCTTTACACCCTAAGGTTTGGTTTCTGCTCTGTGAGCAAGCACACCGAAACGCAAAGCCTGAGGACCAGCTTCCTGATCTTGAGACAACCTTTGTCCAAACCTAAATGTGAATTTTATCAATAAGGTTTATTTTTGTTATGGATTAGTCCCAGCTCCTGTGAACAGCTGGAAGGACTAAGCAGCCTCCCAGTGTCCCTCTGGGCTCGTTTTGTGTGCTTTAGTGAAAAGGGAGGTGTAAAGTCTAAGGGAGCTCAGCAGCTTGAGACCACTCCTAATGTTTGTGTAGAAACGGTATTGCATGCTGACTTGGTCCTGCACACCCTGCGGAACCCAGAAGCTGCATCTCCTGGGCAGACTGCTGGCAGTGCCCTCTCCTTCCCCTTCCTAATGTTGTCAGCTGAGGAACAGATCTGAGAGGGCAGTAACACGTGTGCTGTGAGACCTGAAAGGGGATAACCTCAACATCTGGAGTTTTCCAGTGGGAACAGCAATGTTATTAGGTTGTAAACATATGTTGCAGATGACATTTAGAGTAGAGATGGCTGCCAAGGAAAGAGGTGTTTAAAACCCCTCTTAATATTTCTGGTTTTTTCCATCTAGACATGAAAGAATTATAGATACAAAGTGAGATGCAGGGGAAATTATAAACCTAGCATCTCCAAAATGACCATTTAGATTAACAACTGTATTTTTAAACTCTTGGCAGCACAAAACATCTTCTTACATTATATATGATATAATATTTAATTGCCCAAGATAGCATATTTTGATAGGAAGTACTACAGTGCAAGAGCTGAAATAATGACATTTGCTAAGACATCACCCTCTCACACTGAAAAAAGGAGTTAAAAGGGTGCTGTGGGAGAGCATAAACAAATGTGTTTATTTGTGCATGTGTAGATTCAGAGAGAGAGGGACTAGCTACGTGTGAGAGAGCATTTGGTAGTTTAAAAGCTGTTTCAAAATTGTGGGGTGAAATATTACCCTCACTTAAGGCAGTGGGCTCTCTGACTCAAATGGGACAAGGACTTTGCTGCTGGTGTTACTTAGATCCCCAGTGAAAGATGCAGTTGTGTTTAGCTTTACTTGCCAGCCTTCAGCCATGAGAATACTTGCAAACCCAAACTTTTTCTTCTTTTTTTTAAATGGAGAGAGTCTGGATTATGCTACTGTTGCAACATGAAAGCAAATTGCCCCTAGGACAGATAGATATTCAGGAACCAATGGTAGCAATGTCTCTTACTGTTCAAAAGATTTATTTTGAGATTACCAGCTATGATAACTTTGCAAGGCAGTTCAATTCTTGAAGATCATCCTAGTTTAAAAGTGAAGGTGGCAAATAAAAAATGCAGATGAGTATAGCTTAGGTTAAAGTCTCAGCGAGCATACTGTATGTAGGAAGCTCAAGAAGGATTCAACTTACAAATTTTCCATGAAAGGGCTGAATTATTCATGCACTGTGTAAATGAGGTTACAATGCCACGGGTGCATTGGCCCTCACGTGAGAATTATAATCAATGGTTATTATAAACTTTCCTGGATTTGTTCAAGGGTAAGGCAGCTCAGCAGCTTTTTAAAACTTCAGCTTTTGTGATGAGATGCTAAAGTTTGCCATCCTGGAAGCTACCAAATAGTCTCGGGAATGATCTGGAAGATTTCCAAAGATGACTACTGGTTGTGACACGTGGGTATTGAAAACTTCCAAGGACAAAGAGTATTTGGAGGGGCTTCCAGACTGGATGGTCCTCGGATCCTGGACAACATCCTGTGGCCTGGCTTGCAGTAGCAGCCTGCTCGCACACAAGTTGCCTCAGTGGCAACTTTCCAGTCTGAAATCTCCGTGTCCCACCACAAACTTAGTTTTCTCTCAGGAGTTCAGCCTGGCTTGTGTCATGGTTTCCTCCTGATGATCAGCAATCCCATGAGAATTGAAGAGCCAGAAAGCAGAGGAAAAGAAGGGAAATAAAGATGGCTGGTACTTTTAGAGCTTTAGGGGTGGAGGTGGGTGCCAGGGCTGTTGTCGCAGGTGCATAAATTTTTTCACAAGGAACGCAGATCTTGAGGTAAAAAAAAGACAATGAGAGATGAGTGAGAAAAGTTACACTGAGCTCTGTAGCCCATGCTGGACACATCCTCATTTCTGGATCTTCTCCTGAGCAGTCTCTGGCCACATAGCTGTGTTCAAGCACTTACTCCAAGGGCTTGCCTACAAGAGGGTAACACATGAGTGTAAGTACACATTGCTGTTCCCATTTGATGTCACCAAGTCCATTAGATAACACTGTTTCTGCAGTAAACCCTTCTCAGCCAGCCGTGACTTAAGGAGCTGTACTCTCCTTTTGCTGTTACTACTGTTTGTGGGTGTGAGCATCTCCATTCCCTGGAAACGTGTGGGGGAATGGCTGGGCCTAGGCACTTGGTCCAGCATTGCAGATGTCCGCAGCTGGACTCCAAACTACTGGTGGCATTTGTGTGACTGTTCTGCTTTGGGCTTTGCCTAGATCATGGTGGTGATTTCTTCCTGTCCCCTTTTTTAAGGTGAAACATTAGTTAAATGTTTTTGTGTGGTGACTGCCAGCTTGTGCTTCTGTTCTGCTTCTGTTTGCAAACACTGATGTGGTCACCATTAAATTATAAAAGAGGCAAGGTTTAGAAATGGAAGGATTTTAATGTATTAAGAGAAAGGCACTTCACTGATAATAGTTTTGAAGAGCCTACCACTCATGTGAGTTACATAGAGAAAAATTAATTGCTACCATAAAATGCAGAAGGCTAAAAGGTGCTTTTAGTCCAGAAAGTCACATTCACGTAAAGGAATATTACCCTTTGGTTGTCTGTGCCAAGTCTTTGTCCTCATATTCATTTTACTGAGGGACGAGGCATTAGCTAGTGAACCTGAGCCTGGAGACTTTGCCAGTCTCATCCATCAACAGCAGCAGATACATGATAGGGTGAGACCAGCCTGGAAAAGTCATTTGCAGGCTGGGACAGGCACCCTGACACCTGGGCTGGGTTTCTGTCTGGGACTGACAGTAGTGCAGGAGCTTATGTGTGCAGGGGCATCTAAGTCCCTGAACGGTCAGTGGGAGTCCAGCTCCTGTGCCTGGTGGGGCCTGGAGAGCGATCCACCCGAGCAGCTGGAGACTCTCTATTTTAGGATATACCAGCCCCAGGGGCTGGTTCTCCACAAGCTATGGTGAGACCTTAAATACCTAGTGTGCCTGTAGGACCCTGTTTGTGTATCCTTGATCTCCATCCCACATCTGGGATGTATACACGTAATCTGTTATTCCCCCTTCCCATCTGTGCTGGAGCTGTGTCCTGCAGCCTGTTTCACTGCATGGAGAAGAAGGCTGCATCCCAACTGCTGTATGCAGTCAGTTTGGTGCTTAAGAAAAGCCTTGAGAGACACTGCTGGCAAGACTGCTGCTCCTGGGCATTGTGAAATGCACACAGGCTCTTCATGTCTTAAACAGCTCCAGTTGTTGCCCTGGCAAACACCTTTTCCTCCTTTCCCACTTGGGAACAGAGTATCTAGTGATGCACACCTTCCAAACCTGCATCCTGAGAAAGCAAAGCACTGGGCTGCCCGGCCTCATCCCCGACGTGGCAGTGGCACACGCAATGGCACGGACAGGAGGCAGTCTCACTGCTTGGATGTTGTGGGCAGGCTTTTCTCCTTTTTGTCTTCAGAGGTGGAGGTCCAAGCACTCTGTGTTTATACAACTTGCAGCAGAAACTCAGTATGGACAAATGTGTGGGTCTCTGCTCTCTTGTCTCACAACAGACGAACTGGTGTAGGTGGGAGAGTGAACTGATGCAAGCAGCAGCTTTGTTCTTTGTCCTACCACACCTGAGATGTTGTGTGGTCCGTCAGGAAGTTGGTGTGAATTTTGTCAGTGGAGCTGTGGTGAGTTTTGGACTATTCCCTTTCTCCTAATGCTCACTACTTTGCTAAGAGAGTTGCTCTGCAAAGTGAAAGAATAACTAATTTTCCATTTTTACCTCTGTTCACTTCTTGGCATTGGCTTGCATTGGTTTTCACTGATATGGGTGGTCTAGTTGCTTCTTTTCCCTTTACTTCTTCTTACTTTTAAGGGAAAATAAAAAGCTGAAATACAGACATCATGACAGAGGTTTTAAATGAAGAGGGATTTCATAGCTAAGTCAATAGATGATTACGTGTAATAATTCCAACACATAGTTTGCCTTGTGAATTGACTAACATTACCTGTGGGAGGGAGAAAGGGCCAAGGGGAAAGGAAGACAGATGAATGGTCAGGCAGGGAGTTGGACAATGGATGAGACAGTTCAGGTGAGATCAGGTAATATCAGTCAAAATACTTCTGAAAACTACAGTGAAGTTGGTGTGATTCATAGCTGATGAAGACAGAGTTGAAAGTGAGGTGCCAACCCACCCTTTTTGCTGATGTACAGATTTGGCTGAAAGTGATACGTGTCTCACGCGTTTCTGTCTATTACTGTTAAGCACTAGGAGTACCTTCAGCAGCAGCTATCTGGTTTTCTGGCAGTGAGTGTACAGCTGGGAAGGTTAGAAAGGGAGAGGAAGTATGGAACACATTATTATGAAAAGCTTCTCAAAAACTTTAGATGTCTGCAGCTTATGTGTGAGTCCTTGTGGTTTTGTTCTTCTGGAATTGATAAATGTTGACCTGAAATGGCTATATTTCCAACTCCAAAGCTGGTCTTAGTAGTAGTTAAGTATGCACTCCAATTATCTATCTCAGAGGAAGCTGGAGAAATAGCTGTGGGTACAAAACCTCCACCACACAGCCAGTAACAGTTATCACAAATGGTTAGCAGAACGGGAGAACATCAAAGGCCCTGATGCAAGGACTGAAACTCAGTAGCTGTGCAGGGCTCTTCAAAATGCTTCTGAGCTTTTCAGAAGAGCTTCAGAAGACTGGCAGCTTCAACCAGCATGCTATGGGTTTGGGGGGATTCAGAAATCATGATCAACATTGGAAAAATACAAAAGATGCCCCATCTTTAATGTTATTTATAGTCAGACTGGCAGGGCTAAAGAGCTAGGTATCAGAGCAAATTTGTGTGTTAATCTTTGCATCAATGTGAGGCTGAAACACCTTTCTTCTTTCAAGCTCTCATCATCACACTGACAAATGTCTCTTGGAAGCACTAGTGAATACATCCTCAAAGAAGGACTCTAATCATCTGTTGCAGATGGGGAACCAAGGCAAAAAGACTCAATGATTTAATGAAGGTCATGGAAAGGATGTAAACCCTGGAAGTATACTTTGGAGTGAATCCCCTTCTTGTTCCCACCTCCAGGGACTTGGCTGCCATCAAGGAATAGTGTTGGATTGCACAGCCCGTATTTCTTTCACAAGGACCAAACCAGGAGTGTGTGTTCCTGCTGCTGGTGTGTGTCCAGTCCTCAGGACCATAATAAAGCTGGGCTGAAGAAAACACACCAAATGTGAATTTGCTCCTTCTGAGTTTGCACTGTTTGCTAATGGAGACAGCCTCAGTGTCCCCTAGCACCAACTCTGTAAGTGCAAGCTCAGGCTTTGAGGATGAAAGGCAAGTCAGACATAATGAAATCACTGTGAAATACAACAGTTTCCCCTTGACTAATGGCTGGTTATTGGAAGCACACTTTGTCCCATGCCTTTGATCTTCCTGAGGGATCACCAGCAAGGAAGTCTCCACGCAGAGAATGCCAGTGCCATTCCTGCCAGACCATGGGTTTCATGCTAGCAGCTATGCAGAACCAGCTGATATAGTGAATTTGCTTGAACAGAGCTTAAACCATAAAGTACAGAAATGAAATTAAAGCATGTTTCCTGGGTAAATGCTGTTTAATCAACATGGAAACCTAAGCTCTGGCGAGTTAATAGGATGCAGAAAGCTGACTTGTTTTGGGTAGCTTGGAGCTGAAGTCAAGAAATCTGGGTTTTAGCCATGTTTCAGGCAGTGAATATTTGGTCAAAAGAAACCAAACCAAATTCCATTGATACATTTTTGAGTATTTTAGCATGTTGCACCCAGATATGATACACTAGGTACATATATATGATATGATAGATCACTGAGGAAAAAAAAAGTAGTTTTTCACCCATCTACTTGATATTGCTTACCTTGTCTAATTCTTAAGTCCTGTTGAATGAATGGTGAATAAAGAAATCTAATTACAAAGGCAGAGTGCATAAGAGCAGAGCTGCCCTGTGTTTGGTGGACTGGTGGCATATAGTATCCCTAGCATGGTGCATCTCTTCTTTATAAAGTGTGTGAACAGGGGTAGGGTGGGGGAAAAAGAATTAGCTGTCCTTGGGCCAGAGTTGAAATCTGGGAGGAGCGGCTTTACTTGTACTGCTCATCAATTTTTCTCCATTTATAATGGGACTATGTGATCAGGAAAATGGCTGATGTGCATTTGCTAAGCAGCAGCTGCAAGGAAAAGAAATTGGCTGCCTAGAGCCAAAGTGACTCTTTTCTGCAGCCAAAATGCCAGCGTTAACAAAGGGAACAAGATTTCCAAACGCAGACTGCAAAATTAAGGCCTCACTGACAACCTTGGCAAGGTTCCTGCTGACTTCAGGAAAACTGAATTTCACCCAAATCTTCTAATACAGATGGGAACTTCTTGAGCAAAGAGTATTTAATACTGGCTGTGCCTCTGTTGAGTGGACTTTCAGATCATGAGATTATGTTCTTTATTTGTCTGTCAGCAACTGCTGTAATTTGTGTCCACACCTTCAATTCTATTGTGATTTAAGCCTGTCCATGCAGCATTGTTAATAGCATTGCTGGGAGAGAAGCCATGGTAAGTAAGTCTGTCTGAAAGGCTCCTCACAGTGCAGTGAAAACACCGCGCCCTGTGATACAAAGTGCTGATCTAGTGCAAACGTGCTGTGCTGGTTCAAAATTATTCAAGAAACATTGACAAGCTGATGTTTACACAGGAAGAACGTGTGCTGGATTGGGTATCCTCTACGCTTTTGCCGCTAGCATGAAGTCAGTGTATAAGCATGATGTCAGTGTGAACTCCATCCCGTACGCTGACTGATTTGATGGAGATGCCTGTCTGAGTCCACTTCTGATCAGGGTCAAATCTGAATTACTGGGGTGGACCATCAGTGTCCAGAACTGGTGTCCGAGGATCATGGTGCCATGGAAATAGCTGACATGAGCAGGATACTGCTGGTGGCTCCTCTTCTCTTTCTACTCTTTTCCAATATTTTTATTCTTTTCTCATGTGTTGCTACCACTAACAACAGTTGCCAATTTAGTCCCCTTAGTATGTTCTCAACTAATTGTCCTCAAGTAATTGTCCTATTGAATTTCTGTGAGAATTTGAAATTAAGACATTAGCATCCTACCTGCCCCTCAGTAGATTACCTGTCAGTGCACAGAGTCGTTATTGCAATCAATTCCAGTGCACAAATAGTTGCATTACCCCTGAACAAACGTGCAAACTGTCTGACTAGAGGACAGCACAGATGTGATACCCATTTATTTTTGCTTTAAATTTTGCTGCCATTCAAGGCTAATCTAGTTTACAGAAGCCTGCTGAGTGCAGAGGTGTGCATTACTGTAGGGACATACATTATTACAGCGACTCCAGCATTTGCAGCAGTACCTCTGGAATTATCTTGCGTTACAAGCTGTCATTTATACGTGATGAGTAACATATTCCACTGCACCTTTACAAGTGAGGGAGCCTTCCTTTAAATTTTGACAAATGGGTAGGAGGGAAGTGCAAAAATACTGACTAGAACTACTTAGTCCTCCTTGGTTGCAAGCTTTATAAGGTGACAAGAAAGCGCAAAATATTTAGTCAGCTCAGTGCTTATGTCCAACTACCACAGCACGCTAAAACACTTGGGATCATCCAGTGAGGAGTGGTTAAGCCAAAACTCCACTCTCATCATGGAGTTTGTTTTGTATTTTCATTAAATACATAGCAAATGGCTTCTGTGCAGCTTTCAGCATAAGACCAGATTCCTAGCTGGTTACCAAACTGCAATCACAACACAAGCTATTCTCAAGGTCTCTTCCCAGTCTTCTGCTGCTTTCCCTCTCTCCAAGGAGGAAGGCCTGTAGTGGAGCATCACCTTATTCTCCTGCTCTACTCTGTTGACTGAGTTTCAAATGAAACCAGCAAAGCCGATAGTATTATTCCTGAAGGTATCATTTAGATCTTTTCCCTTATGTTCTGTCTTTTCCATGTTTGCCTCCCATGGATGCTGTGGCCTTGCAAGACCCAACCCTGCAAGTGAGCATGTGTGTATGTGAGTAAGGCCAGTCCTACCAGGATCTGCTGTCACAAGCCATATTTTGATTGCTTATTGCCATTTGACTCATGAAGAGTTTCTCTGCTGTCAGCTATCATCTGGAGCAGTGAGGGTGAGTGGGGAAGCACAGTGTGTTGCAGGCTGTCCTATAGCACAAGGAACCAGAAACCCCATGCTGATGTGCTCCTGCCACCTGCCTTCATGTTGATTCACCACTCAAGAGTTACGGGGGGGGGAAGTCATTGCTCTTGACAGTCCAGGATGGTTGACCAGCACCTCAGGACGATAGTCTCTGAATGCTCCCATCTGTCACCAAGTCATACAGAGGGACAAATCTGTGTCCATTTCATCTGTAAGTGACTGCCTGACTCCATCTGCATGTTACACTAGATTTAAAAAGAGAGCTGGGCTTTGAAGGTTAGCCCATGCATGCTACAGCATATTTCTAACAGAAGTAAACCTCACTTTTCTGCAGTCAGCAAGGTTGTTTTTGAAGATTTCAGGCATAAAATGTTAAGAGTTTTATCCTCCCTGCTAGGTCTTACAGTGCCAGCACAGCTCAGATAAAGTGAAAGGAGAATGATAAGGATGCTGCATTGGTAAAGACACTGGCAACAGCCAGAATTTAAATCTCCTTCTCATTAGATTCAAATTAAGTATTTTGAGATATCCAGATCATTAATTAGTCTTGAAAATATTGTGTAAAATAAAAGCTTAGAAAATTATATTACATGCTTGCAATGGCATTGATATTTGCTTTAATCTTCTTGAAAATTAGCCTGTATTTTGAGGAAAAATTGTGGAATTGTGCTTATTTTCACTTGAAAAAATAGGATCCTTTAAAAACATTGATTGCCTCATTTTCATTCAAAAATGGCTTTCTCTGTGAATGAAAGCCAGTTTTAAATGGAGTGTTCTGAAACATTAGAGTAATTATTGACACGAGAAAATAAATATTCACATATTGAAATGTAAACATAAAAGAGGAGCATTCATTGTTTCCCGTGAAATAATTTAGCACATTCCTGAATGGTAACTGGCTGCACAAGCCAGTGGTAAGACTGCACGCACTGGGATTTATCTTTATAGAATGCCTTTTGAAACTATTAGCTCTGTAGCAAACTCTAAAGTGCAGGGTATGGAGGGAGGGAGAGGGGGGTTCATAAAGACAGTGTATACACAGGCTGTATTTTTGCCTCTGTGCAGGAACTCTGGAACATGTGTTCAGTGGGCTGCAAAATCACTCAACAAAACCATGAAATTTCTTCTTACATTTTGGGAAGCAACACTAGTCCCTTTAGTATGAACGCGGAAGCTGTGCTTATCCTACTGAAATTCTACTCTCTAGACCTTTCAAATGCATGAATCATATCCACATATGGGGTTTCTGCCTTGGCACAGTGTCTCACTTCATTAATAGCTTCATTATCTTTCTAGCACATGGACTTTTTTCAATGTTAAGTAAGTCAGGAGTCATAGTTTTTCTGTTAACCTGTCTGAGGTCTCCGCTTGACTTGAGTCATTCACCTGCCTCAGGCTCCTGAGAAGGCACAGACCCAGGACAGAGGGGGTCAGGGAGCCTCCACACGTGGGAAGGGGTTCATTGTAGACCAGCCAGAGCCATCCCTTGCTCAGCTGGAGGTAGTGCAGAGGCCAACCTGTAAGGAGGTGCTTCCACAGGTGCACTGCAGGTGGAGAGGGCTTTACCGTTATCAGAAGAGCTTGCAACTTTCCAAGCACCTAAGACTGGTACATGGAAGAGCATGATGGCTGGGGCTTTTTGCTCAAAATAGATTTTTCTTTTCTTTTTTTATTTTAAGAGGCCTAAGGGTTCAATGGGAATTTTTCCATCTGGTCAAAATACAGTCATTTTGCAGAACTGTACAAACCTTGATATGAACTTGTAGAGTGTAGAGTGGGATTTCTGCTTAAGATAAAGTACACCCCAGTGGTTAGGGATGTCCTTGGACCCAAATTTCTTTGCCTTCTTTACCTTGGTGATTTGAATCTAGGTCTTCCATGTCAAGCTGATCACCTGAACTGGGTGGCTACTGAGGCATCAGAGGTTTTCTGTCTTTCTCTGTGTCTTGCAGAGGTGTACTTATTAAAAGAAAAAAAGCAAAAAGTCTCAGGCCTGTCCCAGTGTGGAAAAGATCTGAATGCTGGTCATTTTCTTTAGAAACTGGAACTTCATTTCCTGGACGCCTACTGGCTTTGAGCACTTCAGTCTGGAATTTCATAAAGTCACAGTTCAGCAAAGCAATTAAGCAAAGAATCCCATTGAAGTTAATCTTTGCTAAATCTGTGGGCTAAAATACACTTGGCCATGGTGCATTTAAAACAATTTTTTAAAAAAGCTTTAATACAAAGGTAACTTTGCATCACTGAAGAATTAAATGCCAGGATATTCCACAACTGAACATACAAAGACACTTGTCTCCTAGGAAGGAGATCTCCTACTGTATACTCACATTCTCCTACTTTGGCAGGACCTCATGGCAAATCTGCTTGTCTGCTCTGCAGCCTGATAACCACACTGGCAGTTGCAGCTGAGTCAGCTGGTGCTGGCATATGGCACCCCCTAGCATTATACTTAAGGACATACCTAACAAAAGATATCAGAAGTCCCAAGGGACTCCACTCCTCCTGCAAAACTTTTGCTTCTCATGCAGCTGGGAAGACAAAACAGAACTAACTTACATACAGATCTTTTTTTTTTGCCATCAACCTGGCCACAACTTTTTGCATCAAAAATGATAGCCACCCCCTGCCCTTGACTTTCATGAGAGCGTTGTACCAAAGGGTTCTCACTCAGAGATGCTAGCGGTGGTGACCTATGTCCTCTAGCTGGCTCATGTAATCCCTGGTCTCTCAAAAGAAGTGTTTAGGTACTCAACAGATGGATGCCACACGATTACTTAGACACAGACACAGCTTCTTGGATGTGCTGCAGAGCAATGGGAGGATGAGGGTCTAGCAGAAGGCAGTGCTGCCAGCCTGTACTTTCTCAAGTACTTGTTTAACAACAACTGAAGTTGTTTTCTCACTTACAAAGTAAGAATCTGTATGGGTTTGGATAGACTGGGTTTGGGTAGACTTGAAGGGAAACTTTTCACATGTTTGACATGCTGAAACCACTTAAAGTCCCCAGACGTGGGAGAGTTGGCAGGGACCTTACTTTGTTGACACAGTGGATTATATAAGCACTCCACAGCTTTTCTGCGTGTGCATGGGTGTGTTGTGTATGTGTAGGAGAAGAATAGCGGTGGTCCAGACCAGAGACCATGATGCATAGGCATCCCATAATAACTCTGATACGTTGAACTGTCATGTTAAACTGCATAAGATGGGGGGGCGGAGGAGGGATGCACAGCTTGATTTTTACCTCCAGCGAAATTCCACTTTGGTGTGTGCGGGTGGACCTGCCAGATAGTTAAATGCAACAGGGTTGAACTTGGTTCCCTCAGTTCCTGGGTGGTACCTCACCAGCTCTCTGGTCCTGGTGATAACACTTAATGGGAGCAGGATTCACACTAGCAGAAACAGGAAAAAAGCTTCAGAGATTGTGCCTCGTGTCCACATCAGTGGTATATTAGGTAAGTAAGGGAGGCAATTCAGCTGGCCATATACATGGCCTGGGTCTCTCGGTCCATGGGGAGGCTGATGCATGGGGTATGGGGATGTTTAGGTCTAGCATGGCACCTGTGCTTGAACTTCTTGAGCTTAGTTTCTTTGCAACCAAATTGGGATTTCTACTCATCTATCTCCCAGGATCATTGTGATTAAATGGCTTTGAAGGTGTTTAAAGGATTAAAGCATTTTCAAGGTGGAAATTGCTATGCTGGGTTAATTCTCTGACAAAACTTTGAGGATCAAGCATATGAACGACTTCAGAAGTTGCTGTGATGCTCTGAGAAGCAAAACAAAGTGACAAGACAGAAGCCTGAAAATTCAAGATGAATATAGCTCTTGGGAAGCACCTTTTGGTGAAGGCTGTCAGCTCCTTTGTGGCAATGTGAGCAAAATCTAAGGGGTGGCCTTGCCGCAACAGGCATGATTGCATGGATTAGTGATGAAGCTCATTCTCACATGACAGTACCACCCAGTAGGGCACCTCTCCTTTGACTCCTGTGTACCAGCCAATGGACATGCATTTAAGACCTGAATTTCAGAGTTGGGGGCAACCACAGATGTGGGTCATGGCAGAGGTGCCACATCCCAAAAAACAGGCCCTTAACAGCTGAGCCCAAAGTACCTGGGCTCGTTGGTGACTGCAATGGGCCTTGGATGTGAACCTCTGTGCTCAAAAGGAAGAAGAGGCACTTAATCAAAAGCTGTCCTCTGTTTGGTCACCACAGTGCAGGAGTCAGGAGAGATGCTTTCGGAGCTCCTCCTGGGCAGCCTGGTAACACTGCTTTCCTCCACAACGAGCCCTGGGCTGGTTTGCATTGCCCGAGTGTCTGTCCATATTGATCAGCACACAACCCTGGTTCCCTCACAGCTCTGCAGTGGTAAAGCAAGCTGTCCCAGCCTTTGTCACTGAGGCACGACTCCCTTGAAAATTAAATGTATGTTGAGAAAGATAGGAATGACCTGAGAGTAATTCATCCTATACTAAGAGAAGGGTCTCAGGCAGTTGATCATATTGCCTGATTTTCTCTCCGCTATTGCAGAAGGAGCCTAGATGATAATTTTAGGCCAAAGAAAGGACTTTTTAGTCCAGAACTAGCTGAGATGAATCGCCCAAAATGCCTGGCCCTGTGTCTGTCCATTCAGGTGGATAAGAGGTAGGTGAAGAGCCCTCAACAAGTTTAAGATCTATTCCAGCACCCTCAGACTATCTTCATGTACATTAGTGGCCCACTGATTAATCTTTCACTTGCATTTATGTTAATCACTTTGTCAGTCATTGAGTTCAGTGGATCACAGAAGACTACAGTTGGTTTAAAGACCTTCTACAAACTTGTGTAGGGGAACTTTTGTTGTATATTTGACCTTCCCTTTGTAGAAGCATCTATAGCATTTATTCACTAAAGGAAAAAAGTTTGGGAGAAAAAAGTTTTGGATTGCAGTTGTTATTTGTACACAGTTCTCGTGGACTTCCTAATTTGAAAAAGCTACCAAAGGTCCTTAGGTTACCCAGAAGGTATGCAGCTATCCAGGGGACAGACCCCTCACTCAGTGACATTAGATTCCTGAAAAACAGTTTTTAAATCTCCTTCCTGCTTTACCCTTGCACACAAGTCAGAGAAACATCAAAGTACTTTGGCGTCCCTACTGCTGGTCTGTGGAGTAGTTCAGATTCTCTTTGGGACCATGGTTTTTATGGACGATGCTGGTTACAAACATTTTTTGTAACTCTGATTCCAACAAGCAATAAAACCCTGTCAGCTTGACAGAGACTCTTCTGTGAGTTCATTTGAGAAGCTGTAGCTAATGATATGGCCCTTACAGTCTTCTTCAGCTTTCTCTCTCCCTCCTTGTGAAAAGCTCAGAGTCCAGAAAAACTCCCATAATTCTTCTACACTCAAGAGGTTTGCAGCAGACCTTCACTGGCTTACCTGCCACACGTCTTATGCAGAGGAGATGCTATCCCTCTGCAACTCAGTGTCATCTTAGATTGTGGTTGGTATTGATGATAGTTCACATTGTGTTCTACTTTAATAATCCTCTTTCTTCAGGATCTTGTGATAGTACAATAGCAGAGTTTATCCAGTCCTTTTTTTCAGCACAGAACAGGGATTTTCTTGTCATATTGCACTGTGCTCAAGAGAGCTGAGCAAAAGGATCTAATCTCCATAATATTAATTTGTCTGCACATTGAGGAAACAAAAGCAGCAATAAATCTGCACATGTTTGAGTTTTTGTTTGGTTTGAGGTTTTTTGGTTCGGCAATCCCAATGATTTATGTAAGGATTTCCTGGGGGGCAGGGGGGGGAAGGGAGAGACAGCCAGTGATCTCAAGTTAACAGTGAATCATAATATATTTAGCAAGGGATAATGCAAATGCCGGAAAAATAGAGGAGGCAGCAAGACAGAGAAAAGTGTTTCCTCTGATAGAAAATCTATTAAACATTTAGCTCAAGAGAGAAGACAGTATATGTGCAGCTTCCCTGGCCTTTCCTTTAGAAGGAGAAGCCCTGGAAGATTAAGGGTAAGAGAAAAAGGGGGGTGTAAGGAAGGTGTTAAGGGCTTGGAAAGGGAGTATACCTGGCTGAGGTCTGGAAAGCAAACTGAATGCAGATGTGTGCCCTAGAAAGCAAAACCTGAGAACAAAGCACCCCTCCCTACCTGATACAAAGCCCTTTGTTTTCCAGACCTTTTCTGTCAAGGAAAATTGCTACTCCTGATTCCTCATACAAACCTCTCGTAACTCACTGGAGGGGAAGGTAGGTGACAGCTGCTGCCTGGGTGGATACCAGCAATTGAATCAGGGGCTGCCAGAGCTGAAAGCATCCATACTTAGAGCTTATGCTAATTGTGTTTTTCTGTCTCATTCCCTCTGGTACAGACAAGGCTAGACACACAACCCAACCTGAGCACTGGTTTACTGGTGCTCAGCACATGTCCTCCTTCCCAGAGGCAGTGTGAATCCAAAGAAAGACACGCTGCAGCTTGTGCTGCGGTCGAGGGCATCAAAGGGTGCTGCTGTGGGAGTTGGCAGCCATGCTGTCCCTCCCACAGGACCTCTGGGCACAAGCAGGCATTCACTGGCCCCACAGGATCCCCTGGTGTCCTTCCCCTTCCACCTGCAGACGTGTCACCCGCTCTGCTGTTCCCCCATCCACTTCACTGTGTATCCTGTGAACAGGGCAGTCTGTCCATGGTGAGCAGTGCTTTGTGTGGTGGGAAAAGGTCTTGATTGTTTTGTTAAATTTTATGTAAATAGTTGTATGTGCTTTTTTTTTTTTTTTTTCCTATTAAGGGAGGTCTATTTTCATGTGTATGACCTTCGTCATACCTAAACCCCCCTGCTGTACAAGCGAAGGACGGTGGATCCAGAGGGTCCTGAAGAACAAGAACAGCCCAGGATTGATGTCATCCTCTTAGCTAGGGCACCTGGGAGTAATGCAGGAGTAACACAGCACTGGAACCAAGCCTCTTATTTGGAACATGGCATAAGTGTCTCTACTCTCCAGAGTCAGTGCTGCGCCCAAAAGCTCTCCTAAGCATGCAGATGGCCGGATCCTGAATCCCTTAGCCACTCTGTTGGGTGTTCATGGTACCCAGTGGTGGATGTGCGTGAAGAAAGCCCGCAGCAAAGCTCAGACCTCAGCGTCTCAGTGGAGCAGTCACCGCTCACTGGCTCTTTGGAGCATCTTGTGGGTATCAGGGACATACAGGTGCACATCGCATGCTTTTCAGGGGTGGGAAACTACATGTGCCTAAAGGAAGTGCCACTGCCTCTGGGATAGCTGCTGTATCTCACAAGCAATGAGAGGGTTAACAGGCCAGGGACTCATTTCCAAGGGACCAGGGGTTGAGAATAAGTACTGAAATGAGTTGAAAATGAGGCTTAATGTGGTTGTGGATGCTGTGATTAATAATGCAAGAGAGAGGTCGATCTGAGACATCTGAAAGAAATCTACCAAGACAGGCTTATGGCTTTGTGAATAGAGGCTAGTCATCAGACATCGCTGCTGCAAGTCTGTGTGCTAACACCACTGCCCCATTTTTCATTTCAGGATGACCGCAAAGGGCTCCACAAGAATTGGCTCCACATCCCACAGTGTGTAAAACTAGCATGATGAGAAATCATGGAGTGTGGTGGTAGGCAAAAGGTAGAAAAGTCCCCTGGCTCCGCTCTCCTACCCTTGCAGACTTGTTTTAGAGTGCCCCAGTGTCATCTGTAAGCCCAGACATGCCTGCTGAAGTGATGAGGTTCTCTGGGGATGCCTGCAAGGAGGTAGGGATAGTGATCTGGCCAGGAGCCCCTCGGGATGCCTCTCCTACAGAACAGTGCAGCCATGGTATGGGGTCCCACATCACTCCTTCTCATGCCAGAGATACTGAAGTGACATACTGCTGTCCTAATCCTCTTGGCCTCCATCAAGAGCCAGCAGATAAACCTGAGGGAAGGTATAGGAGGTATCTCTGATTTGGGAGGACTCTCTGCAGGCCCTTTTAGAGACATCTCTGAGTTGCTCAGTCTGGAGCAACTGTGTTCCTAATCGAGGAGCCGCACCAAGATTTATTCTGTGTGCCACTAGCAAGATGCCCTTCTTTTGGCTGCCTTGCTCAGCACAGCAGATCATCCTGCCAGGAACATGGCCTGAAATTTTGCCTGGATTTTCTTTAACAAGAAAATAAAAAATCATGTCATTACTTCAACATTACTGTAAATAATTCTCTTTCTGTCCTGCATGTATATATCCTACATATACTTGCATTTTACCAAGTTTCTAGCATGACTTGCCAGCCTAGTATCTCGCTTTTATGCTCATTGCTCTGCAGATGTTTCTTCAGTCCCCTACTGATGCTTTTCTCTGGTTTCTCTCCTGTACTCAAGACCAAACACAGTTCTCTGGATAGAGCTCTGTATAGCTGTCTCTAACACAGCTGTACAGGGAGAGGATGGCACTGGTATCTCCTGAGAGCTTAGCCCAAGCAGAGGGGAGTTGCAGAGGGAGCTTTTATTGCTGCCACTTGGCTCCACAAAGTCCTATCACATTGCCCATCCATCCCCATTGCTTTTGTTTGTCTTTTTTTCTGCCCTGATGCTATTTGGGTGCTTCCTCCTAATCAAGCATCTGTGTTTGTGTTTACTTTTCTCTCTTCACATGGTCCCAAGTCACATCTATCTCCCCAAAGCTACCCTGTTTGAGGTCTCCCTTTGCCTTGGTATTGTCACAGCAGAGAGCTATTAGTGCAGCCTGTCTAGCTGCAAAGCAGCTAATTCCCCACAGAATGCAAATTGTCCAAAAGCTTCTTATTTGTTCTTTGATGATCTTTTGTGGCTTTCATGCAGGATTCTTCATTTCCTCAGTTCCTGCACTTCTTCACTCAGTTTTCTCTTGTTGAAAATGTTGTGGTCTTTTTAAAGTTCCAACAACGTCAGCTGCTTTGAGTGACGCAATTTCATATCCACCCCAATTATTAATGGTTTTCTTATTCTACTACCTCTGCTCCCTTGATATATTTAAAAACTTCTTCATGTCCTCTTGAAATGTTTTGCTGCTGTGTAATGCTGATACCTATCAGACTGGTGTAAATACACTAAAACTGAATTTAAAGAAACAGTTAACCTGAGATTACAGTAAAAGCAGAATTTGCCCTATTCAGCTGACGCTGACATTGAAGAGACCATTTGGATAAAAGCTGAGGAGACTTAGCTGTATCAGGCACTCCTAATATTCCTACACAGCTGAACAGATCGGCACTGACACAGATCAGAAGGCAGAAGAGAGTGGCAGCTTTGAGGAGCTGTTTTAATTACTCAGGGATTACACAGCTGTGCTAAAATAATGGGGGAAGCATGTCCACAGAAATAAGACTGGCTTTTTCTTTGGCTTTAGAATGGAGAAAGTGCTATTTGAAGGGGACGTCACCACAGCAAAGCCAAGCCTGATTAACCAAGAAAGGGGCATTTGACATTTATTTTTATATCTCTTGCAATGTACCCCTGATGTCTTCGTGGAGAGCTGACCTATGGAAATGCATGTTCCACTCACTGTCTCCTATTATCTCTCCTCTCTCCCTCTGCTGTTACAACGACCACCAGTTTCATCAGACTCCACACTGGACCCTAACCAAGCTTCTCAACTTGTTTGGGTAGGCCCTGAGCTCTGGATAGTGCACAGCAGGACGTGGTGCCCAGGTCTCCAGAGACTACCAGAGGTCTCTTGTTCAGAGCATGGCAATGTCCAAGGACCAGCCCAGTGCTGGCTGGGGTTTGCATCATTGGCACTTCGTGGGAGACATCCCATGCCACCTCCCCAGTGGAGTGGCAGGACTCTTCTGAGCAGGAGGAGCTGGGGATGGAGTGACAAGTTGGTTAAATGCAGCCACAAGAGAAGGGCAAGGCTGCTTGCAGGGACAGGCTGTGGTGAGTGCAGGGCAGCACATCTGCTGGGGTCAGCCTTCAGTACCAGAGCAAGTTTATTCAGGGCTTGCCAATACCTCCGCACAGCACTGCATTTTTCAGACTGCCTGTATGGCCTGTTGTCAAGAGTCAAAGGGGTGTCAGCTCCAAAGGGCAGAAATCTTCTGAAAATGAGAATGGATGGAGATGGAGACCCAAGACACAAGCTTGGAGCAATGTTTCAAAAAAAATCGGATCCTACACTGAAGGATAACCATTTGCAAGGCTAACTGGGCAGGGGAGTAGCTAAACTGGTTGGGGTATTTCTTTATTGAGCAGAGTAAGTCCCAGCTGTCTTTGCAGATCAAGGCCATAGCTCAAAGCATGTGAGTAGCTTCAGGGATACCAATAGGTCAAGGGTTTGCTTAAAATACTTCCTCAGAATATCCTGTCTCTCCATAGCAAGGGTTAAGATGACTGACAACTACTGTTTCACCTGGGTATTAAACCTCAGTAAGACTAGGAATTCAACCACAAGGTTCATTCCAGTGAGATTTTTTGTTTGGATGATAGTTTTCCATGTGCAAACAAAACAGGTTTTTTTTGACAAGAACTCACTAAAATCTCAGATCTTCATATTTCCAGAAACTCTTACCATTACCACTCTTCACTGTTACTTTCTGTAACATGCAGTCCTGCCTCTGCCACTTTCAAACATCTTATGCTGATACCAGCTCAGAACAGGTAGTGGCATGTGCCCACCTCTCTGTATAAGATCACTGTTTGCAATTAGCGTTGTGCCATTTATGTCCAAGCTGTTGCATCAGGCACAGCACAGGACCGGAGTGGGTCCTGCTTGTGCCCCAGAGGTCATCACAAGGACACCCGGATGGGATGTTGTACTGGTTTTGGCTGGGATAGAGTTAATTTTCTTCATAGTAGCTAGTATGAGGCTATGTTTTGGATTTGTGCTGGAAACAGTGTTGATAATTCCGGGATGTTTTAGTTATTGCTGAGCAGTGCTCCCACAGAGTCAAGGCTTTTTCTGCTTCTCACCCCACCCCACCAGCGAGGAGGCTGGAGGGGGCACAAGGAGTTGGGAGGGGACAGCTGACCCCGACTGACCCAAGTGATATCCCACACCGTATGACGTCATGCTCAGCAATAAAATCCTGAGGAAGAAGGAGAAAGGGAGGATGTTCAGACTGATGGCATTTGTCTTCCCAAGTCACTGTTAGGTGTGATGGAGCCCTGCTTTCCTGGAGATGGCTGAACACCTGCCTGCCCATGGGAAGTGGTGAATGAATTCCTTGTTTTGCTTTGCTTGCATGCGTGGCTTTTGCTTTATCTGTTAAACTGTCTTTATTTCAACCCACAAGTTTTCTGACTTTTACCCTTCCGATTCTCTCTCCCATCCCACTCGGGGGGGAGGGGCAGTGAGCTGGGTGGTGCTTAGCTGCCAGCTGGGGTTAAACCAGGACAGATGTTCAGCAGCTCCTGAATGACTGCAGCTGACGGAAAGCTGAATTAACCCCACACCCGCTTTGGTTTATTTTTGTGCACTTGTGTTGACCTTGCTGTGGGACTCGGGGTGTGGTGGAAGAAAATGTGCCTGCCTTCCCTGTTTAATCTGCAGCCACGTGTAGGTCAACGTCTGGAATAAGTTCCTTTGACCTTGGCCAGGATCGTTCTGTACGTTGCTCTGCCTTCCCCTCCAAAGAGAGTCATATCCCCATTATATTATTTCTTGCTGTGAAGTGGTTTGAGATTCATCAGCGAACAGGCAGTATATGAAAATACTGCCTTGTGTGGGACTGTCAGCTCTCCTGAGGAAATCACTTTTATCACTGCGGTAAATCTGATCTGACAGCCTGAAATGGGCTTCACTGCCATCCTGAGGAGGGGACTTCCAAGCAGGCAAGTTCAGCTCAAACTTAAAATACAGCTGTGGAGGTTATGGGAAATGAATGCTTTTTATGAAAAGCATGAACATTTCCTTACTAATTTCACTGCTGTGATCTTTTAGGACAGGAAGATTAATCCCATTTCTGGGACCAGGAGATAAGAGCTAGATGTTATTCCCAGTGGGCATGGATGAAATATCAAGAGCTGTCAACAGCTGAACAGAGTTATCTCGGAGAAATGATGGAAGACCTGTGGTCAGATACAGGCTTTTAATGATGGGCAGCCAAGTCAGAGTGATATGAACTCAGCTACATGCTGCTGAGATGACTGCAATCCTCCTGGAGACCTAAGAGACATGAGAGACACTGCTGGCATGAGCTTGTGTACATATTTTGCTTTCCTATTCTAACACAAGAACCCCAAAATACCCTATTCCACTTGAAAGCTGCCTTGTTTCAGAAGTCTGCCTAGTGTCTTTGCAAGCGTCTTTTGGTTGTGCGTGAATAAAGTCTCTAGCAAGAAAGCCAGCATTAAGTGAGAACAAAATAATGCTGTAGACAATCTCTTCCTTTAAAAAACGGGACTTACTATTAACAGGAGACTGTAGACGGAGCACAAGGAAGTTAGGCTGAGAGTTCATGGCAATACTAAATACCTTTCAGTGCATATGTTATTTTTTACAGGGGAGACCAGTAGCTCCGATCAGTGTTATGAGATTGTTATCCTACAGCAGATACAGAGCAAACAAAGACAATGTGGAGTCAGCCCTCAAAAATGACTGTTTATTCTGATACAATGAGAGGTTTATACATAGCCTGGGAACCTGCAGTCAATCAAATCCCACAAATTATGCACACATGTACACACACACGTGCAGCTACACTTGCATCTTACATAAAATGGGATTGTTGTTAAAGAAATAATTAGTGTAAGGATTTGTATTGTTGGAGGGTACCACTGTCAGCCAAACCTCTGTCTCCTCTGGGAGCAGAGTTCCAGTAACTGTGTTTTAAGGATTAATAATTAACACTTCAGATATCAGAAGGAAAGAGCCTGACTCAGTTGCAGAGTATATACCTTAATAGAATGACACTTACAGAAATGTCACAAATACAAAGTTTTGTGATCAAACCTACTCCTACAACTGATCGCAAATTGCTGGCATCTCTCTTTCATCTTTCAGGGGAGAGCAGGATGACACAACTGCTTTTACAACCTTCTCCATTCATGACAGCTTCATTCTTTTTATCTGCAGTCTTCTGTGGGTATGGACCCTAAAACCCACATGTGTCTCTGGCCCAAATCCATCAAATACAACCATGGGCAGTGCAGACAGTGAACAGTTCCAATGGCATCATCTCCCAACAGCAGAAAGCCTGTTGCTGGGCAGATGGAGATGAAGCATAGCAGCTCGTTTGTGGCACAGGACAGGTTGCATGTCGGGCAAACAAACGCCTGGTTTGGTGCAGGGCAGGATTGTTCAATTTTCTCAATTGTCCTGCTAACACAAGCCAGTCTCCAGAGCAGGGAACCTGAACGAGAGCCCAGGGCAGCTTTCAACATAGCCACGCTTTAGGCTCTGCCATTTCTTTCCTGGCAAGGTGCCCTGTGCCTTGGCGAGGGTTGCTGGACAGCCTGCCTTGCTTTGCTCGTCAGGCCTCAGTTTGCCGATGGGGGCTATTGATCAGCAGTGAGTCTCACTTCTGTGCTGCAGAGAGTCAGAGCTGTCCCCGAGGTTGCTGTACATGGGTTTCCTTTGCTGGTGACAGGCAGGTGGGTGGCAGCACGCTGTGCCTGCTCCAACGCTCCCATGGTCGCCTGCCTCGGCTCTCAGGTGTGCCACCAGACTAGCAGGACCCCAGCTCCTGCACAGAGTTACGAGCAAAAAGGAGCCTCCCATTCCCAGGCAGTCAGAGGTGGATGAAAGCATTCACTGAGACTGGGGCATCTGCAGGTCCAGCACCAGCCCAAGTCTCTGAGCCTTTGGTGACCTGAGTCTCTTGGTAATATTGAGGTTAGAAAGCCCTAGCTCAACTGGTAAGAGTTGTGCTAATCACCGCCTTTCAGGATCCATCTGGCTGAATCAGACCACAGTGCTCACTGTTGTTCTGGTGGTCTCCCACAGGCACAAAATATCTCAGTGATGCTCTGGACTTCCACTCCTGACAGTTACATGCAGGATGAAATTTTCAGAAGCACCTATTATAGATTTCCACTAGGAATTTAAACACATATTAAACTGTATTCAGGCACTGAGATCAACTGGCGCACACAGAGTGTCAAAATTCAGCCTCCAGAATAGGAAGGCTGTATCCAGAGTGCCTACTGGGAGCAGACTCTGGTCTGTGCTGACAACTGCTCTGTGCTTGGGAAGGGTTTTGGTGAGTGCTAAAGCATTTGCACAGGCTGCAGCTATGCCAGGGCTCTTCTGACAGTCTGAGAGTACAGACTATTGCCTTCCAGTGTCTGCCTGTGTTGCTTGATTTATTAGTATAGAAGCTGTCTGTGTGAATTTAGAGCCTGAATCCAGCTTAAAAACCTGAATGATGCCAGCCCTTCTTAAAGCATTGCCCTCTATGAGTGTCCCGGTCATAAATACCGAACTCAGAAACTGGTGCTGGGACAGAACTTGTGTAGACACCTCTCATGGACAACTAACAAAAGGGAAATCTGTCTTGTGCTAAATGTAACTATTTCCTGCCAGGCATGTGTCTGGCTGCAAAAGGTCCTAGGATGAGCGATTGGAATTGCCTGGTAAATCTGTTGTTGTTCAGAAGCTACAGATACGTTTCTTGCAGATATTTATGTCCTTATTGCAGCCACTACTGAGCAGGTAAAAGCAGAGTTTCTGTGTTCACCAAACAAATGCTCCTTTGAAAAACTGCTCCAGAGTGTTGTAGACACATAAGCATGAAAATGTGCTTTTATTATTATTCTTAATTCGGGAATACTCCAGGTTGAGGGTGGGGGTTTGGTCCATACCCTCAGTGGCAGCATCAGAACTGCAAGAACGTGTTCAGTAAAGCAAGCTACAGAGTTCTGACTTGTGAAATTGTTCAGTAAAGGCTAACTTGTTTGTGTGAAAAAATTTCAGCTAATGCTTATATTTGTCAGACAGCTCCATTCTTCAAGGACTTGGTTCTTTAAGAAACCCAAACTGATTAGTTACACATCTAAAGAGGATTTAAATTCCAGATGGGCTCTTTTACTCAAATGACACAGTCCATTATGTTGTTAGCGTTATTATTACATCCCTGGATAGCAAGGCCTCCAAGTGAAGCAACAGAACAAAGATCACATTTCTGAGAAAATTTGTCCTACAAACTCCTGCTGATTTGAAGTCACCTGCAATAGTCAGGGATCCAGACTGGCTGAGTTAAATTGCTACACCTAACTGAGGACACACAAACTTCCAGCAAACAGTTACATTTATATTTTATGTATAATATTGTCCCTTGACTTCTATTTATTTTAACCTCTACCTGTTACTGCAGGTTAGTTGCCATAGGATACATAACTGTGATGGGCCTGAGGACAGAAGCAAACCCATAGTGTTTTAGGATGTCGCAGTGTTTTTTCAGCAGACAAATCTTTCAGCACAGACATTGTACATTAATAGGGTGGAATGTTTTGCTGCAGCCTGTGCATTTCTGATGAGCTAAATTGTCACTAAATGTGGTCATAAATGATCCCATGACATTTTTACAAATGCCCTTAATTAATGCAGCTTTCTGCTCAAGTTCCAGCCCATGAATCCTATTCTGCCATCTTCAGCACTTGCAATTTCAGTTGCAGAGACTATTCAGTCACTGCTCTCACTTGCTATGTAGGGTTATCAGTCCTGTTAAATCACCACTTAATGTTTCGAAGTGCACGTTCAAGCCAACTGCAGCTACATAATCCCTGCACAGCCTTCACCACTCATCTTTACTAATGCCCTGGGCTTTTACAAGATGATTTTTTCCTTTTCAAGCCATTGCTGAAAACGAGTTGAGAATCTGTGGCCTGGGCATGTGGACGACACCCTAAAATTCATTTTTCCATGTGACCTTTTTGGACTGGAACACAACTTGCTGGAATGAAAAATTAATGCATGGCTGAACCTCCAACAAATTTTCTGTGACACCAAAGTATATTACAGAGTTGGTTTTCTTGACCTCTTTTCAAAAATAAGTTTCAGAAAAGCATGACACTGTGACAGCGTAATTTTCTTTTTGTCACATCGAGCCTGTGAAAGAATTGTGTTGCTTTTATCCGTGGCTTTTGTTTTCCCTGATATTTTACTCCTGGTCTCTTTGGGGAAATAGGGCTAGGAATAGAAGTTGCAGTTTGCAAAGACAAAAGCTTGGAAGCAAAGCCTGAGAACGTGGCTGAACTTTTGACTCAATATTGCATCCTGAGGCTTAAAGATTTACTGGTTATATCTGCTAAGATCAATCTGACCTGTGAGGCCAATACATTACTGTGCTGCCATCACCACTTTTTTACTCAATTGTAAAGACACCCCATTGCTAGCATTGGCTTTTAGCCAATTTCCCCTTCTTTTTGAATCCCCAAGCCCTTATGGTCTCATTTATCCCTTTCTGATAGGTAGAGTGGGAGAGAGATGAAGAAAAATATATTCCAGAATAGTGTACAGTAGGTGTCCTGTGATGAATCATCCTTCCTGCCTATCTACCTCTCCTAAAGTGAGTCATTAGAAGAACACGAGCCCTCTTAAGGGTTACGCTTTTCTTAGTAAGACAATCATTCGCTGTATTCTCATGTATAAGAAGATCCATTTTAGTTAAGTTATTATTGTGCCAACATGAAATAATTGCTGAGATATTTCAAGTATTCGTCTAGTGCAAATATAAGGAGGATCCATAATGCTGGTGCTCTGAGAAAAAGGACGGTTATGGTTTAGTAAAGTACCATCAATTTATTCAGTAGTCCAAGCTTCAGTTGGTTGTTTATTTATTTGTTAAGAAGCTAAACTGTTCTGCTTTTTCCTTAGTTGCACAAAGAATAGTGGGAAGTAGCAGGTGGCCAGCTCTTCCTCAAGATCCCACAGAGGCTTCAAGCCAGAGATGGCTTCTGGCCACACTGAGAGCTTCCCAATATCATTTGTGTCCAAATACAAAGGCAGAGGGTATCATTGCTGTCTCTGAGTGCCAGCATCACTTGTACTTTTGTATCATTTCCCTTGCTACTCAGAAAAATCAAGAGCCACACTCAAGTCCTCTGAGAGCCTGGCTGAGCCACCACAGTTGGTAGGACAGTGAAGCCTTGAGTCCAATGAGCTTTTCAGACCATTTTAGATGCAGGACTGCCATAGTCAATGGAGAGAAGGTATCATGGTACTTACACTGGGCACCCATAGCTGAAGGCCTGAATGTGGCCCATGTTACACATTTGCTCACACCTTCTTTGCTTCCTTCTTTTAGTGTGTCTTATGGAAGTCAATGATCCCCCTGTTGTCCTTATGCCTCCTTCATAATGTGATCATTAATAAACCCTATCTTGAAACCTATTTAAGCAGGGGAATGCTTGCATTGAAAAAAAGCATCAACTGTGAGTAAACAAACCATTGGGAAATAGCTGTGAGAAAAGCAAGAACTGACCTTTGCAGGTGTAGAATGGCATGGTGGCACCTTTAAAAGTCTCTGTCTTCCCTGTCGTCCTTTCTCTAGCTGCTACAGTAATCAGAAGATAAATCCATATTCATAAAAACACCATGGTATCATGTGCAATGAATTCATAAAGTGAAATGACATACTCTTGATGGAGCTCAGACAAGAAATGAGAATTCTTAATGAGCTGAACCCTTTCATTCCGCTACCATTGGCCATAGTGGCTCTGAGCATCGTGCCATGGCTGCCGGAGAACATGACTGCACAAATGATCTAGCAAGGCTGGAGACCTGGGTTAAATTAATCTTCAAGTCTTAAACTTGTAATTCCATCAACAACCTCCTGTTTAACTTTGTTCTCCCACAAGGTAAAGCTGAAACGCCTAGCTGAACGGTAGAGTTCAACTGCAACAAATGCATGATGATGGTATTCTCTAGCAAATAAGTCAAGGGAAGCTTTTGGTGTGTTTGTTGAGCTTTTGGGGATAAGGGTATTTGATGCATCCTAAAATTGTTCTAGCTTTTCACATTTCTTTAAGATAATCTAAATGAGCATTAAAGAAAACTGTGACATTTATTTTTTGTCAAGTTGCTGTGGCAATACTGCATGCTACTGCAGCAGGCAGTGAGGGGAATATTAAAATGTTTTGCCATGCTTCCCCTCTAAATCCCAGAGGTATTGTCAGCTTTTGGCACAGGAGAGGTAGGCACTAAAAGCTGTGGACTTTCCGCCTACTATAGTAAAGCCCTGGAAAAGAAGGCTGAGGGCTGGGGACTACACCATGGAGCAGCAGATATGGGTGAATTTTTTCCTCCCTGTGACTGATCCCCAGCTGTACCATTCCTGTTTGCAGCACGAGCCAAACTGTAACTCTCCAGGACACTTCTACTCCACATCCACCTTTGCTGGCCCCTTTATGTTCCTCTTCCTACAGAGGGAATAGTGCATTCTCCTGCTTACCACCTCTTCCCTAGGGCAGCAGAGTTCAGTTTTGCCTTGCAAAAAGCTGTGAGCTGGCCCTGGCCAAGAGCCCAGTTTGCGGTTACACTGCAGCCCTGCTACGTTTGCTTGGCTTTCATACTCGTATGACCTGGAACAGCAGAGCAGTACCAATGAGCATCCTGATTAGTAAGAACCATCTTTTAGAACTATATCCATATTTTTCAAGGTTTTCTCACTTGCAGAATTCTTCCAAAGAAATATAAAAAACCCCACTCTGTCTGATAGGACCATGTATCGTCACCTCAGGCCCTATTCAAAGAGTCAGTTCTTTAGTGTATCATTATTCGGCATACAGAATAGATTAAAAAAATATTCCTTTGACATTACTTCAAAGACAATTCAATTTGAAGTAAAGAAAGGCTTTAAAGGAAAATATACAAATGCCTCTTGAAAATGTTTGTGGCTTTTTTCTTGTCCAAAGTCCCTCTTCTTTTCCTGTGCAGTGAAGAATGTCTCTATTTGCAGTTTTTGGAAACCAAAATCTTGTTGATTTCTTTTTATAACCAAAATAATTGTATGTCTGATATGCCAATAATGTAAAAAATTTCAGGCAGCTCTCTGTGTTTATGTCACCATAGCACCAGTAGTCCTGGCAGGGGCTGGGAATTTTTACAGTATTTGCTGTACAAGCAGAGCCTTCAAAAAGCATCTGCTTTGGGGCTTGATCCTCTACCACTGAAACCCAGTTTTCTGCCGTATTTCCTCCACAATGAGAAAAGATGAGATACTGAGACAGCTATCATCATACAATTAGTGAAGACCAGTCTTAAATCCAGCTGAAGGCTTATCTTGTCTAGTTACAGTAAGGTAAAACCAACAGGATCTTGTTTCTGCTAGGATTATGTGTAGAGATAGGATGGTACATTGAAGATAGCTACTGATGTGAAAACGCATCCTTTTTGAAGTACCAACGTAGGAGCAACGTAATTCCTTAGGGGAAAAACTATTGTTATGTAAAGTTGAACCAGTCAGTGGATACTTGGGTGACAAGAGATGACAACATCTAGACAGATGATGGAATAATTTTGTGGGAGGAGGAGGGAGTTCATTGCTGGATTCATACAGAGCTCAAAGCAGCTCTTCTTTTGAACTCTTGCCACTTATCCAGATATTCCACAAGCTTCACCTTAAGAAAGAAAGACACTACAAATCTAGTCCTTGAACATCCTGGAGGTGAATATGATATAAGAGCACAGGGGAGCACACCAAACGGGCATGATGAAGCCCTGCTCTGTCCCAGACTTCTCATGACTGGTCAACGAAATGCCAGAAATTAATTCCCTGATGACAAAAGAGACTGTGAGAAGAAGTTCTCACCATCCTGTGTTTGATGCTTTATTTTACCTCACCTCCATGTCCCTGTAAGTCTTCCTAAAGACTCCGACTGGCACATGAAGGACAAAGTGGCCTGTCTCCTTTTTTCCTTTTTCCCCACAGATGAAGCCTAATTTCTAACACAACATCTTTGTCTGAGAACTTTCATTGCCAGGCTCCTTGCGTGGTATTGCTAAATCTCTTCATTTGGATTAATTTAGTGTGTGTTTAATTTTGCCTTAAATGCTTAAGTAACAAGCTGAGCAGAATGTTTTTTACCTTGGGCAACCCAAAACTGACTGCTGGTAATTTGGTTTTATTCTTTAGCATTTTGTTCCTAAACAGAGTTAGGCAAACAATTAGCAGTAGACAATTCATCCATTTAATTTAGTTCTTTTTTTTTTCTATTTTCAGATTCCATGTTTTTTACAGGCTTGGATCTGATTCTCAGTTGGCCCAAACTGCTGTTATGCTGCTGCTGTAGCTATACAGATTTATCTCATCTAGGCTAGACATTCTGTCTTTCATTAACACGTGAATTACCTAGAAAAGTTCACTATCCATGAAAGCAAACATTTGCACCTATGGTCTGGTAAGGATCTACTCTTTCCATGAATGATTTTGAGCTGTGGCTGTTCCTTATTTGTTCATGGTTCTTGTGGATGGTGACCTAAACCACACAGTGTCGTTTCTGCTTCTGACTGAATGTCTGCAGCTATGTAAATACAGAGCTGACATGTCTGGTGTAAGTTCTGATATATGCACATTTTTTGCCTGTACAACTATGCATATTTGAGTCTGAGTGTTGATAACCATTGGCTAACTTTCGTGCCAACACCATCCCACTTGCAATAATTTTTATGGAAACACAGACAAATATTGCAGAAAAATCAGTTGGGATGCCTGCATTCATATCCAGTCACTACATCCAAAAGCCCCATCACATTTGTTTGCATGTAGAAACTAGGGAAGCACTATCACAGGGACCGTGCCAGGACATATCCAAGTCACTCCAATCATCTGATGTCCTGAAGATCTCAGAGCCTGCTGCTGGTTTCATCTTGTAACCTACTGAGGCCACTTTTGTGAAGGGGCAAGTGCCTGGGCTCTGGCCCTGCTTCTCCTGCAGAGATGTTGTGGCATCAGGGAAATTTAATGTTCAGCTTCTCCTGATGAGATGACAAGCCCAATTCTCTATCATGTCACAAGAATATGCTGCTCAATTCATGTCTAAAGAACATTTTCAGAGCTTTTATGTGATGATGTTTAGCAGTGAAACTTGTAGCTGCTGTTGTGACTAAGCGGGAGAGACAAGTCTATTCCTAGAGATATGGAGCTGCTATCTTTAGAAGGCTTTTCTGAAATAATCCAGTATTTCTCTTATTGTTTACCAGGTATCCCTTTCTCCCTTGGTCTCTTGACTAGATGAGCCTGGACTCTGGACCAGTCTCAGTTTTAATTTATGTTTTATTTGACATTCCCACTTTCCTTGCACACACCCACCATTGGGATATACTTGCTTAACAATACACAAGGAAAGAGAAGTAAAGCAGAGGAGAAAATTTAAGCTGAAGTTTAAATGTTCAACTAGCCCCTGTTTAATAAATAATTTTAAAAAGCCTATTTACCTAAAAGGTCCACATCTATTTCAGAACAGTCAGTCATTAACTATTTACATGAGACTTAATAACACTGTTTACTAATCAATAGTGATAACCATGGCAACCCTGGCACTACAGGGCCTGATATCTTGTGGGAACATTGCTAAAGAAACACAAACTCTTAATCTTTAATACCTGGTTCTTTTGTGCCAGGCTTCAGAGGAAGGGAAATTTTCCATTCTCCATCTTAATCCTTTCCTTTAAAGAATAAATCTCCTCTCAGCCACTGTGCCTTTCCTTTCCTTTCCTTTCTCTTTTAAGGTCTGCAGTGTGGTACAAGGGAAATGCTGCAGAGGGACCAGGAGAGGAATAATGCAGGGTGCAGTGGGTATGGTGTCCTCAGGCTGCCTCTGTATCCCTATATCTGCATCTGTATCTCTAGAACTTTATGGCCTAGGAATGGAACTCTTGTAGGGTGGAAGAGCATTGCTTGGATACCATTTATTTTTCCAGGAGCCTATCACTGCCTGTGATACATTTTTACCTACCTTTTACTGTTTTTCTTCTGTTGCACAAGAGCATTCAACCTCTTACTCCTGTTATTCAAATTTCTGTTGTTATTTTAATTGTAAAATTATGAAGGCTTTTGTCAAATGGTTTTTGGACCTCCAATCAAATGACATCACCTAGTTCTGCTTCAGCCCTGATTTTATTAATATGCTGATGGAATTTTAGATAGATTACTAAGCCATGATTTTCTTTGCAAAAGCCTGTCTGCTTAGTCCTTATGGCATTTGTACTTGAACATTTTATTATTCTATTTTTAGTTAGCATTTCAGTCAGTTTCCTGGTATTAAAATGATGGTCTGGCACACACTCTCGGGGAGATCCTTACAGACCTGCTGGTAGGTATGATTAAGTCTGGTTGAAAATTTTCCATCAAAACTCTCAGTTAATGAAAACTGGTCCATGACTCAGAGACACTAGGATAAGTGCTTTTTTTTCCACAGAACTTTTAATCGCAAGAAAAACAAATGCCTGTAGAGCCATTTCCATTGGTGAATAGCAAACCCAAATGCTTTCTCTTGCAGGGGCTTTCCAAGGTGATGGGGGGGGGTGGGGGGGGGGGGCAGGTTTCCAGCACCTTCCCTTCTATAGTTATAGCAGAACAGGAACAGGCTGCAGTGCACCAAAGGAGGAGGCATCCCTGTGCCTGGCCAAAGAAGATGGGAGCAGTAGCTACCTGAAGGTCAGCACCCAGGAGTCTCACAGGGTGTTTTAGGGCCAGATCATTTTGTTTGGAGCTGATTGCCCTGGAATCTGACTTTTTTTTTTGTCCAGGAAGATCTAGCAAGTCGGAACACAGGTAAAATTGCTATAGATGAAAGCATCAAATATTTATCTTAAGACTTAAAGTAGAAGAAATTGTAAAATGGGCTTAAAAATGCTCTTTCTTGCAGATGGAGTACCCTGCTACCCCTGTGGCTGGGCTTAAATGGAGTCAAAACATGTCTGTGAATAATAAAACATAGCTACAAGCCCAAGTTAAGTCTTATGGAGACCCAGATAACTCCATAGGTCTAGGAGGTGAGACTTTGTGACATAAAATAACCTTTCAGAAATGGAGATAAGGAAGAAAATTCAATTCTGACTTAATTACTGCAGCATCTTCTTTCAGGATCTGGATACTGATAGTAAACCCCAGAAACTAGCTGGAGAGAGCTGGAGGTTTGATCTCTCATGGATATTATCTGTGTTTGTGGGCTAATATTTGTGTAGTGAGGCAGATACCCACTTTCCACCAGCCTGCTGCCATGTGACATCTTTTTCTCCCTCTTTTCCCATGACCTTAGTGCAAATGGTTTAAAATGCTAATAGCAGAAGGGTAAGCTCAAAGAGATTTAGGTGTCTAATTAACAATTCCACAGTCAGAAGTCAAAATGTATTTCCGAACTCTGGAGGTGGATAAACATCTTGCAAGCTAGTTATCTCAAAGGAAGCTGTGCCTAACTTTTGGTAGCTCAAGGAGTGTACAGGCCCTAGCTTCTCCCTCAGTGTAAGGAGAGTGAAAACCCTACAAGTGTGATATGCAGACACCTGTCACTTGAGCCAGCCAGAAAAAGAGTCCAAAACCAGCAGTGATGTGCTGCCATAATAGTGGGGAACTAATAATTTTTTATCTGAATTATTTGTACCTTGCTTGACTCCAAGCGAGGCACTTAAATCAGCTGCAGAATGTGGGTAGAAGTGAGGCTCCTTACCTAACAGTCCACTGATTGACATTCTCAACCAAGATGTGAAAGACCCATGACCACCCTCTTGACTGCCTGACAGCATGCAGACCCTCAGTTTCAAGGTCAGTAGTGTATTTCTACAGAAGGGTAAAACAGGGCTGGGGGAATCTGTATATTGTATCAACAAGCCTGACCTGATAGGCATTGTCTTTACATGGGAGAGATGGATACCCACCTCCTCCTCAAATGAAAGTATCTTGTGCACGAGAAACATTTGAAAGTCCCATCTCAAAATACATATAACCTAAGGTTAGAGTTGACGTAAGCAAGACAGGTGAAGGAGAAACCCTAGGACTAGGTTTCAAATATCCCTGGTAAATGGCCTAGTAAATGCCCAGCAAGGCACAGAGTTGGTCAAGAGAAGTTCTGCCAAGTTTCTGAGAGGACCTAACCTGACCCAAGTGCTAAACTCCAAAACCAGGATTTTTGCTCTGGGTGTGGGTCAAATGGAGATGCCTGGCCAGCGGGAGCAGAACTTGGGTCTCCCTTTCACATCTTCTAATGCTAGTTTAAGCAGTTCCCTGTGACACCTGGCAAGTTCTGTAATCTTGTTGTCCAGATCCTAGCTCTCCCCATGCGTTGCACAGAGGACACCCAGTTCTTGAGATAGTGGAAAAAGTGTCAAGAACTGATATTTCATCTCTGTAGATTTAACCCAAAAGAACTTTTTCTCTGGTCCAGTGACTAAAGAGTTACCCACTTGCTTCCCAGTTAGCTAGCTGATTAATGTTGGTAAAATGCTCTGGAATTAATTCTAAATGTTGGTATGTTTATTCATAAAGTAGCTCATTTTGCTGCCAAATATTGCTAGAGATATTTGGCAATGGTCTGAATGTCTAGAAAAACTTGAATTTTTAATTAAAGAAAACAAACACAGTATTTTCAAGTTTGGGGCTCTTAGGCTAGTGTTTCTAATGAAAACTCAAAACTAACACATAAAAGGAGTAAGGGTTTTGCAACCAATTATATTACAATGAAAATAAAATTTTTTGAAAAGTTGCATTTTTTCCTTCAACCAGTCCTAATTAGTCTATCAAACAAGGATGAGCTAATTACCAGAAGTCATCTCATCCTACAAAATTAGGATAAGAAAGTAAATTAGAAATGCCAGTGAAACTAAATTAGCAAGGGAATTTGATGGAGTGGAAGCCTAAAAAGCAGGGAACATTTTATTATGTTAGTAAACCAAGAGTCTTGTCATTATTAATTTATATTTTTTTTAGGTTTTGGATGTTTAACAACAATATGTATTTTTGTTACTTTTAATATGCTGCAGTTAGACTTTTGCCAGATAATGAGTCTGATCTCTCAACTCAAGCTAAAATGTGACTTTATCTCTCATAGCACATGATTTACCAGTATCTTACCTTACCAATGAATTAAACCAGAACTGCAATGGGAACTACATTCACAGATGGACACAGACTGGATATGACATCTCTGTATATTTAGTCCTTACATATATGATCTGTAAGTGTAAATGTTAAAGAATTACATATAATTATTTCCTCTTTTCTTCTTATTTGCTGTTTCCAATCTTCTGCTGTCTATAGGACACTAATAGACTAATAGAGGATAACTAAATCTCAGCTGAAATTTATAATGGAACATGGAGCAAAAATATATCTGGACATAGGCTCAAACTGTATTTGATAAGAATAAAACAACAAACAGTGTATGCTGATCAGAGAATTGATTGAAAAAATGTCATTAATTTGGTTTTCAAAAGATAGTGGCTTCCATAAAGTCAGGGTCTGTGCTACAAGGATTTACTTGTGACATGATAGAGGAGGAATCCTGAAGCCCTTCTCTCCAGGAACTTCAGCAACAGCTGGAGTTCATGATCCTGTAGGAGAAGAGTTTCCAAAACTCCAATTTTGCATCTGAGTCTTTGGACACCTAGTTCTTTCAGGTGTCTACTGTGACTTTCCCAGTTCCCATTCCAGCATTGACTTCAGACATGTCTAGACTCCTAGAGCTTTTGAAAATCTGCTAGGTAGCTTTGGGCGCTTAGGTATATTCAAACTTTGTCCTTTATTGTTGATATATCTCAGTGCTTGCTGAAGCCAAAGGCACATTTCCTATTCCCTTTCATAAAATTAGGGCATTGCTTTAGGCATTCTGGAAAGATCAGAGTTTTGGTTTGGTTCCAATACACCTCTAAGGATGGATAAGTACCCTATGATGCAGTGACATGTAGCAACACCTGAATTCAGCTCTGTTTCCTGAGAATGCAAATACATTCACCAAGACACGGCTGTGTGGTTTTACCTACTTTTCCAAGAAGGCACAGATTTGGGGAAAAAAAGAAAAAAAAATTTTTTTTTTCATTTCTTTCATTTTTAGAAAAGGTAGAAAGTTTAACTTTTCATCTTGCAGCCCCCTCACATAGCAGTGATCTACCAGATGAACAGAGATGAAATGGCTGATCAGTATGCTCTTGCTATAAAATTTCAAAAATGTGGGATAAACAAATGTTTCATAAAAACAGTGAAATGTTAAAGAAAGAGCAAAAGCAGCATAAAGCTCAACTGATACAAAAAAGTAGAGGCACAATAATGCTCTTTTTTTAAAGGAACAAAAGATGAAGACGTTTCACGCTATATGAGGAGGGAATCGCAAATTCTCTTGAGGTACCTGTATTCACGGGCCAAATTCCTAGGTTATGTTGTTCATCTTTCGAATTTTGTTCAGACCTTCATCTAAGTACCAGGTGTCAGAAATTGGTGGCTGTTGGCTCTTTTTGACTGAGAGAGAACCTCCAAGGTGATATTTAATTAACACAGTAGCTATCACCATGATGTCAAAATGCTAACTGAGCCTTTCCTAGTTTCACCTACAGACAAAGCATGTTGTGGTAGAACTTGCATTTGCTTTCTCCTTTGTTCTAGAGCTTTTCCTTGCTGGATGTGTCATGTGTGGAAACATTAGTTCCTCTATACAAGAAATGATGTGATGAATGCGTAGGCAGTGGCAAAATGCCCACTGACTTTGATGGGGCCAGGATTTCACCCAAGAAGTTCTGGCCCCAGTCCATTTTAGATTAATGGTTTGTTTCCAGTAAACAAATGCTAACTGGAAGTTATCTGTCCTCTTAAAATAAGCCTTTATTACCGCCTGGTTCCAAATGAGGTTTTGGTATTAGAAAAACATCCTTGCTTGGTACAATCCTTCAAGCAATGATCTCTCCCAACATCTGGAAGCTTAGAGGGATATATGTATCTGAGACATAGAAGCCATGCCAAAAAAACCAAAAGGCAGGAGGAAAGGAAAGGTGTCCTGTTTACACATGTATGTGTATGGCAGCTGGCTGACTGTCATCTTGGCTAATGTGCCATGTGTGATTTTGATAGTGCATTGTACCGCTGCCTTAGCAGAAGGTGAATGTCTGCTGTCCCATATGAGGACTAATAGAAATGCACAGGTGACCACAGCTTGCCTAGGGACTTCCGTGTGAGAAGGCCAGGCCAGACAGTTCTGTTTGCCAGTAAATGTGAAATGGAGAAAAGTCCTCTGGCTTTGGAGGCATTAATGGTATGGTAGGAAAGGCCCTCAGATGTGGTCAGAGCCCATAGTGCCAGATTCCAGATACATGCCCCAACAGCACTGCTATCCAAATCCTAACTGGGAGAGAAAGGTGGCCAAAGAGAGTGTCCCTCCAGGTGGAGGACTTACCTGGGAGGTAAAGTAACACTGTGCATGCTGGCTTTTCCATCTGTATGTCTGGGGTGTGAGCAAAGCATTTGAAGAAATTAAGCCCTTTTAAATACAAACCAGGGTTGTGTTTCATTCCTAACAGTGGGGTTTTTTTCATTTTTAATGTTTTTCTTGCACCTTAAAATATTTGTTCTTGCTCTCTCCTACAATTTTCCCCATTTTTGCTGTGAGACCTGTCTGATACTGTAAAGCAAGAAGAACCCAACTGAAACGTCAATGTTAGGGTGCTCTATTTTCTGCAATGGAAGACACACCAAAGTGCTGGGTTTTTTAGGAAACAACAATATATTTCCTCTCTGGAAGGAGGAATTAGTCAGTCTGCCAGTCATTCGAGAGTCAGTGTTGGAGCTTATGCTGACAGGTGCTGGCTTTTGGAAGGGAGCAGATGGCAGAGAGACATCCAGCAGATCTAATTAAGCCATGAGGCATCACAATAACCATGAAAGAAATGTATTCAAGTCAGGCCTTGTCACACTTGGAAGAAGTTCTGTCAGGGTTGCTTGGACCTTTGGGAAAAAATTGTGTTATTATTATTTGTTTTAATCAATTCTGGGTCTTCTCAGGTGTGTCAACAAGGAGTTGGCTTCTCCAATCCATGCTCACCTATGCTGTCTCCTCTTCAGAACAGGAAGGTTTTGTTGCCAATAGCAGCTGGTAGGACTTCAGGAGGAACCAATGTGAAGAGTACAGGAGGCAGGAGAAGCAAGATGCTAAACTGTGGCATGCAGGATAGGAGGATGCCTTCTGCAATAACCCATGGTTTAGACTTCATCCTCTGTTGATTTGCTTTCTTTTTTCTTTTCCCTGTCCTTTTCCTGCAACCATATGTGGTCAAGAGGTTACTGTCTCTATTCTCCTTTTCCTGCAACATGAATGCATGAGATTCAGATTGTTTAAAAGTCTAATTTTCCAACTGCCACACTGTGAATGCTTGGAAAATGCTAATTATTGCATAATAAAAAGCATTTTTATAAATTATGATTATTTTCCTCCCAGAAAAATCTAGCTTTTGTTGAAATTGTCGTTCTTTTTCTTTGAAGCTGCAAACCATTAGGCATTGTATGTGGATAATGCATAGCTAGATACTATGCTTATAACCAAAATATAATCATTAAAACACCACTCACTAAACAAAACTTGAAGCTTTTTGTGTAAAAACTGTTAGGATCACACACATGCACAAGTACAGATTCACAACATGGTAGGATAATGAGCAGTCAAAGGCACATACTAAAGTGCAGATAATGAGACTCCTACTTATTCACATTTCATTAGCAGTATAAAGGATCTAAATCAGCTCTGTTGCTACTTATTCCATAAAGCATTGTCATCACTTTCATTTAAAAAAACTGATCTTAGTTCGCTATAATTACTGTATAAAAGCCCTAGATATTGTTTCCAACAGATCAGGTTTACTTTCCTCAACGAAAATGGGTATGGACATCATAATGAGCTACGTATCAACTAGTCAGGTTTATTCACCACTACAATGGCTCATCTTTCTCTGAAAATAAAGGGACCGCTGGCTGACCTTGTGTTTCAGAGTTCATTGGCAAGGACCCTCTTTTAAAGCATATTTGACCTCCACCCAGGAGCTACAGCAGCTGTCAGCTACAGACAAAATACAGCCATTGAGAAAAAATTCTCCATGTACAAATGTATCAGCAGCTCCTGGGGACAGGGAAGTCCTGTGAAGTGCTGAGGGTGTGAGGACGAGGAGGTCTTCACCTCCCTGGGACCTTGCTGCAGGACCATGAGGCTGTGCCTGTGTTGCAACACCTGCACCCTGCAGCCCTCATTGCTACGGCTGCAGTGAGCAAATGATACCTGCACTGTGATGCTCTGCGGGGCCCGATCTGGAACAGCTTTGTTGGTGCCTTAAATCTTTACTAGGCAGCTCAGTTACAGTGAGCCAGAGGCAGATGGAGGATCTTTTGGTAGCATGCAAAATCCAGGAAAGGTTTAGTTTAGGGCTTTGGCTGCAGGACCAGAAACCCTTAATGCTGCTGTGCTTCTCAGATATGCAGATGATGGAGCATTTCTTCCCTCTGGGGTGCCCCCAACCTGGGTGGGCTCTGACCATCCTCTGCCAGGATCCTCCCCAGACCCTTTGGCTGCCATAGCCCCAGGCAAGGTTCAGGATCAGCTGGTCTCAGTGGCACAAGGTGCTATAGTGAGCAAGAAGAATAATGCTGACTGCTTGACGTGCCCTGAGATTTGAATGACCAGGGCTCATGGTCTGCACATGGCCCATGCATCAGTAAGAGAAAGCAGGGAGCCATGTGTAAGGGAGTGATTATCATCTCACAGGCATTTTTAATTTATGAAGTACTGAACAGCTGAAGCACACAGCCATGAGCAGCATTGTGTGTTCAGTTCATGCTGTGTATATTTAAGCATGTATCCTGGGACATTTTTGATCAGCATGTCCTGCCTATGCAGTATAGCAAGAATCTTCTGTCAACTTTTATTAATTCCTTGATGGATTATGGACATATGCTGCTCCTTGGAACAATTAGCTGTTGTGTAGCCCTTCTTGCCACACACCATACATCTTCCTCAGATGCCTAGATTAAAAAAAAAAAAAAAAAGAAAGAAAAAAAAATTAGACATCTAAGTGTTGGGTCTGCAGAGATAAAGCAGATTTGCTGTGTCTCTGGCATGCATTGCCTGGGCAAGTCACTTAGCCATCCTGGTTTTATCATCCCAAAGTAAAAATGGGAAATAATCTGTAAGAAATTAATCTCTCAGTGTTTTGAGTATGAAATAGTTGCTGTGTGGGATGCTTTAAGGTTCAGTACATCACTGAAGGAAAGTGTGGCCTTTTGGTAAAGGCATGGAGTCAGAAACCAGGACCTCCATGTCCTGCATAGGCTCTCTTATGATGCCAAATGGCTCCTGTGAGCTTCAAGTGGTTGTTAAAGTCACCGAGTCTCATAGTATCTGATGCAACCAATATCTGTACCCTATTACTGGACACTTACACTGGCCCTGTCCTGACTGTTTCCTACCATGAGTATTATTGGTTTGTCCCAATAGCATGGTCTTGCTAGCTCGATTGCCTTTCTCCACTTTAATACACTGTAATACTTACATAAAAGTAACCTTATTACTTTCAATCTTTCGTCAAACCCATAGTACTCAAATCTTGTGAGTATAAAAATCTAGAGCAGACTCTTCTGAAACACTGCCACCCTGACATTTAATAACTTTTATACACTTTCCTGCCTAAATATGTTCTATTTAAAAGGATAGTTCTTGCTTATTTTCATACAGCATGATAGTCAATTAATGTTTGGTTCACTGGTACCCTTTATCCTGAACCTGCAACTCATCATAGACATGAATTATTGAGCTTCACTGTATTATCGTGAGAGAAATACTTGAAGTGTAGTAACTTTACTTTTGCATGAAGGTCACTCCAGGTAATGAGTGAAGGATTTAATTGCCCACAGTCTTCCATCAGGACTGTGGCCAAGACAAACAGAAGACACTGTCCTGGACTTTTTGTGAAGCTCTTTGTGACCTACTGCTCTGAAAATATAATACATGCCTTTTATTTAAATTTCACTGAACTGACCAATAGAACATTTCTGCAGAAAGATTCTTGGAAAATATTCATCATGACTGAATAATTGCTTTACAGTACAAAAGAAAATGGAAAATGTTGGTTATTTAAACATATTCTTATTATATAACAAACAGTATATTTAGTAATAGAGTATTATTTTTTAAACCACATTAGTAAGAAATAGAGCATTTTGGGGTTTAGTAGCAAAACTTGAAAGCAGGAAAGGATTTTTTTTTCTTTACAGTACCACCAGCCCATTTCTTGATTAGGGTGATTTTTCTCTTCTTGTTTTTAAGATTTTTATTTATTTATTTATTCATTCAGTTTGCATAGGATTAAGGAGGTTACACATTTGTGACACGTTCTCATTCAAAATTCATCCATGTTTCACTGCATGAGTAAAGCATGAAAATACTTGGGTCATGGTACAAACAGAAGTACCTTCATAGGCTTCACTGGTATCTTCAGCCAAAGAAGCTTTGGCAGAAAACCCGTTGATTCCTCAAAATACAGCTATTGTGCATGAAACTGATAGTCAGAGTCCTGCTTATTAAAGAAAACAGACAAAAGATCCTGTACATTTTTAGAGACATGAACCCCTACGAGCATTTTAAAATCCTTTATAAGCCCGCTTTCTGGATCTTGAAGAGCCAGATCTAAATATTTCTAAGTGTTTTTTCAAGGAGAAAAAGACAGGAGCTCTTCCTCCTGTGCTTTGCAATTTGACCCTTTAAACCTGTGTGAAAACAGGTGCAAAATGCTGCTGGATCTACATGGGAGGGTTTTTTCCCTCCCACTTTGCACCAGTGATAACGGCTTCCCATAATGCTGTAGTTAGTAGACTTGTTCTGATGTTCCTATCTTCTATGCCAAATTTCAATCAAGAAACAAATGTTTCCATCCAATTAAATAAGGAAAAAGAGGGTTGATTTTTGCAATGATGAGCTTGTTCCATTGAGCTTGTTACATCAACGCAATTTCTGAGTGGTCTCCAAAGGTGGCATATCAGACAATGTTTTCTTTTCCAAACTAAAGGCTAATCAGGCTGGTAGGGATGCGGTAGGAGCTCTAGGGAGAGAAGATGCAGCTGATCACTGCTGTTCTCCCTCCCTGCAGGCTGTGATGGCTTCCAGCCCTCCTGCTGAAGCCCAGATATTCACTGATCTTTGACACCCCAGGACATCATACTGCCGATGGGTCTGACACTGTACCCATCAGGCTGGAATCCAGCTGATTCATTCAGTACTGGTGTGCCCTGATTTCATGCAGGTTATATCTATGCTGGGAAGTGGTTTGAACTGATAGGAGTGGGTTGTACTGCAAATGATGGTGATGACTCCCGGTCCACACTAAATGCATTTCAGTGTGTGCTTATGAGGCTTACTCGGTCCTGGTCTTGTGCACTGAACACCTCTTAGGAGCCGCAGTGCTGCTTCCCATTTAGTTTTGTTCCAAAATGATCCAGCCCAGGCACTCAAGACCATGCTGTGATATGAACAACAGTATGGTAAGTGGAGATGACTGGGAGACTCCTTTCAAAAGTGCACTCATGATCCAAACTAAAACATTATATTTCAATGCACTGATACAGGCAGAAATTTCAAGAGGGAAAATAATGGCAAAACATCCTCTTGACTTCAGTGGCCCCAGAACTTCACTGCGTTTTGTCTTGAGAGGAGAGCAAGCCCAGGGAGGTAAGAGAGAGTGAATGGGAGGACAGTGAAATTTCTAAGAAGTAAATGTATAATAATAGCAAAATCCCAGGGAGAAGTCCCCAGGGATTTCTTTTTTAGTTGTTATTTTTGGTTATAAAATAGATATACAAGAGAAATTAAAACTGGCAAACTAAAAAGCAGGCTATTTGGAAAGTTAACTTTCCCCATACTCTTGTGCTCAGCAAAAGCCCATCAAAAGGAGCAAAGATGAAACCCGTGGATTTTGTCTCTAAATGCATAAAATGGATTTTATTAGTACCATCTTCATATAAGCTATTGTAATGACTAATGTTTTGCATTATTTGCATACTTCTTAGTCCCTTAGGATTCTCAGTGAGATACGCTGCCCAAATCATCTTCCCCTTTTCCTTCTTTTTTAAGCAAAAATTATGTCCCTCTCTCCCCTGGTTTCCAGGTGTCCTACCGAGCAAGAAAACATAGGGAGTCATTGTCATCTGTTTGGGTGGAGAAAGGATGTGCAATGAAAGCTACCCAGAGATGTGTCTCCAGGGAAGCAACACAGTGCCAATGAAATTCTGAATGAACCAAACCTACAGACTAAAAGGACTACGACAAAGCAAAGGAAAAAAAGGAACAGGCATTTAAGCAAATGTGCATTAAAGCACCTGAGCCCTTACGGTCTGTTTAGAAACTTCTTGCCAAACATAACATTTAATTTCCATACCAATGTCAGCCTTAGATAATATCTCTTCTACTTGATGCCAAGAGTTGTTATTAATTGCTGTCTGAATGCTCATCTCTATGCAGCATTGTGGAGACAGACTAATATAGCATTCAGGGACTTTCAGTCAATCCACATAAATGTAAGCGAAGGACTATTGCAGGGAACTTCTATAGCAGGCATGGGAGGGATTTAAAGTTTATTTGCTGGGGAGATATTAGGCAATCATCCCTTCTTTTACTGTGCAAGATCATGTTTGGGTCAGAATCTGAACTAAAATTACATGATTGTTGTTATTCTGACTGCTTCCATAGTTTGGTAGAGAAAGTATTGAAAAATGTAATTTCCATTTTTACAATTTAAAGATAGTGTCAATACTTCTCCCCTCTTTAGCTTATTCTAGTTACTGCCTACTAATCTCTGCTTTTCATAGTAAATTATAATTGCTCTTTGCAAATCCTTTCCTTCTTATCTGCTAATTTTTAAGGGTGACTTATGCTGGCAGATAGATTCCAGCAAATTCTTTTCTCTGAGCTGTTTTCAGTTCTGCTAATGTTTTTTATGTTAGATTGATTGTTGTGCTTACATAGGTAGTGAAATCTTCAAAGCCTGCTATTTCTTTCTGAAAGAAAACAGAAAAAGAAATACCCCAAACAATTAAGAAAATGCTTCCTATCCTGTGTCTCAGACTTCATTCCATCTTTCTTGCTTATGCTAAATAAAGCTTTTTCTACCAAGGAGTAGGAAAATTAGGATTTTATTTTTCTCCAGGTCTGAATATATTCTCTTCTAGTCACCTGATGACTCCACTTCTTTAGAAATCTTTCAGTACATCTTAATCTGAAAAGGTACACTGATTAGAGAGCTCCTTCTCTTATTTGCAATCAGCCTGTGTTTTGTTCCCTGAACTTCAAAGGGTTGATTATATTGTGTCCTGGCTTCTCCTGGATCTGGATTTTGATCTTGCTGATAATAACGTAAATAGGAAAAACTTGCTTGAAATCACTGTGTCCTGTCAACAAAAATAAGATTTGACTTGGATCTTATTAAGAGAGAACTATATTTGCTCCATGCCTCACACTCCACTTCTCCACCAGTTTTCTGTCTGCCTCCAAATCCTCACTGAAGAGTATCCATCTAGTGTACAAACTCCTCATGAGCTCTAAACCTTAGCTCTAAGCCTTTTATTTTTCACACTTCTAATTCCTGTTTCTGGTGCTCCTGCCTTGGGCTTGTTCTATCACCTCTCCATGCCTCTACAGGAGTTTCACCATCCCTTGTTCTCACTCATCTCTTCATCAGACCTCTCTGTCCTGAGCTACTTAGCTACTTCAGCTGTTCAATTCACTAGAAATTACTCCAGACCTCATCCTTCTTTCTCCTGTTCACTGACTCTTCTTGCTGTGACTAATCAGGACATTATCTGCTGTATGAAATGATGGCTTGCAATATTTGCTTCCCTGTGGATCACAACAGTAGACAAATAATCCAGAAGCAGCATTAGACTTTCCTCTCCAGTTTCATTTTTTTGACACCCTGTGGCGAGAATTGACATGGTGGTTTTGTGAAGACAAGATGATCCTTGCTGTGGTTCACAGGCAACACCGAGTGAGATAATATAAATTTCAAAGCCTTTATCTTGATATGACTTTGTGTTTGTGAATTTTGTGCCCGTAAACAGCATGTGACCAGATTATATCATAGGATTTGGGTGTTTAAGCAAATTTGTTTTCCTGACCTGCTTCACGGGCAGTTCCAGCCTGCAATGCAAAGAGATCTCTGATGTGTTTGATGTGGCCTTGGCTTTGGTCATTTACTGAAGTGAGATTTTTTTAACCCTCTAGAGAAAAATGTTTCTTCTGTGAATATTCACTGGTCATGACAGTAACCAAATAATCATTTCCTAGACAGAACTGCATGACACTTCTCTACCTCTCTTTTCCAAGAGCACAGGTCTCAAAATTCTCCTCATTAAGTGGATTATAGCTACCAACACCTCATCACACAGCCCACCTGCTCTCCACCTTCTAACACAAGTGACTTTCTTCTGACCAGTCACTGCAACTGTTGGTGTGGAAAGGCCACATGAAGAAGCATTCATATTTTTTGTTGCTTCTTAATGACATTTGGCAACTGAAAGTGAGAAGGAGTAGCCAGCACCATGACATTAACAAGCAAGAAGAAGAGAGCAATGGAGAACCCTCAGAGAACTTCAGCACAGAGCAGTGTGGAACAAAGGGTGTCTATTTATTTCCCGGAGATGCTTCTGTAAAGGAAAAGCGTTGTGAGGAAAAATCCATTCTCTACTGAGAATCAGAAATCATTCAGAGAAACTGGAGTAATGCAATTTACCTATACTTTTTTTTTAAAAAAGTGAGAAGTGGAGATATTTTCTTAGCTCCATGAGATTTTCAAAAGCATTCATGTATGTTGCTGGGTTAATGGCATTTCATGGGTCCCCGAGGGTAGCTTGGCCTCATCCCACACCTGGCAATGCAGTGGAAACTTTCAAGTATCCAAGCACAAAGAAAGTTTTGTTTAAATAATAACGAGTAGCATGAGGCCAGTTCTGTAAAATGTTTTAGAGCGTTATCTTGCAAGACCATTTGTTTATTAATGGCATTCAGCTTAGATGTTCAGAGGTCAACCTTGTGGGACAGCAAACACGTTTGGGATCTTCATTCACCTGGAGCTGCTGGAGAGGAGAGCAAGCTCTGGAAGAACTAGGGGGGGAACTGGTAGCTGTGAGTTTTGAAGGTTTGTAAGTACTCTGAATATTACCATGTAGAACTTGAATGTTCAAAGCAAAGTGAAAAATGCCATCATTACTGATCAATGAGACTGTATGTACAAGGTTTGTGTCCCCCCCTTTTTTCTGGAAGAATGGCAGTAAGAAGTACTTGGAAAACTCTAGGGGAAGTTCATTGATGGAGGAAACGGGAGTCCTCCTAGTGGCTTCATCCTTATGGTGAGATGGCATCTTCCCCAACATCAGTGGTCCAAAAACCTGGTGCCGAATCCGGGTGGGTCCCCCAGGATCTGTCCTGGGTGTCTCCCTGCAGCAGGGATGGAATGCCCCACAGAGGTGCGCATCCTCCCACTGACTGTAGAGGCCATCTCGGACTAGGCACCGCATAGTTGGGTGGTAGATGGGTGAGAGGAGTACTGCTTTCACTAGCTGGGGTCAGGTCTTCAAAACAAATCTAATCCCTGAAGACTGTGCCTGGGGGATCTTCACAGCTGCCTAAGCAGGTTAAAAGCCTGTGCTCCTTTGAAATCAAAGAGCCTATATATAGCTGCTTTTAAAAATTCACTGATTTCCAGTCAACACTGTATGGATCTACAAGTTTTGTGGTTTTTGTTTGGTTTTTTTTTAATCTGGTTTCAAATCATTATTCCAGCCTTGAAGCAGAGGGCAATATTTCCTCTCAAGAAATTTTTCCCCAGTTCCATTGATATTATGAACTTCTCCATATGATTATTTGCCTTACTGGGAGCCTCTCTCGATGGTGTTGGTTGCTCTTCAGCTGGGAAGCATAAAATTAAACAGAGAAAACACTGAAGGGAACTAATGTCTGAATTTGCTGGGGTAGAAGCGGGGAGAATTCTCCCTTTGTTCTTACCCATGCCACTAGATTAGCTTGATACTGAGGACCCTTCCCTCAAAAACAAACAAACAAACAAACAAACAACAAACAAAAACCCAGACACCAAAACCCCCCAAACTCCAAAACCTAAATCTGAAACTGTATTATATATAATAGCATACAATAATAATATGTTATTTTATATTTTTATATATATATATATATATATGGTGGCCACGTGGCTCAGCTCTGAGTGTCTTCTATACAACTGCAAACAAATCTTTTGAGAGTATTACCTTCTGAGAGAAATCACCAAAAACGTGTGATTTTTATTGTTGATTATAGTCTCACCACAGACAACTGGGATGTAGTGATCCACATTTGGTCATATCCAGATGACAGACTCCTGAATATCTTGGGCTTTTTGGACAATGTTGACTAAATCACTCAAGTGCCGTAAGGAAATTTGGGAGGTTTGATTTGGGGATGAAAGGGGGAAGACTTTCCCATATCTATTCTATTAATTAAATAATGTTCTTCACCCACCCCCTTCCAGGTTTTTTGTGAGTGGTAGACTTATTTTTTCAACATTTAGATACTAGTATTAAAAATTATGGAAGACAAATGTGGTGGGATTTTTTTTTTGAAATGTCATGTGGTATTTTTTGTAGCTGAGAAATACTGAAATGGATACTGAGTTAATGCCACATATATCAGTCCCAGACCACCTTTCTTTTCTGATTGTTCAATTTGGGAAAGATGAGCAACTTGTTTTGTGTCTCCTCATTTTACTGGAGTTGGCATTGGTACAATATGAAGCCTGGATGTGGATCACAGCTCTCCCGTTTTCTGGTGGGGTGGGAGAGGGAGCAGCCCACAGAGCAGGCTCAGGCTTCCTCAGTGGTGGTAGCAGAATTCAGAGATGGATGGAGTGGTGAGAATGAAATTTGTGGTAGCAGTTAACTTATTCTTTAGAATAAAAATTAAGAATATTGATGGAATTTTGGGGGTGTTTGGCTGAAAGAGATGTCAGGGGACTTTCTGGGCACTCTCTGTCGTGCAAGGGACCTATTGATTTTAGGGGGTTTGATCCTGATCCTCACTTTCCTTCTGCTCTAGAAGAGTGACCATGACCTCCTGGTCTGTCCCACCTCCCTGGAGGCAGGATCCCTACTAACATCTTGGACAGCAAGGACAGCCCATTCCCATCTGCTCAGGCATATGCAAAACAGGCAGTCTGAGAGATAAGCCAAATTTTTCATGGAAGGTTTGTCTCCCAGTAGTTTTCTGTGAATATACATTGAATGGTCTGTAACAAACAACTGGAAAGGAGATCAGTTAGCTGCAAAAATGCAATGTTAGTGACCTGTTTAATGGGATAATTCTGCTCAAATTACATGCATACATTTCCAAGTGTGGGACCTCAGCTCACATGACAACCGACAGATGAAGGTTTGGTCAGGAGATGTGGTGGGGCTTTCAGCTGCCAGCCTGGGTGGTGATCTATAGCGTGGCATGCAAGCAGCCAGCATAGCTGAGTAGATGGCTCTGCATGTCGCTGCTCAGCCTGTGCCCTGGCCACTGCTGCATGCTGGGCATTGCTGTCCTGTTCAGACACCACTGTAAATCTGGCTGCTACCTTTGCTCATTCCTTAGCAGACACTCTCGCATGAACAGATTGTACCATCTTTGGTTTCTTGGCCAAATTACAACCCAAAGAATTCCCTTGGTGCTTTCCAATAAATAAGTTTTCCTCCATTCCATGTCAAAATTTGCCACATAGTCTTTTTCCTTCTAGTAGTTCTCTCCTTCTGAGTTGGCTGAGTTTCAGTATAGGATGAACAAAGTACTTCTGCAACCGGTGATCAACTGGCACCAGCCAAAGCAGCTCTGCTCACTATAATGGAGTTTTTCTTGCACCAGTGGATGATCTTACCCAGGTTCCCTAAAAGCACCTGGTATGCAGGTGATAAGCACATAGTATTAGTTCAATGTTTGCTGGCTCTTGGGAAGATCCCCACCAGAGCCATCAGGATGATTTTTACGAGCAGCACCCCTCTCGGCAAGGCTTTGCTCTATGGGATAAATCGGTCAGGACAGTCTCCACCTGCAGCCCTGGTGTCAGTCCTGGGCCAGCTGCTGGTGTACAACAGAGCTGCCCGTGCAGGTTTGTTTAGATTGAAAGGTTTTTATTGCTGCTGCTCTAAACTGTCTCTGAGTGTACATCCTTAATGAATATTTGTATTGTAATAGTGCCTTCAGGTTCACAAAGCTGTTAAGGGCCTCACTCTGTTATAGTCTGTTCATACAACTACTAGGAGACTATTACTATCCCAAGAGCTGCCAGAATAAAGACAAATGGGTTGTTCTGTGAGCTATGCAGTTAATGAAGCCTAGATTCATACAGATTCGAAGCCTATATGGCTATCTTTTTCCATGCTCCCTCCCCTCCCCAGATCCTTACTATCCCTCCTGTTCTTGCCACAGAAACACCAGTTTCTCTTTACAATGTCTTTCTTTCCCTTCCTCAACCCCAGCCACAGGCAGAGCCTACTCTCACTGTGTCAGGGATGGAGGCAGCACATACCCTGGCTGTTTCAGAGCTGCACGTATGGTTTGGTCAAGGAGCATGAACATGGTGAATGCTTAGCAAAAGGCTGTATTGAAGAGGAAGCTTCAAAGCTTGCCTCTGGTGGGCCACTAGGTTGGCTTTCTTCCCTTAAGCTCACAGAAACATGACGCAAGCAGGTCTTCTGCCAGGAAGGGCGTTTGATGGCATTAAAAATGATCAGGTTCAATATATCTTGATGCCTACTTAAACAATCTTAATACCTCTACCCAAATTTCGTAGTAAATAATCCCTCTGTGCCTCTGACTTTCTGATTTGCGAGTACTCCAGGACTATAACAGGAACTCCTAAGCTGTGGAAAACACAATAGCAAAGTATGTGCAATTAGTATGTGTAACAATATCCCTTCCAAGTACCTTTATCCCCATGTATCTAATCACCTTCTCTGCTACAGATGCAGATGTATTGTAGTAAATTAAATAATCCACTGATGAATCTGTTGCACACATTTAGCATACTGTTGAAGAGGATTTCAGGTGCATCACAGAAGCATTTTTCTTACAGCATGCATCTGGTCCATTACTGAGTCTTGGTGAGGAAAGGCTCTATGGTGGTATCTCTTTGGTCACCATGAGCACAAGATCCATCTCAATGGCTTTGCCTGCATTCAACTGAGTTGTAGTCTAAGGGTCAAACATTGTGCCCAGCCCCAACAGGGACACCTGAAGCCTATGCACATACTAGAAGAAGCCCTCTGTGGTCTCTGAATGTCTGAGGCAGCATAGTCTAACACAGAAAGATGAGTTTAAGAGCCATTTGATCTTTGATTCCTATTGGATCTTTTCTGACTTTAGTCAGTATCTTTGAGTTTTGATATTTTTCTGCCTATCTGTAGGTGCTGACTAGCAAGAACTGAATTTCCTAATCTTCCTACCTAGTTACTACAATAAAAAAAGGCTTGGCTCTCCTTCTGAAATTGGCTGTCTCTCCATTTTCTCTGTTGTGAGCTGAGCGTACAGCAACTGCAGTCCTAGCTTAGGTATCCAAATATTACCTTGGGTGCAATTAGACTTGACTTTCATTCTCTCTTTGGTTACAACATTTCACTTCTAAGGAACAAAAGATTTTACTGTGCTACAGTGCTAATTCTGTAGCATGTCCTTTAGGACAAGATGAAAGAGAGAGAACAACAGTGATCAGAGACTGAAAAGGGAAACCATGTTTGCTAACAGCAGGAAAACAAATTTTTCTCCCCATCCTGGGCTGTCAGCATGCCACCAGACCTCCCTACCCACTCACTTCTGCCTCCCTGGCTGGGCTGGGCAGCAGTTCCCCCCGCTTTTTTTCAGTAGGATTATAGAAAACAATCCAAGTAAGAAAAGGAAGAGAGCTAACAAAATGATGAAGAGATATTGGCGACAGTTAGGGGGTGGAAGAGAAAGTGTGGGTGTGAATGCTAGAATGAGAAAAAGAGAGAAATTGCCTTTTAAAAACAAGAAAGAGCTGATAAATAACCCTGACTAAGGCCATAAGTACAGGAAAGAGCAGTGTAGAGATGGATAGCACAAATCAAATGCAAAAGAAAATAAATGCAAATGAAGAATGAATAAGAAGAGTAAGAAAAGAAAACTGAGTTTGGATGAGTTAATTTTATTTTTACCTCTTCCCTGGAGACATCCTACATCACAGTTAAAAAAAAAAAAAAAAAAACCACACAAACCCCGAAACAAGAAACAAACCAAAAAAGTTATGTCAGTCAGATAAGAGTGACAACTCGTGCCGCCTGCCTTCAGTCCTCAGGACAAACATATGCAAATAGCTCTAAGCCTGGAAATCCTGCTGCAGAAATCCACTTCTGCCAAAAATCCTGCAGGTGCAATAGAGAGATTGCAGCACGGATAAACAAGTCTTCTAGGGATGCCAGGCATGCATCTCACTACATCTTTTGCCACCTGCCTCCTTTTTCAAGTAGACCTATAAAAATGATTCAAAGGAAGATGAGGGAACTTATACGCAAGAAGTCACTCCTTTAATAGAAAGCAGTGGCTTGTGGTCGGGTGTGTTTATCTCAGCTCCCTGGGCTCTCAGAGGGCTCCCTCCTACCCCTGCTTCAACCCTCTCTTGCTGCTGCTCTTCCCTTGAATGAGTGTTAAGCTACTGCTGCAGATTTTTTTAAACACTGATATGAAACATCCTGCCCCTGTCACTGTTGCCTAGTTTATGCTTTTCCTAGGACCCTTTGAATTAGCCGGAGCAGGGCCAGCTGGGGCTTAGTGGCAATTACTCTGAGGGAAGGATTGATTGCTTCCCCAATCTGCCGTCACTCCAAATCAATCTGGGCAGGGGGAAGAGAGGCTATTTTCTCATCAGGTAACAGTGTTTGACTGAAGATAAGTAGAAACAATCAGAACTAAGCAATAGCTTTTCTGTTTCATGAAAAGAAAGTAGCCTTTCCTACCAACTTTTGCTAACTGCAGGAGTTCTGTTCCACACATTTACCTCCTCATTTACCTGCTCCAGAGACACTGTGAATATCTGCAGATCCCACAGAAAAAGGAAACAAGGGCATGGAAGAGGGAAGAAAACAGCACCCTCTTTCCTCTGGAGGAATTAAGAGAATGGGCAGAATTTTGCAACTCTTGGTAAGACGCTGTGGGAAAGTTGAAAACTAAATACCACCCATAAAAATAAGCAAGACAAGCATAGAAGCACAAATTAATAACTAAATGATTCTGATCTTGCCAAAGACCTTTCATTTACTGGTATTTAGCTTTAGAAAGTTGGATGGAGTTTAGAATAGGAGAATAAGCCAATACAGAAAGCGTACAGCATCTCTCCTGATATCAGCGGCAGATCTGCTCTGAGGCATGTCCCAGGTTTACCTATGGTGATGAGCTGATGGTCATGGCAATCCAACTAGATGTTTGTTTGGTCTGATGGTGATGTGTTAAACCCCCTGACTATAGCTGGGGAACTCTCCTTGTCAACAAGCTGCTGGTCTTCTCCTAGGTAAGGAGCACGTGCTTCAGTGTGTGGTCAACCTTACAATCTGTTAAACAGGAATTAAAAGGCAAGCTGTAAACAGGCTCATGTTTACCCACTAGATCCACCCCCTTCTTGAATCTTACTAGTCCAGTTTAAAAGATTGTCCCTACATCTTCTGAATTACCCTGGTGAGCTGATATGGGAAACAGTGTGACTCGTAAGTATAATTGCTTTGGTTGATATGACTGACCAATGCCTTTTGAAAAGATGGGAAGCTCAGATAAGTTGTGTGTATGATATGAATGGGAGCATACTGACAAGTTCCTCATGTTTGGCTTCAGTCCTGTTTCTTCCAGTAAAGGGCTGTGATAGTCAAGTTGCTGTTAAGACTCTCCCCATAGAGTTGGAGGCTTGGGGTCCTGGATTTGGACCGGTGTGCTTAGCATATATGAGCTGTTTGGAGAGGATGGTCCGTAGGTCGTTGTGAAATAAAGTGTGAAATCGAGCAAGTGCCAGCACTAAGGCTGGTGGGAGTCTGCTATTCTGGAATTCCCAGATGCTCATTTTGTGGGCCTCACAGATCCATGTTGATGCCATATTGTTACATCCTGCATTGTACCTCAATGTATCAGGTGGTGTTGTAGGGTACTCAGTCCAGGGAATCAGCCACGGTTTTATTTTGTTCCCTGTCTTCCCCCGGCCCCAGCCCCATTAAAGAGTATTCTTTGACTGACGTTGCTGCAGTCATACCCTTTGCTTTTCACAATGCCTTATGTATTGTTCCTTTCACGGTAAGAAACCATGAGGACAAGCAGCTAATGTTGGCTTTTATTTTCATGAGCTGTAAGACATTCTTGTCTCATATATTCCTTTGGATTGTACTGTGGAAATTTTTTACTTGTGCCACAGTTCTTTTTTTCCTTATGATTCCTCTAGTCTTTATTTTTGTCCTCTTTAGTGAGGTTGAGCAGTGAGCCCTTCTGTTGATGTGCATCTGGTTTTGCACTGCAGGAAACTTCTTTGTGAGCATCCCTAGTTCCATATCATTTTAGCATGCATGTTATTTAGCTGACTTCTCTCCAAGTTGCAATTTGTGCTGCATTCGTCCATGCTTGTTTCTGGGTTGTGCACATTTTTCTAGAGAGAGATATATATATATGTATAGCTGTTTTTCTGACTGCAGTTGGCCGACTGGGAGATTTCCTTAGAGACTGCTTCAGTAAACTTTGAATGTGGTCTGTGGTGACAATGCATGAGATGCAGACAACATACTGAGCTCTAACAGAGCTGCTACAGCCTCCACAACTGCAATTACTAAGTAGTCTTGGTGTGTTAGTCACTGTAAACAGGGTAAGCTTGGTGTGGATGAGACCAAAACGAATCCAACTGCTAATCAGTATGCTAAAGTGCACCTAGGATCATATTGCATATGCTGTAATTACCAGCTAGGAGGAATTGAAGCTGTTGACAGTGAACTGAATCAACTAATACTGATAACTGTGGACATGGATATGACTGTGTATTATAAATGTTGGCCTGGGAGCTGATATTGTGAGTTGAGCTGCAGCTCAACTTTTGAAAATACCAAGCATTTAGAAATACTGTCTGTGACATGAGACTGGCAGTAAGGGAGCAAATTCAGAGCTCCTGAATATAGGTGACAATTGGTATTTGATACCTAGTTTCAATCTCCCAGATTACAACCTACAGAAATGCTGTAGCTGAACTAGTTATGCAAGGCCTGACTTGCCTGGTATATAGAAATGGTCTGTGGCTGGCTGTTGTGATGGCAGTCACAGCCTTCTGTTTGTTGACCCAGAGTGCCTCTACCTATGCTGGGAACTTTAGTCACTCCTTCGATGGAAGTCTATAAAGTCTGTACCAGCTCAGCTTCTCATGATGAGTTGTGTCTTTCTCATGACCCTCTATACCCATCGGCTAGTTGCCTTGCCCACTGAAATCACAGCTGTACCACTGTGGCATGTCCATGGGGCAATGGTCCTACCACTCCATGGATGCCTGCGCTCTGCTCTGCCACTGCCACCACTCTGAAGACAGGACATGCGCCTGCAAAGAAGAGCATCCCTGCCCAGGTATGGGGATTCCCTCATGGGATGTTGGGCAAAGCCAAGGGAATGGCAAACTCGTGGCGTTTGCCTCGCAGAGAACAAAGGAAGTAATTTCTGAGAAAGTGAAGAATGACTAATAATAAGAAGAAGAACAAGCAAGTAAAACAGATGCTTATGAAGTAATAACACCTTACCCTATGCCAACAGAAGAACCAAACCTCTTCCGTGTCATAAAGCAGTGACAAACTGACCCTGGTAGGAAATGAGGTTGTGTCCCCTTCCATGTTACTTGTCATGGGGAAGGAGAGAGAGATGCACAGAGCAAGCTGAACGAGGGGGGGAGCTAAAATGTGGTCTGCCTCTGGCTGGAGGGAAGGTCTTGAGCCCATGAACCACAACCATCTTCACCTGTGACAGTCTCAGATTACCACAGTGTCACCATCTTACCTCCACATGGCATTTGCGTTCTTATGAATTGAAGGCTGAAGTCAAAGTACTAAAAAAGGCTGCATAAGAATATCAAGCTACTGTGCTGGCTAAGCCCAGGTACTTAAAACAGTGCAGGTATTTCTGCTGCTATGGGATCACTGGATAGGGATTAGCCGAGTGCAATGCAATTATCAAAAATCAGGAATGTGGTTTACTAATGTAGAAATAAAAACAAGTCTCAGACTGGCTTTCTCTGGGGAGAAGGAGTGACTAGTTTAAATTAATTGTGTGATGTCAAAGACCACCAGAGCTGACAGGCTTGAAAAATAAGGGAAGAGGGGAAATATTCAGTTGCCACAGGAGTAATCACTATGGTATTGCTAATGACATGAGAAGAAACTAAACCTGCTGGTATGCTGCATGTAAATGTTTTAACCAAAGGGGAGTTGTATGCTCTCAGCACTGGGGCAGGATATGCTCTTTGACTGATGGATATTGAGAAGGATAATTCTCTAGCAGTTTCCAAGTAAACAGAGGTGAAATTGAAGTTTGCACTGGGAGATCAAACTGTATTAAGCAATAAAATTAGTTTTGGCTTGCACCTCCAAATGCTTGCCTTCTGCAGTTGCTAGCACTGGCTCACAGATCAGTGAGTTACAATATGGGCGAGTGTACGCTGTGGCTGTGTGGTTGCCGTTACTGTGTATTATTTGTTTCTGTCATAATTCATCTCTTTTTTCCAAGCAATAAAGCTAACAGCAAATTAACAGAGAGTGACAAACATCTGTCTAGCATGTCTCCAGATCTCTCCCACCAGCAGTAACTCATTGTGACTTTATTGGTGAAAAATTGCCCTTTAGTTCTTTGACCTATGACTTAAAAAGCAGAAGCCTTGGTGCACTGGTTGTATAAGCCCTGGCACTTGATGAAGAACTCTCCAAACAAAAGCCTGTGCCTACGTAGACAAAAGATATAAGTCTAATTAAATACTCTCATGCTGTCCCTCTTAATTTTTTTTTTAATGAAGTTTATTTAAAATGAAGGATGCATTGATTTTTCTTCATATTAATTAGATTAAGATGCACTAGGTATTTTCCTCTTTTTTTTCCCGGAAGTGTTATGCAAACTTCATCTAGATATTCTTGCCTGCTCAGTTCCGCTTCATATATTGGCTAGAATTTTTCACCACTTCTGCGCCATAGATTGCTGCACTCTCCAGTGGCTCTTGCATTTCACTCCAAGGGGTTGCAACAAGTGTCTGAAAGCATATGCAAATAAATATTTGTGCTTCAGTGAACTTGATTGCTGTTCAAACATCCACCAACCATGCTGTTTGTTTTAAGACACTATTGTTAGCATGACCCCATTAACTACAAATTTGCTTGTTATGTTCTCAGAACCCTGAACAATCAACAAGCAAGGACCATGAACTCTGGAAAAGTGCACCCTCTTCATGTGGAATAGAGAGGGAAAAGTGAAAACCGAGTACTCCAGGTGATGTCAAGAATGAAGAAGGTGTCCCCTCAACCAAATAATTTTCTGAAAATCTTCTTTGTGAAATGTTAAAACTTTTTTTTCTTTCCAGGAAATTGGAAAAAGGAAAAAAAATAGCTTTCATAACAAAACATTACTTAATCTTTACAATGCAATACAGAGAGAGAAGGGGGAATATGAGAGAAAGCAATAAAGGGGATTGATGAAGAAACCAGGAAAACGCACTGTCTTCAAAGATGAAAAGAAAGATGTAGGCATGGGGTCAGAAGTTTCCAAGCTTGTGAAATTTTGGCAGTAAATGGCTAAAAGTAGGGAGGAGCAAGCTGTCTTTGTTTCTTTGTTTTGTTTTTTTTACTGAAAACAGGCATAGCGAGAGCTAGTGAACCTGACTGAAAAATGCAGCAACACTTTCCATGAAAATTGTTTTTAGTACAGTTTCATTTTCTGGAAATTCTGTTGTTCTGACCTGTACAATTGGTGGGTGGTGGAAGACCAAAAAGGCTCCTCCCCGTCTCCCCCAAATGCTATCAAGACCCCCAAAATTTCAAAAGCAATAGTGGTGGTGGTGTCAATGTGGTAACTCACACCATCCAGATGGGTCTTTCTAAATACATTTATGCTGCATACATCACTGTAGCCATTTCACGTGTTCATATGCTGCAGATTCTTATAATAACCATGTGCTATTTGGGATTCTGTTAAGTGATGTGACTTATATGTATCACACGTCAGTGGTTCTTCTGTTCTTTTCCACAGCAAGACACTTAGACAGTGGGAGATTTTGCATATATGTGTTACATGCGTAGCAGGAGGCTGTTGGAAAGCCTCTCACAGACAGTGCAGACTGTGGAGTTGGTGGTTTGACAAAGGCTTCATTTTGTCGTAAACTAGCCCCAGAAATTTCCCTGTCCGCAACAGATGAGGCTGCCTCGGCTGGAAGCTTTCTGGACTGGAGGAACAAGGCTATTAGTGGTCTGCAGCCCAAAGCCTTACAGGAGGCTGCTCAGGTGCCCTGAAGTACCTGCAGCATGGGTGATCAGGGTTTCTTTTTTTTTTTTCTCGTCTCACCCAGCAAATGTCGCAGAATGAAGTTCTGTCTCAGTTGTGGCTACAGCAAGAATTAACTGTGCTGTAGACACTGTTGAAAGCCATCCTTAGCCTGACTACTATAAACTACCTGGATAAATCTATCCAGTTTATCTACTGAGATACTCAGCAGCCTCAGAAAGAGATTTGTTACGATCCTTCAGCATCATTCCTCTTTATTTGAGTTGTCTCTATTCTTTATGATCTTGCAGTTTTCCTATGCTGTTGCATATATCAGTATAAACTGTTACACCATGGAATGCCTGGGATGATAGTGCCGTGAATAAATTAACAATGTTTTCATGAAAATACACAAGGAAAGGTGTTTATGGAGAACTTGCCTTGCACCAACCAAAAATATCATGGACTATAGTGCTGGGAAGAGATAGCAAGATGTTGGTAGTATAGTTAAAGCAAGCCTAGTCCAAGTTGAATTTTTCTCAGGTAAAAAAGGGGAATCATGTGGATGGTTTGGCCTAGCAACAAGTGTGGTTGCAATATGGGCCCATGCTAGAACTATAATTGTTCTATGTAATGGCATTTGTTCTTACCACTGAAGCTTTGTCAAACATTGCAAATTTAGAGTTGAGTCCAAACTGCAGGATTTGTTTTTCCTTTCTATGCAGACACAGATTCCATCCTCACAAAATAAATGTAAAATAAAGTAAACTTCAAGTTGGAAATATATAATCTGTATGTCTTAAAGCCTGCGCCCACCCTGTCTGAATGAGACAATGTTGTCCCTTTTAGTCAAATATCTAAGCTATTTAACCCACCTTTGACCTCAGTAAAGGACTTGTATGACATTCCATTACTGTGAGGCTACTGCATTGAATAACATCACATAGAAATTTCTAACTTTCCTGGTTGGAGACTTCTGTCCTGAACTCTATCTCTGGCTGGTAGCTGATCAACAAATATTATTATTACGGGATTAGTTGGAAAGAGTCCAACAGATATAGATCATCTTCTTAGATCACCTCAGTGGTTAAAGCTACCTTTCTGTTCTGCAGCATTTAAAGGATTTTCACAGTCCACATCTTCTAAGCATACCCAGTCCCTTTTCTTATCTTTATACAGAAGTGGTTATAAATTGTGCAAGTCAGATCAATAAAAGGGGATTTTGAAGAAGGGTGAAAATAAATGTCATGCTTCATAATGTCTTTCAAGGCATTGCTATCTTTATTATTGTCACGCCTACACCTTGCTAAAAATAAGCACAGGTTAGAAGCCAGAGTCAAATTCATTTTCAGAAATGTCCTTTTCAGGTGTTCCTAAAGAAATATTTGAGACTGATATTATGCACCACCACTATGCCAAGTTACACACCTTCAGAAACTCAGACATGGTGAATCTTCTCCAGGCTTCCATCCCAAAGTGTTCATGACATTGTCACTCACTGTGAAATCCTCTGTGAGCCTTTCATGCACTCAAGCCCTCTCAGTGAAGGAAACAGTTGCCTGATCCTTAATTTGGGGGGTAAAATTGCTAGTGTTCCCATTGGATTTTCATAAGTATAAATACCTGCTTGGGGAGGAAGGCGGAGGGGGAGTAAGGAAGAGGGAGCCAGACATTTCGCCGGACTGCCCACTGACAGTGCAAAAGGCATGAGTTAAAACACAGGAAATTCCATCTGAACGCAAGAAAACACTTTTTTCTTGTGAGGGTGGTCGAACACTGGCACAGGTTGCCCAGAGAGGCAATGGAGTCTCCATCAATGGAGATACTCAAAACCTGATTGGAGGTGGTCCCAGGCAACCTGCTCTGAAAAGGTGAGGTTGGACAAGATGGTCTCCAGAGGAGATCCAGTTGTGAGGGGCCTGAGGACCCTTCCAACCTCCTCCATTTTGTGAATCTGCAATTTCACATTGGACTCCAGGAGCTGCATGTATCTTGCAGATGCCTCAACACATTGACAGGGATGGTGCATTTCAGCATCCCTAAAGCTACCTTACTGCTGTATCAGAAGGAAATTTCCCATTAACCTGGGAGTCTCCTTTCACATGTCCATGGAAACTTTTTTCCTTTGGAGTATGCAGTATATGGACCTTAACACTTGCAGGGCTTGTGTCTGAATGCACAAATATAAAAGCAGTGAGGGAAGGGGAAAATCTGCAAGCTTTATTGTGAGCTATAGTTTCCTGCAGTGGTCAATGAAAGTAGAGGGAAGCCTCTTCCTGTTATGAATTACCAGGTCAAACCCTTCATCTGTGAAGACTAAAGCTGTTGAGAGAACCTGCAGTGGTTATATTAGCGACATGGATTGAAATCCCATGTGTGACAGCTTGACACCTTTAGGTTTACAGAGTCAGCTAATTTCTTACATCAGGATTACATTCCTTTGAATGCTCTTTGTGATCCAACTGTTGAGATGTAGTGCAAATGCATACTTTAAAATCTTGTATGAAAGGTCTCAGTTCATTTTCGTGCTCTCTTGGTAGTTGATCTATCTTTTAGGGAAGATAGGTTGCTGTATGTATGTGGAGACTTGTTTTTGAAGTGCCCTTGCTGTACCTTTTTTTGCAGGTTTTATTATGGTTTTACATGTAATGGGATAAAATAAAATTTAATCAGTCTAAAAGAAAAATGAAGGCTACAGAAACAGCACTTGCTGATGCCTCCTTCGTGGGTTCATGCCTGCAGCTCTGGTCTGGGGCACTGCTGTGTTCAGCAGTCTCAAGGGACTGTTCCTACCCCAGACACTGCTTGTACAACACTAGGGCTGTGGGGATGTGGAAAGCAGCCCCTGTGATGCAGAGGGCGATTTGGAGATGCTTAGGGAACTCTCCCTTTTTCAGTTTTAGCATTCATCTTTCTCTGCCTCAGCTAAGCCACTCTCTCTAGTGCATTTACTTTAGCCCTAGAAGTACTCTTCCCTGGAGTGCAGTGCAAGCGGCTATACCCACCTCCGTGCTGGGGTTGAGCCCATTATACTTTATTGCTGAGCAAGCAGTAGCACTAATCCCTTACACCCCATTGCAATGGTAATTTCTGCATTTTTACACATGCAGCCTTCACTTCAGGTCATCTGAACCTTGATAGATATGACAGGCCTTCAAAACAAGCCTTCAAATAACATCATGAGACAACTTGCATGAATATTTTTTTTGAGCATATGTGATGTATGAGGACTACTAATAAGAAGAAACAAAGACAGAGATAGAGAAGTGAGGGAGGCATCAGAGACAGAGAGACTGGGAGAGGAGCATGGCTCCAAAGTAAACCTATGCCACTCACGCTGCCAAATTGTTTTAAGGAGAGGCTGGAGTTTAGCATGCATGAAAGTGCAATACTCCTATCCATCTCAATAAAGAACACCATTGTCTCAAGTAGACAAAGTTGGAGTGAATTCAGCATGCAGCAAGCCCACAAAATTGTCTGAAAATTAAACCTGGGTGGAAGAGCCAAGAAAGCTGGAATCAATCAGAGCAGACTGAGCTTAAATAAGTGTCTTATCAGAGATATGATGGCTACAGGTACAAAACAGGAAACAGTAAAGAGGTCAGGGAGGGAGTATCACTGTTAATGAGTGAGGACAGAACAAGGAATAATGGGCTCAGCGTGTGGCTGGACTCAAAAGGTGACTATGAAAATGGCACTGCATGCAGGAGGTCTCTTTTTTGTTCGTGATGTTCGAACGACTTTCACAGGCAAACCACTGCAGCGCAGGCTTTAACAACGAGCTCATGTGGTCCCACTTTCTTGTCTGGGAGGATGTATTTGCAGCCTACACTCCCTTTGCTGGAGAAACTCTCTGCTTTTTGCTGGTAGACCGGAGCTGCAAGAAGACCCAGTGTAGTGAGGGAGCATGCACCTGAGCTGCCTGAGGGGAAAGGGGGTGCCCTGTCTCCCAAATCAGCACATCACAGGGGTGTCGACAGAGGAAAACTGCAAAGGCTGTGAGAAGAAGAAAAGCAAGGGAAAGGGGCAGGGATATCAGAGGGAGGGAAGAGAGGAGGTGCTAGTTAGGAATGGCAACCATGCGAGGTGAATGGAGAGAGCAGCCCAGGAATGGGATGGTTCCTGTTTGTGTGCGCACATTGCAGCGATCTGGGGGCTGAACTTGCTCTACTGAGCAAGTGAAAAGGCCAGGGCTGCTGGTGCTTACAGCGTAGCTGGGCACAGGCGGGCAGCCCTGGACATCGCCTGTAATGCCACTGTTTCCTGACTCCCTGGTGTCCCGTGCTCCAAAGGAGGACTTGAAGAGCTCAGAGACAGGTGGTCAGAGTGCTCCTTGGAAGGTGGGCAAGCAGCATTTCTCCTCTCAACCATTTTAGAAGTTTCGGCTTTCTGAAAGCTTGTTTGCAACTTCTGTAACACTGAGTTTGGTTTCCTCCTCTAGCAGACAATCATGTCTCATTATTACATACATTGATTTCTTGAAATGGAGATGTATACACCTTAGCTCTGCTACCCCATCTCCAGGGCTAGTAATCATTTACTTCTGTGCCACCCTTAGACTATGAAATACTTTCCTTCTGTTTATGCCTTGTCCTGGGATGTATTTAGAAAGTGCAATCATATTACTTCTCAGGCCATGGTTAGCAAAACGAGCCATCCTTTTTCACTCTTTGTGACCAGTTGTAGTCTCCTGCTCATCCCACTTAACCTTTCTTTACAACTGCTTTTAACCCCTCTCTCTTGTGTGCAGTAGGCAGAACAAAGCACATCACAGTTGCAGATTAAGTCTAATTTTCTGTTAATACAGCTTCCTCATCCTTCCTGGAAATGTCTGATGGCTTGCTAAGTGTCCGTTGGACAATTTGTTGAGTTTGGTGAGTGCAAATGGAACAGGTCTCATTAGTCTGACTTCAAGCATAAAAGCCCTGAAGACAAGTTTTGAAGAAAAGAAGAATTAAATGGATAGGATAATGTATAAAGTAAGGGCGGATCATGCTAGATTAATCCAACCTATCCTCGGTAAACAAGGCAAAGTACCACTGCATTCTCAGGAGTGCAGGATCAATCAAACTACTTTCTGCCAATTATAACTAAGCTATGTAGCTTGATGAAATTTGATTTACACTCTAAAGTCATCCTGAGCACACCTAGACCTTCAATAAAGGACAAGAGAGCTTCAAAAAGAGGGTATAAGAAAAGATATTCTTGTTTTGACCTTACCTCAGATTGTCCTGCACTGCATAACCACAAAAAATTTAGCATATGGTTTCAGGTGGGAGACATGACTGGGGGGCAGAACTCTTTTCTGGCACATGCGTGTGGTTTGCTTACCTGGATTAGAAGGAAGGACACTACCAAAGAGGTCTGTTAATGGCTGCGCAAACAGCAAAGACCTGCTAGCAGTAGTTGCTTGTGTTTTCATTGCAAAGATTTAATGAGTGCTGTGTGTGGGACAGGGCGTTGAGTAATGGTAGGCAGCCAGGTCCTCCTGGGAGGGCCAGGCTTTTTGGCAAAGACATTAATGCAGCTGCATAAACCTTCATCCCAGCTGAGCAGCCCGTGGACACAGAGATGGCTGAGCCACCAGTGCCTCCATTGCAGCCAAGGGGATGGTAGCAGGATGGTGACACAACCTTGACATGGAGCTCCCTATGAGCCAGGGGTGAGGAGAAGGGAGATGAAAGTCTCAGGCATTTAATGAAAACCAAGACACACTAGGGAAGAGATTCTGGCAAAGCTCTACCAAGGCTGCTGCTAGAAGGATGAAGAATGTGATCAGACTCAGATAAAGATCAGGGAATGAGTGATAGGCACCTGGCAGAGGAAATACTCACTTCTGAATGACTCAGTCTGTAATATTGTTGCCCATGGCTGCTTCGTTTCCTCAAACAAGTTTGTATTTATGCAGTGCACATAAAATCAGCTTTATGCAGAAATTCTTATAACAGCCACCAAAAGGCAAAAAGATACACCTAAAATGTTTTTACAGGATGAGTCATCTGCCTGTAAAGCTATAGCAGGATGACCATGTCAACAGGGCCATTTGATATCTGAAGGTGTTATTGATTCATAACCTTGTATCACATCCTAGATATTGGCTGTTCAAGGGACAGTCTCCAGGATCTCCTGGCCTGGAATGAAGAAGATGCAGAACAGAGAGACCAATCATGATCTAGCCTTGAGTCTCGGTGTTATTTATATATTCCTAGTCATGAAAATTACAGCTCCACTTAAATGATGACCATGACACTGGCAGTTGTCTCAGTATTTGAAGATACATCTCCTGAAAGGAGAGGAGATTTACACTTTTCAGTGAGTTGAGAAATCTTGTACAGACCTGTAAAAACAGGAATAATATATTTCATGCAAATTTTACATAATAATTTGCTAATTATGGACTGTCAACTGTAAGAGTATGCAAAAGGGACAGATGATAATTCTGTTATCATCTAAGAACTAAACTCTTAAATCTTTTTGCCAAGAAACGTGAATGTACAAAAATTAATGACTTGCAGAAACAGTGAAAGGATGCCACAGATTTTTTCCACTGTTTTTTTATATAGATCACTTGCTTGTGACAGTAAATTTAAAATCGGTCTTCCTATATTCACCACAGCTCGAGTCACACATCTCAGCAGGACAAAAGCTTCAGAGTTACAGAAGGGAATTCATTTTGTCAGTGCTTGAACATGTGGATATGTTAAGGCATGTCCAGCTGAAAGGCTGTTAAATGTCTTCTATCAAACATGGTTTTAGGTGAAGCTTACTCACTGCAATATTAAGTTCTTCAAAGATTTTCTTCCTTCCCTAAGCACGTACAAAACAATAGGGATGATGGACAGATACTTTATTACTGAGTACTATTAGCTTTTTCACAATATTCTTAGTACATTCCTTTTATCGTGTTAAATTTAGAAAAAAACCTGATCGTATGTGCTGGAATTTGACATGAAAATCAAGTTGAATCAAAAAATATTGGAAAAATATTCATTTAATGAGGCATATATTAGCTCTCAAATACTGACTTCACATTTTCATTTCAAGAGTGTTCATACGTTTCAGGAATCTTTGGGTTAGAAGAGATTTGGTATTTTTATCTTCAGCTCCTGGCTGTCTCCACGTCTTAGAACTAATGGAAGTTGCTGATTTCATTTCTGCTTGAAATGCAACAATGGAGAGACCTTTTTGTGTGTGTGTGTGTTAACAGACTTGGACAGATTATATAAACCTGCTAAATATTGATTCTGCAAATGCTGACTGTCAAATTAATTTGAATTATCCCTTTAAAGAGCTTAGGCACTGATTAAATATACTAAATTCCATTTTAAATAATAAATTAATGCTTTGGATAATTGTATATATTAATACGACCACATATTTTATGATGGTAGAAAAGCATGCATGGTAGTAAAAATGCACAGTCTGTTAGGGGCAATGGTTCAGCCTTTAATTTTAAGAGGTGTTCCTCATTTCCACCCTAGAGATGTAAAGATGCTACTAGTGAATGATCCATTTAACATTTTGGGCAGGAGAGTGCTAGGAAGCCCAAGCCCTCACTCAGCTGCAGGGGTGTAGCTCTCCCTGCGTCTGCCCTGGCCCCTTTTCATGAAGGTCCCCACTGCTGCAGAGGGTTGCCCAGCTGGACTCCTTTGAAGGACAGGGTCCTTTCTATGAAACAGTAAGAAACACTTCCATATCTTGCCACAATTACATTTTACTGATGCAAAAAAAAAAATGTACATTTTACTGAACAGCTGCATAAAAATGCCTTGAGTAGCTGGGCTGGGGTATATCCAGTCACCCCTGGATGTGAGCCGCTGGAGGTGGCTGCTCCAGCCTGTGGTGCAGAGAGATGCTGGGGTGCACCTCACAGCAGAGCTGAGCTGGAGAGCATAGCTGCCACCTTTGGGGATGAGGTCAGGCTTTGCTTCACAGTGTGCAGGCACGTGTGCTACACTTTAAAGTGCTCTGTTTGCACGTGTTGGCACTCGCCTGTGTTAGCAGGCAAAATTAACTAGAACTGCCCAGGGACTGACGTTCGCCAGGCTGGCGCAGATGGTGTAGTGCTAGTGTGATGGGAGCTGCATCAGCTCACAGGTCTCAGCGGGTCCTGCCTCTGGCTGGCCCTACACTAGCTGTGCATGGCAGGGATCTCCAACAGACCCTAAAATCCCTCTTGTGCTTTGTCCGAGAGACCTGATGCTTCTTAATGAGTGATCTTGCAGGAGGGAAACCTAGGAGTAGCCAAGGACAGGAGGAGTCTGAATTATCTTCTTTGTAGCTCTGTAATAAAGCACAGGGCAAGGGGTAAGCATGAATGTTCTGTGATGGCTGTTTATTCAGCCAGTGGAGCTATGTCCTTTTACTGGCATTGTCCCTCTGAAGAGGTGTTCCTTTTTTATGATCATGACGTGCACTTGTATGACAGTTCCAGTTTGATGCTGAGGTCTTCGTGCTCTTTAAAGTTCTTGAGTGGGTCTTTTATAAGTGGGAACAAATGTTAAATGTTCCCCTGACTTGGCTTGTCAGCTGTGCTGGTGAGTCAGGAGAAGAAGGGCTGTGATATGTTTCTGCTGATGGAGTTTAGCCATTGCCTTTTCTGCCTTGTGCAGAGCTGCTGGGACATTAGCATACTGGCTGGTCTGGCAAACAGCAGTGATGCTCTGGTCTGAGCCAATGTGCCGGTACAGAATGTCCCGTCAACATGGAGTGGAAGGGATGCCTTTAGATTATATGGAAATCTTCACAAAAATACACCTCCTTTTTGTGTTAAACATTTTCTGACTTTTACTTTTTTACTAAAATAGATTCTCCCATTTCTAGCCCTCACCCTCACCCAATGCCTCTTTTTCTATCTATCTACTATAACATTGTTCCTTAAGTAAATACAAAGATTTAATGAAGTGATATCTCAGAGTAGTTTCTTTCCCTTTGAAGCTCCACTGGAATTTTCTTATGCAAACTATATTATCAGGACAAATAATATTCTTCTGGCTCCTTCACATATGATACGTTGAAACAATACCAAGTTCATGGCATGTAAGATGCCCCTTTAAGTGAGTATTGGAGTCAAATGAGGGAGATAAAGTTTTCAGTGCAGTTCAGATTTGCTCATGCAAGCTCAGAGTTCTTGATCCAAGGCTCTGAAGTGTAGTAGCAGCCAGTTCTGCTGCTAGCCTTTCTCTCATAAAATCACCTTGTTGTTCCTCCCTGTATTCAATGTTGCATATAATGTGCACTGGCTGGCAATAAAACTGCATGCAAGGCTGGAAGTAGAGCACCTTGTGTACTAAAGTGCTTACTGAGCACATTAAGAAGCATTTAGGTTCCTGCCTCTTGGAGATGGTCTGTGGGAACTGCATGTTCATTTCCCATGTATCCTCTCCAGAGAGGGGGGAGGAGTCTTGGAAAGACATGCTTATTTTTGCTAAAGCTGTCTTAGCTTCTTTTCCAAGCGATAGACTTTGGGAGAAGAAAAAATTAGGTCTGCTGCTCTCAATGGAGATGGGGACACCTGCAGTGAGTGGACATCACCTTCCTGGAGTCCAGGCTTGAAGGAAATGCAAGAGAGTGTGATATGTCTCCTATAGTATAGTCAGGTGTCTAGGGAAGACAAGGTCAGAAATGGTGCACATGTGGTTGGGAAGGAATGAGCAATTTACCAGTCCCTAATTAGAGCTTGGAGTAGAGGAAAAACTAAGGTTCTTCCACATGGATTCCAAGGAAGCTGGTTTAGAAATCCTGCAGGGTGTGAGGTATGGAGTAGGATTTCAATGTCAAAGCACAGATTCAGTAGAAGGTTGCTTCATTTTTACTGTATTATAGTTACTTATCTTTGCTTACTCTTGCTAAAGAGTGAAGAGACATCCTCTGATTTGATCAGAAGAGCCAGCCATTTTCAGGAGCACTGTGATAAAGCCCTCTGAGATCAGGGGCCTGCAGTGTCTGGAGCCCGATGACTGGTGAGGGAGACAGCAGCTCAGATGAGGAGGAAAATGAGATATGGTGCAATGGACTCAAACGCAGTAAAGCAATCATGCTGTCATGAATTCCCACATCTCAGACTTACAGCCTTTCCAGTGACTCTAACTACTGCTAAATGGTTGTTGAGCAGCTACATCTCTTCTGAAGATGAGGGCCAAAGTTTTTATTACCTTTCTACAGTCTCTTGAGGATGACATTCTGGTTTAATTCCAGTCTCATTCCAATTTACAAGGCAGAGAATCACAGCTGTAAGTGCTGACATTTACTCTTCTCCACAGAGAAGCCAAGTACAAGGATCTAATCCAGCATAGCAGTTAAGTCCAATGTTTGTCTTCTACTGAAGTTTGACAAGCTTCAAGACAAATATGTGTGTGTGAGAAAGGATGCGTTTCAGTGTGCATTTAATCATGAACCAGCATAGGATGAACACCTGACTTCCTAACCAAGGTTAGCTGGTCCAAGGCATGCTGGTTTAGCGATGCTGAGAAACATGGCACGTTGAGCTCCTCTGTAGAAAAAAAGGCATCTTCAGGCTCCAGGGGTGGTGCCTCAGTACTTTTTGCAACGTTTAAATCATTTTAAAAGGTCTTTAAGAATTTTCAGTAAGCCCTTGAGTTCTTCTACAGGCCACAAATTAATTAGCTTGCTCCTTAAATTCCAGCAAGCTAAGTGGAAATGCTTCAGAGGTTCCTCTCCTGGAAAATGTAAACCATCCTTCGATTAACTCCCCACTTCATGATAATGAAGGCCTGGATTTTTTTTGAAGAGCTTGATGCAATTTTTAAATTTGTTTAAGTGTCAAAGTAGGTTTTCAGTCAGAGTGTTAGAGATTAAACCGGTACTTTACTCAAAGTTAGAGGGAAAGAATTTAGTTGGCCACCAACAAGGAGAGACCCTTCTACCATGAGATAAGGAGTGGCCAGCTCTGCCTGCTGGCTGAGGCAGTCTGCAAAAAACCCCAAACAAACAAAGCAATGTACTACTCCAAGTTGCAGATCGAGATGAACCAAAGGCTGGGGCTGCAGACCCTTTGGGTGCCCAGTGTCGACTCCATGTGTTAGCTGTCAGTGCTCATGCCCACCTATGTTTGTCATGAGTCTGGAGAATGAACCATAACTCATCAGAGCTGTAATGGTGTTTGAGAGAGACTTGTGAACTCTCCCCCTGGACCAGGCTATACAGATGTCCTACCAAAGCATGGCTTGCATTGCCCAGCTGACCAGTCAGCCTTCTTTCTTGCAGTAATCTCTGGAGATTTTGCGATCCTGCTGCCTCCTCCTTGGGTTGCCTTTCCCTTAGTGCACGAACACTTGTCCATCCTTTTCAACTGCTCTCAAAGGTAGCACTGGTTTTCCTCTTTTTGGTACTTGTTTCTAAAGTATGTCCTGCTTCCTGGATCCTCTGGTTGGCAGGTTTGAAGTGAGATGTCCTTACAGATGACAATAAAGGAAAAATAAGCATATTGCTTAGGTAGCTGCTAAATGCAAACATCAGACAAAATCTCAAGGGATTTGAGAGACTACAGTGAGAGAATGGGCTCCTTGGAGCTGCTGAAAACCATGAGCTGTCCCAGTCCCAAAAAAAAAATCATACTGTCATTTACCTGGAGATAAAATAGTCAGAGGGGAGGTGGGATTTCTTGGAGAAGGTCTAGTTCCAACCAACCAGCCAAGGTTGGTCCATTGCCAGCTCCTGGTTTGGACCACAGAGCCACAGAAATGAAGGTCAGACATTACCCCAGTCCTGATGCTGAAGCCCCCTCAGACAAGGCCTTGGAAGAGCTCTGTGAGGGTGCACTGCAGTAAGGAATTGTCAACAGGTGCAGATATGGCATAGCTATGCCAAAATACACAACTTCACTGGGAAACAGGCAGCTGAGAGCCATACCTGGTCCTTAAGCCAATGAGTGGCTTCATGCATGATCTGGAGTAGCTGGCACAATTTAAAAATCAACTTTTCCCCATTACAGCCTGTCCTGGTTTCAGCTGGGATAGAGCTAACTGTCTTCCTAGTAGCTGGTACAGTGCTATGTTTTGAGTTCAGCATGCGAAGAATGTTGATAACACTGATGTTTTCAGCTGGTGCTCAGTATTGTTTAGACTATAGTCAAGGATTTTTCAGCTTCTCATGCCCAGCCAGGGCACAAGAAGTTGGCACAGGACACAGCCAGGGCACCTGACCCAAACTGGCCAACAGTGTATTCCATACCATGGGACGTCCCATCTAGTTTAGGAACTGGGAAGTGGGGGGGCAGGGAATCGCCGCTCGGGGACTGGCGGGGTGTCGGTCGGCGGGTGGTGAGCTATTGCCCTGTGCATCATTTGTACATTCCAATCCTTTTATTACTACTGTTGTCATTTTATTAGTGTTATCATTATCATTATAGTTTCTTCTTTTCTGTTCTATTAAAACGTTCTTATCTCAACCTAGGAGTTTTACTTTTTTTCCCAATTTCCTCCCCCATCCCACTGGATGGGGGAAGTGAGTGAGCGGCTGCGTGGTGCTTAGTTGCTGGCTGGGGTTAAACCACGACACAGCCTTGTTCACAAATCCTCTCTGCAGTGAATGTCAGGACTAGTGAGACATCTCGATGGCCGCCTGTGTCCGTGGTCACTTAAAAACTGATATCCCAAGTCCTGGGGTTCCTGGTTCACTTTCAGTACACTCTGGACAAGAAAACACTCTCACTGAGTTAACTGACATTTTTGCTTTGTAAATCCTGAAATCCTTCATGACCGAGAATTATTACACCTCCAAATTAGTGGTATTTATTTTGTGTCAGTGCCGATAAGCGCTGACTGTAGGAGATGATGCCACAGAACTAGGTGCTGTACCATTATGACCAGCTCGTTGAACTTGCGAAATAACAGACTACCCTACAGTTCCTGAAATGCTTAACATTTCTGCTGCCCCACAGAATCCAAATACACAAGTGCCCCTGCAACATGAGAGGGCTTGTGCCTGCTGCCTGAGTGGTAATTGCCTCCCAGCCCACCTCACTCTTCACCTCTCAGTAGAGTCCTGGGTGAGATGTCCTCTCTCTCCTCCCTGCCCTTTTCTGCTTGATCCTCACCCCAGATCTTATTTTTTTCTCTGCTTGCAGCTGCAGGGATGGCTCAGACCCAGATTTGTGCCAGCTCACTAAGATGCTGTATTTGCCTAAGGTTCCCAATCTTGGCAAACCCTTTCAAACAATGGCTGGACTCTCAACAGTAAATTCTAGCTGCCTGTCAATAACTTTGTTTTAGTTACCTAGTTTAATTTGGGCAAGGCAGATTTTGGCCTTGGTTTGTTAACTGTTTATGAATGCTTGCACGCTGTGTAGAGTGCAAAAACCTCTACAAACTCTACTGCTGGCTGTATCCTTTATGTAAAAGTTGCTAAAAAGGCTATGTTGTTTTGCACATCGTTGGCTACTCAGCACTAAGTCTCATTCCTGTAGTGGGGTAACTTGGTTGAGTAAAGCAGCTAACAACTAAACTTCAACTAAAGAGGCTTTCTATTTACTTCATATGCCACAGAATTAACAATATGCTGATAATCTGGCTCATAAGGGATGAGACTTGAAGGAGGGGAAACCTTTTCTACCTGATCCTTGTTAATAGCTATGTAACACTTGATTTTGTTTTCCAGAGGAAGCAAAGGACACAGCTGCCAAGAGTGAAAGATCTGGGCAAAAGACAGTTGAGGGGAAAGATGAGGGTGTAATAAACTGAAGCCTAATGAAAAGGCATTCTGAGAGGGTAGACAGAACAAGTACTTGGGCAGTAGGTCATGAAAGTCTGGGGAAGACAACCAGCCCGGCAAAACACATTACTGCTACAGGATGGTTGTTTCTGTATTACAGCTATTTAAATGCCTTTGTCCATCTTCCAAGTAAGAATAATGAAAACCTCATACTCTCAGGTCAAAATGTACTGCTTTATTCTTCCTTCAATTGAGACATTGTGGAAGGTTATGAAGTAGAAAACATTGCTATGTTGCTGCAGAAGAGCCGAGTTCCTCTAATGACAGTTTTGCACTCTAATACACCTGTGTTTCTGTATCAGCCTACTGCTCCTCTTACATAGGTTGTAACATAAGGCAGGATACAGATTGTGTATTTCAATGAGTGTAGTAGTATTTAAGGAGGTAACAAAAGCCAAAATAGCTGAAAGCAAACCAGTCAACCTTATTATAAAGGGAAAACTTGCAAAGAAAGCGTGCTACAAGGAAAGGCAGTTGTATAGTCTCAGAAAGTAGGTTAGGGTACCCAAGAGACAATTTAAATGGGCTAGTAAGGAAAAACAGATCTGGGACTATTGTGAGACATTCCTCTCTGTTAATATTCTAAGGTGAGTAAATCCAAGTGAAAAAAAAATCACATTTCATATATACTGTTTCATGTTGTGCTGATTTCTTAAGACCTCAGTGAAACATCTGTATCTAAACTCTGCGGGAAGAGAGGATGCCATGAGGAGACTAACATTTGTTATCCAGTATAATAATGTTATGGCAAAATTTATGAGGGAAGGCTGGGCTTTGTTTTCCATGATTAAATGTAAGGGAATATTTGGGGGTCTTTGCTTTTGTTGTGCATGGTGTGTATCCCTGCTAAACTGTTATTGTTGCTGTCAACAAGCAAGAATAAAAGCCTGCCCTGACTGGGGTGCCACGATTTAGCAAGATACACAAGGGAAATTAACATGATTTCTTAGGAGGGTGAAGGACAGGAGTGAATTATGGCACGAGAGAGACAAGGAACGTGAATGGTGGTACATGGGCTGGGGAAGGCTCTCGCTAAGGCTGCTCTGAGCACCGTACCTGTGACTTCGGCAGCAGTGTCTTGATATAGAAGCTCACACAGTGCGAAGAGCAGTCAAAAATCAGAGAGGGAACCATTGCAAAATGTAAGCCTCTTGCTAGCCAAAGGCAAATCTTTATGGCTGAGGCTGCTAATGGAGGGGGCTGCAGCCAGTCCTTGCTGCAGTTTCCATGGTCCTGAGCACCTCTGGGAGTCTGGTGCTCTGGATGCTCTCATTTGGCCATCCCAGGAGGAGTCCACAATAAAGTCAAGCCTCAAATCTTTTCGTTTGGCAAGCTGGTAACCCTCTTTCCTAATGTAGAAAGGGTCCTCCATTTTAAACACACTAAATTACTGACAAGCAGAATATTCACTGGTCCTAGAGCAGCTTTTATGCCTTTGTTCAGTTACGCTCCAGTTGTTCCTTCAGCTAAGGACTTGCCATAGGGGAAAACACCACTTATGCCCTGTCCTTATACCTTCACAGCATCCCCAGGTGAACAACACACTTTAAAAAACCCTTCAGTATTACCTTCCTTCTTCTTTATGACATGGGTCACTCACCTGAAAATAAGATCTTATCTGTTGGTAAAATTAGAAACCTTTCTGTGAAGTCAAACTTATTTCTATAGCAGTTTGTAACTACACTTTTTTCATTTGGGATTAAATTCTGCCATTTCCAAAGCAGTAACTGTGAATGCTGGCGAACCTTATGCAGCAGAACTGCAATTCTGACCCCATTACAATCCACAGATGTAAAACGCTCAACGCAGCTGGAGCCAGGATTACAACATGGGAACAGGAACAACATACAGATTTTTATCCAGACGTTCCCAGTTTTAACTGTCTGGTAATATCACTAGAGTAGAAGAAAGGGTGTGTCTATGCAAGTTTGCTTGTAAATGTTTATATTGACATAGAAAATAGAATTACAAAACTCAAATAAAAATCTTGAGGAAAAGAACGGGTTAAAAACAGACAAAAAACCTCTGTCCAGCAGCAGCAAATGAAGACAATCAGCCTGATCTTTCATCCCTCGGGATTTCCAGAATCAAGTGCTATTTATTTTTCTACCTATTGGAAGAGAAGAAAGAACAAGCAATTTTGTGTGCATAGGTACTGATGAAGCCTGGTTTCCAGTGGATTTGTCTGCCAGTTGACCATTAGCCCAGTGGATGTCTTCTTCCTAGGGAACAGAGGGACTTCATAAAATGGCTCACGTAGCTGGTGCTAATGTGTGAGCTTGGGCTGCAGCTTTTCCGTTTGTCAAGGCGCTTACAGCATGCTCTCTCCCCACTACTTGCTCAGCCCCTGTGCTCATGAAGCTTGAGGAACTAGATTATCTCTGAGTTTTGTTCTTCTTCTGTCAGTTGCTGGCTGGGATGAGACAAAGAGTTCAGAAGTTATTCGGAGGAGACGAGAAGACAGTATGGCTGTGTTAAGCCTTGTTCCCATAGAAACATGTCTAAAAAGTGTATTTATCATCAAATGGCAGGAAGGGAGAGCTGCAGGGGATGGCTCACTGTTCCCGAGAGCTTGGCCGCGGGCTGGGGGACATGTGGTAGCTGTCTGGTTTGTATCTTCGTGTGCTCGATCCTGTGCACTGTCAGCAGGGCACAGCCAGGCACCACGGAGGAAGGCTGCCCGCTCCCATTGTCTTGTTCTGACTGCTGATCCTGAGTGAGGTGGGGACCCTATTTTGGAAAAGGGACTGCATGCCTGCACCCAGGGAAGGCATGTTTTCAACGCAGCCTCCCAGAGACCCAGGCAGCAGGTAAAGAGACCAGGAAGCTCCTGAGAAAAGGGTGCTCCCAGCTGGATTCAGAGGAGAGGGAAAGACAGACGTTTCCCTAGGGCTCAGAGGGACTGCACAGGGCTTGCTGCAAACTGGGACCCTCACTGAGCTGACCGAAGGTTAGCCCAGAGGCTGGGATCTGCCCTGCAAGGCCAAGGTTGGCAAGGAAGACACCTGCTTGTATCTTATCAGGCATAGCTGAGTTGCTCTATGTAAAAAGCTTATTTTGCAAGAAAACATAGCCTTAGAGAGTTGAGACTCTCCTGGTGTTTTTGAGTGTTCGTGTTAGATCCACCTCTTAGTTTGCACTGGTTTGTGGTGAACCAGCTGTCACAGGCGCAGTGGTTTGCCATTGTGAGGTTTCACTACAGCATGCAGCTTTGCTATAGCAAAAAGATGGATAGCAGCAGAGCATGGCTGCTTTAAGCTGAGGGAGGGAATGTTTTCACTGTGCCTTGCTGACAAGGACTCTCTGTTCCTAGTACACACATTCTGCACAGGTGTCCTGTGGTCCTTACGTCCTCTCACTGGTAATCTGAGGACTTCACTCACAGTTTACTGAGGGACACCAGGTGGAAGTTGGCCAGAATGAACAGGGTTTCTGGAAATTTGGGATGAACTTGCATATTTTTTAATGCATCTTTGTAGAAAATGATATTCCAGTGTCCAAGTTACCATGTTGTACCAGGCAGTATGCTGCAGCATTATGGAGAAACTTTTGCACCCAATGTCCTCCACATTATTTCTCCATGCCAAGCACAATACATCCTAAAGCACCTTGACTTGTTCTGCACACTAAGGCTGTCCTTTGAACTCCTGACCAGCTGCATGTGCTGGGTCACCGAGCAGAACAACAACATGATGATGAGCTGTTGAAGATGCAGGTTGTCAATTCAGTAGACAAGACTCTACTGCATCTGCATTAAAGGTATTTCCTGGAAAACCTGTGCAGGGTCTTTCCAGAGCCATTTAATAATAAGCATGGGTCAGGGGGTTGGGGAAGAAAGGGGAACAGAACCCAGACAAAATCCCTGTAAGGAACATCACATTTTGGGCTTACTCCATTGCTTTTGCTGAGTATCTCTTTCCAAGTAGTTACTAAAACCTTCTGAGACCACATCCCACTCAGTAGAGCTCCTCTTTTTGACATCTTCTGCAGGATTTCAGCCCTTGAATGGAATGCACTTAATATAAGTTGGCATTCCTGTATAAATCTAAGCTGACATTCCTGTATATGAGTGCTTACTGTGGTCATCTGGGCTCCTTTTGAAATCAATCATTGTTCTTAAAGAGCTGAGCAACTGAAGCCTTGGAATACAGAAAAGAGATGTAGAAGAATTAAAATGATAATAGGAAATCATACTAACCCAGTTCATGGCTTGAGGTGACTCATGTTCCGATTTTGACAGTGTGATTCTGTTAGAAATGTTCCTTTTTTGCCCACTGGGACAATGTTGATGATCCAAGCTGGCAGGGTTGAAATGCCAGCCGTTTCTACCATCCTTAATTGCAATATTGCATCATAGAAGATGAAAATTCTTCTGTATGTGTATGGAGATGTGGCTGAGGGGTGAACAGTTAGCATTCTGGTAACGGCCTGATAATGCTGAGCCAATTAAAGATAATTCAGGATATTTAGGTTCTGATTCCATAACTGCAGGCTGAAAACAGTTTTTGCAGAAAATGAATACATTTTCTTCCTCAACCATTTGGAGTTGCTGGAGAATTTTGTTTTATTTTTAAAGGAACTTTTTTAAGCATTGATCTTTTTTCCGCTCCATGTCACTTGGATCTGATAACTGCATATTTATTTGAGTAAGACAAGCTTTTTCTTCTTTACACTGAATTCCTGTAACTTGTTTTCTGTTGGTCTCATTGAAATCCTGAGGGTTTTTGTAACCAGCCTAAACTTGAGGAACTGATGAAGACAACCAATTTAAATGTGCTTAGAGAACTGGGTCAAAAGTTTTGGCCTAAAATGTGCTGCTGCTTTTTTAAATGCATTTTCCCTTTGTTAAATCCTCTAAAACACTGGAATGGAAATCTTCAGGCTTTCAGAATGGCATTTAATATGCACGACACTTTTTTTAATGTCAACAGTTGTTTGTGGGTGTAGCTCACAGTTTTTGGAAAACTAGCTCACTCTTTTCAATCAGAAAACATCTTTAGTATTACATATGTTGAATTCAGCAAATTGCACCTTCTGTGATAATGTAGGCTGATGTGAGATCGTCCCCAGACTATACCCAACTACCTTTCTGCACAAGGTTTGTTTATTTCTCATTTGTCATATGTACGTTCTCTCCCATGTTTCTGAAATTACATGTATAGACATGAAGCCATTTTACGGAGTTCACACTTCCCTTTTGTTTCTCTCTTTTCTCTTCATATTGGTATTCTGGGTTCACCATAGAGCTCTTCACCTAATGTGTGCTCTTAGTTATCTGAACAAGTTGCTTTGCAACTGAACATGCCTTCTAAAGATGTGTTTGGGTTTTTTAATCTGTATAGGAAAGGAGCAAGGGCATTGCTGTTGGCCATGCTCCAGAAGAAAGTCTCAAGGCAACTGCTGAAGGGGAAGGGCTTGAAAGCAAAACCAGGCACGAGGTCACCTTTGGTGCAGTAACCAAGAGCTCCTGCTGTTGGTCTGCATTTCTCTTAGAGGCTGAATTTTACGTTGCAGAGAGTTTGGACCTCAAGTTTCCCCTGATTGTATCAGCACAGCTGTAGCTTTAATAGCAATCCCAACACGTAACCCTCCTCTGTTTTGGACTCCTACACAATTTAGTAACATTCAATAGCAAGAAATTAAGTACTTGGACTGCGTAAGACCCCTTGCACTTCATTTACATCTGCCCATTGGAATTGCCTCTGAACGATAATGTAATAAAGTGCAAACCTGGATGAAAAACTATTCCCACGTTTACAAAGGCCACATTATGCTGGCAGACTGTCATCCACACTAAAACAGGACAGGAACAAAACGTTCTCTGCTCCACAATACAAACTTTTTGGAGAAACCACAGGGCTTCCACATTATACTCTTTGGAGAACAAGGCCAAAAGTCAGCAAGTGAAATTTTGACCTATAAGACACCACCACTGGAAACTCGAAAATGCTGCTGATACAAATTCTATAGAAAAAAACAAATACTTAAAATACTGATTTTGAAAGCAAGGTCATTGGAATGAATGTTTGAATCCTTTTATATCTTTAAAGAACTCAGGAGGAAAAAATCCCCACTCTTCACAAACTGCTGCTTCAGTTTTAAAAGAAAATCACCAATCTCTAACATTTTTACTACTGGACAATTTTAAGGTACCATTGTAGACGCTTTAAACTCTCTTAACACCAAAATTTTGCTTCTGAGGAAATGAGAACAGGATGTAAAAGCTGTAAGTATTTTTTTTTTTGTTAGAAGGAATTTTAGCTTGCTGTACCTATTATTTTCCATTTCCATTTTCTTTTCTCCCTTCATATTAAAGGAAGCATTTCTAGAGGCACAGAATAGGCTTAGAAAACCAAGGCTGATTTAATTAGTCCCTGTATCTGTTAGCTTGTAGGTGCTTGACCAGTGTATCTCGGGGCCTACTTACCTCACTGTAATTGTTCAGTTTCTCACCTTCTTATATGAAGTGGAATAAGAAGGAAAGCATTTTCTTCCATTGCAGCCACAGTGAATAAACTCTGAGGGAAAGAGCAATAAAAGCTTCAAAGAAATAGATGGCAGAAATATCTTAGTTCTGCAAATGCATACAACATTTTGTTACTATTATTACTGAAACAAATTCAGGCACTAAATTTGTGAGGTCCAGGGATGATGTTCCCTGACTTCTAGCAGTAAAAATTTGAAAGCATCATAAATTATCTGATGGGAATGAGGGAAGAAAAGCATCTTAGAGGTGGGTTAGTGAGGAAATAGCAGAAAGCTATAGAAAGCCAGGGCCTGAGGGGGGAAGATAGGCCTGCAATTAGGCAGCATGTTGCGACTCCAATCTCAAATCAGTTCTTGGCTCTGTCACAGGCCTTTTTTAAGCTTGGGCAAATTAATAGGTTTCTGTCCCTCAATTTCCAATCCATAAAATGTCCCCAGAATGTCTGGCAGAAATTCAAGTGCTATTGTTACAGGCTCTCTAAAAACTGAGATATTTGGGGTTTAGGCTGAGTTTTTGACAATGCAGAAGTCTTACCCAATCAGTAGCTCTTGCACTACTGTTATTTCAAATGGTGCCAGAAAACAGCCTCATCTTTTCCTATATATTCCTATATATTTAATTTGGATGCCTCCTCACTAGCGAGAACAGAGCTCGAATTCAAAGTTCTACTTTTAGTTCATATCTATTACAAAGTCAAGGGTTTCTGGTTGTTTTGTTTTGTTTTGTTTTGTTTTTAATGGAAGTTCTTCCCAAAATATGTCAGTGATGAAGAGAATCAGATGCAATACGCAGCATGAAGGATGTGATAGCAGCAGCTCTCAGCACAGGCAGAAACGCTCGGCTCCCCCAGTAGCTGGTTACTGCCGAGTGATTAATAAAGCACTGCTAGCAACTGACTGGGACGCTCGAGAGCACAGAGACATGGGGTAACATAGCTAAGTCAAATAAAAAAAACAAAACAAAACAAAACAAAAACCAAAAAACACAAAACAACAAAACCAGCAGCTTGCTTGTTTTCCTTCAGGCACAGTCCCACCAGACGTTGTACTTTGGGTGCCTGTTTTTCTTCTGTAAGTAAGATTAAAAGAGACTGCAAAACTTATCATTTTTACAGTCTGCGGAGAATTAGGGTGCAAAGAGGGGAGGAAAAAGAGAAGATAAAGATTGAATCTACTGTCTTCTGAAATGGAATGTGGTGGGTTAGGTCTGTCCATGGGGTGGGAGATTACAGTGTTATGAATTTCATTTCATATATGCATGGTAAAAATTTATCACCAAGCATTCTCTAAGCAATAAATCTCCTAGCATCCCAGATCACCAAGGACTTGAGCTTTTCCATCCTTTCTCTGGAGCTATTAGCATGAGTCATCTGTTAGGAACAGGTATCTGAATCCCAGATAATTAATCTCTTGTGATTACAGTGGTGTCACTGCATCTTCATCTGTCTTCTGTTTCTCATGTGAAACAGACCTTAGGTTATTAAAGTAGCCAACAGAAGGGAATGAGGCTGGGGGAAATGGTAACAAGAAGCAGAGGAGTGAATTAAAGTTTATATATATATATATATATGTATATACATTGTTATTTATCGAGCAAATGTTATGCCTTCGAGTACAGAAAAGGCCTGGATTAGACTTTGGCATGATGGTAATGATCAGCCATCAGTGATGTTAAGATGAGTGAAAGAGAGGAAAGTGGACAGAAATATGTGAGCTCTAGAGAGCAGGATTCAGATTTCAAGGATTAACAAGGATTTCCAGTTGCTAAAAAAAAGAAGAAAACTGCTATGAAAAAGTATCATCTGCCTGCTCTGCACTTTTTCCTAATGAATTTGCTGAGATGTCAGGCACAGTCACTGAAGTTTCCTCCTTTTTTTCCTGTTTTCGCTATATTTTCTATGGCTTTTCACCTTTTGTACCTGTAGTTCTCCTTTTTTAATCATAGGTAAAGCTTTCTTGGCCTGTGGTGTGAGCAGCCGACAGGGAGTGATGGGATAAGAGGGAATAGAAGTCCCACTGACAAGTCAAGGCTAAGCATTAATGGCATAGCACAGCTGCCTGCAATTGCCAGAGCTGAAGCTGATAAGCCCAGTGATCCCTTCTGCCCTGTGTTCCTGCTAGTGAATTACTAAAGACAGAAAGTTATGCCCTTCTCCTCCTCCTCCTTGTTAAGTAACAGCAGCAACTGGAGAGTAGACTGAACGTAGAGGTCCAATGAAGAAACAGGAGTTGCAAATTTTTGGTCATGCTATCAAAGTGAAGACAGCTAGTTTGGGTATAATAGTTGTGTAGTTGTTGCCATTTTAGAGTATTGCCATTCTTTGTCATCCAGTATTACCTGGAAAAAACAGCTGATGGAGTTCAGTTATAGCTTGTGCCAAGCACTTTGTAGTCATTACTCAAAAGATGGTCTGCTGGCTTCAGTTTCCTCATGTAATGAAATGCGAGGCAAATATTGGAGAGGAAAGTCTTGCACAAGGAGATGAAGTGAGCCATTTGTAGTTGTGCTATCAGTCATCTGCAGAGCTGGGACCAGCACTGGGCTCTGGAGGCTCCCACCAAGGCAGCTCAGTCCTGTTGCTAGCTTGAATTAACTGATTTTAACTATAACTTCTAGCTGGAAAAAAGCAGTTGGTTGTATCCTGTTGCGCTTCTTGGGATGGTGGCAACTTGGCAGGGCTGAAGGTAATGTCCTACTAATGCAAAGTCCAAGGGTGTCATCCTTTGGTGGATTAATTTTTTTACCTGTTAAGGGGTGTGCTGTGCAATCTACATGTTTCTGACTGAACATAGCCAGAGGGACCCATCTTATTAGCATTTCCAACTATTTTAAAAACAGGCTGTGAATACAGTTTCAATGATGTTGTTATAATTACTGTACCAGACAAGATGGCTCATTTTAGGAAGGGGAAAGTAGTTACAAATACAGCGCCTCATAAAAGAGACTTTAATTAAGTCGAGAGGCAAAACATAATAACAGTCTTTTTAATGTAGACATGCTGTATCAAAGATCCCCAGACTGACAGGAAGATTAAGCTGGTTATGGTTTCTATGTCAGCATAACTGTTGAATTCAGCACTTGCCAAAATAAAGCCTGGATCCTAAAATAGGTGAGTTCCCATATAGCAAACTATGGAAAGTTTTCAGGATTTTCTTTTTTTTTTTTTTTTTTTTTTTATTTGAATGAAACAGTTTTCTTCACAGTGAATGGTTTAACACAATGTGCATTTGTATGAGAGATACAAGATCCTCAAATTCATGAAAATTATCCAGATTCTACCTCAGTTCTTCCCAATACAATTAAATGCTGGACACATCTATCCCTATATTCTGTGCTATCCACATATACGGCACTATTCAAATGTGCAGTGCTCTCACTAAAGCACTGCTGGTCATGGCAGCAGCTTCAACAGCTTTTCCCATGTCCTGCAGGAGTTCTTCAGTGGTGGTCCTGCGATGCTCCCCACCAAAACCCACAATGACCTTCCCAAAACTCCCCAGCCCTTGTGCCTCCCTGGAGGTGAAGGGAGCTTCTACTTCCTACCCCAGCTTGTCTGTGCTCACATGCTTTCCCCACTCTGTGTTGCCACCTACTCTCCATCCCTGCAAGGTGGCAGGACTTCTCTTTGGGTTGGGCTTGGGATACAAGAATAACCTCAGTGGAAGCAAGTCAAACTTTTTCCATATCCTTATTCTCTGAATAAGCAACAGCTTCCTTGAGTGATTTAGAAAGCCAGGCTGTGTTGGCCTGATCCCTAGCACTGCCTTTGGAGTGGACGGTCCACCTGGGCTGGCTCCTGGATGTCCTCCCTGCTTCCATGCCATGGTTAAAGCCCCTGGGTTTGGCTGCTCTAGCAGTAGATGGGACCATCAGGGACTGACACTGGAGCTTGTACCCCAGGAAGGAAATGGTGAACTTTTCTGACCAAATATGCATCAAGTACCTGTTGCAATGTGGGCTCATGCTGCCAAGTCCTTAAGGCCTTGGACTGAAGTCAGAGGCATCAGTTCCTACCTTTGCCATAGACTTTTTTTCCCAAGTCAGGTAGGTCCACATCAATGAAGATAACTTCAGGAGCCTGATTCCACTTGGAATGTATTTATTTCTGGTTAACTTCAGCGTGACTTAACTTAGATCTAGATCTTCTCCATCTATGAGATGTGGATCCTTTGCCTCTTGTTTGCCAAAGCTGGTAAGTCTGTTCCCCAAAGAACTAACACTATACACGTGAAATAATTTGTATAATAGGACTTTGCTACAGTAATATTATTAATTGTTAGTGAAATTCTGGCACAGAAGTAGTAAATGAGAGTTGAGAATCACTGTCTGCTTATACAGCTTCATTGGGACTTTAAAGTGGGGAGCAAAGCAAGAATACGGTGCTATAGGCTAGACTGTAACTTCCTGATAATTTTATTTATAACGGTCCTTTTGAATGAAAGATATTTTGTGAATGTTACTTGTAATCATTCAACACTTCAGAGCTACCCTGCTATTGCTGACTGTCATTACTGGGAAAAAGCAGGCCTTTTGGAATTCAAATGAGATGCAGAGAGCATCATTCACTGGGCTGACTCCACTTTTGTTGGCAATCTGTCAAATATGCTGCCAGTGGGAGTCCGATTCTGCAAGATGAAGAACAGTCAAATCTGCTGGCCCCACTGCAGCCCATGCTGTTTTTCAGCCAGGTTTGAAGATGGGTCACTAAACACCCATTCTCAGCCATGGCTGGTGGTGGGGTTGATCATGGCTGCTTGAAATTCTCCCGAAGGTGAGAATGTTTCACTGGCAACGGAGAGATGATGAAGGCTCCTGGACCAGGGCCCCGTTGCAACAGCATCAGCATTTTCATCAAAAAGACCCTCAGAAAAGCATTGCCTCCACCTGTAATATTTTTCTTGCTTGGGTTTTTTCACTCCTCAGGCTTGTTGGCAGTTTTTAATAATGATGTAAACGGCATCTGTTTTCACTAGTAGTATGTGCACAGCATTCTTGGGAGACAAGTAACCCTTGTCTGGTTGAAGGTTTGGTTTGATGGTTTCTTCCATCCAACTTAGCTTTCACTTAACTAAGACATTACAGGGAGATATTGGCTTGGTTTGGAGCCAGGAAGCAGTTTCCCAGGGCCGGGGTTATCTGCCTGCATGTTTGGGTCAACTCTCTGGGCATGGTCCCACAGGCGGAGACTCTCTAGGGATGTCTGGGCAAAACCACTGTAGCCATTGCAGTTCTGCTGTTTCGTGCAAAGGCTGCTCTGAACCGCTCTGTCCTGGGCTGCCTGGGAGATCCCTCCTCATTTGGGCTGCTCTGCAGCTTTCAGAGGTATCCTATCCTTCAGAGATGTCCTTCAGAGGTATCCTTCAGCTGCTTGGGACCGGGCATGCCATGAGCATCCCTCTCCCGCCCTCCTTGGGGTCCACAGGCTCCAGCTCACTCATACATCCCTGCTGTCTCAGGGCTCCCTGCCTTTCCGCCTGTGCTTCATTGCCAGCACAATTCCTATCAACAACCAAAGGTTTCAACCCAGAATAGGAAAAGAACAGGTTAGAGGGTAGTTCTTGAAATTAAGAGTTCGTTCTTGCTTTCACCTTTGAAGATAAAATGATGTGAGGACCACGATGGATGGATGAGGTATTTGGAAGTCCAGGACCATGAAGGTATATTGAAGTGAGAGAAATTACTCACAGATGAGTCAGCTGAAGGTACCACCCTCCTACCTGAAAGCAGGTGGAACAATAGACTGTTGGAAAGCACCTGGAAGGACCAGGTAAGACAGATAGCAGCAAATACAACCCAGTCTCTGAAATTCCCAGGTATTTTCTCTTTATAGTTAGATAAAAGCCAATGTGCTCAAGGGAGAAACGGGTCTCAGAAATACTGTCCTCAGGCTTTGGATGTTACATGTGAATGCCCCATCTGACCAGGAAGGGAAACGTGGTCTGGCTGAACCTACCATGATGTATGTGTGAGGTTAGTTGATAACAGTGTGGTGTGGTAAAGGTTCACTTCAAAATGAAATGAGGTTGCTGTTGGGCATTGCTGCATCTGTCCTGGATGCGGTTTTGCTCTGTGTTCTTCAATGATTACCTGGATGATGGACCAAGGCAGTCTGAGCTTGTTAATCTGCAGACAACATGCAACCAGGAGTATCTGCAAGTCCATCGGTGGGCAGGATGAGAATCAAAATAACCTTAAAAACATGGACTAAAACTGTAGAAGGTGAGTCAGCGATGGCAAATGCAAGGTGCTGACGTGTGGGGGAAGATAGGGAACATGAGGGTGGGTGGCAGCCCCTCTCTGGGGAAGGGATGACAGAGGCGGCAGGCTCGTGGTGACCCCAGTGTGGGGCTGCTGGGAGAGGCAGAGAAGAAGGGAGAAATCAGTTCTTCATGCCTTTGGTGGATAGGATAAGAAATGAGAAGCTTAAAATTGCAGGAAAAAAGCTTCAGGTTTTACATTACCAAGAAGCTCTCAAACCGCCAGGAAAGCAAGGTCATGGCAAAGCAGGGGGAGGAAATGTTTTCTTTTCTTATGTCTTCCTTCTGTCGACCGCCAAATTATTAACAGCTGAACTGTTTCCAATGGTGGGCAGTCTAGTTCATCCGAATTGGTTTCAGGCAAGTGCTTCTTGTTTTTCAGACCAAAGTGCAGAGATCAGTACTCAGTCGTCTGTCTCCATGACAGCAAAACACTAATTTTGTGGTGAGGGGAACTCGCGGGGAGATTTAAATTGGGAACCTTTTGGCTCTTGAAACCTAGTGGATAAACACTGGTTTTGCTCCTGGCAGATGTTCTTAGCACGACTCTTAAAGAAATAAGATGTGAAGTTGGGCCGTGACTGAACCCATGGGCAGTGCAGTGTGATGCGCTGGCACAAAACGGGCTGGAGGAGAGATGGCTCCACCTCTGTTTACAAAGTACTTGAGAACTGGTGAATGAAGGGCTAAATATGAGCCTGGCATTGTTATTAATGTTATAAATGAGATGTTATGCCAGAAAAAATGGAGAGACTGAGTCATTCCTTTTTGTCCCTTATCCTCTCTACTTGCCATCTTTAGCTCGCCTCTGCTCATCATGCCCTTTTCTCACATCCAGCGACCAGCCACAGGCTTTGGCAGGTTTCCCAGCCCTCCTCCGCAGTCTGGCCAACGCAGCTGGAGGCAGCAAGCTCTGCTGCTGGCCACACTAGCCCAAGAGGGTGGACAAAGACACTTTCTCAATCCGGGACTAGATGATAATGTTCTTTAAAAATAATGGGTCCTAGATTATACAAAGATCTTGTCACGCCTCCAGCTACACTTACTCCTCTATGAATCCTTATGCAGTGAAGCGTCCCAGTGCTTGCTGTGGTAAGGGGTAGAAATAGCTTACTTATTTAAAGATGCAAAACAGTGATAACCTTGCTGGATTATATTCCTATGGCTGAATTCTCTTCTTATACACTGTTGCCCATTCAGTTACTATGAGTGCCTGACTAGGTGAAAGGCAGTGTTGGGTTTCTGTTGTTTTATGTTCCTTCTAAGTTGCTGTCAAATTGGAAATTTAAATAACATAGGTGGGTAGAGTTCCAATCAAGCTGTAGAGGTCCCTTTTGAATGCTGAGTGTCAGGGTTATATTCTGATCCTTAGAGATGTTGAAATGTGTTTTGTGAGATGGAGGCAGGCAGTAGTCAAGGATACTCGAATCTTTTATGACTTATTTGATAAAATAATCTTTTATTGCTATTGTAGCAATCAGGCTAAGAGATTTGAGTTTTCTGATTGCTTTCTGATATCATTTAGCAATTCCAAATGCTTAAGCACCTTTGTAGGTTTTTGATATCTGCAATACCAGAATTAAATATATTAAATAGAAATGAAAGTAAAACTTTCTTGCTTGTGCATGAGAAGCACTTCCTATTTAATTCCTGAGATGTTATCAGTATCTGCATGATACTGGTATCATGCTTGGGGAATGGTTTTACCTGGTAAAACATGACACCTCTTATCACATTATAGGTTACAGTTTTAGGCACAAGGGAATTGCTCAAGTGCATAATCCTGCCTAGATGATGATCCAGCCCTTCCCAGAAACACGGTGTTTTTCAGAGTTACAGAAGAGCAAAGGAACAGAGTGAGCATGTGGCAACATGTTCACACCTTCTTTCCATCTGCATCTCCCACCTATTGAGAGCCACAGGTGGTATTCCTCCAGGTTGATACACTTCAGTGGGCTCCCATCCTCCTCCAGATTTATGTAACTCCATTTTTTGCACCCACAAGCTTTTTGTAACCTGCAGCAAGGAACTCTAGAGATGTTTCATAATCAAGTATTTTCTGCATGTTCACCATTTTGTCCAGTTGGAGAGCATTAAACAAAACTGATAGGAGCCATGTTCAGAAACGATCATCCCATTTGCCCTCCCTGTCCCGCTTGGACTTTGTGGCTCTCTGTGGTGCCTCCGATCCATTGTCTCTACTGGTCTGAGGATGACCAGTGTGTTGAGCTGTCATTGCCTTTTCCTATGTCTCTTCCAGCTCCAGTTGATGCTGCTGGAGGTGCAGGGCACTGACCCACACACCATGTGCTAGATGGAAATGTTACCTGCATGGTCCCACTCCCACTAGGACAATTTCTTTTTTCAAAAACTATCCCATTCATTACCATATGGAAAAAGATAATTTAAAATTCATCACTGTGCAGGATTAGATTTTTTTCCATGTGTGTCACTTTGTATTTTTCCATAAATTACCTACCAGCTTGCTGCCCAATTGCTGTCCAGTGAGGTCCTTCTGAAATTCCTCTGTCACCTTCAGATTTTTTTTGTTCTAAATAACTCTGTATCATCAGCAACATTTTTCGTGTCATTATTCAAGCTCTTTATAGCTCATTACATCTATTATAACTTCAGCATCTTCTTCCTGAGTGGTAATGGTTTGTTCAGAAACCACTGTAGTGGAAGTAAAGCAAGAACTGTTCTTATGTTTATTTATCCACAGTGAATTTAATTTGCCATTATAGAAAATTATGTTGTTTTAAAAAACAGAAGATATTTATTTAAAACAGATTTCGGCAAGAAGCAAAGTTACAATTAAACTAAAGTAATGAAACAGATGATCTGTTTTAAGACATGACATTATGACAAGTGTATTAAGGCCAGAACTTGCTATAATACCTGAGAATTTTAGCTGATGTAAATGAAATATACTATTTAAGAATGACACTGCTTATTTCCAAAGTTTGAAAAGAGGATAAAGCTCATAAAAGTCACCGGACAAGCATCTAAAGCAAGTTTTTAGTCAAAATAATAAGACAGTTTTACAGCTATTTCACCTTAGCAAGAATTCAGTGGGGTTTTTGTTTCAGCATGTTCATCTAGTTCAGCTCAAAGACAAGTTAATTGAAAGCTGAAACACTGTTTTGAAATAGGAAAAGCAAAGTGTGATTTTTCTGCACTAACATAGAAGTAAAAGTGGGATGTGAGGAGACCAGCTCTAATGGTTTTAATGTCTTAAAGGACCTTGTGGTTAGTAATGGCCAGTTCAATTCACTGGCCATAGAAAATGCATACGTTAATAAATCAGAAACTTTTTCAATAGCAAACATATTTCATTAAGGATTTAAAGACTATACAACCAAAATAATTGTGGTTTTTTTTTTAAAGTTGCTATTGTGCTTTGTATCTGTATTTTTAGCCAAATACAGTTTGACCCCAATTACCTAGGAAAAAAGTCACAAGCAAATAATAAATCTTTAACTTACATTTTAAAATAGGAAATTATGAGCTACAATAAAAATTTACAATCCAGATGTATAAATACAGCTTATCCCCCAGTCCTCAGAAAGTACCATGTGTACTTTCATCTTTTATTAATTTGTAAAATGTTGTATCCTGGTGGATATCAGGCAATAAGAATGATTATTTTTTTTTCAGTTCAAGTAAAATATCTGCAGTCAGCAGAACTTGTTGAAACTGGTGAAAATTGCAAGTGGTCAGAGTCAGCTCTTTAGGAGAGAGCTGTCACTGTATGTGTACTAGAGCATCCTCTGGTCAGCCAGCAGCTCAGTGCACAATTGTCCCTGGCTGATGAAATCAAAATAGTCTCATAATCTTACTTCCAAGTCTGTAAGCAACATATCACAGCTAGAGAGTCATGCATGATATCGGTCTATGGCAATAGGTTAAAATCAAGGGTCACGGCTAGGTGGCTTGAGTAATACATTCTGGCTAGAGTCTTAATGCAATTTAGCAGCTATTCCAGGTAGACCTTAGTATCGATAACAGAGGTCTCCTGATTGGGAATGAACTGGGGATTCCTTTCTGGACAATGCCTCTGATACCCTGAGCTTGTGTGAGTTTTCATTTTCAGGGACTCGGTAGCAATGCATGAATGGCCATCAAATGCCGCAGCTTCCTCCAGGTGAGATCTGGCACTGAGAACTTCCCTGATTTCGACAGACATCCTCTGGACTCTTTAAGCACCAATCCGAGTCTCAGCCAGCTCAAATCTGAGTAGCCCCATTGACTGCAAAGGAGGCCAATTAACAGCAACCGTAGACTGAGCCTTGTTTACACATACGTGTGTTTTACCTCTAATATAAAAGAAATGTGGTAACTGTTCATGTTGGTAATGGCCTGCCTTCTTCATCTACCCCCTCTGAGGTATGAATTAGCTTTCTTGCTTCTTCTCTGATGAGCTAAATAGGGTGGCCTTCTCGGAGGAGGATTCAATTAACATGCAAATACCAGATTGTATAGAGAATAGCGGACACCTTTGTCTAGACCTTTGTGAACTTAATTCATAAACCATTGTAAGCAAAATAATTGCTTCTTTTCTGACACTGTAATTGCCGAGTACATTCTACTCGGTGTTCAGGAAGAAATTATCACTGTGTTATCAGACAAAAAATCAGGAACTAATAGGAAACACACAATTGTATGTCAGGGAAATACAAAACAAGGTCATGTAATTTCTGCACATAATTGTGATAATGTAAGGCCTAATTTTGCAAGACCATGAAATTCACCCACTGAACAGGAGGCCTGATCATGAGGGTAATTCAGAAGTGGGCTCCTGTTAAAATAACAATTGTGAATAACATTCCTAACTAGATTTAAGTTAGGCTAACAAAGCACTGCAGTAAGCATTTGGGTAAGACACACAGTAGATTTGATCATAAGGTGCATATATACATAATGACATTTAAAAGTTTCCGTGAGTCAGCTGACTTGCCTTTATCACATGTAGCTTTTTAAAGCAAATTATAACAGACTGCATGATTAGGGAGATATTTATCTTGGTTGCTGATTTGAGGCAGAATTTGAGAGTAGATGCTCTCACTCCTAATCAGTGATCTAGCAAAATCAGGCAGATTTCTTTTGACTGCGGTATTTTCGTGGACAGACCAGATCAAGGAGGTGGAGCTAGTCTTAAAAAGCAGATTAAAAATGTAAAAAGAAAAAAAAACAAAACCCTTTTTAGCAAAGAAAATATGAATAGAACTATACTGGAAAGGGAGGATGTTACATGCTCAAATCTTGTGTACGAATCTTGTCTAAGCAAAAAGCCTGTAGCAGGGTTATCAGCTTCAAAACAAGGCTCATGTTGGTAGTGTTGCCCTCTGAGCTATTGCAGTGCACTGGGATAGCTCAGGCAGCCAGAACACTAACAAAGCTGATTCTTCAAAATATGAAATGAGGATGAGAAAAAAAATGTCACTTAATGTAGAACAGGAGCAAGTCATGGCAAGGTGTAAAAGAAGACAGAAAGGACTAGACTCCTGCCCAGGCTCTGCCTGCCCGGGTGGCTTGGAACAGTTCAGAAAGCACGATGCCCTTCCCTTGGGAGCTGCCCTCATAGGCACTGGAAAGGGATCATTTCAGATGCACCGGGGTGTGTAAATGCACGCGGGGAACGGATGGGATCCTTGCTGCGGTGGGAGGACTGCTGGAAACCCCTCACCATGCACAGGTCTCCCAGCACTGCGCAGCCTGTGGCAAGGAGGGGACGGCTGTCAGCACAGGGGCAGGGCTGGCCAGATTACACATGCCTTGCCCTTGGTGTTGACAAGGTGAAGTTCTTTGCAAGGGTGGATAAAGGCCTCAGATGTCCCCGTCCACAGCAAAGACAGCAATCTGCAACAGCAGCCAAGAGCCAGTAACTAATGCAACCTGGTGCCCAGCGCTGAGCTCACTTGTCTTAGCGCAAAAAAATGCTTCGTCTTCCCACTCGTGAAGCCCTGATGTGTTATAGTCGCATTCATTTTGCAAGGAGGTAGTGAGGCCTCTTTAACTATGCTTTTTAATGCAACTCGATACTGTTGATGGAAGTGTGCATGGGCTTGCCTTGGACTAGGTGAGGGAGTAAGCAAGCTCTGACACAACTGCTGTATAATGAGAGGTAAGATTATCCCTTGGAGAGATATTTTCATTGCTCCTAGATTCATCTAGTTAGGCTTACTTGTGCCAGGCATTTATGAGTATGTTTAAATGAAGAAAAGATGTGCTCCTTTTTCAGGATTCACTTACTGCCTAGGTACTGCTTGCCTTTCGCTGCCCTTCACCCACGTGTCAGTATCCAGTGGGAGTAGCCACAGCCTTTGGCAACTGAAACTGCAGCTTCTCACACAACGGGACCCCAAGTCAGGACATCCGGATGCTACCGTAGAGTGAACCGCAGCATATGGGTGGTAGTGCATCACATAAACTATGGGAGAAAGAGATGTTAATATGATTATGAGACATTCACTGTTGCACTCCTGAATCTCAGGAACTAATTCCTTCTGCATATGTGTGCCACTCTGTACCTGGGATTATTGGCAGAGTTTTAATTTATATGTTACATACAATGCACTCATAGTATTGGTATGATATTGCAGCAATCTTCTTGTCTTTCGTTACCAACTCCAGAAACAGAATATTTTATGCTGGCATCTGCGTTATTTGTAAGATGTTGTCCCTATTGATCACAATAATTTTGTTTCTTCTCTCCTTCCATGTGCATATGCAACATATTAGCCAGGCTTCACCATTTTCTTTCTCTTATTGTTCAAGATTAAATTTCTCAGGATTGTATTTTCTCTTCCAAGTAAGACTGACCATGCAGTCTGATATTGCTTCTTTTCTGAGAGTATTAGATTTCTCAACGGATGAAATGTGGACATTATTAGGTGGCATTGACTTTTTTAAATCTGTAAGTAGAAACTGATAAAATCAGTAACACAGACCATTTTAAGCGACCTTTCATCCTAATAATTCTTTGGCTTAGTCTGATACGGAAATTAATTCTATATAATGGGAGACGATATATTTATGGAGTCTTGAAAGAGCATATCTTCTTCTGAGTTATTGAGAATAGCAGCTCTATTTTCTTTTTGAAGTTTGTGTCATTCTTTGTGGTAAATGACTAAAGATGCTATTCGGCTCTGTGTGTTAAAATTTTGTGCGGCGGAAGATCTGACTAATCTGCCGTATAGTTATTACATTCACACTGTGCGAGATTTATAACTCCATGAAGGTCTGCAACAGGCAATCTGTAGCTGATGCTGCTTGGCTATTTGAAGGTGGATATTTGCAGGGGTTTATTCTCAGAGGCAGTAACACCCTGACTTATGACAGTGAGATCAGTAAAGATGAAGTCGTGAGGGTGGAGTGGCAAAGGGGCCTCTGCAGTGCTGGAGTCCTCTGCTAAGGCTGTGACAGCAACTGGAGAAAGCGCGTGTGGCTGAGGATGAGGGTGGTGGGATGAAGCCGCTTTGCCCAGGGGCTGTCTTGTGTACATAGATTCAGAGCCAACTTGGGTGCACGTGTTTGGGGATTGTCCAGCAGCTTGTGATCTGCAAGGAGGAAGGTTCACATTAAGAGCGAAAACAGTGTCTAGCAGATCCCTAAGCCAGAGGCTTTTTCTCCTTTACCATAGATGGGTGGGTAGAATAGATCCCCAAATCCAGAAAAAACAGTGTCCCAGGGTCCTCCGAAAAGGAGCAGCAGATACTCATAAGTGGAGGACAGAGCTCCTGTTCTTGTTCAGAGACAAGCGTCTGGGTCCGCATGTGTGAAAGAAGACTGGAGTGGGAAGGGCGGCCTGCAGCGTTAGGGTTGGGATGGGTCGGGACCTGGGAACTGCAGCTATTGCTGTTACTGAAGTGTGAGCGATGGCACCTGCTTCTGTGAAACATGGAGTTGGAAAGAAAGACCTGGTGAAAAGCTGTGCTGGTAATAGAGAAGTAATATCGTTGATTTGTGTTGTTGTGACACTCAAAGGGCAAAGCTTGGGTGTCTGCTGTATTGAGAGCTAGGTAAACACATAATTACCATCAGCAAATGAGAGCAAATGTCAGCTTTGCTTTGAGGTGAGAAGCCCCTTCTAATTAAGGGTAAACTAAAGCCCATGACAGGCCCAAATTACTTGGAAATGCCATGTTCTGCAGCGTGGTGCAGGGTAACATAGAGACCTACTTTTTTTGATAATTCCTGAGCTATAATTCATGACCATGAAAGGTCTTCCATCAGCTTGTAACTCAATCTTGCATTTTTTTGTCTTTCAGATGCTTGAACTGGGTATTTAGGTGGGGCTCAAGATGACTGCTGGCAACAAAACTTGATATTTTTCTGGCGCCTAATGAGATAAAGCTTGTTTAGTCTCTAATTTTTTATGTTACTAAATATGAAAACTATTATAGGTAACTTGTATTTCATCAAGGTTTACCTTGTGCCTCCAGACTGTTGGAGGAGAAGAACATTTAAAGTTGCACAGCTGTGTATACTTAGAGTTACTAAACAATTTCCATTCTCAAGTCCGGTTTTCAGTTGCTTATGTCCTGTCAAATAAAATTGAATCCAAGTGGATTACATATTCTACGGCCTATCCCAGAACTTGGTGGCTTTGCAAGCTTCAGCAAATCTGATCCAGAAAATCTGGAAAAAGTCTGACACAAACCAGTTTAATTTCCTTAAGTCAGAATTCTTGGAGCCCTTTAGCCCAAACTGCAGTGCTTCATTTTTGAGCAGGAATTGAAGCTCAGTAGAAGGGTTTGATTTGCAACTGGATCAGTTTTCAGTTTTCCCTCTCACCCAAATCTGGCCAAGATACAAACCTCTGGAAGAAAAAAAAAATCACTATTTCATGTACACTTTAGATATATAGTGATGCAGGTAAATTCTTGGATGATTTCATCTCCAAACCCAAGCCTCCAGCCCAACACAGTCTCTGGAGCAATTCCTTTGTAACTGAGCATTGGAGCCAAGAGCAAAGAAATGCTACCCTTGCAGTCGAAGCATATGGATGCATAAGGCAGAGCTGTGAAAAGCAGATGAAGCTGAGGCAGACTAGTGAGTGCAGAACAGATGTAAAGACAGACAGGGTAATCTGGGTGGTAGGAATAGGAGCAGGGTAAAAAGCATGGTAAGGAGCTGGGATATGAAGCAAGAGAACATCATGAGGAGGCAGATGGGTCTGTAACCATTGGGACATATGACCTTCTAAGATCAAATTCAGGATGAGTGGCTTTCTTTAGCATCTTCCCCAACAAGTGGACTAGAAATAATGTCAAGTAAAATGTGAGCATCTTCCTACACAGAAGGCAAGAGTTTACTGTCTCTGCTCCACTAGCTCAGTTTGAAGGGATTCACAGATTGAAGCAGCCCAGTTTGGGTAAGGGCTGCTTTGGGGTGGACCATAGAGACACTCGAGGTGCCCCATACACACAAGAGACAACAGGCCAGTGCATCAAAAGGAAGCAGAAAAGCCTCGAGACATTTCAGTGGAAAGCCTCCTCAGTCACCGCAGTCGGACAAGGCCACCTCTGAGGCACATGACCGCAACATTAAGCAGACTAGTCTCTAGTGATAGTGTTTGAATAACACTATCAAAATGCTGGCAGGCATGTTTCAGAACACTCTGATATCTTATATAATATCAGCTGAGGACTGAAGTGCTTTGCCAAGCTTCATCAAGACAACTGGGACAGATTGGCAGAGCACATCATACCTCAGGATGCATGATACTTCAAGAGAGAGAAGTACAGGAGAGAGGAGATATTGAACTTATTATCTTTTGTATTAACACTGGCTGCAGTAAATGAAAAGCTCTACGTGTTTCTATGCCAAACCTGAAGCAATCCATTCACCTCTGTATGGTGAATCCTAGCACTTATTTGCTACCTGGGCTAAGGGTCTGCTTATCTTAGACAGGAGAAGCAACTTGGGTGGCAATGAAAGGGTTGACAGCATTTGACCAAGGTTGATGTGGAGATGCAATGAATGGACCAGGCAGGTATTAAACTTAGCGGGTAGCCAAGAGACATTGGTCATAGGAAAGTGACAGTCCTGAAGCCTGAGCATGGGTTGATTGTGATACCTTGGCTGGGAGCAGAAGTGAAAGGTGGGGGAAGAAGTGTGGGATGCAGCTGAGTCATGAAGGCAGGAGGCTGGGGGTGTGTGTGGGGTGCTTTGTGCTTCCACTCAGAGCCAGGGAGATGTGAGCAGCAGTATTTCGGTTGTGAATGACTGATGCAGGCTTGTTTTGAAGAAGCAGCTTTGAGTCTCTGCAAAATATTTGTTGGAGGTAACGTTTGCAAGAGCAATGCATTCCCAATATGAGATTAGTGCTCTTGAATCCAACTGAGGAGGCTTTTGTGAAAGATGATTTGACTTGCAGGGAGCTCAGGGGCACACCCTTGTTTGGGCGTGGGGGCCAGGAGACCACTCAGGAGTCTTGACAGGCCCCCTCAGCAAGGGGTTGCCAGCTCTCAGAGCTGTCTGAGTGCAGTCATGACATTAGTACAGGGAAAGGACCCTCTCCTGTGACCCCAGTTACATCCTGAGTTTGACTACCTTGATGGGATACAATATGAATGATCCCATGGTCGCTGAATGCTTCTTTGTGGAACTGCTAGAAAATAATAATAAATTTGCAAGAGTAAACTCAAGTAATTGAATTTACTCATTTGGAATTTTTTCCTGAAGCCTTGTTTGACTTCTGCATGCCTTTAGCATATGCATATCCTGTAAGTGCCAGGAGAAATTCTATATGCTGGTCATGAAACAGACCTTCGGATGGCCTCTTAGGGAAATATGCGGATATGTAAAACAAAACTGAAAAGTTCCCTTCTAAGGCAACGTTCTTCTGGCAGAGGTGGCCTAACTTGCCCTTTTTGATCACCGTATCAACACAAAAAAGTGTGTCAGTCTTACTTTTAAAACCAGGCAGGATTCAAAACTCTCAAATATTAGATTTAGGCAAAATGTATAATTTAACAATTTAATGTAAACAATATATTAACATAAATTTCATATTGAGTGCTGCTTCATCTGCACTTAGACTGGAGTCTCAAATGAGGCACTGGTCTTTGGCCCTGTACCCTGCAGCCTCAGTCCCCAGGGTGGGACCAAGCTCAGGGTTTCCTTGCTGCAGAGTGACAGGAGAAGTCGACATGTAGCCAGGTCCTAACATGGACTTGGACAATGTCTGGGTCCCTCTACGTACAACAGAGCCTAACAGATATTGTGTGTATCACAACAGGCTTTTTCTCGCCTTGCGAAGGTCTGCATAAAATAAACTAGCCTTGAGACACACTTTCAGTGGAGAAATAGTGTGCTTAACACACAAAGAGAACTTAGGGTTCATGCATAGATAACACTTTCCTGGAAACAATTTTTCATGGGACAGCTTTTCTGTCAGTATTAATGATTTACCTTGGAAATATGATTCTATAACTCTACTCGTGTTCTTCATATAAGTAAAAGAAGATAAATTATGAGCTTCGGAGTCTGACTAAGAGCAAGTAGGTAATCTCTGAGAGGGTTTGCAAACTGCTTCTGGTGGTGGCTCCATCATATTTCTATAAATGCTGGATGCAGTGCTGATATCATCAACATAAGTGTATTGTAGCAGCATTGTGTATCCAGAAGAAAAAATTAAAGGAAAAAAAAAAGGCATCCATTTGGAGCGGAAATTTACTTTTCCCTCTTCTTCTAGGCTCATGGTTTTTGTATTACTCATTTAATTCTGTGGTCGCTTTTCAGGAGCTCCTGCAGGGGATTTTGCTGCCTCCTCTTCCCTGGGAAGAAGGTTATACAGGGAGTTTCCAGCTGTGTTCAAGTTCCGTGCAAATATGAACTTTAAAAAAAATCTGTCTGTTTAAAAGGTGAGAGTCAGACATTTTTGCACAGAGCTGCAGGAAATGATGGATGCAGTTTAGAAGCTTGTTAGGAACACGAGTAGTTCTGCTGCCTGATCTATTTGTTTTGTACTTAATTGTGGCTTAGCTTTAAATGAAGCTAAATGCCAGAGCTGTCAATCTAGCACAGAAATGGCACAAAACCTGGGAATCTGGCTGCAGAACTCATGTTGCTCAAGGCAACCTGCATTCATAGTTAGAGAAAAAGGTAGCCCATCTTGCTTTCCCTACAACACAGAGTCAGCCATTTGGGTGACGTATATGCTGCTGTCTACTGTGAGTGTTGCTGATACTTTCCATGTAGAAAATGCCATCAGTGTGACAGATATTCACTGCCAACGCATTGAAATGGAAAGCCTGCTGCAATTCGAATAGGAATGTCCTGGGAGATTCTCAGCTATGTTGAATTAAGCAAGATCAAAAGAATAGATCAAATCTTGTTTCCTAAACTCAGTTAACTCCACGAGAAGAGGACACAGCTGTGAATCCCTTAAAGGCAGTACACATTCTCTGCCAAGTTAGAAGGCAATTATTCTTCATAAATCTGTCTTTTTAAATTCAAGCAGATCGATTGTCTCGTCCATCCTTTCCCTATGCAAGCACCCGGAAAGGCTCTTTTAGCACCACCTACGACTAAGTACCCCGCTTATCAGGAGAGCCACACCATGGAGGTGATGAAAGCCCTGTCAACCCTGCCTACCCCTTTGTAATGGTGGATGTAAAGGTACGTTCAGATTTTTAATGTTTTAACCGAGAAGTTTCTGTGCTGTTTTTAAACACTGTCTTGGCTTTAGATATCTGACCACTATGCAAAGAAATAGGACACTCCTGAAAATTTATTGTCTAGCTAATAGGCAGAAAAGTGTTGCAAGAAGACAGGAAGGTTTCCTTATGTATACTGTCATGGTTGCATCAGCATAGGGCTTCCAGAGTTGTGCTAAACTGGCGTGGTTACAGGACAGTCATCTCCTAATAGCCCTGTTCTACCAAATTGCCCAGGCTCTGAAAGTCAAAATGGCTTCTGCCCTTTCTGGTGACCTGTAATCACGGCTAGACATTCAGCAGGTAAAGCAAAGGCAAATATTGTTTGGTGCAGTTGTGAGCAAAGCCTATGTAAAAACGTGTCAGACTTGGGAGGATCAGTTGCCTTCAGGGCTTTAAGGTGCTCATTGTGATCTGAATAACACACTAGTCTTGATGTTCCCCCCCCCCCTTTTTTTTTTTTTTTTTCAGATAGGGAGAATGCTTTGCAGTCTTTCTAAACGGATTTGGGGGATTGTACTGATTACAGCCATTACTGCTATGGCGTTTCTTCTCTGGCTGATATTTGGTGGATTTACTAAGGCCCTAAAAACCAACAAACGCCGTGAGAAAGGGAGAAGAGTTAGCATAAATTGTCCTCTCCCACGCTGCAGTGGCACAGCAATGAAAGAAAGGGTGTTCATTTATCTTTTTTTTTTTTTTTTTTTTTTTAAAAAAACCAAAGCAGGTAAATGAGATGTTTGTCCTTATCAACCAGCCTCCAGAGCCCCCAGCAGAAGTGAGCCAAGGAGAGCCAAGGCGTGGGATTGTGGTGTGGAACAGACCCAGCAGCAAGTCCTGGGTCAGCTGCTTGGTGGCACTGGGTAGGACTGGGGCAGCCTGGGGACACACGCTAATTGTTGCCAACTTAAATCCAGGGAAAAGTGTGTTCAAGAAGTTTGAACACACTTTCATGAAGAAGTTTGGGAAATGCTGCTCCCACTTAGGAAATTTCTGGTTTACCTCTGTTGGCATTATAAAAGAGTCCTCTGGAGCCTTAGTCCCACCAATGATCACAGTATGGCCAACTTCAGTATTAGGTGAGGTTGTGCAGGGCCTTGTCCCATTGAGTTTTGAAACTCCAGGATGCACCTACCACCACTTCCCTGGGCAACGTATTCCTGTGCTTGACCACCCACCCTCATGATGAAAATTTCTTCGTCACTTCTAACCAGAATTTCCCTTGCTGCATCTGTGACCGCTGTCCCTCATCCTCTTGTGGTGTGTATCTGCAGAGTCTGGCTTTGTCCTTCTGTGTCACCCACCATGTTATTCGGTGGCGGGAAGCATTGCTGCTTCCCCCAAAAATAGCAAATGAAGGAACTAGAACTGAGCCAATATATTCATAATAGCTTCTGGGGCACTGAAAGGCCATGTGAATCTCAATTTGTGAATCATTTCTGCTACAAAAGCAGAAGGAATTAAAAAAAATCAACAGTTTGGCATGGGCACTTCCAGGACAGGAATTTGAGGTTTTTTTCTTTCACCTTCACTTTGAAGAGACCTAGATGTCGACAGGGGATGATGGGAGAGAAAAAGGTTAAACAACCTGGAAGCTGAACTGACATACTGCTCTTATTTTGACTCATCTGTCATTTGTTGTTAATATTTTAGCTCCACAAAAGCTGGAGAGAAAAGCTTTGAGTGTTACTTTCTCAGCTTCCAAGGAGCACAAGCTTGCTGGTGAATCCACAGGGACTTTGCTCCAAAAGTGGTGGGGTGTCACTGGGCTTAGACAAAAGGGCTTCCACTTTCTCCCAACATCTCCGCTGTGGTGTTGGCCAGTAGAGCTACATTTTTAAACCCTGAAAATGTGGAGAACTGCAACTATGAATCCTCTGATAAATCACAGAAAAACAGGGCTAGAAAGATTCACAAGGGCTTATTTAATCTTTTCTCCAGCCTCAAGGCAGGTTGTACCACTTTATCATCTCTAACCACCACCTGTCTGACGTGTTTGTAGTGTGATGGAAATTTCAATCCCCCCCCCAGCAATCCAGTCCAATGGTTTGCTGCCCTTACCTGCAGAGATTTTTTTCCATGCTCTGACTCTTACTTGCTTTAATGTAAGCTCATTGCTTCTGTTCACTGCAGACATCCCCCTCCATTTAAGACAACATTTTACCTAGCTGGAGGATTATGTTTCCCTTCAGGCTTCACGTATTTAGGCTAAACCCCAATTCAGTCAGCCTTTGCTCTCGGGGTGTTTTCCACCTCCCTGCTTGGCAGCTGGGCCACTCCTCAAGCCATGCTGCCTCTCTAGCTGGTGTGGAAGGGCGATTTCCCATTGTATGGGCGCTGCTCCTCCTTTATCCACGCTAGAACATCTGTCTTCTCCACAACAACGTGATGCTGTTGATTCACGTTCACTCTGCAATCCACAACCACCCTCTCAGACATTTTTTTGGCAGAGCTGCTGCAGCTGAACCTAGGCTGTGTTTGCACAGCTGATTGTTCCTGCCTACTTCACATGTGTCTCTACTGAGCCGCATCCTTTTTTCCAGGCCTTTTCCCCAACTTGTCAGCATCACTTTGAATCATTATTCTGCCCTCCTTTGTGCCTGCAGCCCCCACTTGCTTTGCCTTGTCTATAAGCTAATAAGCATACTCTCCATTTCTTCATCATCTGTACCCTTACCAAATGCTTTTCTCTTCAATTGACCCTAATGTTTTTGGACACAAGGGGAATATGTGATGCTTTACCTGCCACCCACTTAAGAGCTTAAGAGCTCTAGAGAGCTGAGTCTTGTAGAGATGGCCTTTTGTTCCCCTTGCAGCAAGATCCCCACAGCAGAGCTGGATGCATTTTTGCTTCCTCTCTCCAGTTGCTTTGTGTCGTGTCAAACAGCTCCTGCACTTATAAATGAAGGAGATGATATCTTCTTCTAATACATGCCTCCTCTTATGCACATTTTAAGTTCAAGGAATGGCATGGGCTTATAGGAGAGCCTTTCTCTTTGAAGGATGCAAATGCTTTTAATAAATGAAGTCTATAGAAAATCATAGCTCGCCACTGTGAAAAGAGCACTCATTTGATAGCATGTTATGACTGTACCAAATAACTTCATACTGGGAATGAACAATGCCATAACAGGGAGCTCGTGGAAACATGAGCTGACACGGGGCAGACCCCTCCACCATTCTGCATGTGTCTTTGACCAGGAGGTATGAATGGAAGTACCTGGTCCTTTGCCACTGAGAGTCATGCTGAAACAGGGCATTGGACATTAAACCAGCTCTTCTGAAGTAGTGATAATCTCTCTGTTTGTTAGTCCGTGAGCAGCCTGCCGCTTCTGGCTTACATAAAACTGAATTCTCAGGTGATCTGTTGCTGTTATTAAAAAAAAAGGCAATAAACTTCTGCCACTCTGTGGGTATGCTCTTTTACCAGAAAGCAACACCTAAAGGCCAGAGTCTGTCCTGGGGTGCCCTGTGCATAGCCTTGGGGAGCCCACTGAGATGCTGAGGGCATTGGGGTTGCATGATGCCAGCCATCAACCAGTTACCCAATGTTGGCTCCTCTAGTTTTCAATTAAAATGTGCCCAGTATACAGCCTGACCACATGTGTTAGTGTGTAAACTACAAAAATCCTACATGCCCCTACCTAAGAGTGGCGAGTTAAACGAGCAGTCCCAAAGATTCAACATCTTACACTGGACACTGTAATGACTGGCTTAAAAATCAGGAAACTGGAAGAAAATGTTTGTGTTTGCTTGCTGGTGACTCAAGGCTCAGTGTTAATGTTTTCAAATTTGCCATGAAAAATATGGACGACAAATAGAACTAGTGAGAAAATAGAAGGTCTGCATTCGCAAGCAACACGTGAATTCCAGCATCTGGAGCTCTGAAAAACACCCAAATGTGATAAGGTCTGCAAATAAACTGGGTTTTTATAGAACCAGTTGTAACACAATGCGCATGATAGTGGAGGCAGGGTGAGGGGAAGCAGGTTGAACTAGCATTATAACAAAGTATTTCGGAAAATATCACTCCCTGTTAACACCTGGGGCATGAATGCTAACCTGAAACAATTTCACTCCTTTCTTTTATGCTTTCTATATTAAGAGGTGCTATTTTAGACTTCTACTCACTTCAACAATCTAACTGCAGGGTCTGCTTTCCCTCCATGGGCTGAATCCATCCCGGCAGGAGCTCTGTAGAATGCTATGCAGTTCCGTCGAGTATGAATTTGACCCACTGCGCTCAGTTGTCCTACTAACGCATCTGTCTTGGGTCCAAGTGTTCTCCTGATTTGTACTATAATTATCCTAAAACTAGATTTTTCTAAATTTCATTCTCTCACAGCTTTTTATAGTTCTGGGAATTAATTATTCAGAGCTGTGGAAGTTCTCGGCAGTGCTTTTCCCCAGCTTTTATGGACACAGATGCATTTCGCTCATGTAGAGCAGAGCACACGCTGGTGCTTCAGACAGAGACAAGGGAATGACTTTGGCCAAATGTTAAACAAGCTGCCTTCAGCATTTCTTCCTCTGACACCATCTCCTTGAATCTTTTGAGGCATAGATAATCTCTGAGCCTAATAATGTCTGTATTCCCTCCCTGGCATTCATAGGCTTTAGAGGCTCCCTTTACGCATTACGGGTTGATGCCACCTGTAGCATCATGCGGCAGGAGTGGCTGCAGTGAGCATGAGGTGGCATGCAGTGGCTGCAGAACTGGGCACTGCCAAAAACAACCCCACGTTTTGGCTGGGATGGGAGCGAAGCTGAGCAGGGGTGCAATGGGGAGGCTAAAGGAGATAGACTTCTAGCCTGGAATCAGAAGCTGGGGAGAAGTCAGTGATCTCATTTTGTTGGCTGGCAGCAAGTGGACGCATGGTCGGGGATGGCTGGGCTCTGGGGGACACGTCAGAGGGGCGTCTCTCTGGGGTGCAGGCTGGGCGAGATGTGTCCTTACAGCCGTAAGGCTTTGTTTGAATTTCACTTGAGCTGGAAGTTCAGCAGGAGGGCATGGAGGCACCAAAGCACGGACCTACAAGGCTGCTGCCAGCACAGCTCCTCTGGGTTCCTCGGCTGGGGACAGAGCAGTCTCCAGCGCAGGTGTGTGGTGGGGAGCAGCACCGGCGTTGGGTGTCGCTCCCTCCCTTACCAGGCTCACCCCATCTGCCCGGGGAGTCACGGCCACTTCTTTCACCCAGCCCTTTCCCTTGGAAGTTGCCGTCCACACGCTGGGGGTTTCCATCCCACGGAGCAGTGGTGAAGGGAAGGGTCTGCCCGACAGGCGCTGGGCTCTGAGAAGGACCCCGGTTCCCCTGCGGTTGGCGCTGCAGAGGCAATACAGCAGCGGAAAATGAGGTTGAGCCTCTTCTGCCTCCCACATCTTCGTTTGGGTAAGTGCAGAGTGTGTACTTTAATTAGCGATGATACATGAGGGAGGCAAGAGACGAAGCAACGTTCAAATTAAGTATCTGCAGAGCTGGTGAGAAGGTAAATATGAGCTCCCAGACTTGGGGGATATTTTTCAGTCCCTTCTTCTGTAGCAACAGTTTGAGTTTTAATTTAAAAAGCAAAGAAATCGTTGCAGCATTTTTTTTCCCCCAAACCCACCACCTTTGAGGTCCACCTTCACAGGCCCCTGGGTTTTATGACACTGCAAAACCCAGGGAGGGTTAGCTGGGTTCCCACTCCAGCCGGGGGGGGGGGGGAGGTCCCCCCCAGGCACAGCTTTGTGTCAGGCAAAGGGCTGCTGCTCCCATGCTGCAAACGCACAGGGAGGGTGATGGACTGATGCCTGTGTGACACCACTGACCGTCCTGCAGTAAATCACCCTTTAACAGAAGCCAGCTGCAATAGGTTTGGGGTCTTTCCTCAGGGATGGAGGCTTCAGTGACCTGCTAACCAGCCCGACTCCTCTCTCCCATCACTTTGCACTGTTGGGGGGTTGTGGGTGCACCTCTGCCCCCACAGCTGCATGCATTCCTGCTCCCATGCTCACAGCTGTGTTCTTTGTACTGCTGCCCATCCCCGGGACGTCCGAACACCTCATCCTTCACGCTGAGCATCCTCTTCCCTGCTGGCATGGATGAGAGCTTCAGACTAAAAGCAGGTGGGATGCTGAACACAAATATTACACGTGTCAGGAGGATAAATGAAGGTTTATTGAAGAATAAATTAACCTTACATTTAAAAATTGTTGTTTCTTAAGTGCTTGACTTCCTCTGTGCCCTATATGAAATATTTTTTGTTTGCTTTTGTAAATAATACAGTATTTAATTATTAGATAAAGCATACGCCATAGTGAAATATGGTTTCTAATGCATTTTAAACTAGTAAATACCAAGTATTCACATCCCCTTTGCTACGATTTCACTTTAAGAATGATTTTGATGTTTCAGTATGAGTCAGGCAACAACACAGGAGTTGCTGAAGAAATTTCACTGAAAACCTCTCTGAAAACCCAGTTACAAGTCAGAGAAAACATAGCCAAATTTTACTGGTTCAGTCCTGGCTTGGTTGGGTCTGTAATTTCAGAAACCAAATTCCACATCTGGAATTGTCTACAGTTTGGCTATTAATAGGATGTTTGTATTTTTATTTCAACACCACCATCAAAAGATGGGACCTGCCTTAGGGAAGGTGGTGGCCACCAGCACCCACTGCTGCCTGACAGAGAGGACTCAGCTAGAATGGGAGATTTCCTGCAGAGATGACTCAGAAGAAATAAATCTTTTTTTCCAGTGGAAAAATGCATTGTCAATGTGAAAGAAAAACATAAAGAGGAGCAGCCAGGAGAGGAAGACACTGGAAGACCCCAAAGGCTCCAGAGTCCCTACTTTTTGCTTTCTGCCCCTGCTAGTGTGACTTGTTTACCTACCTTTTCATTACAAAAAAATAAATTTTATATGCCACTAAAGGCTGGCTGTTCCCAACAGGTGCCCAAAGCAAAGCAGCAGTTGTGTCGCTCGTGGGAGTTCACATGTGCAAGGGCAGAATCGTGCTCTTTGCGTGGTTGAAGCCAAACTGTACATTAAGTGCTGAAACTCCTATGTAAAAGATGACCCAGTCCAGTATTTTTTTAGGAATTCATCTGGTTTAGGAGCTCATCAGGTGCCCTTTATTACTTCTTAATCTCTGTCAGCCTGAAAGGATGTCTCGAAAATCTCTATCAGACAGAATTAATGTTGTACAGATACCCCTAGCATGGAGTAAGTCACTGAATTTCTCTTACTTGCCTGGCTATCATTTTATATAGAACAGGACACCTGGTATCATGATAATATGAAAAATCTGGCACAACAATCTGAGCACAGAGGAGGTGCTGCGGCTTCAATAAGCTGTGCCACTGTTTGCCTTTGAATGCTGTTGGGTGGATCAGCTGAGAGCGGCCGCACCAGCGGGTGCTGGGAGCACCAGGTACCTTGCCAGAACACCAGTGGGATGCCGATGAGAACATGGCGTCACACGTTGTCCAGGATCCTGCTAGGGGGCTCTTTTGTTGGATTATTGTCTGTTTGGAGGGGGAGAAAAATATCCTCTGCTTGAAGCAAATTGCCTCATGGTTTGTGTTGTGATAAAAGGTGATTATACATCCCTGAAAACTGCGATTGCTTTTAGTTGCAAAGCCACCACCCCTCTCCTTGTCAGTTTATAAAAAAATGTGTGTTTTGCAAAGGTAGGGCAGGATGCTTGGCAGGGCTAGAAAGTGGCCTGGGAAAAATCTTTCCATCTCAGCAGGAGTCCTTTACATTTTGCTGTGATATCCCCACTGGGAGAGCAGCACCAGCTGCCAACAAGCTCCTGGGGGGATGCTGCTCCCCTGTGTGCCTGCCTCAGGCCCACCACGTCAGTGGGTCCTTCTGTCTTCCTCTCCTCCTGCACACACCAGCTCAGGCACTGAGCCTGCGTTGCTGCCCGTCCGTCCCAGCTAAGCCTGTGCCAGCTAAACCTGTCCCAGCCAAGTCTGTCCCAGCTAAGCCCAGTGCCCAGCCGGTCAGAGGCCTCGGCAAGTGCCTTTTGCTCAGCCCACAGGCTGCTGTGGCTTTGTGGGGTTCTATGTTGGGCTCTCCGCCTGATGGGAAGCACACATGGATTTTTCAGGTGGAGGCCAGTGAGCGAAACACAGTTGTCTGCATGCTTGAAATTAAGCCTAATTTTCACTCCTTGAAATCAATGTGTGAGACAACAGAATTGGGACATTCGTGCAATAGCACAGAGGATCTGGTGATTATCTAAATGCATAATCAATACCACCATTTAGTCATTAGTATGCATTTGTCAAACGCCCAACAATGTGCTTACCCTATTTAAGGATTTTCTCTAGGAATAACCCAACCTTTTTTAAATTACTAACTTTTTTCTTATTGAAAGTGTTGTTAATTAATACTTTTATTGTCCTCCCCTGTGATTTGCTTTCTCTTAATTACCAACAGGAGCAATACAGGAGTGCTCCATTGCCTGTGCCAAAATTAATCTGACTTCTTCCAAATTGCACTGAACGATCCACATGGCTTTGCCTTTGGGTACTGAGCAGGAGAGCCCGATCCCATGGGAAATAGTACTGTATGAGGACCTCTGATTTCACACAATCACAGAATGGTTTGGGTGGGAAGGGACCTTTAAAGGTCATCTACTCCACCCCCCCTGCAATTTTCAACTAGATCAGGTTGCTCAGAACCCCATCCAAACCTGACCTTGAATGTTACCAGGGATGGGGCATCGACCACCTCTCTGGGCAACCTGCTCCAGTGTTTCATCATCTTCATTGTAAAAAATTTCTTCCTTGTATCTAGTCTGAATCTACCGTCTTTTAGTTTAAAACCATTACCCCTTGTCCTATCGCTGCAGGCCCTACTAAAAAGTCTGTCCCCATCTTTCCTATAAGCCCCCTTTAAGTATTGAAAGGAATTTCAATAGTAAGTATTTCAGGCTGGATTTATGCAGATGGGAGGGGAGCATGAGGAGCAGCGGGAGGAGGTGTCCCAGCAGGAAGGTTTGAGCCCTGGATGAGGAGTGCAAATATAATGCAAAGCCCTTTAACCCCAGAGCATGGGGGCAGCATCCTGGGGCGGGTGTGTGGGGTCCCCTGGCTCTCGCAGGGCTCTGGAAGGCATTCTGGAGCACACAGGCTGGCAGAGAGCTAAATAAGCATCTTGTTGGCTCCAACATCCCAGAAAGCACTGTCAGGTTTCTTTCTTTTCCTCTTTTGTTCAGCCATATGAAAAAAAGCAGTCTCAGCAAAACTGAAAGTCACTGTGGGGAAAAAAACAGGTTTACTGTGTTATTTTTTTTGCCCTGATTTAACAAAAATACTTTGTTTTGCTTTTTAAAGCTTTTGTAATGCCAGGCTAAAACACTGATTTTCATTTAGACACACCAGTATTTCTCACACTTAATTCCTGGCTTTTGCATTTTCCTGTTGCGGTTCAGAAAAGAAACAAGTAACAGCATTGATATTTTCTGCTGCATAGAAATGCTTGAGTTTTCTTACTCTCTCCCACCTCTCTCAGCATAAATCTGCCATTTTGGACCACAAACCCAGAGTTCACTCTGTTGCATCGCATAGCCACGACAGCCTTTTTCAATGGCTCTGTGGGACCTCTCCCATTTTGAAGGCTTCCTGTTATTTTCTGCTCAGACAAGTGAGACACAGCATTTTGTGTTTTGATATTGCTGCTGCTGCTGCTGTTGTGCGTTAAAACCCCGGGTGGGAATGCTAAGACCAAACATGCTGAGGCCCTCACCGTGCCATGGGATGGCAGATGGATACCCAAAGCCCTGCTGCTCTGCTCTGCCCTGATAGTGGGTATCCTTGTGCACAGAGCCTGTGGGAGAACAAGGTTCTTGGTAGATGCAACTCGAAATAAGCATGTGCAGGCTATGGAGTGTAGGAAATTCCAAGTTTTTTAATAGTTTTAGTTAAAACACGCCCTGTCCCACACTTTTTTTCATGATAAATCCCAGCAAACATTGTGGCAAACCCCAGAGTGCAAAACTACAGTAAAGCACCATGGAGAGAACTTAGGCTTTTTAATTTTCCCTATTTAGCAAGGTTCTTTACTTTTTGTGTAAGAATACTAAAATCTTATCTAAAACATCTAACTTTAGTGTCTGGCATAACAACTGCAGCCTGGGAGGCAATCAAGTCCCTTTTAGATTACCATGTAATAAACTGGTAGACAATAGTAAATGAAATGAAAATGTGCTGGTTTAATTCATATATTCATCACCTCTGTCAGGCCTAATTTTTTTTTAATATTTCCACCCTCAGTCATTCTATTATTGGAGAGAAAAACTACGCAGCCAAATTTCCTTTATGTTGCTTTAATCGTTGCTCTCTTTGACTTTGAAAAGGACAGTGAGTGTTCTTATATATGTAAATGTGCCTGATGGCTTTGGCTGTTTGTATGCTAAGTCCCATCCCCTCCCCCTCCCCCGTAGTCACTGGGGGTATCCCTGGGGCAACCTTAATATAAACATAGGTAGCAAAGTGCATTTTTTTTCTTTGTCCAGCTGTGCAGGCTCACATCTGCTGTTCTCAGGCTTAGTGCCAATCATCACAGCTCTCACTATTCATTTTTCCTCGCAGGGGAAGAAAGCACCCAAGACAATCTCCTGCTAAGAAAAAGAAGAGCAATCATCCAAAGATGGAGTATTGCCACTATTTTTGTTACTTTTCTTTTTTTTTACATCTATCCGATGTTACTGGCACAGTGGCAGGCATAGCAAGTAGGTTAGAGATGAACAAGCATGCAAAAATTACATTAAATATTGTGTTGTAGCTAAATTCTCTGAACACCCATTTGCCCTTGCTCCACATTATATTATTCAAACTAGACAAAGAGACTCTGGAGAGTACTAGCAGATTCCCGCCTCCCACCTCTCCCCATTCTCCAAGGTCATTTAAAACAGGCCAGGGAAGTACACTAGAAGATATTGCAGGGAACAGTCCTGCTTTGGCAGGAAAATGCACTGTAAAAACCTACCTGCTCTTTTCCACCTCCCGTTTCTGTGATCCAGATGGCTGGCAAAACCCCTTGGCATACTTGTTTTGGTAGTACGTTAAATACCGGGTCTGCCTGTTCAGGCGATGCTGCTTGCCCATCCTACGGTTGAGAGCAATGTGTGGAGCTGGCATTTCCCAAGTTATGTTTGTTTGCCTGTTAAGTCCAGCTTGGAAATGCAAAGAAGCACAAAGAGGGGTTAAACTGATGTAGGCAAAAATTCAAGCTCCAGCATCTGGTAGCAAAAAATGGAAGGCTTTACAAGATGAGCATCCAGGTTTTTATTACTGGAAGACAAAACTTATCAAAGAAAATAGTTCTGATAAACAATTTTCCCTCATATTTCCCCAAGCACCTGCCATCCAGCTTGGCTTTATCGCAGTGAAATAACACCGGCTGCACTTCTCTGTTACTGTTTTCATTTGAATTTCTCTAAAGCGATTCTTCAGTGAGAGATTTCCAAAAGCAAGATTAAAACAGGATGAAAGAAATAATTACACTGTCTTTTGAAACATTGCTTTCTTCCATCACATGGAAGTTGTGAGGAAGCTCGGTGATGGAGGGGGTGCTCCAGGGGTTGCTCCTCTGACCGCTTCCACCAGGTTGTCCTGCAAATGCCCTGGCCGGGCAGGAGGTCCTTCCCAGGCAAAACTGCCAGCCAGCAGCTCCCCCCAGAGAAGTGCCATCTGCCTTTAGGAAGACAGCGTGGGGATGACCAGGAAGACCGTGTCCCCAGCTCAAAGCCAGAAGACATGCTTTTGCTGTCACTTCCTGCAGTGGAGGCAAGTCCTGGCTCTTCTGGCAGAAGCAGATCAAAGCCTGTCTGATGCACACAAACTTTCTACCAGACACCTGGCCTGAAAGCATCTGGAGCGATCAGCCATCTTCAAGGATGCCACCAGCGCTTTCCATCCCAACAACCATGACAGGTACCAGAAGACCAACGGGGAAAGAGCAGGCTGAATCCTAATCCTTGCCAGCAGCTTCTTCCTTTGTTTTTTGGTGCTGGGCTGTCCAGGTCAAGCTGATGAACTGCTCAAAAAAGGTAAATATTGCTTTAATCTCTTCCTCGAGTTAATCACGCCAAACCACAGGAAGGCAGGTAATAATTCAAGATTAGCAATAGCCTTATGAAGCTCACATTATTATGGTAGATATTTAAAGAATAGCAGCATGCCACATACCTCAGATACTCTAGTTTCTATCTATCTAATCCATTGGTGATTAAATCCCAGACAGCAGAAGGAATTTCACACAGTATCTCCAAATTCAGCATAGTTTGAACGATGCAGATGAATCTCACTTAATCCCTCTTTGTTTCTCACTCCTAACTGTGGAAACAGAATGAAAAGCACAAAGAAAAATCAAACAAAAGGTGAGATGCCAGAGCAGCTATGGATTTAAGTTTGTGAAGGTCCATGCTAGGTCATCATGGCAGTATTAGAGATAGGCTTAATGAACATACACCATCAAAAGAAGAACTTCAAATAAGCCAGATAGACTCAGTGGGCCCGATTTTGCAAATGCTTTCATAGAATCACAGAATCATTTAGGTTTGAAAATATCCTTAAGAACATCGAGTTCAACTGTAAACCTAACACTGCCAAGTCCACCACTAAACCATGTCCCTAAGCACCACGTCTACACATCTTTTAAATACCTCCAGGGGGGTGACTCCACCACTTCCCTGGCAGCCTGTTCCAATGCTTGACAACCCTTTTGGTGCAGAAATTTTTCCTAATATCCAATCTAAACCTCTCCTGGTGCCACTTGAGACTGTTTCATCTCATCCTATTGCTTGTTACTTGGGAGAAGAGTCTGACCCCCACCTCGCTACAACCCCCTTTCAGGTAGTTGTAGAGAGCGATAAGGTCTCCCCTCAGCCTCCTTTTCTCCAGGCTGAACAACCCCAGTTCCCTCAGCTGCTCCTCGTAAGACTTGTGCTATAAACCTTTCAGTGGCTTCGTTGCCCTTCTCTGGACATGCTCCAGCACCTCAACGTCTGTCTTGTAATGAGGGGCCCAAAACTGAACACAGTATTTCACAGGACATTAAGGTGTCCTAGTAGTACACTCAAGTATGCACTTAAGTGCGTAATATGAGAAAGTAACTGCCTACGTATGGACCTTAACTTGCAAATACAGGGCTTGACTGTCTTCACATGGTACGGTCTCTGAAGAGGAGAGCAGAGCTGGGAGGCTGCAGAGCGAGAGCAGCAGCCCTCACAAACTCATTGCAGGAATGAATCTGCAGCTTCTTTTCATCTCAGATTGTTTGTGAGCAGTTGACGACTTTCTAAGGCCATCCTTCCTTGTTTCCCAAGGGATTTCTGTAAATCAGGAATTGCTCGTTATCAAGCATTAGGACTCAAAATCGTCTGAAATCTTGGTGGTGTTTCTTTGGTTGGCTATCTATCTGGATTGCACCATCTTGTATCCGGTCACAGCTGGAAGGGTGCAACTCTTGAAGGAAGAATTTGGGTATAAATGATAGTAACGCCTCATTTGGTCCTTGTTGTGCGTTCTCCAATAATTGTTGTATCCAGAATTATTTTCAGTATTTATGCAATTTATCATGGGATAACACACGGAATACTAGAGGGCTGGAAGAGAAGAGCAGCTGTGGGCTCTTCCTAAGTAAGTACCCACTGACCATAAAATGCCCCAGCACAGGCAGCTCCTGCCAGAAACGTTCGAGCACTGTGCTGAGCAGGGTGCAGTGCAGCACGAGGACACCCACCCGAGGATCACCCCAAACTGAGGGCAGGGCGCTCGCAGCCACCCAGCCCCATCGAACCAGGGCATCCCCGCGAGGAACCGCCGCAGCCTCCAGCAATGGCTGCGGGTCTCATCTCACAACCTGTCCGCTGCAGGATGTGGGGCAGCACCTGGGATTGAGTGTCATAAACCGTCTCCTCTCGCCAGATGTCTAGCCTGAGGGCTGTAAATCTTGGAGGAAGCCTCACGTAGGTACTCGCTCTGTTGCCACCTATTCCTGGGCAGAGGGTGATGTCGTCACCTGTGCCACTGCCCTCCTGGGCAGAGCAGCCGGAGAGGCACGGCCAGAGCCACAGCCTCATAGCCGTGGCCAGCCCCGCTTACCTGGGCAATGCTCGTGCAGGGAAGGGTTTGCGGGGAAATCAAGGGGATTACTCACGTGTAATCATCTCCTGCAAGGAGAACCCAGCTTCAAGTATGCGAAGTTGGCAGCAATGGTGGTTGCATACAGTTTTCCATTATGTGTTCCTGGTCGAGTTGCTTCTAGTTTTAACTGTTCAGGTTCTTTAGTTTCCAAGCTTGTTCTTTGCCTTGGGCTGACATTTTTATTGTGTTTTTTTGTTTTTTTTTTAAACTGGCAAAATGGTTGAACTGTTTCTGAAAGGCCTTGGAGAAAGTGGTTATTGTTGAGTAACATTGTCATCTCTCTGCATCAATGTATTCAGTTTCAGCGTATTCAAGCTTTGCAGTACATGTGAAAGGTTTGGTTGGTGGTAGTGGTGGTTTGTTTGTTTGGTTTGGGGTTTTTTTTTCTGCCCTTATAAAAATCGGTTGGACTTTGTGCAGAGATAAGCTTTGAAAAACTGCTGCTTTGGATTTTTCTGTTTGTTCCTGCCCCCCCTTGCCTCCCAAGGTTTGACGCTAATCTTTAAGTATCTTTTTCCTGGTGTGGCCTTGATTTCAGCTCTATTCAGTTCTTATCTCAGGACTGCACTGAATGTACTCCCTTAGTCTCCTATAAGGGGAGGCAGACTGAAAGCTACCGATAAGGCACAGTGGCAACTACATTAAATTCTCCATATATTTTCAACTTAAAAATGTGCTGGATAGGAGCTGGGCAGGAGGGGGCAAAAAATATCCTAAGGGGAAGATTCGCCTCTCTGTCTGTGCTGCGGGCCATATTTCTGAGCCACGCTTCCAATGACCTCCCTCAGGAAGAAGATTAGCATCAGTCCCTAAATCCCCTCCATTTTGTGATGGGGTACGCTGGTAGGCAGTGCAAGTTCATGTCTGGCACAGAACGGCGAGCGCCCGTCTCCAGCCAGGTGAGGCTGCACCCACCCACGGACTCGGCTGACGGTACCGAATTCACCTGCACCGAATTCACCTGTACCGCTATCGGCCTTGCTGGGGGGCACTGCTGGGATGGGGGGCGGGGGGCGGCACTTCGGGGGCAGGGGGGGTGGACAAGCATCGCCCTGCTCAGCAGGGAAGCGTGCGGCGTGTCGGAGGCTGCCGCGCTCCCCTCCGGCGGCCGCTCCGGAGCTGCCACCGTCCCCCCCCCGCGCACCGAAAACTTGCCACCCCCTCCAGCCGTGCTGGAGATGCGCGCAGGGCCCGGTGTGAGCTGGTGCCGCGGGAGTCCTGCTCCGTCCTTTCCTTATTTGCTTCGGGGTTTACAAAAACAAAAAGGAAAAAAAACCCCAACCCGAAAAATCCAAACTTTTTTCCACCCCCCCTCCCCCTCCCCACGTTGCCGGTGCGGGTCGGGCAGGCATCCCCCCCACCTCCGCGGGTGCGCAGCTCCGCGGAGCCGCCTCTCCGCGCTGCCCCACCGGCCCCGCACTTCCTGCCCGCCGCCGCCGGCGGCCCCGGCCCCAGCCCCGGCCCGGGTAGGCGGGCAGGGCGATACCAAGTGGCCCGTCTCGGCGGGAGCGCCGGCGGCGAGCGGGCCTCCCCTACGCGGGGCGGCCGCGGAGCAGCGGCGCGCTGCGCTCCGCCCCCCCCCCCCCCCCCGGCGCGCCCGCCGCCCCGCCGGGGAAGTTGAGCTCCGTCCCTCGCTCTCCCTGGTCCCTCGGCGACCGCTCCTTCCTCCCCCTCCCTCCAATGCGCCTCCCGCTCATTTCCTCTTTTCCTCCCCGCTCGCCGCCGCTCCGCAGGCGCGCGGCTCGACCGGGCGCCGCCGCGGAGTTGTAGCTCCCAGGAAGCCGCCGCCGCCGCCCCCCCCCCCCCCCGGCACCCCCACCCCTCCCCGCCGGGCAGCCGCCGCCGCTTCCAGGGCCGCCGCGGGACCCCGCTCCGCCAGCCGGGTAAGGGGCTGGGGCTGCCCCCGCTGCCGCCCGCGGAAACTTCGGCGGGGCTGCGGGAGAGCCGCGCTGCCCTCTCCTGCCGCGGGGACTGTAGAAGGGGGAGATGGGGGGGGGGGGGCTTTCCAGCTTTTGGAGGGGGGAGTGTGTGTATTTTCAGGGAGCGAGGGTTGGAAACATCCCGGCTGGATTGCGGGCGCGCATCTTTTTACACCCCCCCCCCCCCCCCCCCCCCCCCGCCGTGGAGCGGAGCGGACGCCCCCTTGGCCGTCGGGGGATGCGGAGCGGATCCCCCCGGTCCCGGCCCCGGCCTCGGCCTCGCCGCGGTGGGGCTGCGGTGGCAGCGCCCGCCTCGCCCCGAGCGTGGGCAGCGCTGGCGTGTTCCCCTGCCCTGCGGAAAGAATGTGTACGTACGTATTCGTGTGTGTTTGTCCGTGCTTGTGTCTGTATACCCGTACGTGTATGTACGCGCGTGTGCGCACACACGCAGCGCGCGTGTGTTTGTGGGGTGTGTGCGAGTCTCGCCCGATGATGGAAGGAGTTACACAGCTCAGCTTTCGGGTGGTTAATGGTTTACCCGGCGAAGTTCCCGCCGCGTGAATGTTGCAGGGCGCTTTGAGTCAACTCCTCCAGCTCCGGACCTCCTATTTGCCACCTTCCCAAACGGCCGCTAAAAAAGGCTGGCCTTTGCCTCTGGTGAGTAGGCTTATTTGGCCGTCTCCTCCCCCGGGAGATGTCTGCGGGCCGCGCTGGAGGCCAGATGGCTGCGGCCGAGGTCCCCCCGGTCCCCTGAACCCGGGGCGAGGGGGGACACCCTGCTCCTGGGAGGTCGTGGCAGCGAAGGCGTCTGGCAGCCGTGGTTTGCATCGGGCTGCCGGGGGGGACCTGCCGGAGCGCAATAGCTGCCGGAATATTGGGAACCGCGAGAAAGAGGGAATAAAACAGGGCAAGTGTGTTTACAAGTAAGTTCCCATGCAAATAAGTTTCTGCTCGGTTCGGGAAAAGGTCGCGTAGTGCATCATCTGGAATGAAAGGTTCGCTGAGAAAAACAGCTGGGTGTTCTGGAGGTCTGCGTCTCCTGCTCGCAGCTGGGTAGTTTGTGCCTTTAGGACAGAATCCTGAGTTTTTTCACAGGAGTACTTACAGGCAAGCACTGGAACTGAGCGTTAGCCTGTAATCCCATTCACAAGTGAAAATCTGGTAGGGAGATCAGATTTTTTCTTGGGGGGGGGGGGGGGGGAGAAAGGAGGAATCAATTACTCCCCAAAATATTCCGCAGTTTTCCCACTAGGAGCCATTTGTTGTGGTTTCGCGTTCAAAAGCTCTTCTTGTCTGAGGTGAAACTCGAGCAAAGATCAGGGGGCTATTTCAGCAGCCCACTGGTGTGATAACGCTGTCCTAAGTGGGGTCCCACCACCATCATGGGGTGCTTCCCGCGGCAGCTGGGGAGCAGAACCGGCAAGGAGCCCGTGTGGGGCCCTGCCTGCTCCGGACCTGAATATCCACCTCGCTGCTGGTGCCCCGACTCTTCTCAGGTGCTTGGATCGGGAGCCCTTTGATTCAGGCGAAAGGATCTTACAGCTGTGTATGTTTGATTTCATCGAGCGTGGTGAGGCTGGGGGGGGGGGGGGGGGGGAAGGGAGATAATCTCCCCACATCTTCCCTTAGGTTACAGGGGGAGATGCTGGGCAGCCAGCAAGGCAGGCATCGCCTCTTCCTGACACCTATTTTCTGCTTTTCTTTGTTTCTTGCCTTAAACTTAGGGTCTCCCTGTGTAGAGATGGAAGTGTAGGAAACTAGGAGGGGAAAAAAAGCGCATGCTGCTATACAGTGGCTGTTGCAACGCTGGCAGCAGCTCTGCTGAGGAGTCAGCTATGCTGGCAAAAAAAGTGCTTTTTGTTGGCATAGTTTAGTCCATTCAGGGACTTGCAACGGTGAGAGGAGTTCTGCCAGCTGCAGGAGTGGCGTTTGCTCTTGCAGCTGGATGCTTGCACCGGCAGGACCTTGTGTAAGTGTAGGCAAACCTTTTGAGTTCTCAAATGAGGCTGTCGCAGGTGATGCTTTCTTCGCTGTGTGTCGCAGCTGGCACCGTGGTACCTCGTTCTGCCACCCAAGCTCATGGGCATGGCAATAACATGGGCCAGTTGTCGGGAGCTGATGATAGAGATTACTTTGTAGCCTAAGCAACATTAAACTTGGATTATGACTCTGGAAAAAAACAAAGGGGCAAAAAAAAAAGAAAGCATGCGATCTGTGATTAGAAATGGTTGCAATTAAAAATACTCGTGCAACATGTTTTGGTTTTGTTTTTCCCCCAAGCAAGACAATATTCTTTTGAGTGTTGATTACTTTGACGTGAGGCAAGAATGCTGGTAGACCAAGGGGGCAATCTGAATTAAAATTCTATATTTTTTTTCTTTTCTTGTTTTTAGTGATGTGAGACTGTAAGGAATGAGGTTGCGCTGTCTGTGTATGCAAGATGCACTGATACTCATGGGAAGAGGATCTCCCACTTTTCCAAAGAGCTGCTGGTCTTTCCTTCAAGCATGACTTTTAGGTTAGATTCAATAACAAATGCAATATGTTTTCCAGTGAATGGAAGAAAAACAGGCTTTTTTTTTTAAAATGTGTTTTTCCTCATGTACCTGGGATGCTTCCCATAATGTCTGTACGTGGGATCAGTTTCTTTGTTCGTTGTCTGTATTAGAAAATAGTCTGTGTGCAACTTCTGCATCTTCATGGAGCTTAACTCGGACTGAAGTTAAATTTCTTTTGGCAAGAGGTGATTTATCTGAGTTCGTATTGACTGTATTACTGTATTGTGTGGGATCCTGCCCATGGATTGTGGAAGGATTTGCTCTTGCAAAATTGTTGGGTTTTAGCTTTAATGAGCAGAAAATGTTTTAAATCAATGCCTGAAATCTCCGTTGTTCCAATAATCCTCTACCATCCTGAGAGTATAACAAATGCAAACGCTTATCTTCATCAGCCTTTTGCTATATAAAAGCTTTCATGGGTCGGTTGTGTTTTGCTAATCTGCTAATTAACCTATTGATTTCTGCATTTCTTGACTTCTTCAGATAAATATCTTATTCCTATTGTCACACCGGGATAGCAAAGTAATTGTGAATCCTTAAACAATGGGGGCAAATGCTCCATGAAGGAGCTCCTTACCTTATCTTACCTTGCCTCCGTGAAGCTTTCAGTGGATAGGAGAGAACATTCTTCAGCTGAACCTCCTGGAAATGTGACCTTTCTAGAAGTTCAGGGTTCTGTTGCTTAATGACTAGGAGACCATAGGATTGACTGCGGGATGAATTATGCATTCTCCTGGCACTGATTGCACTGGAATTAGAAGGCAGGAGCTGGGAGGGCCGGATGCATGTTGTAATCCAAGAAATATTGCAGCTCTTCTGGACTGCATTGCATGAAATACGCCTGTATTATTTTTAAGAAACACTGCTTATAATTTGCACAGTAGGTTTGTAGATAGCTGTGAATAACCAGGGTGGAAGAGATGGCAGTGGTACTCTGACTGTTTCAGTGTCTCTTGTCTTGTAGGTGTGTATCTTTTTAAAGTCAAAGAAAGCAGCAGGTACTTTAAGGAGTTCTCCCTGGTGATCTGTGTTAGCTGAGATACTGTGGAAACCCGTGCCGGCAGCATTCTGTGCAAAAGATGCCAACTACAACCTGGTCAGCTTTTCTCTTCTCTTGCATGCCACATGTTTCCCGATGATCGAACTGCCAGTATCAAGCGACGCAATCTACTCGAAATCTGGCTGGGGAAAAAACCCCAGCAACGAAACTTAGACATAGCTATAGTTACATACAGTTCATGCACCAGCCTTTGAGACCTCTGCCAGTTCTTTTTTGGTGACTTCTACAAATATATTTTAGCCTTGTTTTCTTTTTCTGCCCTCTTTTTCAAGGGAGATCAGGCTGCCTAAATGGGAAAGGGTGCAGCTGAATAAATGCATGCTCAACAACTGGGGAAAAAAAGGGATGCTTGCTATTATTTCATTTGCTGCAATCTTAATGTTTTCTGAGAGGTGTTCTGAGCCGATGATATCCCTTTAAATATCCACCTAGGTTGGAAAACACTGGATTTGGGTGACAGGGACACCTGGAGGCTTCCAAAGGTGGAAGGCATGGCATGTACCTACAGAGATGCTTGCGGAAAACGAGGCGTACTGAGATCCTGACATGCTTGCCAAGAGCAACGACTAAACTTGGGCAGCTGGTTTAGCAATTAAATTATGTTTTTGTTTTGGACAATGGGTTTATCATAATGAATTAACCATTGGACTAGTCAGAGTGGCAGAAGGGTTTGTTTTTGATTCCCCAACCATGCAGCATGCCAGCATCGGGAGCGTACTTCCCACCAGTGGAAGTGCAAGAAGCATTTCATACTGAGTGCCCCGGGGAGAGGGAGCACGCACGTGTGTCTTCTGGTGCGCAACCCCAAAATTCTTGTAATTTCTTGAAAATGCAAGCATGTGATGGATGGTATGGCTTGGGCATGGGATAAGGAGATACATCTTGCTGATGCTTGAAAGTTGGCACGTGGCTCATACAAAGTCATTTTAAAATAGGCGGGGGTGGCGGCAGCGGTGGGAGGAGGGAGGAAAAGAAATGCCTTCGGAGGGCCAGGAGCTAGCTTGTGGGTGTGCTTCTCATTCACCTCTGCTCCGCACAGACTAGCATGTCTGTGCAGAAGGGATGGTTTCCCTTGCTTGGAGGTAGCAGGATTTTTTTTCAGGTTTGTTTTTTTTCTTTCTAAAGGGCATTGTGCACAGGATGCTCTGTTCTTGGCAGCTTGCCAGTGGTGTGAGGGGAGAAGGCTCGCTGCTTTTGGTTGTGCTGCAGATAGCCACCATCGAAGCCAGTTAGCATTTGCGGGGCAATCCTTTCCTTCTCCTCTTCAGTGAAGCTTTTTTTTTTTTTTTTTTTTTTTAGAAGGTAAATGGTGTTTCTCCAAAGACATGGCTTTGTCTTTCTTAAAACTTATCTGGGGAGAAGCAGACTTTCCTTTGAAGGATGAGTTGGGGCTGGTTGATGAGAGCTGCTTGCTGTGAGAGGAGAGTGGGAATTACAAGGGACGATGTTGTGAATGCATAACCATTAGCACCAACTTTAATTATGAAATGTGTGTTCAAAAGAAAGTGAGCGTACTTTGCCATGTTTAGGAAAGGTCCTAGAAGCAACACCTGTTAAATATGTTAGAATATGTTTGAAAATCCTGTATCCCCTTCACTATTGCTGAAGGGAAGGCAGCAGCTTGAAACTTAGGTTTGGGAGCACAGGCCTGGCAGGAGCTACCCAGCCGGTGAGTATCGCAGGCAGCTGCCTTTCATAGTCCTCTGCAGAGTGGTCAAAGCATTGTTCTGGAACAAGCTGGGGCATCTGCTGTTCCTTCCAGTTTCCAATTCGAGTTTCTCCTTCAGTGGTCAATACCTGTGTGTCTTGCGTCACACCTCCCAGTCTTCTCCCTGGTGTCTGCCCTCCTAAAGCTTTTGTACCGAGAGAGCTGGAATTGCTGCGTGGAGGAGAGGGGAGAAGAAAGCAGGCTCAGCATAAAAGGCCCTCTGTGATGAGACACTACTTTGATTTTTGCTGGGCTGCGTTTTATTGCTCTTGAGCTTGTGTATGTCAGCTTTGCTTCAGAGGAATTCTGGGGGGCTTTCCAGACAATGGGTGCTCCTGTGTGTAGGATTTTATTAAAGGAGGAACTTATGCAAAATAAAACAGGGGTTGGAAATGCAGGTATTTGACAGTCACCTTTTTGTGACCAGTCTCTGTAAGCCAGAACCATTTAAATGGGAATGAGCACATCCCTGTGTCCAGCCTCTGTTCTGGCTTTGTGCAATAAAGCCCAGATGGTTACATCCAGCAGAGGGTGGCAGGCCAAGCCTGTCCCTGGTGTAAGAAGCCTGATTCCCCCAAATCTCATGACAAATGATTCACCTTGGCTTAGGTTTGACGTGGAGCAAGACCACTGAAACCAGTTGTGGGAGACCATTTCAGTTGGCTCCCTTGTTGGTAGCTCATTGGCTGCGGGAGGGGTTGCTGGGTGCTGTACCCTCAGTGATGGCTGTGGCCCCTTCTCAGGTTGTCAGGACAGGAGTTTGGTCACTGCACGTGTGCCTGTCCCCGCAGGGAGCACAGTGTGAGCCTGGGGATGCTGTGCTCCTCCGTGCCAGGCTCGTCCCAGGAGCAGCGGCTTTGCCTGGGCCAGTCACGAGTTCTTCTAGGGTTGTCAGAAGATGTATCAGAAGATTTTATTTTTTTTTTAAATGGAAATTGGATTTAATTCCAGCTGAAGCTAATTGGAGCTGTGGTAATGGTCTGAAAGCAAATGAGAATGAGCTCTGTAGGCTGCAGCCACAACTTTCTATTCTGCTGGTGTCATGCTTCTTAAAATGTCATTCATTCCTAAATCTGGCCCTAAAGCTACTCAGACCTGTGTTTTTCTCGGGAGATATGCAAAGTGAGGGAAGACCATCCTTCATTTTTAATTCATCCTCTAGCCTTCCTCTTGCGTCTCCTTAAGTATGCCCTGAACCTGCAGGCTGACTTGCCGGGGCAGGCTTGTCCCCGTGGGAAACGTCCTGACCCTGGTGGCACTTTGCAAGGGAGCAAAGAGTCTGTCTTGCCCTGTTCGGATCGCGAACGGCCCTCCAAAGCAGCTTGTGGTTGCAGGAGGAGGGATCTGTGACTCCAGTAACATCTCCCTGCCAGCCAAGAGAAGAGTCTTTACAGGAGAGAATCCCATTGCCAACACCTGCTGAGGTACTGCTGGATCCTCCAGCGTGGAGAACCGAAGCGATTGCTGTGCCTGTCACAGGAGGGGGTCTCTCTTCTGACAAAATGGCTTACTGCATGTGATCTGAGCTTCTCAGCTGCACCAACTGTGATTTCTCCTGTCTCAGATCTCCTGGTGTTTGCCCATGTCTTTCATCACCCCTGATGGGGACTGTCGGCAGGCTGTTTGCAAGGTGTGTGCTGCAGCTTTCCAGAAGTCCTGTCCCTTAAGTGAGGCAAGCTGTTACGAACCGATAGCACCAGAAACAAGTGAATTTACTGAGCGCTCGTTTTTATGGGTTGAGCGCATAAGGCATGCTTTGGAAGTGAAGGTGCCCTTGGTGGCTGTTTCCAGAGCTCCGGCTTGTTGCAGGACATGTTCAAGGATCTTCTTCCTCAGCAGTTGGCTTAGCCATCATCTTCTGGGGACTGGGAGCTTCACAGCCAGGCATTGGCTAGTCCCATTGGTGGTGGGACATTTTGAGTTAGCTGCATCTTGTTGCCAAGCTTTGCTTTCAGATGCTTGGTGCCCATGTCTGGTGCTAGGGTCTTGTATGCCTCGTTAATGGGCTTAGTGGCTTCTTAGGCTTGGTAGGGAGGCATATTTCTGGCAAAAATGCTCTGCGTTGCTTTCTCAGTTTCATAAAAGCATTGCAAAAACATTTTGGGGGAAGTTTTTAATATTCTTGAGCTGTACGCATGCAAAAGACTGGGCTGACTATTGAAGATTAATGCCTGTGCAGGGGCTTGTAATGAGCGTGCCTCCTGGTGTAACAGTCATTAGACAGAAAGATGAACTGTTGGTAGCTTTTAAATATCACAAGGTGTACAGTGTTGTGCCTTCTGCTCTCCATGTGAGCATGCTCGCTGTCCCATGCCCAGTGTTTGGGTGAGCTCTGACCGGCAGAGGACGTGCAGGTGCTGGGGCAGAGCGGTGCCGCAGGCTGAACTCCTCGGGGCAGGGCACGGCTGCCACCTCCATCTGTGACAGCGTTTTAGACATCCCCGTGCCAGGTTCTGTGGCTCTGGCCGGAGCTGGCATGACGCAAGATTTGCGGGATGCCCATTCGCCGCCGCTTGTTTTCTCTCCTCCACCAGCTCACCCTGCTGTCCACGTCGAGCTGCGGAGATGCCAGGCTCCTGCTTCCTGTTATTGGCCTCCGTTTAAACCCATTTCTTAATGTCAGTCAGAGTGGAACGTGAGGATAAAATCCCTAACTGGAGCAGCAACAACAGTGGTAGATCCCAAAACGTAGACTTCAAGGCGGTCACCTGCCAGTCTTCTCCAGGAGCCTGGTTTCACGCAGGTCGTGGCTCCCACCGCGTACAAAGAGGAAGGGACTTCCCGCACTGTCACCCGAGTGTCCGTGTGGCTCCAGAGGAGGGGTTCACCTGGCGGTGCTTCAGGCAGCCCTGCTGCTGGCTGAACCCCATCTCCACGTCTCCCGGTTGTGCCGGGACAGCCCGTGCCAAGGAAAGCCGCAGGCTGCGGCAGGGCTGCCTGAGGGGAAGCGACAGCCTGTCCTGGCAGAGCAGGGAAGACCCATCAGCCTGGAAAAATCTTTGTCACCTGAGGTTGATATTTTACAGCCTCTAAAGCTGTGATTGATGGGTGCAGGAAGTTTTGCTCTTAACATTGCTTTTCCAGCTCTCTGGAGGTTAACGAGACACTGGTGTATCTGGTTTTTGCTTTGCTTTCAAGGTAGTTTTCCCCTTGTAATTATAAAGATGAGAATGTAAATTTTTTTAAATGAATGAATGATCTGCCCAGGAGCACTAGTTTGCGATACATTCAATTTAAATGCAGCTGCATATTCCGTAGCTGGAGTGATTTTATGTAGCGTGAAAGAGCCTCAATATGCAGAGAGGGTTAAGGTTATATGAGGCACCTTGGTTGTGCCATAACAGCATTTATCACTGTAATTTGGTTTTTGAATAAATTTAGGCTTCATTCAGTCCCTGGAAAGTTTTTGAACTCTTTCAACTGCTGCTCTGTTGTGTCCCTCCACCTGGTATCTTAGCTGCTACAAATTTGCAGTCTGCTTTAATAAAAGGCAGTTGACACTACGTCCTGCCTAGCTGCTTGGCAAATCTTATTTTAGCAGATACCTCCCTTCCCATGACCTTCCTTATTCATTCCATCCCTCCCAAATCTTTATTGTGTAACTTGAATCCAATGTTTAGTTTAGAGCATCCTGTGAAGTAGGGAAATGCAACTGAAAAGGAGACTAAAAAGGGGAAGAAAGAAACTTCCTGGACAATGAATGTGTAATGACATAATTTAGTTAATTGTATTGGAAAAAAATTTAAAAGAGGAAATAGAGTAAATAACTGGCACTGTTCTGTCCCCAACTGCCTGTAGAATTTTTAACTGTAGGCTGATCGCTTGTGTGCAAGTCAGACCAGGCAGTATGTGGCATTTGTCAATAGTCTTTTGGGGGGGAAAAAAACGAGCATCAAAGCAACTCTGCAGTTCAGTAAGGGAAAAATATTTAAGTGAAAATAATTCAGCTTGTTCTGACAATTTAAATTAGATTAAATAAAATGTAATGCATTTAGTCGGCAGATTCTTTGAATTTCCATACCTTCCTTTCCTTCTTTCATGCGCACGCAGCTTCTAGGGGAGTTTAGTGCAGTGTGTGAGCTTATACAGCTTGCTTTGGCAATCGGTTCCGTGATAACATCAACTTACCCAGCGTGGCTTCTAGTCTTAGCCCCAGTGCTGTCCTGAAAAATCAGCCTCTGCTTACCCTTGAATTTGTAAAGCTTTCTTACCCTGTTGTGATTTCCTTTTAGTTGCTTTTGTGGAACCCAAGTTTGGGGTGTGTTTAATAAGCCAAATAGCTTTGCTTGTATAAAACTGTGCTAAGGAATGCAGACAGTAATTACTCATTGAATTGGGCAGAGGAGATGTCTGTACATCTTCCTCACCCCCCTGAAGCAGGGCATCACGGCATGGTCACCCTCGGTGGCCAAAAGTTATCGTCCCGCTTTTGAGAGGTTCTGTTAGCAGGAGGGATTGGGGCCAAAACTGACATGTAATGCAGAAATGCAGTCTGCAGCTTTGGGTTGAAGTAAGAAAAACTCTTCCAAAGCCAGGGGAATCGCATCTGCCTCCACTGAGATGCATCTGTGGTGGTGTAGCGCATGATGTATTTCATGATAAGCTTTGTTGGCATGCGGGTTTCTCCTTTGCACTGGCTTCTTTTGTTTTCCATTGGTTTCCCTGTTGCTCCCCTGAATCTGGCAGGGATAACTGTTTGTGTTATGATAGCATCAGCCAGAGATAAGATTCTTGTACTGCACACTTCAGGTTGTTCTTCAGTCAATGGTTTAACCACTACATTGCAGCTGTGTTCAATAAATAAGCCTTAGGGGATGCTCAGAGTAGGGTTTTTGGAGATGTGGAACAACAGTTACTTACTGTGGACCTAATCTTCTACTAATTTAGGTCCAAGCTTTTCAGATTGTACTCCAAGTGTTTCTGTGCTGGAAAGAGAGCAATGGAGATATGCAGGGCAGCATAAAGTGTTTCCTAAAATCCCACAGTAAAAACCGAGGGGACAGATGTGTTCATTTGATTGGATTTCTGTGACTCCTATGAACCCAACTCTGACATCTCCCGGCCAAGGCATGACGTTCCTGCTTGGGTAGGAGCACGAGTCACAAACACTTTTCTAGGCAGAAGAGTAGGTCTCTTACTCGGAGAGTTTACATTTAAGCACCCAGGTAAACATCTTGTCCCGCTCTCAGGGCTTGTTGACTTATCTGATAGACCTGAGTGCCAAGGGAAACCGAAGGAAAACAACCTTCTGCCAGGACAGATACTACACCTCCACCCCCACAACACCCAGCAGTCCCACTCTCCATGCTTTGTTTATTTTTGTTGGTGTTTTTTTTTAATGCTGCAATATCCACCATTCTTTGTTCTGTCTTCTCTGCTGAGAGGTGGACCTGGCTTTGCATTTCACCTCAGTGTTTACAGCTTAAATTCACCAAGCAGTGTCAGGGTGGCTTTGTAGCAGGTGTAGGTACCAGTGGTGCTGCAACAAGCTGCAGGTTGCAAAAATTTGTGTTGGAAGGTTGTCCAAATAAACTGCAGAGGGAGAGTTGGACACCTTCTGAAAATGCAGGCTGCTTTACAGCACGGGAAATCAAAGTAGCCTGGGAGCCTGTTCAGTCTGTTCAGTCAGTAAGTGCAGAAGGTGCTCCAAATAAGCAAACACGGCCTCCAAGGAATGTTTTGAACTCCTCCCTGTTGCCATTTCCTGATCCGGTCAGTGCTTGGTGTTCTCTTTGTGCTCTGGCAGCCACCTGGTTGCAGTCATCCCTGTGAGAAGTGGTGCTTCGCTATGGTGACTGCCGGACACTGTCATTGAGAGGTTTGGGGCTGTGTGACCATCTCACTGCATACGTCCACTTTGATGCGTCCAAGATTCACTGTTGTTGTGGTTGTGGTGATAGCTGGAAGCAGGTATCTCCTGTCTTACCAGAGCTGATGCACTTGTGGCTTGGCTGAGGGCCTGGGGCTTGAGGGAGTGACATTCAGTCTCTGACTTGTTCCTGGGGAGGCTGCAGGGTCTCGGTACATCAGCTTCCCATTGCAATGGTTGGATTGTAATACATTTCTGGGGGTGTTGTAAGCACGTTTCTTGGGTGAAATGGTAACAGGAGAGGTGCCACTAGGAGTATCCAAGGCAGAGGAAGGAGGGGCAGCAGTTTATTCTGTTGACACAACAGAAGTCTCTCTCAGCAGTACCAGCCCCTCAGGACATGCGCCCCCCTGAAGTGTATCTGCACCACAGCCATAGCAGGGTATTGAGGAGAACACTTGAATTACCTTTTACGTTAGCCAGGGTCTAAATCTCGAGTTGTAGCACCCTGGAGCTCAGTATGGGCTGGAAAACCTGCCTGGGAACCGAGGGAAGTGATCCTGCACCGGGCTGCGGTGGCCTCTGGGCTCGCTGAGCCGTGCTGAGCAGTGTAAATGGTCCCTGGGACTTAGGAAGGTTGGCCATGAGCTTGGGTACTGACAGTCCTGTGACGGACAGCGTGAACTGACCAACGCCTCTTCTGGGACGTAGGGGCCTTAAAGAAAACAAACCGGGAAGGATAGAGTCCTCTGAGAGTTTCCTTGCACTGTGGGTTGAATTATATGTCCAGGTGGGACCTCTCAGAGTTGCTGGGTGGGCTCCGAGCGTGGTGGCTTATGGGCCTGGTGTGAAAGGTGAGGAGGAGAAAGGGGGGCAGAGGTGAGTGGGAAGAGACAGTGCTGTGGAGGAAGGGGTGGACGGGCACGCTCCAGAGCAGTTTGTCAGCCAGAATGAGTGCTGGCACGGCTACACGGGCAGTCTGGGTGCATCCCCAAGCATGTGTAGAAGTGCAACAGCCAAAGGGGGGGTGCAGTGGCAGGTGATGAGCTGGCTGGCTGGGGGGGACTGGAGAGAAATTTGAATAGAATAGTTCAGTTGGAAGGGACCTACAACGATCATCTAGCACAACTGCATTGCAGGTGACAGGACAATTAGTTTGGCTGTCCGTGGACTATTGCTACCCACATGTAAAGGGGACTGCAAAATTGTATGTCCTACAAGCCCTCACCAGCTTGCATTTGCAAGAAAAAAAAGAAGAAAACAACACATTTTTATAAAATAGCAGTCTAGTTGAAAACCAAATTGCAAATAAGGGAGAGCAGAGACTTCATGTAGTGCTGGGAGTTATCTCCACTGCTGCCTGAGGTGTTTGCAGGCAGGTCACACTATCCACAAACATAGCAGCATTAATAACAGTATTGATTTGTCTTAATGCAGTTATGAAAGCTGAACCTTGGAGGTGTGGGAGGGCCTTACTGGTAATCAGCATTGAGATTGATCAAGGATAGTATCAGCCAAAGAGGAACAAATGGAGGCTAGAACAGGGTAGGGTAAAATGGCACCCATTAAAGAAAAGTGCCCACAATGCTTGAGGCTTCTCTATCATGTGGAAAGAAATCTACTTAATATATGTCGTCCATGACTTGAAGCAAAGGAATGGGGTTAAAATCTCTTTGGAAAACGAGACAAAAGAAAAATAAAGGTGTCTGCAGTAGTTTTGGTGCAAGCTAAGGCAGGTCCGAGGATGCTGCAGGACGTAGCAGAGCTGCAGTGCCTGCGGGGGAGGCAGGGGTGGGTGATGCATGACCATCAGGAGGGAGTTTTACCCTTGCTAGATGGGTCAAAGTGTGGTGTGGAAAAAAAAAACATTTGTCACCTTGGTTTCTCCAGTCCATCAATGAAGCTCTTTTCTCAGGAGGATCTTTACAAATGATTCTTTGGAGCAGACTCCTCCTTAAGCTTTTTGCTAGCAGCTCTGAAAATAGTAGATTGATGCACTCGCCTCTTCCTGCCCAGCCTCCAAAAGTTACTGACATCTCTTCCTTTAATTCTGCTTTGTAATTGAATTTCTGCCATAAGTTGCTTCTGCTAATTCAATTATACTTTACTTTTAACTGGCAGTGGATTTAAATACTTCATGTGCTGTTAACATGGAGATTAACATGTGCTGTCTGGTTACCCTCTACTTCATCAGGTTGGAGCAAAGGTTTTGTATGATTATAAGAATTTAAGTAGCCATTTCTTTTTTTCCTGAAAGTCTTTTGGGATGCCAGAATCTAGCCAAGGACTGGGAAATGCCAGTTTATGTTATTTTGAACATGTAAATATGGCCAAATAATCTTGCACTATTCTGTAAGGTTTGTTGAATGGGGAAGGCACAACAATTTTGTACCAGCGACACAGAAGAGAAATCGGAAGAGCTTCTGGGTTGTTTCCTGTTTTGCCATTGGCGTGGTTCAATCCTTACCTTGCCTTTTCATTGGGTTTCATTGGGCTGGCAGCTTGGAGAGATAACATCCATCCCGTTATAAAATGAGAGTACTAGGTTTTCTTTCTAAAAAGATGTTGAAGCTAAAATGACTTGTTTAAATGCTTGTATTGCTGCCAGGTTGCAACATTTGTGAGTGCCTGCCGAGGATCTCAAGAGTAGTAAAAAATTTCATGGAGTCTTGGATCATCCTTTCTGTGAGCAGAAGACTGATGTAGTTAACATCTGTACTGACAAGGGAAGATACAAGGATAAAATAAGAAAAGAACCACTTAGAGGGTGCTCTCTTAAGGGTTTTTCTCTTTTTCTTTAGTTTTTCTTCCAGGTTCTCTGGGCCTTAGGGAAGGATCTGTTTAAAACAACCCCCCAGATGTTGGGAGGACACATGCGGCAGGGTTGGTCCAGTAAAAGCTGGTCAACCAGCACCACTAGTGATCAGGGATGGGGGCACCTGCAGGGGTGGCTGCTGACCCCATGGCAGGGTGGGATGCCCTGACCTCACCTCCATGACGCTTGTCTCGCTCTCGTGATTTATAGAAGGAGCTGGATTTCAGCTGGCTGCTTGACTTTGGTTCTTTTCAATTTCTTCTGGGTGATTATTTCTAAAAACCTGTGGAGAATTTGTGAGGTTTCCATAACAATGAAAAAGCAAAAAATATAGTGCTAAATTTTTTGAAACGGAGGAGATGGAATTGCAGTACAGTCAGTCTGACTTTTATTACAGTATTTGCCTGGAAGTTAATAAATTATTTCCCACCTAGGCATCTTCTGGGTGCTTATAAGTAACAGTTAGCACGGATTAGGCCAGAACAAATCATGTCAGACATCCTAATTTCCTTCTACAGCAGGGTAACACATCTTGTGGATAGAAGGAGGACAGATGATATGATGTACTTCAATCCTAGTTAGGTTTTTGGCACTGTTTTGATGTTCTCAGAAGCTAGGGGAAAGGAATTTTGGTGAAACTTTTGCCTTATGGATGGTGCAATGTAGGTTTGCTAACCATGCTCCAGGCTTAGCTCCAGTATGTCGTCAAGCTCAGAAGTATTGTGTGGATATTTCCAGAGGCGGACTCTGTCGCTTGGGTCATTGTAATTGATGCATTCGATACAGTACTGGTTCAGACTCAACAGGTGACACCAAACTAGGGGAGGTTACAAGCACTTGGGAGGAGGGATTAGATTTTCAAATAGCTTTGGATAAAGCCAGAAAATTAGCTTGGAGGGTGATCATTCACACCCCAAAGTGTTAATGTGGGCTTGCAGTTACCTCTGGTGAATGAGTTGGCTGTACAGACTACCTGGGGGTGGTTGGAGGGGCTCTGCTGGAAAATGTCTTGGGATTGTGGTGGGTCATACACCACTTTGCCAGCATCATCCTGCCCCAACAGCAGCAGACGCAGTCTTCCGTAAACAGGAAGATGGACTTATTGTGCCATCTGTTGCATTCCTGGTGCTTTGGTATCTCTGGAGTACTGGAGCCAGCGTGATCTGGAGCCCACTGCATGTGGGGGAAGACATGGAGAAAATGAGAGAGGCCAGCGGGAATCTGAAGAACAGGACCCAAGAGGAGGGATGGGAAGGAGTGGGGTGTTTGGTCTGGAGAGAAGGTGAAAGATCAGCACAATGGGTTTGCAGTGTCTGGAAGACTGCTGTGGGGGGAGAAACATGAAGCCTCTGCCCCATGTCTGTGGGTTTGGGGCAAGTGGTAACGAGTTTGAATGGTATCACAAAAGGAAGAAACTCCTACTTGTAGGGATGGTGAAGTGTTGAAGGAGAGTGTTGGGAGGCTTTGGTAATGTCTGGGATCTCTGTGGCTGGGGTTTTGTGTTGGGCAGACCAAATATGTGGGTTAGGGGTGGGCTAGAGGCACCTGGGAGTAGGGTCCCCAACCCAATGGGATTTTGTTTGCAGACATTATGGGGTTACTGGGTCAGGCAAGGGTCTGGCAGGAAAGAATTTGGTGTGGTGAGGCTGGAGGAGATGAATGCTTCCCAGCCATGCCTGGCCTGGGTGGTGGGGGAAATCGTGGTCCGCTTTGTGGGAGGGTGGGAATCGGACCAAGTCTCATGTTTTCGATTTTCTAATCCACAGATTTTGAGAGATTAGGAATCACAGGAGCAGGTGAGCTTGCTGATGGTGCTTTTATCTGTGACTCCTTAAGTGTTGATGAACCCTCAGGATTCATGGCTGGCAGATGCTGAAGGGATGCAAATTATTATACTCCGATTTCTTGAGAAGCATGCTTAGCGGAAAGAGAAGTGATTTCTAACCTTTCAGAGCAATGCTTAATGGCTTCAGAAAACTTGAAACTGGCTCTCATACTTCTTTTTCTCCTGTTTTTAGATCTTGGCATAGTAATATTTTGAGATATAAGACAAGCAAGCCTTCTGGATCTGAACTTGATACTTGCTTATTTTGAAAGATGAGTTTTACAAAAAACATTTGAAGTAGGAAGGGTAATTTCAGCAGATTTTCAAATGCCAGAAGAATTTGCTGTCTGAATTGGAGAGAAATCTGCATTTTTCAACATGGGAGCTGTTTTCTATTTCAGGAGAAATAATAAAATGCAAATGCAGGCAACAAAGTTGTTTCTCAGTGTAGGGTGAGAACTGGAGCAAGTTTTTTGCATGTTTTGACTGATTCTGATTTCTTTTTCAGTTGGGAAAATTGGTTTTTACAGGTGAGGCCAAAAAGTGGGAAGGTTGTCACTTACAAGAAAGCTGTAATGTAAAGTATGTTTCATTTGTGTCTTCTCCTCCAGGCAATCGAGCCCTGTGGACTTTCTCTGAAGAAGTTCCAAGGCAGGTGGTGAGTACTTTCCAGAGCCTGCTCCTTTCAAGGCACTCTTTAAATTAGTAATAGAAAAATTAAATTAGTAATAGAAACTACAAGTGTTGGTTTTTGTTCTGCATTGGGTGCAGAAGTTTGCATTTGCTGAGATTGTGGCACGGTTTAATTTTAAAGCTGGCAGGACTAGTCTTTTAGTAGGGGTTTGGCATCAAAATGTTAAGCTTTACCTTTGCACCATAATGGATTTCCTGAGACTCGATTAGTGAAATAATGTTATATTTTTAAAAATATTTGACTTCAGGGAAAATCTGTACAAATTATGCTGTATTTTTCACTAAAAGCCTACACAGTCCAGTGGGACAAAGTGTTTTCTGTGTCAGAGAGCAATCCTAGGGGTTTTTTTCCCTTCTGTTCTATCTGACTGTATTAATCTAAAGGAATTCAACTTCCAGAGGGTTAAATGAGCTGCATAACTCACACTAATCTCTGCTGCGTGTGACTGATTTTGTCCTGCCTGCACCCAAGACTTCCATGTATTTCATTTGCATGCACTTCATTGTGTCCTTATTTATAAGTAAGCGAAATATTAAATTGGTAAAGGGCTGCAGGAGGATGAGATTGCTAAGAAATGCTGATGTTGTGGCTTTGCAGCCAGAGAGCCACCTCTTACACTGATGTAAATCAGTGCAATTTCTTTTCCTCTGGTGGAGCTGATCTCTTCCCATGAATGCCAGCCAGGACTCTGCTCTGTAGCACCCTTTCCTGTTTGTTTTTGTTGTTTCTAGAGAAATATGTACCCTGTTTCCTCTTTCAATTCTAGATGTCTTTCCAATGAAATTAACCAAATTATATCATTACCCATTAATTGCTCAGGAAGTTTGTTCTTTAGTTGCATTTCCCTAGTGCACAGGATACAAGCTATTAGAGCTCTTGTGTGTTCAGACTAACTAATGAACTACAGCTGAATGTCCCAAACCTCTAATGGACTTCTCTATCTTTCATATCAATCTGTTTTCCATAGATAAGGTGCCTTTTGATACAGATGGTCCCAGGTTGATCTGAAGTGTCTGTACAGCTAGAATGTAGCCACCTGTACTTGTTTCTTGTTGGGGCAGGGGAGAATGCTGGGGTTTGGTGTGTTGTACTGTGCTTGTGTCCACCTTAAATATGCGTTAATTTTGGCCAGAATATGCTTCTTTAACATTTAAAAGGGTCTTATTTAATGCCCCTTAAATGTATTTGGCAACAATTATATCTTTCATTGATGAAAACATCCCCTACTTAATAAACAGTGTTATCCATGTTTTCTGTATAAGGGGAGCTAATTTAACCCCAGACAGTTCTTCTGACTAAGGCTTATATCTGTAACCCATGAGTCTTACAAGGCCAAAATAAGAATCCTGTGTGCCTTTTGCCAAAATGCTCTTGTGAGTAATAGCTTATGAACCCTTCTTCTTCCCCAGCCCTGCAGCTACGATTGGATCTGTATTATAAACCTGCAAGCTGTTTGTACTGATAATTGCTATATTGGGACCTGAATCATCAGTTGATCTTTTTGAGATGTTGAAAGATGAATCAAGCTCTCTTTTCCTGAGGGCAGAGAGGAGTATGGGGTTGGTGACTGTAATACCATGTGTGTAAAGACCAGGCAATTTTAAACTGTCAGTTTAAATTGTACTTACGATTGGATTTTTTTTAATGTTGTTTCAGGTAACACCTGAATAGGTTATAAATAAAAAAACCCTTCTTAATACTCCAGACTGTGCTTGCCATAGTTAATGTTTCTTTCTCCTGGGTAGTTGCTTTGGGTAGCACTTTCAAAAGCATGAGGGTCCTGTGGCCTTTCAGGGAAACTTGGGCTCCTGATGCAGTTTTGCAAACAGAATTCAGAGGTGTTGGGTGTTTATAGATCGCATTTTTGCTGCATTAATAGTCTCTATCCCTCTTTGCCTGTTCAAATTCAGGCGTGTCCTTTGTTCCAATTTGGGAATATAGATGATCTGTACCAGTACGAAGGTACATCTCCAAAGTGTAACACTTTATGTATGGAGCCTTAATGGTGGTCTGGCTGTGTCAGTTCATATTTAACGTATAGTAAGAGACAGACCTGAAGGCAGACCAGTGCTGAGCCAGTTGGGCATTTTCCAAAATGTCATGTGTGGCCAGTGGCATATGGGTGGCTTCAGAGCAAAGTATAGCATTGTGAAAACAAAATATTTATGAAAGTGCCTGAAAGTAGCTTGAATTTTACCCCAGCGGAGCACACCTGGAAGTGAGCGTGCTGGCCATGGAAGGGGGAACAGGCACTTGTGTGCTCTCCTGACAGGGTACCGGGGGCTCTGATGGAGCAAGCTGCTTACCTGTGTTTCTGCCTGTAAGCACATAAGCAGCTCTGGGGAGCCAGACAGACGATGGGAGACGCGCCCACCTCAGGGCCGCCCTTGGCAGGATGGCTGAATCGGCAACCGGGCTGGGGTCTCCTGTGCCTCGGCATGTTTCGGGGTGCTGCTGCGGTGGTTGTGCTGGGAGGTTGGGGATGTGATGTGGGTGTGAGGGCCATCTCGGTCCCAGGTGCGATGCAGCAGGGCCACAGCGGTGGCATCACTGCAGCCTCTCTGCTGTTTTGGAGGAGCGCGTGAGTGGCTGCGACCTATGGCATGGAAGGCAGAGGATGGGACATGAAATGGCGTGAACAACAGCAGAAACTGCCTGTCTCTTGCACGGACATGGGGTTCTGTGGCTGAAACAGGCCTCCTCGCTTCTCTGGTCCAGAGCTGGTGTGCATCAATGCGACATCCAGGGCTTGAATTTTGAAGTGAAACTTCTTGCAGCCAAACTGTCTTTGAGAAACATTTTATTTTTAAACTGAAAGCTGAGCTGAAATCTACGCAGCCTTTGTTTTTGAGGGAAGGTGGCTCCCCTTGAATGGGAGGTTGCATGGAGTACTGGAGGGTTGGGCTCCTAGAGGTACCTGAGGACCACCTGCGGCTCGACACAGAAATCAAGGAATGCTCTTGCTCTTGGTGCTGGGACGTTTTTGGAAATACTCCTGTGCATAGAGTGAGGCTGTAGAAACCTCCCATGGTCTGGCTCTGGGACCTTTTCCATCAGTAGGACATCCCCCCTCACTGGGATGTCCTCATCCCTGGGTCTCCGTGCCTCCTGGCATGGCTCCTCCTCTGCTGCCCCTGCCAGCATCTCCCTGGCTTCCCCACAGCCCACCCATGTCCCCATATCCAGGATCCCATGCGGTTGCCCTCCCTGTGAGCATCCAGTCTCTGCGGGGAGGAAAAACCAGCAGCAGAGCCGTGATGAGCACCGGGGTGGAGGAGGAGGAGGAGGAGGGAGGGAGCAGGCAAGACAAGGGGGAATTGGAGGCTGTTTTCCCCCATCCCTGGGTATCCTCTGTGCTACAGCCTTGGAAAACTCCCTGGTTTGAGGATTCAAATCCTGTTGGGGAAAGGGAGACCTTTCAGTGCTATTACCTTTTCCTGCTACCTTTCCCCACAGTCTGCTAAAACCCTCTGGAGGAAGCTGTGAGGGCTGTATGTCTGCCATACATACAACTATACCGCGGGGGTGGGAGTGCAATTAATTGGAAAGTGTGTCTTAAAAAAGAACAAATGGGGGGAGCACAACAGCAAATGAAGTACCTTGTGTGAGTGGCTTATGTAATGAAGTAATTAAGAAGAATTTATTATGTTTTAATATGGCACTAATCAAAGCTTGCATTTTTCCTTCTTACCACCTTTAAAAATTGCTATTTGAGTCTGTCTTCTATATTTTCATTATAAATAGGTTTTATTAGTATTTTCACTGTTGAGGCTTTTCTATGTGTTGCACGTTTGCTTTCTGTATATGCTGTTTGCTCATTCAAAGATATTAAGAAGAAAAACAGAATGAATGTGCAACATTGCTGTTCATCCGTGTTTGTTTTTATGAATGAATCTTCTGCCTGGGTGCATACAGGCTTTGGGATTGCTTACTTTTCCAAAACTTCTAAAATTCAAACTTTTTCATTAATTTTTTACTGTAATAGGAAAAATTTAAAAGCAGCCGTTGCTTTTAAAAATATAAGTTCCTAGCCAAGATTTCCAAGCTGGAAGACAGTGGGGTACCAGGTTTGGATTATTCTGTAATAGCGCTGTTTCCCCTGTTGTGTACTGTGCCTCCTACAAACACCACGTGCCTTCTGCATTTTGCATAGATGTTGCTATATGGCATGAAAAAGGAGTGTCTCCTAATGCAAGTATCTCATGTTGATTCACTGCTATACTACTGTTCATCCTCTAATAGCGTGGGATTACAAAGCATTATCATGCTCAGTTTGACTCAGGTAGTGCTATTTTTATTTAAGCTGTATTAAGGTATCATTGTGAATCTTTGGTCTTGCAGCATGGGGGTAATACGATTTGCTATTTCTATAAAAAATCAACATGGCTGTACAAATCCTGTCTATAGCAAGAGCTGCAAAGATTAGTCATGAGCTCAACACTTTTTTTTTTCCCCTTTCTTCTACAGGGAGTCGTTAATTTTTTCATTTTCATGTGACCTCCATCATGTTGGCCAGGCTTGGAATAAAATAAGAGGGTGCCTTGGCTTATGGTCAGGGACTTGGTACTTGCTGGGAGAAGCGTTGGCGTAAGCAGGGGGCTTTGGTGTAAGAGGGCAGAGGGTTTGGGGATGCTCTGTGGAGTTACCTGGGTAGCCACTGAGGGAGTGCAGTGGTTTTCATCCATCTGAGCCCTTGTGGGGTCATCTAATTGAAGCAAATGCTACCTCCCATGGGCATCATACCAGCACTCATGTCCCTCCACCTCACTGACTTCTATATCAGGCCCTGCCCCTCTTAGTTATAAAGAATGTGGTAATTTGGTGCGGATGCTTTTCTTGCTCCTCTCTTCCTTATCACCCTGCAGCAGCTTGGTGCCCTGATAAAGCAAAAATAAATGTACACCCTAGGGTTGAGGTTGGCTGAGGGGTTCAGTCAGAGATATCTACAGACAGCATGTCTGTCTGGCTGGGTGCCTGCGGGTTGGACAGACTGCCAGCTGTTGTGTTTCGGGGGGGGAATGCAATGAGAAGTGAGGTGTGATTTTCCTCAATTGGGACAAATGCGAAAGTGATCAAAATTAGTTTCTTTTGCAATGGGTCTCAGAGGATTTACCACTAAAAGTCAGCATGGTTTGGTTTTAGCTGTTTAGCTACTGCTCCCCCCTTTCTGGGGAGCGCAGTAGGAGGGACATCGCCTACCCTTAAACTTCTCACCCCCAGGATTTGCTGGGATGGGGCTGCTCCAGAGCAGGGGATGCAGCACTGTCTCTTTGGGGGAGTTTCTGGGCATCCTTCTGGCCTTCATCCGCATTTGGAAGGAGAGGTGATGGTTGATGGGAGAAGAGGAGTGGTGATGAAGCGGCTCAACGTGGGCGGTGTCCTGGGCTCCGTATCCCGGGGCGGCCTGGCTGGCGAGCAGCTTAATTGCTCTAATTGGCTTGTGGCACCCAAAGGCACTGGGATCCTGTCAGGAACGCTGCCACGAGCAGCCGCGGCTGTCTCAAGTGTGGTCTCCACTTGTGCAAGTATGAACATGCATGGTGACACATGGGGCCTCAGCCTACTAAAAAATGTGAATGAGCATCTCCATCCCCTTCAAGCCTTCATTTGAAATGAAATAGACATTTAACGATGGGAATTTTCACAGCTTTCTCCTTAATTACCAGGAATACAGAATAACTTCCAATAACTACTTGACTTCTACCTGACAGAAGAAAAGCCAGTGGTAGTGGCTGGATGCTCCACAGTTGTGAGCAGCCAGGATGTCCATTGAAGGGATGAGAAGATGCTGTCGGTTTGCCAGTGCAGCACCACAGCTGGCTTCTTGCAAAGGCTTTCAGTCCTCCTCCCTGCTGATCACGAGCTGTTGAGTTAGGTATGGAAATCAGCTGAAGTTTGAACTCCATTAATGCCATTTAGGGTAGAGGAACATAAATTGTCAATTTTTCCATAATAAAATATATGAATAATTTTGACATGGGATGCATGCTGGGTTTGAGAGTAGCCAGGCTTGAAGGCAGGGAAAAATTTCTGAATATTAATTTAAAGGTTTTTTTGAAGTGAAGGCTGAAAAACCCATCCTATTTTGAGGGTTTTGACCTACCTAATGTGTTTGTTTTTTTTTTAAAAAAAACACTACCTCTCATTTATTATACCCCCTTTTATGCTTAATGTTTATTTTAGCTGTATTTAAGTGTTTTGGTAGCAAAGTTAACCATTTAACTAGTTAACCACTTGCAGACTTTCAGGTCTGAGCATTTTGCTGCAGCTTTGTTGATGCATTCCTGCTGTGGCCAGGGGCTTGGGCTCCATTGCTTTGTAACAGGTTTGTTTGGTGGGCTTCGTGTGGGGCTTTTTTTGGGGGGTGGGGTGTCATGTTTGTGTGTCCCATCCCGTCCCCCCCCAACACCACCAAGTGTTGCATCTATATCTACCGTTGTGTCCAGACATTGCCCTCCTCCTGCATGGCGTTCTGGTGAAGTGCCAGTGGAGCATCAGTGGAGTGGGTGGGGGGTACAAGCTGGTTTTTGTGTGAGCAAAGGGTCTGAGCTAAGCCAGACAATTTTGTTTCCTTCTCCCTAAGCATTTGGTATTTATAAATACTGCCTTGAGTTACCAGAAAATCTTGTCTCTTAGCAATCAAAATCCCAATTGCTCCCTTCCAGAGAGCTGCCCTGCATCACCAGGGGAAGCAGATGTGGCCATCAGACCCTTGTCTAGATTTTGTTGTTGTCTGGGATGAAGCATCAGGATCTGCAGTTGGACTAGATGATCATTGTTGGTCCCTTCCAACTGAACTATTCTATTCAAGTGCAGACAGGATTGGAGAGCTGGAAGAGGACTGGGCTGTAGGTCCCAGCTGGTATCTTTGTTGGCGCGTTGGTGCAGGAGGGGTAGGAGAGATTTTCTTTGCTAGGTGTTTGCTGTCTGTCTGTCTTACACCCTAAAGCCTGAGAATTAATTGTCTCAATTTTGATTTCATCAGCAAATGGAGTGTGGTCACAAAATGTAGTGAATGTGCTACAGTAAAAATGAATACAGAATTCTTAATTACACAAAAAAGAAATTATTTGGTCTTCATTGAATGTCAAGGGGAATATGATTTGATATTTTCTTCAGTGAAATGCCAGGAAAAAAATCATTTAGGAATCTTTGTAATTTGGGGTGGAAATTTCATTTTAGGGATTTACCATCACAAAATTATTTCATGGCATGTCAGTGTTAAGGCATGTATCCTTAAGGGCGTATATCATGTTTCATTGTTATGCGCGTTACTACCTATATGTCAGAATAGTTAATTATCTAGTTCTGACCATTTATATTGGAATCACTAAGGCAGTTTGTTTTTAAGTCTTTTTCTAGGTTAAAATACCTTCTCTCTGAATTACAATGAAATGTTTTAATGCTGTAACAAGGAGCACAATAGATAATGTTAATATAAGAGTATAAAAATAAAACTTCAGGATTCAAAACCTTGAACAGATTTGTTTCAGAATATATGCTGGGAGTACCTTCCCTCTGTTTGCATATGCTTTCTAAGTGGTTTGAATCTGAAAAAAAAGAGCTTTTTCCTTTTGTTTTGGTTGGGTTTGGGGTTTGGTTGGGTTTTTTGTTTTAAGTTTGACCAAATACATTTGACAGATTCTGCTCCTCACTTAAAGAGTTGGGTAAGAGGATTGAGTGGTCCCTGTTCACCACTATAAAGATAGGGGGAGATTAATTTACCTGCAAAATGTCAACTGAATGCAGGATTGATAGAAGATAGCAGGTGCAAAAGACATTTCAAAGCAGGAAAGTACTAAATGTTGAATTTTGTAGAGTACCTGGGAAATGACTTAAGGTTGTCCGCTTGAATCTGTGCTTTTAAAGTTTGTAGGCTGGGCCTCTAAGGAAAGGAGTTTGGTTTTGCAGGCTATCTGGTTCTTCGGTTGTTTCCAGACACTTACCACCTCTGTGGTTGCGTTCCCCTCCAGCCACATGCTTTCTCTGCACCCTGGATAACCTGTGACTCAGTAGAAGAGTGTGCCTTACTGTGCTCTCCATCCCTCCCAAATCCTTCCCATGAAGGCAAGGGAGTTGTTCTATTTCTAGCTAAACAAATGTAAAAGCTTGATTTTATTTCTTACTGCATCTCGAGCATCCTTCTTTCAGCCTCCCATGCTCTGCGAGGTGCCCTGGTCAGGGGTGGTGATGGTTCTGCCTGGGGTCCCAGGCATCCCAGGGGAGCAGAGAGGCATCCACCTCCGTGACACCACCCATGGAGAATCCAGGGTTTATTATGCCTAAATGCAAGTCAAAACCTGCAAGAAGTGGTTTAATAATGGGAATGTCAGCAGACCCCTGGTACAATAATGCTGCTGGATGCTTTCATAAATCTAAGGTTTAGGGATGACAGTTATGATGCATGGCATTGGGAGAAAGTGAAACTGCAGTCATTAAACAAAAATGGGCTTTTAAACTAATGGCAGCTGCCTAAACAGTTTTGCAGTGAAAGAGATTCCCTTAAGCTACCATTCTTCAAATAATACAGGTCCTATTGACTTGAGGAAAGAAAAAAAAAAAGTTATTTTGTTTTGGCGCTGTAGCACTGCTTTTACATTCATCCCAAAGGTCAGGCTGCTAAGTGTTTGCTAGGTTTTAAGCTGGAGGTGTTAGAAAATAATGAATGGCAATGTTTCCAGATAATTCATTCACTGTTATTCCCCTGAATTAAGCCACCTGCAATACCAAGGATTCACACCTGTTCCTAGATGGGTTTCCAAGCAAGTATAGGGGCACTTTTCTCCATCTAAACTTGGCTGTGTTTAACCCAGTAGGTAGTTCTCCACAATTTCTCTGTTACATGGAATTTTATCCAAATATCTCCATCAAAACCTGTTCCAACTCCTGCTGGTTTAAAATTGCGCACAATAAAGCAGCGTGTTGCCTTGTCTCCTTTGAAACCATCATTCCCAGCCTAAAGCTGGAGATGTAAAGATGTATGTATTGCCTTTCCCTTTGTTCCAGAGAGGTCCTGATGGACACACTACCTGTGATCTGAAGTGCATTGGCCAGTTTCCTTGAAGAGGCATTTCAGGAGGGTTTGGCGGTTTCAGAAGACCAACCCGTTCTCAGCCACTGACTTTCAGATCTTTTTAACTTTTAGTTCTCCCCTGCCCAGGCTTGGTTTCTTCCTGAAAATAGCATATTTTGGTTCTGTCACCCTGTCCACCTCATTCTTCAGCTTGATTAGAACTCATAATCCTTTTTCTTTCTTCCCCCCTCCCCCTCCTTTTATTACAAGGAATAGAGGAGAGGACAGAATAACCCAGACTGTGAAAGGATGCCAAACAGCAGAATTTAGTTGTTTTGTGTCATCTCCCTTCATATCACACACAGCTTGGAGCCCACTTCTCTCCTTAAAAGCTCAGTTTCAGCCTGGGGCTGGCTTTGCTTGCTGAGTTACTCCAGACTGATTTTTAAATTATTTTTTTTAAATCATTTTTTTTAAAGCAAACAGTTCCATTAGAAATGTATGTGAAATCCATTGAGAGCAGTCATATTTCACTTCAAAGTTCTCCATGTCATGAAATGACAGTTTAAAGTTGGATGTCATAATGCTTTCTAGTTTTTCTAGGAGAAAGAAAAGAAAACCTGCTAAGACTGAGCAGAGGTTGGAAAGGATGGGCTGGGGGTCCAGACATCTCCTGCCATGTCAGGGACGTTGAGCGCAGCTTTCAGAACCTGATGAGTTCTCTTCCGAATGTCACCTTAAGTCCCAGCTCTCTGCAGGTTTTGGCTGTCCTGGGAGACTGGATAACATACTACTTTCCACCACTTTTTCTCCTTTGCTTCTGTAGTCTCTCCTAACCATAAACATGTTTTCTGTGGGCAGTTTTTTGTGGAAGAGGAGAGGTGTTTAACTGTGGTGACTTCAGCCATGTTTTCTTCTTTCTGGGGGGTATGCTTTAGTCAGGAGAGGAGAGTGGAAGAAGAAAGGTTAAATTAACTGCAACATGAACATTTGAACAGATGGGTGACCTCTGTAACACCAAGAACCGTTTAATTTTAGAAATTTGCAGCCTGTTTTAAGTTGGTCATGCTCTTTACAACCATCTGAGCTTAGGTACACAACACAATTTATTAGCTTACCGCAAAGCTTTGTTGCTTAATTTCCATGCTGTTTGAAACACTGGGGTTTAGGCAGAATGAGCAGGATCCTGGAGCATCAATGGGATCAGCTCCCTTTGTGCCAACTTTCTTTAAATCCCTGGAAGCTGAGGCAGGAGGGATGCTCCTGGTCATGCTGGAAAGAACTCGGCTCCTCTAATTCACTTGCTGCCCCAGCAGAGCTCAGCTCTAGCACGGACAAGGGCCGGACAAGGGCCATGGAACGGTTAATTGTGGGCAGGGTGGAGACAGATAATCATCCTGCCCCAAATCACTTAACCGTCTTAAGGGTCTACCCTTGCGTGCCTGAACGAGCCAACTAATCTCTCAGTGAGCCGCACAAGTGAGCGCTGAGCTATATATGGTACGAAGAGGGAGATGACAGAAAACGATCAAATTCCCCTATCCCACCTCTCCCCAAAAAGCTGTGCACTGTATGGCTGCTTAACGGTGGAAGAGCATCGCTGTTATGGTGGGTTCTGTGTCCTCTGGAGGTGCTTAGGTCAGGGTTGCATATCTTCTGAAAATGTGTAGGCCAAATGGGTGGTGGCTGGATGCAGAAATTCTTGGGAGAAATTCTTTGAATCAAGATGTGTCGGACTAGACCAGTGCTTTTCAATGCTCTTTGTGAGATAGCACCAAATTCCCAGGGGCTGTGCTTTGGACACTTATATGGTGATTTGGAAGAGCAATATCTGCATGGTGGCTACATATGAAGTCCTCAGCACTGTCCTGCAGACCTGCTGGAATGAGCAATGCCAGGGGTCCCATCTGGGATTCAGTGAATCAAGGATGGAGGAACAACAGTGAAGTGCTTGGAAATTGTGTTTATAAGGAGCTTACCATGTTAGTCCACCAAAAAGTGAAAGAAGAAAAAAATCTGTATTGGTGCAGCATGTATTTCTTTTATAGAGGTCTGGCTTATCATTACAGTTGGCTTTTCTTAATTACTGCTAATGCTTCTGCAGTCTGTGCAGTTGGAACTGGAATGTGGCTGGCCCGGAGTCAGGGTGCAGAGGCTTTTATCAGGGCCACTTGGAGACAGGACATCTGCAAGATGTATTTATTTTTTTTCTTATTTGTCTTCTCTAAATAAAAACATGATGCTGTGAGAATGTCCGTTCTGTCCTATTGCTTCACTCCACCAAAGTTGCCATTTTCTGACAAACTGTTTTAGAAAGTTATGTTTGGCAAATGGCTGTTTACTGAATTCCTCTCCTATCGTTGCTGCTTGTCTGTAAAACCCAAGTCTGTCTGTATGCAAGCTCAGCTGTAGCTCAGTTCAGAGCATTCTTTAAAACATAGTTGCTTTCTGCTCGTTTGCTTTTTTCAGCTTTTTTTCTCCCATGATGGGGAAGCTGCAGGTACTTCATATCTGACAAACGCAAATCCAGTACCTGCAGAGCCGAGGGCTGTTAGAAGCTGCGACAGCCGCGTGGTTGGGTTTCCTTGCTTACCCCAAGTGTTGGAGCTTCAGCACTCTTGGCATCCCACAGCTATAACACAGAGAGCATAATGAGGATTAGCTTTGTAGGAGTGAGTTTCTTCTGTCTGTGGAAGACCATGTCAAGCTTCATGAAGGAGCAGCGGCCCATGTTGGTTCCCCAAGTCCTGCTGGCTCAGGTCCTCAACCAACAAGGGAGACTTCTCCATGATAACCTTCAGCAAAATTGGCTTGTCAGGAGGAGACTTGGGAGAGGTAGCTGTGGGTTTTTTTGTTTTTGTTTTTTTTTTAATAAAAGTGATTTCCTTGGGCTTGGTGCCTTCTCTGAAGTGAACTTAACCTGCTTGGGGTACTGGGATTTGTTTTAGAAATAAAATAGTCCTTCATCATGGAGCTCTGTGCAAAACTGTGCTGTTCAAATCATGGGGCGGGAAAGGGACAGTCCCTCAGTGGCACCAGTTGTTGCAGGGGTTTCCTTAAACTGATAAATTTAAGGCTGTCCCTGGCAAAGTGAGCTTAAGCAAGGCTTAACATGCTTTGCCCATAGTTACTGTGATATAACCCAGCTTTGGCCACCTTAGCCTAGTAATGGGTATTTCTGGAAGAAGGTAGGGACTGTAGTTATAAAAGGAAATGCAATTATAAAAGCAAAAGAGCAAACAGTTGTTTATAAAAATTGATACTCAGGTTTGCCTTCCTTGCCTTAAGGTTTTGTCATTAGAAGCAGTTTCTGTAAATACCATCTCTTTCCCCTTGGAGAGATCTCAAATTGCTGGGCTGGAATTGTTGTCTGGGTAATCAATAAACTTTAATTTACATGATGGGTTTTTTCCTTGAAGTTGGTTCTTTCTGTACTAGAGATTGTCTAAAGCCAGTGTAAAATGAAGAAGGGTTAGATTTGACTTGACTCACTTTTACTATATGCTCTTACAATTTTGCAATATGAATGTCTTCCAAAACAATTACGGTTATTGCTAAGTGGACACTAAATGATTAATCTACTAGCAGACAGCCAGCGCAGTAGTGTCTTTGAAACCATTTTTGAGCCTCTTCTCTGCTGTTCTTTTCCTGCAAGACTGGTTTAAAGATAAGACACTGACAATAAAATAAATTGTGATTTGTAGCCTGGTTCTTCTTCAGTCTGCTCCTTTGCTTCAGTATTGTGCTTTTGGCTCGCACTGAGAAGTGTGTAATGAAAGGGGTTTAAAGTCTGCCCTGAGCCAGAAGAACATTCAGTCTTGTATTTCATTTGAGGCATACGCTTAAATTATCATGGGGCTGGCTGGATTTATTTGTGCACTTAGATGCATGCTTAATCCAGGTGAGTAATGATGCTTGAGAGCTTTTGTTGATGGGAGGTCACAAGTGCTCTTCTTTGCGAGTTGGTGGCATCATGTCCAGAGCATGAGAAAATATTCATTGATCATCTTACTATCTGGAGTAGTCCTTGTACTGGGAATACCTGCTTACGTCCTGGTTTTCTTCTCAGAAGGTATCTCTTTTGGCCCTCATGGTGCAGAGGGAGAACTTGCCAGCATGTAGTTAAGGAGCAATCTGATTTGCAGCTGAATTTAGGAAGATAACTAAACACTTTAAAATGCAATGATCTGTGGGAGAAAAGGCAAGACTGCAGAAAAGACTCTAGTTTGGTTCCTCATACATTCTGTAAACTTGTACATTTTTAACATTTTTACAGCTACAAGTCATAAAGCTATGACCATGTGGCATCGAGACAACCAACTCAGAAAATCGTCTGGTGTCTGTAGATGCTGTGGACTTGGCTATGTGCTAGTGCTGGTTTTAATGTCTTTCTGTTTGAGGAGATGTCCTCAGAGTATCTCCTCAGGTTAGAGGTTAAGCTGTTTCTCATTACTTTCAATAGCAATGATATGTTTGGTTGTACGCCCAGTTGAGCTGGCTCAGAGCTGGTAAGCAGCAGTGGAGCTGGGCGTAAGTCATGGAGTTACTCATATAGCTTCTTACCCTTCCCTTAAGTTGTTCTGGTTAATAATATAATAATAACTCTGGACAACAATAGGTTTGCTTCCCTGGGTTGTGTGATGGCAATTCTGTTGTTGCAGAGGTTTTGAGTTTAACTCTCAAACTGCGGGCAGAAAGCCAGTTACTCCATGTATGGTTGAATAGTGGCTTGATGGAGCTACAAACCAGATCACACCTGTGCTACCTGAAGTGGTAGGGCTCATTAAAAAGAAATTTCTGTTGGTTTAAGAAAGAGCTACATCGCCTTGTTGGAAATGTTTTCTCTGCACTTTGAAATATTTTCTCATCCCCTAAAGGCAACCCTGTGCTCTGATAGTAACACTTTCGTTCAAGAACAAGAAGGCTTACAAACTGTCTCATACTGCGCACTTTTTTAATTCTGGCTCTCTCAGGTAAACCAATCGCCTTTTCTTAATTTCACGTGGTGGAAGAAACAGTCATGACAGTGCTTATAAATGATGCAGTTTGTTTTTGCTCAGGGTGCTGAAGTTCGGGAGTGAATTCCAGGCAGACATCTGTGCTACGTTAAGGTTATTCAGAACAAAGCTTGGTTTTAGTCTTAACGTATTTGCTACCAAATTTTAGTAACTAAACATGAGACAGACTGCTCCCACCCAGCAACAGATATGGTTGGTTTGGTGTAGCTTTGGTACCTGTTCCAAAATGGATCTGATGACCATTGTTTAAAAATAAGCACCTTCCCATCCTCCAAACCTCCAGGTGTGGGAGCCTGTGCTGCAACTCCTGCCACAGGAGATCAAAGAGGGGTGATGGTGTGCTGAGGTCAGAAAATGGATGTGAAGATGCTGAAGGAGAGCACCAAGAGCGGTCTTGTCTATGGGTGCTGAGGTATGAGGCCACAGATGGCAATTAATCCCACTTATTTTTAAGGTAGTTTTCTCCATGCGTTGTGAGACTCATTATCCTGCTGTTTAGGTTTCTCTGTGAGTTGGTGGTGGTCAGCGTGTTTCAAAATAGCTGGTTGCATGAAGCTGTGTTGATTGTCAAGTCCAATCTCATGCTGTCACAGAGAGTGAGGAGTAGACTTTAAACTCAAACAAACAAACAGGTCCCCTCTCGGGTGCTTGCCCTGCTGAGAGGCCGTTCACCTCCCTCCCTGATTAGAAACTGCTCCACTTTCAGTTTTAATTTACTCATGGGCTGTTGACTAGTTTGAGGGTTTTTTTTGTCAGCACTACGGGTTTATTTTTTTTCCCATCTGCTGTTCACCATCCTGATGCAGTTACAGCAAAAGCTCTTCTCCCTTCTTGTGCTTTTGTTTTAAGACGCATCAGCCAAGTGCTGCTAGTCTGCCACTTTCCTTAGCCTTGTTTTTTTAAATTTGTATCACTGAAGAACATTTTGATCTTTGTTCTTTATTTTTATTTGCGTGATCTAATTCAGCTTGACTTTTTGGCAATTTCCCTTTACCCCTTTGCTTCCTGACCTCCGTGACACAGCTGATCTGCTGAGCAGCCCTTCCTTTCCATTCCTTGCAGGCACTCTGCTTAGTCCTAATATCCCTTTTTTGGTGATTATTCCTCCAGTTAGATTGGGAATCATTCCCTAGATGTCTCCCCCACTTTGCTTGGCGTTATAAGTACTAGCTCTTCTCCCTCCCCCCCTTTCTTCTTTGCCATAAAGATATTATAAGCTTCTTACAAGTATGTCCTTGAGCACTTCAGTCCAGTTGACTTCCATACCGAGTTCCTTTGATTCCTCAAAGCTTATGGGAAATTGAAAATATGAATTTCTATGTTTCACTTCAGAGTACTCTTTCTACCTAAACCACATGATTACAACTGCCTCCAGAGTTACTTTCTGTGAGCACTTACAGCTACTTACAGTGTCTAAATTAGTATTGCCCTTTTCTAGTTCAGCAGCTGGAGGATTACAACTGCTGTCTGCTGCTTCCAGGAATATCTGTGGTCAGCTTTTAACGTTAATAGTAGGTTCTTCAGTTGAGTATTTTGGGAAGTTACAGTCCCACAGTAAGATAAACCCTGTTAGCGCTTTTACCTCACTGTGGACGTTGCAATCTACACTGCAGTCCCGTGCAAACTCTGTAGGGTGTAGGACAACCTGTGCCTTTGTCCCTCCTTCTTCCAAGCAGCATGGACCCCACAGCAGTCATAGGCCAGCCATGATTGCTGTCATCCTGAGCTGCTTCTGCTTCCTGATTTTTTTTTTCTGTTGCTGTGCCCTGGCTCCCAGTGTCAGTATGTTAATGCTTGATCTTGTTTCTTACTCATCATCTGTGAATTTCTGGCTTAATATCTACCATCCTATCTGCTGCTATTGATGTTAATGTGCTCTTCATTCTCCTAAGTTTTGATGATATTATGTGCTTTTTTGTCCACGTTTACCAATCCCCCTGTCTGTTTATTAAAACCAGATGTGGGAATTAACTGATTATCCTCTCTCTAGAGGTTGTGGTTTGGTTTGGGTTTTTTTGTTTTTTCTTTAGTTTAAAACCCTCAGCTGTGCCTGCTGTGATCATAGAAGGCCATTTCTCAGCCATGGAGAAATGCCGTTTTTCCATGAATGCCTTCTGGTGGTGGAACACCCTAAAGCTTCCCTTGCGTGTCAGTTCTTGAACCATATGGATAACATTAACTTGTAATGTCTTTTCCTTCCTTTTGTAGCATCGAAAGAAAGTCCCCAGGGATGATGCTCAGAGGCTAAGCCTGGTCTCCCCAGGCTCTCTCTGTAACCAAGAGGGAGGTAGGCACCACCAGGGAGCATCTAAAACAGGCTCCTGCTTCAAATTGCCTTCCTAGTCTACTTGTTCCACTGGCAGAGAGACGATCCTCTTCTAGGCTAAATTTAGTCCTGAGCCTTGATCATGCCTGTGGTTGAGTTCTCCATCTGCACGCTGAGAGTGAGAGCACTTCATCTCTTACTGGAAGGCCAAAGATAAACATCTCGGGGAACAAGGAACTAGAATACTCTTAATAATAAGGACCAAATAAAGTGATGTAAGTAAAGGGAGAGCTAAGGACAGTACAGTGGAGCAGCTGGGGGCACGGGACAGGAGAGGAGATGGAAAAAAAGTCAGGCCTCCAACAAATGAGCTGTGGCCTTGCAATCAGAAGCAGCTGAAAGACTTTCATGGTGCAAAGACATCTTGCAGAATCTCTCCAAGCAGGAAGAATGAATCCAGATTGCTGTATCTGCAGTGAGGAATTGTTTTATTTCCCATTAAAAGGGTAGACACAAAATCAGATTTCCACTCTGAGTTGTCTTATATTTTTAGCCTGTAATTGGATTGCAAATACGCACTGGATATTTACATTTCTAGAATCAGGCTCTGGTGCCATTTTCTTAACCAGGATCCAAGTTAATTTGCTGAGCTTCCAGATGGAAGCCATTTATTTCTTTATTACAGATTTGCAGGAATGCTTAATTTAATCTAGATTTTTCTAGCTCAGTAGTTTGCCTATCCTAACATTCAAGCATTTTCCTTACCTCCCCTTCTCTCCCCCCCGCCCCTTTCCCCTTGAACTGAATTATCCACTTAAGCAGAATAAAGAAAATGGGTTTTGCAGAAGGAGCCTCCTGTGTGGAAGCTCTTGGGGAGCAGATTGTCCTTCCATCTCCTGCAGAAGGTTTCCTAAGAGGGGACTAAGTGCAAGGCATAGCTGGTAGAGCCTCTTAGCCCTGTTTCACTTGGTTTGTTGAGGCTTATTGAATTTTGCTAGCTTCTTTGTTTTAAACTATTTAATGATCACCTTATTCTGGTCTAGTACATGTGCTGAATAAAGATGATGTTAAACTGCTGGCTCTTTCTCTGTTGCGGGTAGATAAGGATATTTGCAGGGGGAGGCTCATAATTTTCCTTAGCAACATTCAGCCTCCAGTGCATTGAGTGACTTGTGATTGTATTATAGCCATTTCTTTAATGAAATTTTAACCTACGTGTCTCTTTACAATCACTTCTGCCTGGGGTTCTTAGTCATGCAAACACTATGTATATCATGGCCGTGGCGTGCAGTATGTACTGAAGAAGCAGATGGGGTGCAGACAGGTTAGCTCACAAGAGCCAGCCCCTTTCTTCATTATTGCATTTTCCATAACAGTTAAGACTGTGGTAGGAAAAAATGATGCATCACGTTTTAGCTGCTTTAGTTTCAGAATGAGTGTATTGAACCAGCTTGAGGTCAACTTTATTATTTCTTCTTCCTGTGTTACGAATTTCCAGTGCTCCCAATAGCCAAACCTCATCCCAGATAAACACAGAAGTGCTGCACGGAGAGACTGCATCCCTAAGCCTCGGAGATACAGTGTGCCAAGAGCCACAGGCACACTTGAGAGCTCGTCCTGAGCCAGTTGGGTCAGTGACCTGCAATACTTAGTACATGGGTGAGCATTTCAGTTGTCCTGTGTGGTTCCTGTGTTGCTTATGGTCATACAGGAGCTGAAGGAAGCGGGGGTTGGTAGGGAATGTGCAATATGAAACTGTCCTTCTTCATTCCTTGCTCAGGATTGTTGCCTGTGAGGCAGTGATGATGGGGATGGCGTGATAAGGTACCAGAAGACATCTTTTTGTTCTGCATCTTTACAACATAAAGTCTTGCTGCCTTCTGGTCTGTGGCTTAGGCCCCAAGGTGCTGGGGTGATGTTTTCAGCCAGGTGATGCTCAGCCCTTGCAACGGTAGGGCAAAGTGGGGTAGTTGCTCGCTTCTGGTATAGATAGTCCTTGGTACTTTTAGATTTTGGGGGTGGAAGTGGCAATATTGGTTTTCCCCACAGCAGATGAGTGGACAGGTTTTTGGAGTATTTTATCAGGCGATGGAAGCAATGAGGGCTCATTTCTGGAAGGCAGATGATGGAGCGTGGGACAGGGCCGGGTGAAGTGATCCTGCCGTTGTGCCTGTGAAGGCAGGCATGGGCTCAGCAGCGCAGCCCAGCCTCGGAACGAGGGCAGGGGGTATATCTTGTATGTGCTCCAAGGGTCAAGGTACAACCTGGACCTGATTCCCAGCACCACCGGCAGGCTGTGGAACACCACAAAGGCAAAGGTGGTGTGGTTAACAGTACTCAGGTCAGCATCTGAGGTTTACAGACAACAACTCAAACAGGGTGGGATTTCTTTAGGACCAATAAAGTAATATATGAGATGTTTAAATTCTTATCTTACACATTTGTTTGAATACAGTAATGACTCATTAGTGGGAGAACTGGTTTAGTTTACTTACAGGAGGTGAGATGACATGATAAACTTGAGTAGGATAACAATCTAGTATTTTGCATTATTTCACATTATATAAATGGTACTATAATATATGTTTTATTAGAGCATTGTTTTTTATCTTAGTCTACCACTATAAAAAGGGATGAATATAAAGGAGAAAGAAACAGCATTTGTAGTAGAAACAGAAGCTTCTGAAATGTAGCTGAGAGATAAACTTGTTACATTGAAACGGTCAGCGTTGTGCTGCACATGCAAACTCATTACAACCCTTTAGGAGTTTCTCACAGTCTCTTTCTGCCTTAGTGTGACCAGGACACCAAAAACATGGGATTATCCCTGTGCTCCCCCCAATCGCAGCACCATACGGTGTGCATGTGATGTGAAAATTGCTCAGCAAGGCTGCCCTGCAGCAGCCAGAGCTGGTTTGGGCTACCTCATAAATCCTATTAAGTCAGGAGTGTCAATACAATATGTACAACTTTGGTTCAGAGGGGGCTATTTATAGCTGCAGTAAGAGTATTGTGTGCACAGGGCTTTTCTTTCACACCTGATCAGGGACCTTGGCAGATTCAACATCCATCCCCTTCACCTGCTCAGCAGCTCGGGTGCTAGACCTCTGAGAACACAAGGGTTTTAGCTGGAAATCCTTGTCATCTTCTAAGGCCGTCTGAGGGCCATCATGGAGGAGGAGGTCCTGATTTTCTGCCTGCCTCTGTACAGCATCTCCTCGTCTCCTGGCTCGCCAGGTTCGGCGGTTTGGCTTTCAGGGCATGCAGTGCCCCGCTGTCACCATGAGCACTGCAGTGGGAAGGAGGAGGGATGCCATATACATGTCAGTGATGTCATTAAACTTCTCAAGCTCTTCTCAGTGATGAGTGAGCTTTCTGAAATGTTTTGGGGTAAAGTGCTCAGGATCTGGAGTTTGGAGGGACCAAATGTGGTGGAGCTGCAGGGGCAGGGTAAGAAGGAGATGTGCTTGGCCTTCATGGGAAGGATGATTTACGCACCCCGTCAGTGATGGCAGTTTGTGGTTTTAGGGTCTGGCTGTGGAGATAGGAAGGACTTTCCTGTAAGTTTCCAGCCTGGGGTAATCCAGCGGTGGAACGAGGACCTTCTTTGTGACCTTGTGTTCACAGTCTGGTTTTAGGCTTTGGCATTTGGTGAGCACACTAATGGTATGTAAACAAATTGCCACAAATTTAATTTTAAAATAACACAGCATTAGTGGAGTACAAATAGCAAAGACCGGTGAGAACATGTTCCTTCCTGCAGCCGGCCTGGGCTGGGGTCCCCCCACCGCCAACAGCCCCCTGGGATGCTGCTGTGAAGTGCAATCAAATGTGCTAATAAAGCGTACAAGCTTTCTGCATACTTGCTGTGTTACATCAAGCAAGTTGATTATAGGGGCTGTTTATTTTATGGGGTTTTTATATTCTTATTGGGAGCCATTTGTCAGTCTGCACAGAAATCTGATTAGCTGAGAATTTCTAGCTCTCTGGTATATGTTAACCTATGAAGTGAAGGATGCAGCAATAAACACAGCCCATTAGGCTGCTGGAGAAGTCTGTAGGCTTCTTTGGAGGGTGGAAGGGAGAGGTCTTGACACTTAAATGCCTTTCCCTTGGGAACTCGCCTGTGTTTGGTGTGGGCGTTCTGTGCCAGCATCCCTTGCAGGGGCTGGCAGCCCATTTCAGTCCACTGGTGCTGCTCTATGCTGCTGGAAATCTGAGGTCTGAATGTCGGTGGGTCTCCGTGCCCACACCGGTGGTGAGCTGAGAAGAAGCTGCCTTGCTATGGGTGGTCTCGTGTGGGAAGGGAGCAGAAGGCTGGTGTCACTGCAGTTTCAAATCCACCCCATCGGCAAAGTGGTGTTGGCAAAACTTTGGGCAGCGGGAAGGGGAAGATGCTGCTTCTGCAGAGCAAAGAAACAAGAAATTGTAGCTGTCTGTGGTGCTTCTGCAATGCTTCCTAGAAGTAAGCACGCTGCTCTTTGCAGAGTGTGGTTCATTAGTTAAGTAGGTTTAAATTCAACTTTCCTTCAGGGTATGGGGCACAGTACAAGGCTTCCCCTTCGCCTAGCAAATGCACCTCTCCATCGCTCTGCATAAAATAACTTTCAGTTTTTTTAGCAAGGGGATACTTAAACTTGGCACCAGGCACCTCGGTGTGTTGTGAGAGGGTGTTGAATCGGCACTGTACGTGACTGCATAAAGCACGGACAAGGTGACTAATAACACCTGCAGCCTTGCAGTGATAGTTTTGTGAAATGCCGCCAGTGTAGCAAAAGCCCAGGGCTCTTCTCATCAATATCCTCTTCTTTTTGCTTAATTACAACAAAAGATTTAATTTTTTGTTAATAGTGTACGAAAAACTTTTGGCAATAAGGTAAGCAGAGGCTGTGGAAAGCTTCGCCCTCTGTGGTGATGCATTCAGGATGCCGCTACCAGCATCACATGGGGTGAGGTGGTTTGGGGCAGCAGAGCGGTGCTGCTCACATCCCCATCCTGGCATCCCTGAAAGAGGCATCCAGGAGAGGATAAAGGTGTATTTTTAACACTGTTTTGACAGGATGAGTTCAGCTGCTTGGTCAGGGTGGATCTGGTTTGCAGCGTGCCTGAATGACGTGTCAGCATGTAACCTGCCCCGTCCCTTCTGGGCACCCTGATACATTGATCTGTTTTGAAAACCCAGTCTGCCTGGTTGAGACGGTCCAAGAGGGCTGACTGAGAATGAAGAAAGGGGTGGTTGTTAGCTAACATCATCTGATGTCTTAAAGCCAGCCTGTGTCTCACCATGTGTTTGTTGGGTTGGACTGGGAAAAGAAGTTCCCATCAGCTCTGCTTCTTAAAACACACAAACATATTTGCCAACCTTTCCAAAAGACTTTTGAATTAAGGTATCTGCAAGGCTGCATTGAATCTACTTTTTATCCTAGTGTAGAGGACCACTGAGTGGTTGGAGTGACCCAGCTGTCTTAGCTTCCACCTTTTTATGTTCATGAACATCTTCTTTTTATTGAGGTTGGGGAGCAAAGCTTGTGTCTTCAAGTCTTGTAGTGCTTGAAGCTGTCCGGTCCATCCCTGAGCTGCTGTGCAATGGCGTACCCACCAAATTTTTCTTGTCTTGGAGGTAAAAATTGGTAATGAGATACTAAAACTGAGGCAGATGCCTTCTTATGATTTTCAGTGGCTTCATTTTATCTTTCAAGTTTGCTGTCATCAAAATGACAGCTTACACTTCTTGTCTAAGCAGTATGGTAACCAGCAAGTAGTGAGGGCATTTTTCTGCCTGGGATGAGGCATCACCAGTGACATCAGGGTGGTGCAGAGCTAGTGTGGCATTTGCAAATGATCACTCCTAAAACCAGTGCTGTGATTAATTAGGGTTTTCAGAGTTCTGGAACAGTCATTTCTATATTAATAATGTGCACATCTAAGTGGCCCTCTGCTGGCATGGGGTTTCTCTTTGAACAGAGGTTGAAACAGGTAATTTTGCCATTAGAGCCTGAATATATAGCCACATCAGGCTGTGGGCACAAACTGTGTCTTGTGTAAATGTATTTGCTCCTTGACAGTTTTCCTCTCTTTGATGCAGAAGTCTTGCTGCTATAGGTGTAGATATGTGTATGCTGAGCTAATGCCCCTCTTTTTAAAGAAAGATCTGTAAATTTCTAATAGACACATTTTGGAAAAGCAGGGAATCTTTCAACTTTTGTCTTTATTTTAACTTTGAGGGAAACTAAGTGCTGTACCAGCAATTCCCACAGTGGATGGGTGACCAGCCAGGTGGTCTCCTAGCTCCGAAAATTCAGCCTGGAGAGCTGTAGACTGCAAAACCATCAACTGCTTGGAAACCTTTCAACCTTTCTACCTGCCTGCATCTCTGAAACTAAACCTTAGGGTGTCTCTTGAGATCCTGTATCTTGTTTAACCACAACACTCAAAGATACTATAAGTAATGATGTCTGAGGAGCTGCAGAAGTGAAGCAACAGCCAACTCCTGGCTAGTAGGGATTCAAAACTGTGTTTGAACTGGTGGGAAGGAACGAATAATCCCATGCTAGCTCTTCTTTCTCTGAAACTTCTGCAGCGAAGCTTTGGAGGTGTGAGCTGCATCTTCTGCTGGTGCTCCTGGATGTCCTGAGCCTGGATGGTTTTAGGGGAGGAGGGGGTTTTAGGAAAGGGGGACACAAGCCGAGAGTGGAGCCACCTGCCCACTTTTATGCCATAGCAGTGCTAAGGGCACGTTCCCTCTCCAAGCTCTCTCTTCAGGCTTTGCCTGCTTCGTGGAGAGACTTAATTCAGTGTTTGAGAGACTCTTATTTTCCCCGTGTAGGAATGAGGATGCTGAGGCGGGGGGGATAATGGAAACGTATGGGGTGATAATACGGTGATGTTTGTTCTCCACCATCGCCCAGGAATTTCTGAGTGTCAGAAGGGTGTAAAATGTAAAACCCATCGCAGGGCGGAGTGAGGGTGTACGCGTCTTTTGTGTGTGTGTTTTCGCTTTGTATTCAAGAAAAAAAAACAACTCGTCTAAAAATAAACTCCCGGCTCACCTCCGCTTCCTGGTTTGCACAGGCTGCGGTGGAGCAGCCGGAGGGATGGGGCGGCAGGGCTGGCCTGGGGAACCCCCCACCTGAGCCTGGAGCGGCTGGAGGGGCAAGGTGAGGGGGTGAGCGGGGGGGTGGCTGGCACCCCCTCGGGCAGTCGGCGTGTGGCGGTCCCTTCTCCCTGTGCTGGGGGGTCACGCTGCCACCGGTCAGTACGTAGGGTGTCTGTCCTGCGCGGGTGGCTGCATGGATTCCCTCTACGCCTGTAAATTCACGTCATAGTGCGAACGTGCAGGTCCTCCGTCGGTCCCGAGCGTGTGTTTTGGCGATGAGGGAGGTGGTTGGCTTTAAAGCCTAAATCCCCAGAGTGCTTTAGAGGTCCGGGTGCTGCTCTGGGCAAAACAGGTGAGCAAGCAGAGCAACCGTGAAGCCGTCAAAGATGCGTAATATAACGGCAGCCTCTCATGCTGGTGCGGCAGTGTGGTGTTACAGCTGTATAACCAGCACCGAAACTCAGCTGGAGAGCCACCAGGACGCTGTGCAACGGCAGCCGTGCTGGCTCACGGGGGGCTTTGCTCTCCAGGCAGGGAGGAGCAGCGTGGTGCTGGGGCGGTTTGCTGAGCCAGGGCTAGGAGAACTGCAGATGGGAACCGAGAAAGGCAGCGGCCGGCTGAAACCACAGGGCAGCTCCATTCATCAAGAGTTGCCCGGGAGCGCATTATTTTTTTGTTAAGGATGCTACGACATTTCCTACTTTGTTGCCTTTTCTTTTCTTCTTTTTTTTTTTTTTTTTTTTTTTAAAGAAAACTTAATGATATTGTGCAGGGGATGCACAGGCAATTAAAATGTTCGTAATACTAAAGTGTTTACAAATAAGCTGACAAAGGCAATAGGAAGTTGCGTTGTTTTCTCTGCTTTTTACAGGCAGGATTGAAACTCCCCTAGCTTGTGGTCAGTAAGATATTGCAGAGCCTGGTTCTGGCCTGAACTGCCAGCAGGGACCTTTACTTTCTTCTCCATGTGAGCTAAATCCATTTTACTCCATGAACTTTGTTTTTTACCTCTATGAATCTACCTTGCTTGTCTCAAATCCAGAAGCTGATGATTTGGAAAGATTTCTCTGAAAGTCCTCCTAAGTTTTATCAGTGATTTCTTGTCATCGGGTCTACCGACATATATATTGTCTGTATATTTACATTGCATGTTTGTACTTAACAGTGTGTTCTCAGAGGTTTAGCAACCTCCTGGAAAAATTTGCACTGAACAAGGAAGCAACCTGATGTGGGGGGATCAGTGGCTTCAGTCTTTCATGATCTTGTTTTTCTGACCTGTATTAACATATTTTTCCCCCAGCCTGGAGGAGATGGCGCTTGCAGGTTCAGCACTGGGCTGGCAGAGCAGCACCAGGGAGGTACAGGCTTGCGGAGGGGTGGGTTGCCTATCTGGGGCAGCCGATGAGAAGTATCTGGCATTTTAAAAGCATTAGTGGACGATGGATATTATATCTGTATGTAAAAGGTACTTTAAAAAGTGCCTGGAGGGCTTGCAGATTGCCCATCTAGCTGACAAAGCATCTGAATAGCAGAGCTGCATGGGGGAGCATCTCGCTGTACTTAGGAGTTTTCTGAGCAGGCATAAAGTTGATGGATGCAATTTAGTTTCTGGAAGACTGCAGGCAGTTTTGCACAAGTAATCGTGACAGGAGTAATTATGGGTGAAAAGAGAAACATGGCGGAGCAGGGCTCTGGTCAGAGTCACAGTCTGGGTTTCTTTCCACCTTTTTTTCCCCAAAGAAAGTCCAAGCTCTGGTGGCTCTGTCTCTGCTGCGTGGCCCCATGGGGATGCTCTGGGCTGCGGTCACTGGGTACCAAAGCACCCGGGGAAGAGATGCTCCTTCATTGACTCAAGTGGTGGCGCAAGGGCTGGGTGTTTAACGAGGGCTGCCGTCACCTCATCCTTGCTGATGCTGCAGCCCAGGGATGACTAGCTGCTTTTTATTAACTGTAGTTATTCATCCACTTGGTTTTCCTCTGTGGGCGAAGAACTGGTTATAGTGCAGGGATGCTCTTTGGTGTGTCCGGCGGTTTCAACTTGCCTTGAATTTTGGACTAATTGCTGCAGCAATCAAATTTGGTGTCTGAAGGCAGCACCACAGTCATGTGTGATGGGAGGGGACAAAAGTAATTTTTCTATTTAGCTCCTCTGAAGACTTCTTTTAATCTGGCCAGTTTGGCCAGTTTTGTTGTTGTTTGGTTAGGTTTTTCATATTTTGAGGTGTGTATGTGGATTTTTTCGTTATTAAAGAAAAGACAAAGTAATAGCTCCTTGCCTCTTTAACGTAATGTAATTAAGACGGAGGACCAAGCTATTGAGTGGTTCTGGCTAAAGCTGTGAAAAAGAATAATATTAACTGCTGTTATATGAAGAATCTTCCTTTTTCTGCTTTTATGTTGATGACTGCCTGTTTAAATTTTAGCATCTGTTCCTGTAAGAATGTGGAAGGAAGAAATGAGCAGGCTCAGCAGAAACTGAAACCCAGCCTAATCTCATGCTGTAGTAAAGGCTCAATAGTCTCATTGTCTGTGGGCACTTCAGCAGCAAACCCAGGAAAAAAAAACCCAAAACCAAACCAGCATTGAAAACCAGAATAGATGGCAGAGAAAGCATCAAAGGCCTTTTGTTGTTTTCCCTAGCATCCCGCAGGCTCCACACGTGCCCAGCAAGCACAAAGCTCATCAGCAAACTACCAGGAGCTTTGCCCTGCTGCTCGGGGTGCTGGGCATGGGGTCCTGCAGCCGGTGGTGCCAGAGCCTGGCTTTACCATCACCGGCGGGGCAGGCGGCTCCTGCCAAAGCTCTTTATGAGCTTTCCGAGGCTGGCTGCTGTGCATCCCGCAGAGTCCTCCTGTCCTTTCACCCTGTGCTTCCCCACTTGCGTAACTGACTTAGGCATTACCCTCCCTGCTCTCCTTGCCGTGTCTTTGGCACTCGTGCATCACTTGGCCTCTTTGTTTTGATAAATGACTTTCCAGCCAAGTCACTCCTTAGGTGAGGCTGGGAGTGTTTTGAAGCAGAGATGCTAAGTTTACATTCTTGCCTATTTAATTTTGCAGATCTATTTCATACCTAGACTCACTGGGATTATTTACTGAAAGTATATGGAGAATAATACTTCTCATTTAAAAAAAATCCCTGTATCTTGTGAACTCATGATGCTTTCTGTGGTCAGAAACCAAAAGTGGAATGGATTTTTTTTATTATTACTTTATCAGACTGAGAGAAGGGTAGAGATTAGTAGAGCATAAACAGAAGGAAGTAAAGCAGCTCTCAAGTGTTTTAATGATATGAGTAGCTAATTTGTTTAGTATGAGTTCTGTCACTGAGCCTTCAGTTTCGCACTTAGGGTTTTAGTTTGTTAAATACAAATAAATAAAGCATGGAAATGGAGTTTCTAGAAATTGCGGCCCAGCTTAGCTGTGCATACGTTCTTCAGTCCCGCATGCACAGTTGCTCAGTCTGTGCTGGTATTCCCCAGCTGGGCTTTTACTTGCAAGGTGGTGTCATGTATTTTAACTTACTAATGCCATAGACAGGGGTTGTGTGCTCCCTCAGCCATTTTGCAGATGACACTGAGCTGAGTGGTGCAGTTGACACATCTGAGGGAAGGGATGCCATCCAGAGGGACCTTGACAGGCTGTGGAGGAGCGGGCCCATGCAAACCTCATGAAGTTCAACGAGGCCAAGCACGAGTTCCTGCACCTGAGTCAGGCAGCCCCCAGTGTCAATACAGGCTGGGGGATGAATGGATTGAGAAGGACTTGGGGGTACTGGTGGATGATCCAGCTGGACATGACGTGGCAATGTGCGCGCGCAGCCCAGAGAGCCAACCGTATCCTGGGCTGCATCAAAAGCAGCGTGGCCAGCAGGTCGAGGGAGGGGATTCTGCCCCTCTGCTCCGCTCTGGTGAGACCCCACCTGCAGTCCTGCCTTCAGCTCTGGGGTCCTCAGCACAGGAAGGACAGGGACCTGTTGGAGCGGGTCCAGAGGAGGGCCACAAAAATGATCAGAGGGATGGAACGCCTCTCCTATGAGGACAGGCTGAGAGAGGTGGGGTTGTTCAGCCTGGAGAAGAGAAGGCTCCAGGGAGACCTTATTGCGGCCTTTCAGTGCTTAAAGGGGGCTTATAAAAAGATGGAGAAAGACTTTTTACAAGTACCTGTAGTGACAGGACAAGGGGCAATGGTTTTGGACTGAAAGAGGGTAGGTTATAGATTGGAAGAAAGGTTATAGATAAGAAAGAAATTTTTTATGATGAGGGTGGTGAGGCACTGGAACAGGTTGCCCAGAGAAGCTGTGAATGCCCCATCCCTGGAAGTGTTCAAGGCCAGGTTGGATGGGGCTTTGAGCAACCTGGTCTAGAGGAAGGGGTCCCTGCGCATGGCAGGGAGGGGTGGGACTAGATGATCTTTAAGGTCCCTTCCAAACCAAACCATTCGGTGATTATTCCTGTGAGATCTGGTGCTAAAATCTGCACTTGTTTACTGGCAAAGGCTGATATTTATACTGTACTTGAACAACTTTTGGCACTGCTGCTTGATGAAGGTAAGCAAAATTCCTGTGTCTGAGTGGAAAAAAATGTTCTTCAAGTTTAAGACATCTAATATTTTCAGTCAGGATAAGTGTAATGATGAGCTGGGAGGCAAAGGTAGGAAAGAGGTCCATAACCTTTTGAAGGAGAGGAAGCAGTTATATTTTTTTAGGCTTGCCAAGTATTGCCATTTATCAGGCAGCTCCTCTTTATTCCCAGCCCTTGTCCTTGGACCTGCCCAGGACTGATTTGAAAGGACCTTCCACCTTGTCAATGCAGGGTGATGTTTGCTGCTGCAAGATGCATTTCTCTAGCTGGCTGCTTGGCAAAGCAGCGAAGTCCCATCAGCTGCCTTTCTACTTAAATTATCCACTTTTTGGCACAGCAACAAGCTCTTTTTAGCCCCGTGCATGGTGCCTGGCAGATCTGGAGGCCAGATCTCAACTGCCACTTCTCTGCATCGCAGCAGGAGCCTTCCAGCATCCTGCTTTTAGGCTGGGACAGCCGCCGGGAGAGCCAGAGCAGCGGCTTCACCGCTGGTTAACTTTAACACGTACCAGCCTAAGATGTGCTCTTAGCAAAGAAATGGTAGCTCCCACTGCTTGTACAGATGTGTGAAAACAGGCTACTCGTGTTAAACACAGTGCGGGCTAGAGCGTGTTCATGCTGTGGTTTTCTCCGGGAAAGCTGCAGGCGTGGAAGCACTGGCTGCAAGAGCAGCATCAGGAAATTGGACCTGTTTTAGTGGGGTTATTTGTGGGTAAAGAGTGGTGCTCTTGTTGAAGAGCTCTGTAAGCTCTGCCTGCAGTGCTCCTGGCAGCCTCTGTGGCTTCATGGTGCAGCCTGGAGAAATGTCCTGCTGCAGCTCCCCTCCCTGCTGGAAAGAGCAGTTTTGGTTGAGAAACAGTCACCTTTTATAGGAAAAGTCGATCTGGGGGCTTTATGCATACACAAATTTTATTCAGTGGCGTGCCGAGACATGTAGGGGTTTTAAGCTTTTTCGCGACTCGCATGTCGGCAGTGATGGGCCGTTGGAGCGAGTGCCCAGCTGAGCAGGCTTGTGCCTGGCCAAAGCTGCCTGCATGCCCCAACGTACATCCAAATGCTGTTACAGCATAGCCCAAGGTTTTGGCAAACTTGTGGTATGTTTGCGTGGCTTCTCCCCATCCATTTGCTTGTACGGTGACCCAATCCAGGGTGCCTTTCTGGTTTGCAAAGGGTCCTGCCATGTTGCTCCAGTGCAAGCACTGCTTGGAGCTAGGGAAGGAGCAGTGCCTGCTCACTGTGGTTCCACCCATGGGGTAAAACCACAAAGGGCACACTTCTCTTGATGTAAAAAAAAAAAAAAAAAAAAAAAAAAAGCTTTTCTCAGTGGCAAATCTCTCAGTGACTACAAGTGCCATGTATATCTAAGTGTGCATGAACACATGTTTGCTGAACTGCTTCTCCTGCCCCTACGGCTGATCCTGAGGCCCTTCACGTTCCAAGGGGACTGCAACCTGCTCATAGCATTCAGGGATATTTTCAGTCACCTTTTTTACTGCTCTAGTAAAGGGGGATTTTAAAATTTTACTTTCAGAGCAAACTGCCTAGTGGCCTTTCTGTTTGTTACAGCTGTTTCTCTGACAGACCAGATCTGAATCTCCCCCTGTAGGAGGAAAAAAACCTTTATTTTGGATAAAATACAAACATATGTGTGTGAGAAGCTGCACTTGCTGAAAATGTTTTCTAGTACCCAGATCCTATTGAATAGCAAATAGAGAGTGATTGTGGTCTCCCCTAGTTAAGGCTGTGGTTAGATTTGCTTGGTTGGTTTTGTACAAGCCTGCTGTTTTGTTTATGAAACAAATATGCCATTATTCCCTGTTCTCACACTGTGGATGAGTGATAGAAGTGGTCTTCCTCGGTTGCCTGACACTTACAGCTGGAGAAGAAACTGGAAAAGTCTTGTGTGATTTGCACCACTAGGTTTTACACGTGGAGACGTTCCAGAAATGTGTTGGGTCACTTATTTCTTAACATTGTGTCTTCCACTGAGCTTCACATCTCTTCCATTAGACCTTCTCAGGGGATGGGTTTTGAAGCTCCACATTTGGGAGTGCACAGACCAGATATCTGATGCCACAATGCTGCCGTTTAACGTGAAAGAAGATCAGGATGTGGTTCTGAGCGAGCTGGGTAGCCCTGGGGATGGAGTCACAGAAAAGGCATGAAACGTAGGGGCAATCTGTATCTGAGCAGAGAAGAAGCTGCTCATCTGGTAGCACTGAGAGGAGCCCAGGCAGAGCTGAACACAGATTGACCCAAGGCACTAAGGTGAGAAGACAAATCCCCTTCTTGGATGAGTTCCCAGTGCAGATAAGGAAACTCGGTGTCGAGATGAAACCTTGTCCAAGATGGTGTGTGTGGTCCTGGTGGCCACGAGTCATGAGGCTGTCACTGCACTAAGTCTATAGGAGGATTTCTATGACACAGGGAAAGGAGAAGGTCTGTCTGAGAGGGGGCAAGAAGAGCCTGGTCATTTAAGCCAGGAAAGCCAAGACTGATGTGAGAGTGACGGCTCTCTATCTGTGTGTGTAACAGAGGGGAAGTTCTAGAGAACCAGAGCAAATGTGGTCACTGGCACTGAATACATTCAGGCTGGAAATTAGAAGATGATGTTGAGCTGGTAGAGGAATGAGGTCCGTGACTGCGATAGTGGGAGCAAAGCCTGGCTGGCTTTTGGGATGAAGCTCAGGAAGAAGGTCAATGAGTGATGCCACATCTGCCATATCAGGGCCCAAAAATGGTATTTCCAAGAGGAGCAGCTCATCTTTAGGAATATTGAAAATAATGAGTATTGACTACATTAAAGTGCAAGTATATTGAGCTACATCCACCCAGACATAGCTCTGTACGGAAGCCATTAGGACAAAGCTGAGTAACAGAAGCTTATAGGATGTGAAGATGGCTTGGAAACAACAAGAAAAAGAAATAACCTACAATAGCCAAATTGAATTTGCAGGAATGGTGGCACTCAGCATCTTCGCTTCAGTGCATGCCTGTGGTGGATATGCCACCTCTTCAGGGCTGGCACTCGGGCAGATCTGTCCCTCTCACCCCTGGCTGCGAATTCAGTATCACCACAGGCTGTGTCTTACTGCACTTCGTCTAATTTCAGCCCAACAAAGCTGCCCTCTCAGCTGAGTGCTCACTGTATTGCCATAATATGAATTAGTAGACATGACCCAGGAGTTTTATAACACCAGTACGTTTGCTGAGCGCATTTTGTTGTCCACTGAACCTAGTACCTGGCAGATAATTGCTATGAGAAATAGTTTTGACTCTTTTGCTCCTTTGTAAAACCAGGGAGGAATTGATAACTTTATCTCTCCCTGTTTTGGACCAAGTGCGGTTTCGATGGCTATCTGGGCAGCTCAAAGCCACAGGCATCTGTTCCAAACCAGTGGGTAATTGCTTTGTGCAAAGCCATTCATGAACTAATTTTTTCCTCCAGGAAGGTGAAGTTTGTTTATTCAATCCCATTTCAAAGCAATGCCATTTCTTACTAGAGACCGTAGCAGAAATGTGTGCACAACTTGGTTCTTTCTGACCTGCCTTTGGTTTTGTTTTGAGAATATAATTTGGAGTATATTTTTTTCCACATTGCTTCTTAATCTGTCTAGCCTGATATTTTCCAAACCTGTGGTTTCCTTCCTTCTCTCCCGCATTTTCCATTATTAAATCTTCCAGCCCACTGAAAATATCCGAGATGTAGATTTAAGCAACTTTGGCACAGCACAAGTTGTCTTCTATTGGGTTAATAGGCTCCAGCACACGAAGGATGGGTTGAAAAATGACAAACAGGTTTCTTCCCACGGTCTGACACCCAGGGCAGGTGAGAGATGTGACAACTGAATATGTACATTAAAATGGACAGATAACTGATGCAGTACTGTACAGAGGAAAGATCTGGGTGGTCTGCAAATATGTGTTACTGTATTTAGGGTCTGATTCTGTTACATCCAAGCAAAGTAAATATTCCATTGGTATTCATTAGGAGTGGGGGTTTTTTTGCTCAGTGCCAGTTATTTGCTTATCAGTACTGTTGCCCAACCTACAGGTTGTCCTGGCTCCAGTGTTCTTGGTCTACATGTAGGACTGTGCAAGAGGCAGGAGGGAGGCAAGGGGGGGAGGGTCTGGTGTGGCTGCAGAGGTGGGGAGGGAGGGATGGATGGAGCAGGTTGAGTGTCTCTGTCCATCAGCATAAAGGGGCTGCTGCAGTCCTATTAGAAAAGGCTAAAAGGTAAATGGGCCCGAGAAAAAGTGTGATGTCAAGATGGCATTGCAAAGTCTAAATGTAGCTTCTTGATTTTCCTTTTTGAGCAAAGGATGTTCTCAGGGGGCAAATCTGGCTCTGCAGCTTTGGTGGGGGAGCTAAGAGCCCTTTTTTTATCTGGATGGTGCCAGTCGCAGTAGGACTGTGGGCAGCCCAGCCTTCCCCTTCCCACCAACGTGGTGGGAACTGCGGCAGGGTGGCTGCATCCCATGGGAGACCCACAGCAGCCTTCAGCCAGGTCCTAGCCAGATAGGATTTTCTTCCAGCAGCAGAATCTTCCTTTTGGTCTTCAGCAGGGCTCGGGAGGACGGTTATTTAAAGCCCTCATCCTTTCTGTGGAGTATAGGAAGTAGGAAGCGCTTCCTCCCCGTAGATCTCTATCCAAAGCTTTTGTCCACTTCCTTACAGTCCCACCCTGTTTGGAGTTGCTCCAAAACCCAGCATGCCAGGGCAATGTGCCGTTGTTCAGCGGGGTCATCCTCAGCCGCGGCTCCTCTTTTTTTCCAAAACAGAAGGTTTTGGCACCAAAATGCCAAAGAGCGCTGTCCTGGGTTGGGCTATGGGAGATATAAATGCCTGTCTGTCCACCCTGCCCCACCACCTCTCCAGCAGTTGGAAATGTTGGTGTTGCAGAGAGGAAATATGGGGGTTGAGCTTCCTTTGGGAGCCTGATTGATGCTTGCTGCTATGTTCTACTTCTGAAATGTAAGGTAGATCTCAAAATAAGTCTCACAAGTCAGGATCTCTGCAGTAGAGGGTCAAGAAGCTAAAAAAATGTGTTGACTGCAAGAATGTGAGGGCCTGAAATGCTTTTAAGGTACTGTGTACTCTTTTCAGAGCATGGGGGGAAATATGGGGCTATTTCTGTTGTGCTGGGTATATCTCAGGAAAGTCCAGTAGCAGGATCGTGCCTGTGTTTGCAGAGGGGAGAGAGAAGAGACTGAACAGGAGGCTCAGCCAGGGCAGAGCATCAGCTGGAGATCTACCTGGTGCCTCCATGGTCCAGACTGCCTTCAGCTGAGCAGATAAAGCTTCACCTTCCTTTGGCAGGAACCTCTTCCCTGATGCCAGTGTCACTCCAAATATCTACATCAGTTTTGGAGCTGACTCTGCTGACCCTGAAGGTGGTGCGTTCACTGGCCTTCCCTTTTCAACATACTGCCAACGAGAAGCTGTTGGCAGGCTTCAAGGTGAAGGGAAGCGGCCTCTCTGTTCTGTGCTGAAAGTTGATGTCTGCACACCCCAGGAGAAGGCATCACTTCAGAAACTTTCCATTAGTGCACCATCCTCCACCAGTGTAGCCCTCCTTTTAACCACTGCCATGTCCTTTAAACACTTTTTTCCTGTTTCTCTCAAGAGGAAAAAATAAATGATAAATTATTGTGTTGACGTTACGCAAATGTTGCACTTACGGAAAGGTCTTGTTGACGTGGTTTCTCACACAGGATACCTTCTCATGCAGAAAAGTTGCTGAAAATTTCTAGGAAAATAGGTATGTCATCCTTGGGGAAGGGAGATTAAAAAAAAAAAAAAAGACAGCCTGGTGGCTAGCATGGATCTTGGTTTGTGAAAGATGCAGAAATTGGTGAAAGTGTTGGGTTTAGTAGGATTTTCTGTAGCCCTGTTAGAAGTGGAGCTAACTAGTAGTTGATATCAGGTATAACTTAGGGTCTCTTCAGAGACCAGAGTAATAAAAGAAAAGATCAAAAAGTGGCTGAGGTAAGTATCATGGTGTGGCCAGACCTGAAGAGCTTATGTGTCCATGGCCTGATATGTTAAAATCTTACTGGTTAAGTATTTTTTTTTTTTTTTTTTTTTTTTGCCTTTACTAAAACAAAGTTCATAAAGATAGTGCCATCTGAAGGAGAGACCTTAAGGTGGTATCAGGAGTAGGTTTTCTTCCTTGTCCCCTTCTCCCCCCATGAATGTCCACCTTCAATATCGCTGTTGAGAGAAGACTCTTGTTTCCTGTTTTTGCGGCACCGAGGCGGTGGGACAGGATGTGCCCCATGTGTGGTCTCAGGTGGAGGTCAGCTCTTCTCATCCCACGCCTGTTGGGGTGCTTCCTGCTTCAAAGCCATCACATCTCCTTCCTGTTACCATACCCAGTTAGGGAGGGAAATACACCCATTTGGCCACTACTGGCATCACTTAGATATAAGTATAAAATTAAGCGTGATTTGATTTTCCATTTGCTCTCTTACCCAGCCTGTTGACGGAGACCCAGCCTGTTGACAGAGACTCAGCTCCAGGCAGCCCTCACCTGCAGGGCTCAGAAAAGCACATTTGGTGTGGATATTGCTGGGGATGGAGCCCTGTGGTGGAGGTTAATGAAAAAAGTGATGTCTTGAGTGTGGATTGCATGGTTTGCTTCTGAGATGACTTGCATTCGAGTGTTGAATGCCACGCAGAAATGTCAGGAGAGAAAGGATTTTCAGAGGGCTTTTCTTGGTGCCCTTAAAAATGTCAACATGTGTCTTGAGTCAGGGGGTCTTCCACTGTCTCCTCTGATGTGGAGCACTCCCTTTCTCTGAGGCAGGCAGTCATATTGCTCTTCTGCATAATTTATAGTGAATGCTCTTAAAAGCAAATCATACTGTTGAGTGTTCAGGATTAATGAAAGTTGCACCTACTTAGTGCGTGGGCTGGTACTGGAGGTGTCCTGCCATGCTGCTGCATCAGCCTTTGCTTGCCTTGGACCCAGCTGCTGGGAGCGTCCAGCAAGCAGTCCCAGGCAGCTCAGTGAAGGGGTGTTGCCCATTTTTGTACTGATTTTGTAGGAACTAGTGACAAAATAATACGACGTCTCCTGTTGTCTGGAGATCTTCTCCCATTTTTAATGATGGGGACTGAAGTAAGAGGTGAGCGGGGGTATTACTTGCATCACTGAGCATCATGCATGGCCAGAGAGATGGTCTGTCATACCACCACTGATCAAGCAAGGATGTCCTTTTTGTCTCTGCAGTGGGTATAGAAAATAGCATTTTGTGTTCAAGATCCACCCAACAGGAACGCCAACACCCAGCTCATCCCTGCCACCATCAGCCCTGGAGTTCACACCGCCAAGGCACTGCCTTGGGCAAACACCCGCGTGTGCCCTTGCACACGTTGCCCGTGGGGAGCCACCAGCCAAGGCGTGCCTTGGCATGGCCATCCTGGGAGGACATCAGGATGTTGCCCCAGATGGGTGTCTGCATCCCAGCATAGATTTTGCTATAATTCAATACAAGGTGTTTGGCATTGCATTCTCGAGGCACGAAGGCTTGTGCTTGCCCTGATACTAACACGAGCACAAACCTTGCATCACGTTCCTCTGTGATGCTCTTGTCCAAGATGTGTGCTGGAGATGTGGCTTTCCTGCACGTGATAGTAGTCTCTGCACTTTTGGCTCCTTGATTTTAAAAATAAATTTTAAAAAAATCCGTGAGGCTGGTACAGTCACCTGCAGCAAGACTTGAGTAATATCCTCAGCTAGTGTAGAGCTTGGGCTGATTCCTACCAACAGAAGACTTGGTCTTGGTCTTCTGCTGCCTGAATTGCTGCATCCAGCAGAACCATGTTCCTTCCTTACGGGTGAGATGCTGTTCTCGTGTAGTTATTTTACAGATATTTTTTATTTCACAGGGTTTTTACACCTCTGCAAGGAAAAAAAAAAAGTTAAACTCAAGGTTTGCTTTTAGATTTTTACCTATAGCTTTTTTTTCATTCAACAAACAGGAAGACAAAGGTGTGAAATAATTAGATTATTATCATTAGTGGTTGCCACTGAAGGGGAAAGAGAACAGTGTTTTGAGAAGAATTTTGGTATAGTAGAGTGTATTTTTACAAGAATGTTAACCAGTGGCTTTTGTGCTATTTTAAAGTGATGATCTATGTAAAAAAAAAAAAAAACCCAAAAAAAAAAAACCAAAAAACCCACAACAAAAAAAACTCATTTAGAAAGCTGGATTAATAAAAGAAATGGATGCATTTATATTAGATTTGAGATTTTTTGAACAAAAAATTGGGTAGCAGTAGAAACACACAGTGTTTCAGTATTTTTAATTAAGCAGCTAAATAAATGTTGGTTGAATTTTTGTTAAAGGTAGCTAGTTGCCATATCTCCAAAACCAAATTTCTGAGCATCTTTTTACTAAGCATACCTCTGCTAAATATTGAAAACAAACCCAACTCTCTTCTCTTCCCCGTTTCAGATTAGCTACCTTGAAATCCCCTTGATTACTCCCAACTCGTGTATCTCAGCACAGTACCTGCAGCTTGGGAAGCGCATTGCATCTCTCTCTCCCCCCCCGCCCCGTTCCCCCCCCATTTAGGCATAATTAGCCGTGAGGATAGTCTTGCAGACCAGCCTCTGAGGGCTGACTATCATCTGTCACTGTCTCTTTAGCAAGTGCCATTGTCCCCAAACTCTCCATCGTCTCCACATGAATGGTTCTGATGCTATGAGGTGTCTCAGGTGCCATTGCCCGGCTCTTGATACTGCCGTATTTTGGCTAATTCTTCTAAAATTTAATCCAGTTTCTTTCCTCCCAGGGCTGTGATTATTCTGTAGAGAATTATTCTGTGATTTATTTTCATCAATTAAATAAACACATTGTATGAAACTTTTAAAATCCAATGACAAAGCAGCCCAACTGTGCTAATTCTGTGGTTTTAATTATATTAAAAATATAGTGCCCTCTGCTGATTTCTGTCACTTCCCTTTTTCTAAAAGGTTGCAGTCTTCTCTCTGATTTTGCAGTTCACATCAGGCACCTTCCCCTATCCTGCAGGCCCGCACTCACAGAGCTTTATTTAAAATTATATATCGCCGTAGCGTATTCAGTGAACATGATAAGGGTTTTTCCTCATGCAATCCAGCCTTCTCAGAAAAAGACCTTGTGGGCTAAGACACTGTGCTGACATGTTTTCCTTGCTCTGTAATATTGTGTAAACAAACTGTAATTATTTTTTTTTTAAGCCTTGCCAACTTTGCACAGCGTCTGCAGACAAAACAGGGTTGGCTGCTTCTCCTTTGGTTTCATTAAAAAAAAAAAAAAAAAAAAAAAAAGGAAGGGCAAAGGGAGGAGACGAGGAAAATCCACTCATGATTTTCTTTTCCTGTCTTTAATCACAAGCTGTATTGCTGCCCAATCTGCTCCCACCCAAATTAACCCAATTTCCTAATTTCCTAAAAATATTTCTATGCTTTTCTTACTGCATTGGGAATATTTGCCCTTTACAGTAATAAGCTCTCCTCCCTGAGCTGGAGAACGTTATGGAGAGCTCCCTGAGGAACTGCCAGTTTTCTGGTGCTAACACAGGTCTCATTTTTTTCCTCATTAGCAGCAATTCATGAATATTTGGGGGTGTTTTGTGGTTCTTTTGTTTCTTTGCAGTGAATTTGTAGAATGTAAAATGGTTCTTGGCTTAATGCATTGATGCTCAATGTCGGAGACTAATTGATTTTTCCCTGTAAATTGGGAATATAATCCTGAGTAAAGTGACTTCAATAGACAGGAGCAATCCAGAGACCCGTAAGTGAATTTCTTAGGTTTCAGCCCTTGTAGCTGACTCCATGAAATTAATGTGCCAGCCTGGAAATACTCCTCTCACATAGCTATTTGCAGGATTGAAGCCTTTGTAATTATATCTTTTTTTGGTGAGCTTGGGGGTAGGTGGTTATCTATGATGGATTTTCATCCCAGACATGGAATCGGGTTTTCAAGACCACACAGTCCCTGGGTACGTGTTTATGGATGAACTTACAAAGTAAGATGGCTCAAGGTCTGTTACCAATTTGCTCTGCCTCTCAGAAGGACGTTCAGTGTACATACCTGAATAGCTACTGGGTTCTCTGGAACTGAAAATGTGGGTGATACAGGGTGTAGTCCTTCCCCTTCACCCACTTTTTTTAATAGGCTTCTGAAAAGGATTTAACTTGAAAGTAAGTTGCAAGTAAGCAATGTTACTTATTTAAATAAAAGCATGATTAGTCACTGAAAGTGAAAAATTTAAGAAGCCCATTGATTTATTTAGTGTGGTCTGTTCTTCGCTTGTCAGGTTTCATTTCTCTGTTGTCCCGAAGGCAGCAGAGGAAGGCGCTTCAGCTCCTCTTGACGCCAGCCTTTTCCTCTCAAACCCTGCAGCGTTTCTGCAGGGCTTGGATTTTTCGCGGCATTATTGATCGAGGTTTCTCTTTTGTCTCGCTGCTTCTAACATTAACTTTTCAAGAGGTGAAGGTATTCCTTGTTGCACTTCAAACTTTATCAAAAGGTGTTACTTTTGGCCCTGGGTCTACAGCTTGGGAAGACAAAGCGGGTCCTGCAGTAGCTGGTACGTGCTGCTTTTGCTGCAGGGCAGGAAAGAAGTTCACATGGGTTTACCAGGCAGGACCAGATATCTATAGCAACATATTTGTATATCCTGTGCCTTCTCTATTTCAATGCTTGTTGCTTAGGATACTGGCATTAAAACACATAACAAAATCTGCTCTTTAGTCCAGAGTTCATCATCCGTCCCAGGCCCATGTAATTGCGCGTTTCCCCTCCCAGTTCAGATCAGACCTGTTGACTGGCCCTGGGCAAAGCATGGTCCAGAGGATGTCGTTATAATCCCGTTTTGCAGCCTATTTGCTATATGAACTTTTCTTACCACTAGGCATTTGTTGCTCGCTGAGGTGCCCGAGAACCCATCTCCCTCTTGCAGTTTGGCCCACGGGAGCTGGAGTCTTCTTAAATACATCTGTGTGTTGACTGTGTTGGTGAGCAATGGCGCTACCGGAGCCCAAAAACACTTTTCCTTGAGGGTGTCTTCCTGAAGTGTGGCAGCACACATCTTTAGTGACTGAGGCTTTTGTTTCGACTACCTGTGGGGTTTTTGTGGGGTTTTTTCGGTTTTTGTTTGTTTGTTTCTTAATACGTCGATCAAACTTTAAAAAATACAGCTGCAGAACAAGGCACCATGGCTGCTGAATTGCCCCAGGGGAGCAGGATCTCCTCCTGTCTCTCATCTTCACCTAGCCATAGGAAAAAAGATATTGAGGCTATTCCACAGAATGGTGAAGTTTTCTCTGGGCAACCTATGCCAGTGTTTGACCACCATCACTGTAAAACAGTGTTTCCAAGCAAAGCCTTTCTTAATATGATGCTCACAAGGTCGGTGTGGGCTGAATCCTTTTGTCTCTTCTTCTGCACCCCAAGGCGGAAGGCATTGGTGATGGATCTAACGCTTTAGGTGTTTTAATTAAAAATAAAAAAATCTTCCACCCCTGCAGGAATGGTTCTTGCATTTCAGACCAAATAAGAGCAGTATTTGCTGCCTGGCTTATGCTGTTTGTTTGCTTTGGGCTCCTGCAGTCCCCGAGGCACTGTGCTACAGCTTCAGGACCATAACAGATCTCAGACATGCTTCTTCTATTTTAGAAGTGAACGCTGCAAGAGAAATGGTGCTAGATTTCCCCCTGCAAAGCAGATAGCTCAGATAACATAAAAAGTATTTACTCTATTTCTCTGTGAACTGTCTTTCTCTGCTGGAGAGCACCTCTGTCCGACAGATGGGCATTTCATCAGTTTTCATCTTTTTATTAACACTGAATCAGTATCCAAGGGGGTTTGCACAAGGAAGTGCATCTCCAAGGAGTCATGCCTCCTTTTGCAGCCGTAACTGATGCACTAAGAGGATCCCATCAGGAGTTCAGTTCAAGGGATTTTTGCCTTCAGAAGGTTTGCATTGAAAAAGCCAAGTTGGTCTCTGGCTTTCTGGGTTACATATTCAGAGAACACTTCTATCTGCAGTAACTGGTGGTTGATGGAGAGTTCATGCAAAAGCAGGGTGCACTGAGCTTTGTTAAAAGTATTTCAAATACTTCAGTGCATGGATGCTGACAATCAGTCCATCTATTGGCAAAAACACAGAATTGCTACTTTAGCTGTTTCAGAGTTAGCTACAGTTACCATACTGCTGCATAACTGGTGTGTGTCTTGGCCTAAATAACCTTTTTTCTCATTGCTAGGCTTTTGCTATGAGATTATTGCTTATTTTTGGTGAACCTAGAAGGACAGAGGATATATTCAGGTAGGAGTTCTCTGGCATCTCAATCGCTAGCCTGGCTGGACATAGCTTATTGCAGGCAGGTAGCAGCACCGCATAATTTTAACAAAAATTTTGGTGTGAAACCAGAACAAAAATGCATCTGCGTTTCCCCCTGTCTGACCCTTACATGACTGAGCATCACTTTCATGAGCAATGACATACTTGTGAAGTCTACTGGTCTGCAATTATACTTCCAAGCTTTTCCTTGTCTGACCACCTCAAGGGCATTCCTGCGATTATTTTTGTTACTGCCATGATAGTGCCAGGTGACCTGAGGGCTCATCAAGCTAAACAGAGGTGGACCTCATCGCAATGTATGTGGCATCGCTTCCCTGGATTTCACCCTGGCATGATGGGAAATGAGGGACAGGCAGGCAGTTTTGGAGTTAGGTCTCCACTGACTGCATGGGGCAACATTGGGTGCAAGGATGTGTCTCCACCCTTGCCTTTTACACCCGCTGCAGCCAGTGATTTGGCTGGTACAGGCTTGTTAAAAAAACACCCCACAGCCCTAATCACAAGACCGACCTGAGCATCCCAGACCCACTCCTGTGATTCCCATTAACAACCATCCTCCGAGTGGTCTTGTGGCTAAATCAGCCATTGAGCCTCTAGAAAGTGATTTGATAAAAGCATTTTATAGCAATTGAATGAAATGTCAGTTGGATGCCAGCAGCAGGGGTTGCTGTCATGATTAATGAGATATTTAGGCATTTCATTTTGGAGGAGCTACCTGCAACACAATTCACATCGAAGCTGGTTTTTTTTAGATTGGCTTTAATAAATTAATGTTAATGTTGGTTATTTAATTATTCACACAAATTGGTTGCAACAACTGCAGGGTTATGTTTGGGTTGAACACATTATGAAGCCTTTCACAAAGCTTATATGCAAAAAAGGGTTGTGTTCAGAGCATTGCACATTTCTGATATAAAATGATATAAAAGAGGAAGAAGGGTTGAAATAACCTGTAATTTGTTGAATGCAAAGACTACTTGAATATAAAGCTTTTGAAGCCAATATTAAATGAGCATCCGTCCAAATAACGGGATATATCTTATCACTAGTAGTAGTGAAAGCTAGCAAATGGAATTATCATCTTGTCTAGGGGCCTCTATTTTTAAGGGAACAGGGATAATAAAGGTATTATAGGAACAGGGAGAAATGGCAAACCTTTGCAAACCTTTTGTAACTACCAGTTGGAAGTTTTACAGTCCCTTAACCACGTACATGATTAAAGCTGAGGTTATTTCTGCTTAAAGTCCAGCTCCTGCATTAAGCGGGCTCTGATGCTTCTGTCCCTCTCCCAGGAAGTCCGAGACAGTGGCTGGCAGGCAGGGACTGCTCTTGGGCTGGGACAGTAGCTCTTACAAAGCACCTGGGCATCATGAAGTGGAGGGGTTCACTGAAGGATGGAACCTGAAGGTATCTCCTCACCCAAGGACAGAAACACAGTGCTACAATTTCTGCTCTTAAAAAAAGGACCACGGTCAATCTGTTATTTGCTCCAAACCAGTGTTTTCTGCAAATTGACTGCAGCAGAGTAGAATATTGTGTTTTCTGCCCTTGGCACTGCAAGAATGAATATCTGGAGCCGGGGATATTCAAAGATGGAAAGGCAGCGGGAGCAGCTGGGAGTTAGTGGTTTAACTGGAGGGCAGCCCAGTACTCTCCTAGGGATGATGCTGGCAGGGACTGGGAGCTGTAGCATCCGTGCATATGGGGAGCAAGCAGTGGTATGTCAGGGGCCTAGAGAAAACTCTGCAGTATAATGGACAAAAATACAGCTTTGGAGCTGAAATATTGACAGCTTTTCTAGAAAACAGACGTGCTAATGATAACACAGTTTTCCGTTAAGCCCAATGCATTGAACTAATGAGCAGCTGGCTGATTTCTGTCTCTGAGCATTAAGCCACAGAGCAGGATGGGGATTTTTTACATTGCTGAGGCGACACAGAGACTAAGTGGAATACAAATCAAATGAGCTTAAATTCAGCTGTTGAAAATCTGTCTGCTGTAGAGCAACTTATTTTTTTGCTGACCTTTAACATTTTATTTTTTTTAGGTTCTTATGCATGCCTGGGATTTTTACTCTCTGGGAAGTGCTTAGCTCCCGTTACATTTTTTCCTGGTCTGTGTGCGCCTTGTTGCTCAGCTCTTGCAGTTTCCATGTAGCCATGCAGTGTTACTGTGGCCAGTTACTAACCTGCCTTCTGCACCAGCTATGAGCCAGCCGAACAGGGCCTTAACAGGCTGTGCAGAGAAATTTCATTTATGCTGGACCAGTCATAGGGGTTTGGATGTGAGGTTGTGCAAAGCTTGTGAATAAACCCCTGTCAGTCTGGGGGAGGAGATGCAGCTCAACCTCTTGCTTGGCAGCTCGGTTTGGTATTGCTGGGAAACCATGAAAGGCTGAAAGGGGTAAAAGCCAAAAATACATCATGGTATCTTTTTTCTCCTGTTGTTTCCTAAGTGCAGATTGACCATCTTTCATTTTGTTGAAGGAGCTTTCCTGTTGCCAGGCAGTCACCTGCACATCACAGGCACTGTCAAAGGAGGGGACAAACCTTCCTAAAATTCTGATAAAATCCTGAGGTTGAAATGCCCTTTTGCTCACACTGGGGAATGTTGAACTTGCTGAATAAGCTTAGAAAAATATAAACCCCAGTAAACCTGGCAGGAGTTGCTTTGCCAAACATTTTGGTTTAAAAAGCCCTTTTCTCTGCTTGCCTGGGGAGGCAGAGGGTCACGATCTGCTGGAAAGGATGAATTTCCTTGTACCGGTGCTGCTGTCACAGGAGGAGGGAGAAGATGCTCCGTAAGCCAAGGGTTCTGGATGATGTGAACGTGGCTGGCACGGAGCCACCTGCCCTTCCTGCCCCTGGCTTCATCCTGGCTTACTTTCACTTTTGAATAGATGGATTTTACTTTCCATTGCCGCTGCTGTCCCTTCCCGCTCGGTCACCACAGCAGATCAGCCTGTTGGGGGGGGTCAAGAGCTCGGATCCAGACCTGGGCATCAGAAGCCATATGATGCAGGAGTGGGACTGTAGCAGAGAAATAAAATGATGAGGATTATTATTTCCCAAATAATAAGCATTATTAATAAAGGTTAATAATTCCTAAACAATCCCTCTCAAACTGCCTTCCCTTGTCCTTTCACAGCATACTAGTAACCGAGAGAGCCTAGAGCGGAGGAAAAGAGGCCAGATGAAACGAGATTTTTTTCCCAGTGATTTACAGCATCCTTTTTCTCCTCTCTCCCCCTTGCCCCAGGCAGGGTCTGCGTTTCCTGCAGGGCTCTGCCTGCCCCCGGCCCCTCTCCTCTGAACCGGGATCCAGAAGAGGATGGGAAAGCAGAACAGCAAGCTGCGCCCCGAGGTGCTCCAGGACCTGCGTGAGAACACCGAGTTCACAGACCATGAGCTGCAGGAATGGTATAAGGGCTTCCTAAAAGATTGCCCGACGGGCCATTTGACTGTGGAAGAGTTCAAAAAAATATACGCGAATTTTTTCCCCTATGGTGATGCATCGAAGTTTGCGGAGCATGTCTTCCGCACCTTTGACACCAATGGTGACGGGACGATCGACTTTAGGGAATTCATCATCGCCCTGAGTGTCACCTCTCGGGGCAAGCTGGAACAGAAGCTGAAGTGGGCGTTTAGTATGTACGACCTGGATGGCAACGGGTACATCAGCCGTGGTGAAATGCTAGAAATAGTGCAGGTGAGGTGTTGTTTCTTGTATTTATGTTGCTGTAACCTCTTTGTCTCAGGACATCTGGAGATGGAGATGAGGAAAGTGCCAAACTGGGTCCCTCCTGCCCCAGGGAGGCTCCTGAGCCCATGGTCCCCAAAGGGACACTGGGGGCCATGGTGGAACCCACAAGGTGCAAATAAGGAAAGAGCCTGAGAGACGAACAGGGTGCTGTGCAACTGGCTCACAGCCAAAATCTTGCAGCTCTCCCTGGGGATTTCTTAGTGGGGTGTTGATGGGATCAAAAAACCCTGAATGCAAATTTTACTGACCTGATTAATCTCAAAAGTAATACTTTGAAACTTCAGATGTGAGTCAACATGATCTCCGAATGAAAGGCTGTAGCATGTCTTCGTCTCCGGAAGGTTGGGGACAGATTGCCCACGGGCTGTACTGGGGGTGCATGCGGGGCAGAGCCCCCTGTGCCCCTGCCCCATGTGCTGGCTGGGGCTTGGTCTCAGGAGTGGGCTGCTTGCCATCCGCTCTGCAGCTGAGATGTGTCTCCGGTGCACTGCAAAGGGCACTGGGAAGCACATAATGCATCCAGCCAGTGCCCCAGTGGTGGTCCTCATGGCTGAGCAGGGATAATTTAGGAGAAGGGCTAGGACTGCAGATGTCCTAAAGAGGTCTCATCTTTATTCACATTCTTATAAGTCTGAAAATGTGTTTCCTTACCTATCCACAAATAAAAACAACTTCTATTTCCATATATTCACCTACCATCTGTGCAACACCCCACATGCATAAATGTAACTGAGTGTGTGTTGAGAGCCAGCCGAAGAGGCGATGGCTTAGCCCAGTTGCAGAAAAGACAATTACACACCATTGCCTCCTGTATCTTAGCGCAGTCCTGCTCGTACATTAATCTAGACACTGACTTCCAGTTAAACTGACCCAGCGGTGCGGGAGCTTCTTTTGAAGTGTGAGTGAATACAGGAAGGAAAAATAAAAAAAGCTGCAGTCAGAAATTCCTATTTGTTTTGTTTTATAAAGTCCCGCAGCTGCCTGCCAGGGTCAGCTGCCTTTTTTTATTGCTACACGATTAAATTCTTTTTCTCAGTCCTAATACTTTAGTCTTTGGGTTGTGTTTTTCCTATATCTTTTTTTTAAAAAAAAAAAAATTTTTTAATACTCAGGCAATCTACAAAATGGTTTCATCAGTAATGAAAATGCCGGAAGATGAATCCACTCCTGAGAAGCGAACAGACAAGATCTTCAGACAGATGGACACAAACAACGATGGTAGGATCTTCACTGGCACCCCTTCATAGGCTCTAGAAGTACAGGTTTTCTAGCCCAGCGTTGGTCGAAGCAGATGATGGTATTTGGTGTGGGTGGGAGGTAGAGGGCAGGGATGTCCCCACTGGTACCTCTGGTGTCTGCCTGACCTCAGTGAGCATTGCCAGTCTGTAACAAGTAGGGTGAATAAGTGGGCAGCGGGTGAGAGACTTTTCCTGCTGGTGGGACGAAGGGAGGGGAGGGGAGCAGTCCTACCCTGACGTTTTGCAGGTAAATCCCCTGCTGTAAAGGCTCCTCTGAAACTTCACTGAGTCCGATGTCTTTGGGTTATTTTCTCAGGGCATAGCACGAACCAGGTACAAGGTTTTGCTCCTGTTGCCCTTGATAAGGTTGCAGTCCTGGGCTTGTCATCAGTAATGTGGGTTGGGGATGCAGTTGGGTAACTGAAAGCAAAAATTCCCCTGGGTCCATAATACTTATTCTCTGTGCATGTTTATGGCATGTGTGCATATGCAGATGGCCACACACAGTCCTGCAGTGTTTATTCTGTTGCAGAATGTATGTGGGGGGATGCTAACAGCTCCTAAGGCAATTATGGAGCTACTTGATAAATTATCTGACAGACTACCTGCCACGAGCCCTCCACCTGAGCTAGCTCATTTCCTTAAGCTTGAAAAACACAGGCAAAATTGAGCAATTTCCTCTGCCCATCAGCCTGCCGACATGTTTCCTCTTATCCCAGTCCTGGTGGAGTTTTCTCTGGGAGTTAACCCCAGCAGTGAAATCGGGAACTGTATCCTACTGATGTGCTCAGTGGGAGCAAAGATTTGGTTCTAGTGCTGAGATACGGAGACCTGGAAAAATATGATCTTATGTGTAGAAAGGTTTTTATTTAAGAGAATTTTATGGCTGCGTTTTGGCATCTGCTGCTGCAGCCCTCAGGGCAAATTGCTGCCCTTGCTGAAGCCCTCAAGTATTTTACCTCTGACTTCATCAAAACTAGCACTTCATCCCCTGACTTCACATGTGGAGGGCCCTAAAATAACATGATTAAAGTATTTTTATTCTGCGGAAAGTAGCCGTGCGTGCAGATGTGCGACAGAGTAGTGCTCAGAAAACCTGCTGTATACATCCTCCATCTGTTGCTGAAATAAAGTCATCCTATTCCCAGTAAAATACCAGCCCTGCAAGCCACACAGTGCCAAGCAAAAAAGTCTGCGCACGGGGAAGCGCGTGTGCTCTTGGTGGCTGGAAATGTTTCTTCTTCCCTGTCTGACTGTTGGACGTGGCAAATAGATTTTGATTTGTGCTTTGCTTTTAAGTAATGCAAGGAGAAGGCAATACTAATAAATGTCCTGATAGTTATGAGTACTTGTTTTTCAGGCTTAAGAAAACCCTTAGTGTGGGAACATTAGCTTAAAAGCCAGAAATTTGTACAGAAGTGTGCTACGTGTTTTTGAGCTTCTGTAATTTCTGCAAGAGGAAGGTTTGCTCATTCCTCCCTGTTCGACCTGACTCAGGTGCTGGCCACTGAGCTCAGTCCTCTCCCCGTCCCCCTGGCAGGCTGGGAGCATCCTGGGGCTGGTGAAAACCGGCATGATGAGCTTGTGCCTCCCTCCCTTTGGGGGCACGTGACCAAAAGTGGTAGCAGGCAGCTGCCAAGTGCAAGATGTTCATGTGTGAGTCCTGCCTGTCTTGAGCGGAGCAGTTTGGGTTGCGTAAGGATGGCCCTGGGGTGTTGTGTGAGGGTCGGGGTAGGTCGTGCTGGGAGCACGAGGTAGATGGGAGCACGAGGTAGATGGGACATCACTGGACATGGTGTCAGGGATGCAGCAAATGTTTGTCTCCAGTTTGTAGGGAAACTGTTTCATTTCTCCTTAGTATTCCTACGGCTTATTTCTGCCATGGTTCAGAGTGCTTGAGCAGGAGAGTATTGGAGATAGTAGGCAAGGCAGAGGCTGCTCATGGTCTCCTGATGGCATTGGTGCAGCAGACTGGTCTTGAGCTCGGGGAAAAACCTGCCAGGAGGCTGGGTCACCCCAGGATGAGGTTTGGGAGAGTGGATGGCATCTTTCCTCCTTGCTGTGCCATGCTATGCTGTGCCACGGGACTGCTGGAACCAGGGAATGCCGGGGCGGTTGCTCCTCGTGGTCGCTCCGCCAGATGTCACCTTTTCAGACCCACAGACTGTTACAGGGTCTGTCCAAGTCAGTGCCTCTGGCCTAAACTGAAGATAGTAAACCAGAAACACTCAGGAGTGACACGTGGCAGTAAGTGGCTGCCCCAAGGCTGGCTTTTCTTGCTGCCCCAGGAAACCGGTCCTGTCCCTGCACACCCAGCCAGGGCACAGCAAGCAGCTGAATCATAGAATGGTTTGGTTTGGAAGGGACCTTTAATGGTCATCTAGTCCAACCAGGCTGCTCAAAGCTTCATCCAACGTGGCCTCATAGGTGCAGGAGAAGCCATCGCTGCTCAGCCCTACATGTCACAACAAACAAGGGGCCAAAGTGGGGCGATTTGGGATATTTAGGTTTAAATTGTCGTAGTAACATAAGCATCATTTTCAAAGCATACATGTATTCAGGTACCATACCTTGTGTTCATGTGTCGCATAATTTGTATAGTCTGGTTCTGGGCAAAAAGCTGCCAAATGATATTGGAACAGTTGTTTTTATATTTGGCGCTGTCTTTTTAAATAAAAAAATAACAATTATTATGCTAGATTGTTTTGCAGAAGAAAAATGCATCTGGGCTTAAGGGCTTGAGTAGGATTTGGCTGCTGTGCATTGCACTAAATTCCCCTCAATGCCTTTGCAATAGATTAAACATGCGTATGTTGCTTCAGTAAGGAGGGGGTTTTTTTTAAACTACAGTGATGGTGACGGCAACAACTGACTTTTTAAAAATTATTTCTATTTTGTGTTTCCTCCCTTTCAGGTAAGCTGTCGCTGGAAGAGTTCATCAAAGGTGCCAAGAGTGATCCCTCCATCGTGCGGTTGTTACAGTGTGACCCCAGTAGCGCAAGTCAATTCTGATTAAAGCGGACAGTGTGCACAGAGAATCTTGGCTTGTGTCCTTCAAGCTTTGCTCGCAAACGGATGCCTTCTCAACCGTCCCTCCACACTTTGCGGATAAGATCCCATTGCCAGATTGTGTGTGTGTGTGTCTGAGCGAACCAGCCCTCGCTCCCCTCACTAACACTGGTGCAGCTCTCCTTCGGCAGCTCCGTTTCTGCTTCCCCGTAATGTTACAATACACTCTACACATTTTAAACATTAATTGAAAGGTATGTTTACATGCAGCTACAAAAGAGTTCAAATCGCTGGTGAGATACCACTTCACTTAGTCCGTGAGAAAGGTGATGTTCTAGTAGTTCCCAAGAAGATGCTAGGTAGGACTTTTACCTGACATAGCAGATGGTAGATAATTTATTTTGCTTCAGAAATTACTATGTAAAAAAAAAAAGTGGACTGAATGGAGTAGAAAGTTAAAAAAAAAAAAAAAAAAAAAGCATCTTTCCTGGGCATGGTTCCAATTTTCTTTCTGAGGAAAATTGCTTGCACTTATCTAATGGTCTTTACTTTCTTTTAATATATATATAAATTATATATATATGGTGAAGTAAAATTTTAAATATTTAGGTCATCTATTTAAGGCATAAAATAGAATTCAAGCTTTGTTTCTTCTAGTCGTCTGTGATTTATTCAAATCTTGGAGATTGTTTTTTTGTGATATTTATGCAGTAGCAAATTGCTGTTCCAAAAGAAATGCATGACTAGCAGTTTGTGGATATTTCACTCTGTTTAATTCCTGAATGCAAGTATTTGTTCATTTTTACTGTCAATCGATCCAGCGTTACTGTATTAACAAAAGACCTGAAAGGAGTTCATCCTCATTTTGTGTTTCTCAGTGGAGTCCTACTTTCTGGTGGTTACTACGTTAAATAGCTTTTGAGTGCCCCGAGGTGATGTGACTCGCACTGCTGTTCTCAACTTGGCTACACCTCCTCCCTTTTGCTGTCAATATGTTAATAGTCTTGTGCATTCCAGTGTTATTTAATATCTGCCTAATGCCAAGAAATATTAATTGAAATAAAAGACTACTTTTCTTGTCACTGCCTGTCTTGGTCTAACCCATGCAACAAGTTCCTAACATCACATATTTGGGGGAAGGAGGAGGCTGGCTCCCTGCTCCCAGGTCCCCTGCCTGTCTTGTCCAAGACATGTTGCCTTGTAAGTACACAGGATTTTTTGGGAGCCTGCTGTTGCAGCTGGGTTAATGCAGCGGTGTTGGTGCCTGTGGGATCCAGCTCCCAGCTGGGTCCTGGGTGAAGGCAATTCCTTGGCAAAGACCTCAGGAAGGTGACAGCTCAGTTTCTGCTAGGTGCAGAGCAGCTTAAGGCAATGAAGGGAAAGCTGTCTGGGCTGTTGTGACTGTGAATTTACAAAAATAAAAGTTTCTTGGTCTTGTCAGGTACCAAGTATGTGCTGTTGGAATAATGTTTGACATTGGTAGCCTGGGAAGCAGTTTTCCCCATGTTTATCCGGTCTGCAGGTGGCTGCGTAAGCCTGTCTTCTCTGCAAAATAAAGTATCAACAAATTATTTGGCCTGAGGTTAATGTTAAGCATGTAGTTAAGGGATTTTTGCTGTGTAGAATGTCCTAGTAGTGGTTAGGTGTTACTACTTTAATATTAAAAAAAGAGAGAGAGAGAAATAGTTGCAATATCCAAATGGAAATGTGTTGTTAGGTCGGACGTGGTCTACAATACAGACTCATGTCAGTGCTGCCAAGCAGAAAAGTGTGTTCATGTTTTTTTCCTAGAAATTGAAATTTGAGCTATTAAACCAACAGTCCTTTCAACCGCAACACCCTGCTCATGAGTGCAGCCCTGAAAGGGAGGTTAATCAGAAGTCTGCCTGCTTTCCCAGAGCGAGCCCAGCAAAAGAAGCAAACTATTGGGGGGGGGGGTGGGGGTGGAAATCCTGTGGTTGCTTATAGTCTGTCTCCAGCCTATTTGTGTTCATGCTGGCTGGCTGGCTGCCAGAAGATGCTGTGGTGTTAAAGATGCTGCAGATATTCTTACACTAATGGCTCTCCTTATGGGCTGGGTAGGGGTTGTTTAGATGCACAAGGTTTAGATGTAAATTGGCCACCGTGGGCTTTATTGTCTCTCTGCACTTGGGAGAATGTGGAAAAACATCTCTGACCTTGTCATGGGATAGTGCCTCTGAAAGGGACTGCAGCATTTGAATCTTGTTTGTGCAATCTTAAAATGAGTCAGGCATATTTTTAGTCAAGCATTGCACAATATTGTGTTCTTGGGTACCAAGGATGTAAAAACTGTTTTCCTGTAGCGTTCATAAATGCAGCAGTTCTGCTGTCATCATTCATCTGCTCTTGTAAGTGCGACTTTTGTCACCTTTTCCACCTTTTCCTGACATCTCTCCTCTTCTGGTTTCCACTTCTGTCTGTAGTGAATAGCAAGTTTAAGTAGCTGTTTTACAAAGCCCAAACTCTTCTCATTTGAAAAGAAAAAAAAAAAAAATCTTACAAAAGCTCATTTTGACCTCATTTTTGCAGAAACAAAATGAAAGAGAGTCTGAACTGTAGCGGTCAAAAAATTCCCATTTCTTTGACTTTCTGATTTTTGCTCTGAAATGTGCTGAGGTATCCACGATGGAGTTTGCTGCCCGCCACAGGCTGACAAGCCCCTGAGCAGCCCTGTGCAGACACTGGGACTGTGTCCTGCTTCATCCGGCCCAATTTCTTCTGCCTTTCTCCTTGTCTCTTTAAACTTGCCAGTCCCGGGTTTGATTTTTTTAGGTTGTCCTATAATGCTTTCCCAGCTTTTAAGGAGTTTATTCTCAGGGCAGGGTGGGTTGGCTCCATTTCAGATTGGGGCTGGCACAGGATGTGCGAGCAAGGCGCTCCCAGCTTGCCTTTTGGAAAGCAAGCGAGGAAGATGCCCAGGAAAGGTGGTTGTGCAGGGCATCCCGGGGGCGGCTAAGGGGATGCTCTGAAGCCTGACCAGGCTGAGCTTTTCAAAGGTGGCTTCTGATATGGAGAACCTTTTGATTACAGGCCAGCTAAGTACTGGAAAGGGATTTATCTGCTGCTGCCAAGCAGCTCTCTTTAAGAAAATCAAACCTGCTTCAGAGGCTGAAGTTGTGCATCTGCAGTCACTGAGTAACTTTGAACATCTTGACTGTGCTTTGAAGAACTCCTCTGAGGATGTGCCTGCTTCCCCAGCTGGTAATGAGGGCTAGGAGGGGAGAGCAATTTCCAGGCTTGTCCTCCAGGATGTGTCATTTGAGAGCTGATCCAGGCGGAGTTCAAATCCGATGGAGACATCAGTGAAAAACTCAGCAAAGCAACTCGCAAAGCTTTACTGCTCATCAGGCTCTCCGGGGAGGCGGGGGGCGGTGTCTTTCAGGGAGGGACTGGTGTGTAGGGGGGTTAATCACTTGCAAAACGATGTCCAAGTGATTAATAGAAAACTTCAACTTGTTAGGTGACTTTGGTGTTTTGGCAAATTGTATGTTTAGTGAAAAAAGGAGTCTAACTTAGTGAAAGTGGAGTTTAGCACAAAAACCCTCATAATTTTTACCTTGCTTTAATAAGCTATGCAATTATTTTCTTACCACAGAGATATCTAGCACTATGAAAGCTCTGGCTAATTACTACGTAAATTCAGGCTTTTCTGTATGAATTGCAGGTCCTATTAAGCTAATTCAGAATTATGTCATTGCCTTTCAAATTAAGTTAGTGCCTGTCTGGTTGCAGCTTAACTCCAGCTGAGGTGGCAAAGGTGCTTGGATTTCGTCTGGTGTTTCTCTGTCGCCAGGTTTGCATTGGCCATTTGTTTTTAAATAAGGCCTTTTGCAACGTATTTTTAGCATTAGCCTCTGAGTAATAAACTCCTGTGAAGAACAATGTGAGCATTTCTGCAGCCACTGGGCAGATGGTCTTCATGGATAGTCCCCAATCCATTATGCAGGTCACCCTCTATTCATATTTAAAGGTTAGGAACAGCCATCAACTGTAATGGTCCAGTGGGCAGACTGGCATTTTGAGATCCCCAGGCTGCATGATGGCAGATATATTGCTGATGAACCCGATAATTGCCGCTATCTCTTCTGTGAGGAGAGGTGTTCCATTGAAAAGAAGGGGGGGGGTAGGGGGCGGAGAAGGAGAGCAGAGCATCTCTCTGTGTAGAAGCTTTGGAGATGTGTCTGCATCGCTGGGAGCAGTGTGCCTGCAAGCAGACCTTACCTGTTGCCCACCTGTATCAATTGTGATGGTTTGGACCCACACACGCTTCTGAACACTCTTGCATTGTCACTGTGGTTAAAGGGCAGCCAATGCATCACCAGAGGGCCAGGTTAATACCAGGCTGATGGCCATGTCACACGAGTCAGAAACCACTGGCCAGAAGAAGGAGGCGAGGAGCTGTTGCGACAGCTGCCTGGTGTCTTCAGAGACACGGGTAAGCCTATGACCACCAATTGGGCTGGTTATCTTAACAGGCTAACAGCAGGCAGGCTCTTCTTGATGGAGGAACAATTTATCCCAAACAAAATCTTCACTGGCTGGGCTGTCACTAGAGGGAATGGTCTCACCTGAAGGTGAGAAGCAGGGTTCCCTCCTTGCTCCTCTCCATGCACATTCCCACACCTTGGTGTTTGGTGCTGCCAGGGCTTGGGTGGGTCAAGCCTGGCACCCCAGGTCATGCTCACCTTTCCCAAACCCTGCCTGTAGGGCTACAGGTCTGAGCACATCTTTGGTGTCTTCTCTTTACCTGGTACCTAGCACTGGGAGCTGCATCACTAAACCTCTGGGCGCTGCCAGCTTGCAGCTGTGGTCCTGGGTCCCCACCCCAGCATTTTTTTACCTTTCCTGCACTGTTTTGCCTGGGACTTTGGCAGCTCCCTTTGCCTTAACTGCACCTGACATGCAGCAGCATGGAACTCCGTGCAGAAGGCAGGTTACGCTCTTAAGTCCAAGTTGGTCACAGGTATATTGTAGCAAATACGACAAATTACGTGCTGGATGAAGTTTGCTTCATCCAGCTCCTGCTCCTGTCACCCAGGCCGTTCTGCAGGTAATGAGGTGTAAGCGATGGAGCCTGTTTCTGCATAGTAATGCTGGCTGTGCCTGCTCTTCCCCAGCAGTGGGGATGGAGTAGCGCTACAGAAGACAGCAGGAGCAGGGATAGGTCCTGCCTAAGGGTCCCATCCTGTCAAAGTCACCCACAGCGAACACTTCCATCATCTTTCCGAAATCAGGACACAGGCGTCTTTCCAGTCACTATTTGCATTTTGCTCTTTAGTTTCAAAGTGAAGAAAGTAACATCCCAAAAGCCTGGTGTGGGTACAGATTCAGCCAGGGTTGGATCCAGGCTTTCTCCAGCAAAGTCTGGAGAAAAGAGGGTGAGGGGAGACTGAAGGGAGGTTGTAGCGAGGTGGGTGTTGGTCTCTTTTCCCAAGTAACAAGCAATAGGATCAGAGGAAACAGTCTTAAGTTGTGCCAGGGGAGGTTTAGATTGGATATTAGGAAAAATTTCTGCACCAAAAGGGTTGTCAAGTACTAGAACAGGCTCCCCAGGGAAGCAGTGGAGTCACCATCCCTGGAGGCGTTTAAAATAGGGACATGGTTTAGTGGTGGACTTCAGTGTTAGGTTTACAGTTGGACTCATTGATCTTGGACGTCTTTTCCAACCTAAATGATTGCATGGTTCTATAAGTCTAAAGTCTTGGCTGTGTGGCTGTGCACAGTTCTGCTCCAGCCTGCCCTTATTGGCAAGAATAGCCATGTATTTCTTCTAGGTACTAGAGCACCTCCAATGCATTCCTCGACTTGTTTGCACAGGAGGAAAATGCAAACTGCCACGGGTAGCTGGTGTCTTCAATGTGGGTACATGCAAGAAGAAATCCCTCTTTCTCCCATGTGGGGTTCAGGTTGTAACCAGTACTGTGCTAAGCACGCCTCAGTGGTCAAGAAGTCCCAAGGAGGTATCTGGCAGGCAGCCTCCCCAGGGTTTGCTCCTTTTTGCTTCTGCAGGACCCTACGTTGCTTCTGAGAACTTTTCTACTGCATCTTTGCTGTGGCAGTGGCTGCAGGGACACCCCGTGCCCGCTGCGGTGTGGCTGTGGGAGCCGGTGGTGGGGGTCGGCAGAGCAGGGCTGGGGCACTCCACCCAGGTGTTAAACTGAACGTGTGAATGAAGCTGGGCAAGAATCCAGTAAGAGAAATCATGGGCTTGTTTGGAGAAATGCAGAAGTGCCCAGACTCGGAAGAGAGTGCCAGCTAACTCATATAATTGGGATATTGGCCCATCCCCTCTTATGGAGAAACACAGAACCAATAAAGATAACCCTGTGCCTGAAGCTGGGATTCCTCTTCCGTTTGGACTGTTTTTCCACGGGCAGGATGTCTTTGTGAGTGTTTTTAAAAGCATTTTGGGAGCAGCAAGGGGAAAGGCCATGTGCTAAGCATCACAGCGTGGAGCTGAGGAGCGCCGTCCTTTCGGGGATACCAGGAACCCCTGCTTGCTGCAGCCAGCAGGAGCAGCAGGCTGCCCATCTCTAGCTCCCACAGGGATGCTGTGTGGGACCGCTGCTCCCCCCACTTCTTTACTAAAGGTGCAATAGCAAAGCGGTAGTGGGAGAAGAGGCCTGCCAGACCCAGCTGGTGTGAGCAACCATCCAGCTCTTGGGGCTGCGGCAATGGCTGAACAGCAGATGCCGTGGGCAGCAGACGCAATGCTGGCAGCATTTCCTCAGGGAAAGGTGAGCACAGTGACTGTGCTTTAATATGCCATTAATAACCAGGAACAAAACACAAACACTGCACACGCTTTCCTTGGAGAAAATAAAGTCAGCTAATTTAGATGTTAGTGTTGCACAGCCGTGGTTATTCCTGTGCTGCTTTCCTTCTGAATTATTAATACCTCCGAGGCTTGCAATAAGCAGGTTTGATGCCTGCTGAAGGACACGGGTAATAACGCTGCATGTGTATGGTGACACTGAGCAGCAAGGCTTCATGCACTCTGGGGACAGTGCCGATGCTCTAGAAATGGGTGGCAGGTGCCAGGGTTAGCCACACTCTGCAATCCTCCACCTCGCCAGCATCGCGTGTGGTGATGCCCCAGTGAGCTGCTGCTGCCAGGCACCCTGGCCATGCTGGGGAAATATGGTCTTTGGGGAAACTAGCTTTGGTAGCTTCCCCATGCCCCATCTGGGGAGCCCTATGGACTAAAGATAACCATATGTAAGAAAAGAACTTCATTTTTAAGCAGGGGTGGCTTAAGCCAGCTTAAAAGCAGCTGTTGAACCCTTCTGAGCTACTTGGCAGGAGATTTCACGGCCACTTCTCATGGAGCTGCCGGTGCCGTTAGCCGCCCTTCAGGCACGCTGTCACCAGCCCGCTGTCCCCTGTAGGGCCCAGTGATGGCTGCACAGTATAGCAAGGGTCCCCAAGCAGACCCTGTGGGGCTCCAGCTCTCCCATGAGGATCCCAAAGTCTTTTGGGACCGAGGCATCACAGGCCACATATTGGTGAAACCTGCAGGACTGTTCATCAATACAACTCACCAACTCCAAGTCTGTTCATTCCTTTGGTAACTGCCAGCACTGCCACTGGAAACTAGGTAAAAAAAAAACAGGAAAAAAAAGGTTTTTGTCTTTTCTTCCTTGAGTGTGACTCTTTCCCATGATGCCTGTGAAGGGAGATGCACCCCCCCCACATGGTACCCAGGTGATGCTCTCCAGGCAGCAGAGGCCGGGGCTGCCTCAGTTGCTATGGCAACACCCAAAAAGGAGCTAGGTGTTTATTTTTTTTTCCTCTCAAAGCAAAGCAACTTGCTTGAAGAAAAACCTCACTTTTAGTTTTGGATGGCTTCGCAGCCCCCCATGTTCACCTTCTCTGCACAGTTCACAGCACCCACGCCGGGCACAATGCTTGAATGGGCCAAAAAGTCCCTGCTGAGCAGCATGTGTGCGACCATGCATGGGATGGCCCTGTGAGGTGGCAACAGAGGGGACCAAAGCCCTCTATTTCTCTGCTCCACTGTAGCAATCATCTGGCAAAGTTACTCTCAGGGCAATTGTGCTTTGCACTCCCCTGCATTTTGGGGAGGCGGGGGGGGGGGGGGGGGGGGGGGCGGTGACACCACCCAGAATACAAGGAAAGGGACAAAGGGGACAGTGAATAATGATTTTCCATATTCTGGTAGCTGATTCTCAAAGCTAACATTAGACCATTCCTCAACCAGTCAGCAAGGTTTGTGCTGTTTCTTACATTTCCACAATCATTTTTCTAGTTTTATTTTCTTCTGTGCCAGCCACCTCTGTACGCTACTTCCACCCAGCTACAAGTTTCAGTGCTCTTATTTGGCTTGTGTTTTTAAACTTCCTTTTCACACTTGAGCCAGCACCAATTGACAGGTAATTCCCCCACCAGCCCATGCTTGCTCGGTTTGGGTGTGCCACAAATCTCAGCAAGTCTCCTCGCAGCTGAACCTGCCTGCAAGTAGAAGGCACCTGTGAAAGCTACATGTCTTGCCAGGAAGATCTCCTGCTCCCGGGTTTCCTTTACACCATGTGGCAATTTTGGACATATATCATTTTGAGTGGCATGAACTGCCATGTCTCCCAGAAACCTTTTCTGTACAGGATCAGCTCTTTTATGTGCTCTTGCTTAGCTGCTATGTTCCCTCCTCCGCCGCAGCATGGCTGGATTGCTGCTGTCACCAGGGGTGAAAGCATGAGCACAGGCATGGGCACAGATATAGACAGTGGGATCGAGTGCACCCTCAGCAGGTTTGCAGATGACACCAAGCTGAGTGGTGCGGTTGACACACCTGGGGAATGGGATGTCATCCAGAGGGACCTGGACAAGCTCAAGAACTGGGCCCACGTGAACCTCATGAGGTTCAACAAGGCCAAGTGCAAGGTCCTGCACATGGGTCGGGGCAACCTCTGGTATCAATACAGACTGGGGGATGAAGGGATTGAGAGCAGCCCTGCGGGGAAGGACTTGGGGATACTGGTGGGTGATCCAGCTGGCCATGATGTGGCAATGTGCGCCCACAGCCCAGAGAGCCAACCGTATCCTGGGCTGCATCAAAAGCAGCGTGGCCAGCAGGTCGAGGGAGGGGATTCTGCCCCTCTGCTCCGCTCTGGTGAGACCCCACCTGCAGTCCTGCCTTCAGCTCTGGGGTCCTCAGCACAGGAAGGACAGGGACCTGTTGGAGCGGGTCCAGAGGAGGGCCACAAAAGTGATCAGAGGGATGGAACACCTTTCCTGTGAGGAAAGCATGAAAGAGTTGGGGTTGTTCAGCCTGGAGAAGAGAAGGCTCTGGGGAGACCTTATTGCGGCCTTTCAGTATATAAAGGGGGTTTATAAGAAAGATGGGGACAAACTTTTCAGCAAACTTTTGTTGCGATAGGGCAAGGAGTAATGGTTTCAAACTAAAAGAGGGTAGGTTTAGACTAGATACAAGGAAGAATTTTTTTACAATGAAGGTGGTGAAACTTTGGAACAGATTGCCCAGAGAGGTGGTCAATGCCCCATCCCTGGAAACATTCAAGGTCAGGTTGGATGGGGCTCTGAGTAACCTGATCTAGTTGAAGATGTTCCTGCTCACTGCAGGGGGATTGGACTAGATGGCCTTTAAAGGTTCCTTCCAACCCAAACTATTCTGTGATTTTCATAGCTCACCAAGGTCCAACCTTGAGCCTCATTGTCACTAGGTTTTAGCATGATGGGGACCTGTTTAAGCTGCCCATTTATAATCTGAGCTGACACCGTGGCTCCATGAGCCTCCACCAGCATCAGCTGGACACAGGCACAGCCAGATTAGCCAGTAGTGCTGGTTCAAGGGTCAGAGATACTGGGAGATTTCAAAGGGGCACCACTCCACAGGCAGGACTGGCTCAGCATGAATGAAATATACCTTCGTGCTTCTCCTCGTTGAGCAGCAGCAGGGATCCCACCTGCTCGTGGCTTGCATGAGTGGTGATACCACCAGACCAAACCTCCACATGCTGGTGCCCGGGCTCTCCTGAGCCTCAGGGACAGCCAGCACCCAACGGTGTGTGATGGCTACCTTCCTTCAGGCATGGCCGAGTGAACTGATGGAGGCTCCCAGGGGGTCTCTGCCTATCTTCCTCAAGCACATGGTAACCAGCAGCAGGTGGTCAGCCTACAAATGTGGAAAAGAACTGCAGTCAGATAGAGAATGCCAGTGTGAGGACAGCAGTGCGCCTTGCCAAGCTCATCCTCCTGTGCTGCCTTAGATGCTCTCCAGAGACACATGGTCAGCTCTGTGCAAGGGCTTGCTCTGCTTGCTTGGTGCCCAGCAGTCTCTCACCATCCCCAGAGAGCTTGGGGTCAGGACAGCATCCTTCCAGGACAGGGGAGGTACCACGTAAAGGTCCAAGCCCACACCACCCACCGATAGTTGCAAGAGGGCTTGTGGGCTCTGCTAGTGCTGTCAAGAAGAGATAGTGCCTTGTTTGCCATCCTCCCCACCAGACACAGTTCTTCCTTGGAAGCTGGGTTACTTTGTCATCTTCCAGGTCCCTGTAGATCACCAGGGACCAAGTGGTAGATCACCAGGGACCAAGTGGTAGATCACCACCTTTATTGCCATCAGCTTCAGCTGATTTGGCCTTGCACATCATGACTGCATCACCAACAAAACCTGCCTGGCTGGTGTCAGCAGCTGTCCCACAGTATGGTTGGCCTTGGAGAAAATCCCGTCTGGATGCCTGTTGTGCAAATAGGAGGCAGATGCTACCCCAAAATTTTTCTGCATTCCTGGTATATCCAGCTGGGACTGAGCCCTGCAGGGCGTCATGGTGCAGCTCCCAGCAGCGCAGGCTTTGTGTCACTGGCCCTGGCACCTCTGACCTTGCAGACTTTCAAGTCCCAGACACAAAGGAAAAAAATATCTCACCTGGCAAACAAGCATGCAGGGCTGGATTGGCACCATCCACTGCAGAGGTGACCTAGAGGGAAGGAAATGGGCTTAGTTCCCACAGGTCCTGGCAGACATCCTGCTGATGCCAATATCAACGCACCAGCCACTGGGGGTGTAGAAGGGGTTGTGCTCTGGGGCTGCTGGACATCATGGAGGTTAGCCTACGGGGACACCACGCTTGCAGACAGCAACTGCATGGAGTGGGAGGGATGAGCCATGCTGCTACGCCAGAGCTTGCCTTTGGGATGGATGCCTTTCCTCCACTCCATACTAGCTTCAGGCAGGGATGAGCCTTAAGGGGAAGCTGGTGCACTGGCTGCTGGCTCGAACAAGACAAGGAAAGCAGTCATTGTTCTCCACGGGATGAAGAGCAGGTCCTCCCCACTCCTCAGCCGCTGTGCAGGTCCCATGCAGGGCACGTTGGGCCCATGGCCCAGCCACAAAGCATCCCCACAGCTGGGTATGCCAGTGACCCAAGGAAACAAGAAATAGCATGAACCTCTGAGGAGGTAATGAGCTCGATGCACCTTCTTCACTGGACCTGGCATGCCAGGCACAGATGCTCCTTGGATGCAGGGTCACCAGATCTCACCTGGACTGGGTAGCCAGGGAAATGGAGTGGAGACCTGTCTTGGGTTTGGAGGAAGAGGAGGCTCAGCAGACTCAGTTGACCTTTCCCAAACAACATTAGGATTGCATGACATGACATTCAGCAACTAAACACCCACGTTCTGACAAAAGCCAAGGCAGCTTGGCCACAATGTTACAAAATATGTCTTCCCAGAGCCACTGGCTGCATCCAGCCTCACGAAATAACCCCTGTCCCAAGAGTCCTCAGGCACTGGAAGCTGCACTGGCAGGCTCACTGGCTCCTAAGGTCTAACTCATTAGGTCATTAGCTGGCATGATTTTGGCACATATCAGCTAGTAGTCTCCTAGCTACTTCCTCCACACAGTTTAGGAATCATCATCTCTCCTCCCTTGGAGGCCAGCCAAGGTCAGCATCAGCTCAGGCTGCTCCATGCTGGGCACCTTGGGCAGGTTTAGTGTGGGAGGGGAGAATTATGCTGTCCAGGCAGAGGAAAAGGGACTTCAGCAGGAGAAGAGGACAAGCCACCCTCCTGCGGGCTGCTGGTTCACAGTACAGTTCAGGTTTATGCCATGCCTTTGCTGACTGTATCCAGGTGCTTATCGATGGGAAGCCAGAGGGGCTGCAGCTCCATGCACCCAAATGTGCAGCTGAGTCATATCACACAGTGCGTGTGCATATGTGCATGTGTTTGCAGCTATACTGGGCATTTATTTTCAAATTGCTACCATGCAGGCTCAGAACAGCGCATACTGGCAGGCTCTGGCAGGGAGGAGGCAGCAGGAGCACGCCTGCAACATGTGCATCTGTTCTGGGGAGGCGTGTGGGGATGGAGCAGGAGAACATCCCGCCCTGGGCTGATGGCACGGTCAACGTGGTTTCTTACTGCATCATTTTTCTATGACTTCCAAGCACTTTCCTAAAGATAAAGCTAAATGTCCTGCCTGTGGGTTTGCCTTGTTCTCCCTTGTGATGAGCAATTCCTGCTTCTGTCCTGGAGTATGAGTCACTTCAAAGTCTTTACCTCCATCAGCTGCACAGCTGTCTTATAGCTTTTTTCCAAAGTAAGACTGCTAGTTGATTCCTTCCTCAGTAATGTGATTTAAATCACCCTTCAATCACTAGTCATTTCCACACCTTATGGCAATAAGGACAAATTAGCACCTTAAATGAGAGAAAGGTGCTTCTAGGAAATGGGTTCAATTTCTAACAGGTTTTTGAGAAGGAGCTGCCAACCTTGGATGAGTCGGTTCCTCTGCTGTGGTTGTGTGAACGAAAAGGGCACAAATAGGAAAAACTGGTACATTCTTGTGCAGTGCATGGCACTGATATGGGAAAACATTATCTGAGTGCGGTGGGGGGCTACCAGGGCATTGTGGTGGTCCCTGCCTGCATCCTGCCTTCACCAGAGCCAGAAGCTGACAGCTGCAGTGGGTGTGATTTTCTAGATTGCCCAGTGCCCTTTAAAACTCAGGGATTTCAGTACTTAATTAAAAGATAGTTGGAAACAAGCTCTGAAGGATGTAAGTGCTTGTGCCCTACTGGTGGTATGTAGCCACCTACCTCACTGAACAGCAGTGGGATTTACCCTTCAGCCTGCCTCCAGGTCATGCCTTTTCCTTAAAATAGGGGAAAGTTAATTTTTAATGTAAAAAATAGCAATGCTGGAAGGAGTTAAGACCCAGCTGTGTGGAGTGGTGTGGTGGGATTGCCTCTGGAAGCCAAGCTCCAAGGCATATTCCCTGCCTTTGCCCAGGGGATCGAAAAGATTTTTGGTACTTTAGAGAATTGATTGCAGCTTTACCAGGCTTGGATGGCTAATGACTGATTGGCAACAAATTGGATCCCACAGGCATGCCCTGCCACATCCTGGGAGAGAGGATAGAGTCACACAGCGAGGACCTGCTAAGTTGGGGCTGGACGAAGCCAGTGTCCAAAGACACCTGCTATGATTTTAGGTTTCATGCAGATAAGAAGAGATGAAGTGAATGGATTTGACCGAGGTAGGTTTTTACCTTTATTCATATACCTTAAAGTAGCAAGCATTTTTTTCATCTCAAAAGAGTGATGTTTTGCTATTATGCCACCAGCACAGCAGTGAAAGCCAAGCTTCAACAGCTCGTTTCCTTAATCAAAAGCTGAAACCACAGTCCTCTACAGCCACAGGTGACAGTGACCTAGGCTGAGGAGCTGTACCACCTGAAATGCCGCAGGAAAGATTTTTCCAACAACCTGTTAAAACAAACAGCAACAAATTGCTTGGATTGGGTGCACCCAAAGAGCAGAAGGATGAGAGCATAACCTCTCATTTATATCAGCCTCTGGCAAACATGATACTGGATTATTAGTAGTATTTTTTTTAATGACTCCAGGGATCTGAGGATCTCCAGACCAGTAAGCCCGAACCAGAAAAATATTGGTAGAAACCATAGCAAAGATACTGCAGATCCTAGGATAAATGTGATGTATTAGGGAAGAGACAAAATGGACTTTCATAAATGGAAGTCTTGCCTGACTAATCTTGTCATGGTTTCTGCATGAATGAAGGGGTAACGCATTCCTAAATGGTCTGACAAGGGAGGGATATAGAGATGGATGGATAGATACAGTGGGACAAGGATGTTTGCTAATGATACAGGATTGTCTAGGATCATCAGAGATGGTGCAAAATATTGCAGGAGTGGTTTTGCATATTGGTGACTGGGCAGTAAAAATGTGAGTTAAACTACCTATTATTAAATAAAAAAAAAAAAAAGACATTGGAAAAAATAGCTCTAATTATTCATACACTTGGAAGTCCAAATTAGCATGATACTGGGGTCACTTTGGGTAGAGTTTTGAAAATATCAGGTCAGTGCTCAACTTCTTATACCATGAATAAGCTTTTGGGGAGCCTTTGGGTTTAGGATGTTACTAAGCTGGGTAAAAGGGTTCCCTGGGCACCCCACATATCATGTGGGGTTAAGCTGGCCTCCAAAACCTCCTTCTTCTGCTTGGGCACAGCTGGTCTTCCCTGTGCAGCCCACGTGCCCACGTTTCTGTGCCCTTAGCTCCTCACTTGGTAACTTAAACTTTCAGGCTATTTACATGGCTGCTAGTACCTGGCTAAATCACGTACCGTGTCAGCGGTACTCATGCAGACCAATGGCAAATAGCTCCACGGCTACTTAATGCCAGCAGGGAACATTTTGATCAGCCCATCTTGACCCCACGGCTAACGCAAGCCAGTGAATCTGCCTTGGTTATTTGTGTACCAGGCTTGTACCTTTGGCCCGAGGCTGGAGAGAATGTTAAACATCTGCCACTGGACTCCTGAGAGTGACGTCAATATTCTTTTGTCTTAAGTAAACCTGGTGCTGGCTCAGCTGCATCTCTCTCTCCCAAAGACAAATTATACTTTATTGCATGGTATTGCTCAGGACAGAAAAAAAAAATCTCAGTAGACACCAGCAATTCAGCACTTAAAACCCGTAGTAATACATAGCTTGATGAGGGTAGCTTTTTGTCCCTTTCCACTTTGTCTTTTCTTTTCCCTGTTCTGCCCACACACACGCACTCTGGCTCTTGGGAAGCACAAGGGGGCTGGCGGGATGAGAGGATGGTTGCACGGTGTCCCTGGGCATTACTGGGGACAGCACGGGGAAGCCAGGCCAGCAGAGGTGTGCTCTGCCTCGCTGCAGCCACACTGGCATCATCTGCCCGAGCAGGGTTGTTTTCTTCTCCAGGAGGGGACAACAGTGGGAGAAACTCAGGGTCTCCCCCCAGGGCACATCTCGGGCTGCACCCACGTCTCGGGGTGCATCCAAGCCTTGGCTTACACCTAGGCTAAGCTTTCCAGCTGTGGGTACAGTGTGACCTCCAATTTCTACACGCAATAAGCACTGTAAAACATCTGGCTCCAGGCACCCTGGGGCCATGGGGTGCTGGTCTGGCTCTAGGAAGAGGACGTGGGCAGAGGGCAGGGAGCAGGGTTCACGTGAGCTCATCTTATGCAGAGGTTTCTAGGGAACCCTCGTTCTACCAGCCTGCCCTCGTCTCTCAGCAGCTGTGGATACTCCAGGGGGTCTCTGCTGTGTCCCTTAAACCCCTGGACTTTGTGGCATCGGGCAGGATGCCTAGGGCTGCTGGCAACCCATCTGGAGGGATACATCCCTGGCTGGTGCTGTCTGCTCTGGCCTCCTCCCTTCCCACCATCCTGCCCTTGCTTAAAAGCCAAAGATTTAAGGAGTTGCGTTTTCCCTGTAAGCACCGTTTCCCTCCTGGCTCGCCTCAGCGCAGGTCAATTTATTTGCTGTTAATAAAGAAATTTCCCCTCTTCTGCCAAAAAAGAAGCGTGCAGGCAGTAAGCATAGCCTTAGGAAGGTCCCACAGCTGAAAGTTTTGGGCTGCAAAGGAGCAGGCGGCAGCAAACACGGACCCCCAGTTTGGGGTCTGGGGAGGGAGCGGGTGAAGCGAGGCCCAAGGCGGGCTGCTGCTGCCATCTAGCCCTGCCTGCCGCTCAGGAGCAGCTCAGCCCTCACCCACGCACCTTTCTGCAACTTTCCTCTCCTGAGCCACTGAGGACAAGGTATCTTTTCAGGTCTCTTTGTTTAGCTCACCCTTTCTGAGATTGCTGCCATAGCTGCTGCAGTACTTAGGGCCAGGACACGCAGCAGCTCAGTGGTCAAACCAGAGGAGGACGTGCCAGCTGCTCTCCGTGGCCGTGGGCCCACATCCAGCGAGTGTTGTGGGGCCACGCTTGCTGGGTTGCATCCTTCCACCCAGTCTGGGGGAAGACACCCTCTGTGACTGATGCTGGCACGGACGTCGGACCCAGCAGATCTCCCACCACCCTGCCCGGTGTCCTAAACCTGAGGCTGGGAACAGGTTTCTGCTTTTGAAGCTGTTTGCTCCCTGCGATGTTTGTGGCTACTGCCTGAGTCGGGAGGAGGAGTGAATGGTGGTCCCCAGGCTGACGGGCAGCACGCTCAGCTGGGGATGCAGGAAAACTCCTTCAGGAAGGTGAGATGCCACCTCGGGAGCGTCAGGGCTCCTGGGTGAGGAACCTTCTTTACCCCATGGAGCAGGATGTGGCTCTTCTCTTTGCTTTGACAGCCACACTCTGGCTTTGGTTTAGCATCCATTACCACTTCTCGCCACCCCCCTCCCCAACTTTTTTTGAGGCAGGAGTGGGTCCTCCCTCCTCAGTAGCTCCTTCAGAGGCAGCTGCCCAGTTTAGATTCATTTCAGCATAGGCACCTCATCTCACCGAACAGAGCCCCCACCAGTGGGAAGGCAGCCGAGGAGCTGGTGGTGTTGGCAAAACCGAGGGGACAGCACTGTGGGGCTCAGCCCCACGGCCCTGCCGGACCTGCTGGGCAGCAGGGTGAGGATAAGTGCACCAGGATTGGAAGGGACTTTAGGAGGTCTCCAGCCCAAGCTCCTGCTCCAGGCAGGCTCAGCTGCAAGATCAGTCCATGGTTGCTCAGGACTTTGGCCTGTTGGGTCTCAAAAGCCTGCAGAGGTGGAGCCTGGCCAACCCCACCAGCAGCCTGGTCCCCTCCTGGCTGTCCTCACAGGGCAAGTTTCTCTGTGCACCTAGCCTGACCCCCTGGTTCCAGCTTGTGTCCGTTGTCACTTAGCAGCAATCCTCAAAGTTGCTCTACAGAAGATGGCATAAATTGGTTCCATGGACTTACCCCCACCAAAAAAACCCCTGACAACAGTGAATGTAAATTAACCCCAGGAGCAGTAAAGGAGAATAAAAAACATCACAGAAATAGCTACTGGAAGAGCCAAGCCTCGGACTGGGCTCCAAGCAGGAAGCTGGAACCTGACAGGACATTTGAGGTAACAGCCTTAATAAATTCATTTTGAAGTTTTCTGTGTATTAAAAACCTCAAATCCTTTGTTTCCCATTTCTGTGAACAGATGGGAAGGGAGCTTTGTTTGGCTGGGATGTTTTTTTTTTTTTGAGCTGTGCAATAGTTTAATTACTACTTTGTACATACTTTTTCCTTGTACTTTCTTATTTGCGTTTGTTCTCTCTAATAACATCTTCCTCATGTTGCGGTCTAACATTGGGAGTGTGGGTTCATTCGGAAGCCTTCTCTCCTTTCTCCTGCCTTCCCTGGCTCTGACAGCCGGGAGTTTTGATGCTTTTTTTGAGCTGAGCTCCATCTTGTGGGCTTTTGCTTGGCTAATTAGTCACCACATCCTTATCTCGGAGAGGATCTCCCTTGGCCGCGGTCAGAGGAACACCCCTCTTCACCTGCAGTCAGGTATAATCACCCACTGGGGGATGAAACCCACATGGCACAAGCAGATGAGTCCAATAGCACCTACCTCCCGGGGAATCCTGGCAGGGTGCCAGAGGAATTTCCCTCTCCCAAATCGGCAGTCTCTATGGCAAGTTGGATTTTTCTTTTGCTTTTCGCTTTGGTCAGATGCTGTAATGGTTTAATGCCAGTTTTGACTGCAGGAAAGCAGGACAATTGTTGCTGAGAAATATTTATTGAGCAGTTACAGTGAAATCCTGTTGCTACTGATCAACTATAGTTAACAGCAAGTAACTGGAGTCTTTAAGCAGGAACTTTTTTATCTAGCAACACAATAGATGATTTTCTTCTTGTCCCCAAAGAGCAGCAGCACGTGTTACCTTACTGAAAACTGCGTCCACGTTATCCTGGTCAAACATTGCAACCCCGTTCCTTGCAAGAGTGCCAAACTAGAACTAATGTTGTGTTCTTCCCACCTAGTGAGCTTAGTAGCCAAATATAAAAGGGTTATGCTTAAGCCCACTGAATGCCCAAATCCTGTTCTTCTCCCAAGGCTGGGAACTGCATTTTGAGGATGGATGAAATAACACCTGTGATTGCAAAGCACTTTGGGAATCCTTCATACTGAGCTGCTACAGTTGCCCTTTCTCAGCTTGTATGTAGTGCTTCCTGCGTTTCGAAGGTACGTAGACTGGCCCTGCACTTCCCCAGCAATGGTAAGGTGTTGGCAGCAACCAACTGGGAGCACTGGTCTCTTTATATCGCTGGTCTGAAAGTGCCTCTGCCTTTGCTTCCTTCCCTGAATTGCTGTGCAGCCTCTTGACCACTTTTTGGACTGGAATATGGCAGTTGGCTCTGTACCAAAGGCAGGGTGAGCCAATTAGTCCTTTGCAAAGCACTCAGAGTGTGAACTGAAGAGAGTATAACTGGACAGCACTTTTTTTTTTGTGGGAATACTGTGGGCAAGACTGGGACCAGCTCCCTAAAATGAGGAAGAGGGACGGTTGGTTTCAGTGTGCCAATGCTTTTGTCTTTAGGCACAGACTAACAAACTGAGGAATGCTGTTGCTGTAGTATAAGCATCAACAAACACATGCAAATAAGGTTCTAATATTAGCTGGACGTTAGTGATATTTGCAAGACAACATGGACATGCACAAGACTGCAGTGTTTGCCAGTGCTCCAGCATTTGCCTGTGGGTGGCCTCTCCTTACTGAAATGGAGGGGATTCAAAGGGGCCACCGTTGTTCATGCCCAAAGCATGCACCTTTGCACAAGTCTTCAGCCTCCCGCTGCAAAGGGCAATGTCTTGGTGGTTGTACCACTCTGAGCGCTCATCATCAGCTTTCCAGAAGCGGCACTGCTGTGGTTTAGCTGCTCTAAACACCTCCTGTATGCAGAGGACTACAAAAGCAGTTGAAGAGCAATAGCAAAGCTTGCCAAAATATAAAGTAATTAAGTCCCAGGCCTGTATATGCTCCCTGTTTTCCATGTATCTTCAGGATAGTCAAATACAGTGTTTTAACTAGCTGAAGATGAATTTTAACTGGAGGCATTTGTGACATGGTTATTGAAACCAGACCACAGCCACTGAGATACCAACTGCCTTCAAACTGTAAAGAAAACTAGGTGATTCATGTCAAAACCAGGGACACTTCTCTGAAGCAAATTACTGTCACTTTTTTTGGTACTGATCAGTGCTTATTTCAAGAGAAAATTAAAAATAATCATTAGTATTGCAATGATTGATGACCTTTTACTTTTTGACAATCAATTAACATACTTGTCTAAGCTCTTCTTGCAATACTTGTGGACAATGATTTTTTTTTTTTTTTTTTTTTTTTTTTTTTTTTTTTTTTTGTGGAAGAGAGTTGGCTTTGATCTGGAAAGCAAGTTTTCCATTTCAGTCTTGCTGCAAACTGATGCTGTGTTTAGCTACAAAAGACCTGTTTAAATGATAGTACTTGTTGGGGGTGAGGTCTGTGAGAGGGAAGAGCTCTCCCTGCAGCTCCAGGTTTGCTCCCAGAGGAAGCCTTGCTTCTGCAGGTGGAGCTTTGGGTCCCTGCTCGGCGTTGCTCCCAGCTCTGGGTTAGTCTGCTGGTGCAAACAAGGCAGCAGACTTGCCTCTTCCAAGGGGATTCATGCACTGACACTGTTTGTCTGCAAGGCCTGTGTTGTAGCCTACAAGTTAGCAGCTTAAGAGTTAAATTGTGAAGTTAAATGCTCATGCAATAACACAAAGGAAATCTGCCCCATGGTACACTCTGCTGTCAGCAACTTCCCCCCTTGTCCTTTATTTTCTCTCAGTCTTCTCCTACTTCAGTATTCTCCACTTTCTCCTTAACGTATTCCCACCTTTGATTTTCTGTCTGATGTAATTTCAGAGGACCACTGTTTCTCAACTTTTTTTTGGTATATGAAACTACATTTGCACCAAAGGATGTCAGCTGAACTCTACTACAGGCCACGTATAGCCATAGGTGGACTTATGGAAGGTGTCAGCTAGACTTGTTTCAGACCTCAAACGGCTTCACAACTCGAGAAGAGAGGAATGGGGTGATGAGAAGCTATGCCCTCTGCTCAAGATGATGTCTTGGTATTTGCCTCAGATATTACTCTCTTTTTCTGAGAACAGACAACACCATCATGAGTCCAGTGAGGAGTGACCGCTGGGGACATTAGGAGCAGGAATGCCAGTCTTTGCAAACCGTCCAGCGAGGTCCATGTGTCCACAGTGAGACAGACACAAGCACCATACAGACCATGGTGAGGAAGAAGCGAGCTGAAAGGCACAGGCTATTTTTGTCTCCAACTTTGATATTTGTTGAGCTAATTATAAGACTGATGCAGCTGATCTCAAATTTTTTCTGGCATGCAGCTCCTCCCTCGCTCCTGTATCAGACAAGCTTGCTCCAGGGAGTAATAATTCAGATGTGCAGTTAGAACAACTGCATTTGATCAATGAACATGGCAAAACAGGGCAAAGGCTTTGATGGCCCAAGGCTCAGGGAAAGGAGATCAAACTAAACCATAGGAGTTCACTGCTTGCTTTGTTACATCTTTGCTGTCCTACATGGTGCTCCAGCTTACACTAGGAAACATATTACCCTAGTTTGGATGGTAGGGAATATCCCCACTGTCACCATATGACCAATTCCTGTCACTTGGGGTACTTTAAAATCAATTTAAAAAGTAGAAATGGACCTCTAAGATTCTATGGAAGCCAGGAGCAGGGCAACTGTGAGATGAAGGACATATACTCAGTATCCCTAAGACCAGAACATCTGATCAGTGTAATCCAACTTAAAATGAGAAACTTGTGTCTTGCTTAAAAACACACCATCCTTACTGTAAAGATTTATTACTCCCACAAGTACTAAAAGTCAGCTAGGATTCCCCCCCCCCCCCCCCTTTTTTTTTTTTAACATGGAAGATGCTCAAGATTAACAGCTCTTTTTAAGCACTTGATACTTTCCTTAGACATGGGTTACAGAGCACCAGCTGAAGCTATGACTTACCTGCCATGGGAGAGGAAGGTAAAGAACAGGTCAGCTACATCTCTTTTGGGGAGCACCAGAAGTTAATCAAAATGATTAGCATATTGCCACTGTCCTGGCCTCCAGCAGACAAAGAGATTAATTTTTTTTTTTTTTTGAGACAAAAGCCAATGAAATAGCTAAAGCAGCCAGTTAAGTTAAATGCAGATCAAGAAACTAATTGGCAGCCTGCCAAATTCCTCTCAGAGAAGCTTACTAATTAGCTTCTACAAGTGATTGCCTTCAAACTACCTGCTGGAGATGGTCTCTGCTGGCTGTGAGGAAGCCAGACCATGCTGCTTGCCCACCAGCACAGTAGTTGCTAGTGCAGATATTGTGTCAGGTCTCACTACAGCCGTACTCAGCCTTCTGGCTCAACCATCCACAGCCTTCAAACAGGCAGGTTTAAAAGGCAGCTGCCTCTCCTTTAGCCTACTGCAGGTTTTCCAAGAGTACTTTTTCTGCATACAATTTTTTCCAGAGTTCAAATAAATGCACTTACCTCTCACAGGGCAAGATTTAGATGTGAAATGTTACAGTATTAACATTTGGTTACCATTCATTACTTTTGCTTTCATGCTAAGAATCATTTAAGTTTCCATGTGAATTTGGAGAAGCTGAAAGACACCCTAGTTTGGCTGCAGAGAGTTTCCCTGAGATTAAGGCTATCGCTCCACTACATGTATGTACTGCAGTTTGCACCGGTGTGGTTCAGTACCCAAACAGCTGGCTACTGTATGCATGAGAATATTTCAATCGCAAGTTTGAGGGCAGGAGTGAAGCAATTAATGTAATTTTAAAAAAAGCTGTTGGGGATGCTTCAAGAGAATCAGGAATGACGTACCATTGCTTCTGTTTACCCTATTAGTGAAGTGTGTAGTCTCAGCTGAAAGCACAGAAGTTAAACATTGTCTTTCACAGCTGCTTGCAAGAAAACAGCTTTATTTTTCATCTTGTTTTATCAGCAGTGCTATCCTTGGATGACCCTTTAAAACTTAACACTTACTCTAAGTTAGCTTAAGCTTTACATACTTATTCAATACATTAAGGTTTTCCTCTTTACACATCAGGCATTTGCTAAGGGATGCCTGCAGTCCAGGACCTTCTGGCAAACAGAACAGATCCAGATCTGGGCCTGATCAGTTTGTCAGAAACATTTGGCAATTTTAGTGCAACAAGTGGCAGCAGCCTAGCATCAGGTTAAATAGAAATCAGAATGCTCTGCTCCAGTAAGCAGACTCACTAATTTTATCATTAGTGCCTACTATTTACTACTTAGTGTCATCCATCTCATTTAATCCAAAGTTAGAAGTTTAACAGGGTAGCATGTATATTCATGACATTAAATAAGAGCTTCTAATTGTATTGCATGCAAAGGATGTTGAGTCCCATCTCTTATCATCCATTTTATACTAAAGCCCTAAGCAACAAGGGTCAGAGAATAGTTGCCACCTACTAGTTAGCCACAGAGTTTCAGCTTCTTAAGTTTTCCCATAACATACTTTGTCACATACATAACAAACAGCTTGTCAGTAGCAGCCATGGAGCCTGTGTTGTTTTCTCTCATTAATGACTAGATATGTTTAAGTAGCCATCAGTCCTAGCCACAGCAGTTATAGACCAACATGAATAAAAATGGCACCACATTGAACATGCACTATGAAACCATGTTAAGCCCATGTTCAATAGTGAAAGGCAAATGTGATTCCATGAGAATTTGCACAGTAGTTAACTTGTGATTAGAAAAAGCTGGACTATCAACATCTTAAAAAGGACACTTCAGTAAGTTGGGAGGGCAAAGGTAGGGGAGGAAGATGGCAATTGTGTTATTCACTTATTAATAAGCTCTGTGCTTGCAGCATCTGCTCTGCCTTCATATATGCTATAAGAGCAATCCATGACTGCTTAATTCTCTACAGATTAAACAAAGACCAGACCAGTTATTTCAATATACTTTATTTTAAAACAGGTAGGTCACAAAACACTAACCTTAGCCCGTTCTGCCATACACAAGCTACAAATACTTGTTTGACAGTTGAGGGTCAGTCTTTAGTAGCATACATGAAAAGTGAATAAAAATCCATATAAAACAATATTCAAATAGTTTCCATAGGAACACAGATAATTGTGACCCATCTCCTAGTCATTTTTGTTGCATTTATACCAAACCTAAATTTAAAAAAAACCCCACTTAAAAATTCTAGCAAATTAAGTTAATGGTCCCCCAAATGCCCTAAATTCAATGACTAACCTTGCAGTTAATTACTAAATATTACCTATACATTAATACTAGCTGAAGCACAAGTTGCTGGATATTCAATTCCGCTTTCCCAAGCACAAGAGAGTGGCAGACTAGCAACATCCTGCTCCTCCACTTCAGCTAGGAACCCTTGCTCCTTAATCTGCTGCATTAGTTGCCTAGAAAGATAAAAAAAAGCAACAGTCAAAAGAGTATTTCACTACAATGTGCCACGAAGCTGCTAAGCAAAGTAATTTTTTTACTACTGGGGAGCATGAAATCAACTCTTTACTCATCTGCAATCTAGACAGTATCACCAGAGCAAAAAAACCCCAAAGCAGAATCAATGCAGGTCACTTATAGCTGGCAAGGCTTTAGGGCAAGTGCCAATACCAAGCTGGATTCACGATTTCTGGGTAGGATCTAGATCTGCAAAGATGCACCTATATATCTGTAGCTACATCTGTATACCACACACTACAAAGATTTAATGATTTAGTAGTCATTAGTTCAGATTTCATACCTATGTCACTGACTATCCCTTATCCCATACCTTCACATTCCTGGCTAACATGAATCAAGTAAAAGTATGGATGACAGACTAGGAATGTAAATGAGCTGACCAGTGAGAACCATGTAACTCCTACCATACTCAGACTGGAGTTGTACTGAAAGACAAGCTCAGAAGAACTTCAGTGGACTTGGTTATCTTTTACTATATGCAGGGCAAGAAGTTGTGCTACTACATGGCTCCCCATATACTACTAGCTTTTACTTAGACATGTAGTCATCTTGCCCCTTATCTTCAGTTATCTACCCACAAATTTAGTTATACACCTTTATATATGTAGATTACATTCCAATAAGTTTTGCCTGTGCTAGAAAGATCTGCACCATAACTTCATTGATACATCCCTCTCAGTTAAGGGCCAGCTTGTATATCACAGAATTCTCCTGCCAAAACAGAAAGTGCAGGGGGTCATGTAGGGCTGAAAGGGCTGTAGCCTTGGGTGATGGTTATGTCTGCATAATTAAGCTCAGTATGCCTCAAACCAAGTATTACATTTTCACAGAAACCCAATGCTATAGTGAAAAAGCTAATTATTCTTCTGCAGAGCCATTTTTAGTTCAATTAGACACAAGTTTGGAGTCTTATGGGAAATCTAAAAGCTTCATTTGGTTTGAGGAATGCTTCAATTGACAGAAGGTTTCACTAAAAGAAACAATGAAAGCCTTGCTTATAGAGGCAAGGATAGTAAAAGGATGAAGGGAGCTTCCTCTTTTATGGCAGGAATTCCCCTGAACTTAAGCTTTTTTCAGTAAGTTTGAAAGCAACCCAATAGCAAATTTAATCATGCTTTAGGGTAATACTGCTGCCCAAATGCTCTCTGCCAGTTTAGTAGGCAGACTTCAATACAGAGAAAAGGGCTGCTTCTTACAGGAAATCCCACTTTTATAGAAGATGCAATCTGTTAAACTGCCTTGCACAGAAGAGTATCCAGGTTACTTTAAACTACTGTTTAAGGTGCAGCTTTATGGTATCCTCATACTCAAGAGGTAGTCCTGCTTTCTTTGCTTACCTGTTTAATAACTTGCCATGGAGATCTGGCACTCTGCACTGAGCAATGAGCCAGAGCTCAACCTAAACCAAGAAACAGCCCTCAAACAGAGAGATCATATTGAGAAGCAGCACTATTGAGTGTTCCTGTCTCCTGCAGTCAGGATTCAGCAAGCCATCAACTTAGAAGACAGCACACAGAACTGTGATTGACTGGTCTAATTACTGGTCACAGTAGCTAACTGTAAAGAATCTATAATGATTCTATACATTGTGCAAGAGTGAAAAACACCAGCCAGAACCCTAGCTTAGTGAAGACTCCTAATGTTAACCTTCTAAAAGCACCTCTCCTGAAAGAGAGTACATCAGAGAAAAGAGTAACTGATAGCATTAGGGTTGTTCTAAGCACACAACAAAAACCTTCAGAGGCACTGCCTTCTTCCACACCACAAGGAGGTTTTCCAAGAGCAATGGCACCAAAACTATGGGCCCTGTTTGTTAAGGGGCAGACAACTGACATGAGCTTTTCACTATAGTCATCTGTATCAAAAGAACTGATGGATCAAGATACTTAATTACTAACCATGCTGGTCTTGATATCACATAGTGTATTGTTGGCCTCTGGAATCCATTGAAAGTAGAAGCTGCTGCAACAGTATAGGCACCCATGTTTTCAAACAGGATCCAGTCACCAACTTGCAACTCTGGCATATTAAAACGCTCAACAATACGATCTAGACCATCACATGTTGGTCCCCATATGCTGCAGGAATAGCAGCTGTCATCTGGTTTAGACCGCTAAAGAAGAGAGTCGAGTATAATTAGACAATCAAAACAGCTTCCAGAAGTAATATCATAATTAGTATAACATTCCACCTCACAAGGAAGAGGAAGAATAGCTGCTGCTTGCATGTCCTTTTCCACCCTTGGCTTTGAATTAATTCCACTGCATGCTTTCTAAGCCAAATGCCAAATTCTGGCAACATGAAGTAAGCAGTGAACTGAGAAGTGACTGCTGTGACAAGGATTCTCCTACATCCATTATACATGACTAGTATGTGATACTTCTGAATGAGCATACCTTCTGCAGAACTGGTTTAACATGTGCGTGATCATACAAGATGCAGTTGAATGATCCATAGACTCCATCATTCACATAGTACATAAGAGTTTTGTCATTTGCATCATCTTCATCTGGAAGAAGTTGAGATACCATTAAGAGAATGCTTGAAAAGAAACACAGTTGGCTAGATATAAGATTAGGTCTGGATTGACACACCATCAGAACCTGTTTGCTCCTTTAATACAATTTTTTTCGCAATGATGTTGACTGCCAGCGTGAATGCTGATGCAACATAGTATCTTCCCGGCTCTGCAATAATATTTATTCCAGAATCCAAAGGAAAGTATTTATCCAGTGCTGGGTTGATTACACTCGTGATCTAGGGAAGAATCAGTTGCCAATATTAGTACTTCAGCAGTTACTCAGGTGCTATTTCAGAAGTCTGAGATGGAGTCAGACTTTCATGCTCACGGTGATACACTGGTCAAGTGTGTAATAACTATTTTCATATTGTAATCTCTATTCATTGCCTCTGCTTTATTTTCCTATTCAAACTTTTGTTTGGGATTAAGTTTGTACAAAGCAACAAAAGCAGACATCACTTGCAGCTTAAATTAAGTGATCAAACAGTTCATGTTTGAGTTTAAAGGAATTCTCCCCACTAGACTCATTGAGCCAGCATTAAGGCCCTGCAAGTCCCCATGCTTCAACTTTAATTCCTAGTTTACTTGCAGTTCTGCTGATCATGCAATATTCTCCAGCTTACTGCATCCTAAAGAAGTCATCTCACAGGATCTTGAGAACACAGAATGCTTTGTCACCACCTTTGAAATTCAGTTGCCTTCATGAACAGAGTTATTTCCAAGTTCTGAAGTTATCAGTGATTATTAAGCTGCCTCCAACTGCAGCATGACTACATTACACCATGGAGCCCAATGACAGCAACATTTGCTCTTGATGCTTCATGTAAGTCAATACTACACTAGGAGAAGCCAGCCTTCATTAAGAGGCATTATAAGTGAGGCAACATTGGCCCACATTATTAGCAGAAAACTCACTTTATGTAGCTTACTTGCTGCCTCCTTGTGTAAATATATAACATTGTTTAATGCAACTTTAGACTGGCAGGTGCTCTGACAACACTGCTGTAAGTGGAAGTCCTATTAACACCCAGAGAACGTTTATCCTCTGAAAGCAGAAATATTTCTGTGCAAAAGCAGACTGGAGCCTGGAGAACTGATCAGTTAAAAAATGATCCAAAAGCTGGCTCTGGGCTCTGAACCAGATCAGACACTGATCTAGTTTGCTACATCAATGCTTATGCCACCCAGCAGGGCCGTATGGGTTCAGAACTACTTTTTCACCCCATTTGGGAGCATCGTCAATCCAGATAGTCTGAAGTACAGCATCAACTGGAAGAAGTCTATGCCAGTAAGAATCAAGCCTACAATTAAAATTTGCTTTACAAGTTTGATATCTCTGCATGATTATGCAGCCATTTAGCTATGTATCTAAGGAGTTCATCTGATCTTCAGTTTTCAGATTAATTTCCCTCTTTTTCTCTAAATTCAGTTTCTGACCAAGCAGACAAGTTCTTAGAAGTATGTCTGCATACCAATATAAAAGCAAGATTTTGTTTACTCCAGATCAACATTCAAGACAACTCCACAACCTAAGGAGTTCTTAGCAAAGCTATACCTCTTCAAATTTAAGCTTGACATCTTCAGAGCCAGGGAAGCCACCACCAATATCAAGCAGATACATACTGAAGCCAAGTTCAGCCTAAAATGAGATTAAGGGCAACACTGTTAAGAAACCAGTACTTAGTTTATCCTTTTAGCTTAAAAAGCAACATAAAGTAATTTTATTAACACTTGGAACAGAGCTAATTCATCAAGTTCAAGTAATAGTCACTTGAGTTTGAGCTGCCAGTTTTAGCACATCCATAGGTAAGTTTTGCAGATCTGGTCAAAGTAAGCCATGGTGACCTCAAAAATTCCAACAACATGAAATTAGCAACTTAGCTAGCTTTAAAGCCTGTAACGGTTTTACATTCAATTCAGTTTTGCCACAACAGTTGAGCAGTAGTTCCAGAGAAAATAGAACTAGACTTACTCCCATATCAAACACACAGCGGGCATCAGAAATGGCTTGAACAAAGGTCTCTGGGTCTGTACATCCACTTCCAACATGGAAACTACAAAGAGATACAAAATATCGGTTGCTATTTGGCAAACTAGTCACGAAGTTCATACAAAACTCAAGTCACCATACGCAAAGGCATCTCTATTGTCAGGCAGACCATTTAAAGAAATCTTATTTAATATGACTGTATTTTGATGTTATCAACTCACCTAACTCCAATGATGGCAAGGTCAAGTTCTTTTGCACGCTCCAGTAGAAGCCTGCTAGTCTTAAGTGTAGCTCCAAATTTAACACTCAGACGACAAACTGCTTTGGAGTCATCAGTTGTAATGCGCAAGACTAACCTAGAAATAGGAAAAATGAGGGTTTAACTTCCAGTATAAAAGACATTATCAGGCACATATATCCTTAGAATGAGGCTGAGCTTAAACATACAAGCTTTTGTCCTGGTTTTGGCTGGGATAGAGTTAATTTTCCTTCCAGTAGCTGGTATAGTGTTATGTTTTGTATTCAGTGTGAGAAGAATGTTGATAACACACTGATGTTTTCAGTTGTTACTAAGCAGTGTTTATACCGAGTCAAGGATTTTTCAGCTTCTCATGCCCAGCCAGCAAGAAGACTGGAGGGGCACAAGAAGTTGGGAGGGGACACAGCCAGGGCAGCTGACCCAAACTGGCCAAAGGGCTATTATTCCATACCATGTGACATCATGCCCAGTATATAAACTGAGGGGAGGAGTTGGCCTGAGGGGGATCGCTGCTCAGGAACTAACTGGGCATCAGTTAGCAAGTGGTGAGCAATTGCATTGTGCATCACTTGTTTTGCATATTCCAATCCTTTATTATTATTATTATTGTAATTTTATTATTATCATTATTAGTTTTTTCCTTTCTGTTCTATTAAACTATTCTTATGTCAGCCCACGAGTTTTACCTTTTTCCTTCCGATTCTCTCCCCCATCCCACTGGGTGGAGGGAAGCAAGCGAGCTGCTGCATGTGCCAGGTTGCTGGCTGGAGTTAAACCATGACAGCTCTCCTGTCTATCTCTTCCTAGTGTGCCAGTAAGATACACAGGATTAGACTTCACTGGCTAAAATTAGGTTTATTTTCTCATAATTTTGCAGCCCATCTTAACTAATGAAGAATAAGTTTCAGATAACAGCAGATGTTTCCATAACTTGGGAACCCAAGAAAGAATTATAGAACAATTAGCATAACTTACTTGGCTTTTGGATGAGCCCTTGCAACTTTCATTAGTTCTACTTCGCTATCAAATGTCATCATCTGTACACCACTGCTGGCAGCATGTTTGATTTGAGATACTTGTTTGCAGGGATTTGCATATATTATTCGGTCAGGAGGTACACCAATGCTCTGTACCAGCTGTATTTCCGTCTGAAGAAAGAACAGATTACACTCGTGAAAGATTTCTTGATGAGTGATCAGACTAATCAGTACAACAGAAGTTAAAGCACTTGGTTATGCTTAATTTTATATGAACACATCTTGTAAAGCTGAACATACACTAACATCACAGATCAGAACACAGTCATCAAGATCTTACCTTACTGGCGCAATCAAATCCTGCACCAAGAACAGCAAGCGTCTTCACTACAGCTTTGCTGTCATTACATTTTACAGCATAGAAGGGGGTTACCCGAGGAAGGGCTTTATGCCATCGCATGTGCTTCTTCACAATATCCCCAAGGTCAGCAACATAGAAGGCATCTTTATCATCCTAGAGCAAATACACATCTTAAAGTTACAAACAATAGATAACAGGATAAGCCTAGAGGTCAGCATCTGAGTAGGAGCCGGCCTTGCAGAAAATCTGCAAAGCCAACTTGTTCCATTATTTTATAAATCTGTAGCATCACAAAATGCAGTCATTCTTCTACCATACTTACGGAAGATGACACTTCATTTATTTTTTGGTCAAGGATATCCTTGGCAGTAAAGCCTTCATCAAGGAAGGTGAATTCAAATTCTTCATTGCTGAAGCTACTCATGATTTCCAAGATTTCAGCTTTATGTAAAAGGATTTAAGTACAAACTGTTGATGCAAAAATAACATTCATTACTTCATTTAAATTCATACAGTTTACATTCAACTACTTCACTTAAATTCATATAGTCACTATATGACCACTACATTGTGGTCATATAATTTACAATTATACAAGTCCTACAATGATCACCAACAGCAGCATAGATTAGGAACTTAGAGATGACAGATCAGATTTAATCAGAATTAAGGAGGCACTCCACAAAATAATCTTGCTAGCTTCAAGGCAAGTTCTCCTTTGTTCAGCAACTGTATGATGTACTAAACCTATTCAAATTTAAAAAACCAAACAACACCTCAGACTAATAATATCTGACTATTTATATAAGTCCCTGAAAGTTTACACTGTCTTCCTTCACCTTCACATTGGAACTGTTAATATTACGCCAGTGTCAACATAGTTACCACTGTTGGGTTTTTTTTGTAACAACTCTTAAGCACTATTGTAGCTCACCAGTTTCTGGGGAAAAGGGTTTACATGTTACTACAGACAGAATCTGAAGATGTTACCAACTTCTGAGTAGTAACAACTCTCACTAGGTCAAAGCCAGTTGAATATCTGGATTCTCACTGCAGTTCAGACTATGCGTAAACCAGCCATGAGATCAGGGCTTTCCTTCAAGTTGCTCTGTTGGTGGTTAGAACTTCCCTGTTCTACCCATCACCCCCAGGCTACATGAAAAGAAAACCTCAGCTGTCAGGAGTGGCAGATACACACTAAGAGTGGTTCCTAACTGTGGCCTGCAAAGTCTTAACAGTGATCCCAATTAACACTTTATAGCAGGATTTTACAGTAGCCCATAACAAATCTTCATTGTTAACAGGAATCTACCAGCCAAGTAGAAAGTCCCTTGAGAACCAGAACTAAAAGGCAAAAGCACATTCCTCTGCTATCCAAGACCTATGAAGTCCATGGCAAAGTGTATGGGTCATCCTTTTACTGGGTAGTCCAAATAAAGAATGACAGTCTCCATTAAGCTGTTAACTCAAGCAGAAGTGCGCTACCTTTTAAAGACCTCAGCATTGCAAGTGACTCATAGGGAAGATATGGTTTCATGTAACCAGGTCTAGCCTTCTGCTTCTCTCAGCACTTTTTACACTCAATCTAGTCATACAGATTTGGACCAAAGATTATGCAAATGCTAAATTATTCACTAATCTTTACTTACATCGCCGTTCCCTCTATTTTCAAAAAGGCTGTTTATAATAACATATGAAAAAGAACAAATATTTTACAGCCATTACAGATTAACAAGGTTCTAAGACCAACAGGATCATTGGTTCCATACACTGTGTATACTAAAGTCCATTAAACTTTATCTGCTGAAGGACTTTGAAAAGTCAGTGCTTATACAACTTCATTTCAGCCTTCAGAAACATACAGCACCTGAACTGCCAGTGTCAAGAACCACTCTGCATCTTTTTGATCGATTCTCACTTACCAGAGACAAACCAGATTTGAGATTCAAACTAGATTAAGCTTTAACTCTAATGAAATAAAAGCCAACAATCCACCGAGCCTCATTCTCCCCCTGGTCTCATTCACATGCAGTGTTAATTCTCCCAGAAGCTGGATTAAAGTCTCCTCTTAAAAGCCTCTTTGAAAGGACCTTAAGAAACAGCAAATTAAACACTTCTCAGGAAGCTGTCTGTTACTGAAGAGAAGCTGCATCTTATGGTAGGACAATTTCAACAAGATGCTGCAGCTTTGCAGAAAGCGATGCAGTGAATTCTAGCTGTGGTTAAGTGAACACCATCCGGAAGAATTTAGTTTACCCTCCCCTCTGCACAGACCTGCATGAAAAGCACTTTTCCTATTAACCTGTAAGAGGGGAATTACTTTTGCTGGTCACAGCAGACTTTGTTAAGAAGTTCTTGCAAGCCTTCCACCTCCACCTCATTGCACAATTTTAACTACAGAGTAATTACAAAGAATATAGGCCGAACATGATCACGTAGATGCAAATTGTAGCCTCCGAGTGTATATTTCTACTTGGACTGTGTGCAGAGCGTCTGCAGCTTCCCAGAAGAAAGGCAATTTCTGCTCGTTTAGAAGCTGTTCTCCAGAACATTCCCTTATTCGGGAGCTGTATTTAGACACAGCTGAGTCATACCTGCAGGCTCTGTACTCAAATACCAAAGCTGCGTCTAGAAAGGGCGCCCGAGGCGCTCCTGACCCTGCAGTCCTGGAGCTAGCAGATCGCTGCTGACCGCTACCGGGACGGCTAGCCGCCCTGCTCTGGCGGAGGGTCCTCCTGCCTGGAAGTCCGGCTGGTCCTTTACTCGAGTCGGCTACCTGGCTCGGCTCAGCTCGGGCCGGGCTGCCCGACCCGGCCGCGGGGCACTCAGCGCTCCAGCCCCCGATGCCGAGGCCTCCCGAGGAGGCATTTCGGTTTGCCCTGGCGGACGCCTTTATCAAAGCCCCCCTCGCCTTGCAGCTTGCCGCACCCCCCCCCCCCCCCCCCCCACCGCCGAGACCCCCGGGGGGGGGACACGGGCGCTCCGCGGAACCGAGCGGCTCTGGCCTCGGCGCAGGGAAGCCGCTCCGCTCCGCTCCGCGCCGGGCCGCCTTGCGTAGGGGCGGGCAGGGGCGCCCCGAGCCATGTTCCCGCCGCGCACCTGCCTCTCCCCACCCCGGAAAGAGCCCGGCGGCCACGGCGGAGGCGTCCCCTTCCCCGCTCCCGGGACGCGCCGCCAACACCTCCCCGGGCAAGCCGCCGCCCGGAGCCTGCCTTTCTCCCCACCCAGCCCTCGCCCCGCCGGGGCGGGGGATTCCCCGGGCGCGGAGGGAGGCCCCCGTGCCCGGCGGCAGGAGCCGGCGCCCAGCCCGGGCCGCTTTGGCAGCGGCCCCGGAGACACGTGGCTCCGCGCCGGCCGGCTTCCGCCGCCGCGCGCGCCTGCCCCGCCGCCCGCCCCGGCCCCTTCCGCTCCGCTCCCCGCCGCGGCCCGGCCCGGCGCGACGCACCCCGCCGCGCCTCGCCTCACCTCGCCTCAGGCGGCGGCGGGAGCTGCCGTCAGGCCTCGGCGGCGGCCGGTCCCCTCGCTCCGAGCCGCTTCCTCCTCCTCCTCCTCCTCCGCCGCCGCCTCCTCCTGCGAGCCGGGAGCGGTGCGGGGAGCTGGGCGGGAGGCGCCCTGCTGCCGCCTGAGGAGGAGCGGGGCCGGCGGAGCGAGCGCGGCGCCGCGGCTGACAAAGCTTCGCCACCGCCGCGGCTCTCCTATATATAGGGCAGCCGGCGTCGCTATGGCAACGCACCAGCTCAAACCAGCCCCGATCGGCTGGGACCGGGTAACGACTCTGGCCAGCCGCTATTGTGACGTCGGCGGCGAACACGCGCAGGGCGCGCCACGCCCCCCCCCCCCGCCCCGCCCGCCCCGGCCCCTGCCGTGCGCTGAGCGCGTCGGGTCTCTGCAGCGGGGCTCCGCCGCGGCGGCCCCCCCCCCTCCCCTACCCCCCCCCCCTCCCCCCCCGCCCGGGTCCCCTTCCTTCCCCCGTGGGGCCCGCACGGTGCGTGGGCCCGCAGGGTGATGCACCGGCTGCCGGTGCAGGTGCAGGGGCCTCACTGCCCCAGCCCCCGCGGCGGCACCCCTGCGCGTCCTGCGTAACGTGGGAAGGCGGCTGCGGGAGGCCGGGAGAGGCCGGCTGTGAGCGGTGCTTTTGGCTGACGCCGGAGGAGGGGCCAGAGGACCCGGAGTGCCAGAGTACCCGTGGTGTCAGTGGGGCGACACTGGAAGCGTTTGTCCCCCCCAAAGCCGTCGGGTTTGCGCCGCGCTCGCAGCCCCGGCACTGGCTGCTGCCCGCAGCGGTGCTGCCCCTGCCCCCGTCCCTGCCCGCCGAGGTTGGTGTCCAAAGCGCTTCTCATAACACTGACCATCGTTTTTTCCTTTGTTTTTGCTTTGACGCTGATGCCTGTTTCCGCTGTAAGGTTATTTTGTCTCCCTGCGTGCTGGCTTGTTTAAAAAATGAGCTTTGGTGGAAGTCGTAAGCAGGTATAAATTGCACGCTTCTCTTAACCCATTTCTGTTTTAGCCCTGAACGACTGCGCTTGCTGCCCTCACCGGGACAGGTGCTTTCAGCCCCTCTCTTTAAAAGTTCAAGTCTTACCCCATGGTGGACGCAACGCCGTAGGGACTGAGTCCCTGTCCCGTCGCTGTACGTGGGAGCTCTGAAGGATGGGGCTGCCCTTGCCATGCCAAAAAGGGGCACCCCACCTCCAAATCACCAGTGGCTATTTTAACTAAGAGCTAATGGCTTTCTGAAGACAGAGACATTTGGCTGGCCCGTGCCCTTCTGCAGAGCTGGCGGGTGGGCACCACACCGTGGGGAAAACCCTCGGCCCTGCGTGGGGAAAGGTGATCGGAAATGCTGGCTGCTGTGGGGTGTGGGATCCTCTCGTGGAGGTACCGAAAAGGCTGCGCCCACCGGCCTCAGAGGTCCCGTCCTCCCACCTCTCCCACCGAGCCCAGCTGGAAACCCCACCATATTTCAGGCAGAAGCGGATCAATGGGATGTCCTTGTCCCCCCGCCCTGGCCCCAGCTGTTGGAGCTGGGGTGGGGGGGTGGGGGGGTGGGGGCCAAGGCTGGGGCTCCAAAAGAATCCCTTGAAGGAGTAAAATAAAGGAAAACACCAAGATCAAGCAGATAAGAAACAAAAGGCGAGTTGGGCCACAGCCAAAAGAAATGTCTGGGGACAGAGCTGGCTTTGGTTAAAATAATTAAATGAAAGAAGGAACAAAAGCCCCTGAAAGATTTAAAAATATATTTAGTGTGTGTGTGTATGTGGCCCCACACATAGGCACGATTTGGAGAAGGTTTTCTAAAGAATGGCAAGCCTGCAGTGGGGAAAACTGTCCCAGTATGTAGCATCCACATCAGCTGCTCCCCAGGGCACTACCTTCCCTGGACAGCTATTCCTGTCACTGCACGAGGGTTGCCTGTGCTGAGATAACTCCTCAAAAAAACAGAGGAGGTTCACACCACCTCCCCTGCCAGTTAACGGGGCAAAGAACAGGGCTCGCAAGCCTCTAGATTTGACTCTGTGGGCAGCAGATGCAATCTAAGTGTCGGAAAAGCTGCCAGAGAGGGAAGCGAAGGGCTGTGCCACCACCGCAGGAGCCCAGCTACTCGCTGAGCTGGCAGAAAAGCAGGGACTGAGGCCGGGATGGAGACGGTGGCCATCACCCGGCTCCAGGGCTCGACCGCGTCACCAGTCTGGCCGTTGTTCCCCCTTCGCCTTCTACCTTCTGGCTGGGGCTGAAGGAGAGCCCGTGGCTCTGTCCCCACCGGAGTCTGGGTCAACCGACCTCAGCTGGGGCAGGAGGGCAGCTGCCAGCGGGAAGGTGCCGCTCAGATACGGATGTGAGAAAAGACGGAGCCATACTTGAGCCTGGAGAGGGACGGCTGGACTGCTCCGAGGGAAAGAGGCAGCAAGAAAAACCACAGGGTGCAATTATCTGAGGAACTGACGCATTCATTAGCTGTTTGCGGGTGATTAATAGCAATGTTATATCAGCTTCTCAAAAGGATGGGATTACTGAAATATTTTGTCCCCCTCAGAGTTTTTGTCTCTGGAGGCTCCTTGAGAGCTGCTGGTGGCAAGGACTGGCTGTGAGGAGCACGAGGTTTGCAGGAGGTCTCCCAGTACGGGGAGGGAAGGGGGCTGGACCTGGGTCACCATGCCAGACAGCCAGGGACAGCCTTCAGGCACGTCAGGCGAGAGAGAGCAAGGAGTCACATCCTTCGCTGCCCATTTTCTGGCTAGTGCCCTGACTGCTCTGAAGGGCGTGAGGAGCTGCACAGGTCCATGGGTGACAGGAGAAGAGCAGATCCTGGGTCTGAAGAGCTGGGAGATGCTCCTGCAGCTCCTCGCAAGTCACCACCAGTCTCTAACTTACATGAAGCAGTTGCGTGGGCCAAAAATGTTTTCCAGAAGAGGGCACTGGAAAAGCATCTGTTGGCAGGAGACTGGGCACATCTTCCTCATGTTTCCCCTCCTCGCTTTCTCTCCAAGCAGGGCCACTGCTGCCAGGAAGGGACAGGGGACGGGGAGGACTGTCCAGCTGCCCTGTAGCTGTCAGTGTCTCCTGCATCTCGCAGCAGCAGCAACCTGGTGGTCCCTGGTCCTGCTGAGGGATGGGTCTCCTGGCTGTCGCAGACCCCCAAATTTGGGAGGACCTGGGGCCAAGCTCCAGGTTCCCACAGCCGCTGGCCGGGCAGTGAGAGCTGCCCAGCGGGAGATGGACAGGCTCCCTGGCCAGCACCATCACAGCTGCTGGAGGAAGCCTCTAGGTAATGCCTGACATTTCTCGACTGCTTGCTTTCCCTCTGAGTCTAACCCAGGGGCTTTGCGCTTCTTAGGAAATTAAGCCTTCTGACAGCTCATGGAGGTAAGTTAATAATACCTCCACTTTACGGATGAAAAAGTGGTGCAGAGGGAGACTCAGTGCTTTACCCAGGATTGCGGAGGGTAAAATCCAGATTGGGGTGTGCCGAGCTGCAGACCTGTGTAAGGTGGAGATACTCTGCAGGCTGCAGGGCGCATGACACATGCATGGGGGACTCCTGTGGGGCTACCTCTGGCTCTCTTGGGGCAGCAGCTCGTCACTCCTTTTCAGTTTGTTGGCCATTGCACAGAGAAAAAAAAGCTATAAATTGTCCCTGTCATTCAAAAAAGACCATTAGAGGAAGCAATGTATTTCCAGGATACATTTTTGCCATCTTTTATTACATATTTTCAAGGTGTTTGAATGCATTTTCATGCCACTCAGTGCTGAAAATGTGATGTTGCATATCTTTGAGTCAGAGCAACAAATTAAAATAACTCCTTACAGTGGCTAAACTAAAGGAGATGGAGTGACAAAAACCTTGTGAAGTGACTGGAAAGCTTTGCTTTGCAGCTCAACTGCAGAAATGCTTATGTTTCTATTTTCTAACTTGCCTTTTTTAGGAGAAAGTAGCCCCAGTATGTTCAAACCGAGTCATTCACAGACACATGCCATGAGGTGAAGCACATAACTCTGACATTACAGCACCAGTTTTGTGTCTGAGGCTTTTCCAGTCCTTCACATTTACAGATTTGAGATAAAAAAAAAGAAATTGAAAGAAGTCAGTGCTCTCATATGCATGTTGTTAAATATACTTGATACGGCAAGGTGTTTGAGTATCATCATCCTCTGTATGAGCTCAGCTCCCACCAGAGGTGAGCCAGATCATAAGATTTGGCTCTAGCTTTTGTTATATTTAATACATGGATTCTATAGGCAACATATAATGGTGTAATGGAGTTTTAAAATACTTTGTATTTTAATAGACTCTTCATCTCATCTTGCTCTCAATGAAGACAATGTCAAAATTCTCTGAGAGTCAGGAAGAGTGAGAAGAGCTCTTGCAAACTCTTGAGCATCAGCTTGAAAAGCAGAGGTCAGCCTGTACCGTGGGATCAATGGAAAGGAAACCATGGAAGTGACAGAGGGATTTTGTGTGTGCAGGCAGCAGAGTGCTGTTTACACCAGAAAGTGGGGAGGCAATGGCCAGTCCTGCTAGCACAGCACTGCTGTGTTCAGCCTGCAGATTGCATCTCTCTCTCATGTAGAGGACTGTCTTCTGCCATAGTGAAGGCATTGCTGGGTCCAAGGGGCATTGCTGTCACCCATAATTCATGGCCAGCTTCCGAGCCCACTGTGGGCAAGACCTTGATTTATTCCAGAAGCAGCCTGAGAGTTCGAGTGGGTTTCAAGTTTTGAGTGAGGAAGCATTTGGTGCTTGTAAGCATATCAAGCATCACATCAAGTGATGACCACTGATGATGTCAGTGATGGATCTGACCCCTGTATGCGTCTTATCTGGCACACGCTGCAATGGCTGCTCAGAGAGGAGAATGCTGTTTGACAAGGAGAGCAGCACCAGGACCTGAAATATGCCAGAAACTGCAGAAGTTAACACTTTGCAGATTTAAATATGAAGATCTCTCCCATGGATCAGATCTTCAGGTGTTGTGCAAACACAATGAGGTTACAGACCACTCCAGCAAACTTGCAATTGCTGGTGGGAAGTTCAGTGCACGACGTGAGGAGGCAGGGGACGACAGCAGCCTGTGGCACGTGTTGGTGAGCAGAGCCCAACCCCATTAGGACGTTGTGTGTGCATGTTGCACATACTGACATTTTTTCACAAAGGTTTGTCTTCTGGTTAATGTATGTCCCAGTGCAGAGCCCTGAGTACCCACTAATGCTTTGCGGTAAAAGTAAGGACAGCTGGAAAGCTTAGTGTCTTGGTTTTCACCACAGTCTTCATCTGACTTTTACTGTCTTCAGATAGACAAGTGACAGGAACATGTAGGACATCTTTTTCTCTTACAGTAATGCAAAATATAAGAAACTCATCAGAAGTCAGCATGGTTTCCTGGGGTTTATGGCAACATTAGGCTTGAGTTATCATCTCCGGTAGGAGGAACTGATGATGTGAAGGGTAGAAGTGAATGTATTGGATAGTGCATCAAATCTGTGTCAGGCCCCAGAATATTTGGAGGAAAAAAAAGAGACAAGTGTCATATTTAGAAGATTATAAATTCTGGATATGTTAAACATGACAACTATTCATTCTGTTCTGTGATAATACTAGGTATATATCATGTAGCAGACAGCTTCCCAGACTAACTGAGAACTTCTGAAGGTTTCCATGTCAGGGGAAGGGAATAATACAGTAGGTGGATCATACCTTCTGCTCCTGGAAAGGCTTTCATGCAACAGAAATCTTTTGAGACTACACAACAAATGGTAGAAGACTTTGAAGAGGTAGTGTGTTGGTTCCTTAATTTTAATTCATCTTCAGGGGGATGTAAGTGTTGCAATCTCACCTACACAATACGCACTGCAAACAGCCATGAAGCAACACCTCACAGCTGAAAGCCTCACATTTTGGATTACGATCCCAGTTTAATTCAGGATTAGTTTAGTCTGGTGAAGAGCAGTTTAAGAGGTGACTAGCTGAAGGGTAGCTACAAAGATGGTGCAAAACTCTTCTCAGTATTGCCAGATATTATCACAAGGAGCAATGGCCACAAATTGTGGCATGGGAGGTTCAGGTTGGACATCAGGAGAAACTTCTTCTCCAGGAGAGTAGTGAAGCCCTGAGACAGAGGTGGGGCGGCCATTCTTGAAGATTTTCAAGCTTAAGCTAGAAAAAGCTATGGCTGACCTGATCTGATGCCTGGTTATAGTCCTGCTTTGAGGGTGAGGTTGGACAGGAGACCTCCTTTCCAGCTGGAGTTTCTGGCTCTGCATTCAGGTAAGCCCATGGGGGATGCAAACAAACTTCAGGACATTTTTCTGACTCTGTGCATTAAAGACGTGGGTAGAGGTGTCTGCGTGCCAGGGACATGACAAGGAAGGCACGGAGGGATGTCGTGATGGAAGGTGGGTGACTGCTTCTCCCAAGAACCTGCTTCCCAGCTGTTGCACAGCCCCCATGTTGGACCAGTGCTTCAGACAAGGATAGGTTAGACATCCTCACAGGCAGGGGACAGACAGCATGGTGCTCTGAGCCTGTGCAAGGGGGAAGGAAAAGCAGAGAGCTCTCTTTGGGAAGGGGACACAGGGCTGCCAGGCTTGCGCAGCTGTGGCCTTGCTCCCTGCTGTCCTTTGGCAACTTGTGCAAGCGAGTGCCTGAAAACCTGTATTCCTCATTCGCTTGTAAAAGCACACAGGGGGAAGGGCCAAATAGGCACATCTTGTGCGTCAGGAATGACATTCGGCCGTGCTGATGAGATCCTGTATCTGTTAGGACACAGCAGCAAGTTGCAGCTGAGCTAGGCTTTTATCTCCCTTCTTCTCTAGGAGGCTAAATAAACCTCTTAAAAAACCTGAGCTTTGGGAGGGTCAAAATTCAGATCCAAATTTTGTCATCTGCTCAGTTCTTTCATTAACAAGATGGACGTAACTACTGGCAGCAGCAGCAGTTTTATGGAGTGAGACGGAAAGTTATGTGTCTCAATGCAAAGCCCGGAGGCACACAATGGTCTTTTCATTTCCCAAACACATTGAATCCCGCAATTGTCCCATGGACAGGACCTGCCTGAAGTCAAGGGGAGCTCTGTGTATGAAGCGTTAGAGCAAGAAGAAGGATCAGGCCCTCAGAGGTATATTTTCATCATAATGTTTGAAGATTTACGTGTATAACTACGCAACTCAGGGTGAGACTGTGCCTCTAAGGCAAAACATATGAGCTCATATAAAGAATTTATCTTTATAATAACAATTTGCATTTCTATAGAACCTTTGATCTTAGGATCTCAAAGTGCTTAACAAACACAAATTAATTAATCCTCACAACTCTCCTGCAAGGTAGACATGTATTATGGAGAGACGCTAGCAGCTAGCTTTCCATTATAAGTCTCATTTTAACTACCTCCTAACTTTGCCAAAACTAAACCAGTACACACAAAAATTTCACAAGCATGATCTTGTCCTTGGGTAGGATCTTTTTAGAAATTGTGGGGCAAATAGGATAAGATAGTTTAAGATAAGTAGGTTAAATGGGGAGACCAGGAATATATCCCTGAATGAACTAATGCACATACTCCATTAGTCCAGAGGGGAGGGAAATGCAGAATTTGGGATAGACACTTGCTTCCCCATAACTTGCCAGCATGGAGATTCCAAGGTGGTAAATGTTTATTCATTATCCACTCTACTATTTATTAAGAGTCAGTAAGCTAGATAAGTGCAGGAGGTGTCCTGCTTTTCTAAATGGAAAGGTCCTTCTCCAGGAGCTGGCCCCGGCTATGAAGAGGAAATCGCTGAGTGCCACATATCACCTCCTTTGGAGAGTTATTCTTTCAAACCCTTGCGAAAAGGCCAGGTAAGCAGACCCAGTGTCCTGGGTGGAATATCACCTTTAAGGAGAAGCTGCCAAAGACAGTCAGAGAGCCAGTGCCTGGCAGTGCACCCACACGAGAGATGGAGAGCAAGAACAAATTCTTCCTCTGCACGCCAAAAAAAAAAAAATTAGAAAGAAGACAACCAGCCCAGGAAAAACCACCTCTGACTACTCAGAGCTGCTCAGACCTGGGGCCCGGGTGTGGAGGAGAAAGCAAGAGTCTTTCCTGTTCCCTTCCTCCAGAAACAGGAGAGCGAGGTGTAGGTGGACAGCGGGGTGGAGGCTTGTCCCTTGGCCACGGATTGGGGTTAGCAGTTTGCTCCGGCAGGTTTGTGCCGATAGCAAATCGGTGCCACTCCCAGGAGGAAGGAGGAGGACAGGGGATTATGACTCAGGTGGTTTTAGGATGGTACAGCCTCTAGGGATGCTTCCTCAGCCGGGGGAGCCCGTGCCCTGCGCTCTCGCCCTGAGGTCCCGCTCAGCACCTAGCCCCCACGGAGGCAATTGGTGCAGCACCGTGCCTTGCACCGTTTACTGGCTGCAGGCTTTCGTCTCGCCTCTGGGCGTGTGGCAATGACTCAGACCCCATTGTGCCCCTTGTTGCAAGGGATGGAGCCTGTGAAGTTCCACGTCACCCACCTTGTACCCACCTGATGCTGCAGCCCTTGGCCAGGATGCGGCCTGTCGTCCTGCTGCACATCGCCGCCTGGCTTGGTGGGTCACTCTCCTTAAGCTGCACTTAAAAATAAGGCAAGGTCCAAAAATGACTCAGAAAGGTTTTGTAAAATCTGTTATGAGCTGGTTGTTGGAGTGTTTTTCAAGTGTATGTGGTTAGTACATAGAGCAGATAGTGTCTGCAGTGTTAAAAACATTGGGTATAGAATCATCGGAGTCCCAGTGGGAATTAGCTGTTAAAAAAAGGGGATTTTGTCCAAAATGGAAGGCCAGGGAAACTCTGCTTCCAGCATAGAGTCCTTTGGATATAGGCAAAAGGAAGAATCCCCTTTGTGAAAGCCATCCAAGCCTAAATACCCAAGAAGGGAGGAAAGAGGTGGAAAAGAAAGTATAATCTGCCTTTTGCAGGCAGGTGGGTCCCGGTGGCCCAGGCAGACCTGAAACGCTGCCTGTGGCCACACAGACAGCCTGCGGCGAAGCCAACAGCAGTGTCTGCTGCCAGAGCAGACCAGGCCAGGGTCAGCCTGGGGCATCCCAAATTGGCACTGCCTCCCTTTCACCACCAGAAGATTGTACAGATCAACCAGTTGATACTGAAAGTAGCTGCAGAGGTGCTCAGATAGGAATTATTTATGACTAAGTACAATAGATCGATAGTGTTGGCTTTGCAACAATACATAGTCTGATGCCAGGACTTGGCTGTAATCATGCCATGCAGTTAGCCAAACCCTTGCCGTGTTTTCTTCTAGTAATTGTGATCGGGTGACCTTGTCCTTATGTAGGTAGGTAACATTTGGCCTTTGTTTTCATTGCATTCATAGCTGTGCAACAGGTACAGCACATGGCCCATTGTTATCAGCCTTGTTACAGTGCTGTTATCAAGGGAAAACAGAAGTGTGCTGCAAGACCAAAGTATTTCGCAGGCTTCTGAGGAATGAAGACCTTGATTCCTCTGCTCTTACCCACGTCAAATTGTACCTTGCTCTTCAGACAATCTTCTGGGTTTCAATGGGACGAGAAGATAATCTGAATGAGAGGGCTACTATTGGGTCTTAATAAATTTAAAACATGTCCTTCAACAGCTACTGTGATCTTTCATACAAAAGGGAAAGGAGCAGACAAAAAATACAATAAAAATGAAATGCGGGAGTTATTCTCTACTAGTCCTTCTGGTCATTATTGCAGTGCTCTGCAAAGCTGCATACATCTGCAAGGACCGGCATGTACCACCCTGGGCAGTGGTCTTCACTGCACACTGTTATAAACAAGTGCTTCAAATACAGCCTCAAATGTAGGGTGGCACAGCAGGAGAAATGCTTTGAGTTTTAATCTGTGAGTACTAACCTGTTGAAGCAAGAAGTACAGGAGGATTAATCAGTATAAGCAGCTTTATTTGTACTGTTGAGCCATACTGCAGTTATCTTGTTGCTGTTATTTTTTTGAGTCCTTCCATAGGTGACAGTGAAACCCCTCAAACTGATTACTATGGTATGATAAAGCCTTGAATTTATCTTCAATTATTTCTGTAACTCAGAACATTCTGTTCTAGTTTTCTTCCTTTGTCTGATTTGTTCGATGAAAACTTTTTAGACAATGCTGATTGATATCTTGGCACGTAGGCTTGCTCTGTTCCCTGAAGCTCTGTTTTCTGTAGTGATACCCCAAAACAGTTCTCACGCTCAGTCCCTGTTTCCAGCCCACCTGCCCCTCCTAAGCCTCCTAGTCCCTGCTGCGGGTTGGATCCACCTTGCCTGTTTTCAGGGCTTCAGTGAGATGCTGTGTTATTGGAATTTTAAGTGCCTGGTCCCAGAGGAGGTGTTCCTGCTTTCCTTCATTCCTGGTACGCTCACTGGAGAGACAGCAGGGAGAGCCCCAGGCTGCCTGCCAAGGTGCTCCCCTTTCTCTGCGACCACAGAAATGCCTCTAGACTCCCTCTGCATAAGCTGGGCACCTTCCTTGGGAGTCTGAGGAAGCAATAGAAAAATTTTAAGAGCTTGTCCCCCCAGCAGCATGCTGTTAGCATGCTAGCAATGTCCACTGCCCTGCATGGTGGTCAGAGGGCACACCTGCAAAAATGGGGTACCAAGATTACAGACACTTCTCAGCCTGAGGTAAAGGAACCCACATCTCTTGAGACCATTCTTATGGCTGTCCTCAGTGACAGCATTTGGCCTTTCCTGCTGAAGTTAAGAGTTGTGGGACCAGCAAGGGAGCCCAGGAGGTTGCTTGCTGCCCATAGCTACAGCAGCCAGCTGGAAGGGGGAGGAAGTCAGATGCATAATCCACCCTTTTTAAATGTGGTCATCGTTAGAATAAAAGCAGCTTCAGGAGCCGGCATCATAATCTCATAGGATAATTCAGGCTGGAAGAGATTTCAGGAGGTCATCTAGCCCAACCTCCTGCTCAAAGTAGGGTGAGCTGTGGGGTCAGACACGTTTGCTAGATGCTTAGATTTCCCTGTCCCTGAACCATTAGATGAATGCCATAATCACAAAGCTAGAGTCAGGCTTTCTCCTTCCTGCTTTCTCTGCTCTCGTGCCTGGCTGCACAATGACTCAGCCTCAGTTGGCAGTTTGGTGTTCCCAGGTGAGATACCTGTGGTGTTGACCACTCATGGTCTGAGCACAGCACAAAAGCCCTCCTTCACAACTCCTGCTCCACGCAGCCAGTGTTCAGGAGGAGGACACTACACCATCACACTACCCATCTGACTTCTGGGGAGTCTCCAAAATGAACTCGGCTTGAGTTCAGGTGCTCTGCACACAGCAGGACTTTTACAGCAGTCGAGAAGGGACAGACCTCCGGACTGGACATGGGCATCCAGAGGGCTGTCAGGCCAAGCACAGCCTGAAAGGGCCATGAATTTAGCTGTACATGGAGTTATCCAGTCCAGAAACCAGGCAGACAGGATTGCTGGCTGCAAGGCAAGTGTGTTTCATAACCCAAGTCCCAACTTTGGGGATATCTCATTAGGTTGGATGCCACTCAGTGTGCATAAATGCACAGCAGATTCAAATTCCTCTCTGTGGGTGGGTAGTGAGACTTCTTTGTGTGGTTTACACATGCCCACATTAACATTTGTATTAACATTAGTATAAATGTAGAATTAGACGAATAACTGCATTATTTTCTCTATTATAAGCATCAAGTTTCTTAAACATTTCCTGGGTGGAAGTCACAGTATTTAAAAGATACTTGTGATAGTTTTTACCAGGAGAACTAAAGTGCAATGAAGGTGCAGGAGGGAAAATCATACCAGAAGCACCCAGGGAAAGCCACTGCACCGTGTTGGCCTGTGCTGTGAGTGAGACCACTGGCAACAATGCTGCCACCCTTCACTGTGAAAGAAAAAAGGCAATTAGGGAAACACTGGTGATGTTAGGATTATTTTCACAAGGGAGGAGATGAATTCAAGGACGTTTTCATGGTCAAAGATGATCACTCTTCATGATGATTCATGATCAGTGGTTGATTTGCAATGTCCTTTGTGGACACAGAGCTGACTGCTGGGTGGCTGAATTTCTTGTCGTGGCTCTGGCTGCTGAGGACCTGCAACAAGAGCATGTTAGCACCGCTCAGCTTCCATCTTACGTCCCCCCTGGCACATCCCAGAGAAGAGCCGTGGCCAGACATAATACTGCAGTGGGAAGATCAGGTTCCTCATCTGAAGTACAGTATACAGTTTGGGTATTGAGGAAAGCAGGGCTGCAGAGTACATTCAGTACGTTTCTTTTGGTGATTTATCTGCTATGCCATCATGCACGGGCAGGCAAAAATTGTTCTGCCACAAACCAAGCATTAAATCTTGTCTACACACAGGGCCGTGCTGGCCTGACAGCAAGGGTAATGCTGGAAGCATGCCGTCATCATTATTTCAGAAAGAAAAAGAGGGGGCACAGCATGAGGGTGGGAATCAGGAGCTGGGCTCTGTTTTGCACTCTATTGTCAAACGGGTGGAAACCTGGCACAAATGACCAGGGTCTAATTCACCCTCCAGGCTTTAGGTATCTGATTGAGGCCCCAGCAAGACACCAGAGGTTTCCTGGGTAGAAGTCCTCTGTGGGAGTCACAGAGAGGACATGTCCCTTCCAAAAAATGACTCAGATCTCCTTGCACATACCTTTCTTGCTCTCTGTCTTCACTGATGGTAGAAGAATCCTAGATGCCTAAAGCTAGAAGGAACAGCTTGGCCTTTGTCTTTTTTCCCCTGTCATAAAGGGAGGATAATGATGCTGACCTTTTTAAAAAGCTTCTGACATCCACAGATGAAAAAAAATATACTTGTAAGAGACTATTATTATTGTTATATATCTTTGGACAGAGGGAGCAATGACGTTTCTATGACATTTTATAATCCACATGAAATGCTGCCATAATAAAGATAATGACATGTATGATCGACAGAGTATGCTTAGTTGTGGTATTTGGCAGTGATAATTTGGCTTACTTCTTTTCCTCTGTATTTTCTACAGAAAAAAAAAGAAAAAAGAAAAAAGAATAAAGATTAGCAGACACCTCTTGCAAATCCTGCTGAACTCAAGACTCCACTGAATTCAACGTATACAGAACTTTTCCAGATTGTAGAGAAAATACACAGGTTAAGCTAGTTTAGAAAATGGAATTGCTGATCTCTGTGGATGGCACCGTTATTACACTGGTAAGAAAGCTGACCCTCCTGCGTGAGCTGGGCATGAGAACCATGCTCAGCAGTACAGGATGCTCACACTTGACTCCAGATGTGATATTTTGCCATCTGCTTTTTAGCGCAGTGGGGACTGCAAAGGTCTCCCAGAATCGATTAGTCTGGGCTCAGCTTTGTGTTGTGTCTCCTTCCCATGCGCACGCAGATCTTGCACCAAGCACATACTGCTAGAAGGGGCATAAGGACATAAGAAAGGACCTGAAACATCAAAGCAGTGGGCCGCCCAGGCCATAGTCAGTGCCTGAGGACAGCAGCAGGAGATGCTATTTAGGAGAGCATATAAGCGTGGTCACCTTCTGTGGTTCACTGCCACATTCAGGCCTGCAACCCTGTCCAGTCATTTTAGTATCCATCTGTGGACCTGTCACCATGAGTTCATCAAAACCCTTTCCGACCCCACGGACACTGCCTGCCTCTCTAGCTCTCTATGGCAGCACGAGAAGTGGCTCCATGTCCATTATTGGTCTATGGCTACTTAGAATGGTTCCATTTTTTGTTCCTCCTTCCTTCACTCCCTTATTTTGCAGAGCAAGTTTATCTAGGCTGAATTAGGTTATAAAGTGAACTGTGATGTAACCAGATCTTGAGACACTTACATTGCAACTGACTCCACTAATGAGGCTGGATGTTGTACATGGCCCCTGATTTTGTGGTTGGAGAGAAGGCACTACAAAATGTGGATATTACAAAAGTGAATAAAAATCTCTTTCCTTCTCCAAGACTAGCTGGCAGAAACTTCTTAGGAAATAGAAGACAGAGGGAACTAAATGTGAGGTTTAATATACATGTAACAGGCTCAATAATACTCAGGGCTCTTTGGTATATCACTGCCAGAAGGTATCAGAAAGAATTTTGAGGTTACATTTTGCAAGAAAAGCTCTCATGAAAATTGGTGCCTTCAAATCTAAGACCAAACTTTGATTTATCCTCTGGCCTAATCACTGAGTCCTAGCCTAAACCTAGTCTAGGTTTGGACTTATGTACATGGCCCACCTCCAGTCATAGTAAGACTTTGGAAGAGGTAGCCCACCACTCCATGAAATGAAACTTTCCGAAGATTTGCCAAACAAGAGCTTCACCACCAGACTTTCTGAAAAATTACTAAAATGGCCACTCTCACCCTCTCCGCTCATGGAACTGGAGAAAAACAAAAATGGGGGGGGAGGGGGAGGGGGAGGGCACAGGGGAATGAACATTTCCTCTGCAGAAGCATCAGCAACATCTGCATTGGAGAATAAATTGGGTTGTGGGTAGTTCTTTGGTCCTGAGGCCAACTGAGGGCAAAACAACACAAGTCTCTGAAACAGGGAGTCTGTGTTAAGGGAAGTGCTGTTAGCTGTCCCTGGCCCATACCATCCCTGTGCTGGCCATGGACACTGTCAGGGACAAGACTTGGGTCTCTACCAAAACCATTCCAGGGACTGCGCCAACTGCATTGGCAATCATATGCTTATCCCCTGCTCCTGTTCACTTTCCTGGAATAAATGTGGCATCTTTCCTACCATTTGGAAACATTTCCCTTCTGCCACAAGGGATGGCTTTCATTGCATGGATGAACTAAGATGGGGCAGAACAAGAGGGCAATTGCAGTTCACAGCTGTGACTCAGGAAAAACATTTGACCCACCATAGCTCACCTCTCAGTGTCTGGCTGCTTGTGGGAGCGTTTGTGGGAAAAGGGGAAACAAAAGGATAATGGCACTTTTGTTTCTTCTTAAAGTCTTCTTCCTGCTGGGCTAGCAACTCAGCTGATAAAAATGTGCTTTCAGTCTCTCATCCCCAAAGCTGCAGGAATCCCAGCCACGAGTGCGAGTTACCACGAGGCAGCAGCTGCTGGAGGGAGTTTTGGGTCTGCGGGTGCTGCCCCACAACACAGCATTTCTGACTGCAAAGCTGCTCTGGGAAACACTGGCCTTCTGCTCAAGGACATGGTGGCCCCATTGCGCTCCAGCACTGCCGCTTTCTGCCTTTTCAGCTGTCTATAGGGTGGTACATAGGGACTAAAAGAAAGAAACCAACACTGAAGTCAGTGGCTATAATGGCAAGAAGCCTCCTGAACCCCCCATGATTTTCACTTACATTTGGAGCTGCTCCTCTGAGAGAAACTGAAGATTTGCTGTAGATTAGTGCATGAACTGCGAGGTGGGCAGGGAGCTTACTGCGTGGGAGATGGTAAGGGGAAGAAAGAAGTATGAGGATGGAAAGAGGTTATTAGCAGCAGTCCTCAAGGATTATTCCTGGGACTCCTTGATTTTCAGTCTTCTCATTCTTTACCTGCTTGCCCCCACTGTTACCGAAATCTGGAAAAAACCTCCTTAACACCAATGTGGCATTAAGAAGCAGGCACTTCTCTATTGCAGTGCTGGGGACACAGGGGATCACTCCTCCAAAGGCGTGTCCAACTTAGTATCAAAATCCATCAGTTTTTATACACTCTTTCTGTCAAGTCATTGTTACATAAGCTCTTTACATAAAAATGTATTACTATGCTTGCTCTTAAATTTAACCTTTATAATGATTGGTCCTTTGATTAAATAAACTTATGTATATCCTTATTTAAAAACAATCATTGGTCAATTTCACTTAGCTCTGCTGATTGGAATCCTCAATACTCAAATTGAGATGGGAAGGGTAAGGGGTTTCCAGGCAGCATAACTGGTGTCTATGACAGTTTCCGTAGTCTCTTGAAACAAAACATAGAAAAAACAGTAACTTCCTGGTGAGGTTTCTATGGCTAGCTACTTTAAACTTAACAATGTTGAGGTTCCTATGGTCACACGTAACACAGTTCCTAAAGTTTCTATGGCTACATTTCAAACTCAACAATCCTATACATTATTCTATTCTTCACAATTCTACTTCTTAATCAAACCTAACTCTTCTGTGTGATCAAAATTTGATTTCTTTAACAGAGTATTTGCAACACCACCAAAGCAGGGTGTCCTTGTCAGCCTTGTCCCTTGGGGACAACCATCCTGACTTGTGCCATAGGACGGTGCCTGAGCCATGCCCTGCCCTGTTAGCTCCCAATGTGTCAGAGCTAGGAGAACTATGAGCTGGTGATGGCTCTGAAAAATGAAACTGTGACCCAGGGATGATTGAGGCTAAGTATTTCCTGAGTAAGCAGTAAAATAAAGACACAATACCTTGCAGAATAATGCTGTACTGCACTCATTCTCCAATTTTTCTTCAAACTCAATTATCCTTTGACAATGTGCCCACAAAAAAAATTTACCATAGTTGTGTTCTTGTTGCGTTGAAGTCACCCACAGTCTGTCATCTGACCAGTTCTGCTTCATTATCTCCTCCTATTCCTCTCCCTCATCTCTTGCCTGACCAAGTGTGTTTTGAGGAAAAAAATAGGACTTTCTCCTCTGTTTCTGTTTAGTATAGTCAAATGAGTTCATGATCCATGACTACACCTCCAGGACCCTGGACTCAGAGCAGTAACAGTGCACAGTGCTAACAGGAATATCAGTGGTAGGGGAGAAATGAAAAGGTGCCCATCCAGCCCAGATGGCCGGGGAAGTGGGTGTCAGCAAGTAACTGTTTGAACTGCGGTTTGTCTGCAATGTGATTATATGCCAGGAAGCAGAAGGAACCATTAATGTCCTCTGAGCCCCAGATCTCAGGTCTTCACTAGATCTGAAAGTTTCCCCCCAAGACTTTAAGCAGCCCCTGCTCAGTGCTGGTGAAACTGTGGAGCACCATTTACAGTTACCATTTACAGTTACACCATTTACTGACCTAATTCATATGAGCTCAGAGATGTACAGGCTCATAAGCCTTGCTTTCTTCAAGAAAGGAATGAAAATTAACCACAAAGCACCTCAAAATCAACATCCTTTCCACTGTCCAGATTTGCTCCAAAGAAAGCTTCTTTGAAACATGAAAGGACAGAAAATTTCTGCCATAGGCAATAAACATGGTCAGAACCTCATCAGTGCTAGTACCAAAATAATTGTAGACCTTCTTGCATGGGGGTGGTGGGATAATCCCATTCGCTGCTGCTGATCTGTATATTTCTTGCTACACTTATTGTCCCCTTTACCAGCCATTCAGGCACAATATTTAAGACCTTCACTGTGAATATCCAGGTGGAGATTTCATTCAAATAGGAGATTTTCTCTATCTCTGCACCAAGTTCAAACAAACATCATGTTGTCCCTGCTGTGCTATGCCCCATGTCCCTTGCTTCCTGCCACAAACACCCCATCCCCACTCCTTGCTGCAAGCAAAGCCAGTCCCAGCAGCATCGTCATTGCCTTCTGCCTTTCCCTCTTCAGGCTTTCAGCAAGGTCCCTCCTGCCCAAATATTTGGACAACCAGCTATTAAGCCATAGTCTTGGTGCAAAAGAGCACTTCAGCACGTGTTCAACTTTAACCTTGAGTTCAAGTCCTGTAAGCTACATTGCTGTAGCACACTTCTGAATGCTGGTTTGAACTGGGGCCTCTGGGCCTGAGCCTAAGGGACACTGGAGACAGTCACCTTCATGATGACTGCATTGAGCTTTGAAACCTTCCTTCCTGCCTGGTCCCCTGAAAGAAAGAATCAAATTAATCAGAGCTGATAATTCAGAGGAGCCAGAGTAAGCACACACTGGCGGGGCTACCTGAGATGGATCTCTGGACGAACATCAACGCTACCTTCTTTCCACTTCTTTCCAGCTGCTGTCTTAGATCTTTGCTTTACGGGAGATCTAAAATTCCCCTTGGTCTTGCAGCCAGAAGTGCAGGGGAGGTCCTGTATCTGTGCAAGCCCCTTCATATGTCCAGGGGATCTACCTGGAGCATGACTGTACACACGCATGCAGTCAGGTGCAAAATTTGGGCTGTACATAGCAATCCCTGTGGTGCACGGACCTTGTCATTGTGGAAGCCTGTTTCTTACTCAAACATCTGCAGGATTAGGGCCCTTCAAGTGCAGGGGAGATTAGGATCTGGTTCTGTGTGGTATCGCTTGGAGGCCTGTGCCCAAATCCAATCGCACCTACCGTTGGGAGCTATGCACTCACCAAAGGGAAATGCTTGTCTTGGAATGAGCTCATGCTGCTGCGCTGCTGTTCTGCACGTGTCAGCAGTTTTGTGGACTCTCGTGTTTGAAGATGTATGAATTATCCCTTGGCAGATGGTTGGTTTCACCCTCCTCTATGCACGCATGTGTTTAAGGTGAATGTAAAAGCGTATTCATTGTTGTAAGCTTTTCATTCATGTACTTATTCATTTAGGTGGATAAGAAAAGAGGTTTCTATGTTTGCACATTGTCAGCCCCAACAAATCATTCTGCTGGACAGAAGCAATGGAAGGGACTAAGTGATCTTCTGAGGTTCCTGCAGCCCTATAATTCTCTGAAAAGACCAGGGGCAAAGCTGATCTCGTAGTAAGTTAGATAATCACAGTGTTTCTGTTATGTAAATCTCTTATTGGGTAAATCAGACAACTATTGATACTTTTTTCATATTCCCTATAAAGGAAGCACAAATACAATCTATCATCATACATGGATGGCTGTAGATAATGGCAAACACAATCAACAAGTTGAAATCCTACCACTTGTTCTTAATTCTGCTGCTGTATGTGACTTGAGCAAGGGTAATTCACTTGTTTTACTTACCACAGGCTATAAACATATTTTTAATATTTATCTATGTATTTATTAGTGTGTACAGGGTGGGACCACTTCTGGAGCCTGGATTTGCCTCCCACTTTGGCTGCAGCCTGACTTCAGGCTACCCGAGCATGCACGGGATCCTTGCTCCCCCACTGTGCCCAGCTCTGCCCAGGGCTGTGGGGGAACCAAGGCTTGTCCCATACACACGGGACACACTGCCCCACAGTAGGTTGGCATCCCCTGCCTGTGAATGGGCAGGATTCACAGGGGCAGGACACCCTGGCAGTGGTGTGAAGTAGCAGGGTCAAGTGCATGCCGGTAGCCTTACTGCTGGGTCCTGCACACTGCATGCTAGGTAGCAGCGTAGGGTCCATTTGCTACCAGGGCTGAGTGTGGTTGTAAAACCATGCCATAAGCCCCAGTTGGCCCCTGAGGCACCCGCTGGGTGCGTGCGGGGCACCTGGCTGCACCCCAGCCGTGCGCAGGCAGACCGCAGAGCACACACCCAGAAGTGTCTCGCTGAGCCTATTAAACTGTTTAACAAGGGAAAAGAAAAGCCTTTAAAACATGATGCACTAATGACAGATTAATCCACCCAAGAGAACAGTCATAAAGTAAAACGGCGTATAAAATAAAACACATCATTAAGTACAATTGAAGTATTAAGTAATAAGGATCGAAATACAGGATGAAATTTGTTCCTGTGTGCAGGGCCAGTGAGTGTCCCCTCGCCCCATGCTGGGACCAGCAAGCAGGCCAAGAGGAGGTTTTTGCCCTGGTCCTTGGGAGAGAGGACTTCACCGCCCCGAGTCCCTTGGGCAGCGGTGACCACCCTCTTGTCACCGAGCCGTGACATAGCACCAGCTCCGCTAAAAATGCTGTTTGCAGCAATGTGGGCAGATCTGTGGTGGGGACACATGGCCAGGGCAACACTTTCTGCCCGGGTCCAGTCCATGGTCCATGTTCACCTGTAACTGAGAAGCTCCTGAACTCATTTGCTCCCCAACCTTTGCTCCCCAACAGCATCACTCAATCTGTCTCAAACAGCTGACACCTCCCCTGAGCAGCACTGCACCTCACTGCCCTTACCCACAGGTAAGGATGTCCCCACGCTCAGTGCCCTGCAAACACCAAGCAAAGAAGTTACACCCAGCACTGGAAGAGCAGCTTTTAGGGTCACCTCCTGCCCTGGCCCTTCAGCTGCACCAGCTGTACAATTGCTTCATGGGGAAAAGACCAAGCAGATGAAAGACCCTCTCTTTTCTTTTTCTTTTTTTGGCCAGGGAAGGAGAGAAGAGCCCAAGGGCTGCTGCTCCTACCACACAAACAACTTGAAGAAGCTGCAGCTTGAGAGGAGAGGAGAGGAAGGAAGGAGACCCGCAGAAACAATCCAGTGCAGAATTTACGACTGCAAAAATCTCTGGCTGTCAATAGGGTGTTCTCATGTGAATATATATTAATGAGTGCATAGCAGCTGTAAATATGCCAGCTAATAACACTCATGGGTCTTTGCATTTATAAATGGATGTAGCTTACAGCTCTGAGAAATGAAGAGGCTCTGGGCCTCTGTAGTAGTCACACAGCTGAAGCCTCTCCAGGGGATCATGGTGCAGGAAAGGTGGTTGTACAGTTGTAGTGACCAAGAAATGCAGCCCTCTCCTAGACAGACACCCCAATCCTGTGTAAGCACCACTGTTTTGCACAAGCAGCATTATCAACTGCATTCATCTAACGTCTTTGCTGCATTTCCCAGTGTCTCAGGAAGTTTGGCATGGCAGAAAAGCAAGCCTGATCACTTTTTCTTGTTTGTGGCTCAAGTTCTCCCTTGACTTTCCCTTCCTTGTCTTGCTCAATTAAACAGTGAAAAGAAACTGCCAATATTTGGGATTCCATCACTAAATCTCAGTCACTGAACATTTAACTACTAATTTCATCCCAGCTACTGGAATGGCTCCTTTTCTTATCAAGCCCCCCAACATGCTAGTAATGAGTCAGGCTACTGGGTGGCAGAATCTGCCCCTTGGATTTTGTGTTACTGGTGATGATGCATTTGGCAGTGAGAACCCCGCTAAGTCTTGGGAAGCTAAGCCAGGTGTGCTGGAAAGGTGTTAGCAGATGACACCACTTGTAAATGTAAACCCAAGCAAACAGACTGATGAAGTCACTGAGACCTCTTGAGATTGAAACCCTACAGCGCTATTTTTAGAGCTGTATCCTAGATAAGAGCTCCATGTGTTTGACTGGTTCTTGTTATAGACATGTATTTACCCTTCCCTAAGACTATTCTATTTCACCTCTTTTTTCTGACAGTCTTCAGGCAAGTAGGCAAAAGATCAAAAAGGCTACGCCTTGCAAAATAAAATAAATTTGACTCTGTTTTCTTTTGATCCTAAAAGATGTCTATCCTGGGTTCTAGGTGCCCTCGAAAATATTAAAAACACGGGGTGGGATTTTAAGAAGTGCTCCGTATTGCCAGTCAAGTTGCAACCGATGACATCTACTTGCATCTTTTTGCTTTCTGCTTGTGATTCCTTATGTCTCCTCTGATTTCAGAAGCAAACAGACAGTGACCCAGCTCCTTTTCAATATCCTTCCCGTACATCTTTCCCTTCTGCAGCATTTCTGCTGGAGGAATTCAGTGCCTTTCAGTGGACACCGGTGAAACAAGCCCATGTCTGGGCTATCCTGGTGCTGCTCTTGAGAGTCTGGTGATTTCCTATGGCCATCTGATAAAACTGCCTGCCAAGAAGGAGGTCCTTACCGATGGGCTTGGCATGCTCGCCAGGGATCTCGGAGTCATTGCCAGGCCTCTGCCCACACGCTGCTGGCAGCGCCGTGCCATGCTCCAGTCTGGGCCTGCTCGGCTGACACTCAGCTGGTCAACTCGCAGCTCCCTGCAAACCAACCCCTGCCCGTGTGCATCTGCGTGCTCGCTGCTCCGGGCGAGAGGGCAGCCAGGGGCACAGGCTCCTCTGGATTCCCCCATCCTGCAGTCTCTGACCCTTCCCACCCTGTCATCTCCTGGCTTTGCAGCGATAATCCATGGGCAGCAAAAATGGGCTTACAGTAGAACTTTTCAGAATGGTCCCAATGGGGGGAGTAGGATGTCCCTGGCAGAGGGAAGTCCTTTGAGCAGAATGGATGGGAGTGCTGAGGTGGCCAGATGTGACTGTGAGGGTAATGACAGCAGCTTCAGTGACAACTGTTAAACCACAGATAAACTCCTCTGAAAATCTCCACACCTCAGAAGAATGGTGAAGATAGGGAACAGAGTAAATCTTACTTGATAAAAACCAGACATTCAGCAAGGAAAAATCATCCCTCCCTCCATCCTTTGGTTTTCATGGTGTCCTATGTGCTAGCTCTACACCACCTCCTTTCCCCAAAATGATGGGGTCTACAGCAGGCTAAAGGGCGGAAAAAGGGGCTTACCATGTATGGATGCAGAAAGGGATAGGTGCTCCCACACATAACCCCCCTCTTTCAAGTGGAAATTTTAATTGATGGACCCTTATTTGATTGATCACCTTGACAGGGGGGAAAAGCAAGGTAGAATGCAAGTTATGAATCAGCTGGCAGGTCTGTGAATGCAGAAAGGGTGGGATATGGTGAGTCACCATCACAACCTATTTCTCAGCTCTTCCGTAATCAATCTTTTTGTCTCTTGCAGGCTTGACAATGACTCATTCTTTGACATGCCTTTATAGAGCTGCTTTGTGCATTGCCTGCCAGCCTCCCCGGTGCTGTTCAGTCTATCTGTTGCGTAGTGCCAGCAGAGGTTAAGAAATTCTACACTGGATTGCTGCAGGATGACTTCAAGAAACAGAACAAATCACTCCGGTGATAACGTAGGTAGGGAGCACAGCAGCTCCAAGGCACAAGGGACACGGACTTGAAAAGTGCTTGGTGCAGTTCTAATGAATTTCTAAAAATATTCATAAAGCATCCTCTCCTTGAGCACAGCAGAGAGGAAGACGATGAGTGCTGCATCCCTGAAGCCCTGTGGCCCAAAAGGCTCTGCGTCCCTCTCTGCAAGCCGTTGCTGTCCACCTCTGGCCTCTGGGCTTCTTGCAGCACCTGCAGCTGGTGGCTCCTACCAGCTGTGGGTCTTGCCATCCTCCCCGGTTTCTGGCTGGGCTCTGCTCAGGCACTGCTGTGCGGGCTGGTGCTTCGGTAAGTGCCTTTTATTGATTTAGTGTGTTCTGTGCTGTGCTTCACTGGCTCCTTTGACCCATTCTTAAAGAAGTCTGCTTAGCATTGGCAGCGGTGTTAAGCAGGTCTGAGACTGAAAACAGCCCTTGTTGTAAATTTAATTGGCATAATGGCACATTCAGTACAGATTTCTCCAGACTGGAGCTCATCTGAGGCTTTCCATCAGTCAAGGCAAAACTGAACTCTGTGTCCCCGTGGATGAAGTCTCAGGGTTTGGCTGCTGTGGCCACGGCATGGGAAGACACAGTGAGGGTCCAGGCCAAAGAGAGCTACGGGGCTCAGATATCCCTCCCTGCTGGCTCAGCTTCCGAGGACCTTGATACAAGCCAATGGGGACCACAGCTGCTTGTATGCAACTTCCCTGAAGTCTGCTGCCCACCTTGCCACCTCCCAAGCTAGCCCTGGGGCAGCCTGGTCTTAAACTACCCTTCCATCCACCCCACAGTGACCATTCCCATGGTTGAGCAGATCTTTGTGGTGTTCAGACTGCAATTTGTTCCTCCATTTCTTCCTGCTTTCCTCGGTTTTAATTTTCATCATCTTACTGTGAAAAGTGACAGACCTGCCCAAGAGCTGTTTATCTAACTCTTACCTTTACACCCAGGCTGAGATCAGAAAATGAAAAGTGACATCATCCTGTTCATCAGATCTGCTCTACAAGTGCCATACGCAGGCCAAAATAAATGTTTACCTCGCTATTCCTCTGGGTAGTGTGGCAAAGCCAATGAAGCAGAGCCAGAGTAAGCTGAATTACCTTCTGATAATACCTCCTGCAGAGTCACTTATTTCTTTGTCACTGGAGACAAAGACAGACCCTTTAGAAATGGGAGGGTGCTCTAAACAGCTTGCAGAAATGGATAAAAGAAAAAAAATGCTTTTTTTTTTTTAATTGTACTTGCAAATTTGCAAATTTAACTTGGTATTAGGAGTATCCTTGTCTGCACTGGTGATGGCCATCATCATATTTCACTAATGTACTCTGGATCTTTGCCATTCCTGCTGCAGTCATTCATAAGGATATTAAGTATTTCCCATCCGGTTTTTCATCCTCTGTGGAGGGTCGTCTCCCTCCAGCCCATCAGCTCCCCATTTGACATACCTGGCTGCCATCCTCTTTTTAACCAGTTCTTTTTCACCCTATTATAGTTAATGTTATCCCATTTGGTACAATAACAAAGACCTTATTGAAGTCCAAGTAGACTAGATCTGTTGTAGTTCCCTAAGGTGTCATTTGTCTAGAAAGACAGCATATTATTTCTACACTCTTCATCCTTAGATAAATGTCTATAGCATTTTTTCATTTCCATTTACCCACATGACTTTAATTAGTTTTTCAGTCACACTTTTTAAAAAAACCTATTTACTTCTGTGGTCAGACTAATGACTCAAGTTTCCCAGATGGTTTTTCGTCCACCCTTCAAAATAAGCACTATGATTGCAACTCTCCAGTCAGAATGTACCAAGCTGGATTCGGTAGTCCAATTCCTCACTGTAACTGCAATTTCACCTAACAGTTCTTTAAAATTGTTTCAACTTACATAGAGGGTCTCTTGTTAGACAAGTTGTCTTTGCCCACAGGTTTTATACTGGTGTCCTAATGAGAAACTCAAGCAAGGTACTCATTTAATTTTGGAGCCAAACCTTTATTATCTTTCATCTCTACTGCTTTTCACTGCAAAGCAGAACCACTTCTTCTTCCTTGTTCTTTTTTTATTTATAGAGCAAAGAACTCTGCCATTTGTTTCAATCAATTTTACAAGGCTGAAATCAGTTGAGTTTTGGCAGTTGTCCAGACACCATTTTCCTTGCTGATCCATGCTTTCTTCCATGCTTTGTAGGCTTACTGCTAACTCCTAACACCATGTATCTCACCTAGTCTGGCATTATTCTTGACAGGTCTGTGATTTACTCTGGCCACCTGTTAAAACTCGCTGTCAAAAATGAGTCCCAGAACAATTTATGTGGCAAGCCAGCATACTTTGCTGTTCTCTGAAAACATGAGGACAACAAGAACAGCAATTCTTCTTGGTTAGCAGTGCCCACTTGCATAGACCTTCTTTTTGCCTGTGCACATAAGTCCTAGGTTTTTGATATCTTTCTGTTCTTCCTTCCATCTGCAGGACACTCACTGTCTCCATCATTTCTTTCTCTCTGTGTTGCTGGTGTTAGCTACTTTTCTTCAACTCTTTTCCTCTTTTACTGTTTGGTGTCTTTCTCTTCTTTGCCTTTATTATTCATAGGTACCTGCCAAACAGATGGACCTGGACATGAAGGATAGATGAAACGCCACCACATGGAGAAATCTATTTGTGTGGAAGATCTGGTTAGAATGAGTGATGACTATTGAATAAGTGACAACTATTGAAGTAGATTTAAAAATGGACCAAGGAAGCAAGACAATGAAGGTGAAAATCACTTCTTCAGATTCTTGTCCACATTCTGTCCTTGGCTTCAAGTCTCCATGGACCCAACAGATCCTTAAGTCTTCTCTTCCACTGACTTTATCAAGCAGCATTACTATCTAAACAGGTTTTGCCTGTTTAAGCATAAGATGCAGACAGCAGGTTCTGTATCTAGCCAACTTTGTTGTTTTCTGTCTTTCAGGGTCACTTCTAAGACTGCCTCTGTAGCTGCCATCAATTTTTTCCAAATCAGATGGCTCTCCCTTCTGTTTTTTTTGTGATTACTTATACAAATGGTTTTGATGTTGACATATTCAATACCAGGAAAGGGTATTAAAGCTTCATTATACTACACAAAAAGCATTTGCGGGGCATAAATGTGTCTTCTATGTAATGGTGGAAAAGACAACACCAGAATTCAGCAGTTCTTCTTGTCCAACAGCAATAACAGAGCAAAGAAATTAATGGGAATCCCAGAACATTATGGCAAATAGTTGCCTTTAATCACACAGACTGTCAGTACCAGGCCTATGGGAGAGCAAGACCATTACAGATCCACTTACATCCAAAGTTAGTAAGCATCAGTCCTGCTAACCTCCTCCTGACTTCAATGCACAGACAATACATCAGTTTATTGAGACAGATACCATCTCACTAAAGCAATGATCACACCTCAACACATTGAGGAAAGATTGCAAAGAAGGAGCTTTGTTTGGGATAAAGGTATTTTTGGTGGGGGGATGGTGGGCACTTGACAGGCATGAGTGGGAGGCTGTTCTAGGAAAAAAAGTGTGTGAATGATGATGCCAAGCCAGCAGTGAGACACAAAGCCAAGGGAGTGGTTAAAGGAAACACAGGTAACAGGTGAGTGTGAGGAAACAGGATCAGGTGAGATTGTGTGCCAGTGCTGGTCCCATTGACAAGGATTGACATTTGCCTCAGAATTTGGTATTTGAGTGACAGCTTAAATTCAGTCTTGAAAAGAAAGAGAACAAAAAGTCAGTTCTGAAACACCTAGTTTCATATTTTTCTAAACAGAACTTGGTTACGTTGATGAAATGAAGAACTCAGAGCACCAAGGATGCATGAAGAGATCTTACAAAACTGCAGGTGTTCTGTCTACTTCCACTTTTGTCTTTGGGAATTGTGGGCCAGCTTTGCACAGGTACTTTAGTGCCAAAAGGTGCAAGTGGACCATTTCTAATGAGAGTTTCAAAAGCAGCAACTCATCTTCAGTAGACTGCTAGAAAAGGACAGTATTCAGCAATCTATTTAGCTACCCAAATAAGTAGGAAATGGCTTCAGGGCTTCATTTTAGACATTCACAATTGAGAAAAAAAAAATTGACAAAAATCCTTAAGATTTATTTCATTGACAAATGAGGAGGTTTTGCGTCTTGAAATAATATCCCAACAGTATCTGCTGAGAAGCCTCTGTGAGGTCCTACTCCCAAAGAGTAAAACTAAATTAAACATTCTTTCTCAGCTGCCCCTGGATAAAAGTACTCAGACAGGGTACTTTTCTTCTGGAAAGAGGCTGTTTTGCTTTGAATGTCACAATCTACCTTAATCCAGATAAATTCCCTCTGCAGTATGACTTTTAGGACATTCACTTCTAAGTCAGTGGCAAAGATCCCATTGTTTTTAACCAGGACAAGATTGCGCCATCAGCAGCACTTCCACTAGAATGGACATGCCTGCAAGGGACGAGGGAAAACAGGGGAAACGCCAGTGAATAGCTGAGTAATTAATGCAAACTTTGACTGGTGAGCTCTTTGGGGTGAATTCAGGAAGGCATGTGGGTTGGTATACTTCAAGACAACATCCTATCAGTTTCAGCAAATTTAATGATGGACATTAGAACAATGATGCTTCTCAGTGAATAATGAATAATTTACACGAATGGCCTTGGCACTACTGCTGCGCTCAGTGACTAAACGGCAAAGGTAGGTGAGCTCCCTGTTTGATGTCACAGTCAAGAAATAAGAAGTCAGCAGTTCTGTATTGCCTAAATGACACATGGGTAAACTCCAGTTACCTGGTCTTACCTTAACAGCTGTAGCAGATGGATGACATCTGAGCTTTTCTAAAGTGTTTCTGTGAGGATTTTCCCAGCTGACCTGTAAAAGACTTACAGGAAATCTGCAGTAGAGCAGGACTTGAACCAAACACCCTCTCCACAATGCTTGTCTGCCCCATGGACACATCTCTTCATGTGGATGTATGAACCTCCTGCTGTGATTCCCAGAGAGGCTATACGGCATAGCCTGTGGAGATGCTGTGCATCTAAAAGCAGTTTTAATCTATGCATATTTCTTCTGTAATCACAAGGCCTGAAGCAACATAATGCCCACAAAAAGTGCTTTATTTGCATCGCTATATGAATACAACCTATGGCAGATATTCAATTCCTGTAATCTGCCAGAAACATCAACACCTTGAAGGCAAGCTCAGATAGGAAATGGGTCATTGACTCACCCTCCTGGCTTGATAATAATAATACTTAGCACTTATTTAATTCTTTACACACATTAAACAATAAATCAATCCTCACTCTGTGACTGTAAAACAGACAGACATCCCAGTTTTACAGATGGAGAAACTGAAGAAGAGGAGTTCAGTGCTTTGCCCAGCAAAGCTGCTGATGGTTCTACAATTAGCATTCCTGTTTCCCTGATTGCATGTGAATTTGGGGGCTTAGAGAAGTCTCAAAAACATTAGTTACTTAGAGCTGATGTTCACACTGGGAGAAAGGCCATTCCACAGTCATGGTTAGCACTGACATTGCATTTATAATCGGTATAAAAAAATATACACTCTTAATAAAGTTGCTTGGCATCAAGAATTCACTGTCTGTTTTCCACAACAGGGAAGCAGGGGCAGAATGGTTAAATGAATTATGCCATATCCTAGAGAGACTCAATATCTAAACCAGAAGAGCCCAGAGCCTCTTCTTTTCTTCTGGCGACCCAATTCTGAAAGAAACCCCCACCCACTCCAGGCTTTTCTTTTAAAAATATGGTCTTTTGAAGCATTTTGCTTGAGCTTGTTTCACAGCAGTTTATATAAGGGGTGACCTCTGTTAGAGGCTGATGTACAAGACACAAGTCTTCTCCAGATGGGAGAGACAGAGAGTGTGTGCATGTGTAGTTTGTACGTATACCAACTTCTTATGTAGGGTGCCTCCAGCCAGACATCAGCACCGCTGTTACAAGGCACCAGAAGGCCCCTGTTCTGGCTGTGCCATGCCCTGAGGCTCAGCTCTCTCAGCCCAATGTGGCTGGTGCTCGTCTGAGGCTTTCTTGGGCAAAGCAGCCAGCTCAGGGCTCTCTGTTCTGGCTTTGGAGGAGATGCTGCCTATTTCCCATGTGTCCTCTGGGATAACCTCACCCAACCAAGGACTCCCACAGCTGCTTGTGGCAATTGTTTTGTACCACCCGAAAAGACAGCATCCTCCCCACAGAGAAGTGGCAGTTCCACGGACCCCAGCTCTCCTGGAGCTTCTTTTGTCTCGGCTCTCTGCTCAGTGACCCTGCTCTGGGCTTCTGGCAAGCCGGGCACGGTTGTTCCCAGTTTTAGTTTGCGCAAAACATCAGTAGATGAGAACTGAAAAGAAGGTCCTTTGCTGGGAGAAACAGGTTTGTTTTTTACCATGAAGGTAAAACACTCATTGCTACTCACAGCAACTGCTCACGAGTGAGAAATAAATGTTCAAAGAGCAGCTTCCTACACTTGTCCCTCTGAGATGAAGCTATCCCTGACTTGTATTCCCAGACCTAAATCAGACTCCTCAATATACATGTGTCTAAAACATATCCCCTATTTCCACACAAATGAATTTCTATATTCCCTTTAGGTCTCCAGCCCTTTCACCACATAACAAAATCTGTTTCAGACAGAGTTTAGATAATATACAGCATACTTGTGTTTCCTTCCAAAATGACAACTTCCATTTCCTAACTCTTGAGCATTCCCATATTTATTCTCCATTTGTCTGCCTTCCAATCACTCCACCTTGTGTTACTACAGCTGTTTCCTGTGAGTTTGATAGGTTTTCCACCAGCTTGTTGGACTGGGGATAATTGTACTGGGTGGTTACACGTCAAAGTCTGTATTTCACAGCAACGTGCTTAAACAGCAGATACCACTTAGCAAAAATAGATTTGATATGCAGGATCAACTGGTTAAGTGCATAACTTCTTTAACCAAAGGACAAAATTTTCTAGCACTACCTTGTTTCAGGGAATCCATCTTCTTGTGTCTCAACATGGGCCCTATCATTCAACTGCTCTGTGCTTTTGACAAGGCAAACTTTCCTCAACGCTTCCATTTGTTGTTCTTTTAGGGTTAGCATAAAATATCTGAGGGCTTTCCTGTCCTCACATGACTTTCATACATGTTTTTTTAAGTCTTTTACAATGACTTAAGAAATCTCCATCTTACTGCCATTCAATAAAATGCCATCTAGTCTTGAGAACCCCTCCTTAAATTTATAATAGAGCTGCAGAGTTACCAGCACGAATTGTATTTCCTTGTATCTGGTGTCCCACGTGTCAGAAGACCGTCCATGCTCTCATCCGGATGAGGTGGTATCTTCTGCTTAGTAAAATTCAGTTGCTTCACTAGACATTAATGTGGGGTGTTCCAAAAGGAGACTTTGTCTACCCCACTCCTGTCACATTAATTTTAGGAGGATTCAGTTCCTCTGCCCCATTCCTGTGTCAGTGTACCATGTGGGCCGGTGGCTCCTTAGGGCTGGGGCTGCGGAGACTCGCCGTGGGGGTCTGTCAGGGCAGGACCTGGCAGCCAGACCTGTCCCACCCCCAGCCAGGAGCAAGACACTGGGGCAGCTCCAGCCCCAGGCGTCGGGCACCTCCCTGGGGACGAGGACAGTGTGGCGGTGGCTGCACAGGCCAGATAAGAAGCCATGACCTCAGGTCAACCACAAGTTCTCAGGTGTCCTCTTCTTGCTCTGTTTAACACCCTGTTGCTTATGACCTCTATTTTCATGCGGCATTCAGCATTTTTCACATTAGTCCTCTGTCAGATAAGAATCACTGATAGTGTACTCCATCAGAAGCAGTTACTGCCAGAAAGGTGATTGGATCTTGCCTGCTTTCCTTCCAGCACCCATCACTTGACTATGTGCGAACAAGTACGGGTTAACTTTTCTCTGTTTCTAGAGATGTGCTTTAGACTACCTATTTTTCCATCTGGTTTCCTTCCTTTCAGAAATAACTCAGAGCCAAGGAGCATGCAGAATTTACAACATTTGGGGCCAAATTCAGGCTAAGCAGCAGAACAGAACCTGCTCATGGGTCCCACTGGTCTCTCCTCTCAAACTTTAACTTTGCTTTGCCGTAATTTTTCCCATGGTTATACTGGAATGGTTATCATCCAGCCATTGTACCGTGGATGGTTTCTTCACAGGCCTAGTCCATGCTGGGTCCATCCTTTTTCATCAGGAACCTGTTAGTCCAAGAGTGCTGTAACTATGCATCCACAGCACAGGCTGGTCACATGCAGGAAGGAACTCCACTTTCTCCCAGCCTGACATGCCTTGTTTCATTTGTAGATGAAATAGTTGCAGCCTAGGAAGGTTTTTGTCTTCCCCCAGACCAAATGCAGTCCTATCACACCCCAGAGTGAAGAACTGTCTGCCACCTGGAGAGCTCAAGAGGAAGAAATGACTGAATCATGGCTTTAGTCTCCTAGAGAACTTCACAGAGAGCCATGGGAGGGGTGAGGCCCGCACCCTCAGAACAGCCTTACAGCTCCTCTAGAGAGCTCAGCATACTCCCTTATCTGCACACAGCCAGGGCAGCGTCCCACCACCCCATGGCAGCTCCACGATACAGCTCTCGCAACAGAAGTGCACCGCGCCTGCCCAGCATCGCAAGGAGGCTTGGTGCAGCTGTTCAGTCTTCTATTTTCAGCAGAAGACTGCCCAAGATAACCACAATCTCGCCACGTCCAAAGTTGCCAAAGTAGTAATGAGCGAGTCCTGCACGTGAGGCAGCAAAAGGGAGGGGAGGGAGGGATGGACAGATATCACAACACAAGTGACACAAGTTTAAAATAAGGTTCTTTTTACTACCTGTTCTTTTATGAACCATAAAACTCCTTTGTTTTGCTGAGGAGGGAATCTCCATTGCTGTTTCAATACGCTGCAGTGAACTATATTAATGTGCAATTAATTATAGAGATTAATCATCAGGCAGTGTTATCAGATGAACACCATGACATACACGAGCATATGCTAACCCCTGGTTCATGCTTTGGCAGGCTGAGGAAATGACTCTTGTGTGGCTGAGCCAAGCTCTCAGGCTGGGTGGCCTACATCTCTGGGTGACCTTGATTTTTGCACATGTTGCATCCACTTGGTATCAAGCACATAAAGTATCTCAGCAGTCCTAAAAACTATGTCATCTCATACAGCATTTCTTTCCAAACAAAACCCCATTATGAAAAGAGTGCTGTTACACCCAGCATTGCTGAGCTCACAGCTCTGTTGCTGCACCTCTCATATACACATATTTGGAAACAGATTTTGGAGTATAAAGCTATGACTTGACTACTGACACAATACGACACACAGTGATTTGCTAAGTTGAATGACCTCATACAGCTAGATTAGCCTGAACACTGAACAGGCGACGCTAACATCCAGGACCATCCAACGCATCTGGCTATCTTAGACAAACTCTACTACTTTTTCTGGCAGCATTGTCTTTCCTTCAGATAGAAATGGTACTCTTCTTTGCTGGATCTGAGTTATACATGGGCAAGTCAGCAGCCATTTTAGTCCAAGATCAGCAAAGGGGACATGCCATTTGTGCACTGGTGTCCTAAGGAGTTGTCTTAACCATAACCTCATTTCACTGAGTTCATAAGATTAGTGGGATCAAATTGTCCAAAATGCCAAAAGAGACTTCTTTTGCCTTCACGTGAAGAACACACCTGCATTCCTAAGAATGCCCATGTGTGCCAGATCAAGGATCCATCTATCTCAGGATCTTTTCCCTTCCTGGCAAAAAAGACATGCCAGGGAAGAGTATAAAAGGACAGGCTTATAATACTGCTGCTCCAGGATGTTCTTCCAGCCTTCATGGATATCCTGGAGCAGAGGTTGCGGTTTTGTGTTTAATAACTATCAATGGATATTTCTTCTACAAATCTGAGCTCGTGTAAACATTGAGTGCCTACCACCCCTGGCAGCATTGGGTCCCACACCTTCACTTCCTCCCTGGGAGCACAACCGCCTCCTTTCCTTTGCACTGACCTTGCCATCCGGGAGTTTCATTTGGCATTCCCCAGTTCTATTACTGGAAGACACAATGATCCCCTAGGTGCTTTTTTCCTGCTACTCATGATTTTGTGGACTTGTACCATACCCTCCTTCTCTTCTCAGTCTATTCCAGCCCCTGGACAGGAGCCAGTCCTTACCTTTGATCAGCCCTGTGGTCCTTTCTGTACTTTTCCAGTACCGCTATCCACACAGGAACATTAGAAAAACCTTACAGTTGAAAAATCAAGCCCAACTATGGACAACCGCCCAGAGCTAGAGGAGCAAACAGACTGGTCACGCTCCTCATGCTGAGGGACAATCACACGCTTGGCTCCTGACCCTCTCCCCTGCTTATCCAGGCTCACATTTCACTCTTCAGCAGAGCACTGCCATGGCCTCTTCCACCCGGTGTCCTCCTCACCCACAAGACGCATGTCATCAGCTTGGTCTGCGTCCTGCTCGGCAGCCATGTCACGCATGCTGTCACCGCGGGACGACCAGAGGCTGATGCTCAGTGCCACAGGTGCAGGAGGGTGCCCTGCCTCATTCCCCAACCAGCTTCACAAGGAGGAGTACCTCTGCATTCTGGAGCTTGCCCTGTCGGGACTGGCACTAACACAGGCATCTTCCCTGGGGCAGCTGCAGCGGCTCCAGCTGCTGAACAGGCTCCCACCAGCACCGGGCACCCTGGTGCTTCCATTGCCCTACCCTTGACCAACCTCAGGAGGTCCCAGGCAGCTTCTCCACAGGCACTGACCTGAGATTTAGTGAAAAATCATCAAATCCAAGATAATTTGAATGACGTGTTTTGGACAGTGCAGTGATAAATTTTTCAGAGGTAAGAACTGAGGCTGGTCAACCTAAAGCTGCTGATGACGAAAAGCCAAAGAACTCCACAGTGTCAGGAGACTGGACAATAGTTTGGCCAGCAAAATTCAGTGCCAGCTGATGGAAAGTGGCACACATAGAAATGTCAGCTCTAACTACACACATGCAGCAAGAGGCTCTGCATTACCACAAAGAAAGCATAACTTGGAGTCATTGCTGATAGCTCTCTGCAAATGTTGACTCGATGTTTGATACACATGCAGTTATAGTCACCTGTGGTGAAAAGATTGTGTATGACCGGGAAGCTTTCCCAGGAGGATGAACACAAGTATGGAACAGCTTCCCCATGAGGAAAGGGCAAATGGTACCAGAAAACAGAGCGAGATTTCTAAAAGGATGATCCTATGGAGGAGATGGATTAAGAGCAAGTATTGAGCAAGTATTCTCATAAGGTGAGGACTAAGGGCCACCTGGAGAAATCACTGTGCAGCAGGTTCAGACCAAGCAAAAGCACGTTATTACCCATTGACTAATTGCATTGTGGAGTGCATTACCACAGGCTTCTGCAGAGCCCCAAGCTGGGTTCAACGCAGGGATTTAAAATTTGCAGTTCCTAAGTGGCTGAGACACAAATTCATGGGGGATGCTATTGGGTCAATTGTCTCAAGCTCCACAACAGCGAGTCCCTAGAACACTGACTGCTTGTAACTGAGATGTCCCATGTATGTGTTCTGGACCCTAAACTCTTCATCTGAGCATTCATTGTGTCTAGGTGGCTCTCAGCTCTGATAGCCAAAGGCTGTTCTTACACTCCTAGGAGGCACTTTAGAAACATTTTAACAAACACTTTACTAGCTCTAGCAAAAAGCACTTGCAAAGAAAATTTCCTTTAGCGCTTTGCTCCTTCTTGCCTCGCACCAGAGATCTTCAGGCAAACTGCTCCATACTCAGCTCAGCCTCTCCATTACAACTTTGTTTGCATAACAAAAAACACAAACAAATAAATGCACACAGCTTTTCTCTAAAGCCAGCACGAGCCACGTGTGCCAGCACTGGTTTCTGTGTTGTCTTTTCATGAATGCACACAAACAAATGAATGATTGCATATACACAGATACGTTTGTGGCCAGGTAAGCCGCACTCATAACCAGACAGCCGAGAGGAAGACAGGGTAGGGTGGAGCAGAAGCCCACACGCCGCAGGGAGACAGCAGGAGCCATGAGCTGCCATCTCAAGAACTGCTGGGGGGGAGCAGCCGCAGAGGTTTTAACACCATCTGTCTCTCTTTTGGAGAACAGAGAAGATATGAATGAGGAGCCACATGCTAAAATGCTGCAACAGTCTGTGTGCTCCCCTGTAACCCCAGCCCTCTGGTGCTGCCCTTCCACACCACCCTCTCAAGCTGCCTTCCCGTGGCTGTCCCACACCTTCACTTCCCAGCCACAGCCTGGGAAACTGAGAGCCGATGGGTGGCAGAAAGGAGACTACGAGAGGGTTTAGGCACTGGAACTTCTGCCATTTTTAAGCACTGAGGGAACCCACTGGTGTTCTCCTGGCTGGCTTTTGAGTGGATGCGTGGGTTCATCCTGGTTTACAAACCACACAGTCACACTGGGGAATGAGGAAAACTTCATGAATTGCACAGAAGAGAAGCAGCTTTGGTGACACTTCAAATGAGCATGCTGTAGGCAGAGGGCTTATACTGGATTTTGTTGTCCCCTGTGTCCATACTAATAACTGGTCAGAATCATTAACATAATCCCTGACATGATTTTGACCCAGGCCAGCTAGTGGTTTCCCATGCGCTACTTGGGCACAGGCTGGGAGTTTGCATTGGGGAAGAGCTCATTCCCAACAGGTAGTTAGGATGTGGCCACTGTGGTTTGGAAGCCAAGAGCTTAGCAGGGAGGCTGCGGTATGGCCATGCTAGCCAGCTCCAGCAGTAGAGGCCAGACCTTGTCCCAAAGAAAATATTCTTTGAGTATGTTTAGCCCAGGAGCTCCAGCCTCCTTTGGCACTTGAGCTAATTCATCATGTGTCATTCCATTTTTGCCTGTCATCCATCACGCAGGGGCCAACACTGCCAGCCACCTCTGTTGAGATGCATTTGCTTATTGCTGTGCTGTACCAACTGATGTGTGTCATGGAAAGCCTTGACCTTCCTTATTTAGCTTTTCTAAATGCTTCATTTACACTTGTGTGTGCTGTTTTTTCCTGCTCGATCTTGAAGTTCCTCATTTCCACATTGAACCTCTTTGTGCTAAGATTTCCTGCCTTTTTGCTGAGTAGTTTTGACCTTTGTTCAATAAATCAATAATCTTCCCAGAACTTAATCATGACAGCACCCCCCCCCCCCCCGACCACCACCTCTGCCTTTTGTTCCAGCACTTACTTCTCTGCAGCACTTCAGCAACAGCTTGCCTGGAATTTTGCTGGAGTATATTATCACGGCATTGCTCTCAAATACAGATTAAACAGAGCACCCCTTTACAGGGGTGCTTCTGCTCAGTCCCTAACCCAGCATTTAACATGGCAAAGCCCATTTGTGTTGCAGTCAGCTCATCTCTTTCTTTCCCCAGGTACACTTGTGAAACCAGGGCTGGGACCAGGTAGTTGGTGTGCTCCTATGTCCAGCTCCAAGGGTGACATGCCAGTTATCAGCTCTTTTTTTATGTCATGTGGGGAGAGCCTGCAGAGTCTTGCAGGACCAAGCCACCTCCTGGAGGTTGTTTCCAGGGATGGACACTGGCTCCTTCAGTCTTCCCTAGTCTTCAAAAAAATCCTGTACTCACAGCAGCCCACAAAATGACCTGGCAAAAAAGCTTAGGAAGGTTCACGGTCTTCAGTGTGTTTCATCAGTCCCTCACTGAAACAATTTATATAGGTCAGTCTTTTCTGACCATGCACTCAACAACAAGAACAGACTTCTCAATTGAAAAGGAAAACATAAAATTACAACATTTCTCAGGGTTATTTCTTTTCCTCCAGAACAACAAATCTTTCTCCCCATACCAAGTCCAAAAGGTTGCATTTTTTTCAGAGCTCGCCCATGGTATTCTCTTCCTTTAGAAGATTGCTTTCCACTTTGACTTGAAAGGGGAATTAGGCCCTCAGCCAAAGGTTAGATCTAAATTCAGATCTACAGAATGCTGCTGTTTCCATCTTTGTTTGTATTTAGGCCTGTCTGGCTTCCTAGGGTGAAACTCCTCTTCCAGATCTGCACAGCAAATACCAGCTTTGCTATTGTGTTCTCTGCTCTCCCTTTGGCAAACGACTCACTGGAAATCAGCACATCTAGGGAGATGAGTCCAAACTGCCATGGGAAACTGGCTATTTTTCTAAAATACATGATATAGATCAACCACAGGTTACTGCCTAGATTACTAGTTTGTGGTACTCATGAGATCAGACTAGGTGATCATAAAGGTGCCTTCTGGCTTTCAAATCTATCAGCCTAAATAATGCATTAATGAAGTAACATGGAACAAAGCCATATTTGTTCATGTGTAAGGCATGTTAATGATGTTCCTTTCAAAGACGGGTAGATGGAGCAGTGGATTGATGCACTGAATTTCACCTCTAGGGACTCTGACTTTGGTTATGAGACAAATGAGTTTGATAGCATCAAGTAAATACTCAATGGATATTCGTCTCCATCCCCAAAACCACCATGCAATTTGGCAGGAGCAGCAGTCTGTGCTCACGAGACGTCTAGAGGTGCTCAGGGCATTGGCAGTCCTCTGGGAGGAAGCATCTGACTGCGCTGTGCCTGGCGTTACCCAGCACTCTCACCCTCTCGCTTCCCCAAGCAGCAGCAACACACTACTCCCCAGAATCACTGCAAAGAAAACACGAAATTAAAGCTGAAAGAAGGGGGGAAAGATATTTATTTGGGTTCATGCAGTGAGCTAATGCTGGAGATTGGCCGAACTACATACTGTATCGGCTTTGATGCATTATTAGAATTGTGAAAACTTTCAGGGTTTCAAGGAAAAGATTTTTTCCAGGCGCAAGATCAAAGCAAAAGCTAAATAATATTGGGTTACGGAGCAGGGGACTTTCAAATGGCTGGTCTTGATTGTTTCTGTATCTAGAAATGTTGTGATAGGAGCAGCCCTTTTTTACAAGGCCCAGTAACAACAGCGTAAATCAAGCATTAACCAGAAGTAGACAGCAAGTTATCTATTTTTTAAAGAGACCTTTACTGGAGCTGTTTTTTTAGGGAAGGAAAAAAGGAGTTCTGTTTTTAATAGCATAAAAATAGTTGTCCAGGAGGCACCACTGTATCTTTGTCCCAAAGCATAACAATGTTAGATATAAAACAACAGCCTTGAAACAGCTGATAAAACTACATACAGGGAAGTTTTGACACAGAGCTGCTAGGACACAGCTCAGAGTGAATCCTCACCCTTGTTTGATAGGTTTTTAGACTCCTTGCATAAAGTATTCATGCTAAAAAAAGAGAGAGACGTACTAGTCTGTGCAAAATAAGAGGTGTGGAAAATTCACCTGCAAAGTGTGTCCCTGTTAGATGGGACATTTTGATTCAGCAATCTGTTGGAGACAGAAATGATGACTGTGGCAGCCTTAATTTGGTCGTGAAGCAGCAACATTCACGGCGACAGCACAGCGGGAGCACAGACTAGGAGACTAGACATACAGGGACAGCTAACTCCACCCTTCCAAAAATCATACATTCAATCTGAACTAGTTGTATACATTCCCTCTATAGGTAAGGCAGAGAACCAGACAACTCCAGAGAGTAAGTTGACCCATCCTAAGACAGGTGCTTAAGGCTGGGGCTGAAATGCCCAGCAAAGGTGCCTTTTTTTTCTTCCCCTGGCTCTTGGAGCCAAGAAAACTTGTAGAGCCAAGACGCCTAATTGCCAGGTGGCTAAGACAGTGAGATGCATCACCCCCACAGCTAACTTACCTAATCATCATGACTCCCGTTATGTTTCCAGACGGGAAGAACAGCCAAATACTTTCAGTCTTGGATATGCTTATATGAAGGAACACAACAAGAAAGAACAAAAGTAAGGTCTCCCTCCAGGACACGGCCACAGTTTGTCTCTCTTCTGGAAGGCTTTCAGTGAAGAGAGTGAAGTGGCTGCTTCCCCATATTCAGGGCTGCCTTGGCTTTCCCTGTAAGGCTAAAACACAGCCTTTTGTATAATGTTCACCTTGCCCATGGATAGTATTGCTATCTGAATGACACTGTTCAGGCCCATTTCTAAAGCCAATGAAAAGAAACCTGAAGATCTGCTTCCTCTGCTAATTGCAGACTACCATAATTTTGGGCCAAATTCAATTGCTGCCACAGAGAAGAGAATCCAAAAGTAGCACAGACTCTCCTCTTTACCCGTTAAGGAAGCACAGGCTGTTCTAAGAGTGACTTTTTCAATGTCAAACTTAAAGATCAAAACCATGGTTGAGAAGTATATATTTTAAAAAAACTCTCCTCAATGCCAATGTCTCTATAAAAAGATAGTGCAATTTGCATCCCTCCACATATAGCCAAACTGATGGGCTTTGAGCAGCAAACATATCAGACCTGGCCATGACCATATAATTTGTAATGATGGTGCAAGTGATACCCAACCATCAAAAATCAATAGTCCTACCCTGTAGCTGTAGGAGGGTCATTATGGCTTACTGAGTGTATGCATCCACTGAGCCTAACAGTCAGAAATTTATTCCTCCAAATCGCTCCATCATACTGAACTTCCCAGCTCTGCTACGGAGATCCATTCCCCTTGGGAAGAAAACTGAACCCTGCTGAATGAGGTGCTGGACTCCACTGAACAGGTGGCCACCAGCAGAGCTTGCACCTATCGACAAACATCCCTTTATGGTGAGCAAAGATGGACACTTACAAGCATGTTTATACAAATAAAAGGCTGGGTTCAGTTTATTCACAATGAGGTGGTGTTTACTTGTTTCTTGACTGAAGTTTTGATGTATAAGTTAAGCAAGGCCAGGACATTTTAGAAATCCAGTTTCCACTGCAAGAATGGTGTCTTGAAAATATTTGGCTAGAATGAGATTCATTCATAAGACATGAGAGGCCAGAAAGTGCATACCTCCATGTGTGCACATACATATGTAAGTACAAATATGCTTATCTGTATAAATGAGAGAGAATAAAAGATGAAAAATCACATGAGGAAAATCAAGAAAAGGCAGAACAAAGAACAGTAAGAGACAGGCAAGAAAGCCATGGAGTAAGTGAAGTTGTAAATCTGACTTACATGGTACATCCCATGTGGCCAGGATGCTCCCTTCCGTCAGAGGAGGGAGCAGTGCTGAACACTACAGGGGCCTGATTCAGATTCAGACTTGCAAGGTGTTACAGCAATGCCCAAAGGTGGTCACCGAGAACGGGTACTTGACTGCTGTCTCTTGCACAGCCCCAGATGTGGAACAACTTTGTTGGAGCCAGTGGAGTTCCTCCAGAATTGTACCTGTGTGAGAAGAGATAAAATCTTCTGTGCAATGTATAAGATTTATGTAATCCAAGAAAAGGATTTTGTCAAAGGAAGCAAAGCAGAAACAAAGGAGGAACACAAGCACTCTGCTTCACACCCTTTGAAGTGTTGTGTCTTTTACAAGGGAGTAACCTAACCCACGTTTATTCCAGTGTTTTTCTTCCACAATTTACTCCAGAGATTTTCTTGAAACAATAAATAGGAAGTACTCTCACATACAGCTGTGCAGGATATCTAGTATACAAACCTTTTTTCCAGGGTGGGAGCTTGTCCGTTAGGCACCAGTCATGGAAAAGAAAATACCGAACGTGATGCAGGAAGCAACAATGCTGACTTTCTCATTTAACATCCATTCAGTACCAAAGTTAATTGGAGGAGATATCCCTAGGTGACTACCTGTGTGGAAACGAAATGAGTTCCAGCCACTTCCATCCAGGGAAAGTGCCATCAGCCTCTCTGCAGTGGTCCCCTTAACAAGCTACTCGGGATAAAATGCAGACCACCTAAAGTTTCTTTGCAGCAGCACTCAGCCTTGGAGACCATTCACTAGGAATGTACCCAGTAGTTCTGAAGTTCCTAAGATGATGCTCAAAGAGGTCCTGATCTGGACAGAGGTTCAGAAAAGGTTAGATATGGACTCAGCTTTAGGCACTAGAAGCCCCTAAAACTTTGAATGGGTCTGATTTGGCAGGTGTGCTCAAGCGAAGCCTACCCATAGCAAGAGCATTAAAGTCAGTCCAGAGCACTTCTTAACCTGCTTTATCTACTTCTGGGTAATATCCCTGTGGCTAGAGCAGACCCCCTGCTTCCAGTGAGACCTGGCTTCCAGTATCACCAGCCTCCATGGTATGAGCTCTCTTGTACACATAGGAGACTGTCCTGGCCACCAGGCTATATCATATCCCTGGCATTCAGAAGGCAGGAAAGAAGTATATTTATATTTATTTATATTTATATTTTAAAGCTGGGCCACATGCAGCCTGGACTGCAAGTGTCATAAGGTCAGAAGATGAAGTGAGAAGCAGCCTCATCATCGGAGGACTGATCTAGGCTGGGCTGCAACCCAGAGACGGATTACACTTGATTTGGAAACACATTGGATGGAAAGCTGGATCTGCTTCTGACCTGTGCCTAGCTGGTCTCCATACAGGCTTGCGGGACAGAGGTGAGTCTGAGTCAGCTGGGTACCTCCCTCTTGTCTGGAAGCAGCATAGCTTTCCATTTCAGGTATCTGGATGGACTTTGTATAAGGGAGATTTTTCGAGTGTGATGCTGCTCTGAAAAGCAAGGAGGTGAAAACAGGATGGTAGTCTCTGAGTTGATTCCCTCAGTGACTCAGATCAGATATGCCCTGCTTACAGAGGAAAATGAGGGGGAGGTTCTCCACTCACCTTCATGTGGGAGGCAGGTGGTTGTTTTATACTCTGGTCATTATTTTTGCCTTATTTTATGCAGGGAAAACAGACAGCCATTTATCAAAGAATTATTCTGATGGTTCAGTGAAGAACTAAAATACAGCTTTCTACCTATTCGAGCAGGGCAATATTCCATGGTGAGTGTTAACAAAAAGTGAGTAAGTGTATACCTATATGGTACAGCGATCAGCAGATAGCACGGATTTGATGAAAAAAAGGTTATTTTCCTCAGCCACATTCACAGGCACACTAGAATTACATAGTCATTTCAGAAAACCTTCTTCAGGTTAAGCTCTGGGTTTGCTTCTCTGAGAGGTCTTTGTTCGTCTTGTTGCAACATTTCAAGCTTTGCATGTGCCTGTGTCCCCATGCACAAGGCAGACAGAGGACTGGGTCCGGATCTAAAGTCCTGAGCCTGGGAATTTGGGTAGGAGGCAAAGGAGCTACATTTGAGCCGTGGCATCTATAGCTAGCCATCTTCTTTTTGCAGTGTTCCCAAGCACATTCACATTAACATTATTCGCTGTCCTTGCCTGGCTGGAGCACTTTTGATATATCCCATTAAATTCAGGTGGCTCATTCACCAAATTGATTGCGGTGGCTCGTGCACCAAAACATCCCACGCTTTCACTCGCAGGAAGCGACCAACGCTCTGCAGCTCGTGTATCACCGTGCCTCCTCCTCCTCCATGCTGCCGAGCATCACCACAATGCCAGCATGCCAGTGACGGGGTCGGCACAAGTCCCCGTTGGCTGGGTCTGAGACTGGTTCCACTCTGCAACTGCAAAAGGAGAGGAGCTAAACCGAGCAAGAAGAAAATTCTGGCACTCAGTCCTGGCAAACACAATGGCCTTATTTATTATTTCATGCATTTTCTTTCTTCTGCTCATACAGTCAGTTCAGATCACATTTTGTCTTCCAGAGATAAATTAGAGCCCGCAATGGGCTTCAGACCAACTTTGATGGAAGCTGCTTAAACAGAGCATGAATTTGCCCCTCTACCTTTGCTCTGATTTAAGGAAACATGCATGCCCAGATTATTTCACCTGAGGTAGCCAAGCATTAATTAATTACATAAAAGCATTTGTGAACCTGTTAAAACTATCTATTAGATGAGCAGTGCTGCTATCTCCACCATCGCTCTAAAGGTTTTAATTAATTTGGGGGAATTTACACGTGCACGTTGTCTGCCAAATTCAACAAAACTTGCTTTATAAACTAATAATAGCATTTGCTTTCACTGTGAAGGAGTTATGCAAGCTCTGTATGTGCATGCAAGTGGAGAGGGTGCTGGCCTCTGCACAGAGCCAAGTGCTGCTTGGCGATTTACCAACAAACCAATGTTCTCATCGATATTAGTTTCATATTAATGTCAATAGAGGTGCAGGCACTCAGCACCATACACACAAATGTGTGTTCAGCATCTGACAGGATCAAGCCCATCAAAAATAGGTTTGGGGTTTTTTTCAACAGGCTGAGAAAAGTAGCGATTCGTTTTCTGACAGTGATGCAGAGCTGATGGTGAAGCCTCGGTGACTTGTGCTGTCCCCTTTGCTGCAGATTTCACACTGCGTTTAGATAACATAACTGTAACAGCACATCAGGGCTCAGCTGCTGGAAATTAATGGCTAGTGCATGATTTCTGAAGGCAAAACTACTGCCCTTTTTGACAGAATTTGAGAGGATAACTCATTAATTAGGTAGCCTGAAAAGCAAAATAAAATCCTAATAACCTTCAGTGGATTAGCCACAAAGGGCGAGAAACAAGGCCTGCAGAGATGTGAGGAACAGGGCAACGTTAGCTCAGACCACATCCCAAGGAAGGCCTGATCCTCTGCCCCTCTGACGGCATTTTCCTCTGTGGACAGAGGAGGAAAAAAAGGTCTCTAGCACCTGAGCCAGATGGCATGAAAGCACTTGCCACAGAAATTCCCCATGTACCTTCTCAGCTGCCCATGCTGTGCTTCACTGCCTGCTCCGCAGTCCCCGTGCCTGGGTGGGAGGACGGGGAGATGTCCTGCAGCACCCCGGGGTCCTCAGCCCCAGCACCTGCAGCGGCGGCTCGCAGGGGACGGTGCTGCCGGCCAAGCCCCACTCCGGCATGTCCCCGCCACCCCACGCGGCACCTCCATCTCTTGCTGTCTCCAGCGCGTCTGTCCTCACCCCACCTCTGCGGGGTATTGCCCCATTTCACAACACCTCGGGTAAGGCATTTTCAGGAGCGTTCAGACGTCTAGATAGGCATCTGGCCCCAGAGCTTCAAAGGTGCCGAGGCAGTGCCGCGCTGCAGCTGGAGTTAAACCGACTGCAGCCGGAGCTTACGCGCCCCTATGCTTGGGGTTTTCTCCAGTTTAACTACATCGTTCCAAATCCAGCTAGATAAACTGATACACCTTTTCTTGTATAGACAAGACCTTAATCTCTCAATTTAATCTCTTCTTGCTATTGTTCCTCCTGGCCTGGGCCTCTTGGCAGCCCACAGCGCTAATCGCGGAGAGGTGCACGGCTTCCTCGGGACGAGCAGAGAGCTACCCCATGAATTCATTTCCACTAGTGGCTGGCATTGGACTTGCACTTCAGCTCCCTGAGGCAATATTAGTTTCAATGTTTCCAGCCCATAAGACTCAAATTTAACATTCAAAATGCATCTCCTTACTTCATCTCCTTCCCTTGATACTGTCTTCCCTGTACTTCTTGGCGATCTCTTTGTCATGATAACCACGGCGGTTTTGACAAAGTTCCCCCTTCTCCAGCAGTAGCAGGCATGATGAGGTTCGCTACACCACATCACACCATGGGTCTGTCAGATTGCATCTCCTGCTGTTGACAGGCCCTGCAACCACATTTTCAGAGAAATGTGGGGAATCCCATCCTATCACCAGGTCTGTTACAGAGTCACCAATGCTGCACCTCCTGCCCAGCACTGCTGGCTTGCTGCCGAGGACATCTGCATGGCTCCCACATGGATCTGCTGTGCCAGGCAGCTCTGTCCTGCATGAGAATCCCACCACAGCTGCTTGTGCACATGACATTGTGCCGTGCAAAGCACCTTTTTCCTTACAGCTGCTCACTCCAGCCAGGTCCTTGCTGTCCCCTGCAAACCAGGGAACTCCCACTCCAACCCAGCCTTCACCTGGTACCTCTGCAGCTCCTCGCAGCCCTGTTGCCCCTCCAAATAAAACACAGTGCAGGGAAAAAAAGAAAAGAACAGACCCTGCAAGAAACAGGAGTCTGGAAGCAGTGTTTTGGGAGCACTGATCTTCTGATGTCATCTACCCGATTGGGGGATATTGCTCCTGCAAGGAGAAGATGGTATTTTGTTGCCCTGGCTCAAGGCCCTATGCTCCCAAGCCTGTTGACTGGTCACTTTTGCTTGAGCAGATGACTCTGTATCAAAATGAGGTCAGGGTCCTATTAGATGTGTCACTCGAGGTGACCACTTAGCTCTCCCCTGCTCTGACCTCAGTCAACCTAGATAAACCACAGGAGAGAGCAAGTGGGAGTCAGCATCTGGCTGGGGTCAGAAACTGGCCTGGTGGGAGGTGGAAGTTGTGTTTTATAGAATCTGCTGTCATGGAGGCTCACAACCAGATCTTCTGGGCCTAGGTTATTACAAAAAAGTAATAATCAGAACCATAATCTTAAAACCAGTCCATACTTACGAAAACCGTCTGTTTTCCTAGCCTGTCTCAGTTCCCTCACAATATTTCCCAACCCTACCTGCAACTAAATGTGCAGCTGATATCCTCTGAGAGACAAGGAGGAAGGAAGTTTTTCATTTAAACAAGATTTGGAAATCAACTTGGAAATTTTCTGCAGGATGGTCCCCAAATCTCACCAGGCCACGTTCCAGTATAAGGCACAAATGTACATCTTTGCGTTAATAGAGGTGGCTCTTAACATCCCACAGCGGACACATAGCAGCACGCAGGATTATGCACATACTGTTCCTCACTTGCAAACCCTCTGCTTTCCCCAGAAGTGAACCATTTGTGGTCACCTAGAAAAGTAAGAACAACACACGATGTGCTCATCCACTGCCATGCAGTCTGCAGGCACGTGTGTGTGCACCCGGTCACATCCCCTTCCTCACGCTCTCTCACTGACAGTAGGTATTTCACTTATCATTAACCGAACCAGCTCTTCCTTCAGGTGAATGTGCATCTGTGCTTGACGTACCATGTAAGAGGAAAATACCAGAAGGGAAATTTGAGCAGACACATCTGCAGGATGTGCAAATCAAGCGCAGAAACAAGGAATTTGGCAAGTCTCTCGGAAATGATGATAGTGATTTTTTTTTTAATCTCATGCCTTTTACTCATTCAGCCGGGACACTATTTCCTATTTCAAGACATTTCCACATTGCATATCTGCTGGGAATGTAAACACAATTCAGGATTCAGCTACAGCTTTTTCAGGAGAGAAACATCTGCTTTGCAATGTCACCACCAGCCACAGCCTGCACTGGGAAGCATTCAGCAGAGGAGTAACACAGCCTGACATAGGCTGGATGGACCACAGCTCCATGTTGAGTTCATGCTGTGTAAGCAGGGCAGGCAAGCTCTCCCCTCCTTACCTCACTTTCCATCCCACACAGTTGGGGAATTAGGCTTGGAAAACTCCTCTGGAAGATCTCTGATGAGTGAGTAGGCACATTCGGTAGTTTCCTCCTACTCACAAGGCATTGCTGTGACCCAGCTGTGTGCTTGGAAAAGGCTTCGCACCTCCCTGCTGGGGGAAATGCAAGGCACAAGGACAAAGCACATGAGAGGAGATGTGTGGGGACCGGAGGGGAGAAATCAGGCAGCAGCAGCTCTGGGACCAGCAACAGCAAAGCTAGGGCTTGCAAATGGAAAAAGAAAAGAGGGAGTGCATGTCAACAGCATGGAGGGGAAAAATAAGTGTCACGACCTGCTCACCACCTAGGGTGCTGGAAAACATGATGATCAGTGACTCAGTGGTCAGGGATGTAATTTTTTCCGTAGAAATCAATGTAACTGAGGGGGGAATGAATGCATGCAGGGACTCACAAAAAGTGCACAGGGATAGTATATGCGGTGTGGAGGATGGAGATGTGGGGACAGGACCACCAGGTGAAGGCTTTTCAGAGGCTGACTTTTGGGAACATAAAGGTCTCACCTGCTTTTCCCATGAGGCTGACAGCTCAATGTGCATCCTCTCGCAGGAGAATTACTCTTACCTCTTCTGAATGATCACTTTTTCATACTTGTCATCATGTTCCTCAGGTGAATAAATCTCAGTAAAGCCAATCAGGGGCAAGGGATGGGAAAATTGATTAGTGATGAAGATTAGCAGAGCTGCATGTTAAGTGACTGGTGATGAGACTCCAAAACTGTAGACAGAGAAGGGCCAGGCAGCAGGGCATTGCTGTGCTGCCAAGCCTCCCTTCCGCTCTGTAATGGTCATGTTTTCCATGCAGAAAATCAGGTTTCCCTAGGCCCTCATAGCTGTTTTCCAGGGAGCAGGTGAAACACTACTGGAACCATCATCCTACGCTAGTGACTCCTTCGAGGGGACAGTGAGCAAGTGTGTTACTGTCCCTTGCCACTCTAGCCGAAGCACATTGACTCTTCAGCTGGCAGAGTTTGTGCCAGGTACCTTAAATTTAAGCTTGCATCAATCCCTGTTCCAGAAAAAATGGCTCAGGACGGTGACCACTGGCCAATGGCCAGCTGAGGGCAGTAGCCCCTCAAACCCCACAGATTGTGCCTGTCACTGCCTCAGCCACCACCAAAACTGGGACTTGCGATCACTGCTACAGGACCTTGTTGAAGTCATCTTAAATAAGCTCTGAAGTTAAAAACTGAATGCAGCATTTCACACAGAGAACCCTGATACATCTTGTTAATTACCCCCACAAGAATAAAATTGTGATAATTAGAAGATCAGATAATGGTGCCTGGGAAACACCAGAGCAGCAACAGCAGAAATGTTGGTTTAGTAATGAAATGCATGTTAAGTACCCTTAAATACCTCATTAACAGCTGGAGTGCAATTCCCAGTGCCAGCCTCAGTGTGCTAACAGCAGTAAGACACATGGAGCCCCAAGGTGAAATGGATATTTTCTCACTGTTTTTTATATTTTGGAAAATGAATGAAATGAAATTGTGCAAAAAACTTTTTTTCACACTGTTTTCAGCATGAAACAGTTTTTGGGTTTCAGCATGGTGAAAATCACTGAGTTGCACTCCTCAGTGTTATTAACTTTTCCCACCCTCTCAAATGATGCAGGGAGAGCCCAAAGGGCCCTGAAAACCAGACAAAGGAAGAGGAGGAGAGGATGCGGCATTGTTGAAGGATGCCTCTAACTACCAAATGGAAACTGCCACGGTAGAGAGATCTCATGCTTTGACTTTGCCCTCAGCTCAGAAATCCTCAGCAGTTAATGGCAACAGGGAAATGCATGAAGTGGGTGGGAATGAAATAAATACACAGTACAGTGTACCTGTAACAGGGGACGAAGGCAAGTCCTTGAAGAAAGACTAGCTGTTGGAGCAGCCTCTTTTTCTTGTGTACCATTTGTGGCATCTCAAAGAGGCTCCCTTTTTGGAAAGACCTGGATACACATCTACTGGCAAAGTGAGCTAAATTCAGGCAATTAATGAATCTTTTTTTGGAAACTTTGGCTGACCCACTGTAGGATATTCAGGAAAACAAAGTGTTTCACATCAAGCTGCCTGTATTTGATAAGAGCAACGCTTAAGGTAAGTAATCGGTGGTTAAACTGAAAACATAATGAGAAGAGCTGCATCACTGGTTTTAAGCTTCCTTAAACCAAATCAAAAGAAAGAAAGGGGTAAGAACAGCAACCACTGAAACAAATGGTGGTGTTATCCATCTCTGGAAAAGCTACAAAAGAGACGTTCAGCACAAAAGCCAAAGCCACTCCTGCAGACAGATTTCAGTCTCCAGTTTGCCCCAGCTTCTGCCATGTCTGGCCAGAGATGGATGAGCTCTTGCTAGGAAGGACTACCTACCCCTATCTGGTTTTGTTTTGCTGAATACAATTAAAACTTGTCTGTCAGAGGAGGGACTGTCTTTATGTCATTTGCGGGCTGCTTGACTGCCCTCTGTCCAGACTTGGGATTGTGACAGTACCAGGTAAGTGTCTTTGAGAAATACAGCTCTGTTTTTAATCCAAATACTCTATAGACTTCTGAATGGGTTCAAATACCACACAAGGAAACAAGCTCAAGAAACTTGACAGAGTCAGGACAAAATCATAAGCAATCAGTCATTGAAGGAGATGGACCATGGCAAAGGATTTCCAGTTGTGTCCACCACATGAACTCCCTCAAAGGCAATGTCTTTGCAGCCATGAGCGTGCCTCTGCAGCTGTGTGTACATGACCATGACTAAGGCCTTTTTATTGCATTGAATCCTACTGTCACTCCCTGGAGAAGCATTTGGTCTTCCTGTCCAAAGTCTGTCATTAAACTACCAAGCACTTTCTAGTTGGGAAAAAGAGTTCATCATGACTGTTCCTCAAAGCTTGTGAAACCCAGGAAATGCTGAACAGCCTTTCTTTAGCAGCTGTAGATACTGCTTATAGATTAAAATAGGAACATAAACTAAAGAGTCATTTGGGGTTTTTCTTAAATCACTGAAGTCTGCGAAGTTGCCAAGCGCTTGCTCTGCTCTGGACATACTTTGATAGCCAACTGGCAGAACATTAGGATTATGGGATAGGGATCAAGATATTTAATCATTAGCATCCTGTGTCTCCAGCCCATGATTTTAAAGGTAACATCAGTCAGTACTTAATTAAAAAGTGATACAATTTCAAACTTGTAAGCCAGTGTTTTGGGTTGGGTGAGACTGCAGAAAGGGTACTTTCCAACTAAGGATTTCTCCTGCTCAGCAGATTTCTGTCCAGAATATTTTGTCTACTGTACCATTTTCATGAGAGGCCACTGAACTGAAAATGGGCTTTGGACAAAACAGCAGCACATACATATCTGAGTGGTACCTATAAATGGATCCAACATTGTAAGTTGTGACCTGATGGACTCCCTGTGATTACGCAGGGGGTGTCTCCATGCACAGCTTATGAGCTCAGGCTGATTGGATCAAATCACAGTGCCTTAGCATCCATGGCACTGCCAAGGCTGTGTCACCCATGTCTCCTAGACCAGAGGATCTTTGACAGTTAAAGCCTCCCCTTTGGACTGAAACGTATCTACATAGTAGATCAAATGTTTTATTTTCCTGATGTTGCTACAGAAGAATGGGGGTTGCCAAGTAATTCCAATGCAGAAGAACAAAGCAACAGGATTAGTTCTGCTTCTTGAAAACTGTAGTTCTCAAGCAGCTCTGGGAGACCTCAGAAGGAGCCACAAGTCCCAGGAGAGGAAGGGCATGATATCGTAGCAGAGGACCAGCCACATCACTGCAGTCTCTCCCAGAAAAAAGATTTCATGAGTCAGGGGACACTGCCCTTAGCTCAGTGAATACCCCAGGGGAAACTGAACATGGAACCACGCATGGATGTACATACACACACACGCATATAAATATATATGTCCTGTGTAACCATGCATTTTTCATGATAGCTCAGTATACACTGATTGTTTGCCTACAGTCCATACAATGTCTGTTATGGCTCTTTCACACATCCCTGAACATGTGAAATCCAAACTCAGGGCTAGAGCTTTTACTAGCCTGAGGCAGCTGGGGTCTCTTCTAAGAAAGGGTTGTGGTGAGTAGGAAATCCAGTGTTTAATCCCAGTGCTAAAGGGGGTGGAGAAGAAGATTTTCTTGCAGCCTTCTCAGAACAAGGCAAACAACAGAGAAGAAAGGTCCACCACAGCAAATCCAACTACAAGGGCCCAAAAAACATCTACCTAAAAGAGCTTTTCCAGGGCCATATTCCAATAACACCAGGAGATGAAGTGCTGGCACCCAGTCCCAGGCAGCAGGTCTTAGGTAGGTGCCCATTCTCAGGAGAGAGGCAGCAGCTCCGACAGCCCCATGCCCAGCATTTCATTTTGGCTGGCTTTAGAAAGCCTCCAGCATAGCCTAGTGGCTTTCTGCATCTCTCTCCGGCAGTACTGACTGGAGAGTGTGGGGCTGGGCATCTGCAACAGGCTGCCTTTGCAAGTCTGTGCCAAGTCTGTGGCAGCAAAGGAACATGGTCCAGATACCTGCCTGATCCATCCCACCCCTCTTTTGGATTTGCTCAGGTTTTCTGATGCCAGGAGGAAATAATCCAACCAAAAAAATGCTCAACAGGAGCAGGCTGTGAGCAGCCTACCTTACCTCAGGGAAATGTGCAGAGCCAAGGCAGGCTCTCAGCCACGGCAGCATCAGCCACCATACACCAGCCCTGGGAGTCACAAGGTGCAGCACAGCATGGGAAGAGATCTTTCCTTAACTCAGAACAAAACAAGGTCATTCCTATCAGCAACGTAGGATCAGCTCAGTGGAGTCAGTTATCAGGCAAGTTACCATCAACCCTTTCTTCATTGTTTTACCTGGTCTCAGGGAACTCCATTGTTTCCAGACAGATGCACGATCTCCTGGGCACCGCATCCCACCCTCAAGCAATTTGCTTGCCTGTTACCCCAATACCACCCAAACCTAAGGCATAAATATTCCTGATTCATTGCATTTCTGACAGGTGCCTGCGGTAAAGGCAGCAGTTGTGTAGGACTGGGCTTTAGCATAGTGTTTGTCCAGTGTTGTCCTCCTCAAATGAAGCTTACTTCTTGCTATGTCAGGTAAAACTGAAGTACAGGAAAAGACAGTGTACCTGACCATCCCTTTGCCCGAAGTTACTGCACTTTTGTTTCATAAAACCTAAGGTGACTTTCAAGAAGCTGTCAGCTGCTTTTGGTACAACAGATTTTGCTGCTACTGGAGACTGATGTAGGCTACTGGGTTACCATACGAGCTGGCACAGAAATACAAAGCAATAAAAAGCTTATCAGTCATAAGGCACTAAACAGTGGAAGTAAAATTGACTAATTAAAAGGCTTTTTAAGCTGTCCTGTCATGGTTGTTTTATTTGAAAGCTATTTACTGAAAATGAGCATTTCCTCTCTAGTTTGTGCTCCTTCATAGGGGATTATCATCTCATTGCCGCAGTTTGCATTGCTTGCTTGTGTGTGTGATGTGGCAGAGCATGTTTTTCAGGGCTACATCATCTGCACCAGAAAGGTAAGCTGCCAGGCGTATTGAAGGTGGAAGGTCAAAGTCGAGCTTACTGACCGTTTGCAAGTTTAGTGCTACTTGGACCCACAACTGTCCTGCATCCCCTCTTCTGGGTCGCACCAGAGGACTCCACAGCCGAATGGCAACATGTAGAAGACTGCCACTTGCCGAGGAGGGTAAAAGGTCCAGAAATAATGTGGCACAAGGGCTAAAACTTGCTCTTAGTAGATATCTCAGCACTTGTTAATGGTTTGTTCAATAGTCTCAAAGGGAGTGCTCCCATTCTTCAAAGGTTATCTCATCTGCCCCTTTCAGGAAAGGAATGTATTTCTGGGCTCTCCTGTTATCGGTGCTGCTGACTTGGTTTTATGTCAGACAACACATGGGGTATTTCCATACAGCCTTTCACACCAGACATGAGCGACTTCTGTTCCTGCTCTGAGTGGGGCCAAAGCAAACCAGGTGCAGCCAGGGCTATGCAGCTAGAGAAAGCTCACGTACACTGCAACCGTAGTGACTTGACTTCTAGTTAGGAGTTGGCTTGGCTGGTGGCAGGATAGCTTTTCTGTGGCGTGTCAATCTGCAAAAGACTGATACTCTGTCTCGGACTCTGATCCTCAGAAAGCCAGACTCATGTGCCTAGTGGAGAGGTTTCTGATCTGCTGAGTGCTTTGGTTTGTGTCTGTTCAGACCTCTGAGATAGACAAAGGTGTCTCTTCGTGGGTCCCCAAAATCAGACATTGCTTTCTAAAATGCTTGTGAAAGTATTTTCTACTGAGTGCTATTTTGGGACAAGCAGGGACAAGCTCCAGTCTAAGGGCCCTGCGGGAAAAATGCTCAGCTACTCTCCCACATACAGAGGGGTTCTCCAGTGGTTGTAACCATGACAGTACAGCATACAGCAAGCAAATAATCTTACAAGCAAGACACACAGTTTTGAGGTCTAAGTCAATCTCTACCTCAAAGCTAACAAGCATCAACTGTCTGGATGACAGCATTACATAAAAGAAGACATAACATACTCTTTTAATTATTTTGCACTTTGGTAGCAACTGGAGACCTCAGTGGAGTCATGCTCCAGCATGCCAAGCACTATATTAATAAATGTCATGGGCTGGTCCTTACCCCAGAGAACCCAGTGTACATAGACAAGGCATATTCTGAGAAGGAAGCAGAGATACAGAGAGAGATGACATGACTGCCCCAAGGCCAAACAGTAGGTGGTTGGTGGGGCAGAGATTTCCAGCACCACACTGCTCTCGAGCCTCAAGAGTCCGGACTTTGTGCATCAGCAATCAGCAGTGGTCAACCACAGAGCTCTGCTTAGTACCTGAAAGGCAATAATATGCTTTTGCCTCACATTCCTTTGGAGCAGGTAGGAGGGGGTTTTTTTGTTTTTCTCATTGACTCAAAACTTTTGGGGGCCAAGAAGGTTTCTGTAACTGCTTAGAGAGACAAAAAAAAAGAGTCTTGTGAAGCTTCACCTTCTTCACACAGTTGGGTACACATCTACCATGTGGCCAAAATACAGGTGTTCCCCAAGAAGCAACGTTTGTGTGCCCTCTCCCAGAATGGGCCACCAGAACCTCTGTCCTGTGTCTCAATGCATGAGTACACTCTAGGCATATGGCTGGCTGTGTACCACTCACTAGGCAGAAGCACCTGAATTTTTTTATCTTTATCATAAGTGCATAAGACCTTCTGGAAAAGACCAGATAAGAAGCAGACTTAGGGCCACCGAAAAGAATTGCAAACAGCTCCATACCCAGCTTCAAGAACCTGCTAGAAAACAGGTGAGCCAGGCCTAGGTGACTCGAGACTGCCTAGTTCATCCATCGCATTGCACCAGCCACAGGCAGAACAGGAGGCAGAGAGGGGCAGGAAGCTGGCTCGAGAAACAGAGCAAAGCAGCAGCATCCATCCTGCAGTCTTTTCAGCTCATTGAATCATTTCACTTCTAGTAAATGATATTTAAAGAAGCCTGTTCTTGAAAAAACATTTCTACAGTTGTGGACCAGAGTACTCTAAGTATTCTTAGTCGATGGGTTGAGGGTTATGAGGCAGTGCCTCACATTATACTAGGCTTATTGCCAAGGCATCAACAGGGGATAAGTTAAGTGTAATTGAAAAGCACTGGCCCAGCTGTTTGTAGATTTGTATGGCTTGTGCCAGGGTTTGGACAGCAAGAATCACCCCTCTGTGTGCAATATAAAATAAGCTGTAGGAGTGTGAGGATATATATTAGTGCCTCTCCCACAGCTCACTCAAACATGCCAAGCAGTTATTGGCTTTCTTGTGGACATAAATAGTAAACCCAGTTAATCATTACTCCCTCAGTAGGTGCTAATGATACACTTGGCTTTCTGGCCACGCTCTGGAATAAAAAGAGCATGTTATTAATTAACGACAGTCAATGTATTCATTACACTATATGGGACCTGGATGATGCTGTTGTTCATTTTACATCAACTACAAAATGAGATTGTTGCAGAACTTAGCAAGTCAAATGGGTTTCTGATGTAACGTAAGGTAATTTAGTGCTCTTGCAAGATTTCTCTCTTTTTGCAATGCCCATATGGACAGCAAACATGTGAAATTGCTTACACAAGGATGCGGATAAAAGATGGGTCTTTAGCACTTTAGCCGACAGCCCTCCACCTTAAATAACCCATGAGCCTCATTAAACTGGACAGATTTATAGGGGTGAAGATGCCAAAGTAGCTTCTAGAGTACCTTGCTAATACCAGGCATGACACTGGAGAAATGCCTCACGTGGTGCCTGTTTCAGCTTGCAGCAAGGCAGACCCAGGGTTTTCCAGGTTGCAGAATGATGGTGATCAATTAGAGGGTGACTTGAGTTAAAAGAGGGCAAGTCTGCAACTGCATATGCCAAGGTAACAATCCCAAAGGAGACAAAGGAAATAAAGAAAATTAAACAAAGATGGTGAAATTAAATTTTCCTCCCATTAACTACATCACTTTGAACTCAGAGTTGCTGAGTATGATTGCTACTAGATAAGGAATGACAGTTCTTTAGTGTGTTGGTCCAAATTCACTTCCAGCACAGGCAGAAGCACAGAAAATAGCACCAGTGACAAGTGAGAGAAAAAAAAGAGATAAAATGACTGTTGTATGAATATAGTCTGAATAATGTAAAAAGGCATTACAGGTGTATTCATTATAGACATTTTCATAGCAGAATGCAACACGACATACAAATCAACAGCCACAACTGAATGCTGGATGATTGTGGGTTAAAATTCATATCGCCTTGACTCCTGTGAAGGACCCCACCTTACACAGGCAGACTGCCTGCTAGATGGTGACTGGGATCTCAGGCGGAATATTTCCTGGAAAAAGTTGGTTTGCTCTATCCTGAATTCTTCACCACGTTCAACAGACAGCCCAGGTTCAAAAACTGAGGAAAACCACTGTTCTCTCTTTAACCCAGGGTTTAGGACATTCCTGCTTCAGATCCACTCTTTGTCTTATTCAGCGCAAGGCTTCAAACTGAGGGTCTGCCATCACAAAACAAACTCTAGTGTAGACTGGTGTGGGTAAACCACAGGCCCTCCTGCTCATAGGAGCAGGAACCAGTGCCTGAAATTAATTGTTCAAGGGCTAGAAGGTAGTTTTTTCTCCTGTGGCTGAATCATTATTTAAGTTACCTTATAGAAAGCAGAAGATCCAACATGAGGGACTGAGAGTGCTTGTGATATCTTCAGCTCCCTCAAGAGTACGCTACCTCACAGCTGCTGGCTAGGGCAATGTCCTCACGGGTCGGAAGTGCAGTTTCAGATTCCCTCGGGCAGAGGAATCAGTCAAGCCCTAGGTCTCCCACATCCCGGCCTCAAACACCTACCTTACTCATTACAGCTAGCGACCATGTGCTGGGCTGTAATACTCAAGCCTAACCTTGCAAAGATCCCTTAGCTTCTCAAACAAAGAAGTTCTTTGTGGATGTCAAAGCATCAGCTCTTCCCGAAAGGTTAAATAGGGCCTCAGCTCCTTCAATTACTTGGCTTGGAGACAATGAGCTTTAGCAGGCTAAGCAAAGCCCTGCATGTGAAAACAGCTGAGCTGACATGTATTTAGTATGTTGCTGGCTTCTCCTCCCAGAAGCTTTGATCAATGTTCAGAGAGCAGGTAGAATGTGCTGTGCGTGCCCAGAACCAGGATGCCAGTGGCAGTTCCAAAAAGACACCCAGGCAAAAAGCCCTCCCGATCAGACAAAAAGGGAGGTCTGTGATGCAAATAAATACCACGCGAATCCTCCCATCTGCTGATCTAAAGAAGTCTGCTGATGGCTCCTCAGTGAGTTTTGCAGCCACCATGGGAGTAAAGTATTTTCTCCATTTTCAATGCCAAGAGACTGAAGCTTAGAGAAATCTGGCGAAAGCCACAGAGCAAATCTGCCATGCCAGAAAAGAGCTCCAAACTTTCAGCTCCTATTCCTGTTTCAGCTCCTTTGGTCTTGCCACCTCTTGGTGCACCGAGAGCAGAGACTCCAGTGAAGTTACTTGTAAATATGACCAGACACCACATTGCTCCAGTCCTGCCTGTCTAATCAAGTCCATCTCCTGTGTCCCTTGAGAGCACTGGAATGACAGGGTGACCTCTGGGGTGCAGAAAACCCTAAGAGATGTCTCCCTAGGTATTAAATGACCACTCTTATTTCAGGTCGTGCCTTCGCATTACAATGACACCTTTAGGATTTAGAAAAACTGGGGTGCAGGCACTGGAAAAACAGCGAGGCATAGAGGGGACAGTAATACCAGCAAATAAAATGGGCCCAGACCCATTCTCTGATCCCAAGATCAATGGCCCACCAGATCGCATCTGTCCAGCTTAGCTTTCTGCAGCAGGGTGGCCACATCAGAACTGCTTAGTAAGACTAGGTCCAAGCTGATCCCCAAGCCATGGGCTGGACATTGCCTGAAGGTCTAAGCTGATTCAGGACCAAACCATGCTAGGCACAGCAGCAGCAGGTCAATGGGACTCCACAGACACCACAAGAGCTGCAGCAGCAAACCTCCTCCAGCTTTGGAGAGGGTGCCCAGTCCAGCTCTGAGTGCACACACAAATCAAATCAAATCTGTCAAAATCAGCCAGATTATTTTAATGTACCGGTGCCGACTGTTCAAACCCGTGTGGCTGACTGAAGCTGATCAGAGGTTGTTTCTATGGTCTTGTCCAGCATCAGAGCTTTGGAAGTGGTCACCTCCAGCAAAGGGACAGTCACCTGCACTCTGAAGAGCAATAACACCTTCAAATGGCACAGCTGACAGCAAAGGGAGCATTTGCTTGTGCCCTTACTGCTGGGGCACTGACTTGTCTTTTCCAGTTGATGAAAGCACTGGGTCAGTTTTTCTGTAAAAAGAACTGTTGCAGCTACAACATGGGCAACAACAACACAAGGAGAAAAGCCAGACAGGTCAGACCGTCTTGGCAGGAATGACGTTGAGAGCAGGTTAAGGTCAGTTGTGGTGGTGATTTGTGACCAATGGGGTTGGATTGATACGAACATGAATAAACCATATCAAACAGACCACTAAAAAGCTACTGAAGAACAGCCTATTTCAGTCATGACTGATCCGATTCATAGCCAAATTAGCAACCCAGACAGTGAAAGGCTCCATATCGCTTTACCCATCCAGCCCAAGAGCTATCTTTAGACACAGCAGGAGCTCTGTCTTGTCTTCAGACCATCCCAGATCTCTGGGCGTGAGTGTGAGGATGCAAGAACAGGAAGGGGGAAATGTACCATGAAAAAAATAAAGCACGTTTAGTCTTGCGGGCTGGAAGTGGGAAAGAGATCATAAAGGAGCATAACCAAAGTGCACTGACAAAAAGGAAACATTGGACCTTGAAAAGATAAATAGATTTAATGGTGTTGTGAAAGGATTTTTAACTTATGAGGTCTTTCTGCTGCTTTAGAGCATATGAAGAAGGGTGGATGTTTTCTGGTTTTACTTTAAAAAAGCTTTTTTAAAGCTCATCTTCCCCAGTTTTATTTGGCACATTTTTAAATAGAAAGGACAAGATCTGAGATTTTACCAAATTCATTTTCAAAGTATCAAAGTATTTTGTCTTCTGATTTGAGCTGTCACTGTTGTACAAGTAAAAGCTGGTCTAACACAGTGCAAAGAAACAAAAAAACCTATTTATGCTCAGATTTCTGCACCAATGTAGTGACGTGCTTTCAAGACTGGTTTAGAAAATGGCTTAAGCAAAACCACGTTCAAATTCATTTCAGCAACCTGCCCAATTTGAAAATAATAATTAACAGCTTTTAAACTGTAGGAGTTAAATCAGTGCTAAACTGCCTGTGGAAGACCCTTCAGAGCTTCTACAAAAAACTTCCCTGGTTTGTCAGCAAGCTGTTGCTATTTGTGCATGTAGAAGAGCCCTTGAAAACACAGGTTTAAGCAAAGCCTAAGTAGAACTGTCAACAGCTAAAATAGAGCGGCTACCTAATTTTAACTATTAACTGCAAAAAGATGTGTTCCCTTTGGGAACAGGAAGAGCAGTTTCAGAATTGCTTGCCCCTCGCAGCTGGCCACCTCTCTGCAAGAAGTTACTGCTCTGGCAGTAACCGTGTTGGCAAATTCAGCACATTTGTGTTCCTCAAAGCACAGAGGAGGCTGCTGCGGCTTGGTCTGCTTGCAGAGGGAGCCCTAGCTAGGATGTCACACTGCCTGCTGGAGCAGCTAAGGGGTGTAACCTGTAATGCTGGGCTTATGCTTGGGGAGCAAAAGCACCTTGAATCTCAGTCAAGCTTCATTGGAATACAGCTGCCAGTTCATTCAAATGAGAGGGCCATCTTCATAAATCACACTGAAGTGTCAAGCTATAATGCTTACACTTAAGGAGCCCTCTCTAAAGGAAAAAAAGATAATTTCGCTTATTTTATCAATTCCTACCAAGCTTCAGAAAAAACTTAAGCTTTTAAGCTGTTTGTTCCCTCTCCTTTGAGAGACACGCTCGCAGTCTGCAGAACAGCTGACTTGAAAAGAGCACCGACAACTTTGGCTTGCTGAGAGTATGGCTTTGTAGCAGCCCACTGCTGGTCCCAAGGGCCTTGTGATCCCCCAGCCAAAGCTGCTTACACGCCTTCCCTTCTGGCTTTTTGTTCTGGGCACCAGCCCTGTCTCTGCAGCAAAGCCCTTCCCTGCTCCGATCTGGTCAGCGCTGTTTTAGTGAATGGGACAGAGGTCCCTGCTTAAAAACACCTTCCACTGAGCGAAAAACATGGATGAGAAAAGCCCGATCAAAACTACTAATCATGAATTCAAATGCCATCCAAGGCTGCTGGGCAATTCTCCGAGGTGCATCCTCATCTTCTCACCGTGTCCTCAGTAGTGCAGTGAGGGCAGCAGAGACAAATCAGCTAATTGGTCTCCAGCCTGATTGCGTTGCAGTTCTGGAGGCCTGCTCTTGAGAGCAGTTTGACATAAAATAGGTGCTTTTAAACAGATTAGCAAGTGCTGGGCCTGTCTGTTGGTGATGGCAACATTGCAGGAACGTATGGTCGCGGCAGCCTCGTGCTAACCATGAGGGAGGACTTTTCTTCATGGGCAAATGTGCCTACACAGAGATCATTGAAAGTTATACACAGCAAGGTAAAGTGTCTTCTTGCTTTTAGGCTGCACGTTCCAAAGATCTCCCTAACTACAAAAAGCTGAACTTCAGGTGTCTGTAGGAGACACCTCAGGAAAAATAAAAAAACCCACCAAACTCAGAGGACTCCTGCCACCGTGATACCTCTACCACCATCAAAGAGGATCCCCGAGTGCCATAGCCTACCAGCTTTTCCTCCTCTCTCACACTTGGTACTTGTTAGGGTCTCATGACCATATTCTCCAGTTAAGCCACAAACTTTCATTACTTCTTCTCCTCCAAAATAGGGAATCGCTCCTGTTCCTAAAATGAAGCAGAGTTTAAGCGACTTCCAAAATCACACGGGAAAGTGCAGGTAGAAACTACTACTGCAGTTTGGTCCTACCAGTCCAGTATCCTAATTGTAAGACCATCCTTCCTTCTAGATGCTCAGCTTTAACAGGAAGCAGAGGTAAAAAAGAGGTTTACAGCATGGCTGTGCCCCACCACTGCCTGCTCTGCAGGGCAGAAAGCACCATTGTTATTCTGAGATGGGCAATCCCCACACATCCATCTCTGCAGTGAAAATCCAGCCAGTATCAGCTGCCACAACCAAGGACACTGCTGATGGAGATGCCACATTGAAACAGATGTCCGGGCTGTTTGTGATCATGAGGGTTGAGGGGATCTCTCTGCACCTGGACCAATTCCAATGCAGAGTTTTACAGTCTTTAGCTGCCCAGATCAGAGCTTGCCCCATTTCCTGGCCCCTGGCTGCTCCGTAGTTGAGTGGCAACATTTTTGCTTCTGTGGGGAAAAAAAGGGACAAAGAAGAATGTCCTTTGCAACACATCACATGACTGGGAACACTGCCTCCATTCCCACCTTCCTCAATTGACATAAATCCTATAGCAATTAAAAAGACACAAGGGCCCTATCTGCTGCCACAGCCTTGGGAACAGGGAAGCTCTGGGGACTCCAGGATGAGATGTGGAAACAGAAAAAAATTCCTGTGCCTGGATGCACATTCACAGTGGCTTCTTGAAGACTGTCACTGGGGTGCCAGGGCTGTCCTGGACTGCAGGACCATCCCAGGTGAGCTTGTGAACCTTTGCGCATTTGAGCTCACACAGGTAAAATTCCTGCTGCTTTCCAGTGACGGTTGCATTTTTACATTGTGTGCAGAACAAACAGATCCCCATCCGAATGAACAGGCCTTTCTGCCAAAAGGCTCAATCATACGAGCAGCCTCATCGACCTTGCGGGGGCCGACTCGATGAGTAAGGACTAGTCCCATGAGTAAGACCCACAGGACTGGACGCAGCTTGTCATTTTTTTCAAGTGCATGCAGGCCTGCTAAAGCTGACCTGCAAATCAGGAAAGAAAGCAAACATTAAAGGTTACCCTGTCCTCTCTTCTAAGGAAAACCCTGGGATGCCTGGGGTACTCTTCTTTCCCACCATACTACCTTGTTCTCTCCAGACAGCTCCAAAGAACATCGTTTGACAATTGAGACAAGCCCCACCAATTCCCAAACCTCATTTGCTCTCCTTGCTTTACCTCGAGGCCCTCCAGTGCAGTAGTCAACATGCTAAACCCCCTAGCATGTACTTAGAAACAATCTTTAAAAAGTATATGCAAAAGTCTTAATGCCTGCGTGGTGAGAAGGGCTGGAGAAAGGGCTGTGGTCAGGCAACACCACTGGCTTTCCTCTGGTCAGACATTCCGCTCCCTTTTCTGGAGTGGGTCTGAACAGAGCTGACCTCTTGCTAGAGCTCCTTGGATGAATCATTTTTCCTTTAGAAATGTTTTATTGATCCTACAGCAACTGAATAAACGCAGATGAGGAAAGTTTGCTGGAGGCAGGCGTCCAATTCATGTTCCCTGCTATTTCAGTAACTCATTCGTACAAGAACATTTACAATAATGTATGTGCACCATGTGTGACAAGAAACATAACTGTAATGTCTGCAGTGTCATCAGCATTGTTAGCTTCCGGGAATGAAGAACAAACAAAAGCACATTGTAAATGCCGGTTTAGTAGGGAATGCCCCAAGATAGGAGTCACTGGAATTTGCCATGTGCTAAATCACAGTGAAGACATGTTTGCATTCTTCCTACTCATCTTTGCATGCTATTCTCAGATTTGTTATCACTAAATAGCATATGCATGCAAGATGCATATTATCAGCTCCTATATGTACACATGATCATTTAATTTCCTGATCTCTCTGAAACACCTCTTGCTACACAGCTGACACAGGACGAAAGAGAAGAGAGAAAATACCAGTGGTGACACTGACCTAGTAAAACGTTTGCTGCAGCCTGTTTGTTTATGGGGGATTACTATAGTGTGCTGATTAAAGAGATTACAATTATCTCTTTATAAGAGATTTATCTGCTATGATTGTGTGTACGTAAATACCTCACTGCAAGGAGCTGGAGGAAAAGCTATAGTCAGATAATACCAGATCTAAGACCAAAGCATTTGGGATGAGTAACAGAAAAATCTCTCAGAAAGCAAAGAACGTCTAGCCAGATGCCACTAAATCTTGGCAAGGTATTATTTCATTTGACAAAGCCAGTGCCCAATCCCCGTCTGGCAAGAACTGGCAAAGCTCCAGTGACCAGCTGAAGAGCTGGCCTATATCCAACAGAAATTCCGTCTTTCCCTTTTGCTTCCGAAATAAACCAGGCAGAAAGTCAGGAAACCTAGCAAAGTGTCAGAAGAGGGCTAATGGCTGTTATGGGTTGAGGTGGGTTGCCATAAACCAGCTTTCAGATTAGCCTTTGAGAGGCCCTCTGGAGTTGTAATGACGTATTATGCAGTGTACACAACATGGTTGCGGTAGGTCATATCAAATCTATAGTGTTGCAGATGTAAAGCAGGGGAAAAATTCAGACCCATACTTTTTTACAACATTATTAGTCCATGTATTATTTCAGCTTTAAAAAAATGTTGTCGCATGAAAGCGATGTCAAGCTCACCTCTAAATAAAATCACAAGAGATCAGTCTGCACCACTGCCAACTATGAAGTGATGGAAGGGCCACCCCAGGCAATGCAGATACAGGGAGCCAGAGCGAGGACTTCAGCAGCGGCCGTGTTGTTCTGTGCTGCCCTGACGGCGCAGCTACAGCTCTGAGATGCAAGTCCCTCCCGCAAAGCTTTCCCTCTAAGCAGGACACTTTTTGACCAGTTGATTGGTGCCCTTGGAGATGCTGGGGGATGGAACTGTTTAAATGGGGGTGTTGCAAAAACTGGGACTTCAGAGCAGATCAGTGACAGCCAGTTGTTTGTGATCATCTCTTCTGGCATGACTACATGGGAAAAGGCCCCTTTTAACTCTGGGATCTGGCAGAGCAGCTCTAACAAATTTTGTCACAGTGGTTTAAGACATCCCCTTTATCTTGCAGCACATCCAGACAGACAGTGCTCAGAACTGCACCCTGGCTACCCAGCTCACAGCACAGGGCATTAGCCTGTCCACCACACAGGCACCAACGCTAGCCAAAGGCACCCGCACCGCTCTGCCACCATGTCACCTCATGCATCGCCTGGGCCAGGATGACAGTTCAGGGGGTGACAACGGGGAGGACAGCCCTGCAAAGCAAGTCAGTGACAAAATCATCCTGGCCAAGCCGAGAGCTATGGCACACACCTCTTGCTGTTTGAGGTTTGCTAACACGATGTTGTTAGTACCCACAGCTCCTCCAAAGTCCCACTCAGGAGGGGTTACCCACAACAGAGGTCACCGACAGCCCAAAAAGCAGCAGCCACGTTCATTACAAAAGAGGAGAAGCATCCAAAGGAAATGCCAGCAAGCACCTTCTGTGCAGCGGTTCAGAGGCTAGTTCGCACCTCAGAAGAGATGGAAAGATGGATCCTAGGCCCTCGCAGCTTCTAGGCTTTGCTCCCACACTTGTGTCTTTCACCTTTAACAGCTCTCGCTCCTGGGTAGCTGTATCCAACAGTCCCAGGGACAGGCTCCTCTTAGGCGATGAATCTTGCTGGCAAGAGCGGTCCTACTCCGGCATTGACCTGAGCACTGGGACACGATACAGACGAGGTGGTTTCATAGTCCTCTCATCATCGATTCACCTGTCTGCTTGCGCTAACTGGTGGCAAATCTCAAGCTTAGGAGACCTGTACCACAGAGGGAATTAATGCTCACCTTTTCCTCTCCAGACCCATTCTGCAGCCTGCGCTTCAGACTTCTGGGTCTCTGCAGCAGAGCCCCACAGTAAAACCAGCTTCTGCTGCCTCTCACACTTTTTTTCCAATTAAAACCAGCTTCTGCCTCCTTTCATGCTTTTTTCCAGTTACGAGGGGTACGAGCAGGAGATGGAGTATCCCAAGACAGGCTGGTAGGACCAGGGATCCATTGGCCGCATGCTGGCAGGCTCTGCTTCAGACCTTCCATCATCATCAGAGTCCCTGAGTTAGCAGCGGGTCAGGGTAGAAGCCTCAGGGCTGATCACAGCACTGTGCCTTACAGACGGTTGCTCAGTCCAGATTTGAAGGCCATCGAGTTTCTTTGCCAGAGCTGTAGGCTGAAAGGGTAGATGTTTTCTCTGGGAAGCAGGGCCTAAACATAGAAATACTTTAAAAGAAAGCAGTTATTCTTATCTTCAAGTTCAGTGAGGGCAAATGATTTACGGTTGCCTTTGTCCCCTATATTAATGAGAGTCATTATTCCCTATCCCCTTAATTCTTTCCACCTCAATTCTGAAACCTGGCAACTCTTCCCTGGGCTCATCCAAATCTGCTGTCCAGAAGACAGAACTGTAGCACTTTCTTTTCCTCCTGCTTGGACTGATACAGAACAAATCAACATCTGCTACCAAGCCTTGTGATAAAAGGAGACCCTTGCAAAAAGAGTCTTTAACACTGGATGCAGAATTTTATTAGAATAAGAAAAAACAAATTATTAACACTATTCTGCCTCTCCTTGCTCCTGCCAGGGACATACCCAAATTACACCCATCTGCCACCCTGCTGCAAATTTAAAAGCAGCAGTAATCCATAGATCCTTGCAGCTATGATTAATTCTATCTGGGAAAGAAGAAAACCTCAGAATTCAATGAAGAAGTTACCACATACAAAAGAGTTGTTGCCTAATAGTGGCCCGCTTTTATTTTATTAGAACTATAACACTGAAATTAGTTGCTAATGTTTTGAGGTCTGCCTTTGATCTTAATAATATATGTGGTGAGAATTGGACAAATCGGTAATTGTCTCCAGCTGGAGACAAAGTAGTTGGAGGAGAAGCCATTTCAGGATCCTCTGTAGTTGCTTAAGTAAATCCTAGGATTAGGGACATGCAAATTTTACTGGGGAAGGGAACAGAGGAGGGGCTTGCAGGGTTGAACAGAAAAATGAATACAAATCATTTTAGGTGGGCTAGAAACAGAAAATGCTTGGCTTTAATTAATTTCAAGAAAATGGATACTCAGGTTTGGCCTGCTCTATCTGCAATGAAAGCCAATGGCTGAGTTCACAGCTGCAGGTGACAAACCTATCCAAAAGGTTTGTCAGAGCTAGTACAGAGAGGAAGAAGAGACACAACAGAGAATTGGTTTTGGAGTCTCCTCTGCTGTGTGAGAGCAGGCATGTGGATGGAGACCTCCCTCTGAGCGGTGTGTGTTAATCACTTCCATACACCGTTCTGTGTGGAGTTATCCCAACCTCACCTGATGAAGCTGGCCTGGGATCTGCAAAATATTTAAATACGAATTTGGGCACAAATGAGCAACGTTTCATAGAGGAATGTTTAACTATAGGCTACAGAGTACTTGTTTCCTTCTGCAGTCCAAGCTAAAATTTTGTGTAAATTACACCTGTCCTGCTTGCTAAGGAAGGGGAGCCCTACCCCCAAAATGCCTTGTTCCTCAGAGATGAAGACTTCTCTAGTCAGCTTGTGTAAGAGACCCCAGTCCTCTTGCCCCTGTTGTGAGTGGTGCCCAAATCCTTCAAGAGCCTGGCCTAAAAAATCTCAGGAATTTAGGTCAGAGTTTAAACAGGCCAAACCCACACTTTTTAACAGAAAAATTGCTCCCTATAAACACTCATTAGGATCCCAGTTAGGATGTTGCAATATAATCTTTGATTTCCCTAATGCTGGGAGCTCATAAGGACACACAAACAATAATGGGCTGATACCTCATCATCTCCCTCCTGCAACTATCATGCGGTGGCTCCAAGATGTGCCTATCTAAAATAGATGTGATTCCTTTGGGCTACCTGTGTTAAATACAGAAGTACTTTTGGAATGGCAGAGGTTATGTCCTGTCAGGCTCTATTTTCCAGCAGGATTACAGAAGTGCCACCTTCAAGACTACTAGCAGTCAGACTGGCATTCTTCCAACCAGGTTTTATTCCATAAACACGTCCCTTACGCTCTAATTTTTTGTGCTATGCCTGCATTTAATGAATGCAAATAACATAACAAAAAATAAACAAATTAAAGAAACACGGGTCTCTAATCACTTCAGAAGTTGTCGGCAACAGTTAAAAACAAGCTGGAAATATTTTCATTTGTTGCTCTGGTTTCAAAAGCATTAGGGGAAGATCTTGCCCCATACGAAAAGGAGACGGCTTGTGGAGGTGGAACACATTTATGGACTGCAGGGAGCTCTTTACAATTATTACTTGTAGAACACACCTTAATGGAACTACACTGAAGTGGTTTACTTGTTCAAAGACCGGCTGTTACTCATACTTTGTATGTGGTAGACACTATGAGGTTGACTTGGGAAGGAGCCATCAAACAATTCTGACTGCTCAGCCTCATAACATGCATGATATGGCCATGGAAAGCATCTTCAGGTTTCTTCACAATAGCTAGTCAGAACCTGGAAGCTGTTTTGCCTCTGAGAAGGGATTTCCAGGCTTGGGTATTTGTGGTTAGACGCAGCTCCAGCCTCCTGGACTGAGGGCCGATGAGCTGGACTGAAAGTTAGAGGTTTAGCCATCTTCTTGGCAATATTACTTGTCTGTTAATAACAGAGGACCTCAAAGTAAGTCCCTGGAAAAAAAGGCTGTAGCTCACATAAATCTTTGGACATTTTTAAAGAGGACATAGGGGAATATGCACTAATTCACTGTTTGCTTATACCTTTTCTTGCATGCTGTGATTTTCAAATGCCAGTTCTTCCTGTGTTCTTTGAGTTCTTTGGGAGCTCAATTCATCTCTAATTGCAAGCATGTAACACTTGATTATTTTTTTTTTTCATGTTTTCCTCCCAGCATAGTCTGTTAGCTCTTCAAGTCTATTGCTGTCCATTTTCAATGTTATCTACAGAGATTGGTTTTGCTGGAGGAGAGGGAGGGAGACTCAGTCAGTGGTAACTTCCCCATGGCAGTGCCTTGAAGAACATGCACTCTGAAATGCACGAGCATCAGCATCTGCTGTAGCTGCCCTCCATACCACTAACATCACCCTGCATCTGGCAACAGGGTCCTGCAGGATAACTTACAGTCCAAAGCCACAATCACTCCAAAAGGAGAAACTAAGAGCAGTGTTGTAGGGACAAGACTGCCATCTGTCCTGTAAGCCCATTCCCGTTCTGTCCTTTTTCCCATGGAAAGCTCATGGGCCAGATGTGTTGTGAAACTACTCCTTAGACACCTCATCTGGGTCTTCACTACTTCTGCTGCGGCGTTATAACAACAGCTCGTACCTACCGGCTCAGCGGTTGCAATTCCTTTCTCCTAGGGCTTGAAGCAACCTCATTCTGCCACTTGCACTCCTCTGTAGGCAGACTGCCTGTAACAGAGCAGACTGACACGATGTTGGCTCCAGCACCTACAGACCCGGCTTACGGCTTAAGACCCGGCCTGGCCTTTGAGTCACATCCTGGCGTGTCTGCTCTGGTGCACTTCGGAGGGATAACTCACCCTCAGCCTCCACAGTGATTGCAATGGTGGGAAGATTAGGTGCTGGCTGCAGGCTCTGCCCTTGTTTCAGCCTTTCTTTCCCTTTAGCACCCAGGACCCCTTTCTATCACGTCCTGATGACAGCCCAGAGGTGGGAAGGGGAGAAATAGGCACTTCCACTCACCATTTCCATAAAATTGCAGGAAATGGGATCAAAGTGACTTTCAGAGGTCCCTGAGTCTAGTTTCCCTTCTGGACCAGGATAAGCTCTACGTACCCTGCATCAGAGAGATGTTTAGCTAATCCGCTCTTAAACTCCTGTGATGGCAATCTCACAGCCTTCAGCATGCTCACAGCAACATACAAATACAGGCAGACTAAAGTTACCTGCTCCACTGCAGACACATAAGGAAGGCTATAAGGAGCAGGACAAGTACAGCATGATCTTTTTCTCAATACATGCTTCCAGCTTCAGGCAATTACTGATTTAAGGATTTCTTGAGCTGGAGATGGCATCCAGGTTCTCAGGTATAGTGACTCTCAGCAGATTTATCATTTGTGAGCATATCTCACCCCTTCTAGGGCTTGTACCTACATTTGGCCTCTGTAATAGCCTAAGATATTAGCTTCACAGTGTATGTATTCATCATATACATAAATGCTCCATATGTCTGTCTTAAACCTGCTACCTGATAATTTCATTTGATGGCACCTGGATCTTACATTATGAAGAATATTTAATAGTAGTTTTGTAACTTTCCTCTACACACCATTCCAACTATTTTATAGGCTTCTATCTTATGGCTGCTCAGCTGTCTTTGTTTCCAAGCCGAAAAAGTCCCTCACTATTTAATCTTTATTTGCAAGGAAGCTCTTCATGTCTCTTATAAAAAATGCTGTTTCTCTTCAGTGCGTTGTTATACCACACCCTTTCTTAAAGTGAGGTGATCAGAACTAAACATAACACCCAAGACACAGGCGCTCCGGGGGTTTGTGTATAGCACAGATACATTTTTTTTTTTCTCTTCCTCTCTTCTCATTTCCAATAATATTTAACTATTGCTGAACACTGAATCGATGTTTCCAGAGAACTTTCTCCAGTGACAAGATCCTTCCTGCATACCAATAACAAGCTGAGAGCTCACTGTTGTGACCCTGCAGCTGACTGGATTTTCCTGCCTGTGTCTATTACTTTGTACAGCCAACATGCTCCTGCCATGTCGCAGCATGCCACAGTGACAGCTGTTGCTTTTTCTTCTACCCAGGTTTACTGGGGTAGGGCACAAAGCACACAAAAGTAGGTCTCCCTTAGCTCATCAGAAGTAAAACAGAAGAAGGAAAAAAAAATTCAGTGAATTGTTTTGTTTATTTATAAATATTTTTTGAAGATTCTCTTTTTTTTTTCTTCTCTCAAATTTTATCTTCTTGAAGTAAAGTGTGTCTTTGGTTTAAAACCTTAGCAACAGCAACTGGGTCACAGAGATGTTTTGACAAATACTGTCTCTAATTAAATCACCAATTTCAGAGCAGGCAATGCACGTGGTTTTTTTCCTGCCTTCCGTGTAATACAGAACCATTTGCATTTAACCAACTTCCTGGTGTATAAGGTACCATACTGTCAGGAAATCAAAGCAAAAGTGTAAAATGTCTTGTCCATCACAGCAGACCAAAACTTCAGCTCCTTCTCACGTCACTTAAGACAGTGCTCTGACAGAACCACTCAGTGGATTCAGAAACTTTCACCTTGCTTTTCTGAGACACGGTCCTCATCTCATCCCTTCTGATTTTGGGACCCACTATAGAACATACATTGGGAATGAGTGTGAAACGAGGGAGCAGCAGAAACCTTACAGAGCTTCCAGTGTTTTCCTGCATCCTCCTTCCACTCTGGGAAATTATGCGGCCACCATGCAAAGCATATGGCAGATCTGACTGCCCAAGGAGGGCACCCTGCTAGACTTGTGCACGACTCACCTTTGGCCTCTGCCGCAGAGCAGGAATCATGGGCTACTCTGCACAGCCATCGTTAGGGGTCAGGTCGGCAGCCATTAGAGATAGTGAACTCACCATACCTAAACAGCTGTTTTCCCTTACCCCAATACTACATACTCTTTCCCTCAACTCCACGCACCAGAACAACCCAAACCAAAAGGCAACCAGTAAGCCAGACAGAACCTTGCAATTGTCACAGTAAACATATGACCAACACCATCTCAACACAGGCAAACCTCCTTTGATGTCAGCGAGAGTGTCGCTTGCACCAAAGCAGCAGGATTGACCCTGTTGTTTTGGAGGCTGTGTAGGTGGAAAAGACAAGACCTGCAGGTGGAATAAAAGCCCAGAGAAAATGAATTGAGCAATTATTCAGTAACAGTTCAAAGCCCTGCATGTGGGATGAAAGCTGGCTTATGCTTAATAAATCTAAGAAATCATTCAGTAACAGTTCATCCTGTGCAATGGGTTCCCTGTAATTAATGTATGGCAGCATCCACAAGAGCCAATACAAATTAAGTACCAGTCGTTCAAATTAACTCTCTACCTTTGGGCTGCTTTACTTATGTACCAAAGTAAGAACTTCTAACTGAGAGAAAAGTAAGTCTTTCTCAACAATCACATGCTAGTCAACACAAGCTACGGATCTGTTGTTGAGGGATTTCGAGCATGGTCACCATAGCTAGCTCTCATGGTATCACTGCTTCTCTGGTAAAAACACAAGAGATCCCATTGATCTAACAGAATTTCCCTCTTTCAATGCTTGAAATCCACATGCAAAAGGGTGTTCAAAGAAAACTGTTTGAGTAGCTTTCAAAGTTCTTGCTTTATTTTGAGGCATTTGCATCAGATGCTTTGAGAGATTGACACTGAAATGCCTCAGAATTGTTATTGTCCCTTGTTTATTTATGTCCTTCTGCCTTAGGGCTTAGTCCTCCTTTCTCTGAACCCAGTGGCCAGCTTTGCTCTACTTCAGACACCCTTAATATTTATGGAAGAAGATAAAATCTACTATGGACAGTTTTGGTTCTATTGCTTTTCAGCTTGGTGGTAAGGAACACTGCCTAGGCCCCACAGGGAGCTTGTGGTACCTTTCTGAAACACTGAAGATATTTCTAGATATGTTGGCCTCAAAATGCATGAACATACTGAAGGTTTTCAAGAAAGAGCAGGAAGATTGTTCAGAGAATGCACAGTAGAGGGAAGGCTAGAAGCATGGCTGTAGCCAAGCTCTTAGGACAGCCTTGTGCTGAAGACTTCTGAGCTGTGGTCAAAGCAGGGATAGGCCTATGCTCTTGGATTCAAGCACCTTTGAACTCTGAGCAAGGCTGGAGGCCAGTCCAAATTCTTGCCTTAGCCAAGAGACAGAAGTTTTGACCTATGGGAATTACACAGTCTAATACAGTAGAAGTTCATTGGCCGTACGAGTACCTTACACAATGACAGATTCTTCAGCCCATCTTGTTCTTCAGCCTGGTTTGTATCGTGATGTATTAGTTTAGATGCCCTAAAATGCATTACTCAGTATGCTGAAATAGATGAAGTGATGCACGAAGTAAGCCAGAAGTACGGCTGTCTCAAAGCCAGAAGCTCCAAAGCTTCCTGTGACTAAGAAATTATTTCCACTTAGTTCCTATCAGTTAGTTGTCACCAAATCCCAACCACACTGGGAAAACACATCAGCACTGATAATTTTCATTCACACTATTCCTACTTAGTGCAGAAATTGGTTCGCTGTTAGGACTTAAGAGCTAAAGACAGCTTGAAGAAATGAAGAGGTTGTCTATCAAACTTCCTATACTCATTTTGTCCTCTGAATAGTATTCACTAAAACCATTTTCCATCAGCTGAACAGAGGCTTGGAAACCTGTTGCTGACAGCTGCTGTGGGTCACTTTCTTGATGCTGACACTGTCTAAACATGCCTACTGAGAAGGAAGGCGAGATAGAAAGGGTTCAGACAGCTTAACACTTCAGCAGTCACAAGCTGCAGGCACTTCAGACTGCTGCTCAACTCGGGCACTCACTGACTCAGGACTTGTGATGAGAGAGTGGCCAACTACCTAACCCCCAATAACTCCGGATGTTGGGGGAGTGTGGAACCAGGGGAAAAAAAGTTTGAAAAAGAGTTTGCATTACTATTTCTACCTGGCCAGTTCTAGTAACATTATCATGCTAGCTGGAGGAATCCAGTTTTTAAAAGACACTGAAGGGCAAGAAACCAGAGCAGGTCAGGACAGGACTGTACCCTGTAGGAGAAAATGGTAGTAAAATTAAAAGCTAGAAAGTCCTCATTGAAAACCCCAAACCAGAACAGATTAGTTTCAGCTCTTGAAAATTTGACATTTACATTGATAAGCTCTTTTCTCTGTTGGAAAGTGTTTTAGGAGAAACATTTGGCCAGATCTCAAATGATTTTCCACCTCTCCTCTCTCCTTTCCTTCCCATCTGCTTTACTGACTGCCTTACTAGACAGTTACTCCTTTTTCCAAATTATCTCTTCCTATGAGAAATTCCTCTAATTTCATGGGTAGTGGTGGCCTCTTTGAAGGAAGGAGTACTGCTTCCCCAGCTCTTCAGAGGCAAGGGGAAATAGTATGTCTTAACTGACACAAATGGTCAATTACTTTTCTGTGATTAAGAGGAAGCATGGAAGTATCACTAGAGACCAAGAAAGATGTCCACCATCGGACATTACTCTCTAGAAATCGCCTCAGTAGACACCATGTATACATCATATAACAAGGGAAAGTAAAGAGAGATCCTCTGGAAAAATGGTGGAGAGAAGGATCTGCCTGCCTTGACTGCCCGGTTATTTCATCCTCTGGTACCCCAAGGCACACTGTTCTCTCCACTTGGGTGTAAAATCTCCCTTGCTTTGGTCACATTAAATATCCACCATATACTAGCAGCGCTGCCCTCACATCTATCCAAAATGCCACCACTGAAGTCAGCTTTCATTCCCACCATTCCAGGGAGGTCAAGCATTTCTTGAACACCTGAAGTAGCCTTGTGCCTAGTCTCTGCTCTGGAGAAGTTTCCATCTTCTTCCAGTTTTGATTGGAACTTCTTATGGTTTGAGAGACTGACCGTGGAAATAAAGGATCGTCTCCTTTGAATTCTCCTAAAATAACTTTCTCTAAACTTATCAATACTTCTAATTTCTTCCCTTAACTGGCTAAACTACGGTTAATTTAGTGATACTAGTTGCCAGCTACATACATATGTGGGATATTACACACAATGTCTTTGCCCATACCTATACTCGTAAACTGAACAGCGTCAGGCCCCATACTAAGCACTGGAGCATGATCATCTATGCTCTGCTTCTAGTAATATTTAAATTGCAGCTACGTAGTTACCATGGCATTGTGCAAAAGAGGTTTGTTGTAACCTGTCTAAAATATCTCAGATAGAGGATATTTACTTGCTGTGGAGATCTGTTTAAAATATTGCCTCATTATTTCCAGTGCAACAGTGTCAGTCCCGTTAGGCAATCTCCTGTTTATATCTGGGAAAGGAGAAAAACACAGTAGCTATGACAGGAGTGCTGCAAACTTGCCTTTTGATTCAGTCTACAAGAATATCAGCAAAATCCTAATAGACAAGAGAATTACTTTTCACAACATTCTCATTTGCATAAAATGATTAAATCCTTACAGGTAAGCATGTGGTCTTTTATGACCCCTACTGTATGCACTCCACTTGTGATATAAAGTTACAATATTACAAAGGTTAAAATACATAAGAAAATATATTTACAGAAGAAATATTGATAAATGGAATAGACATAAGATTCATTACTGAAGTCAGATGATGTATCATTTGAATGCTTTTGAATGTTGAACCTTTTGTGTAATTGTACATAATGTAATTGTGCATGTATGTAACTGTACATTGCAATTGTACTAATGCAATAGTAAAAGTCTTAAAAACTATAAAACACAACCACCCCATCCAAAACACCCAGACCCTTACTGAAGTAGAGCTACCACAGTGGTAGAGATGCACACAGAGCAGTAAGAGTGGAAATTTTTTGGGTCATTCCCCCTGCCTATCACCAACAATGTGCACAGGAGTGCATGCCAGCCCTCTGAACCCCCACCGTGCACTTTGATGTCACAGCTCTCCACATCTCCAAGTTCATGCAAATCCATTCTGCTCACGATGTGTCTCTACACAATCTATCTATAACCATTTTAGTGCTCATTCTCAAATCTGTACTGTATCTGTACAAATTTGTACTATAGATCCTGGTATTAATAGAAAAACTGGAGGGTAGAGACAGGCACCCCACAAGAAATAGCCAGATGTTAAAACAAGAGATAATAAGTAGGAGAGAGAGAGCAGCTTTGGCAGAAACCGCTGTAGGGAAGGGAAGGGTGGTTCCAGGAATTGGGAGTATAAAATTTGATTAGGGCTGGGCTGGTATTTCCCACTTCAACTGCCTAGTTTTCTCTTTAATGAGGAAATGGGATTTTCACTTTTGCCCCACTCAGTGAAGAATTAAATGGGAACAAGGACTTGCCTTCACAGGTAAACTGACCCAAATGTCACTTGTAAAGCATGACCACCCTGGGAACAATAGCGTTTTAAACTCATACCTGATCTTGCTGTAAAATTACCGTACTTAAACTCTAACTGAACCTAACTCTTAAAGGAAATGCAGCACTTCTCTCTGTAATGACTTCTTTCAAACTGTAAGAGAAAAATTACTCCTTTCTGAACAGGCTCAGCGTCAATCTTCACTCCTTGCACATGCACCACAGTCTAAAACACTAATCAAAGAATAGACAAGAGCCTGAAAAACAGTCAGCAACACATACCTTTCTGAATTTACACTACTATGGACGAATTACTGTCATTGCAGTTTTCATTCACTTGTACAGAAATCAGCTTACTTCACCTCTGCTGATGCGAGTGTGCAAACTGTCTGTACCATGGGATGCTCACAAGTATTTTGTACGGAAGTGCCGCTTACAGTACAAATGCAGAATAACATGTGACATATTATCCATAGGAATTTGCCACTAGGCTCCATGTGGATCAAAGATCTGGGCCAAATTAAAAAACAAAGGAGGAAGGAAGCAATACTAAAATGCAGGTAACATAAGCAGAGTCATCAGAGGAATGGGGCAGAGAGAAAATGCCTAAATTATAGGTGGGGGAATGGGTGCGGAAATTAGCAATGTGCAGTTTTATAGAGAATGACTTATGAACCACATTGCAAGGTTTACAGTTATCCATCTACAGAATCTTTAAAATGCAGGAATTCTTTTTCCTCTGGTTGTGTAAACTACTAGCTCTGCTAAATCTGATTATTTTCTGCAGGCTGTACTATAAATTGTTCATTTTGGTGATAGGACTACTTCATGTTCATCACAAAGAGTCAGTTGTTGAGTAAAATGGGCTTTGAAACACAGAGATAATGATCAAGAGCTAAAGTTTATTAATAGATTTATGTGCTTTCATTCAGCTTAAAACTCCCATACTTCCCAAGATCAGACAAAATATGTTAGCTATGGAAACAAGCAAAGTATTTAATCATCATGAAAGAGATAAAAAGATAGAACTAGTGAGTGATTCAGTTGAAGGATGGGACAAAGGGGGAAAACTACTCCAGTCAATTAATGCTGCATGCCTCTTCCTTATGCCGTACAACCAATCATAGTCATTGGGCTGGAAAGGTCCTCTGAAGTTCATTAATCCCTTCCTCCTCCTCAAGGCAGGCTTCACCATACCTGTGGGGTTCCTGCAGATATTTAATCTGTCATTGCAAGTCTTTTGGTGGACATTGCACAATGCCCCCACGTAAGCTGTTGTACTGCTTCACTGTCCTGCATCTGAAAGTTGGTCCTTTCTTCCTAGAATTCAAGTCTATTACTTGTTTTCCCATCTGGAAACAGGGAGAACACAAATATAAAAGGCTGCTGTGAAGCAAGACGGAGTAATTTGAAAACTGTTACACCCTTCCTCACAACACTTCCTGAAGCTGGTAATCTCAAATCACACCTACTTTAAGTTCCATACATAAACGAACCCCATGAGTATAAAAATGTGTATGTATGTTTTACATATGCTTCCTGTTTATGCAGGGAAATATTTTAAAATCATGTTTTGCTATTTTGTTCAGATACTAAAAGCCAGCAGTGTGGTACCACAAACTCTTTCACTGTTTTGTATAAACTGATGGATGCTCTCAATTTCAGACAATTATGCCAGCCACAGGAACACAGCATGCTTCTTGGCTTGGTAATAGCATTTTTGAAATAATATTACACGAATAGCTTTGGTTCACTGTTTGTTCAAGGACTAATAGCCTATCTGAAGTAAACTTATTACTTGTGGAGTAAGAAAGTACTGAAGTATAGGTGACACAGCAGATCCAGGTCTTTTCTTTATCATGCTAGTATTTCACTCGCATTTAACCACTATCTGTAAATTTATTTATAAGGAGTTTTTAAACTGATTCTCACCACTACATTCTCACAACTGTGAAAGTCAGGGTTTCCATGAGGCTACAGTATCTAATCACCCTTGCCTTAGAGTATGAGCCTTAAACATAAAAAAGGATCCAAGAGCTGCTCAGCTTCTAGGAATGGCAATACTGGATCAATACCGATTCCTGCAGTACAGCAAATGAAGTACTGTTGACTGAAAAAAAGTTGATGTAGTCAGGCTGATACCTCAGAAATGTCTGCTTTGGTTGCATTATGAAGTTAATTGGCTGCAACAATGTTGCATTAATATGTCAGCTACTACTAAAAGTCTTAAATCTTCCCCCGAATAGCTGTTCAAGGACATTAACCTGCTTTATCAATCTCAAGAATCTAAACATGCTTCATGCCAGGTCCTTATGTGGGATCCTAGGGCTCTGCTACCTCTTCCCCCACCTTGCCAAGGGTTTGGCTGTCTCTGCTGAAAGCCAGTTCTGGCAACAGCATGACCAAACAACTGGGGACCAGACTGCTATGAGAAGAGCTGTGTGAGAAAGAGCCCACAGCGGCTTTGCCAGGGACCTGCCCCTGCTTTGCTTGGGAGCCTTGTCACCCTTAGTCCTTGCCTAAGCTATACTGCAGGTGTGCCCATGCCTGCCCAAGTACCTCACGGACCCTCATCTGCTCATCTGACCTTGGACCTGCCTTGCTGTTAAGGACTGGTCTGTGTGTCTGCTGGTTGAGCCTCATTGCTCTCACCCTACTGCTCTTCTTGTCTGATAACTGCAGGACTGCACCTCACTGCCCCTGCCCCTTGTCACCCTGAGCTCCCAGCCTGCTTTCCCTCACAGAGCTGCCCACTCTTGCTGCTCCCCAATACCTCAAAAGCAAGGCTCACAAGGAATCTTCAACCCTATTCCACCAAAAAGCTCTTGGGTTCGAATGCACGCCAGGCAGCTTGGCACAGCCCACCAACTATAGCTCACCTGTGTTCCAGAGTTCCAGTGCTGAACACACTGAAGAGCCATGTCTCTGTTCACAAAATACAAAATCAAACACCTCTCCTGACCCAAAGTGAGCAACAATAGGAAGAACATCTCCTTCTTTCAAATATTTAATAGTCAGATCAAGGCTAGGAAACCCACTTTTCTGGGTATTGCCGATTCTTACAGCTGCCCTTTCATGGGGAAAAAGTAGCCTGAGATTAATTATTAGTTCAATTAATGTACGAATTTTTAAATTATATACTATCTTCCTGCTTTAGAGACATGCTGGATATCCCTCTGCCTGCATTAGAATGACATGTCTCTCCTTCAGGAACATGGCTGCAGCAGGAAAACACCTTTGGCACTACAGACCTGGTTATGCTTAATTCTCTCTGGTCTTTCAAAATCTACATCAGCTGCTGATTATCTAGTAGAGCACAAATTCAGTCATAGCTATGATGGAGGCTGCACAGAGCTTTGCCTCTTCTTTACCTTACACAAATGCTCTGTTCCACCACGATCTCATGCAAGCCCTGAGCAATCCAGTGCACAAGTGAAGAAACTGTTGCATGAAGAACTGTCCACAAGGCAGGTATTCCTAGCCAAAGACAAGCAGACGAATTTACAACGCAGTACAGTCTCCCTCCTTGGAGGGCATATCACAACCAGTTGTTACATATGCTGTTCATGAATACTCAAGATTCTTGAGCCAACTCTAACGTTTTCATTCACAAATGCTATCCGTGACCTCCAATTCTCTAGGATTATTGTCCAGAATGGCTGGTATCTATTACTTACACTTCTATCTCTAATTAGCCGCAATCACAGTCACAGTCCTATTTTTCCAGGCATGTCACTGATTATGCCTAGTATATTTAAGCACCATTTAAAGTATATGCCAAATATCCTTTATATGAAGTAAATGGTGTGCTAAGTACAGTTTGCATGTGCCTTCTCTATAGCAGTATGAAGTATATTGCTCTATCATACATGCTCCAACCTAAATACATGATCAGTATTATCATGAGGTACTCCATAAGTGTATGACAAACAAAGCATACACTGACCTAAACCTGTGTCAGTCATGAGATACTCAAAACAGAAGAAATACAGTTTTTAAGCTGAAAGTTAACCATTTCAAACCCAGTTCACTAGTATCCCACAGATGAACCAGATTTTTTTTTTCACTGCTCTTGAAAGCCAGCAAAATCACTGCTGAAGAAGCAAGGATGCCTTAAACCATAAATACACCTCTAGCTCTTGATCACACATAATGGTATTTAGGCCTACGATGAGAAGGAGCAAACTCCTCCAAATTCCTGTTCTTACAGTGCCAGTTCTGTCCACCTAATCCCCAATTCTCCCTGTATCAACCAGAATCATGGCAAGTTTCCACCATTAATCTTTCCACATTCAGTATAGCCATGTATACAAAGCAAACACACCTGAATTGCATGGAGATAATTTCCAAGAGATAACACAATGCTCCAGGGGAAAGATGTTGCACTACTACAAACTTTAACTTGTCATTGCATTTGGATTTCAAAGGCTTGGATGTTATCAAAAGACAAGACTCCAAAAAGAGGGGCTTGGAGCAACCACAACTGCATTACATTTTCTCAGTGGCTAAAGAGAAATAATGGTTCTTCTTGATATACAGCATGGGTGAGACTGAGATTTGAATACTGGATAGTTCTGTGTTAAATACAAAGCATGAGAAGCTTATGGACAATGCAGAAATTTGACAGCTAGAGGTAAAAAACTAGGTATTGAGACACTCATCTTTTAGTTGAATGCAGAGAGGTGACGATTACAATGTATGTTTTAAAGATGAAAATACCAGGTGCAAAAGGCATTTTTAAATTAAAGGAAACAATATAATTAAAAACAGAAGCAAGGAATTAAAGCAGGTAAAATTAAATCAGGGAGAAGAAAATAAATCTAACCATGTGACTGATTATTCTACCATCTAAAAAAAAAAATTTCAAAAAAGCATCAGGCTATGAGAAACCAAAGTTTTTAATGAAATAACTGCAAAAATTCTACAGTAAATACTGTCCAGGAGACCGACCACATTTATAACCTCTCTGGTTTATAAAGCAAAACACTTAAGAACCTCCAAGTCTCTTAAAGAGATTTACAGTGATGGGGAGATTCACTGATTCTTGTTGGATCCAAAGTTCAGTTTCTTGGATTTAGCAAAGAGTCAATTTATAAAGCCTTCTAAAAAGCTCCTTGAGGATCAAAGGTAAAAATTAATTTCTTTGCTTAAGTAGTGAACTACTTACGTAAATGATGGGTTTGCAAGATAAAAAAAATAAAATCAAGAAGAGATGCTGTATCCTGGTTAGCAACAAACATTCTTCTGGGAATCAAAAAGAAGACATAGAAAAGAAGCAATCATCTCCTTATCATAAGTTCTAGTTTCTTATTTAACTAAACTAACTTTCTGAAGAATAGGAGGCTACGGGCATGGCCTTAATGTGCTTGTTATGTGAACATATGCCACTTGATCTATGTTGAACCACGGCTGGCTTACCAAAACATGTCCTGGTCCTAAGGATTCTGAGTAAAAGCAATATTCACAAAATTTAACTTAGTAAGACTATCCTTCTGAGATTCCCCTTTGTACATTGGTGTGGCAAGAGGTTTCCTTATAGAGTAACTTAGAGGAACTTAAATCAGGCATTCTCAATTGCCCTCATGATGACCATTTTTACCTCTTCCTGGCTACTAAGGCAACCCAAGAATATAAAGCTCAAGAATATAAAAGTCGTTTTTTGAAAAACATAATTGTGCATCAGCCTTCAAGAACCATAAAAGAAAAATTTGTTGTGCCCTTGTATAGATAAGCTTTTAGACAAAATAACTTACCCTTGATCTTCTATCTAAGCAGTCACAAATAAAGATTTCAGAAAGCAAAACCCCACAGCTCTTAAGTTAAATAAAAGACAGGCAGCCTTGGTGTATCATAAATTCTTATATAGAAAACATCCAGGGTTACACAATAACCAGTTGCTGGCTATTTCCGCACAAATACAGTTCACGCTGTAGTTTATAACACACCATACTTGTAGTGTCCTTTGGTCAATACTTTTCCTTTCATAAAATTTTCAATAATTAACACAGGGTTTAGCAAGTTCTGGTTTTTGTGTTCATCAATGAATGAAAATATAAATACATTAGTACTGTGTCCCAATTTGAAAAAGTCCCTTTCTTAAATGAAAAATGAGATAAAAAATTTCTTAAAAAAATAACATAAATCAATGGAACAGACGTCCTCTTCCACGCTTGCTCTTGAGATGAGTAGCAGAACGCCTAAGAGTTTTCCTCTCTTGACGATGTTGTTTCTCAGCTTCCTGCTGTTTCTTTTGTTGCTCTGACTGGAACATTAAAACAAAAATAGACTTAGGTTCTTGTAAACTTATGTATTACCTCATTGTTCAAGTATCTAGATATCAAGTCAGAATTCCATTAGGAAAATCTGGGAATGTTCCTGTAAATGGCTCCATGCTATTTTGTCTTATACCACACCTGTTGATTCTGAGTATCCCTAGGCATTATCATCCCAAGTAATTCAGAGCAAACATTTTAGACAAAGATATCAAAAAACAGTGAATAAAATAATGTATTTCAGATGAAAACCAGTGTCTAACAACAGACTGTAAAATTACACTCCAGAATTTATTTTTTAATGCTCTTAAGAAGGCAGAGCACAATTTGAGGCTATTTAGTATCTACTTTGGTTAACTAGTGTTACCACATTTAATATTTGCACAAATGGATTTTAAAAAGACAGAACAATTAGTTAAATTTGCTGAAACATACAGGTTTTCTAAAAAATGTTCTTAGAAGTTCTTGCAAGTGTTTGATATGCTGTATGCAATTCTAGAAAGACTTCCCACATGAAAATCATCTAAAATCTCTGCTCCTGTGGCACACGCTCTATTAATGTTTCTCCTCTTCATCAAAAACACGCTGAAAGGGTTTCATTTACATACCACATAGATGAAATGGCTCTTACAGCCATAAACTACTATTTTCTTTGGAAGACTAAGGCTTGTCTTCAGACTAAGCATAAACTGGAACTAGCCAACTTGAACTAGCCAAGCTCAGGCAACTCTCCATGCGATAAAATACTCAAGCAATTAGAGCAATTTCAACAGCAGCACAGGATAAGTGCATTCACAGTGTGACAGAAGTATCCCCATTGCATCCAATTCTGTAATCAGCAGCATTCATATGTCAGCCCATGTCTTCCTGAATCTCCCATTAAAGTACCATTTAAACTTGAGCTAAAGATTTGCACACATAGACAACATTTTGACTGAGGTATGAACCAATTTACCAAATGCAGCAATAAGCCCATACCAGCATCAGCATAATAAAAACTAGTGGTCTTTAGACATTGTTGAAATTTATTGATTCCTCTTTCCACTGCAAGTAGAGAAACAAGAAACCCACTATGTGAAAAAGTAAGTAGTTTCTCTCTGTCTCCAGACTTCGTCTGAAATGGTCTTGAGAAATCTTACTGAATACAAGTAATTACAAGAATGACTGCTACCACTAGTATACTGAAATTGAATGATCTTGATTTTCATTTGAAACTTTGGATTTTTTAGAAATGTCCTCTATACCTCCCCAGTATTGTAAGTACTTAGGTATTTTTGAAACCCTGCTATTTTGTTATATCTATTTGCTATCATAAAGCATGCTGAAATTGAAAAACAGGATATCACACTGTAGGAACCATACAAAAATCCCCTGAAAACTAAACTGTGAAATATCAACAACAAAGGATTTCAGCGCTGGATCTGTCAGTGGCTGCTGGGCATTTGGGAGGCTGCTAACATACCACAACTGCAGCAGCCAAGTTTAGTCTCAATTCCACTGACTTAAAAGGTTGAGTGACATCAGTCCCATGGAAGCACAACTCTTCCCCCACTGAATCTTTCTACCTACTCCTAAATACACCTGCACTTTAAAGAAAGGGTATCACTAAAGTAGAAGCTGATGATCAGAGTAACACTAAAATCCCTTTTAGCTTGCCAACTTCATCTCCACATCCTCTGAAAACAAGTGTCAAGTCACAGCATACTGCACAGTGTACCTTCTTCCCAGCTCTGCCTGCTCCATTTCCTGGGACTTAAGAATATATACACAGGGTCTGTTTATTTGAAAGAAGACTTAAGTCTTATTTTGCTATTCTGTTGATAGGAGAAAAGATTTCCACTGTAGATGCATGATTTTTCTTTTAATTAGACTTTTAAAAGTCTTTTTAATGCAAATGAGCACAAGGTATCTATTTCAATAAAGTAACATCAGTTAACAGTCAGAGAAAAAAAAATCCGTATATGTTAGCAGCAACGTAATTAAAAACACCAAAAGCTATAGCATATCTGATGGAATCAAGTAAAAATGGCAGTCTGAACCACTGCAGTTTCTGTCTTCTTCCACCTTACCCCAAATCTTCACAAAGCTGTTAGCAAAAGGTGACAGGTTATTGTTCACCATCAATTGCAAGAAACCTTGTGGCTTTGTGCTTCCTAATTTAAAGCTACTATACAAAAAGACTGTGCTTTTGAAGCCCTGCAAAGCCCATTTGATTAGCTGCAAGACACCAACAGATCAGTTACAGCAGCTGGTAAAATCCCCAGAATGGTTATCCTACACAGCACTGCAGAGGAATCTGTGACTTATTCTAAAGTCAACACATTTTAAATTCCAGCAATACAGGAATCAAAAATAGATGAAAAAGGGCATCTGCAAACAGACAATAATCAGGTAAAACAAGTAGGGTAGAAATAGTCCAATAAATTTTGTTATTTAAAATTTTTTTTCAGGCATACCCAATGTGACAATCAAATAACTATTTAGATATTCTTGTGACAGCAGTTTTACCAGTGAGAAAAATATTTGACCACTGGGAAGCAGAAATGTATTACAGCAAAGAGGCTTACCTGAGGAAAACCAGTTTTAACTGAAGTACATTTTGTCAGCTCAAATATCAATTAATATCAGTCTTCAGCTTTTATAAGGTGTCCTTTCCTCAGTTCTAAAGCAATTTTCTAGTAAAAATTCCCTAAGTGTTCTACAGCAGTAGCAGATGCACACATGCATTTAACTCTGCCCACTAATAAAGTAATCACCTGCCTGCAATCTACAAAATTCCTTAGGATGGGCAATCAAAACCCTTTGGGAAAGGTAGATAGGCAGCAGTCAACTACACACTTCAAATGGAATTTGGCAAGTAAAACAGGACCAGAGCTCGTTCTTGTGATCTGTGTTACACAAGTTCAATGACAAAGGCGGTTAGAAGCTCTGTTCTTATCATGCTGAGACCTAGCAACATTATCAACCAAGAGAAAGCCTGTCACCTACAGCATCCTGATTGCATTTGGACCTGCAGACCAAGACCTCATCAGTCCTGGCAGAGAAGTCAGGTAAGGTCACAAGCTTCTGATGGTATGTCTGCAAATAAACTATTAAAAAATGGAAGCCAGTATTTTCCACCGGAACATAAGATTTTATGAGTGCTGCCTGAGTTATAAGTATACACAGTGTACTACCGGAGGCTTTCATTCTCTTGGCAAGAAACAGAAGAGTTGGCAGCTTATAAAGAAACGAAGAGGGACATTTGTTTGACGGTTTTAAAGTTCCTGTTCTTTCATGCAAAACCTAAAGTTACTTGTGTATTATCTTAAAAAATTATATATATAGCTCACCTTCTTTAATTTGAATGTTGCCTGTTTGCTGCCTACTGTGGTATCAGACACATTGAGCGTGCCAAGTTTTTCTTCAAGCTTTAGACGATCTTCAAGAGTTTTCCTGCAGAGAATAATTAACATTAATCCCAATTCTTGACATCTTTTTACTATAATAAACGCTGATAATGCAGTCAAAACTAATCTCGATTTCTCTGAAACCCTGAAATGCCATAACTCTAAAAAGTAAACATTCAGTAAACAGAAGAGAAAGACAACTTTAAATCATTCCCTCCAGATACTGCTTTTAGTAGAAACAATTTTAAAATTTATGTAAAGTTCATAGTTTTTTCTGCTAAAAAAGCAACAGGATTCTAGTTGAGAAAGAAATCACACCCTTCTATTGCTATAGTTTTCTATGAAATGTCAGAAAAAGTCAGGAATATTCAGCTGCAGTAATAGATACATACACAAATAAAATACCAGTAAGGTTTCTTGAAATCTTGTAATTTCTGAACTGGAAACACTTTTGAGGGAAGGAAATAATCTTGACTGTACATCAGAACAAATTCATTACTGAATGAATCACTTCACTGATAGCGACAAACTACTTAGCCCAAATAAAAATGACCGTTCGGACACTGTGACTGTAAGTCTAATGCAAATAGTCTTCTAAATAAATGAACAATGCAAACAAGTGAACGTGATAAAAAGACAGACTCTGACCCCAGCAAGGAGCTCCACATGAGCGTATGCCTTCAAGCTCATGGTACTCATCAGTTAGCTTCTGTGAGCAAGCTGGTATAGAGCCTCACCCTCAGGCACGGAACTCTAGCATTTCTGTGGAGGAGGCAGCCATTGTGGTTGAAACCGATACTTCTGTCAGCTCTCCCCCACTGGAAGTAAATGCCCCTACAAAAGCGAGACACATGGACATGCCCCAGTTGCTCCAGGTTGTGAGCTGATATTTAATATCACCCTTGCTGACTTCAGTAAGTTGGGTCGTAAATTGCATCAGCTGAGGAGTGGAAATACACTTTGTTCCCGCACAGCCTCCAGCACAGGGGTGAGGCAGGCAGGGATGGTGCTGGCTTCACCCGGCCTCCCTAAAGGCACCTGTGAGTCCTAACACAGCTAGTCCTTCTTCTACAACATGGGCCCTACGAGTAGGTAGTGCCACCTGAGAATATGACATGGCTTTTATGATCAGACAACTCGCTCTGTGATGCGCTTAGAAAACATTCCCCTAACTATAAATGAAATTAGCTTCTGCAATTTGAGATGCTGCTATTAGTGCCTTATTAGATCTCTGAAGAAGGCTAAAAGACACTTTTTGTACAAGTTTTAAAGTGGAAAATAAGTAATCATAAAAATACGGACGATTAGCAGCCACCAAAGTCACTGGCATTCACTGTGGATGACGGGCTCATGGATGGTGGCCTATGCATGAAGTCTCTGAAGTCCACTGAATTTTGGTTAATGAGCCATTTTATGTAACAAAGACTGTTCAGATTAACAATGAAAAATTACTGTCAAGAATTACTTTTTCTCATGACTAGGTACTTTGATTGTGTTTCTTTTCTGTAGTATATTTTTCATTGAGTACATGTAAAAACTTGTTCCATCTGTATGCATCGGGAAGACAAGCTAAGCCTTAGAGCTAACTATGGCAGAAGATCAGTCACCAACATTGTGGTGGGATTTCTACATTCAAGTGAAGTCCCATTTTTCTCCCCCTTGAAAGTGAACTGTAGAAATATGGCTATTACCCAGCAATTATTTAGCATGACTGCCTAGATACTGCTTCAGTCAGGAGAAAAATTAAAATGAGGAGATGTTAGAAAAACACTGTGGGGTTGCAATTTTACTGAATAATTGCAGGTATGGCTATATTTATCTGAAAATGTGCAGACCTCAAATGATAGTCAATTGCACACATTGATACACAAACACTTAAAATGGCTGGGTTGTTTGGTTTTTGGTTTTTTTTTTAAATCATCCTCAACAAATTGATTCAAGGGATACATTAACAGTGTTATTAAAAGCAACTTCCCCTGCCCCACAGTAAAAAAAGCAAACAAACAAAAAAATTGCCCAAGCACTTTTTTTCTTTCCTTGTTATAAAGAGGACAGTTTTTCAGGACTTTCCCTGCTGTTTTACTTTAGCAATACCTAGGAATGTCAACTATGCTTTTGTTGACTTTCTTGGCCACCTCTGAAGATACATACATTGACTGTCATAGTTTATAAAGTATGACTACTGTAGTTTTTAATTTTGACATGCTCTTAACTTCAATAACAAACCTTTTAAAGGGACATCAAGAAAATCAGAAGAGCTCTCAGCCCACTGATAAAAACCCTTTCCCTTTATGGATCCCTTTTAAGTTACTATGTAAGGAACTTATGCAGGAAGTAAAGCAAAGTTTCACAAGTTTTCATGTGTAAGCCTAAGAGTGAAAAAGGGGAAAATGAAATGTAGAAGATTTGAGACAAGGCATTTTTTACAACCATGACTAAATTTTGCAGCTTTCCTGTGCAAAGAAATGTGTAGACTGTTGGTCTATGAAGAAATTTATAGTATGCACCACTGCTTTAGAAGTTGGGCTTGGAGCCGTGCTGAGTCAGGAACACGTTGAAAGAAACACCCAGTTTTATATAAGTCATAAACTGTTTCCTCAGGTAGAACATTATATGATTAGAGAAAAAAAGAACACCTAGCCATTAAATGCATAGTGAAGGTATTAAGGTACTTAATTATATTGGTCACAGACCATCATTCCATAACTTGGATAAATCAAATCAAAGACAAACATGCCAGCCTCACCAGATGGTACATGCCACTACAGTCTTTCCAATTTTCAGTACTTTACTTGAATTAATTATTTTTATGCTGACTACTTAACACTGAATAAGGCCAGCAGAAAACTTAACTATTTTCTTCATAAAATTATAATATGTAAAAATGCTTATTAACCAAACAAGTAGCTCACAATACAGACTAAGTCATTATGATTACAGAATCGTATCAGCTATACATTATAAGAAACAGATACCAGCTGTTAATTTTTAATTTCTTCTAATAATTTGAGGAATATCAAACTCCACACTATGAACAGTGCTTGGATGAGCACAAATGGGATCAGTGAGTATAGAGCTAATTGCTTAGACAAAAATAAATTATGGAAAGACAATTCAATGACAGCAACTCAGAAAAACATAAAGGATGTAATGCTGTCACATCCATTTTTTTGCCATCTTATTCTAGCCTCAATTTTCTCTCCTTTTTTTTTTTTTTTTTTTAAACATTTTACATTACATCCCATCTATGCACCTACCACGCAGAGGGTATCTAACCTAAGCCACCCTAATTATGCATCATACCTTGCAAAATATTCTGCAGAGAATTAGCAGCAAATCTTAAGACGTATTCTTTTTTCCGTAAAAGCAGTCTTTTAAAAGTCTTCCCATGGTTTAGGTCATCACTGATATTCCTCCATTCACTGGACAGGTCTGTGGTATTTGATTTCAATTTTCCCAAGTTAAAGCAATATTTTTTCTCCCTTTACACAGCAGATGAAAGAATTTACTTTGTCCTGTGTTACACTGTAATAATTTTTTCCAAATGTTTCTCTTCCTTCTACCTGTCTTGGTTTATTTACTTAACTTTCAGTATCGTTGTTCACATTTAAGCCTTCCATGTTTTGAACAAAATGAAATCTTAATACCCAAGTTGAGTGTCCTTGAGAATTTCCTTTAGAGGTCAGCAGCTGAATTTGTGTAAAAGAACAGTACGTGAGTAGGCTGCAGCCATACTGCCTTTTAGTGAAGTATTTCAATGGCAATGAGAATACAGGGCCATTTGACCAGTGTCTCAGGCTCCTTTCAAGTCACTTGTTAACACAGACTATAAATCTAATTACAATGTAAAAAATGTCCTTAACCTACAATACTCTGTCAGAGTGTCCAGAGTGGATTTTCTCCTGACAAAGAAGAAAAACTGACAAAAGCAAGAAGTTGTTTCATCTTCTGCAAGAAAGAGGGAAAAATAATCAGAAGCAAGGTGATGGAGAAATCTAATAAAGTTAAGAGTCCAGAATGAGTGGGTATACTCAATATAAAGAACAAAGAAAAATCCCTGTGTGAAAACACTTGCAGATAAAAAACAGCTAAGGAAAATATGGGAATCAGTTCTGCAGAACTGCTATAAATGCTAATTTATAAAAATTACTACTTCTATTTAAAGAGGTCTTACAGGTACAGCATGGAAAAAACAGACTACTAGACTATCTAGAAATACTATATCAGTAATACTTGAAGACCATTTTACAATATAATTCCAGTTAAAAACCTGCACATTTAAAGGGACAAGCTAAATTTTTTATCAAATGTTTCTCTACATATCTCCATAAAATTTCCATCATGAAACAACTAGGTTGTAGAGTCAGTCATTAGTGACATAAAGAAACAGCCCCATTATATGTACTATTCATTTCCTTTTCTTTGACTGTATGATTTCATTCTAAGTAAAGACATAATGGCTATCACGAGATCCATCTAGCCCAGCAACTTGTTTCCGACATTAGTCAAAATTCTGCTCTGTATCCATTGTGCTGCAAGAACTTTGAAGCTATTGTCTTTCGATGTTTCAATATTAGCATCTGTGCTCCAAATAATAAAAGGCTATTAAATCTCATCTTTGAAGGAAAAAAAAAAAAGAAAAAAAAAAGAAAAAGTGATATTTGCAGGCATTAAGCACCTCAAAGGCAAGTCCTTTACTTTGACATGCTCTTTATACAGTACCCAACTACTTCAGCTGATCATCAACTTAAGGAAATCCAAATTAAAAAAAAAAAACAAAAAACAAAAAACAAACCAAAAACCCAACACATCTGATTATTTCATATTGCAAAAAGAAAACCAGCAATAGTAAAACCTGATAATAACAGGACAGCACAGTTTTTTGAAAGTTTCTGGATGCCATAAAAATTCCCAGACAAAACAGTATTTTCTTTTTTACCACCTTGATCCTTCCTCCAAAACAGTGTCTAGTCATGCAGTATTCTACATCTTTTTAGAGGGTCAGATGAAAAACATGCAGCCTGTCAACCTCATACTGACACTGGTGGACAAATATAAGCAGTCTCACAGATATCAGTGTTGTTATTTGTGAGAGCAGCAGTTCACCAGCACTGATTAATGGATCCCCAAACCTGGCTCAGAATATTAATCTCTTACTCATCTCATTTGTGTTGTCTCTCTGCCATACTTTAAACATCATATTTGTTTAACTACAAAACAAAGCTTTCAACAACTATGTCGCTTTAAGTTATATCCCTGAGTTGCCAGATGTGGCTTTACTAGTAAGTGCTTCCGAGCCAAAATGCCACTGGCCTGCATTGTAGAGAAATACTTGAGAATTGCCCACCCCCAGCTATTAAAACAGGAACATTAGTCTTACTTCATTAATTTTTGTTTTTTGACAGAGTCTTTGAAGCTTCTGAATTCCTCTCCTTCTTTAATCTCAAAAAAATGAGGTTTCAGTAATGTTTGCTGATCCTCCTTGAACCTTTCCTGCCGCTTTACTTTTTCCTCTTGGCGTAGAAGCTTGCGCTGTTTCCTGACCTCTTCAACCCAGCCTTTTTCATCATCTGAACTCTCAGAACTTTCTGCATCACTTGCTTTTCCTTCTGCTTCTTCCTCCTCTTCCTGCAGACAAAAATAGTACAAAATAAGAAATCATCAACTAATTTTCTTTTCAAACCATTCCTGCAATGAGAGTACGTGACAGCTTTACATAGACACAGTTGAAGAGAATTAAAATTTGAACAAAAGCAGTAACAGCAAATGAAGCAGAAGATATATTATAACATTTTTTCCACCTACATATTTTACACTTTTCAAACCTACATTAATGTAGACACAATATTGTTCACATCTAAAAACTAGAACATTATAAATTCTACTTAATTACTGTAGCTGATAAGACATTCTTGCATTGCCTCCATCTTTCCTTCTTTCTAGGGTGAAAAATCTGAATGCTTGAAACAAAGAAAACTATGGATTTTTCCTAATCCAAGTGGAAAATATTTTACCTGTTCTTGTGCTTCCAGTTCCTCTAACATCTTTAGTTTCCTCTTTCTTTTCTCACTTATTTTAGAAACAAGTGGGTTAAGTAGCCTAAATTCTTCACTCTGCTCATCCACCTGGTAATCTGGATTCTCAAACATGACCTTAAAACGATCATCTTTGAGAAGGCTAGGCAGATTCTGGAAAAGAAGCAAAGCATGAGTGAGTTATAAAATTCTAAAATGGACATTGATAAAGTAAGTAACACCTTTTTAATTAAACAAAACTCAAAAGCAGCATGTGAAATGCCAGTTCCTTCCAGGTCATATAAAAATCAAGATTTATGCTTATTATATTTTATTACTTTCACAAAGATCAAATAAACATAATTCTAAGCTACCTGTAATGTAAGCAAGACAGGTTGGTTTTCTTTATGCATACTATAGACACCTTAAATACACAATTATTAATATTTTTGAATTAATGTTTCTCATACATTCAAGCCAGCTAGTCTGGAGACGTGTTGATATCTATTGACTAATCAGCAGTACCTCCAAGGCAAATACCCTGCCTGATGGGAAGATTGTACAACATGTACAACAAATTATCAAGGTAAACATGTCTTTATGCAATGCTACTACTGTTTTACTGTAAATACATAAGAGTAAGTGTTTCTATAAACCTTACACACTTTTTCTTTACTGCCCTCACATATGGAATGAAAAAGGCAGTTTCATTCATGTCAAACTAAAATGAACTCAGTTTAAATTATGCTACTGTTGAATTAGGAACAGTTCAAGCTACAATTTCAGCTTCTGCGAATACCTGTTGACATCATTTTAAAATCATTAAGTACATAGCTTTTTAATATAAAAAGCTGATCTTTCAACATTGCCAAAATTAGACCAGCACATTTATCCCACCCTAGCATTGAATTTTCATTGTTACCTAAGAAGGGGGGGAGAGGGGCGGGGAAGATACAGAAAACAAATGTAGATTTCAAACAGAAACTGTTGCAAATGTGTGACTTGCAGTCACACTGCCAAAAATTAAATCCCAAAGCCTAAAATAAATTGCTTTTCATAAGACTCTAATGCCATTTCAGGAAAATAACCAGAACATGCATTTTTACATATAGTCTTTTTAGTCCACTTAATACAATTTATATGTACTCCTAGACAAATCAGCCCCCATTTATTGAACTCATATTTTCATCATAACACTGGCTTAGTCTGCATTTAAGGTTTTACCACCACCTACTTTTTCAGTAGTTCATGCTTCCTAGTAACTGTAACACACAGGATTTCATTAGATGCCACATGAAGCTAATGCCCGCCTTTCACGGATGCCACAAGCCTGTGCGAATGAGCACCTATGAAGTGCTACCTACAGACCCCCCCACACACCCTGATACTAAACATTAACTCATTTGGTCATTTAGACTTTGCTTAGGATAAAGATTGATTATTTTGAACATCAGGAAGAATTCTGGTTGCATAAGAGCAAACCATTTTGGCTATTTTATAAAATGTAGTCAACTGTGCGCACAAAGACAGGCAACTGTATCTTCAGTTTTACAGATAACATCTATCTTGTCATGGTCACCACCAAGATACCAACAAATGCAGACAACAGGTCTTTTTTTAACAACTTTGGTACTGACTCTGCATTTAGCTAGCTTCTGGAGTCCTGTGAAGCCCATATCACTTCACAGTGAATATTTCATCATTTTAAGCTTTAAGACTACATGGTCTTTTTGGTGCTGCAGCTACAGTGAAGTACACCTTAAAGCCACCTACTAGGATAAGTTATTTATGAGAAACAGAAACAATAGAACTTTGAATCTGTTTGCCAGATAACAAAAAAAGCCCCAACAACAAAAAAAATCAATACTGTAAGCATTACTATTTCTGTGATCCCAGTTAGAGAAGTCTCCAAAACAAAAGCTCACCTTCTGTTTCCTTTTTCTAGTAACCTGTTGCTCTTCTCCTTCTTCTTCAATCAGTTTGAGTGCAAGCTCTTTATTGACTTTTGGAAGTTTCTAAAGAGAGGAAAGCAATTAATCAGTAAATTACTCTTTTACACATGCAAACCCCTATATGCGTTACATTCTTAAGTGTGGTGAAGAGAGTATTCTTATTCATTCTTCTAACTCTTGCTGAAAAGCTCCTTGACTGTTTCCAAATATTTCTAGGTATTAGTTACGCAACAGGACTTGGGAAAAAATTTAAGCCGAACTTCTGTATTATTTTTTCCTTGTAATGCATAAACTTTAGTACTTTAAAAGCAATTATTTTTCCTTGTATGTTGAACAAATTCAATCTAGAAAGCTACTAGTTACAAACGCCATACTATTTTTATATTCTCTTTCCAGAGTTATCCAGTGTTTTAATGACTTAAATCATTTAGTTCAATGACAGAAGTAGAAACTGCAAGTTTTACCAGTGGGTTACTCACTCAAGTGGCAAATGTGATGAGAGCTGCTCTTTTACAGCTTTCTCATCTGTGGGGATCACACACGTGGGAATTTTATGGTTCCATTCAAAAAGTTCTATAAATTACTTTGTGTCTCTGATGATAAACAGAATCAAATCCTAAGTCATTACATCTCTGAGATACACTTAAGAATATATTGCTCTTTATGAATAGTTTTCCCAGAACTATACTCATTGTTTACAGGATTTACCTTTAGTTGAACTCTCTGTGCACGTGTTTCTTCTATCTTCTGCCTTATTTTCTCTCTTCTGTATTCTTCATAGGCAAAGGGGTTGGCCATCATTTTTGCCTTTGAACAAGGAGGAAGTAAAAAGAAAATACCATTAATACAGGAGACAGTCCATTATTTGGAGGAAAAAACCCCCACAAAACAAAAAACACCACCCCCCCCCACCAAAAACCCAACACACATTTTATTGTTAAGAGTAAAAATTGACAAAGATCAGCCTTATTTACCTTATGATAAAGTCTTATGTCCATGAAAAAGCCATGCATATATGCTCTGAGCAATGATGATCCAATGAGATGAGAAAGGCCTGGGAAAAAAATTACAGAGGATTTCAAAGAGCATTCATATACAAAGAATTCTTATTCCAAGCTAGCCACTTCAGTTACCTGATTCAAGACAAATAAGCACCGCTAACGCAACACATCAATCTAACAGTCACATCCATTACATAAAGACTAAGTAAAAACATTAAAAAAAATAAATCAGTTTGGCCAGCAAGAAATTCAAGCTTCTTCAGAACAAGAAAATCCATTTTTCCTGTCATAACACATGTTACTGTGCACTTCTTAAAAACGCCTATGTGTACTACACTCCGTAAAAGTTCATGAAGAAAAATTCCAAGAGAATTTTTTTGAAAGTCCATAGGTGTTTGACAATCACCTTTTTAGTGTGGTATAGAGATGTTTTTAATTAAAGAGTTTTGCTTTGGGTCACTATCTTTGAAGAATCAACATGTTGGAAAAAAATACAGTACCACATCAGGTCATAAAACTATCACCCTAGGCCCTAACCTAAGTAAAAATGAAAATACTTAACAGTTCTCTGATATTCCTTCCATGTATCTTCACAAAATTCCAGGATTGAGAAAAGGAAAAGCTTTTTATAGCAAAATATCCTCTACAGACCCTGAATCTTTAGAAATTAAGAATTAACAAAATTCTTCTAGAAGTAATTGCAAAAAAACAGAAGTGAGAAACTGCTCTGCATCTCAGAAAGCAAAGTTGTTTCTAAAAATTTTGTTAACTGTTTGCAGGAACAATCTTCCTGCATAGTTCAAAATGAGAGTACCTCCAGCTAATGGCAAGTAATACAAAGAAACCCTAACATATGAAATATAAAATATCCCTTAAGCTGGTTCTTCATTTGAAAGCCTGCATCTATCGGGAAATGAATTTGATTAAGTTATAGCGAATTTAAAGCAGAATAAATATTCCCAGTCAAGTCTCTGTGTAGATAACACTACATTACCGTATTCCCTTACGACTGGGATAGGGGTCTGTGGGCTACATTCAGACCATCTACTCTAGAACTCATAATGCTGAAGATGCAGGTGCTTTGGATGACCTCCTCCTTGCATGGCGTCCTGCCAGGCCAAACCCAACTCCCATATTCAGAGGTTAATTAAACTGGAGCAAAGCACTGCAATCAAAACACGCAGCAGACAGAAAAGGACTAACTACCTTGGGAAAAGCACGCTTACCTTCTCTGCTATATAACTTTCAGCATTCTAATTCCTTGAAACTCTGTTTCTATTAGCCCCAGAATGATTTGTATTTTCTGGAAATCACTACATTCAAATAGGATAGCCTTTGGCAGATTTTTCCGAGTTCCACCACACTATTTGAGCACCTCAAAAATATTTTGATAACTAAACCAACTTCTCTTCCTATGCCTTTCATTTAGTGTCTGAAAGCACACACAACAGATTCCTGGACAAATCAGCAAATATCAATCATCTTCACGGGATAAAAATCTGAGAAACACAAATACCTAGTGTTGCACTGATTGGGAAAAGCACGCTTACCTTCTCTGCTATATAACTTTCAGCATTCTAATTCCTTGAAACTCTGTTTCTATTAGCCCCAGAATGATTTGTATTTTCTGGAAATCACTACATTCAAATAGGATAGCCTTTGGCAGATTTTTCCGAGTTCCACCACACTATTTGAGCACCTCAAAAATATTTTGATAACTAAACCAACTTCTCTTCCTATGCCTTTCATTTAGTGTCTGAAAGCACACACAACAGATTCCTGGACAAATCAGCAAATATCAATCATCTTCACGGGATAAAAATCTGAGAAACACAAATACCTAGTGTTGCACTGATTGGGAACCAAAGAAAATACAGCCATCAGTCTGGTATATTAATAACCAAGAAGACTGGAGGAAAATACTGCCAGTGACTTTCTAACAGCCCTCATATGTCACATCAAAATTGCCAAACTTATACGTGTAAATAATCAAAAACTGAACAAAGAAGTCAGCTAAAGAGGATATTCAACTGTTTTACCTAAATTTTCAAGGTCTTTTCTGGTAACGAATTTGTAATCATCATAAACTGTGCTCTCTGGATTCTCTTCCAGTTCTTCAGTCAAGTTGTCCAAGAAGGAACACCATTTTGGGGCAGGTCCTAAAACCTGTGGATATTACAGAAATTTGTAACATTGTATATTCTTAGAGAAAAAAACCTACAGTTATGCTTTCAAGCTACTGTGCTGTAATGGAATAGAGAATGATTCCCTCTGAAATTAAAACAGACCTTAAAAGCAACAGCAGTCAGAGAACACAATTAAACCTCTTGCTTGCAACACCAATAAGGAGTACTATAGATTATGCAAGTGTTATTTTAATTTAGGTCATTTATTTGACACCAACAATCTAGAGGTTTCATGTTTAACTGTTTCAAGTGGTCCCAGCCTGATTAATTTATTAAAAGCTCAGAGCCAAATGTTATAGATAAAATTATGAACTAATTGCATTAGATAGTAACTAATCTGTAAAGCACTGTTGGATCTTGAACTCATTAGGTTCACTATGCAATCATGCTAAATGCTATTCTGCCCTATTTATTTTAATTAAACCACCACAGGTATATTTCATGTATTTTTATTCAACGATAATCCCAGACTGTATGAACAGAAAATAGGAAATACTAAAAAGCTTGCATATTTCTACCATGAGGCAAAGGATTTATTTGAACAATATTATGTTGCACTATCAATGTACTTTTTCATATAAGCTTCCTCCAATTTCCCAAGTTAACAATTAGCTCCCTTCACTTTTCCCTCCCACTGTTCTGATTGAAATTCCTCTCTATCCTGATGCATGCAGCCATACTCAACTGTTCCAGTACTATTATTTTAGTAGGCGAGTTAGCCGAATGGAAAAATCCAACACTACGGTTTTTTCTCTAGAGCAAATCATCTGACATTTTAGAACGTAAAGTGGCCAGTTAACTCCTAGAGTGGGACTTCGGATGAGGCTTCTGATTTATTTGCTAAAAATTTACGTTAAAAACTCTGCAGTCAACACAACTACAAGAAAGGTTGTGATTCAGCAAAAACATTTTAAGATTCTATTTGGTTACAGAAACAAGAAGTGATTTTATGTATATAAAATACATATAGTTTGACATGATAGTGTGGTAAGAGTATGAGATAATGCTGTTCATTTTAAAAAGTGTGTTACTACTCATTTAAAAGTCTTCTTCTGAAGACAACTATACACAAAAAATTGTAAAAATTGTATTCTAGACCATAATATTCTCAACTGTAACATTCCAGTATTCTAGACCACAATATTATCGACTGTAACATTCCAGTATTCTAGACCACTATTGTCTCTGTATCAAGTACAATTTATCTTGGTAAGATTTCAGAACTAGCTGAGAACCACAACATGCCAAATGAAAAATTGCACTTTTTTACAGTGCTGCATAGTTTATTCCAATTAGTAAGAGCTTCTAAGGAAAGACCCAAGATGTCACAGGAAAGACTTTACCTACTTAATGAATTAATCAAATCCCTGTGTCTGCTCCAGTAATACTCAGCTTAAACACTATAAAACATTCATACTGATTTCTTACCAACACTGCAGAAGCTTTTCTCTCCATCCAGATTTTAAACTTTTCAGCTATTTCCCCCAAACCCACTTCTTCAAGTCTAAATGCCCAACTTTCATATTAATAAGAAAGCAGTCTAGATATATTAAATGTACCACTGGTTTTCATGCCATTCAAGAAATCAGTTATCTGTGCTTCATTACCAGAACATCAAAGCATGACTGGGGTGGAGGAATCTTGTCTAAAGTTTACTTACAGTTTTGTTTTGGATGAAAACATTTGTCCTTCTTACAAAAAAAGAAGTTGCTTACTAACTAAACAAAACTTCTCTTGTAACAAAATTTAAGTTTCTCTGCTGAAGATTATTAGAAATGAGATTAGAGAATCCTTGACTCGCATCCATTCCCATTAAATAAAAAGTTCCCCTTCATTCCATCTTGCTGACACATGATGTAAAGATCTCTATCACTTCAATAAACCTTTTTCATCACTTTCACGTCTATGACACTACCTGCTCAAGCCTTACAAAGTGCACGTTACTCATTAGAATTCAGGCCATTCCAAGCCGTTAGGGTAATCCCCCCATGGGATCCTGACTGGTGTAAATCTTTGAACGTATAACTAAAGCAGAAGTCTCACAAATAAGGGGAAAACAATCTGCTCTTCAGCTGTAGCTCCACTCACTGTTCCAAGTATCCCTGTACTCAAAACCTGATATTGAGAGTAAAACCCTTTCATAGCACGTAACATGTGCCATGAAAAACACAAAAAACCACATAAAACCAAAAGACCCGATTATTCGTTATAATCTTGTGGAGTGAGTTGGGTGATCAGATCATAGAAAACAAGGGTGTGGGTGGGAAATAAGATAAATTAACAGAAAAAAGCAGTGACAGAATACCAGGAAAAAATAGAAAGTCCAACCATTATTCAAATTTCACATGTAAGCTGACAAAGTAAAACCCTACAGAGATGTCTGTGTATGTTTTATTGCCTCTCTCCCACCCTACTGAAACCACTTGCCTACCTATTCTAAGACATGCTAGGAGCTTTGCTTTATATGTTAGAACACTTTTTAAAGCTTAGGAAGACATTTAAAGATAGAAAAGGCAAACAATACCAGCCACAATGACAAAAACATAAACAAGAAATGTCCTTCTCTTGCAATAGTAATTCTTCACAGAATTTAACTGCCACTGCATTTTAACTGTAGAGTTTAATGCTCCTCTCTCACCCGCTGTCAACCAACACACATCCCAGGACAGTGCCGAGAGCAGTCCAAAATGGCAGGCTCCGCCATTCCTGTGCCCAGGTACAAATGCGACAGTTCAGAGGGCTGGTCTGCACCTGGCCACCAAGCACGAGGCGGATGGGTGAAATCTGCCTGCCCAGCCAATTTCCAGGTTTCCATACAGCGGGTGCGCAGCAGCACAGGTGGGACCCCTTGGGACCCCTGCCACCACCTCAGCCTGCTGTGCAGTACCCGCCAAAACCAGCAAACAGCCACAAAGTTGTGGAGTTTGGGTAGGCTAATTAATATACTTGTCGATTTTGATTGGGAACGTATAACTCTACCGCATCTAAGGGAGAAAAAAGCACTGGAATTCACAGCAAGAATAAGAAAATGTTATCGAGGTAGGTAATCACACGCAATCAAACTGACATCTAATTTTTACAATATTTATGATATACCAAATAGGTTTCCCTGCAAGTTTTAGATAAGTTGCACACAGCTAATGGGAAAATCATTATTAAATGAGTGCACATCTACAGTCAGCTTTCACTCAAGTATTTCTTAGGATAGGAAAACCAGACATCATCACCAACAGTGACCAAACCTATATTTTTGCTATTTTCATTATTATTCTATTTTTAGTAGGATAACCACTTCTCGAGACAATTTCCTCCAACTGTTGGTGAAAGTCAAGACGACTGCCTTTGAAAATATTTTTGCCTATGAACAGAGCAGCCTCACCTGCAGGCTGGGCTCCACTGGCAGCAAGCTGGGTGGGCTGCTCCTCCTCTCCTCCCCTGCTGCTCTCCTCCTCAGCCGATTGGGAACTGCACCCATGAGGTGATCAAAACACAGTTATCCCATGTCGTGTCCCACCACCACGCTGCAAGACGGAGCGGCAGCTGGGTCACGCCGGGCCAGAGACGAGGAGCAGCCACAGGCAAGCCATGCAGCCGGACTTACCACAGGGGCCTTCCTGCTGTGGCACAGAGCCAACACAGACACCTCGCCATTGCCTTTCCCGTCTTATACCAAGGCACAAGAAGTAAAGATGTGGACTTTGTAATTATTAGTTTTGTGCCTTCTAATGCCCAAGTTTTGTTAGTACACATTAGAATGTCTTTTTTTCTTTAATTTTAGATGCAGAAAACACAAAACATGATGAGTATGCAAGCATGCAACTGAGCAGAGACAAGTGCAAGGCCAAACCGTTCAAGAAAAAGGGAGAGAAAAATGTTGACAGAAAAATATTTTTTAAAATATTGTAAAATAACTTCAAAGAACACAGTTCTTTGTATTCTATTTTATAGGACATTTAACTTGATAGTCCTGTAGCAGCACAAATCTTATGCGGCACAGCTCTGCGATGCCCTGCACTTACAGCTATGTCTAACTCCTGAGCAATTCCATAAAAAGTATCATCCTGTCATCGGCCCATAATTCCCCTGAAATTAATGAACCTTAGGACAGATAAGGTATTACTCCCAACCCACAAGAGATGTTCCTTATCTTGAACCTGGAACAGCCAGCTCTGCAGAGCCCTTAGAGCCACAGAAAAACTGAGTCTAATCCTAACTAGTATTAAACATGCTCAACGACTTAAAAGAAGGCCAGGATGTGTAGGAGATTCCAGAGTCAGATGTCACGAGATTTAAATTAAACTACTTTGAACACACATATAGATGTATGTTAAGTATGTGTTTGAAGGTTTCAGGGACCAATTCTACACCAGTGAACAGTTGCTCTTTTCTTCTCAGGGAGTCAAAACAGGTTCCAAACTCTATTTTTCAGGTTATTAAATAGTAAGTCCCTGGAGGATTTAATACAAGGCAGTGATAAACTCGTCAGCTGTAAATAACATGTCAAAATATATTAAGACTCAACCAGCAGAAACTCCTCCCAACCCTCACTGATGTATTTTAGCAATCAAAAATATGCATAATGTTCACAGACAGTATAAATCGGATTTGAAAATAATTAACTAGAACTTGAAAGTTTACACTGCCTGAATTCCCTCTAGAAGACTAACTTAATGTATGTGGACATCATTCAATGAAACACTTCCAAAGACTTTGGAAAGCAGAAGTATAAGCTGCCATGGCTGTACAAGACAACAACAGGCAGCATCAGAGAAACTGCAGTTTCACAAAGATTAATGTTAATGCTGTATCATGCCATACCATAATAATATGGTTAATAACAAGTAAGTATGAAAATACATCACAACACTGCTCTTTCATAATGTATTTTGGAAGTAAAACCTTTCAAAAATCTTCAAATTGTTTGTTGTGGTACCTCCTATGGATTTTAAGTTAGACTCTAAGACCTTTATCAGGTAGCAAAAATGTACTAGTTAAATCATTCACTGCCATATTATTTGAATAATGTCAATTAGAACAAAAATAGCATATTTTTAAGGCCTTCAACAGAGCTCTGGGTACAGCGTATTGTGCAAAATAGTAAGACAAGAATTTTAATGACTGTAAGGCAAGATAGGAACTGGCTAATGAGAAATAGTTTATGCTGAAAGGGGTGTTACTGCACAGGAAGTAGATTGCAAATGAAGCTCCAAGGACAATCCTGTTAAATATTTTCTGTAATGACTGCCACATATAGTAGGAAAATCCCAATAAAATCTGCTGATGACACAGGACAAAAGAAGGGTCAAAATCTCTCAGGGAAAAAAGCTACCTTGAAAACTGAGATGCTAGAAATTGGAGGAAATGTACAGCCAATCGCTATCAGCTGTAAAGAACAGAATAGGAAAAAATTATACCAACTGATCACACAACAATAAAATAGTCATATAAAGCCATTGTATTAGCATAGGATAGGAATAATGACTCAGTGGAGGTATCTTGTACAACTCCAGGCAATAATATTCTGCATACGTGAATGCAAACTGTAGCAAGTACAGTGAAAGGCTGCTAGGACGATTTCTGGAACAGTAATGCTTGCACAAGAGTGCAAAGTTATCACAGTGACACTGTAAATTAGAAAAGTTAGCTAAGCATCAGAGGAACGTGACTCTTGACAGCCTGTTAATAGAGATAATGAGGAAGAAACAAACAACTAATTTTCAGATTAAATCTGACATATTCATGGAAAAGATTATACAATCTGATTGCTTGTGACACGATGGGACTAGACTTCCATGATACAAGCAAGCTCATCCATTTCTCTATTGCCATTTAAAAAAACAAACCCCCAAACAAAACAAACCCCCAAAACCAAACCCAAACTTAAAGCACTTTAACAAAGATAGATTCTTTTCTAGTTTATATTTTTTTAAATTAAATATATTTTATACATATGACTCAATGACTTCATGTACATATTTACCTGTAGGAGACAAAAATGATTCTTTGGAGGTGACAAAGAATAATAATATACTAATTTTGGTGCTTTCTTTTTAATAAAATGGCACAATAAAGAGCATTTTAAACTTTTAACAGGACACATTTGCTGCAGAAAGCAAATGCACATCTATGCATGCATGTTCTCAGCTTCAATCACACCATTTAACAGAAGGAGATTACAGAAGGTCTAATGAGGGAGGAGGAAAAAATGGGTGATCCCCAGGGTGTGGGCAGTGATTGAAATGTGCAATTGTGTTTTAAACATAATTAGCTCCCTAATTGCATAGCCAAGTTTAATTAATGCAATTACATGAGTAATTAATTACTATTCATTTTAAGAACACTGTTTTCAATGTTTTGTTCTCTCATTTTAAGAATTAGACGGATCTCAATATGTAATAACTTTGAAAAGTTTCCATCTATATGCATTGAAAAGGCAAGAGAAGAAAGAACACCTTTTTGTACCTCATTAACAGTCAAGGTTACATCAATTGCAATTGGTAACTCTCAAAAATCAGATTGATTATTTCTAGCTTGTAGGCATGAAAAGTTGTGGCTCTCCATTCTTGTTTCTGTGCTTTTGGGCTTCAGAAAGCACAAGAGATTCAGAGAGCCCAGGAAATTAGCTTGTGTTAGAAAGGAGCCTTGGGATCATGTTACCGTGTTATGTTTTTTATCTACTACATTTCCATATACAGTGTTTCCCTTAGCAACCAACATGCTCCGAACAATTTGTGATTTTGAATTTTATTCTGCCATTCCTTTCTAATCTACTTTCTCCCTATGAACGGTCTACAATCAACTCCAATTGTGCCCTGTTAATCTCATGAGTAATTCCATTTAGTGTACTGAATAAAATTCTTTAATTCTCTAAATTAAATGGGTTTGGGGAATAAATTCCAAACAAATCTCCCATATATTTTCATTTTTCATAATTTCATGCCTTCATTCACCCTACATTACACGGTGTAGATTTGATGCTTTTATGGCCATCAAGTAGCTCACTGGAGTACAGCTATGACCAAGAGAGACTGAACAGCACGTTTTTCTTTTTCAGCATACTACTGACAACAGCATTGCATTTGGTTTTAAGCCCACACACTCATAAATTTTACTGAACTATACAACGAATTGGCTCTTTCTCTCATCCTGACTCCAGCACATCCAGACATTTTTGGCAGATTCATTAATCAGAGAGGTTGGTTTTCCTACCTTTCACTATGTTATAGAAGCTGCCAAATCAACAATTTAGAGGTTTTACTCCTTAGAGAGCATGTTCAAGGAAACATGGCTTTTAAGATCTTCCCAGTGTTAAACAAAAACTGCTGCAGGAACTTGCACACATCTTCTAGGAATGAGATACTAAATCTTTCTGCCCTGGTAGTTATCAGATAGTAAGTACTTCTTTTTCTAATCCTAAGCAGTTTGGTTTGATAGTGTTGTGTTTGTGTTTTTTTTAAAAAAATCTCATATTCTCTGGTCTGACAGGCATTACAGTCTGTTAACCAGTCACAGGTCTGCTCTCACTGTAAGGGTCTTCCTGGTGAAGCCATCATCTTTCAAAGGAGGCAACAGTCCTATTGCTGATATTGTTGGGGAAGAAAATGCCCTCCAAGACAGAAACAACAAGTAGTATTTCAGCAAAGAAAGTTACTCCTTAAAATTGTAAATAAGTTTAGCAGAATAGTTTTCTTCCTCACAAGACAGGAAGAAAAAGGGACACTTCTCACAAGCCATCTGTAACTTACCAGCCATGGCTTTAAGAGTAAGGAGTCTGATGCTTTCACCAATGTCCCTGTCATGTTCTGACATGCTGACATACATAAAACACTTGTCACTATTGCCATGGAACATTTTATCAGACTCCCTGCACATTTTAGGTCTTTAGACAACTGGAGCTGAGACAATTTGAGGTCAGAAACATAGATAGAAACTTGAAGTAAAAGAATCCACTACTTTCGCATTAAGTCAACTTATCAAATGAAGCTCAAGAGGTAAGGAGAGAGTGACTTCTCAAAGCATGTGTTACAAGCACGACCCGCTTCAAGCACTTTCCCATAAATATCAGCTGAAAATTAATTAAAAATTCCTGAAAGTCTGTTCTTATTCTAATACAGCAGCTTCTATAGCATATCTGCTGTAATAATAGAGACACTTAAATACTGTGCAATAAGTTCAGCTGAGACTTACTTCACAGGATTTATTTAGCTGTGAACATCTGCTGATGGTCTGTTTCTTTATCCATGGGAAAAAAAAAAGTGCAGATCAGGTATGATCAGCTGATTTAATGTCTTGCTGATGATAAAAGGCAGTAACCACATTTTAGTTTGGCCATCTACACATCCCGTTCCCTACCACATCTGACTATGCGCTCTTACCAATTCCTTTGCATAGGTTCTGGCATTCATTAGACCCTTCATGAAGCCAATTTACTGTTCAGTGACTCAATGGCACTGAACCAGCACAACTCCCTCCTCACAAACACACACACCTCCACATTTTATATGAAGTCTAACAAAAAAAAACCCCTACCCTATCACGATATTCTTTGAAGAATAAATCCCTCACAAAGCTCTCCCCCTGCATTTACAATTGTGACTGTAGGGGAGGCAGAAAAGGCAATGGCAAGTGGGAGACTTCATAACTGCGGTGGCCTTTTTCTTACACAAGGAGAGAACTTCTACACAGCTTTCACCTGTTCCAACAAGGTCAGAAATTTGTTTCTCAAAATACAATACTTGCAATACTAAGGGCATGGGCCATCAATGGACAAAAACTTGTGCTACTAATAGAGATGAGAGTAACACATTCACTGATTTTAGTAAATAATAGTCTCTAATTGCAATCTAAATTAACAAGTAAGAAGAACCAAGAATAAGCCAGAAATGCAAAATCCTGCCAAGTCCCCTTCTCCACTTCTCTGATAGGACAGGAAAATTCCCAACTGTCACACTGTCTGGGGACTTGCCTCCTATGCTTTTAAGTAGACAGGAACAACAGGGCTCTCACAGTACAAGTCAGATGCCAAGGAATGTTGCAGCATAAATATCTTTACAGTCATGAAAACAAAACTTACTGTACTGGAGTTCAGAGCACGACGTGCATTTTAGAGAAATTTGAAGGATGCTACGGATATAAAGGTAGCGGCAAATCCAGCTGTACATCTACCTTACATAACTGACAAACTACTAGAAACCTAAGAACGTGTGAGCTCCTAATAACTCCCTACCACGGCAGCTTAATTGCTCTTTGCAAACCTGGGAGGAAGGCTGCTCTGTGAGTTTATACAACTACTGCCAGACAACACAAAGGTAAGGAAAGGCAACTACATGTTGGGAATGTGCAACTCCTCCAGACAGATAATGAAGATAACCTCAGCATAAACCAACCTACTCTTTACAGACCATAATGTTAGAGAAATGAAATTTCATATAATGTATGAAATAATTTTCTTTGAGTAGGAAACATCTTTCAAATATATATTTGAAAACTTTCATGTATTTGATGGTTTTATTTCTCTCTCAGGTTTGTGTGATAGAAGTCTTAAGTCCTCACAAATTTGTTAGTATTTTTGTATAAAATAGTCATAACTTACAACACATTTGGTTCACTACTGAGTGCAGCACAGATTACAATACAGATAAGCCATGAGTCACTTGCCTCTGCTTTCAAATATAATGAAATAAAGACTTAGTTGAAATTATCACAGAGAAAATTCTCACATGCTTTGTCTTTTCTGATCCAAAAGCTAAAAAAAGACAGTAATTCTTATTACACAGATAGACCATAGTATAAAACTTCCTTTCAGCACTTACATCTTTTCATTATCTGTGACTGCTTCTCTCTTCACTGACCGAAGCTGAGAAACTGTACCTCTAAGTTTTCAGAAACCAGGTGAAGAACAGATGACCCCAAGTAAGGAACAAGCACAACTTAAGAAATAAAAAATACCTTTCAGAAACTCAAGGCTTAAATTTTCTACCATTTAAAAAGGGGAGCACACTCCCCCCTTGAAACCTGTTTTCTTCAGATGGGACCTCAAGAACTGAGGGTCCCACACTACCAATTGCTTGTGAAACAGTCACAACACTAAAAAACTTTTGAGTCTATCAACTGGCAGAGCAATCACCATAATTCAGTAAAACTGCTTTGAAGAGTTTTCTCCCCTGCTCTATGAAGGGTATGATGTAAACTATAAGAAAGTATGGACTTAACAGTCAGCATGCTGCTATGTATTAAAAAATAATGAAGACATACTGCCTATCATACTATCATCCACAACAGCAGTAAGCAGGGATCATACACCTTCATAATCTATACATGATGTTGAACTAGTACATCATCAGCACCAAAAACATCTCAAACAAGTTTTACAGGAAGATCAGAAATTGCTTCCCGATTATTGCACATTGGCATTTTCCTTCTATATATGAGTGATAGTGGTACAGTGTCTCTCAGCCAGTGCATGGGAAATGGAGGATATCCTTTGTTGGGAATAAGCCCAGCATGTTACTTTTCAATTTGAAAGTGTTTAGGTTAAAAGTAGGAAGCTCACATTTCTGTTTGTGAAGATAAACAACTTTTTTCCTATGCTTGTAAATACTGAGAAATAGGTAATATATCATTCACCAGGCATTCTTTTTATATTGTTTGCACAATTTTCTGTGTAAAGGATTAGACTGTTCTGGATGGAACACACAGTTCTAAAAGACTGATATACCAAAACTCAGAATTAGCTTAAAGGCCAAAGATGCACTCAAGTGTCTTTTTATTAATGGAAAGTTTTTTCTTTTAAACTTGGCAGCCCCAAAGCACAACTGTAATATGCTACTTCATAACAACCCTGCTTTCCAGTCATTTCACAGTTCTCAAAATGAGCAAGCTACGGTTAAAGACCAACATTTCCCATTCTATGTCATGACTACTATACTTCTATTTTACATTTTTTCCCAGGGAATGAAACATTTTTCTACACTATATATTGTTTCAGGATAGAAAAGAAATCTCTTAGCACAATTGAATTTCATGGCTGCTTTCTATTTTACCTAAAACTTCTTAGGTAAGGGCTGTATTGAAGGAGATTAACAACAGTCTTCTAAAATATACAGCCTCGTCATATGAGCTTCAAAATGACAGCTGAGGCAGCAGTAATCCAGAATGACCTAATACTGCCAATCAAAAGACATGAAAATGTCCTAAAAGAAATCAAAATCTCACACTCTAGTCCTAATTCATTCTATTGATGTCAAAACGCCAGCCACAAATATACAAAGAACTGCATCATTTACGTCATAGCTTTTGCCATGCAGAAGCCAGAAATCAGTTCAGAACATCTTTCTGTAACTCTTCACAGCACCCATAAACCATTTAAACGACAGCTAATTGGTCTTAAGGACATGAAGTACAAGGTGTGGATAGGTGTTTCTCTCTAATTGTATCCCTACCATATAAAGACACAAGGGAGAAAAAAGACAATCAGTAGACCCCAAAATAACGAAAGGATGAAAAAGTTAAGACTTAGAGTGATAAAATTGTTCTGAAAGGCTATGACCATAGAGGTAAGTGTGGAGCGTGCCACACATGAGAAACCTCCCACATCTTTTAAAGTGGAAAATGACAGACTTGTAAGGTTAGATATCTGATGATCATAACCCCTTGTACAGAACTAGTGAGAGCACTCTGTCACCAGGCTGAGAGAAAATACTAATCTATTTCAGATAAATGCTTTTTCTGTCTGTGACTGAACTGAACACAACTCTTTGGTCAATTCAGTCACAAGTAGGTTTAGAAACAGCTAACCTGGAAGCCTACAATCAAACCAAAGTATGTTCATCCTTAATTTACAATCCAGAATTGTTCCAAACTAGTATCAAGAAAGAAATAAAGGGGGTGAACCAAGGTATTAAAAAACTGCCTTTACTCATATCTCCTTCAGTACAAGTTTGTAGATTTTGGTGCCTTAATCTGTGATTATGTTATTTGAGGATTAACTACTAAGGAAAAACTAGGTTTTTCTACAGTTTTTCTAAAACTTTCTTTTCTAAATCTAAGGAAAAAACATGGTTTTTTTTTAAGAATGAGCATTTTTGAGGCAAATTCAAAACAAGAAGATGGTGATAAATAGTAATTAAACCAGGCAAGTAGAGGACCTAAAAAAAAAGATAAACAAAATAATTTAAAATAGCATGTATGAAAGGAAAGAAATACCAGGAATGGCTGGTTTAGTTGAAAAGCCACCCAATTTGAAAAATCATAAATATTTCTAGCTATAAAGAGATCCACATACCCAAAGCAGGTATTGTATTAGAAACCAGACCCATTATAAAGATATTCTTGGAGAAACTGAATCATTGAGTAGGCAAGAAATACTTGCCCTTGAAACGTTTCCAGTTTATAACTCCAACAACCCTGAACTAGGACAGTGCTAGGATATCAAATGATTTTTCCAAAACCACCTGAAAAGAAGCCAGAGATGCTTCAGGATTTATTTTTTCTTAAGGAGCTTAATATCTTCTCTACACCAAAAGTACATTGCTTCTAGCCTCAACAGGGAGTTTTCTGCCAAGACTGCAGGAAAGTAAAAAAAAAAATCCAGAACACAGAATATTACACTCAATTAATTACACGCTTAATTGCTCTCTTCTTTTAACAGCCTAATGAATAGAGCAAGTTTCAGTTTCAGTATGTATAGGTAGCCCAAAGTTTCAAGTCCAATAAAGGAGACAGGACTGATTTGAAATGTCTGTGCTAAGATCAGACATGTTCATGTAACCAGTACTAAACACTCAGAATAAATAACACCTATGGCCCTTGCTTTCCACCCTGAGTATCCAGGAGCTAACATGTAGGGGTTTTTCTGTACAACCCGAAACAAGAACATTACATGCCATGGAAGCTGACAGCTTCAATTAAACTTAAGAGAATCTGACACATCTTAGATCCCAGGCCAGTGGACCACCATGTGTCAGTGGAGCTTCTTCCTCTCTTCACTTCTTTGGCCAGGACCTGGTTGCACTATTGACTCAACTTACATTTCTGAGTCAGTAGACTGAAAAGTATCCCAAGGCACACACAACTTTCATTTCAACCTTCCCGAGGCACACATCAAAGCGATAGACCAGGAAGCCAGCTGGCAAGAAGTAGGTTCCAAATGTTTGCATAAACTGCAAGTTAACTATTAAAACTACTGGCAAACAGCCCAATTCCAGTCAGAGGCACTTGCCCTCATTAAAGCCCAACAAAATAAAACAAACACAAAGTCTCTGAGCTAAGCCACTCAAGATGTTACCTATGTAAAACAAACATTTCATTTTAATGGTCAGATTCAATTTGGCTTTTACTCACTCTCAGCACTGTGTACCTGCATAGGGCATCTTCTTGCCATTTAAAAGCAAACCTGCCTGTCCTTTCCAATAAACCAAAAATCACCTGATCACCTTCTTTCCCCTCTACTAACAGCTCTGCACACAAAAGAAGTAACTGGGGTGATTTTTAAATTTTAAGAAATGCATAGTTCTCTCAGACATTCCTAGTCTCAAATGCCATACCTATCTTGTTGAAAATTCTGCAGGAAAAGCTGATGCATGCCATTTCATTTACAGGCAATATTATGATACCCCTTGTCAACTCTTTTATAATCCTGAAGTTCAAGAGTCATTTTTTGGTTTTGCAATGGAAATTTAGCTTTGGCATTAACAATGGAGAGAATGGGCACATGTACACAGATAATTCAGTCAGACATGAGCTCAGTCAGACCGTACTCCAAGCTGGCCGGACATGAGCCAGCTCTAGTTCACAATTCATGTAGCTGTGTTAGCATAGCACTGTGCCCACACTAATAAAACCTGCTGAGAAGCAGGGTATATTAGGCTGGGCACAGTCCTACACTGTCTGGCCAACTTCAATCAAGGACAGAGGATGCTGAGTCTGTCTGCACCCATCCACGTACATATGCACTCCTGCTCTGTAAGACTCCGACTTCTGTGCATCTCTTCTCCTGAAGATTTTTTTCTTAGGTTGTAAACTAGAGGGCTAGTGCACAGCACCATACATTTGAGATTTTAAGTATCCTCCTTGACCATAGCCATGGTTAATTCCTTGTAGCTGTTCCAGTGAAGACTAAAAAAAAAAAAAATATTAAAAAATTACTAGCACTACAGGGCAATGAGGGTCTAGGGCAATCGAATGGATTCTATTTACACAAAAGTACTTCCAAGAACTCTGAAACACAACTGTCCTTTATAGTAGTAGTATTTCCCCCAGGCATTTATTCGGTTGTGGAATTCAAGAATTATAACTCAGTTCTTGTCAACATCTCAAAAACAGAGGACGCATTTTAAGTAGTATTCACTTCTATCTCAAAGTAAACAAACAAATAGAAAATTAAGCTATTCATTGGAAAAACAGTGAATCCTAGTTCTTAGAAAAAGCCAGAAAATGAGACTATGAAAAGAGATCAGGTTAATACAGCAAATCACTAGTTCTTTAAAGTTTTGCTCCAAAGACACATGCAACTAAACTCATCTTCGCCTGTGCAAGGAATTACTGTGTTCCAAGGATGGAAAAAACCCATGTCTTACTAATCTACTGACACAGAAACCAAAGGACAGGTGTGCATCTCTGAGCTCAAATAACTAGCCCAAAAGATCAAGGAATAAAACTGTAACATGAACACATTAATAACATGGAGTTTTCCTTAATAACAAATGCCCTGGAGCAGCTTAAGGCTGACACAACTTCTCCATTTTATATTTTCTTCATTTAAAAAGGAGATTAAAAAAACCAAAACAGCCAACCAAAACAGATTTAGTGAGCTACATACTTGATTTTTAGGAAATGCAGTAAGAAACCATTCAATTATACAAAGCTATCTGTGCCAGCCCCTTCAGTCTTGCCCGTGAAAAGGCAGACAGGATAAAAAAAGCCACTTACTAGAGCATGAGACTTCTCTGTCTGTTTCAGAGTAACTTCTCACCTATCTACTTCTACCTTTAATTTTTCTATTGTCTAAAATAAGCAATCCATGTTTTGAAATGAACTATTGATTGTTGACTAAAAAAAAAAAAGAAGTCATGCCAGTATTTAAGATATGTATCTTCAGCAGCCTTCAAATTCAAAGCCATTGATGTGAACAGAAGTTTAGCTTATTCAAAAAGCAAATTTAATAATTTTCTTATACACAACAGCATTTCAAAAATAGAACTCATAATCTGCATTTATGCTTCAACATTCATCATTTGGGTCCATTTGTATACTCATGTGTCACTGTGAATGTAAAACCCATAAAAAGGTATGATCCAAACAAGTTCAGGCAGATTCAGGTACCAATAATCAGAGAATGGTGACAAAGGAAGATGGTTTAAGAAAAGATTTGTGTTAATTTTCATTAGAATAGCCTGCATGCTACAAAATTGCTAGATAGTATTAGTCAATATTTAGGTTTGCAATAGTGTCTGTTAAGTGATCTGAAATCTAATACGGAGTGTTTATCTCTTAGCTAAAAATTACTTATCTGACTTCAGAAACATAAATTCAGTATTCACAAAGGATTCTATGAGAGTGAGATTTTTGAGAGAGTAAAAAATAAGTATTTTTCATTTTGGTTTACAATATATGCAAGAATACTCAAAATACTACTGGCTACAACGAGTTCTAACAAACATTCACTGCTAGTGACAATCAAGACAATGAAATAATTTTTTGGCTAAGTGGCAAATGTTGGACATGCACCTATAAAGTACTATAGCTGTAAAGTTCATGTATCGCACACCTGCAATAAAAATCTCAGTGCACAATTTTCAGAAAGAAGCTGAACCTTACCCTTAGTGACAGAAGGAATGCTTTTTCTGTCTAAATTACTTAAATTGAGTAACTAGTCCATTCAAGTTTGAAAAACTCATCAGACTTTGAAAATCTGGGAGTTTGTCTTACCCAATCCATTAATTAAAAAGATGACAGACTAAAAAATGCTTGGAGAGCTATTCTTTAAACCTTAAACAGAACAATGTCAATAGAAACAGTGTTCAGCTTCTAACTACAGCTAATACTTCGTCTTAAATACAAAAATATTTGTTGTCCCCCTGCCCTTTGTTATCCAAGGTATGGAACAGCTCCATTTAACAAAATATAAGTTGGTTAGAGCCAAATTAGAGAAACAGATAATTTACATCCGAAGAACAACCCAACACAAATGACACACAAAGAACTCATGTATAAAATTTTACCTTTCTTTAAATGCAAAAATCTAATAATACAAGTAAACATAACCAGACTACAGAATTGTTCAGATGGGTATACTGTTGTGTTTAGACATGTACATACAACAGGTATATAGTGCCTATGCCACAAAGAAAAATCATCTAGTTGCAACTCCCCTGCTATGGGCAGGGACCCCTTCCACTAGACCAGGTTGCTCAAAGCCACATCCAACCTGGCCTTGAACATTTCCAGGGATGGGGTATCCACAGCCTCTCTGGGCAACCTGTTCCAGTGCCTCAACACCCTCACAGTAAAGAACTTCTTCTTGCATCTAATCTAAACCTACCTTCTTTCAGTTTAAAGCCATTACCCCTTGTCCGATCACTACATGCCCTTGTAAAAAGTCCCTCTCTGGCTTTCTTGTGGGCCCCCTTTGGGTACTGGAAGGCTGCAGTAAGGTCTCCCTGGAGCCTTCTCTTCTCCAGGCTGAACAACCCCAACTCTCAGCCTGTCTTTGTAGGGGAGGTGCTCCAGCCCCCTCTGGCCATCTTCATGGCCTTCTCTGGGCTTGCTCCAACAGGTCCATGTCCTTCTTATGCTGGGGGTCCCAGACCTGAACACAATACTCCAGGTGGGGTCTCATGAGAACAGAGCAGAGGGGCAGAATCACCTCCTTTAACCTGCTGCCCACACTTCTTTTGATGCAGCCCAGGATGCTACTGGCTTTCTGGGCTGCGAGCGCACATTGCTGGCTCATACTCACTTTTTTATCCACTAATGCACCCACGTCCTTGTCTGCAGGGCTGCTCAATCCACTCATCGCCCAGCCTGTATTTGTGCTTGGGATTGCTGTGACCCATGTGCAGGACCTTGCACTTGGCCTCGTTGAACTTCATGAGGTTCGCAGAGGCCCACCTCTCAAGCCTGTCAAGGTCCCTCTGGATGGCATCCCTTCCCTCCAGGGTGTCAACCGCACCACACAGATTGGTGTGGTCACTGTAATGCCTTAAACGTAATCAAGATCATACAGGGGCGGGGAGGGGGGCAGGCGGATGACAACGACCCAGAAATAAACTAAAGAAAATTAACTTACAATTAATCTAAAATTTATGATCTGAATGAAGACTTCTTGGCTGATTTAAAAAATAGTTAAAAAAATAGTTCAACATTAACAACTCTTATAGTTTGTCCAGAATGTGAATAAAATTACTTAAGAAGAACTGTACATATTTTTAGAGTCTGGTCAGCTATTCTGCACGTAACATTCACATATATATCCTACTATTTATCTCCTACCAAGCCAAAAACCCCCTAGTGAATGCACTGTAGAATCAAAAACAAAAGAGTGAAATGCAGGTGTAGTTTTCTGTACCACACCCTAACACCAGAAGGCTTGCTGTTAAGTCTCCCTAAAACCAACCTGCAGAGATATAACGTAGAGTCAACCTACAGTTAAGCCCTTCAAGAGAAGAGCTTCTCAGGTGAAAAGCTGCAATTCAAGTAGGGCACTGAGCAGAAGCTACAGCCAAGAGCCATACTTGAAGCCACACAACAACATTTCTTTGCCAGAACAGAGAATATTTACTGTCATGACTCTGTCACTACATATCACATTTTAAAGACAGTAACGAACTATTTCACAACAAAGCAAAATTATTATCTTGAAAGTAAGCTATATAGTCCCTATCGAAGAATTCCTTTCTGATCAGCTATCAAAAAACTACTTTTTCTGGCAAAGCTCCATTTGAATTTCCTACTGCCACCAGCCAGTTTTGGAACTGGTAGCAAAAGGCAAATTACTGGCTGTTTTTTCAGTAATTCAATATGTTACATTAATTAATTATGGTTAGCTTGAATTTCCTTTATCGTGAAAAGTCAGAGAATGTAGACATGAATTTGCAGAAGTAATTTTCCAACATGAAAACCTGAATGGCACCAAACAACTGAGTTTTAAAAGAGCAATATCAGCAACAACATGTATTACTTACTGGTATATAATAGATATTCATTTTAGGGGCTTCATTGGCAGTCATTAGCATTCCTAAAAAGAGATTTCCACATTTAAAAATATTGGTCACAAGAAGATAACACTACTTTTAAAAAAAAAAGTATATACTTGAGGCAGTTAATTCACATGAAGTAGATTTGTACATAGGACTTAAAATATCTTTCCAGGAAAAGAAACAGGAAAAATGGAAAATTTGCTGGCACTGAAAAAAAAACAACCACCAAAAACCATTAGCATGGCAACCTGAGTATCTGTAGGGAAAAAACTCCTCATGGGTTAGAGGAGGAGGGGTGAAATCACATTACCTGTATGTCGCTCATTCAGTACATATTCTTGGCCTGCAATGGAACAGCTAATTGGGAACCATAATAAAATGTTGCATCAAATGCCAAGGAAAGGTCTGATAGCAGCACAATTAATGAAGCTTTGTTTCCTACATATTTATCCCCTTTTGTTCTCTATCTTAACTGTTCAAGCAAGCCTAAGTCCTGACAACTGTGTGCTGCCAATTTTCATAAGAAATTTAAATAGTTCATCCCATAATACTGTTCAGAACAAATCCAGTTAGTATTGCACTTAAAACCTACCTTGGGCATAAACTTGTATTATTAATACAAGGGGGTTTGGGTTTTTGTTTGTTTTTAAACACACACCTATATTCTAAACAAAGTTATAATTCATAACATGGTTTACACCTTTCTTCATATTTCATCTTGGGAAATCAACACAACAGTAGCTTCTCAACGCAAAATGAGAGACAGGATATTGTGGCTTCAAACGCAGTAATCTTAGTGACACTAGCCAACCAGGGCAAATGTAAAATTTGAAATATCTATGAATGCACCTAAGAAACACCATGAATAACAGTTGTAAATACTCTGATTATAAAAACTACTGTAGAAATATTAAAACCCATGGAAAATCTCCAATCACCAGAAGACTTCATGTTAAGTTCAAAATGAAAAATACTCTCAATTTCCTTCTATATAAGAAAGTAAGAAGGACATTTGGCACATACTTTTACGTTTATCTCAATTTTGTCTCTCCAACATAGCTGATCACCAGGTAATACAAGAGATGGAATATGGAGAAGAAAAGAGCAATCAAGTTAGATAACATTCTGATCTAAAAGTACTGTAACATATGCCACTGAAACTATGAATAATTGGGTCAATTACTACACACCCAGAGGGTGGAAATATAATTTACACCCAACTAGAGGAACGCAATTAACATGGGTGGAGTAATCCTTCCTACCTAATCCTTTTATTAAAAATACACAATGCAGTTGGACTTAAAATGTCAGAAAAAAAAGGGGGCTTGCTTTCCTGGCAAAGCAAGAAATTTGTGAAAACTTAGTCAGCAAACTGAGGCTAAAAGCCATACCCTGAAAGGTTTCCAAGCAATTTAAGGAAAAATCAAGAATTTATACTATATACGTATATACACACACAATGTACTATAGTATATAGATTACATGCTCCCTTAACATACCAGCATACTCACTACTATTTCAAGAGACAAAGTATTCCTCCATTGACTGAATATGAATCACTAGAGATAAAAGGACAGAAATTAATTCTGCAGGTGCTTCAAAGATGACAGTAAAGGGAAAACCTCCTCTTTGAGAGTCTTCCACAAACAATTAAAGAAGGGAAAAAACAGACTTCAGAACAGTACATGGGCTTATAATACAAGGGAAATAAAAGAATAAAAAAAAGGAACAACTCTGTGAAAGGAGAAGTCTATTCCACACATTTTCATTGTTTCAGCTTGTTAGTTTTAACCAGTTTTTATGGGAAGAGAGACCACACCCTAACAAACTACACAGCAGTCTAGTTTGATCACTTTAAAAGGGAAATAAATGAGAACTCTTTTTTTCAGAGAAGAGATTTTAATAAGACCATCTTTGGAAAGTGATCTGCAATACAGTATCATCAATTTAAAGGAATGAAAACACGAGTATGAAGTGGTAGTAAATGGGAGAAGCAGTTTTAAAAAATGCAAATTTGTAACTTAAAAAATGTCTTACAGTAATTGAAACAATTGAGGCACAGATTTCTACACACTGAGGATGCTGTTACGTTTCATTTATATTCTACGACTTAACTGAAGCTGAGTCATGGCTACTCAGCAAGTGGTAAACCTTTTTTCCCCTAACCCCCCTCTGTGCATGTGTGATCACAGAAAAGAGATTCATAACTAGTTTAAGAGATCCACTAAAGTTTATCATCAAGTAGTTTGGTCAAAGCTACACAAGGATTTGCTTCCCATGAAAGGCAGTAATACTGAAGCTGGTTGGTAAAATAATTTAATTTAAAAAAAAAAAAAACAAACAACAAAAAACAACAGCTACAACAAAACTCCTACAAAACTACTGAAAAAAAAATTCACATTATACTGATCCACAGTTTACCATAAATCTTAGACTCACAGAACAGTTTGGGTTGGAAGGGACCTTTAAAGGTCATCTAGTTCAACCCCCCTGCAGTAAGCAGAGACATCTTCAACTACATCAGGTTACTCAGAGCCGGGTCCAACCTGACCTTGAATGTTTCCAGGGATGGGGCATCCACAGCCTCTCTGGACAACCTGTTCCAGTGCCTCACCACCCTCATTTTAAAGAATTGCTTCCTTATATCCAATTTAAATCTACCCTCTTCCAGTTTAAAACCTATGCCTCTTGTCCTATTGCTACAGATCTTGATAAAAAGTCCCTCTCCATCATTCTTACAAGATGGCTTTATATACTAGAAGGCTGCTATAAGGTCTCCCCAGAGCCTTCTCTTCTCCAGGCTGAACAACCCCAACTCTCTCAGCCTGTCTTCAGAGGTGTTCCATCCCTCTGATCATTTTTGTGGCCCTCCTCTGGACCTGGTCCAACAGGTCCCTGTCCTTCCTGTGCTGAGGACCCCAGAGCTGAACGCAGGACTGCAGGTGGGGTCTCACCAGAGCAGAGGGGCAGAATCCCCTCCCTCGACCTGCTGGCCATGCTGCTTTTGATACAGCGCAGGATACGGTTGGCTTTCTGGGCTGCGAGCGCACATTGCCACGTCATGGCCAGCTGGATCACCCACCAGTACCTCCAAGGGCTGCTCTCAATCCCTTCATCCCCCAGTCTGTATTGATACCAGAGGTTGCCCCGACCCATGTGCAGGACCTTGCACTTGGCCTTGTTGAACCTCATGAGGTTCACGTGGGCCCAGTTCTTGAGCTTGTCCAGGTCCCTCTGGATGACATCCCATCCCTCAGGTGTGTCAACCGCACCACTCAGCTTGGTGTCATCTGCAAACCTGCTGAGGGTGCACTCGATCCCACTGTCCGTGTCATTGATGAAGATATTGAACAGTACTGGTCCCAATACAGATCCCTGAGGGACACCACTAGTCACTGATCTCCATCTGGACATTGAGCCATTGACCACTATCCTTTGGATATGACTATCCAACCAATTCCTCATCCACCAAACAGTCCACCCATCAAATCTGTATCTCTCCAATTTAGAGAGAAGGATGTTGTGGGTGACCTTGTCAAAGGCCTTACAGAAGTCCAGACAGATGACATCCATAGCTCTTCCCTTGTCCACTGATGTAGTCACTATTTCAGAAATATTTCAGAATGTTTTATGTTACAATGTAGTTTCACTTTTTCATTTCTTTAATTTTTATTTTAATTGTGACAAAGCAGTGTGAAAACTATTTCATAAGGGTGAGATTAGGGTAGGGGCTTTCTGAGCAGCAGTTTCACATGAACTGTTAAAACACAAACTAGGCAAAGATGTCCTGGGTTTCCTGTGCCATGCTGGCTTCACAAACATTCAGTGGTGTGGTGCTCAGAATGCTGGGGCACCAATGAGAGCACTGAGCTATAGCCATACTGGTACTTAAATGATATTATATTTCCAGCTTTCCACAACTGCAAGCTCATATTACTGAAGGTATTTCCTCATTTTCAGAAGTTCAATCATTATTATTCTTTAAATTCTGAATAAGCATGAGGTGGTGCTAGGCATCTTAAATTCTGGAGCAAGAGTATTTATGACAGATGTGCAATGCACCACCTCTTATCTTAAATATCTTAATTTCTACTGCAACTTGTGCTTGTTTTTCCCCTCCGTCTCCACATGATTATAAAATACAACCTAGTTTTCATCCAACAACAGTTCTTACCAAAAGACATCAGCCTGTCCCCCTACAGATGTGTTCAAAGAAAGAACAACAAGAAAAGCAGAACTGACTTAAGGAGGAGACATGGGACAGGACTGGAACACACAATCTAGATCACCGATCTATAGCACAGACACATGAAAAAGTAACATCCAATAAGCAACATTAGGGAGATATGTGCATGCAATTCTTTGCGCTACAAGATTCTTCCTGCAGAGTATCATGAAAATAGTTCTGCAAAAGCACTTGAGGCGTGTCTATCTACCACAGAGGCTACAGAGCGTCCATAGTTGAGTTATGTCCATCCTTGTTGATACTCAATCTTGACTGGTTATGACCTCAGCAACATGATCAGACTTCGAAGTTGGGTCTAACTTCAAGTTTGGCCCTGCTTTGAGCAGGAAAATATATGACCCCCAGAGGTCCCTTCCAACCTGAATTATGCTAAGATTCTACATAGTCAAGTAACTAACTTCTGTTTCACTCCCTGTCACGAGCCCTTCGTTATCAATGCTGCATGAATGTTAATTCACTCCTGGGTTCTCTTTTGGATCACATCAGTAAACTCATCAAATGTAAAACCTGGACAAAATGATAATGATAATTCACTCCAATTACCTTTCTCTGTAGCTACCACAGATGAGAAACGATCAGGTTTATCTGCCTCCATGTTGCGCAGTCCACACTGTTACCACACATTTATTCTCAAATACACCCAAATGAACTCATACACACAACCAGTGCACACAAGATGTACCCTCAGCACCATGCCATAAAGTCCCTGTTTTGGCAGGCTTTGATTCTTTGCTTATGTTATTTCTGGCACTTTAATCTGGGAAAAACAAATATATGGAACACAAATAAAAATGGTATCTATGTCTTTCTGAGGGCTCAGAAAAACCTAGCCCAATTCCTAAGTAGTAAAACACCATTCTGCTTCAGAGGGGGGCTAAACCTGAGCAGCATGGAAATAAGTTAATATTTTCATCAGAAAGGTCCTGCAGACCATTACAGTTTTGCTGCTGCTGCATAAGGTTAAAAATGCCCAGCATCTCAGCAGGGATCAGTATTTAAGTGCTCATCTTACAAAAAACAAAAAACCAAAACAAACAAAAAAAAGAGACATTCTTAACTGAAGCTGGCAGAAAAGACAAGATAAGTTTTAACTCGTTAGAAATCTCAAATTCACTTATCTACAATCTTGAATTTGAGCTGCTAGTATGAACCAAAGTCCAAGTCGCTCTATCTTCACTGCTACCTCTCTCTAAAATTAAGATAATAGAAGAGTTTGCAACATAGGCATTCTGGGGATCAAGAATTTTGCCCTGTGCCGTGCTAGTAGCCCTAGTTTTTATTTCATCTTGTTCAGTACTGCTTTCTAAAAAGAAAGCAGGTATCACATAGTAGTTAAGAACCAAGCAACTCAGATCAAGCAGGGAAAATTAAGGTCAGTTGCAATCTGAGGTACAATCAAAGCACATGTGGACATACAACTACCATTTTGTAAAATATTTTTACTTATAAGGTAGGATCTGGAAACTGGTTAAAAGTGACCCTCAGTTTTGACCTCTACACATAAAGTTATGAGACACATCAAATTTCAAGAGTCACAAAAAGCATGCACATCTGTGCACTTGGGAATCTACACTTGTCCTGGGTTCAGCTGGGAATTTTTACAGGAACCTGGCAGGTGCGGGGCATAGCCGGGGCAGCTGACCTGAACTAGCCAAGGAGCTATTCCACACCATGTGACATCATGCTCGGTATATAAATGGGGGGGGGGGGGGGGGGAGGGGGCGGGCGGGGGTAGCTCTTGACTTTCGGTGGGGGAAGTGGCGGAATGTCAGGTTTCGGGTGGTGAGCAGTTGCACTGTGCATCACACTTTTTGTATACTCTTTCATTAGTACCGTTGTTGTTGTTGTAATTTTTTTGTGTTGTCCCAGTAAACTGCCTTTATCTCAACCCTCGAGGTTCCAGGGTTTGGTTTTTTTTCTTTTCTCTCCTTCGTCTCCTCCCCATCCCACCGGAGGGGGGCGGGAGGAGTGAGCGAGCGGCTGCGTGGTCCTTTGTTACCGGCTGGGCTGAAACCACGACAACACTTAAAGCCAAAGTATTCAATCTAAGGGAGGGCACAAATAGTTGTAAATACTTGTAAAAATTTGTAAACTTGCTGTAATGAGATTTTTCCTAGCTCTAGAAAGCAAGCTCTAACTCATCTGGGACTTAGCCAAGAGACAAAAGGCCAAAATTCCTATTCCTATAAAAACACCTCAGATATCTGAAAGAGCAAAAGAGGTCAATCGCTCAATTGACAGTACAGCAGCTTCTAACTGCAAAGAGGCTCCAATTTAATGGAGATGCAGAGGAAACAATGACACTGACTAACAAGTAACCATTTTTTCCTAGCTCTGTCATAAGGAGGAAAGTAGACCCAATTATATCACCTAAACAGAAAAAAGACCACAGCTTGGGTTAACATGAGCTCTCTCTTTTGAACTTAGCAAGACACTAATATATTTAACGTACCTGAATTTGGGTAGAGGCAGACATCATTGATATCATATTCTGGCTCCATTGAAGTAAATATCTTCCCCTGAAATTGTAGGAAGAAAAACATTACAAAGAACTCCAAACATAATTAAATTTACTAAATCTAAACATTAAGGACAGCCATTACAGAAGCTAAGAAATATGATGGAATAAAGATGGAACAGATTTTGCAGAGCAATAAAATGTTATTGAAGTATCTGAACGTAACACAAGGATCTCAATATTGTATTTTGTCTCTGATCTCTTACAAGGAATGTAGCTTACTGGTTACTAAAGACACAACAACGTACAACAGCATCTCTATTTTCTCAGCTCACACTTCTGTGTTGAAAATACGTGTGTCAGATTTACTTTATTTTATTTCTTGCAAAAGGCAGGGGTGAGGTCCCTAACTTCCTGGCACATTCTCAGTGTAACCCTCATTTTGTTCAACTCCATGGTAGTTTTAAAGCACTTTATTTTGGTAAATATCATTAGCTGAAATGATGGATCGGGAGTGGAATTTGATTCTGGAGCTTGGCTCATCTACCCTGCTCACGTCTACGTGAAATAAAATATAGCTCAGCACTTTATTTATAATTTATAAACTCAGTATTAAAGAGGTCTAAATATAAAATAAAAGTAGTAAAAGCATCCAGTGGTATCTAGCTTAGATCAGAATTGAAGTTATGAAGGTTATTTAAGAAAGAGGTAAAAGCAGGAAACAACATTCAAAAAAATTAGAATTGGAACAGAGTCTGAAAAACCCAGACAAAATACAGGTGCTCTTACAAGCCAACACACAAGACAGCCAGTAAGGAAGAGTCTCTAAGAACTGGGCCGCAGAATCTGAAGCGTGAGAGTACATGCCTACACGGTTCTAAATGGGGGACAGGAACACAGCAAATTTTGATCCTATTCCTCTTTTTTCTTTCCCTGCAGCAATCCCACCTACCTTTCTGGGCCCTTCCTTTCCCTCCCAGTTACATGCTGTTACCCCACCCACCTCTGGTCTCTCCCCGATGATTAATAAGAGTCCTCCCCCACCCCGGTCTTAGCAGACAAAAGCCTCATGCTCCCCACCCCAAGGCACGTCTCAGCATGGGGCTATTCTGGTATCAAAGCCATATGCTCTCCACCCCACAGTCTGCCTCTGCAGTTGGTTCCCTGCCAGAGATAGTCAGGAACCAACATTTGGGAGAGGTGGAGCCAGCTGGAACATACTCTAGGAAAGAGTCCAAAGCTATCCTTGCCTTCCAGCAGTAAGAAACCCTCCCTTTTCCCACTGTAGAGGCCACCTGACAAACCTACAGTGTTTCATTCTCAATGAGGGAAATACACATACCTAGGAAAAATGGAGAGAGGCCACTGCAGATGTTTTAAATAATAACCAATAATGTATTTGCTCTTTTAAACAATAAAAAAATAACTGCAGAGGAGCTTACAAAAAAACGCTTGCGATCACAGAAAAAATAAGAGAGGCTGTTGAAAGTTCATGAAGAAGCACAACAATAGAGAAATGACTGCGTGAATAGTCAGAAAAGAGTGCCTCTAAACTACTACAACTGCTCTTGATATGTTTCACTATAAAGCTAGAAAAGCATAGATGAAGCATGTTTTTTAGAAGGAATACAATGACTAAAGATAGTCCCTCAAACTGAACCAAGTTACAGTAGTATTACTATGAATCTGTGGGGTATCATATTTTGTGCAAGCTTCATTGACGGAAAGGTAAGAAAAAGAACGCATAATATAATGAAAGAAAGTGTTATGAAAATTAGATTTCAATTTCAGTTAGAGTTGCGAAAGGCAGGGATAAAGACGTTGCCTGCTGCAACATAATCCATTAATACAGCATAATGCACATTGTTATTTGGATCTAGGCATAGTATCTGCTTCAATACCCAAATAGGTTTCTGTGAAAATAAGCAACACCTGACTTAAATATGTCATAAACTAACTGATCTACCTTTGAAGTTAGCCCTTCCTTAAGCAGGGAATTCGAAAGACCATGTTTTCTCTGATGAAAAATTGTAACTGGATGTGTTCAAGCACACTGTGAGAAATATAGAAACCAGGGCAATAGCTAAGATACTACTTTTTATGTTTAAATCCTTCTACTGAAAGAAGCATCTTAGGCAGACATGTATGAACAGCTAAAAAATACCTAAGACTATATCTTTATACCTGACAGGCTGTTGAATAACTTCCCAGATATTGGTTTATTTAGTCAGACAGGACAAAATGCTATGTAAATTAGGACACATTAAAACCCCAACTTCCCTACACTGAATTTCAGCTTTATTAAAGCTGCATGAAAAAAAAAAAGAAAGTAAAAGTTTTTAAAAAATCTGAGTGCAGCAACATAAAAACACTTACTGTATCTTTGTTCCACATTTTTATGATTCGAGAATCTGCAGAGATAATTAAATCCAACTGACGCTGAAACTGAACTGACTTAATAGGCAGGCCATAGTGGTGATCTTTGACTATTAATGGATTACTAGACCGGAGATCATATAACAAAACCTTTAAGAATAAGAGACAGATTAAACTTACAATATTGCAAGATCAAGAGGAAGTCATGCACACTGTATCGTCACTAAAGATTTAACTAAACTTGAGATTTTTTTACTTAAATACATGGACAGGATTTATGTAAAATAAATAATTTTAAATTCTGAAAACAGCTTATTAAGTGAGCCCAGTTTATTCTGGCAATATATTTTAACCTCAGCATGCTTCAGTCTAGAAAAAATAAGAACAAATTTAAGAGCTCACCATCTTTCTTCAGTCTTTTTAATTTCTATTGAAAAAAACAAACGGTTTTCAAGGCTCTTAGTATTTCTTAAAAACTAATATTTCAGATTCTTGTGCTGTTCTTACAAGATTTAAATTTTCAGACTCCCTTCCACATTCAGTGAGTATGACTTTCACTCAGTGAAACACCACAGAATGTAATTTTTTGTTAAGGAAATTAGAGAGTACAGAAACCTACATTTTTATCTCCAAAGTTTTCTACGTAACTCGAGAAAGACCTTAAACCTTTCACACGCAAAGTGTGAATACTAATAATTTTTGGGAAAAAAACATTATCAGTTTGTGCAATAAAAAATATAATCTCCAATAAAACTTGCCTGGCATGTATACTAACATTATCACAAATACAACTTTTACATACGTATGTGCTCTTGAGCAAGCTATAGTTTTCTAAACCCATGAAAAGACTGAAGGCAGAATAAAATCCCCATACTCCACTTTAAAAATACGATGGCTATAATGAATAAATGAATCAAAATGATCCTTTATAGAAAGATAAGACAGTAAAAACAATAGCTGAAAGACAATCACTTCTGCTTCTTTAGCCCTATCAACATAAGGGAAGAGCATATATGTTGCATTGAGAAGGTACTGATACAGTCTCAAAAAGCAGCAACTTCCCTGCATACTTGACTCTTAGGTCCTAAGAAAACTGTAGAATTTGAAGTTATACATACAGTATGTAGGTTGTGAAGATTTTAAGTGGTCTCTACAGTATTCTGAAGAGACGATTGTTTGACAAAATTAATCTGCAGTTTAAGAATGACTATTACTACTCTCTATATGTAATTTATGCTCTTCTAAATACTTGCATTAATATCTATTTACATTACAACAAGTGCACTCAGTGTATGATAGACTTGGACTGGCAACTGCAAGAAGAGGATCTCTAAGAACTGTTGTAGATGAAGTTAAGTCTACCTGCCCAGTAGATGTTCCAACAGCCATATTCAAAGCTCCATCAAATTTCAGTGCTGAAATGGATGGTAGACCATCTATCCTGAAAAGCACAATGCTCATAGTTAGACGTTCTTTCAATAAAGGCTGCAAATAACTTTTTAAATGTTAAAAATAGCTAAGATAATTAATGTAAATTAATTTACAGATATCGCTCAGAAATACTGCTTCAAAAAGCTGCATTGTTTACATTCAAAACTTGTGGTTGTATAGAAAATTAGCCACTACTACTGAGATCAATAACTAAGAGACTCCTGTGTGACTAAGAAAACCCCTTATTCACACTAGCAATGAGAAAAGAAGACCATGGGCAGGTCATTTTAATACAAAGTGGGATTTATTTCTAAAAAAAATGAGAACACACTTAAGAAAAGGTAGCCTTTACTCACTCTGTGTCTGCTGTCACACTGCTTAAAGCACAGTCCAACAGCCCAACTCGATTTCTAGTTCTAGGATCCCAGCATTCCACTTTACCCTAAAGAGTTCAGAAAATAGGTTTCAAGCTTATGCAACAGATGTCTGGTATTCTGAAAATGTTTAAATAAAATTATGAATTATTTAATCTATGAATAATTAATCAAATTTCCTAGGTTGACATGAGTTGTTCTAATAATGCCATACAAGCTCCACACATTTCATTTATATTCTTTAAAAATGTGATCTGAATCAAAATCATTAACACTAAATTTCCGAAGATTATTAGGGTACACATGCTAGCTAATTTCTACAGATGGCTATACTGTAAAGCAAGATAACATTATTTTCTCTCCCATCTGCAAAATCTCAAGCATTTCAGAAACCAAGGTAGCTCAGAAATACCTGCACTATGCTCTAAGAAGTCATCTTGTTTAACAGATCTATACTTAACATAGCAAATGAGATCAAATTAATTCATTAGGTTCCTGTCATGATTTCTTCTTAGCCTCATGCAAACTAACATAAAAAAGAAACAAGCACTACTGCCCTTCTTATAAAAGGAATGTAAACATTTACCTCAGCTGTCCCCATAGCAAACAAGAAGTGTACAGGATTTATGTCACAGACATTACTCTCTCTAAAATAGAAAAAGGAACAAGTTTAATGACCTCAGAATAATTTAACACATGAACAACTGAAAAGATTTCTGTAATCACGTACACTATTGCTCAGCCTGGAAAAGCAAAAGCTGGAGGGGAGGGATGGATAGCCATGTAATAGCAGCTTCCCATACATACATTCAGAGGAGCTTACCAAGAATTTGGAGCCATCAGAGACAGCGCTCATTACTTTGAATAGGTAAGGTTCCAGCTGGATGTAGGGATATTTTTACACTATGCGGATAATTAAGCACTGGAACGGGTTGCCCATAGAGGCTGTGGAATTCCCATCCTCAGAGTTTTCAAGACCCCCTGGGAAAATGCATCTGAATTCAGTGTGACCATGCCTTGAGCAGGAAGGTGGGCTCTGAGGTTCTCTCCACCCTGAATGATTCTGCATTTCTCTGCCCATACCCACCACCTACCACCAAGCCTTGCCATACCACTCGGCTCCACTACGTTCTTAAACAACTCAATTATGTCAAAAGGTCTTCCTGATTACTCATGTTCTGAAGCTTACATCACCAACATATTCTGATGAATGGCCTGTCTTCCTTTCTCTCACCCAAGTATCCTATTTCTCAACAGGGCACCAAGAGCCCTGTATTTCTCCAAAAATTCTTCCAAAGTACAAATACTTCTCCTTACACCACTCATCCTGGTGCTGTCCAACTTCTTCTATTCAAAGCCCTCCACCTCTAATTCTGTAACTCATCCAACTCCCCCACCTCACAACCTTCTCACAACTTCAAGTGTCATCTCTCTAATTCAGATTTTACACTACACCCTTAGCTCTCCCTTAGCAGGATTTTCCCCCTTTTTTTCCTGCTGCTCAGTTTCTGTATTGTGCCTTCCCAAATACTGCTTCAACCATTAAGCTATCCTACCCACTGAGCACCAGCTGTTGCCCACCAACTAGCCGCTTTATCTAGTCAAGTCTCTTCTCATCTGCTTCTCCCCACATAAAAGAAGCCCAGCTCCTGCTCTGGTAGTGTTTTCAAAAGAATCAGACACATGCTGGAGATAGAAAAATTCTCTTTGGGCTGCTCCAGGAGCAGAAGGACAAAGACATGTCTGGGAAAGTACATAGCCTGTGGGTGTATCTCTATATGATGGCTAAATTGAGCAATAATGGCAAAGTTTTAATGAAATGCTGTGAAGATCAAGTTATATAATACTTATTACAAGTCTATATTAAGCAATTTTAAAATATACACAAAAGAAACTCAATTAAAACGTAAAAACTAGAACAAAGAATTACAGAACATAAAATAAAATGAGTCTCAGAGTCGGCATATGTTCCTTTTCAACTCTACAATGTGTTTGGGCAGTATTCACACACAATACTGAGGGTGAGCATGCTAGTAGTTTGCTTCCACCTGGTGGAAAGAAGACAGATAAACATCACGCATTGCAGATAACTTACGAAGCATCAGTTTGCAGGGAGTTCAGAAACCTTCCTTGTTCCAAATTTAGCCTGTATACTTCAGAACTACAAAGGAAAAAGCCAAAATTAATGAAAATTCTGTTGTAAGTTAGAAGGAGTTATAAAAATTCTTGCTGACTCCCTAATCTTACCACATACACAATTTTCAGAGTTCACAATCTAAAACATAAGACAAATCCATCCTTCAGTGTTAAAAATACAGAGAAAAATGTGCGTGTTCACCAGAGATATTTATTACATTGCAATATCCTACCAATTATTATTTTTCCAGGGAAAAGATGCATTAATTCATTTCTTAAGATCTTTTAATTTCCTATGATTTATGTTACATCTTGAATTGCTACTTATTTTGCTTGAAACCCTAAAGACCTAATTTTATTTTTACTACATCTTCTCACAAACTCAATTAATTATTTTATGTGATTTGACTCACACTTTAACAGCAACAAAACATCAACCAGGATAGAAAGAGTTATTTAATTTTCCTTACTTAGATGCCAATCACTTTTTAAAACAGTACATTGAACTGCAATTTTTATAACAAATTTGCAAATACATCATGTACCTGGTTTAAGAATCAAAGTATAAAAGTCTTTAAACAGTACAGAAAACTGAATTAATCTTAGTCTTCCTACATTTTCCACTCTTCACAAACAGTCTCCATTATTAATTTGGAAGGAGTTGCCGCCACTTCCAATTTTTAACTTTTTTGGTATTTTAATGTTCATTTTATTCTTCGAAAACATTGCTAACAAAAGTGAAACAAAATAACCCATTTAATCAGTACCTTGCTCCTACAAAATACAGGTCACACGATGGATAGTGATAAGAGAAATCTCTACCAAATTTTGGTATTCTTGTTCTGTAGTAATGGCCATGTTGCGAATGAAACTCCACAAACCTGTCGCACTGCAAGAAGACAATCTGAAAATAAAACAGAAAGCACTGAAACATACAGAAGCAGACAATATCCTCAACTTGTCTCACAGCACAAACTCTAGCTATTTTTTTCAAGCTCATACAGATCTATCACAATGCATTTAAATAATTTCCATTAAAATGACAGAATCAACTAGTGCATCATTCTCACTAGCCACAGCAAAGAGCTTTATTAATAAACATTAAATTAATATTCACAAGAGTGTATATTACAACCTGAAAGTGACTCTGCAAACAGAAGCAGTATAGTTATCTCAGTGTTGTGCTGCACCAAAATTAACACCTGTACTTCTTTCAGACACCAGAGTTAATAAATTTCTTCCAGGTACAATGTCGCGCAGACACCAATATGTTCATAGTACTAAGCACGTGAACTACGCATCCTGATGTACAGCAGCATCCCAGTAAATGACACCAATGACCTTTGTGCATTTTTTTGTTGTTTGTCAATTGAATAAATACATTGTTCCTTTCTGAAACTTAGACAAACATCTCAGTCCTGGAAGAGCCCACAGGGAGGCATTACTAGAAGGCTAGACCTATACTAGTAAACAAAATAGGCCAGAACCTGCCCCTATAGTCCTGATGGCAAGTTAACATGGCACAACTCATATCCACATGAAGGAATTCTTCACACTCCAGAGACAGTATCATCCACACCATCTATTACACTGATGCTGTACCTCAAACCATGCCCAGGCATTGTCAGATGGAGGAACAGTTGGCCTGGCTCAAACTTATGCCGCAATACATGCAAACAATTAAATGATATGGATAATCACAGGCTAACTATTGACTCTGAGCCTCATCCCTATTTAGCTTAGATTAGAAAAGTGCTAGTTTAGTTTGGAATATGTATAGTCCATGCATCTTCTAAAAGTAGTAGATAAGGAAGATTTTAAATTTCCTACTGCTGGACTACATTGTTAGCAATGCAAATAAGGATGCAAAGCTCAGGAAAGGTGAGGTACAAAAATTATTCTGAATCTGTCATCTTTATTTATATATCTGTGTATTCTTCCCTTACAAGACACAGATAAAGCACTGACCTAGGCTAGTACTTTATGCCTATTTATCACTAAGTCCCCCCTTACTTATGCTTTTTCTGATATGAGAAACCCTAGTGTTTCAACTTTTATTCATGGACTCACCCATCTTCATCTAAGACCAAGTAGAGTATCATCTTTCAGAAGCGTAACTACAATTTCATATGAGATTACAGATGCAGCTGCACAGTTGATGGCATAGAATGATTTTTTTCATATACATCCCAATCAATCCCTTGTGTACCTAATGCCTTTATGCTTTTAACTGGAGGTTTACAACAAGCAAAGCTCTTTATTAATCTGTCTGATGCAATGTCCAGATCAAATCTTTTCTCTATCATCATTGCAAAACAAGAAATGTCTGCATCTTCATGCATAAACTACATGAACTGTGAGAACACAAAATTAAACCATAGTTAATTTAAAAATATCAATATCACATTCTCTTAGTTCATTACCAGTAAGCCATCAAAAACCTGTTACCAGGAAAAGATGCTGTTTGGTTTTGACGAGAAAAGCGAATTTTCTTCTCACCCACTCTACCTCCAAAAAGACTTTAGAAACTTCTTGAAGGTTGCCAAAAGCGATCAAATATTCTGCTAATGACTGCCTTACCTCTAATAATTTTCTGGTTTAAGATAAATTTCTACAATATGGGACTTGAAGATATTTGTATCCTCTTTCATTAGCAGTGGATACAACTCACTGTAAATCATGTTTGTCTTTCCTTCATACTAAATTAATTTTGGTCGCTCTCAGAAACCTACAGCCTCAGGGTAGCAAAAGTATAGTCACTGATGCGTGGCAAAAATACTGAGCAGAAATACGTGTCGTTTTGCAAAGGGCTGTGGAAAAAGAGGTATTGCTCTCTCCTAAGTCTGAAACTTAGTCCAAGTCTAGAATTTTTAAGTCTAAAACTTAGGAAAGCACAGAAGTGTAACTAGCCTTATGGATACCAATATGAATGAAAGCCAATAGCATACTCTCACTGTGAAAATGCAAATAAGCCTCAAAAGGCAACCTTCTGAGGATAGTGGGAGCAGACTGGAGAGAAGCTATTTTCCCTGCGCTACTAAAGCATGAGGCAGTGTGTCTAGTGTTGGGCCACCCAGTTCAAGAGGGATGTTGAGAGCATCAAGAGGACTACCAAGACAGACAAGGGGCAGAACACAAAACGTACAAAGAAGGGTTGGAAGAATCTTAGCTTGTTTAGTCAGGCAAAGAGCACCCTGCAGGACAACCTAATAGCAGCCAGCAACAGAAGAGTCAAACTCTTTGCAGTAGCAACAGTGAAAATTTCAGATTTTCCTGGGCAGGTTGGACAGGAAGGAAAAATTCTTTACGATGAGGTAGTGCAGCATTGCAGCAATTTATTCAGTGAATTTAAGAAACTGCCATGCTTGCAGTTTTTGACAGTCCTGTTCAAGCATTAAATGACATCTGAAGGCCCCCTTCCAATCAGTATTTTTATGATTCTAAGCATTTCAAGTGTAACTTCTCAAATATTGTTCCCTCTTTCTAACATGTTCAAAATATTATGACAGCTACCTGCAATTAGTTTTCTTTCTAATGATTTGGTAAGTTTTAGGAAAATAAAATTGAAAACAACATTGTATTAAGTTGTGAAAGTAGGGCTTCAGTCTGGAATATAGTACCAATTTCAGCTGGAAAACACACACAAACCTTACTGTTCATAAGCAGTCAGAAACATATTTGAGAACACAGTGTGTTCCTCAGCCTCCCAAATAACTGTTTGGTCTGTACAACCAGAAACATTCTCCCACAGACAGACAAGTGGGAGGCTACTATACTGTATCAGTCACCCTCTTCTGCTACTTGAATTCATGCACATTCTTGGAAACCTCAGAGGGGATAAATTTTGAAAAGACTAAAGCTAGAAGGCTAGATGATAACGTCCCTGATCAAATAGAAATATTTATTAAAACCAACCTGTACCAGAAATGCTAAGGTCTCTTCTCAGAAAAAAAGTATTAAAATAACCACTTAACAAAAAAACCAAAAAAATTAAAAAAGCTTGTCCTAATGAAATTAGCAAAATTGTATGCTTAAATTTCATATTTAATTTGGAACATAACACTTTCATGAATCAGCAAAGTTTACAGAAAGAGGTAACATCCTTTTATCACACCAACTGCTGAAGAAAACAGCCAGGTGTGAAACAGAATTAGAAGTGCTAACAGTACTGGGCCTGAAAAAGGGTTGATGGTCCCAAGAACTCAACTGTTTCCTCCAGGTACAGCACTTCATAAAAAAGAAAAGGAAAAAAATATTAAAATGTTACTTCTCTCCACAATTTTGCCATCATTCATATGCTTTAATCATCATGGCTACATCACCGAAAAATCAGGCTATTAACCTACCTATAGCTATCCCACCTCTCGAAAATGGTGTATCTGTGTATCACTTGTGACAAGGGATTATGACTAAATGTCATTCTAGAAAGAACAACTAATTCTGTTTTTCACATTATTTTGTTTGTAGGATAGATAACTATTTGAACTTTTTCTCTACTACAGACAAAAGACTTTAAAAGTGGTAAGGCAAATTATAATAAAAAGGCAAAGAAAACAAACAACATTTTGAAGCTACAAAAAATGTTTATCCTGTTTGCTTTTTTAAAAAAAACCTTTTCTGTTCCAAAAGTTGTGTTGATTGACTGCCTTTACTATATATGAAAATGCATTTTAATATACATATTAAACAATTTTTTCATTTATACATTGAAAACATTAAACATACCTTTGAGTAATCATCTGATAAAATCTCAAACGTAACCACTAGAGGAGAGAGCAAGAGAATTTTAAGTCAACTAAGTAAGCAAACTTATTTGCAAACATTGGCATAAATCCTGAAAACGTTTACACTCATGCTAACCTTTAGTCATTTAAGTATTCCCCACAGGTGTCAATGCATAATGCAGGCATTGTGATAAAATCTTTAATTATATAACTTTATTTGCAAAATAACAAGTAGTTTTCTAAAACTTTAGAAACATATGAAGCATCTTGTAATCTTTTTATCATTCTTGTGTACTTGACATGGTCCTCAGCACAATGCTCAACCATGTATTTATTGGCTCGGGGAAGGTCTAATCAAATGGTTTTCAGTGAGTGTGTGGTCCTTGGACCTTTGGTAATCCATCAAGGATGATAAAAAAATGACATGAGTTCAGGCATACTACACACAAACCTGGACATGTGATCCTTCTAAGGGGTCAGCACTTCCACAGAAAAAGTTTTAAGGCTCAAAAAAAAAAAAGAAAAATCACAAATTTGAAAGCTACTATCTGTGCTGAGCACTGCAACATATTGAACTTTGCCTAGTTTTAAATGAGTTGGGTTGGGAACATTAGGGAGTAGCTGCTTCAGCTAAATTGTTCCATTTAAATGAGGTAGCTCATTTAAAGTTACCTGAAGTGACTCTATGCTACATTTCAAATTAAACATACTTCTGCAGTCTAGTAAGATGCCAGTTGAAAAAAAATTTTACTTTAAGCTCTAATTACCAGCAAGCATTTACTATTACAATGACTCCTACTCTTTTAAAGCAGGTCTCACTCTTGCCATACCTTCCTCTCCCCAGCCTCCCTGAACCCCTGCCCCTACCACCTCCCTTCTTACTACGTTGTAGCACTGTCCCTTTGCCCTACATGGCTCCCTTGTAGTCCTGAGGCACAGTGTAAAGAAACACCACCACGCTCTACTCCCCTTTTCCTGACCTTATGCAGTTCTCAATTTTAATTTTTCACATCACTTTCACACACATCACAGCTAGACCAGTTTCATTCTTCTGTAATGATTTAGGACTTCTGCCACTCTATGCTCATCCCCTCATTGCTTCGGTCAGCCCTGTATTCCAGTTCTCAGCCATCAGACTTCTAAGAAAAAAACAAACCAAACAAAAAAAATCCCACCACACCATTCACCAAATCTATGCACCCTAAAACTCAAGAGCCACAGCAGCTCTGACCTCCTCCCCTAGTCTAACTGCCAGCAGATTCTCCCTTTCCCGTTGTCTAGATGGCTCCTTGCTTTCCTCACCATAGCAGTTCTCCCTCCAAATTAGTAGCAAACAAGGTGTGATTAGGGCCTTGGCCATGCTACCATCTATCCCTAAGTACCTTGTTCCCAAGAAAACAAACAAAAAAACAAACCAAACAAACAAACCATCCCACTCTCAGGGAACTCTCTTTACCCTGTAACTCACCTGCTGAGCTTGGGCTCCAGTGAGAACTCATTTCAGTAATGATAGTGCAACCACAGTGCATTCTCCTACCTTACTGCTTCACAAAAGGGGAAAGAAAGGAGATAAGGCCACTACCCAGCCATCGTACCTGCGTCACATTCCCCAAACAGAGTGCAGACTTTAGCCATATTTACTCTCTGAGCCCCACACTTACTGGCTCAAGGTAAATCTTACATTCCTCACGCCACTCCAAGAGAGGAATGAACTTTGAAAGAGGAGGAAAAGGGAAAAATACAGAGATAAAGACTAGGTGACATTTTACTCTAGATTCTTGTGTTCCCCCAAAGTACATTCTGTCCCCTCAGCAGAGGCAAGGAAATTTCTACTCAAGTCCAACCTGAATTGTGTATGAAAGGTGTTTTGCACTAACAGCCATAGCTTATACTAACCTTCAGAATCTAAGCATCTTTCAAATTTCTGGGATAACTGATAGGTATCAAAACAGCGGACCCTTGGCTTGTAAGTTCCTGAAAGAATAATTTGATCTTTAATAAAAAAATTAAACAAAAAAGATAACATTAAAGCTTTTTTTTTTTTTTTAATATAATGTCTTACATATATAGGCTTTACTGCATTTCAGCTGTAAGTATTCTGATCTTACCAAAGCCTCTGTGACTGGAAAAACACCCCTCTTAGTAACAACCTTACAACCTGTTTTTTTGTCTCTAGCACCTGAAAGCACCCTACCTATATGTAGGTTCTTCTGATTACCAGATACATCATACAGAATTTAATAATACCTTCCAATAAGTCTGAAAGACCAAGTCTCCTTAAACTATTAACGCCTACTAAAGTATTCATGTTTGGATCCTGCTTTGACAGTTACAAAACGTAGCATTATCCTCCATCCTTTAAAACAATACTCAAACAATGATGTTCAGAAGTTATTTAAAGCAAATTTATGTACACAGAATAAAGTTAATTGGGAACTTAGTTGTTAACTGTATTATAAACAGTTCAGTTTTTAATTGTATTATAAACCCCTGGTGGCAGGGGTGTTGGGACTAGATGATCTTCAAAGGTCTCTTCCAACCCAAACCATTCTATGATTCTAAGAACATCTGTATTCCAAAAAGAAGTGTTTCACAATACCCCTACCAAGACAGCCACTCAATCACATCTTAAGACTAAGTTTCCAATGCTCTGTTCAATGCTGCATTTAAAAATGAACTCTTACCAATTCTACCTGAAATACTAAGTCATTCTGCAATCAAGATTTTCTAGCATTTTTGGCCTCTGCTACAGAGAGACACTTTGTTAACTCACCAACTGCCATAACATACTGTCCATCTCTTGATACCTTAATCTTTGTGCTAACAGTGGGCATTTCAAAGTCTTGAATAAGTTCAATTCTTCTACGGATATCTATAAGGAAAAAAAATTTTTCTGTAAAGTTAGTGCAATTGTATCAGTGCAAAAAAATGTAATGGTTTCTTACAGAAGCATGCTGAGTTAACTGAATATAGGGAATATCTTTTAAGATCTTTTAAAGTATTGAGACCTTTTGAGTATAATTAACACATTACAAGCAGATTAATACAGTCTGTTAACCCTGAGAAGCAGGCTACCTCCATGCAAAATAAGTGTCTGTTCTGAGGTAACTAAGTAACAAATTATTATATAACGTAGTAGCAAGTATTTTTCAGATATTTTACACAACTAACATGTTGTATGATGTATTCTACCCTCCTGTTAACTCTATGCATTTTTTTGTTGGTTGAGTTTCTTATACAACACTTCCTATGGTATGTAAATAGCCATTTTTATTTTGTATAACAAGTTTAGGCTAAAACAGTGGTGTTCCTGCACTCTAAGATTAGCATAATACCATAGAGGAGTTTATAGTTGGACTTTATCATAAGCTATAGATGGATTCCATCCATCACGTTTCTGTACAATCTACAACCCCAATATTTAATGTCTGAAATTCAAAACAATATTGGTAATATTCTGTTCACATAAAGCTACAGAGGCTGTTGAACTAACTATTTCTAGCTTTGACTTTGTAGTTTTTAAAGTGTGAGCTATACATAACTTCCTCATATCAGTTAGTAAAGTGTCTCAGCGAGGGCCCTGTGATGGGAAAACTCACCCACATCTTTCTTCTGTAAAGCTCTTTTCTTCCTGTCTGAGAGCCACTGAAAGGAAATGTATAAATCAGTCTTGAGCTCATTATTCATAAAGGAACTAGAGAATTGCCTGAAGTTTGGAAGAATAAGACATTTATGCCGCTAACTTTTTTTTCTCGATTATTTTAAAATTTCCACTGCGAAGTTTAGCCACTCCACACCAAGAAAAGTTACAAAGTCACGTTTTTTAAGGGCCTGCAGAATGACAGACCTACGGTTAGAGATGCACGCGTTCAAGCCCCAGTTTGAGCTTAAGAACTCCTTAGAGCTGGTTGTAGTTAACGACCCCCACCCTCCACACAAGCGCATGTGGCGGAGGGGCAGCTCAGCCAGCCGCTCGGGCCCGGCCCGGAGCTCCGGCCCAGGCCGCACAGCCCGCCCTCAAAGCCGGCTCCTGCTGCTGCTGCTGCTGCTGCTGCTGCAGGACCCGCCGGTTCGGCTCGGCTCGGCTCAGCTCAGCTCAGCCCGGCCCGGCCCGGCCCGGCTCGGTGGCCCTCGCCCCGCCGCTCCCTCACCTCCGGGAGGCTCCTGCCGGCGCTGAGGCTGTAGATCTTCACCTCGTTGAGGCTGGAGACCTGCATGGCCGCGGCCCTGCCCGCCTCTTCCCGGGCGGAACGGAAGCGGAAGGCGGCTCGCTTCCGGCCCGCGGCCGCTTCCACCCGCCGACGGTGGCGGAGGCCTGCCGGTGGGCCGGAGCGGGGCCGGCCGCCTGCGCTCGTCGGCGGGGCAGGGGGCAGCCGGCTAAGGGGCAAGAAGCAGCGGGCAGCCGGCAAGGGGCAGCCCGGGTGATGGCGGCTCTGGCCCCTTCCTTCCCAACCTCCATCTCATAGGGAAGTAGCCGGTCCCTGGGAAAGCGAGCTTTGCCGGCGCCAGTGCGTGTAGCCAAACAACTCGGCTGCCACCAGTTTCCCCGGGCGGCTGTTTCTCGTGTTCAAAAAGCCGCTGGGCAAGACGCTGGCAGGCGTCGAAGTCCGTGGAGGCGGCAGGCAACAGGCCTGCGGCTCTCTTCCTTGACAGGCGAGGCCCCATCTGGTAACACCCAGGGACCACCGGCCGTGAGGCAGGCTGTGGTGCCGTTCTGTCCGGCCTTACGGTTAAATCACAAAGGCAGGAGTTGCTTTGGCAGGCCTGGTGGAGGGGGTTGATTTTCTTGCCCTATGGCAAACCATCTCCGTTATCTGTGGAAAAGAACGAATCCGGGATTTGGTTGATTAGCACCTTGCCAGCAAATGTAAAAAGACCCATTTGTATTGTGTTGTAGCACCACCATTTAAAAAAGAATGGACACACAAAGTTCTGACCATTCCTATTCTAACGTACAAGAGCAACAACAAGGACTGAAAAAATGTATATCCAATCCATATACATCTTCAAGAAACAATGAAAATCACAACTAAATTTTTAATCACAACAATACATAATTCCAGTACAAGATGCAAACTGAAGCTGTTTCAAACAAGTCTAACATATGGTATTCCCTGGACGATGCATCTCAACAATGATGATAGCGATATTGTGACTAGAAAGGACTCTATTCTAGTTTGTATTAGAGGGCATTATAGCTGAGATTCATGGGAGATCAACACACCTAAATACAGATGCCTGGGTGGGTGCTAGATGTCTAAGCTCCCATTTCAGAGACCTAAGGCTTCACTTGCTTAAATGTAGGTTGTCTAGTGGCATTTGAGATGCCGCACAGTATCCAGGACACCTAGATGGGGCTGACGCAAGACCTGTGGAAAACCCATGCCCTTCTGCGGCATGAGCTGGAGGCCAGGCTGGGTGTGCAAAGACATCTCAAGTGGCACTAGAAGCTCCGGCAGCTGGATCTCATCCCTGGCAAGTGCAGTTAATGAAGCCTGAGGAGCAATATAGCACGGTAGCCACTAGGTGACTTCTTCAGGGCGAGCTCAACCATTTCTAGGTTCCACTGTCCGATTACTTAGACCACCACTAGCTATTAATAGACCTTTAAAGTTGAATTCACTTGCCCACACATAGAGGTCTTCTGCTATTTGGGATGCCCTAAGGAATCCCAGACATCCACAGGGAGTTGGTTGGTGTGATGCAAGATGCACAGAAGACCAGTGTCATCTCTGGAAGTGCAGCTGAAGCCCAACAGGATGTTCTACAGCATCTCAAAAGGCATTAGGCAGGGTCAGGAGGACTGAACCTACAAAGAATTCCTAGAGGTGTAAAACACTGGAGATTCCTACAGGCTGGAGAATTATGTGACTTTCTTTAGGTGAGACTGCCCAAGGATTCCTGACCCTCTTGTCCATTGTCTAGAAGCAGTTAACTGACCACAGTGCAAACGAAGAACGCACAGTGCAGTAGAACCCAGAGTTTCTACTGCACAGCAGGAAACAGTGTTTTATTTCAAGTTACTTGAAATTAATTTTTTGTTCTTTTCAGTCAAATTTGGTTTGCAGACAAAGTTGATAAATCTGAGCCTGGCCAGTCATACAATTTAAGACTTCTTAGAAAATCAAAGGGGAAAAGATCAACTAGAATGTGGACTATTAACATTTCAATCCAAATAACTTAAAAGTAGGCAAATCTGCCTGTTACACTTGTAACAGTTAAAAAAGTCAGGATCTGAATGATGCAGTAGAAGCTTTGACAAAGCATTTTGCTTCTTGTATATAATGAATCTTTGTTGTGTGTAGTAACGATATACTCTTAGATTTTCCATTCAAATGAATATAGATGAGCAGGTAGGTGTACTGGCTGCAAATAGATGTGATATAGGACGCTTTCAACCAAGAGCAAATCATTTTGCTTGCTTTTTCTTTTTCTAGTGTCAGAATTTGCTGTGTGCGTTACCTGGTGACAGACATGGTGGTGCAGTGAAACAACATGGTGATAAGCAAACCGAATGTTACCTTTACTGATTTTAATGACAATGAGACAGTGCCCCTTCAGTACGGACATACATTTCATTATGTTAGGTATGAGTTGTCAGGTACATTCACATTGAAACAGCATTTCACATTCAGTGTATAAAAGCAGTTTATCAGGAAGGTTCTGCTGCACTTCACAGTACAGAGAGAGTGAATAACCAATATTCTTTAACATAATTAAGAAATAGATACACAGCTAAAGAATTATGATAAAGAAGTAGTTTGCACACTAATCTCTAAAAGAACACAGAAAAATGTTTTCATTTAAGTAATATTTTATTATCCATTATCAAGTTATTTAAGAGTTCCTTCATCGAAATATTTTAGACAATAATTTTTAATACGTTGCTACAGTAATAATAAAACACACAGGACTAGGAAATAGGATTTAAAAGATCCTTTCTAAGCAGAGGGAACCTCCCACCACCACATTACTAGAAGACTAAACAGGTAATCCCTGTAATAGATGTAAAAATTGTTTTATAGAGAACTACAGCTCTGTGGTTCCTATTTTGCAAGCTTAAAACATAAGCTTTCCCATTAGTATCAATGTCATAATTGTCTAGGTAATTAATTTTGGTTATCTGTTAGAGAAATTTGCCTTGGGAGATACTTCAGGTAGGATATTTCAGTACTCTTAATGACTGTTTGGAGGCAGAGTTTTGCTCCTTAGTGTGACATCTGAAGAAGTACTCATAGAGAGAGGCAAAATCATGGAAAGGTTCATTGCATTGATGGATCAAAGGGAACAGAAAGACACATCATGATCATGAGGGAATTAGAGAGCTTTGAGATCACATGGCACCACACGCAGGACCAGCCAGGGAAATGGCAGGGGAGACAAGAGCTGTCATAGCTGTGTTACCACCAGAGTGTGCAGCAGACTCCTCTCCATATCCCATGGCATGTGGTGCTGCATGCTCCTTCCTTCCTCAACCTTCACTGCTGCTTCATCCAGCCTAAAAAAACGTATAGTGGGGGAAAAAAAGGTTAAAAAGTCACAGTAAAACCAGAAAATGTGATCATAGAAATAATTCAATAGGACTTAATTGCTTAGGCATTAACATCCTGTCTCATTGATATTTTTCTATTAAAACAATAAATTAAGTAGCAAAATACTTTCTACTTTAATAATAGTAACCAAAGCAAATGATTCTATATGAAACAAATAAGAAAAATGACATTGCTTCAATAAAAACAGTCAGGAAGGAATTAACAAATATTGTAGAATCTAGAAATAATCTGGCAACCCTTCAGCTTGGATTTTACCTTATTCAATATAATATCCATGTGTACAGAAGCATCCCCAACAGCTAGCGCCACTGCAGCAAGTAACATTTCTTGTCTGTTAACACTAGTGTCAACTGACACAATTCTAAATTTAAGAAGCCTATGAGAACATAACATTTCTAAAATCAATCATGCAAAACATTTCCATGGCTTGAGACTGCAGCAAGGGTCCAGTGAACACTGTACTTGGTTTGAGATGGGAAAAAACTGCCTTATCTAGGTGAGGTTTACTATACCTTTCAGACCACTGGCCTGTTGGTAGAAGTACATGATGTACATACTCAAACATCAGCTGATTGTGTTTTCATTATTAAAACACATAGTCTAAAGAAAAAAAAAAAAAAAGGAAGATTAGCCAAGAATCACTATCTCTTTGAATGCCACCACACACATCAGTATGTTAGGTTTTTTGCATAACTTCTGGAAAGTCCTTTGTCATGCCCTAGAGGACACCATGATTGAAAAGAAGTAGAATAATTGCAGTTATGAGCACTGAATGTTTAATTAGCCTAGAAAGGAAAAAGAATAAATTTTTAAAAGCAAGCAAAAAAACCCCAAACACCCATAGGGTGGTTATTTCAGCTACAAATCTTCTCTGTGTCTTTTTCTGGAGAGCTTTCAGTAGAGACTCTCTTCCTCCACACATGTATTGCTTTTTTATATATCACTAAAAATGTTCAAGTGAAGCAAAGGAAGATGAATCCTTGGCTAATCTAAAGAGCCTATAAATTTAGAGTCTAAGACCTTGAGCTGCATGTTAGCTACCTAAAGCATGATTTAGATGGAACAGTCCAAGTCCAAGGCTATGATTCAGGATGTCTTCCATCAGCTGCTTCTACCTAGTGCTGGAGATACTTAAACCTATTAGGGGTCTTCATTTGAGGTTCTTTGAAGTGTCAAGAGCTCTGCTTCTGTGCATGAGCAGACCTGCCTGGCCCCAGCATCTCAAACCCTTGCAGTTTAGGACAGATCATGTGGAAAACCAAGAGCATCCTGCTGTTTAGTTTCTTGTGGGGCTTTATTTACACTAGATACAGAGAAACGTGAGCAAAAAATGCACTTTGGAAGAAAATGAAACGCCAGTAATAGGAGAGATTGCCTAAGTGCTGTATGGCGGCAGAGTGATTAGACCACTCAACTGGAAAATGAGAACTGGATGCACCATATACTACTCTATGAGGGGGATGAATTCCTGCTTGCAGAGATGGCCCTCAAAGGCAGGTACTCGAAGTTGTTTAGGCGCTCGTTTCCTTCAGAGCATGTCTGGTTTAGAAGGCTCCGGAGAACATTTTGGCCTACGAAACACTCCCAATATCTTAACGAAGCTTAAGGCAAACGTGAGGCTCAGTAAGGACTAAAAGCCACAGCTATCCTTCTGCCAAGGAAGAAGCATCACCAGGGGAGGAAGCATCGCTACCTTGCCGACTGCTGCACCGCCTGAGGATTTGTTAAATAAAGCACGCAGGGAAGTGCCAGAAGCAAGACTTTCCTAAAAGTTTCTTTAATGGTTCCCAACCCTTCAGACTCGCTGAAAGCAGTCGGCGTTTATTAAAAACGAATGGCCTCTGCATTATCCGCGCGAGTTTCAAAGAGAGCGGAACGGTGAAAAGCTGCACCGCTCAGAGCTCTTACCGGGCTTTTTTACGGGCTTGTCTCGCCAAGCGCAGAATCCCGCCCGCCCCCCATCCCCCCCCCACCTCGCCCCGGCGCCCACCGCCGTCTCTCCGGCGCGGCTGCAGCGGCTGCCCTCCCGCCCGCCTCCTCACCGAGCGTGTCCGCGCCCGCCACGCCGGGAGCCGCCGCCGCCGCCGGGAGCCGCCGCCGCCGGGCGGGCACCAGCGGGGCGGCGCGGGGAGGGGGAGGCAGCTGCCTCAGGGACGGGCGCGGACAGGCTGCGGGCGGGCCCCCCGCCACCGGCAGCATCCACCCCCCCACCCCCCCCCCCCCCCGGCAGCATCCCCCCCGCCCCGGCTCCATCCGCTGGCAGGGCTGGGGCTGCGCAGCCCGGCGCGTACCGAGGAGCGGGGCAGCGCCCGCCCCCCCCCGCCCCCCGCGGCGGTGCTCGGGGCGGAGGGGCTCTGCCGGCCCCGGGCCGCGGCCAGGCACCGCGGGGGGGGTGAAGGGCAAGCGCCGAATCTTCCCCGACCCGCGCAGCTGAGAGCGAAGGCGTGCCGGGCGGGGGAGGCTCCGGGGAGAGCCTCGGGAGGTTGCTGGGCGGTTTCTGCTTCTCGCTGTCCTGCCCCGCTCTGTCCGGCTAACGCCGGTGCGGTTGTCCCGCGTGGATTATCGCGACTGTAGCGTCTATGTTGTTCTGCTGATCACCGTCTCTCTGCACCGCGACTTGCCTTCCTCCGGCTCCTTCCTACCCAACCTGGGAAGAAAAACACAGGGGAAAGCAATATTCCATCGTGCCAGCGGCATCTTTCGCAGCCTGCGTGTTCAGCAGAGGGCATTTTACACCTTGCTTTCGCTTTTGCCCACAAGTGCCCAAAGATCTGAGTGACGATATTTATCAAACAGAAATCCTTAATTACGCTTGGATGGTCTCGTGAAGTCCCCAAACTCCGCAATGGAACTGGACTTACAGCGCAAGGCGAATGGAAGAGGCTGGGAGGGAAAAGGGGAGGAGGAAGCTTCGTTTCTTCATTCAGAAACTGGGTGGAACAACCCTGAGAAAGGACGAACGGCCACGCTCTTTCCGTGACATTCTGGAGAAGGTCATGTTCCATTTCAGCCTGAGACACAGGACTGACTCGCTCTCCTGGTGTTTCTGAAAAAAAAATAAAATCAGTCATCCGTTCTAACTCTTTCTGCTCTTAGGGAAGAACACATTTTGTGTGGTGCTCTTTTAGTCACTTACCTGCCTTGTGTTTCTACAGTGTCCAGGAGCGAAGGGAAAGATTAAATCATGTCGGAGTTCTGGCTGATTTCTGCCCCAGGAGATAAAGCAAATCTGCAGGCATGGGAGAGAATGAACACAGTGACGTCTAAATCCAACCTGTCGAGCAACAGCAAATTCCATATTCCAGACTTAAAGGTAAGTGAGGAAGGGGTTTGTGCATGGGCAATACAAAAGTATCAGGGGCTAATGACTTTTGGGATGAATGTGGGATTTATTTTGGGGGTAATATGCAGGGAGTAGAAGAACATTGCAGCTGGGGGATGAGTTGTGTTCAGTCAACTGAAAATTGATCAGAGAGAAAAGGAGTCATTGTGCTTGAAGCTGACCTTCACAGTGGAAGGATATGTGTATAAGGAGTGAACATGAGTGAGATGAGTTAAATAACGAATCTATTGCCTTCAATGTACCATGTAGGCCCAGTCATGAAAGTCATACAGCATTGTACATCTTGGATCGCTAATGCAAAGAGAGTAGCTAAGTATCTAGAACCATGGCAGTAAGACTGCTGACAGAGAAGACGGTGCTATAATCCACATGACTCCTTGGGAAATGGATGTGTGTGTATATTCAGCTACATTACCCAGCTTCATATCACCATATAAATAGGAAGAGTATGAATCCATGATTTTTTAAATATCTTTGCATTATTTAATACTTATTTTATAAGATCTGCACCTTATTTTTATTTCACTTGTGGCTATTAAAAATCCAAATATGCTGCATTAGTCAATAGAGCTACTCCAGATGTAGAACGTGGTTCGTTGGGGAGTTGCCATCACCCATCACTTAACAAAGCTACACTTAGTGCATCCAGGGTCTGGCTTTAATCCAAAAAGATTGTTAACAGTTATAACTTGAGCTGTTCCAATTACATAAGGGTGCAAGTAAAAGGGGAATGTGGCCTGTTCCCAAGTAATAACCTACTGAATTGTCATATGAATGTTTCAGACTGGGAATGTTGCTTTTTGCATGTCCACCTGAGATTGATGTGATTTCTACCATCTATGGGCCTTATCCAGCTGGTGTTGGTGTGAGTCAGCTAATGTTAAAGGAAATAAAGCATTTGTAATATTCAAAAATGCAACCAGCCTATTAATATTCTGCTAATTGTTCTAGGTAAAATTTGTTTCTTCTCCTTCAGCTTGACCCTTCATAATGTTGAACTGGCAACATTACAAGAAAAGGCTTGGCAATATATTGCTGTGCCATAAACATGGGATTATGACTGACAGAGTCATAGAAAAAGCAGATGTTGGTCTTGGAGGAAATGGCTTTGTGAGAGGCCTAGTGTTTGGTAATAGCAAAGAATGCAGAGACCCCCTTTTGAATAAGTGCTGCTTCCCTTGGTTCTCTCAGTACATCTGATTTGTTTGTATGTATATTGTGTACATTTCTAGTCACTATTTTATCAGGTTAAAGACTAGTCTATGCAACTTGATGATACGGGAATGAAAACAGGAAGGAAGACACTGACGGGTAGTCTTGAGACTACACATACTTTTTTCCTTTATTGGAAAAAGCTTTTTATGCCCTAGGTCTTGGGTAAAGGAATTGCTACTATTTTCCACCAAGTATATAAAGTTCTGCCAAACAAATGCTAAACACAAGTCGGTGTCCCTAAGACTCTGCCAACAGAAGCCTTAGACAGACTTCTGCATCTTTCACCTACTTCTCATCTTTTGCACAGGTGGGGACACTGGATGCTCTTGTTGGTCTGTCAGATGAGTTGGGAAAACTTGATAGCTTTGCTGAAAGGTAAAATAGATCTTATTTACTACCTACAAATGAGAAACAGACATTGTTTTTGTGGAACGGTATGTCCTTGTGTTCACCTCCGTCTGACTCAGTTCAGCCCAGACTACAACTGGACTGAAGTGGATAGGCTTTGTTTAACCTTTGTGTTGATTGTCATGGAGTCATCACAAAGAAAGGCTCATTCCTTAAAATTTAGCTGAATTAAGGCAATGATAGTTTTGTGTGCACAACAATCCATTTGAGTGGCAGTGATAGGGAAGCTGTTTCTTGAAATGAAACTGCTTAAAAAGGTTCTTTTTTTTTCTTTTTTTTTTTCTTTTTAAAAAAGAACATCCTCCCACCCCATCCAGAAACTTAAATTAATAATACAGCATTTAAAGAATATGAAGCCCTCCCTAATCTTATTTTCCCAGAATATTTCTATTGAGCTTTCTGCCCCTTTTCAACCAGATTTAGGAGTTCTAAGGAATAAGTTCTTCTGAATGAAACCCAGAGCTCTCCCTCTCAGGCTTTTAAACTCCTTGAAAATCAAAATATTGACTCATATTGTATCAAACCTACTTATGCAAAGGCTCACATGATCTCCTTGATGATCATTGCCCGGTGTCCCTTTTGGGCCAAACTGACCTGGGTCTACAAAGAATAACATGGTACAGCAAGTTGAGAAAATGCCAGGTTGTAAGATACTTCATGGCACAAAGTAGACTTTGTTGTTGAGGCAATGAAAGTATAAGCTGCTGGGTTTTGGGGGGGGGTTCTTTTTTGCTTTGGAAACATACCTCACGTATAGTTGTGGTCTTGGTCACAGAGGCATGTGTTAGCTCTGGGGCTTTTTGCCTTTTTTCCCCCTCAGCTGGGACCAATAAGGATTTGCTTGTCTAAATATGCTTGATACTTCCATAGATTTTGTCTGGCAAACACATACAGAAACATTGATGTAAACTGTTTACATGTAAGCTAGGCAGTTTGGGTAAAAGTAAGTCTTCTAGAATACATTTGTCCATAGGTTTTTGGGTGTTTTGGGTTTTTTTTACACTTCACTGGCGTGACAGCAAGGCTGTATTAGGATGATTACATTTGATCACTCTGGGTTGCACACAACATTGATCTTTTTAGAATCATTGAGTATCTTGAGTTGGAAAGGACCCATAAGGATAATTGAGTCCAACTCTGCTTCTCACGGGACTACCTAAAACTAAACCATATCCCTTTTTTCAGGATTTTTGGTAGGACAGAGCAACTTAATTCATCAAGAAAACCTTCTTCATTGTGACCCTGCCCAAAAACAACTGCCCCAAATTCTTTGTAAACACGTTCAGGCCTCTGGTTCCTACTGCAGAGATTCTTCATGAAGTAGGAATGGGGGCAAATTTGAGGAGAGACAGTGCCAATACGTGCTATCTGTTCTCAAGGAAGGTGTCTCTAGTCAGGGCAGCAGACAGGCAAGCAACTGTGTGATCTGGGTTTGAGGGCTGCCAAAAGTCATGCAGAGCTGATTTTCAGAAGGGCTGAACTAATTCCCAGCTTTGTGAATAATTAAGACTTCTGAAAAGCTGCCTGTAGGATCCATGTCAGTATGAGCTCCCTAGGCTCCCTGGCTCCTTCTGTTAATGTTTGTCTTAACTTGACAACATGGTACAGATCCTTGTTCAAGCTGACTGCCACTTTACTCCACTAACAGTCCATTTAGTGCCAGTAATGACTCTAACCGTATGACATGCTATGGACACTGAGCAAAGGGGTCTGTGAGGCCTTCCACCGTGACCTGCTGAAGTAAGGACTCTTCCTATTTGTCTCATTTGCCTATCAAGCTAGGTAACCAACAAGGATCAACAAGATTTAAAAATAAGAAAAATGTGTTGAAAAATAAGAAAAATGCATTAGAATAGAGTAACAACAGAGAATAATCAACACATGTATGAGCAGATCAAGTCCCACATGGACATACAAAAACATTTTGCGTTAAATAAATGCCCAGGGTTTTGAGTCTAAATTGTGATTCAAGGGTTAAAACGCCAAGCACTCGGACTTTGTTGAAGTAAATGGCATCCAGAGGGTTACAAGCCTGTACAATGAGCATTTGGATTCCTGCTCCTCTGAAACAGCAACCTGCTGAACTGTTGCTAGATAAACACAGCTGCCAGTAAGGCCAGGCAGTGCAAACCTGTCAGCACTGCCCCCAGCCAGGACAGCAGAGAAGGGGCAAGAGTTTGCAGGATCTATTGTTTCCACATACTTTTATTATTTATTTACACAGGGAGGCAGAGTGGTTTTCCATGTCACCACGTGGTAGCATGGAGCTCTCTCAAGCTGACAGTCCCCTTGATCACTCCTACCTGGGGGTTCTCCCCGGTCCTTGGTCGGCGCAGCATTCTGCAGTGGCCTCAGATTGCAGGGCTTCTGCTCCCTGCAGTATTATGGAGGCCTAGCTGGTAGCACCCTTTAATATACAGACTTTTGTGTGTGTGTGTGTGTGTGTGTGTGTTAGAGGAATGGCATTGCAGCAATTTCAGAAGCAAAATGTGAGAGTCTTCCAAGCCATAATAATAGGCTAAATGGAATTACTCTCTTTACAGGTTTTTATTACTACTTCTCAAGGCAGTTTAGCTGAAACCCTCTCCTTTTATAATGCATCATTTGAGCATGAGATTTGCTTAAGGTGTGATTCATCTCACCTAAAGGCAGAGGTTTAAGGGTTGGATGTGGAAGCTGCTTGCTGTTGGATGTCACTATAGTCAATGGGGCTCCTCTGGGGGTCTGATTCCTCTCGCTTGCCTCAGACATCAGTGGTACACAAGGTGCATGTTCTGTCTTTGCATGGGGAATGTATTGGATGAGTGAATCCCACTTGCATTTCACAGGATGCAAGGCAAGGCACAGAGACTAGGCCAGAACCGGAGAACATTTCTCTGGCCCAGTGTATACATACATTCTGGCTGTGTCTTGCTGCAGGGACCTTGGGGCGTGTGGGCTGGAAGGTAACCAAGCCTCACCTGGGCAGCTAGGACTGTTGGGTACACGAGAGTACATACCGGTCTCACCATCTATACCTATGGAGAGAGACCAGAGGTAACTGTCTCCCAGCTATCAGGTTAGCCACCAGCTGCACTCAATGCTAATGAAAGCAGCTCAGGCTCCTTGGAAAAGCTACTGGTTTATACACTTTCCTGATGGCTGCTTTCTCTGTAATGTCTTTAGCCTCCTGCTATACTGTTCTTACTAACTGGGCTGAAGTCCTGCCTTGTTCCAAGTTCCTTTGGGCTCCCTGAGCATTGTGAAGGAGCCAAAAACCAGCTGCATTTACAAGCTGAAAATTGCCGAAGTGCTTGGCAAGGTTGCAGCTGATGGGGAACTGTTGTGTGGATCACTGCACCCTCCCTGCAGCCCAAGTGTGGGCAACACACGCTGTACTCCACCAACATTCAGTTGACACTGGGTCCCTAAGTGGCTGCAGCCAGATGGTGAAAAACTGTGGCAGTCCTGAGAAAGGGATATGAACTGGAGTACAGTGGTGTAGATTCCTCCTACAGGCACTCTGAACTGCACCTGTCCAGGGTCATGAGAAGAATGGTTTGGGTTGGAAGGGACAACAAAGATCATCTAGTCCAACCCCCCTGCCATGGGCAGGGACACCTTCCACTAGACCAGGTTGCTCAAAGCCCCATCCAACCTGGCCTTGAACACTTCCAGGGATGGGGCAGCCACAACCTCTCTGGGCAACCTGTTCCAGTGCCTCACCACCCTCACAGTAAAGAATTCCTTCTTCATGTCCAATCTAAATCTACACTCTTTCAGTTTAAAACTGTTGCCTTTTGTCCTGTCACTACAGATGCTGGTAAAAAGTCTCTCTCCATCTTTCTTATAAGGCCCCTTTATATACTGAAAGGCCGCAATATGGTCTTCTCCTGTCTAGGCTAAATGACCCTAAACAGCAGGAATTCTGACTACTTCATTCTTGACAGCATCAGCAATCTCAGATTTTTCCTCCCTGTCACAGGACAGGAAAACCTTTCCAAAGACTGTAAGTTTCGTCACAGGAGTGGAGACAGAGGGAATCTTTACCTCTATGAATTATTGCTTTTAAATGGCCTGTATAACTGCTTTGTAGCACATCAAAGAAAATCCTTTTCTCTAATGTTTTCATGGTATCTGTACCTGGCCTGATGTCCCTTTCCTGAGCTCTTGAAAGGCACAGGATGTCACAAGACACATTGTCCAAACACTGTAGGTGCCCTTTCAGTCTTCAGCAAATCTGCAGCTGTAGTAGTCTTCCCTCTGTAAGGAAGGACAGGGAGAAGAAGCCTGCCATTATGCTCCACTCCCTGTCACCACACTAAGGATTATGTCCACTTCATGTCTCTGCCAATTTCATGATCAGGCAGTTACTTTTTAGCAGTTGCTTTTTTTTCTTTTTTTTTTTTGTAACAATGTGTAGTGAGCCTGGAGCAGTTAGGGAACTAAAGGCCAAATTCTGTGAATATTTCTGAGTACAGAAGGATACTAGAACAACCAGAAAGGCTCTCGACCTGTATGAGGTAGGTACTTTGACTAGAGCCAGGGGGTTGTACTACTGGAGAGACTCAATGAATCCATTTTTTAAAATAAGCAAAGAATAAATAACTACATGGAGACAATGTTCTCCAGAAAAGGCTCTGTTCAAATCACTGCTCTGAATTGGGCAGAGGAAGGATTTGAATCTAGTTCTTCCACATCTTAAAGGAGTGTCTTGTCCAGCATGCTGAAGAGAGGAGTTCCCTAAAGAGGAATAAGAAGGAAATTCTTCCTGTCAAACAAGAGAACATTGTCATTTTCCCCTGAGTACTTTGTAAGAACCTTATCTCAGCAAGCCTTAAGGGTTTATTTAGCATCCCATGAAACAGATTTTCAGCCAATGTTGTCTGTATGTAGCTTCTTTTTCCTCCATCACCTTTGGAGTTTTAAACATGGGTTTCCTGCCTTCTTCTTGCCATGGGTTTCTGCTATGAGTATCCTGAGTGTACAGTAGAAGACTGAATCTTGATCTTCTGCAAGTCTAAAGCACCAGGGAGATGATATTACCTATGTGTTTGTGGAGATCAGTGTATTCAGAAATAAGGCATTTAGTTCTGCAATATGCCACAGATTGTTCATCATCATTTGAATTGCAAATTAACCTGCCCTGCTTCAGAAGTGTTTTGTTTGGGCATCTCCATGTTTATCAGATTATTGTGGCAACTGTTTTATATGCATTTTGTTTCTTCACTAACAAAGCTTCTCTTGTTACACCTAAGCGTAATAAAGAAAATAGCCCAGTACATAGGAGAAGTTATGGAGGACTCAAAAGATAAAGTCCAGGAAAATCTTCTGGCCAATGGAGGTAGGTTCTGTGAATGTGGGGTTTTTTAATGCATTGCTGCTGCCTTTGTTTGGTTCAGAATATGAACATGTGGAATTGAAACACTCACATACTAGAAAGGACAACCATCAGCAACATTTTTTGAGAACACATCTAGCTTGTTCCCATTTTTCTCAAAGTTAGCAGAAGCTTTATCCAGCACCAGCTTTGCTTCCAGGACAGTGTTCAGCATCTGGTACTGAACTAGTTTCTAATACCAGAGCTGAGGAGTGAAGAGGAAAGCAGGAGACATCCTTCTTCACTCCTAAAATGACCTAGCCCTGTGCCCTGTATGGGCTGGATCTCTTACGGGCAACTAAATCTCATTCTGTATGACTGCATGACATCTGTCAGTGATCTGTTAGTGATTTGCCTTCCCTCCTACAGTGCTGGGATAGATTGCACTGTTAACTGTGGATTTCTGACATCACGGGTGGACATGTGAGGCAACAGCTCCAAAACATGAAGCTGGGGCTGCACTCACAAGGTTGTTCCAGGGGCTGGCAGGACGTGCTTGTGCTGCTCCAGTTAGGAAGAAATGCCCTCCGGTGGTGTCCTGCCCTGGCTGGCAGGAGTTGCGTAGCAAAGAAGAGCAGGCAGTGACAACAGGCGCACTTTGGACATGCTGCCTTACTGTATGCTCCCCTACACCATCTCTAAGTAGTCAATGTGGTGTTTTTATAACTTCCATGAACTAATTTTCCCCATTTATTATCTACCATGGTAGTCAAGGCCCTAAAGGGAGCCTGTGTCAAGGGCAAAATTAACCTTTAGAAACTGATGGCTCCTAGGTCATTAGACCCTGAGTGTGTTTCAGAGCAAATTCCTCCTCAGCTCTCCTGGCAAAGTACAACAAAACTGGATGTGTTACACATGCTAATTACAGGCTTGTAGAATGACACTTTTAAAAAAACTAAAAGCGCACACTCCATCACCCTTCGACTGCCTGCAATGTTGTACTTCAGAAATGTATGAGTAAAGGATGGGGAGGAAGTTCTTTTAGAAATTTCTTCCTTGCATGACATATGACTGACATCTGATGAGTGAGTGCAACTGCTTGACAAGTACAATAATCCCACTTACTGTATTTCAGGGCTAAAGGATAAAATGAAATGTCTCAAAAGTATGTTGATGATTGATGATTGTGGTGTTACAAGCATGCATTTGTGTGTATTAGTGCTAGAGACAAGTCTTGGTCTGGTTGTAGAGATACAGTGATCAGGTTACGATGGATTTCTCAAGTAACAACCTCATAGCTTGATCACGATATCCCTATGACTTGAGAAACAACAGGTTTCACTTATTTCCTTTGTTTCCTCTTTTTACACCATTTTCCTTTCCTATCAGCTCTGCATGTGTTGTAATACAAGGACGTGGAAATTACTTGTATGTGTTACTAATTTCTATCCTCTGTCTGGATTTGGTCACCCAAACAAATCATATTAAACTAAGACATTAACTTTTCCAAGTTTATTGACTGCATCTTAAAAAATTGAGTCAGCTTTAGTATATGAGAATTCCCTTAATATATTCCAGTGTCATTCTTCATAAGCCGCAGTAACTTTGCTGTACTAATTCTTCCTCCTCCCCTTTCTGGTTAGCAAAAGGACCTTATGTAGAAGACTTCCTTGAGGCTGTGAAATCAGAAACAAAATTATAAGACGTGACTTCTTGCTGCATCGTCCTGTTTGACTATTAGTCTGTCCCAACTCAAACTTTGTTTTAAGTTGCACTCTACAAGTTTTCTGATTTTAGCTCATTTGTATATAATCCTGACAGCAGTTTGGTCCATGAACTGATGAAGGTGGTATCTGTGTGTCTAACAATTGTACGGTTAGATTTACATGAAGAAAAATACAAAGTACTAGAAGATACAGCACTTTTAGTTAAGTGAACACACACATTACTTTCCAGCAGGCACCACTTGGAAGCAGCCGTGTGGAGATGTCTCTCCTATAGAGGGAAATGTGTGTTTGTGTAATAAAGGGAATTTTAGTATATTAAAACAGCAGGAAATACTTTCTTGCTTATGACAGAATAAGAAATGTGAAATGTAAGTAAATCTTTTCTTTAAAGATTTGGACACAACTCTCTTCCATTTATAGTAACATTAAACCCAAACGAATTTTAAAATTTGGTTAAGTCGTGTAATAACTTCATTCTTTATAATGAGCTCAAAACAAAGCAAAATGGCAAGCATAACAACTTTGAAGAATTAAGCATTTTGAAGGGGAAGTATTTAACTTTGCCTCTTAGAGCTAGGTGAATAAATTAGAGTTACGAGATACTCAGGCTGTGGGGTTCCTGGGCAGCTGTGAGCACATTGGGGTAGGTAGGAAGCATCTCCTAGATGGGCAGCTATCTGAAGTCTGTTAGAATTGACTTTACAGGTTCCACAAATGAGGAGTGCCATTCCAGGAGCATCAGGGTGCTTGGACTGCTTGGCATTTTAAGCTCAGTTCTGCTAGTGTGTTCACAGCAGTTTGTGCCATCCCCAAGATCAGACTGCTTAACTAAACTGCACCAGTGCCAGAGCACTGCTCAGGAGTGAACTTGTAACAGGCTGAGAACGCATGCTGTGCTTAACTGCCTAACATCTGAATTCTGCTGAGATTCAAGGAATGTGAGGATAGAAGGGGCATGTGTAGGTCTCCAGGGAACTTTCATATCTCCTCAGCTATAAACAGGTCAGTGTCTGTCTTTAAAGAGCCTGTGAATACACTGTTCCTCCACACAGCCCAGTAATACCATGCTCTTTGCAGGTTTCAGTCCCACTGAATTTAGCAAAGCCTAAGCAAGAAAGCTTGGAAGAGAGGCAGTGGGATGAAATCCTTGTGTCGCATACCCCATGCTGAAAATGAATTTTGTCGCTCAAATATTTTTGACCTCCCTGCCTTTCCCCGCAGAGACCATGAGCAAGCACTGCCGGAGAACTGCACACACAGGAGCTGTATGATAGCTCTCCCTGCCTGCTGCAGTTTTGCCTCCATTCGGTACTCTGCCTGTGCAGGGGAATTTGCTGATTCCCAGTCAGACCTTAGCAGGAAGGGTTGGATCTTTGCCTCATGACTCCTGTCCATTGGATGGGGGGAAGGTTTACACAGCTGTGGTTTTAGAAAGAGGGGGAAAACACCATCATGCCAGTGCTCTCTGCCTCCCAGGCAGTTTATCCCTTGCTAAGAAGCCTGTTTCTTCCTAACATAAGACTTTCCATGCTTTGGAAATCTAATAGGGTAAACTGACTCTGTTGTGGGATGAGAGAAGCCCATGGAAAGGATAGTGCTTGTCCTGCCGAGCGTATTCGGTATCACACGAGACAGGGTAGAACCCTCAGCCTGGTAGTATGGCAATTATACAACTTTTCACATTCCTTCTCATGCATCTTGGTTCATAAATTTTTCCCCACACCCTGGAAGTCCAGCCCACAAGAAATTGTGTTCAAACCTCGCTGTGTGCCTGAATTAATTGTCTGGACAAGGCAGCAAAGAGCACTGAACGGCCCCGGCATGCCCCTCCTTGGCAAGATGGGGAGCTTGTTTTGCTCCCCATCTCCCCAGAGCAACTTCCCAGATATTCTCCACGTTTACCCTTCTGGTCTGGAAGGAAGCGTACCCTGCAGATGACCGTTCCTCTGGCCTCTTAGTCTAGACATGGAGACCCTGCCTGCTGCCTTCCTCTAGCCTCCCTACCCTGTAGGGAGACAGTCCCAGCCCCTCTGCTTGTTGTGGCAGCATGCATGACTTTATCCCATCCCATAAAGTTGCCCAAGAACACTATGTAGGGGTGTGTTTGGCATCCTAAGGGCTCTCAAGACTCAGGCAGAGAGCTGTCTGATTTCATAAGCTGCTAGACAAGAATTCCCTCTTTGGTACCATAATGTACCAAACCTTAATGTTTTCTAATGTTAAGGAGCCTTGGTCTTCAGAGTGAAATGGCATGATCCTATTCTAGGAGCTGGGTGTCATATGTGTCATCTCCCCTCAATTCTGGGCAGAAGCCATGGCTCCCTGCGGTCCAAGTGTGCCTTGTTTTGGGGGGCTGCATGCATGGGGCCTTGCTGTGAATTTCTGTTGTTGTGACTGGATTTATCCATTTAGAGAAATACCATATAGCTTTGTGCGAGATGGGGACCTCTGTGTGCAAAGTCAATGAGGAATTCCTCATCCTCATTGCACCTGAATTTGTTTGATTTCTAGTGAGCGCTTGACTGAATCACAGAGAAATGACATCAGCTACGCTCTTAATACCTTTGATCAAACTCTCAACAATCCTGAGTATTACTGCTGGTCCTGGGCACAAAGTATTTTTCTGGTAGCTCTTGCTGGGAATAAATCCAGGTGTATTGCAATAATCAAGATTGAGATTACATTGAGAAGCTGTTTCTACTGTGAGGAATGGCTGCATGTTGCTGTGTCCTGCTGATACAGCTAATTTTACAGTAATGCCTGTTCTGCACTGTTAGGTGTAATGCAGAAAAGATTTCTGTTTCAGCTTCTATGTTTGGGGATGTTTAGAAAGATGATTAGATTGGGCATATGATCTGTGTGGATTTAATCTAGATCAAATTTCTATGAGGATTCAGAGGTGGGCTTTTGGTTCACTCCTGTCTCTAATGTCAGCCAAAGTTATGCCTAGGCTATAGCTGGGGACTACTACCCAAACTTTGACCTGCCATCTGGTAAGCTATCTGTTTTCATGCATCTCTTTGCATTTTCAGTTGACCTAATTAGCTACCTGACACGGTTTGAGTGGGACATGGCCAAATATCCCATAAAGCAGCCGCTGAAGAATATATCAGAAGCATTAGCAAAGGTAAATTGTACTCCAAATTTTAAGACGTCATGGGGAAGCATGTCGTTTGGCAGTTTTTGGTCTCTCCTCTCATGGCAGTCAGTGAGAGCTTTGCCTTTGGTTTGGGCAGGAACAGGGTCAGAAGCACACACTTTGTACTGAAGCAGTTGATATTACTTTAATTTCTACTGTAATAATAATGGTACATATATTTAAACCTATCCAGTCTGTAAGTATATGGCACTTTATCAGATTTACTAGGGTACATTGACATGCTTTCTGCACTTCAATCCCCTTCATTGTAATATTTTATTGGTTTTATATACTGCCATATTATTCTCCATTTTGGAGTTCTTTTGTGAAATTATTGGCCTGACATTAAATCAAACCCATTGCAGTCTGGATGAATTATTTACACAGTCAGTCCATTCAGAAAAGCATGATGTGTTGTTCAGTATAGATAACAAAAGAAACCGTGAGCTTGCTCCTTAGGTACAGCTATAACACACAAAGCAAGAGCTAACTGAATCCTACTCTTCTGCCTTTGCCCCAGGGGAGCTCTGACACCGGCTCCTTGGCCACAATCCGATGGTTTTACAAGGGTCTGACTGCTGTGTTAAGGTGCAGAGGTAGCGGGAGGGGGGCAAGGACAATGCCTCAAGCACTGAGTTGAGTCACTTTTTTTGCTTTGTTATAGCAAGTGACTCAGATAGAAACAGACCTAAAGACACGATCAGCTGCATACAACAACATTAAAGGAAATTTGCAAAGCCTGGAGAAAAAAACTGTGTAAGTATAGCACATGCCTGTTTGCATCTGGAATGCTACATGGCTGAACTGAGGACAGTGCTCGCACCGTCGCTGTCCAGTGGACCATGTGTGTTCTGGTGGGAACAAATTTTTCTGGCTTTGGGGCATGCTGAGTATCTACAGACCCAGCAAAAGCTGGAGGCGGGGAGCTGGTGTGATCAGCATGTCTCAAAATCAGCTCAGGGAGACTGCAGTTCCTAATACAATTTTATTGGCAGTGTGAGCAGATAGTCTTGGAAAGAGTCAAAAACAAATGCGCTCTACTGTTTTGATGAGATTTCAGGGATTCAGAAATTAGATGAGCTGGGTCAGCTGGTGGATTCTTTTGCAGGACAGAACTGTTTCCTATGTTCTGAACTGCATTTGCAGAGCTCCCATAGGAAACAGCTCTGTCTTGCTTGTTGCCGCACCTCACCAGCATCCCACTTACATTTTTTTTTTCTTTGTCCCATTATGTTGGTCCAGGTAATGCCTTGTCAGGGGTCCCCAAATGTTGTCTCTCCTGTCTTTCAACTGCTTGTGGTCTTTACTTATGTTAGTGCTATACCTGGATTTTTTTCCAGGGTATCACTGGGGAGAATAGTCAATTCCAGTAAGTAGTAAATTTAAAGCAACTTAGATGATGCTGTGCAAGTCCTTGCCCAACACATGCTCATATGTGCCACTCTTTCCTACTCAGGCCCTTTGCTCTGGGCACAGGACACAGGTCCTCGCCTTCCACAAATACAGGCTGGGTGATGAGTGGATTGAGAGCAGCCCTGCGGAGAAGGACTGGGGGGTATTAGTGGATGAAAAACTGTATATGAGCCAGCAATGAGCACTTGCAGCCCAGAAAGCCAACCATATCCTGAGCTGCATCTAAAGCAGCGTGGCCAGCAGGTCAAGGGAGGGGATTCTGCCCCTCTGCTCCGCTCTGGTGAGACCCCACCTGCAGTCCTGCCTTCAGCTCTGGGGTCCTCAGCACAGGAAGGACAGGGACCTGTTGGAGTGGGTCCAGAGGAGGACCACAAAAATGATCAGAGGGATGGAACACCTCTCCTGTGAGAACAGGCTGAGAGAGGTGGGGTTGTTCAGCCTGGAGAAGAGAAGGCTCCAGGGAGACCTTACTGCAGCCTTCCAGTACCCAAAGGGGGCCCACAAGAAAGCCAGAGAGGGACTTCTTACAAGGGCATGTAGTGATAGGACAAGGGGTAATGGCTTTAAACTGAAAGAAGGTAGGTTTAGATTAGATGTAAGGAAGAAGTTCTTTACTGTGAGGGTGTTGAGGCACTGGAACAGGTTGCCCAGAGAGGCTGTGGATGCCCCATCCCCGGCAGTGTTCAAGGCCAGGTTGGATGGGGCTTTGAGCAACCTCGTCTAGTGGAAGGGGTCCCTGCCCACTGCAGGGGGGTTACAACTAGATGATCTTTGTTGTCCCTTCCAACGCAAACCATTTTATGATTCTATGATTCCCGGCACTGCAGCCAGACAGGCTGGCAGCCTCCCTAGAAACCAGCCTTTACCCAAGGCAGGTAGTCACAGAGACTCACACCAAAGTCCAGAGTGGCTTGAATTTTGCTCTGACTGTGGAGCTAAAATGAGCATGCCTGGCACCAACTCCACTGAACCCAAGGAGAAACCACAGAAAAAGATAATTCCAGGTGGTGGTTCAGAATGAGTTTGTCAAAAAGCCCGCTATCCCTTATGGTGACCTTCTCAACATGGGGACTGCAGTGCCCATGAGGGTCAGCAGAGCCAGGTCACAGTTACATCTCCTTCTTTCTCTGCTGAGTTCCTGTGTCCATGCCTCACCACCGCCAGCCAGCACCACTGGCCTGTGCTTCCAGCTTGACATAGACAGTCTTAGACATGTTTGTGTCAGGCTGCGTGCATGTGGATAATCATGGGCGGGAGGGACAAGGGGACGTTAGCTCCCATTTCTCTTTTCTTGGCACCATTTGTATTCCCAGCCCACTCTTGCAGCATCTCTCCAGCTTCCATGTCAGCTTTAAGCACCTGGAGAGAGGAAGAAGCTCTGTGTGGGGAACATGAGCAGTGCCAGGCCTCCAGCAAAGTGATGAGGGAGAGGAACAGAGACCTTGTGGTCCAGGTCTATTGTCCTCTCACCCTCCCATCCACCTTTAAATGCTGGCTTCTCTGGTGACTACCAGTGCCAGCTAGCTTGGCTTGAACAAACATCTAATAAGATGTTACCCAGCCAGTTAATTAGTGTTTAGGCTGGGACAGAGAACCTCAAACCAAAACCTACTGGTTTAGGTCCTTCTTCACTCCTGCCCCGCCACAGGGAGGGCAGCTGCTCTCTTTCCACACACACCTAGTGCCTACCAGCCATGCCCGGCCAGCCCCAGCCGCCTATGCTTCCTGAGTGTGCAGCAGTAGTAGGACTCAGTGTGATCAAGTGGGCTCCTGCTGTGAAGAGACTACCTCCTGCAGGTCCCACGTGAGCAGCAGACTGCTGCTCCCACTGTCCTTCAGCTGGAGGTATCTCTGTGTGCTTGTCTGTGGCAGTCCAGGTGTGCCAGGGTTGCTTTGATGGCTTCGGTCCATACTAACAATGCTTACTCTGACTGAAGCACGGTCACACAGGCAGCTCAACAGGCAACCTGAGAAGGCAGGTGCCTCCGGCAAGATGCAGCGATGACCAGGAGTGGGATGGTAACTTCAGATGTGCGCTTCCCAAGCATCTACACCCTTAATGTAGAAGCAATAGCAGCAGAATGGTGTAATTTCACATAAAGGGCATAAACTAGCCTCGTGCTAGTCACCAATATTCTGCCATTAGTAGTAGTTGCTTTTTTTATTCTTTTTAGTTGCAGTAAAAATAACTAAATAGCCATTTTAGAAGTGTAGACATGTCCTTTAGCCACCTCCTTCCTGGCCGCCTTCTACCCCAGTATGTACTATTAGCAACTATAACCACAGCACAATACCTCCAGTGTGCTGCTGCTGGGTTCCTGCTAATGTTATTTTTCCTTTGTCTTCTTCACTGTAGGGGAAATCTGCTGACTCGGACCCTAGCAGACATTGTGCATAAAGAAGACTTTGTTCTGAATTCCGAATATCTTATCACGCTGCTCGTTGTGGTGCCAAAGTAAGGCAATAGTGCGTGCACATACGCTCAATGTGGCATCGAGTTTCAGGCCTAAGCACCCGATCCAGGCAATACTGGATGAGGTTGGGGCAGCCCATCAGCACCCTGACTGGGGCACGGGTGGAGCGGTTAGCAAAGAGGAAAGAACAGTTTCTGCCAAGGGTGGTGCTGGCACGAAAGAAAGAGACAAAGACTGCTCTGAACTTGGAGCAGGACAGAATTGGGGTACAGGTTTTTAATGGTTACAGAGTGCGTTATCAAACGGCCTCCTGGTACGAATAGTATGAGTTAAAAAAAAAAAGAGAAAACCAGATTCTTACTGGAGCTTAGCCAGTTTATAAAAGGAATTAGACCTGTGAAGCTCACAAGGCCTCTGCTGGCCATGTGTTCGTAAATGTCTGCAAGTAGGATGACTGCCATCACCATCAGTTATGAAGTTATGCAACATCCTTCCCAGAAGCCTACACAAAACTTTTCCTCTCCGTATAGCTCTGTCCCAACATACACATACAGTACCATCACTATTTTGTCTGTAAACCATGTTACAAAAAGCTATCTGAGGTAAGTTTGTTGAGTTTATTATCTGCACACTCTTTCAGATTCCCCCTATAAACAGACTTCTCGCTTTGCAAACTCTTACCATCCCCTTGACCCCTTTCTCCCAGCGCTGGCACTTGCCTTGTTTGCACTGTAGCACCAGATCAGCTCTGGGATTGTGGATAGCAGATGTACCACACCTACCGTGGATCAGGGGCAGCTTGTGCAGGGGTCCTGGAGCATGGGATGCTGTGTGGCAGCCTGGAAGTATGTGCCAAAAGCCACATCCTTCCCACCATCAGCTTCCTGCTCTGGGCCCTTCCTCATGCCAAGACCCAAAGCGAGAATTGCAGTGTTGAGGGAAACATCTCCCTAGCTGGTGACTAGGCGAGGAAAGGATAGGAGAGGCTTAATGTATCTTAATCACATAACCAGCACAATGAGCTCCAACCCTTCTATCCTAAGCCGTTAGCTTAATTATTTATCAACACATTTGCTTGCTGGTATGTAGTATTTATTTACTGTGCTTTTTTTGTGTTGGTCAAAGGTCAAGCTATGTACAGTGGCAGAAGACCTATGAATCCCTCTCCGATATGGTAGTGCCTCGCTCCACCAAGTAAGTGAAATTCCAGATTAAGGTCCCTGTTTGTTTCAGACATCCCTGCCATATTTCAGCCCCTCAAATTGCTGGATCCTGGAAGGAATCACTTGTCTAACCCATGGGCTCCATGTTAACATATAGATTTGCCAATCTCATTCTCAACTGAAATCAGAAATTACCCTCTTGAAGGGAAGTGCAGATGAAAGGAAAAAAAAAAATCATTACTGTTTTTTTTACAATTAGCTTGTTGTTCCCTTTTCCAGTAATCTAGTTCTTTCTACTTTGAACCAGGGCCTTTGCTTTTTGTGTAAAACAGACAATTTGTTACAGTAATCCAGGCATAATTCAGTCTCCTGGTTTCCCCTCCCAGGTTCCTGTGAAAATTAACTCATCTCAGCTGAACCCAGGACATTCAGCCACATGCAATCACATACGACTCTATGAAAACTACTTTTGACAAAGATCAAACACTGTATTTGCATCTTTAACTGCTTCCTGCTGTAGAATAGGGTAATTCACTGTACTGTCATTTGCATTAGCAAATGCCATATTAACTTATCCTGTCACCTGGACTAAAAAATCCTTCCCAGAAATTATATATTCCACTGCTCAGTTCATGCACATCATAAGGTCCAATCCAGGGCACAAGAGGTGACTGCTATTATCTGAAATGGAAGAAGTGAAAAGCACAGAGAAAGAAGAAAGCTGTTTCCTACTACCTGTCTCAAAAAACAGAAGTGCATGGCAAGTGGGGGAATGTTACCAGGAAACACAGTAAAATCAGACAGGCAGAATGTGTGTGTACTACGATGGGTTCAGGAACTTAATTCAGGGAGTTTTACACTTGAGATAGCATAGCCGGTGTTAGTAAAGACTTAGCTCCCTATTTCAGTCACAGCAGTTCTTGAAAAGCAGGGTGTTGTTTAGTATCATAAACGAAAAAAAGAACTGCAAAAGAAGGTGGTAAAGAAGGTATGAGGGATTTGCCATGTCAAATCACAGCAGTGGATTTCCCTCTCACAGAATGATTGCTGAGGATGCAGAGGGAGGACTCTTCACTGTGACCCTATTTAGAAAAGTGATGGATGACTTCAAGGCTAAAGCCAGGGAGAACAGGTAAGAAGCACCAATTGCTAGGCAGCACAGGCTAGCAAGCAGCTGTAAGGTGAAGCTTGTTCTGTGTGCAGTACAGCTGAATCCATCACTGGTTTTCAGGACTTCTTTACTGTTTGGGCTGCTGCTGGTCCTAAAGCCATGAGAAGGCAGGGTGGAAGGAGCTGTGGCAGTAGATACAGCAGCGATCCTGTTCTTTAAGCACCAGACTACAGATCCTGGAATTGTCCTTCCTGCTCTCATGCTACTGACAGCAGGAAGCTTGCTTTCTGTGGGTGACTTCAACTCCCACCCTCCACATACCTGATCTGGTTAAATGGCTAGCAACTTTGAAACATCCTGTACCCACTTCTCCAGAAACAAAAGAAATGAGTGTGCATATTGCTTGGACTATGGCTTGTGAGAGCAAATGTCATTCAATTGTAGGTTCATGGTTCGAGAGTTTTATTTTGATGAGAAGGAACTGAAATGTGAGAAGGAAGAGTTGATGAAATTAGCTTCTGATAAGAAACAACAATATGTAAGTAGCACATGAAATTGATGGCCTGCATAATGACAGCCTCTGCTACCAGCGTGCCTAAGCACCTCTCACTCAGAAATGGTTTTATGATTCCAACAGACTCCTGTGAGCTCCATTTAGCTCAGAAAACTGAGGTACAGGATAGATAACACAATTTGCCCAAGGTCACTTGAGTTTCTGATAAACTGGGAGCCACTAACAGGCTGCCTGAGAATTATCTCAGCAGCCCATGATGGATTCAGTGGTGTTAGCTATGGAGCTGCTTCACACAGCGAGGGGATCGCAATACTGTTGTATCTGTTCTCATAGGGCCCGTTACTGCGCTGGCTGAAAGTGAACTTCAGCGAAGCATTTGTGGCTTGGATTCATGTGAAAGCCTTGAGAGTTTTTGTTGAATCTGTCCTGAGGTAAGTGGGTAAACATGCAGTGCTGGCAGACGTTCCTATAGAAGTCAAAATCCACAGCTGTCTTCCTGGAGCAGTTTCTTTGTGGGAGGGAACATCCCTTACACACCTCATTCCAGGAGCTAACAGGAGACAATACAGATGACCACAAAAAAGGTGACGTACAAAGTTGATGAACAGTTCTTTGGGGGCACTTACAGGTAAGTGGAAAACAAAGACACTGTTTAGTTGGCTTTCAGATAAGGAGGCAGCACACCACCACTGACATTTTTTCTGCAATGTACCATCAGCTAGCATGCCAGGAGACAGGAGAGAGAGAGAGAAGGGCAGGAGTGGAAAGGTGTGCCCCTTCCCAGCAGATGATTGTGTACGTTGATGTGTTTCAAGGTATGGCCTCCCAGTGAATTTCCAAGCAATGCTGCTGCAGCCAAATAGGAAGTCTGTAAAACGCCTCAGAGATGTCCTAAACGTGGTCTTCAAACACTTGGATGAAGTTGCAGCAGCAAGTATAATGGACGTATGTATTTGGACTGCGAGTGCACATGCTCTAGCTTGTCTCAGCTTTGACAAATGAACACTTTCACCGTCCAGGGGCTAGAGCGTGCATCTCCTCACATCTTACAATGCGAGGAGCCCTGGATGCACCTCTAATCCCTCCGGTGGTTACAGACTGGATTAGGGTAACAGGTAGGCTCAGATGATGATGGAGATACTTAGAGATTGCTTAAGTTTTCTGTTAAAACATCTGATTTTTACAGCTACCAGACTGAAATAGGTCTGCTCAATTATGGCAGTTCCTCCAGGTAAAAAGCTTCACTTCTATAAACATTCAGATCAACACAAGCAAGACAAATGAATTCAGAACTAAATGCTAGGACTCTGACACCTCAATCCCCTGTAAAAGGCTGTCATTGACTAAATACCTCAATCTAGGCCTTCAGCAAGAAGCAGTAGTTGCTTTCTCCCACCACATATCTTGAGTGTACAAGCAATTTAGGATAAACCAATTAGGATAAACCACTAGGCATTAAACCAGCAAGCACAAAATTCCCAGTGCATGAAGGAGAAAGAAATTAGTTGCTCTAGAGCTGAAGCACACAAAAATGCTACAATACATGTTCATGAAGTTGCAACAAAGCATGAATTCTCAATGCTAACTGTATTAGGTAGCCTGAAAATACAAAGCAAATGCCAGATTCTCAGTGGCAAATTCCTCATTTTAAGCACAGCAGATACAAAACTCCATTCCACCTGTGGAAGAGGAATGCAAAAGCAATCTGCTGTAGCTTGGAACTGTGCAAGTTTGTTTACTGGTACTAAAAGTCATATTGTTTTCTTTTGCAGCCTGGCATGGACATCCCTGGTTTACAACTGAGTAATCAAGAATACTATCCTTATGTCTATTTCAAGATTGACCTCAGTCTTCTTGACTGCAGTTAAAGAAAAATTGCTCAAGCTTCATCTATTAATTTTCCAAGACCCTAATGTTACAGTAAAAAAATCTTTAGCTGCTGAAAGTCAAATTAAAATGCAGATGCTGTAGCAGGATAATTGCATAAGATCTTCCTACCCCTTCCTGTAATTTTTACAGTGACTTCAACCTAAGTCTCCCTTGTTCCTAGTTTTACAAAAACATATTTCAGAGGCAGGAGGTACTATGGTAGTATTTATTTTTTTTTGTAAGTTACAAAGATGGAATATCTACTGGACTTGAAATAAAACAATTTAAAAAGTGTGGTGGCTAATGGATCTGCTAGGTGTACACAGTCCTGGTTTTCTAACAAAGCAAACTTAAAAACCCCAAAAAAGTAGAAAGCATCAGAGCAAAACCCAAAGGTTTTTAATTTAAAAAAAGCTTAAGAAGAAAGATCCTCAAAATTGCTGTGGAACTTATTGTAGTATGACTTGTAGTCCCAAGTACTCGTAAGTTTAGCTTTTGCCAAGACATCTCAGAACAGTTCCATTAGATCTCATCTGCTGGGATGACTTAGAGTTGGAGTACATGTCCTGCACCAAATCAGCAGTCAAGTTACTGTTGGCTACCAGTGGTTCTTGCACTGCCTTTCATAGTTATGAGCTACAGGCAATCTCTTACAGATACTAGATTACAAATACCCATATTAACTTATTTCCTTGAAAGGAGGGGAAACTTCCAGTTCTTTCATTCCTTATTTATAAACAAGCTGATCAGATGAGGATCACTTCACTAGACACCAGTACATAAGACATGGAGAGCAACAAAACATAGTAGTATTTTTATTAAAAAAAAAGCAGCAGTAACCATCCCCATTCCCAGTCCTGATTCCCCTTCCAAGGAACTAGCAATTTCAAATCAAAGCAATGCCAGATGGGAAGTGAAGAAATATTACACAATTTGCTGGAGACAGCACCATGGTGTTTTTCTGTTAGTAGCTGGAAGTCCTCATGCCCTAAACCAGGGATTAGCTTCACCACTAATCCTGGGGAAAAGACCAACAGCTCCCAGTGTCTCCAATTGCAGCAGCAACCCCACTTCCATTGTATTAATGATCTTACAAATTCTGGCACAAAGAAGGAGAAAGGCCCTGAGAAGGAATAGGAAAAGGAAGACTGAAGAGCATTTAAACCAAGATTGTCTGTCTAATCAGGCTTTAGGCCAAACTGTCAAGATCATTCACAGCAAGGGGGTGGTTTAGGACTCCCCTCTGCACCATCCTCTATTCTACTGTTCATTTTTCAGAAGTCATCCAAAATTGGATAGCTTTTATCATGTGCACCTTTGTTACTCTATACAAGACTAACACTGTGTGTCAAAAATAATTGTTTTATTCTTTAATTGAAACAGAAGCTGACCAGGTTCCACCTCCATGAAAAAAATATCACATTTAAAATTGGTTACACTAACAGCCTCCAGTAACACTCAAACAGCACACTATCAACAAAATAAAAACGAAGATGTTCCAAAGAAATATCCATGTTGTCCTCAAAATATTTGTTACACAGAATACAATCAATCAAGTTTACTGGTTATGACAATTCATAGAATTTCTGCAATGTTTTCTTGAGATGCGTACAGTTCACTGCTGCAGTGTATCAGATAGCACAGTGTGTCAGGTGCTATTTCTCCATAAAAAGGCCACTGGAATATCCATCCGATTGTGAACCAGGTTGCAAACTACTGCACAAACTCTCCCAAGAAAAGAAGTTTCCTGAAGATATCACAGCTCATCTTTATCCCAGTCATCCAGATCCACATCACTGAGATCAATATCATCTTCAACTGGAAGCTGTGAAAAAGGGAAGGTTTCAAGCACACATTTAGAAATGCTTAACACCAGGACATCACTAACTTTGAAAGATGCTTACTTCATCCTGAGAGTAAAGCTCTCTCCTGTCATCTCTTTCATGAAACCTCAAATTTATTAAGCACAGGACAAGTAATCAGAATTTAGACTAGAAGTTTGTTTTCTACCAATAAAAATGCTCCAGATAAAGGCAAATACAGATAAACTATGTAACAAAACTACTACCATATTCTACAATTTAATTCCATTTGAAGTATATCAAAGGATTGTAGTAACTTTGGTTTTACAGCAATGTTGAACCTTAAGAACATACTTAATCACTGTGTTATTTATTACACAGGCTTTATCTTACAAACTTTGACATTAAGACATTGATGGTAATGCCAGCATATTGCAGAACCAAAGTCTCCACAACATTCAGGTCTTGAATGCATACACTACCACCTCCTTTACTCAGCATAGGTAATAACACATTTCAGCCTCAAGGGATTCAACTTTCAGATTACATCCTAACAGCTATGCAGGAGTACCTGTCCACAACATCAGATGATGAATCTGGTGTTTGGTCTGGTGGCAGGATTTAGATAACGGGAAACCATCAACACAACTTGCCACAATCTTTAAAGAACAAGATTTTTCACACTGCCAGTTCTTAGTTACTCTATGCAGCCGCTTCTGAACCTAGCAAATCATCAGCACTTTTAGAGATGGAGCACCTCTTACCTCACCATCTTTGCCATCCCAAGGTTCAACTGAATGAATTTTAGGGAAAGCTCCACCACCCACTGGTGCTGTAGAACCACGACCAACAGATAGTTCCCTGAGAAAAAACAAGTTAAAGTTAAATTTAAGAAGTTTCTCCAGTCTCCCATCCACCTGGAACAGCACCTGCTTCACATAAAAGGAAGTAAACTTTTGAGATGTCATCTCTTGAAGCAAATCTAAACTGTCCAGAAGCAAAAGCGTTTCTAATTGAGAAGCAGAAAGTGATAGAGCCCTTAAAGCAGCATTGCAGATTTACAACTGGATCCAAAGAGAGAAACTATGTGAGCTACACTATTTTGTATTTCAGCAGTTGTTGTGGATTAACCCCAGCTAGCAACTAAGCACCATGCAGCCACTCACTCACTCCCCCCCCATCAGCAGAATGGGGGAGAAAATTGGGAAAAGTAGTAAAACTTGTGTGTTGAGATAAGAACGGTTTAATAGAACAGAAAAGAAGAAACTAATAATGATAACACTAATAAAATGACAACAGCAGTAATAAAAGGATTGGAATGTACAAATGCACAGGGCAATTACTCACCACCCACCAACCAACACCCAGCTAGTCCCCCAGCAGCAATTCCCCACCCCCCCACTTCCCAGTTCCTATACGAGATGGGACGTCCCATGGTATGGAATACGCCGTTGGCCAGTTTGGGTCAGGTGCCCTGGCTGTGTCCTGTGCCAGCTTCTTGTGCCCCTCCAGCTTTTTCGCTGGCTAGGCATGAGAAGCTGAAAAAACCTTGACTTTAGTCTAAACACTACTTAGCAACAACTGAAAACATCAGTGTTATCAACATTCTTTGCATACTGAACTCAAAACAGCACTGTACCAGCTACTAGGAAGACAGTTAACTCTATCCCAGCTGAAACCAGGACAGCAGTGTAACAATCATGGATAAATACAGCCCCTTTAACAGTATGTTGTTTACCAGTTAAGACAACTCCAAAAGGAGTCTGTAATTCTAGTTTTGAAAGTCACCTGCAACTGTTAACTTGAAATTACTAGTGATTTTTTTAGTGGAGACTAAGCCTCCACAGGTTACAATGGGTATGAGGTATTTGAGACACTCCATCCTGCACTTGCTAGTTAGGCTTGCTCAAAAAGCCTAACATTAAAAACCTGAAGAGCTAATCCCTTTGCATTCTTTCAGAAGCAAATAAGACTGCATCAGCATTCCTCCTTAGATGGAGTCTAGAATTTTTATGCTTGTCTCAGTGCCGATTTCCTTACTTTTGGTCAACACTGTTGAGACTGCCTATTAGATTACAAAAGCTGCACACAGCAAGCTGAGTTAACAGCCAGCTACATTGACTGTCATTGTACTGCTTTCTTTAGGCAGCACAGCTGCACTGAAGTGTCAGGTAAGAGATTATTCTAGCAAGTATTGCTGTGTAGTAAGACAATACCAAACCAATTATCTAACGTAATACAAGCTGTTAAGTTGGCTGTTGTGTCCTGGAAGCACCATCCACCCTTAACAGGAAAGGCCTCACTAAGATGGATTTTGTAGACTAAGGGAATTTGCCATGTCTGCGAAAAGGCAGACATTTCTCACACACACATTAGTACAGACTGCCTGGTATTGCTCCTCTTGCATCTGAATCCTAAATTTTAGCTGATACTCTGAGAACATTCCCTTTTTGGCATAAAGAAGAAAGTCTGATCGCTTACACAGGTAAGAGAATACAGCACTGCTTCCATTAACCCAGCAGGAACAGGGTTGAATTAACATGCTGCTTATGGCAAGGTGGCAAAGAGACTGTTGTACTTGCTTTTGCAATTCTGACTGTCCTCTGCCATTCTCCAAGCAAGGACATAGAAATAACACTGCTAATGTAAACTCTCAAAGGCTCTTACATACCTTCTGGCAGCTGGTGTTTTATCCAGAAGCAGAGTTCCCACTTCATTTTGACCATGTTTAAGTAACAGTTTAAGTTTAGCTGCTCTGTTTCAGTGCTGCTGCCACCTTCTATGCTCCTGTCCATTTCCCTTCCCCATTCAATTCTTCTCAGCACTGGCTCTTGCCCAACTACACAAGAGGCAGTTTCAGGGAACCTGAGTTGAGCAGAGAGCTATAGACTTTTTGGATCAATTGCTTCAGCTCTCCCGATTAGCTTATTGGGTGCCAGGGGAATGGGGAAGGAGAGGGTGGGAGGGGGAAGACAGGAATAGATGAACCAGAAAGATGAACAGCAACATACAGAACCTCAACAGCACCCATTTAGATTCCCAAACTGGGAACTTCCCAATTACTAATCAGACTGCACCACTTGAATTAATTAGTATTGATTACCAAGTCACATTAATTTCTTGAGCTACCAGAGAACCAGAATTTCTCAAGATCAAAGCTCAATTCTGTTCTCAAAAGTTGTGCTAACTACCATTTAAGTCTAAATGACCAGCTACTTAATTTTGTCCACCACAAAAAGGTAGCGACTGCTTTAGTAGTTGCAATTTCCACTGAAATCATTCCCTTACTCCAGTGAATGCTCATCCTCTTAATTCTCTCAACTGTGCAAGTCTTGTCAGATCCAGGAGAGCGATTTTGGTCTGAACAGTCTCAGCCCCAGTTACAGAAATATTTAAGTCACTTAAAGATTTCATACCTGAGAAACTCATTAATCCCTTGCTCACTGAACGACCCTTTCAGAAGGGCAAATTTCATCTTCCGAGCATTAACAGCTGCCATTGCTGGATAACCAAAGCCTCCAATCCCCAGAGAGCTCTCAAGATCTGACTGAGCACCTGCTTCTGTCCACAGCCACCTTGAGGAAAAGATAAAATAGAAAATGAATAATTAGGATAGGCACTACAATCATTTTGAAGTTGCACATATCCTGGAACTCTGCAGAGTTCAGGATGGGCTCTGAACTGCCCTTGACAGTGTCAACTGTTACTAAAGTCAGCAGGGACTAGAGGGTCCCAATCTTGAACCATGTAACAGAAGAAAGCCTCTCCTCAACAACACCTGTAGGCCAACTCCATGCTCACAGCTGGATCAGAACAACAGCTGTGAAAGAGTCCAGGGCAAGAACTATGTTACCAATCTGAACGAATTACACTTCAGCCTATACTAAGCAAGGTTTAAAATGACTCAAGTCACAGATCTAAACATGACAAAGTACTGCCCAAGGCACACTGTAGAGGATTTCTGGCCAAAGACTGAAAGACCACTATTTCACTCAGTATTAGTGCCTCACTGGTCAGGTCTCAGTTCCTCCAATGCTTAGTAAGTCCCCTGAAGGACCTCTGGAATGAGTCAATCTCAGCATTTTCCCCCAGGCTTTCATGCCATTTCACACCCTTTTCACAGCAGTCAGTGTGTCAGAATAACTCTCACTTCCCAGAGAAGTCCCACAGATCCTAACCTCTATTTGAGAGGAGAAAAGGCAAAACCTGCTGGCCTGCTTCTCTGAGAGCACGAAACTTGTTAAACTGCAGTTTACTTTTTTTTTGTTAAGAATTCAGCAGTCATACCAGCAGACTTACCCACCAGCAAAAGACTCTAAAAGAAACTGGATAAATACTGCCCTAAAATATTTTAGCATTCAGAACAAGAGTAAAAGATGCTTAACCTGATCTCATTAATGCTTAGATATCACTTGTAAATGCAGGATTTGAGGTGGATGAAAAGAAAAAAAACAATCAGCAGTTTATTCTAAAGCCACAGCATCCCCTCCTGCAGTACAGTTAGTAGAATACCAACATACACCATCCTGAACAAGGAACAACTCTTACCTGCAGATGAATCACTCATACAAATTCCATCCTGTTATCTCTAAAACCTCACATCTTTTGCAAGAGGACCAGTCTACAACGACACTTACCCCCACATTTTCTTTTTGTATTTTTCAGCCATTTTTAACATGACATCAAGGTAAGAATTCCTCCCTGAAGCTCCTGTTTGTTAGACAGAATTGGACAAGTTAAAAAACCACAACTAAATGCTTCAAGTGACAAATTCATACAGAAGTCTGCTTGCTTGTATGTCTACCTGTGTCAAGAATATGAGGCAGGACAGAAATGATGCAGAGCTGATGAGCATCACAGGTACTCTTCAGAACATCTTCGTTAATTATCTAGAAGAAAGCCACAGAAAGTCAGTAAGAGTAAGACTTGGTTACCCAGCTGTGACCGCATTTCCCTCCAACAGCCTATAAACTCTATCCTACAAGGTAATAAGCACTGAAGCAACTTGACACAAAAGCTTACAAGCCTCTCCTACTTCACTGGTCCCCCAACACAAGACTGATTACAAAGTTCACAAAATCTTCTGTTGAGACTTGCAGCAACAGGAAATAAGCAGTACCAAATAAGGTTTATAGAGAGCACAGTAAGATATCACTTCTTGCTCCAAATCCCTGTCCTTGGACCAGGGCTGGAAACAGCACACCCATACACCTATGTATATGCCTATAGGTTTCAGTCATGGTGCTGCTAGCATAAGGAGAGCCAGCAGGGTGCAGCATTTGCTGAAGATGAGGACATTTCATCAACATTAACAGAGCAATACCATTTTTGTGTGATCCACCTTAAAAAGGAATCAACCCATTTATCTGCATCAGTGGTCTCCAAATTTTGATTGTGCACCCCTATCAGTAAAAAATTTTCTAAGCAAGCAACCCTGATATATGTATTTTAATTATATACCTGTACTACTGTACTAACATATACATTATAAAGCATACAGAAAACGGACATTTTAAAAGGATAACAAGGATGAAATAAACATTTTAAAATATCTTTAAGTTTATTAATGGTACAAATTTTTTTCTTGCACCCCAAGGGGTTGTCTTGCATGCACCCCACTTTGGAGACAACCGATCACCATTTCAAATCTACCAACATCAAGCTGAAACTAGAAGTCACCACACAGAGGGTGGAATTTTCTGGCCAACAAGCAAGATTAGTCATCATGCATCTCCTAATGGATGGCTTACAAATGACAAAACCCTGCCCTCTTGTAAAAAAAAAGGCATGGCACAGAACCCAACATTTTGACTCTTCAAGAGAGGATTGAGACACTCTGGCACCACTCTGTCAGTGCCTTCAATGTATCAATTCTGATAATCTTTCAGTCAACAACAAATTCACAGTAAAAAAATAACAGAAAACTGAATGATCAGTCTTGCCATCCTTGACCTGCTGCAAAACAGTGTGCAAGCAGCATATTTAGGCTGTTTTTACAGTTGAAACAGTCCTGTAAGAACTGCTGCAAAGGATGTGACGGAAAAGCACTTTGAAAAAATTATGTAGAGGTACCTCCAGGAGCTCAGGTGGTGGTGCATTATCAGAAAACAGATCCAGAGCACGAGCAATGATATCAGATCTAGTTCTCCCACCATCATAATCAACAGGGTCTTCTCCTTTCTGGAAGATTTTAATGGTGGGAAATCCACGAATCTGAAAGACAAGTTTAAGTCATCAGCTCAAATAAATCTGAATATTTATGGTGGAAGTTATCTGCTACTCTGATGTGTTCTAGATTAAGAGAAAGGGAAGAGAGAACATCTACATGAATCCAGTCTCACAGCAGGTTATAACTGAACCTGAACAATTTTGTAGCTTCCTACTTGTGCAACAATTCAAAACAAAGTTAAAACAGTGTTTCAGTGTGAGTTAAGTTTTAGGCCTGATGAATCAGCAATGGTGTCACCTCAATTTAGACACACCAAGCACTGCAGGTTTAAGTGTCATGAGGACTATCTTAACTCTTTGTATTTATTAGACATTAGTTTCCCATTTCATCTGTAGGGAAACAGCACTGTGGCTACATGGCAACAAGTGGATCTTAAGCTCCCTCTGCTACATTTCCAGTAAAACTTGTTCAGTGTACATGCCGACTGCCAGCCACGTACACTTAAAGGTAAACTAAGCAGCACACTAAGTTCCCTGTACTGTATTAAAAATTCAAGAGTATCAGTTCACTTTGGGCACACATCATAGCTGATCTGGGCAGCTAATATTGTTGGAGTGATCCCTGATAACTGGCTCCAACATGTACAGGTACATGTGGGGGTTCTGAAGATGCTCAGCCAGCACAGTCTGAAAGGAGAGATCTCTCACTTCAGATGATAAAGGTATACAAGATCTTACAGAAATGAACAGCCTTTTTCATCAGCATCATCCAGATTTATTCCTTTCTTCTCACTCCATTTACTTATATTGTTACTGACATTCAGGAATGAATTATTTGTGGAAAAATGCTATTTGTCACTTAACATTATTTTTAGCACAAAACACTTAAGAGGTACCAGATTAAGGAACAGTTCAGTAAGCATTAAAGGGAAATCTGACATGCTAGAGATGGAAAGGAAACTGTAACCACTGCAGAGACATTTACCCCGTATCGGCCTGCCAGCATCTGATTGACTGTTGCATCTACTGCAGCCAGCTTTACTTTTCCCTTTGTTTGTTCTTTCACCTCAGTGGCAGCAGCTGCCCATTCTGGTTCCAGGCTGAAAAACAAAGAGTACAACTGCTCTAAGCTCTCTTAGAGCTAGCAAAAGTATACCACGTTCCACCATTCTGTAGCATACTGCACTCAGGGAAAAAAAGTCTCTGCAGAGAATGACAGCTAGGAGGGTTATTCCAAATGAGACTGAAGTCCTGCAACTGAAGAAATGAAAAGGTTAATAAAAGTTCTGGATCTTATTTCTGCTGGTAACTGGGAATTTTACTGCTAAGGAGGAATGCAGCCAGAGCACCACCAGGGTGCCCTGAGCAGGAAAAGCCCACACATTTTTGTTAAAACACCTTACAGAAAACCCCACTTCTGATATACCAGAGATGCAAGGTCTCTTTTAGGGGATTAAAGGTATCGCACAAAACTAAGCAGTAATGGGAAATGAATTGTCAAAGAAAAACCTCATTTACTTTTTGCAGTGCCCACACCATGGGGCATAAAACTCCACCATCCACACATCGTCACTGTTTATGACGTTCTTATCAAAGCTGTCATCGGTCAGCTCAATCACATCCTTCTTATCTCCACCTCCGCTCTCTCGGCTCTGTAAGAAACAAACAGACCCTCACTTAAGATGTAAGCAAAATTGGTTTCCCACACAAGCCCTCTCCTGCATGTCATGTCGTACAAAATGGTCTTTATTTGAATGAGATACAAAAGAGGCAGTGTTAGGTCATATACCTTTCCCATTTTAGAACTGACAATACACACAGCCTACTCCTAGAGCACTTTCAAGAAACAGCAAGTGAACTTCCCCCCCCCCCCCCCCCCGCAAAAAAAGACAAATCAAGTCAAACTGACTAACAAGATGTGGGAACACTTCCCCAGTTCCTGATGCTCTGACCTGTCAAAGAACAAAGTGCTCTCTAACACCCCACCACCCCGCTGTGCCCTGGTTTCCAGGCAAAACAAACGTGCGAGTGCAATACACACTACCAGTCCACCTAGGTCTTATCTAGCCAGCCTGAGGATGTTGGAGTATACTTGCTCCATGATTTAGAAACAGTAGTAGGAGCCAGAAGCTTTTCAATTTACCTTCAGGGAGAAATCCAGCAAGCCAACACCAGAACAACACTACTAAATTAGAAAAAACTCACCCATCTAGCTTAGACTAGGACTAGACAAACGGTACTTAAACCAGTTGGATAATGGGGCTCACAGAGACCTCAAAGTTCAAAGGGAGATGCACCTGGGGAAGAATAACCCCATGCACCAGTACACACTGGGGACTGACTAGCTGGAAAACAGCTTTTCAGAGAGGGATCTGGGGAGTCCTGGTAGACAAGCTGAGCATAAGCCAGCAATGCATCCCCCTGTGGCAAAGGCACCCCACAGTCTCCTGAGCTGCACTAGGCCAGCAGGTCTGGGGAGGTGAACTTTCTCTCTGCTCAGCACTGTGTGAAACACCTGGAGTGCTGTGTCTAGTTCTGGGCTCCCCAGTATAAGAGGCATGCACACACTGGAGCAAGTCCAAAGGTAAAAGCTGATTCAGGGCTTTAAGCATCTCACATATGACAAGAGGTTGAGAAAGCTGGGATTGCTCAGCTGGAAGAGAAGGCTCAGCATAGATCCTATCCAGGTATATAAATACCCAAATGGAAGGGAGTAGAGAAAACAAAGGCAGACTCTTCTCTGCAATGCCCAGTGTCAGGACAAAAAGGGCTTAAGGTGAAATACAGGAATTTAATTTAAACATAAGAGAAAACTTTTCTACTGTGAGGGTGGTCAAACACTGGAACGAGTTGCCCAAAGAGTGCCATACATGTGGAGTCTCAGTCCTTGGAGATACTCACAACTTGATGGGACACAGCCCTGAGCAATCTGCTCTAGTTGACCCGGCACTGGGCAGGGGGGCTGGGCTGGACTAGACAACCTCCAGAGGTCCCTTCCAACTTCACCTATTCTGTGAACTGAGTCAGGAGCACAAGCTCCAATCTCCTGTACAGGACAGTTTTCAGTTGAAAACAAACACACACATTCCCTCAAATACCTGTTTCCCAGAACTATATCCTCCACTTCTGCCACTAAGACGGTCTTTCACCAGGGACCGAAGAGCACTTAGAGCAGCATCGACAATAGCATCACTTGTCCTGCCACCTGCAACACAGCAAAATGAGTGATTAAAGCATCAAAAGGCCAGTTTAAGGTAGGCCTCTGACTTAATTACAAACTTAATATTCCTTCATCCTGAGGATTTTTCAGGAAAAGCAGGACTGGGCTATGAGTGATATGGTAGTAGTGGTGGGACATCACTGACTTAAACAGAAGCAGCAGGATTGACTTCACTCCACTTTTCAACTACTCCCTTTATCTGATGCAGGGGGAGGGGGGGAGGGTGACTGGCAAACTCCCAGTAAACAGGAAGAAAGGAATAATTCTTTGGATCTGCCTATCAACCTCCACCAACTACAAATTGCAGGTGGGACTGTTAGCACATGCTATGACATGCACAATTTGGTCAGACAAGTCCCACCCCTCTGTGTCTCAGTTACTATAAGCACTAGACAGGAAGGAAACACCACACAAGACAGAATTAACAGCTACCATAATTACTGTATTCAGGGAAGTTTTTAGGCATGCAACACGTGAAAGAGTACCACATTTACCCTGATAATCCTCTGCTTTGTTTTTGTTGGCTCCAAATATCTTGATAGTTGGAAACCCTCTGACTCCATACTGTCCACCCAAGGACTGATGTTTATCTGCATCTACTGCACCTACTTTCACTACACCCTGTGGAAATAAAAACCAAAAACTAAGACGACTTCTACAGTGATTTAACACATTGTATACTCTGTGTGTGCTGGAGAGAAAAAGAGTTATTAGGAGGGTAAGAAAACAGTCACCATAAGAGGCGTTATCCCCCCAAAAGCATTAAACTACAGAACACCATATATGTCCCTTTCTTTCTTCATCCTGACAAACAAAACTTTTAAATTCTTTGGGTTTTTTTTTTTAGTTGGGTTTTGTTTTGTTGGTTTGGGGTTGTTTTTCTGGTTTTATTATTTTTAAGGGAAATATATTTCACATAGGCAAGAGTTTAATAAATCACCACATGACCAAGTTTTCTGTAGTTAAAGAAATACTCATCACCAACAGCTTAAAGCTGTTTTCAGCTATTTGGTTCATGCTGTTCAGAGGCAGGTGACAGAACAGCTAGGAAGAAAAGAGAAACATGCTATTTTGGGGGATGGTTGGGTTCTAATGTCCTCTGGTGCTGTTAAAAGCAGCCCTGAAAAACAGTAACAGGAATTCACAGGGACAGAACTGACTTACTTCCTGTACAATTCAATGGCTTCTTTTAAAAAAGAAAAAACCCACAAAAATCCTGACTTTAAGTGCCTCTGACTGGTCACTTCTCTGACTGGACAAGTACAATTAAAGTGATATGGTTTTGGGGACCAAATCCCACCTCCATGTTCCCAAGCCAGATGACAAACAGCCCAATTCTCCTCAATCCACTGCCACAGGCACATTTCAAAGGTTAAACTTACTTTTAATGCTGTTGCTGCTTTCTTCCACTCAGGGGTTAGTCTTTGACAATGGCCACACCTTTAAAAAAAACAAAACAAAACAAAACCAACAGTAATTGTCATTCAGATCTGACAACTATTTCCAAAGTAGAGCGGTCTTGTTGGGTTTGCAATTACAGAACAGTCACTCACAGCAAATTGTGGGAGACTTAAGATCTACTCATGAGGAGGGGAAGAGGCTATGCCACAACATCACATCATCACTCAGACTTCTGAAGAGAAACCTCCACATGTATTATATAAGTGCATACACACACACACACAAAAGCTAACTGGCTTTCCTAACAGAGGTAAATGTGCACACCAAAATCCAGATATGCACGCTAGACTGCTTGTTGCAAGCTAAAATGGACCTGTGATAAGGCCTGAAAAAAATTATTCTAGAGGTAACTTCTCAACTAGCAAGAATTTGTGGCACGTTTCCTGGAGGTGTCTGGGGGAAAAGACCGACAGCTGACCAGCAACTAGCATATAATCACAGCATCACAAGTCTGTAGAGAAAGAGGAGCTGCTCATTTACTTATACCAGTTCTACACTATTACCATTGTTCAACAGCTTTCTGTTGCCTGTAAAACTGCAACAACGCTAGAAGCAGCACAGCAAGCTTTCCCCATAACCTCTCAGTCCAGAGTCAGGCTGTTGCAATCAATGAAAGGCCCCTTTCTACAGAACGTGGAGCTTTGGATGGCAAAAGCACAGAGGATTTGTGCAAAGATGGAATATACATCACCAGAATTTACGTGGAAGAGATTCCACACACTGGACATGAGCAGGATGGGAGATAGAGGTGCTAAATTAAGATGCACAAAGCCAGTATTTTTCAATGGAAATGGGAAATTCTAAGTGCGAATTCAGATCTGTGCTTTCACATGAGAATCAGGTTCAGAAAGAGAGAATTGAGGAGCCTTCTCACTTACTTATTGATCCACTAACCACTTTGATTGGTCATTTTTAATACTAATTTCAGTAGAGAAACTGAAGTAGTAAAATGGCATACCCTACTTGCCAGCTTGAAACCAATTCCTGCCTTTTTCCACTCTTGACGATATTTAAAATAGGAATCCCAACTACAGCTATCTGGCTAGTCACAAGGCCATCAAACTTATAACTGTACTGCCAACAACTGAATGAAACCCTGGACTGATCAGCAGCAGATTCCTATGCTGCTCCTCCATGCTAAGAGCAAATAAGTACACAGCTGTAATTCTTACCATGGGGCGTAGAACTCCACGAGCCACAGGCTCTCACTCTGAATGACCTCCTTGTTGAAGTTAGTTGGTGTTAGCTCTATCACATCATCGCTGGCTGAATATAAACAGTTAACTGCCAGGAATAACGTACAGCTCACTGTGCCTAGAACAAAAAGCAAAGCAGTCAGCGTTCCTGCAGAACATTTATGATTCTCCTGTTGCCATGGCTAAATCACCTCCCCACTGCCTGCAAATCAGCAGCAGGGGGAGGAAATCAGGGAAAGGGATTCCAGTTTGGCTGGAAAAAAAAGGAACTTAAGGCAAGATATACGCTTTCCCTCCTCACTTAAATCCTGATTCCACAGGATCATGTAATATATTCTCTGTGCCTTAAGCTAGCTGGAATTATGCCACCCCTGCTATGGCCCTCCAGACAGTCTTTTGTCAAAGCTGCTACCCTAAATACTACTGGTACAAACCCAGCAGAACTTCCACAGGTATCCCCACGATAAGCTATGTTTTCTTTCAGTTCTTTCTCACAGAAACTCCTAAACCAACTGTCCACACTTCTTGCACAGCAGGCACTCAAACATATCTTTTATAGGATCACATAATGCAGGACTGTCCCAACTAGTCTTAGTACAGTTACAGTGATTTTAGGGCCAGCACTTGATGCACTGGTAGTGTAAGGAGCTCCTTCATTCTTGGTCATAAGGATCTTGGTCTACCAGTAATTCATCTCTCTAGCAACAGACTGGAGAACAGCAGCTAAATCTCTCTGGTTCACAACTCTAGCACTCTTAGAATGCTAAAAAAGTTATCATTAAAAGGTACAAGGAAATTGCTTTCTCTTAAGAAGACTTCATACTTCTGGTCACTTTGGGATCTTATTATTGCTTGCAACTTTCCACATAAAACCTCGTAATCCTTCCTTCTACCTAGTCAGAGAGGTTGAGAGATGACTTGATGAAAGATGACGAGTATCTCTAACAAAATTCACATAGCAAAAGACTTTTCCTAATCCACCAAAGACTGGAGGAAGTAAGAGCTCAGACACTGCAGTTAGAACTAGGCAAAAAACAATTAGCTTTGCTGCAAGCAGTTAATAACTTGCATGGTCAGCTGCACATTTTCTCTCAAGACTGAATATGAGAGGAAGATGCAGTTCAGTGATGCAGAAACCCTACAGCACATGGTACACAGACGGCACAGCATCACCTACACTTTATCAGTCCTGCTCAAAAAAAGCCAGTTTCATTACACCTACTCTGTAGGTGAGAGAAGCTGACAAATAACATCTTCCAGGTTACTCTGCCAGAGATCAGGACTGAATTGCCACACTGCAACCCAGTGCCCTATCCACTGCACCATTCCCCCTCCTAATGGCTAGCCCTAGGACCCAAGCCTTTTCTTTTGGCCTGATCTCAGTTGGTTTCCACCACCAGATTCACACATTAGATTGGCTCTCTCCCTTCAGTATGCCCCACACAAACAACACTGATCAACAGACTTCCAAGGCTATCTGTGGCTGTCACAGCATGTTACAGTGACCTACAGTAGCATCTGCTGCTGGGGTAGAGTAAGAAAACACAGATGGAAAAAACCTACTTGAACATTACAGTCATTCTCAAGAGAGAAACCCTTTTATAGATGGAAAAAGAGCATTAAATCGAAATCAGCATATTGTGGCATCACCTAAAGAGATCTCTGGCAGAATACATTCAGAAGCTGAACAGAGTTCACTCAGCCATTTCTGTCACTTCAAATAGAGAAGTTCTAGCTTATGCAAAAACACCTGCTAAAGAGAACTCATGAAAGAAAGCACATGGTGAAATTCACCTAGTCAGGTATCACTGCATTTTTGTTTAAGCTACGACTCATGAACTGGTAGCATAACATTCCTTTCTATAGTGAAATTTTCAAGATTTAATTAATCTTTAGCAAATAAAACGCTCATTTTCCTACAAGCATCTAAGCCAGGAAAATACAAATCTGTTCTTGACATTAAAGCAAAAAAAACCAACCTCAGATACTCTGATTTTGAAAGTTGTTTTCTAAGGTAAGCAAATTAGATGGATAGGAGCACAGTTAAACCAACTAAGGCAGCTACATGCTGGTATTGCTAGTCCTCATTGAAAAGCCAAATTGTAACTCTAAGGATTTGTTAAAAAAAGCTTTTGCCACTGGATGATGATTCTGTGAACTGCCTCCTTAAATACGCACCCCTTGCGCAGCAGAGCTCGGTGTGCTGAAGTTCACCTGTCTCTGCACATCTGCGCTCGGTGAGCGAGAGCCTTCCCCGTTCGGCCCCGTGCAGTGTTAGCTGCACCCTCGACATTTCTATAAAGGGGTCCGCGGGGGACTACTTAACAGGTTTACCGATTTATTCGGCACAGAAGACCCAGCAGCAGGGGGAGGGGAAGAGGAAGTGCAATTCTCCACGGACTCCTCCCTTTGTCTTCAGTCATTACTTTCCGACTGCCCTTACAGCACTAGATCCCAGTTCAGGGCAGCCGGGCAAGTAAAACATCACCATTTACTGGAAACCAAAGCGGTTCGGATTTTACTTTTTTTTTTTTTTTAATTAGGGTGAGAGATAAGCACCATTTTCTTTTTTGTTGTTGTTGGGATCTTTAGGCCGTCTACCCGCACTCCGGTTACCCACCGAGTAACCTGGGGCGGCGAATCCCCCCCCTGCCCCGGGGGGCACAGCGGCTCGGACCGGCAACGGCCGAAAGGCGGCTGCAGGCGCTGCCCCCCGCTCCACGAGCCACCCGCCCGGCCGCCGGCCACCCCGGAGCGCGGCCCGCACGGCCTAGAGCCCTCGACCCATCCCCGAGCGGGAGACGGGCGCACGGCGGCTCCCAGCCCCTCCCCAGCGGCCGGCCGGCCGCCCGCTCCCTCAGCTCGGCGCCTAGCTCCCTCCCGCCGCGACGGGCCCACACCGGACAGCCGGGGCGAGGGAAGCCGGGACCGGCCAGCCACCCCCTCACGCCGCCCAGCCGGCCGGCCAGCCAGCCACCCCACCCCCCCCGGTCCCCTCGGCTCCTACCCCACCAGAGACGACCCACAGCGCACGCCCCCATGGCTGCCCCCCTCTCCCTCGGCCGCCGCTACTAGAGCCTGTCCGCCCCGCCCCCCGGCCCACGCGCCGCGCGTTCCGCACCGTGGCCGCCGCCCATTGGCGGCGCCGGCGCTCGCGCACTGGCATAGCCAATGGGGGGAGGCCGCGTCAGTCGCTGCTGGGCGCGGGTGGCCGGAGGAGGCTCTGAGGGGCGGAGGAGGGTGGGGCCTGGCCTGGTCTGGTTTGGTCTGGTGGGCCGGGGCCGGGGATGGGGATGGGGATGGGGATGGGGATGGGGATGGGGATGGGGTGGGAGCAGTGTCAGCAGTGTCGTGGGGTTGGCCGGGAGCTGCCGAGGGCAGGAGGGTGGCAGAGGCGTGCCTGGTGAGCGCTGCCAGTAGGCTGCCCCGGGCAAAGCGCTCTCAGCCTGCTTCTAGCAGCTTCCCAGGGTCCTGCCGCAGCCAGAGCGCCCTCAGCTGCTACCCGCCTCGCAGCCCTGGTGGGTGTCTGGGTCTGGGCTGAAACCCGCGCAGGCCTTCAAGAAGAAGGAAGGCAGGCCAGTGTTTTGTCCTGTTTGGTGCCCGAGCTTCTTTTGTACTGCCTTTCAGTGCAAACGTAAGTCTCAAGGACTTGACAGTCTGAATGGTGTCACTGTGAAAACCAAGACAGGCATCTAGATTTGAAAAAAAAAATTTGTTTGCAAGTCACAAGCTTCCATGTAAAAGTAGAAATTAGCCTAGCTGCATCTGCTGTAGGCCAAGGAAATAAAAGTAGGGGGAGAGGGCAGCTCGTGCATGGTAGTATGAGTGCTGTTGAAACCTAGATAACCTGCTTGCATCCAACAGAGACTTGGAAAGTTTGGGTCCATCAGCACAATGTGTATATGGCTATTTTGTATGAAAAATCAGCATCGCATTTCAAGAGCTTCAGCAACAACGGATTAAAAAAGATGGGTCTTCCCCCCCCCCCCCCCCATGACTACACATTGCAGGAGGGTACTAGAGCTTGGGGCTATGTTGTTGGTGGGCTTAGATGCAGACAAAAGGTTTTTGCAGAGCTTGGATTCAGCGGTTAAGTGAGCTGTGAATTTTTTAGTGTAGTGGTAGTAGCTGGACTTAATGTACTGTTTAAATAGAATTTTTCAGCAGTTGGATCTTAAGTGGTCTAAATTTTACCCCCATCCATACGCCCATTGCTTCATGCTCACAAGTAGTGCTTTTCGGTAGGATTAAGTCCTGCTTTTTAAGAGTACAAAATTGTTAGCACGGTAGTGAGAACAGGCAGCCATTTTCACCTTCAAGATGTTTCAGATATGGAGGAACAGGGATGCATGAAATAAAAGTTTTAACCAGAATACTGACATCTTGGCATTTCCATCCATAAAAGGGCAGCCTTCTGAGCAGGCAGGTTCAAGTTTGTGGCAATTCCTAGATCTTAAGATAAAACATACCTCACCTATTATTTTACTGACTCCTAAAGCAAACAGGAGCTGCTCTGCAGATTCTTTCCCAAGGAAATGAGTGTTTCTCTTAAGTTTCACCCGTATGATGACAAAAATAAACATGACACCTTGGGGCACTATTGAGCAGTTAGCATGACATTGGCTCCAGGTAAAATCCTCAAAACCAGAAATAATTGAAGGATAGTTTTATGGCATGTAAATTGGCAGAGAAAATTGATAATTTGGGGCGGGTGCCTAATAGAAGGAACTAGGTAGAGGTAGTGTATTTTATTTTGCATCAGTGTCATGCAACAGTAAGTTGAATGGCTGTGTTTAACATTTCTATAGCACCAAGAAACCTGTGTTAAAGTACCTATTACTGAATAGGAAGCTTTTAACACAGATCTTTACTGACTTGGTAAATTCCTAGTGAGTTACTGCAGGAAACAATTCTATACCAGGAGCAAGTCAATATTTTTATGTGTGTTCTGGAAATACACCTAAGATACTGCCGATAAAACCTGCACCAAGACAAATATTAGTACAGTGATAAATAACGATGAAAATAGGGCAATGATACAGGGTATTTGATAAATGAGCTGCCTTCAGACAAAACGCTTTAAGGGTTTTAATGAGTTCACGTGAGGTTTAACTATCTCTCAGTGAAGACGGTACTTGAATGGAGTCTCTGAAAGAGATTTAGATGCTGTTTCTCCATTGCAGCATGAACTTCTGTGATATTCCTGGCAAAAAACCTCATGTGATTCATGACTACGTAAAAAGGGGAAGAATAGAAAGATACTTTGTCTGCAGAGGTTAATGAGACAAGTTATTGAGTCTATATTTAAAAATGTATAGGTAATTGTAGGGACAGGATTAGAAGGGACTTTGCAGATTTATGAGGTCAGCACACTGATGCAGCAGAAACCGTTCCATGTATGAGTCTGTGAGACCTCATGGATGCATGCTGGGGAGCCGGCTGATAAAAAAACTGAGATCACTTACCAGAGAAAGGAAATACAGTGTTTGAAGAACACTTGTACAGAAAAGACAAGGAGAGGTTTAATGTTATAAATGTAAGGAATATTCTGGTATTGCAGGGATGTTGCCTGGTTCCTGCCCTGCAGATGAGTAGGAGGAGTATAATGCACAGCGATTCTGGCTTTACAAGTTCTGGGTACTTTCTGACTCCAAAACTGAGACATGGTTGAGTGTTCCTGGAATGCAGTTCACAGTAAAGCAAGCTTTGCCTGAAGTAGCGTTTTTCATTTGTGTTATTAACATGCATTTAATCTTAGTGGCCTGCAATTACCAGAAGGAGGTTTAAAGAAGGAGGGAAAGAGTCAGAGGCAGCAAAAATTTTGAGGGGCCTTCACTAACTGGCAGGTATAGCCCTACAGATATTCCAGGCTCCAGCTCTGCTGTTCAGAGATGCAACAGACATTGTCAGCTTTGGAGCCGATTTGCCTTGATCAGGGTGAGGCCATCACATGGAGTGAACTCAGTTATCAGGCTTCAACATTATCCTAAACCAGATGTGATTGTTTTAGCCTGATCCCCACCACAGCTGGAATCAGCCACCTTTCCTCTTCTGTTATTTAAATGGAGCTTTCACCTGTTCAGATCCAGGCCTTTTTCTCCCGTCTTTACTGTCATGGTCATTCAGGTCCCCAACAGGACCTGCCATTTCCCTTTTCGGTATCATAACTTACTTGGGATTAGCCTGTTACACAGCCATTTTATAATCACTTCTGGACTCTAAAAATGGCATTGAAAAAACAGTAGTTTGACATGCACCTAGTCTTACCTGATTGTGTATCCACATCACCTGGTATACCAATATGAGCTTTATTCTTTATGTGTAACAGTAGAAGGCATCGTGTTTTCCAGTGCCATATGTCTTGTTTCTTAGGTTATATCCTGATAACAAATAAGCTGGATAGCAAATGACACACACTGCCATAGACAGTCACCTGCCATTCAGCTGGGCTATGTGAGAGGCAGTGTGAATGCAACATGTTTCAGAAGAATTTCCAGTGGCCTTTTCTAGATTCTTGTTTGCTGCAGTATACCCGTTAGAGGTCCATCCCTTGAGCTGTGAAGCCTCTGTTACCCAGATATCTGAGGACACATCCACTCCTTTAAAACAACAGCAAGGTTCTATTTTCTTAGTACTTACAACCTTAATAGCTGCCAGATTAGTGTTACTGTTGCCCATGAAGCAGCTTGGGAGGAGTGACCAGTGCTGATGGAGGCAAAGTTACTAGTCTGGCCCCATTTCATTCTGGTGCCTCTGGAAGCAGTGACAGCAGGAATGTGGGGACACCTAGCTGAAAGCTAATGGCTTTATTTTCAGCAGTGTTCGTTTTCATCTGTCATCTCAATTCCCTGAGCCAGCTGCACAAGGGAAGGTGCAGGCTCAGGGGCAAGAGTCTGGCAGGATCCCAAAAGTCCTGAATTTTAGTAGCTTAAGATACCATAGACTGAACCCTCAGATTTCAGCAGCAAAAGAAAAATGGGTAATAAGGATCTAGTTTGTTGAGGATGCCTCTGTGCTGCTTGGAAACTTGTGAGCAGCAAGGGAGTGGATGATGCAGGAGGAGATCTCTCAGATCAGATACCAGAAGAGAGGGTACAACCCTTCTCTATTGCAAACTCCTTATGGGAGGAAGGGGATTATAGAAGATGAGCATCCAGTTTGGAATATCAGAGGCATGAAAGCTTTTCAAATTCGGTTAGTTAATACATGAGAGAGTTTCCAAAATTCATCCAGAAGAGTACATGATGACAATGCTTCCTGTGCCTGCAGTTCCAAACAGGGAGTAGGAACAGAATGGAAAAATGAATTCCGTTTGGCTGAAAAAAATTGGAGGAGCTTGTGGGTCCATTTCTGTTTTCTTCAGCTTGACCAAGCCACTTGTAAACACAGCAGGTCTCAAACCTTCTAGCTTGAAGTATCTAACAAGGCTTGGCAGGACAGAAACAGCATTTTCAGCAGCTAAATAAAATATTTAGCCTCTTCCTGACAGATATACCAGAACATCCTGGATTAAAAGAAGAAATGACACAAACCCCTTTCAACCAATCCAGTAAGTGTTTCAGGAAGTAACATGATGCTTGGTGGGGAGGAGACCATAGCCCAGACCACAGGATTCAGTAGGAATACCTCCAGGTGATTAACATTACTGCAGTTGGGCCTCACTTTTGTGCTAAACATGGAAGTCCAGTCTCTTCATGGATCTCAGGGCTGACTAAATCATATATAGTTGTATAGAAGGTCAGACTGTCTGTCGCTTTGCAAGTCACCTTGGGATTGTCAAGAAATCCCAATATCTATACTATAACAAGTATCTATTATATCTATTATAGATATGGATAGATAGATAGATATAATAGATACCTAATGTTATGGAAGCCCAGTAAGCTTCTTGTAATTTTTCGGTTTAATGGCTGGCTTGTTTTATTTGACCGTTGTGGCAAGGAGAAAAATTCGTCGTAATAAAGTAAGCATAGCTGTCTTTTGTTAAGAAAAATAGGTTTGATTTGAGTATATCACATATAGGTTGACCTGTTGTATGGAAAAGCCTTGGAGCTCACTGAATTCCTGTGAGCACAGTTTGTTCTCCTTGGCGAGGAGAACGTCAGTCCTGCAGCTTGAATTCCCACTATGCCTATCCTGAGAAAGAACCAGGGGAAATGTTGCAACCAAAGAAAATTTCAACAAGGGAAATTCTGTTTAGATGTTGGGAAAATATTTTTTGCTTTGAGAGTGACTGAGCATTGGAGCACAGAGATTTTGGAACCTCCATCCTTGGAGATACTACGATTCAGTTGAGTGTGACCCGGAGCAACCAGACTTAACTTTAGCTCTGAAGTTCACCTCCAGTGGTCCTAACTAACTCTCAGAAGGCCTATCCCTGCCATCTGCCCTATGCAGTGAACACAGCATTACTACCGTAGTTAAAGCTTTTTTTTTTGCATGACAAACTGTATTTCTGTGCAAGGCTTTCTGATAAGGTAAGCTTTTACCACCCCAGGGTTTTTTCTTAATAGCCGTGCATAGTTCTACACATCTAATCACTATAACTCTGCTATACAAACACTGCGTGTGTATGCACAGCATCTCTATGGCCACTGAACATCTCTGCTCAATAAAGTCAAAGCATCAGCCCACTGAAAAGCTAAAAGCCAGCACCACAGACCTGAGTTAAAATTCCTGCCAGATTGTATTAGAGGGAATGCAAATAAGTTAAAAAAAAAAATAATCAAGTGATTTCTAGTTGTCCCTGAAGGGCTGAAGCTACATAAATTTTGTTACAACATGTATTTCTGCAGAAATCTGCCTTCTCAGACATCTCATGTACAGGTCACCAGTCCGCCTCAGCTCCCCCTCTTGGTGTCTTGCTTAATAAGTCATTTAATATAGAAACCCAGTTTTCTACTGTTTCTCTTTACCCCTGAATAGGATAGTTTGCCTTAAACCCCAATAAACACATCTCATAAGGCCAGCCTGCCTTTGCCTGTGTTATAGTGGAGCTTTTGGAAGTGTTGATTTTATAGGTTAATTGAGAAGGGTAAAGAATCAGGTGGAGCAAGACTAAGAGAAAGCAGATACTGAGGGAGTTAAAAAATACAGCAGTGTATGTACACCAAGGGAAACTGTAAAAAGGGAAAAATGCCAAATGTGGCAGTGAAGGGGAGTGTTGCAGAGGTTTTATAGACGCAGATCTCCACTAGCTTGTTTGTGTCGGGCAGGTAGAAGCCCAGTCTGGCTGGAAGGGGGAGCCTGCACGACCAGCCAGTTCCAGTGGTACCTGTGTCCCTGGTGGTGCTGGCTGATGGGGCAGGGTCCTGCAGCCCCATCCTGCTCCTCTCCTTTCACCTTGGTCAGTCCAGGATGGCAGTACAGTCCACCAGAGTATTTCTACGCAATGGCAGGCTGTATTTTTGGCTGGCCAGCAGGCTGCATGTTTACTGTGATTGACTGCTCTGCCTTGTGTCATCCTGAAGGCACAGGCTTTTCCACGTGGCTTATCTATTGCACTGGCAGAAATGCATATAGGACACCATAAAAATTGATAAAAGACAGTGAAGGGAAACTCTGACTCAAAAAAATGGTATCAGGACTAAACTACGTGAGACATTGTTTTGAAAGCATACCTGAATATTGGCCATCAGGCTGTAGATAGTACAGGCAAGGTTGCAATAAAATAGAAACATATCCTGTTAGAAACAGGATCAGGAACTCAAGGAAGAAAGTGCACCAATGAGATCCATAGGCACTATTATTCTGGAAGAAGTTGCTAACTACAAAGAAGCAGATCAAAGACTTGTGGGAATTATCAGCAAGATCAGTGAGATTAAGTCTGGGGAACTGCAGACCAGTCTGCTTGGGAGACTGGCTTGAACCTCTGGCACTCTGAGCCATCAAAGCCTAGAAATACCTGGAGAAATACTGACCCTACTACAAACCATGGCAAGTTTCCCCTGGCTTCAATAGAGGATTTTTGTTGAGTTAGTTCTGGTGAGCAGCAAACATGAAGCAAAGGTAAAGGCACTGTATGGATTGGAAAAGATGAGCTAGTTTCTGCTCCCACACGACTCCAGGAGAAGGAGACATGACTCAGATGAAGAATAAGTGATTAAAACTTGTAATTTACTGCCTCACTAGCAACACATTGATACATTACAGATTAAGGTGGTAGTAAGAAGCTGTTCTGTGTAACCTTGTGAAGTTTTATTTTAACTTACAGTAAAAAATGAAGGAGTTAATTTGTGAGTGGCACAGAGACAGTGGATAGGGAGCAGCTGCTTATTGTGTAATACAAGAACTAGAGTTAGTCATTAAGAAGAAACAAATGAAAATAATAGATGTTTGGTTCAAAACCAAAAGTGCAGATACTTTGTCCTATGGGTAGTGAAACTGTTGAACTCCTTGCTGCAGGATTTTTTGCATGGTAAAATTTTAAATGGATTAAAAAAGTGACTGACAAAGTCATGGAAAGAAAAGCCACTCATGGCCGGTTAGCCATGAACCCTGTCTTGAAAAGTCCCCTAACAACAAAATGGTGGGGGCTGAGACTGTGCTGGGAAAATGTATCTATTTTTTACTCTTATTACCTTCTTCCAAGGTCCAGTGCTGGATGACTTTTTGGCCTGCTTTCATAGTGCTGTTTTGTGTTGTCAAATGCTTATCTATCTTTCATTAAGAAGTTGATTATTTGGGGATGGGGTTGGAAAAAGCTTGTGTAGAGCAGTTACCACCAAGCTTGTTTGCTCTTTGGTAATTTCTTAGCCTGAGTTGCCTGTGGACAACATAAACTCCCTCATTAGCTGAATAATATATAAGCCTGCATTTATTCGTACCATGTCAAAAAAATTGAAAATGCTTTGCTAAAAAAACCAAAACAATAAATTGAAATTGTTTCAGAGAAGGGCATCAAGGTGACAGAGGTTTAGAAAGATGATCTGGAACGACCTATTTCCTAAGTAATGAGTAAACACTGAGTAGGTAGATGAAAATAGATGACAAATATCTGTATAGTAGAAATACCCGGGTGATCAAGGAAGTTTTTTACTAGAGTATGTGGAAGCAGAAGAAGGAGAGAGGTGGGAAGAAATTAAGGATGAGTTCATGAAAGCTGTTTATTGGAAGAGCTACTGAGAACGGCCAAGCTTGGGGGATGGCCCCTGATGCCAGGGTTTTTCTCTGCTGTGGAGAGGGAGGCAGGAGGGCAGACCTCCAGATTTCCCCTGCCCTCTAGCTGGTATTATACTCCTCTGTCTCAGCACTGGTGCAGGTTGTGGCCCTAATGGATCAAGAATTTTTGCCAGGTATCAGCTACTGCAATGAATACCCACTAGATGCCACTGTGCCATTTCTCAATCTGTGTTAAGACTGCACGCCCTTTGCAGACCGGAGCAGAATATGGTCCTCTCAGTGGCAGCTCTGATGCTTTTAGCTGATGGGGATCTTGGCAGAACATTTGTAGATGTGTGTGAGTTGTTTTGTGTGCATATAACCCAACAGAGACTTAGGACAACACTGTCATAGAAAACAACAGGATAGGTTATTCATTACTGAGGTAATGCTAACAAGATTAGTTGTTATACAACAGTGGCCATTACTTTATAAGAAGTTTGTAATATTTTCCTACACGCTCTTCTTTGTGCTCAGCCTGAGTTGCCACGTGCCCGTATCTGTGAGCTTGGGGACAGTCAGTACAATCCTCACTCAGGGCTACCAAGTAGGGGCACAAATGCACAAGAACTCTGTAATGCATGTAAGCATTATTAAAAAAACCCTTATAGATGGCACCTTCTTCTGTGTTGCAGCAAATTGTCATCTATTTAACATTGCCTCGTTTTGCCTCCATTGTGACATGTTACCTCCTTGTGATGTTACCGGTGCTGCTGTATGCAACCTCTTTAATCACTATTCAATCAGAAGATTTTAGTGAGGCTTAGAAAGTTCTGGTGGGGATAAACCACACTATCCCCAAGCTAAGAGCTTCCCCTGGGCTAAATATTCCTTAGAGAAGCTTTAGGGCATTAGCCCTTAGTTTGCTTTGGAGTATACTTTCCTGTCCCCCTACAGCTGTAGTTTTGTGCTGACCTCTCGGGGGATGCAACAAGTCTACGGAATTCCTGACAGTTTGAGAACAGCGCGACCTTGAGCAGCTTGTAGTATATCCTTGAGAAGTCTGGAAAGATCCGAGAAGACCAGTACGAAAACAAGATAGTGATAAGAAGAACCGTCCTGACAAACTCACCAATCATGAATTGTTAGTTACTAACTAAGCCAATCATATACTAACACATACTCTGAAGAAGGGGATAAAAAGGTGTGTTAGAACAATAAAGTAGCCATTTTGCGTGATCTATTACTTGTCGTGTCCGTCTCTACCGCGACACTGACCTTTTCTCTCAACCTGACCCTAAGCCTAGTCCTAGAGTGTCCCTCGGACAGGGCACGCCAAACCTTCTCCCAGTTACGCCATGTCCAAGGGAAGATACTTTTTGCAGCCCTCTCTCTCTTCTTCCAGCCCTGCTCCAACTGTGGTCTCACTCTGGCTCTCAGACCTAATCCTGACCCTAGCTAAGCCATAGACCAGAGACCTTGCTCATTCCAGGGACTAATTATTCCTCAGATAAGAGCTCTAGTAAAGCCAATGCTTTACTTCGGTGTCGGGTTGAGAGGAAGAGAAAGCCCAGAGCTGCAAGAGCAGGGCTGACAGCACTCTTCCAAAGTGACTTCTGACATCAGCCCTTAGTTTACTTGGAAAGACACTTTGCAGTCCCTAACAGCTGTAGCTTTGAGTTTATCTCTTGGCTCTGAACTGAACTGTAATCCTTGGCTGGACCTGAGACAAGGTACTCAAGACTTTCCTCCAACTAAACAGTCCACATGGGAGAGATCTTTCTGCAGCTCTGAGCTTTCCTTGGCAGCCCCTTTCCAGCTCCACCCCAGCTGCAGCTCTGGGCTGTCTCTGTCTCTCAGCACCCAACACTAGGCTGAGCCATTGGCCAAAGACCACTTAGGTATGGGGATGAAATCAGCACCTCTAATTCACTTTAGCTGGTGAAAACTTTGTAATAGACTTGTGTGGGTGTACACGTTTGTTGAGCTCCAGAGAATTTGCAAAACTTAACAAACCTGCAAAAAACCCCCCAGAACCAAACAGTACAGATTACTCATTACAGCTAATACTAAGAAGATGAGAATATGTAAATGTTATACATTGGAAAACAGAAAAAAAATGGCTTTTATCTTCTGAAGGGTCTTGTGACTTTCTGCTATGCACTCCGTTTTGCTCTTAGCCTTGTTTGCCACATGCACATCTTTGTGGGGGTATGGATAGTGAGGGCTACAGTGCAGGCACATGCCTGTATGGCAGCTCCATGTATGTTTGATACTGTGACAAAGACAAGACATGGCAGATACAGAATTTCTCAGGAAAGATGCTAAAATGGAACAGCAGCCAGTTTCACTTGAGTCCTTCCTGTACAAAAACATTTAAATATAAGTCAGTTGGGTGTTATAACATTGCAATTTGCAGAAGACCAGTAGAAAGAGAGGCTGAGCATGAATAAGGTTGCAACAGAATGCAGAACCACCATCAAAGCTACAGGGGTCCCTTTTGTCTTGCAGTTGGCAGCCTGGTCGTGTGATGAGCCAGAAGCTGGTCATCCCAGGTGCATATGTGTGGTTTTTGCTACTCTGTTTTATTAAGTATTCCAATAACTTGATGTATGCTATATGACTAGAACCAGCTGGGGTCTTAACTCAGTGCTGCTCCTCTGCCTACAGTTGTTGCTTTAACAGGTGGAATCCAGGCTTTCTCTGGAGTGATGCCCTTTATTTTTCAAATATTGGTTCAGTTGTCTTATGAGTTCTGCAGTTTTCCATTTGAGTGACAAATGAGTGACAAGCAAGAAATCAAAGCACCTTATCTCCAGACACCAGCTGGTACTCTGGACTCAACTGATGGCATTTAGAAATATGTGAAATCTGTATTAAGCATCTGAAAAGGCATGTGTTTTTCTCGTGTTAATGTTTGGATCCTGCTGGATTCTAGTTCTTGCTGCACCACATGTTTTCTGTGCCAGAATTTACAAGTCTACAGACTAACTTATCTTCTTTTCCTCTCACTCAATCTGCTATCATCACTAATTAAAACATGTCATTCATGAGAAAGCTAATTATCACTACTGTGCAGAAGAGCAGGCTGAGGAAAGGGTATTGCAAGGAGAGCAGAGCTGTGGCATATGTTTATTCTTTGGAAGCTAGAGGTCTGAAGGACTATCTCATTTTTACCTTTTTTTTATTTTTCCTTTTTTTTTTTATAATCAGGGAGGATGACTTGGATCAAGTCCTCAGACGGGTCCTGGGGGCTGTTTTCCTAACTAGCCTGCTTGTGTACTACCAGAAAATGCATTGCTTCCCAAAAGTTTTAAGAGGCTGAATATTCGGAAAGTCTCCAGCCAGCTGTGCCTGTGCAGGGAGGCATGTTCATTCAGATACTCACACATCTGGAAGGGGATGTGTCTGGGCAAATGGAGGGAGTGAAGGAATAGAAATGAATGGACTGGAGACCCCCCCATGCTCTATTTTAGAGATTCTCTGGGAGATAAATTAGAGGATCATTTGGGACAAGATAATATTGATTGTCTATGAATGCCTGTGGTCAGGTGGAGGCAGGGTCTCTCTTACCAGATATCTGTCTTGGACCTTAGAAAACTTTGCCCCCAAATCCTTTAAATTAAACTAACATGTTACTTTGAATATTTTTTTATTGCAACAAATCAAAATGTTCTGAAAAATATGTTGTAGTTTGGTGCGTTTCAAAAATTATTGGTTAGTTTGAGTCATGAACTGAATCAATGGCACGTGAACAGATATGTTTACTATAGGACATTATAGGGAAGCGGGGAGTGTGTGGGGAGTATGATCTTTCCTTTTCTCACCCACTGCTACCGCAGGATTGCCCAAGTTCAGTCTGAGCCTGCTGCTCCTTGCAGTGCTCTAAAAGAGCTGACAGATGGTGCTGCTTGCCTTTGATATACAGCATATTTTATCATTGTACTGTTGGTACTGTGAAAACAGTTCATACAGGTGTTGTATGCTGGAGAATGGAGATCAAGGGAGGAGGAGAAGAGTAAAAAGGGGTGAACAGGAGCAAGTCTTAGAATCCTTAAGTTTTTGATCAAAGATAACATAAGTAAGATTAGTTGGAGCTACTGCATTAACATGACAAGTTGTGTTGTTTGCTAACATTAAAATTGAAACTCATATATGCAAAATTAGTCATACTGTGTCATATTTTTTAACTGAGTACTCATAAGTTGATGTAGCCATCAACTGTAGAGCAAGAAGGGTTCATTCTGCTAGTCTAGGCTGACCTGGGTGAAAACAAAGGTCCTCAGGCTTCCCCAGATTAATTCCTGTCTGAACTAGTCCATAGCTTTTAGGCAAGCAGACAACTGCACTTTAAAGATGAACAAAAATCAAGAGTTAGATCAGTATTAATTTATCCCAGCTGAGGAAATGATACATTACATTTTGTGCACTGAATTTTACAGTGTTTCTGTAGAGGAAAAAGCTCACATTGCCTCATACTGCATCATGTCATTGTAGGAAATAATGCTGCACTGTTGTAGAAACAATATTAAGCTCAAAGCCAGCTGTTATATGGAGGGAAAGGTTATTTTATTTACAAAAAAAGACAGTTTCTCCCATCCTCATACCTGCATGATCTCAAGCACCAAGACACATGTGTCCAAGTAGCCTGCCCAGCATTCAGGCATCTAGAAGGTGACCTGGTGGATCAGGTGGACAAGGTGGTCTGGAATATGGATTCCTTGTGGTAAAAAAATGTACAAAGGACTCTGATTACTGACCACTCATCATGTCTCCTGGGTTCTCCTTAGGTTGATGACAATTTGATAGTTTTGGATAAGCTTTTTTGCATCCATAGAAGCTGATGGTGCCTTTGATCTTTTGCCTCACCATCCCATTGCATGTCACTGATTAGAATTTACTCATGGTCCTTTGTCTCCTTAGGAGGGGATTTTAAGTATCCAGCCCTGTTAGAATCACAGAATGACTGAGGTTAGAAGGGACCTATGAAGATTGTCTAGTCCAATACCCCTGCTCAAAGCAGGGTTAACCAAAGCAGGTTGCTTAAGACCTCATCAAGTTGAGTTTTAAAGATTTCCAGGACTGGAGACTCCACAACTACCGTTTTTGACCACCCCTTCAGTTAAAAAGTTTTTCCTTATTTTTAAATGGAATTTCCTTTTTCTCATCTTCTCACCATCATCTTGTAACATCTTGAGTCTTTGCTTTAGTCTTGATGTAGGCTGTCCTTTGTTTTAGGCTCTCCTTTTTTTTGCCAACCTCAGTGTGAAGCATGCAGAAGCTGTTGGTAGATATGCTATGATCTTGATGGTGTGCTAATCTAGGTGCCATCAACACATGCCATTCTTACACTTCCACTTCTTCCATGCATTCTGGTGCATCCACATCTGGACATTTCTCTTCTTTCTCCACTGGGACCCATCCTAAAATTTCTGTTACAAATCTTAACATCATCAATGTCATATAGGGACACGCTGTCTAAATCAGGCAAATGTTAGTACAGAGTCACCAGGTGTAAGGGAATTGGACATAGCAGAGTAAGACGTTTTCCTTCTCACCCAGCTTAGAGAAATAAACTTAATTGCAGAGAACAGGGCAATGTTTCAAATTAAAAAGCGTGAGTTCTCCTGTCAGCTCAGTCTATGACAGGAAAATAAGATCTTGAATGTTAATTTAGGAGGCTCACAATGTGGTAATGAAAGGGAATGCAAGAACATGTCCTTGCAACATTACTAAAAGCTGGAACAAGTGGTTTCTTGAATGTTGAAAGACATTTGTTTAATGAACCAGGTCCTGTATGGATGCTAAGAGATTCAAAAGGAGGACTCATGAAACTGAGGAGTATATTTGTCAGTGACTGCTTCAGAACATCTTCATTTTATTCAAAGGGAATACTACCCATTTGGGAAGGTTCATGTACATGTGATTACCAAAGTTGATCTGTATTCCCATTGTGAAATGTGAAGTTTTAGGAACACAGCATTCTTCATCGCTTATGAGCATTACTTGGGTGAGATGTAAAGACAATATTTATGTACTTAGCTGATTTTCCCCAGTACTGATTGAAGCACAGTCTTGAAGGAAACTTAGAGGACGTTTCACTACTTGAGACCTGAGTGCCACAGTTGTTCACAAAATGCTGTTTTTGTGTTTATTGGCACATATTCACCTTTGGGCTTCACAGAGCTCTGAAGCTACTACACTGAGCTCTCAGGTGAGCAGCCACCAATATGCTGCCCTTCAACAGGGCAGAGGAGAAAAGGCTATGATTTCACGTGCCACCAGATCTACTGTGCTCATTTTGGGGTGGCTTAGATGCCGAGGCTTCAGTACATCAAGGAGAGGCTTGTTTTTCACAGCTCTTGCATTGCTAAAGCTTCTTCTGAAATCACACTGATAGGTCAGCAATACAGTAGACAAATTGGATGGATTTAAATGTCTGCCTTTTATCACCTAAGTTTCAAATTTATGTCCTTAGCCTCTGGAGATGCCTCATAAGAAGTAAATAGTGTGATCATACCGGATGGCCACACATAGCAGTGTGATTAGTGAAAGGCCAATATGCAAGTACGCATTACTGGGAGGCAAGGTATAATTTGGGCAAGTATCACTGTTGTTAGAACCTGTGTTTGAACCTCTGACCCTGTGCAGCTCTGGTGTTACACCCTGGCTCTTTGCTCTCTCAGTAACCTGCCCAGAATATTTCTGTTAAACCATTCAAAAAATGGGTTAACAGGTGCTTTCCTTACACTGCTGCATATGAAAACAGTAACACCAACAGTGAACGCAAAATCCAGAGTCTAGATTTCACAAAGGGGAATAATTTATGGTTAGTTTTATGTTATATTTTTAGCTTTAAACATAAGGCAAATTTTCCTCTTTTTACCACCAAATTGATCAAGTTCAATGTAATTACAGCAGAACGTTAAGGGGAGAATATGACTCTCTTGGCTTCATTGCTTTGGGCTGTTGATATACTGCAGTTATACCGCTAATGGTAAAGTAAGCAAAACCTGGATCCCTGGCCTTGGGGCCAATTGGCCTGGTCTGACTGTTACCATGTTATGGAGCTCTTTAGCTTTTGAAAAATGTTATGTGCATCTGGATTGATCTCTGGCTTGCATTAACTCCAAAACTGTACTCGAGCATTGTGTAGGAAAGTGCTAGTTGCCCTGGGACAAAATTGTACCATGGATTATTCTAATGATATAGCTACTCTAGAAAATGAGGTGTCTGGGCCTACATCTCTAGCTACAAATATAGTCTTATAGGTTTCAGTGCTTCTATTTTCCAAAGTAGGCATAGTCCCTACATGACTTCTAGAGCCAGGAGACAAGATGCAAAGCAAAATTTCCATGTGACTCTTTACCTTCCACAAAACCCAGTAACTTTTTTACTAAAAACACTTAATCCATATTTTTAAAGCCATTTGTTGAAGTGAGTTTCTTTCTGATTAGAAAAGCCCAGGGGGCAAATGCAGAAAAAGAAACATCTGGCATGGGAGTCATCTGCTTGACTTCCATGTCAAAGAGTAACATTGATGATGAAGGGATCTTAGGCTGCATTTGTAATTAAGAAAGAGAGATAACTACTAATTTCATACCAAAACAGGTATCTAGACAGGTCAGGTGAGTTGCAGATTTCTATCCAGGGACTGTACTAAGAACCTGGGTGAATGCAATATCTAACCTTCAGGTAGACGAAACCTGAGCAAGTGGATTCCTGCCCATTATGGCTAATATTAGCTTCTCCAGATACTTTGCCCACATATGGCAAACTCCTCAGTTGTTTTGGAAACTTTCTGTTCAGAAAACTCAAATAATTTTGGTGGCTGTGAAACATGCTTGTGGAAACATCTACACCTGCTTCCTCAGGAGTGTTACAGGCACCACCAGAGCTGTATGAGACTGCCCCTTTCCCCTTTGTTTTACATAAGCAGTGCAAAGAGAGACCTTAAACTTGCTTTAATCATCAGTGATTCATCTCCCCTAGTTTGTGTCAAAAAATAATTAACTTTGGTTTGCTAATCTGCATATCTCATTAATGCAGACTCTAAAGACAAGGAAATAAAGAGCTGTCATTCAAAACCACTTCATCCTGTTCATGCTGTGAGGAGCCAGGGAAGAGAGCTCTCCAGCTGGGACAGCTGGGCAAAGGGAGAGGGGCATGGGAGTCAGCATGGAGGCTTGGCTGCAACCGCTGTCTCCATCCCCCTGCCCTAGTCTTATTTTCCATTCCTTGTTCATACCTCCTAGGTCAGGTCAGTGCAAATTTTGTGTGCTGGTACAGGCTCAGGCTGCACCTGGAATAAGCCACAGAAGCAGGAGAACGAGTCGTTTCTAGTGAGATGGAGGATAAATCCTGACTCTTCACTCCTAAATCCCCTGTGGCCAAGCTGGAGGGCAGCACAAGAGAACTTCTTGTGGACAGAGAGGTCTCAAAATAACAAAGCCTATGAACTTGCTACTCTGCTCTGTCAGAAAGGCAGTGATTCCCCAATCTGAGCTTCTCCCAGCAGAGAAAAATTTGTCTAGGATTTATGTCAGGTAAACATACAGAGGTCACATTCTTGTGGGTGAGTTTTAAGCTGATCTCTATTTGAAGAAGTGGTCTAAAAATGCATGTAGGTTGGGCTGCAGATGATGCGAAGAAATCCTTGAAGCTGAGACTAAAATCCACGATGGAGAAATTTAAATTGTTCCCTAGCAATACTTGGGGGAATATTTTTCTAAAAATATGATACAGACAATTTAATACTCCCCTGAAGAGTTACTGCAGGAGTTATGGAGACAAAATTCAATCATAAAAAATGAACTAGAGGGATTTTAGCTCTACTTTAATTACAAATTTCAGTGAAACATATGCTATGATGTTGCTACCAGCACCCCAGCCGTGACACCATTCATTCTTTCAGGGCCAAAGAACATCCATTAATTTAAGAAAGGACTTCACATGATTTGGAGAGGAATATTACTATTTCCTAGAACAGATAGCCTTGGGCTTTCATAGTAACAGCAATAAACACCAAATAATGAAATAAATAATTATCAGCTGCTCCTGGCCCAAGATGAGCTTACCTTTTTATGAGTAATGGACTTCATTAGGACTGCAGGTTACCGACTAGATGCTGGCCTGAGGTGAGGCTGCCTGAGCGGGATGTGGAAAACTATGGGATGTTGGCATGAGAAATTGCTGTATGTGGCAGTTGGCAATGTGAAAGTCTGCCTTAAGTTACAGCTCGCACTGTGAGGCAAGGCTAGATTTCACAGGTCGTTATGGGGGACCGAGCTTCACAGATAAATGGAGGGGCATTTGGGGAAGTATTTGGGACCTCTTGGGGAGCAGAATTTTGCAAGTCCAGCAGTGCCTAGAGAAGCATGTCAACAACACTGTACGTCCAAGATGATCTAAGCAATAGTATCGAAATACCAAGTTTGGGTGCAGATGCAACAAAACTGGGACAATGAGAAGAAAGCATTTAGGGATGATTTTGTTAAGAGAAGGCTGAGGTAGAGAAAGGAAGGTACAAGGGTAGTGAAAAGGAGTGTCAAGAAATGGGGAAAGGAATAATAGATGGCACAAATCTTGTGAATGGAGCTGTCTGGGAGTACCTGGTGGGCAGCCCTGTGCCTGATCACCACAGCTGGAGCTGGACAATAGCATGTAGAGAAACTAAGCATTGAGCTGTGTGGTTTGGGATGAAAAAGAGAGGGTGTTGAACCCCTTTTATCAAAGCTGTTCTTCCTTGTACAGTAGGCTGGAAGGTTTCATTGGTAAGTGGGCAGGGTAAGCAGGCAGTAAGTTAGTACAGTCAGGGAAGCTCTGGTTCCAGTCCTGCAGAACAGGTAGTATCTACTGTGGATGGGAGCTCTGTAAATGATTCTTGTATGGAAACAGCATCACAGAATAATGCGTTTTACATATGTATGTGTGCAGGCACCTGCCACGCTTTCCCGTCACGACAATCTAGGAGAAATGACGCATCGCCAGGGACTCGCCCTGGGGAGAAACGGACCAACACAGATTTCTCCGTTTAATTGCTGTGTAACACTTGGTTATATACCACAACTATGCGCAAGCCATCTACTGATTGGTTAACATGTGCTGTTCACGCGCCTAAAGCAATAGTTTGATTGGATAGGATCTTCTGATCACGCGAATGATTCCTCCTGTCCGTGTCTTGCCTGGTGTCCTGCTTTCAGTCACGTAGGCCCATCTTGTTCAGCTTTTTGTGCTTATTTCATCAAACTTTGTAGCAACAGTTAGCCTTCGCTGCATCCTTGAGGCCTGCTGCTTGCAGAGGCCTCTGGCTCACAGATTGAACAGTCCCATTGTGTCTCTTGTTCACTATGTGTCTATTCTTCCAATTACCCCACAATTCCCCCTCCCTAAGCACAACTGAGTGAGACTTCATTTGCAACAGGTGAGTACAATACGTAGGCTTGCATAGTTTGCTTAACTATTCTATCTAGCGTATTTTTCAAAAGCACTAGAGCACAGGGAATGATCATACAGATAACAGCCAAAACACACAGACCCCCGACTATGGAAAGACCCCATTTTTTCAACCAGCCAAACCAATTCCCAGGAACATCTGGAAGACCTACACTACCTTTACGGCATCTTGGAGTTGTCGAATGATCTCGGCTTGTTGTCTGATGGTTCTCAGCGTGTTGGTGTTGTTTTTAAAGTCTAAACAACAAAATTCTGGAAAAACGGTGTTGTTCTGCTTACACCCTACATCAGATTGGGCCAATAAGAAATCTATGGGTGGAATTAATACCTGTAATTGATTCCTAGTCACTTCTTGAAGATTTGCTAATTCATCGATGGCTTGAGCTGTGGCGTTTCCTTGTTTCAAAATCAGGCAGGCTAAAGCTTGTATATTCATTCTGTTTACCCAAGGTCCTACTAGAGTAAATATAGAAAATCGGTGGGTAGACGAACTGTGGGGTCACAGGAACTATCCAACTTCGCCATCTGCATACTTCTTGTCTCTCGATGTGTCATGTTGACCAAGTCCTTTTCTGTGAGTGCCCAGGCTTTCAGTTGCCCTATGGAACACAGTCCTCCTTGCGGTCCTAGGGGTATCACTTTCCTTGTTCATCCGGTTGGATCCATTTGGCTGGCACCCATCTGGGTCCGCTGTCTGGACACAGGCGTATCCTCGTCCCCACTGTAAAATGGGTACTGGTCTTTGCCACTCTATTGTGACCGGATCTCGGTACCGAACTGGCGCTCCTAGCATGTGGTCGGACAATGACGTAACAGAAAAATGTCGTTGTGCCGCAGTGTGATGCTGAGATGGGTCTGAATTACCCCGTGGCATATGATTTAATACCACGCAGGCCTTGGCTAACAGCTCATTTTGGTAGCTTACAGGTACCTTCTCCCCCTCCCTAAGATGATCTAACTGCGTCTTCAGGGTTTGATGGGCTAACACTGATTGCTTGACAAATATGTCGCATGGTGGCCATTGCGTTACTCTTAGTTTCGGCAGTGGGACAGATATAACTGCTACAGGTATTTACAGTGACGTGTAAATACTTCCGGGGTTTAAAAGGTTCATAGTTAGGAATATCTTGTTGCCAAATTTGACTTGGTTGTAGACCTTGGGGGTTAATTCCCCATGTCCAGGAGTTAGTTTGACGACAGTGTGGACAAGAAGCAACCACTGCTTGAGCATCAGACAAGGGTATCCGAAATTGCTTTGCTAGTGCCCTTGCCCCTTGATGAAAAAATTCATGAGAAAGTTTGGCTTGTTGTAAAATGGGAATACTTGCTGATTGAATGAGGGTTCCTGCTGCTTTGTCTGCATGAACATTTCCCTCCGTTAAGGCACCCGGTATCTGTGTGTGACTATTAATGTGTGCAAAAAATACAAGGCTTTGTCTTTTTTCTAAAATTGACAAGAGTTCCTGAGCAGGCCCAGTCCCTCCTGGCAAACTTTGTTTACAACGTTGTGTTAATCTATATACATATTTGCTGTCTGTGACAACGTTTAAAGGGATGGTAGGCCAGGTAGTTAGAGCGGTTAATATTGCATGTAGTTCTAAAACTTGAACCAATCTTTGACTTTTCCAAGTTCTGGTATGCCATCGGTTGTCAGAAAACCAGGCCATAGCTGCCTGTTGGGTCACTCCAGAGGCATCAGTGAACACTGTAAGGCCTTGGAGGGGTTTTTCTGAAATGAGTGTTTGTGGTTTAAGGGTTGACGATAAAAGGCTTTTAATGAGAGGGTCACCCCTAGCTGGGATAATTTGTCCCATAAAAATCTGTTAAGGTTGCTTGCAAATACATATCAAACATTATTAATTGTTCAAAATTACGGGGACTGACAGATGTTGAAATAAATTTAGGATCTCTCCCAGATAACTGCTGCGTTCGCTGTTGTCCTCCAGAGATCGCATCTGCTAATGCCACTAAAAATTGTGGTGTGGCTTGTTTTGGATAACTGGTATATAGTCACAACAGAGGGCATACCCATGAATTGATAAATTGATATATCAGTCTGTTTGTTCCTTCTCGTTGCATGGTTATATGTAATTCTAGTGGGACTTCTGGGGTATAATGGTTGAGACTCCTGTGAGCTAATTTAGTAGCCATTTGCTGTAACACAGCTTTTTGTGCACTTGTCAAAGTTTGAGGAGCTGTGACATCTGGGGTTCCTGCTAAATCTGCTAACAAGGGTTGTAATTCCATGTGTGTAGTGGGAATAAACTGTCTGAACCATTGCAGATTACCAACCAGCACTTGTAGGTCGTGTAGGGTTGATACTTGGTGTTCAATTTGCAATTTTTGAGGCTGGACTGCCTGCCTCTGAATGAGTGTACCCCAATATTTCACTGGAGCAGTTTTCTGTACCTTTTCAGGTGTTATTTTTAGACCATGTTCCTTAAGAACTTGAATCAGGTGTTCTAAGGTTGTGTTAATGTCTCCCTCCCCACATAACAAAATATCATCCATATAATGGTACAGGACCCAATTCTGATGTGTATCTTGAAACTGACGCAACGCGCGAGAAACAAACCACTGACACAGAGTTGGGGAATTTTTCATCCCCTGTGGTATCACCGTCAAATGATAGTGTTGTACTGGTTCTTCATTGTTGATTGTCGGGATTGTCATTGCGAATCTGGGTTGATCATCCGGATGGAGTAGAATAGAAAAGAAACAGTCTTTTATGTCAATTACCATGACTGGCCAGTCTTGGGCTAACATGGACGGCCAAAGCAGGCCTGGTTGCAAAGGTCCCATGTCTTCAAGAACAGCATTGACTGCCAGGCACCTGACTTCTTTTGGATGACAAAACCAGGACAATTCCATGGACTGGTGGTCAGGACTAAATGCCCTTTTTCTACTTCGTGCTGTACTAATAGCCGTAGCTGAGACAATTTCTCTTGAGGAAGGGGCCACTGGTCAACCCACACCGGCTGTTATTTGTTCGACTGCGCAGTACAGCTGCAACTGCTGCAGCCACGGGTGTCACTGCAGTTTGAGCCTCTGCTTCTAATGCTCATTTAATCATACCTGCTACTGAGGCTTTTGCTGGCAACTGCATTAAAATTTGCTTTGTTTGGTCATAGTGCAAGCTAGCTCTTTTGCAAGAACTGGTTTAACCTCGTCTGGTATATCCGCTACCTCAACCGCCTTTTGCAAACGTTCTAAAAAATCCCGATGTGGTTCATTAACTCTCTGAATAACCTTTGTATATGGCACTCTTTTCTTTTCAAACTTCCCGATCTTTGCAAACGCATTCCTAGCACAAGTTGAAGAAGCCACTGTCACCTGACCTCGCAATCTGGCCTGATTCTGAGGGCCACCTGCTTCCCTCCAGGCATAAATAAATATTTAATAACAGATGGAGATGTGTGCAGTCCTTTAAGTTACTGGGTGATGCCATGTGATGCTAAACTGTGATTTGTCTAACAATAGAGCAGTTCAACAAAGCAATACAGTCTGTGAGAAGGTGTTGATTCTGGAAATTCCTAGATGTCCTGAGAAAAGAGAGAAATAATACATTTACCAAAATTTCCTGATCATAAGTCTGTTCCAGCACTTAAAGCTGAGGGAGAAACACAATATCAGGATTCTGTTAAAGAGTAGCTATGACACTCTGGGTGCATATATTAGGTAAAGAGTGCCAAGACATGGACCAAGGACTGGGAACTTGATTGTCCACACTGTTAACTTGCTAGAAAAGTCCTTGACATGGCTTTGGTCTCATTCAACGAGCACTCCCCAAAGTGCTACGAGCATTCCCCCAAAGTGCTACGAGCATTCCCCCAAAGCACTCTTGAGAAGAACTGAGGTGCGATCCCAGACTAGGGACTTTTTCCGCTGGGCAGGTTGCACATTGCCACCCTTTCTTGGAGGCGGAGAGAACATTTATCTGGCCTGCTGCTGCCAGCTGGCCCTGATACTGCTTGCAACATTAGTATAGATGTTACCTCTACAGGGGTTTGTTTGATTGAGTATAGATGCGTACAATATGCATTTAAATCACTGTCACTCTCAGCTCTGTGGTGAGAAACAGGTAGTTTTAGGATGTGATTCATGTCATCTTAATGTAGACATCTAAATAAATCAGATGTATCACAGCCTAAAAACTTCTCCATGCCTCTCCATTGATGATGGCAGCACAGGTGACTGATTTGGATGCAGGACCACCTGCATTAGTCTAGACAAATTCCTCCCTTGATGAGCAGAGACCCAGTGGCCATAGTGATAAACCATAAGTAGGACCACCGAGGCCAAGGAGAAAGACAGGACCATGGTGTGAGTATAAGTGGAGCTGGGATCTTGCCCCTACTGCAGAGAGAGGCAATGATAGCCATGAAGACACTCCTGCTCACTTCAAAAGATAAAGGTCCTACTTTTTAATACCTAGATTTGTTTCTATAATCCAGCTGTCCAGTCTTCTTACCATTGACATCTTTTGTTAATGTTTCTTCCAGACCTAATACATGAATGCTGCTATTTGCAAATGTGGTGAGACTAGAACCAAATGGGGTGTTATTCCAAAGTTACTGGAGCTGAAAAAACGGTGGTAGCCTTTTCAGACTAAGTGGAAAACACAGTCAAATATCCCATTATGTATTGGACTTTGGAGACAATAAGCTACTTCCCAAGGCTGTGGGCAGCATGGTAAAGTCAATTGCAAGCTAATGTGATCAGGCTGTGACAAGATCAGCAATAACGAGACTGGTTGTGGCTTAAACTGTGCCAGATGAGGACAGCAGGCAGCAAGGGGAGCAAACCTGAGAGCTTGGCAGAGGGACATGGAGAATGAAAGCTGCAGGAAAGGTTCTGGTGGGTACTGGGTTGTGTTCTTTGCAGTGTGTTCCAGGAAAACATTATTAAAACAGACTGGGAAGACTAGGACAGCCTTTTGTAGTGCTAACTCATTAGAGGAAAGGAGTAGGAATATCTTAATTTGGGAATGCACTGTCCACAGCTAATCTTTCTGTAGTAGGTAATTGAAGACAAATTCTTTCATTTTTGGTCCTTTAATGGTCCTGGCAAGATGAATGTTACCTTTTGAATAGCTTTGTACTAAATTGCTAAAGCTAATTAGACAGTCACAAAATCTAATACAAATTAAGGTGTTGCACTAATAGTAAACCTTTGAAGTTCACTGATAATGAAGGAGAGGGGCAGTAACCAGGGAAAATGCTGACAGTTCACAGATGCTTTCAAAATATGCCCTGTAGCCAAGTCTGGGAGGGGGATATAAAGGACTAAAGGACCAGCACTTTGACCCATCTGCCAAAGAAAGATGAAGGTTTTGATCTGAAGGCCAAGGGCACAGACTTAAATGACAAGTTAAGAGATGAGGAATTAGCAGAAAGAGCAATGCAGGTTTTAGCAAGCACAGAAAAGGGGAAGGTTAATTAGCAATCTGTTTCAGAAAAGACCATCTTCAAGTGCTCTTTTAGCCATTTTTGGATCTGTCTTAAAATGAACCTCTGGAGCAAAGAAAGATGATAACCCTTAATTAACTTCAGGAAGTGTTGAATTGTGGTGTGCTCAGAACTGCAAAACAAAGCAGTGCAGGATAGGGGTTTTTTAAAGCTACCTGTTAAAAGCCCCAAATATTATGAAACCCAGATTCAAATATTGGTGCATTTCAGTGGTGCTGAAAAGTAAAAGAGAATCGAGTGAAGTTCGTTCCTGTCAGGTGCTGAGGTCCTGATCAAAAAGGCAGCCTAGAAAATAATTGTGCAGACCTGAAACCCAAACCTGTGATCTCTTACATACTGCAAATGATATCAATACATAATATTATCTTTATGTCATGAATGGTAGATGTAAGGTGGCATTCATCTCTGCTTAACTACATGTCTAACAGGTGGCCAAGTCAAAGCTAATTAACTGAAACATTCTTTGTAGTCAGTGGACACAACCAGGCTTTTCCAGGAGGCAGTGTCTCCCAGGCTAAGATAGCTGCATACATAGGTCAAATAAATTGCCTTCTGCAATTGCCTCTTGACTGTGAAGTGACGATGGCTGAGCAGCTGATGCACAGGCAACAGACTTTCCAATGTCTAGAATTACATCTGTTAAATCCTACCATTTTTACTCTTGCATGGTTTGTCACACTGGGATCCTCTGTAATTGATTTCCTTAATGGTAGGAGAAAGGAATGGATTTGAGAGGAAGACAGTTGTCATTAGTGTATTTTTAGATGCAAGCTCAAATTTGAATATCCTTTCCTAGGAGTCCTTTGAGTTAAGCCAAGGCAATGGCAGGATTTAAGAGAGATCACAAAGCATAACTTCTCCGCAGTACCCACTTCAGATTTGCAAAGCCAGGTAGAAAAACTGAAAAAGCCACAGAAAAAAACTGATTAGTTGGATTCAGCTTCATTCAAGTCTTACAGGAAAAAAAAGTGCCTTTATAATCTACATTTTCTTGGGAAGGGTGACAACTGCAAGCATTGCCTTCAGCTATTGTCCCGAGGTTCACTAAGGCAGCATTTACCTTAACAATTTCATCATTCACAGGGAGAAACTACTGGCCTCAACACAACCGTGATAGGTGATTTTGAAATGACTAGCTTGCTACCTAGACAGCAATTGGATATCAATCTGCCTTTTGTATTTGATGAGTATGGCAGATAAGAGTTGCTCAAATTTGCTTTTGAACCCAGCACATAGATCAGTAAATCATGTAACATCTACACAGAGCAACTCCTTTGGCCATGAGAAGAGTCAAACCGGAGTCACGTGGGGAGATTTTGTCCTGTGAAGATAATTGTCCCTGATCACATAAAGGAGCACAAATATAGCAAACGGAGTTACATACCACAGCAGTGCTTCTTGTTCAAGTGCTGAGTACTCTTTCGTCCTTATTTGTGACAGTAAGGAATGTGATATGGAAACAATCCATGTTATTTTCGAGCAGTGAAGCTCCAGTTAATTAGCAATAGCAAGATAAAGCCACCAGTTGATCTTTTGAGAAAATGACCACATACTTGTTCGATTTGGTATCATTAGATTACAATTTGATTAGTAGATTACATTTTATCCTCTTTTGTTCATACTGTTCATTAGAATGACAGACAACTGCTTTATGAGAGACTGTGGTTAATAATTAGCAGTAGCATCTCTGCTAAATTTAAAGCTTCATTTCTGCTTCCTACTGTTTAATGAATTGGGCAATGAGCAATTTTTTAATTGGTACAAGCTTGACGTTTATATGTAAGTCGTCTTTCAGCAGGTCTATTGACAGTGCTTGCTTTGATTAGGAAGATAATGACAGGTCCTGCTGTGTGGAGGGGGTTGTAGTTTGCCGTTTTGGTTTTTTTTTCCAGAGGCCGAGCAACAGGGTGCCAGCACCTAGAGTTTGTATTTCTGCAGAAATTCATGGAAATCCAGGAAGGCATGACTATAGCAACCACCAGAGACAGTTCCCAAACCAAGAGGAAGATGGGTTTTGGAGCTGCAAAATACCCATGAACCAGTGCCCATTGAGGAATATCAGTATAGGACTATGTGCAGACCATGTTCCTACTAGTAAATCGACAAATGCTATGGCATAGATTCAAGCACTGCAACCCAGTCACCTATGCAGTTAAACTGTTAGCATGTCTTCTCATCCAGTTTAACACTGGGAACATTGCAAGACCATTCCAGTTGTTTTTAGGGCCAGAGATTGGGCTCCAACATTATTTAAGTTATTAATACAGCCATAGCCACAACATCCCTCATCCTCCATTAGGTGTTGCAGATGGCAGCTATTTCTCACCACCTTTTCATCACAGTGGGCAGCAGGAGAGGGAGCTGCTCCATGCCACTTACAACACTCATTCTCATTCTCATTCTGGACTTTTTCTTGTTCTCAGGAATTCTGCTTTTAAAAACCTCCTCTTAGCCATATCTGTGAAGTCTGGTAGTTATTGCATCCCTTCCTGCCAGTGCTCCAGCTGCATTTACTGCCTGTGTTGACAGGCAGAGCTATGAGGGTAGCTGCAGCAGTTCCCACTGTTTGCGCCACTCCTCTTGCTGCAGTTGGTATCCCCAGAGAAGGAAAAGCCAAACAGGATGCTTGTCCACCTCCAAAGGCCACATTTCACAGCCTGACGTGCTAGTGGAAACTGCCTCCACTTTCATGTCATGCCAATTCGCGAGCTGACATGCTGTGCTGCACTGCAGGAGGGGGGACGTGCATGCCATCATGCTGCGCTGGCTCCGTGGGCAGCAGCCCCCCAGGACCAGCAGGGCAATGAGTCTTTCAGGCATCTTGGCTAAATCCACCTGCAAATAGAAGTCAGAGCCTCATGCTTTGCTCACGCCTTACTGGTGAGAGAGATGTCGGTGCTCTCAGTGGGGCAAAACTCCTACGCAGTGGAAAAAAACCCAAAACATCCTTGGTAAATAATATCTCCCTGTGCACTTTAGGGGGGAAGAGTCTATTTTAACAGTAGTTAGGGATTTTACGGTGAGCCCAACAGCAATGGGTTTGAGCTATTTCTGGCTGGCGTTTGAAGTTATGTTAACGCTACACCATCACTTCCAGTGTTCAGGCTGGCAGCTCATCCTAAGAATGGGTTCTCACCTCTAGCAGTACTTTGGAAAGGTTGATCAGCTATTTTTTTCAATACTGGGAAAATAATGACATTAAATTGAATGGCTGAAAAACAAGTTCTGGGTCAAAGTTGTCCTTAGTAAAGTTGTGGGGCCAGTAAGTGCCTAACAAGGCATACAGGTGCCACGAAGGTTGTGTAGGAGCTGTTGGGTACCCGAAATGAGCTGAAAATTTCAAGTGCTTAGATGCTTTTTGAAGTCCCAATGAACATCTAAATACCTTTGCATGTACACAATCCACACTTTTAAAATACAAAAACTGACTCTCATACTACAGGATAATTAAACCATATCCTGGATGTAAAGCCCATTGTCTAAGGTATGGCTGAAACCCATTTATTCAGAGACTGCAGTGATCCTCTTCTCACAGCAGTATGGAGGGGACATAGGTAATTAGCAAGGGCTTATTGCTGTTGAGCTGATACAACAAGTTCTGGGTATAAATGAGAGGAAATAAGGGTGAATATTATTTATCTGTTTTTTTAAAATGCATTTCTATACAAGCATCTAGAATAACCACTGCCCAATTACTTTCCAGTCATTAAGTCTAGCACTCTATTATTGTGTGCTTTGAGTGTCCCATACAATCTGGTCATTTAAATTGCACCTAAGACATAGAAGTCAAGTGAAGTGACTCCAGAAAGTACTTAGTGGAGAGGAGGATGTCTCTGAAGACCTCCAGAGGAAGCCCATCTGTCTAATTAAATTCAGGGAAACAATTTCCTTAGATCTCTGGTCTTTTAGTTAGTTCAGCAAGTCATTTAAACCTAGTCAAATGAGATGTATGTTAAAAGATTTAATAAAATAGCTAGAATGTGCTGAAACTAGAGGTTTTTGATTAAAAAGTCTGAAATGAGTAATATCTAAACAAAAGGAAAAGTTAAGGAAAAATGAAAAATTTCAATTTATTTTGCTGGAAAGAAACCAAATTAAATTCTGAACAAAAGCAGCCTTTTTGCTTATTCTCATTTTGAACTTTTCCATATAAATATTTGTATAATGTTATTTAGAATTACAGTAATATAATTAATCATGAGATTAAAAATTTTAGCATGCTTAAGTTCAGAAGAATAGAACAGTTCTGTGGAAAAGCAGAAAGAAGCACCTTATAGCACTCCATCTCTGACCAAAATGAAACCTCATCCTTCATTGTCAACCTCAAAAAGTAAAACACAAACTCATACAGAGCAGATAAATGCTTCTGCAAATGGAATCCTATATATTAAGTAAATTATAGTTTTAGTCTTTTTATATTTAACTAAATACACAAAATTGCCTTCTAAAGCTGTAACATAGATCAATTACCAAACATTATTCTGACATCTAATTAGCATTCCTAATGCTTTTACATACTACATAGAAAAAACCTTTTACCAGTGGTCATGAAGATACAAATGTAGTTAAATTTAAATACCTGTGCCTCACACTAAGTACATTTTCCTTATATTTGGAAAGTATAAAGCTTATTTATGTGCCTAGGAATGGGCTATGATCTGTTCACTCTTAATTTCCTTGCCCAGAAGTGCCTGAGTGCTCTACACTAATGACAGGAAAGTACATTGCCAGCACAAGCTATAAAGTGAAATGCTTTGTTTATAGACTGTGAATGTACACTGTTTATAGTTTTGCTAATGCATGTGAGCATACATATAAGTGTGCACACACATAGAGAAGGTTGAATTTATTTTACTATGTTTTCTGTCCCAGTGCCTACGCACTGTTAAATATCTGGTTGATCTCTCCATTTTCTTATTACTCCACAGAGACATTAATAATTAAATAGAATATGACTTCCACACGTAGAGCCTCTACCTTCTAAGACCATCTTAAAAATTTAGTGCCATTACAGCTGCCAGAGTCTGTAGTTCCTGGGATTTATACTTGCTCACAGAAACATTTTTTTTCTTTCTGGTTCTGCTATGTATAGCATTATATCTTCCAGTGTTGATTTTTAAAATAATTTAACTAACAGGCAAAACAAAATTCATCTGTCTATTATTCTTTCTAGGGTGGCTCAAAAATGTGACTGCTTTTGTATTTATTTCACTTATTTGAAAGCACAGTGTTATACTCAGCTCCTAGGGCTCCTGTGTGATACCCTTGGCAGGATGTCACCTCCATGAGACATTTGCCAGGTCGCAGGTACGGAGATCAACCGGGCACCGTCTGTGGTGTCAGCCAGAGCCTCCGTGGAGCTGGTGCCCTCTGTATTGGATAAAAGAGGGGTTTCTTCCAGAAGTCTTCAGCTCCTTGAGCAAATATGGACCTACTGAATGCTCCTGCTCTTGAGATCAGTATAAAATTTAAGCACTACTTAAGCCCCTCTTAAGGCCTGTGTTAAGAACCTGAGAAGTATGTGTACATTGATCCTTTGCAGGGTGGAAAAGTTCATCTCTGGTAAGAAAAAGGGATTTGAAAATTGTGCTACCAAGCAGGCAGCTGAACAGCAGCTTCTTAGAGATGAGGTACTGTAAAGCAATGTGCAATCATCTTACCATTTCTCTCATTTTCACCACTTCAGCAGACAAATTTGGTTTGTTTTCAACTTTAATTTTTGATTCGGAGTCTAGCGCTCTTCTTGCAGTGAGGACTTGGTGACACTGACTGAGCTGGTAAGAAAATGACAGGTGAAATTCTGTGTCAGTGACTGCAAGTAATGCACAGGAGGAAATGGCCCTAGCTAAACACACACAGCCATGGACCCTTACTTAGCTACTTAGGACTCAGGGAAGAGCTCATATTCAAGTTCAAAGGCAAAGGGAACATTAGGAATTACTAAGAAAAAAACCTGAGAACAAACCAGAGATAATAATTTAGGTGCTGTAGGAATCGGTGATGTCCCCACATCTCAAACACTGGCTGCACCCGCTGTCACCCAGTGGAGTCAAATGTTCCCTTAATCTCAAAAGATATAGCAGAAGTAGAGAACAGAAAGATGTAAGTGAAGGGAGATGAGAGGTATGCTACAAAAATTAGCCGCCACTCCTGTGACTTTGTCAAATGGCTTGCAGAGGTGTCTTCCTACAGCACAGTCAGAATTGTGGAACTCATTGCTGCAGGACATCATGGGCACGGCAAGTGGAAATGGGTTCAGAAAGGGATTGATTATACGTATTAGTGGAGGACAGCTCCATCAGGAACTATTAAACATAGTTGTCTGGATATAGCCTCTGGCTCAGGAAGTCCATAAACATCTGCCTGACAGATTCTGTGAGAATATCAAAAGTATACACACCTCAATCCTGTCCACCCATCGTCTGCCTGGAGACAAGTTGCTGGATGACAGGGACATCTGACACAGGCCATCCTCACATTTTTAAGGATTTAAATGTAGTTGGTTTTCCTCCTTTCTAAATAAGCTCTAGGTTGGGGAATCCCACTTAATTCCTTGGCTTTTTACAGTTGGTAGGTGCAAAGCAATGCTTTGCAAGCTTTGCACAAGCTTTCTGTGTCTGGAGGCAAATGGCTGCTTAAGTAGATTTAGCTGTTACTGAGCCATCTCTTTTTCCAGACACACAGTACCAACATATATTTAAAAATCCACAGGGCAGAAAAGAGTCTTCAGAAATGGAGCATTAAAAATCAGGTGGTAACTGGATGCACTTTATATGCTGAGTTTGTTTGGTGTTCTCTTTAGAGACAGAAAGTATTAGAAACAGACAACCTCAAAGGAATGCACAGACTACACAGGGGTTATTAGATAACTCAAGCTGTCCCACTTCCCAGTAGAGTGCCAAGGGGGAGACACTTGTGTGTAAGAGGTTTACAGGAAAATAAATGCCTTTTCTTTCTGCAGCATTTTTTTCCCGTTGATTAATGTTGCTGCCATAGAAAGAAACCTATATATACGGGGATAAGATATAAAACAAGACAGATGAAGAGAAACGAGTGTTCCCTCTGGAATTTCAAGTTTCTAATACAAGCAAAATCACACAAAGTCTCATAATTATGTCTTACTTGCAATGTCCAAGTTTTGAATTTTCCCAGTCACAAGGTGCCCATGGGCAGACCCAGTGGAGGACTCAGGCTACCTAAGGTAAGGGGAACACAAAAAGCCCTCCTTTCCCCTTATCACGTATAGAGATTGTTGGATGCCTTGACTGCCGTCATCAGTTTTGGCAACCTTAGTTGCCATTGCTATTGGACAACAAGTAGAGCTATAAGATGGTGGTGACTGGAAGGGACGTGGCAGGAGTTACGAGGGAAAAGGATGTCAAGTGAAGCAGAGGGACTGACGAATATGAGTATAGGGTAAAGGTTTATTTGGGGTTTGGAAGGCAGCGTATTTTTTAGGGAATGTTTTCTTCCTTGGAAAAAATAGGGGGTTCTTGGAAATAATTAGGGGAGACATTTCTGTCCTTACTGGAACTGCAGTATGTTGTCTGCTTTTAGGCAAAAAAAGATTTTTTGGTAATTCCAGATAGAAATGTCCCAGTTTCATTTAGTTGTGTTCTCCATACCTTGTGCAAAGCTGGTCTCTGAGTAGGTAAACCTCTCTTCTCTGACCCTCACCAACCAGAGCCTACACAACAACTCTAAAACATGCTTCTAATCTTGCCTCAGCCCTCCATGCCATGCACGAGGGCTTTGAGCAGCATTTGGAGATGATCCCAGCAGCACCCCTTGGCTGGAGCAGCATTGCATTTCAGCATATTGCTCTCACAGAAGTGCTGCCTTTCTTGCGGGAGCATGCAAGGAAGCATAACACTGGCATTTCTCAGATGTCAAATAAGGTAACTCATTATCTGGTGCAGAATGATATACTTTCAACATTACTGGAAAAGGAAGAATTGCTGGGGCATAACAGAGCCCAGCTTTTTTGAGCTTACTGCAGAGCTCTGCTCAAGGCAGCAGTACTATGCTGAATAACATGGCTTTGTTTAGCTCACTATTAGACAAATGCTTTAGAGAATAGTGCAATTAGAGATCTGAACAATAAAATCAGAGTAAATAATGAAGGGTAGGAGTGGGGAGAGAGAGAGAGAGAGAATACCATTACATCAGCAGACACCCATGACACTGGGTTTGTACAGCGGTGTTTTTCTCTGTCTCTTCCTTTGCCCTCCCTCTTCGCCTGTGGTATCCTGCCCAAATGCGGCAGTGTGGGGTATGGCCCTGCTTTATGTTATAGCTTGTCCAGGGGTGCCCATGGGCTCCTGATCCTTGGAGGCAGGAGGTGACAGGGAGATGCAGGGTGGCTGCCCCGGGTGGTGGGTGATGCTGCAGAGGAGAGCTGGTCCCAGCAGATGCGAGAGGCCCTTCGCATGGATGGACCTCCACTTGTGCTCCTCCCTGACTGCAATCCCAACTCTTTTTCCTCCCATGCCCCTCCGGCTACCTTGGGGTCCTGACCTTCACCTGCGCTCCTGGTGAGCTCCTCACCACTGGGAAAATGCCCTCTGGGAAGGAGTGACTCACGGTAGACCACGGTAATTCAAAGCATCTCTACTCAAATAACTATAAGGAAGATACACAGCAAGAAGCGAAAAGAGGTTAAATGTCTAAAAGGCTGCCCACTTAAGTCTCCATTAAAGTATATAGTTTTTCTCATGAAACGTGGACATATCTAACCACCTCAGAGAGACCCCACAAGCTCAAGATCGCTCAGGCTTGGCTGTGAGAGCAGCTCCTTGGCAACTTAATTAGAAACCAAAACCTTTTTTCTGTAGAGGAAGCTTGTGATCTTCTGCTTTAGGAAAACAAGTTGTTTAATTATAGCTAGCAGCTGAAAATAGTATCTTTCTAACCAATGGTCGGGTTGCTGTTCTCTGCCTCAGTGTGACTTATTTATAGCTGTGTTATACCTGTCTGGTTTTTTCCACTTCTATTTCTGACCAGGTATTTGAGCCAGCCATGTGGTAGGATGACATAGGAAGCAGGCAAAACATACAGTGTATAGGTCTTCTCTGTTATTCACAGATACATAGAAATGGAAGACCAAATTTTTTTCATTGGATTTGAGCAAATGGTTTCTGTTCAAGGCATACGTGAGGGCAAGAAGTTTGCTCCAAGACATGAGGCCAGATGTACCAATCCCTGCACAGCTGTGCAAGTGGAGAAATGTTGGAAATGCTTCTCCTCCATCCTTGTGTGAAAACTTGGTAAAATCCCTCTTGCAGTACTCATAGGCTGCCAGGCTTTCTCCTGACCACCCTTTTGGTTATGCCAAGCTCCTTGTGGGAGCTGCGGTGGCCGAGGTGATGCTGATAGCAAACACTCCTTTGGGAGCTGGTAGTGATGGTTTCTGTGAAGGGTTTCACAGCACATTGCAGAGTTTTATCAGATTGTCCCGTGAATGGGATGTCTCCAAAATGCATGTAAGAACATTAGTTGTGTCCCAAGTGATGTAGGAACACATGTACCTCTAGTCATTTGGATCAAACATCTCTTTCCCAAGGAATGTAGAAAAGGGGCTTTCCCATCTTGTGAGACAACGTGATGTTCTGGCTCTGGTGACCCTCAGGGACAGCTTTTGCAGCTTCGGAGAACATGGGAAAAGGGATGAACCAGCTCAACTTTGTTCTCCCTACTTAATCCCCGTTGTGCAGTGCTTTACACAACTGCCAGCACTTGGTGTGCCATTTTTAACAGCAATCTGCTGTGGGGATCATGCACATTGTACAACCTGCCCTGTTATCAGCATAGACAGTGCAATTTACTCTGAGCCTGCAAGTGTTTTGTTTTACTTCCTAGAAGGTTTTAGCACCCTTAGTTAAAACTCATGTGCAGTGAGCTCTTGTAATGCCTCAGGAGCAAATTCCTTTGGTGGTAACTTCTTGCTGGACACCAAGGGTCCTGCAGCAGCTTACAGTAGTTGTTTAAAGCTGCTGTGATTGAGCTGCTGAGATACCTGGGGTTTCAGGCCAGCAGAAAGACATTACAAGGCACAGACAATAAAATGGTTTTAATGGCTCAGTCCAGACATTGTTATTTTTCAGCTTTCCTAGAGATTTGTGCAATATAGTTACTTAACTGCATTAAAAAAAAGACCTGTTATGAGAAGTGCTAAAGACTTTCAAATAAAATTGATGTCAAGAAGCTGTGTTTTAAGAGCTGGTTCATTCTAAATAAAGTGCAACACCAAACATTTATATGTGGTATTCATGTTTTGCTGTCTCCTTCCCTGCTTTACTATCCTTTCTAGAATATCTGCCAAAGCATTCACTGCACCGCTTAACACCGTATGCTTTCCCGTTTCTTTAAGCTGTAGAAGGTAAATGTCTATAAGTTATTTGTTTTAACCACTCCCATCAGTCTGCTTTTCATTGATTAAATTTGACTGTTTGATTTTGGTTTGGCATAGAAATGCTAAAGGAAGATTTTATTTGATAGACTGAGATCTTTGTCCTCAGTTTCCACAGCAAAGAAACGTTATTAAGACACTAAATTAAATATAGGCTTTGAAGTCTCAGTTTTGCTTATTACATTGGTTTCTGTAATGGCTCCATTGAAGTTAGTGGAAACATTGCTATTAAATCATAGGGACTTGGGTCAGGACATAAGTTATGGGGATCGTCACGGAAGTCAAGAGAGCATCACAGAAGTCATAGCATTTCACGGTGCAAAGTAAGGATGAGAACAGAATCCAATCCTTGCAGGGTAACACTTATACTTAATAAAAGTAGGATGAACACTGTGGTAGGGATTTTTTCACTATTCCTGTACTCCTTTGCAAAATATTTTCCATTTGTGGCTGTGTATGAAAGCACTCCTGGAAATCTGAGGGTTGAGAGAACGTTTAGTTTCAAAACTTTTACAGACTTTGGCTCCCAGGCTGCCAGTTTCATACCTGCCAAATAGCCACTCACTCACACTCCAGGGAAATGTTTTTTGAATATTCCAACCTCTTGCTCAGCACAGTAAGTGTAGCTTTCCTAAGGACCAACAGAATCTGTAAATTGAGCCTGGCTGGATCTGCAGCAATGATAATGTGGCAAATCTAAATGCTCCCAATAAAACCACATCCATCACTAGCTGGTACTAATGTAGCAGAGTTAAGAGTCGAGCCCCTTATAAACTCTGCTTAAAATCAGATGGCTGTAATACCACCTGCATGGGCAAAACCTGAAACCTCATCTAGTAGCTAATCAAATTAAGCATACATCTTTTTTTTTTTTTTTTTTTTTTTTTGGGGGGGGGGGGGGGAGGACATGGAGTGGGGCGTGTCCAATTGATCATAAAGTGAAAAAGTGAAAAAGTGAGCTACTCAAAATATTTCCACTGGTCGGTCTGATAATAGTAATGGCAAAGCTGACTCATGAAGTTAGAGACAAGAAACTCAGATCGCAAATGTGATTGCCCTTTGTTCCATAGTCTGAGTAAGAGGCTTTTCCTGCTGTTTAGTCCCAATGTCTGCACTCACTTTTTAAATGTGGATAATTGCATGAGGCAGATTCTCCCCCACCCCCTGACTGGTAGTCTAGACTTAATTCATCAGGAATACAGAGATGAATGAGATGATGCATTCAAGTTGCTGCAGTTTAGAGAAATATCTCCTATAGTTTTAAGTGAGGATGTGCTTTTGGGGATATTGTTCTGAGGTAATACAAATGCAGTTGTGACACTGATTGGGTGTTTTGCTGAGAGTTGACCCATAACTATTTGGTTATTATACACAAATATTCTAAAAGCTGGAGCTGAATAGAGAAGTATGTCTGCCCTGAAGGTTTTTAGCTATCCTGCAGGTTCATGGAAGGATGGATAATGTTATCCTTGTAGCAAGGATGTCATGGTTACGATACTTATTTTAGCAAGGATATCATTTTCCTGCAGATTAACAGACCTTTCAGTCTGCCACAGCCTCAAATTCATTTTCCTTATCTTGGCTCCTATGTCACAGCCATCACCATGGTGCTTTGGTACCTATGCAGAGAATATTATGCATTAACCAATAACTACTATAAATCCAGCAAAAGACTAAACCAAGAAAAATCAACAGTATGCCTCCCTTAAATTTTCCGTATTTCAAAATTTCCTTTAGAATACACAATATTTAAAATTTCCTCTTCCTTTTTCTTTTTCCCCACCTTAGAGGAATGCTGCCATATGAGGCTTTTGTCCCTAGACTGCATAGGGACAACTCATTAGCTAGTTTTGACAGTTTGTGAAGAGTCCTGTGTCCCTGTGTTCAGTGGCTTCTCACAATACAGAAAGATGACTCCAAGACCATTATTTCACAGTAAACCCGTTTCAGAGTAAAGGATAGGGTAACTGCTACAGATTTGATGAGGCTCACACTGAAAAAGAAAAGTGTAGAGAAGGGGTTTACATTCTATGTTTTGGATTTTTTGCAACTTTCTAAAACACTAAATGATCCCTTACCAGAGTAGTTCTTAGTACTTTTGTAGCAAAACTCCACTGAGCATGAAGATTTGATATTGACTCTGAGTTGCAGAAGGCTACCTTTAGACTATTAAATTAAGTAGGCACAGGCCCTTAAACTTATCATTTATGGGTTTACACTGAAAAACATGGTGTGATTTAATCCCAGACCAACTAGAACTCTCCCAAAGGATTCCTGTGCATGGTCTGAAAAGTAGCATGAGCCAGGAACTTCTCCCAGTAGGCAACTAGGATGTGGTCACAGCACTTTTTTTTTAATAATAAAGATGCCAACCAACCGTGTCTGTTGACCTTAGGGGTAGAAAAGGGCCTCTAGCATTGTTTGGTTCATCAATATAGATGAAGTCAAACAAAACGGACTCCATTTTGCAAAGGATTTCACAATGTCTTTGTTGGGAAGGCAGGTTAAGAGAAGACAGCCATGAAACAGCACTACGTACTATATCATGGTTGGCAGACTGTCCTGGTTAAAAATATCTTCATGGTTTCAGCCTGTCATCTGAGGGCTTCTTGCTTAGGTAATCTACAGTTTGGGCTTGAGGGTTAACGACATTTGTGACCTATGTTAGATACCAAGAGAGTGTTCCTGCTAACAGAGCTCAGTATCTTCATGTGCAGAAAGCCATGACGAGTGTGGTCCCTTATTTCAAATGCCCCCTTGGAATGAAGGAGCACTAGGAAATATGGTCTCTGTGACCTTGGGGACCAGGGATTCACAGTGGTGGTGGCTGGGCAATGCTGCACAGCACTGGAGCACTGGCTTTATCCACATAACCTGAGTTAAACAAGAACAGCAGAAAACCTCCCTTCTTTCCCCACCTTCTTCTGTAAATCACTTGCAACAAAGACAGTTCCCTTGGTCCTCTGAAGTCAAGCTCCTCTCATCTTAACAGCTCCCAACTGCCCTTTTTTTGCAGGTTTCAACCTCCAGTTCATCTGTTCGTCTCTGAAAGAGACTAAGAAAGTGTTAAATACTTCTCTGCTCGCCTCTGAGTTACCAGACACTCTTAGCTTGATCTTTGCAAACTCCATGGGGACACTGGCTGGCAATGTTCACACTTGTCTCCAGGCTGATGAGATCGCAGCCAGCAATCCTGGAGCTGGTGCAGCGGGCAGGCTCATGTTTTGTATCCTGTCAATATAACAGCCAGTGCTGGCTGTGGTTGATTGATTGTAAGAGCAGCAAATTACTGTGCGTTTTTAACCATGCTGTTTCTCTTTCTGAGACAGTAATAAATCGGCTTTTGAAACTGGTAGAATATCTAGCTTTCTGATACCGCTGAGATTCAGAAACCTGTGGTACTGCAAATGTATGGAGGGAAATTGCTTCTTATCCATGTGTTCTGCTTGTGTCCTTAAACTGTATGGTTAGTTAGGAACAGCTGAAGGTTTATAACAAGTATGGGCGCACTCCATATTTTAAGACACAATAATGAGAAGGAAGAATAATAATGATTAAAGTCCCTGGTCTCATTAATTAGTGTCTCTGGTAAATTCTGTGGAATTAAGAGAAAGAACTCAAAATCCTAGGACCATTCCATGGTTTTTTTTCTACTATACCAGATTCCCTCCTGAAAAAAAAAACCACATAGAAATGAGTAAAATGGCTTAGAAATGGAAGCTTGAGTTTGGAAGCATAGTGCCCAAAGAGTCTGGATATCAGGGAGTTTAGAGGAAATAAAAAAACCTGCATCCTCATACAGTTTCTTTAGTGTTACCTGCCTTTCCTTGGTTTTCCTGCATCCTGACATTGCAGCCACCCTGGATAGCTTCTGCCCTTGGTTTCTCTGCCTGCACATTGGCCATGCCAAACCAGGGCCAAGGAGGAGAGCCAGGGGTGCTTGGAGCTGTTTGCTCATTCCCTGCTCTTCCTGCCTGGCTCAGAGGAGAACTTGGTCCATTGAAGACTGCCGTCTTGGGCTTACCCCAAGAGCAGAACGTGGTTTTCATTATCAGATCTCTGACACTGACGCTGGGATGAGTGATGACTCATGAGGGCTGAGGGGGAGAGGAAGATGACAGGGTAATAAGGCAAAGTAATTCTTTGCTGCTTCGTTGTGGGAAGTTCAGTTTTTTTATGTTCTCCTTCCCAAGTGAGGAAAGCAAAGACCCTTGTCTGCAACTCACTGAACCCTGTGCTAAACAAGATTATGTTTTTTCTTAACCATGTCTCCAGAGTCCCTGTTTTTACATATCTCAGGTTTGGGCAGCTGCCTGCACCACTCATCGCTCCATGATTTTTCTCTTCCACCACCTCTCCACACACAGGTGATTTCTGAAGGCCATGTCTCTCGAGTTGGAAGTTTGCCTATAGACCATTTCATGCCCAGGAGAGGAGCAGTGTGTGATGTGCTGTGTGATGCGCTGTGTGATGCCAGCATTGTGGCTCCCGTTCTCCTGCACGCTGCCTGTCCAGAGATCAGCCTTCACAATGGGGGCCCTCCTGAGGACAGGCATCCTGCAGCTTTTGCCTCTGTTTGAAGAGCCTCTGGCTTGGCTCCTCACAGTGTGAAATGGTTCTGTGGGCCACTGCTTGCGTGCATCCACTTTCTGAGGAAGAAATAACACAGTGGGAACTCGGAAGGAGCCCCTGCCTTGTACATCAGTGGGTTGCCTCCGTCTTTTACATCTGGGAGGCAGCAGCTCTTCCTGATTTTCACATCCTCACATTTTTTTCTTGCCTTGTTCTGGGATACTTGTTATCACGTGGTCATTCATCCTGCAGAGGATGCATTTAGTTCTCAGCTTAAAGGTTTGTGTATCTAGACTACCTGCATCCTAGTGGAAGAGCTTAAAAAGTGCCTCCTGATGCAATGGACACTGCATGGTGGTCCATGAACAAAAACTGCCGGGAGGTCTCTGCAGCAGAAACTGATGAAGCTTGGTAAGGGGACAATGAAGGAGACCTGCTCCTCTGAGGAGGCTTAAAATGACATGCCTCATCTGTATGCATTAAGAGAGAATGAATTTTAGCAGTGAAAGAATGGTTTGCCTAGAGATGATGACCTTCTCTCCTGGTCCAGAACAACTGAATTAGAAATTGTCAGCAGCTGTTTGACTCAAGTATCTGCTGCTTTGAAGAAGTGCTGTAGCATTATGTTGGAGTCCTAAGACCTAAGGAAGTTGTAAGCTTTGGGGCAAACTTAAAATTTAAAACTTAAAAATTAACTTGAAATTAGAAGTAAAAATAACCAAAATCATCTTGTACTTTGGCTGGTGGATAGCGTTACTGTTTAACTTGGCATTTGCTACTTTATTACACATCTTATTCATTCTTTATTCAGTTTTCAGATGTGTGTTTGTGAAATTAGTGATGTTTCAGAAATTTAAGTGCAACAGAATAACCTCATGGAAGTTCAGCATGTGACTCCCTGGGGACCCTTGACTAAGATTTAACCTTTAGGTGGCTAAAGATGGGTGGTGGGGACTCCATCCCACCAGCTGCCTCACCACAACGGAGAGTCGCTCATCTCACCTGTGCAGTTTGGGTAGCAAGCTCCAAACAGCACAGAGCACGAGAGGCTCGTGGTGTGCAACCAGTCAGTATGCTGCTGCAAGGGACCAATTCTGCTCTTAGTTACACCAGCACGTGCTTGGGAAAACCCTGCTGAAATAAACATAGTTGTGCACCAGTGTAACCAAGAGCAGACCTTGACCCTGAAACACCCAGTGTCCGAAGGAGGTGGAGCAAAGAGACCCCAAACCTCCTCATCGGAAGGCTTGAGGGTCTCTCTTCCGCTCAGTGTTTAGTAATCCTTCAAATTTTTCCTCCTAATGAAGCAATCTCAATATCTCACCAACAAATTACCAAACCATGTCCCAAGAATAATGATGCCAGCAGTTTGGGGTGAATTACTAATGCATTTTACCATTTCTTTAACAATTACAGCTCTATTTAGAATGGAGAGAATTACATTGCTGTTAAGTTTTAGAATGATAAATTGCAGGATATTAAAAGATTCTTCACTGAATGCAAACAATAGAGAACTTAATTATTGCTCAGAGTGTCACTGTAGCATTATGGAACAATTTGAAATTCAACTTGCCTGGCTAGATTTATTTTAAGTCTTGACATTTTCAGCCCTAGCTTTCACTCTCTGGGTCTTTTTTTCACTCTGACAACACATCAATCTATGTTCTAACAGTTCTAACATTAAAATCATCTCTCTTAATCTGAATTTTTTTCTCCCTTTCTTATGTTGGGAAAAAGGATTTATCTGCAAATGCAGCATGGTACAGGAAATGTGTTTATATGGAAGACAAATTCAGACCAGCAGCAGCATCTGTAATTCACACACCCTTTTTGTCATAGAGCTGCCTGAAAATTCTTGAAGAACCAGCTTGCAATGAAAAATGCTGTTTAATTGAAACAATGTTTCATGGGAACAAATCAATTTCTCTAATATTTTCAATGAGGAGAAGCCAAAACTCCTCACTGCAACTTTATCAGTGCATTAGGATACTAGACTGCAAGCTAGACTACTAGACTGAAATGTTCATTTAAATAGCACACATATTTCCTATTAAGTATGTAGCAATTTTCCCACAATATAAAATTTGAAGGGGTATAGTTTTTTCCACTGATCCCAAATACAACATTCTTTTTCTTGGGAAATTTCAAAAAGCTGTCCCTTGTTCTGACATGGAACAATTTGTGAATGCTGGAATGGGGGCATCCTCTGCTGAAAAGAGACTCCTGTTCTTGGGTATCTTCAACTGAAGGAGAGGGACCTAGAGGCAGCACTATCGGCAGAGCACAGTAGGACACCCACTTCCTGCACCACACAATGTCTCTGGGCTGCGTTAGTGCCAGACACCTTTCCCCAGTGTGGTGGGTTGACCCTGGCTGGACACCAGGTGCCCACCAAAGCACTCTATGACTCCCCTCCTCAGCTGGACAGGGGAGAGAAAATACAACAAAAGGCTCGTGGGTCAAGATAAGGACAGGGAGAGATCACTCAACCAACCGTCACAGGCAAAACAGACTCGACTTGGGGAAAATTAAACTAATTTAGTGCCAATCAACCAGAATAGGGTAATGAGAAATAAAAACAAATCACAAAACACCTTCCCTCCACCCCTCCCTTCTTCCTGGGCACAGCTTCACTCCAGGATTCTCTACCTGCCCCCCCCGCCCACTGGCACAGGGGGACAGGGATGGGGGTTACGACCAGCTCATCACACGTTGTCTCTGCTGCTCCTTCCTCCTCAGGCGCAGGACTCCTCACTCATCCCCTGCTACAGTATGGGGTCCCTCCCATGGGAAACAGTCCTCCATGAACTTCTCCAACGTGGGTCCCTTCCCCGGGCTGCAGTCCCTCAGGCACAGACTGCTCCAGCGTGGGTCCCCGTGGGGTCACCAGTCCTGCCAGAAAAACTGCTCCCGCCTGGGCTCCTCTCTCCATGGGGCCACAGGTCCTGCCAGGAACCTGCTCCAGCGTGGGCTTCCCATGGTGTCACAGCCTCCTTCGGGCATCCCCCTGCTCCTGCGTGGGGTCCTCCCCGGGCTGCAGGTGGAGATCTGCTCCCCCGTGGACCTCCCTGGGCTGCAGGGGGACAGCCTGCCTCACCAGGGTCTTCTTCCCCACGGGCTGCAGGGGAATCTCTGCTCCGGTGCCTGGAGCATCTCCTCCCCTCCTTCTGCACTGGCCTGGGGGTCTGCAGGGTTGTTTCTCTTACTTGTTCTCACTCCTCTCTCCGGCTGCAGTTTCTGTGCCTGCTGCAACTTTTTCCCCTTCTTAAATCTGTTCTCCCAGAGGTGCTACCACCATCACTGATGGGCTCAGCTTTGGCCGGAGGCAGGTCTGTCTTAGAGCTGGCTGACATTGGCTCTGTCGGACATAGGGGAAGCTTCTAGCAGCTTCTTACAGAAGCCGCCCCTGTAACACCCCCCCACCCCCCACCCCCCACTACCAAAACCTTGCACACAAAGCCAATACACCCCAGTCACAGGCTGCAGGCCACTTTCTGCTGGAGACAGGATCTTCTGTGGCTGTAGAGCTCCAGCTGAGATTTTTGCCCTTAAAGATGACCAAGCTTATCCCTATGACAACATCTAAAGAAGTCATACAAACATCAGACTGACTGACTCACAGTCTGTTACTGGGTGCAGCTCCATCCTCTGTTCCCTCTCCAAAACCATCTGGGTGGATGTTACCTCACCCAGCCTTGGTTAGCTATCAGTGTACACCAGTCATGCTGGATATGTTGGTGGAGAGAAGCAGGCATCTCCAGAGGTTGACTCATCCCAAGGCACAGGGCTGGATCTCCCTTTGGAGGTGCTGTTTCTCTCCATTGACTAGAGAGGAGCTGGAGTTTCAGCATTCACAAAATCCCTGGGGTGTGGGTGGATGTATTAAGGGATGCCCTTCTTTTGCACGGCCCACATCTGTGAGGGGACATCACCCCGAAAAGTACTTCTGAAGAACTAGATAGTTTCGGAGATCTGACTTACAGTGTGATCACACAAATGTTGCGTTGGTGTAACCGAGGGGGCAACCTCTGACAGAGGCAGTGGACGGGATGCTGCCGCTGGGATTTGGGCAGGACTTGCCTGAACTGAAGGACTCATCACATGGCACTGCACCCTCGAGGGAGAAGTCCCAATACAGCAAATCCTTAAGCATCTGTACAACTTTAAGCATATGATTCGGGTATGTAACACTTGTCCTCTGCATTGACCACAGCTGGTGACAGTCAGCAGCGCTGGTGGTGGCCGGGCACAGAAATGACACTGGGGTGCCTCTGACAGCTCTGGTGACAAAGCACTGCACTTGTCCCTGCTGCCTGCAATCTTTCCGGGACTCCAGCAACCTTCCATTAGGCTTCAGGAAAAAATAAAAAGACAAAAAATTGCAGCTGTGATTTATCAAACATCCTCTTCTGAGGAGATGACACAGGAACATAATGTTCACAATCCCTAAAAATCTCTAACCAGAAGCTTTGTGAAGTGGCTTGAGGAGATTTCAATACCACTTTATTAAAGGGAAACACCTGATACGATTTAAGTCACCTCTGAGAGAGGAACACATAGTACAAAGCACACATTAAAAATAAAGAAATAAATGATCCTCAAGGCCCCATAACAGGGACAAAAGATAATTGTCAGGTTTCCCAAGTTGTTAGCTGGCTGTATCATAAATTCTGTATTTGGTTCATTAGATGTCATTCTTCTTCCCTTGTAATAAATGTCCAAGGCAGTTCCTCAGTGCCACATGACTGCGGCAAGCACAGCTCTGGAGAGACACTGGCCCTGTGGAGCAGAGAGGGGTGGTCCATATGTTGGCGATCAGTGTTGCAGATGGAGCAGGTCACCTCTGCCAGGCTGCTTTGGGGCAAGACCATGCCCCACGTCCCCATGACAGAGAAGAAGAGGATGCCCTACACAAGCGCTGTTGCCAGCCCCACAGTGGGGGCTGCTGCCCCACGGTGCAGCAGAGGCAGCGGAGCTGCCTCCATGTGCCATACTGAGAGGGACTTGTGTCACCCAGCCCTCCTCTGGCCCTGGGTGTTGTCATGTCCTGCCTTTTATTCCTGGTGAGAGTTACCAGAGGTACCTGGAGACGTGAGCTGCATTTTCTCCTATTGCTGCTGAACTCTTTCTGGAATTAACTGTTTTCCAGTGGAGAAGCTATAGCAGGAGGTTTTGGGGAGCTTGAGTCCCTACGAAACATCAGGGTTTATTAATCATGTGCCCCTTACTGTTGTGCCAAAACCTGTGGGATCATTCACACAGTGTGCAAGCCAGTAACACACAGAGTCAAGGTGCTAGCTATTTATTGCTGGTTCTGCGCAGAAAAGGGTGCTAGGAGGTATCTCCGCAAAGCTAGCACACCCAGCACTAAAAAGGTATTCATTTATACATTGTAAATTAGTGTAATTACCATACTCATTGTTTATCAACCTTTTACTGGTGCCCATAATTCCGTATCGTAAAGCTGATTGGTGTATAGTGCCTTGTCTTCATTTAAAGGTGCAGTGTCTTATAATTTTACTGCGCAAGCTCAGTGGGTGAAGGTCTTCAGGTGGAGGTGGGAATCCTAACTTCCAGAGATGTGGTCTTCATATTATAATTAGTTAAGTTCACCTAAAGGGAATGTTTTCATGTGGTATAGCCAAGCTTCTTGTTTCTGGTTTCTAGTTTTAGGTCGATTTGTTCCTTCTATTCAATTGCCTTGTCAGGAGTTACTTACCCAAGTGATTTACATCAATTACTTATCTTTTTCTCCCCAAGTTTATAAAAAAATTACAACCATAAAGATTTGGATATTATTACCACTGTTGTCAAGCTTTTATGTGACAATGGCAATAAAATTTACGGCTGCATTTCTCTATCAATGAACACAGTATCTTCATACAAAAGCAAATGGGGATTGTCACTCCTTCCTAGCCATCCACTCCTCTGCTTCACCAGACCCAGCTTCTCCCTTCGGTTTATGCAGCCCCATAGCTCTGGTTTCCTCCCATAGATGTAGAGAGATGCCATTTCCCTTAACCTCCTGCCCCCTTCCACCTACTCTTCCTCCTGGTTACAGACATGGCTCATTTCTTTTGCATGCACCCTGTGAGTCACCAGTGACTGCAAGCTCTTCGCAGGGGGAAGCAATTGGAGATAGCTAGCTTGAGGCTCTTGCAGGCCTTCCACTTCAGACACCAGCAAATTACACTATGTGTTAAAGCAACGTCTTTTTTTCCCTCGGCTCCAGGCTGGGTTTGAGGAGAACATAGTTCAGTTCCTGATTTTATTCTGTTGTTTAATAAACTGTTTTCTTTAAAAAGTATAAAATAGGATGCTTTTCTCAAGATCTCATGAAATATTTATTTACTGTTTAGAACTCTTCAGTAGAGGTCTCAATTTGGGAAAACACAAAAGTTTCTGTAAAACCAATCTGAGCTTGCTAGCTGAATATTAAAATGCAGGATGGGTGAATTAGTAACTAATTAATGAATAATAAAAGCCATATGCTTCTAAAAGTAATTAGCCTATTGTTTTGATTTAGGGAACATTTGCTTAATAGCCTCAATAACTGCTCACTTTCCTAACCAGATCAAAATTAACATGCAGGGAAGTGACATTCAGATAAAATCAATCATTTCAATAATAAGATATTCAGATTTTGTTGATGGTTCTGTGGATGGCCTGAAATCACTGAATTTTATCTTTTGTGCATCTGGGAAACCTGCAGTTATTTGATTAGGGCTATATAAGCTCCTTAGCTCACTTAAAACAGAAAGATGGTATTAAAACATTTGGCAGTGGCAAGAAATAAACACTGAAGACATCTGCTTATTTTAGTAAGGCAAAACTTTGCTGAAATGTTTAAGTGGATGAAATTTCTGAGAGACAGGTGAGGGGTGAAGTATCAGCCCACTGAGTGCACCTCCTATGTCCTTGCATGCCAGCCAGAGCCCATGCTTCGCCCCAGCTTGCCCCTTGCACTCACATATCCACTGGACTTGAGGAGAGGAGGGGTGGTCCAGGTACGAGCAAGGGGCCCTCTGCAGTACAGGTATCTGGGACATGCTGGACCTTGTCTAACACCGTTTGTGTGACAATGTCAGGTGTTGGATGGGCAAGCTGGCTGCTGGTCCCAGCATCGTGTGCTGAGCCGCAGTGGGAATTTCTAGGGAATCAAAGCTTGCATTGCCTCAAACCACCTATCAAACACCATTGCCAGGCTCTCCTTAGCCCTTCTGCAATGAAAGCTGAGAGCCCCGTACCTCTGTTTCTCCAAAAATGCACACAAATAGTACCTCTGTTTCTGCTCAGCAACTGCCACCCTTTCAGTGGCTGCAGAGTTCCTCATGTAAACCCCTCATAACCTGCAGGGCAGGTCATGGACCCTGTGGTTTAGTTCTTCACTAAGCTGTGGCACATGTCATGCTACGTCCCAGCAGACAGTAGGGTCAATATGATGTAATGTGGCATAGCAGGGTATAATACAGTGGTCCACAATGGTTTTGCCGAGGTAGACCCTGCTTTGAGAGGAGTAAATCTAGATTCAATAATAAGCTAGATGCAGGAGCATTTAACATTGAATTGCCTGGCCTGGGGAATGCCACAGAGAACCCAAAATGGGATTAGTAAGAAATCTGCATAGCATATGGGGGCTTTAGGCAATTCCATCTTCAGTAATTAGTAACATGTGTCAGGGAATCACCTAAGCTAATAACTACCTAAGCTGCAGCCCTGTCTACTCTAAACTTGCATCTAGAAAACACACCATTGCAATTCAGTTTTCTGAAGTTCCTCATTTGATCATAAGAGGAGGTAAAAGAGCTGAAACTAAACTAAATCTGTGTTTCCTTTAAAAACTCTCAACAGTAGACTTTTATTTTTATGTCAGTGCCAGAAATGTAAGTCACTCAGGTGTGGAGTAGTCAATAATAATCATTTACTTAGAAGTGAACAGAGATGGGATGGGTTTCAGATCAAGGCTGAGATAACTACATTAATGTGTCTGCATATCAGTAGCTACAGGAGTCCGAACTGCCTAAGCAGCCTTTATAATTGAAGTAGATCTAGAGCGGGTTCAGTTATCTAAACCTATGGGAATTTGAAGCTTCCTAGGACAGCTAAGACTCTTGCACAGTAACAGCTATGGACATACAATACAGGATAAAAACTTCACTCATTTCCCTAGATATAGGTGTCTGCTGACCAGTTTGATGCCTGCAGATCCAAAATTCCCAGTGGACACTAGGAATAAGTCCACTCATCATAAAAGACTCCATCACAGCTGTCACTGTGGTTCCAGTGGGTCTGAACAGCCTTTTGGAAGCAGAAGTTGTCTTTTGACCCCAGGGCCAATATATGCTTCTCTAGAATGAGCTATCTCCATGTCACTGTGAGGGTGACCCAGCACTGGCACAGGTTGCCCAGGGCAGCTGTAGAGTCTCCGTCCTTGGAGATAATCAAAAGGTGTCTGGACATGGTCCTGGGAAATTGTGTCTGGGTGGTCCTGCTTGAGCAGAGGGGCTGGACCAGGTGACCACCCAAGGTCCCTTTCAACCTCAGTCATGCAGTCATTCTGTGATATAGTGCTCATCTTGAACTGATCATGTGGATAACAAGAGGACTTCTTTTTCTAACATTGCTATGCTTTGGAATTAAATCTAGTCAATATTATGTATAATTATATATAATTACATCTATTAAGTTACTTTCTCTAGGCCTGGGTATGAAAGCCTTTTTGTCATGTTTGTTTACAGAGCTACAGCATAGGTGCTGGAAAAGTGATGGGGTGTGAAGAAAAAAGAACAGAAAGAATAAATGAGATTTAACTGGCAAGACAGTGCATTTCCTGCGTCTTTTTTAGGGCTGTGAACAGTTGCTCCATGCTGGAGAAGATAGGACAAGAACTGTACAAATATGAACTTGCCACAAAACCCCCACTTCATCCCTAGCCTGCAGGCCAAGTTTGTGTTCTGAAGTATCTGCTTGGTAAATCCTGAGCCTATAAAAATGATGTAGGTGGGTATTCTGCTTGAATGCTTAAAAGCACTCGGTCTCATAGCTATTCTTATGGAAAACCAAAATGTTCTTTGACATCAAGATAGCTATGTTAACATGCAGCCTCTGCAGAAACAAGGCACTGTGGTTTTTCTCTCACTGTAACTTGTGAGATAAAGATATAAAGCTTGCCTTGACTAGCTGTACCAGGGACCTGTGCCTTGTCTCCGCTAAGATTTTGTGCTGTGACAGATCCTTTGAAATACCTCTCAGTCACAAAACCTTCTTTTTTTCTTGCAGTGAAGACACAGAAAATTTACTTGTCATTCAAACAAAATATCACAGTTCCCTTCTTTTCATTTTTCCCTCATTCTGTGTTGTATTCCTCTCTCTCTTTTCATTTCCTAACATCTTTCTTTTTTAAAAACTTCTGAAACAGGCTACTTATCAGTGGCAAATGTATTTGGATGCTATGCCAACTTGTGCCACAAACTTATGAAATGGCGATGCCCTGTTAGAAGTATGACATTTGCTACATTCTTTGCTCTTGAAAGAAGAGGGTCTTTCTCCCACAGAGTCCAAGTATAAATGCATGTTTTCCCATTGGTAAATTCACTTTGAGCCCCCTTTGAATGTTGTCAGGGGCTTCCATGGTAGAAGGAAGGGCTTAGGGAGGGCAAGTTCAAAAAAGCCCCCCAAAACATAAAAATCATCCAAACCGTGTATGGATCCTAATTCTGGGTTCAGTCACATGCATGCAAATCCTTTGGCTTCAATGGAACTAGTCCTTCTTTAGAGCAAGGGGGAAAGGATCAGAGTTAAGCTCAGAAATATTAATTTAATCATAGCAGATTTACAAGTGAAAGCCCACTTGTACAATAGACCGGGATGATGATCCTACACTGTTTGAAGTAGTCCTGACACTAAGTACTTTTTTATCTCCCAGGGGCTCTCTTCACTGCGACGTGATTTCATGCTTTGCATAATACCAAGGTGATAGCTTGCCTTTGGTTTGCCTTTGGTTTGGGGATATACTCCGTTTCCAAAATCAGAGCTAAGTTAGAAGAAAACCCCATATTGTCTATAAGTCAGAGCGAGTTTTTCTTCTCTCAGGTTAACATAACCTGCTAGATCTAAAAATTGATAGACTTGAAAAATGCTGAACACTCTCATTACAGCTGCAGATCAACATTAAAAACAAGGGGTTATTTTTAGCAGCAAGGCGCCCTTGTCTTTATTCATATGTCGCTTCACTGGAATATTAAATAGTCATTCACAATTCATGCATTTTGACATCTTGCTACTTTTATCTTCATTTTCTTGTCAAAGAAAATGTCTTAAAATCTCAACAGTAATACTGTGCTGGTATCTTTGAAAGTCACTCCGAGTGTTAAATGGATCGGTCAGTTTGACTAAATGGTAACTGGCAGTACATTATTTACTCATTTTCTATTCTCCAAGTGTCACAAATGCATGTTGACTGGAGTGAGGCTTTTGAGTATGAAAAGTTCCTGCATGTAAAGCAGACCATTTGAGAAAGAGTCCAAATTGTGTTGAACATCTCAAAATGCAGAGGTGATGGGCAGTAACAAAAAGCTTTAGAAGTCACATAAGAGGCAATCACTCATGCTGCTATGTTTTAAACACTATGCAAACTCATCTAATGCTATTTCCACATCAGAAGAAGAGCTGCTTGTTAACAAAACATGGCTATTAGGTTAAATTCTGACCTTGTATAGATATGTGTGAAATACTGCCAAGCTGCAGTTTTCACATAGTTTTAAAAGGTTGTCTCTTAGCTGAACACATCACTGCACTCTTTAGCCAAAATGCTGCTCTGTGAAATTCTTCAGAAAAGGAGGAATACAACATGGGATTGGTTTTCTGTATTTTCACAAACTAGACGTTGACTTCATGTCGGCCTTACGTTGCGTGGTAAAAATTCAATTTCTCAGAAACACTTTAACACTGGTGTAAACCTTACTCTGTGTCAGACAACACTGCTGGGCAATTAATCAAGATTTTTGTGGTTTTTCTTAATTCTGGTAATAGAAAACAGTTAATGAAGCTGAAAGTTTCAAAGAGGTCTATAAACCTCTTCATAATTTAGGAATAAAGTATTTTAGAAGGAGGTTTAAATGAGATAATTAGATATTTGAAAGCCTTCTCCAGGGTTAGACCTTACCAGTAGGCTTCAAGCAGTTCTTTGTACAGAATCATGGCATAAACAAGTCTGCAAACAGGGATGAGGTACTGCTGTAGGTTTTGACTACCTATTCTTAGTCTGCGGGTTAGTCTGCAGCCCAAGCAATGCCCCAGGTGAAGGAAGAGAGGGAGAGTTGTTTTCCCAGGTGTAGCTTTGCATGAGGACTGTGTGGAGGAGTGTCACAGTGTTGTGGTGCATGCTGGAGGGGGTCTGACTGCTTATGCCCTCATCTGGTCCAAGAGCTACAGCCATCAAAAAGCTTAGCAGGAAGGAGATGAAAACAGCTGTACTAAGGTGTCAGCTTCAAAGGGAGCAGGCTTTGTTGTCCAGGACTTTCTGTCCAGTCAGCTGTCCTGCCATAGCTAAATGCAGCACGTAACACAAACCCTTGGATTACTACTTTTAGCACACGTTATCACATCTGCATATTTGCCAGGGGGGAAGGACATGAATATATGAATGTTTAACAAAGAGCCAATGCTACTGACAAGCAGATGCTATGAATATTGTATTTGCATGCCCATAATTTACAAGCATCAAAAATCACACCTGTGGCTCCAAAATCAAGACATTTTATTTTAGAAAGCATGAGATCATTTTTAGATAGTCCATTGCTATTTGCTTTGTTTAACTTTTAGGTTTCTACTTCTAAGCTTAAACTTTATTTGTATTTTTAAAGTTCTTTTCCAACCTTTTCTTTATAAGTGCAAGCTGACACTCCTATGCAGTCTCTCTATTTCATCAGCTGGGCCGTTCCAGGAGACACTAAATTACAAGGTATATGACAGACTCATAAGAGTCATCACGGAGTGATGATTTTTTTCCCTGAACTGATCAAACAGTTCATCTGGAAAGAAAACAATGTATTTCTTTCCTCAAGATTTAGCTGGGTAGATGAAGCTGATTTTATAAGAAAAATAGCATGAAATAACCAGAAAATGCACTGTAAATCTTGCCATCTCTTGCAATTTGAAAGAAACATCCTCCATACCCTAGGACTGCTGGTAAGAGGAGTCCTTTATATACCTTCTCGCTACGCACCCAGACTTTGAGCTGACCTTGTGCCCACCTCCTTCACCATGTAACCCAACTGCCTGTGGCCTGGATGTGCCACTGTCAGCTTATCAGAATTTCTGTGGTGGTGGCCAAGCAATCCAAGTCACAGAAGGGTCTGGGGGGAAGGCACAGACCTGCAGGGGTAGCATCTGCAGAGATCATAATTATTTTTCACTAATCACAGCAACGAAAGAAACTCAGCTCTGCATTAGGAGGAACATTTAATTTTGAATGCAATGGTTCTGTCACTCATGGAGCTACTTTTAGCTTTAGGGCTCAGTACTGTGCCAATGAAACTAATGGGAATTTTGTCACTGCCAGAAAAGAGAGCAGGATTTGGCCTTTCAGAGCAACACACTTAATTCTAGTGTGCAGCCTAGCTTCAATTTTTAATGAGAAAATGGGAATAAACAGAACAAAAAGTGTTCCACAAGTCCCAGCTCCTCAATAAATGCAGCATAAGGGTAGAGCTAAAATTAATACTATTTTTTAAAGTCTGGATAGGGGGGTGATATAGACTGAGGAGCATTTGCTACCTCATGCACTACAGCCCAACTAATTTCTTCCTCCTGGTGCTTTGGACTTACTGGATATCTGAGTTTTCCACTGGTGAAGCACTGTTACTCCAAGGTGAAGACGGACAGATGTTGGATAGTCATGCTGGGCTGATGTTGGTCTGCTAGAAATGCCGTGACCTGCATGTCTGGTTCAATGCAGCTTTGAAGATGCCTTGTCCACCCTGAGACCTCATCCACCTTTTGTGCCTGGCAGACCAGATACACCAGGCTCTCTGTGGAAAATGGGGCTGCTAAACTGCCAAATTTCCACCGGGTAGCACCTGAGCAGGAGGATGAACTGTGACACCAGCTGCACCCAAAATCACATCTCAGTACTGTAGTTAAAGGTCTAGCTTCAGCTATAACATGAACTCCAGATCTGCCACACCCTGGAGGAAGAGAAGGAGATTCAACTTAGCCACCTGAAGACCTGCAAATTAACAAAGAACCTCCAAGTCAAAGATTATGTTAACCTGCATCAGGGAAAAGCACTAGATCACACTATATTTGACATTCAGCCACCACTGCACATGGAAACCAAAACAACCCACTACTGTTTTTAGAACTGCTTTACATCTAGTACCTTTAAGGTGTCCTAATAGTTTGAGGGAAAACTCAGCACTTGATTGATGTGAGTGAGGAATACGGGGCTAGGCTGCCTGCAAACAAGTGCCGGGCCCTGGAATGTGCCTCCTAAATGTAGCGGCTGAGGCTTGTTCCTGCTTGGCAGCAGTCTTAGTCCTTGGCCTAATTATGAAAAGGATTTCTAGAGGGTTTAACCTATATCACAAAAAAAGCGATGAAGGTTTTTCCACCTCTGATGGTTATAGTCTTGGCCGCTGCTTCTGCTGGTGATCAGGGATGGTGCCTATATCCTGTAGGATTGCCCAGAAAAGAGGAGCGAGGGCTGCCCATGGCTGGGGCTTCTGTTGTATGCAGAAGTGAAAAGGGAAATTACTAAAGCTTGGGGCACTTTGGGTGTAATTCACAGCAGCAGCAAAACTCTCAGCAGAGCATTGCCTATTTACTGCCCTTTTGGGCTCCCTGTCCCATCTCCTCTGAAAGTGTAATTCTCTCAGTCCTGCAGAGATCTGCAATGTAACACCTCCTGGAGGCAACTGGAGAAAAACAGGGACTTTCAGGGTAAGATTCAGCTGAACTTATTGACCTCCCATGCAAGCGTGCTGACTGCAGGGGTGTTACCCTGAGGCAGCCAGCAGTGCCATTGCCGAGTGCCTCCATGCCATAGGCATGGGGAGACACCAAGCGTGCGGCTCTGAATCAGTAGGACCAGGCAGGAATTTTCATGTCTTGGGCCTGGTTCGTGTATCCCCTGGCTCCCTCCTTCACTGTCAGCTTGGCAGCAGCTTGTTTGTCTCCTTCTGAGCTCTTTCATCGGGCAACCCCCCTGTCCTGTTACCACCACCACACTGGAGCCAGGTATCTGTGTTAAGACACCAAAATTAGTCAGCCCAAAGTAGTTAGCCTGATTCGTGGTTTTAGTCACAAGAGGGAATTTGCTTCTGATTTTTGCCTGGTGGTTTGATTTTAATCAGATTAAGGATCTGCTGCGTTTATCACTGTGGTAACTGCAGTAGTGAAAGCCACGGCTTGATCCCATTGAAAACATCAGTGGTGACAGCTTGTGGTGATGGGTTTGGGGCAAGAAGGGCCATTCACAGCATCCAAGCACAGAAGAAACGGGAAGATGTCTCTTGTGGAGATCGGCAGAAATGTTCCTGCCGAGGGCTTCCCCAGCACCCCCAGCTTCTCCTGCGCTGCTGAGGAAGAGATGGCAGCTGGAGAAAAGACCAAAAAGGGCAGTGTCAGAGGAGGGAGACAAAATCTGAGTGTGGCATGATGGAAGGGCTACAGACAACCTGTGTCATGGGGACGGCGTGAGCTGGTCCCTGGGCTGTGGCACAGCATCATGGCAGAGAGAAGCCACTGGGAGAGCAGATGCAGCTGTCTGTCCCACTGTGACTTTTTTTTCTTCTTTTTTTTAAATGACCTCAGTGTGTGCTGGGCACAGTGGCCTTAAACACCTCCCCAGCTGAGCCCAGCGGCCCCGCTTAACCCTGCTGAGCTCCAATGGACTCCTCTAAATTCCTAGAGCTGCCTCAGGAGTGCAGCAAGCAGCAGCGTTACAGCATTTCAAGAGCCAGGAGCGTTGGCTCTGCGAAATTGGAGTGGCTTTTGAGTATTAAACTGAGGCTGGGATCATGTATATGTAACAGAGAAGCCCTAAAGGTGATTCCAATAATTTATTACTTTCTCCTCTAGAGGATAAATTACGAGATGCTTTCCATTTGCTTATAAATTCTTCTTAATGGGCTTAAACTGCAGCAAGGGAGATACAGGCTAAACACTAGGAAAAACTTCCCAGGGATAAGAAGAGCTAAGCGAGGTAGCAGTTTGGCTAGGGACGCTGCAGTTTCCCCTCACTGGAGCTTAGAAACCTGTTGGACTAGCATCTGTCAGAAAGCATTTGGGGATATCTGCTGCTCTTGCAGGCAGGGACTTGGATTTGATGCTCTCAAGAGCTCTTCCAGCGCCGTTTTGTAGCAATGTACTAAGATGGTGCAGTTGGTGCAATCACCAGTTACCTGAGCTGCTCCAAGATTTTGTGTCCTCAGCACGTGGCCTCCAGGAGAGAGAAGGTTGGGAATGACTGGAAGATCCTAATGATGGGAACAAGGATGCCAGGAAGGGGGGGCAGAACCTATGTAAACATTAAAACAAGTGAAATTGGCTTTCTTTGAAATTCCACCAAATAGTGCAAGCGCAGTTTCCAAACTACTGCTGGTATTCTGTTCCAGTAAATTTGTATTAAATATTTCCATTCTCTTTTAGCATCCCCATGAAACTTAGTGGAAAATATTTAGCATTTAAAGCAGTAGCCCTGCTTTAAACAGGCATTATGATGGATAAAGTTAGGCAAATGGTTATGTGACTTATAATGGGGCTTTCATATTGAGGCTGCCCATCTGACAGAAGACATAAAGAACAACAGTTATTAATCAATAAACACGGGAAAGCTGCTTTTGGAAACCAGCAAGTATGTTGGAATTTAGAAAAACCCCAAGCAGACAATGATATTTAAAAGGTATTTTATCCTAAGATTTTAGTTCACCTTCTAAAAGGTGCATTTTCATGTTTACTATTTTTATCATCCATCTCTGAATGGGTAATGACACCTATATCTGTGTAATGTGCAAAGAAGAGACAGGAAAACCATGTGGGAAAAGCTTCTCTGGCTTTGGGGCACCCCCCTTCCAGGGCTGTTTCTCAGCAGTACCTGTAACACCCTGATGCTGTAGGTGGGCTCTTTGTGGTGCCCAAATATGGTGGGTTTCCCGACCCTCCACTCTGTCACATAGAAATGTCACGTTGATAAAAGTGAATGACCATCACGCTGGCTGGAAACATTTTTGCAAGGTATTTGTTAATTGCAGCAGACCACAGATACTTGTCTTATCTCTGAGAAAAATCCTTTCTTATCTGTAGATTCAATGTTTTTCAAGGAACACTGAAATTTCCTGAGATCACTGGCTTAGATATCTAAAGAGGCAGCTGTGTAAGAAGTTGGAAGCATAGGATGACTTTATGGTTTGTGTGCTTATCAGTACCAATTCTACAGGAATAAGAGAAATATTTAGGGTAAAACAAGCTGGTATTAATGCAGAATTTATTGCCAGAGCAAACCAAGGTTTATTTAATCCCTTTCCTGCTTTATAACCAACTCACATGGTGGGTCTGAACCCATTATTTTCATTGTAAAGTGCATTGCTGCAAGCACACACCTGAATCCGAAACGTAAGTCTTGTCAGTGGAGGCAACTGTACGTGTATAGCACAGTCTGGAGGAGAAAGGATAAATGAAGTCTCTAAGGGATCTCTTTCTTCCACTTACCAAAGCTTTGCAGTTTACGTTATGTGTACAGCATCCTCCTGGTCCTCTCCTGACATGGTATATGCTGTTTATAAATTACTGTAAATCGTGTGCCTGTGCTCCTCTATTTTAGGGAGTTGCAAGGAACAGTTAAACTCTGGTAGCTCCCACCCTGACCCTGGGGGTCTGGCACTGCGGACACAAAGCCACGGGCAGGCAGGGGCTGGTTTTGTGATTTGCACATGCTGGGGCGGGGGGGGGGGGGGGGGGGGGGGGGGGGGGGGGGGGAGGCAGAACAGACCAGAGGAGACAGCCAAGCCGCTCCAGACCGCAGCACAAGCTGTTGGGGAGAGAGCCCTTGAGAAAAATCCTGGTGTGCTTTTCAGACTGAGCACTGGCTGAAGGGCACTTAAAAGGAGGAGCAGACAGTCACCGTATGGTCACTGCTGTGCCTAGGAAAGAGGAGCCCACACGTTTCTTAAATGCAAACAGGAGGGAAAGAAACATTAGACATCATCAGCTGTTTCTCCTCTTAACAGCCACAAATTTTTTACCAACTGCTTGTCTTAAAGGGGAGGACTTATTGGTAGAAAACAATTTTGATAGTGGGTGTCAGCACCTCTTTTCCTGAAGAATTGATCCCCACGGTTATTCCTGGGAGATGTTTCCCTTCTGCAGCCAGTACCCAGCACTTAATACATTCACAAAAATCGAGCTCCTCTTCCCAGAATGAAAAGGTCCTGATTTTTACTATGATGCTTTTGGGTCATCATGGCAACAACAGCCTGGTTTGTAGCTTTTAAAGTTTTCTGTGTTTTCACTCCATAACCCTCCACCTGGACGGGATGCTGGAGCTGTGCTGTTCCCTAGCCCCAAACTCCAGTGGCGGTCACGCTCACACAGGGACATTGCACTGGCAGTGGGCCAGGCAATGGGAGCTTAAAAGATTTATCATCTGGCACTTGCCAATTTTCTGTCCTTCCCAAGAGCTTCTGCTCAGGCTTGGACGGCCTCCAGGAGTGACTCCGTAATGGCGAATAGACAGAATTGACTGCACGGCATGAGTTCAGCCCCCTCTTTCATGGTCTATAAACCAAATCTGACTCACCTTGACTCTGTCAAATATTTCACACATAGCCCTGTCACATGTGCTCCACGTATCTGCTGTGCTACATGCTTCAGAAATAGCTTTGGTCAAAGATAGTACAAAATGTTAATAGCAATAGTGTGCCCTGAAGCCTGCAGGCTTTAAAAGAAACATTCCCATGTACTTTTCCAAGCATTAGAAGGGATGTTTTCTGTGCCATTATGATATTGTATCAGAAGAAATGGCTAATATTATTGTATCAGAAGAAATGGCAAGAAAACAAGGGCTGAGAAAACTGTCTGTGGACAGATGGGCAGGGGCCAGATGGTCCCAGCAGCTCTCAGTTTGTCTCTGTTAATGGGGGGAACTGATGCCACGTCCCTGGCAGCTCAGACCCAGGGAGTGCCAGGTTGACTGGCATGAGCCGTACGTGGACAAACTAAGATGTGTATTAATAACTCTTTGCCATAAGCACAAATGTCACTCCAGACTTGAATTGTGTAGTGCCTAAGGAGTATAAAAACCAAATGCTGGGCTCGTAGAAAAGTGCTTCTGTGATGCTCCTTATCATAACACCCTTATCCACGATGAACTCAGATTTATTTCAGAAGCCATTTCAGTATGGTATTGAGATGATCTCTGGTGTGACTAGACAAGTAGGATTATCAGCACTGAGTGCTTGTCACACGTTCATCTCCCCTTGCTGAGCTAGCTGTCCCTGGAGGGGCTTCCTTGCAATGGGCGGAGAGGGACCAGCAGCACCAGGTGGTCCAAGTCGCTGAGATCAGTGCTGTCCCCAGGGCACCCACCTCCTTCCACTGACCACAGAGGCACCAGAGGTGACCATGCTCCTCACTGAAGTACCTGGGCTTAGCACCTACGTCCAGGGAGGATGAATCTGAGCCTGAATATGTGAGAAGCACTCCATGAGACTGAACAAAACCCATGGGACAAAACCGCAGCAAGTCCTGAATGTCTCGTGCCCCTCTTTTCTGCAGAGTGGAATTTGCCACTTGCTGCCCGAGGCAGATTTGCAGGGCTTCCCAGCAAAGCCCTTCCAACAGCTGCTGAATTTGTCAGAGATGGCAAAGCCCCACCAATGTGACCTTGCTATAAAAACAGAGGGCTTATTTATGATCCTGTTTGGATGACCATCATTCCAGGTAGGACTAAATATACACCGCTGGTGAATAACCTCTTGCACATGAGATATTGCATCAGGCACAAGGACAGCAGTAAAATAATTGGGTCCTCTTCTCTTTTCTCATATCTATCCTGTCCAAAAACCCAAGTTACTGCTCAGAAATTATGTTGGAGGTGAATGATTTAATTGCTGCGAAGATGGCCCTAAGCCATCTAGGTTTCTGATGTCCAGTCCTTCATGTGATGGTCAGGGAGAGGACTCCCTAAACCAGCAAATGCTTATGGATTAGTCAGATTCAACATTAACATGGGAATACACAAGTGGAGGGATTTCCTTAAGTCTTTAAATCACATCATCAACCACTGCAGACACTGCAGCATGTCAGCCCATCTCTGCATAAAATGAGCATGCTCCACCTTGGCATGAGACAGATAGAGTCAGTCCAGATGTGAAAGACACTGCTAGGTGCCACCTCAACATTCTGCACTGCCTGAGGGCCTGGGGCCCCTCTGAGAGTGATGTGGAGGCACAGGTGAGAAAAAACCATCACAGCAGCAGGAATGCATGTACCCTGTCATGCAGCCGTGTGCCTTCATCAGCTGTGGGGCAGAAGATCTGCAGAGGTGGTAGAGAAGTATCTGTGGAGAAACTCCCCAGCAGCATCTCAACGCCTGGTATGTACAAACATGTATGTGTATGCATGTATATAAACGTATTTCCAAATTGTCAAGAAAGGTGATTGATAACTGGGAAGCCCATAGGATAATACAAAATAAAGTCTTTGTAAAAGTGACGTGAATGCAGAACAGTACCTTGGATTATGCCTGTGGTCAGGCAGGGAGTGCACAGTGGTCTGTGGCTGTACCGTGTCAGCCTGTGTGTCACCTGAGCAGGTATGGGCCACCTCTACCAAGCAGACAGCTGCTTTTCAGCCAGCAACATGCTGGCAGGGGCAGCCACCGGGATCAAAGCCCAAGGAAGGCACAGAGGGTACCACTGCAGCGAGCGGCTTGAAACCCAGGAATTACCTGTGCCAACAACTAAAGGCAAGTGGCTGTGCCCAAACATGAACAACACTTACCACAGTGCAGCAAAAACAAAGCCTCTGCTAGACCACACATCTATAACATTATAGGCTGCAAGCAGCAGTCTGCTGCATAGTCTGTTCTCATTTTCTTCCCCATGAACTTGCCAACCCATGTCTGGAGACTGCAAGAACACAGTGGTGGTGGTGGGGATGGACTTCTGCACTTGTCCCAAACTGCCCAGCAATTATCAGCTGAGCTGAGTATCTTCAGGACTTTACACATGAAGAGATGCGTGTGTGCATATCTGAAGGCCAGAGCTTCCCAAACCATAATACCAGTAACACCTGAAAACAGGGTGCTGCGAAGTTGAGAGGAAGGCTCTGCTTTTCCTTCTTATCCCTATTCTCCCAGATGGCAGAAATTCAATGTACCAGCTATTCTTCTCTCCCTCCCTCCCAGTCTGGCAGCTGGGAACACGTGCTATCAGCATGGATAAGGAGACACACACGAGCTGCTGCTGGCTCAAGAATGTACAAGAAAAATGTTGTGCATTGCTCACTAGCAGGCTTCGTCTTATGCTGTTTCTGATGGGGCAGCCTATATTCCTCCCTTCATTCCTTCTCTGTGGATGTTTCCTGTGGTACATTCTTCACTGGTTCAAAGCATCTGAAAGTACCTTTCATCTGCTACCTAATAGCAGAAGGGTGAATATTTCAGCCTCAACAGCAAAAAGCAAACAGTCTTCAGGTTTCCTGAAGGGTGTCAAAATATCTCTGTGACCACATAAATTAATAAAGTTGTAAGGGCTAACCAGTTTAGTGCAGAACCACACAGCTTTATTTAGCAGGAGATGTGGAGGCTGTGCATGAAGGAAGGCATGTTTTTGAAAAGGGTAGGAAGATCCAATTTTATGATCAAGTGGTACCTGCCATGGCATAGTGTTACTGTCTAGACACCACAGAAAATGAAAATCCTGTTTATTCTTATAGAAATATGTCAAAATCTGACACCCTAATTTGAAGACACTGCTGCAATCCAGAAAAAGGTGGATGCAAACCCATGGAAAATAGAAAGGAGCCTGCACAGTAATAGAGGCTGGAAAAGCACATTTAGTCACTTGATGTCTATAGGGAAAAGAGATGGGCAGCAAAAATTAGAATAAGTTATTACCCAGCTAAGGGAAATAGGAAAACTCGTACTTACAAATGTACTGAATATAAAAATTATACATGGACAGTCCCCTCCAACTGTGAAGCAGATGATAAAATTTGAGGCCTTAAAATTGTTAATTCCACCATTAGTTTAAAAATGAAAGAGAATGCCTGGGAAGCTACAAAGGTAAAGCTAGCAGATCCCTAGGTTGCAATTTATAAGACATTTGCTAATGAGGTTGCTGATGACTGATAAATAGTTTTGAAAGTCAGAACAGAAAAAGAGAAATCCAAAAGATCAGAAATGAAATTTACCTGGAATTTTCAAAGACAGAAGAAAGAGATGCATATCTGTGATTTAGTGCCCTAAACTGCATTTAAAAAACCCCTCACAAATTGTTTTGATCAACCTAATTGCTATGCTGTAAGTACAAAGGCAGAGACATACACAATTAGCAGTTCATGACAGCCCCGATAAAATGCATTCAGAAATGTAACTAGAAAATATAACGCATATTACTCCTGGGCAAAGCTATGAATGCTTAACGACTGAATCCAGTAGGGGCGGCTTTGCTCTGAATATACTCCACTGAATATGCTCTGCTCTGCATCTTCATTTCACTACGCCTTTCTGTGCTTTTAAAAGATCATATAGTGATTCTTCAAACTGGTTTTGTACATTTTTTACAGGGCCATTAACTTCGCTGTGATTTTTTTTGTAATCCTGGAGACTCTTTTTCCTCAGCTAGTTTTTTTTTTTAATGTCTCCAGCTTCGAGGAAATGTTTTCAAGGCAAATCTGCCATGTTGCTGCACAGCAGCTCAGGCAGCAAACTACCTGACACATGTGAAATGATGGCAAACTCTTTCTCCAAACTTCATCTCTAGCTTCTGAACTTTTCAGGCAGTTCCAAACTGCCTTTCCTTTTATTAGGAAGGCTATAATTACTATCTGAGGGCAACCTTTGTTATGACATGAAAAGAAGCACTCAAACTACTGTGCTAAACATTAGATGTTCGGCTGAGTGATAAAACACTATAATCAAGCCCCACATGTGACTATCTCCTTCAACCAACCTTCGCATGCATAAGTGCTAAAATTTCAAATCACACAGCATTTATTAAGGCACAGAATAGGCTTATGAAATGACTGTCTTATTTCGCACATGTTTAGAAAAAGAGAAAGCTGAATAACCACTGTTGTCCACTGTGTTTCTCCCGACCTGGCCTGCTCTCCCATTAAAAAAAATAGTGGTGGTAATGGCACTCCAGAGACTGAGTGTTTCCCTGTGTGTGGTGGGCAGGTGCAAATGTTTAAGCAATATTTTTGTTTTTAAGCAAAAGTCAAAAAAATCACATGTTAATATTGTGCAAAGGTGCAGCATTTACCTGGTCTCACTGTTTGTGTAAACTCTGAGAATAGTTTTATTTTCTAGTGAAATTGGAGGTGGGATTCCTCCAACCCAACTTTGTCCTTCTAAAACATAGGGGTCTAGCCCAGGTAGCTACTGAGCAGTTTGTAGAGTTAGTGGACATACTTTTAGGAGGAGATCTCATCTGTCTACCTTGGACATTTATTTTAGGATGGATCAATAGCTTTCCAGAGCTGCTTTGGCATGGCTACTGCTTTTCCATGTGACCCTCAGAAGTGTCATTTTTCAATCCTGGTTTCAGGAGCTAGGGGATTGTGAGAGCTGTTTGCTTTTGTATGAAATAAAGAGGGGAAGGAAGTTGTTTTCAGAGAAAAGTTCAAAATATGAGTCCTAAGGGCCAAAATACTGTAAAACCCATAAAAGGACCTGTCATCCTTAAATCAGTCTCAGTAGTTTTTGGTACATTCCACTGTAGTCCCTGGCTATATTTCACAATGTCACCGGTCAATATTTCCTTCATGCCTTTGGAGGGATCATTCCCATCGGGGTTGTTTTGACCAAAACTCTGTTGTGGGAAATTTTCTTTTCCCAGGGTGCATGGGTGAGCCAGCACACTGAGGAGCAGTGGGCAGGACAGTGCAATGCTGCTGGGTGGGGATCCACAGCAGGTCCGAGAAGAAACATGGATGTGGGAGTTTGCCTCGGGACTGGGAGGGTGGTCACTAATTTTAGCCCTATCTCTGCACAGCTATTTCATGGAAGCTCCCTCACCAGCACCCTCCTTTTTCCATCAGACTGATACTGGCATGACAGTAGAGAAGACTATGATTGAAACCCACTCTCTGGTGGTCCCACAGGCTGAGATCGGGAGGGGTCTGATCCGTGAATTATGGTGTCATCCCATTAAGTGATTTAATAAAAGTCAGACTGGTTTCCTCATTTGTTAATTCCAGGAAATCATGTCTTCCCCATGTCTTTGTGTCAGACGTTGTAATCTTTCTGGAACAGAACTATGTCTTTGTTGTAGTTTGTGTAGCTGAAACACATCTTCAGCGATAGCAAAACAAACCATCATAATAATATGGTAACTGTGGGAAGCTGCACTGTTGCTGCTTGACTCATTTAAAAAGAGAAGAGTTCAGGCTCATGGAATTCTAGTTCCATATATTTCATTCACATTTTCAGATTAACTGATATATTTTTGTATCCTAAAGATTAGGCTACTGTCTCCAGTGCTGAACTTTTTGTTATAATTCAAAATATATCATTCTCTGTATTGATTTGCTAAACAAATGAACAAATTAATTGATTCAGAGATCTAAATACAGAAGTATTGATTGCTGTGAGGTAGATAATTTTTATAGTCTTAGTTTGCTTGCAGAAGCCTTTCCTAGCATCACTGCTAAAGAAGAGAGTTTTTTCTCTAGGTTGTGTTACAGTGTGCATTTGGTTGTCATAGTCTGTGTAACATGTATGTATGATGCATCCAATACATGGCAGTCATTGGCTTAGATCTGTTAGCAGTGGGTCAATGCTTATGTGTGACTAGTTTAATCATACAGAATATGGAAATGAAAATAACTAATTTTTAAAACTTTTTTAAACTTAAAATTTCTTAGGACATGGTGTTCATATTTTTTAGTAAACTTACATTGGGGGTTTTTTGCTATCAATCAGCATTGTTTTCATGCAGAATGTGATATAAAAAACAACTCCATATTTTAGTGTTGTATATTAATTACACATATAACACATTTAGTCTGTGTGTTCAGTTCCACCACCTCTTTTCTCCCCGCCCCCCCGAATATGAATCTATCATTATCTGTCTGATCATCATGCTGGAGATAGGAAAGCATTTTGTACTCACGGGTAATTTGCTCTACATCTGTATCTATATGTGAATGTAAATATATGTCTAACATTTAGGTAGCTCAGGTCAACTCATAGGCTTGTCCCTCTCAAAAATCTTGTAAATTCCTTTATTCTAGTTTCAAAAGTCTCACAGTTACAATATCCTGAATATATCTGTTTGGTTTTTTTTTCTTGGGAATATTAATGCAATTCCACAACTGGGTTAGTGCAATCAATCATTTTCCAATTGAGATAAAAAGTTACTGGCAGCATGTGACACCCAGCATTCATATGTACGTATATTAACCTTTAAGTTATTGGGATAAATTGTTTCCTCTTAATATTTTTGTTGCTTAAACTTGGCTCGTAAAAGTGGAGAGTAGAGGGAGACACTGCACAGTCAGCGTTTCTGACAACGGCAAACCCATCAAGATGAGCTAGATTCAGACTTCAGAAGTAGCACAGATCAGGGGCAAAACATCAGATCTATGGCCCTGGAGCTATTGTCATTCCCTTTGATGCATGAATTCATAGTTCCTCCTTGTTACAGGAAGCAGAGGGAATAAATATATTGTACAGAAAATAAATCTGGCTTTTGCTGGTGCATGTCCTAGGATGAGGAGTCAAAGCATGGATTCAGTGCTCTGTCTGTTCTGTATTGCACCCTCTTTCCTGTTCTGAGAATGGATAAGCAATACGTAACCTTGCAAATTTTTGTGTTTCACTGCCCAGGAGCTTGATCACTGGTACAGAAAATACAGGGGAGTAGCATTTTGTTTTTACTTACTTCCCTATAGAAGTGAGCACAAAACCTAGCCTTCTGTTACATTTTCAGCAAGAAGTCAAGAAAGAAAGTGTTTTCTTTTTTTAATTTCAAAACACATTGTCATTGCCCAGAAAAAGCAATGACCCCGTACTGGAAAATGGATATGTAGCAAAGACTTATAACTCCATTAGTATCTGCAGTAATGACGCAAAGAGCAGGAATGTTTTGTACTCTCAGATGAGTTATTCCTTAGTGAAGTGGATGGCTACAGACTCCAGAGAATCATTTCTAAGTGGGTTTTTCTCTCCTCTTTCTTTGGCATGCCACTGGCTGTTCTGCTAGTGAAAAGCAATAAGAAGCAAAAACACTTATGCAGTGGTATAAACCATCTCCCATATCAGTCAGCACTAGACATTTGTAAAGATGTCCTTACTGCTTATTCTTCTGTTTGCTGACGAAGCATCTTCTTAATTATTATTGACAATTCTTTTCCTGAATGACATGTAATATTTTACTAAACATATGGATATCTAAACCAAACTAACCCATTTTTTTAACTGTCTTTTGCAAAGGGTGCCTGCAGGATGCAATCCACTTTCCAAACAGATGGGAAACCACCTCTGTATTGAGGACCAGACACATAATAAAGATACCATGGAAAAAAAATGTAAAGAGCATCTTTCAGCAATTACTTAGAAACTAGAGGAGAAAACAGCTCTAGCCAGTTTTAAATTTTCTGCCTCTCAATTTTTTCACTTTTCTCCTGACTTCATTTTTTTTCTGAGTGGGGAGGTCTCCATAGCTGTCTTTATATGATTTACTTCATTCCTGTCTTTCATGTTCCTTCTCTGTCTTCTCTCTGCTTTCTGGTCATACTGGTATTTTCTAACGACACCTGTTCCTGAAAGCACACAATCTACTCATTATAAGCAAATGAGCCAAATGTGCCGGTAAATGACAGACAAATCTGACTGAGATTTGAGGCTGAGATACTCTAAAGGATGTTGTCAAAATATTTATGACATGGAAGGAGTGCAGCTGAAGCATCAGAGAAGTATTACTGAAGATTGCGAAGAAAGACTGGAATGATTTTACCAAGATATGTGGGGTATGGAGAATACATGTTGCCACTCAGACTGCTTGTTTCTAAACAGCAGATTGCAGAGTCATTGAGGTCCAACTAATTGCAGCTGCCAAACCTTCTGAGAAAACAGACTTTCTTGGGCACTCCATCAAGTTTTTAACATCCAGATAAAATTAGTCTTAGTTGGTCAGGTCTATGAGAGAGTGAATGCAGTATGTGGGGAGTAATTCAAGTCAAGATGTCAGATAACAGATCTTCCAGGTTTTCCTGATTATCTTCAGTGGTGAAAATCACATGAAGAAGACTACTCTTCTGGAGGTATTTCATAATGACAAAAAGTCTGGTAATAGCTATATTATGATCAAAAGAAAGTTTGGTTACACACCTATGTTTTGTCTAGCACAATGGAACCATGATTATTATAGAATAACATCTAGAAAATCAACCTGCTACTAACAAATATATTAATGGCATTTGGACACATTTTTTTCCCAGTTTTATCTCTAAACAAAAAATTCAGACTCCTGGTACCAGCAGAGACATGAGGGTTGAATCAACTTATGGATTTTTGAACCAAGCTTGCTCTGGTACGAGACAATATTTCCATGATATTTTCACTAGAGTATAACAATGTTATTATTTCTTATTATTTCTCTTTTCTACATGAAGTGTGCCTGATATAATGGATAGTTATGTTAAACTGGAAAGTATATGGCAAGTTTAGATTGTAGGGTTTGACTACTGTATTGGCTGTTCATGTATCAGGTATCCAGTTTAAGCAAATGAGGTAAGCTTTCTCTGTATTTAGAGGAAAGAAATATGGACTAATTTAACTGACTTCAGATGTATACATGTAGGCATCTTTAATATAGATATCTTCCTATATGCTAGATGTGTAAGATCCCACTATAATCAACGGAGATCCACTCAAAACCTTCAAAGGAATCTAGAGGGTGACTCATCCCATCCTAAAGTGGACACGTGCATCTGCTCAGTCAAGCTTCACTGACTCTGTTGACTAAGAAACAATATTCATTTGCCTAAACATAGGTTTTGAGAGCTGTTTGAGATGCTCGGGTTTACCCTCCTGGCCTCAGCAGCTCTACGCAGAAAGGAGCAGATCTTTCTTAGCTCATTTTTTGTACCTGCTTGGGCCATGGGCATGATGCAGCTATCCTGGATCTCTGCTGACTACAGTGTTTAGCCACCTGCCCTCCCTATGAACACTTGCTCTTACGGTGGAGGTGTCTAAATGTGGAGCTGAATCCCAGTCTTTGGGCCAAATTCATTCCTCAGATAGCCAAGTGAAGGCACTGAGCTGAATTTGTTGTGTTACCTAATATTGCTTTTAAGTTTTGTACACAGCAATATGGATCATTGAATTTTTTTTACTTCAGAAGCACCACTTACAAAAAGCATCTGCTAGAGTATTGCCCTGTGTCTACCTGTTAGCAGTAATTTTTGTGCTTCAATTACTTTGATTAATATAAAATATATCAAAAAGCTCCTGTTTCATGTACAAGGTTGTTATCAACAGAATATTTGCTATTAAAATGGAAACGAGCCCTCAGCTAGTGCAGCATATTTGTTCAAATGGGAATCTGGATAAAACAGAGAGTTGTCTTTGCTTTGACAGCCATATAAAGATGAAAACTATGTAGTCCATTTCAGGACTTTTCATTTTGGGAAGAGATATAAGCCCAATCTTCATCTCTACTTTATATTCCTGCAAAAGTCTTACTCCTTACACTTTTTATGGGATAGAACAAAAATGCATTTAAGCAGAAATGGCTCTTCAGGAGGTCCTTGGTTTGATGGAAACATCACAAAAATGAGAACACAGGCATAGCAAAACACATCTGAGTTTGGATTAAAACTTTCATATTCATATCTTCGTAGTTTTATTGGTGCTGTGGCTGTAACTCTAAGTGAGAAATCCAACTGAGTGGTTATAACATAGCAAACCTTAGTTTTTTTAGAAAATGTCTTCATTTTTTATCTTTTTAATATGAAAACAGTGTAAAAGGTAAGTGGGAAATAATATAATATTTTCCAAGAAAGTATAAAGATTCTCTGAAGTTCTGCAGCTGAGTGGTGATGCTTATATGCATCTTATATGCATGCTTATATAAGCTCTTTTCTGGGATAGCAAGGAGTCTCTGACCCTGGCACCTGAAGCCCATTGTGGGAGACGAACATATGCAGGTTTCCAGATGCTATGCTTTAATATGTCCATATTTTCAATAGACTGCAGCTTCTAAGTTCAGGGTATGTTAATTGCAAGCTGCTCTGAACATATGGAGACTGTTCACTTTTACAGCAAGTCAAAGAATAACAGGAACTTGTAATTGGGGGTCATAAAATAGACCATTTAGAAGATAAGATAGAAAGAAGATAGGTGGAATGGCATTTATCACTGGTAGTTGTACTTTATGTATCAGAAAAACTAAGTTTTTGTATGTTTTGGCTGAAAAAGAATGAAAAGCAGAGGGACAATGTTTTCCTTGCTGATATGGCCATGTGTTTCTTTGCTGTTCCTTGGGCTGGGCTTATTACTGGAAGGGACTCAGTTACCCTGGCTGCGGTTGCAGTATCCATTTTTCACACCAGGCCGTGCATTCAACAGCTACAGGCAGAAAAGCTAGAACTACAGCACTGACAGCCAATGCAAATACACGCCTTGGTTTGTAAAACTCAATCATATTTGCCCATTTCTCACAAAAAGGACATAGTCTGGTAAAGACAGGAGCAGAGCTGCTGCTTAGAAACAAATCGGTCAGCAACAGGGCACTAGTGCTGCTTACTTGTAGCCTAAGAATACTCTTAGTTATGCAATTTCTGGGTTTTCCATTTTTTTTGCATGGACAGTAAGCTATTCTTTAGCCTCATTCCCATCCAGAAAAGGATTTGATTAGGATCTGTTGCCATTTCAACTGGTTTTGGCCACAGGAGAGCCTACGCTCAGTACTTCTGCCATGCTTAGTTCTCCCTCAGTCCCAGCTATGGAGCATCACCCATCTCCCCCACCTTCCACACGCAGAGGTGGGTACAGCATGCAGCAGCTGTAGGAACATGGTCAGCCCTTCTATTCAGAATATTCCTCTGTAGTGTGTACCTGAAGAACAGAAAAATGCAAAACTCACCCATGAAAAAGCTTAAGCAGATTATCCCTAGTTCTCCTTTTATTTAAATGTGTTTAACATAGGAGCAACTTGGGGGCAAAATTGGGCCAGTGTAATTAGACTGAAGAATTTAAAAAGATCTATGGGAAAGTTGTAAAGCAAGCTCCTGAAGGGCTTTGATTATTTATGCCCTTTGTTCTCCCGTTCAGCTGATGCCTCATCCGAAATGCCTGTCGCTGCCACCGATGCAGAAAGAAGGCAAAATTGCTCCCAGCAGTCCTGGGAGTTCAGAGAGCTACGGTGTGGTGATGGGGGGAGCTTCTCTGATGACTGAGAAGCCTTTGCATAAACTAATCCCATCCAAGGGCTCTTCAGGTGGAATTCCCTTTTCTGTCAGTGTGATGCTAAATACCAGCTTATCTTTTGATCCAGACAGGTTCAAAGTTGCCTTTAGTCTTCTGAAGTTGTTCCAGCCCCCTTAAGATTTCTTTTTTTTTATTTCTTTTCAACTTTATTTTTCTCCCTTTTTACACAGCATAAAATCAAGTCTGTGAGCATTAAGATTCAGAGTTTCTAAAGCGGTGTTCACTGAGAAAAAATAAGATGCAGAAATTTCACATCTGAGCTCCCATTCCAGTCGATGGGAAGACGTAGACAATTCTGAAATGTGATTCATCTTAACCTAAAATTAGGCCTCCTAAATAGGACAGTTGAATTGCACCCTAGATTACCTATGGCTCTCCTTTGAGTACAAAGTGAGCCAAAGGTGATGGGCTCAGATGTAGCTGTCGAGATTGCAAATGTCTAAAGCTACATGAGATGACTCCCTCTCACAAATTTTGAAGCACAGTGTATTTGCATAGGCTGAACAACCACTTTTAATATGAGAATGGAGAATAAAATGTCCAAATCTTTCATCTATGTTTACTGCAGTGTTGGAGAACATTTTGGTGAGGTAGTATTGCTTAGACTTTAGTCTTTTTTGAACCTTCAAGTACAGCTAGGAGACGAGTTCGCACTGGGAAATTTATTTGTTGAATTCCATCTCCTTTCTGTATGTTCCAGGAAGAAGATCATGGTTCTCTCAGATGTATTTGTTATTTGGTCTAACCTACTGAATGATTTCTGCTGCACTTAGCCTGCTTTTTGCTCATGAACAGATCATTTTACATACTGAAAATTTCATGTTGCTTCCATCAGACAGAGGCATATCTAATTTTTCTGAATTACTATGATAGAAGAAAAAAAATTATTTTGATGAACACAGATGGTGCTTTTAAATTACAGTAGTAGTTTGCAGTTAATAGCTCACTTTCTATCTTAAGATGTGTCTTTTTCCTAAACATTGGTTTATCTTGCAATTAGATCATGTGAATATTATATCAGTTAAACAGATGATGTAACTTAATGTCAACAGCTTCAATGGTCTGCCATAAATTCCACTCCCTGCCCTTTTTCCTATAAGCTGGGTATCTGCACAGCCAAAAGATTGCATTTTCTCAAGTGGACATTTGGACATACAGCTTCCATAGTTAGGTACATCCTGCTTGGAAATGCATGTACAAGTTAACCACGTCTGTGCATCTTGTTTTTTAAAAACTTAAATTATACAGTTCACATCCACGTACCAAAACTATGAAATCCAGTCTATCTAAGTGCAGACATCTAATGTGCTACATTTTAAATACCAAAGCAAACCAGTCATCCTAAAAAAAGATCTGATATTTCCTATAGAGTCAGTGGTGAGATGTCTTCAAAGGAAGATCCTGTCTGCCTGGATTTCTGGAGGACTGATTCACTAGGCATCTAAAATGCAGGCCCAGATAAGGTATGTAAATTAGGCTGGCTGAATCCCATAATAGGCACCTCTTCTTCTTTAAGAATCAGTGTTCCCACAGAAGTTAATAGAAACTGAGTGTCTTTATAGGAATTAGCTTAGGAGTTTAACCCAAGTGCCGGAGGAAATTTGTAGCAGAGCTGGAAGAAGGATCTGCCAGGTCCATTCTTAGGGCCGCACTCCGTTGCCAGACATTGGCATCAAGCGCCCTATGAGGGGCCTGGGGATGTCCGAGACCTACGCATGGGCTGTAGGTGTGACAGAGACTCAAGACCTAGGTCCTTCTGGACTGAACCAAGAGGAGTACCCTTGGTCATCTCAAAGAACACTAGATGCCTTTACGCAAGAAACTGCACTAAGCTCCTAGTTTTAACTGCAGAATTTGAGAAGCTACGTACAAGCTGTTACTAGGCTGAGGTGGGTGTATAATGGCTTTATTAGCTGAAAAATACCGCAGGGCTTTTTCCTTTCCCTCTTGACCAAGTTCTATTCGCAGTTAATATTTTTATTCTGTGCTCCCACTTCCTCAGACCTGTGGTATTCTTGTTTTAATAATCCAATACAGGAAACTATTTTTACTTGTTTGATAATTCCTTTGTCATAAAACACCAACAAAGGCAATTTCTTTCATACCAGCCTTACTGGAAAATTTGTGATTTCTTCACTCTTCACTAATACATCTGATAACTAGGTGTCTTCTATATCTTTATTAATGAATAGTGACAAGAACATGTTAGAAATAGGGCCACCTCTTGGTTAAGCCAGAGGCCCAGGGGATTGGGATCTAGTTCTTCTCATTACTTTCTTTTATGATCGTGACTACTGTCCTTTGTGATCATGGGTGAACCACTTCTATCTGTATTTCCATTACTGGCAGTAGATCAATGTGAGAGGAGAATGTCACAGAGAACCACAAACTGAAAGGTGAGTCCATGCTGCGCTGGGCTGTGCAGATGTACCAGCTCATGCAAAAGCTGCTCAGTGCTCAGGCTGACGTAGCTGGGCTGGTCTCAGGCCATGCAACCAGCTGAGTTGCTCCGTACCTGCCCTTGCGGAGATGTGGATCTGTGGGGAGACCCATCTCCAACCTGTCTGCACCCAGCGTGCTTCCCTTACTTTCCTTGTATAGATAAAGCCTGGGTTTCTGAGACTGCTAACCCAGGGCCATTCCCTAGACTTGTTGCAGCCAGCCATGTCTTAGTGATCAGGTACCAGTAATTGAAATTTATGCTCATTTACCACAGCCAGTCTAGGCTGCACGGTGCTGAGCTCTTTCCACTACTGAAAAAAGAGCTGGGATAGCTCAGTGCATTACAGGATTAGGCTCAGTTGCCTAAACCAGAACCATTTTTCTTCCACCTTCCCAGCCCTCTCTAGCTCTGTAGGTATCAGCTATTATCTTTTGATAGCTTTAATCACACTATTGTTGTTCTTTTTTAGCTAGGTAAGAAAATCCGTAATCCAAGCTGTCTGAAATTTGCCTGATAAAATGTTTGGAGAAAATTGCCACTTACATACTGTATTCCTCTGCAATGTATGGGAGCATTTCCAGCACTTCTACAAGACGAGAGAACATGTGTATTTACAAATGCAGATACTTAAGTTTAAACATAAATATACTAATGCAGACAGGAAAACTGGATGGGGAAGTGTTTATATGTGATTTTAAAAAGCTATCAGGATAGACATGCTAGTCATCTAGCTCTTTAAACATGAGCTTTGCACCTTTATTTTCCTTGTACCTCTTAATACTTACACAGTTACAAAAAGAGGTAAAGCTATTTACTTGCATAGAAAGAAATTGGACTTGCAGAAGCCAAAGTCTTGATACCCAAGGATGTGAAACTGCACATTTAACTTTGTATTTTGGCAGACTGGTAAAAGAAGACTGATGTCCTAATTAGTATAGGAACTGTCAATGGCAGACTACTTGGAATTGGATTGTTGCTCTGTCTGTCTAGATAAGGATTTTAGATATCTGCCTTTAAGTACATGCATTTGAAAACACTAGCTGCTATGTTTGTGTCCAACACAATGGTGCTACACCATACAGTTAAGGGTCACTACTATGCAAATGGATGTGAGGTCACATGCCCATTCTAGTACTAGTATGGGTGATAATAGATAGCCAGATGCTAGTAATTGCTAGAACAATTCATAGCTCTGGCCAATAGGACTGACTTGTAGCATTAGTTCAGATAAAAAATAGTTATTATTGCAGAATTACTGACTTTCAAAAGAAAACATTAACTCCACAAAAATCACACTTCAAAAAGCACAGCTTTTTTGAGTTTTAACTACCACTAAAAACCAGTCTCTAATAAATAACCCAAACAATTTTAGCCTGTGTCCCAAGGACCCTGTCTCTAATACATCCCAGGGCAAGAGCTGAGATGAAGAAAATGTCATTTACTTCATTCTTCAGATGGGGAGAAAGCAGCCTGTGAAAAATGTATTTTGTGCTGTCAAATATTGCTCCAAAATTATGGGTACATATCCCCTGTATGAAGTGGGTCTCTTGAGTTCCAGTCCTGCCCTTCATCCCTGCCTGGCTGCTTAAATTATAACTAAATTGTCAATGGACAGCAACAATCCATCCTGCATTCATTTCAGTTATTCTGTGTATTCCAAATCTTGCTTACATCCATTATCACTTGGTTCCCACAAACACAGATCCAAAATTTCAGTGTGTGGGGAATTCTCTTCTTCATTACAAGTCTGAGGATCTTAGCAATAGTCTTCCCCACCAGGCCAAATCTTGCACCTTGTAGGGCAATAGCATCCTTGAAAGAAGGAAATACACCACTCAATTTTTTTTTTTCACAGACCACTGAGACATGACCTGTGATTCTGTTCCTCTTCTACACTTTTCTTTCTGAGTACTCTTCTTTCCAAGGCATCAGGAAATGCATGACTCATTCTGCTTGTAAACTGCTCCTAAATAGGTTCATTTCATAGAGTTTTTATGAATTTGAAATAATCTAATAAATACTTTGGGCAAATCAATTTATACTTTAGCTCCTGAGCTTTCAACAGTGGGTTAGCCTGAATACTGTTTAATGCTTCTAATATCAAGAATTTGGAACTGCAGCTTTATAAAAGATCACTTAAGCTACTCAGTAGGGTTTCTGACCTCTTATGGAATACCTAAACTTTCTAAACTGGGGGCCACTTCTACTGCCAGCATAGAGGAGCCCAAGGACATCTGAGATACTGGCACGGGGTTGGCTAGGATGACACAGGGCCATTGGGAGATCTGTGCCTCTGTGGCAGCTGGAAGTCAAGCAGAATACAATGGAGAATCTAAAATGGCTCCAGGTGCCTATGTGTGGACAAGTGAACCAAGTCCTTCTGCCTGAAACTCAATACAAGTGAGAGATGGTCAGTTGAGTTGGCAATGCTTCACCCAACTTCCACTCAGAGTGTGACATCGGATTTGGGAAAGAAGGCCACTGTGCTTTGCTGTGGACATAAATCAACACAGAATCCATCCCCTCATCGTGCCAGCAGAGAAACAGGGTATGAATATTGCTTTCCCAGTCTACTTTGGGATCATGAGGCCTCTATGCCATCTTCTCAAGGCAGCATGAGAAGGCCCTGCCTAGCCCCACATGAATTTAATTTTGTGAAGGTGGCCTGGTTCCACCCATGGCTGAGTGCTCATTCAGTTCTGCCATCCTATTGACACCTGCATGAATGACACTGGAAGAAGGCAACTCTTCCCGCTGGTCTAGGTTTGCACAGGAGCTGAATGAATAAGCCATCACACATGCAAACATCCCAGGAAATGGGATCACAAGTCACATTATCAAAGGTAAAAGGGTAAAGTTCCTGAGTTGGGTAGTTGCTTTCAGTAGTTACCCAACTCTATCTCATGGTAGACTTAGCCAAAGACTGCTCGTGAATAGATATTTCATTTCAGTTAGCATACTGTAGGTAACATTTGCTTTACATTTTCCAAGATATCCTCCTTTCTAACACCTACTTATGGCAGTTGTTAGAAGTTTTATTTGTTCAGTTGAGTTTTCTGATGGTAACACTTGTAGCTGTTCTTCACAGTCAGCTGTGCCTCACACAGTTCTCTGGCTTCTGTGCTTTGGGATGTAAATATTCCCCCCAGTCCCTGGCCAATTGCACAGGAAAGTTCTGCAGTCCCTCTTGACACTAACCAAGGTGGTGGGATTCAGTCTGAGACAAAACACCCCAAACTGAGATGTCTACATGTCTTGGATCTAGCAGGGTCATTGCTATAACCCTGGGGCAGGATCTTTCCCAGCTGCAACACAGTCAAATGGAGAATACTTCCTAAGGCAGGTACTTCCACCTTTTATGCCACAGGGACATCAGGCACCAGATAAACAGTAACTTGCTGAATTTGTCACTCTGACAAGCTAGCCGTGAATTAACCATCTACTCCTGCTGTATCGTCATAAAGATCGGTCCTGCATGTAATAGCATAGGTTGTTCTAAATTAACAGCAAGAATTTAGGTAACCTGCCAGTGAATGCTTTGATATAAATGTAGGGGAACAGTTATCTCCAGAAGTTTGTTTGGTTTTTTTTAATTTATCTTCCATTTACAGGTCTTTAACTTTTTGTGTTTACTCTGTCATTGTAATTACAATGTCTGCTGGGATTTACCTTTAATTAAACTAGACAGAGCCTAGAGAATTTATACCAGTTACATATAGTTCTAAATAATTCAATAGCTTTTGTGTAATACCTTTACTGAAATAAGAAATTTGGAATGAAAGTTCTCATACAGCCCAAAGGAGTGTTAAGATTGGAGAATAAGGTTTTTATAGAGGCATTTGTGTAAATGTAAATAACAGAAAATGGTAATATGCCTGGGAACCCAAAAAGTCTAGCAAAAAAAATATCTGTAATGTAACTGAAGCCCAGGAGGTAAAGCATAGGTATTACAACTTAGGCAGTCTGAGAGCCAGCTGGGAGGACAAACAAAACAACTTTTCATTTTAATGGAAATACCTGTTTCAAATACTCCTTGTCTTTGGTGTTCAGCCAGCCCACAATATCACAGTGACTGATGCCCTATAAACACACAGGCACAAAACACAGCTGTAAGAGACAGCTGAATAGGTCCAGCAGTTTGGGTGATCATCTCAAATGGTTTCATCAAATGTTGTTGTCCATAGCTTGACTGTGAAGCTGAGTTGACTATGTTCGCTTGCCATTTTGGTTAGAATCAAAGTTTTTAGAGTACAGGAGAGATGAGGTAGGTTCATTAAGGGACTGGTTTAAAGACTTGAGATAGTTTTTATTTTTTCTGCTCATTCTTGCTTGGGACCTCATCTCTTTATCACAAACGTAGCCAGATGCTTTGGACACGCATAACCAACAATTTTCTCTGGCTAAGGTTTTCTTTTAGTTATTAGCAGTTTCCTCCTGATGTAGGACTGATGGAAATTTGCTGTGTACTTGCCCCTAAAGAGAACCAAATGAACACAGCATAGGCATGAATTCATGTGAATTCATTGGCTTTTGGATACCGCTTTACCATAAACTTCTTAAAACTACTGGTATTTCTACACAGTAACTTCAACATCCAGACTCCAAGTGGTGTTTACAAACACACAATTCATCATGCATTGGCTACTAGGTTTAGAAGGTACTTTATGCCCTTGAAACCTTATTTGTTTTCTTTAGGCATGTAATTTGTGCTAATAAATGATATCACCTCTCTTTACAAGCCTACATGCAGAATAAATTTCTTTTAGCCAGTTGTGTCTGGGTCACCAGGGTGGACTTTGCCAGTGGAAAGTGGAAGTCTGCTATGAAGCAAGCAGTATTTCTGCTACTTAAACCGTAAGTCCTTTAAAGGGCTAGCTCGCCTTCTTACTTTATGATTTCAGACCTGTATAAAATCCTCTGCTGCCAAAACATAGACATTTGTTGGTGGATTAAAACAAAATCTCAATTGTCATCAAACGTCTATTGATCCCTTCCTCTGGCTTTCAGAGACTATAAAGCTAGGGCTGGCAGATAAGACAAAATGAATGTGTGCTTTTTCGTATGCTGATGGCATGGTGAGGTTGCAGACAGCTGTCAGCTACTCACTCTTCTTGTTCCTTCCATCCTCTGTCCCCAGCTATTGTCTTTGGAGACTTTGCTATCACTTGCATTGTTTGGTCCTCAAGCCAACACATGCAAATATGGCACCTTCACACAATATGGAGTAGAATGCTGAAGCCAGAGTTGCAGGCCTGCCTAGGTAATTCATGTCCTTGGCATGCAGGAGGGCAGTGAGAGCATGCCTGAGTGCAGAACTGGTACATCCACCTCTATTTGGGTCCACCTGGAATGAGAGCTAGGAGAGTACCAAAAGGAGATTCTGCCATGAGTGAGCCAGAAGAACCCAGCGTATTTAACCCATGTGCTACTTTCAGTATCTGTTACTGTGCTTGACTCTGAGCAAGCGCTGTGGTGGTAGGGAGGGTTATCTGGCAGATGCTCCACCCAAGTGCTGAGTTTGCAATCTAAGTAGCTGCACTTACGAGCAAATCCCAATTCATGTCAAAAAATAAGGTGCCATCACATTAGTTTTTCTTTATTACAGAGAGATTTATTTACTGGTCATCAAGCAGCATTTTCCAAGATTAAAAGTTGGTACTACCAATGACCCTGCTGCTCCCCTTCTGCAGTTGTATTAGTATAAAAGAATATTTGCTGTGTGAGAATGTCATGTCATCCTGGTAATAAGCAGCTTTATATTGGAGTATCTCTGCTCAAACTTGGAGTGGTGGTAGTATATCAATGTGGCTAAAAAATTCCTAACTGCAGTGGATAGTGGTAAAACTATGTTGTGTAGTCCAGCTCATTATCTGGATTCTTCTGCAGTACATCCTCTAAGCTTTAAATCAGTGTAAGTTCATTCAACAAGGGGAAGCAGGTTGAGGGGGCCAAAACTAGAGACCATGAAACAGGAAAAGGGAAATATTTTCACTACTCAGTTCCTACTTTGGCAGGATTTTGAGTCCCTGCAGAAAGATAGATGGGTGTGAAACCCTGTGGTGCTCTTGGGGAATTTATAATGCTGTAGAAATGCTGAGACTATAACACCTGAATTTTCAGAGAGGATTTAGGAAATAAAGCTACATTATTATGCTAATGTCTGCATACCACCAGATTTCCTTCCAAAATATTGCTATAATTAGAGCATATAACTTGAGAAAAATAAATAAAGCAATTACCAAATAAATGGATTTCTATTTTTAGGGGAGAAAAATTTTTCAAGCTTAATCTGGAAAAATAAATCTCTTCTAACTAACTTTTATTTTCTATCTTTCTACACCAGGACCACACACACACTAGGAAATGCTGCACTAATTCCAGATAGGATAAAGTTGTTCACCTAGTGTTAAGAAGTGTACATATTTGGGGAAGGATAAGCTTCATGTTTTTCACTTAATCAACAAGGTAATTTATAAAGCCCCAACAAAACCCCTATTTTGTTCAACTGAAACATCCCAGAGCTGATAGTAAATATCAAGCCTTACATTTTAAAAGGTAAAAAACTTTCCAAATCCAACAAAAGAAGAATCCTTTCCCTGGGGCACTGCACGTGGGAAGACAGATGAGAGATGTGTGGGAGCAGTGTTTGTTTTGCTGATTTTTCCTTCCCCAGGCAGCTGTGACGACTTTTGCTGAGAACCTTCGGGGAAGGTTGGGGAGAAAGGAGATGCTCACCTGAGTGATGGATAGGGAGGGGAACGGTGAGTTCAGCAGCAGACCTGGTTTGGGCTCTAGGTGGGGTCAAAGGACCTGCACAATATGGGGCTGAGTCTCCTTTCTGTTTCCATCCTTCCTATTTACAAGAGGAGATCAGTGATTTCTGTTTCCTTCTGGGGCAGAGGTGGACTTGTTCCATGAGCGTGCAGAGCAGCTGTGGCAATCTGAGACACAGCATCATTGTGCCACAGAATATATGCCCTGATGCTAATTTCTGCCCATCATAGTGACATGAGACATCTCTTTTAAATGGGGAACAGTAGTAAAACACGAGTCCTTGCAGAGCTGGACCCTGCAGAACTGGATCATGAGCCCAGCAACAAGTGAGAGGCAGGCTGCATCCTAAAGGGTACTGTGCTGTCCCAGGGGCAACTTCAGATGGGTGTTTTCACATTCATCGTCATGACCTGGAATTTCTAATGACTCAACAACTCTAAAGTATGTAGTGTCAGTGCTGGGCTTAGGGATATTTATTCATCCACATTTATTTGACTCCAAAGAGCCACTGGAATCATCCATACATCTCCTCTTTGCTTTACTACTTGCAGACACACACTCACATGGGTTTTGTTTACAAGATGAAGAAATGGTTGTAATTAATTAATGCAAAAAATATTACAGGTAACAATGTGGATAAAAGGTATCAGCGTATGAATGCTCTGTCCCTGCTCTTGATCACTATTCATTCTTGGCTGCTTCTTGCTCATTGCTGGAATAATTTCCCAACTACCTGAAAAAAAGGATTCAGCGGTACCTGTGTGCATAATAGTAATACCAATAGATAATAAGTAGAGATAGTGAATATATTTGAAGAAAACCAGGATCAGCTTGCAAGCAAATTGTAAGCAGGAAAAAGAACAAAATGACTACAATGATTTTCTGCATTTAAATTAAGTTGAGAGAAGTCTTTGTAATGAGTTTATGGTAAGCATACAAGGGAAAATCACTTTCTCAGTTATTTGAAATATGCAGCAAGTCAAGGTGAATCACTGTCTGGACACATTTGTGTTTATATTCTGCACTCACAGTCTACAGAATGTTTACCTGCTTTTTGAAATGCTGATTTGGAAGCTTTGGCATCCTTTGAAAACCAACTTACTATCATCAGCGAGTAATCCAATACAGAATTCTTGTAGAATAGAGCAGGATTCTTGCTAGCTTAAAAAATAACTCAGTTAAAGAACAAAATTTTCCACTATGTGTCTGCAACAATTACATATTTTATAAGTTTGTCAAAAATCATCCATTTTGATGGAATATTGGATTTTAGTCCAAAAAACAGCAAGTGCCAATTTCTTCACAGTCAAATTTGGAAAAGAAAAAAACCTGAGGAATTAACAGCAGTATTCAAATTGATAATAGTCAAAGTGTGCATTGAGGAATGAATGCAGAGGGAGTTTTAAATACGATCCAAGCCTGATACACATTATTAAACTGATATGCAGGGGTAGTGGACCATTCTGCTATGGTGCTGCAGAAGGAGTCAGTTTCCAGAAGATGAAATTCAGATGTTCCCATAAAAAATAAATTAATGTACAAGGTGTTTTAACATATAGATATGTGTCATGTGCAAGGTATCTCAGTTTTTGTTCTGGGCTTACAATTGTATCATTTGCATACTGTAAATATTAGGTATTGATATTGCAGTGCTGCAGTGAGAAACTAGTTTTGGTTGGAACAGTGAAAGACTTTTTTACAGGATCCTAATTCTGCTTTTCATTACGTTCATATACTGACACGAAATAAATTCTTTTCATCGGTGTTTTACAGACTTTCGGCTGCTTTTGAGATCTGAGTCCCTGCGTGGTGGATGGATCAGCTTTGTTACTGTTTGATTAATGTAAAGAGCACTTTCATCACACCCCTGGGCTTCCCAAAGGTTTTACTAAGGATATTCTTTCCTTTTGAAAAATGCACGTATGGAGAGCAATTGAAGAGGATTCAGGCTTAATAAGATGAGAGAGGCTACAGAGAAAACAAAGGCAATAGCTAGTAAAAATCCATGCAGAGGATGTTGACTTTTTCTCTTGCCCTTGGGCTGTATGTACAGAAAGTATCCTTTTCTCTCACAAATCCCATCTGTCATTTCTAATTTCTAAGAAAGGGTCTGGCAAAGAAATGTGAAGAATCTCATGAGTGTTAGAATTGCTGGTGTTGTACACTGGAAATAGAACCAATAATTTTTTTGACAGAAGAGATTGATGTCAGATAAATGCAGTTCAGTTATATTGAAAGCTGCCAAAATGTGAAATAAAAACACTTAACTGAGATAAATCCTCATGTTGAAACAAACTGTTTTCATAGTGTCAAAATATATTTATCTGTGTAGCTAAAGTGTTTAATTGTGGTTTGTCATTTCAATCCTTTTTATTTTGGCTTTGTATTGCACTGACAGCATTGTATTTATAACACAATATTAGGATGTAATATTTAGTATACAGTGTATAAACGTTTACACAATGTAAAATTTCAGCGTTGCTAAACTAAAGATTTGGATGTCCTATATTTAGATTTGTTTGACATGCTGTTGCAAGCAAAATTTTAAAATACAGATTACTTTTTTCTTCCTCCTGCATCTCAACAAAATGTTGGGATATCAGAAATTCCTAGAAAATATTCTGTATTCTGTACAGGTCTAGTTAAAATTAATTAATATTAATCAATCCTATTAAGGAAAAAGTAGACTTCAAGAGATGAGTGAAGAACAAACAGTAAATGGTTGTTTAGTAAATGATTTGTCACAAGCTCTGAAACAGAAATCTCAAGCAGACCATGAAGCTGGGGAGCAGGGTTGTAGCTCCCCAGTTATGCGGTGTGATCATTTACTTCTTCATGCATATATATTAGGAATTTATTGCAAAATATACAAAACATGCAGTACCTGATTTTGCCTTTGGTGTACTACCAGTTTAAGACCAATATGAGGGAAGAATCTAGTCATGTATTGTTTATTGATAGATTATTTAGAATATTCATGGTGCTACTGTTCCTGTACCCAGCTCTGTTCTCAAATAAGCCAAAGGTAAACCTCCTATGATAAGACATTGCCAGCTGCTTTTAAAACCACACCCATAAGCTGCAAAGCCCATTCCCAAATATAGGTAATTAATTCCCCTACCATTTGAATGCATATGAACTGATAATTATGTATTCTGGTCACATTTATGGGGATGTTTGCAACTAGCACCTGACTCCAAATGTATGATAGTACATGATAGGCTTGCTGCAAACTAAAGGAAATCCGGAGAAATTGCTTAGAGATTTCAGCTCTTTTTTATAAGACTAGCTATTTTTCATAAGACTAGCTAAATCCTAGAGTATTTAGCATAACTGGGCAAGATTTTAGATTTGAAGAGCAGGAGGTACCGTGGTTTCTACCCTGACCTTTAGTGCACTCACAAACTTTTGGTCAGGATAGGAGTTTTTATGCTCATTCGTGGCACATGTCCCAGTGAATTGTGACAAAACGTCACTGTGGATATCCCGGCCAGGTGGGTGGTTAGTCTTTCAGCTGTATGCTCTTGCTACTCCATAGCCTCACTAACTGTGCACAGAAGCCTAAAGAAAAGATTAGAGAGGATTGATGAGTTAGCACGGGGGCTAGAGCATGTGAGAGATGTTTTCCATTAAGGGTAGTTCTAACATCATTGCTGGCATAGGCAGGGACGCCTTTCTCAAGGTCACCCAAGAGAATCCCTTGTAACTACAGAGGATGGTTGAAATCCTCCCATTACAGAACTGGGAGCCCCTGCCTGTCCTGGGATTAACCTGTGTTCATCACAGCGGCGATTTGCAGTGAAGCTTAGCAAAAGCGATGAAGTCCTCATTACTCTTTAGGACAGAACAATTGAAAATGCCACAGAATGGTAACAAAGAAAGATCTCAGCAGTGGCATTTCCCATTCATCATTGAACTTTCTTTCATCTTCTTAGCCTTTTTCTTTGCTGAATGGGATATCTTCGATTCTGTAATCTCGTTTCAAGGACACTACTAGTACATACAATGAATTTGTGTTTTACGTATCATGTTGTTTGAATGGGCTTATGACTCTACCCTGAGCAAAGTAAATTAGTATGCAAAATGTCAACACAATGTTAAATTAATCAGCACATAGTAATGAAAGGCATTCAATTTGGTAAAGTAAAATGAAATCTTGACTGAGCAGAACCGATTATTGTATAAAACAGAATGCATAAAAGGCTTGACTCACCCATTGTCTAGACAAATCACTTAGAAACGTGTGGGTTAGCTTTAGAGCCATTCAGATAATGTAAAAGCTTATTTGTAATCTGTTTGCCAAATTAAAAATGTTTTTTGATTTGACTTGTTTGTAATCTGTTAAGAAATATGATGTGTTGTCAGACAGCTTAAGAAAAGTAGCAAGAAGGTAAACAACTTGCCCAATGGTGGACAACAGATCCAGAGTAGGGCCAGGAAATTATTTCTGACACATCATTTGTCCTCCAGAGAATGTAGTTTTGATTCACTTAAAACTCTTCATCAATGCCACTTGAATTCAGCAAACATTTTTGCTAAGCAAAGCTAAAGAACACAGGTAGGATCACGCAGAGATTTGGACTTCTTTTTCAAAGGCAGCAAGGGTAAGAACATAGTCCTCATCACTTCTCAAAGCCGTGATTAGGGCACTGCAGGAAAGCAAGTCTGATTTTCCTCTCTGCCTGATCTACAATGCAAAGGTTCCCGATAAAAAATAACTTTCATCACCCCAAATTTGTATGCTTTAATGCTTCAACTCAATGTTGGCTGTGCAAGCAGGATGCTGGCCAGCGAACACCACCTCCTCCAGCCCGTAACTGCCTTCCTGGCCAGAGGCAGGACTGCAACCATCACCTCTCCACAGGGGATGGAGGGAGAAAGCCCCAAGAGCCCACAGGCTGCGGGAGGCAAGCGTCAGCGAGGTGCCCGGGGCATCATCCCACAACCCTCAGTCCTGCAGGATTTAACGAAGTCAAATGTCCACAGGACTCCTCTGTGGGTACGCCATGGGTAAGTTCATATTTGTGAAGATATGAACTCTGCCTCTGCTACTGCCTACACACCTTCCTTTCTTTTGTCCTGTACCACTCACTGAAAGAAGGAAAATTATATTTACAAGAGCCTGTGAGAATTGCAGGGTCTGCTGAAGCCTGTATTTTCCTCAGTGTTACAATGTTTTCTAGGATCAATGAAAGCATTTTATTTTTTATTACTGTTTCAGCACACTGATAAAATGTTTTCTGTAGTTTTTTTCAGCTTGTTTTCTTTACAGCTTTTTCGCACTAGAAAATACTTCATACTTTTTCAGCTTCTTTCAGCACCCATATAGGAATGGTTTTGACCATGTTTACTGTGAATTATTTGATTAGATTCCTTACTTTGATTGCCCACAGTAAAAATATTATTTCATATAGAAATCTCTTCTATTGTGAAACGGTACACACTACATTGCTACACATGCTCTCCTTTCAAAGAACTAGGAACAGTAGTTTGTACAGGGTATTATTAATCATTATTCCAACTCCAAACACAGTAGAGGGCTGCAGTGTTGGGTTTTTTTTAAAGGAAACACATTAAGACACATTATAACACATTAAAAATCTCTCCCCAAGCAGGTTTAGAAAGTGGCTTCATGTCTTGGCTGCCAAAACTTAGCAAACAGTCTGCTCATTGCCATCTCCCTCTCTGCTGGTGTCGTCTTGGTCTTTCCTTCAAGTTAATTATTGGGACAGATACAATTCATTAGCAATGGGAATGTCCACCCTTAGGAAGGCCAGCCCGGTCACTTCACCAGTGCCACTACCAGGACCCCTCTTGCATTCACCCTAGTACCATCTACATCTCTTTGTCAATGTCCGGGACTCCCTCGCTCGACTTGGCGAGGCTGCTCTAGTGGTGCTGCTGGGCAGCAGCACCAGTGCAACGGGGGTCCTGAGAGAAAGTATATAGAGCAAGTCATGATAAAAGTCACCAGTGGGTTTGCAGAGCCAGACACTCAGAAGCTGAGAAATGCCAGAGCTGAGGTCACCCATGCAAACTGCATTCAACCACCTTGTGCGTATTCATTATGATACAGCCCCAAATTACATGCACGCATGCAATTTTTTGGACTGTTGCCATACTCAATGCCAGCAAAACATTAGCTGTGCAATTCTCAATTTTTAAGTCATTGTCTGAAGTTTTGTCACTTAGATTTTCTCTTTTCTTTGTACGTGCAACAATATTCAAAGGGAGAAATATTAACTGAAAGCTTTTGATGATGGTGTTTAAGAGCATGAAGCAGACTTCCAGTCCTTCCTCAAAACACAGTGACTATAAACAAGACAAGGTCCTTAAAACTTTCACAGCATCTCCAACTCCCGTCTTCTTCATGACTCACTGATATGCTTAATTTGAACTCAGCTGTTAGCTGCTTGCAGTGGAGGGTGCGTCTTATTTATTTAAAGCCATTTACATTAAATCAGAGATTTGGCTGGTCCCCTGAGTGGTCACTTAAGTCAGGCTTAATTGTATGGGAAAATAGACTCATTAATGTCAAATGGAAAGCAAGGCCTATTAAAATTTACAGCAAGCTATTACCAGTCTCTTAATAAGGAATTAATTAAAAGATCTGCTAAAATAAAGTGCCTAAGTATGTATAAATTTTGAACTTGAAAAAGGAACCAAAGTAACTAAGAGAGGGAAAAATAAACTGGGAAAGGACTTGTTTGATCTGAAATAATAGTCATGGAGAAATACATAAATATGGTGGAGATAGAGACACATAAAACCAGATTCACAAGGTGAAGTTATCTGGTACAGTCCAGATAGCCATCTCAGTTCAGATAACTTCTTGCTTTTGACATAGCAATCTGAAGCCTAATGTATTGAGAAATCACACAGAACATGGAGATGTATTAAAAAATGTAGAGATTTTGTTTCACTCACTTTGCATTTGATGAACCCTTCTTTTCCCACATCAAATGATTTGAAAGACTCACCCATTGCCAGAAATAAGCTGTGAGTGATGAACATGTTTCATGCTGAGGCTCAGACTCTCTCCGTTAGCTCATGGCTACATACACAAGACATACATCAGTGCCGAGACCATGAGCTGCTACCATGTGCATCTGGAAGGTTTCCCTTTGACAGTAAGTGCCCACAACACACATCTTTCCCCCACGCCCTCATGCTACAGTCCACGAGAGCAAGTCAACATGCACTGTTCGCCTTCAGATGCACTGGGGAGGTGCGTTGGGTTGGTGCTGGTGCTACAGCAGTGGCCCCACATCCATGCTGGGAGTGTCAAAACAGCCAGCTTTATTGCAGAGCAAGTTATAAGGATAAAAGAAGGTATTATTTGAAAATGGATTTGCAATATTGAGCTACAAAAGGTAAAAGAGCACAGTAGCTGGATTAATTTGCCGAAGCGAGTGTGCTGGATCTTCCAGTGGGATTGTGAGGTTGTCTCGCTAAATGCTAGAAGCTGCCTTAGATTTGGAAACCCTGAAGGATTCTTAGAGCAAAGTCTTTCTTGCTCCTTTTACTAAATCTGGCTATGGTAAAGTAATCAGCGTAGCTGCTCTGGATGACGTGCTCTTTCTGAAGCCCACAATGTCATCATTCATTGCTTCTCTTTCTTCCAGATTATCTGCCTCCCATTTCTTGTGTTTGACATGAAGTAATTGTATGGCATTTCTTCCACACAGAACCTTGTGCTATCAGCTGCTGATGCAGTCCCCATGCAGCTGGCTGCAAGCTTTATCCCCACAATGCCCCGAGGAAAGGAGGAGGAATAAGGTATTTCCATTCCCCATCCTCCTTTAGGTCTCTGATTGACTTTTCTATAGTACATTTTCATCACATGTTCTTGTCTTGAGTGGCTCTCCATAGTCTGCATCTACCTGAAAATAAGTTGTGTGTTAGATGCTGAGATCTCTTGCTGGATCCATCACAGTTCCGGTCTTGCGAGTGTCATTTAAAAAACAGATACGACATAGCAGAAGAAGTGTGTGAAGGGGTTACACTGAGTCGGAACCACCATCCCTCCAAGCCTGCTGTTAGTTGTGAGGGCCACACAACAGTGTACAACAGAGAAATCATAGCACCTAAAAAGCAGGTGCCCCGTGGCAGCAGGCAGCAGGTGACACAGCACAACTCGGTACAGCCTAGACCAGTTTTACATGTGTCCCAGGATGTTTCTGGGCACTGAGGCCAACTGGCAACTGGTCTCCATCTGGTCTAGGAAGTCCTTTTAGTCTCCAGTACAGGTGTCTGCCTGCAAACTGCTTGTTGGGAGAGGTCTCTGATGGCCACGTGGTGGCTCGGAAATGTCCGTGTTAGCTGGTCAGTGTGGGCCGGATCCGTGCCAGACATACTCTAACTGTTTCTTGCTTGGACAGTCATAGTCAGGTCCCTAAACTTTCTTGGGCTTGCACATGTAGACACAGCACTAACCACTTTGTAGGGTCCAGGAGGAGAGAGAGGCCAAAGGTGCTGCCATGGTCCCCGGCACTGAGAGCAAGGCCGTGCTCAGCGCAGGGGGCTGACTACACCGCAGCCTGCTTGTGGAGAGGCTGCCTGACTCCTGCCTCTGCATTAAACACCCCTCTCCACACGGAGTCCAATCGTATCTCCCTAGGGCTGGCTCCTAACCCATTCATGCCCCTTCACGCACCACTACTGCCCACAGCTCTGTGGGGAGCAGCTGGGTGCATCAGCCAGGAGGGCAGATGTGCTGGCTGGGCTTCGGGAGTGCAGTATGATCCAGACTACAGCTCGAGAGGAGCAATCTCTGTTCCCAGACTGGCACAAAGCCACCCAGTGGTGAAGGTCCTTTCCCAAAACCTGGCAAACAAGGGAGCCAAACCTGCAGCTCCAGCATCCTCCAAGCACTGCTGTCACTGCAGGTGCCCAGGCAGTGAGCTGTGGGCGCTCTGTGCCACCCACATCCCTCATGTGGGGCCTGATGCCACTGGGGGGCCATATTCAAGCTCCACCTATACCTTGTGGACAAATCCCCATGGGGTCCTGAGCCCTGCTAGGAGATCCCAGGCATCCGTGTGGGGACTGGGGCTGCCCTTGGCTGGTGGGTGCCCAGCAACCCGGGAGTCTTTCCCTCCGGCTGTGGGGCATGAGGTCTGGCTGAGCATCCTCCTCCTCCCCGAAGGAGCCAGTCTGAACCACAACCCAAAATTTAACACACCTGTCAGCTCAAATCCACATGTAGTTCTCTGAGCCAAGGCACTGGCACAGAAAGAAACCCCCTCCTTCTTTCTTGTTTGGTCTGTAGGAATTCAGTTGCCAGCACGCATCACTTCCAGCAGACACAGAGCACGACTTGACCTGTTTGCCCAGTCCAGATAAAGCGACAGAAGTTGAATTTAGAAGGCCTAATAATTGCAGCAAACTACTCATAGATGAGTTACAGGGCAACAATTATCTATTGAAATTTTTAGACTAGAGAAGCTTTCTTTTCATGGATGAAAAATTAAATAAGTGAAATAAATTATTTGCTGCAAATTATTCATTCCGCTCCTGTTTGCTACTCTGCAATATGTCTGATAAAAACCATTCATCAGGTGAGCTTGTCTCACTCTTTTCAGCTAAAACCCAAGGTTTTAATTCATTATGATTTTCCCTGACCCTTCTTTGGATCATTTACATTTGTCAAAGTGGATTTAAAATACTACCAGATCTCTAACATTTGACAGGCACACTGAAAGGTGTAAAGAACTCTGAAAAGGTGCAAGACAAGGGAGCATAAAGCACAAGGATTTTAGCAGCGGCACTAAGTAAAGTCTTTATAAGGACTGATCTGCCATTTCAAAAATAGTTGCTTCCCAGTCTTCCGAGAATGTGCTAAGATTTATCATTGGAGAGGAGTTGATTTCACCTTTCAGACTAAACAACGTACGTACTGAACCCATGTGCCTATTTTGTAGGTGTTTGTTCTGTAAAATTACAGAGGGAGAAAAGCTTTTTTGGAAATGAAGGTGGTGATGTCCGTATCCATCATGCTGGACCATACATTGATTTCTTATCATTACCTGGAGAAAAGCCAAAAGGTCACTGCAATGAATCATTGATCAAAGAGAGTAGGTGTCTGAGATGGTTAAATCTGAGGATTTAAACCCAAAGAACTCATTTCCCTATGCTGATGTGAGCCTGACAACATGTTAAACCTAACTTTCCCACTTTGTTTTGCAAGAACTGGTAGTCAGTATTCCCGTCTGCATTTTCCCCTGTGCAAGCATGTCACTGCTATTGACATCTTAAAATTTATTGTGCTAGAATCAAGCTAAACCATTAATGTTAGTGGGCAAAGAAGTCCCAAGGTGGGTAAATATTTATTGCTGAACCCACGAAACCTAGGTTTTTTCCAGATCTCCAAGGTATGTTGCTTGTCCCAAGAAGTTTGCAAGTCTCAGTAACCTTATATGTGCCTGCAGAAAAATTCAAGGGACATCTTGTATTACACCCACATTGTGCAGTACCCTCAGGAACAGGTGAAGGTGACACTGGCCTCCAGAGATTAACAGTGTGACTCAGGTGTAGACTAATAGATATTCCTCTTTTCCTGGGACTGTCACTTGAATAAGGCAACCAGCCCCTGCAGTTACTGTTCCTTGCCCTCCATACTGTTCTGCAGTGAGGATATGAGTGACACAGCCCAGGCATTTGAAGAAGATTATGAAGCTATGGTTCATGCACAGCTTATTCCTCTCTGTAAGACTGGGTGTTACATTTACTCGGTGACTATAACAGAGCAGCAAGAACCCACTTCCCTTGGCTTCAGCTTTTGCATTACAAATTTGTGCATGGATGTATGTGACACACAAAGAGAAAGGACTGTGTTCCTCTGTTTCATGGCTTTCATGCAAGTCTTCCTCTATTACGAATTCACCTCTTGCATCTCATATTTTCACTCTGCTCAATCATGCAAGAGCTCACGGACAAGGAAGGTCATTGGAAGGTCTGGGAAGGGGCTGGATCAGTGATTTTAACTCATGGCTTGTGCACCCCCAAGTGTCATGAGCTATCTCCAAGGGGTATTCATAAGGTATGTGAGGCTATGTGCATGCTCCATGTCAAGATGAGGTCTGGTGCACAACCTTTTACTAATCCCCCATAGGTTTCCATCAAGGGAGTGGAAATGGAGCGCAGTGTACTTGCCAGTGTCCCCCTTGCTGGGTGACACAAGCATGAGGACAGCAGGCACATCACAGCTCTCACCTTTCTCCCAGGATGGACACAAACCTAGAAAAGAAAACTGCCAGTTGGATTTGCCCCTCTCTATTCCCCTCCACTTAGAAGCTTTTCAGAAGCCAGTAAATTGGAAAAGATCAAACCCTGCCAGTATAGATCATTCTGCTGTGGCCAGAAACAGTTAACTTATTAACTGTGGGTTTTGCTGGATCAGAGCCCTCAGGACCCATTAAAATGAACTGTATAGTCAGATTTAAGAATTTAAGAGCACAGTGGTAGGCCTTCCTGCATGTAAGGGTCCACAGAACAAATGCCCATCACATCCTGGAATTTGAAGAAAACAAAAGTTAAGCAGAAATGCTTGTTATTCTACTTGTTAAGCGCTGGATGTAGTACAAAGCACTACTGCTGCTAAGTAGCATTCACTGAGAAATCATCCTAGATGTAAACTACTGAAACCCTTATCAGGGTCAGTTGACTGCACATCAAGAAAACACGGCTAAAACTGAGGACACAGAGCTTTGGGAAACGTGCACAGAGTGCACGGAAAGTTTTGCTCCACAGCTGCAACAAAAAATTCATTGTCTCTGCTTGGTTCTCAATGACACCAGTACAAATCTACAGTAACTGAATGTCCTGAAAGACAATTACTCTAGACTTACTCCAGTCCTGCTGAGAGCATGATTACTGTCATGCATTTATTCCAAACCACAGTCGTTTTTCCTCTGGCTTCTGCCTCAGAGGAATGTTTGGGTGTCTTTCTGCAGCTCTGAATGACTTTGAACACGATTATGTTTTGTATTTGATTTAAAAAAAATGTTTTTAAAAATCGTTAAAGTGCATGGCAGTATAAGAAACACGTTACTTTACAGCTAGGCAGGTGTATAAATAGCTGAGCTGTGTTTTCTGCGTAGCTGATGCTTTGCTGGGTTTCACCAGAAGAGGGTAGAGTTTGGAAAGGACTCCTCGCATCCTGGGCTCCCTATTGTGTTGGGAAACAGCAAAGGGAAAACAAGCACAAGTTTCTCCTCTGCACGCTTGCACCGACTGACTGTGTGCAAGAGTCAGCAGATAAACTCTGGAAGACCTTAAAGTAAAAAGAAAACGGAAAGAGAAACAAAATTCAAAAGCAGCTTTCTAGGGAAATCTGTGGAATCGAAGAGAGAAACCGCAACAGTTTTCTGTGGGCTCACCCTGCTGATTGTCTCTCTGAGAACTGTCACTCACTGCACATTGCATTAATCAGAGCACAGGATTTATTTCTCTGCCGTGACTTCCAACCTGTGAATAAATATCACTTTTAGAGAGAGAATGGGACCTGAAAAGACTCTCGAGCACTGAAAAGAGGGGTGAGTTTTATTAAATGGTTTCTTCTCTTTCATATCTGCTGGAGCTTTCTAACATCCTGCTTGCAGGCACAGCAGCCCGATGACTTGTCTTTTCCCTGCAGCTTGTTGCATACCTCACGAGGCTTTCCTGACCGCAGGTTTATTTCTGTAACCTTTCCCACCACGACTCTGGTCAGTTTGGTAACATTTGTAATAGAGCTGACTCGGTGCTGATTTGCTTTCATGAGAAATTAAAACCACAAGGCTTTGTAACCAAACAATAGGCTAAAAATCAAATAAAATCCAATACAATTAAAATGGCAGGTGACTCTAGGTTTCCAGATGTGGACAATGACGGATCAGAAAAAAATGAGGAAGCGGAGATTGTAGTCAATGTCGGTGGGGTAAGGCAGGTGTTCTATGGAGGTAACCTGAATCAATACCCAGAAACACGGCTGGCAGAGCTGATCAACTGTTTATCGGGGGGATACGATAGCATATTCTCCCTCTGTGATGACTACGATCCTGGAAAGAGAGAGTTTTACTTTGACAGAGATCCAGATGCTTTCAAATGCATTATTGACGTGTACTACTTTGGAGAAATTCACATGAAGAAAGGAATATGCCCCATATGTTTTAAGAATGAAATGGAATTTTGGAAAGTGGATCTGAAATTTTTGGATGACTGCTGCAAAACTCATCTAAGTGAAAAGAAGGAAGAACTGGAAGAAATAGCCCGAAGGGTGCAACTGATTCTGGATGACTTAGGAGTTGATGCCTCAGAAAGTCGCTGGAAAAAGTGCCAAAAATACATCTGGAAATTTCTGGAGAAGCCAGAGTCGTCTTACCCAGCTCGAGTGATCGCTGTTCTGTCCTTTCTGTTTATTTTGATATCCTCCATCGTGATGTGTGTGGGGACCATTCCAGACCTGCAGGTTGTAGATGCGGAGGGGAACCGTATGGAGCACCCAACCCTGGACAGCATAGAGACAGCCTGTATAGGCTGGTTTACCGTGGAGTACGTGCTGAGGCTAATCTCCTCTCCCAACAAACTCCACTTTGCGCTGTCTTTCATGAACATTGTCGATGTGCTAGCAATACTTCCTTTCTATGTCAGCCTGACCTTGACCCACTTGGGAGCCAAGCTCATGGAGCTGAGCAACGTCCAGCAGGCTGTCCAGGCGCTGCGCATCATGAGGATCGCGAGGATTTTCAAGCTTGCACGGCACTCCTCGGGACTCCAGACTCTAACGTACGCCCTGAAACGCAGCTTTAAGGAGCTTGGGCTGCTCCTCATGTACTTAGCTGTTGGAATCTTTGTCTTTTCTGCCCTGGGTTATACCATGGAGCAAAGTCACCCTGAAACTTTATTTAAAAGCATCCCTCAGTCATTTTGGTGGGCAATCATTACCATGACCACGGTTGGATATGGAGACATATACCCTAAAACAACTCTAGGAAAATTGAATGCTGCCATCAGTTTTCTTTGCGGGGTGATAGCAATTGCTCTTCCCATCCATCCCATCATTAACAACTTTGTCAGGTATTATAACAAACAGAGAGTTTTAGAAACAGCTGCCAAGCATGAATTGGAGCTGATGGAGCTAAACTCAGCCGAGGGGAAAGCCGCAAGCTCCAAAAGTGAACTAGAGGATCTTGCGAGGGGAGGCAAGGAGGGTCCTTTTTACAGCAGCCGGCTAAAAGTCTCCCACAGTGACACCTTTATTCATCTCCTGTCAGAAGAGAAACACTATAGGACCAGGCTTCAAAGCTGCAAATAAACTGTGAGCTGTTGTCAGCGCTGAGCTATAGATCAGGACAACCTGACAATCAACTATTGAAAAGACTCACGGGATCTGTCAGAGTTGGGAGGGAGCACTGCTTTGCTTTTCCAACGTGAATATAAATTAACCCCGTGGTCTCTCCATCAACAGTTGGTAAGACTTTGCCATTATTACCCGAAATAAAATAGTAGGACTCCACTGAGATCAGACTACTTATAATGAGTGCATTCCGACAAAAACCATTTGTAACCATTTTAGAGACTGAAAAGTCTTTCCTGATCGGTAAATGTTTGATAACTTGAATGTGCAGCATTGCCACATCAGAATTCTGTACCTGTGACAATAAAGAGCAGCATCGCACAGATTTGTGTCTTCCAGGCTGTTTTCAATGCCTTTGCAGCTAGGAGAACTGCTCCTTAAAAAATTAAAGCAGCCTCTCACTCATATTAGATTCAGGTTTACAGCAAAACGTTATGAGCAGTTTTAGCCTAGAGATACTGGAAGTATGAGTATATACCATATGCAGAGTATTAAAGTCAATGAATGGGTTTGGTTTTGTAAAATGTAATCTGGGGCTAACTATTTGGATAGGTATCTGTTCCTCTTTCCAGAAAAAATATAATTTTCAACAGGACATGAAGCTATTTTTGGAGCAGAGATATAGAACAGAATTAATGTATTTTAAGGAGCAAATTAAAAAAAATAAATTCTTCTAGCTTTTAATTACAACATAATAATTTATATATGCAGGAATCTTTCAGAAAGTGTTTATAATCAAGTAATTTTTGAAACTGTAAGTTAACTCATAGCATTTTTAATTCAATATTAAAGCAAGAGAAGTTCATAGGGGAGTTAGATTGATTACTTCTAAATAAGAAACTTTAACTCTTTGAAAGTAAGTGTAGAGAAAGTTTCAGTAAAAAATAGTATAATCTCCAATTGATTTATGGTAAAAATATCTATCTGAATGAACATATTACTAGGTTATTTTTTTTTTTTAAAAGCACATCCCACCCCTACAATAGCTGCTTGGTTTTGTAAATGTCAGTTTACAGAAGCAGTAGGCACTAATCAGTATCTTATTCATTAATCAGCATATTAATCAACACCAGTGTGTAGCTATTATCCTTTCCAAAATTAAGTGCCGTCTATGTGAGCGTTACTTTGGCTTGGATAATGACTGCAATATGTGGGTCTGGTCTCTACCAGAGAAATCCATTGAAACTAGGAGTTACGCCAGCTCAAAGGGGGGTGGAAAGCTGGCACACAGATGTATTTACATATGTTAAAAGTAGGATCCCAAATGATTAAAGGGCTAGAGTAGCTGTCATTTTTTCCCTTTTGTGCTGAGCAGCCCCTTGCCCAGATGAAACACAGCAGCACGGGCCACGATCCGTCCCCAGGCATCTCGTGCCCAAGACCCCCACGCAGGTCCTTGGGACTCTTTTCCTGGGACTTGGGCAAGCGATGGGGCTGTGGCTTCCACCCCACAGGAGCAGCGACTGGAGGGGCACAGAGCTGAGGGGTGGGCTCTCTGCTCTCTCTTGGCACCTCGTTTGCCCCTGGCAAAGGGGTATGTGTTCGCTGTTGGGAAGAGCCCTGTCCTGCCAGGAGCAGGGAGCAGTGGTGGTGTGTAGAGGTGAGGCAGGTGTGAGGAGATGGGCAGCTGCTCCCTCTGTCTGCGTGTCTCCTGACACAGAAATCAACCCCCAGCTCCTGCAGGCTGAAGCCCTTTCCCAGCACTACCCCTCACACCCCAAGCTGCCCACCCCAGGGACACCTACACTGTATCCCCATGCCCCAGCCCCGTGCCAGACCTACTGTCCTCTTCCACAACCCCGTTACCATGTCCTGCCTTACATACCCCCATCAGGTAAGATAATTCAAAGCAACCTCTAAACCTTTCTGTATCAGAATCCTTCTGCCAGCCTTTGTCCCATATTCTTTCCTGCCTAAGGCCAACAGCCCATCCAAGTGACCTCCTCAGCCCAAGCATCCCTTCACCCCCATCCTCCCCTCTGCATCCCAGGTCCCAGCTCTCAGCCTCTCGACCTGTTCTGTCAATCCTTCTTGTCTGCTGAGACCTGTTCCGTCAATCCTTCTTGTCTGCTGAGACCTGTTCCTTCCTTGCCACCAGTCTCAACTCTGGTCCCGCTGGCTGCATGGCAAGAACCATAGCTGGCTCTCACCAAAAGGACAGGATCATGCCTCTTGCACTGCGGAGGACTTCCAGAACACAAGTATGGGCTGCGGCCAGCAAAAATCAACTCAGGTGGGATGCTGAGGGTGGGAGAAGAGCAAAAGTAACAAAGCTGTGCCAGTTCCAGCCATATGCCTTACCTATCAGCGGGGATATTGAATGTTCCTGACTTCCCTCATGACATGCAGAGGGTGGCTGAGGGTGAATTAAGTTAGCAAAAGAGCTTTCCTGAATGAGGAAATCACTGTATAAATGCTAAGTAATATGGTTAGCACCGCAAGTACTAAATCCTCACTGCTGCGCTTTGCAATTTATTTAACAAGACATTAAATAAAAATAAGCCTCTTTTATCAGAAATAATTTTATGGGCTAATCTCTCCAATGAGTTATGCTTTTGAGCACAGGGGTCTGTCTATGCTATGTTAGTATGGAAAGAACTTTGAGACAACCTTGGTGCCACTCCAGCCCAGGCTGGGCTCAAGCCAGGCTCCATGTGGTTTGCTGCACTAGGGACCGTATTTGTTGGATTCGTTGCTGTAAGTTATATGTTCTTAAAAGGCTGTGGATGGGTAGGATGCATCCCTGCCTGTTTGCCTTGCTGGAGGTGTGGGAACCCTGCAGGAGCAAGGGCAGATGTGGGCAGTGACGGAGAGACAGAGCAGCCTGGCAGCCTGCAGCACATGGCGGGACTGGAGAGGAGCAGGGGGGCCTTACACAGTTACAACCCTGATGGTAGAAAGCCAGAGGCTTTCTGGGGCCTCAGGGGAAACACCTCTCACAGACCAAGAAACTACCATAAACCACTGGCTTTGATATCAGGGCTGGAGGGAAGGCTGTGCCCCTTAAGGGATGGAGTGAGCTAGGGAATGTTTATTTTCAATTTTTTTTAATACTCTGCACAACCCAGGAGAGCTGATTTTCCTTTATTACAAGTTAATCTAAAAAAAAGAAGAAGACTTAAAAGACTGGAAGGCTGAGGGGTGGAAGGGGAGTGTTTAGTGCAGTCTCTTCGCAGAGAAAAAGTGACACCAAACAAAGACTCTGGCTGAGTCGAGGTCCCCCGCTCTTAGACACAGGACTTTCTCAAATCCAAAGCTAGGACAGGCCCTGAAGTCTTTTCAAGGGGGAAACTGCACCATGCTTGGTGCAAGTCTTATTCCTGTGTTCTGGGTGAGGTCGGCACAGGCTGCACCCCTCCAACCCACCAGTGACTTCCCCACGTCCGTCTCTTCCCGAGCACTTTGTGGACACTTTGGCTGAGTTGGTAGAATTAAATTAATGAATGGGACACATTCCCAGTGAGCCCATCTCCAGACTCACAGAAACAGCATCAGCCACTGCACCGAGCTTCCCCAATAACTGCAGCACATGGGAAGCCCTGTAATGCAACTGTCTCTTGGGGGAGTCCTGCCCCTGGTATTTAATACCCTTCACCTGGGAACCAGGACTGGAACGGCCTAAAAATGACCAAATGCAGAAAAAATCTGCATAAACCTCTTGGATCTCTCCTGATACCCCTGCTACTCAAATACTCCTCTTTGGACTCCCCGTTGTGTGGAGGAAATGGGTCACCCTTCTCATATGAAACTGAAAGCTCTGGGAAGAAAATGTAGTACTCTCTTCTATAGAAAAACCATTGAGCAGAATTATGGAGAAAAAAACAGAGCTACTAAAATTTTAGTTGACAATCCTTCTCATACAGAATCTCCTCCATTCACTGTGCAGGAAATTTCAGAGCACAGTGAGCATGTCCAACTACGCTCTTGAGAAGTTATCCTGGAGGACATCTGCCCTATGCAGCCAACCCTGGCTGCTTCTAGAAAACTTTGAATCTTTAATACATCCTGCAATGTACAGAGTTAAAAGTTGAAGGGACTGACTTTTAGTTCCTGACATCAACTTCAGCTGTAAATTTGGGATTAGTCCAGGTTTGACGTTGAATATCTGCCAGCAGTATCTGATTCAATAGCCTTAATTTAATAACTTACCCAAGGGTACATTGGTGGTAATTGCTAAGACTGTAGGTAAAATAAAGCCTGTTTCTATCTTCTTGGACACCATAAAAGGTAGAACTTAATAGAGTGGAGATTGCTTTTAGAAGTGTGGGAGATGGCTGCAGTAGGTAGTGACACACAGCATTAGTCTCGAGGAAGTGATAGGCATGTAACGTGTCAACTCATGCCACACTCTGGCTGGCATGTCATAGCCACCTTGGCTTTGGAGACAGCTTCAGGTTCAGGCAGAAACAGCCATCTACAGCTAGGTTTTTATTGCTGGACTGCCATACGTATATGATTTGAAGACACTTTAAAAAAAAATAATTAAAATTGTGGGAATGTGGTGTGCTGACCCTGGCTGGACACCAGGTGCCCAGCAAAGCTACTCTATCACTCCCCTCCTCAGCAGGACAGTGGAGAGAAAATACAATGAAAGGCTTGTGGGTCAAGATAAGGACAGGGAGAGATCGCTCAACCAATTACCGTCACAGGCAAAACAGACTCGACTTGGGGAAAATTAAATCAATTTGGTGCCAATCAACCAGAATAGGGTAATGAGAAATAAAAACAAATCACAAAACACCTTCCTTCCACCCCTCCCTTCTTCCTGGGCACAGCTTCACTCCAGGATTCTCTACCTGCCCCCCCCGCCCACTGGCACAGGGGGACAGGGATGGAGGTTACGACCAGCTCATCACACGTTGTCTCTGCTGCTCCTTCCTCCTCAGGGGCAGGACTCCTCACTCGTCCCCTGCTCCAGCGTGGGGTCCCTCCCATGGGAAACACTCCTCCATGAACTGCTCCAATGTGGGTCCTTGCACAGGCTGCAGTTCTTCATGAACTGCTCCAGCGTGGGTCCCCGTGGGGTCACCAGTCCTGCCAGCAAATCTGCTCCAGCCTGGGCTTCTCTCTCCATGGGGCCACAGGTCCTGCCAGGAGCCTGCTCCAGCATGGGTTTCCACAGGGTCACAGCCTCCTTCGGGCATCCCCCTGCTCCGGCGTGGGGTCCTCCCCGGGCTGCAGGTGGAGATCTGCCCCCCCGTGGACCTCCCTGGGCTGCAGGGGGACAGCCTGCCTCACCAGGGTCTTCTTCCCCACGGGCTGCAGGGGAATCTCTGCTCCGGCGCCTGGAGCATCTCCTCCCCTCCTTCTGCACTGGCCTGGGGGCCTGCAGGGCTGGGGCTCTCACGTGTTCTCACTCCTCTCTCTGGCTGCAGTTTCTGTGCCTGCTGCAACTTTTTTTCCCCCTTCTTAAATCTGTTCTCCCAGAGGCGCTACCACCGTCGCCGATGGTCTCAGCCTTGGCCAGTGGCAGGTCCATCCTGGATCTGGCTGACATTGGCTCTGTCAGACATAGGGGAAGCTTCTAGCAGCTTCTTACAGAAGCCACCCTTGTAACCCTCCCGCTACCACACCCTTGCCACACAAACCCAATACAGGGAAATACTAGAATACCACTATTGTGGGCTGTGATGTGTGCAGGAGAGTTGCCTCTTGCTGCAGGTATGGCACCTGCCACACAGGGCTAATTGAAATGTCCTCTCTGTTCTATGCATGGGTTGGGGGAACATGAATATGTGGAGGCAGAGGCAGCAACTTTCAAATAGGAGGAGGGCCGGGGACAGTGCAGCACAGTCCATCTGACCCCGTCTGTGCTAAGGGCACTCATTGCTAAGGTCCTTTTTGCAGCTGAAGCTAGCAGTGATGCTGTTTCAGTAACCCTTTAGGCAGTTTTCTTTTTGCCTAATGTGCTATTTGATTCTACATAATAAAAACACTTAAGAGGAGAAACTAAGACCTTGTTGTTTTCAGTCTGAGGTATTCTCTCAATCTATACTAATTTTTCAAATAACTACCCCAAACACTCACCTGAGACTGGATGAAAGAGTGACAAAGAGGTGTTTGTCGAAACAGAGCGTTCAAGTGTCCATAAAAGTAAGGGTTAAGAGATATCAATGAACAATTAACCATACTGAAAGACACACACCCCACCCCCAACCCTCTTCCAGACACATCTGCTTTGCCAGATGTGCTAAAACAAAAACAACATTGTCCCCTGTGAATTATGCTAGGCAGAAGTGCTTTCTCCCTCTTCCCTGTCAACACAGGCATCAGTCCTATAACCACTGACAAACCTCACAATTTCTTACTTACACAGGTAGGACCATTACCAGGCACACGCAGAGGAGATCGCACTTGCTACCCAACCAGGTTTCTGAGGATCTGGCTTGCTGTCCATTCAAATATTACTGCATTTTGCCTAGACTGTCCATTCATGAATATCAACATTTCCTTCCACCCAGGTTTCAGGAGAGACTTTCCCTTTGAGACAGATGATGAGAGGAATAAGTTCTGCACTGCCTGGTGTAAATCAACCTTCACCAAGAGTTGCAGCAACATAGCACTAGCGTGAAAGTCAACTCAGGGCAATGTATATTAAATTTACTTGCTTCAGCCGGAGATATCCCACTAAAACTGCAATTAGTTTCTCTTCCTGCAGTGAACCATATTAGGCTTCAATTCAGTGGGAGCTCTGCCTGCCTTAGGAGTGTTGGGGGGAATGATGCAGCCGAGTGAACCAGGCTAATGCACAAGGCAGGCTCACGTAAGTCTCTGAGAGGAAAACAAAGATGATAGAAAGGTCTGAGAGCTCCAGAAGAAGCAGTGCCATTTAATTGTTTCTTTTCTTGTTGCTTTCATATGTAGATGAGAAAGCTGACAGCGTCTTAAGGCTGCTTTTTGTCTTCCCATGTAAGGGGAGCCTTGAATATCTTTTTAACATGCTGAAAGTCAAGTACTGTTAAATCATCCTGGTCAGTTAAAGATATACAATAGAAGCAGAAAGAAAGGGAAATTTTAAAAGGATGTCGCATGTCCTATGTTGCATATGCCTACAAAAATACCGTTATTTTCAGAGCATCACTCTACTGATGTCAATGAAAATGAAGCACCAAAGGCAGACCCTAGTGCTTTGGTTTTTGGTTTAAGCACAAAATGTGATTCCCTATTTTATAAGGAAGTAAGCTGTACACTCCGTAGCAGTTAAATGTCTTAAAAAAATGAAAATTATCTCTATTCATTAGAGCCTGTGTTAGAGCTCACAAATCCTGTGTTAGAGCTCACAAAGTATTGGAAACTCAGGTGAGCAATCACTGGACGAAGGCAGCAAATTGCTCTGCGCTGCAAAAGGAAGTTTTAGAAAACCTTCTGGCAGCCTCGCCTGCTTTGCTGTGCAGGAGACAAACTGCAGCTTCAATTACTATAACAGCATTACAGAGAAATTCTTTATCACTACGATGCACTCCACTGATCCCAAATAATGTTTCCACTGCATTACAGTTATCAGCTTTGCAAAGTCAGTGTTTTCTAGACTTACTAGCATAGTAAGATATGGCAATTTTACACAATATCCAGAATATGAAGTAGCTGTAGCTAGCTGTTGGTCAATGTTGGTTTTATTTTTACAGCAAAAATGGTACACCACAAATATTCTTTGCCGTATTCACATAAATGATGTTATTCATTGTCATACTTTGATTTTAACTTCTCATATCCCTGATGTCTCAGCTTGTCCATTACCAACCAGTGAAGAATTCACCCTTCTGCCTTAGTCTATGCCAGAATAACCACCATGAAATACTACATGCCATTTTGGTTTCTTCCCTTGTTCCATCAAGATTTACTCCATAATTGGACAGCTCTTGTCACCAGTGTATTTTTCTTTTCATTCAGCCTCATTTTTCATACCTTAACTTCAGTCTATTACACTTCATTATTCTGTTTCAGAAAGTGGAAATGATTCATCTCCCTTGCTGGCTACACTCCTGACACACTTGCAGATGACTAGTGCATTCCCACTAGTTGCAGCTCTCTGCACTGTGTCAGTTCACTGGGGCAGGCTTAGAACATGCCTAGGAGAGAAAACACACTGGCTCAAGATTTCATTTGGACATGTCAGCCAACCACCCCCCAAAACCTCTCTATGCATCAAAAGAAAACTCTCTCTTATATGTGGAACACTCAAAAGATGCAAGGTCCATGTGCAGCAGCCCTGTCTGATTTAGCTGAACATTTTCGCACGTTTAAATTCCCCTCTCTTTGAAAGGACTGAAACACTCTGCAACATTTTTCTGGAGAGAGATTGCTTTAAATGTGTGCTTGCATGCTTTGCTGATCAGAGTGTGCTCACATTAAACCTTACATGGCAAGAAATGGATGTTTCTGAACTGCATCCAAGCAGGCACCAGCAATTTTCTGCTCATGGCCACCAATCAGGCATCAGCACAATGGGACCTTGATTGGTCCCTACAAGGGCTGCTGCAATATAAATGAGAATGATTTTCGGTTCATGAATAACAGATAAAGTGTCATCTTATTGCTTGAGAAGTTAAATATCTAGAAGACAGCCTGACCTTTGCATCCCCCCGACTTACTCACTTTGTAGAAACATTACTAAATACAAATGTGTTTTGGTACATTATAAAAAAACCCTAACTCCTTCACTATTTAGCAGGCAAAACTCAAGCAGAGAGGAGATAAAACCTGCATCCTCCCCTGAGCTTTTGCTTGGGAATGGCCACTGGCCAGCTGGACACCTCTTGCTTGTTTGCAGAGGAAGAATTGTATCCTTGCTTGCCAGCAGGTCCTTCTATTTCTACTGGTTGTCACAGTAATAAATCAGTTGTTGCTGCAAAACACAGCTCCTATCCAACTTATGGGGAATCTGTAAACTCTCTGCAGCACAAATGTCAACCAATTGCTGGCTGGGCTTTCAGGCTGGAGTGGTTGTTTGCCAGTTAGTTATTTGCATTGGAACAGTAAATTCCATTTGCAAAAGCCTTTACCATTTGGACCCATTTGCCTTAGGAGCAAATTAATTGCTGCTGTACGACATCATCCCTGCTGTGACTCACGTAGGGCACATTCATACTGCCTTGGCTGGAGGAGTGAACATCAGTTGCCAGCTGGACTTCATCCTTGCACACCGGAGCGGTTATTGTCCACCTTGTGCTGGGGCTCTTACCGTCAAGACTGTTCACAGGAGACCTGAGCAACTCAAAGATGCATTAAAGTGAGCTGCTCCCATATCTGATGTGAATTGTCTGCACAAAGTGACTGCAAAACATTTCTGAGTTGGAAAAAAAAGTGTAAAGAGAGTATAAATGCCCTCATTGAGCAGCTAGGATCTGGCTGGGGGGGAATGTATGCAGGCTGCCGAGCAGTTCTTGGCTCAGCCACCTAAGGGTGGGCAGGTGAGGCACCCAAGTCTCTCTTCTTCCCTCCAGTCATCTGGCTGCCTTCTAAGAATTGGTTTGCAGTGAGCCGGTGGGTGGCAAAATGTTGCTGTGTCTGACATTCCCCCAAAGACGTCTGTCCCTTCCTACTCCCTATACAGAAAACCACCATTGCACAAATACAAGGCTCAAAGTACAAGAGACATTGTAATAGGTGAATAGACCAGCCTAGGAGACAACATCCTTCCCTCAGCTAAATCCAAGGGATGCCAAAGGGGTTTTTGGAGGGGAATACTTTTTTAGTCATAGGGTTGTAGATAGTCCCAGTGTGACAATGTTTGGGTCCAGGACTGAGACTTGCAGGGCATGGTGGTGTTGGGTTGATGGTTGGACTCTATGATCTTAAAGGTCTTTTCCAACCTAAACAACTCTATGAGTCTATAATTCTAGGTGTCACAATAACACTCGGCCATGCTGGCTAAGCCTGTCATATAATAACGTGTGCCACCCTGAAAAGCTCATAGCTCTCAATTTTCAGGATTTTTAGAGGGAAGACAATAAAGTCTTATTCAACATGACTAAAGAAGTTGCAACTATTTGTAAGTAAACTGGCTGTTTGCTGAAATCCACACATATGTTAGAGCAGCTCAATAGGTGGCGAGCAGCTCTGTCGCATCCACCAAGGGAAATAAAGCAAGCTAACTGGGTTCCTCTACATTTCTTACTGTTCCAGGGTAAATGAGATTATAGTGATGACAAAGAGGTGGGGGAGAGGGAGATAATTTGCTGGTATGCTCCCTTCTGATATTTCCGGGTTTAGCTTGCTCATTGAAATTGGTACATTTTGTAGACTTAAAAATTGGATTTTGAGTAGCAAGGCAAAGACATTATGGAGCAGTCCAACACTGCTGATTCTTGGGCAGTCTACAATTAGAAGTGCAGTGCAACAAACTAATCTAAAATCCTAGATTTCAACCTAATTCACTGTTATATCAATTCAAGACACATGATGCTCTGTAATCATAGCAGCTGCAACAAAACTTTAAGGATGTCTCTGTACATCAGTCCTGTGATGGGAAGAGGCCACTTCCAGCTGTGGTAGGTGCAGCAAAGGACCTCGGCAGTAGGCTGCAGGACTGAAATGTGCCTTACAGCAAGGTTTTACACAAGGATCCACACCTGCAGCCCAGTTCTGCAGCTTCTCTTCTGCTCAGGGAATGTATGAGGGACTTCCCTGTGCTGCACTGTGGGTCTGTTAGAAAATGTTTTGCACAAGAAAATGAGATGGTTTCCCACTGAATAGCCAAATAGGGAAGGTGATGTATATTTGGGATGAGTGTCTTTGGGTACTGCTTCATTTTTAAACAGAGACTAAAATGAAAATAGCTCTTTTCATCCTTCATATGATTCTACTGCTTTGTCTCCTGTTCAGACAATAGCACTGCTATGATTAAATGCAAAATGGTAGTTACTTCGGTGAAAGATCACCAGCATTCAATTGCTGGCTCATCTGCCTCATTCTGATCCATGTAACTGTTGTGGTTTAACCCCAGCCAGCAACTAAGCACCACACAGCTGCTGTATCACTGCCCTCTGCAACTGGACAGGAGAGAGAAAACAACAAAAGGCTCGTGGGTCAAGATAAGGACAGGGAGAGATCACTCAGCAATTACCATCACGGGCAAAACAGACTTGACTTGAGGAAAATCAGCTTAATTTATTACCAATCAAACCAGAGTAGGGTAATAAGAAATAAAAACAAATCTTGAAACACCTTCCCCCCACTCCCCCTTCTTCCTGGGCTCAACTTCACTCCTGATTTTCTCTACATCCTCCCCTCAAGTGGTGCAGGGGCATGGGAAGTGAGGGTTGCCATCAGCTCATCACACGTTGTCTCTGCTGCTCCTTCCTCCTCAGGGGCAGGACTCCTCACTCGTCCCCTGCTCCAGCGTGGGGTCCCTCCCATGGGAAACACTCCTCCATGAACTGCTCCAATGTGGGTCCTTGCACAGGCTGCAGTTCTTCATGAACTGCTCCAGCGTGGGTCCCCGTGGGGTCACCAGTCCTGCCAGCAAATCTGCTCCAGCCTGGGCTTCTCTCTCCATGGGGCCACAGGTCCTGCCAGGAGCCTGCTCCAGCATGGGTTTCCACAGGGTCACAGCCTCCTTCGGGCATCCCCCTGCTCCGGCGTGGGGTCCTCCCCGGGCTGCAGGTGGAGATCTGCCCCCCCGTGGACCTCCCTGGGCTGCAGGGGGACAGCCTGCCTCACCAGGGTCTTCCCCACGGGCTGCAGGGGAATCTCTGCTCCGGCGCCTGGAGCATCTCCTCCCCTCCTTCTGCACTGGCCTGGGGGCCTGCAGGGCTGGGGCTCTCACGTGTTCTCACTCCTCTCTCTGGCTGCAGTTTCTGTGCCTGCTGCAACTTTTTTTCCCCCTTCTTAAATCTGTTCTCCCAGAGGCGCTACCACCGTCGCCGATGGTCTCAGCCTTGGCCAGTGGCAGGTCCATCCTGGATCTGGCTGACATTGGCTCTGTCAGACATAGGGGAAGCTTCTAGCAGCTTCTCACAGAAGCCACACGTACAACCCCCTCCTGCTACCACAACCTTGCCACACAAACCCAATACAGTAACAAAAGGCACACACCATCCCAGTAAGCCACATGCTCTGGCATGAGAGGGATCTTCCAAATCTTTAGTACTTAATGAAGTGTCCCTTAATGTAACTCAAAGATGAATGAAAAGCAACTCAAACCAGTTCAGGTGTTGGGGGTTTTTTTTGGTCACAAAATGCTACTAAAACTCTTTAAGGCTTTTCACAGTCCTGTTTTGCTAATCAGTGTCCACCAATGAGCTGGAAAAAAGCCCCACTGTTGCTGTCAGAGACTGCAACAAAAATGCAAACACAAATCAAAGTAAATTATTTCCTGGTGAAAACTGATAAAGGCAGAACAAGAAACAAATGTGTGGTAAATTGGTCTCATTTAAGCATCATCCATTTGAGGACATTTGAATGCAAGGTTTGCACACTGGCTGTTTATGCTTGCATAATGAGAGCCTGGATATGAGATTGTTAAAGTCACTTAGAGTTGAGATGAGTTACTGGGCAGGACAACTGAAGCAGGACAATTCTCTCACAATGTTGTATGCGATGGCTGGTGCAATGCTACAGTTACTAAGTAGTAGGGTGGAGAGGACGTGTACCACCATGCATGGTTTTAGAGACTCAACAACTGTTATAGTAAGTGCTGCAGGAATGAATTAGGGTATGAAAAATCTGCCTTAAATGAAAAAAAACATATTAGTAGTCTTTTTTTAGTTTGCCCGAGAAATGGTTTAGAGATGACTTGATCAAATACCAGCAGAGCAAGGAAGCTCCAGGTAGCTGAGGGCTTGTTAAAGTAACAGACAAATGCGTAAAATGCAGAAGTGTAGCACACTCAAAGTAGATGCATAATATAACAGCAAGGAGTTATCTTAGCATGGAAGCAACTCATTTTGGATGGGCAGACTTTGCCATCTGGACTCTTGGCTACATAATATTCCAAAAGACATGACCATTGAGAAGTCAGTCACTCAAATGTTAGTATCCAGTGTACCTGAGATGATGAGGGTGTCCCACCTGGCCTGCCACAGAAAGGGTGCATATTTCCCATAAGGGCTGCACTGGATCTGCCAGTCCCTGGCTGATGTAGGGCATCTCATGGGGTAGTAGACTCCTAAGCATCCTCAGGTGAATTGAGCTGGAGTCAGCACTGTCATTGGAGCCTACAGGGGTTTCGGCAGAGCAGCAACTTTCAGGTGCCCAATGCACTGGCATCTATTGCCAGCTGAGACCACAGTATCATTTAGGTTGGAAGAGACCTTTTGAAATCATCTAGTCCAACCCCTCTGCTCAGGAAGGGTTAGTTGGAGCAGGTTGTCCAGGACCATATCCAGACAGGTTAAGGTGTTTGAGACATCTGCAAGGGAGGGTAAATATACCCTAGGGGACTCATGAACCTGAAGTGCATGCAAGAGACCAAGAAAGGTGCTTCATAGCACCTGAACCGATACTAGATGTCTCTGTTTGGGCAAGTGAATCCCACCCCTTGTGTCTGCTTGAGCATGTTCCATGCAACTTCAGTTGCAAGCTAGGCTCCAGTGTTGGCATTGACTAGATCTCCACTGACTCTAGAGGGAACTGAAACAGCGCACATACAGACATCAGTACTTGGGAATCGTAACCCTGACCTCAACCTGTACGTCTGCTGTCTGCCTGTCTGCTTCCTGAGTTTCTAAGTCCCGTGGTGAGGTGCAGAGGACTTTGCTGAGGGCACAGCTGGTGAACGGTCATCTTCTACAAAAAAAATCACAGGTGAATAGTCTTCTTTTGTAAAAGAGTCATAGAATGAGTTTCTCCCTTGCTGCTTGGTTAAAAAAAAACTATTACATATAAATAAAGATACCTTAAACAGATGGTCTCACAGTCTGTGACACAGGCATGATGTCATGACCTTTCTGGTTTAGATCTGGGGGTACCTGGATCTGGCTGCTGGAGTGCCTGTAAATCCTGCCCCAAATCAAAAAGCTAATATACCCAACATCTGTTTCTGATCTCACAGATCAAAAGAGGACTTGTGCCAGTCATGTCAGTTGAAAATGCGATAAAAATCAGAAATGGGCCATGTGTTCTGGCACTGAAACAGAAACAACCATGGAAGCAGAATGGTGACCATTCTCCAAAATGCAAGTGGCACTCAGGCAGTTCCTCCAGCCTCGATTGCAGCCTGTAATCCTGACAAAGCAATCATTCCTCAGCACAGCTCCCCTTTTTGTTCTGCCACCCTGAAGAGCCTGCAGCTTCGGATCCTCAGTCCCTCATGTGAAAGGAGACAGCATTATAAACTGTGCTGTCACCTCCTATTTTCGAAATGTAAATTCAAGGCTCTTTCCACAATGACTGGGAACAGTGTGGTTAATGCTTTCCAGCTGATGAGACTAGATCGAGCCTTTCAGAAATCATTAACTGACTTCTGAATGATAAACGGTATTTTCATAAACTAACTCAGCACCCAATTTTACTCTGTTACAATGCTTAAAGATTGCTTCTGACGCTGCAAAGTCCTTTTTTCTTAATATTTTAACTAAAGTATTGTCTTGTCTACCATTCTCTGGACAGCTTCTCATGCATATTTAAATTGAACAAACAAAACTCCTCATAATAATTCTGATGCTATTGTCCTATGATTTCAATAGGCGTGAAGACCACTTGGTATAGCTGATGACTGAGTTCAGTATTCTTACTACAGACAAAATAACTAAATCATGTGATTTCACCGAATCATCTGAATAAAAATAAAAGACTAACCACCTACACAATTCAACTAACAACCTATCAAGATGCACTCCCATGTTTATTATTGAAGTAAATCTGTGATTTAAATTCAGTGGCAAAATATTTGCAAACACTTATTCCATTATTGCATGCTCATTTTTTATCATAAGATGAATCAGATGAAGCTCAAGTAATGGTGTAGTTCCATGATGTTTAGTGCCACACATACACTTAGCATCAAGTTCTCCAGTCTTCTCTGTGCCCCTGCATAGAAACAGTGTGACTTCATCTCCCGTTTATTACAGATGGAGTGACAGACACAGATTTTACTACTGTCAAAACAGCATTAACACTTGGTGCCAGTTGGGTACTAAAATGCCGTGAACTTATCCCTCCATCAGATTGCCTGGTATGGTGTTATATTGCAGAAAAGATACCATCATTGACGTGTCACTGGGAAGAACAGAAACATCAAAGCTGCAGTGCAGTGACTGAAGAATAAAATGAATCTGATTCATCACCCTGAAAAATCCCATCTAAACCAAACCATCTTGAAGAGCCAGCACAGTTGCACCTTTTCAGCTAAGGACAATGAGGAAAGTTAATGTGCATGAGAGAGCGAGCAATTGCCACTCAGCCAGGCTCATCGGGAACATGAAAGGATGTATTGCTAGTTAGTATGAAAGCAAAGGAACAGAATAGGTGGGAGTAGCACAGGGTTTAGAAGGGTAATAGGGAGCAGAAGAATGAAAAGCAGTACAGAGAGAAACACTACAGAAGAGTGAGGCAAAAGGGAAGGCGATGAGAGACCTTTTCCATTTTTATACTGTTCTGTCTTCACAAAAAGCTCCATTTTCTAATTTCCTTTGAGTTACTTTAATTCAATATGATGAAAGTCTCTTTAGTACTTTTAGCACTGCCAGTCATTTGCTAAAGACAAATCCAGTCGAACAGTGATGGTGCATACATGTGTGTGTGTATGGGTATGTCTGTATATACACATGTATATGTATGAATACAGTCAGCCTTGCATAATTAATAAAAAATATGTGTAAGTACTTTCAGAAAAGTTTGCTACAGCTATAACAGAAGAATCTTTTAATACCTAGATTTACTATTGGGTATATGTATAAACTAACACATATTTGCATGCTTCTCCTTTGTGCTTATGTACAAATTATTTTTTCTATTAATAGTTACTTTCTGTATGGAGCTGAAAAGATCCATCTGCACAGTGTCACCCATTTACAATCCAGAGGTTGACAACTAGGAAGCTACGAAGTCAACTCAGTAACAAGCTTTTATCTATTCACATTTCCCTCAGAATTAACTTGTCATTACTTTTTCCACAACCAGCACAGAACTGACTCACTTAACTGGAAAAAATCCAGCACAAAAAGATACTGAATGTTTCTGAAAATTAATGGCTATATGTCTTATCCCTTTAATTTCCAGTTGGTGATTCTTTCTTGTGAGTCCTATAGGAAAAGTCTCAATAAAACTGAATACATGAATAATTTTTAATGAAATAAAATCATTATGTTATTCTCATTGATACACTGTTATTCCTCTGATTGCTTCCGATGGGTACCTGCAGGAAACACAAGGAAACCGCAGCAAGGTTGTGGCTTATGAATCAAAAGAATATTTTTGTACAGGACATGGTGAAATAGTTCTCTTCCATTCTAACATATTCCCTAATTCTTCAGGGATTTAAACACTTGCTTTAACTGCTACCAAGTAATCCAAGGTCAGGGATGGCATTATAAATCATTACAGTAAGTATCTCCACTTCAAAAGCTCTGTGAGATAACAACTGACCTCTGGCTTCTGATCTTACAGTTAAGCAGCTGAGACACGAGTTTATAGTTTGTTTTTAAAGGTCTGTGAAATAAATGTAGAGGAACTTCTGTTCATTTATTTGATCAGTTATAAAAAAAAGCTATCAATGCCAAGTGCCCTGAAATGCACGGATGAAATGCTAAGTAATAGTTAGATATAAGCATTATTGCTTTCCCTTGAAGAAAAGGGCAACTTCTCCAACTTTGACATGAAGAGACAATGTGCCTGAAGTTTCACAAATGAGCATTAAAAGTGCTTTGGTGTCTGTCCCTCCTGATGGTGGAAGGGGGATCCAAGCTCTCCGTTCCCTGCCCTGACATGGACATGCACATGCTGGTGCCTGGCCTTGCACAAGCAAAGGAGGTAGCAGGTGGCTGTTTGGCTACGTAAGCTGTCATAAAAGCCTTTTATCTCCTCTCCCTAAGCAAAGGCACATGCCCAGCAGACTCGTCTTAGCCAAATCCAGGCTGCTGACTGGCACCAAGAGAGCTCTGCTCTACAAAGGGGGTTAGTCCCCCATTCAACTCTTGTTCCAGCTGCACTGACACAAATTGCCTCTCAAGCTGGACTTCAGGGATGTCCCAGCTTTCCTGATGTGTAGTTACTCTGGGGCAATTCCAACGAAGCTAAACATTGAGTCAAAACAAAAACCCAGGGCAGAAGGTGTGGGGGGGAAATGTGCTGACAATCTGCCCTGATAATTCGACTCTTGCAGTCATCTGTGAAAAAGAGACTGTCATGAAGGAACTTTCCTCACTTTAGACACAGACAGAAATTAAAAGACAGATTTTCCTGCAAGGAGAGAGCCCTGAGTGCGATACAGGGCCGCCCTCAGCAGCACAGGATAATGGAGCTCCTCTGCTTCAAACTGTCAAGGGAAGGCCCCAGAGAGAGAGATGCATGTGAGAAACCTTCCTTACATCTAAACAAGCAGAAATATTTCTTCGTGCCTTCAAAGTAGTTTACTTTTTTCTGATGTTTTAGTCCTACTTGATATAGCATTTATAGCACCACAACGAAAGGTGGTGATGCATACTACTGGAATGAGAGAGGGATATTTTGCCTCATACCAGCTGAGCTCTTCGACGCATACATCCATGGCCCACTTCTTCCCTCAGTGGTGAATCTCATTCACCCCATTTTTGAAGGAGACAAACAGGGGTTGTAAATCATCAGAAGGCCTTGGCTGGACTCCATGAGGTTCCTGCCCATTTCTCCATCTGGTTGAGGTCTCTATGAAGAGCAGCCCTGGCCTCTCGTGTAGGGACTGCTTCTCCCGGTTTGGTGTCACCTGCAATTCCTCCTTCAATGGTGAGGGTAAAGTAGACCTCAGAGGTAACTTTTAAGATGCCATTTAGAAATAGAGACAGAGAAGGCACTGTCCTTTTCATGCATCTTGCCATGGCTGAGGGCCTGAGAAAGAGACCTCTTTTGCAAATGAGCCTGGAAGTAGCTTTAAACATTCCTGCCTCTGAGGTGTGCTTGTGTCCTGTCCTGAAAAACCTCCAGCTGTTGTTACAGCAGGATACTGAGATGTTCAGCCTCCCACTGAGGGCCTTTATTGACTTGCTAGAAACAGGAAGCAATTTCAAAGCCTTTTTTCATGCACCTATTGGCTTTCACATCAGTTTAAAGGATTATTGGGTCTTCAGATAGTGACTAATGATGTTATCACCCAAGAACTCATTAATCCTGAAAAATGTCTGCCATCCATGGAGTTCAGCAAAGAAACTGAAAAGAAGACATTATAGGAAAAGCAAGTATAATGTTCTTAATGAAATTCTAAGAAGATAGTATGAGCAATGCATCTTAGGGAGCGATAATAGATTTTGCTTTCCTAACAGTGCTGAGAAGTTAGCTCAATGAATTGCAAGAGAAAGGAATGGTATAAAAAGAGACGACACAAGTTTAAGACCTTGTTTCTGCAATTATTTCTGCAGAAGTCTGGGCCTAATATATTAAGACATTGACAAACTTGGGGAAGTCCAGTGGAGGCCACGAGGTCGGTCAGGGCTGGAACACTTGCCCTATGAGCAGAGGTGGAGGTAGCTGGGCTTGTTCAGCCTGGATGAAGGACAGCTTCAGGAGGGTCTCACAGCAGCCTGACCTTGCCTACCTGGAGGGTTATCAAGGAGCTGACCTGGGCTTTTCACAGTAGTGCACGGCAGGAGAACAAGAGGCAGGAGTCATAAATTGGAAGAATAGATTCCAGCTGGATATAAGGAAAGAAATTTCACTGAGGACAGTCAGGCACTGCATCAGGCTGCCTGGGGAGCTTGTGCAGTCTCCATCCTTGGAGGGTTCAAGACCCGATGGGATAAAGCCCTGAGCAACCCGGTGTAATCTCACAGGCGACCCTGCTCGAAGCAGGGGGTTGGACTGGGGGTACCTGAGGTCCATCCCGAAGCAGCTGCTTCTGTGATTCTACTTCACTTTGTGCAGCAGTTTGCTAGGACTTCTAAAGCAGATCATCACTCTAAAGATGAACACATTTTATCTTCACTGCTTTAGCTATGTCTGTCTTTACAATGAAACAAGCTAACTTGCCAGTCCATACTCATGTATCCAGATGATAAGAACCTAGAGACAGCCATAAAACCACCAGGGAAAAAAGCAAGGCATGCTACTTACAGTATAATACCAAATCCTCTTACAGCCTGTCCCCTAGCAGACAGATAGGGCTTTACATTAAGAGGTGCAACACCCTGGAAAAGGAGTAATGACTACAAACAACAATTTCTAACAATTCCTGCAAGTGGAATGAAAATCCCCCCCAAGTCTGTCTGATCTCTGCTGTCGAAGCACTCCCATTCATACTAATCTATTCTGAACATCACATTACTCCTTCACTGCGAGCTCCTCCATTCACACAGGCGCTCCTCCAGAATTATGTTGAGAACATATTGCAGAAGTGCTGCATTTCAGAGCTAAAATACATGTGCTAAGCCAGACAGACATTTTCAAGAAGAGAACACATATATGAAGTTTAAACTGCTCTGTACATGGCTGAAAAATCTGTATTCTCTGCAGGACTACATCCCTAATCCTTTTGCAACCATATCTGCAGGGTGAAAAGCTTCAGGCCATCAGAAAAGATGGTGCTTCCTCTGCCTACGGCAAGAGCATATTGTTGTCTGTAAGTAATGCAGGTTGTTAAGAAAAAAAGCTTATTTATTTTTGCACAAATACGGTTATGAAAGTTATTAAAATAACACAGTAATGAGCTTGAGCTGACTATGTATATTACATTTTCATGCTCGTTATGAAAACTAATGTCAGCTTAAATATACGCATACACTTAAAATGTAGACAGCTCTCTGCAAATGAAAAGTATATGGAAAAGAAATTTAGAGATAAAATATTCTGTTATAAATCCACAGAAGAAAGTCTTATCTGAATTACTGACTCAGGTTGCTGAGATAAAGAACCATAGAAGCCAGTAGAATCTTGTCAGTAAGGAGTTTGACCTGGTTTTGCCTCAGAATTGGAAGGCCACCTACACAAATTTTATACTGGTATGGAGATGCAGTGTATTTCCAAAGGTAGCCTGGCTTGTACAAATAAAGTACGGAGATGCAATGTATTTCTGAAGGCAGAGTGGCTTGTACAAAGGAAGGAATAGCTGTCCATAGAGTAATATAAGATTAGGTGCATTAATGCTGGAGGACTTTGTTTTATCAAATTGATTTATACTGATTTTGGAAGTGCTCAAAAAACATAAATGTTCTTGGGATCCTCTAGTTGCTGTCTCTCTCATTCTTCCAGTTTGTGGTCAAGCAGAAAAAAAAAAAAAATCTTTCCTGAAAGCAAAAATAAATTATTTTATACAGAGTATTATATTCAAACTACCAGAGCAAAAACTAAAACCTAAATGGAAAAAGAATAGCAGAGATTCCATTTCTGGGATGGAGTGATCTTCTCATGACTGAGCAATTTAATACGTATGACTTGTAACTTCTGTACAGGGGTCTGCCATCTTTTTAAATGCCATTAAACCTCAGCGACAAAATACCTATTAAGAAAGCGGCTGTTGTTGAGAAAGAGATAATAAAAACCAGGTAGATTAACGAACTGTATGGGAAGCCTCACTCCAGAAATAATGAAGCTCATAAACTGAGCGTTGCCATTTACATCCACATCCTAAATCAACCAAGCATTTTAATACACCCAGCTCTGACCAAGAGCGATTTACCAGCCATGGAAAACATCAGTCAGAACTTAATAAAATTTTGCATACGCTCGATCTCTGATATTAGGTCATACATAAATAGAACAACAAAGTTTCAAATGACATTTCTTTTCTTCTTCCTTCAGAATCATTGAATATCTAGGAAACAGGACAGTAGAGTTTTTACTTCCTATAAGTCCATAGAAATCCCTAATGAGGCCCACATCACCCATTTGTACAAAGGATCATGTTCAGATAACAAGTGGGGATGGGATTTTGTGCATGGTAGGAATATACCCTAGACACTAGACCTGCAGTTATAGGTCATAAATAATCTCATGGATCTATAGTCACTCCAGAGCCTGCCAAAAGCAATTGCTTCTGGACTGCTAGAGCTTCCAAACCCACCTACTCAATGCTTAAAACTGACAGTTGAGCATCTGGACCAACATTATGGCAATATGAATATAGTATCATCTGTGTCAATAAGCATCCACTAATATCTCTGGCTATTGATTTTTGCTATCATTTTAGAACATAATTTTATTTCAGTTATTGGATTTTGGAAAAGGATTATGGAGATAAGAGGCTGGTGTTTGAAATAATCATTTGAGATGAAAACCAGAAACAATGAAAAATTCTGCAGCTACTCACAATATGCTCAGTTATTTTAAAACAACTGACTTTATTACATACAACTACAATAAACACATTCTTACCTTTTTAATATGGATGTGAATATATGTATATTCAATAACTGATTTTCATTTGCTGTATAATCACTGATCTCTTGTTCAAATGAGACACCATTTTGAATGTAATGAATTCTAAAAATTATCAGGTTTGGGCAAAATAGAATCATTCTTGGAATATAATTCACAGCAAAATCAAAACATTCAGGTAGCTGAAGAAGTGATGCATTGTAACAACCTGTTCAAACAACAAACTCTTAAATAACCAATGGAATGTTAAAACCTCTTCGTGCTACTAAAGTCCGTGAGATAAATCAGCAGCCCATTTTAAACCTACAGCTAATGAGAGTTAATAAAATAACAGAAGTATATTCACAATCTCAAGATAAAATTGTATCTTTGCGTCAGTTAGCTCAATTTTCTTATATAGTCTAGCTTTTTTCCACACAAATAATCTTTCAGAAATATAATCTCATTTGTTTCCAAGTGAAATACTGTTCAAGACTGGATACTGAACTAGCTGAAGCATTAATTTGTAAAACTTATTATTTTAGGGTTTTGTGCTGTAAGAGATGTCTTTTATTTCCATTCAGGTAACTCCTCTAGAAACTATTAAATTATGAACTGCTGAAATGGCTGAAATTGTGAGGACCTCAAGCAACTCACTCAGGCCAGTGGAATATTTGCATTCCCTTCAGTTGCCTTCAGATCAAACCCTTAACCCACCACCTAAGCTTCTGAGATCATTCCCACCCCCTCTGGTGACCCATTCTGAATGTGATTCTCAGCCCCTGACGATGGTGTCAGGCATATGTTAGGTCCTTTCTCACTCAGGAACTAATACCACAGGTTACTCCGTGCTTACTAGATGCATCACCTGTCTCAGCTACACAGTATTGCAAGGCTGAACTCACTCATAAAGTACATAAGGGAAAATTCATGCCAGTGGTGATTTGACCCGATTTCTATATGCCTCAGTTCACTAATTCACTGAATGAGAAATAGTGCCATCTAACCCGTAAGTAAATGGAAATGTTTAATGATGTATTTAAACAGGTTTTAAATTCCAAGCTGGATGAACAGGCAAAATTACAAGAGAGACTATGAAATAAAATCCTGCCAAAATTCTGTTTGCATCATTTAAAATGTTTTAATTCTATAATGTTGAGACAGGTTTCCCCAAGCACCCAGAAAATAGGCAACTCAGTAAAGGAGAGAGTGGGAGCAAGCCTTTTATGAGAAAGGCTCACCCATTTCTAATGCCAGGAATAAATGAAAATTGAGAGGCATTATGAGTGCTCACCTTGGCTTTGCTCCTTTACAACACTCACGGATCTACCTGTCTTTTAATTGAACTCATCAGTACAAAGGGATAACATTACTCTTTAAATATCCACCTCTAAGTTTACCTTTGAAACTTATTTCCAATTTATACCTTCATGTTTAAAAATCAATCCTGCTTTCCCCAGTGCCATACAAAAGAAGAGAGCAAATTCCTGCAACATTTCCCAACAGAGTAAATTGATCCTTTACTGAAGAGCTAATAACACTTTTTCCACCTTATCTTTCCGGGGTTTCTTTATGCCTGGACTGTCTCAAGAATCCCACCATTTCTCAACAAGATTGTATTCCTAACCTCTTTCTACAAACTGAACCAAACTTTTTTCCGAAGAGCAGGAGCAAAATGCTTGCAGTAAGATAAGATCAGCTTTCCACAAAAAGCTTCCACTCAAAAATGAACTAGTGGGGATGATTTATAAACCACTGCAAAAGTTATAAAAAATTTATTCTGTTTAGATAACTAGTTTCATTTTTTCTGTATTCAAGTTTAATTTTGCCCTTATTAAAACAGCTATTTTTTCTATTCATTCACTTGATGAATGGAGATAATCTGGCACAATTTTTGCATCAGATTGCTGCAATAACTGTCTCGGAGGCTGTGCCCAGCCTGCAGCTGCTCAGCTGGGGGCTGGCAGATGAATCCTCAGTCCCCAGCCCATGATGTTCTCCAAGCAGTCACTGATTTGGGTGGCTGATGGGCAATGGAGGTGGTCTCCAGGCTATGGCACCTCCACATTGTAGTGTGGTCACTGCTGCTGGCATATGTAAACTTACTGCCGGCCTCTCTGCAATGTACATAAGCATGTAAACAAGAAAGAGTTAGCAGCCAGCCCATGGTAGATCCCAGAGTCCAACTGTGAAACCACCAGCATGCCCACAGTGGCCTGACATTATTCCAGAGACCAGAGCTATTTAAATAAGAACAAGCGATCACTTTGCTCCTGTCCAAAACGGTGACCCATCAGTGGGATGACTGTGCCTGCTGATAGTCTGGCAGATGCGGCCAATCTGCTTCCCTGGCACAGGACGGCTGGCCACGTGTGAGCTGCTGGCAGGAGGCAGCTTGGCTGCACGTCAAGCAGGTGCGAGATGTGAAGGGGATGGAAAACAAGTGATGCTGCCTACAAAAATAACTGGAGCTTTAGTACATCTAGTGCAGGCTCAGGGGTGACCTGCATATGGCATGGCAATGATTTTAAGGCAGTGGTAGGAGGTTTATGAGCATGTGCTTCACAGATGCACGCTGGGCAACAGGTCACGGTAGCTCTGGGAACAAAGGAACGAGAAAAAAACCAGAAATGGTCTATTCTACATCCTCAGTTTGCAAGGACAGGTGCTGTAAAGCAGACATAACATTAGGGCTCTGTGTTCATTTCCTTTCGATTACAGTGAAACATTAAGATAGGGCTTAGTTTCATGGAACTGTGTCTGGCTGGACCTGTACCAGCTGCCTGATGTGCTTACTTAAGAGTAATGTGGTCTAGATTCATTTCTCAGAGACTTGTTTCCCATTACTCTTTTATGTGCATACCAGAGGAGTACTGTGCAGAATCACCAAGAAAGGATACTGAGACTGCCAAAACGAAAGTGCAAGAAGCATAACAAAAGCAGTTCTTTGCCAGCATTGCCCCCAAGTGCAAAGCCAACACTGGTTAAACGATGTGTGACAAATGTGCAAAATGCACTAGGTCACTTGTAAGAGAGTTAATTCTGTGCCCTCTTCCTGGAGGAGGTACAAATTTCTCACTGCCTAGATAGGACAAGAATTACTTTTGCTGCTTCAGTTTCACACATCAAGCAAATCTGGGTTAGGGAGGTGATGGGAGCAGGAGGAGGGCAAGTTGAAATGGCCACCTAGTTCCTTGCTCTGGAAATCAGGGCTGGGTGTCCTCACTGAGGTGCACAGATGGGTGTTCTTCTATCACAGGGTCACACTGGAAGAGTAAGTTGTCCAGGCTAGTGTTTCACCCACACATCCTCAGGAATGTGGATTTATACACAGAGTACCTGACTTCAGCTTTGAGAGCCAGAGGTGGTTTGGCTACAGATATATCCTTGGCAGGGGGAGTTGGGGAAGGCAGGGGAAACAGGTCAAGTGATAATATCACGAGAAACTCTCTCTTGGCTCATCTCCTGTTCTTCTCTGTTCGGAATCACAGCATGCTCAACTGGATCTTTCCAGCCCAGAGCAACAAACCTAATTTATAATGTTAATTGCTTTTCCTTTTCTTCTCCCCCAGCTGGCAGAGGGACCTGTACCATATCAGTAATGCTTTGTGTTGTGCTTGCAAGAATGATAATAGAACCAACAAAGTGATTTTATTTCCTGCTCTGTGCACACTGCAAAGGAAGTTCAGTAGGCAGTATTTTGTCTTTATTTATTTTCATTCTGAGCTTTTGCCTGAGATCAGAAATTATTTCTGCTGTATTTTGTTTGCTTTTATTATATGGTTTTCTGAATTTTCTCTTTTCAATTGTCACATAGAATGGTTTTTGGAAACTAGCCAAGCTTGCTGAAGCTTTGCTATGGATGTAGAAAGACAAAGGATGCTGTGGGACAGCACACAGCAAAGCCTGCTTGTAAAGCCTACCAACAGATTGGAATAAAAGAAGATGACTTCTATCACATGTATCAACCAAGATATACGTACATCTGGGGCTGGATGTAATGAAGATTTTAGTTACAATTGCCTGCCTTTAGAGGTAAGCTAAAGATTCAACTCAAAGCAGAGACACCCTCAAATGTAGCCTCACATTCAGTAACAAAGTTCCCAATCCTAACATCTACAGAACCAGCACAAGTCTTTTCTGCCTTCTTTGCTATTTTACTGGGTTATGGAGAAGAATTTCAGAGTCATATTTGTGCCCAACTTACGGAATGAACCTGCCATCATACATTTGGAGATATATGCCATTGTCCTGTCCCTCTGAAAAGGATATCTGACTGAGGAACATGCCGTACATTCAAATTCAAGTTTTGAAAACTTCAGAGACTGCAAAATCTTAAGAGGTGGTCCAGGTGACCTGCTAAGTACCGGTGTGTTAGACTTGGTGAAGGAAAAGATGAGTGGAATTGACTTCAAGAGGTTTTGGTATGAGCCATTTAGAACTGACACTACCAGTCCTCCTACGGAGAAGTCAGACTAAACAGTCCCTCCTGATAGGAAAGATAATTAGCCTCTAATTATTATTTAATGTTTTATATAAAAATTGCAGGGTTTTTTCCTGAGGTAATTTCAATATTGCATGCTTGTATCCTTCTCAAACATTATGCTGCAGAAGGAAAAATTCAGTTTTCTCCTTTATAAAACTTACAGTCTAAGGCTGCATGTGGAAAAACAATGCACAAATGCATGAAAATTTTGGCTTCTCCTTGCAGAAGAGGACTTAAAAAAATTCCTGGTTCCACTACGGTGACTTTGATTTTAGCATTATTTTCTTGTCCGCTGAAGGGTCTGATGAGGAGACGGTCACAGCAGATAGCATGGAATGCTATGCTGTGCTCCAAAGAAGGCTGTGAGAGAGCGTGAAATTAGTTCAGCTAGTGTTTGTGCTAAATAACATTAATTTAAGTACACTTTTAGTGTGGAAAAAACCAAGTGCTGGGACCATTTCAGCCTTTGAGCAATACAACTGATTACGGCCATGCGTACAGAGCTGTGATTGAGCCAGCTAGGAGAACCCGGGGCTGTAGTTTTCAGTGCTCTCCCAAGGAAGAGCAGGGTGTTACCTCCTCCTGGGGAGTGAAACGGTGGTGAACCATCCATGGGGACTTCAGTGGATCAGGAGATCAACCCCACAGGGAGCTTCTGCCTCTCAAGGATAGCTTGAAATCACCGGCCTGCCTTTAGGGCCATCAGCATTTTACAAGCTCTGGGTTAGTGAGTTGTGAATCCAGACCTTTCCTTAATACATCCAGTTAATTACATAAATCCCAAGGCTTTTATATGGCTCCGTTCTCAACTAGGAAAACGGCAAGTGATGGTATGGGTCAGAAGACCCAGAGTTCAATTTGCACCACTGGAGATGGAAGCACCAGATTCAAAATTCACACCCAGATCTGCTAGTAAGTAATGTCAGGGCATTTCACGTGGGAGTGGATTTTGGTTTTAACCATCCATCACCTCCTGGCTGCAAACGTGCATTAAAAGCAGCTGTAGGGTGCTCACAGTTGCTCAGAGCCTGCGTCCCTGCAGGCAGGACTAGCAGAGCATCCTGGATCTGTCTTCATTGCCACTTTGTACAAACTAGCAGGGGCTGCACCCTGCAAGAGCCCCTTTAACCCCCTGGTAAATCTGGAGCCGGCAAACTTTCCCTCCTTAGGGAGTGGTGAGGAGAAACTCAGGCTACTTTGAGCTCACATACTCTCATGCATCCTTTGCAATTCATAGGCCAGGTCCTACATGGGCCAAATAGAGATGAAGGTCTTTGTCAGACCAACTTCTTTAGCAGCAGGAGGATGTGGGGATGGCTCTGGTCACTGCTAAGTCTGGGAGTGTCTAGGGAAAGAGTACTTGAAGGCACAGTTAGCAAGGGACATTGCAGCACTGTAACAGACCTAAAATTCCTCAGGAATGGGATCAGAGGGCAGAGATGTCTAGAAAAGAGGAAAATAAAGCAATCTAGTGAATCTCACAAAATTAGTTGAAGTATTCAACTGTCAAATGCAAATCTTGCCACTAAAGAAAGTGTTAGTGAAAGAGGTTTTGTACGTACTGATTCTAGCACTGTCATTTCATCCCCAAAATATGGTTTGCACAGTTTTCTTGCCATCTTGTCTTAGGTTTATCTCAGATCACATTTTTCCTGTGCTAATAAACTCCCTTTCTTCCTACTGGAAAAGTTAAGCGTTTTCCACTCTGCTTCAGAACAGTAAACATGAACTTAAATCCACCTCTCACTGATAGTTAACTATTTTGCAGAATTATTCCTTCAGTTTTATTGTACTAAAAGGGAGGTGAGGTCCATGCAGTAGGATATGTAAGCAATATTGTCCAAGACTAAACCTAACAGCATCCAAATCGTTTCCCATTCCAGTGCCTAGGAACCTACAGATATTATTATTATTGTTATTTTTAAATAGTGGTAATTCCTACCATCAAATCATCCCAGACATTTCTTTTCCAAATTTCTTAAGTGCTCAGTCTCCTCTGCAATGCACAGCATTTCTGTCTCCCACAAGGACCAATGTGCACGCAGGTACCTCCTGCTGTTCGAGGCATTTGGCTCACGCAGCCGTTCACAGGAGGAGAAATCTCAGTTCTTCTGATGTTTGTCTCCTCCTCTGTGGAAGCTCCTCTGCAGTGGGGAACGTCATGTCAAGGGCAAATTTCCTTCTCTTTGTTACCTAAAAATTCACGGTGATATTGAATATTCATATTTGCATGTATGCTAGTATAATGTGCAGAGCGTATTGGCTAGTATCTGCCTCTTATTGATTCATTTTCAGCTACCCCAAAAATGAGAGACTTGAAGTCATTTGCTAACTAAGGCTCTTATTTTAAACATAGTTTCAGAAAAGCCAGTTAACAATTCACTTCCAGTGTAATGATCACTGGATTCATTAAATAAACACTACATTACACAAATCCATAGTTATGACTCTCTGCAGCAAACAGAAATCTAAAGTAACATTTTGAAACAAATCACAAGAGGCAAGACGAATATTGCGTGGGGAGAATGTAAATATACACCACAGAAAGAATGGTGACTCCATCCTGTCCTCATGGTAAAAACATGAGGAAAAAAAGACATTGAACTATTAATAAGACTATCCTATTGATGTAGACAGAGTGAGGCAAATGTCATAACATCTTCTGTAAAGAACTCTACGTTAATTGACAAACATGTTCCATTTGCCCAGTATATTCAGAGCATTATTGTTAAAAAAAAATAATTGAAAATGACAAAACCTATTACCAAAAATTACTTGAAGACATGTTTTTTTTTTCCTGGCTCCATATTATGTCTCCCTCCCGGGAGGATTCAAGGTCTACAAAATCCTTGGCAGCATGGCAATTTTTTTGTCACCCTCTCCATTTGGAGGTGATTATTTGGGGCAATATAATTAGAGGTTTTGCATACAAACAACAGTAATACACGATTGAAAATTTAAACTGGCAGATTTCAGGGGAAGGAGTGTTTGCTGAAAATGTGCTGTGCTCAATTCAGCTATTGAAAAGATTTCAGAATGGACTTTTTAGTTCTTTCATCTGGAACAGGATGGAAAAGACATGCCATGGTTGTATGTTCAAAAGGTCCAAAAGCAGAAATGCACAAATAAACAAAAGAGAACCTGACTAAACAAATGGCTCATGACCAAGACTTAAAAATTAGTTTTGCTTCACAGAACCATAGGCTACAGCAAAAATTAATGAGTAGGCTGGAAGCAAATGCAGTTACCACTTCTAATCTGCCCATTACATTTACATACTATATGCTCTGCAAAACATGCCTGTAGGAGTTGCATCTCTCACCTCCTGCTTTGTTTGTTTTGTTTCACTGGTGCTGTTGAACATGTAATGCAATTCTCTGGAGGAAAGACTAAAGGCTTCTTTTTTTCACCATGCATCTGTGTAATGCTCTGTGTCACGGACACAGCCAGTCACAGCTCCTGGGCTCTCCTGCACTGCAAATGGTAAATGACTTTCCAAAGAAATGTGCAGAAAGGTTCTCCTGTTCCCCAAAATGTACATTGAGTTTATGATTTCCTGGAGATTCATAATCAACATCCAGAAGGCTCTGCAAGTGGAGGGCATCTGGGAAACATGCAGTAAAACTGAGATTCCTCTCCTTCCCTTCAGCTATTTGAAAAGCTGTAGGCTGGCCCTTAACAAGCACCTCCAGGCACCTCAGCCATCCTAAGAAACTGGAGAGAACTGAAATGACTTGCCCTCTGTATTGAAAATAAAGGGAGCATGGCCAAATAGCTAGGTAAAGGTAGGTAAAATTTAAATTTCTCTTAGAATGGCTGGAGGTAAGGACTTTACCAAGAGGCAAAGATAGATATTACTCTCCCCTGTGAATCAGAAGAATCCAGTTCGACTGAGCAGCGCTATTCCACGTGTGCTGCAAACAGTGCGAGAACAGAATTGCTTTGTTAGTATGGAATTTTAATTATCTTCTGTAGCTAATGTTCTTAAGTATCAGTTATTCCCCTAGTATACATGGTTCATCAATATTGAATTTAACTGACGTTTTAGTTAAACTGTATTTTCCAGCTTAAACCTTGTAACTTAATCAATATGCACTTACAATGCTTCCCTAGTATGATGTGAGTACAATACCTCTAAACTTGCTTTCCAGATAGCTGAATCTTAGCTGAAGCTAAAAATGCCCAGTACTTTCAGCAGCAGCAACTGCTCCGTGAATTCAGAAATGTGTTTCAAAACAGATTGCACGGTGTAATCCATCATATGTATTGAAGTAGGTCAATATAAATTGTAAGAAGTAGCTGGAAATTTAGATATGACTTGTTTACCCTGATTTGTACAGAGAATTAGGAAGGGGAATTTGTCAATTTAAAACATTTGTTCTGTCATTAACAGAAATAATGAAGCTTATTTTCTGATGGAGTTGTATAGAAAAGAAACCTAATGGAGTCCTTCCTTCCCTCTTGGGATCATTAAATCTGTGTGGTCGGCCAGCTGCATTATTAAGTAACAGACAAAACATGGAAATGCCTGGAGACAAATGGAGTTGAACTTCTATTACATTAACTACTGTACATGTAAGCAAACAACATTCCCCACACCGGAAAGCTTACATCCACAAGAAAACACTTAGGGAGAAGGGCGTAGAGACAACCCTTCAGTGTCCTGACAGGTCCTTTAGTGATTTTTATTTCTTTGCAGATGATCTAGGGTCCAGTCCTAAATCCAGAGAAGTCAGTAAAATAACGAAGGAAAGAAGGAAGGAAAGAAGGTAGGAAGGAAAGAAAAGAAAAAAAGAAAGAAAGAACAAACTAACTTATCAGGATTTCCCTTCTACTTATTCTGTAAAGCTATCCTAAAACGAACAAGTCCTTTTCATTTTATTAAAAAAGTATATCAAAGCAATAGAGTAGTTTGATCCCAGTATAAGAGAACATTTTACCTCTTATTTTTTATTAAATAATCCCTTTCAGCTAATAACAATCCTATTTTCTAAGTAAGAAACTGGAAATTCTCTGTATGACCATTCTATAGAAGAACAGCAGTAAGTTTGTTTTTATTTCTGCAGGGACAAAAAATTGGAGCCTTTCATCAACTACCATTTATCTCCTCTTTTTATGAGGATGCAAGTAAACAATTATCAGTGAAGTTCAATGACCAAGGCGCTGCATAAATTTGCAGTAGAAACTAACCGTGACTAATTAATCTGACTAAATGTATGGTTTCAAATAATCCTCAATGCCAGTAGTTCTTTCTCAATCATTTGCTTTTATATTAGAATTTCATCTATCCTTCATGCTTGCTATTTGAAATTGCACCCAAAAGAGCCATTTTTTTACCTGGAAATTTAATGACATTTTGTAAATACAGCCTCAGGTACAGAGACAAAAGCAAATACTCTATTGCTATAGATGAGCACAGTTTCATGAGAGTAGTGAACCAATGCCAACAATCTTTAGGAAATTTGGTGAAGATAATTAAGGAACAAGTTTAGGGGACTCAATGGATCAAACTGAATTGCTATAGGTCTCTATCACTTCTCTAAGAAAGTTCTCTCCAACCTATTCTTGAGGGGAGGAAAAGGGGAAAGATGGGTTCTGTACAGTGGTTTTACACCGGTTTTTCATTAACTTGTTTATAAAGTTTTGGGGTGTTTTATTTTGAACAGTTTTTTAGCCATTTTAGACCTTCATTCCCTATACTTCTTTTGTTGTCTTAATTCCCCAAACTCCCCTGAGACGCACACATAAGGGTGGAAGAACCTCAAATGTCCATGCAGAATGAATGATTTTAATGTTGATGTTAAATCTGGTACTTCATTGCCACAGTGGGTGAAGAGCTCTGCTGTGCTCTCTTTGACCCCTGGAGCCCGGGCTGAGCCTCGGGACACCCACACTGTGGTCGAGGCAAGGAGCCACCAACCTATTTGACAAATTCTCCATTGAGGGACCAGTTTTTAAAAAAAGACAACCGCAACCTAAAGGTGTTTAAAATGTTAAGGGCATAAGTAGCTGTGTTAAAGTCTAGAAGTTTCAAAAACATCGTACCACTAAGAGCTGAGTGCTGGCAGGGGCACTAAATTTCTTCCCATATTTACCCTTCAACAAGCATATGAGTTGTCTGGCACATTGAAAGACCTGCAAGGCCCATACAGAAAACTGGCAAAACACTACCCCAAGATGTAATCAAGTGGATACAAAGAAGTACAATCCCTCCAACTGATGTTTCTGGTGCAAAGCAGCTAAGCACCGAAGTGCCTTCCCTTGTATGAGCTGGTGTCAGGAAGAGCCTGTAAATAGCACCCAAAATCTGACCCTGTTCCCCTTTACACCTCCCCAGCAGCCAAGAGCCCTCCATACATTTGGAGAGCTGTAAGCAGGCTGCTACTCAGTCCAAGGTTTGCCCCCATGTATTGGTGTTAGAAGCAGAGTTATCCCACTCCACCCACAGCCAACAAACATGCCTGTCTGAGTCGTCCCTGCAGCTAAGCTGTTCAGGTGCTGAGATGTTCGGGGGGCCTGGCTCCACAGGTGGGAAGGAAGGGCTAGCTAAATAGCTTCTAGTACTCTGTACTCAAACAAGTAGTGGGTCTTTTTCATCTTCCTCCCCACCCCACCCCCGAATGCTAGAAAACTTAACTTGTCATTGTTATGGATTTGTAACAAATACACATTTGGTTTTGGGAAAAAAAAAAAAAAAAGAAATTAAAGTCTAATTATAAAATAAATATACAATCAGTTACTTATTTTAATACCTTTCTCTTCCCTGGATTTGAACTAAAATGCTCAGGAAAATCTCAGGTTGTTTGCAGTACTGTTTGTCTCTAGATGACAAGTATGGAAAAGAATGCAGTTTAAGGACCCAGTCCCGCAAATTGCAGGATGTGCATAACTTCTTTGGCTTACAAGGGCAACCTAAATTACAGTACCTGCTTGTACAAAATTCACAAGCTGACAAAACACAGCTGAGTTTCCACATGAACACATTTCAGCATTTCCTTGGGGGAAACAGGGATGCATTGGTTGCAAATAGTAATTTCTGAAGTCCAAACCATTTCTGAAAAACTAATAGAGGCCTAAAGAAGTTGGAGGTATCATAGGTGAGATTCTGATCATAACTAACCCAGAGCAAGTCTGGGATATTTCCACTGGGTACAGTGGCAATATTCAAGATTGGTGCAGGTTAACAGCCTTAAATCCCAAGCCTTAAATCCCTACTTGTGTTCAAGAAATGTTTAGATTTTAGAAATGAGAAGTCACAGTCTGTTTGCCATTGTTTTTCCTTTAAGACAACAGTGAGGGTTTTTTCATGTAAGAACGTATACACTATGTTGGCCTTTAGATCTCTTCCTGCAGGGGAAGTTACAGTAAAGCAAGTCTGAAAAATATCTATTGGTTAGAAATCAGCTTCCTGAAGGGGAGAAGATTTTTTTACTTTTAATCATTTTAGTGCTTATTGCACCAGAAATGTAAGATGTCATTCCTAAGCTTAACAAGTTCACCTGTCACATGCAAGTATCTGTGATTGCCAGGACTTGGATGAGGATGGGGCACTGGCTGACTCTGCAGCACCCTAGAGGGGGATTCTGTACAGTAAATGCACAGAGCATTGCCCAACAAGACTGAAAAAAACCAGCATGTCATCTAGGCTGTGAGCTTTCCAGCTCAGCTCAGCTGTAACAGCAAATAGTCTACCTGGTTTAGGGAAAATTTGTTGTAGCATCCCGAACATAACACTGATAACACACACAATTAATTTGTTGTATTGTATTTCAAATAACTGAAGTCACAAGGTTATTGGGTTTTTTACTTATCCTCTAGGTTTTGTACCACGTCCTTCTTACAGAGAGGCTGCTTATACAAGGGGAAAGTTCGAGGATGGCTATAAATGGCAGAGTCATGGGGAGATAATTCAAAGCAGTTGGGAATCCACAACAGGATTTACACTATCTAGTTATTTTTCAGCCTGTTTTTACCTTGCACGTACCATACATGCATTTATATTTCCAAATTTTGTACGTCCAGTTACCAATGTTAATAACAGTATACATTTAATTTCTTTACTTTGGAGACTCTTATAAGAAACGTAACCTTACAGTAGCTGTAAAACAGACTATGCTTTACATGCTATGACTCAGATATCTCTGGGCCAGTCTTGCAAATACAAATCACAGCACAGAACCTAGTCAACAGCATAAAGTACTCAGACCTGAATGGTGCAGGCCTTCAATGAATACACCATTTTACCCCTTCCTATTTATATACCCATTGTGCTGTGTGTGATAAAGCAGTAGTCAAAAACAAGAGTGCAGCTGGAGACTCATAATCAAATTTGGATAAATTTTCCCAATTGTTTGTTATGCAGAAATGTATCTCCTATGGTGTCTGGGTTACAAAGACATTACTGGCACCTAGGAGATTAGCAGAAAGGGTTGAACCAGCTGATAATTAGAGAAGCGCTGTCTCTGCTTGCCATTTGCCGTCCCCAAGGCATCAGCTTTTCCTCCTGACAGCAGTCTTCTCTTTCAAGAATAAAAGATGGTTTGGGCTGTCCATCACCTTCCAAGATTTTGGGGGGTTACCTTCATGCAAGTTTCCATGTGTGGACACCTCAAACTTTCTTCCCTGAGTTATAAATACATCAGCGCAGCCCACTCACAGGAGCAAAGCACAGGCTCCTGGTTCACAAATAGGATTTAAGCAAACAGAAAAAAGAATTTGTGAGCCCTTCTCAGAGACTTCAGCCTGAGTGCAGACACCTTTCCCTCTCTGAGGCGGCTCTCTGAGGCACTGTGACCACTACAGTGTCTGAGCACAAGGGAGCACGGATGGTTCAGTCTGTCACAGAGTCTGCAACAGCTTGATTTAGGGATTGCAACCTTTTCTTCCCATTGCATCTGCAGGGAGCCAGGAGCTGGAGCCTCAGAGCAGATCCTCTCAATTTCTGAATGTTCGCTTGAACTTAGATGCCATGGTAGTCATACGGCTTAACTTAGGTACTTATGAGGTGCCCCTCTACACCCCCCACCAGCTCTGACTTGATCTCTCAAGCAGTGACCCACCCCACACCTCCGCAGAGCCCAGCAGAGGTCCCTGCCTCTGGAGCTCCCTTGCCAGGAGGAACAATGAGTGTCACAAACTGTAGGCTTTTTCTTTGAGCAGAGCTTGGGGAAAAAAGCTGGGCCTCATTTGTATTGATGTGAACTGATAGTAAAATAATTACAAAATGCAGAGCTCATATTGGAGAAGACTGGTGTTAGAGCAATTATTGTTCTAAATTGTTTTGGAGGATTTGGGGAAAGAGTATGTGAAAAGCAGTAACGTCAAAGAACAAGCATGCTTTGGCTGTCGAGGTAGCTCATGTGACTGTGCGTATATCTATGCACAGCAGACATTATAAAGTAATTCAAAGAGCCTTGATTGATCAGCCAGCCTTTAGAGATCAAGGCTTCTGTGCATAATTTCTCAAAACAAAGCCATCTTCCTGGCACAAATTTGCTTTATCAATTTTGTTTGAGCTCGCTAAATAAACACATTACAAATATTCCATTATCTTTCACTGTCTGTACTAGCAGCACAGCATTTTCACTACCGAGATAAACATTTATAAAAGTGGATCTTTGCATTAGCCTATTATCATCAGCTTTTAATAAAACAGATTACTATCTACCAGTGGGAATATGATGGACCTACACAATCAGGCAGACAAGTCAATTTTTTTCAGTAGCTGCCCTTGTTATGTTCTTGTCTCACAATAAATGTGAGATTATTTATCCTTCAATGAAACAAAGTAAATCTAGTTTACATTACCATGGAGAAGAGCCCATACAGATATGTGTTGCTGAATGGGTAACTTGGGGTACATTTACATCAAGCTTAGCTTCTGGTAACTTTCTGTTGCACCCATGCCAGCAGCTTACCTCATAGTCTGTGGAGGGTTGCCCTGAATCCAGAGACCTGCGATGAGAGTATGATTCTGTCAGACATACCACTGTCTTCCAGTCTATCTCATTACCCATTATGTCTAGGTATCTAGCAACAGCTAGTAAAAGCCTGCCTTTCCCTTGTTATGAGATAGATAGTTGTATAATAAATGGTTTCCAAACTGCATACTGCAGAAGTTGTCTAAGGAAGTTATAACCAATGTCAACCTGTAGTACCAAAACCTTCTCAGCAAAAAGGACTGAGTTCATGTTGTAATTATTATTATTATTAACAAGACTTAAGCCTTTCTAAGTCTACCCAGGAATAGGTTTGCACTTCAACAGGACCTTTGCAAATCAAAGACTAATACCGTAACACATGGCATGGGAAATCAGAAGATGATACTTTGACTAATTAACAAATTAAAATTTACATTTCACACCCACTGATTCACCTATTCTCACTAGGTCTTCAATAAGACTGAACAGAATATAAGAGAAAACTTCACCCTGAAAACATTTGCCATGTTCAGTAAGATGCCTAGAGGACATGGTCTGTCCTGTCACTGCTTAACTCCTCACCTCTGGCTGAATGTAGCACAGAAAAGACGCCTAGGTTAAAATAAATAACAAGTGGATATGAAGGCATGTTAGAACCTTACACATCTATAGTTCTTTCTCCATGTCCAGTAACTGGCATTTTAGGTGTGGTCCTCCCACAAAGCTTATCAGAGGTCAAGAGCAATTTCTGGTATAGCTGTGTGCTCCACTCCCTGGGGCAGCAGTCCGTATTTGGGTGTATGAAATTGCTGCTGGGGTGCCATACTCTTCCCCCTTCGTGGTAGCCTCTGTACCATGCAGTAGTAGTAGTACAAGAAAACAAGGAAATTCTTATGGCGGTGCTCTGCTCAAACCTTTGAAGGCTTGCGGGGGGGGGGGGGGGGGGTATTGGTAGGAAGTGAGGAGGGAAGGGGCCATCAGGAGTGGGATTTTAGGCTGGGTTTGGGGGAGACTATGGAAAACTACACTCAAAAGTACAATCAAAGAGGTGACATGAAGAAATTCTATTACCTGCAGGGTTTAAAACTGCATTGCATAAAGTAGTAGAGAAAAATAACACAGCATTTAATTCTGTCCTGGCAGTGGGATGGTCTAGATTAGTTTTCCTAATCTCTTTTGAATGTAACCATGCATTACAATGGAGCCTAACATTGGGAAACTCTCCCCATTCATCTGCTCCTGACAAAGAGGAGATAATCATGGAAGTGGAGCAGGGTCCTACTGCCAGACTGAAACACACAGTGAGATGCTCTGACAGATCGCTTCAATCATCATAAATTCCTGTCTCCAGCTGAAAGAGTTGGTGTCCCTCAGAAATTCACCTTAATTAACCAGGGTTTTATTACTGACATGATAAGTATATAGCTCACTGTGTAATCAAAGCTCTTTGATAATTCTCTGACTGCACTGCAGAAAACTTTAAAACAGTTATCAGTGAGAAAACCAGTGGTGCATGTACCATTTACCATCAGATTTCAGTTCTGCTGTGCTACTACCAAAATTCTAGAAGACATATAGAAAAATACATTTATCACTCTTCCCTGCTGTCCCTTGCAGCTCATGAAGATGCTAAAAACTGCCTGTGTTTCTCTGGGGAGGAGATGACAGTTACTGATGCTGTGATCGCTTCATCTATTTTTGCTGATGTACTAGTCAATGCTACAATTTGGTTCTACTAATTGATTCCTCCTACAAAAAAACAGCTGATGAACACCCATTTTAAAAAGTATGCCTAAATAGGGTTGATCTGCCACTCTTTTAAGACTGCAGCTACTTTTGATTACTTAAAATAACAATAAGCATCTTAGTCACTCAGTTGCCTTAGGTAACACTGTATAACACTTGCATGTTCTTTCACTATTCCTTATTGTAACCATAAGTATCTGAGGAAAAATTAATTTGTTATTCAAATTTTGGGCTCTTTCTGTATCTCTCAGTACTTCTGTTTTTCCATGCAATGGTAGAAGACAGCTGGTATTAGCCATGGCTGGAAATGGTTTTGTGTGATGTCTAGTCCTTTTCTTCACGCTAATTTTGGCTGCTGTGAAGTCAGGAATGATGAAATAAATAAAGTTGCTTATATATGAGAGTTTTCCCATGCAAATTTATTCAACAATTACAAAAGGAACTTCTTTTCTGAAAACTCAGTTGGAGTTGTACTGTGGCAAAACTTTAAAAATTGAAGGGTAATAGCTAGAACTGTGTTTTAACAGCAAGGTACATATTGTTGTCCCATCCTGTAAGGAAACGGAGAGACTCAGTGCTGTAGAGGGGAGCAAAATTTCAAAGAAGTCCTAAAGCATTTGGGAAAGTACTGTGGAAAGCAATGTTTTAATTGTAAAGGAAATACAAGACGGTTTGGTGTGAGCAAAGCTGGCCTAGCGCCTTAGCTGCCTTAACAGAAGGATGTCCATGTCCGTGGTGAGAGGAGGAGTCCCGTTTCCTGCCAAGGGGTAACTTGTAAGTAGGTGAGTAGTTGTAAGCTGGTAAACTCAACTGCCTTGGGAAAGTGTGTGTGAAAATTCAAGGGGTCAGAAGGTGCAGAAAGATGCTTGTGGAGGTGAGGAAAGGGTGAAGAGCTATAACCTTTTTTCTAGCAGAGGATTCAGTGATTGATAGCTCCACCAGACTGCAGCGCACATCTGCACTCTCTCCTGCATTTTGCTCTTTCTTCAGCCTCCACAGTCTTTGATGGTGTATCCACTATGTATTTTATATTTGCAAATTTCCTGATCTTACCTTACAAAGCAACTTTGCAAAGTGAAAAAAAATGCAAACCTTATATAAAAGAGTAAACTGTGTGTGTGCGTGTGTATGTGGGGAGGGGTGGGAATAATATGCTATTCTTCATAAAAATTTCATATCTCTTTATATATCTCTCTATAAAGATATGAGATTAAGTAGGCACTGGGTAGAATAAGATTAGCTTTCATCTCCTGGCAAAAGTCCATCTTAGGTAATCACATTCTTCCTGAATAAATATCTTTATAATTTCAATCAGGTATAGTCTATTTCCTATCTCAAATTGCTTTGTTGTACGTAATGTGAGCTCCTGTACTCTCTCCCAGAAATGGGTGTGCTCTGCTAACAGATGAAATGATCACTGTATGATCCCTGGTGAGTAGTTACACGGTAATGTCAACAAAATGTTCTTAAATTCTTTTTGGAAAAGGTACTATACAGCCATAAATCTATAGTGTTTATCAGTAGTATTGAGCAGAGGCAATACACTGTGGGCATTTCTTTGAGAAGACATGTGGGGAAGAAGGGAGTTTGGTACTAAGCTAGTGATCTCTGCCTCTTTCACCTTTGGATCGTGGAGCGACATGACATCAGTAGGGATTTGACACTGTGTATTACAGAGATACACTTGGGTGATAGCTGGGTGTGGGGAAAAAAGTTGCCATGAAGTTGCTATACTTTCAGCAGTAGATGTATATATCAGTTAAATTCTTTGGAAGAAGGGATCTGTGCAGGTGACTTGATAGCTCTTGTGCGCAAAGATGAATACTGAGACAGCTGCCAGTTGTTAAGGACAAGCTTGGGCAGTCAGAGGTAGGTATAGGCCAAAAAACCAGGATATGTGTGATTTAACTGATCTAACTTGACTTCGTGTTTCACAAATAGTTATGAGAATGGCTGTGGGAGCAGACATTTGCATCAGCAGCACATCTTTTGCCCATTAAGTGTCTCAGCAGACTAGGCAACCGCTCTACAACACAATGTGGCTTGTACAGAGTACAAAAGCAAAGTCTTTAAAGATACCTCTACACCTGTAAACAATTTGGGTTGGAGATAATTATCTGGCCCTCAGACCATCTGGTAGAGTCTGAGTTTCAACACTCTTCAGCAATGCTCCCTGGCATAGCAAATGACCACAACTGAACCAAGATAAGGACCACAGGTCCAAGCCATGCTTAGGATGTGCTAACTACTCACTGGCACAAATAGTCATGTGCTGATGTCCCAACCCAAGCTCTGGTACTGTCTGGTTCCCTGGCAGAGAAGCAAGCATAGCTCCTGGAGAGCTCTGCCAGCCTCCTGCTTCCTGCTGCCTGGATGAGGGCAAGCCTGGGCAACACTTCCAGACATCAGTTAAGGACCAAGAGATGGGATTCCCTGCAAAAGGCACAGAACAGAGGAGGGTTAGAGCCACGGTAATGGTGATGAATTACAGCTAACACCGAAAGGCTGCATAAGGGCATGTAAGCCTTCATGGGTGTCAGCCAAGTAACAAGTGACAGGATGAGAGGAAACAGCCTCAAGTTGCTCCAGGGGAGGTTTAGATTGGATATTAGCAAAAATTTCTTCACCAAAAGGGTTATGAAGCATTGGAACAGGCTGCCCAGGGAAGTGGCGGAGTCACCATCCCTGGAGGTATTTAAAAGATGTGTAGATGTGGCACTTAGGGACATTTAGTGGTGGACTTGACAGTGTTAGGTTTAGGGTTGGAATCAATGATCTTAAAGTTCTTTTCCAACCTAAATGATTCTATGATTCAACGCAAACAGGCCCAAGGAGTGACATAAGCACCCATGGGTGACTCCTGCTGCCCCGGAGTCTCTCACTCCCTGGCCTGGTCCTGACCTGTGCTAGCTCACTCACAGTCTTCACCTGGGAAAGCTCAGTCCCTCCTGCATGCTACGGACCAGACCTCCCTCCTCCAAAAGTCCTCCAGCACCATCTTTATGTGCTTTACAGACTGCATGCCATCATAGCACATCTCAGGGTGTGCAGCTCTGCACCTGAGTTTCCTGCTATGCAAATACCCCTCGGGTGAGCCACAGTGTAGGCACTATATGATTAATGACATTTTTGAGCACAAAAATCCACAGGAAAGTAATGATTATTTCCAGTAATTAGTACCACTGAGAAGTCCCAGGGTGATAACAGTGTGGATACACGAGTGTGAGCTGCTTGGAGTCATCATCCTGCTTGTTCAGTACAGTCCTAATCAGAGTGCCAAATGTCTGAGATACAAGAACGCAAGGAGAAGTCACTCTTTAAGGGATACCAACTTCTTGATAACACCTCCAGTGTTAGGAGCTACTCATTTGCTATACTTTTCTGAATGTTTGGCCAACTGTGTGCAATGGGCCCAAGAGCGTAATCATTTCATGTGCAGATAGAAAATGTGGCTTATTATTCATGTGCCTTTATTTCTGTACCAAAGCAAAACTGAGAGCACACACACACACACACACACACCCCAATAGGGTGACCCTTCCTCTGTACATAGCAGGTCTCAAGGTCTGCCAAGTCTCACTTCATAAATGGGAATGGGAGCAACATACACACCACACACTCAATGCAATTTCCAGAGCAAACATATCTTAAAAAGTAAGTTTAAAATCTGAATTGCCTGGAACTGGCCTAAGAGATCAAGAACAGACTACCTCAAGAATTAAACACATGCATCTGGCTTTAAAACTTCATGAGACTGCCTTATTTGTAACATTTAAAAGGTAACAAAATTCTTCCTGTGTTCACCTGGGGTTTAGAAGTGTATGAGCCAGCGTTTCATTCTTCACTCTGTGCAACAATGGAGATTAGAAATCTACTTTCTATATACAATGCAATCTGACATAGTAATGTCCATACACCAGTGCTAGGGCAAAGTTCTGTACAGAGAACTATGCATAAGAAAATAAAAAGAGAAGAATAAGATCTGGGCAAGCACATGTGATACAACCCAGTTATTTCCAGGCTCAGGATTAAACACCTCATACAGTCTCCGACTCCAGGTTCTGGAGTTGCAGATGATGATGATAAAGTCTCAAGAGACCCAAAGTCTCTTTGGTGCTGTATTTTGCTTATGCTGTGCAATAACAGCAACAATATTCACACTTCCAAGGTGTCTGGAAAGCTCTTCGTAGTTTTCAGCAACCAACTGGATTTATGAGCAGCCAACAAAGCCAGCATGATTCAGCAACCGCTTTTTTCCAGCTTCTGTTTTTTATAAAGAAAATGCTGTGTATAGTATAATTTTAAACTACATCTCTTAATTATAGGTTAAAATTAAGTATTTGGGATTTGCACTATATTGTACTCTTAGTCCAAGCTCCTGCTATTCTCTCTTCTAGAGTTTCTTTTCTCCTTGTTATGCTTATGAATAAAATAAACTGAGAATAAGCTTTCAAGCTGTTATTTTACACAATGGTCAATTGAGTTTGACAGTTCTTGCAGGCCATTTGAAATTACTTGGCACTGGGCCTCTGTTTTCACAATATATTAGTTTTTTAAAAAATGTGCTATTTTAAGTGGTTGCAGAGTAAACTGGGTCTCTTACTTATCAGTATATCCTGGATAATCTTACAATGCTTTAAATAGCCAGGGAAGAAGCATCATCATTGAACAACTATTTACGTTGCACATCGCAATTAACTATCTGCTTGGTAAGAAATAAATTACTTTCTGTATATAATTTATTTCAGTTGTAGCATAAAGTCAAACATAATGTATTAATATTAAAATTATTAAAAGGATCCCATAGAGGTCCTGACCCCATCAGTAGTCTTACAGTGGCAATAAGCAATATTACATTCCTTGTGCTCTGCCTACCTAGGCAGAAAATGAAATCCTTTCAGCATTTATCATTTCTCATTTTAATGATAAATGCAGCCTGTTCAATAGCCATTGAACATCTACATTATCTACACCAGCTCAAGAAGCAATCTTTGGCCTTCAGAGCTAGACCCTTACATAGCGGATGGCCCTATCCACATAGCAGAGCATCCACCCTGGATGTCCTCTGGGCAGAGGGCCTTAAAACCTTGCTGTGATTTTCAGTGATTTTTGAATTCCAAGAACTTGAAAAAATATGAGGATATTGTCACAGCCTGGGAAAATGGAGCACTTCATGTCATGATGCTGAGAGTATGTGGCACATGGAGTAAGGCACAGCCTGATAGAGATTAGGGGTGCACGAAGCTACCAGGACAGGACATATGGGAAGATCTTGTGTGGGCTCCATCATTGTGAACTGCCCCCAAGCCATCCCTGGCTTTGTCTCACATGGTATTAGGGAATGTAGAAACTCACCCAAAAGGAGAGCCTTGGACTGAAATGCCAGTCACACGGTGTAGAGAATCAGGGAGCAGGATCCGGCAGTGAGCTGGGGAGTTATTTGGCAGGAACTATGCACCCAACGTTTCTCTTTGCTCAGCTGGCAGATTGCAAGGCAGCAAAATAATGCCTTGATGACAAGATGAAGCCCCGATGACAAAAATTAGTTTCTTTCCTGAGACCTCAGTAGGGTTGAACCAGTCTAAATCAGTGCAGTACATCAGAACCTTCAAGATATTCACAAATATTTCATGATTTGACTTTCTAGGATATTCAGAAGAGACTGTGAACTAAATATTTTCTGAATGCAGAACGTATCATGTGAATGTGGAAGAAAGAAGAACTTGCTTGGCTGGGAATGGCCACATTGCTGCCCATGTGCTTGGTAAAGGGGATGAAGCAGTGCTTTGTGAGCATCTTCTCACATAGGTGTGCTCCAGGTGACCAGCTCAGCTGCCAAGTGACAACATCTACGTAGAGAAAAAAGTGCTTCTGTACCAATTATTTTAAACTTCATTTCTTTCTAAGTGTGTCTAAAGTTGGAAATCACATGCAGACATCAAGTGCCAAGCAAGCTCTGAAGCCGAGTTCACAGTGCTGGAAAGCATCTTTTGTAAAAATGTTCTCATCTGCAGCCTCTACTATGCTAAATGCAAAAGGTAAAAAGATTACTTTGCTGTACTCTTAAAAGAAAATTTTTCTCTGCCTGTTCCTGGCTGAGGACCGATACCATTTGCAGTTGTAATCTCAAGTGAAGGGCTGTTTGAAGAGCCTGGAAGTCTGAAGGAGACACAGCCTGCTTGTGTGGTGCAAATTCAGGTCCCAAGTGTCTGCCTTTGCCTGGGTGCCAAAGCCTTCTGGGTCCAACCACTGAGCATTGCTGGTCCTCAGCCCTCTTTCCCACAGCCTATGCACAGAGTGAGGAGGTAGCAGACAGCTTAGAGGGAGGCCCAGCAGATTCAGGGCAGACATGAGCATCGCCAATGGCTCTGTCAGACCTGAGCTGGCAGTGTAGCATTTGCAAACTGATGTTTCTCAGATGAGTCTGATTTTGAACAATTTTTTCAATAATCCATGCCCAGGGCAGGAATAAAAAATATTTTCCCCTCCCCCCACTGAAATAGTCTCTTACAGAACTCTGTTCCTACAACTGAGTTAAAATTTCCCTTCCCGCTACTTGCCTTTACTCACAGCAATACATTATTTAATAATACTCCAGAAAGTAAGCTGGATGCATGACTTGGCAGGAAACAGAGCACAACTGGATGATTCCCATCCTTTTTCTCCAGGGAAAAATTCTACTTTTTGTAAAACAATCCAGTGATGTCCAGGTGAGGCTGGGGGACAGGATCCTCTCTTTTAGCTTGAAATTCTGAAGATCTTATGGACAGCCACACAAATTCACAGCATGGTGGATTTTAAGGGTTAGTGAAAAACTATTCCATCACTAAAATAAACCCAGCTGATGTTCAGCAAGTAGTGACAACCAATCAATCGGGAGGGGAGGGGGGGGGAGAATTCAAGGAGAAAGAATACTATAAATAAAGTTAATTGTTTCCACTTTCCTCCAGTGTTTGCAGAAGGCTCTGCAGCTGTTATTGTGCTGATGACATTGTTAATAGAAGTGGATTTCTATAAAAGTGCTCTTAATAGAGTTATTAGTGCAGTGTTTGCCTATCTGTGTACTGGTGTCTGATAAGAGTAAGCCATGAGCGGACTGGGGAACTGATCCTTACCACAGCTGAGAGAATGTGTTGAACCTCCAGCACCAGAGTATGGAGGACCTGGGAGCATCTGGGGACAAACAGAATTACTGTGTATGTGGATGAGAGTTTAGAAAGTCTAGGGTGGTGTTGCTTCCATCCAGGACAGCAGGAGGCGTGAAGATGCAGCTCCCTCTGGCAGCCTCCATGCCGAATCCTTCTCCACTGCATCCCAGTGACTAACCTGGACCCAGGCATGGGTAAGTACCTCCAGTCATTTTGGCACAGGAGTCCTGCACGTATTACCCTCCTGTTCTCAACTGCATTGTAACAATTGCTGGTCATTTGAATTATGTTATGATTTCAAATCAGGAGAACAGCTCGGTTTTGTTTCATTTCACCCTTTCAATGGGTGGGGTGAATAGTTAGGTATTCCTGATGCAATTGCTACTTCATGCAAACGTCACTGCTCTGTAATTGTGATAATTACAATGCAGAAGGCGGCATTGGAAGCTTCCCTGAGACAAAAATAATCTTTATAGTAGCATGTACAGGAGGAAAACTTCCTCTTGTTTGTTTTATAGAGCAGTAACTAGAGAAATAAGTTTTGGAAATAGGAAATTTAACAGCACAGCAAATCAAAGGGCATATAAAAATTTATCAACAGATTGATTTAAAAAAAGGAGTAACCAAGTCATAATATAATACTGCTTCAAGCTGTGTCTTCTATCAAACAGCTTTTGTTTGCTTTTAAACTTAATATCAGTGTTAATCAGTATAGCTCCATTAAATTCATGTATGCCAACCTGCAGGGAGATAGCAGTCAGGAAAATCCTGTGGCTTTGATCATTCAACCTTGGTCTCACTGCAGTGAATTGGTTTTACCCCCACTAGCAAAAGGGATCAGCATTTTGCCAAGCCAGGTACTCCATCACTATTAGTTAGTGGCTGCTCCACTGAGCCCATCTGTGTCTATCAAACACAGAGCTCATCACACTGCTTCCATTTCCATTTTCTCTAAGCATCCTTTCTGCAAATGCAATAAATACTTTGTGTTTTACAAGCTCAAGAAGTGGGCCGATGTGAACCTCATGACGTTCAACAAGGCCAGGAGCAAGGTCCTGCACCTGGGTCAGGGCAATTCCCAGTATCAATATAGGCTGGGGGATGAAGGGATTGAGAGCAGCCCTTGGAGGTACTGGTGGGTGAAAAGCTGGCCACGACTTGGCAATGTGCGCTCGCAGCCCAGAGAGCCAACCGTATCCTGGGCTGCATCAAAAGCAGCGTGGCCAGCAGGTCGAGGGAGGGGATTCTGCCCCTCTGCTCCGCTCTGGTGAGACCCCACCTGCAGTCCTGCCTTCAGCTCTGGGGTCCTCAGCACAGGAAGGACAGGGACCTGTTGGAGCGGGTCCAGAGGAGGGCCACAAAAATGATCAGAGGGATGGAACGCCTCTCCTATGAGGACAGGCTGAGAGAGTTGGGGTTGTTCAGCCTGGAAAAGAGAAGGCTCTGGGGACACCTCACTGCAGCCTTCCAGTACTTAAAGGGGGCTTATAAGAAAGATGAGGACAAACTTTTCAGCAGAGCTTATTGCAATAGGACAAGGGGTAATGGTTTCAAACTAAAGGAGGGTACATTTAGACTAAATATAAGGAAGAAATTTTTTTCAAAGAGGGTGGTGAAACACTGGCACATGTTGTCCAGAGAGGTGGTCAATGCCCCATCCCTGGAAATATTCAAGGTCAGGCTGGACAGGGCTCTGAGCCACCTGATCTAGTCGAAGATGTCCCTGCTCACTGCAGGGGGATTGGACTAGATGACCTTTAAAGGTCTCTTCCAACCCAAACTGTCCTATGACTCTACCTCTCAGGCTGTCTCAGGTGCAACTCTTACTCTGTCTTCAGATAACCCCAGTTGTAGCTAATTATACTTGTCACTAATGAAATGGTACCTGTTACTAAAATGTCATGTTAACATTAAGGGACCAGCAACATAAAACTTCTGCAAAAAAATCTAAGTTAGAGACTGACACTGGAAAATGATGACTCTAGGTTTGTCTAAAGATTACACAGCTGGTCCAGACCCTCGTTTCACTCCTGCAAATGTACTGTTTCTAGGTCACGGTGTAGACAGCATGTGTATTTACTATGTAGGAGGCTTCATTGGTACAAAAACAACATTGCAAAGGTAGTAACAGCAATACCATTTTTTCATATGTGAGCACAGGCACCATCTTATATCACCTGAATGGGGCTAAAATCATCTTGCTGTTGAACAGGAATTGGTAAAAAAAGTTTTAAAGTTGGGACAGCCAATTGGTATTTATCAGTTTGGTCATTCTCTGTTTTTTTGTATTTTAATGAAATATGCTTGGTAAAAAAAAAAATAAAAATTAAATAGCTGTTTTAAATATAACTCATTCAGTCAAAAAATCTGCCCTTTTTAAAGTAACTAGAAAACAGTAAAGCTAAAGATGCCTGTCATGCTTGAATTTAGGATGTGAATTTAAACAGTTGCAGCAGCTTGACTCTCCCACTGTGATATGTGAAAGACAATGGCCTTATTCTGATTTCTGCTCCGATTTTCTGCATTTACTTGGCTGGCTTTAAGTTATTTATAACTTTTTAAAAGCTGTTTAAAATGTGCTTAATAGCTGGACTAAGGTAGTTTGATCATTGTTAAACTGTTTTAAAGAAGTGACATGTGATTATTTTTGACAGAAGCTTGGCACTTAACCAACCTCAAAAGCTAATTATTGCTTCATATGCTCTTCCGTGGGGAAAGTCTTTCCTTAATAAAAGAAAGGGAGTAGAATTGGGGAGTTTACATACATACAAGGAAGCAAGATGCATAGTAATCAATTTTAATAAAAGTGGAAGACTTCCTTTAACTTCCTGATGGCCTTCAGAAAGCAAAATTAGGAACACTGTACTTCCTTCACCTGCCTTACCTATTGAGACCACAAGCTTTTTTGGGGGGCGGGGCAGAGTATTACTTACCACATGCAGTTTCAGCATCCAGCAAAGGAGCACTCCTGGAGAGATTATTACAAAACCATCTGCTAACCAGGCTCAAAGGGGCACAGGGATGGGACCTGGACCTTCACAGTTCTCAAAACTAACCTGAAAAGAAGAGTCTCATGTATATATGAAGTCTTTTTTATTCATTCAGACTCTTTGTATAAGCACTTGAGATGGTTATTTTCCCTCTTCCCTTCCCCTCTTCCCTTCCCCTCTTCCCTTCCCCTTTCACAGTTCATCCTCTAAACATCTTCACCTCAAGCCTGGCTCAGCTCTTTAAATCCATGATACAACCTGCTTAGAGCTAGAGCATAGGAGGGGAAATAGCCGGGCTTCACTTCAAAGAATTGCAAAAGGAGAAATTCTTATGCATTTCAGGGCAAAACAAGGTAAAAGAGATACCTGAGCAGGTGCTGTGCACTGCTGAGTACACACCGGCAGCCTGGCTGCCAAATCGTATTGTCTATGGAGAAAAAAACTGTTCCATATATACATTTCCCATGCAATGTCAAAGGGAGAGCATCAAGAATGACCATTTGAAGTGAAATGAACTTCCAGAAATAAATTTCAGAAGAACTAAAGATCCTGATACAAGATAATAATGGTAGATGTGGAAGATCAGTTAGGAGCATTCAAAATGAAAATGAAATCCCTGTTAAGGAACAGCAGAGCTAATTAGCCAGCAAGGCCCTCAATTTGAGAGAGAAAAGACCATTAGACCTGGCCTTCAAGGTCCTGCGGAGGCTCCCAGGAAGCTTTTGATATACGTGAGTAATTACACTGCATCTAACAGCAAGGTTTAATACCCAAATATGAATTAGCACTTTTAAAATATATAATTAAACTACTGTTTTTAAACACAGCTAATGCCCTTTTTTTTTGTATAGCAAAAAAAGTTTTAATTAAAGAAACTCACTTTGTCAGGAAAAAATAGACCGTGAAGTTGACACACGGGGATATCCTGTTTTGTTAATTAGAGTGTTTATGTACAAAGCAAGTAAGGAGGGAAAATAGTTTGCTTAGATTTTGTTTCACTTAGATATTATTGTGTGCAAAGAATTGTGCGCAGATTGAATTTATATTTTTTTGTCCTCAACTTACAATTATTAATGATTAGGATGATAAAATGAATGGCTTTCCCTGTGTTCCCCCAACCTGGGACATGGTCCACTTCTTGTCATCTTCTATTTGCACAAACCTCCAGCGCAGCATCCCTCAATGGCCAATACACCACTTTAGCTCTTTCCACAAACTCTCTTATTTTGTTTTCAAGACAATTTCATTCATACTCTAAACCTTATTATTCAGCTAAGACTAATACAAAGACAGCATTCCTACTGGAAAATTAAAGAAACTCAAAGAGAGTTCAGCCACACATGAGGTACATTGCAGGATTTCCATGTTGATCAGAAATGTTTTTCACTCTCTTACCACCTCTGCACAGGATTTGGAATAATTTTAGCTGATTTCTAGACATCAGACCTCTATATATGTCTTCCAGACATATAGACCTCTATATATGTAAAAACCACCGACTATTTCAGTGGTTCACACAGTTCATCTGCTGCTGATGGAAATCCAACGTACTTCTCAAAAGGGAGCTATCTGCAGGGACTCCCCTCCTGCTAATGGCTAGGGGGAAGTAAATGGTGCTGGTGATAATCTATCTGCTCTAATCCTTCTCAGAGATCATTATAGATCACAGTTTGGTTTTCAGTGAGAAAACGGTGAAGCACGAGCACCAAAGCATGCTTCAGGCAGAGCTGGGGCTCTAATATCATGTAATTTCACAATCGTTTTCCACACAAGTAGTAGTTTATTCTGCTGCTGGTCTTTTTTACTGTGACTTTCTGAAGCAGCAACAGGCTGCTTGTAAGCGTTGCCAGGCTGCATCGTGCCTTCACCATGGTGTGTACTCTTTTGAACACAACGCCCCCGGGGACTCGGCTGCAGGGATTACCTTGTGTGCCAGGGCAGGACACCTACTCTTTATACCCTTTTAGCCTTATTTTAATCCTCACAGGTTTATTGGTTTAGAGGCTTGTCAGTAGAAAATGTTAGTGAAGATGGGCAGAGACTGTACTGGCTTTGGAGATTATATCAGGCCATTTTACATCTCCCTCTCTTTCCAGCCACCCATCACCTCATCTGCTGTGACCTTGCTTGTCCTTGGTGGGTGCTTCCTGCTCTGCCAAGCATGGTGATCTGTCATCTAAATGGGGGCCTCTAAAAATACTTCCATTTGAAAGCAGGTAGTTTCTGGAGCCTGTGATGAAGCACAGGTAACATAATTTTTTTTCCAGAGTGTAATATTTTAAAAGCAACTGTAAGTATGGAAGCAAAATGACCTACTGTAGGACGTCCTAACCCAAATGCCATAAACTTCAGTGCGAGGGTTTAAAGTTGAGCTCACCTGAGGTTTTTAATGAAACGTTTTTTGTTCTGAATTGCCACTTTGCCAAAATTTTGGGGACAAATAGGTCAATAAAAAGACAAAACCTCATCAGGACCGTTTCTTGCATTCAGCCTAGAACTTCTCATCAGATTAGAAAAAAACAACCCAAAACCCAAAAGCTGTCAGCAGTCCTGTGAGTCAAGACAGTCTTCAGGCTTGTAGAAGATCCAGGTTCAAAATCCATGTCCTTGCTTCAACCACCATGCTATGGGCTACTTCCAGGCAGGTTTCTCTGCTCTTGACCTGTCTTTGTTCGGAGGTACTTCCCCAGCACAAAATGCAGCAGTTTTGAGAGCGGCACTTTGCTTGTTTGGGGGCCAAGAGCTGACACTGGGCTTTGTACAACCCCAGTGTTCCATGTAGGTATCAAGTCAGTCTCATTCATGAGCAGTCTTCCTTGCTATCCCAGCAAATATTAATTGCTTTATACTAAATAGAAACACTCCAGTGGGAAAGAAACAAAAAAGAAGCAGCCTCAGAGCTCAGGTCCTAAACCTTGTGTCACAACCCTTTCACAAGCACCTACAAGTTTGTTCATACAAAGAAGAAACATGGAATAAAAACAGAGCAAAATTACACACAGGTACAACAGACTCCCCCATCTTAGTATAAGAGATCTTTATTCTTATTTTTTAGAACGTGATACTCCGCTTACAAGATAAATCCAAAATAACATTGTGTATAGAGAAGATCTAGATAAGGATCTAGATAAGAGAGAGGAAGAAACAATAGAGATGTCCATGGAGATTTGTCTCTGCTCCGCTGACACCAGCTGCGAAAACTGCCTGAGCATGAAGTGCTTGGACTCTGAAACCAGGGCAGCTTCACACTGGGTGCCGAGACTGTTTGGAGGGAAGACAGAGCTGTCTCACCAGGCTGGCACCTCCTCTCTCCCTTGGGTTGCCTGCACTTGCACCTCAATACCCTGATTCCTCATTTTCTTGGCTGAAAAATAAAGATAGCAACACTTTCCTGACTCCTGCAAGGTTTGTTGCAAGGATGAATAAAGGGATGGAAAAGGCTCTGAATGCTTCATCATCTTACAGGAGCTCTAAATATTACTAATGCTGTTATTAACTCTTTAACATACACCCAGAAACTTCCACCGAGCAAAGAATTTTCTGCCTCCTGCAGATAACATTCCTGGATGGAGTAATACAGTGCAGGAGGATCTGCCTCCAGCAGTGGAGACTGCAGGCTAATAGCACCAGTTTTAATCATCTTCACCATTTTATAAACTTATCATCTGTTGGTTATCTATTTTCAGAGAATAAAGTTGTGCTTTCATGTTTGTTTCATCTGAAGAAATTTCACATATTCGTCTCAGAGTTGATTATTCCACTAGTTTTTTCAGTTTGCACAGAAGATATTATAGCCGTGATTTTTCACCAGAGTGGAAAAAAGAAGAATGCTGTGCAGCCTATGCCAAACATAACTGTAAACTTCTAAAAAAAAATCTAATAAAGCACAAGATTTTTACTGTGACTTCTACATTTCATTTTTAATGTGATTTCTTTACATTTATGTACATTCTGTTTTGATAAATAGAAAATAATTTTAGAGAATAATTTGCTCTTTTAGTGAGACTAATAAATTGATTTCCATGTCTGTGAGGATTTCAATCAATAAAATGATACTCTCATCTAAGATTCAATAAAATTTTTAAAATATATGTGAACTTCAATTTTGTCTTGGAATACATTTACAGACTATAATTGCTCTTAATGAACTGTGAAAAGGAGCTGTACTTTTAAATATATAATTTCTAAAGAGAGGGCATAAAAGGACAACTATTCTTCTACTTCTGACTTTAAAGAATTTCTCTGGTTGTCATCAAGATGGCTGAACCATGCTTGTTCAATATTCTTCATTCTTTTACAAATAGAGTATTAAGAAACAGTTGAGAACTGCCGAAAGAAACAAGAAAGAAGCAGATGATTTGGGGTACTTAATGGGACAATTAATAACAAATTGTCTAGAGTTTTATTTGTATACTTTTACTTTCTATGTACATACATCAATGTTTATTTTTAGCCTGCATTGTATTTGGTCAATCCCTTATATCCCTCTAGCCCCATTCCAAAATCAGTATATCACATGAAAATATCCGTTCAATATTGACATATGCTTTTCATTTTTCCCAGTGATATAATTTCCCAGGTGCTAGGTCTCCTTCCCACTGCCACTGGTGAATTCAGCCTTTTATAAAGCATGCCATGAACTTCAAGTGTGAGTTATTCAAAGCACCTCATTTAAAACTGCTGCCCTCTCTAAAACAAATTACTGGCTTTCAAAGGCCATGAGTCTGCGAGTCCTGAATTCCATAGGCAATAAATAGGACCAAATTCTGGTACTTGTTACAGAAAGGGGGGGGGATCAGGGCTGCCTGGCAGAGCCACCAGGTCACAAACTTAGCCATGAAGTTTGGATCGCAGCATGGTGTTCAACAGCATGGAGCTACAGTTTGGTTTGGCCTATTAAATGGGCAGGAGTCACTCAGAAACTTAAAATTCAGGTGCAAAATATGTTCAGATTAAGCCCTTATCTAAATAAGAGCACTTGCCCTGGCAAGTAGAACAGGTTACACATTTCAGCATTGGGTTTGGAAACAGATGGGCATAGTGATTTTACTATGGGACACATAAGCCAAGTCTAAAGATAACAGAGGATCCACATTTCCAATGCCTCTTGCTCACTCCCACAAAACAGAATAGTAATAATAACAACACTCCCCCTTTCTCTACCAGCATGACAAAAATTGACAATTTAGATCTAAACTGAGGTGTCTGTGGGTCCAAGATAGGAAGACATATAAATAGCCATGGATTATTCCTCCTGTGAACAGACTCCAAATCACCTCTGACAAAGGCAGCATACCAAACTGGCATTTGAAGTCTGAAGTTTTAATTTTATTCATGGACTGTGGTCCCCATGCTCCTCCATAGCAAGCTAATTTAGACAATTTGTAAATACAAGTAATTAAGCAGGTGTAAATAGCACCATGGAGCATTTAAGTGTGCTCTTTTCCACTGAGAACAACATACTTAAATGAAGTTGTTAATTTTGTCATTTGTAGGAATCAAGTATTACAGATACATGCTAACACGTTAATTAAATAGTCAAGATTCTGCCATCATGATTTGATTCACAATATTTCACTTGAGAACAATCAAGATTCATCCATAGATACACAGGCATATAAAAATGGAATATTGAAATGATTACGTAAAACCCAGACTAGAAGAGAGATATACACTTGCCAGCTCTGCGTTATCTGGATAGGCAAAAGGAGGCATTTTTTGGACATATTTACTTAGCCAAGCCACTTGGCCACAGCCAAAATTCTCTATCAATATATGATGTAGGACATTTAAAGCAGCATTTGCAGGTGATATCTTCACATATTCGATCATATGTTAGCTTCAATAAAGAAACTTAAATTAGACACACATGTTATTACCCTAGTTAGGAGAGGGCTACAGGATTCAGGAAGGCCGCGGGCAGCCCTGCTGTGTCCAGGTGCAGGCAGAGGTCAGCCCGCATGTTCACACATCCACACGCACCATGCACAGTCCCTGCTTCACAAGGATGGGATGTACTTTTTCTTTCAATTGGAAGCATTGCTCCAGCTGGAAATGTAATGGCCAGGCACTGGCACCCCAAAGCAGCAGGGTTTACCCTGCTTCTCAGCCATCCAGCGAGATGGTAGGACCAAAATCAGGTGGTTGATGCTTCAGAGCAGATCACAGTCCTGTGATTATACATAGAAACACCACGCACAGCCCAGCACACTGGGTCCTTTGGCAATGTAGCCATGGAAAAACTCTAGTTGGGGACCATGCACTGTTAAAACAGGCAATACTTGTCTATACAAATAGGCCAGTCAAGGCAGAAGCACCTTTGGACAAAATCAGCTGAAGAACTTTATGTGCCTAAAGGAATTTTTTTTTAAAAATTAGCTTTTTGTGATCTAATCAGGCTTAGTACTTGGAGCTGGACTGCCTTCCTGAACGCTGGCACCTAAATTGTGTTTATGACGCACTGGGGGGCCCATGTGTGAAATCCTATATCTTACCCTGAGTGTTAGCTTTTGCTCCTCCATGCTTTCTATTGGTTCAATAATTTGACTCTTTGATCCTGTGACTATTGGGCTTCTGAGGTTAATTCTTCTCCTGCAGGATGGATGAATTATTTATAAGTAATAAGCCTCTTATAGGAGCCCTTGGGGAACATTGTCACATCCACGATGAGAGACCGCCAACATTTTTCCAGCACACTCTTCATTTGCAAGTATAACTGGAACAAAAACCTGTTTTAAAGGAGAAGCTATTTGTCAGACAGAGGCATAGCTTATAAAAATGGAAAGAAAAAAAAATAAAATAAGAAGTGTCAGGAAAATTTTTGCCAAAGTTTTCTGTTGCAGAATTGAGAAGTGTGCGCGCTCTCCATGTGGGTTTCACCTGTAGCCTTACCAGCTGTGAAATGGTAGGAAAGGATTAGAAGTGCTACTTTTCAAGAGAAAGTGTTGTGTTTGGAAATCATTGTCAAGCATGTAAAAGGGAAGGTGCTACTTTAAAAAATGAAATATATTTTTTCTCCTTCTCTTCTTCACACTCTCTTACTATTTCTCAGCTCTACAAAAGCTGGAAGAGAGTGAAAGTTTGTGAATGTGAGAAAAGAAAAAGCCCTTTTTAATGTTTTAATCCTTTGCTTATGGAAAAAAATTATAATTTCACATGGAAAGTATTCCTGAGAAAAGATCTACTTTTCCATTTCTACCTATGCATGACACAGAAAAGACAGATTAAAGGAACTGTCAAAAGTTCCAATGTCAACACAGAGTAAAAAATAGAAACACATTTTATCTGACTTTGCCTCTCCCTAGTATTCTTATTGCTGTCTCTTCTACAAATCAAACATTTATTTCCAAAGTGTTCCCTGATGTTAAGTAAGAGCAGGACCTAGCAAAGGTGGAAAAAAATCCTGCAGAGTTCAAGAGATGGATAATAATTCCTCTTTTTGAATCATCCTGAAACTGTAATTGACGAGTTCATCAAAATAATTTTTTTAAACAGTCACTGACACTTACCAGCTGCTAAATTGCCACAGCAAATCCAGTTAACTTTTGCCCATGACAAATCAAACTTTTTTGGTCTCTTCCTCCAGCCAAATTCTTCAGTCATATTTCCATAGCTTCTTATTACAGACCACACAATTTCTTGCCATGTCTACTCTGACTCAGGAACCACATTCCCTTGTATGTGCACATCATCCACATTGTCATTCCTTTAGCAGCCCTTATCAGATCAGGAAACCATACAGCTGCTTTCTTTTCCATATCCAGTCCTTTCCACTTACCTTGCAATAATTTTCATATTCTCTGACTGTAAATCAGCTCCTGTAATCCCCAACTCCAGCTTTTGTAACTAGGATTCATGCTGAAAAAATAACTTTGTGCTGAAATCTCAGATGCAAAAATCTCAGTGGAGAATCTCAGGAAAAATAAGAAGAAATCCCACAAATACTCAGACAAAATGACACAAGCCTTTCAAATGGATTTGTCTACCATTATTAAACAAGAACACAAAATGCTGTGATTTGTCCTTCCATTGGACAACGTCCTCATTGCTGCTTTGCTTTCCCAATGTCTCAGCCCAGGCTTTTGGGAAGAGGCACCATCATCAGAAAGATGGTGCAACCAGAGAGGCAGATGATACACTGCCAGCAAAGAGGTACCAAGTGCCAGTTGACAGCAGCGATGTGCCTAGGTGAGTTTTGGTAGACCTTAGTGTCTTGCTCGCTCTCTCAGAAATGTTTTAAGGTTAAAGTATAAATTACAGCCAGAAGGCAACAGTGTGAGATGACATGAGAAAATGTTACCAACAAGATAAGGTTAATGACCTGTCCCATGAGCTGCTCATCTGAGGCTCTTTGTCGTTGCACTACCTCATTAAAATCAAACTCGTCCCCAAACAGAGGGCAAATACACTAAAAGTTACAGTAAGAAATGAGAATGGGGAAATGGAGAAAAAAATCTACTCACTGCCATTATTATGTTCAGTACATCAATGTGAGTACAGGATATCTTCTGCATACATAGTTGGATGTGGGACCTGCTCTATATAGTAGAGGGCAAGCCAGGTTTTCTCTGCTAGCACAGTAAATAATAAACAAAAATTCACCTTTTCCAAACATTAGACTGTGGCTCTATATACAGTTTCATGATGGATTACACATTTTAACTGCATTGCCCAAGGAGTTTTATTGCTGACCCACAATTTTCAGAGCATCTTCCTTGCTCCCAGGTAGAACAAGCTGTGATCTACTGCCATCAAGTTGTCTTCAGTTTAATAAGATGAATGGGGTTTCCACAACTTTGGCAGTCTCATTATCTTGTTTTTAATATGTTATGTGCATTTTTTTTCAATCTTCATAACAAATGAAATATTATATAATCTTTTATTACAATTTTTCTCAATAGACTGTGTCTAAAAGTTACACCACTGTGCTTTCAGGTGGCTGAAAAAAAAGAACAAGCTGCCTGAAGCCAGATGTGTTAATTATGATGTGGGACAGAAATATTAACCAAGAGACCTATAAAAAGGAAGGGAGGAGCTGAACCATGTGACAGATTCACACACAAACACAAGAATGAAAGTTGCCCTAAAAAGGAATGGGGGAAAGCTGTGTTAGTCCATCATGGGCTGGAAATGGGACAGGTTGCTTCAGGAACCTTCACCAACAAACCTGAAAATATACAACTCAAAAAGCTCTCCAGTGCAAAGTAACTTAGATGGAAAAGTCAATTATCCATTCACACAAGCTGGCTTCGACGCTGGAGGAGAATTTTAATAGTTTCTTGTGAGTTTTTCTTTTTGTAACTGAGAAGAAAGCCAGAAAGCAAAACCTGCCTTGTAAGTTTTTTGGTGAACTTTCTCTTTTTTCCTTAAATATCCCACAGCATCCCTCCAGATCTGTGGAAATCAATGCAGTTTAACTAGCCAGGCCTCTCCGTTGGGCCTGGCTATTTCTCTACAGAAGGGTGAACAAGAAATTCCTAAATTGACCATCACCCTCTGGAAAATGGTGTTCTCAAAATCTGCAGGGAAATTCTCCACTGAACCTGCTTCTTGGCAAATGAAACAAACTTCCTAAGATGAAGAAAGATGCTTTTCTCAACATGTGTGCTAGTCTTGGTCAGCTTCAGTGAGCTACCTGGGGTGGCATCGCCATGACCAAACCATTTCTCTTGTTCTCTGGCACTCTTCCTCCTCCTGCCTGACAGGGTGGGTGGGCAGAAGCATCATCCATCTTACCACCACAAAGCACCAGTCCTGGGCAGCTCACATGAGGACACTGTAAGGATCACTTCTGCATTAGCAGAACACTTAATTCCAGCCCGAGCAGCAAAGTCTCAGCTCCTAATCCAACTGGAGCCCTGTGTTCAGTTATGGACCCCCCCACCAGACACGCTGTTAGCAGGTTCCCTGACGAGGTGGATGGTTTGGATGCAACCAAGTGAGATTTCGGGATTTTGGAGCATGGGGAGGAAAACACTTGCTTGAGCAAGTCTATCCACTGGAACAAGCAGTGCTGTCCACTGCGCTAGACAGATCAGAAAGATCCTGAACTGTAATTTAACAGAGCTGCCAGGTTTTCAGAGCCATAGATTTTACAAAACACCTATTTTTTGTGGTGTAAGGCAACACATTAGCAGCAAGCAAGAAGTCTTTTTCCTGCCTAGCAAATCTTAAGGTGAAGTTACATTTTTATGAGCTGTAACAATTCAATGAATGACCATCCTCCATGCAGCGTGACCATCTTGGAACTGCATGACCTGATTTCCTGAGTGCTCCCTAATCCACACCAGTCAGCAGGCTTTGAGTTCCAACAGGGTTGGTATTAGCTTTGCACTGGACCAAACTGGTAATTGATCAACCATCAGTGGAAGGGGGATCTTTTTGGTTTTGATTGCTTCTACTGGGTTCATAAAAGATCCAACAACGATCTGAGACAGCCTTCAGATTTACGTAGAAGACTTTAATGTTGCACGAGGAAAGAAAAACAAAACACGTGATGATAAGCACCTGTTCTGCACCGGGAACACACTGACACACACAGACAGTTGGCTGCACAGTGGAATTCAGTGAGCATACTTCCTCTCCTAGGCTCCTCTAGAAAGCACTCAGTCTGTAAAGTCAGCTTTTAGGTAATAAAAATGTGGTTTGGGGAAAGTTCAGTCAGAGCATGATGCTGAACATGAGACAGGGCCCTACCACCTCCATATCAAAAGGCTCTAGGCAGTTTTTTCTGCTTTCAGCAAAGGAAGATCTAATGTATCACCTGCAGCTCATTTTAGAAAGTTTTAACTTTACAGTTAATAAGTCAAACCCAGTTACAATGCAGTGAGTACAACTGCTCGAAAGCATCTCTTAACCATGAATCAAAATCCTGTCTTCAGTCAGCTTTCACTCTTACCTGATAAGATTTTGACAATTTGTCTTCACTTCTCCAGGGTATTTTGCCTGTGTAAATGCAAAACACAGAAGGATGCTATGTTCTTTTAAACATTTTTGTTAAGTGAAACATCAAAAAGCTAAGTGGGTGAGAAAACAAATTATTTAAATCACCTGTGGAAGGAGCAGCCCCTTTGTACTATCACTCATATGTTACTAAAGAATGATGCTGGATTTTTTTTTTTTTTCCACATTGCATATTCCATTCTTTTCCAAGTTCTTTACAAATTTAAGAACATAGGAAACCAAGGAAACAAAGTATTTACCTTGGCTAATTTTATCTTGTGACTTCATCCCACACAAAGTATTTCCTTTGTCCAGTGCTTCCATAACCCTATTTCAAGTTAATGAGGAATGATTACAGTAAACACTAAAAAGCCTGTCTTTTCTGAGCTTTTGAATGTAATGTTTGGCTCTGTACTCTTTCCAGAGTGCCATGTAAATGGAACAGAGTACCAGAGGCTTCCCTCATCCCTTGGAAGGGAGCAGGGCTGGATTTTGAATATGAGAGTCTTTAGTAATAACAGATTAACTGGCTACATGTGTTTGACACAAAAAGTCACATAAACTTTCCTAATATTCACCAGACATGTTAGCATGCTGAAGATTTAAACATGTTTTTCTGGCATAATTAAGAAAGGACTTTTTAGGAGACCTCGTCACACTGTAACTGTCTCAGTAATTTGCCATGCAGAGTGCAATACCTATTTTTGATTCCAGGAGTAATTAGATACCTCCTGGGAATTGCCTTGAATATATATTCTTGTTTGTCCTGTACACTTCTTCAGATAAACTGATTTTGCATCTCTCCTGTCAGGGAAAGCACATTAGAATTACTATTAATTTTTGCCTTTTAGAATTCTACAGTAATATGATGGCTAAGACGTAAATTGGCCTCTGTACTCATCTCTTCCCACTTCTCTCTTCTCTTAGATAAATATCACTTTGCTACTACTAGTTAATAATAAAGTTGAATTAGATTTAAGGTGCCCTCTGTTAGCAGGAATCTAATATCAACTTCCCTGAGGCAAGTAAGAAGCACTGTGTAAACCAGGCTGGGCATGCTAGGAAATGGTCCAAGCTTTTATCCAGGCCTGGAACCAGCCCAAACCTCAACATTTCAAATATTTGCTTCCTATCTGTGCAACTAATTCTCTCTCTCTGAAGAAGGGGATTTTGTCTGTCAGGTTATGCTGTGTGGCCTCACTTGCCAAGGGTTACTTACTATTTCTGGCAGAAGTGGCTGTGTGCTCCAGACTGTCTCAGTGCTTTGGGGGATCACTCAAAGGAGAGTGTCCAAGCAAGGAGGTCAGTACAATAGTGACAGGCACAGGAGAAGCAGCATGGTGGGTGTTCATGTAAATGTGTAAGATTGAATGCTTTTGTCTTTTGCAAAGAGAGAAGTGTGAAAAACTGGGCAGAGCACAGTTCAAGACACCTAAATTGAAGAGTCAACATGTAGATGTCTGTATGTGCTTCCAAATTTCCATTACAGTCAACACCTTAAACATATGTGTCTAGAACCATTTGAGATGCCCTAGGACATCCCATGGGCCCCCTATGTTTTCTGTGTCATAGTTACTTGTATTTTTCAAGTGCAACACTGCTAAGTAATTTTCTACCTGTGGCACTGACATCCACCCTCTTGCCTTATTGCTCTGTTCTCAAGAGGGTTGCAGCGTTTCCTTATTTAGTATGTATTGCAGACTGGCCCCTTTTTTCCAGGACACCAACATGTTACATGAGACAAGGTCCAATACAAGAACCAATACTTGCCCAGGAGCAAGTCCTAATACATGGTGTATGCACATAGCACAGAGAGGTTTTAGGGTGACCATGGTGTGGTACATCATCAGCAAGGGACTGGTGCTGAGCTTCCTACAAAGCCCACGGCAGCACAGGTCTTTCTTTCTAACCTGACCACCTGTGACAACTTGTTCAGTAGGACTAGCACAAAGTCATTACCTTCTTGTTCTTTCAGCCCACAGAAAAACCTCAGAGCACATCTTAAGGCCTGCCCCACCTGGATGTAAACTAGCAATCCACTGCAACAGTTTGCTGCTAATCCTACTAGCCTGCAAATGCCCTTTTCTCTATTTTATTATTTCTGGTACTGAGCGCATGGTAGAGTTCCTTCCTTTTGCTGTGAGGCCGTGATCTATTTCTGGTTATTTCCCAGTTGATCCATTAGCCATTTGAGAATTGAATTAGTTCATTTTTTATCCTATCATCTGTAAGGAGACCAACCTAACACCCACTGGAGTCAGCAGAAGTCTCTCTGTTCCCTTAGGTGAGCAATGGTCCTATCCCCATAAAAAGTATAATTATAACTAAATTTAACACTACAGAGCACTAGCAGTGAAGAGCCTTGCAAATGGAGGAGCAGTCTCATTTACTACAGAAGAGACAAAAGATGTCCCAGCTTCCTCACCTGCAAACCAGTTGGGGAACCACCTTCTCGAAGGCAAAGCTGTTAAGAAGGAAGGTACTTAACATTTGAGTTGTTTACTTTCCCAGCCTCCAGAGTGCAAGCATGAAGCTATTTTTCTTAATTATCAGCCCTCTAAAAAGCCATCCAAGTGCCCCTTTATGAAGGGAAATCAAAACAAGTCACAGGTGCTTAATGCAGCTTCACAATAGAGAGCTGGCAGATAGGTAGATGATACCCATAAAGGTTTCTGTCTTTCCACAGTCAATATGGATGATAAAAAATTGAAATAAGAAAGCCTAAGATTCCTTAAATATTTCCTATATTATGCACATTTTTTGTAGGACAATGGGCTCATTTTATTGAATAGTTTTGGAAAAAATATCTTCTTTTTTAATTAACTTTTTTTTTCCCTCCCAAGAGATCTGTCAAACTATAAGACTGATACAGATTGGATTTACCACATTTTCCTACAATCCCTAGTGTAACTCTTCACAATGAAAGGAAATGGCTTTTCATTGCTCTGTAAATGGTAAGGAGTGATAACATAGGGAAAAATGTTCTATATACCCTGTAGAATTTAGAAGCACACTTTCATATGTATAAATTCTCTAGCTATGTACCTGAATACTCTAGCTGTTGTTGAAAATTTCTTCTAGAACAAAGGCCTGTGCTGCATATATCCAGGTCTCCCTTTTCCCTCTACCATTCATCAGATACAGCTTTTCTCATGCAAGATTCTTAAATCAGAATTCAGTTTCCCAGGAATTATAGGAACCCCTGTTTATTTTGGACTTCGTTCTTAGTGACAGACTGCATTTTTTTTCCTGTGTTCTTCTCATTTGTGTTTTGAAAACATTATTCCTTAATGGAAAATATGTAACAGAAGTTTTTTTTTCAACTCTTCATCAGAAATAGGTAGGATGACAGTATCAGAGCTTAAATTTCTGCAAAGGAAGCCCAATCTAGACAGAACTCAAAACTGGCCAGAACTATTGTTTGCACTTTTTCCTATGCTTTAAGATGTTTAGAAGTTCACAGAGCTAGAGGAGGAGGGAAAGGAATGGTGAGAGAAGCACAGTGTAATCCCTTCTGCTCACTGGATTCATGCTTACTAATGTTACTGGGGCTGATTTCAGGGAGACAGGCTGAAGATCTGTGCTATTCCTCATAAACCAAATATGAGAAATTACATCAAAGGAAACTGGTACATTATTTCATTTCTGCTTCCTGATGTGCTCCTTCTTCCAGGGCTGCACATGGGCTTGGGCAAGCTTGGCTCACCAAAGCTGGCTTTTTCCTGATCAAAATTATCTGGAGGCTGGTTATATTATTCTGAAAAGATTCCCATATTAGAGATGCTCTTCATATGGTGTGTGGCCATCAGGACAGCTCTCGTATCGCATTTCTTCTGGGACCTGCCTTAAGGAAAGTGTTCTGGAAGGAGGAGAACGCGGGCAGGACTTCCCTGCACACACAAATCCTGGCAGCCCTATTGCCCCTTGGAGCCACTTCCTGGCATAAGGAGCCTGAGGAGCTCTTAAACAACCCCTGAGACCCCAGGCGTGGGCAGTGCAAAGCTGACATACAGTGCCATGCTTGCCACCCTGCCAGCTCTCCCTCTCCAACCCTCACTAGGTCTGCAACATTTCCTTTGGGAAACAAATGGTTTGTTCATCTTGGCTAGAAGGACACAAATAGGTCAGATATCCTCTGCTGAAAAAATAAAGAAAAAGTAATATTTTTTAAAGTGATAAAAGATGTGGATTTACTATATGAAGTGTTCGAGATATTCAGTGATTTGCATGTGGTGAGTAGCTTTGGTCACAGAGCACATGTTTGCTATCACTGCCATTGCCTGTGATGCTTTGATACTGTTGTGCCAGAGCCCCTGGGTTTCCCTTTCCTGACACTGAAATTGTGATTAGGTACCCTAAAGCCTTTGACAAGGAACCGCACATTGTGCTGGTGCACTCCCATTAGGCCAAGAGGCATACAGGGAAAAAAATAGCTGTTCCGTTTCACTGGAGATTGTCATCAAAAGATTTCCAAGTCTCTGATAATCAAGTCTCTGAGTTTTTATTGTGACTCAGGCCCATATATTAACTGAAAATTACAATTAACCTCTGTTCCTGCTGTCTGATGTAAATCCCACACGTTTTGCCTATTTGTATTTTGATATTTGAGGGATGACCAGCTCTGGTGCCAGGAGGATCCTCAGTGGAGCGCTCCAGGACGGTGCACAGTGGGGCTTCCTCAGCTGGGGGGACCTCAGGGGAGCGGAGACACCCGCCAGGAGCCTGCAGCTCCCACCACAGCAGCTGACGAGACCTCGGCGTGGCTAGGAGCACCAGTGACCAAGCCCCCCCCCCCGCCCCCATAAAGGAAGCCCCTGGGGAGCACTAGCAACCAGGAGCACCATGACCAGGGTGGGCAAACAGGGCATGGTGGGGCCGTTCATGCAGAAAGGGCGCTGAAGCCCTGCCAGCTCAAGCAGGGAGCAATGGCATCCACCCAGCAGAAAGCCATGGCATCTCTAAGCTCTGCATCCACCACGACTGATGCAGCTTCCCAGAGGGAACTCCGGTGGGAGCACGCTGGCAGCCTGGTGCCGGCCGGCAGCAGTGAGCAGAGCCGTGGGAGGTGTGCCCAAGGAGAGGAGCTCCTCTGCTCAGTGGCAGAGCTCCAGGAGGAGGCGTATAGGCTGAGGAGTACCAGGGAGGGCGAGAGAGACTACTGGAATCACACCCTACCTTCCCTGGGACGGGCAAACGGGCAGGGAGCCCACGTGGCGCGGAGGATTCCCTGTCCTCTCTCCACCTGGCTGAACACGGTGACTTAAGGGGTAAGGGGCAATGGTGACAAGTGCCTGCCCGGTGCAGCAGGCGCGTCACCTCTGTGACTGCCCCGCCTTCCCAGGTGTCCTTGAGAAGTAGGTGTGAGGCTCTGCGAGTGGAACTGAACAATGGCGAGGACGATGGTTCATCTGGCTCGGAGGTGTCACTGAGGTTAAGCTGGCCTATGCCCTGCATCAAAACCACCTCTATAAAGAAAAAAAGACAGGTCATTGTCATAGGAGACTCCCAAGAGGAACAGAAGGCCCAATATGCAGACTAGACCCACTTCTTTGGGAAGTCTGCTGCCCCCCTGGGGCCCAGGTTAAAGATGTGAAGAGAAGGCTTCCTGCCCTGGTACAGCCCTCAGATTATTATCCATTATTGGTTTTTCAGGTAGGCAGCAATGAAGTTGCAATAAGAAGGCCAAGGGCAATCAAGGGAGACTTCAGGGCCTTGGGACAACGGTTAGGGCATCAGGAGCACAAGTAGTGTTCTGCTCTACCCTTCCAGCTGCAGGGAATGATGAGGGAAGAAACAGGAAAAGCCAGCAGGCCAATACCTGGCTCTGAGCCTGGTGTCACTGGCAGAATTCTGGGGGTTTTGATCATGGGCTGGTCTACGCAACACCAGGCCTGCTCACAGCAGATGGGGTCCACCTGTCTCAAAGGCAGAAAAGGATCTTTGCAGAGGAGTTATCAGGGCTCATTGATAGAACTTTAAACTAGATTTGAAGGGGGAAAGGGTTAAAACCAGGCTCGCTAGAGATAAACCTGGGGGCTGCACACCAATGTTTGAGGGAGGGTGTGATAGCAAGGTCCTTCAGTCTGCCATCTCAGTGGACATAGGGGATGGAGACCCATGGAACAGCAAAGACACAAGGGTTATTGAAGCGTTAGAAACCACAGAAGTGCCTGAGAATGGTCCCATAGGAATTGGGGCTTCTCCACCCAAAAAGGTGGCAGGATCACTAGCCCAACCGAAGTGTGTCTACACCAATGCGTGCAGTACAAGCAACAAACAGGAGGAGTTGGAAGCCATTGTGCAACAGGACAACTATGATATAGTCGCCATCACAGAAACCTGGTGGGATGGCTCACGCAACTGGAGTGCTGTGATAGATGGGTATAAATTCCTCAGAAGGGATAGGCAAGGAAAGAGAGACAGTGGGGTAGCCCTGTATGTTAGGGAGTGTTTTGACTGTCTAGAGCTTAATGAATGTGATGATAGCGTTGAGTGTTTATGGGTAAGAATCAGAGGGAAGGCCAACAAGGCAGATATCATGATGGAAGTCTCTTATAGACCACCCAACCAGGATGAAGAAGCAGACAAAATATTCTATAAGCAGCTGAAAGAAGTCTCACAATCGCTAGCCCTTTTTCTCATGGGGGACGGACTTCAACTTACCAGACGTCTGCTGGAAATACAACACAGCAGAGAGGAAACAGTCCAGGAGGTTCCTGGAGTGTGTGGAAGAGAACTTCCTGACACAGCTGGTGAGTGAGAAGGTGCCCCACTGGCCCTGTTGTTTGTGAACAGGGAAGGACTTGTGGGTGTTGTGATGGCTGGAGGCCATTGTGGGCATAGCAATCACAAAATTATAGAATTTTCTGTTCTTGGAGAAGTAAGAAGGGGGGTCAGCAGAACTCCTACCTTGGACTTCTGGAGGGCAGACTTTGGCCTGTTTAGGAGCCTGGCTGACAGAGTCCCTTGGGAGGCAGTCCTGAAGGGCAGAGGACTCCAGGAAGGCTGGACATTCTTCAAGAAGAAAATCTTAAAGGCACAGGAGCAGGCTGTCCCCATGTGCCGAAAGATGAACTGGCGGGGAAGAAGGGTGGCCTGGCTGAACAGAGAGCTTTGGCTGGAACTCAGGAAAAAAAGGAATGTTTATGGCCTTTGGAAGGAAGGGCAGACACTCAGGAGGACTACAAGGATGTCATGAGGTTATACAGGGAGAAAATTAGAAGCCCAACTAGAACTTAATCTGACTACTGCAGTAAAAGACAATAAAAAATGTTTCTATAAATACATTAGCAACAAAAGGAGGGCTAAGGACAATTTCCATCCTTTACTGGATGCGGGGGAGAAACATAGTGACAAAGGCTGAGGAAAAGGCTGACAAGCGATAGAACGAGAGGAAACAGCCTCAAGTTGTGCAAGGAGAGGTTTAGATTGGATGTTAGGAACAAATTTCTTCACCGAAAGGGTTGTCAAGCATTTGAACAGGCTGCCCACGGAAGTGGTGTAGTCACCAGTCCTGGAGGTATTTAAGAGACATGTAGATGTGGTGCTTAGGGACATGGTTTAGTGGTGCACTTGTCAGTGTTAGGTTTACAGTTGGACTCGGTGATCTTAAAGGTCTTTTCCAACCTAAACAGTTCTACAATTCTATGAAAACTTTCGAAAATATGTTATTTGTGATTATCTTTTCAAATCTTCCCTAGTATTTCTCAATGAATCAACTGCGTAAATATGTACAGCAATTTTGGCAGCATGTAATATTAAGTCATGACTTTTGGCTTTGACAAACATTTCTGTATTATTCAATTTGTTTTGGTAGGATCTCTTTTAGTTTACTAGCTCAATTCCCAAATGGCTTTTGTGCAGCTCATTTTTATAGTCTCAGCAGTGTCTTTCATAAGTAAGCTGCTGAACTAATAAAAATGACCCAAGTTAATAATACATTTCCTCTATTTCAAAATGTCAACAATATGGAGTAGAAGTAGTTGCCAATAAATCTTTCCCAAACCTAAGTTAAAAAAAAAAAAAAAAAAGCAGCATACCATAACAGCAGCCCAACATTTTACTGCAAATACATTCATGTTGGAGGCAGCCAGAGACCTGCATGGAATAAGAATGAGGTTTGGTGAGTTCCAGGACTGTTTGCTTTGCTGACATTTAATGTCCCATTTGGGCTTCTCTGTGCCCAATGAATTCCACATTTGTTTTTTTGAGCAAGCCACATAAAGTTCCCATCTACTTCCAGGTAACATTCAGACAACCCACTCCAATGCTTCAGACAGATCTTGGGTGCAGTTTTCAGCGTAACCTGGAAAATAAAGTGGCTACCTAGCCTAGGCATTGATACGTGCATCCCAGACTGTATAGGTTAAGGAGCCAGAAGCCAGCTCTTTCCAGAAATTTGTTGTGATCTGGGAATAATGCAAGGAGTTGATTTAACTTTGCTTAACCCCCAGAGACTACATGCTGACAGCCTAAGCTCCAGCCCAAAGAAAGCACAGCCATTATGGGTGTTTTCATCCCTGGAAGGTGGGCCAGGGTAGCAGGTTTCAGCTCTCCCTGCTCTCCACACCATCAATCTAGTGCTCTGAAGCACTGTGGTGTGGTGTCACGTCCATCTCATTAGGTTGTCCTGCTGTGATCTGCTCATAGGCACCTTGCTTTAGAAGCAAAGAAGGTGGCTGCTGGCATACGTGCTTGGCGGGCAGGGTGCTCAGCTGGAAGCAGGGAGGGGGATGCGGGTCTCCTCCAGTTCAGGAGGAGGTAGAAACTGAACCCAGGTCTTCAACTTCATGATGCTAGTATGGAAAAGCAGATGTTATTGCTGGGCAGGCTCTAAAATGAATGAGTTCTGCTCAGCTGCAGTCCTCACCTCTGAGAGGGTCCCGTGTGCTGTTCTAACCTCGTGCACAGCCCTAAGGAGTTACCAAAGGTTGAGCAGGAGATCAGTCGTCCCTGCCTACTCATAGGCTACTTCTACACTTTCCTGTGGCCAGGAAAGGTCTGGCCATCTCCATGCAACTAAACATGCTTCCCATTCAAGGTAGGGTGGCTGCATCCAAACCACCTTTTGGGAGTGGTCCCAAATGTCAGGGATGGCTCCAGCAGTTTAATCACAAAGGCAGTCATGGTCCAGCATCTGCATCCAGGTCTTGGTAGTGTTTTTACCAGCATGGCCAGAGCCTGCGGGATTGACTGGCCTGCTCCCCTGATGCATACTAACTGCACCCTGAAACTTTCTGACATACAACTAAGCAGATTTAAAAAAAAATAATAGTCTGACTAGCTGGCAGACAAGCCTGGTTTCACTAGCTCTGCAACTGTAGAAAGAAAAAGGGAGTGAGGGGCGGAAGCTGGCAAGATATTATCTTTAATAAGCAATATTGATCACCTGTCATCACTGAGACCAAAGCTTCACTACCTGAGGGTGCTCAGAGGATACAGCTTTTCTGTGTGGTTTGGCTGCTTCATGCTACTGCCACCAAATCACCCATGGATGTTGGCACAGAGAACTTGAGAAAGGGAAAACTTTTACCCACTGAAATTTGATTACTCGGAATGAAATGAGACTAAAGAAGAGGAAAACAGAGGCTCAAGATCAATTTTTAGCAGTAAACCAATAAAAATCAAGAAAAACCTTGTCTTTAATGCAGTCTAGGGAAAATTCTAAATTAATACCTAACATTACAAAAATTATTATCCCTTTAGGTGAGCTCCTGCAGTGCTGGGGAACTTCATCTTCCAGCCACCCAGTAAGATGAACCTAACTTTAAAAGTGTGATTCCCTGGAGAAAGAGAACGTGCCAGAGTAGTGATGGACACAAAGGGGGAGTCAGGGTCTCCATGTGAGAGTTCTTTCAGGAATGGACTCACATATTAAGAAGTTACACAATTAAACTTGAACAGATCATTAATTTGATAATGACAAAGTGCCAAGTCTGTATGAAATGCCCCAACCTCCATCATTTACCAAAAAATCAAAAGGAAACTAGGAGGACAGATGGTAAAATTACTGATCATACAATTGGCACAATGATGAACATTTAATAATACATGTTGAAATAATACCTAATAATAATACATCAAACATGATGGGCTGTATTATACCAACACATTGCATTTCTGGTCTTTAGGAACCACTGTGAACTGCTTGCCAAGGACAGCCAAGGGCAGGCCCTTTAGTCCACAGTGCACAAATTCTTGAGGGTCCATAGACTGCTTCTAAGAGGTAGGGAAGTTAGGGTGGCTTCCTTAAGGTCATGACAGAGAGACTGTCAGTGCCAGGGGAGTGGGTATTTGGATGAAATTCTTTTTGCCAAGCCCTATCCTGCTTGTCCTGAAGTCACTGGGAATTACTTCCAAAAAGTGCAGTAAAAACAGGATTGACTGCTGTGGGAAAAACATTTAGACTGTTTCCAAATTGTTGATGCTTTGCGGAGGGGGAAAGTCACCCTTATTCCAGATTGTGGATGACAGTAGTCCAAGTATCCAACAAAAATCAATTTACCAAACAGGAAATTCAGTCTGGTGGGTTTTGACTAGCCTGTTATGCCCTGTCACTTATATGCACGTGCTGCAGTAAAAGAAATAAGTAGGAACTTTTGGGCTGCTTGTCCCACTTCTGCTCACAGTGAAATTGCAGAACTAGAACAAGTGGCCAATTCTTCTTTCACTGTGCAGATCAATGCACTTTATCTTCATGTCATATACAAAAAGCATGAATCAAACTCATCACTTAAACTAGGAAAACACTTGCATGTCAGTGGCCTTCCAGCTGAGAAATTTACCCTCCATGTTTTGTAAATATTAAAATTACAAAATGCAGAAATGGTCAAATGGAAGTAATCAGTTTTACATCTCAATACATTTTCTGTAACTCTAATGAAAAATCAGCATTATTGATCTCATGGTTAATGAAGTGAATATTTCTCATGGTTCCTTTATTGTTATGAATAATTTTTCAGTTGAAATAACCAATCTAAGGAGTATATATTTAGGTTATTGAACAGCAGCAGCTCCTCTCTTCGGTCCTACTAATTTCTTTACAAAAGGCAGCTCTAGAGCAGCACTAGCAGCACCAGCAGCAGCAAGGAGTACACCCTTCCCAGGCTGCTTGCTGCAAAGGCAGGCAGAGTCAGGCCCCCTTTCTTTAGTCTTACCAAGATTAGCAATAGATCTAACAAAATATATTGCAATGCAGTGATAATCACTGCTGGTTACAGAAAGATTCTTCTGTAAGCAGTTTGCAGCTTGCCAGAATCCCACAGGCAAGATTTTCAACTTTCTATTGAAATACAGAAATCAAATTTTAGTTTCAGGAGATAATAAGAAATTTCAAACTTCGTGGATAATTAATTTTGCATAACTAGTCACATGCTCAGAAAGGTGAAAGCAGATATTCGCAGCTGGGGTGAACAAAAGCGAAGCTTCTCCCACTTCATGTTTGCAGCCTCCAGAGTGCGCTATACCAGGAGCAGCAGACTAATAAGGTGAGCAGGGGAGAGAAGACGAGAAAGCCCTCACGTTAAAGCAGAGAAGAGCAATCACTTCATTCACAGAGTTCTCTTTTGCTTTTAAACTCCTAAAAGAAAATGCTACAGATCAATAGGTTTCCTCATTAACCAACTTTAGCACCAGGTTGTGAATAACAAAAGCAGCTTTGACTTGCATGCAGAAGAGTTTACAGATGGCAACTGAGCTAACATCATTTGCAGTGCAGGATCTCTCTGGACTGAAGGTTTATATGTCAGGAGATGAGGGCTGCACATGTAACTGGTTCTTGCAAACCCACCTCTTCAGAGGACTGTGAATTTCCTTTCTCTCCTGCCCAAAGCTTTGCAAATTTACCCTGCTAGTCTTCACTGTTTGGCCTTGGGTTTTGAGGATGCTTCCTGTTCTGTTCAGGTTTTCTGGTGGGAGGAGGTCAAATGATCAGATCTTTTTGAAGCAGAGCCACTTGTTCCAGTTTCTCATTTTTAAATCTGAAAAAAACTTTATATCATGCTTAAGAATCAACACCTTGTAAATTTTTCTATGAAACAAATAAATTTTCAAGTAAGCATATATTTTTCTGCATGTGTCCCACATTTCACAGCACAAAAGCAGGTTTTTTTTTGTGGCAGTATGATGACACAGCTCACAAATCCCCAAATTTCCAAATAATAAGGCTATTAGTTTCCATCCCCAAGGGCTTTAGCAGATGAGAAAATGACATAATTACACTGAAATCCAACAGCAGAGACATATTACTTGCACCTGCAAAATGTGTGCACATATAATACGTGTGCAAGCAAAAGTCTAGTTCTCTTTCCGCTAGCCTCCTCAAAGCTCTCTTCTGCACACAGGAGCTGAGTTTACAGCAGTGAACAGAGCTTCTTGGCACCAGGTTTCAGCCCAGTGAATCTCTCTGGGCCTTAGTTTCTAATTATTTTCTGTTCTGTCAATTTAAGTTGTAAGCTTCTTGGTACAAGAAGTATCTCTGACTTATCATATAATTAAAGTTGTATAACCAGTCACATGTCTGAGAAAGGTGAAACCAAACCTTTGCCCAGGGTATGACTGAAAATGAGTTTTCTAATGTTTTACATTCTGTTTCCTGACAATCTTGCCTCATCAATTTAAAACGGTAATTATTTGGGTCAAGATAGTTCTCCAGCTACAGTTTACAGAGAAAGGCAATAGCCAGGCTGGGTAGGCCCTGCAGCTCCTGCATTGGGATGGCTGGGAGCTACCGCCTTTCCTCCCACTTCTGTGTGGCAGGCAGCACAAATCCCAGAGCTGATCACTTATTTACATTCCCCATACAGGGGTTGCAAAAGGCATCAGCTATGTCTCTCGGAGGAATGGAGACATGTGGAAACAGCCTCTGGTTCAAACAGGGAGCTCCATGCCAGCACACCACTCTTTCAGAAGGTATCACAAGCACCTGTGTCAGCTCTCCGTCCCCTGGAGACTTGCCTGTTATCACTGCAAGTCTCTGCATCCTCTAACTGCCTCCGCGGCTGATACAGTTAAGTAAAGACTCAAAGCCACATGTATTCTGCCCATGCAGCTGCATTTAACAAAATAGCAGCAGAAACTTAACTTGACTTCTAGCAGATTATTTTTTTTTCAAGACTAGCATTTTGAGTGTATTTGATTATAAAAATGAAATAATGAAGAGAAATGCTTTTCTTCTGTCATAAGCCTGCTTTGAAGAGCGATGATTCTTCATTTACTAACTTGATTTATTCAGCTAATCTACTTGACCTCATTGCAGACCTTCTGGTTTCCGTTCTGAATGGTAAGGAAGAGGGGTTCTTAGTGTGTGTGAGAAAGCCAGAGGGACTACAAGGACATCTGAATCCCAAAACATATTGTTTTGTAAGGAAAAAGCAAATCTGCATTTATTACAACAATTGTTACAAAGGTCTTCTCTCTTCTCTGCATTTGTATTGTGGGAACCTAAAAATGAAATTATTAGTCTAAGATACAACAGTCAATTATTCAAAACTGTCTTTCTGGATTATATAAATTTGTTATGTGAATAATGCTTTTTGTCTCCCCTATGTTCAACAGGCAGGAACACATAACTTACAGGTTACAGGCTTAGAGAGATGCTCAGAAGACTTTATTCACTTCGTATAGACTGTGGCCATCACTCTGTGCCAGTCTCAGGTCTGATCCTGCACTATTTTTTTACTTGAGCGACAACATCTTCCCATATACAGGGGACCCAGCACTGACCTAAGGAACAAGTGGGTCTTTAGGCCTCTGTCATGCCCACTGTCAAAAAGCAGCAGGAAGGGCAGTGGCCTTGCAAGATTTTGGTCAGCCCCAGGTGGTCCTGTCCTCCCTCGCAGCTTTTGTGGTTTTTCATTCTCCCTTTCTCTGCCCAATTTTTTGCCAATATTTTTTTCCCTTGTCAGAAGTGAGAGAAAACTGCATCTCTGGAGGGGATGTGGGTACCCAGCAGTAGATGTCAGCTCCTGGAGGCCAAACAGCAAGTGGATTTTGGGCTCAAAGGCATCCCAATCTGGGGGTTGGTCTCACTGGCTGAAATAGCAGGTACATTTTTTCCTCTGCTATTGGAAGACCATCCTCAGCTGTCCCTCTGGATTAATCTTCATCCTGACCAGAAGCAAAGTGACTGCCTATGGTGTGGAGAAGAGCTGTCCTCCATGCTCTCCTAACAAAACCAGCAGGATTATCACTTCACTCAAGAAATGGTTTTTTCTGAGAGGAACTGTAACAGAATCTGAGAGATATAACCCTGAATAAGCACCAGTGGTACTACCTGCTTGAAGAAGGGGGTCTCTCTTGTTGACTTCGAAGTGAGTGATTAGCAAGAGGGAATATTAACAGTCAGATGGAGGATTGGGCAAACAGGCAATTTGGGGGATTTCCACCAAGATACAAGGATGTTGCCTCTGTTCACATGGCAAACGGACACCCTGGAGATCACACAGCTCAGTGCAGCGGGGACAGCTTCACCTCTTAGTGCTCGTGCTTTATATACTCCCTTTTAGTTAAAGTATCATCTGTTGGGTTAATTAATCTTAGCTTTCTGTTCCAAAATAGTTGGTATTTAAGGTAGATGGAGTTTTCTATTACCTACATACAATGTGACCTGAAGATAGACCCAAAAGAACAAGTCACCTTTATGGGTAGTACTTGCACCTTTATAGTACTGAGCATTTTAATGGGCAGCTGAAAGGGAGCTGGTTATTAGGCACAGGGTTGGTCTCACCCTCCTCTTTGGGGATTAGATGTAGCAACAGGTAGCTTTATTCAACTTAAAAACCCACACAGCTGTGCTCTTCGTTAGCTGAGAGGTAACTAACAGCAATAACTCACACACTTGAGAGTCACAATTTGTTTGATTAACTTGTGACTTGCTTGAAATACCTTTAAATGAAAGTTATTTTCCAGCACACTGGTCATGATTTTGTTGGAAGACATATATAGCATAACAGACATTTTTCAGAGTGCCAGTAAGCTCTAAGTCTGAGATTTTGACTTCAGAAGGAAAGGCTGTAAACTTTTGAGAGAAACACAGAGCAGTAGTCTGCAGAAATCATCGTCCAGAAATAGCTTTATGTGCTTGGCCAGATAAGACACATTTGAATATGCACGTTTAGGTACCCTATATTAAGTGTTTGCTGCTTCTTCTGAGTGATTTGTGACAGTGCGTGCCATCTACTGTGAAACAAGGCTCCTGACAGAAATAAAGAGTAATAGTTTCTAAAACACAGTGGTAAAATGGAATCTTTCCATTGCCTTTAAAGGGCTTTGGATCCATCCCAAACAAGCTGCAGCGATGTGCTGCTCACTATAATTCACTGGCTCTTGCCCCTGCCTTGTGGCAAGAGAACATCACCTAGCAAAGTGTGTGCTGCCTGCAGCAGCTCCACACTGCTTCACGCTTTGGACTGCAGGCAACACCAGCAGCAACAGCGAGGCGTAGTGCCATGTTTGTGACCAAGGATGGTCTGAGAAGGAAAGAGAAAAACCCCATCAAAGGCAGAGACCAGCTCCAGCAGTTGTCACAGATGCAGCCCTTCTTCACCGTGCTCTGACAGGAGGTCCCAAAGTCACAGCCAAGAAGTTGTTCCAGCACTTGGGATGCGCAGCTTTCCTGCAAAGCAGGGAAGACTTTGCAGAAGCCCAGAGTTCATGGGCAAGATGCTGCTCCTTAGTTGCTGCTCCTTGGGCAGGGGTCACCAAGGTGCTACTTCCCCAAACCTATCAGCTCTCCAGAGCCGGTGAAAGGGAGCAGAAGGTGCCAACAGTCCTGTCTTCTCCTTGCCCACAAGCAGTTCCCACTCAGCCAGGGACACAGCCCATGGGTATGCATTTCCAAAGCTTCAGGTTTATATCCACATTTCATTCTTTCCTGCAGCAGCACCAGCACACAGGGCTCTTGTCCCATCTGTTCCCATCCTCAGGCGATGCACCAGTTGTGCCAGCCCAGTTGTGCTGCAGATCCCTACAGACATGCAAACACACCTCCTGTCTCCCTGCTCGCTGCCCCTGTTTGCGTTGTGGCCTCCAGGGAGCCAGAGAGGGGAAAAATACTGTTCTCAGAGCCATAGCCTCAGCCTGCTGTTCCAAAACTTCCTTTAAGACAGCATGAACTGCCCCCATCCCTAAAGCAGCTGGTGACCTATCTCCCATTCCCCAGGGCCTTTCTGCCCAGCTCTGCTGAGTGCCTAGGGCTGGCAGAGGTTTGGCCGGCTGAGTACCAAGCCAAAGCAAGGTGCTGAAGCGTGATATGGTGCCAGGGGGACAGGGCCACCTCCCACCACAGTTCACTGCACAGCCACACGGACCCTTGGAGGTGGCACGTGGGGAGGGCTGCCCCACTCCTTCCAGGGACCCTGGGTGATAACCTGGCAAAAGCTGCGGCCAAGTGAATGTCGCGGTAGAGACAGACACGACAAGTAATAGATCACGCAAAATGGCTACTTTATTGTTCTAACACACCTTTTTATCCCCTTCTTCAGAGTATGTGTTAGTATATGATTGGCTTAGTTAGTAACTAACAATTCATGATTGGTGAGTTTGTCAGGACGGTTCTTCTTATCACTATCTTGTTTTCGTACTGGTCTTCTCGGATCTTTCCAGACTTCTCAAGGATATACTACAAGCTGCTCAAGGTCGTGCTGTTCTCGAACTGTCAGGAATTCCGTAGACTTGTTGCATCCCCCGACAATTCCCCCTTTTTGTATTTGTGCTAAAAATATCCTGGCTGCCCTCTGCAGGGCCCTTTGCAGAAGGCTGAAAAGACAGGGCAACATTAGAAGCATAGTTATCACAATCAAGATAACTAGCCCCACAGTCTTGAGCAGAGATATCAACCATCCAGACAATCCCCAACCCTCAAATATCTTTGTCCTTGTGCTAAAAGCAAGAAATCAATTCCAGCTCTATTTTATAGCATAGCATGTCTGACACTATCAATGTCTAGCAGTAAATCTGATAATACTACACCAGTCTGTATTCAGGGACCCCAGAATTTGTGATTCCTGGGGTGGCAATGAGGGTTAATGCCCGATCCGTGAAAACCAGGCATTCCCATCCATTAAGTCCATGACCTGCTGCACAGGGGTCTCCATCAATAAGTTCTTAAACTTTGTCAATGTCAGTGTAACCCCCTATGAAACCTGTGAAAAAGGGATAGCTTGGTGTTGTTGTACTAAGGTATAAGAAATCTTGTCCAGTCACGTCAGCCAGGGTCATCCAGATGTTTTCTTTGGTTTGCGGTGGTATCCATGCCTACGTCCATCCGAGGACTGTGAGGTAGATGAACCATCTGTACATTCTCGTGCTGTCTTGCTCCGCAAATTCAGCCCAGCAATCAGTAGGTGCCAGCTTTATGTGGGTGTCCCCACGGAGGCAACAATGGCCTTGCCATACACCAGTCCGATGCTCTTCGGAAAATCCCGGTATTTATACATTAGTAGAGGAATGGATTTCAGCACACATGGCCAGCGGGTGCCAAAAATCCGCCTCATTTGCAACCTATGACACATGCGCTCGCTGGCCAGGCGCGCTGCATGAGTCATAGTCATCCTCTCTATTGGTTCATGGACTTTGTGATGCGGTTGCAATGCACAGAGAATCTTGACCTGTTATATTGGTCAAGGTGACCTACACTTAGTTTTTGGTTGAGGTGGTATTAATATTGCCGCACCCTCTGGGATGTTCCAGATGATGATGGTCGTACAAATCAAGCGGGAGTCCATTGTGGGCCTGTATCTGTAAAAACACAAGCATAACCTCGCCCCCAGGTTAATAGCTCACATGGTCCACTCCACTGACCAGTAACTAAATCTTTAATGTGTACTTTGATGCCTCTTTGTAAATTCTGTGTTGAAAAAAGAGAAGTGTTGAAAAAAGGAGGTAGAGAAGAATTATCCCCATAATAGAGAAAGCTAAGAACATAAACCACGTTATCTAAACATGCCTGTGGTGGTTCCCCAATCATTCCCCCTTTTTGTTTTTGAAGCTGCTGCTTCAGTGTGCCATGTGCACGCAGCTCTACTATTTGTGGAGAACCATTTTGATACACTACTTTGCTGTTCCAGTTGTTGTTTTCATACCATACTACTGCTGCTTTACCTGTTTTTCCAGAACCATCTGTGAAGACAGTAGGGCCTTTCACAGGTTCCGGCTGGCTTAAGCTTTTTTGACCAAATGGTATTTCTCGAGCAAATTTCAGGAGCGGGTGCGACGGTAGATGATACGAGATCTGTCCTTGAAAACCCGCCATAGCCACTTGCAGCTTGCAATTGTGTGCCAGACACCATTCAAAGTACCAATTTTGAACAGGTAAAACAATAGTAGCTGGATCACATCATGTTAGTTCTACACATCGTTTTCTGGCTTTTATGATTACATCAGCAATAAGTTCAAACAAGCCAGGAGCAGTTTTTTGTGGCCAGAAATGACAAAAACATCCATTCTAAAATATGTAATGGGTCATCCCACTCAGAATTCCACTGCACCAAAGCACCAAATGGCACAGTTTTGTCAATTAGTACAAAGAATTGTACCAACTGAGACAGATCAATTTGAGAAACAAATTTCTGGTGTATACATTGTTCCACCCTGTGAATTACATTTAACACTTCCTTATTCAATATTCTGGGTTCTGTTGGATCATTGGAATTTTTTAATAAGTCTAATAGAGGTTGTAACTGCGAATTGGTCAGTCCAAGATAGGGCCTGATCCAGTTCAAGGATCCCATTAATTTCTGTACTTCACTGAGTGTCTTAACTGCAGGGTTAAGTTTCACAGGTTGGGGCACAACCTGCTTATTTGTAATTGTCATTCCCAAATATTTCCAGGGTGCTATTTTTTGCTCTTTTTCAGGGGCAATAACTAACTCATATTGTTGTAGCAAATTCGTGGCCAAATTGTTCATGCCATTCAACTGCTCCTTGTTGTCTGACGCTAACAGAATGTCATCCATATAGTGATAACTATAACTAGTAGGGAATTTTTCCCGTACAGGTGACAGAGCTTGTGCAACAAACAATTGACAAGTGGTTGGGGAATTTTTCATGCTCTGTGGCAGAACTCTCCATGGATATCTTTTTGCTGGTTCTGCATGAATGATAGAAGGCACAGAGAATGCAAAAATATTTATTTTTTTTTTTTTTTTGTCTTGGGAAGCTAGTGGAATTGTAAAAAAAAAACAACCCTTAAGGTCCATGACAATGATTTCCCAAACTTGAGGGATCATGGCAGGTGAAGGCATGCCTGGTTGCAGAGCCCCCATCATGGCCATGACAGCATTGACTTGCCACAGGTCATGCAAAAATTGCCATTTTCCTGATTTTTTTTTTTTTTTTTTCTTTTTTTTTTTTTCACAAACACTGGAGCATTCCACAGACTGTGAGATGGTTCAATGTGTCCGGCAGCTAGTTGTTCTGCTACCAATTCTTGCAGGGCCTTTAATTTTTTCAAGTGGTAGGGGCCACTGATCCACCCACACAGGGTTATTTGTTAACCAAGTTAAAACAAGCGTGGGTTGTCTAACACCCTGCAGCACAGTGGCCCCCATTAAAAATCTGTGATAATTCTCACCCCCCACTGCGACAAGCAATCCCTCCCCCATAAATTGAGGGGAGCTGCCATCACATATGGTTTAATAACTGCTTGTTGGCCCTCAGGATTGGCAATCGGAACTGGAGTGGCTGCTATCTTTGCACGTGTGGATCCTCCCAGCCCCACTACTCCCATACCAGCCTCCTCTGTTGGCCAGGTAGACGGCCACAGATAATCGGCAATAATAGTCACATCAGCTCCGGTGTCCAGGAGCCCTGCAAGCCTTATTGTAGTCAGAGATCTTCCATGATTCGACAGTGTGCACGTCATATGTGGTCAGGATGATGAGACAGTCTGAGACCAGCAGACCTGAGGGGGTCCCGTGGAGCTGAAGCCTCCAGCGCATCGCAGTCGCTGTTCTGCTTTTGAAATAGAACTCGAAAAAGGAACAAGTTGAGCAATGCGAGTACCTTTAGGGATTGGTACTGGTGGGTAGGGGGTCGAAATCATCGCACAAATTTGACCTGTTAAAGCAGCATCAATAACTCCCACATGCACAATTATTCCATTCAACGTGCTACCTGATCTTCCCGGTAGCAATGCACTCAGTCCCCGTCCTATAGGACCCCTTGCATTAAGAGGGACCTTAACGATGTCTTTCGTGGCTAGAGTTACTGTGTCGGCGGTGGATACATCCAACCCTGCTAAGCCAGCTGTCGCAGCTGACAATTGTTCGCAGAGAGGAATTGGCCGGCTGTCGGGAGGGGATTTGTTCTCCTTGCGCGCCCTCTCACACTCATTTTGTGGTTTTCCTGTAGCGGCTGTCCATTAGCATGAAATTTGGAATGACATTGTTTTGCAAAGTGTCCTGATTTCCCACATTTCTTGCAAGTAATCTCCGGTGAGTGGTGCACCGGTTGTTTACCTGGTGATGTTTTGTGTGGAGAAGTTACCATGATGTGCCCTTCGCTGCCACACCCAGAGCACTTTCTAGAATTTCTCATAGCATTGGCTATGGTGGTCACTGTGTGTGCCAGTGTCCCAACTTTAGAACATGCAGCTACCATGTCAGGGACAGAAGGATCTCCTGGCAGAGCCTGTATAATCTTTTGACAGTCCTCATTAGCATTATCTTTTACCAACTGTTTGCTTGTGAGGGGTTTTCTGCCCGCAACTGCTGATATTGCAGCATCGGCCGCAGCTGTTACTTGAGCAGAAACTTTTTCATTGATAACATTTTCTGATTTCTCATCTTTCTTTTGCTGATCTTTCGCATCACATTCTGCTTTCCATTCCTTCAGGGTCTCACGTAATAGACGCCATACGATCGCCAACTTACAGAGCTCTTTCTGTCCTTTAGAGATCTCATCAAACATTTTCCAGCCCACTGTTTGCCATGCATCCACACTGAATGCAGTAACTGTTGTGGCTGTAAAGCCTTGCACCTTACACCGTATTAAAATCTGTTTCAGGCTTTGTTCTGGGGTTTTAACCCCTTTTCTTTTTAACAGGGCTTTCCAGGTAGACAAAATCATCCCCTTTTCTTTTGTTAATTTCTGCCCCATTCTAACAGTTTAGTCCCCGGTGGCTCACCTTATTAGGTGTCTAGGCTCAGGTCCGGACCAGGCAGATTCCACTGCTCTCAGCTTCACCGGGCTCCGTCTCCGCAGCTTTTCTCGCTGCTGGTATACTCTTTTGCAGCTCTCGTCGCCGCTGGTATACTTCTCTCTAGTGCTGGATTTATCACCATTAGATGATCTGTTCACTCAGGCGCATCGGGGTCACCATTTGTCGCGGTAGAGACGGACACGACAAGTAATAGATCACGCAAAATGGCTACTTTATTGTTCTAACACACCTTTTTATCCCCTTCTTCAGAGTATGTGTTAGTATATGATTGGCTTAGTAACTAACAATTCATGATTGGTGAGTTTGTCAGGACGGTTCTTCTTATCACTATCTTGTTTTCGTACTGGTCTTCTCGGATCTTTCCAGACTTCTCAAGGATATACTACAAGCTGCTCAAGGTCGCGCTGTTCTCGAACTGTCAGGAATTCCGTAGACTTGTTGCATCCCCCGACAAGTGAAGTTACAGCTGGGTGGTGTTTAAGTTCCTCTTCTCCCTAAGCTTAGCAGGCTGGTGGTTTTGAATTCAGTTCCATTATTGGTGTGCATAGGAGTTGTAGGTTGTTTTCTCCACACTGGATTTCCCAAGTTATGCATATGCAAAACTGACTTGAGCTTAGGCTTCAATGCATAGAGACTTGCGTACACATAGTAACACACCTCAGAAATGAAAAGACTAATAATTAAAGAATATTCTAATAAATATTCTAATAAATATTCTAATAAATTCTAATAAAAGAATAATTACTAGATATAGAGCACCTTGCAGCAAGAAAAAGGTCATTCTGCAAAAGAAATGTCCTTTTATTCCTGAAATGAAGTTGCTGAAATAATGCTTATGGCGAGGTTTAACTGCAGAGCTCTTGGCAATTTCATTAGTAAGAATTACTTCCAGCCACTCTGTATCTGAAGCACTGTGACTCCAGGCAGACTCACATCTCCTATCAGATATAAAGAAATACAACCATCAGCTCTACTGCTTCGTGTATGACTGTTAAGATGCTGTATGAAGGAGACCAGGCATCACGTCCCATTCTGGGGCAACTGGCCTTTGTGAGAAGTTAATTTTATTCATAAGCAAAAGCTAGTTTGCTAAATCCAGCCTATAAAACCAGAACTTAAGGTAGGTGTAAGTTTTTAATCAGAGAAATAAAATATTAGCCTTTCCACATCATAAAAAAGCATGCATTCTTTTTAGTAAGCAGATAAAAGGATTTCTTTAATCAGTGCTTGTTCACTGACTGTAAGCTAACATCTAAAATCTTGGCACTGCTTTTCGGCACATTTGCTAAGACAAAATATCATTATTAACAATTAGAGAAGAGTTATTCTAAAATATTTTGCTGCACTTGAGCAATTATCTGGGTAATCACTGGCAGAAGCATATAAGCAATGCTGCCAAAGCACAGAGTTGAGCTCTTTCTTCCTATTTTCCAGTCTTAGCCTCAAATTAAAAATCACTATGAGCCAGTAGAGGTAACCTATGTGTACAACAGCATCATGCAGCCTTATCACATCCAGGCTTATGCAGAGACCTACTCTTTCCTTATTTGTCAACTCTGAATTTGTTCAACCAAATATAAGCACAGACACACATGTGCTCACAGAGCTCCCCATACTCTGCTAACCCCACATCGTATGAACCTTGCCTTGGTAGGATTCTCCACCTTGGAAAACATGCTACAGCGCAGCTCAGTGCTGGTGACACTGCCCACCTGAGAAACACAAGCACTGAGAATATCTCCATCTGATAACACAGATTGCTCACTGCAAAACCAGGTCTATAAAAAGATTCTGCAATCACATCCCTCCTAAAGCAGAGTTTGGAATCCAAGAGGTCCTGCATAATTGAAGAGCTATGAAGTAATGGTAGACAACGATGTAGTGGTACTGCAAAGTCCTGATGAGTCATCTGAATTAAAAGCAGAACTGGAGTGCATTGCCTTACCAATTTAGCCAGAAGGAGAGTATTTTGTTTTATTTTGCAGGCCTGTAGTTTAGAACCCTTTTACACCCTCTTACTGAGTGGTTTGCCTGCTGTTCCAAGGAAACTAATTATTCTGCTGGAAGTTTCATTTTGTCTTTGAGGCTTATCTTTGCATAGTCATTGCTATATAAATAGAATCTAAGCTAAAAAAAAGAATTTAAAAATGTTTATCAGGGACTTGTTTTCATGCCAAAATAGATTTGTGTGTGTGCATGCATAACATACAAACATGCAAGTTTTGATAAATTGAATCAATATAGAAAAAAAACCAACAAGCACCAAAGTGCACTCTCTTGCCAACACTTTCCTTTTACTAGGAAAAAAAGGGATAGGTGAAATTATTGAGATATTTCTCTAAGAACAAAGTCTGCCATTCTTGACATGAAGCCAAAATAATTATTTTAAAGAGGTTCTAAAAGGTGGGAAAGTCAGGTGTGAGATAGGGTGTCATTTTAAAATGTCACAATTTATATTCAGGAGGGTGTTACAGAAGATGAAGACAGAACAAGTAGTACCACTGCAGCTTTTGGTGAGTGCCTGAAAGCTTCAAGATTTAGGTGTCCACGTCGTGTCACTAGTCACAAGGTGACCAGAAAGATGATATACAGAAGGACATAATGTAAAACTCAGTGGTTTTGGAAGGTAGCCTATACTTATTTTCCTTCTCGAATAGAGCTTGGTTGTCTCCTTAGGCAGTCTTCAGCAGAGATTAGACAGCAGCGTTTCTGCAGCTGATCCGTTTTGGGAACACTGTCAAACCAGGGAAATATCTTTAAAGAAATAATTGAGCATCTCTAGCTCAGTTATCTACTTTACTCAGTTCAGGTAAACTTTTGCACCCTCAGTGAGAAACAGCTACCAGAGGATCCAACTTCTGCTCCCCTAAATCTAGGCTCCTGTAGAGCTCATTAGTTTATTTTCCAGCACTAGCTGATTCTTTCTGGTGTGCATTCCAGAAGAAACAGTTAAACTATAAGGACAAGCAAATGCCTAGCAGTAAAATTAATCGTGCATCTACTAGATAATAAAGAGGAATTGATGCCAAGTGAATTTCAATAATTAGAGCTTAAAAGGATTCTTCAGCATCATTTCATTAGTGACTGAAGTCCTGTGAGTGAACACCAGAGATAGACTTTGAAGAGTTTTTACTTGTCTGGGATGTTTGATTTCCATTGCATCATTTGATATAGACACAGGTTTTACATTAAATGCAAAACTGTTTCATTTATATTGACTGCCTTACAAAAGTCCTATTGATCACACACCTTTTGCTCAAGTGTTCATGATTTCAGAAGAATGAAGATTGGTTTAGAGTTACAAAAGAGGCCAGTATCCTGGGATTTTACAGTATCTGGAAGACTACTTTTTTCAAAAGGAATAATGAAAGTATAATTAACGTATGCAAAAAGTGGAGAAGTCAGAATGTTCCATGCCCACACATAAAAGAAGGGATTTCTCAATTGAAGGTGGATTGCCTTAATGGGCCAGAGCCACAGAACTTGTTAGTCCTTCGTCTTCTAACAGCTGCCATTCAGAGTACTATGAAGGTCTCATATCTTTAATTTGTGTAATGGCTTGCCTTCTGACTAGGAATTAAAGAGATATTACAACTAAACATGGCACTTATGGTTAATAATACAGAAGCGAGACACACATTTTTAACTCTATATGTACAGGGCACATAGGAACCCAACCATTTGTGTTCCACTAAACTTTTAGCTTGGACAACATCTTACAGGAATAGGCACAATGCTGATTATGTGTTTAATGAAAAAAAATACATTTTTAATATGGACATGGGAGAAAAATGGAAAGCTTTTTCTGCTCTTGATTGAGCCTGAAGCTATACATATATATGTATTTACTTTTTTTTCCAGGTCTTTTTTGAAGAAATAGGTAACGTATTTCAGGAACTATGTATTAGTTTAGGCTCTGGTCATAACAATATGGGGACTGAATCAACTGGACAGTTTTAGGATTGCTTAACTTTATAGCTATCTTAAAGGTATAGCCTTACTTTCCTGTTAGATAAGAGGAAATCAATGCATTCCCTAAGGCAGACTTCTAAAATGGGTCAAAAACAGCACTCTTTAAAATTGCCTGTTGCTCTTCATTGACTAGGGAACATTGGGTACAGGAAGCAGTTTGACACAAAAACCTACATTTAGGTACTTTTGGGTGCACTAGATTTCTAAGTTCCCATTACAGTCACTGGAGCCTGAAGAGCAATTCAGCTCATCATAAAGTAGGTACCTAGTGGCTGGTCAGCTGAATCGTTCATCAGTTGCTTTTACTAGATCTTCATTAATGGTAATGGGAGCTTAGACATTTGATATGTAGTTGCTTGTATTTAGGAGACTTAATCTAGACTTGATCTCCCATCAGAAGTAATAAACCCTTACTTACTACCCCAGGGCGCATTGTCTTAGACAACTTCCAGCTCACTTTAAAAGTACCCCCAGAATAACTAATCTCCCCTGCACTTGAACCTTCAAAGGAATTACAGATAGGAAAGACACATTCTTCCTGAAAGTTGTTACGGTTACAGGTCCACTTACTTCTTCTCAAACAGAAGAAAAAGCAAGAACAAAGCATGGTTCAGCAGAAAATGATGACCAAGGCATTTGCCAGAGAAGCATGAATACTGACACCATTGATGGCTGGATTTCATATAGCCAATTGGGCACTTGCCTAACAACAGTGCTGTCAAGGAGCCAAGCACTCGACCTGGAGCTCAAATTCCATCAAACAGCTGACAATGAGATGTTGCCACGTGTAGTAGTAAGTCACCCTTGGATATCATACTTATCACAAAGTAAGTACTTATGCAACATTTGAGTAACAGGCACTCTCAACTAGCAGCTATGACAGAATGCTGAGACAATTGCCTTGTCTTAAATCCTGCCTCATTCCTGCCATGAGGCATGTAAAGTCCATTGCTGCAAAGACAATGCAAAAAAAGAATTATGCAAACCCTTTCTACAAAGTGAAAAGTTGTTGGCAGGTAACTCCTTCAGGCATTAACTCAGAGGATAGTTCACTCTTCCAAGGATGGGAGGGATAATGATCCAATATGCTTTTTCCTCATCTCCCAGAAAGCTCCCTCTGTAATGGGGTTAATATAGGATTTACAAGTCAGTCAGTAACTTCATTTTCAGTCAGTCCATGCAATATTCACAGACAGAGCATGTACACATGCCTCAAGACCCTGCTTCAGGAATTGGGTTGTGTTGGACTCTGAATTAGACCTTTACACTCCTAAGAAATTAATTTAATTTAATTTCAGAGGTGCTGAACACCCACAGAGCTTAGGCAAGTCCAGAAGGAAGTGACATCCCCATCAGGGGTATTCAAATTTTGGAGGTGACAAAAAGACAGTCAGGTGCTCAGAGTCAAAGTTGATTTGCCTTTTATTTGCATACACTGTTAAGGGAGGATTCCAGTGCTTCTGAACTGGTGAAAAGTCCTTTCCAGCCTTTGGTTTTTCCCAGACTTTATGCAGCACCAGTAGAAGCCTTTTCCTGGGCAGGAGGTCCATGCAGTTGTCCGTAGCACTGCAGGAGATACAACAGTACAAAGCAAGAGAACACCAGGTGAAAACAAGGAAGCCAAGTTATCCACAGGGACCTTATGAACCACTTAGCCTCTCCCAGTTTGCAGCCTATGGGTAAGCCCGTGTATTGGCTGTGGATTTTAAGCTCTGGGTTTTAAGAAGCAAACTTTCACCAGGTGCCAGGACCTCATCCATGAAACAAAGACTGTGCAAAATTAACCTATTCAACTTTCACCTCATCAGTCCCTTGGTGTGTTCCTCCAGGTCTGCAACTTTAGTCCAAGCTGTGTCCTTTGCATTGGAGCTAGCAGTGAGCTTGGATATTACACTGAGCTTTAAAACCTATTGAAACCTCTTTGGCCTTTAGGGAGCAGGAAGAGCCCTCCCACATCCCAGGAATGTCCTGTGCCAGGTTCTCCACTTCAGCCCATGTCTAATCATTGAGCAATTACCTCAAGGGGAATAGCTTTCCAAATTCACTTTTAAATACAGAAAAGCTTTCATTTTTTATTGCATTAGAGTGATTAGCCAAATGGCTTTGCGGAGCCAACTGCCTCAGAGCGTCACATTATGAACGAATTTCATTACTACTTGGCAAGAAGCAGTAACTGGAAGTCTCCTTGCACTAGGGTTTACAGAAAGGGCTGGAGGCCAGCACTGTAATTTCAATAAATATAATCACATTGTACCACACCACTGCACTAAACAGGCATCCCACAAAGAGCAACTGACAGTCCATGAGATGAGGACTTTATACCTGTTCCTAAAGGAAAGTACTAGGATTCTCTTCACATTCACCCCAACAGATAGAAAACTGAACTTGCCAGTCCATCAGTGCTTTATATGGAGCATGTGGGAATTTTGAGGGCATATTTGTATAAATGAGGCAGGATAGAGTTTAAATCAAGAAAACCAAATTTTAAAGATCTAGAGTAACATGTGTGAGAAATCCTATCAGTGCTTTTTCTCAAAAAAAAAAAAAAAAAAAAGAGTAATTTGAAAGGTGAGATTTCTAGAGAAAAATAAGAGTTTGCCCATTTTTTCTACCAATTCTGTATATGCCCTCTTCTATAAGGCGTGGGTGCCTTATAGAAGCAGGCTTGCCTGCTTCAGATCATGCAAAATCTACTGCCTGCTGGAAGTGACGAAATGGAAAAAAATACCTACCTGCCACTGGCTAACTCACCAAAGTTATGTTATCAGGTATGCAGTCCCCAGTTTGTTGTTGCACTGGCTCTGGCTGGGATGGAGTTTGTTCATAGCAGCCCATATGGTGCTGTGCTTTGAATCTGTGACCAAAACAGTTTTGATAACACAGTGGTGTTTTGGCTGTTGCTGAACAGTTCTTGCACAGCGTCAAGGCCGCCTCTGTTTCTCACTCTGTCCCACCCCAGTGAATAGGCCAGGAGTGGGCAAGAAGTTGAGAGGAAACACAACCAGGACAGCTAACCCAAACCAGCCAAAGGGATGCTCCATGCCATATGACACTGTACTCCGCAATAAAAAGATGGGGAGTTTTTTCTTCCAAGGCAGCCATTGCTTGGTACATCAGTCTACTTGTAGGAGGTGATGAACAATTGCCTTTGCATTATTTGTATTATTTTTCCTCTCTCCTTCATTTCATAATCTTGACCAAAAAATTTTCCCACTTTTGCTCTTCTTGTTCTCTCCCCATCCCACCTGGAAGGGGAGTGAGTGAGTGGCTGTGTAGGTGCTTAGCTGCTGGCTGGGGTCAACCCACTACATCACTTTTCTCTCAAGATATCGCAATACATCAAGAGGCTGGAAAAGTCCCACCAGCACAATCAAATGGGACCTGGCTATAGTTTAATCCTTCATTATTCATCATCTTTTACTTCCCAGAGCATACACCTCCCGTCTTTCAACATACTGCTCCTTAACAGCTCTCCTTAGCTTTTTTTAAAAAGAGTCCTGTCCTGGTTTCAGCTGGGATAGAGTTAACTGTCTTCCTAGTAGCTGGTACAGGGCTATGTTTTGAGTTCAGCATGCGAAGAATGTTGATAACACTGATGTCTTCAGTTGTTGCTAAGTAGTGTTTAGACTATAGTCAAGGATTTTTCAGCTTCTCATGCCCAGCCAGCGAGAAAGCTGGAGGGGCACAAGAAGTTGGCACAGGACACAGCCAGGACACCTGACCCAAACTGGCCAACGGTGTATTCCATACCATGGGACGTCCCATCTAGTATAGGAACTGGGAAGTGGGGGGGGGGGGCAGGGAATCGCCGCTCGGGGACTGGCTGGGTGTCGGTCGGCGGGTGGTGAGCTATTGCCCTGCGCATCATTTGTACATTCCAATCCTTTTATTACTACTGTTGTCATTTTATTAGTGTTATCATTATCATTATTAGTTTCTTCTTTTCTGTTCTATTAAACCGTTCTTATCTCAACCCAGGAGTTTTACTTTTTTTCCTGATTTTCTCCCCCATCCCACTGGATGGGGGGGAGTGAGTGAGCAGCTGCGTGGTGCTTAGTTGCTGGCTGGGGTTAAACCACGACAAGTCCTTTCCCTCGAGACTATGAGATCACAGGTAACAGGTCAGCAGAGTATGTGGGAGGGTTAAGTCCAGCTCATAGTGGAGCTGAAAACTGGGAGTTTGGTTAAGGGGTGAACAGGTTAAACAGGCTTCCAAGAACTTACTCAAAATAAGTCTTGTTTAAGCATCCAAATGGAGAATAAAATCCTGTTAGGTTATTACCAAAATTTAAATATTTTCAAAAGGTTTTCTGATTGCTGCAGGACAGTTTGATGATAACTTTTCACTGGCAAGTCATGCAAAGACATCATCTTATTCCCACTTAAGAAATTTAGTTGTTAACAGGCATTTAAGTCATTCCCACCAGACACCTGAGCTTAACAAAATAAATAAGTATATGTTCCCACACTGCAGATTTTCAGAAGGTACATCTATGCATTGGTAACTTCTAGTTCACAGAAGCATGGTTTTGTTCATAACCAGAACAGCCTAAGAGTCTGTCTGGGATTCTGCAAGCCAAATGAATGTATTCATAGAAGTGCTAGTTTGCCATAGGAGATGTACAACACTTTAAAACTTTGCTGCATTCAGGCTACTGATCTTGTCTGAAGTTTGCAAGGACAGTCCAAAATCAACTGCTAAAAAGTAAAATTCCTATCTGAAAGATTTTTCGCAAATATTAACAAAGATTTATTGTTTCTACGATTTAAACTTAAGTAATTCTGACAGCAAATTGTAAACTGGTCAGCTTCCAATAATCTTAAAAGAAAAGAGGGTTCTTTCTTCTTCCCCCCCAAAAAATAAGCTTTCACAGTACTCCACATGCAGCAGCACCATTACAGAAAGCCTAGGAATGTCTTTCATATAATATTCTGTACATGTATTACCTACTGGTCTAAAAGCTTTCAGCATGACTATTTCATAGAAATTCAGTAGATACAGAAAAGAATACCAAGTACTGCAGTTAAACTTGTAAATACCCAGGAATGTTCTGGGTAGTCTCCAAAAGTCAGCTCTACTTCCCTGTTGAACATTGTTCAAAGCTGTCAGAGAAATGTAAGAGAAATACAGCAGCAAGGTAGGATGTTAAGGGCCTGCACTGCATGTTCAGCTGCTCTGACCAAATCTCAAACACCTTTTTACCCCTTATTTCAGTCAGATTTCACTGAGGGGCTGAATTCTGCCAGCTAAGCGCCTACCAATCCTGATCCCACTCACAAGTCAACAACACTCTAACTCTTCTCAAAAGGGAAAAGAAGTAGGCCTGTTTCTTAGCTCATTTCATGTAACATCCATAGGACTTAAGGGTCTTGGGAACCTCAGTCTCATAAAAAAACACACTTGATTGCTCAGTATGAGAAATAGAAAAGAACTTAGTATACACAGCACTGTTGTAAGAGCAGTTGAGGGATGGAACATGCTGGAGCAACTCAGCCTTCCAGTACTAAAGTGCTCCAATTCTCATACCAGACATGGCTTTTTGCTCTTCTGCTTCAGTGGGGTTCAAGATGGTCTGTCCTGCCCAAACAAAGCTAATGCTTAGAGTCGGGGTGGCTACTCAGCAGGGATGTTCAGAAGCTCTGCTGTCAGCACAGGGGGCACACCAGGATCCTATGTCTAATTTGAACTTGAACTCGATAATTGACCTTCCTCATTGCTACCTAGGATGCTAGTAACGAGGGATGCCTGGATGGATCTCTCAGCTCTTACTCATACAAACTTTTTAGTTTTGTTGACCTTATTGATTGTTCTAAGAAAAATAAAGTGCAAGGATGACTCTCAAACTAACTAGGAGCTCCTGGAGAAGGGTCTTCTAGAAAGAGCGGGTGAGGGCAAGAAGAGTGTAGGTGTAAGCCCACATTTTGCCATTCTCTGCTGTCAAGGCAACTACTTCAACAACTGACCTAGTCTAACTGCATGACCAAGGTCACTCACACATAAGACTGGGAAATCTGGGATATTTTATCTACTACAATTTCCTTTGTGGGACAAGGGAAGAGGCAGGTGGGGAAAGACATGGGAGTGAACTGCTGAAGAGCCAGTAGCAGCTGTATTCACTGTCTTTTCTACCAATATAAGGAGATTTTGCTGAGCAGTACACTGATGGGCACCTCATAAACTTTTCTTATTTCACTGCTGCTAGTTTCAGGTCATGAGGGCATTCCTTTGCTCTGTTATTAGTGATTAGCATTTATTATTATAAGCACTGATCCTTCCCACAGGTCTCAACATTGTCTTCATTGTTGTATGCCTTTGAATGGGTATCAAATGGGATCTATTACTTTCTCCATGTTTTTTAACTTGACATGGTCATAAAGTAGTCTACTAAGTGACATGTTTAAGACTTTTCTTGAATGAATATGATTAAATGTTATGTTTTGTGTTATTTAAAATATTCCACCCTGACCCCAAAACATTAAGTTTATGCCACCATCTTCCATCACCTTGTTATTCCTCAAAGAGGAAAAAAGACATTTCCTCTGCTTTGTTTCACATGCATCCTTGAAGTTTGTCAGTTTTATAGGCAACAATTCTTTATGAGCCTCTATTTTGATGTTACTAGCCTTCAAAATATGAGGTGTCTCACTGGAGAAGTACACTACTATAATTATTTAAGATATCAGGCTCATTCAGCTTGTTTTCCACTAATGAATGATGCCACCTTTTCTGTCAAAGTCTTGCCTGCTTTCAGCTCTTTGATGGAATGCAAAATATGTCCAGCTCAGTTCTGGTCTTACAAAAATATATATCAGAAATTTTTTTAATGGAATTACAGAGGGAAGACTGCTGTAGGTCAGCTCTGAAAGATGAGAAATTGCTGAATGAACTCAGAGAGGAAACACTGCTGTGAAATCAGGTCCTTTTTTAATTTCTAATCTTCCAAGAACTGAGGAGAGTGCTTTACACAAGAGTATAAGGAATAGTACATCTATTTAAATACTTGGCTACTTTTACCCTGTGAATTGAGCAGGGTGCATGAATTGTTCTGCTTATATCTGTGTTACTAAAAACAAAACAATAAGCTAGCTCACAAGGTCCAAATATGCACCCTAACCTTGGATCAAAAATTTGCAGTTCAGCCCATCTTTAGTAATGTTGATATACTGGAATCCATACAAGCCTTACGTGAGCCAGCTCATTTAAATAAAAGCTTCCCACTCAAGTCCTTACAACATCAAACCTCCAGTGTGATATAGATATGAATACATGTGGATGCCTATGTACCCATGTTACTGTTGTGAAGAATTAGGTCTTCACGGCCAGTGTAAGTTATTAGTACCCTATAGTTTCAAAGCATCTTACAAAGACTCTAGGATCATAAGTTACAGAAGGACAATAGGTTAAATGTTTATAAATATTTTTGTCAGACTCCCTTAAAAGAGTTAAGGAGAATGATTCAACTATTTTGAAAATATTTACGACTTCATTCCTTTGCATAAAAGAATAGAAGAAGAGACCACTGAGCATACAGGCCATTTGAAGTGAGACCTAGGCTTACAAGCAAAGCACCCTCTCCACTGAAAAGATGTCTTTTATTTACCTTCATACATGTGTAAAGGCATATAGGACAAAGCAATGAAGTGTCAGATTTCAAGTACTCCAGAACAAGTAGGTTTTATATACATGCTCCTTAAAGACAGTGCTGAATCAAAAGCTCGTTTCTCATATTCCAGCCTCCACACACAAGCCCTTGATAATGATATAAACACAAGAGAAGTACATCTTAATTCACTTTGAAGTGATTCGAGCATTGGCAACAACAGAGAATATGAGCAAGCCCCTTTTTGTGATTCTACTTTATTTGGTAAGGAAGACTATCACAGTTACTCACATGCTTTGAGTTTTCCCTGATAGAGGATTCATGATTCCTAGAAGTATTTTGGTCTTGACAAACATCAAGTAGATCTCTTCTAAGCAATAGAATAGAACAAGGACAATGCTCCTGGCACATGGCATTACCCTGCCTTTGGGCAGGAGGATAAAGCAGCTTCTCTGATGCTTGAGAGCCTTATTTGACATCGTTTTGGCTCCCAGACCTTCAGTACTGAAACTCTGGCCATGGTTACTTTTTAAAGAGGGGTATTCCGTTCTCTCCCTTCAATCACTAATACATAGGATTTTTAAAAGTGAAAAGACACTTTGGTAGATAAATAACTCTTAAAGGGTAATTATATAATCATGAGCAGGGGAAATGAAGAGTAATTAGGGCTACTGAGACCTAAAGTTCCCATATAGCTAAAGCACTTAAACATTTGCTAAGTAACTGGCTGTAAGTGGGCCCAGAATTGATACATTTTCCAAGAGAAAAACTGTTCTTAATTACATTTCTTTTGAACTCTTTATTTCCTGTACTTTTCTCGTTCATATATATAGTGCCATTGAAGTGGATATCATATGAGGAATCCAGTTGAAAATAATTGGAAGTTGGTATCATTTTACTGAAGGCCACGAAACATTAGGGACAGACCTCAGCCCAGGCAGAGTATCTTCTAACAGTCATGCAGACTGTCGCATACTGTTCTTACTTTTCCTTGCATCATCATCTCTTCTCTTGTCCTGCCACATGGTAGGTGGAAGTAATTAACGTCTGCAAAATGCTTTACAACCTGGGCTGAAAGAAACTACACAGGAATGATGGTTATTTGGAACAACTTCAGAAACAGGCACTGTATATTCACTAATTTTACTTCCAGTCTGAATTTTCCATGGGTAATTTGCAATGCTCATAACCCACCAGAAGCAGATAATTTCTTGCAGCCAGAAGCTGTTTGTATTAGCTCTTACTGTTTGCTTATTATCTGAAGGAAATCTTCCTCTTACTCAAAGGTAAGAAAAGTAAGAAAAGAGTTTTAAACCCCATCCATCCTCATGCACCAGAACTCTTTGAAGAGCCTTGTCCCCCATCATCCTCCTGACAAGAATCTGGGTCCCACACTAACACTCCTTCTGTGTGCGAGTGGCTTTGAAATGCATCAGTTATACATGAAAATGTTTGCACAATTTATTTCAGGAATGCTACCTTTGAATAACTGGCCTATTTTGTTTCATCAACAAAGCCTCTTGATCCTTATCAAATGCAACTTCAGAGCCAGAAAACATGAGCCATTTCCATTTTTAATGAACAGCTCTTTAGTACAGTACAGCATAGGAGAGGTAATACTCTTAGAGCTGCAGCTACTGGAGAAACTGCACATTTTGTCCTAGCTAGATGGAGCTTCTAGCAGAGTATTTTGGAAGAAGTTGGAAAAAATAATAGTTAGAAAAAAAAAAACAGTCCCACCATGGCCAGTCCAAACCCGTCCCGAGCTGCTGACCTTCTGGGCATGTTGCAAAAGTACTTTAGGGAAGAGGATGACCTCTGGAGTGACGGAGCTGCACAGATCCTCAGCTGAATCACATTTTAAACACTGCAGGGTATTAGCTCATCTTGACTACCATGTGTTAGCATGCCTGCATTTAAGTTAATACTATTTTCAGAAGTGTCCAAGCCGCTTATAGGAACATGTCTCATCAAAGTAAGACAGCTACTGTTGAAAGCACCATTCTCTGCCCTCAGCTGCTGTCATCAGCATTCAGGTTGCTGTGCATTGCTTGAGAAAAACCCCTAGAGAGTAGTTTTCAGTGACACAGACCAAAGACCGTAACTTTGTACTGCTCAATAACCTTTTATAGCTTTGCTATATCACCATTAATCTCCTTCTTTCTTTCTTCTTCAAAACCACCTATCCATCTTTTAGGTTGATGGCAGATATTTCCCCATTAAGTGCACATTATTGCTAGGAACACCCTGTCCATTGTGCAGAAATTGCCATCACCCTGCAATATAACCATGCTCTGCTGCTGTACACTTAGGCGAAGAGTACCTCTGGGCTTTTAGAGCATATTTTTCATGGCTGCATTACACCTCTTCTTTCAGCCTACATCTGTCTTGCTAGCTAGCCCTGAATCAGGCTGATTCTCAGACACAACTTTTGCTGTCATTTCATTGTCCTCAGAGCTGTCCCTCTTAAATGGTTCCTTAGAAACTCTTTTGTCTTTCCTATGATGCCCAGCTGGACAGCCAGAAGTGGAAACCGCCATGACAGACATTAATGTGTTTGTGATATGTAGCTTCCCATGGGGAAGATGAACCCTTAGTCCTGCCTCTCCCTCCCTTAGCACCAGGAACAAAGCTGAATGGCAGCTTTCACGGGCTTATAGTCCAAGTCTTCTCATCCTCTCCATTTGCCTGGCACTTGAAAAATATTTTTTTACTTAGGAGACCATGACTGGGAAATTTTTGGGAGGGAGTTAACTGGTGTGGCCAAACCAATGGCAATGACCAGTCTCACAAGTGAGCAGAATCAACAACCAAGACCCAGGGCAGGGGGCAGAGCATAGTTTAATTAAAGCACAGATCAGCACTTAGCCTTTAGCCCCAATTCTAGTCCTTCACATCTCAGATATCATCCCTGGGCAAATTCTATCATGCAAAATCCTATGAAATTCATAGACCTTGGACTTGGGTTTTACGCTGTAGAAAAGTCATTGACAAAAGTCATAAAGGAATTTTTCCCCTGTTTGTATCTCATAGATTTGAAAGCAGACAGCACAACAGCAGTTGCCTGTTCCAATGCTGTGACATCTCTCCAAGCCAAGCTTCAAAGATAGCACTGATCTTAGACACAGGTTGCAAGAGGCAAACTCTCCTGTTATCTCATTACACCATTTCTTCCAAAAGAAACATCATTAAAATTTTCCATTGCAGCATTTTTCCTTTACTATGGGTGGAAAAGTTTGATGAATTGTGTTCTCCATGGCAGCCTAAACCCCAGCTTTTTCAGAAGTCAGCTAGCATGATAGAGAGGGTATGAATGAGGAGTGGGGTTTTATTCAGGACACCAAACTTCTGTTGCCTCTTTTTGGGTGAATGGGATCAGAGACAGAAGATCTGATTTCCTAAGTGAGTTTTCAAAAGCAAACACCCTCCACAAACTATCTGTAAGAAGTTGCTGTCTAGGCATGTAAGTATCCCCACAGCTCTAAGAAACAGTGGTATCTGGATTTTATCTCAGCCATTTATCTTGTAAATGGTTTAAACATTGCAATAACAACACTCATTAAACCTCAAAAGTGCCTATAAACCAGCTCTCAGCCTGGGGATAGACTGTCTTTCTAGTTCTTCTTGGATTTACATGCAATTGTACAGTTATAGACACTCTTACTAGTAAATCAGCCAGGAACAAGCTTTGCACAATTTGTTTGCTTTCACAACGATTTATTTAAGGTTAATTAAAAAAAAAAAAAAAAACACAACAAAAACCCCCAAAACCCAACACTGTTGAGTCCAAGGCTTTTTATCCACAGTTTCTCTGCACTTCATTGTTTCACTTTGCGGAACTAATACATACCATTGAATATAGCTGTTTCCTTGAGGTTTCCTCAAGAAACACTTTGACAGTTTGTAGGGGAATGTATTCTACAGTGCATGAACCAGCAACTCATAGCAGCAGTATATTTTGCTCTGCTAACTCATGTAGAAGTTTAAAAAAAAAAAAATCTCTAGCTGCTGAAAACCCTCAAGGATGATATTTATCTCCAGGACACACAGTGGGCCAGGGCAAATGTCTGGTAGGTGGTATGAGGTAGGATGCAGATAGTGACTCAGCAAAATTAGCATCATGGGGGGAGGGCAGCATATTTACAGTCACACAAAGATACAGCTGCACCCTTGGCATTCCTTGTGTCAATACTGTGAGCCGCTGACTCGGGAACAGCCAAGGACTTCAGATGCTACAAGATTTTTCTTGCAACAGCCAAAGAGATTGCTGCCGATATCCCCATATCCATTCCCTAGCCCTGAGCACCTGGAGGAGCTTCCCGCACAGTGTAAGGTGGTGGGACCTTGGAGGCTCCCAGAGCCCTCACAGCACTGCCTGGGCAGATCCCACCAGCTCAGAACCCACCCATGCTCCTTTCCTTTGGGACCCATAAATGAAGTGTTTCAACCCCACACTCCCTGGTGGCCAATGCCATAGATGTGCTTAGGCTGTTTCGTGTGCTGCAGATGACCCACCATACATTACAGCTGCTTCCACTCAAACACCAGAGCCAGAGCAGCTGGGACAGCACCTGCTTTTCAGTGAGGAGCAGAAGCAGGGATGACGATCACTTGGGAACGTCACACACACCAATCTCCTCTCCCAGCACAGCGCACAGCCTGGAGGAGGCACGCCGCCCTTGAGCTTGTGCCGATATCACAGAGCCAGTTGCTCAGACAGAGCCTGGTTTTACACACTCTCAGCCTAGCGTGTTAGAAGGCACTCTCCCATGAGCATACATCAATGCAACGATCCTATACAGAAGCCATTTGAAGAGGCAAGGACCAGGATCTAGGATTCCCTAGGTCCCAGGAGAGAGGTTACATCAGCCCCTCATTGCTCTAAAGTGAACATGAATCTTGCTTTGTTCCCTCAGCAGTTAGGGTTTCAGAGGGGCTGGAGGGAATCCCGCCTCAGCTGCATATCCACCCGGCAGGACAGTGTTGACTTCTACACTTTGTGAAAGAGTAAAATAAGAGAGGAAGGTTCAAGGTTACAGCATCCACCTAGGAATTAACTGTAAATTTTTTTAGACGGGTCTTTTTTAAGATATAGCTGCTGATGGTACTGGTCTGAGGCATTTGCACAGCAAGCACCAAATTCTCAGTGAGCTTAATGGCGGTGGAGAAATGCAATGCACCATCACCTGCCTGAGCTGTTCCTGGCCCCTCCACAGATAGTGGCTGTAAGCAGGAGGCAGCCTGGAGCATCTGCATCCCCTTCCACCCCTGCCTTCCAGGGGAAGGGCGTTCCCTGCAGTCACACCGGTGCAGCTCCCCATCTTCAGCAATGCTAGATTTGTACAAAGCACCAGATTTCTGCTAACTAAAAGGACGAGTGCTAAAATTAAGAATCTGTAGTTTCATTTTCATCTGCAGGTGCTCAGCACCCCTCAGGAGCAAACCTGGAGTAACCCAAGACAGTCTGTTGGGGTGAACCAACCAGTCTGTTGGCTGGCCACTCTGAGGGATCTTCTGTGAGGAATTTTTGATCCGCTCGTAAAGAAAGTTAGAAGCTCCAAGAGGAAATCTGGTATCTTTCTCCTCCTCGGATACTTGATAATTTTTTTAAGTACTGCATTTAGATTGAAAAAGTTACTTGTTCACAAGATACATGAGTAGATAGCAGTAGAAGAAAAGAGCCAGAGAACAGCAGAGAAAAGCTGTCTTCTCTGTGAGTCTTCCCTGGTGAGGATCAGAGGCCAGGACAGCCTTTCTCTGGACTCCTTGCTGGAGCTCATCCAGCTCAGTACTCCAAGGCAGTTGACAGCATTTTATACTGTTATAGCTCAGGACTGTTTCTTGGGATATAAAACTTGTTAAAGCACCATTCCACCCTCTTTTGAAGCTCTGCAAAAACACTGGTGTAGGAGCTCACAAATACATAATAAAATAACAAACCAAATACAGAAAGTGTACAAGGTGAAGCTAACTCTTCTCCTGGTAAGTAATATTCACCTCAACCAAAACTCATGTCCAGGAATATGGATTTTGCCTGACAGATTTACCAGTGGTTTCACCTGCATTACTCTCTGCTATTCGGAGCTTGTGCCCTCCAGCCCCCACTCCTGTGCAAATCCGTTAAAAATTATCATTGAAAAATAAGTTTTGCTGTGAGCTGGTTAATCAGTCAAATCCATAAGAGCTACACATATCTGCATAGCTATATTGCTAAGATTTTCTTCCAGAGGTCCAAAACTACAATTGGTCTACTTTGATGTGGCAGCATTTGATTTCTTTGATTTTATGAAAGAGAGCAAACCGGTGGGAGGAAGATGCTGGTTGCCTTTCCGCTCTACAAGAAATCAGAGGGAAGCATGAGACTTTTGGTAAGAAAGGCATAGAAACATTTGGAAAACAGTATTTATGTACTTGCAAATCATCTGTTTTGTGAGCCATTTTGGATATAAAAATAAGCATACCTATAACATGTACCCATGTGCTGTTGTATATATGGATAACCAAGTAAGGAAGTTTCTGTAAGAGCAAAATATGTTTCTTAAAACCTTTTGTTTATGAAATTACCTGAATATTAAAAAAAATTTATATAAAACATTTTCAATGCACATGAAGTATTTGGTTACAAGATGTTTAGGTTTCATTCTATGTCAAAGTTCCTGTCATACCCACCGCTGTGTTACCTAAAGGTTTTCCCAAGTGCATTAATCAACACACCTACCTTTTTCATACATGGGGTTTACCTTTGGGGGATTTTCCTTGGGGAGAGAAGCAGAAAGACTGTATTGTGAGGCTTATATATACTTTTTTAAAGTAGACAAATTTATGATATATCTGAGGCAGAAAAGGCAGATGAAAAAAGGAACTTTTCCATTAGAGTTGAAGGCAACAAGGTCTGTGATGCACCTCTGGCCCTTAAGGAGTTTCTTCAAGGGTCTCAGACTGATTTTTTTGGTGAATTCTGCTCAGATGAGCTTTCTCCTTATCGTAAGAGTGATGTACCAGAGGAGGAAGGCGGGCAACAGCCATGTGCATGCCTGCACAAGCCTGTAAGCAGCCTTCTGCATATCCTTAGCCGTGAGCCATAAAAAGCTTCAGCAGTAAGGGCTGTAAACATGAGCTTGCATTAACCTTCTTTGAGGAGCTAATTCAGATGAGGGAGGAAAGGTTTGGTGGTGTTCTGGTAGCTGTACAGGTAAGGAAATGTGTTCTGCACTACTTAGAGGTGCCAAAGTGCTTCACACTCCATGCCCAATTCTGGTTTTGCTGCCATCCAGCTAAGATGTATTAACCAGGCCATGAAGCAACTGCTTATCTTACTCTCAAGGGTAGGCTGGAGTCTGTCATCTGCCCAGAAGTGAAAGAAAAAATTAATCATAAGAACAGATGCCCAGATCAGTAAGAAATGCAATAACCATCAGCTGCAAGTGGCTCTGGGGAGAGCTGGCATTACAGGTATATCCAGCACCGTGGTCGGTTACAATGTCCTCAGCTTGAATGTGGAAAACCATATCTGAGGTGACCCACTTAAACAGGCTGGACCAGAAATTGACCGGGAAAGCCCTATAGAGAAGATTAATTTTTTGTTGCTGTTTTCTTGCTTCAACAGCCTTGTCAATACTAGTGCTGAAATGTAGCAGGACGACAGCTCCTGCATTTGATACCTCACAAGAAGATAAATGCAATGCTGCCTTTCCTTGTCTTGGCTGGGTCTGTAGTGTGCTAAGGACCCTGTGAGGAGGCTTAGCAGGGTTTGTGGCATAATTCAAATACATCCAGGTAACACGAGGTACACTAATGCCTCTGTTTCTGTTATCCTATAGTATACTCACACCCTGAAGCAGTCTGGGAGCTGTCATTTGTCCCAGATCAGCTGGACACTCTCTGTGGCATTAGTGATGGCTCTGCAGTGATGTCTCAGGCTGATAGCAAGACAAGTTTTGAGGCAGAATGTGGAAATCTGCGCTGGGCAGGTGGATCTGCCATCTGCAGATCCCTGCAGCTCACTGACCAGCACCTGACAGCACCACAACTACCCAGGGAGCAGCCGACAGATACTCCTAACACCAGTGCAATTTGCTCAGACAAATGTGTTTCAGAGTACTTTAATATATTCTCAAACCATACAATAGGTGTATGCATGCCTAGTTACCCTATGTATGTGTAGGGAACTTTATTCCATTTAGAGAGAAACTAAAAGTACTTGATCTCATGTCACAAGGTTGGTCTGGCCATGTCTACATCAGAGCTAGGAAGACCAACAAGGTCCAGAAGTGGAAGTAGCACTTGGCCAATAACCAGAACCAAGGGGCTGAGCTGGCATCTCTGCACACAACTGCACTGTGTGGATTTCCAGGACAGTCCAGCATTTGCTCATCTCTATATGGTGCTCTGCAAGCAACGTAAGTTTTCCATTTCTCTTCACTATGGACTATCTCCAGTACTTGTCATGAGCAGTGAACATTTTGCCCTCCAGCAACTTGTAGATGTATAACAAAAAGCCTTGCACCTTCACAGCAAGAGTCCTACGAAATGCTGGACGATATAGCTACACAATATAACTGGAGTTAACAGTGCAAACATCCACTTGTGCTGAGTCTGGCTGGGAACTACTGCTTTGAAGTGTTGCAGCCCATCAGCCACCTGGAAGGACAGGACATTGAAAAAGCTGTATCAATTTATTTCTTGTATACCTTTGCTTGCAAGAACTTAGGGGCAGTGTGCCAGTGCACATGATAGGTGCTACATCAGCAGTAATAACAGTAAAGTACAGAAAATAATCCAAAAAGGAAAACAAGTTTTTTTCATATAACTATATTAGCAAAGAACAAATAAATCATTACTAGGCTTCAGATAATGAAATCCACAGACGTAGTGACAAGCACTCTTTCAATAGGATAAAAAAATACACAACAGACAGAAGTTATATGAATTAATAAAAAAAATCCCACAAAACCATGTTGTATTTGAACTATGATGAAATTTATATAAAATCATTGGATTTGCAAGAAGTTCAGTTCTTGGAGCACCAATATGGTTCTCTATTTCTGCACAGCCAATGACAACCAGGTTTTGCCAACCCAAACCTGACTTTGTGTTTAGAAACTATAACCAAGGCCAGCTGTGCCATATGCAGAGATTTTCAAAAGTTGAGCAAAAAAGGCATGGAGGAACCTTACATGATTTAGAAGTTGGTCCTGCTTTGAGTCCAGATACCTCTGCCTAAATTGTTTTATGATAAATGGTGGACTATTTGAAGGATCTTCTATAACCACACAGCCGCAATTGCATCAGATGACATAAGGGATATATTATAGCCACTAGTTCTAAAAAAGTGATGCCAAAATATTATGGCTGTCACAGTTACCCAAGGAAAATTTGGGGAAACCATCTGTTTCCAGTTTTTTTCAGGACATGTGATTTTTCCCTATGTGTCCCTCCAAGACATGATATACTTTCAAGCTCATGGCATGGAAGTGAATTACCATCCCCAGCTTTGGTGGTGAGACCTCTAACTCAGTGCAGACAAGCAAAATTGTGTTGTCTAGTCTGATGAAGAGGTCATATCCTCCATTAAAAAAAATTATCCTCTGGTCACTCTAGGGCCATAACTCTCTAATGCCCTCTCTAAACCCTCCATGCACACCAGTTAAACCAGACTGGCCATCCTACTTTTTTTGCCAGAAAACAAGCTAATTAACAGCAAAGCAAAACAAGCAAATGTCACAATTAACCAGATGCATGAAGAGCTGGCAGAAATTTCAGGCAAGATAATTGATATTCTAATGCTGCAATTTACAACTTTCAGAGAAAGGCTTCTTGTTTGTTTGGGGATGGCTTTTTACATTTATTTTTAAGTATGTCTTTCACTCAGAATCACAGAACGATAATGTTACTTCAACCCTGGTGCTTAATACTGCGTTTGCCATTGCTGAAATTCAGAAGGCTTCCACCAGCTCATTTCTCCAGCTTGCCCAGGTCTCGTTGAATGTCAGAACTACCCTTCAGTATATCAACCACTAATCAATTTTGATCATGCACAGACTTGTTCCATCCCATCCTCCAGATCACTAATAAGAACATTGCATGGTCTCAAGCCTGGCATTGGTCCCTGAGGAATACTCCAGGTGGATTTTATCCTGCTGGCCACAATCCCGGGTGGTCCAGACAATTTCCTACCAACCCCATCATCCACTAATCCAGCCCTTATGTCACTAATTTGGCTATAAGGATACTGTGGGTGTGCATTGAAGGCCTTACTAAAGTCAAGTTAACATTTGCTGCTGTTGCTCATCTGCTGAAGCATCCATCTCAATCTAGAAAGACATCAGGCTGGCTGGGTATGGCTTACCTTTGGGAGCTCCACACAGGCTGCTGTCCAAAACCTTCTTGCCCTTCATGTTCTTGGGAATGGTTTCCAAGATAGGTTTCCCTGCTCTATAAACTTTCCATGGAAGTTAAAAACAGCCATCTTACTGACCCCTTTTTTAGTGTTAGCAGCCTGAGGAGTGAACTGGACTGAATGTCTGATTCCCAAGCCCAAGGACTGAATGTTCACCTTCCTTTCCTATGGTGATCACTCCACAATAACAGACAGAGGCCAAGGCCAGGGATGGGTCTGGCTTTGAAATACCCTGCAGGACTCCTGCTTTTTGGAGTAAACAATGAAGATTTCCTACACTGTCAGCACAGGATCTCTCACAAACATTACAGCTCTTTCCCAAAAAATTACATCTCCAGAAAACATCATGATGAATGATATAAGCATCAAATGAGAACAGAAATTAGCTGATGTAAATACCAGGGCAGCCAGACAGCCACTGGAGGTGGAAAGCAAAACCTTTGAAAGTAGTACAGCCCTCCCTTCTCATACTGATATGATTCACCGTTGTTGTCTCTTGTTTAGCTATTTACCTCTCTGTTGATATATATAAACTCCTTGTAAGCCCAGATGAAGGACTTGCTTTACTACTTTACCATAGGCTAAAAGATGGGAGTATCAGGACATTTCCTATTTCAAAGGTCAGGGGGAATTATGATAATCAAATCTCACCTTGCTTTAATTTACCCTTCTTACCTACAATTGTTAAAAGATTTTATCCTTTACGCTTTAGCTGCATGGACAATGCTGTGGATTGCAAAAGGAGGGGAAAGTGGCTTGAGGGGGGCAGGGGTCTATATTGACCTTTCTAATTGAACAAAGGCAGCCCGAAGATTCGTCCAAAATATCTCCTACTTGCTTTTCACATCAGAAGAGTGTGTTTTCTCTGTTCTGGAAATATCTTGGTGACTGGCACATGCAAAATCACTGAATGTAAGAGGGAAAATACGGTCTTAACCAAATTCAATCTTTGTGTTTGCCTACTTGGTTGTTGGTAATTAATGAAAAGCAAAAGAAGCCTGTGCTACAAATTCAGCATCCTCAGCTCCTCAAGCATGACATTTGCAATAACCATTTCAGAGTACCCCAGGCAGTCCCAGGAACAACCAGGCTTCATATTCCTAGCATCTGAAAGTAAAAGGGGGATGTATGCAAATGGAAAGAAAGGAGAAAAGAAGGCAAAGATACACTGTTCAAAACCATTCAGATCTCTTTGTGGGTGTTCAAACAAGGCAAAAAAAAGGGCCAAGAATCCAGTTAAAAGAAAAGATTGAAGCTGTACCTCTGAAAAGAAGGGTTTTCCAGCACTGTGGATTTTCAAATGGGGTGTGGCATCCTTTCCCCTAGCGTTGCTCATTCATGGTGTTCGCTTTCCTCTCCAGAAACTGCCACCTTAATCTTACCTGCTCTCAGTTCGAACTGCTCTTTTTTTCCCTGCAGGCTTTGAAATGAACTCCTCTAGGAAGATGTTGCCCATTTTCTCAAATACTTAAAAAATATTGACACAGAAACAGCATCTCTGAATTACAGGCTGAAATTCCCCTCTTGAGCTCATTCTGATGGGACGCAACATGTGGCATTGTAGAACTCCTGGATTTTGCAGAACTCCACAGATCACAGCCTGCTCCTTGGGCTCCTTGCTCTGCTCTCCCACGGTGACTCCCAGACTCTTTTGTCAATTCCTGGAGTCTACCTGCTTGGATATAGAGAGTAAAGGTTGGTGCTGGGGGCCTTTGTGTGGGTACTCCAAGGTGGCACCAGCTCAGCAGCATTTGCTTTGGTTCAGCACTGTGGATTTACTAGGTTTACATTGGAAAACACTGGGCAGGGAGCAGCAAGGCTGGGCAGCGTGACAGTGCTCTCTGCACACCAGCCAGGGAGGGACGAAACCTCAGTTTTTCTCTCAGGGAAGCAGTGGCAGAAGAGCTGCTGTGGGAAGGGGAGTGAGTACGACGCAGTCCCCAGCCCTGGGGATGGAGCAGATGCTGTGCAAGAGCAGCAGCGTGGGGCACCTCTGCTCAGTGGAAGACAGCAGAACTGGGACCCTTTCTCTGCCTCGGCTCGGGTACCACCTCCAGCTCAGTATTTTAAGCTTCACACCGCAGAGGGAAGTGGGAGGTTTCTTGTCACTTAGCAAGGACCTTAGTCCTGTTTCCAGATAAGAAAGTGCAGTAAAAGTAATATTTTCTTAGGGGTGGTAGCACATGAGGTTGCAATGCAGGAAATCCTGCAGGCTGTGTGGGGTCTGGTATCCCCCAGCACAGTAAAGCCTCACCGTGCCATAGATGGGAGGTAAACACACCTGCAGAGGCAGCGCAGAGGAGTTGGGGTCAGGCGGTCACCAGTGGTGAAGGGAGATGAACTCAAGTCTCCGTCGCAGAGAAGGGCAGCCCCATTCCGGGTGCTTCTCTCTAGCTACAGCTCAACTTGGAAACAAAATGCTTTGGTCCTCGGGCCAGCTGACACAGGCTGGCTGACCAATGTCTTCTCATCAGCACAGCCACCCAAGCCCCCGGTGGGCCTGATCCCTGCGGTGAGCCCAAACGCTACCAGGGACTCTGTGGCCACTTTGGGAGATCAGGTCTGCGCTGGGATCCTGCTTTACTTACAGATGTAGCCTCCAACTGAGGAACTAAACTTACCACGATGAAAGGCATTTTGGAGCAGATTATGGCAGTAAACGCCATTGATAACATCTTCCTGAGGACGACAAAACACTTGGACATTTTCCTGTAAAGGACAAAACCAGCAAAAAATTCATCTCCTGTGTTCTGTGGTCTTTGAGTATTTTTTGTTCCTTCCACTGGTTGTTCCTCTCTTGCAGCAGAGAAGTTTGGCACTGATGTCACCACTGTCCTCCTCCAGCACTGCACTAACTGGTGCTCCCTATCAGCAGGCATTTCACTTCTTAAAATGCAACTGCATATACCAGAGTCTTATTAAAGGAATTTGGGGTCACTACAGAGATGGCAAAAAGAATAAATGAAGTTCTCCTTTTTGTATATACACAGATTAAAAACCTATCAGCCTTACCCATCACTGTCTGCTTCTAAGACTGGGTTGTGCATTTAGTTATTTTAAACTGCTCATTCTTGGAATTATGTGGAGATACTGATCTGTATCTAGGAACCGTTCAGACTGAATAACATCATTGTTGTTTCATGAATCAGCAAACATTCCTCTGTCAAACTACTGTCAGAGTAATCAGAGTCAAACCTAATTAATTTGCACTTCTACGTGAAATAAACAATGTGCATCTAGTCAAATTAAGTGATGAGTCTTTAACTGTTATAATGTGCACCTTACTTCAGTTCTCCCAGCTGATATGTGATATTATTGCAGGCAGTGCCCTTCCTAACCAAAACTCTTCCCACCCACATGTTTCTATAGGATGTAATTCCAGCTACTAAAGGAAAATGCCATGACTGTCTGTCTTCAGCTGAGATATTGCAAAGAATGACAGCCCCTTGCTGGTTAGCTCTCTGTAAGAAAAAAGCTCTGCATTTTTGATGAAAAAGCATTAGCTATTCTATGCTAATGCTGAATTAAGAACCCATAGCTATCAACATTATAGCACCATCACTGTGTTTAAAAAAAACAACAAACCACCAGCCCCAAGAAGCAATACGACTAAGCAAAGGGACTTATGCTAGAAACATATATGAGGATATGTACTGGGTCTGGCTGGGATGCAATACATTTTCTTCACAGCAGCCCATATGGTGCTGTCATTTGGAGTTGTGACTAAAACAGTGTTGATAACACAGGGATGTTTTAGTTATTGCTGAGCAGTGCTTACACTTATAAGTGCTTTACACTTATTTTGCTTCGCTTCTGCATGCAGCTTTGTTTCACCTATTAAACTATTAACTCTCACCTGCTATCTCAACCCACAGATTTTCAGCTTTTTCTCTTCCAATTTTGTTCCCCATCCTGCCAGCGGGGAGTAAGCAAGCAGCTGGTTGGGGGCTTAGCTGCCAGCCAGAGTCAACCCACCATGGTCTGTAAGGATATTTATGCTAATCCAGGATCTAACATACCCAGTTACATGCTCTACTGGCTCTTCAATGCACCTCCAGGGGAAGGCGAGGATTCATGTCCCTGGGGAGCAGCCTGCCTGGGGCATCATAATGCAAAATAATGCACAACAGTGTAAAAATCAACGCACACCTACTATCCTGTTTGAGGTGGCTTGGGCAAACTAGTGACATGGAAAGTAGCAGCCAGAAGAGTGATGCCAGGGCCAGCAGACTTCTCGCCTGACCAGGAGTGTTTCCTTGGCAGAGTCCCCCAGGAAGGTTGCAGCTCTGCTGCTGAGCAGCTGAATCCCTCTTGGGCACAGCTGTGCCACCAGGCTCAGCAGGAGACCCACCAGCTGCCTTGTAATCCCACTGATGAGCACATCTAGGTGTTGTCACTACAGACCTACTCCATGCCCAGCTGTAATCTCTTTGCCACCCACAGATGGGCTTTTAACCCCAGCAGCAGGGTGCTTCACAGGATGCTCTTCTCCTGGGCTGTGAGGCACAGCTGAGAGTATAGGCTTGGAGTTCAGGCTTTGCTTCAGCTTGCCTCCTGTGTCCTTGTGTGCTGGCACTGTGAAGCCCGTGACGCACTGTTGGGCTAAGGGAAGCCTTGCGTAAGCTGACGTGTTGGTGGAAAGACCCTGTGAAGGAGAGAAGTGACTGTCACGAGCTGATACCCCACAGCTCTGTAAGCAACCTGGCCGAACCAGGCTGCTTTGAGAGTTATGTTTCCACCACAGACAGAAAAAAGACAGAAATCTTTTTACCGCCTATTTTGCAGAGAAAATGCTGACAAACATTCAGTCATATGCCCTGGCCTCTCCTGGGCTCTGCTGCCTTGCTACACTCCTCTCCTTGCCTGCATTGCCTTTCAGCCCTGTGCTCAATTCCAGCTATGCATCCAGTGTCTGAACAGATGGGACATTTTTCCATGTTGATTTTTTCAGAAGCTGATACTGGCTTCCTGAAAAAGCTGCCGTAGGAGATCTGCAAGGCCTTTGCTTTGGACAAATATGTCCTAAGTGCCGTTTTGATGAAAAAAAATGGTCAAACAAAGAGGTCAGCCAGATGTACAGCACCCTGAATGCGTTAATGACACGTTCATTACCATTTCTTGTTGCCAAATGCTGTTTGCTTTTCTTTCCAGAAGTGTCTGCGCTGATGAGCAACTCCTCTGGGAAGACATTTCTTTGCAGGGTTGTGCTTCCACCACTGCAGCAGGGCAGGTCTGGGTCTGGCAGCAAGACATGGCCATGGGAAGAAGTTCAGGGGGCAGCTCGAAGCACACAAGGGTGGAGGGCGAAGGACACCCTGTATGCAACGGCTTCGGCCCGCTGCACCACTTGGGTACGTTTCAGAGGACTGGTGTCGTGAGGGCTTCTGATAGCGGACGTATTTCTGGGACATTTTGCTTGCCTAAGCTCATGTTGGCCTGAAGACCTTCTAGATCACTGGCGTATGCTTTTATATTCCTTAACATGTCACTTCCAAATTAGGCCTTGACTGTAGTCATTCTGTACTGATAATATATGTAGTCCTTCATCCCAAGAGCTGAGTGCTTTATACATCCAGATAAAAAAATTTCCAAAACATTCTTACAGATGTTTCTTCTATTAACGTGCTAAATAGCAGTGGAAACTTCCACAGGATTATATATAGCAATTCAGGCAAATGACAGGAATAAAACAAAATTATTCCTATATATGGCCTTTGCAATCCCAATGGCCACTGCTTTTACATGTGTCAGATCATGGCATGCATATTTAGCTGGGAAATAGGAATAACATCAACCATTAACTATTACAGCACACTTTTGATAACAAGAATTTCTGTTTATCCATGTTTGTTGTTAGCATTTAACTGCTATAGCAACAGGCACTTTATAAATGAGCAAAGTCACAAAAAGAAACATTCCCAGTTTCATTTGAGCTTCACAGAAGTAAAGACCATTCCTGCACTCTAGTGCTGGATCTTTTTTTCTAGGTGGAACCATGGAGACTTTTCATTCACAGTTTATTTATCTTAGGATGAATTGTTTAGATTATGGTATTTTGAACTAGACTTTATTAAATGGCATTTGACTTGCTCCTTTTCTTTGGCATGTAAGAGAATGTGTGTTCATGATGGTATTTGAATTACTTAATCATATTTCCACACTTAAATGTAAGCAAGTGATGGTCAAGAATCATGGCATATATGTGCTACAAATTGTCTATATTTGGTTCTGCACTTTCAGTGGACAGGATGAGTAATGAAGAGCATAAACTGAGGGAGTGGGAGACTTAGGTGGGACCATAGGAAAAAATTTCTATTGATATGTGTATGGAGCATTGGGCTTGGATGCCTAGAGCAGGCATAGAGTTTCCAGTACAACCTTTTTTTAAAGAAAAGGTTAAACAGCATTTTGTCAGGAATATCATAGGTGGTAGAGCTGATCCTGTCCTGGAGCAGGGGATTGACTGGGGGGCTTTAAGAAGTTGCAGCTGGGCTTGTCAACTAAATAGTGCTGGAACAAGGGTCTAAGAACCTGCACATTTAGAAGATTGTCCACATTTTTTAATTGATATTGCTTATGCTAGATTAGTTTATTCCAGTGCCCAGAGCACTAGATAACCTAGATAACACCTCTGGATAATTTGGGACATATATATCCCTCTATGCAGTATAGACAAGGTCACATTTGGGACAGGAGGGAGTTTATTTTTATGGAGACAAGGAGTTTTGTGCCACTGGCTGTCATCGCTGGAGAACAGATTCCTCTTCTGCCTTATTAGCACAGTCTTGTCTGTTTTATTAGCACAGACACTGCCAGAGGTTTTGTTCCAATCCCACTTTCCCCAGCCCTGCAATCTAGCCTTTTACAGAAAGGAGACATTTATGAAATGGTGTTATTAAGCTCTCAGCAATGTTTGGTCTGCTTTGGTTCAGCCCCTATTGTTTGTCTCTCCTCTGAACTTATCTTCACAGCACTGGTTTCATTGATACATCACTGCTGACTTCAGTGGAGATTATCCTAGTTTACGTTCACCAGGACTCAGAAGACAGCTTTGTTAGGGAGAAAACCTGGTATTTTGCTTTCTTTATGTACACTAGGTGATGTAAAAAGAGCTAAGGATGTGGATGATATAGAAAGAGCTAAGGATGTACAGCTTTATGATCTAGTATGGAGCCAGAAAAATACAGAACTAGGCTACTGAGAGCAAAGTAGTATATTTCTGGAAGCTGGAAAGAATGTCATTAACTTTACAAGAAAGGTGGATATGTTCCAGTCTCTCTCTGTTTAATTTCTGTTGTCAGTTTTTAAAATGTGTGCATCTCAGGGGACTTGCACAATACAACTTGTCCCCCAGTACAAATCTTGCTTCTATTCAGTGCATGAAGAACAACCTGTAGTGTCGCTGGGATTAAGACTCCTGGGCTACACACAGGCTTTGCATGCCAAGTAAGTGATCCTGGGCCCCGTGGCATTAGTGGCCCAAATGTGCTCAGATGTTATCCACAGTAGAGGTGTTCATGGCCAGTAACCAAGAGTGTGGACAGGAGCCCTCCATTGCACAGCTGGACTAACTGTTCCTACTGCTTTCACAGGGGAAGAAAGTCTTGCTGAGGCAAGTATGGTTCAGCTGACTAATCTGTCGTCCATAGTATAGATGAAATTGTCTGTCTTCCCTTGCGGTTTGCGCCACTGGAAATCGCAGGGTATCCCTGAGAACTGGATCCAGGCAAATATTCTTAGCGTTACAAAGGTGGAAAATACAGTCCACTGCACTGAATGCATCCAGCTCATAACTGTAGGGAAGTAGAAACTATCAGCTCTTCTTCATTCATGAAGGATTTTATTTTGATGATTCCAAAACCCTCTGTCCTGATTCAGATCAACACAAGCAGTCATAGTCATTTGATGTACTCATCTATAAACTAGCAGATGAACAAACTTTTTACATAATGGGCTCAATGGGCATCAGCTGTTTCAGCTGGGTTTTGGTCAGGAGTAGCATAAGCAGTTGTAACACAGGTTAGAAATGAAAGTATGCCCCTCCTTCACAGGTCTTGGTACCTCATGAGCAGGCTCTGCAATTATCCACTATGTAGGTCTTATCAGACAGGCCAAGATGCAAGATACCCAGGAGCTTGTGATATTTTTCTTGCACCTGCTCCTGTGGTATGTCCAGTTTCTGTTATGCACATGATAATGGAAAAATGCAATCAGCAAGAATGAGGATGCTACAGAGGAGGCAAGCTGTCCTTCCTACCCATGTCTCAACTCATGGAAGACATAAAGAGGGAGAAAGGAGTAAAGATAAATCTGTAAAGGATACAGAAATTTACCTGCCATAGCAAGGACTCTGTTGGCTTGGCAGTTCTCCTCTGTCAGCCATCCTCAGTGCCTTGAGATGCACTGTTTCTGGGGCCCAACTCACAGGAAAATCAAGGAGTATTATATTTATTATGCACACTAAGACTCTTGGTTTTGAGGTATTAAAAAGTGAGGCTACAGAAGACAGGTACTAAGGAAATATGGTTCCCACATGTTTTTGCCTGTCTCAGGCTGGGTCTTAAAAATCAGACCCTGGCCATCAGAGAGACCTGTGCTGGGGTTACCTTGTGACAGACTCAGCCAGCATCATTTTGGCATGGCTGGTGTCAGGGAGAGTGTCGCTGTGGGGGCACCCTTCTTACACCCCATGGTCACCAGGGTGGGGGACGTTTTGATGACAGACTGGAGAGCCTTTTGGTGGCAGGGGAGCTTGGCTGAGGAGGGAGAGCAGAGAAAGGGACCAGCCAGAAGAGCAAGGAAGGATTGGGTCCTCCATTTTGTGAACTTTGAGGCTTGCACAAAGCATTTCCCAGATGAGAAAATTAGATAGGCTTTTTGAGACAGCTTGTGATGTATGGCACACAAAAAAAAGTCTTTTAAAAATATGTTCCTTTCCTAAATCAGAGAAGCATCTTTTTGTAAGTAGTGCTGAAGCTTCCCACGAATGGCAGATGTTGTACCCTGGGATTTTCTTACTCCCTTTCTCTTGAACTCTCTGTCAGGATGGATATAAACAATAGCTTCACTGTTTTACAGCAAAAATAGAGGTTTGGGTTCTAAAACTGTTAACAACCCACAGATAACTAACAACCATTTATTAACAGTATACGGGGAAGGATTACATTTCTCTTCCAATCCAGGGTTTCATTAAGGCATTCTCTGTTTCTTGAAGTTCAGAAACAATAATTTGCAAAGAAACCTCTAATCAAAACAAAAGAATTGGCTTCAGAAATATTTTTGTTTAATGTAGGAGAACAGATGGTTTGTGGGACCAATTCATTATTCTGTAACATTATCTCTTTAAGTGAATCTTTCTTTAGTATGCATGAAAACTGCTAGATTGCTAACTCTGGGCATATATAGATCTGTGTTTACATATGGCATGGGCATGGCCAAAGCAAATTTGCTTGCTCAGTCTTAGTCTGCGTCATAATTGGTATTGAGCTGTTGCACAGCGCTGAACAGAGCTTGGGACTTCCACTTAAAAAGAAATTGCAATGTTTTGAAATTTCTTTTCATAAACAACAAATGCATTTACAAAAGAAAATTCTTGCAAATCAGGATGGTTTTGTTTTAATTTGGAGAATCACTGATACAGAGTGTCAGACATGAAAAAGTCTTCTTGGGACAGCAACAGCTGCTGACTGAGATTAACACCAGTAATATGGACAAAACTATAATTGACAGGATACTGATTTCATTCAGCAGGTACCAGAGCATCTAACACCTGGGTTCAATTGTCTTTTAATAAACTGAAGGTGGATATCAGAAGAGACTTCCTACTCCTTAAAGCAGTAAGACTATGGAACAATCTTCCCATGGGGATAGTGGGAGGGTTAAAAAGAAAACTATTTTGAGGTTGAACTGGGTACATATCAAGCCTTCACATCTTAATACATCAGAAAAATTTCTGTGTAGCTGAAGTGTGTTTTCTGAGCTGGATGAGTAAACCTGTTAAAGAATTAAAGAGAAAACACAAGAGCCATACAGATCCAGAACCTCTAATTATCTGAACTCATTGTCTGCAGCCTGTAAATTCTGACAGTGAAGGACTGCACAAGTACCCTTGCGTGCTGTGTTGAAGGAGTCAAATGTGAACTCTCCTTTGACTAAATCTGCAGCTGTGGTGTTAAACTTACCTGCAAACTAATTTTTCTTTTTTTTCAGTTTAAATGTAATTTCACGATCCTTTAGACTTTATCTTAAAAGCTCATGGGATGACTTGTTTAGGACTGAGAACAAAACTGCTCTGTAATCATCTATTTGGTGGGGAATGATAAATATTCAACAGGACACTTCTCACAAATTAATATCAAAAGAGATTTAAAATCATTTAGTACGAATTATTAAAACCAACCAAAAAAAAGTCTTTGGAACGGCAAACAAAGAGAAATTGGGTAAAACTTCCAGATCAGCCATTTAAATTCATTCCCTCCCACCACCCTAGCATTTCTAATCCTTCTAAAGAAAATATATGCTGAAAGATAAAAGGGAGAAGAAATAGAATAATAAACTTCAATTGCACATAAAAGGAATAAGTGGGAGTATGGGAACATATTTGTAACTATTTTCTTATCACAAAGTAGGGCAAAATGATTCCAGAAAGGCATGGGATTATTTAAACCACACTCATATTTTGTTGATTTTTCAATATACAATTTCCTTAAAGAGAAAAATGTCAAGATAGATTGACCCAGGGTATTAATGGTAAGAAAGCCAGTTGTTGTTTCTATATTATTGATTTGCTTTTGAATCAGTGACTTAATATAGGATTCATTTACTTAAATTATATACATTTGAGCTGATAACTTTAGACTCCCTTTATATTCGATGGACAGAAAGGACACTCGTAGAGTGCAATTTATTGCACCCTTATATAGATCTCTGAAACAGATTGATGAATTGCACTCTCAAAGTGCCAGTTTGTCTCAGGGACTACAAAGACAGCTGAGCATAACTAGTGCTGATATAGACCTCTGCGGTGCAGAAATCTCAGTTCAGTCTAAAGGAATCACCAGGACAATGGGATACCCAGGCTCTTCTCTAGCAGCAGCTGAAGACCAGATAGGACACACCCTACACTGTTTATAGTAGAGTTGCACTATGTGCATATGTGGAGACAACTGAATTGAGCCAGTGTCATTGCCCTTTACTATCTGCTTAATGTATTACCACAGTGAAGAGATATAGCAGCTATTTACACAGGTTGGGAACCAGAAAACTAATGTAGATGCCTTGACTTCAGGAGATTGGATTTCCCTCTGGAGGTCCTCAAAGACACTTTTCCCTGTTATTTATAAAGTGAATTTTGTCACTCACTTTCTGAAGGATGCTCCATTAGGTGGCAAGAGCTGAGCATAATTCATGTACCTAAATGGACAGGATCTTACTTCATGCACCTATTTCTTAAAGTGACTCAATACTGTATGTGATTTTGGTATTTCTAAGAAAAGCGAACCTTAGTCATATCCCTGGTGTGGGTAATAGAATTTTGCAGCTCAGTTTTCACTGTATCTTCAGCATTGCTGAGCACTCGGCAAACACCAGATCTCTGTATGCTGGACACTTGGAATTGCAGTTGTGGTGCTGCATTGACCCAAAAGCACAAATTCCCACCCTTCTCTGGGGGCTTTTATGTCTGTTAAGAAAGGAAGGACAGTCCCTCAGGCAGGGTGTGAGTCGAGATGTGGTAACCCAGGGTGCCAGGCCCTTCCTCTGTCCAGACAGGTCACTTCTGACCTGATACAAATCCCCCTGAGGTCTCCAATGTAAATATCTACACCTCGGTGAGTCACCTACCTTCCTTTTATAGTTGTTTTTAGAAGAACAGGATGCGCCCGAGATCCAGTTCCTCTCATCTTAAGGTAAACATTTACACAGACATAAGGACTCATGCCCCAAAAGTGCCCGTCCTCTCATTGACCACAAAGGGAGACATAGGTGACAATCTCAGATGTCTTCTGAAGGCAGACTTGTCTCAAGGAGACAACTCCCTCCTTAAGACTTCTCTGATTTCAGTGGGTTTGGGGGTCTCTTTGTCTATGCTTCATTAACCATATATATACCAGTTGGAGGAAGCAGCACCTCCCTGTTTGACATAGTGCTCTTGGGACTTAGTGACCTGAAGTATGCAGAAACTGCAGTAATGAGGTACCTAAAGTACATAATTTCAATCTGCTAGAGTTGAGAAAATTGCACCATTTTTCCAAATTGTCTTCTATCCCCATCTACCATTTATTAAGCTTCCCTTCAGCTCACTGCCTTTTTCTTTAAACCCAGTTGTCTAACAACAGATCTGCTGGGAAACACACCAGATAAATCACCAAATTCAATATAAATACAGAAGGAAGAGCTGGCTGACATTTAGAGAGACTGACCTTTTGACAGACAAGCCAGTGTGTGATTGAAACACTGCCTCATTCAAGGTTTTAAGAGGGTTATTCCACATAATAAATAATGTAAAAAAGAAAAGGCATTTGGAGAGCATAAAGAGTGAGGTCCTTTCATCTTGCCTGGTACCCAAGCACAGGCTCAGTTCTATACCATTCAGTACTTCTGCATTATTTTACTCAAATTTACATCTTGGGGAAAAAGAAAATAAAATAAATTTTTATTATTGACAGATGATTTAAGCATTTTGGCAAAGACACTGTAACAAGTTAGACAAGTCATTTTTCAGCTTGCTTTGTCATCTTCAATTCTCCCTTTTGGTTGTTTATATCATCTGGTTTATCTTTGTCCCTTCTTCAAAGGTCTTTTGATAAAACCATTTTTAGAAACCTTTTTAAAGCATTGTTTTGCCCAGCCAGAATCAACAGCTTTATTACTATAGTCTTGCATTATCTTATTCTTATAGAATACAGAGCTTTTGAAAGGGCTTTTTCAGAAAACTGTTTGAAAACAGAGACAGTATCGTTGTACAGAGAAAACATTTAATATTGAAAGACTGATAACGTTTTTAAGTAAAAAATATCTTGTGTTCCTTTTGGTTTTTATTTATAAATAAGTGGGTGGATCAGTCAGCTAGGCACTCCCAGCATCTTGCACAAACAGTTCCAATTAGTTTCATTTTCAGTCCAATTATAATTTCAAAGAAAGCAAAAAAGATAAGACCAGGACAAAGTGGAGTAGAAAAAATGTGCTTTAAATTAATGAGACAAGATTTTTCACAGTTTATTTTAAAGGTCCAGTCTTTTTCTCATAGAAATAACTTAAATTTCTCCAGTGGGCTTCAGGATCCCAGTTTGTGAGCTAGGAAATTAGGAGCAGTTCTGATTAAAATTATGCCTATTAAAAAAAGTATTGGCTATATTGAAAATTTACATTTTTTCAGAATCAGTCAATTGCTTTTTAGTAATTCCGAAGTGATTCAGTGAGACATTCAGCTGACAAGTTCAGGAATGCAATGTAAAGCTGTAATTAAGTAATACTGTAAGGAACATTTTATATAGTTTTGCCTTCCACAAGCCATTTCACTGACAAAAACTTTTATAACCATACTTTATAATAATATATGATTTCTTATTAATTGATCTCATGCACTTACCACCCACAATGACTCCAGTACTTGCACCAGAGTGAAGTGACTTGCTCACATCACTCAGGAACTGACCCCAGCTCTCACCATCCCACCATATTTCATTTTTGCTTTTTTCTTTTTCTTTTCAATTCAGGGCACTTTTAAAAGCCACCCAGTAAAAACATGGTGATAGATACAACTGCAAAATTTGCAGACCACTCATTGCTGAAAATGTTGTCCTGTACATTTCAATTCACACTTCAAAAGGAAGTGTCTTTTTTTTTTTTTTTTTTTTTTTATAAACTGCAATGATTTAGCAAGCAACTAGAGATATGTGGATCAGACAAAAATGAGTAGCTGTTTGAAGTATGCTTTCTAGATGGAACTCTCTGATCAGCATCTCTCTAACTCACTTTGATATAGTTATGGGCCACTTGGGTGTATTTGAGTTTCATGCTGTTTTTCTAGTTGGATTGCTGAGTTCCCTCTCGTTCCTACCAAGGGAGACTCGAGTCATGGCATTTGATTATGGACTTCAACCCCTGCAATTCAAAGATATTCAGAGACTGCATCTCTCTATGGCATTGTGCAGACTCTCTCAGTAGTAAGTTAAGACTACAGTTCAGCTGAATTCAAATTCCAAAGATATGGAGGACAATTTGTCTAATTGTTTACATGCAATTAGACAGCTGGCCAAAATTACCTTCCCATTGGGGTATATGGCAAACTCGGCATCCTGTTACACTGATGCAAGTTAAGGTTTCACTGCAAGTAAACATTGTTTCTGTTAATTTACATCAGCATCACTGAGAAGTGGATTTGGCCCACATCCAGAACAATTCCACAATACCATAAAAAAAGCAAAAAAGCCCATTTTTTCATGCCCTGATGATTTTCTCACTTCCTGAATATTATATTACTGTGCATTCAAGCATAATTAAGGTTCCTGTCGCTTCATCCATTGCCAGCAGAGCAGAAGGGCTTTTATTCCATAATTGCTTGGTTTTCAGTGGCCATGAAAATGATTGTTTGCATTCACATGACTAGCACTCGCAAAGAGAGAGAGAGAAGAGCATGAAAGAGGAAGCGTTCCTGTGTATAAATCTGCAAGCACCTGCAATGTCAGAAATACTGTGACCAAAAGCTTAATGAAATCTGGAATTTTAAAATAACATGTCTGAAGATCTCCCTTCCTCGTGGTGTTTCCTGCTCAGCTGCATTATCCCCAATTACATCTACAGTGGTGGGGATAGCTCTCGGAACTGCAGTTTTGACAGCTGCAACAGCTGCTAATGCATGAAAGCCAAAGAGCTTTTGAATCCAGTGTGCAAGAGGACAGAACTCTTTCTTCCTCCCCATTTCTGTCTTTTAAAAGCTGCAGCAGAATAGTTTTCAGAGTAAGACTTTAAATGGCATCTGCTAGCCCATCATAAGGAGGGTTTGTGGGGCTGACTGCATTTAGACACACACCAAGGAGTTCATAAAACTGGTGTCATGACAAGGGCCTAGCTCGGCATGGGTATTGCAATGTCTCTCCCATTTAGATCGATAGGTCATGGATTCTGGTCTAATTGGCATTTTAGCACCCTGGGAAAGCTAGATCAGCAGAAAGCAGAAGCATTTCAAGGTTTTAAAAACACTCATAAATGCACGGACCAAGCAAACAACATCTGCAAGCACCTAGCAGGATAATAATTGCTTTATCAATTCAGGTGCCAATACAAAACACTTAAAAGCAGTTTCTAGAGATGTCTACCCAATTAAAAAAAAAAAAAAAAAAAAAGAAAAAAAAGAAAAGAAACAAAAAAACAACAGCAAAAATTTTTTCAAAGTGAAATAAAAGCTTAGAGTTTTTGTTTAGGTTCAAACAACCCAAAATGATTCCTGCAATGAAACTGTACCTTACCCTGAAGACCATGTAGTATTCCAGTCATGTATATTCAAAGAGATGAACAAAGGATAATTGAGATGACAAGGCTAAAGAGAAGCTTTTTATACAGATGAAACTTAGCAGTTTGGCTTATTTAGCTGAGCATGGTGAAGGCTGGAACAAGATATTTACTGCACAAGCATAGCTGGAGGACGAACAGAGAAGAGCTAACAAAAAACACATGCATGCACAGGTGCAAAGGTTGGGCATGCGTGGGTCATGTACGCAGTTTGGCAGTTAGGAAACTTTCCCACCATCAGAGGAGTGAGACTCTGGAAAAAAAGATCCATTAGAATTATCAAGGACAAAGTCTTCATGGCCATTAGGTTGAATGGTGGTCTGTTTGTGAAGGCTACACCAACAATCACAGAGGACAAAGTGTCCAACAAGCAAACCGGTCTAACTAATGTATCCAGGCTTTGGAGTGTGAAGCCATACAGATGATCTAAACGCTTCACCCAGGAAGAAGCAGGGATCCAGGGGTGCACTCAGTCACCTTTAAACCAACATTTCTGATTTACTGACTGTATGAGAAGCAGTAGTTAAGAGAAAGACAATGCTTGCCACTCTCTAGGAAGGCACACACTGCGGCAAAGAGAAAAAAATTAACCCACATCTGGTACATTTTGGGTGACTAGTCATTCTGTGTCTAGTGAGTACAGGGGAAAAAACATAGGTAGAAACAAGGTCAGAAGTACAAGGCTCCAATATTGACAATCTAATTGCTAAAAAATGTTTTTCCAACCAAAACAATTAATTAAATTCATGCATAGTCCTGGGGTGAACAAATCTGTATTTCTTCTTAGGAAATAAAAAGTTTGGTGAAAAAAACCCCACATGGAGTTTAGAAGGAATCACTTAAAACCTAGATTCTAACACTTTTCTGCTACCACTTGTAAAATGCCAGCAAAGACTGAATCTACACTGATGCCAGAGAGGAAATGAAAGGCATTAGGGGCTGAGTGCCTAATTTCTGCATCCTGGCACACTGCCGTGCTTTGGTTTAAAAGGTCTGGACTGGCTAATCATTCACAACTGTGTTGTTAAAAGAAAAGGTTATCCAATTCTTGCAATGGCAACCGGAGCAATATCACAGATTAGAGGTAGCAACAATTTACCTTCCATATTTAGCACTGAAAGGCTTACATTGACTTCATGGAAATAGAAGCATCGTGCAAGTGATTTGAATAGTGTTCTCTCTCCCTCACTTGGGAAATGGCTGAGAGTGTTGATCGCTGCCCTTGCCATTCTCTGTGAGCTGCTGTAGAAAGATACAGGAAGACATAATGCCTGAGCTAAGCTGTGCAGGGATTCATTTAGGAGATAACATTTTCTCCTCAGCCTTACAGTCACCAGCATATACTATGCATTGAAGAGAAATATATAAGGGCAATGCAGGCTCCAAAAGTTTCTGACAATGCAGGATGAAGGCTAGAAATTCTCAGAGGAAATATAACACGTGCTTCTCCTATTCCTATACTTTTTCCTACAAATCTGCTTTAGGGCATTGTCAGAGACATGAACATTTAATTCAGGGATGTTCTGCAGCTTCTATTGTGCAGCTCAACTTATTTCTTCTTTTCTTGGCTTTTAGAGGGTAAGCGTAGTTTAAAGAGAGTTTGTGTGATAGACTACACAGTCCCTCATCTGTCTGACCTGCCATTAACTGGAAGAACTGGGAAGACAGCAAAGGGAGCCCATGGACGTGGAGACTGTCCAGAGCTGTCGTGGTGATCATGCATGCAAGGACCACCACTCCCAGCCTTTGGTAAGGAGCCATTGAGCAAGATACAAAGGGAAAAGAATCTGGGAAGAGAATAACAAAGAAACTAGAGGAGGGAATATGGAACGATTGATGTAGAAAGGACAGAGGGAGTTAGAGGAAATCTTGCGATGGATGGGATGAAGCAAAATTTAAAAGGATAAAGTAAAAATAGTTGGAAAAATACTACCAGATAGGGAAATAGTAGTGAAAGAGAAATCAGAAAGAGACAAAGGTGATTTCAAAAAGGGAAGCCAAGATGAGAAAATGAAACACCATCATTACCTACAGAAGGCAGTGAAGAAAAATCCATCTTCAAGCCCTCCTCCTCCTCTCTGAATTCAGAACAGCCATCAGCTGCCAACCTTTGGGGAAGAAGTGGTGGCTGCGGCCCTTTCCACCTCCAGCACCGCAGCCACGCTCACGCCGCTCTGCCTCCACCCCACGCAGCCTGGCACAGCCACGCTCTCAGCTGAGCATGGGGGTGAGCCACAGAGCACCTCAGTCTTGCCCAAAAGCAGCAGCAGCAGCCCCTCACCTGACTTCCAGGGACACCAGTTTGCCACTTCTCATTCATTGTCCTACACGTTTTCATATTTTTAACTGAAAAGTGCACTGTGACCGAGGTAAAGAAAGATACTGGCTTTAGGTTTTACATGCTAAGATAACATCAACTTCTGTTTCAGCATACTAAATGGAAATGAGAAAAACTTACTGGCAGGAATAAACCTGTCAAGGATTAAGAGGATTAACTGGAGACAAATCATGTTCTTCTATCTGGGGCTGACATTGGATTTTTCACTTTCAGATATTCTTCTGTTTAATCTCCTCAAGACATGTTAAGCTAAAAAAATAAAAAAATAAATAAGCCTAAAGCACAACTTCAGAATGTGTTTTATCACAAAGTCTCAGGAAAAACAGAAAGTGCTCTTTGTAGGTGGCAAGAATCTCGCCTCAACCAGCTACTGATCGGGGGGGGGTGGGGGAATGGGTTGTTTTTGTTTATTTTTATTTTACTTAAATGGCATCAATTTGTTTATAACTGTCAAAAGACAGTCAATTAAAAACAAAAGCAAGGGAAGAAGAGAGAGTGCTGGGAAGTAGAAGGTGCTTCCACACAGAAAAGCATTGCTTTGAGGATAAGAAATGTATTCTGACTTCCCAGTGCTGCACTGCAGTGGAAGAATAGACTTACTGGAGCTAAGAGGGTGAGTTTGTATATCGTAATGTATTTGTGTCCCTAGGATTTATTTTCACAGATATAAGGTTACAAAGGAGAGTGTGAAAAGGTTAAATGGCTCATTTTAGAAGCTCTTTTCCCCAGCAGATTCACAGGACCCCAACCTTAAGAATCATTCTCAGCTGTTAATGTGCCTTAGAGATGGCCAGGCTGCAGAAACTGTGGTGCCCAGGGTGGGAGCACAAGTCCTCTGCTCTGCACATCCCCTCCGAAGGGACCAGAGCACACTGTCCTCTGCAAAAGGCGGTGTGGAGGGTCTGTTGGGGAGTGCTGGGCCTCCACATGCTGGGAGGACCTGTGCAGCAGGAGGGAGCATCTCTCTCTTTTCTTGCATAAATCAACCTCAGTGGCCAAAGCCAAGACACCACAACTGGCTGGCTGAAACTAACTCAGGTCAAGCAACAACAACAAAAGCCCAACCTCAGCTATGGCAGGGCTCCTGTGCATGGTGTGGGCATGTTCTGCCACTGTGCAAAATATTAAGAGACCTTACAGCTGTATGAATCTTTAAGTGCAGGGTCATTTAAACTGGGCACAGCAGGGCTGGACACCTAGTGTTCATAGGGAAGGCACCTATTGCCCAGTTGGGCAATTTAAACTCAAGGTAGAGAAATGGAAGTGGACATCTCATTTCTGAGGTCAGTTCTTCCAAGCAGGGCTGTAAGTCCCTCTACATTTCTACAGCACCTCGCACAGAGTGGTCTTCATGCCAGCAGCTACTGCTCCAAGCTTATGCAACCACAAATGCTTATTAATAACTGTATCAATTTTGCATCTCACTCTCTAAAACAGGTTGCACCTCCTCCCACCCCCAGCCCAATCAATCAAAAGCCCTTAAAATAAATCTCCTCATTCATGCTTATAATCAAGTCTCAGAGAGAAAATAACAGTAGGTATTCGCTAGCACACAAAATCAGGTTCTTATCCCCAAATTCTGCCTAGCAGAACATAAAAGATACATTTTTGTCTATGCCCCTCTCAGTCTTGGTGTTACTTCTTTCTCTGACCTTGCTTCTTAATCCTTCATTGGTGAATGCCATTTTGAATGCAATACAGCATTTATTACCTGTATTACAGGAGTTCCTCTTCTATCACTGTGACAGATGATTCTCATTGCTATTCACAGACCATGCATAAGCATGAGGGAGGGAATCTGCCCCAGACACCCTCTGTAAAGCCAAACACATCCACAGGCTGTGGATAACGCTTGGCACTTTACTGAATGTGCACTGCTGTTTTCATAATAGATATTTATTGGTTTATAATTGAAAAGCACCATTTAAAATTTTAGTTTCATCCAGGAAGCACAAGTCTCAGATCTAGAAGGTGAATTTCAGATAAAGTTTTGTAACTCAGCAAGTCATTAGTTAGCAAATTGAAAATCATCGGTGTGCTCTGAGTCATCACTTAATTCCAAACACAGCTTTTATTGTATTGCTGCCAGTGATGGCACATTTACAATACCAGTTTGTAAAGTATGCATTCAGAAAATGCCACAGCATCATTTCAGCAGTAATTGCATCACAGGAAGAAAATATTGCAATTGAAAAATTGGAGACATTGCATTGAAACTGTAGGTGAACTTGCACAATCGTTGGCAGATGTAATCCAAAATTTATAGATGTAACACAACTATTTTAACATTTCAGACACCTGTAAATATCAGACAGAAGTGTACTCACTGTAATTGTAAATGAGGCTCTATTAGAAAGTAAAGTATTTAAGAGTTCCTACATAAATTACCACAGTCTTGTCAGTGGTACCACACATTTGAATATAGGCATTATAATTCTCTGCAACTTGTCTGGAGGTTCACCTGGGGCATAGCCAGGGCTGGGATGAGTTCAGACACCTAGAAGAAAGATTATGTATATTCCAATAGGAAGCATGAAGAAATCTAAATTAACTCTGCAGGAGATCTTTGATGACTACATGTGACAAAAAGAGTCATGGCGTGACTAGCTGGAAACTTATCCAGCCAAGCAGTGTGACCCAGTCTTGTGGAAAAACAGTGATATTTGGGGAAGGGGGAATCTAGAAGCAGAATTTGTTTTAAGAATTATTTTTCTAAGCTTGCAAATTTAATTTTTAAATACAATCATAAATCCCTATCTTCAAAATCACAGAAGAGGTAGGAGGTAGGAAAAAAGGAAAATTGAAAAATGTTTTTCCATCTAATCATTCACTGGAATATTTTAAGGTCCCTCACTGGCTGATTGATTGAAATGAGCATGATAAAGGGGCAATGTAGAGTCACAAATATCTGATGTCATATAATACATCCCCCAAGAGTCACTCCTTTCATTCCCAGAAGGAGATTTACCTAAAAGAAAACAGCGGAATTCCTAGAATTGGATGTCAGAAGAATATATATAGATATTCTACCAAATGATCTCCTTTCATGTTCTTTGCCATAAGAAATGTCACATTTTTTATCTTTGAGACTTAAAAGTTGTCAGTAATTACAATTCTCCCTGTGTTGTCTGAAAGGGGTAAAATAAAGGGCAGGTGTTGAAAGTTGCTAGGCTTAATTAAAATGTTTCCAGAATCATGCTCAGAGAGATGAGTTTCTCTTTAAAAAATGATATATTCATTTTTAATGTCATGGCATTTCCATCCTTCTTTTCAATTATACTCTTCAATCCATTAATATTTTCAGTGAAACCTTTCCATGAAATAACCATAGTCTGCTGCAATTATGCTTGTATATTCTGTGCATACAATACCAGATAATAAGGCTCATATAGTTTTATCTTCCTAGTTCCATTAAAGATAATAGCGATGTTTAATGGTTTCATCACCTCTTCACCGATGAATTATTCCATTTGTACAGCTGCAAAGCACACAAGGGGAACCATGCTCGCTCACAAAGGAAATGAAAAAGGAAAAGTGGACAGAAATGAGTAGAAGGAAAAAAGAATTGTTAAAGTCCTACACATTGCTGACACCAACTGTGAGAGTTGTATATCCCTGTATAGCAGCAAAGTAAACCTGTACAGTTCACAGCAGCTCCTCAGAAAGGTGCGATTTGGTGTCACAGGTAAGGTATATCTCAAGCTGCTCGCCCCATTAAGGACATAAAATTAGAGACAATGTGGTGATTTAGCATGAAAAATAGGTGGAACTGAAGTCCATGAAACTTCCAGGTCTAGGTGCCACGTACAGACTAGAAAAAAGTTGCAGAAAGAGGAAGAAGGGACATACCTAAAGTGCCAGTGCCCACAGTCCTGCTCTGTGAAAGCCTTCGCTAGCCCGGAGCCCGTCATTGCTTGCACACCAGATGCTTAGCTGAGGTCCCGGCCACCTGGTTGGGAAGGGGTGGAAGAGAGCATCCACCACTGCTGGTGCCCTGACTGCTCACAGGAGCACCGGTGGCTCAGCCCCCACTAACATGCAGCACATGAAGTACCTACAAGGAAGAAATCCTAAAACACCTGCAGGTGCATTGCAGCTGCTGCATAAATGTGCGATGCTGGTGGTGCAAGAAGCCCTTCAGCTACCTATTGATGCCAAAGTTTCCATGATTGTAAATGGTAAAGGAGCTTTTGTATAACACTAGTTTGTTGATGTGTCTTCTCAGTTAAACCACAGAGGTTATCTTAAATAAAGAGACCCTGGTAGGGGAAGAACAACCAGGAGTGTCTGAGGGGCTCCAGCAGAGGCTAAATACTTTTTTAGAATGGAATCCTTAATGTGTACCTTTTCTGGGTCTTTTCTTCAGCAGTTTCCCTTTGGAGGGGATGGTTGTGCATTCGGAGAGAGAAGTTGAGCCAGTGACGATTTTGAAAGACCCTCAGGGATTAGTTACTCATGCAGAAAACAGCACCACTTCAGACATGTGCCTGCTTGGGCATCCATCCCCAGTGGGACATTCTCCTCCTGCACACAACCTTCTCCAGGGGCTCTGGGTACAGCTGCTCCCTTCTCTGACTTGAGTAAAGGTATCTCCGGTCTCCATTTATAACTCAACAAAATTTATTTCACTGCCTTCTGCAAGGAATGTGTGTGTCTGAGTGGAAAAGGTGTATGTACAAGGCAGAAGTCTTGTCTTCAGGCTTGTCTCTTGACAACATTTTTCACATCCCTCAGTTGTCCTGAGAGCAATGGTGAAACCAGAGGGGCTGAGGGAAAAGCCACGGTTTCTTACTCCAGACTTTCACACCCCAGCCTGGTGCTCTGCGCCTGTCAGCCCTGTACCTCCTCGCTGCGTTGCAATGAGGTCCTGAGGCAGAGCAACCACACCTCTCCCTCAATTTGAGTTTTAATTGCCTTTAGCAATGGTCAGGTTTCAATCATACACTTTACAGTGCAGGAGTCTCAGTCTCATTGCACATAAAATGGAAAAAATCTCACATTTTCAGTTCATGGAACTGGATTCTTTACTATTGAGTAATGTATGCACTCCATAAATAGTGTGGGAACGCTGCCTAGAAAGATACACAGATAGGATAGAGGATTGTCGTAATCAAAAGAGACACCTGGGCGCTCAGTCTGAAAGTAGAGGTCTGTTCAAAATAATGGTTTAAGAAGTGCACATGAAAGCATTAATTCTGCACCTTAGAAAAGTTATCTTCTGCATTTCACTAGACCTATTTGCAGTTGCTGCAAGATGCTGTTTCTTTCAGCTAAAAGCAATACAGTAAATGTCAGGATCAGCAGCGCTGGACTGATCAGGGGAGACACTGTGCTGTAATCTATAGACCTCTGCATTTTCTCTCCATCCAGACCTCTAAAACTGTCTTACTTCGGAGAATTAGATTTTATAATTCGAGCCCCAGAGGGCACCATTCAGTCAATACGAAATGCCATCAAATCACTTGGGGTAAAACTTTTTGTTGACTTTCCTGACATCTCATTTTATTTAGTAATTTATTTTTTGGCTATGTACGGATGAACCAAGCTTTGCTTAAATATATTTCCTGGAATTGCTGGTTTTTTTCACAGGGATGATATCTCTTTATTTTTTAAAGATCGGCCTTTATACTGTGAAGTCTGTTTGTAGCTGCAGTAGAGCCTTCAACCAGTATATAAACCAGATCTCCGTAAATCTCTTGTGGTTCCAGTGAACTCAGAGAGCAGCAGTATTTTGCACCAATGAAAAATTTGGTCAATAGACTTAAACTGTGTGTGTTTTACACAACTGAGACATGCGTTTGAATTGTGTGATTGAAGCAATAAGAAACCATAGGAACTTGTGAGGTGACTACCATCATCTGCCTCCCTTTCAGCTTGCACCTCATCCATAGTGCCTGGGTTTACCACAAGGCTTTGGCAGCAGTGAGACAGGGCTTCCTCGGACATTTCTGCTTATCCTTGGCAAAACCATGGACCCAGGACAGTCATTTGGATTTGGGCTGTTAATGTGAGGGCCATCCCAGGGGTTTGGTTGCCTGGGTTCAAGGTGAGATGAGAGATGGCACCCAGTGGTCTTGAACGAAAGACCTAGACAAAGTGTCTGCAGATGATCTCCTCAATTTTGTGGGCTTCTTTTAAGCTGAAGGACTTGTGTTTTGTCCTTAACAGAGTTACACCACACCTCCACCACGGGTATGTCTGCATCCAGTCTCATACTTCCCTGATCTGGACATGGGGACTTGGCTCCCTGTCTTGACTGAGACCTGCCCTGCTGCTGAGGACTTGTTGGGTGCTCACGGGACTCTCATCCAACCCCGTCTGCTCAGCCTGCTCCGGTGCTGTGGTCAGTGAGGCTCCTGCCCTGCCAGCCCTGCATTGCCCCAGGCTCCCAGCGACCCTTCCCCGCAGAGCAGCCTGCCCTTGCTGCTCCGTGGCAGCCAGAAACAGAGAAGAGAAAATTTTTCCCTCCAAAAATGAGTTTATCACACCTATTTGCTGGATGCTGTTCCCGTATCCCCTAGACCTGCTTTTGAAATCCTTTAATCCAATGGCCTCGAGGGGGTTAGCTCTTCACACTCTTTCTCCTTTAAAGTTGGAGAGATTTTCCTTCAAATATAGTTGAGGCAAATATAGGTGACCCCCCTCCCCGGCCCTTGCAAGCCCAGACATAAGACTGAGCCAGCTGAAATAGAAATTTGCAAAAAAAAATGGAAATAGGTCAAACTAAACAAAAAAAAAAATGGTCTGCCAGCCTGCAGGTCCACCCTGACAGTCTGCGGAGTGCCCTAGTAGCTTTGCCTCAGGTTCAGCTGCAGGTCTTCTTAGAAACAAAAGGAGTTTGCGATACAGAACAATGTTTGCTTGTTTATTCCTCAAGAGTCATCTGGGGATCTCAAAGGAGTTTGTAACCATTAATGAAGCAAGTAACAATAAGCAGTAATAATCCACGTGTGATGTACTGGATTTTAACATCCAGTCCCTAAAGTATCAATTTAGCCCCAGTAACTTTTTAAAACAAATAAACATGCTTTCATATACAGTGTTTGTCCTCGAGGTCCAACAACCTTTGTGGGCTTTTATATCCTTTAAGACATCTCCTATCCTATAGTCTTGCACAGAGATCTCTTGATTTTTTTTCCTTTTCCTGTGTGCACAGCCCTCTGCATCAGATCACACCACAGCATCACGGGCTACAGCATGATGGTGAGGCTGGCTCTGCGGAGCAGCACCTCAAATACCATCTGCCTTTGAGGGCAGGTCTCCGTCAGACAGCACACTGCTGATCTTTGCACAACTCTGCAGCATTTCTTTCATTCCTGCACCTCATGTGCCTTACACCACCCACCGGTGGCAGGCAGATCACGGCGGAGATGCTGGGGTGCAGCTCTGCAAACAGGCGATGCGGCACATAGCCACGGGGGGAGCGAGGGACAAGAGCCCCTTGTGGGAATCTCTCCCCAACACGAGACTTGACCGATCTGTAATATGTAAATGTACAATGAGAAGACAGCCTCTTTTCTTTTTTTTTTTTTTTCTTTTTTTTTTCTTTTTTTTTTTTTTAGCAAGCTCTACGCTCCTCAGGACAGAAACCAATTTATCACAGTTTGCATGTACATATGACAATTAGCGTCACAGGAGCCTGAAGCTCCAAGTGGGACCCCTGGGCCAGACTGCAAGCAACAAATAATACTAAACAGTTCCCCAGCTGTTTATATTTGATTTCTCTGTATCATATGTAAAAATATTTTAAAGTAAATGAAGGAATGGGAGAAACTGACCACAGCATTGCAGTGACCATGTACAAATTTGTAACATGGCAGAGCCAAACAAATTTTAGTCTTTTATGTTTTTTTCACTTAGATAGAAGTTACTTACAGCATTTGTGGGTAAAATAACTTGCGAAGGAATAATCACTTTGCAATGTAAATTGGCAATTACTTTTAGCTCATTTTATCAATTTGAGTTCAGTCTCAAGTTTACCTCCAACATTCCTCCTCGCTGTCAATGGTGCCTCCTAGAACTATGGTGCTTCCAGCTGGAAAGACCTGAGATGTGACAACGCAAGTTTTTCTCTAATATTTACTAAGGAAAGACACAAAAAGGGAGTTTTTAAACAGCCAGCTTATGGAAGGATAAGCTAACACAAGAGGGAACTGAAGGACTTCTGATGCATTTAATTATTTTCTCGATTATATGAGCCCCTGGCACCATATGGGGGACATCAGGAAATTATTAACTCCAGCCATAAGGGCAAGGGAATTAGAGCAAACTGCAGTGTTTCACACTATAGGCTGAACAGTCTCTAGATACTCTGAGCTCACCTCAATGCAGAAATGCCACTGAATCCTTCCAATTTCTCTGCTAAGCCCCAGAGACCAGCAAGTCCAGACTGGGGAATGGGGTGCACCCCTGGAGCAACCTGGGATGCAAACGTGGCCCAGTGCAGCTGCACCTCCCCACCCCAGCCAAGGTTTCATGTGCAGCCTGCTCCATCTGCCTGGTTCGGGCAGTGAGGAGCCAGTCCATCAGCTCAGCAGGGGATGTTCACCCTCCATCTGCCACCTGTGTGTTGTGTTAAAGGGTAAAGAAGTATGGCAGAAAATAAAGCCCCTTGCATTCCAGCTTATCCTCAGATGTCAGAGGGTCTGGGGGTGGCTAGGTTTAAAATCTGAGTGATGTCCAATTCAATGCTATAAGTCTGGTCGCGTTCAATATATTGAACTATCATGATGACAGATGCACTAATAGCGTCCTGCACTTTCAGTTTGGCTCTGTTCAACAAACTGAAACGGCCAGACTTAGGGAGTTTGGTCACGTTTAACGAACTGTCATGGCTAGATTAATGAGAAGCACAGTTTATTAAAGCAACAGGAATATAGATTTTTTGGATTGCTGGTGATAAATACAGTGTCAGCAAAGCATGTGCAAATAATAATACAGTTGACTACAAAGGCATTAGAATATGGAAGAAAAGAGGTCGAAAGAATTCTAAGTTTCCCACAAAAGCACTCAATATAGCCAAGGGTTCAAATCTCACCCAATAGGTGTCCCTATGGGGGGGAAGAGAGATTCAGCCCATCAACTGATCCCAGAAGTCAATGATGTCCTCCTGACTTGTCCCCAATGATATCTTCCCTAATACTCCCCCTCTCTTAAGTCCTTTTATACTATTTTCCTATTAGGTGGAGCTTGAGTGACTCTAGCCATACATACCTTTACTATGATTGGTATAAAATCTTCTCGCTTTACTTTTAAAGGTACATGCTAAAACAAATTCAGAGCTCATGCTCAGTGGGGAGTGGTCGCACCTTGGAGGCTGGTAACTTTTGAGATGGAGGTGTGTTTTGAGATTATAATGAACAAAGTTCACCCAAAGGACATGATGTTGCGTGTCAGTACCCCTGAATGGAGCACTTATGATATAAATCAGAAGTAGGGCAGTAGGTCAAGAGAACCCCCATTATTTCACCTCCTTGCTTCACTGAATTCAGTGCAGGACCTACCGTTCTTGTTCCTACCTTGTTCCCTATCCCTGTGATGATATCACAGAGCCTGGCTGTGGTGTCTCCACTCCACTCCACCCTCTGTGTTGCTTCTTTTAGGGTCAGCATACCAAGCTCCCTTGGTGTAGCTAACATCTAAGGTTGCAGGTTATGTGGCTTAAGGAATTATTATGGAACCGATTCCTTGTATATTCACTGCATTCCACTCTGGAGTTTTACCTTCCCTTAAGGGAGTGGGGGGGGAACATATCAATAAATCACTTCCAGTAATCATTCCACACTGCAGAGCTCAGAGGAGGGAGAGTGGGGAGACAGGTTTCACCTGAGCAGCACTGCAAGCCAAGACATGCATCAAGCCATAAAAGCCCCCTCTCCTTGTCCTCACAGAGAACAACCTTTTGGGAAGAAAGCACAAGTTGTGTGAGAGATCTGCCAACCCCAAATAGCGCCTGGGCCAGCTGGGGTCTCACGTTTCTGCAGGGAAAGCTTAGTGCCATGACTGAGGGGTTACTAGTCTTTTTTCAGTCCCTGCTTAGCCTCAGAATGCCATTTTAAGCCACAACTGTGGTTTCAGACATTCCCCAGGACAGACTCGTCTGGCTCTGGACGCTCAGCACAGCAATGAAAAGGATTCAGTGGCATTTCCAAATTGGGATGAGTTCAGAGTATCTGGAGGCTGTTCAGTCCTGTAGCTTGAATTTACCATCACTTCTCCCTTTGCCTGCTCATTTCCTTCCCCAGTGCCCTTTCTGTCTGCTCTGGAGACATGCTGTTCTGGTAAGAAATAGGAGGCATGTGTTTTTGTCCTGCCAGCCTGCTGACTACCGCCTTCCTTGTTCTCCCAAGAGACAGCACTAACACATCGTCTGTGCCTGAAGTTGCCTCTTCTATCCAGAAGCTGGAGAATTGCCAAAAAGACCAAAAGGCCACATCAGCCCAACGTGCTAGAGGATGACCCATATAAAACAGCTAAAAGGTAGCAATATGATAATTTTGCAATAACCTTATAATGCATTATTTATAGCTGTGAATGCAGGAGAGCTCCATGCTTAATCCTACCTCATGACATATCATCATAATTTATGTTATATCATATAATTTATGTTATATCATCTACATTTATTTTTTCTTATCAGATCTTTCTTCAACTACAACTTCTCATTCATATACTTCCCTTGAACTCACTGACTGGTGTTAGCAATCACAGGACATACAGATGTCTGATCGCATTTAAGTCTTGGCCGTCAGCTTATATGCTTCGTCTTTGGACTGGACCACTGCCCTGTTCATTTTGAATCACCTTTTCCTTGTTGTCTGATGAAGTGTGGCAGCTTCCAAAGCTTTAACTTATACGTGCTTTAAAACTACTCAATTAGGGTTAGCCAGAACATGGTAGAAGTCTCTGATTTCAGAAGTCAGAGACATTAGGAGAGCATTTGCAAGCTAGACATGGTGGCTGCTAGTGTAGTTCAAATCTCAGTGCAGAAGGTCTAAGAAGGAATACTTTCAACTCTGTGAGGTAATGAGCAAAAATGAATTTATTAATGTAATAAAGTTTATAGTCTTTGCATGAAGCTTGTGTGGGTATGAATTGTATAATAAAAACCATTTTATAATGGCTCATGACAACAGACTTAATATTTATTAGTGTGACAGCAGCTTATCAATCCAAACTTGTTTTATCTTTTTGAATTAACTTAAGTCTTTCATTGAAAAAAAGACATTATAATGGTATCTCCTTTCTTAAGCAGTACTGCTGAGCGTAAGAAGATCAGTAATATTTGCCAGGCTTTTGGATTTATTGAGCTTTTAAGAAAGTTAATTTGTTTGGGGTTTTATCTGCCAGGAGAAAAACTTCTTTCTGCATGCTAAGCAGTGGTCACAAAGTGGAATACACAGATTATAGCATTTTGGAGCAGGATGGACACTTGTTTTGAATCTAAATGATAAGTTAATTTGACCCTTAATCTGCTTGCTTTTCTAAAAATCAAAACTGTAGTTAATACAAGAGAAGCAATTTAATGCTTTATTTATCTGTTATGCTTCAGCTTCATAAAGGGAAAGCTTGTGTCTTCAGCATGTTTAGTCCCTGTAGTCACTCTTCCATCTATGAAGTGAAAATAAACTCCCTGTAGTCACTCTTCCATCTATGAAGTGAAAACAAACAAAATATCAAGGGAAAGGCAAAATTTTGAATTGGTAGTTTAGTTCTTCTCTTACATTTCTGATATTAGCCACATCTGAAAGTACAGCAATTATTAGAAGACGGCTACCTTCCGAGACTACAGTTAAATGCATTCACATTAACTATTAATTTCAGTATTTCCATACGCACACATTTGAGAACACACAGAAATGTACACATGCTGAAGATACAAAACACCATTGTGAAGGTAATAGCATTTGCCTTCTGGGTAAAGTGAATGTGGTATTTATAAATAAACATGGAGAAGCCAAGATACGAATCCATTTGGGGAAAAGAAAAGCCAAAAAATATTTAAAAGAAATTTCTGGGTTTAAAATTTGCATATGTTTTCTGTAGGGAGTGTGCTTGAAAGAAAAGATAGTCCTGTGTGCAGGAAGAACCTGAATGAATGATAAAAGGAGCACACCTAAGAAGTTACCAGCCCCAAAAACCTCTGGACCAACTCCATCACATATTCATAAGGTCAGGAAGGTCAGCACGTTGGAAAGGTTTACTGGTGATGCAGAGCTGCTCAAAGTAGTAGGGACAAAGGTAGACAGAGCAGCATTAGGAAGGACCTTAGGAAAATGAATGACAAGGAGGTAAGATACCAGATGAAGTGTGATATGGATAAATATAAAAAGATGCACATGATGGCAAATGATTCACACATAAAATGCTGGCTTCTGACCAGAGCATAACCACTCAGTAGTGAGGCCTTGGGAAACAGCAGCTATTTCCTTAAAACCATCAGCTCAGTGTTTGGTAGATGAAACAAAATATCAGGTTAACAATGTTTTCAAGGGGAAAATTGGGAATTCCATACAAGAGAGATCCCTTGGATGTTACTGAACAGACAAGCCAGGACAGGCAGAGGAAATCCTTTGGGCCAAAATTGGTGAAGGTGGGGTAAGGTAGCAGGAAGAAATATCACACAGACTTCTGCTTTTATGCTTCTCTAGGTATCTGCTTAAGGGCACTTTTGGGCTAGGTAGATATTTGCACTGAACCAGTAGGACCATTTTCATGTTCTTATGGGACACAGGAGGGCTGCATTAAATTCCAGTTCATTCACAGAGACCAAGTGTGTTCTTTGCCTGGTAACTTAATCTTAACCTTGAATAATGTTTCCCAGACACCTCAGTGAACATAAAGTTTGTGGCCTTTCATAAGGAGACTTATAGACCTATGAAAATTATTCCCACTGGCTTTGAATGAACTTTGCAGAAACAAGAACATTGTGAGCTTTTTAAACCAGGAGTCCTGGTCCTTTCATTCAGGTTGAGAGGCAGCCAGCACACCTATGGATGCTGGAAAACAATTATAACAATAATTATTTGTGGTTTGTACCAAAATTATTAGCCTTACTGTGGGAATTCAATCCAGTTAAAAGTTGGCTTCTGTTCATGCGAAGTCTGAATTGCTCTGTCTTTCCTTGAACCCTACCTGACAAGCAGCACACTTTGTAAAGGTTACTCAGCAGGGTATAGAGCAGTTTTATTCCAAATGCCTATAATGAAAGTGTGCGAGAGAAATGGTTGAGTCAGACACAGCTTGCCATTTGTCACTGCCTACCTGGGATTAAGCAAGTGACCTTATGATGAAAGCCCAATATTAGTAGATTATTTATGAGGCTTCTCTGATATTGGAATAACACTCGACAAAAGCGAACGCTTAACTGTTGTGATATAAAGATGTATTTGTCCTCCTTTGCTCGACTGCAAAAAATTCCCATTGCACTTACACCTGATTAGCACCATTTCAGCTGTCAGTCCCTGCGTCAGTGACGTTGTAGCTGTACCCAAATGGATGGACTTTGGAGCCATGCTGCAGCTTCTTCTCAGCCCTGTCTCTCGCCCTGTTTCCTTCCGCTTCTGGCTGGAGCCTTTGGATTGAACTTGGCCCTGGTTCATTGCTTGCCATGTCAGGGGCTGTTAGACCCTGTTATCAACTCCTGTGGAACTGTGCCTGTGGGTTTCTTGTAGGCCTCCTTTAGGTACTGGAAGGCTGCTATGACGTCTCCCCAGAGCCTTCTCTTCTCTCAGCCTGTCTTCCTAGGAGAGGTGCTCCAGTCCCCTGTCATCTTCGTGGCCCTCTTCTGGACTTGCTCCAACAGGCCCATGTCCTTCTCATGTTGGGGGCCCCAGAGCTGAACACAGGACTCCAGGTGGGGTCTCACAAGAGCGGAGTAGAGAGGGAGAGTCACTTCACTCAACCTGCTGGCCACGCTCCTTCCTTTTATGCAGCCCAGGATATGATTGGCTTTCTGGGCTGCAAATGTACATTGCTTGGTCATGTTGAGCTTCTTGTCAACCAATACCCCCACGTCTTTCTCCTCAGGGCTGCTCTCAATCCACTCATTGCCCAGCCTGCATTTGTGCTTCAGATTGCCCTGACCCATGTGCAGGACCTTGCACTTGACCTTGTTGAACTTCATGAGGTTTGCACAGGCCCACCTCTGAAGCCTGTCAAGGTTCCTTCTGGATGGCATCCCTTCCCTCCAGCATGATGACCACACCACACAGCTTGGTGTCATTGGCAAACTTGCTGAGGGTGCCCTCAATCCCACTGTCCACGTTGCCAACAAAGATGTTAAATGGCATCGGTCCCAGTACTAAACCTGAGGAACACCACTTGTCACTGGTCTCCACTTGGACATCGAGCCATTGACCACAACTCTTTGAGTGCGACCATCCAGCCAATTCCTTGTCCACTAAGTGGTTCACCCATCAAATCCATGTCTCTCCAATTTAGAGACAAGGATGTTGTGCGGGACAGTTCAAATGCTTAGCGCAAGTCCAGGTAGATGATGTCCATATTTCTTCCCTTATCCACCAAAACTGTAACAAGCCCATCATAGAAGGCCATCAGATTTGTCAGGCACGATTTGCCCTTCGTGAAGCCATGTCGGCTGTCACCAATGACTTCCCTATTTTTCATGTGGCTTAGCAGAGGTTCCAGGACGATCTGCTCCATGATCGTGCAGGGCACAGAGGTAAGACTGACTGGCCTGTAGTTCCCCGGGTCTTCCTTTTTTCCCTTTTGAAAAAATGGGGGTTGTGTTTCCCCTTTTCCAGTCAGTGGGAACTTCCCTGGACTGCCATGACTTCTCAAATATAATGCATAGTGGCGTAGCCAATTCATCTGCCAGTTCCCTCAGGACCTGCAGATGCATCTCATCAGGTCCCATGGACTTGTGCACCTTCAGGTTCCTTAGATGGTCTCAAACCTGATCTTCTCCTACAGTGGGTGGTTCTTCATTGTCCCAGTCTCTGCCTTTGCCATTTGCATCTTGGGCGGTGTGGCTGGAGCACTTGCCGATGAAGACTGAGGCACAAAAGCCATTGAGTATCTCAGCTTTCTCCATGTCCCGGGTAACCAGGTCTCCTGTTTCCTTCCAGAGAGGACCCACATTTTCCCTAGTCTTCCTTCTACCACTGACGTACCTATAGAAGCTTTTCTTGTTGCCCTTGACATCCCTGGCCAGATTTCATTCTATCAGGGATTTAGCTTTCCAAACCTGATCCCTGACTGCTTGGACAATTTCTCTGTATTTCTCCCAAGCTACCTGTCCTTGCTTCCACCCTCTGTAGGCTTCTTTTTGTGTTTGAGTTTGTCCAGGAGCTCCTTGTTCATCCATGCAGGCCTCCTGGTGTTGTTGCCTGACTTCGTCTTTGTTGGGATGCATCACTCCTGAGCTTGGAGCAGGTGAACCTTGAATATTAACCAGCTTTCTTGGGCCCCTCTTCCCTCCAAGGCTGTATCCCACGGTACTCTACCAAGCAGATCCCTGAAGAGGCCAAAGGCTGCTCTCCTGAAGTCCAGGGCAGCCAGTTTGCTGGGCACCCTCCTTGCTGCCCAAAGGATCTTGAACTCCACCATTTCATGGCCACTGCAGCCAAGGCTGCCCTTGAGCTTCACATTCCCCACCAGCCCCTCCTTGTTGGTGAGAACAAGGTCCATCACAGCACCTCTCCTCGTTGCCTCCTCTATCACTTGGAGAAGGAAGTTGTCATCAACGCATTCCAGGAACCTCCTGGGTTGCTTGCGCCCTGACGTGTTGTCCCTTCAACAGATATTGGGGTGGTTGAAGTCCCCCATGAGGACCAGGGCTTGTGAATGTGAGGCTGCTCCTATCTGTCTATAGAGGGCCTCATCTGATCAGTCTTCCTAGTCAGGTGGCCTGTATATAATGTCACCTGTCCCTGCCCTCCCTTTGATCCCGACCTATAAGCTCTCGGTCAGCTCCTCATCCATTCCAAGGCAGAGCTCCATGCACTCCAGCAGGTCACTGACATAGAGGGTGACACCCCCTCCTCATCTTCCCTGCCTGTCCTTCTAAAGAGCCTGTATCCTTCCATTCCAACACTCCAGTCATAGGAGCCATCCCACCATGTCTCCATGATGCCAATGAGATCACTGCAGGCGTGTGCACATCTTGAACACCTCTTGTTTATTCCCCATGCTACATGTGTTTGCATAAAGGCATTTAAGTTGGGCCCTGATGAAGCTGACTTGCTGGCTGGAGGGGCTGGAATTCCTTTGTGCTGCTCTTCAGGTGCTCTCCTGCTGACCTGTGGTCCCTCTCCAGGCTCTGGGCATCTACTTCTGGCACTGGCATCAAACTGGTAGGAGTGGGATGGATTGAGGCTCCCCTCCACTGGCAACTTCAGTTTAAAACCCTCTTCACCAGCTTGGCAAGCCTATGACCAAAGATGCTCATCCCCTACTCTGACAGATGGACCCCATCCCATCAGCCCCCAGTAGACCAGGTTTCTCAAAGTGAGTCCCGCGGTCTAAGTAGCTGAACCCCTGGCTGTGGCACCAGTCCCATAACCATTTGTTGATTCATCAGGTTCAACAGGCCCTTTCAAAATCCTTCCCTTTGTCCAGGAGGATTGAGGAAAAAACTACCTGTGCTCCAGAGTCCCCTACCACTGCTCCCAGGGCCTTGTAATCCTTCTTGGTACTCCTCAGACTGCTCCTGGCTGTATCACTGGTGCTCATATGAAACAACAGCATGAAACGATGCTCACCTTCGTCCTTCAGTCCACACTCTTCTATTCACCAAACATTAAGTATGCTGTTTTAAAAGGTTTTTGGGTTTGAGCTCCTCAAGTGAAGATGACAAAGGGACTCGATTAGAAAGTTTGATCCCTTTATTCAACTGTGTCATTTGGTCTAATAAGGCATTAAATGTAGGTGTTAGCTGTACCTACAAGCATTGCTTCCCTGCATCCTTTGACCATTACAATGGTAATACTGTCCCCTAACATTAAGGTGTTCTGTTTGAACTTTCAGGCTGCCACACCTGAAAGCCAGCAATGACCAGGGCACTTGTGAAAGCTGATATTTATGTTGTTAAGGGAGTCTATAAGAAGAAACTAGGTCTGCGGATTATTCTATTCCAAACAGGTAGAATACAATAATTTAGAAGAACAGCACCACTTCCTAACATGAAAAAGTAAACTCTCAGAAAGTCCTGACTGAATAAAGCCTTGAGCAACCTGGTCTGTCCTTGTAGCTGATCTTGCTTTAAGCAGGAGGCTGGAGTAGAGACCTCCTGCGGTCCTTTCCAACCTGAATGGTCCTATGATTCAGTGAAAGTGAATTTCTCCTAAATCCAAAAGAAAGCACTGCGCAAGGCAGCTCCTTAATGGATATTTACTTTTGGAGGCAACAGATAATTTCTTCTTCTGGAAATCCAAACAAAAATGGTTTTTTGTGGCAAAATATTTTTTTCACTGATATACTCCAGCCACTTGATTTTTCCATTCTGAAAGAAATCCAGATGCCAATTGTACAGAGCACAAAGCAAAAGTGGGAAGGAATATTAAAAGAAGATAAATAATGTTTTTATCACTTCATAACATCTAAAGGCTACTTACTGCCCAAATGACATAGTATTTATGATATCTGAGAACTTATTTAGTATCTTCATGCTTGTAACAAAGATGGAAAGATGCTGTAAGTTAGACAAATGCGCTTGTATTGCTTGAGAGATGTACCTTATGGATTCTTAGAAAGAAAGGGCAGATGGGCTTTTTGAACTGTGGCTCATGGATTGTTTTTACATTTCCATGATTTAGCCTTGTCTGAATGCTTCAGGGATTAGTCTCTACTGGAGTCTTCCCTAGAAACTGATTATCTTAGGCTACCTATTTCAAGGTTTCTTGTCTCTTCCTTTGGATATAAAGGAAAGAAACGGAGGGAAAGAATAACTTAGGAAGTGGTTTAAGTGTCAAATTTTAAATTGTTGCTATGTCATATGCTATCTCTAAGAAGAGGGTATAATAAACTAGAAAATACGAGTTTGGCAAGATCCATGTATAATGAATATTTTATACAGTGAATACTGCTTTCAGTGCATAATTTAGATAGTTTGAAAGAAGTCTTGCATCTGTTGTGATATCTCCACCTCCAGAAAAACCCAGAATCCTTCATCCATAGCACCCAATGGGCTCTTGCCTCAGATCATTAAGGCTTTAAAAAAGATGAGAAAACTCAGTGCAAAGAACCAGGGAGAAAGGAAGAAACCTGATTCAGAGACTTTCAGGCATAGGCAAGTTGACAAGTTGAAAAAAGATCTCCTGTCTCCCTTCATAAGACTGACTTCCACCGGAGGAGGATCAGGAGGTGAGCTTGGCAAGGCAGGGCAATTCCAGAAAAACAAAAGCACAGATGGGTAACTTTAAAAATTCACCAGGGCCATCAAGCCTAAGAGAGTGAAGGTTGTTAGTTGTTCCCAACCATCTGAAACACCAAAAAAAAGAAGCAAAAACATACTATGTTTTGTTATTTTTCTTTAGTGATTTTGTTTTGAGTAGTGTTAATTGAGAATGTAACCCTTTGCCATAATACAATAAGATTTCTTGCATCCATTAAAGCCAGTTGATTAATCTTAGAGGATTTTGATAATTTAATAGACCACACCAGCAGTATGTTATGTGTTTGGCAGACATATCTTTTGAGTACCTGTAATTCCCCCAAAATTCAGGGATTAGAGTGTATTTTTCATCAGTGTGCAAGGATTGTCTCAGAGGCTAGTAACATTGGCTTACCAGGACAAAGAGAAATATATCTATGGGTTAATATATTTAAAGGGCTAGAAACAACCCATCAGACAGGGTAATCCCATATTGTGGAAATATGAACCTTGCTGTGGGAGGAAAACAGGAATATACTTACTTTAGAGAAGAGAAAGAGATTATATGGACAGTGGAAGGATGTACAGTTGCAGCAGCCTTGGCAATTGAATGTTATCTCTTGAAAAAAAATGCCTAGGATCCCAGTTTACAGATTTTCAAGTTATTTTAAGCTCTCAAACAGGAATATAATTATTAAAAAATAATTTTTCAAAAAAGCTGTAAAAAATTGTATTTTCTATTCTAGAGTTTAGGGAACTATAGAAAAGAAAGTCTTATGATGGAGGTAGTGATCAGTGTGAAAAAACGTCCATGTTCTATAGATATCCTCCAGCCACTGCACAAATTCTTTCACCATAACTTTCTAAAGGTAACTCAAAACTAGTCAGAGCACAGCCATTTGAATACTCTTTGAGTATAGTCAATGGCTTTAAGTGGTACCAGCCCACCAGAAGGCGTGATATCATGGGCTAAAGAAATTAATAGACAATGAAGAAGGAACATTTGTGGGCTGGGAAATTACTCAATGTTTTGATCTTAGGAAGAGAAAGATTAGAGAGATTAATTTCAAGCACATTTTGTAATACAGCAACAAGTCCTCTTCGGCTGTCAGAGTCACCCAGCCTGGAAGAAACCAGGCAGTTGTGTGTTCACAAGGAGATGGGACAGCCTGGGCTTCTGATCCTCTACTTGAAGTATCAGCCCCTTTCAGTCTTGCCTCCAAAATCCCTAGCAGCATGCTAACTTATGGCCTCTCCTTGCTCTTGGTGACATCCATGGCTGAACCCCCACTGATCTGAGAGCCAAATTTTGCCTCTAGTTTTCAAGAGTAGCTATGATGTTTTTATTCCTGCATCCATAACATTTACTGTGAAAAAAACCAACCTTTATAGGTAAAATCAAAACTACTAATAAATATTTCATAGCAAGCAATACAAATCTGACTACTTTTTATCACACTTTTACCACGCAGAAAATCCCAAAACAAACCAACAAATGCATGTTTGCATGTTTAACCACAACACCCTTTTCTCATGAAATATTCATTCACAACATACACTGTCCAGGAGAAATAATATATGTTAGGGGCCTGTTAAAGGTTTATTAAGTCAACTGATAGCACATTATAGCAATATGACACAGTTTATCATAAAAATCTTTCATACTTTTTGAGCTTTCATAAGTTGCCTGGGATCAGATGTTAGGAAAAATTTCTACACTGAAAGTATTATCAAGCATTGGAACAGGCTACCCAGGGAAGTGGTTGAGTCACCATCCCTGGAGGTATTTAAAAGATATGTAGACATCATGCTTAGGGACATGGTTTAGTGGTGGACTTGGCAGTGTTAGGTTTACAATTGGACTCAATGATCTTAAGCATCTTTTCTAACCTAAATGATTCTATGATTTTAATATTACAGAGTATTGAGTGTACCTGTTACTGTGAATGGGGACATGAATGTAAACTATAACCTACCACATGATCTGTGCTTCCAGTCCAAGCAGGGTTTTTTTAAAGTTATGAAATAAAGTTTAATCAAAATTTCACAAGGATCTTCAATGATTAAGCTGCAGCTCAAGTACAGCGCATAAACAATATCTGGCAATTACTTGCAATACATTTGTGAGAGTCACAGTCTGTTTTGACAATCTGAGAACAGCAAATGGAGAAATTCATCAAACAGAGAGAAATACTGGTAAATACATGGAAGAAAACTGAGAGAGAAAGCAGTAGTATGTTCATAGCCTAACAGGCACATACCTGGAGATAAGGCATCGTTCTCCCTTCAGTGTTTCTTTTTGATGACTATGAGGGACATGAATTGGTGAGGACTGAGCTACAAACAGAAAAGGAAGGAATGTTTGCAGGGTTTGTTCCAAAACAGTGAAGTACAGGTTTCACAGAGACACTGGTACCCACAGTGCTGCCTTTACCTGAGTTTCAGGTAATGCATAGCTTATTCAGGCATAATTTAATACCTATTGTAGAAGGAGACGCAGCCTGGTAATTCAGAGAAAGATGATGAGAAGCCTTAAGCAAGAAATATGACTGCTGCAGCCAGCCCCTGGACCTGCTCCTGCCTGGCGCACGCAGAGGGATCACCCATCGACACTGTTCCCCAGACACTCCTTCTCTGCATACAGCTTTTAACATTCACCTGCAAAGTAAGGGCTCTTCTGACAGGCTTTTCATGCACCTAAATAGGGAATACACTTTCAGCCGCAGAAAGAGATTGACCATCACCCTTTTTAATGCTCCAATGTCATGCCACAGAGATCTGCCTCATTTTTAGAGCTGAAGTGTACTCAAAATATAGTAAGCCTGTCTCAACTTCACAACAGAGACTGACATCATACTTGAAGTTGCTCAGCATCCCCATTTACCAGCTCCTTTCCTCCCTGTCATATGAAGCAAGTGAAGCAAGGCTTCTGATTTCTCTGTAGCCCCCCTCCTGTATACCCCATGGAACCAACATGGCCAAGGCTATGCCATCAACTAGGCACCACCGTCCTTCCTCCTTTCCCCTAACTTAATAAAATCCCTGTTCATGAGGTCTCCTAAAATCTCTATGTGGTCTCAAGTCCAGAATGATGTAAAATGTTTCAAAGATGCAATAGGGCCACTGCACCATTTTGCATCCTCCTGGTGCCTCCTAAGGTAGTAGCAAAGAAGTGCTGCAAATCCCTGGCTATTCAGTAAGTCAATCAAAGCCAGAGGTGGAGGGGTTGTTTTTAGGGTGGGGTGTACAACCTGGGGAAGGATTTGGCTAAAATGTGCACCTAGATGTGCCCAGCTCAGACAATCATTTGTTTTGTGCTCAGATCATTGATGTGTGGGTTATTGAGTACTTTGGTTCTCTTCTCTTGCCATTCAAATCGCACCATCCTCCCTGGTTCCCAGGCAAATTATGGTGCTAAATGTTAATCACAAAATACTGAGGTCAGATCATGTAACTGAAGAAAAATGGAGACGAGGAAGAACAGCATGCTCAAGCAATAGTGACACGGAAACAAGAATTTTAAAAGTCTTAATCTCAGATGCAGCAATCAGGCAATACCAGCTCTCCCACAGCTTCTTTCCCTGATCTTGAACTAGGACTGAAAAAACTTTCAGTAGTCATTTACTCTGGATGTTGTGATATTATACTGGCCAAGCTAAGTGCTGTCAGCCCACATTTCAGAAACCTGACAGTAGAAACACTGAGTCATGAATCCTGTAGCTAAACTAGTGTTACATGAATACGACTGCATGGGGACTCAAGCTGAACTCTGTATTTTCATTGAGGCGTAAGACTGTTTTGTACACTTGTTTGAAATTTCCATCTATTTAATATGTTTACTTGGACTGATTCCATGGCATTTTTCTGAAATATCTGTCTATAACTGAAAAAGAAAGGATTCATAGTTCCTAAGTCCCTGACTGGAGCACCATCTTTAAACTGTAAAGTGAGTTTATCTGACTGAAAACTGGAAGAATGAAGCCATTAATGCTAGTTTTACCCCTCTGAGATTAGACTTGTCTTTAAGTACCTCTTATCCTTACTTTTACTTCTTTTCTGAGCATGAACCTCACACAGGAGAAATCTGGGAATTACTTCATAAGCGGCTTCCATGAATTCTGGAGATGAGGAAACACTTTTTTTTGATAGACAAAATAATTAGGCTTTAACTTTCATTGTTTATGACGCATCCCAGAAGCCCCTCTGGAGAGTTTATCCCACCTATATCTGGTAAGACATAAGCCAAATCTATTGCTGGAGACATAAGAGTGAATGATGCTGGAAGCAGGGTTCATCTGAACATCGCCACATAAAAACCTCCAGGCTGACCACACTGCTGTGTGCTGGGACACAGGGGCTGCCTGTGATCTGCGCCCCCAGGGATGCAAGTGGGGAGTGGACTCCCAGTGTAATACAGGTGAGCTTCACATATGTACCCAGCTTCACTGGGACAAACTGATGCCTCTTTCCCAGCACTTCATAGCTCCCCTTTACAGAAAAGTGAAATAAAATTAAAATTTGCTTGAGCTCCAAAAGCTTTGGAAACTGTAAAATACATTTTAAGGGGGGGGGGGGGGGGGGGGAAGCTCTAAGTCAAAATAACAAATGAACCCTTAAAAAAATACTATGTCTGAAAGCTTGTGCATATTTCATGGAAGTGGTTACTTTACAGCGCTCATCCCTCAGAATTCTGACACTCAGACAACATGTATTGCATCAGTTAAAGGATAATATTGCAAAAGTTAGCAGAGCTGTAGCTGCTTCCACACCACAGGTAGAAGTCACCAAGGCCAGGACAATCCTGTCTGAGCTTTGCACACTTCCATCTGGCCCTGAAACCAGAGACTTACCTCCCTAGGCTTCTCCTATAGTCAAAGGAGAGAGAAAGGCATCTTTGAGGGACCAACCCATGCTTGTTGGCACCATTTGTTTTAGGTTTTTGTTAGCAATCTGTATAGTGCTTGCTGTCAGAGAGTGTGACTGGGAAAGGAGCAGGAGATGAGTGCTGAGGTCTATGGCAGCACAGTCATGGGATCCCCTCAACTGTCATACTCCACCGCAGTAAGAGACAATGCAAGACCATAAATATTTCAATGAGCTTGTTTACACCCCAGAATGTTTGAAGATACTTCCAAGAAGATGATTAAATCTGTCTGGCTTATTGTCATTCTTACACCCTTTCATTGCTCCCATGTGATTAACTATTGGTCCAGAACCAGCACCAGCATTTCAAACGCCACTGAAAGGGATTTCCCATCCACAGTATGACCTGCTGTATTGGTATCTTTCCTGCTAGTCTTTAGTGTTACCAAAGTGACATATATTTCACATTAGCTTAATAATGCCCAGAAAATGGGCATTATTCCTTAAGGCACTTTGTTTATCACCAATCCTTGTTCCTGGGGGCACTTGCTCTGTTTATCACCATTCCTTAAAAAATACAACTACAGAAAGACACAGGCTTGACCACAATAGTCAGAAGTGCTTCGTTTGAACTCCCATACACAGAATGAGACTTTTAAAAACAGAAGCTAAGTGGTTAAAATGAGCTTTTGAAAAAGCTTTTGGAAATATTGAGCATAAAAGAGAAAAGTATTCAGCTAAAATGCTGCTTCACTCAAAGAATGCTCTTTCCTCTAGTTTACTTATTTTTTGATTCAGACAGCACAGGATGAGTTGGAGATGGCTTTTCTTCAAAGATAATATGTCTGTAAAGCTGTGTGCTTTGTTCCAGTGAGATATTGCATAGGAGAGATATTTTTAAATCAACATTTTAAAGGTGAACTTCACAACAGTGACACACCTGTAGGCATTTGTGTTGCATGAGTAACAGCGAAAAAAGACTAACAGGTTGTTATAGCAACAAGCATTAAATGATGACTTCACGGGAATTGAGTGACATCAGAATAGCACCTTGAAAACAGCCGCCTTTGCTGTGAGGCTCGTTTTGCAGGACAGGTTGAACACTTTGCTTTTCTCCCAGCCCCTGCAGCTCAAAGGAGCCATGAGCGTAGGGGAAACCTGAACTCGTGTCTCATGCTCAGCACAGGGAGGAGCACAAGCAGCTGGATGAGCGAGGTTGTGAGCACCATGGGTTTGGAGGATGTTCCCTTGTCTATCTCACAGATCTTTGAGCATTTCCAAGAAGAAGGAATTTTTTTCCCTGAATTTTGCTTGTTGTTACTCCTCCCAATTTCTCCCCAGATGCCAGACCAGCTCCTTGACTCAAAGTTTCTGTGTCCCTCAAACTTCTGTGCGGAGGGTTTCTGCCTTCAGACCTTAGCATGGTGTCACACTAAGCCTTCCACCCCCAAGGAAAAAGGAGGTCTGCGAAGAGCAGAAAACAGGCGGCATGAATGGGCTGGGGCTGGGATAGTTGTGGTGCTCATGGAAGCAGTTGATGTTATTCTGAGTGGTATCTGAGGAGTCACTGACCATTTCCATCCCTGTAAGAGTTTCTTCAGAAGCAGATGCAATCCCCTTTCAGGTCCCTTCTCTCGCTCCTGTTAGTTGAGAGGCTCAAGAGTTACTGGTTGGGGTTTTTTTAGAAATTTACTTTTTTTTTTGATCCAGTCTTCAATGCATTCTTTCATACTGGAGGCTTAAATAGGCACAGAGGGATGTCTTCTTGTTCCTGTTATTTCTTGCTAGCAGTAGGGTTGGATGAGGCTACCTACCTTACATCTCTTTCCCCAAACAGATGAGGCACTAAGGATTCAAGGACTTGGTAGATGGATACAGAAGATTATCTCCAATTTTCCTCTTCCCTGGTCTCTTCAGCTCCCTTAGCTAACCCACAGCTTTCTCTCTTCTGGAGACAATTTCCATTTCTCTGTGGGTTTAGTGGCTCTTTTTGATTACCTGCCTGCTTATAGACAAAGGGAACATGAATAAGAGCTTGGCACTCCAGATGGTAGGGAAACACAGGTGTAAAGAATATCATAGAGTCTAATACCAAAAAAAGTGGTTTAGATATCAACACATTACTTACAAAAGCCAAAGAATATTTCTACAATAGCAGTGATTTGTAGAAATGAGCTTAAAAATGTAGATTAATTTTTCCATAACTTCAGGATGCTTTTCCAGAAAGGCTCCTTCCAGGCTTTGCGACATCATGGCCTCTCTGGCCCTGAGATGTCACCTGCTGGATACAAGTGATCAGGAGATCACACACACGCTGATCTGATATGTGTGGCAAATGGGAACACAGTCAGATGTTGCAAGACATCACTCATATAGTACGTGAGACAGAAATAATGGCAGAGGGGGTGAATGAGGAGGGCCAGGTAATTTTGTCTCATGTATAATGCATGAAACTTGGTGAATCTGCAAATTTATCACTGAGGATAGGCACAAATTGCAATGCAAAAGCAGACAACGCCAGCCAGTGACTTCTTGGGTGCTGCAAAAGCATCTAAGGGCATGCAGCAGACCTTTTTGCTGGTTTTGCGCTTGGCTAGAAAGACTGAACTCTTGCAGAGTTTCTGCTCCTGATGCAATGAAAGAACAACACCAGAGGCTTTCTGGACTAGCTGCTTTTAGCAACTGAGAAGAGGCTCCAGTCCTCCAGGCTTTTTTCCTTTCCAGAAAAACAGGACATTTCAGTCAAGAGGCTAAATATTAAGAAGGTAAGCATTCACAACTGATAGTATTTTGAACAGTAACCAAAATGCCCACAAACTCTCCAGATATCAAAGACACGGCATGAATCATTAATGAGTGCTGTAAAGGAGTTTTTATCTGTGACAGGATCAGAAAGTTACATCCCACCACATGGTGTTTTTAAATGACTCAGCTTGCTCTGACTTCAGGAAACCATGGTGTGGAATCTCAATTTACAACCCAGCAATGGTTAATGAACCTCAACAGAGGAGACAGAGGTGACTAATTATTTGCACATTTGGACATTTGAGAAAAAAGAGGAAGACTAGGAATGTCTTAAAAACATGCAGGGGGGGAAAGAAAAAACTCATTAGCATGCCAAGGCATTTAATTTAATTGCATGGTTAATGGATTTCTTTGTAAAGAAAACAAATACCTGCTCTGGCTTCCCTTCTCCCTACATCTCTGAAGGAGCTAGCCTGAGGAGAGACAGAGATGCTGTGTCCTTGGACACCTGCCCTTTACCTACAGACACAATATACATGCAAAAAAAAAAGTGAACAATAGATGTCCCAAATATTTTTTGACTTGTAAACAGCAAATAGCCCTAATCCAGTACCAGTCATAAGGCTCTGAAAGCAATTCAGAAGAAGTTAGTATCAGCCATAGTGCTTCAAATCTTGCCTAAGAAGTTAAGGATAGAAGACAAAACTGATTTGAAATCTCCCTTCAAGTCAGGCACTCTTGGTGGGACATGTCAGCTCAAAAACATACCAGCATCTTTCTGATGGAAGCTCCTTTCTAAATCTAAGACAAAAAATCCAAGTGCTTGATTCAGCTGTTAGTTTTCCTGAACCTGAGGGGCTTTTGTCTCCCTTCTGCCCATGGGAAGCCTTGAGTAAACCCCTCAAACTCTCTGATTAGTCAGTGCTGGTCACAGCTTCATAGCTGTGCAACTTCCCTGCTCTACCTTCCATCCCCCCAGCCCAGAGGCTGGGGTGACCTCTGGTCCTGCACAAAGACATATGAAAGGAGAGCTTTTCATCTCACCAAGAAAAGAACAGATTTAAGCCTGATCATACAGTTGCATAGAAAAAGGAAGGAAAAGTCGGGGATATGACCAAGGAATTATGCTTCAGAAGTAGTAAGACTATAAAATTCAAGCATATATTCAAAGTAAGAGACAACTTACATATATTATGAGTGCATGTAGACATATATATACACACACACAGAGCATATATAGACACATATATGTATATATAACACATCTTCAAAACAAGGGTGGACTCATAACCGAATGTCTATGATCTAGTAGTATATACTCCCCTAGAGAGAAACAGTCACTGACAGGGTGTGATTTATCTCATTCTCAACTAAATGTCTACAACAGGGCAACTGAATTGCATCATAAAAGTGCCTAATTTTCTCCATTGACCATTAAGGGAGCCTAAAGGGACTAGCTGTTTGCCTTTACAAATCTCAAAAAAGGTGCTGAAAACAGAAATACAGCAATGTCTGTTGAATTAATACTTAGCTGGAAGAAATGCTTTCAGAAGAGGCCAATGTTTGGTACAACAGACAACAATGCAAAGCAGCATTTCTTATTTATAGAACTCCTAATAAGAATAAAGAAATTTAAGCTCATAGAGAAGTCTAGTCCGTTAGTAATTCATCTTTTTGTAGAAAAATTACTTACTATTCACAAACAACCTGATATGAATAATATAAACACTTTTCCCAAAATGTTGTGGTTTAATATGTTATACCTTCAGGAAGAATAGAAGTTGTGAGGGAGGGAGGAAGGTGGTTGTTTGATCTTCAACAATGATAACTCAGAAGTACCAAGCAGATTTAAAGAAATGACTGTACCTCTGGAAAAGACCCAATCTAATCTTCCACAAATTTAAACGTAATACCAATTTCCATTAAAATGTAAGGCTATCTGTTTCTGATACCACAATAGGGAACAAAACCACACATTTTTCTAATAGAGTTGCTACGACAAACTGAAATAAACTCTCTAATTATAAATAAATGTGTATGCACATTATACACTGAGCTTTATCTCACCAAATTTTAGCCGTACAGTCGGGCATCTCGTCTGCATTAGGCAGTCAGTTTGAAGTCAGTCTTTCTCATGTCTCTCTAGATGACTTTAGCAGATGCAGACCATCCCCAAAGTCTAACCTGAGAGCACCTTGCCTGTCCTAGCTATCCACTGCAGAATACATAAGACCTACCAGAAGGTGCCTCTTTTTCTACAGTGATTTCAGATGATACCTAGACAAATTTATTTCAGTTGCCTCAGTGAGAAGATCTGGGTTGAACTCCACTTTACATTGCATGGTGAGGGAACGTCCCAGGGGAAGAAATCTTGCAAAATCCTCAAAGAAAGCTCCATAACAGAAGAATACAAAAAATGGTCTGAAATTCAGACCTTCAACCTGGTATACGCCATGAGGAAACGCAGTGATATCATGTCTCCACCTGGTCTGCAAAGGGAAAGGAAGGATCCCTCTCTATGCTGTACATGAGCTAGCCGGTCCTGGGAGAGATGTGAAGCCTGGCATGGTCTCCACTGACCTGTACATCCAAACTGAGCCAAACCCAGACTGTTGTGAAACCCACCTGCTGCAGAACAAAACACTAATCAGGCTGTGGGCACCCAACGTCGTGATCCTCCCAACATCCTCACATAATGTGATCATAAGGGCAGGCTGGACCCACACAGAGATCTTAGGCACTGCATGTTGCTGGCCTGATACAATGCAGGTAAATGCAGCTAGCCTCAGAAATGCCTTTCAAATGCTGTAGAGACACAGCCAGAGATGATTGGATGCTGCAGCTGGCAGAACTTCAGTTTGGGAAAAATTAACTCACTTGATTGCAGATCTGAGTCACATTTACCTGCAAATCTGCCTTCAGTGAGTCACATGTACACATTTTCCATCATGAAAAGGAAACCACATCTGCTTCTTATTGCATCCACAAGACTTTCTGCTCTTCTCATGGTATTTCCTCCTGTTCCTGCTCAGGGTTCCTCCAGTTTCCCATTATCTTCTTCCCTGGCCTTACTCCATGCAGTTTTTCCCAGCTGCTCACTGTCCTGACATCCTCCTGCCCTCCCAAAGTCTTTTCCTTATCTCACATTTTCCAGCTCTGTCATCCTCCTGTTTTGATTTTCCATATCTTCCTCCCACACCTTACATTCCCATCTGCAGTCTTCTGCACAAGAACTTACCTTTTTTTAGCAACCACTGATAGCAACCAACGGTGGTAACAGTTTTTATATGGGCAAATGTGACCAAAATCAATTCTGTAAGAAGGAAAAATGAGAAGAAAACCAGACCAACCCAAGCCAACAGGTGGCACTCTATTTGGATCATACAGCTCTCAGCCAGACCTGCTCTAGACCAGGGTAACTGCACGCTAACACAGCCAGTGGGTTTTCCTGCAATAGCTCTTCCACAGCCCAAGACATAATTGCACTGCCACAGGGTCTTGACCATGGGAACGTCCTTCAATTTGACATGAAAAGTGAATCTGATGATTAGGCAAAGGGTGGTGATGATAAATTTGGGGAGATCGGATGGAGGGAGAAAAAGGTAGTCTCCGAGTTAAACCTGAAGAGTTAAATCTGAAGACCTGAAAGCTCAGAGTACCATGGCATAGGCAAGGTAGGGACAGAGCTATGTGGAATAGAGAATGAAAGGAACTCCTTGCAGAGTTAATAATACAAAGAGGCTTAATCCTGCTAATTCCCATGGAGCAAATTCCAAAGGGTTGAAGAGCTAAATTCAAATGGGAGACTGCAAACAGATGTTATTGTGCTTCACAGTAAAATTTTTTTATCACCACTGAACTCCACAAAGATTTCCTCCAGATTAACTTTCTGTCTAAAACCAACAAATCTGTGTCCATTAAAGTAATTTCCACAGTTATAATCGTCAAGCAAAATTAAATTTGCACAAAATTCCTTGCCTTTGGGTATGTAGAGTTCAGTTATTAAAATGTACTTTCAACTTAGGCAAATGTTGCCAGCAGTGGGTCTGTGGCTTTGCGCACTGACAAATATAAATCAAAAGCGTATCCCTAAAAAAAATTAATTTGCTCCTAAAATGAGAAATGAAGAGACAATTTTGAAAAATATGTAAACACAGTGACCTGAGAAAAAAGGGATCAAATGCTTTAAGAGAATCCTTAAAATTGATAAAATATATTAAACAGCCCATTTTTGCTTCTTTATTTTAATCTCTTCATGTATAAGCTTCTGGCTGTAATTAAAATCTTCATGTAACTCAACTAACATTCACTGCTATAAAGCGATAACACACTTAAACCACAAGACTGGTCTTTTGAAAATGAAGAATTCTGGTCTTGGAGATAATTGGGTTTATAGGTTTTAATCGATTTTAGGCCTTAACTGATTATAAATCCAAGATCTTTCTGTCACATCCTAATCATTATTTATTTCTTGATTGTCCTAATGCAAGACTCCAAGCACTGCTTAATCACTTACGCCAAAATAACAACAGTATTTCAGACATAGTTTCAACTGGATTAAGGGCACTGCCAAGTTTGGCCTTTCATAACTAGATACTTAATTTCACAGTCCTACTGTTAATGCCATGAAAAGTCTGCTTTTTTTCTGAAAGATAAGACTCCTGCCAGTGCTTGGTCTCGCAGAGGAGTGCAAATGGACTGGCAGTCCTGCAGATTTCAGCAAGCAGACGGAAAGCGGGGATGTGTCCCTCTAGGGTCTCAAAGGACCCAGGCAAAATTATCTGGCATACTCAGTAGGGCAAAAATAATGGTCCTGTGAACTGCATTAATGATTGGTAAGATGACAAGATGCAGAGAGGTCTGAACACTGGCTTTGATTAAGAGTGGTATGTTAATGGAAGTAAAGTGAATGCTGGCATGTGCCTTAGTTGAGAAAGAGAGCACATCCTGTGAAATAATTCTGATCAAATGAATGCTAAATGCCAAACATAAGATGCCTAAATTTAACCAGCCAAATGTAGCTGGATTTCCATCTCTGTTCTGCTTAGTGAACTGTGCCTCAGCAAATCGGAAGAGCGGGTCACGCTTACTCACGTGGTCAAATATGGATTCAGTTTCTAATATTAAACCATGAAATTTAAGATTTGGGGCAGGCCTATTTGATGGCAACAAAGAAGCCAGAGTAGGGGCAATAGACCCTATTCTGTGTTTCCCATAACCTGATGCAGTTCACACACCTCAGTGGGTAAAGGTGATAATTTAGCACTTGCCTCTATTATTTTTTAAATTACCTTCCTATTTCTTTCATTGTTGCTTCAGATACAGCCAAGAATTTCCACATGCCAATCTAAAACATATTTTCAATGCAAAACTTTTTACATTTTTAGTGGCATTTCTCTATAAAACTACTGAGTAATTACAAATCTCTGAAATTTTCCCTATGAGCTAGCAACAGCTCTGGAACAGGGCTCTCATACAGGAGGATTACCTGGTTTTTCTTCCATTCTTATTTACTTCATTTCTAAATACCTATTTTTCAGAAATTAGAATTTCTTCTAATGCTCTGCATTGAATCATTCATTCATTCCATTTTCTTTTTCCATTTAGTATTTCTCATCAGCTATGAAAAATGCAGTCCTGAAACGCCTTAAGATGGCTGAAAGTTTGGCTAAATTAAGTTCAATCACTTTTTGTAAATTGAAAAATTACAAGAATGGCATCGAGACCAGAAATGCCATTAGTAAAAACCATCAAATAAAGCGCTCAATTCTCCAAAATTTTCATCAGTTCTAATGTCCTTTTATGCCACTATCCTTGGGGCAATTTTAAAAATAATTTTTATTATTAACCAGTGAAAGCAGTCACCAGACTCCCTGAGCACACAGTCTTCTCCCTGAACCATGACCAAATACAACACAGAGGTGAAAGGAAAGGAAATCTTGGGGGTGCTCCAGGCAGGGCCCAGAGCCGGTCCAAGTAGGTGGATTGGTGCAGGGTACAGAAACTGAGTCAGACACAGCCCCATGGAGGCCAGGGCAAACTCAGGAATTTAATCTATGTCTCTCACATCCTGGCTCCACATCCTCTCTCTATGAGATCTATGTAGCTAATGGCCAAAAAATGGTCAAAAAGATTCAGTGTTGCAGAAGTGGAAAAACTCATCGCTTCTGTGCCACAGTAGTGGTAGGTTCAATGACAAAACTTTCCCATGTCCAGTGATGGGGGGCGGGGGGGGGGTGGGGGTGGTGTTCATGCTCTTTTTTTTTCTTTAAGTCTTTTTTTAAGGTCCTTTTCTAAGGGATTTTTTTTCTCCTTATGAATTTAAAGGTAGATGTGGAGTCCAGCACAGAGCTGCCTGGGTCACAGGAGACACATGCTATGAGATGATATTTACTTGCGGTTTATGTGGTAACACTCTTTCCTCTTACATTTGCTGCAGGATGACATATGGATTAACTCATGGATGGATTCCTCTGGACAGATCAAGAGGCTTGGAGCGTCTGGGCTTCATTTTCCTGGCGCACTTTTCCACAATCGGGCTGGATACAACTCCAGCCCCCGGGTGCCTGCACGCTCCTCTGCTCCCCTCCCAGAGCATCTCATCAGCATCTGGTTATCAGGCAGTGTGTTCACTTGCCTGTCCATCATCGCTGGCAGTGTCACGCTTCTTAATGCTAACTGCCTGACAGGTTTTCCGCTCCACTCTGCTTTCACAGACCTGTTTTCGCACAGCACTGCTAGCGATGCTGTCCCCCTGCGTGTGCTGTGAGAAGAGACAGACACAAGCTGCTGCACCCACCAGCTACACAACTGCTGGAAAAACAAAGGCCGTGGCCAAGCAAAACACCTCTAAAGCCTAACAGAAGCAAACAAAAATGCATTATCTTTTAATGACTCCTTTGCTGTCCTGTACAATTCCATAGCTAAATCTTACAGGGTTATTAAAAATCTACAGAAATCTATAAACATTTTACTTTCTGTTATATATAGGACTTTTCTCATAGGGATCTTAGATTGAGGACCCTGCAGAATCACAGTAATAAAAATATCAGGGTTAAGTCCTTGTTTTTACCACCCACCACTGACCTGAAGTACTCCAGCCATGTGCCACCATGGCGAGAGAAAGATTTGGAAGCCCCGCAGCAGTGTGCACAGCGGCACCCCAGAACAAAATTTCAGAAGAGGACTCTGTGCAGCTCCAATGGCTTTGTACAAGCCCTGACGCTCATGAAGAGGCTTAACGACACATCAGTGAAAACCAGAGCTGTGTGCTCACGTCATACTTGCCCAGGCGTGGGCAGTAAAACGTCCTCCCCTGCCGAGAGCCTGTGCCCTGGAGGCTCAGGGGCAACCCCAACCTCCCTCCCGGAGAGCAATTCAAAGCAGGCCAGGTCCTAGTCTCTGCTAACTCTGCAGTTCACTTAATTACACACACACACACACACACACACACAAAAGTATTTATCAACACCAATTCTTGATTGCAGACAGGGCCACAGCACGTCCCCCGTGGTGCTGGGCTGCAGCACAGCTGCATGGTGCTTCTGGGTGGGCTCCAGCCTGCTGCCTGCTCCGCCGAGCAGAGCCGTCGGACCCCCGAATCTGTCAGCACTGCACACCCCCTGGCAGAGCAGCAGCCCCAGATGGCAAGCGACTGAATGCTTGGGGTCTCAATACAGGCACCTGCAGCATCACATAAATAAACTAAGGGGGAGAGGGAGGGAAGAATAGTCTAATAATTTCCTGTTGTGTAATTACAGTAAAAATAGCTAATCCTGAATAAAGTTATTGCTTCGTCGCTGTATCCATGGCAACAGAAACCGGTAGCGACTGCTAGATCATCTGCAAATGAACGTGGCTTTCTTCTCCATCACATAAGGCAGTTCAGTCTGCCCCAGTGCTTCAGCAGGCAGGCGAGGAAGAGCTTGGTCTCCATGCTAGGGTGGTCTCTGCATTGGGGTGAGGGGGCCCAGTGGCAGGGAAACTTATGTCCACACTCAGCAAGCTCTGTATAAGCCCGTTACACTTTCAGAGCACCCTGGTCTGCTCCCCAGGGCCTTTTCCAAAGGCATGCACAAGGAAACACAGGGAAACGCACAGCTCGGAGTCGTGGGCTTATCCCCAGCCTTTCCAGCCAGCCCCTCACCTCCCACCAGGCTGCCAGCCCAGCTGCCAGCACCAGCACGGGTGGTGGGTGAACACCCTCAGAGTCTCCTGGCTTCTCCTTGCCCACCCGTGTCCAAGGGAAAGGCTAATGATGGTGATTAAGGAGAACAGGCGATCCATGTCTCCACTCCTCTGTCGCTGCTGCTGCTGCTGCTGCTGCTGCTGCTGCTGCTGAGACACAAGACCTACTTTCTGCTAAAAACAATTTTTTGCATCATACTGTATTAAAAACCAAAACTACTCATACCTTAAAGCATCTAACACAATGTAGATGAGTTTCTTAAAATTATTTCCTCTCTTGTGTGGCATTTGTCTGTGTATTTGCCAGTCCTGTGCCACAGCCGTACAAACACAAATTCCTGTTCTGATCTTGCAGTGCTCTAGAAAGGAGCAAGTTGTTACTCCAATTGTACAGACTTCTAATTTAGCTCTTCCACACTACTGCAAGCTCTTCACCGCAGATTTGGTCCTGGATGCTTGGCTCGATGAGGAGTTTTTTCTCCTGCCATCAGGAACAGCCACTGGGAAAGCTACAGGATTGTCCCCAAGTGTCAAACTAGGCAAGATTCCCACCCTTGTACAGAAATAGTGACAAATGCTGACCGAAATGGCCGAAATTAGAGCATAAAAAGTAATATTGCAATCTTCCACTGTAAACCAGCAGACTTTAAATGTGAAGTTTCAGACCCAAAGTACATGAATACAGTTTTATTGACATCTGCTTATACAATTTAATGTACTATATACTCCAAACCACTTTTGAATAAAATGGCCTTTAGGGAGAGATTAGTTGACTGAAATAACTTTAACTTTCCTAACATTGCTAATACTGATACTGTATTATTACATTTCAAAATCACAATTGACTTCTTGTACAGCATCCAGAATTGAGATAAGAATATAAATTACTCTGTTGGATGATCTAAACCAAAGAAAGATGTTTTAACCCTGCAGTATCAGAGTCTAGAGAGGTATGACTTAAAGTAGTGTGTGAAATCCCCTCTAAGTGTTCATGAGGACTTAATGATGGTCACCTACTTTACACATTTATCCTCTTCCAATCTTAGTTATTCTGGACGAAGTATGTCACAGCCTTCTGCTCCTCTGGATAGCCTTTCTCCACCATTTTTTTTCTACATTTCTAGTAAACAGACACACCTGGAACTTGTGTGGTGGAGGAGCCCTCTGCAAAGAGAGTATGGCCAGAAGCTTTAACCCTTACTCCTGCTTACACTTGAAATTACAGTCTTTGTGCAAGATATATGGTATATACAGCAGAGCTGGAAACTTTTTGGAGCAGAGGCCATACAGACCGCCTCACACCTGGCTTAAGGCTCCCTTGAGATCAGTTGAGTAGAGACAAGAGAGTTCATACCAGCTCAGGGTCTGCCCTCTCTTTCTTCTCATTCTCTAATTGATACATTAAACTTACTAAATTTGGTATCTGGATGCTTCAGAAGTAGCTAAAACTATGATGAAGTTTGAGCCTGCATTCACCAATATCAGTGCTACAACCATGCCTAACAGACATGTTATGGAAACTTGGCTTAACTGGATCAGCCACAAACTGGTAGCTTTCCGGTGGTTAAAAAAATGTGAATATTGTTCCTCTCTGACTGTATATGGAGTAGTTCATACTTTTTATTTGTCTTTTCTGTGCTTAAATTTAGAAATGAGCTTGATACGGTTGGTGGGGAGAGGAGGGAGGGGAGAGTTCATTTTATTCAAGTGTTATTCAGTGACTCCTCAGGCTAGTGTTTGCAGTGTCCCACCCCAGGTGCACAGGGGATGCCACCGAGCCCACCTCTGTATAGAAGGGGATGACCAAAATAACAGCAGTTCTGAGGTGCAGCTACATAAATGCCTAAAACAAGGGCATGTGTTGGTCTGTGCTCCACCTCCCACTGTGGGCACAGAGCAGCTGTGCTAGGGAACGGGATGAGGAGAAGTACATAATGGCTCCTAAAAGAGATTAAATAGGCTTGGACTTTCCACCCTCAAAAAGTCACAAGTGAGGGCAGCTACACCAGGAGTCTAGAAAGCCAAGTGCAGAGAAGGGAAACAAGGAGTGGTTCTTAATTATATTTTGTAGAACAGAATTGAGATGACAGTCTAAGAAACAGGCAGGTGGGGGTTTCAAACAAACTCCAGCTGAACCCACAGGCATTGGGTCCTCAAGGGCAATACCAGGTGGTATCAATGGCTATCATCAGCATCCTTTTCCACAGTAAGTGGTACTACCCCCACCTTGCGCACCTTCTCCTTGATGTAACAGGGCCTGTTTATGAAGTCCTGTCCAAGCAGTCGTTCCCATAGGTACAGCCTCGGAGAGCGAGCACCTCCCAGTGTGTCAATTCTCAGCAGGGTAAGAATTCACCAGGAAAAGAGCCAATACAATCTCTAAAGGGACAGTCTTATAAGGTGGCAATTTGTAAGCTATGAAAGAAACAAATGCAGATCATTAGATCTTGTCAACTAATTAAAATCCTCCTAATGAGAAATGGCTGTAACAAATGACTTGAAAAAATGGTCTGATGATTTACGCCAGGATCATTCCAACTTACTGGGGAGTGTTTTCCTCTTGCACACAATAAACATGAAGAAGAAAGGAAAAACCTATGGAACAAAAAACTTTGTTTCCCACCCGCTGTAGCCCTTCCCTTCCCTTCCCTTCCCTTCCCTTCCCTTCCCTTCCCTTCCCTTCCCTGTGTTCACAAAGCATTTATTCCATTAGCAGGAGAAAGTAAAAAATTATAGTTACCTGATCACTGTTATTTGGCTCATGTGAAAGTGGGGTGCTTGGGTTCTCAGTCACAAATCAGCAAAAATCAAGTGACAGATGACCAACTGAAGGGGACCAACACTTACTTCTCCATGTGTAGCAACAGGTTTCAGTGCATGCCTTAGGCGTAAACTGAAGTAAGCTGGGTTGGTTTGCATTCTGATCTAGAAAGGATCTTGGCGCATTGCTGATAATCTGTAAATTACCTATTGACACTAAAATGTTTGTGCTTCCTCTGTGAAACTTTATACGTGTCACTTAATGCCACTGGGCAGCAGGTTAGTGTTAGGATCCCCATTTCATCCCCATTGAGTGTGTTGAAGTTACATCACCATGTTGATGAGCCCATCAATATTGTCTGGAAAATATTAACAACCACACATGTACAGAAGTATACCTTTAATTCCCAGTTGGCAAATATCCCTTATTTCAAGTTCTGTTGCCCTATCTAATTTTTATTCTACATGTGGATTTAAATCCAAGAGATTAGGGCTGGGATACAAATTTCAAATGTCATGCCTAGGCGACAAGGTGCTACAAGTATTGTATGCCAGTTACATCTGTGTTTATTTGCATGTTCTTATGTTAATTGTTGGTCATTAAATTCCTCCTTGTGAAATGGATACCAAATTTGATAGTAATTATCAGTTTTCATTTGATGTTAATGTTAATATCCTTTAAGTACAGTGAGTGCACTGCATTTTTAATAGAAAAATCATAAAATACAAAATCTTATAACGTGTTCCACTGGTGACATAGCATCAGAAGCACATAAAGTTCTTGCAATTTTATGTATAAAGAAGCAGCTTTTCTAATCAAAGTGTCAGGAATAAAAAAACCTTTGTAACATAATAGTATCATGAGCATCGTGAAAATTGTGAACACTGAGCAGCTGGGAAAAATAAAAACACTTTACTATATTTTTCAGGTCACAGGAAGGATGGGTGAATAGTTATAGCTTCTTTTAAGAAGCTAACTATATACAGAAAATGGTATCGCCTCTTGGAGAAGAATAAGTGCACAAAGAAGGACATAACAATTTGTGTGTATTCAGTAGTTTTCAAAGAAATGCTGTTAATTTTTTCTGTTTGTGGGTTGTTGGGTTTGGTTTTTTTTTCCCAAGGGAGGGATTTGACTGAGATGACATCTCCAGTGGATGGGACTTTTATTAATTACAAGAAACTAAGGGAGAAAAAAAAGCTTTTCAAGGAATCTTTTTGCCTAGGTGAAAGCCATACAAAACAACCAAAGAGAACGAGTCTCATTTTTATGTTGTAGTTCAACCAGCTTTCTGTAGCATGGCTTTCGTAGGCAGCAAAGAACCATACTGTAAACAGAGTTAGCCTTTCCACTGCTGTCCTGATACACGGAAATGTGAATTAAATTTTTTTGCCCGAATATGCTACATGCACATTAGTGAACAATCTATCCCATGCCCAGAACGTTGTCTAGTTTGGAGGGTGAATGGCACGGCTTGGCTTGCACCCGTACAGCTAAACTCTGCTATCCCCAGCACCCACACTGCCCAGAGGGACAGATCCTGCTCACCCATGCACCGTGCCCAGGCACTGCCCCAAGGCTGTGCCAGGGATGTGCCAGCAATCCCACAGTATGGACAGCCACGTGCCAGCACTGCCCCATGTCCTCATCTTCTTTAGTTTACTGGTATGGACCTCACTTGTGCGGCTCAGAGGGAGCTTAGTTTTTCACAGCAGCTGCTTAGCTGAAGGTTAGCAAGGAGCTCTCACTGTCACACTGACACTGGGAGTTAATCCATCATGTGTTGTTTGCAATTGATCTAAATCACTGGTGTAACTGGACGAGGCAGTGATGGAAGCAAAAGGGAAGGACCGCTGGCTGATGTCTACTCCAAAAAAATTTGCCTCTGGATCCCAAGGACATTTGCATGACAAATCTCCTGTTTTCCTCAATATCTGTCACATTTATCAACAGCAGCCTGTACTATCTCTAAAGCCCCTTGCAAAACCCATCGCCGTGTTCCTTTCACCTAGTGTTCCTGCAGCCTCTGCCTGTTTTCCACTGCCACATTCTCATGCATTTTTAGCCCTGGTGGTTGTCTCCTTTGTCAGCGATTCTTCTCTTTTCCTTTGCCAAACCAACCACACTCACATTAGTACATTGAACAGTGTTAGGAAGGTCACCTTGGTAGGAGGGTCCCACGTGCAGTTTTGCCCAGGCCACCCACCATCACCCCAAACAATTCCTAAGAAGGGTTCAGGGGTTGACACAGAGAGATCTCCAGGAGTTACTACCAGCAGGCGATTTCAGTGCAGCTTCTGTTTCAGCACAGTCCCTATTTTGAAGCAGAAGAGACCATGACATTACTGACGTGGCCAAGCCATGCTGTGCTATTGCACTCCCATGCTCCAAAACTGGCTCTCCTCCTCTCCAAACACAGGGCTAGCCTATGCCAGTTTTGTACAGAGAACTGGTCCTGGCACTGTTTAGCTTCTCAGATACAAACTATTAAACAGATGTAGCAAATGTGATCTCAGCGTAATGGTAGTTATGGCATTTAATTCCTTGCTGCAAAATTTTAGGGCTTCAGTTATCGCCAATCTACTCTCCTAACGTGCTTATTCACTGTTTGGACACTCTGACAAAAGCCCTCTATCCCATTACAATGGAAGGGAAATGTCTTATCAACGCTGGAAACTGGAAATGCTGTGGGTATGACAGAGGAACAAGCCGAGTATGTGACCATGAGCTGAGACAGGTAATGCTGACTGCAACAAGAGCTGCCGGAGAAGACAGCATCGCCGTCAGGACAGTGGCTGCACTGTGCAAGAATGGGTCCCACTCCACGTCCCACACTGCCGTAGCTGTGCTGGTGGAAATGCCTGATACCCGCTCCACCAGAAGCTCTCCAGTGCACACCGGGGCGACATTCTTTCACCCAGCTCCAGCAAAGTACCTATTACGGACAACACATGAAGGAAATGACTGGGTTTTGCCTACAGAAGGAAAAGTGGCAGAAATAAATATTTTCCCATTGTTGTCAAATATTTTCTTTGACATCTTTCAATTTTTCTTTCAGAACATCAACAAAATGAAGAAAAGAATTGCCCAGAAGCAGTTTCTGAAATTTCCTCCTATGTGTTTTCATTAATGAATGTTGTTTTTATCCTGATTTTCCCTGCACAAAATAAAACACATTGCTACAGAAAAAAAATGTGTTAATAGGGATGTTCTGTTTGCTACAACAGCAAAGGACTGTGGTTTAGTGAGACAGTATGGGATGCAGGAGAGCTATGCGTGCACAGCCCTGTGATGGGATTGCATGATGTTTAATCTTGGTTTTTGAAGCTGAATCCTCTCCTGTACAGTGCAGGTGAGCTGGCGAGAGCAAGGGTAATCCTCCTGTAAGCCACTGCGGTGTTGGGAGGATTAATAGTCCCAGGCAGTCTGGAGGCAGTTTGTGAAGCACCCACCATCCTTACACAGCGGGGCTCTGCCAAGCCACATTTGCAAGGACAGTTCAATTTCAGAGGCTCTTTTTTTAAACCAATTCGAAATTTTTCCTGTTTGAAGCCCGTCCTAGGATTGCTGGTGTTAAAACCTTTTCCTCCCAGCACAGCACTGGTAGAGATAACTGGGCACGATAGGAAGCAAAGCTGCTGATGGTTTCAGAGACCTGGAGTCACAATTATAAGCGAAATGAAGTATTTCAGAGACAGTGACGATAAGGCAAGCAATACAGAATCTGGCAATTCACACTTACATCTAGTGCTATAGCATCAGATTGAGCTGACAGGGTCAGAAAGCTTTTACGTGAGACATTTTTACATAGTTAGTAGACTGCTTCAAGGAAAGAGACCTCGTTTGGGGCTGGGGGCGAGTGTAATGTTGGGGGTGTTTTTAAAGAGATACTACATACCTTCTGAGTGCAATAAAATTACATTACTAATTCCTAAAAGAAATATGTTACTGAATATAATCTAAAAAAGTTTTCCAGGTTTCCTTAAAATGGTTAGTAATGTCATAACCTGAATAAATATTAATTTTCTGGGAATGTTTTTATTGGGGAACAATTTTTTTATTTTATACAGGTTGTAAGAGTAACTATCCTTGCCCACAAAAACATTATTACTGTAGCTGAACAAATGACTGCAATGCATAATTTATGTTGTGTATTTATTTGTTTCCATTTGTGAATCACCTAGTAATAATTTTTCCTGTTTGCTCTTTGCAATTGTTTTAGCATTTTTAAATTATTACATTTCACCTTGTGGATGAATATGCAGTTGCTCATGGTAAGAAGTGGATGTGTGAATGCAGTGAGTAGGCACCTAAGTCACCCAGGACCTGTTCTGCTCCCAGACTTGAAAATGACACTTTGAGATGGGTTGACACTGGCTGAACACCAGGTGCCCACCAAAGCCGTTCTATCACTCCCCCATCCTCAGCTGGACAGGGGAGAGAAAAATATAACAAAAAGCTTGCGGGTCAAGATAAGGATAGGAGAGATCATTCACTGATTACCATCACGGGCAAAACAGACTCAATTTGGGAAAATTAACTCAATTTATTACAAATCAACCAGACCAAGGTAATGAGAAATAAAACGAAATCTCAGAACACCTTCCCACCACCCCTCCCTTCTTCCCGGGCACAACTACCCTCCCGGATTTCTCCACCAGGCCCCCCCAGTGGCACAGGGGGACAGGGATGGGGTTTACGGTCATCACATGTTATTTTCTGCTACTTCACCCTCTCAGGGCGAGGGCTCATCACACTCTTCCCCTGCTCCAGAGTGGGGTCCCACCCACGGGAGACAGTCCTCCACGAACTTCTCCAATGTGGGTCCTTCCCACGGGCTGCAGTTTTTCACAAACTGCTCCAGCATGGGTCCTTTCCACGGTGTGCAGTCCTTCAGGAGCACACTGCTCCAGCATGGGTCCCCCATGGGGTCACAAGTCCTGCCAGAAAACCTGCTCCGTGGGCTCCTCTCTCCACAGATCCGCAGGTCCTGCCAGGAGCCTGCTCCAGCGTGGGGTTCCCATGGGGTCACAGCCTCCTTCGGGCATCCCCCTGCTCCTGCATGGGGTCCTCCCCGGGCTGCAGGTGGAGATCTGCTCCCCCGTGGACCTCCCTGGGCTGCAGGGGGACAGCCTGCCTCACCAGGGTCTTCCCCACGGGCTGCAGGGGAATCTCTGCTCCGGCGCCTGGAGCATCTCCTCCCCTCCTTCTGCACTGACCTGGGGGTCTGCAGGCTTGTTTCTCTTGCATGTTCTCACTCCTCTCTCCGGCGGCTGTTTCTCCCTCTCCCAACTTTTTTCCTTCTTAAAAATGTTATCTCAGAGGCGTTACCATTATCGCTGATTGTCTCAGCCTTGGCCAGCGGCGGGTCCGTCTCAGAGCGGCTGGTATGGGCTCGCTCTCTCTCGAACACAGGGGAAGCTTCCAGCAGCTTCTTACAGAAGCCACCCCTGTAATCCCCCTGGCTACCAAAACCTTGCCACACAAAACCAGTACACACTGTCAGTAGGGCCTGAACATAAATAAATTTGGGGTTTGGTACCATCAGGGTGGCCCAGTTTGGGAGCATGAGGTGTGACAGGTTTGGGATGCCTTTGAATCTCTTTCCCATTTACTTGATGCATCTTTAAGCGTAGTAGAGAGACCAGGGTGACAACTCATAGGCAGCAAAGTATTCAGTTCAAAGTAAAGCAGACGCAGGAGACCCCGACATACAGATTTCAGTTTCGGAAACAGCAGTGGCCCCTCTCTCCCCAGATCACTTCGGCGTTACTGTGCCGTCACCATTACCCTGAAGACTGTGGATGAGACCAGGGCCCACTGGGTGCTGTGTGGACACAAGGCTTGCAAGCCCAAGGCTGTGAATGCTAAGGACCTTATGGCTAACCCAGAAAAAAACCCCAGCCAAATACGTGAAGAGACCCAGAGGCACAGCAGGATGAGGGATTCAGCCATAGACACGTGGTAAGCTGGAAGCAGAGGTAAATAGAGAGTCCAGGTCTCACGCGTGCTACCCTTGTGGACAATGCCATGTTGCCTTTTGGGGACTGAAAGCAGTCAGTTGTGCCATACCAAGGTATTTTTTCTGGTAGAAAGGCTGGAAAGAACCCATCTGGAATCAATGATATGGAGAGGACAGTAATATACCTCATCACCACCACCACCTATAGAAACAGGTACATCTCAACAGCCTTCTCAGGATTATCACATCCTCACAATTTCTGCACATACTTTCAGACATGTTTTATCAATTCCTCTCCTTGGCCACTCATTCTGGCTGGTTTTGATCTTGAACAAGACCTTAGAACATATCTTTAATTTGAAATAAACTTAACTAAAAATGTATTTGGGATGGCTGTCAAGACAGTTTCTCAAAAAATGTGAGCTCTTTGCAACCTCTTCCCTATGAAACCATTTCCTCTAACAAAAAAAAGAAGAGGGCCAGGTTTCAAATACTAATTCTAAACCTCCAGCTAGCTACAGTCAGATTTAATGTTGTAGTGTTGTAACTATTCAGACAGTTCAGAGCCATGGGATAAGGTATAGGAAGAGCTTTGTGCTGCCTGAGAGCGCAGGACTGAGTGATGTGCAGCCCCGGGGAACGTGGCTCTGTTTCTATGGAGGCTCTTAATGCAATGAGCTGCCAGGGCTTTTTCTCCTCTTGTTTTCCCCTTGCAATTGTTTTCTCAGCCAGTGCTTGTTCCATGTCCTCAGTTTTTCCTGGGGGTCAGGCACCAAGTGCTGAACAATTTGTCAAGGTCTCCACTGTGGCTCTCTCTTTATAATCTCCCCTTTCCTCTTTCAAACCCTGGGAATCATTCCAGACCCAAGGGACCACCAATCCAACACTGAGGATTCTCCCTCTAATCACAGCTTCAGAAAAGAAGCCTTTTCTAATACTCTTCTGTGCAGAAATGATAAAACCCAGTAAATCCTTTGCCAGTCTTACACACCCATCAGCTGTGTCTGTGCTGTTTTTCTCTAAACTCTTTGCTGAGCATTTTCCTTCCGTACTCGCTGCTATCCCAGGTGTGCCTCTTCCCCACCAGCAATGGCTGTACTCGGAGAAGGACCCTTCTTGCCACACCCCACACATCATCCCGGGACCCAGGGAAGATGCCGTGAGCAGGCTGCTCCAGCCCCGCAGTCAGATGCTGCCTCAGGAAACATTCAAAGAGAAGCACGAGATGGTCCCCCAGCCCTCACGGGCAGTTCAGAAATGGAAAACTTCCTGCAGCCTCCAGCTACCAGCTTCTACTGGGAGCTTATGGGGAACTTGGAGCTTAGAAACCTTAGTATGTCTATAGGTGCTTACATAGAAAAGTGTAAATTTACGCGGTTTAGTAGCACAAGGAATCCCTGCCCTAATATCTGTAACTTCATCCAGAGACACAACTGCCTTGCTCTGCCATGGCTGCTAACTGTACTGCATCCAGTAAAGATGGGAAAGTCTTTGAGACCCTCTGAAGGAAGGCATAGCACCTCCAAAATCATGAGTTCAAAGCTGCTAAAGCCGGAGGCAGCCACTGGAGCTCTTCCTTCCAGAAGGACCACGCTGGGAGGGCAGTTACATGCCATACTGTGCACATAGGCAGGTCTCCAGGGTTTGAGGTCTTCCAGAGCATGCTGCAGGTTTAAAGCAATAGCATGAGATTTTAACAGCCTCCAGATTATTTGCAACATGGTATGTCATATTGCAATTGTTTTCTCTGTCCAGTAAATTATGATGGACATTGCAAAGCAAGCCTGATTTTACAGGACCCCGGTGAAGCTACCCCAGTGAAATGCCAAACTACCTATTAAATAGTTCAACTAAAGTTTTGACTTGCTGCAGCTTCTGTATAACATGCCTCTTCAGGCTTTCAGAAAGACAGTAACATTTTATCTAAAGGTCCAAGGCAGGCTTTAAAGTATCACCAGCTATCCAATGATTACGAATAAGTATTTAAAAGATGCCGATGAAGAGTACTATACATATCAATTATTGTTTTAAAAAAGCATCCATTCAGCCTTAGCAGTCACAGTAGAAGAACTGGTGCTCATTATTAAGAAACAGGAATGTACTCTGTAATGCTGATCATAATTGTACCAGTCACAAAGAGTGACAGGTCTCCTGCGAGCCTGTACTGGTGGAAGACACTATTAATTATCACAGTGGAAGGAGGAATGATTTGCCTTTGCTACAAAACCAAACCTCAGCACTTGTTAACTCAGCAAAAGAAAAAGTACTGAGATGTGTTAATTTGTCATATTGAAATGAATCTAGAAGGTCAAAAGAGCATTTTGATATTTAGAAAATGAGAAAGGTTAGATAATTTGTGAAATTAGATTCGTCCAAAGCTGAGGATGTTGCTAGCAATAAGAGCCTCTGTAGTGCTAAAGAAATGTGTTAGAAACCACCCTGAATGATCCAAATGCTTTACAGAATAATTCATTATTGTTATTTGCATGTTAAGGGCACACAGAATCTTTTTTTTTAAAAGGTTTCTGCATTAATTTAATATTTCACATTTAGATTTGGTCTTCTGTGGGTCACAAAATACAGAAAATAACAGGAGCCAGGAACATTTTGTGGGTGTTTCTGAGTGGCCAAGCCTGTTTCAGCGTGTTTCAGGTAGGCTGCGGACTGTTAATATCCCAATGCCCTTTTCTGAGCAATGCAACGTAAGGGATAACGGGAGAAAAATAACAGGAGAAACACGTACAATCAGCCTGATCCTCCTCTCAGATTGCTGTCTTGATTACAGTGTTTAAGGAGTTCCCTGGGGAAGAGGTTGCAGGCACTGAAGGTCTTGTCAGTCTAGCAGGGAAAGAGCTGAGAGAAAGCAAAAGCAAAGGCTGGAGGCTGCAGCCGAAACGACGTGGGTCTACCAAGTCCAGCTCTGCCCACAAATGCTGCGCTCACCTTGTGTGTGCAGTATAATGCCTGCAATAAGCCCAGTGCTTCCAGGGTCATCAGGGATCTCTGTGCACTGGGCACAGGCATCCCATGCACAAGCAGATGTATAACCAGAGGGGTTCACCTATAGTACTGGAGCCATCAGAGCCAGACTGCTGCCGAGCTGCCCCTGCATGCAAGCTGGCAGCCACAGGCTGAGCACGTCCAAGTAAACTGACCTACTTGTGCACCAACACCGCTCAGGACACTGAGTTTTGTTTGGAAGTGCTACTCTTCCACCTGCACTGAATCACCCATGAAAAATAAACCCAGAAAATGCAAGAAAATGGAAATGCAAATTACCAGCTCACAGCTAAAATTAGAACTCTGAAAGGAACCTTCCTTCTGCCCCATCGTCCTTTCCAATTACTCTCAAGACTGCAAAATAAACAAGATAAGCAATAAAATTTGCATTGTTCCTCTCCATATGCTGAACTTCAGGAAGGAAGATCTCTACTCATCCAGCTGTAGGATGATACGATTTGGTCCCATGATTTTCTTGTGGGATTATATTCTCTCTGCCTATTCCACAATTGGCAATCAAGTGGGGATTTGAAGGCTGAATTTTGATATAGCACTCCTGGGAAACTCAAGTGATTAAGGTAGTTTGGAAAGATCTCAAATTGTACGAGCCTGAATGAGAACAAACAAGGGAAATAGCACTTGGGACCTCCATACAACTGTTGCTGTTGTCACTGGGAGAATTTGGCAGCTGTTTGGTTAGGAGACAAGTATTTTTAGTAAAACTTCCCTCTATTTCTGCAGGTTTTGAGAGTTTCCCATATAGCAGAATTCACAATGGGGAGAGAAAACTGTTTCAGGAGATTTCTGTGTAGGATGGTGGCCAGTGGCCTGAGGTTAAGAATGTCCAATCGTTGCAAATGAGTCCATCTACACTCCTCCTAATGCGTAGAACATATCAGTAAAGATATATTCTAGTTTGATATATAGGGATTTAGTTAAAACTAGCTTAATTCACCTATTGCTCAGCAAATTACTTGCAAGTCCATTTAGAGAGACTATCGCAGTTAGAAACTTATGTGGGATATAAAGCAAGGGCTGAAGAAGAGTAGAGGTCAGATAAAGGCTTGGTGGACTCACAAAACACACTATCTCCAAAATGAAAAACGAGACTTGACATGATGCAAGAAAAAATTCTATAGGTTACCAAATCACCTATGCAGCCAAAGAATTCACATTAATTTGATCTCTGGTTCATCTGTTAGCTCCAAAATGCAACCATGTGCTGAGACCCCTGGATTTCCAATCAAGCAAAACTAAATTTGCATAATCCTCAATAGCTTTTGGAGAGATGACACCATAAAAGACATACAAGAGGAATTGTAACTCGGGTAAAGTGGAACTAGTCCACTGCAGAATGGAGCGCTCAGTAGTCTGTGGCTGGATAATAAGGATACACCAAGCTGAATCAAAATTGTGTCGGTTTGTTAACTTTAATTGCACCTACATGCCTAATCAAATTTTAGTGCTTCTTTAATTTGGAGAAACACTGAGTTCTTCATCTCATTAATTTGCATTTACTTTAAATTGCATGACTGACTTACTTTCCATAATGAAAAGAGTCTTACAAGGTGGAAGTCTGTAAATATTTGAACTCGCAGCATCAAGTCAAGACACAGAATCAATAAACAGTTGTCTTAATCTGATATTGATATTCTGGGAAATGTAACTCATTCCCATATAGCTGGTCCAGAGTGATGGGACTGGGAATATTTCAAATATTCCTAAAGTAATGAGTCATCCCAGATGCTAGAATAACATCTGAGATCGTTGTTAGATGGCTGGCAGCAGAGACATGGCCAAACTGCCAGGGATGCTCCTCCAAGAGTTTATTACAGCTACAATGCAAAAAAAAGCCAGATGTGGAGACATATGGAGCATGAGAAAGAAAGAATTTCTGGTTCAGGGAAGTCTTGCTCTAGAAATACGATTTTACAGTAGTACTGACGCAGAACCAGTTTAGCTAGGAAGAAGAAATGGAAAGAAATCTCAGTACACCTCTGTAAACCAATGGATATACCACACAGGAGACTCAAGGTCAAGGCAGACGGTATCAGTATTCCTTCTCAGCAAAGGCTAGGCTCCTTTTCTGCTGCCAGTAAGAAATATGTCTATGAAATTCAAGGGATGGAGGTAGAACCTTAGGGAATGCTGACGGAAGATTTTAAAAAAGATTTTGTTTGTGTGGCTGTGAATCTGCACTGAACAAAACGCCTCAGTTGCTCATGCTATTGTGACCTGGATGATAAAATATAATTGAGATTATAGCTGTGAAATGGCATGCGCTGCCCCTCAGCCGGAGCCTGGCTCTCACGCAAGGTCTGTGAGGACTCAAACCTCTCAGTGACTGCTCACGTGAACAGCATCTTTCTACTTTTGAAAGGTCTTTGTTTTACAGAAAACCCAGTTTATTGCCTTTTCTTGTTTTACAGTGGCACAGTTACTCAGTCATTGCTCAGCCAACTGTCTGCCCTGCAGATAATGAAGCATCTTGGAGAAATCTCTCTGAGCAGTGAAAAGCAGCACAAAGAGGGCTTAGAAACACATCCAGAGCCTTCTTCACAGTTAGGTCTGGAAAATCAGGCACAAGGCATTAAGATTTATTTTTCCCCCAATATTTCCAGTGTTTCCTAGCTCATTGAGCCAAAAATTCTCAGGGTGTATGAACCCACCTTGACAAATTTTAATAATCCTCAGAGATGAGGGTTCACAACTCAAAATTTGACTTGATGCTGACTTCACCTCCATTTCACTTTGCAGAACACACAGGAAAAGGAGGCAGAAAGGAATGTATATTTCTAATATGAAAAATTGTGTGTGTACTGCATCCAGGCTTAACCACTCATAGCAGCTAAACATTCAAGTGCAAGCTTTTTTTCTGTTAAGAATTTTCTTTTAGATCAAGTGGAAGGAGACATTGGAGAAACTACAGCACTTTGGCTCGTAACAGCCTATAATTTCATTTTCTCTAAACAGCCAGATGATTATTCTTTTGTGCTTCATTAATTGTGGCCCACCGAAGGCATTTGAAAGGCTTAGTCAACCCACAGAGAAAGGCTTTTTAACCTGCCTTGAGCAAATGACATTTGCCCTTTAAAAATCATCCACAGTGGATGAAGAGGGGAGCTAAAATTACTTTCCAGAAGGAATGATGGATATGAGCACTGGCACTATTTCTATATATGTACGTGTGCATGTATCTGTCTGGTTCCCAGACACCCTTAAACAGAGCTCACTTTGAGGAGAATGAGGGAATTTAATAAAGAATGGCAGAAAGCAAAAGATCGGTGTCTTTCTTCTTCCCCATTCAGCCAGTACATTTTGTCTTTCCAGAGCACAATTCCCCTGAATAAAAGAAGAGTTAGAAAGGCTTGTTTGCAGCAAGAAAGTCTTTCCAACAGCAATCATGAACCCTCACTGACGAGGTCAAAAAGTGCAGCAGTCCAGGCAATTGGAAGCAGGTTGGTTGACGCTTCGGCTCCCGTCCTTGATCTGAGCAGCTGTGGTGCCGGGAGCTGTGCCACAGGCTGCTGAGACAACCCCAGAAGCTCTGCGAGGGAGTGCTTTAGTCCTTCAGCAAAAAGTTACCTGAAACTCTGGCTTCTGGGGAGAGAAGCCTGCCAACCTCCCCGTGGGACCGGCGAGGGAAAAGGGAAGGGCTGGGCAGTCACCCCTGCTGCCCCCACCCCAGCTGACAGGAGAATCACTGCTTCGTCTTACTCTCCGTATTGATGACCCTGGTATTTTAGGATGCAGCACACCCCATTCCTTCCGAAATACTTTCCTCCTTCTTCCAGGGAAGCAGTTTTTCCACCTTCTAGGCACAGATGGTTTCTTCCAAGCCCATCAGTCCTGCTGACTACAGCAGGGCAGCATGTTTTTAAAGCAATAATTGTGGTGTTTAGTAGGAGTATCCTACCAAATCTCAGACAGCAAGGGTAAGTCTGAAAATAATAATGATCATAGTGAGAATAATAATACAAAACACAAAGGGAACACAGCCCACCTGGAGCTGACGGGTAATTTAGGGAAGCTGAGGGCTTGCTCTCATAAAGCAAGCGCCACATTCCAGGAACTGCATTTATCTGGGTCTGAGCAGAGGCTGTGATGCAAAGCTCTTCCATGCTGTAAGATACGCGTATAGTACTTCACCTCTCATTTGCATTACACCTGTGATGAAGTTTGTACAGAACAAGGAAGTATGCTTCAAGTGGGTAACACAGAAGTGTGCTGCTACAACAGGAATTTAGGCAATGCAAACATGGATGCAACCACATTAAAGTCAGAAGTTACGCTTCCTCTTTGCTTGTTTACATCTTTCTTTTTGCCTTGCATAGGTGCTAAGATCTTGTGCATCTACAAGCCTGGGCTCTCTGGGTAACAGGAGGTATTTTAATTGTAATATAGGAGTTAGATCTACACAAAAACATTGTGGTAACACTACATACGAGAGACAGAAAAGACTTAATCAGACAAGGCAGAGAGGGGGAAGGGAAGATGATGCCGAAGATTAGATGATAACATGAGGTCCCCTCCAACCTAAATAATCCTGTGACCCTATAAAGTCGAGCCACCATCATTTTATAAAAGACAAGCTGAGGAACAGCAAGAGCTGAGAAAACTTGCTGCCCTCAGGCACTGGGGCAGCACCAGAAACCCACACTGGCTGGTGCTCCTCTTTCTCTTGTTTCACACTCATTGTTCATCCTCCCCCTCTTGCTTTTTGATCTGCCTCCTTTCAGCCTTCCACTCTTTTAACCTCACTAATCCATACTCTCTACCTTCAGCTGCCCTCCACTCCAGAAGCCGCTTTCACCAATATTTCTAAGTGTTACTCCCTTCTCCCATATCACCTCACCATGCTAACAAGTGCTTTTGTGAAGGTGCGACTGCGAAAGGTGCATCCTCGCCTTCTCCTTTGATGCTGACCCTGCACCCTCTTCATCGCTAATCAGTGCTCTTCTCTCCATCCATCCCACCCCTACTGCTGGAGCTTTTCCTGCCGTTGCCCTCCTGCCCTCCACTCCCACTGCAAAAAGGAGCGTGGTTTGTGAGCAGAGCAGGGCCCTTCTGCTACCCCTTAAATCTAGTGGGTGATTCCAGGCTCTGTGCAGGCTAAATCTGACAGCAAAACAAATCAGAAACTCCCTCAACCAACCGAAGAGGAGGCAAGAGTCATCACATAAGCAAGCGACAGAAACAGCCCACTAAATTATATTTTCTAGTCCATTTATGTCTGGCCCTTTATGGTTTGTGATGAAAAGAGACACTTGGAATATTCCAGTAGCATAAAATTAGCAGGGATGTGATTATCAGACATGCAGTTGTCTCACAAGATCTTGTCTGTAACGTTGGTTCATTAACCTGCTGTTTTACTAAAGACTCATTTAGAGGCTCTGAGACAGTTCCATGTCATGTGTTTTCTAGTATAAAATGTTCAGGGCATGAACATATACCGTTCAGTATTTTGAGAATTCATGTATATTTATGTCATCAACACATCACTTCTAAATTTTCTAATTCACTAGAAAGCCCACTTCCAGCACCTCCACAACACAGTAGGAAACTAAAAATCAGAGCAGCTGGAAATGCGAAGGCAGACATTCATTCATTCCTCTGCAGCTTGTGCTTTCTTGCATCAGGCAGAGATGGATGCACGGCTGTCGGCTCCCCTCTGCCGGCTGGTACCCGGACACAGCACGGACCCGTGGCCAGACCTCCCCAGGGGCCGTTATCTGCCAACTGAAAAGCAACAAGGGTCCAAACAGCTAATAATTGTGAAACGGTGTTTTTCCACACAGGTGATCAGCACTTGCATGACTCTGTGCAAGGGCAAGTGCACCTGAAAGCAATTTTCACAAATTCTTTCTACAGAGACTGATAACTTATTGCAGGGGGACTGGCTGTACTGCCTGAGGTCAGGATGTCTTGACCTTCCCATTGTAAACACCAGGTTTTCTGTGATTATAAATACTGTGATTAAAAATTTCTGTGCTTATAAACTTTAATCCTTATGCCTGAAAATTTCCCTGTCAGATCTCTACCTCAGACTGATTCTTTCTAACTTCCTACCGAAACAGCTCAGCAATTTCTGAAGATTACTTGAGGAAAGAGCAGATTTTTTTTCTCCTTCATATTTGCTCGTTGCTTTGCTTTTTTACAACATTTTCCAGCAGAAACTTGAAATTTGGCAGCATGTGTTCAGGAACCGCTTTATACCACCAGCTAGAAAGTACGCAGCCAAGTTATAAAACTCAGAATCAAAAAATGCCTCTCTGCCCATGAGCAGCAAGAGACTTCGGAGTTTGGCAGCAAACCTCTCCAAAGAGCCTGTCTGTGCTGAAGAGTACACTGCTGTTTTTAGCCCTTCTGTGAGATCGCACATCCAGCATCTTGTCAAAACACTGCCCGAAATGAGCTAGTAACACCCTTCCTACCGACGACAGCAACTCAACGGACCTGCTGGGAGAACACGTGGCAGCAACCCTCCTACCCAGCGAAGCTCCATGTGCTTTGGGCGGGCGCTCCCCAGACAAGAAGCCCAGGATTGCTCTCAGATTGTGTCTTGAAAACAGGGCAGCCCGTTCAAAGCTTCACTGTATCCTTAAGCAACAACCATAACTCGAGCATGCTTTTCTTTTACATTATCTGGTTAGGGATTTGATAATTCTTTTCAGATCATGGGAATTCTGCTACTGACTTCAGGAGAACAGGGCGTGACTTTTTAAGAAGGAAAGTGCTTAAACGCCACTATGTAGGAAGGGCATTTCTTTCCAGGTACAGGAGGTCTGGTTTGAGTCAATTCTGATACCACAAAATTAAAGAAGTATCATTTACCTGGCTCAATGTTGAGAAAGGAAGCTGCTTACCATTCTTCATATTATTACTATTATTTCTATTAAATCATGTATGCCCTGAATAATAGACTCTTAAAACTTTTAGAGACCAGGGATAAAGGGTGTTTTCCAGAGGCATATAGATGTGAGCTACAAGTGTGTCTGCCCAGCCTAACACGTGACCTTGCAGAATAGGAATAGCCAAAGAGCTGTCCCACGTACAAAGAACAGGCTCTCTCAGGACAGCTTCCTACCTAGGGGACCAGACCCTGCCCCTTTGGTAGAGCTTAGCAGCCTGGGAACATATTTGTGATTTTCTTCTTCTTGCACCTGAACTAGCTGGTGGTGTCTGCCTGCAAGGTATCCCCAACACTCAGTGAGCATCTTCTCAGTGGGAGCCCAAATCTAGAACAGATACAGTATGTAGGCACAAAACTCAGGGCTTCTCATATACTCAAAGGGAAATGAGAATAAAGGCTGCCTTGGTCCTGGAATCTCCTTGGATTTTGGTCAAAACCTGGTTTGTTTCACATTTTTTGTGTTATGTGGGAGCATTCATGCATAATGCATGTGTCCAGATGTATTCATAGAACATGTATGTGTTCAATTACATATACTGAGTAAATGACATTTTTAAAAAATCCTTAATATTTTGTCAAGCAGAGAGAGATTTATTATATAGAAATTGTAAAGAACTTTAATTTCACCATTTGCCTGAACACAAAATAGGGCCAGCATTATGTACAAGGAAGCAAGGAAAGAAAACAAAAATAGTACAAAATGCTGGGGTGGTTGTTTGAATCAAGTTTTCATTAAAATGATTGGGTTTATGTAAATTCATAACTAAGCTACAAATCGAGCACCAACATAAAGGCACACAGAAATGTAATGATAAATGGCTGGCCATTTTGCTCGCTGTGTCAGTCACAGTTATGATCCTGTTAACAATTACAGGCAAAACACATAGTATGGCCATAACGAATGGTGCTGTTGATTGGTAAGATGGTATGTTTCAACAAAGAGACACTTTGCATAGCAAAAAGAAAATAATGGGCAAATAGTATATGCAGAGAATAGTCAATATACCATAATAACTGCCTCTAATGATAGATCTTGCAATAATTTCAGATCCAATTTCACCAGCCACTGACCGCAGTCTCACAGCTGATGATTTGCTCAATGCGTTACGTGATGCAAAAGTCAGTTTACAGTAAGCGTGTAATTCCATCCTCCCTTGCATGCTCAGTGGTGGGTATGGACACCCTGTGAAGAGACTTAAACCACCATGGGAGGAGGAGAGGCTGAAATAATTTGAAAACCACTTCCACCCCTCCTAAGTGGCTCTCAGGACTAGCAGCCACTGTGGTAATGGGAAAACCATTTGGCTGCCTTTAGGGACTTCTCTTCAGTTGTGAAAGACTTCTCAAGATGTTTTTGAAGATCTGATAAAATTTTACTCGGAGAGGATTTACAGCAGGGAGGTTGGCCAGTGGGGGCCACCTCGTTTCTTCTACTAATTATATTATACAGTAAGAAAAATGTTTTCTGTTCTTCCAAACACCTACTTAAAAATGGCTTCTTTTCAGTTTCATCAAATCCCCATCAGGACAAGAGACGCAAAATCTCTCTTGGACACAAACCTGGGCTGTTCATATGCTTGTTACTGAGATGACTATTCACAGGCTTCGAGAGGACAGCTCTCTTTCACGCTTTCCTGGGGCTGTCAGACATAATTTCCAAACACCAGAGCCACTCAACACCCCGACCGTTACTCTGCACAGTGACATTTAAAAATAGGGCTGTAATAATTTTACTTAAGTTATAACTTGCACTCACTCTCAGTAGGAAGAATAATTGAAATGTTATTAAGAAAAACTCATTACAAGTTAGCTCCGGGCTGCCAATCAGGCAGAGAGGTGTTGTCATTTCTTCTTCACATACTATTAAACCTACTTGAGAAAATTCTTCCAAAAATGAGGGGAAAACCTGTGCTTTCCATCAACTTTAGGAAAGGGTAGACAAACACATGCACACAAATCCAACTTTAACGTTTCTGCTCGCATGTCCACCTCAGCTTTCACCGGAGGCTCCCAAGTGCCTGGACTTGCTTTGCACTCACCACCTTGAAAAAAACTGAACTGGCATTTTTATCTTGCAATTCCCAACAAAAGTTGCAGGCCAGCCAAGGCTGTGCTACGCTTGCCGATGCCGCGCACTCTCCTGACCTGACAGACCTGCCTTTCCAGTCCCAGCCTCCCAAGACAGCTGTATTTCCCCCGGGGACACCGCGACCGGTCATCATCTGAGGGACACAGAGACTCACGGGTTGCACGCTCCAAAAGACCAGAAACCTCTCTAGTCCCACAGCTAAAGCCCAAATCTGATATTTTGCTCAGTTTCCTCTACAAACTAAACTTCTTCTTTCTGGCCTTTCTGTGCTTTTATTTATACAGTAGTAATAAGACTCAAAAAGAAGTCTCTTTCCTCTATATCTGCGACTCGGCAGAGGTTCTCAGGTGTGGGGCCACCAGCCACTGCTACAAGAGGCTGCAGAAAGAGCATGGGATGTGTTTGCAGCTACTCTAGGTTCATTTTATCCATCACTCTCTGTTTATCTGTACCCTCAGTTTTCTGGATGAAAAAATATGATTGCATCAATCATGGAAATACTGCTGCTTCAGGCCCAGAGCACCACTTCTCAAAGGACAGAAAAGGAACAGGGTAAAAAAAAAAATCATATTAAAATTTTAACTCCAGGATCTGCCAGATGGGCAGCTTTCCCCCATTACCCTGGTGTCATCCCATTACCCTGCTCCTCCACTGTATTGGTTTTGTTTGGCAAGGTTTTGGTAGCGGGGGGGGGGTTACAGGGGTGGCTTCTGTGAGAAGCTGCTGGAAGCTTCCCCTGTGTTCGAGAGAGAGCGAGCCCATACCAGCCGGCTCTAAGACGGACCCGCCGCCGGCCAAGGCCGAGCCAATCAGTGATAGTGGTAACGCCTCTGTGATAACATTTTTAAGAAGGAAAAAAAAGTTGGGACGGGGAGAAACTGCCACCGGAGTGAGGAGTGAGAACATGTAAGAGAAACAAGCCTGCGGACACCAAGGTCAGTGAAGAAGGAGGGGAGGAGATGCTCCAGGCGCCGGAGCGAAGATTCCCCTGCAGCCCGTGGGGAAGACCCTGGTGAGGCAGGCTGTCCCCCTGCAGTCCAGGGAGGTCCACGGGGGAGCAGATCTCCACCTGTAGCCCGGGGAGGACCCCACGCCGGAGCAGGTGGGTTCCCGAAGGAGGCTGTGACCCCGTGGGAACCCCACGCTGGAGCAGGCTCCTGGCAGGACCTGCGGATCTGTGGAGAGAGGAGCCCACGGAGCAGGTTTTCTGGCAGGACTTGTGACCCCGTGGGGGACCCGCGCTGGAGCAGTGTGCTCCTGAAGGACTGCACACCGTGGAATGGACCATGCTGGAGCAGTTCGTGAAGAACTGCAGCCCGTGGGAATGGCCCACGTTGGAGGAGTTCGTGGAGGACTGTCTCCCGTGGGTGGGACCCCACGCTGGAGCAGGGGAAGAGCGTGATCAGCCCTCGTCCTGAGGAGGTGAAGCGGCAGAAAATAACGTGTGATGACCATAAACCCCATCCCTGTCCCCCTGTGCCTCTGGGGGGGCTTGGTGGTGAAATCCGGGAGGGTAGTTGTGCCCGGGAAGAAGGGAGGGGTGGTGGGAAGGTGTTCTGAGATTTCATTTTATTTCTCATTACCTTGCTCTGGTTGATTTGTAATAAATTGAGTTAATTTTGCAAACTGAGTCTGTTTTGCCCGTGACGGTAATAGTGAATGATCTCTCCTGTCCTTATCTCGACCCGCGAGCCTTTTGTTATATTTTCTCTCCCCTATCCAGCTGAGGATGGGGGAGTGATAGAACGGCTTTGGTGGGCACCTGGCATCCAGCCAGGGTCAACCCACCACATCCACAGAGCCACAAAGACCCTACTGATGGGACAAGGAGGAGGAGGAGGAGGAGGAAGCCTTCAGCAACCTGCTCAGCTGCTGGTTCCGCAGGGGGAGGGGATGAAGAGTCCTTCTGGCTTCCTTCTTCCCTACTGCTATTGCTGCCCCAGGGCTGTTTGTTCTCCAGCAGGTCCCTGGCAATGTCCTCCCTGTCCCGTGCCTCCTGAAGTCCATCCAAGAGACACTGCCATTATTTCCCAAGGCTGCCAAGCAAACCTGTCCTAGCCTGTGGTTAGAACCAAAGGTCTCCAAAGAGCCCCTGCTCTTCCCCGAACACAGCTTCTCAAAGCATGCACGTCACCAAGCCATCACCAAGACCTTCATCAGCACCTCACTCACCTTAAAATTGACAAGGATTAATTTTCTTGGACTTGACAGCCCTTTTTTCTCATTTCTATCCGCATCAATAAAGCTTCTCAGGAAAAGGCAAAGGAAAGCATTCATAAGTATGACTACTTTTATTTAATGTGCTTGTTCCATTTCCTTCAGTGTAGCTTTTTTTTAATCTAGATTTATGTCTAGATTTCTGCACCGGTAAACCAGCTGATTTTGACAGTGGTATGTGTGACATCAGGTATCAGCCTAGTGAAGAGAAAACAATTATAACATCTGATGCTGTTTGTGAGAGTTTGTTAAGAAGATCACTAAGGACAGGAGCATTTTGACTTCTCTTATTATGGTTTCTCCAGCAACCAGGGGAAATAACATAGGTAAAATTATAGTCCCATCATGCTCCATGTGCTGACAGTACATAATATATAATTGCATGCTTCCTGCCAGAAAGCTCACTTAGTATAATCCTATACAATCTTTTCTCTCGCACTGTTTTAGGTGTTCCATCATTTTCACTGCTTGCAAAGCCCTAAAAATTAAAGAAGAAAACAAAGCCCCTTGAGCTGGTTTTGCTATTGCCTGGCTTTGAGAGCTTATGACAGGACTAATTTAGTTTGTCTGGCAGCAATAATCCTAGATTATTCAAAACTAAGAAGAAGTGGGTGTGTAAATCATGCAGTCTTTCTAGAGAGACTTGGTTTTGCAGTTTGCCAGAATTCTCATCCTACTAGAGGATGAACTTCAATACTTCTAGAGCACCTTTACTTCTGAAAACACTTGACACAGACTACTGATTTCAAAGAAGAGGTGGCAGGCCAGCACCTTTCATTCAGCACGCACTTTCCAATAGCTTGTGCATGGCAGTTTGTCAATGCCATGTGTCTGCCTGTCTGTGTTTTGAGTTGTACTGTCTCACAATTCAAGAACACCCTGGGCTTGCAGAAGGTACTCAGGCGTACCTGGAGTAGCATCGACACTTTGCAGTGACATTTCTTCCCCTGTGACATTTCTTCCCCAAAGGGAAGGCTGCTGGGCTTATAGCATAGCCTGTCCTAGTGTTTGAAAGGAGAGGAGCTGGATAAAGCAATGTAAATGCTTGCAGAATTACCTTCTAACTTGCAGTAGAGGTCAGGATTCAAAGCTCTCATCCTTCCCCTCCACAGCAGCTCCCCAATCTCCATACCCAGTCCTTGCCTTGCCTCTGCCCCACTCAGTACTTTGCGAGTGGGACGATGGAGTTCCTCTGAGATGACTGGTTTGGAACGCAAAATAAGTTCAGCTCCTAAACCCGCAAAAAAGTCTCTGTTGAAACAAGCAGTCTAATTTCTTAAACTCTTTACAGGGCTCTCTGTGAGCCAAAGAATACGTCAAACCTAATGAAACTGCCATTGCTCGGCGCCACAGAAGTCAAATGCAAACTTTTGCTGAGGCCAATGGCACAGCATCAAGAGCTGAACTTCAGCCACTTACCTGTGCATACTAGCTTAGGACATCTGTAGAAGAAAGAAGTAGGTAACAGCAAAATGAAGGTAAACTTGCTGTAAGCAGCAGATTACCTCTATAGGAAGTAAAGATCCTCTGGGGGTGACACAACGGTAAGAGGAGCAGGCAACAGCTTTGGGTACTGCAAAATACTTGTAAAATCCTTTAGGGCTTTTTTTCCCTCCGATGCCAAAGGTGTTCAATTAATTACTTAACACTGGGAGCCAAATGAAGCCTGGTGCTCTGAAACAAGCTTCTGTGTGCCTTTCTGGGGAGGGCCCTGGCACGAGGTCAGGGCAAGGCTGTCTCCTGCGAGAAGCCCTCAGGCTAGCAGCAGCCAAGCCCTGGCTGGGTTAATGCACCCGGCTCGATGACAGGAGAAGGCTTTGCTAAGCCAAACACAGGTCGGACCTGCTCCGCCTGTCCGTAAAGTACCTTGCTGACACCACCTGCCTACAGCTTCCCTGCTCATACTCTGGGATGCTTTTTTGCACGAGTTAAAAATAGTGCAGCCATTGGAAAAATCACTTAAAGGAAAAAAAAAGGGGGGTTGGCCTCTACCTTGCTTTGCCCACTCTGCAGGATGGGAGGCTAAAGCATGAATAGGAGGCAGTACTGGTGATGGAAGCAATCAACTGTTTTTAGACCCTGCCCTTGTTGTCCATCCTCATCTTCTTCTCCTTTGCAGAAAGCTCCTGTTCAGATTTCCTGGACACCTATTTTCACTGAGAACACACACCACATGACTGTGCTCAAGACAAGCTAACCCTGGTCATTGAAAAGAGAGCTTTATTTTGTACTGTATCTTCCATGTTGTTTTTTTGTTCTCATCAGAGTATTTATTTGCAGATCTGTTTCTCAGGTAAATGCTTTTGAGTTACTGCCTCAGCTGTAACATCCAGAAATTGGATATTAATAAAGCAGTTCCCTTTTTCTTCATATAGAGATCTTGTAACCTCTAAAGAAGCAAGCACATCTATTGCTTTAATACACTTCATGAATCCAATCTCCTTTTTACTTTTAGCAGAGAGCAGTTCAGATGTCTTTGGGATGTTCTACATTTGTTTTCTCCTTGTTCTATTTGTTTTCTAGTGACAGAAATTAGAATTACAAGCATTAGCAGGATTGCTCTATTGATTGAGGATCAATACTAGATTGCTTTTCTTCCGACACAGCTGACAGCTCCATCCTCCTCTGACTTCAGAAATATTCACCCCAGTTACAGTCATTTTACAGACTTTTAGCTTAACATTATCATGAAAGGCTTAGCAGACACAATGCGTTTCATACATCACCTCCTTTAATGCTGCCTTTTCTTTCCTGTTGGAGAGACACAGAGGTGGCTGAAAGTGACTTTCTGGGAAAAGTTACAGCTGTAATTCAAACCAGCAGAGGCTTAATGTAATCCACACGTTGCGACAGACTTAAAATAGCACATAAACCTTTATACTACAAAGCTATGGATTTCTTTTTTAGCATAAAGAACTCCAGGTGTTTGGCATCTCTATTTCCAATGTTAAAATGCTGCATGTTGGAGAAGTGAAAGACACACAGTGGTTCAAAAGGCAGCTAGGCTTTGGTCAAAAATACCAAAAAATGACAGTGTAGGTTATGGTATCCCCTAGTCCGGCGCTGCTGCCGACTGTGCCTCCATAGCAGGGCACGTTGTCACAGAGCTAGTGGTTTCTATAGCAGCGAGCACTATATAAAAAGCTTGACTTTTCCTTCACCTAGGTAATCTTTACATGTTGTGAGGAAGTTGGGAGAGAAGAGGCACAAACCTGCATCTGTGCGTGCTGCAGGCAGGCTCTGAGCAAGCATCGCACTGGAGGCTCTCTGGGGATCAGCTGCCCCTGCATTTCAAGACTTGTGTTCCACTGATGTTCTGTAGCTATTACTTTTTCTGATCATTTCTATCAGGGCGGAGGTTCCCAGAGGATTTCCCAATTTTCCAGCCACTCCATATTAAAACCACCTCTGTTCTTTGGCTCCCTGTGCTGATGGGGGCTGTTGCCAGTGCTCACACCTGTAGGCACGGCCCCCCCATGGCTGCCATGTACCACATCCCCCAAAATATTCATCAGTACCACCCCTGCTGCAATACTACCCCAAGACCTCAACTCCTGCCTCCCACCACCCACGACATACCTTACCCCACGGCTCTCTAGCCCTCCCCAGGACTGCCCCATGTTCTGCCTCTCCACCTCTCCAGTACCAGCCAGCCAGTACCCGCTCCGTGCCAACACCGCACGGAGATACAACGTGCCCACCACCCCTGGCCTAAAAAGTGACCCCACTCTGCTGAGCTCATTAGGATGTGAAGATACAGGGCATCCTATACCTGGTGGCCCCTGGTTCCTATATATATAGTCCCTCTGCTCTGTACGCTGTCCAGATTGATTTCAAGGGTTGCACCTGACCCTCAGTTCTCAACCCCAATACAAAGAGATAAAATAACATTCTACAAGGAACATTTCATCTGGTTCGTTTGAGGATCATAGGTGTCAGATTTGCTACTTAGATGATATTTTTAATTTCCAACCATGCATTGGCACATTGCTACATTTAGCACGTTGCTTAAGAACACCAAACAGCATTGCAACACGGCTTCTTGTGCTAAAGCAAACATTTTTTGAACAGTGAACCCGGCTCACAACCACTGGACCTGCTGGTTAGCCCAGTTTTGGTTGGGATTACACATGCTTCATTTGTCCAGTGGTATTATCAGAAGCTACGCCATCAGCTGGCCAGATACCACATTTGTATTTAAATTAAAACATAGATTATCCCACAGTACACACAAACATGAGCAGGAACCGAATCAGAAGCACACCATCACCTACCTAACCCTGCCCTGCTTCCTAATCAGCTTCTCCAGCCGCTCTCTGTGGCAAAATCCATGAGGGTCTCACCAGATACAAGATCCTCCAAAACGGTGACTCCATCCCAGACTGACCCTCCCCTGACCATGTTTTCTGCACCACCAGCTACGTATAAAGGCAAGCCAGCTGAAGGACCAACACGTATGGGTGAAATCTCGAAAGAATAAGGAATGCTTACACTTTGGAATAAAATCTTGCCAATTTGCATATTAAAAAAACCAACAAGCCCAAAGCACTACTAGCAACAGTGTCTTAGTATCAGTTGCAGAAAGGAAAAAATGTCCTTTCCTGGCATATCCTTTAAAGGCCTAAAATCCCCCTGCAGCCAGGATTTTCAGAGGCCCATAACTTACTCTGCTAGCTTTTCTCGAGCAAAATGTCCAGCTCAGCCAATAGAAGTTTTGCTTGAATAAAAGCTATTTCTTTAACCAAAAGGTGAAGAAATTATGAACTGACAGGTTTGGGTTTTCAAACCACACACAGAATTGCTCCCATTAAACAAAGGGAGTTTTAATGGGAGAACTCATATTCTGCCGAGTGCTTACATGAACCTCTCCCTCAGAATTGTCATGCACTTTCTAGCACAATAAATACGTCAAAAAATACACTCTCCCTACTGAGTGGCTGTGATGTATTATTTAGTGGGATCTTTTACAAAATAAATTTATTCACCATTTAAATATTGAGTGTAAATTTGTCTTCAATTTATCTGCATTAATCCTTTTGTTATTAAACCAGTTAGTGTACTGGTTTAGAAAATTCCTCAGGACATAAATATCCACGGCACAGACGTTTATTTGAACTGTAAACAGAAGCTGAGGGTTGCTATGGTGTGATCTTTTTCTCAAAGTCTATTTACTTCACCCAGCTAACAACAGTATCAGTAGTGGAGTCCATAAAACAGAAAGTATAAAGTAAAGAAGCCGTCACACACCATGGCGCTGAGAAGTCCTTATTCTAAGGAAATGAATTTGAATACTCACCATAAACAAAGGTATGTAGAAAATCAAGATAAAGGGTTTTTTTTAGGTTAAAAATGGCATTTTAATCTGTATTTTGTGATAAAAGCTTTAAAAGAAGCAGCAGCTTGAAAAGTCTGCTTTGATTGTCGCTGTTTTCTAGTCCTCTTGCAAAATTGTAGGTTTGTGCAAGTTAAGGTATGCAGCCTAGGTGAATATTCACATTATAGCAAGTTAATGAGACCCTGGAGGAATGGGAACAGGCAAAGAGCAAACAGATACAGCACAGAGAAGCTTCTTGCAAAATCCCTAAATTAGCCTTTTGCAAGAGTATGGTACCATTTTAACAATAGAGCTAGTGCAGGCTATTTCCAAAATGGATATTCTCATTCACCAGCAAAACTTTTGGCTCCTGTGAACAGCTTTCCTACTGGAACCACAAGTATAAGAAATTTGCTGCTTTTTATTTTATGCTAATGGCTTAGGTGGTTTTCATAATCAGACTTGCAAAAAAGGCAGTCCAAACACATCCTTAATCCTCCGTCAGGTTCAAGTATATAAACAAAACTCTTATGAAAGAAGAATGGCTGGAATTAGAAATATAAAGCATATCAAACAGAGAAAACCCACATACCTTCCTCTAACAGAAAACTGGGAATTTAAGTTGTTTTTCTATTAATTCCCCCACCCAACTTCTCCCTTTACTCTGGATAAGTCCCTTTTTAAACAGCAAATAAGTAACAGGAAATATCATGCAATTTAATGCAATCACTTAATAATAAACTTCTTCCACTAATGTAGGGAATGCTTCTGATTCCCACCCAGAGAGCAGGCACCTGCACTATTTTCCTAACATAGGTGTAGTTACACCTTTCCTTCCCATTAAGAAATCTCATTTTCAACATCTGCATGTAGGACTCCATAAGGGTATCTCCACCAACCTTACAGGTAATGGAGGTCTAGGGAACAAGTCTGCAATAGAGGTAGTGTGGATCTGTGGAGCGAAACCAACTGTTGTGAAGGACTTACAAGGACATTTAATCCACCCTGCGGGTCAGGGGCTGCCTGCTCTTTCCTGGTCTGCAGCATTAATACCCATGAGCAGCTGGAGAGTGGGTGCAGCTCGCCTTCCCCAGCAGCAACCCAGGAGTCCCCAGAGCCAGTGTGTTCCAAGACCACCCTGTGGCACAACCCAAAACACAGTAAGTGGAGATGACTGGGAGATTTGCTTGAAAAACACTCTAAACTGGACAGCAGATGTGAATATTGATGCACTTATAGTCATCTACTGCAGTCTGACAGCCAGATGTTCCTGCCTTTCCCTCCCGCTGTCATAGAAAGACACAGGTCTCTTGCAGGTTTGCAAGATCTTCTGGCCCTGCATGGATTTCTCAAGTATCCTAAGGACTTTCTAAATGGCAGTAGATGCCTCTGTGTGTGACTAACTCAACTGACCCAACTAATTTTGCACAGGTTAGTCAATCTTCAACAAATCAGAATACATTTAAAGGATCTTTAGCATGCACAGCAGACAAGAACCAAGATTTGCAGAATGTTCTTTTCACGGTTTAAACTACCAATGATGTGGAATGCTGCAGCATACCATGAAGAATGAAAAAGCACCTCTGAATATCCCTATTTTGGTTGCTATCTTTTTCACTCTTTTAAAAACATATTGCAGCCTCGAGTAGTCTGACCAGAAACCAAGTATGCAGGTAGCCCAGTATCTCAGAACTTTGAGATTCCTGCTGTTCAGCAGCAGGAATGGTGGAAGCTGCAGGGAGACCTCACCTGGCATGGGGTTCTCCATGCTGGGAGGCTGCTGGCTTTACTCTCTGCGCTCTGTCCTGGGACTCCAGACCCTGGAAGTGTTTTGGAAACCCTGCTTCTCGTTCATCAAAGATTCACTGATGTCATTACATTTCAAGATTAAATATTTCAGGTTGAACGGGTCAACAATTTTCCACAATCTCAGTTTTGCTGAAAAGTTTTTTATAATGTCTGCAAGGAAAAGGCTGGTAGATGCACTTATGTCAATGCTGTGATCAAAGCTGGACTTTTAAAGACAGATATATAATCCTCATAGTCCATGTGTGTAGATTATATGGATAATTCACACAAAAAGTAGGAAAAGGTCTTGCCCTTTTCTCATTAAGTGATCAGTTGTAAGAAAGTAGAAATTTATTCTAACTCTGCAACTCTATTTTTAATTGCATAGCTGTCTACTAAGCTTTCTAAACTCAAGCAGTAACCTAAGCAAAAGGTTTCCTAAAAACTGGGTCCTGTCCTGAAAACTGGAATATAGCCCATCCTAAGAGCCAGGCTCCCATTCTCTTCATTATATTGTTAACAGGACCTGTAATGAAGTATCTGGTACAATGGAAGACCGGTCTGAAAGCTTTCCAAAGTCTGTGTGGCTGCTCTGGTCCTAAGGTCAGAAATGAAAGGTTTTCCTTTCATTTGTGCCTTACTGTTTGGATATTTGCATGTGAACTGTTGTACAACTGAGCTAAAAATAAAAAGCTCCAAAAAGACATCCGGGAAGATTTCACATTGTGCTGGCTGCCCATTTCTTCAGGGAGCAGAAGTTTCCAACTCCATAGCAAAACAAAGAAGCTCTCTACAACCATAGAAGGAATAAGGCTCAACTGAACTACAGAACAGTGCAGGTGATCCAAGAAAAGAACGGCAAAACGGACTGTGCTTTCCTGGTACACTCCATTGCTTTCCTTTCTAGGTCTCATGGTGCATCTGCTCTGCTGGGCATGAGCAGTGTATGTGGTCAAATCAGGCAGGGATTAGAGAATGCAGTGACTTTGGTAAAGGTCTGACAAATCTGTGTAAGAAGCAATGTGACCGGTGATCAAATCCTGCTCAGCCTGGAGCAGAGAAGGCTGTGGGGAGATCCAAGAGCTGTTTCCTACTACCTGCAAGGTTATTGGAAAGACACGGCCAGGCTGCTCACAGCAGTGCCCAGTGGGAGGACAAAATAAAATGGGCACAAGTTGAAACAAGAGAGGTTCTGACTATATAAGGCAAAACTTCATCATGAGGACAGCCAAGGGGTGAGCCGCATTACCCAAAAAGGTTGTGCAGTCTCCATCCTTGGAGGCTTTTGAGACCAATGGCATAAAGCCCTGACCACCTGATCTCACAGCTGACCCTGCTGTGAGGAGCAGGTTGGGCTAGAGACCTCCTGAGGTCGCTTCAGACCTGAATTCTATCATCTCCAGAAACTTCCCACCAGATTCTAGCATATTAAAGAAAAGGCTATACACAAACCCCCCTACATCCAGTTATGGGAACATCCTGCCTTTAGGAAGAACTTCCTTCTAATCCCCAACAGTCAGAGGTGGCCAAACATCAGCCTGAAGCATGATTTACCACTGGCTTCTACAGTTAAGAAGGAAACGTACACTAATAGCTGCAATGAAGATGCTAAAAGCTTTGATGAAAACCAGATAAAGCTTGTGATTGACATGTTCAGACAAGGCTTCCCAATTTTAGACTCTTGACAGTTATCCTGAAAAAAACTAAAAGGAAGTAGCTCAATTCTCAGCCAACAGAACTTGCAAAGGCTAAGAATGTTTGAAAACAGCTCCCTTTCATTTAATAGCCAGAGACACAATTTAAAACAAATTTTAGGTACCCCGATTTGAAAACTTTGCCAAAATTGCAACAGAAAATTTTTGGTATCTCACATTAAAACAGAAAGTTAATGTCCTTTCTGAATACGGTGAGCAGATGGTAAATGAAACATTTACTGTATTAAAGCGCAGATCAACAGATAGACTCTTAGCTGCTGGAGGAGACAGCTACGAAACAGAGAATAATCAAAAAAACAACTGAACAGCATCCTGAGCATTGAAATATATAGCGATACACACCTGGAATACTGTAATTTGCAGGATAAAATACTTCTGTAAGTACTACAGTGTGCCAGGTAGCAGACAGAGAACACTGAATCTCTGCAGTATTTATGAAGGCTTCTCCTCGGCTGTTACAAACTGACCTGTAAGCTGTAATGTTAACAGAAACGTATCGCAGGAGCACAGAAAAGCAGGGCTATGCCAGACTCCAGAGGTCAAACTGCTGCCTTAGGTACTTAAGCAGTATATGAAGTATAGCCCTTTCAGAAGTACTTAATTACTTTATACACTGAAATTCTTTTAGACCTGTTAATGAACTGTGCAAGAAAGCAGCAAGGATGAAGAGAATAAAGCCAAGCTTCACTATGCAGTTACCGAGCTCCCTGCCATGGTGAGGCTGTGACTTGAACAGCTCTGACTAATGAAAACAACTTTGGTTGTCCATGCAGTATTGCACTTCTTGACAGGATCTAGCCTCTAAGACTGAAATTATGTGAAATAGCAACTGAAAACATTCCTCAGCCAGTGAGGAACACTTCTTCTATAGTTCTTTCTCCTCAAACCAGATACTTCCAAACACCCCTACTCACACAACAGCTGTGCAGCACTCCCTCCCTGAAATCCCATCACCTTGCTCAGGCAGCAGGTTTAAGCAGAAGACTCTAATGTAACAGGCCTGCATGTTCTATGGAATAGCTGCTGGTTAATATTTTTTTCAAGTAAATAATATTTTTCTAAATCAATAATTTTTGTTTCAAATAAAGCAAACTGCATATCAGTAGCTAATGTACCTTGTAACACTAGAATTTACATTATAAGAAGAGAACAAAAAAACCCACAACAGATTTCTTACAGTCTGCATTACAGCTTTGATTTTATTTTGAAGTGTCAGACTCTGTGTCACTGGAAGCAGACATTCCCTCAGTGGTATTTGTACGCTGCCGACGCAACAGACGCTCGACTTGCCAGGCTCTCTCAGCAGAACTCCATTAAGACAAGAAAGAGGTTTATGTATTTTTATGAAAGCTACAGCAAAACTTAATGCATGAGGCCTTTAATCAAGCAGCTACATAATCGTTTAAAAGGAGTTTTACTCCACACTGGTAGTTTGCAGGATTTGTTTTCATTTTGGCTGCATCCAGTGACCCAAGGCACTCTGCTCCTGCCAGACCAAGACACAGCTTGTCAGCAGGATCTGTCACCTCTGGGCTTTCTAGGGCCCTTGGTGGTTAATGCCCAGGGCCAGTGAGAAAGCACTGCAGTAATGCTCTGCCATCCGTCACTTCTCTGCTGGGTGCTCAGTGTCCTCTGATCGATCATCTAACACCCTGTTCTGCTAACCACTGACATGACCCATCTTCCAGCCCACAATCTTTACTGACTTGACTGATCTTTATCCCTTTGAGGAAGATGATGACAATGCAAATGTCACTATTTGAGGCACACAACACTTCTCATACTGAAAGATTTCCATGTGGGTCTCTGTCCCACTTGCGAAGTGGCAGAGATCTTCTGAATGGTGATCTGCTCTGAAAAGCTGGTCTCCAGAGAGCTGCCGTCTCCTCCAGCTGACAATTTTGCTCCTGCCTCTTACTCACACATGACAATATACATTGCACTTGTGTTTTTAAATGTGTATGTTTCTTAAATCTCTGCAATCTCTCAAAAGCACAAACTTTCTTGTATGAAAATTGCTTTGCTGTCCATCAAATCACTATCACACCCCTTCGAAATTTGTTCTTCAAAGATAATGATATGGCTCTGATCTTCCTTCTTCTACAGGTAGACTTGCTGGGACACAGGCAGGCATACCATGCATCTTCTCCTAAATTCAGCATCAGATCTAGGAGTGGGAGAATCCAGAAATCCTTCTAGCTCCTTCCTCCATGGTCTGAACTGTACAAAACATGGCATGAACATTTGGCAACACAGTCCTTAGAGTTTAGAATACGTAACTTTTGTAGGAAAGTATCCCAACACAGTACTGACTGACGAAAAAACTGCAAACCAACATTGAAGGTATACTGTACAAGACTTGGATGTAAAGGAAAAATCTGGGAAACACAAATGAGCTAAAAAAGATTTCAGATCCTATTCCTGCAAGCAGGACTACGTGGGAAAATGAGGTCAGAGTCTCACTGACTTTCACAGTGCCCATCCTGGACCAAGATGCACTTCCAACCAAAGGAGCAACACATTCATCTCCTGTTATTACTTCCCTTCTGTAACTGATGTATTCTTGTATTTAACGAAGCGATTTCCATTAAGTTTTTCAGTGTTTTGGAATGAGCCTCTGAAGTCCCTGGCTTCCAGTGAAACCTATGAGAACTTCTTGAGCTTTGAGAAACTTCTTACTATAAAAACCAAAACAAATTTTAGAAAAACATCTCAGAAATTGCCTCTGGACAAGGACATTGAATACTGGCATGCAAAACCTAATTTTCTTAACTACTGCCTAATGTAAATGATCAGTTTCGAGAAGTGTGTATTTTAAAAATAAGGCAGTGCATATAAAGGCAAACATTAGCTCAAGTGTTGCATAACTGATACTGCAATACCCTCTTGTGGTCAAATAAAAATGTTTTGTCTGAACTTCTTCCTCCATAAAATGCCTCTCTAGACATCTTTTCCTTTGACGGGGGGAAATAACATATTTTTCACAGATGAATTTGTAGCGTGTATCATCACTTGTCTGGCAACAACAAAAGACTAACCTCAGTCAAGTTCTTCCTTAGAATGATGGGCACCAACACTGCTTGTCAGAAAAACTAATCCCAGATCAAACTCCTAAGCAAAGGCACCATCTCCTACAGTGACATTCATAACTTTTTTCAAGTTTCATGTCCCCAACGAGAAAAAATAAAGATGCTATAATCAATTTACATAGATACATATGGCATGAAGCCACAATAAACACCAACCTATTCTACAGGATGAAAGAAGTACAGAGTAAATCAGTCGTATGAATTCAAATGAGCTCCCTGCTTAAATGCCCTGCATTGTTATAATAAACAGATACTAAACTGGCAGATGGTAATATGAGGGAAACAGCTCAGTATCTGCAGCAGTTCTGCTGGGCTGTTAATCTAGTAAGTGGCCTAAATGGGCTAGTAATATCTAGTAAGGAATCTAGAGGAACGCCCAGAAATTTCACTCTTGCATTCACCTTGATGTGCTCTAATGGTGCATAACCACTCCCTTAATGACTTCTGGTCCCAAGTGAAAATGGGATAATTTTCAAAATTTAGCTCTTAGTGATCTGTTTTTGGAACAGTAGCTACATTTTAAAGTCACATTATCGTAATTTTTTTAAAACCCAACTTATTTAAACAGCCATGATCCTATTCCCATCTATTATTTCCAGAGAAATGGCTTGAACACTATGAAGCATCCAATACTTGCATGTAGACTAATAGCTTACTTTTGTTTAAAGCCTAAAGAAGTCCTAAACAGTTAAGACTTCTTTCTTTTCTGAGGTTGGGGCTTCTCAGACCAACAGATTTGGCTTTAACCTATGAGTTCCCTTTCAGTAAGATGTTCCGAGAGGCACTTTGTAGCCCTACACCTGCATCAAAGCCAAGGTAGGTACAAGTCCTGCCTTTTTGCAGACACCACCCAATGGCAAAGACTTTAAACACCTGCTTGTAATCTTTCCGTCCAGTTTATTCAGTGGCTACAAGTAGTCATTTGGAAGCTACACACTCAGCTCAATAACCATTTTTAGTTTATTATGTTTAATTTGCAGAAATTGACTTGAAGAAAGGATTAGAATTAGAATAACACAAGAACTTTGTAAACAAGAATTAAAAAGTGTTCCATGCACAGGAAAAGACTTCCCATCAGGATCCTTTCCTGACCTGATCAGGAGCTAAAATCCCATGTGCACTGATTAATGCACTGGGTCTTCCAAACATGCCTCGGCTTCCTTTTAAAGCAGCTAGATGCTGCTAAAACCCCATTCTCCAACCAGTTGCACACACTCTAACTTGGAGAGGACTCTGGATCAAATGCAGCAGGATAAGCAGATTCCACAAGAGGAACAGAGACAACTATCAGGACAGGTTGGCAAACAGTTCATTTCTTCAGTTCATGATAATGCTGCGTGGATACATGACTTTTTTTGCCTTTTGGACGAAAGAGATGAAAAACACTGTTTCGGTTTCAATTATCTCAGAAAAACAAGCAAACAAACAACAAAAAGACTACTAAAAAGTCACTCAAACCCAAAGCAAACACTGTGGTTTGAGGTGGAGTTTACCTCTTCTTAAGTTACGTTATTCTGACCTTCAAAGTCAGAATAATTTTTCCAAATATAGAAGTATTTCTTGCTCAAATATGTCTACATGAAGTGTTTGGATTGTGTAGTTGTAACTATTTTAAAAGAAATTATTTGCCAAATTCAGCATGTATTTCCCAATACTGCAAGCAAGTAAGTCTGCCAAAAAAACCCTAGAAAAGTAGATTCAAAGTTCATTAGCATTTACCAGGAAGATGAAGCAAGACGCTGATTTCATCTGGAGCTAATCCACACTATTCAAAAACAAGTTTGTCAAGAATTTCAGAGGAAATTTATACTTAAAATACTCTGCTTTCCAGCAAGGTCACAAATACCTGAGGAAGTGACTTAATACCACAAAAGCCCAACAGGCTGACTGTAAAGACAAACACTGATATTTTGGACACTGTTTTGAAAATTCTAGCTTTGTATACTAATAACCCTTTGAAGTTACTGAAAAACTACTTCTCATAGTTGCTTAATGCCTCCTGCAGAAATCTCCAAGTACTTAAAAAGGACTTTTGATGATCTCTGGCTGCTCTTTTTTTAGAATCTGAAAATAAGGAGCTTTCAAAGCACAGATTCGTTGAAATACCTTATTTTCAACAAACAAGCTCTGCCCCAAATAGAGTTCAAGGCCCCAGCAGCTGTCCCACCGGTCTCCACTCCCTTTCTGGTGAATATTCACGAGTCAGACTTGTTTCCAATAGAGACAGTAAACACACCAGGGAAACCAGCAGTTTTCAGGAGATTTTGCTTCTGCTACATAACGACAACAAAAGTCCTTGTGACATACTCAGCAGCAATCTCCACATCAGCCTTTGCTACTAAACCAGACTTTATTGCTCTGAGGATTTTGAATAGAGGGTGGTCTCAGCTGCAAGCAGCAGTAATCACCTCGTAAGCTGAGAGTTTGCTGGTTACGGCTGGAGATCCGATGGCTTTCAGTAACAGTTGTTTCTTACAAAATTGCCGTTACCATGAAAACTCCCTCAGCATTCAAGCAACGAAGCAAGATAAAGCAGTAGGAAATGAGCATTAAATAAGAGGGAAGTAAAACAGTGCCCAGCACTGCCTGTCAGTGCTGCCGTGCACGTTCATTTTCTGAAAGCACTCCAAATGCTAAAAGAAAACGTTAGGAGAGAAGGAGCTTTGAAAGTGCAAACAATAGCAGGCTAAACTTTCCTAACAGCCATAATATACCTAGCAATACTGGGGACACAGTGAGTCTCAAAATGGACAAGTTGGGAAAGGGTTCTGGATTCAGGAGAAATACCTTGGTTAGGTCTTGGCAACCAGCAACCACACCTCTGGGGCAACCAGCCTCAGCTCCATCTGTGTCTCTCGGCAGCACCCAACCCAGAAGACCTGTCATTGCACAGCCGGCTACTCGGGCCCGGGCAGATGAGCAGGCAGCACTGCAGCAGGACCAGGTTCAACAGGATAAGATCTGGAGAGAGTCTGTGGAGGCTGAACAGAGAGCAAGAAAAATCTGGTAAGTCACTTGTTCCAGTTCATGCGTCTACTCATCTTGACAATGGTACTGATGCTTGATCCAAAGCCTACACTATCAAAGGAAATTTTCTTCTGCAGGGACTTTGGATCAGACTCTAACACCTTTCTTTCTAAGATTATGTTATCTCTGTTTTCCTTCACTGGACAAAATCTATGCTAATATCTCCTGACATGCTGGGCTTAAGCTGAAAAGAGAAGCAAAGAATCACACGCTAAGTATCTTTTAGCTTTATAGAGATTTCCACAATGAAGATATAAATGTGCCAACCTTTCTAATTTATTGCAGACACACTGATATTATCACCTCTTCTCATATTCTTGGAAATGGCTGAAATGGAAGCTGAACAGAGTGTTCTGCCAAAATATGATTTTGTATTCCCAATCTGTAAATCTACTGAACATGCCCCATTGTTAGAGTGTTTCAGCAGACTGAACTGCACACATACAACCTAAGCTTTGACTGTGTATACACCAGTGACCTGAAGGAAACTGAAATTAAGATCCTCTCTGTCTCTGCCACATCTTAAGTGTTTATGTTCATACTTCAGTACACAGCATGAGCATGCCTATTAGAAGAATATCCTTAGCAAAAGTAAAATCAGATCCAACTCCAACTGCAAATTAGCCAAGCTAAAGGAAAGGGAGGAAAAAGAACATCACTCTCAGGCTTTTTTAGAATGGGAAAAGAAACCATCTGAAAACCCTTGTCCTCCTCAGCCTTCTGGAGGAGATACAAATCACAGCTCTGATTTTCCCAGAGATGCATTTGCACTCCTGTCTGGCTTCCCTTTTACCTGAGGGAAAGGCTGACGTCAGGACCCTGATGCATGCAAAGCCAGGGCCGTGGTTGTAATGTATTCTTTCACAGCTGTGTGTTCAGACTCATCCCAAATGGGCCCAGCATGTTCCACGCCCATTCCCTAGCTAAGGCACCAGGAGGGACTCTCTCTCTGTGCATGCACCCTGGGATTCACAGGCATGGATACTGGTGCAAACTCACTTTCATGGGTAAGATAGGTAACACGTCATATAGCTGATGCATGTCCTGCTCTCCAGTTTTAGCTATGAAGACAGAAACTCTTGTAAAAGTGTAGGACAAACACATGAAGGACAGATGCCTAAAGCTGGATTCATCAGACTACATATGCTACAGCCTGCAGAGAACTGTCCTTCAGCTCCACATCCCCATCCCAAAAACAGTAATGGGGAAGGCTGCTATGTGTTAGTGGTCTGACTTGAAGTGGATATAGGTAAATGTCTGAGACCCAAGCATTTCTCAGTAATTAGCACCACCCAGTAACACCCAAATCTGCGATGTTCAAACAGTGGCTAGCATAGCAAGGTAAAAAATTTTAGGACCTCTATGCTGTGCTGCTATACCAAGATATATAGTGATAAACACAACAATCATAAATCAGCTTTTACTTGCACTTAGGGTGTATCTGCACTGATGGGGGAATGCAGCACAGAAATCCAATGCTCGTAGCTCCACATGGTACATGGCTGTGCTGTACAGATGAACTCAATTCAGAAGGATGTACAGCTTCAACACTAGATCAATGAGCTTAGATGTACCACTGTATAGACACAGATAACCAGCTCACAGAGTCAACCCAGGTGTCCCTTGAGCCCTGCTGCAAATACAGCTGTAGTTAACTATTTACTCTCTTGATCTCACAGTACTTTTACAATAGCAGGTGAACTTTAGTTTTCTCCATTTTGGGCCAGGGAAAGCAAAGGACAGAAAATCAAAGGAATTGCCCTGTAGTCCCACACCAGGTATAGAACAGACCTGAAGAGCAAAACTCAGGTCTTTGGACTCAATTTGCTCCTAGCGCTGCTGCCTATCTGCACAAAATGCTCCCATGGCTGTTTGCCTGCAGCAAATACAGCTCTGGAAATTTCTACCAGAATTGGTAAGAGCAGAGTATCGGTCATTTAAAAAATAAGCAGCTGTGTCTTCCTCAAGGCATGGGACAAAAGTTTGCCAGAGTGACTCAGGACTTTGCTAATTTATCTGCATTTGTGCAAAGAATACATTGTGGACATGCTATTTTCATATTCCTTTAGCAAAAAAAACCCACTCCTCATGTAGTATGGGCTCTATATGGGAATAAAGAAAACCCTGGGCTTCACCACAGGAAAGACAGGTTTCAGTACAAAGAGCTTGCAGGTGTAAGAGCTGGCCTGTAAGTATCAAACTGAGCAGTTAAATAGGGATTCAAATATGACCAACATTAACTATTTTATTTAAAGACAGAATATTTTACACTGCATTTTTTACTTCTATTCCAAGGTACCACAACTGGAGTTTCCTAAAGGACTATGACCAAATGGTAAGTTTTAAACAAACACTCAACTGTAATCCAGGCTCTTTTTAGTTTTTCTCAATTTGTGCCAGGCTAATATTTCAAATTGAAGCATACTTAGGCATAATCGGCAAATGCTTTAAGACTAAAATCTTTAGGAAAAAAAAAGACAACTGAAGTGCTTTTCATCTGCTGCTTACGCCATAAAGAAATACAGTATGTGCATGTGTTCAATCTGTTTCAGTATTAACAACTCCATAGAAAGACAAGTGCTAGAACAACCATCTTCCCAGGAGAAAATTTGTAGGATAATGTCATGCTGAAATCCAAGCCACTTACTAAAAATTAAACAAAAACACTCCCACATCATGACCATTCTAGAGCAGGCTAACTTCTGTCCCAGCTGACATTTTATGCAACGTATTTGAAAATTATTCATTTCCCTGTGTTATCCTATTCCCATGTAAGACAAAGTAAAACAATTTTTTTTCCTGTTATTTCTTCCAACAGTTTCACATACATTCAGTATGACATCTTTAAGTACATTCAAATACTAATTTCAAAAGCAAAAGTGCTGATATTATAAATAATCTCAGTAACTTGTATTTTTGTAACAAGCAATGGAAGTAATTCTGAAAACTTATTAACAGTCTTTGTTTCATCCAGGGTAACAAAAAGGAGCAGAAGCCTCTGCCGAACTATATGCCTGTGTTCTCAAGCAAAGTTCCCAACTCAACCAACCAGACTATTGGCAGTCAAATGAATACTGAACTTGGCAGGGCTCTGGTAAACATGGATTACTTCTTCAGCAGTGGAGCACGGAAGAGGAAACTTGAGGGTGAGCTCCAGCTTTCCTAGTGCTTCAGTAAAAATACAACCGTAACAAAGCAAGTTGAATGGTTCTAGCCAACAGACTCCACAGCATGTAAAAAATTCCTCAATCTTTTTCTCAGAGAGACCAATACTACTGTCTAGCATGGACCTTCTTTCAAGACCAAAGATGGATGTTGTCTAACAATGTCTTAGGAGGCAATATTCTTTGTATTTGGGGGGACTGGGCCATATATAGAGTTAGCACTACAGATCTCATCCATCTTCCCATGCAAGTCTACAGTAAGATTGCCACGAACATCAGAAAGAACAAGATTACAGCCAAAAGGCAATTTCTTCCTGAACTTTTATCTCCTGAAAATAAACAGTTAATGAAGACCCACTCAGATGAATCCCAACATAAACAATATACATTCAATTCTGAAAGTCAGTGCAACAAAATGCAGCTGCTTGTTGCATTGCATGGAGTTAGCCAAGGATTGATCAGTCTCTGTCATCTGCATGTTTAAGCTTGCTCTAAAGAATAAAATTTGAGGCACGTGAGACATGTTCTATGCTTTTTCACCCCGCCCTGCTAAGGGAGGGAGACCAAATTTTTTCACACTAGTTTTCATTTTTGTTTCTTTAGATTTGCTGCTCTCAGTTTCCCTTCTCTTATTCTTTTTTTCTGGTTTAGCTGATAGAAACTCATTGACAAGGAAGCAGGCTTTCACATTTTGCTCTGAGGGTGTGTTGTCTCATCAACCTGTCTTACACTCCTAGGACCATCAGCCTTGAATTTAACAGGTTCATAATTCCTAAAATCTGTGGTTGCCCAGAGAAACCATCACCAAGCCAAATCGACACAATACCTAAAGCCTGTTCACTAGTGCATCTTCATTATATAGGTGCAAACTTTGTTTATGACCTTGTTGTTCTGTAGGGAAAAAGCAGTAATCAGAGTATGGAGAGAGTACATACAATATATGCCTTTTGAACTCTGTGTAGCTTCTGTAGGATCATGCTCATTCCTAGGTGGAGATCAACACAGAAGCCATAAGCATTGCCTTGATACAACAGGCTGCAATCCCTCACCAGACTAAGGTGGAGATGCGTATACTTATGTTTTGCAACTAAGGCTATTTGTTTTTATTAGACTTCAGCAGCAGAAAGAGTTCAAAAGCACAAGAGGTGGTATGGAAGAATGTGATCACTGTCAACACCCGAGTGGTCTCTGGAAAAAACCAAAAAGACGCTGTAGAAAGAAAAGCCAAATCTCACTCACTGAAGCCACAGCACCAGGCAGTTCTCCTCCTGGCTTTCTCAACACAGTGAGAACTGGAGGATTAAGGCTTTTAGGATGACAGCTAGAGAAGGAAGACCACATCATGCAATCAGCCCAAGTGAGGAGGACTGGTTCCACTCTGTGCAGACATGAATTGCGATAGACAACTGTGTTCAGGCACACCAAATGGGAACCTACTCTTTAAAAAAGATACCTTCTTGTTCAGATAAAATGCTTTCTGTTCTCTCCTGTGAGCAGAAAACTGCACCAGGAACTGGTTTATCTTCAAACATCTGAAGGAGGGAGAGGAGATCAAGCCTTTCCTTGTCCCCATGTTGTTCAGAGCTTCTTCCAAAAACTGCACAGGCCACTCAGAGGTTACATATTTATTGGTGATTGCATAATACTGAAAGTCATTACACTTGCATGCCTTACTCTGAGACATACTGAGTAGCCTCATGTCTTGCTGTGGGTCATAAGCTCTACACTGAGTGGCAGATGTCCAGTATCTGTCAGGCTCAGGCTCCTTCCTATTCAGGTAAGAACATTTCATTTATAAAGCATGGGGATTTTGCTTTTTGGCATGAAAGCACACAGAGCTCCATGTTTCCTAACCTCCAGATGGCACTCAGTCCACATCCAAGTGATCCACTGAAAAGGACACTAAGTTATAGCAAGGCAGTGTTACACAATTCCTTTTTAATTTCAAGGGACATTAAATAATTCCAGATTCTTGACTCTGTTTGCTGTGTGTGAATCCAGAGAGTCCCTCTCCCAGAGAGTTCCCGCAAAATGGAGGGTATGGGAAAGAGGATGGCCTAAGCAGTGCACAATTTAATCCTCCCACTTCACTTAGCACTGGCATTGTTTCAGCTGAAGCACTTCTTCCAGTTTTGGACAAGACCTTCCATGTCTTACAGTAAAAATGTGGGCCACTAGGCAGAGCCTAGAGAAGCAGTGATGGTAACTGGAGTACGGGAAGATACATCTTATGAGGAAAGATTAAAAAGACTGTTAAAAGTTTAACCTGAAGAGGAAAAAGCAGTCTGGGAAGAGGATAGCAGTCTTTAGATACATGCAGAGTTCTGAAATGAGAAAAGGAATAATTTGCACTTCATGTAAGTGGCAGACAATAGTAAAAATAACAGGCTTTAATTATAGCAAGGAAGAATCATGTTAACTTTTTGGGAAGCTAGTAGTAAGGCTAACACAGCACTGAAATAGATTCCCTGAGGAATCTCCACCTTTGATGGTTAAACACACACATCCGCCAAGAATGACGTATTTAATAGAGTTTATCTTTTAGTGTATAAATTGAATGACCATCTGAAGAGCTTTTCACCAGTTCTCTGACTATACCAGTTGGGATCAGAATACACTTTGCAAACATGATTTTTCACACACATTCAAAAAGAATAGTAAAAAATCCTTTTTCAATTACACCAGGTTAAATAGATTGCACCTCTAAAATACAGATTAATCGCCTGATTTTTTGATAGAAAATATATTTCTAGTTCTTCTAACTACTCATAGAAAATGCTTTTCACAAAGTCTAGACATGCTTCTCTTAATTGCACACATCTGAGAGGCTTGACTAGTGCCCTCCTGACAGCCATGTAAGAACACTTCTCAAAGAGCACATTCATGTCATTATGTCACATGTATGAATGCTGACAACTAATCTTCTTTCAACAATTTCAGGAAGCCTTTATTAATGAAGTGTAGTCCTGATTGTGCCCTTAATCAGATAAAGCACCCGTTGAGATGCCAGGCAGTTCCTGCACTGGGTACTTACAGTGATTACATGTATACAGCACAGTAAGACCCTCACACACTGCTGCACTCCTTCTCAGATGTACTGCTTTGCACAGGTCACTTCAGTCCAATAGATCACAACAGGAAAGACTGTAGGTATACCTGAAGTGGAGCCAAAATATGCAAGGATTTTTGGCTTAATCATTGAAGCACGCAACCTTGGAAAATGGAGCTCTGTGCCTTCTTGCAAGACCACTGCAACCCACAACTGTACTGCCTCTTTTGATGTGGAATTAAGTTAATACTTTGACTTTCTGATACTGGTGGCAACAACTGGATAGGAATAGCTCTGTTCACCCCCAAAACTCCAGTTCATTCCTATTTCCTGATTAAATCAACAGCAACACTTTGACATCTTAATGAGTATCTCTAAGGGGAAAGTGACTGTTTAGAGAACAAAGTTTCCCATGTAGAATAGATCTGATAATCCACGTGATATGGGAACATTGTATTGCACTGGACACCTTATTTTGTTCAATTATTACACTTCGTTTGGAAATGCAAATTATTTTATGCTGCTGCAGTTAGGCCTCCTCTGGTACCCAGTGTTATGTTTCCAAAGTTAGTTTGGATCTTTCTACCAGATACAGTAACCTCCAGAAAGGCCCTCTGGGAATATCCAAGGCCCTAATCAAAACTGCCTTAGCATCTGCAAGTAGAAGGCAGCAAACAGATATCCCCTAGATGCCATTTGCATCCCAAGTTTAACAACCATTTTTCTTTTACCATAATTAACTTTGCCAACTAATCCTTATTTACACAAGCAGAGTCTCTTGGAAAGACTGGATGAGATGGCAACAGCATTGAAATCTGTAAATAATCAGTGGAAATTCCATTTATTAAAGAGATTGTGTAAATACTAAACTGTGTTGTAAGCTTCTTGTAAAGAGTTCTTATGATGTATCACTTGTGCTTCAGTTTTACAAGCTTTTTTCCCTTTTGCTGCCAGATCTCAAACAATAGATTATACATGTTTAGACAATTCATTTTCTGCATTTCTTTCAGTTAAAGAGCACAAGTGGGTAGCTATATTAATTTAATTCTTCAGTTAGATACACTGCTTTCTCTGGTGGACTTTTAAGGATTGTTAAGATTAATTGTAACTTGGTGCATTGATGCTTCCAGTGCCTCCAAATTTTGTGTGTTCTCATGTTGAGTTCCGCTTGTAATAAAAAAGTGTGAAAAATATATTTTTTAACAAAACATAACATATGAAACTTCATATAAACCTGTATGTCTCATACTTTTAGACTAGTCTTTGTATATAGTTGCAGGTGGCATCTTAGCTATAAAATTTTGTTTTATAAGATCAGTGATGACTAAATCCAACTGTGTTTCTTAAAAACTATTTAAAACTGTTTCTTGTCCTTTAAATTACTCTAAAGTAAGCAACTACTAAACGGGTTTTCCGACAAAGGAGGTCTTCTCATTCTGTGAAAATTACTGCATAAACAGTAAGATTCCTAAACAGGGAAGGGAAAGGATAATTATCTGTGAACATTAGATGGACAATACTGACAGTCCAGGCATCATCATATGTTTGTATGTATTATGTACATACACATTCATGTTGTTTGCTTTCTATAAAGAACATTCTACAGAACAAAATTTCTGAATTGAAGTTCATCTTAAAGCAGACAGTATTTTTCTGAAGTGGGGTATTCTTTTGTTTGTTGGTTTTAGAAATCAACAATAATTTGTTAGGGCTTCACGCTGCTTTTCCTAAATCCTGCCCAGACAGAAACCAGTAAACCTTTCCTAAAGCAGGATGCCACTCTTAAAAACTCTACTCACTACTCTGAATCCATGTCAGGTATGCTTTTCCCTCTTCAGAAAACTTCATGTTTGCTTGGATGAATTCCTTGAAACACTGATGCTTCTCCAAGAAACGCAGAAGTTCTGCCAAAGGCTGAAGAGGCGCTTGCACAGTTCTGTCAATCACAGCTCTGCCCACAGCCCTCTTCTGTCAGAGGGCACAGACGCCATAGAGTGACTTCAGCTTGTAACCTTCTCAAAGCCTCTCTCAGAAGCTGTATGCATCCACAAAACCACCAGTACTTAGAAATGGAATTTCCAAGTATCTGGGGTTACAGCCTCACCTCAGCACAAGACCTTCGTGCTAGGTTGATGGAGCAAAACCACCGCAAATGTCTCTTAACTGTCTCTTTACCTGGGGAATGCCCAGAGGAAACTCTATTTTCCGCTTTTACTAATGACCAATTATCATCACTGGATATATTTTATATAATCTGTGAAATAACAAATGTATTCGTGCAGTAATTCTTATTTCAACTACAGGTATTGCAGAGAAAGAGAAATAAACCAAACCAACGATGTGGCATAGCATCTACAACTATCACAATGCTCATTAGCAGCTACATGATTATCTCTCTTAAAAGCCAAATGGATGGAAAACACAATGTTTACAGAAACTCTTCTATAGCAAAACTTAACAAAATACTGATACATTGCTAGCATTGTATTACCACAGGGCTACCAAACTGATTTTCACTGAAAACATAAAAGCCATGGGAAGAAATCAACGCATGGCAGTGTTTCAGATCTGGTGAGCTGATGGTTTTCTTTACTGGAACAAGCATGATTATACTGTCGCTGCTCCTCAGTGCTGACAGATACATTTGCATGCTCTGGGAGAATCATAAGACCTCTAGCAAGAATGCAGGAGGCACCACACACCAGGACATTAGTAAGGGCTGCCATAATGTACTCACACTCTCAACTCTTACCAAAGCCTCTTATATGAGTAATTCAGATGTAAGCATGGATCTAGAACAATGCCAGTTCCAGATCCAAATGCTACAGCTCAATCCCCTCTCTGGGCTACAAGCTCAATGTAGATTTTCTATATAAAAGTGACAATTCTAAATTTAATATGAAAATCAGTTTAACAAGTCCCAGTACAAACTAGTTAATATATTTTCCTTCTCCTTTGCTCCTCCCAGTTCTTTGGCTTTCTTAGGTTTTGGGTTAGGTTTTTAAGTCTGTGTTTGGTATTCTAGGCTCTTTCAGTACTACTTTTTAGCTAACCATATTATTTTAGATAACATGCCATTACCCAGAATGGCCTTCAGGCCTTCAGTTAACTGAATAAACCATTTCACAGAGCAAACACTGAGTCAACAGGGTTTGAGGGTTTTTTTGCTTACAGTACTTCCATTCAATTTGTGATGCTTCTGTTCAGCCTAACATGAAGTAAACCTTATATAAATACAGCCATATTTTCAGTTTGCCACAAATATACATAACATACCGCACGCAAAACCAATGAACTACATGCAACCTCCAATGTTTCATTTATACTCCTATCATGGACACTTGTACAACATAACCTCAAACACGAAGTACAAAGGGATCCCTTGGATCCCTTTAGTAAGAGGAGGTTCTTCAAATCAGTTGCAACACTGTCATTCTGCCACCGAGGAGTCTCTCAGCCCAGAGATATCCTTCCACCTCATGGCGAGCTTTTGTGACAGCTCTGCATCAGTCTTACCACCCAAGTCAATAGTAAAACTCCCAGTCCTTGGGCATTACAAAAGCGTTCAGCAAATACAGCCAAATACAAAGAGTAGCTAGAATCACAGTCATCCTTTTTTTTTAAAGTCTTGATAATTTTTACCTTGCTTTTACCTTGATGCCTCCAGCGGTAGAATGAGGCCTCAAATATGCAGCTTGCATAAGGACCAAGTATGTTAAATCAGTTATATTGGCCAGAAGGGACCTCTGGAGGCCTCTAGGCCAATTCCCTGCTCAAAGTAAGGCCACCATTGATGTTACATCAGGTTGCTCAGGACCTGGTCTTGCTGACTTGTGAAAATCTCCAGAGATGGAGATTCCAGAGCTTCTCTGGCCCCTGTTCCAGTGTTTAGCAGTACTCCAGGTGTGCTCTCACAAGTGTTAGAGAGGAAAGACCACTTCCATAAACCTGCAGGCTACCCTCTTGCTAACACAGCCCAGGATGAAGTTGCCCATCTTGCTGGCAGACCACAACGCTGACTCACATTCAACTTGTTGTCCCTTAGAACCCCCATGTCCTTTTCCTTAAAATAGCTTTCGGTCCTGTTGGCCCCCAGTCTTTACTGATGCAAGGGGTTACTCTGTCACAGGCGGCTTTAATTTTTATTACACTTCATCAGTTTTCTGTCAGTCCATCTTTTCAGCCTGCAAAGATCCCTCCAAGTGACAGTTCAACTGCCAAGCGTGCTTAAGGCTGCCAGCAAGGTGGTACTATCCACAGACCTGCTGAGAACACAATCCACCCCTTGGCCAGGTTGTTAATGCAAAACTCTAAAATAGTATTGGCCCCTGAGAAACACCACCTATAATTTGGCCACCCGCTGGATGTCAGTCTGCTAACAACTATTCTCTGAGCCTAGCTGCTCAGTTTTCCACCAACCTTGTGGTCTTCCCATCCAGCCTGTGCCTCCCCACCTTCACTACAGGGATGCTAAGTGAGACCATCTTAAAGGCCTTGCCTAAAGTCAAGGGAAATGACATCCACTGCTCTTCCCTCATCCACCAAGCCAGCTCTCTCAGAGAAAGCACTCAGGGTGACTGAGGCACAGAATTTGCCCTTGGTAAATAAAACTGGCAGTTCCCAGTCACCATCTTGTCTTTCACACACCTGGAAACAGCCAGAGGAGGCCATTATGGAGGATTTTATCCATAATTTTCCTAGAAACTAAGGTTAGGTTGACCAGCTAAGCTCTGGATCCTCCTTCCTGCAAGATTTGACATTTGCATTTTTCCAGTCATCTGGAAATCTCCTCTGATAACCACAACCTGCCAAAGATGAAAAATAGCCAGTGGCCTTGCAATAATGTCAACCAGCTCCTTCAGCACCCCTAGATGCATCCCATCTGGTCCCACGGAGCAGCCTTTGTAGTTTGCTTCTGTGGTCCCCAACTCTGTCCTCCATCATGGTTAGTATTTCACTGCCTCTGACTGTGCCACTAGGCTCAGGGAACACGAGAGGCTTGTGAGCATACCTTGCTAGTAAAAACTGACACAAAAAATGGCACTGAACACCTTGGCTTTTGCCATGTCATTCTTAAATACGTCCTCTACCTTGTCAAAGCATGTGCCCACATTTTCCTTCATCTTTCTTTTGTTGCCAAAGTAATTGTGGACACACTTCTTGGTGTTGTTCACATCCTTTGCCAATTTCAACTCCAGCTGAGCTCTGAACTCCATCCCCACATGCCTGGGCAATCCTTTTGTATTGCCTGGGTAGCTCATTCCTGCTTCCATCTTCCAAACCCTCCCTTTTGGTGTCTGAGCTGAGGCAAGCACTGCCCATTTGGCCAAGCTCTTCTTCTGCCATGCTTGTTCAGATTTCAGCTCACTGGGGAAGACTGGTTTTGTGCTACAAGCATGGTCACCCCCCACAGCAATTTCCTGAGGGATACAGACAGGCAGGTTTCCTGAACAAGCCCAATTCTATCCTCCTGAAGCACAGATTCCTTATTCTGCTATTTGCCTTCCTTACTTCTCTTGGGATCTTAACTCTAAGATCCTGTAGTCACTGCTGCCAAGGCTGGCCTTGACCTGTACATTGCCTTCTAGTTCCTCCTCGTTTCTGAGTAACAAATCCAGCATCTGGGTAAAAAAAAAAAATGTTCTTGATGCCCCACAAAAATTAGTTAGACTGCTTTTACCCCACCAGGTGGCTCCTCCAGATGTCAGAGCAATTTTACATTCTGAAAGAAGCCTGGGCCTACAATCACAAACTTTTTTAGTTATTTAAGGCTTCATCTACTTCTTCTTCCTGACCAGGCAATTTATAGCAGATGCCCCCACAATGTCACCCATGCTGGTGTCCCCACCGTTCCCGACCCCTCAGATCTCAGTTGGCTCCTTGCTCACTCCGAAGTGGAGGAAAGCTCCAGGCTTTCCTGGATTTCTATCTGTTTGTGTAGAATACAACTTCCACTCAATTCCCTGCCTGCTTTTCCAAAAGAGTTTGTATCCTTCCATCACAGCGCTCATCATGAGCTATGCTACTCTGTCCCCGTGATCCGAAAGAGGTCACAGCTCTGCAACTGTGCTGATACATCCAATTCCTCCAGTTTCTTTCCCGGGTCACGTGTGTTCACACAGCGTCACACCGCCTTCTCAGGGCAAGTGAACAAGCCTCCTGTGGCCTCCTGTCCCTGGCCAACGCTGTCCACCCCCAGCCTTCCTCCACACGTCTCGTGCGGGTTGTCTCCACCCCCACAGGTTCCCCAGTTGTGGAACTTCCTTTATTTTAACCTGGAGCTTAAAACACCAATTATCTATGAAATGAACTATTCCCTGCTAGGATGGTAGGCTGTGGAAATAACAAGCAAGAGAGCACTTTCTGCATTCCTTACAAAACCACAAAATTCAAGGCATTATTTTGCTTAAAAACTCAACTATGATAAGCCAACATCATTATTGGAAAAAAATTCCTGGTTTGGCTTGTTGTCTTCCATTATTACAGAAAGATTATTTTCCTTCTGTATTTTTTTTAATAGAAATCAACATTTGCATTCCTATTTGAGGTGCAGCAGTGTTAAACCACTTCCCATCTGCTCTGAAACAGGCAATCAGCACTATAGATTCAAATGTAATGAATTCATTCACTGAACTGTAAAGTGGTTCTGCATTCTGCTGCAACTTAACAAGAGTCTGAAATTTGATATAAAACTGAATTTCTTAAATTTTTTTGTCATACCTTAAATATTTCTGATTATTTTCAGATTATCTGAAATGACAGACACATCTATTACTCAACCCTTTTTTCAAGTACACAGTACTCCCACAAGGCTGAGAACTCAGTTGATCAAGAAAATCTTAGAACAGTTACTATGTTTATTTTTTTTTTCTTTTAGAGATTATTGTGTTTGAAAAGCTTGATTAATTTGAATTATATTAACAGAAACACAGTTTTTAAATTAAAATTCCATATTGGGGGGGGGGCATTTATTTCAATCAGGGTTTTGAGGTTTTATGTAACCTACATACATGCTTCTTTTTTTTTTTTATGACTGAATTATACAGAGGGCAACATGATTTAAAAATTAAGCATTAGTAATATTGTTTTAAAATATCACTAAAGGTATGTAGAATGAACGTAATAAACCTGTTTGTCAAATCATATTACCAAAACAAAACAATTTGTGAGAAATGCAAAACAGCTGAAACTAAACCGTGTTACAAACTATTAATCATACAGAAATCCAACTTTCATTAAAATGAAAAAGAATTTTTATGCCTGCAAATAACGCCTCGTGTTAAAGAAATTATGCGGCAGATAAAAATCTGAATTAATGGTACGAATTTGACACTCTGCGGTAGTCCTGGCCATATGCAGGCATGAAAGAGCCAAGATTCTGTATGTGCGTGATTGGTACAAATGTGTATTCCTTGGATAATTGCTCTTACTTGCGTCTGACAAGCTGATAACGACAAAAGCTTTAAAAACGGCACTTTACCATTTTTGTGTATAACTGTGTATGGCGGGTAGGTGTATATTCCAAAGAAATTGCTCCGTCTTCAGTAACATGACATGCCCAGCATTCAGGAACTTTTAATTTTGTTGAACTTTCTTTCTGTGCAACCAAAAACGCTGCTGTCAAAACTACACCATCCCTACCAGAGGAATTAGCACCACAGCGATCCAGACAGTGTGACCCGAAAAACGCAGGAGCTGTGGCACTGCAGACTCCGCTTTGGGGGAGAAAGCCCAACTCCAGCCTGCCTGCAGCTCCAAACCGAGAGCGGACCGACACTACTCCTAGGCGAACACAAACCGTGGCTAAGGTTTTGCACCAACCCAGCATCCGATGACCACTGTTTTGCGGGTTTTGTTTAAGGTAACACAGCGTAATTTCAGGACCCAGGCTCTCGACCCGGCGCTGAGCGTTTCTCGGCCCTCACACGGAGGAGCGCTAGCTGTGGGTAGGCCTCGGTCCTCGCTCCGCTCCGCTTCCCCCCTCAGCGCGGCGTTCGGCAGCACGCCCGCACGGGGAACGGGGGTGACCGGCCCCTTCCCCCGCAGGCTGCCGCCAGGAAGCACTCCCCCTCCCGAGGACGGCGCGCCGGCCTCCCGGGCTTGCCAAACCGCCCGGCAGCGCGCTCAGGCGCGGCGAGGCCCTGGGAGGCGGACGGGGAGCGGGAGATGCCCGCCGCCGGGCCCGGCTCTCCTCTCCCCGCAGGCCGGGCGGCCTCCGCGCCCCACGCCCCGGGCAGCGCGGCCGCCATGAGCGCTCCGTGACGGCCGCCCGGGCCGGGCTCCCCGCCCCATTCCACGCCGCCACGCCGCGCCGCGCCGGACCGCAGCGCGGGTTCCCCGTTCCGGGCAGCCGCGGGCGCGCAGCGCGGCGGGATGGCGCCGGCGCTGCTGGCCTTGGCCCACTGGAGCACCTGGGCGGTGTGCGCCGTGATCAAGCTGCCGCAGCTGGCGGCGGTGCTGGCCGCCAGGTCGGCGCGGGGGGTCAGCGTGGGCAGCCTGCTGCTGGAGCTGGCCGGGTAAGGCGGCGGGGCGGGGGGAACCGACACGGGACGGGGGGACACGGGGACAACAGCGAGCCTCCTCCCCCCCAGCCCCCGCTCCCGCCGGGGGGCGCGCGGCGGGAAGAGCCGTTGGGGTGCGGCGGCACCGCCTCGCCTCAGCCGGGCTTCCCTCAGCGGGCAGGCGGGCCCGGGCCGGGCCGGGGGTGGGGGCGGGAAGCGTTTCGGCGGCAGTCTGTCGCGAAGGTCCTGCCGTCACAGCTCTGAGGACGTGTCGAGCGGCTGCTCGAAGGGGGCGGCGAGCCGTCCTTGCTCTCTCCGGCTGTGAAACCGCTCCTTTTTGCAACTGGCGGTTAGCCCCCCTGCTGACTCCGGGTACGCCTGTCGTGTGCGGGTGCCGCGTCCTGCCTTCGCGGGGCGCACAGGCGGTCTGGAGCCGAAACTTCTGGTTTAAAGCGTTTCAGCGCTCTTGGTTAAAGCGAAAATCGGCTTTTTTAACTTTGCCAAAGCCAACCTGGGCCACCCACGTAGCTGGAGACAACACCTACTCTTGGGTTTAAGCCATGTATTTGGGTTATTAACTGGTCCGTGTGCCCTGTCGTGCGGGTAGTTGTACCAGTTAGACAGGCTTCTGTCACCCAAATAAGTAAAACATAGTAATTCTTTAAGAAAATTACAGACCGTCTCAAACTCCAAAGATTTGTCAGCCTGTAATAAGCTTACATGGGCTAGACTTATTAAATCTTACTTAAAGAGGCTTGTATGGAATGAAAGATAAATAAACTGCCTGCATGGGGCACAAGCATGTGAGAGAAAATACCTTGAAGAGCCTTGTGGTTGCCAAACAGAGGGATGGATGTGGCCAGAGCATCCAGCCAGATGGCTGCTAGCTCTCGGCACCAAGTAAAAAGGGGCTTTTTATTCAGAGAAATCACTTCACAAAAATGGCAAGTTGTTTCTGAACGCGCCTGTGCCTTGTCTTCAGCTGAAAGCACAGCTGTCGAGCCCAGCCTGGCGCTGCCGAGGCTTAGGTGTACAGACACCCTTCTGCACGTAGCTGTGCGGAAACCCCTGCTCTCCCCTGGGGCTGTTCACTGCCCGTGTTTCCCCGTGGCACTGAACTCCTGTTGTTGCTGTTTACCCTTAATACACCTTAGAGTGAGCTAAATTCTAGTGCCAGCAGAGGTAACTTACCCCACAGCCCCAGCCAAAAAGCAGCGGTAGTATTTTAAAATCATTCATGTGTTTTGGCGTGCACTGAAAAGGCTTCCTGAGTGATGTTTCAGATGAGCATGGAGAAGCCATAAATGCCTCCTCAGCACCTGCGTGATAACTGCAGTACCCACACCGCTGCAGGTTCTGCACCTGCTCAGGGCAAAACTGTTTTGGAAGAGTTGCAATGAGTCTTTTTTGAAATGTGTATTGGGACTGTTTATTTAGTAGGACTATTTATCCTGCAGCCTTTAAAAACTTTGAGTCCAGCTGCAGAGAGCTTTGGGGCTACTGGTGCAAACTGGGATGGCTCTGCAGAGCCAGCATGCAGTGACCTGGTAGAAGAGTGATGCAGAAGCACGGTGCTGATGGCAAGGAGTCTAATTTGACTCTACAAGAAATAAGACTTCTAGGAACTTCAGACATTTAAATTCTGAATACTGTAAAAGGCAGTTCCTTACAAGGCAGGCGGTTCCTTAAGCCATCTTTCTATGCCAGAAACCATCAATTTTTCCTTACATAAAAACTATGCCCTAAGAGACCTTTCTATTTTCTCTGCAGCCTTGAAGTTTTTGTCTAACCCCATGGACTTGCATGAAAGTTGAAGAAAGTAAAGAAAAAGTGATAAAAGTTCAATTCCTTTTAGATACTATATTGTGGGATGGCAGGAAAGAGAATTGCCGTTGTTTGGTACACTTCAGAACAGGCTCTCAGTCTGACCAGTACAGCTACACTGGGCAATCTTGTAACAGCGTAGTCTAGACAGCTTGGAAGATGTTTTCTACTCATGTAAAACTTGCTTAATGTATAGATTGGACTACAGACATAAATAAAGAAATCAGAGTTATCCCAGAGGTGCCCAGGCAATTGCAAGGAGAAGGTATCTTCTAGGTCTGGAAGCCTTTATTTCTTTCTCATCAGTTGTAATTAATAAAATTATGCCTTACACACTGTGACACAAAGACCTTGACAAGAAGTGTGGGCAGCTTTCTACCTCTTACTCTATTTGAGGGTGACAAAAATAGACTATGGAATCATCATGCTTGCACTTTGTCTTCATATTTGTTTGATCAGTTTGACAGCTACACCTATCTGGAGCCTTTCGGCACAACCAAAGCAGGAAAAAGAAGTTGTGAAGGAGCTGTCCTGTCCCTTCATGCAGTCACGCTGTTTTGTGTCTTTCTGTTCAGTTTCCTTGTGTTCCTGAGGTACCAGATCTATTATGGTTACCCTCTGCAGACATACCTGGAATATCCCATCATCATTGCACAAGGTAATTTTTTTAAGCCATGTTTTGGAAATAAAGCAGGGCTCACTCAGCACTCCAAGGCTCTGCAGATAGGTACAGTACTCCACTGCAGTGATGTGAATCCATTGACCAATTCTAGCTGGAGTTGGGGGGAAGAGGGAATGAACATCTCAAATATAATTGAATTCTTACAAATTTTATGAAAATAGATGGTCAGGTAGAGGAGAAAGATCTAATTAATACACATATGGTGAAGTTGCAGTGTAAGCTCATCCTTTATCCAGTGACTCCAGGTGGGAGAGAAGCACTATAAATGCTCCAGACTCTTTACGAAAAGCTTCGTTTTGGAGCTTGCAGTGTTTTGGACATGAGTCAAATTTGAGAGATAAAACCTGTAAGAAAGCAGTTTCTGCAGACATGGTGTCCAGTGGTACTGTCTAGGATTACTTCTGGGCCCCCTCTCTCCCTTCTGTCACGAGCAATCTTTTATTTATTTCAGATGTCATTCTCCTTTTGTTTATTCTGCGTTTCAGTGGAAACATGAAACGAGCTGTGTTTTATGCAGTCATGTATCCTTTGAAATCTGGGAATTTTGGTTTATGTAGCTTGCTTGGTAGTTTTCTGCATAGCAGCTATGTCATCGTTTGTTTTGTGCTACCATTGTAAATCATTTTCAGCCACTTCTCAACATGCATTCCACATTTCACATGCTGATTTCTGGGATCACAGTGAAATCTATCCAAGAAGTAAGCTTTATATGTAGCTATGCTTTAGAAGGCCCACAACTGGTAAGGAGTAAGAGCAATTCTTAACTTACATCTTTGCTAGAGATGCAGGGTGGAAATGATGAGTCTTTTTTCTTTGATTCCTACCCATGCAGATTGTACTTGCCATGATGAACACAGCAGTGTATTGTTTTGGTTTTTTTTTAAATAGGATTTGGGCTTAAATCTCAAGTCATGTGCTTTGGAGCAGCTATTGAGAAACTCCAGGCACTGTTCAACCAAAGACAGTGTGAAAAATAGGAACACTTAGTGTTTCAACCAGTGCTTAATATATTTTATCTAGATTGTATGGTCTGTTATAAAGTTTCAATAAGATTATTTCCAGATGTTTTAAAAAAATCTAATTCCCCAGGCAGTTTTGAGAGCTTTGGTATGCTAGAATTTTCAGTGCTATGAAACTTAACATAATATAAGATTGGGGGGGGGCTGGTACATGCTAACACTGCGGAAGTGGATAATAGACCTGGCCATGGTAAGTACTGCATGATTATTTGAAATTAGGTCCTCATATGAAATGACTTTTTTCTGGAAGTCTTTATCAGTGAAATCTCTCCTTATATTTGTCCTTGGAATAATTCATCATTTAGGTTAGCTTTCAGAACAACTAACCAGTTTTCAAATATAACTGATTCTCACTTATATGAGTAGCTGGAAAACATGGCACTGGCAATAGAGACTCTATGGAGAAAAAAAAAAGTTATGTTCTGAGGTAAAGCTGTTAATTGTGGTGCCTTAATTAACTAGCAATGGTTTAAGATGTTCAAAAAATATTGCCTCTTTAGTCCTAATGTCATAATCCTGATTAATAAACCCTTAACATGAGAGGAAAAGAATAGAGCATCAGTCAAAGCATTTGAAATAGGGAATGTTAAGTCTTTGACAAATTTTTTTTTTTCCCTTTAGTCCTAGAATTTTGCAAGAAAAACATCATCTGATAATGCCCTATGTAGGTTAAAGATGGTCTTTGCCCTTTTTGTCAGAAGAGAGAAAGTTAAATTTTGAGATTAACTGGAGCTGCTAATGCAAAAGATGATACAAATAGGGATAAAAGCTTCTAAGCCTGCTGCCGATCCTTACTTGCAAGGGAAATCCAGGCACACCACAAAGACCCATGTGGAGAACCCCTCTACCCACTGCCTTTGAAAAATCCCCCTTAAAGGATGACAGAGAGCAAATAGTCTGCTCCCTTCATTATTTTTTCCCACCAATTGGACTCATTTTCCACACATTCTTGTCAGTTTTCTCATTCTTTTATGGTTTAGTTTGCCAGACATAATGGTAACAGATGGTCTGAATCAACCTTGCTGTTTAGACTAGATCAGTCTCATTTTAGCTAACTTTCATAAACAGTTTTATGTAGCAGGTTGAGAGGCTTTTTTATTTCTTTGCTTCTTATTGTATTTGCCTCTATCAAGCATTTGCCAACAGCAGCAGCAATTGTTGTGCTCTTTGAGTTTCTTTCTGGGCAGCACCTCAGAAATCACTCCCTTGCTTCTGGCAACTTCAGTTTTTTGCTTCACGGTTCCTTAGTAAGAAACTGAAATGCTTGGATTACCAAATGCAGAAAAAGTACATTTTTTTATTTTTATTCTAAATGCAAAAGCTAGTCCTAGTTTTAGTAAGTTACATACTAACAGCCATAAGCTAAACACTCAGATAATACAATAGCAGAGGTTCTTTTTTTTTTACCTGCTTTTCAGAATTTGTGCACACTCATCAGTGCAGCCAGTAAGCTGGCTCAGCTGCGGTGTCTCTGGCAGACAAAAGATTCTGGACAAGTGAGCGCCTTGACCTGGAGTATGTCTGCATACACCTGTGCAAGTAAGCTATGGGCAACCTGATGTGAAGCACTGAGTTTTCCTTTTTTAAAGCCGTATCTCCTCCTAATGCCTTTTTCAATAGGTCTTTACTCAATCATAGTAGGTAAAAATCTTGCCTAATGTAGTTTCCCTTAGTGCCGACTTCTGAGACTCAGATACCACACAGTCTTTTGAAATCAACTTTTATCATTGACACCAGCTCAGTCACAATGAGACTTTGACTTAAAAAACATGCAAATATGGTCAAAGGAGCCTGATAGAGTTGAAATAACTGAAAGAGTGTCTTTACTAAGAAAAGATTTCAATGTTCTATGATTTAATAAAATTACTAGTGATCCAGCATGAAAAGGCACTAAATTTTGAGTCAGACAATCAGACCGCTAATTCTGAAAAGTCACCTGCCAATAAATACACGCTTAATGCTGAATACTTTTAACTCCATGACTACATGTAAATACATTTTTCAACAGAGGAGAATTTAAGAATGTACCAAAAACAGCGATTTGTGCAGTTCATGTGTTAATTACCTAGCGGTCTGCATGAAGGGTTCTACAACTATTTGTCAGAAGTGCCTTTGTCACACTCACAAAACTTGTTTAAAATATTCTTACTGTAAAACATAGTGATGCTGGATCAATTTCCCTGTGAAACAAATGTTTATAAGTCAATAATTAGAAGTTGTGGTATGTTCACTGAACGATAGCAATAACTTTGTAAATGGTTTTAGTCTGCTGCAAATGTGTAATAATTAACATTTAGATTTGTTGTGGGAAGGAAAGCTGAATTCCTCATATTTGCAGAAGCCTACAAGCATGCGTGTGAACATTCACAACGGTTAAGTCATGCTAACTCAATTGTGGGTGAGGCTCAGATTGTGGGTGAGGCTCAGTATCAAGTACTGAAGGAGGGGGCTGAACAGAAAAAGAAGCATTAAACTCTGACCACAACCAATCTAGTGAGACAGATAACAAAAATTCTAATTTTATCAGTGATTTTCTCATTAAAAAAGATCCTTAATACAGTGTCACTCAGCTTTGAGAGCTTGATCTCTGAAGCTAAAATAGTGAAGAGTGGATGCACTGAAAGTGGCAATCTCTGTAAGATGTATATTTTCATGCAAGGTTACCCTCTATTAAAAGATAGACATTTCATCATTTTTTGAAGGTATAAATGTGTCATATCTAGTCCACTAATCAGAATTCATTCAATTTACAGCAAGAATAGTTACAACTGTAATGACTACGAATGATCTCGCAGGTGAGTAGAGTATGGAATTGCCTGCCTTTCCAAGATAACAGCTGCCATGGTAGTTTTTAGCTGTTTTGTAAAAGCAGTTATCTGCTCTCAGAAGAACAAACCATGAACCTGCTGGGTTAGCACAGTGAGGGAAGGAGTTAGTGCTAAAAAAGTAGCACAGGGTTACAAGTCAGTCAAATACCCAGAGAAAACAACAAAACCTGCTTACGCTTATCATGTGGTGACAAGTGGTCCAAAAGCCATTATCTTTCTCAAAAGGCAAAAGCACTACAAAATTAATTATGAAAAAAGCAGAATAAAGCATTAAAAATCTTCAATATTTAAATACATACATAAATAAATTTAGTAAAATACAACTTGAAAAATCTGTAATAACTGAGTGATAGTTTTTCAAATAGTAAGTGTTTCCTTTTCTTACTGTGGGGTTTGTGCATTAAAAAGTTCTTCCAGAAAACTATTTAAAGCTCAGCTTAGTATATGAATAGTTTTGGGCACAACATTCAGAAAGGTTATGGCAGGCTGAAAATGAAATGGTGCGCTGGTAAGAAACTCACAAAAAACTGGCTTAAAATATATAATTTGCAGCTGATTTCATTACAAAGCAAATTTACTTAACAGCTTCTTACCATCCTGACAAAACTGAAAGAGCTAAGGAGTACAGCAGATTTTTCAATAAATGGTTCAAAATCAGATCTTGGTAGATGTAAGAACAGTTACAAAATCACATTGTACTTTATTTGGTGGATCCTTTTTCAAAACTGGTATTTCATCAGAAACATCACATGAGTGATTTATTTATTTTTAAGCAGTCCTCTGCAGCACAATAAGGCTCTAATTTTACAAGCAGTTCAAGTTGCTCTTTCACTGGCAAAGGAAGTCCCCTTTTCAATCAATATTCTCACCCCCATGCTTACTGGTTTCTCTTTGCCGGAGTAAGTTTTGGGGACATGCAGTTAACTGGATCACCAAAAAAATGGCATAATGCACATGCAGAAATTTAGTCCAGGTCAGTTATCAAGTCTAGTTCACCCACAGCTACACACTTAGCCTGAGTAGAAGCAGGAGAAGTATATTGAGGGTAGGGAGGAAAGGAGAAAAACACCATGAAAGTAAAAAGCTGGCTCTTGAAAGTAAAGCTGGCTCTGGTTAAAGCTGCTTTTTAAAATAAAGCACAATACACTTTGGAACATGGAAGAGATGGCAGCAAACATTGATAACGTGCTGTTCTAATAGAAAAGATTTCCAGTTAACTTCTAACACTGAACACTTTGGCATGTTCATCTTGGTTTCAGAGGCATGTATGAAACTGTCAAGTATTGCACATTTCTGAAACAAAGTTTTGTGTACATTTCTGTGTATATTCTGTTTAGTAAATGGATATTAGATATAGCTATACTTCAAATTGTGGTCTCACAGGTAGAGATACAATGCTTATTTTGGTTTAAAAAAAATCTGAAAGTTAATCAAGATACTGAAAAACTGCTTTTTTTCTCAGTTGTCAGATTTCCTCTCATTAAAATCTGACAGATACAAGTATTTCCTGTCTCCCTAAAGTCTAAACAGATGGCAGTAGAGAATAATCCTTTTATTATAAACAACACATGCAACTATACTGGGCACATGAGCTGTGGCTCCTGAGTTTAATTTTAGGTGTAAATATAAATTAATATGAGGCTACTCAAACTTGTACTATTCTCCTGGTTTTGTCACAAAGGAATTAAAGGTACTGTAGTGTATTATTTTCAGATACCACTCACAAGTGCTAAATGTTCTTCTCTGCTACGTTTACTTTGAGAATTTCTGGGTTCCTGAACATGGCAGTTTAAACTAATTGATTTAAAAGAGTTGCAGAATGGGAACCAGCCTGTTTTTACACCAGTGGAGGTTTACAAAACAATGTGTATTCTGAAAATGACAGCAGTTGATTCTTTTGGATTTATGCTTACAAGATATTTTTTTTCCCTTTTAGTTCTCATCCGTTTCATAACCATGCTTATTCTCAATATTTGGGTCACAGCCACAATCCTTCAGTACAGGAAAACTAAAAAGACTGATTAGAAGACACTCATCAGCACACAACATAGTTACCATCAAAAAACCCCCAATATAATTAAGCTTAAACAACAGAACAAAGGTTGAGGAAGCTCTCTCTCTCTTAAGCCTAGTATTTATCCCTAAGCATAATTAGTAGAGTCATGCTTATTTTCTCTTAGAAATAAGTCTGATAAGATACTTAATTTAAGCAGCATACTTTTATTGGTCATTTAAGACAAGTTCCACTGATATCACATTTTCTCTGGACTTTTTTTACTAAATGAAGAAGGTATTTCATATTTAGATGTTCATATATTATCGTATCACTTCAGTACTTTCTGGTTACATATAAGCAATTTTCTTCAGTTACACAAGAGCAATTGTGCACCAACATACCAACTCATCTTTCTGCATCTGCTGCAAGTTTGAAAAACAACAACAGATGTTTGTCATCTTCTTGCAGGCAACTCAATTAGTTAGACATTAACTATCTGTATTTTAGGATGAAGAAAATCTGAGTCAAGGCCTAATCCAAAATAAGGTTCTAAATGTGTTTTACTAAGTCACAAACTCCGTTGGGATTGTAGTGCTTACATGCAACACTTAAATAGTACAATTTATACAGCTGATAACAGGATACCCATGGTCACTTTCTTCAAAATACACAGTTTTTATTAGGATATGAGCAAAAACTCAACTATGAATTCTTCTTTTTCAACCTGAGCTCTCATTCATACAGTTTTGGGAACAGCAGAGACTAGAGCGTATAGGAATTAATGAAACTTTGACTAACAGAATTAAAAGTTGTGTTTGAGCCAAAGTTCCTGAACTGATACCCAGAATCCCCAAATGCAATCCATACTGACAGTGACCCCTGTACTTGTACAGCTTGATGCATCATAGCAGACTCGTCTCCAATGGTGACTGGGTTTTGACGATACTGCTCTGTGCTTTGTTAGTTTTCAGCCTGTCCATGCTGAAGAACATAAAAGACTTCACATAAATTTTTGCTTTAGAGATTCTAATCAATTTGTAGTAGGTATATTAAAAAAGAGAAAAGGATATTCTTGAGAACTATTAATGGGGGATTTTTTTTGGAAGTAATGCCTTTCCAACCGAAAGTTACAGAAGTAATCATACAGCTTGCCTTCAATTCTCATTACGTTCTCCAAAATGAAAAGATACACCTTTTCAAAAGTGTTCTTACATACTGTTAAAACCAAGGCAATCCTTGGTGCTGGCACCCTTGAAAACTATGGGAGGACTGCATTGGCTACATTTGAGGCAGGTTTTCCTTGCAACATGCTAAATCATTGGACTCTTGCAGAAGAGCGGGATCTGCAAATGCAGATGTTTCCACCAGCATACACCCTGCAATCAGACCGACCAACACCTTCACTGTCAGAAAACATACCTGCTTTGTAAACTCTGATTTTAGAGTGGGAAGGGGTAGGAAGAGGTATGTCTGTGGACATATGATTTCACGTATCTCATATTATTGAGAGCAAGTTCAAAGATGAGGATTTTTTACTGCTCCAATAAAATGTGTAACTGTTTCTATGTTGGTTGAGAGAGTAACTGTAAAGGTCCTGTTATGATTTTACTAAAGCTGTGTAAAATATCTGAAGTGGTCTAAATGGTGGCAGGTGGCATGTGATACATTTTCCAGGTCATATTAATAAACACTATTCTTCATGGCAGTTCATTTGCATTACATTTAATTTTTTATTCTGTTTCCATATATGGAAAGAAAATGAAATATTCATTGCAGGTCATTAATGGGCAGATTTCACCTTAATATTTGAAGGATCAGGCTGTATATTAACCTGTAAAATGCTGAAGAGCTCCAGCATCTTAAAAGGAAAAAAACACACTTCTCATCTCCTTTTTTTTAATTAAAGCCTCTTCTTGATACATTTGTGGAGTCCAAACCCTCTCTGTTACTGACATCTTTCACACTCCTGAGTGATAGTGTAGCAAAATGATGAAGACACTATTCTTGGTTTGAGGATCAGCACTTCAAGTTGGGTTTTTTTCACCATAAGACTCTGAAAACACATTTAAGAAAAGTTCTTTACAGGTTACATAACATATTTCAAATAAATCATCTTAGAAACCTGTGGAAAAAAAAGAGACTGAGGAAAAGAAACAAAGCTGGGTAATTCACAAGCTTAAGGTAAAGTAATTTTGTGACTTGGAAAGCTGGACCATGAGTTCTCATTCAAGATGCAAGAGATATGGAACAGATCAGAAGGCAGCAGTAAATAGTTTTACACACTTTTTCCCCCCCAGAGAATAATTTCTTTCACTTCTGTCAACATATGCTCAAGTCCTGAGCAAGGCCCACAAAAGCATAGAGCCTGTGGTTTTCCAGTACATAAACCATAATCTTCTTGGTAGCTGGATTAGAGGCAATAGCTTTAGACAAGATACACGGGGAGGATAAATCTTGTTAAACTTGTCATTCAGCAGTATCAGGGTGGACACAAGTGAGTTGCTTGCTGCGTAATGCAGCAGCGGAGCAAAGACGGGCAGGGAAAGCATCTTGGTTTTATTGCAGGGTGTGTAAGCCAGCAAGCAACTTTTATCCAGAGGGCTGGAAGTAATGCCTCTCCCTTCCCAGATGCTGTGCATGTGCTGAATTACACACTTGGTGTCTGACTGCAGCAGTGCACAACACGCTCACAAGGTAACATTGCCTTTCCTGTCTTGGCTGGTCAAGTGTGGGTCCTGTCCGGGCTTTCAAAAAGTACAAGTTTTCTTGCCTGTGAAAAGACAAGATCTGAATTCTAGTACAGTCCACTGGATAACCCCAAATATCTCCAGCTATGGATATGATGGAACTATGACTGCCTTTGGTAACAGATAAACTACCAGCTGCACTTAGCCACAACGCTCAGTTTAACAGTATGAAAATGTTTATGATGAGATTTACTATCCAAAAAAACAGGAATGAGGACTCGATTCCAGAGATGGCATGCTGCAGGCAGTGGAAGATATGTATAGTATACTTTCCCCAAAAGCCTGTTTCTCAACTGTCCTCCATGAACATGAACATCATACGCAAAAGCAAACCCGTCATCTCCCCCACCCTACGGGCCTCCATCATACTTGCATTTTGTGCAGAGTGAAACTACGCAGACATAGATGTATGTTTCTTTGTGTTACCCTAATCCAGCAAAAGATGTTACTGCTTGGACTGCTCGCAAGTCCCTGTCCCTGTCTGACCCCTCAGACTCTTCCGCTGGCTTACATTGTGCACGTAGGTGCTCCCTAACCTGGTTCTGCTAATCTGATCTATTAAAACAGGAGAGAAAGGAGTGCGGTGGGCAGGTGGACACACACCTCAACTGCCAGAGCTCAGAAGCTGGATTTTAGAGCAGTTTGACTCTTTGGAGAAAGTCATTCACAGTTAGCTAAAAGGTCCCTAACAGCTTACAACTTGTAAAAAGCCTTCATTCGCTCCTTTAAATGAGGTAAAATTAGTCTTCCTCCACCAAACAATCATTATGCATTTAAGGACATATGTAATAGGGAAAAAACCCAGAACACCTCAGAGCCAACAGGAAGAATTTATTATTATAAATTAAAAGCTACACAGATGTGGAGGTAAACTCAGATGAGGTAGTTTCCCAGCCCTATAGTTTCTATGATGATAAATAATTATTCCTTCCCTGCTAGTTCTTTTCAGGCTGGTTTGTTCCGTTCCCTTCCAGATTCATCAATACTTGAGATTCATATTTATGTATGAAGCAGAACATGAAATGTTGCCTTCATCACTAATAATGGTCTAAGGATATCCCAATTTGGAGTGTGAGGAAGCTGAAAAATAAAATAGGATGTTATTAACTTCTTCGTTTGTACTGAATTTAATTTGCTTGATGTTGAGCTAAAGTTCTCCAAAATACTTAAAAGAGTTCTCAGAGATGATGGCCGTTGATGTCAAATAGGCATCTGGGAGCCACAATAAACATCACCTCAAGAACCTACCAGCTCATCACTTGTGCTGGATCCAATTGCAAGACCTTGGCAGTCTCACAGACCTGAGTCCTGATGGATCTCAGGTTTTTCCTGCCTGATGGCAAGATGGACATACAGACTTAAAGATAAAGGTGTCAACTATTCCATTCTACCTTGGAAGTGGTTTGAGGCAAGCACCATCTCTGTCTTGAAAAAAAATCCAGCCTTTGGACCAGGAGTAAAATTAGAGGTTTTTTACACTACACGATACTCTTGATGAAATTTAGTTGGGGATACCTAAGGACAATTTAAATAATTGTCATAATTTTGTTCGTGCCCTGTTTTGTTTCATTATTTCAGCTCATAGCTGTCTTCAGTTGTCAGTAGCCTGAACAAGTACTTCTGTGTACGATGCAGTGTTACTGGTTCAGAGGACGGGAAATTTAAGAGGGCATATTTTTTATCTGTCAAGTATTCTGGAAACTAATTTGAAGGACAGAACCTGCACCAGCCTAAAACGTGCCAAGAACAGTTAGCTAACAATGATTATGATACAAATTGAATTGTAAAATGGCTCCAGGCTGAAAATAAATTCTGCTTACCACCTTATTGTAATTGCAAGTCATCTGTGTATATGCCTACTCCAGGATGAACAAGATTTCTGCTTTTGAATTTGGAGGCTTTGGCCAGCAGTACCAAGATGCTGACCTCTCTCATACTGTACGAAAAGCGTAAATAGAAGAACACGCTTCCTATGCCTCAGTGTCTCCTCTGTCATGTAAATCAGGACTCTAATGAAGCACAAATTGAGCTTGTGTAAAGTGTATTTTAAGTTACCCTATTACTGTAAAGAAATTCTTTCACCTTTGAGCAACTGACTACATACAGATTTCACTGAGCTGACTTGCAAGACAGTGACTTGAGAGATTTTAAGTTTTTTTCCCTGAAATGATCTGTCAGCATGACTTACAGTCCTCATGGTCTCTCTGAGCTCAAGGCTATTTTCCTGTCTCAGTGTTGATGTTTGTTTTAAGCTTGCACGTATGCCCACCTTCCCAGTAATAAAACGTCCACTGCTGTCGCTCTGAACGGTATACGAAGCACAAAGGGGAGCTTCCTTACTGTATTTATCAAGTCCTTCGATCACTCCAGAGCAGACAAGTGGCTACACAGATCCTACTAAACCTTAGTTGGCCCCCAGTACATAGGGGTTGTAATATGCTGTACAACATCACGCAGACATGTGAGGCCATGGGATCCAGCAAGTAGTTGCAAGCCCTGAAGCTGCGCCTAGCTACAAGATCAGCTTAGAGAGCTGAAAAATTTTTCAGACAGAACACAGCTGAGGTAAGAGACAATGCTAGGGCCAGCGAATGTGAAAAAGGGTTCAGATGGTGGGGTTCCTGGCTCCTTCAGCCTTAAAACAGTTATTACGTATCTCGGACACCTCCAAAAATGTTTTCTCCGATTCACTTGTTAATAAAAAGTAGCACATATCCGAGATACATTCCTAACATGGCAATGCAGTGCTTAAAGTCTAAGCAGTTGGCAAGCCAAAGGAAAAGAAGAGGATTCGCAGTGATCCCACAAGCCTGATGTACTTCTCGTCAGGTGACCATGCTTACCAAGTGATGCAGCAGCATCCTGGGCAAAAAAAACCCAAACCCAAAAGCTTAACAAAGGTGATGACAAATGACAAGAACAGGATGACCCAAAAGGCACACTGGGACATGACAATATAAGACTATACATACAAGTAGGTTCACATCTCTGAACAAACCTTGAAGACTTAGACCTCAAAATGGGGTGATACAACTGAAGCATCACATACGGTTTCCTTGGCTGTGAAAGCATGTCTCCATAGCTCCTCCAAGCAACCTAAAAAGGGTTGCAGGGACATGCAGTTGCTGCTGCACTCTCTGCCCTTGCTTTTCAGGGTAAAGATGTGTCTTTCCAGATTTCTTTAAGGTATGCAGGACTATGTACACTTATAACTTTGTAATTTTGCTACCTCTCACCGTGCCTTTCATTTTGCAAGGCCACTTTAATCCTGCAGCTTCTCTAAGATAACTGCAGCAAAAGCAGCAGTGGTCAAATCCAGCTTCACGCTTGGAATAGCAAGTACCAGGTAGTAACTTGACTTTCTTACCCTTATAAAACAATGCTTCCTGCCTACAAAGGAGCAAAGATTCAAAACCCCAATCTTCATAACAAGGCCTGTTAATTAGCATCCCTAATGCTAATAAATTACAGTTCCTCTGAGTCCCCGCTTCTTGGAGCTATGGTTTTATGGTACGCTTTTCCACTCATTGCAGTAGTTTCTGTGGAGATCTAGACTCGACGTGCTTAGATGCAGTGTTCTTTTCTGCCACATACATCTCAGTAGACTTGTCTTACTTCTCAGATGAGCGTGTCCAAGTACATCACTGTCCACTTTCCAGGCAACTTCAACAAAGAACATGAATTTGTTTCAGAACCACTCCATCAACATCTTTTACGGAGATCCAAAAGAAAACTCCTTCCCACTCTCATGAGGGATACTTCAAAGCAGTAGGCATAACTTCATGATCCATGGGGTGCTCATAATCCCAGAAGAAGGTAATAGGATCTTCTTAATAACAAATGTTTTCAATTTAAAGTGTAGTATGTGCAGAGATGATAGTCCATAATCAACTGTAATGCACTAAAAAGGCACCAAGCCTGTTGGAGTTCAAGGAGCGTCTGGATGTTGCTCTTAGTCATATGGTTTAGTTTTAGGTGCTCCTACAAGGAGCAGGGAGTTGGACTTGATGATCCTTATGGGTCCCTTCCAACTCGAGATACTCTATGATTCTGTGAAAAAATAAATTAATCACTATTTTAACATGAATGCCGAGGCAAACTATCCAGGAATGCAGAGAAGACTGAAATACTCCAATTCCCTGAACTGGACCATGGACTGTTATGTTCTCCTGCCTTAGAATAAAGAGGTGGTAAGAGTTTGTAAGAGCAATGCAGGTAAGTTTGTTTTCATACAAGTTCCCCCTTTTCACAGCAGCATCCCAAATACGACCTCACAAGCACAGGATGGGTGAAGGCACTTGAGACCAAGATACGTAAATCCTCTTCCAAGAATGATTCTCTCAAAACTAGATGGGAAACTAATACGTTGTAAGATTATAAATGCAAATGCTCAAATTTCTAATGATCATGTGACACTGCCTGAGAAACTAAAGAGACAAAGCATATAATTTCTAGCAGCAGCTTTCCTGGCCTTGGTGACTTCAGAGAGCCACTGAAAGCCTGCCAAAAATGTGGGAGGTTCAGTGTCTTCAACAGAATTAGTAAGAGATTTAGACACTTGCAGTGAAGCTTTAGTGATGTTTTAAATTCGGCCACTGTCACTGCCTGCCATGATACTTGAGCCTCTTGCATGTCTCCAAGTCCTATGTGGTTCTGTGGTCCGTGTCATGTTTTGGTTACAGCATCAACCATGCCAAGAAGCACAAGAACCACAGAGTTTCCTTCAGTATGCAGACTTGGTGCTGGATTGCTGGCAGCACTGTGATGGTTTGAGCTTTGGCAGGAACCACTAGAAGCAGGAAACTGCAGTACACAACTAGGAGAGAAGTGGAAATCTCCTTGCAGAAAGGCCTTTGTGACAACTGACACGTTAACCCCGATGGGGTCTTCCCGGCCAACTTCCGTGCTGGTGAGCTCTTGGATGGGAACCAAAGAGCAACTTCCATACAAGCGTCTTAAGCTTCTGGCTCCAAGTTTGACCCCTGATTTTTCCACAAGGTTAAGTTGGAGTTTGGCTATGCTATTTGTTTACTCTTGTGAAACAAAAGGACTTGCAGTGAGAGAAATTTTATATTATCTAGGCCATAAAAATTTCCTGTTTGCTGGGACAGCCCTGTTACAAAAATAGTGTTTAAATGTCAGTGACTTTAACACAAATATTCTTTCATTCAGGAATATGCTCTTCTCAAAAATTTTAAAAGCTTACCTACCACTGGACAATAAGGAAACAACAGACTCCAGGAACTAATGTTTAAGAGTTCTTTGCATTCCATAGATCAGCAGATGAAAGCTCTGTCTTGAGCAGAAGGATAAGTGAGAAGAACAGAAGAGCAGCTTTGCCTTTTTGTGTCCTGGGTACAAAACAAGGTTTGTGCACACCATACCATTGGCCAAATGATCTCCACATTACAGCTCAACAGAGCCCACGCTGTTCCTTTGTTTTGGGACAATTGCTTGAAGGAGAACTGAGGAGTGCTATGATACGAGGCACTGAAAACTCAAAAGCCTTGAGGAACCTAAGCTAAGTTAGCCCTGCTTTGAGGTAGAGGTCAGACCAGAGGACCTCCAGTGCTCCCTATCAGCCCATATCATTCTATGATACCATCTCAATACAGCCTGCTGTATGTATAGCTAACAACTAATTGTACAAGTATAGAGTGTATAAACTGTGGCTAGTAAATACTGTAATACATCTCCTAAAATGTCAGGCTTAACAGGACCCCAGGGATTCACAGTGAATGAGGGCAAGCCAAGGAGAGAAAGTGCAACAGATCCAGCCCCAGCACCTGATGGCCTGCCAAAACAGCTCCCTTGGAGTCTGCGCTTCCTCCACACACAGTCTTTCCCTGGCTTCCTTTTGAGCAACTCTTGCCTTTCCCATATCTGCCGCAGTAGTTGCCTAGATATTTAAATATTTCAATTAATTACCAGCTTCTCAAGTTCAGGAACTATTTTACCTTACTCAAATAGTTTATTTAAAAATATATATATAATATTCTCCAATTCAGAAAAGGATAGAACTTCCCACAATGTAACATTTTTATATATATATATATATAAAATATTTATGCATTCAGTGAATGGAAACAGTTTTACTGTATACATTTTTAATGTTGTACTCTACGCAAATCTGTATTGCCTAAAAATATACTGTACTTCTGTAAATCAAAACAAGCAGGGAAAAAACACTGTAGCTGTGCGCTGGGTTATAATACCTAACAGAAATGATCTGAAAGTTTTAGTTCTGAACTTAAGAACTCACAACATCTTACTTTGCGAGTGCATAAATAGAAGACTGAATACATTCTGGCTCTGTTAAGCTGAACTGTAGTAGAGGTTACAAAATGTAAATATATTTATTAATTTTCAGTATTTCAGTGTTTCCAAGTCCACCTTTCATGATAGTGTTAAATAAATCATGGTCCTATCCTTCCAAACATTTCAACACTCTTTAAAAAACAAAAACAAACAAACAAAATTTTAAAGTGAAATGTCCTCCTTCATTGAAGTGTTAGATCATATTTTAAATTACTGCACTCCCACACAATATTTTATATATATATATATTTTTTAAATATATATATATATTTATATATATATAAAGAGACCAAATAGGAGACTACATTTTTTACTGTCAATATGTTTAACATCGCATACTGTAGTTGTATAAAACATGCATTTTCTGGGATAATTATGAACACATCATGAATGAGTCCACATAAATTATATTTTTTTGTACAACTCCCAAGTTAAAAAAAAAAAAAAAGTCAGATTAAGTGCCTCTGAGGCCCTTTCTTCCCAGCTATCAGTTCTCAAAACTCACTACCAAAATATTTATCTATACCTATAGCTATGTGCTAGAGAACCAGATTTAAAATTTTAAAATACATCTACAGTATGTTTTACTTTTCTTAAAGTTTGTGACAGTCCTCTGATATTGTGTTGTGAAATGTAAAAATAGTCACAGATTCTTTTTTTCCAGAAATAAAAAACACATCTAGGAGAGTACGCAAAAACAAGGCAAAATGAAGTTTCATAGCACTTAATGAGGGTTAATATAAGTCAGTAACTAATATTGAGGTTTGTAAAAAGGGCTGGATAAGCAGTTACATGTACAAGCAAATGGTCTAGTAATTCCAATGGTATCAGACATTGTTTCTGTAACCAACACTTCTCCACCCTTAAAACCAGTCGATATACATTCAGAATAGGCTGACATTGATATACTTACTAGGTGTAAAAATAGTGCACTATTTTTTCTGCCACAAAGCAAAATTGCATCCTAAGAGCTGGTAAACCTTCTTTTTTCCTTAAATAAAGAATGGGCAAAAAACTTGGAAAAAAATTAAATTAAGGCAATTAGACAGGTAAAACAGGACTGCCCATGATGACGTAGCTGAAACTAGTATATACTTCAAACTTATACTAGCTGCTGAACACTGACATGCAGCTTTTGATACACATGTATGAATGATATAAACTTCAACATTATGGCTTTATACAAGTGCATAGTTGCAACTGCAATAAGTAACGGTATCTGATTAATAAGCATAAAAAAATAAAGTGGAAAGATTTTTAAAACCCTCTTGCAGTATTACAGTACAATATATATACACAGTATAATGGTCACTTCTTACAGATGCAGTCTATATCACTATGGTGGATCTTCCTCCTGTTCTTCTTGCAGACATGCTGGTGGCATCTTTACGAAAGCTGAAAAGTCTTCCATTTTAATATTCATTCCTCTTGATCCTTTCATGAAATGTAGTGTATGTGTCTTGCCAAGAAAGCTTTTGTGGAACAGAGTTTAGAAGTTTACCTAACATATCCTTTTACTATTTACCAACCATTCCTCATTTGATCAGTCACTCAGGAGAATACAGGAAAACCCTCAGAGATTAGTAATTTATATTGCAGCAAAAATGTAAACCTCTGATATATATAGCACAATCTCTCAGGAAAATATATATATTTTTTAATATATTTTGGGATATGTTTCACTCTTGCTGTAACGGGAAGAAAATTATCACCTTGAATTGTCTCTGCATTCACGGAAAGCAGTTAGCTGAAAAAGAAGCAGAAATTTGGTCAGTGTAAATCTGACAAAAATACACTTCCTCAAAGTCTTCATTTAGGATGAGCTCATCAGCATAGTTGGGAGAAATATCATTCCTCTTCATTCAACAGCATCGTTACTTAAGTATAGCACATCCTTACGCATTATGATCCCAAATCAATTAAACCCCCTTGCAATAGATGAGGGTAAAGTACAATACGCACGATGTAATAGTCACTTCTAAAGATTAGTAATTTGTAAACTTTTAATACATAAAGATGCAGTATATTTAATTAACATAATGCTTGTTACTGTAAACACTAAGCCAGTTAAATTCTACAAGAGCTGGCATCTCAGTTAACTGAGTACGCAGCTGAGGTACAGCCCTAGTGCTGCTGTCATCACCCATTCTTTTATAAAGCTGAGACACACCTTATGTACTATTTAAAAGAATTCTTAGGAATTTAACATTTAGGATTTTCTTCTGTGTAAACATAACATTGCAAAAATAATCAAACATTGAGAACTATAAAATAGTTATCACTATTTCCAGTACATTCATCACATTGCATATTTAAGTAAGCCATGGGACAAATTAGATCAATAAAACAGCTGAAATCAATAAAACAGCAGAATCTTTTCTAAAGCGGTCAAGGAAACTGTATCACAGAAGCTGCAAAGCCCATTTGTTTATGTAGTTTTCAAATGCATGGTTAGGTACCCAAAAAGCACAGCACTGCAAAGGAAAGCCAAGTCAAATTCACTTCATAACACAGGTAAGAAAAGCAAAATGCAGAACTCCAGTGTTTTCATGTCTGCTAGCCATAGACCAGTTTGTTTATGTTAAAAGCTTAAAAATGAAAAGTAATTGTAAATACCAATTCTATTTCAGCTAAATATCCACCTGCTACAATCTCCCTTTTAGCCTTCAAAAATTATCTGCAGAGGTTAGCAGTATTAGCACTATAGATGGGCAGCTACTCTGACAACAGCTGGGTTTTTTTTCAGGCAGGCAGACATGAATTTTGAAAAAAAGATCTAAAATTAGAAAAATAAAAACACTGACAAAGGCAATAACTTCATTTTAATGAAAATGACTCCTCTAAAAATTCATCAACATCATGAACAGAATCTCATTTTTACTGTTTAAAATATTAAAATGAGATCTTGTATTTTCTCTGCTTTGAGAAACAAAATCCAACATAGCATGCTGTATTCAAAGGCAAACAAATCCATTCCTCTCTATTTAATTTACCCCTTATACTTCTTCAGAAATCAAAAACATCGTCATCATCATCACCATCAATATCATCAACATCATCAAATGACCAATCCCAGTCCTTAAATGCCAGATCAAGTAATCTGCAACAGGAGGGTTTGATGTTTAATGTGTGTCATGCTCCTATAAAAGACTTCAAATTTCCATTTATCATCACTAAACCTTTTTAAGTAAAAGACTGTGTTAAGGTAGGTGGGTTCCTTCCTTCGCCTATCATGGAATATGAAGACTCAGTTAGTATTCATGTAAGCCAGGAACATTGTATTCATTGGAAATTTAACTCACAAATCATTCAATTTTATAGAACACTTACCATATTGATTTTTCCCCCAAAAAAATTCAGTAGAAAAGACCAACATGTACCATTTCGTAAAATTAGCTGCTTTCTGTTTTGCTGCTGTTCTTGTTGACTAAGGTACAGTTTCATGCTCTCCTGGTATCCCTTTCCAGACAATAACACAAGGCTAACAATTTTTCCACTAAAATCAAGTAATTTTGATTGCTGAACAGAACATCAAATGAAATAGCATCATCTGAATTTAAAAACAAATACAGTAGGATTTTACTATATCCCAAATACAGTGGGATTACACTATTCAACTATCCTGTAGCTCATTATTTAAAGCTAAGCAATGCTAAAAAAGAGGCTATGGATACATCAACTGTTCTCTAGGCACTGCTGCCTGAGCTCCTTCTATGGTCACCATAGAACAAAGAAAGCAAGTGAGGCAAACCTTGTCAGCAAATGAGTCATTTTATCTATTTTAGACATTTATTTTGAGATGGGATGAATCATTGTCTAGAAGCATTCATCTCTTTCTGTTGTTACTGAAGGATCTTAGACAAATATCTTAAGTACTAACTTCTTCATTGCTACAGCTACAAGAAAGGAAACTCAGTCTAGTCATCTCTCCAGTAAGCTCAATGGATTTTAAATCAGGATTGTCTGCCAACCATAGGAGGCAGAGATAGAAACCTTACTCTAACAGAGCTTTCAGTGTGTTTTAACTAAAACATGCTACAGTGTTTAATATAGTCATTCACATGCTTTCAACAAAATGGGTTTCAGGAGGTTTTTTGGGTTTTCATGTTTTCAAGTTTTTATACTTTGAAATGTGATGTATCTCTGAAAAGGCTCAATCTTCATTTATTACATGAACTACTGCTGTAGTAATTTTTCAAACACTTAAAGAATGTATTAGGCATTAAAATATATTAAAGTTGATTTTTTTTTCAATTTGGAATTATCCTTTTGGCATAATTCAACTCAATGGATAAACAGAAATTGTATGGTCTGTATCAAAAACTGGTTTGCCCTTTCTTAAATAATCACGAAGAACAACAGCCATGAAGACCTTGGAGAAACAACCACTGTGTGAAATTCCTAGCAAGGACAGCATTTATTGGACCACGCAGGTTGGAAGGGACCTCAGGAGGTCTCTAGCCCAACCTCCTGCTCAAAGCAGGGTCAGCTACAAGGCCGGCCCAGGCTACTCAAGGCTTTGTCCTATCAGGTCTTGAAAGCCTCCAGGGATGGAGGCTGTCCAGTCTGCCTCCCTGCCCGGCTGTCTGCATTGGCTTTTCCTTCTATCCAGCTGGAATCTCTCTTGGTCCAACCAAGCCCCTTGTCTCTCGGCCTCCCACCGTGCAGCACTGAAGAGCCTGGCTCTGTCTCCTCAATACCCTCCCCACAGGCAGGAGCAGGCTGCTATGAATCCCTCCCTTGGAGATGTCCTTCATGCAGGTTGAACAAGCCCAGGTTCCTCAAGCCTCTGTTATGACCATTCTGGTGGCCTCCACTAGACAGACCTTCCCCAGTTTTGTCAATGTTTGGCTTCAATTTGGGGCCCAGACGTGGAGGCAGTATCTTGCTGCAGACTAAGGAGTGAACAGAGGGGGATAAGCTCTTCCCCGAATCATCTGGCTGCACTCCTCCTGGTGCAGTCCCAGAGCCTGCCTTCCTGCCAGGGTCCACTGCTGGCTCATCTCCAGCTTGTCCCCAGTCACTCAGTCCACAGATTTAACTGGCAACTACATCTTCGTTCTTAATATAAGTTCACAACAGAAAATATGGTAAGCCTTTGCACAAAAGCCTCATGGAAGCACCAGTCAGATACAAAATGGCTATAGCAATTACAGTAATTTATAAGTATGTGGTTTCTAATTTCCACTGGTTTGACAGACTTGCATTAGTAAGGTGATAGGTGACATGACCTCAGAGAACTACAATTTTCCATCTGTTAGGTACATTTTCAAAGCTAATTTGGAAAGTTTAACTGCAAAAATAAACTGGTTTACGTGCAGAAATATTCATCCTCCTCCTTTTCCCACCATTACAAAATATACAGATAGGAAAAAACAGACAGAAAAAAAAACATTCAAGACTGATTCGCAGTGGACGAGGACCACAACTAAAAAGAACGGCAAGAGTAAATAATGTGTTATGAAAGCATTTTGTAAAGAAGGTCATGAAGATTGAAAGAAGGGTGTTAGAAGGAGAAAAATTATTTTCAGAACACCTAAGAATAGTTGTGGAAAAAGAATCAGAATTGATAATATACTCTTTATATGTCAACAGTAAGAAACTCAATAACAGTACTGAATTAGATTGTAAACACTATGCAGAAGAAACACATTCTACTTGTCCCACAAGTTGCCATGAATGTTTTCTTGATTGATGCTTCAATCCCATCATTGATACTTTGGTTAGTTTTGCACAAAGAAACTCTTTGATAATCGATCCCTAAAGAGTAGTGATTAAAAAGCTTTTAACCTTCATGGTTATAATAATAAAAAAAAAAAATCTAATAATTTAAAATCCAAATTATGAGGTCTGGCTTTATTTTAAGTATCTGAAGTAAATCACCAAAAATTAGACTGTGTGGAAGTTAGGAGGGAAGTGAAATTAAGTTACTTTGAGTACTTCACTGTGCATTTCCACACATTAAAATACCAGTATTTTTTTAAGATCTAACTCTTCATAGCATAAGGTTCTTTTGTGATAACAACATCATCACAGCAAAAGTACACTTACTGCATTCCCTGCTGTAATGCTGGCAACCCACTCAACCCAGTTTTCAACCAGCCAGCTGAGATATTGGTAGCAGTCTGGTCACAGAAACAAGGAGAGCAATACTGTCTAGCCACCACAAATTATCTCTCTGGGGAAAAATGTTAAGTCTTTGCTGAACTGACCAAACTTTTTCACAGGCTGTCAACAACTGGGGACTGATATGACCAAGTATTAGCTAGTACTTGTGCAATCACATAAGCACTACCTGCAAAATGTTATCACTTCCACAATACAGTACAGGATTTTGCTCCTTAAAACTGATCTAGGAATAGATTACTGGTTTTGGTATGGACGTTTTTTTCCCCAAATCAGAGAAACTTGATAAGACTATTCTTTTAGGAACTATGAGACATGAGCATGAGTCCTTCTAGGCTGAATAAGGAATTGAAACCCATTCTCCCGCCCTTTGGTAAGTACTCCAGCTACGTGACTAAATAGCAATCTCCCATCTTCCTGCTCTCTTTCAAAAAGCACAAGCAATGCTCACAGGTGCCTACCACTGCACCGATGTGTTCCATGCTGTGGAACCTGCATGGGCAGAGACACAAAAGGGAGATTCATCTGAACTAGCTTTTCACTGTAGATGTCCAAAAGCATGCTGTATGCTCCTTTTCTACAGTAGGAGGACATGAATTCTGAAAACAACTCTTCCTAAACATCAACTGTAAATGGAGTCAGACATAGATATATACACATTTAGTCAGATGAAACATACATTAACACACAAATCTGCAATCGGGTGTCTAACCTTAGAGCAGGGCAGGAATTCAAACACCTGCCTCAAAACCAAGCAATAAGAAACAGAAGACATGTAGTCTTTTGCTAGGTGTAAGGCCTTCTAGACTGCTTTTTGAAGGCACCTAATTATCTCCAAGGTTCATTAGGACCACAACTTCAAAACAGGTACAGTAGTGGCCATCTTGAAAATTGTTAAACCTTTTTTGTTCTTATTTTCTTTTCTTTTTTTTTAAATCTTCACGCCTCACTGACTCTTTGCCTACTTAAACCATACTTTCCCTACTAGCTGCCAGTTCACAGGAACTATTTAGGCTACAGATGATGCTACAAGTTCTGCCTGTTACACGTAAAAGCAATAGGATACATTATCAGTACAGCAGGGTTAACTAACAGGTAATGCAAGGTCCTTTAAACAAAGGAACAAACATCATGGCTCTTCTTATAACTTAACTCAGGTTTATAGAAGATAACATGCTAGATCACATGTCAATAGTCAACAATATTCACGGTCAATTATCCTTATCAACATATACGTCCTTAATTGTAGTAAAAAGTTTAAAACAATAAATAGCAGCTCTTGTGTCACCTTGGCTTGTTTGGAGGAAGCTGTCGACTTGGTCGTCTGATGGACTGGTTTGGCTGTACCTTCATGGAAGTTCTGGGAGAAGATCGAGCAAAGGGGTCTGGTGCTGGAGGCTTCTTGGGTATTTTCTTCACCAGTCGGCTCACCCACTTTTGCTGTTCTTCTGTAGAACTAGCTAACAGTAGTAGATTCTTTGCCGTTGAAATATCATAGTACACTGTAATAAGAATTTTTAAAATAAAAATGAATAGTTATTATTCTAAACATGTCTCCACATCAAAAATTAGTTGTCAGATTACCACACTCTCACAGTCAACACAAAGAGAAATCAGCAGAGAAATCAAAAACAAAGTGAACCAGATTTTGCCAGACTTTTAAGTTTCCTGCCTGCTGACAGTGCCTCCTCCTTACATTTAGAGGGTAACAACTTAGTACTATGGAAGATACATACTCACAGGGAAACAAACCAAGGAAGGGTAAGACAAAGAGGTGCGCCTGAGCCCAAGAAACTATGTAACGAGTCACAAAGAGTAAACTTCACTGAATGTCATCTATTTCGTAACACGCACTAACAGTATTGTTTCACACAGCAATGCAGCACAACACACAGTGTGAGCAGTCTTAAAACTACCATGCTTTACTGCATGAGTCTGATGACACAACAGGTATATACGTATATTGGCCACATGCCATTAACTCACAGCAGTGAGATGATCCTCACGTAGACACCCTTAGAAAGGCTGACGGCTACGTACTAATAAAAGAAAAACCTACCTGTTTATGTTTAGTTGGTGTCAGACCATTACTAGAATCCTCTGATCTATTAGAACGCCTTGTGACTCCAGCGACTATATGCATATTCATATACTTGCTATTTACCTTTGCAAGGTGCTATAATCTCTTCTTTTTTATCCATGTGATCTTTGTGACATTTGATATGGCAACGGCGACATTCTAGAGCAGGAGGAGGTTTAAACATATGCCACAGTGGCTTCATACAAGCTTCACAATTGGTTGGAAAGTGATAAAGAGTAGGTATAAACTCATGTCCTTTGTGACAAATGCAATTTGACTTCTCTCCCATGGGCTCCACAGGAAATTCCTGTTCCTTTTTGCTCTCTCCTTCATTAGCATATAGAATCTAGAATCAAAGCAAAGTAATCTTGGTACTCCTAGATGACAAATGTAAATTCAGAGTAATTTTCTAAGTAGAAAGACTGAAGAATTACACTGGAATCTATTTTTTTCCAAGGGTTTTTTAGTAAGTATTTCATTAGACAAAGTTATGAAAATATTTTTGACAATGTGTGAAATACCATGTTTGTTAACCTGGAAACATTAATTTATTGCTGAATACCTGGAATATCCTTGGAATTTCCTTGGAATCTGCTCTGTACACATCAGTCTGAGTGACTGGTCGGACATGGAAGAGTTTGCTGTAGGAAATTATTTCAATAAGGACAAAAATTAATGTTACCAAAATGATAAATCTAAATTGACAGGTTAAGTTAGGATACAACATACCACATTAAGGCTTAGAACCATTAAAGATTTGGTAGTACAATTTTCTAATCACTTGATTAAAGTCCTATCTTTCAATCCTGCACATGAACTTCCAACAACCCTAAATAAAAAGAAGGCATGAGTATCCACCTTTATTTGCAAAAAAACCGACAGCACTGAAAAACCAACATCATGTGACTTTAATGATTGCCAACTGCTTTCTAACACAATCCTCTCCCCACTCTCCAACCTCTGAATATCCACATTCTGCTTTTCTTAAGAAAATAAATTAATTAACTATACAACCCACCTGCAAGGACATGTTCTAAGTCAAAATGTACAAACACTGAAAATTATAGCCTCTCTGCTTAACGTTTTTTGATATAATGTGTATGTGAGGTAGGTCTAGCTGAGCTAGTAGAAGCAGTTCAGTTACATCAGAACTCAATGGAGCTCCCTGTATCAGACTGAGCACCACACTACTGCTGCACCACTGCTTATAGCAAACACAATTCTTCATCGCAATGGATACCTAAGGTCCCAGCTCCGTAGTTCAAATTACAAAAGTACGTCCCATTTGACATGCTCCCAGACTGGACCTCAAGTCAAAGTCTTTCCAAAGTTCACCTACAAATCAGAAGAAGGAATCTCACAGGATAATACTTACTCTATATCTAATACCATATAGGGATTAGATTGCTCTTTATCTTGTTCGCTGTCATAGAACAGGATCTTCTTACTGCTTACAATTACATACTGTTAGGAGACAGAAAAGCATAAAATACACATTTTAATCCAGCTCATCACAGATTTCAAAGATGCCACAGCAATTACCACAGATGTTACAGCAATATTTTTCTACAATTTTATTAAATGGTAACTAAATGGACAATAGTAGTACTGTATGCTAAGTCCATGATTTGCCAATAAATTCATTGCACAACAAACAAAATTCTGATTAACTGATAAATCAATTTATGCTATCAGACTAATTTAAACAAATTTAAGTACCTATGAAAAGATAAAAATGAAAGTCTGGAAGAAAGTCAGATAAAAGTTTTTCATTTCAATTTTACTGATTTAATTTTCACTTGGACTGGTAGTAAGAATAATTGTCATCTTATGATGCCTATTTTACATGTGCAGTTCACAACTAATAGGGATCATACTCACAAAGATCACTGTTATACTTACCAGCATTGCTAGCAATTTTCATAAAAAAGCTAGTTTGACTGAGCACTAAGTGAACCCGTATGAAAATGTGTATGTTATCCTTTGGGCATCAAAGAGGTTACAGAAAAGCAGTAAATGGGTGAAGGCTGCACAAGGCAGATGAGTAGTTGTTAGTTTTATCTCCTAAATAAAGAATTTTGTCAAGGGCATCTGTTTCCAGACTGCTGAATTCCAGCTACGTAATACTGCTGGGAATGCTTATGGCTGAATGTACAAGGTCATGTATGTTTGAAGATCATGAATTGCTGTTCTCAACTCTGTCTGGACAAAGAAGTGTCTTAACCTATTACAATTGTCTTAACCTGCTCCTCTCAGACATAGCTATACCAACTAACATATTTTATACATTTAAGTAATGAGAGAACACATATCGAAGAAAAATTGAAGTGTTGAAAACCTGCAGTAAGTTTAAACCCCAGACTACACATGAAACAAGATCATAAATCTGGTTTTCTTACCTTTTTAACCCATCCAAATTTTTTAGTGTTATTTCTAACAGGCAGTGATAGCCAGCCTTCCAATCTCGATTCTGAAAAAAAAAAAAGGATATGTATTAAAAAACATAAACATTCACAAAACATTACTTTTGAGACTACTATGCATTTTAAAATAGTTATCGAAGATCAATAATAAAGCAACAGAGCAAACTTGAGAACATGAACTATTTAAAACTACAAGGTCTTGCAAGGTTTATCACAGTAAATGTTCAGGAATAAATTAAATCATGTATTCCTGAATACAGCCAATAACCAACAATGCAATCACAAAAAAGTAGTAGGCACAAGGAATAAGGGGAAGAGCAAACTTGCAATTATAGCACACGCATTCCCTTTAGTAGTTTCTTCAAGAATTAAAATGCTTATGTTTATCAACCTTTACCTTTTAAAACAGCATCTGAAGATATTAGTACAGACCACACAACATCCAGTTCAAGACAAAAAAGGCAAACTACCACCACAAATAGCCTATATCCTCTATACACTGAGTAAAATTTCAGAAGTTTAGTATTGCAATTTGTATTTTTTGCTCTGTAAATTTTTGTTTTTTTCTAATTCTGCCTATATCTCCTAGGCTTTCTACTCCAAAATAAGTAATTTTTGGCTAATCCTTAGGCCCTACCTAAACTCAACTACCTTTTCACACACTTGCAGTATTTTATATTACACTAGCACATTAGTCAGACTGGATTTATCAACAGTATTAACAGCTCAGCTGATGTACACTTTTCAGTAGTAACCAAAAGCTCACCAGGATCACACTTTCCTAGTGCTTGGTGATACATAGTATCACATAACCTTTGACCCTATTTTTATAACTGCACTTAATACAAGCATTTATTTCCCCTATGTTTTATTAAAAGGAACTACTCAATCACAGTATTTTTCTAATGAGTTTCCCACCCTAGCAGATAACCTCTAACCTCTACTTAAGCCTTAAGTATTAACAAGCACAAAACCATGAAAGGAGCATAAACATGCTCCAAAATTGCAAAAGCTATGTCCTTTCTCATCAGACAGCATTTGCAGGCTCCTGCCCATGATTAACATAGCATAACAAGTATTCATAGATTTCTCATTTTGTCTGGAGAGACCTGAAGCAAAGTTATTTACTCAGATATACACTGTCTTCAAAGTTTATTGCTCTAGAAGCACTGCTGTTGATGATTTTTATGTACATACCAAGTACATGAAGTAGTTCTATAACGTGTATTTTGCCTCATACCTGCCACTTAAAATTTTTCCTTTCAACTACACCTGATGCAAAAGGTAGCAAGCATAATGCTGATGCAAAAAACCCTTCCCCACATCCAGGAAGCATGTGTAGTTTGTTAATGGTGTGAAAAAATATGCATTAATATTTTCCTTATTTTTCTCTGTAATCTCTAATACTATCGCATGAAATTGGACAAAATGAGAGCTTCTGATTACAATTCTTCATTTCTGGTGTCCATTCTATATTGACAGACCAGAGAAAGGGCAGAATATTCCAGAATTTCCACATTATGTGCTTATAAGCACTAGGAAGGAAAAAAAACAACAAAACACAACCATCATACCTCAAATCTGTTGTAGTTATGTCAGCAAAAAGTCCTAGCTTAGATATGGTCTTTGCTTTACAACAAAACAAAACTACGCAGATACCATAACAGCAGCTAACAATAAAAAAATTACGTATGTACTTAACAATTCTTTTATTAGAAGCCTCACAGCAAAAACCAGAGAACGAGGAAAATAGAGGAAATGCATTATTCTTTACTCTAGTTTGATGAAGTAATGTCAATATCCCAAAACAAGTTTTGCCTTCAGTGGAAAGTTATTCACACTTTAAAGGAACCTCAAGTGAAATACAGAAATTTGAATGTAATTTAAAAAAACCCACCTCTGACATTAACACTAAACATAAGTTTCATTCAACACAGTGTATGTGTAGTCATATAAAATGAACATAGAATTAATAACACAAAGCTCTGTTTTACCAGAGCCATATCATTTCATTATATGCATTATGTGTCTGGAAAAATGAATAAAGTCTGCTTGCCTCATCCATACAAGAATCAAATATTAAGATTCAAATTAAGGCAAAACAATGTAATACTCAGAAGACTCAATTTCTATGAGCAAATAATGTAAATTTAGATGGTGAGGAGTTAGATGTCTTCACACTTCACTTAAACACAAAGATTTGACTTTTTGGCATCCAGTGTCTTAGGGTCATACAGATAGCTGCAGATACTGGATAGAGGCTACCCTGAAAACAAGGCCACCAGGCTTATTTATTCAATGATTTAATGAAAACGGTGGTTTTATAAATGGCAGCAAGCATCTGTAAACATTCAGAGAAACACGCCAGTTATTTGTTCATGCAAACTCTTTCATGTCTTCGATGGCAATGTTTACTGCCACTGAAGTGTGTTTACTGTTTTTTGTTTGTTTGGATTTTTTTGTTGTTTTAATAAATGTATTAATAGCGTTAGTTTTGAAACAGAGAAAAGGACACAGTAAGAACAAAACCAAACAAGGTCTCAGGGATGTCACCTGTGCTATCAACTTCTGTAGGGCTGTGGGAACAAGACAAAGGTTCTTCCTCTGAGTCAGAATCAGAATCGAGAAGCATGCGAGAACTGGAAGGCTTAGTGGCAATACTGACAGAGGTAGAAGAGTGCTGGTAGGTAAAGGACATGGATTCCATAGTGTGGGATTGAGTGATATGGACTAAACATAAAGCATAAAAGGAGGAAAAAGGTAGAAAAGAAGTCAAAATAGAATCTCTAAGAAGAGAGTATTAGTTTTACATTTCATGACCTAACACAGTAATGGCAAAGTAACCACCAGAGTAAAGTGGAAAAAATACTTAAGTTTTAATGGAGTACAATAGAATTTTTTAAAGACATTTCTTTAAATAAATGTAAGATGAAGTATGATTACAGACAAATTTAGTTAGTAGGTGGACAGTGATCACTATTGAAGCGTTGATAAAATGGTAGAAATACACGAAGATGAAAAGCCACAGAATCATCAGACCGTTAATTTAATACTTCCGCTTCTATGGTGAAACACTGATATAAACCCAATTAATTCAGAAATATTAAAAAAATTAACATACCAGGGAATCCATCATCTGCCTCAGCGTCTCCAGGTCCACTGCCTATGCTACTGTTGTCTAGACCAATGTGCAATGACTGCAGCTGTGAACGAAGCTGTTCAATGTCACTGTCTTTGCTGTCCAGAGTCATCTGGAGTTCAATTCGTATCTGACTCTCTTCTGCTATTTGCTGTAAGGATAAATTACAAGATTTCCTATTATCACAATGGCCAGTTATTCAGAGAAAACATAAGTAGAAAATTATGCAGACTTTGCAGCTAATCTCAATATATACACTGCATAATTCTTTTGGTCACAGGAAATTCAGGAGTAGAGACTGTATACACTACCTTAAAGCCTGTATCAATTAAATGAGAATTAGAAAAAATGCTATCAATGTTTATATTTGCAAAAGGGTCTTACTGCCTGCATTTCATTGATTTCCTTCTGATATTTGATCATCATTTGGGTTAACTTTTCTCTTTCAGACTTCAGTTCCATATGCAGTTTCTTATTTTCCTTTTCCTTCCGCCTTACATCAGTGTCAGCTCCACGTTTGACTGGACCCTTCCGATTCATGATCTCAGCCAATTTATTCACAGCCTTCCCATGGGAAAGAAAAAAATGACAAAAACCACACCAATAAATACACAGTTATATCATGAAGAAATAGTCTTCTCTCCTATCCACTACCAGACACTTTTAATCTAACTGTAAACTAAGACCTCTGCAATTCAGTACTATAAAGTTGCTTTAGTTCAATGTATTACTCAAAACTGAAAAGAAGGTAATGATGCCAATTTCACTTCCAAGTATTAGCTGTGAACACTTCTATTCATTTAAATACTCCCTTCGGTTTTCATTAGTTAGCCCTAAAATATATCCTTGGATTAAAATGCCACTTGTTCTAAAAAACAATCTGGATTAAAATCAGAAATATTCTGGTTTATGGAACTTGTAGAGGAATATAAATCAAGATGGAAAACAGTAAAATATGAATTAATTTGACTGAAATTAAGATTTTTGCTGGTGCACCGCATCTGGATTTCCTCTGTGATAAATAACAAGGATGCAGTTTCACTACACTGGAAGTCTACTTAGTAGAAGCAAAAAAGAGATCATTTTAAGTTGGTTTAGGGGCAAAAAAGAATAAAGCATTAACGGTACATATAGATAGTTTACCATGGAAAGTTTTCTATTAAAAATTATTTGATTCACAAACACTATCTCTTCGTTCAGATACATTTGCTTACCTGGGTTTTCAATGTTCTTTCATTCAACAACTGTTTCTCAAATTGTGCTTTAATATTTCCTACATTTGCTTCTTCTTCTTTCAGCTTTGTAATTTCTGTAGCAAGGTAATTAAGAAAAAATAAACTCATTATAATAGAAAGGAGTACTATTAGAGAACAAAACTGGTTTCAAATTAAATTGCATTTGGTTCAGAGAATACATACGTTCTTGTGCTTCCTTCAGTTTATTGTTTAGTTCTTCCTTCTCATTAGCAAGATTAGCCACATCACTAGTTAGTGTCCTATTTGCTTCCTCCAACTACAAAACAAAAAGTGCACATGACCATATAACAAAACTCATTTGGCATACGAAAGCATTACAGGACAGAAGGAAATGCTTCAAAATGAAACCTGAATATAGGATAAGAGGACCAGCTGTAAGAGGGGTAGAGGCACAAAAGAAAGAATGATCAGAGAGATGCATTGAAGAAACATGGTAAGACTTTTTTTTTTTCCTGTTTCATTCAAAGAAAATAAACATTTTTAAAATGTCAGGTATACTTGTATATCACTTACCTCTAAGTATGCTACATAACAATGGATAACTCAAACTGCAAATAAAACTCAAGGTCATGTAAACCTCTACCAAAATCACAATTCGTATTACTCACAGAGGCTATTGTGACATCTTTCTCAGTAAGTTCCTGTTTATGCCTAGCCATCATCTCTTTAATCTCCAGCTCTTTCATAATCTTCTCTTTTTCCAAATCAGAGTACTGTTCTTCAGCAATGGAACGTGCAAGTTGTTCTGAATCCGCTTTTGTCAACGTAATCTCTAGCTGAGCAGCCAAGGAATCTCTGCAAATTATTGATATATATATTATTAACTTTAAAAATGGCAGGTTACTGGGTGGGGTGGGTGTGGTAGGAAAAAAGAAAAAGAAAACAACAAAAAGTCATCCTAATCTTTTATGTATTAGTAGTACAACTAGTAAAACCTACCTCTCGTCCTGTAACTCTTGTATCTTTTGCGGCATTTCTTTGCAAAGTTTGGTCTTTTCCTCACATTCTTCTTTAAGTTCTCGAACTTGCGTCTTATACAGAGTCTAGAATTTAAAGTTGGAAAGAAAAGGACATGACTTGCATATTCTAGCTTGAAGGTACACAAAAAATGATACAAGATGACACTGTATGCAATTCTTTAATCACACACTCAATTATAGTATAATTGTGCAATGCCTTCTCTAAATTTAACTAAACATCATCATCATTCACAAATATGTTTCAGTTATTTTTGGGTTTTTTTGTAACTTGTCTTTGTGAATTAATAGATGCATGATATACGTTGTATATGTTCATAAACATACTGTTAAAGAGACTCTAAATGTGAAAGTCCCTATTTGACAGAAAATCAGAAGTATCAGAAGCAAGGAAAATCATTAATTTATTTTGCTGTACTATTTTAAATCTTTGTCTGACATAGGTAGGTATGTAGAATTTAGACTTTAACCATACAAATCCATGAAACGAAAATGACAGTTAAAGAGCAAAAAGAAGCATAGGAGGAAGGGAAAAACAGATTAGAAAAGCATTTGAAATTCAATATTTCATGAAATCGATACAAATCTAGAGCTCTAAAGGAAATGAAAAATCATATTGCTCTGTACACTCAAATGACTGAGTACAGGTAAAGTGACAGACAACTGCAAGTGGACTTACTGCAGGGATTTCAAGACAGACTGTCTCTCTCTGGCCTGTCCAGAGCAGTCAACTGACCTCAACTCTCCCTTCCTCTCCTTTACTGTGTGCAACTTTGTGATCTATTAAAACTTCATATAGTCCTTCTCCTCACTGACCTGAAGACCACAGTAAAATCTTAAGCTTCCTCTAATTCTGAAACAAGCCTTTTGGCCTCTACCTGCAGTGCAACTGCCTGTGCACTGTTAATATAAATTAATCTCCATATGCTAGTGATGATTACTAAGTACAATACTAATTTATTTTGTTGTACCTTATCACGATAAAGCAAAAACTCCAACAGATCTCTACCAAGTTTGGCTGTAATGCAAAAATTTCCTTCCAAGCCTTAAATGCCCACGTTTTGTCACAACACATGATTCTGAGAATACAGCTCTTCTCTTCCATGCAGCATGGAAGAGATGCTAAATGCAAAAAGCTTGAAACATGCAGAAAAATATTCACACTGTAGAAGAACAAGCTGCTTGACTCCTCCCTCCCTCTGAACTGTGTTTGGGACTCCCTTCCAAAGCTGGGACATTTCTTAACATGAGCTCTTTCACACTGATCTGTGATCAAGAACAAGGAGTGATGGCAAGGCTGCAGAAAAGACTGCAGACAGACACAAGAAAAAGAATTAGCTTTAGGTTAGAGATGTGAAACACCTGATGGCTGAGGAGGAAGAAGAAAAACTAATATTGTACTTAGTAAACAGATTATTATAAAAAATAAAGCAGCATAAAACATACCAAGAAATACTGTTCAGCTTCAAGTTGGTCTTAGTAAACAGTTTAGTATAAAAATAAAGAAGCATAAAACATACCGAGAAATACTGTTCAGCTTCAAGTTGGTCTTGAAGCTCTTTCATTTGTCCATCTGCATCTTGACGTTCCCTAGAAAGGAATAACACGCTTTAAAGGAAAAGATATGAAGATATTCCAAACTAGTAAATAGAAAAGACACCATTCACACTCTTAAGATCTTCAGTCATTTCCTGACAAAAGTATGGTCAGCAACTAAACCTGAAGCTTCCTCTAGTTACCAGCTCTCTTTTTCACTTGTACAGCTGAGAACACTGCACTAATAACAAGTCAGTTTAATACTGTTAACACGCAAACTACAACAGTGTCACATGGTTTAACCAGTAAGAGACACTGATAAAGCAAACAGCCACCCACAGAATGTTATTTCCGTGTAAAACATCACTGAACTGACAGATTGGTTTGGGTATCTCGTTTGCTAGAGCTCAGTCTGTGAAACCATGCCTGTGGTCTTCAACAAGCATCATTTCTTGAATTCATCTGTTATTAAAACAACTCAGAAAGTCAATTAGTCAGACTCATAACAAAGAACAGTAATGCAGCAGAAAATATTTCTGCCACTGTTTCACATTACAGCAACCATCACATGTAGCTGCCTTCTACGTGAGTAACTACATCTTGCTGACAGAAAAGATAAAGCACAAGGAGATAAACCATCAGAAGTCATAAAGGAGCTAAGAATGAGATTAATCTGATACATGTACTAAACTTGTCTTTTCATTCAAAAGAATGCTCATAAGTCAACATAAAGTTAAAAAAAAATATTTATTATCAGGTGCAAATATTACTTGCAAGATCTTGGAAGAACTGCTGGGATTTAACACAACTCTTATCTGAAGGTCCAACAGATGTGTTTGAACATCTTTAGTACTAGGCATTTCCAATGGTTACGCTTCACAGCTCTGTATTAGTATTCATTTCCAACTCTAATAAGGTCTCCTGGACTAATAATGCCAGTAACTTTCCTCTTCACTGAAGTCTTATGTCTTATTTTAAAAAAAAGTACATAGATTTTCTGTTAAGTGTTTCCCTGAAGTCCTCACACTCTTCTGTTTAACCTCGTTTTTTAAAGATTTTCAGGATAACAAACATCTTTTACTACAAATCTATACATTGCCGAATGACTAGGGCAAATCTCAGCTAGAGACACTGTAAATTATTTTAAACAACAATTAAGTTTTGCACTGTACGTCCTGGTTTCAGCTGGGATAGAGTTAACTGTCTTCCTAGTAGCTGGTACAGGGCTATGTTTTGAGTTCAGTATGAGAAGAATGTTGATAACACTGATGTTTTCAGTTGGTGCTAAGTAGTGTTTAGACTAAAGTCAAGGTTTTTTCAGCTTCTCATGCCTAGCCAGCAAAAAAGCTGGAGGGGCACAAGACGTTGGCACAGGACACAGCCAGGACACCTGACCCAAACTGGCCAACGGTGTATTCCATACCATGGGACGTCCCATCCAGTATAGGAACTAGGAAGTGGGGACAGGGAATAGCCTCTCGGGGACTGGCTGGGTGTCGGTCGGTGGGTGGTGAGCAATTGCCCTGCACATCATTTGTACATTCCAATCCTTTTATTACTACTGTTGTCATTTGATTAGTGTTATCATTATCATTATTAGTTTCTTCTTTTCTGTTCTATTAAACCGTTCTTATCTCAACTCAGGAGTTTTACTTCTTTTTTCCCTGATTTTCTCCCCTATACCACTGAGTGGAGGGGGAGTGAGTGAGCGGCTGCGTGGTGCTTAGTTGCTGGCTGGGGTTAAACCACGACACTGTAAAATAGCATATTTTGTGCAGCGAATTTTTAAAATTAATATTGCTCTCAGCTTTTGCCCCAAACCAATTACAAAACAGTAACATTACTAAAAAACACAGAGCAAATCTGCGTACTTGCGGAGTTCGTTATTTTGTTTTTCCAGACTTAATTTGATTTCCTGAAGATGGTTATTCTCCTGTTTTAGCTGCTTCTCTGACATTTTCAAGGTGTTGACCTGCTGCGTTTGCATCTTGAGGTCATTTTGAGTGAGACAGCGCTTCTGTGTTTCTTGCTCTATTTTTAATGTCAGGTTTTTTACCTGAAGAATAAACAGAAGCCTATGAATTTTACAGACCTACACAGGAAAGCAACATTTAAACAGTGTTTCATATTGACTTCCTCTACATTTCTGCACAACATGCTCAGATCTTTTGATAAATCAAAGCTGTGTCCTGAATAAAGGCATTAGGAGACAATAAATAAGCTAGTTTTAACATGTCAATCTCACAGCATTTTACATTACAGAAGAAAAACTTTTTAAGATCAATAATGCTGAAATATTTCAGAAAAATGAAACCACACTCCATCAAGACTTTTTAAAGCTCCAAATACAGAGAAGGAAAAAGTTATTGCCATTCTCATTCACAAACATTCCTAAATATAGCTATGATAGGGAAAATATTGGGATATTGAAAACCAGGGTCCACTTGAGACTCCTTTTGTCACTGTTCCTTACATCTTCATTTAGTATATCCTTTTGCCTAAGGAGCTCGTTGATTTTCTGTTGTGATTGTTTGAGATCGCAGTCCAACATGGAGCGCTGCTTTTCAGCTTCTAACAACCGGTTTTCTACTTTTTGCTTTAAAGCTCTCTCTTCCAAAAGTTTCTTCTCCATTTCTGTGAAGTAAGAGATTTAAGATGTCAGTCAGTGTAAACCAGCAGATTTTGAAGACCAAGGGTAGGAGGACATCTATCCCATATTAACAATAAGCAACATGTTTATCCTTTTAAAACTGAAGAGAAAGATTGCTGAAAAGGGATTAAAATTTTCACAGTAAACCCTCACCCAGAGGATGCTTTTGCAAGCATTCCTGACTGATAGCTGTTTCCTGCTTTTGAGTTTCAAGAGAACTTCCAGTTTATCTGCAACACATCTGAGATGGATAAAAAGGGTGGATTTTTAGAAATAATCCATCTAAATCTACTGAAAGTGTTGCTTTGACTATGATAATTTGAAATCATTTAAAGAGTTGAAGCTGTTCAGGAACCTGATATGCCAAGCGATTCAGCCATTATTATGGAGGCTTCTTTTGAACACCTGAATGCTCAAAATTTTTGTGAATGCTCTGCAAGTAGAAGGACAGGATCTGTAGGCATCTTTTTAAGTAGCCGCAACAAACATAAGCCATTTAATTAAAAAATAAGAGCCATCTTACGGAATTGTTTGGTAATTATCCCTCTCTCCAAGAGATTTCAATTGTCATAAGATGCACCAGAATATGCATTGCGACTATGGAAGTGCAGCAAAGGCTTTCCCATTTCTAACTCTATCTGGTCTACATATTTAAATTGTGAAGTTGCTGGCATATTTTATTTAGGAAGACACAACAAGGTATGTGTACACTGAATAAGAACACAGATAAGCTCTTAACAAAAATGTTTAAAGCGGTTTTAGTAATATAAAGTTCGGAAAAATTAATTCAGAATACACTAACACAGCAAATGAGTTAGTAGTGTGTGCAATGGAGAACCTGTTTACTCTGAGACTATACCAGTGTGTCTTTAACATAGAAAAGCATGGACAAAGGGACTACAACTCATTTTACAACACTAATTGTCTTTAAAAAGAACAGGAGAATCAAGGAAAAAAAGCCAACACTTAGGCTTCCACTACCATCAAAAGATTGTATTACCTACTTTGTATAATTTATACCTAAGTCCAACTGTGATGTCAAATACATACCTTTCATGGCTTCAGATTTTGCTTCCTCTATAGATTCATAGATCTTATTTTTGTCTGCTAATCGTGCTTTTGTGGCTTTATGTTCAGCTTCTTCTTGTTCAAGGTTCTGCTGCATAACTTTGAATTTATATGTCATATCTATTTCCATGTTGCTCTTTTCCTGTTAAAGAAAAAATTACATTGGAATAAAACATTAAATGCATCAGGTTAAAGACAAAATTTCAAACAGTAACATGCTGCTTGTAAGTATGCCAACAGTAGAAGAGAGAGCTCAGACTCTGGGAGCTAACTGAGAACTCATTTCTACAAATGTTTTTCTATGGATGGCAAAACGCTCCAAAAATGCGCAATGACATCCCCCGTTGCAAACTATTATTACTGCCTTAACAACCAACATTCTGTAATAAAAGTGGCTCAAAGATTAAGTCTATTGAAGAAATTTTTCAATACTTTTGTTTCAATGACAAATTTGTCAAAAAAAAATGTTAGCAGAAGCTTTTTTATTTTTGGCAATATTGAGAGTTTTAAAAAAAACCACAACAGATGAAATGTTACTACTGCATTGTTAAGCTATACAGACAAAATGTTACTACGGCATTGTTAAGCTATACACTGGAGTACACTATTATGTACTTTAGAAGTATAGTGTATTATATGATCATAAGGGAAATTATGTCTCCCCCCCGCCTCGCCCCTTCTCAAATCGCAAAATAACCAAAAAAAATTCAAAGAAAACAAGGCTTATTTTTTGCACAGATTTTGTCTCCATGTCTCAAGTAATAAAAGCTTAAATTTAAAAATTCCGTAAGAATGTAATGCCAATGTTCACTTAGAAGTACTGTTACCTTTTCTAAATCTGTAAGTTTTTCCTGCAATTGTCTCTTCTCCATTTCCAATTTGGCTAATGCACTCTTTCCATTTTTTACTTCTTCTTCAAGGCTAGATATTCGACCTAAAAATGACCAAAACATCAATAAGGCTGGGCAGTGTGTGAAAAAAGAATGTACTTTATCTACTTAGAAATAAAGTTTTTCAAATGTAACAGCTCCTAATTCTGACTATTAAGAACATCTCCCTTTGGAGTGATTTTAAAAGTTATCAGTAATATTTTCTAAATGTTATCATACATTTTCTCTTAAATGTGTGTCCATGCTTACACAACATTCTATAGAAAAGCACACTAATCTAGTCACAATCTGAAGCTCAAATAACATCACCAAAACCTGTCTTTATTTCTGAAATGAGAAGCAAGCTTCACTTCAGACTTTCAGGAATACCTTGTAAATCACTGATAATCTCTGATCCATGACTTCGATCTCTCCTTTCTGATTCTAGAGCAGACTGAAGATTGAGAAAGTCCTTCTCCAGTTTGAGTTTCGCATTCTCTAGCAGGCAGTTCTTATCTTGTAGTTCTCTATTATTAGCTTCCAGCTGCTGGATTTGCTTTGTGCTTTCTGTCTGGTTCTTCCTTAACCTGGCTGCAGTATCAGACTCTGACCGCAGCAAAGAATTGGCTTCATCCAACTAAAGATTGAGAAAAACATACTTCAGAAACAATTAAAATATAACAACTACCATTTCTACTACAAAATACTACATTTTACAAATTAAAGAAATAAAAAGGAGTGTATTTTAAGATTACTTTTGAACACCAAAACATGACAAGAAAGAACAGCTTTTAAAACTCCATTACACATTTCAATTCCGTCCACTGCTAACAAAATCCGTACTTTAAATGAATATTAATTTAAAATATACATAAAGTTGGCATGCCTGTCTTTGTAGTTGATTGATTTTCTCATTGGATATTTGAGAGTTCTGATTCCTCTTTTTTAAATCTTCAAGCTGGTCTTTCAAACTGTTAACTACAACAAAAATATTACAACATTGTTAATCACTGTCATAAAAAAGCTTCAATTTGAACTATAATTCATTTATTTTATCTTTTAAAAACCCACATCAAAACAGAATCCTTCAAGCATGGTTCAACATACCCTCATTTTCCAAATTGCGTTTCTTATCTGCTTCATGTTCTGCTTTTCTCTGGTATTCTGTATTCTTATGCTGAAGAAGAGCCTTCTCTCTTTCTAACTGTCTGACTGCAGACTCTACATTCTTCCTTAAAGTTATCTGGATATATTTAAAAAAATACACCACTAATTACATACAGAAGAGTGGTATTCTTTAAATGATAAAAAGACAGCTCATGCACTCAGTTTAATTTGTAATAGAGAAAGACACAGTCTATTTGCCTGCTGCAAACACAGCGTATCAGAACATGTGGTCAAATCCAGCCCAGGATGACTGTGGCCTGGAGGTTTTACAATTTAAAGACTGTTTGATCATTTGGATTTGATGAATCTGGTAAACCTGCCTAGCAGCCACTCCAGAAGCACAAAAACATACATGTAATGCAAGATCTTGACGCGCACCTGGATAAACAATACATTAAGTTGTACGCATCCACTAAAGAATGGCAAATTTCTAGTAAGCACTAAGGTGCAAAGCTGGGCAAGAAATAGGGTCCTTTTACTGATACTGAACAATGCAAAGAATGGCCTTCCTCTTCTAGCAACGTTACTCTCACATTCTTCAATTTTTAGAATTAGATATGGGATATTTGTATCACACTGTCCTCCAAATTAAAAACACAGTAAAAAACAAATTCTGGAAACAAATGTGTAGTTGTAGGACAGAAATCATAATGAAAATATTTCAGCAGTGACAACAATTTCATGCTTGTGAATATCAATAAATGAACTGGTATTACTCGCTATAAACACAGCTACTCAGAAGTAATTTGCTGCTTCCTAAGGAAAAAAGCCACACACAAATGTTAAAGTTCTAATTCCACTAAGAGATAACCATGGACTTACCTCTTCATCTAGCTCTTTCACTATCTTCTCTAAACGAGTATTAGTAGACCTGCAGAAATTTGAAAAATATTTTTAAACCCTGCTGATTCTATAGAAATTAGAATGTTTGGTTGTGTCTCATTAATTTTATATAAGATACCCTATTTTCAGCAATCACATGAAACTTCAAGGACTGGAGAAATCGCTCAAACAATAGAGAGATACTTACGGCGAGTTAAGGAAAAAAAAAAAGAAGAAGAAAGAAATAAAACAGCAGTCACAGGAATAGCAAGAATTAAGCCAGCAATTTACAGTGAGGTCTGCTTGCAGGGTCAGGAATTGCCAAAGCGGATTAAAATGCTTTTAAGCATTCGAAACAAAAGGTGCAATAAAACTTCTTTATAAACATACCAAACACGTCAAAACAGTCTCACCTGTACTTCTGTTCTAGTTCATCTTTGGCTTGTAATTCGTTACTGAGCTGTTCTTCCAGCTTGCTTAGTTTTTTCTGAAACTGTGTAAAATGTCAAAAAAGCATGACCCACATATAAAACACTATCACATAAAACAAGTGTAATTCAATTAAGTAACAAAAAAAGGGAAAGCGAAGAAAATTAATTCCATCATCTTACACTATATTATTTTAAAACCATTGCTAGAAGGTTACATCTTTACAAGGTATTAGTCTTGATGATTTTAAAGATACAGATCCATAGCAATGAAATTTGCTGCATGCTACATTAAATCTAACCATCACAGAATTATGTGCCACAGATTGTGAGTCACAAAATTTCTATGGCCAAAGAGTACTGCTACTGGCTCTTTGCTGTACTCTTTCTCTGTAGACAGAGACTTTCCACTGTGGCAGAATTGTTCCGATAGTCTTTTCTAAATAGAATTTAAAAATAAAAAGGGGGGCACGTGACCAAATTGGACAATATTCAAAGCATATTATTACTAAGCATGCTTCATGACCTCACATAAAGAATTTCTTAGTCTAATACATACAGAAGCTAACAAACACTTTCCAGGTTTGGGAATGCTTTGTTTGGCTTACTAAAATATAAAAATGAAATCGTGAGTCATGAAATAAATTACAAATAATAAATTTTGGATTTGTCTCATGTCTTCAGGCTTTCAAATGCATCTATTTTCCTCCCTTCCCCTTCCTCTACCCCCCCAAACATGAAATGTTAAAGTGTGGTTTTCTACAACACTTTATAATTGTTACAATTAGAAGATTCGCAGAACAGGGACGCTGAAAAGGACATCAAAACCTGAGAATCATTGCTTGAGAAAATATAAATAAAGTTGTCAGAAGTGAAATTCAAAATTTTACCAACCATGTTTACTATCACAACATAAAGCAATATCACAAATTTGACAGTATGTATTTTAAACAGCAGTAGCATTTCTTTTTAAAAGGGAAACTCTAAAACTACTAATCTATTCATCAATGACAGGAAGGAATGACGTGGAACCTAATAAGCATTTGCATTTCAATTTATACTGGTCAATACATAAAGCATTTCATTTACTTATTTTTCAAACTTTGAAAAGGAGTTGTAAGTTTTAAGAAATGTTAACGATGTACTACCTACACTTGAATAAGACAAATGTTTAAGCACCATAATGAAGTACATGAAAATTCCACAGCATTCTCCTGTCATCTGCAAATTTAAGTTCAATTGTCAATCTTCAAAAGCTGGATAAACATGCTCCATACACTCACTTCAACTGACAGCACAATTTAAACATTCCTTTACTGCTGCAGGTCACAATTTACTTTTCCAAACTCTGAATAAATCAGTCATGAATTACTCAGGCAAGTGTGGAGCCAAAACTCACAACCTCCCCAAGAGTGATGCTGTCTGTGGCAAACAGAGCCTTACAAATTTGTTTTCCAAACAAATTCTAAATGCCAAAAGAATTCGAGAAAAATCTGTATTCATTCATCTTTATATTATAGCGCATCAATGCTCGAGTAAAACTGTTTCAAAATAAAACTGGTTTACTGTTATCAATTTGCTGAATATTTAAGGTATTTCACATTCACATAAATTATGTAGGAATCTTTTGATTCCTTTCATAATTCAAATAAAATACTTACCTCCTTGCTGTCCTGTAAATAGAAAATATCATTTTTATTGAGGATCATTAAAAGACAAAAAGCCCCCCCCACCCTGTTTTCCTGAAAACTTATTTTAGACTTTGTCTTTTCTTAACAGACTTAACAAAATTAGTTAATCATACCATTAATACTTACGAAAAAAGGCACTAACCTCATTTTTACTAGATTGCACAGATTCATTTTCTCTGCAAGACTGAGAGGAGTCACTTAGCAACCTGTCAAAACCAAAAACAAATCCCTCCAGCTCTTATTCAAGTTTTCAACAACTCTGGCAACCTTGCCAATCAACTAATTTTAATCAATTCTCTCAAGTCTTAATTTGTCCTATGCTATTCTCAGAATTAGGATTATTTTATTTCAGTGTCAGTGCATCTTTCTGTTTTGTATCTTTTCTTAAGTGAAATATAACATATGTTTTCAAACCCATAGCAGCTTATATTTTTTTAATTTATACAATTATTTCTTAACTATTCAAGTTGAGTCCTAGCAAGCTATTATTTTGTGTAAACTTCTTTCTAAAGCTACTAATAAAAAGCCATTTTAGAAGTATAATTACAAATCTATCAGTATTTTAACCCTAAAAGATTTTCTTGAGAGACTACATAATTTTGTGCATATAAAAATACTGTTATTTAATCAGTTACCAGAATAACCAAAATAGTAGCAAATGATATATTCTACTTAAACTCTGCATTTTGTATCTTCACAATTGGACATAAATGAATATAATGCAGTGAATAAATTCTCCATCTGGAGTGAAAAAAGGGATACGATATAAGAAAAATCTGCAGGTATATTTCTAAAAATGCATATTGAAGTATCACATACAAATTGTCTCTATAGTAGGTAAATCCTATAAAAGGCAGCTGGTTTCCCACGAAGGCTTTGGGGATTGGAAAGGTTTCCACGTCTCCCTTGTCGTCCTCAATGTCATCAAAATTACTGCTATCTATATCACTGCTAAGCTCAGGAACAACAGGAGCAGCAGCTATAAAAAGGGGAGAAAAGATGAACTTCACTCCAAGATTCAGCCACTTACTATATACTGGTACCTCTGTAACATTAAAAAGACTATCATATAAGTTGTCTTCTAGTTAAATATATATTAAACATGCAGCAGATCTGTAAACATTACTGTGAACATTTTTTTCTAGAGAAATCTATTTTTACATTAGTTGCCTAATACATAGCATATCTTAATGTGCAAAATGTATTTGCTAAGGTAATCACATTTGAAAATAGAACTCTAAATACAACCATCATTTTAAGAAACTCTAGTAAATACATGACTTTAGAAGTTACGATCAAGCTCATGATCTGAACTGACATACTTCGTTATCTTGCCTAACACTATCAAGTTCACAATGCCTTAAATGAAAAGCAGTAAAACTGACAAGACTGCTGCCAAACTACTGTCTTAACTACAGGTTAAAAAACAAAAAAACACAACCCCCCCCAAACAACCACGCCAAAACAAAACAAAACAACAAAAGCCACAAAGAAACAGAACGTAGCATGCATTCTCTTTAGTTAGAATTCCAGTTCTGTTGGTCAAAACTGAAATCTATACATTAAAAGCAAGATAAAGATGAGGAAAATTCCAGTAGGAAAAATGTGTATTTACTAACCCCTACTGATAGAGTTTTTATAATACAAATTATAAATATGGAAGTTTGAGCAAGATTCTTGGTAGACAGAAAATATATATACATCCTAAAGTTTTTTTCATTTCTACTATTGCAAATAATGAATAAAAATAGAACTTTTAAGCTAATTTACTTACTCTCTCGAATGTTGTCCCAGTTCCACTGATCACTCTTGAAGAAAGGGTGATGCTTTATTTCTTCTACCCCATTTCTCCCAAGTCGCACATCCCTAAACATAGCAATTAGCCATATTCACATTAGGAAAAATAGCACTTGTTTCTTGTTATTTAAATTCTGACTTGCTCATAAGCAACAAAGAAACTTTCAGTAAAGATTGTCTGAGTTAACCACATTAATGTTCAGATAAAAAACAAAATTAAAAACCATCAACCACTGATCTGTAGTTTCTTATATAAAATATACTCTGTTCCTTAGCATGCACTCTCCCTGTGACTGCTAAAATGTCCAGAATTTGGAGTCTGCCATGTGGGGAGTAAAGCAAGAAAGAGAGCACTGAGGCAAAAACTAAGAAAAAACTAAAAACACAAACAAAAACCCAACAGCCTCAAGGGGGAAAAAATCTGCAGAAGTTCCATGTCTGCCAAGCCACATGACAAACCTTAACATACAAGTGAAGGAAGGTCTAACTGACTGCACAGAACAGTTATTCAAAGCTGGACTGAAATAAGTATTTTAGGAATTGCAGCCTCTGCCCCATAACTAACCCTGACACATCTCTTGCTGATATTTGCAGTGAAGTAAATCTTGAGTCCAATAAGAAACTTTTAGTTTGACCAGAGAGTCTCTCTTAAAACAATCTACAGGAACAGGACATAAACACAGTGCGCATAAAAACTAATAAATCATAAGGTCGATGCTTATTCCTTCTTTAAGTGCTCCAGCAGTGATTACACATACAGAAAGAAGGCATCTGTTTTAAATAAATCACTCAAGCACTGTATTAAATATAAACAGGAAGACGGACACACGTAGTGGAAGTACACCTCGCTGCATTTACATTATTAAATTCTACTCATATTTTCTCTCTATGCTTCAGCTATGAAGGGTGAAAAACACTGTTAAAGCACATCCTTCCTGAGTAACCACGATCTTGCTCAAAAGAGCAAACAATCTCTCTTCAAATGCAAAAACCATTATAAGGCAATTTTCTTCCTAATCCCTCATTTTATAAAGGCTAGATGCTCTGCTGTAGCCAAGTTCAGGTGACCACAGGAAAGCATAAGAAGGCATCATCGACCAGAGTTAACTATAGAACTACAGCATTCTTCTTTTGCATCAGAGAAATTGAAGATAACCTCTGCTTTCTGGAACTAAAGAAAATGTAAGTGTCCAGGTCAAGAACAGTCGTACACAGCTTAATATCAATAAACAGCTCAATTCCACAAAGGGAGACCTCTAGGTTCTATTTATAGCCAAAACAATATGCTTGCTAGGTTGTTAGCTATGCTTGTCAATTAATACAACAAAGCAAATGAAAAAAAGTTCAAACATTCCAAGAAAGCTTAAAGAAACTCAGTAAATACATGCTTATTTTCGTAAAAGTATTTGCTTTCATTTTTTTAATTAACACTCACTTAGACACTAAGCACAATAATTTGGCCCCTGCCTTGAAGCTTACAAATTACTTTCAACCTTACAGGTTTGTTACTGTATTATACACCGTAACTGGAAGGATTTCTCTGGCACAAATTGTGTTGTTAACAAGAGCTGTCAGAACTGCTCATAGAAATAAAATACAATACCTGGAAAAAACACCCCAAAAGAAAAATGAGAGAGCAGGAGATTTTGCAGAAGAGATTTGAACAGAGATTAGGAGAAGTAATGGAAGGAATTAATTTTTACAATGTACACGTGCTAATACCATCCAAAATAAAAACAGTACCAGAATAATATGTGCACTTACCTATCAGTTAAAAAGGCACAGATAAGGTTCTTTGCATGCTTAGAGATTTCCACATCATCCGGGAAATGTAATGAGTTCTTATGATCCATAATTTTACTGTACGTTCCTACTAGTGAGTCTGCATAAAAAGGAGTATCGCCTGAAAATAAAACAGTAAACTGACTGTGATTTTGAGTCATGTTCAAGTCATGTAAGTTGAAAAAGACAAAAGATATAAAGAAAAGTCTACAAGCAGTTTTAGCTAAAATAGTCTTTTACTTAAACAACAACAAAAAAAGGTAAAATTGGAATGCAGGGTACAAAATAATGTACACTACTAAAAATATTCCTTCCCTAAAATGCCTGTGTTACAAACGAAGTCATTTTTCATCCTGCACATCACTACCAAAATTTTGCCCAATGAAATACATCTTTTGTTCTACCTGAAGACTATCACTGTGTTTTCTAATTTACATGATGGCTGACACCCACATAAAATCCCATCTTTAAACGCTTCCATGGGCATAAAGGACCGAAACTTATTAAAGATTTACTAATGCACATTTGTTGGAAAGAATCCACCAAAGCTCTCCAAAGACCACTTCAGACGCACGTAGGTCTACCCTGCCTACCCCTGGAGCTGCCTAAAGCAAGTCAGCTCTGAGCAGAAGCCTTCACTGTGTTACTGCACTGTTAAATTCATATTAATAAATCTTGTTGACTGATAAATTATATTAGCTTGGATGCCTATATTAACATGGGCAAGTGGCTTTTAAAATCATAGACCTTTCTCACCCAAAGGTTTGCAGCATAGGCTTTAGTTAAGCCTAGTTTCTTTGCAAATATCCTTAAGAAAGCTAAAACTGGGACAACTGAAAAGAATCAGTATCAATAAAGGCAACTGACGTTCAAGTTAGCTGACAACATTCTGAATATACAAATGGTTTGGGACAGTAATCAAGAGACTGCAACTTTTACATAAATCCTTTCTCAAAACTAATCCATAGGTTTAATAGAGAGGGTGAACAATCAGTCGCGTGAGCTAGGCTCCTTGCTCCGTCCTGGTGTACTGTGTGCAGGAAGGGATCACCTGGAAGGGCAGTCAGCATCCTGACTGCATGCTTCCAACAAGGTACTGAGAATTTCAAAAGCTAGGTACGTGAAAAAATGTATGAACAGACCAATGGACAAAAACCATTCGGCTTTCAAAAACAATATAAATGCAACAATCCTGCCTTTAGCCTCCTTCTGTCATTTTATGGCAAAATAAAAAATTAGTACACACCAGCTTGAATTAAACTTCTAGACTTCCAGTAAATTCATTAGGTTGACATACCAGTACATCGGAGGGAGGATCACCGATACTTGCTGCTGCCTCCCTCTTTCTTAACCTTCCCCTTCTCAATTGTCTTCAGTCTCAGAAACAGCTTTGATTTAGGCCACACCTCAAAACTATCCTAAGTCACTGAACTAATGTTAGGATTCCATCCCATGACCAACATTTTAGCTTTCAGTTAAGCGTGAAGTAAAAAGTAGTACTGTTTTCATTAGTACTGTGTCTTTACTAAAATCAGAACAACAGAATGCTTTCTGTGCCTTCTTTACAGCATAAAGTTTTAGAAGACCATAAGCAGAATCTGATATGTAAACACACAAAAAGAGATACTTTCTACCAATGTGTGGGACATGGAGAAAATAAGTAAGATTTCACTTTAAAAAATGTTTTCATTACAAGGATAAAAAGGGGAGAATCCTCCCTCTCAGATACGGGGGGAGGAGGGGGGGGGGGCTCTGAGAAGACATTCTAGACAGCTATGTCCAATATTTTAGTAACTGAAGAATTTTATTTATTGCTAAAGTTGTTTATGAGAGACTATTAACTATAAACCACACTTTTTGTAAGTCAAAATGCCTTAATCCTGAAAGACAGAGATTGTAATAGCATCATATATCCAAATGTCTTTCCTGGCTCAACATGCTAGACACATCAAATCTGCAATATTCCCAAAACATGCTGATTTGGATTTTTAATAATTATATGCTCAATTCCATCCTTCATCATCAGTATTTTCCTACCAGACTCTAATACTGATCCTCACTGTATTTTAAGATGCAGATAACTCATCTCCTTAACAGATTATATTCTATGTTTGTTCCCATAGCAGTCCAGTGTATTTTACTGGAAAATCCTGACTCAAGCATAAAAGAAATAATCAAGCCATACTTCCACAGTCATTTTGACCTAACAGAAGCCATTGCTGGGGGGGCGGGGGGGGGGGGGGGGGAGGGGGGGGGAATAAAAGGGATAAAGAAAAGGGGGGGCAGGACACACACGACACAAAGAGGAAAAGAAAAGGGCAATCCTGCCCTTCCCACTCCTTTCCCATCTCTACATCCCTGAAAACTCAGTACTGCCTCTGAGGTGGCAGAAATGTTCGTGAGATGGTGAGGTAGCTGACCCCAGTTAAAACTATTCTAAGAATTAGTTTTAAGCTGAACCGAGTCAGGGAACTAATCACTGAGCAAGCACGCAAACAGCTGTCACAGCATAAGAGTGGCAGAGAGCAAAGAAAACAGGAATGAAGCAACAGCATCAGCCAAAAGTCAGAAGGTGCTAGACAGTGAGGTACAACCAGCCACCTTGCAGCAAAGTACAGCTAAAGACTCAACAATAATCTCATTAGCAGAAGAAACCACTACTTACCAACTAGCATCTCAAAAAGGAAAACTCCTACTGACCACCAGTCACATTCCCGTCCATAATAACCATCACCCCCTTGCGATTTCAAAACTTCAGGCGATATGTAGTCTGGGGTTCCCACAGCTGTATCGCAGCGCACCATACCTGTCTGTGCAACAGTAAGAATTCAAACACCTCAATTAAAAATACTGCTGAGTCTTTAAACAATTCACTTATTAGTAGACCAGAAAACACATAAAAAATACAGCCCAAAGTATTTGGTTCAAGTAACGTGTTTGAAAGACTCTCTTTTTTACTCCAGAAGCAATATGGACTGAAATGACAAGTCCTGGTAATGTGCGCTCCCCTGCCTACTCCATAGCGTTTTTTCTTGATTACATCTTTCAAAAATGGACCAATTTTATTATTTTTACCATTGGTTTCAATATGAAGCTACAGACCATATCGGACTGCTCCTTACCTCACTGAATTCAGGGACAAACTTCAGAATAATTTTGACAAGCTGTGAGTTCTGGGCCCTGCATAGCAGATACGTAACAGTTTTGTCTAATTCGGACAATAAATCAAGTTACAGATAGATTTTTATATACTCACCTTGGTTTTTATTTAAATATAGGAAAAAAATAAAAGGAAAAGCTATTTTTAAAGAATACCAATGCTTTTTTTTTTTAAAGATTATTTTGATTAACATATTAACATAGTTCTATTAATGGAATGATTCTTCATCCTCTTTGCTTCACACTGAGAGACTAAAAATGCAGGGGCTAAATGACGCAGAAGCATCGTCAGATCTGCCAGCATGCTGGTTCAAACTTGTAAGCCTTGTTTCATTTAATCAAATTCACTGCATTCATTCCAGAGAGACCAGATGGATGAATGAAGTGAAATCCTGGATGAAGTTAAAGAAGTACCAAAAATATAATCAACTTTTATTCTGTCTCTCAACCTGAAATCTTTTCTAAGTCATCTTACGAAGTTCTTTGTGCATTTTGCCATCACCATGAATGGCAATACATACTAATTCTGAACATTAATACAGAATACTAGTAGCAACAAGTAAAGGCAAAATACATATTTAAAGAAAGGGAGAGAAACATTTTGCTTTGGGAATTGTATCAACATGTAAAAAATTATATACCAAATTACAGTATTTCTTTTCGCACACAATATGAACTGCCAAAAGCTTTTATTTATGTACTAAACCAAAATCCTGGACAGTCATGAACTGGCAGGCAAAAACTAAAGTGATGACTAAATACTGAAGAGACCTAAGGAGTACTTCAAATGTCCTCCTGGCAAAGGCCTATCATCTTGTACAACTCCATGCTGAAGCTGAAACCTAAAGGAAACTTTAATTTCTCAGTTCCAGAATGAAGAGCAGGTTAACTTCTGCCTTCTACACTACGAACCAGATAGCACACAGCTTGATCATCCTGGAATAAGAAAATCAAGTTAACTCTTTTCAGAAGACCTAATGCATGCTTTGAACAAAGAAGAAAACAGATGAACACGTTTTAACACTGGGAAATAAACTAAAGCCCAAAGGCTCCAGAAATCTAAAGCTGAGAACATTCAAAAATGGATCTGGCACATGGCAGGTCTTCTCTGAAGCTTAAGCCTCTCTTTGCTTTGAGCACTGGAGGAATTGCTCTAGGCTCATGTGATTCTGCTGATCTAGTAGGACTGTGGCATCTTAATGAGGCCTCCAACACTGGTGCACGTCTATCTCTTCTTTATCCAAACGCAATATTACAACAAGGGAAAATCTGACTCGTCACTCAGCGAAGACTGGCTGAAGCCACCTGAACCTCTTGCTGGGTAAGAAGCTTCTTTAATAACAAAGTCACCAAAACAGTTCTTAAAGATTTCTCTGAACAGCACAGCTTCAGTCACAGCCTCATCACCTTGACACCTAAGCACTTAGTAACACTCCATTTCCCATTCCTCTACAATTAATACACCAAAACAAGAACACTTTTCAATATGTTATATACACTGATATTTTATGAAGTCTTATGCAAACAAAGCAAAGGTTGTGCCAAAAAAAAGCCAGCCCTAACCAAGTCTGATGGCTGGTATGTAGCAACAAGGAAAGTTCTTTCCAATGACGTTACAGGTACTGAAGAACTCCAGGTAACAACGCCTTAAGTTTTCAGACAAGATGTCAAAGAATTGAACAGCAACACAAAAAAAACATTCCTACCATTAGAAGGGCCCTGCATGCTAACATCAGTTTTCAATGGACTTCTCTCTGAAGCACGTTGAGTTAGGTGTACTTACTCTCCATAAAACTCTCTACCTTCTGTCTCAGGAACAAATCTAAAAATGCATTCACAGAGTCACAGAACAGCCCAGGTTGGAAGGGACCTTGAAAGATCATCTGGCCCAACCTGTCGTGGAAAAGGGAGCCTAGATGAGATTATCCAGCACCTTGTTCAATCACATCTTGAAAACCTCCAGCGATGGGGATTCTACCATGTCCCTGGGGAGGTTGGTCCATTGACACCTGACTATAATACTCCCAGATTTCTGTTTCTCTCATTTACACACTTGTTCTTTCAAAGAACTCGGGCGTTGCTCTGCATGTATTTTTAAGTACTGGATACTCTTAGTACCACAGTCAGACTAGCTTCTGTGATCTCTGGCATCAAAAGCCAAGTAAACTGGGAAGTCCTCTCTGTGCAGTACATGGCATGTTGACAGTCCCTACATTCTGCATGATGAGTTCTGCCTTCTGTACTTTAGCATTTGAAGAGATCTAAAGAGTGCTGTTTTCTCTGGATGTAGTGTTATTCCTGTGTTTCAAATACTAAGCCTCTGTGTTATGACTGAGTAGCACACTTACTACAGCAGTTCTCATACAAAGCTTCCTTTCGGGAGTCTCAGCCCAGTGTTCTACCCATGACTCTTCTCATCACCTCTAAAGATCAAGGTGGATGTTGGAACTGATCACCTGCAGCTCTGTGAGAGACGTGCAACACAGAATTTTAAAAAAGGCTGTCCAGGAAACACAGCATGGTCTCACGTTTTATGACAACTTGGTGGTGAGGCTGTAGTGTATCCTACCATCTTTCAGAATTATTATATTGCTGAAGACAAAGCAGTTCAGTTTTCATCCTCATAAGGATCTCCATCAGACCTGAATGACTCACTGTCTTGAAACAAGGCTGAAAATCAGGCTTTCTCTCCCTCACGAAGTTCTTCCAGTAAACAAGAGCTGGAGAGTGCTTGTGCGGAAACAGTAGGATAGCTCAGATCAGGTGTTAACACTGCACCCGGGCTTCTGCAGCATGCTGCAGACAATGAACTGAGGCAAGAGGGATCCAACAGAGTCTTGGATAAGCTTCAATGAGAAATAAGTTGAGTTCTAAAAAGACGAACATGTTTCTTCTCTCTGCTAAACTGCCTGAGCCGAGGTGATAATCCCAAATGGTAAACATCCCTTCTTTCAGTCACATCTTTTTTCAACAGATATCCTCTAAACTTGTGCTCTTCTAAAAGCTCAGTTAGCACAAGACAGCATTATGTACTGAGCCTGGCAACACTAGGAGATCCTAGATCTACGATACCTACTAAAGCCAACTACCGTCTAGTTCCTTACAGAAAACCTGAAGATTAGAGTCTTGTGAAACGTGCCCTGGGCTACCTTATCACACCTAGATACCAGAAGGGAACCACAATTCCTACTAAACCTCTGAGGCCAACTCCATTCTTTATTCAACTACAGAAATAAACACCTTGTTACAGATTTTAAATAAAGGAAAAAAAGAACAGGAAAAAAAAGAAAGAAAAAAAACCCACAAATGCTGAAAACACACAACTGAGTTACATAAACAGATTAGTTTCCTTTTTTTTGTTGGAAAAGATCACTAAAACACTTAGCAATTCTTTTCACATACTGGTAAGGAGTAATTCTGCTGCAGGTGTCTGGACTGGCCTGGAAGACTTAAGAGGACACTGAATCCAATTCCCCAGCAAAGGTCAAAAATGTCTCTCATCAAATTGCAGCAGAATTTTCCTGGGCTCTCAACAACAAAAGTAAGATGCTAATGTGCACAACTGCTAAAAGAATTCCAAATCAGAAAAAACAAATAAGTATTCAGTAAGCATATATTTTCTAGAAATCATCCTGCCAACACCAATATTATATTTACACAGCTGGGATGTGTTCATGTTTTGTAAGAAGTAGCATGAGATTTGGAGACAATCCAGAACCTCTCAACTTCTAAAGCTTCCTGTATAAAAAATTTTTGCCATTCCACTGAGTCTGAGAAACATGAAGAACTTAAAAAGTAATCTGTTAAAAAAATTAACTTCTTTAGGAGATCACTGGTTCATTGATGATGCCCAGTGCAAACTGGAGCTCACTATAACTCTTTGAGAAATGTGCATGCACTTCTCACATTTATAATATGATCAGCTACATTTTAGTATTCCATTTCTTTAACAACAACAATGGAAAAGAAAAAAGGAAAAAAAAGGCTTAGGTTCACCATTTCTGGGATCCCTAAAATAGCATAAAGGATCACCCTTTTTTGTAGATTTATATTATGAACTTTTTGATGCTATTTTTATTGTCTCTTCTGATGAACAGCAGACTCCCTTAAGACCTATAGTCTATGGGCTCAAAACCAAGATTAATTTTTTTAAGGACTAAATTAAGAGATCAAGTACTACTTCTGATTTTTTTTTCAATTAAAGTAAATGCTGTCCCCTAAAATAGAGGCAAGCAAATTATCAAAGCAGAGGTAGAAAAATCTATCTGCCTTTAGAATAACAACTATAATATCAACAAAACTAATCAGACTACCGAACTAATCAGACTACCGAACCTCAATAAACAGCTGTAGTTGTTCAGTGAAGTTAATATATTGTCACAGGGAAGAACAAAAACCCTAACAAGAGACAGTACTTCTAGATACAGCCGAAGAGACAGTAACTTAATGATGCAAATGCAAATCAAGTAGACTGCAGGAATTATACCAAGCACTGCCTAAACAATACAGAAAAAAATGTAACACATTAAAGCAAATAAGCTTAGAAGGATCATCATTGCCAACATGAATACAGAAACCTTTCAAAAGCCAGGCAAATCACAACACGCATTCACACACAGTTTTTTTAGAATCTGTTATAATTTTCCACAGGAAGAATATATTGTGTAAATTACAGCCTAACATTTGTTTTTCAGGGAAGATTTTAAAAGTGCAAACTCGAAAAGGTAGCTTTATTTTTAAGCCTCCTTTAATAATATAAAGTATCCTGTTAGAAATAAAATATTCCTATACAGTCTCATTAGAAAACTGCGTATTTGTCTGTATGTGGTAAAATCTGGACAATTAAATATATGACATTTTGACAAATAGCTAACATAAATTTTAATCAATTTATCACATACCACTGCTGCCTTACTGTGACCTCATTTTAATGACCACTAGAGGATGCTATGAGAACAATTAGGCACAGTTAAAAAAAAAAAATTAGGACTGTATCGTGCCTATAAAATAATTTCATTTACAGAAAAATGTCAATTTATGAACTGTTCCAAGGTTACTCATGTTGAAACTAGGAGTTGTCTCATAAGCTTCTCAGACATTTGGCAAAAAAATGAACCTCAGAAATTCATAAACACGCATGTTTTCAAAAATAACGAAAAGTAAGTTTACATCCTTCTTCCGTGTGCCAGAACAGTTTATTATAGAAAAGGTTACACTATATTAAAGTACCCTTGTATTTAAAACTAGGAGACAAGGAACAGCTTTCCAGCCAAGTAGACCATTTGATGAATATTCCTTTGGGCATTATAATTCATAAGAAAATAACCTCAGAATTACAGTTTTATAATGATAGATTATTCAGTTGCATACTTACTTCATCCATTTTCATACAAGTGCCAAAATCTGCCAGCTTCAGATGCCCATATTTATCTAAAAGCATATTGTCAGGCTTCACATCTCTGTGTATCAAGCCCATTGAGTGAATTGCATCAAGAGCAAGAACAACTTCGGCTGTATAGAACTTGGCCCATTTCTCAGGCACATCATAATTGCTCATAAGGTTTACAAGATCTCCACCTGGCATGTATTCCATTACCATGTACAAGTATTTGTCATCTTGGAAGGCACAAAATAGCTGCAATATTAAAAAAAAGGAAAAGAAAAAAACACGATTACTTTTCAGAGACAGCTAGGAAAAAGAATAAAGCACTTTATCTTGAAGATTCATCAAACCTGAGCATATGTTTTCAAAAATGATGTAAAGTAACTATATTTTTATATTCAGATAATCTACTTTTTCTATTAATTATGACAATACCTTGTAATTTACTGAACTTCAATACACCCTCATTTTCATTTTTAAGAAAGTGAAAAAGATTTCCTGATTATTTTAGTAGTATGAGCTACTGAAATTTCACTGAGTCAAAATGCAAAACATCAAATCTGAGAAAGGGAGCATCATGTACTGATCTGAAAATAGCTCAACAATGAATAGCCTCTTAGACTGTTTCTAAATGTTATATATTATAAATCTCCTTATCTCTGTACATATTTACAAAAACACTTGTCACTACTGATTTTGCCCTAAAACAACATATATATTGAAATAAGAAAGGAAAAAGAAAAAAAAAAAAGTTACTGAAGACAACTGTAACACAATAGAAAGAAATTATCCTTAAGAAAATAACAATCTGGTATGAGTTGCAGCTAGTATGTTTCCTACTGGCATGATAGGAAGTTTAGTCTCTTTAAAATGTATTTCAGACCTAAAGTGCTGAAGTTTGAGAGATTTCACCCAGGGATCACCAGATCTTAAAATGGCCCAAACCAGCATAAAGCATTACTATCAACTGTTCAATGACTGGTGTGAAAAAGTCTCTGAAAGTCTCTCACCTTATTTCTCAGGGAATACCTTCTCCTTTACATTAAAAACTAAAATAATTCGCATCTTTAAGTTATCCACACAAAATTCAAAGGCAATTGAAAAAGAAGATGTGTGGAAAGGAGGAAATCAAAAGCAGGGAGTTTGCAGAGAATGAGGAACCATGAAAGGCAGGAACGTTATTAAGGAGATTTGACCTTTAGATTAAAATTTATTGTTTATTAGTGACGGAAGACCTATATTATAAATATACATTTTAATACATATATATTGCACTGTATTTCCTTTCACAAATGGATAGTATATACAATATGATAATGCATTTGGTCATTAAAATCTAAATTAAAATCTATACAGAGTCTCTGTATTCTCACATGTAAAGATATTAATATAACACAATAATAAATAACAACACTATGCCTTTTATACAGCACTTTCATTATTGTCCTCAAAGGATTTCATTTAAAATATATATATATATATATCAAAATTATCTAGAGCTCTAGCTTCACTTGTTTTTCACATAAAAAAGAAGGCAAGAGAAGCAGTGTGATCTGTCCCAGTTTCCAGCTAAGAACAGGACCTACATTTTCTTAAAACCAGCTCTATGTCCTATCCCACTGGACCACATTACCTAAATATATCACACTAATACACTTCATCATAGAAGGCACAATTGCAAATACACTTGAATTCATTTGCTATTTACAAACACACACACATTTATATCATGCTTGCTACATTTTCCTTTGAAAACTGACTGTCATACATTTCTCGTTACTTTCAACGGCATGTGAAAAATAATTCCAGACAACTACTGTCCTTAGAACAAAAACGAACAACTAAATAAAAATTGATCTATGTGGTTAAGTATTTCTGAATATAGGCAAGAACACAATCTGCTCAGAAGAGCAAAACATCTAAATAAAAAAAACCTTGTAAAACATTTCTTGCATACGTGAAGTGTTATGAAGAATATATGGAAAGCTTAAAGCCAGTCTTTACTTATTAAATGTACAGAAGCATGGCAATATATGTGAGAACATTTAAAAGTATTAATTATTTAACAAAATTAAGTACTAACAATTTCTCTAAGCATATGCTTTCACTACTCGTTTTATTAACTGGTGTAATTTACCACTCAGAACAAATTTCAATATTCAGTACTATTTCTTCCCAGAGGCATAATTCATATTACAAACATGATGATGATACATGAGACTGCTGCAAGCAATGGTGTTCAAGACCAGCTGAAGAAGGCAACTCTCCATTACTTGAATATTACTTCTGAGCTGAGATGCAGTAACTGACCACTAAACAGAAGATGGTTTCAAGAAAACCACTGCTACAACCTCCTGTCTTGCAGGAGACCAGGAATGTACGCTCATCCACCTAACAAATCGCAGCTGCAAAGTCAGTAACTACTTAAAGCACTCTTAATACTAATTGCTTGTTATCAACCGACTGTATCATCAGGAAAGACTAGAAATAATGTTGACATTTGTTTCTACATTTCTATACAGAATTTTTCTTAGTTGGAAAGGTAACCTCCCTATTACTCCAAATGATTAGGTGGATATTTCAAATATCTGTTTAATACTGTTTTATGATGCATTTTTAGTGACTAAAACATAAGTTAATCTACTTTCTAACACAGCAAAATGCGCAAAACTCAGTGAAATTGCTATAAATACGTATTTTTAAAAAGTAAAACCTGAACCTAAACCATGATTTGAGTTTAGATGTAAATTCAAAACCAGCTCAAGACTGGGAAAGATTTATGGCTTTATTATTATTATTATTATTTTACTCTTACATATCTTCTTTACCTGAACCACCCACGGACTGTTGGCGAAGGCCATGATATCTCTTTCTTCCCAGAAAAAGGCTGAATCTGATCTCTTGATCATTTCAAATTTACTAAGTAGCTTCATCGCATAAACCTTCTGTGTCATTTTATGGCGAACCTGTTGGTTGAGAAAGAAGAGAAACAGCTTTTTTTAAAAATGCCTTGTAAAAAACCCAAATACCGGCATAGTATATTTTCCTACGTGCAAACTGCTTTTTGGGATGCAATGCCTCCAGGTCTTCATATATCCAATTTTCTACACAGAAAGGGTTTGAGAACTTCTAAACCTGGAAAGAAAAACCTAACAGCTGCTTGAAAAAAACATAGCAGGAGTGGAACAAGAAGGATGCCAAATAAAGGAAGATATGCCAGAGCCTGGCCAACTGCTGCAGCTGCTGCTGCGTCCCCAGAAGAGGAGCTGCAGGGCCACGAGAAGGACACGCTTCAGGGCTGCAGGAGCTCTTAGGAGGTAGCTGTTCTGTTGAAGGTGCACCAATACAAGCATATGTTCTTTCTCACTATGGCTACAAGCATAAAGATGAGAGCTGACTCCAGTAGTCTGCTTACTCAAATTGAAACTGCTAAAAAACCCTGAACCCAAAACACAACAAACAAAAGAAACCCACCCAAAAAACCCGACCCAAAACTCAGAATGTGCAAAGTACCATCTTTCGCTAAAGAAGTGGACTGGTCTTAACATTTTCTGAGTGAGCGTGACTACTTCAAATCACTCAGAACACTAAAAAACAAAGATGAAATTATTCTGTTTACAGAAGGAAAAGGAAATGCTTGTCTATTGCCCCTTCAAAAGTTCCATCGTGTAAGGTGAAATAAAATAGAACTCTGCTTATGTTTTCTCATTCTGAATGCCATCTATCCATTGCATTCATTCATGTTAGAAATTCTGCAAGCAGTCCACTTCAGCCTCTTCCAATTTTTATTTTTCACCCCCAAAAATTTGCTATTTCTTAAGTAGTTCTTAAACTCACTTTAAATGGTGTAAAATTAATAACATAAATCTTGTTGGAAACCCAAAATTAAAGTTTTTATGACAAAATCTGAAAATATTTTTGAAAACTTCATCTGAATACGGACATGAAACAAAATCTTTAAAGTACAGACTGTAAAGTCATTATTCTGTTAATGAAATGACATTAGATTTATGCTACATTACAAAACAAGTACTAAAGGATCAGTTTTTTAACGTTCCTGAGTGTTCCTTGCAGAAGTCAAGGTGAGAAGTATGCAGCTGCAAGATGTCTGAGTCAGCAGAAAAAAAAAAAAAATTAACTGCATCTTAAGTTTCTGCGTATTTTCTTCACATTAAAATAAAAAAAAAAAATCAATGGACTAATTTGTGAAATCAGAACCCAACTGTTACAATTTTCTGGTGCATTTAAAAACCTCACATTTAGTAAAACAAACCATATCCCCTAGCCTCTTAGTTTTACACAATGTCCAAGTTTAATTATGCTACTACAAAGAATGTTTAATAGGCTCTTTTCCTGAACAGCTGTGAATGTTTCAGATCCATCATGTCTGCAGCACAAAGCTTCAGAGAGGCACCTATTTGGTCTACAAATACAGGAGCATGAGTCTCCTGCTCCTGAGGACTTGTAAACATTAGTGTTGCTGAAGCCAACCAGAATGATCTCTAGAAATAGGAGAGGCATCAGGTGGCAGGGGGGTGGGGATGTAAATCTTGGAAAGAGTGAGAACATGAACAGAAACAGGATTATTTACAAACTTACTGTTCTTGAAATTGGGGCTTTTTGCTCTCAAGATATAGGTACAACAGTTTTAGGATTAGTATCTTGCATAGTTTAACACTAACCAACAACCTTTTGGTATAGCTAGATCAAAAAACTCCAACGAAACATGAAAACAGAAACACATTATCTGTATGCATTAACAACTCTATAACCATGTATATTTTAAGACATTAACAATAACTAGCTAGTGAAGGTGTCCTAAAAAAGGATGTTGAAAACTATCGCCTCCCATTTACTAATCCCACATAGGATTATTTACAAAGACTTGGTGGTACACCACAACCGATAGTCCACGAAGTAGAGGTTTTGGAATCCTGCTCAAAACCAGATGAAACACAAAGACCAGCATCCTCAAAAAGATACTGTTTAACTGAAGATGCATTTTCTGTGAAAGTCCACATAAACAGATCCCAAAATCATTGTGTACTCTTGCCTGGGCGTAGTTAGTACAGCTGCCTTGATTTACAAGAATAATTGTCTCCCACTAGTTCAGAAAACAAATTCTCAGAAAGTCAGCACAGCCTGAAGCAAGCACATGCATAGGAGAAGCCAAGTAAACAGGGGTAGGGGGACCAGAAATCATAGCCTGTGCACCTTTCTAAGGTAGTGTCAATAGGTTATTAGTTGGCTAAATAATTTCTTTGGAAAACTTCAAGATAGGTTTATTCTCTGTACAAAAATCAAGGAACCAAAGCAACAGCTAGCACACTGGCACACCCAAAGACTAAGGGCATTTTGGCATGCCTTTCAGGTGAACAGACCCACCAGTGATATTACTCCTTGTATCACCACCATGGCCCCTGAAGACAGCCTATTTAGCTGCTAGCCACTGTGGTCTTTACCCAGAGATATATTTGTACATACATATATTGGCTCATATAGCAGATTATTCATGTATTAAATTGTCATGATGTTTCAGTTTCTTCCAACCGTTTAAATGAACTGCCAAATTTAAACTGCAGCTCACCAGAGTAACTCTCAAAATAGGCAGGAAAATCCCTTCGTGCCATCAGCGCTGAGTAACATGGCCTTGTTTAACTCATGAAAATGCATTAAGAAATTTATGAAAATGCATTAAGAAATAAGAATTTCCCTCTACTCTGCTTCATCAGTCTAAGAGTTTCAAGAAACAAGTACACACAAAATGCATCCATAAATTCTACAGCATTCACATCAAAAGAAAATCCGTAGGCAAAGAAAATAATATATTCATTTGAAGTTATCAGATTGAGTATGTAGTATTGATAATGGTACCATCTCTTTTATGATAAAAGAAAATGAAGATCCTAGAGTGGAGTTGTGAAATGAACTCTAAGGTTTGAAATAATTACAAAAACGCTAAAATACTTAATAGAACAGTAAGAAATTACTATAGATAGGGTACCCAAGTTCATGTCCTGACAAATTTTCAGGTACAGACCACGACTGCTTTATTTGCATTACTACAGAAGCGTATATCAGCAGTGGCTGGGGAACTAAACCTAATAAACAAAGCACTTAATGGAAAAAACTAAACCAGCACCTGTTTACATAGGCCATGACAACCGCTGGTTTGCAACACTGAGAAATCACATAGTAAAGACTGTCACCCAGACCATCCTTTACTATCCAGATACAACAAAGACTTAGCCTTGCTTTAGTTTTCTATTCCAGTACATGAACAAGTCAGTCTGCTGTGTCACTGCAACATTACAGTACTTTGTGATTAGACCTGGGAGAAGGAACTGAGGATATGTTTCAATTTCAAATCAAGAGGATTTTTCCTCAAGTGAAAACAAACAAGAGGTACTCAGGAAGCGCTTTCATAAATTACTGTTTCTGAATAAACCACAAGTAACATATTAAGCACCATAACTCGATTTTTCTGTCTGCCCTAGACACCAGTCACTTTTATTCATGGCACTGTGTAGGAGAAGAAGCGATCTGGCAGCTGGCAATTATTTTCTTAGCTTTCCCTGTCACTACAGACCCAGGAAAGCCAGAGGCCAGAGCTCAAGAGTAGAGTTTAATAATTCTGGAGTTATAAGGAAATTGTTTTTCCACCAAAGTCAGATGGTCAGACCAGAGTCATCTGACCTCTCTTTACTGGACTGAATTTTTTAAATTTTTTTTTTTTTTTTTTGGGGGGGGGGGGGGGGGGAGGAGAAGGAAAGGGGGAAAAGCGAGGCTTTTTAAAAAATCTGGCTGGAAGATACAACAGTAGAGAATGTGTTTTCCTTTCTTGCTAGAATCTGGAAAGCTGATCTCTCCATACCACTTCTTTCACAAGAAAATTCTATACTGGAGCAGAAAACTTGGTCAAAACAAATTTAAATGAAGGAGGGCATAGCTCACAATTTTATGCTGTATATTAACATATTAATTTTTTGGCTTGTTATAGTTAACTATTACACATATTTAACAAATATTTGTGCTACAAATATTTACGCACAGCAGCACACACTGACAACATGACATTCATGCATTTAACCCATGTACTTAATCATGTTTTATTTATGGTTCTTTCTGCATTTAGCCCCTACTGAAGCAAATTTCTATTTTGATCACAGAATGTGTTGCAAAATATTTTGATTACTGCAAATCCATCATCTGCAACTGTGGTGGTAACATCTGAATGGAGTCGAAATAGATACAGCTTAGCTCAATAGTTTAAACTCGTATCATACCTTGTGAGGCAAAAAATCTAGGTATGTATGCCCTCATCACCAGCTAATATTAGTTCAGATTTACAGTTGTATTTATTAACCCACTGTTTGTTAGCTGTAAGACTGCATAACATTATGATTCCTACTTACATTTTTACATTCCAGAAAAAGAGTGTTCATTTAAATTGGCATGAAGTAAAGTACAGAAAAGCTCTGTATGAACACACATAAGTTCCCTTCCAATACCAAGCATTCTTAGCTTTTTTTATCTGGGGGCTTGAAGGGCTTATTTAAACAATAAAAAAACCCAGAACAACAGAAAAAACCCAAACCACCATTATATGAACAAATTACTATGCATTTTACTATTACATTATAATTATGAGGCAAATGAGAAGAAAAGTTTGTCTTCAGACCCTTCAACTACCTATTTGCAGTACATACACCGTGAAAAATCATCTCTGCTTTAGAATTTAAACTGTGCATGACACAGTGAATTAAGGAAAAAAGTTTCCATTCTAAGCCAGAACAAATTAAAAACTTATATTTGAAATGAATTGTTAAAAAGAAAATGAAAATTATTTAGAAAACCCCTTAAATTCTTAGAAATACACATATGAAAACAAAGTATTTTGATTTTTGAAGCACATTAGAAATACAATTATCTTGGATGCTTCCAGCAAATATGTCAGTGTGACATCCAAAAAAACACACAACTTCTGTTATTGGGATCTTCTCTTTTTCATCTCTCTGCCTGCCCCTCTCCACCCCCCAACAAATAGACAAGGAAGTCTGCTCCTTATAACTTGATTTTTCACTGGCTTCCCACGCAAGCACATGAAAAAGGAACATCTCTATTAACTACTATAAGTTTGTGTATATATATCTAATGATAAAAATGCCTAACAGAAGACTTTAAAACAAACCATTTGACATGACTGTCAGTGAAAAGACAGAGAGTAGACAAAGTTCCCTGCAGCAGCTCCTTCTCAAATAAGAAAGGTTGTGCTCAAGGTTTTAGCTTTGTTTTTAATCTCTTGCCAGCAAGGATATAAAAGCATATAAAGATAAGTATTAATTCTTTAAATTGAAAATGGGGATCTTTGACAATACTCCTCTCCATACTTCATAAATTTTTCTGGAAAATAACAAAGTGACCCAGAAAGAAACAGGCAAGAGGGAGCTACATTCTCATCTTGACACACTTGGGTGAAGTTGCCTTAAAAACCAACATAAATTAATAAAAATTGCTAATTAAATGTTAACTGCCACATTAATTACATCTAAATCTGCAAATTACCCATGAGTCACACAAAAAGTGTTAGGCTAGTCAGGGTGTTTTTTCCCCCAATACTAATATGGAAAAAACAAGTAATTTTATAAATGGATAATAAATTTATTGCCTTTATATGCTGTGAACTTCCTGTAAGCACTTCTGCGCTAAGATCTTGCCACATTCCTCAACAAACTCCAAAACATCTTTGTATTTTCCAGAATTGCTTCACATTACAAGACAGTATGACTTTCCCAGCTTCCTAGTGCAAAATTAGTACAGAACAGTAATTTTATGTTCAGTTCCATGTCAAAAGACACAAGCAAAAGGGTAATTTTTGTTACCTTGTGGTAACAAGATAACAAACCTCAATTGCTGCAATTTAGTTGCTCCCCCTTCTGTTGACTTGCTTCATATCTCTCTTCCTCTAAAAATGCTTACACAGAAAATTATCATGGATCAGCTGGTACATGGTTATGTTAGCTCACGATAACTTGTCCGTGGTGTTTGTATTCTCAGATTCCATCTAGCGCTTACATCCATAGCTTATTTCAAAACTGACATATCAATCCATCTTACACCTAATGCTCACATTTTTGTGCTATTTACCACACAAGATGACTTGGAAGTCCAGGAAAAATCAAAATTAAATGACAAGCAGACTATGCGTGATATACTAAGCTACTTTTTGTATTTTGATTGTTGGTTTTTTTAAATACAATTTCTCTGCAACATAAATTTTAAAAGTAATCCCATTCCTACATTAGATGTTATATCGGATACAATGTTGAGTGGACAACGCTAAGAAAAGAGACTTAAAATTTATCTTGCGTTAGTCCTATCAGTTAAATACAATGAAAACATAATTATAAAAGCAAAACAGAATTTTTTTTTGTTGCACTATTAGCTTGCTCTTTCATAGGAAGGTTTCAGATATTATTATACAGTGATGCTTGCAGCTAAAAAAATTTAGAATTGCCATGAACTGCCTTTTCCATTTTGATCAAAGGATAGCAAACTGTTTCCCAAGTCCTTCCCTTCCAATCCATCATGTTTTAAACTCTGATATACTGTTTACTATGCACAGAAATGACCTCACGATACAATGAAGATAACACTTATTCTTTATAAGAATGCATTTTTAGATATAAAGCATGCAAGACTGGGAAAGGTTTTGGCTGGAGCCATAAATCTGTCTAATCATTAAATCATTACATTCTTACCAGCTGCACTTCTCCAAAAGCCCCTCTTCCAATCACCTTAACAACATCATAGTCTTCAGCTTTCATCTGTAAAGCTCGTATTTTTTCTACAATCTTCTCATCTAAAACAAATCAAAGAAAAGTTGTGATAATGCATGTATTAACAGAATACAAGAATTTTCTCTAATATTTTTCATTTAGAGTCAATATAAGCTATTTTTATTTACATATTCAGAGCCTTCTTGGTAATTCCTGAAATCTGCAGTCACTATTAATATCTCCTTTCGTTATTGTTTGGACATTATTAACCATCTACCTTTAGCCATAATAACTGAAATGTCTTTTGGATTTTGCCGACTGCCGTTTCACACCCCTAATAATCATTCACAAGCTTACAGGAAGACTGGTAATGAAAAGAACCAGAGATGTGTATCTTGAATTTTCAGACAATTATTCACTGCCACCTGCTGTGCTGCCAGGATCCACTGACACTCTACTGATAACGCAGGAGTGTGAAGTACCTGTTACACACAAAAGCAATGCAGATACAACTCGCTCCTACACACCTGGAGGATTCAACAGCAGTCAAATGCCAAGGAATATAACTCAGTAACCTTTTTGTACAACTTCAGATTATGCAAGGATATGACTTCAGATCCACTCATTCATTCCATATGAAATACTAATTCAAGTTTACCTATGTCTATGTAACTGTTGGCCATCTCAAAGTGCTTTTTAGTGTTCACTGCACATTTAGTTTTACACTTTTTAAAATTAGGTCTACAATGATATGTTCAAGTATCCTCTGGTGCAACATTCTGCAGATAAGCTTTGTCTCTCAGTATTATTCTTGTTGGCAATTGTGGGGATCTGTAAGGGAAACCAGTGAAACACTGACAAATTCTAAAAACATGCAAGGTCCTAGACTCTTTAATTTTGTAAATGTAGCATGCTAGTGAACGCATTCCTGACTAAATGCATTTTTAAAATCTATTCTTATTACAAGGACAAAAGATAATGGGACCAGTGAATGGAATTCATAATACTGGAGGTAATCTTTCTTAAGCATGACGAGATTTGACACCGCCCCCACACATGATTAGAGGAAGAACAAAACAAAGCTAAACAGGTTGGCAGCAGCAAGACCTGTACCAGGGAAGAGCATCAAATTCTATCAAAAGCTGTGGATGCTTATATTCAGAGAGCAGTAGAGGTATATATTGCGAGATTCCTGTTCAGGGTCAAAAACTGTGCAATTTGATCCCAAGAATGGCATTAAAGGGGATCTCAGATCTGAATACAGGAAGAAAAAGGATCAGAGATACAGTTAATGCAGTATGACATTAAAGATTACATTATCAATGGGGAGTTAATGATAACAAACATCTAATAAATAGTTCAACCATTCCTACATATTTATGAAGAGCAACCTGGCAGGCTACAAGCAATCCAAGAGATGCCTGTCCATCAAGAACATTTCTTTTGACCCAAGTGAGCAACAAGCCCAATCAGGGAGGCAGTCTAATCTATTACTCACAAGCACAAAAGAACTGGCCAGGGATGACAAAGTCTGTGGCAGCCTTGGCTGAAGCAACCATGAGATGCTGGAATTTAAGACCCTGAGAGAATTGAGGAAGGAAAATAGCAGACCTTGGACTTCAGGAGAACAGACTACGGCTTGTTCAGAGAACTCACGGGCAGGATCCTGTGGGAAGCTGCTGGGGAGGGTAGAAGAGTGGGTTGGTCTTCAAAGATGACACATTCATAGCACAGGAACAGTCTGTTCTAGTTAGCTAGAAATCGAGCAGGCATGGCAGAGAGCAAATTTGGCTGAATAGGCAACCTCTGCCTCAACTCAAGCACAAAAAGTGAAGGTTTGGAACATGGAAGCAGGGATGGGCTACCCAGCAGGAATCTCCCAAGCATACAAGGATGGAATTGGGAAAGCCATGCTCAGCTGGAATTGAAACTAGCGAGGGTTATGAAGGGAAACAAGAGCCTTTATGAATACACTGGCAATAAAAGAATCAGGCAAATTTGGGCCTGCTGCTCTCAGGGGGTAGGGGATCTAGTGCCAAAGGACGTGGAGAAGACCAAGGTACTCGATGACTTTTTTGCCTCGGACTTCATTGGAAGCTCTGCTCACAGGCCTCCCAGCTCCCCGAAGCTAACAGCAGAGCATGGGGCAGTGAAGTATTGCAGTAGAGGAAGCCAGAGCTAAGGACCAATAAAGCAAACTTGACATACACCGGGCCATGAGATGACACAGGATGCATGCGAGTATGCTCAAGGAGCCAGTTAACACTGTTACCAGGCTGTTCTCCATCACCTTTGAAAGGTCATGGCACCTTGGGGAGTCTCCTGATGACTGGTAAATGGCAAATATCATGTCCGTGTTTTAGAAGGGCAACAAGGAGGATCCAGAAAGCTACAGGCTGGAACAGCAGCCTAACCTCACTGCCCACAATGATCACGGAGCAAATCCTGGAATCCACTTTCAAGCACTTGGTGGACAAGAAAGGATAGGAACAGCCAGAATGGATCTAAAAAAAAAGACAAACTGCATTTGATTAACCTGATTGCCTTCCATGACGAGACGTCTGTCTTGGTGGACAAGGGGAGAGCCCTGTCCTTGACTGTAGCATGACTTTCAACACTGCATCTCAAAGCATCTTTGCAGCCAACCAGGCTGACAGAGATTGTGCAGAGAAATTACAAGGTGGTGGAAAACTTGCTGGCGTCATGGTCAGTGGCTCAAAGTTCACAGCTGATACACTGGAGGGCAGGACTGCTCTCGGGAGGGACCCAGACAGGATGGATAAATGAGCTGACAGGAACCTCAGAAAGTTCAACACAGGCAAATGCAGAGTCCTGTAGCTGGGATGGAATGACACCACATCATAGTACAGGATGGCACTCACCAGCTGGAAGGCACCTTGAGAAAGATGACCTGAGAGCCCGGGTGGACAAGATGAACAAAGTAAAACAAGCAGCAAGCCTTTGCACTGACTGCATACAAAGCTGTGTTGGTAAACGCATAGCCAGTGGGTTGAGGGAAAGCGATTTTTTCCGCTTTGTTTGTCACTTGTGAGACCACATCTGGAATACTATGTCTAGCTTTGGGCTCCTCAGTGCAAGAAAAATATCAAAACAATCCCTACCTTAATGGAAGGCCACCAAGATGCTTAGAGGGTGGGACCATATGATGCTCATAGAGAAGCTGAGAGAACTGAAATTGTTCAGCTTAAGGAAGTCTAAATGGTCGGCCTGAACAGAAGTTGAAAGGTGGTTTTACTTCTAAGAGGTGCAAAGCAAAAGAACAAGAGGCAACAGACAAGTTGCAACATTAGAAATCCTACTTAGTAGGAAAAGAACCCCCAGAATTTGGGAATGGAGCAGAATGTCTGGTGGAGCTGCAAAACCTCCATCCTTGGAAATTTTCAAAATGCAGCTGCACAAGGACAGGAACAATCAGATCTAACATCAAAACTGGTTCGGCTTTGAGCAAAGAGTTAGACCAGTTGCCCTCCAGAGGTCCTTCCTAACCTGTGGAACACAAAAATGCAACTAAAAATTTCTTCTTCTGAGGGAAAAAGAAAGTTAAAAATGAGGGAAAAGAGTCTGCTACTGAAGTTGTTAGGGCAGAGGCAACTAAAACCTCGAAAGCAGACAAATGTGCTATGTTCAATGTACCAGTAAGACTGTGAAGTAATCCAGAGTGTGAACAGGAAAAGTAGTTGAGAGAATTCTGAGCCTGTTTTCTAAAGTGAATCATGAAAGCTTAGACAGGAAGCATAGGACAGCAACAGTGCTTCACCCACACCAAGTTTATTATTTCATTCATGATGTGAACTAATTTTGCAATTTGAGAAGGGAAGACTGTGCTTGGAAGCTTACTTAATTGCAGAAGCTCTGGCACAAGACAAGGAGGACAAATGCAAATTCACAGGAAGCAGCAGTTGAGAAGGAATATCAGCAAATTTCAAGTCAGAGAGAATGTGCAACTACATGTTTGAACTCAATGTTACACCTCATGAGGGACGGGAATCACATGAATTTACTTTCAAATGTTTCTGAGATGTTTCAAATGTCCTCAGATGTGTGAGATGATATGGCAGGGATTTAAACATGTTGAAAGAGTAGGGTGTAGTTTTACATGGCTCCATTATTGGTCAGAAACTCACAGGAATACTTCTGTGTTCAAAATATAACACAGAAATTATAAACAATGTTAATGCAGCTCCAGTGAAACTCTTTAAGCATTACATTACATGCTGCAGTTAAGCAATGAAAAACCCAATATATGAAGTAAGCAAATGAGATACCAGCTGAGGAGCTACCAGTTCTATCATCCCTGTGAAATCCTGAGGATGGAGAAATCCTACTTACTCTACTGAAAGATGAACAGAATAGACTGTTTCAGTTGGAAGGGACCTACAATGATCATCTAGTCCAACTGCCTGATGACTTCAGGGCTGACCAAATGCTAAAGCATGTTATTAAGGGCATTGCCCAAATGCCTCTTTAACACCGACAAGGCTTGGGGCATCGACCACCTCTCTAGGAAGCCTGTTCCAGTGTTTGACCACCCTCTCGGTAGAGAAATGCTTCCTGATGCCCAGTCTAAACCTCCCCCGATGCAGCTTTGAACCATTCCCACATGTCCTATCACTGGGTACCAGGGAGAAGAGCTCAGCACCCCCCTCTCCATATCCCCTCCTCAGGAAGCTGGAGAGAGCAATGAGGTCACCCCTCCTAACTCCTTTAACTAAGATTTAATAATCTTCATTAAAAGTAATCATCACCATCTATGCAGATATTGTGATGGTATCGGTTATACAGATGGATTGTCTATTTTATCACAAAATTTAACAGATATGGAACAGATAATCAAAGCATGGAACTAACCTGAAACAAAAAAATGTGCTGCAAGAAGGCAAGCTCAGAGAAACCCTGAAGCAATGTCATAATTGCAACATGCTGGATCATATGATCTAGTTCATGTATCACATAACATGATCTAATTCAAGGTGCAGGAGGCCTTTCCAACACTATCCTTTTAGTAGAGGACTGAATTTTCAGAAGGTTTCACGCAGATGAGTTTGTACATTTGTGATATCTGTGCATACAGGTACCACAGATTGCATCTTGCAGCCTCATGAATTTGCAACAGTATGAAGCCCAGCAGAAGAAAAATGTTAGGTTTAAAGACATTAGATGGACTGCCCAGCCCCAGAATATAATGGAATCTTATAGAAATATTGTGACATTTGAGTAAAAGTCCTAAAATGAGAGAATGTCATCACCCGTGACTCAGGTTTCTTCTGTAACGCAGGAAGGACCAGGAATGCTGGATAGCAAGAGTTTAAAGAAAGCTTTTGATTTACTACTTGAAAATAGCACTATAACCTTTAAACCAATGAAGCTTCACTTTCTGAAAGGGCAGAGTGTTTGGATCAGTCACTGACAGCTGGCAGCAAGAATGTGGCTGAAGGTTACAAGTGCTTGTGAAAATGGAATAAATACCTGACTAGAAGAGTAAAGGGGGGGTGGGGAGGAGGAGAAAACCAAGCTTTTCTACTCTTTAGGGAGAAAAAAAAAAAGTTCATATCCAGGTTATTTTCTTAAAAATTAAGAACGTGTATCAGGCAGTTCTGGGGTGTGTACATATGTGGAATAAAAATGCAAGGGAGTGCAATTTTATCCCCACAGACCAGACACAGTCAGTCAATGAGTGTTGCTATGGAGTACATTAAGTCAAAAGTTGCTGCCCTAGGCAAAAGTCTAGCCAGAACTTAAACTGAAGCACAGCCAGGAAGTGCTGCAATCCCACACCCGCCCAAAACCAAACAAAAAGCACAACAGAAAGACTGAAGTAATTAGGGGAGCATACATATTATCTGGTTCACGGTGTGTGAGGAACCAGAAGCTGCTGGAGACCTTGCAGAAGCAGCAGAAACTATAAGGCATAACTTCAGGCAAGCTAGCATTTCCCCCTCCAGAGAAAAGAAAGGGGGACACAAGAACTATTTCATCTTGCATAGACAAAAAGAGTGGAAGATAGGAAAACAGAAAGCAGCAGTCCTCTGACTTGCAGAAGACACATCCCTGACTTAATGAAAGTAAGCCTGATGGCAGAACTGAATTGCTTTCTATCTACCAAATACTCAAATAGAAAAGTGGTTAGTAACACTGACACACAACTTGTTTATACATCTAAGACATTCTGTCTTAAACAGAACGGCTCTAATTCATACTCTGCTTGGGAAAAGTTGCTTGTATGATACCTTTTCCACCCCTACTCTTACCAGAACAATATCATTAAGAATGGAACTGGAGCCCAACCTGCCGAGGCAACTGCAAAGACCTGACAAGGAGTGGCCTTAAAGAAGCCAAGAGATAACCAGCGGGGCAATTAGGCCCTTAATTTAATATAAGTTCTACAGTGCACTAAATTTCTAAGATTCTTCTTGGCATCTCACATTTCATCTCTGTCAACGACAGGAAGTATGGAGCACAAAGAATTACAGTCACGATAGGCATTAACACCATACCAGGTAATGCATTTCTGTTGGTAACTGCATGACTGGCACATGATTTAGCAACTTCAAGCAACGCAACAAAATGTGAGGAAAGGAAGCAGCACTGTTACTTTTGCAAGAAGTTAATCTTAACAGATAAATCTTCCAAATAAGCAGTGTCTGCTTGGACAGAAAAATGGCAAAAGCAACTTTCCAGGAAGTTTATTCAGGCGGTTAGCAAAGCTGCTGCACAAGTGATCCACCTGTACTAAAAGCTGTTCCTTCTGCTGTAAATATGTCCATTGTCATTACTCTCTAGAAGTTTGCCAACCTCCAAAACATCAGCAAATAATTTTAACAATAGAGGTTTCCAATTTTTGAGTGATGCTGGATAATGCATAGGAGGAAGTCACTGATCCATTTAGGGAATCAAGGCTTCTGGACTGTACCAGGCCCATTGATGGCACCACTCCCTGTGCTGCTGTTTGGACTTCCTCAAAATCCATTCTTCATGCTCTTCTATTCCCGATGATAAGATTAGAAATGATTAAATATTTTTAACTGTTGCTTAAACCTGTTGCTTAATTAACTTTCTTCTCCCAGAAGTTAAAGCTGCTAGCAGGCTATTTAGTACCTGCATGGGAGATCACCAAAAAAGGCACAAGCCACTAAGACGAACACTTGACAAATCTCAGATGGCAGAAGACGACTCTTGGAAGAATTTACTCAACCTGTTGTCATAGCCTAGATGACAGAAGAGGAAAGGAAAAGACCAGGAAAGATTTGTTACACCAAGCCCATGCTGGAAAGCTCAAGCTTCTTTTCTAAAATAAGCAAGCTAGTTTTTGCTCTCAGAAGACTATGAGATTCCTCTCATTGTTTTGGGAATTAAATATTACATTATGCTTTCCCGTCCCATGAATACTCCAAGAAAGCAGCAATTTAACCAGAATCCTAACAGTTGATTAAAGCAATACAGAAGACTGAAAAGGAACGGTTGTATTATATGAGGTACTTATGTGCCTCTTACAATAAACACATGTTCTACTTTGGTTCAGTGCCTTAGAGCAAGAGGTAAGAAATCAGAATAGTAAGGGAAAGCAGGCAGTGATAAAGTTTCTTGCATATTAAACATGTGAAGAGGCTGTTTCTGTAAAACAGTTACAGAAATAGGATATACCAAACGCCTGTAGTATGGGCAGTTAATAAATTGAAGCTTTGTGAAATGAGTTAAAACATTTGAGTTTCAGCTTGAAAGTATAAGTTGACCTGAATATCAATTAATGTCTCAGCTGAGATGCAAACCATTTCATTTTTAAATTAAAATAAGCTATTAATAAAACATTAACCTGATTAGTAATGAGTTGCAGTAAGTCTGACGTAGGGTGTATTCAAACCCCTGGGAATATGGTAGAAGAAAAATTTTCCTTCTCAAAGTGTTATTGTGGAAGAATTAAGTGATTAAATTGACTGAAAGTGTGATGATTATTGCAGTGTCCTTCACAATTTTTGAAGATTTATGTAATATGGATTAAAACAATTGTAAGCAACGACTCCCCCCCAGCTGCTGCACTTTGCACTACAGAGTGCTAACTCACAAGATGGCCCTGCCACCTCTCTGCGGCTGCTGCTGGACACCTTGAGGAGGGATGCAGGCTCCAGGCCCCCAGCACAGACCGCTCATCAGAGTCTGTCAGAACCTTTTGACAGTAATTCTCATCTAGGCATTTGCTACAGCTCTTCAGATGCTGAGAAAAATCAGAAGAGACAAGAACTCACTGTTCCCTAACCTAAGAAAGCAACAACTTACTGTTCTATAAATTATTAATACAATTCCCAACTCTTCTTCCAAGTCCAAGGTAGCGAGAGGCTTCAGCAAGCACATGTACACTCTTCCTTTCCACTGACACTTGCTACCCTCAGAACAGTTTCCAAAAAGACAGGAGCTATGGGTTCAGCAACTTTAAATCGCATAAAATGGCAAGGCCAGTAACAACCCAGTTGTCCCATTTTTTCCTGCACCCAAGCAGCTCCCTTTGTGTTGGCACAAATATCAGTGAAACAAAATGAAAACCAGAAAATGGTCTTTGCTTTTCTTTTGCCTCACTAGTTTTAACAAAAAGAAACAAACCAACCAACCACCCCACTCTTTGCATTAATTCTGCTCAGTTCCCCAATCTGGTTCATATCAAACCACACAAACACCTGTGCCAGAAAGAACTTTGAAATAAATCGCTGAAATAAATCAGGACTGATTCTTTCAGTTGCAATGCCAAAATATTACCAGCTTCAAATGTTTACAAAATTCTCATTTCAGAAATATTTTTTTTTAAAAAGTGTAAATCACAGAATTTTTTTTCAGTATTATTTTTCATTCTCTCTCCCAGGCAGTACGGAAACAGGGGAGAAGTTACATGGGTGACTCTTAAGAGATGCACAGCCTCACAACGTGTGAGCCAAAAGAGTCAGCTCTTACATGCTTTTTTTAAAGTTCAACATGTAAGGATGAAGTGCAACCCTGAAAACTCTTAATTAACTACTGTGAATTTTTTTGTAACATATCTCAGAATTTTCTTTAACTAGCATCTGGCTATTTCAACTGTAAACTGTCAGCTGATTTTTTAAAAAAGGCAGTAATAAAATTATGAACAAGAGTATATTTTTGGGTTTCTGCCATTGCTGGTAGCCTGCAGGCCACATCAGATGCTTAATAATATTTACTACATCCTAGAATAGGAGAAGGAGCAACAGCTTCCAGAAGAAGGCAGACAGACAACAAGAATGTTCAGAGGCTGCAGAAAAAAACAAAACAAAACAAAAAACCTGTTCCCAATGTTAAATTGTTTTCCCATAGTTGCTATTTTTAATAGCCAGAAGATTTTCATCTTCTGATTAGAAAAAGGTTTCTAATTTTGTCCTACTGCAAAAACACTACTGCAATGTAAAGGTGAATCTGAACAGCTCATAAAAGTTACTGATACTGTCATTTATGTCATTTTCGTATTTGCTGTAGATAGGGCTTTTCCCTCACATCATATGTACAATGCATAGTTCAGGTAACAAAATTACTTAAAATGCTGTTCCTGACCCTTTCTTTCATACGTATCTGCTTGAATTCCTTTGAACTCAAACTGAGAAAAATCCCAAGGTAAACTCTCCTTCATAATCTGCTGTTTCTTATTTATTCTGCTTTCAGTGACTTCTCCAAATGAGACTTTACTGGCAACTATAAAGCTGTATGTCCAGCTGTAGGGCTCTGCTAAACCTCATGGAGAAGCACTGAATTCCAAACATAAGAACTCACCAGTGACTACACCAGCCACTATTTAACTGAGGAGCATGAGTGGATATTCAAAGGAGTCCCAGAGCAATGGAGGGCAGACACACATAGCTCTTACCAGTAAAGAATCAAGAACAGTTGCTGATAAGACTGCACCTGCAGTAACCTTAACATATGCAACAGAAAAGGTTTAAAAATATATACATATATCTCAAAATAAGCTCACTACAAAGCATAGTTGTTCTAAGAAGGCTTACTCGCTGCAACTCACATTTTAAAGCAAATAATCTACTATTTTTACAAGAAAAAAACCAACTTGTTTATACACATGGATAGAAAACACTTTAAAAAGACAAAATACAGCTACTCTGATGTAACTGTCTTCCATTTTCATACACTCAAACTCCAAGATCCTGTCTACAATTAATTTGGGGAGAATCACAAACATTTATACAAAGGTTCAAAAATGCACCAACAGATTTTAAGGTACAATAGTTTAGTTTTAAAAAAATCAACAGAAGGCTTCTCTATAAATTAAATAAGACTGTATATACAATGTTGACATTTTGAGTAATTAATTTCTAAAGAATAATAACTGGGATATGCTTTGCAAATTATGTCGCTGCACATACTTAAGATAAAAAAAAACAACCATAAAAGTATTCTTCCAACTGTTTGAAAAATTACAACCTACAGCTGGTATTTTCCAACATATTTTCAGCAATACAATGACTCCCCAAAATGATACTTCTCTGTAACAAATGGTCTTCCAAAGACTGCTGAATATAGAAGCTCAGAGATATAAAAATTAGTAAAATGAAAATCAGCAATGCATTTCTGACCACTCAGCTTCCTATGACTGAGATCACAACATCATTGTTTAAGGGCCACTTGCAACTTACATCTATTTAAGAAATTATCAATGTTCTTGTTCTTCCTCAGCGCTGGATAATCCAGATCAAGGACCAAAGAATTCAAGCCATCCTGGGGGAAAAAAAAAAAAAAAAAAAAAAGTTAACTAAGTTCTAAATCTTAATTAACAACTTTCTTAAAACTACTACACTGAGACTGATTATGTAATATTACAAGCATGCATTACATTCCCAGTAGGCAAATCAAACAAGCTCTCAAGTATGTTTATAAACCAGCACAGGAGCTAACACACACTGACTGGCTCCAAGTTGGTCTATAAACACTACAGAACTGGAGTAGTAGTTTTAATCTTAACCAGTAAGTAATCTTACTCATTAAACACTGATTTAAGATACTCAGTTCAGTCAATCTGATTTTCTTATTTCTGTTACACTTTTCCTGCCTGTTCAAAAACTTTATTCTTGTATTATCCATCTTATTGCTTTGATCACAGTCTCTACCTTCTCGTTCTGGATATTCAAAAACCAACTGCACATTTTTCTTCTTGGAAGCAAGACATGACCTAAACTTAAGATGACAATTCACCACATAATTCAAGCTCACAAGACTCAATTACTTTTTCTAAGTGACTCAACAGAAGACAAGCCAGAACTCTACATGCCATTCTGCTCCCAATTATTGATGCCTCCACAGAAAACAACTGAGACCTCTTAAAACGGCAAGGTATGAGATCACCAAAATCTAAACTAAAAATAGTATTTTAAAATGCCTGTTATAAGACTTAACTCAATTCCACCTTTCAGCAACCTAGAAAAACTTAACAAATTACTCTTAAAAACACAAAGCCCTTTCCAGTTACACAGGGACAAATAAAAATTAGTTTCAGATACTAAGAAGAGCCAGACTCCATTCATACTCAGCATCTTCAGTGTTCTGCCTGAACTGGCAGCTTTGTTCATTGCTTTAAGAACAAAATCCTGAGACTGTTTCTTCAGGTTTTCAAGCCTTGACAGGGCATCACACAGACTGAAGTCAGAGACCACATCACATTTATGAATAGGTAGCCAATAGAACTAGACAGTTTTTCAGTCGTCTTAATAACTGAGGCTATACCTAACAACCTGCTGATTTTATGGGTTTTTTTTCTTAACATATCTGGGAAGGGATCATTTGTTGCAAATATCACTAAAATTATTATACTTGTTCTAATAATGTATCTACCTGGATAGAGTTAAAGGCAAGGCCCAAGATTATTAAATACATTTTGAACGTCAGACTGTCCTAAATACGCACATGCACAAATATGACTATCTCGCCTGTGGAGATGTCACTTTTCACCGCAAAAACCACTGATGATTAAGCACATTTTCAAAATTAAGAGATTTGATTGCAATTTATTTTTATTTTTTTTTATTTCCTAACAAATGCAAGTGTCTTGGGAAGTGTCATAGACAAGCTGACAAAGTACAAGTTAGACAAATGACGTGGATTAAAGCTGTCTAAAAGACTAGGCCCAGAAGATTGTGATCAGTGGCACAAAGTCCAGCTGGAGGCCAGTCACTAGTAGTGCACCCCAGCACTCAACGCTGGGGCCAGTACTGCTTAACATCTTCATTACCCCTGCTGCACCCTGCAGACAATACAAAACTGGGGGGGGTGGCTGACACACCATTCAAAGGCACCTCAACAGGCTGGAGAACTGGACAGAGAGGAATATCACAAAGTTCAACACGGGGAAATGTGAAGTCCTGCATCTGGGGAGGAATAACTCCAGGTACAGGCTAGAAAGCAGCTTTGCAAAGAAAGACCTGAGGGTCCTGGTGGATGGACAAGCTGACCATGACCCAGCAATGCAACCTTGTAGGAAAAGAAGGCCAACAACATCCTGGGCTGCATTAGGAGGAGTGTTGCCAGAAGGCAAATGGAGGTGACCCTTCCTCTCTACTCAGCCCTGGTGAGGCCACACCTGGAGTGCAGTGTCAACTCCTGGGCTCCCCAAACCAAGAAAGGCAGGGACTTACTGGAGCGAGTCCAGCAAAGGGCCATGAAGATTAAGGCACTAGAGCATTTCTCATAAAAGGAAAGGCTCAGAGAGCTGGGATTCTTCATCCTGGAGAAGAGAAGACTCAGGGCAGGGGATCTCATCAATGTGTATAAGTACCTGATGGGAGGGAATAAAGAAAAGGTAGTGCTCACTGACAGGACAAGAGACAATGGGCACAAGGTAGAACACAAAAAATTCTATCTGAACACAACACGTCTTTCCTGTGAGAGTGGTCAAGCACTGGAACAGGTTGCCTGGAGAGGTTGTGGAGTCTCCATCAGTGGAGATATTCAAAACCTGACTGGATGTGGTCCTGGGCAACCTACTCTAGCTGACCCTGCACTCAGCAGGGGTGTTGGGACTAGATGATCTCAAGAGGTCCTTGTCAACCTCAACCATTCTGTGATGTAACATTTACAATTTTTCCACTGCGGCACAGAGAAAAGGTGGAATTTTTCTCTGGAATCTATGTAACATGAACGGTGTGAAGGTCTTACACAACACATTTTAGAACTTCCTTACAAAAAGAAACATAAAACAGTGTTAATAAGCAAAAAAGAGAAGTCAGTAAGGAAGACACACTATCAATCTTAGTTACTTCAAGAACAACATTTATAGGCATTATTTCAGCCTTGACCATAACTGTTCCTGCAAGACCTACTAAGGATAAAAGAGGGATGCACTAGGACATTGTACTCATCTTTCAGAGGGACAGAAGACTTAGTACCTATTCTTAAATTCAATGACATTTTCACAAAAGATACAGTAAAACCAAACCAAAGTAACAAAGTTGTTAAATACTTATGGATTAGTCACTGCATGAATTGCACGGGAACTGACCAATAACCTGGACAAATCCAATGGAAAGTACTGACTTGAGGCGACTTCCTGCAAAATAACGTAATAGAATCTGTAATACCAAATGCTCTATTTAGCAAACACTGCCTTCAAAAAAGGATATGTCATTCTGTAGCATAGTGTGTCAGCAGAAATACAGATCCTCACCTTGCAACATGTAGAAAAGGAACATACTGAATGCCCTGATGGAGAACAGCTGGGCCATCTTTTATAATTTTACCTAGCACAATGAAGTCTCAATTCCAATTAGCTGGTAGTCTACACACACCACCTAACTCCAACATCAAATACAACTTGAAGCTACACTGTCATTAATATATGTGCAATATAATTGCATTAATACATGACTGTAGTTTACAGTATCAATCTACAGTCAAAGTAAGAATTACTCTTTACAATCTCTTAATGAAATTAGAGTTTCACAATAGGTCCTGAACATATTCTTCCTGATGAATTAAGTTCTCATTTCCACTGCACAGATTCAAAAATAAAAACTAGTTCTCTAGAGCTCTGAGCACCTTCTTACTCTATTTCTCTCTTCACAGTCTAATACCTTATTTGTCACTCCTTTTACATTCTTCTTTCATTGCTATTGAAACATTTTAATGATCACTAACAACTGGGTAGACATTTTAAGGGAAATGTAAAAGCACTCTGTGCTAACACAAATCAATAAGGCATATATTTGTTCTTCATATTAGGGGGGGAGGGGAGGCAAGGTCACCTGATATTTTAATGCTTTTCACACAAAGATATTTTATAGGTTAACCAAGTAAAACATTTATACTGTGCTCTACTTATGCACAAAGTCAGGGAAAAGAATAAAGTTACCACCCCCAGCAGACATTTTAGTAAAGTTGGATTACAAGGTCCAAAACAACTGTAACTTCCAATTTATATATTGGTTATAGATTATCATTTCAGATGTCACTGATTTTCCCCTATGTCATTCTAATTCCACAGCCTTTTTGTGGGCTATAAAAACTGAGAACCATATTTGCAGCTAATTTTTTTATTAGCTCTTTCTGCCTCCTCTTCATGGACTTCTGGTAACAATTTTCACAAGTAGCTGTTAACAAACAGAAATTTGAGAAGAGCGCAACTGCCTATTCTTAACTATTTGGAAGTGTCCTAACTCTTGAGGACGGTCAGCTACAGATGGCATCTAAGAGAGGTGAGTAGTATCAACATCACAAAGAATAGAAAGAGTGTCAATTTTTTTCATCCTTGTGAACAAACCTTATTATCATAATCTTTTAAAGATAAGATTTTAAGCTCTTGAACATAATTTTAAGGTAAGGGATTTCAAGTTCATATCAACATGTAGTTTATGAAAGACTTGTCTTGCACATTAGTGTTTTGTCAAAAGGTGTTTTCTTAAAGCTTTACATTTTCATTAAAACACGTAGTTTACATTACTTAACATGAAAATTACACTACAATTAAGAAGCTGGGTCAAAAGATTACACAGTAAAACAGACCTTTCAAACTGAAGAGAAGTAATCCAGGAAATGACATCTCCTCTGTCTAGGCCTCACAGATAAGTCACTTCAACCAGGAAATATGTTATTAAAGTGATTTCACTGTTCGCTTCCTCTTTCTGCTATTACAAAAGGCTCAGAAGCTAATAGGCCAAAAATAGCAGCTTCCAAACAAACGCACTGTTGGCAAAGACAGCTCTGCCCCCATCAAAAGCCTTTTGCTCATGGCAAACACGCTAAAATGTTCCCCACAGATTGTTTTCCAAGAGAAAAAGTCCAAACTTGATATTTTTTGCAATACCCTCCTACACCAGGAAAAGAGTTCCTGGCCACTCAGGCAGCAGCCACCACCTCTAGGGACAACACAGAGCCTGGCTTCCCCACCAAGCAACCCGCACTGTTACAGACCTGAATGAACCAAAGAAAAAACAGGCAAGAAAAGTTCAGGAAAAATGGGAACTAAATGTTTATGTTCTTCTCTGACAAAAGGGGCAGTAATAGGGAAAAATAATGGTAGCTTCTAAGTAATGAGCTCAATGTTAATTCCAGGCAATCTCACTGAAGCCCTCACCAAATTAAACCATGTTGTGCTGACACGAATTTCTGAAATTAAAAGAGCTATCTGAACCTGTCTAACATTGATATGTACATGTGAACTCCACAGGGTGTCACAACAGATTTGGCTACTTTGATTTATTCTTCACTTTCATGATGAGAAAAAAAGTAAAATTCAAACCAAAAAGTAAGATGACTGAACAGAAGAGGTATCAGTTGCTTCAGGAAACAATTCATAATCCTGAAATTGCTGGAGAATGTAAGGAGCCTGATCCAGTGAAAGATGTCCCTGCCCATGGCAGAGGGGTTGGACTACATGATCCTTCAAGGTCCCTTCAACCCAAACCTATGTGTTTCTATGAAAACTTCACTAAGCCATGACATATAAGAAAACGAAAACACTACTCCTTTCCCTTTCCAAATCCTCAAATAAAATTTAATAAAGTATGCTGCAGTGGAAAGTAAGGATAGAAAAGTCTGTAACTTCCGATTATATTTTTCTAACTTGACCTACATGCTTTTTAAGGCAGAACTTCCTAAATCTATGCACACAGGAACTAACCATCTAATAACTCTCCAACAGGAATAAACCCCCACTATATTATTCCATATGCCAAATGGACCCTTAAATAATTCTGGTCTTTCCTGAGTGATTACTTCTTTCCATATCATAGAAGCTACCTTTGGACACGAGATGAACAGCTCAGTAAGAGCATACAATATGAAAAACAACTTAAAGGTCATATGCAAGGCAAATATACCATTTTCCCAAGCTTATCCTACCCAGTGATCATTAGGGTATGTTGCAATTCATTTTTCTCTTACTTAAGCATAATTTGTATGTGAAGGAATAATTCAGGGCATGATAATGCAGCCAACATTTACTGTTGGGAGGCCTTGCTATTCTAGAAGTTCTTTAATAGTTCTTAATTAATTAACAGATTAAATGTTTTAACAGTATTGAGTATGTACACTTTAGAAACCTAAAGCAGCTTCTGTCCACAAATAGGTATGTAAATACTTAACAACAGGTTTTACTTCCAATCTGATTTCTGTCTATGAAGGTAAGCAAATGCTGAAATTATTTAAATTACTGAGATTATTTTAATGTTGCCTACTACTGAATAAATGCAAATTTTTCTTCATTGTACAAGCAATACTTCATTTCATGTGCTACATCCTACACACATATTTTAATGGTTTTGTACAATTTACCTTGCTATTTGAAAGGCACAGTGTCAAACTGTTCCATTGTAATGATAGGATGATAGCAGACCAAAAATAGCTTCATCCTTAAATACTAACAAAAGAATAATTACAAAATTGTTCAAGATGCAACAAGAACTTTAAGGAACAACTATGGAACAGCAAAAGCATGAAAATAAGGATCAGAAAGGCAAAGGTGTATAATGAGTTGTAGTTTACAAGGGACAAGAGGAAATAATGGAAGATTATATAAGAATGATTAAAACAAAAGTCTATTGAGAGTTAGGAAAGGCAAAGAGTACACAGAAGGCTTCAGTTTTTCATGCTTTCTTCAACTTTTTTTTTTTTTTAATGTTTCATATCTGGACATATTTACAAGGGATAGGAATAAAAAAAAAAAAAAGAAAATCACTATACATGTCTTGCCGAGGACAGCAAGATCAACTGTAATTCGGTCTAAAATATTTAAGGAGACTGTCTCAATCAATTTTCTGTGATAACTCAGGAGAACAGGAGAGGTCGTCAGGACTCAAAAGAGCAAATCGAAGCACTATCATTAAAACGAGGAAAGCTTTCCAAACTTGGGGAGAGGGAGTTAGAACAAGACATTAATCGATTTGTAAACACCTATAAGATTAACATGTAAGATGCAGGGTTTAAGGTTTTTCGTATTCTTCTCAAAAATAATATAGTGTCACGTAACTGATTTCTAGCAGAGTATACGATGTAATCTATAAAGCAAAGCATCTTAACATAGGAATAAAACACAAGACTAACCATTGTCACTAGCAAAGTAAAACAATACTGTATAGAAATCATGGAGAAAATGTCCAAAAGGTAATTATCAGGACTTGGAAAAGTGTGTCAAAAAGAAACTCCCCTGGGTTTGTCCTGTTCCAGTTCTACAAAATATTTTCATTACCACAAATGCAACAGAATAAAAAAGCAATGAAATAAGAAACTTATCTATTAAGAACAAATACAAATCAGCAAATGATACGAAGTCCAGAGTTCTGAGCACATGCTTTTTATTGCATTTAAAATTATCTCAAAATGAAGGAAAAAATCTGAAAAAAATACAATCAGATCCAACTCAGAGGATAAGCACAGAAAGAGGGGGAAAAAAACCCACCAACATATGCTTTTGAAGGAACTAAATGCACAGAACGTGAAAATGGGAATAATGAGTAAACAGGAAGATAACAGAAAAAGACGCAGGGTTACAGCAGACTAGAAATCCAATCTAGGATGCATAAACAGGAGGTGCATTGTATAAGACCTCACAGAGAACTAAGGTTCTTTTGTAAATAAAGATCAGAAATAATTTGCTGATATTGTTTTAGCCTAAGCCAGAATGTTGTCTCCAACTTTGTGAATCCCTAGATGGAGGACTGCAAAAGACAAGCTGAAGAAGAACTCAAGGGAAGTTAACAAGAGCAGGGAAGTGATAAGCAATTTGTGCTAGGAAAGACTGTCAAGACCAGAGACTTTAGTCGTAAAAAAGGTTAGCCTAAGAGGAGACAGGACAACTTCTTTCAGAACATAAAAAGCTGTTATGAGCGATGTTGATGGACATTTCCTCACACCCCAGAAACGGCATAAAAAATTAGCTGAATTAGGAGTGAAGATTTAGGTTAGAGATTAGGAAAAAATTTCTAAACAGCAGTAGTGAAGAATTGATGTAATATACTGACCCAGTGAAGCTGAGAAATCACATTCACAAGAGATCCACAAGTTAGAGAAATATTTATTACAGTAGATCCAGCTGTGGAACCTACTTTTGTGAAGAGGACTTTACTAGTGATCTCTAAAATTCCTTCCAAGCCTATCTGGAAACTCTTCATAAATTAGTTGAAGAAACACACAAAAGCAGTAAATTAAGTCAAAGAGAGAGGACTGAGAAAGAGGAGAAAGCCAGCAGCTGTGAACATACAACTTAATCTCTAAAGTATTATTTGCTTCAAAAAACCCCAATGTATTAACATTTAACCATTACAAAAATGCACATTTTCTCCTCCAAATCAGTTGTTGCTATTTTCTCCCTAAGCCTTAACAAAATAAAACTGGTCTTGCATGTGTTGCTGGTTATCACTGTAGCCATGGAAAATTCAGTCGTTCAGCATAATCTGCTTTCATCTGAAGTCACTGTACATTTTCCGGCTCTTTAGCTACCTTTGATTTTAGAATTCGTATTGCTTTCAAAAAATTAATGTGCACCAAAGCCCAGATTTGCAAACCCATTAAAGTAACACTAGAGATAATTACTTATTAATTGGAATCCTCCAAGGCCTTTATTAGCAAGCTTAGCTCCTTAACAAGAGAGAAAAAGCAGTCTGGTAATTTTCACTGTTACTCTCCCACAGCAAGCCATTTATGCATCAGTTCAGATGAAGATTTCTCAAGTGATCAAGCAGAATAGTCTAAGTACTAGAACTGCAAAAAGACTATTTACAAATGCACAGAAAACAAACGCGTGCCTGGAATTTTTTCTCTGACACCCTGAAAAAGTGGAATTACCTGCTGTTTCATAAAAAACCAAATGCAAGACACAGCTTCTTATTCATTTCTCTTTTCCTAATCAGGGCTTTCAAAGGCTACAGCTGCAGGAATCAGAGGTAACACCAGGAACACAGATAAAAGGTCAGGGAGCTTGTCTGTGGTTGAGGTAGGAAACGGATGTACAGTCTATTCTTAAAATCATGTTTTGACCACAAGGCCATCCTTGTTTCATATTAAATAAGAGTCCTGCTTCTCCATCATGAAAATTACTCTATCTTTTCGTACCCTCAAACAGTTCAGTCTGTGAAGTTAGTTTCAGCAACTAGCCATTGCATGTTATACCATCAGAGTAATTTATCTCTCAATTCCACTGTAAGCTTATTTTTGGATAAATATATTTCTTATATATTCCTTCATATAATGCAAACAGTTGCATTATATTATACATTTTTACTAATCTATTTAGCAGTCTTGGATAAATAGATGCAAGAAAACAATCTAATAACTAAAAAAAGGTTACTTATTAAAGCAAATAATAAAAATTATAACAATCTGTTTTACAGTAACTGGAATTGCAAACAAGGCTTGAAAGGAAAATCAAGATACCACCTAGCATCCTTCTCCCCTAAATGCACGATTGACTAGAAGTAATAAAAACACTTGATTTTTCTAATCATTGATTCAAAACAAATGATTACAAAACTTCCCCATACTAAAAATACCAGCAACTTTTTAAAATCACTCTTTAGGATATTTATAATCCAATAAATAATAGCCTGCCTATCATGTTATCTCCTGCCTAACTTCAGATTTTATGTCAGCAGCATATTCTAATCAGCTGCACCACATATTTCTTGAAATGTAAGTGCTGTACTCTACCATAATTCCATGAGCCCAGATTTCCAGTTGAAATGATGAATAAAACTGAAGCGGTCAAAATCACATCTAACTTTGGAGTACAGAATTTGGATGCAGTTATGGAGAAAGGCAGAACACTTATTGCCACAGATGGCTTTTCTTTTGGTTTGTTTTTTTTTTTTTTAGGTCAAGATACCAAGACCAATCCATCAAGTATCAGGATGTGCTGATCCATACACCAGCAGAAGGCGGCACTGTTTCTACTCCAGGTGAGAAACAATTCTAAGTCAAATAGAAATAGCCAAAATAGAGAGAAGTCCTACCATTTAGCTGCTGTTCACATATTAACACACAAATGTGTTTTGTGGACAACTTCTGGAAAAGTCAATAGTTGTAAAAATGATGGCAGGAAAAAAGGGAGCTTGCAAGTAAGAGACAATAGGAAAGATTAAATAGACATGGAAAAAAACCAAAAGGGGTAAAAATTAATTTTAAATAATGATGAGTCAAAAGACCCTGTTCAACCTTAAACTACTCTTGTTCTATTGTCTAGTAACATGGACAAAACAATTATTTTAAGATTATCTGTGCATGAGTAGCTACCTAATGACACTGGAGAAAAATTGATGGAATTTAAACAAAATCAGTACGTATATCCATTTATACCAACCATCAATATCTGAAAGAAATGCAGTTAAGAGTATCAACGTCAAGAAAACAATTTTTTATTTTTGAAATAATATATGTGCATTATTGATTGGTAAGGAGATTATTTTTTAATTAAAAAAACCCTAAGCAGCACTAAAAAATGGCTTTCTCACCAGAAATAGATTTGAGAATAAACGAAAGTATTTATAATAATTTTATTTAATTAGCAAGTATACAGTATTTTCTTGAAATATAAGTCTCTTATTTTTAAGTCTAACTGACATTCTGAAAAGTAGTTATATCTGTTCACAATCTTAGTTAATACAGTTCTTTACTATTGAAAAAAAAGAACATACAACATTTTCATGGAATCCATTTGAAGAAATGCTTTTTAGGGTAGTTTGGTTTTTTTAGCAGAACAGTGTGTTCACATAGCATAATTCCCATCTCATAAATAATATTAGATTCATTTGGAATATCTGGTCTCAGATAAACACATTGTGATATGCTATTCCACAGTCCAATATGCGTCCTAGAAGCAAACTTCACTGATGACTATAGACTGCAGTCAAATTCACTATTAATTTTGTCCCTCAAACAGGTAATGTATTTTCCCATAAAATAAGCCTACAAGTAAATAAAATATGTCAATATTAAAAATGTTTAAATATGTAAAATAACATCAATAACAGTTCCATTCCAATTCCTGTGTCAGGACTACTAATGCAACATTCTAGGTTTTAAAGGAGAACAGGAAATTTTCTGGATTATTTCTGCTAAAACTAAATACATATGCTTCTAGGGATTGACTAGAGTAATAATTCCATCATACCTACATTCCATGATGATGAGGTATTATCAAAGAATTGAAGTTTTCTCACCAATTTCAGTAATAAAAAGTTATTTAAGAGGTCACTAGCTTCAGCCTCTAGGCCTAGAAAGGAAACATGTTGGATTTCCTGACAAGTCCAACTAGAAGTGTTTAATCTCCTATGTTTTTGTCTAGAACAAAAAGAGTAAGATTGTCATTGTTGTCTGAAATAATTTGGAGAAACTTCTTATTGCTGAAATACCTGCCAAAAAGAAAAAGAGAAAAAATATAGGGAAAAAACCAACACTCCTCCACCTATCAGACCCACATAACTGGCTGTCCTGTAGAAAAGAAACCAGATTCACACTTGGGACAGACATTAAGCAGCTGCTTTGAGCACAGGTTGAACCTAGATGACCTCCTGAGGTCTTCACAGCTGAATTATTCTGTGATGCTACAATTACCTTTGACCTGAGCATATGCTGGTTGGCATCATCAAAATCAGTTTTTGTATCAACAAGTCCAAAAAATTCTGGTCTAGTGGAAGATAAAGATAGTCCTTAAATAAGGAATTTTTTTACTGTAAAAAAGTATGAAGTAAAACAGTAGCAAGTGTGGCTGACGGGAACTTCCTCTCTGCAGATTTTGAGATTTATTTCAGAAAGCCTGAGGAAGTGAGGGTCTACTGCAATCTGCTGATGTAATTACTCATTTTTCAACTCCCTAAGCAACAAGTTTGTTCTGTGCACAATTCTGTATGAACTAGCTACTTCACCCACAAGATCAGTCAGGACTTTCACATTGCCAACAACTGCTCCCCAAAGTTGTGGGTAGGCTTTATTAAGATCCTTGGCCTTCTTTCTTAGAGGAGGAGGTGATGCGAAGTGCCATAGAAGAGAGCAGAAAATTTCTTCTGAAGGATTTTTCAACTACTTCATCAATAAACTAATGTAGTTGTGGAAGAACTGCTACTTGTTTAGTCACCAAAATCCACTGAAGGTAAGGTTGAAAAGACATCAAGGCAACTGCAGAACCTTGTTTTAGAAGTTGCTAGCAGAAGAATTCATTACAAAATTTAAAATTTCTACCACAGTTGACCACAAACTGGGGAAAATAACAGCTCTTGACTTCCAATCTGTTTATCTAACCATAACTTCCAGTCAATGGGTGTTGTTATACCCTCTGCTTTACAAATAGATTTGCAGAAGCTTTTCATGCTAATTGCAAGTTGTATCAGAAGGAACTGTATTTAAAAATAAGCTAAATGTTACAAAATACTAGACGCCCAGGAAAAAACTCCGAGCTATTGCAGCTTGAACAGACAAACCATAATCAATTAATACTTTTTGTGTTAATATACAGCACCTCAGTTTTGCTTCAGTGGGGAAAAATCATCACCTTATCAGTGTTTGTGAGGTAGCCAAATGCCATACTAGACAATAATACAATAAGCATATTGTGTCCCTTCAGTTACTGTAAAACATCCTGTGTCAAGCATAAAATATCTGAATGGCTGTGATTAAACCCGTTTCTCTTAAACTGGGAAGCATTTAGAGTTACACTGCCCCTAGAAAACCAGAATACACACACATACATGTATATCCTCGCACACAAAGACAGGTTCAGATCCTGGCAATGAAAGGGTATGAAGGGCAAGAAGGAAGGCTTCTATGAATAAATCAGTCGCAAAAGAAACTAAACGTGGGCACGCTTTCTCGGTGGGGTAGGAGACCTAGCGATCGAAGACGGGCACTCAATGTCTTTTTTGCTGCTGTCCCCTGGGACATACACAGCTCCATCACAGGAACCCTGAAAGGATTCATCTGAGGGGGTTGAAGGAGCCAGTCAAAACCACTACCAGGCTGCTCTCTACCACCTCTGAAAGGTCACGGCAACAGGGGGAGGTTCCTGTTAACTGGAAAAGGGCAAGTGTGCCCATCTTCAACAACGGCAACAAGGAGGATCTGCAGAACAACAGGAGAGAATTCCAGTTAACTTCAGGTTCCTGGACACCATTTCCAAATACATGAAGAAAAAGGTAACTGAATAAATTTGTCACAAGCTAATTGTGCCTAATCAACCTGATTGCCTTCTACAATGAGATGACTGTTTCAGTGCCCAAGGAATGAGAGGTGTATGTTGTTCATTGGGACTTCAGCAAGGTATTCAACGTGGATTCCTGAAGTAATCTTATACGCCAGTTGGGTAAGTGAATGACCAGTTGGGTGGAAAGCTGGCTGGACCATCAGGCTCAAAGAATCATCATGATCAGTAGTATCACGTCCAACTTGGCAGGTGGTAGCCACTGGCATTCCCCAGGGACTAACAATGGGACCAATACTGTTTAATGTTTTTACTAACGACCCAAAAACTAGGACACACTGTACCTTCAGCAACTTCATGGATAACAACAACCAGGGGCAACAGTTGATATGCTGGAGGGCAGAGTTGCTATTCAGAGGGATGTGGAAAGGCTGGGAAAATGGGCTGAGAGAAACATCATGCATTTCAGTGACACATGCAGACTCCCACATGTGGAATGGAATACCATCACACACCAGGAGACGATGGCACTTGCTGGCTAGACAGTGCCTTTGAGGAAAAGGATCCGACAGTCCTGCTGAACAAGAGGCTGGCCATGAGTCGGCAGCTGGCCCTGTGGCAGAGGGCAACAGACAAAAGTTGCCACTTGGGAAACTGCAGTTGGCTATATGGAAACATTTCTTCTACCATGGCCAAACATTGGAACAGGTTGCCCAGAGAGGATGTGGCATTCCTGTATTCAGAAATTTTCAAAACTTAATTGTTAATCATCATCTAATTGAACCTGCTTAAAGAACATGTCAGCAGCTTGGTCCAAAAGACCTCCACGGGTCTCTTGCATCCTAAATTATCCTATGATGGGTGTTTTTATTCAATTCTCAAAACAGCTTCAACCAGAGCTCAATTACTGACAGGGTGCCATGTAAATCTCCAGAAATACCACAAATTATTTGGCTAGGCACTGCTTTTAGAGGAGCTGACAGGTTATTTTGTGAAACAGTATTTCATCATGAATTTTATTATCACAGTGTCATCGATCACAGACTGGGGCCTGTCTGTGGAACATCATGACTTTGTTTTGTTTTGTACTGCAGTCTAAGATAAGAGATGCCTGATGGATAAGCACAAATTGACATAAGCAGAGAGAACATCAGGCAGTATCACAGACAATCAACTGGAACCTGTCCCCTCCGTATGTGGTGACTCAGACTCACTGGCTGGCTGGATCCCAATTAATAGGAAGATGGAAGGCAAATGAAGCTAGCATGCAAGAGACTCAGAAGGAAGGGGTTTTTTGATATCACAGAGTTAAGCTAGAACTTACTGCCACGGGATGTTTCTACTGCCAAGAAGTTTACCTTGGGCTGAAGGCTATTTGATTCAAGGGAGATAAAGCTGTCAAGAGCTACCAGACAGAAAAACACATCTACCTTGGAGAATCCCCGAGCTGCCTTGTCTCCACAGGCTGACAGAATGGAATGGAATGGGAAGAGTCCTTCTCCTGCACTCCATCCCAGGCACTTCTGGGCTATTGGCTATTGCTGGAAACAGGGTAGTTAGGCTAGACAAACTCTTGACTAAATATAGTGATCCACTTTCATGTTATTACTTTGGGCAACTATCTTTTTATTCCTACACAAGCTGCTTCAATCTCTACAAGTAATTACAAGGAAATAAGACAGAGACTTTCCTTCATCCTTAGTATTACATGCTCTGGACAAAAGGGGACATCAGGTGTCAAACTCAAAAGATACACAAGGAAAAAGAGAAGAGTTTCAACAACAGAGACTAAGAGAAACCATTCTGAAAACAGTGGTACATTGTATCTTGCCTCAAACCTAAGAAAACAGAGGCTGGGTTCAAACGCCAGCTCTGGCAACAGCCAAACCAAGTACCACTGCTACAAAGCAGGCTATGAGCTTACAGAAAACATTTGAAAGAACTTAAAATCAGACCTATGTGGTATAAAACAATTTTTCTAATCTCAGCAATACACAGAACAAGAAACCTATTTACCACTTACTGATGTTTTAAAGTCATACTGCATCTATTTTAAACTAACTTGTAAATTTTGGGAGTGGTATTACAACTACATACACATACAGCTATATTAAGAGAGAAAATTTTCAAAACTTAAGATATAATAGAATAAAGGTTGATTGCCCAACCTTACTTCACCTTACTTCACCTCCCCTTCCACATCATGATAATCCTTCCAGCATGGAACGGGTGGCTGTGCAATAATGCTTTGTGTCCTCTTTCGCAGACACAATTTTATGTCTTGCTCAGTGAAAACAAAATCATGGGAACTAAGTGTATAAAATTTCTCTTTGGTAGTTTAAAAAGAACATTTCAGGTACTAGGACTAGTACAAATTCACTGTTCTAGGAACTTGATTTTCATTACTGCACAGACAATGCAAAAACCACTCGCACTGCAGTTTCTGAAATACCATGACTGATTATCAATTTTACAGCTGGTTAAACCTCATTCTAGTTAAAAAAGGCTATTTGTTGTGGTAATAGTCTAGATGGTAACTCTGAAAAAAATTGGGACACTTGGTCTGGTATTTGCATAACGAGTTCCCAGAACATTCTTCCCAATGTTCCAGCTGTAGGTGCAAATCAAACAGTTGGGTGTGCTTATGTATACAAGATCTTTTTGTTTTCATTTCTGAAAAGGAATCACATCAAATTAGTAAAGGAAATGATAGTCTTTTTTAGAAGAGACTCAAAATCATAATGCAGTTCCTTAGTCTACTGCCAAGAGTGAAAAGAGTTTCAAGTTGTAGCAATATTTTAAATATAAGATTGATCTTCAAGAGAACTCCAAGGTCTTATTTTTTTAAGACAGAATGACCATCTCAATTTTCAATTTAGCGTTAGTTGCACAGTTCCACCAACCTAGGAAATTACCATTTTCAAATCCAATTCAAAAGAAGACTTATCTCTACTAACACAAGCAGTATTGTGAAACTGTTCTGAAATTAGAGGTACTAGAGTAAATATATTTTCTTCACAGTAAAGTTGTTCCTGAGCTATTGTACACTCACTCTTCTTCTAAAACCAAAGTTTTTGCTGTACCTTCATCCTTTTAGCCATGAGACCTGTAATGTGATTTTCAGGAGGACATACAAGTTTTCAAGCTCTCAAGAAAAAATCCTGTCCAAAACCACTACATTTTGAAGTCCACATGAATCTTTACCTCTTTTTACTGTTTAAGAGTTGCTGTTCCCTAACTTCCTGTACACAAATCAGTAAGATGAAAGTATGCAGTTAAGAGATAAAAAGGATCCCCTTTTTACGTCCAACTCACAAGAAAACATTTCAATACTGATGCACAAACCCAGCATTATGAAAATTTAGTGTGTTGATTTTAATCACTTAAAGGTGCAATAACCCACAACACAGCTTAATTTCCAGTACTTATTTCTAAATTTTGGTATCACCCTGTACTACACACTATGCAATTCTATATTTAAGCCATCTCTTCATTCAGAATGCCATCACTCTCAGTGGAAATACTTTAGTTTGATACCAAAATAGAACTCCTGGAAGCAGTAATCCTTTCTGCTGACTCATTTGTCTGAAAATATAACTTCAGTTCTTCGAAAGCATATACCTAACTTCATTATGTACTCAATCTACCCATGTTTAAGTGTACTTTTCAGAAGCACTGAATTATTGTTTTCACCACAATAACAACTATTTGTGAAACTTTACTATTGTGCAACTAATCCATGTCATTTTGTCTGACCCTACAGTGACTTAAAAACATCTGAATAATAAACTGACCACAGAGTGCCTGTTTGAAAATTAGGTATAACTATTAGCCTAATAGCAACGTAAAACCCCTTCTACAAAGGACAGGTGAAGTGTTAAAGAGGCTAAGAAATACTGCAGTCATCAAATTAGGAGATATTTAAGACCTGAAAATTCATCAACACAAATATTGATGAAAGTTTGGCTTGAAAACTAGATCCCATTTGGTCATGCAAAGAATTTGGAAGAATGAAAATCCACAGACAGGTTTCTACAGTACATCATGGTACTGAAATACCGTTTATAATAAATGACCAGAAAAAAAGGCCAGAGTTTTAGCAGACATAATGCAGACAAGAAAGGGGGTCAACAGTTAAAAAGATGAAAGGATAGAAAAGGATTACACAGGGAAATGCCAAAGATCATTCCAAAGACATTTTGAAAGGAATTCTAACTATTGTTATCACTTAGACTTAGGCAAAAGGAAGAGAGGACCTGATAAACTTGTTATGGCCTTTTCAATCTGAATTGTTTAATTCAAATTATATACCAATGTTTCTGCACTCACTTTAAAATCTATTAGCTGCTAAACTATATGACAAATTGTAATTAGATATTAAAATTTTTAAAAGTCAACAAATGAATTAAATGGAAATTTAACTCCCTAACTACCATTGAACCATACTGTGGGAAACTGAAGTTGCCTATTTGAAAAGTGAGCTTTCCTGTAAAATGTTAAAATACTAGCATTAGAATTCCAGAACTAGTTCTAGAACTATTTACAATTTTCTTTAGTAAAAGAATGTAATTTTTTTAAGGTACTCCCACATACAAATATAAAAAACAGCACACCAATAAAACATCATAAACTGAGAACTAAATTTCACAATCTGAGTCCTTCCCAGTTTCAACTAGGGAAAAATATATGTGCCTTAAAGTTGCTTGTGGAGCCACTAAGATTGATTTCTTTCAGATCATTCATTAGTACATGTACATTACACAGTATACGATTCATTATTTGTAAATGCTTTCCAGGATCCCCCAATGGGAATAACGTAGGGATAAATAATCTGTAAATGGAAGTTTGTTGCTTTGTAATGTTAGGTCAGCGGTCGGAATTGATGATCTGAAGGGTCTTTTCCAACCCAAATGATTCTATGATAAGCAATCCAGTAGGCTTACAAAGCAAGAGTGGGGATGGCAGCACGTAAGCCACGAGCACACAGACAAACGGGATGCCTTTCAGATAGACAGCACAGGCTGCGTAGGGTACAGGTCAAATAAACACCACCACCACCTTTAAAAGTCCTATCTTCTGCCAAGAAGACAGCCCTGATATCAGAATCACAAGTGCCCCGAGTTCCCAGAGAAAGGTACTTCACAACAAGCCAAAGAAGCCTTCCCCGGTGAAAATACCCAAAGCAGTGACTCAGCCCCTCACGCAGATTGTAGAGCTGTATTTTATGCCAATGACTATGTTTCAGAGCACTACCAGCAGCGAAGATTATGCCCAGAGTCCAGCACAGCCTTATTCCTGTACTGCAAATGAAAAGGTGGATGATCTCAACAGCTGTTACTTGCGCTTCCCATTGTAACTTGAAACACAGGCAGACTTGTAGATGGAGACTTCTGCCTGGGGTAGGTACACAACCACACAAGATCACTGATGCACTTCCTTTCTCCTCCCTCCTACTAATTTCCACTCTACCAATGTCACAGCTCACATCTCATCCATGCTGCAAGCTCAACACTCAGGTAAGTAGCTATCTTCCTTCATTAGGAAATAGGATCAGTTTAACAAAAATGCTGCATTTCCACCCCTTTATTAGCCAAAAACAGCAGGAGAATGTAACACTGAATGAGACGCAAATGGCCTCAAGAGCAAAGACAAGTTTGTGAGGTGCCATAAAGTAAAATAAGCAAATGTTTACCAGTATCATCCATTAGTGAGAAAACATCTACCTATGCAATGAAAGCAACTACAGCAGCTTAGTGGCATCATTTTTTCTGTTTTATCACCTGCTTATTCCCACTTTGGCAGGAGTTTCTACAGTTCAGGAGTTACTCAACACTTAGAAACCTTGTACTTAATTGAAGTGTCCCTTGTCTATAGTTGTATGAATACATTTGGTAAGTGCTAAGTGCTGTATATAGTAAGAGTACTTTAAATAAACCAGAAAGCATAGTATCTTTTTATAAAGTATCTTTTAAAGTAATAAAACCTGTAACTTATTTTAAACTTGGGAAAAAAATCTTCATGGACCACTATCATTCAGAACTGTGCACGAAAGTTGACCCTCTTACTATATATAATTCCTCTGCTGATTAAAATCTTAGAGATTGTTATTTGGCTTTAAAAAACTCAAACAACTTGAAACAGATATGCAAAATATACTATATCCAAATACATGCTTAAGGGATCTATCGCTTTACCCTTATCAAGCAGTCTTAGCAAACCAACCGCCATTCCTGTGCCTGCCAGCTGAGGCTGTGCAAAAACGTATCTTGCAGCAGCAGCAGCTGGGAAGCAGCACCCCGTTCCCCCAGCCGTGGCTGATAACAACCCAGGATGAACTGCTGAGAGCGGAGCAGGAATTGCGGCCACGGACAGGGGACAGCCACTCTGGTCCCATTCCTCCACACTTAGAGATGCGGTCAGGAGCATGGGTTTTATGTCCCTTTACGCATTTAGGAGTAAGAACCAGAATTCCCCCCCATTGCCAAGAAGCCTTCAGAGCTGCTTCCCTGCCAGTATTTGCCAGCTCTTCCCTTGTAACTCACCGCAACATCTTCCTGTCCGAAAACTGTAAAGGGGAATAAGGAAGGGAAAAAAAAAAGACCCACACCCCCAAACAAGCATTTTCAAATCTAGGATGCTGTCCTTCAGCTACACATGAAAGCCAATGCTGCCCTTAGAGCAGAAGCTTTATCCTTATTTCTGACACGTAATTCTATTCAAGTTGAACAAACGTTATCCTTCTTTACCAAAACGCAGTTTACCAGAAATCAGAGTTGTTTGCTAGGACATGATGTTTTGCATATCAATTTTATATTTATAGCTGTGCTATTCAATTAACAAGAACACTAGTGAAGATACTAACTCAATCCCTTTGTCATGGAGAAATATTTTAAATGTGAAACCTCCTACTAGCACAGTTTTAGATTTTTTGTATTAAAGTGCTAGAAAAAAATCTCCTATAGGAAAATTAGCAGTAAGTAGAAATCATACCGAGAAGACATTTCCACAAGTCTCCCAACTTCTGAAGCTACCTATAAATTTGCAATCCAATCTCACTTTATAATACACATGGAAACCTGCAACCATGCTTTGCTATATATTGATTTCTACTCCCTCAGTTGCTGCAATTAAGATTGTATGTGCAAAGTTAACAGTATGACATTTTCATCTTCTAAAATGTTTAGGAAATTATACTCACACTTTGCTTCACTTTAAAAATCTTCCACTCACTTCAGGAAGTACTTGAACAAAAGCAGAATAGGGCACCCGTCCACCCCTATGAACAGCTGCTCAAACACTATCCTCTTAGTAAGTACATGATTAGATAGGAAAATTATTTAATTTCCTGATCTGCCTCAAATTTAGGAAGGTGCTACATAACACATAGCCATCTGCATGAGCTACTGTGTGAATGTTTGTGTAAAAAGCAGGAATTTTTAACAATATTACAGTGACTTGTAATTTATCTAAACTACGCATATGTCAAACTTAAAACTCAAAGTGTGAGTAAAGCTACACTCAATATAGCTGTGACAATGTAAATCTCAATGCTCTATGCAAACTCACTGACTGACTATATAATTACAGCACACTGTAATTAAGCATATTCTTCCAATTAGCCATGATCTTAGTAAACCGACTCCCTCCTCTTAAATTTTCTCACCAAGTCAAAAATAAGAAAGCATTCAGAGACCTTCAACAATCCTCTCTGAAAGCCCTATGACACAGCTGCCTCCCAGCTGCACAACCTTCCCCCTGGCACCTCATGTTCCACTACAAGATCCAGGTCCTTCCCTGGACAGAAATGCACTGAATGCACATTTTAAGGTAAAATAGAAGCATGAAGCTCAATGGAAATTTATGCTGTGATTTTTTTAGGCAACTCAGAGGAACATGAAGCACTGTCCCCGTAAATGCAGAGGTAAGCTATTCTGTGCAGTGGGCATGAAAATGAGGATGAAAATGGGGTAAGTGCTTTCACAACTTCCACTTGCAAACCAAGTTGCACCAGCTCTTTATGCTACAGAAGTAAGGAGGAAAAACTAAAAGTTTCTTGCTACTTTGTGCTGCAAGAAGGCACTTTAGTCAAGATTCACTTTATTTCTACTGAAGTCAGCAGAACTGTCTTATTTTAATATTCAAGGCTTTTTAAAATGTGGTGCTTTAAGTCCATTAGTAATATGATGTCAGAAGTAGTTATTTAACAAAGTCATGTTCTTGTGTTCCTCTTGTCTCCTGCTTATTTTTTCTTCTTGGGGTTTCTTTCCCTGCTATAGCTCCATCTCAGCTTGATTCCCAGACAAAATTTCATTATCTCAAAACTGATCCTGCATTATTTATGTAATCTGTCATTAACTGATCTTAATATGAAATGTTTGACCACAGTTGTAAGTCTTCAGTACATTTGCAATGTCTGTCTTAGCCAGCACATTTAGAGCTTTTTAAAGTCATCTTATCTACACAGTCCAAGCTGCCATGTCATTTTTTTCTTACAACTATTTTTATCTTCATTACATGTGAAGAGGTCTGCTGTATTAACAATGCATGCTGCTCTTCTCATTAGATCATGCAGTAAAAGATCTTTTCAAACCTTCAGATTGAAAAGACTACAAACTTTTGAAGATTTGGGACTTTTTTAGGAAAGTCAAGCTTTTAAACAATAATTTTCAGAATTCTTCCCTTTACATTACAATAGTTCGGCTGTTCTTTTTTCCCCTAGATGCACATACAGACCTGTGGAGGACACCAGTTTTTCCTTGAACTTTGTGCCTTCTTTAGATTGCTCCCTGAAGGTTTAATTTTTCAGTCTACTCAATGGCAAAAAACAAGTCAAGCCTACTTCACGGCTAAACAACAGCACTCTACTACTTCACAAAAGCAGAGAAATTCCAAATAACTACCATTAATAACCATTTAGAAAGAGGTTCTGGAGGTCTGTTGCATAGAATTACACTGTCTCAGCATTTTCTGTGAAAGTATTACACTTACCACACAATTTTAGTTAAGTTGTAGCTTTATTATAAGTATTTAACTTCCATATGCTTCAAAGAGAATTTTGGAGCGAGCAAGACTACAGAGTGAAATTCAACATAAGTGCCCAACGTAACTGAAAAATGCTGTCAGTAAATTAGCAAATGTTTGATAGTAATGTTATTCAAGAGCACTTAAAAAACCTGACTAGGGACTAAAAGAGGGTCTAGCCTGGCACCATCTCCTAAGGAGACACACATCACTGTATAAACCACTGGGGTTTTAGAACACCAACACTGACAGCGCACCTAGGTGGCCATACAAAGTTGCTGCTTTACTTTCTTAGTATTTATTTTCCATAATTTCTTGGAATGTAGTTCATAGTTTAACACACAAGTCTTTCCAATCTTTAAGTTTTAGCTGTGTGATGTCATTTTACCTCTTTAACAAGATACGGCTTTCGGCCAATTAAGCCTTTCATTAAAAAGATTATGTAAATGAGAACATTACTATAAGCTCTCCCCTCTTATACATTCCCTCCCTAACATGACATTAACAATAATGCACCTAAGAGATTTATAAATAAAATCTATGTACTCTATCCCTCCTACATCGCCTACCTCCAGGTCTCAACATCTCAAAATATCTGGCTGTAACAGATATCGCAGCATACATTAACTATACAGAAAGCATAAAGTTACTTTAAAATGCAAGTTTTAAAAAATAAAGTTAATAAATTTGAAACTTATGTCTAAACATATTATAGTCTATTAATATCATTTAAACAGGATTACGTTAAATGTAAAATGAGAAAAAGCCTAGAAGTCGTAGCAAGTGACTCTTGGAATACATAAAGTAGTTATTTGCTACATCTTTTAACGAAGCCTGAAGGATGTAACAAATGTGAAAATGTTGAAATTGTAAAACACGTTAGTAATTGCTTTGGTTCAATTCACTGAAGAAAAGTGATCAAAAGTAGTTCTTTGGGAGGGGTTCTGAGATGGAATTTAGTGAACAGCTTGTACTTTTCATAAAGACTGATCAACTATGATAATTTTCATATAAAGTAATTATCATTATATGGCATTCTAGTATACACGCTGTACCAAGGAAAACTGTAGAAGAACCTTTTGAAACTTATTTCTTTCCATTTGCCCCAAACTGTAGAAAACAGAAATTACATTGTTGATGCTATCAAGAAGCATTTCAATAAAAACAGCAGAGAAACCAGAAGCTCAAGCCTATTCTATAGTTAAGTGAAATGTGATATCCACACAGTTAAGATGGATGCCTCAAGAACTTAGTCCACCTTCTCAAAACAAACTTCGAAAGCAGGTTAACATCATAATTTGCTTCCAAAGCTGTGTATGTTGCAGGCATCTAACAGTAAGCAAATCAATTACAGGCAACCCACAGTAATTTTCAGGGCTGCAGATTAACCAGTCAAGCAGCATATGTTTGCATACAGCAACGATCTATTCAAGGTCTGAGGATGAAGTTCCAGGACAGTCTAAACCAGTCTCCCCGTCCCCTACACAAAAATCCCCACCCCTCCTTTGACTCAGCAGTGATGCCTTTCTCACCCTGAGCAAGCCAGTTTAGGGAGCTAAACTGGACAGGTCTTTTGCAGTTTTCATTTTTGGCCATTTAGCTCCTTAAACCTGCTCACTGCAGGGTCAGATAAGTAAAATAATCAGTAGAAAGGCAGCAGAAAGAATATAGCAACCAAGACAGATCAGTTAGATGCATAGAGAATTACTCCTCAGAAAATGTCATTTCATTCAAACTTGAAAAACTGAGGCAGGGAGAAGGGGAAACACAACAAACAACTAAAGAACTTGTATCTTTTATTCTACCAGTACAACTCCTGCTGAAAAGATGTATCGAGTCTTTAGAACTGATTGTTTCTGGTCATACTAATGAGTCTAATTTAAGTACAGAAAATATTTTCAAAACTCTGTAAGAAAAATGTGCTAAGCATACTATCAATAGCTATTAGTTTATCCATAGAAAATATTTTGCATTTTGCTGAGTTATGGTTCACATCCAAGCAGACAGATAGCTGTCTCAAGAACAAAATACTCCCTTCTTATTTTAAAGAGTCATCCAGTAAGTTCATCCTTTATTTCCTGGCAAACAACAAGAACAAAAAACAGCAAAATGTCAAAATAGTGAATCATCATACAATTAAATATAAAACTATTCAAACTATTAGGAAATAAGAGCAGGAAATATAGAGATAGTGAAAAAGATAATTTGTAAGAAAGTCATATTTACATACTGCATAAGGGTCACATTCATCTGTAAATTAACACACACAGCTGTATCAAGAAGTACATATTTTGGGAAAAGATTAATCACAAACTATTGTCATTTAACTAATTCTATTTTTAATTGATCCATCCTCTGTAGGGAAATGGTAACATCGCTTCACCTCTTCAAATAGTTTTTCTCATTCTATTTAAGACAATGGTCATGTCCCCTCTCACAAAAGTGTTGTTTGGGTTTATATTGAGTAGTGTGAAAGAACGTTTATCCTGAGTTTCCTGTATCTGCGCTGTCAACTTGAAAATCTCTTCCCTCCCTACCCTTCAAAAAAAAGCCACCCTGCAAAAACCCGAATGACACTTTTCCTCCTCAACTTCCTATCCCATTCTGCAGATAACCCTTAGTTATTCATTTATCTTAAGCCTTGGCTGGAGTACTGCCAAACAATTTTATGGACATGAAGACTTCTGGAGTCTAATCCCGCTGTACAAAACACTGCAGTATTCCTCCACAGTCAGACTAGCCATCTCAATATGTTTGCCTCTCACTCCTCGAGAAACACTGTGTTCATGAACTGCACCTTACAGTATCAAGACATCGGTGGAATCTCCCACCTGAAGATCCTGGTCTAAAATTACATTCCTCTTGAGCAAAGAGGCTTTCTATAACACAGATGAGTTTTATCATCACTATCTAGAAGCCTAAGCTTTTGAGAGATTGGTCCAAAACTAGGGAATGAAATTCCACACAAATTAAGGATCACGGAAAACCTCACCAACTTCTCCAGCACAAGCTGCATTTCCTAGTCAGATGCTGCTTATTGGTACAAGATTTGTCTCCAACTATCACAGCTGAGGAAGTTGGCATAACAGCTTACGGAAAAGCGAATATAATTTCCCAAACTATAAAGACAAAGAAAGCTCGCAGGAGCTCTGAGGGCAGCCAGGCCTGCAAGTCCGAGACAGACTAGTTTTCTTCACTTACGTCGAGGTCATTTTCTAAAATGCGTTTTGTAACGCTGAAGCGTGTTCTTTCAACAACATTTGTTGCAGAATGTTACTCCTACATACAATAAAGACTATAGCAGTTACCACAATGACTTATAAAATAAGCAGTTAGGAAATACTATAATTTATCTCAAAATTTTAAAATATATTTATTCTTTAAAGATGGCCTGTATGCATATGGAGAGAAACGGGAGAAAAAGGGACAATAGCTGGTTATTATTTGACAGTTTGGCTTGAAATCGCTTTTCAAAGACTAGCCTAATAAAGGTAGTGTAGCTCGCACTAAGATCAGCAAACTACATATAAAATTGAAGTCATTTTCACCAAATGCTTGGCAAAATGAGAAAAACAGGACAGAACATCCGTCAGCCAATATCACCTGATTAAATTTACTGAAAAGCTCAGTGGAAAGAAAAGACAGGTAATGTATGTATTTCCTCACTAAAAACATTGAAAAATACTTTTTATTATTACTTCCAGTGGTACATATTCATATTGGTTAAAGTGGATGAAAAACTCAGAAAATAAACAATTACTTAAATAATCATAGGGGATAGGAAGAGTAACACATTTTTGTAACTACTCAAGTCATGAACATGAAACAAATCTCTGGCTGAAAGTCACTTTCATATAATACAATATAAAGAAATGTTAACTTCCATGTACACATACATATATGCATAACAAGACATGCTGTAGCTCCTACCAATGATCTCAAAGAAAAGCTGACAGCATGATGGAAAACGTTCAACATCCTTAAACACGACTCTTTAAAAAAAATAATGAAAAGGTTCTATTAACCTGTACACATTTGAAGATGTGATAAATCATTAATTTTAATTTTGTGATTTTCACCACAGTGGCACAGTTGCAAATACTCCAGTTACACTCCAATTCAAGTTTCACCCAGATATTCTAGTAACAGAACAAAACATCTGGCACCTGAAAAAAATAAAATAAAATCATCATTGGGCCCTGGACGTCTGCCCTTTCCTCTTCCTCCAATTATTCCTCCATAAGGCATACAAAACTCACTCTAAAAATACAATTAAATACCTGAGAAAGAAGGGCTGGAATTCCACTGAAGTTACATATATTACTAAATTACTGAACATTTTACTAAATTTCTCATAAGGTAAACTGTTCAGCTTCAAAGCAGTAATGACTAAGCTCACAGAACTACATGCTAACAAAATACACATTCAAACATTAGGTCTAAGATGTCAGGAATCCACTTAGACAAAACATATTTTTATTAGGAAGAGACTTCATTTCTTAGTCTCAACTGAAATGGCTCTATGTTGCTCTAAGATGAGAAGAAAGATTAAAATGAAGTGGGTACAACAAATATCTTGCATATCAGAGAGATGACAAAAAAAAAAAAAAAAAATCATAGTCACCGGCGACGATGACCAAATCCATGGTCCCCTAGACTAAAACAACCTCATGTCTAATTCTGGGCCCATAAGTAGTCCTACCCACTTAATTGTATTTCTTAAATGTTTTAAGCTAAATGTGCATGTAACTGCTTGTAAAACTGCACTCTAATATTTCTGAAAAACATTCCCCCCGCCCCAAAGTGCCTTTCAAAAGACTTGCAGGAATCCAGCTCTCTAGGATCCATTTCAATTTCATGATTTGTTAAATAATATTAAAAAAAAAATCCTAGTCTAGCTATCTAATCTGTTTATCTTGGGAAAAGGAATTTATAACAGAGATCTATGAGAGAACGTACAAACACCCAAAGAAACTCCCCACTGTGACAGAGAAACTCATTTCACCTTTTTTGTGAATAGATGATAAATTCATGTTTGGGAACATCTGCACAGTATAACAATACAGATTTCTGGATTTGCTGTACTTGATTTTTCACATTAGTATTGTCAAAAAGGGAACATGTATGAAAATAATTGCCTAATACCATCCCCTGAGACACGTACTGCTCTGAAAGAAAATTTCCTTTAGCATATCTGATCAGGAGACCCAGGATCTACAGAAAGCGATCCTGTCACAGTTCCTGCACTCTTAATGGTGAAAAAGTATTTTTGTACCACCCTCAATCTGTTTTGTTACCAAAACAGGGCTCTGAATTACTTAATATCAGGCTACAAATAGGAAACAAATTGAACATAAAACTGACTGCGGTGACACCACAAGTGTCTATACCTCCAGATATTGTATTTGACATAGTTCGTAAGATTTTCAGACAAAGAATCAAGAATACCAATTCCAGTAAACTATTGGCCTACTCCTCCACATGAACCTCATGAGGTTCAACAAGGCCAAGTGCAAGGTCCTGCACGTGGGTCAGGGCAACCCCCGGTATCAATACAGGCTGGGGGATGAAGAGATTGAGAGCAGCCCTGCAGAGAAGGACTTGGGGGTACTGGTGGATGAGCCAGCTGGACATGACGTGGCAATGTGCGCCCACAGCCCAGAGAGCCAACCGTATCCTGGGATGCATCAAAAGCAGCGTGGCCAGCAGGTCGAGGGAGGGGATTCTGCCCCTCTGCTCCGCTCTGGTGAGACCCCACCTGCAGTCCTGCCTTCAGCTCTGGGGTCCTCAGCACAGGAAGGACAGGGACCTGTTGGAGCGAGTCCAGAGGAGGGCCACAAAAATTACCAGAGGGATGGAACACCTCTCCTGTGAGGACAGACTGAGAGACTTGGGGTTGTTCAGCCTAGAGAAGAAAAGGCTCCAGGGAGACCTTACTGCAGCCTTTCAGTACTTAAAGAGGACTTATAAAAAGATGGAGAAAGACTTTTTACCAGTACCTGTAATGACAGGACAAAATGTAACATTTTTAAACTGAAAGAGAGTAGATTTACATTGGACATAAGGAGAAATTTTTTACCGTGAGGGTGGTGAGACACTGGAACAGGTTGCTCAGAGAGGTTATGGATGCCCCACCTCTAGAAAAGTTCAAGGTCAGGTTGGACGGGGCTTTGAGCAACCTGATCTAGTGGACAGTGTCTCTGCCTGTGGCAGGGGGGTTGGACTACATGATTTTAAAGGTCCCTTCCAAGCCAAACACTTTTGTGATTCTGAAAAACTTCTGTCATCAGTAGTGGAAAAGATAGTCTCTGTCAATAATCAGCTGTTTTCTTAATAATTTGTAAATGGTATCCATCATTAAAAATACTTTTTTCTTTTACCAACTGTAAAATTAAACATTTATTTTCTCTTGAGCCTTCAGAATAGTTTTATCTGTGATAAACATACCCACCTCTCCATTAACAACCTAGAAGTAACCCCTTTTTTTTTCTTTAAACTGAAACAACCTTGACTCAATATAACACTACTGATGTAGCTGATGTTGTTGCCCTGATGTGAGAATATGGAATCAGAAAACACTGCATAAGTGTAAGGTGAAATTAGTATTTGTATAATTAAAGCCAGTCAGGTATCAAAGCAGGCTGCACTGTTATCAGTCTGCTTTGTGCCAGCGTAACATAACATATGTATTAGAGATGAAGCAACAGTAACATGGCACTAAGAACGACTTCCAAATAAGCACTGGCAGCTAAGACCTCAAATTACTCATTTTGGCATTTTGTATGTTGATAGATTCCACTATTTTCAGCTATTTTCAGAAGAAAATATGAGCCAGTATTCATCTTCAAAACAAGCTTGTTTACACACACAACAAGTTTTTTTCCTAAAACAGAGAGGAAGAAACAACAGATTAAAGCAACAGACTACAATACAAAAAATAGATTTAAGTTACCTGAATTCAAATGTAGACAAGCACCAATAGGAATTGGCCTTTTACAAGTTTCTTTAAAAAAATAAACCTTTCCAGTTTCTACAGTTTTCTCTGTATACAGGCTAGTAAGATGGTATGCTATTACCCCATTACTTTCTTACATAGGTCTGAATGTGATAGCAGAACTTATTTCACTCTTTTATTCTAATTCTCTTTTCTTCTAAGTTTATATTAGCAGATTCTAAGTTCTCTGCAATTCTGAAAGTAGCTACAATATTTGCACAGCAATACAAGAAGCTTTGTTCCTGTCCCCCCACTCCCTTCAAAGTTTCATTACTGACATTACTGTTGGACACACAGATGATGGCCTGCATTCAAAAAAATTAGGCTGCGTATCTTAATTACTAACCACACCATTCATTTGAAACCTAGTTCTTTGAGGAAAGGAGATAACATTGTGGATTTTTTAGTTTGTTTTGGACAGGTTTAGGATTATGGGTTGGTTTTTTTTAAATGTCATAGTGGTAGTTACCATTGCATTCTGCAAATCTGCTGAGATTAACTGGAAAAATGATTCAGGTTAGTTTTAATCCTGATTAGTTGCTCAAGTCAATTCACAACACACCAGCACAAACATTTGTGTCACCATCAAGGTGGTGCTCCATGGAAGTGGGTGGAGCTACTTCTTTAACTGATAGTGAAACTATTTGTGGCACTCTGTTAGCCATTTGTTCTTAAATGGATCCATATAACTAAGGGAGGAAGACACAGGTTTGAAGTTTCTCAGATCACTCAGGTTCAGTTTCCCATACTGAAAAAACTTCTGTCTTCTTCAGATTTCTGAACATTTACTGTTCTAATATTAAAAGCTGCTTGGTATCTCCCTCCAACAATGTACAATTTTATCGGTTCATTTACAAACTCTTGGAAGATAAACATATTTTTGTTAAATATACAAAGACTTGATTGTGACTATCCTTAATGACTGAAGCCTTTAAACAAGTAAAAAAATACACACACCTTTTTTTTAAAAAAAAAAAAAACAAACAAACTCTAGACTATTAAAGAATAATCCAGAAAATCTTATTTCAATTATCAAGACCATCACATCTATTGCTCTTCTAAACATGCTATTCCTAAGGCAGAAAGGCAAGTTGGCTCCATTAACAGTAATTTTTGCACATACGTACCCCTGAGAATGCACGTCTGTCCTCTGCTGTGCCCACCTTTTTAAAAATAAAAGGGTCACTACCTTTGTTGCATCTTCCTTACTTCAGAGCATTACAGACTACCTGAGAACAGCTAGGCTAGTCTTAATTACTGCTGTATTTACCTCCACGTTGCAGACCAGAATTATCTGACCCAAGGACCATACTTGCCTATTTAGTAAGCTCAGGTCTGCAAAATCTCATCTCTTTCTGCTTCTAGAAGTCATTCAGAAACAGATACTGCATCCTACAGCATTTTAAGGTTTCCCTAATCCCCTGACTACTCATGGCTCAAACTGAGGAGGACAGAGTTTATCCGAAAAGACAGAAAGACATTCTAAAGGTCTTTTTCTATGGCTGATAGAGATCTTCACAAAGGAACCCACATCCTCAGGAACTTTGGTCTCAGTCTGACAATTAAGTACCTTGTATCTTAAGAATTGTAGGACTATTTCACAGTCTTCGATAAAGCTATTACAAGAAAAGACTCCTAGCCACTGTAAAACTTAAACCAGGTATAAAAATTTTCTTCCAATAGATAATAGCCTTACAAGATAGCAATATTATCTTCATACATTTGGGCAATGAAATGTTGCCTTAATCACCATGTCATTTAACAAGATGTGCATGTCTGCCTTTAATGAGACAGCTAAATTACAATACTGATATTAAAAATCTCAGCTGAGATTATGGTAGCTAAAAGAAATTTTAAAATGGAAGAATATTTTTCAGTTTATTTAGCTTGTGTTTATTCCAACATGATCAGTTTCCCTTTCTTTGCAAATTTGTCTTTGGAATACAAAGAATGAAAAAACATGATTGTGAAACAAAAATATGGCAAGAAATTCAGGGCTAAGTGAATATCCCAAGTCACTTAGGAAAACAAAGCAAAATAGAAAATATATTTCAAGTTCATCATGGTTCTGTAAGTGGAAAATAGTTTTCCCATAGATAGTAACTTGATGTTTCCTAAAATTTCCTTCAGCTTTGGAAACAAGCAATTCTGACAGGCAAATAACTATCTCACCTTTCCATTAGACCTGAGCAGATCAACTCCCACAAGAGCCCTCTGAATCAGTTGCTTCCTCAACGATTCACATTTTTTACATTTGAAGGAAAAACTCCTGTGCATCAAGATCACTAGGGTCAGAAGAGGTGTATGCACTTTGCTAAATGTTGTGGGGGAGAAGAAAATTTACATATGCCCCTTGTAAGAGAAGAGTATTGCGGCACACATCTTTTATGTACATACAGAAGTACAGAGCACAGACCCATAAGCTAACCAGAAACAGGGCAGCCACACCAGTGTGACGCTACGCTACAAGCAAGCGGAGACTATTACTAGCTGTCTACTAAAGCAGCATTTAATTTTGGGGAAACAAAGTCTTTACATCAACAAAAAACAGTTTTATCAGCTTCACCACACATCATTTACGTAACACTATGACCCTAATGTTTCAGGCCATTCCAGATAAGATTGTGTCCCTAACTGACTCTGGTTTCTTGTCATTCCTTACTACCTTTCATGGAAAACTGAATATAACTAGCTATACGCACCTCATTGTCCAAGGGAATTCAAACATACAAAAAAATTGATTGTGGAATAGGGCTACATCCATTTACTCACAGACCAGCATTTTCAGAACGTAAACATAGGAATAACACCAGATAATTGGAGTTGCATTATTTTAAAGATCTCCTGTTTCTACTTTACTACCTCCTGCTCTGCTGCAAGAATGGTAATACCAAATTCCACCACAGTATTTGTTAGCCTGTTCTGTCACACTGCGTCTAATCTAGCAATGAAGTAAAACCCAGCAGAATTATCAGCAATTTATGCTTAAAATGAACCTTGACAGTGGTCAGGGTGAATGATGGTTTGCAAGACCACATCTGTAGCAGCAAGTGAAACAACAGCAGTACCAGAGCCCCTGTGAGACCTCCATTCCCCCTGCTGTAACCATGGCAGGGTTTTGGACAACCGCTGGCTAAGAACATAACACTAGGGACAGGGCAATACCATGCCAGCTAGAGCACAACAGGACCCTGACACTGTCTGGTTTACTGTTATAGATATGGACTTACAGACTACAGCAGTATTTTACTTCCATGACTATTTTGCATACAATCAAACACAAAGAAAAAAATGTTATGAACCTCTCATAATCCGTATGTACTTTCAGCATCAGTGACCCTACGATATTACAGCATCAAGCATGTTTGTCTCACCCCTCCACCCCTTTCCATTTTAGAGGACAACTAACCCAAAAGCAGTAATATTTCATACATTAGAAATCAAGACATGATAGCAATAAAAACAATACCAATTCCACAATTCAGAAAATTACTCAGTGTATAAAACCAAGAACAATTCACATGTGCCAAAAAAGGAGTCCTATGACATGGTAGCCTCTTCTGATATTTATGCTCTAGAAATAAAGCTTGAAATCAAAATATAACTAAAAAGTTTTACCTTGGAATAAAATGTGTATAAGAGTTTTCTTCAATCCTGCTTTCTACATACTACAGAAAGTCAAAACAGCTTATGCATAATGCCATTCCTCTCCCCCCTCACATTCAGGGAGAATATAATAATATTGATATAATATATCAATATATAATACTCTGCTACTTTATTTGCTGCTACACTCAGGTTTTGCCACCAGAATTTTGACAACCAGACCTTTCCTGCTCCCCACCCTCATTGGCCTAAACGCTACCATTTCCGGAGTCAAGATAAGCCCTTTGATTCTTGGGAGATGAACGGCTGGGAAGCCCACAGGGTTGGGGATTAAGGAAAATAACTAAAAAATAAATTAAAAAAGAAGCACACTTCAGGTAACTGAAGTAATTTATTCATAGTAATACTGAACAATGAACTTGACAGCAATTAAAAGAACTAGGCTTTACAAAACTTTACAATTTAGTAACAGGAACACTTTTTCATCTTGGAAACACAGTTATTTTTAGCTTTCCCTATCAGATCTATAGCTTAGTTCAGGTGCTTGTAACACCAGCATGGGTGCAACTCTTAACAAATTTACTACTTTGTACTCACAGAGAAAAAATTAAATTAAATTGCAGTAGCTGCAATACAATAATAAACTGTCAGCACCTCCTTGTCATATGAATAATTCAAGTAGGTTTTTTCAGTCACATTTCTTATGAAAATAAAAAAAACAGGGGGGGGATACTTTACAATCCAGGCTTATACACCCCAAAGAGGTCATTAAATTGAATAGGCTATACCTTAATGCCCAAGTGGGCTGACTTTTATTGTTGGAAGAAGGGGTCCTGAAATGTTCACTAATGGAAACAGATGGTGCATACAGCTAGCATTAGAAAGGTTTTCATTATTCACTAAACCAACAGCTTCCAACACAGTATTATTTCCTGCTCCTCTTCATTTTCTTGCACTATTAGAGGGAATAACTCTATTCCTAAGGTGAGAGACTTCATGGTTATTCTATCACAGAAGTTTAAAAATTCCACAAAAAAAGCATTCAAAAGTCAAGCATGGTTATAAAATTGTGTAAGAAGGGGCAGAAACAATATTAAGTAACCCCATAACATCTTATATCTACTTACTACAACTTGTTCCAAATGACTTTAGCTGCACATATTAGAAGTCTACCACAACATACACTTCCCTGTATACCAGATGGTGCTAAAAGTCATTTACAAATAAAAACCTGTGTCCTATACATGCAGCAAAAGACAAGGCCTGTCTCCCTAATCTTGCACTCAACATAATCACCACTAAACTGAAAATGGAGACCAGAACAAACCAGTTTCAGAAACCACAGGGAAAACCAGTTTAAAACTAGTTTCCGTATGAAATAGAACATTTTCATAGCACAGGCAAGCCAAATGATTGTATACTCCTCAACCAAAACCTGTGCTTTTATAGTTTTTAGAGCATGATCTCTTTGAAGGTATGTACATACACACTACAGTGAATTTATCAATGCAGCACTCTTCATTTTGAACAAAAGAAAAATACAGAGGGTCAATCAAGTTGTACAGTAGCAACAAACACAAGTAGACTTAAGTTTTCCAAATTCACAGCTCACTCAATAAAAAGTAATTTTGAAGGAACACGCAAAGGTACTTCTCTATGTCTATACCATACCAGGGTAAATCTATGCTGTTGAGAGAGCAATGTTTGATATTTAATCAACAACTAAACTACAGACTTTGGACAACTACCTATAACAGCAGTGACAGACATGGACAAAGAACAATGATGCATTACAGCCTTTAAACAGTAATCAAGGTTTTAGTTAAACTTTAAATACTATTTGGAAGAAAGTATGAACTTCAGCATTTTTTTCCTTCTAGTTATTTATTTATTTGGTAACAGTAAGCTTTATTTGTTTTGAGATTTAAAAAAAAAAAGAATAAAAAGAGTATTTGGTAAAGATTAGCTTTTCTTCTTTCATCGTGGTTCAAACCTTTTTCCATGTCTGTATGTGACCTCCTCTTCATTTCCTCCTGAAGGAAAGTAGAAAAAAATTCTTGTGTTTGGATGAGTCACCCAAATTTTATCCTGCTTTATGCAGGATCCTGTTATACTGTACTTCAAATACAGACTAATAAAATCAGTACCCATGATTTAGAGCAGTCAAGAGGCAAGAAAGCAACCACTCAGTTATCTGAATCCTCAAGGTTCTAAATTAAATACTTTGACATAAAGTTTCCTTGTGAACACCTTTTTTATATCATAAATTCATTCTACGTATCAAATTCTTCTCCAGTACAGGTTTTAAAAAAAAAAAAAAAAAAAAAAAAAAGCTTCATCATCTCCATTTCATGTAGTTGGAAACCAAGAAAGATTTGTCTGATAATATGCAGTGCTAGCACTAGATTAGAGTTCAGACCTTCCTGCATGCCATCCTTTTTATTTATCCCTCTGCCTGTACCATCTGAATGACACCATCCTACTAACAAAAATGAACGATGATATGACTATGGCATTAAAGTAGCAATGCTGCACACTAACATCAAAACCCAGTAGTATCCATCTGAGCACAAAGAAAACATAAAATATGTAACTGGTGACCATTCGCAAAAGATTTGACTTAGGCAAATCATTCTACATAAAACAAAATTAATGAAAGACAGGCATGATGAAAAACCACTTGTATGGGGTATCCAGATTGTTTTTCTTCTCATGTCTATTACATTCCAGATCCTACAACAACTGAAGCAGAGACTGAACAGGAGGGATGTTTTACAAGCCAATGAAGAAATTTGCGTCCATCCCTTCATGTGAAACAAAACAACAAAACTCCACGATATTTCACAGAAGGAAAAAAAGGCCCCTCTCTCAATAGCTGTAACCATAGCAGATGAACACAGACAAAAAGGAAAAGGTAAGTTTACACCACATAAGCAGTGGTTACTGATTGAGACCATCCAACCTAGTGAAATTTGGACAAAATTCACAGAATCAAAATCTTCGAAATGCAGAGCCTCTGCACATTAGGGGGTAGCCAAATCACCATTTTAAGCATATGGTCTTAAAACTCTGTGAGCAGGTAATTAATATAATGTTCCAAAATAGGGATGCAAGTGACGCTTCACCTGTACTAAAGCACCTTAAATGTTGCTGGCTATGCACATGCACTGCTGCTGGCACTACAGGGAATGTTTTGACATTTCACTACTGTAGCAGCAAAAGCTTCACGCACAGTAGGTATGGCTTCAGAACTGAGCACTACATTCAACGTTCTGTTTACATAGCGAAATACTCATTAAAATAAGTTTATTACTAGCAAAGGCTGCCAATGTAAACACAATATTCTCGTTCTCAACCAATGGGATGTCCCAAGAAAAAAGTATTTTAAATAAATTTGTTACCAGAAACATTTGGTGCTTTTCAGTATAACAGTATAGAACAACCTTGGACGTAATATAGCATTCCCCCCCCAAAAAAAACCCTATATTTATGGATTACAAAAACATATATGTTTTTAAAAAAAACTTTAATATTCTTTCATTATGTAAAACTCTACCACTAAGTTTCCATCACTTTCATCCTTAAAATCCAAGGTCAGTTTCTCTGTGGCAGCGATACAATTCCAGTCATATTTTGCAGATGAAATACTGGCAAGAAATCATCAACTGATAGCTGCAGAGATTGGTTACTGTGTTAGCATATTTTTTTTTTTAAAATTAGGCAGCTTTTGTTATGGATTGCATTACTAGACAAATAGCTAAATGCTTTGGCACTGCTCTGCCATTAGTTGAAAACTGAAAATGTACTTAAAAAAACCAGGTTTTAATCAGCATTTGCACACATACCTCAACTGAGACTACTAATATTTGGAAAAGTAAAAAAGTTCCTGAATTTTTATTCCATCACATATGAAGCAGAAGACAACTGTGCTAATTTGGTATCATGGCTTTTTCCCCCCCCCCCCCTCTTAAGCTGTTACAAAGCTGAACAACTAAAGGATACTAATGACCCACTCTGCAGTCTGATCAATACAGGTGAAATACTGGGAATGAACATTCCTCTTGTGAAAGCACACACAAAATCCACATCCACCTCATGTGTGGCATTGAAAGTATTGAAGCTGAGCAAACTGGCGTTTTTGCTTTCTTAAACGAAATGTGAAATGCTTTAATCCTAGTGTGGAATAACAGAATATAAGAACACCTAAAACTGGCAGAAAATAGAACTGTCCTTTTCCAGCGAACTATACTGCTATATATAAATCCATCACATGGGAACAATGAACAAAAGACAATTCTGTTTCTTTAAAGCTCATCCTTTTCAATTCTGCAGTAGATGTTCTGAAATTACAGATCAAAAATAGAAAATTTATAGAGTCAGAAGCTAAGAGAGAAATAACAGCACAAGAACTATAACAAACAAGAAAAAAAATGATTTCTTCAAGAACAGAGAATCATCTGGCCTTTCAACTACTTACTCAGCAGTGAATTTCAGATCAGATCCTGCTAACTGCTACGTTTCCAGCTCTTCCCTGTGCTTGCTGGCTCAAATTAACACAACAGATTGTTCTTAACGATTCAAAATTATGTGGCAATAAATTTAGGAAAATAAGACAACTTTCATATTAAATATGCAACTGTCATAGTAAATATGAAACACTTTGAAAGCTCATCAGGCCAAAAGCCTGCAAAGGGATACATGTGTGTCAGTCATGATGACCTGGAGACCTGTATTAACAGAGCTCAGCCTAGCGTTCTGCTAAATTAACACTCTTGGTATAAAGTTGGTATCTATCCAGTTGATGAGATTGCTATGGACAGATACACCTATTGAAAGGATCAGAGTCACAGCTGTATCTGCAACCCACTTTTCGTTGGGAGTAAAATTCTAGGGTGTCGATGGCAAGGATCAACTTAGATGAACATCTATTCATGTTCAAACTACTCTAAATACACAGTTTACCTGTCAGCTTTATTTTAACAAAGAAATAAAGAGCAAATTAGCTTGGTTTAGGTTTTGTTGGTTTTTTTTTTAATTTTAAGGCATATATATTGAGACACTTAAGCACCCTCCTGCTAATCCTCTCTCCATTTCTTAGTCCACCATGAATGCGCTGCCAGCGTAGCCCAGCACTGTGCTCAAAATTTCACTGCTGCACTGCCTAATTAAACAGTTTTAAGAACATTTTCTTTCAAAGGCTGACACAACCGTAGCGGAGCAGACAGAAGATACTCAACATTTTAGTACTGTAATGTCAAGGTTTAAGCTTAATGCTAAAATCCTAAGGCTTGCACTGAACAAGACCAAGGGCAGACACCAGTTTCTTTCTCTAGGCAACTGCATTCAACTGCAGCTCCAGCAAAAGGACCAGGCAGACAACTGCAGGGAGGAGGATGATAAGATTTATCAGAGCTGTTCGTCACGACCATAAAGCTCTAAAGTTGAGTTCAGCATGTGCTGAAGTGATACAATTACATATGGCAAGGAAGTGGAGGTCTGGATTAGTTTTACATAGCCTACATTGACCTATCTGCTCTAGTTTTAGAACACATTAGGCTTTCAGCTAACACTTACCAATGCATGCGTAAATAATGTGTTTAATACTATATAAAACAACTCAGTTAATACTGTAGATACAGCATATATGCAAAAGAATAAATACACAAATGTATTTGAGAACCGTAGCTTAAATGTAGCCGTCAACTAGGAACTATTCAGTAGGAATGTATTTATAGAAGGGTTTCTTATAGATCACCCAAGGTCAAATACCATTTAGTGCTATCATCAATGTGTACATGCAGTGCACAGAAAAATGTCACTTCATTAAATTAGTGGATGACACAAACCGGCAGAAAAGCAAATAATAATACAGTAGTTTTACGAAGTGATCTGCACAATATAAATGTAATATACAAAACAGGTTTTCATGATCACTAATGCAATGTTATACAACCAAAAAGAATACGAGATCGTATGACAGAAAGTTGTGACAAATAAAAGTTATTTATCTTAGCACAGGCAACGTAACACAGGCTTTCAACATGATACATGAGAAAAAGAACACTCAGTGGATGTCTAAAGGAGGGTGCAAAACCCACTACCCTTTGTAGATGTGTTTGCTGAAACCTACCATAGAACAGTGTATACAGTTCTAGCATTCCCATTTTCATCTCATTATCAGACCAAAACCAGAAGAAACCCACAAAGTGCAATGGGTTTGAACCATACTCATGAGTAGGAAGTCCTCTATAATAATTTTGGTTTTAATTTAGCAGAAAAAGTATAGTGATAACCATGCCACACATTTCAATTTGCATTTTTTAATAATTTTGCCTTCAAAACTAACTACCAGGACAAACTAAATGGTGAGCTCTCCACCTCTTAATGCCTCTGAATTGAGACTACATGTCTTTCTCAAAGATATATTTTAACCAAACACAAATGATTATGCTCAACACAGGCATAAACAGACAAGTGTTAAGGCATACAATATAGCAAAAATCACATTCGAAAATCTAACAGTCTCTCTTGAGCCCCAAAGGATGGGATGGAAGAAAAATAATCAATCAATGTATTTGACTTCACAGATTCTCCTGCTAAAGAAATAGATGGATTTGGTCAGCCATCCTGTGGTCAGGAAGGTACACAAAGACAGTCTCTTAATTTAGAGCCACTGAATAAATTATCTCTTGATAGGCAGTGGAACTGGCTTATTACCTCAGCTTTTTACATCTTTCAAATTTGCACCATGTGTCGTAGATTAACAGTTACTTTTTTTGGTTTTTTTACGGCTTCCCAAAAATAAAGCATGCACACAAAATGCAGAATAGCAGCTGCTTATGACTTTTTACAGTGTAAGGAAATGAATTCCATTTTGAATTCCATTCCACATTTTTAGTTTTGGTTATGTTATTTTTGGAGGATGAAATAGTGGCATTCCAGCTAGTCTTTTTAAGACATTTTCCCTGACTCTTAGTTTCTGTTGCTGTATTTCTACTTTTAACTGAAAACACATTTCCACTTATGATAGTTTACACTGAAAAGTGAGCTGTTTAGTAAACAAGTAAATTTTGCAATTTGAATATGATGTTTTCATACTCAGACTGCCTAGCAGAATGCCAATACAAAATTAATGTCAAATAACATAAAGCAACAATACCAAAGCCCAAAAGAAATGGCTTTTACAGGAAATCCATTGCAAATTTCCTAAATAAGAATAATAACTAAATAAGCCTGAGGTAGTTCATTATTTCATACATAGACATGTTGAATGCACAAGCTAGGAAATTTGATTGAACAGCATTATATTTTACTTGCTGTTAATTTTTTTAAACAATACTTACAGAGAGAATGCAGAGAGCAAAGTGATGACCATTACCATAAAAAAACCATGCATTTACAATCCAGCTAACACTCTCCCATGGTTTGCTAATTTGTGCAGTATATTACACAAATTGGTCTATACTGTATGCATACAAAACGTTTAAAAAAAAACCTGCTAAGCAGTCCAGTCTCAATTTTGCAATTAGAATTTCTCTTCAGAAACATAAACAGTATTTAGTGTATCTAATCTATGTCCAAGGCAGAGGAGGCAAGAGAATAAAATAAACACACTGTTGAGTATAAAAGCAGAGAGTGTGAAAAAGTCTACTGGGGTTAAGTATTAACCTGATGCATTTTTCAGAATGACTGTACTATTTTTAACTGGTCTTTTTTGGCCACAGGTCAAAGTTTTCCTAGCAAAATACCAAAGTGAAAATGCTGGGATCGAAGCCCAGAGGCAGCTCTTTTTGCTTTGGCCTAGGCGAAAACTTATCTGAATTCAGTTAGATACGTAGCAATGTTTCCCACTCCCCTTTGACTACTATGGGTGTCATTATGCCTCTGAACGTCTATGAGAGGAGTAATACAGGACTAAAGCCTCTAGAAGAACATTTTTCAGATGCTATAGGAAATTCCTATATTCTCCACACAGCACAGGCATACATACTGTTCAGTCAGTTCCTGTATTTTTGGCCAAACAGAACTGAGTCATTTGAAAGCAGAAAAAAAAAAAAAGTCTCAGTGTAAGTGCCTTGAGCAACTCTTGGAAGGACTGGGATTCCCCCCCCCCCCCCCCTTTTCTGTTCCTCATAACTGGGACACATTGGAAATCTTTGGACAGACTGGAAATAAAAGGTTTGAAGACCCTGAAGTTCAGTTTAAAAAAAAAAAAAAAAAATCAAGTCTCCCTCTCACTGCCTTTTCAGGGTTTGGATGTTTTAAATGGGGAAATATAACTCCCTTCCCACTCCTTCCTGAGGGCATGGATTTCTTACTAAAGGAAATTGTATTTCATACACTCACACAGAAAAATGCTATTTGAAATAGGAGACAGACGAATCAATTTGCCCCAATGGAAAATAAACGTGACCCCACAGGACCCCCCACTTAAATTACTCCCTTAGGCATGTCCTTTCCCCGAGTTATTTCCACATCGCACAGCGAACCTCAACTTTACCAGAGGACGGTTTCACAGGGGGTTGAGAGGATGGGCACCGGGTGCCCGGCAGTGCACACAAAGACAGGTACTTCGGGAACGGGCACGCTATGATTACGAGGTGCGAAAGTAAACGGTGGAAACGATGCTGGGAGAGAAAAAAAGGCGCTTTCCTCCCCAGGTCAGACCTTTGCAGAGCCACTTCTCACTTTCCCCGAAATAAGCTGTACCTAAACGGAGAGCGCTCGCTCTCGGTTCACGGCGCAGTCCCTCCACACCTCCCAAAAACAGCCCCCGGAGGGGCGAGGGCCCGCTGCCCGCCACCTCCCCGCCCGGCGGGGCCCTCTCCTCAGGTGGCCGGGCGCCCCTCGCCCCCCCTCGCCGGCGGCGCGGCGCCCCCCCCCCGCCTGCCCCGGGGAGAGAGCCGTCGTCCTCCCCCAGGAACGCTCCTCCAGGACGCGGGAGCCCTTTCCTTCCTTCCTTCCTTCCTTCCCCCTCCCGCCCGCCCGAGGCGAGGGCAGCGCTCCCTTTGTTACCCCGCCAGGCGCTTCCCCCCGCGGCGCGGCGCGGCGCGGCCAGGCCGCCCCCCTCACCAGCAGGCTCTCCACGTTGACCGGCGAGCGCGGGTCGCGGATCATGGACTCCAGCTTCCTCTGGCGGCCCTCGAGCATCCCCGCCGCCGACTCCAGCGCCTCCGCCGTGAGGGGAGCCGCCGACATCTTCACCGCCGGCTGCTGGCTCATCCTCCGCCCCGCCTAGCGGCGGCGGGAGACCGTCCCCCGCTGCCGGGGAGGAGGGGACTGAGCGGGGTCGCCCGCCGGCGGGCCGGCGCCGGGCCTAGCGCGGCGGAGAGGCCGGGGGAAGGGCGGGGGCCGCGGCGGGCCGGGCCTGGGCGGCGAGGCGGGAGCAGAGGGCAGCGCGCCGCCGTTGGCCGCCTCGCGGCCGGCCGGGCATGAAGGGCGCGGGGAAGCGGCCGCTGCTCCGCCCGGGCGCGGGGAGAGGGAGGGGAGAGGTGGGAGGGAGCGCTTCCCGCCGTGCCCCCGCCTCTCCCCCTAGCTCGGGGCGTCCCTCAGCGGGCGCCGGCTCACTGCCCGCTCCCCGCCGCCGGCCGGGCCATTGCACCGGCCGACCGCCCCGCTCCCAGGGCGGAGGGAGGCGGGGAGGGGAGGGAAGGGAAGGGAAAAGAAGGGAAGGGGGGGAATCGCCCGCCGCGGAGACGGAGCCGGGCTCGGGGACTCTAGCTCCCTCTCCTCCGCCCCGTCTGCTGCTCGGGCGGGAGCTGCGATCCCCACCGGCCTGGCCTCGCCGCGCCGCGCCGCTCACTCCATGCTGCGGCCGCCGCCCGCCCGCGGCGCCCTGCTCCTGCTGCTGCTGCTGCTCCTGCTGCTGCTGCCGCTGCGCCCGCCCCCCGCCCGGCCTCCTCCTCCCGCGGCCCCGCGCCGCGGCTGCGGCCTCCCTTACCCACAAGGCCCCGCTGCGAGCGGCGGCGCATAGCTCAGCGCTCACTCACCGCCTAACTATAACCCTGAGATCAGCGCCCCGCGGCCGGGAGGGGAGGCCCGGGGCCGGGGCCGGGGCCGCGGCCGCGGCCGCCCCGCCGTGCCCAGCCCGCAGCCCGGCCGCAGCGCCAAGGTGACCTCCCGCTTCGCCGGTCGCTGAGGCAGCCGCTGCGGACAAGGCCCGGCGGAGGGGCCGGGCCTGGGCACAGCAACCGGAGAGGGAATGGGCTGTGTGGTGGCTGGGTGAATTTAGGCGCAGACCTCATCCTGCCCGCGTAGCGTAAAGCACACAAAACAAACCCCAAAACCCCACATTTGAGAAAGTGGGTGAGGAGCATTTCGGGTAGAGCGGCAATGCTCGGGGCACATACGAGAGGGAGGATGGAGAGCTAGAAGGCGAGGAGCTGTGCCAGGGAAGACGCAGACCTCCCTTGCTCACCCTGAGGAAGATGGACCTCCACACGCTGTGCCGGACGCGGCTGCGGCCACCTCACCGCGCTCGGCAGGCGTTTCGAGGGGGCCTGGATGCTGTTCGCCAGACCCAGGCAAGAGCAGGGGAGGCTGTAGTGGGGAGAGTGCTGCCGACGGCCCAAGCGGTGGCTGCGGGGACGGAGGAGGCGAGTTGGACGGCAGGGATGCGCCACGGGCCGACGTGGTGAGGTTGTGGCCGAACCGTGGTTCCAGCGGCCCGGAGATGTGGCTGACGTTACTGGGCAGAACCACAGAGACCGCAGAAATGCCATCCACAGAGGTGGAGGGACCTCGGGGAGGAAAGGTTAACAGTTTTATTGTGTTGACTTTCAGCTGGATGTCAGTGAGCTGATGTCAGAAAAATGGGCCAATATTTTAACTTGAAAGGAAGAGCAGAGGGAGTCAAAGAGAAGTAAATATGTGAGTCACTTGCATGGTTTTGAGTGAGATCGGGCTCTCTGATATTCTGAGTCAGGGCCCTGGTGCTGAACAACAACCCCCCAGCTTGAGGGAAGGTCAGATCTGAATATCAACCCAAACCCCGTAACTGGATTCTCTTTTACAATCCACTGAATCAAAATCCCCAAACCTGACACACGCACATGAGAACATGTTTTGAAAAGTCAAATTGGGCATTGTGACTCATGCTTCTTTTAGTGAACTACAGTGAGTTTTCTGAAGGAATTGATGAAAATCTGTTTGGGAGAGGCACTGTTTATTTATATCATAGGACTGCTTCATCCCCAAAACAGATTAGGATCCACTTTACTGCAACAGCAACAAAAAAATCATGTAATTTGCTTGAGCATTTAACTTAACAATGAGATAAAAGAAGTAGGTGCAACAACTGGTAGGATTGCTACTAGGATTAGGATGTGGGTACTAGTAGGATCATAAAGTTACACGGCCTAGCATGTCCACCATTAAAAGCTCTAAATTACCTAGTAGAAACATGATTTCTTCACGTACAGCCTACTCATTGGCAAATTTCTTGTAAGCAGCACAGCAGAAATGTTTCGGGTTTTTTAAGAAGGGATTTAAAATGGGTTTGGACAAGAGACCAAATGTGGGGAGTGTGCCTCCAGTGATCAATAAAGAGCCAGTGCTGGGTTTTGCTAATGTCAACAGCACTTTTGGGGGTGATTTCAATGAGCTTTGAGGCGAGCACCAGGTGATGTGAAGGTCTAAGTTCTCAGTTTCCCCTTGGCTATAGGCAAGCTGCTTCTCTTTTCCTCTTTTTTTGTTATCTATAAAATGAGCTTTGTAAAAACTAATCTTTATCTAGCTTATATGATTTAGTGACATTGTTCAGGGCACTATTTAAACAAAGGTAACAAATTCTTAAATGAGTATAACGGCCCTTTCTGCATACAAAAAAAGTGTGATTGTGACTTCAAAAGCAAGTGTGTAGAAACAGTACCTTGAAATTCTTGCCCAATAGATCTCTTCCTCCAGCCTTCAGGACATGTCTGTTTACTGACAAAACAAGTTTTACTCTGTTACAGGGACAAATTGACAACGGCAGTCAGCTGAATTCCTTTGTACAACACAAATCCTCAACAAAATCATCAGCAGAAACTTTATTGCTGGTTATAAGTGATTAAGTGGCAAAAAGAGTACCCAGAATGTCAGCTCCTCCCCTTGGTATTTGCAAAAACCACTGTTTTTAACATGTCCCAAAGGAAAAATAACACCACCTTCTGCAATCTTTTTACAGTTCTAGCTTTTCTGCCTTTAGTGGCAGGTATCTCTTAGGATAACACCTATCCGTAACAATGACCATCTAAGGAAGAACTGTTTTTACTTGGTCTGTGTACAGTAGGTTTGAAGTCCAATGCAGTGAATTGTCAAATGTTATCTGCCATGTTTTCTAAGGCGAAGTCCAAGCCTTGCAGCGTGCATGCTTCAGCTTTAAGCCTATGAGTCCACAGTTGGATCCTTCACCTCTCTCTCTACTCCCTGAAATGCCGTTTAACTCTTTAGGTGTCTATGGTCCAAATATGTCTTGGGTGTCCCGAGGCAGTCAGGAATTTGCTGTTGAAGTGGCTGCACTTTCATGAGCAGATTTGTAAGAAGTTGGTAAACTGGGCTTATTGGTTAAAAGTCATCAGCTTCAGGTCGTTCCTTTAGGGTATTCCATAGGGATCAAGTCTTCTCAGGAAGAAGAGATATTTGGTTCTGGACTTCAGGCATGCTTTCACTAGTAGCTTTTGCAAAAGAAGAAAAAGGAGACAACCCCCCCCCCATCGGTGCGTCTGTTTTAGGAGAATGGGCTGCTGTGTTTTTAGCACTCGCTGCTGGCTAGTTAAGGCTTTTGCAAACCCTCTCCTTAGGCTCCCACTCTCTGCAGGTATTGTATAGAGAGCATAAGAGCATTACTGATGGGGGGAGTTGATTCTACTAACTTGGTAGAGTCCCTAAAATTGAGGGTTAGCATCTCATGTGGATCTAGTCCATTTTTGTGGTTTCCATATGGGTAAACAGATGCATAGAAAAGTTAAGTGAGTTCCCAGTGATGGACTATCTCTGCCTAGGGACATGAATTGACTCTCACCCTGAATGAGAACCAAATGGTGACAACAGAGTAAGAAGGACAAAAAAAACAATAGTCCAAGCAAATACACAGTCATTGAAAGCTGCCAAAATTAAGCCACGTCAAACTGGTACAGGCAAAGGTGCATAACTATCATCCCTCCCCGCTGGGGTGTCCAGGGTGCCGCACTGACAGTTTGAGCATCACGGTCGATCATTGTTGTGGTGATGGAAATAGGACAAGAGGTGGTTTTTTTAGATAATGAGTTCTCAAGACTTTGGAGGTTGTACCTAAAGATTGTCATTCTACGTCCAGAAAATAATTTACATTTACTTCACTAGCATAAAGGTTTCTTTATTTTTAGATTCATAAATATGAAATAGGGATGGAAAGGAATGTAAGTTTATTGTGGTTTTTTTTTTAATTTTCTTTTGCTTTCTCACATGCTAGTGTTTAATCAGTCTAAGGGTTAATAAATTATTTTTCTGGATTAAAAATAAATCCCTTTTCCTTCATTTTAGGTTAATGAAAACAGATGGGAAGAAACGTACATGAGTTTGTATCTGGGAGATATAAAAGCACATGTTTTTAAAGGAGTTGCAAAGTCAGCCACAATCATCATCATAGTTGATTTTCTGATTCCGGTGTTGTCTTGGTGCAAATACTATAGTTATGTAACGTCCACAAAAACCCCATTTTTTAACATTCTTTCATTTAATTCATAGTAGAGCATCTGTTGCATTGCAACTAGCAGCTTCAAATACAAGCAGCTTTTCAAACCCCATGTATTTCCAAACCAGCCCTCAGTAAGAATGACACTACCACATCAATCACTAGCACAGACCAGCTATAAAATTACAAAACCACTCAGCCATCTGTATAATTAAGTGCAAACCAAAGTAATCAAGCAAATGTTAAAGAAAATATCTTCATATGGTAAACTTTATAGGTAAAGGCCTACATCTGCTGTTTCTACTTGGGAAGGAATATATCTTTGTCTCCGATAGGTATGGCAGGTATCATTGCTTCCCACTCTTTCAAACAGCATTTACAGCTGATAAATGCAGAAATGTTAGTTGGTACTGTCTGTGCTATGTTGAATTCAGTTATCTATCTTAAACACAAATACCAGAGGATCAAGAAAAGGAGGTGTGAAACAGAAGTGGCTGCCTAATGCCTGGGTGTGTCCTGACAACAGCAGGACTTGGTGTCTGCCTGTCTTTTAATTGGTTACACAATTCTCCCCAGCGAACTAACATTGCTTTTGTTAATAAGGTAGTTTCTTGGATGCATTGCGAAGACGGAATGAAACTGTGAATCTAGGTTAATTGAAATGCTTACCTGATGTTGATGTGCCAGATTCTCTGCTCTAAGTCTCAGGAGGAAACTTGCAGTAAGCATAGCTTGGAGAGTAAGGACAAAGTGACCTCAGGTTTTCCTTTGCTGCTTTCTGCATTTAGGCAAAGCTTAGGGCTCTCTGGCCCATAGGCCTAAGTCACAGCAGTTCAGGGGGCTGCTCTGATTTATTACATCCTCCCCGTTGTAGTGTCAGTAGGCTCCTTATGCCTCACAGTACCTTGGAGCAGAGGAGCGTTTCTGCCACTCTTACTTCTGCTGTGAGGATTATCTCCACCAGACTTCCTTTACATGACACATTGTAAAGGTGGCAAAATTGGAAGCGTGAAGGGTACAAAGCTGCTGGTCCCTTGGAAGTGCTGGCCGTAGCATCGCAAAGCTGTTTCTGCCTCCTTTTAATTCTGATAAGGGGACTAAGGATTGATTCAGTCCTGTCACTTGCGTGCCTGTAATACTTATCTCTTCCAGTGACCATGTACGCATACAAACACAAGCATTTCTGATTGATAGTTTATTCTGGATTTAAGATTAAAAACATTTAAACACCTGCTTCCCAAAATGGAACCCAAAGTCCAGGATTGGGCAAACAGGCTCCTTACAGAAAACCTGAGGAGAATCAGACACGTTAGAAAGGAGTGCCCAACTACATACTGAACAGAACTTGTTATAAGAGATGTGCCTGAAGCCCTATGTTTTCCCAGACGATACATAATCTGAACCAGCATCTCCATCCTGATCCGATCCATGATTCTTTAGCAGAGTGAGAACCCACATATGTGTTCTCCGTTCTCTGTCCAGTGGCAATTCGTGCTGCATATTCCACCTCCAAATAAAGTTTGTAGCCACTATCTTACAGGTTTCTGTGTGGTTTTGCCTCTTTTAGGATGCATTCTGCTGAAGCAGTCTTTATGCAGTAAGAATGCATTAATAAGCAAAGAGGCCAGGAAGAAAAGGCTCTCTAGCCTGTCGATGAGAGCACTCAGCAGGGTGGAGGCAGAGAGGTAGATAGCAAACTTAGCAACCTTCACAGTTAGACAGCTATTGAGAAGAGTATTTTTTGATTGCAATCTTGGATTTTGGTCTAAGAACCATTGTAGGCACCTAATAAATCCTTCTTTTGATCTGGCCTGTAGCCATAAGTATGCAGGAGGAACTGGCTTGGAAAGTGACAGTAAAAACCCTGGGCACTGAACTCCCTGCAATTACGGGGAAATGCCGGTAGAAGATGACTTGTATAGAATAGGCTGAATAAAGATGATTATTGCTGCAGTTCTGTGTGTATCTCTGAATACCCACATTATGTGACTCCACATTATATATGACATTATATATGTCATTCCTATGATCTGCTTTTCATCAAGACTTAGCTACTGTTAATTGTGGGGAAAACAAGCCAGTCTAGCTGATACTGGGGTGTAAACAACTACAGTTGCTGCACCTACTCTTGGGGAACTTGCAGGGCTGTAAAATAGGAATAAAAAGAGTTGTGAGTGCACTAGTGAAGACGTAGCTTTGCAGATAAGGATTTACACTCTTGGAGAAATTACATCATTTTGTATTTAAACAATATCAGAGTTGAGCAGCAAAGTAAACACTCAGCACAGAGAGGGAGGGAAAGAAAGAAAGAAAAAGACTATCCAGGAACCATATTTTTTTTTCTTCCTGTTTGGAAAAAATACGATTTTCCTATTTCTCATTTTGTCCAACAAGAAGGACAGTCTTATTTAACAACCATTATTGCTAGGCTTGACTCTCAAATAGTAAATGGGACAACTGCGTGAAGAGGCTAGTGTAGAGGTGATCTCAGTTTTGCCTCAGTCCAAATGAATACTTCATCTAGGCTTTGGTGATGGGTGATGATGTTAAAACAAAACACTATATGGATAAGCAGAATTGAGGTATGAAAATGAAAATGGCCATAGAAGTGGTAATTACAACCAAATTGGAAGAAAAACACAGAAGATTTTAATAAATTTGGTATCAGATAAGTATCAGAATTCTGAGATTACTAAAATTACATCTTATTTTCCATAACAAGTGATTTTCAAATGAATTACTATCACCAGGATAATGCCATATGATTGAAAATAGTAAGTATAGATCTGTGTCTTAAAAGGAGACAAATATGACAGTTATCAAACTCCTTCTGTGACCTCAGTAGCATACAATGTTTAAAAGCACATTTCTAACAAATAACAAAGATATGGAAGAAAATAGGAAACAGTCTAAATGTACACCATACTGGACTAATTGCAGCTATAAAATAATGGCCAAAAAAAGTGCAGCTGATCTTATTTACCTTGTCTTCAGTAACTGATACAGTAAGGCTGGAGTTAATGGGAATTATTAAGGGGACTTTTAAAGTACATTCCTTGTACGAGATCCATCTATAAAATGTTCTGGAGGCTAACTGACTGTTCCTAAACTACAAAGAACCAATTATAGGTTAGAGTGCAATGCCTTATGGGGTGAAATAGGAGGGTATTTGTTGAATGCTTGAAGATTTGGATTGGTAGGAATTACAAGGACCAGTCTTGGTCCGTCACGTTTAACGTTTTGAACTTAGAACCTTTTTGTTTACCAGCATGAAATCAAGGAGCGTGCTGCCAATGCTGGCTGTTTGCACAGAGTCAGAAGACGACATCAATAGAGGGTTGAGGGCTGGGATATTGCTTGGAAGATCTTGATCATCTCAATGACGGGAATGATAGAAATAGGATATAATTAAATGGTACAGTCTATAGAGGGATGTGCCCTTGGGGACTAGTCTGATCCAACATGGGAACTTATCATTTGGAAACAGCTGAAGAGAAATACTTCAGACTTCCATTATTTGATGGAAATGTGGAATTAAAAAGGGTAAATGGTATTGTAAAAGGTAACAAAGAAAGATACTCAAGTAAGATAGGGTAAGGGCAAGATCAAGATCAAGTAAAAACACTGCTGAGACATAAATAGTTCCATTCACCTGTATTGAAGGAGAGGAACTGAAATTGGGAATTGGGCAGGGATAAAGGAACAAGGCGGCCTGTTTTATATGAATTAACTCAATTTGCTAGGTCCAGCAGAGTGGTGACTGAGAATATGGTGGTGTCTGTAGATATACCAAAGAAGTCAACACCAAGGAGACTCAGAGCTCTGTACGTTACAGAACAATGCTGGCAGAAGAAACACATATGTAAACTGGCCACGAATAAGCTTAGATGGTAAATAAGAAAGTTTCTAGCTATAAATGATGGGGTTTTGGTACAACCTTAATCCAAGTAAAGGCAGCAAGAAAATAACTACCTGCAGCATGATCAGTGCATTTTGAAAGGGCTGTACAATGTGGTGACTGGCATCGTAGGGACTGGAGTCAGGAGCCCTGAACGTTGTTCTTAGTTCTTTGTTTGTGTGGCTGTAGACAATGGTTTGTAAGAAGTGTAGTGCAGCCTGGATGAAAGTGAAACCAAAATATTTCATGACCAGCTAAAGACTTTATGGAAGTTGCATTTTTGTTCAAAACCCACAGTGAATATAATAAAAACCAGCACATTTTGGATGTAACCAAACTGGCTGTTTTTGCTTGCTGAAAGGAAATAACCAGAATGTATTTCTTTATGTGGACCATTAAATGTTCTGTTTGATCTGATGTAGAATATTTGCTCTGGATGATTGAAAGAAGAGAGATGGTCTCTTTTTTTAATCTCATAGCATGGAGATACTTAGGATAAGGAAGTCCTACTTTTGTCCAAGGGAATGTGAAGCAGAATTCTACTTCTTAGAAAGCTGTCAAAGGACTGGGGATGCCTGAAGGGGGAGAAAGGGGAAATTCTTCCTCGTGTTGAAGCTGTTGCCCTGCGCAAAGGCACCGAGTTCGTTGGGTCAGCGAGGAGGAGCATGAGAATCATGGCTTCCCACCCTGGGAACCAGCATGCTCCCTTGGGAGGTGTGTCCCCATCCCTCTCCATCTGGACAAAATCAAAGTGGTAACAGGAAGGACTGAGCGTAGCCAGCCTCAAAACAGCCTCTGCTAAGGGGTCCCTGCTACCTAAGTAAATGCTCTGATCATTGAGCTGTTCGGTAATTGGGGACTTTCCTCCAACAGAGTTTATCCCCTCCTTTGTTTTTTTTTCAGCCAAAACTATTCAGCAAATTTGAAGCAAATAGCTTAGACATGACTGAAACCACATTTTCTGGGGAATTAACTATTAAAATAAATAAATAAATCACCCAACTTTATTACCACTTTTAAAATCTATGGTGCTTCTTTTCCAACTAAATTACAACACATTTTTATCTTTTTTTAAGCATAAGAGTTCAACCCATCTACTCAGCCAGGGTAATAACTTAGGGCTTATTGATTATGCTGTTCTGGGGTGCATGAGACCTATTATAGCACTTACAACTAATGCTTATTTCTTCAGCTCACCAATTTTTTCCTCTCTTTGCAGCCCCTTTTGTCCCATCAGTTCCAACAGTCGGCCCTTGTGTGTGTGTGGGTACTCTTCACTTTTAAATATTCATCCTTTTCTAGTCGACTAATTTAGAACTAATAAAAAAAATAAAAAAATAAGTACTTTTGTCACTAAGTATACTGCTAACTTGTTGATAGTTTAAATAGATTATGCCATGCCACAAGGTACAAGCTAAACCATAGGAAACAAACAAATAAAAGGATGTATCTAGCTGTAGTTGATAAAAATGTAGGAGATGTTGCAGTAATACAGAATTCCAGCTCTGAACCAAGTGCTGGATGCAACGCTGACTGCAGAGCGGCAGCATGAAGAGAGGTTTCACTACAGAAAGGAACAAAATTTGGGGTTCTCAGAATTTTCCAAGCAGCTGTCCAAGATTCCCCCATGACCAGTATCTCAGGGAGGCAGCTGCATAGCCCACAGAGTCGGTTGGCTCGTACTGCCACAGCCCAGACCCCCGATCTTCCAAAACCTGGAAGCCCTTTGAACTTGGGCTGTCAAAAAGACCTGGGTGGACCCTGCCTGATGTGCTGGAAGGAAAGCGGCAGCGAGGGATCTTGGGGGAAGGCCTTTGCTTTCCGCCAAATTGGAATTTGATCGTGGAAAACTGTTCACCCAGAAGAAGATTTCCAATCAGCTCACTCGGACCTTGCGGCGCACCGGTGTCGCGTCGCATCTTCTCAGATCGGTAGTTTCCAAATGCTTTCCTTCAGCCACGGCGAGCAGCCCCCCGACACATACTTTACAGCATTTTCAGTTACGGTTTGATGCTGCGTGGAATTTGCAACGGGTGGGAAAGGTGAAGCGGTGGTCGGGGAGCCCGAGGCCGGCGGCAGGCCGGCGGCAGACACACCTGTAGTGGCCCGGCAGGCTCCGGGAAGGCAGTGAGCAGCTCCGGACCTCCCCAGGACCCGCAGGGATGCGGGCCGGTGAGCCAAGGCGCTCCTCGGTGGAGCTGGGTCTTGGCGCGCCGTGCGGCTCGGGACCTGTCTGACGTAAGTGGGTAAAGAATGGCAGGTAATTTCTCCCTTTTTTCCCTTTCACCAAAATTGCCCTGGAAACTCGACACCAGTTTGGGCTGTTTAGAGTGTTTATTTCACGCAAGCCACGATGCTGGAAGGATGTACCCATTGCAGGTCCTCTTTGGCCACTGTAAAAAAGATGTACTGGGAGATGAAAAAGGGGTGAGGAAGAGGTTAGTCCGACCTCTAAGCTTTTTGGAATGTCAGATAATTTAACCTAGAGAGGGAACGATTTTGTCATTGTAGAAAAAAAAGTGAGTTCTACTGAATATTAATCAGATGTTTCAGATTTTCCCATCCCATAATACAAGACTGATCGGATGCCAAAGGAAAAAAATGCTCAGTATATGTAAAATAAACATAAGGAACATTTATTTGTACATTTGTACACATTGGCTTCTCAACTGAAATTGACAATAAGATGCTAATTTTGATTATGTGTTCAGAACATTGAATTTATTCTGCCATTTAATTTGTTAAAGGACATGCAGTAAATACCGAGAGCATCATTAAGCCCTGGGGCAGCATCTTTCAAGATAGCAGAGAGTTTTCTGGTGCCATCTTCAGGGAGAACGCTCTTCTAGGGCACGTGGGAGGTCCTGGCACCCACCGTGATTGCTTCATAAAGTGCACCAGCAAGTCCAAGCACTGACCTTGTTGGTGCTGGCCAAGCGTCCTGTGGAGGGTCCTGGGGAAGCTGGTACGCTTTTGGGAGTCACTGCGGAGCAGAACTGATAGGAGTTTGCAAAGGAGATCAAGGCAGTCACCCCCTTTTTACTAATGGGCACAGCACGGAGGAATGATTTGTCCAGAGGCAGCAAGCCACCTGATAGGAGCGTGATGTGGTGCTGAAAGGATATATGGCTTTATATGTAAGTAAAACTGTCCTTAGAGGACAGCCCACACTGAGATTGTCTCTGTTACAGAAATGGAAACCCCAAATCTCCTTCTTCTGATAATCATAGTTCTGTATCTCAGTAATTCGTCTGTACTACCAGTATTACCATTGTGAATCCATGGTTACTTTTAAACTGATAATTCCCTATACAAAATAAGGAAGTGTAACAGTTTACCTCCAAGTATAATTTATTCAGCTTACTCGTGCCCATTTCAAAGCCACCGTTCACTGTCAATAAAGCACACGGCTGAATGACTACTTCTAGCTGAACATCGATTTTGTTAAACTGATCAGAAGTGATTAATTGAATGAACAGACACCATCCTGATCAGGTTTTGATTTCAAAGATGATAAAAAAATTCTTCAGTGACATTGGGAGGATTTTTTTTCCCTTTACAGCTGTATCATTTTCTCTCCAAATCATAAACACCATTTTGCAGACTTCCCTCCTTACCCCCCAAAAATAGCTCCCACTTTTCAATTTAAGAAATGGTCCATTGGCATAAAGCCAGCAGCAGGAGCATAAATGCCTGAGAAGTTTTCAGGCAACATCTATGTAAACAATTATTGTTGTCTTGTTTTCATTTCTAGGCAACAGATCCTCCGAGACATACACAGCATACAGACAATATCTGGACAGCCTTCCAACCCCTTCTCTCCAGATTATAACAGTCTGTATTTTCTTTATGTATAAAGGAACAGTATTTTACAATTGGGAATAGAAGATATTTTAATTTGGAAGATAGTTGTTTTTAAGACTCTATGAAGTGATCACCTAATGTCACAAATTTAATTCCTTTTTGAAAAGATGTAAGATTCCTGAGCTTTGATCTGCAGTGAATTTTTAATACAGTCTAGAGTCTTTCAGACTGGGAGAAACACATAATTAATCAATAAATACGCAGTAATCCATATTTTCCTTTTGTGCTATTCACTGGCCCAGGGCTGTCAGTGTTTTTGATACTTTCCAAACAAATCAAAACCACTGATTTGTGCATCGAGACTGCCAACTGATGTGTCAACTTTGGCAGTTGAAAGACTGACATTTGTATTTATCCCTTTATTCAGTTCTCCAAGAAAAATCTGCAATTAATCTCAAAAGAAAGATTTTGTTTGATCTCAAAAGAAAGGCAACGCTGATGTTTCACAGTATTTTGCTTTTATTTTCAAACCTCAAATCACAGGAAGAATTGATGTTGCAGTTCTTGAGGCAAATCTCTCTATTTCCCTTGTGACTATTCTCCCAGGATGGGATCATTTTGCATCATTTCAAAGGTGTTTGTTTTCTCTGCAGCTGAATAAGGACAGAAATCATCATCTCCAATAGCTTCTCACCAGTTTGAAGGCCTTGCACACATTGCTGGGCAGTTAAGGTTGAATCTGTCTCTAACACCAGGGGGATTTTTGCCAAAAGAAACTGTTTCCTACACAAAACTAAAGTATTACCGGCACTGGTGATGAGAACATTGCTTGGTAAAAAGATTCTTTCACACTTTGTGGGGAGTAGCATTACCAAGTAAATCTTGGTTCTCTGCTCCCAACTACAAATTCTGTGCAACCTGCTTTAGTGGAAGGGATGGAGGCAGCATGTGGATATTGTCCTGGTTTTGTAGGTGCTTTAGGGATCATGGAGAGGTCACAACTAACTTTGGGGAAGCTTGGTTTGATCCTTGAGACCCCAGCTATCAGCAGAGTGTCCAGTGTTACTCAGAGTACTTTCATAGCTGCTGTATGGTCAGGAAGAAATGGTCTGAATGTTCATGAGTCTCACCAGGGGAAAATGGGAGTTCGTTCATTCGTTCATTCATTCATTCATTCATTCATTCATTCCACATACAATTTATTTTCTGGACACTTCTGAATGAGAGCACAGGCAGAGTACAACCTAGCAGATGAGAACATCAGAAGTCAGTCTCATCACAGTTTGCAGAAAGGTGGCTCTTACCAATAACAGCCTTGGGGACACTGTGTGTCTGCCTTTTCAAAATCAGATTAATGCCTTCCTTCCTTCCAGATGCCATGCTAAAATTTTACCACTTGCACTATTTAGTAGGGTATGTTTCATACAGGTACCCACGTTCAAGAACTTCTTTTTGCGTGCTTGTGAAGAAAATATAGAGGTAGGTACCTGCCTACAAATAGCTACCACTGCAAATAATGAGGGAAATTCTCTCTTTGCTGATGTTTCCAGATCCAGAGTTATTCTGTTTGAATCCCAGTTGTCTCACAAATATTTTGGTCACGCTAAATCTCATCCAGAGATCTTGATCTTTAGAGAAGTCTGTATCTAGCTCCAACCTTTACTGTTAATGACTGGTACAATAAACATGGGGCCTATTGACCTTGTTTTACTCTTCAAGTTTGCAGGTACTTGCTTCTTAACTTGCACTTAAAGGTCTGGCCCCATCTCTAATTTACAATCCCCTTTAAAACTTTATTATCCAAATAAATTCTGAAATGCTTTTACTGGACTTTGAACTTCTCTTCTGACAGATAACTTTTATTTTCGCATTTGGAAATGAACTCTTCTAATGTTGAGGTCATGGTTTGTGCACACAAATGTTATCCTAGATTTAGGAGCCAGCAAGCCTCTTAAGAATTTGTATGCCTTGTAATTAAAATATATATAGAAACAGGTTTTCCCTTTCTGAGCTTGCTGAAACTTTATATCTGAATCAGACACCTTCCTAATTGGCAAGAAAAGCTATCAATTTTTGTTTCATTTTTCATGGCATGCGCTTTGGCTGCATGTTAGAGAAGCAACAACTACTGCTCTAACCTGCAGGTGATGTTTTTATGATTATAGATGGAAAATTAAAAAAAGCAAGTTCCTTAGAAAATGACAGCTGTACCACCAAAATTGGTTGTCTGTCTGGAAAAGAATGTTGCGTTATCTAAAAGCAGATCTGTGCAGAATCTACAAAAGACTGAAAGCAAAACTGTTCCAGGAACTTCAATAGCTTCTTGCAGATTTTTAGATTCCTGAAGTTTTCATTTGAAGTGCTAAGTCTTCCTTTTGAAGGATGCTATGAAATGTTAGAGGCCTAACACTGTCCTGCGCTTGTATCTTTTGAACTTGCTGTTACAACATCTAGGATCATCCCCTGTAGCCCCATCACTTCTTCCAGGGGTGGTTACAAACACTACCTCCTTCACAGATCACCTTGTGAGAAGCTACTGTAAGCCCGTGCGTACGCTGCGGGTATCCAGACGGCATAGCTACCGGCCCTTAGACAGCCCGCCATCAGGCTGGAATGGGATGGAAGGAAGGGGAGGAACCACGTGTGAGATACATGGAGAGAACCAGGCTTGTCTCTCTCTCTCCAAGCATCATGAAGATTTCCTTCTGAACATATGCTATGTTTTTTTACAAACAAGTATCACAATCCTTCAGTAAACATCTTATGTGAGAAGCCTCATGTAGATTTATATAAACCATACAGAACCAAGTATAATTTATGTGATTTTAGCCTCAAATTACCACTGGCAGATCAGAAGTGGAACTGAAAAGAGCAGATTCCTGCTCTGGATAAACACTTCAGCAGTGACTTAAATCCCAGCACAGTGCCAGAGCCAGCCTATACACCAAGATCGCAGAACACATAAACGTTTAAAGCTTGCAGTCAGCTCCAGCTACTCGGGACCAGCTGATTATCTAGCAAGCAGGCTAATTTCACCACTGAAAATTACAACAGCTAAAGTGACTTTTGAAATCAGTGTAATTTAATTATGCGTATAAATGAGGCTCTTCACACAAAACAAAAAGATTACTCAAAATGAAGGAATCTGCAGTCTTTTAAGTGCTTTCCAAAAGATAATAATTTAAAGGAATCTTCTTTACAAATCACATTATTTAAAAACTACAGCTCACATCTGAAAACTGACAAGTAATTGCCCATACCAAATAAGGGCTGAACTGGCAGCCAGCAGCATTTGTTCCAGTTACAGAGTCAGCAAAACCAGGCCATTTTATAATTACAGATCCTGGCTGTTGCTATTGCTGATTAATGCATTTAGATGCTCAGCCATTCTTATTGAAGGAAAGACAAAAACGTTATTAGAGCTTTTTATTACAGGCATAGTCTTCAAATAGCCAAGGGAAGTGCTTACACATACAAATATGGTGAAAATGGACAGATATGGACTCAACAAAAATACTTTAATCTTAATAACCTTTCAGAAAAAAAAATCAAGCATTATTATACAAATTCAGAGTAAGGTCCTATCAACATTTACTTTTTAAGTGAACTTGTAACTTGTATTACAAGTTCAGCATCGCTCAGGAACTTTTCCTCAAGTTCAAGTCTAATCTTTTCAGGTAGTTCGCGTACTGATCTTACACAGTACACTGTTTTCCAGTATTGCAATTGGATAATACTGTACATATCCAAGTAGTAACAACAAAGTGATTTCAACTTCAAAAGTCCATTCGTTCCACTGAAGGTGCACTATTAAAACAATGTATGTATTTAAGAAAATAATTATCAACTATCATATTACAGCTTCTCTCATTTCACTGTGATAATTGTGTAGCTTGAAGTTAAAAAATGAATTCTACAGCTAGAAAACCCACACAAAGGAAGAAGGAAAACCAGAATCACTAGAGATCTGTTAAAAATGAAAAATCCTAATGTTTCAATTAAAAACAGTATGTTCTGCTTTTGAAGACAGACTTACTTAACATTTATAAGATGATTATTTTGTAAAAGTGTACTTCCTTACTCCACAGTTCAAAACACTGTATCATAACATAACAAATCCCACCCTAACACATATATAGGATTCAGGATTAGTTGTTGGTGCTTGGAAATTTTTTACACGTTTCCCAGCAAACGTTATCCCAAGTTGTTGAAACAGTGTAGGGGGGTCAAAACTTCTCTTAGGCACAGACCTCTCTCCCCACCAAAACAGAACAGCAGTGTAAAAAAAAAAAAAAAAAAAAAAAAAAAAAAAAAAAAAAAAAAAAAATCAAATAGCAAGTTTGCCATCCGGAAAGAAGCCAGCCACTGAAGGAAAAGGACAACCTTCCTGTGCAAAAAGATGATTTCTTAATTTTAACCGCTGCCCCCAACTTCATTGGAGGAGCACCTTCCCCATTTTTACTGTGATCTACGTATGAAATGTTCTTTCACTTTGCTTTTATTTATTATTGTAACAGCTCAGCCTGCAGCTTGCATTTTATAGAGATACAGAAAAATAGTATCCAACGCTGAAGTCCTATATTCTGGAGCTGGAAGTTGGCAGCATGTACACAAGAAGTCAAGATTACTTTCTGACACAAGCTTGCACTCAGTGTATTTCCCAATTTGCATAGTAGAATACTATGCATTTGCAGAACTAGTGAACCTTGTAGAAAACTGGAATAACTCCCAATCTCTGTTTAGGTACATTTAAGCTCTTCAGTGTCAAATGCCCTACCTTATTTGTATTAGTAGAATATAGGGCATTTACCTTCACAACATCTAAAATAGCTGTAGAGTTGGTTAAAACGTTCAGGTGTTTATTAGCTTTGCTGTTCACACTTGTGAGTAGACAGATAGTCGTTGATACTGTGTGATTGAGTTCTAATTTAAAAACCAACCAACCCACCCACCCACCCCTCCCCACACAGAAAACTATTATGTACACTTTTCCATACTGGAGTGAAGTGAGCCCAAGTATGACATTTGTACAGTGACAGTTAATTAACTTAGAAAACCCAGTACCAAAATTCTGAAGCTTCATTTTACAGATACTAAAGACAGATGAATACAGATGTAGTTCTAAAGTATTTTACGTATTTTTGCAAGCTAGAGACAAAAAGACATCATGGTACTAGGCTAAAGCTATGCTGTATGTAAACTCTAGAAACTGGAAGGGACCAATTTAAGTAGTAATTGATCATAATGTTTCTTCTGAAAATTGCTACGGTATTCTGGCATCACAAGAATCAGATCTAACTGCTAGCTGCCAGCACCACGTGTAATGGATTTAAAATTTTCACATCAGTTTTAATGTTTGTAGTTACCCAGTGAATTCCAACAAAGACAACCCAACATGGTTCATTAGACTGACTGATTAAGACTACTGGATATTTTTATAAGCTTATTTTATTTCTTTGCTGTACAAAGGCAGAAATGCAAACCATCTCAATAAATCAGTAACTACCTAGACATGATACAGATATATACAAAAAGCTCAAATTATTTAACTTCAGTGTTGATACCATAGTTCATGCAGAGCTGGATGCAAACAATGCAAACAGCATCTACACAGTATAAGGCATAACTCTCGTGACATTTACATCTTGTTCCTTATAGTGAAGGCTTCTGACACACCAGTTCTTTGTTACACTTGTATCTGACAATCCTGCTTAGTAGTAGTGCAGCCTCAGAACTGAAAAGTGCATTTCTTTATTATATACATTCTCATAAGGATTGTGGATTATTCCAGAAAGTTTTCAAATCTTCATTTGCCTATGTTTTCTGTCAATTAAAATTATTTCATAAGCTAAAAATTACCATTTTCCCAAAGCTCTGTAGATCACATGCAATTATGAAAACAAAGCTCCTAAAAGCAACTCTAGGAACTGTCGTCTTTTGACTTGGGAAGATAAGCAATCCTGTGAAAGCACTCAACCAACCCACTGCTGTTTTAAATTTAAAACACTTTGGAGTATTTCAGGTTAGTAAGTTTGCAGATCCAAGCAGCTTTGGAAAAGCTCTATAACACAGGTATTTACATTCTGTATTAGATTTTTGAATTGCAGTTAATCTGCCACCTCAGGTGGTTTGGGTTTTTTCTTCCTCCGGAGATGTCACTTTGAAAGCAAAGTAAAAAAAGGAATACAATTACTGTCATTTTAGGAGATATAACTGAGTCATTTTGCAAGCAAAATAAAGTAAAAAATTGCCTGAGATTAAAAAGTCAACTCTTCCCCTCAACTATAAAGCAGCACTGCTAAAAATAATTTATCTTTTGTGTTCTGAGCTACCGCAATTCCCGCCACATTTATTTTTGAACCACAACATCCTGCAGCACTGGGGCTCTTGAGAAACTCTATTCCAGCCAATCTTGTTTCAGGACATCAAAAACTACATCATCCCTTCTGCCTGCCCTCCCTTAGACAGGGCAGTAATGAGTCAGAGCAGCACGCTCTCTTGTTTGAAACAGCATCTTAACTCTAATGACAACTATTTCAGCTGAGCTGCTGGACTCTTGAGTGAGGCAGCTGAGAACTGACACACATTGTTCCATCTGCAGAGTGCAGCTCCGACAGGAAACCAGTAACGAGCAAAGGAAGGAAAGGGTCAGGGAACAAGAGTGCCTTGCTGTGTGTGCACATGCCTGACTCTCTGACCTCCTGCTGTTGTGAGGTAACACAACAGCACAGATTTCTCTTTCAGGCGTTTCCTATACTCCCACACATCCTGGCCCACAAACTATGCCCAGAAAATTATACTTGTACAGTACAGTTTTCAACTTTATCAGAATGGTATGACCGACTTTAAAAAAAAAGAAATTACATGGGGATAAAAATGTAAATGGAAGAAATTACCTTCATCAGGAGGCACTGACAGCTCAGTTTCAGAAGTGACAGTATCCATATCTTCAAAAGTTTTGGCACCTGGCTTCTCTTGTTGCACCTCACATAGATACACATCAATGGGTCCTTTCGTGCTCTTCACATGTACTTCTATGCAATCCTATAAAACAGTGACTTGCATATAAACCAAAGAACAATCTTAAACACCTTACACAGTTATCTATTTTTGCATGTATTTTAAAGCCAATAGATTAAGAACAGAACAAATACAGGAATGACATAACTATTTAAAATTGTGTTACTAGTTCTACATAAATTATGACTATTACATAGATTTGTAGGCCGATTATTAAGCACCATTAAGCTAACAAGGTTTCATTTTTGATGAACATGCACTTAATGAATCTTTGTTTAGTCTTTTTACTAACCTTTAGATATATGACAAAGATTTACTATACGTTTAGGAAGAGTAACAAAATTTAAAACTTGACAAGTCAATGCCATGGATCAGAAAACAATTCAGAGCACATAGCAGCTTTAATAATATAGCAAAGCAACTACATCGTACTACTTTTACTGCTTTGCTTCAGCAGACATCACATTGCAAGGCACAGAGCAAATAAAATTTAATGGACAATGGACAGAAGATTCTGTTCTCGCTAAAATACAGGTTTTTAAATCCTGCCTTCTTTTGCTTCAGGAAGCCTCTGAAATGTTATCTTTTTCTTCTCCACAGGATGAGAGCCAGCTCTTTTTACCAGTGAAACCACTGGAGATCTATACAGTGGATCTAAAGTCTTCTGGTTCTATTGATTCACATCTCCTTTTCCTAGGATACCACCTCCCTTTCTGCATACACAGCAAGGCAAATTTGATGACTATGCAATTAAGAACATTATAAAAAATGCACACGCAAAAGGAAAACAGAATTACAGCTTAACTTGTTATCTTAAGCTGACTTCCAGTATTTCCCCTCTTTCACAGCACTACTTTAAGCAGTGGGTTCCCACTATACAGGCCCCAATGCAGGTGCAGTGTGACTGTGTGCAGAGGGCAAAGCTATGGCTCCTCTGTATGACCTGAATGGGAGGATGCGTGTTGCACCATGAGGTGAGGGCAGGGCAGAGCCCCGCACCTCATCAAAAATCCATCTTGATGTGAACTACTAGAGTGCCAAAATGTTTTGTGAACCACACCGTGCATTTCGTACTTTAATACTAGAGTAACAATATCCATCTACTCATTAAGCATTGAGACAGCATTTACATGCTGTCAAGATCATTATCAAATCACACCTATTGCTTTGTTTGGTTAGACTTACAATTTTTGTAGATTTTGTACAGCTCTTTGAGAGTTTCATTATCCTAGTAAATTATCGAACAAACTGATAGGGGAAATAAGTAGCATTTATTACATCTGTTCCATTCTCTCTAGCAAAACAAAGTAACTAAAGCTCAGACAGGTTTACTGTTTAATAATTTAGCTAAACAGAAAAATACTGAAGTTTCTTAGACTATTATCTCTACAGTATTTTATAACAGAACACAAGAACAATGAAGTACCAATATTTGCTACACATGACAAAGAAACTGGAATTCAATTACTGATTGCTGCTGCAAAAATCAAATTTGAGACCTTTTGTCCCCCCAAGAGAGAAATGTATAAAACTTACTTCTTTAGGAATTGGTATTTCCAATTTGGTTTCCTCTGGAGCTTTGATTGCAATCACAATCTGTTCTTGAAATGCCCGAATGCTACAGATATCTTGACATGTCACATAAGCTAGTGTATACATTGGTCAAGGATTCTGTAAAATAATTTGCTAATAGGCAGAAGTAAAGAGTATGATGTTAAGATATACTGAACCACAATACCAACTTAAGAAAACTGGTAAATAGTTCAGCCAAGGTTACTTTAATACTAGCTTTGTAAAATTAAGTATTCACTAATAAGTGGAAAACCTTTTTTCTTTATTTCTAGGATGGAAAAAGCTTTTAAAAAATTAGAGATATTCAATATTAAAAAACCCAAACACATCTGACAAAGTTTTCACAGATGCTGTTCTAAGTCTAGAAAGCCGAGGGAGGACTGCCTTGGAGAAACTACTTTGTTTTGTAATAACTATGCATATAAATATTTTCCTGGAAAACTATAGAACTATTTTCTTAACCAGAACAGGTAAGGTGTAATGAAGAGTTTTCCTGATATCATAGGCGCACTTCATTTGAGCACAGACCTTAACATTCTGCTGGACAAGGAAGCTAAGTAATATGTTATTGTAACCCAAAGCCAAAATCCAATGTTTATGTCATATTTATAGAAATCCCTTTTCTATTATCAAAACTCATCTGAAAAACAAGACTGCATTGGAACCTCTCTCAAGAGACAGAACAGTATTAGGACACAACCAACATACCATTATACCTTCTTGGCAACATGCCACTGGGACTCTGTTTTGGGTCCTCTTTCTCATCATACTAAGCAACTCAACCTCACTGGTAGGTTGAGACCTGCCCCTGAGATAACTTTACTCTCTAATGGAGAGAACACGGTGATAGTCAGGGTACTAAGACTATTGCCACACTTCCATTCTTCTGCAGCAGAAAGGTCACACAAGTAGCACTCCCCTGAGAACAGGCTAGATCGCGCATGATACTGCAAAGCAGGGCACATGACTAGTATACACTAATGTAGAATAACCAAAAAGTCTCCTATTAGAAAACTCATTATCAAGTATTACTGCATACCTGTGGTATTAGCCTACACCTATTACTAAATACCTCAGTACTTGCAACCAAAACCACACGTTAAAGCAATTCAAGAGCTAAAAGGATATTTTGCATTTTCTTTGTCATCTGTTAGTTCAAACAACTGATGAGCACAATCCTTGATTAATTCATCCAGAGCTTCTTCCATGGCTGACAAGTCAGAAAGTTCATCTTTAAGGTTTTGCTGCTCTGGTGCTTTTCCAACAACTTGGTCAAGATTAGAACCTCTAGAAGAGTATGAAAGTTGTCTAGTAAGTTTATATAAATAAAAGCCTGTTTATTGAACACAAAGTATACTAATAGAAAACAACGAGGAACTCTAGCATCCTTTGCTGAAATACAATTCATTCTGCTTTTCGCTTGATACTTGTTAATATAGTAATTCAGATAGCCTAAGGATACAGAAGAACTTAAAATATTTTTACCTATTAAAAGTAATTCAATATGCTTAAAAATACTCTCAAAGTTATAAACATTACTCAACATTGTTGGGTTTTATTGTTTCAGAAATTAGAAGTTTCAAAGCCAACTCACACCCACTGGATAAGATTCTTAGATCTTTTCTGAATTAAGTGGATTCCATCCAACACATTCGTGATGTCATACACTCTTCGTTTTCGTACTCCAAGTGTTGTTGCTACTTCATTTAAATCAAGGACACCGTCTGGAGCTGTTTTGACAAGATCCATGAATTTTCGTGTCAAATAAACCAAGGATGCATCAAATCGAGGCTTTTTGAGTTTCAGAGTTCCTGTAAAGTTTCGATAGAATATTTAGGGTAAACTACTACACAAGTATGAAATGTTCCTAAAAAAAAAAGTGATGAAGTAACAATGAAGATAAAAGTCTCGAAGCACTGCAATTATTAACACTGACATTAAAATGGCATCATATAAAGTCTATTAACTACATATACATTCATTTATTTGCAATGATTGTATCTAAATAGCAACCATGCATCTTCATGCTTTCAACATTCGTGACTTCAGACTGCTAGTACGGATATTAATAGTTGTGTAACTACATTCTGTAGGACATGAGCTCAGACTGCTGAATGAATACCAATGAAACCTTCAGTTAACTATAGATAGTGTCAGGGCACTGTCAGAGAACTGCAGCTCTATCATCTGCTCCATGACACTGTTAAAATGTTTTTTCACACCCTTTTGGCCCAGATTAACCAGTAGATCTCCCAAATAACATTTAGGCATGGTTCAGGACTAGCTTGGTTTCAGGGACTGTTTCAGTCTGGACATGACCAATCTGTTCTGGAGTACAAGAACTTAATATATGGACAAACTGGTTGTACTATTTGGCCTCAGGGCAAAAGAATTGGTCATGCCATTGTTGAATTTACTAAAGATCTACAGTTACCAGGACACCATAAGTTTAAGAGAGATCCCTGTGCTATGTGTATCCATTACCAACATATTCACAGAAACAGCAGAAAAGTTACTGATGAACAGCTTGTTTAACTTTAGATTGTTATTTATTTATGCATAAGGCATAAAAGAGCATGTATTTTTGAGGCACAAAAAAGACGTGGTACACATGCACTCATCTGATGCTATAGAGTCAATGAAAAACTGTCAAATCCTGCTGTTACTTGTCTTTTCTCCTGCAAAGCAACCAGGTATTTCATATCTTAAACTGTGCCACTGAGTAGCATTCCAGTTTAATGCCTCAAGGGAACGTGTGTGTATGTGTGTTCATGTGCATGGGTGCATGTGTAAGGAAACTTCCCTAGAAAACACTCTACTTCAAACTTCAGTATTCGTCCCAAGATGAATGAAACATGCACTTTTACTCATAGTATATCATAATGTCCTGGATTAAGTTGGGATAGAGTTAATTTTCGTAGGAATCTGGGAGGGGGTACAGCCAGGACAGCTGACCTGAACTAGCCAAGGAGCTATTCCATACCATGTGACATCATGCTCAGTATATAAATGGGGAGTGGGCTGGGGGGAACGAAATAATCATGCCCTACGCTGGGCACCAAAAAGGACTGTCGTGGTTTCAGCCCAGCCGGTAACAAAGCACCACGCAGCTGCTCCTCACTCCTCTCCGCTCCCTTCTGGTGGGATGGGGAGGAGGATCAGAAAGGAGAAAGGGGGGGGGGGGGGAAGGAACCTCATGGGTTGAGATAAGGACAGTTTACTGGGACAACACAGAGTGAAGTTACAACAACAATGGTACTAATAAAACAATATACAAAACGAGCGATGCACAGTGCAACTGCTGACCACCTGGAACCTGACGCTCCACCACTTCCCACAGTGAAAGAGAGCCTCCCCCCAGCCCCCTCCCCATTTATATACTGAGCATGATGTCACATGGTATGGAATATCCCCATGGCTAGTTCAGGTTAGTTGTCCCGGCTGTACCCCCTCCCAGATTCCTATGAAAATTAACTCTATCCCAGCTGAACCCAGGACACACATCTACTCTATGGCTGCAAGACTGTGCACTTTTTAACACAAAGTGACAGGTTCAACAACTCTGTTTTGGACTGTGTTACCATGAGATGTGTGAGGCTATCTAATTGGTGAGAAAAAAACAACAAAAAAAATGCAAACTCACTCAAGCTTGTATTTACATTTGTTAATACCAGTTGAAAACCAATGTTTGCCAGCACAATGTTCTAGTTTTCTCTAACTCACTTTTCCTGTACATTCTTTTCTTTATAGCAGTGGGAAGGTATACTTGCAGTGGATTTAAAGAGGAAAAACTACGAAGAATGTGTTGCTTCGTATCTGTTATTTCATTTAGTGTGCAGCATTCCTCCTGTTCTGCCTATATTGGATACATAACAATTTCTCATTTGTTTACAGCATGTACTCAACATTGTAAAAAAGCATTAAGTACTTTAAGAATAATCTTCATACACAGAACACAGCAACTTACTTCTCACAAACTGTACGTCATCATCCACATTCAGGTTGATCATTGGTGGCTGGGAAAAAAAAAAAACAACAACTGACATAAAATGCTATCTACACAGGAAGCTTCTCCAGAAGAAATCCCCAAATCAACTCTAGATGCTACAGCCATCAGAATGCTGACAACTCAACAGATATTACTGTGAAGGAGTGTCACTGGATAGAAGGCATACATGCTCACTGATTCCTGTCAGAATTTTCAGCCCTTAATGTCAGCACATCTCCCTCTGTCTTGGAAAGCAGGAAACACCACTGAACTCCCTAATGCTCAGGCAACGGTCACAACACAAATGGATACCTGTATAAGCTCTACAAATACAAGCTTCAGCTATTCCATGTAACAGCTCACATACAGAAGATACGCTGCTATTATACAGCATTACAATTACGTATTACAATACAAGACTGGCAGCAGAGTCTGCTCTGGTCAAGAAACTGACACGATGAGCTTAAGTAGGTACTTCATTCCACCCTCACCCCAACTTAACAAAAGGAGTATTTTCAAATTCAGATTCATTCCAGTTGGAAAAGACCTGAGAAGGTCTCTGGTCCAACCTCCAACTCTAAATAGGAACAGCCATTAGATCAGAGCAGCTTACTGAAGGCTTTACCCAACTGGGTCTTGAAAATTTCAAGGGATGGAGGCTACACCTCTCTGGGCATCCCACTCCACTGCTTGCCTGTCCTGGGAGTGAAAAAGTTTCACTTTACATCAAGTTGCAACCTCTCTTGCTTCTTTTGTTTCAACACATGGCTATTTCCTTTCAGCTTCCCATCATGCATGGCTGTGAAGTGTCTGGCGCCAGCTCCTTGTTAACTTCCTTGCAAGCACTGAAGGGCTGCTGTAGCTTAACAAGCTCCCGCCACAGTTTATCAACAGCCTTCCTGTACTAGTGGGCCTAAAATGGACACAGCATTCCAGAAGCAGCCCACTACGTGCCAAGTAAAGAAGAAGAATCACTTTCCTCAATTTGCTGGCTATGCTCCTGCTAATACAGCCTCATATGCCTCAATGCCAGGGCACAGTGCTGGTGCATGTTTAGCCCAGTTTCCATCAGGACACCCAGATCCTTTCAGCAGGGTGGTCCCCCAGCCTGTACCACTGCAGGGTACAGGCCTAGGTGCAGGACTTCACTCTTGAATTTTCAGCTTCCTTGGTTTATGAAAGAAATTTATGAGGTGTCTGATGACTCATTCCACCAGCCCATGCTTAGCTGTCTATGGCACCTTCCACACCCATAAACATTATGAGGGTGCCTCTCATGTCCTCCTCCTGTCAACAGGACAGGTCCCAGGATAGACCCCTGAGGAACACCACCTGCAATCAATTTTTGGGTAAAGCACAAACCCCTAACCACTCCTCTTTGAGCCTGATGATCCAGCCAGGCTTTTTTTATGCATCTAGTAGTTTAAAATCTGTAACTCAAAGAGGAGGATGCTGCAGAAGACTGTTTCAAAAGTCCTGCTAAACCTAATGTAGATGACATCCAAAGCTTTGGATCTACAGATCTAGTCATTCCATCATCAAAGGTGACCAGGTTGCAAGTACAGTCATGTTGGCTATTCCCAATTGCTGCCTTCTTCACGTGCCTGGAAAGAGCTTCCAAGAGAACTTGCTTCATGATTTTCCAAGGGACTGATGTGAGGCTGGTGAAGCTGTAGCTGACCTCCACAACCTCTCAAAGATCATGAGAGCAGCCTCACAATGACATCAGCCAGCTCTCTCAGGATGTACCCCAAGTGGGTCCTACAGACTTGTCTGGGTTAAGATTTCTCAAGAGATTCCTAACTTGACACTCTTCCTTTGCTGATTCTTCCTCTCCTTGAATCCTGTCTCTTAGACACAAAGCCTAGGGCACATCAGTTCTGAAGACGCATGCAAGAAGGCAGAGTACTGCGGCCTTATCTGTGTCCGCTCTTCCTAGATCACCTGCCCCATTTAGCAGCAGGTTCACATTTCCGCCCACCCCCTTTACCGCTAATGTAGCACTAAACAGTTCTTCTCATCACCCTTGACATGCCCTCCTAGTTTCAACACTAGAACTTTGTCTTTCCTAGCATCATACCTACATGTCCAGACCATGGTTTTTATCCTTCTGCTTTATAGCCTGTCCTTGCTTCCACCTCCTGCATATGTTCTTTTTGTCCTCTCCGGAGTGCGCGTATAGCTGTGCCCATCCCTCAACATGTTTACTTGCTGTCATGAGTATCAGGATGGAACGCCCCTGTCCTCTTTGGCTCCTCCAAATTTCAAAGTTGCCTCCCCTAAAATCTCAACTTCCTGTTGCCTGAATAAGCCCAAGTCGAGGTTCTGTACTCTGCTACCAGCCTTCCTCACAACACTCAGGGTCTTGAACTCCACTATTCCACGGCTGTTACAACCAAGGCTGCTAATGATTACCATATCCTTGACTTCCCTCTTTACAAGAAGCAGATTCAGGAAAGCATCACCCCTGGCTGACTTATCTAAACATCTACATAAAGAAGCTGTACCCAACACCCTTTGTTTCTTACAATCATCATCTCCAATAATAAGAAATTTCCAATTACCAATGTAAAAACTCATGTAAACCTTTTAATGGTTTTAAGACAATACTGCCAAGTAACATTTAGCCCAGCAATCAAGGTTAATAAAAACAAGCGCTTTTAAGAAGCTCCACAGAATTAAAAGTAAGGCCTGTTTTTTTTGTCAGCTACCTCATAGCATTACTAAAAGTAGCGGTGGAAGCTGCATATAAGAAATTACCCGAACATCACAAGCGTTCAGAGACGAATGGAACGCACAGCTGTAGCGCGTTCTTCTTAAACACAGCCACAACCTACTGAACTCGATTAAGAGGCTACAGGTAACACAGCTAAGAAAACCATCCCTCTGCACTATCACTAACATCCCGACGTTTTCCTTTCCCGGGCAGCCTGCTAAAACGCAGCGAGGGACCCACTCGGCGCACCACTCTGGCTGGGCCTGCCACATCCTTCCAGCTCGGGGACAGCCGAGAGGAAGGGCTTTCGGGAATCTCCTCAAAACCTCCCGCGGCGGCAGCAAAGCGTCGCGGTGCCGTCCCGCCCTCTCCCCGGCCTCCTTTCCCCGCCCGCCGTGTACCTCACTCACACGCAGCGTGTCCGGCCGCAGCGGCCTCAGACGCTCCCACTTGGCAGGGTTGGCCATGCTTGACCGGCCCCTCCTTCCTCCGGCCGGCCGACGGCGGCCTAGCACGGCGGGCGGGAGGCCTCTCCCGCCCTGAGGCGAGGCGGCGGCGGGAGGGCGCTCAGGGGCCTTCACGACGAGCCTGCGAGTCCGTGTCGGAAGAAGGCGCCGCCATCCCCACCCCACCTCCGGGAGGAGGGGGCGGCAGGGGCCCTCCCGCCCTCACCGCAGTCCGTTATGGCCGTCTCCCTCTCTCTCCCCCCCCCCACCCCCCCGCCCTCTGCCGCCGCCGCCGCCAGCGGACGGTTGGGCGGGAGCGCGGAACGCCCGCCCCTCCACGACCCGTGCGCACGCGCCCGCCCGCAGCCTCCCCTCCCGCCGCCGCGGCGCGAGCGAAGGTGACGACGACGACGAACCTTCCCCCCACGGGCGGCGAGGCGGCGGCTTCCCTTACCCACCGGCCCCTGCGGCGCGCTCGCGCTCGCGCCGCCACCGCCCCGCCCACCCCCGCTGTCCCGCTTTCCCGCCCGCCTGTCAGCGGCCGCGGGGAAGGGGCGCAGCCGTCCTCCCGGTCCCCTCAGTGCGGCGGGCCGGCGTCTCTTCAGGGGCGTCCTCTCCTCCGAGCGCCGGGAGGAAGGAGGCTTCGCCGGGTGTCGCCCGGATCGGCGTTTCCTCCGCTCTCATCACCCTCCAGGAGCGGCGGAGAGAAGGATTTGCTCGCCCCCTTCCTGCGCCGGCGAGGGGAGCCCCCTTAAGCACTGCAGTGGGCTAAAGTGGGTCCAAACGAGGAAGGTCTCACCACTTCGGTTACTGCAAGGAGGCAGGTTTTTCTTCCCTCGGTGTACAGCATGAGAAAGGAGAGAGCGCCTTGCCCAAGCTCCGTCCTGTGAATAGGTGTGAGAATAATCGGTATTGCTTTCTTGCCAAATTATCTGCTTCTCTCAGGACTTGCTAGCATAAGCAGGCCAAAGCTGTGTATGTCACTCACCAGGGAACAAGGATCGCATGCCCATGTCAAGAATAGGTTAATTATGAGAGGTTTGTGGGTGAAGGACTAGGTATGTTCCTCGAGGGTCAGAGAGGAGCCGATGAACGTGGCTTGTCCTAACTAAGCCTGTCCGTTTACCTCCCAGCAACATGTCCCAGATACTTACCCAAATCCCAACTCCTTTGCTCCTGCCCTTTCTTCCACACTTCTGATAACCATTTGCAAGCACTGACTATTGCCTTGCTCATTTGTCAGCATCAGCAGTAATCTCAAAATTTCCGATTCAGTATGCAACTCTTGTTTGTCAGACAAAAGCATTTCTTTAAAACACAACTCCTTGTCAGATATCCGATCTGTTTATTGATTGCTCTTTATGGCAATTAACTATCCTCTACCATATTGTACGATAGGTAAGTCTGTCATGGAGTTCTTTTGCTTAAAGAATTTGTGAACTATTTTGCTTTCCCCACCTACACCTTTGGTGAAATTTCCAGTTACTTCTCTTCCTTGTCCTCAGGGCAGCTGCTCTGGAGAAATGTGAATTTCACTGGATGTTGTGTAAAACTGCCAGTCTGGTATGAGAAATTAAAAGCCATGAAGAACTTCAACTAATATGTCAGACTGGACAGGTCAAATAACTCTATTATCTTGAAAAAAATACTGAATTCATTTTAATTTACTAGCTGTTTCATATGCCTTCAGGTTAGACATGCCTTTGGAGCAGCTTATGTCACCACAGATACATCAAATGCCTTGACAGAGGATGGAGTTTTCTTCATAGTAACCAATTTTCAGTCAATTACTTGCATGGTAATAATTGTCCTGGTAGAGGTGTGTAGAACTAAGGTGGGTTGTTCTCATGCTCTGATAAATTTATAAGAAAAAAAGGGGGAAAAATATGTTACAGCTCCTCAAAGGCATGATGTCTATTTCAGGATACATGAATCCTTGAGTTGTGCAGTTAAGATGTCACGTGAATGTTGCTTGTCAGTATTGTAAGAGGAGCTTAGACTGCTGCAGATGCAAAAGGTTTTCCTGTCATGGAAACAACACATCACTGATGTGTAAAAAAGCTCATTTTTCTATGGGCAACATGATCCTTGCTAACTACTCTATGGTGATAAATGTTGTTCCATAAGGAATGAATATTTCTCCCCCTTTGTTATACTCTTAACTGGAAGATGTGTTATTACCATTGTAATCACAGGTTATATAAACCTGATAAAGCAGGTTTTTTTCCAGCTGGAACAGCAAAATGGTTTGGAATAGATGTGTTGGGCCACTTTAGTTTGGGGTGATGTAAGGAGTGTGCCAGTGTAAAAATCATTGAGTAGGATTTTGATTGTGGTTGGGTAGTCAGATATTAGGAGGGAGGCTAACGACTCATGATTTGAGGATTAGGACACGTGAATTTTTGTATTAACCCATGTGGAAAACATTGCATCAACATTTAACTATGCTGTTGTTCTAGCCAGTCATAAGATCAAATTCTGTTGTTCCTGTACTTCTCTGTCCTTGACTGCTGAGATATCTGAGCAAAGAAAAGCCCCATGTGGGCTTTTTCAGATTCGGGAAGATTTTGAATGAAAATTATAAAGCCTAATTATTCTTTTAAATGAAAATTAGACTTTAAAATAACTGACTGGACTATCAGGAGTTTTGGCTGTGGCATTCTGTTGATCAGAGAGTTTGATTCTATTGTGTTATTATTTACATTTTATAAAGCTGATAGTTAAATTTATCCCACATTCTTTATTACTCTTGTAGAGGAAAATGTAAATTATACCCCATTTACTGTTATCTTATTGCACATGAAAATGGCTGTGCATTCTTTTTAATATCTCCAGACATTAATCGTACAAGACATAATGCTTAAAATGAAAGACTTGCTTATTTATCTAGAATTGTTTTCTTTGGTTGCACTGATTCTTAATCTGCCACCAGGGGGCAATAATTCGATTTCCTAAATCTCATCTTTTAACATTAATACATACTAGAATAGTGGTTTCATTAAAATTTTTGAGGGACTGCATGTGAAAGTCAAAACATAATTTTCTTAAAAATTTTCTTAAAAATTTTACTCTGCACTACTTAGGCATGTAGGTTTTACTTTTATTTTGAGCGTATGAAGTTAGACTGCTTTATAAAAGTTTTTACTGGTGAAGTTCATGCAGCAATGTAATGGTGCAAGGTTTGGATTTCACACAAAATAGGATTTTTTGTGGGTTTTATATTGCCACTGTAATATTTACAAATTTGTTTTGAATGCCATTACTTTCCTATTCTTTTATTTTTTTGTTACACTAATGTCCTTTTAATATTTCTCAGCATATATACGTAATCCTGAATTTGGGAACTATATCACCTGACAACTATCTTTATATACTTATATGATATGTATTTGTTTTGTTTATGTACACAGTAGTTTCAACATACTGAAGTTAAAGACAAGGCTGCCTTCTGTAAAAGCCAGTACAATTCTGCATCAAATGCAATCTTCCCGGTAATGATAATAATCTTGTAACTGGATCTTCCATTAGGTGCCTATGTATTGTTGAAAAGATGAGCCAGAGGAAATATCTTCCTGCAAAGATGCAAAATTACAAAATCACGAAAGACAGAAATAGCTGTAAGTATCTGCTTAAACTACATAGAATCATCCATATTTTTGTATATTAGTATGCCTGTCTGTATAAACTTCCTAGCCTCCCTAAGGTCCTACTAAGGTCCTTATCACTGCATAACGATTAGGCATAAAGGTGTGGAACATTACTACATAATTTTTTATGCTGTAAAATATATTGATTTAAATCTGTTTCTGGTAATATTACAGTCTTTCTTGATGTGCTCAGCTTAATCTGACTGAAAAAATTTGTTCCTGTATACATGGCAAATAATCATCCATTAATTTAAGAAGGCAAATCTCTTATTTCTTCGCTTTGTTGTATGAGTACGAGGAAGATTGAGTCAGTTAATTAGATCTGAGGAGCACAATGCTAAACAGCATTCTCTTTTCTGATGTCCTGAATGGCACACCTGAAATAAAATTAAAAGTCATGGATGTGGTATCATGTTGGAGACGTAGGTTTTAGGACGTGATATAAACTGAAGCTCCTACTTTTTGTATCTGTAACCCAGAAAAGAAATTGTATAGATGGAAGAAGTACCCTTAAGGTGACATTAGGGTTATGTAAATAGCAAGTGCTTGCTGCGTATGAACACTGGTGTCTTTTATTGAAAAGGGTCAGTGAATATTGTGTTCTTGGTAAGGTTTTGAAACGTGGCAGCAAGCCATCTCCCATCTGAAAGAGTCTGAGGGTTTCTGGGCAAAGGTCTTAACAGCGCTTGCCAGAAATTTCATCCATGCTAAGGAGTTTATAAGCAGAAGAAGATTCCTGTTGCAAAAGGGCATTATTATATTTATTGTTTGTACCTTTTGATACAAATTTTTTTGCAGAGGAGGTGCAAAATTGCCTGATGTATTCAATTTTGTCAGCTTTAAATGAAGTATGTTCTCATAAGATGGTTATCTTTACATCATGAGTTTCAAAGTATTTTTGAAGGTTTTTTTTTTTTTTTTACTTTAGATAAAGATTTCCCCATTGCAGTTTTTGTATTATTTGAAATTTATTTTATTACTTAATTTTATCTCATAATATGAAAAAGCGTTCTATAGCATCTACTTGAAATTAGAGTAACTTGCTCTTATGTGTGCACTGAGGCTTATCATCTAGCACATTCATTGATGGTGGGGTTGTCTCTAGGTGCATAAAAGTCATTCTAGGGAAGTGTTTGGGTTGGCCACTGCCATCCTTTCTTCCAGTTTCTCACTCTGCCTTATAGCAGTGAGAAAATGAAATGGCTGAGAAATGTTGGGGCACCTGTTCTGTGCTGAGGGAAGGGTACAGGAGAAAGAGATTCTGGGAAGGTGGGTTACCTGCCACTGGGAGGCATACTGTAGGAGGGTGCTGGAAAAACAGAAAACACTGCGAAAATGCAGGAAGTCATTTAGATTTTGGAGGCACCCGCATTCCAACCATCCATGCTGTGTTCATCCAGCTCCAGGGCTTTCTTGTTTCGCCATACCCCTTGTGAACAGGTCCCAGCCCTCCAGAAAGGTTAGATCACCTCCATAGCCAGAGCATTAAAGCTCAGCGGACTTTTCTACCCCTCTTCTTATCCTTCCCTTCCTCTCGCTTTGCCACCACAAGCAAAATAGAAAGTAGGTGTTACCACTGATAAAACAAAATAATCTGCCATTGTGGAATGGCAAAATTCAGTTTTTCCTGCACTACAGAGGAACCTTAGAATCATTGAATCATTTAGGTTGGAAAAGACCTTTGAGATCATCGAGTTCAACTGTAAACCTAACACTGCCAAGTCCACCACTAAACTATGTCCCTAAGCACCATGTCTACATGTCTTTTAAATATCTCCGGGGATGGTGACTCAACCACTTCCCTGGGCAGCCTGTTCCAATGCTTGACAAGCCTTTCAATGAAGAAATTTTTCCTAACATCCAATCTAACCCTCCCCTGGTGCAACTTGAGGCCATTTCCTCTTGTCATCACTTGTTACTTGGGAAAAGAGACCAACCCCCACCTCACTACAACCTTCTTTCAGGTAGTTGTAGAGAGTGAGAAGGTCTCCCCTGAGCCTCCTTTTCTCCACCTTGAGGTGATTCTGATCAGAAGGCATATTCTAAGAAATAATAATAAATTATTTGTTTGTAAATGTTACATTTATGGAACGATAAACCCTAGCAAAGCAAAAAAAGAAAAAAAAGGTGGAGAGTTATCTTCTTTATTGCACCAAATCATAGAATTATAGAATCATAGAATAGTTTTGGTTGGAAGGGACGTGTAAAAGTCATCTAATCCAACCCCTCTGCAATAAGCAGGGACATCTTCGACTAGACCAGGTTGCTCAGATCCCCATCCAACCTGGCCTTGAACACCTCCAGGATGGGGCATCCACAACCTCTCTGGGCAACCTGTTCCAGTGCCTTGCCACCCTCACAGTAAAGGACTTCTTCCTTACATCTAATCTAAATGTACCCTCTTTTAGTTTGAAACCATTACCCCTTGTCCTATCAGTACATCCTCTTGTAAAAAGTCCCTCTCCAGATTTCTTGTAGGCCCCCTTTAGGTACTGGAAGGCTGCAATAAGGTCTTCCTGGAGCCTTCTCTTCTCCAAGCTGAACAACCCCAACTCTCTCAGCCTGTCTTTATAGGAGAGGCACTCCATCCCTCTGATCATTTTTGTGGCCTTCCTCTGGACCCACTCCAACAGGTCCATGTCTTTCCTGTACCGAGGACTCCAGAGCTGGATGCAGCACTCCAGGTGGAGTCTCATGAGAGTGGAGCAGAGGGGCAGAATCCCCTCCCTTAACCTGCTGGCCATGCTGGTTTTGATGCAGCCCAGGATACGGTTGGCTTTCTGGACTGCAAGCGCACATTGCCGGCTCATGTTCAGCTGGCTCATCCACCAGTACTCCCAAGTCCTTCTTTGCAGGGCTGCTCTCAATAAGTTAATGGAATTACTATAATCCTATTCCTCTCATTTCACACACAAAAAAATTAAATGTTTTTTCTAACTTGATCTAACAAAGATGATGTCTCTCTTTACAAGTTTGACTTAACTTTGTAGTCTGACACGATGTCTTTGCACTTGACTCTGGAACAGCTGGAGTAATTTCTGCTACTTGTAGCCATCATTCTAGCTGAGGCGACCCACTCAGTTTCTTAGACGCATTTGTTTATAGCTGTATTTAACGACCTTTTTCCAGGAATAATCAGACTGGTGTGTTACCTAACTAAAATGCAGGCATGTGCTTTGAGTTTTGGTTACTTTTAGTCACATGCATGGGGACGCCTGTATTTTGGCCATGTAATAAGCATGCCATATGACTGAAAATGCCTAAGATGTTGATTTTCTTACTGTCAGAGTAAAATATTATGGGGATCTTTGTTGCTGGTTTTTTTGGTTTGGGGTAGGGGGTGTTTTTTTGGAATTGATTGGATATGTATCCATCCTGCACTAGAAAACAACTGCTTTTCGGTCATGAGTGCTATTCCAGATGAGGAGCAGGCAAAACTCGGTATCCTAGAAAGAGAGGGAAAGAAAAGTCTATGGGCCAAATTAATAGTTCTAGTAGGGTAGATCACTGTAGATTGTATATTGAGTACCTGGGATTCATATGATTAAAAGGAGTGATTTTGAAAAGACAAGTTAAGAATTTCCTGCAACATCTAGACATAAAAACTGGACAGGATTTCTTTCCTCTGATAATGACTAGAATGTTTTAAATAGCTGTGAAGTGTCTTGCATGGTTTCTGTGAGAGTGTTAAAGATAGCTTAGTTCCTAGCATTTCAACATCAATTGAGTTTTGTTATAATTAGGAAAGTAGTAATTAAGTGGTGGTTACCTTCATTGGTTACTAAGAATCTGATGCTTAGTGTCATTTTAGTTTGTGAATAAATAATGCAGATTTTTTTCATTTCCAATAGATATTTATATTATGTGTAACTTGGTTATTTCCTCATTCTTGTAGCTACCTAAATATCTCACTATTCACAGAAACCCATCCCCAAGATACTCTTTGTTTATCTGTCAAGGATATTTAGTATTTTTCTTTTAAATGTTATTGCTTATATAATTTATATTACCTCAGGTAAAGTTTGTAACATAAGTAACTAGTTTCTTGCTAGTTTATTAAGAGGCTTAAAAAGACTGGAGGCCCAGTGAGATACAAATTAAAAAATATGTGATAGGCACCTGAAATTATTATTTATTATCAATAATGCAAAATAAATATTGGCTCATATCAGAAAGTGAATTCTTGAAGGCAGACTTGCCTTTTGTTTGAACATTTTAATCACACTGAGTATCTGTAAACTTTTAGAAGAAGCTTCTGTATATTTTGCATAAAACAGGAGAACACTGCATTTTAGTGATTATAGCTGAATTGAAATGCTGTGCTAAAATTGATGCCTGGGCTGGAATGATCTGGCTCCTGGTTGGTTTTAGAGGTGTATAGCAGGTACTTGCTTTGTTCATACAGAGAATGAGTCTTCTGGACTAGCTCAGAATTTCATGGCTGCCATGACAACCCTTGGGCTGTTCCACAGATCTGTAGGCTCTGCTCAGAAACCTGGGCTTCTGCCAAACATATCATTCTGTTGTTGAAGTTGGGCAGGCAATCACTGTCTTTTGCTTCTGGAGTTCATAGTGTAGCTGTTCTAATGAAGCCAAGAAACTGCTTTGGTGGTCTATCATTGGAAGTTGAGAGGAACAGCCAGCCTTGAGGGAAAATACCATTTATTTGCTAAGATAACTCCATTGAGAACTTGGATACTTTTGAACTAGCACTGCCATCTTTGCAGTGGTATATGTTTTACAAACAGCCTATAAAGAAGCAATGGAGATTGTTAGAGGTGTCTGAGGTAGAAGACTTGTGCTAAACATGGCTGATGAAAATGCACAGATATTTGAAGACGTTATGTTGTGACTACATCAAGGTATAATAAACAAAAAGTCACTACATCATTGTATCTTTAAATGTTATGTGATGTAGTTTTAAAACATTTAATATCTTTATGAAACTTGGTTGCCTCTACTGAATTATTGCATTGATGTTTTATGCATGTGAAGATTTTTCATCTCACTTTGAGAAAGTTGCTAGATGTGTTTATTAAAAGGACGCAGTAAAGTACACATAAAACTTTGCTTACTAAGAATATGTGGTAACAAAGTATGTTATTTATATTCTGTCCATGACAATGGACAGTAGGAACATCCATTTTCAGAAAGAGTTCAAGAAACAGAAGTCTAAAATAGTGCCCTCTCTAGAGCATCAACTTGTAAGAAACAGTTTGTAGAATTCCTGTCCTGCGGATATCCTGCATCTGAGCTGCCCACTGATGGACCAAACTCCATGTGTTCACTGGATTGATTTTTGAACCCTTTGATAGTTTTGACTGCTGTTACATTCTGCAGCAGTGAGTTCTACAATTTAATTATAAGTTGTTTGAAAAAACAAATTAACTTTGTTACAAATATGGCCCCTAATCTTGTCATTGGGTGCTCTGTAATTCTTGTGTTATAAGAAATTGGAAGAAATTCTTTTCAGTTCACTTTTTCTATATTACTCCCAACTTCATAGATCTTTATCAGGTCAGTTACCTATTTTCCAATTCAAACACTCCTAGCCAATGTAATCTGTTCTGTGTGGAAGTTGTTTCAAATCTGTAGTCACTCTTCTATGTTGCTTTTCTGTTCTGCTATAGCCTTTTCAAATGTTGTGACATTTGAAAGGAAGAAAACTGTAATTTGAAAGGAAAAAAAAAGAAAGGGAAAAAAGGAAATTTTTTTTCCCCCAACATGAGGACAGTAGAGCAATGGAACAGCCTGCCTAGAGAGGTTGTGTAGTCTCCATACTTGGAGGTTTCTAAGATACAACTAGATAAAGCCCTGAGCAACCTGGCCTCATCTCGTAGCTGACCCTTCCTTGACTGGGAGATTGGGCTAGACACCTCCTGTGGTCCCTTTGAACCTGAATTATCGTATGATCCCATGACCAGATATGCAGGCAGTATGCAAGGAGTCTACAAGTGTAGACTTAATACAATGTCAAACTGATATTTTCTTCTTCATTCTCTATTCTTTTCCTAACACTGTGTGCCTTTTTAACAACTAGTGAGCATTGAGCTGATGTTTTCAGAAAACTGTATACAATGCTCAAAGACCTCTTTACTAAGTGGGTAAGATTCCATCATTATGCACATACAGTTAGCAGCTGGAGCAAGAGCAGAGAAAAAAGAGCATCAAAAGGTGGTATTGTGAGGTGTGGCTTTGGAAGCAACATCCCTTCATTCTCTCTGTGCTGAGTTACTTCCCTGAACTTGGACAAAAACAGGTAGCAAGGAGGAAATATCTTTGGGATTGTCCAGTTCTGTGGCTGCTGCTGTTGGCTGAAACACTGGCAAAACCGTTGGTTGAAAGAGAAAGCGTTGTTTGCTGTGAGGGGAAAGGATTGCACTTCATGGCACTAGCATGGCCATTGCCCCTGGTATGCTCCTGCACTGGAGAAAGTCAGCAGAGCTGGACCCAGCTTTGGTTCCCTGACCGGTGCTGGTGGCTGCTGCCTTCTGCCTTGAGCAGCCTCTACCATTCTTCCTTCTCCCGCTCTCTGGATAGGTAATTCTTCTGGCCAGCTGCTTTTGCTCTTCCACTGATCTCCAAATCTCTATAGAGTATCTACACATGAAAAGCTGTCTGGCTGGATGAGCCCAAAGAGTTCTGGTGAGTGGAGTTAAATCCAGTTGGTGGCGGGTCACAAGTGGTGTTCCCCAGGGCTTGGTACTGGGGCCAGTTGTCTTTAATATCTTTATCAGTAATCTGGACAAGGGGATTGAGTGTGCCCTCAGTAAGTTTGCAGACAACACCAAGTTGGGCAGGAGTGTTGATCTGCTCAAGGGTAGGAAGGCTCTACAGAGGGATCTGGACAGGCTGGATCAATGGGCTGAGGCCAATTGTAGGAGGTTCAACAAGGCCAAGTGCCGGGTCCTGCACTTGGGTCACAACAACCCCATGCAGCGCTACAGGCTTGGGGAAGAGTGGCTGGAAAGCTGCCCGGCAGAGAAAGACCTGGGGGTGCTGGTCGACAGCTTGTTGGATGTGAGCCAGCAGTGTGCCCAGGTGGCCAAGAAGGCCAATGGCATCCTGGCTTGTATCAGAAATAGTGTGGCCAGCAGGACTAGGGAGGTGATCGTCCCGCTGTACTCAGCACTGGTGAGGCTGCACCTTGAGTCCTGTGTTCAGTTTTGGGCCCCTCACTACAGGAAAGACATGGAGGTGCTGGAGCGTGTCCAGAGAAGGGCAACCAAGTCGGTGAGGGGCCTGGAGCACAAGTCTTATGAGGAACAGCTGAGGGAGCTGGGGCTGTTCAGTCTGGAGAAAAGGAGGCTGAGGGGAGACCTTATCGCTCTCTACAACTGCCTGAAGGGGGATTGTAGTGAGGTGAGTGCTGGTCTCTTCTGTCAGGTGGCTGGAGATAGGATGAGAGGAAATGGCCTCAAGTTGCGGCAGGGGATGTTTAGTTGGATATTAGGAAAAATTTCTTTACTGGAAGGGTTGTCAGGTATTGGAAAAGGCTGCCCAGGGAAGTGGTTGAGTCACCATCCCTGGAGGTATTCAAAAAGTGCATAGACAAGGCACTTCAGAACATGGTTTAGTGGGCATGGTTGATGGTTGGAGTCGATGATCTTGAAGGTCTTTTCCAACTTAAATGATTCCATGATTCTATACTGTCAGCATCTTGCCTCTGACTTCTTCCTGCCCTGACTGCCACTATGGCTTGCTAGAGCTACAGGGCAGATCTTTTATTGCACATCCATTGTTTTTCATGTATTAGTACTGAATTTAACCTGCCTTTTCAATCATCCACTACTATGAGATATGCCTGCAGCATTTCACAGTCTATATTTGGGTATCCTGAATAATTTTCTGTCATTTCACTGTTCTGCGCTGTACAATGTATCAAGCTTTATCACAGCAGTGTTCACCTCCTTCTCCAGATGACTGGCAAGTATGCTGAAAGACAGTCCATCAGTCAGTCATTGGTGTCCCACTCATATAGATCACTCTTCTGGTGCTGAAGTTGATTTAAGCTATGCATGTCTTACCTTACAGCTAGTAGTTCAGCAGCTTCGTATTTGGGTAAAAAAACTCTGGTCCTGGCGATATGTTACTTCCAAATGACCTGTCCATTCTAAAGCTTCCTTTGTTGACCATCAGGAAGAAGTTCTGACCTTCAGAAGTTGTGCTGACATGTGACATCTCCAGAGCATTCTAGAAAAAGCATCTAGCTGATATTACAGAGATCTTTTAGCACCAAAATAGATGAGAAATCTGATTCTCCCTCCTTTCCTTTTTTTTACCTTTTTTATTTTTAAAGTTTACCGATTGTTAAAATAAAAACTCATTCAAATTATGAGCTCTGACTTAGTCCTCTTATCAACTGCAACATGAACAGCATCAGTTTGGAGGTGATTACTCATACTTATCTGGAGTTTGTTGCTGTAATGATGGTAAGGAGTGTTTCTGGTCTGAAAACTTTGTTGCACACACAAAGTTCTGAGTAACTTTCTGCTACAACTTAGGAGCGGTACTATTGTCCTTTTGGGTTGGTAAACGCTATTGGAAAGTAGTGTGTATACTGAAGGTTGGCAGGAAGTATTTCCGTACATAGGGCAAGATGGCTCTAGTTCTTAAAAAGCATATTGCAGCCCACAACTCGGGAAGGAAAGTCTTGATGATGGCAGTCTGGCTAATTGTCAGAAGTTATCCAGACATTCAGGTCTTTACTTTGCCTTGATTTTTGAAGAAGCTCTGCACTGGTTTGGGGACATGAGATTAATTTGTTTTTTTAAATTACGTGAGACACACTGAGGTGCAAGTCCTCTGAGCATGAAAATAGGCAGTACACCCTTTTGCTGCAGCACAACACTGTAGCTCATTTCTGAATATTGAATGTAAGCGTCAGATGCATTTGGTTAAGTTTAAACAATTTGCCAAGAGCCACACTTGCTGTGCCTTCAAGAGGGAGTGGAGGATCACTGTGCTGTGATATAGGTCTTGCTGCAGAGGAGAAGGTGGAAGAAGCTGCTTGATTGAAACACATGCTGAGCATATGAGATTTAGCGAGTCTGGATTATAATTTTTTCTTAAGTCTTCCTTTCTGGGCAAAATGATTGAGATTATCATGTCAGAGTAAATAGACTAGTTCCTTCATTTCATTTCATTCATTTAGGTTATCATTCTCAAGCTGGATCAAATCTGTGTTGTTTGCACTAGTTACTGAGCTTGTCCCAGCACTGAATGAAGATAAAGACTATGTTCTGATTCTTTTCAAATTGATCAAGAGTTTTACAAAGATTGATCAATAGATTGTTTTGATATGGCGGATATTGCTGTTGTGCTCAAAGAGTCTTCTTACAAGGTATCTTTCTTTTATTTGTGAGATGATCCAGGAAATGTGAGCAGTTGTTTCTCTGCCCTGTGGACCACCTTCTGCTGACCTTAGATGTGTCATGCCTCCTAGATGCCGTATGAGGCCACCAACAATGAAGAAACATGGGCTAGGATATCTAAAGTTTTAAGATAACTTGTAATTACTACACCATCATTGTGTCCGACCTTGGCCTTGTAGTAGCTAACTTGCTGCTTAATTTTAAGCAGTCAGTAAAAGAGACCTCATGAAGTAAATGCCTAATACATCTTCATACATCACTGGAGAGAGTCAGGTGCCTCTCAAGGCCTCCAGAGGGAGATCCTGTCCACTTAAGTGTTTAACCTTAAGCAGACAAGATCTTTTAGAAGTCCTCAGCATCACCGACCTCTCTCCACAGTCTCTGTAACAAACGTAAACACTTTAAAAAGACTGGTTTATCGCGTTTCTAAAATTAGGTCCTTAAGAAGAACATGTTGGCTAGTTGTAATTATATGTGATTTTTGGAAGCTGCATACTGGTCACCTGAAGGTGCTTCTAGTCATCATAACTGCTGAAAGTGAAAAAAGACCACTTGAACACATTTATTATTCAAGCTGAAAAGCCAGAGGACGTGTGCCTGTGTTTTCCATGATCTTAAAGTTGAATATTTCATAGCTCATAATCTTAAAAAATACCACTGGTTACTTGTTCACTTTCATTCACTATTGCATCATCAGATTGCACAGGTATTTAAGTCTGGTTTTGCAGGGGAAAAGTTTAGAAGCTTCTTTAAAAAAAGCTATTGAGGATAAGGATCGAGAAACAAGGAGTATAAACAATAGGTAAACTGGATTTGGGAGATAACTAGCTATCCAGGGCACTTTTCTTTAATCTGTATCGATCTTTTAAACTTATCTCCAAGTGGCAGGCTTTGGCTACCGTGACTGGATTTCTTTCACACACAGATGAACCCCCAAAGTTTCCAGTTCCTCCAGAAGACTTCCACTTTCCCTTCGTACCCCTGGTCTTCCCTGTGCATCTTCTGTTTTATAACTCGTTCTCCCAGGGCGGCTGAAACTGTCTGCGCTTCAGACCCTAGAGCCAAATAAGGCACGTCTAGTTGGGAAGATACCATATTCAGTGGGAGGCAGGGGTGAGGATGCATGAGGCTGGAGAGGAAAAGGCGGGGGGGAGGGTGAGGGGGGTGTATTCTTGACCTTAGGTAGCTGGTGCTGAGAGGTAGCGTATTGTGTTGGAGCACAGGCAGAACTAGAGTTTGTGGATGCGAAGGAGGGAGCAAGGAAGAGGGAGGAGGAAGCTGGGGCAGCGAGGGGGGAGGAGGAGAGAGCAGCATCTCTATCTTTCCTTGCAGACCACGCTGCTAAACAGCGAGGGGAGGCTCATGCTTCCCTAATATCCATCACTCCCTGCTTCCAGCGTGGTCGCAGACAGAGCAACAAAGAGGGTCTCAGAGGTAAGATCCTTGCAACTTGCAGAGCTGTAGCATCTGCCAAAATGAGGAGAAGCGGCAGCAACAATGCAGAGAAAAGATTATCGGCACCTGGGAATGCTCAGTGCGGCAGGGGGGTAACTGGAAGCCCAGGTCCCCTGAAGGCTAACGAAGTGTTAGCAGCAGCAGCAGCAAGCAACAAGAACGGAGTAAAAGGGGAGCAGATCAGGTCCGAGGGGATCAGGATACCAGCAAGCAATATTCAGCAGTGAGAGGAGTTTGTGTCCCAACTGCCTGTATAGAAAGAGGAGAGAATAGGGTAGAACTATGAAAGCAAATGCTCTGATACCTGAAATACATGGCTAAAAAAGGCTTAACAAAATATATTAATGGTTTATTTACTCAAAATGTAGTTCTGCAGTGAACAAAACAATTCATTAATTTGCGCATGTCAGAAGAAAAAAATATAAATGAAAAGCAAAGCTGAAGTCTGGATATTGTTTTGACTTTTTTACATGACAATTTGATTTTTCATTTTAGGACAGTGTTTCAGTTCAGAAATGAATTTAATAGCAAAGAGGAGAAAAAAAGGCAAAACACCCAAATGAAATGTTTTGGTTTGGTTTTTTTTTTAGTCAAGCAAAGTGGGCTGTTTGGCAATTATTGTAAGGAAATATTCGTGATACCAAACCAAAGTGCTCTGTTTGACCTGAGAAATACTGTTTCATTTCATTTAGAAAAAAACAACGTAATTTTGTACTGGCCTGAAATGAAATTTGTAATTATGTTTGATTCATCCACTTGGCCTAAAAAATCAGCAATTTGATTAGGTGTATTTATAAAGTAAATTGTTTATTTTTAGTTGTGGATACTGGAAGCTTAGATGAAGGAGATAGAAAGTATAGCATCTATACACTGGAGAAATTGACGCTTGCTTTTTCCTTGTGCTTTATCTCATTTACTTTGCTTTTTGAGGTATGAGCTACCTTGGTTTTGATCTAACACCTCATAGACCCTTCTGAAAATTATTAACTAATAATGGCAGTAATGTCAGTGTTTGTTTTTAAACATGTTGAACCAGCTACAAAGAAATTTTAACAGTGGCTTGTATGTCTTATTCATAAGAGGTTTTTTTTTCACTATGAAACATAGAATCAGTCTCCAAAGGTGGACATTCTGGAATATTTGTGCTTAATTGGAAGTTTCTGTGTTTTCATCTCCACGCTAGGTAACTAAAATAGCTGTAGTGAGTTGATTTGGTGTGTGAGTGAGAAAGTTAGAACCACCATTCTTTGCTGCCTTGGGGAACTTGGAGATAGTGGACCTGATTTTGATTTGATTTTTCATCAGTGTAAATTTACTGGTACAAGTGTACATGGGATCAGCATTGGGTCCTGTACTGGTCTACTTCATCATTGCCCCATTTTTCTATAAAAGAGAGACGAGCCACATCACAGCAATGGGACTTGCTTTCACCAGCTTTTACAATGATGTTAATTGCTATTTCAGGGTTTACAGTTCTGTTATTATTTTCAAACTATAAATAACAGTCTGACTTTGGTCACCTTACCTGGTGTGCTGGTTGTCAGCTCTACCTTTGAAATTGACTTCAGTCAGTAGAGAATCAGGGTTGTTATTAAAAAAAGAAAAAACCAAACCAATTTCTTTTCCTGTCAGCCTACCCCCGTGCTTACGCAACTAGTTTTATTTTTTTAATCTGTCTTTTGGTTTGCTAACTTCAGGAATGCCTGATAAATTTTTGAAACCTCTTGTTCAGTCCTGTCCTTAATGTACATCTGTTGAAGAAAACCTCAAATTAATTGAGGCCTTAAATGGGATCTTTTGTTTCTTTAGAAAAAATAAAACCTATTACATAAAAAATTGCCTAATTTTTTTTTTTTTTTTTTTACTACAGTTTTGATTTTCTGTGGCTTCTGCTAAAGAAATGGAATGTTCTTACTTTGGAAATGTTTAACTGTGTTATGTGTGTAAAAAAACAATAACAAAACAAACCTAACACATCTACTACTGCAGGTAAATTTCATTTGAAGCTAACATTCTTTTCTATTTAGACAATAGTTAGCTATTGTTCTCTTAAAACAACCTTCTATGAACTGTATTGTTCTTGAAGTTTATAAGGGGTGGATGCAAAGCTCCCTGAAGTCAGGAAGAGACATTCCATTGACTTCAAATGGCTTTGGATCAGGCCTGTCACGTGAGATTAGCTCCTGACAGAAGATCTTATAAGCACAAGCGCAGAACTGAATGATTTAGGGGTGGAATTTCACTTATGCCGTGATCGTTTTTGCTTTGTGAGTATCTGTTAGGCACAATGTTTTTGAAGCAATGCTTCATTTCTTTTGTGTTAAAAATGCCTGTATTCCTTGGTATTGTGAATACATAGTTTTGCAGAAATTGTCTTCTAATTTAGGTTTCAGATCTATTGTCTATTTGTGTCTCTATTTAAAAACTGCGTTAAGGAAGTCAGCCTTTGGATACTATAGCTTAGAATCTCTTAGATGAGATTTTATAACCTTAATAATACTACTACACATAATATGCACAAAGTTAAGGAAAGCATTTTCTAATGTGAAATAGCAAATTAAAAACAATGTTTTGAATTATGTTTTTCTTGTTAACCTAAAAGAACATATTCTGTATATGAAACTAATGGCTTCCATAGTTTGTCTTTTGAAAAAACACCTGGCCCCAAACCCATGAAGAGATTGCTCTATAAAATGTAAAAAGTGGCAAAGTCAGTTTGACATTTGCAGTTTTTCTGCATTTGAAACTTAATGCAGCTTATACAATGTAAAAGTAACCATGAGAAAAACAGTATAGTTTTGTATAACAAAATAAAACAGGAGCATTTTGCAGCACACGTCATGTAAGGCAAAATTTGGATTAGGATGTTGTAAACTTTCAAAGGTGATTCTTGTTAATAAATAAAAGCCTGTCAGACTCCTAAACACTATAGGGATGCTGGGCATAATTATCTTTAGGGAAAAATTGCCTTTGGTTCTTATTGATTGTGGCTTTTCTAATGAATACAAAGTCTGCACAGTGAATGATAAGTGATCTGTCACTCCTTTTTTCACCCTCATACAAAATAAAGCATTTACTTTTAGCTGAGATCAGGCACAACTGTGGGTTTATTTCATGTGAATAAAAGCTACATGAAGCGGCATAAAAGGCTAGTGTAACTAATAACAACCAAAATCTACAAACAAACATCCCTACTTACACAAAAACATGACTGCATTCATGTGTTACACACATGCGCAGGGAAAGCATTGCATCTTTTAACTACAGCTGAAAATTCTTTGCTTTTTTCCCCACTTAGACTCTGGTTAATGATTCAGTCAGTCTGCAAATCTGACTAACTCTTCAAAACTTCTCTTATACAGACTGTGGCAGGAGATACTGTAATTTACTAAGGAAATTTAAATATGTCACACTCATTTTTTAGACATTTGTAGCTGTTCCTTTATAATTACACCTAAGGATTCTGAAGAACCTTGGTTTGATTTTCAGTTTGCCTTCATTTGCCATTATCCATGTGTTGCCTTTCATGCTTGAATGTTTATGTGAGGAATAAAGGAAGTCTAAGAAGTAACATAGCCAGTAGTGTATTTCTGAAGAAACAATAGAAGAAAATTGCCATTTAGACATTGTATGTCTTAGAAAAAAAAGCTTTAAAATACTGATTGAGTGTTATATGAAGAAAATATTCTTTTTCTAACTAAACAGCACAGCAGTACTTTATGTACTAAAAGCAATCTGTAATGATGTTGGAGGCATATTTAATGTATCTATGCAGTAGATAGAAATGAAAAATTATTTGTAGAAAGTATATTAACATCACAGTCATAAAAATAGGCAGTACTGACAAAGAATTGCCATCCCAGATGTACTTATAGGTATGAGAGTTCATCCTGATACTTAGCTTATTGAGTCTTTTAACACTTTTCATGTTGTTTTAAATGGTTGCCTGCAAAATGTATCCTTGTTTTTAACCTAGTTGTCTTAGTTTTTAGAGCTTCATAGTAGGAAAGTGCGGGGCTAGGTCATCTGTTTTTATGAAAGGGAGAAAATACATAGATTTTGTCTTTTGGATGGAAAATTTTTATTTCCAGTGTTTCTTATCCCTTTTCCAAGGGTAAACATTTATTTAAAATAAAAGTAATCTGATCCTGTCCTGTGAAGTTCTAGTGTCATTATACAGTGTTTTGAAATGATAAGCTAGTTTCTAATGATTATGACTGCAATTCTGTGATGATTTCATCATACAAGTCCTCACCTACAGGGTATAAGTATCAACTGCAAGAGGACTTGAATGGGTGTATAGGCAGGTTTAAAAGCACTGGTTTTGCTTCTATCAACTAGAAGTTTACTATGTTAAAAAAGGAAAGTATAGTCTTTTCTGATTTGGAACCACTTTTTCACATGTTTTCAAAATCTCTGTACTTTCCCAGTTTCTTATGAACTACAGCTTAAAGTAGCAAATTAATACCCTATACACAAAGTGGTCAAATACACATAGAGTGGTGGATAAAACCGTAGATGTCACTGGTGTCATAATTCAGTATGTTATTTGTAATAACAGTACTGAAAATATTTTTGAACACGAGAATGCTTTGGAAGTTGCTGTAAAGTTGTAAAGATTCTTTCATCCTAATTTGACAGCTGTTTTCATTATTTTCACCCCAGAGGTAATGAAATGGTTGATTTATTATGTAAATGCATTTGTATTTAATGAAAACATTTGTGACTTTTACATGATTGCAATGGAAAGGATGCTCTAGTTAAGTGAGGGATCCAGATCTCAATGGCATTTTTGTATAGATGGAACTATAAATGGTTTGGGCCCTCATTTTTTGAAACCCATGCCTGAATATGCTGTGGAGATATGCATAGACATACAGATGTAAATTGGCCTCAATCATTCCTGCCATCTGTGAAAAAGTCACTTGTCACTCCCATTTGAGGAGGAAATGCATCTAGATGCCAGCCAGTTCAGACTTGCTAGAATGTATCTGACTTTGATGAGTAGTTTTCAGTTTTATACTTTTATTCTATTAAAAATCTTCTGTCTAATGTATATGTTGCTGTACACTTATTTATTTTCCCCCTTGTTCTGCTATATTCCCACATTTTTTGTCATTTGTCATCTTTTGTGTAAAGAAAAGCATAGCGTTCTCATCAGTGGTAATTATGTCTCTGCTGCTCAGAAGTGCCTTGAAGGAAGAGAGCCTTAAAAGAGAGGAGATAAGCCAATTCTTGTCTTCTCAGCATGAGACAAATGTTTGACCCAATATCCAGCCCCCCAGCTATCATACAAGCATCTTACAGACTTACAGCACAGCATTATAATATATCTCCTGCTTTGAAGCTCACCTAATGCTGGAAAAGCAGGAGAGAAATGTTGTTGATGTACTGTAGTACACTGCCTCACAGTGGGTTGCCCACCTGAAAGACCGTTTAGAAGGAATATTTCCTAGGCAGTGGCATTAGTCCAATCCCATGTGTGTGATACATGGCCCAGCATGGTGAGGGTCACGAGATTTCGACCAGGCCTACTCATGCAAAAGGGTGGCTGAACAAAAAGCAATGTACAGTGCACATTCTGTATTTAGAAGAGCTTACAAAGACCTGGAAAAGTCTTAAATTCTGTGAAGCAAATCTGGGTGTAGAATCAGAGAGATGCTGTTTGGAAAGCTCTGGTCTTCTGATACTGCAGTCCATTCTCTAGGGGCAAATAGGCTTCTACAATGTAAAACAAGGGTGCAGCTCCACAAGGAGAACTTACTATAGTTTTAATATTGTTGATGGATTACTGTGGAATTTACTGTCTCTTATATAATCTGAGTGTATTGGAATGTATTTTCTCTTGCCATTTAAAGGATTGTTTAGAAAGTTAATTTTGAATTAGTTGAAAATTTACTTTTGTCTAGCGATGTTTGTCTAGGTCTTGCTCAGACTGAAAAAAAGAAATTGTAAGTCTCTGGCTTTCAGGGTAGAAAGGTCAATCTCCTTACATCCTAAGGCACGAGTCATAAAATCACCAAGGAAGATTATATTGTGGAGTTTGATATTGGTAAATCTTCTGTTTTAATTCTTACCACTAAGAAGGATGCTGTATACTGTTGCTCCAGGTCAGAAGCATGGCAATGCACAGTTGCTGACAGCTTTGAACAGCTGAGCTCTGAAATACTGGTTAGATCCTTCTGACTTTTACTCAGTTTTGGTACCAGGCCTCAGAATTCATCAATAAATATTGGGTGTTGCTCTGCAGCCATATGTGGTAGGTTCGGGTTACAGTGGCAGATTCCCAGACATTTGTCCGTGATGTCAGGAGAAGATGGTATCAGGCGCTTTGAAAGTCCATTTCTTTTTATGTAATACTTGTGTGAGAGCCATCATACTGTACACTTTCTTGCTTGTGGATCTCTTTGGAGGAAATCCAGATACATGGAAGAAGCTATGTACTAAAATCATAGAATCATAGAATATCTCAAGTTGGAAGGGACCTATAAGGACCATTGAGTCCGACTCCCTGCTCCTTGCAGGACTACTTAAAACTAAACCATATGACTAAGAGCGTTGTCCAGACCCTCCTTGAACTCTGACAGTCTTGGTACCATAACCACTTCCCTGGGGAGCCTGTTCCAGTGACTGACAACCCTCTCAGTGAAAAACGTTTTCCTCATGTCCAGTCCGAACTTCCCCTGATACAGCTTCATTTCCTTGTGTCCTATGGCTGGTCACCAGAGAGAGGAGATTGATGCCTGCCCCTCCACTGCCCCACTTGAGGAAGTTGTAGACTGCCATGAGGTCACTCCTCAGCCTTTTCTACTCTAAGCTGAACAAACCAAGTGACCTCAGCTGCTCCTTGTAAGTCTTGCCCTCGAGACCTTTCACCACCTTGGTCACCCTCCTCTGGACACATTCTGACAGTTTGATGTCCTTATATTGAGGCTCCCAAAACGGCACACAGTACTTGAGGTGGGGCTGCACCAGTGCAGTGTAGGGTAGGACAATCACCTCCCTCGTCCAGCCAGCTATGCTGTGCTTGATGCACCCCAGGATACGGTTGGCCCTTTTGGCTGCCAGGGCACGCTGTTGACTCGTATTCAACTTGCCATCAACCCAAACTCCCAGATCTCTTTCCACAAGGATGTTCTCCATCTTCTCATCTCCCAATTTGTATGTATAACTAGAATTGCCTTGTTGCAGGTGCAGAATCTGGCACTTGCTTTTGTTAAATTTCATACGGTTGGTGATTGCCCAGCTCTCTAGTCTATCCAGATCTCTCTGTAAGGCCTCTTGACCCTGGAGGAAGTCCACAGCTCCTCCTAGTTTAGTATCGTTGGCAAACTTAATGTATGTTTGATTCCGGCATCCAGATCATTTATAAAAACATTAAAGAGCACTGGCCCTAAAGTTGAGCCCCGGGAAACCCCACTGGTGACTGGCCACCAGTCTGATGGAACCCCATTTACTATAACTTGTTGAGCCCTCATCTTGTTGTTCTTGCCTTTGAGAAGTTTGTCCTCAAAATGATAGTGAGATTTTTTTTCTATATGAAATATAAGTTGTCCTGTAATGTTACTGTATCTTGACTGCCTTTGAACAGTCAGCTGTAAATTTCATAGTATTGTAACTTAGAAAAAGCAACCAGCCTTTTTTCTCCATGCCTAAACCAGCAATAAAATTAGTAAAAACATGATGAGTGAAACTATAACAACTTTCATTTTTAGAGTATCTTCCATTTGCCTACGCTAGCCCACTGATGAACATTGGTACCAATATTGCCGCTAAAGTTCACATGACCCCAACTTGAAACGTACATGCATAAACAAGAGTTTACAGCCTAAAAAAGACAACATGTATTATGGATATATGTGTAAGTTACCATGGCTCAGCTGCATGCTTGATCAGCTGCTCTGTCATAGTTACCCATGACTAAAAGCTTTTGTCTGTGAGGTTTTAATAAAGAAGTAAGAGACTGTAGGTTACTTTGCACCAAAACATCACCACAGTCTCTGTCTTACAAACTGTGTTTCCAACCTTCTGCTCTACATTTCTTTGATTCTTCTGCCATTTCCTTCCTCTTCCATCAAACCTTCTTTTCTGTTTTTTTAAAAAGCTCTGTATACTATAATACATAAGTATGTTTTGTGATACAATTCTTGTGGGCTGGGAAAGTGGGGATTTTTGAAAGGCAAGCTATTAATTTCATGTACTTGTCTACAAGCAATCTTTACACTGACAATCCTACATCTTCCAATTTAACAGTCACATATGGAGGTTTAATACAAAAAGAAAAAAGGGCTCCTGTTCAGAAAAATAATAGGAGGAACAACTACGAAAACAGGCAGTGTTGCTGTTTTCTGGGAAGATGTACTTAGCACTGGTGACAGAATAGAAGGGAAGTAGTCAGCTCTCTTTTCCTTGGGATTATTAAACAGGCAGTGGGTTTGCTGATGCAAAAACTGGTCTTATTCATACCAGTTCAGATAGTTATGTTAATGAGGCTCTTTGGTTAATGGACCTGCTAGTCTTTAATGGACCTATCTTTGGCTCCACAACTGGTCATTCTTTTTTCTGTTATGCTCCTGCCATATATCTTTATAGCTTAATTCATGTATGTTTTGTATGATCTAGAATATTGCTTCATGTGATTAATTTTGTGCTCCCATCCATCTGAGTAATCAAGCCATAACATCACTATCCATATGGATGCTTCTTGTATGGATACCATATCTACCTAATGGGCTGCCTTCCCATGTGGGGAAGGCAATGATTCCATGTACTGTATGTAACAAAATAGGTACATGTTTTTTACATGTTTACTACTCAGTTTGGCTGAGTAGTTAAAATGAATAGAAAATGATAGTATTCTCCAGCTATAATGCAGGTCTTCTACTAAATTTAACACTGCAATATTTTGTAAAAAAAATGTGCTTATTAAAAAGCTAGATAATGACTTTATAACCCCTGAAAATGTAAATGCTTCATTATACCTATGCATTTTTAGCATTTCATTATTACTTTGCCTTAAAGGATCCCTACAATCTCAAAAGGTCATTTTACCTTATTCAATTTCACATTAATTAAAATATTAACATCTGTAAAATCTCAGGCAGTGACTGTGTGCAGTCTTCTATAGATGCTAGTATATGTCTTTTATTGTGTGTCTTGTTTTCTTTTATGCAGTGAAGTTTCCTGACACATTCTGATACTTATTTTAGTTCTTTTCTTTCTGTTATGCAGCTAGCATTTCATATGCACAAGAGGAAGCCAAAGGCAGCTGAGGGATACAACTGGGAGTATCAGTTGGTATGAAAAAGAGTACAGCCAAGGGGGGCAGGTGACCTGGCTTCTCAGTTCATTCCCAGGTTGCAGCCCAGTGATGATGTTCAGTTGGGATCTTTTTTACAGTAATTCAACGATTTCCCTCTAAGGCAAAACTTAAGCATTGTTCTGGAGCTAATTTATTTCAAAAACTGCTCCCACTAGGCAAAATGGATGACACAATTACTTATGACTTTTTTAATCCCACACAATTTTCTAATACTATTTAAGTAGGTCTCTTACCCTGTGTGTAATGTGATGCAATATCCCAGTTCAGCTTCCCTGGTGTTTGTTTTTTCCGTTGTGTGCTTCTGTGGATCCAGGATGAAATATGTTTTTCTTTTTAAGGTGCATCTTTTGATATACCAATTAGAAACTGCTTACACAGTTGTGTTTGTTAGGTCATGTGATGAAAGTCTGGCAACTCCTAATGAATTTGACACAATGGAGAAAGAATAGTCTGACAAATAGCAGAACTGCAAAGGAATATTCAATCTTGTATCTTCTACCTACATCAGAATTAAGTGTAACTGCAGCCATAGAATTTGCCTACAGTCAGGGCCATGTATAAAAGCATGCACATGAAAATCTAGTGTGATCTACTAAGGCTTTATTCACACATCTTTTGACTGCCACTGTGCTGACTAAGAAGGTTACTTCCCCTAGTACCTCATTATTGCACTTCTGTCAGAGGTTATCACAGGTGACTCTGCCAGCTGAGCTGCTCCTGTGCATGGCTCCCAATCTGTTTTGCTTGAAATGAATGGGTGTGGTGAAGGTCTATTATTTTAACAGTTTTAACTTTTTTTACTAAAGAGGGTCAGGGATTGCTCATAGGAGCAATGATGTGGGTAAAACTGTCAGGGCAATAATTTCTAACATCAGAGTAATAATGAGCCTCTATAAAAGTGATTGTAATCTTTTCAGTGGACACTGCCAGAACTGGAAGATTTGTCAATGGCCTTATGTGCATTGAACTTACACCACTGATTTTTTAGTCTTTTCACGTTGCTATATAGATATGACCTTAGGTTCATATATATGTTGCCTGTTTGGATGTTGTTTCTGTTATCTATGGTCAGTATTCAGCTAAATGAAAATATTCACAGACTTGTGGGTCAGTAGACCTTTTTTTACCCCGGTTTAACTTTATCTGTTTTACCTTCATGCTGGAGCTGCTCTGAGGGCTCTGTGCTGATTCAGAGTCAAGTCCCCTGTTCTGTCTAAAGATGTGCAATTTATTTTTAAAATAACAAGAGTAATCACTACGCAAAAATGCTCAGGGTCTGGTTTAGTTCAAAACCCACCAAAACCAGTAAGATCAGTTCTAACAGCTCTTGTATGGCTAACCTCAGCATTTTGTCTGAGAATGTTTTGATTTCTAAGACTTAACACACTCCCTCTTTTTTCTCTCTTTTATACATTTTGCTGGGAAATGCCTTATTTTTTATGGTAGTAAATTAATATGGAGGAGGAGAGGGTTTCTAAAGATGGCAAGATTCTGGGTCATTCTAATCACACGCCATTCCTTTTGTGAATTCAGTTTCACTCTTTTCCGATAGACATCTACATTAAAGTAAATAAACATTGGTTGAGCTAAGTAGATAATAATAGGTGATTTAGAATTGGCTTAAAGCATTATAAATCCCCATGTTTTCATTATAAATTATGAATAGTTTTATTTTTAAAATGTTGGCATGTATGCTTTCTTTATCTGTTGCATTATCACTTGGTATGTCATTGACTTATAAATTAGGAGGAATATTGTCAGTATAGCAAAAAATTGTACCAATACCAGTTTGAAAAAAAAATCAATGCAAAACAGTTTACCACTTAGCCATAGTTTTTTAAAATTAAAGTTAGTTTAGAAGAGTGTGTACTGTGAAATCCATCAAATATTGGACCAGACTTTGTCCTAATTCCCAGCAATAGAACTTCACGGCAGGACTATATTTTAGTGGTGTGTTACAAAAGTGATTGTCAAAGTACAGGAGACCGAATATAGACACTACTTTGGCTGAACTACAAATTTGTACATACTTATTGATCGTCAGTAAGTTTGTCTTGTTAGAGTTATTACTTACATATGTGATTTTGTTTACATACCTAGAGTGGGTTTTCAGAAGGACTTCCCATAATAATGAAAGGGAGAAGGGTGTTTGTCTAGGCGTTTGCCTGGCTGAGCTTGTGCAGAAAATGTTGTTTAAAAGCTGTAGGGAATGTATTGTGTTGTTAATGATGTTAGGGGACTCCCAGTGTCTTGGCTAGATGTGTATTATTTCTATTTGACCATTTTGTTCAATTTTAATCCCTCAGAAAGGGGGAAAATGAAACTGCTTGATTAAAAGTGCCCATGGTCATCTCTGATAGTTTTGTGGAAAATGTTTTCTCTAAATGTTCTGAAAGACAATGGGAAAATGATCCAATTATCAATCACACCATGTGTAGGGAGGAAAGTGTTTTGAGAAACATTAAAATTACATTTCTTTTTAAAATATGAACATACAGAAATTGGTATCAGTCCTTAAACTACAGCATACACACCATTTAAAATGCGTACATTTATTGAGGGAAATTACATTAGCAGGCAACATCTGCACGTTAAAAGTGGAATTCTGTATGACACTGACTGGGTAGAAATACTGTGGCTACTTGTGCACAATACAGCATCATCAATAAGCTTTAGATAGAGTGGTTTGTGAAAAAAATTAGATGTTTGAGAAAGGTTTCAAAACCAGAAAATTGAAAGTTTTTTCTCATTGACACTTTTCCTTCTGTTCTTTTTGTAAAATCTTCTTAGTGTTCCCACTGGTACATTAGGACACAAAGCAATTATGAAAAGCAAAAAGAAATCCTTAGTTTATTGGCTAAATTTGGAAAGAATTTTTGACATGGCTGACCATCCTTCAAATAAGGATGTCAGAGTGCAGAGGTCAGGGTATAGAAGCCTTGGGATATCAAAAGGTAGTGAGAAGAATGGCTGGGATTTCCAGCAGCCTAAGAGTGCTCTTTTGTCTCTAGTGGTCACTTGTCGAGGATGATGCCTGTGGACATCAAAGAAATGTCTAAACAGTGTTATCTAGGCCTGTCCTTTGCCCCCTGCCATGTAATGGGCCTCTTTTCAGGAAAACACTGGGAAAGCTGAGAAAGCGAGTTGTCCTATGCTAGTACTATTAATTCAGCAAGAAAGCGGATCAATAACATTTGCAATAACCAGTAAAACAATCTGTTAGTTTCTAAAAATGCAGATTAGTCAAGCCTGTAAATTATACACTGCACATTGAAGAATCAATTATAATGTTTTTTCATAATGTATCTGTAATGAGACCTTATTCTAAAGAATTCCTTTTCTGCCTGCTTTGACATAGCATGGAGAACTGTTCTGAGAAAAAGAAACAAAAACCCCACCTTCCTTCAACACTTGCAAATAAGGTTGTGGGTTTTTTATTCATGGGTTGCATGTAATGAGGTATTTTTAAAGTAAAAAAAAGAGCTGATATTTGATGCAATTCATGCTTAAAACATTGACTTTGATGTCTGGAAGAGTTATGCCATAATTTTCAAGATGCATTGCTTTCCTCATCAACAAATAAGTTACAATATCAAAACAAAGCCTGTACCCAATATAGTTCAGCTCCTGTATTGCCTATTCACCCTTTTTGTACAGTGGTGAAGGAATAACCACTGCTAGCTGTTTCTTTGTGCTAAATGCAATAAAAAAATCTATTCTGAAAAAGTTACGAGACATGAAGTTTATTATGAGTATTTTCTAATATTGCCCATGTGCAAAAGCAAAAAATATTGCTTGCTCCTTGTTGTTGAATTTCTTTTTAGAGATCAGAGCTCTTTAAATCCCCAATTTTGCAAAGAGATATTGGAAGTTTTAGTGGTGAACAACCAGGGTAATAGTCTGGGGCCCCAGCCATGTGAGAGGTCATAAGCCTAAAATAGGTAGCAAAAGAGAAGTCAGAGTAGAAATGAGCCTGTGCTTGTGATTCCTGTGAATCTAACTCTGGGGTTTTTTGTTGATTTAGAAGCAGTGATAGTGCCTGTGTCATTATGCAATAGTGCTGTCATTCTTGAACTAAGTAGACACAATGTAAAATACATTCTTTGCAGGATTGAGGGCTAAGTAGAATTTCTGGTTGTGGATCAGTCTCTATGAATATTTGATAAATATTTTTAGGATTAGCTTTTAGGATTCATTGCTGTGCACATTTTGCTTAGAGTATGTTATTAATTAGACTATGCTTGAAATCTTTACTAATAAATTAGGCAACATCAATATATATAATTGCATTATTGTCATAAGAAAACTATATGAATTTAATATAAGATACTTAAGGCAAATGGTAATGTAAATATCAAAAATAAAACAAACGTGGTCGAATCAGTGACACTTTCTTAAAAGCAGGAAATTGGAGCTGGGATTTGTCAGTACATAGTTGTGTGACATCTCTAAATGGAGCTAAAAATGTAAGTGCAATATGTTTTCAAAAGTCTGAAATTAAACTGTTTAAGAAGAATGTGTTTCTCTACTGTATTTCATTTCATTGTAATCTAGGACTGAAGGGAAAACTTTGATATAAATGTACAAGTTAACTTTAACTAGAAGAACATGTATAATAGTAACACTTGCTACACTAAACTTAATAACAAGTAACAGATGTGCTGGGATAATTGTTATTTATTTGGACGGATATTACACTTGAAAACTGATATTTTGGGCTGCTAGATGACTCACTATTACTTACCTTCCTATTTCCTCATCTAGTAAAGAAGTTGAAGAGCTGCAGATTTGCTAGCGTGCCTGATTGACCCCAGAGAAGCTAGAGGGTTATATTCATTTTCATTGCTACACTGAGAGTCCAAAGTAAATGCTTTTCACTTTCAGAGTATGGATCTTGAATACTAATGCTGCAGCATGCGTATTCTATAGTTAATATGTTTTATAATATATAATATGATTACTTTTAGAAAAAGATGGAGAACAAAGTATTGCACCTCCTATAATATTTTGTCATTTTTCTTAATACACCTGCATTTTTTCTTGTCATAGTTGCATCCTGATTTTGCAAACATCTCTGTCCCTAACTTTACACAAGAGAACATTTCCAATGAGTGAAGGACAAACTCCACATAAAAAGGGAGTGTTTACAGAAGTGAGATCCTGATCCTATGTTAAATGCTGATCCTATGGCTAAATAGATGAATTTAAATTTTTTTCAGAAGTGATACATGTCTTCAGGTGTCATATTTCAGCAGTGGCTTAGATAACAGATTTAGCTAATGAACAGGTCAATGCTGCTTGCCAGCTGAAGGCATATTCTGTTGTGTCACGAATGCATAATTTACAGGTAACAATAAGAAGACAGAAGTCAAGGAAATGAGAAAAATGTAATTTCTGTCATAAAGATTTCCAGACCACCTTTGAGGTTTACAGAATGTAATGAAAGATAAGAAATTGTACTAGAAATACTTACTAAGGGCTCTGACAGGGTCCCCACAATGTCCTTCTCTCTAAATTGGAGAGATACAGATTTGATGGGTGGACTGTTTGGTGGATGAGGAATTGGTTGGATGGTCATATCCAAAGGATAGTGGTCAATGGCTCAATGTCCAGATGGAGATCAGTGACAAGTGGTGTCCTTCAGGGATCTGTATTGGGACCACTACTGTTCAATATCTTCATCAATGACGGGGACAGTGGGATCGAGTGCACCCTCAGCAGGTTTGCAGATGACACCAAGCTGAGTGGTGCGGTTGACACACCTGAGGGATGGGATGTCATCCAGAGGGACCTGGACAAGCTCAAGAACTGGGCCCACGTGAACCTCATGAGGTTCAACAAGGCCAAGTGCAAGGTCCTGCACATGGTTCGGGGCAACCTCCGGTATCAATACAGACTGGGGGATGAAGGGATTGAGAGCAGCCCTTGGAGGTACTGGTGGGTGATCCAGCTGGCCATGACGTGGCAATGTGCGCTCGCAGCCCAGAGAGCCAACTGTATCCTGGGCTGCATCAAAAGCAGCGTGGCCAGCAGGTCGAGGGAGGGGATTCTGCCCCTCTGCTCCGCTCTGGTGAGACCCCACCTGCAGTCCTGCCTTCAGCTCTGGGGTCCTCAGCACAGGAAGGACAGGGACCTGTTGGAGTGGGTCCAGAGGAAGGCCACAAAAATGATCAGAGGGATGGAACACGTCTCCTATGAGGACAGGCTGAGAGAGTTGGGGTTGTTCAGCCTGGAGAAGGGAAGGCTCTGGGGAGACCTTATTGCGGCCTTTCAGTATATAAAGGGGGCTTATAAGAAAGATGGGGACAAACTTTTCAGCAGAGCTTGTTGCAATAGGACAAGGGGTAATGGTTTCAAACTAAAAGAGGGTACATTTAGACTAGATACAAGGAATAAATTTTTTACAATGAAGGTGGTGAAACATTGGAACAGGTTGTCCAGAGAGGTGGTAGATGCCCCATCCCTGGAGGTGTTCAAGGCCAGGTTGGACGGGGCTCTGAGCAACCTGATCTAGTTGAAGATGTCGCTGCTCATTGCAGGGGGTTGGATTAGATGATCTTTAAAGGTGCCTTCCAATCCAAACTATTCTATGATTATATGATTCACAATTTTTCCTAATAAAAGAAGTAGCTAGCCACTGAAATTATGCAACAAATCTAAAATGAAGAAATGGGTTGCTTTTATTATTTCTTCTCTTCTGTTTTTTGTGTTTGGCTTCCCATGCTTCTCCATAGCACTGTCTTATGCATATGCTTGTTTTTGTCCTGAGAGAATGGTTTAAATCTTACTTCTGAACTATGTCACATATAAAAAAATGGGTGTGTATGATATGGTGCAATTAGATTAAATTGTTAAACTTAAATTTTACAGTAATTTCTGAAAAAAGGTCTCCTATGGTGTTTAGCAAGCTTTTGCTCTAACAGTCTTTCAGAAGAGAGTTTTGATGGTGGGTAACTAGAGATGTATTGATGTCTGAGATCTTAAATTCTGTCACAAATTTATCTGAAAGAGTGAGATGGGAACCCTGCTACGTACCATGGGAGAGTGCTCAGGAATTTGAGTAATCTGAAAAGAAGTGAAAAGTAAATGCTGCTGGATAATACAGGTTTCATGCTCAGAGAAGTTGCAGCCTAAGTTCAGATGACATTTTGCAGCAACCTGTATCAGCTCCCCTGCAAAAAAAGAGATTCTTACCTTTAATTGCTATATTTTAAAATGAGGCTTGTTATTACTTAGCTGGTTAGATGCTTGAAATAATTTTAAGTTAAAATGAAATTAAAATAACTCTCTTACTATGCCAGGAAAAACATAAAAGCAGGCTTAATGTAGTTTAATTAAAGAAATTTCTCAGGCCATTTTGTCATCATACAGCTTTTTATTCTTTTTAATGTATGATGAATCACCTGTCTAGTCTGACTTGCCTCAAAAAATGAAGAGCTAGCATTGTACAGTCAGTTCTCATTGATACTGCATAATGATGGGACAGAGTAACAGACGTAAAGTAAAAGCAGTTTAAAATAAGCAAACTAATAAGAATACACATGAAAAACATGAACCTGTTTGTAAGGAGAATGGGAATAGCCTGAAGAAATTTGCTGCTGAGTGGCCTGAGCAGTGCATCACCCTCCATGGTGTTGCGCGTAATCAAAGGCATGGAATGAAGACAAAACTTAAATCACAGTTTGGACAATCCACCCACAGAAAATCAGGAGTTGATGTAGAAGCTTTACTAATATGAGGAAGGCAGATACTCAACTTGCTTATGTATTTGCTTAGTCTATGTAGTTTAAAGGTAAAGAAAATTATGTCTCTTCTTACAGTTGCACAGGTATATGTGCAGCTGCAATATAACCAGAATAGCGCCTCTGGGTCTGCAACACGGTCTCAAAATGCAACTTTCTTAATCTTTCATAACAATGATAATTTTAAAGCCTAATGGTGTGTAAGTGTCAGTATTAGCTATTTCATTGCTGAATATTTCATTTCTTGGAGAGGAGAAGTAAGTGGAAGTGGAGTGTGTTTATCACTTTCGGGAAGGGCATTTAGAGAGAACAGTTTTTAAAAGACAGTGAATAGAAAAGAAATCAAAGAGTGTAGGATGAAGAAGAGAAAACTGTGACCAGGAGGCACATGGACTTGAAGGCAGAGTCTGCAGTGCCAAATAAAATGGCTTGTGGTGAGTGAGAGCACTGGAACTTCTGATTAGAGTGGTTCCTGGTACCGTTTTGGCCTGTGGCAGTTAACAGTCTTCCAGAGAGTACCTGAGCTGGGAATGGCATGCATCAGGGACTGTTCCCAATGTGCATGGACCTCACATACTGTCCCAGCAGGCTTTTTCCCACTAAAACATTTTCGCAGCCCTTCAGGTTCATTTTGTGAAAGCATCACTATGATGACTTGCAACACAGCACTGGCATTGATTAAAATTCTGTCTCGAACCACACATAATGGTTATGTCTACAAAGGCATATAGGGCACTACATGTATCAAAGAAAGCTAGCATGGGCATGCCACAGAATGACCTGCGGCCTGGTTTTATTTAGCAATATAGACATAGCAAAGGAATGACATTCCCTGTTTGGATGTAGCTGATAAATGGATGGGGTTGCTGTGAAACTGCAACCTCACATGAGTGGGAGTGCCTACCTTATTGAGTAGCGCTAATGACAGGGGGTTCATCTGTATGGGTCTTCCAATAAACTGATTTCTACGCAGTCTACCACTAAGGACTGTTGAATGTGACTTATAAGGAAAAAGTGACTAATAGGAATAACTAAAAGTTGTATTACTGCACAAAGGGCATATTTTGTCTTTGCCTTTTGTGCAAAATTCTTGTGAGGTCATGCAAGTAGAGCAATCAATGTCAACTGATGAAGGAAACTACTGTATAAAGAAGTGTCACGTTATGCACTGGTAACTGAGCCTCAGCCTGAGGACACATAACACTATGTGTGTGTATGTGTTGATATGTGTGTATGTACAGGTAGTGCCTACCCACCTGATTTATTTTATCCTTCACTAGAATATAGCTATTGCTTAAAAAGAGCTTAATAGCATACTAGGACACTGTTGTCTGAAGAAATTAAGGTGATAAGCAGAATTTATTCGAAAGAAGCAAAGCTTCAGAATTGCTTATAAAGTAAAAAGTTTTATAAAGCTCTAGTTTGGTAAAGAATAAGCACCTTAAAGGGAAGATGCTATTCATATAGTATATGGACAGTTAATTGAATGCAGAAGATCATGAGGAAAAGATAATATACTATTTCTAAGTCCATAATGTCAAGAACTGAAAGAAGTTACCTGTCAGAGTGTTAGAAGAAAAGGAAGGACTTTGACAACAGAATTCTAGTAGAGGTATGGTTTGCAATTTGAACCAGTTATTCCTCCCTTTTCTTCTTCACATTTTTTGGCACAGGAGACAATGAAGAAAAGTAGTATTTCTAGCTGAAAGTGTTCTGGGCCCTTCCCTTGTGAGCTTGACTCATACTCTTCTTTAGCCAGAGATAATGTTCCTGAGTCTTAGCTTGTAGACAAGCAACAGTTACAATGATTATTCCTCAGTACTTATGGAGAAGTTTCCCTACATAGGGTAAATTCTTTAGAATTCTTCATATATGGTTCATCCCATATTCTGTCATAGAGCTACTGTTTGGGTACTTTTAATATAATGTTTTTCTTTATTCTTCAAAAGTTAAGTTCTAATGCCATGCTGTTTCCTGAAAGCCATGTTACAGTGTTTACAAAATAGGCAGTACTTTGGGATACAAGGCATTTCCAAGAAAAATTTTCACTATGTTTTCAGTAATTAAGTAGAATTATGTGTATTTTACAGTGAAAAAACATATATATAGTTTTAGAAAACAAAAGCTGAGATCATAACATTAATGTATTAAGATGTGTTATAACAAATTAGGAAAATTTTAAGCCTCCCAAAATCAGAGATATGGGACAAAGTAGTGGGACCAAGGTGCCCTGTGGTGGGCAGATGAAGTGACCTGCTCAGAATCAAAGAAGATTGTAATTTTCAAAGTTTGAATTAGAAGTTTAAAGCTGTTGCCTGCTGACCTTGTGCTAACATTTCTGAATGCGTCTTCCTCATGCTTGCAAATTATACCATAAAGCTAAGATAGATCTTTCTGAAAGAGGCTTTATCAAATGTCTAGGGAAAAGACTGTCTTTTATACGAAATATTTACCGCTATTGAACAAATCATATGTGTGTGTAAAATACACTGGATGCATAATTACAGGGAAAATGGATGCTGGCAAATGTGAAAGAGCCACCCCTTTAAGCAAAGAATTTTGCTCTTATACAAATTACAGGATAAATGGATGCTGGCAGATGTGGAAGAGTCAGCCCTTTAAGGCAAGAATTTTGCTGTTACATAAAAGCTTGTTCCTAACATGTCAGTCGGTGCAATACGTCCAGTTGTAGTGTTTCAGACATACAATTTTGTACTGTTCGTGCTGTCTTTTTAAAGTGCTATTCCATTCTTTCATCTAGTCACATGAACTCTGTTCTTTTAAATCTTTCTTGATCATGAGAGATTGTTCTCTGCTGCAGGGACAAAGTACGATGGATAATACTCAAATGTGAGAGCAATGCCCCACTTTTTTGAAAAATATGAGGCACTTTCAACCAACTGAAATAATGGCATTAAAAGTAATATAAATGAGTGTCCTAATTTTTATACTTGAAGATACAGTGAATTATCTGTCCTTATGTACCCTTGATGTGCCAGTCATGATTTTGTAGACTTCTAGCATATGCCTCTAAGTCACCTATTTTCTGTTCTGGAGAAACCCAGCCAACTAGATAGTCCCGAAGCTTGTTAATCCTGTTGGTCTTCCTTCTTGTCTTGCTTTGAAACTTTTCAAGTTCTACTATGTCTTTTTTGACACAGTGGACCCAAAGTGCACACAGTGCACTCCAGTACAAGCAGATTATGGATTTATCCAGTGGCATAATCATGTTCTGTGTTTTTCTCTTGGCTCCTTTTCTCTTAATTTTTAAAATCTGATTTGCTTTTTGCTTGCTCTTGGAAACAAAAAAATTTCAAATGTTCGAAATTACTAAGAAAGTCACTTAATACACTGCTGAGGTTGCTTTTCTCAACCAAGACACTGAAGTTCTAGGCCATTTTTTACTATAGAAGTATAAAATAATTCCAGGTACAAAGAAGTAATTCTTAATAGCTGTTTTCTTTGACCACTATAATTACAAATATAAACCCCATAATCATTAGGATTGTACAACACATATGTACAATAGAGAGGGAGAGAATGTAATTGTCATTATGTAATATATAATTGACATTGTGCTGTCCTAAGATTCTTATGGTAAAAAAAATTACTACTTGTAATTTGTATTCCTTTTTGTATAGATTTATTGTTCTGGATTGCCTCTCCTACTAATAATTTTTGTGAATGTATCATATAACATGCAATAATGATTTCAAACCAGAGCGAGACAAAATGTCAAACAGGGCAAAAATGTCATAATGACAGTGTTCTTCCTCTTCAGCTTCCTTTCTGTAGTATGAGGTGTCGAAAAATGGTAAAGATTTTAACATTGCTTTCAGCATAATGTCAGAAATCACACATCTGTCAAACTGAGTTCTAATTTTATTGACGAATTTAATATCATTCTGGCAGACTTGAGTCCAGAATTGCTTTTTGGTAAATTCTGAGGATAAATGAGCAAACGTTGTACTTAATCATGTCATTTTATAATAAATGCTTGCTTTTTAAAAATTTTACTTCTTTTTCCAAAAGTCAACAGCATCATATATAGTTGCTCTGCTATTTCAGCACCAAATTTTGGATGCGTAGAATGTTAGGCTAAAATAGATTTTGTAGGACCTTTGCCTTTTTCAATTTGACACTCAGTATTCTTTTAAAAGCTAAGTTTTGAGGCCTTGGAAACCGCACTAAAATTTATATGGTGATAGCATAATGAAAGTATTTTCATATTGTTCATACTATGTTCACAGCTGATAACTTTTATGTTCTCGGTTGAAAAGCACAATGATGTTAATATATGAGAAAACGATGCAAAAATCATTCCTTTGTATTTTTTGCTTGGGGTCAGTTGATAGACTAAACTTGTTTAAATGGCTGTGCTGTTTTGAATTAGGTATAATAAAACTTACAGTAGTGATGAATTAAATCTCAAGAACAGGATGTGAAAAAAAGATCCAAAGTTTGTAAAATAGTATTCATAGCGCCTCCAAATAACTGCCTCTCATTTTTATGTAATGAAAAAACAGAGGCAGCTGGATTCCCGGTCTGCTAATACTATTTTATGCTATTTGCAAATATTAGACCTGTTTTCATTTTTTTTAAATGTTAGAAAAATCACTATGTACAAGCAACTTCACTGTCAGCTACAGAACTTTCCTAGGTAATGAGGTAGATACTATAAAACTGGTTCATGCAATGTGAAATTTAAATAAATGTGGAATCCTTTATACTTGTCTTCTGGTTCTTCCATTTTTTAGCACACAGTTATGTAAAATTGACCATATCTGTGTTATCTGGTCTTGTCATATATCTAGGGAAAGGGAAGAAGATATTTCAGTAGGGCTGGAGGAGGCAGGCTGAACTGAGTTCTGCTTAACCTTCATTTTTTACTATTACTAGAACCAACAGCTGGGTCTCCATCTGCTAGAATTTACTCTGCAGAAGAGTTGTGAGTACGACATTTTCGCAACCTTTCTGAACTCATATGTAAAGATATTTGCTTTTGGGCTTGATTCTGGTGGGTGCTATTCTGCTGTGGGTTTACAGGCCTTACCAAAAGGCAGCTAGTATTAAGATTGTTCACAAGCAGCCCTACAGATCATGGATGCAGAGGGAGTCAGAATTTGTGTTCTCCAATTTATATCCTGTTTCTTATGTTGAAACTTGTTCCATAGCCTTCCAGATGCAAGTGAAAGCAAATTTAGCTGCTTACTCACCTTTCCTTGGATGAAAACAAGCATTTGTTTCTTAGTTGCTTGATACTGACATTTTTAATAGAGTCTGAGTAATTTTCAAAGGAGTAGTATTCAAAGAGTCTGTTGTTATCTTGCCTGTCTACCTGAGTACCTAAAACCTACTGTGAGCTTATGACTGCGGCATTTCAGCATATTTGGATTATTGGCCTATTCAATTTTATTCCACAGGTAGCTCCCCATTATACAAGATAATGTGGGGCTGGGATACCTGGGTGATAAGAAGTTAATATGGAGACTGCAGTGCTGGCTAACACAGTGTAGTATCAACTAGAATAGTTCTGTATTGACTCTCAGTTCAGCAGGACCTATCTGTACAACCCATAGTAGAGGAATAGACCTGGAAGACTGTAGCATAGCTGTGGTTACATGGCCTATACTTAACCTGATAGATTGTATGAGATCTAAGTTGGCTTTGCTTGGAGCCACACTGAGAGCCTCTGTATCTCCAGCATAGCTAACACCCAAAACAGGTAACACTTGCATGGATGTTTGAGAGTTGCTAATCTTTTGACATTGTGTTTTGTATTGTTTCAACATTACATTGTTGCAGTACTGTTAACATTTTTAGATGTGAGTAATTTTCAGCGTAAAAATTTGCAGGATCTATTCTCTTTGCTAGTGGAGCCACATGACTGATAACTATGAGAGCTTGGCAAACCAGAGGAATAACATGCTAGCTGTATAACTAACTAAATGCATTATAGAGGAGAACCTTTTCTTACATTTCTGTAACACTTATAGAAAGTTTGATATGATGCTGAATTGTCACTGAAATGTACAATATTTTAAGGAATGAATATAATCAGAAATTCTGGTTAACTTCTGAGGTCATTCATAAAAAGGTTGAAAACAATGTCAGGTTTGACCAAAGCCTGTTGATCTCACTGGATTTTGATTTCTACTCTTATTGCAGATCGATTAAGAAACCCTAGAGGAAGATAACAGGAGATGGGAAAGCTGTTTGCTTTATTTTTCCTCACCTAAAGGTTACAATAATTTAGAAGTTACAGGGAATTTCTAGCACCATTTGCCTAAATAAGGAAAAAATCTACATTTTATGGAAAACTTATTTCAAAGATTGTTTCTACATGGCCATATCATTAGGCTTTCCAAGTAGAATTACAGAAATTGAAGGATTAACTCCTCTACACCCTCCAAAATCCACACAGCTACCTGCATTTAAACTAAATAGGTAAATATTTAATAAGGTGCTAGAACAGATGACGATCCAGTACAGAGAGGTATGCCAGGAGAGCTGCATTCAGATCTGAGCTTTCTCACAGTTCCTGTATGACTTTGATTGAAATATTTGAACTCAGACTCTTAAGAGTATATAAATAACATTACTTGCCATGGATTTCAGTTGTAATTAGGGATACAGATGCCCATGGGAGCTATGCTAATATCACTTCAGACCATAATTTCCCATCAGTAAAATGGAGGAAGAACATAACCTTACTTCCCTGTGGTTATCCAAGGGTGATGTTATTAACCACTGAAGTATGCAGGAATTGTGATACACAATCCATGATCTGAAGAAAGAGAAATTGGAGATTCTTGTGCTTCTCAAAACTAAGAAAGCACAGGTTTTTATTTAGCTGAGATTGAAAACTATGCTGTTGTGCTCATTCTCAGTTAATGCATCCAATATGCAGCACTAAGTTCTTTAGTATCAATCAAGTGACCAGATGATAGAATTCTTAAGAAAAATGTATATGAAACCATGGTAAACTAAAGAGATTAAAACTCTAATTAGATTCCTAGTAATTAAAGTAAGAGGGTCTGATAGAAAGTTGTGCTGTAGTAGAACAGTTGTGTGTGTAGTTGTGCTGTGGTATATTTGTTTTTCTTAGAAGCAGATATATGTATTCCTCTCTGATTCATTGAATATCGAAAAAAGCTATCCATTGGTACACATGGACATGATTCCTTCCCAAGAGTATATAGGGGTTGGGAACGTATATAAATGGCAGATTGGGAAACAGGTACAAAATATGGCAATGACAGTGGAAATTGTATAAGTATCCTTAATAGTTTGCAGCAGAATAGGACCATCGCTGTCTTTGCGGTTGGAGATAGGTAGTGGGTTAATGCAAGCGTATCAAATCACACACGCTGAGCACAAGATTTGTTCGATTAGTTTCAGTTCACATTCGCAACAGAATGCAATGTGTCTGTTCCCCAGGTATAAGATGGTGCCACATCTTGTCTCCTGACCCAATGTACCATACGGTGTCCTGCATCACATGGCTTGGCATATGAGGTGTTTAACAATGAGAACGAAGAAAGTTGAGAGTTCTTAAGAGTTCTTTTTCTAAGCACTCAAATGGATGTTACTCAGCGTAGAGGTTCGGAGGTTTTTCTGCCAGTACGACAATTACTAGAGATGAAGGAACACTCTTAAGGAAGTGTTTTGGAGAGTTAGAGCCATTAATAGCTACAGAAGTATCAGTCAGGCTGTAGCTTTGAAGTTTTTAAAAAATAGTCTTTGAACATTCATTTAAGATTTTTACACAGGTACAGCATGACTGAACAAGTACTGGGTGCTTTTGTGCAGTGCATGAATAAAAATGGAATGTGGGTGAGATACGAAAGCAGCAACAGTTTCGGTTACCGTTAAGAGCAACGAAGAAACAGTTGAGACACTCTGAAATGTTCCTGTTGTGCACTGAGAAAATGAAGGCTTTTTCTGGCATAGGTTTTACCAGTTGTAAAACAATGTGTCTAATTAATAATGCATTCTATTGAAAGGGAATGGGAGGTTTGCTTCAGTATGATTCATCATTGTCTGTTGCAGCAATTAAGTCTGTTGCTTGCCTTAAGGTCAGCATGACCCTGTTTATTTTAATTTTTCGGTCTTGAGGGTCTGTGCACTTTATGTTTAAGGAGGCATTAGCAAGAGATGGCAATTTATTGGTTTCTCTAGTTTTTGGCAAGTGTGTATTTCCTTTCATGTTTTTATTTTTTTTTTCTTCTCATTCATCATTGAAGCACTTGGTTGCTTTATAAAGCTTAATTGATCATTTATTTTACTCTTTAATAACAAATATTTCTTAGAAATTTTAAAAACATGTACTATCGTGGTTAAGATCCTTGTCAATTCAGTGATATGAAGAACAAAAGTACTTGTATTATTTTAAATACAAAGCATTATTTTAAAAAGGTTCTTATCTGTCTTTAATACACTTTCATATGAAAGACAGACCTATTCCAGCTACCCGCTCACTTTATAAATAGCAGTTCGCTACACTTACTTCCTCAGTTTCCTTCACATTTGTTAGTATTTCACAGTAGATGCCTGCACATTATTTTGCAACTCTCCTCAATATCTTTTTTAAAACTCCTGTTTCTTTAATACCTACAAAAACTGAAGAGTAGTCTCCTGACATGTTTTTTCTGGCAGCGTGATTGGAATATCTTGCAGTCTTGTTCTTTGCACCTTAGAGAAGTGATATTATCCCCAATTTACAGTCAAACAGTGGAAGGACATTGAGGTTACAGAAAAAAATAAAAAAAAAAAAACCACAAAAGAAAAAGAAAAAATACAGGCAAAGGACTTAGAAGAATTTACACAGAATATCTCAAACTGAAATCCTGAGAACCGTGATCAGCTGTTTCTGCCCCGGGAGAATCCAGCTCCTGTTGTTTGGACCTACAGCTGTCCAGGGAGATATGGCCCTAGGGCCATGCCGTACAGTGGCTTTTACCCACACTGATAAGGGTACCATTCTTCAGACTGGACAGGCTGTTTCTGCAGTGCTCTTCACATGACTTTTGTGCCTCTGAGGCACAGGTTTTGTGCATGTGTGTTCAGATGACCAAAATACAGTGAAGTGTGTTTCGCAGCTAGCCAGAAAGGACTGTATGTGGTCTCATGGCATGGCATGTGCTGCATGCCTTGGAGCATGGAATGAGAGGTGGGTAAGGGCACCAGACCTTTTGGGAAACTGTTGAAGAACTGTGTAGGGCCATGGGAGCAAACCTGACACAATCTTGTCCAGCCTGCCTAGAGAAAGGAGTGCCTTATTCAACTATCAGCAGAACTAAAGCTGTGTGCAGAATGCCTGGTTGTAAACTGATGTATATGCAGTGTAGACAATCTGGTGATCAGGAACTAGAAGCAAACTGGAAGCCAAGCCGTTTGCCAATCCATAGACATGACAATTTTTTGAGTTTGAGAGTGGGATTTAGTTTGAGATTAAGGATTTGATTCGGTTTCTTGTTTACATGCTTCTTTTGACATTCGAGATATCCTCGGGTATTCTGCTTGGCTTAGTCTCCTGCAGGTCTTAAACTGTGTTTGTGGGACCTATGCAGCTGTTTCAGATATCCTGGAACATATCAAAGACCACTAAACATCTATGTGTAAGCAACTGAATTGAGCTCCAAGACTCCTAAATATAGAGTTCTTCATGTAGACATCTACAGCTGCAACTCCTGGTAGTCAATGAAGATATAGCCAATGTGGCCAATGGAACCAGGTGAGTGATTCAGCTCATGTTGAAGTAAATAAACACTAGTGGCTGGTCAGCTGAATCACTCTTTCAGCTTCATTGAATTTATTGTTTATAATGGAAATTTCTGCCTAGTGAACCAGTAGATACCTCAGTCTGATTCGGTTGCCTAAATATAGGTGTCTCGTTTCATGTGAAGTTTGTTGGTTTACCTGAGATGTCCGTAAAGGACTGGCAGATATGACAGAGGACTTGCCTCAGACCTCTGCTTCCTTGGAGCAGCAGCTAGAATCCAGACAGGGTACCCCAGGACATCTCAAAGCTAGAAGATGCCTGTGGTTAGGCAGCTGAATCACACACTATATTTAGATGGTCTTAAAGGTCTCCTTTTGTACATGTCCAAAGTACAAGACTGAGTGTTTTTCTCATGGAGGAGACCATCTGGGCTCCACATAAGTACCCTGAAAAGCTCAACGTGGTAGGTATTTTTAGCCTATATGTATGACATTTTATATAAGATTTTATACACATTCCAGTATTACTGCATAAACACAAAAGGCAGGTATGCCTGCAACCATTTTTAAAACATTTTGAGAAGAAAAGTAGTTGTCTTGCAATTAGACCAGTCATTCTGCTTGGCAGGACCAGTTTTAGTTCTTTCATACGCAGTCTGCATGCAGAATGCTTCAAATCCTAAGTTGTTGGGTGTTTTGGAGGAATAGTCTCCAATTTTCCCTGCTAAAACTGCTGGACGAATCAATCATTTGATCACAAACAACCTTGGCTCATCTTGGGAAAAAAACCATTAAACTTAACAATTGCCTCTTAGTTTTCCTTTCTGGTTGCACAGTGGGCCAGCTCTTTCCTTGTTCTTCCTTATAAACGAATGTCCTGGTAAAATGTTTTCATGATGCTGTTTATGATTTTTGTCCTTGTATCTTAGTTTGTGCTTTGAACTTCGGAAAATCTTGTTAACCTGAGGTTATGTCCCTTGTTTCACTTCTATTCCAATGTACTCAGACTTTGGAAAACATGCCCTGTAGATTCCTGTAAAAAAGAGGATTCTTTTCTGTAAGTGTCTAGGTACAAGGTATATATTTTACATACATTTTATTGGGATAATTACATGGTCAGCTTTCCCATAACAACTCTTCTGTCAATTCATCACTTACTTTACTGACTCATTTCACACAGATTCAGCAACTCATTTCAGCAGGCAGACACACTCTTTTCTGTTGTATCTTGCATTGGCAGCTGCATACTGACCAACTCGTACTGGTTCTCTATACAGGATCTCCTACACATAACCTCCATGCTCATCACCCATTCCTGGCATTCCTGCTGTGGGTACTAATCAAACACAATAGGCCCCTCTGTGCTTGCTTGCCTGTTCTCCTCTGGAATTTCTGCTCCATTTCTATATCCAAAGCAGGCAGGCCCCTTTTACTTTCTGCATTCCATTACTGAATATCAGGTTAACATCTTTAACACCTAGTCTATACCAATAGTCTTTAAGAGTGATGTGGTGTTTCCAATCCCAAAGCAAAGTCAGAGATAGGCACTGCAGTATCCTAGACTTCATTCTGGACAGCACCCTATGCAGCATCCTAGAGAAATTTTGTTCATGAATGCACTACATTTATGGGGCAAGTATGTTTAGCTGGCATCAATCAAGTTATACCTCTTTAAAATGTGAATTTTCTGGCTTGTGTTACTGTTGACCTGTTATTATTAAATTATTAATTAATAAATTATTAAAATTATGGTAAATTATTACATGTAATGGTAAATCATTAAAAGTGACTCTTCCAAAAATCACATGCTTTCACGTACATTCGTATCTATTTCTCGGAGTTTTTGTTTTCCTTTTGGATTCCTCTAAACTTTGGATCAATACAGTCTTTTAAGTGTCATCTTGTCAGATTAATATGTTTAAGGTACACAATTATACAGTGCTGATAGGAAACCAGACAGTGATTTCTGCATTCCCTGGCTGAATGATTTTGTACCCTACTTGAAAATGACATGACTGAGGTCTCTCATATTTGGCATTAAGTATAGAACATTTATAAAACTTCTAGTTCACTTCCATAGTAACAGAGAAACATACCAGTCAGTCTCCTAGAGAATTATTTACTACTTTCTGTACAGTTTCTTTTTCACATTCTTTCATACAGTGCTTGCATCTATAGTTTAAGAATAGAATAGAATAGACTCTTTCAGTTGAAAGGGACCTACAACGATCATCTAGTCCAACTGCCTGACCAATTCAGGGCTGACCGAAAATTAAAGTATGTTGTTAAGGGCATTGTCCAAATGCCTCTTAAACGCTGAGTGTATATAGAGTATAGAGTACATGTTTTTAAAAATTACCAAATAAACAGTGAAAGCTTTTTATTAATATGAAAAATGTTTTGAGTGAAAACACTAAATCACCTAAGTCTCCAAGGGATTCCTCAGCAGGCTTTAAAATTCAATTTTTCCCATTTGTGTTACAGAAGAAGTATCAGAAGGTGTAGTTTTAAGATTTTAAAGTGTTTTTTAAAGTCTGGAGAAAAAGATCCTGCTCTCACTGCCATCCCTAGCCACGTGTTTCTGGCAATTTTCTTTTGCATATATTAATGGCCATATACTTTATGCATAGCTAAATGAGAGATCTGATCTAGCTGAACATAACCCTACAAACATTACTAGTTTTCAACCATATCAGCTCAGATCCATGCCACTGAACAACAGAGGGGGGATATATGATCAAGAGTGAGAGACATTCCTTTTCAGCTCTAACTTGAGTTTAGAGCAGATTGAGCCAGTCATGAAACCATACCCTGAGAGTGAAGGGTGAAGTAAAGTTTCACAAGCTGTACCGAAAAATATTCTCTTTCATTGTTCAGTGTATCCTGCATACAAGGGTTATGCAAAACCTAAATTCAACTGAGAGCCTAGATAAGTGCTTGATTTTACTAATTTCAGTGTTACTTAACTGAGTTTAAAGTCAAGCACATGTCTGAATGTTTCATGACTTGGAGCCATAGGAAAAAGAAAATTCAATTTTCAGAATGATTGCTTTCATCTTCTGAAGTGATGTACTGCAATTTGTGACCTAAGGAAACATTCGATAAATATACCTTTACCAGAAATAAATGTTCTCTGTACATGTACTCTAGATGTACCTTGAAAAGATTCAATGTTTGTTTAAACTTGATACAAAGCTGTTTCTTTGTATATCCAGCACTATACTGAACATAATCTCTCAAATATTGTTTTGATTTCCTACCCTTTTATTCAGAAGATACAGGCATAGTACCAACACAAAGATAATATTGCTACATATCTAATTTCTGTCCTCCTGTTAATCTTTTCTTCTGTTAGCAAATGAAGTACCCACAGTATACACTTAATGATTTTTTTAGTGGTTTTTTTATATATATATATATAATGCAAAAGGACATTCCCCTTTCTTTAAAACACCCTACCTTCATTCCTTCCAAAAACCTGCAACAAAATTGTTGACATTAATAATGCTTCAGACTGATAGATTGATATGTGCCTGGCCAGGAGCACTGTGACCCAGCACAGCACTTCTATATTAATAAGACATAAAGTCAGACCATTTATCATTTAGTGTAGCCAGCACACAAATTAGAGAACAGCTTGCCAGGGTATACTGTGGACTCATTACTTTGGTTTTGCCATAGTTGCAGAATAGATAGCTTTGAAACCTTCCTGTGCTCTGCTGTGACAAGAGGGTGTTCGTGTCATGGCGACCTGAGTTGTTCAGTTGCGTACGGTGCTGACTCAGGAGCCTTAAGTGTCCTAACCAATTCACCAAGCAGCAGACTCTTCTAAATCACAAGAAGGAAAACTCCATAAAGATATAATCACTGGCAGTTACCACAGGTGTAAGATGTTCAGCAGTGGAATCAGGATATGAAACTTTGGGAGTAATTTACTGGATATCACTGAGGAGCACATGCTTTCATTACGGTACGGTATATTTTTTATTGCATAGCTAGTATTTCCATGCTGAAAAATACTGTTACTGTTTAATGAAAACATTAACATATCATAAGATAACATACTCACACTGCCTTAGATTGGTTACTGTTCAAATATTGTAGTTGAGAGACATTTTACAGCTAATATTCATGTTTTAAATATATGCATTTGTCTGTATTTTGTGTACCTCTTGCCTTGTCAGTCATTTGCTATCTTTGGGGCGAGTGATTTCCTCTCAGAAAAATGCAGAATATTATTAAATATTAAAATATTTAATATTAAATATTTTTTAAAATGAAGACAACTTGAATTTTTAAGCCCTTAAAATAGACAGCTCAGATCTCAAACTGCTATGTTCAGTTTCTTAAATTGATGAAGTTGAGCTTTGTAGTGGTTCTTTAACTAAAGATGCTTGTTTAATGCTTTTGGATTGCATATTAATGTTTGTGAATGTTTCTTATTTAATGTATTTTCAACATATAATACATGTGTATCTCCGGATTGAGTATACCTTGATATTCAGTTTTATTTTGCAATGTAATACATTAATCTAGAGATATATTTGATATCCACAGATGGTGAAGCATATTTTAGTCTGCTCCCATTGTATTTCTGTCCACTCTTTGTTTGCGAGATGGAAAATATGATCCAGATACAGTGTAGTGTGCTCTGTCAGAAGAAATCAGTGAAGATCTCTTTCAAGCAGTGAGTCCTTTCTCTGTGAATGAGGTAAACCCTCTAAACCTGTGCACTCTGTGTATATCCTTGGAGAACCGCTACAGAGACTGTCTGGCTCTGTCTCTGCTGCTCTGAAAGAGGCGGCTCCCAAGTTTCTTTAAGCTATACATCCCAGTCTCCGTGTGTGCATGTCTGCCCCACAGACTGCTGCTGCACTGCTTCCAGGAATGAGCCCTAGAGGGGTAGGCTTGGGGTAAGGAAAAACAAGTCTGGTTTTGAGGACGGCTCAAAAGCTAACCTGTACAATCAGTGTAGGATACTCTTTGTATATTCATTTTGGATTCTGAAAAGATTCTCAGAAACGGTCTCTAGCACCAGTAACTGGAAGAAAGAGTAATATAGCCCAAATGCTGATTTCTTAGAATTTTCTTTGAAGAACAAGCATTTCAAGAAAATCTCTCTCCTTCTGGCTTGCCAGTTGGCTTCCTACTGCTTTACTCTAAGATCTCAAGTGCTGCTGTACTCAAAGGTACAGAGCAGATGTGTGGGACAGTTCTTGGAAAGAAAGTTGTATCTCCTTCCTGAGTAATAGTGAGAAAGCCTTTGTGCTTACAGAGCTGGGAAGGGGAATGACCTAGACCTGTACAACTTAGGGATCATTTTTTACTAATTTTCCAGTTGCCACTTTGATCATCGCTTCCTAGCGTTGATTTGTGGCACCTCCTTCCCTCCCTTTCTCCTCCCTCTACTTGGCTTCTTCCTGCTGCTTAACAAGCTCAATTGGTTTTATGTATGTAATTCTTTTTTTAAGAGAGTTTGAAGGTGGTCTCTAAAAGAATTGCTTTCATCCAAAGCCAGGAGCTGATCAAAGCAACACACAAAAGCCGAATGGTAGCCAAGGCAGAGCTGCCTGACCAGCCATAGGGTCAGGGTTCTGTGCTGGAGAAACAGTAAAGCATATCAGCTGAACTATGCTGGAAGCTGCTGATAAGGGATTTTCTCTCCAGTAACACCTGCAAGGTTTATGAGATCCTGCAGGAAAATTGAATAAATCTGCATCAGAATACATTGTTTCCTGCAGAGAGGAATGTGAAAGCATTTACAGGATCAAGTGCCATTGCCTAAATGTATTTATTGCCATATCATATATTAGGCTCAGTCTGCACTATTATTACAACGCTGGACTATCACCCAGCTCTACACTTACTTTTATGAAGTGGATCCTTAGCCCAGCTGTCAGGATATTAAAGAATGACATGTATGATTGTCTATGAAAAGAAGGTTCATGCTAAATCCAAAAAGCAAGTAAATGAAAATCAGTGTTATCATTATGTCTGAAAATAGATTTCCAGTGAAAATTATAATTAAGAAACAAGTTAATAATAGATGTTCAGTCATCTATAAAAGGTCTAATTAAGATTTCTTCCAAATTCTTTTGCAGATACAGATTTTTATCAGGCATCGGTCCCAACAGTGATTATGATTATGATTTTTTGAAAATTTGAGTGGTAATCCAATGTATGACTTTTCACACAGGACTTTCTACCATGACCAATTTGAACTTTGTCTGACATTTTTTCTTATATATTAAGATAAGCTAATATAGAGTGCCATTTTTAAACAAATCATTAATTTAAATGTCTCAGAAAAATTCATCTCTGGTTTGAGAGTAGACATAAAAGTTTCTAGGGTGAAGGAAGTTTAAATGTTCTGTAGTCGTAAAGGAAGACTAAACTATGTCTTAAAACCAAAACAGCCTTTCATCCTTAAATAATTAAAGGAATCTGGTTGCAATTGGAGTTTTCTGTTTCCCTAGAAACTACAATGCAGGCTGTCACAGCTTAGATTCCTTGTCACTAAATTACCAACATGCCTTAGCCCAGATCTCTGAGCATAGCTGTATATTTTCATGGGTTTATGACAAGTTAGATGATTGCTTTGTATTTAGTCAAGCTTTATTTTTTTTGTTCAAAGTAAAGTTGAATTTGTATGAGAAAATCAAAAATATTAATTTTTTTGGCTAGACATTCTTGGAAATTGTTTTTTTTTCCTTTTTTTCTGTAGAAAATACTCATTTGCTATTTTTGCTACTGTTCCTGGCATGAATTGTAGCATTTTAATTGAAAAATGAACACTGTCCTCAAAAGTAATGGTTGCTGGTTTGCAGTTGAAAAATTTCAGCAAAAATAAGAAAATACTTGTTTTTAGCTGAAGTTCTCTTTCCAGTAGACAAAATGGATCTGAAATACTTTCATATTAAGAATGATCCATTAAATATCATTATGTGCCTGAAGGAAAAAAGAAAGCAACAGTGTTTTTATTGAGGTTGTTTAACATTGATTTGTCCAAGTCTGTTTCCATGCCTTTTCACATGGATGTGTGTGATTTTTTCCAAGAACGCAGAGGGCAGTTAACAAATGGGCTTGATTTTTCAGTAGGTGGAGAAAATTGCTGATATTTGATTTCTTTGCAAAGGTGTCCATATTAATCTCTGCAGCAGTCTCCTGAGAATAAAGACATCTCCCTGTTATTTACTTCTGAAGTGAGTGAGAAAACTGATTTCAGTGAGTAGTAGAAGCAATTTGGCTTGGAATCCAAAGTTGCCAAAAAGCTCAGTGATGTCTTCCCACTTCCCACTCTTCCCAGTGCACTTGAAAGCTCGGCACCTTTCAATCTGTGCTCTGGTTCCAACATCCTGTTGCTTGGAAACATGAGTCAGCAGAGGAAATCATCTCACTGTTAATGCAGGAGAAATCCTGTATCTCTAGTCAGCCTGATTTTCAAAACCAAAAGAAGATATCAGGTGAAAATTAAAAGCAAACACAAAAGAAAAAAGAAGTGGTAGAGAGATCTGAGTAGTCTTCTTGTGGTATATTCTCTTTATGGAAATAGTAGCAGAATTGTTCTTGGCTGTATAAAGATGGTACGATTATGTTCTCCGTGACCTGCCATCAACCTTAATCAGAGTCTCTGTGTTTAATCATGAACTACTTTCCAAGGTAGCATTATTAGGAAACCATTAAGTTTAATCTGGTCTGGTCTGCAGATAACATTTCTAATATAATTCCACAGGAGATATGAGAGTTCTAAGATCTGGTAACAGAAAAGGAGCTGGAATTTCTGGCAAAGGTAACCGTGGTTTAAGTTAAAGCTCTTATGTTGCCTTTAAAACGTAATGGCCAAATGGGGTCTACTGAATTGCCATAACTTTATTCATATATGAAACACAGAATGACTAGAGACTTTTAAAAAATGTGACAGCTTTATTGTTGTGGAACAAATTACTTCACTGAAGAAGTGGATTATTTCAATCAGCAGATCCATAAATGACTACTGATTTTAATCTTATTAGTACTATAATGTTGAGCTCAGCAGACAACCATAATTTAATTTCTCAGCAACTTTTGAAGCTTCAAAGTTTATCTTTCTGGGTAAGACTAACAGCAGAAAATGAAACCCTTTTTGAAGATTTTGATGAAAATAACAGGAATAGTAAAACATTGGTCTGGAATTGATCTCAAATGAGGAAATACATTTACATGTTTCCCACACTGCAGTATTATATCATAACCATCAGTCTTCTGAGCCTTTTTTTCCTTTCTCTTACTGCCATGTCATTCTGGCAGAATATTATGAGGAAACAGATTTGACTTCCAGAAACTAATATTTTTTGCAGAAATTGGCAATAGTCCACCTATTTACTATGCCTGTAGGTGCCTTTGTACCAACAAATAAAAAACTTGGTAAATTACTTCTGCAAGTGATAATTTTGTGGTACATGAACAACCAGATTGCTTTCTGAAAGAATAAGTTTTTCTTTGTCTTTGCCCATATGAGCTACAGTTGAATTAGAGAATTAAACAGTTGCAGGAAAAATTCCTGTGTGCCAGAAATCAATATTCTGTTATGTCTTGGCATGACTCTGGTGCTAGTACTCACTCTCTGCAGCAATTCCCAGGTACACTTCAGGAGTTATGATGGGGCAGTGACTGTTCCCAAAAGGCATTTTGGATGGAGTAACCTTGTTTTGAGGCTAGTAGTAAAGACATAAAATATAATACTATGCTGAGTCTGGTGGGAGGTGAATATCAGTAAGAGTCTCTTTTAGTTCTCCTGAATCAAGAATTTTATATAACCTGTGTGAATAGATTTACCACAGTATCACTTTTACACAAGACAAATATTAATATAGAAGGTTAAAAATAAATTATTCTTCCAAATCCAAAGCTAAAGAAAGCACTGTCTCTAATTACAGATAGCTTCATGGAAATAAAAGAGTAAAACATGATTACGCTGTCTTGTGGCTGAACTGAATCTGTGAGGAAGATCTTATAGTATGTATCACTACCATTGAAGAGAATCAGTTTCATGCTGTCTACAAATGTACTTTTCTTCTTATCGTTACATTTACATGCAAGTCCCTGCTCTGGGTTTTCTTTCTTCTTAAGCAGATTGTTGTTTTTCATACAGGTTTTCAAGAATTATTAGAGACTTTACTGAACTTTAGAAATATTGATGGATTTTGGATGTTACTGGATGGATCTAACTCATGTTCAAAGAGCAAAAGGATTGATCACACTAACAACTTTTCCAGTACTGGTCTGTGAACAAATTGTTAATCTGCAGTAAAGAATGCTTTCTACTCCCAGGCAAATTTTAGTAGTCTTTTGGATAGATACCTAAATCCATAGTTCATTCAAACAAACCCCCTCATTTTAGACAAGTGATGAACTGCCTCTTGCTGTAGTGATAACAAATTATTTTGGAATAACAATGAACTTGGAAACATCTTACCATTCTCCTCTTAGAAATGATACAATAGAAATTTCTTTGTTAGGCCATTTCAAAAGTATGAAAGCTGTCTGCTTAAACTGGGAAAATGTGTCCATTGCTGTACTGTTTTGCTGGAAGGATTAATATATTAAAGTAGTAACATCAATTATATTTTAGAATGCAAAAAATTTGCAGCTTAATACAAAATTTTTCCTCCTGTAATAATTTGTAAGTTGTATCTAAAATTGAATTTGTTAGCAATTAACCGATCTTCCTAAGTTCCCACTTAGATGACTTGACTATTTTTTCAAGCCTTCTTAACACAGCCCACATATATTCTTTACTTTATTCAGTTTCTGCTGAAGGCAGTCTTTCTTTATCAGTCTATTTCAATGGGAGTTGTCAAAAGCCCTGGATTAATTTCCATGCTCTAAAGTCCATAGCTTTCCTTAGGATACCCAGTCTGTCCTAGGTATAGGATAAATTTTGTCCAGAATTGCTGTGCTAGATCTTCAGTCTTCACAAAATCTTAATACTCCTCACTGATCTTTATCACAGAAAACGGCAACTAAAAAGTCACTACTGTGTTACTGTCTTTGCTCCCCTGTGCAGAAGATCTCTCTTCAATATCTAGGTTATAGAACTGCACATCCTCCTGCTGCTGGCAATTGCTCTGTGTTTCCATGACCAGTCACAGTCATGGCTTTTGTGGTAGGTTCTGCCCTCGTGGCTGAGAGGGAACTCCTTTTCTAAATCACAGCAGCTGGAGTACAGGGTCATAGCAGAATAGTGCAGGTTTTCTTCAAAACCTGCCTAGTTCAAATGCAGTTGAACTTGACTCTGTATGTGACAGACATTAACCCTTAAGATCCTTGTTTTTCCTAGCCCCTGTTTACCACAGGAATCCAAACAATTCCTTGTTTGGAATTTGGGGGCTGTTTTCTTTGGTGACTAACAGACTTCCACTCTCATTTTCAGATGCCTGGACTTGGCATCTCTCTTTGGCAGCATTATCCGTGGGCTTCTAAGACATTGGCCTGACCTGCTTCGTTTGTTTCCGCAATTGTTTCTTAGGTTCCCAATTTCCTCAGAGTGTTTTTCTTCTTCTTATCATGGTTTTAAGCAACTCTTCCAGATCTAGGTCTTTCCCTTTTTTCTCCCCTTTGTATTGGCAAGTGTTTTTCTCTGCATGCTCTCCATGGAAACTGACAATGTGGTAGGGAGGTGCCCTTTGATTTATCAGTAGCTGGGGTGGAGGGCTATCCTTCTGTGTCAGTGTGGTGGGTTTTTTTAATAGATCTGGTCACTGTCTATGTTCATGGCTTGGAATTTCACAAGCATTTGAAAGTTTAGCCTGTGCCACCCACTTGTATCCAAGAGAGACATAAATCTGGGCTGGGAATGCTGAGTTCATTGAAGCAGGAAAATAGGACTCAAAGCCTTTGCTTCCTGGTGCCACAGAGTCAGCAATTTACAATTTGGGTACCACAGTCTGAGCAGCTTTAAAGAAAAGAGGGGGTGACAACCATCGTAGAGTTAGTGAGAAACAGCTTCTCACTTGCTTGCTTCATAGAAGTAATTTCTCCTACAACTGAGAGTCACTGGGACTCTGAATGACAAAGGCTGATGCTGGCAAAAAGGCTCCTGCAATGCCCGTTTTCTGGTTCCAGTGGTGTGTGTTTGATATGAAAATGGCTGTAAAATACTTATCACATCTTCCAAAGTGTGTTCCTGGATTTATGATTGTATTTGGCACTGCGATTGGAAGATCCCACAGGTACACAAGAGCTTACCAGGTGTACAAGTCCAGAAAGCTTTTTTTTTTTTTTTTACATTTTGCAATCCCATTCACATAATTAAATTAACACCCCAATGGATAAACAAACATACTTACTTTGTAAAGGATTCCAGGACCTGCCCCTTACACAAATAACTTAATCTTAACGGATTCCTTATCAGTAACATCACACTGATAAGATGCTGGTTTCTGCCATCCTCAGGGTTAAATACAGGGTTTCTGTTTTGTCCACTAGTGGGCTCTACAAATCCTGAGCAAGTATGTTAAATCCCTGTAAATGGTATATCTGTTTCTGTTCCTAATAAACTCTACAGAAGAGTAGCTGACTGTGTCTGTGGAATAGAGTTTCTAAACAGAAATATTGGTGTTTTCTCATTCATCACAATCAGATCCAGATAGTGATCAGCAGAGCAAGTAAGCCTTCATTGCATAGAGCAATCTGTGTGCCTATTCATCGGATAATGCTTTTGAGTTGTCTCAGAATGTTTTGCCTTACTCTGGATGAATTTTAAAACTTCCTATTTTTCACGTGCTTTAATGAAGCTTTTCAAGAAATAAATAAGTTTGAAAATCAGGTAGACCAGTTTGCTTTGCGTGGTCATTTTGAGAACAGGTAGAAATCAGCCCTTTATAAGACAAGCCTCTGGTAGTGCAGTCAAACTTTTGGATATTCTCTTTGTGCTGTATCAGTGATTTTTTTAAGTGCCAAAAGTCTTTTGGATGTTATGTGATTTTTTCATGGTTTAGGTCTGTATTTAAATAAAGCAGTCTATGTAAGAAAGTATGTGCAATGGATGATAGTTGAATTCTGTTTCTGTTCCCAAAGGTGTAACTTTGAATGTTAACATGTTGAGAGCACGTTCATGCACTTTTATTTCTCTTTAGTCCAGACTTTCAAGATTGTGATGAACAGTGATGTAGAACCATATTGTACCTGCCCCTGAAAATGTAGAGATGGGTCCCTGAGCCCGCAGATGCCTCCCACCTAGTGAGACAAAATATGAGTTCATAATATGGGAAAGAATTTAAAAGAACAAATACTTGTCAGGTATGTTGATAATTATTTCTCCTTGTTATATTAAACATAAAACATCAATGTAACAAAGACAAATAATTGTCAAGATACCTGACAGTCATATAATTGTTGAAAGATGGATTAGAATTACAAATAAACATCTTCTAGTGCTTTTGTGTAGAAACAGCATTTAGTATAATTCATTTCAGAGCTTGACCTTGGGTTTCCTGATACACCTCTGATAAAGCTTTTTAAATACAATACTGATGTCAGGCTGTCCTCATTGTCTTCAGCTGTGTTTGTTGTATGTGAAGCAGTACTTGATACAAAGGAGCCAAAGGGATCCTTTCAATGTGGAAAGGGAACTGTAATCTGCTTTTTGTGTTGAAAGAGAAGATGCATCCTCACTTCCATATTAGCACTGAACATCACTAACAGGTTTTGCAGCTTCCCATTTAGCCTTCACCAAATGGATACATCAGTACGATTCACTGCAACTTTTCTGTTTGATTTTCTGTATATATACAAATATTTTGTCAGTAGTGCCTGCTTTTAATCTAGATCATGTTCTTAAATGCTGCCTGCCTTGTTTATAATTCTTATTGTCCTTCTATTAATACTATATATATCAATATGTAATATAATACAGTATTAACTATACTATATATAGTATTAACATGATACAAACAAGTACGCAAAAATATGATTATATATGTAAAATATGCTTTATGAAGTCATAAAAAGGTATCCAAATCATCAACTTTGTATGTTGTTCCTTTTAAACCACTTTTTCTATCAAGAGTAGTATGTGGTTTCACAGTACTTTTTCTTTTGCTTAACTAATTCCTACAGGATGCTTCCCAACAGGCTGATTTCCTAAGCAGTAGCCAGTGCTGAGGAGGGGCTGTTCAGTGTTTAGGAATTACTGCCACAAACAGGAAGCATTTCATGCTTTCTATTCACAGTTACTTGAGGAGGGAAAGGACATGGGGCCCAGGGCAAGAGCTACTTTGTAATAGGAAAAGAAAGCTGACATGGCTTTTGGTTATACCAGTTCATTGTATTCGCTGTGGAAAGCAGGCGGCAGTTAAGTATGTGGGATATTCAGCTGGAATAGACTGACTCCTCAGTGAGAGAATGAGTAAATTATGCGGTTTCACTAACAATAAAGTCCTAATAATTAAATGCAAAATCAAATAGGTAATCAATAATGTCACATTCTAAAAAGAAAAAAAAAAAAGCATGTTTACAGGGAAAAATACTGCTTAAGATATTTTTATGAGAAGGACAAGCCATTATATTTCACAATATCTGATTTACAGCATTGCTACATTATTTATGAGACAGCACCTCTAAAAGATACATTGAACTGCTTTAGTCATGAGTTTTCAGCGATGATGGGCTGTGCAAAGGTAAATACACAAAACTGTGCTATTCCCCAGATCCTTTAACATTTATTCTGTTCTGATCATGTAAAACAGAAAAGCTGTTTAACAGATGAGATTGCTGACTATTGAAAATGCATCTCCTCATGCGCTATATAAACCAAGCAATTAGTTGAATCACATTTCTAGCCACATCTTCAAGAAGGTGTCAAAGCTTGCTGCCTTTCTGCTGAATTACAGAAAGCTGTTACTTTTAGATAACTTCCTGTAATTTACCAGCAGGATCTGCTCAGTGACTGCTGCAGTCGATGTTCTTTGCCTTTCTTTGTGGACAATGAAGCTTCTATCTTTCATGAGAAATGTTGTAGTCTGAAAGCACATGCAGTGATCAAGTTCTGAGTGCTAAAATTGAATTTATTTTTTTTTTTCTTCTTGTCCTTTTTTTGAGAAGATGGGAAATTCTTACGCTGGTCAGCTCAAGACAACACGGTTTGAAGAAGTGTTGCATAATTCTATTGAGGCCTCTCTCCGCTCAAACAACTTGGTTCCCAGACCAATCTTTTCTCAGTTATATTTGGAAGCTGAACAGCAGCTGTCATCACTGGAAGGTAGGAAATAGTAGAATTTATATTTCTACTCAAAGACAATTCTGCTGTTTGCTGTCCCAACTCTCAGCACACACATTCAAATCAGAAAAACAAAACAGGAAAACAAAAGTATTTAAAGCTTTTCTTTGAATTTTTTATGATCTACAAATATAAATATGTATTAGAATTTGATTAAAAATACACACTGCATTGCCTTTTATTTTGACAAAATTAAGCCACTTGCTTGCTCAGGTTTATCAATATACATAAATTGAAGTACTAGGAATTGTTCCATTAAATGTGCGGAGGAATCTTTGGAGGTTTGAAACATAAATCTATAATTTATCATACACTGCTGAAAGTTATACAGTAAATGATGGCAAACACATGATAGATTTATAAAAGATATATGCTAGACTGGTTTTCATTGTGAATAAATACAGCAGAAATATTTTTAGCTTTTAAGAAGTTTTATAATTACTTTGGGCATAATATTTTTAGTCATTCTTTGATTGCAAAGGTAAAAATTTTAGAAGTGTTCTCTCATAAACCCTGCACAAGTCGGTGTTTGACACATGGGATTTCTCACTGAATTTTTGTGTTTGTTTAGAGAAGCCTGCTTTCTGAGTTTCATTTGCTCAGTCTTTTTTTTTTTTTTTCTTGGAAGTAGTATAGTTTAAATGAACTGATAAGCAAACTCATGATACAGTTTGGTCTTTTGGTGTGCTGTTATGGTAGTAGTCTCATGGCTTTCAGTGAGTGTACTGGTATGTGCAGAGCACCAGCATGTTGGTGCAAAGTTATGTTTAATAATTTCATTATTTAGCCATTTCTGTCACCAGGGTGGTGTTTAATTTCTTTTGACCAGGTCTATTTCCCCTATGATACTTTGCTAAAGATGGCTTAGATACATGTGTAATGAAAAATGCTTAGAGGTTAGCAATCCACAGTAACAGAAAAAAACCAACAAAACACAGCCCAAGAGGTAGTAGTAGATAAAAGTATTTTGCACAGATTAAATTCTTTACTAGTACCTCATGGTAACCGCTGAGAAAACATTTCTTGAAAAAGTAAATCTGCTCACAGCTCACATATCATTAGTCATTTCTTCTTTTTTTTTTTTTCCCCAATATAGGACATAATAATGAATATACATTCATTGTGTAAACATATATGCTGCTTATTCCCTGCACAAAGTAATCCTTCTATCAAATCCTTCTATGAGGATTGCATAAACTTTTCCATGGCAACCAACTGTGATGTCACAAAATGGATTATGACATCAATTGGGAAAGATGCTACAGGAGCAGATGCATTGTTCAGGAACAAAAGTGTGATTTCACACTTCTGTAACTTCTTCCTTTCAAGGCTTTCAAAGAACTTTCCAAACCTGGAGGGCCTGATTCTGTTTTCTTTGCAGTTAATGGAAACAGAATTGAACTGTAATTAATTAAGTCTCACAACAGCCTGGCAGAGAACATTTTTTTTCCTGAAAGTTGCAGACAAGGAGAACTCTGAAGGGACCTGTAATAGAGTTTTTCCTAGGTTGTTTTCAGGTGGGAGATGTCTGCAAGCTGGCATCATGTACTAGAGCCTCATCATAAATTAAAATTTCCACTTCTAGCTACATGAATCGCTGTTCTCCGAGGGCCAGGAGGCATCTGAAACAGAGAGCCATCCTTGAGGTCTTGTATAAGTCCCTGTCCTCCCTTCTCATCGTTATTTTTCCTTGACCATGGCATTCTGCTATGGTGATATATTTGTACTGTCCTTGGTCATAGCTGCCTGTTGGTGCTCAATACAGCAAGTGTTCTCCTATGGTGAAGCAGACATGATATAAATAATTTAGACAAGGTAGTGCAATGGGTCAATGCAACCCAAGTGTTTTGGCTTTCCATTTTGAGGACTGATAACATGTTATAGGTGTTCAAAGTAGCATTTGGCAATAAAACCAGCCACCGGTAAATAAGACTGATATTATGGATTTTTGTTTCTGATAATGTTACAATACCAAAATTGCTAGAGAGCCTGACAGTTGAGTATATAGTCAGTTTAAGAAAAAAACAATTGGAAATGTTTTTTTTAAGCTTTATCAATCACCTGTTGTAACTTGTCATTATTTTTAAGTTTATATTTTTTGTTCAAAAACCATTTTTCTGTCTCCTTTTGATACATAAATGACCATCTGAACCAGAAAATAGTACCTAGCCACTGAGACTAGCCTAATATCATTACATACCTGTCTTGATAATTTATGCCTAAAAATAATTTATTTGTGCAAAGGAGACTGTAGTGTGCCTGGAGACAAATTAAATGAACATGTTGATCCCTTCTGGCCAAGATGTTACATTTTTTGCAATGAATTTGCAAACATGTATTTTCCACTGAGTATGGTTTTCCAGTTACACATTCTAGATTTGAAAAAACATACACATTATAATCATATGCCTTTATGGTCATTTATGCAATTACATTTGCCTACAAAATTATTTGCAACTATGTAAATTAAAAGTACCTTGTTCACCTAAGTTGGTTTAGACATAATGTCAGATCTCCTTGGCTCCAATAATAGTATGTTTTTTCCTTCTGGGTTTTTTTCTGCCTTTTTATTATTGATGTGTTTCCTCTCTTCTCCAGACCTGGCAAATTCATGTAGTGCTTAAAATAGTCCAAAACCATTATCATTATTTAAACAAACCTCTTGCTAGATTTTTCATTTATCAAAAAGCCTGCAGTTTGCTGTGGTCTCACTGGTTGTACATTTCTAATGAGGGTTTTCTGAAGTCTTCTTAATATTCTCAGTCTTTCTAATTGTAGAACATATCTGCAAATGCCAATAAATGGTCTGAATGTTTAGGAACTTTCTAGGAATGTGCATTAACAACTCTTTACAATAGAAGGCAGGGTTATTTGGCTTTAACAGGTTTAGATTTCTTGCATATCTCTGTTTGCCTAGTTATTACCATACAATCTGCAAATTAAACCTCTGGACTGGATTGCCAGTTACTAGAAGTCAGTATGTACAAATCAGTGAGGCTCTTTAATCTAATTCTTCACTTCTGAAATCAAAATCCCCTTTGAATCACAATCACATTCACAGTTTTGATTCTCTAATCACATCTTATTTCTCAAATACAAAATATATTTTTTCCATTTTTCTCTTGTGCTCTTAGATGCGCTTGGGTGCCATCTTTTACACCTGTGTATTGTGTTTGTGCCAAAGGGGTATGAAGCTGATTTCAAAAGTTAATGACAAGCATTATTTTTTCATTAGCATCCAGGTCGTGCACCACTGATATCAGTGGGACTTCGGTGGGAAAAGGATGGGAAGCAACGTGGCAAAGGAATGCAGAGCAGCAGCGTGGCAGTTGGCTCCGCTGCAGTGAGGTTGTTCAGGGAGTGGTGCTGTATGTAGCTCTGATAGCAGCACCATGTTCTGAAGTGATCTCTGCAGCTAACTCCTGTCTGTGGTTAACTGGTTCCTTCCTTGATCTGTATTTAAGGGAGGCTGGCTGTTTGTGGATACAATGTATTTTGTGGCTATTGATTTAAACCCTGATGCTGCAATCAGTTTGTGGATAATATCAGCTCTATGTATAGTCCCACTGAGAAAAAGTTATATGTATAGTAAAATATTTGCAGAATTTAACTTATGTTTAAATTATACCTTAAGGAGAGAAGAATTTTCCTTGTGAAATGTCTTAATCACAACTATATAACATAGATGTCTAATAAATCCTTTGTGAGAACAATTCCTTAAAGCAAACAATGGTGTTTATGGTATCCACGAATAAATTTAAATGCAATGAAATATGGACAAAATCTTCATGGTATGTCTGTTGGTTTAATGGAGCTGTATCAAGTTACATCAGCTGACTGCCTCTTTCTGTAACGTACAACATAAGCACTGTGAGTCCACTTTTGCCATCATCTTGTCTCTGGTTCTGAGTGCTTGATTGTGTGTTCTTTGGGATTGTTCAAGAAAAGATGTGGAACAGAGACACATGCAAACATAGAGTTCTTTGAAGGGGCCCTGCTTTAAAAGTAAAATGGAAGCAGAAACTGTAGGTTTTTTAAAACAAGCAGCAGAAACCCTAATGATGCCCTTTACAGGTGACAGCAGCTCATTCTTGTGTATTATAGGTACATATTTGCTCTTGTACTCTTAATTTCTGAACTGAAAGTACTATAACTCTTCTATTTCTTAGTCTCCACTTCCAGTCCTTGTCCCTATCTTTTTTTGTTTTGATGTGAAATTACCTGTTATGGCTGAACAAACCTAAGAGTTTACCACTGCCCAAAGAGGAAAATCCCACATCCTACTCCCCCCGCTTCTATCCGTATGTTCCCATTTTCTCCCTTTTCATCAATTTCGGCATTTTTTGGAACTTCCACTGAGCTAATTTAATAAATAAACCCAGTAAAAAAACCTGGTCACTGTTGTTTGCTTAGTTAGTTTTCTGCTGGGTTAGCAAGCTGGGATGGCTCAGCGCAGGCTCCAGTGTCAGAGCTGGCACAAAGAGGAAGGAAGGAACTTCATGGCTGGGAGCGTGGGGAGGGAGAGAAGAGCCAGACTCACCCCTTTTGCATTGCATTTGGATGTTAGTCAAGGTTAAGTCATAACACATAACTTACCCCTGACTTAAACAGTAAAGACAGAGAGCTTCACTTTTCCCTTTGTTCACTTTCAGCATTTTTGTCTTCAGGCTACGCCCTTAAAACAGTCATGTTTAATGTTCTGTTCTTATCTGTGTGCACCAGGACAGAAGCTTGATGTTTACATATGTAAAAGTAAACATACCCTTCAAATAATCTTCTAGATTGGGGTGTAAGTCTTAATAACCTTTAGAGACAAGTCTTCAAACTCCAGATTTACTTTCTTCAGCTTCCTCCCTAATTCTCATTTATCCTGTAGTATTTGTTTAGCTGATTCTACAATCATTTGCCAATAAAATAAAAAGATATGCTGAGGAAGGTCATAGGAAAAAAAAATTGCTTGAGGAGTATCCTATGGGATTCTGAGTGCCTGATCCAAAGTCAATTGAAGCAAAAAGAGTATGTCCAGTTGACGCTGAGCTTTGGAGGATGACTGCAGTGTGCTTCATTGTTTCTCTGTTTCAAGACTAAAACCTGGATCAACAGAATAATGTAGGAGCCTAACTGCTATTTTACTTGCCCAAGTCCAAACAGTTATTCAGCTCTTGCTGATCCTCAAGTACCTGCAGCCCTTCACCACCCAGTTTTGCCAGTGAAAGCTCTTTGTGTTTGCTGCAGGCATGTCCCTACAGAAGCCAAGAAGCTAGAAGCCTAAGACATAAGCCCCACTGTGTTCACTTACTACTTGTGCCCTATCTCGGTTGTAATGTAAGGCTAGATCTGGTCTGAAATTTTCCTTAGTCCTGTCTGTAGAAGTGTTCTCCCCATTTACCATTCAGCTGCGTTCCTCTGCTTGCCAGCTTTGTCTCATTTGCCGTGAATGTGTCTGAGCCATAAGAGGGGGTGGAGTCATTGCTCAGTATGTTTTGCTGTAACTGTTGTATTACGCATGAAAAACTTACTGTCCTGTGGATGGAGAGAAGGGAAGAAGCAGTCTCTAGTTGAAAGGCTGAAACATACACCAATAATATGCAGGTGAATTCTCTTAAGAAGCAAGCTATCAGGTAAAAATGCTGATTTAGGTAGCCGGCACACCACAAGAGTGGTTTACAGCAGAGAATCTGAAGAAGAAACACCTAAAGCCATCTAAAAAACGAAGCCTACATCATGTATTCTTCTCTCCAGCATTCATTCAATATTGCCTCCTAGACTAGCACAGTCCATGCATAAGCTGCTGTGAATCGTCTTCGTAGACATCTATCTGCCTTTCCTTGACATTGTACAGGTAGTGACAGTGCTTTACTCAGAGCTCCGCATTCTTGTAGGAGACAGACAGCCTGACAATTAGGTGTTATCGTGGCATCATCTGTGGTGAACCTAGTTTCAATCAGGAACCGTTTTTTCAGTTTCCTGTACAACATCAAGGGCATGGTGAATACCTAATTAATAAAATCTGTACTTGGACTGTAGCCAGGACATTCTAAAGTGCTAAGAAGTAATGACTTTGGGTTTATATTGGCTGTTAATATTATAAACAAAGGATACAGTTACACTGTTGTGATCAGCAAGAGTTCAAACACCAGGAGTTAGGCCTCTCAAAATTGTGAGATTACCTTAAACATAATGAGATTTTAAAAAAAAATAGTAAATTGAGGCTTCTTTTTATTTGTCCTTTAGGGGTTTTTTTTTGTTTTCTCAGGTGCAGTTGGGTCATGCTTTTGAACTTTTTTTGCAGAGGAGCTAAAAGCTTTATTTTTTTGGTGAAAGACATTCTATTGTAAGCATGACTGGAAGTTGGAGCTTTAAGGAAACAACAAATATCTTAAGATTTGGCAACAGTAAAGTCATTGTCAAGAGGAGAGAATCTAGTCTGCTGTAATACTTTCTGTAACTGGGTCACCCTGTTCATTCATTGCTTAGTTGCCAGCATTTTCTGTTGTCTAAGTCATTTACGCTATGCTAATTTGTAGCAGGCAGCAGAGCAGATAATGAGGAGGAAGAAGAAGAGGAGGAGGAAGAAGGCTCAGAATCAAGTAGTCCTCCTGTTTCTTACCAGATGAAGCCTCCCCCAGAAGGATGTTGCACTACTGATGGTGAGAAATGCAATAAACATGCTGTCAGAAGACATTTGCCCTACTGAAAAGGGTAGGATTGGGGCCATTTCCCCTATAATTCATCAGAATGAGATAATCTATACAATATAGAAATCCTAAAAATGTCAATGTTCATTACCTGCCAGATAAAGCTGGATTGCTCTTGACTGCTCTTATATTTAACAGGGTCTTTGCCCAGTGTGTCAGATAAGCATTTGTGTTGGAACACTGGGCATGAGGACAGAACTGTTCTCTTAGGCAACATGACCTTTAAAGGGTTGAGTTTGCAGGCATGGTGTTTGCTAAAATGAATGTGGTAATTCTTATGGCTTTATTGTTGCTCTTTTCTATTTAAATTATACCTCATTCAATGTTGCTGTAAATTATTCAAAAACCCAGGAAAAGCCAGTGAAATTCACCAGATATTGAGAACTATTATCTCCATTTTTGAGTGTCTGACCTAAGTTATGATGATGTTAGTAAGTAGTCCCATAAATATGTAGGTTGCCAAACATCATCAAGAAAAACTTCACTGTACATTTTCAGATTTTTGTTTGTTTATTGTACTGGTAGCATCTGTTTATGGCTGACAAAAGGCAGGAAATAAAATTATCTCTTAGTTTGCCCTTGACCTCAGAGGATACAACTTTGTTTTTCATTAAAAATATAGGAAGTCCTGTAATGAAGACTATTGTGAGTATTAAACAAAAAAATCTTGTCACCTTAAAATACATTGAATGGATTTTTTCTAGGTTTCTGCCAGGCTGGTAAAGATTTGAGACTGGTTTCCATTTCCAATGAACACATTGAGGTACCGGCAGGGTTTTTACTTGTTGGTGCGAAGTCACCAAATTTACCTGATCACCTTTTAGTGTGTGCTGTGGATAAAAGATTCCTGCCAGATGACAATGGACGCAATGCCCTGTTGGGTAAGTGTCTGTGATTGCAGTAAGTGGATTCTTCTGTGGGCTACAATTAATAGCTAATCTTTTTTTGCAGAGTGAGTTCAGCAGATCTTATTTCCGTTCCATGTCTACAGTAATGCTCACTGGTGATGCACAACAAGATAACAACTCAGAGCTGGCTATGTTTGCTTTGGAAAGATACAGAGTAAGCCGGTTCATTAGAAATGCTTCATCACCTTCTATCCATTAGTCCAAGGCTAAAGTTGTCCAATCAGTTTATGTCCTAGTTGCTGGAACTGCACATCTGGGAACTGGACTAGTTGAACTGCTGCCAGTCTATTTTAGCTTTCCAAATACTGACATGTGCAGACTGTAGGTCTGTCAAGTGGAACTTTCAGGCTACTATACACACGTAAACAATTTGATGATAGTTTGGACTACAAAAATGTATGACCTTTTTGATTTATCTCTTTGAGATGGGGATAATATTCTCCACTGTGTTTGAAAAAAAGCATGGGTTCTGGATCCTAACCTATGACTTTTTGCTATTATCACAATATAAATGAATATGAATGATTGTAAGTTGAAATTTTCCTATATGTGTAATCAGGTAATACTGTGTGTTTGAATAGTACTGTTCGTAGGATACTTCAATTCCTTGCTTTTCATCTATTTAAAAGTCTTAACTTCTGACATAAAACTAGGTCCTTCTATCCATTTTTATTATAGCCTTTCTGATGGCCGTTAACCTCATCCATATCAACCCAAATAGGGAAGATCTGCAATCATGTGAATGAATGAACTGAATATTAAAGTTATTAAAATGGAATAGTTTTTATATTGGCAAAAGTGCTATATAATCAGAGGGAGAACTCTTTTTTTCAGTCAGGCACTCTCAGGTTCTTACATATTATTTTCTTAGTTAACCAAAAAATGCTGCATCATATATCTGTGTACGAGGCCGAGCTCTAAATAGCAAAAAGAAAATATTTGTCATGTCTTTTAAGAGTTTTTTTCACAAACACTGAGGGATATGATGTGAACTCAGTTGTTACTTCAGTTTGAGCAACTCTTCAAGGCATTTGGGATGACAGTGTAGTGTGAAGGTGCATAATGTAATTTTATGTACAGTAATTTCTTTCCTTATGTGATCTTGTAGAGTTGGATTGGTCACAGTACATTTGACCAGTGATTGTAAAAGAATTAAGAGGGTTGTAAATCACCCACGTGTTGTCATTTTAAAGATAAAGACAGGAATGTTGTACCACTCAAGTCATTCAGTGCTAGCACTATTAACAGCTTAAGCTCCTTAGGCTGTTAGCAGAGAGGAAGTAGTGTATTTGTTAATTGCATGCTAAACAAGAACAGAAAAAGGCAACGGGAACATAACTGGGAGGTTTTTATGCTACTTGCATCCTCAGCTTGCTTATTTCATACATTTTCGTTTCCTGAAACCATTTAAATGCTTATTTTGGCTGCTGTTATACACTTAAACAGCAGTCAATCACATTCTTTTGCAATGAATTTTAGTAATTCTGTAGGATGATTTTTACATATTCTATAACAAGCTGAAATATGAAAGGACTTCCATACTTTAAGATCTAAATTATTCATCTGGAAGCTGGAAATAAAATAATGTTCCTGGTCCCTAATCTAATAAAAAACACAATATATCTTATTGACATGAGGATAGCATACTATTTGTACAATAGATCATACTGTAGATAGAAATGATTGTTTGATTCTGGTTTTCATACACTGATGCAAGTCAAATCAGGGTAAGTAAAATTAGAAGCAGACATGACTAGTCTCATGGTTTCAGGCACATAGTGAGATAAAAGACAGAACCATTCTTGCTTTAAATTCTCTGTCTATTAGTATAACACAGTGACTCCTGTCTTGTGATAGATTTAAGTTGAGAACATTTCATATGAAGAAGGGAAGCTCTTTTTATTGCCTTGCTTTTAAAGACAGAACGGAAGGCTTATTTTTGGTATTCTGAGTTTAGGCTGTTCTCCTCCAAACAAGTTGGCCTTTTGAGACAACATGGAAAGTGGTCCCTTCAAGCCTTTCTGAGTTTAAAGGGAAATTGAGTTGGATTCATTTTGAATTGAAATGAGCTGTCATCATGAGTGAGACTATATCCCACACTTTTGGTAAGGCTTATTGTTGATACAGGCACATCACTTGTAACCCTTCAACCCATTTGTTTTTGCTTAATTTCATGCTTTTTCTCTTAATATACTGTGTTTTTGTAAGGCAGCTGTTACCCAGTACTGTAGATTTTTTCCGAAAAAATTTATTTGAAGGGAAAAGACACTAATGAATTACCCAATAGTTTCCTGATTTCTCAAGGTCTGCCTGCATATGTTTGTGAAGATGCCTGTGGAGCGTACAGAAATTCCAGAAAAAAACAGGAAATGTCTTGGTAGTTTCCAGGCCAGCTTTTGACTTATGATCTTGTTCCCATTAGGGGCTGTTGATATGCCTCTGGGCCATGTGCCAATTTATTGATTATGCTAATAAGTTGTCCACCATCAAGGCATATGTGCTTGTGATTTGAAAGTCATTTCTGTTGGAGGTTGTTTTGTTTCTCTGTTTCTACAAATGACATATTATTCCATAGAAAAAAACCCTATTACCCGGAAAAGACTGTATTTTTGGCAAGCAAAAAGTTCTCTGTGTCTGAGCATGTACCTCATATGATTCTGTTAATCAAGTTAGATCACAATTTTAAATAGTCTGCAAAACAGAGTCAGCTTTTTACCTTTAGGAAGCTGTTTCTCAGGTTTTATGCGACCTAAAGGAATGCTTAGATGGAGGAAGCACTTCTGTGATAGTGCGATATTTATTGTTTCCTAATAAAAGCAGCTAATGTACCACTCCCAAAGTTTTTTTTTCTCTTTTGTTTTTTTTCCCCAGTTCCCACTATTAAGCAGAGTCTCTCATGATAAACAAAGCAGCTATTCACCCATCATTTTCCTTCCCAAAAGACCAAACAGCTGCCCACTTTCCTAGCAGGGAATAAGAAATCCTTTTTTTTTTTTCAGTGGGTTCCTGAGGTCAGAATGACAGAGGAAAAGATTAGTTTGCTTGCATTGTAAGCTGTGTGTAAGATGAAAACATTGTACTATAAAACACTGTGGCTGCTTCTGTTAAAATATGCAATGTTCTATTGGGCTTTTGTAATAGTAGTGAGTTTCCATACAATGGAGCTCTCCAGCTTGACCATATTGATTTCATTTATTTGTTGAATTTAAGTCTTCAGTCTTCAAATGGTGTGATACTGAGTAAGTGGGAGAAATGTGGAGCATTGTCGGTGTTTGTGTGCTTTTTCTTGTGAGTAGAACTGAAAAGAAGATATACTCCTGCTGAAAAGTTGAAAATACAATAATTCTTTGTTTAGGCAAGCTGCCAACTCTCCACAAAAATAATAACATTAATTAACAGCCTGTTATTAATTTAAAAGAGAGCCAGGAAGAAAGTTTTCTGCCAATGTATGAAAGATCAAATTATGAAATATTAGATGATGAAATATCAGATGGATATCCTTCCATCTTGAGGTCCTCTCTTTATCCCTAACAGAAGCTTAACTGTTGATCCAAAGGAACCATTTCCCCAGTGAGAAGGTAGGTCAGGTTTCATACCCTTTTAGTCCAAGGTCCTTCTTCAGAGCACAAGGTCCCTGCTGTGGAAGAGCTTTTTAAATTATGGGCAATTGATCATTGTGATGTGCGCAAATTCAAGCAAATGCCTATGATAAAATACCAGATAGAATCAAACACCTTCTGATTAAACAATCTTCAGAGGGTAGCAGCCTTAAGTCACTACTAAACTTAGTTGGATATGAACTGCTGACCTAAAGGTGAAAGGCTTTTAGCCCCTAAACTCCAGGCATTGATTTCTAATTCTCTTGTGAAATCAATCCCATGACATAGATATATTGAGTCACCTTATGGCTGCCCTGACTCCCCTGACCTTTGTCCTCTCTATAATGTATGGAAGAATATTTAATGCAGCTTGTTTATGAAACAAGCTGTCCCTTCTATCAGCTTCTGCCTTGGGCAATGGCACGTGAGCAGGGCATTCAGGGAAAGGAGGATAATGAAATGTTTGGGTTCTCTATGTTACTCAGTCTGCTACATAAAGTGGTATGAGCAAGGTTGGCAGAGCCTTGCAATGAGTAATGATTGAACAGCATTTTATTGCATTGGAATTATAAGATCATGCTGTGTTCTATCTGTGATGTCAGGGCTGAGCTGTATTAATGAAGGAATGGCTGTCATCAAAGAGAGTGTCAGTCAGAATGAATGGGATGAAAACCTGTGTTGGCAGGAGTTTGCAAGAAAAGACTCTTAGTCTGACTCAGAGGAGCTGGGGAAGCCTGAGGTGAAAGATGATACTTTGACTTAAAAGGAAAATTAAAAAATAAACTTCTAAAATGTTCTCTGAGGACTTTTCAAAACAAGTGGACAATTTAGAACTGTTTAATCCTTACTAGGCCTCACCTGTACGCTATATGTGGTGTAAACTAATTTTCCAGTAGACCTCACAGAATTAAAAATAGGTGATTAGGGCAAAAGGTTATTTCAGGTAGAAGTTAGTGCTAAATCTGGTTTAGGCAGATGATGATTTACAGAAGTTACCAATAATGACTGATCTAAAGTCCAAATGAAAAGATTCTATGTCTACTATCCAACTTCTATTGAATAAATATTTCTACCTGTGGCTTTGGCAAGTTGCTGGACACTCCCAGAAAAATGATAAAACCTAAAAAGTGTACAGGTACTTCTATTTTACCTTTGGAAATGGTCCCTTCGTGCTTGTATTTGAAAACACGTAAGGGCTTGTAAGTGGCAGCCAGGCAAAGATTGCAGTGCTGCTGCTGGTCATGCTCAGTGTGCTGCCAGATGTATGGGAAGCTTTCATTTACTAGAAGAAGTGTTTGTCATGATTTCTTAATCTGCATAAAATGCATGCAAACTCTACAGCTTTTGCCACATCCATTCTAATTTTGTTTCCTTTTGTTGTTGCTTTTATTGCAGCTACTGAAGGCTCTGTGATGTTAGACAGATGCTTTTGTGCCAACTGATATAACACAGAAGATTCTACAGAGTCATGACTTGTCCTGATTTTATGAGTCATAATGACCTTTATCATCCTACCGACCAGGATCAGAGAGATAATAGGCAGCTTTCAATAGTTGTTAGCCACTTGTTCCCATGGATACCAGACCAATTTCCACATGAACTTAGGTTTTTAATAAATTCTTCTGAGCCATTTGAAAACTAATTAAAGTGCTTGGGTTGTAAACCAAGCAACAGGTGTTTACAAAGCATTATATTTCAGTGCTTGTATTTTACAGAAGGAAAAAGGTATTGATAATTAATTTGAAAACTTAATTTGTTTGAAATACATGATTAAAATAATAATTTTCATAAATGGCTCTTAATTTTATCTACCATATTATTGATCCTTTACTCCATTTATTTATTTCCAATGTTATTGTCCATGTTATGTGGAATATATTTCATTTATTTTTGCCATCTTCCAATTCACTGAATCTTTCCCTTTCAATTCCTGTGATGACACATAAAAATGTTCATTAGATATGATTAAAATAAAAGGAAACTTCAGCTTCAGGTCAAGTGTAGGGGACAGAGAGAAAATTTCCGTGGGGAAGATTATCTTCTAATTGCACACTATAGGTGCAATATTTGTAGACAATAAGTATTTTCAGACAGTTGCATTGGTCTGATGCAAGATGAAAATTCTTAGGAAATACTTTGGAAAATGGACAAAATAAGTTGTTAAGAATCAAATGGCAAATAGTCAGCTGTGCAAGGAATGCCCATTATTTATGATGATAATGACATCACCATCACGAGCCCCTCTTTGAGGCTCAAACTGTGTATCTCAGAATGAGAGGAAATGGCAGTATCCCTGGAAATGCCCCATCAAGTCTGAGTACAATAAGCTTTTTTACGTGCAAAGACTATGTCTCTGTCGTGTCTATAAAGTTGCAGACACTTTGTTTCCGTAATCATAAATAGTTTAAACTGCTGTGAAGTGCTAACACAGTCCAGCCATAATTTGAGAAAGCTACTTGAAATTAATAGCCCAGGAAGGCTTTAGTATTTTTTCCTCTCTAAAAAAGCATCTGTAGTAGGAACTTGGTACTTAAATATTCTTACATCTAGTTAAATATAATAGATTAAATATACTGAATTTCTTGAAACTTAATTGCATGCTTAATTTCAATGAAAGCTGAAACAAAAGTGAAGCATGTACTTTCTGTGGTGTTGAAGAGGGCTGGGGTTAAGCATGTGATTCAGTACTCTTCAGTCAGAAACTTCTTGCATGCTTAATTTCAATGAAAGCTGAAACAAAAGTGAAGCATGTACTTTCTGTGGTGTTGAAGAGGGCTGGGGTTAAGCATGTGATTCAGTACTCTTCAGTCAGAAACTTCTTGGTTTAATGTTTCACAGGTAGGTAATAAATAGGAATTGTGATCTTTTTCTGGTGGGAGAAAATTGAAAATGTGGCCTATTTTAATTGTTCTGTAAACATGGGGCTCTGTTTAGCAATCTGGTAGCTAAAGTGCAATACAGTGGACTTGATGTAATTTATTTTTTTTGAGGAAAATGTTAATAAAAAGTTCACTCTCTGAAAAAAAATATAAATACAGCTTTTCTCCAGGAAAGAGTAGTGTTTGGATGTTATTAATAGTGACCACGTATCTCACTGGATTATATGTATTGTTTATTTTATCAGGTTTCTCTGGCAATTGTGTTGGCTGTGGCAAGAAGGGTTTCTGCTACTTTACAGAATTCTCCAATCACATTAATCTTAAACTGACCACTCAGCCCAAGAAACAGAAACACTTAAAGTATTATCTGGTCAGGAATGCACAGGGAGCTCTGACCAAAGGATCTGTAATCTGCTGGAAAGGGGCAGGTAAGATAATGAAGCCGGCTTCCTCGAGTTCTGGTTTTCATCATCCAAGCTTAACTATCACAGGGACTGGCGTCTGTGTAAAACCTAAGGCAGATCAGTTGAAAGAAAGACTCTTTAAAGCTAGGTGATTACTAGAGCAGCTGTAAAAAGCAATTGACTGACCTAATATGAGGATGGCATGTTTGAAGACATCGGTTCCTCCCTTCCAAGTGCTGTAGCCTCTAAGTAATTCATGTGTGAAATCATCAAATCCAATATGCAGAGAAAAAGCAAATGCCACTGTTGTCAGGGGATAAGAAGTTTCTTTTCTGTTAAGAGTTCAGAGGCCGACAGTCTTCATCCAGCACCTGCTCAAGCACATTGTTCCAACTGCCAGAAAGTTCGGGCCTCTCGGGAAGCACCTCAAGCGAGCCGCTCCCAGCAGCAAACCCAAGTGCTCCAGCTGGGACTCAGCAAACAGGTATGGCTCAGAAGGAAAACACGCTGAGTTTCCACCTGTTCTTACTCTTTTGTGCATGTGTATTTGTGTGTACTTCTGTGAATGGAAAGACAAACAAAGAAGCACACTACCACATAAAATAAAGCAAGCTGAAGAGATTTAGAGATACATTACAAATAAAGAAAACAATCATACTTTGAATGCTTCTCGCTGTCCATTTTTTCCCCTCAGGTTTATGTATAAAAGGTTAGCAAATAATAAAATAGGTGTTCTGCAGCTTGCTCATAGCTATGGCAAACCAAAATTTTTTAAAAGCCATTATTTTTAAAGTTGCTGAGAATGGGTATTACATTCCTGCAGCTGTTGCTTGTCTGGTCACAGATGACAAATGTTACAGGAACCAGTGTCATTTCAGCTTTTTCTTCTGATACAGTCTATTTTATGTTATGACCAGAATCCTCTTTACTGCAGGCATTATATGGGCATCAGCTTAAAAGCTTCTGAATTTTTTCTTCTGCTGAGAAAAGACGCTTTAATATTAAAAAACAAACTAATGATCAGTATCTGCATCTTTTTTTGTACTAAAAATTGTTTCTGAAAAATTTACTTTTCCATTAGCTTGACATAACTGAAAGGTGATGCATGATAGAGGCTAGAGTGATCTCTCTGAGCTTCTTCATAATGAAAACAGCTCTTGAGTGTCTTGTGACTGTTACAGAGATTCACGCAGGAGAACTGAGGTTCACCTGTTGGTTGTATTCTCTCTGTGAGATAGAAACCTGTTAAATAATTGTGATCTGGAATACTGGTACCCCTTCAGAACAAATAATTAATCTCTTTATAATAGCAGATTGGCATTTTTTTTTGGTCAGAGATTACATATATAAAAAAGCTACATTAATTACAAGCATATTAGGCTTGAGAAAACTTCTCTTTTTAATGCAGAACAGTTTAAAAGCTTGGAAAGAGGATGTCAAATTGGAATGGAGTCTTAGGAGATTTTTAGCAAAGTTTAAACTTCTCTCACTATTTTAGCTAGCTCTTGAGTAAACTTCATGTAAGAGCTAGGGTTCACCTGCAAAGAAGCTAAGGATCTGACGTATGTATTTTAACTGCAGAATCGTATTTTACCCAGGCACTTAACTGGGAGTCAGACAGCAATAATCTGGTATGAGATCAGAAGTGGGTTTGTTTTATTCAGTATTGCATTCACTCTGAGCAGATCCCGAAGGTTCTATTAAAGTAAACAATCAAGTGATCAGTTTATTATATCAACTGAGGATCTTGACCTAGAAATGTTTAATGTAAATACTTTGTTTTTTTCTTGCCAGCTGCAGCCATAGATCACATCCCTTCAACAGCAGCATTCAGCTCAGCTGTTTATAATGGCAAGGAATCGCCTAAACAACAGTTGGTGAAAAATAACCTGTCTGCTCTGACAAGACCTTCGGTGTTAGGTATTTGTATGGATTTGTTGTTTAATACCTTAAACTCTATATTCCATGGATATAATAGAAGCATTGAACAAATGATATCATGATCATCATTTCCTGTATGAATAGAAATTACTGTTCCCTTCCAAGTCCTTTCTGACCATAACACTTTTTTCTGTGTTAATTTTTTAGAAAAAAAATTGTTTATATGTTTTCAGCCATAGCTCTGTTACCATTCAGATTTTAATTGGAAGTTTTTCATTATATTTACAGTTCATTCACTTAATAGAATTACAGACTAGATTCTGAATCCAGGTTCTTAAAGAATGTGTCAGTTTGCATCAATCTCCCAACAAGGTTTTGTGAAGGGAATTAAGAAAGATTTATAAGTAATCACTCATAGGATAATTCCTTTGTTGCAGTTCACCTTGGGATGGAGCACTAGATTTTGACAACCGGCTCCAAATTAAAGAAACTGTCCTCACTGCGTGACTATCATCATGATTTGTGTTAATTGTTTTCTGTCACAAACTGTATTCTGTGTCACTGGCTTGTTTAAGCAAGAAGGTTAGTCTTCACTATGGCTAGAAACATGCTATAACTCTATGTTAGAATAAGTCTTCCCAAGTTTCCCTGCTGGCATCACAGCCAAATTTTTCCTCTGCCAATTCAGGTTCTTGAGCTCTTTCTTCCGTGCAGCAACATATTGTTGCCAATTCATTTCAGATGGATTGCTTTCACATATCAACATATCTGCAGGAAAGAGTACAGCATTTTCAAATAAAAAATTCTTTGTATTGCTGTATCTGTCTTGTGACTTTTGTTGCAATATTATGCCAGGAAACGAAATGAAAGGAGGAGTAGAACAAGTGGCTAAATACTGCCCTCACGTGGTAAAAGTTTAAAGGACAAAGTTATCTTTGCAAACTTATACGTAAGGTTCTTCTGCAAGGGAACAATGTTATTCTAAATCTGTACACTTCAGGTTTATTTTTAATTTTAATATCTTTTTCAAAATTAGACCCCATTTTTTATATTAGATTCTTACTCTGACTTGAATTTTATGTGGGACTAACCATTCTGCCAGGAGATACAGCCCTGCCAGTGTGAAGTAGTGTTAAGACCTCTGCATAGTCACATCCAGAAATAGAAATAGCTCAATCCTGCAAGATGCTGAGCAGTTCCTAGAATACCATTGACTCTCAATAGTTAGAAATACTTGATGTTAGTGGAAACTTACCATTCTAGGACTTTGCAGGAGTGCACAAGAAGATTAAAGATATTAATGAAAGAATATTCAAGAAATGAATCATCAGGATCTCCTAGAAAAACTGTGAGAAAGTTATGTTTTTACAGACAAAGCGTTGGAGCTATATGTGGATAGGAGGAAAGTGCAGAAGTAAGTTGGTAGGAGTTAATATGGAATAACATGAAACTGAAGATGGTAACCAGCAAGAAGTGGCAAAAATCCTGTAAATGAGAAAATTGTTGAAAAGAACTCAGATCTGTATTAATATTACCCTGAAACCCTTGAGAATTTTATTTTGCAATAAGTTACATGAAACACTGTGTCATGTGTTCAGAAAGGAGCAGAATGCTTCAAAATATTAATACTTACAAGCATTCTTAGTACGTCTCATTGTTCCTACATTATTCTTAGTACAGAATGGACATTGGTATAAAATAAGTGAAGTCTACCTAGATAATTAAGAGTTCTCTACAACAGAAAGGTCCCAGAAATTTAAGCAAGACATAGCAAAATAAAATAAAAATGATAAAAAATTATTATATTCATGGAGTTGACCCTGTCTACCACAGTACTTAATGCACACATTAAATCTATCAAAACATATTGAATTACCATGCACAAAACCGAATACATTTTGTTCTAATGCTTTTCTGAAATATTACCGTTATTCAGGCACTTTAACAAATTCAGGGCCTCCAAAAAAGCGCCATAAAGGTTGGTCACCAGAATCTCCATCATCTACTGAAACTTGGAACTTGCAGCTGAACCCACAGGCTCCAAACAGAATTAAAAATGGTAAGCTATACCATATAAGCTATACTAGAAAACAATGGGGGAAAAGGGGCAATATTTTAAAGATGCAAGCAGATTTGTATTAGAGTTTTGAAAGGTGTTTGATACCAACATGCTGACCTACATTTAGGTGCTTCATTTCCATTGATTTCTTTTTGAGGCTCTGAGCTTAACTCTCATTAGGATCCAGTCATCAAGTCATTATTAATAATTCCCAACAGGTGCCTGTGTCCGTCTTTAGACACCAAAACACCTTTGGGATGTTAAAATGTGTCATAACTCAGATCAAGGTACCATCCATTGCTTCAATTATTTTTCACAGTGTTCTTGGCTCTTGGATTTTTTAGTCTAGATACAGACTAGAGTGACATGCAGTGAAATAAATTCACTTGCCACAAAATGTTTTATTTTAATGTGCCCTTGTTTAAATGAAAATTACTATAGAGAGGTTGCAATTGAGCAAACATTGAATCTTAATATTTTCTTTCTCGCTATAGCAAGAAAACCTGTTTAGAAGCAGTGAAACTAAATCTATCATAGAGAACACACATATCATAACTATTTGTGCACTGCTATCACATAAGTCTCTGTATTTGTGCACTCGTACCTGGAATTGTTTGTTTATGAACATTTAGATGCATGGGTGATGTTCAAGGTTGCACCAATTAGTCCTCCAAGAAAATCAGCATAATGGTATGGGCTGTAGTAACAGCTCATTAAATGTGTGACGTAACCATAAAAAGCATTCAATACTGATTCCAAATGTGGGTATGAGATGATGTTGAATAACTTTACTTTGAAGAAATCGTTAGTAGACCTGACTCCAGTAATAATATGTCTAAAATCTTAGATGGAGGAAGCCTATCATCTTTACCACACTCTGCTTTGGTGGGGCCAGCCTCATCTCCAATGGTGGGCTCAGGAGAACCAGTCTCAGTTCCTGACAACTTGCTGAAAATCTGTAAAGCAAAGCCAGTTATTTTCAAAGGTAAAAAACCCAACCCCCCAACAAGACCTTACATCTTTTTGTAAGAGATATAAATATATGTCCTAGTGCTAAACACTGCTAAAGCCATCAATTTTAAAAGGTTTACTATTAAAACTGTTTAATACATACATGGGAAATTATGAAATTAATGAGATGTCTACAAACATTGTTTATTTTGTAGGTCATGGAAACTTCCCATATCTTTGTGGGAACATTAATGATGTGATAGTGAGTCCTTTGTTGTACACCTGTTACAGAAATTCACAGTCTTTATCTAGAGCATATGAACAATATGGTGCCTCTACAATACAGCCTATTTCAGAGGAAATGCAGCTTTTACTGACTGTCTACTACCTTGTCCAACTAGGTAAGATTATTTTACATCCAGAAAGACTGCAACGAATAAATTACATGCTGGCAAATGAGAAAGGGAGTATTAGGGCAGGACAATATTAAATATCAGTCTTAGGACGTGATATTAAACAATTTTATTCATGATTATGAAACAAAACTAAATAATTAGTTCTTGAAGACCAGACAGATTGAAATATAATCGTACAAAGTTCATCTTCTCCTATAATCTGGGAACACAGCAACTAAAAATAAAGAAAGGAAAAGAGCTGTAATTCACTGCTTTTGCATACAGTCTGTGGTTTAGAGGTGGTATTATGCTGAGACAGGCAGCACTCAACCTCTTAAATATTTCTAATTACTGATACTCAGGTTCCAATTTGGGCAGCTTTACTTGAGTATCACAAAGGCACTTCAAAATGAAAAACTTGGTTCACATCTGCTAAAGGCAATAGAGTCATGCACTCATAAATCTGAAGCATGATCATCTCTAAAAAAAGTATATATTTTGAAAAAAAAAAATTGTTTTTAACTCAACAATTTTGTTTAATTGTTTCAAAATACTTTCTTCCTTTTTTTTTTTTTTTTCTTTTTTTAGCCTCGGACCAGGTCCCTTTGATTGAGGATTTGGAACAAATATTCATGCGTTCATGGCGGGAATCACACCTGTCTGAAATCCGTCAGTACCAACAGGCTATTCCACAGACTTTTCCTCAAGTGCCCAGCCAGATTGCACCAGTGACTTCAGCCCAGCTTCCCTGGCTGGCGGGCCTTGCAGCTAGCTCCTGTAATGACAGTGTCCATATCATTGAATGCAGCTACTCTCTGGCTGAGGGGCTTTCAGAAATGTTTAAGCTGCTCATTGAAGGAAAATTAACAAAGACAAACTATGTGGTGATCATATGTGCCAGTAGAAATCGAGCCATCGATTCCTGCATTGTGATAACAGGTAAGATCCCAAGGTTGTATCTCCAGGCAAAAGTAATAGTAATTCGATGCTATGAGGAGTTTGGCTGGAGTTTCAATAAGTTGCCTCAGAAAGCAGAGCTTTGACCAACAAGTAGTGGGTTTTGATGAACCCAAGTGGATGTTGCATAGTTGGGTCTCTCCCCAGCAAATCACATTCTGCCTGTGTAACCCTTTTTCTCACCAAAGCATCCCAGCCAACACTAGTGCAAACAAATAATAGCGAGTTACAGCACACACAGTGCATAAAGCTCTCCTGCTCTGTGTGACTGGGATATTACTGCGAGCAGAGGACCGAACATTTCCTTAGCTTCTAAAAGATGGTCTTTCAATGTCATTCCCTTTGACAACCTATTATGCTGATAATTAAATAAACCATTTGAATAGCCATTCAAAGATTCATTATAAGTGTAAGATAATTGACAATGCCTTTGACTATTTATATGGTCTTTTTATATACTGTATCAACAAATATTTCCTAAACTGGGAAAGAAACACAAAGAATTATAAAACATGAGTCTATCTTACAGATGTCCGATGCATACACGTATAGGAGAGAGAAAAGACTCATCTCTGCCGTTTTTGTGTGTGTGGCATTCATTTAGCTGGGTAGTATTTTTATTATGACTTAGAACATTTTTAACTTTAGTTTGAAGTGCTTTCAAAATTACTTTTTTGTCTTTTAGGAAAGTATCAAGCAAGAGTTCTGTCTGAGAGCATGCTCACTCCTTCAGACTACCAAAAAGAAGTTAACTATCAGCTGGTCACAGGGAAAGTGGAAACTCTGGCGTCCTTCTTTAGCACACTCTGCCCAGGTACCTAACAGGTTATGGAGACATGTTTCCAAGTCCCTGAAACTTTTAAGTCAGAGAAAATAGCTGTGCTCATTACCTTTCCAGAAGAAGGACATTATTAGAAATACATAAAAAATGCAGGACAAAGTTGTGAAAGTACATTTGAATTGAAATTCCTCCTAAAAGTGTCAGCTCATAAAATCCCTCAGTTTCATTAAAATATATCAGCAAATAGCTAAGCATATTCTTAGCTATGCAAATCCATCCATATACTATGCAAGTCCATATCCATATGAATGTATAAATTCTTTTGCCCTAAGCATGAATTCATTTAGACCATGATAGAACAGAGTTATTTTATCAAAGGTAGGATTTGCCCTTTCAACTTATCATACTGTGAACTTGATCATGATGCATGGGAAAGAGAGGAAAACTGCAGAGAACCAGGCTTACTGGATCATTTTTAAACTGAGTATACTAAGGATTACTACAGGCAAGATTATCTGGGGATAGATTCAGCCACATGGAAAGTTAAACTATTACACAACTAGAGCAAATGCAGCATATTTGTCAGTGTTAATGGGATGTCATAGTCCCCTTTGCCATTCATGTCATGTCGTTAAATCTGTACTTAGATCACAAGAACCCTTCTGGATATGTCGTGATATTTTGAGTGGTCACTTAAGAGAAACTCGTTTTCCTTCAACCATCGTGTAGTTATGTTAGTGTTTCTGCTCTTAGTATCTTCAAAGTATGGTTCTCAAAATCACTTTTGCTATTGCTATTGTTTGAGCAGAACAAGTAAATGAGCATCCTAAAAATAGTTGCCATCTACATCCACTGGATTGCACTTTACGGGGCAGACCCTGCCTTTCTGAGCTCAGTGCAGACACATTCAAACATCTTTTCAACTGTTGAGAAAATACTAAATACTCAGGACAGGCATGTTGTATTCTCTGCACAGCTTCCATCTGTAAGCAGGGCCCCTGCTGAATAGAATAGGATATATTTGCAGATATAGATAGTTCAGTAAAAACTACCTTGCTTTCTTCAGCATTGTGTGTAGCTACAAAGCTCATATTTCTCTTTCAGCTTTATAGGGAATTATTTTTCTTTCTGTCTCTCAAAAATGATAGAGATTTTAAAATATTTATCAGATTTTCCAAAGCTTCTTGTAATCCTTATTAGTGAACAGTATAGCTCCATGGTCTGAACATAAACCAAGCCAGTTTCATGTCTTTGTTGTTGCTGATTTACATCAAGGCCTGGAGACTAGTTTTCTACCATCCTCAGTAAGTGCTCTAGCCAATGGTCTGCAGAGCTGGTCCATCATTCCTTGGCCTGATTTGCATTTTATTAGTGATATGCTGTAAAAAACAGATGCAATAGAAAATAACGAGAGAGTTCCTGTATAAAACAGCCAATAAGCCAAGGGCAGGATAACTAGCTAGCATATATAAAGCTCTTTAAGATCTACAAAACAAAATCAGTATGAAATGCAGCTCTTATTGACATGGATGTTTATTCTACTATCCCTTCAATTTGATAGAGGGTGACATTGATCTTTTGCTGGAGAAATTTTACCAGGAAAACCAAGGACACATCTCTTCATCACTTTCTTCTTCAGTGAATAAACCAACAGCACTGAATGGAACTGGAACAGCTGCGTGTACAAGTAAGTAAGGAGGATTTACTAAAGCGGTAACAGAGTAGGGCACTTGAGACCACGTCTCTGGGTGTACAGTTAGATCCATCTGGGCGGAGTCCGAGGCTCTTAAGGCAAAGGTCCTGAGGCAAACAGCAGCTCATATCTTGGGATATTCAGATTTACACTGATGGATGCTCCCCTTCATTCCACTGGGTATTGTAGTCTTTGAAGCTCTAAGTCTTACTTCTGTGGCAGCAGAATGCTATTGCACAAGTTCACTTTCAGCTCTCAGACATTTAAGGGACTTACAGGACCAAAATGCCAAATGCAGAAAGATTTCTTTGCATGTTCCATATAGATTTGTATAAACTGGAACTCCTGTGCATAAGCAAAGTATCTTAAAGAGTAGATCAGCCATTCTTTGCCAGACTCTAACAATCCGTGTTAGATTAGACTTTGGGCATATATCTAAACAGAATTTTGCCTTTTTCCAGGTTATGAGATTGAACGACATCAGATTCGTCCATTCCAGCTAGCAGTGGCTCAGAAATTGCTGTCTCATATTTGCTCAATTGCTGACTCCAGCACTCAAAATCTTGATTTGGGTTCTTTCGAGAAAATTGATTTCTTGATTTGTGTTCCACCCTCCGAAGTGACTTATCAGCAGACTTTGTTTCATCTCTGGCACTCAGGTGCTCATTAGTAAGCTTTATTTTAGATTTACAAGACATTGTTAAATGCATTTTTATCTGGAAATACTGACATTTGTTCCATTTCTTTAGGTATTTTATTAGAACTTGGATTAGAGAAGGAACACCTTACAAAGCAGAGGGTGGAACAGTATGTTATGAAACTAGATGCAGAGGCCCAGATTAAATTCAAAGTCTTTTTACAAAATTCTATGCAGAATCCACATACACTGTTTGTCCTAATCCATGATCACGCACACTGGGATCTAATGAGGTAAGAAAACTGTAACTTGTTTTTAGAGAAATTATTATTGTTTGTATTAGCTCTCAAGATCAGCCTTCTGATTTATTCCTTCCTTCATCTTTGTTTGCATCTTTCTGCTAAGTCTATCTTCCCATGCGTTGAATAAACTTGTTTTCTTTTAAGGTCCTTCATGACTTATTCTTGTGCTGCACATTCTATTATGCCCCAGTGGAATATTTCAGCTTTTCTTGCTCACCATTCTTATCTTCTTTCAGCCACAGCTATTGTTTTTTCGGCTGGTTGTCATTTGTTCAAAGGAAAGCTTCCTGTGAAAGTACACAGAGCTCATTATCCTCTGTTAGTGTCCTCTGGGCTGTAAAACATGCAAAAACCCTCCACACTGAGTATACAACTAGCGAGCCAACACTGCTGCTTATTTTTTTAACTGATTGGAAATTTTCCAGTACAATGTTTTTTCTATCCTGAATCATGAATTTGTGAGAATTGAAAGCTTCTGTGGTTACATAGGAAAGTCAGGTATACTTCTCAGGGAAGCAGGTGGGTTTCTGTTCAACGTTTGCCAAGTTCCCCATCAGCTTACTCGCATAACTCAGTGCTTCCTTCACGGAGCGCTATTTCCTTTGCTTCTCAACAATCTGCCTGCTGAGGGGTTGGGCTGCTTTTGCTTTCTGGCTCCTGAGGCACTGGGGAGCTTGGAGAACACATTGAATTCCAGAAACACCAACATATTCCAACTTTGAGAGCACAGTAGTGTTTCTGAAACCAAAAACTATGGAGTCTTGCTTGTGAATGAAACGACAAGGTCTTGTCTTTCACACTGGTTAAGAATGATGATTTTCACCAAAACTGTATTTTTGCCTGTGAGGGTTTCCTGTTCAATTCCTCTACACCTTAGGAACTTAAATGACCTATTACAGCTGTCACAGCCTTTAAGGCAGTTATTCATATAGCATCCTTGAGTGGTAGGAAGTACCTGTATTGCTGCTTAAGTCTGATATTTTTTCCTCTTATCTAATAAAGATATGTAAGTGAAAAATATTTAAATGACTGTTCTGCACAGCAGGATTCATGCCACCTAACTGAAGTCAGTTGAATGAGGTACCTAAAACAGGAGTGTAATTGCCTGGGATTGCCCACATAGTCACAACAGAGACATGAGTATCTCTGAGGGCTGATTTAGGTCAGGGGGTGGACACAACCAATTTCTGGAGTTACTTGTCTCTCTCTGCTGGTAACAGAAGGAGCTTGCAGTCACGAGGCTTGTAACTTAGTCACTGCAGATAAATGCCAAAAATTAAGTAGCATGAATTTGGGCTGAAGTTTTACAGCAAAGCAAGGAATCGGCTGTAGGTGTTCTGCGATACCAGCATTTGCCCTAACAATAACTATTCTTCCCTTTCATAATAGCTTTACCAGAGGTAGTTTCCCTCTGTTTTTCTGTCATACAGACTTACTGTCTGTCATTTTCTATCTTGATTTTTGTAGGTAAGAATTATATTTTTTTAAGGACAACACTATCAATCTGGCCAAAGTTACCATAAGACTATGTGTCTGTTGGTAACTGCCAAAACATCAGTTTTCTTTCATCCTTTCTCTCTCATATTCTGATAGCTGTAAGTGACTGGTAATTTGCTAGCTAGGGAGCTTATCAGACTTACAGAAATTTTCAGCTGCAGTGAAATAATTTGCATTTCTTTTCCCATCCTTCTATGCAACAAAAGCAGGGCAAAGAATAGAGTCTGAAGTTCCTTGTACGTGTTTAACTTTGATTTCATATCCAAGTTAAAGCTATTACACTGACACAAATGTTCCCTTGTGCTAATTACTCTGGAGAGTTTTGGCTTTCTTTTTTGCAGTGCTATGCATAGCCTTTATCCTCAAACAGAACTGTCTACAGGACTTGTTGATAGACTGTTGAACTGCAGGGAGGTGAAAGAGGCGCCAAATATTGTGACCCTCCATGTGACTTCCTTCCCCTATGCGCTGCAGACACAGCATACTCATATCAGCCCTTACAATGAGATCCACTGGCCTTCTTCATACAGCAATGTAAGATGGATGCTTTGAGGTGCTTTTGTGAGCTTTTCATAAGTTATTTTACATTTACATACTTGTTGAAACTGTGGAGGCCCCATGATTTTTGTAAACAATAATGAAGTTTGCATGGCATCTTCTTCTTGTTCAGTTTCTTGTTCTTCAAGTTCCTTTTCCCTCTGCTTATCCTGTAATTTCTTGCTTTTTTTCTTTATTCTTTTAATATCTTCTATAAACTGTAGTAGCTCTGCTAAAAATCTTTGAGCTACATAAATGGAAACCATCTGAAAACCTGTCTCTAGTGCATTACTGCATAAATGTATGTACATACCTGGATTTTCTTCATATGTGTGCATATTTATTCCATACATAGCTGTTCTGTCTGTATATATGTATATGTGAGGAAAGAGAAAGAAACAAGGAAAAATTGGGTCAAAGTTCTCCCCCAAAAATTAATTGTTTCTTTCTCTCCTTGTTTTAATATGTCTGAGTAGATATATGCTTATTAGAGAATGTGATTGCAAATATATCAGATACCAATCGTTAATCAATTGTAAATTAATAAATGATAGACTTTACATTTATATTTTTATTGCTTCATTTGCTTTAGGGTGTAGATTTATACCATGAAAACAAGAAATACTTTGGACTGTCAGAATTCATTGAGTCCACCCTCTCTGGACATAGTATTCCACTGCTTCGGTATGACAGCTCTTTTGAAGCAATGGTCATGGCTCTGGGAAAGAGGTATGGTACCCTCCTTTGTTTAATACAGGAAATTTAGGAGGTGCATTCTAGCAACTTGAGTTACTGGCTAGAAGCCTGGTTCTTTTTTTTTTTCTCCTCACTGTCCCACAAGTCAGCTGTGTATGCAAGGGCATTTCACTCATTCTTATTTTCTCCTTCCATCTTTTTTTATATATTTATTTGGCCTGTAATCTAATCAGTCTAGGCTGCCTCTTTCTATGAACATGCACACTGTTTAGCCCAATTTAGAGTCTGTTCTTGTTGTGACTAGTAGCTACTTCTATATTATAATAATCTAACGTTGCAGCACCATGTAATTTCAAATGTGCTACTACTTTTGTCCAATATTATCACTTGCTGACCCTGGCTGATTTTGTTGTAAAGAATTTGTGCATAGTGCACTTGGACCACGAAGAGAAGCAGACGTATTGCTGTGGTTTGTACACTTAAATCAGCAATAAAAACTTCAGAGCACCATCAGAGCTTGAAAATATATCATTAGTTTTCCTTGGTTCCTGTGGAGCAAGTCTAGAATCACTGCAAAAGAGTAGTGACACATTATGTGCATGCCTGCAGCTGTGGATGAACCCTTTGGGATCTGTAAGAAGAATGAGAAAGGACAAGTAAAATCTTGTGAATTTGTATTGCAAACTGGGAGATAGAGCACATCCATACTTAACTGCTGGGGCTTGCTACAGGGTGCTTTGGAGCTTTGATCACACATATCAGGTGCTTTTCTGAGCAAGCCACAGTTCCTCTTTTTGCTGTGCACCTGGGTTTCATTTCTGTGAAAACCAGAGCACAGGAAGCTATTGCAAATCCTTGTCTCTCCCTTCCATAGACTGGGGACTGAGACAGGGTGTACCTGGGCTTGGGAACTTGGAGTGCTCATTGAATGCTGCCTATGTATTCAGTCCTCTTGGAAACAAGAGTAAGCTCATTCAGGGCTTCAGTAAGAAAACAAAACAGCCCACCCCATCTCCCGCCCCTTAAGAATAACACATTATGAGGAATACTATTCTCATGGATAAGAGAATATAATTTTCCTTGATGATATTGCTGAGTGCCTTAGCAAATATTCTGTGATAAATTTTGTAGCAGCAGTAAAGTCTTAGTAAATTAAAGTGATGTAACCTTACTGGACTACTTGCTTAGTAAATCTTTACTAAGAAATGGAGAGACAACATCAGTTCTGATTGTGAAGTGATGCCTTGCAAAGACTATCCAACTGCAAGTTGGTGAGATTCTTTTGTATAGTAGATATGAAGGATTCTTTACAGGAGTAAAGATATTATTATATTTTGTAAAAATTAGCTTTTTCCCTTTAGCCTTTAATACTTCACTATTTAATTCACCATTTATTTCAGGTTCCCCAGATTACACAGTGCAGTGATAAGGACTTTTGTCCTCATACAACACTACTCTGCAGCTATGATGGCAGTGTGTGGTCTTTCTCAGATGAAGAATTACACCTCAGTTGAAACTCTGGAAATCACCCAAAACCTAATAAACTCTTCAAGACAATGTCCTAGTGGTCATGGCCTCATGGTAGTGTTGAGAATTCCATGTACTCCGCTGGCTGCAGTGGCATATGAACGTCTGTATAATGTAAGGGAAAGACTAGCCCTTGAAGATAACTTTGAAATAATCTTGGGAAATCCTAATTCTGGAATCACAATAGGGAAGCACTTTGTGGAGCAGCTAAAGGTAACTTGCAGAATGACATATACTGGGAAGCTTGATTAGTTGAGTAGGTGGGGAGACTTCGCTGGTGAGAGTTATGGTCATGAGCTGAAATGTGTGTCTGACTAGTAAAAATAAAAACTACCATAAGGAACATGAGTTTTATCTTTTAGACATACTGCCTGTGACACCTCTACTGTCCTACCTCTGATTAATACTCAGTGGAGTATTAACTAATATGGCTAGAACTTGACTTCCAGCAGCAACCCTCCCGAACAGTTGAACTGTTTTTATCTACAGGGACCATAAGCAATAAGGAAAAAAGCCAAATAAAATTCTCACAGTTTTAGCAGAATTTTCTTACAAAATCGTCATAGTGCAAAAAAATTTTAGTCAGTGACCAGTTGAGAGTTGTATTATTCTTGTCACCAGCAGGTGGCATGAAGGTACCAAATCAGTGATGCTAGTTACGGGTCCTAGAACACCCCGGTCACAACTCAGGGCTTTATGCTTTCTGGACCATGTGTTGGTTTATGGATTAATTTATATGCTTTAGATCCAGAGTCGTGGGTCATCTGTTTAACAAAAGCCTCTGATACTCCCTTGCTTTTCATAAAATTATCATCATCTGATCACCAAAACAAAAAATGTATTTACATTCTAGGATGGTGTAACATACATATGGTACATTCTGTACTGTGTCTGATTCAATATATGTTAGATGAAGTCACTTGAGATCCAGGGCCTACTGCTGATCTCATTCTGCTGTAAATTAGGCATAACTTATTCTGAAAAATTAGTACTAGTTCTGAATCACATCCTGGTTGTCTTCTCTGACATGCGCAATAGTGGTACATGTACGAATGTCGGAGGCTGAGTTCTTGTACTGTTGGTCCTACTGTCTATTCCTTACCTGTAGATCAGTTTTACAGCAAAAAGGACTGACTGGTGTGAGTAAAGCAGTATAGCCTGATGCTAAATGGTCAAACAATAGATCTAGTTATCAAACTTCTCATGAAGTTATCAGGAAAACTTATAGCTTTGGGGGGAGAGCAGTAGACTTCAGAGGGTAGCAAGTGAGGATAGTGTGTGTTGAACACTTCCAGCTTTCCTCTATTCCTCTAAGGTGAAGAAGTCTTGTTACTAGCTCATTTTTTTCCTTGGACTCAGACATCCATACAGTATCTGCCATAAGAAGCAACCCTCTGTACTCTTCTCTCCCGCAAAGCTCCTACTCAGCTTTACTGTCCATTGTACCATATCCACACTACCCGTCTATGCCCTGGTCTCAGTGCTATGTAGCTGGGAAGCTAGGGGGCTTTTCAGACTGGAACATACTGTCCCAATCTCCTCAAACTTACAGCAGGCAGATTGCTACCTGTATGCTCATAGAAATTGTGCAATCTACCTATGTTAAAATTGGTTCTGCTCTGTGCCTTCCCTTGGTGGAACATCCATCCCCTGTACAAATTGATTCATACAATGGATGATAAAAATATGTATTTCTCTATTTGTGCCATATAGATATGTCTAACAGTGTTTCTTACCTTATACAGGCCTGGCAGAAAATTGAAGATGTAGATTGGAGGCCACAGACCTATTTGGAGTTGGAAGGTTTGCCTTGTATATTGATATTTAGTGGTATGGATCCACAAGGGGAGTCTTTGCCACGGTAAGAAGATCCAGTATTTTCTCAGTGGCAGTTTTTTATCCATTGCTTGTCAAATGGCTAAAGATGAACTGTTTAATTACTTGTGGGAGGAGAAAACAGATTTCAGTGTCAAGGTGTTCCTTTTCCATTTTTTGGCAGTTTTTATATCATAAATACAACCCCCATATTATTAATAATAATAACCTCCTGTTTATAGCAAGATATAAATAGCTCAGAAAATATTATGAGGTTGTCCCATCTTAGAGGAGAGAATAAGAGTATGTAAAAAGGAAAGTATAGCTACTTTAGATACTTTAGTGTAGCTGAGACATCTGCTTGATGCTGGCATATGTGCTACAGGATGTGTGGAGAGATCAGTGCCTTCTGGAAAGGCAGCTGGAAGCCAGACAGGACACCCTGGGGCACTAAATGCTTTTGTATGTTCAACTGAATCCCATTCTGTGTGTTAGGCTTAGAACCCAAATGATTATTCTTTTTCTTATGCTGATGCTAATTTTCGGTGCACTAGTTTAAGCTGCATAATTGGATTAAGAAAAAAGTGTATGCACCACAGTAGTAAACTTATTAAGCACAAAAGATATACTGTGTTCAGTCTCATCCATAGTTTAATCAGATCATGAAAAAATTCCCCTTTAGCTGTGTTTGTAAAAGAAATAATGGAGTAGATTACAGTGAGTTTTCATACTAGCCCCTCTTGTTTCTTTCCAGATCACTGAGATACTGTGACCTACGTTTAATAAATTCATCTTCTTTGGTAAGGACAACCTTGGAGCAAGAACTTGGTTTGGCAGCATACTTTGTGAGCTCAGAAATTCACACAGAGAAAGCAGTTGTGAATGATGTGTTAGAAAGTGACCCCGAGAAACTAAGCAGCACTGATAATGAAGATGAAGAAGTAGCGACCGAAGGTATTACTAGTAGTGATAATAAAAGAAGCTGTAAAATGATTAAGTTGTATTAGAAAAAGCAGGACTGTATGGATACCTACTCGGTGAGGGTTTCTGGAGTTAGCCTTACTGAGTGGGCTCTGCTCCTCAATTTTGCTTCATCTCATTGAGCCTGTATTTCCTCACCCTCCCTGCCCAGGGACTGCTGCTGCTGCAGCATTTTGATCTCTTGCAGTCCTGCTGCTGCATCTGTTCTCTCTCTCTGTTTTTTGTCTCTCTTGTCTCCCCTTCCTCTGTACCTCCTTTGCCCCATATGTTCTGGCAGCCGCAAAGTGGAGCTTGAGCGGGTACATCCAGTGCCGCTCACTGTTGGGAGTGCTGTGCTGGGTTGCCCTCCCTGCAGCAGGGAAGTGTGCACTTTGCTGTCTGGGAATCAGTGACCTGATCCCCTCCCTCACAGCAGGGGCAACTCCACCAAAGCTTTGACTGATGCTACCTAACCTATGCTTACATACTGACAATGATGGAAGATTCCTCCCAAGGAAACTGTATATAATAGAGCTGACTAGTCTGTAGTTTATGAGGTATTAAATAGTATGGCTAGAAAATATATCTGGACATAGTAACTTCTGAGTACTCCATGAAAACATCCATGAATTCAAACTGACAGTGTAGAGTCAGAGAGATTATAATTTTTTACGAGAGCAATTAAGAACATATAAATGTGTAAGCAAACAATAATAATTTACCGAGGAACTGTTGGGGGATTTTTGAGTGATAGTTGATGGGCGTTATCAGTTATCATTAAGTTCTTTACATTTTTCTTTACTGTCTATTGTGCCTTGTGACTGTGGAAAACAAGGGATTTTTATCCCATATTTAAATCTCAAACTGCTTGCCTTTATTTCCTTTTCTATGCTATGAGGAGGAAGAGAGCTGGTTACTGTTCACCTATTAAGTTCTTACTCATTGATAATAAGGATAGCAGAAGAAGCAGAACAAAAATATTTACTTTAATCAAATATATACTTTTCAGGTCATACTCAGACTGTCTACAATAGAGGCCTACTTTAGATGTGATGAGTACTTCTGTCCATTTAGTTGAAGTATGCCGAGTTTGTATGTGATCCAAGTCAAATGGGCACCTAAGTTGTTAGGCATCTAAATTGCAAGGCTGCTTTCCTAGTCCATGAAGTATGGTATGCTCCCCCAGAGTCCAATTCAGAACACCTGAGACAGACTTACAGTCTAAGTTTCCTGCTGGCCATGCTTATGTCTTGGTTTATCATTGTAAAACTGTACAGAAACAAGCATTTTAACTTAGAAGCCTAAGCGAGGAACCTCAAGTGAATATCTGTGGTGGCCATCCAAATATGGATTTTCATCACCAAAAGCTGAGATATAATCTGGCCATAAAGCTGTAATGTATGGGCTAGGAGGTAATTTCATAACATACTGACAAAATAGAGCTTGTTGCCTGTTGGTTTCCCTGAAAGTGGATTAGTGAAGAAAGTAAGACATGGGTAGAAAGAGAAAACATGGTTGAGACATGCCTGGAAGTTACCAGATCCAGGCTGCTGCATTGATTTTGTGAAGCTATTGCAGCTCAGCATGGTTAGGTTAGACCATAGGCTGATCCAATATTGCGTGGTAGGAACAGATACCCTCCATACTGAAAACAGTGTTAGAATGAGGACAAGACCCACACAAACTCTTGTGTACTTTTCCCTCCTTTGACAATGTAGCTGTGCCTTCTTACAGGCTTACTTAAATTATATTTTGGTTTTGTTTTCCCTTACTACCATTCATGAAACAGGTTCTACTTCAGAAAAGAGAAGCCCTATGAAAAGAGAAAGATCTCGTTCCCATGACTCTGCATCTTCATCTCTCTCTTCAAAAGCTTCCAGTAAGATCTTAAGATCATCTCTATTAAGTTACATTTAGGACATAAAAGAGACGGTTTATTCAGCTTATTAAGATAAATAATAAAAGGCATAAATCACTAAGGTTTTAGTAAGGCCTGTTTTAATGGGATCACGGAAGATAACTTTCAAAAAAAAGTTTCAGACTTCAGAAATATAAGAAATAAGATCTCTTGCTTGAAAAATAATCATAGGGTGGGGTACCTAAACCAGGCAATTCTTTGATATGTGCCACTAAGTTATGAATCCTCAGTACTGTCATGGCTGAGTGTGTTCACTGAAGCTATGACAATTTATGAAAAAGAAAACATGCTTCACATTTTTAAAAAATCTTTTCAAAATCTGTAGGAGAAAAAGCATGCTCATTCTCATTGGTATTTTTACCTTTTGGGATTTTGCTCTGGAATGTTCACTCATTAATTTTGCACTGTTTGAAAGCTCTTTTGGAGGTAGATAATTTTTTAAATCTTTGATTCCTTTTTAATCTGCAAACTGATGTAGAAAGCATGAGGAAATGTTGAGAACTACTACAGCTCTTTTGTCTGATAAATTTCTTTGCATGCTTTTTATGCAGATAATATTAAGAGGAGAGTTGAATAAAAGTGGGGAATATAAATTGTACCATAACTTCCTAGAAGTCACAATGTGATGCAGCTTTCTAAAACATGTTTTTTGTCAGTGACAGTAAATTCTTTTTGACCTAATTGTAATTTTCAACATGGTGACATGCATATTTAGCCCATGATTTCTTTTCTACAGGCATAGTGGTGGTTACAAAAGGAAAAAAAGCTTGAAAACATTTGAATAAACTTCATCAACACTTTTAATTTTCAAAATACTTTTGTCTTCTTTAAAGTTAGGCTGCTCATCAGTTCCATGGTGTCCATGTGGCCTGCCTGTGGCTTTGTAGCCTCAATTTGCCTGTGGTTAAAGAAATCTTTTTTCCTTTCTTTTTTTTCTGTGTTCTTGGATAGTGGTATTTTGAGGGATGCCACAGTGGCTTTACCTGAAACCATTTATACTGCCGGCGATACTTTTGTATTTATTGCTAATGTCCTTTAATGGCTACTTTGGATTAATATGCAGCTGGAGTATATCTTACTATTTCTTGAGACCAAAAGAAACTATGGACTGGGGTTTTCTTGAAAACCAAGACTGTTGCTTTCAACATGAGAGGAAAGATGTTTTTATCTATGTTCAGCTTCAGACAGATATTCCTAGTTGCATGTGGAGACTGATTCCTCAACCAGTTCTCAGCCTACTCTGTGAATTTATTTGCATCTCCTCTTTGGAATTCACTAAGCATTAAAGATGCCTAGAACCACTTAAAACAAGGCCTTAAACTTTCAAGAAATCTTAGTAGTTAGAATACATAAGGTAGAAATACACCGTTTTCAGAAAATCAGCAATTAGCTGTAGGGTATATCTACATGACATATTGAAGGCCAACATTTGTGAGTTCAGTATGTGTTCTGAGCTGACCAAAAGCTGTATGAATGCATTAATGAATTATGTAGCAGCAAAGACTTGAGCGCCAAGTTTTATGAGATCAGAGTAAGTGCTGCAGTGATGCAGACACATGAGTGTCAGATCAGAGCTGACTCAGAGGACTGTTTCTAGATGTCAGTCTGTGTAGACATTTCTGTAGTCTAAATGTGAATACTTATTTTCTTATACTCTCTTAAATGATGGTTTCAGTAATTTTATATTTCTTTTGAGTGATGAAAGTATCTGTTGTACAGCTTAAGCAAGGAATGGATGAGGGAAGTAGAGGACAGGACAATCACTGACATCTTTCCTATGCACTTCAGTACTTTAAAAGCCATTTTCTGCATTGTAATGAATACTCCAAACTAGTCCCATTATGACTTCCTGTACGAGAGAGGTGAAAGCAAGAACAGGAGTGGGATTGCAATGTTTGATGGATACTCTATCTAAATGATTGTTTTGTTTTGTTTTGTTTAACTATGGCATTGACTAGCAGACATAGTTGCACTGTGTTGAAATACAAATTTTCTTTTAGTTACAGCATTCTGCAGTGAGTCATCTCCTCCTTTAATAGCAGCAGGGGATACAGCAAAATCCTCCCACCAAGCCCTAAGCAACAGTGCTGAAGAAACTACAAATAACTATGAAAGGCAGAAGCAGAAAGTAGACAAGGGGGCACAAACAACAATCAGCAAACATTTGCCACCAGTAACTGAACAGCTGGATACGAAACAAAACACAAAAAGTGCCCAAATTTCCATCACCTCGTCATCTTCCTCACCTTTCTCCTCCTCTTCTTCCTCCTCTGCACCTACTCATAACCCCTTCATCCTACAGACCTCTCAGTGCTCCATGACCAAAGCATCAAAACAGCCTCCCATAGTTTTCCTGCCTAAACTGGTTTATGACATTATTACTTCTACGGACAGCAGTGGACTTCCCAAATCATCTTCCCTCTTGCCTTATCATTCTGTTATGTGGGCAAGTTCTTTTCGTCCTCTTATGAGTAAGATGATGACTTGCACGGAGCAGTCTCTATACTATCGCCAATGGACGGTTCCCAAGCCAATCCATATGGACTACAACAATAGAAATGAGGGCAGAATGGACACCTTTCATCCAAGGAGGCTGCTGCTGAGTGGGCCACCACAGGTGTGTAATAAGAACAAGGTATTATCATTGATTTATTTTGTTTAATTTTATCATCATCTCAGAAAAAATAGATTAGTTATTATTATCCATACTTGGAAGAGTTTTTTTGGTGGAGAGTAAGTTGCTTATGTTTCATTCCCTAATCCCTTCTAATAAAATAGTCTTCCTTTCTTTACTGTTAGCCTGAGTTCAAAGACAATGAAGCTGTAGCAATGTTCATTTTGTCAGTCTCTCTCCATTAAAATGTTTTAAAAGTGTTTGCTCAAGAGAGAAATTTCATGTATAATTTCAGTTTGTTAAAGTTGAGTATGCATTTACATTTTAAATAAAGATCAAAGATCTTCAAAAAACCACTTTCTTATGATCTGTCTGAAGACAGTTGAGAGTTTGTAATTAGGTTATCTTCTCTTTACTCCACACAGCAGGCAGAAATAGAAGCTGTTGTAATTAATACATGCAAGAAGGCCAGTTCAACATGAGCAGAGCCATATTTACAAGAGGAGTAGCTGACCCAAGAGTTTTTAAATTACTTTGAAAAGATATATGGAAATGGGTATACTCCTGAGAAGTTCCTTCTTTTCTAAATTCTCTAAGAATATTTAGCAATTATCTGAGCAAGCTGTCTCCTAATTGAACGCACATTACATGCTAAAGGTAATATTGTGCCTCTCATGTTCTGCTGAAGTACAAAGCAACAAGTTAGGAAGAGACCCCATGCCTACTGAGAACATATATATGTCCTATGAACCTCAGAATTCGAAAAGGATAAATCCAAACCAAGACAAAGACCCATGTTTCCAGTAATTGTAACAACCACCCAAAGAATTAATCTAAAGATAGTTACTGATTTAATTTGACACATGATCCACTCTTCTATGCCCATCCTTTGCAAAAGAAAACTACATATTGTCATTTGTTAAGTGATTGTATTCCACTGTGCACCCAAATTTATGGTGCAGTAGAGTAGAAAGAATATAAATGGGCTGTTCATATTGGGACTTCCTGCAAATGTTACTGTAATTCATAAAGGATTCCAGAAAGTACTCTGATGAGCAGTTTCTCACTCTCCATTCTTCTGATCTAAATTGTCCATGTTTCCCAAAGATTGAAGTATTATGTGATCAAGAAACTGAATTTCATACTCAGCTGCAGCATTAAAACGAGTACATTCTGGAAGAGAGAGGTTTTTAATTTCCATCTCAAAGAAAAATTCAGGCTGTGACAATTTTTTTTAGAATTTTGTATGCATACACATCAAACCCAACAAAGATACTATTCCCAAAGCCACCCTAAATATCCAGATTAGCCAATAAGTAAATATTTCTTTGGTATTCATTTGGTTATGTACATTTACAAAAGTAAACCTGTGATTCACAGAAGAGTCATTCAGAGACTTCTGAGAGCATACTACACACCTGTGAGAAGGTTTTGATGCTTCACACACTTGGTACTTGCCATTTAACTAAGTATAATTTAAACAGGCAGCTTATCCATTGGCTCCCTTCCAGGTTATGGTATTCAGCACTCTTCACTATCAAACCTTTTTTTTTTTTTTCCTAATATTGAATAGGACTCCTATTGACGCTCTGTATAGTAGTGAATTTCAGCCTTGATATCACTTCTGTTACTTGAAACTCCATCTCTTCTCCAGCTGTCTGCAGAATGGAGGTTATTTCCTAGTCTTGCATTGGGTCATAGAGTTGGACCAATTCCTCAAGTATGCTTTTCACATGTTTATTCATTTTATATTCCGTAACTCTTTCTGAAGAATATACCTGTTTCACACAGAAAAAATTCACATGCATCAAAATTTAGGGGTATATATTCATTTCAGTATGTAGAAAAAGACAGCAGCTTTGCTTCCTTTACTATTTTAACCTCCCAAAGTACTACAAACTCCTGTAAACCAAAGAGCTGTAAAAGCATGTTGATCTTTTATTGGTTTAAGGTATAACAATACAGTGTTTCTTCTAGGGAGTAGTTACAATAAAATATACAGAAATTAGAATTTCCCTTTTCTTTTGGGGAAGAAATAATTTTGCTTCCTTAAATAGGTTTTACTCACATGTGTGTTTGATAATAGTAACATTTGACATGGACTTAATGCTTAATGCATGAAAAGATGTAGGCAGAAATAAAAACAATTCTTAGACAGCACCTATCTCAATGTTAATAACATCTCAGCCAAAGTATAAGACTGCCAGAGTACTATCTTTTCAAAAATTAGGAAGTAGTTGTTTTCTCTATCAGGCAGCAATTACTTTACTAAAATTCAAATCAGGAAGCAATTTGTTGGTTAAAATGAAAAATATGAAATCGACACAGGAAGAAAACTAGGCACATTAGTGAACCAAAATTATAATTCTCACTGTCAGGGTAATTAGTAATAAAGTACACTCATCCTTCTCTCACAGAGGCATTTGACCCTCTGTACTGGTCAAAATGTTTTGCTAGAAGACTCAGTGCATTTTTACAAGGACAATTATGTACATTAGAAGGCAATACATGCATTATTTTTACAACAGGCTTTAGGAAATGCAGCAGAAACTGGATAGGTATAAATAGATCTATCTATCTGTAAGTTAGCTCACATCATCGAAGTTAAGCCATTGGTTAGGGAGTTTGAATAAGTATGCACCACCATGAACAACATGTATCATATCTATGGCTAGAAATCTAGTGCACCCAAGAAAATGCGTATGAGGAAGCCTAAATTCACAAAAGTATTTTTCTTAGAAACATTCATCTTAAAGTTCCCCAAACTTCAAATCAAGGTTTTGTACCTTTGTTTTTAACTGGATATTACAACTGAGAACGAGCATTTTCCTTAAGTGTGGAAGCTGCTCGTGAGCATGGCTCAGTCCTGTGGCACCGTGTCCAGGGAATGAAGCAAGCACATCTTAGGACACCTTCTAAGGAAGAAGACTGCTGCTCATATTATTTGGTTTTCCTCTACTCCTATTAAAATCTTATTACCTAATATAAGGCCTATATACCATTCAGCTTATGTAAGAAAAATATTAGGGAAATATGTAATATATCTATTGTTAGCTGTGTTTTAGAAGAATGTAGCAAGTGGCAACAAGGACAAGGGCCAGCACCATTTGACCAGCTGTCTGTGGACCATCAGCATGTTTTCTATGAATCACCACTGGTTCGCAGACCACAGTTTGAAAACCAGTGTCGTGGTGTGTGAAGAACTATCTCACCTGGAAATTAAAATAGAAAAGCCTTATGAAATTTTTTCCCCTTTTGCCATATTTCTCTGAATGGGAAGACTGAAATCAGATGATACTTTATAGAAACATGTAAGAATGATAAAATAGTTCTAGTGGTCCTGGTGTCCAGTGTCTGGAACAAGTTAAAAAAAGGGAACTCATTACTGTTAGACCTGCTGCAGCAGCACTTTTGGATGTCACTTCCATGAGTAAGTGTGGATGCATACACGTAGTTTCTCTGACTAGAATATCTCTCTCTCATATTCTTAGACCAACTGTTTTCAGCTTATCCTTGATATCTATGGGAAGCACAGTTCAGTGGTCAAAATCTTTGGAGAGCTTTCCACTCCTCTTAGTAGTATATGCCTTTGACACAAAAACTAGACCTCACACCTCTTGAATTTTCTGCAGGAAGGATTTGAATTCGTATTCCTTCCTCTTGCTCAGCTACAACTGCACTCTTCATGAATGAGGAGCTGCAAGGTAAACATATTCTTAGTTTTTTATGCGCCAAATGATCCCTAGCACTAAGGATGAAAACAGAAACCAAAATACTAAATCTTTGCAGGCCCCAAATTCCTTAATTATCATAGGTTTTCACAAGATTGGAGATTTTTACTTAGTCTTCTGAGATTTTCTTCTTCCAAGTCTGATTCATCAGACTTCTGTCTTCCAAATTCAGGTAGATAGAAACAAATTAGAGGAATACTTCCATTATTTGGAAATATTGGCCCCCCAAGTGCCTTATCTGCTAAGGTGCTGGGCACTGCCACATATTTGAGGAACCTCCTTCTGGCAAGTAGAGCTGTCTGTAATAGCAGCACCCCTCATGTACGTTTTGTTTCAGGAATTGTAAAAATGCAGCCCAGTTCCAGGTTCTTTCATTCTTTTAATCTGTTTGCAGCTTTTACGTTTAGGGCAAAGGCAGGATATGGAGAAAAACACCTTGCTCAGAGTACTTCCTTACCAGTTGTCATTGTTAATATATTATATCATGCTTAAGCCCAGAGTCACTAATTAGGATCCACACGGCATTGTACTAGGCTTCTCTAAAGATGTGTACAGCTACAGTCTGATCATGTGTCCAGTTTAAAGTTTCTTTGCAGATCTTCTATTTTGTTGCAGTTGGGAGATGGAGGATGGACAAATATGGGGCTTTATGTTTCAAAGTTACACATATCCTGCTTGCAGGATCTCTTTGCAGCTACCTATGATGCCCAAACTATCAAAAAGAGGGTTGGTGGCAGATGGGGTAAGGACTCTTCAGATACATGTGGAAGCTCTGTTTATTGACAGCTATTCAGTATTTTTGAACAAAGACTGACACTCTGTGCAGTTCTGTTTTGCTTAGAGATGGCACGTATAGAAAAAAATACAATTAATTTTAAAGGTGCAATTACCTATCTGGGCATGCTACGAATTCAGTTGCTCAAGGTTCTTCCTTTCTGGGGTAAACTTTGATTGTAAATAGGGAGTCATTCTTTCCTCATTTTCTTTTTGAAAATCTCCTCAAAATGACCTGGCAAAGGTGTTCTCTCTTTCACCAGCTCATCTCTTCAGCAGCAAATGCAGGCAAATTTGCAAGTGAATGGAGTCCAAATATGAATGTCGCCATGTGCTCAGCCTGATCTCTCTCCTGGCAGAGAAACATTCTGAAACCATGGAGAGATTCCTGCAAGTTCCTACCAGCATTTTGCATATAGTGTTGCTAATATCTTAACAGTTCATAAAGCTCACAGTACTGTATTGGACACTTTTTATGTGACAGATAATGAGATAATTGGGTAAGATACGATGCATGGAATATGATAAATACATAAGTTTTAGTTTAGTGGTTAGGGACTAGCACTTGTAGTTGTGTGGTTTCCAACATTTTTGACTCATGACCCTACAGCTTTGTGTATACTTGAGTCACTTGACAACCAATACCCTTCATCTAAGTATGACGTAGTAGTAGCCTAGTCACTCCCAGATACATTGCTGAAGATACATTGGTGAGGATCGGTCCCAAAGGGAAAGAAAAATATGTGATTTTGATAGAATAAGTTAGTTTTAAATGGTTACCAAAAAGAAAAAGTAAGGTTTTCAGCCTGTTGTTCTGTTGACAATTCTAAGTATATCCTTCAAACAGATTAGGAATTAGTTTTTCACATAGATACCTGGTATCAAGGGAACAGGATGTGTACTTTTGACGAATGATCTCTCATTTGTTTGAAATCAGGGAACTGTTAATCTGCCAGGCCACCCTGTGTTTAATGAAATGATGATCAGAGGCTCTTCAAAAGAATATGTTTGTAAGGGCATATAAAGGTAGTCTCAGACTTGAGAGAAAACATTGAAAGTATTTTTTTCTAGGACAAAGTATCATCAGGTTTGCCTCAGATGTGGGAATAAAAGATGTTTTTCTTTAGCTCACCAATCAATAGCCATTGCAGCCCAGTTTAGAACCTTGTTCCAGAGTCAGTAGAAAGATTCTCATTAGTCTCAATGGATTTTACATAAAAACCCAGACTGAGCGTTAGAAATGCCCAGTCCATGGGCTGACTATAGTCCATGCTATCATTTCCTCTATTCAAAGTCACTTTTTTTCTGTGTCTTTTTTCCCTGGATAACAGAGAGTTGTGTGCTAACACATGGTCTACTATGTGTACCTGAAAGGCTTATTTGATCCCCAACAGGGATAACGGTACCCTTTTCCATCCTTGGCAAGCAACTGTGTAAAATGCAGTCTGATTTATTAAAAGCAACAGATAATGAACTTTGTCCAAAACAAATGTTTACCTACTCTTGCTTCAGCTTCAAAGCCTCCCTTCCTCAAATTTTGAGAGAAAATGAAAATTTCACTTGACATATATGAAAAATAGTAAATTCAATAGTATATATATGAAAAATAGTAAATTCAATAGTATATTTAGTAATTAACACCCTATGCTTCTGACATGTCCTAGCAGTAGTGCCAGTGAAGCTGGGTTTTCAATTCAGTAGTGATATAATCTTAGTCCAAAATCTGATACCACTTTGTGAAATCAGGCAGGAAAATTTGTCATAACTCATCTACATGTTAACCTCACCCTGTACAGGTGTGACATTCGTCTTAAGTTGTCAGCTGGACATCAGTGCCATTCTGCGGCTGAACTATACACACACAGAATCATAGCATGTTCATTCTCCTGTGAGTGTGACATGAGCTTGCTGGTCTCTTTTTTTCCCCATTGAAACCCATTGTGGACTGCTTCCTGTTCAAGTGTAATGGTTTGTAAAGCTGTCTGCCTAGATATGGCATTATTTCCTTGATGTTATCATCAGCAAACTTTGTGTGGAAGACACAGAACAATCCACTGAGTAAATTATTGGCTGTGGGTTATACCTTTCAGCTGAAAAAACTATAAAAGGATAGCACTGCTATTTGGTGTAATGAAGAGAAAATGTATATAGTGTGTTGGCGGGGTAAAAAAGAAAGGAGAAAGTTATAATCTTAATATCATTTTAAAATGGACTTTTAAAAGGTAATTTTAAAACAGTGGAAGGGAAATAATACATTTTCAGCACAAAGAGGTTGAAGAACACATTGTTACGTATACCATGTACTCCAGGAGTGGAAGTGGTCTGCAGAAGTTCTGAAGGTGCACGCTACTTTGTTCTTCAGGATAGTCACTGTACTTCAGTAGCAGTCAGTGTACTGGTAAATTGTGCAAATATGAAAGAGTTGGTTGAGGTAATCCTGTAGTTATCTTGTAGTTTGAGGAGTTTTTTGGAATGTTTTATGAGCTTGTACGGATTTTTAAAAGTTCATTGTCTATGTAGAAACTATAACATCAGGAGAGAAAATTCTTGTCTGTGGGCCTGTAATTAGACCTGTGATATAAAATGCATTTTCCAAACCAGGTTCCTGCATAGAGAGAACAAAACTGTTGAGCATTTAAGCATGTAATTTATGCCAAAGAATACACAAATACAGGGATATGCAAGCGCTGAATATTAATATTCGGTTTCACTGCAGCTGCAATTTTGAGATATGTAGAAAAGTAACATGTTGAAAAATTAAAGTTTACTTTTGTATTTTTTAATTTATATATTTACAGATAGGGAAAACAGGTGCCTATCTGCAGTTCCTCAGTATTTTGTCCCGAATGCTGATTAGACTGACAGAAGTGGATGTTTATGATGAGGAAGAAATCAACATTAGTAAGTTCTTGATATAAAAATACTTGCTTCTGGAGACTGTAGAAAATTGTTATGTTAAATTGAGAAGTCTGTATTTTCTATGCTGTTCACGTTTGCAATTAATTTACATTGGAATATTTTAAGAAAATTTTCATGTGATCTTCAACCGGTACCTAAGAATATTTCATCATTTCACTCATCATTTAGAGTTTAGTCTCACTTTCAGTAAGAAAACCACATACCTCTGTTTGTCTTGGGAAGTAATCAACAGCATTTATATATATATTTAATGATATCCAGCCATTGTTTTTAAGTTTAGACTTGGAATGAACTTTTGTGGTAAAGTATATAAAAAGAATCAGTGAAATTCTGGCAGATATATGCCATGACGAGCAATGTGATATTTTCTAAGTACATAAGACTACATGAGGGAGGAAGACAATTCCCGCTCTCTAATAGCTATTTTTAGTCGCAACTTCCTTTATTTACTGTGTATTACTCCCCTGTGTTTCCAGATGTATTTCTGACACTCAGTCTCAGTAGTTAAGGGCTGGAATACACAGAAAAATATGGATATGTCTCATTCTGCTCTTAAAGCATGTCTGCAGTCAGCTACGGAGAGTCTCAGGTGGGTGCTACCTGCCTGCTAGCTGCCTCCGTCAGACCCTGGTGGGAAGCTCTTCAGTCATTTCACTGTGGGACTGTGCCTCAGCTCTTGTCTCTGAGGGCTTTTTGGGGCAGTACCCAGGAGTCTTCCTCCAGACTGAGCTGTGCTTGAGAAAGAGGAAGCTATCCTCCAAGGTTTATGGCAAAACCTGTGGAAAAGGTGACCAGTCTGCTGGGGGAGAGGTTTGTGCAAGCAATCCTTTGTATATTCTAGGCAGGATTTTAGAGGTAACCCACAGTCAGGGCATGAAGATAATTTCACCATCTGACTAATTCCACCTGAGTGTTGTATCTGCTTTGGGTGCCAAAAACAGGGTCTCACCTGTTGTAAATAATCATTTAGTCTATACTCATAGACATGGAGTTATGGCTCTTTACAGCAACTTACAGCTGACCCCCAAACTGGACTCCTCACTACTGTCCATTTTACTCTTGTCAGATTTTTCATCCTCTTGACAAAGGTAGCAAAGTATTTTGTAAGGACTTGGGTACCTTTAGGTTTTTATGTCAGTTAACCTGTTTCAGAAAAAGCCATGATTTCACTGCACATTACACCTTACACATTACATTACACATTACACATTTACTATTTTCTCCTACCTAAGGGTGAATTATCTTTGATTACTCTGGTCTTATCACTAGAAGGGGCATTTGACTTTTAACTCTGCACTGTACTGCAATTTCTGAGGCTTTAAAAGGGCTTGTTTTCCTCAGTGAAAATAACATAACTTTCCCCAACTGAGTTCACAAATGTGGTGGTCAGTGGAAAGACTCCAAATGCCTAGATGCAGGTAGATCAGCCTTACTAGACGCTTGACGTTGTTTTCATCATCATCCCACCAACTGCTCCAGTAAGATTACAGAGGTCTTAAATTGATAACAAAGGTTTAAAAGCCAGAATTGCATTGAGGTATGAGGTACATTTGTTCCAAGGTGCACCTCTGGATGCATAATAATATTGCTTCCTCAGAATGATGAAAGAAAAAATGATGCAGGAATAATAGGTGTAGCAAAACCATCTGAAGCAATATAAAGACCTTTAAAAAATTGTAATTACGTGAATTTTTATTTGTCAATAATATCATAGACATAAAAGAAGAATCTGATCAATACTACCATCAGCCTGGAGATATGTGGCCAGATTTGGAGACATTTAAGAAGTTGCCTTTTGACTACACTATCCATGATCCGAAATACGAAGATGCAAGTCTGATTTGTTCAAAGCTTCAGACTATAAACAGTGAAGGTTAGAATTTTATAAATCTAGATTGGTACACATATAGGTATTTATTTGTTTTTAATGTGAGAATCCTGTTAAACTTTTAAAGAGAGTGAAATTATCAGAATTGCACTTGGCTAAGTAATAATGAAAAAAGATTTCAAGTTTGCCAGATGAAGCACGAGAGTATGGGCCTTATAAATGTTTTATGGAATATTATATAGGTAGTCTTTAATTAAAAAAAGCTCTGAATCCACAATAAGTTTGTGTATTTGAATGTTTTTATGTAGTAGCATTGTCCTGCTCTGTAGCAATGAAGTGACTTATGTGGGTAAAGTTATTTATGTACTTAAAAGTGTTTATAGGTTTATTTTTTAGGTTTTGGTTTAGGTTTGGAAAGCGTGAGATGCATATGTCCAGATCTAGATTCCTGGAGTATTGAGGTGTGAATTAGTCCTCTGAATTAGCCAGTTGGACATACACAAGCCCATGGGACGGGGTAGGGTGTATCCAAGCATGCTGAGGGAGCTAGCCAACATCTTTGTGAGTCTACTGTCTATCATTTTTGAACCGTAGCAACAATTGGCTGAGGTTCCTGATGGTTGGAAAAGGAAAATGCCATGCCCGTCCTCTATAGGATAGAAGGAGGATCAAAGCAATTACAGCCTAGTCAGCCTGCCCTCAGTCCTCAAAACAATTATGGAAACAAACTCTCCTGTAAGCCATGTCCAGACCCCTGAAGGACAGGAGAGTGATTGGGAGCAGCTAGAATGGATCTATCATAGGCAAATCGTGACTGGTAAACACGATTGCATTTTGTGATGAGATGACCAGCACTATGAGCAAAGGAAGAGCAGTGGCTTTATCTGGACTTCAGCAAGGCTTTTGTCACTATCTTCTGTGATATCCGTACAGCCAAAACTGGAGAGAGATGGTTTGGATGGGTGGATTGTAAAGGGGGTGGGAAATTGACTGGCCCACTGGACTCAAAATGTGATGAGTGGCACAAATCTGACTGACAGCTGGGTATGCATGGCAATACTCAGAGACTGATAGTGAGGCAAATGTTATTTAAGATTGCCATTAATAACCTGGTCAAAAGGACAGAATGCAACATCAGCAAGTTGATGGATACCAAATTGGGGGAGACATCAATATGCAGGAAGGTAGCACTGCCATTCAGAAAGACCTTGACAGCCTGGAGAAATGGAACCTCCAGGAAGGAACCTCAGGAACAGAAACCTCATATAGTTCAACAAAGGTAAATGCAAGATCTTGCACCTGAGATGGAATAATTTTTTGCAGCTGTACAAGCTTGGGGCCAGCTGTATAGACAGCAACTTTGAGAAGAGTGACCTGATGATCCTGGTAGACAACAACTTGAACTTGAGTCACCAGTTCTCCACTGGGTTAATGGCTTACTAAAAATGATTATTCTTCTATGCATGACACCTGTAAGACTACATCTGGAGTATTCTGTCAAGTTTTTGGCTTCGCTGTACAAGAAAGACATTGACATACAAAAGTGAGCCTAGTGGGTAGCCACCAAGATGTCAATAGGCCTGAAGCACATGATGTACATAGAAAATTGAAGACAGTTGGGTTTGTTTGGTCTGGAGAAGTCTAGCAGGAGCATCTGATTTCTGTCTTCAAGTTCCTAATGGGAACTTATAGACACAAACTATTATAGGTACACACCATAAGAACAAGCGACAACAGACACAAGTTGCAACATGGGAAATTACAATTAAATAGTATGAAAAATATTTCCAGAATGGAAGGAGTCATCAAACCATGGAGCAGGTTTCCCAGAGACACTGTGGAAACTCCACTCTTAATGATTTTCAAAACCTGACAGGACAAGGAACAAACTCGAACAACCTGATCTGATGTTGAAAATCTGAGTGCAAGGTTTGGCCAGATGACATAACAGAAGTCCTTTTCAGCAGAAATTACATCTCATCTTCCTTCACTCTCACAAAGGAGACCTTCTTTTAAAATGTGGATATTCACTAAAGAGCAACGTCACTAAATTTGCTAAGTTAATTTCACATAATCTACAGTGATGTCCATCACAGGACAAAAAATGTCTCTCATAAGACTCTTTTTTACTATTTATTATTTTTGCAAGCATTCAACCAATAATAAGAAGAGCAACAATAATAATTTTAATAATCTGGCTTTGCTTGCACCTCTGCCTTTTGTGAAATCTGTACAGAATTATCATAATCATGAATTTGCAGATACTTCTTTGTGGTCCCCTTTGCTGTACATAACAAATGATAAAGCATAATATGCTCAGAACAAATTCATAGATTGTTTTGCATGTGTTTAATCCTGCCATTGTTCCTAGAAGCTAATTACAGTGACAGAAACAGTTTGTCACAAGGGAGTACATTCTGGCCTTGAATATATGTTAGATTTAAGTTGTTTGTTTTTTTTTAATAGAGAGATCAATGAGCAGGAGACAGGAGGATATGTATACACGCCGTCAAACAACTAGGATGAGATTGTCCAAGTATGCAGCATATAACACCTACCATCACTGTGAACAATGTCATCAGTATATGGGTTTCAATCCCAGGTACCAGGTAAAGATTTCCAGATATTACTCTGCAGATCAGAATAAGAAGCAGACACAACCCAACACAGTTTTGTATGCATTCACGGTATATGAATTGGCTTAGAAGTTGTATGTATGTATTAAAACCATCTGATTTACAGATTTTGTTATTTCTTGAAGTTTGCCTGCCTTGACCAGACTGCAGGTTTGGGGACATCAGAGGATTGATCCTTGCCTCATTTACAGTAGCTTATTTGGTGCTGCAATCTGCATTCTACATGTATACATCCAGTTAAAACTACTTTCCTGGTAAACTTTTCCCACTGGGACTTGCTTACCTTTTCACCTGAGTAACTGCAAAAGGTGTTACTTCTGATACAGGAGTAGTCCAGCATAGAGTAGTCTACATGTGGCGTACAGACTGTTTTCCTCAGAGTAACCCTCCAATTTCCTGCCTATTAGAATGTGAGGAAGAAGATGTTAGCAGTGCAAATACTGGTTTTTATATGTCAGTATTTCTGAAAGCCAAGATTGGCCTGTAAGTATTGGTACCGTCTGCAAGACAAAACTGAAACAATAGTTTCAAAAGAGGGAACAGTTTAATTTATTTTTTTTTTTTTAGTGTATGCTGTAGGCTAGAGGGCATTGCCTAACACCTAGTGAATCTAATGCAATACAGTAACTGTCATCTGTTTGGTAATGTTATAAATGTGTATTAACTACACTGAGACTTTGTAGTTTGACTCTAACCGCTGGAATTATCCTATTTTTTCACAGCTTTATGAGTCCACTCTGCATGCATTTGCCTTTTCCTATTCTATGCTGGGAGAAGAGATCCAGCTGCATTTTATCATTCCAAAGTCAAAGGAGCATCACTTTGTCTTTAGCCAACCAGGAAGACAATTGGAAAGCATGAGGCTACCGCTAGTCACAGATAAGGTAGATGGATAATTATATTTGTGGCCATATATGGGAAAGAGACACCACCAGTGTTAAAATTTGTTGAATTAGGATTCTTTACACTTCTGGTCCAGCTGTCAAGAGATAATGAAGATGTCCTGATACTACACTTATATCTTCTCTCAGAAAGGGAGACATGAAGCAAAACTGTCAAGCCACCAATAAGCTGTTTCTTTTGCTCATTATCTAGGTTGATCCTTTGGCATAAACACTCCTATCTGGGGAAAAAGGTCTTTGGTTATAGGTTTAAGATGTTAAAGTGAGAATGGTTTCAGCAATGAGCTCAAAGACATGGTTTTGTTTATCATACAGCACTAAGAGGAAGCAATTTTTTACTGTAAAGGAAGGCAGTGGATTATCCTGTCATATTCTGCATAAATGTTCAGTTGCTGTCATATAAAAATAAGACTTTCAAAGAATCTTTGTCATGGCTTCAAGACTGTCCAAAGAATCGCATCATGCTTGTAGAAAACACTTTATAAGGTCATCCATCTGACAGGCTATGCAAACTCTGATGTTGGGCTTTACAGAGACTCCTGATATCCATGTCTAAGATGATGCCGTGCCTTGCTTGGGCCACACTGTTTGGAGTATTGAAGCAATTTGTGGAACAGTAGTAAGCAGTAGCACTTCTATCTTGAAGAAAATAAGCTGCTTCCAATAACCAATAATCAATCAATACCACCCTCCAGTTCGGGCTTTTATGTCCAGTTCAAGTTTGAAATGGGGTAACCCAGGCAGCAAGGCAGCAGCAACTGCACAATGTGAGGATGAAACCTCCTGCTCTTCCTCACCCAGTAAACTTGTGCTTGGCTATGCAGTCAGAACTATGCACTGGGTCCTTGTGGATTCTTTTCCTGCTTCTGCCACTGACCTGCTTTGAGGCTTTGCCAAAACCATTCATTCTTCCTTTACTTCTTTTTTTGTTCACTTGCTCCAAAATGGTGCCTGCAATCTTGCTGCAAGCTTGAAAAGTGCTGTGGGATATAAACCTAGATTGTTCAACCATTATAAAATATTTTTCTTGATCCACTTTAAATTCCCTTTCGTGAACTCCAGTGGCATCAAATCCACCATTTTGTGCTTTGGCAGTTTTAAATCTGGAGTGCTTAACTGTGAGGGCTTTGGAGAGTGTATGTAAAGAGGCACATTGAGGGTCCTTAATGACCTTAGTTGGAACCAGGCTAAAATCAGTTGCGCAGACTGGTACAGTCCTGGATGTGTGTAGAAACAGGGCTTTCAGAAGCTGTACTATGAAACTTGGAAGCACCTAGTGAGTTTCAATGCAGTCAAGACTGAGTGATAGCCAGTTAGAAGGGTTGTACTGCAGTTTTGGAGTAAGGTGTTTCTTACCATCTTATGTCATACAGACCTAAATCCTATTCCAGAGGTAGCCTCAAGGTCCCTGTGCTCTTGGCAGGTCAAGGTTAGCAGTCCTATCCACTCCACCACACTCTCACCAGTCAAATAAGCTAAGTGATAGAGTTTTCTTTTCCCCAACTCTTAAAAAAGTTGCTTATTTTCCTATTAAGCTGATTTAAAATGTGGCAGTTTGACCAGTGTCAGTGAATCTGATTTATTCTCCTGAAGGATCTTGTTCTCTTTGTTTAAACATCCTCCAGCTTAATACAGAAACTCACACTTCTTTTTATTTACAGAGTGAAGATTACATAAAAAGCCCCACTTTTACTCCCACCACTGGTCGTCATGAACATGGACTTTTCAATTTATATCATGCAATGGATGGAGCCAGTCATTTGCATGTTTTAGTTGTCAAGGAATATGAAATGGCCATATATAAGAAGTATTGGCCCAACCACATCATGCTTGTTCTTCCAAGCATTTTCAACAGTGCAGGAGTAGGTAAGTGTAACAAAAAGTTTTAACAAATGCAGACACAGGACTTGGGCCCTTGAGGTATTGTTATTCAACAGTGAAATGTAGACACACACCTTGTAGCTAGCATATCTGATCTGGTGATCTGGATTTTCTTTGAAGCCAATCTGTCACAGTCGAAGATGCAATTCACTTAATCCAGGTCATCTAAAACAATCTGGATAAATTGCACCCTAGAAATACTAACTCTCCTCTATTAATTTTAAAGGGAGCTGAGGGTGTTAACTCAGATGGAGTTACCTACTCTGTTTCCTCATAGAAATAAGTTATGTACTATTAGCATAGGCAGTGATGCACTGATTAGTACATGTCTTAGTTAGGTTCTGCTAATACAGTATCTGTGAAATATTCAGCACCTTGCTTTTACTGCTGGAACAACTTATAGACAGCAGTAGTGACAAACATTCAAAGTAGGTCATCAGGGGAAATTGTTCCCATGCTATCCAGCTGGTCAATCAACATCTCTAGATGTTTGCACTAAGAGATGCTAGTGGAGCCAAATATCTGTCAGGTTAAAAGTCGCTAAACCCTTAAGACACTAGAAAATCAGGATTCATTTATGTGCTTCCCAGTGGGGTCCGATAAGTTACTTGCTTGGCAAGTGACAAAATAAGTTGGCTCTGGGGAGTGTTAGGGTGTTAAAATCTTCAGAGTGACTCATACCCTGGTCTGCAGAAATATTCATTTCAAAAGGCTTCCAAGTTAAAAGCAACTTTGATGATTTTTGTCTTTGGTTTCAGGTGCTGCACACTTCCTCATAAAAGAGTTGTCTTACCATAACTTGGAGCTTGAACGAAATCGGCAGGAGGAGCTGGGGATAAAACCCCAGGATATTTGGCCTTTCATTGTCATTTCAGATGACTCCTGTGTTATGTGGAATTCAGTAGAATTTGATTGTTCAGGAGACAGGACAAGGTAAACAGAGTAACATATGCTTTTTCAGCTGATCCCTTTTAACCTTTCACTGTATATCAGTTTTGAAATTATGTTTGATATACTACAACTTTTTCCCTGTACAAGCAGAGAATAATATTTGCCTAATGAGAGAAGTATTTTCCCTAGATACCTGCCTTTGCATAGCACATAGTTTAGTGCTAGTTTTTCCTTCCTGTCCCCTGAGGATTTAAGTGCCCTGCAGCCTTTGCTGTAGAGCTTAACTCCGGTTCAAACTAGAGTTACTTGGACTGCAGATTTCACACAATCCCTGATATACTGGACAAGCATGGGCATTCACATGTACATTTTTAACAGGATTTTTCTAAGGAAGCTAAAAGACATTTCTGTGCAAATTGTGCAGCTGATTTCCTTCGGCTCTTTTATCAGTCCCAGTCTGTATGGCTCCTTTATTAGCTCCCCAAATCCCAAAACAAGTATTTTTGTTTTCCCTACTTTAGAACATTGTTTGTACTAGATATTTTTATCTATTCCCAGAACAGTGCTATGCAGGATTTACAGCAAGCCTTCAAAGAGAACTAAACTCAGTAAAAACTGAGATTTATGGACTCTAGGGGTGGGCCAGGAGGATCTTATACTTTGCACTTAAGCCATGTCGCAAAGTCAGCAACCCTCCCAAAGTAATTTGGAACATTATCCAGGTAACTTTAAAAGTTTACATATCTGAGTGAATATTTTGAAAGATCCACACTAAGCTTCAGATCGGTCATACCAGTCCCCACCACATAAGCACTAGTTAATTTTAAGTTTTGATTAGAGTGAGAGACAAAAAGTTGCAGTAAAGTAAGACAACACTGAAGTTATCTACCTGATACTCATAACTACTTTCAACTGTTAAGAATTGCTCTTCAGCTGAATGAGATTCTGAATATTCTCTACACATTTTCGTAATTATTGTAGTGACTATATGTGGACTGAAAGGAATGTTTCCTTGAAGCAAATTCTGCAACATATCGAAGCAACTCCCAATGTCACTCACTATGCCTTAATTGGGATGAGGAAATGGTCCAGTAAAACAAACAGTGCTGAGATCAAGGAGCCATTCTCCTGCTGCCATGTGCATGATTTTATTATGCTGAACGTCGATCTGACACAGAATGTACAGTACAATCAGAACAGGTAAGTGAATCAGTAGCATCTTTCAATAGAGATAATGAACCAAATACAGAATGTTTTACAAAGCTTTTTGGGTGGAGGTTGTTAATGGGATGCAGACAGATTTTGTTTTCATACTGTTGGTTCACATTCTTCCCAAGTTGCCAGCAGTTGGCAAAAGACATTATTTTCCATAGTTCCAAATAAAACAGTCATATTTAAATTACAGGGCAGACACACTCAGCAGTGTGCCCTGCAGTATTGGTCTCCCAGCTGTCTATTACAAGTGACCTTTGGGCCCCCACCTCAGAATATGCATAATGTCCATAGGGCTGGCAGGTATGACATGAAATCTACATGTGATTTTCTGTAAGCTAGGTGGGATACCCCAGGTAATCTAAAATGGCTTTACACACCTAGACTTAGATAACTGAACATCAGTCACTGTACTTCTCAGAAGAACTCTCCTATCTCAGGAAGATGTCTTCTGCAGTCCAAGTTTACTTATAACTGCAGGGAAGCACTTCTGCTTTCATTATTCTGTGGATAAATAAATGACTTAAATTTCTATCGTCACCAGCCTGACACTTTAAAAGAGCATTTTAAACTTGTTCCTCTGCAACTCGTCATACAGAACTATGCTCCCAGGCTGTCTAACTGTATATTACCTTATGAAGCATTATGAAGGGCTATTGGAGAGAATGACAATAAAGCAAAATGATATGAGTACAGGCAGAAATGTTAAAATGTCAAGAATGCCAGATCACACTACCCATTTTCTGCCTGTGTCTTTAAATCATGCGTGGCTCACCATAATTCTCTGTGTGTGTGCTGTTGAGCCTGAAGTATTGTATAGTATTCAAAGCCTGGGCTGGCAAGGAAAAAGGTACATTTTTAAAACACAGAGACACTGACAGTCAGACATACCAAATATCCATGTAAATATTACTAAGATCAAAGACAAGATTTTAAAAACCTATAATTAAATGCTGTGTTTCTCACTGATGTCAACTGTTCCAGTAATCGCTGAGCTCTCAAATCCAAGCCCTGGATGTTAATCCAGTGGTTCTGCACATCATCTTGTTTACTGTATAATATATATACTCAAAATGGAGAACTGAGTCTGAATTTTCTAAAGGCCAGAGTATTTGAATTCAGTCAGCTTTAGAAGTTTACCTTTTATACTGTTCCATCTTATTTTTAAAACAGGTCAAATTTAGCTCAGGTATGTTTGGCCTCTTTCTGCTTAATTTATTCCTATCTATGTCTGAGCAGTTCTGTTGTATTAAGAAAAGACTCCTTGTCTTCAAATAGTTTTTGTCTCTAATGTAAAATGACATTATTTCTGTAGAGGAACATTGAAAAATTTACTGGATATTCATAATGTAAGGGGAAAATGAGTAGTAAGAGACCTATGCATTTGACAAATCAAATGTAGGGCCTCATCCATTTCCTTGGAAGTCAAAGGAATTAATTTCCTTGACCTTATTTGGGGTAGTAATGTATGTAGCTATTTTCTATGACTGCATTGTTGTAAAAAGCAAACAAAATATTTTAACTCCTAGGTCTTTTCCTGTCAATTTACTACCTTTCTCCTTCCACTTTCCTCTGTGTTTCTGGTCCTTTCCCTCCCTAAGTGGTTCCCTCCCTCATTCTTATCTTGAACTTATTCTAGCCTAGTTTATTACAAAACTGAAGCCTCTTTCCCTCACTGATAGGCACTGGTGGAGGGTCAGTATGTTTGACACTTGTCCTTTCTACAGCGCTGATCAAAGACCCTGCGTGCTTGTATTTGTTAGTGTGTGATGAGAAACATCCCTCTGAACTGCTATGATTTTATTCTTTCCAGATTTACATGTGATGATGTTGACTTCAACTTGCGTGTCCACAGTGCTGGCCTTCTCATCTGTCGGTTCAATCACTTCAGTGTCATGAAAAAGCAAATTGCAGTAGGAGGGCAGCGATCCTTCCGCATTAAGTCTAAGGTGGGAACTGAGACCTCTGTTTCATTGTTAAAATTCCATTTTTCTTTTTTGTACCCTGTAACCAGGAGAGCTGAGGTATTTTGGTGCATTACCGAATGCCAGTAATGGGTTATGTGTGCCATGTGGGGTTTTTTAAATTTCTTTCTGAAATCCACAATATTCTTGGCATAAATGCACCTTTCCTCAATCATTTTCCTTTAAAACTTTTAAAAATAGCTAAAGTGTCTCTACAATCCAAATGACCAGTCACTATGAGTTTTTTATCTATAGCTATTGAATTGCTCATCTTCATATGACTTCATATGTAGGAGTACTTTGGGTTCAAAGAAGAAACCTCAAAGACTCTATAAATACAAATATAATTCTGTGAAACTGAAACTTTTTTGGTAACAGCTATTTTTGGCTGAATGACTTTGCTTCTTATATAAATCTTAGATTTGTAGGATAGAGATATGTTTTATACAAACCAAAATTCAGATAAGTACAACTTGATCAGGATTGATCTGTACCAGAAATATTTTTTCCTCATAGGTATCTGACACTCCAGTTTCACTCTCCCCTGCTCAGTACATTTGTGCTCCTGACAGCAAGCATACCTTCTTGGCAGCACCTGCTCAGTTGCTCCTTGAAAAATATCTCCAGTATCACAGCCATCGCTTCTTCCCTCTCTCACTGAAGAATTATAGCCATCCAGTACTATCTGTGGACTGTTACCTTAACTTAGGACCACAGGTACCGCACAAAATAATCTTCAAGCACCTCTAGAAATGTATAGGCTATGTTTTGGATGAGTTTGTTGATGCATTCCTTAATAATAGTTACACAGCCTTTGAAGAATCAGGTATTAGATCCCTGTAATGTTAAAAATCAAATTTTTAGTCCCATAGAAATATTATTAGATGCTTCAAGTAAAGTACATGGAGAATAGTACCTGAATTGTCCTAAATGCTAATACAGTCTGTGAACTATATTAGATTCTGAATTAACACAGAGCACATTTTTCTTTGAGAAGTGTTTTCTCGGTCTGCTATAATTTGGCCCTTCCTACAGCACATTTCTTTCACAAGAGTTCTTTACCAATATTAGCTAACCCTTAGAAAACATTTCAAAATACAAATGTTTTCAGTTCACTTTTGACTGATAAGCTGAGGCAGTGAAACAAATACCAAGAAAACAGTCAGAATGGGAGAAGCTGGCATTAGATCTCAGGAGCTGTTGGTGCTCTCTGATGAGTTTGGATCTAAAGCCAAGGTCATACTTAAACTCAAATGTAGGTCAGGTAGAAGTGTGATACTAAGGTAGTGTTGTTCAGGAGAGAGAAACTTTTTTTACCTTTTCACCTGACTTGAATACTAAATGAAATTCAGTCTTGCTGGATTTACTAAACTTCTTTACCAAAACAGCTGTGTAATGACCTTGCCATATATGCTGCTCTCAGAACATTTTTGAACTATATCTTTTAATTTCCTTTCTGGCTGAGATCTTACAGGTCTATGTTCCCACCATATTTGGAGAAACAAACTCTGTGGAAGGGGATTGTATGGTTACTGTCATCATCCATTGCATCCTTTCAGCTCTAACCATGCAGTGCAGGAAATGAGTTCAGTTTGGGTCTGGAATTGTTACCTGAGCTGGAATATGATACAATAAGATTGAAGAAATATAGATAAATATAGGCAGCCTGGGCCAAAGTCTCAGTTGCTGTGGGTCAACCTTCCTCCACTGAATCATGCTGATTTATGCCGTGCTGATTTAGGGTCTGCCCTAGTTAAGTAGTACCATGGCACTTTGGAAACACTTGTGTGGAAGATTCCTTGATTTAAATTTATAAATTCTGAAAGATTGCAATAAATATTCCTGGTTCCTAGTGGATTTGGGGAGCAGCCATAAAAACAAACTAAATAAGAGGAAACCTTGTGCATTTACGTATATGCACAACTCAACTGACTTGAGTAATCCTATCGTAATGTAAATGAAATTAGGCATTTCTAAAGGGTTCTTTTCATGTCTGACTGCACAGTTACTATATTTACTCGTGTGTAACTAAACTGTGCCACGCAGGTGACATTATGGTTGTGGGGAGCTATTGTTACTGCAGCTTTCAAACCCTATCATACCTAAACCTCATGATAATAATAGTAGCGAATAGTAATGACTAATACATAGTTATGAATAGTGCTTTTATGTAGATTTTTAATAAGTAGAGTGATGTTTAAGAAGGAACTTTAAAGAACACAATATTTGGGGTTGGAAAGCAATTCTGAATTTGAATCAGGTGCAAATACTGAAAGCTTGATATCAAGCCTTAGCTTTATATAAAAGCTTGAAAAATGTTAATTTTTTTTCCCCTTCTCCCAATCAGATTGCAGTTTGCTATGTGAGTTCTCGGCCTCACTCTCTGAATATCAGTTCCTCTGGTTTGACATTCAGTGGTCTCCTGCTATACCTCTGTGACTCCTTTGTTGTAGCTAGCTTTTTGAAGAAGTTTCATTTTCTTAAAGGTGAGCTGCAATAATTTTATTACAGAGAATTATATGACCTGACTCTGGGAACCTGGGGAAAAATTTATTTTATATGAAAATATACATACATATATATGTATATACATGTATTCATATTTGTCTTTATATGTCCCACCCATCTTTGATGCTTGATCATGCTGGCTCTGTACTGTAGTAAACTGGTATATAACAGTGCTATAAGTTCTGTATGCCTAGTGTATATGCATAACTCTTTACTTCATGTTTGAAAACTGAGTATTTAAGATTTATATATGAAGCATTTACCTGTTCTTGCAGGTTTTCTAATTTTCTTTAGAAAATGGGTGATGGACAAGCCTTCATCAAAATCTATTTACCATCTTTGGAAGTAGAAGCTGGATCATTTAAAATTTATTCCTAATAACCAGTTTCTTCTCCATGTAGTCCTTATGATGGTGGATAGCAGTGGAGACAAATAACTTCCATTTGTATTGCAGGTAGTCACATTGCAAACTTCTTTTGGATTGTTCTGCTACTATCTTAGGCATTTAGCGCTCTGGGGATTTGTTTCAGTCACAGCTATAACTGTCACTGGAGGAAGAACACCAGGGCAAATGCCTTCTTGAAACAGGCAGAGTTGTTATGAACTGCTGTGTTCTTTGTTGCAGTTAATACAGTTTCATATAGGTATGCGTAGCTAAGTGCAAATTGGGGTGTACAGTGCTTTTACCTGCACATGCCACTGAAGCCACAGGAATGCCAGTGCCTATGCTCATTCTGGAGCATTGTCCACATTTTAATCAGCCTGTAGTTTCTCTAACAAGGTTACCAGAGTAACTGCAAATGAAAGCAGTCCTTTTGTACTGCATTTTTTTAGTGACCAGAGGCTATCAATCAGTTTCATTTTACATAAACAAGATGATTTTTATAGCGTGTAACAAAGTGTATTTGATTTGGGATTTCTCCATCTCCCTTGGCAGTTTACTTGATTTTCTAACCCACCACATGAGCATTAAACATGACATGGCTGTCTGTCTTGTTTCTTTTTATTATGATCTCAGCTTTTTTTTGTCTTGGGCATTTCCACTTACCTCACCATCTCTCATTCAGATTATTGAATGACAGTGAGATAATTATTTGCTCTTAATTGAGCACTCTTCTCAGAAGCCAGGAAATCATGCATGCAAGTTAAAATGGTATCAGCATGCCAGTCAAGGCAGTTGATATTGTTTACCAAAATATGATTTTTCTTACTTTGGCATTCTGGATTTGCCTGTGCCCATAGCCATACAGACCAGATTCTTCTTTGCTGGCACATTAGTTTACCAATCCGAAAAGCGCTAAAGTTTGTGATTAGTTTTAAGGACATGTTTAGACCATTTCTGGTCAGCAAAGCAAGAGCTTAGTCAGCCTTCATGGTGATTGACTTGTGGTGTAAGTGTTTTGCTGAGTGAGAGTTTCACTCAACAAGGTAATTATCAGCAGGGCTAGAACAGTAATGGATGTAGGGCTTCATCTTGTTTTCTGCCAGGACTCATCACCACCTCCTTAGACCCGACAGTGTTGCCCTTCCTTACCCTAAAGTGTAGGGAATGTATTGTTAGTCCTGTTTACTAGATGAATACTAGATACCTCAGGTTACAGAAGAAGATCCTGATAAACAGAGAGCTGAACATAGCTCTCCTCAGTCCTACATGAGTGTCTTTATTTTCTCCCAAGCCCACTTGTAACTCCTGTTTTGAAAGTGGTGGAGTTCTACATGCTAAGGGGTGGTGGGAGCTGGATGACCTGAGGACAAAGGGGATACTCACGTGGGTTTCTTTTTAACCGTCTGCTTAGGTGCCACCCTGTGTGTGATTTGTCAAGATCGCAATTCTCTTCGCCAGACTGTTGTCCGGCTAGAGCTGGAAGATGAGTGGCAGTTCCGACTGCGGGATGAATTCCAGACTGCCAATGCAAAAGAGGACAGACCACTTTTCTTCCTGACTGGACGACATATTTAATTGAAAAAGGACACATATCCTGAATGATACAAAACACTACTTGCTGCAATCTCACAAAATTACTTTTGAGAGGCTCTGCTTTTTGAACAGAAAGAGGACTGTTTTCCATTGTTTATTAGAATATCTAATGAGACAATTTACACTCATATTTCCAAACATTGAAGTGACTTTTCTAATTTAATTGTCTGATGGAAATCATTCCTAATTCCTGAGAGAGACACTGCAACTTGCTACTCCGCATTGCAGAAATTATTTTGGATCAGAAGGAAGGTCAATGAGTGCACTTCTGTGACAAAAAAGACCACATGCAAGTTCATAAGCAAGAGTTTTAGAAAACTTTTTGTACATTCCAGAAATAGGAAATGTAAATTTAGGAGCAGATTTTGTTTTACAAGTCTTATTTATCTAACAGTTGGCACAAGGCAACAGGAATTGTTAAAGCTTTGTGGTATGCTGCTACTGATTGATCCAGGTAGGCTTTTTATATGAAGATTTGTAAAGTATATTTCTGTAGTGGTGGGAACTCAGTTGGAGCCTTAATTTTTGGAACAGGTGCCACACTGGATAGGTTTACCATACAGGACTCTTCGGATAGAGGCATAATTATGTGTCTGGTTTTATTAGCATAAGGAAGAGAGTCAAGAAAGTAGATTTTAAAATGAGATCTGAACATTTAAACCTGAAACTGAAATTACCTTAAGTAACTGAAGAGATCAAATGGTGAGACTGACCTGCAAGTGACTTATTACATCTAGAACAGTGGTGTTTTCTGGATTCTCATTAAACTGTTGCACTGGCTGCAGACTTCAAGCTGGACCCAGTGCACTCAAGATAGCAGATGAGATGGTTCTGAAACCCTCCCAGTACACTTTCTGGGGATATTTTCTTGCCAAGGTGCTTCAAAAGAATGATAAAATGGAGACTACATCTCTGAGGAATTCAGGTGGAAATCTAAAAACATGTTCTAGAATGGCACCAGGCATCACGGTATTTTGTACGCTCTAAATGTGAAGTCAGTGATCACAGTCTTTGTCTAGGTTTTTGGAAATACTCTCTGAGTTGCAAACTTCCTGTTTGTCTTTATAGAATCAGTGTTAACTTCACTCAGTCCGGGTGCAGGAAGGATGAGCATAGACATTGTCAGAAGACATCTAATACTTGGGCAGTCCTTTCTTGCTGGATACACCAATGGGAGGATCATTGATTTTATACTGATGAAATGCTATTAGGTGGCTGAGTCCATTACGGTACTGGTCTTGACATGCAGACATCAGTATGACTATGCCAAAGAGATAATTTAGGTTAATTTACAGGGAAAAGATAAGTTCTGTAAGTTTGAGAGACTTAGACTGCTATTTACAAGGTAACTGCTAGAAATCAGTGGGTTTCTTTATTTCATTGTCCTTGTTTCAGAGTGAGAATTCACTTTTAAGTTTTGGGAAGGAAAGTGAGCATGGTCCTATGTAAATAGTATTACCTGTTCAGTTTTCACCAGTTAATTAGTTAATTTAAACTTTTTTAAAGAAGTGTGACATTCATGTCTAATCCATCCTTTATAAATAAAGTTCATGCTGCATGGACATCTGTCTTGGTGATGTACATGAGTGTCAAGTATGCTTGGGGGGTGGGGGGGGGGGGGTGGGGAGAAAAGGGTTGGCTGAAAGGAGTTAATATAATTAAGGAATGCCCTGAACTGATCAAGAGAAAATACAGTACTGCTTAATGGCCTAAAGCATAACACAGCCTCAAAGGTATAAGAGTTTTTACAGGAACTCAGAACTAAAGACGGCAGGTTGAAATCTCCTTTCATGTAACCAAATACTTATACCAAGTGTCTGTTAACTTTTTCCTGTGGTTTAGATCTGAGATTTGCTTTGCAAGTCTTCAAACATCCATTTTCTCCAAGAAACTGAAAAAAGGCCTAAAGCGTATAATAATAAATAAATAAAAAATAAATCACATCCTTTCTTAACATTCTGTTTTGCCGCAGTTTTCAAAACTTTGACAAAATGCAGCTGCTAGTGGGCTGAAACCATCATACTCCTGAGTGTTGCTTCTGCATTAACCTTTTGCTCCATGAGTTACCTACCTACTGTATCCTGTCTAGAGGGTAGGAGTCTCAGGACCTGGCCTCACCTGACGTATGTCTATCGTGTGACCAAACGCAGTCATTCTCCATCATGGAGTATATACATAAGCAATCGTATATGGTGGAACCTGCTTGCACGGTCCATTGTCTGATGGAATGTATCCTGTTATAAGACCAGATATGCACTTACTGTGTGACCAAAATGCAGTTACTTCCCATCATACAACCAGCTGTGCACCCAACATGGTAGAAAAATACAGCATTTTTTTCACAGGATGCCAGAAAAGTAATGGTAGGTGAGTCAGGGAGAGCACTCTCCAGAGCTCCATCCAAAAATTTCTTCATCCCTGACCTAGTTTACAAGCCAAGCTCCTTTAGAGTGTAAGCTTTCAGGGAGAGGGACAACTTAGGGTTCTTGTCCAGCTGGGACTCTGAGGTGATACGGTAATACAGATAAATAATAATGATAAATAAAAGCAAATCTGTTTGGGTGAGACTGGCATCCTGTTCTGCAACTTCCTTGTGCTGCAGTTGTTTACCAGAGTGCATCTGTAGGGCTGGGAACCCAAGTCCCAGCTCCACCCTTCTCTTGTCTTGCCTTCTGTGGGAGGGAATTACTGACTTTCAGTCCCAGTGACCTTTGCGAGAAAACCTGGCCCATGCCTATTACGTACACAAGTCTTTTAAGTATTTCCTTTCTGACTTTGGACATGGCGAGAAGATAGACCTCTCCATCACGCAGATTGACTTGACAATGTAGTAGCAAACAAAATAAAAGGCACTGCCTGCATGCTTTTACAGACTTTTTACAGCCTCTACCTTCTTCTCTAGTGCCTTCCATGCTTGCTGGTTTAGTCATCCACTATTATCACCGGCAGATCGTATTGTTAGTGTGTTCTGTACTGTGTGTCAGACAGTGAAGTATTTTATGATTCAGCTTCTGCAAAAGACAGTCTCCAAATATAGAGGCAGTTACTGGGAAGGTGACATTATTTTCCTTCTTACCATTCTCTCTCCACTATCAAAGGACTCTTCACAAGCACTTAAGCACTGGTGTTTGGTATATAATCATCTGGGCATTACAGATGATTTGAACACTACAAGATGTAAGGGATTTCATCCTTCCCTAGCAAGTGCCTCCCATTGTGGTGATAGGGAATGTACAGATCTCGGCTCCCACTCTGTGTCTAAAAAACAGCTGTTAAATATTGCTGGAGAGGGGGCTGCTTTTCAAAGGCTGTACCTGTGACACTCTGTGGTGAAATGTGTCACTCGCACAAAAAGAAAGAAGTACCAGTAATAGACAAACAACCCAAAGGAAGGGGCAAGGGAGAGGTTTACAGGGGTGGAAAATGGAGAGCAAGGGAAGCAAGCACAGGCCAGCACACTGGCAGGCACCCACACACCCGCTGCACCGCACCACACGCAATCCGCCACTCTGCCTTTCGGTTCTCCCACCAGAGTCCTCCACTCACACATTGTCCCCCACCCTTCAGCAAGCAGCCTTAATATTTCATCAGCTGTCACTGAAATATGGCAGCTATGCTGAAATAAAATCCGTATTCTTTCCTTTTTCCTACTTCCTTAAGGACGCAGCTCTTTAATGAAAAGTAAATCCAGTCCCGTATATCCTCTGCCTGTTGGCTGTCTTCGACCACTTATCCCTTATCCCTGCTCCTCCAGTCTCCACCTGAAGAAATACTCAGTGGTTCTGGTTGTGGGAGCAGCTCGGAACACCTGGCATTTGTTTTCAAGAGTGAACGTTAGAATGTGTTGTGCTGCATGTTTGCCAAGCCTTTGAAGAACTAGTTTTACAAGGTCAGGTCGGAGGATGGCCTGGTGTATGCCTGGGAAGATGCAGCTGAAGACAGTCACGAGTATGTGTATGGAATGTTTTTATCTTTAAGTGTTCTGAGGACTGGCAAACATCCCAGCTGAGCCAGATATGCCCTCTTGTGTTAGTAATATTGGCTGTATGCCATTAGTTCTTTCCAGATCCTTGTTGAAACGTACAGAAGTTTGATTCTTTTTTGAAACAAACAGAATCCTGTACAGATATCTTGAGCGCTTAATTTAGTTGCCGCACTGGTCACTTGCAAATGCTTTTATAACATTTCCAGTCCTGTGTGGACAGCCCCCAAAATAACCATTGAATACTGTGGAGGACACAACTCTGGGACTTTTGAGGCAATAGCCCAATTGCTGGCATTGCCCATTGCCTGACATGTTATTTGGTGAGAGAGTGATGGAGCGTCGGATATAACAGCGAGTCTCCTGCTCAGTGAGAAAAAGATGTTTGGAATGAAATGCCATGATTTTAAGAAAAGCTTCATAAAGCTGCTTCATATGTAAATGTGGCTTTGATTAAAATCCTCAAGAAAATTGAAACATTTGATTTAGATTTACACAGTAATATAAACAGAAGGAAATGTCTTCACACTTGTTACATGACTGATGTGTTGATTATGCACTTAAACTATGAACATACTTAAGGAGTATTATTCTGGCAGTGTGTGCTGAGGTGCTATAGAAAATGTTGAGTGGCACTGTTAACCGCAACTTAACAATTTTCATTATACTTAGAGACAACAGGATTGATAGGAAAGTGAGTTTTTACTAGTTACTACCTATAGGGACCAGTAACAGGTTGGAGAACAGTTATTGACTCACGGGGTATTGCGATAACCACTGGATTAATTCTGCATCATATGATACCTATGCAGAAAGTGGTTGTGCAAACAAATGGAACCTGTTTTTTGGTGATGGTGTGATTTCATTCTATTCAAAGTTAAATTATCCTTTTAAATACTGTTGATTTATCAGCCACAAATCACATAGATCTGTCCCAGATGAGATGGCACCTGTGTTGGGACAGGTTGGCAGCACTGTGTGCCAGTCTGAGATCCCCCACTAAGCTCATGTTTGGGCTGAACATGCAGCATCTTGAATCTTACCTCTGCAGGAGATGCAAAACAGGAGAGTTACAACTCAGCTGTGTATGGTAGATTTTATTCTTTCTTTCTTAATATAGCCCTATTTCAGGTACCAAGGTGCTATAAATTGCCATGGGTGTTTACAAGACAAAAGCCTTTACAGAAAGAAAACAGAGAAGAGCAGTTCCATACAGTTTGTCCATGGCAAGTGGAGTAATGTGAAAAGGCCGGAGAAACTTAAATTATTTTAGGTGAGTGACACTGTCCCAGTACAGTAGAGTTGTGATTGTTAAAAATATCTTAATCTTTAAGTTCAACAATTATTCTATTAAAAATAAGATGACATAATCTCATCAGTTCAGCAAAGCAAAGTTCACATGAAGGTTACCATGAGCTAATATTCTATATTTAAATATTCTGGGATGATTACGAATATTTTTTTCTTTCTCATGATACGGCACTTACAAATGCTGTTTATAAAAAGAAGTTGGCTCCTGTTTACCCTGTGTCATCATGCAGTGAAATCATTAGGCAATGTTTAAAACTGGCATCAAGATTTCTGTGTACACTGCATAATTATCCAATGAAACTCATTGTTACAGGATCTCACAGAGGCTACAAGCTGAGCAGGAGCCCAAAAAACATTGTGAAGCTTATGTGAACTGAGTCTGAGAATATCTTCCATGAATTTTGTGTCAGCCCCTGTGTTCCATGTGTGTCTTTGGTTGAAAACACCAACTGGGGAGGTAGGAGCAAAATCGTGAAGTCCTGAGAGTGGGGAAATGAGAAGGGAGTGATGGAAAAGCAGCTGCTGGGGTCTTGGGGGGCACTGGGAGGGAGGCAAAGAGAGAGTGGCCTGGCTGTGTGGGCATGGCAGTGGAGGAGGTGGGAAGGGGAGCAGGTAGTGGGAATGGCAACCTTGGGAAAAGGTTGGGAACCACTGTCCTAATTTATGAAAATTATGGAGAAAGTTCTTTTTGCATCTGGTTATTATTCCATTTCTGGATTTCTTGATCAGAAGTGTTTGGTGATGATAACCCTTAGACATAGGATACCAGACTATCAAATGCATTGATCTAGGAATAGCAGTCGTTAGGTTCATATACATCACACGGAAGAAACACTGGTACTTGTTAGTGCTGCCTAGTGAAAGCAGAATGGTCCTGAAGTTGGATGGTGCAGAATAGGACAAAGACTTCAGAAATACAGTGTGCTGGGAAAGATGCACAGCCACTTCCTGAAGAATTTTATGAATAAACATTACACAACATATTACAATGATTTAAACAGTATTTCTGATAGATTTTTATACTTACCCATCACAGCTTGAAAGCAAAATTAACAGAAGAAATGGGTGGGACAGTGGAAAATTACTCCAACAAACAGTGGTTCCTATCTTTTAAGTTTAGTGAATAGACCTTTCAGCAGAAGCAGGAATGCCATTGAAATGCATTAGGTGTGGCACTTCCCTGTTTAGCTGAAATGAGAAGAATTGTATTGAATTTCCTTCCCCAAAATTGTTCCAGAAAGAAAATGTGATCTGTCAGATAGCTAATAAGTGGGTTTCTGTGCTCACAGCCTTAACATTTGGTGTACAACAGAAGTACAAGTAACTTGAGCATCTTGGTAATTTAAGTGCTGTGCTGTTTTCTCGTGGAAGCATTAGCCTATAACTTGAGAGTGACTTGGCTATTGGGCCACCTTGGATTCCGAGTTTCTAACATGGAACGTGAAAGAATCTAAGTAAACATCAATTTTTCTGAAAATTAGGTCTCTTCCAGATGCCTTGCAAGTCAATGTGCTGTGATCCTATGTCACCCATCAGGTGGGAAGTCCATCGAGGACTGGCACCAGCAGATCAGAGTGGCAGACTTGCAGGGGCAGGAGCAGGTCAGAGCTGGCAGCACGAGGTTGCGTGACAGCGCAGGAGGGATGCTGAGGGCAGCCCAGCAGACTCCCATAGGCCCAGTGAGTAACTGGAGTGAGCCGAGAGTGCGTTGCTAGTATCCGATGCCTGTCCTGTGATGCAAACTGACATTTCCTTTGCCATGTCAGACATTTGCAGCAGTTTGGCAGCTGCGTTAGTTTTGGCTGATGCACAGGAATAGCACCTTGTTCCCAATACTTACAAAGCTTAAAGGCAACTCCATGCAGCAGTGAGTTTCCCTCTCAGCTGGGATGTCACAGCTTGTCTCGAGACCCCAGAATAAATCGGTTTAGGAACTGTTTCAGACTTTAAAAAGCTCTTCATGTTGTAGTTTGGGATAAGGAAGATGACAGAGGCAAGTACAGCTGATTCTGATGTTGCTGTTGAAAACAATGCACTGTCAAACCACAGCCTGTGTGACTGTGATACCCTAATCCTCAAGCTGACAATGCCTGGTGGGCTGCCAACTATCTTCACATGCTGCCCAGCTTAGTGACACTCACAGTGATGAGAGACCTTGTGCTGGCAAGAGGCTACTTCTCTATACAATGCTGTATTTCCAAAGGGGGTTTTTTCCATCACTTAATTTCCGACTTGCTGAATTTGCGTATAGCTTAAGGTTAAATATCAAACATAGGTAGGCATATTTGTTCATTTGATAATCATTATCAGCTCTTACCTAACACTAGGACTCTCCTGCAGTAGTATGCTATAATTAGCCCATTTCATTATATAACTCGGTGGAAAGATTTAGAAGCCTTTGCCCAAAGTCAGAGATGTGTCAGAAGAGTTCAGGGGTTTTAACAGCAATTTTATTTCACCAGCTACTGCAGACGGATGCCTTATGAGCAGAGGAATAATAAGTTATAAAATTCAAGCTAAAGGTTGTGAATTTGAAAGCATATCATAGCTGTGAATTAGTGGTCAGTTTGGGCTCAAAGCCTCCTCTAGGCCTGATCTTGGTGACAAAGCTGCCATTCCTGTCAGCTGCCAGAAGTGATTTCAAGATGCTGGACTTGGCAGTCCCTTTTACAGAACCAGAAGTCTCACAGCTATCAGGGTGAGTTTGTCTGAAGTTACATGGTGTGAGATCTATAATATTTGGATTCTACACTCTGGTACTAAACCAAACTGAAACAGAAGACTGAAAGGGACAAACGGAAAAGAAAATGGCCCTCTTTCAAACTTGATTGCGCAGAACAGAAAAGCTGTGCTGCTTTCACATGCATACAGTTATGGTTGTGGAGTTGTGCAGCTGTGCAGAAAGGCAGAATTATATTTTGACATTAAGAAGCTGTCTTGAAAACAAAATTAAACCATTAAAATCCGTACAAAATATGATTGATGATGGTAGTAAAATGTTGGCAGTGAAAATTCCTTATATTCTCTTCACAGAATTTATAACTCAGCAAAGTGTCTGACCATAAAAATCTCATATGAAAGTAAGGATACTAACTGCTTGGAAGTGAATTTGTGTTTGTCAGGCTCTAATTTTTCACTGAACCTTATGACTTAATTAGGATACTTGAGGATTCAGTTGCAAGGAAAGTGTGCTTTGGTTTACTGAGCTCAGGTTTCTTGCTCTGACTGCTTCCAAGAACTTCAGCAGGTAAAATTAGCAAGCAAACATGATCACTGGGAAATTATATTCTCTGGAGCTTTGTTGTCAACAGCTAAAACCTGAAGGCAGCATTTTTGTATATGGCCAAAACCAAGAGTGGTTTTAGTAGCATATGCAAAGAATGGGGGAAAAATATCAGCTCAGGATATCGTCTGAGGAGGAAGACCAGCCAGAGACCCTCACTGGCTCCCCTTGGTCTTGGGTAAGAGCTTATGCCCTAAGGTTACATAAATAACACTTAAAGCTCTAGAAGAAAGTAACAAGCTGTGCTGTGTGAACCTAGATAGAGCTGAGTATCATCAGCTTTTTTACTCTTCTGTTGAAGTTTGTGTTTCATTAATGGTTAGATTGTCTGTTCTAGTTCTATCTGTGGACATTTTAAAAAATGTGAATGGGGAAAACCTTCTTTTGCTTCTGTTGTGTATGTCAGATGCTACAAGAAAACCTGGCTGATCCTGTACTGTTTGCTTTGCTGTCTCAGTGGCCGTGTAAAGCAGCACTGTTGAAAGATACCTTTTAGGTACAATGGAGGGAAAATGATGTAAACAATAGTGTAAATGTTTGCTCTGAAGGTCTGAACTAAGCAAAGAGCCAGTGAGACCCCTATTGCAAACACAGAAATATCTTGCCATAATTTTTTTAGTAATATAGAAGCTGCCTTAATGAAAGACAATCATCTGCACCGCTGGTCCACTAACAGTGGTTGCATGGTCCTGTGTTTTAAGATCTGGGTGTGATGCCTAATGCTGCTAGAGAGGATGTGGGTCAGTACAGTTTTCTGATGGAAAGATAGAGGATGCATTCTCTCCAAAATGGCTTCAAATGGAAATAGGAACAGCTCTACTGATGGTCTGGGAATTCTCCAAGTTTCAGGAAAAGGTGGGGGTTAGAGGGTGTACAACCAAGGCTTTCAATTACTTAAAAACAAAGCATTAAAGTGATTAAAAAACAATTATATGTCTTGAAATTAGTATTTATGGTTTCATTTCATAACCTTAAATTCCCATATCTTTTTATAGACATACACATCTATGATTTTTCTCAAAATGTCAATGTATGAAATGGTTTCTAAGTGTTTGTGGTCGGGCATGAATGTGTGTGTAAGCATGGAACTGATATTTCCTGCAGATACCCAAGGACTTATCAGAGACAATTGCTTTTTGAAGGTAAAAGGCACAAAATAAATTGGCTTAGCTGATGATAGGAATGCAGACTTAAAATAGTCGCATCTTTGGAGGAACATGCAGGGAGGATGAAAAGGAGTGCCAGTTGTTCTCACTATCAGGACACAGGTTTCCTGGTGAGCAACAGTGTGTGTGTGTGTTGGAGAAGGTCTATTTTTGATGGGTAGGAAGATAATTTATAGATGTCAATTTCTTAATTAAACTTAAGTGGAAACTTCCTGTTTCCACTGAAAATCCCTTACAGACTGAGCAGAATAGACGCTGGGTGTGCAGAGGTAGGTACTGAAGAGTTAGCTGATGGCTGGAGTGCTAAAGAACATCTAAACCACATTCAATATAAACCAAACTCTTGAATATAAACAAAGGTGGCAGGGATTTTCAATATTTTTTTTTTTAAATTCAAACATCAGTGGCTTTCTGGCTACCAGTCCTACACAACATTTTGACTATTGCATTTGTATGATGTGTAGTTTAGCTTAAGTTTCCTTCTGGGAATTTTCTTCACATGCAAGTCTCTTAAATTACCAAGGGAAATCATGGATCCCACTGCTCTGTGGAACAATCTGTTCTGCAACAAATGTGTAAGTTTCATTACAAGTTAAATAAATAGTGATATTCGGCATATAAAGCATATTGGATTTCTGATAGAGCGTTTGAAACTATTGCTATCGGCCTTTAGGAGTTGCTGACTCTGACATCTGCTAAGGACTTCAGAAAAGAAGGACCATTTGCCTCCATAGATTTACTGAAGTGCTTCTGCGTGTCAGTGTATCGTAGAGTACAGAGAAAATTGTGGTCCTTGGAGAGGATGACGGAATACATATATGTGAGAATATTAAAAGCTCATAATAGAGAGCTCTTCGATAAAAGGATTCCCTAGGTATGCAGAGATAAATGTATAAGCCCCAGGCTTTGACATGTAGCATGTAATTAAAAAATTACATGCTTCCAGAAGCAACAATTTGTTTTTATAAGCATCTATACCTCAAAATACTTCCCTTGATTTACCATGATGTTGCAAGAGGACCACACAAATTTGATTTAATACAGACATTTTCTTTCCCTAAGGATATGAATGAGATTGTACACTTCTGTCCTTTTCAGTGGAGGAATAAAGAAAAAAATAACAAATAAATTATGCACCACTGAGAGAAGCTGATATAACACAGTGGGGATGGTGGTGCTAGAATTTAAACAGATGTACCCTTAGACTTGAAACAGAAAGTTACTTAGGATGACAGCTTTATGGTAACTACACAAATTAAGCAGCAAGAAAAAATTACGTTCAAAACTGCATAATCAGTTCAGTTTCTTTTCCACTTTTGACCAGTCATTGGCAATGTGACGGCATGTGAAGTTTAAATAGAAAATTGTGACTAACCTGTGTTGTTGGAAATGGGAATGTTTGGAAGGGAGGACTCTGCCACAGCCGTGTGACCTGAAGCCCAGGCTGCTGCTGGACTGTCTCACTTATGCTACCCTTAAGTATTTGCCTTTCTACAACTCCTGTGAAAGCAAGATAATCATAAATCCTCTGCAATTGTTATAGTGCATTGCCACAGCTTTGTATGGATAATGAAAATGTGGATACCTCTAGCCCATTCTTGCACCAGTTTAGCCCATATCTAAATTGGGGAGAGGCTGCTATATGCTACAGTGCTCTCGTGTTGGGAAGAGCTTAGTTCCCAGTTCTGGCTAGCTTTCTCCTCAGTCCATCCCTGCTGCCTGAAAGCACTGTCCTGGCAATATCCCCATGTTGCACCCTGCAAAGGCAGGAGGAGGTGATGGCTGGGGAGGTGAGAAGTTCATGATGTACAGAAAGAGGGTAGAAGACAACATGTCCACCTTGGGGGAATGGTCTGGCTGTGATGGAGGAGCCAAATATGGCAGTGCTCTGCCACCAGCATTTTGACAAGGCTGGCTCTGCCCCACTCTCCTCTTCCCACTGGTGACAAACCCTGGGTATCAGACTCTACCAACCTGCAGACAGTGACAGTGTCTGCAAGTGTCTGACAAGCTGGGCCATGTGTTATTAGCAAGGAACTCGTCCCAGCCTCACCATTACCATAGGGCTGGCACTGGCACTGGCAACTCTATTTGAGCATATTTGCCAAACGAGAAGGGCTGGGGAGCTGGAGGAGGCCGGGACCATTCCTGCACTCACCCGTGCCTCCCTGAAACCATGCTTGCCCCAGTCCCAGTGGCCGGACACTGCTGCGTTGTGGGGTGGCCCCGTGCTGCCCCTTTGCTCTGCTGGGGCAACCCAGCAAGGTGGTGGAGCCACTATGGCTTGTGCCCACACCATGCCAAAAAGCCAAGCCAGGCCATAAATAACAGCAGCAGCGAAGGGGTGCCGTGGTCGGGACATCTGTGTGCTGGGCATGGAAACGTGATTTCCCGTTTTGTGTCGGGGACGGGCACACGTGAGGCAGGCGGTGGCAGCTGGACTTGTGTCACCTGCTGTTGGCAGCTGGGCGCGAGCGTGATGTGCGGGGATGAGGCTGGTGGCGGGGACGTGGAGGAAGGCCCTTTATTCCAGTGATTAGTTTGTTTGGATCCCAGCTTTTTCATTGTTTCACCAGTTCAGTCAGTTATTTTGTTTTTAAGAATGTGCTTGAAATCCCCTGTGCTCTGGGGCAGGCAGCTCTCTTGCCAGTGAAGGATGGTGGGGAGATGCTCTGGGGGAGAGACGTCGGGCAGTGCGGCTGCCTGCTTTCCAGGGAGAGACACCAGCTGGGACAGAGGGGTCCCAGAGCCGCTGTGGAGCTTCTCTTCTAACCAAATATTGCCCAAAACGGCCACTGCTGGGCCATGTGTGGAGAATGTTTCTGCTTCTCCAGCCTGGGGCAAAGAGCAATCATATTCAGCAGGGCAACGGGAATATCTCGGATGGAGACGTGGTGCCTGGCCTGATTTGCCCCCCAGCATCCCTGGGCATTGCTGCCCTCCTGCTCTGTCCTCCAGCAGCCCCAGTGGCTGAGCTGTGGGGGGATTTTCTGAGTTACACTTTGCAGTAGGCATTGAAAACCAGTAACATACTTAGCAAAGAAACCTCCACGCTGGAGAAAAGAGAGTATTATTAAAACATCTCCAAGCTCTCCACATGGTGGTGTTTCTTTCAATTTGACCTCATAAAGATTTTTTTTTTAACCTGATAAGTAATAAAATACCATGGGCTGTGTAGCTTAGCTAACAGGTGATGTCCATGCTGTTCACATTTAATTACAGAAATATCTAGGAGGGACATTGAAAGTACTCACCCACCCTCATTATCACCAAATTTTAGAGCAGGACTTGGCCTGTCAAAGCATAGCAGACAAGGACATGTGCAAATACCTGAATCAAATACAAACTTCCCATATGACCCTAGGCAAAATTCAGGTTTTATTTTCCAGTGTTTCCACTTATTGTAGGTAGCTCTGCTCCGAGATCCCAGCTCGATACCTTCATGTTCAGAGGAATTTCTACAAATTTCACCTGAACTGCAAGGGCTGAGCATCTGAGAAAATCCCCTCTGAGCTGCTCGTACTGGGTACTCAAAGTAAATGGGCACACTTGAAAACTGTAATCTTCATTTCCCTCCTCCCCCCAACTTTTTCAGCTTAATTTAACCTGAAGCTTATATTGTATTTCAAGATCCTCTGGGATCAAGCCTTATAGAAATGTGAAGTCTTGCTGCAATTAAGTTGCCGTCTGCTGCCAGTGCTACAGCTGCAGTTGGTGCTGCCATGGGAGAGGGACTGGCTTGGCCTCTCAAGGGCACGTTTCTATCAGTCTCTGCCCAGGCCAAACCACTGGGTCATTGATAAAACACTGTCATTTCTCCAGGGCTGCAGGCAGTCCTGGATTTACCAAATTCCAGTGGGGATAACAATTTAATTAGCATTGGTTTCTCTGGAAAGCTAAAAACACCTGCGTGTTTCTCACTGTGAGACTTCCTGCAAGAAAAATGTTATCCTCCGTAAATCGGGAGGAGGGGGCTAGGGCCAGAGGCTGCTCTCGCCCCACCGATGCTGTGCCGGCTCAGCCCAGCCGGAGGTCAGAGCCCATTTACCTGCAGGCTGCAGTCACCTCCAGTGTCCCGCACTTCGCAGGAAGGATGCCCCCAGCCACTCTGACAGCAGGACAGTTCCCAGCTGTTCCCACAGATGGGAATGGTCTGGGCTCTGGGACTGCCCCATCCCGTGGACCTTCCCCAGAGAAGGATCTCTCACACGGGGCCTGACTCCCCCCGGCTTCCCGACCTGTGGCTGATCTGTACCACTTCAGGCACAAGGATTCCACTACAGCCCTACGCACAGGGTCCACAGGGTGGACTCTTGTTCTGTTTGACTTTGGTGGGCCTTTTCGCAGCCATCTGCTGAGCAGACCTCAGGCTTTTCAGAGGCAAGAGCTTCTTTCCCCCACGGTGGCCTTACCCCACCATGCCTGGCAGGTCAGCAGCTGCAGCCGGGGGAGCAGGCGCTGCCTGGTTGCAGCCGCTTGCTCCTGTTTCGGAGGGATGACACTGCAGCAACCGGAGGATGTATTTTTGCAAGGGTAAATATGTCTCAAAGGTATTCACTGCAGATCTGCTTTCCTTCAGCATCAAGCACATGTGCTGCCTTCCCACCTCCTGAAAAAACAAACAGTAATTTGAACCCGGGGCCTTCCCTGTGGTTCACCCTGGAGCTCCCAGAGCACCATTCTGGGGAGCTGACCGGAGACTGAGTCCTTTTGCATTTTATTTAGAGCAGATTGCTGGAGGTCAGCAATCCTTCTGTTATCTGCAGATCAGGTCTCAGAGAGCCTGCCTTGTCTTAATATAGGTTTGAAAGTTCAGCTTGGTCCACGGGGACAAAAGGCTGTGAGGGCAGTAAGTGGTAGGCAAATAGTATCAAGGCTGTCAGCTGCTTCGCCCCCCAGTTCCTGTCGCCTACGCTGCCTTTGCATGATAACCTTTCTTCGCACGATGAGTAATGCTTTAATAACACTTATTTATCTTATGCTGCCGTAAATGCAAAGAGAGCGTTAACCTCTCTGTTTCTGACTCTCTACTCCTCGTAGTGGTCTGTGACAGCTGAATCTCACCTGGAGCAGGAGTTTGCACCACGTCAAGGCCACAGCCTAAGGACTGGTCAGCCCAGGGGTGAGCTTCAGCAGCCCCGACCGAGTGGCTAAGCAAATCCTACACTGAGATCTAGGCTGCAAGTGCACAACGCTCCTAAACATGGAGCACATGAGAAAAACCCAGTCCAAAGAGGCAGAAAGCACAAACGCATCTTGCAAGAGACAGGGCTGCCTTAAAATCTGAGATTTTTGAAAGCAGTGATACATATCTGTTTCCTGCTACCCACTTTCAGACATCTGCGTTCAAAAATTTATCAAGCTCTTACCAGTGATGGCAAAGGTTAAAACTTTTTTCCATTTAAAAAGTCCCCTGTCTCTGGGAGATAAGAAAAAGCTTCCTGAAAAGCAGCAGAAGTCTGGCGCTTCTACTGCAGGTTCCCAAAGAGCTTCTACTCCAAATCAACTAGCAGATAAGGTCTGGGCTCTCATCAGCTGAGTGTTTCCCACCACGATCACCCAGGGAGCCATGAGATCAGAGGTGCCATAAAGGGGTGCGCATGAAAAGGGACCATCACGTTGGCATCCCAGAACATGCAGCCTCTGGTTTTAATGGGCACAAGCTGGGAGCATTATCGGAGAAGACCGTTCATGGCAAAATGATTCAGGAAATGCAGAACTGTCTTCTACTTTGCTGAAATTATATTATAAGGGTGGGGCTGGTGTTAAGGAAATGGGAACAAATGGTGTTGTGGATCTCATTGCTTTTACAGAGTTACAAATGATTAAGAAATTGCAAACGAAGCTGCATATGTTGAGGGCTAGAGACAGGCATGGAAGCGAGCATGGGAACAGAAAGCAAAGCTGTGCTTGCCTGTGGAGTAAAGGTGCAGCACGAAGAAAAGGGCACATTTTACTGCAAAGCCTTGCACGTGCCCATCCTCACAGGGCATGCTGCCTTACAGCTCAAGCCCCCACGCTCCCAGTTTAAATGCATTGTGAATTAGAACTGAGGAACATTCCACCTGGGATTGCAGTTCATGAAATGAGGAGGGAAAGTGACCCCAAGACCATCCTCAGAATTAATTTTCTCTCTTTTGGTACCAGTAGGCACCCTCACAGGAAAATCAGCTGCTATTTTTATAAAAATTTACCAGTATAATGTCATTATATGAATGCAGAGAGAAAAAGAAGTTCCTGAAACTGTTTCTCCTTTAACCTATGCTCTGTATTGTTCCAGCTGGAGCTGGTGCTTTCTGCTGCACCTTCACCACTATCCTCGAGCTCTCTGTACGCCTGTGCCACTGCCCATCGTTGCTGTATTGGGATGGTTTCCCTGCAAAGCTGACAGCAAAGGAGGGTCTCCGGTCAGCTTTGCAGAGCTTCTTTGCATTGCATCCTGTCAGGGCGAGACTCCCGTGATGGGCAGGAATTTTGTGTGCTTGCACGTGAGTTTTGTTTAGGTTTCAGCAACTGAAATTCTGCGGCACTGCCATGGTGCTTGGGGGCAGGAGTCAAGAGCCTGTTTATCCCTCAGTAGTACCACTTAGAAGTTATAGCTCTTTAAATCTTCAACAAGTGGCAAGCTGTGATTTTTATCTTTACAGTCTCACAGGTAGTTCATCATCAAAACCACAGACCACAGCACAAAAGAGCAATCATTTACACGAACACAGCAGGCACTGCATTGCACTGTTACTAGGCAATGGAGACATGCCCATCCACAATAAGTCCTTGATCCTTCCTTCAGAAAGGCCAGGAAGAAAATACTTGATGGAAGAATTTATGTGGTTTCTATATTCTCTTGACATCTCTTCCTTTTTTCCCTTCTGTCTTCTGAATTTCGCAAAAGCCTTGGTCTGATCTTGAAGTAATGCTGGGTTTGTGGCATCGCTGCAGAAATGCACTGCTATAATGGATGAGCAAATTGTCCTTTGCCCAACAGAGATGGGGCCAAGGGATTGCATGGCTGCTCCCAAGCAAGAGAGGCCAGGAAGCAGCCCCCTTTCATCAGGACCTGAGCGAACAAGAAAAAAACTGCAAAAAAAAGAGGCTGAACATTGGCAGCTGGTCTAAAAAAACCTTTTTACAGGTTTACAGGATCTGAATCTGTATTCAGATATACTCTCTGAAGTCAATTGTATCAGTCATCTAAGGATGATCCCTCGGAGGAGTAAGATTTTGCAGGATTAGTCTAGAAATTAATCCAGGACACAGAGTATTGCTACTTTTCTTTGCTCCTTCTTCACTTCTGCAGTGGCAAAAGCTGGAAACTTGGAGCCTTTGAGCTAAGTGGTAGATATCCGATCCATGGATCAGGTGAATATTTTTAAGATTTTCTTCCTTTAAATGCAGAGCCAGTAACGTGTCTGCAGAGCCACAGAGACAGAAAAGATGTTCTTTATCATTCCAAACAAATCCTATAGTTGCTGCTTCAATTCATTGATTTATTAATGGTATTGTCTATCAGACCAAAATAGCCACATTGCAAACTCTGTAATATGGAAAAAAATTTGTGAGAATAACCGTTTCATGAAGACAATTTGCTAGAATTCCCTGAAGCCCTTCTGAGCTACAAAATACCTTAAAATGAAATATATATTTTTCAATGAACTGTCATGAACAAGTTGCAAACCCCAGTTGTGCTCCTTTCTCCTTTTGCAGTTGTATTGCTGCCAAAAGGCCTCTAAAGTGGAGGATTTCTAAACCAAAAGTGACCTCCAGTGGTCACACACATTATTTATGGCTAATGCCTGGAATTTATCTTCCTCTTGTTAGAAATGAGGCAATGTGGTAAGTAACAGCCTGCAGCGAGCATGGTCAATTAAATTGGATGCATCCTTTAAAAAAAAAAAAAAAGGTTAATTAATCTGGATGTATCCTTACATCCAGATATTTTGTATACCTGCTAACCAGTATGAAAGTTTTTCATTTACTCACCTTTACATCAGCATTTTACATCTCAGGGGTGTTTTTTCTGCATTATGCTGGGGTATAATGCACCATTTTCTTTGCTCACCCCCTGCAAGTAGTAAAGCTTTGATGCTAATATCCTCCATATAGCAGTCTGCTACAGGATGGAGATGACCTTTTAGAAAGCAAGTAATAGATGATCAAGCATCTCAAGGTTAATTCTTTACTTACACAAACAATTAGGAGTTCTGCACAGCTTTGCTAATAAAGTCATTAATTTTCCTTTAAAATCTGGAAATCATGATGGATTGCCCTATCTTTTCCTAAGTATTTTAGGATCCCATGGACTCATCATTTCTTGGATGCTTGAAGGCAGAGAAACATGAGGCAGAGGTATAACTTGGGGCTTTGTGGGATTTCCATCCCAGTAAATGTATCTGAGAAATCTCTAGAGTTTAGGGGGTCTCCTTTCATCATAAGTGTCTGAGCACTTCCAGTCTGCCAGCTTTTGCCTAGAGGTTTTTATGATTCAAAGGCATCTGCAGGGTGGCTTTCCTGAAAAGGGGCACTTAGGAAATTAAATGGAAATATACTGTTTAATAAATAAATAAATGGCAAGAAATATTTGTATGAAAACTCTCTTGAAAAACAAGTATTAATTTGTATTAGCCTAATTTAAAATAAAACAGATTAAACTTGAAGGAGAGTTTTCCCATAGGTATTTAATTGTCCTTCATCTCTGTATCATTAGTTAAATTGGATTCACTGGCCGAGTCCTGGCATTTTTTGGAAGGTCACTGGAAATGCAACACTCATTGCAAATGAGCTAATTTAAAGCAATACAGACATGACCTTTGGTAAAAATGTTTGCGTACTCATAAATCCCTTCCCCTGGAAATTTTATGTTGTGTGTGCAATAGAGGCCAAAACTTGAATGTAAGTCAAGTAAGACATGACTCTCGGCTAAGGTTGAGAAATGACCTGTAGCTCTTGGTCTCATCAGTGCAGTGCTGGCCTGAGACAGGATGACAAAGCTATTTTCCCTTGTGCTGCTGGATGAGTTTCAATAACTCACTGCAACTTTCTCAGTTGCTCCATCTGTTAAAAGAGGATTATGCTAATAACATCTTTTGTAATATACTTTGAGATTCATGGAGGCTGTGCTGTATATGAGAGGGGTAATGCATTCAATACACAGATTATAAACACAATAATACTTTTTCTTCCCCTCCTATGTAAAAAGTAACATTAAGTGAAAGGAGTTTAAATGACGGAAGAAGGAAGTTTGCTTTATTTTTCATTTCACCTCTCCCTTCTGCTTCCCTCCAGCAGCTGTGTTAGACTTGTAAAGTAGGAGCCCATGAAGATGGCCACAGAACATTTCTGCAGCAACACATTTAGATATAAACTGTGCCACAGAGCTTACATTTTGCTCAGATTTAATATACTTTCTCTCTCTTTTCCCCCTAGGGTAGGGTAGGTTGTGGATAGGCAGGCCCTAATGGTATAGCTGAGAACAAGTAGTTTCCTGTAACTCTTACTTATGTAACTAGTTTACTGATTTTTATATTCTTCCTCCTCTTGTAAGCGCTGCACAAATATCAGTAGATCAGGAAATGGTACAGAAAATAAAGCTCTGTTAGGACCTGTGAAACACAAAGACAACGAGTGGTAGAAGGGGAACGGTATTTTATCTCGGCATAACTCTGCAACAGACAAAAAGGTGGTTTATTAATAGGGGTTTGGCAGACATACTACACCAACCCTTAATGACTGCAAGAAGACTGAAGCAGGTGTCTAATTTCCTGCAGGCAGTATGTGCCTAATGGGTGACAGGTTAGTGCGGCAGGAGAGGCAGTGGTCAAGTTTCCCAACTCAGTTTTCTCAGCAGTTCTGGGCAACTGGGTAACAGAGCAAGGTTTCTGCGATGGGTGAGGCACTATGAAAATGTTCTGGACTAAGTATTAACGCAGTGCTTATTGCAGACCCAGATATTTAGCTTTTGCATGGGCTGGGCGCTTTTCCTGTAGCCTGTAAGTAAGAAAGGACTACTAGTGGGATAGCCTGTGGTGACAGAGCCAGGTTTGGAAGAAAGGCTGGGAAGAGATGGGGGGTTAATGGTGAGAGTGAAGCGGAGTTGGTGGGTGAGCAATGACAGATCCAGAGGGATGGGGGCACTGGCTGGTGGGGAAAAGGTTTGCCTTCCACTGAGCACCCATGTAAGATGTATGCAAGAGCTGGGCTGCATCCAGCCCAGCAATGCTTGCCGTTAGCTTTTGGCAGGAGCTGGAGGCAGCCTTCATCCTCCACTGAGAAGGGCTGCCAAAGGTCAGAGGCATCAGACTTTGGCTCTTCCTTGCATGGCATCTGGGAAGGATCCTTAATCCCAGCTGCTCCAGGGATTCCCACAGGTTCCCTGGGGCTTCCACCTCCTGCTTTTCCATGGACTCATTTTGTCTCCACCCATGTCGGATGGAGCACAATATGATGCTGCAGGTTTTTTTACCGCATTTGTGTTCAATGGAAAGGGAGGGTTCGTTCAAACACACAGAAGGATTTGCTTCTGCAATCCAAAAGCCACAATCCCGTTGGAGTAAATCAGTCCTTGAAATCGTCTCTACCTCTCCACTGCCTACAGAGGGAACTGTAAGCTCGCTTAGGTTTTGGCTAAGGTTAGGGAAGCTGCTACTCACTGGGCATCTGTGCGACGTTTACACATGGGAGAGGCAGTTCTTCACTTTAACTGGCTTGTACCAGTTCGCAGCTATTGAAAAACAGTGGCCTTATTTGCTTGGTAACACTAGTGGTTTATTATCTGCTTTATAAAAGGCCTTTATAAATCCCCAGACAAGAATCCCTGAAACCAGGACATTGGGAGTGCTGGAGCAGACATACCTCCTGACCACTCACAGGCCTTCTCGTGGCAGCTGGGCAGCACATTCCTCACCCTGCTGTACACATCAAGCAAACTTTTCAGCTCATCCTACGCTGCCTACATTAATGATGTCTTATTCCTTATTATAGTAATAAAGCTGGTGACAAGCAGCAGACAGTGAATGACTGACCAGACTTTTGAATGCTAATATTTGGAAATCCTTCACTTTCTTAAATTAGGGAGGATTGCGCAAAAGAGAGACCCTGGCACAACCTTTTCATTTTGTCCCTGTACAGTGTGTGGCAAAGTGGGCACAAATAAAGCTTCTAAGCACTGCTGAAGGCCAGCAAACAGCAGTATAAAATGTGAGTCAATGCATGTTCTTTTCCCTTGTAAACCCTAGGATATCTTAATAGTGACAAAAATGAAGCTCTTTTGACTTCTGTTCTGATTTTCAGGATGTATTTGCATTTGTTTTCACTTCTCCATTGCCCATGAGAGCTTTGCTGGAGAAAAGTTGACTGTTTCATGGAGCTGCAACCTCTGATGGAAGCAGTATGCTTTAGGCAAGGTACAAAAGCAATCTATCCTGTGGAGGAAAAGGGTGAAAAATGTAAAGGAAAAAGAATAGCAGGAGATTATGGAAATGGTTTTCCCAAGACAGGCCAGTGGTCCATATACAGAAAACAGGTTGTATTTGAGTGCTCTATGTTGTGCCATCTTAAGGTAGCTCAGATGGATCATGCTCTAGCAATGCTACGCTTCCTGTAGATTAGACAGGGAATCCAGACGTAACCATCTTTGTTATGGATGTCTAAGGTAAGAGAGGCAGCCCCAGGATATGGTCCCACTTAAAAAAGGCTGCCTTGAAGTCAGGCAAGTCAGTCTCTGTCCTTAAAGTCAGATAGGTACATCTGGGCTGAATATAGGAGGGTTCTTACATTAAACACCTTTGCATTGTATACCATGGAGACTCCAAATCTAATGCTATCTCACTAACACTAACACTAACAAACCAACTGTTGTGGTTTAACCCCAGCTGCCAACTAAGCACCACGCAGCTGCTCATTCACTCCCTCCCACCCAGTGGGATGAGGGAGAGAATCGGGGAAAAAAAAGTAAAACTTGTGGGTTGAGATAAGAGTAGTTTAATAGAACAGAAAGGAAGAAACTAATAATGATGATAATAATAATAATAATAAAATGAGAATACTAATAAAAGGATTGGAATATATAAAACAAGTGATGCACAATGCAATTGCTTACCACTTGCTGACCGATGCCCAGTTAGTTCCTGGGCAGCAACCTTCCCCACGCCAACTCCCCCCGGTTCATATACTGGGCATGACATCACATGCCATGGAATACGCCTTTGGCCAGTTTGGGTCAGCTGTCCTGGCTGTGTCCCCTCCCAACTTCTTGTGTTCCTCCAGCCCTCTTGCTGGGTGGGCATGAGAAGCTGAAAAATCCTTGACTTAGTCTAAACACTACTCAGCAACACCTGAAAACATCAGTGTGTTATCAACACTCTTCTCATACTGAACGCAAACCATAACACTATACCAGCTACTAGAAAGAAAATTAACTCTATCCCAGCTGAAACCAGGACACCAACCCAGAGGCAAGACATCTTTCTACTCAACTGATGCCATATAATGAAAACTGTGACCTGGGTGAGAAAGGCTCTGAAAAGTTGTAGTCCTGTGTTGGCACCTCAAGCAAAACAACAGTTGGACCTATGTGCTTGCTCTCTGCAGGAATCCCTTCACATAGGAGTAATTACATTAAGGACATTGCATAATGAAGAGGAAACAAGTAAATATGCTGGAGCCTGCTACAGTGAACAGATTTTCTCTTGTCACTATCTCACTTTTTGCTGATTTCCTAATCTTCCTGAATTAACTTCCTGAAGTTAATTTAAAAATGGACCCTGCCAGTCGGGAGTATCAGGAGGTATTACTTTTTCACAGAGTAGTTAATAATCTTTCATCCATCTGAATGCAGGAGTATCTTTAAAGTCTGACGTACTCAATAAATGATTCACAAAATTGAGCTTTGAATGTTCCCTTGATTTAGCTTCTGGGGAAAACCAGCACTGTGTAGGTAGCAGAAACACCAGTCAGGATCCTCTACTGACAGAGGTGGATCTCTGATGTCCTCAGCCATGTCGCTGGATGCTGGGGGAGATTTGTGGCACAGGTCTTGAGACCCTTCTGTCTAAATTGTTCTTAAACTACAAATCCAAAAAACAGAGTCTCAAAGCATTCCTGAGGGCAGCTGGTTGTTGCTGTTTCAATCTGGCAGTGCTTTACCACCAGCCTAGCAGCAATGGCATCTTCAGGAGGGTAAAATAAACACTTGTAGTTAATGTTAGGACCTGTTGCTCTATTCTTCTGGGTCAGCCAGCCCTGTGTGGAGCATCTGCTGGTGACATAAACTGCATTCTTTACAGCCGGGGATCTGTAAAGCTTCACCCATAACATTGCACTGCCTGGAGAAAACCTGTGTGACATATAACAAAAGAGAGCAATATATGCCAGGCCACTGAGCCTAGCTTAGGCAAAATTCTAAGGGAAGTAGGAGGAAAGGCACGGAACCTCTAAAAGTGTGATATTGTTACATGGTGGAAGAATTTCAAAGCCAATCCAATTATTTTAATATTAATTAAAGCCCAGTTAAACCCAAGGGATTATTAACATGTTTTACAGTATTTCTAAAGACTTTAAAGCTTTCTATATGAACAAATACTAAACTTGCACTGCAGGAATAATAAGCTCCTGCCCCATTGCATTCTGTGATGCTTCTGCCCAAGAATTTGAGTCAAAAGCTTCCTGTTGTTCTGCACGTGCTGTTTATCTACTAGTCAGCAAAGTTGTAGCGTATTTTGATTGGTTTTTATGACTGCCTCCTTCTTCCTAGAAGTAGTCCAGAACAGCATGTAGCGTTAGTGAGAAAAACAAATCATGTGCAATGAAAGGCACACTTAACTTTCCCCTCCTCTTTATTTTCTGAACTCCTGGATAAAATCCAGCAGGGAACTGCTTCCAAAGTCTATTTACAAATTTGTGTTTACTTTTACATACACGTAGTCTTTACTACATGTGAGCCCTGTGTACTCACCCAAGGAACTCAGAACCTTTGTGAACATTGAGAAATTCAGTTTCCTAACAGTAAGTAGTCTGAGGTTGATACTTTTTCCTCTATTTTATATTTAAAAAACAGAAGCAGAGTGAGGTTAGCTGGGTTGTGCAGCAGAGCACAGAAAGCCTGCAACAGTGCCAGCCACAATGGAAGTTTCCAAACTTCCTGACCCACCCCTCAGTTGTAGGATTGTTTTTCTTCTCCTGTTGTTTCCACTCCAGAAATCTGATCTTAGGACACAAGGTCTGTCCTCTCCATATTACAAACATACGTATGTTCCACAAAATGACCTAAACTTACTTCCTAAAAGCCCTGGCTAGCAAATCCCTTTAAAAAACTATGAAGACTACATATAAGAGAATGGTACATTTTTTCTGCAGTTAGTAATGTGCATGCGAGGCTGCAAGATTTGTCTGCATGAAAGGTTAGAAAGAATCATAGCAAACCTATCTGTATTTTTCTTTCCTAGATGGGCAAAGTAGAAAAAATCCCAAGTATATTTTAATTTACTTGCACTTTAATGCAGGCTTGTTAGCACTCTTTCAAACCTGTCATGAAGCCGTATCTTAAAACTTGATGTGCACATTACTCTGTTGGTACACTTGGCTGACTCTGGATGGTAGCTTATACATGAGTACTTAGATATCAGTTCTGACTTGAAGCAACTTCCCTATATGGCAAAATTTAACCTGCTCTGAATAAATTGCATTCTAATGGGAGGCTTACCACAAATCAATGGGCAGGGGAATGGGAAGCATCACCTGCAGCTATGATACCGACAGGGAATACCTCTGAGTAAAAGTCTACAAGCAAACACAGTGAGTAAACAGAATATAAAGCCCAGCTGATTTGTAAAGGTCAGCCCCAGATGTGACCATTACCCCCCACCTGCTGCCGCTACCTTTATGCCAGACTATAGAGGCAGCTGCATTAGACAAATGGACAAAGGGTTCAATTCAAAACACGAAAGGCTCGTACAGCTTTGCAGTGTACAGCACCCAGTTTTATGCCTGTCATCTTCCTAACCCTATCCCCACCCCTGAAACTTGTGCCCAGATTTACACAGAAAACAAATGGGATCAGGGAAATGGTCCGTTCGAAAAGCTCCCCTCAAGCTTCTATAAGGCATTTGTATGTGACCTATGGCAAAATTTACTAGCAAGTGAAAACACACAAACTGTGCCCAGTGTTATCGAAAGAGCAGGCAGCAGCACAGCAGTTATAGCAGTTTTTATTCCTGTGTACTTCTGCGCGCTGCAGAGCCTGAGGATCTAGCGTGTGTCACAAACCCAGTTTCTCAAGCCTGTAAACAAGACTGCTCCGGGTTTGGCTCCGCTGCCATACCTGTTTGACCAGAATATGTCTGAGCTAAGCCAAGAGCTTCTCAATAGCTCCTGCCTTTTTTTCCTCCTGAGGGTCCTCTGTGTACATAACGAAGCACATATCTGGTGTCTCAGAATGAATGTCAACGTGGCGGGCATCAGCTTGGTCTGTTCTCTATTTACCATGAAACCCCCAAAGTCTCCCGATTCTTCACGGGTGCAAATCCCATATTCTGCTGGATCTAGCTCTGAACTCCTCTGCCTTGTACTTAACAGCGAGGGTCCGGATGGCTCAAAGCTTCCCACAGGGCTAAGCCCAACGTGCAAGGGCACGTACGGTGCAGCTCCACTACCTGCCAGCTTTCTGCCCCTAACCGTGAGGAGGAGGCAGTCATTTTAACCCTCCTCTGGTGAAAGGCTTGCATGGCCTTCCTCAGTGGTGGGGAGGAGAGCCGCAGCTGGCAGCCCCCATTTCCAGGCCCGATGGGGAAGCTGCCCTGGGAAGGAGAGGGCGGGCCGGGAGGCCTCCAGGTCTGGAAAGGCCGATGCCACGAAGGAGGGCGTGATGATCGGGTGATGTGGAAACATCACCTCATGAAACGCCTTTTGGTAGCCTGGGGTAGTTCCTAAGGGGAACGTTCCCAGGTGCGGTGTTAACTGCAGTCATTAAAACACCTGCCAAAAGCAAGCAGCAGGCGTTGTGGTGGGGCCATCACGTCAGGCAGGGGAGGCGGCTGTCAAACATGCTCCTCGAGCCGAATGATTTGGTGGAGACGAGGAAACCGCCTTGATCAGCCGTCAATAGATGTGTCATAAGATTTGAGATAAACAGCTGATAATTCTCTGATTAAATTCTCTGATTAGTGAGTGACTAATGTGGGGTTAAGAAATGGGAAGAGCTCAGCAGAAAGGATTCAGATCTGATGTAAGGCACCAGGCTGGACGGGTGTATTTCAAAGACCAGCACTGGCATCTTGTGCATTAACCCAATGCTGGGACGTACTCAGCGAGGTGCCTGGCTAAGTAATTTAACTGCCATGTAGCGTTTCGCCTCCAGTCCTTATTTTTACCTTTACTCAAACTCGCTTCAAATGTAGTCAGCAAACCACCATGTCTGGGCTCTGCTGCAGATCGCAGCAGTCCAACAGTTCCTCTTCTCCCACTGACACTTAGCCAAGAAGATTGGACAGAAATGCCAGGATATTCTCAGGTTTTTAATTTAGAGGCTGGATTATTGCAAAGCATTCAGCATATGTCTGCATTTTAAAATCATTTAGGAACTTGAGAGAGTGCGAAACGCAGCTATCCCTATTTTCAGCAGCAAAGGGGCAGGGAGAACATCGTGGTCGCGCTGCAGGAGCTGCCCTGGCTCCCACGCTGTCCCCGGAGCAATGTGGGCCGTGGGGGCTGCGCAAGTGAGGAGGCTCCAAGCTGCCTGGGATCTTCCCACCCTCTGTCTGTGCCTCTCTCTCCGTGTGATGCCTTGGGACCCCAGAGCTACCAAAATGCTTGAGCATAATGGCTCCTTTGACTTGAAAGCAATGGCGCAGGCCAAGTTGGAGTGAGGTGATAAAGCAGAACTGGTTTCTTGTTGGGCCTTCTACACTTCACACGATAAAGCTTGGCTATGGTTTTCATATTGCGAAGTACTTAAACTGTGCTGATGTCCATGTGCTGTAGCCCCCCATGTGGCCTCCTACAGACCAGCAGCTATATTTTGGTAGCCTTCTTGTAGAAAGTAACTGTAGACAGCAATTCTTTGGCTTGGTGAGTAAAGACATCAGGCTGTTTGACTAGGGACTCACTACTGCAGTTTCTGACAGAGCTCTCTGTAGTTACATTTCTTTGACATTATTTATTGATGTCCCAAGCTTCACCTGACTCTAGTTACACCTCTCCAGGAAAACTTAATGTTCTCAGTCAAACCTGATTATTCCAGATACTAGGAAATGGTTTTCTTTCTTTAGGTCATTTAGAAAGGTAATTTGGTCATCTGCTGAATTTAGGATTGTCATCTTATCTTAAAAGAAGGTGGCCCTCCTTCCTCTTTGTTGCTTAAAAGACACTCTGTAGTGGAGACAGCATCCCCTCATCAAAGGTACTGTCTCCGGGTCTCTGTGAAAGAACAGATCAGCTGCTTTGCACTAGACACCCACACCACAGAGAAGATGTAAGTCATCTCTGGGCATCAGAGGTGGGTCTCATAATTGTTTTGTAAAATCAGATGCTCCTCAAGGGAAGAAATAGGATGTTTCTGTCTGGTATTAGCAGCAACGAAGCACACATACAGTGTGTACTTAACTACATTAAGAGACATGATTACTGTAGGAACCAGATTTTAATTACCTGAGTAATTCACAAATGAGTAACTTTGTTTACAACATCTGTTGCATCAGTGTGATGAATTAAACACCAGTCAGGTGATGTCGTGAGATCGAGTCGGAAGTTTGAGACTGAAGAGCCTCTTAGGTCACCCAGCCCATCCCTTGGCTACTCTGCCACACTTCCCTGCAACTTGTTTCTGCACTGTTTTCTTAGACAGATTCAAAATATTTCATGTAACAGGGTTTTCACCACTAGTTTCTGAATTTTTTACACTGTGAGATTTCATTGCTGGGAAAGAGGTCCTGGAAGTGCAGCCTCATCCTGCTGTGTGACTTTGCCACATAATAATAGAATACAAGGCTGGAAGAGACTCAGAGATCATCCGGTCCATTTCTATGCCTACAGGCAAATTCAATTATAATTAAAACATGTCTGAAAAATGCACGTGCAGCCTGCTCTGAAAGATCTCAGCCTCTTCTGGCAAGCCATACCAGACCTTGCCTACTCCTGGTACTGTCAAGTTTTCCTAATGTGTACGTGTTTCCTGTTGCATTTCATGCTCACTGCATCTCCATCTCTCCCAGGGAGACATGGATTATGTTTACCACCTTTTCATTTTTCTTTGCAATATTTTTTATAAGATATGTTTTTCACTCTAGTGAGAGTATGAAGTATAGACTAATCTGTTCTCCTGCAGATATCATGCCATAATATCTGTTATCTCTGAATCTCCTCTTGTTTTATTCCATCTTCTAACAGCTATAAGAAATCTCTTAATTCTTAAGCGCTTCAGATTTAGCTGGGAAAAGTACATCTTGGCTTAATGCTGCCAGACTGGCCAAGATAGGGTCATAAAGCCTCTCTTTAGGGGTCAAAATGCAAATTTTGCTTTGCACTGCAAGTTACAGTTTTCTTATGAATATTAATGAATTTACCTTGACAGCTTAGGAGGATATTATTCCTGTTAGACATCAGAAGAACTGTGCAACAGGGCTTGTGATATGTCCACACTCCTGGAAGGAAGAAAGCTCAGGTAGCTCCAGAGGAGATCTGGATCTCTTGGCTACACTGGTGCTAGTGAACAGTGACAGTGCCCATCCTCCGACTTTGATGTACCTGGCATGGTCTAGTCACCTCCATGCTCTTAAGCTCCTTCAACCCTCAAAACCAGTTGGCCCCATTCAGATGCCTGTTGGAAATGCCGCGTGCTCATTCCCAAGCTGGGAGCTGCTAGCTGGCTGGGGCTGCAGTTGTGCCATGTGCTGTTCTTCCAGCATCAGGGCACAGATCAGAGTGTCCCAGTGCCTCTGCCTGTGCCTTGACTCTGTTTAGTTTTCTTGTACAGGAACAGCCCTTATGTCCTATTTCACTAGTTAGTTAAGTGCAAGGTCATCTTTTCCCTACATTAGCTCTGTTCTCTAAGGTCAGCAGGGTGACTACAGAAACCGGCACAGCTGAAGAAAAGATGTGATGCATTGTGTCTGCTTTAAAATAATTTTTACTCATGTCAGTTTGCATTTCCAAGCCTACTGAAAAGGAAAGGCAGACAGTTGATTTATAACAGTCACTCTAAACAATGTACAAATATCATTCAATAAATACTAAACTTTTCCATTAATTGCAGGACTGAATGAAAGCTCCTTAGGGTTGTTTTTCAAATGCAAGCAGGAGCAGAGATTAGACAACCCTAAAGATCAAATACTTAACTGCAACATTAACTGTACTTTTAAACTGCTGGCAGAGATCCTGGAGAGTCGCGTGGTTGTTACACCAGTACACAAAGAATGTTTTACAGGACTGTCTCTGATCACTGTTTTTCAGAGGAACTGAATGCACCGGCAGCAGCACTATTGTACAATTACCAACTCTGTTGCAATGCAGTGTTGACTTCTCTGCTAATGAACCGTACTGTTTTTCTGTGGCAGTTCCTATTATTGTGTTTCTGAGATTGGTTTTAAGAACCAACCTTGATTGGTTTTAAGAAAGAAGGAAAAGGAAAGAGAGAGGGAGAGAAAGAGGGAATAAAAGCGAGGGAAAGAAGGAGAGAGAAAGGAGGAGAAAGAAAGAAAGAGAGGAAGGAAGGAGGGAAGGAGGGAAGGAAGGAAGGGAGGGAGGGAGGAAGGGGAGGAAAGGAGAGAGTGAGGGAGGGAGGGTCAGTTTAGTCCTTTCATGAATATAGATATTTGAAAATAAATCTACTAATCTGACCTGTTTTTCAGTTGAGTGGGCTCCAGACCAGACTGCAAAGGCTGGGGAAAGAGGAAGAAGGGATGAATTAATACAAAACCCCCTTGAGACACTCTGCCAACATGTTCCCGATGTTTGGAGTACGAAGGCGGCACTTCCCAGTATACTGCGTGCCCTCACAGCCACTCCTTCCAGGCTCAAAGCAGCTATTCTAGAGCCAGCAGTGTACACAGGTGGCAGATTAGTACCCTAGCTGGTTCTTGTTTTGCACAGCTGATTTCCTTTGGGAAATCTGGAGGCTACAGCCAAACTGTGGAGCAGGCATTTTCCAGGGAGTGAACCCAGTTGTTCCCCAAACACTACATCCAGCTGGCACATCTGAGTTTCTTTCTTACATGGTCAAGACATGGACGGGGCTGGCACCTCTCCCTTGGGAGGTGCAATTGCTCCTAGAATTACAAAAGCAGCAAAGACTAAAGACATACACTGAGACCCACACCTCAGACTGTGTAAAATGGGATGAAACTGTGATATTTCATGTTCTAAAATATTTAGTGTTATTACTGAGCAGTCAACTGCTATGATATATTCAAGCCACCATCTTGGTCAACAAAGCAGCAAGATCCCTCTTAAACGCAAACAGGCACATGCAACAGGAAAATATAATTATAATAAATCCAGCATTTGTATACAACACACATCTGTATTTCAATTAATAATTTAGCCTGCAAGACTATTTCTGTTCATGTAATTATTGGTGCAATAATGCCAATATTTTTATTCTGCTTCTGAGAATAGAAAGGATAGACTTGTTAAAACAATGGGCCGTATAGAAAGAGATCTGTTTCTAATTCTGATGCTAGACTTCCTTTGTAATGCAGAATAAGTCATTAAATTAGGGTGTATCTCAGTTTCTTCATTTGAAAAATGGAATTAATAATACCTCCTGGCACATAAGGTTGTTGAGAGACTCAGTAAATTGTATTTGAATAGTGTGGTGCAATCCCTAATGGAATGCTCAAGTGCAAGGTATTATCATGAACAGAGAAGAGCTATGTGCCAGAACTCTACTTGAGTCTTCTCCTGATGGTGCCACCCCAAACTTACCTTTCACATCACCCACACGAAATGTTATTCTAATTATACATATAACAGAGTGGGTGAGTGAGTGTAATGAACATTAATGGAATCCTTAAGAACTGCACCTACCAGAACTGGGTGAATTTATTTCTGTAATGCTTGGTTTTCTATTTCTGATTCCTCCTTATTTATTATTCTTTCACTAGCTGTATTTAAATGAGAGAAAGTCCAGAAAAAGGATCATTTCATGTCTTTTCTATTTGCTCAGTAAGACTCCACAAAGTATTCTGGGTGTCATATATCTTGAGAATGATAAAGAGTACAATGAGTTTGGTTTTTTTCTGGTGAGTATTTGTGCTTGAAAAATTTTAAGAGTTGAATATAAGGGAATATGAATGTTTTCAGAACACACACCACCAGCAAACCTGGCCATGTTTGAATGTTAATTTTTCTAAACACCAAAGGGATATCTTTCAAATGATTTTTCATATCATCATATTTATCAATACTGTAGAATTAGTCCTTTCAGTACAAAATTTCACTATGGAATAAAAAATAGTATAAAATACAGTACAGAATTTCTCTTCAATAACTTTTCCTTTTAATTGAAAGATGAATCCCATCATCTCCAGCAACACTGGCAGCTTCCCCTTTTTATTAGGTATTAATTTATTTCAATGTGTCTTGTAACGGTGTCTTCTTTAAACATGAAGTCACCATTCACTCCTACTTCTACGTATACAGAAATAGGTTGTCACAGTAATTGTGTGCCACCTCAGCTTTGGGGCTCTGACTCTGAAAGTGCAGTCATGCTGTTGAGACTCCTGTGCTGCCTGTCAGTAGAAGACTACCCGGGGAATAAAGTCCTGGCTCTGGTATGCAGCCCCTGCACTCTAGGTTGCTTCAAAGGGGCTGAAATGTGCTCTTCTTGTCCTACAGAATTCCTTTTCCTGTCCTACCGGGTATTAGAGGTCTTCCTGTACCACAAACAGATCTAGGGATGCTGCCATATGAAAAGATCTTTTCCCTAGGCAGCAGAGGGAGATTACAGCTCTGCCTCTGTCCTTTGCATCCTGCAAAAGAATAAACAGAGCTTGTTGTGGTCCATGCTTCTTCAGAGCTCACAGGGATTTTCTGCTTCCAAGCTCTCTCCAGCTGACGAAACAGATCCTACTAGCAGAGGATTCAATCCTTCTGCAAAAACCCTGAAAACTGAGATGGTGGAAAGAGTACAGATAAAAAGTGAGGATGACACAAGGGCAATGGAGTCACAGGAGAGGTATTCATTAGAGCAGCTGGGTTTCAAGGACCATAATTGAGGCCTGGATACATTAACTTCTGTGCATAGTCAATTAACTGTATTATTCCTCATTATTCTTTTTTTCTTTCAGATTCCATTGATGAAAGATCCCGGTTGGATTCGAAACGTCTGGACTCGCAATCTAAATGTAGGAATTTAATTGTTCATTTGCTTTTTAATTCCAGTGCCTTAGGGCAGGCCTAGCTTGAAGCCTGGTGGGTCATTGTGAAAACAGGGTAAGGCAGTGGTTAACTCTTGTCCACCTTCTGGTACCCACCACAGCATGTCCAAGTGTCACCCTTTGGACACTGTGCTACTATATGTCCACTGTGGTGTTATCATTGCTGTGAAAGGTTGGGTGGCTCTGTGAAACCGGTGGCCCCATGTGTGACCAGTACTAGCAGGATAAGAATGGAAACACCACAAAAATGTGGAAACTTGGCACTTGACTTGGGCAATAAGCACAGAATCAGCAAACCTCTGGCAAATGTGAGAAGCGAGACTTGTCCCAAGCCAAGGAAAACGTGCCCAGACACCCCTGCTGCTGCTCTCCTGGAGACCACATCTGTGAGGTGGTGGTCTTGGGACACAGCCATGAATTGGGCAGAAGAACCACGCAGGAGAAGTAATGAGAGAGGGGGAATGGCAGTTATAGAACCACTGCTGAATGATTGGTGAAGGAGGGAAAAGAAGCAGATCCATGATACAACCTGATGATTTCCTAAGTGACTCTGGACTGTATTCCTGAGTGACCTACTCTTACGGTGATGCTGGGGCAGAATATTTAGAGGCTGACATTTTTGAAATGACAGGTAGGACCACAGCATTTCTACCTAGCACCAAGCAGAGCCACGTAGACACATCTGCTTAGCTGAACTATTGAAGTCACCGTACAGCTCTGCGTAGGTTTCACAGGAGACATATTAGCCTGGGTGGAGTATAATGTTAGCATAGCTATACTGCTATCTCATGTAGATCCCACTCAGGTGTTTCCATACAACCTACACAGTGCAGTGTAGGATATACTCTGTGGTTCATGGATGAACCTTCCTGCTCCAGGAGTCTACGGTGACTTGCATGTAGCTCCTCGGTGTGCTAGCTGGTTGGAAAAAGCCTGGCAGCTTTTCAGTTTGGGTCTGGCAGATGTAGGTCAAATTTTCCATGAAGGTATGTCAACTTTTACAAATTGAGGATCTAGCCTTTACGATGAGTTTGATATTAGCAATGTCATGTAAACTGGACAGGTGGGTAAGTCAGGCAGTGTGAAATGAGGGTGAGGTTGGTTGCTGTTGGCAGGCGTTGGGTTTGGACATCCATTTCAGTAGCTGAGCTATGCAGACTGAAAGGTACCTGGGAATTCTAAATGCTGGTAAAATAAACAGGGAAGGAACTCTAATTAGCAAAGGACAGCGGAAAATCTGAAAATTAAACACATGTAAAGCCATACTATCAATGTGATCTTTCCTTTCCAAACTTTGGAAACATTTGAATCTGCATTCAGGTGAGATTCTGAACTTTACAAGAACATCTCCTGGGTAAGCAAAACATGTTATGTGAACTTGTACTGTAACTTTGAAAGAACTGAGGATAATGCATTCTTGCAGTAAAATTATACCTTAAGAAGAATCAGTTTATGTTTTATTTGGGCAAAATTTTGAATTCATTTTTATGTATCATTATTACACTATTTGTCCTAGATTTCTCATAACATAGTACAGAAATACAGGAAGAAGAGGAGGAGGAGGAAGGGTTTTGTAACATATATATGCTGTATTTAAAGCATGCTACACAAAAGGGAGATCATGGGAAATTAGCAAAGCACTAATAATTAAAAAATCCCAAAGATGTTGCAGACAAAAGACATGTTCGCACTAAGCTCTGCGTATGTCTGCACAGACATGTTAGCAGCATGAAACAGAAAGTGAGAAAACTGTATCAAAATGAATCTGCCACAGGAAGCAGAATTACACAGGATAAATTACATCTGTCCTGAAAAAGGTAGATGAGCAATAAGCATGATCCCAACCCCATGCAAGCAACATGCAAAACGTGCAGGGTGAATGAGCTGGGCCATCACCTAGGGCTGCAGGGGAGGGGCATCTGGTATCACCGGGATGACTGCACAGGGAGGCTTTTTTCTTTGTGCCCAAATTGCAGTGTGGGGGTGGGCATGGGGAAAAACAGGGTGTCTGAAGAGTTCAGAGCAGAAGCAGACATGTACCTTGACATGACTCTGAGCTACGTGTGGGTATGATTTTGGTTTTTATTCTATTAAATAGAATTATTTTCTGTATTTTCTGACCAGAGCTTTGTCTCTTCTTGTACCATGGCAGAGCTTAATACAAAGCACTGTCTGTTTGCCTGTTTCTAGTCTTGCTTTCTAAAAAAAAATTCCACCTGTTTGAAACAATGAGCAAGACCCTTTGCTTGTGTAATAGAGTTCACTGGCTTGAATGGGATTATGTTGCTTTGTGTGAAGTGAGCATCAGGCCTGATACTTTTCAGACTCTAAATTCACTGGGATGGGAATTCTCTTTGCGCATGATATGCTGAACACAATACCGCTGACGTGCAAATAATAGTAAAACAAGCTAATGTTACTTTTGTGGGCAGAAGCTGGTAGGTTTGAGAGACTGTTCGTGGTATGTGTATTTGTCTGCAGTAGATAAACTGTACAGTAAACTGTAACGAGGGTAGCAGGAATGAGACAAAGTCTCTGATGAATTCTCAGATTTGCATAACGGAATATGTAAAGCATACAGGCTGCCAGCGCTAAAGCTTTCTACCCCAGAACATGGTAGACCTAATGAAATGGATTCCAGTAATTTCACTGAAATAAATTATTTCCATAGACTTATGCAAAATACTTGTTTTAAGAAACACCTCTGCCAAATATATGGAACAGGGATAAATGATTTTCACAGCATGCTAATTCTTGAATACAGCCATTTTCTCAAAATAACTCTGAAACATAATTTTTAAAAAGAGTTCTTGTATGTATGTGCAAGTGCTTCTAGGTTTTTCAAATTATGAACAGAAATACATGGACACGGAGTTGACCCTCACTGGCTTTTTTGTAAGGGCAGGATCTAGACAACAATACATAGAGCAGGCAGAGTTGATTACACATTCATTTACAGTATTTTAATACTGGCCTAACTAAAATTGTTTCAACTTTCTCAGTTCAACACTGAATTAGATTTCCTTATCATGGATCATTGCCTTCTGAGAGCCATTCAAATACATCGAATACATACTTTCTGGCCAGATTACATAGCCATAATAACCCCACTTTAAGACAGGTGTTTCATTTGCAAAAACTTTTGTGCATTTTATACTCTGAGACTCTATATTTCAGAGTCCTTGTTCAAATATTAATACTAGATTACTGAAACTTTCCATCAGGGTAAAACTCTAATTTTTGCTCAGCTTTCAACACAACAGCAAAAATCAGAAAAAGGAAATACTTCCTTTCAATCCACAGAGTGTAGGTCCTCCATTAAATACCTTGTTTTCCAAATCCAAATTGGCTGATATACTCTTTGTCACAGCAAACCTTAGTTTAGTTTTCCAAATAATTATTTTTAGACTGATGGACATGAAATGCTGTTTATTTGCATTTCTAAAATAATATTCATTATTATGTTCAGGGATTGTAGTGCTATAACACTTCTGGAGAGACTACACTCATTTCAACACCAAGAATATTTTGAGGGAAGGATTTACTACTGTGTTACCAGGGTCACTTCTCCCTCTCATAGAATTTTGAACATGAAACTGAAATAAAGTACTATTTTCATGATTTTGCAAAGCCGATCGCATCTATTAACTATATTAGCATTCCAGATGTAGAAATCATAAAAATGAAGCCAGTTCCTCAGATAGTGTGAGATAGATATGCATGTCCTTACAGAAGATGTAAAGAAAGACAGCAGGTACAAAACTGAAATAAATGACAATGTTCCTGCTTTAACATACCTGACTTAAAGGTACCAGTGAGAGTTTTTTACAAGTCCTCAGCCTAAACCAGGAGAGTGAACTGCTTAGATAAGCGAAAAGGCTGCAGTAAAGAACCTTATTTGCTGATTAATTGCCCAGGCTTGATGCAAGTAAATGAAGAGAATTTCTTGTCCTGTGACTGAATGTGCAGGATTTAATTCTGTGCCTCAAATTGTTTCTAGGATTTCAACACAATCTTGATCATTAACTTTATGAGTAACAATATATTTCTGAGAACGAATCAGTCCACAACAGTAAGATTAAGTCAGCTCTGACAGCAAGCAAGTCTGGAAAGATCTTTTGCCAAATATATTTTTAAATATTATCATTGTTTCAAACAGCTCAAATTTTGCCTGAAGAAATTGTTATCACAAGCATTCAAAGGATGACTGTACTTTAAATCCAGAACAAGAACAGTCCTTGGCATAAACTATAATCACTAAAATCCCCAAGAACGGGATTGCAAAGAAAATACCTCTAAGATAGGTTATCCCAAAACAGTATCTCACCTCTCCCCATGAATCACCTGATCCTGAGTCTAGAGATTAAAGTTCAGAGAGATCTGAAATCCGTGCTGCCAGATTAAGGTGTCCGCACAGCTTGGCACAGGAGAAGACAGTGTGGAAAGACCCGAGGGCCAAAGTTCTTGAACAGACTTGCACCCTTACGCCTGCCTCGCTGTTACAGAAAGCCTTGCAGAGGGAAAGTGGGCAACCTTCAGGCGGAGGTGCAGGATCCACACCTGCTGCACAGGCTGAATTGCGAAAAGTGGAAAAGTGCCCTTTTAAATGATACACACAGATGTTTTAAAAAAATGCCCTAACCTGGTTATATTCTACCACTTCAAATATTCAAGAAAGTTGAATCTTAGTGTGAGGGGGGAAAAAAAAAAAGTAGCAAGGGGTTGGATTATCTCGCTTTTTTTCAGCAAAATTAATAAGATAGGGCTGAAGAGGGGAACTTCTGGGCAAAGCTTGCAGATGCCTCCCCCATCAGTGCACTGGCAGGGGAGAAAGCAGCCAGGGTCTGCCTATCCTCCTGACAGCTTGCTCATAATCCTCTATCTGCCTTTTATTGAGGGGAGATTAAAACCTTTTTCATCCAGTTTATATGACAGCCTGAACTAATGACAGTACTTGAGATAGTGCAGAATTTTCTGACTTCAAAGCCAAGTAAACCTGCTTCTCATAACTACGAGCAAGGGACTCAGTAGCCCCTTCATTCACCAGGAGCCACACACAGAACAACAACTTTTATAACCTGGTCCACACAGAAGTGAAGAATTTTTCTTCACAGTGAGAAGTGCCAAATGTCATTACTTTTTTATAAAACTGATTTTAGAGACTTCACTCTCTCAGTGGAGTTACAGAATCAACTTCAAGCTGAGTTCTATTAGCACTTAATGCTTTGCCTACTGTAAGTAAAAGCTTTATACAAAATATCTCTTTATCTTCCTATTATCTTAAATTGGCTATAGCTGTTACATCTTTGCCAGCTGCAAGAAAGAGGGACTAGTTTGCACAGTAAGGAGGTAACAATACAGTGAACTAATCAAGATATGCTACTTCACAACCACCAAGTAATAACTTTCAGAACCTGATTGTGAGGATAATTTAATGGTAATCTGATGTAGAAATTGCAGACATGAGGCTGAGAGGAAAGCAACAATCTTCTCATCAGAAGGAGTTTGTTTCCAAATATCTTTTCTTCTTCAGGATTCAGTTTGCTATTTTAGTTTGCAAAAGTTGCAGGAATAGCAAAGAAACGATTATACCCTGGGAAGTAGAGCAGCTTTGTTTGAAGTTCTCAAAGCGTGTTTCGTACTATTTTGTTCTAAACAAATAATACTGATGATCTTGCTTTTGATTTGCTGTGCTTTGAAAACAGTATTCTGGGCAAAAGCTTTGCTAGTCATGCATAGATTTACTGGACTGATGAAAAGCTAGCTTTTGGGCTGGAAAGTGTTTCAGTCCAAAACAGGATGGAGGGATTTTCCATGGAGTTGTGTATGATCTCTCATTTCTTATATGTGTGTGCATTTAAACATAAGTGTGTATTTTGGCTGAGCAGAATACAGGTCTGTGTTTGAACATGCCTATGCAGGAATTCTGGGCTTTGGCTGAAGAAAGAACATGTTGATGATTTCACTGTTATACCCACTGTGATTGCTTTGCTTTATCAGCGCTCAAGATTTTCTAAGCTTTCTGAGATTCTCTTTAGAGAGCTCACACTTGGTTATTTACAGATTTGGAGCTAAATTACTTTCAGATGAGATTGGACTGGTACAAGTGGATGTCCAGCAGGGTTGATCTATTTAGCCTCTCTTGTTCCTAATTTAAATATTCCTACACTCTTTTGCTTTGGCCATGTTTGGATCATAAGAGTCAATAGATGCCTCTGTTTCTCAGTAGCCAAGTGTTTTGTAGCAGAGAACTGAGCTTTGGCTGTGGAAAGAACTGTTAGGATATAAAAGAAGCATTGAGGTTTTCGTGGTTTTGCAAGGCTGGATGTGAATCTAGAGGAAAAAGAAAGGCTCTTTTGAGAACCTTCATTATCAAGACTTGTTTTATTCTGAGAAGTAAAAAAAAACCAACAACAAACTTGTCTGGTAGTTCATCGGCTACAAATCCCCTTTTTGGGACTATATTTTCAGTGAGGGGCAGGGGCAAGTCCAAAAGTAGTGGGTGCAAAATGAAGCTTGGTTAGGCAATGCAAGCCCTGATGGCACAAGAGCTAATAAGCATGTTATCATTACACATGAGCATTTTGGTATATGATCAGTGCCTCCTGCCCTGCCTGTAATTCCAGCTGCAACAATTCCTGGAAAATTACAATCCCACATTTGATTATTTGACAAAATAATCCTCTCAGCTTGCCTTTTCACCCATCACTCCCCTGCCTCATTGATGACTTAAACTTTATAGTACTTCTGATGACATTACAGTCCTCCTGAGGATGATGTCATCATTTCACCTCTTAATGGTGAGGCCAAAGAAAAAAGATAAGAAATTATGTCAGAAGTGTATTGGCTAGCATGTGTGGCTGTCAGCAGACAATTAGAATATTTGGGAACTGTGACCATATGGAAAGCAAAATCCAAAAGCTAAAATTGGCGAAGTGCAAGGAGCTCAGGCGGGGCAGACTTGATGGCTGGTGCAGGCCAGAAGCATCTGCCTAAATGTGACAGATTGAACACGCTGTCAAAAGCAAGATGGTTCCATATGGAATAAACTCTGCCCTGTATGGCTTTCTGTTGGACAAGGACAGCATTCTTTTCTTTTCAAACTAAAAGTTGTTCACTACTCAGATCTTCAAGCACCTGATACTGAGACAGTGAGAACAGTCAATCCCAGGAATAGAGACAAAGCAAAACCAGCAGGACAGACAAAACTGGCAACAAGTTAAAGTCGGGGGGGGGGCAAACATTTTAGAAATCTCTGCAACTAAATAAGATCTACTTACACTTTTTAAAAAAAAATTCTCAAATAAATCAAGTACTAAGAGGCAGAATAAATGCCAGGATTTAGACGCTCCAATAACCAGCACTACTGTGCCTTCAAATGAAGGACAAAATGAAGTACTAGATAATTGGACTTGAAGGGAAAAGAAAAAGAAAGAGAAAAAATAATGTGAAGTAGACAGAGAATTCAGTAGATTGTCACAGGTAACGGTAGGTACTCTATACAAATATCTACTTATGTTAGGAGAACTATTCCTTTGCTAAGATGGTGGGACATTTAATTAGGTAATTACAGAATTGGAGTCCATCTACTTTCTGATGTTTACACCAGAATAAAACTAGATCAACTCTTAATTTATATTGGCTGAGCTACTCCAAGTTTAATACTAATACAGATAATGTCAGCACCAGACTCCAGAGCCATCTTTGCTTATGAGTTCATTATAAATTAAAAGCCCAACTTTTCTATTTACTGAATCATTTTTACAGGCACAGTGCGCATGCATTAACAATTGCAGTCATTCATAACCCAGGTACTATGTGCCTGAACATGAACTCCAGTTTTAGTGGGGGAAATGCCAGACATTAGTGATAATGCAATAAATGAATAATTTACTTTTTTGTTTGAGTGGTTATTTTGCTCACTGGCAAAATACTTGCCAAGAAAATCTAGTGTCTCAAGCTAGAATTGAAGGCTGCTTTTTTTTCCCCCCCCTGCATGAACTTATGTAATGGTCTCTAGGAATCTGTTCTTGAGTTTTGTTAGACTCTTCTGTGCTTGTAGACTTTTTTTTAGCCCAGTTTTATTAATTTACAGAAGACTACAGAGCTCAACTTTCTTACTTGCATCTTCATAGTAACTATGAGCCCAGATCATAGGCTAGAACTCCACTGTGCCAGAATGGTACGAACACAGAGTGAATATGTAAACTATAAGCTCTTTGGGACAGGAATCGAGTTAGGTAATAATGGACAGATATTAACAGTCCAGCAAAGGAGTGGAAAGAAAAACTTTCATGAGCAGGTCCTTCAAAAGTTTGTGGACAGTTTTAATTCAAACCTTGGGAAACAAACTTGTGTTGCCCAACACAACGCGTCAGAAAGAAACCTGTCAAGGGGGAAATGTTACAGGAAGAAAACGACAATAGTTCAGAACTTCATCATTCCTGAGTGTGTTTTGGAAATGACACTGCCAGGGACTGTTCCCTTGCAAGCATGCCCCTGACTGTACTCCCTCAGCCATCTAGTTTTGTGGGTAACTCCAGATTACTTTTTAGGAACTGTCCCTGACCATATTGTCCTCCAAACTCTGCACTGGGCTGAGACAAAACCACAGCCATGACCATGCTAAGGCTTGGATGGTATGGAAGATCATGTACGTGTGCTTGGTCCTCTAAATAGATGTAACTGATGAGAATAGTTATGAGCTGAAGTGCAGCACAAGACAAGTAAGGATTTCCCAATCAGTTGGCAGAGGTTGTTCCAGAGAAGTAATCTGAGGAACGCTGCCCTGCACTGTCGTCACACCGTCAGTAAGAACACAGTAAAAAAGTGCAGAAGGACGAAGATGGTGCCCTGCTGTTAATGGAAGCTTACTGTTGCTGTGCAAGCAGTTGGCACCTTCCACAGCATCTTGTGTGTATCAGGGCTATATTTACACTGCTCCGTAAGACGAGAAAACATGACCTCACACATGGAACCATTAAAAATGTAGAGCATTATTCTGTGGGTTATTTTATGTCAAGCAGCAGATGGTTGGACATGATAAATAACTAAACATGATACAGTACTTCCAAAGCTGAGGCCCTAGCTTCTGGATTTCTGAAAGAAGCAGAGAAGGGTGGGTGCTGCTGAGGCCGTGGAAAGACAGTGGTTTTGATTCAGCGTGTTACGATCATGTTTTTATTTTAGTATACTAGTAAAAGACCATAGTGGAACAGTATGTTAGAGCAGTCCTGGACGGCGATGGCTGGAGGATACCACTCCCTTGGAGGCAACGCAGTACAGGATCGTATTCCACACAAATGTGGCGGGCAGAGCACTGGTCAGGATCCACAGCCAGCACAGACACAGCTTCTTGTATTTACATCAGGGATGGGATTATTTCCCAGCACGTCTCATCGCCTACTGACTGCCCACTGACAAGGGATGAGGTGTGATATGCCTGGGAAACAAAAGGGCAGGTATTTCTGGGCTCAGCTGCATATTGTTTTCTCTTTGGGATTGAGTAAACATCCTTGTTTGTTGTGCCCAGGCAGAAACTGTCTTCACTGACTTTTTTGTTCTAAACCCAAGGTGAACTCATTAATGTAGCTGTGTAACTGGGAATGGAGGACAACGAAACTGTGAGCGTGCGCCAGGCCCCGTCACCCAGCAGTTCCGTTGTAGTTGTGCGCTGTGCAAAGACTAGCCGGCGTGGAGACAGCGGAACTACAGGAGGATGTGCCGGAGAAAAACAGTTTGAGGGATTTCAATTGGGTGATGACCTAGAGGAGATTGCGCTGAGATTGTTTTACAGCTGGAAAGTTAACAGCAAGCGGAAGGCTGAAGTGCTAATTTACTCAACAAGGAACTCTTCCCAGGCTTCAGCTGTGTGTACATTTTTGGGGACTAGAACATGCAGATGCATGAAATCCAGCTCTGAAAAACTTGTTTTCAAGCCTAAAATTAGCAGGCTCTACTTCAACTAATGAACTTCGATCCTTTTTTTTGTGCATATTCTTTGTCCTCTTGTTTCCGTGTTTGTTCCTGCTCATTTGTTTTGCACTTAGCACCGCCCTCCCCTGCCTTCTGTGAACAGACCTGAAAAAGCCTGGAGGATTCCTCTGTCAGCTAATTTTTATCACACACATCCACTTCCCTGTTTAGCTGGGTAAGGCACTCTGCGTAAAAGCAGGTTTCCAGTATGGTTTAAATGGGAGGGAAGCACTGCCTGGTGGAAAAAGTTTATTTCATCGCATTTATTCACAGCGGTGAAGCATACGCCGCTGAAGGAAGCGCTTCCTACGGCCGTGAGCGCTGTGCTCCGGGAACCCCGGCTCCAGCCGGTGCCTTTCGACGACCTGCCCATCGGTCTGGGCCGAACGATTCCCGTTCCTGCGCTCTGGTTTTCCCGTCTACAAACCTGACTACAGATGCCTTCTCTGCTGAGAGCATTTGCCTTTCAGCTGAAATGAGCTGGTAAAAAACCAGAAGGTACTTCTGCGATTACCATTTCACGCTTGAAGTAATGGTTTAAACGAGCGAACAAAAACCACTACCCCGAGCCGCCGAAGCTCCCCGCCGGCCGAGGCACAGCAGCGGGCGGCCAGGCTGCCCCCGCCGCTCTCCGGGGCGGACCCGTGAGAGGCGCCGCGGCCCCGGGCCGGCGACTGGGACGGCGGCCGGCCGCGGGATCACCTCAGCGCGCCGCCTCCCCGCGCTGACTCAGCGCCGCAAGGCCGCGGCGACCAACCGCCGCCGCTCCGCCCCCGGGGCCCGGCCGGCCGGCCGGCCGTTCGATCACCCCGGCTATCGGCCCCGCTGATGCGGGGGGCGGCGGCGGCGCTGCCCGGCCCCCCCGGCGGTCGGTAGGCAAGGCAGGCAGGCGGAGGCCGGCCTGCCCGCCCTGGCCGCGGGGAGCTGCAGCGCCCCGCTCCGCCGGCTGTGCGGTTCGCCGCCGCCGTGCCCCGGCGGGAGGCGGGTCAGGCAGGGAGAGCTCCAGCGCCGGCCCGGGCCGCTCTCCCCGCCCCGCCGCGCCTTCCCCGGGCGCTGCGGTCCCTCCTCCGGGGCGGCACCGCCGGGCGGCCGGGTGCGTCCCCGTGGCCGCGGCGGGCACAAAGAAGGCGGCGGCGGCGGCGAGCGGAGCCTGCGGGAGGCGGCAGAGGTGGGTGCCGGGGCTCGGGGCGGCCGCTGCGGGGGCGGGAGGAGGGGGAGCGCTGCTCCCCGGCGCTGGGCCCGGCCGGGCTGGGGAGGGAAGGCCAGGCCAGGCTTGCCCCGCCGAGCCTTGCAGGCAGCGGGTCCCTCCGGCCTGGGCATCCCGCCGGTCCTGGCGGGGCTCCGGGCGGCTGCACCTGCTTTTTTCCTCGCCGAGGAACCTGGTTCGTGGGAGTGACAGCGAGCAGCGGAGCTGTTGGGTTCGTCTGGGGTTGGCGGCGCGTTGTGCACGGGGTTAGAGGGGAGGGGGAAATCTGGTGCTTTGCTGCTTCACCTTCAGAGGGAGGTCCCCCGCGCTGGGCAGCTGCGGGGAGGCGTCGGTTTGGGGTCCCTGCTCCTGCCGAGCTGTGTGAGCCTGCGGAGCGCAGTGCCCCCTCTGCGCTGCTTCCCCTTCTCCGTTAGAGGTGGTATCTTGCCTCCCTATGGCTGGCAACCGCTGATGCAAATGGATGCATTAGTACCACTGCTGTGCTAATACCGTCCCTGAGATGGAATAATGAGAGCGGTAACAGGCCAGAGGGGTTTAATGGCATAGCAGAGCCTGGCTGGCAGTACGGCAATTACTACATATGAAACTAAACTTTCAGATATGTCGGGGTTCTTTTATGCGATTCCCCCGCCTAACAGCTCTTAGTTTTTCTATTGATCAGTGTATCTCCTCTACCTTCAAGAAGAGAAAGTAAAAGAGAATGACTGTATCTTGTGGAGAGTGGGGAGGAGGCAAAACTGTGCAATATTTTTGTTATCTCTGTCAAAAAGAGGAATTGCGTAAAGGCCTGTAATAACAACAAGATCTCAGCATTGATGTTGCAGACTAACTAGCAGATCATTTTTCCCTTCACATGTAAAGTCATGAAGCTCGATAGATCAATTGACTTCTGATTTGGCTCACCATCTGGAGAGCATTTTGGGGTGGTTTGTTTATTTTATTTTCTGTGTGGCTTTATCTGTGTCTCTGCTGTCTTAGGAAACAAATACCGGCAAATGTTTAGTGTACATAGATGAGGTTTTGTTGTCATCAGTGTACCCAGTTGGAAGTCAGATGGATGTGCTCCTATTACAGTAAAATGAGCTTAATTCCGTGAAGAGGACTGGAGAAAAAGTGGGGAGACAGTGAAGGAGACAAGATGGGAAAGACTCAACATAATTATGTTATGATTTTAGGCATAAAGCCATGAAAATAGCTTCTAATCGTTTTAGATACTTTCTGCTTTTCTGATAGCTCCAGTTCACTAATGTGGAATACAGACTACCCGATGGTATCTATTTACCTGATTTAGTGTGGTCTGTTTGTAAGAGAGTTGGGCAAGTTTTAGTCTTTGGCCTTTTTCCATACCTGAGGATGTGCAGGTACACACATTTGTTTATCTGTGAACATGCATACACACATCAGTCATCGAAAACAGTCAAAATACAGTAAGAGCTTACTTTAAACTCTGAAGATGCAGAAAATGTGAAGTTATAGCCAAACAAACAAATTTGTTTTCCACTCCCACTGAAAGAAAGGACACCAAGTCACATGAGGTATCAGTACACAGTAGAGCTAGTGCTGTGCTTTTATGTTCCTCCTCTGACATCAGAGCAATAGCACAGGGCAGCACAGTACGTGCCGTGTATACACCACCATATATTCTCCAGTTATTTCAAAAGTTCTTGGTTTCAGGAATCAGTTTGTACTTTCCAATTTGTTGTAAAGTTTGATCCTATTTATGCAGTGTTGGTCCAAAGCGGTGTCAGCAGCTTGTGTATGTTCTCTCAAAGTGCCTCTATGAGGAGGGAAGCACTGTACAGTTGGGAAGCCGAGGCACAGAGAGATGAAGGGAGATGTGGAAGGTCTCCCAGGAGATCTCTGGGAAAGGAGGAGACAAGTCTTGAGATATGGTTTCAAGATTGCCTGAAATGCCAAAAGAGGTGTCCCTGTTACTACCTACCACACACACTTTCTCAGCTTCTCTCTTTAGTTGATACTACCAGTTGTATGGGTATGTGGTGAGTCAGATCATCCCACTGATCCATCTGGAAATTATTTTTGTATGGCTTTAGTGGTGTTAGTTTTCAGCGCTGACGCCGGGACAAGATTTGGGAGAGCTGGGAATTTGGGAGGTTGGTGTGGGGACCATGGTTGTGCACTTCAACTGGCCGTGAAATAATTCTCTTGGACACTTGAGTGCCAGCCCTGACTCTGGTCCTCCCTTTGCTTGAACGTGAGGGTTCATTATGGGCAAGTTTTGAGTCTTCAATCTGAATTTTTTATTTCAGCTGCTCTCAAGAAAATATTCTGTCTTTTATAGGGACTTTGTGAAGTATTGGACCAAGTAATGTTTTGATTATTTGAAAGAAAGTGCAATGCCAGAACCAAGTGAATAGTCATCTCACAGTCAAAGTCCGGAGTGAGCGTGAGTGGGTGGGTTCTGGGAGGGACTGGCAGCTTGGAAGATAAGTTTGACATTTGATCCATTTGACTCTCTGGCCATTATAAGAAGACGCAGTTTTTGGCACTGGCCTTGACTAACTTGGAATAGGAGTCAAATAGTTCCTAATAGAACTAAGCCCAGAATAATCCCAACCCTAAAATATTTCTGGAGATTTGGCTGGTAGGAAGCATAATGTTCTTACTCTGGTGTAGAGCCAGCCAAGTGCTGCATGTTGCTTTTTGGTTTGAGAGGTACATGTGAATTGCACCTGTGTCCTGATTGACCAGAGGTATTGTCAAATCACCTGCAGGAATGTGCTCTGTGACTATGGGGTTGTCTGGAAGAAATGTGCACATCATCAGGTTTGGACAGAGTTTGCTCTCCTATTTACAGAACAACCAGAATCACGCCACTCAGCAGAGTGCTCTGGAGTTCTCCCTCAACAGCTTGTCCAAATCAGGGTCATGGCTGCTTATGGCTCCCTTCCAGGTCATGCCTCCAGGTTTCCTTTCCCCAGAAAAAGAATATGCAAGGAGAGTGCTTGTCTATGTCTCACTCTGATGAGCTTGGCATGCTGGAGTTGAGATAATAGCCACAGTGATAGACCTTGCTTGAAACCAATGGAAGTTAAACATCCTCTAAGATCTAAGCCTTTGTAACTTGCCTAAGACAGTGTTGGAATCTTCTAGGAAAGTAGGGACCTAAACAGGTCTCAAGTCCTGTGCAGTGCCTTCACTGGTCCTCTAGAGAAAGTAAATCCAGGATGTGATTTTTGCTCTGAGAAATGCATAACTTTGGGGTTTTGGCTGGGAATTTATTCAAGAAAATGGGATGGGAATTCATGACAGTGACCTTGGGTTGGATTGATGTAGGAGCTAACAAATAGTTAAGAAAAAGGCTTTCAAAAGTTCTTAATGATTAATGATTTTCAGTTTCCAACCCAAAGTGAGTTAAAATATTGAGAGGTTTGAATGTGATGGTCACATGACATTAGTGGCTTTACAGTGTGTTGACCATTTACTAATAAACAGAAGTGCCTCTTTGAAAAATGATAGAATGCTAGTTATTATGAGCTTCTGTAGTTAAGTCATCATTACTATGGTTGTGGTACAGACATGAAGGGCTAAGCTTAATTTTGAAGAAATCCATCTAGGGAATCTTCATCTGAAGTACTCCTTCCTTCCCCTACGTTTTTATCACTTTTTTTTTTTAGAACGTGACTTCTGATACTGTTTTTCATGGTAAAATATATGTCAATAGTAAAAGTCCGTTAATTTCTATAGAGGGAGCTGGTGTTCAATGCTGCAAACAAAACTGAATTGCTTCAGAGTCAAGAAAATAAATGTTTGATATGTAATAAAAAAGTGGCAGTAAGCACTTACCAAGGAGTCTTTGAAATATTGTCATTTACTTTTTTGTAAATGAGGAATAATTCTCTTGAAGGTGCCACAGTCTTATTCCTAATTATAGTCTGGTCTCTCTCAAGCTTTGTGTCTTCTAAACAGAAGCAAAGGGCAGATCAGGGGACCAGATGGATCAGGTCTGTAAAATTGTCATAGTTTCAGTGTCAGCAGCAGTGCTGCAGTGATTTATTTGAACTGAACACTGACCCATCAATTTTTCGCTCCCTTTCACAATTTTGCAAGTTGTAAGGAGAAGTTCTTAGGAAAGCTGACTTGTTTTGTGCTTATTGTCCTGGTTTAGGCTGGGATAGAGTTAATTGCTTTCCTAGTAGCTGGTATAGTGCTGTGTTTTGGATTCAGTATGAGAAGAATGTTGATAACACACTGATGTTTTCAGTTGTTGCTAAGTAGTGTTTAGACTAAGTCAAGGATTTTTCAGCTTCTCATGCCCAGACAGCAAGAAGGTTGGAGGGGGGCACAAGAAGTTGGCACAGGACACAGCCAGGACAGCTGACCCAAACTGGCCAAAGGGGTATTCCATACCATGGGACGTCATGCCCAGTATGTAAACTAGGGGAATGATGGCTGGGGGCCACTGCTTGGGAACTGGCTGGGCATCGGTCAGCAGGTGGTGAGCAATTGTTTTTCTTTGTGCTAAGCATTTGGTTTGTGTTATGTTTACCATTGCTGCAAATCTTACTCTCATGGCCTACAAAACCAGTGCGCAGTCATAACTGTAGAAACTGAGAAAAGGGGCTGAAAGGGACCTAAATGTTACATCCCTGCTAGAGAATGAAATGGTGCCAAAGTCTGTTCTTGTTGGCCAGACCAGCTAGCACCATCTGTTCACATCTATTCTAGAAAGCTCTCTTAACCTTTAAAGGTGACTACTTCTTAACTGGCCATGAGACTAGTCCCCAGTCCATCTTATCTCATTAGTTGTGCCTGGGTATTGTTGGGAGAGTGCTTATTGGCCTATGCCTAAAAGGTACCAGAAGCAGATTTTGTAATTTAAATAGATTTGAGTATAGGTGACCAAATTATAATGGTCAAGTCTGTGATGTGATATGGTTTGGTTTACTGCTTTGGACACAGGCACAGTGACAATCTCTGTCCCAAAGATTACAATTGCCTGGTCCGAAACCAGTCCCAACAAATATTTATCCTGCTCTTCCAACTTTTCTGTACTGGAGATTTCCAGTCTTCCAGTGGAAGTGTGTTCCAGTTTTTAATTACCCGTACAACATGCTACCTAAATCATGTTTTTGTGGTGGTCCCTCCCCCCGCCCCCCCGCTCAAAAACTGTCCATCTTTAGAGCATATTGAATAGCGCTTGTATCCCTAAGTAATTTGGATGTGTGTGGATATCTAACCTGTTGTTATTTTGTTGTGACACCTGAGGAGACACTGGATCTTGCAAAAGGAAAAAAGGCCTTTAGTTCCTATGGCTTTTAGTATTTTATTTTACAAAATACGGTAAAAAAGATGAAATGGTATGGGGAAGAGCTGTGCTGTAAAAAGTGGGCCATGAAGGGTACAATTACTAGCTTTTTCAGTGGAATTAGGACATAGTCTGGTGTACATGTATGAAACAGGTGGATCATCTAGATGACATTGCATTTGATCTTGCTGTGGCATCCAGTAGAGCGGGACTTTAAAGAATTAACTTTGTTGGGTCAATCTTGCTAAGTTAATACATCAGCTAAGTAATAAGGGAACACCTAGCTATTTATTTTTCACTTAGTTTTCCATGAGATGATCAATTCTGAAAAATGTCTGCTGTCTTTAACTGTCAAAAGAGTTGGAAATTTTCTGAGCCTCCTGGCAGGTGATGTTAGTTAAATTGACATTAAAAATTATACTAGAAGATACTTTTAATTTCATAACAGATGCATAATGTAGAGCTGTGGAGTGTTTCCTGGCAAAGAACAAAACTCAAGCCATTTAAAAATCCTGACAGAAGCAGTACAGACTGTTCTCACTTGCTGCAAGCTTAGATCAAAAGGATTCTGGATTTTCCCAGCAACAAAAAATATTCTATGCTATGTCCACTAGCTTGGTATGAGAACAACAATTTTACTAAATTCAGTATAATTAATATGCAGGCACTGGGGGTTTAACCCATGACGTAAACTCATGTTTACTGCTAAAGTTGCTGCTGCCTGATTAGTAAGTGAAAGACTTCTTGGAGTGGCCAGAGTAAAATGTTGCTCCAAAACCACATGCAGTCTCTCTGGGGTTTGAGGAATGTTGGTTTCCTGGAGTCCTGACATAGCGTGGACTGACTTTAAGTTCGGAGTATAAATTTACAAACCTCAGACTCCAAACAATCCCAGCTTTGGTTGGCATGTATAAAAGTTAGGGTAAAGGGCCTACATCCATCAGAGTCCAATTTCTGAACTCTCCCCCATTTTGACTAGAGCATCTTTTGTTCCCTACATTTGAAATATAAACCCATTTTTGTCTGGCTTCCTGAGGAAGTAGGGTTTATGTGATTAGTCTCCCAGTCTGTTTTTTAATCCTGCAGTGCTTCTGTTGTATTGGCCAGGTTCAGCCCAGCTTGAAAGGAGTGTCCATCACCGGCTGACAGTTTGAATGTGGCACTTTCTTTTTAAGGTATAAGGGATTTTCACTGTATGGAAGCAAGCTGTGCTGTGCTAGTTGGCCTCCGAGCTTGAGAATGGTGTCTAACTTTTTAAATTCGTGAGTACAAAAATAATCTGTGTGTCCTAAGACAGGGCGGGCACTGTGGCTAAGATTTGTTGTGGACAGGAATAGTTGCAAAAGTCTCTGTGTAGGAGTTTAGGAGACCTGCAGGTATAACTTGTTGAGAGCATGTGTGAGTCCTCATATTGGGATTGTTTGTCTGTAACTCTCCCGAACAGTGGGGTCTGTGTACTTGTACTCTCCTGGCAACTCCTTCCCCAAGGAAGCTGCGGCTGTTTTGCACCTAGAAATTTTGTTGCTACAGCAGACCAAGCGTTAACTGGGGTGAACGACGTCATATAACTCTGATTCTAGTTGTAGTCGTCTTTAAATTTAATCATAGCTCAATAAGAAATGTGTTTCTTATTGTGCTTTAAGTTGGAAAAATCCCCAATAGAAACTGAACTATTTTTTCCAAAGCAAAGGGATAATTTTAAAAGTTTGCTTCCATCTGTCACCCTGGAGGCTCACTTCTGAACTTACGTCTGTGCCTGTGTGGTGCCAGCTTTTTAAAGAGTTCAGATGATGGCCACCAAGATAATTAGGGGGCTAAGAGTTTATGATTTAAAAGGAGAGGCTGGGAGAGCTGGTTTTGTTCAGTCTTCAGGGTATTCAGTTACCTGTTGGGGGGTATAGAGGAAACGGAGCTGGAATCTTAGGGGTGCATAGTGATAGGACAAGAGACAACAGGCACAAGTTGCAACAAGGGAAATTTAGGTTAGATATTGGGAAGAAAATTTTTGCTGTGAGGACAGGCAAACATAGGAACAGGAGTGCAGGAAAGCTGAGAAATCTCCATGCCTGAAGACATTGAGAACTCAATGGGACCAAGGCCATGGGCACCCTGGTCCAAGTTAGCCCTCCTTTGGGTGGATTTTTGGACCAGGTGACCTCTAGAAGTCCGTTCAACCTGTTGTTCTGTGACACAGCATAGAGTGGGACACGAGTTTCAAGTGCAGTTTCCTATGAAACAGCTTACCACCAGATTTGCATTCAGGAAGGTGTGTTCAATGCATAATAGGAGCCCGCAAGTGCTAATACCACTTGGATGCTGGAGAACTGAATATAATTGCTCTTTCTGCCATGAAGTTTTCATGTGTTGACTTTTCAGTAGATGGCACTTGCTAGTGCCTGAATTAAGGGCTGTGCAGAAATGCTTCTCCAAACAGTATTTAGGGATTGTTCTTTCGTTAGTTAACATCCTGTATACTGAATACTTCAGAAAAGTCTGTTTGGTTTCCAAAGTTGGTGCCTGGTTTTAATCTTAGTCTTTTTGTGATTCAGCTCCCCAGTTGTCAGATGGGGTGACCATCATCGCTTTACACGGGTAATGTAGTGATGACTGTCATAAAGCCCAAAAGAACATAAATAATTCTTCCTTCAGAGCATGGTTTGTGTCCTGATACCCGTGTATTGCAATAGAAACAGAGAAGAAAGCAAAGCTTCTTTGTGAAGGGACTTTTGGAAAAAAATGCAGGTGATCATTAATTAATTAGAACAGCTATGCATGAAGAGACCAGCCTTAATTATAGCATTTCCTACTGTCCAATTTTTTACTGTAATGCTTTCACTGTATTCTTTTAATAGTTTTTTTTTAAAGTATAAATCACAGTGAAAAATTGGAGCTATTTCTACAGCATTTCACTTATATCTTTTTGTTTATGAAAGAACACAGATGACAGTCTCCATTGTAGCAGATGATGCTGATTAACACATGCTGTGTAGGTCAGTGCAGTGGCTGTCTCTCAAACTCTGAGCTCAGTGCTGTCCTCATCACCATCAATGGGAGTTTTAGCGTTGCCTACCCTGCAAGTGTCTCTTTTATTGATGTGCAGGTGATGTAGTACAGCCTAGCAAAGAACTTGTATGTGAGGCATATGCTTTATACTGAGTGCACAAAGACTTTGCTAAAATCAGTATCTTAAAATCTGCAAGAGATGTTGGAAAAATAATGAAAAAAATAGACACTGGAAGTCCTTAAAATCTGTACTGTTCAGGAAGGTGTCTGCTTAAATTAATTCCTATTTTGAGAACCCTTAAAAGACTTTTTGAACTTTTAAGTATGTCTAAGTGTGCATGCTGTCCCATCTGGGGGACTAAGTGTATTAATGGGCCATAAACAGGATGTGCATTAAGAGAGTAGAAGCAGGAAACTAAATGCTAAATACTAAATAAATCCAGGAGCAGGGGAGATAGAGTCAATCACTTCAGCCATCAACACATGCCTGATTTTTAATAAACCTGCTGATACTAAAAGGCTGTTTTAAACCAAGAACAGTAAAGTTGCATTGGGAAGCACTCTAAAGTTCAGATGCTCTCTATTAAAGGTGGCTTGTCAAACCTTAATGCATATCTATTGTGCGTATTATAATCTTTTAATGGGAGAAATCCTTGTAAAGCAGGAAAATAGTCTTTGACTTCAGTGTAGTGGAAAATTAGATCTGCTTAAAACCATTCACTTGCCCTGCCCTTAAAAGCCTGTCAGAATACATGAGAAAAGTATATTTGGTGTTGAGGGCATGATAAATGATAGGAGGAGATGTTATTTTGGAAATAATGCTTTTCTCTTCAGAGATAATTGGAGACATTTATGAGCTGCAGAGTCTAAAAGTCTGACAGTGGTTTTGAACACAACTGATTTTATGAACTTTTGAAAGTTGTTACAATTCTCTGACTTGGAAGGTCTCTTTTGCTTTTATTTTTTAATAGCTCTTTACAAACACGCATCAGCTGTAAGTAAATGAGGTCTATGTGAAGTTGTTAATTTGTGAAACAGGAGAACACCCCACTGCTGGAATCTCTGTCTTTCAAATGTCTCTATAAAGCAGGGATCAAAATCTTATTTGTTCTGTCTTTTGCTTTCAGGTCCAAACCATGAATTACGTTGGACAGTTAGCAGGGCAAGTGTTTGTAACTGTGAAGGAGCTCTATAAGGGATTAAACCCAGCCACATTGTCAGGATGTATAGATATAATTGTTGTACGTCAGCCAGATGGAAATCTTCAGTGTTCCCCTTTCCACGTACGCTTTGGGAAAATGGGAGTTCTGCGCTCTAGGGAGAAAGTGGTAAGAAAATTGACAATTTTGATATTTCTGTCTGTGGGTTAACTCTAATGGCATGAAAATTACTGAATGTTCTGTGGTACACTAGTCAAGGTTTTCTTTAGACACTCTTTATGAAGTGCCCAGATTGAGGCAAGTTTCAATTAAAATGGTTGTTACTGATTCTTGCGTTTCAAAGCATAATTTGTGAGACATTGACTATAATAAAAACAAAACAAGCCATGACAGTTGTAACATTTATTTTCAGTAAAGCAAAATTTGGAATGTGCTAATTTAGGCCTATGCTAGATTTCATTAGTGACTGTGTATTAAGACCCCTTTGTTTAACGTGTTCAATGATAGTTACAAAAAGGGAGATAATAATGAAGGAATATTTTTAGGTAACAGAATGTTGAGGTTAATTGAAGCTAGAAAAAGCAGTGAGGACTTTGAGATAAATGTAACTAGGCTGAGTGACCTGGCAATATGATAACAGATGCGAAGTTGCTGGTGAGTAGTGCATGACAGATTCTTTTAGGAAATTTGTAACTACATACAGTCTAGGTTCTAATGTAGCTATAATTGCTCAGCAGAAAAATCGTAACATCATCATGGACTTTGTTCAATTCTTACATAAATCAGAAAGGAATTCCAATATTTAGGATGGATAAGAGTTGAAAATGTTACTGTGCCAATAGTATACTGTATCCTGAAATATAACATAAATGTAGACTTGTCCGAAGTCTCAAAAAAAAAAATACAATGAAAATGGCGTCGGTGGCAAGAACGGGTATAGGCAAAGAGAGAGATCCTCCTGAGAAGAAATGGAAATAGTTGGGGCTGTATAGCAGTGAGATAAATGTGCAGAAGACATAGACACATGAATTGTGTCGAGAACATACCAATTTTTCTTATTTGTGTTTCTTGTAGTGTAAAAAGAAGTCTGTTTAATGACTTTGAAAGGCAGTATATTAAGAATTTGTATGTGGAAGTACTTCTTGCACAATTAAAAATTAGGCTGTGAATTAAAAGAGCAAAAAGATTTGTGTGGCGAGTGAAGCATTCAGAATTACACTTTAAAAGATTCAGGGATTTATATAATGGCTATAAACCTTCCTGAGTAGAGCAGCAAGAGAGCAATGAGCTGGACGAGTTAGAAAAACTTTTTGACAATTGACAGCCTTATGAAGGGGTGAGGAGAGAAACAGAGAAGTTACTATTTTATGTTTATTATAAGGTTTCCTACACTTCCCTGAGAAGCATTTGCACAGTGACAGCAGTAGGATAGCTGTACAGGAACTGTGTACCTAAAATAACTTTTTTTTCATATGAGAATATATTTATTGTCTTCCAGGTTGACATAGAAATTAATGGAGAGGCTGTAGATTTGCACATGAAACTAGGAGACAATGGAGAGGCCTTTTTTGTGCAGGAGATGGATAATGATCAGGTGAGAGTCAAAACTAATTCTAATTTGTTAAAAATTCAGAGTCAGTTTTGAGTTTAGGAATTTTGTTGAAAAATATACCTTTACCCATTTTATAGTTTTGAAAGTTTCTGGACAATTTTCTGCTATGGAAATTCCATACTATGCAGTTACTTCAGGTTTTGAGTTGCTGAGATTTGGAAAAATGTAAAGAAGGTAATCATGTAACTGAAAAATAAATCATAGTTTATGTGCATGGCAGTGAGTGAACAGAAATAACATGCACAGAGTTCACATGCTCTGGAGATGTGTACAACAGATGTTAATATGTCCATGGACCTGTTTTTTGTAGAAATCTCTACTTTGAACATATGCACTCAGCAGACTGCCAGTAAAAGTGCACATGCCCTGTAAACATCTGTGCACACAGTAATTCTGGTACTTACCAAAGATGTGATCTTGCAACTATTATTCATGTAGAATTATATTTACATGAGAATGCCTGCTGTTATGCTGTGTGATTAAATACTAGCCTATGTAAGTTATGTGCCCACTAATTTTGAATAGTTCACGCATAATGTAACATAAGAAAAGCTTTTTACAAGCATTTATCTTCAGATATCCCAAATAATTTTTGTCACTGTCCAGGGTGGGATAAGTTTTCAGATTCTTATATGGAATACCATATTACTAGTTTCAGGTGAGAGCTGTGTGCATGTGCATTAATCATCTCTGTATCTTTGTTTAAGTCTTCTGATCTTTATATTTAAATCTTCTGGGTGGTAACAATTATTCGTGACTGAAAATTGCTAGAAGTACTTCCATGAGTGTCTAGAGATGTGTAAATATATGATTGAATAAGAGGATGTTTGTGTGACCTAGTTATAAACTGCTGACTTATCTAACTACTATCTGTCATCTGAGTTGTGAAGGAGGACTGGATTTTACAAAATGTTCAGGTTATAAACTAGGATTTTGTTTCTGCTCTGTATCTAGCATCAGGTGGAGAGAGACTCATGCCATAACCTGGCCAATATTGGATGCTCAGAGGATCCTCTTTATTACAAATATTGTCCTGGCTTGTCTAAGGAGATGCAGCTATGGAACAATTTCCATATGCTGTATGGAAATTGTATGGATCATACTGAGCATCCAGATGTCTAATCTTTGTTACTTTTCTGAGGAATAAATGACTTAGATTTTGGCAATCGTGCATAGATTTTAGAACCAGATTTATGACCGATGGAAGAATTAATATGTTGCATGGTTTGATTTTTTTCTTTCTCAGGAGGTAATTCCTTATCATCTCTCTACATCTCCCATTCTGTCTGAGGGAACTGCTTTAATGGAAGCTCAGCTGAAGAGGAACTCCATAGACAGGATAAGAAACCTGGACACTAGTGCATCCTCACAAGTACCAGTCCAAGCCCATGGATCCCAGCCTTCTACTGAAACATCACCAGTCTGTAGCTCTGTGAAAAAAAGGAGGAAAAAGAGGAGGAAGTCTACCCATAAAATAGACAGCTTAAAAAGAGAAGACAATGGAGACACATCAGAAGATGAAGACATGTTTCCTATAGAGATTAGCTCAGAGGAAGAAAAAGAACCGTTGGACAATTTAAGGTATCACAATGGAATTGAGATATGTAATGGAAACCTACTGCTGGGTTAACGTTTCATTCCATACATTCTAACAGTAATTTCTAAGTCAGTTCACATGGCTGATGAACATGTTTCTTAAAGAAAAGCTTTAGGCTAGAAAGCTATTGGGAATGTTAGTAACAAAAATAATGAAAATGACATTAAAAACATGAGAACAATCCTTTGTCATGCTGTGAACTAGAAGGTGTAAATCAGATAACATTTCTCTATCTCCTTTTAGTTCAGGTTATAGTAATTCTTTTCTGCAGTAGGGGTTTTTTTTTGTTATCTGAAGTATATGACAGTTCAGTAATCAAGTATGTTTTTAAAATGTCATGTCTTTCCCTATACCCAGGATCCCCATTCCAGATGTGTTTGTTGATGATGTGTCTGACACAAAGGCTCCTGCCGTTTCTACGTTTTCTCAGTCTGCATCTTATCCTCATTCAGATGGAGAATGGTCACCTCTTCAAAGGTACTTTTTCTGATAGTACAGTTCAAAGTAATCTTCCTCTTTCCATTAATGTCCTATATGCTAGTGCTATATGGAGTCTTACTAAAAATTTTAGTATCAAACATGGTCACTGTTGACTACTAGATGAATGCCTTTTATAGTTGAAATCAGATAGTGTACAAAAACTTCAGGTTAGCTTTGTCCTTGATTCAGCAAATGCATGCATACAAATGCAGGTCCACAAATTCTGAAGAATATATCTGTTAATGTCACTGCATATAAATACTGTAGAGAGGATGTACATTTTGTGAAATCTGAATCTTTGCCTGATGCACGCATCTTGTAAGGACTTCAGTGAATGCAGGCATATAAATCTCTAGTACTTTGGATGTAATTCTTTTAAGAACTTGCAAGATTGGAGTTGATTTATAAAAATAAGATTTTTTTTTTTTTTTTGGTAATGAATGAGAATATGAGCTTTTTTTTGTGTCACTTTCATAGGTAATCTATTAAATTGCACAGTTAGATAGAAATATTTATTGTGTGAAAAGAACACATACAGTAATTTGCTTACTTTTTCCTGTATGTGTATTTGTGTGCATGTGCAGACCTTTGATGTCAAAACAGATCAGTTTTTACCTCCTTTGTTTTGTCTGTGGAACGCTGTCAAAAAACAACAATTTTTCGCTTAATGTATATTGCATTATAATTCCAATGAAGTCTCTGTGTGTGTGTGCTCCCGTGCACATGTGCCCCACATCCTCCCTGCAGACTGTTGGACTGGAGTGATATTCACAAGGCCTTATCCTAAGTAGTCTAATCTCTGTAGTTGAGGGGCAGAGGAAGGGAGGGCAAGGAGATTATTTCAGAGCAAGGGCTTAATTTAAAGTTTTTGAATTGCATTCTGGAAGAAACTTTCTCCACTGACTGTAAAGCTTAATGCGACTAGCTTCACCAGTCTGGTGATAGCATGTGTCAATACCCTGCCCCTTTGATGGCTTTTTGAACTGTATGTTCTGTTTGTTTCTTGATTGCAGTATTCTGGATTTTGAAAACTCTAGATGTAAATTCAGCATTCATGTAGCTAGTGCACAATAAGCTTATGTTAATCAGCACTTGTGAATAATGACACCCTGTTTTTCTTTCTACCAACATGCTGTGCTGTCCAGTAAGCCTATAGATTGCACAGGGCAATCCTCTCTTCTCACTGTTCCAGCAGATGGAGGCCTGTCTAACTCTTGTCCTCAACAACCTTCTCACTTTTCTTCTCCAGACAGGTAGAACAGTTGTCCTCCCTCTTTTCTGGCTGCTCTTTAATCCTTTTAACACATTAATACACTTCTACCACATTAATAGTATGTGAACTTTGTTGAACTTATAACTGCACTTATTGCTAACCCAGACACTTTGAAAGAAAGTGACATTGAAAACCACTTCCTCTGCTTGCTGCTTTGTGGGCGTTGACTGGAGGTAAGTTACCTTGATGAATCATCTGTTGAATGAGGGTGGCCAATATAAAATGAGGCCAATGAAAACCTGGTTTAAGACTGAAGTTGATTAAGATGATAGGAAAAAAAAAAAAGGAAGAATTTAGCTAGTGAAAGCTTACATTCCTCTGAAGATTGAAGTTTCCATGTGGCTTTTTACAGTCAGTGTATATTTTATGATGTTTTTATCCCATGGTTTTTCTGAGTTGTTTGCTTGTGCATAGGTTGCAAAAGTAAAAGCAAAACAAAGCCTAGGAGAGTGAGTTATAAGGAGTGCAAAACTTATAGTGGGAGGAGCCCAGTACCAAAAGAGAACTTCTCTTCCTTTTTCCTTGGTTTGGGGGAGGGGAAGACCTTCTGTACTGTTGGATTGCAGTGGGGTAGCATCTTATAGAGTAAAGATGACACAACAGATAAAGGCATTTTGTCTAAGGTTTAGGAAACCCACACTTAAGCCTTTGCTCTGACTGTGGACTGTTTTCTACAGAGCTAAAAATGGATACAAAGACTTTTTATGATATCTTAAGTTTGAGATGTCTCAAGATTCTGCAGCCAGGCCCTTTCTCTCCACTAAATCAGTGGAGAGAAGTCACAGCAACTCAGTTAAAAAACGTAAAGTAGGTGTCTGAATATGACCTCTACAATTCTCCATTAATTCTGGAGGAGCTTTGAGTAATAAATCCGGCTAAATTGCTCATTACTTATCTCAACATAGATGCCATACTAGGTGCCTAGGGCTGTATCGAAATGGATAATCTTGAGGTTTTCACAGCTTCTAGGGCTGCCCTCGTTAACCTGAATATGTTGCAACACCAAGTGAAGGTGAGATCCTGGGGACATTCAAGGCTGTTCTCCTTGGTGTTTTTCATGGGAAGGGCAGGCAGGTGCACAGGTTGGGATGGAGCAGTGATGTGCTCTGGGTGGCTTCGTGAACTTTGCTCTGGAGTTCACCTGTCCCACAATCTAGATACACAGCTAAAGTGCTTGTAGTAACTTGCCTGAGTAAAGCCACCTCTGCGTCTGCAACTGTTTTCCTCTATGTGAAATAAGAAACTCTATTATGGCCACCTCAAAGGAGGTTCAGAGGCTGTCGGCTTTTGTTGTGACATGTATGTGAAGTAGGCCTCTTTCCTTCTGACTATATTTTCTCAGTTTATTTGGCCTCAAGACAGGACTTTTTCTCAGGTACATTGCTGCTTTCTCAGGGCTCTCTGCTTTCAGTGGGAAACACTGCAAAGATCAGTGTGGTTTTCTATTGCAGAACTTCCAACTACAGGTCAAGTTCCTAATTCTTTGGCATTGGATTACATTAAGTGCAATCATAGCTGTTAAGGAATAGAAAGGACTGTGACACAAATATTCAGTGTTTATGGGATGTGAATCAGATATCTTGATCTGAATGACTGAACTGAAATTTTCCTTTCTTCTTGTGCAGTGTTGACAGGATGGGTGGCTCTAGTTTGATCTGCAGTATCTTGGCAATCTGTGTAAGGCAAGAGAGTTTCAGCTGGGCTGGGTCAGTGCCTAACTTAAGGACAGGGGAATTGCAAGGCATAGTTCCACTCAAGACAAATGTCTTGGTGGTGTAAGGAATAAAGAACCCATTTTGACTCTGACCTGTGGATGCATTTGCAGGATACTGTCTTGGTATTCAGCCTTATTGACCCTTAGTGCAAGCATAACATTAGGTCTGGATTTAATTTGACCCGAGTTAAAAATGTTTAAAGGAATGTGATTGTGAGCTTTATTAGTCTTCAGTCTAATTTTACTTTGGTGGCAATAGTATGAAGTGAATAGCGGCCAAAATAGTCCCAGTGCTGGTAAAGGAGGTGACATCTGGCATTACATATGGAAGCAGAACTATACAAACAGGAAGTATACAAACAGAACTGTAGTAGACATAATTGCCGTCTGCATCCATAAACTATAGGGATTATTGTTGCTGTTCCAGAAGGATATTAGTGGGCGAGAGTAGCTATTGAGTGTTGAACAACAATGTGGCATATGAAGAAAAAAGTAAAGGTATTTCTCTGTAATGGAAAACCAGCTGTCATCAGGAGGCCACCAACCCTGTGTTAATGTTTGTGGGTGGCATAGAAAATCCCAGTTTACATTCCAGATGATATAAGGAACGAGAATGCTTTAGTATCCTTTTATAGAAACAAAATAATTTGCCCCCGGTTTGCCTTGTGGATGCATGTTTGCAGTCTGATTTGGTCTTGGGGCTTTAAAATTAAGAGGACATTGCAGTGATAATTTTGGTGTACCCTGAGGTTGTATTAGCATTTGTACACTAATCTATAAGGGGAAATCAACTGAAAAGAATTCTGAAGATGTAACATTTTGTTACTACTAAATCCTTTTATTTTATTGTATAGAAAAGTAGTATTTACAGAATGAGAATTAAGATGTCTCCATTGTGCTTGTGTTGCATTTTCAGTACGTAGTGTGTGTTTTGTGTACTTTGTTTTGGGAGAGTGGGTAATATTTTGGGGGTTAGATGCTCGCCCTGTGCCTAACTTAACCAGGGTTATACTTGTAGCTGTATCTATTCTGAACCAATAACCCGGATGTGTGCATGGATCATCGGGCAGCCTTTCGCAGCAAGAGCCTTCTCAGAGCAGAACTCTGCCTGTTTTAACATACGCACATATGCAAATGGCATATTTCTGGCACGTGCATGTGTGTGTCTGCGAATATACATCATGGTTCTTGTTGCTGAGTAACAGCCTGGGCTTCTTCCCCACTCAGTTGTGTGTACAAGGGAACTGTATTTTCAGGGAAAATTGTGGAAAAGGTGAGGTCCGCCCCCCCCCCCCCCCCCCCCCCCCCCAATCAGTGTTACCGGTGCAAAATGCAGAGGTTCCAGCTCAAACTGAAGCAATACCTGTATTCTTTCAGGTTGGCTGTATAAGTGAACCTGGGCTGAACATATCCCAAAAGCCCAGACTGGAGATTTTTCTAAGTAAGCAGTAGGTATTTTGAAGGTTAATATGTGTGTAGTGCACAGATTAAATCGTGCAGTGACAACACTTCCTTAAATCTAGATATTTTGGGCTTAAAGCAGCAGTAGAAGCATTGTTTCTTGCTGAGATTTTTCTGAAGTGACCAGGCTCCTGATTTCCAAGGTTTCAATGGGCCCTAGATGCATGGAAAATACTGCAAATCATACAAACTTGTCACTGGGAAATGTAGAAGTTGCTGAAAAAGCCACCAGGCATTTCTTGAATCCTTAGAGCTTGAAAATACTTTTTAAATTGCATGTATTGATTCCTTCATCTACCAAATGGTAGGTTATATACTAAAGGACTAAAAAAAATGTTAAACTCTTAGGACCAAAAAAGATCTTCCACAGTGGTTTTGCTTATAAATTTTATAGTTTAGTTAGATAACTTAATTATCTCTAGCTAAAAAGTCATAGCATTTGTCCATATTCAAAGTATATCTTACTGCAACATAAATGAAAACAAGGAATGATGTAGATAATTAGGTTTCTATTTTTTTCAGATGTGAAATTCACAGCTTTTTTTTAAAAGCTGCTTTGTGTTAGTGTGAAGTAATTATTTTCCTGGGACCAATGAATTCCCTACCATCTAGCTCTACAAAACTGCATTACATTGAAAGAGCAAAACTGGTTTGGATGTTCAGTTTATCCAGAGGAAGGTAAAGAATAAATCAAACATGAAGAATTTGTATTAAATGTAGGAAGCCTTTTGTTTTTGAGAGCGAAGGTAACTCAGTTTGGACCTTTGATTTAGGAATGTTGTAGATTCTTTTGTTGCTTGTAGTTTTTAAATCAGGACTGCACAAGTATACCAAAGATATGCTATGGTTCAGACAAAAAATAGTGGGCTTTGTTCAGGGGGTTCTGGGTGAAATTCTATGACTTGCGGTATGCAGAAAGGCAGAGTAGATAATCACAATTTTTCCCTTTGTCGAAATCAGTGAATCATCATTTATTAAAGGTTGACTTGACATTGCATTGACTTCACCACATTAAAAATATGCTACAAACTGATAATTTACTAATTAATTATTGAATATTTATTTTATATTGAGTAGTCAGCAGAACAAACAGTTAAATATTTTTGAACTGGAAGAACTCAAATTCTTTGTGTAGCTCTCCTGCTGGTTTCCCTATAAACGTGCATCTAAGGGTAGAACTGAACAAGTTAGTAGAAGGAAGTAATCAACTGGATTCCTTAGACTAATTTATTACTTAGTAAGGTTAAAGTGTCTTGTTGATGTGAGTGAGTAATTTCTGCACTTCACACCCATTATAACAATACTAACATCTATTCATCTCCTGCTGGTGCTACCATCCCCACTCTTTTTGCCACACAGAAAAATAAAAATCCTGAAATGTTGAGGTCCAGTGCTCTTGTTCCATCTCTTTCAGCTTCTTAATGCTCTTTCTGTGACAGCACTTACAAAAAAAATGGATGAGACCTCTGAATGCCAGTCTAAGAGGATTCTGAACTGTTTAAACTGTTTTTCCATGCTTTTTCCCACTTTCAGTTGGCTAATGATAATTTAGATCTTCAATGCTTTGGGCTGGTGGATATCAGTGCTTAGTGCATTGTGGTTACTTTTGGTTTTGTAGTATTTTTTGTTTGTTTTTCTTTAGCCCATCAGGTTCACGCCCTCCTACTCCTCAGAGTGACTCGGAATTAGTCAGTAAACCTACGGACAGAAGTGGACTGAAGAATAATCCCCACATGCACTGGGCATGGGGAGAGCTACCCCAGGCTGCAAAGGTATCCAACATAATTTGTTTAATTCCTGCTAGCATCTAGTGTGCTTTAATGGGGCACAGGCTTATTTTATTGCAGACTGCTGAAGAGGGAATGGATCCTGTTTTTACATAAAATTGCAATGTTTTATGTAAGAATTGCATCTTGCTCCTTAGGGGGTACAGGAAGGTACCTTGTGCCATAGATGTACTCAACACTGATGATACACAGTTGAAAATGAAGGAAGTTCCTGAGACCTAGTCTTGTAAAAGTTAGAAGCTTAAATAACATATAAAATCAAATCCAATGTCCTTTGGTAAATCATTGAAATTCATAAATGGTCTTAGATGGAAATTAGGTGCTTGCCGTTTGCAGTGTGATTCACAAAAATTAAAATTGTTTGCTTGAGTACATACGCATCCAGAAACACCTGCAGTTCTGTATCTCTGTGTGCCCAGACGTGCTGTTCTCTTGGCTGAGCCGGCTGTCTTGGTGCCTGTCTCCTGCCTGAAGCCGTTTGGCCCAGTTAGGTGGCAGGATCTGTAGTGTGCCAGCAGCAGCATCTCCCATGCTGCACAGTAGCCATGTGCAGCTGCGTACGCTGCAGGTCAGGTCCTTATGATAGCTATGGAGTCAGAGCATTCATACAGGAAAGGGGAGACTTAGGGTTTACACCTGCTTAGGGGCGCAAGAAATTCAGGTCAGGTTCCAGTGAAATACTGCAACTATGGGGGCAGGGAAGGTGCAGGGTTTGGCCCCTTCTGCTGCGGGTTGGATTCTCTGCAAAAAGGACTGCAGGAATGATGGGGTCAGGAACAGTATAAAGAAACAAAATTCCTGCTTTGCAGGCCAGGGAAGTGTGTATCCTCAGAAAGAAGACTTCTGCGTTCTGGTGGTGGCACCAGAATTATAAAGGCACTATTATAATTTATCTTTAATTCACTGGTGGTAGCTAGTGACAAAAGCAGGGATGGAAATCCAGAGCGCTTCATTCCTTCAGAAGAGCTCTGGCCTCTTCTTTAGTAGGCCAAAGAGGAGCTGTCCCATCACCTCTGCATTATTCTTCTCCTTATGTATATTACAAGAAATTGGGAGCTGTTTTCTGTACATAGAACTGATTCAAGTGCACAGGTCCAGGTAGGAGTTTCAAATTGGCATTTCCAGTCTAGAATTTAGGGTTCCAGTTAGTAGATTTGGGTATTTCTTTTTTATCCCAGTCACACAGTCTGGTGGGTATTGCAAATCTTATTCCTGGAGGCTTTTCCCTCTGCAGTCCCTGCCTATGTCCCTAGCCAAGCTATTCAGAGTTGGTCTGGCCATACCTGAACTGGGAGTTATGCTTTGGATGCTGTTGATCTTTGTGTGCTATGACGTGAAGGTTATAGCAGCTATAAAGCTGCTGCTGTAAGAGTTCAGCTCCCCTCTGTAAGAACACCTCTTGTCCCATACTTAGAGAAGATCTAGCATTGTTCCTATAAAGCGATATAAAATCTAAATCTGGGGTATAGATGAATGACAGTGTTCCCCTGTCCTGGTCTCCAAGAGCATCCTGATTGTGTAAGGACTCTGGTCTGTGCTCCCTTCTCATGTTTGTCAGGGTTACCATCTGAAGAAAAGCTAGGATTTGTGCAGGAAGGGAGGAGGGCAGGGTGGGAGCTGTGATGTGCTCCTGGGCAGGTGAGTGGGAAATGAAGACTGTAGAGCCCATTGCAGAGCAAATCTTTCCTGGCCGCAAGATACAGATGAATTTTGTGCAAGCAAACACACAGCAGAGAAATCTTTACTACACTGTAGTCTCCACCTCAGTTAGTGGTCCCTTTCTGCTGTGGTTAGTTACCTTTAGAGTCTGATCTCACTGGAGTGAACAAACCAGGTTAAAATCTGGCTGTTGCATTTAAGAGCTTTTTTTTTTTTTTTTTTTTTAATAGCAATCTGTTTATTTTTCCTCACAGGCCAGTTCTCTGCTCAAAGCAAAGGAACCTAGTGTGGTGGACGTAAATCCTTCTGAAAGCACTCACTTTCGGGTCATCCAAAGCTCTCCTATAGAGGAGTTTAACGCTGTGTCTCCTCTACCTGCCCTTGGACAAGCAGATGCGGCAACTGGTGATGAAAGTGAGCCCTTACCAGCTGAGACAAATAAGCCAGAGACAGAGTCTCCAGGAGCAGCTGTACCACCGTTGCCTGCCAGTGAAGAAATAAAACAAGCTGCAGCTTGCTCAGCCCAACCAGCTGGCAAGACGGATTCCCCTTCCAGAAAGAAAGGTAAAGCTGTTGATTCTGCACTTTTATATGTATGATTTTGTCTTTAAATTTCCTGGTGATAAAGCACCTCATTGCCATATAAATTAATCTATGCCCTGAAGGCACTTTCAGATCTAGAAAGGAATAAGCTTTGGAAAGAACCTTCAAAACCTGAGCTGTGCAGCAGGCTGTTCACAGGAGCCATGTAGTAAGGTAGAAGATTCTCCTTGGTTCAGGATTTTTTGGTAGCTCTGTGCTTATGAGCAAGACTGCAAAACTTGCTCCAAATTCATCCGTATTTGACAGATTGAGAGATTTTGCTTTTTGGTACAAGCACACTGTAGATCTGCTGCTTCACCTGCTCTGACTACATTCGGAGTTGTTACGTGTTGCTGGTAATTGTGGAACCTCTCTGCTCTGGTACAATGCTGTTCTTTTGCACGAACAACAGATTTGCCATAAAATAAGGTGCTTTTGTTTCGCATGAGTAATTTCAGTTCTGTGTGGTACGTGTCCTATCCTGAATTTGTGAAGTATAACTCTGTCTGCTTTTCTACTTCTTAATGTCTGGGCTCTATATCCATGATATTTTATAGTCAGTATTAACAATCTTCACATTAAATTTGTTTGCTTACAAATATTATGTTTTAGAGCTGTGACTATTCTTTATAATTATGTAAGCCCTATATAAGCCTAGTTTGTGCAGCTGCTTTTTAATCAGTAAACATACAAGTTTCTTAGCTACTTCCCCATGCATTCACTGTCTTTGAAGACAAAAATGACAGTGTTACTCTGCTTACTATTCAGTCTTTACATAACTTTTTTTCTGATTGCTTTTCTGATGTTTGATGTTGGAAACTGGGACAGTGAGAAGTCCTGGGTTTTAGAATGAATTCCAAATTAGACTTTGGCCTTACAGTGCGTACTTGTCTAGATGTACCAGCAACAACAGGACAGAGATGACTCTGTGTGTTGGTACTAGTGAAAGACGTAGGAGGGTTGTCTTGTCCCCTGCAATGGTGCGTGTGCACACACAACACATCAGTTGTATGTGCTGAACAGAGAGTTGTCTCCTTAACAAGGCAGTTATAGTGTATTAGCAGCTCTAGTATAGTCTGTTGTGTTATTTCCCTTTTGCAAGGGGGGATTGAAGATTTGTTCTCGGATATTAAATGCTCTGATTGCCTTACTGTGATAACAGGCCTATGCAAATACTCAGAAAGTTTTCCTTTTGCTGTTTTCCTACAGTGACCACTGACTTCTAATTCCAAGTGGTTTTGTCTGGGATAGGGTGGCTTCAGCATATCTCAAAACTCGTCCACTGCTATCCCATTTTGTGTATTCAAAGTCTGAACAATGTTTATGAGCAACTTGTGTTGAAATTTTTGGCTTTTTATACAAATACAGTTCAAAAACTGTTACAGCTTGTCTGGTTTCTCAATCTTAAAATGAATAGTTAAACAGTAATAATTGTTCTGGCTTGTTACTCAGAAAATGCTTATTAATAGGCTTATTTGTACCATCCTTTACAGACAAACGAAGCCGGCATCTTGGTGCTGATGGTGTCTATTTAGATGACCTCACTGACATGGATCCAGAAGTTGCTGCACTTTATTTCCCCAAGAAGTATAAGTCCTTTGCTTTATATTTTTACTATTTAAAGAGCTCTTGTCACCTTCCAGATTTGGATCAAACTCTTCATTGCCAACCAGATAAGACCTTTTTTTTCAGAGCAGAGGTCCAAGCAGAGGTGAAGGCAGAAGGAAAATAAGGCTCTGTAGAGAGGAATATTAGAGCTTTTGGAAGGCTCTGTATTTGGGCCTGAGAAGTGTGCTTGAAACAGATTTTCTGTTTTGGTCAATTAAGCATCATATATTGATTGTGGGTTGTTATGTAATGTACACTGATGTTTGTGAGTGTTATTCACATGCCCTGGGAGAGCAATTGGCCCTGGGATATTTTTATCCCCATGTCCTTGCTTATTACCATGAAGAACATATCTTACTGTTAACAGTATTAGCACAAAACTATTGCTCCAATGTTGTTGTTCTGTGAGTGATCACCTATAAATATGAATGTTAGAAAATAATTTTTGGAAGATGCATGACAGATTGATTTATGAAAATATTGCACTCTGAACATACAATTTCTAACTTGTTCTGATCTTTATTAGATCATAACATTAGATCATAACATTTATAGTCCTCTTTCCACATCTTACTCTAGTAATTTGACTAAAGTCATTGAGCAACAACTAAAGTAGCTGGCATATTTTATTTTTCTTTCTTTCTTGCTTAAACTCAGCTGTTGTAATATTAGCATTTCAATAAAACTGAGAAAGATTAGCAATATGGAGAAAAAAAGTTGGATTACATTCTTTTCTCAAATACATTCATATAAATCTGGAATGGATTGCAGAGTTTGAGTCTGCACTTTGTAATAATGATGTCATCTATACACAGATTTTAAGTGGGTATAGTGATGTATTGGTCCTTAAAATTGTAATCCTAGTAGTTTATATGTAGAGTATTTTATTTATATATACAAGGCATACAAATATGCAAACATACACATCCTTTGTTTTGGGTTTATCTATCAGTTTGTATAATTAATATAAATTAAATAATAAACTAATATGTTTATTCTTGTTCCTGTGTGGGAATGGTTCTAATAGTATAAACTCTGCTTATAGTAGCATTATTTTGTCTACTAAGATTGTACAGTTTATTGTCTTATTTTTCCTATCTCATATATATAAGTGAAGCTATAATTATACATGCCTAGTTTAGGTGAGTAAGTAGAAACAATCTTAATATTTGAGGGTACATGAGGCCCATACTACTTTGCTTTTGCCCTAAAATTTAAACAAGCAAAATTTTTTTTTTCTTTCTTTCTTTTTTCCTAAGTGTGTGTCAGATATAAATGGTGTTTGTTGAAGGGGGCAAATTTGGGAATGAATACATGAAGACTGAATTCCTGATTTTTGTTTTCCAGTGGGGATAATGTCCAATGCAAGAACACGAACGACACGGGGCTGCGGTCTGCCAGCCAGTCTCCGCAGTCTGTCGGGAGCTCAGGTGTTGACAGTGGAGTTGAAAGTACCTCGGATGGAATTCGAGATTTGCCCTCCATTGCCATTTCTCTCTGTGGAGGCCTTACTGACAACAAAGAAATAACCAAAGGTACAGAATGACTTTCTGAATTACAGGCATGTGCTGTCAGTCAAGTTTTAGCATCCTAGACCAAGGAAGCAGTGCCCTCCTGTGGCTGTACTCAAGAATGTGTTGAAAAGATAAATACTTTTCTGTAATGATAAGTTTCCTAGAATTTTTCATACTTAAAATAGGAGACATATAGGACTTATGATTTTTAACACATTTTAATGATTCACTATATACGAAATTTTTGAAGGTATTTTATTGGTATTTTTATTTCCTGATAGTACTACGTTTTGTATCACAATACTGTTAATGGTACTCTTGCTACTTGGTGCAGTATAAAGCTAGGAAATTCACAGCTGTTGGTGTCAGGAATGAAAAAGGTGGTCCATAAATGGGGACACTAGCAGGGGGAGTTGGAAACTTTAACCTGAGTTCCTGCTCTACCTCCAATTTCTTGTGTGACTTTTAGATAAATCATTTACAATGCTCTGTGCCTTAAGCTTCCAGCTGCATAATGTGAAGATAAATGTAAGACTTGCAATTTCTGCAGTTCTGAAAATTGTATGAGACTGATGCCACACTGATTGCTGTTCAGAAGCTAGTTATTAAAACATTTCAAATATACTGTGATTTATTGGAATTGTGTTTGTTATCTGGATCACTTGTGAATTACATAGATTTTCTGAAAGGAGCCACAGGCAGTGGAAAGGGTGTTTATTCATAAATATTTTCATTTTGCTGAAGGCCTTACAAGTAATAATTAAGTTTCTGGCTATGAGTTACACATAGATTGAGTCCATCAGTTCCTGCTCCTAACTTGGACAGAGCATCAGTGAAAGGCATGACAAAGTACTTCCCTGCCTTTCTTAGAAGCTTGGTTTTCCTCCCTCATAGTTCCATCCCTGAGCTTTCACTTAGCTTGTATTTTGAACAGGAAAGACACCCAGCAGCTAACAAAGAAACCCTCAGCATCTTCTGAGACTGAGAGTCTCTGAACATCTTGCTTCTATATTACTATTAATCTTGGCACCCTGGTAATGAAGGGCTGACCCTGAATGTGTCAATGTGTCAGACCTATGTGTCTGAGAGATGCTAAGAGGTTTAGGTTGGCCCATCCCAGGCATCTATACATGCATGCTTTATGTATGTAATTTTTTCCCCCCCCAGAAGAATTTTTGGAACATGCAGTAACATATCAGCAGTTTGTGGACAATCCTGCTATCATTGACGACCCTAACCTTGTGGTTAAGATTGGAAATAAGTAAGTATATTTCATGAAAAAAATATTTTGCTATTGTAACAAAAACACTTCTGTGGCACTTCAGTGTGTTAGATCAGTTTCACTGTAGTTAAAAACAGGTTTTGAATGTTCATAGCTTAGATTCATCCAGAGAGAGTCAACTCTCTAGTGAATTCAGGCTCTTCAAGTTACCTTTCTTCCTTTAAATTGAGAGTAAAGAGCAGTTTCAGATGACCTGTTACAACTAACTGACACAATTTGAATTTCAAGAAGCTAGTATTAAATGCTAATAGTGTTCACGTTCAATTGGCAGACTAAAATGAAACGGAACGTGAACTTGCTAAGGCTTGCCCTGAGCCAGTTTGAATAATTTTTACAGGGATATGGCAGTCTGCTTGCAAGCACTCCGTACCCAGCAGGTTGTCTGTATATACTGAATATTTTGCTAATATCCCTCTATGGAGGCATTGCTTTTCAAGACTTGTCAAACTTGCCCACCGAGTATGAGACTTCTATTTCTGCAAGGCTAAGATGTTATTTCATGTGTTTATATTGCTGGCATCAGTGCAGCACTATGGTCTATGCCAGATGCAGCTTTTTGGAGGATGTTTTAACTTGAGAGCTCCTTGCACCTGGCATACAGTGTTACAGAGTAGAGGAGACATCATGGCATTGTGCTGCACTTAGAGGTTAGGCTACCCTTAGTCATAGACATTGCTCATACAAATCTGACATGCCTGGTGCATCCTGATGTGATAGTTTGTATTGCGTATGTTACGGCCTCATACCTGCCCCTCTCTGTGGTCTGAGGTGAGTCATTTACTGCTTCCCTGCCATAGTTCTCTGAATTTGATGGTAATGTTTGTCTGCCTACTGATATGTTGGGAAGAGTGGAGTACTTAGTGAGGATCTCACTGTCATATTCTCTGGATGTCATGTGAGCTTCAGGTTCCCTAGACAGACGGATGATAATACTGTATTTGTCCTACTGTCTGTAACAAGAGTTGACCCACATTCAGCACATAATAGCAAAAACTTGATATCCTACAGATTATGGCCCTGAACTTTTGTGTAGTTCCTTGATGGAAAAACAGTGAAAACAGCTTGTGAAAAAGGTAGCTCATGCTGTGATAATGAGGTATAGTAATAACATGAGGAACGTACAACAAATACCCTTCTACTTAAGGACCTAGCTTCCCTTGCACACCTTGAAAAGTACATGCCATAAATACCTGTGAACATACTGTGGAGTAAGGTGGGTCTGCTATTAGTGATGCAGGCCAGAGTTTGACTGGTGCTAAAGAGGCTCCATGGCTTTGGCTTTAACCTGCCAGATGATAAATACTAGTTAGATTGTGAATTGGAACCTTGGGATTACAAAATGCAGTAATTGTCTCTGTTGCATGCCTAGGTACTACAACTGGACAACAGCTGGTCCCCTTCTGCTGGCAATGCAAGCTTTCCAGAAACCTTTGCCAAAGGTGAGATTGAACATGAAGGTTGGTCAGAGGAGTTGTGACGTTCTGCCATTTATTAAGGCGTTTATTATTATTATAATTTATTTATTAAGAGGGTTGTTGTACAAGAGAATCTGCACATCAGTAATATCTATCCAGACATAACCATTCATCTAGCTTATGCTAAAGGATAAATAAGCAGGACTAAATTTGGTCTGTGAATAGTATTTACTTGCTAAGCTAAGATCATTACAAATATTTTGAAGAAGGAAAACTTCCTGTTTTCCTTCAGTAATATGGATTGTAAACATAAATTATATTGACCCATGTTAGTATTTGCTGTAGCTGAATACTTGGTGACTGCTTTCCATTTTATCTGTATATAGCATATATTATCAAATAAAAAGAGAGACCAGGAATTTTAATGTTGGTGAGTGAGCTTTAACTACTAGATAAGGAAGGCCTGTAGCTTGCTAGTTTTCTATTTCTTGGTTGGTTGTTCATAACCAACTCAGGTAGGCAGTGCAGATAGCTACAACTATGTGACAGCTATATATGTTGGCTTATATTAAATGCATTGATTAACTCAGTCCAATTTTACATGACCTGGTGCCACACAGATGCTCAGGACAGAAATACACACTGCTGTAAATGTATATAAAGAAGTAGTATCAGCACTGGTGCTATTTTTGTCATGGTTAGCCATAGATTTAGTAAATTTTGGAACTTAAACTTTCCTTCTGCCATTTGCAGCACTTCACATGTCTTTGGGTTTAATCTATGTGAATTCAAATGCCATCTCTGTTGCCTTGAATGCGGAATAAAAATTTCTTCACAGCCCAGAATATTCTGTACCAGTGTTCGTTCTTAGTGCCACTTTTCCTTTGTACGCAGTCGTGCGTAGCTGCGCTGTAGCATCCCAATGTAAAGTAAATTGATTCTAAAAGTCCCAAATATCAGGTAAACCTGGCTTGCATTTCAAGGATGTCACAGAGGCAGATGTTTTGTGCTTTACTGCAAATATTCTAGTAATCATCAAAGGTGGAATTCATCCCATGGGAATCAAATTCCTACAGAAGGTGTATAGTTATCCTACTCTGTATTTGTTGGGCACTTCCACAGAGTGATACAGACCTTGATAGGTGCCTATTGGGTCTTCATTAGCAATAAAGATAATGCAAGGTAACTGCATTTATAATTAAACACTTTGATGCCTGAGCCAGATATTTTGGGTTTTGCCTATGATGGGTAAAGGGAAAGAATTGGTATGAAATATTTTTCTGTTAAGGGAAATGGCAATTCTTTCAACACCATTGTGGTTATACCATTTGTATAGGTTATCAGTTAAGAAAAGTCTTTTATGAGTGTGAAATTCAGTGTTTGGGTTTTTTAACGGTTAACTTGTATTCTGAACGCTGATAACTTTCTAGACAGTGCAATTTTAATTTAGTGGAGAAGCCAGTATATATAGTTGGAACAGTCTGTATGATTGGGAAGGTTTAATTGGCTGAACTGTACCTCTGAAACTAAAATTACTCATTTATGCTACCAGTCATCTTACTGGTTTTTGTAATGACTTGTTAATTAGAATTTTGATTTGCTGTAATAATGGAACTAAGGAATTGAAATACTAAGATACTTTATCAAAACAGGCTCTATGAAGTGATTGAAAACTGGAGTCTTTGCAAAAAAAAATCACTCATGTTCTGCAAAATACCCTTAAATGCATGTCTAATTGTATGCATGTGAATTATTTCACTAAAAGTCAATAAGACATCTGCTTGAAGTTGTCCATATGTTTGAGAACCCGCTTAAACTGTACCCATTGTTCTCAAGTGGCATTCAGTTCTCAGTAGCTCCATCTGCTCCTTGTTTTTCTTTTTTTGTTTAAAAAGTTGTCAGCTTACTTGCACAACTTTATTCCTCTGTCATTCTTTCTTTTCTCATATATTTTAGACAGTATAGTGAAGAGAACCTATGGAAAAACTGAGAAAAGGGATGCATTGTCCCATACATTAGCTGAACTCAACACTCTCAACTGCTAAGAGTTCTTCGAATCTCGGGGGTTTTTTTGGTGGTTTTTTTAAAATCACTAATCAATGTTCCAGTTTTATTTTCATGACTTTGCTTACAGTGGAGGCTATCATCCCAGAAAGCCAGTAGCTAAGCTATTCCAGGGTATGCCAAACACTGTGGCCACCTTTACTGTAGTATTTTCCCCTTTTGTCTTTTGCTTGTTCTCTGAGTGAAAGAATTCGGCTCTCCTTGTTACAATGCATAAGGCTCCAGTCATTACGAGTATTGAAGGAAACTTTTCTCTACTGAAGTCTAGTATACATAACCAGTGAAAAGTAGCCTGGGTTTAAAAAAAACAGTTCTAACATTGTCAGTTGAATTCATAGCACCATACTAAACTCATAAACGCTAGTAACATCTTTGCTTTTTTCCAGATTGATAATTAAATATGAACTTTTTAGTTATTTTTAAATGAGAATATCTATCTTGCATGTGGGTTTGTTACTGTTTTGCATGAGAGCTCCTTCAGGAAGTGATATTTTTCTTTTTTTTTTAATATAATTTGCACTAAATAACTTAAAAACAGTAGGTTCTCCATTCTAGACATTATACTAATATGTATTTATGCTTTTTTTCTTCTTTGATTTTATCTCTTTTTCATTTTCCTTTTAAAAATACCATAAGTATTCATGCTTAAGTTACTTCAGAGCAGCTCTGGATACCATTAGATTTTGCTTTAGTAGAATTTATGGTCCACAGACAGTATGTTTACTTTTATTCTATTTATTATCAGTTAAAATTGTGTATTTGGCACTTTCTTTCATTTACATGTATCAGGTTGTCCTTTGTTTTGGTTTTTTTTTTATGTTACCATCCATTTATCACAGGCCACTGTGGAATCTATAATGAGGGACAAGATGCCCAAAAAAGGTGGAAGGTGGTGGTTTTCCTGGCGGGGGAGGAACAGCACTATTAAAGAGGTAAGTTTAAGAAGAGTTTCCTTCTGGTTGAAGTGGGAAGGCTGGATACCTCCGTATTCATCCCTCAGAACTTTGCTTCTGAGAGTAACTCATTAGTCAATTTGACTGAGGATATACACATTAAAAGATGTTTAAACAGAGTCTAAAGTCTGACTTCTTTTGACTTCAGAAAGCTTTGGGTAAGACCCTACCTGAAATATTTGCCTGCAGTGTTTTGATTCTGCGTTTGTTTTCATTATGCAAATCTGAGGCAGTATTATCTAATGGATTAAATTTGTGTTTGGGAACCTAGAATCCAAGAGCTGTGCCACTAATTTAATGTTTCTGTGCAGATTACCTACCTTTCTGCAGCTGTCTTTTGATAGTTGAAGAATAGATGTATTTGAGTAGTGTGAGCTGTAAAATTCAGCAAAACCTAAGATGGAAAACTGACTATATATTAATTTTAAAGTCTTTCTGAATTTCTTTTCTGAGCATTAAAAGTTTGTAGTAACAGTCTTAAAGTCATGGATGAACATTAAAGAACAGTGAAAAAAGCAAAACTCTATATGAAATATTGATCTCCTGTCTAGACATATTTAATCTTTAAAGTTGGCCAATAAAACCTCTTCATATTAATTTATACTACTGAAGCATTAGTACTTGAGGGGAGAAAATGACTTCTAATACATTTTTATGATTGTGCCTCAGTCGATGAACTTTTTTTAGCCTTGCATGAAATAACCATTGTACTGATCTGTGTGTATGGGCTTCAGAGCATGAGATTTTAGTTTTTACAGTTTGAAGTTTTTAGAGTTTCTCTCTGAGTGGAAGTATTTGACTACCTCTTGAGCTGTGGCAGCTATAAATTGATAAGGGGAGGTGTTATTGTTGTTTGTGTGTCTCAAAATCATTCACTATTTAAAAATTTTATGGGGTGAAATTGATAGAGCTTAGCATCTACTCAAGGTAAAAGCAGTTTGGAAAGTTGTATTGGATTAAAGATTTCAATGATTCTATGAAAGGTAATTGTATTTTTTTTTTTCCTTCTCCAGAGTCATACTTTGCTTTTTCAGGTGAAATCTAGCTATTTGAGATGCATGAACTGAGTAGTTATGGGATTGATCCTAGAATTTGAACAGTACTAGATGTGAAATCTGATATATCTGTACTTCTTCCATGCAAAAATAAATCTTAATTCTCCTTTTGAGTTTTATATTTGGAATTTTTAGTTCTTTGTGCAGCCTTTATTCTTTAAGAACACCATGAAGTTTTACTTTGCCTACAAGCAAAGGAAGCAAACATGCTGTTGATTTTTACCAAATCTGTACAAGACAGAATTTGGTTTTCAGATATTTTTCTATAAACATTTGCTCTCTGCCCAACAGGAGATGCGCAGCTTCTCATACTTGTATTTTTACAGGAAACAAAGCCAGAGCAAGGTATGAGTGGGAGTGGACTTACTGGAGAAGATTCTTCACAGATGAGCATGGCAAACAGGTACCCCCAAAATTATCTGTACCCGAAATGAGCAGGAGTTACCATTTAAAAACGAAAGCAAGCTACCTCTTATATTTGAACAAAGAAATATTGTGTCAGTGAAATATGTTATGTGTTATTCATTGCGCCAAATAAGTGCAGATAGGAAGCCTCTACTCATGGCAGGGTTGCAGACCTTGTGCGTACGCTCTGGTGTTTCTGTGGTTTGGTTGGCAGCTCCGTGATACACTTTCCAGCCCCTTGAAACAAACAATAACTAGAGCAGTTCTCTGAAGCTATATGTATCTCTCTAAGAGTTTTCAAGGGAACGTCACAGATGACCCTATGCTGTTGTCAGATCCTAGTTGCTAAAATTTCTGATTTACTTATATTTATGGCCTGACAACTTAATTTGTTCCTGCATATTTTGGGAAGTGTGGAGGCCTAAGGCTTTCCAGAGTTCTTTTTACAGGCAATAGTCATGGTTTTCTATTACTTCTTTCAAGGATTGCAGAAGTCTCTTCCTTCTTGTGCTCCAAACTAATCATACTGTATGGCCAGAATCTCTCCTTCAGGAGGGTTCCATAAGATGAGTTTTAACTTGCTTTGGAAGCTTTGGAGGGATGAGTTAGCTAGGGACAGCTCTCCTACCTTGCCCCTTTTCTGTCCATACAGGTCTTACTGTAAAGACAGCCTGTCTGCGTGCTGTCTGCACTTTAGAGCTGAAAAGGAGCAGATTCAAATATGCTTTATGCTCATTAAGTTAAGTTCAAGGATCACCTTTATGAAACAAAAAGGCATTAGCTGTCATTCTTCCTGGAGGTCAGCAGTTGCAATCCAGGCAAATGTGCTGGAAGGAGGATTCCTCATTCTGTAGGAGACTAGCTGTTATCTCAGTTGCCTCTCTGAGTTTGAGAGCCACAGAATAAATTGGAAAGGCTGATTTTAGGGATGACAAGTGACATTTAGGTCTGTTTCTTACATGGTTGTTTAAAGATAAGCTTTAAAGTGGGATTAAGACTTTAAGCAGGCTAGATTCTGTAATTGGTATTCCTTGTTTAAATTTTAACTGACCTTAGAAATCTGTCATTAAGAATTTATTGCTTGCAAGCAAAATGCGACAAGTGGGATGTTGAGAAAAGCTTTTGAGATCCGCTGTTACAAAGGATAAGATAGGCTTTTAAATGTTACTAGTCATGACATGCGATACCTTGATATTGGGTCAAGACTTCCTAATGTCAAACAACATCCAGGTGTGACTGGAATAAGAGGCCAAATGCTGATTGTAGGATCTGAAGGGGTATTTTACCTTCCAACTAAGGTGATAGATTTGTTTGCTGTAGGAAAACTTTCTCTCTGAAGAAAAATATCCTTAACAAATTTCTGAAGAAATGATTGTAATAGGAGAAAAAAACCCAACATTATACTGATGCGTATTTAAACAGAATTGTGTAAAGGAGTTCAGGTTTTATGACTTCTCATCATCATATATTGAATGGGGTAATCCTGCAAATCCTGGAAAAGAATAATCCAATGATCTAAAGTTGGTGATTGAAAGAGGAGGAGGAGTTACTTTCTATAATAAAATTCCCATCACCTGGATTTTTTTCTTTTATTAATCGCTAAATTCTTTGCAGGAAGAGTGGAAGGGGGGGAAAGAGAATGCCAGCATAACAAACACCTCTTTCTTTTTCTGAGAACTAAGGAATTTTTGTAGTTACAGTATCTAATGGGTATTTTTTTTCTGCTATAAGATTTTTGGGTCAATATGGCATGTTAATTTACATCTGTTAAATTTAAGTAATGAAAACTAGCTTATAGACAAATGAATGGCTAGAGCAATCCAAGCATGAATAATGGGGAACATGCATGAATGAAAATGCGGCACTTCATTGATATATTTAAAGTCATGATGTGAATGACCTCCTGTGAGACAGTACTTACAAGCAGAGAATCAATGACTTACTTGGTGACTCACTGTTAATGCATTTTTAATGGATACTGAGATGCATTTACTGACATGATAACATCATTTTCTGTGTGTTCAATGTTCCAGAATAAAAGATGAATCTTCTTCAAGTGATGAAGACCCTAGAGCTGCCAAACAAAACCTCGGGTCATTACAAACCAACTCAAGTCATCTCTCATTATTGTCTGGAATCAGTTACAAAAAAACACTTCGACTCACTTCTGACCAACTTGTGAGTTAATTTTACATCCTTGTCCTGAAACATCATTTCTAATACAACATGAACAATACTGTTATTCAGGCTTGCAAAGCTTGATCAGCTCTTATGTCTTGTATTTAATTCTCTCTCTCGTTATATTTTTCAACACCCCCCCCCCCCCCCCCTTTTCCCTTCTCTTTTCAGTATTAAGCATGAATTTTGTACCTTGCAGCAAGTGCTGGGGTTCAGAGATTGGGAGACATGGAATCCCATTTAGAAAAATACCAAAATTAAATTGCAAAATATGTATTTGTCACCTGAATAAGTGTACTGGAACCATGTGCTTTTTGTATTATGTATAATGTGTATATGTTAACCCACAGGCCTCTCTTCTCTGTTTTCTTTTTTCCTCCTCTCCTTTCCTTTCCCCTCATTTATAGGCAGTCACATTTTACATAAATACGGTTTTCTGTTAGTAGCTTCTGAAAGAGCTGCTTGCAGATTTACTATGAGGCCAGGCTATTAATTTCTTTGGAGCCAGTTTTCTTCCTCTGTGACAGAGTTGTTTTGACTAGTGGTGACAAAACTGTTACAGTTCTGTGTTCTGCACATTCCAATTTGATCTGGAAAAATGGCTACTTTAGGGAAATACTCTTTGTTGTCTTATCTACACCCAATTAATTTTCTGAAGGAAACCCACTCAAGGCGTACAGCATGAAACAGCCCGTCAGTCACTGCCTGAATACTTTTGTAAGAAATGTAGAATTTTTCCCAAGGGACAGATGGGATGTACTGGTAATTTTCTATAGCAAACAGAAAGCAAGGGTTACACAAATATATTGATACTTCTCAGATTTAGAAACCTTGCAGAAATCAGCTGAAGCTAAAACTACTTTCAGATTGGTTTCTTGATGAAACAGTGGATGAGACTCATCAGTTACCCATCAGTTGTTCTGTATTCTCAACTCCTTGTCACTTTTTAACTCACTGAACAGTTGCAGTGAAATATAACTAAGAAAAAGGGACAAAGTATTAAAGTCCTGCAGGTTTTGTGAAAATTAATAGTTAGGTCCACAAATAGAATCAAATCAGTAGTCTCTTGCCCAGTGTATCGCTGTGACACAGGAGACAGTGGGAGGGAAGAGCAGGGAAGTGGGAGACTTAAGGAAATTCAGTGGAGACAGAAGGGTAATAGGTCATATGGTATGAGAGGTGCGTTATTATAGGAAAGAGATGTAATACCACAGAACACAAATCCCCATATAAACACTTAATTAGAGTTCATGGAACTCCTTGTTACCCACATTTCTCTCTGTATATGTATCTATATTTCAGAATGGAAAACCCCTATAGGTAGTCCCTATTCTGTAATTTGTTATTGTTTATGTGACCTTTGGGGGACTTTTTTCTTTTTTTTTTTTTCTTTTTTAATTGCTGACTGTGAAACAGATTTTTTTGTTTGTTTGTTCTGTTCTGCTCTATAAATCGGTGTCTAATGTATACCACAGGGCAAACCTCTGCTCCTCTGCTATCATTATTTAGACAATAGCTCTGCTGAAAGCAATAAGATTCAGTGTGACCAAGGCAGTGATCATATGTGGCTTTGTGTTTGCACTGTGTCAGTTTCACATGCTCAGTTTGTTGATTATCTTGCTGATAATACCTTGCAGAAAAGCTTAAATCTGAAGAATGGCCCAAATGATGTGACCTTTAGTGTTACAACACAGTATCAAGGCACTTGCCGCTGCGAAGGCACGATTTACCTATGGAATTGGGATGATAAAGTTGTTATTTCTGATATTGATGGAACAATCACACGGTGAGTTCATGAACAGGGAGAGGCTTTATCTGCAAGGACAAGTTGTCCTTTAGACTAAAGGAAAAAGTAATTAACAGGGAATTTTGAGTCACAGAATTATCATATTCTAGTGTTTTGCATGTGTGGGGTGTGTGTTTGGTTTTTTTTATTTGGCTTTCAAACAATGCAGGAATCATTCGCTGAATTATTAATTTAATAAAGTCACATGCTATATGTGCCCATTGATTGTCACCTATTGGTGATAGTATTTACAGTAGTATTGGAGGACCTTCTGCAAAATCTTAACCTTTTTGCTGCATCACGCTTATGAAGTACACTGGCTACATTAAAAGGAAAAAACATGTGAATTCTGTTTTAAAAGGCGTTACTGGGGCATTCCAGTGAGAGGCATTATTATTTAGAAGGCAACACTTTAAAATCAATGTCAGAATTAGAATTTGATGGAAAGTTTCAGATTAGTGCTTTGGGTAAAACCCACAACTTTGGAGTGACCAAAATGATTCATTTACTTGCTGATTTTTATTTATTTATTTAACCCTGGGGAAGACAATTGTATGTGGAACATGGAAACACATAATAAAAATACAAGCATTGTCTTTTGACCTTTTAAAATGAAATGCTTAGATTTCTTTCAGAATCAATTTCTTTCAAAACCAAACCTAGCTATATCTAATTAGAAAAAAGAACAAGGAAAAGCAATTTCCAAGAGCAGTCTGGGGTGAATTAAAATCCTTGATTTAAACTGGAACTCTTTTCTTCCTTGTGATTTATCCATTGTAGGGCAAATGGTTTTTTTTGGTGCCCATATAAATTAATATGCCCCCCGCTTTGTTTTTCTTAAGCTTCAATAAAGTGAATGGGATCTATTCTTCTCTCTGCTGTTGAGGTGGCCAGGCAGTTATTGAATCACTTCACCTTACAATATCATTGCAAATCCATCCTAAGCCAGTGCCCGGTGTTTTCCTCTCTAAGATGCAAGATATTCACGGTGTGGGTTTCTTGCTGTGTATCTGCATAATGCTTAGTCAAGTGAGGTGCTCATTTGTTTGAATTTCTAGGTGTTATTATAGTGTAAATAATTTTCTTTCATGTAAAGAGGAAAATACATTGAAACCATAATACTTCATGCACGACCAACTTCCAGCTTTATGTGGAGAAGTTGGTTTGAAGTAAGCTAGAATGTGACACCTCATACTTGCAATTTCCCATAAACTTCCCTTATGGGTAGGTTTGGCTTATTTAGAAAACATTTAATGTAAACCTCAAAAAGCATGCTTATTACTGGCCAGCCTACTACACAGGTCTGATTGATAGCCTATATGCTGTAACTTCCATGTTAACTTATGGATCGTGAGTTTATTGTGAGTTATGAAGACAAATCCTGGGGCACAAGAGTAATCAAAACAATGTGGCCAAGGATGGACATGTGTCCTGGTTTTAGCTGGGATAGTTAGTTGTCTTCCTAGTAGCTGGTACAGTGCTATGATTCTGAGTTTGGTATGAGAAGAATGTTGATAACACTGATGTCAGCCTATCTCAAAAAAAAAAAAGGAGACTAAAATCACCTCCTCTTGATCATGATCAGTACCTTACAGAAAATCTTATTTTACTTTGCCGCTAGCCAAATAAGTTGGTGGGGTTTGTATTAGCCTCAACTGTTATTATAAGTATTGGGGTTTTTTTCAGTTCAGTTATATTGTTTTTCCTTTATTCAGGTCGGATACTTTAGGTCATATTTTGCCAACTCTTGGCAAAGACTGGACGCACCAAGGGATTGCAAAGTTGTACCATAAAGTGAGCCAGTGAGTATTCAGTAAATCTGTTCATGCATCTGTGGCTTGTTTGTTTATTCATTTGCACATAAAAATTAAAATTTCTCCAGGCTTGTCTTAACCTGTAAGGGTGACAATTTCATCAATACCGTATCACTTCAGTGGTGCTTAAACAGTGTAAACATCTGCTGTATGATATCCAGAGCAAAACCTGCTTTGTGGCATCAAAAGCAAAAGCCCCCTATCAATGAGTAGTGATTGCTCTTCCAACCATCCCAAGTGGACAGTTACAGTTAGTTCCAAAAACTGTAGTAATTTGAATGAGTTGTGCAGTTGCAGCACAGCTGGAACTCTTTTTGCTAACTGGGAGTTGCAGCAGTGTTAATTCATAAGATGCTAATACACCTTCCCTTCTCTCCTTGTTGATGAGATTGTAAAATGCATGAAGACTGTTTAGTTTAGGCTGGTCACTGTATGTGGAGTTCTTCTTGCCAAACTTGACTTACCTGGAGTCATGCAGGGATGGAATCTAAAACACATGGGATGAATCTGTTTGGGAGAGTTCCTCCCTTTCCAGTGAGTAGAAAAGGGAGTTCAGTGAAACAGCTTAGACTTGAACTATCTAAACATCAGGCTTCTAGTCAAGCAAGATAATCACACCCTTAAAGCGCAACACAATGTCTTATCTTGAGTAGAAACAGACCCATTTTGGATACTCACTGCTAATATTCTTGTTTTATTTGTTGTATAAATAACGATGAGCTTCAAAGACATCAACGGTGATATTTACTACTGATGATTATACAACTTATTTTGCTATTTCTGCATATAAATGTTTGTTGTTATTCCATTGTTAAATAGCAAAGTTAGGAAGGATCAGTCTTAAAATATTTTTGTGGCATTGGTTAATTTTGAGAGTAGGTGATAAGGAAGCATCACTTAAAGTGCAATTTAAAGGCATTGAAAGTCAGTAAGATGTATGCTGTGAAGAGCCTGAGGAACAGGCTTTTACCTGGCAACACCAGTGTGTGTGAGCTGCTATATTACAGCTCAGTAGTTGACCTGCACTGGTGCCTGTTGATCCACAGTAATAAAGACCTTTTGTGCCACTGTGGGTGGAAAGACCTGGATTCATCATGTTTACTTGTGGCTTGTACGCTCTGTGTAATTCATGGAGAAAGACAGGCATCTTCAAAAAGTAGCTCGATATACCTGAGATCTAATGATGTTTTGAAAAACTGTTTTTTCCATTACCTGTTGAAGAAATACTGGGCAACAGTATATCAGCTGTGCTTTAGGTCAGTTAATGTCATTAACTTGGAGAGTATCCTGGTATGGCCTAGAACTATGTATTCCAAAAAACCTGGGGATATTTCCTCTGATGAATATGAACAGGATAAAAACAATCAGACCATACCAACTCGTGTGGGGTGATGTGTGGGAATGCTTTTAGGTGAGCAAGGCTAGTGCAAGAGTACAGGTGTACTGTTGGTTCCCTGGATACATTTTGCAATGTAGTCAAGCCACTGTGCACACTGGAGGATCAAAGACTAAACATGGTGAGTTTTGTGATCAGCAATTGAGAGAAGAAAGGAAGTGAGGAGAAAAATTAATTGATGTCTGAATGGGATCAGATAAAGTATCTGATTTTAACTTTTACAAGGAGGATTACTGATTGCTGTCTGTTCAGGTTGATATTTCTGCTTTACACAGAAAATAAAATTGGTTTTCTTTTATTACATTAAATTCAGCCGTTCTTATATATTCAAATTACCATAAGTGTTTGAAAAGCCTCTGGTACATATCACAACTGTCCTTCTAGTTAATCTGATTTGTTCTGTGTACTAGGATTATGCTAAGGTTCGTTTATTGCTTTTTGTTTTACACAGATGATGAATTACAAATTACGGATGATGGAATCTAAATTATGCCAGAGAGACTTGTCTGTGCTTTTATTCTATATAGACATATGTGGTCACAGAAAAGACAGGACAGCCTGGGAATTCACACGCTGAGTAGTATTTAGTTCTGTGTATAACCTCTGCATTACATTTGGTGAAAAAGTTAATTAATTTTTTTAATTGCAGTTGTTATGTCTATGCCTGCCAGAATTGTCAATTGTTAGGACTTTGGTGGTCATAAACATAGAGGCGGAAAAGTAGATTTGAGTCATGTTGTTTTTCAAATTACCAAGTTAATTATGTAGTGGCTAGATATTAGAGCTGAACACCATATAAATGTTCAATAGTTAGATTTAATGACCGTGTGTGCACTGAATACAGTATTTCTTTATTTTATGAACAATAATTTCTTTATAGGACTTGCAAAGTAAATTGCTATTAAGTTGAACTAACATCATTGGACTCTGTTCTATCATGAACAGAACCAAGGGTAACCTGTGACTTCTGCTGAAACTTTTATTTCAGTGTCAAGTCAAAGATTACTTCTCATAGCATGTTTTGAAGTTCAGATTTGCTCCAACTTGAAGGAATATGTTACTGCTGCACAGACTAGTCTTTTTTTGCAGAGGTCCAAGAGGCAGGAATACAACACTATAAATGCAGCAAACGCTAATACACCATTGTCTGCTTTATGTCAGGTGCTTTCCTCTTAGCAGGTGTCATTTCAGTTAATTCTAGGGAGTATGGTTCCACTATGCAGGGACGGATAGAAAACCATAAGAAGTCATAAGTCATGAGAAGACCAGAGATAAATGAACCCTCTTTAGGTGTAAATCACTAACTGCAGGGGAGCTAGACAGATTTGAATTATCCAAGTTTCTGGCATAAATTTTTTTATTCCTTTTAAATTAGTCTAGCTTAAATGTAGGTCTGTTTAACAATCATGATTTGATTCATGTAAAATAAACCCACAAAACTATTAATGTCAAAATACCTGCTTTATTTTTACGGCAATTTCTTCTTTTATTTCTGTTCACAGAAATGGATATAAATTTTTGTATTGCTCAGCACGTGCTATTGGAATGGCAGACATGACCAGAGGATACTTGCACTGGGTCAATGAACGAGGAACTGTGCTGCCTCAAGGGCCAGTGTTGCTGAGTCCAAGCAGCTTATTCTCAGCTTTCCACAGGTAATGCAATTTCACTTTTATGCAGAAAGAAGAGAGGGTGGTGGAGGCTGAATTCTCAGCTTTTTTTTATGGGAGTGCTTGAAATCATTCATAATGTTTTTTTCTTACATATTGTTGCAAAATTTAATTAAGAAGAAATTTTGTTCGACCAAAATTGAATAGATAGTCATGTTACTTAGTTTATCTCTTAGACATGCTCCATATACATCTGTGTTCACTATTTACTGATAGGTACTGCCTGTTGACTTCATGTGTTTAACATGGTGTGTTAATATTTAGCTATGGGAAAAATGTTCACATACTAATAACAGTCACTCTTGTCTTGACTTGTAAGGTGTTCTAACTGGCATAAATATGTTTTTGTGGAAGAACATTACTTGGTGGGTTTTGAAGAAATTAATGTAAAAATGAAACGAACTTTTTACACTCCTGACTGCACTGTGGTATTCTGTGTGGTCAATGTGGTTCTTTCTAGGTGTTGAACTGTAATAAGTGAATAATAATGGCACAGATTATGAATATCATACCTTCTTCTTAATGCAGTGAAGTGTGTCAAGTGATTAATGAAAATATTTTAAGCTGTTAAAAGCTGCTGTGACAGGATATATTTCATTAGAATTTTTAATGGAAGGTTGTTCAGATGCTCTTCTGATTGAGTGACATGCTACAGGCTGTCTTACCAGTTGTGTTCTAAATATAAGAGACTGTGGAGGTATTACAGTGCACTTCTTTGATTAAATAATAAATGCAGTGAAAGGATAGTTACTGTTATCTTATACTCCTCATATCTAGAAATATATTTAAAGTGATACTCTTTTTGGTATCTTGTTTAGACTAAAGAATGCCCATCTTTCAGTGTGCAGTATTGTAACTGTTGTGATGTGTGGGCAATAAATGACTTCATTGTTATCCATAGATGTAATTATTGTGATTTTGAGGGCTATGAGATCAGGTGTATGGAGACTGAGGAAAGATGGTTTTATTCCTTTTCAGCACATTCTCAAACATTGATTTATACATGGAGCTGCTGTTCCAAAGGGCTGTATTACTCCTATGAAGCTTCTATACTATTTGCATCTTCCTTGACATATGTGTTGGTGCTAGGATGTGGGATTCTGAGCTTCTTAAGGGCTTTTGTGTCATGCTGGCATCTTCCTATGTTATGGGAACTCCAGACTCTGCCACCTGTTCAGCCTCCTTGCCAAGAGAAGCTGTTGTGAAAGGGCTTTTGCCCAGGGATGAGAACTCCGTTCATTAACGAATTCTGTGTTCTGTAAGGAGCAACTGAAGAGAAATAGAAGATTCCTTTTTTCCTTAACTTCTGCTAATTAGCAGTGATGGAGGACCCTGGCTGTAGAAGTATTTTAACAGGCTGAGGTGCTTATAGCACATATGGTAACTGCAATCCTTTTAATTAAAAAACAACAAAAAAACAAACAAACAAAAAAACCCCACTATACACAGTGAAGGCTAATATAATCTGTGAATCATTCTGAAGTTCTTAGGAAGCAGTTTACTTGATGACAACTTATGTTTCATAAGTCTTTATTTAGCAGCTACTCCCTGTAATCAACCATCCTTGCTCAGTAGCCATCTTTACAACATAGGTTTCAGTAGAAGTTCCCTTGTTTCAGAGGATTTATTTACTGTGCCCATTATGTAAGCTTAGGAATGCTATTTTGTCTTCATGGGCAATGTGATTTCCAAATGAAGATTTGTTGGAGAAGGGTGGGGACTCTATAGGAGTATCCAGTTAGGTGAAAAATATTGAATAAAGAAAATAAAATGGTTTGTGCTGTATTTCATGTGTACTTATTCAGCCTCCCTTTTTTATCATTTCAGGGAGGTGATAGAAAAGAAGCCAGAAAAATTTAAAGTTCAGTGCTTGACAGACATAAAAAATTTGTTTTATCCTAACACAGAACCCTTTTATGCTGCTTTTGGAAACAGACCTGCTGTAAGTAATAGCTGAATTTATTTCTATTGAGAACAGAAAAGTTGCTGTTATTTCATAGTTCTGTTGCATCAGAACCTAGAAGCTTTAAATGTGAGTTAAGTATATTTTATTAGGCCCTGTACAAAGGAAAATGTAAAGATTCTTCCTCAAAGACCTCACAACGTAGGATGAAAACAGAGATGGAAGAGCAGCAAAGTAACTATATTATATCTGCATAAGTTAGCATAACAGTAAATACTGGTTGAAATCCTAACTATGTAAAAAATCCTTAAGCTTGTGTGAAAACACTGATCTCTCTTTACTCCACACTGATACAGTGTCATTGAGATACCTCTGGACAGACAGAAAATCTTTTGGATGAATAGAGGTGGAACTTAGACTTCAAACTCTAAGTACAGTCAAAAGAACTTGGATGTCCCACTGAAATCAAAAGGTTCCACTTTGCAGGGAAAGTGATACGTTATGTGACACAGAGCAGGGGAGACAGGTATCTGTCACCCATTTGAAGGCTGTATAATTGGGCTATAGGCTTTTCTTACTCCTGTCCTAGCCCAAAGAATACCTTTATGCAACCAGGAAAGGAGACAGTCTCAGGGGCTATGGCAGAGACAGGGACCCTGGCATGTGATTATCCCTTCTTTTAAATTGTTAGCATGATCCAAGAGATTGTTTTGACACAGGCAGCTAGCAGTCTTCCAGGCAATTTCTGGATATGGTTGCTGTGTTAGCTTGTGGAATAGACTCCTCCCAATGGGCATCTGCTAGAGCCATATTGGGGGTGTGTGTGTTATGTGGGGCTGTGGGGGATTGTTTTTTGTTGTGGTTTGGGTTTTGAGGGCAGGGGTATAGAGAGTTTAATAATACGGATACAATGTCAAGGGACTTTCGTGTCTGAGAACGGGCGCTCACACCGTTCAGTTTACTAGTGTAGATATCATTATAGGTGCTTAAGGAAGGACAGAGGCTTTGTTTCACTCCTCCAGATCTTTGAAAGCATCCCACTTCCAGAAGGGGATATGTAGAAAACTTCCTTCTTTAGATGTTTACAGTTTCACTGGGCACCTAAGTTTAGATGCTAACTAAACTAGACAGATGAGCCCCTTATTTGTGCCCAGGAGCCCCACAGAGCGTTCAGTACTTCTTCCAGCTCTGTATTGGCAGGTGCTATTTCCTGTAGAAACTGGTGTGTAGTATAGTAACATGTAACAAGAAACCTGGTAACACCAGGAGTGTGGAGTTTATGGGTAAGGACCATTGGCATGCAGCTTGGGTGTATCCACCCTGTTTTGGAAGCTAAGCCCGCTTAACTGTATGTCTGTATGCTGGCTATGCCATTCGGTCTGAAGAGAATGGTCCTTGACCATTCATATTTCCTAATATGATTAGCAAGAGAACGCTTTGGTTGGTTACCTCTTTCTTTAGTTGGTGCAGAGAAATGGGACATGCCTGGAGAGTAATTCAGGTGCTAGATGGCCATCTTTCTCCACTGACTCCAGGAGAGCTAAAGGCTTCCAACTGAAGTGCCTGAGGACCATGGATTCCAGCCCTAGCCGCTCAGCGCTGTAAGAGCTGAGATACGTTCACTAGCAGAAACATTCATAGTTGGGGAAATTATCAGTATGAATGTGGACACTGGCCATTGCCAGTGTGAATATGAACAGAGACTGGGCAATTCAGATGCCTAAACGTTGGACAGAGGTGCCTGGCAAGGTATTTTGGCACTGAAAACATGGATGCTGGTAGCTACATTTGAGAGGATTCAGCAAGCCTTTCTGACGGGACTTTGTTTCTACGTTTGTCTCATATTTTTGTTAGGGTTGCTGACATTTATGAGCAGAAACTTTTTCAGCTTCATCTTTTAGCAAATTACATTTTTAAAAGCATTATGTCAGAGGGGACAGGAGGACCTCACTGTCCATTTGCTATATTAAGTTGTTATATGGAGCTTAATTTCCATTATCAAGGTACCTTTAGACATATAGTTCTGAAATAACTTTTTGTGGTTTTGTATTATGGATGATGTCTGTCTCTGGTTCCATTTTTTTGAACCTCAGGGAAATAAAATAAAATCCTTATTTTCATGCATACTTCAATGAAATTTCAAGGATAGCAGTAAGTTAATATTTCTAAAGGAATTGCAGGCAACTCCTCTCTTGTTTGAGTGCAGTCTTCAGGTGTGAGCTGTGCTTTTGTGAAGATCAGGATCATTACTTTCTCAATTTTCTGCACTGCTTGTTTTGTTTTGTTTTGGTTTTTTTTTTCCCAGAACAAACTCAGTGAAATTTCAGTACTTGTGGATGTTGCAAACATGTAGATAGTGCATGGACTGCCAGGATGCGGAATTCTTGAAGTGACTGCTGTTCACTTTTGTTCAGTTACTTAATTTTTTTTGAACAGTATTTACAATATAGAGATAAAAATAATCTTTATTTTTTCATTAACATTCCAATCTCACCACTTCAGCTTTTAAACCCATGATTTCTGTTAGTAAAATGGAAGCTTGTTTTTGCTCTGATCTTCTGGGAGTTATTTTCATCTTTGCTTTTGTCAAGATTTTCTTCAGATCAAAACTTACTCATTGCTATCCTTAACAATTTGAATTTCTTAGAAGACATTCTTAATTCATACTTATAGTTGTACTTCCCAGAGTTGCATCTGCATTATCTGCCAGGGCTCACTGCTGCTATTTTGGCATATACTTCTTGCTTTCCTTTCTTTCCTTGTTGCTCTGACATGGAGTCAATATATGGATATGGCACAAATCCGGACTCGGGAGCTAAGAGATATTTCCAGAGGTTTTAATGTAGACACAGTTGTTATGACTTCCTTTTGTGACCTTGTCTTTACAAACTAATCACTATTTTAAGTGTCAGTTAAGTTTTAACCTCTGTACACTGTTGCAAGATAGTCGGTGCAACACACTCAGGGAATTAAATATTCTCTGAAAGAAAAATGAAAGTCCAAATGCTTTTACTCTAAGTATCATTAGTTTTTTATTGAATGTTATTTTTGTGTCAAGGGAAGTTACTGAAAAAATGAACATGATTTTGATCAATACTATAAACTGAAGTGGCAAACTCCTTACCTAGATGCAAATTGTCTGTTTCATGAGCATTTTGTTAGACTGACATTGTTTGTAACATAATGGGGAATAACTAGGTAATCTTAGTACCAATACTGTGCAAATACATTCTTCTGTTTAATATATTCCAGCAAGAATAAACATTATTGTGCAAAGGCAGAATCATTATTTTTCTTTTCTTTTTTTCTTTTTTTTTTTTCCCCTCTTCTTCTGTTTAGGATGTTTATTCATACAAACAGGTGGGGGTTTCTTTAAACAGGATATTTACAGTTAATCCCAAAGGAGAGCTTATACAAGAGCATGCAAAGACAAACATCTCATCGTAAGTAATCTATTATCTCTGACACCTTATAGACTCAATTAATTTGCTGTTCTAATTTATGACTCAAGTTGCCCAAAGATGCATTTGATTTTCCTAATGAGAGATTCCTTAGGATATTTCAAATAAAACACAAAAAATTTAGAATAAAATACAGACTTTCCACTTTCTTTCAGTTAAACTGGCAAAAAAAACTGACAAAAAAAGAAATTGTTTAGTCTTTAGTTTAATATATTCCATCTACTTTAATCATGTAAAGGAATTATCAGTGTACAATCTAGTCTGCATTAAAATGAGACTAGCTAGTTTCCTGAAGCCATCTGCCTTTTCATGGCCTTTTCAAAATTTCTTCTTCCTAGAGCTCCTATATAGAAAAGCCAGGAAAAAAAATCTGAAGATAGGGCTGAGGGCTTCCAGCAAGATGCTTAGGCAGTGTAGCACCTAACACTGAATGGAAATGGCCTTGAGTAATATTAAGAGTGTCCTTAATTGAAGGGGAGCCATATGTGTATAAAATACGAATAATTGATTGAGCAGGGAGCTGCTTGAGCCAAGCTGGACAGAAATGGAGAAGCAAAATATGGGGCTTGAATATTTTAGCAGGTGATCTGGGCAGAAAATGGCATCTGTTTCCTACTAAGTAAGTATTGGCGCTTAGAATGAAAGGATTTCTTATCTGAACTGTGAATCCTTTCTGGAAGCTAGGCACCAAAATCAAGTTTAGTTTTATTCGTTTGAGGAGGGTGACTTGTCTGTGTAAGAGTAGCTATGGTTCAGTAGTTGAGGACTTAGAAAAATTCAAGTAAGAAGATCTGAAGTGGTTCAGCATTCTTTTTATTTGTTTATTTTCCAGCTATGTCAGACTATGTGAAGTGGTAGATCACATTTTCCCTTTGCTGAAAAGAAGCCATTCTTCAGATTTCCCTTGTTCTGATACCTACAGTCAGTTCACCTACTGGAGAGAACCTCTACCGCCTTTTGAAACTCAGGATGTGCATCCAGCCTCATCTTAACTGCATCTCCAAACCTTTGGCCTCAGCTCAAAGAATGAGTTAGGTTGTATCGCAAGGACACCACTTGGCTTTTGCTGTTGGCAGTTCAGCTGGAATCTGTGATGTTGTGAGCATTGTATTTTTTTGCTGTGAGCAAATTTAGAAATGATTTTCAAACTTAGTCACGTTTCCAGATGACAAGGAGGAGTCTTACTAGGAACAGGAGTTGCGTTTTTAGCTCTTCACCCAGCTCCTCAAACTGTGCCATACATTTCCATTATTCAAGGTCAAATAAAAGTGGAGTGATGTTGGAGTTGCAGTTAAACATGCCATAAGATTGTAAAGTGGTTCTGTATCTTTTCTGCATCACTAAAGTAATCTTTCATCTTATCAGGACCCCCTGCAAGTAAGGGAGCTGAAGGTGCTCGCCATTCATGACATCATCTGGTGACACGGACAGGGATTGCAATCCATATGTCAAAATTCCTTTCTCTGAAGGAGCAAATGATTTTTCCTCTTTCCCCTTCCTTGACCAACAACTGTTTGTTTAAGAGTTAATTACTGGTCTAGACCCTCAGCTGTTGTAAATCAGTGTAGCTATCAAAGTCAATTGAACTGTGTTGATTTATTCCAGCCTGTTGTTTTGATGTGGTAACACTTTTCTGAGGAAATAAATGATGAGTAATCTAAATAGAAAGCAAATGAAATAAGACGGCCAGATTCTGGCAGTCTTTCTCAATTTGAGAAGTACCATGCATCAAGGATAGCTATTTGGATTAAGGTAAGTGTGCAAGTTGAAAATACAGGCTACAGTATGTAGTGCCCATTTACTGAAGTCAGTGATTTTCAGGAAAGACATCTTACCCACAGAATGTGCTGAGTTTCAAGATTGTTACTGAGCCAAGAACACTGAGGATTTTGTCAAAACGGAGTAGTTTTATTTTGGCGAAAATGTGAACTTTGATGCTGGTGAATGATGCATCTCAGGTTTTTACTGTATGGATTTTTTTTGGTTTTGTGTCATAAAGAATGGATACTTCTAGTGCAATTTACTCTCCTCCAAGATAATGAAATCTCCTCTTTCATCTCTTTTTTTTTTTTCCTTATTTGTCCAGACACAAGCTGTAGATGCTGTTTTTGCTACCTGCTTGTGACAGCCTTAAGACTTAACTGTGCATGCTAAAAGCAATACTGCAGATCAGTTGATAATGTTTTCCAAATGGTCTGCCTTTACACAATGCGGTACTTTACTTAAAAAGTAGACATCAAGAGACCATATGCCAAATGATTCTCAAATGTGCTTGTAGCTAGGAAAAAAACCTTTTTTTTTTTTTTTTTTCTTTTAAAATATATTTTAAAGTCTAATTGTTCTCTGAAACACTGAAAATGGCATCATGGGATTCCATGTATATTGTATTTCAATATGGCTAAAACAGTGGTTCACAAGCTGTGGTCTCTGCCAGCTTGTGATCTGTGGGGCTATGGTACATGTTTTGCAGCTGCTTTGTAGTATTTTCAGTTAAGAGTTTAATAATAGGAAGGCAGAGTGGTCCAGGAGAAATTTTAAGATGTGATTGTGGTTAGTTAGCACCCCAAAAGTTTGGGAACAGCTGCTTTGTTTCACACTTGTTCTATTTTAATATATTCTGGTTTTGCATGTCAAGAGTGATAGCAACGTAGGTAGGATACTAATTCTGTAAGTAGAGGTTTTCTAACTTTTAGTGCCGCGGACCTTATCTGTGATGTCAGGGGGCCAATTTATGATTTATCTGTGCCTTCAATAGTAATGAATATAAGTGCAATCCTTTATCCAGCTGCAGTGTGCAGTGGTGAGTCCTCCGTAAGTCTTCCTTTTCACATGAGCATTGCTGCTTTGGGCAAGGTGCATGCCCACTTTGGAGATACCAGGATTAGACAAAGAGGAAGGAATTCATGTTTAACAACCCAGACTGATTATGCTCTCTTGAAAGTTTAAAGAAAATGCATATATCTTTTTACTTAAAGATGGAAGAAATGTGGTATGGATTTTCTGAAAGACAATCAGTGGGCTTTGCAGGTTGCCAAGCTGAGATGGTTGCATCTCTAAATATAGCCACACCTTAAGTATATACTTGTTATTAATAATTGAATAAATGGATGAATATGCTAACTGCATCCTATTTAAATTCAGTTTTGGTAAAGGCCTATTTCAGTCCATTTTTTATGCAGAATAAAACCAAACCAACCCTTCTCTTCAGTAAGAGGCTGTCAGTTTTGTGGGTTTTATCCTTAACAGTAGTTAAGATCTCTTTTCCTAAGGTACCACACACAGTAGCTTCTACCAGAAAAGATGGTCCCTGAAAGTTCTCCACAATTAAAGACTGTGATGTATTTATTTATAACTTAATAAATAGCTAATCCGGGGTTCTTTGTGCTGTTAGTATTTCAAACTAAATGATAGCGTGAATGAGTGGTCATTTTAATTCTGTCAGATTTGTAGGTGTAGTGCAGCACTGGTACAGGTAACCCTGAGATGCTGCGGAATCTCCGTCCCAGAGTTTTTCAAGACGGTTAAACAGTTATGGCTGACTTGATCTAGTGTTGGCAATCATCTCCTTCAAGCATGAAGTTGGACTGGATGACCTCCAGGGGTCCCTTCTGACCAGTGTTTCTGTGGTTCTGTGAAGTTAAACGCCTTACTTCTGACATACTGTATACGCCTTTGTATCTGAAAGTTGAGATATAGCTGAAAAGTGAAATCAGTTTCTAAAACTAATGTTTATCAAATTTACTTACAGAAAAGACTTATAAAAATCAAAATTTTAGCCTGCTAGAAACATCACCATACTTTTTCAGAGAGTATAAGGCATTTTGATTTGGTAGCTGAGCAATTTTATGCATAATATTTGAACTGCTTTGCTAATTCATGTAGAAGAAAAAGGGATGGTTTAACAAATTTCTACTCTTTCTGTGAAAGAAAAAAATTCAACCTTGCTTGCAGTGTAACGCTGGTTTCTGTTACAGAAAGAATACTTGGCTAACATAAATATGCAGACACATTAAATCACACTAGATTCTATTTATACAATACACATAAACTAGAATATGCATCAGTGAGGAGTGACTAATGTTTATTTTCTTGAAGCTGATGACCGTACTGCTCCAGCTGTGTCATGTGAGGGAAAGAATACCATATTTGTTGCATTAGTTACATTGAAGATAAAATGTTACTGCTGTAATTTGGGGAGGGAGGAGAAAGAGGGTATTGGGTATTTTTTATTTGTAGATATGGATTATTGTTTCAAAGCCTATTTGTATACAGTATTTACTCTGTATATGTATGTACTACTGCAATGATGAAAATAATTTTAACACCTCATTTTGATCTGCTGAATGCAACAAGGGTAGAAATATATATTGTAATAAAGGCAAATACAATTTTTTTCTGACTTCTGTTTTTCTATATGCTTGGATAATGGCAGAGTGCTTTTGCAGAACTGCTGAAACTTTGTAAAGTGTGGCTTTTGTAGCTCCAGTCTCAACTGCCTGTCTCTTATCGGGGCTATCTGGTGTAACTTCCAGCACTTGCAAAATTTTTGCTGTTCAGCTACAGTGTTTGACCCAGAGCTTTTTCAAAGGTAAAGAGTTTATTGAGGGAGATGGGGCCAGGACCTGGGCTCTGCCTGTTTTTGGGGCATGGGAACAGCACCTCAGAGCCAAAAGCAACCAGATGGGAACTGGAGCAAATTGGACCAGTCAGGAATCCTACCCCACCCCAGCATTTTTTTTTGAATCTTCCTTTTGTCTAATTCCTAGTATGACCTAAGGAAAAACTAGTCATCTGTTTTGAATGGGAGTGTTGTCATTCATGGCAGTGAGACCAGATAGCTGCCCTTTTTTTTCCCTTTTTTTTTTTTTTTTTTTCTTCTTTTGTCTTTTCTCCTCTGCTTTGACATTGGTCCTTCTGCTGATGAGAAGCAAATACCCTTTCCTCCTGTCCCTGAGAACACAGTGCTGCCTTTTGCTCCCTCTGCCGGGTTTGCTGAGCAAACTAACTGCAGCAGTAGCGATACTGCCAGGCTTGTGTTAGTTGGTATGAAAACAAAGATGTTTGGGGTTGATAAGGCTCTGCGGCAGCTCAAGTTCTGTGTTAAAATTACAAGAGCAGCCGTATTTCGGCAGTCTGCAGTCACTGCTTCTTCAATCTTCTCTATTTTCTGTATGTCTCTGGCTTCTATAAACATTTACACTGGAGCTCTGGAGACAGGCTTTGAAATGAAGGTGCCTTTTTAATTAAAAAGTCAGAGAAATGGTGCTTTTGCATCAGCAAACCAAACTTTATAAGGACATATTCATTGCTCCTGGAATATCTTATTAACGCTAGAGGTAGAAAAGTCTGAGGGAGAGAACCCTCTGAGAAGCAAAGACCGTAAAGCTGTTGAGTTTTGGGTTTTTTTTGATGCTGTAGGGAATATTCCCAGAATGCTACATTAATTTTTTTCCTTGTAGATAAATACTCTTAATTCAATATGCACTGCAGATACGATCAAGTACCTCAGGATAGTTCCGTCACTGCAAGAGGCAGAAGACCGTTGGTGCAAAGAGCTAGTGCCTAAAAATATAACTAATATAACTTTCAACTCTTCCGCGACTGCATAAAAAGGTGGAGCCTGGAGGTTGGTTTTTTGTTTGGTTGGTTTCATAAAAGTCCAGCAAAGGACAGTGGTGAAGGGAGTATACTCACAGTGCCACAACCTCAGGAAGTCCTAGCTCTTTTGCTTGCAGTAAAATCCAGCCCCTCATTTTGTTCTATAGCATGTTGGAGATAGGCAAGGAAAGGGCTAGTTGTGAATGAGAGATGAGAGACTGGCTCAAAGAAAACCCAGCAGTGGTGCAAAGGAATTACAGTTGCTGGATGCTTTGGGGAAGAGATCCTCATCAAGACCTTTCCAGCCATTGGGATGTGAGGGAGAAAAATAAAGTCAAGATAAGAAAGAAGTTTTCTGCTAGGAGGAACTAGAGAAGGGGAACAAAAACTGAACAAGCGGCCAAAAAGCAGCTGCTTGTTTCCACCCCCATGCTGAATGTAGGTGGTGCCAGGTCAGGCGGCGAGCTCTGCGTTTTGCCTCTCAAGCAGTCTTGCCTGAAATCCTGCCTGTCTGCATGGCACAGAAGAGGCAAGAAGGCCATTTTGGCTTCATTTGCCAAACAGGAGAGAGTAACATTGACCAAAATGAAATCTATGCTTAAGTGTCCAAGGGGTACTGCTAGCAGCAAAATAAAGTTGCAACTACAGCTAAATTTTAAGTTTCGGTAAGGACTAGGGCTTCTTTATTTTTTCATGAACTTGGTAAACAAAGAGCTTTCATCTGCAGCATATAGACTTTTGTAGTACTATGCTTGTATCCTTTTAATAAGGCTTGCTTTGGAAAATAAATACAGGCATAATCTGTCAGCCTATTTAAGCGTGTGCTTAAGTCACCCCTCCCTGCACTGAAATTTATGCATATTCTTAAGCACTTTGCTGAATTAAGCCAACTAATGCCAAGAAAACTGTACTGGGGAGATACAGTTTCTGAGCTGAAGAATTGATCTGGCTTTTCTAATGGTTACCCTTGGACCGGTTTTTAGCCTCCAGCACTGTCAGGTGTTCTGCCTGCTGCCAGCAATCTATTTATTGATACAGGAAATCCATTTTGCCTTGCCTTGCTTTTAATGAGTTTTGCAAGCAAGTGGCCCCTTCCTGTGACTCATTCTGTGTTTTCTGAGCGGGAGATTGTGGTTTTAAGTTTCACGTTGGAAAGTAACCGCTGTGTCTGCTTTCCTTGTCTGCTGGAATCTCAACAAGAGGAATACATTTTGGAACAAAGAAATGTAAATGGAGTAGAACAGTTCCCGTTTCTCTTCAAAATTGTATAAACATCCTTCTTTTCAGGACAGTTAAAAAGACTAGTGCAAAGTGAAAATAGGTCGTGTTTTAAAACAACAGCTTTATCTTAGAACATTGCTGTTAACACAGGCAAAAAAGACATTTTCCCTGATATCTCAGTATGTGTTGGTCCTTTGATTTATAGCCAATAAATATCCAAAAATTAAACAGCGGAGGCCTTTCTCTGATCTTACTGACACAGGAGCAGCTCCATTAGCATCTGGATGGCTGCTCAGACATGCACAGCTACAAACCGCAATCTGAAGCGTGAATAGCAAGCGCTACAGATTTCCATCCAATTCCTAATCCTTCTCATCCCTTTAGGATACTGGAGGCAAAGAGGTAGGGGATGTGGATGTATTTGTTTCTGACTTTCACCAAAAATATGGCGGCGGAAGGAGAGAATCCTCTGCAAGCTTGGACCGTTAGCACTGAAAACTTAAATTTACGTTAAAAGCAGCCACAAATACATCAAAACCAGTGGCCGGGACAGTTTCCATTCCCCATTGCTAGATACAACTATTTATATTTCAGGCTCAGTGGCTATGTCTGTACAGATAAATGGCTGCTCAGTGAAGGGCAGGGACCGTTCTTTGGCCCCCTTGCCAACTGGCACGCTTTGACGATCGTCCAGCTGCCTGCCTGCCAAGCCGTGGCTATCGCTGGCCTCTGCTGACCCCGAGATGGTGCCTGGGCATCGCCTGGAGGAGCACTGCCTGCCCTGGCCAGGGTCGTGCCGGGGACCGTGCTAGCAGCGTACTGGATAGGCGATTGCGTGCCAGAGCCTGGGCTCGCGCCCTGCCGGTTTGTTGATGTGTCCACGCTGTCCCTGGGAAGAGCCGGGTCTGACTCTTGGGTTTGGGCTGTAGCTCCTTTTCCCACGTGCGTCCCAGCTGGCCGGATAATGAGATATTGGGACCTGTCCTTCCAGAGGCTTTGGGATGAGCTGGGCTCTTCCCATGGGCTTGAGGAGGTGCTTCAGTTCTTCTGTAGTTCAGTCAGATCTCAAGAGGAGGCACTATCGGTCCTGAACTGCTTTCACCTCTGTCTAGTGTAAGCCTGTGCAATACTGAAGCATGTCAGGGAGGCTGAGATCATCCCTGCAGTTCCGAAAAAGCCAGAAAAATCTAAAATCTCTGCTAGCACAGGCTTCTTAGAGACAAAGTGTGGATGAGGATGTACAGAAAATCATGCCTGAGAGCAAATATGCATGTTGGGAAAGCAGGAATTCAACAGATCACGTTAAAAACGTGACCTTTTGGTTACCCATCCCAAGTTCAAGCTGGCAGAGACAACAATTGGAAGGAAAAATTGTGAGGCTCAGAAACTGAAGCAGCTTTATTGGGAATATACTGAGAGGAAAGAAAGAGGGAGACCCAATATTGTTATAGTCACTTTCCTGCAGGGACCCAGATATTGTGCAGAAATGCAACGCCCCGTATTGTGGACTTTGTTTCTGATCCATGTGCTGTGTGAATGGAAATAACATGAGAAATGTCTTTATTTCTCAAAGTATGATGGACTGGGGTGGGTGGGGTTTTTTTTTTTGGGGGGTGGTGGTGGTGTTTTGTGTCAGTAACAGATCGTATTTGAGATACGGTGACTTAGGGAGCAGTTCAGCCGTTCACACCCACGTTGCTTTCTAATGCACTCTCTGCACAACCTGAGAGCCTGCACAAGGATTACACCTCCCTGCATGGCTCGTTTCTTCTCTTGCCCTGGACTGCTCCTCTGAATGTATCACTGGCATGAAATCGCTTCCATTTTCTCTCGACCTAGTAAATACTTGTAAACCAAGGCTGTGGTTTCATGGGGGGCTGATCCGATGATCTACCAGTTTGTTACTGCCTAAAGGAAAAAGTCACTCTCCCTGTCTTCTCCTTTGCTCTTCCTGATTCTCCACCCCTACCCCCTCGCTGTATTCCCAGGATAGTTTTGTGCTGCATTAGTGAGTTAAATGGGCTCAGAGGGAAGTAAGACCTTATGCTTTTGTCTATGTCCCATGAACCTGCAACCTACATTTTACTATGTCCATCTCCATCCTACATCCGACCTTTTTATTCTTATAGTAATCGTCATATAATTGCAGGCAGACCTTATAAAGTGACATGCCTGGTGTCTATCAGTGAACTTGAGAGCATGGACATAACCACATCCAGATGAGACCGTGAGTGGTGACATACCACAAGTAAAGAAATTGCAGGATCAAATCCACCTGCCCAAGATGGAAGGACTGATGGGGGAGCAAAAACCTGGTCCCAACTCAGGAACAGGATCCAGCCTGTGCCCTGACACAGACATCTTCTGTTGGCTGAGGTGAATCCTTAAGTGTGCTTTCTGCCTCAGTTCTTCATGCAGAAGACAGGGATGATGGCAGTTCCTCTGTCCCGGGCATGGTCCGAGGACAAGGCATTAATGCCTATGAGGTGCTGCAATATTAAACTGAGGGGTTATGTGAGAAAGGTATTTGAACCACAAGTAGCTCATCTTCTGAACACCTGACAGTCAAGTTTTGACCTTCCTGGCCCATGAGAGAGGGAAGAATACTGTCTCCATTTAACATCAGGAAACAAAAGGTCTTGGTAGCTTTAGTAACTTCAGCTTCAATTTCCTGAGTCCGTTGTCAGGGTCCCAGGTACTGTGTCAGCCTCCCGTCTGTTCAGAACAAGGATTGAGAAGAAGAGGGGAGCTCAGGGCAGACCCTAATTTGTCAAGTAAAAAGCTTCTGGCCTTCAAACTCACAAAGTGTCACCGCTTTGCTAATGGCTTCTGGTACTGTGGTGGTCTCTAGGATGTCTCATCGTGATCCCTGCACTAAGAGACCCAAGAGACAGCCACCTACCAGAAGAACCCAGAAAACTGATACTGCAAGTATAAGGCTATTTGGATTTGCAAGAAATGGGCAGAGCGTTAGGGTGGATGTAGAAACACCAAATTGGCGTCATCGTAACAGTGAGTAGTATATACTAGGGCATCCTGGCTTTTGTGGGCTAAGTCCAAACATCTAGGAGATCTGTTCTTGGGGTCACTGCGTAATGTTTGTTTGCTTGCCGGTTATGTCCCAGCTAATTTTGCAATGCGAGTCTAAATCCTTCAACCGCACATCCAATTTGTAATTTAAGCCTGCATAATTTTATCTCTGCTTGCTTACACTCACTGTCTCCTGGTTTACACAGGCCATTGCTGGTTTCTGTAAGAATTGCTGCATTGATTGATATGCGAAACAGGAAGGTAGGATGTTTTAATGTGGAACAGTATTTAGAGAGATGCAGCATCTGCGTCTAAAGTGAGAGATAGTTACAGGGTTAGACAAGTAGGCCATCAATTATAGGAGACTGAGGTTAGGACCATCTGGCTGTTTGAAGCAACACCAGGTGTTAGCAGAAGCAAATTTCCTGTGTTGCAACATAGGAGGAGGGCGGCAGGCGAGAAGCAGCCCTCCAGAGCGAATCTCAGCCACGAAGCAGGCCGCTTCTCATTTCCTTTTTTTAGTGCTGTCTTGTGGGAAAAAAATCACTCGAAGAGCCTGACGCACCTGTGTCTCCTGCTCGCTGCCTCCCGGGGCTGCTCGGGGGGGAAGTCCTCAGCCGGGGATGGGGACCCCCTCCTGCGAGGAGGGCAGCGCAGGACTTGTACCCGCGCCGCCGGCTCAGCCAGCTCTTGGCTGTCAGTCCCAGCTGCCTCCTGACCCTCGCCCAGGGACCTGAGCACCACCGCCCTGGGCCGTGTAGCCAGCGCCCGTGGTCCTCTCGAGGCCCTCCGTGCTGCCCGACCCACGGCACGAGGTGTCTCCAGCCACGTGCAGCCCTGCCTCGGTTTCCCTCCCCAGCCCGAGCTGTCTCCGCCAGCCAAGGGAGAGGCAGCCGAGGGTGGGCTGGCTGCTGGTGGAGAGGGTCAAGAGCTGCAGAGAGGTGACCGTCACCCACAGTCTGCTCGGCAGAGGAGCATGCACTTACAGGCATTTTCAGTCGTTCAGGGCTACTGGGCAATATTTTTAAATAGTGACTGGCTTGGTATACGCAAAGAAAATTGCTGCCTTACCCACCTGTGCATTGTTAAACCTGAACAAGCCTCTCGCGTGGTTATGCCGCTTCAAATTTTCTCATGTAAACTTGACAATACTTTATTATTATAATTTACATTAAAAAGGGGAATAAACCATAATGCTGAATAAATAAGTCAGGAAACAATCACATCTCCCACTAAAGTTGTTCTTACTGTACTAAACTATGAGTGTAGAAAGACTTGATGGAGGCTTTGGCAAGAGGGAATTTCCAAGGCGGTTGCTCCCAGCAAGACCCCCAGCTCGACAGTGTCCTTTCACAACAAGCAGGCAAGAGGTTAAAAATTAGGAAAATGTAATCTCAGTAACTAGCAGCAGAACCTTAGATCGTTTTTTCCTAGTTTATTTTTTCTATCAGTGAGAAACAGCCCTCACAGGTTTGTTTGAAACTTTAATTATTATACTTTAATTATCTGGTGACGGAGGGAAAAGCCTTTGATTTGGTTATAAATGCCGAACTTACATGAATTCCTCAATAAAACACTTCATTTTGGGAACACAGCAAAGGTTGCTAAGTGACAGTGATGCAGTTCTGTATCAGAGCACTTCCAAACCTCTACTGCCGAGAGGAAAATGAAATAGCTGGGGGTACCGCTCTGTAGGCAGGGTGGGGAGACTAAAGGGCTCTGGCTCATAAGCAAGTCTGTGCCTATATATTTTTAGCTACCTATTAAGTGCAGGCTGGTTTTCAGAAGCTCTGAGCACTTATGACATCCACTGAATAATGGGAACTGTGAGGTGTCCGGGTCACTGCTATCCAGGTACTCTTGTGAAAGGAGATAATAGGGTCTTAGCTCCAGCTGGATTTGAAAACATCGGCTATTATGCAAATCAGAAGGGCTCACACCATTCATTAAAATGCAGCAAGATGGGTCTTTACCCAGCGATAACACTTCCAAAATGTGCCGGTGACAAACATGGAGGTAGAGTTTGGGCTAATGTAAATTTCTAAACATTGCCTTTGAAGTGAGAGTGTTCGGTGGGGAATACCGCAGATAATAGCAAAAACCATTCCTGAAAATAATGCTCTGATTGCAATTCTTAATTAAAAAAAGAGGAAAATTTCAGAAGTCTGGTCAAATTAGCTACCTGCTGATTTACCTGTGAAACTGATTGATGTGTATTAGTAATAACCACATGCATGACTTTCTATAGTGGTAAGCAAACACTTATTAAATTCAAGAAGTGTAAGCACATAAAACCATTGCCTATTTTCAGGAGTGGGATAATTTTTGTCTTCCTTTTTTGCAAAATATTTTGTCGTATGTGACTATTTCATATTTTGCACTTAGGGGATGAAACAGAAATATTTATTTTAATGATGGGCTATACAAGACTATTGTAGTCCTTAACTCTTTAAAATGCTTTTTAAAGTTTTCGTGTTACTATTTGTCATGTGTGGGCTTGGTTTTTTATCTGGAATAATTTTACATTAAGAGAAAATCTTATTTGCAAAGTAAATAAAACTCCACCTTTTAAAACTAGGTAAAAAAAATGAGGCAGAGGGTTGGTCTGACTGTTAAATGAACATATAAAAGTAACACATAACCACAGACTTCTAAGATTGTGCTGGAAAGCGAATATCCAGAAAAATGTATTGACTGCATCTATCCAGGTTATTTGCTTTCGTGTTTTGGATGGGTTATTGCCTATTACGTATTTCTCTCTTCTCTTGCATCCACCTCTCCCTCCTTCTTTCCTGGAGACTTGTGCTTGCATTTCAAATTGTGCTCTCTTCCTGGATGGTTTTTTTACTCTTTCCTTCCTTAAGAGCTGCCTGTTTTGCATGCCAGTGTCAGGATCTGTTCCTATTTCAAACGGGCTGTGAGATGGTGTTGTTTTGGGCCTGATCCTGCCTATGTGCTCATCTGCTCCCCTGTTGTCGGAGGGTTGCGGCAGGAACAAAAACGACAGCTGCTCGCGGCACCAAGGCTGTCTGCAAAGGTTTCGCAAGGACATTAGTTATTAACCTCTTGAAAATTGCTGGAGCTGCCCCACCTAAATCAGGCCCTCGGCCTGCCCAGTCCTGCAACCAGTTTTTGCTAGGAGTAATGATGCAAGGGGTTTGTGCAGAAAAGCTGTATAGCATCACTTACAAAAATATTTATAAAGTGACCTTTATAAGGCCTCACATAGGAGCCAGATGACTGGCTCCATTTGCAGCTCTAGCCTGACTTTGCGCATACTTTCAACCCCGTGTAAAAGCGTTCAGGAAACTTGGCCCCAGACAGCAAAAATGTTACGGTGAGAGAAGTAGAGCTCAGCACAGCCTAGGCTCAGTTTGGGGCTTATTGAAGGCACAGGGTGATGGATCTGGCGCAGACCCGCTGCGCTGGATGTAACGTGGCCCTGCTTGGGCAACCGCTGCCGCTTTGGCTTTTCTGCGTCACAGCCCAGCGCTGGTGCTTGCTGGCCGTACAAGGTTGAAACTTCTGAATTTGAACAAGCCAGACCCATCTGCCAAATGGCTCCTCTGCTTGATCAGGTGCATGCAGGCACATGGTAGCTGGTCTGGCAGCGGCTTGCTCCGTGGTAAAAGAAACCTGGCCAGCAGGAACACGATGCTGGCATGTCCCGAATGAGTCTGCTCCTGCAGCCAAACTACTGGCACCCCAGTGAGTATCCCAGGATATTTAAATACCCCAGGCTGAGAGTGGTGCTGGGGATGATTTTGGCCCCTTGACTCTTGAGTCAATTCCTGTGGCGTATGGGCCGGGAGACTGTTCAGGTACAGCCTTGGGTAAACGTCTAAACAACCGCTCTCCGAGCGGTCCTGGGAGACACCGTGCAACCGCGGTGCAACCTCCTGCCTTTTTGCTCTGGAGGACAGGGTAGAAAACCTGATGCTGGGATTTGTGATACAACCTCCTTCCCTTTGGCTTGGTAGGAGGAACGAAAAGAAAACAGAGAAAGAAATAATAACACAACTGTCTTTGATCTGACTGAGAAATGCATTCTCAAGAATAATATGTGAGAAAGGCATCAGAACTTTTGCCTGCTTAAAATTTCCCATTGTCTTCTAAAGAACAAATACTTTGGTGTGTATTTTGTTTAGCCAGATTCTTTTGCTATGATGGTCTGTCTACACTGACTAAATTCTTGTACTAATGGCTCCACAATGCTGCATTTAAAGATTATAATACATTTATAGCACACTGATAAAAAAAAAAAAAAAACCACGACAAAACCCCCCAACTGTATAAAAGCCAGGTATTAGCTATTATTAAATAAAAATAATTTACAGCTTACCACAGTCACAATGAATTAGATTGACTCACTTATGGGCTTTAGGACATTTTTTCTAGTTTTTGTTTTACGAGACTGTACAAGAAGGATGTTAGCTCAGTTGGAGATTTTCTCTTTTACTCTATGCCAAGGTTTTCAGAAGTGACTAATGACTTTGGGTGCCTAACTGGAAACATTGTAATAACGCCTGAATTTCAGAATGGCTGAGCACCCATCATCTGAAATTTAAGTCCTTTTATGGTCGTTTAAATTCAGCTCTCAGGACCGAGATCCTCTAATTCATCAGGAACTCTTGAAAAGCTTGGAAGTTATGGAAATATATTAAAAAATTTAAGATGCAATTTCCTCCTTAAAAGCCTCTCCATACCCAATTTTCCATGTCCCAACATGTGTGGAATTAGAAGGAAGAAATTGGCAATTATTGAATGCTATATGCTTTGATTTTATGATAAAGTAAACATTGTGTTCATTTCCTTACTACAGTGTGGTAGCCTTGCTTTTCTGATAAATCGTAATATCCATAACCTTGTTTTTAAAGAGCTTTTTGTCAGTTTTCTAGACCTTCAGCATAAATCAGTGTAAAGCAGTTGTGTGAATTCAGCCTTGGTTTTACAAAGATGGACACAACTCCGTGGTCTTTATATAGGGAGGAATGATTCACGGGGCTTAGCAAGCATGAAAGACTTGGGATACCTGGGGGTGAAAGTCCCACGCAAGCTGATGATACTCTTTATTTCATAGACTTTCTGGTGCCCTGCTGCTGCAACCCCCAGTTATGTAGTGGACAGATAGATACTACCTTTCACTAACATTGCCTTTGCAGGTACCGAGTCAGATCTTTCTTTGATATCAACCGGTGCGAACTACCACCGCTTAAATTATGCCATTTGACACCAGATGGGCTTAGTATTTCATTGCTCACTGGGAGGTGAAGCCTTCCCTTAGATAACTGGAGAGCTCTGGCTGATTATCTCATAAAAATCTGCTATTGCATCAGGCGCAGAATAGGAGGAAGTTAGTCTGTTAAATGAATTGTAACTGGAAGCTTTTACTCTGTCTAGCCAGGCTGTTACCCACAGCTTAGATTAGATCTGATCTTTTTATGCTTCCCTACAGGTTTGCTTTGATTGTCTCCCCATTTTCCAATAAACACTCTAAGAGACCACTGGGCAATTACTGAGGAAGTCCCTGGGAACTGTTCCCAGCAAGTCTGATCCGCGGCATGCAGGGTATAAGGCACTTGCCCAGGATCACATGCTCCCAGATACACGGGGCACACGGATGGCTGTTCCCAGAAGTGGATGCCAAGAAGCAAGCTAGCGAGGGGCATGGGAACAGCCTTGTGACCGCAACCAACGGCAGCGGTGGGAGACCGAGAGCTGCAGCTGGACTGTGAGAAACAGAGCAGTGTGTTTGGTTTTGAAGTGAGAAACCCAAATGCTTCTCTAAAGCACACTGGACATCACGGAGCGCCCCGTTTTACAGCAACAGTGCTACACAGAGGCGCTGTGAATCCTTTATCTCTGCCTGACTGATCATTTCATCACCTGGATGGCCCTGAAAATTTAGCTGCGCACAAGGACAGAAGAGTGAGTTTATCTTGGCATCTTCCACTCTTTTTATTAAAGCATTGTAGCATCTATTATTTCCTCCAACTGTTTCCCCACATCCTACGTCTCTAAGTGTGGACTGTAATCCTACACTCATTCCCGTACTGGCTCCTTATCTTCCCAGTCTCTGTCTTCATATCAGCAGACCATGTCCTCTCCCTGGCTTTGGCCAGGTGACCCACTCTCTCTGTGGAGGACACAGTGGAGCCAGCAGCTCCTTGTACCTTTTATTGTAACTGTTTATTTTATTTCTTCTTGTTCAGATGAGCCTGTTCATGTCTGCTGTATTGAAATCCAGCAAGACACATGGGAATCCCCCGGTGTGCAACCCCAGCCATGGCTGGGATCTCCAGGATCTCGCCACCCACATGCGTTCCTCCTGTTGGGCAGGCTCCACTCCTCTCCTCCCGACTGTGAGGCTGCTGAGCCCCAGGTCCACTCAGGCACAAGGTCTGGCCAAGAGCAGCCAGACCCATTGTTCAGCGAGGGCTGCACCATCCAGAGTTGCAGTGTGACAGCCTCTTTTCTGCTGTCCTGCGTCCTCTGAATTGCCAGCTTGGCAGCCAAAGTTCTCAGCAAAACAGACAACACAGTGCTGAGGGCAGCCTAACACCACATGCCCCTGCATTACTCCTTCTTCTCCCTCTCCCTTCCCATGATGTGTTGTGCTGGAAGGGTTGCAGGAAAGGTAATAGAAAAGGAAGGTGGGCAAACCTTCTGGCTGCCCAGCCACCCTTCAGCTGATGGTGAGCAGTTTGACCCAGATGCCTAGATGCTTCCGTTCAGGGTACCTATGGCATTGTCCTTCATCTAAAATATGTGACTTCTGTTTTAATGAGAGCAGAATAGCAAAACATGTATGTCGGACATCAAATGGCTTGGGACTTATGAGTTTTGCAGGTAAGAAATGGCACATTTTTTTTTTTTTTTTTTCAATGACTCTAAGAGTTTGGACAACAGTATTGCACAGGGGAGAATAAAATCCACTCTATGTACTCAGGCAAATGTACAATGTACTGACTTAGTGTCCGGACTGGGTAGAAAAGGGAGGACAATGAACTCTACAAAGAAGGTCTGAGAGATGACATTGTAGGCATAACCAAACTAGCAATCTGTTGCCTGGCTCATCACCAGGGAATAAAGTTTACTGCACTTAGAAGGAAATGAACGGGGCCCTGGAGGTGTTTCTGAAGAATGAGACACTGTCATCTGCACTAAGCATGGCTCGATATGACCTCTAAACCTCCAAGGCCACTTCTGCTTGTAAGGAAGCAGAGCCTGTAAATACCGTGCTGCTACAGCCCCGCTGGCAGCACCCAGGGCAGGAAAGTCCCCAGCAAAGGTGCAGCTGAAGGGAAAATGCTTGCCACCCCAACCGTGTCCCCTCCTGTACCACTTTTGCTGGCAGAGTGGTTTTGGTAGCATTTCTGAATTTTCCTGTTCCTAGCAGACACAGCTCTGGGAGCTGAACTTCTTGGTGTAGACTAAGACTCACAGAAGATGTTTGCGTATTTACCTGGCTACAGGTTTTACACCAGTGCCTGTATCTCTCAATGCTGTGTACAGCGCTACTTGTGTCTTTATGGCATAGGGCCATGCTGGGGCCACCCTAAGGGGTTTCCTACAATAAAAATTCAGGGAAATTTCAGTCACCCTACCTGTCCCTTCCCTGAGCCTTCAGCAGTCTTTCCCATCCATGTGAAAAACCAGTAAAGTGGCTGCTTGCCAAGCTGGTGGTCACGGGAAGCAGTATGTGTCTGTGGGCTTGTGGGGACTGGGGTTTTTCTCAGGTGGGGACACAGCACTGCACACTTCTGGAAGCAGAAATAAAGTGTGGAGTAGCCAAAACAGCCTAAAGAGCCTAATGGACATGCCAGTGGGAAATAGTGTCCTAATGCCTCTAATTTCTCCTATAAATTTCAGTTTAAGTCACCAGATATGCCTGTATTCAGTATATAAGCGTCATTTTTTTTTCCTTCATAAAATGCACCTAAAATTAAAGTGTAATTTACTCTGAAATTTTCTAGGAAGAAGTAATTGATATCAGGTCCTGGTGGCTTAAGGAGATACCAGTTTACTGCTGCCAGCACCACAGGTGTCATAGCAGCAGCAAAGGCAGCAAACCTGGAGGTGGTGGATCGAATTGATCCTCCCTTGGGCCAACAAATGCACAGAGGTACTTCAACCATAGAAAGTATGGGAAAGCCCAACAAAGGTAAGAAATGTACTTTGTTCTCTTTGTAATACACCCTTTTTTTCCTTCTCCGTCTGTCCCGCGGTGGCTGTGCCATGCCGATGAGCAGCACAACGGTATCTGCTGGTGGCCACCCCTGCAGATGAGGTTTTTGAGAGGTGTCCCCAGCTCCATCCTGTCCCAGCTCAGCACACCTCCTCCCTTCCAACAGCCCTCTACGGGCACTCAGGCGCCTGTCCCCAATTGAGGCAGCGGCTGGTTTTAATATGAGGTCTGAACACTGGGGTTTGGGGGGTTTGGGTTTTTTTTTTTAGATTTTAGATCCTAAATTGCTTTCAAAGGGATGGTGCATCACTCTCCCCCGCTCCGGGGACAGTCTTTGCAGCCTCCAGAAGATGGTGCCCTGCTGTTAGGAAACAATGCTGCGAGCAGCAGTCATTCCAGTTCACTGGCACAATGTCACACAAAACGCTTTGTGTCTGTCAGCACATTCCTGGAAGGTCACAGTGAATGATGAATGCTCCTGTGTAGGAGCTGAGGAGGGTTTTGGTTGGTTCCCCCCCCCCCCCCCCCCCTTTTTTTTTTTTTTCCATGAATTGCATCACTTGGCGGCCTCTTGGCTTCATTCATTTGACTCCTGTGGTTACAAACCTTTCCCGATTGTTGTGAGCCTGCTTCCTCCACAACCCCTCTGTGGCCAAAGCAGGATATTCATGACTGACTGGCCTGGGGAAGCTGGATGACTTCCAGCTACTTTCCACAGCAGAGTTGCTCACTTCCCTCCCCGCCGAGGTCTGAAATATCCTGTGGTTCTGGTTAGCTTTCTCTCCGGATGCACATCAGCTAAAGCATATGCATCATCATGTGGTACCCAAGGTTGTTTCAGCACAGCTAATTGTGACAGAGGCTTTATTTAGATGCCATGTATAAAAAGATGAGTAAAGCACTCCAGTAAGAAGTCAGAAGGATATTTGACTCGATCCTGAATGAAAAGCTGATTTTCACTGGCATGTAGCACTGGAGTTCTCCATTGAGCTTTGCACATATGTCTAAAATGTTTAAATAATTCCAGTAAACTATGATGTCATCTTTGCAGCTCTGTTGCCATTTCCTATGATTTGGTTCACGATTTCTTTCCCCTCTGAGTTACTAATTGCTCATGAAGCTTGTGCAATTGAATGGGGCTCTTCTATTTTTTCACACTCCCTTCCCCCCATACAGAAAGCACAGACCTGCTAGTTTTAATTGGGGGAAAAACACCTACAGCCAAATTCAGCATTACTTCTCAATGGGAATTTACCAGCACCTGAGTAGCAATAGTTACTTGGCACAATTCAGCCAGCCACACTGAAGGGTATTTTGTTGGCTTGGAGAATGTCTGGATGGGGAGCAGGGTTCAGGAAAACCCACGCCAGAGTAAAATCGAAAGAGAAACACCTGCATTTGCAAACAGTGTTCATGGGCCTGTTCACAGGCTCATGTGGGCACACGTCCTTCCAAAGGATGGAGACACATTCAGTGGTCAGGACAAGTTAACAGCCTCCAGTACGCCCGCTTTTGTTTGCACAAATGGAGCAGGGCAGAGGTTCTGAGAAGGGACTGCTGGGACCCTGAGAGTACATCTGTTGAGGTCTCCTTCTCTGTCCCTGAAGCCACCTGGCAATGTCCGTACTGTTAAAGTCTCTTTGCCTTCAAAACAGGGTGGCTGCATCTAACCTGGCTAGGGAATAGTGCCTGGACTAGTCCAGTTCCTGCACTGTGTGAACTCCCTAGCTGTGCTCAGGAACTAGTTGGAGGATGCTGTCTGGCCCAGGTCAGAAATGGTCCCGGCACTGCTGTAACCGTTCTCCGGTTCAGATGGTGGGGACCTGCGGTTGTGTCCTGGCGCTACTTAACTTGCTAGTATGGATGCAGCTGGACAGGCTCCTGTGGGCTGTATGGGGTTCACCTGTAGGAATGGGAGTCTTCATTTTGGATAGAAGAAAAGCATCCTTGAGCAGGAGACATGGGAGAAGGGGGAGAGGGGCAAGATGGAAAGTAAATTCTGAGTGAGAAAGTGTCTGGACTTCAGTAAGAGACTAAATAAAGCCAGAGAGAAATAAATCCAGAGTCCAAATGAGTCCTTAGGAGTCAGAGTTTGTGAACTAGAGTAGGATATATTTTCCAGAAAGCTACAAGAAAGCACGTGTTGGTGCCAGTTCATTGGCATGTAGGGAGAAACTGCTGAAACTTCAAGGGGTTTTTTCAGCAGCAACAAATAAGGACATTTTGCAAAAGCTTTGGTGAAGACAAGCAAATTGCAAACTGCTATTCAATAATGGCTACATGTTGCAAAATGTGGGTTGAAAGGAAAAGATCTGTGAAACTGGAGGACATTTCATGCTTTATATATTTCCACAGAATCCATCAGATCTTTCAAGTTGTCGAAGAAATGTCAGGAAGTGGAAAACCAGAGGTTTTGCACAACTTCTGAGTAACTTTTTTAAAAAGTACTCAAGTCAGAGAAAGTAATTAAAACTTCTTTGGGTTTATTTTTATTTCATGAAGTCCCTTGGTGTTATTATTTCCCAGGTCTGCATTTACAGGCTCAGGTTTCTTTGTCACTTCCCTTTGTACAGACCAAGAGCTGTTCCATATATAGGCATACAAATAGCATCAAAAAAACTTACTTGAGCAAAGGTCACTTCAGATCAAGCAAGATCTTTGTCAGCATCTCTAACAACTTGATAACAGTTTGTGGAAGCAGGCTGGCCAAGAGACTTAACGGGATTGAAGCAACCTTTTTCTTCCCACTTCAGCATTTCTCAGTGTCACTGAAGGGAGTTGCTAGCAGGACCCTCACCCTGTGTATTGCTGTATCCATCCACGGTGGGTTTCCCTGTGTGCCACTTGTGAAAAACACAAGTAAGTACTGATGTCTACAGGGCTTTGGATTAAGAGCTGGAGGCACCGTGTAGCGTGACGCTAGGTCCGCAGTGTGGTGCAGAGGTGTGACAGGTCCGTGCAGTTGTGCCTTGACCACCTGGAACAGCCCAGCTGTGGCCATGCAGGCTTCACCAGAGGCTGCACATGCTCATGCAGGATGCTGGGTTTGCAGCTGGTGGCTTTAAGTCCACTGTGTCTGCTTTTCATGGGCTGCCTATAGCTCTCTTCATTGTGTCTACCTGAGGATGGGAGATCTTCAGATCTCCTTCCCACGTAGGCACCACACTCCCAGTACCTCTGAGGAAGAGAAGCCATGTATACAAAGACCAGTAAGATGGGCAATGGTGCTGCCTGCACCTGTCTCCAGGGGCTTTCACAGATATTTGTATAAATAGTCAGTGATAAGGACTACAGCTCATCTGACTGCACAGGAGAAGAAAGCCTCCCAAATCTCCCTTTTCTGTCTGTCCAAGAGCAAAGCTCAGTGTGCCCTGATGCAGCCAGAAGAGCCTATAACAGAGAAGATAAGGAAAAGCAGCCTCCTACCATTCTTGGTGCAACACAGGCTGAGTACTCATGAGTCACAGTTTGCTCTCAGCCCTGACTGAAGGAATATACCTGCTGACATGTCAAAGGAACTTCAGAAACATAAGGACAGACTCTAAAGGTCTTCTCAAGGTATTCTGACATGCACACCCCACCATTTGAACCTGAAGAAGAGCAGAAGAGTTACCCGACATCAGTAGAATAACACCTATAGGCACTCATCACTGGGATGGAGGGAAGGAAGTTCTTTAGCACATGCACACACATACATGAGGAAAAAACCCTAGAACTTCTGAAGTTCTTCAAGGAAGGTGATTTGCTGTGCACTCTGAGGTTTGACCCATGCAAATAAAAACTTCCACCATATTTTGTTCTTTGAAGATGGCACTTATATACCAAGGTTCTGAGCAATGAAGAGTTATTTGAGAGTGACTCAGCTCCTGTAGACAGTGCAGCTGTAGTTTCCCTGGCTGTCATGATCCACAGTGGCAGCAGAGCTACCTTGGAAAGACAGCATGGCTTTCTCTGCCATGGCCCATAACTGGTGCTGGCAGAGGAAGGCAGCACCGTGGCTGTGTCCTCAGCTTCTCTCCCTGCTGTCCCAGTGGGGATGGAGGTGGGGAAAGATGCATCGTTTCCAGATGTGAGATGGCTTGCTCCTGGGTGGTGCAGGACTCCTGTGTCCTGGCTCCTTTATGTGTGTGCCACAGACAAAACCCATACTTTGTTTCAGTTTTGTTCTTCTGAAGCCCCTGAGAGTGAAAGGCCAGGACACTGGGATGGATGTGAAAAATATCAAACATGATTCTCTATTACCAGTACAAAAAGTCTAGGCAAATTCAGCATTGAAGTCAACAGGGGTCTTTTTAATGGCTTTAGCTGGGCTTGGATTCTTACTCTAATTGCATGCCTACGCAGGGTTTGAAGACTGGGATTCATCTACGTAAATGTAGGCATTTGATGAAGATGTCTAAGGTAGATCAGTACAAAGAGACAGATGCATTCAGACAGCGGATCGGTCCATCTGACTGAGCCCATCCCATGCTGTTAACTGTTAAGAGTCGTTAGAGAGATTAATCTTCTAATCTGGTGCCTTGAATAGTGCCCAAACTTAGTGGGAAGAACAGGTTGAAGCACCTAAGTACCCAGCTGAAACAGTGGGAAAATTACTGCATAATTTTCCTGTGCAATACTTCCTAAGATTAGGGTGGAAATGTGCACATGTTGTTGGGTTTGATTGAGGGGTGAAGAACGAAGATAATAAATTAGAAAAAATAAAATTAAAATAAACTTTTATTTTTATGCTTTATCCTAATGTAGGTAGAATGTTAAGAATTTATCACCTGAGATAAAAGACTTAATCATTACTAAACCCTTTGGCAATTGTTTTAACAACATTAATCAAGATGAGCTCATTTAGTGCTAATGGGGGTGTTTTAAGTACTTTTATAGGATTTTCACTGAAATTCAGAATTAAATAATTGGGCCATTATTCTAAAGTGTTTTCGTCATCCCTCAGGGAAGTCCCAGTTTCCAGTTCCTTGGTTTTCATCTGCTTGGTTTTATTTCCTCTCAAGCATTAATTCTGATTGCCCTTCACAATTTCGGAGCACCCCCTCCCAGTTATTAATTTGACCCTCTTTCTGGGCAGTCTGAGGTTGGTTGCCCCTGACAATTTATTTTGTCAATGCAGTCATGGACAGGAAAGATTTAAAATACCACTAAATGAGTGTGGTGATGGATGATGAGACAGGAAAGTTGGTGATAGCCATCGGCTAAAGGCTCTAGTGAGTTGAGTTTTTCCCAGCACCCAGACTGGATGAGCAGTTGGTTAATTAATTGCCCAATTCTGCATATAATGTTACCTTAAGCATGCTTAGTCTTTATTAGGGGCTGTAGTCTTTGCAATCTGGAATGCATCAGCAGTTGCTGGAGGTGTTATGGAAGGAAGGCAAGGCATTATGGACTTAGGTCTGTTGCCTGAATTTATGTTCTTAGTGCCAGTTAATATGCCAAAATGTGTCTGAAACATCCCCATAGCTATGGCAGGTGTAATGCAAGACATACGGTAGACCTCTGCCTTTCTTGAAAAGCAGTTAGATGCCATGAGTGATGCCTTGGGTATTTGAAATGACACTAAACGTTTTGGGCAGCTGTATTGAGCGCTAGAGTTGGGAATCCATTTGCGATTAAGACTCCACGTGCCCATGTATACCCATCTACATGTAAACTAGGTATCTAGACTTCTGTTATGGTCAGTGGAGATCTAGTTAATGCAGTCACTGAAACTCAGGGAGTGATTTGGCTGCTTAGCCACTATCTGTCTACAATCAGACAAGTTGAGACACCCTCCAGACTCTGGTGACTGTATCGAGTAGATCTCTGCTAATACAGTGCGAACTTGGATGCCTCAGGCTTGATTCAGCTGACTAAGCTTTGATGTCTGGTGCCACGATAGATGTTCTGGAGTATCGTGTCTGGCCTCCAGCTGCATCTTCAGAAGAGGCAGGTCATCTCTGCTAGCCCAATGTGGATGTCTCAGACATCCTATGACACCTAAAATAATTGCATTACAGCTACGTGCGGACACCAAAGCACTGCCTTTTGTCACAGATCATAGTATGCAGTATGTGAAGTCACTTCAATACAAATGCTAAAATTCTCTGAATGGTTCATATAATGATATGTTCATTTAGTTGATAGTCATAGTAGAAGGTTTTATTTAATCTGGTAGGAAAACCTTTATCAGTCATTCCTAGTTTTGATAATCACAGGAGATGTTGTCATTTCAGACTTACCCCAGTGAATTGTCAGGTCATATTCTACCAGCATGTTTGGTAATTCACATGCCTAAACCCAAAGAATGACAGCAAAATTTAACTGTAATACATTTAAACATGAAATAATGCATATTTTTTTCATATTCAACCAACTTTATGCCTGCTGTTTTCTATTTCTTTCTCATAATAACTGAAAGTTTCTAATCTCTTACTCCATTATGGTGATTCAAAATACTACAGGCTGGTAGATACATAAGTATGAGGAGAAAAAAGGAGGAAGAAGGTATTTTCACTTTATATCTTGTCTGGAAAATAAGCCTTGAAAAATTTTTTGAAAAGATTATCCTCAGTGCAAAGATCTTTACTCACATCATTGTATCAAGCACAATAAACAACCTACATTACATACAGCAAAACTTCAGCTTCATAAATCCCATTTTCCAAGGCTTTACGTGATCATGAAGATCATGTTTTGTAACCAAAGTGTGTATATCTTGCAGCTTGTACGTTTTGTTTGGTTTTAACTGTTGGCAAATTACTTAACATCTCAGATAGATAGATTTAACAATTCCTATTTTTTTTATTCACAGAAGGAAGTTGAACTATTACACTGAGCAACTAATATGACTGAGAATAGTTATTTTCAGGATAGTTTTTCAGGATAATCATTGGGTAGGATTGTTAAGATGTCGTATTTTTACTGTGTGATGGAAGCATCTCTATTTTTGTGTGCTTTGTGTTCCCACAGATGGGTCTCAGGTTTTGCAGCATGTGTTGGACATGGCTTATGGCCATGCCAAATATATGAGTGCAGGATCTAGATAAAAATATATGACATGTATCCTGTTTACACTTACACAATTATAATAATTCAATCCTCTACACAAGAATGATGCAACAGGGTTTCCATTTTAGGAGGTTAAACTCTGCCCACATGTGATGTGTGCCCTTTGTTATTATTCAGCATCCTACTGTTGCAAGCTGCAGCTGACAGACACTTACATGTGTCCACTACAGCTGTGTGTTACCAGTCTGATAACACTTACTGAATCCAGTCCCTGAAATTACTTATTCAGACCTTCCAAAGGTCTAACTCGATTCAGGCTTCAGCTAAGCCAGAACCGAGGAAGGATTTCAGGGTTTCAGTTACAGCAGGTAACTGATGCAAAAACGAACCTGAAAGATTGACACCTTTTGTACCTTTAATTCATGGCAGTGTTGCACCAAACAACAGTCAAAATAGCCATGTTCTGAAAGGCCAGTTTTTCATGACTGACCCTGTGGGTTAGAGCAGGGGAAAAGCAGCTTGATTAATTGTAACATTTGTTTTCGTTTAATAGATTCATAGATTTCAAGGCCAAAAGGGAGCACTCTGATTATCTAGTCTGACCTCATGCAGAACAGAGGCCGCGGAGGAATCACCCGGTGATTCCTGCACAGACTAAGCAGTTCTTCCCTGGTCCATAAGGAAACTCTCTAGCCAGCTATATGGGTGAGCATTACCTCATGCAATATACTGGGCTGTATCCTGAGCTCATTTTACCAGCTTGTAAATCCTGAGGAGTTTCACTTGACAGCTCAGGGCTTACATGGATGAAAGAGAAATCAGAATTTGCCTCACTCTTCCTCACAGTAGGGTAGCTGGTGAAAAGTTTTCTTTACTCCCTTGTATAAAAAGTGCAAGATAGTTATATATTTGCAGTACATTGCTTTATCCTGAAGTGTAATGTTTAGATCGAATCGGTGAAGTTGAGGTAACTGGCCTTTTTGGTCCAGTCATGAATTTTGGACTTGTTTAGTTGACAAGGAAGAATCTTCAATACTTTTATTGCAGTTTATAGGTGTGTCTGACCTTCTGCCTTGTACACATCAGATTTCATCCCTATATCATCTGAACCAAATCCAGCATTTCTCATGTCACCAGAGCAAATCCTCCAAAAGACTTAATTTAAGAATCCACCATATCATTAAGCAGCTCTCTTCAAGCACTTTTAGAAGCTACATGCCTACTTACAGAGAGGAAAAAACTGAAAAGAATGACATTACAGGCTGAAAATCCCTGAGTGTAGTCAAATTACATATTTATCCTTACTGTTAAAAGGAGAACCGCAAAACCATCATATTTTAAATACAGCTCAATCTAACGTGACAAGAAACGAAACAATTCAAGTATAGTCACTATTCAAGGTAATATGCTGCTTCTCAGAAGTATTCTGCATCTGTGCGTCTAATTACAGCTAAATAGCAGACAAATACTCTTATACTGTAGTCAATAGGGAAAAAAGGGTCTAAGACAGCTATGTGTGTCAATCAGGTTACTGGGTAGCTAAATCTGGGTTTCTGCCAGCCAAAATTTTCAAGGCCTGTATTTGGCTGGGATTGCCTGATTTCTTTGATACGCAAAACTTTTTTCACCTACGATCTGTATGTTGCACATTATGTCACAGTCTTTTTCAGAAGAAAAGGACATAGTTCCTTTAAGCCCTAAGCATAAAGTGAATATATGAAAATGATCCATGATGCTATTATACTAACCACACTTCCCAAGTGATACCTTCTAATACCAGAAAAATTTGTTGCCATGGTGACTGGCCTGACCTGAAACAGTTCAGCTGACGCTGAGCTTCCTTTCCCTTCCCCAAAAAATGAACTAAGTATAATCTTTCGGAAAGGCAATTCTTCTTTTTATTAGGTAATGGCAATCTCTCATGACCGGTTGTTCATGTCCTATTGGCTTATTAACACTCTCAGTTAGAAGAAATAGAGACTTTAAAGAAAAGTGGGCTTGAAAGTAGGCTCCATGTTTAACTGAAAATTATCCTTGTATAAGGATGTTGTGCCCACCCATTTCAGGACACCATCTAACTTAATGTCTTCTGAAGCAAAGTGGTGAGTTCAAACGTGCCATTAAAAATGCAAGAATACCCATAGTAGGTAAATTCAACATTACCTGCCCACAGATAAAGTGTACAGTGGCATGTTAAAACTTCCTTTGATCCTTAGCAACTTAGTTAATCGGTGTCCTCACATGAATCTTACTTTAATCCTCTATTGGATTAAAGGGTGATCTTCTCATGATCCTCAAGCGAAGAAATTTTTTGTTTAAAATTTTCTGTTCTTTGAAAGGGGTGCTGAAAAGAAGGAAAAGTCAAAGAGTGACATCCCTCTGCAACTCCAGCTGCATGCTGGGACATTTTGCATTAATGGTTAAACAAGGGCTGAAATCCACAAAAGGCACAGGCTACTAAGGGAGGACTCAGATGGCTTATGGGTGCTTAAAGACCAAGAATGCAAATAACAAGGCCCATGCTTAGCATGAACTATTCCTTCACTGGTTAAGTTTTCTAGGCATCTAGGAAAAGGCTCCAACTGTTTTGTGTGATCCAGGTTGCCTAAGGAGCATGCCTGGGCTTCCTAAGGACAGTAAATTGAAGAAGCTTATGTATAAAACCTGGGGGTGAGGGCAGCCTGTCTTTAGAAAGTAGACGACAGTTCTTCCCAGATACCTCAGGCTTCCTGTATTTCTCAGATTTTGTGGTTTTTGTGTTACCTCCTCAGTTCAGGGAGGTAGGCTGTAGTCAAGGAGTGGAGTTTGGGAGAAGGATCTTGGGACCCTCCTTGTCACCCCTTCCAGAAGGAAGCAGCATGGCCCATTGTAGATCAGCAAGGATATTGGTCCCTTTTCCCTTACCTCTCCAGTAATAAGTCATCCTTGCCATACCAGCATCCTCCTTCTCCTGGCTGAGTGCTTTCACCACCATGCTCCAAACTTAGACCTCCTCTTTCTTTTTCTTTTTGGCCCAGGGCTTTTGCAGGTCTTCTGCACTTACGGTTCAAATGATGTGCTTACTTTCTGACAGGATTTCAAGCTGTGGATTTTGGTTTTGTACAGGGTCCTGTGCTTTGGAGACAGACATGCTGGCATTTACTGGCATGCTTTTTAGGTAACAGTTCATCCAGTGTGTGGACCTCCAGGTCTGAACAGGGAAACGAGGGACTGAAGGCAGCATAGTGAGCTCAAAGAGACATGGGAAGTGTCCCCATGTCTCTTTGTGGGATATGGGGTATACTAACGGCAGGAGAAGCAACTAGCTTGCTCTGCGTTCCTGGCACATCATCTCATCTTCCTAAGAGCTCCCTTTCACCTACAATGAGAGGAGGGGACTCATTAAGAGCTGCTCAGAATATTTTCACTGAAACAATGTCTGAATAGAAAATTAGGTTCTTAGCTACCTGACCAAAAAAATTGATGAAGAACTTCTGCATTGCTCTAAGTTTCCCCCCTTTTGGTTGGAGAAATTATAAAGTAGAATTGTTTGGCTTTCAGCCATGTTTAACTTACAAGATCTTTGCTTTGCTAGATGTTTTTTTCAGGAAAAGATCATTCTGAGCACCAATATTTATATAAGACATTTCAGAAACTAATGATGAAAGATGATCTTGAAGTGCAACAAGCAGTAGTGTTGTAACTGAGGACACCAGCAAGGCAAGATTTGTAGGGAGAGTAATGTCTTTCAGTATATCAACCTATATAATTGGGGGGAAAAAATAGGCATGCAAGCCCTTCCTCAGACCTCACTAACTTAACTTATGGAAAGGCCCTAGCTAGTAATAAAGGACAAAGGAGTATGTCTTCAACTTCTCCAGAATTGCTCTCCAGAGCCTGTAATTGCTCTCTTTCACACACATGCATACACAAACAAGTTTTAAAACCACTTATCTTGCACAGGTCTGCATCTGCCAAATACCGTGTTCTCTGAAAGGTTACAAAGAAACATGGGATTCCTCTTACTTCAACAAACTAACTGACTTTGACAGCTAAATTTCCCCTTAAATATGTTTAGAACTTCCTTTATATAGAAGTGTGAGTCATTCTGACAGGCTTAATTTGTACTGAAAAATGAATGTGTTAAACTTATTAACCATTCAGGTTAGAAAGACTGTAAACAGTAGGTTGATGACATTTGCACTTCATGTACTATACACTGTGTGCCTACAAAGTGGAAATATAAGAGTCGGTGAAAATCACGCTGAAGATTTGATAGAAATTTTAACCTAATCCCTTTCCACTCTTGACTTGATGTTTCCTTGTTATTTCATTTTCTGTAATGAGGAGAATATGTATGAGAAGATGGTCCTTTTTAAACTGCATCATATTTATGTCAATGGATGCGTATTTCCAGCAGAACTAAACAACTAATAGCAAATATAACACTTTGCTGGAGTTAATAAAACACTGCATGATAGACAAAAAAAAAAATCTGTTTGAGTTTGAAGACCCATCAATTGATACTTAAGGAGATGTTGAAGCTCAAACCTTTGTTTAGCAGCCTTGAGGATATCTGGATCTGAACTTCTCTGGCTTGGTTTGTGTGCTAAAAGCATGCCTGACTTGTAAATAAGAGTGAGTGGAAGGGAGGGGGTAGTGACAAACTCAAGTGTGATTTACTTGGGAAATGTCTCAACCTCTTTTTCTTGTCAGTGGTAAGAAAAGCTTTCCAGAAGGTGATTCAGAGGTGAAGCCTGACTCAGATGCTCACAAGCCACCTTTAGTATTGTCAGATGAGCTCAGGGTGTGAGCTGACACCTGAGCCCAATCTGCACACGCCTGTGTCAACTTGTTTGGAGAGATCTGGCAGGTTCTCCACCAGGGAAACTCAGGCAGGAGAGTTCACAAGCTTTCTCCAAGCTCTGAGCCTACTGGCTGTACCATTGCATCAGGCACTTGGGTCTCAAGCATTGCTATGAAGGGCAATACACATCTCATCTCAGAGTATGTCAGACAGCTTTCTGCTTTGAACGGTCTTCTGGATGAATGCTATTCCCTCTCTGTTTACTACTAGGAACACATCAAACTGGCAAATTAAATTAAAGATGAATAATGGTAGGAACAACTCCTCTGTCCCCTTCATAATCAGAGTGGACAAAATCACAGCCTGAGGAAACTCACTTGCACAATAATGTGCTATGAACTTGGCTCTGTGAACTGGCTGATGGGACTCTGCATCCAAATCAGCCACTGTCTCAGTAGGTCAGGCACAGGGTGGGAGTCACTAGCTAAAGTTGAGGCAGCTCTTGTCAGTATAGTCCTATCCCTGTCCCCAATTCTTTAGCAACTAGCAGTTCAAGAAGCTTCAAGAAGCCTAGCCATACCACGTAGGGCACAATATTCAATGTCTTTCATATTTATTTTATGAAGAATTTTCTAGGGCCAGGTGCTTGAAGAATCAATGGTAGTATAAGGAGATTGTCTCTAAATTAGAAACATTTTAAGGATTTGCTTAGAAATCATAACCTTGTCACTGATACTTTGTAGCTCATCAAATCCAGTGAGTATATCTGTAGAAGGGAAGGAAATGTCTGCTGAGGTTACTTTCTATTGCTATCCAGACCCTCTGCATCTCTCTGGAGGTTACTGTGAGTGTGGAAGAGAAGATAATGAGAATGCAGAATCCCTGTCAAATAATAACCCACGAGAACAAAAGAGGATTAGAAGTGTATGAAAATGAACACTCATCTGATCTGAATGTGCCAGTTCTATGAACCCTTGCATGGCCGACAGCTTTGGTGTGATGTACTCTGCAGAGAACTTTGTTTTTCTTCCTTTGCAGAGAACTTTTCTGCTGGGAATCTATTGTGTTATTATCTTCCATGGCAAATGTTTGCAGCCTAGTGGAATGGATAATGAAAACATGTGACTCATTTGGGGCATTTTAACCAGTGTGTGTGTATGCTTTGCATAACAAACCTACCCTATTTTGAACGTTTGTAGTAGCAGAACTGTTCCATCACATTTGCCACCAGGTCAGACTGCAGACCTCCAAAGTCCTCAAGGATTAGGATTCCTGTAAAAGCACCTGTCAGAAAGGGATGCAATTGTACATACAGAAGCAGTACAAGTAGATCAAGTACATACAGAAGTATAAATTATTCTAGGTCTTTTGGGTATCTTTCTGCTTGGTTATGACTATCTTTTTGGATAGGACTACAGTAAGTTAGTAGTTTCAGGTTTTTTACTATAGTGAATCAGAAAAGATAAATCCAAGTGGATCTCTGTGCTCTTGTTGCCCTGAGATTATAAAGTCGATTCTATGTGGTGCAGTCTAAAATAGGTTGTACTGGAAAACAAAATAAAACACCGCCCCCCCCCCCCCCCCCAATATGTAACAACTCTTAAAAGAACATTTCTAGGGTTGCAGATGCAAAGATTTAAAAATTAACAAAATACCAGAATTAATGTTATCTGTGGTTTTTCATTCACTTTCTTAGGTTACAGTCTTGAATTAAATAGTCACATATGATTTTTCCCACTCTGCCAGGGGATGAATCAGAATTGTGATGTAAAGGCATCTGTTGTCTGTTAAGTCCCCTGAGTCATTTGTTGCACAAGTTGAAAGATGTGAAATGAATGAGGCGGGGGACAGGAGGGAGAAAGCGGGTTGTCTGGTGGCTGAGGTAGATGAATGTCACTCAGGAGAACTGGATTTCATCCCTGTCTCTGACACAAAGATCATATGAGGAGCTGTGCAAACCATTTAAACAAGGGTTGTTATTTCCAGTCATGAACAAGTAGAAATTATACTCTGATCTTCCTATTGCCCAGATACAGGTTTCAGTTCCTTCATGGACCTCCCGATTACAACCAAATGCTTTCTGGCCCTCCTGCTTTGTCCTTTGTCCTCCATACTAGGGAGCTGAGTCCCCTCATCCAGTAGGGACTGTGTAAGGACCTTGGAAATAGTTACCTTACAGGGCCTGCAGCACCTCCAAATCTCTTGGGTTCTGAAAATAACTCAGGACAGGGCAGAAGTATCCTAGGAGAGGTGAGGATACAGACTGTGCACTACAACCAATGGAGGACCATCTAGCTTACCAATCTCATGATGTTTTCCTCAGTTTTGAGAACTAAACAGTATCAGCTTTTGTTGACTTTAAACAGGTTGGAGCTGACCTTCTCCTCCCAGCAATTCCCTTGTGCTGTCCCACGCAGATATGTCATTGCTCATCTGCAGTACTGCATCTGGCAGAGCTTGGCTGCTTGATGTAAGAGGGATGCTGCAGATTTTGCACATGTTCACTAGCAGGGCGTAGGACATGTAGTCAGGGAAAGGACTGAGCTGAAATATTTTGGGCTTTGTTTGCAGCTCTGAGGAGGGTTGTTTTCAGCTATTTTGCCCCTTAAGAACTCTTGGGCTGCCTGCTCTTGTTCCAGCCCCGTTCCAGTCCCATGCCGGTCCCATGCCTAGCTCTTCACTAACCACCACAGAAATCTCAGAAAATGCAGGTATGCTCCATTTAGGGATTCTTATCTCATTCTCACTCTTTTGCTCTTCCAAAACTGCTTTTCTGTCACTAAATCTTCAGTCAGTCTTGGTCAGCCCTCAAACTTCTTTCTGTCAGTGTTATTCCCCTGCACTAACACTCAGTCTCTGCCTGTGGGGTCCTCATCCCATTCCTTGTGCACTCCTGAGCATAGTTTCTTTCCACACACACAGTCCCACCTCTTCTCTCAGCATGGCCATGCCTACTGCTTGGACCTATGGCACATCTTGCTGTCCCCAGGCTCTACCCCCCATTCCTCTTCCAGGTTTCCTGGTTTGTTGGGTCCTTCCCAGACAGACTTGGGGACAGACTTTTTAGTAGGGCCTGTAGCAACATGACAAGGGGTAGTGGCTTTTAAACTAAAAGAGGGTAGATTTAGACTAGATATAAGGAAGAAATTTTTTACAGTGAGGGTGGTGAAACACTGGCACAGGTTGCCCAGAGAGGTGGTCGATGCCCCATCGCTGGAAACATTCAAGGTCAGGTTGGACGGGGCTCTGGGCAACCTGATCCAGTTGAAGATGTCCCTGCTCATTGCAGGGGGGGCTGGACTAGATGGCCTTTAAAGGCCCCTGCCAACCCAAACCACTTCATGATTCTATGATTCTCCTGGTTTAGTCCCAGTCTCTATTCCTTGATAACATCTAGACCTAGTGTTGTCCTTCAGAAGAATCTACCTTTTCCTACATATTTCCTTTTCCTGACAGCCTTTGATCTACCTCTTGTCCTTGTCCAACAGGAGGTAGATAGTTCCCTTCTCTGAGATGCTCTGGTTCAGCAGCAAGTGGACTGAGAGTGCAAGAGAGTCCAGCTCCCTGGTGCTACATCCAGTGCCCAGGACTGCTCCAGTTCGGGACATGTGGGCACAGCCATTACAGAGGAAAACTGATTTCATTCCTATAGCCCTAAGTTGCAAAATACTTTTTTTTAAACTTTTTTTTTTTTTTTTCCAGTAGCTGTGGAGCACATACGATTCAGCCACATACAGAGCTTGTAAGGAGCTGGGACATGCTCAGTGAAGACAGACTGCCTGGGGATTTCAGCTATTAAACTCTGGCAAGTCTTTATGAAGTATGTGTAAACTACTACTTGTCAAAGACTTGTACATTTTTGGGATGTGGATGTATTTCACAGGGAATAAAAATGAATAAATAAGGTTTATCCTTAACAAAAGCTGCACTTTTCCTCCACACAGAGTTCCTGCAAAACACAGAGTTCCAGAGCTTTGCAACCACATTTTTTAAAATGTCATTTAGCAGTTTTTGGTTTTTTTTCTTCTGCTTTTTGTTTTTGAAAAGGACTTAGCAATTTAAAAAAAAATAAAGTACCATGAGAGATGACAAGTGTGAAACCTCAGAAAGTTTCTCCAAGCTTCAAATGAAAACATGGTTATACAAAAAGAAATATCAGGCAGCCTTAGCTGGGATGAAAGGATAGACACCAAGTTGAAGCACAAATGGACCTGCTATGTGTGTTCATATAATATGTTATTTAGCCAACAATTTTCTTAGAAGTCAATTGCATTATCTCTAGTCCTTGTACTCAAGTACTCCAACTAAGACGATATAGGCTTGTAGATACAAAGCAAATGCATTTTCCCATCCTTCAGTGTCTTTTTTAGGATTCAGCTCCAGATTCCCTTGTTCACTGGGGAGTAAACCACCTTAAAAGGAATGGAAAAAGTGAATATATGGGATCCTGCTGGATTCACCAGACTGCAGTGGTGGTTCGGAGCCTCTCGATGGCAACGTCTGGCCTTGTGCATCCTCATGGAGGAGTGGGACTGCCTGTCCGGCACGTGCAGCTGAGTGCCAGAAAGCCACAAATGGGGCCGTTCACATCTGTCTGGCTGTGAAGCTCGTCTGAGAGGAGGAGGAGAGGGAGATCTCATAGCTCTACTGCTAAGTAATTTTTGTTATGGAAACTTATTTTTAATTTGTTCCATATGAATCTTGGGAAAATGAACCATTTGAGAAGTTTATCGTAATTCTAGTCTAGATAAACAGCTCAATAAAGAATGGAAAATATGTATTTTGTCAGAAGGCACCACTAAAAAATGCTCACATATGGCAATGATTTCCTCAGTATTCAACAAAGGATTGGCTCAGGAGTCTTCTCCTGTAGATACAGATCAGATTTATCACTGTGGTAATGTCACCTGACTTGTACAATGTTTAAACTGTGAGTCAACAGAGCAGAGAGATGTAGGTCTCCAGCATGTACAGTATTTATCCTGTCCCTTTCCACTCACTGGCGCTGATTTTGTTTTTAACATTATTGAGGAGTGATTCTTCATAGTTAAGGTTACAAATGAGTTTGTCTTAGAAGTTTGTTTTGGCTTCTCCCTACAACCTACCCCGCCACTCTGCTGCAGCGGGACCTTGGAGCCGGTAATCCGAGCCGAGAACAAGATTATGCGTCTTTTCAAAATGTGCAGTGAGTGGAAGGTTTGCTGGATTATGGCTCTCAGAAAATGAAAGTGCTCCCACACCAGAAAATGAAGTCCTCTTCGTTTTGCTGCTTTGTCCATCTTCTTCAGGAAATTAGCAGAGAAACACTTTATTTCTCTGTGGGGTATTCTAGATGTTTCCTCACCATCCTGGAAAGAGGGCTCCTGTTTTACTCATCACAATTTAACGACAGACAGTGGTTAGAACAAGAATAAAACAATAAAGGATATGTATGTTGGTGTTAGCGCATTGTAATGCGCTGAACAGACTGTGGATCCGAGTACTTAATGTCTGTGGGGCGAACATATAGATTTAGATTCACAACTTTTAACATCTAAGTGAAGATGATGAGCCTACATAAATAAATGTAGCCCAGCTAAATAAACACTGTCAACCTGAGGCCACTGAAGTTGCAGACCCCTCTGCTCAGCCAGTGTGGCCCTGCGTGTGCTGTGCAGCTCTTGTGCCCAGCATGGTCCCTGCTCGCAGCAGCCAGGAGCCGGTGGGGGGAACAGGGCAGAGCAGCGCCCAGGGCCTGCTGCTGCCAATCGGGGGATCCCTAACACTCTGTCAGCACCCGCCTGCTCCTGAAGAGGATGGCACACTGTCCTCCTCTACCCCAGCCTTCTTCCCGCACAGAGTGGAAAAACCCCTTCTGTCTGAGACCTTGAGGTGCCTCAGTGCTGAGGGAGGTCTGGCGTTTCAAAAAGTTTAGCTCCGTCTCTCTCTTTTTCCTTTTCTGTGGTTTTTTTTGTTGTTTTTTTTTTAAAAAAATATATTTTCTTTCACCTAGCGTGCCTCTAACAGGCAGTTTGGGAGGACAATTCTTTTGTGATGTACCATTTTTTAAAATAAAAACTTGGTAGGAATTGCGGGAGCCTAATGCAAGGACATAAATTCCATCCTGTGTGTCACATACATAAAAAATATGTGTTGTGGTACATGGCAAAGGTAGCTTTTTTACTGGATTTCTCTCCCCAGACAACAATGCAGAGCATCAAAATTCAGTTCAATGTTTAAATACCTTTGGTTTAGTTTAGTATATTACTGTCACTAGCTGCAGAAATCCCCATCTAGGTCTGCAAAGAGTAGGGTTCTCATAATCGAAGGTTGCTCAATCAGCACAACCCTTGCATGCACCCCTAACCCTTGCTCTGTTAGTCCAACGTACCTGGGACATGTCCCACTTACTAGGTGTGCAGTTCACAGACAGCCTGTGCATAAAATCATAGAAACATAGGGCTGAAATGATCTCAGCAATTGTATATTCCAGCCTCCCAGCCCTAGATCACAGACATCTGTTTGACTCTTGTGAAGTATTAGGGTAGCCTGTTCCTAAAGATGCCTCACAGAATTCCCAGGCAATCCATTACATCAGGCTCACTGTTTGTTTCTTTCTTGCTGCTTCTTTGCACTGTCATTTAAGCTCATTATGCTTTTTTCTTTTCTGTCCCTAGACACAGAGAAAAGAATACTACTTTCCTCTTTTGCAGCTGTTTTTCTGTATCTGAACACAGCTGTTCTGAAGCTACTCACCCTCCTTTCCAGTCTATACAACTCCTTTTCTTTCATTTTTTCCTGGTAAGCCATGTAGACTAGGTCTGACACATCCTGTCTGCTGAAGGTAGTAGATCTGAAGTAGGTCTGATGAAAAACTTTGGACCTTAGTTAAAAAGAAAATAACATAGCAATACCATTGTGATGGGATCAGCTGGACACTACTTAACCAGAAACCAACTTTGGTTGCCTATTTCAGATTTAACAGATTAATTGATTTCAAATGAGGCAGCACTACAGATTTTTAGCCCAGAAAATCCCACAGTAGAAGGGTTCCATTTGCAGATGTGGGAAGTGGATACTAACATCAACATTAGAGCTGAAACCAGTGTAGCTGAAACCATATCACCAGACAGGCCACCTGAAGGCATTTGACTGGCTTAAAATAATGAGCTTTAGAAATGAGGAAGCATTATTAACTACTTTTACTTGCCTTTGGTTTATGAGCCTGCAGGGGTAACATAACATTTCCAAGTTTTCTCCTGGAAGCCTCTGTGAAAGAGTCTGAAAAATGAGATACTTGGCTAATCATTTGGCTCTAGAAATAGAGGCTTTGGGAGAATACCAAATGTTGTAATTACATTACTAGAATAGGTGTCATAACATTTTGTTTCTTTCTGTGTGGAAAATGAGAGAATTGCAGCTGTTGATGAGTTCTTGGATAGGAAAAAGGTGATTCACACAGGAGCTCGTGCAGCCCTTTCTCAAACATCGAGCTTGATTCATCCCTACTGATCACTGGGGGGGGATTTCAGATTGTTGTGACAATTGTTTGACATGAAGAGAATTTAGACAGAGTTGCATTGCAACTCCCTATGCTGTATGTAGGGAGTCCAGCGGCACCTTAAAGATTTGCCTGGACATTGGGTCAGCAGAATCCGAGCTTAGCTGACACATCAGATGAAAGTGAATCGTCTGAGGTATGTTCAGGCTTATCATTAACTTTTACCAAGTTTGCTGTGAGATGTGGGAACCATCAGTAGTTAATATGCAAAATATCAGATAACTATTAGTGAGAATTTGTGGGCATATATACTGACATATCAGATTGCTACAGCACTAACTCTAAAAGATGTTTTGCTTCCTATTGATTAGAATTTGGAGGAGGGAGAAATAAACTCAAGACAGAACTACAATTATGTGTGATGGATCTCAAAGTAGTTCAAATATTTACTTAATAGATGATAATTTAAATGAATTAGACATTAGTTTACAATTGCAATCAAAATGTGTTTTCCCTAAGACTTTAGCTGTTCTAATGATTCTTTAAGTGTAAAGAAAAGCCTGCTGCTTGATTGAAACATGTCCAAAAGACATCACAGCTGACAGGAACTTGAATTGGTCTTCTGCATTCATTTCTGATAGCAGAGGCAACATAATCTGACAGCAGATGTTAAGCAGGCAACATTTTTCTTTTGCTCCTAAGAACAGCTGACAAGGATTTGTAGCCTAACTTAAAATAAATAAACAAACAAAACCACCACCAACAAAGTTGTCCAATTAAAATCGGATTATTTTTTCGGACAGAAACACCATTTAAAAATCTACAGGGGCAATTAACAGGTCCTGATTATTTGTAGAAGTGAGTACTTAACGTGTTTTGCACTGTTTGCCTGATTTTAATGTTTCTGATCTCTCTTTTCTAATTTTCTTGCTTGACCATTCTGTTTAAATGTGGCAGACTGATCTACATTTCCTGAAAGTAAGGAACCCTGACAATGTTTTTTCCTTCTAAGCAGGAATACATGATCCTTATTTACCTCAAGAGCCTCCTGAACTGCTCTTTGAGCTTGAGTACAAGCCTCTTATTTATCTCTCAATTGTGCAATAATTTCTTATTTATCCTCTGTAAAATGTGCCAGCTTCTAAAGGGAGGATTAAAACTTCTTGCCCCAATACTGGTTTACCCCAATAATCAGAGCAGCCTATGGCCTAATGGTTAGAGCTTTCAACTGTCAGCAGAGGATTTTGCCTTCATCTTAAGATATCGAAGTGTCTACACCGAGGTGTCTACTTGTGCTGGTAGAGTCTAAACTCCAATGATAGTCAGTGGAAAGGCAGTGCAGCCAGAAAAGCCTAAAGAGCAATTTAGATGACCAGCTACTAACTACCCCCTACAGGGTACATTGGATCACTCTGACGGCCATATGAAGTACCTCACCAGTGACTACAGAGGGAGCTTAGACGCCTCCAGCAGACATCTACCTTTATTTAGGTGGCCTATCCTTGAGTAGAATCCCACCTGCCTTTCAGCCAAAGATACCCACTGCCACGGGAGATGCTCTAGGATACGCACGACATCCATATTGGACTTAGCAGATACGACGCAGGACCTAGGAAAGAACTCCATCTTTTTGGAGTAACTGCAGCAGTGGCAGGAGACCAGGTAGATAGTGTTATATGTCTATGCTTGGGCAAATGAACTGAGCATGGAGGATGGGATTTAGTTGCCAAGGTGTAGGTGCTGACTGCTTTTCGAGAAACTGCTTGCCATTCCAGGAATCTTTAGGGATCACAGATGAGATGGAGGACTTTTGGGAGACCTACATCCTTCCAGAGCTATGGCTATGGCTAAAGCTATGGCGTTAAGGTATTCTCAAACTGATAAGTGATAGCTGTGTTCAGGCAATCAAGTCCCAGTTTGAGAGCTGAATTAGGCGGCCAAATCCCAGTGTAATTCCCACATGCAGAAGAGAGAACCATAGTCAGGTTTCCCAGGTCCCAGCCCAGAACATAGAACCTCAGTCCTGGGAAGAAGGCTTTAATACACATCCTTCTCAGCATGCCTACAGAAAAGTTTGCAGAAGCTCCCATCAAGAGAGAGCTTTTTGTAGAGCCTTCCCCTAAACATGATCTCTCTTCATCTGCTGTGTAGAACACAGAGGAATCTGAACACTAGGCCCTTTTATGCTGAGACTTAAAAGTCAGGGGTTTATTTATTTATTTATTGCTTAGGTTGTAGCTTGATCTTTCTGGTGTCCCAAGCACAGGCACAGAATCTGCTCTAACACTGCAGATCCTGCACAGCAAATTACTTTCAGGCCCAGGTACAGAGAACCCCACTGTTAATTATTATGAATTGGAGCAAACATAGTACATGAGCCACGATGAGCCTGCATATGAAACAGAACACAATTCTAGGAACACGAGAGAGATCAAAAACAGTTTTTGAGTCCATACCAGCAGTGGTGCTGATTTCATTTACAGTAGATTAAACATCTCACTGCGGTTAATATTTCATTATTAGAAAGACCTGTTCGTGCGACCCTGGCTATCTTTTTATAGCTGCAGAGTATTAATTAGCAATTAGTTCATTAGTCAAGACCAGATTAAGTAACAATGACTACAGGATGCAGGAAGTTTTTCCTATGTTTTTCTCAACTGTGAGGGCACAGGCAGAGCCTTTGCCTCTGTACCTGTAATATTGTCCCTTAATTGTTAGGCCTGGTTCAACACTTTCAGAATACGAGTTTTTTCTTGCAGCTAAAATAAATCTTTTCCTCACCTAAAAATATTTGAAAGAATGCAATTGGTTTTTGATTGTAATTGCAAAAAAACTTTTTCATTTAGGAAAAATCAAACATTATAAATGATCCAAAACAGATCTTGCCTGAATTTTCACTTCAAATTCAAAACCACCTGGTATATATTTTAAAATCTTGAAATAATTTACAATCTTCCTCCAGATCTTAAGGAAAAGAAAAATCAAGCTTTGTCCTAGCTCTCCCTGCACCTTTTCAAGATGTCTACACCTCCTCTTCCCTTCAGCTGCAATAAAAGGCTACTCAAGTCTCCGAGTAGCACTGAACCAGGGCCAGGGTCCTTAATGACCCTGCCCTTGCTAGAAATCTCCTTCCTTTGTGCACTGGATACAATAATGACAGAGCACACAGTAGCCAGGGGGAGTGCATGCTGCAGTTTGCAAAATTCTTCAGTTAGAGGTTTGTGCTTCTCTCCTCCGTGATGCCTTTAGGCACATAACCCTTACTAGTTCCTGTAGGAACACCAGACCATTTCTCTTAGCCGAGCTGGTGCCTTAGAGCCACAATTTACAGTCTGTAATGCTTGCACTTTGGTAATGGAATGACCCAGACCTGTTAAATATTATTATTATTACTGCAGAGTACATGACCATACAAATGAACTCAGAAAACACCCTTTTCGTTTTACAGTGACAGACTGTGCATTTTTGGTGATTTCTGCATCCCAGAATCATTGTCTATATAAAAATTTTGATGGCCATGATGATCAATAGCCATACAGTGAGTTAGTCATTAAAATGCCTTGCTTCATTACTCCACTACATACCTTCATGTAATTCCACTTGAAAAAACACCAAGCAAACCCCTAAACAAGGGTTCCACCCAAACCAGCAAAGCCTGTTTGAAATCTATGGCTCACAGTACATCCTCAGAGCAATTTCTGGATGATATTCATGCTTCATTTAGCTCTGCATTTTGTTCTCCAAGAGCTTCTAATGAACATAGTCAGGATTTAATGGCTTCCTTTCCAAAAAGGAGCAATTTCAAGATAAGAAAATATTATCATTCACAAAAACAACCAACCAAACAACCCCCAGGCTGGCCTTTTCTTTTTTAAGCGAAAAGCCTCAGGTTGCTTTCTTGACAATATTGCTGTTCCTGAAGTGAAGGGATCAGTCTGCAGTATTTAGACTTTGACTATAAATTGGATAAAAATCTCTTTGTTTCACAAATTTGTTTGGCTCTAGGATATCAGCACATGTTATCACGGTTGTAAATTGTAATGATGAAATTCTCATTAAGATTCTGGTCTGAAACCCCAGGGGTTTTCCATTGTTCTACATCCCTTTTTTTTGCCTGTAGAGACTGTACTGACCAATGATTTACTTCATTAAGCCTGTCTGAGGCATTATTGTTTAGAAATGACAAAGTTGCATACATTCTAGTCTAGCAGACTGCGCACACACAAAAATTAAAATATTTTCCACTACCTATAATAATCGGCATCCCTCATCACATGAGCAGTGAGTGTTGTCAGCCCTCATTCACTTGGAATGTCCTCACAAACCAGACAGAAAATCACATATTTTGAGGGTGAATTACCTTGTTCAAATAAATGTTTACACACATATGTAAACATAGGTAATCCTCTCCTTTTAATATTCGCAACATAGAGAAAGTGTTTAGGATCATTATCAACAACAAACAATGCTTCTGCTCCTTTAATTATCATCATAGGCTTTTTATGGAGGCGCCTAATTCAGTGTTTTCAGGAAAGTATATTTGTGTCTGCTAAATTACTAAACCCTCTCCTTTTCTTTTTCAAATGTACATCTAGAAAATTCTGTGGCTAGATCTTCAAAAGAATACAGCCAAAACCTCTGAAAAAAAATACCAATAGCTCTTCAGTGACTTTATTCAGATTAACTGACTTAGTGGAAATCTGGTTTAGGGCATATCAGACCACTGTAAGGATACACGAGAGTTGTGGGGAAAAAACCAGTAATTAAAAGCCTGATTTAAACAACATTCTTAAACTAAATGTCAATAGTAAGAATTCTGAGCCTAAGGTTACACATATGTTCATGCGTCTGGTTGAATCAGGACTTTGGGTTTATATTTATAGGATTGAAATTTCCCCCCCCTTTTTTTTCTGTACAGAAATAAATAGCCACTCAAACTGATATTCTCTGCAGTGTCCCTACAAATGCCAAAATATGTTTCTTGCAAACTACAGAAAACTCATGGATATTAAGAAGTTACCCAACTCCTAAATGATGCACAAACCAAATGCCAATGAAACTACTAGCGGTCAGGCATCTAATTGCATTTGTTTTTACGGTCCATACAGTCTGCCTTTGTGGCATATCACTTACATGCATGGTTTTCTAAGAACTAATCTCTGTGTATGCAAAATGAGATGACCATCTGACACTAATTATTGTTCAGCTTAGGTAAGGTAATCTTACATGCTCCAATTCCATTGCTGTGCAAGCACAGACAATAATACTCAAGAACAGTGCAGACAGTGACAGAGAATAATTTTAAAAATGTTCTCCTTTGGCAAGGCAACCACATTTTTGGTTTTATTTTTTATTCTGTTCACATCTACCCTCTCAGTAGAGATGATGCAGCCAAACAAATATTCCTACTCATTTGATTTCTGTGGTCTAACACTTGACCATGACTCCCTGGCTAATTCTTATAGCAAGGGATTCCCAGCTAGTCTCTCTGTGAAGCATGAAACTATTTAGTTGTTATGATGAGATCAAACTGGGTGCATTCAGTCTGGCATAGCCATAGGTAAACTAATATGAAGGATAATAACGAAAATTTGGAAACTGAAAAACCACATGAACATTTGGACAGTCAAAATAGTCAGGATTCCATGATTCAGCACATTTGAAATCATGCTCAGGTGTTCATGCCAGCGCAGAGCACTTTTCCCAATGTAAATTTTACTTGGATACATTTCTGACCTCCGCCTGTAGCAGATCATCTACTGGATTAAATATGGTCTTGGTTTTCTTAGTGGTTCAATCATTTGGACTTTTTCATCTCTGGAAAACCCCACTTGCAGAAAATCACCAAATTCATCTTGAATTTCCCACCATTTCCCACGTCCAGTTCTCCAGATGAATGGATTTTTTAAGAACTGAAGTCTTTTAATGGCTTGAAAGATTGTCCTAATTTCCAGTTTAGGTGTACTCCTGTCTAGTATATACATGCTGTTAATCTGTTGCTTGAGAACAGCAACTTTCAGTACTAACAAAACAAAAAACCCAAAGCATCAAAGGTGTACCAGGATGCCAGACGTTGGGACCTATGCTACTTTGCAGTGCCATAGCTCCTCTGAAGCTAGCATATGACTTGCAGCAACTTCATTAGTGCCATGCAGTACACTGATCATCACGACACAGGTGTGGGGGGTTGACCCTGGCTGGACACCAGGTGCCCACCAAAGCCGTTCTATTACTCCTCCTCAGCTGGACAGGAGAGAGAAAATATAACAAAGGGCTTGTGGGTCCAGATAAAGACAGGAGAGAACACTCACCAATTACCGTCATGGGCAAAACAGACTCAGTTTGGGGAAAATTAACTCAATTTATTACAAATCAACCAGAGTAAGGTAATGAGAAATAAACCCAAATCTCAGAACACCTTTCCCTCCACCCCTCCCTTCTTCCTGGGCACAACTTCACTCTTGGATTCTCTACCACCCCCACCCCCCACCCCAGCGGCACAGGGGGACGGGGAATGGGGTTTACAGTCAGTTCATCACACATTATTTCTGCCGCTTCATCCTCCTCAGGGGGAGGACTAATCACACTCTTCCCCTCTCCAGCACGCGCTTCCCACGGTGTCCCAGCCTCCTTCGGGCATCCCCCTGCTCCGGTGTGGGGTCCTTCCCGGGCTGCAGGTGGAGATCTGCTCCCCCGTGGAGCTCCCTGGGCTGCAGGGGGACAGCCTGCCTCACCAGGGTCTTCATCACCACGGGCTGCAGGGGAATCTCTGCTCCGGCGCCTGGAGCATCTCCTCCCCTCCTTCTGCACTGACCTGGGGGTCTGCAGGGCTGTTTCTCTCACATGTTCTCATTCCTCTCTCTGGCTGCAATCGCACAGTTGGTTTTTTTCCCCTTCTTAAATCTGTTCTCCCAGAAGCACTACCACCGTTGCTGATGGGCTCAGCCTTGGCCAGCAGCAGGTCCGTTTTGGAGCTGGCTGACATTGGCTCTGTCAGACATGGAGGGAACTTCCAGCAGCTTCTCACAGAAGCCACCCCTGTAGCCCCCCCGCTACCAAAACCTTGCCACACAAAGCCAATACAATGGGCTTATGTCCTGGTTCAAGTCCAAATTACTTGTGATCAAAGCCTCATAAAATGGCATGGCTCACTGAGATGTCAGAAAAACATATTCACGCCACAAATACTCTACCAGTAAAAATGGCACCCTTCCTGGGAGAGAGGCAGAGGACTGGTGGGACATATGCTTGAATTATTCCTTGTCAACTGGGTAGCCAAGCAATGAGGCCTTTTTTTACTAGAGCACCAGGAGGCAGGAGAGACTGAGATTGTCAGGGCATCCCTGCCTCTTCCTCTGTTAAATTACATCTTTGAATAAAACTGTGTGGTGAAGAAAACCAGCTACTGGTTCAAGATGTCACTCTACCAACAATAGAGAAATGTTCCTTTCCTGCAGAATAGCTTGGTTTGATACTGACTGCAGGAATCCTCTTCAAAGCCCTCTCTGGGAGAGCCCTTTCAGCCATGGGCTCGCAGCCTCCCATGGCATGTAGAGCCTGCAGTCTCAGGGCACAGTCAGTTTTGTCCACACCACTCTTCTCCCCAGGAAATGTGGCTTTTCTGCAGTGGCTCCCTCATCGAGGAGAGACTGGAACGACCACAAACACATCAAATTCAGAACATACAGTTTTAACTCTACTTATTTTACCTAGCCTCCTGTCCATAATTTGACAAAACCATTTTTTTAAAGAACAAGACTCCAACAGCAACCAAGCAATAAACACAGATCTTTGCAGAATGGGGGATGAAGGGAGGAAGGGCTGGGGAAGACGAGATTCTGACAATAAAAGAGAGATTTTCCCTTTAATTATTTTCTAAGCCTCCGATATAGTTTGTGAAGTGATGGGCATCATTTCATACTTCAAAAATAGGGAATAAACCATGTAGGCGGTTTAGTAGATGATCAGAAGTATGGTATGAGGGAGAGACAATAGGGAGAAATGTACTGATCATGATGCATCTTTCTTGTTGATAGAATCTGGCTATTGATACTAAGTCAACGTATCTCTGGATAAATGGTTAGCACCAACATACTTCACTAATATTAAATTGACATATCATTATGGGGATTTCTTTTTACATTTCTGTCTCTGCTGTTAGGGATAGGTCCTCTTGGAAAGAATTTTTATTTTTCTTAGTGCTACTTTTTAGAGTAGGGGAAAGACGAGTCATTTGGCACCTTAACCTTTTCCAAATACATGAACAGCTCAGCCTTCCCATTCATCCAGGGAGTTAGAGAAGGAGCAGGAGAAGGGAAAGTTATGAGGCAGAAATTGGAAAGTTGGTAAGAGCTGGAAAAAATGACTTAGCTTAGCTGATGTGGTAGAAAAGAGAAAGAGAAGTGTTTCTCTAAGAAAAGGGAGAAAGCAAAAGGTTCGACATAGTCTGACGTTAGAATTTTCTATTATGATTTTGGTAAGGTATTCAGATACCATGGTGATGAGCACAGCTGAAATATCTAAGCACTCTGTGATAGAATATATTCAAACAAAAAAGATAATTAAAATAGTGCTTATTTAGATGAGGGATAATGTCTCAGTTCCTATGCAAATTAGCATAGTTAAAGGATCACTTGCCTTTTTATGAAAATGAATATTGAAAGTTTGATGAGAAACTCGGGAGAGAAACATTCTGGAAGTCAAAGCCAATGCAATCTCTATATGCAAATGAAATCAATTACTTTTAGCAGCCATGTATGAGTGTAAATGAGAAAATCAATGATTTTCAAAATCTAGTAATTTGATAGCCATTAGTCTCATTAGACTTTCTTTTTAAAGCTTAATTATTCAAAAATACAACCCGATTGAAGTGTGGTTTAGAAAGGACACATTCTTAAATTAATTACAGCAGTGATTTTCCCTGTAGCATGAAGATACAGTGCCAGTACACGGCTTTGTAGATAGAAATGTGATTTTTTGCTGGACTTGGGAATTTATTTTGGTAAAGAGTCCACCAAACCTCTACAGATCACCTAAATACCTATTTAGAAGCGTGTGAGTAGTCCCACTGAAGTCCATGGAGGATGTGTTTTTTTGTACGTCACATGGATCCAGCCCTTGATTTTTAGGGGCATACATAGACTGAAGAGTCTTGATGAAGAGTCGAAGCTGAGCAGGGAGGTGACCCTGTGCGGAGAGCCAGCCAAATGGCACGCCGGCCCTGGGGCTGTGACTCCTCTGCACTGGCTTGCGGGGGGCTCACCTTTCCTCAGCTGTCTCCGGGGGAGGAATGTCTGCCCATCATCTTCAAAATAGCCTCCTGGCTGCTGCACTTACCCAGGAAATGGTGCAGTGAGATTTGCGGTCTTTGTCGGTCTGGAGGAGATTTAAACAGGTTATGACTCTAAATTTGATCTTTTTGAGAATTGTCTGTGAACTTCATGAGCTATAAAGACGTCTTTAGTCCTAAATAGCACAGTGTCCATTCAAGATGGGATTTACTGTTTGCATCGCTTACATCTATAAAGAGAATGGCACCAGGGCCTCTTTTCTGAGCACGAGGTCCTGTCTGATTTAGCTGAGCTCATTCTATTGAATGCGGTTACCATCTAAACCAGGTGGCTGCATCCAGACTGCCTGTCGGGGATGGGCCCTGGCCTTTGCTAACTCCAGAACTGTGCCAGTTCCCAACTGGGAATTGTTTGGATGAATTCTGCCCGGCTCAGACCAAAATTGTGCCAAGGGCCATTCTTAAAATTTATCAACATAGACAATGAAGTTCACATCCTTGGGACACACCATGACACTGTTTCATTTACTAGTGTTGATGAACTTTACTAAATAAATTATTCCAGAACATTTTTAATCCATTTCTCGTAGGAAGAAGTGCAATTACCTACATTCCTAGCTACGTTTCTTCAACCTGAGGATCTGCCTTATAATGTTTCTGAGGAGCACGTTGTGATAACTCACTCCACTGCTGCAACACTTGCCTGTTGCCACTCCTCTGCCCTCCTCTTCCACTCCTAGCAGATCTCCCCCTCGCTTCTCTCCTCCCCTCTCACCTCCTATTCAAAATAATCAGGATATAAAGAAGATGTACTTTTAGAGGGCCAATTAAACACAGCAGGGCACCAGCTGAGTTGAGGAGCTGCAGTGAGTGAATTTAAATCAAACTGCAGTTTCTGAGAGATGATCTCTGTACCATCACTCGAATATTTGTTAACGGTGGCAAGAGCTTCAGGCAGGTCTGCACATCACCAGGGGAAGCTAAGTCTTACTTGGTATCATTGTGTGAGCCAGAAGTGTGAGTAAAAAAAAAAAAAAAAAAAAGAAAAAAGGTTAAATTATTGCTCATGAATCACAAACATGGCTGCAAAATTTTATACTTAAGCTCTTCCAGGTGACAGGCAAATGAAGAGCAAAAGAGAAAGAGGCACAGTTGGGTAAATCACAATATTAGCATACATTTATATAACACGTGAATGTAACGACGCAGGATTGCAGAGGATTTAAAAAATAATTCTCTTTTATGTAAAGCAGCTACTTTTCAGTAGTGGCATTATCATCTCATGTCTGTACTCTCTGCTTGGCAGAGACATTTTTCAGACACCACTCCACTGAAGTAGAGACGCTGAAAAAAAGGGAGGAATCGGCACAACCAGTGGATTTTAGACTGGTCACAATTTTGAAGATAACCCAAAATTTCAGCCCCTGCCGCAGAACATCTCCCCCAGCCCCACTTTCCCATTCTTCTACAGCAACGTCCTTCATCTCCCATGGCGTGAGCCAGCCTCGGCCCCTCGGCAGATGGCGAGGGCTGCGCGGCGATGCATGCTCCGCGCTGCTGCCGGCTGTGCTGCCTCTGACCCCGCGCCTGATCCCCTGCTGCCGTGTGGCCGCTGGCCAGAGATCCTGCTCTCATCTGCCCGAGGCGTTTGGGGCGAAAGCAGCAGCTGTGTGACAGCACGCGGCAGAGCTGTAGGTTGGTTTAGGATAGGAAGTAAATAATTCCTCCAGCTGTCTCTGCGGCACAAAGCTAGGAAATAAATAAAGGGTCATCTTCTTCCAAATAGCATCAGGTCACCTAGCCAGGTAAAAGTCCTTCAAGGTTGTTCACGAGGCCTTCTGGCATTGAAAGCAGTGGGAATTTTGCTTCTGTCTTCTGTGCCAGCAAGCTGAGAGATAGGACAGACACAGGATTCTCCAAGTTAGTATCTCAGTTTGCAGTTTGCTTGACTCTGTCTCGTGGTGACGGATGCGCCACGTGTTGCATGTCCTGGATTGCCCATATAGCGAAACATTTGCTACGTGCTGCAGCTGAGACAGTGGCTTTTGCACACAAAAAAGAGAAAATGAAATTGGAGTGAAACCTCTTTTCCTGTCTCCTGTGATGCTTGCAGGGGCAATGGCATTGGAACACATTTCCTGAGCGTGGAGCGTCCAGGAGCTCCATGTATACGTGCCACCGGGAGTCTCTGCCAATGCAAGAGAGGAGTCACAGCAGGACTTCTTTGATCAGTCACAGCAGAGAAACAGAGCACTTTGCAAAGTGTCCTAAAGACTGAGCGTGTGTTCCTGTTAGTGCCCTACCTAGCAGCAAAAGGATTTCAAGGCTCAGCCTCTTTCCACAACTCTGCCCTTAATAACTGATTAAACTCTGCACTTAATAGTAAGTGCCAGTGGAATTTAAATGGGTTGCAGTGCCGGAGCTTGACTTCTCTTCCCTTTTGGAAGCAGGGCTTAAGACAGGCTTATAAAACCTGAAGAAAGGCAGCTGTGACTAATTCTTGGCTGCAGTTGGGGGAAGAGAGAAGGGAGGCATAAAGGGCAAAAAGGGTTTTCTTGAGCACTCACGCTGGCCCAGCCTCTGTCTGCTTAGCCTGTTGAGACTAGACAAAGTGACTGCATGGCCCATTCCAGCTAGGTCTACGGAGAACCCCAGGTACATGGCCTGATAGTTATATGAACTAATAATATAAATCATAAAATTAAATAGTATGATTTCATTCTGCAAATGATTTGGGGACATAGTTTACAGGAAAGACACAACACAAAGGAAAATTGTATTGCATGGTATAATTCTTTATGAGTTTTTTGTACTTTAATATGATATAAAATTCATATTAATAGGTGTCATTTTTATGAAGAGATTTATAGCCAAAATATGGCAACTTCTCTGCTGCAAGAGCTACATAGACAAAGTTAAATTTAACCGTTGCTCTTTTTTTTTTTTTTTTATTTGTATGGATATTTTGGTGTGAAGCAGTGAATTGTTTAAACTTGAGAACTTTTATATTATATGCTTTTTTATTAGTCACTTTGTTCATGATCAGCTTTTCTGTGGCATCAGTAAAAAAATATGGGATCTGTCCATGGGCCAAAATGACATCTGTACTTTTTCACTTGCATCAGCTGAAGAATGTGTAGCCTAGAGACACAATTAATGCTAGGCTGGCCTCTTCCCCAAATTAGTGGTCTCCTATGCATAGGTTTATATGCCATATGTGAAGGGCCAAATTAGTCCCACTTGGGTCACACTTTCAAGAAATAACTCCACAACAGTGGCTGTTTGTAGAGATGTAATTTTCCATGGCTGAACTGGTATTTACCTGTAGAGGGATTTTTCCATTAAACATTCAGTGTGAGATGTTGGGACATAAAACACACCAAGATGTATTTATTAGTGAAAATCTATCATCAAGCTTAAATGCCTCTTCTGAGACAGAAAAATCTAGGTGTAAAGGCTGCTGCTATTTTCCCTCTTTGGCTGGTGCTGTAAAAAAAGCACCCTAAACTGTATCTGCATACAGATGTGGGAAGTCACCTGCTTGCTTCCTGTAGCTTCAGCATGGTTCCTCTAGGACAAAACCACAGGTCAGTTACCTGACCTAAAGGGCCAATGCCAGGACATAATAATCAAACACAGTTAGGCATACAGAGATTGCTGGGGGTGTGGCAAATACCGATGTCTATCTGTGTAAGGGATTATTTCCACTCCTGGCATTGCTACCCTTGGCAACCCTGCTTTCGGACTGACAATTAGAAAACGGGAATGTATTGGGCTGTTAGATAAGGCTACAAGCACATGGGCGTGTTATTATATATCAACAAAACAGAAAAAAAGATCATAGCATCATAGAATCACTTAGGTTGGAAAAAACCCTTAAGATCATTGAGTCCAACCGTAATCGTAACACTGCCAAGCCCACCACTAAACCATGTCCCTAAGCAACACATCTACAACGTCTTTTAAATACCTCCAGGGATGGTGACTCAACCACTTTCCTGGGCAGCCTGTTCCAATGCCTGGCAACCCTTTCGTAGAAGAAATTTTTTCTAATATCCAATCTAAACGTCCCCTGGCACAACTTGTCCTATCACTTGTGACTTGGGAGAAGAGACTGACCCCCACCTCGCTACAACCTCCTTTCAGGCAGCTGTAGAGAGCGATCAGGTCTCCCCTCAGCCTCCTCTTCTTCGGACTAAACAGCCCCAGCTCCCTCAGCCGTTCCTCATAAGACTTGTGCTCCAGGCCCCTCACCGGCTTCGTTGCCCTTCTCTGGACACGCTCCAGCACCTCAGCGTCTGTCCTGTAGTGAGGGGCCCAAAACTGAACACAGGACTTGAGGTGCGGCCTCACCAGTGCCGAGTACAGGGGACTGTACCTAGTCCTACCCTAGTCCTCCTGGCCACACTCTTTCTGGTACAGGCCAGGATGCTGTCGGCCACCTTGGCCACCTGGCCACACTGCTGGCTCATATTCAGCCAAGATGATAGGATATAGAGGAAAGTGGGAGTTAGGAGTTTCCTAACTTGTGCAATACAACTTAATTTGTGCTGCCCTTCTCCTCCACTTTGCCTCTGAGCCAGAATTCATGGCCACCTGTGATGTGCTTTGGTTGGAAGTAACTGAAGACATCATACTGGAAAGAACTGATACACATTTGGGTATTGTACTTTTGCATATGTGCTAGGATGCACGGGCTTTCCCACTGTTCACATAAGAATACCAGTACAATGTTTTGATGAAACTCTTAGGTACATTATTTTTATCACATATTTTGGAAGATAATTTAGAAAACATTTAGAAAAAAATACAAAGTAGGCAAGAAATGTTTGCATTTTTATCTTCTGCCTTTGAAAACAGGTAACCTAGATTATGTGTTTTACATGGTATTAAGATATTACAATTGTACTCGAGAAGAAAAATACTTAAAATTTGAATCTATCTTTGAAATGGTTTTAAGAAGCACCATAAATATTAAAAATCATATATAATAATTGTTTTGTTTTTATTATTTGTTATTTTTTTGTTAATTATGGGGTGCAGCTGGAGTGTGGGGGTATTGTTTAGTGCCTTTACAATTATTTCATGCCTTAAAGCCTGGATTGTTTGCCAGGAGAACTTTACTTCTCACTTCCTTATTTTTTGACTACTCAATAATGGGATAATTGTAACATATGAGGAACACTTTTTATCCTAAGTGACTGACAGGTATGCAGTCTTAAGGTAGTTTTTTTGCTTGATAATATGTATATGTCTTTATATATTAATTTACAACTCACATTTCTTCCGGTTGTTATTAAAAAGTTGTTATAAAGGAACAATTATTTGAAAACCACTATCATGTGTCAAAACCCTGTAATTTTCTTGAGCACTTCAAAGCACTGCACACTAGAGGATCATGGTAATAGGTCTGGAGTTCTAACTAATACAGGATGCAACTAGAGATCTGTCTTGAAGTACAACCAGGAGTATGGTAGAAAATAAGAAATAGTGAGAGGAAGAGCAAAAACATGGAAATGAAGGTTGTCCCTTTTAGGTCCATTGTCTAGAACAGGTCTTGTAATGTTAGAGAGAAAACAACAAAAAAATTCCTTCCAAAATTCATAGGAAGACATATGAACATTTTAGTCATTGTGTAACATCCATGTCCTTAGCCATTAAAATGAAATAGCTTTGTCTCTAGAGGGAGAAAGGTAGTTGTATGATCAAATCACTGCCTTATGCTCTTGTTTTCTTCCATGATAGGTTCAATCATGTATTTATTCACCAAAGTCATTAGAATTGCAATGGTAATCAGAAAGAGGAAATGGTCTCCATCTATCATCCTGTTCCTAACAAGAAGAGGCAACAGACCATTTTAGTTACAGTGCATTAATGCTCATTACTACCCTAATGAAGATTTGTGTTGCTTTTCCAAGAACCTTGAAGCTAATCTTCAATTTCCTCCTAGCTTTCAAAGAAACACCAGTTTTCACATGAATTCAGCCCACTGGAGCAAACAAAGAGGTATTAGTCTGACCATTATAAAACATAGTTTCATCAGGGAAATTAATATGAAAAGCATGAGGTGACATCTAGTTATTTCATTACTGTGGCTAAATTCTGTGAGTTTGGCAAAAACTGACTGACTCAGTCCCTGTGCCCAGACTATTCTCCTAGCAGCTGTATCTATACTGCTTAACACATGGCTACTATTAAACTATTATCTATTAAACTATTATCACATATTCAAGTATATGTGATTGTGATATATTATAGTAACCAATTGCCACGGCGCTTCTTGCTTAATCTAGATTTCTACGTAACTGGGATCAGTATTATTTCAAGTACCTTAATTCTTACAGTGAAATGCTCAGGCTGCAATGGGAAATACCAAATGATCTTGGCTGATGACTTTTCTTGATGTGTCACATGCCATTACAAAAACCCCAACCAAATGCACCTCACAGTGAATACTGCTTGGGAACCAGCTCTCCTTTGGGCGGTGTTTGCTGTGTTTATCCTGTCCTGGTGAGATTAAGTTCCAAAGGAGAGCCCCATGCAGGGCCTATTGCACGTTCCAGAAAGAAAGGCATGCCACAAAACCTGTTTTTCTGGCGCTCCTGTCACTGCTGTCTTGGGGCTGGACACAGTTAACAAGCAGACAAGTGACTGAACTTTCGCTTACTAATGTGGGCATTAACACACGTGTCCTCTGTAAACTGTGGATTCAGGTTTTCACTCTGTTTTTGCATCCAACAGAATTAGGTGTTTGTTCAAACTGAAACACCTGTTTAAATATCTTGCTCTATCAGCCAGCATCAAATGTCTGAGGCTCCCAACACATTAAGGAGTTACTTTCCTGAGCTTTGTATTAAGCATCTGTTGGAACATGTTCATCCTTAGTAATTACTTGACATTTGGACACAAAGAATTCTAAAGAAAGGAAGTACCTTAGTGGACTTAGGAACATTTAAATGCATCCCAAGGAAAGACCAACTTGAGTGTTGTTTGAAGAGCTTTAATTTTGTTGGCAGGGCTACTGGGAACTAAGAAAGCCCTTTACACTTGGAAACAAGCTTGCCAAACCATTTCCTTTGCGTATCTTGTTCTGCAGAAGTAACAGAATATTCCATTCCTGCATACTTTAATAATGCCAAGGGAAAAGGTGTATGAAGAGACAAGGAAAGCAGCTTTCTGACCAGGCTGTTGCTGCCTGTTCCCATGGTTTATGCGCAACAGTGGTGACACACAATTCCTCCTTCCTGTGGAAAGGATGTCTGTCACAAAGAGAAGTTCTGCTGCTCTCTGAAAGACTGACCTTTTTTTACTGGTAGTGGCTTGGCAGGTGTTTGTTTTAGTTTTTAGATACGTGACTTGCAAAAATTAAAATGGGCTCTAGGGATTTGACCATCGTTCTATTTTACATCTGCTTTCATCAGCACAGCTCCATCGCCTTGATTCATGTTGGTGAGAATGAGAGGAGAATTAGGCTCTGAGTTTCCATTTTTTTACTATGCAGGAAAACTAACATTATTATAAAGAGAAGCACTTTAAGGATACTGTGGAGTATGTCCATATAGAGATACAGATCACTGACTTGGATTACATATGGCAGTCAATTCTGTGCCCAGTAGTAGGTATTTGAAGAATAAAGAACTTAATTGTGAACAGCTGTTTCCACATACTTAATAAAGTGTGCATGGCCAGTTCAAGCTCTATAAAGTGTTAAACATAGTTTTATAAAACACATACTCGGGCTGTGCACATTTTTCAAAGAGTGCATCAGCCATCCTAACTGTTAAGTCCTGTCTATGTTTTGATTTCAGCAACAGATCTCTGAAAATATTTTTCTTGTTTTTCATAGTGTAACTGAAGCTTGGATGACTCCCTAATATTTGTAAAAATCATGGCAATTCTTACGCAAAAGGAGCACTAAGTTATTATTATAGATGTCTTTCCACCTCGTCTATTCTGTTTTGTGATGTGAAAAGGAGGAAAGCGTAGTGGCTTTCAGGCTGGTTTTATTCCAGCTTGGCTTGTGTCTTTGGAACTATCAAGAATGTCAGCATCCTAGGGGAGCTGGTAGGGATCAGAAATTAATAGTATCTAGTTAATCTGCAACATATGAGTGGGAACTTAGAGCCCTGGGCTCTAGAAATGACCCACAGCTGTTATTCATCCAGTCGTCAATGCCATGCTTTTCTTTTCACAAATGATGATTAACAAATACTAAGGTGTGTGGCCAGTCATAGAGGTTTGAAAGGTCCTTTGCGGCCTGAGCAACTAATATGTTTTCAGGCCTGTTTTGAATGCAGGAGTCATAGGGTCGAGCAAAGGTCCTTTTCCATCAGTGTATCTGCACTGGAGTTGCATCTTTGCCCCCAGTGGGTACGAGCTCTGGTCCTGCAGAGTGGTCACATAGACTTCTTTGTTTCTAGATGAGTCGCTCTGATGTAGTAGGTCAAAACTGCAATCTGATACACATTTTTGAATCACTTCTTGATTCCAAGGAACAGGAATTATTCTACAACTTCCTTCAGAGGCCGTGGACTTGTGGGTCTGAATTTAAGCTCGTTCAGGGAAGAAGTGGAGAAACTCTGCAATGGGTTAAGCAATCACAGTAAGACAGCTGCATGAGAGGAGGCAGCTTTAAGGAACAGGTTGTGCTACAATTTTTAAAGGTATTTTGAGAATTGCTGTGATTTAGCAGAGGACTGACTAAATTAGACTAAACCAAATCTCAGCAGTAGGTTTAATACCAGGAATTTGCACCCGCTGAAATAAACGTCATGTAGAGAGGACCCTCCTTAAAGTTTCCACATCACTACCTGGAATGCATAAACATTAGTTTTGAAAGTACATATTTCTGAATTTTACATGAATGCACAGTATTCTGCCAGTTAGCACCAAGTTTGTACAAGTAAAACTAAATCTAAATAAAAAAAATCAACAAATCAGCAGGGCCAAATGAAAATCAAAAGAGTTTTAAACAGTTTATAAATCTCTTCCCTCCGCTGCCCAGTTTCCATGCTCCTGTTCCTTCAGTTGGCCTTTAAGCCCAGAAGGAGAATGAACTTACACATCCAAAATAATTAAATGAATAAACAAAGTGGGGAAGTTTTTTTTTATTATTTGAGCCCATCTCTCACCTGCATCTTGTTCAATGTCTATGTAAATAATGCTAAATGAACATGAGTATTACCAAGTACAAAATCAAGCAAGGTCAACAGCACCGAATGACAATTACCTGTTGACATTTTGTTAAGTGCTCATGTGCATGGATCTTTGCGCTCAATTATCTTTCACTTTAGACTTTTTGATGTAATTTAATATGTTTATTTTTGATAGTGGGGAAAAAAAGATCTCCCAGTATCCTCCTCTTGATCCTTTTATGCAGGTTAACAAGAAGCTTGGGCTCTTCAGGCCTCTTCCTGGTGTGGCCAAAGGGTTCACTCACAGCTGACGCACATCTCCGAAGTGGGCCTGGCACTAGAGGGCGATGGAGACATTCACTTGTGCCAGTGTGTCTCAACAATTTGTTAGAAAGCAAAAGCAGAGGACGAAGACGTTAATTATCAAGTTCTTGAATGCGGAGTGTGCTACTGCTCTACCATCCCCATTACCTTCTGTTCTCATACCTTCTCTCTGGCTTCTGCTTATTAAATTGTGGGGCCCTAACTCCTGTTGTTCTCCACATTCCTTCCTTCCTGTTATTACCACCTTCTTCCATTCAGGGTTGGTGCTCTGCTCTTCTGCATGTGATCAGAAACATGTCTCCAACTCCTGATCAATTTTATTGTCCCGTCCTTGCTTTTGCATGTGGCCTTTCCCTGATCTTATTCATTCTCCATCCAACTTTCTGTCCACTCTGTCCCTTCCTCCAGGAATCGCTCGTATCCTGCATCCTGTCCCTGGCCTGCACTCAAAAAATGCAAAAGCCATGGGGATAGGAAAATAAGAATTAAGAAGGTACTTCTTAATCTGTGCTAGTAGTTACGGGACTGAAAAAAGAGAGACCTGGGTCCTAGTGTTTGTGCCTGAAGTGTCCATCTATGGTACAGTACGCAAATAATTCATAAATAGATACTACTAGCTAGGCTTTCCTGTAACCTGGCTAAGTGTTGTAATCACTAAACTTCAGCGTTATGTAGCATAGCTTCTTCAGGAGGAGTGGAGGGTGTCCTTAACTGGTTCAGTGATGGTCTAAGGAGCAGGTAAAAGCAGCTGGACCTCTGGCTGAGGAAGGCTGAAGCCTAGACCTTTTGCTGCCTAACTGCTCAGGTTGCTGGATGAAATTGGATAGGGTCCCAGGACACCACAGATAAGACTGTCAGCTCCAGGACTGGCAGTGAGCTGAGGGCCCTGAACTCCAGAGAAGACACCAGGATACCCTGCGCGAGACCTTCCCCATCTGTCAGCTCGAGTCCGCTCCACGTTCACTGTTGTTGTGTCAGAGGCAGATGGAGGAAACTGCCTTCTCTGCTGTGTGCAGGCAGCTGCAAGAAATGCACTTGTGGTTAGGAGGCAGGAGCGGTTTGTGCCTGTGACTGTGGGTGGGAAGCCGTGCCCCTGGCTCTGCTGGGCATGCTTTGCTGCTAGCAGGTTCTGCTTTTGAGGTTGCCAGCTTTTCTCCTCTCATAAGCACCACATCTCAGTAGAAACGTTGTGAACTGTGCTGGCTGCCTGATTAGGCTGTGTGGGATTAGCCATGGGTTAAGCTGCTCTCAAGGAAAATTTCTTGAGATGTATATAGAGAGAAAGAGAGCTGTCACACAGAGTTGCCAGCTTCAGTCCATACAGTTTTTATTGTCCTCCCATAGCTTCTCAAACCTAGGACTTCAAAAGCATGGAAATGCATCCTAGACTTGTTACTTGAGCACTTTTTCTCTTTACAGCAGACCCAGGATTATTCCAGGGAACAGGCAGTCTGTCCATAGATCTGTCAGCGCACCTGCAATATTCTTTTTCTAGTAGCAAATATGCCATACATCCCCCACAGGTGACTCCAGGCCAGACATTGTCTTTATGCTCATAACTTCATAAAGCCACTTGAAAGAATGCTTGAGGGAAAAAATAGAATAATGAGAGGGGTGGGGAAAGTGTCCACTCCAAGCCACCCTAATCTTTTAAGATGACCATCCTGAAAATTGTATCAATGGACAACACTGGGTCCTACAAATGGATGATTCATCTTGTATTTGCTTTTCATGGCTGCATACCATACAGTGTCACTTCACTCACTTGTGTCTCGTCCCCCTCTGTGAGCTTGATGGGCATGTTCTCAGTTGCCATGAAGATGAAACTCATGAGGCAAATGGCACAATGCTCCCAAGATCAATGAAACAGTGATGCGGACAGTTCTTGAAAGCATCAATTTTTAAGTTATTAAGGTGACAAATATTTCCTCCTCCTCCAGAAAAAGCAATCTCTCGCCTCATCACTGTGAGATGTGATTTGAACTGTATTTCCCTGGAAATGACATGATGACAGGAGGGTATGTGATTGAGAATGAGAAAGTATTATACAGACTTGCATTCAAATTCATTATCAGGCAGTGAGACTGATGACTCAGAGTTAGAAAAAAATGAAACAACCAAAGATCGTGTCTCAGTCAGTGCTTATAACAAACTTGAATTCCCATTTGCACAGCTTATATACATGGGAATTACATCGCATGCTTAGAATCAATTTGCATATGCTGTTTCTACTCAGTCACACAACAAATAATGTATTAGGAGTGCATTTTAATGCACTACATTATCATACAGCTTGAAATCCTGTCTTCTGCTAATGCGCTTTTCAAAGAGTGTGTGTATGCATGTGTGTATGTTCTCACTTGCTCATTCCCTCACTGTTCCTGTTAGAGTAAGGAGTTCTTCCACCTGAGGGACCAGATTAAAAAGAGATCAATTTGGGAACCAAACTCCTCTTTGGTAGAAGTAACAGATAGATACGCATATTTTAAACTGAAGGTTTAAATTCCTTCTTTGGCACTGGAGAATTATCTAATATGCAAGCAGATTTCAGAATCTGGGCCAGAGTCCCTGCCAAGGCAGGCTCACGTGGTCTCCATCTGGCCTCATCATCCAAAGAGATCAGGCCCTTCATTAACTGCAGAACTATGATCTCAGAGTCGATCAGCCCGAGTGGACCTGCTTTGACAATGTAGTGTTTTTGCTGTGATGATTCACTAGTCCTACAGCTCTCTAAGTACCAAAGAATCCCAGAATGTGCTGCATCATTAGCTGATTTCTTGGATCACTGATAGTGAAAACAAAAACTGACAAAAATATTTGCACTATGTTTTCAGAGATCGGAAAAGTAAAACACAACCTCCCCATAACCCAACAACTAAGCATCTATTTATCAGATTGAGCCAAACAAAACTACATTTCGAATTTCAGCCTTTCTCTTCCCATATTGTTTGGTGGAAAACCTAGGTGTTGCGGGGGGGAGAAGAACAACACCTTTACCTTCCTTGCTATTCAGCTATTTTCAATAGCCATTTTTTCTTTCTTTCTTTCCTGCAGAGTGCTTGGAACAAATATTGGCTGATGTGCCCGTAGAGAGGCTGCGAGGGCTGCATGGGCCTTTGGAGCTCTGAGAAGCTGAATAAATGATGGAGGTCTCTCATTGTTTTTCTGTTCAAGTGCTCCTGATGCTGTCCCTTCAGTGATGGTCTCCCCAGGACTGTGCTGCTATCTTATTTCCTTCTCTTTCCTAACCTTCCTGGGGATGGTGGGTGAATTTACACAGACAGTCACACATCATGTCTTGCACTGTATTCTCTTCTTATTCCTGAGTATCAGGCTTTCCAGGTGGCTCAGAGGTAAATTAAAGTAAACTGAAATTCAGGTATGCAAACTAAACAATGCCAGGACCTGCTTTCTAGCCTGAAGGCCAACAAGTTTGTTCTGGCAACATCCATGCTATTTAAATGTCTTAATGTATGAAACAAGATGTGCCATATGCAGCCATCCATTGAGTACGATGCCTGGCCCATGCTAACTTCTGAACTCTACCTGGCTGACCTGAGCCAAAAATCATGCCAGAGAACATGCTTGTGGGCAGTTAATTGCTCTCTGATGCTCTTTAAATTTACTAGACATAGACTGAGGATCAATTTTTGATTAATTTGCTGCTAATTCTCATTTGGTTTTCATTAACGCCATTCGGTTATGCAGAGGAAAATGACATCCAGAAGTGGTCGGCTGATTTTGCTCTCCATGAATGCCTAAGCCAGTCTGCAGGCTTCAGCTAGACCTGTGTTTCAGCCTTCTTTTTCTTGGTCAGTGTGATGGGTTGACCCTGGCTGAACGCCAGGTGCCCACCAAAGCCGTTCTATCACTCCCCCATCCTCAGCTGGACAGGGGAAAGAAAATATAACAAAAAGCTTTTGGGTCGAGATAAGGACAGGAGAGATCATTCACTAATTACCGTCACGGGCAAAACAGACTCAGTTTGGGGAAAATTAGCTCAATTTATTACAAATCACCAGAGTAAGGTAATGAGAAATAAAACGAAATCTCAGAACACCTTCCCTCCACCCCTCCCTTCTTCCCAGGCACAACTTCACTCCCAGATTTCACCACCAAGCCCCCCCAGCAGCACAGGGGGACAGGGATGGGGTTTACGGTCATCACACGTTATTTTCTGCCACTTCACCTCCTCAGGGGGAGGGCTCATCACACTCTTCCCCTGCTCCAGCGTGGGGTCCCACCCACGGGAAACAGTCCTCCACGAACTTCTCCAGCATGGGCCATTCCCACAGGCTGCAGTTCTTCACGAACTGCTCCAGCATGGGTCCTTTCCACGGTGTGCAGTCCTTCAGGAGCACACTGCTCCAGCGTGGGTCCCCCACGGGGTCACAAGTCCTGCCAAAAAACCTGCTCCAGCGTGGGCTTCTCTCTCCATGGGGCCACAGGTCCTGCCAGGAGCCTGCTCCAGCATGGGCTTCCCACAGGGTCACAGCCTCCTTCGGGCATCCCCCTGCTCCTGCATGGGGTCCTTCCCGGGCTGCAGGTGGAGATCTGCTCCCCCGTGGACCTCCCTGGGCTGCAGGGGGACAGCCTGCCTCACCAGGGTCTTCCCCATGGGCTGCAGGGGAATCTCTGCTCCGGCACCTGGAGCACCCCTGTAACCCCCCCTGCTACCAAAACCTTGCCACACAAAACCAATACAGTCAGACTGGCAGTTAATTTGACCAATTTGGAGCTTGAATATATATGTTCCTCATCACTGGCTATTAAATAGCATTGTACTGGGTATGGATCCTAAAATTTGTTCCATCATCCATGAGTTAGTAATGATCAAAAGCAACATGCTAAGAGAAGTGATGGTTTCCATTAAGATTGTGTTATACTAGTGTTTACAAGACACAAACTTCAGATAATTGTCTCTCTTATTGGCTTGCTTTGAATGGTTTTGAAGACTTTAACTGTCTTTAGATATTTGAAGAATGCTTGAAAAAAAGCAGAGGGCCACATCAAGGAAGAAGATTAAAAACTGTTTTCTGAAGATCACAATAGACACTGGTATCTTTGAACAGCTAGCAATCACTTTAAAAAAAGCACCTGACTGTGGTCATTTAAATAATAACATTTTATTGTACCTTCTACAATCTGTAAATCAAGAACAGGCTTGCAAAGCAAACACTGTGTAGTTTTACTGAGAACATGGACATCACATTTTAAATCTTCAAATGTTCTTTCTGCTTATTATTTAAATAATTTATATTAGCCTGGGTACTCCCACAGCACATAGGGAATACTAGTTATCCTAGACACACTAGAATTACAACCTCATTGTAAAATCTGTCTGCAGTTAAGGTCTCACCCTGAAAGACAACTAAGAGTCCTGAACTTCTGTTACTTAAGGGCATCACTTCTTAAAATGGTAATTCACCATTAAGTGACTTGAACAGAGCACAGTCTACTTATTGTGTATGTCAACCGGTTCCCTACTGTAAAGTCATCTCATTGCTTATATTTTTTCTATAGGAAGGGTGTTAGGTTACCTCTGCACTACGTAGTGCTTGATTCTGGAATAATAAGGAATTAGCTTTAAACATTATTCCAGAGGTAAAGAACTGCAGAATTAAGCTACATCGTCTGCTACTTGGTTGTACTAAATTCTGCAATATACAATAGCAGAATAACCTTCAGAAGAAGGGCATGGATGGATAACACTTTAAAACATTAGATGACATATGCTGACTGTAGTGACCATGTTCTCCTCATTTACTCTTGTGTACTGGTTGCTATTTATGTGGAATTTTCATATCATAGTGGCACATACTGCCCCTGACTTTTAAGGAATAAATAAATAGATTTCAAACATGGTTGCAGGATTTGCTTGAATAAGTCAAGAATGATGAATATTAAATCTCACTGGAAAATACATTTTAATGCATTGAAGAAAAACTTACATGAGAAATAGCCTGTTGATTGCGTATATAATATTTTCTTTCCCACAGACTGAAGCATATGGGGTTTAACATCTACACTAGGAACAACACATCCATACTGCACATATGGCACAATGATGTGAGCAACACAGAGCTAGGACACCATCAAGGAAGATGAAGAGTGGTTTCATTTAAACATGAACACAGAGACGTGAACAGCAGGGCTGAAATATAAGATGTTTGGATAGAAACTTCTGTGGGAAGGCAGGGTCTTTGCTGGCCCTCACTGCATTAAATACAAGATGAGGAACAAGAGCACTGGTGGTCTTTGTGTTGATGCTGACCAGGACAGCTCCTACTGCTGAGTGAATGGAGAAAAAGCACAAAAGAGGATGCAAAGCAAGACCCACTCTGAATACTGCTGAAATTACTGCTTTAACAAGATGTTGAATTCAACCCTGCAGTGCGGGCAATACTGCTATGGGCAATTTGTTCCCCCACAGTAACATCTCCAAGCAAGAGGGCTTGATGGGAAACCATCTTTGGGTGAATGAATGTTTCTGAATGGGAAATAAGGAAGACATTTCCTCTAGCTTCAGAAATGAGTCAGAAAAAAGTAAGATAGACCTTTCTGGAGAAACGGAAAAGTACTTTGCAGAAAGAGAGCACCTAATTTGCAGACCTGCTGCTAATCTGTTGAACAAGCTTAGAGAAGTCATGTAGGGTGGAATTTCATTTACCTCTGTTCTCTCATCCTGTGCAAGAACAGGGCCATCAAATGAAGCCACACAAAGACAGGTTCAGAAGGAACAAAAAGAGGTGGTTCATAATGCAGCAGGTATTTGAGAAAGTTCTGGATATTTAAAATATGCATAGGTGTAAGGGAGGACTGAACAAACTAATGGAAGAGAAATTACTTCAAAACACATATAATGCTCATGCTGAAGAAGTTTATTGAAAGTGAAAAATGAGTCTGGTTTTGCACTCACATAAGCAACAAAAAGACATTGTCAGGTGTGTCTGGAGAGTGGGAGAGGGGAAGAAATGGGGCAAAGGGGGCTGCTGTGCTCCCTGGGAGGGCCTGGGAAACCAAAGACCTATGTTTGGGGAGCAAAATGCTCCTCACTGACACCTCCACTGTTCATGGAAATGGGTGGTTGCAAAGAGGGCTAAAACATGGTCTCAGGAGCGGGCCAGTGCATCCACCCATCCTCCACAAGTCCCACAGACTTGTCCTTGAATATGTATGGTTTTGACCAACGCTTCCTTGGGAATTCTGCTAAATTTACCAGTAGGTCATATAAAGTAAAACTAGACTACATCTCCGTTGTAGAATTCACATAATGGGTAAGTCTTATGAATGCTTCAGATGCCTAATTTTGAGTGGGACTCTGATCCTGCCTTCCTTTCTTCCGCTATAATTCTATAAACTTAATTTCACATCCACTGTCTTTAAGAAGTGAATACACTAAGACAGCTGGACACTGTATTTTTAGCCCATATAATTGATTACAAGAAGACAAATTTGGGGGCCAAATGGTAGATTTTTCAGAGATGCAGGTTCATCTGAACTGAAACTATTAATGAATTTAAACTAAGTAAAAATGGTGGCTGGTCTGTCTCTTTTTTTTTTTTTTTAATGCAAAAAAGAGAATTACTAGAAATATCCAGTTGTTTGATTTCAACACTTTAAAAAATCCAAACAAACCAGAAAAACCAACTCAACAAAAACCCTTTTGACTCTTCCTTTAAAAAATGAAATAAAGTACCACATCTTTTTCCCCAAAAACTCATTCTGCCAATATCTCCTTTGCACCCACACAGCTGATGGAATGTAATGTGCTGAATATCCATAAATAGTGTTAACTTAAGTATCCAAGTGACATAAAATGTACCTGCAATTTTAATTTCCCACCCCCCCCAGGCATGCATGTGCAAAGGAAAAAAATGTGATTTATTTAATCTGGCCCAGAAAATTTCTTGGAAGACATAACTTTTAACGGAAAGCTCAAGATCTCTCAGATTTCACCTCACATAACTGTGGATTGTCAGTATAAAGGTAGTTAACGTCAATGCTTAATGACCGTACTGATTCATCACCAAATGCTTGTTTGCCTGCCCTTAGAAGAAGGAGATTGTCTGCTGGTTTTGGCAAGTCATGCCACTTTAACACAGGTTTTGCTTTCCTCCTAGAAATTTACCCCACCCTCTAATGAGCTATTAATCAGATATTGGTGGACTAGTATAAGTCTGTGGGAGATGAGATGAAGATCTGTGGAGACACCTTTCATCCCATTTTACTCCTTTTATGGGGCCTCAGCTTCTTTTATAACAGTTCACTATTTAATAGCCACTGTCACTTTAGCCTGGAAGTTCAAAAGACCTATAAATTGCTTGACACAGCTTATCTGTCATGGAGCAGGAGTGCTACAATAAAATATGATAATAAATTAATAATCAATAATAGCTGACAAGGTTCCTTCTTGCTCTCCCCTGTGAGACAGCCTGAGCAGTTGGGCCACGGGAGGGTTTGTATCTCACATCAGCAGACTGCAAGGCAGAGCTGGAGTTTTGGATTTTCTCCTGAACTGTTACTGTAAAGTCATTTTTCATAGCTCAGACTGTTATTTCATAGCCTTAACTTCTCTGTAGTTAGATTCAAATGAGAAGACCTAGAAAGGTGAGAACTTCTCTCTTTTGTAACTGTTAACTTTGGAACCTGGTTACAAATGCTTGAACACCAAAGCTGTTATTGCTTTAATTGACATGACTTTTAGCCAATCTGCAGACAATTAATAACTTTTTTATGTGTGATGGGGTATTTTTCCGAAGAAGGAAATAAAAAGACATCTCAGCACTTTCTCTTTTAATCTCCCCCAGATGTGGAATAGGTTAGAGATTTCTGGTTACTGTCCTGGTTACAACCACCTTCCATTTTGTGTCTGAATATAGCAAGTGTCCACTCCTGATTGTGGTCTCAGGATTGAGTGATACTACTGAAGTGAATCAAGGTCTTTTTCTGTGTGCACAGGAAAGAGAAGCTTGAATTACTTTGTGCCTACCCCTTCCTATCCCAGGGCTGTCTCAAGGTCAGCCTAGGAGACTGAGAAAGGTTGGCAGTCTAATATGCCAGAAACAGAATGGATGCCCGATGCTTCTTTGGATATGTGAGTTGGAATCGCTCTGTCTTTATCACTGAAGCATCTAGCACTGTATTAAGTAGTGTGAAAAATATCTGTCACTTAGACTTCATTTCCTCTCTGATTTTTTTGTGTGCTCATCAGTGCCTAAACTGAACAGGCTTGGAAGATTTCCTATTCTACTTTCTTTTTCAAAGAGCTATAAACATGCTGGATACTGCCTGCCTGCCTGCTAGGGCTGCCACCGTCATCTCTCTGAATGATAAATACTGCTGTTTTCCAGCAGGTATAGGGGCAGCACTTTGAGTCTTAAGGGGTGGTACAAAGAGTTATAAAGCGTCAACTAGCTAACAGAGATCTTCAGCACTGTCTCTGCCTCTTTCAAGCTCCCAGAGCTGTCTCATGCCAAAGAAGTGAAATAAGATTTTTCCTTGTCTTTAGTGTTGTGTTTCACAAGGTCTGAGTGACTCCCATGGCTGAATTCAAGAATATCACAGGAAGAATTGGATCACAGAATGGCTCTGTGGAAATATTTTGCTGCAAGATTTGAAATACCTTGTTTACTGCCTTACAAACAGGGATTAACAACTTTCTTCTTTAATGAAGATTTGTCTGAATGAGAAAGCAAGTACTGAATGATGTTATCTGGATATTTCCTTCAGGGTGCTCAGATTCCAGTAAAATCAGTGGTGGTGCTACATGGTTTGCATATGGGGGAGTAACACTTTCCAGTCTACTGATCTGACCAAAAGGACTGCTGCTGCTGCTGGGAGAGGTGTCCTAAACCAGATGATTTCAGTTGTTGCTGCTAATAGGTGGGGGCTTCAAACCTGTCAAAAGTGATGCTCGTGGCTACAAGTGGGATTAAAGATGAGACAAGCTTGGAGGTGTGTTTGGTGCCAAGAGAAGTTTATGGTGGGTGGTAGACCATACAGATGATTGTAAAAAAAAGAACTGTTGTTTGCATTCATGTCTCCTACATTAAAACCAGAAATTCTTCGATTTTGTGAGAATCTTTTGAAAAGTCAAACGCAGAGTACAAAGTATGTTAGAAGTGAGTTTAACTCTGAAGGCTTAAGAAATGATAACACTGTGGCTTCCTAAATGTAAGCAGTGCTGGTTTTCTCTGCCTTGAGTTATTCAATTAAAATGTTAGTCTGCATGATACAGTTTGCTCAAGTAATTTGCTCTAAGTTAAGAAAATCTTCAGCTTTATTATAATAATTAATTCAAAGAAAAGCCATTATTTTGTTGAACACGTTCTTCTATGCTGGGAATACTTAATAAGTCATTAATTAATATCACTGCTTTTAAGAACACATTGATGTTATCAGATCACTGTAAGTTGGTTTCTGCTGGAAACACTACCTGCTAGTAGGGAGGTGGAAGGTACTGCAGACACCCTGTGGTGCTCCTCAGCTCTAGCAAATCAAGGTGTGGACCTTGCTGCCTTATCCAGATAGGTGCCCAGTGAAATCCTGAATTCCAAACAGAATACTGTGAATTCCCCACATGCAGAGAGCTGGATGCTTTAAACACCTCCAGAGAGAGTGAGAACCTCTGTGCTTGTTCAGACATCTAAGACAAGACCCAAGCTAATAAACTGAGCAGAGCAAGTGCCTGTTCTCCAGCTCTGAGGCCATGTAGCACAAAGTAGCCACGTCCAGGTTGTTAAAGTCTCCCACTCCTTTTCCTCTCCCCACTGAACTAACACCTCACCTCACCTACTGGAAGGGTCCCTGATGCATGCTAGTGCCTGAACCATGCCTGGAAGACCACTAAGTGTCTGAAAAAGTGCCAGAGTTGTGCCAACAAACAAGAAGTGAGATGGCTGGATTCCATCGTTCATGCCCATGCCCTAGTCACTGCTTCGTTTACATCCATAGTTTGAATTAGGAAGACTATATCCCACCTGAGATTAATAAATTGCATCTCACCTCTCCAAAGTCAATGTGCAATAGATTATGAGTCACAGTGTGCTACGTTTGCTTGTAACTTCAGAAAGTTAGAACAGTTGTTGTATATACTGCAGCTGCACTGGTAGCTGAGAACAATGACCCCACAGAAGTGACACTTTTAGGATGCTGCTCCTCCTGCAGGGCAGGAAGAGCACTCTGACTCTGAGACTTATCACAAGTTGCTTCCCTGCTTGGTTTAAACTTTACTATGAATTATGAGGCATTATGAAACCTCATTCTGCTCTTTTTAATTTCACCTGATGCATTTTTTCTTCCAGCTGCCCTTCTACTAAACCCCCCAATAACCCTCCTGACATTTTTAAAAAAAGAAACAAATGAAACATTCTGGTTTATTTATGACCATTCACTCTCTGTGCTGGTCCATTGCCATTCCTTGCTGGGTTGTGTGTGAATTAAACTGTACACTCCTCAAGACCAGTATATTTAGACGGCTACTCTGTGCAGAACTTACAGCTGCAATGTTAGAGTCTGGGTTGAAGCCACACAGAGAATTTGGCCCTTAACACTGTTTTGGAGTGAAAGATGATGTTTGGAGAGCAACACTGAGACATTAGACTGCCTTCTATATATCCAAAATCCAGTTTTACAAACTACAGAAACTTTTATTATTTGAAATTACTCCAGCCAAGAGCTACATTATTGATGACATAACTTCAACACAGACAGTGGCTTGAACATTCCCAGCTGGAATTCCTACTCCCAGCAGTCAGACGTGAGGCTTATGTAAAGATGATAATCACCTCCTGACTGCCGACTTTTCCTGCCCACTTAGTAAAGTATGTCCCGGCAGGGCCTGAGCTAAAACCCATGTGAAGTTTATGGGACACTTTGTACCAATGCCTGTGAATGTTGCATCACTTCAGAACTTTTTTTATCCCAGGCGATCTTAAAGCATATTTTATAACTAATCATCAAGAGCTTTTACCTACAGCTACAGCTGGGATGAGAGAAGTAGCCAAATAACCACAATGACATACTTTGTACCACTGACTACAAGTACTGCTTTGGCCATAGGTCATGACTCATTTGAGTCATGTGAAACCTGACAGTGTGTAAAGTTTACCACAAGTAAGAGGATCTCAGGTTTTTAATTTTTTGGCTAGCAGGCTGCAGCTGCTCCCACAGTGAGTTCCACAGCATCCAGTGGAACCTTGGAAATCTCAGCATCCAAGTCAGCTCTTCCAGGAATCAAACAAATTGTTCCAGGGAGTCTAAGTATTTGACCATGAAACAAGTCCCACTCTCCACTTAACTGAGGCTAGACGCTCAGATTGTTTGTACCTTTTGACTATGTTCCACCTAATAGGCCATAATAAGCAGCCAGCTTACTACTTTGAAAAAATTTCCTTCTGAAGTCTGCTTGTGTTCTGGGATGCTCTTTATGCAGTCCCTTTATGGCAAGCCAGTAACATGGGAGAATACGACCCTGCAAAATATAAGTCAAATGAATTACATTCAGATTGCCTAATGCCTTTCAGAAGTCACAATGGAGGAAATCATGTATTTATGGCTAGTGTGAGAGACTGTAAAGGAAAACACATTGCTCATGTTGTTTTTACGTGCTGTCTGTCATATTGCATGACAATCTTTAATATAAGAACAAATATGAAAATTTTCCTTTAGTCTCAGAAGCCTTCATTCATCCTGCCTAACTTCCAGCAGCCAGCTGAAGTACTCAAGAGAATGTCTTAATCATGGCATGCCTGTTAAAGCAGTATGGTATTATGTCTGGTATGTATCAAGGCATATCTGTTTTAGGGTCAAATTGTACATCAGTATTGGACAACCATAAAAGAATGAATAGACAAACGTTTCAAAATGCAACCCCCAGTACAAAAAAGACATGTACCTATTAGAGGGGGTCCAGAGGAGGGCAATGAAAATAGTCAGAGGGATGGAACACCTCTCCTGTGAGGAAAGACCAAGAAAGTTGGGTTGTTCAGCCTGGAGAAGACTCTGGGTAGATCTTATTGCAGCCTTTCATTACTTAAAGGGAGCTTACAAGAAAGATGGAGAGAGACTTTATACCAGGGTCTCTAGTGACAGGGCAAGACGCAATGGTTTTAAATTGAAAGAGGATAGATTTAGATTGGACGTAAGGAAGAAATTTTTTATGATGAGGGTGGTGAGGCACTGGAACAGGTTGCCTAGAGAGGTTGTGGATGCCCCATCCCTGGAAGTTTTCAAGGCAGGTTGGATGGGGCTTTGAGCAACCTGGTCTAGTGGAAGGGGTCCCTGCCCATGGCTAGATGATGGATTAGATGATCTTAAAGACCCCCTCCAACCGAAACAATTCTGTGATTCTGTGATTCTATAAAATATACACTGCTTAACTGACCATGCTGCTGCTGATATGTACTGTATCAGTTTGTATTCCATCCTTGCCCTTACTTTTTCATGTTCATTGTTTCATTCAGTCTATTTGAGATGTTTTCTGTTAGGTCTTGTTTTTATGGCAGTTAGTGCAATGAGGCCAATTCTAAGTAAGACTGAAAAATGCTATCACAGCTGGTTTAGGGTCAGACAAGATTTTGAAGTAGTAACCCTTGACTTTATCTGGAACTGCAGGACCAAAGTTCTTGTCCTGAGTAGATCATCTGCAGTCACTGGCCAGCTATGAACATTTCAGTCATACTGGATGGGTCTCATCTCACCTGGTCTAGAGCCATGCTGTAATTGTAAGTACCTCATCCAAGATAGTTATGTAAGCTACATCTATTCCAGTAAATAAAAGGAGACAGGCCCATTCTTTCGTCAGTATTGGGAAGAGTCCCTGGTTAGCTCCTAAAATATGTGCAGACTTTGTTTTGTCCCAGGTCAAAACTACACCAGGGACTATGCTAACAATTAAGCAGTAAAGACAATTTCATGAAGAGGTTGACCACGTACACTAGCTTTAATGACTAATTTAAACATAACCACAGGCATTGGAGAGAGATGGGAACTTCCAGACATTAATTCATTATGCCTATTTATAACCATCTTCAACAGATGTGATTAAACTGTTGGTGGATGTACCTGTCTTGACTGGAGTGAGACCCTATGGGTACTTTGAAGGAGCTTGAATGTCCTGTTTAGCATAGAAACATAGATTTCTGTTGATTGTTTCCCATGCATAGATGGAGTATTTAGTGTTGTCTGCTGAAGTTTGACAAATACGGCACATGACCAGTGGAGCTCCACATCCTTCTACAACAGCCTCTGCCAGACAAACAACCAATCTCTAACGGCTCTAGATGCCTATTTTGGACAAGGGACTAGCGCTCCTCATATGAACAGCAGTTACAGCATGAGGTGAGGTCTGCACTTGGTAGCAGTTGTATAGTAAACATAGGCACAATACACAGAGAGACAGAGTAGTGGAAAGGGAATAGTGTAGAGAAAACAAGGGACATAAGTTAGATTCAGGCTTCCAATGTGATATTGTAATACACTAACTGAAAAACTGCAGAATTGGTTTGAAGTGATGGAAACTAGGATTGCATGATTACATAGAAGTGGGTGTGCATGCAAAAGTTTACTTTTTTAGTGTAATTGTGCTTTATTTCACTTCTGGTGAGTTGCATGTGGATATCCGCATTGTATGATTTACTCATGTGTTTTGCATTCCTCAGTGATATCAAGTAAATTCTTTGGTCAACTCCTATAAACAGTGCTTAAATCATAAATGAATCAGACATCTCAGATGGCCATTAAGCTTGTGCCTGTGGAAATATGAATGTTTTATATTTGCTGGCATGTGGAAAAGGTCATTATTTATTCTTTCTAGCCAGCTAGATGTATGAAATTTTACTTGCTGGAATGATTCCTTAGCATTTCCTAACATCATGGAACATGCTAAGTATTTCTTTTTTTAACAGAAGACAAAAAGGGAATATGACTGTGTTGCAAATGTTAGTTGGAAACAATTTGAAATAGAGAACTAAATGTCCATGTTTATCCAGGAAAGGTAGATGGAAACTTGGAACCACAAAGGTATTTTCAACTGAGGAGGTCTGCACGATCCATTAAGCACTACTGCATCACTTTCTGAAAAGTTTGGGGCCTCATCCTCTTCCTCTGGAAATTAATGGCAAATCTCCCATGAACTTCAATGGGAATAGAGTCAGGTCTTAAGTCCAAAACTCTTCTGCTCCCCAGGTATCTAAAAAGGTCTACATGATTAAAGAACTTCTTCTGATTCCTCTGAAACTGATTTTAATGTAAGTAGGAGGCTGGAGAGCTGTTTTCCATGAGGCTGACTTCAGTGGGCAGATCTGTCGATACACCTTTAAAAACTGAGATGCATTTTGTCCATGGCTCTCTGGGGAATACAGGATTCCTTGAGAACCATATTTTAAATGAAAACTTTTTGAATTCTATGCTTTCTGCTTGTGAGTAGGTGAACATAATGGCTAACAGCCAGAAAAATGCTGGAAGCCTTGAGAGCCACAACATCCGTTACTAAATCCTTCACTGGGTATTGTTAGGAGTGGTCTCACTGAAGCAGAAGACTTCCTATTCCAGAGGAAGGGACTCTGTGGTAATAGATCTTAATATAGAGGCAGGATCTTGGGAATTGGTTTGGATTTTAGCTGGGTTGAATCGCCCTCTGTAGAAACCTTTTATTTTCCATCGAGGAGGTAGGGATCCTGGAGGGATGATAGTCTTAATTTGGCTCTTGTTAAGAGCTCAAAGTTTAGTGGGATAAATGACTGTATTAGTGTCATCTAAGAAATGAAAAAAAAGTGAGGAATTATGTTTACCTGGGTAAATATAACATGATTTCTTCATCCACCTCATGCACTGTCCTTCATACTCTTCTGTTTCCCAGTCTCCTGCTTTTCCCTGTGTCCTTGAGACTCAGGTGGCATGGAGCAATCCAGATATGAGTGTGATAGCCTGTTTGCTGCGATATGAGCTATCCCAGGCCAAGTGCATGCCTAGCACAGGAGAGATAAGGCTTCTGTACCGCATCTGAGGTGAACACCATCTCTTGTGGCTCTTTGGAAAGTGATGCCTTGTGTATTCCACTGACTGGCAGCATCTGGTGCATTAGGTAGGCTGTTTTGGTGGGAAAAAGGCCATAGTGTTACACCACAGCCTGACGGGAGATAATTTGTAAATGACATGGCTGAAAAAGAAAAAAAGAGAAGTGCTTTTTAAAATTCTATACTTTTTTAAGCATGGAGGGTGTCAGGCTGGGATTTATAGAGTTTAAGGTCAGAAAGAATGCCTAAGAACTTCTCACTTGGCTTTCTTAATAACACAGCCTGGAGGACCACACAGGAATTTCTTTATCTGTCTCACACCTTAGAGAAGACATATCTATTCTTAATTAAATACAGAAAGTCTGGATTATTTTGATAGGGCAATTCTATTCACTGACTACATACCTTACAATGTGTCCTAAAAGGTAAAAACAAAGGCATGGGAATATGATTCTTGATCTTGTTTTTGAATTTGCATAATTTTTGCCTTTCTACTTAAAAATCTGACTGTGGACTTCCTTAGATATTTCTGTGACAAAATCTTAGTGTTAGTTGTAATATGCTTCTACAGACAAGCTATTAACAGCCCAGGTAAATAGCAACTTTGATGTTCCCATAATGGGGACAGTAAAATTAATTAGCCTGTTCATAAACTCAATTTAAACTTGCAAAGATTTGAGAGTATTATTAAAGTACTTATGAGAATGCTATTATAAAAGTTAAATAGTGGAAAAATATGCATTTAATTTTGAAATGGTGAGAGAATTAATTATATGTGAAAATACATTGCTCTGTGTGTGTGTTTAGTCAATGGATAACCTTAAGTACTCCTCTGAGACATTTTTGTTATGTTCCTGTGTCTGATACACCTATTATTTTTCAACATCTGATATTAACATTAAGTTATATAACTTTTACATGCTTTTACTGTATATAACCCAAGTTACATAAATTCCAGGCCTTCTGACTGTTTGCAATCTTTAAAATGTAATGAGCTGAAAGATTAGCTTTGAGCCCTGGGGCCGGATTGATGTTTTGCTTAACCATTCAGCTGAGAACAGCTTTTAGAGGGATAACTCGTGCTGCATCACATCAATAATAAAACTAAAGACCTAGATCCAAGCAGCTATGAATGGGAATTAAGTCTCTCAGAATGTTATAAACTTAAATGAAACAAGTCTTAAACAGAAGGCAGCTGCAGGCACTGGATCTAAACTGCATTAAGATGACATAATATTCTTTTGGAAACAATAAGGCTTCCATTGACGTGTTCTATAAGACAATCCCTCAATGGAAACGAATAACTAAATTAACATACTGTGATGAAATATGACTCATACTGAAATACAAGTCTCAGTGGGGTTTCAGCATCTGAGAAACATATTCATAAGTAAGACTGTCAAACTGAATGCTCAGTTTCAGGGATATGCTCTGATTAGCTACCATTCAGAGAAATACACAGGAAAGAGTAAGAATTTCCACTGATGGCAGTGGAAGTAGGACAGGGACAACAGGAGAAGGCTTTTATTAAACATGTGTGCTTTTATTGAAGATACTGATTTTATCGAAGATGTTTCTGTTGTACTTGTTTGTCCAAAGCTAATAATACTGGTCCTCTGTTCTTACCAGTAAAGACTCTTAAGACTCTTTCAAACCTCTTGGTGTGATAATCTCTTTCAGTATTGCTGCATGGGATGTCACTAACATGTTAACTGCCATTCCTTCTGCGTCAGTTTTGCCTTTATGCATTGCTTTGTGTCAGTGTAGTGATATTGTTGCATGGGAAGGAGGAGCTGTCTTGAGCAAGCAGAACTTTGAAGACAGAGATCTGTTTTGTGTGTGACGAACTCTGGCTGGTTGCATTCAGAGCATGCCCGTAAAACACTTAAAGGTGACAGAGAGAATATGGTCTCATTTCTAGAATCCATTTTGGGTTTGAAAGTACATGACAATTAGAGGCATCATGATGCAGAGGTCTGCCAAGACAAAGGCACTTCCAGGCCTGCACTGAAGAGGAATGTTAGGTGCCCGGGAAGCATCACTGTTAAAAGCTAAGGTGAGTAGGAGTCACAGCTTCCTAGTTAGGCAACCAAAGAGAAAGTGAGGGGTTTTGGGTGTGTGTGTGTGCTTTTTTTTTGTTTTTAAGGAAATCTGGGGGAAGACATTGCAGGATATGTCATGCTGTATCATGCCCAACACCAGTGTTTACAACTGTGCGTTTAGAAAGGATATAAATTCCTGATCTGCCAGGCCTTTGGTGATCACAGGGGACTTTGTATGGCCATGTCAAGGCCAGTTTGGATGGGGCTTTGAGCAACTTGGTCTAGTGGAAGGTGTCCCTGCCCATGGCAGGGGGGTTGGAACTACATGATACTTAAGATTCTTTCCAACCCAAACCACTCTATGATTCTATGATGATTCTATGAGATAATGATAGGATTCACAAGTTAAATACTTGAAACTCTTGCTCTCCAGAGTGCATCTTAATCTGTTACAGGCAGGCTGATAATCTTGTTCCTCAGAGGACAAAATCTTGTTGTTGTTAGGGTGCCTCTCTGCATTGTGAACTTCTGTCTTCTGTCCTTTTCTCCCTGAATCACCCAGTTTATAGCTGGTCAGTGACCTGCCTATGGCAACTTCATTTAAGTGCTTAATTTTTGCATGGAGAACTCAAGAGTGTCTTTGGTTGACTATGACAGAGCACACATTCATGGACAGGATCAAAGTCAGCATACCCAATCTGGCCACATTTTTGCATACTATTGAACCTTTACAGCTCATGCAAGGAGTTGGCAAACACTGTCTACCACTAATTGAGCAGGATGACTCCATCCTACTAGGGTATCTTGGTGCAGCCAGCTCTGCTGTAAGCAGGTGGTCTCATTACCAGGATCAACAATTAGTGCAGGGGTACATCATGACTTATAGATGGTTGAGGGCTTCTGTAAATACATCATCAGCAAAAGGAAGCCTAAGAAAATACGGGCACACTGCTCAATGGGATAAAGGGCATGGAAAAGACCATGGTACTCAATGCTTATTCCTTTATGCCCTGAGCTTAGAAGTGGAGTGTGGGCTTATGAAGGACTGTCCACAGTAGAGACGGGCTGAATAAGGAGCATGTAAACAAATTGGACATACACATGTCCATGCAGCAAGAAAGATATCCAAGAGTGCTGAGGGAGCTGGCTTGATGTCATTGCAAGGTTGTTTTGTGCTGATGATCACAGGAAGACTGTGATGATTAGAGGAGGCTTCTCATGACTGTCACATCTAAACAAGGATAATCTTGGGAACTTTAGGCTGGTGAATCTAACATCTGTCAGTGACTTCACAGATGATACCTGACTGGGGAGAGCCGTCAATATGCTGTAGGGTGGAACAGCTTTTCAGAGTGACCTTGACAGGCTGTACACCAAAATGCATGCTGTTTTTACAGGGGAGAAACAAGAAAAACCAGCAACAAAATCAACACAATGCCAATGTATCCTTCAATTCTTTCTTGGTTCTGTCTGTATGTGGATGTTGTACATAACCTCTACAGAGTTTATAAATTAGGAGTCTGTCTAGTCTGTACTGTGGGAATAAACAGACTTTAAGCTGTTTTCAAATATATTAATGTTTGCACATGATCATTCAGGAAAGTAGTCACCAAACTGATGCCCTAATCCCTACATTAACTTTCCTTCTGAATTACTACTGGCCTTGGTGGTCTAATCCACACATCATTTAGTAACAAGCACCATTTCACTGAAATGACAAATTTTGCTTCAGATTCCTGGGGAAAAAAATATGTCCCTCAATACTATCTATGCATTCAAGGCATAAAAGAAGGTATTTCTGCATGCATATCAACAATGTACCAGGGAGCATAGCTAACATCCTTGGATGTACTGGTTTTGGTCTGGTTTGTTAGAGCAAATGGAGTTACCAATGAAGAGAGACAGCAACAAGAGTTTCATTTTATATTCACAGAATACACTGCTGCAGAGGGCTAAGATTTGGTTCCTTCTGTTCTGTGTGAGTTCTTCTTCTCTTTTTTTTTTTTTTTTTTTTAATTCTTACTGGAAATACTGTGAAAACTGCAGCTGGCATAAAAAGTCTCTTGAACAAATACCATAAGAATATTTTCAGTAGGAGAACAATGAGGTGTCAAGTACAGCTGTGCTTATATTCAGGTCTGCATAAAACTGAACCAAATTTACTTTCCCTCAATACCCTTGGAAGTGAATATAAGGGAAAATTCACATGCTATCTTGAATGCAAATCAGATTTGAATGCATGCTATAAATGAAGGGCAGAAACGTAGTTCTTTCTTTGCAGATCTATTGCCTTTTGATCTAGAGAACATCATATGTGAGGCCCAGCAATTCTCCTTCTGAACTATGGAAGGTACTATAATGATTTCCGAATAAGTTTATTAATGCAATATCACATCACATTCCACTTCCATTTACAATGGATACCATCTAAAAAGCCACTTAACAACAATTATGATCATGTGGTTAATAGCATTTGCTGCCATTTATCAAATATTTCAGTCCCTGAAAGAATCAGCCAAAGAAAAACAAAAGCCGTAAAATCCTGATTTGGGAATACTTCAAAACGCACAAAGCAGACTTGATTGTACTAAGAATGCTGCAACTGCAACAACATTTCTTGTAATTCTTTCACAGATTTTTCTTCTGTCTCTGGATCTTAACATCAACAAACTTTGCAAAGATGAAATGAAGCATTTGGTATGCCGACAAAACTGCAGCTGTTGAAAAAAAAAGCAAAATCACTGTTGATCTTTGCATGTAAATGCCCGCATTCCCAGTTCCTCATAACTATATTTGGTTGGTTAGTGCTTTGTAAGTAGTGAACTGTCAAAGGTTTTACTTTGACTGGAATTAAAGCTGCAACAGATAACTGCTTGTTATAAAAATGAAGTATGCTAAATTGCATCTTTCAACTATATTTCAGCATATGGCTGTTTGCAGTATGGTAGAAAACAATTTAAGCTGTCATTACTTTTCAACTCTAGGTCACTGGCTCAAAAATGACCTAATCAGTAAAGACTGTGAATCATTTCCATCTGATGGATGTTTAGTAGCCTGTGTAAAATATGCTGGTAGACACAGTGAAGTTTATTGGGAAAAGGTGCCCACATCAAAAAATCCAATAGTACAAGTCAGCAGATCTGCTTCTACTTTTAGAAGGAAGAAAGAACTGAATAGGGCTGGCGGCAGTTGTGTGTTTATCAAATAAAAACTCACCAGATTAACACTATGTAAGATGGAAGTGCAAATTCTTGAGACTGGGTAATTGATATGGACTTATGAGGGCCAAATTTTATTACTGTTTCCACCACTGGCCTACTGTATGATGAAGAACAAGTCATTTCAATGCTGTTTTCCACCTAACTCTAAATATTTGACTGACCTAGAGAACAAGTTCTTCAGGAAAGACAATTTGATTTCTACATGTTCTTGGGCTCAGATACTGTGTAAGATTTAAATGTAAAACATCTATGTAACACTAATGATGGGAGATAATCTAATATTGACATTTTACTTGGCAAGAAAAATAACTATATACTTCAACTCCTTGCTCAGAATCTTGTAATTTTCACACCTTCCTTACTGATAAACTTTAATTATAAATAAGCCGATATTAGATTTTCTACCAGCATACACCTTTAAAATCTTGGCATTTATCACATACTTCAGTTGAATTTGGAACGGTACTTGCGTGATTCTGAATATATTCTAGTACCTGGGAGGTATGCTGAAGACTATTTTAGCTGTAGTGGGGAGATATTCACCTCTCAGGTTTGCTTTCTTTAACTTCCTTGATGTAGAAATTGGCTTTCTCCTGTGTTTTACATGAATGTGCTATTTTTTCATAATGCGTCTTTGTTAGCACAGAATATCTTGACTCAGATTCCAAACTGAGTAATATTGTGGTCAGATCTTGAAAAACCCCATTGCTCCCAGTGCAATCACACTGAAGTATGATCTTCATCTCTTCCTCACCACAAAAACATTGAAGTAAGAACAGTTTTCAATTTCTCCTTCTGAAATATATTAATTTAAAAGTACTTCCTCTATAAGAAAGGCTTGAATCACCAAATATCTTGGTACCACATGGGAGATACAGTAATTGAACATTATATTGAACCAATCTTAGGCTTCTACAGAGCGTAGACAAAATTGAATTTTGTCGTCTTGATGGATAATGCATCTGTAGTAGGTTGGCCTTGGCTTGCAGCCAAGCACCCACACAGCCACTTGCTCACTCCCCCTCAGCCAGTGATATGGGGGGAAGAAAATAGTAAGGATGACAGAGCGAGAAGACTCGTGGGCCGAAATAAAGACAGGGAAGTCACTTATCACTTACTAATGCAGGCAAAACAGGCTCAACTTTGGGAATTTAACTTGATTTATTGCCAATTAATATAAATATTTGAGTACTGATTAGGGTATTGGGTAAGAAAAACAGAAAGAAACAAATGTTTACACACTTAAGAAAACATCCTTCCTCCCCCATTCCCAGGCTCAGCTTCAGTCCTTCACTCCTGACTCCTCTCCTCCTTGCTTGTTATCACCACAGTTAACACTCAGTCCCGTCATTCTGGCAACAAGTGGCATGGGGGGGTTATGTTTGTGACATAGCAGTTTCTATCTGCTGCTTTCTTTCTCATTCTTCCTCTCTGCTCTGGCATGGGTCCTCCATGAGCTGCAGTCCTTTTAGGGTTATCTGCTCTGCCATGGAGCATCTCCTCCTCCTTGGCCTTGGTATTCCCTCTGGTGTTTCTCACTCTTTTTTTTTTGTTCCCTTCTCTGCTCTCTCTGTCTCCACTGTTCTCTGCCCTTTCATAAACATGTTTTCTCAGAGGCACCACAAACTTTGCTGATGGGCTTGGTTTTGGCCTGCAAAGGGACTGTTGTCAGGGCAGCCCCAACCTCTTCCCACAGAGGCCACCCCTGCTCGGGAGTTCACGCTCCATCCTCCAGCCCCACCAAGCCTTGCCATGTGCATGCAATTCTGCATCTTCTTTTGGTGTTGGCAGTGGCAGAATTTAGTTTTATAGCAATCTCAGAGTGGTGTGTGAAGGAAAAAGGTGAAGAAGGCTTGGGAAGGCTAGTGGGGTTTTGAAGAAAGATACAAGAGGTCTGTGATTTGGAGTACCTCTTCCTCAGAGACTTCACCCTGCCATTGTAAACCAGCCTGTGCTGACCCAAAACCTGGAAAGGGCCAGGAATACCAGATGAAAAAAAATCATACTTTCTCAGGTGAGATAGGGGTATGGGACTTCACACCTCTGAGTGTCACACCATCTTCCTGACTCCTTCATGACTGTTGCTGAGGCCATGATCTCCTCCACTGCCCCTGGGACAGCTCGTACTCATTCACCTCTCATGATTGCCTCTTCTGTCTCCATCCCACTTGCAGTATGGGACCAGAGTTCCTCTGCTCCTTTTCCAAAACTTGCAGGTTAGTTTATTTAGAGGCAGGCAGAGTGGAGCCAGGCAACGGTGTTCTGGCCATTTCAAACCGTCGGCTTTCAAAGGAAGCATCTGTTTTGTCAAAACCCAGAGCCACTTCGCTATTATATCTTTTAGTCCAAGCAGTTTCAGAATTTAGCTTATAACAGTTAAATTGTTCTTTGATATTAAGTTAAACAGAAACTTATCTGTGTTGTACTGCTTATCTGTTCTCTCTCCAAATATTTTTTAGAAAGTAATCAGTATAAGGCATAGCACTAAGCATCTTTGCTCTGGGCAAAAGATAAAGATTTCAGAAATAAATTGCTATTTATCCTTCAATGTTTTTTGCTATGGTCATTTTAAAGTCTTATGAACCACTGGACTCCATTCTGACTTAATTATATTCCATCATCCATCTCACCTTTTATGAAGTCTGTCCAAACTGTTGACAGATTAGATTCATTCTTTAATCTTGATGGGACTTTCTCTCCCTCTGCTTTCTTTCTCTTTTATTTCTGTTTAATTCCGGACATTTTACCATTCATGACCATTCAGCTTTTGGTTTTATACTTCATTTTTTCTGGGAATTTTGCTCTACACCTATAGAAATCAGGACTAAATTTCTCCCTGACTTCAGTAGGGCACAGTGCGTACTTCTTTTTCTGTTTCCTGTTAGTCTCATTCTATTTGCTTCAAGAAAAATGAGATATTTCTCATGTTCATAGCTCCACTGATTCATTGTATGTTGACTGGGACATTTCATTGGGAACAGGAACAGCTGAACAGTACCCTGGAGCCTCGATTCACCAAAACAATAGAGCACATGCTGAACTCACATTGTTCTATTACCTTTTTTGAATTCACTTTATTAAAAAGAGATTCCTCTGTGACTCACTAACCACAGTCCTTTTGGTGTCACTGAAGCTTATCTCTATTCAGCAAAACTGGGCCTGGCTCCATTCTAAACAAGCACTTAAGGTTGGCTGGAGACATGCTTTAGTGAAATGAGAGCAATGTAAAGCTGGTGTGTATCTTGTGAGGCAAGAAGAATATTTTGATAGGTACTTCATTTGAAACTAGCCCAATTTATGTCTTGTGTAATCATTCTTCCTTCTACCAGGTGAACTAACAAAATTTCTTGCATAGTGGCAGATAAGGATTAAAATATAACCAATTAGAACTGTGAGGAAAACAAAGCTTTGAAGGAAATGTGGCAGAAAATGTGAGAGAGTGAAAAGCAAATGTTCATCTGCCTTGCATGCAGAATGGATGCCACAGGGAGAAAGGCTTTAGGCAATGTTATTCTGCCCTGTGGCAGTCAGTTACTATGACACATTGAAACAAACAGGAAATCTTCTGTCAAAATATTTTTAATGGCAAATTAAGCTTTTTGCAGACTGAATATCTCTACAGAATAACATTGGGTTTATTGATTAAAGCAATGTATAGCTGTAATTAATGAGCTTCCTTTTAGCTGCGTGCTGTATTTTGGGTACCTCACACATCTGTGTGTGTCAAGGCTTTGTGCTTGCCGTGCTGGATGGCACTTCCCATGGGACATCACAGCCTCCCCTCTCACTCCTTTGCTACAGGACAGTATGGGAGATGAAGTTCAGCTGGGAAGCCTGATTTAGAGGCAAGAATGATGCAGTTGCCTATGTGGCATTTGTGATCAGCCTGACTGCAGTTTCTGCCCCAGACTGATTTTGAATTATCTCTATAACAGCCACTCAGATTACAATATATTAAACCCTGTCAGGGTCCAAGCACAAGCACTGAAATGTAATAATCTCTTAAATTGTTAGCAGGATACTTGATACACTCTCAGCAGGAGACAACTTATAGTCTCCCAAACAATTCCCAGGAGGTGGCATGGGCCAAGCCCAATTCCCAACAGGCAGTTTGGATATGACATCTTGTTTTGGATTTTGAGGATATAGACATGGCCAGGCTGTGCTGGTTGTCATCCGGGTCAGAGAATTCACTCTAATACCAGCTGTTGGTATAGATGTAGCCTTAGTCTGCTATGCCTCAGCCTTGACAATCCAGCAGTATGTATTTTTGCAATAATCTGTCTTGAGTTCACACCCTTATGTAAAGTAGAGAGGAAGGAATGGCTGAGGGAGATTGAGGGGGATTTACTTCTTTTAATAACAGCTCTGGGCTCTTGCATGTCAGCAGCATGTGCTTTTTTTCTTGCTATCTACTTCATAACAGGATGCCTTTCAGGGATGGTACAGAAGCTCAGACAGACTAAAAATACGCTCCTTAAGGGTTTCTGGGACATAAAACTGATGATGTCTGTACTCTGGGGGCCAGCTAGAATTCTTCTCTTACTACAATTTGGTCCATAACTAAATGCTGAATAAAAGTGCCCTTGAATTATATGGGATCTTTGAAATTGCTGCATATTGAATCTCTGTAAATGTGGGGCTGAATCTTCAAGCTAAACTATCTCCTGTAGAACATCGAAATCAACATGCTATCCTTGTCTGAGAGACTTTGCCCCTGACCTCATTTAGATTCCCCAAAATCTTGTCCAACCTTAGAGCAGTATAAGGGTTGGGGAAAATAACAGCAGTAGAGAGGAAGCCAAGAAAGGAAGCCATTTCCTGACTTTTCAGAGCAAAGGCTTTGGAAGTGACTCAAAGTCCCGCTAGTTCCCCCCAAACTTTGTTCACCTAGAAACCAGACATCTAAGTAGTATTCCCCAAAATACATAGATACCTCCCACATCAGAAGAGTTCATCTGGGAATTGGATTCACTTGAGATCCAAAGAACTGACCAGGTGTCTGTGTATGGACAGAGTAGGTAGTTGTCCAGAAGATTGTCAAAAGCAGGAAAAAAGTTCTGTCTTTGCTTTCTGCTTTACCTATACCCAAACCCCGGGAAACCAGGTTTGATGCTGCTGCTGTTGCTGAAGGCATATGATGGTGTGGCTGGAGGCCTGGCTCTGCAAGAAGCTGCAGTGTCTTTGTTCCCCTTCCTTTATCCAAACCACCTCCTTTGTAGCTGCAGGGAGAAGACTGCCTTGGTCTCAAGGTCGCTTCACTTGCTTTTTGTACCATGCTCGTCCCTTCCCACTGTTACTCCATCCTATGGTAGGATCAGCCAGGCCTTTTCGTTCTTCCTTAGGTTGATGTAAGTAATTTCTTTTACAGTGCTGAAAATCCTTGGTATGGGTCTCCTGAAACAATTCTCTCCTCTAAACCTTAGCAACATTTCCCTGACTCTGGGAAGAGCTGGAATTTTTCCTTGCGTTATGCTACTATTTTTCCCTATGCTTAACTCATGTCATTTGTTATGCTAAAAGAATCAACAACTGCAAGTCTGATGCAGATGTGCTTTAATATGTTCATCTATTCAAAGGGCACCTCAGTCAGAATGTGGAAGTACAGTCTCAAAGGTGTAAGGATCCCTCTCCCCATACAAGGATAACAGTGTATTAGCACAGCTGGCATGAACATTAGGGAAATCCACACATTTGGGAATGAAGGAGCTAAGCTGCTTTACCTGTAGCATTATAATTAAAAGGATATACCTTCTCTAGGTAGACAGACCCTTACATTAGACTGTGCTGTGTTTAATCTCTGATATTCAGTCTGATTTTCCTTTTTGAGGCTTTTTAGAATTTTACCTGCTTTCTTTTCCCACTCTATGGGCACAACAATAGCTTACAAGTTCCATGTCTAAAAATTAGACCCTTTGACTGCTTTATGCTCTATAGAAAGGCAGACAAAGAAGAACTGAAAAGGATCCTGTCCGAGTTTGGAGCACGACTCTTAAGAAGAAAGAGTGATATAAGAAAGGCAGTATTTTGGGCAAAAAGAAAAGCAAGAGGGCAAAGCTATTGATCCATATGTGACTGAGTAAAACCAGACTTCCAAATCATATGAATTTTGGGAGTCATTAGTTGGTTAAAAAAACAGAGTAGCGCTTGGAATTGTATCAAAGCCATTTGTGCCAAGGATTTAGAGCTGGATTGTGCAACAGACAGTTGTAAAACCAGTGACCAGGAACGAAGGATTGAGGAAATGGAGAATAATATCTGTTTATAGTCAGCATACCAAAAGAGTTCCAAACATAGCATGGATTCTCAAACACTCCTGTCCAGTAAAATCTACCAGCATGAGCATGGCTTTAAAAACAGTATGTAGAATATTACTATTGCCTATCAGGACTATTTACCTGAGACAATTTCTACTCTGTCCTCATTCCCCTGAATATCAACTGCATGTAATTGGAAGACAAGGTCTGGAGAATGAGTTTTAGGCTGACGATAAATGTCCTGTTCCAGATCCCTCCATGATAGCAGACACAGCTTTTGGGTCCTTGGTCTTGACTTTCTTTTGGAGGTCACTGCTTTTGCATGCCCACAGAGACACCTGTGCAATGCAAGCTCCCTAGTCTGTCTCAGTCAAAATGAGGTTAGCCTGACTAGGATTTTGAGAATTTGTCATATCTTGACTGCAGCAGGTACAGTAGTTTCCTCTTCAGCAGCTCTGCTGTAAGATTGGATAACCTTTGAGATGAGGGCATGATAAGCAGTTGGTGGCAGGCTGAGGATGGTAACTTATTCCACCAACACAGGGCTGCTTCTGCATAATCCCCATCTGCTTATATCTCTATTTGTTTCCTAGAGTTACCATTTACAGCCAGCACTTATGGTATGAGTTCTGTTCAGTATTCCAGGGAAAAAATATGCAAGTATGTGGCAAATACAAGTCATGACAATGAATGATTGCATGAAACAGGCTGGAATTCATCAAAATAATTTAGTTTGTATTTTTTTTTTATTTATTTTAGTTTTTTTGCAATGGAGTGTTTCATTTTCCTCTTTGTACCTAAATCATATCTTCTTTAATAATTTAAGGGGAGACTTGGTTCAGTGTTGATATAAGTCCAGAATATATGTTGTCGTACACAGGAGGAGGTTTTAAATTCTGTTTTAAGGAGCTGAGCTACTGGTTTCTTCAGTGCACTATTCTTTTCCTCTTTGTGGCAAGGGAGATATGTTTAAAAACCTTAGGTGCCTTTGAAAACCTTGTTGGCTGAAATCTTTCAAATTTGGTTCATCTATCTAAACAGACCTAGAAAGCAAGGTTTGGAAATTATTTCCATGGAACAAGACTTGCACTCTTCTGTTCAAAAGCTCAAAAGAAAAATATTTCTGTTGCATTCAGAATGAATCTACTCAGAAAACCTCCTAAAGATAACAGAAGAAAAAGCAGAAATCTGAAACATTAGGAAATACAGAAATATAAAACTTCATGGAAGTACTCAAAGCAATTCCCCATAATTTCAGTATTCAGTGTGCCTTTTCCTTTCCATGTTTTCAATGGCACCAGCAAAATTTTACAGTGATGTATCATTGTATTGTAATTTTTCTTTGTTTTCCCTGTTTTCATCTGCCTTTTGAATTTTCATGCTTACAGTCTGTTTATTTATGGAAACACAGGGTTGGGTGAACCACAGAAGATTTAGGTTTGGCTCTGAATTTAAGAATGATCCCATATGTATTTATATCCAAAAGTTCTGTATTCAAAAAAAAAAAAAAAACAAAACCTCTTCTGTCTCCTGAAAATCAGCTTTAGTTTGGTTTGGAGTGTTTGACTTCCCTGTGGGAAGAGTGTAGATTTTCCATTATTTATCAAAATCTGTAAGTCTCCTCTGTTCAACACCTTTTATCTAGCCTGAACTGTAGTCTTCTTAGAAGAGTATACAGAGATAAGGCAAAATTCCAGAGTTGTTTTGACAGAGAAATAATAAGAAAATAGAATCCAATTGCAGCTAATTTTAATTTACAACTTTACAATAATCTGTAATTTAACCACTCATTTTGAGCTCATTTACAGGGCCCTGAGTAGGTAGCACAGTGTTTCTAAGAGAAAGCCATCACCTTTTCTGGTGTGTAAAGCTGAGCATTCAGAAAGAAAAACACAGACAAAAAATCAGGGCCATTGAAAGCAGCTTAGTGCTTGTAGGAGCTTGGCCTGCTCTGTTTTTGCTAAGCACTTGTTAATATTTTTCCTAAAAACTCTTTCATGAGCCAGTTCTGTTTTTTTCCTAGTGGTCTTCAAAAATTGCTCCTTCCTAATAAATTCAATAGACTTTTTGAACTACCTTTTAATTTTTTAATCTTAAGTCAAGACTGAAAAACCTACACTATTGTCTCCATGACTGTATCCTTACCAGTTACAGTAATTCTCTGTTTTAGTTGTGTAGGGGAGAGTGAAAATGCCTTGGTCTAGGGCTGTTTGCCACTGATCAGTTTTTAAGCTCCCGGAGGAAATATATCTCATTGTATTCAAGATGCTGTGCTCCAGATGTGGACCTCTCAAATTCCTGCACTCCAGGCATGGGACATTCACGCAAATCTGGAGAGAGTCAGTGATACCTGATCTGTTGGCGCATGAGATGCAGGTGGAGTGGAGGGAGGCAGGACTGTGAGATGAGGCTCTACAGAGTCACTCACCTACTGGTAACCTGGTGGACTTGCTAGATCTCTAGCTGAAGTATAGTGGAACACCTTAATTAGAGCTGAATTAATTGGGACCCAAACTGAAGTAAAGGAACACATTGTAACAGATGGTAACAGACTGACATCTGTAAATAGGTTAGGTTGCTGGTTTAGAAAGGGAAAATATAAGGAAACAAAACTTAATAGTAATTTTTCTTCTGTAGATGGCAGAAGTTGAGAAACCAAAGCTTGGTATTCTGTAATTTATGCAGTCTTTATGCCTTACAGGCACTTTACACAGATGTTTATGGTTTGGGAATAAGAGATGTTAGCAACCAAAGATCTATCTCCAAAGAATGTGTCTGAACCAGACGCTGAGTTGCCGAAATCCACTTTTCAGTGGTACAGGAAAAAAGTCTGGGCAAGTATCAAACCACTATCAATGAGCATGAATGACACAGCTAATTTTTACATTGGTTTCCCCTTTTCTTTCTGCACAAAACCCAAATAAATAGCACATTGCATAAAATACCTGTACTGTTTAGTTGCACAGGGCATGAAGAGAGTATAAGAATTTTCTCCTGTCTAGGGCTTTTGATCTTACTGCTGAATCTTGCCTTGTATTAGATATCCCTGACCTTGGATTAGGCAGACAGCCTCAGGTACCACTTCTCGGAAACTTTTGCTGACCCAGGTAAGAAACTCTTTCTACTTTGGAACTTACAAGAACAAATCTTTTAAAATGTCTTATGTTGAACAATTTTCCAACACAGGAATGATCAAAGAAGTTCAGGACTGGAGAGTGGGAAGTAAATAAACATACAAACATGTAAAGGTGCTTACAGAGACTTGTATAGGTCTAGGCTCAAATTCCTAATCTTGAGTGGCCAAAGTTAATCGCCTAAAATGGGATTCATGTAAAAGTTTGTGAAACACTAAACACCAAAGCTGTTTATCATAGAATCATAGAATGGTTTGAGTTGGAAGGGACCTTAAAGATCATCTAGTTCCAACCCCCCTGCCATGGGCAGGGACCCCTTCCACTAGACCAGGTTGCTCAAAGCTCCATCCAATCTGGCCTTGAACACTGCCAGGGATGGGGCATCCACAACCTTTCTGGGCAACCTGTTCCAGTGCCTCACCACCCTCACAGGGAAGAATTTCTTCCTTAAATCTAGTCTAAATCTACCCTCTCTCAGTTTAAAGCCATTACCCCTTGTCCTATCACTACAGGCCCTTGTAAAAAGTCCCTCTCTGTCTTTCTTGTAGGCCCCCTTTGGGTACTGGAAGCCTGCTATAAGGTGTCCTCAGACCCTTCTCTTCTCTGGGCTGAACAACCAGGTGCTCCAGCCCTCTGATCGTCTTTGTGGCCCTCTTCTGTTTACATAGAAAGAGTGTTGTTCTCAGAAATCTGATAGAAAGCACATTTGCCCTCAGGTTCCCATTATCATACACGTTATCTGCAACCTTTGTGCAAATGCTTCTGATTTCTTCATGAAATATCATGGGTTTGAGCTACCACCTAGAGAAAGTAATACATTTACTCAGGTGCTAATTTGTCTGGAGTTCCCTGACTTTAGAAAAGGAAGCTATTCATAAACATGTTATATTAACCACACCAGTAGGAAGGTGAAAAGAAAATGGGGAATAAGGAAGAAGTAACTAGAAATCTGTTTCCCACATCTATTCCTCTCTGAGCCAAGCAGAAATGTGCTCTGGAGAGACCAAGGAACAAAACACTTGGAATGGGTGGCCTTTCTATATTTTAAGCGGCAAAGCTAAGTGGCCAGCTTTTAAGCGGCTGATAAGATGCAGTTCATTCAACAGTGAGGAACACTGAACCTGTAAATCACAGTGCCTTGGGAGGCTATCCACTGCCCCATTTTGGGCATCAAGGACAGGCATCATCACTATGCCCAGAAGCAAGAGAGAGGTCTTTCAGAAGAATTGTCCTTGATGCTGTAAGGGAGAGCTTGGTGTTACTTAAAGAATTTGAAGATCAAAATCGTTTTGTAAAATAAGTGGTATCTTAATGTATACCAATCCCAAAGTGTACAAGGAGCTTCTTGGATTGCCTAATGCAAGAAGATTCACTTTGTGGATGTCTCTTGCAACAGCTGTTCTTCAGACGTGGTCTCTCCTAGATTTATTTAGGATCAAAAGGACTATTCATTCATGTATCCAGATGCAAATATAGAGTTCTTGAGATGGCCCTTACAAAAATATCCAGAGGGCTAAAGTTTCACAACTCCACTTTCCCTGTGCAGTAATTCACCCCTTGAGTCAGCCCACTAAAACCAAGGGAACAACTTTCGAATTAAGCGTGAGTAAAATTCTGACCCCAAATGACTTGCCAAGATCACACAGGGAGTCTGTGGCACCCAGCCCAGGTTTCTCAGAGGATAACAGGGCAAACTGGCTGAGCAGTGAAGGTCTTGCAAGATGATGAAGCATGGCGAAAGACTACAAGGGGACGCATTGTTACAACATATCAAGCTTGCAAATCTGCAAACACACATTTTTAGAAAAGCTGGCTGTGTCAATTAAACTAGCCCTTGGGCAGGTCTATGTTTCAAGGCCAGCACTTGTGAGCTTGGTAACATGAGCCGACACTGACTTTGGTAGCACTGCAGGGATAACATTTGGGTAAGAATGTATGATTCATGAATGGTTCCTCTAATCTAACATGCACATGCATGCCTCTCTCTAACATCAGTCAGAACTAGCTCCTCTCTCTTTTTAAAATAAACATTGTTATTCTGATCAGTACAAGGAAATTTCCATTCCCTTTCTGTGTTTCAAGAGCTCTTTCATCTCACTAAAAAAGCAAATGGTGAACAGCAAAACCCAGTTTTCCCATCTCAGAGCATTTTTGGGGGGAGGAATGGATGGTGCTAATCTTCAGACTTTATTTGTATCAGGAATAGAATTGGAAGTTGAGCTATCTCCCATATTTTTATGGGGCTGGTATTTGCAGTCTGTGAAAATACCTTGAACTGCTCCCTATTCTGCTGCTGTATTTACTTCTAGGTATAAACCACACTCAAGTTAGAATGGGAAATTGCTTTGCAGGCTCTCTGCAAGGTGACAAATAACATTGAAAGGTTCAAGGCTCTGAAGAGTGCATCCCCATAGTCTGAACTTCCCTGTGGATAAACAGTGACCTGAACTATATATTCACACAAAATGTGAAAGACTTCTGAGCTGTCCAGACTGTGAATTGGGATGTGTGAAAGTGATCGGGCACAAAAGGAAAAAACAAATGTTACAATTCACTGCTAATAAAAGCCTGATGCACAATGGCAATCTCAACTAGAGTTATGTGAGAAAAAGCAATTCTGTTTTGTGAAGGAATTAATGACGAGTGATGATATTTTAAACTAAAGTAAACCTAGGTTTCATAAAGGTGTTCTTTCCAATAGGCAGACCTAGTCGCCAGCCATGGGGCTGGTGGGTTCTTGCTACAATGAGCTGGAGCCATAAATGCTGGTAGCTAGGGAGCTCAGGCTGCTGAGGAGCAATGAGTTTGAAAGCCAGACTCTTGTCCTCTTGTTAATTAGGAACGTGGAAGCTGTAGGAGCCTACAAAACTGCCCAAAAGACAGGTTGTGGAGCACTTGAGACCTGAGGAGCTGAAATCCAGGATTCTCACTATATCTTACTTGTCTACCAGCCTCTCGTGTGTTGCTGAGGGAGTAGGTGAGGTGACCAGAAGCTGCATAGGTTGGAAACCTGCCTGGCAGGCTGGGTCTTGAGAGAACCTGGGTTCCATGAGGTATTAGAAGGCCTCCACAGAACATTTTGATTTCTGTGAAACAATATTCCCTGGCATAAAAATAATCTCCTGAAGAATTTCTGACCAGTTCTGGTCATATTGCTTTCTTCAAATGCTTTTGAGCTGATGTAATTTATACTTCTCTCATTTTTCAAGGCTAGCTCTAAAAGTAACAATCTAATTATAACGCTTCTGTAAATGAGAAGTAATTCCAATGAAGTCAATAGAATTGCACTAATGGGAACCTGTTACAGTAAGACTCAAACTCTATGATTTCAAAACTGCTGCAGCCCTCAAGAGTGACTTTCACTGGGACTGCATGCCATTACATAGAAGACAAAGAGGGCTATCAGGATATGAGAGTGCCATTGAATGGTCTAATCCCCGCTGAAAACTACAGGCTGCAACATCTTTCCAAGTAATATATAGTGACATACTCATGCACTGATGAAAATCTATTGTTTAAATAAAGGAGAATATGTTGCTAAGAAACTTTGGAAGGCTGTTTTCTGACAATTTATCAAAGCTAAATGGCATCAGGAGTAAGAGACTTAAAGGACATGGTAATAATTAGAAGTTAAGAAATGACTTATTACTGCAAACTGAAAATATGTTAACTACAGTTTGTAGTAATTAGCCAAATTACTGGGTATGATAGTAATAAAAGCAAATAATTATAATTATTTATAGATGGACAGAAGTCTAATCATTAAACATGCCATGGATATTGGACACTGAAGAGTAATTTAACGGGATCCATCCTACTTTATACTTGCTCTTCATTATATTTATTAGTCATTAGAATAGTGTTTAAAATTATTTATGAAAGCATTTTAGTCCTATAATTAGGGTTAATATAGAAAGTCACAATAATTGCTCAAGCAAAGTTAGAATAAGAGTGCTGTGTTACTGTATGTGCAGGACTCAACTAAAGAGCAACTTTAGCTATTGCTCTGCCAATTTAAAACATCACAATTAGAGCTCTAAGCATAACTGATTTTTTTTTTTTTTTTTTTAATTTGTTTCTTTGGCTGCCAAAATGGAGGTGAGGACAGGCAATTCAGGCTAGAGGATCCAAATGTAAATCTGTTTGGGATTCTCACCTAAGCCCCCTCAACATATTGCATTTGCTTTACCACAAAGCACTATATTCAAGTTGAAACTAAATCTTTTGTTTGCTTGCAAGAAATGCAGAAGAAATGAAGTATACACTTGCAAAGCTGCTAGAAGGTGCTGCTGCTTTCCCCTGTTCCTACATATTTAGTGCTTGGGCAGCTGGGATGGAAGAGATCCAGCAGCAAGTCTGTAGGTAACACCAAAGTGTAAGTGTGGAGGGAAGGGCTGGGCTGAATTTTGCTAGTAGCTGCTCATTAGGAATAAAGACCTGCTGAAGCAGGATGGAGGGAGTTGTTCCTCAAAGTACAGCCAGGCTGCTGGTTGTATAAGTCATCTGAGAAGTACACTCACTAATAGATTGTCTGTCTGATTTTGGGTAGGTAACTGAACTCAGGTGAGTGGCCTAGTGATCAGGCAACATCATCCTTTACTTGAACATGGCCTACTCCAGCTCTGAGAAAGACAAAACTATCTCTAACCTAAAGATGAGGACACTTGTCAGGCAGGTGGATAATCCAGGAACCTGTTCCCATGCCCATGAAAGTTTAGCAAGGATATAATGTAAAGCAGCCTCAACCAAAGATATCCAGAGAATCCCCACTTTGCTCATCTTCTGAGGTCAGGGACACATAGGTGATTTGTGGATACAAGAGGAGGGAAAGTCACATTCCCATCAACCTCCCTTAGCCCTTGGCTAAATGGTAGTGGGGATACTGACTTGGCTCTTGGCACTTAAGTGACTACAGCCTTGTGAGAAACCCGCTTGCAGTTGCAACTGTTAATACTTATTCAACTCAAATCTGAAATAATTTTGAGATAACCTGATCTATATTTATGGTGAAGATACTATTTCTCAAAGATAAATGAAGTGTCCAGATGAAGCTGAAACATTTTAACATCTGTGTGCTTATATACATAACAATCACTAATTTAACATCACGAAGTAAAACCATTTCCACAGGCACAGCATTATGAGGCAATGCCTTCCTGTTATTTTAAAGAACTTCTACCCATTTTTTTTTTTATTTGTATTTTATTTATTATGTGAATAGCACATACAAATCTTTGAGCATTCCTGGATTTTATTTCCCTGTCTACACTGACTGATTTTCATACCTGCTTTTAAAATCTTGCTGAAGTGAACAGCAGTCCACCTGCATGTTATTGTTTGCAAAATCAGCATCCTTAGTTCAGATTGCAATGTGTTTGACTTGATCATAAAGAGCTTTGTGTTTTTTTTTGGAATAGGGCAGGGTTTTTTTTTATAGACTGTATGTTTTCTAATGTGGCTGGACTGTTCTTTATCTAGTTTCTTTGGTTTTTTCCCATGTGAATTATATATGTTTTTAAACTGAAATTTTAACTACCACAGTGAATTTGAGTTACAACAAGTAGATGAAGTAAGATGATAAAACATTATCACAAGAGAAATTGAACCTTATTCTTTCCCTTTAACAGTTAATTCCTCTTTTAATTGCACTTTTACATGTTTAAGTACTTTAGGCAGTAAGGGCAGCGTGATAGAGATGGCTGAATCCTCAGAAAATAAAACAGGCAAAATTATTGGCTTTGATTCTTGGTCAGGTTTTTGCTGCTGCCTTGACTTGGAGAGGCGCAGAGGCCTCTCTGCGTGCATCACTCACATTGAAACCGGTTGACTATGTTAACCATGCTCTGATCACTGGCTTGTGCAAGCACATCTTTTTATGTAGACATATCCTGCCACTGGTGATATCTCCCGATGATCACTTTTTATTTTGTGCGGCATGGGGATGATTTCCAACATTCACGGTTTTAGACACACAACTTCAGCTGCAGCTGAGGTGAGCCAGCTACCAAGGACGTAAAATCTCTCCATCAGGAAGGCTTCTAACAGAAGGCCTGGTGCCTTCTTTGTGAACTTATAATAGGCAGCACTTGGTGGCTGGATCTCAGCGTCTGGACCTTGCCGTAATGTAACTAGTAAATAGTAGTGATAATGTCCAGCTGTGAAAGCCAGGTCATTGCAGCATAGCTCTGCTGGGCCATTCACTTCATTGCAGAGGGAAAGAGCCAGTGGTATGAGGTAACTGCAGGTAGCCCTTATCCTCCCAGGACAGCTGTATTTTGCCAGCACATAGCTCCTCTGCTTTGCATCAGTGGCGTGTTAAATAGCCACATCTTTTGCACAGATGCATTTAAGGTCTAATCTTGTACTGTTCTCCATTCTTCCAGGGAAAAGCTCCACAGGAAGAGGTGCAAATATTGATTCTAATAGCATTTTGCACTTCAGTTACCATTGGGTTGGCTCTGACATTTTTTTCCCCTTTTCTTATTTAACTTGGGTGTCATTCATGAGTGTTTACACTGAGACTTATGTTGTTGGTGTGGTTTACGTTCAGCCATTAATACTTCAAAGAAACTTGAATCTATTTTCACTTCCCATTTGCATCGTGGAAAGATCAACGTACCCCATGGGGGATTTTCTGCTCCTCACCATGTGTACATTTTTTTTTTCTTTTTGGAAAAACCACCACACAACAGAGGATGTGGAAATGGTTCTGTAAAAAGAAACCAACAAAATAAGCAGTTCCTTCTACTTTATTGCTGTAATTATAGACTGTGCATGCAGGCCTTCCTACATTTGCAGATTATTTTTCAACATAGATCTTGAATCACGTTTTAAATTGGAAATAGAAGTTAGTATAAAATTTAAAGCTAGGCTTTTGCAAGTCCAATGTTATTTTTCAATCAGTATTCTTAGCAGTAATGCATCTGAAGAGGCTGATCTCAACCTCTGGCTTCAAAAAGCTCCAAGTGAAATGCCTTGAATCAGAGCCTTTTATGTATTCCACATGTTATGTTGGATATTGATGCTTAAAAATGCCCTGGGCTGGAGTTTCTGAGTACATCTGATATCCACAGATAACATCAGATTCAGGGTGGTTATATCAGGTCTATATGTTAACCAAAAGTACATTTTATTTGCAGGACACCTTTCCATCAAGGCATGCTAACCCCTGATATAAACTAGATCTTAAATACTAATAACACATCATCTAAAAATATTGCAGTGTCAGATATTTAGATAAAGAGAATATTTCTTTAAGGCTGGGGTTAAAAGCAGGGAAGGAAAAGCAGAATGTCTCGGATCAGAGGCCAGGGCATTCCAGACAGCAGCAAAAATAAAGGCAACACCTGTTGTGCGGAACCCCCTCCAGCACGACCTCCTCCCTGGCTGTGGGGTCACACTCCCAGGCAGATGTGTGGGCCCTAATCCATGAAGATCAGAGATGTAGCACAAGAAGTTGGCAATAAATAACTGGTCAATCATTTTGATTGCAATAACTTTCCTAAAGCTTTTCCTGGCTTCCCTAGACTTATTTTTATTTGCTTAGTAGATATATTTTACAGTGTTAACCCAAGTAAAGTAAATATGAATTCCAATCACTGAAATATTCATCAGGACTTCCTACTGTAGACTGTTCCCTCCCCACATCATTCTTTCTAGTTATTCCAATCTAATATTGATGCTTCTTAGTTATACCTAAATGAACGCCTTTTTGAAAATTAACATCTCTTCTATGTCCATAAGGCACTATAATTTCTTTTTTTGGTCTGGTACCATAAGCTTGAAATGTATTCTTTCCGGCATAAAATCGAAAAAATCCACAGGATATCACATCTCATAAAGAAACTATGCATATTACACAAGTTTTCAAATGTAGAAACAGATACTTACAAAACTTGTGTCTCAAAATGTAACAGAAGCATTTCAAAACAGCAGCAGCTGCATTCACCCAATTTGTGTTTCCTCAACATCATTCAGAGGCAGATTTTTACAGAACTGCAAAAAATATATGCACTAGCTGCTAGTTAAGACACATTACTGTTAGATACTGAAAAGCTACATAATTGATTCCTACTCTAAAGGTTAGGCCTTCACACAACCTTCAGGTGCTATAGTGATAATTTTTTACATGCCCAGTTCATTCAAGCAAAATCTGTTACAGTGCTGGAAATCTCCAGATGGTGCTGTTAAAGATAGCCATGCAAGTTCTGCTCAGAGGAATATGTAGTCAGTCATGCTTTGGAAGAAATACTACATGAGGAATGGTGAGGGTTTTTAAACAGTTTTGCTTGCCCATCAGTTAACCTTACTCCTGATTTCTGTTTGATGTAATCTGTATCCCAGGTACTCAACAGCAGCAGCAGCGTGCTCTTTCTGTGTTATGAAAATGCACTGCAGAACACATCTGTGTTCAATATTTAGTGGCCCATGCCTCTTCCAGGGCAGCCCAGTAAGGACATTGGTTAGTTGGTCCTGGTGTGGATGGACCACTTCAGAAAGGGAGCTGACCTAATGTTTGCTCTCTCTTGTTTGATCTCCCTGCTAGTACTGCAAACAAAGGGGTTCAGTTAGTTCCAGTAACAGTGGTGTTATTATTTTGTGATGTGAAACTCCCTAATTCCACAAGACCATTTTATATAGACCACTGTACTGCCTCTAATGGTAAAGACTGTTAGACCATATGACTGGGTCGTGTTTAAACCATTGTCCTACAGTAGAAATGCTTCACAGTTCATCACTGGCTCTTTGAGCTATCCTTCCCTTAAACCACTCAAAAAAAGTTGTAAAAGGCAGTTCACAGTTTATTCCTGCTGGGGAACGCTTATATCAACCTCTGAACTTCCGTATTTCTGGGCTGAGAAAAATGGGTGCACTGTTTCTTCTCATAAACAAGTTGTTCCCATGTTCTGTGGGAATGTTTATATCTAAGAACGCTCCATGTGCAGGTGGTGACCTGCAGGAGTAAAGTACTTCCCACTGCACCAGAACTGACCCTTCACGTTAGCTACACGCAGCTTCAAACTGGGTGTTGTGTGTCTTCAGTTGAATGGTATTTCTAGCAGTCCAAAGAGTGAATCCTCAACTTCTGAAACAAGGCTAGTTCTTCATTGGTCTGCTCCAACACTGTCAATCTTAAATACTCAGAAGCTACATTTACAGACCTACTTTGGTCTGACTTGGCTAATTTTTAGCAGATATTTCTCAAAGTCCTGTGGTCTTACAGCAAAAATACTATGCACTTCATGTAGTGCTCTTATTTAAGAAATTAAAGTGTTTAATAAAAATAACAGCAAACTGAAGAATTATTGTATTTTATGAAATAAGATTTAATTGCAGTCTTCTGTTTAGCAGTGTGTAAACTGAGGACATGCCATATTAAGGATTATGAAGAGACGTGAGAAATCCCAATAACCTGGAGAATCCTGATTTTCAAGCCTTTTCTCTAACCAGTACCTATTTACTGGAATCAGACTCCATGTAGAATTCTGACTGCTGCAGGAAAGCAATTTATTTTTAGTAGAAAACAAACTATTAAGCTTTTTCTTTATCCTGTTCATTGTAAGAAGTGGTGAATAGACTTTATATCTTTGTTAATGAATTTTCCTAAGTATTTTGCAAATGATTGGTCACAAAGTTGGATGTGGAACACACAGAACCAAAAATAACTCTTGTGTTCCCAGAAGTGAGATGTTGAAAAGATTAAGGCTTGTGCCCATTGTGTGTCAGGGAAAAATGAGTCAAATCCCAGAAGATGGGATGGACTTTCAAGATTTGGTGCTTTACCTGGAAAGAAGATTGTTATATTACTATAAAATTGCATTTGATAGTTTGTGTCAAAGGAAAGGAAATTGAGCATCCGTTGGTGGTGGTGGTGAGGATAGCTAATTGGACATGCTTACTCCAGAATACAAGTACTGTGCTTTAAATGGACTTTATCCATAGTGGATAAAGCTCATTTGCAGAGAAAGGTAGCATTTATCCTTGAAGAAGAGCAGGCATATAGGAAATTAACTATGAATAGTTCAAGAGCTATTCTGTGCAAACTGTCCCTGTATGTAACATCTAATAGTCAACTTTCTTTGAAAGTTTTTCTTCTGGATATTTATTTTTTCCTCAGCAAGAGATAGAGGTATGTAGAGTATCCATTTAAAAATACTTTGTGCTGCACTGATTCATGGCTCGATGAACGCTAATGGAAGCAGTGATTCATCCGTGATTAATTTATGTTATTTTTGTTACCCTTTAGTTGTACAACTATACTTTAAAATTGCTATTTATCCAAATTATGGTAACAGCTAGGCATTGCTCTGAGGATCTGAGCACTGTTATGCTATCTGTTGCATCAGATGTAGTTAAAAATTAAATTGCGCCAAAGATTCACAATTAAAGCATAAAATTACATCTCTATAGTACGTGAGTTAAACAGACAAGTGGGGACAAGGTGAGGGACTAGTGAAACAAACATGATCAGCATAATAAGTTGCATCCTGTACATCCCATCTGCCTAGCCTTTGTGCAGCACATAGTAAGCCTCACAGCAGAGGTGAGTAGGCAATTAGAAGAGGGTGATTTAGTGGATCCCTACTATTGAAAGAAAGGAAAGGCAAAAGGACAACTGGACACAGTGGAGATACAGACTGGACACTTGACAGAACAAGAAGGAACACTGGTAGATTAATACAAAACAATGTACTGCTTGTTAAACTGTTGTTCTTTGATTAAAAAATGATACTCATGGAAGGCAGCTGGATTTTCAAGGACAAGTTACCAGAAGAAATTCATTTTGCCTCATCTTTTCTATTTAAAAATTAGGTTAGTTTGAGGTGGACAACCATCTCCAGGATGCAATTTATCTTCTCCAAAATAGGAGTCTAAAACTGATGGAATTAATCACTGTTTGCAGGTACCTGTCTCTTTCCACTGACTATTGCAGCACCAAAATGACCAATATACACTGGATGTATAACTTCTAGATATGATGAGTAGGTCGGATAAATCCCACTCTAGATGAAGTCCCAATATTAGTCTGTTGATCATTGCTTTCATAAATCTTGCATTAGGACACATCTTTATCTGTCCTATTTCATACTTGGATTTGGTGTATACAACTGAAGAATTAAAATCCTATAATTCTGAGAACACTGAATTTGTGTGTGATATGAAGCTGAAGTAAAGAATTGTCACACATGGCCATGAACCTGGGAGGCTACTCACGGTCTGTGTCCATCCTTTGCTACTAGATGTATGAGCGTCACAAACCTATTAATAAAGTTGTTCCTTTATTTGAAGTTACTGTTCCTCACTCATGTGAATTTCTTCTTTCAAAACCTTTGTTTGCTTAGATAAAAACTAGTAGGAGATTCATCTTGATTTCACAATATGACCTTTTACTTCTAAGATAAACTAACTTTATTTCAAAGCAACTGAGTGATTCTTATGGAAACCCAACTATATTTCAGAGTCAGAGCCACAGCATAAGAGAAGAGAAGCGCTACTCTGAATATTTTCTGCTTAGTTGAAAGGAATAACTTTTTCTAAACAATGTACTCTTTGGGATTGGGGGTGAAATTATAAATATTGAGAGATCAATAGAACTAATGGCTAGCAGGTGACTGCTTCAGTCTAGGCTAGGGCATGGCAGTTTGAATCGTGATCCTGCTAGGCTATGTCTATAATACAATAATGACTTAGGGATCACCTTCTCAGGTGGAGGACAAGTGGCATAGAAAGACTTTCATTCATTTAAACCCTCTTTCCAACAGAAATCAGAATCATCCGTTCTGGGGATATTCCCTGGCTCATGCTGAACCCTGACCCCAGTCTGGGTGTTGTGTGTAGGAATGCAAGGTGGTCTTGGGTGAAGACTACACATGGGAGTGTACCAGCCATGCAGCAGCATGGATCAGGTGTGAGTACTCAGTCTGAGTTTGGGTCAAGTCTAATTTATTATAGATACAGCCAAGCTTGCTAGGTCCATTAATGGGAGGCAGCTAAGTTATTGAGTGATGAAGGGTTTTGAGTCAATTACTAGTTTGTGGGTCTTAGATGGAGTAGCAAGGAAGGAAAATAGGGACATTAAGAACTTGAATAGAATGGTTCAGTTGGAAAGGACCTACAATGATCATCTAGTCCAACTGCCAACTTGCCACATGGGAAGTTTGCATAAAATTGTGTCTTTCTACATCAAATGAAGATAACCTTCCCAAAGGCTGCTTTTGCACAATGTCTTCCCTTTCTTCTCAGACTGTGAGGAAATCTTTAGTCTTGGTCACCTGGAGGCTGTTGATTTTTTTGCAGAGTTGGCTGTGAACTTTGCAATGGAGTTCTTCTGAGATCTCTGAAGAGAGATCAGCCCGCTTGATTTTTGCCCTTCTCTGTGCCAGAAATGTTATGAGTAAAACTAGTTCAATTCAGAGTGTACCTTGAAACCATACTAAAGATTTCTTCTCCACTAGAAAACAGAACTGTAAGATCTACAATGTCAAGTATCACTTGAGAGGTGGGTAGTGCTGGTGTCAGAGGAAACAGTGGTATCAGAAGGCAGGATAACAATTCATTGTAATTGTCTGCTTTAAATGTTGTGATATAATTTTATAACATTTGTGTGGAGCCAGCACACAGGATACTGTGAGAATATGGCCCCTGCAGCTGTGTAGAGAGAAGATATATCTTCTACATGCTGATAGAGATATCTCATCTGGCTGCTTAACATACAAAAAGCTAAGGAGGTTTTTCAGAGTCAAGCCTTAAGACTAAAGATGTCCTGAAGGAAAAATACGAATGCAATGGTGAATTAGCCACTACATTGACCATTACTAAAATCACTGCAAGACATTTAACAAACTGGAGGGCAAATTCACATTTACACCAAGAGACTTGGAACAGCTCTGTCAACATAGTGTCAAGCTCATGTATGAGTTCCTGAAAAGGGATCACTGTAATCAGTTCCAGAAACCTGATTGTGGCTGTCAATTCTCGGCTTCCAAACTCAAATAGAAATAGCAGTGTCAATGGATGTTTTCATCAAGCCCCAAACGAAAGTTCCAGGTTATCTAGCAGATCTGTTATAGCCTCTGCAAGCTGGAAGTAAGGTACATGACAGAGAGAGGAATATCTTTCTGCTCTCATACTTCTTTGATGGCATGGTGAACAAAGGCACCTTCCATAGGCCTGTATGAAAGATGTAAGAAGCAATGTTCAATAGAAAGTAGAGTTTATTCATGTGTAGTAACAGAGGAGGGGCAGCCACAGCATTGTACAGGTTCTCTGCTTTGGCCTTGCTTTGTACAAACATTAGGCATACCTTTTGAAAAACATATCCACCCACCTGCATGCTCTTGATCTTCATAAGAGGATGTCCAGATCAGGAACTTTTCATTTTCAAACATTTCTGCACAAGTGAAATTTTTGCACAGACAGTGGATCAATGTATGCAAAGTCAGGCATGTGCATGAAGTATGATGTTTCTTGAAATTACTAACATAGGTTCTTTTATCTCTTCTGTATCAACCTGGCCGTTTAGATCACTGACTTAAGGCAGCAGAGACTTTATATTACTACAGGACTCTCTAATACCAAGGAGAAAGAAACTCAGTCTCAGCTAAGCTTTTTGGACAAGACCAGAATATATATTTATAAAACTAAGGAGCCATCCCAAGCTTATCACTTCAGAGAATGTCATATTGCAATGTGGCCAAAGAGCCACAGCCACAGAGAAGGACCTGTAGTACTGGGTGCTGTATAACACAGTGTAAAAAAAGTGGGTGCTGCCTCAAAAAGGTTAAAGCTCATAAGGAGCAACAATACCTCTGACAGTTTCTTCTCAAGTTTTCTTTATGTAAGGAAAATGCATCTTTGGTACAAAGACTGATCACTGCCCGATCTGTGGTGAGAGTAGAGCGCACCAGTTTTGTGTGAGCAGGAGTGTATGCAATAATCCAACTTTATTTTCTGCCTTGTATAACAGAAAGCTCAGCCCTAACTAGGTCAAGCATAGTCAGCCCTGCATATTGGTTCACAATCTTGGCTTAAAGGGACAACATCCTGTGACATTCAGCAGACTTATTTGAAGGGCAAAATTTAAAGGTACATTACATCAGTAATAAATCACTGGAAGAGATTTGAAGTTCAGAGCCCTGAAAAACCATGTTAAAAGCCCAGAAGGATGAAAACAAGGCTAGCTAAATGAAGATAAGCTCACTTCCACATTTCTTTTTTTCTACCTGTGAACCTTTTTTGACCTGGAGGATTTGTAACATAAGACTAAAATCTCCTTTAGGCAATGTTTTACACCTTGCATACCAATAACTTGCTTACAGTTTACAGTGTTGACACGCAATATGTTCTGTCCTTATCCCTGGCATCAGATGATGTGCTGAAATCTGACATGCAGGCTCTGAAAGTTAGCTGGAAGCTATGATTCCCATCAAGCAGAGAGATTATAGGAGGAAAGCAGATGGAAGTTCTACAGGTTAACCACAGCCGTAACTGAACTAAAACTCTCAGCAACAGTGATGGTCCATTTGGGTCCTGTGCTTTTTAAAAAATAGGCATGACAAGAGTAAGACTGCTGCTTGTGCTCATGTCACTGCACTTTAATACTACCTCTGTAGGGATTTATATGACACTAACAATGGGTCAGCCATTTTTTCAATGATGTGACACAGATAGGAACCCTGCCTGAAAGATCTCAGTATCTGAGAATACATTAGCATAGTTTTTCAATGCAGGCAAGAGAGATAAGAGCCCTACGTTGCCAGTCTTTGAGACCAGGGCAGTTTTGCTTCCTATTGCAGACCAGACTTCAAGATCACCTCCCTGAGTTCTCATGGTCAAGCATTTAATGGATTTAATGGTTGTGGGCTATACTTTATTGTCCTTGAGTATTACTAGAGAAACTCCACATGGTTTCAAGGTTTCCTCAAATTACTGTACAGTTTACATACATATGCATTTGCTGCATATGCATTTGCTGGTATGGCTGTGTGTACACTGATGAGCAGCCTCAGTCCCTTAATGCGAGAGATGTAAGTTTAAAATTAAAATAGAAAAAGTACCCTGCCTGAAGCTGTAATTATTGAGGTACAAGGATGGAATGTGACTGGTGCTCTAAATGTAAATGGGACTTTAACAGATTAAACACACAGAAGACTGAGGACCTCTTTTGTAAGCACATAGTCAAAGGTACTGGCAACACCTGCTAACTCCAAAAGAATGGAGAAAGAAACTCCCCATAGCATTCTGGCTAGTGCTGTGAATTTGATGCTGATGGACATTCAGGGTACACACTCAAAACAGGCCCCTGCAATGCATCTGAAAAGGCTCTAGGCTACCTCAAAGCAGGGCATTCTCATTCTTTTAGCAACTACTTTTATAACTCCTTCCCCTCAGGAATAGCTTTGGCTTCAGATGGTATGAAAAAAAGAAAAATGAGAAAATGACCCTAAGGTAGTGATATCATTAGGATAAATTAGAGTCCACAGTGCCATTTAGGCTTTCCCAGACTTGGATACGTGGCTGAATCACTACAGTCACACCCACTTTTCGGGAAGGCAATGGATTCAGAGTGTCTGAGTGCTTTTTTTTTCTGGATTCCTGGAGTCTACAAAGGTACTTGGTAGTACTTGTAATTATATATATTCAAGAGAATTTCAGAAGTGATTAGTTTATGGTGACTCATTTGGTATAATTTCCAGGTGCCTGCATTACCATGGATTATGGAGGTGGTTTCACTCCTAACTGTGGTAAATGGTGGAGATAAGACTGGAACCTCTTCTGAAAACTACAGAGCTCTTCCTGAGCTCTCTTCAGTGTTAATATACGGTTTCCACAGACAGCCAGCTCTATCATTTCAGTTTCTCAGATGGGTTCCTTCTGTAATATTTCCTTTGCAATATGCAACCTTAACAGGCTGCCAGCCCTAAAAGAAAACCACTTACTATTCTTTTACTTTGCTAATAGAGTTTGATGTTTTCTCTAGGAAGAAGAACATATTGGCTATCAGCAAGTATTGAATTCCTTACAGATTTTTGTTGCTGTTCTACAGTGAAAGTCTGATTTAAGAGATTTCTTTATGTTGTTCCAGTGGGTCTCCATTTAGTTTAATTGTCACACAAGATGGAGCAACAATTAGCTTTGCAGTTAAGAGCTTCTGAGTGGTTTCTTTTTTATCTGTGTGTTCTTGCATAAAATCAACTTTGAAGACTTTTTTAAAACAGTGGTCTTTTCTTGAAGGTCTTGGTAGAACAGTATTCTGAACTTGATTCTGTTCAAACTATGTAGGCATTTCACTTACCACATGTGAAGAGTCCTGTTGATTTAAGCTGCTCAACTGTATCCAGCTGCTGAAGAATTCAACCTAAAATACCTGGACTCTAGCAGACTGTGTAGATTATGGTCATGACTGAAGGGCTGGGTTTTGCACAACAGAAGTGTCATAAAACACAGACTTTTTTAAGTTACAGAATGTCACAAATTTGTCTGCTGCAGCCTTCCTGAGTGGCTCCACCAGTAACAGAAATACTTCAATCAAGAGATATTGCCACTTAACCCCAACATTTTTCATTTGATAAAGTTGTTCATTTTTTTTTAAAGGAAAAAATTAAAATGGCAATGTATCTTTAGATTCTTAAGTAACTTTTCCTAGCCATTTTGTCTTTTGGAATGGCAAAACCAGTTTTCAACTGGAAAAGAGAAAAAAAACCCTGTTGATTTAATTTCAAAATTTTCAAATGAAAGTCCAAACCACTTTGAACAGTCACAGTCCTTGGTGTGGTGGAGAACAGGGTCTCCAGATTCTTCCATGTCTATATTCTGTGCTTTATGGAACTTCAGAGGCAGGTGAAGACAGGGGAACTTTGATCAGGTGGAGCCTTAGAGCTTAAGTGTCCAGGATTTGAGGCAGTGCTGAAGCACCAGGTTTGAAATAGTCCCCCCAGATTCTGCAGGGTGGAAGGCACAGAAGGAAAACTGTTGTGAGGAAAGTCTTATGCACCCTTCATGAATCCATCACTTATTGATGGTCAGAAAAGAATATTTTGAAGGGAAAATTTCAACAAGCTCTTTTATCACACTTACCCTACCTCACAGACAGGGATTCACAGCAAGGCTTATAACAAACAGCATTTGCATCAGGAGGTAGCTATTCAGATTTAATTTTGTTTGGAACAGACTTATGGACTATTTTACAAATTCTTATATTGTCAGACCTACCCTTCTACCTATGTCTGAGTGTATTTAGGTGATTGCACAGTGGTATTGCAAATGTTTTTATCATGTAGTACTGCAAAAGTAGTTACAGAAACAAAGGGAATCCACAACCTCAAAAGATCAGAAAAGGAATGTCACTGCATGTCCATCCTTCTGTTTTTAGTAAATATCTCAATGCAGAAGTGAAAGAGAATCATCTTTCAAAGACAGAAAGAGAACCTGACAGAAATATAACTGCCCTGACCACAAAGCAGTTCTCTGTAGCAGTTGTTTAGCCAAATACAAGGCTCATACTCATGGAGTCCATACAAGAGGTTGGCAAGTTGTCTAGGAGGTACACTTCAAATGGATTAAGAGCAGAAATGGCATGCTTCCAACACATTTAACTTAGACTAAAATCCAGGGGAAAACAACCCCAAAATAATGGAATTGTTTTTGCTTGGTGCCACAGTGCACTATTTTGCAGTTCAGAAATGACATATGCTCTTACTCAACTGCTGTGCCCTAGAGGTACTGTACTGGATAATGAAGATATACACTGATTTATAAAAAAATATCTGTGTCTTTGCTGTTTCAGGGCCTGAATTTGGTGGCCTGACAGAAAAGAGCAAACCCAATTTGCTTTCTAGCACAGCAGATAGGGAGCCTGCTGTTTGGGGTGGGATAAATCTCATAATTTTAATATTTTTAAAGCATCCTGTTAAGCACTTTTTAAATATATATTCAAGAATTAAAGTAGGGATAGAGCCTCGTTCACATGTTAAACAGCATATATGAACAATATATATTGAGAGAATCTGCCTGGAGAAGGATTGGGATTCTGTGCGCTACTCCAAAAAGCAGTCAGTCCAGGTCCAAAGAGAAGGTAAGCTTTTCTGAAAGTGTAACCTGGGACTGATATTTTCAGCATCAAAACAGGTTTTTATTTGCACTACCAGGTTATTTGTGCTTTGCCTAGACTTTTGTGACATCACACAAAAGCTGAGAGCTAGACGTAGTGTAGGTGTTGGAACCAGAATATCTAGTAAAACTTTTCTTTATGTATTTTATTCTTTCTTATTTAATCTTTTTAGCAAAATTCCAGATATCACAGGTTATCCCCAGGGACCCTTTGTGTAGCAGGACTAATGCATTCAACATTCAAGGCCAATTTCTATGAAACTTTTGCATGGGAGAGCAATAATGCTTGCTAGAACTGTCCATTTTTTCAAGTGTGAACCTAAACGAGCAAATTTTCAGTGACTTTGCTCCCTTCACAAACCCAAATCTGTTGAGTCTGCTGGTCTGTGGGTGGGACTTGCTCAGTTGCTTCACTCTTATTATCAATGATTTTCACATCCCTTCATTTGAGACATTATAAGAAGAATCTTTCTTGGTCCCACATATCTATTATGCCAGATAATACCCGTTTTGTTAAGTGGTATCATAGGAGCAAGGGACAAGCCACACACACTACCTGGCGTCCCAGCTCAATGGAGCACTGGTGAGATGTATGTTCCGATCTGTGACTTACTTTTATGGCATCTTCCCGGTCCCATAACCCTGAGTTCCAGAATTCATCCTTCCATCAAAAGCTCCAACACGGCAGTCTTTCATGTGTCAGAGATGGAGGTCCAAGGAAGGTCTGTGATAACCCTGTCTTGATGCCACTGTCTCCCCTTTGATGGACAGATGACACTAGGGCTGTGTGTAGAAGTGGCTGCCTTTGAAAAGCATGGTGAACATATAAGATACGTGAAAGGTATATAAAGGGTTTGGCTTGGGTAGACATCAGTCCATTTCATTAAACCACTGCACAATCCAACATGAAGACACTTCCAGCATGGGCGAGGTGGAAAATCAGAAAAATGGAAGGGTGTCCTGTTTTAACCTCAGACAGCAACTAAGCACCACACAGCCCCTTGCTCATTCACTCCCCCCACCCAGTGAGATGGGGAAGACAACTGGGAAAAAAAAAAGTAAAACTCGTGGGTTGAGATAAGAACAGTTTAATAGAACAGAAAGGAAGAAACTAATAATGATAATAATAACAATACTAAAATGACAATACTAATAAAAGGATCAGAATATATAAAACAAGTGATGCACAATGCAATTGCTCACCACTTGCTGACTGATGTCCAGTTAGTTCCCGAGCAGCAACCTCCCCCATGCCAACTCCCCCCAGTTTATATACTGGACATGACATCACATGGTATGGAATACCCCTTTGGCCAGTTTGGGTCAGTTGTCCTGGCTGTGTCCCCTCCCAACTTCTTGTGCTCCTCCAGCCTTCTCGCTGGCTGGGCATGAGAAGCTGAAAAATCCTTGACTTGGCATAAACACTACTTAGAAACAACTGAAAACATCAGTGTGTTATCAACATTCTTCTCATACTGAACCCAAGACAACACTATACCAGCTACTAGAAAGAAAATTAACTCTATGCCAGCCAAAATCAGGACAGAGGGCTGGAGGTATGGGGTGACACAGAAAGCTGAATCGAAAAACTGAAGACCAGTTTGTGCTATCAGTAATTTTACCTTGTGCTGTCAGTTTCTCACTTTGATGAGAACTCAGAGTTACCCCAGACTTAAAAAGAAAACGGAATCTTTACTCAGTGAGTCAGCACTCTTTTCTGCTTTTCCTGACCACCATGTATGTGGGTTAGACCACACAGCCCATGAACAACTCTGAATAGAAACAGTAGATGTGCTCCCACCCATCCGTGACCCAATGAATAACTGTAAATCCAGGAACAGAACACATAAACAGTGGACGTTTTGTCTCATTGAGTTTACACTTTGCTAGATAAAGTGTATTTTTCACAACTTTAAAAAAAATGGTCTTTAATGAGGTATACATATGAATAGGTGTGTGTATATCTGTGCATTGCTACACACAACATGGTAATACAAAACCACACATACAGGCAGAAATAAAAGTCACATAGAGTTCCTTTTGGCTGAAAAACACATGAAAATTCAGAACTCGAGAACTTGTTTTTTGGATTTGACTGGACACTCTCTAATTCAATGCTTTGGTTCAGGGGAAGACAGAAGTGAGAGTGTGAAGATCCATTGAAATACTATCCAACAGAAGCTAATACAGTGTCACCATCTGTGAGTTTGGTATAGCATAACTTAATGTAGTGCGCATAATACCCCATCAGATGATATGACTCCATCCTTGACCTTTTGCTGGTTTCTGTAGCCTCACACAGAAGTATAATTCTCATTACATCACCAACATCTAAGAGAAACCTTTTGCATCCCTTAAAAAAGTAATCTCACCATTGTAAACATGCAGGCTCTGTCATGAACACGCCTCAGCCAATATGCAAAGCAATAGCTTTGAAAAAGGTTATCCATCCTCCAGGCTGTTTCAAGACTACCAAAGGTGACTGCTAGTGCCAGCTGTGGTGCTGAATGATACAAGTGATGGTACAATTCCCTATATCTTTCAAAATTAGTTGAGATGGTTGACCAAAACCCATGGATGCTAAGATTTACCACAAACCTGAGCTCACTGTGGTTTGTGCTTGCTGTGCTGGCTTTTGCTGGGATAGAGTTAATTTTCTTTACACTAGCTAGTATGGGGCTATGTTTCAGATTTGTGCTGAAAACAATGTTGATAATGCAGGGATGTTTTGGTTATTGCTGAGCAGTGCTCATGCAGCATCAAGGTCTTTTCTGCTCCTCAGACTACCCCCCTACCCCACCAGCGAGCAGGCTGGGGGGGGCACAAGGAGTTGGGAGGGGACACAGCCGGGACAGCTGACCCCAACTGACCCAAGGGGTATCCCATAGCATATGACATCATGCTCAGCATATAAAGCTGGGGGAAGAAGAAGGAAGGGGAGGATGTTCAGAGTGATGGTGTTTGTCTTACCGAGTAACTATTACATGTGGTGAAGCCCTGCTTTCCTGGAGATGGCTGAACACCTGCCTGCCCAAGGGAAGTGGTGAATGAATTCCTTGTTTTGCTTTGCTGTGTGCATGGCTTTTGCTTTACCTGTTAAACTGTCTTTATCTCAACCCACAAGTTTTCTCTTTACCCTCCCAATTCTCCCCCCATCCCACCCAGGAGGGGAGTGAGCGAGCGGCTGGGTGGTGCTTAGCTGCCAGCTGGGGTTAAACCATGACACTTGCCTAAACTCTATTTCTAATATGAGGCATCCTGTCCTCTTCTTGCAAGTTACTGCTGCTGAGTCTTGCTTGCAGTACTGTTCTTGCTAATTGTGTACTGCACCACTTTTCCTAACAATTGCCTGTTTTAAGAGGCACCTTCTAATTCAAACTCCTAAACTTTGCACGACTAAGCACTGAAGATTGCTGAATGAGTGAAAGGTTGCAGATTTGCCTATCTCTGTGAGATAATGAAACCTCAAAATAGTGCTTGTAAAATAACAGCTCGCTAGCTGTTTATGAGATACATAAATTACCACTCATGGTTCATTCTGCAGATTAGCACATTCCGCACGTTATTCATTTTAGTTTTTGCTAGGAGGCCTGTAAGAATTCAGTGCTTTAGAAGTACAAGTAATATATTTACTGCATCACTAATCTGGTGGTTCTGTTTTCAAACCCTCCCCACAGTGCAAAGACCAAATTTTGAGGAAGTCCTACATGTGCTGAAACTGAAGCAGTGAGATCTTGACTTTCAGTGTTCCTGTGTGTGATGAACCGTAACTGTACAACCCCACTAACAGATTTTGGTGCCAATCATTAAGCATTTAGCATGAGGCTTTCTGAGTAAGCATTATGAATAGGTCACCTAGGTAGGAAATCAGCTAAGGCACTAGATTTTCTAGAGCAGGTTATACTACACGACTGCTGAGGATGATCTCTCTGGGAGCACCACAACAAGCAGGCAGGGAGCTGCTGACAGTAGACATAAGCCTGCTGTGTCTTACCATTTTGTTCAGTTACAAAAAAGATTAAGGGGCACATCTTGTTTCCATTATTAATGTCTGGACTGAGAATCATGTAAAGCAGTTCTAATATCCTGATAATTACCCTCCTACATTGTTGTTGTTTGTGGTTTTTTTTTTTTGTTTGTTTGGTTTTTGTTTTGTTTTGTTTTGTTTTCCTCAAAAGGAAATTAGCAATTAACAGAGCTCATAACTGTGTGCAAATGGCTTGTTCTTCATCTCACAGCCAGAAGAGTTTCAGGGAATGATGAAGGTTTTGCTCATGATGGTGAAGGCTCAATTCAGTTCTCTAAACAGATGCCTTGAGAGTAGACAACCACATGGGATTTAGAGGTAAAACAGAGAATCTACAGAAAGCCTGTGCCATCCTGGAGCAGTGGCTGGAGGCTGGGTGGGATAACACAGGGCATCTCAAAAGGCCATACAGGACCATGTTTAGGCACACTGGCTGCCTAATGTTGGCCCTGGATCCAACAGCCTGAGCTCTAGGGTTTCTCTAGCTGTCTAAAGTCAGTACTCTGTAGGGTAAGAGCATTCAAACTGCTTGCAATAACCCAAGGCCTGTGTTTAACACTGTGCCGCAATTGCTCTGATTGCAGGATACTGAGCACCACTGAAAAAAACCCAATTGAAGATGCACCAAACTAATGACTTATATAAGTGCCTAGTTTTAGAACATCTTGACAATTAAGGGAAATTTGGACACTATTGTATTCTGAAAATTATTCCGTAATAGCTGAGTGTCGATTGGCTGAATGTTAATCCTAGGATTTTTGGCTTCCATTTTTGTATTCAGTGGGATAGAGTGTACTTCTTACATACCTTTAACATTTCTTCTGAATATGTCTAAAGGTGAAACATTCCTAAAGCACCTGCAGAACCAGGAATTGCTGTACTCAGTGGTAATATATTTTTTTCTATATGTTATTCCTATATGGGCTATGATTTCCTTTCCTAAGTTTCCAGCCACTTTGTTCTGTGAGATCTAACTGATGGATAATAGCTATTTTCCTCTCCAAAGATATGATAGCTTGTAAGTAGATTTGATGTTGAGAAACACTTTTACCTCTTCCAGCCCTAGAAATGTGCAAGCCTCAAAATCCCAACTGTTTTTTCCTACACTATGCTAATAACAAGAAGTAAAGAAGAGAATTTTGATGATAATGTCTTCACTACTCTTACTGCTTCTTTCATCTGGACTGAGATCAAGCAACAAAACACAGAGAGAAGGCAGCAGGACGTAAATGATGATATTTTTATTGCTTCATCAAAGTTGAGCCAGATTTTCAAAGGGCTTGCTTTACTAGAGTTTGGGTATTTCATTCGAAGTAGCACAAGTAAGTTACTTTTTGCATCTGCTGAATATTTTCAATATCAAAGTTGCCCATAAAAGGTTCAGCTGTTTCAAGCTTTATCAATAGGATGAGCCCTCAGCCCCGAGGCCGTCAGCCCCTGCCCCAGCGACGTCGCAGCAGGGCCGGTCTCCAGCTCCCCGCAGGCCTGCCCTGCCCGGCCATGGGCCCCACTGAGCTGGGCCCACCTGTGGCCCGTCCCCATCCCCAGGGAGGTTCCTGATGGCTGGGACTGGGGCTGCCCCGGTGCCTCTGGGCTGCCTGCTGCTGGGTGGGGCTGGGATGGGCCTGTCACGGGCTATGAGGATTTGACAAAGCCCCATGTCAGACAAGAGCCAGAGCAGGCAGAAACTGCCCTGACTCATGGGCCTCATGCGTGGGGAAGGCCTGGCTTAGGGTTATGGTCATTTCTTCCCCCCAGTTTATCAGTCAGCAAAAGTGTTTTGTGATATGGGTGGGATAACAGCTGTAACATAGTACTCTGAAACTGGGGAAATATTCAAGGAAGTTAAAGGCACAACTGTCCACTGAGCTTCTACAGTAGTTCCGTTTATTTTACAAATGCTGCGGGCTTTGAAATCACAGATTGTCTCCCCCAGAGTGGTCCCGGGGTCTGGTTGCCGGAGGCGGGGAGGCGGGTCTGTGTTTATGAACAAATGACACCAACAGGAGGCCAGTGACTGTCTCATACCTCCTGACACTGCAGTGGGAGCTTGTGATCCCTTTAAACCACTCTTCGGAGAAAATAGGGTGACTGGCCGAAGGTTCTACTTATTTAGTGTGCTAATGAGGCAAGGCTTTGGACATACACAGCTGGGTTTGGAGCCCAGCAGCTTGGAGAACTGCATGCTCTTCTGTAGGATCACTTTTAACCCTAACATTGCGAAGTCTACTGTAAGCAGCATCTCCAGCTAAAACTATTTCTCTGATGACAATGACAGTGTCCATCCCTTTTCAACAGCAGTTGATGACCCCTGGTTCTGATGGATATGGTCCTCCCTGTTACAGCTCTTCTAGTCTTCATGCCATAGGAATGTTGGTCTTTTCTGTGAGGCAGAGAGGGTCTTTCTGCTCTCCTACATCCCTGCCCTACGACTCTGTATCCTGAACAAATGAAATTACATAGAGCTGTGTCTGAATTCACTTATTTCGTACTCTGCTTAGCCATAATGAGAAAAAAGCATCACATTGTTATCTGGTATTGAGTGGTATTGCACCTTGGAGCCCTTGTTTCAAGGAAGGCACTTACAATCTTCCTTTTAAAAGACATAGTGGGACTGCCCTTCTCTTTGAAAGGTAAGAAAAGCAGAACAATGCCCTCCAGTCTCCATCTGCGTGAGAGCTTAGCTTGAAGGACATTCTTTGAGAGTGTGAGGCCCAGGACTCACTGTCTTTACTCTTTGAGGCAATTCAAAAGAGGAGCCTGCCCTAATCATTAGAAATTGGGAGTGAGGGAAAACTGTACACCTCTATGTAAAAAATCGTTCATAATTCTTTAGCTTATGCCCCCTCCCAAGAGACAGAAAGGGAGATGGTGACCCTGTAGCTTGGAGATTATGGCACTCACCAAGGTGGAAGAATACAGGGTCTCATGGACTTGGTTTAAAGGCTGCACATGTTTTTTTTTTTACCATTGAGTATTTCTCGGCCTAGCCCATACTTGGAGCAAATATTGGCAGGTTCTTGCTGGCTAATAGGCTGTAGTTCTCTCTTTGAGGCATGCTGAAATTGTTAAGCATTACAACCCTTTTCAGACAGGTGAAAGATGCTTTTGCATTTCCACTATTCTGAAAAATGCAATAATTTTATCAGAGCCTTTCTAGGATTAATGGCTTAGTTGCAGGCATTTCAATTTGCAAAATAAATAACATCTCATCAATGAAAATGAGCAAAACACGAAAAGGACTGGATAAAAAAATCCCAAACAAACAGAGCTCTGGAAGCTGATATTAATAGGAACAAAGAGAGAGGTAATGAATAATTCATGTAATTGTTTTGGAAAGGACTTTTTAAAAGAAACTTAATATGTGAGAGGAAGGTTTATTCCTGTGTCTTTTCTTTGTTGACTGCTTAGAGGCAGAGGTATAAGGAAGAGAAGCAAAGAAATTAAAAACTCATAAATGTGCATGTGTTTGTCCGGAGGGAATCCTTTAAAAACTACTATAACATTTATTCAGCCAAACTGTGACATAGCATTCATCTCTGTCATCTTTGAATCCCTCACATTTATTACAGTCTTCCAAGTCAGAAAACAGTTAGGAGATGGGAATGCTCAGATGTAGGATCCAAGCCCTCTAGTGCAGGAGTAACCTTTCTCAAATGTTAAAAAATTGCAGGGAGAAGGTAACATGGTAGACAGCAGGCAAACTCTTAACCCCATTGCCCTCCTATAAGCAGTGATTGGCTAAAGCTGGGGTAGTCACATCTCATTTTGGAAATTTACTTTCAGTGACCACATTATTTTCTTTGAAAAACACTATCCCATTATAGCTGGTTTGTATGGATTTTGATTTTCCTGATGTACCTGAACAACGAGAAATAGGCAAGGGAGAAGGTTATTCATCTAACCAGTTTAGGTATCCAGAAGTAGTGCACTTCCTCTAAGCAACCTCTACAGCCATTGTAGAGGTGAGCATTTTCAGAGGGATATTCATCCCATGGTTTTTAGGTCTTTGTTTCTCTCTCTGCTAACTACACGTGAAACTTAGATGACCATATTATACTAGGTGCATAAAGTTGAATGAGATGAATCCAGGTCTTTGTTAATACCAGATTGCAAGTTAGACACTAGAAGTGTGTCTCACTTTGTGAGAATGTTTCTTAGTGTCTTTTAAAATCTATTTGACTTTCAGTTGAATTAAGATGCCTGGAGAAATTTGTTTTGTCCTTGCAGGATCCCCATTAATTAATTGTTCCAATAAAAAAGTTTGCTGCTTTATGATTTATAACCTGGGATTGCTTGAGTATATATTTCTGAGAGGATTTCCCCACAGCCTGTGGCCAGAATGTTAGTTACTATTGCTTTGTGCATCACTAGTACGTGCCTAGGCTTTTTAGTCAAATACTGCAAGATCAGAAATTGGCTTTGTATTTCTAATGGAGAATGGGGAACAGGAGTTGTTGTTAATTGCTATGCTGGAGGTAAGACAAAACCACAGAATATAGATTCCTTCAGCTCTGACACAAATATTGGTCAACCTTTTTAAATTTTGCAGTATTGCATAGGATATGATTTGTCATATTAAATCTTACTGTGAATCTGTCAGGTTCTGTATTCTGAATCTTTCAGATGATTCAAAAAAGGCTTCAAGATGAAGGCAAACCTTTCCAGGCAGCATGGGAGTTGGATGGAAGAGCTTGGGCTCCAGGAAGAAAGAGGCAAGGAGGTATCAGGAAGTCTGTCATGCATGGCTGGGTGCTTCAAAGCTTGCTCATAATTAAGAACCATTGAACTTCCGAAACACAGAGTTCTTTCATATTACTGGTCAGCACATAATAAATTAACAGCCTGGGTTTGAAAGAACCCTTCATAAAAATTGCTCTTCAAAGTCATTCAGCCAATAAAACTAACTACAGCTTTTAAAGCCATGATTTAGAGCCAGCATCTAGAGTCTTTCTTTAGAAAACATGTCTGCAAAAGTCTGCATGGTAATCTTAAAGCAAGATGGCTCCAAAGTAGCATGTGCAGCTAGGTAAATAATGGGTTTATGTAAAATTTCTGCAGGCGGTTGACAATTAGGAAAGTAATCAAAGCATCTGACTTTTGCAATGTAATTTAGCTGGGTGTTTCAGCTACCTAATCCCCACAGACTTTCTGGGTAGTCAACAGAAGGAGGTATGTTCTCCCAAGCACCATCTGTAGCTCCTAACTTGTCTCCTGTCTTCAGCCACCTCCTGAAGAATCTTTTCCTCCGTTGCCTAGAGAAAAGCTGGAGAAACTGACCATAAAATAGCTGACTAGATTCAGCACTTAAAAATGACATCTATGCATAAGATTTTAGTACTCATTTCAGACAAAGCATTCGTATTGTGCTCTCATATTTTCCTCTGTTCTTCTTGGTTTATGTTACTCAAACTACTTAGACCAAGAGTGTTTGATTATTCCATTACAGTTGGCTTTATGTTCCATTTTCAGAATGTTTCTTTATGATATCCATTTGTACAACTGATTCATTATTATTTAATAAGGTTATTGTAATTTAAAGTATGCTATATTACCATGTGAATTCATATATTAATCAGGCATGTCCTTGGTTTTAATGATCCCTACATTAAAAAAATTCTTGATAACAGCTAGTTGTGGCATTGCTTGTTAACAATTCATTACTAATGTTTTTTGTAAAATTAATTTAACTGCACCTAGTAATTATTTCATAAATATTAATAAAGAATGGGCACACGGACATGCGCACACATACTTCATATAAAATTATATTGTGTACTTAATGGTCCCTTATCAAGCTATCATCAGTTAAATTTATGGTTATTATGCTTTCATGTTTGGTGACAATATAAAACAAAAACTATTTTAGAAAATTGTCATTCACTAAAAGTGGCATAGAAATCCATCCAATTTTTCACATAAACTGTGACAAATGGTTCTTGATTTACAGCAAAAATCTCTCTAATCTACTTCACAGAGTAAAAAGGACCAAATAACAAATAACCCAGGCTACAAAGAAAAAGACGGCACTGCTACTGCTTCACTCATCAGGAGAACCCTTGGTAACCCAGTTTGGACAGTGGTCTTGTACCTCCTCCCCACGGGTTGTAGAATTTGTGACAGAAATACTGTCAGTTAATGAAGTGCCTGTTAGTTATCTGCAGTACAGTATAAGCAAAACCCCAGAGAGTGTAATCTTGACAGTCTAAACTGCACACAGATGTGATCTACAGTATGGCCCAACACCCCAGACTTTCAGCTGCCAGTACAAGGATATTGACTGGAGCACGCAACAGCCACCTCCCTGCCTGTTTGGCTGGGATTTTTTCCCCATGAGAGCCACAGCAAGCGGGGGTCGGGGGCAAGAGAGGGAAAAGTGCCAGCCCACACGTTCTCCAGGGACTGGCCATGGTTTAGATGTAGACTTTGTCATGTAAAGAGGCTGAATATATAAAACTAAGAGAGGAAACAGCTGGGTAAAAGAAACTAAATGACTTCTCTGATGTAGAGTAGGACATTCATAGATCTGGGAGTGCTGTCCTGTACCCAGGTCCCAGAGCTGTGGCTCATCTGCTGAGCCATGCAGAATTACTGCCATTGCACTCGTATGCACAGTAGGACAAATCTTAACCCCACAAGAATATATAGCCAAGGGTTGAATGCTGGGCAATTCACAGGTAAAGATCTCTTCTGTCAAACTCAAAAGCAGCTTGAATGACATTTTCTAGAGGGATTTTTGTAGCACTTTCCAGATTCCCTACCACCAACAGAGGACAGAGTAGGTGATGGTGGATGTTGAAAGTATAAAGTAATAGTTAATGTTTTTGTTCTGCATGCAGAGTACAGATCCCCAAATCCTGCTCAGCCAGAAAGGTGTGCAAATTTTGGTTCCATAGAATGGGGAATGGATAACAGGCAGGAATAGAAGTTCCTTTGTGTTTTGTATAATGGGAAGTGAGGTCAGACCCAAGTACATAAATTTTGAACTATTTTGCTGGTGCTGTTTTTTAATGTGGTAACATTTTAGCACTCTGGTCACACAAACCCATTTTAATCATTTAATATATTATAATTTTTTGACAATCAGACATTCTATTACACTTCATACAACCGTATTGCATGTATTGCTAATATTGCAAAAGATCTAGGCATCATATTATTGGATCACAGAAAAAAAAAATAACCAAGCAAAGAGAATTAAAAATGTCATAAAAATTATTAATGGCATTATTAATAGCCAGGTCCTTGTCACAACATATTATAACATTTCCTTTGGAAACATTACAATGTATCATGGGGAATGGACAAGATGACCTAATAGATCTTTTCTATCTCTTTTCTCACATAATCGTGTCAATCAGCACTATAGAGTCATAGTAATTTATACCTCCCATTGGTTCCAGACTACATTACTGTAACCCAGTCCTGTTACATAGATCTACAAACTGCATCTGCAACATCACTGTGTTTATTTCACCTGGAGGCACTGTCAGCTGAGTTGCAGTGAAGGTGGGGACCTGTTTTATGGCAGAAATCATTGGCCTAACCTTGCCTTATGGGTTCAGGTGACATAGACACCTATTTTTTAGTGGACTTTTTTGCCTCTTTTCAAAGCTGTGTGGGAGACAGAAGAGCCCACACTATGGGTATTTCCGACATCTTATTATTCAGATTTCCTAGGCTAATCACCTTTCCTGGGTGGAAATAATGAACAAACACATGAAAAAACATAGTCAACATTTTATCTTAATGGTCATAATTTGGAAATACTATTTTTCTTAGCAGATATTGCATTTTAAGGGATATACCTCCAGTGATTCCAGTGTATAAAGTGGTTATTGTAAATTTCACTGTTCTGTTTAAATGTTACTTAGTGATCATAATTTTCATTACATTTCAATTCAACAGTATGTAAAAAAAGCCAACCATAAAGCTCTTTACTCATTCAATTGCAATTAATTTGAAAGTATTTTTTAACAAGATCTATATTATTTAGATTCCTACAGTCTTTCCAAGTTTTTTTAAATATGGAATTTATTCTTCCACTCCTGTGTTTCAATTAAAAATGGACATAAAATTTCTTTGAGATTTAAGATCTTGAGAAAACTAGGACTGGTGGATGGAAGACTAGACTCTTCTCAAGCACAAGAGTTCTTAATCTTTTTCAGTGCACCCATTGCTTCTTTTGGTACGCAATATTTTTTATGAAGATGAACTATATCAAGCCTCTTGCAAAGTTTCATCATTTGAATGATGCTTAGGATTCTGAAATGTCAACATTTTGAAGACAAAGTAGCTGAATCAGGCCAGAGTAATTTTATTATCTGAAATATGCAGCAAGCAAAATATGAAGTCAGGTATCTGAAGGCAAACTAATTCTATATAGAGACACTTCAGTTCCCATGAATACAATGTTGACAAAACAAATCGTTCATAATTCCAAAACTTTCTTTTCAGGTGACAAAGTGTCTGAAAATCTATTATGCAAAGTGAAAGAGTTAATGATAATGTATATATAGAGCACTTTCCCACAGTAATTTGACCCAACGCGGTAGCTGGAGAAAAATATTCCAATTTTCAAATAGTCTGTGGACAGAATTCTGTTTTCCAGTGTTACCATTAGCAGCTGCAAATGATGATACACTGTTAAAATTCAAACTGTTTAATTGCAGCAGACACTGAAATATTCCTAATAGATTTTGTTATGCAGGAAATGGCTATGTCATCTTATGACTTTGTAGTACCAAAAAAAACACTCAGAAAAATGTCATTTCCATGGTTTGAGGCATGTGTGATCACAGAGAAAACTGCCCTTTTTTAAACAAATGACATGTTTTCTCAGTTAAAAAAGGAGGAAGTATCTTGTTTGCAATAAACGGCCCTTTCTTCTACAAAACTGGATCATTTCAGGCATGGGTGAGTCCTGAGAAACATGTTCCATTTCCTGTCAGAATTAAATCATTAATATGACTGAATATGGATTGTATTAGGGTACAATTTTGTTAGTTCTTCACAACCACCTTGTCACTTCCTCTATTTTCACATTTTTAACAACAAAAAAATTCGAGACTTTTATTCTTAGAAGCCATACTAGAATGATTTTTATGGACTGTTCCATTTGCATGTTATCTTACATATGACAGTCCTCCCAGAAATGCTCCAAAGTTTAGAAACTGTGGGAAAGCAAAGCTATGGCATGTCTGGGACTGGTCTAACAACTGAGCAGTGCAGGTGACCAAATTCCAGCGTGCAGAGTGCTCCGTTCCACTGTTTAACTTCCTTGTATACATATAGCCAGGGAGCCAGCTTTGCTAGTTACAATGTAGAACATTTTGTGTGTTGTCTATTTACTTGTACCTTTGAGGAAAGAAGGGTTTAATCCTCTCTGTATGAAATTAGTTATACTAATACTTGGATAATTATAATATTTGAAATACATTTAAAGCTGTGTTTTAATAATCTACAGGAAATTAATTTTTAAATCTGACATCTAATGACTCTGACACTTCTAAGTCAAATTTCTTTACTGCTTTGTTGCTTTTAGGCAATTCTTCACTTGCCAGGTTTCGTATCAGGCATAGAAGGCTGTATTGAGTCACTGCTCATTTGAGTGTTAAAATTCAATTTACAGTTGCACAGATGTTCTGAGATCCTTTGAATTTAATGAGGATGACTCACACAGATGAGTAAAGAGGATGGACTTCGAGTCCTCTAATGCTTTCTGAGATCAATGCATTCCAGATGAAAATCATTCAGCTCAATCCATGCAATCATCCTGCACTGCCCATTATCTTTGTCCTCTTTCATTGTCTTGCTGCTTAAAATAGGTGTATTTTGAAATGAACCGGTTTTAGTGACCATTACCTGACTTGCAATAATGACATGACATTTCCTGCCTTATTTCTACATTCCCCTATTAATGGCCTGTATCAGCCCTTGAAAATTTTTGTTACATTAAGTTATTCTTTACATAGAAGTGGCAGTATATTATGCCTGTAATGCTACTTTGTTAGTAAAATTAGATTATTTTCAAATTCAGAGTTAATAATTTTATTTTTTAAAAAGAACAATTAAAGTAGCTTTAGGTAAATCCTGTTTGTGCATATGAATTGAAACACTGCAAAATACTACGACAAACATATACCGTTCACATCAGTGGTGTAGTCTCACATGGATCTGTGAAGTATCACCACACAATCAGAAATGCTATTGCTGAGTATGAGTTATGGGAAGGAGTTGAGAAATTGCATGAGAATGACTTACATGAACAGAGATTGAAAAACTTGGAATTATTTGGAAAGCAGAATAATAAAGAAAAATAAACTAAAGTATATAAAATTACATGAAATGATAAATTTTGGAAGAAGTTGGATCGGGACTTTCTGTCTCCCCATCAAATTATGGAGAGACAAAGCATGGATTTAATGAAATTTGATGAGCAATTAGAATAGCAAGGGATGCAATTAAGACATAAAGTAACCGTGCTCCTTGGAACTCATTGTCCAAGGATGTTTTTAAGGCCAAGAATTTCACAAGCAGTGAAGAGGAACCAAGTATCACAAGAATTTTTAGAGTTCTAAAGATTAGTACTGCAAAGCTTTGGAAAAGAAAGTTATGCTTCAGGGTTTAATCCAAATTTTAGCTATCATGTTGAAGAGAAGTGGAACGATTAAGATATGCTTTCGTTACCCCGTGTTAGTCTAGTACCTCTAAACATCTGGTAGTGGTTACTGTCAGAGACAGGATCTTGGACTAGCTGGACCTTCATGTTTGAAAAAGAATAGCAAATCCAGTGCCCAGTTTCATAACAGCAGTTCCTGGCTACTGTGAGCTGCCTCAGAGCACGTCTTTCATGACAATCCCTCTGCCTCATCCCTTCCTAGGGGGAAAAAATTTCCTTCTCTCTGGAGGTATGGAGGTGCCTTGATAGCAAAGCTGTGTAGTCCTGCTGTCAGGAGAGGCAGATACACCCAAGGAAATGTACAGCAAGCCCCAGAGCAAGCTGGACCATACAAGTAGGAAAGGGAAGAGCAGGGCCAGATGGATCTCTTTTCCCATCTCTTCTCTTTTAAGGGTCCTTCTTACTTCAAACATAAGTCTGTGGTGTGTCTGTGTGTGGCAGGGGGTTGGAGGCACTGGTACTTTGTAACTGGATATAACCTTGGGAAACAGTTTTATTATAATCATACTTTCAAAAAGCAGCTTATGTTCCATTCTCATTTTGGCAGGGAGTATCCTTTGCTCCGTATATATATGCTGCCTGGCATATCCAAAGCAATATAAAGTGAGCTGAAATCAACCCAGACTAAAACCAAACAAGGCAATACCAATAACCAGAATGAGGACGACTCCCCTTATTAAAATCTTCTCAGAAAGGATTCACTAAGGGGCACCTTCATAGAATATGGATTAAGCTCCCCTTTTCCTATCTACAGCTTTGCATTACCAACATTTATTGCAGTGTCTTATTCTTGCCGATTTCATTCTGGCTGGTGTCCAAGGTAGTCTAAAAATAAGTTTTAGCTGGCTGTATTTCAGCCTCAGGTTGATGAAGGATTTATTGATATTCCAGTTTGTGCCACAACTTATTGTCACTGTGATGTGATGTGTACGTGTGTGAGAGAGAGAGAGGCAGAGAAAAAGATTTTTTTTCATCATCTTACACATACTATGGAAACCTTGCTGCTTTTTGTTCTGTCATGAAGTCCCTCATGACCTGGCTTTCTCATTATGGCTTCACCACAAGCAAGTAGGTTAGAGAGTAATTTCTGCCATCCAGCCGAATTTGTGCTCAGATTTTGAGAAAATGTCTTTGTCAAAAGAGTGTGTAAGACACCTTCAAAAAGCGCAGAGGTGCACAGAATGTGCCCATCAAGGGTGTTGTGAGTTTTGATTGTTTTACAGCATCTTATAGTTGCACCCCAGAGTCTGAACTGAGGAAGAAGCAAAATTGGCTCCACCACAGGTCAAAGCTGCTGTGAAAGATATTGGTAGGAGGTTCTGTTTGCTGTCTGGGAGCCCAGAATCCTTGTTGCTCTTTGAAGCATGTGAGCATGCAGTTCCCAGCAGTGCTCCTCCTCTTTCCGCTATGGCAAGTGAGTACAGTAATGCCACGTCAGTACGCCCTACGCTGCTCCTGTGAGCCTCCTCTTACATCTTTGCTGCTCTCATACAAAAGTGCAGGCACATGGTTGTTCAAAAAAGGCTTTATACTCAACCTAATGGGTGTATTAAACAGATGCACTGGAATAATGAATATTGAGCCTCCTTAAAATATTGATATTAAATATGCTGGTCCTATAATGACCATGGTGCTCTAGATCATGGAGTTTTAAATAGAAGGCTGAGTTGTGGTAATGTTTGATTTAGGATTTCTTAGGCTAGTGAAAAGAAAAGGCATACATAAAAGTAGTTATGCTCTACTAAAAAGGTTGGTAGAGATTTCAACTCTAGTCCACAATCCTCTTTGTGAATTTCATGTACAGTCTGAAGTAAAATGAATGGCTGGTCTATTAATGATTGTATTTATATTTACTAAAAAGAATAAGGCTTTATTAAACAAGAGAAAAGACACTCATTTGGAAGGCAAAGTTAATTTTGGGTTAATTTTTTTTTTATGCTACAGAATTTTTTATGGTGTAAGCAACCTCTTTTATTTTTCCCGTTGGGACCAAAAGTGATAGTGTTCTAAATTCAGTTTGTTTTTATATTCTCATGTGTTCTCCTTTTTTTCTAGGGCTTTGATAGTGTGAATCATTCTTGGCTCATACAGTCAGAGTATTTCAAGCCTGAAAGGTACTGTCTCCTGAGTTCAAAAGAACGTCAGATGCACTCAGCACATTTCAGAAAGCATTGAGTCCATCTCAGGGTTGGCACCAGTGGTTTTTCATTTGCTATTTTGGTTCTGGATTTCACTGGGTTTTGAGGCAATTAATGAGAACATATTCTTGTTAGCGCTTACCGTATAGAAGCTAGACAATCACTCTTCAAATACCCTAGGTATTTCCTAACATTTTTCCATGCAGTATCTATGCTAGCAACTTAACCAGTTCCAGGGCCCAGACACTATCTGTATTCTCATAGCATGTTTCCCAGCATAACTTTGACCTGGGCCAACTAGTGTTGCTCCAAACAATTCCCAGGAGCCAGCATGGCTGGGGACTATTTCCAGTAGGCTGCCTGAAGGCAGCTACCCTCTTTGGCAGCATAGCATGGGCATGCCTGGACCACGCTTCTGGTCTCAGAGCCAAAGAGAGGGTCCTGACACTGTTAAATTTAGCAGTATAGATGTAGTGCCTGTGACCAAGAGCATAAAAACCACATGGCACACTAATCCTAACCTAATAGCTCAGACAATCGATTGGGAACGTTCCAGGCAAAGTACATGCACAGTTTCCTCCACATTAAAAAAATAATAATTACATGATATTTGATAAATTTTTCCCTTCCCCTTAATGTGAATGACCCACTAGCCTGTAAGGTCAGGTTATCTCTTGCTGCTCTCTGTCTGTCCCCATGACTACAGTATTTGAATTTCAGCAGCGTGTGCTTAGTGCCTTGCAGAGACGCTAGCTGGGGTCCTGGAAGGAGGAGAGCTGCGTCAGCAGGGCACGGTGCCCAGACTGATTAGTTCTGCCATGTTGATGCAGCTATGCTGCTTCCTGTTCCACAGTGAGGATATTGGGAGACATCTGAGATATTGTTGCATTGCATAGACATAAGGACAAACAGGCTGCTGCTCAAAAATGCAAATGTGTGCAGCATGGAAAATAAAGTTATACATATCCCAGTTTTACATTTACACGTACTGTGCTTATGTTTCGGAGTACAAAGGGAGAGTCAGAAATGGCTGTTGCACACAGTTTGGCTCGCCTAAATCACTGAAATGAATTTCAAAACAATACATTTTTCATCTACCATGATGTGGCCATTTGCTTTAACTGCCAGAGTTTCTCACACTAGTGCTTGTTAGTGCTCACCTTCCTATCTGGATTGGAGATCATAAGGGAAATGGAGGCTCAGGTCTGTATTTCTGAAGAAGGCATCTCATCTTCCATTCTGAAGTTGCTTAGGTTACCCTTAAAGTACAGGCACTCTAATTCCAGTCAAAGATACTGGGAACTCTGGCTGAAATTTGTCTCCCTGACAACATTGGCCCATCATGGCAGGAGGTAAGGACCACCCTATCTAGCCCAGCAGCAGATGAAGCCAGTGTGCCTGTTGCTTTTGAATGCCTAGTGTGCCAGTTTGCTGCAGCTGTGCTTGAGACATCTACTTTTCAGTCCTGTCTCCTGGCTACACTGTGCAACCCTTCCTTGTAGTACTAAATCCTGGGCTTTCTGTCTTGGCCTTGGACCTTTTCAGTGGCTGTCATTTGACAGAGATGTAATCAATTGACTGAGATGTAATCTGAAGGAAAGGAAAAATATATTTAAACTATTGCTGCTTCTGATGCCAAACCTTAAGTGCATTGTTTCAAATTCATTGTGAGTTCTACAAAATACTTAATTTGTACCTTATCTGGTTTTGATCACTTAAGATGGTGACCAGATAGTTTCTTATGGTCGTTTTAACTGCATTTTAAAAGGTTTCTGTAGAATCTGACAGAATCTTGTTTCTGCTCTCTTTTAGCCAGAATTCAGACACAAAACAAATGCTTAGGCATTTGTCACAAGTAAGGGGACTGAAACCATCTGCACTGAGATGTGGGGGAAGGAGGGACATAAGAAGGAGGGCATCAGATGCTGATACTGTAGAAACTTCCTTTGCTGGCAGTAGGTCCATGCTAGAAGATTTTCTGTTTCTTCAGACATATTCCCACCTTCACAGGATATTTCTTGCCAAACCAGCTGCTATTCTAATTATAGCAATCTTTTACTGTTTTTTTTTCCCACTCAAAATGATTACTAGATGTGTTTACTAGGAAAAATTAGCAACCTTACTTCAACCTTTGCCTTCCTAAACTATGGTAATTAGCTCCAGCTTTCTTTCCAGCCCATTTCTAGGCACAGGTTTTAGCCTGCCTGTATAGTCCCAAACTGTGCTCAACCTCATGGATCCTTCAAGTTCTAACAGACTTAGATACCCCAATCTGGACACTCACCACTGTGCTTGAAGAAAATTTTGACTTCACTGTCTTTCCCAAAGCCGTGTGGTATTTCAGTGTCTGACCTGGGAGCAGTATAGGGCAATACTTCTGAGTTACTCTCCCTTTTCTTCTGAACCTTGCTTGCTTTTCTCATCTGTTGTCCTCTACTCTATAATATAAACTCAGAACCATAAGACCATGTAGTGACTCAGATTTATGATACACAATGAGTTCCATTTAACTCAGATAGCTGAGCACAGCTGGAACAATGCAATGGGACTAGACACGTTTGTGACTGTTCACAGAAGGAGAATTGTTTTAAAAATGGAGGAAGAAGCTATATTATATTGCATATGGCCTGTCAGGATTCATTTTTAGAGTACCTGTCAAAAGTCTCACATTATTTCATAGAACCCGGGGAAATAGCAAGAGTCGGAGAGGGAGGGGAGTAAAAAGAAATCAAATTGGCTATTCCACACAGTATTGCAGATCCAGCATAAATTTATATTGTAGTCTCCCATCCTGAGACTTCAGATAATTCCATTAACCTCCAAACTGTTTTTGTCTCTGGAATTTTAATTTGAGATAACCTGCACTGAGATTTTACAGTTCACTGATTATTAGAAGTCAGAGCTGTTACAATATTATGTTTGAGTGAGATAACTTGATTTGCAGCATATGCTAGGTATACCCCCAAACCATTGTCCTGATGCCGGTAGCAAGATTAAGGTACTAAGGGCTGGCGAAACTTTTATTAAAGGAACAGTGTTGGAAATGGATCCATCGGTTTTCTGTTTGTAGGCATAATTTAGCTATTAAAAAATCTAAAACAACAAAGAGAGTAAGATTCTGATCTTAATTAAATGGATTAAATCCAAAGCAGCTTCAGCACATAAATAAACAGTCTGAACTTACATTTCTATTAACTGAGATGAGAATCTGTCTTAGTAAATATGAATTTGCTTTGACATTTGAACTAATAATTGCAGTTGTCTGTGGCTTTTTTTTTCGGCAGAAGAATGTACTCTGTTGTGAATCACTTGCCATGAGACCTCACTCCTTAGAGACATCTGCCCAGAGAGATCTCACTTTATTCTTGCAATGACTAAGTGGGAAACAGGAACCCCAAGGTAAGTGCACTGAGCATATGTTTCCCCCAGGGAAATGTGTAATCATCAGAATGGCTGAGATCTGAGTCTCTGAAACATTAGCTAAAATCATTTACACAAGAAAAAAATTTTCTTAAAAATCTTTTCCCATCCTCTCACACTTAATATTTTTTCCTGCTGTAGTTAGAGGGCACTGTATTCTTTCAAAGCTTTTAGGCTGCTAGTAGATTACGTTATAAAGCTACTGTGACTATGCTGCACAGTAGAGCTGGATTGATTGGCATGAAACATAAACCTATCAAAAGAGAAAATCAAGCAGGCTGATAGCTCTGCTGTCAGATTTATCTTTCATTGCAGCCTTGGCGGTCCCACTGCCTGGGATTAAAAAGCTAAAATTCTGTTGTGATCATTGCAATGATCTTGAGTTAGTGTGAAAATTTTCCACTAAAATTTGTTTTGATTAAGAGCTGAATTTTTGAAAACCCACAACCTTTTTTCAATCCCTGAAAATGTTGGGGACTTTCATAGAAAGTGAGAATATATGTCTCTTCACCCGATGCCCAGTAAAATCCCTCCAGTTTTTCTCAAACTTTCCTATCAACATTGCTATGTATTTGGTACATGATTTTCAAAGCTCCTCATTCACCTTTCACACTAGTATAACAATACTAATGCTATGGTTTTTTGATTTACACCTCACAATGAAATAGGCACTGCACTCCAAATTCATCCTTAAGATTCCCTCTGGCTTCCACCTTTTACAAATACTCTCTAGGATTTTCACTTTGCTAGTATGCCTTTAGGGTTGAGGTGTCTATTCCTCTTTCACCCATTTTGTGGAGGTACCTTACCTGCAGACTGTCTAGGTCATACCTATGTAGACTACCTACTAACACAGAAGGTATAATGTAATTTGGTTGTTTATGGTAAGGAGATAAGAGATGCTGAATTTTGAGTTGGTGTCATGCATCCTATTTCATGCTTGGCATATTTCAAAACCAAAAACCCCCTGAAGTTAAGAAAAGGGAAAACAATGGAATTTTTGTAATTTAAAAAAAAGAAGAGTGAAAACCCCCAGTCATTCTTTATCATCATTCAACAACTCTGAGATATAGCAAGGAAAGTCAAGGAGACAGAAGACCTCATGCAGACAGAAAAGAGTGGGTTCAGGAGATGGAAGTGGTGATTTCTCTTGAATTTATCAAATCTCGGTTTACTTTTTTCAGAGTCTCATTTTGAAAGCCAAAGATATATCTGCTTCTCAGCCACAGCAGGATTTCAATTGCTTCAGTTGCCTTCCGAACCTAAAAGAAAGCTTGTGTTTGAGATAAGTCTTGGAAATAAGCAGTAGGTAACAGTTGTGAGCAGTTTTTCTAAACTGTTCTGGCAGCTGTATATTTGTTAGAAGTCATTAGGAACCTAGTTAGGTGAGAGATATACTATTCCCCTGCAGCGTCTGCTATCGGCATTAATAAATCTGTGGTTAGGTATGACCAATGTGTCAGAGTCTCAGCTGGTGTATGTACAGTGGTGTAGCTGCACGGACTCTAGTGAAGCTGTAATAATTTATACCAGCTGAGAATCTGAACATAACATTCCATGTTTTTTAAACATCTCTGCATATCTTGCTTTTATAGGCTATTTACAGTAAAGTGCACACTGCTGAAGATCCACAAACCTTATTGCCCTTGGTATTTTTGCTTATATGGCTCTTTGTTATATTTTTATTATTATCCACAAATCATTTTGGGTGTGAAACTTTCATCTAAGTATTTATCAAAGTAATGCAGCAAAGTAACCTAAAATCTGTATCCACCTACAGTCCAGTCTTCTTGGTGATAAGATAGAATAAGACAGGTAGAAATCTCAAGAAAAAGAAATGACAAAGGCCAAGGAAAATGCTCAAAACTAACTTTTGCCACCTAGTCATAAGCCCTCAATTATTGCTTAGGAAAACATATTAGGAAAACATTCGAAAACAACTTGGTTGGGCTCCACCTTTCTGCAGGTAGAATAGATTTCTTCTATATTGCCCTTTTCTATGTCCTCACCCCTGCAAGCAGCTCGGAGTTGTGCTGACCTGTTTTCCCCATCAACCGGTTTGTTAAAACTGACCTTTCCTATCTACTGTTCTTCAGAATTCTTTGTAGCTTTTGTCTGATCTCAGTTTGTATGAATGGCTGCTCAGACTACTCAAAGCAAGGCAGTCAATCACATGTATAAATAATGCACCTGGTCCTTCCAGAGAAGTACCTGTGATGACTAAGACAACCTTGGGAGCAGCTGCAGTTCCAAAGCTGTGATTACTCTGTGCTGAAAGTTGCAATGCATACTTGCAAAAATTTTCCTGTGCTGGGAAGAGACATTATCAAGGACAGGTCCTGAATAATGCATTTGAGATGGGTTTTGAGAAGCACTGCTAGTAGAACCTTTGCCCTCTGAAAATACCAGTCACATAAGGATTTTTTTTTAAGTGTTAAATTTTATATCATACCTTCCAAAATAGATGCTATATGCAGTATTGTAATATAATTCCTTCTTGGCAGCAGAGACAGCCTTCTCTAGCAATTTCTAGTCAATATATCCATTACATAGTTGAGTGCAGTTCTGTTTAAAATTAAGAGGCAATGCACTTCTCATGTAGCATTCAAGCCTCTCCATCACTGTTGAGTTCATGTTTTCCAGGGAATCTCTCTGCTGAATGATGGCATATAGGTTTTACAGTAACTATGTGTCAATATAGGTCTAGAATCTTGTTGTCCTGAATACCATCTTCTTTAGGAGAAGATTCACTGACTGACTGAAGATGCTGATATATTGAACTGTTATTAATATCCTATTAGTAGTTAACGTATCTTTGTACCTGATTATATATTTCATCTCAATTTTCTTGCTGTTACTGTGACAAGTTCTGATTTCAGTTTCTCACTCAAGACTTAATTCTGCAAGAACCTGATTGCTTTGATCTGATACAGTGGAGCGTATAAATACCTGCCCAACTTAGGCATGTAAAGAACTCATTAAAGTACATGGGATACTTGCATGTTTAAGCTGAAAGGGAAAATCTAGTTAACCAGCTTGGGACCTCGGCCATCCAAGTCTGAGTTCTGCCACACTTGAGAGGATCAGCAGGAGTATAGAAAATGTGATGTCCAAAGACATGGAGAAATGTGTACTCAGAAAACAGAGGTTGGAGGGGAGCCTTTAAAGACATTGTAATGGTTTAACCCCAGCCAGCAACTAAGCACCACGCAGCCACTCGCTCACTCCCCCCCCACCTCGGTGGGATGGGGGAGACAATAAAAAAAAAAAGTAAACCTTGTGGGTTGACATAAAGACGGTTTAATAGGACAGAAAAGGAAAGGATGATGATGATGATGATGATGATGATGATGATAATAATAATAGAAGAATATGCAAAACAAGTGATGCATAATACTGAGCGGTCCCCAGCCAATCCCCAAGCTGTTGTGCCCCCTGGCCATCTCCACCCAGTTCATGTACTGGGCATGATGTAATATGGTATGGAATACCCCTTTGGCTCATTTGGGTCAGCTGTCCTTGCTGTGCCCCTCCAAACTTCTTGTGCACTCCCAGCCTCTGCTGGCTGGGCAGTATGAAAAGTCCTTAACTTAATATTAACAGTGCTTATCAACAACTAAAACATCAGTGTGTTATCAACATTATTCTCATCCTAAATCTGAAACACAGCACTATACCAGCTAGTAGGAAGAAGATTAACTATTCCAGCCTAAACCAGGACAGACGTAAGAGACTGCTACAAAAAAATAAGACAACAAACTGTTCTCTATTTCTACAGGGGATGTGACAGGGCTTAAAATTGCAGAAAGATGTAGGTCAAATATTAGGAAACCTTTCTACATAGGAGATAGTGATGCACTGGAATTGTCATGGCAGCCTGTGGAATTTCAGTTAAAGGTGGTTTCTGAGAAACAGGTTAAAGAACTATCAGATAAGAATGGCTGACATACAACTGATGCTGGCCTGGGACAGCAGCATAGGTTAGGTACCCACTGAGATCTCTTCAGAATCTATTTTGTATATTTTTCTCTCTGATAATTTGAAGAAACAGAGTTAGATGCCTACATTCTTTAATCCATCTTCCTTTGTCTTTCTCTGTAAAGGAGAATACAAACATTTGCCCAACCACTGAGGCATGCTGTGAGGGTAAATGCATTAAGGACTGTTAGCCAGTCAGATGCAATGGCACTAAGTAGGGAGCTGGAAAAGATAGATAGCACAGGCTGAAAAACTTCAGTAGATTTGGCCAGAGTGCTTGGACTGAAACTCTGTTATCAGCATCCCTTGGGCTGCCAAGCTTTCAGTGACAGCAGAATTTAAACACTCATTTCATTGACTGCTGACTCAGTTCTGTGTGAATTGAATAAGCAGTTCCTAGATCAAGAAGCAAAATGTAAAAGGTCCCAATTCTGCTATTACTTACACATGAAGCTTAATCTACTTGAGTAGAACTGTTAAGTGTGGCTAGTCTGATGTGTAAAGATAATGATGGATGTAATTGTTTGCAGCACAAAATCCTCTCTGGGTTGTACCCAAAGCAGCCTGCAATTAGGAGATATTTTTTGATCCACAAAACCTGAATTATTTATCTTTTTAATAAAAAAAACCTGAATAGCATACTTTGTGGAACAGACATCTGTGGATAGACTTCTAGAGTACGTTACAGCACCTTCACAGGTTCCGCAACACTGGAAGAGTCAAATAATTGTGTTATATAATGACATCTGTTAAAGCTCCACATTCTTCTGTGTTTCAGTACTTGACATGTAAAAATAAGACACCTGTTTCTTTGCTCACAATATTAACTTGTCAAAGCTCAGAGGTTTGTCTCTGTTAAAATACTTGCAGCTGGTAAACTGTGTAGTCTTTATGTTCTTTGATAATGGGCTGTATTGGGTTTGTGTGGCAAAGTTTTGGTAGCAAGGGGCGGCTTCTGTGAGAAGCTGCTAGAAGTTTCCCCCATGTCTGACAGAGCCAATACCAGCTGGCTCCAAGATGGACCTGCCGCTGGCCAAGGCTGAGCCCATCAGCGATGGTGGTAGCGCCTCTGGGAGAACAGATTTAAGAAGGAAAAAAAGTTGCAGCAGGCAAGAAACAGAAGCCAGAAAGAGGGGTGAGAACATGTAAGAGAAACAGCCCTGCAGACCGCCAGGTCAGTGCAGAAGGAGGGGAGGAGATGCTCCAGGCGCCGGAGCAGAGATTCCCCTGCAGCCCGTGGGGAAGACCCTGGTGAGGCAGGCTGTCCCCCTGCAGCCCAGGCAGGTCCATGGGGGAGCAGAACTCCACCTGCAGCCCATGGAGGACCCCACGGTAGAGCAGGGGGATGCCCGAAGGAGGCTGTGACCCCATGGGAAGCCCGTGCTGAAGCAGGCTCCTGGCAGGACCTGTGGCCCCGCGGGGGACCCACGCTGGAGCAGGCTGTGCCTGAACGACTGCAGCCCGTGGGAAGGACTCATGTTGGAGAAGTTCGTGGAGGACTGTCTCCTGTGGGAGGGACCCCACACTGGAGCAGGAGAAGAGTTTGATGAGTCTTGCCCCTGAGGAGGATGAAGCGGCAGAGACGACATGTGATGAACTGACCGTAACCCTCAATCCCTGTCCCCCTGTGCTGCTGCAGGTGGGGGTAGGTAGAGAATCCAGGAGTGAAGTTGTGCCCAGGAAGAAGGGAGGGGTGGAGGGAAGGTGTTTTGAGATTTGGCTTTATTTCTCATTACCCTACTCTGGTTGATTGGCAATAAATAAAGTTAATTTTCCCAAGTTGAGTCTGTTTTGCCCGTGATGGTGTTTGGTTGAGTGATCTCTCCTGTCCATATCTTGACCCATGAGCCCTTTGTTATATTTTCTCTCCCCTGTCCAGCTGAGGGGAGCAGTGATAGAGCGGCTTTGGTGGGCACCTGGTGTCCAGCTGGGCTTATTTGGTCAGCCAGGAAAAGTACCATTTGAATACATCTGTTTGCATTAAACAGGTGAACTGTGGAATTTATCTGTCCTTTGTGAGACATCTTAGATAGCTATGTTTGAATGAGTCACTCATAGGCAAGGGAGAAAAATGAGGGTGGTTGATGGAGCATTCAGCTCATCCTAAGACAGGTCAGATGAAATCGTCTGTCTCATTGAAAAGCTCGTACTGGATTTTCAAAGAAGTACAGCCACAGAACTGTGTACATGTTTTGCAAATTGCCATCAAAAGGTATAAAAAGTAAAAAAAAAAAATGTTTTGTATATGGAGTTGCCAGATTCTAAGTGTTTGTCCTTTGAAATTTTTGAAGAAAGGATTATCCTGTGAATATACTTGTATAGGGGTTCCCACTGTGTTTCCCACTGACCTGGTCTCTCTGCAGTGTTTCAGTATACAGGATAATATAGCCACCTCTGCAATGCACATCAGGCATATAAGTGTACACGTCTGGCAGGGCATATGCAAGTGAGATGAGCTTCTGTATAAAAGGCTGCACACTAATGTTTCTGAACTTAGACCTTTAAGGGAAACAACTTTGTAAGGTTTTGCATGTGGATGGTCTGAAACCAAAATTCAGGCCAGGTAGTTGTTAATGGGCATATTTAAAGACAAGTCAGTTTTGGTCCCAGTGTCTACTGCAAGTTTTTAAAGATGGAGGAGATGAAAGAAGATAAATTGGTTTTAATGAGGGTCTTGTCTGGAAAACATCAGGTACACTTCTGCTTCCAGTTTCTGAAAGGCTTAAAACATGATCCTCCCTTCAATTCCAAGCACATCACAAGACAGTGCCTATCAGTTTTATCCTTGCATGTACCAATTTCAGGCAGTGATTACAGATTTTATGAAAACCAAAGAGAGTTTCTGAGTAGAAAGGTCTATCACTTTACCATAGCCTCTGTGGGATGTTGCTTTTCTTCTTATTGATTAATTTTTTCTTATGAAATAAGACAAAATATATTCATAGCATTTATAGAATAGAACAGTAAAATCCCAGCTGGGTACTTCGAGCAAGCCTGGAAAAATAAAGATACAAACTTTCAAATACAGTTTCATATATTTATAATATAGAGGATATCAACAATGTTGACCTCTGGATCTCAATTTTATGCTTTGCTTAATGTTTACAGTGCACTGACACTTAATCTATAATGCAATTTATTATTTTTGTAGAATAAAAATCCTTTATATTTTGAAGGCTGCATTGCCAAATGAAGCGAGAAAGAATAGCTGATTTTCAATATTTTTTAAAGTTTAGGCTGGTCATTAAGTGAATAAATATAATCTGAGATATATAATTATGTAATAATCTAAATTATATAACAATCTAAATGTGAGAACCCAGTTTAGAAATTTAGAAATTCCATGTTTACTGCTCTTAGCTTTTTCAAGATACCTGCATCGGGTACTGAAGTCTGGAGTTCTTATATGAGAAATTCAATCCTATACTTAAAACATTTTAATTATGGAATTTGTTATAGGCACATGTTGTTACCAAGTATATAGATTTAAAGTCATTACAGGGTATAATTACAATACAGGTAGTGCATCCAGATTCTAAAAATACAGATTCTAGAGATGAGATTGAGATTAAGTAATTACACAGGAAGTTAATGTACAGCCTATATTAATTAGTGGTATTTACTTGCATAAAATATGATGTAGTTTCATTAAATGGTAATTTCAGTATAAAATTATAATATATGTACCTGAATTATCATTATTATCATTGTTAATAATAAATTGCTTGAAGACATTCTCCTTAGCCTGGTGATGTTCATTGTGTCATAGGTACAGTGCTCAGCAGCATTATCAGTTTTCTTTCTTTTCTCCAATATAATCACTTCAGTCTGAGTCTACTGCTTGGTCTCAGATTGTGTTAAGGTCTTAATGAAAAATTTCAAAGACTATGTGCATAATCCCATTTACAGCTGGTCCTTCTGAATTTAACTTCTTTCCTACTACAAGAAATGGTGAAGCTTCTTTTGCTCATTCCTAGGGAACGAAGCTGTAGGCAATGTCCAAACTACCGCGTCTCTGCTGATAGTGCAAAGAGCATTTGCTGCCAAAGGCATCTTATGCTGCCAATGCCAACTTCAAATGCCTCTAGTACAGGGTATAGTCAACAGGCAGCTGCTTGTAGTTACTCAACCACCATCTGTAAGTGTATTGCCTTGCTTTGAACCCAGCTCTATGTAATTTTTTTGCACTCTTTGCTTACAGATCCCTAAATCAAATGGAAATTTCAAACAAAAATATGGCAGTGGATATGCAATGAATCCAGTATAATCTCCATGCATGACATAAGGATGCTGTACTGGTTGTAATAGAGAGTTCTGCAGATGGGGCATAATTCCAGTTGCATTGTTCTAAGCACTGGCACATCATTTAGGCCTAGTGTGGAATAAACATCATAGAGGTTTGTCCAAATATGCAGTGGTGACTTGCCTGAATGTTTCAGATGTCCAGAAATCTCTGAAAAACGTGCTACACCTGCTGTTAGTAATAGAAGGAGGAGAAGGGGTAAAATCTCCTTACTGCTCCTGACTTCCTTCCCCAGCAGCAGCCTGGCAGATGTTCACCCTACAAGTAACAATATTTGCAAAGTGAACTGCTGTTTCTGCTTTGTTCAGTTATAATTTATGCTTCCATGTAACCATACTCCAGAATCTCAGCTGTTATCTGAAAAGTACTAAAGTTCATGATTTTGTGGTTGAACACAAGTTTCAAAATATGAAGTGAATGTAACCCACCTCATGACAGCTGTTAACATTCTTAGGCAATCTGAAGAAATAGAATGGGGGCAGGGAGAGTGATTTAATATGATATCAAGTATTAAGACCAATGATTGTCTGAAATGGTAATATGGATAACAGTCATCTTATGCCTCTTTTAATAGAATCATAGAATGTTTTGGGTTGGAAGGGACCTTAAAGATCATCTAGTTCCAACCCCTCCTGCCATGGGAAGGGACATCTTCCACTAGACCAGGCTGCTGAAAAACCCATCCAACCTGGCCTTGAACACTGCCAGGTATCCACAACCTCTCTGGGCAACCTGTTCCAGTGCCTCACCATCCTGACAGTGAAGAATTTTTTCCTAATATCTAATCTAAATCTACCCTCTTTCAGTTTAAAACCATTACACCTTGTCCTATCACTAGAATCCCTGTTAAAGAGTCCCTCCCCATCCTTCCTGTAGGCTTCCTGTAAGTACTGGAAGACTGCTATAAGGTCTCCCTGGAGCCTTCTTTTCTCCAGGCTGAACAACCCCAACTCTCTTAGCCTGTCTTCATAGGATAGGTGCTCCAGCCCCCTGATCATCTTCGTGGCCCTCCTCCGGACTTGCTCCAACAAGTCCATGTCCTTCTTATGTCGGGTGCACCAGACCTGAACACAGGACTCCAGGTAGGGTCTCACAAGAACAGAGCAGAGGGGCAGAATCACACTTCTTGACCTACTGGCCACATTTCTTTTGTTGCAGCACAGGATGTGACTGACTTTCTGGGCTGCGAGTGCGTGTTGCTGGCTCATATTCAGTTTTTTATCCACTAATACCCCCAAGTCCTTCTCTGCAGGGATCCTCTGAATCCACTCGTCACCCAGCCTGTATTTATGCTTGGGATTGCCCTGACCCACGTGCAGGACCTTGCACTTGGCCTTGTTGAACTTCATGAGGTTTGCACAGGCCCACCTCTGAAGCCTGTCAAGGTCCCTCTGGATGACATCCCTTCCCTCCAGCGTGTCGACCGCACCACACAGCTTGGTGTCATTGGCAAACTTGCTGAGTGTGCACTCAATCTCACTGTCCATGTTGCCAACAAAGTTGTTAAACAGCACCAATACTGACCCGTGAGGAATGCCAGTCATCACTGGTCTCCACTCGGATGTCAAGCCGTTGACCACAACTCTTTGAGCGGGACCATCCAGCCAATTCCTTATCCACCAAGTGGTCCATCCACCAAATCCATGTTTCTCCAATTTAGAGACAAGGATGTCATGCGGGACAGTGTCAAATGCTTTGCACAAGTCCAGGTAGAGGACATTAGTTGCTCTTCCCTTATCCACCAATGCTGTAACCCTGTTGTGGAAGACCACCAAATTTGTCAGGCACAATTTGCCCTTAGTGAAGCCATGTTGGCTGTCACCAATGACCAACTTATTTTCCATGTGCCTTAGCATAGTTTCCAAGAGGACCCACTCCATGATTCTGTCAGGCGCAGAGGTGAGATTGACTGGCCTGTAGTTCCCTGTGTCTTCCTTTTTTCCCTTTTTAAAAATGGGCGTTGTGTTTCCCCTTTTCCAGTCAGTGGGAACTTGCCCGGACTGCCATGACTTCTCAAATATAAGGCATAGTGGTGTAGCCACTTCATCCACCAGTTACCTCAGGACCCATGGATGCATCTCATGGATTTGTGCACCTTCAAGTTCCTTAGATGGTCTCAAACCTGATCTTCTCCTATGGTGGGCGGTTCTTCATTCTCCCAGTCCCTGGCTTTCCCCTCTGCGTCTTGGGTGGTGTGGCTGGAGCACTTGCCGGTGAAGGCTGAGGCACAAAAGTCATTGAGTACCTCAGCCTTCTCCATGTCCTGGGTAACCAGGTCTCCCATTTCCTTTGGGAGAGAGCCCACATTTTCCCTCGTCTTCCTTTTACCACCGACATACCTATAGAAGGTATCTTTTCTTGTTGCCCTTGACATCCCTGGCCAGATTTCATTCTATCAGGACTTTAGCTTTCTAAACCTGATCCCTGGCTGCTTGGACAATTTCTTTGTATTTCTCCCAGGCTACCTGTCCTTGTTTCCACCCTCTGTAGGCTTCCTTTTTGTGTTTGAGTTTGTCCAGGAGCTCCTTGTTCATCCATGCAGGCTTCCTGGTGTTGTTGCCTGACTTCCTCTTTGTTGGGATGCATCACTCCTGAGCTTGGACCAGGTGATCCTTGATATTAACCAGCTTTCTTGGGCCCCTCTTCCCTCCAGGGCTGTATCCCATGGTACTCTACCAAGCAGATCCCTGAAGAGGCCAAAGTCTGCTCTCCTGAAGTCCAGGGTGGTGAGCTTGCTGTGCGCCCTCCTCACTGCCCTAAGGATCTTGAACTCCACCATTTCATGGTCACTGCAGCCAAGGCTGCCCTTGTGCTTCACTTTCCCCACCAGCCCCTCCTTGTTGGTGAGAACAAGGTCCAGCACAGCACCATTTTTAAGCAAAATAACAAAGTAATCTTTTATGATACAGGCAGAAGCAGGTTTTACAGTGGGGGAAGGGACTGCTGGTTGCTACAAAGGATGGTTATATGGAAGATGAAAAAGTTCAGTCTGCCCTTCTTCCTCTATTTTTAAAACCATGCCTGTTCTTGTGTAGTACACAGGGTCTGGTGTAGCAGAAATTGAGTCAATGAAGTCATTCCCATTGATTTCAATGGGTGTTGGACTGATGCCCAAAAGAGAGAGGGAACACATTTTCTCTAGAAGCAATAGTCTCATCTGCTTTCACAGTGCAAAAACTCCTAACCACCTCCTCGATTTTTTAGGGGGGAAACCAAACCAAACCAAATGAAATTAAACCAAGCCAAACCTACCAGAAACCTTCCTTTCCTTGTTCACATATTCTCTCAATGGCTTAACATGCTTTTGTTCAAAATTCTGCAGCTTTCCAGAAAAAGTGTGGTGCAAAAAAGCAATGTTCTAACATAAAAATCAATGACATAGGGATACTCTGTTGACCATCATGGGCAACCCCGTGGGAAGGGCTGGTTCCAGCATTCCTGCTGCACCATGTCTCTTAAACCTAATGTTCGAAAAATGACATGCAGCTTTGTCCATATTTACTGCCACGTGCAATAAAAATGCATGTTGGATTATATATATATATATTGTAAATGGGAAGACATGTAGCTACCATAACTTAGCAGCTGGTATGTGACTTTGTTTTCTTTCTCATATGCATCAGTATTTGCAAATAATAAGCAGCGAGTTGTGGACAGCGATTAAGAAATTTTTTCTCCTGAACTGAGAGGCACTAGGTAAAGACCTGTGTGACTTGTGTAACTCTACAGTTTCATCTGTATCACTCTTTTCTGTCTTTCTTTTTGTTGTCATCGTAGAGAAATCTAACTTATAGCAGCTTGTCCTGTTTAAAGTCTAAGGCCTATGGTACAGTTTTTAATTTTGATAACACTATGAGATCCTGAGTCTTACTAAAAAATAATGAATACAAAATGCTTTGGGATATTGATAAGCAGGGTCCTATATAGATACAAATAATCTGCTTCATGCACTGTGCCTTTGAAGTCATCTTTTGTTTGCATTCAAGAAATCCTTTCTGGGAGCAAGTACAAATTAGGATCCAGCTTTCAGCCCTTCCTTACCAGGGTCTTTCTCTAAGCATGTAATTAGCTGCAGATGAAACTGCAGCTATTTAAGTGTTTAAGCACCTGATTGCTCCTGGAAACCAGAAACTCACATGTCTAAATTACAGTAATTTTTACCTACTCTCTGCAGGTTCAGTCTCTGGCCCCAAAAGTAATTTGGATGACTCCTGTGTCAGCAAAAGCGGTATGAGATGCTTATTCACTGTGTTTTTCATAATAGGGCAGGGGTGGTACAGCCCTTTTTTGTAACTCTGTAGACATCCTTTTTATGGCATAGCATTACTTAGTATTTTTATACTTTTAAAGCCCAGAGGAGACAAGAAGTTTTCCAAGCACGTCACTGGACTTACTGTAGCAGCAAGGCATCCAAGACAGAAGGGGGAATCTGTGCTAAGGATGCAGCTATGGCTTTTCTCAGGAAAAGAGAAAAAAAAAAAAATCAGCTAGATTCTTTCTTTCAAAGGGCCTCAACTGTGAAGACTAGGTCTCTCCCAAGAGCTTTAGGAAGGGTGGGCAGTGAACAAATAGCAAGGTGGTTGCTACTGTTCAGGGATTCTCAGATATAGAGATCCAGGTGTTATTAAAATAAAATGAACTGCTGGCAGAGCTGCAAAATCACCAGCTAATAATAATGGATTCAGCATTGCCTGGGGGGGCTGACAGAAGCTCAAAGGAGAGCCTCTCTAACACACTACATTTATCTTACATAAAGGCTGGATTTTTGATTCACTGTAGTTGAATTCGGATGCTCTGTTTCCATTATCACTTACCCTACTAACACAGCCCATTGATTTTACTGCCACCTCCGTTCTCTCTCGTCCTCCTGCATTTGTTTTCCAGGAAACCAGTGTTACAACCACCGACTCTCCAGAGCTGCTGGCCAGCCGCAATCTGTGCTCCCCTTACACAGCCTCACACTGGAACAGCACCTGCCCACTACAGCAGCGTGGTCTTGAGGCTGCTACAGCCAAAAACCTTCTCCTCCTGCCAGGTCACTACACTTTTACATTGTCCAGCTGCCGCTGGGCTCTGGCCGGCTGACTTACTCCAACAGTTGTTACTGTGTTATACACTGGTACTTCAAATATCCATGCTAAACAAAATGTGTTGCAGCCTCTTGAAAAGCTAAGTGACAGGGTTTTATTTCATATGGTCTCTCCCTAATATAAAGCTGTACACCTTTTATAATATATATACACATTGCATATGTTCATAGCATACACATAAAACATACATATATATTTATCACTCTCAGATACCTATTCACGAAAGCAAATCCAGATAGATGTTCAGGCAACATGCGGTGCCAGAATGATTGCCTCCATCATTGATCTTTAGCAGGAATTATCCCTAAATTAAATGTATATAGACCTCCCGCCCTGGTGTGTTCACACACATCATTTTTTATATATACATATATGTGTGTGTATACATGTGTGTGTTTACATGTTATTTAAGCCACCGTTTAAAAAAGAAAATCCTTAGACTAGTAACAGTACTTTTCCTTGCAAAAAGGAAAGAACTTTGTTCAACAAAAAAATTAAATTTCTCCATGTATTTTCACACAATTCTTGAGGATCTTTGTATTTTTGATGTTGAGGGTCATAAAAATAATTTTTTAAATAAATATATTTCTTGTGCCTATAACTTGAACTTTTATTTTCAGTTTTCTCTACTACAGCAAACCCTGCAAACATGCATCTTTTATCTCCAGTCTACTCCTTTTTTCCATTTTGTGTGTCCAGATCATTTGCATGTATACATGTAAAACACACATATTTTATATATAAGTTAATAGTATTTTCACATGTATGAATAAGCCAATGGAATTATATAGTATAAAATATAACTGAATTGTTAAAATTTGGGTGGTGATAATTCACAATACCTTGAATCTGTAAGAAAATAAATACAAATCTTCTTTCTCAAATAGAAAATAGCAACCTGCCTTTAAAATGGGAATATCCTGCCAGTGCAACATGTCTGCCCAAGTGAAACCACAAATCCAGGGTTACGATCTACCACCCTCTTCTGTGCCCAGAGAAGGAAGAGAAACATTGCATTGTGACACTAGGCAAAGCCTCTGCTGACTTTCCCTGTGTCCCTGACTAAAGCAAAATTAAATTCTCTACAGTTATATTCCAGGCAGAATTGCTTGTAAGTATGCACAGAAGAAAGGCTGTATTTGAACTTACAGCCACTGTACATAAGTCAGAAACCCTGTATAAGGAGCAGCTTCATGCTAAGCATCTTAATTCCTCCCTCAACTTCAGGCTTTTTCTGAAAGAACCTGAGGATCTGGTTAACCTCTGACTTCTCTAAGAAATCTGGAATCTCTTAAGGTCCTTAAAGACACTGCAAAGAAGTCTCTAGCCCAATGGTCTACCAGCCTCTGTTGGCTAGTCTTCATTATTTTTCCCCAAACTTTAAATTAGCCCAAGTGGTTTAGTCTGCAGATTGATTTAGCCTCAGCTGAAAGCAATGAGGATTTTTCCATTCATTTTAGAGATTGCTGGATCAGACTTTACTCATTTTGTTCCTGAACCAAACCTTAATGGTGTCAATAAAGTGCCTTTTATGCAGTTTAATGGGCTTGTAGTCATTCCAGTAGTTCCCTATTAAAAAAATAAAAATAAATAAATAAAAAAAAATACTTATTTCCTTAGTCTTCTTCCAACCAATGTGGTTTTGGCATCTTTTTTTTTCATCGCGGCCCCTCCCAGTCAGTTCAAATTAGCTTGCTCATAGAAAATGTCAGCACTGAGACAAAGACTCAAATAAACACAGAGACTCAGCTATGCTGTGAGAGCTGGTCCTCTCAGGATAGACGAGAGGGAAGATAGCAGAGGAAGCTTGTTCTGTTTCATAGCTACATAAAAGACATCAGTCCCTCAGGTTCTTTCTGCACTGCGTTCAGGCAGCACAATGTAGGCACTCACTTCAGCGTAGCCAGCATGTGTCCTTACCAGGGACGCTGCAGTGTCACCGGCTTTGGCGTGGGCTGAACGAGGCTATTGGAGATGCGGGGTATCTGATTAGGAAGCTTGCCTATGCAGACGCTCTAACTTCGTTGCTATTAATACCGAGCTAGCTAAATTGTAGCTAGTCTGATATGCCTATGTGTGCTGCTGTAACACTCCCATTCCAGGCTAGACGCAGCTTGCAGCTCTGAATTTGTACTTTTTAGGCTTTGATTTAGAGGGCATTGTAGTCAACCGACAGATTCCCGTTGCAGGCACCTTCCTATGCTTAGCTTACAGCTCATCAGCCTGCTTAAATGCTTAAAGCACCTGAGTGTCATGAGTGAAGTGGAAACGGATTACTTATGCACTCTTTAAGATTTGCTTTGGCAAAACAGCCTTAACAATCTCTAAATTTAGATAAAATATTGATTACTAAAAGAAACCTAAGATGTGCATGCTGTCTGAGCAAAGTATTAGCGTCTGCTCCAAACTAACATCTGAATGCTTGATAAAATTTTGTGGGTTGCAACAATATCATTATTAAAGCCACAGTGGCATCTCATTTTCTATATTAAATAGACTTCAGAAATGTTGCACAATGAAAGATCTTATAAACACCACTTAACAAATAATGCTGAATACTCAGGAAAAATGGTTTTTTTTTTTCATTTTTTTAAGCAATAAACTAAATTTTGCTCTCACTTTACAACCAGAGGCTGCATTGCTCTGTGGGTGAGACAGAGCTCACTATGTCCCCTAGCAGCAGCAGTTTGTTCCCTAGATAATGAATTATGCACCAAAATTGGTGTGTATTATGTCACTAAGATACTTACACAAAAGAATAATTCCTTAGAAATAGGAGATTTTCTGATGCTCAACATTCTTTAAATTATTTCAGGATAAAATTACCACTATGCATTTCCTGCTCTGGTTTGTTTGGCTGTTTTGGTTTGTTGTTGGCTATATTTTAAAAGAAAGCTTTAATAAATGTGGCCATTGGTTTCCAATAGAAAGGTTTTTATCTGAGGAGTCTGTTATCGATGGCTATTCTCATTTGCAGCACTTGCACTCTTTATGGCTCTCTGCAGCTGACTGCACTGACGTCATCTCCAGCACTATCGACACATTCTTTTGTGTGGTGTGAATGAAAAAGTAAATTGATCCCAGTGGGGACTGTGCTCACAGTGAACAGAAAAAAGCTGCCACTCTGCCAGCTATAGATGGCATCAGACGTCTGTTAGTACAGTCCTTGCTTTGGCACTCAGATTAGACAGGACACCAGTTAGGGGGTTGTCTTTATGCCCCTCAAAAAATACTATGGTTTTGCAGGGATAAACTTGACACATGGAAATTAATAATGATTTAAATGGCAAAGGATGTAAACAAGAGCACCTTGTATCCTGGAGGTAAAGTAATTTTAGAAAGGACAAATATCGTTATGCCAAATTTATGGATGAAGGAAGCATAATTCTCCTTGGGGTTATGGAACAAAGGCAGGGAATAAAGGGGAGTCAAAAAACAGTCACCAAATCTTTGACTTGTGAAAAAATATCCATTTTGGAGTGTTGAAATCATCTATGCTAAATAAATTATGCCTGCCAGGCATCTGGCCCTACATCTGAATTCTAGTCCTGAAGTCTAAGTATTTATTACAGGAATATTGTTTCTATAGCATGAAAAGGCAGAATTTAAAATTTTACACTGATTGAAATGTTGATTTAGGTTTTGGTTTAGCTAATTTTTATATGAGCATTTGTATCAAAGAGGAAAAAAAATGAAGTATTTTCTAAGCTTTTCCCACATTTTGTAGATTCATTTGCAGTGTGCATTTGCCTCCCCCTCTGCCACTGTCAGTTACTAAATTTATAATGTTTAACATTTTTATCCTTTCAAAATCCCTGTGAGATAGGTCAGTACCTTCCTTCATTTAACAGTGGTGTACATATGTGGGTGTGAGAGAAGGATTAGAGGAACAAATGATGGCACGACTCAAGTTCCCTAGAAAACCTGTGGCAAGGCAGGAAAAGAAATCAAAAGCTGAAATGGCACCCCAGAAGTGAACTGGTCTGTCTCCTTTCCCATCACACAACAGCTACCACAGGGTCTGTATCCTCTATCCTTATGGCAAAGGGGACTCTAGTTATGCTGCAGTATAATACTGCCAATAGTTACACACGATCAGGTGTGTACTTGGCCACTTGGTTTGCAGGTCCTTGCCTGTTTCTCATCCGTTTTCTTCATCATTATCCAGCAGTGTGTGAATGCTATGACTGACTTGTCCTGGCAGACTTGGTGCATCTTGTTGTAAGGTAGAGCTATCAACATCTTATCTTTTCTCTACAATACTGACAGAATGGGAAAGCTGACCTATACGAGGTTTCTGGAGTACTAACATTGCACTTTTAGCCATGGCATTCACATACTTGGATCAGAGAAGTAATGTGCCGTCATAGCAACTGGTGGTTATACCCAAGTGTATTCTATTAGAAAAGTGTCTTCTTGCGCAGAAAGGCACTACAAATTTTGCTGCACCATAACCCCCCCCATGAAACTACATATTCTGCTCAAGTCCCACCTTATAGAGAAGTTTGTAGAGAAAGTACTTCCTACCCATTTTCCAGACTGATTGATACATACAGAAAGATATGCTGTAGGTAATGTCAGCCAAATTCCCACAACCTGGCTTAATTATGGATGGAACCCACCATTCCCCTTTAGTAAAGGAAAGGTAATTAGCTGGATAACTCAGATGATGGGCTTTGGCTAACTTGATTTCCTTCAGGAGCACATGCAGTTTTACTGTGAAGCGAGTTGCCCATGTGATTGCTCTGTGCACATCTGGTTCTATAGGTCATTTCCTTATCCCCAAAAGAGAAAAAGTTTCAATTTCAGTGTTAGCTGAGAAAAAAATGAAGCCTCTTATCTCAAAGTAAAAGGATAACTGCAAGGTAGCATCTGTAGGCTGCAAAGTTACTGGTTCAGGATGGTGTTGCTTGTTCCTACCATGGGGCTTGACTCAGTGGAGCTTGTTAAACAGTTTGATTTCAGTGTTCATGTGCTTGAGACCATTTCCATCTTCTAGATTATAGACTCCAGAGAAGTAGGAAAGATTCATTTTTATTATCCTATTTTAGTATTTGAAGGGTCATTTTTAATTTTTATTATCCTATTTTAGTATTTGAAGGGGTATAAAAATAGGTTGATGCCATGGGCAAATTATTATCACTGCCATTTTGCTACTTTTTAAAAATATGTATGCATTGCAGGTATGGGATTTTTTCCTATAGGTTTTCCATATAGGTTTTATCACAAAATGACCTAGTCAAAATACGGATTTCTAAGCGCTACATGCATAAAAATCAGAAATAAACAAAATAATTTTAAAGCTCCACTATGAATTTTGTGGGGTTTTTTCCTTTTTATTACTTTGTTGAGTGTTACTATAAATCTTTCTCAGTGTAAAAGTAGAAATAATTTTTTCTCTGAAATTTCATCTAAGCTGTATTTTTCAGGCTCCACATTATAAGAAGTGCTTTAGGGGCCACAAAAAAAATATCTTATTTTGACATACTTGGAAGTAAATGTTTATTATCTCCATTACAAAATATTTTTTGAAAATCAAATTAATTTTTTTTTGACTAAAATAGTCTTTAAAATATTTAAAGGCAAAAAACATGCAAAAAGACTGAAAACCAAGTGAAATGTCATATTTTTTTTCAATCAAGACAGTTGAAGTGATGTAAATGTCTGTCTTCTTAATTTTCCTTTTTTTCTCCCCTTTTTGCTTTTGTTTCTTTTGATGGGGGAATTCATTCTATTTCCCATTAAATAGACAATCTGGCGTCTGCCCTGCTTTACTCCCATAAGAAGAGCATAACAGATATACAAAAAGGACTAATATTATGTTAACAGTTAAGTTTAACAGACATTAGGCTGCTAAACTGTTCAGTAATTGCCTTCATCTTACCCATCCCATGCCCATACAGCTGAGAGATGAGCCTGAAGTGCATGCTGTCAGTCTAAGTACCCTTGAGCAGGGGGTTCCAGAGTGCTGAAGCATCGTCCGGCAGTGATATGTGTCTGTCAACAGATTAATACTGGGAAAGTGGACAGCACTTGAGCTGTTATGTGTGGATGTACATAAGTATGTTTTTGTGCTGGAAACTAGACATTAGGGAAGATTGCCTGGATGTCCTTATCAATTGATGCCAAAAAATACATAAAAAGATTAAGGCGACACAAACTCAACCAATACATTTTTTCATAGAAACAAAATGGTAAACTGTCTGAGCGCAGTTTTCTCTAACTAACTCCGCTGGACTGAGTGCGTAGCTCATGTCTAGCCGTTGTGTTTGGTGAGCAGAGGACAAAAAGAAGCAGCATGGATCTAGGCCTGATTTTTCTATCCCCCGTTACTTGAATTAACTGTTGCCCGGGGGTAGGGGGGCAGAAAAGGAGAGACTAAGATTTGAGAGACAAGGGTTTCAGAGATATGGAAACTTCCCTGGCATTTACAGAGCAAGGGGATTTTTCTGTACCAGTCCTGCTCATTTCCTCCACCTTCTTGTGGCTCTGCTGTTTTTATCTGCAGGAGGTGGTGTGCCTCCCCTGCTCTTCCAGGCTGGATGTCCTTCAGCCCTGGTCAGACCAGAGAAAAAATTATTCTTGTGGTCCAGAGAGTTTCACAAGAGCAGACAGGAGGTCTTGCAGGGTGAGGGGGAAAGAAGTTGTTAAATCTACTGCTGGTCACAAGTGCATTGCTGACTGACCTGACAAATGCAATTTACCCTTTAACTAGTGAACAGGCACAGCATGAATATTGTAGAACTCCCTCCTTTGACCTCAACATTAAATTGTGGAAGATTGTTTTGTCTCTTCACCTAGTTAAGTTTCATGTCTCCTTGGTGAGTTGAGAAGACTGCCTGTGAGCACCAAGTGCGTTTGTTTTGGGAAGAAGTGAGTTGGGAACATTAACTCAGTAAGTAAAGTCTAGTACAGCTTCACCAGCAAGCCACTATTTGATAAAAGTCCCATTTTTTTCCCCATTCTGATCTGAGGAGTATTCAAAACAGCTGTATGATGAAAAGATTTGTTACCTATTACCAGTGACTTAAGCCATCTTCTTTTGCTGGCTCTGGCTGTAAGGTGCCCCTGGAGGAAATGCAAGCAGTAAAACTCTGCAGCTTCCACAGCAAGTCTGTCTTCTTCCTTGGAAGCAGATTTCCAGCTCATGAAGGAAATTTCCTTCCCTTGAAGGTGCACAACTCTTCAAGCTTGGCTTGGAGGTGAATAGTCTTTCATAAACAGAAAAGACATGATTTTCTTATATGTCACTGGTCACTTTATCACTAAGCTCCTATAGATGAAGCTAGTTTGAATCTCCATGTTGTTTCCTGTAAAGGAAGAGGTGGGTTAGGTCACTGCCTGAAATCTGTCATGGAAATTGAAGCTGAGCCAACAAACAACCTTCACAGTGTTCCCGTCCTGGGAAAGTAAAACATGTCAGCGGAGGAGTTTAACAGATTTGTTGTCACAAGTATAATTTTGAAACAGAAGGCAATCTTGTCTCATAGTGCAATTTGGGAACTCCATGATTAATGCTGCTATTCAGCCAGCATGGGTGCTTTATCCTCATGTACCACAGCATCCGATTGCTGGGCTGACACAGGGGACACTTGGCTAAAAGAACAACGTGCCTGGTCCTGGGTAGGGCTATTTACACGATGCCTGCAGCACACGGACTGTTTACACTGATGTAACTGTGACCTCTGGAAAAGACCAATACCAAGAACCTCCTCTCTCCAGGTACCGCTCTGCAGCTCCCATCAGCCTTCTCTGCAACATAGTGGTTCATTAGCTTTCATTGTGTCCCCTTCTGCAGCAGTTCCCCCACCTCTGCATTGACTAGTATCTCTCTACTCCCGGTGGCCTATATTGCTCTCATTTTGCTTCTGTATAGGGGATTTCTATATGGTTTGAGGTTTCAGTAGAAACCATTTGCTATGGTGATGCTTGCTGCTAATTATTTCTTTCCTTTTTTTTTTTTTTTTTGCCTTCTTTTTTCTCAAAATAAAATATCTCTATGAGGGGTTTATAAAATTAATAATTACTGGGGAGAAGTGAGGCCAAAAGGCAATTCATTGCATAAATAATTTCTTTTTAATTTAATTAAGCTAGTACATTACATATCTAAGTCATGTAATTCCAGTACCACAGAAAGCAGTGACGGATGCTAAAAAACCATTAGGCAGGACTTGGGGGAAACTCCCATGGTTGGAAAATGCACTCAGGAGCATGGTAGAAGTCAGGGGAGACTTTGGCACTCATTCAGAATAATGTTGTGGAGACAAAAAGCTGAGAAGTGATTTAAATGATATGACATTACAATAGAGTAAGCAAAATTTACTTACATTAACGCTGGAAAAAAATAAAGAACAGCAAGTGAAAGAGGAAATGTGGAGTGGGAGGGAACATGCTTTATCTTGCATTCCCCAGCTGGTGACATTCCTAGCTATGTGCAGCAGTCTGGAAGAGATGTCCAGGTGACTGCTTTCCTACCCAGCATGTGACTGTTGTGTCATGGAGCTCTTTTCTCATTGCTCTTCCAATATTTGTTCTGGTAACTCCAGCAGAACTATTCCTTCACAGGAGAAACTGACAGGTCAGTTCTTGAGGCCTTAAAGACACAAATGGTGAAAAGCACAAGGAGATGCCCTTATCCTCTTGAAACAAGTCCTCTTCTCTTCACAGAATCCTTTTCATCACATGCTCACTTATTTTCCATTCAATGGGCCAATAATGATACTCATCATCCTCATTATTCTTGCAAGACTTTCAGTATATACTAAAAATAATTATGGTTGGGCCATAAAAAAAAAACAACAAAAAACCAGCATGAGGGAGGCATATAGAAACAGTGCTCAGAGAATCAGTTAGCAACAGTAATAAATATGGGAAAAAATGGCAGAATTATCTGAAATTTAGGAGAGCTCATACCCTCATTAAAAGGAGTCAATCAAGCCTAAAGCATTAGTAACCTGTATATGGCTTTAGAACAATGCCATGTTTGTTTTTCATATATGTGTGCCTAATGCCTTATTAGGAAATCAAATTCTGAAGTCCTTAACTCAATTTTTATTCACTCCTCACTCAGACAAAACTCTAATCAACTTCAGTCAAGACCTTGCCCCAGCATGCTAGATGAGCTGTGTCATGTTTTACTGCCATCAGATGATAATAAAAAGTTACTGCTGTAAAATATAATGAGGTAAAGGACATTTTATACTGAATGATTTAATAACACTTGTGCTTATATTGTGCCAACCAAGCAAGGATCTCAAAGTGCTTTACAAACACTAGCGAATGCACTTTAAGAACAAGGTCTGTGATGAAGTACATGAAAGTTTATTTTAGCTTTCCTGATAAAAAGGCACTGTCAGGTTAGATGTATAAAACACAAGTCTCTTAAAACAAGGGATCCAAAGCCCAGCCATTTCTACACATGCTGTGTCTCTGCTTCAGTGGGGGCACATGCTTACAGGCTTTGCTCAGATTTCCTGATGCCCAGGTTCCTTCTGCCTTGATTGGGAAGCTATTTTGTCTTAGAACCACCTCACACACAGAATTTTCTCTGTCCCCTGTATGCCTTCAAAGGTCACATTCGATTTATCTTGCTTGGATCATTCACTCATTCTTAGCACTGATATGTTGTTGAGGATTTCTTGGCTGGGCAAAGGCATATGTGAGCAATCCAGCCGTTAGGTGGGAACAAAGCATAAGTTTACAAAATGCTGGAGCAGACAAGGACGCTGTGTCCTTGTACGCTGGGAAAAGGAAGATAAGAAGAGCCTGACAAGCAACTCCTGGATGCCGAAGAATGAGATAAGTAACTGCTGGATACCTCGTGAAGAAGCTTGCACAGCCAATAGAGGATAAGATAGTGTCGCGTGAACCGGGGTATTGTACCAATCAGAGTATTGTATAAGGCGCGTGCGCAAGCACATAAGGTATATAACTGTGCTAAAAGTTGTAGTAAATGGACTTCACTTGATCACATTGGTCTGTGCGTGATTTTCCCTGTGGGTCCTCCGCAACAATATGTATACATATGCTTTCTAGCAATGTAGGCTGACCATCCACTCAGGTTGGGTAGTATTGGCCTCTTTTTCAGAACTACAAAATTACTCTCACTGTATTTCAGTAAGTTAATTTCAAGTGAAAATAATGCAGAAGGAAATGTAGCAGAGGTATTGAGTTATTTCTACCATGACTTGTTGATTCCTTCCCATTATTTTTTATTGTTCTTTAAGAAGAAGATAAAAATATCTGAGTCAGGAGCCTTCTGCTCACAGTGGAAATGTTCAAAATGTAATCATAAAATTCTGTTACACTGTCATTGCCTTTTCAGACCTTCTAGTCAGAGGAGCTTGCTTACTGTCAGAGATCAGAGATCACAGCCTGCTACAGCCACAGGCTCACAATGAATGAAAGAACGCATTAGTATTTGTTGCAGTCTGAAGCCAAGGCTTTGCTTTATTATATATTATAGCAAGGTGCTTTAGGTGCACAGCTGTAATAGTAATAAGAAGCTATCAGAGTCATGGTATCAGTTCCAAGTAACAGGGAGATACCAGGCCCTACAGAGTATGTTTGAGATGGAAAAGATCTACTATTTCAGAGAAACTGTATCCATGCTGTGGTGAGATAATATATCTTTCTGCCTAATCTTTTGTGGTGTCAACTTTCATTCAGGTGATTGTTAATCTCTTTGACTCCTACTCAGTCATTTTCATGGCTTCGTCTGACCTTCAGTCCCATCTAGCACTGATAGATTCCTTATGTACCGAAAGCCTTTACTGAGAAAGGCCCACATACAATGCTTACTTTTGTTTGATAATCAAAGCATGGCCTAATATATCACAGGAAATTTCACCTGATATAGCCCGCCTATTTGTCTTTTCCATGGCTTCCGAGCAGTAGACAACTGTGACTTCATTGTGTTGCTTTCCTTTTGGTCCTCTCTTTTTTTCACTCCCAGGTCTTCCAGAGTTAACATCTCGCATCTCCTCTTTTCCCCTCCTCCTGCCCTTTACTGAAGTTCTTGCAGCAGTTGGTCTTTCTTGTTTACCCCAGGACCTGCCACAGTCAGAACTTTGTTTCCTCTGTTATCTGATCCTGAACATCTCCAGACCCTGTCTTCCTCCAGTGCCACCAGCTCTTGCACAAAGCAGTTTAACTTCTTCCTCACTGAGTTCCATGTCCACAACCTATGGCATCCACTTGTGTCTACATTTTGATTTGATCAGCTATACTGAAAATCATGTTGATGTGAGAATATACAATACAAATAACTGTGCAGAAGCCCAAAAAAGACAGTATTTTGTTGAGTAATGAGCCGTAAATGATAAAATTTACAATAGATGTACTTCTACAATGAATAAAGATTGTCCTTTGTAAAGTGAAAATATCTTTAGAAGCAAAATCTAGAATCACAGCCCTGATTTTCCTAATACTTCTTGTAACAGTTTGGTTAAAAGTTTGCTTTTTGTTTGTGTGTGTACTGTGATTATTTTATAACAATATAGCATTCACTTTATATAAAAATAATGTTTGAAATTCCCTCTAACAGTTCAGAGTATTTTACTGTCAAGCAGGAACTGATCTACATTTCTATTCACTCTGTTTCCTGAAAGGAACCTTCCAGTCCCAGAGTGACCCTTTGCTAGCTATTCTCAGCACTGGTGAGTCATTCATTAGAGCTTTTGAGTCATAGATGGTATCAGTTTCACATAGGCATCAGAATCACAACTGTACTTGCTATGTAAGAAACGAAAGTAGCAGTGGGAGATAAATTACTTTGGCAAAACTTCTCTATTTTCTTGCTTTTCCACATCCTAATTTTATGTCTTCTGGAGCCTGTAGACATTCATTACTGAAATGTATTGTGTCACCTGCAAACTTTGTTTTGATCAGCTTGATAGGAAAAATCAAATATATTGGGCTTTGTTATGCTGTAGCTAGAACAGTTTTCTCCAGGCAAAGGATGTTTTACAATGACATTGAATGAGAATTTATACCTTTGAGAGATTATAGTGAATTGTCAAAGGGATAAGAGAAGCACACTTTTTGGTACAACTAATTCTAGGACAAAGTTCTAGCTACCCTCGAGTCATAAAAGAGTTTAAGGTAGGTCTATTTGTTAGGAGAATCTTAAGCAATGAATGAATGACATTTTTATTCATTTCAGTTCATTTATTGATTTACCTGCAAGTGGCAGCCCTTTCTACTTTTATTTAGTGAAGAGAACAACAAAAAAAATTCAGTACAAGGGAAATGAAATGTAAAAATCCTCCTTTGGAGGCAAATTTTCCATTCTTCAGTGCCATCCTCATTTAACATCCAGAGTTTCCTACCTTTAATGATGTCACAGTTTGCTCTTTTAGGATGAAAACCTCTTCCCCCTTTTCCTCCTATGCTGGTTTCTCTAATTAACAGATCAGTACCTATACAAAAGAAAGAATTTCTTACATGTTTTCTTAGAGGCTTCAGCTTCAGTATCCTCAAAAAGAGATTCTGGTTTTAGAAAGCATAATTTTCATTTTAAAAGGACAGACTATGGGAGGGTATAAAAAAGGATTAAAGCACGTGATTACTGCAGATCAGCAGTGGAACATAACAACAGCGGACGGACAGGTGCTTGCTTTTATGGTTTCTGGTACAGTGTCATACTTGGCTCTCTATTTGCTGGCGTTACAGGTGGTTGTGGTTTCAAAAGGGCTGTGGGAACAGGACTGAAATAAGTTGTTCTTTTAGTGGGTTATGCTCTCTGTAGCCTGCTTGCAGCAAGATAGTTGCCATTACATCCAGGTTTCAGCTATTCTTGGAGTCTTCCTAGAATATTTTCTCCAAAAGAATCCAGTTCCTACAAAATCAAAATATTGTAGAAAATGTTGGATTTATCTCAATTTTTTTACTTTTGCACTGGGGAAAATTTCCATTAAATATTCTGCTCATTTCTGTGTGTTCAAGGTGAACCAGAATTCTTGAATTGTCTAAATTGGTTCAGCAAAACACTAAGCTAGATATTCCTGTTGTAACGCCTTTGTAGAAGAAGTGTGTGTTCTGATTCAATTTTCCTGATTAGCAGCCTTCCCAGGAAACTATATTTTCCAGAATTCTTTGCAACAAATTTGACTCTGAGATACGTGGTCCATAGGAAATGCATGTTGCCTGCTTGCACAAGGGAGGAATAGTTCAGCTAATGAAAATGTAGTCACTGGCCTCTTGAACTACAGGAAAATGCAGGTTATTGTTAATATTACTTGTGAAAGACTTTGGAATTCTTTCAACAAAGAAAAACTTGGGGAAAGTTTAAAAGTTTCTTTTCATGGGAAGTGTTAAAATATAATATTCTTGGCAATTCAAATGTGATGATTTTCAGTATATATATATTTTTATATTTATTTATATATATTCCCATTGCACAGAAATATGGAAACATAAACTACTTTGCACCATTTGTGATGTGGAGAAAATGATGAAATGTCAGGATGACTGATGGAGTGGAAATTCAAAATTTTTTCAGCCAAACCACAATTTTTCAGATTTTCTGAATAACAGTTTCTTGATTTGTTATTTAGGACACTTCTCTAATAATACCACTAGTTGCACAAGTAGGCGAAGCTGTAAAAATGATTAAAAAGTTTAATATGCTGTTCATTCAGTTGGCAAAATTTTGGGGGCACTGATTTGTGTCTTCATTTTAGTTCCCTCTTGAAATTATTTACAAGCTCAAAGCAAAGTCCATATAGTTGGAAACTTGAGAACCCTGTTTTCTCTGAGGATCTCCTTAGTTTGCTGAACTCCTCTGCAGTAGTTCATGAAACTTGACAGATTTTAAAAATATTTACAAGCCTATTACTATGCTGGCAATAATAGTCTTATTTTTCAGAGGGCAAAAACCCCAATCCTAGGACTGTGAAGAAAGTACTGAGAAAGACTAGCTACTACTGAATATTTATGTCTGCAGTTTCACCTTCACAGTACTGCTTTTAGTTATAAAGTAGCAGCGGCACTCTGCAGAAAAAAAAGCAGACTTTCTAAAATATGTCCATCTTTGACTTCTACACTGCTTTTAGGAGCATCTGCTTTGTTGTGGTGTGAATGAAGATAAATCATTAATTTAAATATTGGACCCTTGGACTGTAAGCTTATCCTTCTTATTAGAAACTCAGAATATTTTTCCCCAGCCTAAAGCTTTGTTGTCAGAAAACGTAAGCAACCTTTCTTAACAAATTCAGAAGTGGGACATTGCATTGACTGGATCAAGGTTAGGTTGAAGAGAAACAAAGTTTTGAATATGCACCTGATAGAAACTATACTTTGAAAAAGCAGCATGTCCTTGAAAATAAGGGAGCAGTAGGTTGTTTGTATGCCAGATTTAGTCTCTTCATGGACTTTGGTAGGAGCTGCACTCAGTCGTATGTAAGCAAAGTTGAAGGGCGCTGTTCAGAGGAGATTTAACTCAGTTTTTTGAAAACTGGAAGCTGAAGAAAAAGCTGGGTTTACACAACAGGGAACAAATTCTGCCTTAACCAGCTCACATACAACCCTTCTGAGGTTTAAAAGCTACTTATTCAAACCATGTTTGATTGGAAGTGATGCAGAACTTCTCTGTGCCAGAAGAAACTATTGACTTTTATTTAAAAAATTTATATTTTATACCTGATCCAAAAACCATTTGTGAATGAGGACTTTTCCACTGATTATAAAGAATTTTTTTTTCAGGCTCCAAATGAAAATTTCAGCCTGACAAATGTTGGATTCAGTTTTCTGCCCCGTGTAGAGAGGATTAAGAAGGTCAATATTATTTCGCCTCTGAAAAAGCATTTTAATTAATTAACTGAAGTTTTAAAATATGAGACGAGTGTATAAAGGTCTACTCAGATTTATCATGAAGGAAAAAGCAACAACTAATGTCACTAATAGGAGCTGGAGATAAGCAAGGTGAAATAGAGAATGTAAAATTAGTGCTGTGCCTTACTTTACTTCCTCAGCTGCGGTGAGAACAGCCAGATTAGACATTATTCATATTAATGAATATTCCTAAATAAGAGAAGGTGCAGAGATATTTTATGAGACACGACAGAGGCAAGATCTTCAGTTCCAGCTTTTCTAAAACACATACGTGTGTGTTCACACACACGCACACAGAGTGTCAATCCATCTCTTCAGTAACAGAAATCTCAAAACTCTTCTGCAAACATACCCACTTTCTGCCAATTTGTTATTACTAAAATTGTCTTGTATCCAACCCATCTGGCATAATGTGATGACAGAGAATAAAATAATCTAGAAGTTTAGAATCATTAAATCATCTTTAATTACTCCACCTTTTGAACCTCTAGGTTCAAATCCTAGCAAGATTTGGAAGAATATAAAATTAACATTGAACAAACACTCGATGAGACAATGAGCATAGATTTCATGTAAAGAAGCAAATTTTGTAGCCTATTAGATATTCATTATTATAAACATATTCAGTGATTCAGAAGTCATTAAAATCTTAACCTATTTTGCCTTCATTCTACATAATTTAAAGTCCAATCTGTACTCACTTTACAGGAGGTCAAAGAAGCTCTGAAGTAAAAAGTACACTTTCAAAATTCCTGTAACTCCTAAACTAATGAAGCAAAAAGGAGTTCAAAAGAAAATGATAAATAGTTGTTTTTTAACAGATAAAAATAATGCAGTCAAAATGAACTTGTCTTAAAGCAGCTCATCTCCCTCAACCCTGTGTCCTGATGGGGATGATCCTGGCTATAGTAAGGGAGATAATCTATACTCTGTCGGTAGATTTATCTTTGATTAAAAGTCACATTTATCATGATGGAGGTGCTTGAGATACAAAATTATAGCAGAAGTTTTCAGTTTGACAGGTGTTTCAAATCTATATTTTTTGTTTAAAAATAATTAAAAAAACCAAACCCAAACCCCAAACCCTAGAACTTAACATTTTAATATATTATTTGCTTTTTCTCTTGGTTTGGAAAATGAGAGGTTAATACAGTAAAATAATCCCCACCCACCCCCATGTTGTAACTGCATGCAGCCTATTGAATTTGTCAGCTAACTTCTGCACACTTTTAAGTGCCTAATAAAGTGATGCTTGTAAAGGGAATCCCTGAGTTGCTTGTATATGCAAGGGAGGGTCTTTAAAGATAGGCAAAATGTATCTATCTCCTGAGATATCTGTTTTTCTTTATTAAGTATAAAGAAATGTAGGCTCTTATTTGAAGAATACTTTTTCATTAGACATATTAAAAAAACACGTTAAGGTGCTTAAGAGTGGCAGAGTAGACCTAAACCTCACGTCTGTCCAGTTTTTGTCATTCCTTTAAAGAATTTTCCTTGACCTTTGTCTCATTTTTTTGCTTCCCTCTCTGGGAAGAGAAGTTTTGGAATCTCCTCCTTGTCCATGTGTTCTTCACCTGCCCTTCAAGACTTATCAAGTCTTATAAAAGACTTTCATGTAAGTAAGACTTGTTTGTATTATAGTTAGTTCTTTCCATGGGAAGGAAAAGAAATTTATGAATCAATGTAGGACAGCAGGATGCCCTGTGCAGTTTTTGGGGACTGCCTCCCTATCTGAACTTGCTACGAGACTCAAAAGGACTGAGCCACGCCGGCAAGCCAAGGCACTCCGGTGAGTGTTACCCCCTAAGGGTCGCAGACACTGCACTGCTCTCAGATAGCCCTGTCGCTTGGGCATTCGGTTTAGACCTTCTGTACAGCATTGCACTGCCCTACATGGGCGTTTTGAGGTGTTGGGCTTTCACCAGAGCTATACAGTACTTTATTAAGGAATCCTGGCTCCCTGCAGCAGGAAAGACGAAAGGCAGTACTACCTGCTCCCTCCTACTTGAAAGGAAAACTCCCTGAGCTACAAAAAAGAGGCTGTGGATTTATATTAGTCAGATCTACAGACTCCAGCTTTTATTTTCATGCACTTAGCCACTCATACTGAATAAATCCATGCTTGCCTTCTAAGCTGGGGACATTCAAGTATGAACTGCTATCATATTTTATAAATAAGCTAGAAGGAAGGTCATGGATTGCCTCAGGAACAGAACCTAGGACCTCATGCAATAAGTTTTAATCTTAACAAATCATCCATATGGCCTCTCAGATTGAACATGCTTTTCATAGTAAATCTCTAACTACTAACCCACAATTTTACTCTGCAGTCAAGGATAACAACCAAGACTCCTGATCTCTAGCACGTGACTGACAATTAGGCAGAAGTTATGTGATCCAGGTTGAACGGGTGTCAAGATCTCTTCTCACATCTGAGTGTGATAGATCTCTGGTATTCAGATACACTTAATCTGTGAATGAAAATGCCATAATTACATGGAGATATGATTTTTCATGTTTTTAATTTTACTTTATTCTACTTTATTTTATTTGCTGTTGGTCATGTCATGAGAAATTATACCAGAACACATAGTTCTGATACAAGAATCTTTATTGTACAAAAATTACTAAAAAGCCAATGTTTAGGTATTTCATCTGCCTTCTTTGTCTTGGCAATTTATTTGCTGAAGTTTAATAAATACATTTCAAAAAAAGAAAAAAAAAAAGACTAGCAAAAACATTTAGTGACATTAAAGGGTGCACCAGGCACATCCTGTAAACTCTAAACCTGAGAAATCAGATGCCGAGAGAGAAGTTTCCTGAACTCCTTATCACTTTTCTATTGTCTGAAATACTGTCAGCAGCATTCCCCCAAACGGCATGAACTTTCTACTTTCGTTTGCAACAAACATCAAAAAGAAACGCAAATTCCAGCTCACAGGCTGGTTTATATAGTTCCTCAGGGTCTCAGGCTTGCTAAGGCATAACGCTTCCTGAGTGCATGGAACAAGTGTGAGTCAGATAGACCCGTCTGTTGATACAAAGAGCATTTGAGGTCAGCCTTAAGACTCTGGAGTGTGAGTTTGATGAAGTTCTTGTTTATGCTACTAGAAGGTTTCCAGTAAATGATACAAAACCCATATCTAGTCCATTTGCCAGTACACATTTGCTCGCTGCAATATATCTTCTGGAGAAATGCTCATTTTTAAATAACATGAATACATTCTTTTTCTTTTCTTTTTTTTCTTCTTTTTTTTTCCTTTCTTGTCTGAAATCACTGATTCACTTTTAAATATTACTGGCACCACAGGAAGTAATAGAGACTGATGAGATGTGGATGTGCCTGACAAAATTGGCTGTACTTATGACTTAGGAAGAATAGAGATATAAAGATGTTATACTAATACTAAATATTAGCATAATCATCTGTTTCTCTTCCCATATTTATACCTAAAGATATCTGCATAAATCAATACACTCTCAGAAGGTATTGAAATGCCACTAGAATGAGCAGCATGCTAGGCTATCTCAAGCTTTAAAACTGTTAGACAGTTCTCACAATGTGTGAGAAACTTGAGAAGAGACCCACAAGTAAAATCCTCAATAAAATACAACTGCATCCACATGAGATATGAAGGCACTTACTTTCTTTTACTGTATGTCATACATAGTTACTGAGGATTCAGTCTTGGAGGTAGTAAGTGCTTTGTCTGAAGAGAAGCATATTCATATGAACCTTTTGAGCTGTGCTAGAGTAAAAATAGTACAAACATTGTATTAGCTGTTTTTGTGGGAAAAGAACCACCTACCAATAATGCCATATTGTAGTAGTAATAAAATAGGACTGAAAGGCAATGAGGTTCATAGAGATGGAGAATATTTTCCATATGTGGGGAGACTAAATTGAATGCACCTCTTCATCTTGGAAAGGACAACTTAGAGGAATATGACAGTTGCATAAATTTATGAATAGTGTGGAGAACAGGGAAGACTTGTTGGATTTCTTGCAGTACAGGAACTTAGGAGGACACATACAAAATAAAGTTATCAGTAGTGAGTTTAAAATAAACAGAAGGAAATACTTTTCCGTATTGTTGCATAACTGCAGTGTGAGGTCATTTCCACTAGATGCTGTGGATGCCAAAAATACAAATGGATTTAAACAGGGTTTAGAGAAATTCATAGGAATACATCCATAAGTAACCCAGATGCAATGTCCGGCTCAGGAAACATTTAAACTGATCGCTGCTGGAGCTGAGAGGGTAGACCAAGAATCAGATACTTTATACATGTCTTGTTTTTTCCACTTTTTCCTGTATATTCAGTATGGGCCAGACGCTCTCAAATTCATCCCACCATAGAAGGGGGAAGGGTCATGACCAGGAAAAATGAAAGACACTGTCTTGTAACTGGAGATATTTTGAGATGGACTTTGAATGTTTACAGAATCTATGGAAAATACAATATGCACATAGAACAGAACTTTGAAATTTCTCTAGCTCAATAGAAAAGCTGAGTTTTGCCCAGTTCTGCTCCATAATTTTCCCTTAGCACTGCCATGGGAGCAGTCTTGCTGCCCTCCATAGCCTGATGGCCAAGATGCTCAGGGTCCCTGAAGGTAGGGGCACAATGAGGGTCAGTGTCCTCCAGTGGGTACAGCTGCAAGACAGTTCCAGTATCCCAGAAAGGCAATGTGAGCAAAGTCCATATGAAGAAGAATGCGATTTCATGAAAAGAAGCAATGGGATCAATTACTTCTAACATTAACCATGGAAACTAATGTGACTAGTTCAAGCACTCAGTTACTACCTACAGTGAATCATTTGGCTCCTTGTGTACTTGATAGAGAGACAGAAGTGCTAAGGACAGAGTTGTTTCATTCTTTCTTTCTCCCTTGATTACAGACAGTTCATAAATAATTAGTTTACAAAGTGAATCACAACATTTTATATAGCTAAAGTTAGGGTGAATGTGACCCATAAGGTCCAATTTCCCAAGTGAACTCCCTTGTCAATACAAGGGGATTTTTATCACTGAATTCTGTGACAAATCCCAGAGCTGAGTCTCCCTAAACATTTTGAAATCTCATTTTGTTTTCTCCTAAATGTGATTTTCTTTCAGAAGTAAATTATGCTTTAGTCAAAGATAGTGGATTTCCAGCCCCAAAGCCTTTATTAATTGATGAACTAGATATAAAATAAACAGTAGCAATTTAATTCTTATCCAATTATTGCTTTTTCAGGGTCTTGTTGTGTACAGGCCATCATCATCCTAATAGCTGCTTGGTCAGTGTGCTACATCCCTGCATTTGCATATAAGCTGAGGCTGACAATAAAGTTTCCAGTTAGTGCCAAGTGAGTTGGTGTTCTTGTAATCTTAAACACTTCTCTAGCGATCTGAGACCACGCATCTCATTTCATGTGGGATATTGAACAATTAACGTCTTTCAGTCACTTCACCACCAGGACTGAATATGAAGTGGCAACTGAGAGTCTCACCATGAGCAAGTCATGGTCTACTCAGCCCCCCTGTATATGCATTTTTTACATAACTGAATGTAATTATAACTGAGGATTTTGCATGAGAAGAAACTATTTAGTGTTCTACAACATGCCTCAATTACGAATCTGATACTGAGTGGAGTATTTCACTCTTGAAACCATACTTTATTCTCAATATATACATAATATTAGACAGTATTTAAAATTGGGATTTTGAAGCAATAAATTGGAAAGGCTACTGAAATTTGCAAAGGCTACTGAAAATTATTGTTTAGTTTGAGAACAGAGAACAGGTCAAATCTCAGTTTACACAGTATTCAAATATAGGAGTTGATCGCATAGATTCATTCACCACAGGAAGGATAACAGTGCTTTCAGTCTCTATGCATATATTTTCTATATAGTGGTGCCAGGCTAAGCCTGAAAGGCTTTCCAGAAATCTGGAAGCAGTTTTTCAAAAATCTCAAATAATACCTATTGCCATTTTATGAACTCCAGAAGGTAAACAAAATTATATATATCTATGGAAAAGCTAGCTGGACTAGAAAAGTCTGTCCCCCTTTGCTACCTCACCACCTCCTCTGATTACAAGATACTGCTAGAGTGCAGACCACTGGCATTTTTAATTACCTCTTGGTTTTGGTCTTGTGGCAAGAAAGGAAGCAGATAGGGGAATGCTTATCTGTTGAGTGTATGACTCTTACAGGCTCAAATGCAGCATATCCTGAAGAAATCTTGTTCTCTTCCACTGTTTCTATATTTTATAGCTGATACACTTAAAAAATAATATATATTCACATATTATATAATTCTTTTACATAACTTTGTTGTCATTAGCTTTCAGAATCATCTATAATGGAGACACTGAGGCACTGGCTTGGGATGTGACTTTCTCAAGATCCCACAGTGATCGTTGGCCTAAACCAAAGATGGAATTCCCTCTCAGAAGCAGTGCTGTCTTCTCCCGACTCCCAACTTCTTTCTTCTTGTCTTCAAACTGTTGTTTCTTATTCTAAGACACATAGCACACTTATTTGTTCTATATCTTTTGAATCCTGGTTTAGAGTTGTTTGTCTCACAAAGAAGGTGCTGGTAATTTTCATCATATTATTTCAAAGGCAAAGAATAATAGACTCTATTTTCTTCTGTAGTTGGCTGAAGTCTCACAATCAAACATTGCTTCCTTCAGCTTTTGAAGGAAAATTAAAAGAAGCTCTTGCCCTGCAGTTATTGGCAGCTGCTGCAGTGGTTAATTATCCATATTTCAGGCTCAGATTTACTGTACAGCTTAATCAGCATTTCTCTAGGCTTGTGTAATCTAGGAATGGTTTTATGAAGCATGACAAAAGTGTACATACAGGGTCACACAAAACTGCTGTGGATGAATATACCATTTTAATGTCACTATGACCATTCTAAAGCTCTGCGGGAAAACAGAAATGTCTGTTTTCTGCTGTAGAAAAGACACAGATTCTTTCAAACTTGCTGTTTTAATTTAGCCTGGAATGGCACCGAGGTGAGTCTGTACTGGCAAACAAGTTGCCTCTCAGGTTTGCTTGGGGGGGGGGGGGTTCTGGGCTCTGATGGCATCCTCACTGTGTGTTGTCTTTGTTAGTTCACTTTGGTTCTCTTTGGAGCGTGAACAGAATACTTTTTCTATGATAAAACCGGCATATGGTTGCAGCAACGGTTTGGTCCAGATGCTGTTTCTGATGGGTAGCGCGTACCACCTATGCATCAGGTTTGCTCGCTCACATGTTTTCACCCCTCTTCCAGCACATCTGTATTCCTGCAGGACCACAACATACCTGTGGTCACCCTCACAAGTTCTCTAGCCCCATCCCAGAACATGTATGATGTTATCACAGTATATAAAAATTACTCTTGTTAATTATGGCACAGCACTTGCATTACTGCAGGCATTTCAAAATTAAATATAAGAAAACAAATTAGTAATTCTGTCTCAGGGCTATAGATTTACTTCTCTGTTAGTAAATGAAATAACACAGGGATAAGATCAAGCGTTGCACCAACAGTGAGGGAATGAGTCTGGGTTTTGAACCTTGATCATCTTGAGCGTTAAAGTAGTAGAACAGTCACCTGCACGGTTATCGTTTAGGCCTTCTAGTGCTCTCCTAAACTACTGTTAAGCAAAGTTCGGACACACATCCAGGCTGTGCTCCCAATATGAGGTCTGGATGCTGCCACACTCTTTTACAGCAGAAAAGATTTGAAGTTAAGAATGTAGCCAGCCCTGAGGGCCAGGGAATGGGCTTTGGGATGGTTTAGGTTACTGGACTGTATCTAGAGGTGCAATGTGAGATGCATGGTCAAATGGCTGGTCTGATCCAGGGAGGCCACACGGACACAAGCCACACTGAGCCACCAGGCACTGGCGCCAGCCATCACTATGTGGAGAAAATGGCTTTAGCAGCATAGATAGAACCTAAGGTGTCCAGGGTGTTTAGGCGTATCCTCACAACAGGCTGGATGAGATTTTCAAGGAGAAATCTTGGACGTGTCGTATGCATTATTGTGAATTGGGTGTTTCACATGCTCACTCTGAGGACCGGCTTGGCAGTTTGTGCAGCCTCTGTTTATCCTGCCTGCGCTTTGCAAGGCTCAGGCAGGTTCCAGCAGGAGCTGCTGACATTGCCTGCAGCAGGGGAAGGTGAGGTCTGCGGGCAGGCTGAAAGGAAGGCTGCGGTGAGACCTACTGCAGCAGTGAGACCTACTGCGGTGCTGAGGTGCACAGCACGAGTTACAGCTGTGGGATTCGTGCAGGGCTCACATGGCCGCGGGTCTGGAGAAAGAGACCCTCTCCCAGGCTCCCTGGGGAGTGTTAATAGCTCTATATCCCCAGACTAAATGGCATGGGTCAGCATCCTGTGAAGGTAAAACCCTCCCTAAACATACCTGACACAAACAAGAAGGCCTTGCTTGCACGGGGACTGCAGTCATGAGGCAAGTTGCTCAAGGTATTTTACTTGTACATGAAAAAACACCAACCCAAAGCTGTGGCAATTGCAATTTGTGTGCTCATTTTCACCCAAGCAAAGTTGGAAATGGGCTTGTATAGGTTTTGGTTTAGTATCAGAAGCCTGACATCATATACATATGATGTCCCATAACTTCCCTTGAGGTATATAATTACAGAGTTTGGGGATCAGATTTCCTTTTCAAAAAATGTCAAAGTTTTAATGTTTCCCACAGAACAGGAATTCATTTTTGTTAAATCAGTAATGCAGTTTTCTCTCATTAGGTCAAAATGTTGTGTTTCATAATTTCAATTAAACTAATTTTCGCATATTAGGTAAGATACACTGACTTTAACAATTAGCTATGATATGCAATTCACAATGAAAAGGAAACAAATAAAAAGTTGAGATTAAATATAAAAAGGTTTCAATCCATTTTTAACAAGAGCTGCATGTTGTTATTTATTTTTCTGGTTCTGATAAAACTGTAGTTTGACAGTAAATAATTCTCTTGAATATTTTTCCCGTTCTTATTACAAACATAATGAATTTGAAATGAACTAGTAGGAATATATGGCAAAGAAAACATTCAAATCTCCACAATGTCTCAACTCAATTGTTCTTTTTTAGATTTGTGGAGAGGAACAGTTCGATCCAGAATCGTGAAGCTTTATCTGGAGGTGAAATGAATTACCAGAGAGCAGCATATATATAACCACAGGACTGGAAGAAGACAGGAGCGACGACAGTTACTTTCCTTCCTGCTTGTTTAACTCAGAGCTCTACAGCAGGTACAGGATGTTCTGAGGTATTGCAAAAACTCATTAGTTCTCTATAAGGAAAGTTTGCCCTGGAGTTCACAGTTATTACCCTTGAAGCAAACGATGTGAGTTGAAATTCTATGCAGCGTCGGTGCAGCATGTTTCTGCATTTACTGTGTCACCTCAGCTGAACCCTTTTGGCTCTAAGAGCCTTGCTGCAGCCCGTCAGCAAAATTACAGGTTATGGTGAACAAATGCTTCAAGTTCTTGGGTAATTTCTGGATTAATCAATGGAAATTTTTACAGCTCTAGTATTTTTCTGCTGAAAGGATAATTATTTTTCCTATTTTGCCTTGAAGTGAACAAATGGATAACACAGACTCCAAGCCTAGAGTGTAAACACACTTATTTCTATAGCTTCATGTACTCAAAATTTTATTCAGTCGCATGAGTTCTGTCCATTGAATTCCCCAATCTCTTACTAAACCTGCAATTACTATTGGCACTGGACAGCAGGTAGTATGCTCTTTGATTGCGGGTGCAATATGCTGAGCAGCATTTATAACACTTTTTCCCCATAAGAATAATTTATTTGGATGGTAATTCCCCCATTTTATTCTGCTTACACATTTGTGCTAGAAATCTATGAAACCTGGATGTATATGATGTAATTATGGACACAAGAGGCAGAGGCATATGCAATGGACCAGATTTTGAGAGGCTTGTGCTTGGCTGTGAGAGCTGAGTTAAGTGGCTGCTGCTGGCTAGTGCTAAGCTCTTTATTAACTGTAAAGCACAAGGAGCACAAGACAGAGCTGGCTTCTCTTCATCTCTCCTTTGACTAGCCCTGTAGGGCGGAGCAGCTTGCCGAGGAAATGGTCCTCCTGAGTGGCACGCAACCGCTTCACTGTTCCTTCTGGGGCAGCCCGGCTTCACTTCGCCACAAACACAAGGCTGACCCCAGTGAGACCTGTATATGGCTCCTGTGTAAGCAGCCAGGTGCACTCCTCATAAGGAAACCAGATTAAAAAACACTCAGCCAAAACACTCCCACATGGCAGCCCACTTGTACCATTACAAAATTCAGAGCTAGACTGAGATTTAAAATGTCTCTATAGGAATTTTACTGTCTAAATGCTTACAACTTCCCTCTGTGAGGGAAGAATCCAGATAAGAAGTTCAGACTCAAATCCTTCATCACATTATAAACCAACATTTTGCATATAAACCAACTCTTTCAACAGTTTGGCGTCTTCATATTTAGTTCCCTTGCTAATGCCATTTTGCTATATGGATAACTCAAAAAAAGGAAATAGTTAGATGCTATTGTCTACCAGAGTAAAATCCAAATCTTATAGGATACAATTGATCAAAATCGAAGACTTCTAAACCTCATTATAAGGTGAACCCAGGTCAACTGCATGCATACAGTCTGTAACCTCCACTTGTAATTTAGTTCATAGCCTGAACAGGACTTGTCATTTTTCATTGGAAAGTAAGCTAATTGTGTTGTTTTGCATGTAATGGAAGAAGCCCAAATTTATGGCTTGAGATAGGAATACAGTCTACAGTTTTGTGAGGGTAATGTCAGGGGGAACATCTTGGGCTGTGTAGTGGACTCTAAGGTGATCTACAGTTCAGATCGCAGACTCTCACCTCAGAATGTGCTTGCTGCTTGAATTCAACTTTTATACTTCTAAATTATACAAGATAGAGTGAATCTTCAGGCAAAGTGTAATCTATTTAGCAATGACATGTAGACAGTTAAATGAGATCATTTGAAAGGCAGAGGATCTTACTTCAGTATTCCCACTCCTGAAAGAATTGTTGACACAGAGCGAAAACGTGCAGCAACATTGAACAGATTTCTCTTCTCTGTTGGCAGGTGAAGGCTACTTCACCAAATTTTCCTGTTTTGGCATGAGGCAGTGAAAGGGGCTCTTCGTCTCACCTTTGTGCAGTGGGGCCCTATCCTGAACTAAGCATTCCTTTTCTCCAAGAGGGGTATTTACTAACAGTTGTAGACTGGGGCTGTGTCTCAGAAATGTGGGCAATGAATCAAGAGGACTGAAAGTACTGCCAGTTTAGGAAATTATTAAGAGGAAGTATCAGCAGCTAATTTAATTGGTTATAGCCCTTTTGTCATTGTCAATACATAAATCTCACAGCAGGTCATAGCTGGTGCTAAACTCACAGGCAAAGGACACAGTGGAGCAGAGTCTGTGGTTTGATCCAATTGCCTTCTACTAAGAAGACAAATCCCAAAGTGAGGGAGCATCAATGAAGACTGAATGTCAGCTAGACTGGATTTTGTCTGAATTATTAAAATGAGCTGTCTGGTTGTTAGACAGAGGCTGTCACTGTGATGTTGTCATGACACCTAAGGTTTTGAAGTATACAACCACTATGCAGTGGCTTTTCTTGGTAAAAGTGGTTTATAATTCCATTGTTTCCACCCTTGTAATCTGCCTCTAGCAAAAGTGCTGTCAAAATGGAATCAGGTTGCAGTAGTGGATCTTTGCAGGTATAAGTGTTTTGATCACTGACCTTATTTTGATTCTTAGGATTGGACTGCTGCTGAAGACAATCAGAAAAATGTGAAACCTTCAAGTTTCAGGCTTCTTTGGTGTCCATGTTTCATGGATATGCAATACAACTGTTCTTACAGTGACCTGACACATCTACAACTTTGTTCAAAGTTTCGTGCCATAATGTTGGCAGGGAGACTAAACGGCATGAAGCATGATGGCAAAAGCTGCAATCCAAATAATCACATCTCCTGAGCATCCTCCAGCACTGACTCTGAAACTATCCCTATATCAGGTAATTTTCCTCCACAAAAGTAAAAACTGAGATGGTTGTTGTAATTTAGATTTGGAGGCTGTTGGATAGTTGTGACAAAGGCTCTAATTTGATCCAGACTAACAATTTGACATATGTGTGCTCTTTCCCATGTAATGACAAAAGCCACCAACTAAAGTTGTCCATCAGACTGAGCCAGTGAGGCAGCTCAGTTGTGTATTCAAAGTATGAAAGCAGAGTGGTGTTGAGCTCAACAGTTGGACTGGCAGCTGCCTTGTCCTATTTATGTATCAGTCTCTGATGATAGGAAGTAGTGGTAATGATGGGCCACAGACCTGATGACCTCCTGTTGTGGTTTAACCCCAGCCAGCAACTAAGCACCATGCAGCTGCTCGCTCACTTCCCTCCCATCCAGTAGGATGGGGGAGAAAATCGGTAAAAAGAAGGTAAGACTTGCGGGTTGAGATAAGAACAGTTTAATAGGACAAAAAGGAAGACAATAATAATGACAATAACAACAGTAATAAAATGACAATAATAATAACAAAAGAATTAGAATATAGGAAACAAGAGATGTACAGTGCAATTACTCACCACTTGCTGATCGATGCCCAGTTAGTTCCTAAGCAGTGATCTGTGCCCCCCCAGCCAACTCTTCCCAGTCTCTGTACTAGATGGGATGCCACATGGTATGGAATACCCCTTTGGTGAGTTTGGGTCAGGTGCCCTGGCTGTGTCCTGTGCCAACTTCTTTGCCCCTCCAGCCTTCTTGTTGGCTGGGCGTGAGAAGCTGAAAAATCCTTGACTTAGTCTAAACACTACCTAGCAACAACTGAAAACATCAGTGTGTTATCAACATTCTTCTCATACTGAACCCAAAACACAGCACTATACCAGCTACTAGGAAGAAAATTAACTCTATCCCAGATGAAACCAGGACACCTCCCTGGAAAGTAGAAAACTGTACTGTACATTTATTATCAACAAGGACAAAAATTTCTGTTCCATGACAGAGTTCTTCTAACTTTGCAACAAAATAAGATTACGCATCAAATTCCTTTCAATAATGCAAAACAGCCAAAGCCTCAGCTCACTGGCTTCTCTAGACAAACGGAGAAAGTCCAGGATGGTGCATACATAGAATCTGGTCCATGCTTTCCATCTTTGATGCCAATGATGTTGAGATAACCCCTTTTCCAGCTTCTGTTATTGTTATTACCTCATAAATCAATGCCTCAGTTACTTATGTCATTCCAGTAACCTCACCAGAACTTTGATTACATTTACATGACTTGGCAGCATACATCACGTCTATACAAAAATATCCCAGTCCTCATAGACAAACTGACATGGGCCCAGTACCACAGAAAGTTCCAAGTGTAGGGACCATATTTTACCAACGATTTTACACAACAAATGAAAAAACTCAAAGCTGGCTAATTACATAGTTTATGCTGAAAAATAATTTAAATGTAATAATATGGAATCAAATTAATTTTGAATGAATTTGCAGGCTCTTAACAGTTTCCATATTACAGGAACCACATAGAAGGTATAATGGAAAAGATCATATTATTCTTTGTACTTTATTCTAGTCAAAATTCTATATGAAATTAAAACAAAAGGAGTTTATGTTTTGTGAAATTTAATAGCAATGGTGTACAGTAACTTATTAAAATAGCAAGAGCAGCCACATGGTTCCAAATTATCATATGCAACTAATCATGCACAAGTTTTGAAAATCAATATAACTTTCATGTACTGTACTGGCAACAGTCAAATTACATGATGGAGATTTTTCTTGTTTTGAATTACAAAAACCTCTTTTGAGTTGTGTGCATGTTCATTTGCAAGTGGGAAGAGAGGTGAAAAACATGAGGTAGAAAGATATAGAAAAATTGTAATTTTGTGTTTTCCTGTACAGTGTGATGATCCTCAGAGCAGACCCAAGGAAGGAGACAATCCAAGTGCCACATCCTGGCATGGTGGCTTAGGAGGAGTCATAGTGTGATCTTTAGCCAGTCTCATTCTGACCTTGCTCTGTTAGCTCTTTAATTGAGGCATTATCTCAGGTTAACATAGGAGCTAATGGCTAAATCCAAATGTTATAGGACTGTCAAGGCTGTAAGGGCAGTTATTGCTTCCCTCTCAGCTTCATCCTGTATCCATAAAATACAGTTTGATAATCTGCTATTTCATTAAATAGCATGCATCTACATCAGTAGTGGGAAAAGAATTGTGATCCAGCCCCTCACAAGGGCTACCTTAACTAGTTAATGACTACACAGGGTTTATTTTTATAATGACCACCTTTTTTTTTTTTTTTTTTCCCCATTAACTTCTGTTTCCCACTAATCCCAGTCCGATCAGACTCTTGCAAATGGGAGAATGAGGAATATTTTTTTCAACCATGGACTTTTCCCAGACAACTTCAGAAAGAGATAAGCAGAAGTCTCAGTAACTTCCACATCAATACTGGGTGCTTCTCAACCTTTCTAGCTGAGATGCTCTGCAGTCTGTGTTTATTTAGAGACATTGTGTTTAAGTACAAATCCATGTCTCCTCCCTTGTTCCCCTCCCACCATAAAACAAAACAAAACAAAACTAAACTAAACTAAACTAAACTAAAAACAAAACAAAACAAAACCAATACATCCTGTGGAAGATCTAGGTCATCTCTTTTGTGCTTAGACAGTATATAAGGACATCACTCATGGGACCTGTTCCAGATGGGATTGAGCTCTTGCTGATCTCTATTCTGCCATACATTTCCTCATCACAAGGTGATGCCAGAATAACTCAAGTACCCAGCTCTATGTGCATCATAATGTTGCAGAGGAATTTCTTTGCCTGTGGGCTCTTCTACCTGATCCACTACTGCAGTGAGAACACAGCATTACAAAGGCTTATATCTGCTGTATATTTATTCTGGTTTTTTTTCCTTTATTGTTTATTCATGACAGTGACTCAGAAATTATGCAGTATTCTAATTATCACAATTGTGTCCAAAAGAAGCCTTTCTATTACCAGTACCTCGATTTCAGTATTTGGACCACAGGATAGCATTTAGCTGCAGCTGTTGAAATTGGCTGAATTTTTATAATACCAACTGCTGAAGCTATAGTATGGCTATGATAATCCTACCATTTATATTAGCAAAAAAGTAATTGAATACTAAAGCTGCTCAATTTGCATTACAAAATCATTTCAGTAAAATAATAGCAAGTATGAATCTTTATTCTTATGGCATCAAATAAAACTGTCCTTTTGTGCATAAGATTTATTTCAAAATAGAATTAACCATGAACAGTTCTACAGGGAATTCCTGCTCTTTTTTCACATGAGTTTTAAGCAGCTTTTTCTAAGGCAGTAATCAATATGGATGATATTACAATTCAGATGGGCAAAATAAACAAGTACAATTTCCTTTAATCACCTATGAATATGCATAAACAAAATATCTCCTCTGTGGTTTATATATCAGAGGCTTATTGCAAGTGTAGGAAAGCTTTGAAAAAAACCCAAAACAAATCGAGGAAAAGTCAATCAGCTGAGAATAGTCAATCAAAACCCACATCCTTCATACCAAGTAGATTAAGTGGCAAAATGATTTAGGTATCATGTAGGTATTCCATAAAGCCCACAAGATTTGTTGATTTTTTTCAACCTCAGTTAAGACAGCATCCTGGATAAGTGTTACAATAGTTCAGAACAAACAATGAAAACCAGAGAATAGCATGTTTATTTTCAAATATTTATAGAGTGATTTTGATAACTTTGGCAAAGGAAGAACAAATCCATCTTAATGGGTATTAAACAGCAAAGAAAACTGCACAAGAGACTCCTTGGTGTAAAGAGCTTAAAGAGTAATTGCAGGCACTGTACAATGAGCAAAAGGAAACAAGACACCTCAAACACGTGGGATAAGAAAGGCCAACAATTATGCTTTCAAGGTCACACAGTTAGCAAATGTTAACAGCTGCATGATGCCTCTACACATATTATTAAGGACAATCTGATTCTCCCTTGGACGTAGGTTTCCTTACTCTACCAGAGTAGCAAAAGAAGCTTTATTTGAAATAACGTTTAACTCCTGAATGGACTAAAGGTCCATTTACCCATCTGAGCAAATTACCATGTCAAGAATTTGCAGATCACCTGAGCTGCAGTATGTGTGCTCATCAAATACAGATTCATTCAACTTAACCTTGGGCAAATGGGAAGGCTGAAATAGAGCTATGCTACACCCCATTTGATAAGAAAATGCACAAATCATGAAGGGGCTATTCGGATGTCAAGAGGTAACTTGTAAAGAAAAAAATAATAGAGCCCATGTTCGAATCTTAAGATAATCTTGTAGGGAAGGTACAGGAGAAGCAGCAGTGGTAATAGTTTGGTGAAAAAGTTTATGAAGATAGTCTTTGTGTAAGGGAGAAGACTCCTAGATACAAGGAAATTGGTGTTATTTATGGAGCAGTGACTGCACACAGTAAAAGCTAAGGTGCTTAGGACACCTGGACATGCTGAATACAATCATGATAACTTCTCACTTAGGACAGGTAATAAAGAATAAAGAGAGGTAATAAAGGAATTCAGGGAGCTTAGTACTGGTCTCCATTGACTTCTTTGGGATTTATGAAGTTATCAACAACTACACAAAACCAATATAAATTATTGTCCAAAGAATCATAGTAGTATGTTTTATACATTTTTATACTAATATCAATTACCATTCAAGAATAAAGTGATGAGGAATCAGGCTTAGTGTTCATAAAAAGTTTGAGATCTTCAGATCAAAGGCACTGCAAAAGCCATATGTTTTGTAGTAAAAATAAGGTAAGGCTCAGGTTTTTTCCTTCTCTCCAGTGTTACTACCTGTAGGATAAAATCAGAGACAAAATGCTTGTCTGTGCCCTCTTTGATTTTTAAGAGCAACCCAACCCTGCTATCTCTTTTCAGCTGGTATTCACATATGAGCTGAAGAATAATAATTTTGTTTGGCATGTGTGATATTGTCCAGCTATTTTTACAAGAACGCTGAACGCAGCTGTATGTTTCAGTCTCATAATACACTTCTTGCTTGGTTACACGATACAGTTATTTCATACCCAATGCTGTTAAAAGCAACTGGGGTCACTAGCTTCCCATCTAACATTTCTGGCTCATGGAATTTTTCAAATTGATAAATAGGTTCAGTGTGGGTTCAACACAGTTTTTGAGCCTTGCTTTTTGCTGATACTTCTTAAAATTCCAGCTCCTTCTCCCCAGGCATTGCAGATTAGACATAAATAGACACCATTCTCATTCATGCCACTTGTGGTTATGATTGCCTTATGACTCCTGAACTGCTGGGAAAGTATACATTTTCCATAAACTTTTGTCTTCAGTATTTACCTGCTTGTCAATTCAACATTCATTCTTCTGATGCCAAGATATACTGTGTATAATTCTATTCAGATTCCAGCTTGCATTTTTCTTCTAGTGGTTCAGAAAATGTAAGTAAACAGAACCGTAACAGAACAGAATTTTTTTTCCCCCTTTTTGTGAACTTTGATTTTATTTTTCTACTTTTCTCTCCATTATGTATATACGTTACCATGTGAAACCTTCATCAGCTGCAAATGAGTACAACCCTGTTCAGCTGAATAAAAGATGTTAATTTACAGCAGCTGAGGGTATGGTCCCAAGGTTAGAATATAACATTGCTTTAGCATATGTTTTTCTCTAATGTGGTTCTGACTGCTTCATTACTCTACTAGTTTCCACTGCAAAGAATATATGCCTTGCTTTACTGTAGGAGAAGATAAATTATATGATTACATACTTATTGTCTTTGTCTAGAGTAGCACACCTGAGTTGATAAAGAGCATCCCCAAGGTAATAACCCCATGCCTGACAAGTAACAGGTGCACTGTGCAGATAGCTGAAATTCTTTGATCAAAATTAATAATTTAGCAAAACTGATTTCTCAACTTCCAGTCATATTACAATGAAGTTTTTCAGGGAGAAGTATTTTGTACTAATTTCTTGTGGCTACAATTTTATACCATCCTCCTTTGCCCTGCATTCTGTATCTCATGCACTATTTTCTTCATGAGTAATAGCACAGATCACCTTTGTCTGAACATTGTCATTCACAGAGTTCATTATTTCAATGTGATGTTCTGCCTTCTTTTGAATTTAATCTCTTTGAGTTGTGTTTCTGAAGGTATTCTCCCAGATCTGATCGCAAAGTCAGATCAGTCACACTGGTCTTAGACTGTTTTACTCTGATTATCTTTATGGAGGTGCTGGACATGTCCTGATTTAATCTTGCATATCTGAATGGTTCTGCTAAAATGTGCAAGCTGAACTTATCCCACTAAAGAGAATGCACTGTGTTCACATTTGGCTTTGACTTAAAATGTATCAGTACCTATTAACTGTGCTGGTAGCCAATATTACCTAAAACTTTCCAGCATGAAGAGTAGTTTTGTGATTCTTAAAACTCTGAAAAATGCTCATTATGTGGTAGAAACCTTGTATTCAGATTGAATACTTTAATGATTCCCACCTAAATCAGCTCTACTCTTTCTGAAAATACCTTGTCTTGCCCATCTAAAGATAACCTTACAGCTGCTTAATTGTGAAGCTCTACCACCTTAATGTGTGATTAGGTAGGGACTTTGAATCTGGGAGGGAGGAAGGACATGATCAACCTAATTTCAGAAATTTGCCTTCTGCCATGTCTTGAAAATTGCTTAGATATGACCAACTGGTCAGAATGTAAAAAATTACAGTTCACATACTTTCAGGAGTGAGAGCCTAAAACTTAGCTTAATTCCTTGAGGATATCATTACCACCGAAGTTGGGCACAGTAGGAAGGACTAGGAAGAGAGGTTAGGGAAGACAGAGATGAGTGTTAGAATAGTGGCAGATATGGGGGAAGGAGTATCATCAAGGGAATGGATGAAAAGCAGAGGGAAGCAGAGCGAACAAGCCTATCGCTGCTGGAATAAATGTCTTCCACAGGCCACGATGGTACTTCACATTCTTTTATTGTCTAGCAAGTGTCTGTAATATGTACAGGAAATGGAGGGTTATTTCCCCTATGGAGACTGGGGCACATACAAAGAACAGATGTCTGATGATTCTATGTGATTTTTTCCCCCAGAGGGCATCTGCTCTATTCAAACCTTGAGTCAAATTAATGCACTCACCAGATACCTACTGCAAATTATTTTTTGTCCTCATCACTGAGTTCACGAAGCTTCCCACGTAATTAACACTAATATTGTTAGGATACAGAGAACTGATGACGATTTCTTTCCTTATTACACTGCAATATCCAAGACCTTTCAATGCTGTGGAAAAAGAAAACAATTCCCTCCCTTCCCATCACCTCCCCCCAGCCTGAAATTTAGACTCACTCCAGAATAGACCAGAGACTATAATTTAGGGCAATCTCCCAGAGTGTGAAACATCGTATTTCAAGTTCCTTCTTTAAACCAAGATGAACAGGACTTGAACCTTTGTCTTTCACACTATTGCCTGAGCTTCAGAGTGTTACAGGTAAAATTCCTCACTAACTTTGACCAGTACAAGTTTCACTGAAACTGATGTGCTTCTGCGGAGGTGTTTCAATGTCACTGAACACCTAAAAAAAGCCATTACACTGGGAAACTGTTGCTGAGTTCTGCTTTGGAAAGCCACTGGAAATGACAGTGAAGGGAAGCAGAGAGTGTAAGTCACCTTTTATGTAGTTTGGAGGGTGATGGAACTTGAAGAAGGTGATAAAAAGATGATGCTTCTATCACTTTTCAGAAAGCAGTACAGGACAGGATTTCAGTTAAAGCTGTTTCTCATATTAAACTTAACATTCTCTTAGTTATTACTTTTGCAGTTTATTTTAGAACTACACAGAAGTCTCATTGTACAAGAACAGTATAAACAATGACCTAAAGAAAGTGCTTTCTAAGTTCAGACAAGACAGAATTATGTACAGGTTGTGATCAAGGGAACAAAACTAAGTTGTAGGGTAGGGCTGTCATGTCACATGGGGAAAAAAATATGGTTGCATAGGGGAGTAATCAGCCTTCAAACAAATTAATGACATCAATTTCCTTTACTGGACTTCTGTTCCTAGGCATTGCAGAACTTGCTATATAAAACCCAAATAGAATCAATATAAAGAAACAACAGGTGAATTTCCTCATATACTTGTTTCCATCTGCTGTTAATGATAGGTGTCTTATTACATATTCATATTCACTCTCCAGAATAGGGAAATGCCTTATTTTGCTTTCTTGATTTTGCTCTATTGATTTTCTCTAGAAAAATACATGTGGCAGTTATGAAGCACAGATTTTGACAACAAATGATCTGTAATTTTTCTTATCAAAGAGAAATACATGGAGAAATGAGCAGTAGGATGGATAGAAAACAGCTTATTCCTTAGAGAAAAAAAAGATCAAGAAAGGTATGGTGGTTTTTTCCATTTATTTAAAGTAATTAGGGTTGCAGAATTTTTTTGTGGCATTTTATTGTTTTTTTAATTATTAACTAGATCTCCAGCTACTGTTAAGTAAGATCACTCTTATCCAAATGATGCAGATTTAGATGACCTTAAAATCTTGTTTATTAACCTTATGTTTCTTCACAGGTCAAATTAATCTGCAACTCCTTCAGATTTAGGTTTCTTGGATCTTCAATCCATCACATTTAATGGAAATATGCTTCTCAGCCTAGGGCTTTTACACTGGTTTACAGGGAACAGACTTTCTATAGAAGACAGGCAGGCAAATGTATTGAGGAAAAAAACCCCTACTTTAAACTGTGCCATTGACTTGACATAAATCTGGTGTGTTCATGGAAGAATGGTAGACTAGATTTTACCCCCTGTTTATAGCTGTGAAAACGAGGAAGCTAGATCAGAACATACTCTAGAATTCTTTCAGATGCTTATGAAGTACAGATGGGTTGTGTATTTCCATAATTCACTGAAAAAAGATTATTTTTTTTTTAATGCAGTTGCCAGGGAACAAAATGATGAAATAAAACTAAACACATGATATCCCTTCATGCCATAAAACGTATTTCCTGCAATGTACCATATGGTCTACCTGCCACTGATGCAATTCTAAAATAAACAGCAGAGGTGTATGTGCGGTAAAACTGGGTTAGAACAAGCAGAACTTATCATCTACATTTCCAAAGGAAAGGATGGGAATTATTTCATCCATGCAGCAGCATTTCCCTGCTTCCTTGGGTTTTCAAGTTACTCTGAGTTACTCAGCCAGATATGCTTCTGATCTTAAAAGACAGTAACATCTACTTTGCAGCAAAGAAGAATTCATTAAATATATTTACTTTCTAAAAAATAGAATTCTTACTGATTCCCCCGGATTTCTGACAGGATAGTGAACAATTTTATCCAAAATCAACAGCTGAGCTTCCAAACTAGGCACTCATTTTATAAATCACCTTGCAAAGCTGGTAGTTACCTACAAACAGAAGTTGATTTATATGAAGGTACAGTGTGATCTTAAGTGCTGTTGCTCACCCTTCTTCTCACGGTGAAACACAGATGAAACTGAATAAAGAGTCTCTTACCCTATGTAAAAAGTTGCAAAGCTATTAAAGAAGAGCTGTTACAGAATAACTATCCTTGCGTGACACCATGTGTAGATAAGTTCTTCCCTTGTCATATATTGCCTGCTACCACTGAAAACCTTCATCAGTACTATGCTACTTTCATACTGCAAATATAGAATCATAGAATCATTTAGGTTGGAAAAGACCTTCAAGGTCATCGAGTCCAACCATCAACCATGCCCACTAAACCATGTCCTGAAGTACCCCGTCTACTCGCTTTTTGAATACCTCCAGGGATACTTCCCTGGGCAGCCTTTTCCAATACCTGACAACCCTTCCAGTAAAGAAATTTTTCCTAATATCTAACCTAAATCTCCCTTGCCGCAACTTGAGGCCATTTCCTCTCGTCCTATCTCTAGCCACCTGACAGAAGAGACCAGCACCCACCTCACTACAGCCTCCTTTCAGGTAGTTGTAGAGAGCGATAAGGTCTCCCCTCAGCCTCCTCTTTTCTAGACTAAACAGCCCTGGTTCCTTCAGCCGCTCCTCATAAGACTTGTGCTCCAGGCCCCTCACCGACTTGCCCTTCTCTGGACACACTCCAGCACCTCAACGTCTTTCCTATAGTGAGGGGCCCAAAACTGAACACAGGACTCAAGGTGCGGCCTCACCAGTGCTGAGAACAGGGGAACAACCACCTCCCTGCTCCTGCTGGCCACACTATTTCTGATACAGGCCAGGATGCCGTTGGCCTTTTTTGCTACGTGGGCACACTGCTGGCTCATATTCAGCCGGCTGTCGACCAGCACCCCCAGGTCTTTCTCTGCCGGGCAGCTTTCCAGCCACTCTTCCCCAAGCCTGTAGCGCTGCATGGGGTTGCCGTGACCGCAGTGCAGGACCCGGCACTTGGCCTTGTTGAACTTCATACGATTGGCCTCAGCCCATTGATCCAGCCTGTCCAGATCTCATTGTAGAGCCTCCCTACCCTCAAGCAGATCGACCCTGCGTCCCAACTTGGTGTCATCTGCAAACTTGCTGAGAGTGCACTCAAACCCCTCATCCAAATCATCGATAAAGATATTAAACAGAACGGGGCCCAACACCAAGCCCTGAGGAACACCACTTGTGACTTGCCACCAACTGGATTTCACCCCATTCACAACCACAACCCTCTGGGCTCGTTCGTCCAGCCAGTTTTTCACCCATCAAAGAGTACACTTGTCCAAGCCATGAGACGCCAGCTTCTCAAGGTATGTGCCATGAGAGACAGTGTCAAAGGCCTTGCTGAAGTCGAGGTAGATAACATCCACAGCCTTTCCCTCATCCACTAGGCGGGTCACCTGGTCATAGAAGGAGATCAGGTTGGTCAAGCAGGTCCTGCCTTTCGTAAACCCATGCTGACTGGGCCTGATCCCCTTCTTATCCTGGACTTGCCATGGGAGTGCTCTCAAGACAAACCATTCCAATATGACCCCCGCACCCCCGCATTGTATCTCAGAGACCACTGAATGAATATTTGACAAGGACTAGCTATTTGAAGATGACATCCCAAAGTGATCTCAGGATCACACTGGTATTGACCTTGGATTTTTCTTCTATTCTGATAATTATTGTAAAATAAAATCAGCCTTTTTTAGAATGCACAATAGACAACAAATGAAATTTACATACACTTACACATGTTTCTGAGTATTCATTATGAAAACATCTTTCATTTCATAGTTTTCTTCATGAAGAAGAAAGGGAAGGAGATGTACCTTCCCTTTGAGTTACCAAAAGGTTTTCCAAATTGTAGCTTGTGGAAGAAAGAAAATAGGAAAGCTTTCTGTAACCATTTTTCAGCTGTGACCTTACACTGCTTGAGACCTAAAATGTTACTGTTTGTTATACAGTAGCAAATGTTTTTGTCATTATTTTATTAAATTTCATACCAAAGGAAAGGAATAGTGCATCAATGCTTTATGTTTTCTTTAAGGGAAAAGCTAACCTGGGTCATGGAAGGCCAATGGGAATATATACTATAGGCACCATATTTATTCTACTTGCAAACACCAAGTGATTGAACATCTGTGAAGCCATATTTAAAGAAAAACTTTCCCAGATCATTTGATAGCTTTTACATCTGTAGCAATGTACTGTGGGTTATATTAATAACTCTGCCTAAGCTGCGCAAAAAGCATTTCTGTTAGGTCTCTTTCTATGGCTAACCTCTAAGAGAAAACTATTGTGAATTTTCAAAATGAGAATTATAATCCCAAGCTTAAAATCTCGTTTCTTTTTATGCTTCTAGAAAAGTCCAGATTTATGCACAAAATACTGTTTCAAGGTATCGGCTAGTTCAGACAACATTTAAAAAGAAGAGTTAGAAAAACACAACATCTTTGTTTAACTTCATTTTTGTAGAAGACCATATTTCTCAATTACTTAATAACTACGCAACACTGTCACAAAAGGCAGTAATGCCATGGATTGTTTGAGTGGAATATTTGGTACTGCAAGTGAAGGGTAAATCTCAGCAAATTCTTACTCCTTTTGAGGGAAGCTGCTGAACTTTGTTTGGCTGTGTTCCACATTTTGCATATTCCTTGCTGCATCCTCTGTGTGCTGTCATTTGAGACAGACTCCAGTGGGAGTTCAGAATGCACTGGGTGCTATAGTAAGATATAGAAAAGATTAGAACACTTTTTCCAATCTTAGGCAATAATGCTTCCATTGAGGTCATTGCAGAAGTTATTGTTTTATCCTGAGTAATTAAAATGTTTTGCTTAATGCACATAGTTGCTTACTGAAATAGAAGAATCTATTCCCTTTTCAGTGTGAAGAAGTTTCTATTTTAAATATATTGTACCAATTGTATTGCTTTTTGTTTTACATAGACACATGATTCTTTCTCACTTCTAATTTTCCAACTAATTAGGCAAAAAAAAGATGGGAATAAAAATGTAAAGAATAGATTCCCTCTGGGTGGTTCCATCCTGTATAGCTGGAGGGCAGGAGGGGGAATCCTAAAGAAATCATTACATCTGTATAGCGTTGGCAGCATAAAGGACTGCTTGAGTCACACTAGGCACTATGACTGCGTAGAACTTGAAAGCTCTTTTGCTTATTTTTAAACTCTACTCTGCACACCTGCTTATCATTGACACACAGGACAGCTTCTGCAGTGTCTGGACTACTTATTTTGCAGGTCATAAAGCTTTATAGAGAGATTTCGTCATCAAACTCAATGATCTGTGAAGGAGCTTGAACTTACCGTCTCATCCAGGCTTGATTTCAGGACTCATGCAACTGCTGTTGCCTTTCCTTATCTTTATCCTTCATTTTCCATTCATACTTTTCGATAAAAAAATCCTTACTAATATTTGCAATTTATTTCTAAAAAAAAGATGCATTACCTTCAGTTAAAGAAAGAAGAATGTCTTTACTCATTAATTTCTGGTAGATTGGCAAGGGTCTTTTTCTTGGAAACTAAAGAGCAGATGAATATAGCAGAGTGCATTCTACTCATGGAGCTCTCTTTCAGATGCCCATTGAAATCACTGTGTCTTCTGCCAAAGATAAAGTATGTTCTCCAAATTCTACCTCCTCTGCTCCTTAGTCTATCTTGAAGTATAAAATAATGTAATCCAAACATCCTTTTCCTCTAGAAAGTATTTTTTCTATTAGAGTTGAAATGTGGTTGGGCTAAAATACATGATGTTATCGCTGATTACTTGAATAGTTTCTACCTATTTTTTTCTATATATTATTGTCCATGAAGTTAATTTTTAAATTAGATTCAATATCCATAATTTTTCACGTGTAACTCAGTCATTCTTGTCTCCCTTTGCCAGCAACACAGAAATGCACCTAAGACATAGGATGTCCCCAAGGTTTCCATTGGTCAGAGTCCCTGTAAGTTTTGGTCAGCTTGCTTCCACCTTAAGTACTTAGATTAAATGTCTCAATTCAGGTAGGAAGAACTCTTGCCATAATGACAGAAAAATGCCATTCTGGATGTAAAGATTTTATTCCATCAGGATAAAAAATAATTGTGTTGATTGACTGCCTGGGAGGTCTACTACATTTTCCATATATTAGTAGATACAAAGGCCTCTTTCCCTGAATTTTATGAAAGTAGAATGCCTGTGCTTTTTTCTACAGCTTTGATGTAGAAATTGAGAAGAAAGTTAAGGATGATGTAATTGTGAAATGAAATGAACAATTATAGTAAAGCCCCTTGAAGTCAAAATGATATTTAAATAGAATTAATTTATAATTCAGTTGTTAGAAATGTCTCTTTGAGGGATTAACTTTTCATACATTACCAAAATCAAATGCAAAGAACTAGTTGTTCTGAACTAAGTATTAGTCAATTGATATTGTCCACTAAGTGGTACTATATTCTTGAACACACACAAAAATAAAAAGCCAAGGGTTTTTTTCCTTAGCAAACAATATTAGCAATAGTGCTACTTTTTCTTTCATATATATTTTCTACTGCATTAATGGTTGGTATTTCCTGTGATATAGGTGAGAATAAGATGCTATGTTAGATAATGCCAACAAAATGTACTTTTGCTATTATTTGAGGATCAAACAGAAGTTGCATTCTACTGCTTTGAAAATTATGCTTTTTTCAACTTATGGCACAATGAACACATTTGTTTTTCTTTTTTAAAGTAAAATTATTACATGTCAAATTATTACTTGCCCTTCTTTAATTAATTTTACATATCTCAGTAAATTGATCAAAAAATCTCTCACCTATCATTTAGGGTCACTGAGAACAAAGCTTATTTGTTTTTATTTTGTAATGTTTAGTGGAAAAGAGTTTTCTTCATGTCATAAACCAACCATAATAAATTAACATGAATTGGCAGGCTTCTTTCAGGCAATGCTAAGTCAATAGAGCAAATAAGCATTTATTTTAAATTTATCGCAGGCTCTGTGAAATAATAGGAATAGTGTTAGCTAAGTTAAAAACCAATGTGCCCTCTGGAGACTGTCTGAAACAATTTAATGAAATTTTGAGACTTCTGAGTATCATTCTGCCAGTGGGCCAGGTGTTTTACATGTCTGTCCCAAAGCACAATCTGTCATTGTCATCTTCATCAATACCATTGTACCTCCTGTTTGGCATCTGCACTATTTACAGATAAATATCAAGTCAAGCTTCTTCTCCTAAAAAATTGTAATTTAAATAGAACACACACTTAGCAAAACCATAAAAAGGGGATGGAATTAAGCCATATCGTGCTGGGGGCTGTCAGTATGGTGGAAAATGCTATCCTTTGGTTGAATCTAGACTTTCACACTTCACTAAATATTTACCACAGAGTAAGAGTTACTTTGCCAAAACTGCTCTTAGATCATCCAGACATCTCCCATAATTAGAAAACAGCTACCAGTACAACCTAGCTCACTCAGAACTAGGAGACTCAGAGCCTCCATAAAGTTATTATTGTTAGTTTATTTACTTGTAAGGCTATCAGGTACCTCCATGATAGATAGGGTCATTGCATGCATCCTGCCTGGACCCTCAGCAGTTATCAGTGCCAACAGTCAGCGTTCACAAAAGAATTGTGTGGCACTCACACCATTTGAATGTGTTTTCATCAAGTAATTTTTATAACTGGCCCCACTGGATATGATCTTCAGCACATGTCTGAAACAAGGATGAAATTTATATCTCACAGTCTGTTTCAAGTAAGATTTGATTATCACACAATTCTAAGTATAAATAGAAATACAATACAATGAAATTTACTGGAAATAAAATTAGGCCTTTCACAGCATTTTATCTGAAAACTTGGCCCACCAACTGCTATACATTGAAATGATATCACAGTTCATAAAAATTACAATAATTACATTTTTCCTGCAGGCCTCATGACCAAGTGCTATCTACTGTTGTCCTACTTCATGGCTACAGTGAACTGTGGTGGATTCTGGTCCTCATGATGCATTTCTCTTTTGCTACATTTCCTCCTTTGCTACAACTCACAAACTCCAGCTATGTTTTTGAGTCAAAGTCATCATTTCCAAGGAATTTTATGATGCATTTAATGCCACCAGTGGACTTAAATATGACTCTGGGACAGACATGGTAAACTTTCTTGAGATAGCTGCTGTTCTGAAAAGAACAGCAGAATCAAGAAATTTTTCTGGCAAGAAGTGAGATGCTTACTGTTTTTCAGATGACTAACAGGAGAGATGTGTGTTTTAAGAGCCATATATGGAGATTTATACCCCTAAATTTCCATCAAAGGTTTGCTTTAGGTTTTTTTAAAGCCTTCTATCAGCTTGGGTCTTAGTGCCCTGAATATTTATTTATTTACACCAAACAAGCATATCACATCAAACAATCTGGCCAGTGCCATCTACAACTAATCTCCAGTTGATTTTGCAGAAAGCTATTTCCAGTAGCTTTCCAGTATTTTTAGTCTGTATTACCAGTGATGGAATATGATTTGCAACTAATAATTCACTTCACTTTGGACTGTCAAATATAGACAAGTATAGGAAAACTTGATACAAAGAAAATGAACTAACAGCATCAATTTATATCAAAAGACTCAAGTTTTCCATCAGAAAATAGAAAATTAGATCCTAGATTTTTGCTTGACTGGTACATATTAATGAGATTTATGCATATAGTGAATACTGATAAAAATCCAGGAGGACTACATGAAGGGACTCTCTTCTGTCTTTGGTTTTTCTCATTTAGATTTGGTGCAGGGTTCTACTTAAACAGCAGCAGATGTTCAAAAATGGGAACCAAATCTGGGTCAAGCTATTTGGAATGCTCCAAACTCTACTTTCCCATTCTTGTGTTAACTCCTTTGTATCCACAGAAGGGTAAATCAGTTTCATTTGCTGATTTGATCTCACAGGTTTTCAACTTCAAAAGTCCCTGTGGTGTTGTGCAGCACAGAATGGCAATCTCTGATTTTTGTGATCTGTAAGTACACACAGTCTACAGGGTAATATTTCTCTACCACTTTTCAAACTGAAGTATAGAAGAGAAACAGAAATTTTAGAACGGAGACTATGTTAAAAACAGCCATTCTAGATAGAAGGGTAGAAAAGACACTGTTTCAATTCCACGTTGGATTGATAGCTCGGAACTGATTCACAGGTGCTCCACAGACCACAGTGCAGGCCAGACACTGGGGAACTGAATGGCCAGTTCCCACAGATAGCATAAGAAACATCTTGGTTTTGTAGCCTGCATGAAATCTCATGGTACATAAATGTGGGAGTGGGGGAGGGAGGGCAAGGTTTCCTTGGGAAGATGCAAGATGGTCTTTCATGGATTTTTGTGAACGTCTTGTCATATCTGCATAACAAAAGCTACTTGTGCTTTATAACTGATGAGCTAGCATGTTAAATGTGGGACTTCCAGCTTGACTGTGTAGAGATACACCACGGAGAGAGATGAGGTAGCTAGGAAATTATACATTCCTACATTAGAGGAAGACAAAGCTGCTAGACCAACATGTAAAATATGAAAGGATTTCCTAAACAAAGATTTTTTTCTGCTTGCAAACTAGTGTATTTGTAATGAAATTATTTTCATTGGAATAAAATGAAGTACTTAATTGTGTGAATACTGTAACAGTGTGTTAACACATTTGGCTCTACCTCAGCTCAGCAGTGACGTGGCAGAGTCAGGCTTGACTTCAAAAATGGGCTATACAGTCCTGCTCAGTGAGAGACAGGGGTCTAAAATACTTTATCCCTACTATAAAATATTTTATTATTTACCTAGTGGTAAACAATACCCTTACCTGCTTACGGGCATTCTGGCAGGGAGTTTTATTCTGATACAAGAGGAAAAGATCTGCTTTTTGCTTGATTAGTCTAGGAACTTTTTTTGGGGGTACTTTTCTTGTCCCTGGGCACTAACACATACAGCATATGGAGAAAATGTACCATATAATTATGACCCTCTTCTCATTCAAATAAGTTGGTTAAAGTTGAAGGGGGCGTCCTTCGAAGCTGGCCTGTGCCGAGTAGAAATTTGGGCTGGGGTAAAAATACAGCTTTAGTAAAGTAAGTTTTCTTTTGCCTGAAGACTTGCTGGAATACAATTTAATTTCAACACTACCTACACCACGCTTAGGAGTCCTTTTTAAGTGAAAGGCTACTGCTCGGTGTAATCACCCAATCAACCTTTGTAGGTCTCCTATGTTGACATTCTTACTGCCACATATACATATGAACAAGAAGATTATACTTTTTGACATCATTACCTGAGATCATGCCTGAAAAATGTGCAAGGACCAGGGCATCAGAAATTTTTCAGAGATTCTTCATAAAACCTCCTCTAAGAGGTAAAACTGGTAAAGAGCAAAGCAGTAACAGCAATACAAAACAGAGAAAGCAAAAAATATCAAAAGTCTGGAAATTGTAGTTTCTATCTCTAAAAGGTATTTCCTGTTCTAGAAGACCAGAAGCATAGCATGCAATGTAATTGCCATTATTAGACCCAGGCTTTATTCTTTTGCCTCTGCAAAACATCTGGCTATGTTATGATGTTTTTTCTCTGCAATGAATATGGCCCTATTACCTAGGGCCCTGGAAACCTTCCCTTGAAACTAGGTGTCTCAAATAGCATTATCACTTTGCAAAACCGTTGTGAGATGAGTTTTGCCCTAGATGTCTTAAAAGGTGTCCTGCAAAGAGAAGATAAAAAGGGGACATAGGACTCAAAATGGAGATGGAAAAATGCTGCTACACAAAGAAGGGATAGCAGTAACATGGTCACATCTGAAGTTTTATGTTAGTTTTGCTGACTGCTTTCTTTGGAATGATCTACTCGATCAAGAATGGGCCTGGTGATGTGGTGATATAGTAAAAGTAAGTATACTAAGTGTGGATGTGTTACAATCAGTGAAATGGAAAGGTTGCAATCCACATGTCAATGAGAAAAACTCAGTGAAAACAGGCTCTTGATGATCCTTTATTGCAGACACTGTAAATTACTTTAAAATATAGCAGGGTGCTGACATAACCATTTTATGTCCTCTCAAAAAGCCCTGAAAATTATTTAACAGCAATAACTTTCATATAACCAAAATATATTAATGTGTTGTGTTGTCTTTAGTTTATGCTGCTTTTCAAAACCACTTTCACATCATTTTTACCAGTAAAGACTATTGTTGACAAATTGCTGTCTGGTAAAATTTAAAAAAAGGAATAATATTCAGTAGGAATGAAATCCTAGGTCATCTGAAGTGACAGACAACACTGTCATTGATTTAACAGAACCCAATCCTGAAAACCTAAATATGCCATAAAAGCATTTTTCTTTTCACAGCATACATGACAGTTTCAGCAATCAGTACCTGTACATTAAGATTCAAGGTGTAATTCACATACCTGTTTTTGCCTATTTGGGGAAAAAACAATTCGGGCAGAAGGGACTTGTTTCCATGAGATAATTTCATCATATTTATCAGCAAGGAAGATCTTGTTTTTCAGACACATAGACATAATCCACTGAGGCCACCTTCTATTAGGCACCTGAGAGCTGAAGCACTGTTTATGGGTGAAATTTTGTGGATCACCTTTCATGGATCACCTTTCAGAAAAAAGAATTGGTTGAGTAATAAGGGCCATGTTAACATTTCCCTTGCAGAGTAAGGACACTCTTTATGTAGCCAAGATTGCCAGAGAACTTTTACTTAAATTTGTTTGTCTAAAAGTTAAGTGTCAAGCCTTAGCCACTTGGTTACTTCTATAGCCAATGAGGGAGAGACTTCCAGTGGGTGAGTTGGCCAGCTGCAAGAGGTGAGTGTAGTACTATCAGGAGACAAGATTCATCAGCATGAACCTCACTATGGAGATGTCTCTTCCTCTCCATGGACTAAATGTAACCTGGATGCTTACATTTTAGATGGCTAACTTTAGATGAGAAAGAGCCACTGGTGCTAAAAAAGGGCCAGTGAGGTGAGTTATTAGCAGAATTGTGATGGATCTTGGCAAGGACATGATGGCGCAAGACAATGTTAAGTTGTCTCCTATAAATTGATGGGAAACCTGTTTCGCTGAGCATAGGACTGCATGAGACTAAACAGATGTGCAGGAAGCTTGCTGACCTAAAAAGCTGTTTTGGCACCTTGCTCCAAATATTTCACAGAAATAGGCTGTTTATGGAAGGATGTTGGTCAAAGAGCTTTGTGAACAGTGGTTCATTTTGGTGGTTGAACTGAAAAATAAAACTGAGAGTGAGCAGTCAAAGTGAGATGTTCATACCTCTTTAGTAAGTCAAAAAGTTAATTTGAACATAAACTATCTTCTTTTTTTTTTTGAGCCAAATTATAAGTTTTGTTTTACTTTCAAAGCTTAAACTGCTTTTAAATAGTTAGATTTAAAAGGCCAGGGTTCACAAGATCAAAGAGTAGATGAAATTTCTGTTAAACTGTAAAGTTATGGTATTTACCCAGGAATACCCGCCCCCACTGCCTTGGAGTCCTGTTTAACCTCTTTCTAATTCATTCACTGGGCTTCAATCTGGATCTCAGGCTTTGGCAATAACTTCACTAATTCACTACCTTAGTGACTGTTCAAAACTCAGGCTCTCAGTCTTCTATTTGATGCTTTCTGTTTGGCATCAAGATTTATGTATAACCAAATCTTAGGGTAGTATTTGTATCTCTTTCTCCAAATGATGATATAACCACTGATCTGTAAACTCTTTTTCTATTCTGATGAACACTGAATTACTTAAGGAGGACAGAGGCCCATTCCAATGTACACTATAGTATAGAGGTTAGGGCATTCATCTGAAAGGGAGATGTCAGCTCCAAATTCAAATCCATGATCTAAATCAGGAGGCAGCCTTGTTCAATGAATGAATTCAATTCTTTCACATCACTGAGAAGTGCCCTGCACTATGCAAATGCCTCAACTTGTTTTTCCTAGCTTTAGTCCCTTTTGGGCAGTCTGGAGGAAAAAGAAGGTACTTTCAAGAACACTGTAATGAATGTTCTGACCTTGTAGATATTTGTGTTGGTTCTGTGTGTGTTTGTGACAGTATGGTCAACACCTTTCACAAAACTCAAACGAGTTTTACCAATATGTTTACAGACTTCAAATCACCTTTCCTTTTTGCAGAGAAAATTTGCACAGCTTTTGTTGGTGGGTCTCAATGGTCAGCACTTCCCAAAAGGAGGGTCTGGGAGGTGCCCACACAGAGAATCTTCTGCAAAATAACAAGCTGTTGGCATCCATCAGGAGGCTCGGTATTTTACCTGTGTATTAATAACTATGTATAAATATGTGCTTGAGGCTAAACATTAGGAGATTCCATTCACAGGCAACAAGAAGGGGGCAGAAGTGCCAGTAGACATAGAACTATAACAAGATCAAAAGAGCAGATTAACTACATTAGGCCTGCTTGTAGAAAATATTTCCCTGGTGAAAACCTATATTGGGTCTTTGGGACATTTTAAAAGAAAGACTTTTCTATTGCCTTTTAACAAAGGCAATATACACTTAAACATATAGATATTAAACACCAATTAAACAGAGTCTTTTGCCAAAATAACAGATTTAGATTCTTCATATCTATCAAACAATCAAAACAGTAGCATTATAGTCCATAGCATACTACATATAGTATATGATAAAAAAGAAACCATGTACATTTCAGAGGTCAATCCTACAATAAAGTCTGTTCCACTGTGCTCATATAACCCTTCATGTGTTGAACCAGACATAAATGACATCATAGATATTTTTCCACAGTAAACTGCTTGCATAATCTCTTCTGCTTGTAAATCTATGCCACTTTTTGTGACTTTGAACAAATGAAAATTAAAGGACTTGCACAGACGATTTTACTGCTCTACTACTCATAGACATCACATTACCTTATAATTTCATGCTGACAGCTTTAGCAAAATCTTTGTTGGTTAATTTGAATGTAATCCTTTCAGGTAGTGGACATCCAACCAGCATTTCTGAAGGTAATTAGTGAATCAAATAGAATGCTAATGGAAACAGGTAATTACTTGAGAGCCCATGGGTAATAGTGGGAGGTAATTATTTCAATATCTGCATGCTCTTACTCAAATTGTAGATGGATTACCACAGCCTTGCTCTAGGAAAGCCTGCAGTGTCACTACTTCATTTTTAAAAGGATGGGAGAGATTCCTTGCTTAAGCAGGGGTGCATTTCACACCATAAAAGGAAGCACAGTCACATAAACACTTTAATTTGATAAGATAGTCTGTAATTTTGACAGGCCAAAGTAGTGCAGTGTAAGGAAAACACAGTGCTTCTTAAAAGCAGATTTTTACTCTGTACAAAGTTGATTAGAAAAATAAGATTCATTAAAACATGGATGGAAAACATCTGGTTATATGGCAGATGGTAATTCAGCTATCAACACATCCAACTGTTAAATGAATGGACTGATTTAATACAAAAAGTATGGCTTTCCCTCCTCTATTGCTCATTCATTTGCAGATTGTTGAAATAATTTTTTTTCATATTAAACTGAGCTCTTCAACAATTCAAAATGATTCAAGTCCTCCTCCTCCCCCTTGCCTCTGGCATACACCTTCTCTATTCTTTGTTTTAGCATTGCTGCTAAAACAAAGAAAAATGATTCATCCTTAATGAGGAAAAGTGGAAAATTTGTGTGTCCTTTCCAGGCATTATAACACATTGGGCCAAATTTTTGGCTGCTGTAACATTCATTTCTAGGGAGTTGAACTGACTTTATCTTGTTTCTCCTATACAGTGGAGAAGGATGTCCTGATTTACTTCCTGAATTCTTAGAATAATTTCATAATCAGAAGTATTACAGTAAAGATCTCTTTAGATGCTGTTGTCAGAAACAGTTTCCTAAAATGATTGCAATGAATCCCACCCTTAAAAGCAGTATAATAAAACAATTATGAGGCTTTTCACACAGTGCCTTTGATGATCTTGGAGGCTAGCAAAAACTGTCATTATACATGGACCAGAAGGCGTTTCTTGGCTCTTGACTATTCATTGCAGAAGGCTACGTTCTGCCTTGCATTATACTTGTGCAACATCATTGCAGTCAAAAAGGTTGCGAAACTGAGACCTGCAAATAGAATTTCAAATGTGTTTGCCCTGCATTTATATTGCCCAATTGCTGTGCACTAATTTTCCTGTTTTGTGAAGTTCCTAAATGTCTGTATGTGCTGTAAAGAAGGTTCTTTTAAATTCTTAGAATTGGACACTTTTGATTCTTTAATGAGTGTAGCAGTTTTGTTTTTGATCTTGCAATTATTAGGAAATAAGACTTCCAGTCTTGGAGTAGCAGGGAGAACCTCAGAGGGATGCTGACACTGAGTAAGTATGTGTCAAGTGGTTTGGGCTTGGCCCAAATTCTAAGAAAGGTGGAGAAGATGTTAAGTAGAGATTCCTTTGACAGGGACACTGTGTCAGGACCTTACGAAAGGACTCCTATAGGACATCTACTAGATGTTAGCTAACAGACCTAGATGTATTTCAAATAGAATAGTAGCTTATGCTATTGTTTATTACTATTAATGAGACCTATACAATATAATTAATTTATTGACTGTGATGTTAGTCTGGATGAATGAACATCACAAGCATACTAGGAACTAGGAGTCTAATAGAATAGAAACAGGAACTGATCAGCAGCAAATCTATATCATGGACTTAAGAAAGTAATGGAAAGAGTGAGAAATTATTGAAGTGAATCTTTTTTATAACTCCAAAAAGAAAAGAAAATGTAATAAATTAGAATTATAGAAATACAAATAAAGTGTAAGTATTATAAAAGTATATGTTAAAAAAATATAATGAAGTGCTTTCTTGGTCATATTGACAAAAAGAGAAGAAACAACAGAAGGCAAAGCTACTGTGAAGATAGCATCAAAATGAAATGTCCTAAAATATGGGATAAAAATGTATTTTGTTCTATTTTCAGTGAGTGATTTACTGTGCAGTTCATGTTCTTGTTTAGGACACAGACTCCCCTTTGACACACATAAGCAAGGGCTGCTATGGCTTTGGTGAGTACAGGAAGTGTCCCACCTCAGGAACTGACCCTTGGTCTTCTCCTTTGAATGCCCAATGTTTATACTGAGCACTTTGAGTAAATACATGATGTCTTCAACTTTAATTCCTAATGGCTTGAAAATGTATGTTAAACTGTGAATTTCACATAATCAAAAGTCTAGCCACAATAAACCATAGCAGAGAAATGACAATATCTTTTATTAAATTTACATGGCTCATATAACATAAAAGTCCAGTGGAATGAATGTATTGCTACTTGAACATGGGTTGTTTATGTTGTGTTAGCATAGCAATATCATTACATCCAACAAGGAATCCTTCACAGTTTCAAAAATCTCTCTTCTGGAAGTGGGCATCAAAAGAACCCAGCAAAATTATATCCATTAATCTATTGATCAGATTTCTCCACAACAAGTGTTTCATTATTTGTTCATTGAAGTCTGCACCAAACAAGCTTATCAATGAAAAATGCGTCTGTCTCGTTTAGGGATAAAAAGGTCTGGTATGCAAGCTGCTCTCAAGCTTTGTCAGGAATTTAGCATGTTAAATACCTGTTATAAAAATGTGTAGAATTCATGTACATATAGACATCCAGAAACAGCATCCACTTCTGTTTACATCAGGCTGGGTCGGAAACTTGTTGAATGCTGGATATATACTATCCAAGAGCCCAGTTCTGGAATGCTCTCCTATTAATGAATGGACTCGAGCATGATCACTGCTTTTAGCACATGTTCCTCTCCAAGCAAAAAAGCAAGGCATAAATTTGCCTGCAATAACAGTACTGGACAGGCTGTCTTAGTTCATCCCCAAAGCAGTTCAGAAACTGTTTTTCAGAACAGGGTTAGGTAGGTGGAAGTTTGGAACAAACTTACACAGTGGGTATAACTGTGTCTAAGTCAATGAACCTTTCAGGTAGAAAACTTTCATTCCTCTTCTGAAGTTTGCTCACATTCAGGGTACGCTTCTTTGGAACATTGTGTTTAAAAATAATTTCCCTTGAAGTGAATAAGTGACTTGTCAAGACAAATGTTTTGACCAGGAATTTGTATTTCCTGGCATGTTTCAGAGCTGCAATCAATGAGTGGGCACAGCTTGAAAAGCCAATCAATCTTTAAATAGTGAAGAGCCTGAAAAAAATTGCCATTGTATTGCTACTGTTGTAGAACAGTAGGTGTCTGTTTCCAGTTATAGTAAGAAAGGGGACAGATTGTTCAGCAGATCTTTATGAAATCAATAGATTCTGGGTTTTTTTCCTTTATTTTTGATATGATTTCATCCATTCATACAGGTAATGCTTAATAGTTTTCTGTTACTTTCGAAGTTATTCCCTTATTTTCATCTTTTGCAAATTGTCTTTTTTTCTGTAAATATTTTAAGAAGTCAATTCATACCAGTAAAACAAAATGTATTGTATAATATCTTTTCTGCTAACTGTTCTCCGATGTTTTTCTAAGAATTCGTGTTACTAATGTAGTTAGACTGCAGTATTAATAGAAGGTAACAAAATGGGCATTTTGAGGCAAAGGCTAAGTCATAAGTGAAGAATGCAAAATAAAGAGATCTGTAACAAATGCTAAAACTTAAAAGGCCACACTGCTGTAAAGGGCCCCAATGTTATTTTTTGAATTGAGGTGGCAAAGAAATGGTAGTGTTCAACTCAGTCCAGATATACACAGTACAGACATCTGAGATGGTGATCCAGATCTCTTCTGCATACAGTGAACAGAAAGAGAAATTTTCTGGCATGTAGCTGATCTCCTCTGTAGTATACCTTTAGTGTGAGATGAGATGCACTCTGCAATTTCCAGTTCTGCCCATTGGCCATACAGGCATTCTATGCACTTAGCTCAGATACAAATATCTTGACTGCATACATTTTGTCAAATGAAGTATATTGCAGGTTTTTGTTCAACACAAGTAAATGAAGGAAATACTGTTGAAAAGGATCTGTTTGGTGGAAAAGCACAGACTATTACAGTTTAGTGTTTCATGGCAAAACTTGAGGTTAATAGTTGATCTTTCTTCCACCTATGTGGCTCCGCTGTGACTTCAGAAAACATTGTTGAATAGATCTTGATTTATTATTAGGCCGATAAGATTATAGTATAACTATAAGCATGAGGAAAATACCATGCTCATTCAAGTTTAGAAGTTCATTATTTTGACTGAATAAATTAATCAGCTATTTTATTTTTCACATCATGGTTTCATTTGAAATATCCCCACTTCATTATTGTTTTGCAATATGGTTTTAAAATCACTCACTTTGAAATCCCTCACCCCAGACCCTATTAATCTCACCTGAATAAATCTGCTTACAACACAAAGACTGTTGAAATCAGTGGACAAATTCCAGTGAGTTGAATGGACACACTTGAAGGGAGCATAAGTCTTTTCATAATCAGTGTTACAAATTTTCAAGAGCTTATAACATTAAATCAAAACCAATCTTATGTGCGTAGGAAAAAACATATATACGCTATTCTGATAAGCTTCACATTTCAAGCCCATTCTATTCCATTTGGAAATGGTCCAAAAATATTGCTATAACTGAGAAAATTGAGTTTTTAATTTTCTTTTATTCAAAATTAGCTATTTTCCCAAGCTTTAAAAAAATCATAATTTCCTAGAAATTAGCACTGAGGAAATTAATCCTTTGAGGTGTATTATCCAAAGACATAAGTAAACAAAAAACCAGTTTATACGTGCTAATGGTATAATAAATGAATTACAAAACCAGACATGATGAACTGTAAATGTTGTATAATATTACAATGAATATAGAGTACAAAAAAAGCTATGAAATAATGGCAGACCATTGGGCAGATGAAATGAAACTAGCAAACACCCATACAGACATAGTCAGGACTGCAATTTGTCACTTTCTGGAAAAGTGATGAAAGGAAACACATAGTTTTTACCTCCACAGCCTCATGGCCTAAAAGTCCATGAAGAGAAGACTTGTGGGAACAGCCAGTATGTGGTGGAATAAATTAAGGAAAAAAGATAGCAATCCAAAAGAAATTAGCAACAGCAACTTCTGTCACGAATGTTTTATTGGAGCTGTTACTGCATTTCTCTGGAAGACAGAGGTAGAAGGTAGTGTAGTTAATTTTTCAGATTTGTAAAAAATATCTCCCATCTCAGAATATGTTTTGCACAAAAAAGCAACCATGCATGAACTTTCATGCATGAACACACATCTCCCCTGTTCTGGATATTTCTGTACTCCTACTTCTTGGGAAGAAGCACGAGAAAAGAGCATGCATTTGCTGTTTAGTGTTAAGTGACGACCTTAAGACCTATCTCTACAGCTTATTTCTGTAGGCAAAGTGTAGAAGGGGAAGAGTGAAACATAACAGTGTTTTGTCCCATGGGGAGGTTTGTCTTACCAGAGCTGAACTGTAGTCCAGCACAAGATCTATTTGTTCTGTCATGCATTTGCCCATGAGGAATAGAAGGGGAAGCCAAGAGACAGTTTGAGTGAGCAGGTAAATGAATCATTCCATGATTAGCAAAATAATTAAAAAAAAAAAGAAAAAAAGAGGGAAAGAAGGACCTTCTCTTTCAAAAAGAAAAAGAAAAAAAAAAAAAAAAGGCTCCAACCTATATATAGACCAGATTTACTGATTTGCAAAAAGTAAACGATAGTTTTTAAAGTTAAAATTGACCTGACTAAACATTCTTCTCAACTAGCTTTATTTTACAGGACATTTTAAACAATGCAAGAAAACAAAATAGTTGAATCTTCCAGATGAAAGACAGTCAGCAAGACTCTTCTGATTCTGCTAGATATTGATCGCTCTTGTCTAATGTACCAAAACCTGGTCATCACAGTAACGGCTGGAGGGAAGAACAGCAGCTGCCCTGAAAAGAACCAAACTGGAAGGCACATTGCCCAAGAGAGAGAAAAGGTCACCTGGAGCTGCCCAGCATGCTCCTAGGAACAGGCAGCCTGGCAAACAAAAAAACACAGGCTGAAACAGCCTGGAAAATCCTAGAGCAGGCCAAGGTTGCCTGGAAGGTCAAGGCAAGAGCTTACATCACTCTCAGGTTGCTGCCTTTGGTAAGGGGGGGAAGAGCTGATATGAATCCCCCAAGGGGTGACAAGGAAAGCAAAAACAATGTTTGATTTTGTGACGAGACTGAAAAAGAGCAGCTGAGTGACAGCCTAGTGATCAACAGGATGCTTGTTTGGCAAAGTTAAAGTAGTTTATCTGATTTAAAGACAGAGCAGGAAAAGGGGTCGAAAGGTTGTGACCAGGTACCAGTCAACTAAGAGTCTGTACTGGGATTACTAACTCTACAGTTATCTCAGAACCAAAAAGTCATACAACAACCATCTCATACTAATATTTTGTAGCCTTGCTACTTGCCCTTTGGGCAGTTAAACATATATTTACAAATTATATTTTCTAGATGATGGGCTTAAAAGAGACAGAGAAGAGAACCCAGTACATGATACACCTGCTTAAATAGAAGATCCTAAATGTGTCAGTCTTCCTCTTGTAAGGGTCTACTTTCTCTGTTTTACTAGGCAGGTGCTGTTCAACACCGTCAGAGGGAGACTGTCCACCAGCAGTTCTGCCCCACAGAATTTGCAGGACACATTTTCTGCCACAGCAAAACCAGTTGCTGTGCTCAATAACACATGCAGAGCTATGACTGCTGGGTTTGATATTCAGGGAAAAACTAAACCTCATCAGAGGTTCTCTGTCTCTTGAGAGACAGAGAAAACAATTAGGTCTGCTGAAGCTAAAACACACTTGAGTCATATTATTTCTCCTGCTGTAAATGTTATTAGTTGGTATTGATTCATTTCACTAGTAACCATGCAGCAAATCAAAGGCTTTAAAACCTTCTGCTTGGGTGGGAAGTTTGATATATACTGGTCTGTGCACTGGCTGTAAATGGGCCTGGTTTGTTATATCAGTGTAATTAAGTTAAAATGTCATGAAAATGAAATATGCTGGAAAATCCAGAAATATTTCCTTTCATAGGGTGAATAGCTTATTAGAAACAGGTTTCTGTAGAGAATAGCATGCATATAAACAAGTACTGTATATTAATCCATACTAAAATTTTCTTTTTACAGCAAACAAAAGCAGGGAGAGATTTTTGGAGATTGAAGTGTGACTGCCTCAGATGAGCAGCCCTTTCAAACCTCAGGTGGACCTGTTAAAGTAAACAAAAATGTATCAGGAACAAGGAATTAGGTGTGACTGAGAGGAACACAAGCAAGCCAGGGACAATTTAGGCTTATTTCCTTCTGTAGTCTCCAGACTCATATTCATATTTACATTATGCCGTATATTAATAATGTATAATAATATGTGCACTACATGGATTTGGTTTATGCTCTAACAGGAACAACACCATATGCAATGCAGAAGGACGAGCCCACAGTGAGGAAGGTGGGAATCCCCAGGGTGACCACCATGCCCTGGCACGGTACGTGCCTACTGGAGGGATGTGGTCAGGTACTCTTCTTCCTACCTAGCTATGCTGGTCCATCAGGGACTTTGGGCAGCCAGGAGAGTCCGGGAAGGGCACAGCACTGTTTGTTGCAAGGGTCAGTATGTTGTAGGCAGCCTAAGCACACTTCCATTTTAGGCCACTTGTAAGGAAAATACGGATGCCATAGTTTTGGAAATGTAAGGTTTCTTCTTAGATCAAACAGCTTAAATAAGATGTGGATGCAGCCAGTGAGACCGACACCCAATGCTTTGTCAAACTTCCCCATGGCTACATTCTTGTCCACATAGAAAGGGTCAGAGGAATTCAGGTGTTTTTAAGTTTATATTAAGTAGGGATTTTTCCATAGAGAAGCTGAAGGAAGTCTAATTCAGCTTTTTATCACTACTTTGGCAAACCCTGCCTGGGGACCACCCCAATTTTGGCCAGGTCGTGGCAGATGGTGGCTGCTAAATGGAGTGATGATGCTATAATTAATATAGAGGATTTGGCCTATTCTGTTACTGGCAACTCTTGTTCCAGCTTCTCTGAGAAGGCTGCCTACAAGTAGAGGCTTGGGATTAACTGTCATAAAAATTAGGTATGAAAATTAGGAGAGGAAATGTCATCTACTGCAGTGCTGCTAAACTACACTGAGTAAGGATGCATTACACTGTCTTGTATTTATACTGACAAGTTAACAAAAGCCTGCAGTTCAACTCAGTCAAGTTGGATTACAGGTACACATGTAAGCTACCTGATTCAAAAGATCTCCTGTCACTCATTCTAGCTCCAAATAGTGCAAGGATGTGTATGACAAACGCACCACTGGAGACTGATTTGTGTGTTGCAGATACGTGAATGTTCTGCATTCCTATTGACAAGCTTGAAATGCAACTTGCACATACTCTCCATATAAAGACAAGTGTAAATGGGATATGTTGGATTTTAGCTGTTGGATAGAGAGGTCCTGTTGTTATTGTGCAGCCATTATGTGCAGATACATTAATGTTGGGCTCTTTTGCTCCTTGCTAGACTGCCTGAATACAGAAATTCATCCAGATTTTAATGGAGTTCATGTCCAGAGATGGCCACAGCCACTGATGTTCGAAATGGCTGACTGCAGAGGAAAACATAGCACAAGGGTAGTCCTTGTTTATGTATTTCTAGGTCTTATAGCAAATACAACAGTAAAAATGTTTCACTTCTTGATTATAGACATAACTAAAACCAGTTTATTAGCCAGAATCATAGGTGTACAGGATTTATCAGAAATCTTTTCAAATTATTTCTTTTTTTGGCATGAATTAGAATGATTTAAATGCATTTCTTTTTGTTTCTGGTCCAAAAGGATCTTAAAAAAAGCACCATTTGAAATGAATGTATCCTGAGGGATTTTTTTTCTTTCCTACTCTTTTTATCCACCTGTTATTTTCTTCAACACTTATTTTATTTTGACAGTGTCTGCATCTTGCCCTTCCATCTAACTTTCCACTGCTGTGAAGAGTGTTTTGGAAAAAGAGGTTTTTGTTTTTTTCATTTTCTGACATAAGGACTAGGAAAAAAAAAATTGCCTGATGGAGCTATTACCTTCAAGTACTTTGCCAATCTGATGATAATGAAAGTTATTTCCTCCTGTAGTTAAAAATACACTTTTCAAAGTAATCATTTCACTCCTCCAGCCACTTCTGATGACTCATTGCCTCAAGGCAGGGATCCTCAGCATTGTTTATGAACTTCACAAGCAAAAGAATATTAAAAATATACCATTCTGTAAATCAATTGTTTCCCTGAGTGTGAAAAACAATTAAATCCAGATGGAGGTACAAATCTGAAACTGAAACAAACTAAATACAAAGACCAACATACTAAATAACAGCTTCATTTACTTGATTATTGAATTTTGAAGATGCTAGAAACCACCTGACATGGCAAATAAAGTGAAATAAGGGCAAATCACTGTTTTGGGAAACACCTGCATGCACAGCTTAGGCTGATAGCAGCTTTGCAACTTCTACTTAGCCTACTCTAAATCTCTTGGTTGTTATTACATCCATATAGTTCAGGTGTTAGGATATTTCTACCATTTCATGGATTTTAGCTCCTCCTGCGGAGCCTGCACTTTTGGTTAATCATCCCAACATCTTTTAAAGTGTTTAGTGGGTCTCAAAAGAGTTATAGTTATTAACAAATTAGGCCTATTGCCTTGTAAAGACACGTGTTCAGTAGGGTTCTTCTGAAAGACTACTGACACATCCCACTACTGCAGAAATAAATTCAGCACTTTCCCAGGAACCAAGAGACCTAACATTGAGGCAAGGGCACTCCAGGCTGACAGGCATCTAGAAAGCTAACTGCTATACTCACAGAGGTGGAAAACTGTGGTAAGCTGGTCAGAAGCAGGACATGTGGATGTTTACAAAAATAAATAAATTAAATAATCAAAACCTTCAGGTAGCAATGTCATCCCTGAGTGCTGAAACTTCCAGCAAAATCATTCAACGTAACTTAAGTATTACTTGACCATATAACAAACTCCTGAAGCAGCCTCTCTGATGGCAGCGTATCATACATTGTGTAGGAGGAGGTGCAACTTCTATTGTAACTGTGGTTTATTAACCTTCTGCTAAGGAAGTCCCTGAAAAAGTGATGTATTGCAGGGAAAGGAACAAGAATCTCTATAAAGCCCACTCTACTTCCACCACTGAAACAGAGATGCTTTGGTGCGTGAGGTCTGCTCTGCTGTTCTTTCACACTTCTAATCACTGAAACAGGCTGCTGTGATTGTGGAGGTGGTATGTTGGGTCTGTGTGAAGCAAATCAGCCAGCACACGTGTGGGCAGCCACCTTATTGTAGTTTAGAGAGGTTTTTCAGTGAGCTGGGAGGATGGGTCATTGGAAGAGCGGCAAAAGCAGCTTGCGGCTGTGTGGGAGCAGAGCTGGTGGCCCTGTGCATGCTCTGCCTGTGGATGGGAGAGCCGACGCTCCACTGGAAAGGAGCTCAAATGCCTAGAAATTCCAGTAAAACATCAAAGCTAAAAAGAGCAGGCTGACTCTTTGTCTGGAGTAAATCAGCAAGGATGTGTTGAATCCCTGGATTTACCTCAGCTGAGGATCTTGTCCTGTGCGCCCCTCCCTCTTCTCATACTGCTCTGTCAGCACTTTGGGGGATAACTGTTATCATCTTGATTTACCCACACTCTAGTGCTGGGGTGAGAGGTGGGAGAAGTTCGTATCCTAAGAATTTTTAATATTAACTCTTATGCATTTAGGGCTGTTCATATTTATATTTCATTCTGAATTAATTCATTGCCATAAAATTAAAGTTTCACGTATGATGAAGGTTTTCTTTTTTTTCAGCTGTTGTAGAATGGTTTAAAAAATAGCAGCTCAGCTGAAATCAAGAGAAAGACTTTAACATAAAACTATTACAGTGAGAAAACAGCTGCTGTGATCTTAGAAACCTGGAGCCTCTAAAACAATGTCACCTGAATTTGCAAGCTATTATGTACAACTTGCATGTATTTTCAGAAAACGTGCAAACTGACATGAAGGAAATCTTTTGTCCCTTCTGCTGAAATCAGTGCTTAACTTAAGAAAAATTAGTAACATTTTACCTGAAAGCACAGCATGTTCCTGGTTTGAAGTTAATTTAAATAAATGAGAGGCCATCCACTGCTGCAATTAATTAATTGTCAAGGCTTTCTTGTATCAGAGTTCATTTCTGAAGAGAGAGCAAAAGAAGTGAACCTTGCTTTGGAAACTTTAAAAGAAAAACATATTTCAAACCCTAAAAAAGCTTGTCTGTAATCCAGATGCACACTTTTAGTAAGATTTACTTTGACCAACTTCAAGCACCCAGAATCTCATAAGCCCACTCCTATGTTTACAGTCTAAAAGCAACATGTTGGTCTCTGCAGGATCAGGGCTTCTGTGTGTTGAAAGGACAAAAAATGGGTCTTGTGAGAGGGCTCTTTGCAACCTCCCAATTGTTCTGTGTGAATCTCATGTCACCATCCTGGTGTATTTCCTTCAGAACTAGAAAATTTCTGATAATCAGCCCAAGTTTAATAAGATATCACTATACGTAGCAAGGAAGAACAGCTCTCTCTGTACTTTAAGCCTTACCGTAGTGCTTCAAAAAGGCATACCAACCTGGCATTTCTTAATCTGAACTTGTTCCAGCTCATCTCCTCTGTTTCTTATTGCCATTCATATCCTTGTTTAAAATAGCAGAGTCTCCATCAATTTTTATTTCCCTGTCATCAATTATTCCTCTTAGCCTTGAGCCATATTAAACCAAAGCTTTCATACTTTCCATCCATTGTCATCTGTCTCATGCTCAGCTTTTACTTGTGCTTAAAGCGCTCTTAGCAAGAAAAAAGTCCACACTGTGTGATCAAAGTGTGGTTAGGATCCTACCCTTTATTCTGTTACTTTATGACTAAAATATAAGCATTAGAGGTAGACGAATAATTTGTAATGAAAAGTAAACAAGAGAAAATTGTTTGTGACTGTTGTGGTTTATCTGCAAAACTTTGCAAATGTATTATATTCAGGACATGCCATAAAGTAATACAATATGAGCTGTTACAAATTACAGAATGCATGTGTATTAAATACAATCAAAATTTAATGTGATATTAGGTCATCAAATTGTCAGTGTACTTTATACCCCTGAGCTGTTTATAAATAGGTAGCAGCATTGAAAGATTCATCATTTCAGGAGATTTATAAATAGGTATGTAATGTTTTTCCCTACATGAATAACACATTTTCAGTGTTATTTTCAGTGTTATATTACAGCTTGAAAATCATGTCATACTCATTACTGTACATTAAGCCACAGGACTTTGGCTTTTCTCTGAGTTAATTAGTGAGAAAAAAATAATAAAATACCATAGTACATTAGAGCTGGTAAAAAAGAAGAGGCAAGGAAATATACACAAAAAGAAAACTCATTTTCAGTTGTGTTAATGTATGCATTGAATTCCATATAGTAAGCACATGCACAAATATATTCATAGAGTTTATACTGCTAGCTTGGCTGTGATAGAAAACATTTTTTTTTTTTTTTTTTTTTTTTTTTTGTGGCCAAAATCTATTTGGCAATAATGCAGCTAAATATGTTAATTTTCCAAACTAATTTTTAGGCAGTGCCTTTTAAATTGTGTGTGGCTTAGAGTACATTCAGATTTTACACAAAGTCCTGTCCTGTTCTGTAGGAGTATGGTCCCTGGGCTGCTTCAGCAGTCTCACTTTCTCTTGCCTCCACAGGGAAGATAATCTACCCTTGATCCCGAAAGACCCCTGCACCTCTTACACACGTGCAGGACATCCTTTTCTGACCACCTGAATGCACTGAGGGAATGAAAATGGATTTAGTCCCTATTGTCCTGCTGTATGATAATGCTGATGAAAGTAAATAGCATGGCATAAAGGGGCTCGGCTCTTCTGGAAGGCCACAAAAAGTCACAGGCTGATACTCTGTCATTAAAACAAATGACAAATGTCACTGAGAGACATTTAGCTGCAAATATAAGACAGGAGATTACAGGAGCCTGGGTGGAGGAGGAGAACAGAGAGAAATGGCTCTTTCTTTCTAACAGCCTGTAGGACTCTATTAAATTAACATCCTCAGATTTCTGAAAAGTTCAGCATTTTCAGGACTGCAGTTGCTCTTAACGGAAGCAAATGCAAAGACACACTGAAGTAAGTCTCAGCTGTTTTACACCTTGGTTTGCTGGAGTTTTCTCTATAGATATCACAGCTCCATGGCATTGCTTGCAGGCTCTGGTTTTGCTTTGACAATAGAGTACATCTCATCTGAGAATCCAAATGTGACTTTCTTCTTGCTTAAGTGAGGATCTGCAATATCACAATGAGTCAGGCTACTGTTTTACAAGGGCGTTTTCCCACTGAGGTTGATTTGCTCTAATGGCTATTGATTCAACAAACTGTAACTTGGAAGAAAGGAGGAGCTGTGAATGGAGCTGGGCTGGAGGAATTAAATTACCCTAATGTAACTTTTAATGCACATACTAGCAATGCCCACTCCTTCCAGAAGGCCCTGAAAACAGCTCTGTCCCTAATTTCAGCCATTATCACAGGCAGTTGCATTGCTAATGCTGTGTATTGATAAAAGGATAAATGCTATTTTTGCTCTCGGTGTCAGCAGGGCTGGGTATCACATTAAAGGCATAGATCGCTGAAGTTCTGTCCTTGAAATAGTCATGGCTTTCAATTTCTTTCTCAGCATGTGTTTAAATATTCCCAAGAGCCCCAAACTGCCTCCAGTTGCTTCCTGTTTAAATAAAAGATGATTCCTCTTTTTATTCTGTGGAATCCATTCAAAGCAAAAGGTCATGCCCAAAGGGAGAAAGCAATTTCCCTATTCTTCATTTCAGAGCTCTAGGGATTTGTAATTTAAGTTTCCCAGAACAGTCTCATTTTTTTTTTAATTGATATTCTTTGTTAATTTTTTTTTTGGGGGGTGGGGGTGGGTGGGGAGTGGGTGGGTGGGTCATATTTGTGTAGTCCTAACCCAAAACCTTTACAGCATGTAGAGTTGTTAAAACCCTGGCATCTTAGAAATGCAGCATGCCTCAGATTAGGTAAAAGGATAATTAAAAGAACTTACTTCTTTTAACTTTGTTTCAGCTTATGCCTGACACCAGTGATTCTAAATGTACCTTTCTTTCCCACTTAATAAGGGGAGACCATGAAGTATTTCACAGGGGGGTATTAATGTTTAATAATAAGCATTTCCTCAGGGGTGATTACAAGGTTTTGCTTGTTCAGAAGATTTCACAACAATTTTGTCTTAAAATTGAGGTGATCTGGCCATTATACTGATGGGGGAAAACTATTCCAGCAGTCACCAATGATATTTGGAAAGAGATTTGTTTTCCTGATGATGTAATAAAGCATGCTGATTTTAAAAATCGGTTCTGTCTCTCTTTTTTTGTTGTGTGTTATGTCTTACATTGATGAAACTAGATTAATGAATAATAGAAGTAGGATAAAATCTTCAAGGGTAAGCTATGTGGACATAGCAAACATCAGCATAAATGGATCTAAGTCCATTAAGTGCTGTAGAAGTTCAAGCTCGGTAATCAAAACATAACATCTCAAAATTATTAGATTCAATTACTATAAATATTTTTGTTTTGTGAAGAATGGATGATAGATGGATCTCTTGTGATGTGGACAGCTGCTAGCATGAATTATGACATATAAATATTTATTTTTAATTTTATTCTATTATTCAGTAATGTTCAACTGTGTTAAAAAAAATCACAGTCAGGGAACCAGTATCTTTGGCTGGAACCTGGATTCTCTTTGTTTTCTTGCATTTTCCCTGCTTGTTAGTAAGGAGAAGGTGCTTTCTAAATTACTTAACAACACTGCCAAATCAACAAGTATGAAGGATGTCTTTTATATCTGTGATGTTAGTTTTCTTTTACTTTCTCTACAGCCTCTTTTCCCTACTCCTCCCTTCTCACACAAACTTTGTGTAGTTAGACCTCTGCAAATACCCTGCTTGGTAGGACGAGGAACATTGTTGGGGCTCCCTCTCACCTATTTGACTGCCTCTACTTGGCTTTGGGCATTGTCGCCAACCCTCCGGTCCCTCACATCTCCCTGACCTTCTTCCTCCAGCCACGCATGCTCCAGGCTGTACAATTACTTCTCCCCTTGCACCTACCCTTCCCAAAGGCTGCCCGGAGAAGTGTGAGACCAAAGTTCATATTCAGCCTCAGGCACTCGGGCCCCGCTTCTCACAACCTGCCTTGCAGTGGCCCCCAGCACAGTTTGCAGTCTGGACGCTCTCTGAAGTGGTGAACATTTTGTGCCTGCCCGGTGTTGCTGAGGTTTAACTTGGTTCTGCACGGACAATTGCGAACACAGCAGCCGCTCTCATTTGACGAAGGGAGGGACTGCAAAACGAACTGATCAAACTGTTTCAAAACAAGTCATTAAAAGCTGGGGTTGCAAGTTTACTTAAGTGAATGAACTTAATGAATATTTACAAATAAAAAATTGGTTTAGAACTGTCTAGATAAGCTCATGTATAATTCAATAATCAGAGACGAGAACCAAAGACCTGCAATCTACTTTCCTTAATGTAACATTAAGGGTATACATTTTTATAAGTAGGCCATCACCTATTCCTATCCCATCCAAGTCCAGACTGATTACCTCCTACATGTGCATTTATTATTCATAAGTACCTACTGAAAACTATGGATTAACCATTTTAAGAGCATGGTTCATTTGTGAACTTTCTGCCTAGATTTCCAAATTTCTTTTTTGTGATGGATAACACTGTGAGTGGATGACTGAATCATTTTAACAGTAAAGCTAATAATGGAGCATGAGACTATGATATAAACTTTCTTTATGAATAATCATGGAGGTTAAAAAAATAGTCATGGATGCTAAAAACCCTACAGCTTTTTGGCATACAAAATATATTACATACTTGAGAGGAGTCTTCGTGGGTAGCGAATAATGCGAGCACACAACCGTAGCAAACCAAACTGATAGTCTCTGTTCACGGAGGCATTGTGGATCAGGCTTCCTTGACTGTGTGTCTGATGCTGACTGAAGCTGTGTATGAGAAATTGTTCTATTAAGCTGAGTGAAATTTCACAGGGGTGCCATCATGGTTATATAATATTCTTAATCAGACTATGATTATTGCTGCTTGGCTTGAACAGATGAGGTCTGGGCGGGGGGAGGGTGTGTGTGAGAAAGATAACAGGAAGGCTGACAAGTGATAAAATATGCCAAAGAGTAAAAAGGGACTGTTGCTATTCCATCCAAGGTACTGGAAGTGATCTCTCCAGCAAATGGAAGAAGCCAAATGTTCAACTACTCTTTAAATTTTCAGTTAATTCATGTACAATTGTGTGCAATTACAAAGCCATTTGTACACCTAGAAGAGTATTCAAATGAATATGAAATATCTGCATATATACATTTAGAATCTGGTTTACAAACCTGAATAAGCTATCACCATGTGGAGGAACCTCTTTCCAACACTGACTCAACAAATGTATTCAGAAATGAAAATACGTAAGTCTGACCCATAAACCTCTGTACTCTTTCAATACTCAGATACTACTTAGGAGCAACCTGAGAGTAAATTGCCAGCCTGAGGAATAAACCAAACCAAATCAGATAGGACTCCTGGAAAACTCTGTCAAGGATGCACTGCCCTTTCTGAGTTTCTACCTTCTCTAATGAACAAATTGTTCAAAGATACAAACCAAGCTGTTGTAAAACTTCAGAGTAAAGAATGTGCAGCAGGTGGCAACATATGTGTCCAGTTAGTTCCAGCCAAAACAGTCTAATTTGCAGGAAAGGGTACAGAATTTCACTGTGACTCAGCTGAGGGGGCGATCCAAAGAGAAAAGAGGCTCTAGCTCAAGTGCTAGGCCTGCTGAAGAGAATAGTTATTAACTTAATGGCATTGCTAGGCTGTCCTGACATATTGGGTGTACAATAATTCACTATATACTCTAAATTTGGTCTGTCTGTTTGGGGCGTAGAGTTTTCTTTGGGATTTGTTCTCCTTCTGTTGCTACATTTCCAGAAACATTAAATTAAGAATATTTATATAGGTTACAGATTAGGGAAGAATAAATTAATTAGGCCAAAACCAAATAATGGAATCTCTGACCTTTCAGCCATTCTAATAAACAGAATTGAATATTTCATTTTTAAAAAAATATGTGCAGTCTTCCTCTAGCGGTGATTTAGTCACTGCTTGAACCAGTCAACACATTTCTAACTGCAATGTGATTATGTCTCATCTGAATTAATAATTTTGATGACGATATATCAAAAGCAATTGTTCTGACCAGCAACTAGTGGCATTTGCATGTTGAATAAAGAAAATAAGAAAGAACGAAGCAGCTGCACTTTGAAGGCAACAGTCAAAATAATGAACAACCTATTAGAATAGCAATGGAATGCTATTACTACCTGCTGGGTATGTGGCTGGATTTTAGTGGTTTCTCTTGAATTATGTCTTCAGAGTTACAAGAACTATCATAGTTATGAAAGTAATGTTTTTGGTTTATATCAAAACTAGCACACTGAGGCCTAATAGTTCTCTAAAGCTCATGTAGATAGGCCTGATTACTGAAACAACATAGTTCAAGCATGTGATTAAATTTTGTCAGATGGAATATAACTGAATTTTAAACGTATGCTTAATGCCAAAGAAGGATATTTTCCTACATCAGATCATCAACAACTACTGGAATGATTCAGGAAATTGTATTTTCTTCTGATAAAAATGTCCTAGTGAGGGAAGGAGAGAGGAAAGATGGGTGTGTGGCTACTGTTGAAAAGAGTTTGAATTTGAGGTTTTCTTTCTTTTGGGGAAGAATTATTTTGGGGAATCATTTCTGAGCAAATAGAACACTGATGGTCACTTTTCACCAAAATAAACCAAAGTGTACCTCCCATCTGAAACCAAGCCAAGCTAAACCAAGCCAAACTAGAAAGCAAACCAGAATTTCATAAATTAGAGATATTTCTTGGGAAGGTCTCAAATATCACAAAACTCTATTCTTCACAGAATTCACATTTTGATAGACAATTTCCCATAGGCATGTGTATTGAAAGAGCTTTTCATTCTGAGCACTTGACATCTCAGGTACATTGGCTGGCTGTAGTAATAATGGATAGTTCTTATACAAGCACTTTTAATCACTATCTGCCAAAAAGCTTCATGAAAGTGATCAGAATAGTTAATATTTTTTTCATCTGAAGTGCTAATAAACAAAGAGAACGAATTTACTGATTGGTAATAAAATCCAGGAATTTTAAGGGACTAAACTTCTCCATTTTTTTTTTTGTTAAAAACATGTTCAAGTAAACTAAACTGATGAATAAAAAATACAGACATCTTGAAACCATTCTGTTTTGCCAATTATGAAGTTATATTTAAAATTATATTCAAATGCTCTTAGGAGGACTAAGCCTCCACTGAAAAAAGTTCAGATGGAGGAAGACCCTTCTGATTACTTCAAGAAAACGTTGATAACAAAAAAATGTATCTTTTAGAACAATTGAAAACTAATTTTCCTTTCTGATTTTTCAGAAATCTGAAATTCTGCCAGTACACTGATACCAAAAGTTATTTGCAAAACTGTACCTGCATGTGAAGCAAAATGCTCCTGTAAGGAAGGTAATATGGCCATGTGTACTAGCATTTCTACTTTATAAAGTGAGCTTTGTCTGGGGTTTGGGTTTCTTTGGCCAGGGGAAAGGAAGAGCTAATTAATATTTATTTATGTATTTATAAATTTATTTATTTATATTAAAAAAAGTAACATTTAAGATGCACAGGCTCTACTTTAAACTAGTGCAGTCTCTTTTTTAATATTCCCAAAGAAAGAATATGAAGTGCACAGATTTAAGACATTTCATTTCCCTCCAGTGAGCACACATTAGCCCAATAGATTGTGGTTTTGAGATTGGTTATTTAAGCAATTATAAATAAAAAGATAGTAGCCCGTTTGATGGTTTCTGAAATGTCATTAACAGCTCAAAAAATTGAATTTCAGTGTTAAAAGGGAAAAAAAGTAACATTATTACTTAAATAATTTGAAACTATTCACTAAGAAGATGAGACAGTCAAGGAACTGGAAAAAGCTTTAAACAGTGTATCCTACCTTTTACTAGCTTTTGTCACCTTCCTCCTTCTTCACACTCAACCAAGCCCTTTTTTCTTTTGAGACAATTAAGGTGTTGCCTGAACTCAGTTTTGGAGCTTGGCCTTCACAGTGGCAGCAAAATGCTCTGTGTATTTATTAGCAATACAAAGTAAGCAAATAAGGATCAGATACTGCACTTCCTGCTGTCATTCTACGTATTAAGAAAGCAGCAACTACTGCACTTTTTGAGACTCCCTTCCCAGGAGATAGTTAAGCTGGCATTACCACCCTTTTTGTGTATTGAAAATAGTACAAATGGACTCATATGGGCAAACAAATAAGATCTGAGAAAGGACATATAAAATGTGTCCTCCTTGACTGTCCTTTCATACCATCCTAATCATGTTTTTCACTTTCCCTCCTTACCTCTTTGCACTGAACCCTGATAAGGGACAATTCAGCCCAAAGCTAATATGTCATTTTTAAGATAATGATTTTGAGTATCAAATGTTTGGCCTGCACTTTTGGAATAGCAGACATATTAGATCACTCATTTTGTGGTGCCCTTGTTTATTGGAAAGCAACTTGTACTTTATCTTCTCAGCCACAATCATGTATAATGTTTTGGGTAGGAGAATCTAGTTTTGATTATTAAATTATACATTTGAGCTGCATTCTTATTGAATTTTCAGGTTAGCTTTTTTGTTGTGACTGCCTATTTTAGTTATGACTGCAGTAGGTAACTGAATGTCTCTGTCCTGACATAATGTCATGCATAAATAGGGAAATTAAGAAAAGATTCTTTTTGCACCAAATAGCAACCTTACCCTAGCATGCTATATTTTGGAAAGACTACGATGTTAGCAAAGCAAAATCTGAAGCTTAGCTGGCAATGCATCATTTATTCTTTCCCAAGACATTCTTCCTGAGAATATCCTGTCATCCGTCCTTTTACATAATGGGACATCAAAAATAAAGCAACATATTGTAACTCAATGGTCAACTTTGCAGGCTACCTGACAAGTTACATTATCAGGCAACTGAAAATCTGCACTGGGGAATGCTGAAAAAGCATAAACTGGAATGTGGTGAAGAAGTATGGAGGCATAACATTAAGAAACACTTCAGAATAATAGTGTATAAATTCTGTATGACTCCACAGCTGTACAGGTAGAGAAAGCCCAGCATGACATCGGCTGATTTAAGAAAACTTGAAGGCAGAATTAATCATTGATGTGGCTATTTCTGGAAATGAAAGAGATTTTGAAAGGGAGAAAAATGTGAAAACCATACAGATTGAGTGACTGTACCATAAAATAAGATTTCTCTTGGTAATTTAGCAGTAAAAATAAAATGTGGCCAGCTCTAGGACCTAACAAGAATGTGTTGGACACAGAAATTGTCTGGATTTACATACGATGCTTGCCAAGTCTACCATTCTTGGAAATCCCTCCTGCATTCCTGTTTCTCTAAAGGGAATTCATGGTTCATTTGTTTGCTTCCAAAAATGAATATGAACAAAATTCATATCCTTATGGGAGGATGCACACTGCAGCCCAAAGTTCTCTATTCTAGCAATGCAAGCAACTTCTGGTACCTTTCCTCACAAAGTCAGAGTAGAGACTGTCATCGACAGACATGGTAGAGAACATCATTTGTGTTCAAATTGTTGACAACCAGACCTTCAACATCCCAGGTAGCAACTGCATTGAGATAAGAAATGAAATAAATTAAAAAGACAAGACAAATATATAGTAGAATAAGGCAAAACAACTAATAGAAAAGAATAAAAGAAAGGGAAATTGTCTGGAGGCACGACAAGTTGGACAGGAGCTACCCAGGAGCACGACATGCAGGGTACAGCGGTGAGGGGAGCATCCCACCAAAGAGCCAGGGAAATATTTTGAAATACAGGACGCCGCCAAATGCAGTATTTTAGCTGAAAGATCGGCCAGAAGAAGGCTTGCCCACACCTGGAATTATGATTATATGTGAAGCAGAGTTGGCAGGAGTGTTAAGAGAAAGAACCTGAACTGAGTTTTCAGGGTCTTTGATGTAGATATAACAGAAAACCATTTGAAAAGATCTTCTTTAAGGACCTGAAGTAGCACAGAACTACCAACTCCCAATAACTTGTATAGATCCTAAAAAATACCACCGGGGCCTGATTCTGATCTGAGAGTCTCCAGATTGTACAGCTAGTGATTTCTGCTGCCTTTGCAAATGTTATGAACCTCAGCAAACAAGCTTCTTTTCAGCACTGCTCTCTCAAGTTAACCTGCTAGTCCTGCTTGGTGGTAACACTGTGTATTAGGAAAGGTTGGAGGGAGAGCGCCATTTCATGAAATATGTGGGGAAACAGGTTTTAAATTCATCAAAAGGTGAGTGCCTAACCTGCTAGCTTTCCCCCTTTGTCTGTGCTTACAAGTTAAGCAAGTTTTACATTGATCAGGGGTACCTAGGGTGATAACTGGCTGCAGTAAAAAATATCCAAACAAACCGAAACAAAAACCCCCTAAACCTTCAGACAACCCTCTTCCCTCCCCAGCTATTCAGCAGAGGTTGCTGTGTTTTTCCTGAACTGATGCCCCTGCGTGTTAAGAAGAGTCTGCTGCTGGAGCCATTACCTTCCAAGTGTGAAATGGAGTGGCATTAAGTTCTGGCTGCTGTGACTCATATTTGTTTGTCCTCATACAGCTCAGATTTCCTGCTGGCATCCTAGATTGCAAGAACATATGCATGGCGCATACATGGAGCAATGCCTGTTTCCTCAGACAAAGAACTGAACATTGTGTGACAGCAGGCCCACCCCTCTGGAGATCGGCGAGTGCAAATATGTCCTGATGATGAAATCCACAGATGATTTCATGGGAGAGGACGATGAAAGGAAACATTTCAGCAATCCTGCATTAAAGTACTGTAGCAATCTTTCTAGAAGAGAGGCTATGAATGAAAAATGAATACGTGTGTAAGTAATTTCTGACACTGTAGATTCAGGGCAGAACTACAGCTGCTGACCTTTTTGTAAAGTTTCACAACAGCCATACATTTTGATCTTCAAGTTCTTGTTAATGAAAAGTTATGGAAAAAATTGCTACATTGAAATAGTTTAAAAAAGCTTTTTGAAGACTTCCTCTGTGAGAAAAATTTGTCTTGGCCTATTGCTCTGAAGGTTTTGACACTTAAAGTTTGTTTTCTTCATCAAATTGTACTCTCAGTAAAACTGCACAACTTCCCACACCACACAGGGCTCTGTGCTTCCTTTCCTGTGCTGCACACTCACCACTCCGACCCCTGCAAATTGATGTCATACAGCACAAACTGCCTTTTCTTGACATGTATTTGAGAAATCTGCTACTTCTACATCATTTACACATGGATGAGAAACAATGCAAATTTGCATCCATAATCCAAAAGCATATCTTGGTCTCCGCCACTTAAGCTTTGGCTATCACATTGACAGATGTGGATGAAGCAACCAAGCAGACTGCAGAAATGTGCAGCACTGACTAGTGATCTGCAACAACCAGAGCAGGCAAGGATCTTGCTTTCTGCTGGGTTCAGGATAGCAGAAATGCTGGTTTCTGTTGGCTCAGAATACTGGAAGTGTTTAATAAGGGAGGAGGAATGGAGGAATTAATTCCTTTCATGATACTGAATTTATGCAGGTCAAGGAATTGTTTCCTTGCACAAGGCTGAAACAGCCTCTTCTTTCTGTCTGCAGCAGTGGCTCTCTAGTCCCAACTCCTGCTAACCCAAATGTCACTGGGAACTGGAAGTCACCGTCTCCAACATGAGGGCTGATTTTGATTGCTGTATGAGGCAGTTGTCTTTTTTTACTACCAAGTTTGGCATGCAAAGATCCAAGATCCCTGTTTTCTTTACAGCTAAGAGGCTGTCTTGCCCCTGTGCAAGAAAATAACAGCCACAGTAGTAGGAATTTAATGATAACAGACTGGAAAAGGGGAAACATAACCCTTATTTTTTAAAAGGGAAAAAAGGAAGACACAGGGAACTACAAAGCCAGTCAGTGTCACCTCTATGCGTGGCAAGATCATGGAGACGATCATCCTGGAAACTATGCTAGGACACATGGAAAATAAGTTTGTGATTGGTGACAGCCAACATGGCTTCTCTAAGGGCAAATCATGCCTGACAAATTTGGTGGTCTTCCACAACGGGGTTACAGCATTGGTGGATAAGGGAAGAGCAACTAATGTCCTCTACCTGGACTTGTGCAAAGCATTTGACACTGTCCCGCATGACATGCTTGTCTCTAAATTGGAGAGACATGGGTTTGGTGGATGGGCCACTTGGTGGATAAGGAATTGGCTGGATGGTCCCACTCAAAGAGTTGTGCTCAATGGCTCGATATCCGAGTGGAGACCAGTGATGACTGGCATTCCTCACAGGTCAGTATTGGTACCGGTGCTGTTTAACATCTTTGTCAGCAACATGGACAGTGGGTTTGAGTGCACCCTCAGCAAGTTTTCCAATGACACCAAGCTGTGAGGTGCGGTCGACACGCTGGAGGGAAGGGATGTCATCCAGAGGGACGTTGACAGGCTTCAGAGGTGGGCCTGTGCAAACCTCATGAAGTTCAACAAAGCCAAGTTCAAGGTCCTGCACATGGGTCACAGCAATCCCAAGCACAAATACAGGCTGGGTGATGAGTGGATTCAGAGCATCCCTGCAGAGAAGGACTTGGGGGTATTAGTGGGTGAAAAACTGAATATGAGCTAGCAATGTGCGCTCCTAGCCCAGAAAGCCAATTGCATTCTAGGCTGCAGCAAAAGAAGCTTGGCTAGCAGGTGGAGTGAGGCGATTCTACCCCTCTGCTCTGTTCTTGTGAGACCCTACCTGGAGTCCTGTGTTCAGGTCTGGTGCACCCGACATAAGAAGGACACGGACTTGTTGGAGCAAGTCCAGAGGAGGGCCACAAAGATGATCAGGGGGCTGGAGCACCTCTCCTATGAAGACAGGCTGAGAGAGTTGGCGTTGTTCAGCCTGGAGAAGAGAAGGCTCCAGGGAGACCTTACTGCAGCCTTCCAGTACTTAAAGGGGGCCTACAGGAAGGATGGGGAGGGACTCTTTAACAGGGATTCTAGTGATGGGACAAGGTGTAATGGCTTTAAACTGAAAGAGGGTAGATTTAGATTAGATATTAGGAAAAAATTCTTCACTGTCAGGATGGTGAGGCACTGGAACAGGTTGCCCAGAGAGGTTGTGGATACCTGGCAGTGTCCAAGGCCAGGTTGGATGGGTCTTTCAGCAACCTGGTCTAGTGGAAGATGTCCCTGCCCATGGTAGGGGGGTTGGAACTAGATGATCTTTAAGGCCCTTTCCAACCCAAAACATTTTATAATTGTATGATTCTATAGTGTAGCTATTGACTAAAAATCAGTGATACTGTGTTGTTCAAATTAAAAACTTGATTGTTTGGCATACTGTTAAACACTGAGTCTATCTGAGCATTCGGGGTTGTTACATTTCTAAAGTCTTAAAAACATATGAAAATTTACCAGTAGAATTTTCCTGATACACACTATCTTGAAAATCACCATGTGGACAGTTTTTTTTCTGAATAAGTTTAGAACTAAAACTCCCAAATAACACTTCTATTCTGGAAAGTTTTAGGAATTTATTTGTATTTGAATCTTTTACCACTCTCTCAAATGTAGTTGAAATTGGCTAGTGGGTTCAGAATATTTTTTTGGAAAAAATGAGGAGTGCAAGCAGACAGCAGACAGACAGCTCAATAGGCAGACAGTATGATCACATAAGCACTGTTTTCTTAGGAAACAAAACTATGTTGGAGCACCAGGAGGCTAGTTGTCTGAGACCTCTCATCTATACCTCTGGGATAAAAGTAATGTTTGTTTATTGGTTTTTAAAAGTCTGGCCCTCACAAACCTTTGCTTTATAACCTCCTTGATCACTAATGGAAAATAGAGTATTCAAAAATTTTCTGATACAAGCTAGTATGCTCTAAAAACTGCATTTCAGAATTGTTATTAACAACATTACTCGTTCCATTTCACCATTAGACCTGTCATACCATCACCAAAATATGGTGGGCTCTTGGCCAACTTTTTCTTTCTTGACTGCAGAGCAGTGGCTTTTTGGCTTCTAATAAATTCTTCAAGTTCTCTCACTTTTTGTTTGCATTTCCCTCCTACTCAATATTACTCATCCTTACCCTCAGCTTCGGGAAATTAGTTATTTAGAAGAACCATGAATTCAGCTGATTAGAACTGTCCTCTGTTTAATTACCTGTTGAATATAACCAGATCATGATCACCACTCTGTAGACAATCACCTACCTGTAGGTCCAGAAAACAATTATTATTTGTCCATCTTAACAGCAGATAAAAGAAACCATTTCTGAGTATCAGATCTTTTATATAGGAAATCATGTTCTATAACTTTTAGAAATTGCGATGCCTGTGCCCCACAGCCTACACTTCCCAAACAAAGCATAATTAGTTTTCTATAAATGACAAGCAGGTATGGTGGACAGTTTTCTGGTGTAGTTCTTTGACCTGCTAAAGACCTCCTGTGATCACCATCTCCTGAGCTAAGTTACCCAGTTCCCACCCAATACACACAAATGTTTTCCATATCTCCATGTTTTCTCCCACTGTGTTCTCACATCTTGTAGCCAAATATTTTAAAATTCCAATCACTTGAAGCATGCTTTAAAATTCTAATCACTTGAAACATGCTTACTATAACCTATTTTGCCAACTACAACACACTTCTGCTTTCCAAGAATTTTCTGTTGTTTTGTTTTGTTAGCTTAAATATGTGAGAAAAAGAAGGAATTTCTCCACCTTATTTCTCCCCTAGTTCAATAAATCGGGGGGGGGGGGGGGGGAGAGTTTGCAATACATTGGTTTTATCGTCTCTATTGATAAAACTATTATCATTGTCATCACTATTAACCAAGTCTTCCAAAGTACTTCAATTTGCCGTTGACCAGGGATACTAGTTTGTACTTCTTATTTATAAGCCTCTGTGTATATGAATTGTTGTGGAAAATTCCCCAAATCCTAAATCTTCCCTTTCATATAATTTGTATACTCAACAGTTGACTGCTCTCTCACTCGTGAAGTGAACGCATCTCCAGGGAAGTCAGCTGAATCCTGTGTAACATCCTGAAGACTATAATTTACATAATTCCATGTGGTATCTCTTTATGGAAGAATGATGTAATTGCTATAGGAGCTTCCCAAACTTACTGTTACAGACTTATTTTTACTCCAGTGAAATGTTGCAGGATCTTTCTGTCCATGTGACTTCTGCTGTAAGAGCCTGAGGTAACAGGGTTTTCAATACTTACCAGGCTATGTTCACTATTAAGGCTAAAACTTATCAAACTTCGCTGGAAAATAAAAAAAGACTGATCTTCTCTCACTACTTCTACTGAGAAACTATTCCAGAAAATGACTCCTCAGACAGTTACTGTCTAATTTTCAGCTGTATTCTTGAGTTTATGGCATTTGTTATTCTCCATTCTTCCCAGTATGCAGTGACAAACGACAATGTATGTCTCTCTCAAGGACGCTGAAACACCTTTCTTGGATGCTGCTTGCTTCATCCCATCAGGATTATTATCACGTACAGGCTTTGTAGCTTTCTGTTCCTTCAGGGACTTGTTTGGTATCTGGCTCACTGAGTAGCTGGTAGTGTTGCTGCACTTCAAGCAAAGTTGAAGGCTTCCTGATTTTCATTCTCTTCTGGTCACCAGGACACTTAGTTTCTTAGCACATTCCAGTCTGGTGTTTGTCCCCCTAAATCTCTGTTTACATGGGTGTGAAATGGTGTTAAATAGCTGCTCCTAGACAATATGTTTTTTTCCTGTGATATGTTGGCCAGATTACATTTGATGCACTGAAAGTGTGTATCTCTGTACTTACAGAGAAGGAATAAGGCCCTCTCTTGGGCTCTTAAGCCCCCGTATTTGCTAGAGTTTGCCTAATTATAGACTTGCAAGAATATCAGGTTAGAGCTATTTTCTTGACAGCAGTGAAGGATTTACCACAAAGGTTGAATTCATAGTACCTGATTTTAGCCATCTAACCATTGGGCATTTTTTTCTTGTTACTTATGTATGTCCCTTATATAAGATAGAGTTGGAAAGACAACATCCCACCTACCATAAATACTTATTTTAGGATACTTTCTGTAAGTGCCTTTCCCTCATTTTACTACACAAATAGCCTGTACAACCAGCTTCAATTAAATTACTAAATTTTAGATGTTTCTTAGTTAATTCTCTCCGTAAAGACACTAGGCACTGCCATAAATTTTGACTCCTTAATTTCTATAGATGACATTTCACATTTTTTTTTTTCTGGGGACAAAACCCCATTCACACAGAAAATACAGAAGTCCCATGTGGCCTGGGAACTGGTTTTGCACTAAAGGGTTTTGCAAGGAGGAGGAGCCAGACTGCCGACATAAAATGAGCTGAAACCAAGAGGCAGAGATAATAAGTGAGAGAAGAAAGCTGCTTCTTATCATCAGGACATATTAACTAGTATCTTACCTATGGTTTCTAGACCTGGAATTGCTGCTACTTCTGTCTTAACAGCTACTGCTTGAAATAAAAAGCCATTCTTTACATTTAACGAAACAGACTGTGATACTCATTATTTCTCAGTTGCCAGTGATTTCCTTGGATGTACTTGTGCCGGTAGAGTAACAAACTGTATAGTGTTGATCATGTTCCAGAATTCATTGTGAATTTTCTAAATTCCCTTAATTCTGTGTCACTAATTTATCTTTAGCAAAAATCTGACAGACTACAGCCTGGCAATCTGCTTTCCTTCAGCAAAGGGACAGTGACATATATCAAATAGTTCCTGCAAGTGACTCATTGAAAAATCCAGATTATTCAAAGAAAAGGCATTTTCTTAAACTTACCAAAATGTTATCAATAGCACTTGTGACCATTTTAAAACCCTTTCTGTGTATGACCTTAAACAAGTCACTGATCTCTCTAATGTTTCAGACACTCCATTTATAAAAGGGGGATAATAATATTTCCTTTGAAATACTCTTTGAGCCATACAGATGAAAAACATTAGATAAGCAGCAGCTATTATCTTCATTGTTATTAAAACCTTGCTGACAGGACACAGCTAACACTGCAATTCCTACAAGACCCGAAGATACAGTTTTGTGCCTTTTGCGGACATGATTCTGTGCTTGATGTCCTAACTCACTTAACATAGAAAATAAACAAGATAATGTAATTGTTCTTTGCTTTACCTGGTCTGATTTTTAATAACAAGATGGCTCCTGGGAACAACAGCTCACTGTGTTCTAATAAAAATTTGGAACAGCTGCATGTACTCCATTCCAAGCTCTCCTCCCTGTGTAGTTTATCTCCAAAACCACCTTAGAGCAAACCCCACTTGTTTACTTCAGTGGAAGTTTTTCTGCTAGGCATATAAACTCATCCAACCTATCTCTCCCTAGTGTTTATATATAAAAATACATAATCCATCTCTGCCAGAAAATTCAAGGAAGAGAGTAAGTGTAGGCTATCCAAGGCTAAGCAAACAAAAAAGTCATCAAGGTTTTTGGAAAAACTTGTTAGTTCATTTTCTTCAGAAGAACAAGGAAGAACAAGCAAAGCACTTGTGAGTGAAACCTGGTTTCCTAAGTATGTGTCCCTTGTTCTCTAAGCATACATCTGGCTCCAGCTAAACCCTTCACTGTTGCAATAACATCTTCCCCTAAATTTGAATGGGAAAAAGGCTGGCAGGGCTGTGGCTATCCTGGATTCATGATAAGAAGATATTTGGGCTTCAGGAGAGTGGTGAACTGATAATCAAAATGGTAGCTGAATTTTTTTGTTTCCTGAGAAAATCAAGCTGAAAACAGCCACAGCTCCTCTCTAAAACACATCCAGTAAAGGCCCAAAGGCTGAGCTCTTCAAGCATGCAAAGATTTAGCTTCATCATCTGTGTGTTCTGTTGGAGGACCTATCTTTAATCCCCTACACTACTTTGAATCTGCAATGCAAAGACAAGCTTCATTCCAGTCTTTGCCAACCTAGAGCCTGTGATCCCTATTGATCACACATCTGTTGTAGGTATGTTCAGTGTTCAAGGAAAGGATTAAATTGCCTTTTTGTTTTTTTTTGGTTTTGTTTTGGTTTTTGGGTGTTTTTTTTTGCTTCTCAACTAAATATTACTAAAACTTAATCTGCTTACCAATACAGTACTGCTAAAACTTTACTGGCCAGAAGTACTGTGTATTAATAGTGTAATGGCTAGTAGGATGCTGTTATGGATCATAGAAAAATGATGCTGATATAAAATTTTTCTCCTCCCATCAAAAAGAATAAACTCTATGGATATATAAAAAAAAGAATAATTCTTTTATCCACACTAAGTAGGTTGTAAAATTTTAACACTTATATAAATTGATTCAGCTTCTGTGCTTGGATGTTAACAAGTTAGATTGAAGTGTACCTGCTTTTACAGCTAGTCAGCCTGACTGCTGCTTCCCCAAAGGGAGAAAAATTACATGGGATCCCCAGAGTATTGCTGAAATATTAGTCAAAGGCTGACAAGTATCTGAACAATTTGCTGATGCATGTAGAGATGGCCTCCTCTCAGGGGAGTAGCTGTGACTTCAGCCCTTGCCTTGTATCTGCATTAGTACAAATCTGGCAATATTCAGGAGAATTAAAAGCCTTCAGGCTTCCTGAGTGTAATGAGCAACTAACTTCAGCCCAGTCAAGGAAAAGGCCTCAAAGAAAATCATCTTATGCCCAACCTCCCATGGTAGATGCAGTAAACAAGAAATTAGATTGGAGTTGCTACTCGTCATTGAAGCCTACTGCCAATATCACATCCCTCACAGATTTTAAATCAGACCTTTTAACCATGTTCAGACTTCAGGGTATGTCTGTCACACGCAGTACCCTTGGCTATGACATAGCAATGTTTGCCTCAGGGTTATGACAAAGATCTGTGGGAAGAAATTAAACAAAACCAACTGCATTGCTCCAGTCCTTTCTTTCAGGGTGTTTCTGGAGTGTGGTGACAAGTGATGGCTTCTTCCACTTTCCAGAGCAGTATTTGCTTATACTAACAAATGAAAGGTCACAAACAGTAAGAGGAGGAAGCCCTGAACTATACATAATAATTGGAGATCCTGAACTGAATGCTTTCAGTTGAGGTCACAAGGTCATGCCTCAATATTTGGTAATATGGACTTTGGTTTAGGTTCACCCCCACAACATACACATGCATGGCTGAAGACATGTGAATGAACAGACTGCTCTGACCAGGTACACCCTGAGCCTGAGAGAGGTTAGAAACTAAAGATTTCTGTCTCCTGAATTGGCAATGATGTCCAACAAAGATATGGGTAGAAGATCACTCCTAGTTCATGGCTTCTCACATGTGTGGCACAAAATGCCCCAACTATCATTCCAGTATCGAGTACTACCATACTCAGGTCTGTTACTCTCATAGCTGCAGAGCACAGCCCTGAAAAGACATCGTGGGTGATGACACTCAAGCCCTGCTATCACAAGCACTCATGCAATACAACAAAATCATAAAGGTAACAGCCTTCAACTTCAAACAAGGAGTTAAGTAGCATTCCTTCAGGATCTTGCTTCTTTGATGGTTAGGAAGTGATTTTAATTTTTCAATGCTTCTGCAGCTCAACATGAGCCTTTTGGATTCAATAGGAAAATTAAGTTGGACGGTTAATAATATTTCTCTTTATCATGTTTTTGTCTTGCGGTATAGTCTGAAAGCCTTCACTAGAAACAAATGCCTAGGATCTTCTGGTTATATTCTTATTCTTGGAGATGCCTGCAGGATTTGGTACCACTGACTTCTGGATAGTTGTCTGTGCCAGGACATGGAGTCAGCTCCTCTGCTGTTGTAGGCACCATGTCTTATTATCCCATGCATTTAAGCCCCAGATTTCATCTAAAAAGCAGCTAAGATTTCTGCCTCTATTTTGATTGGAAAGCTGTTTTAAAACATCATTGTTCTGACTGTTTTAATTTCCAGAGCAATATATTCATGCACAAGTTACACTAGGCTTTTGTAATGCCAGCATTGTTCTTTAGCTTAAAATAGCTCTTTTGAATCTCTTCTTGCCCCCATACAACAAACACAACTCCTCTCAGGATTTGTTTTCTTAGTCTAAAATCCTGCCAGACAGACCCTCTACTCCCTTATTATCCTGGCAGCCCTTCTCTAACTCTGCTCCAGGCTGAGTTCATCTTTCTTGAACACAGATGATCAGAATCATCTCCTCAATCTCTTGCACAACAACATTAACACTTCCTAGTCTCTTTTGAACTTTTATTTCTCAATACATCTTAGGAACACGTTATTTTTGGGTAGCTTCATCATACTGACTCAAAACTATCCTCTTTCAAAACTCAATAACTCTAAAGCCTGAGCGTTTTAGGATTTTTTTTCATTGGGTTTTTTTTTTTTTGGTTGGTTCAGGGTTGGGTTTTTTTTGTTTCTTTGTTCAATCTTTTAATAGATGAACACCTGTCTACCACAATTCAGCTTCTGGCTGAGGTTTTTTGGATGTTTCTTTAAAATGACATCCTTTGGTATTAAGGAAAGTGAGTGTAACATATAAAGATAGTGTTCTTGAGTGTCTTGTCTTAGTATCTTTTGCAGTCTAATAGTTAGGCATCTAAGCTAACTCTCTGGGCTCTTTTTATCATCAATGGAGAGAGACAAGCACCTCTAGAGTGTGATTTAGCTCATCCTAAAATAGATATCTAAACCAAGAGGAAGGCATTGCTCTTTGGAGATTGCTTGTCTCTCTCTATAGATGACAAAGGAAGCCTAGACAACTGTCTCAGATGTTTTACTTAACTTTTGGTGGCTGAAGTAAGAAGAGATGAATCTTACCCTAAGTAATTCAAGACAGTGTAAAGCTGTTTCAAAAGAGATTTAGATTTGCTGGTGTCTATATTGTACTGAAAGGCAATAAAATTTATTTTATTTTATTTATTTATTTATTTATAAAATTTATTTATGTTTCTAGCTCACTAGGAAACATTGCACATATTTATCTATTAACTGTAACAGGTTATATACATACAGGACAGTTCTATTAATTTAAATCAGCCCCTCTTCAAAAAAACACCTGAATACGTCAGAGGTTTTTACGCTTGCTGAGTTGCACTGACAACCCTGGAGATCCACAGATACACCAGACAGCTATGAATTCTGACCTAGATCCTACAGCTATAAATACGATTATTTATCGGAAAAGGACTTTGCGCTTATGAGAAGTTGCTGGTGAATGCAAGTGCTTGCAGGATTTGGGCAATAATTCATGACGATGTTACAAATATATTATGCAGTACTGCAATAATACCCTTCCTATTGACTACATAATATGCTGGTTTAGACCCAAATATTTTAGCACATGTCCTTGTATTATTTAAGTTTCATTTTTATTAATTTAATTTTTTGTCTTGTGAATGAAATTGATATATGCATTCATATTATCACTTCCAAATGGAGTGAGATGAAGTCAAAGAGTTTACCTAAAACGTCTTAGTTTGATGTCATTATCTATAGACATCTTTCAATAAGGGGAACACTGTCTGTTAAAAAGTGCTCTGCTACATTTATTTTTAGTAGGTAATCAAGAAATGTACTTAACATTTTGTTCCTTGAATGTGAAGATGCACTTAAAAATTACACCCCCTTTTGTTGTGCCGAGACACACTTTCCATTCACCCACCTAAACGTGAAAAAAAACATGAAACCCAATGAACAATTCAGTTGTTAAACCTGAGATCACCTTTTATCTTTCACTCAGAGGGACCCCAATCCTTCCACAAATAAGTGTAAAAATAAAATTGAGAGCAATACGTCCACCTTTCTGTCACAGGAAATCTTGCTGAGACTAATCTGCTTTTTAGAAGGTTTACTTTTAAATAGGATTTCCTTTCACTGCATGTACACACACAGAGTCAGGAAGCTCCAGTCTGAGTCAATGCTAAATGCATTTGGTTTTCAACTTGAGTCGGCTTGCAAATGATGGAACCAATGATTCATATTTTCCATCCTGACTTTGTTTACTTTATATTCACACTGTGGCAGGTGAACTGTCATGTTCAAGATCATCAAGTTATTTAAGGGGAAACTGATGCCATCCATTTGAAAGACACATTTGCATGTATGAGCACAAGTTATAAGAAGGTGATATGCCACTCAGATATTTCAAAGAGTTCGTATTTTTTGTAAGTCTACCATAATTTGCATATTCTAGTAATGCTGCACAAGTTAATTGTCATCTCTGCTTGTTACAGGCCTATTATTTCTCAGTCGTTCACTTATAATATCTAATTAAATAAGCTGATTTTTTTTCAGGGTAAGTCTGTGTGATAAAGGATCCACTATGTAGTATGTTATACCCACGGTATAGAAAGTCTAGTTTTAGACATGTTGTCCTGGTTTCAGCTGGGATAGAGTTAATTTTCTTTCTAGTAGCCAGTATAGTGTTATGTTTTGGATTTAGTGTGAGAAAAATGTTGATAACACACTGATGTTTTCATTTGTTACTAAGTAGTGTTTATATTAAAAGTCAAGGATTTTTCAGCTTCTGATGCCCAGCCAGCAAGAAAGTTGGAAGGGCACAAGAAGTTGGGAGGGGACACAGCCAGGGCAGCTGACCCAAAATGGCCAAAGGGATTTTCCATACCATGTAATGTCATGCCCAGTATATAATCTTGGGGGATTTGGCCTGGGGGGAGGATTGCTGCTCAGAGACTAACTGGGCATCGGTTGACAAGTGGTGAGCAATTGCATTGTTCATCACTTGTTTTCTATATTCCGATTCTTTTATAATTATTACTGTCATTTTATTATTGTTATTATTGTCATTATTATTTTCTTCCTTTCTGTCCTATTAAACTGTCTTTATCTCAATTCACAAGTTTTTTGGGTTTTTTTTCCCCCCGATTCTCTCCCCCATCCCACTGGGTGGGGGGGAGTGAGTGAGCAGCTGCATGGTGCCTAGTTGCTGGCTGGGATTAAACCACAACACATCTGTATGTGGAGCTGCATTGGAGTCTGTTTTGCTGCAACATAAAATTTCTGAATGGCCTTTATGCATCTATCTTGTCCCCTAATGTCCAACAGAAAAAACAAAGCAGAATTAAGAATCAGGTGTTCCATTATGTTATGGGCCAAATCCTCTGAAGTACGGATTTCCTGACACTATCATCTGTCCCCAGGAATTTATCAGAACAGATTTCTTCATTAGTTTTTATTTATCATTCCAATTTTATACACTATGAGGTTGTGTAAGAACACCAGACACAGATACTTGCAAATCATCCATTTTCAGCAGAAAGCACAGTTTGAAGAGTCTTTTTGCATCTTTCATGTAATTCCTTCTTGAAACATAAGATCTATGAGCCAAATTCAGACCATGTCTCAGTGAGTGATTTTGATCACTTACCAAACCTTAACAGATCAACCAATATATACTTTCTGGGTCACAACATTTCTAAGGTCCATTGTCCTAAAAGGAAAGTCTGTGGAGAAGACTGGGACTGCATAACAGTCTAATCTTCCTCTTGAAGTGTATCATTTTCCAGCCAGGAGGGAAAGCAAATGGGCAAGAGGATGCATGGCTCTACCACTTACTGGTGAGGACAATCTCTTGCTATTTGTAAGAGACAGTTAAAGGACTACAACACTAGATCTGTGTGTTTAAACTTGCTCAAATTGAAAAAGCCTAGAACTTCATGTTCTCATTTCCTTTTGTGAGACTACTATGCAAAAGGATGTCTTTTCTTCAAAAGAAGGCTTAGAAATGTCCATCTGGGCAGCATCATCTAGATTTTCACACTGGCTGGCTCAGGGCATCTCCTTGCTTAATGTGCACTGAGCCAGTCTACAGAAGCATTTAAGGTCTGTGATTAATGGAGGCAGAAAACACAATCTTATGAATCATTCTTCAGAGGTGCTGAGTTTTCACACTATGCCTATATATACATCTATATATAGGATGACTAGCTTCCCCATTCCTATCTTAGGCTGGCTGACTCACTATGCTCAGGGCAGGTGCTTACTTTTTAGGCAATGGCCTATAAAACTAGGTAGGGATGTAACCTCCACCAGTGTGATTTATTTTACTCAACTTTACACATCTATCAATCAATTGCCTAAGCCTAAACCTTGGCTTCCTCTCTGGTCAATGGACAGAAACAGACACTTCTTGAAGGTCATTTTTCCCAATAATTTACAGACACATGCTTTAGAATGAGCTGCATTACCATCTGGTGCTGCTGCTTGCTTCTCAACAGCTAGCTAAAATTTAAATATCTACCATTAGATGTCTTAAGTTAAGTGGGATGGATCCACCTTAGGTATCTTAGGTCTCACTAAGACTGATTTTACTGAGCCTTGGTCGGGCACATTTACTCTAATCAGCACGAGTGACAGCAAATGGCTGGTGGGTCACAGTACTTCTTTCTGGGAAACCCTAAGAAAAGTGCAAAAAGGAAGCCACAATAAGACAAACAGAAATGTCTGAAAGAAGTCGTGTGTAAGAATGGTTAATGGTAACAGTATTGTTTAGAAAGTCTCTGGCCATCTGCTGTTTGGTGAGTAGCTCTTTGTCCATGATGTGTCCCCCAGAATGTGGCCATGCTTGACAGTCCCCAGCATGAACACAGCACTTTCCATCAGGCGTACTCTCCCACTCAATGTGTGAGAAGAAAATGTGACTCACCAGAGCCTGGTAACACTTATTTAGCAAGGGGGTTTCACTTGTGGCTGTCACACACTGCAGGCTTAATAAAACAAGAAAAAAAATCAGTAACCCAGATCTCTAGATAAGCGGTTAAGAAACTTCCCTTTACCTTCCCAAGTCCAGCATGAATGCCCCAGAAAAGGGCATTGAATGAAAATCCTGGATCTTGGTCAAGTGAAGGCCAAAGGACTTCCCATTGCCAGACCTTTGTGATTTCAGCAAGGTCGTATTAGCTCAGGTACAGCAGAAGAATTATGAACACAGTGTTGCTGGCTGTAGTGCTAGAAGAAGGACTTGACTGTACATTTCTCTACCCATACCAGTTCTCAGTTATGCCTCCAAAGAATGAACTGTAAATCTAAGCAGATGCATTATAAAAGAAGCACTAAAATTTGCAATGTACACTTTGCACAGCTCTATTATTACATGCAGAAGAGGACAGCAGTCTCTATGCACAGAATTCCTGTAAAGATGAGAAATTACATTCCTTATTACTTTGTTGAGAAAATGAAGTCTAATACTGCTGTAGTAGTAGTAGTACTGATTGTAGAGCTATTAAGGAGTGAAGACGACGATGCGCTTTGGAAAACTAGCAAAGTTAAAGGTCCAAACCCCAGGCAACAGAGCAATGATGACAAAAAGTTTATTTTGAGGAAGTATGATGCCCTTAGAGATCACAAAAAGAAACCCTGTCTGAGAACTCCATCTTTAAAAGTCTTTGTTATTTTCTATAATCTTCATATACTGAATTTCATTTTCTGTTTCCAGTTCAGTCCCATTAAATTAGTCACCTCTAATACATTATAATTGAAAGGGAAATATCCCAGTTACAGCTTCCCACGAGAGAGTTTTTTCTTGGCTTAGATCCCTCATCTATAGGATCTTATAAGATTCTGGGGACGTACCTGTACCATATCCCACCTGCCTTCAGACAAACAACAGCAGAAGGACTATATCTGGGTCTTGAGTTACTGCATAATCATTTTCTTGCTGAAGGTATTATAGTACCAGGAATATATTTATTCAGCTGTTAGAAGAAAACAAGCAGCTGGAAATTAGTTCCCTTGCCAACTGCAAGACAACTATTGGGAACTTGTTTATTTACTACTAAAATGTATGCATTTGGCAGGGCATCTGGTCACATTTTATTTTGTCAAGAGTGGGTATCCTGGAGGCAAGGTAGCCTGAATATCTGACGACTGTTTAAGGTACATTAGAAATGTGGATTAATGTCTGAATATTTTCAGATCTTGTACCAATTTTTGTTTGAAAGTTTTAACATAATATAACCTTCTTTGAAAGAAGTTTTTGAAGCACGAAAAGCTACCAAAATCAGATAGTTTGCAAGAAGAATTTTCTTTGATCTGATTTATCTCTAGAGTATTAATATACTTGAAAAATAAACTGAGCTCAGGCTTTATATCCGAGTGATGAACCCACACTCTTCACAAAGCCGTGCTAACAATGCTAATGAAATAAACAGATATAAATAGTCAATAGAACCTAAAATAACTTGTTACCTTTTACGTGTAAAATAAAGAGACTTTTTTACAAACAGTGTCTTTAAACCTTCAGTGCTCTGAAAATGGAATTGACCCCATTTTTCCATAACTAAATAAACACAGGAATGCAATTGCTTTATCTGAGTCTCTATTAGCAAAATTCTAAAAATACTTTGAATGCACGTCATGGGCACAACACGTGTGTGCACCTAATGCCTGGTGCAACTGCCTAATGAGAATCTGGGGGGTGGAAGGGGGCTTGCAGTTGCTCTTATTGGCACTGAGGAACAGGGAACAAAGAAGAGAGAAATGCTGTCTTTCCTTTGATTTAATAAGAAACCTGTGGAGGACAAGGCAGTATTTGGGAAATGGAGAAAGAGGCAGTGAAAATAGGGGTTGACTTTAAATCTTCAAGTAGCTGCAAATCTGTAGATGAGACTGTAGTTTATCAGGGAAGGGATTTTAAATCCTGTAAAAGCAAGACAAGCTAGTTTGTTGGGTTTTTAAAAATACTTCTGTTTTTTAATGTATGGTGGAGAATGGGAGTTGTTTCCCACCTTAGACTTGTCCAGATCTCAGAGCCCCCATGCTGGATAGCCAGTACTACTAGGCTCTTGGTTCCCTGTCAGCCAGCCGCAGGGATGAAGAGCAAGGAAGGCAAGCTGGCAGGAAATGACGCAGATTTTGAAACTTCCTGATTTCCGTTGGCCTTTCCTTGATGAACAGAGAAAGGCTTCCAAGTTCTTTTGGAAAATGCTTGACCAGCTTTAGCTACTGACCTTCCTTCCTCACTTCTGCAGAGGATCCTCCTGTAGTCATGGGAACGACACCAGTGAAGAAAAAGAAACCTTTTTCTCTTGCACAAGGAAGCAGAAGTGTGATGGCAGCTGCTTTGTGAACCGAGACGTTTCAGAATGTTCCTTGCTCTCTGCAGTGACTGCTAATCTGTGGGACAAAGAAAGAAAAGAAAAGAAAAGTGAAGAGTGAAGACACATACGATCAAACTGTGAAACAGATTACTCAGTGCGAGAGTGATGAAGGGCTGGAAAGCTCAGTGTCAAGGACAGGTAAAGCTTCATCACAGAGCTACTGTGAGGGGAAACCCACTGTGTGGGTAAGAATGATTTTCTTAGTGAACAGGTATGGAGGCCTAAGGGTAGGACACATTCTGATATTGTCTCAAACATCCCATGCACATGTCATTTTCCAGATGCTTTACAGCAGACTTTTCCATACCATAAGGTTTAGCCTAAAGCCACAGCTGGTCTAAAGTCCTCCTCCCTCCTTTCTCTCCCTCTTCTTTTTCAACCACCATTTACTGTTCTGAAGAAAGGAGTATGGTCACAATCCTTCTCTCACATCCTTGTCCCTGCAGGAGAGCAGCTCTTCTCTAAGGACATTGGCTGTTAGCTCTGAGGCAGAGGAACTTTGACATTTGACAAGTCAGAGGCAGTGCACCTTTTCAAAAGAAACAGGCAACTTTGAATACGGATTTTTACTGAAGGCCATAAATAGTCCTGGTGACATACTATCTTTCTTATGTGGCAGTATGTGGGGTAACAGGTGACTCTGCATTCCACGTACATGAAAACTGTAATAACAAGAAGTCCTTTGTTCCATTATTACACAGGGGCAGGGAGAAGCTTTCACTTACACACCACCTCCACCACCTGAGGGAAGGGTGGCTTTGACATCTTTGGTAAATGACTTCCAGCAATACAGCCATGGTTTGACTGAGACACCACTGCCAAGAGTGGTCTGTGTTGTGTGTTCCAACCTGAGTCACCTGAAAAAAGACCCTTTTTCTGAAGCTGGGTAACATCATTTTTTAAAATCAAGTATTTTTAAAATATGGCAGGAATCCTTTTAAAAAAGCCTATTTTACAGCCTTTCTCAGGCTGAAAATGGTAGGTCCATGGCGAATGAACCATCCCCAGAAAACCTTACAACTCGAGAAGTCATGGACAACATAACACAGTTATTTTTTTAAAGATCATATGATATCAGTAAAGACTATGTAATAAAGGACATTTCATCATAGCAATATTTTGCATAGCAATGCACCCTGCAAGGTTTCTGCCATGAGGTGGAAAACCTGGAGTTAGAGATCACAAAGTAACACTTCATCTGTTTTATGTAGCACAGCAATTGTTCTGATGGTACAGAAGGCCAGGAAATGACTGAGAAGCCACTTTCTTAGGTTACAGGATGACATTTCTGGATTATTCACAGTAACACACATTAATATTTTACTCTGTTTGGCAGCGTTTACGCTTTACATCTCTTAAAGCTGGATTCTGCAACTGACGCACAGAACCTGCACTGTGTGCCCTTGTTTTCTCTATGGCTTTGGAAGGACGTTAGAAGAAGGTATGAACATTTTCCACCACACCTACACAGACCTTGGCAGAGAGTTACAAGATTTCACATCCATTCTCTCTCTCTCTTCCATTAGGCCAACCAGCAAGAGCCGAATGCAAGCTGCTCCTCTGTGTTTAAACAGGACAGGGAAGAGGAAAAGAAAAGCAGACACTTATTTAGACTGCCTACAATCTGCATAAATGTAGGGATGTGTGCCCTGGTATAGGCATTAGGCATACATTTGCTTCACAAATGGCTGTAGCAGTTCAAGGAATTTTTCCTACAGACCCCTGCCTCTGGCTGTAGGTTGCAGGGTAAAGACCAATAGCATAACCTGAAAGGTCATAGGACCTTAGCTTAAGCTAAGTTCTGGGCTTCATACTAGAACAGATGAGGAAGGTTTGTACCTCTTTTCTCCTGCCAGAGCTGTTGAGGTGTTCTTCTCTGGTTGATGGGAAGTAAAATATCATACGGCTCCAGCTGCTTACTTCAGTGAGCACGCATCTAAGCCATAATTGAACAAGACCTGAAATACCCATATGAGACTGGAAAAATAATTTTGTGGTCAAGAGAAAAGATGACCTTGTGGTTAATTCAGGAAACAAGGGCAAGTTGCTTAGAGCCTAGGATGAGAATTCAACCCTGTGCAAAGAGTAAGTCATGTACTACTTGATAGTTAAAATGGTCTTAAAATATCTGTGCATACTGCAAACCACTTATGAATAGTACGTGGTTAAACTGAACGTCTTTGCTTATAAAGACACAGATAAATTCTCAGCAGTTTGAGTCTATCTCAGTCTAAGACAAAAACCCAAAAGACTCCTGCTTACTACCTTCACAATGGCTGTTATTCATAATGTGCCCACAGCTTCTCAGGATGACATTTATCAAAATTTCAGACGAATTCCTGTCTATATTTTAAATTAGAACCAATAATACATGTGTCCCCATAGCATGGCTTCATTGTTTTTGTGATATCTGCCCCACTTTACCCTTTCTAGGAAAATAACATTCCCCACATTTTCTAATCTTTCTGTTTATGCGTCAAGATGGTCTTTTGCATTACACCTCACAGTACGGTATAATCCCATGGGCACATTCAACACCATCCTGCAGCATTTCCTATTCCTTTTCTTCCCTAGGCAGATAGAGTATCCACAGGCTACACTGGAAATTCCTTGCTCCAGGACCTGCCAGTTATCATCTAGCCCTCTGTTGAGAACAACAGGCATTTCAGAGAGTATTTTCAAAATTAACTTTTCTCACGTGGTTACAGGAGGTGTTGGTTATTTGTATGTTCTTATTAATGCAAGTTTTGCTGCAAATCCCTTCTTTGCCCTGAGAATACTGTAATTATTTTGAAAATAAGTTTTGTAGACAAGTTAATAGAATCCCTAGTCTGATGGTGTTGCTGATAATGGGCAATTTCTGTCGTTTGCAGTTGCTTAAAGCTTACTTCTAACACAAATAAGGACATACCAAGATTATGGCCTTATCATACTTAAAATATACCTGGTATAATTTTGGTAAAGCATTTATAATTGGGGAAGGCCTATGGATGAAACCAAAAACTTTCAATATGTGTTAGATTCAATACATTTTTGTTCTGAAATCCAGTATGGTCAAACATAGGAAGAGAGGGAGGGGAGGAGGGAGAAAGGGAAAGGAGAGGAGGGAAAGACATCATACCAAAAAAGAAGCCAGAAAAATGGTCAGAACATTTGTCTAGGAGACGGGTATCCAATTCTTAATCTGCTGGATAAACCATTAGCAATACATTATTAAGTATTTTTTTAACATTTCTCTCATCTTCTCTACCACAATAGATTTTATATTTATTCTCAAACCTCTGGTAGAAAAACATTTTGAGTCCTAATTATTTTTTAAAAGGTAGTTATATCTATTTTGTCTTGTTAAAACTCCCACTGATTGTAATGGGAAGTATTTCCACATATGTAGGGGACATGATATATTTTATTGTAAAGTTGCCTTGATAGAGCTGACTTTGTAACTTCATTATAAATACTAATATTTGATTGTGTGAAGTTGCACCTGACTTCATCTCTTTTAAAGGAAAAAGTTTTCCTCTTTCATGGTGAAGGACATTGAAATACCACAACTCCATGAAATACTTTTCTTCCACATGCTTCAAAGATAGGGGAGAATTTCACAGAATATCTTCCCTTCTCTAGTAGAGTGAGAGAAAACCTCTATTCTAAAACCCCTTGAGCCCATGAATTATAAGACCAAGTATTTCCAAGCAACCTGAACTATTTCTGATTCAAAAGCTTTCAGCAATCACATTTGCACTGTACTAAAAGATCTGCAGCATGACTGCCCCAGTCCAATTACCATGATGACGCAGGAGGAAAAGTCTATTCTAAGCTTCGATGGCTATTCATTAGGCCATGTCAAGAGATGCATATTCACAAGAGCCCACTCACAAGGCTCAAGTGGCTCTGCTCTTAGTGGGGGACTTGTCCAGTGAAAATGCTTCAGAAGATGGCAAGTTTTCACCAGAGTTCAAGCAAGTTCAGAGCATATGAATTACACTTCCAGTAAAGGCAGGCAAAGCTACAAAAAGAGCAAGGGAAAGAGACACAAATACGTCGAAAAAAGTCTCAACACCACACTGACTATTTTGTGGTTTTGTTTTGCCTTTCCTAATTTCTTTGCCTTTATTCTTCACAATTCAAAAACAAGCTGTCTAGAAAATTTTCTAAGCCAAAAGAACAGAAGCATCTAGGAAGGATGAAGGTAAGGTGCTCCCTGTGTTCATTCAGTAAAAAGCAAAGTAAAATTGGGCCCAGCTTTGAAATTACTGTAATGTCTGCAATCACAGCAAATTGCACCTGCCGCCAGAAATCATACCAATAGTTCTGCCATTTTAATACTCCTCTTGCTTATCTTCTAAACCAAGAAATAGCCACTTACATTTCCTGTAGAAAACCATTGCCATTGTGTATTGCAGAATATTGCAGATGTGAGCCTGGTTATATAGAATTTTTCTTACACTAAAACAATTTAAATAAAAGATTTTTTTAAAAATAGTCTAAGACTTTTAAAATGGATTTTAGGCTGCAAAGTCATTGCCATTTGAAAGCCACGAGTCATCTCCCACACACCAGAGATAAATGAAAAGAGCTATATAAGAGCAATTTTTCTGTATACTCATTACAGAGTTAAGAAAAGGTTATTTAGCTTAGGAAACAGAAAATTGTTCATGTCTGCATTTTGAAAGACCAGGCCATGCAATTTAAAGTTATTTTGTAGCAGGTTATTCTTAGGAGTCTAAGACAGCCAGGTGGGCCAGTGTCTATTATAATGATTATATTTAATAGTTACATATAATGATTTAACTAGTTTAATGGATTTTGCAGAAATCACATCTGTCTCAGCACAATAACTCAAAACCTTAAATTAATACATTTGTTTTAATAAATACTGAATTAAAGTTTACTAGAAGGTATTATTAAAATTATTGATGTCAATGACAACAAGTCAAGGACAGGAAATGAGTTATATTTAATTTTGAACACTAAATGAAGGCCAGATCTAACACTAAGTCTTGGAATACTCTACCATATTACAGAATTGTTGACATGTCACTGTGTACATCTTGCACCCTTCATACCAGGCTGTAAGAGTGGTTTAAACTAAGGAAGGATATTTTGTTACCCTATTTCATTCTGTAGTCGGTTGCATAAAAAATGGGATTATGTACGTAACTGTCCACAGAAACTGTCATTATAGCTCTCTAAATGTGCTTTAGTGGTAGGTGGTATGTAAAATGTTTAAATGAAAAGAAAGGGAAATACTAGAAGTCGGAATAAAATTTTGTATCAGACACATCTTTCTTTCACAAGTAAATTGGAAACTTAGGGCTCAATTTTCAAATGTACTTGTGTGCCTGGCAATGCAGGCATGATACTACTTTCAAGAGCATCTCAAAAACTTAGGTGTGTTAATTCACCTTTAAGTGCCTGAACATAACAATAGGAATCTAACACTATTTTGATGGATTGAAATACCTCTGAAAATCTGGTTGTTGACATTCAGTTGAATATAAATGGCCTAAGTCTATACTGCAAATAACTTATAGGCACCTAAAGCAAAATTTGAAATTTACCTGATCTAGCACAGATGGATTATAGAAATCTATATATAAACTAATAATCTAAATTCTCTTTATAATTATTGGGGCAATTGTCATTTTTAGGGTGCAATTAATTTCATACTAAAATATGCATTTAAAATAGGCGAGACGAATCACGCTCCAAAATATCCCTGTTTCTGTAATGGTTAGTTCTGTCCATTGATTATGAAAGGGACTGTGTAGGACCTGGACCAGAAAAAGGGGTTGACACATACAGACAGTTTAGGGTTACAACCCTTAGTAATTTAGCTCATCTGAAGTCTCTTCCCAGAGCCAGCCAGATGAAAGCTAGGTGCTGTGACATTGGTCCATCAGCCTACATGATGTGAGACTTTTAAGAGTCATTCCATTTGAAAGAAGAACGCTACTGAGAACAGCACAATGATATGCTAAATTACACAAACTGTCCTCCAAATGAACTGTCCCCTAAAATAGAGATGAATCCTATTCACAGCCCCCAAATCTAAAAATCCCTGGTCCTGGGGGATCTGAATTTTGAAGCTTGAACTCAAAGAGTTCACTTAGCTCATTTTTAGTTTCTTGTTAATAAAAAATTTTGATTCTTTTCTTTGGTTCTGGCCACAGAGAGTCGTTAGAGTGAAAGACAGCAAGTATAGTGACAATAAAAAGTCATTAGGAAATCTACATCTTTTGGAAGATGCTACTTACATCCTATTCAAAACAGTGGATAACATCTGATGTTAAACAAAATGTTATTGTAGGTGATAATGAAAACTAAAATTCTACCAGTAAAAGTCAGTCCAATCAATTTAAATCTCTTCAATTCATGTCTAATTAGTACATATCAAAAATAAATCACTTGCATGTATATCTGAGGAGCTTTTAAATCTTTTTGATTATTACAGATAAGCCATTTCTTCTGCTTCCAGTTAAAGGTCAGCCAGTACTTTTGTTAACACCTTATTTTCAAGGTTTGTAAGTTGGCTGTAAAAATTCATTTTGAGTGGAGAAAATAAGCAACATTTTTCAGGCAAGAAGAAAGGATTCTTTCTTATAAGTAAAGAAAATCTAAAATAGATGACATTTTAAAAATACAGAACAACTTGTAGAACTGCCCATTCACTTGTTTTAATTATAATTTTTGTGCTATACCTGTTTTACATTGCTGGGGGGGGGGGGGGGGGGGGCGGAGAGAGACCTAGTTATGGAATAAGACTCTCTTTCTATTCCAGAAATGGACAGATTGATTTTTGTGGGGCAGAAGAAGAGTGATTCCTACCAAGTAATCCATCTATTACTTTTATATAACAATACCAAAAAGTTGAGAATGATCAAAAAGATCATTTTTTCATTTTCTGTCAGAAAAATCAACAGTTGCTCCGGCAGAAAATTCCTTTTGCATCAAGTGAATGTCTCCCTGGACATGTGCACACCTCAGTAACCCCAGTAGGGATCTTGCCAGACAACCATGACGTTCACCTCAAAGGCAGCTAGGGCTTAGTCCAGATTTGACCACTAGCCTACTGACCTTTGACAAATGCACACCTCTGTGCCTCACTCTCCCCTGTAGATGATTTCTTCTGTAAAATGTTTTCAGGCATATCAAATCAAAGCAGATTTTAAGCAAGTCTGTGGATGCTAACAAATTTTGGGGAGTAGCTTGATGTGCTGGAGGGCTGGATTGCCATTCAGAGGGACCCTGCCAGTTTGGAGAAACGGGCAGACAGGAGCCTCATGAAATTCTACATAGGCAATTGCCAAGTCCTGCACCTGGGAAGGAATAACTCCATGCACCAGTACAAGCTGGGGGCAGACTGGCTGGAAAATGGTTCTGAAGTAAAAGGCCTGGAAATCCTTGTCATCAACAAGCTAAGCATGGATCAGCAGTGAGCCTTTGCATCAAAGATGGCCCACCGTATCCTGTATTAGTAAAAGTATAGTCTGCGGTTTCAGGGAAGTGATCCTTCCCGTCTGTTTGACATCTGTGATACCTTATCTGGATACTGTGCCTATCTGGGCCTTCCCAGTAGAGGTAGATATTTCTATACTGATGCTAGTCCAGCAAAGGCCATCAAGCTGGTCAGGGGACAGGAGCGCAGGATGTAGAGGAGAGGCTGAGGGAACTAAGTTTGGTTAGTCCTACAAAGAGTTGATCGATTGGAGATCTTGCTGCTGCCTACAGCCACCTATTGGGAGACCATAGAGAAGATGGAGGTACACAGCGGAGAGATGAAAGGCAATAAGAAAAAAGATGGAACATGGGAAATGCTGACTCAATATAGGAAGGATTTTTCTAGCATGAAGGTGGTCAAACACTAGAGCACCTTGCCTAGAGGGCTTGTGCAAACTCCATCCTTGGAGATACTCCATACTTGACTGGGCAACCTGATCTTACTAAACCTGCTCAGAGCAGAGGCTGGAGTTGATGACCTCTGGAGAACCCTTCAAACCCATGTGAATCTGTGAGTCCACTCTTTTTACCTGCTTTTAAAAATTTGCATATGTATGTCTCCAATGAAGTAGTCATTCACTTCCTCACTGGAGGGCGAAAACTTTTTCAGAAGCTGATGCCAGGGGAAGTTAAGTTTATTGCCTCCTGTAAAATAGCAGTAACATAATTAAATCAATATTTTTAAGAGCTTAGGTGTACAAATATTCTGGGAAAACACCCAAGACAAAAGACCTCAGGGCAGGCAACTGTCTGTAGCTCTAGCAGACCTACAACAGCCAGGAGATGACACAGAGTCCTTACCTTTCCGCCTTAGCAGGCAGTTCCAGCACAGTCCTTCTTTTCGGTCATTGTCTCCAGGTGACTCATCTGTGGGCACCCATCTGGTTTGAGAGGGGTGAAAGTTCTGCTTCAAAAGCTAAGGATCATATGTCTTCTGGCCTGCACAGAATATTTACACTGACACACACAAAGGTTATTACACTTTCACACAGGTTTTAAAAAGCTGCAAGATGTCAGTTTGTAACAGCTGCCTCACACTAGTGTAAATGACCATGCAAAGTACTTAGCAGTGGAAAACGAAGCCTGCAATGAATTTGCTTGAAAGAAGTCTTTGTCAATCAGTATTGTATTATTTTTTGATGATTTTTGAACTATGAAGTGATGCTCAAACATTTCTTTAAATTATGTAGAAGTGTATTTAGTAATGCAGAGTTTTGATACTCTGCTGTTAAGAGCTTGTGTTACTTTGCAGCATGTGAATCACCATTTGCCAGTAGGAATATTAACTTCACTGTGACAGCTCTGACCCTTGTTTTTTTCTTAAACAGATCCTCTGTACAGGGGCAATTTTTTAGAAACACTGCTCTGATGCAAATAAAAGTCTTTGGAGAGTGTTGAAACGTTCGCATACATTAACTTATTTGGCTACAGAGTCTTTTTGAAACCTAATAAACAATGAAACTGCAGATATTAAAATGTGCCCTTTCAGACAGTATATATCACATTCTGCTTTCAATTCCCCAGGGGCAGCCCAACCGCATGTAGAAAGAAGGATATAGCTGTATATAATTTAAGTTGCTCTTTAGAAAAAATAGGCAGCCTTTTGATATATCAGAATATGCCAAAGTAACAAAACAAACAAACAAAGCAAAATATAAGCCAAGATTCAATACAATTCATTTTTGAATTCTGGGACATTGCTAGCTTTCCATCTGTCTGGAGAACAATACAATGCACTCATGTGACTATTCACCGAAACGAGTTTCAAAAATCATCAAGCCCTCTGCTCTCTCATTATGCAGGTGGTGTGCAATGCCAGATGCAAACTAATTGATGTGGTTTCAAAGTTTCCTGGATCATGTCACAATTCATACATTTTAAAACACGTAGGAACTCGCAATCTATATGACAGTGTCTGGTAGAGTCGATTTTTTCATTTAGTTTGAAACTGTCTTGATAATCAAAAGCTGTTTTAAAATTCTAATGGTAGCTCACATTCTGTAAAGTTATAAATTCTGATTCCTGTACATAACTACTGGAATCTTAGATAAATAATTAGCATACATTCAAAAATAATTTACAAATTAGTTGGAAGATAAAGTGTTTTAACACCAGAATTTCAAAGTCATAACAAACAGGTTCCAAGCGTTAACATGAAAGCCCCAACTTGTAAGAAATAGTATTTGTTAGCAGTCTTTCAGGGGGCATGTTCCTAATCTGTGTATCTGGTAATTACAGTCTATTTATAGCACAGGAAAATTAAAATATTTCCCCAATTTTATTCAGTCTTTTAAAGAGGATCTGGAGTGGTTAGGGCTATTAGCAGATCCAACTGCTGGGGTCATATGAAAATGGGGGAGATACCTGCTGAGTTTGATTTACAGATGCCTATTGAGAGGAAATAAAGAACACAGCCATTCCCTAATTTATAGCTATCTGCCGCAGGAGGGAGAAGTGGTAGCTAACTAGACAGGAGCTTACAGCGTGATGCTCCTCTATGTGCTGCCTTTAAGACTACATGTAAAACTGGGGCAGAGAGGCATCACCTTTCAGAGCTGCTGGCTCCATTTCTGTTCCCACTATTTAATGGAACTATTGAAGAAAAACTGATGAACAGAAATGTTATGTGTAAAGGTAGGCTGAGGGAGACTGCAGATAATGTGCTGGGTGTAAATGCACAGACCAGATTCGGGGGCAAGAACTTCCTGCTTGTGTACAACTCTTGTTGCCTGGTTCTCTGAGATGCTAACAAAGATGATATAAACTAAAAAGCTGTGACTATATCTCGATTTGAACTATTTTTTCACCAGTAGTTTCAGATGCTTCCTGTTTTGGATTGATCTATCAGTTCAGCTTCAAAACAATAGTAGTCTAGATTAGAGAAGACTCATTACAGGTTAGAAGTCATGGAAAGTCTCTCAAAAAGTCTTATGTGGTAATCAGAAAATACAGGGGAAGAGGATGTTACAGATACAGACACCAATGGGTAGGAAAGATCAAGGAAGGAAGAAAAGCACTCATGCTGTACTTCAGCAAATCAGTGATACTGATGACAAGTGTTTTCCTTTGTGCTAACATTAGACTGCACACTTTTCATCAGAAACCTGGCTAGGCATCTGCAGTTAGATACTGGTTTTTATATTGCCCATGGCAACCTAAACCCCAAGATCTCATTCCTGGTTTTGCCAAAGAAGAAAAATTCTCACTGATTTAAATGAAATGTGCTGTTTGTGGAAGATTCAGCTTTATCCCTATTACTATATCCAGTAAAGGCTGTGAAGTAACGTGCCCTGGAACATTCTGATTCTAAACAATCGCCAGTCAGTTCATGTACGCATCCTTAAAGATTGCTCTTCCTCCCTCACCACCTACTTCTACTGTGCATTCATCTACCTGTTATAATAAAGACATGTAATTAAGAGTTTTAATTTAGAGTTCTCATTAATCATCAGATAAGAACTCTACAGTCACAGCCTCATCATTGCCAAGAACATCTTGTGACCTCTCCAAATTTACTTTAAAAAGTTTGAATCCACCACAGTTTCATTACTATCAACCCAGTCTAAATTTCAAACAACACTTACAAAGGTATCTGTAGTCTTTAAACACACAACATTCTGTTAAATACTGTGTTATCTTCTAAGATTCAGACATCTAGGACTTGGGATAACTTCAGCCTTACATCCATGAAGATTCCTCCCGGAATCATAGCATAAGCCATGTCCCTGCATGAAGAGGGCAGAATTAAGGGTTTCTGGTTTTGCAGTGTGAGAAGACTTGAAGATCTCCTGAACTTCTGTTTCATGGTTGGGAGGAAGAAGGGCTAATCCAGGAGGCTTCTCAGGAGGCACTTTGCAAGCAACATGTGGGCTGGAAAGAGATTTCCCCCAGCAGTATGCTTATTATCTCTGCTTGATACTTGAATGGATGCTAAAATTTAAGTTATTACTTTCAATTATAGTGAACTTGCCCACTGTGGTGTTCATGCTATTACAGTGTATTGGGTTTGTATGGCAAGGTTTTGGTAGTGGGGGGCTACAGGGGCGGCTTCTGTAAGAAGCTGCTAGAAGTTTCCCCCATGTCTGACAGAGCCAGTGCCAGCCGGCTCCAAGATGGACCCACCGCTGGCCAAGGCTGAGCCCATTGGTGATAGTGGTAGCGCCTCTGGGGGAACAGATTTAAGAAGGAGGGGAAAAAAACCCTGAGCACCTGCAGCTGAAGAGAGGAGTGAGAACATGCGAGAGCCCCAGCCCTGCAGACCCCCAGGCCAGTGCAGAAGGAGGGGGAGGAGATGCTCCAGGCGCCGGAGCAGAGATTCCCCTGCAGCCCGTGGGGAAGACCCTGGTGAGGCAGGCTGTCCCCCTGCAGCCCAGGGAGGTCCACGGGGGAGCAGATCTCCACCTGCAGCCCGGGAAGGACCCCATGCCGGAGCAGGGGGATGCCCGAAGGACGCTGGGACACCGTGGGAACCCCATGCTGGAGCAGGCTCCAGGCAGGACCTGCGGATCTGTGGAGAGAGGAGCCCACGCTGGAGCAGGTTTTCTGGCAGGACTGGTGACCCCGCGGGGGACCACACTGGAGCAGTGTGCTCCTGAAGGACTGCAGCCCGGGGAAGGGACCCCACGGTGGAGCAGGGGAGTCCTGCCCCTGAGGAGGAAGGAGCGGCAGAGACAACGTGTGAGGAACTGACCCCAACCGCCATACCCCGTCCCCCTGCGCCACCGGGGGGGGGAAGGGAGAGAAAACTGGGGGTGGAGTTGAGCCAGGAAGGAGGGAGGGGTGGAGAGAAGGTGTTTTAAGATTTGGTTTTTATTTCTCATTATCCTACTCTGGTTTGATTGGTAATAAATTAAATTAGTTTTCCCCAAGTCGAGTCTGTTTTGCCTGTGATGGCAATTGCTGAATGATCTCTCCCTGTCCTTATCTCAACCCACGAGCCTTTCATTATATTTTCTCTACCCTGTCCTGCTGAGGAGGGGAGTGATAGACCAACTTTGGTGGGCACTTGCTGTCCAGCTAGGTTCAACCCAACACATCATAGAGCTATGGCAAAGTTTTAACTGATTAAGTCCTACTGACAGTGACTGAGAACTAATCTGACTCCAGAGGCACAACAGTGGAACAAACTTGTACAATAAAAGTGCAGGAATAACTGATGCACTGATAAAAACTTGAAGAAGATTTAAAAAAAAAAAAAAAAAAAAAAAAAAAGAAAGATTGTGCCTTTCAAACTTGCTAATACATTTCATGGCCAAGCATGAATTCTATCCATCTGCAAAGAAAAAATGTCATGTATCAAAACCAGCAGAAAGAATACATTTGAATTGAATAAGCTATTTTTTGGACGTAGGCTTGAATTAGATTAGTTTTATTCCTCTGTGAGTTTAGAGACTACAAATAAGGCAAACAAATGAAGAAGGAAGATAGAGGTGAAATGTAGTAAGGTGAAAGTGACTCCCTGGGGAGAATAATGGAGTGAGAAAAGGGTAGGATGTGAATGGAAATCCAGTGAATGAATTATAAAACGTGGGTGTGGAGTGACAGAGGGAAAACAGAAAAGATGATGGTAAGCAAAAGACTAGAAATGGAAATGCATTGCATCACAAACAAAAATGACCATGTTAATTGTCCATTATAAAGAGCCTGCTTCAGAGAGTGACATGGAACTGCTACTTTAATGTTATTTATTCCATTCCCAGTAACTCCAAAGCCTTTTGCAGACTCAGGGCTTGACTGTGTATGTCAACCTGGAATCCCCCCTCAGCTGCTGGGGCAGGCTGAGCCGGAGGTAGCAGAGGGTTCCTCCTGCTCTACCTTCTCACTGGGCTGGCTTTCCTTCCTTTTTGCTTTCTCCATTCCCAGGAAGGTGATTTGGACCACAAAGAGCTTATGTGCAAGTATGCAGTTTTCTTAGGAAAGATGAGGCACTCTGCTTACTGTCTTTCTAGAACAGCCTCATCTTTAAGACAAGACTGAACAGTAAGTAGCAAAGATCATTGCTAAAATGGAGCTGCCCCTCAGTCAATGGTGAGAGGGACCTAAATATAAATAATAAAGAACAGTTAATAAATAATTTTCCTGTAGGGAGAACAAAAATTGGGTAGGCTGCAGTTCTACCCAGAGATAAAGCTGGTCAAAATTATTAAAAAAAATAAAATCTTATTTTCTTCAAAACCAAAAAATCACACATTCTATTCAACAACTTGATTGTTTTTAAACACAAACATTGTGAGCTAGACAATTTTGGAAATTATAGCTAGACTGTAACTAATTTAGTCAAAATGTTCAATCAGCTGACTAATCTGGGGAGCCTCCTTATACCTACAAGATCACATTGATTTTATGTACTTGTTCAGTTGTTCCTGAACGCTTGACAGGCCTGACAACTTGATCGATAAGTGATCCCATTCACCCAGACCTGCAGGTGCCTTTTGTGCTCTCCCTGCTGGAAGATGACAATCAGACTCCTTAAAGGCAACACAAAGCATTACCAATGACATGTTTCCTGTCAGACAAATACAGCCAATGCTTATTATGATTTTATCTGAGAGAAATTGATTTAATCAGCAGCCTAAGATTTAACCTATTGTTAATAATGCAATTTAAAGCTTTTCTCTCTTGCTTCTGATCAAACTAACTGGAATTTAAATGGGTAGAAGTGACGTGAACAAGCTCACAAGGGTCAGAGTTTATCTTTTCTGTCTGTGCCAGACTCTTTGATGTTTGATGCAAAGAACTAATCCTCACAATTCCAGAAACCACCCTGTGAACAAGAAACAATTTACCAAAGCTATTATGTCACATACTGCTGTCTTAATTTAGATTTTACAGAAGATCCTTGTTCTGTGAGTTTGATGCATCTGGAAGATGAATCAAACTGAAAGCTGACAGGTTGTGCAAAGCTAATGTTACATGTATATGCTGTATTAATGATCTATTCATTTGAAGCTTGTTTTTAGTGTTGTCTTTCTTTCTGCTTTGTGTTTATGCAGCACTGTTAAATTCATTACAAACTAGTTTGGTATCTGTGGGGAAAAAAATGTTTTAAGAGTGATTTTTTAAAAGTTTAATTTACTGAAGATACAGGAGAAAACACACAAAATAAGACTGTAATGATGTCTAAAAAAAGCACATTGATTTCTTGTAATGGACTTGTTCTACTGTGTCACTGCCAGTTTTGTAGTACAAACATGTTCTTTGTGAAAGACCTGAAACAATCATCATAAATTCTGGTAATGACTTTCAATTATTGCTATTATTAAATATATTAAAATGAGGTTTGACTATTAAACCTGCTTGTATAATAAGAACACCTTCTTACTCAACATATCCGTTCCCCTTCAGCCTTTGACTCTACACCTTCTTTGGGTCACATTCTGCCTCCCTCATATCTAAAGAGTGTTTGATAGTAATTCTTATAGAATACCATTTTACAAGAGTGTTATATCTTAAGCCCATGAAAAAAAAAAAAAGAAAAAGAAAAAGAAAACGAAAACAGCAGTACCTATTCTGTGTTCCTGTTAAACAACATGAGTTTGGAAGGTATGTATGGTAGTGTGGGATGTCCGGAGGGGAAGAGTCAAGAGGGTGGGTTCAGAGATCCATTAGGGAGGACAGACCATACCCAGAGGACAGCATGGCTAACCAAACCAAGAAGGCATTCAGAGACCTAAATTCACAAGTAGGAGGCCCATAGAAGTTTCACAGACAGCTTGACATTAATTTGTGAAACTAGTGTTTGTGTGGTGAAGATACCAAATAAGAGAACTGGGTGACATTGGGAATTGAGGGAGTAATCTGTGTGCTCTAAGAAGTGAAGATGAAATGATTACTGTAACCAAGACTGCAGAAGATAAAATTCTAGGTAACAAACCTTTTCTGATTACTGGACAGAAAACCATAGGTTTAGTCCCAAATGGCTGGGAGATGTATTTAATTTTCCTGTTACTCCATGTTTTCCTCTGTCTGGGCTACAGCTTCCATGAGCTGATAAACATCTTGCATCTTTGACACCTCTGTGTGGGAGCAGCAGGTTCATAGTTCTACCCAGGATCCCGACAATATGCAAGGCATCCTCTCAAATTTCAATTGAAGGCTTTAAGGAAGGCTTTTCAGTCCAAAAGCTGTCACCTGCAGGGTGGAGGGAACCCAGTATCTTCCAAGATATTTCAGAAGGGGGGACAAATATCCATCCTTAGTACCTGAGTTAGGAGTTCAGTTTGTCTTGCTAAATTTTACATCAGAGCAGACAGGCAGAGGTAATGTCATGATGACAAGTCATGATATGAGATTGGAAAGGTAGGCTTTGCATTCATCAGCATAAAAAATGGAATGTGAAAAATGTGTCATAGGTTGATTTTCCCCAGGGAGGCTATACTGGAGTGCACTGTGCAAGAGAGAGATGTAGAGCCCCTAAAGGAACGATATGAGAGTCAGGAATAGGGAAAGGAGACAGTAGAGACCTGTAAAAACTACAAGAGAAAATGACTTTGCGAGTGCATTACCACCAGTGACATTGTCAAAACAACAACGCTGAGGTTCTGCAAGACAACTGAGTACAAAGCTTCATAAAAGAGGGTGGAACGGCAGTGTCACTGCAATGGAAGTCAAAATGGGAGAGCTTTAGCAAAGAGTGAGAGAAAAGTAATTGCTCTAAATCTCTGGATGAGTTTAGAGGTGAACAGAAACAAGACAAATGTCTAGTAATTGATCAGGGGAATCACTAGTAAGCTCTGAGGAATAAAGGGACTCCATGATAGCTGCAGTTTAAGGGAACTGAGACCACACATATACAAGTATCAGGAATATAAGGAAGTTATTTATTGACTTATCAAAGAGAATTTCTATACTTAGGTTTTAATTATATTTGAAGTTATACTTTAGAAATGGTTTCTGCTGACAGTAAAGTGAAGAGGAGGTATGGATTTTCACTGTCCTTTCAGTAATGCTTAAATACAAACCTTTTCAGCAAAACATTTTAATGTCGCTGTTTAGCTATACGCAAGTTATTGCTGAATAGCCAGTTAACATGCATTATCTGAGCTGCGGTTATAGTCCAGGGTCACCCTTAGAACTGCAAATGCAAAGTCATATGAGTTAGTTCAGTACATGTTTGTCACATGCTAAATTAATTGGATTTGTGTAGTGTTTGCTGTGGACTTGAAGGCACCTACATGGATAGTTACCCCTTTGCAATGCTTTTAATGGTGTGAGCTTTCAGTGTAAAATCATACGAGTAGATCAGAATAACTCTTTTAATTCAGTAAGTGACCTTTAATACTGCTGTCAATGTCACAGTGATCAGCTAAATGGTGGTGAAAATGAAGACTTCCTCCCACTGTTACTACTGGTTTCAATGAATTCTCCCTATACCATTTGTGAAGTAGTGACCCATTTTTCATTATCATGCTACTTCTATCCTTATAATAGTTTCTGCTTCCTCTTGAAAAATCTGAAAAGCTTATTCCTTAATTCTGTTAGAAATTGCTAATGATTCATGCATATTAAATCCAAACAAACCACCTGGTTTTGATTGTTTCCTAATCCTTCTTAAAATCAGAGGCCCATTATCGGTGGCCTTTGCAACACAACTCTGCAATTAGAAATTCACACAAGCTTCCCTCTTTGTGATCAAGCTGTGTGTGTCTGCTCAGAGAAAATTGCTACAGCTGTCAGCTTAAGTGCAGTGACAAATATGTTTCTCTGCATATTTGGTTTCAGCTAGTTTTGCTCAATTCAGTATGACTTCACTGGAATGACAAGTTATACAAGTGCTGCCAGAGAGTAAGACAGACAAGCTGTCAGATATTTACCGTAGGTTAACCCTACGTGGTGTTACTCACTGTGCCGGGGTTTAGCCCTGTGGTCATTAGACAGCAATACTCTTTCTAGCATCGGTGGCAGGTTGCTACATAGCATGTTGCTGTTTTGTCAAGGTTATGTAGAATTTTCCTTCATTATTTCTAACAAATAATCTGGTAATGATACTGTGTGATTTGAGATAACGTTGATCTCCCTTTTTGTTTATCAGAGCTGAAGAATTTTTCCCAAACCACCTGTGATTTGTAGGGTTCTGTCTACAACTATTTCTCCTGTAAATTGCACACCCCCGTGCTTCAAGGCACGAGAGTAAGAAGTCCCTGAAGGAATTTAGTAAATTCTTGGGGAAACAGCTCTGAGAGTGGAAGGGGACATTCCCAGATATCACAGCTTCTTCTCCAAGAAATCTGAAGGAGTTAGGCCAACTGTTATTAAGTCTGCTGTGAGTTGAGTGCTTACTTAATTTCAAAAGTTCAGTCTATGGCAACTACAATGACAGATTTGGCATTTTCAGTGAAGCTCAGCACACTCAGAAACAACTAAAGCAACTAATGGGAACTTTAAGCTGCCATGGATATATTAAAAAGGGGTGGAAGAGACTGGACTGGTCACCTGAAGAGCAGGGCTTGTTAATAAAACTGATAATTTGCACAGTAAAGGTTTCCTCTGTGCTGAGAGCTGTTGCTTATTGCTGACATTGTCAGGTCCAATGAAACAATACCGAATATTACTACCGTTGCAGATCAGGACAAATCATATTGAGAACCTTATGGAAGTCAGTGCATCACATATGCTTTAACCAAGAGTCCTGAACTGATCTTGAAAAGAAAAGTCAGAATGCTCTTAAACAGCTCAAAAGAAATAGTGAGTTTTCAAAGAACCTCATTCTGACATCTCCAATCCACCATATTCGTATTATACTGATAATCTCTTGTCTTTTAATCAGTGATGCTCAGGACGAGGAACCTGTGAGTGTATGGATGAATCAGTGTCTGATTAGCTATCTTCATAGAATCTATTTATTCAGTGAAAGTGAAATTGAAAACTTTGAGCCATAATGATTATTGGTCTATGCTTTTTTTCTAAGGGAAACAGTGTTTTTATTTTTTTTTCCACAGTCCTATGGTTTAAAGCATTTAAATTAATTCACAAACACACAGATACAGATGAGCAACACTAGGAATCCAGAGACATAAAGCCAGCTCATAAGATGCTGCATAGCTGGAAAATGGAAATGAGAGTTGCTTTCCAAAGAGTTTTTATCTCTTGAATGCTCACAAAATAAAGAACAAATAGCCTAAAAAACCCCAACAGGATGTTTCTTCAGAAGCACTTGTTACTATTGCCCACCTGGTCTTTCTTTTCCCCGCCTGCCCTAAAGCACCCACGTCACTGGTTGCAACTGGTTAAACCTGTGCAGACTGCAGCATCTTATTTACAACTCATACCCTGGAAGGAAACATCCAACAGCTAAAGCAGTGGCTTCTGTTGCTTTTGGAGTTAATTAAGCTGATTTTTCATGAGTTCCTGCAGCTACGTTTGCCTTGTCCTTTCCTTCGTCTTTTGCCTCTGGGACTGCCTGTTTTGCTGTCTTGGTTTCTGTCGCTGCCATCCTCAGTGTCCCCATGTCACTGCCGGAACATTGCAGAGTCCTTCCAGTTCCCCCTCGTGACTGTGTGACAGAAGTTACTAGCTTGAGCTCCACACCATATCGATTTTAGGGTGTCCTCTGGGAGGGGGATATGCTACCAGGTATGAGCTAATCTGAGAAAAAGTAATGACTCCCTAACCAGTCCATGGCCTAATCCAGCCCCTAACCAGTCCAGGGACTGAAGGTATTTCAGGATTGTCATGGTTTAACCCCAGCCAGCAACTAAGCCCCACGCAGCTGCTCACTCACTCCCCCCCACCCCGCTGTGGGATGGGGGAGAAAATCGGGAAAAGAAGTAAAACTCATGGGTTATGATAAGAACGGTTTAATAGAACAGAAAAAAAGGAACTAATAATGATAATGATAACACTAATAAAATGACAACAGTAGTAATAAAAGGATTGGAATGTACAAATGATGCGCAGGGCAATTACTCACCACCCGCCGACTGACACCCCGCCAGTCCCCGAGCAGCGATTCCCTGCCCCTCCCCTCCCCTTCCCCGTTCCTATACTAGATGGGACGTCCCATGGTATGGAATACCCCTTTGGCCAGTTTGGGTCAGCTGCCCTGGCTGTGTCCCGTCCCAACTTCTTGTGCCCCTCCAGCCTTCTCGCTGGCTGGGCATGAGAAGCTGAAAAATCCTTGACTATAGTCTAAACACTAAGCACCAACTGAAAACATCAGTGTGTTATCAACATTCTTCGCATACTGAACTCAAAACACAGCACCATACCAGCTACTAGGAAGACAATTAACTCTATCCCAGCTGAAACCAGGACAAGGATGGCTACCAGTCAGCTCATTATTACACCTTGCCATTATTGCTACCCTCAATTTTAAGCAATCAGTTACAGCTCTGCTCACCACTATCTCATTACCAACCTGCCTTTGATGTTTCAGAGGCAGGAGAGGATATCTGTCCTTTGTGAGTACAAATTAGCTGCAGTTACAGAAAAATGTAACAGCTTGTGGAAATACTGGTTTGAACCAATATCTGAAAGACTTGCAAGTGTTAGATTCCCACCATGTCACATAGGGCTCTCCCCAGATACAAAATCCTGGTGTATGAAAAGGGACAGCCTGGCAGCCACCCGATATTGTGTATTCCTGAGGAAATGCTGGATATCAGCATGTTTTATTCACATTCTGCACTAGTACTTGGCTTCTTACAGGTCTTCATCAGATAGAGCTGAGTAATGGTGAATGTGATCAACACATTATATTACATCTTTGTAACACATTCACATATACATATGTACACACTTGAATATATTTATTTATAAAATAATTTTTACCAGCCCACTGCACTTGGCAGTCATCCTCTCAGCTGTTCTTTCCCTCTGATACCATCACCTCCAACAGGGCCAGCCATTCCTTCCTCTGGTAAGTATTTCAGGAAAACACCACGATGAAGTGTATTATTTCCTTACCTTCACTTCCTCTCCAGCGTGAATCCATGCAGATGCCAAGGTGGCATGTACCTAAGAAGTTGATTCCTCATTTCTCTGGAGGTGCAGGTGGGAGTATGCTTAATCACTGTAAGTTCATTCATTCATCTTACTGATCCCTCTATTTGCATGCTGTCAGCCTTCTCCTATAAAGCTAACAGAATAATCCTTATTCTCAGTGCTGACCTTGTCCCACATGACGCTACATGAGGATACAAGGATGCAGGTGACATTTGCTGGCCAGGTCTGCAGTGTCGTCACACTGGTCCCTGTGACTTTGGTGATGTGGAAGGCTGCTGACAGGTCAAGTATTTAACCGAATAAAGAGAAAGCCTTGTGCTGACATACTTGTGATTTCCACTTGGGGTATAATTGTCCTCTTTCTCAGTACAATAGACAATAATTATACATCTGTGAATATAAATACAGATCTAGGTTGAGGAATGTATATCCACTGAAAGACAGATATGCATGTGAAAATATGTGCCATTGGTTCAGCAATGCAAACCTTGATGAGTAGGTTTCTGCAACTGCTAAACTGGTGCAGTCTGACACTTCTTATTTGTCTTTAACCTCACCAAAGGAAAATATTTTGGCAAGATTTTGTTTTAGAAAAACAATTAGAGAGTAACATTTATAATAATATGATGTAATATTTTCTGTTGCCGTGGCCACAGAACAATGAAGGCATACATCCATTTGTGGGGAAACTGTCTAAATTACCAAAAGCTTTAATAAACAAGCTAACAATTGATGTTTGAGGGCAAGTAGCCTTGCAAATGAAAATAATTATGAATCCACATTCAAATCTCTGCACTAAATTGCAGGTTCAAATGTTTTAGCTTCTAGACCTCTGACTGCTTGTTTTGTTGACTACCATCAAAATATTAACATTTGTGCCTGTAACAAATTCTGCCCACAAAACTGTAGCGTCTTTCTCTCTCTTTTTAAAACAGGCACTAAATGTAATTATATGTGCTGTGTTCCAGTATCACAACAGTAAGTAGCAGTTTTTGAGCTCAAGCTGTGTGAATGTTCTTCACTCAATCTGTGTACCAAATAACCATCTTATTCAACATTAACTTTCAATTCACTGGTAACATTTATTTTTTAATTTTCTGTTTCAGTATGAACAGACAGGCATAGGCTGCAGTAACCTAACTACTAATAGCCACTCCTATGAGGAGTTACTAAGGACTCTGGGGTTGTCTAGTTTGGAGAAGAGGAGTCTGAGGGCTGACCTCATTGCTCTCTCCAGCTTCCTGAGGAGGGGACTTGGAGAGGGAGGTGCTGAGCTCTTCTTTTCATAGGACATGTGGGAATGGTTCAAAGCTGCATCAGGGGAGGTTCAGGCTGGACATTAGGAAACATTTCTGTACTGAGAGGGTGGTCAAACACTGGAAAAGGCTTCCTAGAGATGTGGTCAGTGCCCCAAGCCTGTCAGTGTTTAAGAGGCATTTGGACAATGCCCTTAACAACATGCTTTAACTTTTGGTCAGTCCTGAAGTGGTCAGGCAGTTGGACTGGATGATCATTGTAGGTCCCTTCCAACTGAACTGAACTGTTCTGTTCTATGTTATTCTATTCTAATACTTCTGACCAATAGGAACTGTTGCATTTGCCTTCACCAGTCAACTTAATTTCTTGCCATCTTTTGGAAAGCAGCACTTGAAAAATATAGCTGGGGTGAAAAGTTTGGAGATGTGCTGGTTTCTGAAATTAGTGAGTGACTGGGTCCTGACTGAGTCTTACTCTCCCACGTGCTGGTGCAAGCTCAATGACAAGTCATCTCTTGATTTGTTTCTCTAATATAAAATGGAGATAGCAAGTGGAGCCACAAACAACACCCTGCCCTGAATGAAATTAAACAACTGCACAGGATTTAATCTTCAAATTGTTTCTCCCATTTCTACAGGTTCTGTGAGGTTCCCTCTGTATGTTTTTCTTTTTGCAGGTGAATAAGACAGTAAAAGTTCCTTTCACTTTCTACAGATCTCATCAAGACCAGGCAAAGAGAAAGGGAGCCATGAACTGTGGATAGAAGCCATGGGAAAATCCACACCAGTGTACTTGCCACAAAGGGATAAATCTGGAAGAGGGAGTGGATCAGGGTAATGAAGGTTGTTTGTATTCAGCTAGTTCTGAAGACCTCTAATAACAAAGTATGACCAAACATCTGGTTCAAGAAAACACCGGAAAGTAACACTGTGTTAAGCCTTAAGAATAGATGTGTGCACAATCTCTACTATGAAAGTGAATTATTTAGTCTATATTTTCCATAGCAAACCTATACATAGGGTTTTCTATTACTGAATGCTGGCAAAAGAAGAAATTGTACAGTAGGACCTCATGGTTAAACCATCATGCTGTAAGATCAGACATGGTCATACAAGTACCTGTATCTGACCTACCCTATAGCTTCTGCCCAATGGAGCAGAACTGGGTTTATTTCATTTGGCATAGAGTGGTCTGCAGTGGAAATGACCCTTTGAGATTCTAGCATTACAAGTCTTCATGAACAGATTAACTGTGCATGCCTTTACTCACGCCTGCTCCTTTCCTACCAGCGTAGGTGGGGAGCATTCAATCCACACTGTGTGTGTATTAATTTTCAGATGCACAGGCAACTGATTTTATAGGTTACCATTAAATGTAACCTATTGAAATGATGAACTAAAAATTCAGCTGCATAAATCTGCAAAGCCTTATCAGTTTATACTGGCTAACACCAGCTGAAAGTCTAATTTATATTAACTGAAAAGAGAAACAGAGTTAATAACAATCTAAGAAAAAAATCTAGAATCTCTAATGACACCGGGAAACTGGAAGGTTTATTTTAACACCCTATCTAGTAATAAGAAAATATTGCAAAAGCTAGATAATATTTGCTGAACTAAGAGGATTAAAGAGAAGGAAATAACTGACTTCATGCGTGCACTAAATAATACAGAACAGGGAAAAGTAGAATATAGACAGCTAGCAAATGAACTGTTGGAACAGGTGAAATATATCTACTAGACTGATGCATACCTCTCCTGAATCACCATTCTCAAGTGTCCTTTTTCTTACAAATACAGAGGTCTGTATACTTTCATTGTTATGTATTATAATTTCATGTATGTAACTGAAAATCAGAAAAGCTTGGGTAAGTGTAGAAATACTAGGGTGGTACTGAGAAAAAAAATTAAGATGGAAAAAATTACAAATATTAATTGCTTTCCATTAAACCCATTTCACCTAAGTAATTAGAAAGTAGTATGTAAACTTAAGAAATTGGGTTCTAAACTGTAATGGCTTCTGACCAACAGCCTTTACAAGTCTTGTGCTGTGCAATAAAAACTGGCTTAGAGAAAAATAGCAAGGTATTTAAAAATGTGTCATAGTATAACATAGACTGTTTCTTTATTATCAACCATATTCTCTCAAAAATCATTAAATGGTTATTTTAACAGAAACCGATATTCTTGCACAAGCACATGCTGCCAGAAACTGTGGTTTTAAGAATAAAATCAAAGAAAGGTATAAAAGATGTGTGATAAAAATCACAAGAATGATTCATAAATTGTATCAAAAGAACAGCCACAACAGAGAGGTGGGTAGTGCAAGCAGTTCAGAAACAGAGGTCTTCAGGTCTTTCATATCATCTTAGATTTTATAATCAGAAGGAAGCTGCACATCCAAATTTTAGATCAAAGAGCATCATTAGCTAGTTACAGAGTTAAGCCCTTAAACTGAACTTTCTGCTATCACACATACTTAAGACCTTGGTATTATTAGGTTTTCAGATGACAGAGAAATTGTCACATTGTAGGGTCATTTCTTGCCTGAATTTGCTTAATTCCAGATTCCAGCTGTTTAACCATACATTATTTTTTTTTGTTTGGTGGTTAAAGAGCTGTCTGCTATCTGAGAACTTCTGCTATACATAATGTAGACTACTACCAAGTCAACTTCAGTCTCTTCTTTGCATGTAAAAGAACCACAGGAAATTGTTTATAGTGAGCAGAATAGTGTCACAGACTGTTTCATCTTTTTAAAATGCTCTTCTTTGGATTTAGGTGTTTTGATACGTTCTTTCTTTCCGTTCTCCAGAAACAAGTTTCTAGCCTTCAGCATAGCAAAAGAAAACTGAACACATGGGTAAAACAGCTGTGAACAACAAAAGAAAGAAAAAAAAGTAATCCTGAAAAAAAAGTTTCATGATCTGATGGCTCAGCCAAACCTCATGTATTTTTAAGACCTTATTCTTTATTTTGATAATACAAGACCAGTTTTCCAGTGCTGTTATCATCAATATCTTTGTGACTGGAGAACTGCGTTGTGTTCTGGACACCTAGAGGAACCGAAGTTATATGAGTCTTCCCAAACTCCGTTTCCCCTTGCAAGGGAACTGTATGGGATCCTTTTGCTATCTCTTTATCCTGAGTCAGCAGATTTGCTGCTGAGACATGTTTGATCCTGTTCACAAAATTCATAACACCTATTTGTAAAAGTACCTAATGAAAGGGGATTTTTACTCCTTAGAAAGTTATATGTAGTAATCGTCTACCCTAAAAAAATTAATAATAAACTAAACAAAAAAAACCCACAAAACCCACAGGATTATTTTTATTCTTTTCTGTATCCCTCCAAAAAAATCTGTCATAGGTTCCTTTTTTCCCAAAAGAAGCTCCTCTGCACTTTCATGCAATATTAGTTTCAGGAACATCAGACAGTGGGCATAATTCAGACTCATTGATTTCTATGAGAACTAGATTCATTCTCTTAGGCCAAAGCCCTGGAAGACTGAATGCAACTATTTCAACCAATAATTTGTTCTGGCAAAGAAGCCTTCAGCCTTCAGATAAGCTCAAATATAAAATCTGTCTCTCAGAGTAAAATGCACTAAAAAGAGGGCTCTGTTCTTGCAGAATCATGTTCCCTGTATGGATATTTGATGTTCAGAATTCAGAATCAGTTTCTAATCAATATACTCTGGATTTATATTAAATTCACTGTTTCTGTTACCTTGCTTCCTAGAATATTCATAGAAAGAGAACAAAACCCAAAACAAACACAAAGGGAATCAATTAACTTCTATCCCAACAGAAATTTTATGCAGTAGTTTCTCAGTTCAGGAAAACAGCATAATTCAAATCCTTTCTTTTTAACCTATAATTGAAGAATGTCAATCTAAGAATTTTTAGGCAATTTTAAATGAATGCTATTGAAGTGACTATTCAGTAGATGAAGAATAGACTTTTTAATTTCAGTTTTAGTAGGAGTGGAACATAAACAAGGGTTGCTTTCAGTATTTTCCAACAATATTCTTTTAATCTGTATTGCATTAATATTGTGTGAGCTAGTAGTCTAGACTAGGCGGCAGTATATAAAAGAGACTAAATTGTGCTGTGGCTACAATCAAACCTGATTAAGTAATTCTTCTGCATAGCATAATTTCACCACAGTTGGAAGGAACAGCTAAAAATACATCTGTTGAGAGAAGCTCTCTATTGTAACTCTTTAAACGATTTGGTATTTAGTAGTGATGCTTCCATCTTCCAAGGATAACTTCTGTTCCTCATATGAAAGAGTCTCCAGCAGATCAATAGTAAAACTGTCCCCTCCTAATGTCCAGAGTGTGCCCTGCGACAGAAGAATAAAAGTGTCCATGTGCTAAGGACTCTGGGATCGCCAGGCAATATAGTGTCCATTGGAGACTATTATTCATGGATCCAAGTTAAAGCTCAGTCGCTCAACCACTTTGGCATTCTGGAGCAGGAACATTGAATCAGAAACCTGTATGACCTCCCCAGCACCTCTAGCCTGTAGGCTGTTTCCAGCAAACACTGTGTGGAATAATTTCCTGCACAGAAAAAAAAAAAAAAAATCTGTAGAGATCAGTTTCTCTCATCTTCTTCCCCATGCCTGAACCACAAAGGATGTGATCCTATTACTGTCCCAGTGAAGGAGCCTACAGTTTTGAGCTCAAGCCATAGAGGCTCACTCTTTTCATTTGGGAGATACTCAGCTCAAACTCAATATATCAACAAAAATTGCACAGCCGTTGAGTGAATCTGGAATAAATGTACATTTCTTATCCACATAATTTACAGCTTATCTGGTATTCTTTTCTTTCTGTATTTTCTTGCCATGTTCCATTAAATCTTTTCTACCACCCACTTTGAAAGTGTCTGACTTCCAGAAACATGACAATTTCTATACAAAACCCATAAAGTATGTATGCCCAAGATTTCTCTTCAGGATGGCCATAAAAGCTCACTCATAAACAAATAAAATATCAATTATAGAAATGCTTGGAGACCAAGAATTTTTCTTTGGTCGAGATGTAGTTATTTAAAAGGAATTGTTCCTAACTTGGTATTTGGCCTGCAGCACTTAATCAACATTTAAACAATTCCACACTCCCACAGAATGAAATGCATCTTTTACCATTAATTATAGTAACAGTGATTGTTTCTGTGCCCCCAGTCCCTGTGGGAATATTCCCAGGTAATTTTACAGGATATGGGACCAGAGCTCAGATCCCCTGTTCAGCAAGATGACCAACTCCAGAGTTGTGAGTAGTCAATTCCAGTAATGTCAGTGTACTCTTGTACCACTGAAATGAAGGTCACTTTCCACTGCCTATAAAAAAAGGGAAGGATGAAAATCTCTGTGCTCGTGTACTTCACAGAACACAAAACCAAATTAAGCATATGTAACCATTCCTATGCACCAAATGGGGCTAGCCCTGGCTTTGATGAATGCAGTTTCATACCTGTAAGTAACTCAAGGCCAATTTACAGGTTAGTAGAGGTTCCTTTGAATATGCATTTCATAACAATGTTTCAGTCCCTGAGGCCAAGTTTTGTTGCCCTTCTTGAAAAACAGCTATTTTCCATGGGTAGGAACCATGGAACAGCAAAGTAAGACACAACAGTGTGGTATAACCGAAGGTAAACACAGACATCCTCTTCTGATTTGGGCAACAGGGGTAATAACCGGTTCTATAACAAAACAGGTCAGCTTGCCCAACGGCTGTATTTTCCTGCTTTGTTATTTATCACAGTACCAGTATTCATAAATAACAGAATCACAGTTTGGTCTTCTGTGCTGACAGCTTTTACAAAAAAACCCAGCAGACATCTGATGGAGAATTACAACAGAATATTTATGACAAGTAAATAATTTTAAAATTGATCAGAACGCAAACAGACTGAATTATTCATTGTTATAACTTTGCTTTTCAGGCAATTGCTACCTTTTTAAAAAGCTAGCTATTAATAATTGTCATATTAAGATGTTGCTAGAAATAACACATTTCTGTTGTATTACAGTGATATGAACTAAAATATTTTTGCTATGATTATCTAAGCTTCAATAGCTCAATGACCAAGAAACCCAAAAGTGACATCTCCATAAATCTATCAAGTTACTGTTCTGAATTTCTTTCTCAAATTCAGTCCACTATAACAATAATGAGTCCTCTTCCATTCTTAAATATTTCCACAAAAACATTACACAATGGGCCTTATGTGAAATTTTAATTCTTGTATTTGCTACTGACTGTCTTTTGAAAGGCATTCAGCAGCCTAAACAGGCAGGATGGTCTCTAGAAGGATTTTTTGGAAGCACTTAGATTAAAAAAAAACCCATGGGTTTGAAAAGGATGATAGATATTTCTATAAAAAAAATTCAGTAGGCATCGACCTCTTTATACTTTGTGCTTGGTACTGTGAATTTAAGTGGAAATTAAGTTCTCAACAGGAGGTCATAACTGTTACTGCAGGCTATTAATTTTAAGACCATAAAGTGATATCTTTTGATAAATACCTAGGTTATACCTAAACCACCACCATTGATTTCACACTCTTTTACTGTGTACCACAGACTTGCTTCAATATGGAAACTACTGTCTGCTTCCAAAGAACAGCAGGAAAATCCCATAAAAACTGCAATTATAATAACTATAAAGAATTAAAATAGCTCTTGGGCACTTTTTATTATTGTTGTTTTCAGTTGTCAAGGGGAAAAACTGAACAAAGAAAAAGAAAGATGTGCTCCCAGCACTAGGGAAAGCATTTAAAAGGATCTTGTAAACAAGCTGGCAACAATTCATTCAGGGTTATACACTTATCATGGGGGGGAAAAAAAAGGAAGGAAAAAAAAAAAAGTGAAGCAATGCAGTAAGAGGTATCCAGTTGAGGATGTCCTATGGGGATTGCAAAGTGACTTGTACCAGTAAAACTGTACTATGATTAACTAAGCACAGCTGAAAAGACATGTTTAGAGGTGATAGAAAAGTAGCTACTCTCCTATTAACAATCACAATGCCACCTGAAGAGACAATATGTTTCTTTTGTCATTAAAAGACCCAGAACTGCTAGATTTTTTTCATGTTAAATAAGATCGATGAATTTTCTTTCCACAGACTCTACCGGTTGCTTCTTATTCTGGTAAAAATTGCTAGAAGCAGTGAGACTGACAATTAAAGACCTGTTGTAGCTCCCTTATCTGGGCAGCCTCAAAACCGGAGGCTATTTAGTCATTTCTACACAAACCACTAACAGCCATCGGTCATTACAGTACTGAGCTAGTTCTAGATAGTCATGAAAGGTTAAAGGTTTCCTGTCAGTCCTCTCAGATATGCAATCTCCTCTCTGGACCTGTAATGACAAGGTCTGGAGATGCAGAAGTAACTTTTTAAATGGTCTGTTTTGAAAAGGCTCATTAGCGAAGAGCTCTGACATTGCATGTGAGACAGGCAGAGCAGTACTTCATTGGAGCTATGGCCACTGCACCAAAAAAGAACGAGTTGGTCAGCGTGGCATCAGGCAGAACAGAAGATTAAAGGCTGCTCTCTCTACATAAATATCTGTTGCTACTGTTGTCACTGAATGGTTGATTTGCTTTGATACCACTGAACGTCTGCAACTGGAAGGCCAAGCTTCTGGGGACTACTCAGGAACTTTTACCACTGAGAATTTTTTCCTGTCCAAGGTGGTTTCTCTGGAGCTGACAGTGTGTTTCTAATCTACCAAGCCAAATGGGTTTGCTGGGGAGAGCAGGAAAAGTTCAATTTAAGCTGAAATAAGAACAAAAAGTATGGTTCTTTCCCTTAAAAGATCCGGATCAGAAACCCTCCCTGAGGATATGCTTGCCTCACCTAGAAAATAAGATGCCCTCCTCACCCCTTCACAGGTTGTTTCCCTTGCCAGGCCCTCTGGCTGCTGAGGGAGCTCCCATCACCACCATCATCTCCCTCCAGCCAGCCCAGCTCCAGGCTGAGCATCCTGCCCTCAGCTTCCACCACTGACCGAATCCCTCCCGTGATCACTTCCAACAACTTCTCCCTCACACTTTTTCTAGTTAATGCTTGCAAAAACTTTTTCAGAGCTTGTGCTTCACCTCAGCCTCCTTCAAAACTAGCAATGTGGCCCCAAGCAACCTTGTTGTTGTCTGCCAGATGCTCCATCCTTCCACACTGTGCTCTTCTGGGAGTGTCACCACAACACTGAAAACTACTGTATGTAACCCAGATGGATGTGCAGTTTGGAGAGATTCACAAGCTAGATTTATACTGTTGAGATCCATATCAAGATAAGATTCAAGTATGGCTCATCCCTCACATCCAGGTCTCTATAAAGGGTAAGAATAGAAAAGGTGGTGTGATTTACTTCAGAAAATCCTTTTTCCAGAGGGTGAGAGGGTCAGGGCTATGCAATGCTTTGGTGCTGTACAATTCATACACTTCAGTGCACAGTGGAAGTTCAAGAGACAATAGACACAATATTGACTAGACCAAGGAAAGTTTTTCACCATGAGAGTGGTTAAGTGCTGGAACAGGTAGCCCAGAAAGGCTGTCAAGTCTCCAGTGGAGATTTTAAAAACTTAATGGACAATGCCCTGAGCACCTTGATCAGCTTTGAAGTCAGTTCTGCTCTGAGTACGAGGCTGGCCCATGTGACCTTCAAAGGTCCCTTTTTCCAGCCTTAATTATTTCTATGGCTATGATTTTACAGCTGTTTCCCACTTTTCCAATGAACCAATGCTCCCAGCTGGTAGCTAGAAGACTTCCCAGAATTACAGATCCTGAAAGATCTGTTCTTTAGCAAGACAGAATTAGAGAAAAGACATGCAAAATTAAAAGTAAAGAATATGCCTAGCTGTTACCATTGGAATCACTGGCAAAATGAGGGCATGAGAAGAATTCCCTTTGGTTTTACTAAGATATTACTAATAGCATTTCACAAAAATATTAGAACTCCCAAATAAACAGAGAGTAAAAATATTAAAATTCAGCCTTTCACCCAGACTAAAGGTGCTGCTATACTTTGTAAAGTTTTGATAGACGACTGAATGCAAAGTAACTGTACAAGAAGCTTTTACTCTGGTTACACAGTGACTCTGCTATTATTTAAATACAGTCAGATGGGAGACAAAAAAGATGTCTTTCTGCTTCTAACTGCCAGCTCTGCAAACTCTCCTTATATCTCAAGAGTCTTCCCAGTATGATATTGCAAATAGTAAAGATTCTGGCTGAGGTTTTCAGGGCAGCGTGGTGGTTTTGGTGTTCAAACCCCACTGATTAGAGCTGGTAACGTCCTTAGAAGAGAACTCTGCCTTTACCTACTTTAACTCATTTAACTTTATTTCATATTGCATCAGGCATAATGGACTCCAGCTGTATAACAGAACCAATAACTTTGTGGCACCACATGAAGCACAATCCCATTTTTGTCAGTAGTAAGTAAAGGCCTAGCATACGTTTGTCACTACGCTTTTAATCAGCACCAACAATGAACCAAACAGTACCTTCCTTTAGCAACTTCTCTGTTCTCATTTGGTGAAATCTGGTGGCAGTTTGATTTACAAAGACCAAACTGAAAGACACGTTAAGGATTTAACCCACCACATCTGGGAACTTTAACATTCATATATTTATATACATCCCAATTAAAGAATTTTGACAACCTCACAGTCAGAAGTAATTTGATGCCAGTAAGCATGTGATTCAGCGTAAAGACAAGGAACAAATAAGTTGAGAAATTATCACTTTTTCAATGTAATCTTTGTGAGAACTGCATTTAAGCTAAGAGTTTAAGATAACACTTTCTACAGTCATTCCCCTAATGCTTCAGTAATTCAGGGACTCAGTTGGCACAAGAAACCTAGCGACACATGATTAAGTTTGAATGATGGCACCTTCTTACATCAACATAGCTCATTATTTAATACTATCAAAACATCAGCCTTAATAACATCTGAGTTGCTAAAAATAAATGTCATAGATTTTTTTTTTTTTCTTTCAATTACCTCTGTTAATCTCTTTTTCAAGCATGTACATGTATTGGCTGAACAATGCAGTTTCTCTGACCATGCCTATAACCTGATTTAGTTACGTTTATGCTTTTTATCAGCTGGAAAATAAATGAGAGTAAACCTAGTAGTTGTGAAATCCTGCATGTGAACATTGGAATTATTTGAATGGTTACCAAACTTCCTTATACGCAGCTGGCAACCTTATTTCAACAGGGCAGAGAAAATATAGGCTTGACAAGGCAAAGGTTTTGCTGCTGTTTATTTAGTGCAATTAACAGAAAGTAGAGACCCTGCCCTACACTACGGGATGCGATAATTACACACAGTTTCAACTGGGAGATCTCTTTTCTCTTGGACAACTCAGGTTCTGCTAACTCTAGAGTGCGTCTGAGCCAACTTTAATCATTTAAAGGTGTCTGGACCAAGACAGGAATCTTGTTTTTGTCTACAGCCAGAGGAGAAAATAAAAATCAGCCACCTCCAGAGGGCAAGTCAGATCACTGTAGTGTGAGTGGCTGAGAGACGTAGAATGATTGTTGGCAGTGTGGAGAGTAGCTGGAGCAGGCACCTCTCTTTAGCAACTACAGAAGGAGCTACAAGACCACATTAGATTAGACCTCTATCTTTTACACCACTCAGAGTAGGTGAGATAATCTTGTTCTGAGAATACAGCCTGCGCATGCATGGCTGAGACAAGCTTTCTTCAGAATAGTGCTCTTTCTCCTCTGCTGTCCAGACCTGGAAAAAGGAAGGGGGAGTATACACTTTTCATACAGTCACTGATCTCCTCAAGTTGGTTATTTTGGCCTACAGATAAAGAATAGCTAGAAGCAAGGGACACCTTCTCACTCATGGATGTTTTCTTGGACCTCATTCAGTTGAACAGGATCAGGTGGCCTCATTCTTCCTTATTCCCCATGAAGAGTGAAAGTAAAGACACTCCAAAATTAGAAGTCTCAATTCCATATCTGCCCTGTAAGATATTAATCATCTCTTTTTAGAGTCCAGTAGCATTCACAGAATAGCACAACGTTTGAGACTTACTGTACTGACCTTTGCTTTGTTCCTCACTAGGAAACTACCTACCACAAATACTTCGAAAAACAAGAGAAAGCACTGAGTTTGGACTTGAGCTGCAGAAGAGTGGTAACAATTTGTAACAGTGGGCACTGCTGTGTTTAAGTTCCTATAGTCTATATTAAAACTTGTTACATTACTGCTGTCCTCCTATGGAGTCTAGAGAACTATGCTAAACTAAATCTCCAATTTTTACACCATTGAAGTTAACGGAGATCAATTTTGCCCTAGGAACAGATTGGCTATTACACTGCTGAGTGGTTTTTTGCTATTTTTTGGTACAAATTGTCACTTTCGGTACTGAATTCTAGCTGACATATGCAAGCAGCTATCAGATAGCAAAGGGCATGCAGGTAAACTGGAGGTTTTTCTTGAAAACTTAGGTAAGTGTACAAGAAGCATGTTGATGACAGTGTAGCTGACAATGCTGCTTAATTTATCCTCAAACATTTTTGTACAGTGGAATATAAATGAGACCCTGCCAGACAAATATTTGCAAAAAAAAAAAAAAATATTCATATTGCTTCATTGTCAGCCAAGAGAGAGATTACTAAGTTGCTGAAATCAGGCAAAACTCCCACTCATAACTCTTGGCTGGAAAATATGTATAGATTTGCTCCACTGAAAAAGGCTTGCTGTCAAATCAGCAGATGAACACAAGATTTCAACGAGATATGGCACACACCTTTCCGGAGCTTTGTGTAGTGGTATATTGACAGTATTATCAATGACCCTATTGCTATTTCCTGCCTTGCAATTAATCTCTGAACTTGTTATATTCCTGATTAAAGTGGTAACTTCTCCTTCAAGAGTTAGGCTCCAGCTCTGGAATCCCACTCCCATGAGTAGACCACAGCAAAATGAATAAACGCAACAAACCAGGCCGCAGCGATCCTCAGATTGCAAGACATTAACCTCCAGTGATTTACAGAAAACCTTCTAGCATACTCTGCCACTAACCAATCTGAGGTGAGCAATGACATCTTCCGGACTAATCTGGGGTGCAGGAAAATATACTGACTTATGACAGAACATGCACATGTGCCTCTTGCTTTCTCTAAGAAGTGCTCCCCAAACAGCTGCTCCGATTAGTAGCCAGTAACAAATGTACGACCCTTTTACTTCCCCCTCTGTTTTTAACTTTGCTGCCCATTTACACATCGTATGTATTAGTAGCTTGTTATTTTAAAAGTTATCACATAAGAAAGAATGAAGTGCGTCATGTGTTATGTGTTCGGTGCTTCTGAGAAAAAAAAAAGAGCTCTGTTTGCTTTGGCAACTGCAGCTCAAGTAATTTGTCTGAACAGGAGATGGAAATCTAGCAGCATATGGCTGCAGATATAAATACAGATCTAGAATTATATACAGACACACTATACATTAAAATGAAAAGCATTTCATGGGCAGTTGGTCACAGTGATAATTCCAAAATGCAGGATTTAGTTACCATTCTCAAGTATTTATCCTTTGCTATACATAGTATCTTGTACTCTCAAATACTTATTGTAATCTAAACTTAGCTAGAAGATGGCAGATGACCAGATTTACCCCAAACCACTCAAAGGCATGCCATTTTCCTCAGATGCATCTTAATATACCATGCAAAGAGCAGAGTGAGACAAAACTGTATCATGTGCTTCAAGCATGCATATGATTTATCTATACCATTAGCTTTACAACAGAGTGAAGAGAGGGGAAAGTGATGAGTCTCCATTAACTCCTAGGGAAAAATTATGACTTGAAGAATGTTATTTAAAGTTCTTCATAATTTGAGTCCTTGCTTACAAAAAGCAGACTCTTTTTCCTATACACAGTGTAGCAAGCAAGAGCAATGGAGGTGCTTCAGTCTGGAGCACTTCTGGGGTCAGAAATTTTTTGATGAAGGATAATAACACAAGGAAGAGACCTGAAGGTACTATTCATATTTCTAATTTAGCTCTTCTAACTTCAATTTATATAAAAGTTAATTTTGCCCCACTATTTTCCTTAAAATTTTCCTATTTTCCAACTCATAAACCTCTGAAATCAATGTGATTTTCCCCCACTTGTTCAAGTTTCCTTATTGCTTAGCTATCAGGTTAATTCTAGTTTTCAGACTGTATTGCTACATCATCACATGAGTATGTGGATCAACCTACATGATGGTGAACGTTGTTTAAAAAGCAACAAAGCAACTTTAAATTACTGAATCTCAGTTTTACTGGTGAAAGTGAAATCTTCCTTCCTTAAGTATTCAAATATCAAAATACAGCCATTATCTGTGTGCATTCTGTTTGGGAGGTGCAAGTAGAAGTGTTACATGGTGAGGGCTGGTAAAAAAAAAAAACCACAAACCAACAAACAACTAATTCAGACCTGTTTGGAACAAGTATGTGGGAAAAAAACGGTGAAGTTAGAAGTGGATTCTCCATTTGGGTTCCTCAGATTATTAACAGAGCTGTTACTGGGATTGTTACTGCTGTTTACTTGCTGCTGTGTTGAGGCAGCTTGGCATATGAATGCAGTAGTGAAGAATGGCCCTACAAGTATAAAAATGCATTCCTGACTAAATTTACCATTAAGCATAATCTGAAGTACTACTGAGATATACATTATTTTAAGCATAACAATAAGGGGGGGGGGGGGAACCCTAGATTTTTCCAGCATGCAATTTAATCCTCACATGCCATTTTAAAAAGTTTTTAAGGGTCTTGCTAGCCAAACAACAAAACTAGCTACAGAAGCCATCAGTAACTAATGCTAACTAGGTATTTTCTAACTGACCAATTTTAATTTTGAACCAAGAATCAACTCTAAATTCAATAAGAATTATAAGGAGTTAAAAGGAAATAGTAATTCCAATTATTCAGACCAAACTGCAAGAAAATAGAAAAGAAATGGTGTACCAGGATAAAATCTTTCTCTATTGCATGAGCCTTTTGTTAGAACACCTCAACTGATCCCGATATTGAATAGAAGTTTGTCATTTGTTGCAGAGGGACTTTAGTATCCTTACATTATTTTGCGGATAGAGGAAGTTAGTCAGTAATGCAATAGCATGGAAGAGTATGAATTAATTCTCAAACCTACGATGCATGTCAGAGTGTTCTGTCATTATTATTATATTTAATCAGATGTTTTAAGAGAAAGAAGCAAAACTTGAGTTGCAATTCTTGCTTTATCACTGCTGAAGCATGAGGTGATATTTTTATAAGCCTGACTTGCCAATCTGACCTTGAAAACAATTTTATTCATTAACCCTTTGTTGACAAAAGAAACACTGTTCTAGTAGGAAGGCAAGTCTTGACTTTTCTTTACAAAAAGAAAAGATTAAGCAATCCATAATGCCACTGTCAGACTGCAAAATAAGTCCAACAGGATACAGTAGAAACACGTTGCAAGAAACGTTTTTCAGGCACTAGGCATTAATAGCAAAGTGTTCAAGCTCATTCTGGATGTATTTCCATCGCTGTAGTAAAGTTAATATCTCTCTTCATATAAAGTTAAGACATGGTATACTGGCACACTATGAATTCCCTGTATAGCTTTTTGTTGACTGTCATTGAAGTCTAAGTATCTATAAATCCAGAAAATCATGGAAGACCTGTGAACAACACTTGGTTAAGTCCAGTGTTTTAGTTTAAATAAGAAAATAAAAAATATTGCCAAATGGTCCCAATTTTTATTTTATATAAGTCTGCTCTGGCATTTCCAGTATATACTTTGCTTTCTATTCTTTCATACAGAGAAGGACAATGTCTAAATATTTACAACATCCCTTATTTATGTAAAGCAGTGAATAAGTTTACAAATGTCATAACCAGCAGTAGGTACTCAGGTTATCTGTTACATACTATATAGGCTTTATTTAGTTTGGTTAGACTGTGACATTCATCACAATATCCAGGTGCCTTACAGCTGCTCAGAGAAACACTTGCTAACAACTGCTGTAGATCAAAAAAGTTGGTTCAGAGCAGAGATCATCCCTGACTATGCCAGACACATCCCTTGAAAATTAACCCCCACGGCCAATACACACAAATTAAACATATGCAAAAATGAATACATAACAGGACATGAAAAAAATTAAAACTAAAAAATTGATCCATTTTAGATCATACTATACTACAGAAACTAGCAAATTCCAGACATAAAGTCCTCTCCCAAGAAGAGCACATACTATTTCCTTGCTGGAGTCCAGGCTTTGGGACCAGCACTGAAGCTGCAATGAAAGACAACCAGAAAGGCTGAGGCAGTGCTGGAGACCACCAGAACAGAGCCAGCCATGGCTTTTAAGTTATAGCCAGTACCTTGATTTTCATCCAGCGTACACTGGGAGCCAGTACAGAGACATGTGTTCAAAGAGCTGTGTGTTGACACTGGCCTAGCCCACCTAAGCTCCTGTGTCCCTCTGCCAGCATCACACACCTATCTGCTTTTCTTCCTTGGCTCAGCTAAAAAGGACTCTCCCCTTCTTCAGCTACTCCCATGAGAGCTTCTCCTTTTGTTTCATCTCTTCTAGCTTCTGGTCCTGACCACCTGGGAATTGGAGTCAGGCCACAATCTGGCCCTACTCTTTTTCAAAGCAGCTTTAACTCTAAAGTTGTTTCCAAAGGCAGAATTTAAGTGATGCTGAAGTGTGTCATCTCCTTCTGCAGTTTTCTCCACCCGGCCCAAAATAGCTGACCCTTGACAGAACCACACCGCCACAGTGCTTCTGACATAAGAATGAACTCAGCTGCAGTTTTTTGGCGTTCACTTATAATTGCTCCCACCTGCCTCTATTATTTATGCAATGCTGTTTTGGAGACCAGGTCAGCATGAGGAAAAGTTTACCAATATAACTGTCCTGGCAAGCTGTCCTTGTGTGGGTGCAGCTTCTACTGGCCAGAAAGAAAAGAAAAGAAAAAAAAAAATTTTGCTCGTACAAAAAATACTGGTTCCCAAGTGGAATAAGTTATACTGGCAAAACCACTTTCCATCCTAGTGTAACTATATCTACACCAAGCTTTTGACACTATAAAAAAAATTATTAAAATAAAAGTAAACTTAGTTGATACTGTTGTGCTGGAAAATGTGCCTACAGCAGACCTGGGCAGATTTTATGAAAGAAAAGCCAGTTGTATGGATAAGCAAAGCGAATGTGTCTTCTCTAGTAAGAAAAGGGTGGGGAGGGAAGGGACGAACAGTGAAATTGTAAATATGAAACTCATTATTTCTGATAGTAATTGTTTCCCGTGAAAATTTATAAATAGTGTAGAGTAATGAATCTAATCTTGGGCTTTTATTAGGCAGTTAGGACAGTTGAAGGGGGAGTAGAGTAAAAAATATTTCAGACTTACCATGGGAAACTGGCTAAAAGTGGGACTTTCCAAGGAGAGTCCTTTTATTGTAAAAGTGCATTTTGAGTCATCCAAATTAAAAAAAAAAAAAAAAAAAAAAGCTGAGGTAAAAAAAAAGTTTCTCCTCCTTCCTTTTTAGGGTTAAAACCTGTCATTAAGAGAGAATAAAAAAGAGAAGCATTGATAGCTGTGGCACTTACAGGTTGGGGTTTTTGTTTCTCTCCAGAGATTTCCAGAGAGGAGCCATTTTCATTTTTCTTGCTGGCTCAAAGACTTCTGACACTGCAGAAAATGCTTAAGATTTTCTTAATTGTTACTGTTACACAAAGAAATATGTGTTGTTATTACCATTATAACTGCTATCGGTGCTGTTGTGCAATCTGTTTTCAAAGGAGGTCTGGCAGGATGAGCACTGTCTTTTCTGACTTGCTGCTGCCCAGGGCAGTGGGTGACTGTAACAACATCTTTTATTGTTCCAGCTTCCAAAAGGTAAGACTCATACTGGCAAAGTGTGAGAAAAATCTCATTTTGTCTTTGTTTTATTGAACAACTGTCATGATGTCAATGGGAGTTGTTCATCAACAGTACTTCACAGCCCTAATTGCAAAACTACTCTGTCCCCTATCAAGGATAGGACATGCCTGTGACTGGCAGGCACAAAGACTGTCTGAAAGTGTGAAGGCAGTGGCTAAATCGACTTTTTGCATTATTAGGTATAGCCCTGCCTTCAGGTGAAAGGGTTTCTACTGAGCATACTCCATTAAGGAAAGCCTCCTGTTAAACCCTAAAGCTTTAGTGGTGAATCTATGGGTGTGAACAGGGTTCTGCTGCAAGCAGGCAAGCAGAGAGGAGGCCGTGCAGAGGGAGGGGGGCTTGCTTTCCTGCTAGGCTGAAAACAAGACACAACAAAGGAATAATACAGGCTTCCTTCTGGTGCTGTGATAGCTAAAGCCATTTCTGAAGCTATCTGAATAGCTGTGTATGTTTGCCACGTGCTAATATCAGTGGAAATAATAGCCTTAAATAATCTTAAACATAGACAATCAGAAAACAGACTAAGGTTTCTACTTTTCCACCAAAAATCTCTCAAAGACTGGCAGTGCAGAGTTTCAATTTTTGGTCTCTTGTGCCTTTCCTAGTTTACATTTTGTGTACTAGTAGATTACTGGCATAAAATTGTTTCTGTTGGACCTCACGGCTCAATACGTGTAAACACATGTATATTCCTTACACCAGTAAAACTGATTTTAAAAAGTGTCTGCAAAGTCAGGTCCTGGGATGGATTTTAAGTGTTTGGATTTTTTTGTAATTTCATTGGAAATAAAAGGAACTTGTCATGCACTGTGTAAAAACACCTAAAGCATTTTCTTCCTGAAGGGAAAAAGTTGATTTACTAGACCTAAGCTCTGTGCCATGCTGTGCCAATGACTCACTGGGCACATCTCTGTGATTTGTAGCGGCATAGTTAATGTCTGTACAAGGTCCTCCAGCTTTACGACACAAAGGGTATACCATTACACAGGAGTAGTCCCAATCAGGTCAACGAATCTCCTCAGGGGAGCCAAGTTTCATCTGTGTCTGGATGTTGGTAGGAACAGGGATTTAAGATATAGGATTTAAAGAACTTAAGGTGCAGAGTACTGACTGCACCGACTGCACTGCAGGGAGAAAGGACTTGGCAATAGCTTCTTATAAAACCTTGCTTCACTTTTCTATCCTAAAGATTCATTTTCACATTTCAGGGCCAGTCACTGCTGCATTACTTGCACACACTCCTAATTGCACTCGGGACGGACTTAGATTAATTTTATGCCACAGGATTTTATAACAGTCAATGTAAGACTAGCAGGCAGAAGACTGTTAATCAATCATGGAACCACAGAAATTAGACAAGGAAAAAGACATGTTATTAAGTCATTTACTCCATCCCAGTGCCAAATGATTGTTTTCTAGAGTACGTACTTGAGCTCTTTGTCCAGTTACATTTCAAATGGCACCAGCCACACAACAAGCCACAAAACACAGCTGTTTCATATTTTCATGGACCTTACTACTCAGAAAGCTTTTTCTGAAAGTCCGTCCTGAAATTAATTTGACTTGTATCATCCATTCTGATTCTTCTTCTCAGACCTAATGAAAATAATCCCTTTTATTCTCTTTCCGTGTCTTCAGCCCTCTGACCTCTGTACTGTAAAATGATTTTCAGAATTGGCCCCTCCTGCTGTAACTTTTCTCTTGTGTAAAACAATATTTACAGCCCTGGGGGGACCAAACACACATGCAGGGAGGTAGTTGTTTTCCTCCTGTCTGTCAGCTACCAGTACAGGCCAGCTGTGACAGAAAGCAGGCAGACATCAAGTTACAACAGCAAAAAAATGTTCTGGTGTTAACACTTCAATGTGAAACACTTGGTCAGTGCCAGTGTGTCAGAATTTTTAGTATAGTACTTACAGTAATACAAATTTCTTTTTCTTTAAAAGACTGGACAGGACAGTAGTTAGTCACAAAAGACGTCTACAAGTACATATATATACACACATACATATGTATACAAAATAAGATAACTGAAGACAAGTGAGTTTAGGCCGTGAAATGTCAAGAGTGGGACCACGGCATAGTGAAGATCTAACTACGTAACATTCAGGGAAAGAATCATTAATTCCCTCAGAGCTAAAATGTGCTGCTCCAATACAAAGAATGTCCTGGAGATACCTATCCTTTGCAATATTCTGGTGGTTTTGGTCTTCCTTTTCTCTATGCCTGTGACTAGCAGTTGACAACTTGTCTTACCACTGTGCAGATCCACACCTGGCAAGGCAGTGTCACCTGTCAGTCACTGCTTTAAAAAGTGTAACTTCATACAGCAGAAGACTTTAAAGCAGCATGTGCAGAGTTTCATACATTTAGATGTGTGATGAATTTTTCTGGGTGAAAGAAAAGAAACAACAAAAGGAAAAAGGAAAGTAGGAAAGCATAAAAAAAGTGATGATCAAAGAGGAGAGGACTCCTGGAGAATAAAGGGTTAAATCTTCAACCCATTTTCTCCTTCTCTTTATATAGGAGCCAAGGGGATGGCTGATATTTTACTGCAACAGCAGCTGATGCTCAAAATAAGTGTTGGGAAGGGCAATCAGACATTCCCCTCTTGAAAAATAATTTCAGACATCATTAGCCAGACACAGTCATTTCTGATGTTCACAAGGAAATCAGGGTGGCAGCCAGTGAGTCCCCAGCCCTTGTCTCAAAATATCAGACCTGCCTGTTCGCTTCTGTAATTCCCACCATGTCTGCTTTTGAAAACAGTCAAACAGCTTTCTCTGAGTTTGAGCTTTCCCCATCCGCTGACATGCAGACTCTTTCTTTCATCACCTCTCCTGAACAGAGGCCTCGTGTGCCTGCCAACAGCAATTCCCATGCAGCCTTCTCCCAGGTGGAGACTCCTTCCTACTTATTTCTTAAAATCTTTTTCCCTCCAGTTTCTCTGAGTAATACCCCAACCACTACTCCTATGGGAGGAAAAGTGGTGGGCTGCAAACCACGTCCAAACCCTGTTGCAGGGTTCATGACTTTTGGGAGGGCTGTAACTGAAGGATTTAGCCCCTCATAGACATTTGCTTCTGCATTGACTATTTGTGAGGGAGAGGAGAAAATACTTTTGAATGGACCTGATGTGATAAGGAAATTGTGTCTGCTTTGGATCATAAAATTGTGGGTTTCCTACCTGCTTAGTTGGGCACTTTCTAATCTATCGCATGTTACCAAAGACAGATTGTGGGACTATTCAAGACCATCTAAGGAACCTGAAGGTGCACAAATCCATGGGACCTGATGAGATGCATCCGTAGGTCCTGAGGGAACTTGTGGATGCAGTGGTTAAGCCAACATACATCATATTTGAAAAGTCATGGCAGTCGGGGCAAGTTCCCACTGACTGGAAAAGGGGAAACACAACTCCCATTTTTAAAAAGGGATAAAAGGAAGACACGGGGAACAACAAGCCAGTCAGTCTCACATCTGTGCCTGGCAAGATCATGGAGCAGATCGTCCTGGAAACTATGCCAGGATACATGGAAACTAAGGAAGTGATAGGTGATTGGCCAACATGGCTTCACTAAGGGCCAATTCTGCCTGGCAAATTTGGTGGCCTTCCACAATGAGGTTACAGCATTAGTGGATAAGGCAAGAGCAATGGACGTCATCCACCTGGACTTGTGCAAAGCATTTGACACTGTCCTGCACGACATGCTTGTCTCTAAATTGGAGAGACATGGATTTGGTGGATGGACCACTTGGTGGATAAGGAATTGGCTGGATGGTCCCACTCAAAGAGTTGTGGTCAATGGCTCGATGTCCAAGTGGAGACCAGTGACGAGTGGTGTTCCTCAGGGGTCAGTATCGGGACCAGCAGTTTAACATCTTTGTTGGTGACATGGACAGTGGGATTGAGTGCACCCTCACTCCAACAACACCAAGCTGTGTGGTGTGGTCGACACACTGGAGGGAAGGGATGCCATCCAGAGAGACCTTGACAGGCTTCAGAGGTGGGCCTGTGAGAACCTCATGAGGTTCAACAAGGCCAAGTGCAAGGTCCTGCACATGGGTCAGGGCAATCCCAAGCATAAATACAGGCTGGGTGATGAGTGGATTGAGAGCATCCCTGCAGAGAAAAACTTGGGGATTTAGTGGATGAAAAACCAAATATGAGCCAGCTGTATGCACTCACAGGCCTGAAAGCCAGTCACATTCTGGGCTACATCAAAAGAAACGTGACCAGCAGGTCAAGGGAGGTGATTGTTCCCCTCTACTCCACTCTTATGAGACCCCACCTGGAGTACTGTGTTCAATTCTGGGTCCCCCAACATAAGAAGGACATGGACCTTTTGGAGCAGGTCCAGAGGAGGGCCACAAAGATGATCAGAGGGCTGGAACACCTCTCCTATGAAGACAGGCTGAAACAGTTGATGTTGTCCAGCCTGGAGAAGAGAAGGCTCCAGGGACTCCTTACAGCAGCCTTCCAATACCCAAAGGGGTCTTACAAGATGGGGAGGGACTCTTTATCAGGGAGCGTAGTGATACGACAGGGTGTAATGTCTTTAAACTGAAAGAAGATAGATTTAGGTTAGATATTAGGAAAAAATTCTTCCCTGTGAGGGTGGTGAGGCACTGGAACAGGTTGCCCAGAGAGGTTGTGGCTGCCCCATCCCTGGCAGTGTTCAAGGCCAGGTTGGATGGGGCTTTGAGCAACCTGGTCTAGTGGAAGGGGTCCCTGCCCACTGCAGGGGGGTTGGACTAGATGATCTTTAAGGTCCCTTCTAACCCAAACCATTGTATGATTCTATGATTTCTAGGGGTACACAGCAAAGCCGGTACGCGGAGGGTAGTGAGGAGCCACAGTACCCTGCAATGCCTCTCTGAGAAAAAGCAGCATCCAGCCCCTGCATCCCACCACACCTGAGCTTGGGTGTTGTACCGCGCACAGAGGTGGGATGCCATAAGGAGGTGATGCTGGCATCCTGTCTCCTCCTGATTTTGAGGTTTCTGGGAGGTGGGACTTGCACTGCCTCCCACAGTGGTAGCTTTTCTTTACTTACCTTGTGGTTCTGAAAATAACATTTTTATTTAATTTAAGAACAAAAAACGCAGTCTGGCTAACTATGGTAGAGAAATTGCTTACCTCAGCGTTTACTGCAAGCTCACATATTTTGTCCACCTTCTCCACAGAGGACAGCCATGGCTATACTCTGTGATTTCTTTTCTTTTTTTTTTTTTTTTTTTTTAAATATTACCAGTCAGTTGGATTCTGATTCCATAAATGTCTGTGTTTACCCATAGCCACACAAGCAGTCCACTGCTAGGGATGACCAATGCCTTGGAGAAAGCTGAATGCACTGAGAATGCAGCATGAACTGTGCCATCTTTCATTGTAAAACTCTAAACATGAACAAAATATACACAGAATGAAATTTCCTGTGAAGGGATTTAAATAACAAAAATAGCTGAGTGAGAGAATGAGAAAATAACAACAGCATCAGTACATTTTATCAAAATAAATACTTTACATTCAAAGGGCAGAAGCTGTTAGACAGTAAAGTATGAAACTTGCCTGAGACCTTTGATACAAGATACAGACTTTTTTTTCCAGAACACATAAACTGACTAAGAGTAGAAATTGATGTAAGTACTTTTCATCTCCACTTTTTGCCCATGATGTAATTATTTTGGCAGTTAATAAGACATTCAGGGTTGCACCTCCATCCTTCTTAGCTTGATACAGCTAACAGATAAGATAATCCCCTCCAACAATTCAAGCCCTAGCTATGAGTCACTGTCTCTGATGAAGATGTGTCACTCTATGTTATCTTGGGCACAAGAAACTGCCAGGTTCTTTTGGAAACTTTTTCACTGGGAATTAGGATTTCCTGGTGTGTTGATTCAATTTGTATGTATTAAGCACTAAACCAAAGAATTGTTGACCTGTCTGTTCTCAGGCACTGAACCCTTTGGAGACACAGTTTCAAGACAGATAAAGGGGAATACACTGTATTAGTGGAGTTAAGGAGGAATCAAAGACAAAACAGTCTCTCACACACACACACACACACACACACTCTTTCCCTCCAGTACATCTGAATTGCTGAAATGTCCCCAGGGCACCATGATGGTTCTGAACAGTCTTCGTAAGGACCACACTGTTATTTTGGTTTTGTAACCTATAGTGGGCTCTTCAAGATGCAGAAGGATACATTCACAGCCTTGTTTGAGGAGTTAATGTCAGTTCTGGAGAAGTAGTACAGCTGTCTCCAAGACTTCGTTTACAAAAGCAAGAGTCTACCATCCTCTGAAAGATATCAGAGTAGATTCCTTTTGATCTGTACCCATGCTGCTTAACACTGATGGGTCCACCTCAGTCCATCATTGTGGTCATTTCTGTGGTTAAGCACTGTGTTCAATTGGTAGCATGCAAAAACCCATGAGGCCGTTTTGCAATCATTCTATGCAGAAAGCATGAGATGAGCTTGTTGCTTCTATGTGCAGGGGTCCATCTTCTCTGTCTGAGTGAAGGGGTACAGTAGGCTGCTGGGCTAAGTATGTTTGCCTGTATATTCTAATCCCTGTGAATATGTGGCAAGTGCTGTGATTTGAAGGTTGTTAAGTCACACAGGCATGTCCTATTCATAACCAAAGATTTGCTAAGGGAAAAGAGTAGTAAGAAGTTGAGGATGTGTATATATTCTTGTGTATACATTTACTGCCTTAACATTCTCCATCTATAGCCTGTCAAGAGATGCTCCACTGTGGGCCCTTCCATCTTTGTTTTTGGGAATACCCATAGACTCACTCATATCTTGCTTATCATCATCTGTTGTTGGAGGAAAGCTGATACTTCTGGGGTCACCTTCTGCAGCACATATCCTAGGAGACTGATTTCTTCTAAACATTTGCACAGCTATACAGAATAGTCAGCTATTCATATCAAGGTAAGAGTTAAGAGACATTTGGGAGATTGCTGCAGCAAAGACTGGCAGCCCAAGGAACACCACAGAAAATGAGATGACCTGGCTACTACAAAGTCAGCCCTGGGACTTCTGGCTAATATTCTTGATAAGTAGTGTTGGAATAGAAGGAAAAAAGCCAGGCTGTTGGATGGATCCACTTGGATGCTACTAGTAGAAAGTTTTCACAACTGACAATACTGCACCTGTTGATGAACAAGAAGGGGTGAGTCCAGTGGTCTTCCTGTGGGGAAAATTCTCTTGCTGAGGACAGGAGGTCATCCTCAACAGGGTGTTGCTTATGGCTTTGACTGTTGGAGGGCCTTTCTTGAATGCTGGTCAGCCTGCAATAACTGGCATGATAATGGTGTGCTGCCCCAGACTTTGAATGTGTCCTTGAAGTTGGAGACTGGAAGGTGCTCCTCTTTCCCTTGACTGCAACTGGAAGTTGACAACCCCAGCCTTAAAGACTCATCATTTTTCTTTGTGGTAATGGTTTTTCCTTCTTTTTTCTTTTCCTTTTTTTAAACCTCAGTCATAATCTAGCCCTAATCTAACATTTACAAAATGCCTAGAACAACCAGGTGGCTAGTGGTCATCACACAGGTGCCACATCAAGGCTAAGATGCCATGCGCACTCTGATGATGTGGCCAGAAATGTATGGTTTTCCTCCTGGAAACAGGCTTGTTTCCTTGGAGTCAGAGCTCTGGGCAACATTGGCTGTGTGTGCAGCCTATTTCATGATATGTGAATAACTGTGTACATGAAGAGGTAAAGCCACAGGAGCCTACTGTAAGAATATGGTGATGCTGGTCATACTACGTGGCCTTTTGAATATGCATTTGAAAACACAGGCTTCTTCAGTCTGGAGCAATCCTAAATGTGGGGTTAGTTTAACCACAAATGGAAGTGACCTAGAGCATGCTGTAGGGCCGGGACAGTGTGGATAGTCATTCTTTCTGAGGACTGCAAAGGCTAGTGCAGAGACAGCAGGGCAGCAGTTATCATGAACTCCAGGAGTCAGGCACAAATTCACTCCCAGCTTCTGTTAAGCAGAAACCTTCCAGGCCATTAAGGGTTGCTGCAAATTCTATATACCTGCATGTACCTCTGGTCCAGGCTATAACTGCTCCTCGCTTTGTGCCATCTGGATGTCTTGAAGAGTGGAGTGTTTGAAATGCATAGTGTCTCCAGGCACCTCCCAGGTTATATACCCCTAACCTCCTTCCCTTCTCCCTGCACATTGCATGCTCCTAAGGGCTTTCATCTTGATAACAGTGACGTTTAGGGACACTATCCTGACAAAGGTAGCAGCTGGACTTTTGAATTAATCAGATTCCTTAAAAACAAATCTCTGACCTTGCCTTACAGCAATGTCAGTTGAAAGGGCCTCCAGTGGCATCAGTGGAATTACCATAAAATTACAAATGGCACAAAAATAACAAACAGGAAAGTGCAGTTCCTGTTTTCCACAATACAAGAAGGCGCATCCGGTGGAATGATCAGGCAGTTGGTTGAAAGAAAGAGCTTTTTCACTTAAAACATATTGAAGTTATAAAGTTCGCTGCACTGGGACATTGTGGGGCCCCAAAACATGCACAGACTTAAGAAGGGATTAGATCACGGAGGATAGGTCTATCCGTGGCTATTAAACTCTATTGTTGACTACAGTTTCTGTCGCCATTAAATTTGCCTCCAGTTCACAGGCTACATCAGGAGAAATATCACTTTGTCTGCCTTACTCTTGTCCTAGGCCTCTGTTTTTGCCCACTGTTGTCCAGGACTGAGCTAAAAGGACTAAAAGGACTTTCACGCTCACCCAGGACAGCAGGTTTCTGGATTTACAACTCTGTCACTGAGGCTGGAACCTGGCCCATGATATGTGGTCATTTTTCACTCTGTTCATTTAGCTCTTGTACTACACTTAAGGCTGTGGGGGCAGGAAAAGACAAACAGCACAGCGAACTCTGTCTGCCTGTTTGTCTGTTGAACTCATTTACACTAATTGCTTCAATGTACTGACTGATTTCTTTTTAATTTATAAAATACGCCTATCCCTGGCTCCCAATACTTGCACAACAGTGGGCGGGGGGGAAATGAATCTCACTGAAATTTGTACCATGCTGAGATAGGTACACCACGAAAGCCTCCGCAGAGAAAAGAAACAGCTCCAGAGAGGTTTTTAAAAAATTGTCCTTTCTTTGTAGCATGAAAGAAAATTAAACCGGATTCTGTTAGTGCCAAGGAAAAGGCAAGTTGTAGATATAAGAGGTTCAAAATTAGGATGCCTTGCTTCTGGGCTAAACCATTACAAGTATATTCTAAAATTACATGCGTTAACATATACATAAATAGACAAAAGGAGCAAGCATGAAACAAAGAGGAACTATTAAATGGGGCAAACAGCTGGTGAGGGGGAATGGCAGCTCTCAGACACAAATGTAAAGTTTGGGAGAGGCAGCTCTGGGACAGCTGAGGCTCAGGCTATAATCAGACAGAACAGAGAGCCACAAAAAAAAGCTGAACCAAAAGCTGACAGTCTGAGGAGCAAAGATATAATCAGCAAGGCGAGCCAACAGACAGGTGCCATCTTAATGTAATGTAATACCATTGCTCAGGGCAGCAAGACTATCTATGTGCACATTAGAGATGCTCTGCATCTCTTCTTAACATATAGTCCACTCTGGATTCCCTTTTTAACATATCATTGATGTTGTTGAAGATTAGAACTCAAATTTTAAAATATTCCAGAAGTATGAACTACTCACAGATATTAGTACTCCACCAGGTCCCTTACCACCTCTAACTATTCCAATTAATTTCCTAAAGCTTTGTGGAAAAAAGATATACCCAGCAAAGAAAGGCTTGCTCTTTTCCGTTTATGCAAATGACGATAGAAAGTAAAACATCTGTTAAAGACAAAAAGAAAAGGTTTTCTTAAAATTTACATTTGTGATTTATCCTTCATTCAGTAAGGTCCATTGGAAAAAACATAGAGTGGGAGTCAAGAGACCTAGTTCTGTTAGCAGTTCTCTTTATTTGTTCTTTGGCATATAATTCATACAGTCTTAGTTTATGAGTCTGTAGTTTCCCCAAAGCATAATGGTGATAACATTTGTCATTCTCTGTAAAAACTGTATGTTTCCCAAGTATAAAATTTCTATATATAAGCCAAATATAAATCCAGTGCACTATCTTAGCTATCCTATCCATTACTTTAATTCCTAATGCTAACCCTTACTTGAATATCATTTAATGCTCTATAAATCTTTCTGATGTTCTTTTCTCTACTTAAATTAACCTTGGATTATCCCATGTAGTTCCAATATATCAACATTTTTAAAAGAACTTTCCTGTTTTTTCCCTCTTTCATTTTTCCTCTGTAAGCGATTAAGTTGCTAGCATAAGCAACTAAAAATATCTCCAGGAATACTGAAATCCCTCATCCAAACAGGTGAATTGCGCAAGGGTGGGTGAAACAGAAACTTCGTCTCCACTTCTTTCCATGGGAGATGCCTTATCAGGGGTTTCAAATGCAGATGGACCAATGAGTATTTATTTTTACATTTGCTACATGTCTTTTTAAAAATAAATCTTTCACAATTATCAGTAACGCAGTGGTAGATCAATAGTGCTGACTTTTAAACCCCTTAGTCTAGTGCAGGCTGGCCGGCATGAGTCATAGTTCATAGAAGTCGGAGTTATGGAAACGGAGTGGGTGACATTTTGTACACAAAGCTCTGCAAACTCTCCAGGTGTGCCAGCACAGGCACAAGGCAGACTGAAAGTGGCTGCGAAAAAGCAGCTATGCGTTTTCACTTCCAGCTCTGTGTTTAGAGGTTAGGGATAGCATTTTCTTAAGAAAGAGAGAGAACCTGGAAGATACAGGGAGTGGATCCAGCCCAGCTCTGAATGTGTGGGCTACCAACTGCAAATGCAGCTTGGACATGAAATTCCACAGACAGTGCTAAAAGGAGGTGGAAATAATCTCAGTTCCCTGTACCCTTGCTCCCCATACCACATCCAATTGAGGTTAACGCTTTGTTAACAGTATGCAGGAGGTAAATAAATGGCGATCACACATGGGTAATTCATTAAGTCACATAAACCAGTTTACAGACAAGCCCTACATGCCGTAATAAGAAAGAACAACTGGACGATAAAGCCACACAGTACAAATTAGAAATAAAGCACATGTTTTTAACTGAGGGGTATGACTGTTGTTCAAGTAGACTATTGAGGGAAATGATGGAGCCTTCCCTTCAAGACTTTCTCATATCATGACCGAATGTGCTGTTGGAAATACAGTAAACAATGTGCTGTGCTCAGCACAGGAGGAATTGGAAACAGTTTGACAGCAGTTTAACACAGGGAGTCCGATGAATTGAACCAGTTAGACTAAAAATTTGAGTAGTGAATACTTCACAGAGTTTGAGTCATTCACGAACAGCCTAGAAAGTGAAAACCAATTAGCTAGGGGTGTTCTTAACAAACAGTTAAGACCAGCATATAGATAAAGCACCTAGTTAAGACCAGCGTATAAATGAAAAAGAAAAAGGACAGATTTTTGGTAAATGTGACCAGACAGAATATTCCTAAAGTATTCTTTAATATTCTTTCCAGTGGAAGAAATTAGAGGATAGATTTCACAAGTTTCCATCTTCTTACTTCCTGTTACATGTCTTAAAGTAGTATAACAGCAACCTGACACCCAATAAGACATTTGTTAGAGAAATCTAGGATATGTAAAGGTTTGTGCCAGACCGTCTTTAGAATATATACGATGACTGTGATTGCAGCTGACTTTCTATCTTTAGCAACAAAGTTGCATCAATAATAAAACTTTTGTATGGATTAAATATTTGGGCAGCCACCCAAGATATCCCTACTTTAGATTCTATACAAAGATGACTTTCATTTTTAGGAACTGCAATTATGAATACATTTAATTTCACCCTATATTGGTGAAAACAAAGATGGACAAGGGAAAGAAATATCAAAATAGCCGAAGGTGCAGTTTCTCAAATATGGGATAACTGCGACAGATCTGATGTTACAAGAATATCCTCATATGTATTAATGCAATATTCATAAAAACTAAAGCAGTTGCATTTGCGGTTTTCAATTTTTTTCTGAGAACACAGAAATTGCAGGCCCACATGAGCTAATGCAACAATGTCATTCAAAAACAATCAACTGAAATGCTTTAAAAAACCATAACATAATGTATCTACGGATGAGAGTTCATTGTGCAATCTTGATATAACAGACCCTTGAAAACAACAGCTCAAGTTGTGACATATACTGAAGCATTGTAATGAACATCATGTTCATATCCAGTGAGATCTGAGTCATGTAAAACAGCCTGAAGATCCAAACGAGGGTCCAATCTGCTGTTTTCTAGTGCCTTAGGATCTCATATTTCTGAAGTGACTCTCTTAGCCTGAAAAATTCACAGGTGCTTACCTGAGTCAGCTGTACTTGCTCAGAAGTAGGGGGAGATATGCACTAATCTCTCATGCAAGAGCACCAGTGCCATCCAGATCAGGCAAGGGGAGAGCTAACCCTGTCAGTGGCTAGAAGAGAAGTTGTGATGGTGGAGACTCACTCTGAGCAGGTGGCCCAGGAACTCCCAGCGGTTTCCTCGCTCCCTGGTGGATTGACATCTGACTTAGGCAGGGGCTTGCTATAGTCAGTGGAGACAAGGAGTCAGTACCTAAGTTATGTATGTCTTCAGCAAGCTTACCTCACTCCACTGAATTTATTGAAAGCTTAGGCATTTACTTGAGAAGGACTAGTTAATCAGCAATGAAATTTGGATACTGGATTCCTACCTTAATAAATGTACTATTGGTCAAAAAGAAAGCTATCATTCCTTCCCTTCTCCCCAGAAACTAACTTTCTTAGATGTAATTTTTTTCTGCTTTCCATCATGCAGACATTTCTGTCTACTGTGAGACTTAGGTTAGCAAAGACTGCTGCTTCTCTGACAAAGTCATAAAAACCAAACCACACAGAGACTGAATTCAGGGGAAGCAAATGTACTCCTTTAATTACTTGTTTGTTCCTTCCCAACCAGCTGTACCACCTCTACATAGATTATTAGTTAAGCTATAAATGTTAGCATTGCATTGTCAGTCACTGCCTAAACTGGATAATGTGAATTGCAATTTAGCAGTGGCAGCTCCAGGATACACGAGGTCAGATTCACCTACATGGATGGTTTCTGACCTAGTTATCTGGATTTCTTTAAGAGTCAGTGGAAAGAAACAGGCACTTCCAGACCTTCATTTGTCTCGTCCTAACAGAGATATCTAAAATAGGTCAGATGACTCACTCTTTAAAAGCATCTATTTCCCTCTATTGAGCCTAAAGTCACTAGTTCCAGTGTAGACACCTAGACTGTAGATGGTGAGAGTCAGAGGAGATGGATTGCACGAACCGTGCTCTATTTAGCCACAGGCAGCTGATTTTTAGAGACATTTGTCTTCCAAAATTGGGTATGAACCTAATTTCAGCAATACTTTCTTCCTACCAAGTGCCAAACTATAACTCCATGAGCTTAATTCTTTTAAAAACTCTCCTTCCGGAGCACAGAGGAGCGTGAGTCAGGGTAAGTTGGGAAGCCTGTGCCCAACAGTTACATTTTTCCTGGAAGGCAGATGTGACCCTGAGTACGAGCTTGAGGTGGGAGCTGCCAGCTCTTGCCATTCCTTGCCTTTTGTAGTATTCAAGAGACTGGGCAGGAGATATGCATTTGGAAACCTGGGTTTCCTTGCTCTGCAGTGTGTCTGCTCCAGGACATAGTGAGCTGTAAGGTGTACTCTGTGCCTGACAGAGAAGACCTCATGTGTCCCTTCTGCTCCTACAAAATTAGCAGGCAGACAGTTCAGAGTCCTTCCCAGCGTTGCTTGCTGCAAGAGTGTGGGAGTTGCCTGCAGTCTGAAGAGAGGCTAAGTGCAAGGCAGCTGACAAGGACAAAGTCAGCAACAATTCTGACCTCAGGTACCTCCTCAGACCAGCGAGATCAGTTAAATCCAGTCATAACTCCTTTAACTAACTGGTTTGGGTGTCCAACAGCAGAGGAAAACTCAGGTTGTGCTACTCAGTAAGGGACATACAAACCCTGTGCAAAAGATGCCGCCTTACTCTTCTGCTCCTGAGTATGTAAACTCCCTAAACATAGTCACCTCAATACCAGCTGTAGCATGACTACAATTATATAGCTATAGGTAACTGCTGCTCTGATCTACATACCAACCACATAATACCTTCCTGTTGGACTCTGGGGCACAGTGTGAGACTTGAGAGATGTTAATAAGCCCTTTTCTCATGGATTTCTTTGGAAAACATCACTACTTGGACAAGTTTTAATCTGATCCCCTTAGGTTTCTATACCATATTCAGCACATTGTTTTTTATGATACATTTGAGAAGCATATTGAAGCATATTAAGTAACATTTACTTATGTTCTTAATTTTACTTTGTTTTATTTTGTTTTGTTTTATTTTATTTTATATTGAATCATTATTGAACAATATCTGTTTAGTGCTAATGGCAAGGTCAAGAAATATCTTGTGCCTGTACAGCTGTTCTTCTGACAGCTACTCCATAGGATGCAAAAAGAGAAAGTTTCTTGTTCCTGCTTCCAGACCCCCCTAGATCATCTGCCCACATCTAAAAGTGAAAGGTTTCAAATCCTGCCCTAATATAAAACAATGTGACTGTGAGGTTCTATATTCATTCTCTGTTTGTTGCAAAATATAAGCAAAGTTTTTATTTTTCCTCCTGACTGTTTGGTGTCTTGCTAAATTGCCATCCAAGGGCAAATTCTTTTTGTCATCCAGACCTGCAAGGTTGCTAAGCACACACAAGGATAAAGATACATTCTGATTACTCAATACTTATTTTACAAAGTCTGCTGCTGAAAACAATATTGCATCACACAGGCTACTTTTGCAATACAGGGTGGATACCTAAAATCCCAAATTAAACAAGTTTCAGCCATAGGTGTGTGTTTTGGAATTGTTCAGTTGTAGAGAAATGGAAAACTCCAGAATGTTCAGCATAAAAGTGGAGAGGTTAATTAAGGCACTATAAAGGCCAACAAAATGTTAAATCATTTAAGGAGTAGGATAATGACTATTTTAAATGCATTGAGTTTCCTGAAAAGTTTGAATAAGGTAATGTCTCCCATTTTAGGGCATATCCACATCACTGAAGTCATTAGAGTAATTCAAGAACTTACATTCAAGTCAAGGGGCATGTTCAGGTGTTGCCAATGGATTTTAGACAAACCTGTTGACGAGTATGGCATGAACAAAACTTGACCACAAGGTTACCAGAGGTGTAAATAATACTGCTGGTTAATTTTTTGTGTCTTAGGAGTTGCTTCAGCTCATATGTTCATGTTGTATATGCAAATGTGGTCTTCAGTTGGAGAAACTCTACGCACCTGACTAGTTTGTGAATATGAGGCTTGGGGAAGTGAATATTCAGAACGCAACAAGGTGGTACAGAATCAATACAGAAGTTTGGCTTGATTCATGAAAAGGCAAGACATAAAGATGACAAGTCAGATGTATAAATTATGTTAGGAGGAGACTAACTTCTATGTAATTGGCACTCGAATGCCCAAACTTTCATTAATCTTGGCAGCCATCCATGCAAAAGGTTCTGTTTTCACAATGTTCCTCAGAACCGCAAACTGAATAAACACTTTGAAATGATTTGTGCATATAGGCAGGTAGGTAGGCAGGCTTAAACTTTAAATTTTAGATGAAACAGCATTCTTGTTTCCTGTCTAGAAGTGCCATGAATTCAGGTGAATAGGAAATAGTCTGTGAAACAAACCTCACATCCCTAAGAATATGACAGTTATAAAGCTTGGGATTATGATTCACAGAATGCCTATTACAATCCTGAAAACACATTCTCGTAATGACGACTGTGACTTCAAAAGGAGAGCCTAGGAAAAGACTTGTCCGTGAATCTCAGTTGGGAAACTAAAGTCTTTTGGCCATTGAGAATTAATCTGGAAGAGGCAAATTATGATTTGAAAACAAAAGCATTGGACTCTAATGCAGAGTTACCGGTTACTTGTAGTGGATCTGTCCATTAGAATAAAGATCCCTCCTCCAAAAAAGGGCAGTGAATATTCTCTGAATCAATTAGTTGAGTTTGCTGCAGCTGTGCTTGCTTTTGGTTCCAGTGACTTTTCCTATGACAGAGTTTTAGTACCATACTCTCCAAAACAACTATAAAATTCACACTATTGAAACTTTTCAGGGAATAGCTATTAAATTACTTTCAGTAGAATCCTGGCTGTAAAGGCTGCAAACATATAATCATGAAGCAGGAAAAAATACTACTTGACTTCTTTTACAAGTCTACTTTTCAATTTTTTATTACCTGCAGAGGGGGGAAGGAAAGATCATTTTGTTTAAAAAGTTGATACATACAGTAACATTTTTGTGTGAAAGGCTGAAGAAAGCCATCAAACATACCCCCCACCCCCCCCGAACCCAGGCTTCAGTAAAGCCTTGTTAAAACGACTCCCACAACATGAAGGAGAACAGCAGTCTGAAATATTGGTAATGTATCTAGTAAAACATCCCACACAAAGTTTGTGAAGTGCTTAGAGAACAAAACATGTACCACTGCATAGTGATCAGCCACAATCTGCAGGAAAAAGAACAGAACAGAACTCATGATTTAACAGATAATTTAGCACTGGGGGAGACTTTAAATCTAGCTACTGGATTAGTGTGATGAAGAAAGTAGAAAATGTTGGTGCCACCTATTGGTGAGAATTGAGATTTGGAAATTATTCAAGTTAATTTGCATAAATCCAAAGAAAAGAGGAAATAAACTGGTCGTGTTTTACTTCATGCTTAAGGAGTTTTGAATGTGGTATCTAGATTGAACTCTTGGGCTTCCATTCTGCAGAGGCTTACATGCATGTTTAACAATTAATTACGAATTAGCTATGCTTGCAATTAAGAAGAGGATGGAGAACTTAGGTTCTATTTTGCTTCAGTTTGCTTGCAGTAAAAGTTAATTGAAACACCCAGCACACTAGGAAATGTTGAACAGGAAGATGGGTTAGTAGACTCAAAATATATGGCTTTGCCAACCAAATTTCATTGGATAGTGCATTCCTTACAGAAATCCTGGAGGTGGTATGTTTGGCACAGTGCGTTGACACTGTTGCTATTCAGTGGTCTGAAAAGAGGATTCTGTTTGACACTGCACACCCCATTTACCATATATCCTGGTGAGATATACTGACTCAGAGTCAAAGCAATCCTTCTTACTACATGGATGTGACCTTTATTACCTTATGGCAATGCACCAAGTTCTGCTTTAGTTAACCACAATTCCTGCCTCAGTCTGTTATTTAATAGCCCTGGAGCTGCAGGGGACAATTTCAAGGCATATACCACTGTTTCTTGATGTTTGTTTTCTGTTGGAGTCTGTTTCTGCCGATGCTTAAGACAGGAGATCTTGACTGTAGCAGTGGTTGAAGACACTTTTTATACACCGGGAGTCAAGCATCTGCCATCACTATGAAAAGGCTGGCTTGTAGCACCTTGTAATGACTGACTAGTAGTGCTGTGATTCATCGAGAAAAACTGGGCCATATACAAGATCCTGGTGCAGCAGATAGAAATTTTTAACATGTACGTCCAGTCATCTCCTAACATCTGCTTCTTTTCACAGCATTATCTGCAGGCTAAAAATTAGTAGACATGAATAAAAGCTTCTTTCCCAAGTATCAGCCAAACCGGAAGGTAACAGAGAGCTTTAGGTAGTCATTTACAGATTTAATTTCAGGGTTATTTTACAGCTATAGCTCACTACAGTGAGATATTAAGAATTTTTCTTACAGGTCACCTTTGTTGCTGGCAGCTATATATATTGTGCATGTATAAATCCTGCTTGAACACAGCTGAATGAAATACTAGAATGAGAATGGAGCGGAAGAAAGACTTGTTGTAAAAGCTCTGAGATAAGATTTAACTATTCCCCATGTCAAATATGCTGCCACTTACGGTGTTGTCACTCACCTTTGCACCAGCAAACACTTCTTCCATTCTTTGTCCTGCCTACTTAGACAGAGACAAAGACTGTCTTTTATGTTGTCTGAACACATCCCCTAATGCAATATCAACTCTTTGCCTGTGAGAGTTCTGGGCACAACTATTATTAAAATCCTATGGGTAATAAGCAGATTACATTATATAGTTAACTATGGTTCTTTTCGTATCTTACTAATTTCCAGTTGTAGGTGATCATCTTAGAGAAATTTTGCCCTCTAACAATGTATTTATATTAAGCTAAATAAGCTTACTATTGACAACTAAACAGGTCTGTGCTGTTTCTGGGGTATAAAATAACCCGTGTTACAGAGGCAGTGTCACTGATAGAGACGCTCCCATTGTGGGTTGCCTGCAACCGCAGCACAGACCAGTTAAAGCAGTTGATTCTGTAAGGGCAGTGATTGATGGGGAAAGAAAATGCAGTGTGTGCAGGCAGGCAGTTAGAGAAAAATCTTTGGGAAGGAAAATTAAAATTGTATGTTCAAAAATGCCATTGCCTAGCAGGAAGCTAGAAGGTTAGTTGAATTCTAAGAACTATCAGTTTCTTTGTCCCTCTTCCTCACAACTGCTTCATCCTGGGCTCTCTGCTAAGGCACAATTCAGACAGCAAACAGCAGTGAACAAGGAACCCATATAGCTTGGAACAGCAAATGGAGGCACAAGCAGCCAGAGCCAGTTCACATGTATCAGTCAAACCCTGGTTGCCTAAGGCAGCAAAATGTTTAGTGGCTGTTTGTTGTGCAAGTGACTGCGGGCTGTGAGGAGCATTCATTTCACAGATTGCCCATAAGGCAGTGAAAACTCAGCAACTGTGACAGTGAAAGTAATGGGGAAATGTGTCGGATCTTCATTTACCAAAGCAGCAGATCATGGTGTGGGTTTTCTACATGACAACTGTACGTTGTTCCACAAAAGAGCTCAGGGAGACATCCAGTGCGGCAGATACCCCGATCTTGGCAGCTGCTGTGGAAGCAGAGTTCCCAGTGGCACAAAGTCAGAAGGGAGCAAAGCTGCAAATGTAAAGGCTGCTGCTCTCTCTCCTCTCTCAGCAACCAGCAAAGCCCCAACCAGCCTCCCCTGTGAAATCTGAAGTAGCCCTCCCTAAGGCAGTCATGAGGAAGAGCTTGTTCTGTGTCAGCCCAGTGTATAAGGCAGGCAGAGGAGGTGTTGCGGAGCAAGGAGAGACTAGGCTGAACATCTAACCCTATGGGTACATGTTTTTATTTGTGCTTTACCCTGATTGCCATTAAGGAAGCACTGTAAGCAGAAATTGCACCTGCTGGAAGGATGCCTCAGTGCTCTGACTCCAGATGGTTGCCAAGTGAACAGCCAGGGAGCTGAGCAGTACCAAGGGAATGAGAGGTCATTGCCTTTCTTATTCCCACAGAACTTCACTGCAGTGCAATATGCCAAAGTTCATCCTGGTTAAGGAAAACTTTTTTTTTTTTTTTTTTTTTTTCCCCTCCCTGAACCTTGACATTCTACATTGTAGTGAAATTCATTTCCCAGTCAGCTCTAAATGCGTACTTTAGTGATTTAATCAAGTTCTCACAGAAAATCTGTAGCAAGTCTGGGAATCAAACCTGTATCTCTCCCTCCCAATTCATATTTTTTCCTAATTCTCAGATATCCCTCAGGTGCATAGTGCAGAAAGGAAACAGTAGGTAAACCCACTCATCCATTTCTAGTGGAAGATTTCTCCCTGTACTCAAAGCTTTTCCATTCTGTAACAAATTGATTCACCTGATACTGTTTCCACTGACTTCCTCAAAGACTATTTCCAGTGTAATAAAGCTCATTATTAGGAAAAGTTCTGAGGTTTTCAACCTAAATTTTCTTTTGCTTAGTTTCATCTCATTGTTTTCTTACAACCTATGGACCCATGCTAAACTGCCTTTAGCTTCTCACTATTTACCTACTGTCTGATTGTTCCTAACTAGGCTAATATTCATCCAACATTGTTTTTGCTTTTCCCTTTTATTTCTGCATCTCAGAAGCATTTCTGCTCTATAGGGATTGAAACCTCCTTTCAGGAGGCTGTAATTTGAAAAACTGCAGACCATTGAGGGCATCTGCACACACTGTGGTGGAAACCATGAGTACACACGACACTATATACAAATGGTGAATCATAACAATGAATAATACCATGAGCACTTAGAAAAACTCCATGTACTTCTGATTGTGAAACCAGTTCAATGAATTTACAAAAAAGCTTATGAGGGAAACTTTGGCCTTAGAGCAGAATAAAATTACGTACTTGTGAATAGGTCTCGGGTAATCTACACAAGAGCACTGACTATTACAGTGACCTAATCCTCTTATTTTGCCTCTTGGAGAAATGCTTGGACCTCAGTCAAACTTCCTTAAGCCATTTCTTTTACATCCAATCTACACTAGTTATGCCCAAACCAGCAAGGCACAGTACATTTTATTTTGCTAGATCTTTCCCATGCACTCAAACTGTGAGTGCTAAATTCTTGCCACTACTGTATCTATGTTGAAATCTGTCTTGTTTACCAGTCTTAAGAGCTGTGTTAAGAAGCTGTTGACTGGTCTTCCCACACTTCCTTGGTTTCGGTTCACTGATACATTATTAATAATTTTTTTAGGTGTCAGCACCAAGATAATCCTAGGAGAGTATTAAAATTATTTCTATTTTAAAAATGAAGGAGTGACACAGAAAGAATAAGGACTTGGCTCACAAATGTGGTTAGGAACCCATCAAAATCAAACAGCTGAGTCCTGCTCAATCCCATCCCATCTCAAGGGTTGATACAAATAATGGGTAGGCACATTGGAGGTGTCTATTTTTTTCCATTGATAAGAGAGAACGTAGAAAATTAGATGCTTCAGTTAAGTAAGTAAAAGGGAACTAGTATGAGGCTTAGATGTTCGAAGTCATGCAGGAAACATATGGACAGAGAAGGAAACTCTGCCCGAATAACCTAACCATGGGATCGTCCTTCTTCTACTGAGTTTACTGGAATTCTGATGATTTATACTTGGCGACTGCATATTTGTTAATGGATAAGCTGTCATTCCTTATTTACATGCAGATTTCTCTCCCCAAGAGTCTAGAATGAAATGTAAAAGAAAACCCAGATCCCCAAACTATCTGCAGTGTAATGAGAGAGCATGTTGTAGATGACAAAGTCTGGGAGTATGATTTGCAAAAAAAAAAATGCCTTCTGAAATAATTTCCAGATTGTTCTCTCTACTGCTTATAAACAGGAAAGGTATACAATGTTAAAATAATGACTCACTTGAATTGTTTATTAGACCCTGGAAACAAATCAGCTTCTCTTAAAGTATGCAAGTCCAAGTGAAATGATTCACTGATTGTTCTTTGATATAAGCTATGTTCCATTGGATAGCCAATGTGATCTATATATGCTTTATGATATTCACGATGCTACTTACTACCTGCAAAGTCCATTTTACCCAGATATTCAAAAAATATTTGAAAAGGTTTAATTATTACCTTGAAACAGAAGGACAAAACAGTTAAAGGATTTACACATGATCCCACAGACCTTTTCCCCAGGAAAGACAACTCACCTGTACCAGACCAATGCCAAGTCTTTTGGATGGTGTTGACCTCTTTGCAGCATAGCTATTGTGAATTACAATTTGAATGTTAAATTTAAAATGCATTACTTTGGCACAGTGGAATCTCATTAGACATAGTGAATACAAACAAGAAATTGGGTAGGGAAAATATTCTTCCCTACATCTCGGTAATCAGTCTGTGAAAAATATTCTGAGAAACATAGAAGAAGCTGACAATAATATCTTTGCTACAGATCCAGCTGTCCTTCTACATTTATTACTCTGGCACTGAAGTCAATGGGAAAATTGCCAAAATAAGAAGGGAGCTAGGACTGCAGGATCTGGTCCTTATGTGTAAGTTTAATCATTTTCTTCCATCTGCTACTGATCAGAAATGTGGACTCTCTGAGCAAAGACTGAAGGGGAGGGGGGCACTTTCAGCAGTAATAGGCAACAGGCATGTTTTTGATGGCAGGGGAAGGAGCTGTGCCCTTCATTTAAACTACCTGCATATAATTATGAAGTTATAATATTCGACTCATACACCATCCTTGATGATTCTTTGGGGAAATTCATGAGAATGCCAGAAGTGAATCACAAAGCTTTTGCAGTGGTCAACAGACTTCAGGAGACTGCTGGAGTCCTGAGACTGCTCTGCAAGGATTTATGCCATGAAGCACGACCAGGACGCATTCCAAGGCTAGTGGGCATTTTAGTGCATTGGGGTTTTGCAGCATCAAGCAGGCAATGGGAAATCTAAAAGGCATTTATAAAGGGTAGGGGAGGCTGGAAGCCACAATTAAAAGAAGAATAAAAATCACACCCTGATTGGTATGAAAGTATGTAGGATCCATTCAGAAAAAAAGCTGATGAAGAAACATTAATACAGGCTCCAGAATTACAAGCTGAGATGAATCAGAGCATTTCTGGCCTGCAGACAGTGCTGTTATTAAGAATTATTGCTCAGTGTAAAGAGCCAAAAAATGTGCTCAACTCTGTATGAGTTGCAAATAAAGACAATCCCTGCTGGAGGATTTTTCAGTCTAGGGTGCTGGTCCTAAATACTGCTCTTCACAGCCCTCTGTGTCTATGCAAAGGCTGGTTAACTCTCACAGGGCACAGAAGTCCAGCCACAGCAAGACTGTCAGCAAAAAAACATTGCAGAGCTCCTGGTGGGACACTCGATGGCCCAAGGAATCCCTGTGTTAAAGATCCAGTGAAAGGCACTGCTGGAGGGTCACTCTGGTCTTAAATTGGCTGAATTACTTCCTGGAAGATCCCCTCACTTCCTACTGACTACAGAGGCGCCTGAGCATAAGCACATGCTCAACATCAAGGTTGCTGTGCCTGATAGTAGAAGAGACGGATTTTCCTTCCACAGCCAGGTTAATGCGGTGGTTTTGACTGGAAAGCTTGGATAAATATGACAGATACCCTGGAAAGATCCTATGACAAAAAGGATCATCCAGCGATGAACGGGGAAGCACAGTCATTGAAAACACCATGGGACCTCCTTGTTCTGCACACGGTTCCCAGGCAGAGCAGAGAGACTTCAGCCTTCAGGGAAAACTTGGAAGAATATAGCAATAATAAAATACAGGGCTTTGTTTTTAGTTTGCATGGGGCCCCAGTAGGAAAGTTGAAAACCTGCTGAAAGAGCATCTCATGAAGCATTAATAATAAGTTATGCATTGAGTCACTGATTACAGCAGCTCCTGAGAAGAATTCCTAAAATAAAAATGTATTCGTTATTATGTCCCTGCTCAAGCTTCATGCATTCTGGTCCATAGATTTTTTGGTTTTAGCATATTTTCTTTAGATTACTTAAATGCAGACAAGTATTGGTTCCTTGTTTTATAAAGGGATTAAAGGATTGCACACAAATATACATATATATATATGCATATATGAAGTTGACGTGAGAGATAATTCATTGACACAGAAAGAATTTGTTTTCTGTACCTCCTACAGTCAGCTTATTTATAGCTAGTATTTGTGTACCTAGGTTATGTGAGCATGGTGCTTTGCCAAAAAATTAGTATTCAGCCTTTTCAGTCCCTCACATATAAGCTGCTCTTGAGAGTGAAACCTCCCAGTTTTAGCAAAAAATTGCATAAATCCAGTGGCTTGCATTACCATCTGCTCAATCATCTTTTCTGGATTGTAAAGTGGAAAATGTCGGATTTATAGAAACCACATGCAAAGATTCATATTTAATTCTGCCAAGATTTGCTGTCACAGCAGCCTTAAAGCAGATATGCAAGCCACACAAAACTCAGTCACTCTCCTGATATTTCTGACAAGGATGTATAATCAGGAAAGTGCATCTTTTATTATAAAGTCTCCTGATAACTTAAAGTGATTAAAGTGATCTTTCATTTCCCAGTGGGTCAGTGCTGTTGAGATGGATTGTCTCACCTTCATGGAGATCTGGTATCCGTGCTGTTTGAAATACAAGGGACACAGGCAAGTTTAGAATACACAGGTCAAATTTCTGCAGTAATTTGGGAATTTGGTCCAAAGACTGCTCCAGATGTTCCTGTTCACTATTCTGTTTACTATTTCTGCACCACAGTAATTGAAACAGTGAATATTTATCTTGGATCACTGGAAATATCATGTTGGTTTTGTATTGCAATGAGTTCAGGATACAGTATAAGGATCCAGAGTGAAGAACAAAGGAAAAACATTGTAAAGAAACCAAACAATAAAACACATCCAGCCGTGTCTCATAAGGCAGCATTGCCTCCTTTTATTATTTTTTAGCAGTGTCTCCATTTAGAAAAGAGCCATCCTGTACTACAGGATTAAGACAATTCCTATTCAGAAGAGCTCAAAACATGCAATCAAAAAGACACATAAAGAAGTTGCATACAATCACTCGACAAGTGGCAGATGCAGCATCACAACCGTTTGTTTCTGAGGGCCAGATCCTATCTGCTACTGGCAACACAGGAGGAAGAAATCTGAAGTATCACTTGGTTATTAAAAGACCTCCGGCTGGAGCCCAGCTTTGCTGATGGTAGTCAGCCCTTGTGAATATTCATGCTGTCTTTAGTAATACTTTCACACAAGGAGAGGAGGGGGAGAATTCTTGCAGGATGTCCTCTGCCGCACTTGATTTCAAAAGGAGGCTTCAAGTCCAGCTCTGAAATGATTGTTATTCTACTCGGATGTTGTCAGAAATCACACAACACTTCCTCATCAGCTATGTTGGCAACAGCAGACATGGTGATGTGTACTTAAATTTAAAGCTACATATATTTCAAAAACAAAGAGGAAAACCGATCATTGGACAGACTTGATTTCCAGTATTCAGAATGGAGATTTTTTTCTCTTTTTCTGCTATTATAATGAAATTTTTAAGCCTCTGAACTTCACTCTTACTTTGCATTCACATGATCCACTGAAGCCACAGAAATGTTTTTTTGTGAATCAGATCAATGGTCATTGTTATTCACTGTTGTGCGATAACAGGCATCCATGCTAGAGGTTCCAGAGGAAGGTGTCAGTTTTTCCAAACATGGGATTAGTTTTGCATGCTTTATGTCATGAAACGTAAGGGTCAAAATCTTTTTTAAACATTTATCCTAGTTTGTGTAAATAAGAGTGACCTTCTTTTCTACAGTTATGCAAAGAGCGAGCAAAACCTCTCTTCAGAGAGCCAAATTATAACTTTGCTGTCATAGCTGTGATTTTGTGTAAGACTGATTTTTTTCTGCACTGTGACAGGGAGACCAATTCCCTTGACTTCAGCAGACATCCACATTCTGCTGCCATTTAAGCATGGTAATCCATATCCTCATTTCCAGTATCTGCCTTACCTTTGTATTCCTATTACTTCTTTGACTAAGAGCTCAAACTACTTCTTACTGACTAAGAGCTCAAACGAAGATTTAGGCTTTGGTCTACTGTTAGTTGCACTCTGTTCTGACTTTTACTTATACAATATGATAGGACTAGACAAGGAAGATCATGCTGGTGGACCTGACTAAGGATGGGTATCCATGCAAAATGTTATTTCTGTTAATTGCATAATTGTGCCAGTTACAAACCTAGAACAGTGTTTGATATACAGCCTCTAGAATGACTAAAGCAAAAAAAAGGAAGGGGATATAGCAGTGATTTGCCCATTTTCTGGTTCTGTAATTCTTTCCTCTTTGGGGTCATAAGATTTTTGTATGGTAAGACTTTCTGTGGTTATTACCCGCAGGGTGTATTCATGTGACACATGGAATATTTTAACAAAACAGGTAGATTCTACATTTTCCAGCTATTAAGTGCCAAATTTACCTTTATGTCTCTCACAGTTATGTTTCAGTCATAGTACTAGGGAACTTTTTGCCTTTCCAGAGGAAGTTTTTACACATATGATCTAAGACTTTTAGATAAAAGTGATAAGAGAACTGGCAGGACTTTAAAGTGGTAAGTCAGGAATGGTAGGATGTTCACTTCTAACAGATCCTGTCCCATAATGACATAGGGAGGTCTTACCACTCACCAAGATTAAATTCAGATTTTTAAATAAGGGAACAAAGCTGATCATGGGCTCAACAGGGCTTTTTTTATTTAGTTTTGGTAGCACCCCCTGAAATGCACCTGAGTGTCACCTGATATTTTTAAGAATATTCATAACAGCATACAGCACTGCATGCTCTGATGCTGGAATACTTACCTTTTTTTTTCGTTTATATGTTTTAAAGAAGACTTCAGGAGCTCCAGGAAGGTTATATACTGGAATCACAAAAATAGAATTCTACTTTTTTAACAAAGTAAACCAAAGCATAAACACAAATGAAAGGAGGGATTTCTGGTATCAGTCCATTATTATTATTTAATATAAATAAGGTTAATATAAACATGAAGTCCTCAAGGATGTACAAACTAAATTAGATTTTCATGGAGATAGGAAAACAAACACAGAGAAAGAAAAGCAGACAACTTCTAAAATTACTTCTAATGATTAAAAGTAGAGAAATAAATACTTCTGGTAGGCAAAATTAGGATGAGTATAGCTCATGTTGCACTGAAAATGAGGAAGAGAAATGTGTACTGGAGACTAAGCCTTAGTATAACCAGGCAGCATACAAAAATGATAGTACCATAAAAATAGAGTGATTAAATTCATGAAAGACAGCTTGCTAGCATTTAGAATTTTAGGAAGATGAAACTGAAAAGAAAAATCATTCTGTCTCCCAGTCTACTGATACAATTGAAATAACATGAAATACAGTTTCATTTCTGGGAATCAGACATAACATTTTCATGGCAGAGTGGCAGGCAACTTGGGGTCCAGTCTCTGTTGTAACATTTTCTGCAACCTGTCACAAAGCTCAGTCCCTCAGTTTCCCTATGTACAAAAGTGGAATACTGTTTTACATGTATTTTAACTTTTTTAAGACCTATATATGCAAAATGGGTTTTTGACACTTAAAAGACAAACACACACCAAAACATCTGATCACACAACTGCAAACATAAATTCTATAGGCCAACTTTATATAACTACATTTTCTTGGGTATTGATGTGCAATTCTGTTGCACCTCTTCAGAAAATATCACCTCTGTGGTGTAATTGGAGATGGTGCTAGAGCATTAATCAGTCAGCAACATGTCACTTAACAGTATCAGTTCTGGAGAGGAATTTGCTGTTGTGCTGCAACTCAAAACAGAGACAACTGTCAAAGGCTGAGAGCTGGGACTCAGCATTGTCATTCAAGTCTGTGCATTCAGAGTGATGCTATTTTTTCTGCCTAAGCAAGTCTGAACTTGCCCAGGGATTTAGTCTGTTGACATGATACTATTAAGAACTGAAACTTATTCAGCTTAAGTTGACCAACTCTTTCCAAAACAGGGTTCCATGTGTTGTTTTCTGAAATTTAATCGAAGGCAATAATTACCCTTTTGCTTAGATTGTCTATTTAAAATTGCCTACTCTTTCTTAACACAGGTCTTTATTACTGGTACCACATGATAGGGTTGAACTGTTCTTTTATTCATAGGATTTTCTGAATACGTAAAAAATTTTGGATCTGATCCAAAATGACCATATTACTTGTTGAGTTCCAAATCTTGCCTTGATATATAAGGCTGAAACAGATAAAACTGCAGAGCTCTCTTCTGCTGCAAATGATTCAACTTCCTTTTTTCAACTAGTCCTTAAATTATTAAGATCTGTGTATGGAATGTGATTACTTTGTTTCTGATAGGGTATACAGAATTTGTACCAGTTGTTACTGTAATTAGATAATTCTTATTAGATTGAACAAATTCAATCATTTGCCATACTTGCACAGAAAAACACACGTGCCCTTGAATAACCTCAAAACACATCCACTAACCTAAATGCATTGCTATATGTAGGAGATGCAAGGCTGCCACACAGAGCTTTGCAAAAAGATAGAATAAAGAATAAAGAAATTTTAAAAAATTATCTTTACTACTCACCCCAAGCCTAGAACCAGACATTTTCTCTTTGAAGCAGATTAAAGCAATTTTATGGCTATTTTAAACAGCAATAGCTGGTGGTTTCACTAATGTGCATTTGAAACAGGGCTAGCTCCAATACAAAAATATGCTAGACATATTCTGAGTCTCTCTTTTGAATAGGGTTAAGAAAAAGGGAGAGCATGCAGGATTTAACTCTCACAATTATTGGCTTCTAAAGACTTCTTAACAGAGTGAGGGACAGATCGTGTACTTGCTAAGTCTACCAAAGGTGAGGTAAGTTTAAATCCATAAAAACCTATAAAGCTGCTTTCTAGTGGATCTTAAAATCAGGTCCTAGTAATTTGAGCAAGGCTTACAGCTAAAATTAATACTAAGAAAATGACATCCTTAAGTACAGAATAGTAATAACCAACCATACTGTGCACAAATTTGGGGGAAGTCTGCCAAGTGAAGTGGGACAGTTCAACGGGTAATATATTATTTTGTTCATCCCATATAGAGTTGCAGATGTGTTTTGTGTGATGGGAGTTTTGAAAAATGTGGCTATTTCACCCTATATCTAAAGCCCATCTAAATTAGTGGGAGTGGTTTGAATTAGATCTGATCTGTCCTGATTCACACATTGGTGCATAAGTAACTTAAAATCCTCTTTTTGAATATACTGACCCCACTGTCATCCTGAAAAAAATCTGGAACAAATCTTATAAAACAGTCTTATACCAGAAATGCTGGAATGGGTATTTAAGATAATACAAAATATTAAAACCTATATGATATATTTGTTTCATCTGATTCCAGATTCAGAAAGTGTAAGGAATAGAAGCAAATCCAAAGCAGGGTATTTTTTTTAAAAGCAAGGAACAACTTTTTTTTAAAAGCAAGGAACAAACATAAGCTAGAAATAATGGTAGGAAAACACACTAGTGCAGCATATCACAGCAAGATCTCCAGGTAAAGCAGAGATCATCATCACAGATAATGACCTCAGTGTGAGCTCTCAAGTACTGTGTTAAAGCTAGAAAATGTTGAAGCTAATGCAGTTTTGGGATGCATAAATAGTGATATCTGGAAATTAGGAAAATGACCTTCCCTCTGCACACAGAGATGGTAAGACCTTTACCAGAATATTGTACCCAGTACTATCATCTGAAGAAGTCTGGAAATCTTCAGGAAGATACAAAGTTCAAGGAAAGAAAATATGCATTGTGTCTCTACACAACCAGTACTTCAGAGCAACAGTTCTATTTTACCTCCTAAATGTGTGCAGCACCTAACACAGTAAGGCATTAGTCTGAGCTGGAACCAATCCAACAACTTTATGTATATATATATATATATATATACACACACACACACACACATCTTTATGATGACAGGTGAATGCATTTTGAAAATCTGATTTCTTCAACGGAATATGAAAAATGTGGGCACTTAAAGCTATATTGCAATATTTAGCATGCATATTGATTTTGACATTCGTAATATAGAGTAACACTGGTTCATTGTAGATATGACAAAGTGATTTTCATATTACCTTTGTTAAATGTGATGCATGCGCACACTAACTTTTATTTGAATGTGAAACTACATGGATTTCCAGAATAAGATAGATGTAGTCTTTGTATTCACAAAAGGCCATAGGAAGCTTACTTTTATATTTCTTCACTTATGGGAAAGCTTATTTTCATATACACACAAATCACATTAGGGATGTGATAATTCATTCTCCAGTGCTAGAATGAATTTCTGGAAAACTTGTGAGCAGACAATATGCCAAACTGAATTTAAACCAAAGGGTAGTCCTAAAGAGAAGGGGGGAAAAAAACCCCAAACCAAAAAACCCAAAAAACCCCACCAATCCACACCACATGTTCTTGAGAGAATAGCACTACAGTGACATTATCCCGGTGGCTATTCCTAGCTGACCTGTTACTGGCTACCAGCTGATCTATCAATCCTGTTTACTCTGCAGAAGACATCTGGGAGCACTGTTGTGCCCTATGACAAATTCTGCACTGTGTTATCTATATGAGCTTCCAGTGGGGCACTGGGCAAAAGTGCCACCCCAAGACCTTCTCCCCCATCCTTCTATAATGCAATTTGGTGTGGTATGTTACCAAACACATAACCACACAACTAAAAAGAACTGCTGCCCATTGCCTCCTGAAAATCACTGTCCAATCCAAGGCCTAAGCTTACATATACATTTTGCTCGTCTAATTATATGTCTTAGTTGTATAAGAACTCCTGTCACCTTCCCTAGGCAGTTTGAACTAATCAGTGGATATAATCTATAGCATATAGAAATGAAAGGAGTAAACATATTACAATAACTAATCTGAGTCCATGTTAGTGACATTACAGCCCTATATATATGCTGGCAAGATTACCAGTATACAATCTGGGGATATAGAAACAGTGTTTGTTTACAGATACACTCAAGCAAATTGAATTCATCAAATCAGTTAGCCTTTCTGTTGCCTTTGTTTCTCACATATTCTCCTTTTTTCCCCCAGTTAAATTATTGTCTTCCTTTCATGCTTTCTTTTGGATATAGCTAAGCAGAGTTAAAAGGAAACCACAATAATGTGTGCATAGTAGTATGGGGAAAAATCTTATCACCAAATAATTCAACCACAGTTCTCACAAGTGAAAGATAATGTAGTTAGATAATGATAAATCAGTCCTAGAAAGATAAAAATATACCACTTGAATCCTCTAATTTCCTGTTAACACATTATGATCTATTATATTAGCATTTTTTTGCCATTGTAAGGAAGTGTAAGGTAAAATGCTGTTGCAAAAGTGTGTGATACACACTGTACAGTAATTAAGATGACACATTGCAGCCAAGGAAATCTTAAAAGTTTAGTTACAGCTGATCTGATGTTGTCCTGAAATGGCTAAACCAGGCTTTTACTTACTGTTAGTTCTTTTGTACTAGCGAATGCATGTTTTCCATCAATATTCACTGATGCATTTGGCATTAGCTTGTGAAGTTATGAGTAAATCCCAGCTCTCAGAGCAACAGCATTCATATAAAGCACAATAACTCAGTCTGGAAGATTTGATAGAGAGAAACAGGAATACGTGTCAGCCATTTACTGATCTGAAAGGGCAGAAACAGAATTAACAGTGAGATAAGGCAAAAAAAGGTTTCCTGAAATGGGCTGGTACCATATGATTGATGATTATAAACAGAGCACCAAAATGCTTCTGAATACTTTTACAATATTGCTTTATTGCTACTTCTTCCAAGACCTTCTAATTAATCCCCTGTATCTAGGTCTGTCTAGCACTTATTGGTAAGGTTTTATATATTAATTCCTTCCCAGTATAAGCATTTAGTTAGTAAGAGAAAATAGAAGCCTAATCTCCCCAGGTTTCTGCACTGTCAAAAAGATGGTCATTTTCAGACCCTGATTTAGACTGTAAATGGGATCATTGGTCTCTGGAAGTAATTATTCCTCTCCATTGATTACAGGACTGAACAGGCAAATTAAAATTAAGCAACATGATTCCAGTCCTGAGCTCTGTAAATCATGGCTCGTCAGCTTCTTCTGTGTCATTGGAGCGGTAGTAAATGGAAACCCTAGTCCAGGAAAAACCCTCTAGGTGAAACTGTTTTACTGCTAATATCTGATATTGAAAGATATTCATATCTGATGCTACTGAGGAAAGCTATTAGCCTGAGGAATTAGGAAAAGAGTGAGACAAAGAGCAAGATAACAATGAAACACTGTGATTGCCTTTTCCCAGCAGCTAAATAATATTAATACATGGTGGCCCTAGCACATTTTGGTTTAAAGAAGTTCAAAGTACTTTATAGGTGTCAGTTAATTTTTCAGCTAACTCTTGTAAATTAAGCATTTTTTACCATTAAAACCTATGCTAAAGCTGTATGAAAAGACAGGGACTTTCCATCAGTTTTGTCCTTTTCCATCCATTCAACAGTTCTCCTTCAGAGCACATATGAGTATCCTTTTTTTATTGATCTGTTAAGTCCTCTAGGACAGAGTGGGCAGTGGTTGCTGGAGTTACTGTAGCATCTGCCTGTCTGCAATGCTGTAAGATGGGGCAATATGACTAGATAAGGTGAGTCCCTTCTTACCTTAACTGCCACACCACACAATCCACTAACAAAATGTGTCAAGCCTCATTTTAAAAGACACTGGAAAGCTATGGAATACAACATTTAAAAGTGTCTTTGAGGAAGGTTTTAGTGTAATTAAAAATGATCATGGAACCAATGAAAGCAAAAATATTTCATTCAATAAGGAATGACCATTCCCTCTCAATCAGCCAGACTGACCGATTTATGCCATAATGACAGGATTAATGAATAGCTGCTTATGTAGCTTTTGTTGTCTTGCCTCATTCCTCATAGACCTATCATAAAGCATTGCATCAACAATCTAAAACACTGGGGAAACAACCTCAAGAAATTAATGAAGCAGAGTTAAGGGGCAAGTCAGAAGACAGTTAAAAAATATTTTTTCTTTATAATGCATGCTCTACCCTTGAGAAGTGATTTAATCATCAGAGCTGTGGGCCAGATTTGTTCTCTGCTTCCTCACCTGGTAAATGTACCAAGGGCTGTGTTTCTCTCCAGAAGCACAGAGGTCTCCTTCTAGACCACAATGCAGAGATGAACTTATTTGGCCGTTGCTGTTCCAGCCTGATGAGTATAGTAGGTCTGGCAGTCCAGATGCCAACGTAAAGTAAGAACTGAAACTTCAAGCACTGCATTAGCTAGCTTTTAGGCAGCTGTCTGGTGGGATCTATTATTCCACTTTAGGGACCTGTGCCCCTGCAGAATCTTTGGGAAAAATCAGATATTCTAAAATGCAACCCATCAAAACCTAAAGCCCTGTTGTGGATATGAACCTCCAAGTCCAGCCATCTGATAGGCAGGACAACGTTAAGTCTTGCGTTCACAGTTCATCCAAACTCTTGACTTCTTTACAACATTGCATGTCTTATGCTGGCTCAGCTGTGTGTATACTATTACTTAAAAAAATCCCAATCCCATTCCATATTGTCGCCCAGTGCCACATAACAGCTGTGCTCATTTCATCCTGTGCAGAATCTTCTGATGGACCCTCAGCTAGAAAGCATTGATCTTAGTACACTCTAACCCTTCCTTCTCCCAAAGGGAATAAACTGCCATGGCATTTTTAACTCTTCAAGTTGTGTACAAATTGTTTTAAATAGCTACATAACAGTACAGCCTAAGGTGCTGAAGAGCTGTTAACACATTTAAATTGTGGTTGTTTCTAGCCACACTGGCAAGCATGGTGGTATTTTTACTGTATCAGTCATTGTATGTACACTGGCAAGGTAGAAATGAGTCAGGGACTGCCCTGTTGTAACAAGCAGACCACAAAGATACCATAACATGTGAACTAAAACAATTCTATCGCTTGTAGAGATCAAGGCCTCCACTTACATGCGACTCAATGTGCCTAATTGAACCAAGCTCTCACGTCCTGTGTACCCTGTGCAGAGGAAACAGGCAGTTAACTGAAGGTCAGCACTCTCATATAACTGTCTCAGTAAAAAAGAAGATAAAATCACAATCAAGCTGCTAGTTATTTAAGATAGGAAACTATGAGGACTATTGTAGGCCATGTTTAGGTCATCAGAGGAAGTATTCAAGGAGCACATTCAGTACCTGAAAGGCAAAATATTAACCCTGTGCTTTACCGACTCAAATCACAGAACAGAAGCCTCTTTCCCTTTGTATTTTTGTTTACAGTTTCTGTTTCCTTTTTTAGAGAGAAGACACCCTTCATCCTGAAAGACAGTCTGATGCTGTACTTCATCATTTTGCTGTGGGTACATTTGAGTGTTTATGCATTACAATGTTTTCTTTAGTATGTCCACTGTAATGTAAAGCAACATTATTAGCAGAGATAGGTAAATAGAGTTCGACTCACTAATTTATATGTAAGGGATTATACAGATTTAGGGAATGCTGTAAAACAGAATAAAAAAAGTGTGTGTATGCTTACTTGGGGCTGTTGTCCACCCCCAGGAAATGCTGTCAGGATGGGAAGCAAGCAGCTATGGATGCCAAGGAAGCTCTCTGAAGATAAGACTGACTCGGGGGTCTGTCCTGGTGAGCTTTTTGGGGTGGAAGAAGGATGAACCATGTATGCCTTCCCTGCGTGACTACTCCTTCCTCTGAGTACTAGGGGTAGCTTTATAGAGCAGAAGGACAGAAATCTTAAATTCTTACCTCTAAGCTGATACGCGTGCCTAAGGCTAGAACCTTTTTCTTCTCTCTAAATAGTCTCTCAGAAAAAGCCAGCTTGGCTATGAGTGTACTATCACTATATGTGATTACTCAGCACAAAGCATATAAAACCCTGCTGGATCTTACCGTCTTTCCCACAGGAGAGGTGAAGAAGAGTCCAGCACAGCTGACTAACTCCGCACGGGCAGGGGCATAGACTTGCAATCAGTTCCTGCATGGCAACAGGGAGATAGGAATCACAGCAGCAGCACAATAGCAAACAAAAAGAACTGTTAGTTTTATTTTGACGTCCATAGCCTTCACGAGCTAGTACAGGAATGGGAACAGCCCCAGGAGAATAAAACAGAAACTCAGTACCTAAAACAGCAATAAAAATATATAGATGTGGGAACGAAGGGGTCCCACCCGAATCCTCTGCCTAGGCTGCTGCTCTGGACAGGAGGTCTCAGCTACAGCCAAGACCCAGCTTTTACTTCTTTTCAGACAGAGACACCTGTCCACACTTTGATTTCAGATGATGGAGGGATAACTGTTTTCTTATCCCAAGCACCTATCAAATGTGGTTTGGGTGGTTTTTTGTGCGTGCTGGAGGGGTGAGTTCTGGGCAGTTGCTTCAAGCAGTGTAGGTCAAGTTTTAAATAGCTACCCCATGAAAACTGAACTTTCCACTTTTTATTGCTAAGCACCCAGAATACTTTAGAATAACTGCAGAAAAAGCAAGCCATAAATCACTTCACAGAGTTGTCTCAGTCTCTTTCCCTCTCTGAAACAACTGATATTGTGCTGAAAGTCTTCATGCAGTTTCTGAATCTTCAGCCACTCCTTTCCGGGGAAATTTTTTTCACTGTGAGAGGAATCGAATGCTGGAACAGGTTACTTAGAGAGGTTTTAGGTTCTCCATCTGTAGTGATATTTCAAACTGGATATGACCCTGAGCAATACTTGAACTTAACTTCAAAGTTGGCCTTGTTTTAAGCAGAATACTAGATCAGATGACCTCCAGAGGTCTCTTCTAGCCTAAACTATTCTATGAGTCTATGTGACTGAGTGAGATTAGTTATGTGATCTGGGCACCAGGAGAACTAAAAGAATAGTAATGTTTCCTGAGTCTGGCATCACTGTATTTATAAACTGAACTTCACAGAGAATAACTCACCTGGAGGAATAATTGCTGCATCAGACATGAACTACTGTGTACTATTTTAGAAAATTCAGTGCACTCCATGTTTGCCATTTCATTCTGAAATTTCATGGGATCCTGATGTTTAGCAGCAGACAATTGAAAAAAATATGAAGGATATTTTTTTGCTGAAAGTGAGAAAGCAATATGAGCATGTGCCATATGTCTCACTGAAAAATAAGAGATTTATGAGTCATAAGTAGTTTTCTATAACTCTTTCCTCTAAACAATAGAAGAATCTCCTTAGGAAGTTGTGCAATGAGAATACAGTTCATGGTTTCAAAATAATAGGGGACTAATTAGTACAAAAAAGTGTTCCTACTTCCAATTAACATGATTTTAAACCCCATCTATGCTAGAAATAGCACAAAAAGCATACAACAGATTTATCTCAGTGGAATTACATCAGACATAATAAGTTTACCTAGATTAAATGACTGATAAATGTCAGGATGATGTATGGCATTATTGATGTAATAAAAAGGATTCTAGCCACTATAAATAAGACATTTTACACAAAGGTTTATTGACTATTTATACTTGGGATTATCAAAGGAAGGACCTTTTTTCTGGTATGAAAACTATACTAAAAGATTTCCTTATAACTTTTATATTATCTATGAATCTAATTGTAGTTATTTAGAATGGGTATGGTTTTTTATATGGATAACAAGATCCTTTTTAGATTTGGATTGTGATGATTCACATTTGATAGACTTATAATTAAATTACCATACTCAGCTTAACTGCTGGCACAGTAAATGCTGCACTAAAGAGGAAAGTTAGAACATTATGGCAAAGTTTGTAAGCCATCAATGATCTCAGAGGAAGGGCGTTTCTTCCAGTTGTTAACTTAAACAAAAACAACTGAAGACTATACACTGGTCCTGGAGAAGAACAAACCAGACTGAGTTTCACAAAGTGCACTCTAAATATATTACCCTAGAATATCTTCTTTGTCAACCAGCTAACCCCATTTTCAGTGTTGGTCTGCTGTAGAGAAGTAGGCTTGCCCCAACAAAAAGAGCTGAATTTATAATAGATCTGAGACTTTATCAAATGCAAAGGTGTTTCAGGCATGTTGCCTTTGGACTGCCTCTGTCCCTTTACAGCTCCATATTGTCAACTGATTTGATCTCTCTCCCTTGCCCCCTAGGGAGCACCACAGAAAAAGAGAAAAAAAGGAAAAGCCAATGGTTGAACCAGAAACCATAAGGCACAAGTTCAAATTAAGTTTGGCACAGGCTTCCTATGTGATTACAGACTAGTCAGTCTCACAAGGCTTTAGCAAAGATAAATACAGCTTCTTCACAACCTTTAATATATTCTACAGAAATGGAAACCAAATTAGTATCTGAGACTTTTTTCCTGCCATGTTTCATGATGGTGGAGGGACATGAGGAAGACATGATCTTCCCTTCCCTATAAGTATATCTAGCTCATTTCTCTCTCCATCCTTCTCTCTATCCTCCATACCCTGACCTAAATTCTGGACACCCACTGCAGGTTTTTGACAATCCTGAGGGCAGAAGTGCAAGATGCTGTACTAACAAATAATATAGATAGCTTCAAGTCTCCATCCCCCTCATAGCTCCTTTCAGAAAGAGGTTTTACACTGAACATTTTCTTCATTTGCAGATCTAGGCAGGATAATCTGGGCCAATGGCTCCTGCTTTGAGTAATTATGAAGGGCAAAAAACTATGTTCAGCTAAGCAGTTCATGTTTCTTTCATAAGAATGTCTTCCAGGATTTCAACTGTACTGGAAAAGGACAGTTTTTTAAGTGATTAAAGGGAATAGAAAATGTATCAGATTCTGCCCCAAAACTGTAGGACAAGTCCTGAAGTCTATTAACCAACACTTTGACATTTCTGGTTTTGTGATCCAACAACCAGGAAGGGAGAACTGTCAAAAAAAAAAAAAAAAAAAAAAAAAATCTATTTTTATATGAGGTTCTTGCTCCAAGCATCCATTGAGAAAGATAATTGGTGATTGCTAGTATGAATGTCCAGTTCAAAAAAAGCCTTGTTCTCAAGGGACATGTTTTTTTGAAGATTAAATTTCTTCAAGGAATCTTGAAAGGATCACCCACCGTTGAAGCAAGCAAATAGGGTATCATCCAAAAATCCACCCCTGTCCTCTGGAACCACTGAGGTCCACATGGGCATCAGCTGTATAGTGGTGCTCTCATTATGAATAGAAAGCATTCAATGTTTTTTTCCTGCATCGTACGCAGATTTCTGTGTCTGCAAAGATGGACAGAACAGAGGAGCTGAAGAGTAACAAAGTGCCAAAGACATGACCAGATTAAGTGCCAGAAGACAAAACCCAGGAATATTAGGTTTTTTGGTTTTTTTTGTTTTTGTTTTTGTTTTTTAATTTTAGTGTGGTTTGAAATGTTTACTTTATTTGGTCCTTGGAAATAGATGTGTCCTTTGAAAACAACATAAGTGATCAAGATAGCAGCAGCATGAAGACACAGGTAACACTGCAGCTGAACATGGCCTATGTATTCACAAACTCCTGGCTGAGCTGGAATATTTTCCACAGCGGTGTTATTTCCAAAGTTGCTTCCTGAACAATAGAAGGATAATCTGGATTGTTCTAGAAAAAGATAAATAGCAAGCTACAGCAGAGCAATTTATTCCAAATATTTTACTCCTTGATTTCTTTAATCAGTTGTTAGAATCTCATGCATCCCTCCATTATTACATGCCAAACGAGAAATTTAAAGCAGAAAATGTTATTTCTTTTCCTTTGATGTAGTTGAATATATTAATGTTTTGAAAAGTACCCTAGAGTTGCTATTAACATGGATTTTTAAATGTAGCTTGTAATAAAACAGCAATAAGTATTTCTAGATTAGAATAATCTGACTGAAGTATTTACATTGGTCACTGGCCTTTTTACTTTGTGATTTAGAGTACTAAAGAGATTAAGTTTTAATTCCTGTTAAAAGAACAGTTCTTGCAGTAGCAGTTTCTGTCAAGAGAACACATAGCTCAGAGTTTTAAAGGCCATCATCAGTTTCAAGTCTTGGAAATTTTATTTTTTCTTTTACTACTTTGTTAGTGATCTAATGGGACCTGCTCTGAGTAGGAGGTTGGACGTGATGGCCTCAAAGTGACTCAAAGCAATGGAAAATTATTATGGGACCAATGACAGTGACCTTACATAAAGATTCTGGTGCACATGTGAACATAAACTGCCAGTGAAAGAGAATTATGCCTACTTTCTCTCATTTCCAGCTTAATTTAGGTGCTAGAAGTGGATACTAATAATTAAAGTGTTCTCTGTGCTATGTGCCTTTGACTGTAAAATGTGCATTGAAATGTACACATACAAACACACACATTCAATTGCTCTTAATGTGTGTGTGTGTGTGTCTATATAGATAGATATAAACATTTTATATTCAAGGCTAAAAGTTACATTGCCACCAAAAAAGGCATTTAAGTTGGAAAGTGATACGCTCTGGGTTGAGTTAAAACTTAGACGTATACAGCTGTAAAAGTAAAGAGATCACTTGACAATTGCTAAATAGCATCACCTGTTGGCTTGAAGTCTGCATCCTTTAAATCAGAACTGGACACGGTAAGCCAACAGAATTAATATATTTCTTCTATGTGTACATAACCACATTCAATGATGGTTATAAAATCTTACAAACAGCTCATGATGACTTGGTTTGTTTTTTTTTTTTTTAAAAAAAGTTGAACCATATCAACATCTCAGTCAGAATAAAGCTATTTCAAGTCCTCAGCTAACCCACACGGGATCCTTCCACCCCCAAAAGAAAAAAAAGGCTGGGACCTCATATCTTGGTGCAAAGTCATAAACCCTTAAGTTTCCTATGCAGTATAGCTAGATGCTGATCAAGCTAAATGCTCTTGATGAGGAAGCTTATGTCCTCAGGTTCTTTGTCTTCTTTCAAGCCAACAGTAGATCTGCAAATCCAAACCAGAAGAGGTGCCTGCTGAGTAAAGATTTTTTTTCCAACTGATAAACCAGTTGAGCTGAGTTGACAGCAAATTCAGCACATCAAAAGCAAAGATGCAGCACTGAATGAAGGGAAATAGGTATCTTTGTGCATCAGATGAAAGAGAGCACTGTTGTCCTGATCACAAGTTTTGATCAAGCATTTCTACCTCAGTTTAACTGCTACTTATTGCTAGTGGGATGTAATACTCTACCCAGCCTACCCCATGAACACTCAGAAGCAGTGTGCACTTATGTTTGCATACAGCTAGTTAAGAAGAACCACATGGCACATCTGCTATGCTTGATATCAAATCACAGAAAGCTTGATGAGTATAATGAGTAACAAGAAAAAAGAATTAAGAGATCTTCAAATTGTCCTAGACACATATCCCAAACATTGAAATACATTGCCATGCAGTGTAAAAAAAAAAAAGACTCGTACAATATTTATCTGAATGAAAGAGCTTTATAGCTTTTTTATCCTTTTAATGGAGGTTTGTATGTTTATGTGAAGAGATGAAAGATGAGGGAAGCTGGAGAAGAGGAGCAGAATGCCAAATACACGACCAGATTAAGGATTGGGAGCATAGCCATAAGAAAAACCAGGAGACAGATATGGATATGGTTTTCTCTGGTTCTGTTGAAGGGACTTGAAGCTGTGAGCAAATAAACTGTCTGCTGTTGGATTCTTGATATAAGGGAAATGGAATTTTGTATGTCTTTTGCAAATAAACTGTAGAGCATCTATCACCAGTTTCTCATCCTAGCTACAACTGGCCCTGTCCCAGATTTTGAATAATCGCTTGGGTCAGCAACAATTCACATCAAAAAGTTAAAAATTAAAAGGCTAATGCTGTGCCCTCTCAGAAGTGTTAGAACATTGTTTATGTAGGTTTCTACCTTGTTTCTGGCCTTCCATATGCAATTTTGGTCTTTTTATTTATTTATTTATTTATTTATTTTTTAAGTACTGGTTTTTGCTTTCATCAAATTATACCCCAAAATATGAAAAGCACATCTGACAACTGCCTGAGACAGAAGACCTTCAATGAAGTTTTATGGAATCGCTATAGTGATTTCAATCAGATGCTGTTATTAACTAGGGTACTGAGAGTATTTCCCCTTCAAATACTGCAAATAAAAAGATACAAATGTTCATAACAGCTTAGAATGAATAGGAGATATTTGCTGCAACTATTAAACTATTTTTCTTTTTATTCTGCACTAAAACTCTATGTTATTAAGTTACCTTAACGCTCTTGTCGATAAGCCTTTTCATTCCACCCGCTACAAGTTCCTGCTAAGTGAGCATATCAGCAACAACCAGACCCCAGGTCAGCCACACAAAGGGGGGGAAAGAAAGAGTGCTGGGTGCTGGTGTTCACATCAAAACCAGCTGTAGATGATTTGATTTTGGCAGAATTTGCTTTTACCAGTGTAACTCCTGCTATATGAAATATGATTTCAGCTTAAGTAGTTAACAAGGGTACTGATCTTCCAAAGTGCATTGAAATACATGAAATAGGAACCACTGTGCAAACTGATGCAGCTTTAGAAAAAGGAGAAAAAGACCACACAGAACAACTTTCAGCAGACAAGTTCAATTCTTGAAGAAATAGGTGGATCAAGAACATTTTGAGGTGACTGTTTGGTAAAGGAGCCTTCACCACAGTAGTAGAGCTGACAAGAATTACTGACAAAGAGACACAGAATTATTTTTCAAGTACATGTTTCAGCTGTAGTTTTCCTAGACCCTTTGGACCTACAGAGGATATTTCTGGTTTTGGTGGGTGATTAATAGAGTTTCCTTAACTTGTCTGGATCTGGAGTGCCAACAAGACATCAGAGATCTCCAAAGGTGATTGAAGAACATGGCGTCCACCCTGAACAAGCTTTTTGAAGTCAAGACTGCATTACGTAACAAACACATTCATATGCTTCCTGCAGATGAGACCTTGTAGTCAGTCAAAAAGTTGCATGCTCCATTCTGATTTTGTTGTTGCATATTCCATATTGATTTTCCTTTCCTCAGCATGCCGTAGTTGAGGACATCAGATATAATGAAATGTTCTGTATCTTTTCTTGAAAGATAAGGATGCCAAAAGACCTTACTGGAATGCCTTTATCAAATTACAGCTGAAAACCCCCAAGTACCACAAGCTATTATTTATTCAGAAAGCATTATTTATTTTTAACAAAATATTAAACTAATTGTGATTTTTTAATTACAAAAATTGCAACTGACATTTAAAATAACCCAAATGCAGGGGTTCTATTAGGTTTTAAATTTCAGGATTTTGTTTGTTTGTTTCTTTCTTTCTTTCTTTTAAAAAAAAATAAAAAAATCACCCTATGGACAGAAAGGTATTAAGAACTGTTTACCCCTTTCCCAACTTTTTCCATTTATGAAATATCAAAATTTCTCACATGTGGGAGAATGGATGGGAAAATGTAGAAACTGCATTCTGTTCCTTAACTTTCAAAATTTTGATGAAAATAAAACTTTGCCTTTTCAGGGCCAGGCAGCCTTTTTCATTTTAATAATTTACTGCAAAACATTCTTGATAAAAAGAACTTCATATAATTTATGAGTGTTGAATTTACAGTACTGGCTTTAATGAGAAACAAATGATAAAAGATATCTCTGAAAGCATTTCACATTGAATATTTATTTATATTAAATTTTGGGATTGGTTTTGGGACAGTGGTAAAATGAAGTCATATGTGAATTATATTCCTATGTATATATATAGATTTATGGAAACGGAAATCCATATTTGAGTCATTTAGAGAAAATGCATGGCAAACAAGCTCTTCTGTGTTTCATTTATACAGAAATATAGAAAGCGAGATAACACCAGTGAAGATTCTTTTACTAAAGGAGTGTTAAGCTGTTGATCATCAAATATTCACTGGACGCAATTCTCAGTTGCTCTTGATGATTTCTGACTACAGCAACAACAAACAAATCGTTGTTCTCTCAGCAGGTTGTTATAATAAATGTTTTTACACCTGTGCAAATTTATTTCAACCTGTAATGAAAAGATTTGATTTTACCTCAGATTGATTGGATGATTTGATTTGTTTATTGAAATTCTCAGGGGGAAAAAAAAAGCTTAATTTCATATGGAAAAATCTAAGCATTAACATTTTTGAGATTTGGGGTTTTTTTAATGAATTCACCTTTCAGCAAAACATTTCAGGGCTATCCAATTTGTGTTACAAGGCAGGGTGGAGATTTGGTTTTCGGTTTTTGGTTTTATTTTAACAGTAAAACACATTCTTAACTCATCTGACTATATGAAAATATGCAAACAGCAACAAAAAGCTATAGATATCTTGGGAAACTTCCTTGATATATTCTGAGTGGCCACTGACTTTCCCAAATTACAAACAGATATTTGAACTACTTTTTCATAAGATTACAAGGTGGTAACCAGATATAAGAGGTATCATTCCCAACTGCAGGGCCATAAATCTCTTCCCATTTAGTGCTATATCCACTGCTGGTTAGCTTAACTATTGTTATATGAAAGCACTATCCAATTTTGCCTAGTTTGCAGTAAGATTCCTGTTGCAAGAGGTGGGGGTGCCTGTCATCCTTTAAGGAGAATTCCAGACCACAATAATGAGATTTTGTCTTAGGTGACTGCACAGAATATCTTTCTCTGTGAAATGCAAATTAAAATTAGCTAGAACTTGGGAAATAGCAGCAGGACTTCCCAAGAAGAAAACCTTATGTACAGGACAAAATATGTGCAAAAGAAGAAGGCTTTCAAGATATTTGGGAGGACTTTATTTCTAACAAGCTTTTCCCCCATGTCAAGTAACCAGTAGAAAGAATATTCTAAAATAGACACTCTTATTATGATTTAAAACACTTCTTAGTCAGGAGGAACAGACAAACAAAATTCTCAGCAATTAATTTGTTTTATCACTTTATCCATTCCGGCTAGAGAATATAAAATTAAACCCATTTAAAGATAGCTACCTAAAATGGCTGTGACTCTTCCACCAAGAAAGGAAAAAGGAATGATAGTGGGAAATGCAACAGGAGAAAGATTCTCAGGAGTCAAGAGGATGTCCAAGCCGCAAATACATTCCAGTAGATCACTAATGAGTGAACATGTCTCATGTCTTACCGCCTGCTATAATCACTCATTTGATTTAAACAACATTTGGTTCCAATGTGTGTTTCATTTCCAGAAGGCGGGTAAAAATCTAGCTGAAAACCATATTCAGTGTTGTCTTTGCTGTTTTGATTAATTTCTAGGGAGGATGACTGTGGTTTGGGTTGCTTTGAACACTGGCATGAAGAGTTTCCACAGTTTGGCTTGCAGTTTACTATGACTATGACCAAGTTTTGTGGCAGCTAGATTCTTTGTTAAAACCTGGTTGAAACTCAAAATTTGATTTCCACAGGAAATGCTGACATTTGGGGAGGGGAGAAAAAGGGCAAGCTCCAAATAAAGTTGAAAACTAATCATTTTCTGAACTCTGTGTAGAGGGAGATTCCAGGGGGTAAAAATTGCTTCAGGAAGAATGAACTGTTGAAGATTGATTCTGAGCAACAACCTGGGTGGCCCCTGGAAATTGAGGACCATGAGATCATCTAATTTCAGAAAATCAAAGTTAGTCTGAAGCATTCAATGTGTTGAGAAGAAAGGCCAGAATCCCTTGACACCAGTAGGGCCCTGTAGCATTTCCAACCGCATGGTAGGAGGACTGGGAAAGTTAAAATTGAAAGTCTCAGATCATTTAAGAAGATTAAAATTTAGTAGCGCAAGGGCTGCCCAAAGTTTCCTGACTCATAGCACAGGACGGCCTTGAACTGGAGATCCTGGACTTAGAGGTTGCTAAAGTCTCTGCTAGGCAGAAACAGGAATGCAACCCGCTTCAGTCACCATGGAAGTTCAGTGTGGGGAGATACTTTGTTGCAAACAAAATATTTGTGAAGACCTTGTTTTCAACTCTGAAATATCAGCCAAAACAGGCTCACTCCATTGTTGATGTAAATTGGCTGCTTTCAAGCATATTAAGGACCCTATTCAGTAGGATTTGCATTACTCTGCATGAGATGTCATTTGAAACTCTTTTGTACTGTAGGAATCAGTCCAGGGAACACACAACATAAATGTACAGTCTTGCCCACAGCTGTAGAAAGAATGAAATTTTTTTAAAAAAAAGTTTGTCTAGAAATCAAGGTCCTTCAGTTCCACTGAAGAAAAAACACCACTCCCTTTGCCCTCCCAGAAGCGTTCCTCTCCCCCCCCCCCCCCCCCCATTTTTCAAACGTTAATTGAAAAAAAGCTATTACGTTCTGATTTGGTTGCTAATCTTATTTCCAGAGAAGTGACCAAGAAAGACTGCAGTAAGTAAAAAAGGAGAGTAGATTCAAGGAAAGACTCTCATCCCTCAGCTCCTTTCAGTGAAACAACTGAGTCAATTAGTCTAAAACAGAGTTTGTTTACTTGCCAGCCTGTGAACAGTAGCTGAAATACATAAAAGTCAGACAGAATAAGTTCTAATCCCAAGGTAGCACACAGTGGATTGCAATTACTTTGATTTTAAGATAGGTCAATATGGCAGTAGATCCACTGAAGAGGAAAAGGTCAGTTCTTGACAAATAGCAATTCCACTAGCTCTATGCCTACAGCAGTAAATTGTCTCCACTTCCATTCAGTTTTCTTTGGTACTTATTCCTCTTTCAGCCATGAAATAGTTCCTTGTTCAGAAAATTATGGATTGGCTTAGCTTTCAAAGCCACTGTTTTTCACATTTGGTGGTGATGCAGTGAGCACTGATGAACTTCCTCACCGTGGATTGACTTGCAATATTTTCACAGCAACTGACATTATTTGGGGATATTGTCTATGCTAGTCCTGTTAGTAAAGCCATTCTTAGCCTTGGTACCAAGGTAGCCATGTGCTGTGGATGTGCACCTCTATCTCCAGCTGTGTCTTCTCTTGCAGAGAAGAAACAAGGCAATCACTCAGTTATTCTGTTCATATAACTCAGAAAACTGTCTTTCTGTTGAGAACAATAGGCCTCATTCTTCTCTTCATTATACAGTCCTTTGCTGGGCTGAGGCTACTGAGAGGCTTTTACACCACCACAAAACTAGTCCTATACATAGAAGCAGTCCTGGAAAATCCTGGAAATAATACCGAGAGGATTCTTCTTTGTAAAAAAATCCATTTCATTCTTTTTAGGATTCTGTTCTTATCATATTTCATCTTGTTGTCTGAACTGCAGAGACATGGAAAAATAGTTACAGGTCTTGACTTTTTTTCCCTAGGATAATTTCAGCAAAGTGGATTCACGTTTCATGTTTCAAAGCCACATCCAGTCTTGAAACACCCATTCCCTTACACTTTCACAATACTGCTGTATCCAATCCACCTCTAAATACAATAATGGTATGTTCTTGATTATCTCCTTATGAAACAGAAAAAGTTTTAATTCTACCCATACCGCATAGTTTAGATTAAGTATCTAACTTTGGTACTTTCAAGAAGAGCAATAGAAACTGCAATGGTATTTAGCTGCAATACTTCTGACATTTTGAAGTATTGAAGTTTGTGAGGAACAATCTCCAAACAACTGAAAAATCCCAAATCCCATGAAAAATATATGTGTATCTATAGACATGTATGCATGCACATACATGTATGCATATGCACATATATGTGTGCAGAATTTATATTGTGTTCCAACATGGAATGAGCCAGTATTTGGCTTAAAAATCCTTCTAACACATGGATCTTATTAAACTGTACCTCAGTCTAACTGTGGCTGAGCAAACAAAAGTGGTTCCACATGGCTGATAAAAAGCCTGATCAAGAATAGGAAAGAAAAATGTTTCTACTTGCTTTGCTGCCTCCGGAAATCTGCAGATCGAAGACTGAATTATTTTGCCTCTACTGCAATGTAATCACTGAAGTCTGACCATATCTCCATTCAAATGAGAGCGAAAATGTCAGATGTATTCAGCCAAACAAAGCCCAGTGATTCCAGATTGAAACCTAATGAGAGCAATAGCTACACATGCAAGCCCAAAAGCTTTCCTCCCCTTACATCTTACAATCTATATTCTTCCCATACCACTGTGAGAGTAAAGAATTTGGAAGATAAATTGATATCTTTGTTTTGTGGAGTGAGCTCTAAATACTACAAAATTTACTTGTTATGCTAATTATAATAAATAAATATGAAAAATGTTTTCTATGATCCTTCTTAAACTCACATTGTTCTTCCTATAAGGAAGAGATCTTGTAAAATAATTTACAAGTTCTGCTGGAATGTAAAGGGACACCTGTTTGCCAGCAGAAGGTGCACTGTGCAACAGCCTAAACCAGCACTCTTATCTCTTCATTGGATGTAGTTACAGTTACACACCCAATATATCTCCCCTACTTCCTGACAAAGTACTGCAGCACTGCAGCTTACTGTGCCATGTATGAGAGAAAATAGCTCACGCCTAATCTGCTGATGCTGAAATACAAATAGCTACTCACATTGTACAACTGCTAATATGTGATCAAATATTTCTAAACTTAGATCGTTATAAATAGGGAGTGACAAGGAGAGTCTAATAGAGCTATGTAGTACAAGCAAGCTTGTAAGAGAGAGAGCAGACAGCCTAGTGAAATGAGCCCCATGAAATAATGCAAGACAGGTAGAAGGTAGTAATATAATTACTCATCTCAAATGGCACTTCACTTCCTGGAAAATGCTGCTGATATCAATGGAGATATTTCTGAAATTAGACACTCCTCATTAAGATTAAAATTACAGGTATATACTAATAAAAAAAAAAAAAATCATGTTTAACAATCACGGCAGCCTTTCAAATCAAGCAACTGTTTTTGTTTTTTTAACTACTGAAAGAGAATTAAGTGTGAAGGAGGCAAACAAGGGGATGGGCAACTTGGATAGGTTGTGCAATAGATCTCCATAAACTGTTCTTGGTCTTCTCCAACTTTTCTTACAATTCTGTTTCTTAAGCTCCTCTTTCCCCTCTCCATCACCAGTGAGTGCCTGTTCATCTCTGCCCTCCTGTCTACCTGGCATTGCTTCATTCCTCCTCCTCAGGACTTTCTCTTTATTGATACGCAGTACACTTATCCTTGATCTAACATTTATCTCATCATGATTCAGAATACTGTATAGAGATAGTAAGAAGCAGATAATGAGGTGAAAAACAGAATGGAGACAGATTAATGGGATTTTGGTTGGGCAGTTGGGTGGGTTTGCTTTGCTTTATCTGCTTCTACATTGCTTTTTCCCAGAAGCCAGAGTCAGGATGGAAAGAGCAAGAGTGGGCTATGAGTGGATCCTTGTAAGGGGCCTCAGGTACTCTCCCAGGGAGAAAGCAGAGGGGCTGAAGAGAAGAACTTTACACAAGATATAGCTCTGTCCTGGAAGTGCTGAAATCCTGTTCAACTAAAACTCCTTACTTTACTGGTGTGCAAAGTATTAGCTTCCTCAGTGCAATTTAATCAGATACAAAATGACAAATGGAAGAATCTGTCCCTATATTCCATTCTATAGGAAGAGTGCGTATTATCCTCAGGATGCTCTGTAGGACTAACTAAAAGAAAGAGAGAAAACCTCTCATGGATGTCTTGTTCACATAAGATCTGGTGATACCTGTGGGATCACAGTATTTATTTTACATCAATTATCAAATACTGCATCTCCACTAAAGCATCTTCCATACTAATAAGTATATATGAATATATGTTATTTCATTAAAATAATCTTGCAGTCGTGTCTTTTAACTAAATTTCAAACTTAAAAACTTGCAGCTCTAAGTGATTGTCATTTATCAAGTTTGATAAAAGCAGAAAGCTTAAAAAAACCCAGAAAACCCACAATATTTCTGAGACTATGAGCTACGTAATGAAGCAGACCCCTTGAAGCAGAACTAAGTATCTTAGAAGAAAAGTGTAAATTCAAAATTCTTTTTCAGCATGGCCAGAAACAGTTATCAGAACTTCCTGTCATACTAGCAAATATTAGTCTGATCTTCTGCCACAGCAGGAGGAATTTTCTCTGCTGGTTGTGCTGAAGAAAATGGGCAGAACATCATGTTTTTATTCCATATTCAGGCTTCAAGGCAGGAGGAAATTCAAAGGAGCTGGGTTTCCTCCAAAAGAACTCCATCTTCTAGCATCATTGTCATCAGTGTTAACATATACTATTTTGAGGGCAAAAAAGAGAGAACGTGAACACACCCTAGCCTTCTCTCTTTAAGCGAGAATGGGATCAAGGAAATTCAGACACAGCAAAAAATAACATGACTCTGATTCATTACCACTAGGTCCCTGAAGTTCATTCATCCATGGGGTCCTTCTTACACCCAACCATAACAGTTAGACAGTCCACCCTTTATTTCAACAGTCAGAAATTATGAAAGTCTAAAATGTTCTATGATCTCTTGTTTGACAAATCTTTTCTGAACACTGCAAAAACAGACTAGCAATAGAATCGTGCTGTAACCTGTAGGAACAAATGATACACTCAAGGACAACAAGAATTTTTGAAGACAAGGAGAGGACTAAAACTTACAATGTCTTTTCAGAACACAAAAAAAATACTTTAAGTAGGCAATGTACAAAGTATCATATAACATACAAGACAAATGCTCTGCAGCTCATTTTCACCACAGAAATAAAAGGAATGCCAACATCGGTAATGAAAAACACTTACAGAACAGTAAGTTGCCTGGAAACAGATAAACGTATTTAAAATTTCATACTTTCTTGATGAATCTACAGAGAATAATGGGAGAAAAGAGATATAACTTCCCCAAATGTTTTTGCATTGCATTTATGTGGCAAAGTTTTGGCAGTGGGGGGGGCTACAAGGGTGCTTTTTTGTGAGAAGAGACCAGGAGCTGCCCCCATGTTGGACAGAGCTAGCTCCAGACAGCTCCAAAATGGACCCATCACTGGGCAAAGCTGAGCCCATCAGCAATATTGGTAACACCTCTGTGATAACATATTGAAGAAAGGGTAAAAACCTCGTGAGAGAGAGGAGGGAGAAAAAAATGTGAGAGCCCCAGCCCTGCAGACCCCCAGGTCAGTGCAGAAGGAGGGGAGGAGATGCTCCAGGCACCGGAGCAGAGATTCCCCTGCAGCCCGTGGGGAAGACCCTGGTGAGGCAGGCTGTCCCCCTGCAGCCCAGGGAGGTCCACGGTGGAGCAGATCTCCACCTGCAGCCCAGGGAGGACCCCATGCCGGAGCAGGGGGATGCCCGAAGGAGGCTGTGACCCCACGGGAAGCCCGCGCTGGAGCAGGCTCCTGGCAGGACGTGCAGCCTGTGGAAAAGAGCAGGTCATCTGGCAGGACCTGTGATGCCACAGGGAACCTACACTGAAGCAATTTTTTCCTGAAGTACTCTACCCCATGGGGAAAACCCATGCTGGAGCAGTTCTTGAGGAACTGCAGTCCATGGGAAGGACCCACATTGGAGAAGTTTGCAGAGGACTTTCTCGCGTGGGACGGAGCAGGGAACCCATGCTGGAGCAGGGAAACAGCATGAGAAGGAAGGAGTGACAGAGATGAATTGTTATGAACTGACCACGATCCGCTGTCCCCATCCCCCTGCAGCACACAGGGAAAGGGACGAAGAGGTAGAAGAGTCAGGAACAAAGGAATGAAGTTGAGCTTGGAAAGAACGGGTGATGTGGGGAAAGGTGGTATTAGATTTGTTTTTGTTAATCACCATGCTAGTCTATTTCTAACTGGAAATAAATTAAATTAATCTTCCCCAAGTCAGGTCTGTTTTCCCATATCAGTAATTGGTGAATGATTGCCCTGCCCCTTATTTCAACCTACGAGCTTTTTTCACCCTATTTTCTCTCCTGCTGAGGAGGGGGAGTGGGAGAGCAACCAGCCAAGGTTAACCCACCACAGCTCATTTTTGGAGACATAAAGAGCAATTAGCATGACAGAAAGAAAAGAAATAATTTGCTATATTTAGAGTGGAAATATTTTGCACTTTCCACTTCCAAGTTTGTTTATTATGATAATATTAAATAATATCAAATGTTGGTGTCAGAGTTCTTTGATAAGAATCATAAACCATTTTTTTTTAAATGACATACAGTACTTGTATTTAAAGCAATCAGTCCACATCTGAATAACAACCTAACTGAAAATCCTGTAAATCACTGGATTCACTTGTGACTATTACAGTTATGTAATAATTTATAGACCAAATTATACAGGACAGCAACTACAAAATATCTCAGCCAAAACTGATACTACTTACAGAAACCCTATTACTTAATTTATATAGGAAGAAACAACTGCTATGCCTCTGATTTGTTCATTACAGCTTTTCTGCTGTATTAACAAACTTACCAGACACTCCATATTTTACAGCTGGCATATTTGATCACCTTTAACAAATGTGTTCATCTTTCTTTCATAAAAAGAGGTTATATAAATCAGCTTGACCCTTTGAGCACTCATTGAAACCCAGAGAAATAGGACTAGAAGGGACCTCAGCAGTTTACCTAGTCCACTGACAAGATCATCTACTTCTACATGGTCCCTCAGAGATGCTTATTTATCATCATTGAGGGAGATGTCCCAGCCACCCAGGTATTCTATTTCAGATACTCTGAGTGGGGAGAAAGGGGAGGAAAAGACACAAAGAGCCCAGGGATGGAAGCAAAATGGGTAGCAGAGGTTTGCCCATGGTTGGAGAACACAAAAAGTGTTGTGTAAGGGGAAGAGGAAGTAGGAGATGGGAGGCACATACCTTTAGAAAGAGGAATTAAGTTGCAAAAGCAAGGCCTTAGTACTAATGGTTTAGGATCTTGTATCAGCTCTGTTAACATGTTAGTGATGCTTCCTTGCAGTTGCAACAATGCCAAAACCAGGGTGGAAATGAAAGGGTAATGGAGAGAACAATTTCTGCAGATTACAGAAATTAATGTCATGCCGTTGGTTTTTAGAGTCTTCACCTAGGTGAGTATTTCAAAGGGAAATGCAAACACAAGACCTTGTATTTATAGTTCAGTTTAATTTTTGGTGATATTCATGGACAATTTAAATGGACTTCAAATAATAATCATATCAGATCCTTCAGGACAATGTCTGCTTGAGAGTCATCTGGGTTTTTACACAGATGTTTGAAAGCTGGAATGCAGACTCAAAACTCAGAGTTCTGCTCCATCCCTCCCCTGTAAATCTGCATGTGCGCCCTACTCTTTTTATACAGCTTTTGGACACATTCTGACCTTTCTATGGGATCTATATATGTAGGGAGAGTACAACACTGAAGCGAATTTCATTATGCAGATGTGAAGGGGATAAAACTGCTCTTAGTAATTTTCTAATGATATATTTAAGTTCTGAGAAATTAAGTTTCATTCATAATTCAAGACTACAAATATGTCAGACCACCTGATGGTAAATCAACTATGCACATCTAATAGCAGTTCTGCACTTCAACAGAACCTGCTATAGGAATGAGGGATACAAGATTAGGACCTATTTATAGACCCTATTTTGGCTGGCAGAATACAGACCTAAAGGCCATGTGATCAGATGCTGTATTATTCCAACATAAATGGAAGGGGATTAGACAGCTGCACAAGCTCCTCCATGGAGCTGGGTAAAAGAACATCAGGTGATACTCAGGCAAGTCTGAGAAGGTGCCCTGCTCCTGGCATTCCCTTGAGCCAGGGACAAAAAACATTGGCAGATATTTGAGAATAGCTCCAAACCGGATCTGACAATGCTGAAATGTCTGCTGACCTATTGCTGAAAATGAAGAAACTGTGTGTAATTTCTCTCCTTCCCCATTTCTCCACAAGTTTTATTATATTCTTACCCAAGGCTATGCTTTTTCAGGACCAGTTTAACACTACAAGTTGGGAGGGAAGGCAAAGAATCTTAGCATACAAAAGTATATTAACCTCCAGGGTTTACTGATCCATCAATTTGGTAGGCTACTACTGAAATCAAAGGTCAATTTATGCTTACTAGAGGTCAGTAAAGTGTTAGGAGCATACTTGCCTTGGGGCAACAAATGGACTTTGCAAACCAAACTGATAGGAAAATAGATGTCGTGGTTTAACCCCAGCCAGCAACTAGGCACCACACAGCCGCTCGCTCGCTCCTTCACCCTCCCAGTGGGATGGGGAGGAGAATCGAAATAAAAAAAGTAAAACTCGTGGCTTGATATAAGAACTATTTAATAACTAAAGTGAAATAAATTATAATAATAACAACAATAATGAAATATACTACTACTAATAATAATTAAAATATCAATAATTAAAAGGAATATAACAAACAAACAAAAAATAAATAAACCCCAAGAAAAGGCAAGTGATGCACAATGCAATTGCTCACCACCTGCTGACTGATGACCAAGCGGCAATCCAAGCCTCCAGGCCAACTCGCCCTAGTTCATATACTGAGCATGACATTCTACGGTATGGAATACCCGTTTGGCTAATTCAGGTCAGCTGTCCTGGCCATGCTGCTTCCCAGCATCTTGTACACCTGCTTGCTGGCAGAGCATGGGAATCTGAAAAATCCTTAACCTAGTATAAACGCTGCTTAGCCACAACTAAAACATCAATGTGTTATCAACGTTATTCTCACATGAAATCCAAAACACACTGTACCAGCTACTAAGAAGAAAATTAACTGTATCCCCACTGAAACCACGACAATAGAGAAATTTTGAAAACCCTGAGGAGATTTTAGCATTTCAATAGTCCTGAAAGCTAACAGATATTTTCCTTTGGGGTTTCAGTTTGTCCCCAGGATATTTTGGTATGGACAGCCAATTCAAGGATTAGTGCCTATATTTCCTCCTTCCAGTGTGGGAGCCATTTATACAGCTGCTGCTTTGGGAAACATTCAATAATCTTTCGTTCTGAAAAGTCATAAGCACTCATGGAAGCCAAGAAGTCCTTTTTGGACTTGCACTGCCTCTTTGCTTTTGCTTCCGCACATTTGATATGCACATGCAAGGCACAGAAAAAGCTTTGTAGTGAGTTTGTCGAGTTGTAAGAGTGAGAAATCATGGAAATAACTGGCTGCAGTTTTAATGCCTCTTAATTCCCAAAGCAGAGCACTAACAGGACAGATGCATTCAAAAGAATGAAAGCGGATGAATCTGGAACTGAAGCAGGGCCTAACATATGGGAACAGATAAACCTGTCTATAGAAAAGAAGGGCGCGTGGAATTTTGCCAGTAGTCAGCTGAAACTGGCTCTGTTCACAGCCTTGAAATGTATATAGTCTCCTCTCCAAACCTTTCTTTCTGTTTGATTGCTTCTGCTTCCAGTCCAGAAGACCAATCAAATTCCAAGAGACTGTTCTATTGGGTGTTTTTTTCGCCCACCTAGTAATAGGATGATCTGGAAACCTTATGAGAACCGTACTCTAACTTGGCAGACAATCAGAGCCCAAGCAGCGCCCAGTCTAAAACCCTGAAGTCAGTAGAAAAGCTCCCCGTGCCTGAAGCCCAGGCCTGAAATGCATTTAGAATTCCCATGCCTGCTTATGGCTCCAATGGTACACTTGATCAAGGAAACATAATGTGACTTCAGTCAGGCTCCAACTAGGATAAAGCATGCTGCAGGGACCAGGGATAAATGAAAAACCAAATTTCTGAGTGTTTTTCCAAGCCAAACAAAGCCGCTGAACTTTCTGGGGTTTGCTTGGCACTTTCAGTGCTACTGGGAATTTGAGTGGTGCCTGTCCAAGGATAATTGACTCCCTCTGTACACTATTGTGATTCTCAAAAAGAGCTGCATTTTTCTCAATCTTTCCAGGCATAGTCATGTTCTTAACAGAGACTGGACAGAGCAGGAAATGGAATGGGATGTTCTACAAGATCTAGATTAACGTCCATGAAAAGAATCCCACAACCCTGGACCACCTCAACAGGTGATGACCCAGTTACATTAATAATTCATTATAGGATTTAATTGTCCTTATTTACACATGGTACTCCCATTTCCATTTGTTTGAGTGGTTTAGCCACAGCAGGAAAGAGGAGATTTAAATCTCTGGTTTCTGCTATGCATGTTTTAAGAAAGAAATTAACTGTACTGTACAAAGGCAAAAGAACTCGAAGCTACAGAAGCTGACTACACTGAAAATAAAAGCAGAAGTGGCATCATAGCAGGGAGTTGTTACAAACACAAGTCACTCTTTGTTTTTAAACTTCATGCTTTATTAAGGCAGGCCATGATTCAAATTGTCGATGAAGTGGAAAATTTCACTTGGTTTAGTTTTGCCAGTTCAGTAAGTTTGCCACCACTGGTACACTTTTGAAAAGAAAAAAAGATAAAGGCAGATCATCTCAAGGTATTTTACCAACTACTATTCCAATCAGTATAATTGATTCTTTTGAGTTTGAATGCTGTGCTGATACTCAAGTGAATTAACTCTTTTTTTCTCAGTATCAAGCAGTTAATGAAAAATCTTATTAATTTTGAGAGTCTTAAACTAATGTTTTCTCCACTGTGACCTGAATGAGCCAATCCATACCAGCTAGTCTGATCATCTTCTCTCTGTCCAGATCACAATGCTTGGATCCTTTGGGAGCAGATGATGAGAGGAGCAATTGCCTTACCAGTAACTTATGCTAATTAAGTTCTGCCAATAAAATTCTGGAAAGAATTCTTATTAACAGTTTTATTGTTGCTTTTGAGGTGCAAAAGTACTAAATATTTTTCATTCTACAGAATTCCAAACAGAACTTCACCACAAGCACACACATTTGTTATTAGACTGCAAGAATGCCCAAAGCGTGCTTGGCTTTTCTGGTTTTCCTTTTCATGCAAAAGAAAATGAAGTGAAAACAATAAAATTAAAACTCCAGTAACTGCAGAAGATAAGAAATTTCTTATGTCCCTATGGGCATCCAGAGCAAACACCATTATTATTACTATTATGGCATTGCAGCAGATTGAGTGCTAGCTAATTGCCTTTTCTCTAACTGATTTTTTTTTTTTTTTTTTTTTAAGCTGGGAGCATGGAGGAGGTGGGAAGAGGCTGACTTAAAATTCATAACATCCCTGTGATAAAAGAACCCCCAAAAGGCAACAGCTGCTTAGAGAAGTGAAAACATTGCATCTTCAGAGGCCATTCAAGCAGCGTATGTTTTTCCTCCATGAGCTTGTCACCTAGACTAACAATAAGTCTAAAGACATCACATGCAGTTGCCAACAAATGCCAAGAACATACTAAAAGTGCAAGAGTATATATGCACAGAGTATTACTGATCGCTGCTATTGCAACCTTCAGTCCTATGAACATTGTAAAATTTCATGTGCGTTATACTCTATGATAAACATTATGAAAGTTATTTAGTCTAGGAGAGGAAAAGAAAACCAAGCCGGAAATCAACATTTAAAAATGAGGAGTCCTACAAACTGCATCTGAGTTTGTATATAAAAGGTAAGGCACAGGATATTGGACCGGAGACCCCTCCTAACTGCAATGATACTGGGTGAGAAGCAGGAAATCAGCTTTAAGATAAAGGCAGGTAAGTGCGTGAATGAAAGGCAGAAGTGAGCCCAAGCCTTTACAAGGAGGCAGAACGCTCGGTTGCGGCTGACTAGAGGCAATGGCTGACAGGAACAGCAAAGGCTGGGCTGCCTGCTCCCCAGGCCAGCATCAGACCTCCCCCCGAGGAATTGACTCGTCCAGGCAGGGTCATTTGAGGAACGCTGAAGCCAGGCTTTTGTATCCATAACACAGCAGATAAATTCTAGCTGAGAAGTACTGAAGCACAGAATTACGCTTTTGGTTTTAGCTACTTTTTCTTAACCGCTCTTAAGTCTTGTCAAAGCTAAGTGCCTCTTTCTCCCCTTCAACTTTTCTAGAAGTTTTTCTGGGCCAAGTTATTTAGTGCACTGTCTCAACCTAGGTGTGTCTCCAATAAATAAAGCAGGTAGTATAGGCATCACAGAGACTTTATGTCCCAAAATGCGGCTTAGGGGCAAACCAGCCAGTGTAGGTGCTAGTGATGCCAGTTGCCAGATCTAGGGGTCAGCTCACAGAAGCATGGTACTTTTAGGAAACAAGCAGAAGAACGTGTCAGGGCTTCGGGGAAACACCAAAAAACCTAATATGCTAAAATTTGAGTATCAGATTTAAGTTTAGCATCACTTAACAGTGTTGTCTCCAAAACATGGGCTATTTACTCTATTTAAGAGATGCTTTCAATGCCTACGAAGGATCTCAGCACACCCATAACCTGAGCTTTCATCCTGTTTGCTCTTATACTAGTGTCATCTTCACTGATGCACTAGCGAAGAGGGACATAGCTTATTTATCCCTTATGCTAAGTCTCACTTCAACAAAGTACTGATGTACACATTTTTGCAGGTAATGCTGCAAAAGCCGTGTTACTGAGCACTTCGCCAGGGAGAGGCGTAAGCCACCCTGTGTTGTGAAGTCAGGGCAGGTACCAGGACACAGGATTCTGGGACACCACACTGGTCTCTGTGGCTCTGATTGTCACATACCTGCAGCCCCTGGATTCCAGCCTGCGCAGAGCCAGAGCAGAGGCAGGGATGAGAAAAATAGAGCTGGTTTTCTGCTGAGAGGTGAGGGTGTGAGGAAACAGGGATGTTCGCAGTAGTGTGTCAGGGTGTCTGATGATAGAGTTTCTGTAAGGGCTGATAAGTCATGTTTAAAAAAAAATAGATTGGAAGGGACTTCTTGAGGTCATCCAGTCCAACCTCCTGCTCAAAGCAGAACTACCTTCAAAGTTAGACCAGGTTGCTTAATACACTAACATCAGAGAGGGAGAGACTGCCCAGCCTTTATACCACAAAATAATAGAAATAGCAGGTAATAGTAACACATATTCAACTAAAATCCATAATTGAATCTTAGCTTTTTTTTTTTTTTTTCTTTTCAGAACTAGTTTGCAAAGTAAGAGAAGTTCTCCCTGTGACACAGCTTACCATCTCTATATCTTCATCCTTTGTTTCTGCAACCTTTCTTCTGGCAGTGCAGGCAATGAATGAAGCAAGAGGAAGATAGGGAACTGGAGACATGAGCTCAGACCTGGTTTTACCACTGCTCACTGAATGGTCCTAGCAGTCTATTGCAGTTAGAAACAAGCCCTAGCCAGAATACAAACCCTCAATTCAGAAAGCATCACAGTCTGAAGTTCTCCCACTTCCCCCAGCCCAATATTTCAAAATTTTTCCCTACCTATAATACAGGGATTTGCTACCTTATCCTTCACACACACACACCACAGTAAGCCATGAAGTGTAACAGGAATGCAGAGGTCTGGCAATGTACAAAGAGGAAGCAGTTTTATTAACAGAAACTGTATCTCTTTCCTTGATGTTTCCCTCGCTAAAAATGTTTAATCTTGTTTATGTGACAATTTGCTTCAGCCTTCTTGAATACCAAGACAAGGTATTAGTAACCGAAACTTGCATAATGTAGTTCATTACTCAAAATTACTGGGTAATGAACATTCAATGATATTGCTAATGAAAATTAGAGAGGATTGGGTTGAAACTTTATGCCGCCAGCCAAGGTGGGGCATGAACAACACTACCCTGGGAGTGATTCTGTGACTCAGATGTACAGTTCTTCCCTCAATTCCTGCTTGCTCCTGGCACATAGTGGTTGAGGTACTCCAGTTGTAAAATATGACCCACCCTGCAGTGGCTCATCTACTGTTTATATAACCCTTTGCTTCGTGTTTTCCAGATACGTTGCAAAGGCAGTGGACAATAAAGTAAACCCAAAGGCTCCAGTTACTTTCCCCTGCCTAGAACAATAGACAGGTAGTTACCTAGATAAGAGCTGAGCATACATTTTTCAGACAAGGCAAGAGAGGAAACTCAAATTAAGCGGGGGGGGGGGGGAAGGGGGGAGGGGAGAAGAAATTATATTTAACTATAGATTTAACAAGGCAGACAGAAGAAAAAGCTCAACAACTCTGAGCTTCAGAGCACAGACAAACGAATATAGGAGAACCACGTTGTTGAAAAATGAGAAAATATAAAGCTGTAAGAAAAACTACAAAATTACTGAGATAAAAAAGCTTAACAATACTGGGCATTTTAAGTGCTTTACAGACAAAATATTAATGGTTTAATAAGTTACAGAAGGGAAATGACACTTAAGAGTGATCTCAGAGAAATGCAAGATTTTAAACCATGTTAGAAAAAAAAGGTCTATTTTTTAATTATTTCACTTGGCTTTCGAATTCATAATTCTATCTTTAAAAGGAGGAATAGGAAAGTCTATAAAGGCCGTTTTCTGTGCCATATTCAATTGAACCTTTTCCTCACCCCAGATCCACTTCTCCCACTGCAAATTAGTTTGACAGATTCCTGGCAGGGCTTCAGCAACTTTGCGTTTCTCTGGAATTAGCAAAAATGCTAATTTGGGCAGTTTGCTGCTAGTGCAAGTTTTTTAGCCTGGCTGAAGCTCCAAGGCTATTTGAGATAATATCAAATCAAAGAACAAAGGGGCACCTGTCATGAGCCCCAAGTGAAGGATACAGATAGTGCCTGAGGAATTAAAATGAGATTTCTTTACACCAAATGTTGAACACTATAACCAGAGTGCTGCAGGAACAACTGGGCTCGCTAGCTCTAAATCAGAGTGGAGAGGAGGAGGGAAGAGGCAAGGAAATGTGTGGTGTTTCTTTCAAACAGCCTCTGCCAATGAAAGGGTGGGGATGGCCTTAGATAAGCTTCCTGATCCACTTCCACTGAGACACTCAAAACAATAGGGTGGCAGAGCCATTTGCAGGCAATGGGACACGTACATCGGACTACACCCCTTCCTCTTGGATGAAGTTAGAACTGCGCTCATCCGGATAGCCCTCAGCTCAAGACCACCTGCTTGCAGGGTGCTGTGTCCAGAGCTCATGGCAGCATGGGCACAATGTGACACCCAAATCCTCAAATCACAGCAGTGGGAAAACAGTCAAGCAAAAATCCTATCAGCAATGTGACACAAACAGCCTTCCCCACCCTCTGCTGAGTCTTACAGATTTGCAGTACCAATTTGTGGTCCCACCCGTAATCTTTTCCTATTAGCCCAAACTAGAGACTGCTCTAATTCATTGAAACAGGTTTATCTTGAAAGCAGGGCCAAATTACGCCTTTTTTTTTTTTTTTTAATTGTTTGGATTTGGGGTTTGGGGTTTTTGTTTGGTTTTAATATTAAATTCACAGAACTTGGACCCCAGGCAAGACTACAAGGGGAAGTTGCTAGTGCTGCATCCTCTATAGGAGCATCTAGGACATAATATACGCAGAGCCCCATTGCACAGTCACAACCTCAGCACAGCACCATAGTGTAGTGCGTAGCCAGCACAGGATATTTCCAGCTAGTTTGAATATTTGTGACAACAACACAGATTACAAAGTGTGTGTGGGGGGGAATCCCTGCTAGCTAAACAGGTGTTTATCCTACTTTAGGCTCTGTTTTTCAGGCAAAATTGTCTTTGTAGGACAGTTTTAACCCTTGCTGGTAAGCAGTATAGATATTTTCAGATATGACTGCAATATTGACATACTCCAAAACTTACATATAAAACTAAATAAATCTCAAAATACAAAAAGCAAAAACTGCAAGAAGTACATCACAAAAATCCCCTACCAGAAAAGACTGATGCATACTCAGTATCTGATATTTCTTAAGAATGTTTATACTTGCTGAGAAAATTATTACACTTTCTGACACTGGTTGAAACTAGAATATTTTGTAATAGAAATGGTGAGGAGAAGAAAATATCAAAATATGACTGCCTTTTCATCCATTAGGCGCTGCAGTTTCTCTGGAGTGTCATTAATATGTGTAGGCTGAATTCAAATCTAGAGCAAAATGTCACAGTAAGCCAAATTTAAGCTCTAGCCATTTCTCCAAATGCGTGACATACCAGAGTTTTTCATTAACAGCCAACTACCTCGGAGGTTTGTCAAATAAAAATAAAATAAAATATTTATTCTGCCATTATGATTCCACAGGCATCCATCAGACAAGACAACTGTCATCTCAAAACTTACATACATATGCACACACACAATCCTAAAGTTTACTTTAAAATTTTGCATTTCAGCTAACGTCCTCAGGTGAAGGTTCACGAATCCCCAAGCAAATGCAGGTCTTTTCCTCCTGTAAAACACATGGTTACGTTGTGGAAATCTCTTGCCACAGGGTATTGTGTGATGGTTTATGCTGTTTCAATCCCCAGGCTCCACAAAGAGGAAAGAGTGAATTAGGCAAGTATCACTACATTCTTGTCCTATTCTTATATATCTTCCTATGCATCTCTTTGACCTGGTCAAGGTCAGGGGAACTGATCTGGGTGGACCCATGGCCATTCTTTTGCTAGGTGACAGCAGCAGCTCTAAGGGAACTGTAAGTGTTCTCACAGTATATCACAATCTTATTTTAGGTCCTACTTCAGTGTGCATTTTACTTTATCATCAGTGTAAAACCTGTGTTTCCCACTGTTTCAGAATCCTTTTGGGATCAGCATGATTTTGGTCTTTGTTTTCAGGCTATCACAGTCATCTTCCTATGGCCTTACCCAAAACTAAAGTCTTACATAGAGGATTACATGTTCATATGACCCAACACTATGGTGATTTTAGATAATACCATGCTTGTAAAAGATATAATCCTCATGTTTTGGGACACATGCCAAGGAATTACTGCCTGACATTATAAAGAAACTTTCCTTTGGGCAAGTTACAATATAATTGTCCCTTTGCAGGGATTCTGACACTTCCTTCCAAAGTACCAGGAATTAACATCAGAAAGGAAATATTGCAAAATCCTGCTTTTCCAAGGATTAAAAGATAAGCTTGCCAAATGTCTCAAGAGACTGAAATAGAAGATAAAATCCTACTATATAAAATGAGATGTAATTTTAAGACAGGCAATGCAAAGTCAATAACACTTTTGCAAAACTGCCAGGCAATCATGATCTTTAGACTTGCTCGGAAAGGAGTACGAATTCACCTCAGGCAGACAAGTCTAAGGAAATACTGTAAGAATGTCTGTCCATTACTGAGGTTAACTGAATATTAGTGCTGATATTATTTCTATGAAAAAAGGGAAAACAGAGGCATTCTAAGTGTCAAATCAGTCATGTATCTCACCTTGACAGGCTATATAGAGGCCCTGCCGAAAGTCTTTAACATGACTTCAATTGTGAAACAGGTTGGAGATGCTCTGCAGAGAATGTTTTTTATTATACAGCAAATTACATGTTATTATGAAAGTATGAAGAGGTTCAAATTACAAATCATGCAGTCTTGGAGGGGTGAACCAAAATATAAACTACTGCAGGAAAACAAAAGAACTCTTTAGGGCATTTGGTATGCAAAATTATATTGAGCAAGTTTAAGACTGTATTTAAATCTTCTTCTAGGAAAAGGAGTTAACAGAAATGTTGAAGCAATACTTCAGAGCACTTCTGGACTCAAAGACCCCTTCTTGAATAAACTTATGAGAATTACAGTAGCAGTCATAGATGTCAAATGGTAAAAGTCACATCCATTGGAACAGAAGTTTTCTTTGTTAGTAGGGAAAAAAGAAATTTCAAAGCATGTCTAAAGAACCTCCATGGCAGACATAAAGCCCTCACAGAGACCCTCTGTTTACCATCTAGGTCTGCCAAAGCAGAAGCATAACTTGGAGCCTTGAACCAAAGCAAAATTCATCTCTCAGAAGCCCTGTCCAGCTGGGGAGTATAATTGCCAGAACACAGACAACCTCAACTTCAAATGTGATCAACACTCCTGAGAGAGCTCCTGAACCAACAGCTTGGAATGGAGTTATGAGTCTATTGATTTTACTCTGTAAACCTATTTCCAGATTCTGTAATCTGTTTGTATTGGGTTTGTGTGGCAAGGTTTTGGTAGCTGGGGGGGTTACAGGGGTGACTTCTGCAAGAAGCTGCTGGAAGCTTCCCCCGTGTCTGACAGAGCCAATAACCCACCACACTGTTGTTTGACTTTTGTCTTAGTAGAAGAAACTGAGATATTTAACCTTTATCCTTAACTTGTAATAAGCATGAATCAACACCCACAGACTTCTCTGTCCTAGGGGGAGAGCAGAAGGACCTCGATTTTTTTGAGTTTGCTTCATCTGCTTCCTGTTAGGTTCTCAACAGTGGGAATTTATCACCATACTACGAGGCTGCTTTGGGGACTGGTTGCACAAAATGACACACTCATGGAACGTTACCCTTTCCATCAAGCTGTATCTCTTCCAAGGGTTTGAAAGTAGCTTATGAAGCCTCCTCATCTAACCTCAGCTCACATCTGTGCTTCAAATCATATCAAGCAGGGACCTGACCATGGCCTCAGGGAAGCACTGTAACCACTAGGCTACTGTGGACTAGCCAGGTTTGAAAAGAAACCTCAAGAAACTTCACCTTAAAGCAAAGAAATAATCTCAACAAAGATTTGTCAAAACTAACAGCCACAAAAAGTTTCAGTTTCAACTCATGAGCATTTTGAAACATAAACATGTTTTGTGGAAATATCCTACACAGCTCTAGTTGCTTTTCACATCACAGGTACAGACTAAAATGAGACAGAAAGCATTTCTGAGGAAAAGTCATCTACGTACAGATGGCTGAGCTGTGACCCAGATTCAGTCTACACCAGTGGAAACCCGAAATAACCCTATGGAGTACAGAAAGATAAAAATGACTCTGGTACTTCAGCTGTGACAGGACTAGCAGTTCAAGAGTCACAGGGTGGGTTTTCTATACTTCTCTATTACTAATGCATGTTTCTTACGAACTCTGGAGGAAACTTAGGACTTCCCACAGTACACACAATCTCATTCGGGAGGGCAATGGAGGTAAAGATGTCGATGGTAGAAGCCATGCACATGCCTTGACAGCTAAGTAGCCTTGCCTCCAGAGAAAAGATCTATTAAAAAAAAAAAAGTCTTTCTACTGGAGATTCATTGATAAGTTAAATATGGAAAGCCAGCCACCAACTTTATAGGCATGTTGGCTTAATTTAAAAAAACCAATGATGGCAAATTACTATTTACAGAACCTGATGGTCTGACCAGAAAAATGTATTCCAACATGTGGCAGACACAGAACAGAATGAGTGGCATTACCATTGACCTCAAGACAGTGTGCCGTGAAGATGCTCAGCACTGGAAGGATTTAACTTCACAATAAAAGGAAATTCTGTATGTTTCTCATGTGTAGCAACTCTGCTTCTGCTCAGTGCATTGTGAAAAAATATTATCTAAATTGATAATAGAATATTCCATCATAATAGTTGTATATCTCTATGTGGTTTGGCAGCTGTTGACAACATTAAACTTTCTTTGACTAATAGAACAGACGCTTCTTGCCAAAAAAAAAAAAAAAGAAAAAAAAGAACAAATCACAAGACCTCCACTGTACTAGCTACCAAATTTTAATTAAAAAAGCCCACAAAACCAACAAAACCCTAACCCTCCTTTATCCTCCCAACTCCCTGCCAATATGCCCAAATGATGGCTCTTGCAGTTGAAAAAATGAAGGGTAGGAAGCCCATTTGTGGTGTTGCATCCAAGATACCTTAAAACCTGTTCCTTTGGCTGGGATTGCTCAAGTCCTTAGCAGTATGTTGCCTATTCTCTACATATTGCTCCTGCTAGGTCCAGTCCAACAAGCAAGTTTAGATAATGCCAACTAGATCAAACTCCACCTAGAACATTTCCCAAAGGAAAGATGATCCCCCCTTTTTTACCTCTGTTATGTGAGGGGTCTAGGTTAAGGTTCTTTCTGCCCTAGAGGTAATTATCTAACCTCCAGGTTCTTATGGAAGACTGCATTTTTATTCAAGAAGAATAGGGAAGCTGGGTGCAGGGAACAATTCTCTTAGTAGGTCCCTTTGATTTTTTTTTGCCTTGGGTTGAATAGCTAAATATTCACTGCAGCAAAAGAGACAGGATAGTAACAAAGAAGACTTAAAAATTACCTTGTTAGGACAGCCATAGTAGGACAAAGGATGACACTCAGCTCTGCTCTGGACCCTACAAAACATACAAATGCTGGGAGGGTCATTCAGTTCCAAATTCTGGTGGCACAGATGTCTACACATGAACAGGTTTCTAAGCTTCCTATGTAATCAATAATGTCTAGAGAGAAATTTCAGTCACCCTGAGGCAGACACCTATTCTGGTCAGATGAAAAGCTCTTTGGACTTTGCTGTATATAACACAATCTGAGATAGCAAGATCACCTGTAGAAAGCCACTGCACCTTATTCTGTATGTCCAGCATCTCAGATGACTGCCCTATTTTCTCTCACTTTGCAGTTAAAGAGGAGCTAACACCAATTCCTCTTCCTTGTGTGTTCGTAGAGACTAGCTTGGTTTGTACGATCACCTACCCAACTAGGTCAGCAAGCAAAATAAGCTACAAGCACCCTAGTTCATGGATCTCCAGGAAGCTTCAGCTGCAGTTAGCCTCAAAGGTGTTAGAATTTTGCGGGAAGTGAGAAACAGGTTAAAATTGAGAAGATTTGAGACTGAATCTTCTGCAGTTTGGATTGCTAGGGAGTGGAGGGAAGAGGAATGGAGAAGTCAGCTGACCAGACCGTGTAACACAATCTGTTATGCAACCACAAACTTCTCAAGTGCAATGCTCTGAAGTAAAAAACCAGCAGTATTAGATTTGCCTATACATTTGTGTTCTGATGAGTTTTTTTATTATTCAGTACCAGCTGCTGAAGTATGAACTGCATTTTACTATTCCTTCTAAATCCTTTAAACCTCACATGAGGTATTTTAAATTTAAATTTAAATTTAAATAAATAAATGCTACATGTACAAGAAAATTATTCCATTTTATTAAATAAGCCCAATAATTTTTAATTATTTTGCACAAAAAATCTTAAAATATTTTTCAACAATACATGCTATCCCAAAATAATGTAAGAATTTAATTTTAAAGATCTATCAGTATCACCTCCTTCATGCCTTCAGATTTTATAAATATTTGCAGGAATCCTGCAAAATAAAGCATTCCCCATTGCATCTTATACTGTCACATATTCTTTCTTTAATATATGTTGCCAGGTAAATATCTCTTCTTTATTAACAGCATAGATGTATATCTGTTCTCATAAAGGTTTACTATCCAGGGAAGAGCTACACAAGGTAAATGATGTTAAATTGCTCTTTTGTAAGAAACAGCTTTAATTTTTTTCTTGTGTGTTTAGGTGTATGCTTCATACTGTAACCTGTGAAACAATAATCAGTGCATGGTAAATGTATATCCTCTTACAGATAAGTGGAACAGTAAGAAAGTGGAGAAATGAGAAATTAAATTACTATCTTCACAATGTTTCTTAATAATCCAAGTCAAAGGGCTATTTTCTGCTTAGCTCCACCTTCACACTTGCTGTACCTTCAAAAGAAAGTACTAAATCTGGACTAATGACTTTAAACTCTAATTCTCTCTGTAGAGGTAGACAGGGTAAAAATCACTGCCACATTAAAGCTATTGGAAAAGTGTCAACTGACATCATTTGAGGACAGTATCTTAAGTAAGGGTCTTTGGCAATATTAAAAAAAATATTAAGCCTGGTAATGGTATTGATAATTTCATCCACACAGGCTTAACCAAGAAGCAGTGTAGTCCAGCCCGGCTGAAAGAGAGTCTACTGCAAAATTACTTGCTTTTGCTGTCTGAACATCAGTCAGGGACACATCAAAATGGTTTTAGAAAGCTACCCAGTAGAACACCTGCAATCTGTGGGAGGAAAGAACACCTGCTCCACTGTGATGACTGAGAAAGGAAGTCAGCATCTTTTGGTGTAAACCAACTCTTTCTTCAGATCAAAAGTATAGGAGAAAGACAGTAAGTTTTTTGTGTGGAAGTAGCGTCAGCACAGAGAGACGACCAGCAGGCTTGGAAGCATTTTCTCTGAAAAAAACCCAAACTCAACCTACTTGAAAACAACCCTGAAATGGAGGCTTCTACAATGATTTCAATAGAGTCTTTGTGGTATTACAAAGAAAGAAGTAGACTTCAAGTATAAAATTGGGTTAAACACACACAAAGCAATTTACTCCTTATTTTTTCTGTCAGTCCTCTGAAAGGCCCTATTTTTTTTCTTTTTTTTTTTTCTTTTTTTAAATAATTCACATAGTAAAAGAAGTCTAGTGCTATTCATACAGAATCCAAAACTACACACATTTGATCCAGATAAGATGGGTTCTTTACGAAGGGTCTTACATCACAGAGTCGTTCTTTCCACCTCTAAAATCAAGATGCTTTTCATGAGAAACGCTGCAGCTCATGTTAAACAACATATGAGGTCCCATAGAAGTGTTTATTAGGAGTAGCCCATTCAAATCCTCATGGTATATAGCACAATACATAAGCTCTCTTCATAGATGTTTTCCCTGAGAAGAGAACAACAAAGTAGCTAAAAATGGCTGGAGTCCTTACAAGGCAGTGTAAGTTTTCAGGGACATAATTTTTCTCCTGCTCAAACCAATAGGCCTCCAGCCCAACCATTTGCTATTTGTTGATCTTTTTATTAAGATAATTCACGTAAGATTGAATTTCAGTTCCCCACCTATGAACTTATGACAAGTTTTCAGAGATCGCCACTCTTTTTCTTTGTGTCTGGGTGGGAGGTAATTTCTTGCTCAAAGAAAGAATGAAGTTGAGGAATGTTCTACAACAGGAGACAAGAAAGATACCAGTAAAATTCTGCTCTCTCTTCTGTTTTCCCTTCTTTTTTTAATGTAGTCATATGCTTGAATCTGCTGTACTTTAAGAGAGGGAGGGGGAGATTATGCCCATGAATGTATTTAATTGTCTGCACAGATCGAACTAACTTTTATAGATAAAGCATTACAAATTTCCAAGATTTTCAGGTCACTTGACAGAACATGACAGGAGAAGAATCTATCGCTTTTTAAGGGGAAGAGTCTAGTTTTTTTGACAAGAACTTAAAATGATATTTTTGAATAGAACTAGTATAGAAAAAGAGGAAAATTACATATAATGCATTTACCATGTGAGAACCAAAATACCCTGAAACTGAGAAAAGTATTCAGAGTAAGTAGTTTAACAGATAAGACTTTAATTAAAAAGTGGTGATTCCAGTTACCTGTGAAAATGAAGTATTGGCTTTATACTCAGCTTTAACGTATGTTATGCAACATGTCAACTAGTACAGATGAAACGTGCTCTTGCTTCATCGGTTATTACAGTCAGGATATTTTTAAACTGTCCTTAGTACCTGAATGGCTAATGTTTAACTAACTGCTTCAGTCTGGGAGGTCCCAGCTACTTCCAACAAAAGCTAATAAAGGCAAGCTGTATTTCAGCTTTGCCTCCTCTACTTGACATCTAGAATCTTATTTTCAATTTTCTTTTCCAGTAAAGGTCTATGTAGTTTATGTACATAAAAATTTATATATATACGCACATATATATCTGAATCATTATTTTACTAGCATAGGTAAAGAAAACAAACCAACCAAACAAAAAAAAAAAAAAAAAAACAAACAAAAAACCCAGCTGCTAGTACTGTGCCTTCAAGGAAGCATTGCTGGAACTGATCATCCCTAAAAGCTATGTTGTTCTGGATTGTTAATGCTTGCAAAAATTCTGCCATTTTTAGTTTCCTTTTGAATATCCAAACTTTGGTGCAGATTAGATGTGACAGGGTAGAGGAAAAAAAAAGGGTAGAATATTTTTATATGATTATATTTCAAATTTTTGTCAATATTATAAAGAGATTGCTACTGTTGCTACTAACCGTAACATCAATTTACTACTTCCCCACAAGTTTTCAATGCCTTCAGTAAGTTTAGGCTTGGGCACCTCTATTTCTTGAGGCTAGCGTAGCAATGTCTGTGCCCAACAGCACACAAAAGAGTATTCTATAGAGCTCATGTCCAACTGCCTTCACTTTGTCACTTTGTATGCAGGTACTCCCTCTGTGGCTGGGTTAGCTTTTTGGCACGTGAATGAGGTAAAAACTCATGCTTCTGCAGCCCAAAGCAGACTTCACTGCTCTACTCAAGGGCTATACTGAAGTAGTGAAAATAACTCTCTGGGTCCTACGAAGTTCTATGTTGTGCTCTCCTTAACAGCACCAGGGACAACACAGCTTATTTTGCGGAGGGCCTTTGAAAGCAGCTGCCTGTGCGCTGCACCCTGTGCCCTTGGCAGGTCAGGTGATGCTCTCGCAGGGCCGCAGGGGGTACAAAAAGAGGGACGCTTACCCTGGCTGAGCCCAAAGTGTCCTCTAGCTCAGCACCTGGTGCCTGGTGGTGGCCGCTCCTGGTTGAACTGCCCCTGGCTGCAGCCAAGCTGGTTGGGGCAGTACCAGGAGGAGGAAGCTTTCCAGGAGGAATCCCAGGTACTGCATGGCTCATGTCTGTTGCTTTGCCCTGTGCTGCCTGGGCTGAGCCCCTCTGGGCAGTATCCACTGGCTCCTGGGGTGCCTTCGGGGTGGCGGGGGCTGCGCTGAAGGGTGTGCTGCTGCTCAGTGTTGCCTTCTGGCTTATGTCATTCAACTTTTGGTTCCTATGGCTCAATATTTTTTTTTATTTTTTGGTCTGGGCCCTCTGTTTCCTCCCTTATCTCTGTAAGACAGCTGTATTCCTTCCACAAATCTCATTACAATTGGTGTCAGGCTACTGCTTGGCCATGCTCTTCATGCGCAGACCTACAAGCAAGAGAATCCAGGGACGGGGACTTTACTCCTGTCCAGGGAGTTCATCCTGGTAAACACCAAGTCTACAATCTCCTCTCATGTATCTTTCCAAAGCTCAGATCCCGCGCATGAATCACAAACAGAAGAGACATAAGAAGAGCTTTAAGCAAATTAGCTTATTAGTTCCATGCTTCTTTTTTCTAAGCCATTCAAGTTATCGGCCCAAACGGCTGCTCACTGAGTCATATTTCTCCCTCACCATTGTGTTTATCAACTATTTAATTTAGAATGGAAAATCCTTTAAGCATGACCTTGTCTCCTGAGGCCCTAATTCAGCAACATATTTAAGTATGCATCAGCGTGCAGCCTTGTTCAGTGAAATGCCATTAATTTCTTTGATAACTACCACACAACTAGTACAAACAGCTCGCTGAAATGGGACCATTGTACTTTTTGTGTACACAAGTAATATTTTCAAGCCAAAAGAAAACAGAACCATCTAAAATATATATAGTCATGAAAGATACAATTTGTTATTGTGGGAAAGCATGCAGTTAAGAAGCCACATATTTATGAATGACTGCCTGTAATTAAGTCATTCCCCTATTATAGACTTGGGCAAAGATGATTCAATATTACTTCCACTTACTGCTGTAAGATCATGGAAAACCAGAAGACTTCTATGAAAAAGCAAACCCAAACATAACCTAATCTAAGTATTCCAGGAGATTGACTATTCCAGGAGATTGATTCAAATGACAAGAGAGAGAAGGATAAAGCAAACCAAGAAAAGATCATGGACTTCAGTTATATTTTCTCTATCTAATTCATCTTGCAACTGTCCCAGGAACATAGCATTCAAAACAGAACTATTCTCGTGAAATTGCAGGGAACAAAATAACCTTGCATCCCTGGACATAGAATTTTCTTCTTTTCTTGCCATCAGCAGACTGAGACACACAGGGCAGCCCTGGCAAAACACTAATGTGCAGAACACTGGTAAATAACCTACAAAAAAAAAAATAATTAGAAAATAATTCCTGGCAGAATAGAGTACCTAGAGAGGCAATGATGAAGATGAGAGATGCAGCACTCTTACTACTGCAGAGTTCAGACTTCAGTTTCACAAGGGCAATATTAGGATCAGTTTGTTAAAACACCCTGACAAAGATTGATGATAATGTTTTAGTCCTGTTAACAAGAAGAAGGAAAATGTTATCTGTGCATTTTAACTTTAAATGCAATTTATCCTTTACGTAGATTTTAGTCCAGATGTAAGCGGGGAACTCAGGCTGTCTAAAGACAATAGCATTCTCATTGTGTGATGTTTTTAAGCAGAAGCAGACTTCTAGTAGCCCACCAACAATAATTTATAAAATTTGATATACAGCAAAAAAGCCCAGATAAGTGATCTTTCAGAAGAAATGCAACTTTCTAAAACAAAAAATAAGAAACTTAAAGATTGTAATGAGTAGACACTCCTTGACTGTGTGTCTTTAAGGCAAACTGTGTGGACTGGTCCTCTGTCATATACTACTTAACATTTTTACCAAGCATCTGGTGACTGGTAAAAATGGTTGCTTCAGGAAAAGTGTATTGATGGCACATCATCGGGTGTAGAAGAGGAATAAGGGCAGAATGAATATGTAGGAACCTGCATACTGGGGTAACTTTGGTCCCTTCTAATAAAATACCCTTTATGCAGGCTCTACCTGGAGATTAGGATAAACAAAGTGAAGCCTGGTGAGGCAGTGAATAAAAATTCAACACAAGCTTTTAGTACGATACAGTGACAAGTATAATGAATAGGACTGTCTAATGTATGAAAGAAGTAGAAAGAACTAGAATTAGAAGGATAAATACAGGAATGCACAACACAATTCTGGTGTCCTTGCTTCTTATCTGTATGAGATTGTGGAAACTTGCTCACTGTTCATGTTGAAAAAAAAAACACAACAAACCACCAAAAAATGCAAACTAAGACAATAATTAAACAACCACTGGCACATTTGTACAGGTGTAACCAATCCTGGTTTCAAGTATGAAATAAGTCTATGTATCACTTCCCTACATCTCACTTGGCCTTGCTTTCTAGGCCTAAAAGGGATGCTAAAAGCTGAATAACATACACAGGAGAGCCATAAAGGCAATGGCTACAGTGATGAGTAATTCAGCACAATGGTAGTGGGTTGGTAGATCAAAGTAGTTCTTGCTGATGCTCCTACCTCTGTGTTAACCTTCCTGGGTTTTACTTAGGACTAGATTTAAGATTTCCTAAAGTACCTTTAACATTTATGTGATTTGAAGGTGTCTGAAGGACCTGATGTTCCCATAAGGAGGTAGAACATATTTCATATGCAACTGGAGCAGATCTTTCACAGTAATTTTGCCATGAACAATCTGGTTTGCGTGCACCACCACTACTCTGTGAATCTACATAGCAAGCAGTGTCGATCAGGGGGCCATTTTACTATTCCATATCATCCTAACCTGCACAGCCAGAGTATTTCAAGTGCTGAGCAACTCGCCTTATGTAAAGATGTCTACTTAGTTTCACAAAATGAAGACTGAAAGAAGGCTGGACATATTGTAAAAGCAATATTTTTCTCTTATAAAGCTAAATAATGAAATATTCTTGAATCTATTCAGCAAAAGGCTTGATTATATCCAGAAAGTCTTAGTTTAATCCTGATTAATTCAAATTTAAAGTTAAATGCAGTCTTTTTAAATGACTGTCACTGTTGAAACAAACAATTTGATCCCTTGGTATTTAGCTCAAGTAGCATTAGCCAACTGATACAGAGATCACATAGGGGTAGTCCTGAAAACTCTGTCAAGTTTAGAGGTACATGAGGTGAAGTACTCTCTGCACCCTCTCCACTGACTGCAGCTTTGACTGGACTCCCTTTTGGTGACCAGAGCTAGACAAGATGAATTTTCACATGATGGCTTTAGATCCAAACTAAATGTATTCTGGAGGGTGTACTTAGGAAAGTCTTGCTTTATTGGACCCTGTAAAGTCCTAATGGCTTGAAGTAGCCTGTTACAGTCAGAAAGTCAGACTAGAAGATCTTTACTGGTTCTATGAATAGGCAGAAGCCGTGACAATTGGCTCTATTTACAAATGACCCACATGAAAGACTGTGCATGAGACTGCAGGGGTAGAGAAAGCAGGAAGGCTAACAATTTTTCTGGAAGAACAGAAAATGTGGACCAAAGACTCCTGCTGATCTAGACAAAAGCATGAATACAATCAGCTGCTCTTCTCTTCTGTTAGCAGCACCTAAATCTCCTTGAGAGTCTTACCCTGTTCCTACATTTTATTTGCTTTATTTCAAAGAGGAGTTAAATAGGCTTCGAAACTTCCTCTGTTCCATTCATCCTAACACAAGATTTAATTACTGAAAAGGGGGGTGGGGGGGTGGGGGGGTGGTTTGTCCTTAAAAAGGAACAGTTTCAGGTGAAGTTGAAGCTTTCACAGTTACTCACATATCTTTAATGCAGGGTGTAACAAGGCCTTCAGTACCAACTCTCCAAGTACACTCCCTGCTGTGGCATTCTCACTGCCTCAAAATAACTCAGTGTGCAGTGCAGAGATACTAGTCTTTAATTAGAGACCAGAACAGTTTCAACATATGGGTCCAGATTCTATTCAAAGCAACTGTACTACAAGTGCACAATCCACCTTTTGTTGAGTTCAGCAGAAACATAACCTCCTGCCTTCAGTCTAGATATAATACAACCCTCCCTGAAATCAGGGTAAGTCACAATGGGGTGAATAATGAAGACTCAGACTATTAACTAAAATAACTGTTTATTGAAGTTTGTAAAACCCCTTTTCTTCACCCCTTAATAATCAGCCTGCCAAAGTCTGCAGCCAGGCCCAGTGGTTTCCATTCTGTTCCTACAGAGTTTTCTGAACAGCAGTGCGGGCAGTTAAAAAAAATCTGAAAAAATACTGAAATTTTTGTGTGTGTGCAATCACTATAAATAAAATTAATTTTACAATAAAAAAAAAAAAAGAATCTGCGTAACATTAGAATGAAGTAGTATGATGTGAGCTTGCAATATTGTAGGACTTTCACTGTAGCAAGATCAAGGGTGGATCTGCTGAGAAGAGAGAGCTCTCCCTGCTGCAGTATGAATGTAAGGTCCAGGCACTGGGTTTGGACATACAGCTCCCTGCTTCCTCCTTCCACCCCTACCTCCTCTCCCCAGCCTCCCACCTCAAATTAAAGTCTTTAAGGAAGAGAAAACCAAATTGGCCTTGATTTGGTTTTCTCTCCAAAAGCCAAGTGGCAGGGTGGTTGTTTTCTTTTAGATCTGGCAGTCCCATCAATTGCCCTAGCCGCCTTGGCCAGGGCACAGTGAACTGACACACAGCCTGGTGCTCTGAAAAGGCTGGAGGGCAAGTGACACATACTGACCGTGTGTCCAACAGTTATGATTAAGGCAATTGGAAACGTAGCACATACCAGTGTTTTATTTGAAAAAGAAAGAGCTGACAAAGTCACTAAAAAAGGATTTGTGTGTTTGTTTTCATTTTGACAGGTAAAGGTAAAGCAGCTTATGGCTTTCAAATTTCCTGACAGTCTTCATAGGGCAACCGTGAAGACATTAAAAGCTCCTTTAAACTGGGATGAGAGCAGTAAATGAAGCTCTTTTCTTTGCTAGCACTGGCTGTTTTAAGAGAGTTATATGGAAAAGAGCGGGTTCCCTGAGAACAATAAGTATCTGTTCAGATTAACAAGGTATTTTAGGGTGTCGTTATTACATGGCAGGAAATAAAGTGTGCTGCAGGCTGCATGAAGAGAAAAAGCTTTTCTCCTGAAATGCAGCATCCAAATCTATCAATAATGCTACAACTAGTGGACAAAATATTTCAAGGAAAATATGATTTAATGGGCTACTTCATTGTTCATATCTCTATTAACAAATATTGGCTTTGCTGTCCAGACATCCTACCGCAATTTGGTAAGCTGTATACAGTCACAGTGTATGACACATTTCATGAAAAACCTTCTTAAACAGATCAGTGCATATAAAGAAAGGTTTCCATGATGAAATACAGCCTTCACAAATGGTCCTAAATACAGTCTAGCCTTTGGAGAGTCAAAGTGTGTCCCTTTAATCTCTTCCTTTTTCTTCCTCTTCCTTGAAGACACTTTTTAGAGAACATTTTCCTTAAAAAAAAAAAAAAAGAAAGAAAGAAAGAACGAACGAAAAGCAAAGAACACCCAATCATCTACACTGCAGGCATTCAATTCTACCCTGATAAAAATTCATCTATTTGACAAATGAGTTTATGATGCTCATTGTGCTTTCACAAGACAAAATCCTTCATCTGGAGAGGAGAAAAGACACTTTTTCCCCTACTGAAAAGCTAAGATTAGAAAACACCTACTACATGAAAGAATTAACCAAGAAGAGCAGCCTACTGTAAAAGCAAGACAAAAACACAAACAGCAATAGCAGCTTTGCAAGGGGAATTTTGTTAATAATTTAAGAGATGATAACTTCAACATCAGTTTGAAATGCTTCACTGTATCTATACCAATTTTTTCCTATGATAAGAGCTTTCATGCAATTAAAACAAGTCCATGCTTTTGAAAAGCCTTGTAAGGTAAAAAAGCTAGATGATCCTTACTCGTAAAGATTACCCAGTGAATACACTTAAAGCATCTGAAATAAGAGCTTGCATTTTTCAGCTGTGTTTGTATCTGTTCAGATACTCATCTGTTCCCTTGTGGTGAAAACACAAAATGTACAGTAATATGTAATGTCATCCTTTAGCCACAACAGTAATGGCTCATGCCCAAGTAAAGCATTTCCTTTTGTAAAAGAGATGGTATTCATTTTCTATACCCCACTTTGCTATTGGAATTGAATGGTCACCAGGTTTAAGCATCAATTCATCAACGCTTCTTACCCAAAACACACTGCAGGCAACACAGTGCAGCTGTCCACACTGTGATCCATCACTACTGCATCACTCAGCCCAGGACATTTCCAGCACTTCTATATTTGGGGTACAAAGCCACCATTTGTCACTTGGAGCACATGTGACTAAGCAGTATTTTGACTAGGAAGAAGAGTTGAGAAGATCAGATTTGACTTGAGCAGATCAGAAGGAGACTGAAAAGTTCACCTTTGTACTGAAAAGTGACATCCCGTGGATTACCCTGAAGGGAGTTTCTCTTCAGTTTAAAAGAAAACATCCAATCCTTAACCTTGAACGAGCTCAGTTTGGATCACTTTGACAAGCTAATAGCAACTCTGACATCAGATACTCCTAACACGTTTGCTCAGAAAGGGAAAACTCCTACTAGTTCTTTATAGGGCATATGGAAACATTAAACACCCCTCAGAAGGTGACATGCACAGAGAAGTGCCCGTGACACTGGGAGAGCCACTGCAGTGTGCAGCATGCACCGCAGAGTGCCTTCATGAATCAGGGCACCAATGGACAAGAAACTATCTTAAAGATGATCAAGTGGCAGAGGAAGCTTTTTGTGTGCCACGGGATCAGCACCACTTTTCCCACCTGGTTTGATGAGTGCTTTGCAGTGCAGTGATGTGGCATTTATGACTTACACCACTATTACCTGTTACAGTCAATCTGACAATTAAGCCAGGGGGGTGCATGGCAAGAAGGGAACAAAATCTCGCACTGCCTAGAGGCTTCCAGGTTTTTGCTATAATCACAAGTTAAGGAATTTGCATTTGAAGCCCATATACTTCCAGTTGTTGGAGGTTTTCTGTATTAAAGTTTGAATTTTAATGAATATAAGCAATGAGCAATTTAACGGGAAGGCCTGTATTTGATAATGTGAGATATCGTCTACACAGTGCAGAATGCTACTAGATCTTTAACCTAATGTGAGAATTTTTTTCCATTATAGTGAAATAATGGAAATCTTAGGAGCATATAATCTGCTTTCAAAGAACCCTTCAAGTCTTTATAAGTTTCTCTCAACTGAAGCTTTTATGGTTCACTTGTCATTGGTTTGTTCCTGCTGTGAGTGTTTACCATTCCTATAACTGAACTGCCATGCATGCCTGCGTACGTCTATATATATGCGCATACACACACCTGCCTCCTCAGATTTTATTAATGCAGCTGTGTGTGAGCACATAAAAAGCTGTGTCATGCACAGCATTTAGGAGCACTGTCAAATGTATTGGCTAATGAAGAGCGCAACATATGGCATGCTAATTGTCTCACATTGGAGCTGAGATGAGCAAGCAATGAGGAAATAGATTCAAGCTGACAGTACTTGTGTCGGTTCTGGTGTCTCAAAGTATATGGTTTCTTAGCTGGGAATCAGTGATAACCTGGAAATGGGAAACATGCTCCAGCAGTCCTTATTAGGATGCAGCATGGGCGTACAAACTTCAGTGTAATCACACGTGGATCTTATCTCTTATTTAATTTTTAATTGACAAAGACATTTCTGGTCACTTTCTAGAAGTGCGAAAGTAGATGGGCATAGATTAAAAATACCAGTAATAGCTAGGAAAATAGCTGGGAGGTGGGGTTTAGCTTCTCTCACTACCTAACAGATTAATCCATGTTCTTCTTCAAACTGAGTGTTTTCCTCTTTACCTCCACTACTGATCTTCTCATCAAGTCCAGGGAGGAACAGATCAGTACTAATGACACTATAACCTCTACAATCTCCCCAATTATCTTTCAGTTCTTATTGGATTCACATATAGAGAACAGCACTATATAGCTGAATCCTCTGCGACAGTCACAGAGAGGCTCTTCAGCATCCAAAGGAAAAGGTAAATCTAACAGCATCCAATTCAAAGGTTTCTACTTCTAATTCAGACATACTGAGTGGAGGTGAATTAACAGTGAGAACAATTTGGACGCAATTGTTCAGCGTGTTGGGACACTTTGCCTGTCTATGCCGCTTGCTGTAACTAAAGAGTTTAGCAGCTCTCACTCCCAGGACTAAAACACTATGACCAATTATTAAAACAAGTGTTTTGTGTTGGCATTTCAAATAGTGGATGTGCTTTTTGTAATTGCTTTGCCTAGTCAGTGGAATGCTGTCATCACTTATGCCCGCTGGTGCATAAATTTACAAACATCATGCAAATGCACTATTTGTAATAAAACTGACTAATGAACTTTAAAGGCCAATTATTTGTACATGTCTGCTGGCTCAGAGTAATCATGCATCATTCAGATTTACACTTACATACTTGCTGTAGTGCAATTTTAATCACTTGTTAATCTATGGTTCATGATAAGCATCACGAGTAAAGCTAGATGGCAAATAGGTTTCTCAGACCGTGAAGGTCTGATACATCCAAGATTGGGGTAGAAAGCAAAACAGAACTTGGAAGCTCTTTCAAAAGAAGCATACCACAATTCAAGTGACAGGCGCCTCCCGAAATCCAAGTGCCAAGAGGTAACCACGGTACCATTTCCTGCAGGACTCCAGTGGGTGCCTGTGCCCCAGTCCCCTAGACAAGCTGGGACACTGCTTGAGGCCTTCCTCCTGCAGTGGGTGTGCACCAGATCTATGCATCTCCGTAAGGATGCAGACTGTTTTGTTGATTTTGCTAACAGACTATAGTGAGAGGATTTCTGACAAACTCACTGGGCACTTGTTTTCCACAAACAGTTTTTTCTGAGTACCTGAATCTGGTATCTTTTTCTTTAGACATTTGTTTTCCTGATGTGGCTCCCAGAACGAGGTTTCAGACAGATAGATTGAAACCCTGTTGGCCCACTTCCACATCTGCGTATTTTTTTTCTGCATTAAGTTTTCTTGCTTGTCTTTGTCTTTCCTCAACCAAATCAGCACTGTCGTAGTTGTTGTGATAACAAAGGATTATGATGAGATAATTAAATACATAAAGCAATTATCATCAGGAGCTAAAGGCTGCCTGCTGGCCAGGCAAAGATGGGTCAGATTCAAAGCAAGTTCCTTGCTCTCACTGGTCTCAGACTGGGGGGAATCTGCTGGCTAGACTGGAATGAGTGTCAGTGATTTACCACTAGCAGAGGAGCAGAGTGGGGCTACTCCTGACTATGTCACTGACCTTGGGTTAGTCCCTTGACTTCTCTATGCTTCATCTTACCTATTGCAATGCTTAACTGTCTAGAGTGCAGATTTAGAAGTTTAATTAAGCTTTGCAAAAAAGTTTAAATCCCTCAATATGAGGCTGTTCTTTTTTTGCTTTCTTTTCTAATGTCCCCTGCACCAAAAATAACAAGTAAAAGATGTAAACTCTTAGAAACAAACACCTAGAAGAAAGCTGCTGTGCTGCTCACTTCACTCGGCATTCACCATCACTCTGCCAAAAATGCGAATGCAGACCCGCTCCTGCTGAGGATGCTGTTTCCGCAGTTACTGGGATGGCTGTGAGAGCTCGTCACCTAGCTGATGCTACATGTAGTGACACTGAAGCCCCCAGGAAATTCTTCAAGAGAACAGTTTGTTAATGTCACCACTAAAAACTCTCATTAGAAAAATCATTGCTAAGAGTAAATGTCTTCCATCTTTATACCCTTCTTTCTGTCTCCTCAGAGCCTGGTATTTCCACTGGGAGCAAGGGAAGTGCAAGAATCTGTCATATTGTCATAACAGAAAGAATTAAAAGAACCTGCTAGCTGTGGGAAGCGTTAAGTCTTCCTGTATTTATTTTTTTTTCTCTCTTACCTAGTAAAGAAAATGATAAAATTTCACCTCAGGAAAGAGAGGGAGTTAGGGGTTGGAGGGTGGAAAGATATGGGAATAAATGTCACAGGTTCATTAAGAACCAATGCTAGGACAGTAAGCTAGAAAATAACTCAGGTCAAAAAGCAATTGAGCCTTTTCAGAAAGCCCCAGGCAAGTGGAAAAAACCCTGCCTCAGTAATACACATAAGATCAAGGAACACTTCATTAAATCAGTTTTTGTGTGATTCACTGGGAATCAAACTGTGCCAGCCCTTGCACAGACAATTGCTTTAGTGCAACAAGGAGAGTTTTAGGGAAGTGAGGGTGGAGGGACAGTGCACATGGACAAAACTGCTCTGGGTAGCAAGGCCAGGCTGGGTCCTCTAAATCCAGTGCTTCCTTCCAAGAGCTCCCCTCTTCCAGCCCACTGAGCGATTCCTCTCTGTTCTCAAAACTCATTCCTCTCCTATTTTATTCAATATCAACGCAAAGCAACTCAAGGAGACTGAGTGACACTTCAAATTAAAATACCAGCAGTGCCTTGACAACCGACAGCCCTGTATTTCCTTACATCTAATCACAGCAGAACTGTCTTACAGTATGCTGCTTATAGCTTCACCATCCCGAGAAAATGCTGATGGAGTTGGCCTCAGGCAAGAGAGAGGTTCGAGCAAGTAAGAAGTGGAACCTTTTGAGAACTTCATTCAGTTATGACCTTATTTTCTATTGATCCCTCCAAGTCACAGTTTTCAGTTCTTTCTGGGCATAAATTCCGTTTCTGAAGGGTAACACATCTCCTCTACTGCAGGAACGGTCTCTGCAGATTGCTGGCTCCTCTAAATGTCCCTGGAAAGGTTAAACATCACTGCTCAAATCCTTTCAAGGTCTCTCATCCAAACACTACATAGCAGTTGAATCAACAAAGTCCAAAATAAAACACAATGCATAAACCAACAGATATCTCTCCCAAAGGCCAGGTGATTTCCTTCCTCACCAGATCTTCCTGTTTCTAGTAGTTACTTCCCTCTTTTTCTAGGCACAGTTTTATTAAGTAAGAGAAATATCAGCTCACATCTAACAGCTCCCTTCCCTCAGATCTTTTCCCCATGAGCTTTCTCCAGATGAACAGCAGATTGTTACAATCATCTGACCTTGTGGTTGTGTGTTAATCTACTCAGATGTGGTCTGCACCTAAGTTTAAAGGGACTTCAGAGAAGGCTTGTTGATGAAAAAAAAACAAAGGCATACTCTTCCATTGTGGGTCCTACATCTGGCTAACAGATGATGCCTTGCTCTAGAGAGCTAACCTGCTGGAAGTGGTCCCTGTGTTAGTGATGCTGTGGTGGGTGCTCTGGCTGGACTTGCCGGAAGATTTGTCCTCAAGAAAGCACCCAAAATGACATCCAGTTAGTACAGATAGGTTTTATGAGACTACAAACAACCCTTGAAACTTGGGAAATTCACCTGCATGAAGCAAAAGAAATTACGAGACTCAAAACCAAGTGTCCTCTCTGGCTACCTGGAGGAGAGCTCCTTCTCTCCAGTCTTTACTCCATCCTTCAATTTCCAGTAGTTTCCAAAGTTGCAATAAACTACCCAGTCTCTTCCTGGTCCGTAGGAATGGGATCTCTCTGTCATCTCTGCAGTGCTCCCTGGTCTTCTCAGGGATCTCCCTTTGCACTGCAGGCAGGTACAAGGACAGGGACATTCCCCATTGCTGCAAGCTTCTCCCTGCTTAGTGCGTTCAGATGCATTTGGCTACCCAGTCCCTATTGCAGGGGTCTCACCTGGCCCAGAATAAACATCCAGGCCACAGCAAGAAAGAGGCTTTCCCGCCTGCTGAACCGACAGATAGTAATGAATGTAAGCAGACAAATATAAGTGATGCCATCCATCCGTAAACCACAATTACAATTTAATTTACTAAGGAAATAAGCTGACGAAAAAGCAGTTCCTGATGGTTTGGAAGCGAGCAGTCCTTGCACAGCGATGGAGGCTGGTGGCTGCACAGAATCACTCTGCTCCACAGCGGCTCCCCAGGGAACACAACAGCACAGCAGCACTCCCAGCTCCAGAGCTCCTTTGCAAAACAACACTTGTATTTCTCCCTCTCTTTTTGCTGCCTTATCCAAAGGCATGACGTAGAGGAGCCCCCGTTTTGAAGGCGGAGGCACTACCGATAGGACGTGAACAATATTAACAATCCTCCCAGTTCTGATGGGGAAGTTTCAGCGTGCCCCTTCCTTTACCTCCAGCAAATCCAGATTCTGGGGCAGTAAACCCCATAACCCCTGTCCTAAAGAGTTAACCTAAGCAACCCAAATCTCCAGGGGAAAGAACCAGAGAACAAACAAGTAAATCTTTTGTATAACCAGTGCAAAAGATGCTCTAATAAGGAACATCATAGTTTTGTTACTGTTATTATTGAGTTTAGCTTATGCAGACTGAATCATCTTGGTTTTTTAGATTCTTGCACTTCTAATGTTTGCACTGGTTATACGCTGTTTATGATCTAAGCTCTCTTTGTTCCGTATTTGGAGCCAGATTCTCATTCCTTACACAATGTCCGACTTTCCACCAGGGATCCATTATGGTTTTGGTAATCCTTCTCCCAACACACAGCTATACCACAGCCTCCCAGTGGCAGTAACGTGCCAAGGCAGCACACACACTACCGCTAACCAACTAACCACTCTCTGTGTGACTCATAAACAACAGTAGCACTAACATTTCCTCCCTTACTATTGAAAATACATACTTTTCCTCAGCGCTATCAACAGAACTCAACATAAATTTAAGTAAGTGCAAATAGCATACCAGCAGCTGCTGCATTTAGTAGAAATAAGAATGATGCTTCTTGTGTTATTTTTTTTTATTTACTTCAGGAGAGTTTTTAAGTAATTTTTGGCATTCAGAAACAATATATAGGCATGAATGAACATAATAAGTGGTTTATGTTTGCTTCTTGCTAAAGTAGCCGTTTTTCTGTTGCCCTGGGAGGAAAGTTAGTTTGCTATTCTGCTCAGTGGTTTTCTTTTAAAGGTTCATTCATTTCAGTTTCTGAATAAAAGTGCTTAAGAAAACCAAACCCATGTCTGTCTGTCTTTGTTATTGTTCTTATGAAGGTATCATAGAGCACATCAACTTCCCGAAGCTGCAAACAGCTTGCCTGTTTTGTGGCTGTTAACACCTTGGTCTTACACTTGGACATTAATTCATGGGACCAGCTAAAAATATGTGGAAATTTTATTTTACCTTTCCTTTTAAAAAAGTAACACACAGAGCAACAGTAACATACATGCCAGTAGAAACTTTTATAAGTCTGTCATTTTACTCTTAAAAGCAGCTTTCTGGTTTCTTTCTTGCACAAGTGTTTATTTGATCAAAAGAGTTTATGTCAGTCTTTCAATGAAAAACAAAGCACTTGGGTACTATACAAGCTACAGAGTGATTCAAGAAGTACTTCTGCCAGCCTTGCATAGAGGTCGGAGCATATCAAGAAGCTACTCACTGGACTGAGCCACAGTGCTCTGCCCAGATATACTGCTTTAGACTTTAAGGACTTCTAGATGGAAGAGCAGAATACGGAAACAGCCCTTGTGACTTTTCTAAAATGTAAAGTCTAAAAAATTGCTTCTGTTTATTTAATAAGACGGGTAGAAGGATGCTTTTCACCTGCAGCCTCCATAGGATGTACTGGGAGCGTATCAGTGATATCTACATACAGCAGAAATGAGTAAAAAAACAACTCCACACCCATCCCAAACTCTTTTTTTTTTTAAATGTCCTGGTTTAGACTGGACAAAAAAAACCAGTTCTGCACATTTTTTCCTCAAAGTGGTTGAGGAAACTTCATCAAAGTTCCCAGACTGGCAAATATTCCAATGAGTAAAGTATTTTCTGGGACACAGGAGCACAATTTTAAATTTCCCCTTGGATTCATCAATCTTGTTCTTATAGATCTCAGGAAATGCTCTTTACAGTGGTTAATCATATTCAGGAGTCTCACTTCCTAAAATTTCATCCAGAAATACTACCCCAAACCTGGCACGCGTCTCCTGATGACTTGCATCACTATTGCTACGTTCTTGAGGAGCTTTTCAATGTCAGTGAATTATTTATTAAGAAAATTGGTTTAAAAAAAGTTGCTGGCAAATCTACTGGTCCGGTCGTACACACTCAGCCATGAATGAATAACCCTGTTCAAGATCATACAAGCTCAGGAAAACCTCGTTTTCCACCGAGGGACATGCCAATGCAGTACAGTCCCTCTCCCAGCTGGGAAGTTAATTCTAGGTCTTCTCAGTTGGGCAGGCTGCTCCTGGGCTCTGCAGTTTCCTCACCCAAACCCTGAGCCTCTGCTTCTCACCCCCTATATCGACATCTCTTGTCAAGTGAGCATGTTTCCTTTAACTCTGTAGCTGGGCCAGTTGTGATCTGTTCTTTGACAAGACCTCCAGGTTTTGTAAAGCTTGCATCTCCACGTTATGTTTTTTTGGACAGACTACTGGTACTCGTTGTAATACAGAGGAGCTCCAAAACTTGGAGCTGCATTTCTTGGATATCTTGGATTTCTTATATATACCATTTTTAAAGAAGAGACCAGAAAATGAAGGCTTTTGAAATTTTATTCAGCATTACATTAAAACCTATGTATAAAGCAAGGCTGTGCAGCAGTCAGGAAATTCCACCTCCCAGATGGCGTCTCCCTTGCTCAGAGTTGCTCTGCGGAGCCAGCGAGGGAGCTCCGGCTGCGTCTGCCCAGGTTTCAGGTAGGCACGGAGCGTGCAAGCGGATAGGCACGCTGAGAGCGCGGAACGGAGCTGGTGGCCTCAGAAGTCCTGCACTGACTGCAGCTGTGCGGTCCAGAGCTGCTCTGCGGTCAGGGCGGGCGGCAGCCCGCTGTCCTCTGGGGTGGGATTTGGCCACGGACCCCATCACATCACATCACATACGTGCTGACTGTCCCTGCAACAGTTTCTGGTTAAAAGCAGTTGCACAAAGTTACAGCTGGACTTTTTACAGTGTTAAGAAAAAAAACAGAAGAGGTCAGCCTATTGATTTTCATGTGATCCCGACCATTTAGGAGGAGTGGTAGGTGGTTTATTTCTCTCCCCTCCCTTTAAAGTTCAGTCTTTAAATTACTGTTCTAGTAAGTTTGTTTTGGTTCTCTCCTCAAGGTGAGACACCGCAGTAAATTTCCACTCTAAAAGGCTTATAGTACATGAAGTTCAGTAGTGTACTGTGCAGACCTTTGCTGAGTATAGCCAACTCACAGCAATAAACTCTTTTGCCTTGGCAAATTCTGCTTCTTTGTAGGAGAAATATTATCAGGACCTAGCAAAAGTCACTGCATTTAAAAAAAAAAAAAAAAAAAAGGAAAGGAAGAGGGAGAGTGTGTTGAATGCTAACGAAATACATGCAACTTGAAGTGTTAAAAAGTCAGTTAATTTAAATATTTATTTTCTGTATGTAGGCAATCATATAAGAGCAAACATCACAGCCTTTAAGATCAATGCTGAGTGAAATGAGGCGCTAGTCATGGTGCTCAGGCATAGCACTTTGCTTATGTCCCCACTCCAATCACAAAACTGGCGATATGTGAGCTGGCTTAGACTTAGCTTTTGTTTTCAGTCATGATGTAGCTAGAGTGTGGGCCTCTCTGTTAACTGATGTCGCATCCTTCTCTGCCAGGCTGTACAGTAGTGGCTGAGACAGGTGGCAAAACTTCATAGGCTGCAGCTGGTTTTGTGTCCTTGGTATATCCCACTTAATGTTGTAAAACAATTAACCGGCAAGCACAGGTATACCAGCAGCAGATGATGATTCCTACTGGTATAATACCTTCACAAAGTCATGAGGGATGCAAGGCTAAAAGAGAAGTAGAAACCCAGGGAGAAAATCAGCAGACTTCAATAGATTCAGTAGAAAGATGCAAGTGGTTACTCAAGTTGCACAGCTCCCATAGGGCAAAGGAAGCTGTGTGGTACAAACTGATTGCTCAGTTTTAGAGAAAGGAAGACAAGAAATAAAGAAATAAAAGAAAGAAAGAAAGAAGAAAGGAAGGAAGGGCGGGGGGGGGGGGAGAAGAAATCAAATATACACATTTGAAATGGTACCTGGTAAGTATACAAAGGAAAAAGCATTTCTGAGACTGTCCATTTTAATGTGGTTTTATGTTTTTTATTTTCCAAAATTCATTTTTAGCCTTTCCTTCTTATTCAAGCTCAGATGCTGCACAAACAATGAAATCTTAGGCAACTACTCAGCAGTCTGACAAAAAATATAATAGCAACCCAAATAAACAATGGCTAATAAAAATGAAGTCAGATTCAACTCTCCAAATTCAGTTTGCTTACACCAGTGTAATATTTTGCATTTAAGCTAACAGAGCTAAGTAATAATTGGCTCAGTACTTTTGAAAGTTCTTTGGGGTACATTCTTAAAATGGAAAATTAATTTTATGTGAGGGGTCAGGTAGAGGTTAAATTTATTAGAAAAGAAAAACACAAAGGCCCTGAACCTGTTGCCCTACAGGCCAGGACATCCACCTGCACAAGGACCAATTAAATTTATTGCATCAGCATGCAAATACAGGAATCAGCTCAGGCAGGTCCGATGCTGCAGGGACAACATCCTTAGGCACTGTGTATAGGTTATTAGCATTTGTTATCTGAAAGCTGAGTGACGCGCTATAACCTTCGTGGACAAAAATAAAACTGTTTTGCCTTCAGTTCACTATTTTCTGAAAAACAGTTTGTTTTGCACATTCATATTGACAAAAAAACAGCCAGACCTGTTTGCAAAAGACTAGGATCTCTCCTATATGGACTAGTTCCTTCTACTAATCATTTCTCCAAGGGGAAAAAGAGCTCTCATACACAATGTACAGATGAGATTGTGTTTCATCGTCTCTGTAGCACTTGTAATCAAGCTTCCAGTCCTTCCTGTTTTGAAGACAGTAATTTGATGCAGCTGTGCTTTTGGCGCAATGTAGTGATGTAAATCTGAGCTTGCCTGGTTACTTTGGCCCTTAGCTATAACTGAACTGCACTTTGCATTTCCAGACCAATGCTGGCTTTTATGTAAGCACTTCTGATGAAGGCTCAATTACTAGGCTTTTCAGAGATTACTAGGCTATTCAGAAGAAAAAAACTCACAAAATTTCCCTTTGCTGTCCCCCCTTTGTCACCTAGCAGGAGCCTGCTCCTCTGAAACCAAGATTAATAGGGAAAGTTTGGTGCGGATGCCAAAACCAAAATATTACTGTCAAATATTTACTCTGCGAAAGGTACGTAGCAGACTACATGTGGCATATAGCATTAGCCTAGATTCTTATTACAAATTCATTGAAGGAAACAAAACATATTATAGGTGTGTGTGGTCACAGAGCTGTATTTACATGTCACTCTGGACCTGTTATGGACCTAATGAGATACCAGCGGCCATAGCCGGAGCTGACAAGAGATGAGGGAACTAACACACTCCTTTAGAGTGCAGCATTAGGAAGAGGAGCTCCAGACAACCCCTTCACTCCTCCTTCCCTCTGCCAATACCTCATATTGTAAAGAACTGGCTGCAGCAATGGCTAAGTGACACAGAAAAGGGGTAACTTTAAATGGGACTGCTAGGAGAAGCCCAAGAACTCTGTTCTCCGGCTCCTGAAACTTAACTCTCCCGCCTGCAGCGTAGCTTCTGACTTGAGCTGTCATCCTAAGGAAAATCCCTCTCTGAAGGTGGGCATACAGTTTTAAAATCCATCCTAGGTATACTCAGGTTATTTAAGTCTCGAGGTATGATTTCAATGCTCGGAGTTTCTTTAAAGCTTTTTGGCCAGCATTCTGATTGCTAATGTTAAAATACAGCTCTCCCTGTTTTGTTTTGGTTTGGTTTTTTTAAGAGCTCTCTCTAGTACCTGGGGTTAAAGCATGAACATCACAAAAACACTGTGTTCAGCAATTAAACAAACTTGAAACTGTTTGTCTGTTCCAAATGCTGAAATCCCTCACTTCATCCAGTCATGCCCCTGACCTTCTCTGCTGTCGGTATGGCTTAGGTTCTTCAGGAGCTTGCAGAGCTCAGGCGGAATGAGGACCCATGGCACTGTACCTTGCTCTTCCCATCATGTTTCAGCACCTGAGCTTCTTGGCACTTGAGGCTGAGGAAGCCACTCCTTGCTCAGATTTCCAAGGCACAGGCGTCACTCAGAGATCTGGCCCAAGTGTTTTAAGAAGACAGTTCCCTGCCAGTGCCCAGTGAACCTGTTCCCGGCTGACATGACATGGGCTACAGTCGCTTTTTCTTTAAATGAGAAGGGCCTCCAGCTTCTGAATGGTTGCATGCTCTTTTGGCTGGAGCTGTAGAGGAAATTCACCTTCCTTTTTCTTGCTTTAATTTTCTGTGGTTTCGATTTATTTATTTTTATGTGAGAGATATTGTGCAATGTTGGGCAATACCTTCCTAGCTATGTCACTGTTCTTGCCAGTTAACATTATTAAGGCTGCTGCTAATTTCTTCCCTCTGTCACGCATTCCTGCCTCTTTCCGAGGTGAGGTGGGAGTGGAGGTTTTCCCCAAGGAGGAAGCGCTGGTGCTGTGCCGAGCCGCAGGAGCCACCCTAGCTCTGCACTGGAGTATTTCAGTGGGGACTATTCACATCAAGCAGCTGCCCTGTGAGCCAGCTACATGCCTCTCGAACATCTCCAGCGGAGCCAAAAATATACTTGTGGATCAATTCAGCTCCCACTGAGTTTGATGGAATGTTTTCCATTGATTTCTAATGAGATTTGGATGACAAACATTTCTGCACAGAAGGCTTGTCTCTAGCCTACGGGGAGGAGAAACTAGCATGCCGTTTCTCCTTTTCATGCAGTGCTATTCCCCCAAATCTTGCAAATAATTGAGTATGTGGCCTGTGTAGAAAGGAGACCTGCTGGTCCCTAGACTTTAACATTAGCAGTGTCGGCTCCCCAGCCCCATGAGTGTAGCTATTCAGTATTATAACATTCAAAATAATTATACCTTTGAAATACTTCATTTGAAGTTGCAATGACTTTCTTTCATGAACTGTTTCTAATTATTGTACTTCAAGTGACAAATTAAATGTCATTTGAAGCAATTATACCAAATACTAAAAAAAAAAAAATTATTCATAGGTATGTCAATTAATATAATTAAGTCAAAAGTTACATTTCACAGCTGATTCAGCTTTTCCATTACAACCTTGAAATTGCTCTGGAGTTGAAAGCAACATTTGAACAAATCTGCTGCAAACCTGAACACTAAAGGACTTATTTATTTTTATGCATTTATTAGACAAGCTGGGAAAAGCATGAGTGATCCTACATGAATAAGAAGGAATAATATAGTATGCTTTTTCAGAAGCTGTTTTTTTCCCCATTTAACTTCAATAATTTTGTTTGTCAAATCTCTAGAAAGGAACTCATTGTTCCTGAGCCTCCACACTTGCTTTGTGGAAAAAGCAAACAAACATATTCTAAAGGGATTTATATGTTAGTTTTGGTTTCACAATGGATATAACATAGAGACTTAAGTGAGGCAACAGCATGCTACCTTGCATCTTTCTAAATAGCCCCTAAATTACTGCTACCCTTTCTTGAACCACTTGATTAGTGAGAATCTGGGATCAGGATTCTTCTCTTCCTCAGAAAGAAAAACAGGTCACAAAGCCTGATTTCTTTGATGTACAAAGCTCTCCATCTCTGAACACAGGCAGACCAAGGGAATATACTTTTCTTTGCTTATTTCTCTGAGTGTTCTCAGTGTACTTCAGTGTTCTTCTCTATCTTGTATTTACACTTCCTAGACTTGCTTTCTTGACTGTTGCAGAAAACACCTGGTCCACCTGGTTCCTCAACCCTGCTATACTCTGGTGTTTTGGTTGTCATCACCCAGAAGTTACATGACCTTTATTGAATGCAAGAGGGCTGATCAGTCCAGTCTTTAGCACTTAACAGTCCCCAAACCACTTTTCCACAGCTGTGTTCAATGTTACTGATAGAGAGCAGCCAATGCTACTTGGGAGATCCCTGTACCTGACAACTGGTGCAAAGGTGCACAAGAAAAGCCATGATACTGCACAGAGAGTGCATTAGTTACCAGCAGGGAAATGCAAGGCAGCACATAGCCCCCCTCAGTCACCTTGGGAACAATACTGCAATCACCGGGTATGGCAGAGGTCCCCGAAAACAACACTAAAGGACTTTGCTTGCACAAGCAGTTTTCTTCCAGTAATTTTTTTTTACAGCATTGTCAATTAACAAGATAAAAAGAATGATAGTGATACCAAGCATACCTGTGACCTTTTCAATCCTCCCATGATTTCTAAGGTTTTCTTACACTAAAATAATGCACTCATGGTCCAAAAAGCCTATCTACAGCTCTGAGAAAAAGTGCTGTACATTGACAAAGTTAAGGGCAGAGAACATGAGCCATAGATAGAATCTAGAGTTCTTGAAAGGTGCTGAAATTACAGCACAAGGCAGGTGGTACTCATTTATTCACAGATCAAATTCCATGTGTTTTGTCTTCTCTCCTTGCTGGTTAGTTTCCATAATCGAAAATAAAAATCATCTAAAAGGAATGTATATTTTTCTCTTGCTTTCATATGAAAACATTAGTCCCTCATGCTCTTTTAAAGGATGAGGTACAATGTTTGACCTACAGCTTGTAGCCCAATGTGGGATGCAGGTGCTGAAATACCATAATAATCATGGCCATGGTGTAAATACCCCTATAGATAAATACTCACAATGGGGAACCCAGAGACAAAATGAGTGTTTCAGAAAAATAGCACTACAAGAAACTGTGAAAGACCAGGGATTAATTACTGTGACATCCATGACATCGATAGCCAGCGTTTCATGTTGCCAACAGTGGTGATGTGAACAGTTTAAAAAATAAATGTAAGCACATTTTTAAATGTGCATGTCAAAAAAAGATTCAATCTGGATGTAAAATGAAAGATCTATGCCCTTTTAAATGATAATGAAGAAATGTGCATACATTTGGCTTTTCTGGAAAGCTGGCTGTACTTGCAGTTGATATTGAACTGTGCAAAGGAGGGAGGTCAAAAGACCCTTCTTCAAACAATCTGTTCAATGAATAATGATAAAACTTAGTGACTCCAGTATATGCTGAATAATACCTGGCCAGCTGAGGGACTCACACTGAAAAAAAGTGGAATGTGACACCTATGTTTATTTTATTAAAATATTAAAAGTATCTAAATGTCAAAAAGAGAAAATAGACCAATGTTTTAATCTGGAAAAAAATAAAGCCTAAAAAAAAATTATCTGAAAACACAAAGGTATTGATATGCAAATTAGCATACTTTCATTAACAGGCAACTAGGATAAAGATTTTATAATTAGTCTCTTGAGACTAATAGTATGTTCAGCTATCTCTTGGACCCATACTTCTCCTTATGAATTGTCACTGCTACTTAGAATTCAAAAAATCCAAACAAAAAGAAGACCTCAGAAAGCAAAATTCCTAACTAGGAGTATCACAAAATTAGTTTAATAGGTATTTATTCATGAAAAATTAGGAAGCAATAAAGGGCAGATTTTTAAAAGGTATTTTGACATGCAGCTGCCCTTAAACACTTTGCACCAGTCCTGTAAAAGGTTGCTTTACTTCAGTAAGACAGTAAGAAAATATTTTGAAGGGGCTTTTGGGATTCTGTGAATTTAGCTCCTGATCTTCATTTGGGCTGATAATACCCAAGTGAAGACAAGTAATGAAATCAGCAGCAGAAAAGCGTTGGCATTCATGATACTGAACTCATCACTTGGCAGTCTAGGGAGACTTCAGATGCTTCTCTGTTTATAATGAAATTCCTTTTTATTATCATGCCATTGTTTCAGTTCCAACTGAACAGCAAATGGTGTGCCTAGAATCTATATATATAATTTTTGTGCATTTTTTAATTGGTTACACTGATTTGGTTGACAGAAACTTGAGAAAATAGCTCATCTCTGAGAAAGAACAGCCAGAAAGCTGGGGCATGGCTTTGCTAAGTTGTACACTCAGTTGCTCTAATGGCAGACATAATAAAAATAAACTAAAAAAAGGTGAATAGATACATTGGCCTCCCCATCCCAATTTTCTTCCATAATTTAAGAGTACTAGAACATGTTCTAGCATTCACAGTCTTTTCCATCTCTTTGTCATCTATTAGCATAAGGCTTTCATTAGCCTGACCCCCTAATATTCACAGTAGGCAAGGGATTGTAGGCAACATGTTCACATAATGGGAAGGTCTTCAGTGACGTGATATCAAAAAAGGTCTAGCAAGCCAATCTGAAGGCAGCTGGAATGAACAACATAACTCTGTTCAGTTTTTCTTTTGCTAGAGAAAGCATTCGCATTTAAGTAGTTCTCAGGTGATTTTTATTCACCACGGTCCTAATACTACACCAAGCTCCCTCTACATTGCTCCGCTAGGGCAGAAGCAGCCTTATGGTTGGTGAAACTTAGCAAAACAGGATAAAAGCGCTTTACGTATCTTTAATGTCCCCCACCATTTTTGCTTCCTAACCAGGCAGGTGTTGTATACATGAGAATAACTAAATCAAATATATGTGAATAAAATTATAATGGTGACTGAGATTAGCTAGAATGTCTGACAACATTTGTCCATCTACAAACAGAGCGTCTTTCTCATAATATTTATTGAGGCATTTTATCAAGTCAGAACATTGTTCCTCCTTGTTGAAAACCCAATGGACTGAGCTTCATTCCCCCATCTTCTGTCTGGCTTTAATGATACCTGTTAATTACAGGTTACTTTATAGACATTTAATTAAGCCTAGAAATAGTCTTACATGACAGGACATATTTCCTTGTCTCTATCTGGGATAGAGGTATCTAAATTGTGGATAGCACAAGCAACTTGTCTATGAAATCAGGGCACACAATTGTGATTGCCAAGCATGTCTTTCATGCCAAATTCAATTCTCAGTCATGCCTACATGAAGTGGGTAAAATGCTGAAATATAAATCTTGGGAAAATATTTCACAAATAATACCTTCAGTTTTCTAAAACTTTTAAATGGATGAGTGGCCTATGCAAAATATTATACCATTACCTGAATAAATTACTTAATGAGAAGGTTGACTAGCATATTTCATGAATGTGCTCTACAAGTTGATTAGCCATGAAAGGAATGTTTAGCTGTCTCTCCCTCAGATATCTTATTTATAAAACACATCAAACATATACCACAGATGGATACCAGTACAAAGTTAAGGTTGGTTAATTGGAGCTTTCTGGCTGCTACGTGCCTGAGGTTAAGTGTAAACATACTACTAAAATTTTTCCTCCTGGTGCTGCTAGGGAGGTGCACACACATTTCTTCTTCAAAAAACTATTTAGGGTAGGTTTGCCAAATCTCTATCTAACTGGTACACCTGTCAAAGTCCAAGAAGATTTTCCCAGTGTCCTCACTGCTCTTCTCCAGGTTGACTGTGTGGGTAAAGCCAATACTGCTTTGTAGGGAATTTCAAAGACTGAGGTATAAAGAATGGGGTATAATGAAATTCTGATGGACCATTACGTATGGCAAAAATAATGATTACTTGGACAAAACACAAGCATCAGTAATAGTAGTCTTTCCTTGTACCTGTTTTAAATGTTAATTACCTTTTCATCCTTATAGTAAACCAAACTGAAAAAATATGAGCAAATTTCATAACAGAAGAATCAAAAAGGTATGTAAATATGAAAGTCTTATCTCCTGTCAGCCTTAAACAATAATCTATTTTCTGAGTCGCTCTGAAATCCCGATTTATTCCAGTTCTCTGCATCCCAATGGATTTTTCAGATATTGATTTGAATATGACTGCACACAATTAAAACAAATTCTTTCCCAAGAGTCTATGAAGCTATTTACCATTTTACCTCAATAGCTAGCTGCCACAATTTACCAATCCAGAGCCTTGCCATTTTTTCATTTGTTAAATGCATTAAAACAATTATTTTTGTTTCAGTTGTCAGCTATGAAGCTAATATGTATTTTTTTCTTCCTTGATATTGTGCATTTGTTCTGTTATGTTTTAAATGGCAACTGTCATTCTATATTAAAATACTTTTCTTCTTTGGCCTTTAAAGTCTACTTTCCCACACAGACTACACAGCAAGTTTCCAAACAGTCTTGCTTAATTAATAAAGACAATCAAGCAATGACTAAGAGTGATTTGAACTGAATATGGGTGTAAAGAGAGTAAGATGTGTGCATAAAGAAAGTGAGAAAACAGGTATAAGTTTAACACAGAACAACAGTTCCTGGGCACTTAACCCAAGGCAACTAAACCTTTGCTTTTTAAGAGCTTTTAAGTATCTATCATCAGCCCTATGAAAGATGAGGTGGGACTCAGACCTTGCAAATGATCACCTAGCCTGAGCTTAAATGTTAGTTAACTCAGAACCAGTCTTTCTAAGCTTTCTGCTTACTAGTAGAGGTAGATGCCTTTGAAAGTCTTCAAAGGAAAAGTATCTTTTGTAAAAGCAGTAGACAGAGTTGTTCATGTCTGAAGGTTTCAAAGTCAAGAAGCCTTGGCATCTCCATGAGTCAGTTCAAGGCTCCTATACAATAAGTAGCAGTAAGCTCAGGATTTCCCAGCAGGAACCTCTGCCTGCTGAGGATTCAGACTGCTGAGCTTTCTAGACAGTAAGCATATATCTTATGATGCTGTAACTTAAACTGCAAGTTCAAAGGTTCAGAAGAAGGAAGGGGAAAGGAAAGTCCACCTGGCACAGATGGATTATAGGATGTTTAGACAGCAATTGTAATCAAATGGAGGAAAGCTTTAAATTTCATTTGGAGAGGACTGGGGATAAATATCCATGGAGAACCAGAAGGTAGATTCCTACACACAGACATGGAGTGTAAAGGGAGGAAGTAGGAAACTACAGTAGTCATAAGTGAGACAGGAAGAATAATAGGGAAAACAAATATGTTTATGCACAAGTGTCAGGAGTATGAAAGCTAACAGAAAGAACTACAAGTGTTAGAGCATCTGTAAAGCTATGATATACATGACACCAAAACTTGGTGATACAGAACACTAGAACTGTTACAGGAAAGCATGGCTTGCCTGATAAATACAGATAGAAGAAATGGGAGGAAACACTTTGTCATCTAATTAAGATTATATATAGTCGTTATGAAGTTCAAGAAGATACAAGAAGCAGACTTGCTGAAAATCTCTCAGTAAAGACAAATGGTTAAAAGAAGAGAGTTATCAAGGCAAATGTCCACCATGGATCTTTTCTTTTTTTAAGCAGCTATGGAAAGCATATTAAGGGTAGTAGCTGGAAATAATGGGAAGCTGTGTCAACACTGGTCTATAGGAAAGGCAGTACAGAACAAGTTAAACCATCCTTCAAACTCTTAGAGGGGGAAAAAAAAACAAAACACCAAAAAACAACCCAGAGAGAAATTCTATTTCCAAGTTGTAAGATATTATCAGGGTCACCAAAACACCCTGAAAAATGGGGAGGAAGATTTTGATACTCTCCTTCTTATGCAGAAAAACAAAGAGGTACTGGCCAGTAGGGCAACCAGGACTTGTAACTTCCCCAGTGCATGTTAGGTTGCATTGCCATTTAATATACGTCTCGAGCTAGGAATAAGCTACATTATTGTTGCTTATTTGTGCATACAGTGCATGGCTCTCAAATTATATTTAAAACAAAATTTACTGAAATTCAACATCTGTCTCTGTATTGGTTGTGTCTCAAAAGCATCTGTAGATATCAAAGATAAATAATGCAACAGATAACAGTCAATCAATAGCCTCATTAAAGTAATTGCTGTGTTTAAACAGGAAATCTTTTGTGGTATTTTTATACTCTGTGTGGTTGCCACTGAGAAAGGGAATATATGTGTGTATATATACGTGTGTATACATAATTTCAGTTCAAGAATTTTGTTCAGGGAAAAGGATGCCTGGAGAATGTGACAAATTTAAATTATTGGGTCCTAACTAAAACTATCTTGCCACCTATACGGTTCACCCCTCATGGGCACTCATGAGCCTGCAGAGTTCTCCTTCACTTATCTGCAAAAGCCTAGATACAGGCTTGTGATGAGATGGTTGGTCAGAAATAGAAAGTGAGGAAAGATACTTCAGCTGAAAATTATCATGGAGAAATAAAATCATTATTCTCAGGAAAATTATGTGTTGTAAGAATGGAAAACTATGTGTTGTAAGAACAGAAAATTAATGATATATTAAAAAAAAACCCCAAACACCAAAAAACCAACCACCAACATCAGGACTTGTATGTAGGGCTTCCTAATAAGGTAATGAGAAAATTAGTGCACCACGTGAGATCAGGTTATTGCTGTACAATGGTGAACTGCCTCAAAATAAATAAATAAGAGAGAGTAATCATACAAGCAGACTTACATTGCTGCATTAGTTAGTCTCTGGTGATCTGAATGTTTTTTTAAAGCATCATCTAAAAAGTAGAAACAAATCCAATGAAGGACAAGCGTAAAATGGGGAAAACATGTCAAATTAAAAAACAGGAAGAAGAAAAGAAGAAAGCACAAAATTGTTTTAGGAGTAAGTGTAAAACTGTACCAGGAATAAGAGGAGAACAAAGGAAGTAACTATCTAGTCCTACATGGAAAATTATAACACTGGCTGATGCAGAGAAAGCTACAGCAGTCCACACTTTATTTGCATAATTTTTTTAAAAAGAACAGAAACTCAAAATCAGGTTAAATCTTAGTTAGATAAGTAATAAACTTGCTGTCAGCTCAGAAGAGAGGAGTGCAGCCAAGAGTTCAAAAAGAAAAGGTGAAATCACTGCTTTCCACTCCATGGCTTGTGGTAAAATTGTTGACTACAATACATTCCATCCATGGCAATTTTGAACATAGATAAAACTGAGGCCAATGAGAACAAATTATTGTGTTGCCACAGCACATTACTTCCTCGAGATTGATACCATGAGCTAGGAACAACCAAAATTAAGAGATCTTAGATAAGGTAGTTGTGTTAAACTCAGCAGACCCTAATGGGTCACTGGAGAGAACATCAACAAGGCCTTGGAGCAGTCTCTGAGACGTTGACCATTATCTTTCAAGGAGAGGATAAGGTAGGGAAAGTCCCAGAGCGCTGGAGAAAGGTGAGCAATACACCTGTCTTTAAAAAAGTGATCATGATAAGCCTCAGGAATTACAGAATGGTATAATTTAAACCCCTGTGAATTTTGGAACAAATTGTTGGAAACTATTGGCAAGTGACCTAGAAGGTGGTAAAGTGATTAAAGCAGCCAATGTAGATTTAGCAAGGGCAGATCATACAAGCAGATCTTTCTTTTTTCAATAAGTTAACTGGCCTAACTGGTATGATGGAAGGCACAGATGGGATAGATCTCAATTTAAGAAGGCTTTTGACATTGTCTTATGCGTCTTCCCCATATGCAAGCTAAAGAATTATGTTCTACACTTAATCTCTATCAGGTGCATTTATAATTGACCATAAAATAGCTTGGGATGGTGTGTGTGTGTAGGGGAGATCACTCGATAATCTATTGTATGCCAGTTCTAGTCAATGCTGTCAGCTAGATTTTGGAAAAAAGAATTCACATATAAAATTTAAGTATGACACCCCTTCCATACAAAAAGCATCAGGTGAAAGGACAAAAGTATTCAGAAGACAAAAAATTTAAATTACTTCAACAAATAACATTTTTAAATTCAGTTAAGAAAAGTACAAAGAATTTGTACTTACAACTTTGTACTGTTAGCAGTGTAGCAGAAGGATCGGACACTTGTTACAGCTCACAAACTAATCATAAGTCAACACAATGTCATGGTAAAAAAAGGTGAATCTCCTCCTTGAATGCATTAAGAGAAATGCTGAATGTCAGATATGAGACCTGTTCTAATTGATGTGGCCAGTGATGCCAGGGATGCAGCCACTGAAATAGCACATACAGCATTGGACTTTCATAAAAGCATGGAAGTGCAGCGTAGAGATCACTGAAAGAACAGCAGCAGACAAAAGCTTAGAAAACATGACACACAAAGCAAGGCTAGTGGGAGAGGGAGCTGAGTCTCAAGAGAAACCTGATGTGCAACATGGCAGGAGAGACTTCAGTCATAAAAGAGGCTGTCAAGGGGATTGTGATCCCTTATTTTGTATGGCTCTAGGGGGAGGGTTGAGGAGATATGTTCAGCAGAGAAGAAGAAGGAAGTATACTGAAGGAAAAAAATCTGCTTCTTGGTAATTGAAAGAGAGGTCCTGGTAACCAAGTGGGTCTATAGACCCTCCATCAGTGGAGACAGACATCTGTCAAAAATGATTTGTGTTTTCTTGTCCTCCTATGTCATCCTGCCTCAATGTGGGTGTCATGGTTTAACCCAGCCAGCAACTCAGCACCACGCAGCCGCTCACTCACTCCCAACCCACCCAGTGGGATGGGGGAGAGAATCGGGAAAAGAAGTAAAACTTGTGGGTTGAGATAAGAACAGTTTAATAGAACAGAAAAGAAGAAACTAATAATGATAATGATAACACTAATAAAATGACAGCAGTAATAATAAAAAGATTGCAATGTACAAATAATGCGCAGGGCAATTGCTCACCACCCACCAATCAACACCCAGTTAATCCCCGAGTGGTGATCACCAGTTTGGGTCAGGTGCCCTGCCTGTGTCCTCTGCCAACTTCTTGTGCCCCTCCAGCTTTCTCACTGGCTGGGCATGAGAAGATGAAAAATCCTTGACTCAGTCTAAACACTACTTGGCAACAACCGAAAACATCAGTGTGTTGTCAACATTCTTCTCATACTGAACTCAAAACATAGCCCTGTACCAGCTACTAGGAAGACAATCAACGCTATCCCAGCTGAAACCAGCACAGTGGGAAATTGAACTCAGTGATTTTTTTTTTTTATTTTTTTTTTTTAGCTATAGATACCTGCATCTAATCGTAGACATGCATGTGAAGCACACTGCCCCTCAAGGCCTTCAGTCTTTTACCACTTCAGCTGGGAACCTGGAACACGGTCTCTGCTGTTCCCTTCTCTTTGTGCCTCTGAGTCTCCTCCCCTGCCCCTGAGCAGAGAATGTGAGGCTGTTGGTCACCTGCTTTCTGTCCTTGGTTGATGTCTTGAGGTCCCCAGTTTGGAAGGAGCCTTTCAGCCTGAATCTCTATGATTCTTGTTATGTCTGCTTTGAAATCAAGAAGAGCTGTGCAATCATCTCAGTGAATGATTGACCATGTCCCACAGTACACATCCACCTTTATGCTACTGTATGTGCCTGTGTGGTGGGGAGAACAGTGTGCATTATTGAATTTTGCCTCAGAAGAAACAGTGCTACATATTAAGTTATCAATATTTCCTGCCAGAAGATAAAAGTTTCCTCAGGATGCTTTCACCTCAAGCTATGACCCTCCTTAGGCTTTGTGATCTTGCGTTTCTTTGTATGAAAGAAAAAGAGCACTGCTTAATTGAAACGACTGTGCCAAGCACATCCAGTGTCAGTGGCCTGTGAAAGCCTGGATGTCCTTGAGTGGCATTTACAGACACCTTATCTGCTAGCTATTTACATTCATGCATTAGCATGAACAAATGGAGCGTGGCTGCAGACCTGTGATGCTACTGCTGTATGTTTCTTGGTTTATGCTTTGTACTTCTGCAGAAGCACTTTCCTTCAGTCTTATTGTCATTAAGCTTTTATATATGTGTGTGTGTGTTTGTGCCTTTGTCCAGCTTTTCCTGCCTTGCTGTTATTTCAGTTTATTAATTATTCAGGCTTTTCAAACTGCCTCATACTGGATAAATCCCTCCCCCTTTATTTGAGGATGATAAATTAAGCTATTTAAAGAATGACTCATTACAAGTATATATCCTGTTGGTGCCACCACCCTCCTACACATAATAATTATTGAAGTTTGCAATGTGACGCACAGTCAGCACTTTCAAAGCAGGGTATCAGTGCTGGTGGTTGCAGTGCCTGAATACCTTCCTGGCACTGGTTACCCATGGCAACTAAAATGATCTATTTGCAGTGATAATGGCTTGTTGTTCTGTTTGATAGTTTTGCTGTATGCCTTCCTGTTTCAATTTCAACAGGAATCTATAGATTTAAAAATTAATTTTAAATAAACAGAACAGTGAGCAAAATTTCACTCTTGGTGTTTGTGCAAATGTAGAGTAACAGGAATACAACATTGTCTTGTTGCAGATTTTATCAAGGTAACAAGCCCCCCTGAGTCTGAACTAATGAAATTAAATCATTCCACCTTGTCTATAAATGTATCCTTTTATTGTTTGTTAGTAAGCACTCACCCTGGAGGTTTTGGCAAGTGTAAGAAAGTAGGAGAGTACATCATGACTTCTACTTACTGCATGTCTTTATTTGCACATCATCCTGATTTCTTATTGTCATTAATAGTATTTTAAGCAAACTATCCCAGAGGTAGGGAAGATAATCACTTGCTTCTAAGCTGTTAATACAAACTTATTTGGATATAACACACAGTTTGATTTGTAAGCTAATGAACATTTTCCCCACTACAAGCAGTTGATAATTGGCAAGTATTTTTAATTGGCAATGCTGAACTGCAAATATTTTGGATTGTTCAATCAAACTCAGTGTAACCATGATGTCTTTTGGCAGCTTTTTATACCATAGCATGCTTAAGACCAGAATCTCTCCCTCTCCCTCTCACAGCTGTTAAATACCCAATAATGGAAATGAAAGTAGAAATACCAGAATGGCCTTCTTTTTACATCGCCATTAAGAGCAAGAGCCTGACAGCAGGGCTGGACACTGCTTTTTGGACAGGAGCCCCATGCTGCCCCTCCATCTCCAGGCAGCTGTGCCAGCTGCTGCTGACCCTAACTGGGGAAGACCCCTCCATCTTCTCTTCTCTGAGGGTGCCTTAGAACTGCAGAAAGACATTTTGGTCCCTCCAGCATCTTCCTTCTTTTAAAGATCCTTACAAGTCTCACTGCAGATCTAAAGCCTCTTTTCTCAGGGCAGCAACAGTCAGCAATTTTAGGCATATCTGCCCTCATTTGGTGACTGTGTTGCCACCCCATCACCCACTGATCCAGCCTGTGGTTATTTCTGGTTCCTGTTCAGGAGCAAAAAGTTTTCCTTCACATCCAACCTATGCACCAGCCATCCCTTCATCTAGGGAATCAAATGGGATTGCTTATAGAGTCAGATAAAAATTTTGCTGTATGTTTAGGGTATACTGATGTGAATATAAGATTCATTTGCCAGTTGAGGGTCATAGAGCCTAGGGAGAAACTTTTAAGGATTTTCTTGTCCATTTTATTGACAATATCTCCTTCAAATCAAGAGCATAAATCCTGATGCCCTTAAGCTGGTGAGTTTTAGTGAAGAAAATGGGACTTAGTCCAACTATGACCTAAATAATGTCCTCAAAATTTGGCCTTATGGCAAAGAAGCTGCTTTCTGTGGGTTGTGGTTAGGGTTGTGGGTTGTGATTAAAGTTTATTTTTTTCTAGCTAGGCTCACCAAGCTTTCCCGTAGTCCAAACATCCACAGTCCTAAGGAATTTAATTCATCCTTTCACAAGACAGCAATGTAAAATTCAGGAAGCCTACATACTATTATCCCTGGAAAAAAAAGTCTTCTCAGCATTATTTTTAGTTGGGTGTCCCAGAGAAACTGGCTGTTCCCAGGGAGATATGAAGCAAACAAAGCATCTTCAAGATGTGTGGGTAAAACACTTTGTGATGGAAGTTTGGGTTTCTTTTTTTATGAGGAAGGAACAAAAAGGGGATGTTTAGGCCACGGTACACCTATATTAATGCAATTTAAAGATTAGCCTTTCCCCACACATATAATCACCATCTTTTACTGAAAACCTTTTGGTAAGGATTTAATTTTTTAGTTTTGTGAGAAACTGGAAGATCTGTTCCTCTGTCAATTGTTTCTGTCTCCATCTTAACAAATAAAATGTAAGGCGTCCAGCCTTAGTTGTAGAGAATCCCGTGCTATCACTTATGTCAGAACAAAACTCATGGAAAATACTGCTATTCTGATTTACTACCATTTTACACCAGTCTTCTCCTCTTTTTGCTCTAGCATGATCAATAGCCTGAAGTGTACAAGAAAAGCCTTATTATACTAGGTTCTATTCTACCCATTTTAAACCCAGTGCAATGGTAATTTGATTATGCTGAGGCTGAGATCAATCTAAACTCTGCTGCAGAACACAGATCATCAATTTTGATTTCACTGACCAAGCACCTTCTCTACTGGGAAGCTTTATGAATGATGGACCACATCAATGAACACTTACTCTGAGAATTGCTCCATATGTTGTAGCACAGGGATGATTCACCTCATTCATTCAAGGACTGCTTGAGTGAAGGGAAAGAATGGTAAGATGGTTGGTCATATATCAGAGAGATTTTGTGTATTGTAATTTGCAGGCTTACAGGTGTGGTATTTCTATGTATTGGGTACCCCAAAGAAACAGAATTTGGTAACTAATACCCAAATGATTGGGGGAAACTAGTGGCACTGTCCAGACATTGGGGAACACGGGTTTCAGTGTCACCAGTATAAGCTGTGATTCTTATGTCCCAGGACTTTTTGTTGTTGTTTTATGTCAGCCTCACTTCTGTCCCTGGGAAACTCATGGAAAGCTAGAAAACAGCTTTGCAGAAAAAGACCTGGGAGTCCTGGTCATCTGCAAGCTGAGCAGGAGTCAGCAGGGTGCCCTTGCAGTAAAGGTGGCCATCTACATCCTGGGCTGCATCAGTGTAGGCAAAAGTGTAGCCAGCAGCTCTAGGGCAGTGATCCTGCCCCTCTATTTAGCACTTGTGAGACTGCATTTGGATATTTTGTCCTGTTTGCAGCTCCTCAGCAAAAGAAAAGTGCACCATACTGTAGCGAGTCTGGTGAAAGACCACCAAGTTGTAGCACACAGAGTACAAGGAATGGCTGAGGGAACTAGGTTTGCTCAGCCTTAAGAAGGGACGGCCAAGGGGGTTCCATTTGCTGTCTGAAGCTATCTGTTCGGAGCACGTAAAAAAGACATAGTCAGAGGTGCAGACTGGAAGGAGGAGAGGCAGCAGTCACCAGCTGGAACATAGGAAACTCCAACCTGATAGAGGGGAAAATTGGGGTGAGAGTAGTCAAGAATGGGAGCAGGTTGCCCAGAGAGGCTGTGGGAACTCCATCCCTGGATATACTCGCACCTTGATGTTACAAGGCCTTGAGCACCCTGCTGTACTGGACTTGGCATGAACAGGAGGCGAGACTGGGGGTCCCTCCAGGGTCCCCCCCCTCCAACATGATCAATGCTGCGATTGTCCCATATGTTGTTCTGTTTTGTTGCAATGATGATGTGTTCCTTTTTCATTACAAAAAGTTATTACAACTCAGAGCCTTTCACAAGGCTACGTAACACTGTCTCCCACGCAGACTACATTATACTTACAACAATTTGCATATCTTAGTCAACATCTGCACAAGGTAACTGAGCAGTTGCAGACCATGCTCTGTCCCCAAGTCCGGCTGCCATATTTGGTCCCCAGCCAGATTCTAAGCTCTCTTAGCCTCCAGAATTGGCTGATGACACCCATACTTCCCTTTGGCAGTTTTTGGTCTATACTGGCTCCTGAGTCATGCCTGGGAGCTGTTTGGCTGAGTGCGTGCTGGCCTGAGCCAAAACTGTGCAAGGGCCTGAGCTAACAACAATACAGATGACCAAGTCCCAGCATCTGTACCATAAACAGTGTCAGTTTTTAAAAACTTGACTTCTCTAGGATAGTGTGCAAAGGAGGATGAGCTGTCCATTTTACTGCTTGAAAGAGAGAGACATCTACTGTAAACAATGCTAAGCAAAAAAAACAAGTTCACCCATCGCACAAAACTGATACAGGCATCCCTGGTAACCAGTTGTGTGTGTGGTTTTGTTTTCTTAAGCAAACAGATGTGCATTAGTAAGAGAATATCTGTAAATATTGTCCTTTCAGATTTTTTCTTTATCTTGCTTCCCCTTGCTGATTTATTCTATGTATAGAACACTGCTTGAATTAGAAACACAGTATTGTTAACATCCAAATTATGTGATTATTCAGGTTGCTCAAAATATACAGAAAGTGACCTACAGGGTGACACCTGTAGACTAAATGAGATATACAAAAGGTTATTTCGATGATTCTCATGCACACAGCTGACACTGTGTTGCACAAAAGTGAATTCTAGGGGAAAAATATGGAAAATTGACATCATTATATTTCCACATTGCTGGTAAACTGACAGGGGGATAGTAAAGAAGGAAATATAGCAAAGCTCATCATGTTTTGGGAGACACTATTAAATTAAGCTGCAACTTGAGCAATAATTAATTAATGCAATGCGGAAGATACAGGGTGGAGAGCTCAAAACAGCTCAGCATCAGCCTGACTTTGTTCTGATTGAAGTCAAATTGACTTGTTTCCAGTGACGTCAATGGAAGCAGAGCTAGATCAGTACTGAGTATTTCTGACAACCCAGTCTTTAATATGCGTTGGCCCAAATTGTCAAGAATCATTTGTGGGTTTGGGTGTCCAACATAAAGCACCATAATAAGGTCTCCTTCTGAGAGAGGTGTTCAGCATTAAGATTACCTGGTTCAGTACAAGTCTGGTACCAAAAATCACAAATCTAATTTAAACAGTTAAACCTTAGTAAAGTATGTGCTATAGTGTCTCCCAGTATCTGAGATAAACTGAAATTATATTTGTGTTCACTTCAAGGAACCGAAGTGCTTTGATTTTCAATAGCCTTCAACAATGTATTTTGTTTTGATTCTTTCATTTTTCTCATGGAAAATTACGATTTCTGCAGAAATTGCTTTTTCTTTTGAAGTGATTTTTCTTAGCAAAATTCCCAAGCAGCTCTATTAATTAGACATGCTCAATCACACCAAGGAATATCAACATGTATTACAAGTGCCCTTGAAGTCAACATGAAGAGTAAGTTATTTTTTAAAGCAAGTAAATGTTTTGTTCTTTTCATTGCAGTGACATTCAATATGTACTGGATAGTCATCAACTTCAGGGGCAGATATGATTCCTTCCCTACATGTCATCCAGACATAGTGGATCTCTTCCTCCCAGTTTCTTCTTTTCTTCTTTCAATTTTCAGAAAAACACTCAGTTTGAATTTGCACTGCATTCTCAGCTGGTGTAAATGGACTAATCAAACCATGACCTCTTATGTGTAAAATATCTTGTTTATTGTTCTCATTTGGAATCTGTGCTCTAGTACAGCATCCCACTGACTTCTCCTGGCAGTCACATGAAAAGATACACAAATGAAGCAAGGTACACTGCACAATACTTCACAGGGGCTTTGAAAAAAGGGATACACACCAGCATTTACATCTCTTTAGAAGGTACACAAAAACTTCTCTTCTAGTCCATCTCCAGACTTCCAATTCAATGCAAGATCCATCCAAAACTTAAATTGTCAAACCATAACCATGAAATAATGATTATGTTAAGCAGCTGATGCCCACTCAATATTGTCCTCAATATTGATGTGAAATACAAGTTTCAAGAGAGGAAATGCAATTGCAGTGGGGAAGATTCCATTGCTCTTCTGCCAATGTAGCAATCAAACATGGAAGCTTTTGTCCCATGTACTGAATTTCTTACCCTTACTGTTAGCTGTGTTTCAACTTTGTTCTTACTTGGATAAGAAAACAAGCTACTGATGTGAATACACACGTCCTAACCCCATGACACTTCTAAATGCAAGTCACACAACACGTATTATAGGTGCAAGATTGATAAGATTGTCTCTGGATGTTTTTGTGGCTCTTACAGGGCCCCACAAAAAGGTTTTTGATCTCTCCAAAAAGCAGCTTTATCTACAAAGCATGTAGCACCTCAAACAGCAGAGGGTGCTTTGTAAGCAAATACAAAACACTTGATCTAAAATTATTGCTGTAGATAGATCCTGCAGCTGTGTGGACGCTTTACTACCAGCTCTATTCATGAAGTGGCAGATTCAACGACTTGCTGCTTATTGGAATTGTTTCGGATGCTCCAATAAATCTTCTGTGAAAATCACCCCCAAAATTCTACATATAGGGGATAGCTCCATGTTTTTAAATAAGGTGAACAGTATGCTATGAAATAATGCATTATTCATAGATTCATACTGTTTCAAAAGCTTAATAAAGAATTTGATTAATAGTCCAGGCACATGTACCACATATTTATACCCTGGTATGCATACAAATGTAACGTATAACATTAGATACTTGTAATATTCTCTTGTCTTTTATGCTTTTTAAGCACTTATGATGCAGAACAGTTGAGTCAAATTGCAAAACAAAGACAAGCACACCAAATTGTTATCATTCTGCAAAGCAGGTGGGTGGTCATCCTTCACAAGGAGCTCTATTTCACCACCATTGTGCTGATTTGGAAGAGGTTGGGGCAGGGAATGCTTGCATGGCCATAGCTGCATATTATGAATGAGATGTGATCATAGGATACCATCTAAAGTATAAAAATGAACCTTCCTGCAAAATGAAAAGGAGCTGGTCTACTCTGCACATCACAAAAATATTTAATCTTTTTGGCAATCTGCTGCTGTGTAAGGCATTCAGCTACTCTGGGTGAAAAGACAACACTTATTCCTAGGAAGTTGTGAGCTTTTGAGACAGTTATGTAGGTATTTGGTAATGGACTATACATGCTAAAGAGTGCCATATGGAACTAGAACTAAAGCTATGGATTCTCTACAGGAACATGGGGACTGATGTTATCTACAGTGTCATAAATGTGCTGACCTATGTAAGAAATAAATCATAGTTTTGAGGAAACTTTTTTGAGAGAGGGAGGTTTTTAGAATGCAAATTTACGACACATTCCAACATTTGCTGCTGCCCATTCATCTGACTTCTCCACAGTTCTTTCATACATAGTTGACCGAGTCCTCTTTTTTATAAATCTCCTTTGAGTTAATTTACATGTTTACCTTTTTGTCTTTCTTCGATAGATTCACTTTCCCCTCTTTAACATTGCCATAGACTGTTTCCGTTGCATTTCTCTCCCAACAAGGGAAAGGGAAGTTCAGTGCTGAGCAATGAAAAGAATGGCAGTGGGGGCAAACAGGTGGGAAAAGGAGGACAGGGTGAGGGAATCATTAGATCTTCAGTGCTAACATTTATTAGAACTCTGCAATTACAGTTTTGAAACTATGATGACTTTCACCAGCTGAGGATCTCATCCAGAAAGCTTTGGAAGGAAAGGTGGAAGAAACTAGGTTGTGGGCCCATACGTTTCACCTTGTTATAGTGACAGAAGTGATGGATGGTATGTTGAATAAAGAGCTTGAATGAAGGTAAAACCAGAAGATGTCAAAGACATGGAGAAGCCTGTTTCAAAGGCATCACTACAGTGTTGAATCACATGAATAGGAAAGATTGGAATAGGAAAGAGGACCAGAGGTGTTGAGACAGAAGTACTATCTGGCACAGTCCTTAGAACACAGCAACAGGCAGATTCACTCAGGATGATGTTGGGGAAAACCAGTTACTGAGGTAGAAAGCACACCACAGAGTACAGAGAAATCCCAGGACAGGAGTTCTTTCACATCCAAAAATTTTAAACTAGGGACTTAATTCATAGTTTCACATTCTGATTTCTCTTACACTTCTGCTTACAAGATCCATTTCTGCAATTGAATTTCCATTGAGTTGCAGCTTCTGCCTACACATACCATGACCACATCATGACCCCTTATTTTGAAGACAAGTTCAGAGCTAGAGTGGACCATCATGTTGAACTTGTGTCAGCAATACATCCTCAGCACAACAGGTCTGAATTCTCAGCTGTATTGTATTTTTTTAGAAGTAATAATAAATGCCTTCCAGTCCCTAACAAGTTATTTCATTAGCCACTTGTCCTCATGAATAGAGCTTTGCTGTTCTTTTGTATTCTGAACTTGTCTTTTTTTTTCCCAGTCATCTGTTGCCAGAAGTCTCTTCCATATTAGGTCCTCATAAGACACAATGAAGAAACTTTTTTTTTAAATAAGGGAAACAAGAGTTTTAAATCTTCCATTGTAGACATCTTTCATATATATTTATAAATATATAAAAAAATTACAGCTCTTTTCAACAATTTCTGGTTAAGCATAAGTTTTGAGATGCTGATGAATCACTGGCTGCAGTATTGCACCTATAACATTTCTTTGTTATTGTTACTTCCTGGTAACGAGGCTTCTTCTGCATTGGACTACAGAGGACATGAGTGATGAGAAAGGAAAAGCAGTAAAAAGTGGTTGCTGCTATAAACAAAAAAAGGCAATATATAGGTTTGTCTTGTTGGTAGACAGGGTTAAAAGGTGTTACACAGCACATCTACATTAAAGATGAACACTGAATACAAAACCTTGGGGAAGTTTCAAAGGGAGAGAGCATGAGAGGGAGGATCCAGCACTGAACCTATACTGTGGTAAAGGAAGGGCATCAACAGAGAAAGATACAATGAGTAAAAAGGAGACATTACAGTAAAGGGGATATTACAGCTTTGACAAATACTGGGACTGAGGATGAGGAAAGGCAAGGAAAAGAAGAGTTAGGGAGATGAGTGATGACATGGATGGCAAAGGGAGGGGGGAAGAAGTGGGACACAAAGGCAGAGGAAAAAGCTTGTTATGGCAAGAGTCACCAGATGGCATTGTTACACATAGTCTTAAAGGTTATTTTCCTTGGCATGTAAGCAAGTTTTTGTTTCAGGAAAAAATGGTGTGTTTTATCTGTTATAAATGTCTACAGAAGGAGTTATAACAAGCAATGGAGCTAGAGACAATGTTAGAGATGGAAACTCTGGAGGAACTAGAAAGGAAGCCTTGATATTAAAGTAAAAAAAAAAAAAAATTACTAGTTCTTCATGCGTGACTTGATTGACCCATGAATGATGTATAGGCACAAGAACTGAGCTAAAACTAAAAAAAAAAAAAAGAAGGGGGGGGGGGGGGGGGGGGAGGGTGGATTTGCTTTTAAAGTAGTGAGGTAATCTATAAGGCCCTGACAGCTCCTATCCTTCAGTAGAAATGCAATCTGATGATATCAGGTAGGATGTAAGGTCTGAAGACAAGAATCAAGTAAATGGAGGAGAAGAGTATGAAGTGGAAAAATAGCAACATTGGAAAAGAACAGGGAAAACATTAGATACAATCAATGAGTAGTGAAGCATATCTGCAAGTCAAGGCAGTCGATAGAACAGCAAATACAGAACAATGAAAATGGCTCAAAATACCATGTAGAAGTGATATGCAGCCAAAATAATGCAGGTACAACTTTAGAGTGTTGCTTTGGTCTGTTCTAGAAGTGCTAGCATATTTAAATAATACAAACTGCACTGGAAATGAGGATCTGGGGAGTAGAGCATTGTTGGGGGTGGGAAAGACTTTGGAGTAGAGGGTGCAAACAACGTCTGTAACACACACTACTTGCATTGCTGCTGAATGGCAGGTTTTTGCTTCTATAATACAAAACAAAACTATTCCATTTAATACCATTTCTGCTGGGTTTTCAAGCCTATTTTAGGGCTTCTTGCTTCCCCAGTTCTTGTGCATAGTCCAGTGATAGATTTGAATTCTGTAAATAAAAACCCCCCAACAAATGGCTTTTAAATGACTGCCCTCTTGCCAGAGAGCAAAATCCCTAATGAAGAAGTCCAAAAGACAGTTTCTGAGGCACGCTGCTTACTATTCAAAAGGAAGCTGGGGAGAGAGGATGTAAACAAGTGTATTCCCACCCTTCTCCAGGCAGAACATGCACAGTGTGTTCATTCCAGATTTCCCTCCTTCCCGTGGCCTGACCTTTATCATAATTCACATGACAATACAAAAGCCTAAGAGTTCTTCACAGTCTTGACTGCTTATGGAGCTTCCCAGAGAAGCTCATCTGTCACAGCGTAAGGCTCTCTAGCAGAGAGTACACTTCAAGCACCTGTACATTCTGCTACAATAAAAGTAAATTCCACTTTATTGCATATCGTAGTAAAAATCCTTCCGAGTGAAATCTTGGGCCCACTGAAATCAGACCTCTGCCCTCTTTCTCACTCGATGGGCAGCCTCTGCTCTGAGCTCCAGCTGCAGCAGAGTTGTCCCAGACATCTACAGCTCTGCAGCCTGCCCTTACAGCAACACTGGGAACCCAAAGGCTGATTGGTAGCAGGGCTAGCTAAGCTAAGCTAAACTCTACAGCTAGCTGGGTACCAGCTTTCCAGGGTGATGTCCTGGAGCAGACTGTGCAGTATGTGTACAGCTACCTCCACGGGCTGTGGAGACAGCCCTGCGTTCCCTCAGCAGCACTTGCTCTCCCACTGTGGCCTGAGTGATGGTGGTCATTCAGCCCACTAAGGCTCAAGTCACTCTTATCTTAAGGCTTTCAACCTACAAACACCGCACAGCAGGGAAAAAATTAGCATGTACTTGAAAATAGGGTAAAAGAATAGGAAGGAATTATAACTTGGAGAGTTCAGGGTATCAGAGCTAGGGATACTGAGCCTTTAGAAGATGAAAACAAGCTTGGTCAGGAGAGAAGGACCACGCAGATCACCCATGACAGGATGGGCTGCTCTCAGGTGAGATGGGCTACCTTTGCTGTGGTCCCACACTGCTCTCCTTCTCAACTTCTTCTGTTAAAAGGAACGCTCCTCTGTGCTCAGCTAGATCTTATACCCACCTCCATACCTCTTTCCTGTCCTCAATCCTGTTCCTCTTGCCCTCCTTGCATATTGAACTTTTGAGGGACATCCTCAACACCTAGGAAATCCAGCACCCAGCCCAGACTAATCTTACCTGGTTTCAGAGCCCTCTTTTTGGCTACTCAGCTGTGCCTAGCCATCCTTCCTACTCTACTCTGGGAGTATTTCCAGAACTACCTGCTCTTAGGAGAGCCATGTTTTTAAATAGCATTAGCTATTTTCACCTAATCAGGGCCTGCTCTACTTAAAAGCCTATTACACCTGCTGGTATTTAAAGTAACTTTAAAAAAGGAAACAAAGAACTAATACATGCTTCTGCCCATCTGTTCTCACCTCCACATGGACCATTTAGCATCTCTTTCTGACATAACAAGTAAGAAGTTATCTTGTTAAGACAGAAGACAAAAAGGAACTGGATCATACTTGGAGGGTCTCTCAAAGGGAAACATTTTTAACTCTGTAACAAAACTGGTTAGTCAGCAAAATTTGTGAGCAGCAGTTTACATTTCTGTAATAGTATTTTCCTAGGTCTGGATTCCATCTCTTCATATTTTTGTTCTGTTTGGTTTAGCTGATCCCAGTTACATAACTGTTCTCTTTAGTCAGTAAACTTAAAGGTCAATATAACATAATGTCAAAATCAGGATAATATCATGCGAAGGGGCAACATAACAAACTAATATGCTTTGAGCTGGTGAGCCTGTGTGATGTGACTGATTAGTTTCTCCCCACTTCCTATCTGTAATTGTCCTGTGACTTGCATCTCACTGATACAAGCCAGAAGAGAAGCATCTGTGCCACTGCTCAGAGTTAATGCTTTGAGATGCCATTAGATCCCAAGAAAGGAATGTTTTTCAGATTGCTGGAAACTGGGGAAACAGGGTACATAAAAAAATACAAGGGAAAAAACAAGGAACAATGGTTGTTAGGAAATTCAACAGTCAACAGGCATGGTCATGCTCTTTCAGCCCTCAAAAATGTATCTGAATGAAGTACTGGATCACTTCCAAACTAAAATAATAGTAACAAGGTACTACAACTATACACCTCCTATACGTTGTAGAGACCTCTTCCACTGCATATGTTCCAGGATGTCCAAGTGCAAAAAATATTTTGTTTCAAAAAATAAAAAAGCCAACTGTATATTTTCAAAGAAGTAGAACAGTGAAAAGTCAGTGAAGAAGCTCGCAAGTGGCACAAGAAACTCTCAAATCCTCTAGGTAAATGATACAATTTCAGAAAGAAAACTTGCAAACAATAATGCTCTGTATGAATTTAAGAAACTTCACCTGAAAGGAAAAGTATCAGGACAGGGGTAATTTCCCAGTTCTTCAAGAGTATCAATCCCATATCACTTGCATTTTCACACAGGAAAATATACAGTGGCTTATGAAAAGGAGATACCCTTTGTTTTAAGTAGCATGTTGCTACTTCTGCTGTTCGCTTCTAGTCATCTGCAAATGTAGTCTCAGTTCAGCTTAGTTTTGGCACATGCCTTTCAGACTTCTTAGAGTTCACTGGAATTTGTCTACGTGTTTAGAAGTTTTGCAGTATTAAGAAATAAAGCAGATTAGAGAGGCTGCATTTCTTTCTATGAGTTTTACAGTTCTAGAGGTATTAGTAACAACTCATTCATTTGCTGTCAAAATTTTAGAGATGGCCATGAGCAAACATGAGCACAGGAAGATGAGACTTAAAAGGTAGATGACGGACAGATCTTAGACAGAACTCTAAAGATAAACTCAATCACCATCACTGCTACTCACTTACTTTTTTTGGTAAAAATACCAGCACCATTTTTCCATGTGTAAAGCACCGTTCATCTTCCAGCATAGACACAACACTGTCACATTATACTTTCTAAATCATTGCTGTTAATCTAGTTTAACATCACACTTGCTGCCTTTCATGAACAGAAAAATTTGTCTGTGACTTTGTCCACAGGTCACATTCCAAAACCACTCAATTTTGCATGTATTAAGGACAAATTGACAGCAAATGAAATCCTATTTTGACCTCTTACATGAGGGGACAGAATTACGGCTATTCCATAATGGGGACCGAGTTTTGGTTGACTCTGATTTCCAAGTGCTTGACTTAAAGCTGAGACAGATCATCTGATGGTAGGCCTATTTTGTTACTTGTTTTGGTGTAAAATCTAATATTTGCTTAGGCTAATGATCTGAAAATCTATAATGCATTGTCTGCCTGTGAAATTTTTAATGAATCAGCCCCAGATCATAGCTCTTGTTTTTGTTTTCTCTTATCAGGTGAGAGATGGAGTCCATGGAGGGAGATGATGACAATAAGCTCTCTAGAACATACCAAGTTGGGTGATTCAGCACAGTGTCTCCACACACTGTAATTAAAAGGCAGGCAGACACACATTTTCAATAATGTAAAGGAAAGTGGTTTCTAATTGCTGGGTTTTTTCCAGTTGAAATACACTTGTTTAACCTATAGTGCAATCCATCCCTTCCTACCATTATGTGTCATCAGTGAATCTGAAGGTTTATTCAAACTCTGCTATACTCCCCGAACCATTTCATTCAGGGAAGCTTTAAAGCACATGTTAGCATTCTGCAGAATTGTCTCAGACCATCTATACAAAAATTTTCAATATCTTTACTGAAAATTCAGAAAGAATGGGCAAATCCATCTGAAATCAGGTCTAAGAGCATTTAATGATTACATATGAGAACCATGCTATCATCAATCCTATGTGGAGTATATGCATCTATTTACACCTCTCTGTGTAGGCGGAGTGGTTTCTTCTCACATACCCTTGCAATGATACATTTACATACAGAGCCTACTCACAGTTCATATCAACTCTGAAGCATTTGGCATCATGTTGCATTATATTTAATGTTAACACTTATGTTAAGGAAGGATATACAAGGAATACAGAACAGTAGTGTAAAAGCATTGCTTTCTTTCAGCTTCTCTCCCTTTCTAGCTAGCTGTCACCACATTATTCAACGCAACAAAACACTAATTTATATTAAATTTTAACTTTTTTTTTTCTATAGAGCATAATTAAGTCTTTTTTCTTCCTTGCTTTTATTTTGCTGATTCCCAATGATCGAGTTGCTGTTTAGTCCTGGGAAGATGTCATTAGTGTGTGAAGTTTTTTTTTTTTTCATTCACTAGTATTTGTACACATGAATACATTTAGGTTTGGACTTAATCTAGTGTTCCGGAGCCACACATTTCATGACCTTTGCAGAAGCAATTGTGCTGGCTAAATTAACTGAAGAACCCTTGTACTACTGCTGATTTCAGGGGATCTTGAATTTTCAGCCACTTTTCAGCAAAGGCCCAGGAAAGAGTTTCTAGATTGAGATTAGGACCAGAAATTAAATCAGAAAAGGGCAATCAGCACAAAGAGAAGTATATAATTTTAGTAATTTTTTTCCTCTCAAGTATAAAATAAACATCCCTTTTAAACAAAGAGATTCTTTCAGCCATAACTTAAAACATGTAGAATAACCATGCATAGTAAAAAAAGGAAAAGGGTGAAGAGTTACCCAAGGAAGAGGAGCGTTCAATACTGGCCTTTTGACCTGCATTGATAGTACTTAGGTACTAACAGAGGCTCCTACTTTTTGAATACTTTGTCTTAAAGATTACTTTACTGAGGAAACCATGATGGAGCTTAAAGTCTTAGTAAACATTATTCCATTATGAAATATTTTTCCCATGATCAATGTTGACTAAATAAAGCCTTGGGTTGTGAAGGAGCCTGCACAGAAGAAAATTTTACTGGAGCTTATTTTGTTCCTAACTAATGAGGGAGTAAGAGAGCTCATCTGTATGATGAGTCCACTTAGTGATGTTCAGGTCCAGACTTTTATTGAAAAAGCCCCAGGCTGTGGAGCTGTAACAGGTAGATTAGGTGAACAGACCTCTGCTTGGTTTCTGGTGCCTACTTAGTTTACAGTCAGCAATAAATGTTAAAGATCATCCTGGCAGGTCACACAAATAGCCTCAGGCCATATCTACAGTGGGCATTTGTTCTTTTTGCAGTCATTGGTAACCATCCCATGGACCTGCTGCACCAACGCTGTCCTCAGGCTCAACAGACAGGGCTGGAGCGTGAACAAAGGTAGCTTACGCTGGCTGCAGGCAGAAAGAGCAAATCACTGCTCGTATATAATGGGTCTGTCTGAGTCTATGTGCCTACAGACACAGAGGTAACTCCCCCATACAAACAGGGACAGAGACCTAAACTAGACATCTCTTCCTTTTGACATAGATTTACCTCCTGATTCACAATTTACCTGGCAATTCCTCTGCACACCTTTGAAACACTGAGAGTACCTAATTCTGAAAGCAGGCTTGGTCCTGCTCCTAATGAAATCATTAGAAATGCTGCCACTAACATTGATAGGTGCAGGACCGGGCCTGTAGCTCACATGCATCATGTTTCCTGAAATATTAGCTAGACCATGAGTTGCAGAATGCCACACAGCGTCCCTGCCAATCCCCGTCCCTCCAGGAGCTGTTTCTGTGAAAAAGAAATCACCCTGGCACTTCTGATCTGCTTTAGCTTACCAGTAGTTAAGGGACTTCACAGACTTTATTTGAATGAACTCTATAAGTAATTACCACTTCTTGCACTTGGAATTGAAAAAGTGACTTGGAAAGGATTTTGCTTTTGTTTTGAAATTATACTTGCCTTCTTCCTGGCTTCTTTAAGCACATCACAGTGAAAAAGCTGAAGTTTTTATTGTGTTTTTAGATCATGATATTTGACAGCTCTTGGCCTTCTTTCATGTACAGGGAAGAATCGCCTGACTGTTTCACAGAATGAGCATTAGCTCCCGCAATTTAACAGCTAAGGGCTCAACATACCCACCGACTTCTTTCCTCCAAACTACTACCAATATAAAATAGATGTGAACAAGGGCACCAAAAGGTGAGGAAGTAAAAAACCTGCCTCTTACCCTTTCCCTTCCTAAATGCATTTGAAAGCATATCTCCCTTAAACAGTCTTTTCTTCTACCCCATGTGAGCAAGTTAGGTGGAGTAAACATGTCTGTGCAGTGATAATACAAAGACAGCCATGTATCATTTCATCCCGAGGGAAGGAGCATCTGGTGCATCACAGATTTGTCAGGAATTAGGTTGAGAGTCACAGTACTATGTTTTTTAATCTTGTTTGAGTTAAAACTGTGTTTTGTAATCATTGTAATAGAAAGGCACCGCTGAGACACAGGGATTAGCCGTAGAGAAGAAAAACAATAGTACACACGGCTCTTTGATGTATTTCTATTTGAATTAGAAAGTGGCTCTTTAACAGCTCAGAGAGCTGAGTATAAAATCTCAGCTTAGCAATCACACTGTCCAGCACTTGAACTTCTTGCAAAGCATTGTCAAAGACAGACAGACGCAAACCCTGAGCAATTTAGAAGTGCACTAAAGGATTCAATATGTAATAAATCACAAGAAACATGGATCATATTGAGTGGCTACAGCTATCAGTAATGTCAAGCATGTGAGTAGAAAGGAGCATTTAGTAATGAAAATGAAATGTTTAATAGAAGACATTTAATGAAAGAATTCCTGTTCTTTAATTAGAGAGAGTGGAAGGGAATCAGGGCAAATACTACATATGACTTTAGACTTCCTTTTGTGTGATTTTTTTGAATCCTGGCTTATGAACACAGGCAGAATGATCATGGAGACCTTCCGTCTGTGGAACATAAACTGGGATTTATCACCCTAGAGGAACTGCCACTGTAGAAATGCCTGTTTCAACATTGCTAAAAGCTGAACATATTTGGCAGTGGAGTAAAGCATTAGGAGTTCTTTAAAACCCATCTTTTGATCCAAACTTGTATTGTAAATAACACAGCAGCAGCTGCAAAGGATTCTCAGTTTCCACCATTAACTTGGTAGGCACTTTTTCTTTCCATAAGTACATTTAAAATTTGCTGAGCTGATTCCACAAAGCTTATACACATCATTAAGAGCAAATAAAAGCAAAATATATGCTTTGCATTATTATTATTATTAGTTTAGTGGATCTGCTCCTACACATATTACACTAGCAAATCCTTCTTAAATAATAGAAGTTTTGCAAGAATTTGAGTTAGAGAATCAAGGCTAAGTGTACACTGAATGGTTCCTTTCTGCTGACAGTCAAGTTGCATTCCATCAGCATTCCATGGAAAAAAGGAAGTGTTTAATCTGGAGTTTTACAAGTCAAGTTTTAAGGACACAACATGGCCCAATCCTCTCCACTTTGTGCCACGTAAACTCTCAGAAATCAGATGGTCTGTCTGATAAAAGGGTTAATGAGGCTAATTTTGGAAAGCTGCTTTAGGCTGCATCAGAGAGAAAGATCCAGAAATTTAACTTAAGCAGAAAAACTAAGACTGTGCTCCCTGAGGTATGAGCCAGTGATCAGTTCAGCTGTGGCCAGTTCCATTTCCATCCATGCTTAGCCACACTGCTCTTTCTTCCAGTGCTAAGCAACTCAATACCTGGTTCCTGACTCAGCCTGCAAAGATATATAACCTAGATGAACTCTTTGCTATCTGCCAAGGGATTGCTCTTTCCTTCCAGCAGAGGCAAAGCCTTCACTTTTCCTTAGTAGCTTAGTGTTCAACTAAATAAGTAGAGTTCCTTTGCTCACAAGAAAGAATTAAACCCCACACCATTGCTTACTAGGAGAGGACACTCACCACCCAGTTGTAGATTGCAGTAGTGTGGGTGCATAGCAGACACCTCTCTCCTCATCAGTTTGATACTCCAGTGGGCCTGTATCCATTAAAGATCATTGAGTACAGTTACTTGCCAGTGTGAAGACATGAACTTAGTTCTTATTCCAAACATATGAAATAAACTCTTCTTGAAGCAAGGAGTAACAACTCAGGCTGTCTCCATTTTCTCAGGAACCCAGGCTATAGACCATACACTTGGAGAAGCTGACTCGACTGAACATGAGAAGGTAATTTTTTTTTTTTCACCTAAGCTGTCTTCCACCTTTTATTTTTCATGGTCAGACAATGACCAAGTTACTTCATGGTCCATTGAAACCTCTAGGAACTGACCATTTCAGACATTAAACTTACCCCCTCCCCTTTTCACAAGCCAAGAGTTTTGCTTATAACTCAAATCTTTTTAACTATCAGGAACATCAAATTACCTCATAAAGCATGAGGGTTTGGGTGGATCGCCTGCAGGAACTCTCCTGGCAAGGCTGAGTGCTTCCTATGCCCAGTAATGAGGACAGCCAGGTACAATAATATGCTGAAACCATACAGGAAATGTAATTGCAGCTAAGAAAGGTTTACTCTGCTCCTGGCAGTAATCAGAAGTGAACTAGATCCTTTTTTATTTCTGCAGAAATTCAAAGACTGCCTACACAGAGAGAATGCTGGGTCTCAGCAGAGAACTGATAGAAACTGAGAATCTAGAAAGATATGTAAGGAGGAATTTGATTTTCTTCTTTTCTGACACTCAGGGAACACAGTAATCAGCAAATATTTGGTATATTTAAGGCAGCAAATAACAAGATGTCTTCTTTTTCCTTTGTTCTGTCACAAAAACCTTGCCCTTCTTAAAATTTGCAACACACACATTATTCTAATTCTGGCTTCTATGACTTTACCCTGAACTCTCACTACTCAGTAAAGCCAACTTTCTCCTGTTACATGACAATTTTGTAGCACATGTACATTGCTAGCTGCATCCAGGGTAACATTAAGGTAGTTGGGGTGGATAGCTTGTTCATTAGTAGAAAAGGATTACATCTCTCTCTCTCTCTCTCTCTCTCTCTCTCTGTCTCTAAGCTGTTTCAGGTCCAGCCTGAGCATTTGAAAACTTACGTGGATCAAATGGGTGTCTAAAGTCTAGATCTCAATGAACAAGCTCCATGTAACTTTTTGTCAGGAGCAAAGGCTAGACATGGTGCATCACCTGTTCTGGTTGCCATCAGTGGACAGAGCTGAGGCACGTGTTAAAGTAGACTGGTGGATCCAGTCAGAGAAGCTAGTATTATTTTTCAAAAAAAGTTGTTGATAGACTGCCATTCAAGAGCACTATATGCAGCTGGACAGAAAAGTAAATGCAAGGAATATCCTATAACCTACTTAAACATGAGATACCAGAACACCTATCCCTTGACCTTTCTGATTCTTAGCTGGAGGTCGGAGAGGTCACCCTTCCCATTTCCCTTTCTTTCAAGGTGAAGTCAGTGAGGCTACACCAGTTTTCACCTGATGGGGATTTGGCTCACTGAATATGAGACTAATGGCTTCAGAAAACACTTCAGCCTTGGCAGCGATAGTAAATACTGTTTCATGTTAGCTATGTATACCTCACACACTTAGCTCTAACTTACTGTAAATAGAATGAAGAGTGCCTTGTTGCTGAATAATTTATTACACATTAAATATGGCCCAAGGCAATAGAGTTTTCAAGTTCCACAAAGGCCTTATATATTTCCTGCTGTTATAATTATGTAAAGGAAATACTGACAGTCTGAATTATGAAATATAGATTATCCATTCAGTAACAGTTCAAAGATATATTGTGTGTGAGGGTAGTAAGCAAAGACAGGGGATTTCAAACATTATGTGTACTCTTTTGGTAGGTACAGTATCTGTTTAAATGCCTCCTTGCTGCATACCAAAGTTGCAGAAGATGAAGAGACCTTCAGTTACTCCAGCAAATGGGCATGGGTGACACTACTGACTCATTTCCCCTTTAGAGCCATATTTTTTTCTCTTTTCTTTGTTTCCTACTCTCACTTTATCCTTCTTTTCATGTTTAATGAGACATAAAAATACCTTTACTTCACTGAGCATCTTTCATCCAAGCAGCTCAAAGAATACCACATTAAGGCTCACAAGACCTCTGTGAGGAAGGCAAGAGGTACCCAGAGATTTTCTCCGCCTACCATAAGGTGTATGTATCTCTGAAGTGGAGGGTAGTAACTCTTCTGAGAAGCAATATAACTCAAAATTACTCTTCGACAGCACATTACATTGACCTAGTCCTGCAAGGCACTGCAAAACAGATCCTCAGTCAAGAAAAATACTCATTACTTGTACTTAAATTAGATGTGTAGATTTGTTGGAGCTACTCACTCTTAAAATGTCAGATGATTAAAAGTTTCACTTTACACCTCAAAGAACCAAACATTTTAGGAAATTAGGATCAATGGATTCTGAAGTCTCAGTGAGACCTGAAGAAAATACCAGTTGACATGGATAGATTTTCAGCTATGGACAAATTTTAAGAAGGATATTTTGCAATTCTGCAATGATTTCCATCAGAGTTCAAGATGCATTATAAAATTTATGAAGCACATTATCTCTGTTTTACAAATGAGGAAGCTATGCACAAAGAGATGATGTGATTTCCAAAGGTTGACAGCAAACTAGCATGGTAGAAACAGGAACGCCCTGCTGGCTTCCTGGCCCCAAATGTTCACATTGGGTTGTATTTCCTCTCATACACTTTTTTAGAGAGACTTATATGCTGACTCTTGAATCTAGGCAAAGATAACCATTGATTTTAATGATGGAAACTCTGATCTGGGATATTTTTTTTTTAAAGCTGTCAAGCAGGGGACAAGGATATTTTGAAAATTATAAACATGTAGATTCAAACATATTTTTCTCTTGATTATTCAGGAGTGATTTTGTGTGTGTGTGTTTATGTTTCTTTGCTTTTTAAAACAGATGTTTAATGGAAGCCTTTCAGAAAACCTACACCTTTGGTAGGAAGTTTGCTAACATTTCCAGATCCTCCCAAAACATTCCTGGCCAAATGAAATTATGAAACTTTCCTATGATACTTTTGAGTGATGTATCATGATATCTATGGAGATGATGCATCATAAAATTGTTGTATTTCACAGGATGGAAAAAGAAATGATTTGACAATCAATGACATGCTGTCATTTTAACACAAAAACTGCTTGTGCTGAGTGACATTCACTATCTGAATGCTGGATCAAACGCACTTTGTTCTATATATGACATATATATACCTTTAGTCATGCAGTCATGGGACTTTACCCTCTCTATAACAGTGTTTGAAAGGAAAACAGGCTGAGAAAGCAATTCCAGCTGTTATAATGCAGGTAGGTTGGATTAAGTTTAACTGAATCAGAAGTGCACTGCAGTCACTGGGAGGGGAGAGTGAGAGAAGGCATTCTTGGCACCTGTGAAAAATAGCAAAACAAGTGTGATTTGACTAAATGGCAGATTTAGGGAAGGGGGCTTGATTTGCCCATACAGCCCCTCTGCTTTTCCTTGTACTTAAGCATTATGATTGAGTATTTAATTATATTGATCATGTACTATTTTTTTTTTTTTAATTCTGCAGAATCACTGCCTCATTTAGTGGGTGGTACTCAGTAAACAAGGCAGCTGCTCAATATTCCTTTTTATCCACTTTATTCACTGTGTGTGGTCTCATGCCTTATTTAGTTCACAGAATCCCAAATCGGCCCTGGGTCTGGAATTATTCACCAAATAGTATGTGATTATGCGATTAAAGACTGTATCAAAACACACAAAAGGGTAGAATTAGGAATGCATACAGTTTAATTTAACTTAGTTGAATTCCCTACATTTTGAGTGCTTGATTTTTCTACCTTAATAATCTTCTTTCAGTAGTTTTGTTTTTATTTTTGCTAACCTTCTGAGGAAAAGCCTGCGGTGGACCTTTGTAAGCCTCAGTTACTAGAACTGCAAAGTTGTGGCCTAAATTGTGAATGGTTTGCTGTGTGGAGCTAAAAAGCCTTAATTCTCAGCGTATCCCCAGAAAAGCCTCAGGACTTTCTCTGCTGGGTCATTGCCTGATGCAGTAGTATCATTCTTTCCTATGCCATTCTCCTAGCAGAGCCTCCTGAGAAACAACCTCACCTTTGCTGGAAGAGTAAAAAGGTTTATTGTACATCCTACCTAATATAACACTGTGACTTACACAAGGAAACCCACAAGGGTCTGGAGAGAGATGACGCATCCCGTTCAACAACCCCTGGCCAGATGAGGATACCTCAGGTACGATGGCATCCCTGATCACAAACTGCAGACTGTACTTGTGGGTTTCCAGGGACATCCCTTCTTCCTTGTTCGGCAAACAAAGGGTATAAGCTGGACCTCTATAATATTACAGATAAAAGACCTGTCCTGTCACCTACTTCATTTCCCCCGTGGTTTTCACACGTTTTTGCCTTATTCCCATATATAAGGGGTCTCACTGTTAGCAAGGCTGTTTTTTCATGCTGCTCCCTCCCCCCCCCCCCCCCTTTATTTAATCCAAGTCTAATTATACCCAAGTATGTCTAATTATATCCCCTAATAGCAGGCTAAATAATTTCCAACCCTTCTTGGCTTTTACCCTGTTCAAATATTTAAAACCAGGGCCAGAATCTCATTTCTACTGGGCTATGTCAGAGAGTAAAATTTAGCTTAGACCAATGGAACTGCAAGTTCACAGTAGTGGCAACGTGGTGTAAGAAAAGGGCAGTGTCTCATACTCCAGGATAATCCTAAAATACAATCACTTCAGTAATTTGGGCCTAAATTGATTCAGTTTGGCAATTTTCCATAACCCAAATTTCTGAGGCTTTGTGGGGTCTGGGAGAGATGAGGTGGAAGGGAGCAGGAGGATTAACTCATCAAAGGGTAAACTGATTATTTTGAATTTCAAGTGCAGAGGCTTTGGTAAATGAATGCACAGAGGGCTCCAAGTGCACAATTAGAAGCACTGGGTTGTGGGCATTACAAAGGTCTACCTGTTAATTCATTATTTTCACATATGTAATATGAATTGTTAAACCACAATTACTCTCACACTAGGGTATAGCTGGAAATGTCACCCTTGTTCTTGCTTTACATGACCTGGTGCAAGACACAGATGAACATTCATCTAACTTGTGTAAAGTAGCCTGTGTGCTAGCTGCTGCTCACATTTTTTTTTTTCCTCTTTATGCTGGCTGTCTTCCTAAACATATGGTAAAATTCAGTGTCCTCCACTTACCACCACTGCCTCCTCTTTCTCCTGTTCCACCTCAAGCTACGAATAAAGAAAGGCAGCTGGATTTTCTGCCACTTTACGTATTTAACAACTATGTAAATTCACTCCAAACCCACCCACTCGAGACCACACCTTGCCAGTGGCCTGGACTTTTTCCCACAGAAGGAAACCTAAGTAATCCCATTGACCAGTATCCAATATCAAATATCCCATACCAAAACTGAAAAGATAAACTAATATTAAAGGAGCCTTTCTGTTGAATAGGAGCTGAAGTCCTTGTTTTGAGGTAAACACAGCAGAACATCTGAAGTTCTTGTTTCCTACCATTGCAGGGGACGTTTAACCATAAATTTAATAGGAAATTACATCTTTGGAATAGGATGTTGAGGAAAAAAATATATTAAAATAATTTTAGTCAATATTCAAAGATTTCTAGATGTATCATAGGAGTTCCTTTGGAGGTTTAATAAAGATTGGTCTTCAAGCATGAATATAACAGACTTGTTGAACAATATAGTATGAAAGTATATGAAAAATACAGTATTTTCACTTTTGTCTTTGACTCAGACTGAAATGCCTGAGAATATACAGGTAAATTAGTACACTTGTAAGTTTAATTTTCAAACTCTCTTTAAAAGCTGTGAACTTTGTAGCTTTCCTTTTTTAAGTACTTTTGTAACAGGGATTTGTAAGAGGAATATCAAACCTGAGCCTGCAGATTGGGTCTAGTCTGCCAAACCTATTCACCAGGTACGTCCCATTCCCTGATGGTCCCTTTCTAATCAGCCCCTTAGAGGCAGGCCTTTAATAAACACAAAGGTGTCATCTCCAGCTGAACAAGTCTCTGAAATGCAAATGCAGGAAAAAGGGCAAAATGTCACAATATGTTTCTTCGGCCCTTTTGCTCTTGGCCTAGATCGATCGCCGGTGTGACCCAGTGCTACCATTTTTATTATCTTAATTTGATTATCTGACAAATTCATTTCCAGTCTCCAGAGGAAGGCATGTGGATTACACTGACCAGAAGGGTGGACACCCAACTGTTCTGAACCACTAATACAGTCAAAACTCACTGAGATTTTCTCTCAACTGCATTTCAAATGGGGGATGGGGAAGAAGGAGGAACTGAATTACTTTATTATTATTATTAATAATATTACTATATTAATGTCTTCTTTATAGATATATTTTGTTCCTAAATTACTGCAGATTTGGAGTGGACTGCTCTTTCACAGAGAATTCCACAGATAACTTCCTATTTTTCAAATTAGCTGTTCAAAACTCTCTGTCTTCCAGGGGAATGATGTTGCAGAGCTGACACTAGCAAACATTATACTTCAAAAAGGCTTTTTTCTTCATCCCCTATCTCCAATCTCTGAAAACTCTCACCTTTGGAAAAACACAATGTATTGAGTCTGTGTGGCAAGGGGGGGCTACAAGGGCGGCTTCTGTAAGAAGCTGCTAGAAGTTCCCCCATGTCTGACAGTCAGTGCCAGATGGCTCCAAGACGGACCTGCCGCCAGCCAAGGCCAAGCCCATCAGCGACACTGGTAGTGCCTCTGGGAGAACAGATTTAAGAAGGAAGGATAAAAAAAACTTAGGCAACTGCAGCCAGAGAGAGGAGTGAGAACATGTAAGAGAAACAGCCCTACAGACCCCCCCAGGTCAGTGAAGAAGAAGGAGGAGGAGGAAGAGGTGCTCCAGGCACTGGAGCAGAGATTCCCCTGCAGCCCGTGGGGAAGACCCTGGTGAGGCAGGCTGTCCCCCTGCAGCCCAGGGAGGTCCACGGGGGAGCAGGGGGATGCCCAAAGGAGGCTGTGACCCCATGGGAAGCCCACACTGGAGCAGGCTTCTGGCAGGATCTGTGGCCCCGTGGAGAGAGGAGCCCACGCTGGAGCAGATTTGCTGGCAGGACTGGTGACCCCGCGGGGGACCACGCTGGAGCAGTCTGTGCCTGAAGGACTGCAGCCCGGGGAAGGGACCCATGTTGGAGAAGTTCATGGAGGATTGTCTCTCATAAAAAGGACCCCATACTGGAGCAGGAGAAGAGTGTGAGGAGGAAGGAGTGGCATAGACGTGTGATGAGCCGACAGCAACCCCCATTCCAGGTCCCCCTGTGCCTCTGAATGGGGAGGAGGTAGAGAATTTAGGAGTGAAGTTGAGCCCAGGAAGAAGTGTAGAGTGGGGAAAAGGTATTTTAAGTTTTGGGTTTACTTCTCATTACCCTACTCTGACTTTTGATTAGTAATAAATTAAATTAATTTCCCCAAGTCAAATCTGTTTTGCCCATGATGGTAATTGCTGAGTGATCTCTCCCTGTCCTTATCTCGACCCACGAGCCTTTTGTTATATTTTCTCTTCCCTGTCCAGCTGAGGAAGGCGAGGGATAGAGCAGCTTTGGTGGGCACCTGGCATCCAGACAAGGTCAACCCACACCCAAATATGTAAATATATAGAAATACATAACAGTGACATCTTAATATCATGGAATTTGCCACATGAGGGAAAAAAAATCTAATGCGTTTTTAAAAATCAGTTGCATTTACTTTGAGACTACAAAGTTTACTACACTCCCATCCTAAGCGTATTGCTTTTTCTATATGTCACCACAATGCAAAGCCCAGGGTATGTGGGCACACTGCCAGTCCTAACTTGGTTAAATGTCTTTTATGTTAACCTCATCTCTGATTTGCAAATGTTGTAAGGATTGTTTTTGGAATACTTGTTATTTGTTTGCATTTGTGTTTAACTGTGTATATTGAACCTTTATCTAGCATCATGGAGATCTTATCTAGGAATTTCTATAGAATCCCACGATGCTCTTTCACTACTTAACATGCACCTAACGTACACTTTTCAAGCACAAAGTCTGGACCAGTTCTTTGCTTGAAGGTTTGCTCATGGTTCTACAGTAATTCCAAACTCTGCAAAGGCTAAAACAGACACTTTAGTCTTTGAATGAAACCTCTGCAGTTCTGCAGACTAAGTTAGTGACAGCTGATGAACTCCTGATATAACCAGTAGGTTTACATATGGATCATAAAAAATCTTCCAACAACAGAGTACAGTGTTCCAAAACTTTGGACCCTGCATTAACTTTGCACTATTTTATTTTCCAAAAAACTTCTTGCATTCATTCTGCTCAGAATTTTTATGGTTGGCATGGTAACTGCCTAAAAATGTGCTAGAGGCATTACAGCTCTAAGCTTTTCTTGTAGCCTATGATGCTTAATCAAAAAGTTTGCAATACATCCCAGTACTGTAAGTGGTAAAGCTAAAAATATTGCTCTCTTCAGAGCATAAACAACTGCAACATGCTTTCAAAAAGAGTTTGTGCTTACAATGAAATGGAAAAAACACCAACACTTACCCCTTTATCCATTTCTGCACTTTAGCAGTGTGCAGCAATCCTGGAAGTCTTGAATGCCTGGAATTGAGTAAATTTTTCCTTTACAGCACTATATACTTTTAAGATTGAGGTGAGTATGTAGGTTGAAAGAGTTTGCTTGCTTTAATATGTGACAAAGATGCTATTTAAAGCTATGATACTGCAAATGCATACACATGGAGGGATTTGCATAAAAATGAATAGTAGCACTGAACTCATGGGGATGACTTACAATAGCAGTAACCTCTATGTTCAGCTGGCTACAGAATTTGGGCCTCGCCCTTATAAATCATACAGGTGGCCAAATATTTTCTTAACAAATTACTGGTATTGTAAATATTCAATATTGGAAAACACAGATGCAGACTTAAAGAGGGAAGATGGGCACTGTGAAACTGTCACAACACCTGATGCAGAAACATATAATGCCAACAAAGGGCTTAACTGCACATAGCTATCCTCCACATAAATCCACACCTGTCTAAAGGATGGTACTGAAACTAGGGCTATCATTAAAAAAAAAATTGTATGAACATGGAGCATGAGACTCCCTGTATTAATAACATGCACAAAGTGGTTCTACCTTTTGCTCTAAAACACAAAGCAAACATCTCCTCATAGGGGCAAATTTGAGTGCACCCTCAGCAAGTTTGCTGACAACATCAAGCTGTGTGGTGCGGTCAACACACTGGAGGGAAGGGATGCCGTCCAGAGGGACCTTGACAGCCTTCAGAGGTGGGCCCTGCAAACCTCATGAGGTTCAACAAGGCCAAGTGCAAGGTCCTGCACACGGGTCAGGGCAATCCCAAGCACAGATACAGGCTGGGTGATGAGTGGATTGAGAGCAGCCCTGCGGAGAAGGACTTGGGGGTGTTGGTTGGTGAGAAACTCAACACGACCCAGCAATGTGCGCTCGCAGCCCAGAAAGCCACTTGCATCCTGGGCTGCATCAAAAGCAGCATGGCCAGCAGGTCGAGGGAGGGGATTCTGCCCCTCTGTTCCACTCTCATGAAACCCCACCTGGAGCATTCAGCTTGGGGGTCCCCAGCATAAGGACACAGACCTGTGGGATCGGGTCCAGAGGAGGGCCATGAAGATGGTCAGAGGGCTGGAGCACATGCCTTTAAACTGAGAGAAGATAGATTTAGATTAGATGTAAGGAAGAAGTTCTTCCCTGTGAGGGTGGTGAGGCACTGGAACAGGTTGCCCAGAGAGGCTGTGGATGCCCCATCCCTGGAAGTGTTCAAGGCCAGGTTGGATGGGGCTTTGAGCAACCTGGTCTAGTGGAAGGTGTCCCTGCCCACGGCAGGGGGGTTGGAACTAGATGATCTTTAAGGACCCTTTCAACCCAAACCATTCTATGATTCTATGATTCTATGAAATGACAGCCCTCACATGGCTTGTTTATGCCTGTAATGTGGGTGAGAATTTTACCTATGGGAATACATTCCTTTTCGGTACTATTAAATATGGGTCTGTAAAACCAGGGATCACTCCATAATTTCTTTCTAGAAGATTGTAATAGTCCACATTTATGCACCCTGAATTGGCAGGCATGCACTCAGTGTGAGGCCAGATGAACCCTGCTACTTAAGCAAAAGTGCTTTTAGAAAGTGTGTGCCTGGTTTCTAGGGCTATGGCCCAGCCGTGCATTCCCGAGGACACAGCAAAAGCGATACAGCTATTTACAAGGTGTTTTATCTCTCCTAAGACACTGGTCTTTCTGTTCTTTCTTCTGTTTCTGAAGATTTTCAAACGGGGATATTATGTCTATTCCTCTGTAAGAGGCATGACTAGCAGTGCATTGGTGACAGCAGTAGTAATGGTGGTGATAGCAACCGATCTGGACTCTGAAATAGTTGCTTAGATTTGCTGGAAAATCCTACGCTGTAAAGCCTTACAGTCTTAATATCTGGCAGTTTCAATGTTTGGATGGGAGTCAGAGGTGCTCAGAGCTTCTGAGGGTCAGGTTTCTCAGTGAGGTGTCATGTATGACTTGGGTAATCTGTATTTGAACACCTTGCTTTGAAAGGTTTGGCCTCATCACTTACTGTTGTACTCTAATGAAAATAAGAAAGGCTTTTTGACTGTCATGTACAGCTCTATTGAGGGTATGTGTAAGCCTGTAAATTTTTTTTCTGGTCTCAAGAGACGAACAATTTAACTCCAACAGGGGAAGGTAATTTTTATGATCCCAACTTTCTGGATGCAGTTAGTTTCCTTCTCTGTACATCACCAACTTCTTGCAATACCTTTGATAAGACAGAGACAGAAAAAGAGCCAGATCCACAAGAGTAAATAAGTTCCATCTTCCACAAGATGAAGTAAAGATACGTACATGAGAGTGATGGTCTTGTAGAATATAAACAAAGAAGAACTCAAAACCTCCAGTGTGTTTAATATGTTTACTTTTGTTAAGGAAACACCGTGTGCTTGTTTGCAAGAGAAACCTTCATTCAAACATACAAGGGGTAATGATCTTACCGATGTGAGTAGAGTCTGTTTATATAGGATTGTAAGAATAGGCTCTTAAACAGCATCTTTTTCAATTTTTTAAAACTCTAAGTTTCTTTTAAGAACAACTTTAAGGTATTACATTTTCACAAGAAGGCATAATTCTGCTCTCCATTAAAACTATAAAGCTGCTGAAAAAAATTATTATTTCATAACCTTTTTTACTTTTTAATCTAGTTTTCTAAGGAATAGGGGCCAACATAACTACAATGCACTTACCTGTCCATCAGTTTCACTATCATTCTGTCTGCCTGTCTCCACAAATAGGTTTTGGACCTCTTGAAAAATTTCAGAGAAATAGAAATTTCAAAGGTATCGTATCGCTAAAAGTGTTTTGAAAATTTGGAACTGTGTAGGACAGAGATATGATGTTAGCTGTCCCCAGTGGTAGTAAGGATGCAATGTGAGCTCACTCCTGATTATATGTCACAGCATCCACACAACAAAACAGAAGTGTCGCAACCATTACAAAAAAATCACTGTGAGTGTGTGCCTTAGTCAATGTTGGAGAATCTATTTATTAGTTATAGTGTCCCACTGGTGTGGTTTCACTGAGTTGTAGCAAGAGCTGAACTGGTCCTCCAATTTTAGTGGAACTCAATTAAAAGTTTTACCTCTGTTTCCTGTTTATTGCCAGAAAATATTCCACAATTTTGTAAAGATGTTAATTTTAAGTCTATTTTGATTGTCTACAACTTTGTCTATGATACACTTCTGTCCCACGAGCGTGATGGACATTGTTTGAAGGATTTGAGGTTCTCTTGCAACTGCATGTGCTAGCAAAACCTCAATTTTTTCAATACTCAGGTAGGCTGTCACCCACCCCTAAGGGGACATAGGCACCACTCCAGCTTTGAGCTCCATCCAGGTGAAGGGTATGGCTGAACTGAGACTTCAGTTGATGGTTCTGTGATCACCATGGCTTGTAACACCATTCAGTGGAAACTATAAAAAAGGCACTTAAAACATCCTTTACAAATAGGTCTTCTAAAATCCAAGGGAGTATCCAAGGGAGATATTTGCATGATGTTGGGTTTCTGCTCCTACTGGGAGAGACAACGTTTCATTTGGAGAGAAGCAGGGACCAGATGGGAGTTGTGTTTTTCCAGATCTTGTCCAATTCACTTCAAAACCCTGAGTATACAGTGAGGTACTGCTGACTCTTAAGATGAAGGAAGTCTCGTCTTAATTACTGGTCAAATTTTACCAGGAAGCTATTAAAATAATTTCAAGCCAATACTAGAAATATTAAATGTTACAGAAAATTAAGGACAAACCTAGAAGAAGTGGGAACTTCTTCTTAGGCCTTATAGTGTTTGTAGATATTTAGCATTCCTCACTCTGTGCAGCTACTATTTCATGAAAATGAGACAGGCTTTGCAGCTGAATTGCTCTTTAAGCAGAGGAAGTTCCCAGTAGCTGCATGTCTAACACAGAGGTTGAATTCAAGGTGGTGGCTCCTCTGATTCAAATGAAAGAAGATGGTGGCTCCCATGACAAGAAGAAAGGCAGTGATCCCTTCTTCTCCGGGACTCTGACTCACCAACCCAGTCCTGAATAATGATAGTCTTGGGATGGCAACACTTTAAAACCACTGCCTTTCATTTACATACACTTAAAATACACCTAAATTAAAACAGAACCCCCCCAGGATTTTCTAAAGATTTAACTATCATGCTTGTGAATACATATTTTCCATTTCAAATATAATTTGATATATGTAATACGTGGGATAATTTTTCAAGGAGATTGCAGGGGTTATTTTAACTTTTTCCATACTTTGCAACTCAATTTATTTGGCTTCTTCAAGGGTTAAGACTTTCAGGGGCATGACTTTCTGTGAAATGCTACCTGTGCCGCATTAGCCAGGAAAGCCTCTGTCCTTCGATGGGTCTGATTCCTGCAAGACAATCCACTATACAAACAGTCCCAGACCCTGCAGACACGTAACCAGGTCTACTCTTAACAACATCAACGTGAAGTTACATATGTGAGTAAAATATGTGGATATGGGCCAGGGTAACGTCAAGGGACATTTGCCAGATCCTAATTGAGCAATAAGACAGGGTGTAGACTCTGATCCCATGCTTTGGTATGTTGCTAGGCAAAGGGCAACAGCTCTGCACTATCACTCAACAAGGTGTGCTGTCATTGCACAATAACTCCGTACTGTGTGCTGGGATGATTATAGAGTGCTATTTTCAGTGTATAGAAGATATTTTATTTATGTATATTTTATTCTGCTGACATGCAGAGGAAATAGCTGCTTGGTGAATGTCACATTATAGTAAGTGCATAGTCTATTTTTAGCTAGACAATAATGTGAAAGGTACTGTTGTTTATAGGCCACTGTAGGTGTGCATGGTCTTACATACAAAGGCTGGATGGAAGGCTTAAAAAAACCAGTGCCTTGTTTCTGCAATGAGTCCTGGGCATGTGGAATCCTACCTATGTGTGACACTGTGGAGAGGACTTCAGCGCCTTGCTACCTCCAACACTAAAAGTATACCTATAGCAAAAAATTCCCAATGCATTTTGTGCGGATATCCAGGATATCTAAAAAGATAGCTCTGCTCCTTGGAAAACAATTTCTCATAGGAAGTAGCATGAAATTGTTTTCAGCTTCACAGTTATCTTGTTTATTTTGCTAATCCTCACAAAGATTAATAAAGGAATGATGAGACAACAGCAAACTGTAAGCACAGGAAGCGACTATTGCCTAAAGCATCTGGATATGATTATGTAAACACGATGTAATAAGAAAGCTGAGAGATTTAAATTTCGAAATCTCTTTTATTCCCTCCTGAAAAAACCACTCTCTCAGAACATTTACCTTATTCCCCAAGTATCCTAAGTAGTTAAAGCACTGCAATTTTCACTGCAAGTTCCTTGTTACTATTGATCAATCTGCCTTAGATTTGATCTTTCATTCAAAATTTTCCCGGCATGTATTCTGGTATCTGACCCTTTAATTTGAGAGAGAGAGGCAATTATAAGTTGAAGGGGATGTTGTGTATCTAACTGCTATAGGTACTATTTTCCTCCTACCTGCTGGTAAATACAATCAATATTTTGAAGATTTATTACATGGTATGGTTTCTTTTTTTCTGTCACTAAAACAGTGACCTCTTCTTTAAGAGCAAGAAGCTGAATATTATTCAGAGTGAGCCAGGCTACTCACCCCAGCCGACAACTGTGCTACGCACTAAAATTCCCAAGAGATAAAACTTTTAAGAATACTGTTCTATCATATATAAATATTAGTAATTTTAATATTCATCCTACTAGTTTTTAGTTTTTTCCTCCCTCAGCAATTCCATTTGGTACAGAGCGCTAGCTGTACAGATTAATTTTTTTAGCCTTTTTGTTCAAAGCAAGGACTCCAGTTTTATTGACAAATCACCTTAAATCTGTATAAAATATATATTAAACTAATTTTGACTTCTTTGTGGTTCTCTCTCCATGGATAATCATTACAGAGCTTGTCTGCATAAGGCTCCTGCGAAATTCTGTGATACTACTATCTGGCAACTGATGCAGAGACACCTGATAATGTCTAAATTTGATCCTTTTCTCCAATCAAGTGATTCAGGTAAACAGAGGCAATAGGAAGTGTTTTGCACCTCCTAAAGCTGACCCACAAAACGCAACACGCTGAAGGAGGCTGTCCAGAGCGAGTCAAAAGGAATCCTCACCCATCCTCACCCTGCGGCATGTAGTCCCTGGAGCTAGGGGTATATCAGGGAAGTGCGCGTAATTGAGCAAGCCTTACATCTTTCAGGCTTTACCTGAGACAAGTTCTTAGACAGCCAAAGAAATGGTGCTATTCACTATGGTTTCTATAGCAATCTACTGGGCTTGGGTGCACACTTGGGAAGGGGGGACCGGCATTCAGTCTGAACACATGCAGACCCAAAGGTTCCGTAGGTCAGGACAGTGCCATGCCCAGGTCATACACAGCACATGCTCATCCTCGACCTTCTCTTGAAGCCGAGCCACTGGGAAACCCCAAACTGATATTGAGAAAGATGCAAAGGGAGACCAATGGCTCAGTAAATTGGATACTTTATTAAAGCAAGAGAAATATGCACCTATTCTGTCATTTTATGCCCATCTAATAACGTAGAATGGCTGGAGACTCCAGAAGGGAGAAGGAGCTGGACTGGTTCCTGTTTGGCACTTCTGCAGCATCCCCTGTAATGCATAGAAAATCCTGCTTAGACTCAGTAGCTCTTGGCAGAACATGGTCATTGCAGAGGCCTCTTCCATGAACTTGGGTCACATCTCTACTAAGCATATGCAAAAGGAGAATATTTTGGTGGTAGGAGGCTAATGACTTGGCCAGGTAGGTTTGTTTCCTCGGGCCACAAAAAACATTTCTCTGGTGGTAGGACAAAAAAAAACCCCTCTCTTTTCCTCTAGCTTTTGCTGCTTAAGCACAGGGCTGAAAGAGCCTACCAATGACATATGTGAGGCCAAACATAGACTCCATTGTCCCTTTTTTTTTTCCTCAAATGCCATTTTAGCTGAAATTTTCCAAAAGGAAACACATAAAAAGAGGTTGAGACAGATGTCTGGCAGGGGTATTTTCAATTCAGTTGGTTGGAGTCTGATAAAGTTATAAACAACAAAAAACAACATTCCTCTTGACTAACACAGTTAGTCAACCTTAACAACAGACAGTCAACTAACTTTGCTCATAATCGTAATAAGGAACTACTGAATGCCAGACTATTACAATTTTGCCCATAATATTAAGTTATAATAGATAATTACAGGTATCAAGATGGGCAGCTGTTTCTCTGAATTAATATTGTCCTTTCATTTTTTTTCATTTAGATAAGACACCAAAAATATTAAAAATGAGTAGTCATTCATTATATAAAGCAGCAGCTGAGCGGTAGGTGGAGGAATAGTTGTTTGTTCCTACTCCTAAGCAAACACACATACAGTTTAATTTTTTAAATTCATTTTATTTTGATGGCAAAAAAGTGATCTCTAATGACACAGAGTTTTGACTTCTTTGCAGTTTTTCCTGTTTAATCTCTGAAAGCTGATGTAGCTCATTCCAATTGCCCACAGCATCAGCTTTATTCTCTTGAAAGAACTTGCTCTCTTTTTAGTTTTCCCTTAATGTTTTGAGCCCTTACCAGAAATGGTAATCTTCTTAAGGTGTTGGCAGGAGCCATAATATTCACCAAAAACAAAGCTCGTGTCTAACCAAGTATCCCATTATCAGGACCACCCAAGAGATCCAGATTTGTCACACAGTATATTCCTTTACATGATTTTCTAGGACTAGCAAAGAAAAAGAATTTGGGGTGTTGATTAGTCAGGTTAGGAAAAGGTTATGAAGATCGCCCTACTTAAATAACACAGTCTTTTAGCTGTTTTGGAGCAAATACATTCAGGTCTGTCTGTTTATTATTACAGCCAGTCCATTTATCAGGGTTATCTGATTGCACGCAGCCATCCTGGTGCTCAGTCCCACACCTTGCACTGAGGAACTTCCTTTGCCCAAACTCCCCTCTCTCTGCGTGCTGGCCCTGGGTCCTGTGCCAGATGGAAACCCCACAGGAGCTGCGAGGTGCTACTGCACCTCTTGGTTATAAACCTTCCTCCTGACCACAGCTTTGCCAGCGGAAGCCATGATTACTGCGACACGTTTCCCGGACTAAGCCACAGAGGTGCGTAGCTGTTAACCCATGACGGGATGGGGAGGGCAGAGCATTCCCAAGGAACTGGTCTGAGGATGCCTGGTCTGTCCTGCATGCAGTAAGAGCCCAAAAATCAGTTACGAGCACCAGTTTCACTGTTTATTTCTCTTTTTTTAGGGAAGTGAGAGCCCAGAATGGGGATGGCTCTGGAAACTCTGAAGTATTTTGATTGTTTCAGCACAGGTTGGGAGTTGCCGCTGTAGCACCTATTGAAAAAACAGTGGTTTGCATCACAAGACCAGGATGAGACATAGTGATACTTGAGCTAAGTCACCGCCGCTTCCCAGCACAGTTCAAGGTGATGACTAGTCCCAGAGCAGCTGGCATCCCGCTGTAGGAAAGATCACTTCTTTCACTGTCTCGTACAGTAGTGATTATAATCTGCCAGATCAATCTTTCCTTTCCTGGAGCTGAAATCTCTGTGACTGACAGAAGATCATATTTGGAGGCTCCACAGTTCTGAAATTGGCTTATTCTGGAAATCTGCCAGTGTCACAGCCTGGCAAAGGAGAGGGATCAGCATTACACTTGGCTATTCAGTCTTGCAAACTGTTGCATCACCGCTGCAGGATGTTACAAGCTTTTGAGTTTAAAGGACAGCTCTTTACTTTAGGTTCATTTCCATTAATTTCCACATACCTAAAACCTGGAAAAAAGATACACTTCTCAAGTCCATTGCACTTTGAAAACATAAAGTTTCTCTGTTCAGTATTCCTTTGTCCATCTTAGCTGAGGAAACCAGGAAAACAAGTAACGTGAAATGCCTGTAAGTAGCAGACCGGGGACCCACATCGAAAGATTAGATGACAACAGTTATTCATTCATGCTTCGTGAGACAGAAATAAAATGACTTTATGTTCATTTCCTCCCCACACCTCCACCCTTTTCTAAGGTTAACAGAAAGGATTCCTGTAGTACACAAGTTATTTTAAGATCTTGAACAACTTACAGATCTAACATCTTTTTCCATGTGTATAAATAACCCCACCTGTTGCAGTATCGTATATATGTGATCATTAAAATAGATGCAAGTAAAAAATAGTAGTATACTACATTTCAATCTAAAAATTATTCTAGGAACAAAGCACAGACATGAGACACAGGTTTTTCCTATTTCAAAATTATAAAGGGGATTCTCCAGTCTGAGGTGGATTTTCCAGTATCAAGAACCTATTATACACTCATCAAAATTTTAAAAGTTACTGAAAATCAAAAAAACCAGAATTTTTTCTTGGCCAAGATGTTGAAGTTCGTAAACAATGTTGTGTCACTGTGCAAAGTAGGGGTTGCCAAAGTGGTGCCAGGGATGCGTCAAGTTTTTCTCAGCTTCACAAATTCATGTGTCCTCTTTTACTGTTGCATCTGAAACAACCGCAGTTCTCCAGGAGTTAATGAAGTGCTTTTCCCCCATTTTTCAATAGAGATCTGGAACACAAACTGAGAAAGCTCAAAGATATTTTGTGATAAAGTAGGCACAAGACACAAGAAGACACAAAATCTGCTCCAAACTGTTTGCAGGCTGATCTTAAGTACAGCAGAACAGCCATACTTCAGATAAGAAAGAGATCTGAGACCAAACTTCCTGCAAATCGTTCCCAGTGAACTAAAAAGCCATGGTGCGAAGGTGGTTATTTTTAAAGTGATATTTTGGCTTCTTTGTTTGGTGGTCATATCACATTTTCAGCACCTAGAAATCCTCCACTTATGACAGTGTCTGAATGAAATGTTGTTACTGACATAACAATTATCTCCTCACCCTGTAGCTTTCAAGTTATGACTTAATGTTGAGAAAACTGTGGGCTAAGTGAGTGAAATAACTCCAGTACCTTCAAAGGATGTGGTTAGAATAGTCTGTAGGGGTGGGAAGAGAGTTTTCCTTTGCAGTTGGTAGAGCAGCAACAGCAGAGTGGCTTTTCAATTGCTTCTGTACTGCAGCTTAGGGCTTTTAGCCCCTGTCTGCTGCACCCACACACGATCTGGTGCAGTCACTTAAAAAGCATATAGCAACCTCTCAGCTCAAGAAGTCCTTTCAAAGCAAGCTTCAGTCACCCAGGGGGCCAGCAATCTGTAGAGGCTGCTTTTTCTATCCCTGAGATAGAGTATCACATTGGCTCTGCTGCACTGGGACCACCCTATGCCCATGGTGGAGAAATAGGATTTGCTTTTCATTAATTCTGTTACCATAAAAAATTCCTGTAGGATATTCTGTAGCTAGAGCACTGAATCATTTCTGAAACTTCCTATTCAAATATTTGTTTTATATGGCAATGGTATTAGTAATGTGCAAGTTTTATGCACTGCTATTTCCTCCCACACCCATTGAAAACTAACAAGAGCCAGCCTGTCAAAATAAGCATGTGAATTATAGATCAGCTATAACATGCTTCAAATAGCCAGTGTTCCAGCCTAGGTGATACCATGGAACTCTGCTCTCCCTGTGCTTGTAAAATTGCAGAGTCTACAATTCACCAGAAAAAGCCTACAAACTGAAGTCTGGATTTATCTCATCTCATTGGAGATACTTCAGTCGGGTGCTTAAGAATGGAGAATTTTCTCCTATGGTTGATGGAAAGAGACAGAAACCATCCTTCTAGCTCACCTAGGATTTAACTGGTCCTGAAGGAGGGCCACCGCTGGCTACCGATGGAGCCCGAGGTGTCTCTGATTTCAGCTTAGGTGCCTCAGTTACATACTTCATTTTCAAGAAGAAGAAAAGGAGCCAAGGCTATCTCTGAAGTTCCCAAAAGCTTGCAGGAAGGCTGAGCTCCCTCTTTCCAGATTGGCCCCTTTTCACAGACTGCATCCATATGTTGCCTTGGAGGTTGGCTCTGGCATTACTCTGTGGTGTGAGCTGCTCCCAATACCGAGCACCTAGTATGTGTATTGTCCTGTAGGCTATATTCAAAACGATCAGGAAATGGGAGCAAGTAATGTGTCTGCAATGTTTGCTCATGTGGGGTAATAAAAATGAAAGCTGACTCTGAGGAGCTGGAGAGGGGCCTTATGCTACAGAATGACTGGGTAATAAAATGGCAGAGGAAATCCAATGTTGATAAATGCAAAGCAGTTCACAAGGGGGAAAAATAACCTTAACTGCATGACCCAGCAACGGGCTCTGCTCTGGTCTTAATCACTGAGGGTACACAGAAACCTTGGAGTCATGAATACAGCAGCCATAGTCAGAGGCTGTCACATTCAGCATAGCAATTAGCAGTGGTCAGAAAAGCAAGTCAGTACCAGCAACTATTAGAAAGAAATACAGAACAAACCAGAAGCCAACAGTGTGTCACTATAAATCCATACCGCTGCTGTATCCTGAATGTTGAGTGGGATTCTGGTTTCCCATCCCAAAGGGTATAGCAGAAGCAGAAAACGAACAGTGAAATGAGATCTTTTTATAAAAGGAATTATTAAATAGACTGAGATTCTTCAGCTGGGAAAAGAGATGGGATATAATACAGGGTCTATAAAATCATGAATGGCACGGTGAAAGTAAGTACAGAATTACTGTTTGCTGTCTCCTCTAACACAGTAACGAGGGGGTATCAAATGAAATTAGGAGGCTTGAATGACACAAGTTCAAACAAAGAGTTACTTTTTCGTATATACAATTAAGTTATGGAATGCCTGGCCACAGGATGCTGCGGTTGCTAAGAGCGCATGATGGCTCAAAAGCAAATCAGAAGAAATCGCTGGAGAAAAATTCACTGATGGATATCAAATAGAAAGGCACTGCTGCTGGTTCAGCGAACAAATGGGCTGCAAATCACTGGGAGAGGGGCCTGAGAGACTGCTATGAGAGTGTGTCATTATATGCTTGCACTGTTCTTGTCCTCTCCCATGGATATTTGCCGTTGCCCCGTGTCAGAGGAGATCCTGCGCTAGATGGACCACTGGTCTGACTTTGTGTGGCCATTGTTACGTTTTTAGTGTACCTACAAAACTCCTATGCTTGAAGATGAGAAAAGATCATTCTAAGTTAGATCATATACCTCTTTGTCTGGTTGATGTCATCACTTAAGCAAATGGAGTGTAAAAAAATGCTCATGGAAATCCAAACAGTACCACTTTGCAAACAAAAAGGCACAGGCTGGTGCCTGCAGAGCTGCTACTCTTCATGCTCCATGGGACCTCAAAGAGACCTCTGCTACCTGCAGCCAGGGCACAGATGCAGAAGGATAATGAAATGAGCTGATTCATTTTTTTTTCCCTGCTCCAGATTATAGCAGATCTGACGCGTATCATTTGAAAGCTAGGACACACCTGGGCAGTAGCCGCACAGCACTGAGCCAGAATCATGACAGTAACTCTCCCTGGCTAATACGTTCTGATGAAACCCAGGTCAACACTCAAGGAAAACTCTCTGGTTTTAGTGCTCTCACAGACTTCAGTCTTCAGTGCCAGCAGCATGGTAACACTGACAGTGTATCATGAAATAAGGCTTTTTTCCAAACAACCCAGAACTGGCTCATCTAACCAGCCCTACCTCTGGGTGTAGGGTGACCTTCCCCATTAGCCTTTTAAAAGCCTTTCACTATATATGGCACTTTCAGTCTTGGCAAGATAATTCTGAAGGGAGAGCAAAAGGATGTCTCATGATGCAAGTACTAAAGCATTCTTGGATTTTCAAGAACAAATACACAAAACAACTTCCTGACTCAGAAAGAGCTGTATCTTGCATGGGAAACTTCTGCATTAGACATCATCCTGACAAGGAAATATTAATCACAAAATTTAGAGTTTGTATAGGTAGAAGTGATAATGACTTGGGTTTATGTTTTATGTGCTTTTAAAATGCATTTTATATGTTTTACATGTCAGCAGGATAAAGTCCTAAGCAGTAAAATTTATATTCATTGCCTTAAAAGATCCTGTTCCACAAAGCTGAAAAAATGAAGAGATGTATCAGTCAGCCTAGAGGACAAAATTTAAACCAACAAAAATGTGAATAATAATTTACAGCATCTCAGAAAAAACTTCATTAGATCTTCAAAATCCACAATTAAGAAAGACGTGCACACTGGCTGAAACCAACGTGCTTCTGAGGAAGGACTGGAAGAAAGTTAGTATTTTGCCAATACTTCTGCAGACAAAATAGGGCAACCAGGTAACTATAGGCCTGTCAGTTTGACATCTATTCCAGGCAGAGTGATGGAGTTGCTGATAGGAAAGTAGTCAATTAACAAAGTATTAAAACAGTGCAATTTAATTAATGGCAATCAACACAGATTAATGGAAGAAAGATCTTATCAAACTAATGTGCTATTTTCATAAGACTACAAATTTGGTGGATAAAAGCAGTTGTGGTAATATTGTATACTTTGACTTTGGATGCATTTGCCACACAGTATTACAAGAGATTCTGACAGAAATCGGAACTAATATGCTGAACACACCTGGCCAACCAACTTGTTTTAAAGCTGGCTAGCACTGGATCTAACAGCCTCATGTGATGTTGGGCTATCAGAGAGTGCATTCTGCCGGGACTGCTTATCAGTCTTGTACTTATTAATAATGCTGTCGGCAACGTGAAAGAAAGCAGTGCCTTTGCTAACAAATATTTTTCAATGAACCAAAATTGGGAAGTGGCAGAAGTGGGTAATGCCTTTTAGGCATTTCTGAGAAGCAGGTGCAAAAGAAATAACAGGTCTTTTGCATGTAACCCAACAGAAAGGATCTATTTAAGAACAAGTATCTCAGGCCTTACTCAGATAAGAAGAGTTCTTCTTTGTGAAGCTGAGAATGAAAAATGAACTGGGGGTCCTGGCAGACAACCAGCTGAGCCCCAGTGTCCTCTGAAATCACGTTGTCAGAAGGGCCAAAGCCATCTTTTTCTGTGTGCGGAGGATAGCGTCAAAGGGGAGTAAAGAGGTTGTATTACTGCTGCATTTGGCATTGGTAAAAGCTATTGGAATAATGTCAGTCCTGATGTCAGCAGCTCAAGAAGGATGTTGGCAAATTGGAGGTAGTTCAGAGAAGAACCACAAGAGTATGAAAGAAAAAAAGAAAAAGGCTCTAAAATGGAGTGACTCCACAGGGTGAGTCAATTTAGACTTAGTGTATCAAAGTAAAAGCTAAGGAATAACTTGATTACAGTGTAAGTGCTTTCATGTGGAACAGACACTGTCTAATAGGGGAGTTTTCACTCTGGTAGAAAAGTATACAAGGAAATCCAATGGAAAGCCGAAGGTGCAAAATTTCAGTTAGATTAAGGATAGGCAATTACTGCAACCATTTACCTTTCGATGTGATAGAGCTGGATGTCTCTTCTGTCTAGTCCTTCTCAAGTCCTGCTCTTGTTCAACAGGGATCAACTCCAGGTGAGCTAATGACCCATGTTGAAGAGTCAGAAATGGTCATAAGATGGTTTATGCCCTTAACACCTGTGAATGCAACTGTGCAAAACTATTTCAACATACATTTTTAAGTAAATAAAATAAAGATGTTTCTGAGTGAAGAATGGGATCCAAATTTAGCTAATGGGAGTTTCTTGCATACATCAAGAAGTTCTTTGTGAGTGATGGGGGTGGTGTTTCTTTCTAGCTCTGCTTTGGGAATCTGCTCATTTTTCAGTGCTACACAGAAAGCTGGCAATGCAAGATTGCAATGAGGTTTTGGAGAACAACTCCTAGAAGCACATCCAGTTGTCTTGTTTCCATCTCACATTTGCCTCCACCAGAATCATGCTGATGGGTGCAACTGAGGTAGCAATACCTGCCTAAGAGGGATCTGGTTCTGGTTATGTGTTTGTCTGGAAAATAACTTCCCAAGGCAACTTATTACTAAAGTGAAAAATGGATGTTATAGCTCCCTGAAAGGAAAGAGACATTCCTGGCAACAGGCTTGAGTGTGTTCAATCCCAAAAGGTTAGGAATAACTGGCCATAAATATTTCATAGTTTCTCTTGCATATAAGAGTTTCCCTGGAATGTGCCAACATAGCGCTTCTCTTCCTGATCTTACACCCATGGGTGTGCTCTACTCACCTGGCCTATTTCAAAGAAATAAGCCCACCTTTCTTCTTCTCTTAGCAATACTAGTGAAAGTTAAAATGCAGGGAAATATAAAAGACATGCTACTTACACCTGACCAGTGAGGGACTGCTTTTCCTCAGGTAATTTCATGAAGTTAAAAGAGAGGGCCGTTCAGAAGAGGATTCCACCATGTAAGATTGATTTCAATTAGTGAGGGATAACACTGATATGGATATACATAACACAACCACATTTTAGCTTCTACGAATGGTACCATCTATAAATAATGAGAGCTAGCGGTAACAGAGAAATGGAAGGTTTGACTGGGGTAGCCAACAGCCCACAGTCTTGACAGTCTGATTTGGAGCACAATGTTGTCATTTAGAAGGTCAATTTTCTTTTGCTCATGCTATCCGACACCCATCAGCAACGCATCCGACATGAAGATGGAGATTTCTAAACTACCAGGAGTAGCTAGGCTGGGAACGTACTGTGGTCATAGCCACAGCTAAAACCTGGGTATGTAACACATTCACCTTGAAAAATCTAATACATTACTGGGATCCAGAACCAGAGACAAAGATCACTGATTCTTGAGCCAAGGACTGCTTTGCCTCCTAGGCAGAACACTCTCCCATACACAGAGATTTGTCCTGCAGACCACTAAGAGAATTCTTAGGTCCCAGGTGAGCAAACATATGAAGGCAAACCTCACACCGTGTCAGTTAACAGCTTTTTTCTTTACAATATCTGTACAATATAACAAGAAGGCAGCTTGCAGAAATGTTGGACCTGCTTCTCTCTACCTCATTTAACTGGCTTCTGTACATAAATTACTTTCTGGAGTGTTTTTTTTTACTGCACTGTAGTCAGTTGTAAATCTTGCACTGAGTTATTCAATAACACCCTTTTTTTTTATTGTTTGAGTGAAGAATGAAGCCTAAGGCTTGATTCTGACTACAGATATGGCACATAGGTATTTATCCTTACATACTTTGTTGTATCCTTATTGCACACGCATGTAAGCCCCACACGTGCAGTTCATGCAAATGGGTACATTTCTTGTCAAGTTACCTCTTGACAGCAGCTCATTTAATAAAAAATGGACTCACATACCAAAAGTCAAAATCACACCTCTTTTTAAAGAACAGATGCTCGTCTCCATGTCTTTGAATTGCCCTTTTTGATATATGGAGAAAAGATTTGTCTGTTTACTCTCCCATGATTTACCATTTTTCTTAGTCTTCCTTACTAACATACTAAAGTTCTAGTGTAAATGATTACAAAAAATGATTACAAAAAATAGAAAAACCTATCCAAGTTGGCATGGGGATCCAGCCTTGACAACTGGTGGGGAGGTACTTGCAAGCATATTTTGAGCTAGCTACTTGGAATAATTTTGCTGGAATGAGACTGTCTTCTCAATATGACAGTTCTCAACACTTAATAGTTGTTTAATGTTCCCAACAGGCTCAGTCCTGCACTCTGTAAATCAGCAGAAAATAAAATGAAGGTCTTTATTTTACCACTTCAAATATGATTATCCTTTTTGTTCTGGCTTGTGTTTGTATGCTGATAATATATTTTCTGTAAAGGGACAAGGAGCAGACTGACCTGGAAAAGGAAGTCTTTTTTATGTAGAACTGTCTTTGATCACTCACAAGACTTGTGCTCTGATCTAAGCTCATTGACATCAATGGAAGAAAGACTGCTATTGGCTTGGAGGGGAGGGTTGGGTCCTGTCCACATGGAGTCCATATATGCAAAAGCAGATGCTAAAAGATAAAATATATTGAAAGTCAGAGTTACAGAAATGATACTTTTCTTTGCATGAGGTTAGATTTATAATGCACTTTTCACTTAATATTTTTTTCTTAGTCCCTGACACAGGAAACTCCAATTTCTACATCTATTGTTGCTGTTTACCTGCATATAAACCTTGAATACAGAAAAGGGGAGAGCTTGGTGGATGCTTTCCATAGCATGAAAATGAAAGGCCTTCTCCATAGACTCTCCTGGGACACTGAAAAATAGAAAAGTGAAAATAAGGCTCCTTATTAACCACCCCCCACCCCACCCCCCCAGCTGCATTTCCCGCAGGAAGAGCCATTCCAGAGAGGGAACTCAGCACTATAGTAATGGAGACGGTCATCAAAGAAGTGGATAATTGCAGAGTCTGTTTAAAAGATAAAGAAACTTCTAATGGGATTGTCTCTCTTGGTGAGAGTTTCCAGACAAGGTAGATCAGCACAATGAAGTCCAGAGATGAAAAGTCAGTCAGTAAACAGTCCTGAAACAAATCCTCCCCAGCTCACTTGGGGGAAAGAAGGTAACCTTCATTCTGACATGTATCAGTATCTTCAGCAAGGTCATGGGGAGCTCGTGACAGTTTTGTCATATGCCATTCTGCTGGCTACTTCTTTCGTACCATTGATTCAGTAACTGGTTTATATTCAGAAAATTTCTCTCATTCAATTGAATAAGAAAATTTAATGAAATTATATTTGCCACTACCAACACACTTTATTTCAAACAAGAGTCTCCAAGTACTGCGAACATGACATTTAGGTTTGGACCAGCCAACGGCATCCCTCCAGCCCAGATATTCTGGCCAATATGTTTCAAATCAAGCATCTTTCTCCCATTTGGTTAATGCCTCCTATGTAAGCACCACAGCTATGCAAGACAGGCAGCAGTTAGACAAAACTTCACTGCTGACTTGGTCTTCAGACTTTGATCTGACTTTTAGGACCTGATTCCTTTTCACATGTCACATGCTATGGGCTGACGTTGCTCTACAATTCCAGCTGACTGGTGTAGACTTAGATCAATAAAAACAGGCACAGGATTTTGTACACCTAATGTCTCTATGAGGCATACAAAGATTCGCTCATTCAGAGCTTATTCCTTTAACGTTGGACTGAAATGGTAATATTTTCATCCACGTATCTGAGAGCAGAAGCAATGTTTACAAAGTGTTAGGTTTGGGGAAAGATGCCATAGAAAAGGAAAGTAAGATTATCCAAATATACTGAAAGAGCAAAATTCATCCCATGGATAGATAACTGTGTCATTCCCACTACATGTATCCTTTCATGCCTCTTATGGTAGTAGAATTAAATCCAGAAACCAAAATTTATAACCTCTTCCTTCCAAACTTGCATATTTATGGCAAGTGTATCCCATTCCACCCTGAATCACTTCTTCAGTTTCTATTAAAAATCAGGAGTTTCCAACTAGAGGCTTAGGATGGACTAGTCTTTTCACCCCTTTCTCCTTTCACTCCTTCCTCCTGCTGGGCTTGCAGGCTCTGGGTAGCCTTTCCAGAGTTGCTAGGGACTGCGGCTCCAGCTGATGCTGGGTAACTAATAAAGTTAAACAGAAAACGTTGGTCTAGAGAACAAAGGTTGATGCAAGAGCCTAGGTCTCTCATGCTTTGTCATAATCAGAAGGAGCATGTAGGGGGAGAGGAAGGGAGAAATTGTGTAAAAAGCCATCTACTAAGAAAAGAATGTTTGATTTGGATCACAGGATGTGAGACTGGAGAATGTATTGCATAACTTCATGGCTTGTCCTTATTTGCAATGATTCAGTATCCGGCACTGCTCATCCCATTTCTAAAAATGGTATTGAAAAGTTACAGAATATTCAGAGGTGATGGGAATAAGTGAGCGATGGGAGGAAAACACCTTTTCATTTTTCAGCAAATAGCAAAGACCGGGTCTGAGGTCATCCTACAGGTCGTTGCAGATCACCGATTCTGTGTCCTTCCCCACTACCCAAGGGATATTCACGGGGTCAAATCCCCTCTGTTGCCAGAGGCTCTTCTTCTCCATGGCAAACTTAAGAGCATGACAATCCTTTCTCAGTGGTATTTCTCTTATAACTGCATAACAGGGCACGTACAGCTTTTAGTGTGGAGGACAAGAGATGAGGCAGGTGCAATGCTGTGGAGGGACAGCTACCCCTCACCACGGCCATTTCTGAAGGCTCCCCTGTCAAGACTAGCCCCTGATGGAAGAATCCCGACAGCCTCTTTGGAGCCCCGTTCAGGGGTATTTCTCTCTACCCCGAAGCTGGCACCTCCGGGACAGCCTTCTCTATCAGGGTTGTTTCATTATTAGCATGCTCATTTCTCCCTACCCCTTGAAAACAAGCATCATCCAAACCCTTAGGTCCTCACCCCAAAACAACCCTTCTCCCATTTCTGACCCTCCCCCGTGCTGATGTGGCAAAAGGGGAGCCAGGACACGGCCAGCTCCTTGGCATCGCCCTGCAAAGGCTGCAGCTCCGGGACAGAGCCCTGCTCCCCCCCCCTCCCCGTTCTCTTCTTTTCTCTTCTCACTGTTGTTGGTTTTTGGCTGGTTTGGGGGTTTTGTTGCTTTCTTTTTTTTGGGGGGGGGGGGGGGGGAGGGGAAGTGGTTTTTTTTGGGGGTGTGTGTGGTGGTTTTATTTTTACAGTTAAAGGGATTCACAACCAACACCCAGACAAAAACTGGGGAGTAAATGCCAGGCTCCTTCGGAGTTCAGGGAGCCACTCATCAAACTTTAGTATATATCCCAACTCCTGTTATTTAAACAATAAAAGGGCAGCGGATGAAAAAACCTAGCAGACCGCACTGGTGCTGGGCGGGGACAGACCAACCTCATTCATGGCTTTCTCTGTGCAGGGCGACAGGGTTTACGTTTTCCCTCTACTCCCCCCCCGCCCCGCCTTGTCTTAATTTTGGGACGGATTAAGACAAACCCGGAGCCGGGAGAACTCCTCCCACCCGACTGCACCGGGAAGCAACGGCTTTTGCTCCCGTAAGTACGCGGAGACCCACGCTGCCCGGAAAAAAACCCGATTTCTTCATTGAGAAAAAAAAGCACGCCCGCCTGGAGCTCCGGCGCCAGCCCGTGTAATAATTAATAACGCACCCGGCGTCCACGCCCGGGCCGTGGGGGCCGGGCTCCTCTTTGAGGGGCGTTCATGCCGTTATTAGTGTTGTTATTTATTAATTTGCTATTCTCTTGAAATGAACCAGTTAACACCTCGCCCCCGACCCCAAGGGCAATCAATCCCCCGCGAGGCTGGACCTGCCGGAGCTCGGGCGACGGGGGCGGGGCGGGGAAGCCGCGGTCGGCATCCCACTGGTGCGTACTGGTGCCCGCTGGTGCAAGGGGCCCCGGCTCGGCGGGCCGCCCCCAGAGCCCCCCCGGTGGAGCCCGGCGGGGCTGCGGAAGGACGGCTCACCTTGTTTACCCCGTGCGCGGCGGCGGCGGCGGCGGCGGCGGCGGCGGCGGCGGCGGGGGGGGGCCGGGGCGGGGCGGAGCGGGGCGGGCGGCCGGGGCGGGGCGCGGCGCGGTGGGCGGCGGGGCCGGGCCGGGCCGGGCCGGGTCGGGGCGGGCGGCGGCGGCGGGGCAGTCAGCCTGCGCGCTGGGCACCGTGCGGGCGTGCGGCGGCCGGCAGCGAGGCACGGAGGCAGCCAGCGTCCCCGCCACGTAAGTAGCTATTAATACGCCGGGGGGAGACGATGCCTTGCTGAAGGGGAGCGGCGCGGCCATCCCTTTCCTCCCCCTTGTCCTACCCCCGAGGGGGGAAAAAGAGAAAAAAAAAAAAAAAAAAACAAAAAAAAAAAAGACCGAAGCAGCAAAATCTGCTCCCTGCAATTTTTTTTTTTTTTTTAAACGATTCCAATTTATTCCGCACTCCCGGCCTTTCGCTTATTGCCCTTCCAGCCCCTGCAGCAAGAAGTCAGCCCCCTTCTCGCCGTGCTGGTTTTTCTTTTCTTTGTGCGTGAACTACACTCAAACCGCCGCGGAGGCAACGAGCCCGCAAACGAAAATCCCGCTGCGCAGTGGAAACGTGCGAGCGTTCCTCTTCCCTCGCCCGTGGTCGCACTTTTTGTTCTGTCGAGGCGGCCACGACAACGACAGCGCGTTTCTTTTCGCCGGCGCGGAGCGGTGCGCGCTGCCCCGCGTCCCGCTGCCCTTCCCCGTGCCTGCGCGGCCGGGGCCGGGGCCGGGGCGGCTCTGCCGAGCCTCCCGCCGAGCCGAGCCGAGCCCTCTTTTGTCGGCCCGGCCGCTGCCCGCTCCAAGTTAGATGCTCCCTCGCTATTTCGCGGGGCATTTTCGGAGCGCCCCGGGCGCCAGCGGCGAGGCTCACACGCCACCTACAGCCCGGCGGCGGCAGCGCGGCTCTGCCTCGCCGTAGGAGAGAGAAAGGACGATCCCCGCTGCGCGCAGCGCGTTACCTAACCTTTTGTTTTCGCCCGCCCTGCGCGCCCCGCGGGAGCGGCGGCCGCCGAGGCCCGGCCGCGCCGCTCCGCGCCGCCGCCCCCCCCCAGGCACCGGCCGCCGCCGCCGCGCCCCCCCGCTGCCGCCGCCGCCGCCGCCGCCGCCGCGCTGTTCCGCGCCGCTCCGCTCCGCGCCCGGCCGCCGGCGGGAACAAAGGGCCGCGGGCTGAGCGCTCTCTCCCTGTGCCCAGGACGCGGCGCTGAGGCTGGTCGCCCGCCGCCGCCGCGCTCCCGCCCCCCCCGCCACACAAAGGCAGCCGCAGCTGGACGGGCGAGGGACCGCGCTCCACGCCAGGGCTCCGGTGCAGCGTCTCGGCTGGTCGTCTCCATACTCATGAACATACAAAGGTCAACCCCTATCACGATAGCACGGTATGGGAGACCGCGGAATAAAACCCAGGATTTCGAGGAGCTCTCGTCCATACGGTCCATCGAGCCAAGCCAGAGTTTTAGCCCGAATCTAGGGTCGCCGAGCCCGCCGGAGACCCCGAACTTGTCGCATTGCGTTTCTTGCATCGGGAAATACTTATTGTTGGAGCCTCTCGAGGGAGACCACGTTTTCCGAGCCGTACATCTGCACAGCGGCGAGGAGCTGGTTTGCAAGGTAATACCTCTCCTCCTTGTTCTCCCCCCGGGTGAGCCTGCTGTCGCGTGTCGGTTTCCCGTGTCTTGCAGGAGGGCCGAGCTCAATTATTGAACAGTTGAGAAACAAAAGGCAGGGAGACAGCGTTAAAGGCGCATCCTGTAACTTTTCCCTCTCTCCAGACAATGGCCACGTTATAGCGGTGGCCCGGAGCCAGTTCTGCCTTTTCCCCGGAGGATGTTGTTCTGGAAAGAGCCGTCCTTTAAGTAGGTCTTAACGTGAGTTCAGATCAGGAGAAAGCCTCATCTTCCCCACTCTCACTTTTCAAAATGGAGTAGGGAGTCCCCAGCTAATTTTAAGGTGTTGGGACCTGCTGGCTTCCTCGGTTTTTCCTCGCCCTTGTCCTGTGAGTTGGGGTACCGAAGAGGATGGAGAAGCGGGGCGGGGGGAGGTTGCCAGCAGCTTTGTCTTAGAAGTGATTTAAAAAAAATCCACGTCGAATTAAGCAGCCTGAGCTCCCTCACCGTGGAGGTTGTTTGCAAACAGCATCCTCCCCCATTGCACAACCGAGCAAGAATAAAACCTGCACACCTACGGTTTTTAGAAGAGCAGACAAAATAGCTATCCCACTCCTCGTAGCCTGCCCGCTTTTCTCTGCCTCCTCCCAGTTTGCTCCTACTATTCAAAGGTGAGCTGTGGGAAAAAGAAACCCCCGTGCGTGTACATCTGTGGAGGGATGTTTTTCTCTTTTCGGGCTGAGGGAGTATTTTCCTTTGTTCCTAAATTGTGATTCTCATTGTCTGTAGTGAGCCAGACTTACGCCCGGCAAACCGAGGCAGTACCCGGTAGTTGTTTTTATAACTACGTAAGCAAATTGCAACCTTGCAACGCACGCTGCAGTGTTTGTATTGTTCCCAAAATATGGACTTGGGCCATTTGGCCGTCTTGGGCAAATTTCTGGTGTCAGACTAACTGCGAAACGGAAAAGTAGACGTATGACGGCTTATTTGTGTTTTGGGGATTAATGGTGGTATTACCGACTGTTTCATACTTTCTCATACTTGATTCATAAGAAGTTACGAACTAGCCTGTAGCAGGGAAGTGAAAATAATTGCTTCTGTTCGCTATTTGTAAAGGTTGGAGTTCAGAGGGCAATTTAAATATGCTTACTGATCGAGTTATAAAACCTGATGTTAAGGCAAGCTAGGACTTTGTGTGATTATTTAGGGGGAAAAAAGGGCCCGTGACACCGCAAAGGACTAATATTGCATGCTGAACTGAATGCTTTGTTACTAAACTGAAACCGAACATGAGAATTTCTAGAATGAAAGCCCTGCTCGGTGCAGTAGCACAGTAGTACAGCACTCTAGGACGTTGGCATCTTTTCATGAAATAAACAGAGCCCACAAAGCTGCTGCTCTGCCTGAAATTATAGGTGAACTTGCATAGCAAGTAGTAACGCGGGGGCTATGCTCTTCTTTGTTTCCTGTTTGGTTTGCAGGATTAAGGCACTGTTTTGATAACAGTATGAACAGCGTAACTGCAGCTCACAAAGGGTGGACTTTATTTTTATTTTTTTCCTTCCCTTTAAGCTGTATGTTTTTGAGCCGATCCTGACATTTGAATAGTATCAGTTTTTCCATATGTGCGAGGCACTACTAGCTGTGCTCCAAAAATACGATCTCAGCCTGAATTGCTAGTTTGTGAATACGCAGTTGTCAGTCCTGAACTCAGCTTAATTTAATGCGGGCTTTAAAATGCCTGCAGTATCGTGACTACTATTTGTCAAGTAGCCTTCCGGCTAAGAGACCTGCTATCTGGTATCTTATTGAAGATGCTCTTAGAGATTGCCTGCAGAAACATTGGTTTGGATAACAGACACATACTGATGATTCTCAAGATTCATTTGGCTGCACCCACTGACTATACAGATGCCGTTATTTGCTTCAAGGCTCTGTGGCATCCAAACAATGGTAACTTCTCGCTTCCAATTCCCAGCAAGAACTAAATCAAACTGCAGCTTATTGGACATTTGCTGAATTGAGGCCAGGGATCTTAAAAGCTGTGATACAAAGAAGCCCTTTATAAAAGGTATGCTAGACTGTAGCAGTATGATAGCTTCCCATCTTCCCCCTTTCAAATGTAGTACTGGTACATATCCAGACCTACTTACTTAACGTAGTCTGAGAACCACAAAATGTAACTAATTTATATCAGGATAATCTGGTTAGGAGAGAATTCTGGAAAGGCTTTTTTTTTTTTTTCACATGAGGGTTTGAGCTGCGTGAACATTTCTGCTTAAATTTTATTTTATAGCAGCCGCTTATACAAGAGCCATTCACTTACAGTGCAGTAGTTATGAGTTTTGAGATTCAAATGTCAATGAATTCTCCTCTGGAATGAATTACACACCAGGGATTTTAGCAACACTCCCTCCCCACCCCGGTTCTGCTTCCCCGGTGCACCCTGTCGCCAAAATGCCTCAGTGCTAATCTCCCCCCCGCCACGTAAAAGGTGTTGGATCTGTTTGGCAGTCTGCCTTTAAGGTTGGTTTTGCCTGTGCCAGAGTATAGCAGCACAGGTACAGGGTGGGGTGAGAAAGAGGTGTGCGAGGAGGGGGTGTCCCAGTTTCTTGGGGTTTGGGTCCTTTTCTGCGGAAGGAATTTGTTAGGATTGCGCTCTGTAGCGTTAAATGACTCGGGTTTTGAAGCCTCAGGTAAAATTTTGATCGAATGGTATCTCTCACAGTTTTGAAAGCTTTTTAAAGCTTGAAAGAAAGCAGGGAGATTTGCTTCTTGGAGACGATACAGATACCCGCTATTGGAATACAAATACTAGAATAGAAAAAGAAGAAAAACAAGTGCAGTTTAAACCAGTTGGGTAGAGACCTATACCAGTTCTTCATTTTTATGTTCAGTTAGAATGACACGTGACTACCTTAAATTCTTTTTACCAAAGTAACAAATCACCCAAGAGTAAGTTACATATTAATCGAATCTTTATGCTGGTGGAAATGCTAATCCCTTGCTTTGTAGTACCTCTGGAGCAGGTATGATTAAGAATAAAAATCACTCCTATGAATACTTTGCTCATATTCTCTTTTAGCACACTGACTTCTGTTATTCTCAATGAAGTCTTTATTTTTTCTTGTAATGCGGGCATTTCTCAATTGACTCAAATACTGAATCATTCGTCATCACTAGATTATAGTAACTTTTTATATTTGGGTTTCCCAGCAGCCGTCTTTAATTCTTACAGCTCATTCATAAGATCAGTGATAACACATTTACTAGTAAAGGGACACTTTGCTTTTAGTGGAGCACTTGATTGAAATGCAGAGAGTTCAGGGTGGTTTTGTCTTTGCCTTTTGAAGGATGTTTGTCTGCACTCCAACAGGCAGGGCTATTTCCCGGGTTGTCCTTCTGATCTTATAAACAGCCATTGTAAAACTGAGACTTTGAAAGTGAAAGTGACTTTGCTGTTTGTCGGAGATGAAAGAAAGGCAGGAAGTAAATATGAATAGCAATAGATGATATTCTAAACCTGAAAATCCTTAAGGCTTTAATGGGTTAATAAAATCAAGAGAGAGAGACTTGTCTATCTGGGTGCATTTAATATGATGGCTTCTCTCAATACAAAGCTACTGGCTGTATTCTCTATGAGTTTATTTGGATGGAAAATAGAAGATAAACACGTTTCCTGAGTACTGCCCTTATACGTTGCTGGTCTTCACAATTTAATTCAGGTTACGTTCTCAATTTGATGAGCTATTAGCTAATGAAACTATATTCTTGCTTCAAGTTTTGAAGACTAGCCTTTCCTGTCAAGGTTACTCGTATCTTCTGGCTACGGTTGTGTAGTCTGTTTTGTTTTGTCCTCAGTGCCTTGAGCTTGTGACATCCTGTTTACATCGGTGCAGCTTCAACAGCAGCATAAATTGTACTTAGAGATGGTTCTGTTAACAGAATTAGATGTACCATAACTTCACTGTCCTTCGTGTCGCTAACCCTGGCTTTACTGTCATTATTTCTGCAGGTGTTTGATATTGGCTGCTACCAGGAGTTATTAGCACCATGTTTTTGTCTGCCTGCACATAAAAATATCAACCAAATTACTGAAATAATTCTTGGGGAGACAAAAGCGTATGTGTTCTTTGAAAGGAGCTATGGGGACATGCATTCATTTGTTCGTACCTGCAAGAAGCTTAAAGAAGAGGAGGCAGCCAAACTCTTCTATCAAATAGCTTCTGCTGTTGCACACTGCCATGATGGTGGACTGGTACTGCGAGATCTCAAGCTGCGAAAGTTTATTTTCAAGGATGAAGAAAGGTAAGAGTCTCCTTTACTTTACAGGTGGGGGTGCCTGAGGTCAGCTATTCAGAGTTACAGGATGCTGTGCCCTTCATTGTCACCGTACCATTCGTTTGTGGTACGCAAGGTGTTACACCTTCTTTATTTTCCTCTGCAACCTGATCACGGGATGGATGTGCCATTTTACCTTCTGGCTTAGGCTTTAAAGTAAGTATGGAGTGTGGTTTGCATCTGTGCCTGGCCTCTGCATCTCCACCTAGAGGAGCACCCTCATTCCTGAGGAGGGGACGTCTCTGGGAGGAAGGCGCTGCAGGGATGTCTGGAGTAAGAGCTCCGCTGTCATGAATGCTTGCTGGTGTCAAAAGAGGAAAGGAGCAAAAGATCCAGTATGTTAAAGAGGGTTGGGGACTGAAATAGCTCATTCCAGTGAGGAGGCTTGAAGAGGAAGAACAGCCAAGTGGTTAATGCTGACGCAGGTTGGAGGGAAGGGCCATCGGTGCTTCGAAGGACTGCTTTGAGGACAGCTGCTTGCTTTCCGTGCTGGAAGGGTCTGGAGGCTGCTTCTGAGAGTATTATGTGGTCACTACTCATACTAAGACTAAAACTGCCCTGCTGAATGGGTGCCTGCTTTTAGTATGAAAGCTGTTGTGGTACTTGGGGAACTGCTTCTTTTCTTTTTCTTTTTTTTTTTTTTTTTTCTTTTTTTTTTCTTTTTATTTATTATTATCTCCTCCCTGCACACCCTCCTCTCAATAACTGAGTGGTAAATGATTTGGGGAAGGAGTATGGGAGGACAGGGAATGCAGTAATGCTGGATGCTCTGGGTATATTGTTGAAGTGATATTCCTGATGTTACATCATGTGTTTGCTTGCAACTTCCACATAAGGCACCGGAGTAGTAAACACTGCCAAAGTAATGTCAGGCTTTCACAGAGGGATTAAATTGGAAGATAACCATTATGAAAAAAAAATGAAACTAAATGGGGACAGGGCCTGCCTTTGTGCTTCTCCGTGTCTTGGTAGAGGATGGGGAGATGTTTTTCCCTTTTAGTTAAATCCTATAAATTGTCTGAAAGCTTGTTCAAACTGTTGCAGAGTGAAATGGATGTTCTGGAGAGCTTTGTTAAAAATAACCAGTGCATATCAATTCCATTTGGGGCTGTTCGGGGAAGTTATAAGCAACAGCTGAGGCACATAAGTTTTCTACAGGCTCAGTAAGTCCATGATCTGAGAATTAGAAAAAACTAATACACAATTCAGTCAGGAAAGAGAAGTTCCCCTGGCCTTAAAATAAGTGACATCCATCTACCCTGTTTTAACTATTCTCTACTGAAATTTTATCACAAGCTGAGTTTTGCAAAATAAACTTCTCCTTTTAATCTCCTTATAAACTGGAAAAAAAAAAAAGACATCTTTTCACTTCTTAATTCAGTTCAGCAAACAGCTATTCCTTATTTTTCTACCACAGCCCCAATATATATGGTTACCCTTTCCTTATCTTCAAATAAAAAACCCTAAAATGAAACTAGCTTAATGTCTATTCAGGCGAGTAATGCAAAGCTGAGAGATGTAAACTGTACTTTCACAACTTTTACTCCGAGTTTAATAATTAAACACCATTATAGCACCTCTGATGCAGATAAGAAGGAAACTTGTAGAAAATAGTTGAGGGAGGGGTAGTTTTCTGTCGTAGCTGATAACATCCTAGCGTTAAAATGGAATTATTTTTTTTTTCTTTTCCTGGGGATATATGTAAACTTGTGTGGTTTTTGCATGAAGGACAGGACTTGGAAAAGCTGCTGCAAGCGAAGGCAGCGTGAGCTGAGGGCAGTGCAGTGGGAGCAGCCGTGGGCCTGTGCTGGGTGCTTTTGAACTCCTACCCTGCCGCTTACTAGGAACTGAATGCAACGCGAGGCACAGGGCCAAATCCTTTAGCCACCCAAGAAGAGTGGTGCGTACTATAATAGCAGTGTTTGCTTTTATGAACGTTTTTAACGTAACTGTCCTCTGCAAAATCACACAGTTACTCACTTTTGAACAGTGTTTTCTAATTATACAATAAGTCACTTTAAAGGTCAAAGAGGACTTGCAGGTTATTTTTAAGATAATCGGAGTGTGGTTTTCTCTGGATGTAATGTTGATTTGTAAGTAGAGAGGTATTGTAATCCTTTCTCTGCTAAATAAACAGAGATGAAATCGTGCGAGATAGTCGCTCTTTGGTTCTGTTTCTGTCTTTTTTCACATGCTCAGATCATCAGAATGTAATCAGTCATCACTTTCAATCTGCTGCTATACTTAGGCTGAAAAATCTTCCTGGTCCTTCCGGGGTCACGGAGGTGTTTGTGTGTTGCTCGCACCCCTCCAAGCTCACGTTTCCCTGAGGCTGCCGGTGCTGGTGAGGTTGCCGGCGTGCCGAGCAGCCTGCCTTTCAGAAGCTGCCATCGCCGGCGGTGCCTGCGAGACGGTGCTGCACAATCCCTTGCTCTTTGATACTGGTAATGAACCAAGGGGGAAGAAAAGAGGTGAAAATGATGCTTTGAGAAATATGTGTGAACTCCACTGCTGCGTGTCGCCTGTTCCTCTGAGCTCTTTCTCAGTAGTTCTTTTCCGAACTATTTCTTCAAGTCTGTTTTTCTGCGGTTCACCTTTAGTACCTACTGCTTTGAAAGTTTCTCTTCTCAGAGACTCTCACAGCTTTTATTTTGGTAGAAGAAAAGATGGGAAATATCCGGCATGCAGGCAACACATGAATGGAAAACTTGCTGCTTCCTTTTTTTTTTTTTTTTTTTTTTTTTTTTTTTTTCAGTAAAATACTTGTCTGCTCTTAGCTGAGAGCTGCCAGACTGGAGGAGCTACAGAGAATGTGAAGGATACATGGAAGCAGTTCCATTCGTTTAAAAAAGAAAATCAATTAAAGCATTTCTTAGTACATACTCCTTCCATTGATCCTAATGGTACCTGGTAGTTCGATATGAAATTGGTGCTCCTGGAGTTTTGCAGACAGGTGCATACTGCATTGAAACTCTTTCCGCCCCATTCCCATTATCTAAATTACAGCTGGAATTTGCAAAGATTCAGGCTCCTGACCAAGCAGTGTCGTGAGTGCTCTTTGCTCCTACTGATGTCGCTGCTAAGAATGCATGTGACGTTCTCGTGATGTACTAAGTCAAAGGTAGACTGCGATGGTGCGTTAAGTCTTACTCCTGCATGTGTGTAAATACATCAGCACTTAAAATGAAATCCAAAATCCCACAGTGTGCAAACAAACAAAACCAATTTGTCTGTGTTTCAAGGTACTTTACCTATAGCTTCCTTTAACCCTGAACTGCAGAAATTTTGAAGATATGGTAAATTGCATTCCATGAAAATGATGTGTGCTGTTGCCAAGCACCTTAGGTCTTTTATGGTGGTTTTTTGTTTTGTATAAAAGGAGGTTGGGGGGTTGTGTTTTTGGGGGGGAGGTGTGTCTGTCGTTCCATTTGTAAACAATAGGTGAAATAGCCAGTCTTGTAGTATTGAAATTTCAGAGTTAAGCTTCTTAAACCTGCAGCTGATCTTGATGAAGCAGAACTTCTAAGGCATTACAGCATGGCTGGAAATGTTTTGTAAGACTGGATTAGCAAGCAGCAGCACATCCATTAAATGAGGGCAGTGACTTTCAGAGCACTGAAAATATGGAAAACAACACTGACTTGCCATGCTGAGTCTCGCCGGACTTTCTAAACTAGCTATAAGATTCTTGAATACTTTAAAAATTGGGTCCTTAACCTTCTAAATAAAACTTGAATCCAAAACAGTGGAGGTGAGCTAAGGTAAAAATTGTGGGTTTGTACGTTTTCTGCCTCCGTCCATGCTGGTAATTTTTTCTTGTCCTAGCTGTTAAGCCAGGTCAGTGTTGATGTCGTGAGGCTTTTGCTTTTGATTATTTCTGCTGTGGTCATGTCATGGTATTTACAGTTTTCCTTGTACAGCCTGACCTCATAGTAGGCCCCTGGGCAGAGCGACTGTGCCCTTCTCCTAGCTGGTGTCCCACAATGATACTGCAGAATGGGCAGGGCTTTTTGGGTTTTGCTAAAAATAGCACTATACATAGTATATAGCTAATAAAACAGTTCATCAGTCTGATATATAGCAGATGCTTTGAGAAAGAGCAACCTCAAAGATCTCAGAATTAAATCAAGCATTTCTGTGTTGGTTGTTCCAATGGTTTTCTTAATACAAGAACATTTCTGCTGTCAGGGAATTATTAATTTCTTTAGTGCGTTTTTAAGCCTTTAATTATATTAAAATACTAGCTGTCGTAATATTTGAAGCTTAAAGACCTTGTACATTCATCATACTTGTTGAAGGGAAAATTAAAATAATTTTGGTATTTAGATATTGTAATTTTCCTGTATTCTTTGAGTAAATATGAGGCAGGTGGGATTCAATAAAAATAAATAGAATTTGACAGTTTTTGCTCTGCACCGGGAGAATGCAGCCAGTACAATACACTAATCTAGAAAGCCTGTGTTAGCATAACATATTTATTTGGTGCTCTTAGAATGCTTTTTTTCTTTTTTTCCTCTAGAATTTCTCAGCTTTGGGTGGATGATGCTTTAAGGTGACCTAGTTATGTTGTTTGCAATCCTAGTGATACAAACTTGATCCCACAAAAAAATACGGAATGCATATACCGACCTTTTTCCAAGTAGACCTTTCATTTTCTTATAGTTAGTAGTAAGTTTCCTCCCCAGCATTTGTCAAATTTTAATGCGGTCAGCTGCTTTTTCCCTGTGGTGTTAGAACTTGCTGTTTTACTTACAATTCTATAGAGAACAGGTAAGTTAACACTTTCCCTAAGTCCTAGAAAGAGAGTGGAAGAAAATCAAACAAAATAGGAGTGCTCTTTAAATACCAGAAGATTTAGAAATAAAACCAGTCTTCATCTGTTTTTGTCATTTAAGCGCTTCACAGTACCCTGAATGGGGCCACAGGACCAAAGAACGTAACTTCTTCAATAGTGGAGAATCATAGGTCAGATTTCAACCCAGAAATTACTATTCCTAGAGTATGGGGAGGAAGGCAGATTTCTTCACTGGCAGCAAATCTCTGCTGTCAAACTTAGGACAGAGGATGAAGCAGTTGCACAACTGTTTTCCGCAGAAGGGTTCGTGCTTCCTTTTGCCTTCATGTGGTTTGGTTACTGAGCCTCTGTTTTCTCCCAGTGTTTCTGGGAGCAATGCACTCCGGATTTCTTGGGTATGCGGTACCCTTCCCAGCGGGGCGTGGGAGGCTATCTGCAGATGTCGAACATCACACCGGCCCTGTGAAGTGATAGATCTCCTCCCAAGGGCATAGATGGTCATAGAGGTTAAGTGCTGCACCTAAGGTCATAAATGAAAGCAAGAGCCGGGGAAAAGTTGGCTGCTGGCTGGCCCCGGGATGAGAGCAGGAGCTCCAATGGACCTTGAGTCAGCTTAAGGCCCTTCAGTGAGACCTGAGCGGTGAGAGCCTTTGCTGTAGTACCCAGCTGTGGAGTTTGCAAAGGTTTCCTCGCGCCCTGCTATATTTTGGTATTTGGCTCATAGTTTGACCTGTATCTTTTCTTCTTCACGCTGTCTTCACTCTTTTCCCTTTGCAGCTTCATGCACTCGCTCTGCTGAAGGGTGCTGTTGAGGTGCAGCCCAGTGCCATGCTTGGAGCAGGAGGGGAGTCCTGCCTGGGGGCCTGCGCTTAGGCTGGGCTGCACTGCTGCAGGTTGTCCCCATGTCCTGCCCAGCCTCCCCAGCCATGCTGTCTTGACTTTCTGAGAGGCGCCTCTGGCGGAATACTGTGTTACCTGTTGGCTGCGATGCCTGCCATGGTAGGGTGCCCATCATGAGATGCCCATCACAGGATTGATCTTTCCACTGATGGATGCTTTGCAGTCCCTAGAAGGAGATGTCTCTTGAGACATCTTGCATTAAGAGTTCAACGGCTGGTCATTTTGAAGACTTGCAAGCCTCCATCCGTAGACTTGGTGCAAAATACTCCATGTTGACTTTTGAGCAGAGATTGAGGATGTCTGTGTTGGGGGGTGAGGAGCGGGGGCAGGGAGCCTGGCTAGCAGCAGCTGCAGTGAACAGTCACGGGGAAATTCTTCTGCTGCCTTTTCTTCTAATTGTCTTTATTATCACACTGTGAGATTACTTCAGGCTTGGGAGGGAGAGGAAAGGTGGAGACAGGAGCCAACCTGGGGCATATTTAGTCTTAAGCACCTGCTCTTTGGTAGATGTATGTTGCTTGGAGGCAGGTTGACAGACATCTAAGCAAAAGGTTTCCAGTGAGGTTGTGAAATAATGGCCCTGCTTTATCTTACAGGTGCTGAGCACCCACTGCGGGCTCAGAAAGCGTAGGGCTTTTTTCATAGTATGCAGTTATGTTAACAAAATAAAATTTTGGTCTCCTTTCCCTGTGCAGCTTCACTGTGCATCGTATGAAAAGACGGCGAACATGGCATACAGTTGGCAGCAGAGCCTTTTAAAACTCTGACCTTCAATGTGATCTAAAAAGCTAAAAGTGAGGTGAAGTAGCTGCTCTGAGCCAGATGCTTATCAAATAATGGACTCCTCGCAGTATTGTAACCGAGCCCCTCTATGGAAGGGTCTGCATCAGATTTCAGATCCTGTACCCCAACACACATGTTGCTACCTACCTACTTTTTGGGGAATGTGTTGTCTCCTTAGGCAATAAGGGCATGGAAGAAGCTAAGCATATGGCGTACGGGACAGGCTGTTGCCAGCAACTCTATTTGAGTGTTGTAAAGCTGAGGTCTTTGAGGCCCCAGCCCTTCCTGGAGGTGCGTGAGGGGGTGATCTCGGACCATTTTTTTGACATGGAATTCTGCAGGAAAAAAAGCCAGCTTAAAACAAGTTAAAAGCCCTAAGTTGCTGGGTCCCGCATGTCAGGAGGGGGGTGCGGGGCAGGGCTGAGTGTGCTGGTAGCATCCCTGTGGAGGAAGGGTGGGGGATATGTAATTTTTAGAGGCTTCCTCATTCTGCGGAAGTACCAATGAGGGAATCTTCCCTTAGGAACAAGGTTCATCCTGTAAACCAGTGCTGCCTGCGAGTCCCAGTTGTCTTTTGAACATATCCTTGAGCCTGTTTCATTATGCAAGAGATGGTTTGTCTGACAGCCTTTGTGCAGGGTTTGGGGTTTTTTTTTCCCCTGAAGTTGTGTAGGATGTTGTGTGGTGAACTCCCAGGCTGTGTGGTGTTACGCACTGGAAAGGATCTTACAGTGAAAGGAGCAGGATTTAAATTGATGGCATAACATTTCCCCTCTGATCCCATATGCCTCACTGCCCTCAGAGGAGATAGGGTAGTTCTGAGTTCAGAACGAGTCTCTGCACCAAGCTGCAAATCATTTGCACGGAGTTTCATTAGCTGCCTTCCCCATCTCAGTGTCTCCGTGACGGCAGCCTACTTCTGCATTATTTAGGAGAGATTCCCTTAGTTTAAAAAAAAAAATCAATTGGCAGAAGATAACTGTTTCCAATGTCAAGCTTCCCTTTTATTTTTTTTTCCCTCTTCTTGTGACTCTAATAGCATGATTGCATTCATGCTTGTCTCTCTTTATGATGGGGTGCTAGCAACTGACCTTGATTAAATGACCTGTAAATTATTGGCCACATAGGAGCAATCCCTGATCTGCTGGACAGTTGATGGCTTGAGTGCCTCTACCTAGGGAAAGGCTTTCCTGGCCTCAGTCAGAGTCATGCTGAAATATGAGATAGCATTGCTTGGGTGCCTTCATTATATTTTTTTTTTTGTGTGTGTGTGTAGGGAGGAATATTGTGAGGCACCTCTTTCCTTTAGAAGTTGTTGGTTTATATTTACCTGCAGACATATTAATAAAATGGCAATTGAGATGGCAGCGACAGTTGTTTTCTGATCTCTGGAGGTATGAGGCTGCTATATAGAATCTGTAAATCTGGATCATCTAATTTGGACCCACCCTGAATAGCAAGTTGATGGTGTACCTGGAGCAGCCATAGCAGGATGGCTCCTTCTATCTTCTCCCAAAGCAGCTGATGTGCCTGTCATCTGGGGGGGGTGGTGTACTAAAATTGTGGGTCTGGTCTGCAGTTAGGGTTTCCAAAATGGTAGTGGTGTCTCAGCTGTGGTTCAGGTGTTATTTCCCATACAGATGGCTTTGGGGACAGACTAGAAGCAACTGCTTTCATTGACTCGGGCATGGACTCCTTTACTACTGACTGTTTATTCACTGCAGTGGAGATATTTTCCTCTGAAACACTCAGACTTTCAGTCAGTATTTCTGCTTTAAATGTTCCAGATTTATTTTTTTTTTTCTTCCTCCTGCCTTATGAGCTTAGAGCCCTCTGAATAATTCCACTGATTTTAGTATGGAAATTGTGTTTGCTTTTGGAGAGCAAGTGTGAATGCCAGGTTCTTACAGCCCTGGCTTCTGTGTCAAAAGGCAGGATAGCAATTTGCCAGTAGCCCCTAAGCTCTGCAGGGAGGAATAATGCGAATCACTCTGGAAAAAAAGTGTAGGATGTGCAACAAAGCTGTCTGCCAGAGACGGGTGCTAACTCAGGAGGTTGCATTGAAGAATCTTCTGGAAGACGTTTAATTGATTAGGTTTTGTTACATTACTGAAGAGCGAAGTCTGAATGCAGTCAAGTAATGAATGGCATATTGATAAGAAATTCAGAGTGGTATTGTTTTTCATGGGTTTCCCTGACGGTTTCTATGGGGACAAAGACGCATTTCCCGTCTGAGTGCTGCTGCTGCCCTCTGATTGCACTTCTGTGGTTTCATTCACCAGTAATGGGGAAGCATTCATAGGCAGAATAGCTTCCCCTTTTTAAATAGCCATGATTCAGGGTTGTATTTTTTTTTAATGCATTAGACTAATGCAGTGTTTTATCAATGATCTGATAGATGCATAATGCTCTTTTTCCAAGTGCTTATTCAGGGTCTGCATTAAAACTTGAAATTATGTACTGTAATTACGTAAGCCTTGACAAAAGTCTTTGTTGCCCTACAGTATGTGTACAAAGTGATTCTCATCCGGCTTTGGCAGTAGTTTACATTTGAACTTTAGGGATTAATTTTGTTGCAAACATTTCAATGGTTGAACTCGAGTGCTGATGCTTTTGGAAAACTTTTTTTTCTCTTGTGGGGGTCCTTCAGTGAACTGATGTGAGTTAATTATTTAGAGAATAAGAGTTTTTTAGAAATGTGACTTTAAAAAAAAAAGAGAGAATGATTTTTGTTTGTCCTTTTTCTGCTCCGTGATGGGAGGGCACTTCAAAGCTGATTGTGATTTCACATCTCAGTGTTTGGTTTTGAGTCTGTCCCTTGCCTGCCAAGTGTCGAATTTAGGGTTGTCCGGTTACTCTGCAATTGGATTCACTCCCCACCCTTTGCTGTGGACATTTGTATTCTCAGAAACTACTTGCAATTTTGAGGGTCTGTTTGTTGTTGTTGGCTTCTATTCTTTTTCCTGGATATTTGATTTCAGTGTTTCCTCTGAGAGAGAGTGTGTGGGGGAGAGATTGCTTCTCATCCAGCGTGTCTCTGCATTTCTGTGTATTTAGACTCCCCTCTTTCCTGTTCCCCACCCCCCAAAAAAAAAAATCTCTGGCTTGCAGAAAACAAAACCAGAGCTCTTTTAGGCAATGCTTGAAAAGTGGAGGAAGGGAAAGCCAGCCAGAGCTGGAAGCTGTTTCTCGCAGAGATGGGGTGCTGCGTGCTGGGAAATAGCAGTTCCTGAGCCAGGCTGCTCCTTTTTGATTGCCTGAAAAAAACCAAACGTGAAATGACTGCAAAAGGGGAGTGACACTTGCCGTTCACACCTGTGTATTACCCAATTGTAGTGGGATTACAGACTGTTCTGTACGGGAGGCTGAGGCACCTGAAGTCATCCGTCACTGGTGAAAAGAGGCTGGAGTGGGTCTCCCCAGCCCCGGTGCTGGCTCGTGGTGAGGGGTGCCGGCAGAGCCGAGCCAGGACCCTTGGCAGCAGCAGCAGCTCGTGGGTGCTTCTGTGCATTGGCTGTGCCGAGCCGGCGAGCCCTTCCCTTACTCCTGCACTCTCCTTGCTGTCAGGATGGAAAACCTGGGTTGTCACCTTCTGCAAAGACGCCCAGCCTTACAAATGAGAATGGGAGCCCCCGAGTTGCATCTGGTGGTAACTGGGAGGGGGAGAAAGTCACGCTGAGGCTGTGTGTCTGGCACTGTGTGCTCAAGAGATGCGGCTCCTGGAGTTCACGAGGGAAACGCGTACCTGCGTGGAGTGCTGTGCCCGGTGCCGTACCTGCGCTGGAGCACCGCCTCGTTGCAGAGGAGCCATTTCACCACTTGCACCTTGTATGCGAGGGTGTTACTGGTTGAGGGTTTGGGGGCTGGCAAGGAGGGAGGAGGAGGACTGAAGGTTTTGCTTTTGTTTAATTTGGGACCTTTTGTTTCCTCAAAGCCTGTCAACTCAGCAGGATGAAAAACCTGGTTAGAGTGTTTGCTTCATTTGGCCACAGCTTATGGAGGAGCAGGCAGATAAGGGCCAGCTGTTGTTCCATTTGCTTGCTTAAACAAAACCTGCTGTAGCATGCACGGAGGGCTGCAGGCTGCAGCACCTTGCAAGAAAAGCAAGACAGAGATAAGGCTTTTGTATGCTGCTTCTGTTTTATTATCAAGAAATGATTTCTCCTGTGGAGAACAAGATGAATTTTTTTGACACACCTTGCAGTCTGCTCTTTGTGGTTTTGTACTGCGACCATTGTAGAAAATAAGAGATTAGGGAATTCCAATAATTTTCTGTAATATAAAAGCTTCTCGCTGAACTGTTTCTCTAAATTCTTCAGCAGCTCTCAAATGTAAAATAGGATGGGACAGTAAACAGCGTTTCCCTGTGCTGTTGACGCTGGGATGGCAGGAAAGCATGTGTGGGGGGTGAATTCTCTCCTGTAAGTTGTTTATAAATAGCATGCTCTGCCCTGCTCCCTGTGTGTGTGTGTGTGTGTGTGTGTGTTCTGCTTCTGTTAGTTAGCAGGAGTGAGTCGATGCTTTCCTGTCTGGCAGTTCAGTGACTTAATGCATGTTTGAGTAGCTGGCCTCACTGTTTTATTGCTACACATACTTTTCTATGGAAAAACTGAGGTGGGCTATGCAAATGGAACCACAACTCATGTCCCTGCCTCCCCTTTCATTTCCTCCTCTCTGTTCTTGGCCCTCCTTGGTGTGTTTTTCTCTCTGGGCATTGCTCCTTGCTGCTCTTCCCGTGCTGTGCAGGTGCAGTAACGTGTTGAAGCTGAGCACCATGAAAGGACTCTTCTCTAGCCACTCTCCTGTTTTGGACCCTCTGAGCTCTGTACCGAGGGAAATTGCTGTGGTCTTGATAATGGTAGTTAAGTTTCTCCTTGCAGCCAGCTTCCTGTGTGAGGTATTGCTGCTGTAAAGTATTGTTTGAGTGCTAATGAGGGGTTGTCCATTGCCAGGAGAAGTGCTGTTAGGCTGGCAATGTGTAATTAATCAGGAAGCAGGTGTGTTGCGCAAAGCCCGTCAGCATCCGCACTGGAGGAGAAAACACTGGCCTATTTAAGAAGAGAAGGAGCTGCCTTGACGCACCGTGCTTGGAAGCCAGGTATTCTGAATTCTGTATTTATGACTTCCTGATTCGAGGCACGTTGCCAAAGGGGCTTTCACCTCTGCTGGTAAACGTCTCTAGCTGTTGAAAAGGTCCAAGTGTCATTATGAGAGTTTATGGCACAGTTGCCTCGGGAGTACTCCACGGAGTAAAATGCTCTTCTGTTGGTTCAAAGAAGATAGTGCTGAGCTGCCCTGGAACCCGGTCTAAGCCAGAGCTGGCCCAGCTGTCTTTTGCAACTCGGGCCGGAGCAATGTTGTCTTCTGTAAACATTTAAGAAACAGGGCTCTCCTTGTCTGTTTTAATGCCTGTTAAATGATGTGCTTTAGTCAAGAGATGCGAGTTCTGCTTTCTGGGATGAAGTTCAGTCCCTGCCTTTGAATGTCTGTGGTGTGGGAACATGGCCATGACACAGCGCTAAGAGTGATCGTACAGACCGGTGAGGCCGAGGGACGAGGACAGTAATGCCTAAAGTTGAGTTATGATCCCGAGTTGTTGAAAAGAAAGCCTGCACTACTGCTAGGTCACTCTTCCATCCAGATGCACTGGACAAGGCCTGTTGCGTTGTAGTGATTCTGCTCTCAAAACTACTTATTGCCAGCAAATAGTTGAAAGGCTAATCGGTAATCCTTTTGGATGCCTTTAACAGGGACAGATTTTTAAATATACTTACAGATGATAGCAGTGAGAATTTAAAAGGAAAGAAAGGTTATGTTCATCTAGTGCTATGACAAGCAACTCGGCATCATTTTCTCTGCTCCTGTGTGATATCCATAAGGGAAGAAAATTCTCTTGCAGCGATAATTACTGCAGCACAATGACAAGTTCACGGTGCTTTGCAGGCAGAAAGAGTTTGCAATCTGGGTAAGGCATCCCTGTCATCTCTCTGCAAGCCCTTTTCTAGCCTCTCTGTTCATCCCAACGAGAGGATCTCCTTTGGTTCATCTGGGTAGATAAGCTTGCTGTTAATCTTGGTGGCATTCAGCTCACCTGACCTCCCTTTGCCCAGAGGTCTATTTAGGAAGACTGAAATCTGTTCAAATTGCTCTTCCTTAATGCTGGGATAAAGAAAAATGTTGGTTGGTCAGAGGGATCATTTAGGGTCAGAATGACCATTTTATTCCTGTTGGACCTTGTGGAGTTACAGGTGCAAGTAACTGCTCACCAGTGTGAAGGTGTCAAAATAATCTTGTCTAGTTAGGGTTAGGCTTGTGTTTGGGCATGAGTCCTACACAGGTACGTTAGAGTGCAGCCAACACAGAAAAAAATCTTAAGGTTTATGTCTCCTTTTGGAAATCATGTCTTATGTAAAATTTACCAAACACATGAATATGGCAATTATTTTTAAGACCTTACTAGTGAGTTTACCAGACGTAACTGTATTTGAAATCTTGTAGCTGTGTGTGTGGCAATATTCCCTATATGTCTCTAATATCTCTAACCAGTATAGAAGAGACAGTATCGCTTATCTGTAACAAGTGCTGTGAGTGGGACTTTAAACTCAGGCACTCCTGTGATTGTGGAGTTTTGTAGAGTATTATTCATATAACCATGTAATTGTAACAGCCAGGAATTTGTGTTTTGATGTTTACTTACCTTGATCATTTTGGTCTTTTTTGCCCGCAGGACTAGAGTGAAATTGGAAAGCCTAGAAGATGCTTATATTTTAAGAGGAAATGATGACTCTCTTTCTGATAAGCATGGATGCCCAGCCTATGTGAGTCCAGAGATCTTGAACACAAATGGCAGCTACTCTGGCAAAGCAGCGGACGTATGGAGTCTAGGTGTCATGCTTTATACCATGCTAGTTGGACGCTATCCTTTCCATGACATTGAGCCTAGTTCCCTCTTCAGCAAGATCCGTCGTGGGCAGTTTAACATTCCAGAAACTCTATCCCCCAAGGCGAAATGCCTCATACGTAGCATACTGCGTCGGGAGCCATCGGAAAGGCTGACTTCACAGGAAATTCTGGACCATCCGTGGTTTTCTACAGATTTTAATGTATCGAATTCAGGATATGGTGCTAAGGAAGTATCAGATCAGCTGGTGCCTGATGTCAACATGGAAGAAGACTTGGACCCATTCTTTAACTGAGCACAAAGACTGGTGTTCAGAAGGTACACAACCTGGAGATGGACACATGAAGGAGCCCTTCCTGACCGTGTTAAATCACATCCTACATCAGCCTAGCTTGGTAGCAAAAGACACTCAGAGGTCCTCGGATTGAGAAGGAACCTCCACAAGGAGCTAATATAACAAATGTAGCATGGGGACAGATTGGGGGGGCGGGGGGAGCTTGCTATCAGGTTAGATTGATTTGGAGGAGAAAAGGCAGCATGGAGCAATTGTAGCTTCTCACCTTTTTGGAGCCAAGGAGACTGCACATGCCAATTCTGGTGCAGCTGTATCACTCCTGTTTCTGTTCCATTAAAAATAGTGGTAACTCACAACAAATAGAAACTTTTTTGCCTCAGCTCACATCTTGGCATCGCACTGTTAGATATTTAACTTCAGCCATTATTCAGGGAAAGTACAATTGGCTACCATTTTTGTTAATCGGATGTCTAATAATTAATGGGATTAATTTAAGAAAAAAATTAGGTGCACAAAGACGGACATGAAAAGTGGGTGCTAAAAACAAACAAAATTTCAGTTCATGTCTCTTGATAGCTATTTTCAACTCATTTCTTCTAAATAAACTACTTAATATTCTTGTCAGGAAATGACATTTTAATGCTTTGTTCCCTTAAGGGGAAGTAACTGTCATTTAACAAGCTGTTCTGTTTTGTGTCAAATGGTTTGTTGCAGGAAGCTATTATAACTCAAACTTCCAGATGCATTACTGCTATAATAGGGGAAAAAAAAAGAAGAAAACTGTATAATTATTTTTTTTTTTTAGATATGAGATACTGGCTTCCATATCTGCCATGCTGCACGTATATGACTAGAGGGGGCAGAAAGCCCTTAATCGTGTCTTTATCTGAGAACCGATCTCTTCTTTAACCGACTGGCCCACGTGTAAATAGAGGGCTCTTTATTATTGAAGAAGAGTATTGTGGGTTTTTTCTTTGAATTCCTCTCAACTTGGGAAAAGAATTGTTTGGGTTTGATTTTTGTTTATGTCCAGAATAAGAAATAAGAGGGTATTAATAAGCTGAACATTTATATTACAGATATTCCTCTTGAAACATACACAGTAATATGCACCTTTTGTATTGTCAAGACTTATTCTATTTATTGAAGAAAATGTCACAGTAGTGATGTATTAAGCCAGTACTTCAATTACGGGTTGACTTGGGATGACATGTTACATGCTGTAGTTAACACACTTCTTTTCTGTTCAGGTATTTCTGTCCCTAAATAACTTTTTATTTAGCTTCTTTTTCTAGATAGCTTTATTTGATTTAGACTGGCAAATGTTTTTATTACTGCTTTTATATTGCTGTATGATATTGAAATCTCTTGGCATAAATATTTGTGTTTCCAGTACCTCAGTTGTTCTGATATTACTGCCTGTATACGTTTTGTGAAGTGGTCATGTTTTTTGGGTAGGTACATGTGGACTCTGTAGTATGTAAATGTTACTTGAATTTGTGCTTAATTATAGTATGTGGCATGTGCGTACAGCTACTTGGCATTTGACGTATGGATGCTATTTGCCTGCCTTGCAGGAAAGTTATGGTCCCACTCTCAAGAGGATGATGTTTCACAGTTCTTATCAAGAGACAAAGCTAGCTGCAGCTGACCTGCCTTGGTTCTATTTTGGTAACTAAGAATATAAAGGAGTAATGTTTTTACACTCTGAAGATGGTGCTGTGTCAAGAAGGACTTTTTTTTATTTTATAAGTACCTTATAGGAGGAAAGATTGGTGATGTGCATGGTGGGGTTTTACTGCCTCTGGTGCTTTGTCATGTATTTGGTTTAATGTTTTTGTCCTAATCTCTTCAATAAATAAAATTGTGCATATTTAACTAAACTTCACTGGTGAACGATGTTCTTACTGAATGCCTGAGGTGCTGCAGGAGTTTGTTCCGTTAGGATCATGTAGCTGGTATTTTTTGTGCTGCTAACAAGCTCTTGCCAGACCTGTGAGCTGAGAAAGCTTAGCACTTACATTTACAAGGTAACACTGTAAGCCTTTTCATCAAAAATTTTACTGTTTGCTATGAATGAAACTGGCTTTTATTTTGTTTGTTTTCTTTTGGCTTGTCCCTACCACTTATCAAGCCCATTTACCCTTTTCAAGGAGGGTATTGAAATGCAGTGAGAACTATGTCTTTTTGGTGATGGAGGCTCTTTGGCTGATGAAGAAAGAGACCAAAATGGAGCAAGCTGGCACTTGCACTTTCCAAAGTCCCAGAAAAATGTGCATCTTGCATTTTCACCTCAATTCTAGAAAGGATGGATCTGGAATAGCACCTCCTAATTTACTGTCTTTTATTTAAGGCCAGGTTCTATTTCTGTCATTCATCTTGAATAATAATTTATGGATGCAGATAGTGAGATCACAGAAGTGCATGTGGAGTAATGAGGTGCTTTGTGAACACAGCAGGACAGATGAATCCTGGTCTATTAAGAAAAGACCATTTGAATTGTGCTTTGATTTGAAACAGGATGCAGTCTGTTTTCAGCAGTTCTATCGTTTGAAAAAGCTATAGGTGGCTCATGATCACCCCTAAAGAAAGCCCCAGCCCCAGATCTCTCTACCTGAAAGTAAGAGTATAGCACCAAAACTGCTAGCAGAGGGATTACTGTTGGGCTGGCTAACTTTGTATTACATGATTTCATCCTAGGTAATTCCTGGCATGTGTTGAATATTTCAGTTGGTAGGTTGAGAATTAAAACCGTTGATTATAGCACCAACCAGAAATGTTATTAACATGTAGAAACACTTGAAGATCAGTTTTTAAATGATCTGTATGCCTGCAGCCAAAGTTTAAATTACTTGAAACTCTTTCAAATCAAACTCCCACAATAAATGTGCTTTATAGAAAAAAGCAGATTGTAATCAGTCATAGAGAGAAGGGGAGGGGGAGCAGTGAGGATTTCCCTCTCCCCCACTAAAACTTATGTGAACGGCTGCTGTTCTGTTTGGGTGGAAGTAGTTAGACCTTATTTTACAGCAACCTGCATGCTTGCTTTTTCACTGCCAGTAATTACATGAAAAATGTGGCTGACTAATGATTGCTCGTTTGCAGTGAATTTTTTATTCAAGGCAAAAGCTTTCTTGGTGTTGCTGTGGAAGAATCCTTTGGCAGCTGAAGTCAGCTTTATAAAATCCTAAAGGGGTGCCTTGGTTTTGGAGCTTCCTTGTCGCCAGAGTGAAACCTGAGAGGGGGATCTGTGATTCAAACAGCTGATTTCTGGCTCTTTTTTTAATTCCTGCTTCATGGGTGCTGTTAGCGGAGTATGGGTATAGCACTGCTTGCTGCAGAAATGCCTCAACAGCTTTCTTAGCAGTGCTCAACCCTTGATTTAGATAGCAACTGCAGTGAGATGCAGGATTTTGCTGAGCCGAGACTGTCAGGTGGGCTTAGCTCCCCCCGAGTCCTGGGGACAGGAATGATCTTCTCACTACTGTGCAGGGTGGAAAGCTATGTCTACAAACAAAACCATTTCACAGAAGGTGACCCGACAGCAGACTTTGGGATCAGAGGCCCCCCAGCCCCTCTGTCTCCTCTACCCCTCCCAATTAAAAAGAAAAAAAAAAAAAGTATTTTGTTATTTACCACAACATTTATTTTGTCAGTGCAGCACTGCTGTGATTTCAAGCTACAGGCTTTTCCTCAGGACTGCACAAACAAATGAGAATTATTCCTTTGGCACCGTGATGTTATATAACCTGATCCCTTAGCCTTATTGAGGTGTGCACGTGTTATGGGGATAAACAAGTCAATTAAAACTGTATTCTCTTAAAGATTAAATAACCTTGGTAAACCTGTGTTTCTGGAAAGAAAAAATTGAAAAAAAAAAAGCCCAACGCAAGCCCCTAAAACCCCAAACTGCACTTTCCTGGCAGTCAGAGAGGAAGGGTATGAAATGTGATGCCAAGGAAAAATTATTGGGAAGGGGAAAAAATAATACTCCTCATCCTGAAATGATTATGTTGAGATTTGGAAATGTATGAGTGAGCTCTGTGACTAATAGCATAATGAATACCAAAAGAATTAGTAATGATCAGTTCTTTATTCTTAAAGTTTTGTCTAAGGTTTCTATGAAAAACTTGCTAATTTAATAAGTGACAGTACAGCTAACAACTTAACTAGCTTGTAACTTTCCTATTCTTTCAGTAGAAGCAAATGTTGAAAATTGGTAACATGATGAGACAAATTGAAATCAAAGTGTAAGTAAAGCGGGGTATAAATGACCTGTAATATGGTGTAATTCCACTGGAACATGAAAAATGACTGAGGAAAATTTCTTTCAAAAAAATAAAAAAAAAAACCCTAGAACTTAAATCAGGTCAGTTCTGGCACTGACTTTTGACTTTCCCAATGTCCTTGAGAGTCACATTCTTGGTACCAGTTACCATGCCTCCATTTCTGCTTTTTTGACTTCTGAATTAAGCCAATTGAGGCTATTTGCTCGAAATTGTGATCCTCCTGAGATGCCTCCCCAAAGGCCTCTATACAAATTTGAAACTCTAGGCCATATTTGGCTTGGAAATTTTTAAGTATATTGGTGAGTGTATGTAAACATGAGGAAAAACGTATTTACAGTGATGATTGTGCAAATCCTGAGAAATTAATCTGATATTATTTGAGCTGATGTAAATGAGTGGAATCCATTTCTTAAGGGTCTAAATGAGCCTGAGTTGTGTGCTGAGAGGTGTCTTTTTATTCTAGTTATTATTCAGTTTAAATTCGTTTAGACTCCTCACAAAAAATGGCTCAGTACAGGAGTGGATCGCATTGTTCTGGCTCTCCTGCCTCCTTCGCACAACATCCATAGCCTGCAGGGGAAAAATAGAATAATCTTTGTGTGGCAGCTTGTGGAAAGTAATAGGTTAGCTGCTGCATTTATTTCTGCTCAAGAGATTAAAGCGTAGTTGCAAAGCTGGTGCTGACATCATTCCAAGCACACAAAAAGCTGACGTCAGTTATACGGTATATTGCAAGGTGTTTATCTGCATCTGATTAGTTAGCAAAACGCGTACTGCAAAGGCAGCACACAAAGAAGTGTGTCAGTCCGTGCTTCCCACTTGCCCTCTGACACCGGTGTCGGTCCTGGAAAGACTGAAACACTTTGTGCTCGATAAGGCCCCTGTAAAAAACCTGTGGAGGTACCATTGGTCTTGACATTTTCCCATCTTAATCTCCAAACGTCAGTGTTAAGCACAGAGTTTGTTTGAGGTGGGTGTTGGGCAGCCCCTCCTCACAGGGAAGTCCAGATCTGAACTTTTGGCCTCCACGAAGCCAATCAAAGGGACAAAGTGACAAGGGATGCTGTGACACGGCAGCGCAAATGCCAGTCTTCTCTTCTGCGTGCTCGTCAGAGTGCGTGTAATCGGTCAGCGAGGAAGGCAGGAGAGCTGCCGCTGGCTGGCTGGCGAGTAGCAGGGCACCGGCTGCTGCCACGGGAGTCTGAGTGATGCTGCCTTCGCTCCTCCCGACTGCAGCAGTGTGCTGGAGATGAGGAGGGAAGCAACAGAAAACAGGTATCTTCCTCCCTTCAGTTGTGACCAAATGTACCCTTAAAACCAGACACTTCCACCTGTAACTGTAAGTACCTGCACTAAGAGGACACCTAGAGTAGTGTGCTCTACGGGTCAAGCCAAGTTCTTCAAGACATGGGGCAGAGGTGGATAAGTGTCTGGTTTCTGCCTCTACTGAGACCTGACTAAAGAACCCGCACGCGTTGTGCTATAAAAGAGGTCACTAAGTGTACACTTATGCTCTATGCTTACCCTTAAAAGGGCAATTTCAGCGTTTGCTCTGAGTAGCTGGCTTGGATATTTGTGTGTGCTTCCACAAGAGGAGTCTCATTGCTCCGTAAGGACCACTGGTCCCAACTAGTGACCACTTGTCTGATCCAATCCAGTCGTTACTTCGGTCTTCTTTTTTCTTCCGAGTTAGTTAATTCATTGTTTCTCTCATAACAGTTTATGGTTAAAATTTGATCTAATTCAGCCACTAGAAATAAGGATACAATTTAGGCATGCATTTTAGTTAGAATTAGAATATCATGGGTTGGAAAAAAAAAAAGTTCAATCCCATGCAGTTACGGTTTAATTTTAAAAGCTCAATATCAGCCTGCTAGAAGAGTGGAGTTCATGCTTACTGGTCACCAATGGGCATTTTATTACTTCATATTTTGTTGTATCCTACTCCCTCCTATGCGTAATCACCATAACTGCAGATTATTTGTTATTTCTAAGTATTTGTAATTGCTAAGTAGTCGGTTTAGTTTTCACATTAGCAAGAAATGTGCCTGATCCGTGTGAACAGCCTTTAAAGCAGCTGTGAGATGGAGTGTATCTGTGGGTAAAAATTGCAGCTCTTCTAGGTACCGAGTTTCTGACAGGGTTCCAGCTGCATTACGGCAAAAAGGTTTTACTACATACAAACTTTTTATTAGAATAAACGTTGCTTCAAAAATTACATAACATGCCTACTGTCCTTGGTAGCTCAAATCAAGGCCAATCAAATCAACATGCTCAAGATGAGTAAGTACATGCATATTTTAGCAGTTGTTACTTTTTTACAAACTCTATAATTCAGTCAAAGGAACATATCTTGGAAGAGCAATAGCATGATTGCAACAGAGATTTTTATGGCAGAGAAAGAAAAAACATCTTTTTTTTTTCTTTTCAACATGATGAGAAATGTCGACAAATCTGTTTTCTTGGTACTGTGTAGAATATCGAGTCTTTGCTCTGTCTGAGGAGCTGCTAACACGAATAACCAGTGATCTCATGTAACCTCAGGACAGCAGCGAGATTTGTCAGAAAGTTAGCAATGTGCTGTCTTTAATTTAAAAAAGGAACATCAGGCAGGATGAAATGCATGATTCAGAGAAATCCACTGACATTTTGCTATTGACTGCAGCTGATAAAACTGGAGTAGTCAAATCATCTGATTCCAACCCTACTGATTGATCAGGCCATGACTATAACCCACATTTTACTGCAGGATGAAATTTTTCCGAGATAAATTTAGCTGTGTGTGGTAAGCCAGGACAAGGTCATTTTTGCATTTATGTCTTCAGAGCACAGGAGATGCAGAGTGATTGTGTCTTTCCTCTCTTTTTTTTTTTCCTTTTGGAGTAGTCTATCTGCATAGGTAAAGGTAAGGAAGATAATGCCCTTTGCCCGTTGTATAGGAGAAACATCGCTGAGCTATTCCAGAATAACTCTGCATGCTGACCTGTCAAGGGCCGAGTGGTATTTTGAGTTCAACTTATTTGCTAGTTGAGCAAGGGGAAGCCTGTGCCTTTTTTTTTCTATCAAGTAAACCGGGATTGTACAACTGATTTTGCAAAATGCCTTGAAACCTATTGATTACATACTTCCATCATTTAACAAGCATATAGTTCTGCTCCTTCATTTACAGTTCTCCTTCAACAACATCATCACCATTTTCTGTAGTTAGTAACACTTAGAGAAATTAAGTTTTTAGGTTTTGGATAGTCTTGTCTATAAATAAGTCCCAAAGATAAGAAAAGTAGCAGATATAGGGTATTCTATGCAAGCAATCATAGACTTTTAGTAATCTGTTTTCCTAAATTGCAGAACAAAGAAATCCCTCCTCGGTCATTGTGTTTAAACAGTTTTATGTTCAGACTTTTTCTTTTCTGCCAATACACTTTGCTTTTATTTAGGACAACTGCAATTGTAAGTGATGCTTGCTACCTTGGGGTTTGTGCTGCTAGGTCACTCGGAGTGCATTTGGAGGCCACAGTAGGGAGCACACCATAAAAGTAAGGGAGAAATGCATGTATTATATCCAAAGGCTCTCTGTCTCAGAAGCACCAGACTTTTCTAAAGGGTAGAAGGCTTCACATCCTCTTTCTAATGGTAGGTGGGATTAAGAGACTCTAAATATTTCTGCTCCCATCCATAAGTAATGTTTCTAGTATTGTAGCTGTTGGATGTCAATTGTTCAGAGAAGTGGGAAAAAAGTGTCTACACCACATCTTCCAATATTTCTTTGCAACTTCTTGACACCATCAATTTACTGTTGAGTTCCAGTTAGCTGAATCAATAACAGGTATAATCCCTGGAGATGCAGGGAAGTCCTTCTTTCAGAAGGTTAGTAGACAGGCTGCTTCTCATCTCTTAAATCAAGTTCCTCACAAAGGGGCAGAGAAACCCATCGCCAGCTTTACATGTACAGGGAGGACAAGGGCAAGATTCACACCATCTAATGCTATTGAAGCTGGGAGTTATGGCTTACACAAGTGGAATCTGGGTGTGGGATTTGTCCAGCTAAATGTTGACAACTATATTTCTCTCTGCTGACTATAAAAGGAGCTCAGTATGACTAGCTCAGGCATAGATGTCTAAAGTTAGATGGGATTAATCCTCCCTGCTTGCCAGAGCCCCATTCATTTGCATACGGAGAAATGCCTTTTTCCTTTTGAGATACACCAGTTATCCAAGACTTCTAGACAAGGCTTGCAGATGTGACACAGGAGCTATGGAAGAAGGACCTCTTGTGAAGAGAGAGGTGGAGGTGTGGTGGGGTGACCTGGAGCATCTCAGATGGCGGTGGGTGGGCACATCTATACAGGCATCCATGTAGGGTGGTCCAGAACACCTTAACTTTTGAAAACCTAAGGTTCAGAACACTATTCTCTCATTATCTTGAGAGTTTCCTAGGTGTCAACAATTGGGTACCTTTAAAAATGTAAATACATGTGTAATTTATGTGGGGAAAGGCTCTCCTTCCCTCTTACGAATTGGCCACTTGTGAAACAAGCTTGCAAACGTTGTTGGCCCAGAAGGGTTTCAGGCCAAAGGAGGCCCGACCCTTATGTAATATGTGAGTAAGCGCTCAGCCACGGGCACATGTGGGCTGCTCTAAGCCTTTTACATCAAGCAGTAGCTGGACAAAACCCAGAAATAAACCCAACTGTAGAGAGACAGCATAAATCGTCTTAATAAAAAGTAGTAATGATGAATGTTGATGTATCAAGATATACCGGGCGACTGAATAAAAGATGAAGAGGAAATGCGTTTATTATGTACTTTTTATAACATGTCACTATTTTATTTTTCTCTTGTTACGCCTCCCTGTAGGATGTGCACCTAGTGAAATCAAAACCCACCACCTGTTCAGCAGAGAAATTAAATGCTTTAGAAAAGCATTTCCCATTTCTTTCCTTTAGTGTCCACCAGAGGATGTGCTCTCTGGCTCCAGAAGCAGCTGGTGTGATTCAAATAGCTCATTAAAGGTGCCTTGTGATCCTTTCTGTTGTGTACATAGCACTTTAACCTGTTTGCTCTTAGACTTTCTGCCCCCACCACTTCCCTCAAAAACAAGTCGTTTTTTATTTTGGAGAGAGATCTGCGTGTTGTCAGAGAGGAAGATTCAGATCGGGCACTTCACAATAAACACAACACTTGCAAATCTCTCTGGTTTTAGGCAGTAGGAAAATGAGTTCCTAGCATTTGCTAATACTTCTCCAGACAAGTGTGTTCATTAAACAATGTTAATGTTTTTCTTCTCGTAAAAGCCAAGCTATGGTATGAGGCAGCCTTGTGTTTAGCAGTTGCTCACTGAGTAAAAATCCTATGGCAACCAATAAATGGAAGCCAAAAAATGTTGCAATATTGTTTTAGAGGACTCATCTGCTTATTTTTACAGTTAGCCTTGCATAACCTTCTGCATTTTTGGACTCTGCCTTATGTAGAATATTTCTTAAATTTTCCATTTATTTCAATTGTACACTGCACATTAGGAAAACTAAAAAAATTAGAAAAAATGAGTCACAAATACTTTCCCTTTATGATGTTATTCTGCCCTTCTATAACCTCTTTATGTACTGCCCTTGCATAATATTTATTTGGTGTTATAGTTTTGCTGAGGATCTAACACTAATTTTTTAGTCTGCAAAGCAAAGACGAAAACAGTGTCACGATGGTAGCTTGAAATGTGTCTGCTTCCTGGGATTTAAACAGGCAGACACAACAAATGACAAGCGTGGCTCCCAGCTGACAATCAGAGCTGGGTTTGCAGCTTGAGCCATCCCGTATCTATCACAAGAGTGTGTGGGGTTTGGGAAGGGTCTTTTTTTTTTTCTTCTTCTTCTTTCATTGTGGAAATGCATGTTTATAAACAACGAAAAAAAGTCTAATGTTAGATTTAAAATTACATATAAAAAAATCCATTTAGTATCAGTGCAGCTCAGGCGTTTGGTGTATGCCCATCTCCGCGTTACCCTGGCATAACTAACGGTTATCACCGGAGTATCAAAGACTATATCTGTAAGATTTGGCCTTGATACAGATATGATGTCCGAGCAGTGATATATTTCACTCTCTCCTCTCCCTAAAATAGCAACAAAGTCCTGGCAGTCTGTTCATCTTTAGCTAACAGTATTGCAGCACATGAATTGCTTCAAGACAGCTCGCTATAGATCAGCTGGTTCATGCCTGATGTTGTAACCCCATCACCCATGACGAATTACACACGTAACTGTTGCAAGATTGTATTCTGAATGAATAAAGGCTTGGAACTTTGTCTTTCTTCAGCAAACAGGACCTTATGTAAAAGTGGAGACGGATGAGTCTGCATGCCTGCATGTGCGCATACGTGTGTGCACATAAATGAACAAGCCTAAATAAGAGAGGGGGTGGGGACAGTACCATTCTGCTTCTCGCATGTCGCTGCACCAAGCTGGACGAGAAGCTGAAACAGGAAATAGGGATGTGTTCCCCAGTTGCTTCAGAGCATCACAACTTATTTCTTCAGCAAGAAGAGCTGGGGAAAGGTTTGGCATTTCTCTAGGCTGGAGGTTTGCAACACGCTGTGCCTGCTGTTTGAGAGGGAAGCTGATGGGAGGTGGCAGGAGCCTTTCCTCCACCTTTTCAGGAAATCCTTGCCCATGCAAATACACAAGTTTTGTAACTGAAAATTTGTGTTACCTACTGCATATGTATAAATACAACGGGAACCAGCTAATTCAGTCCTTGGATTCCTTAAATACTCTCAGGTGGGTTTCAGGCCCCTGAGCTTCAGGCCTCTGCAGGAAGGATGTCTCAGTTCCTGTACAGTTCATGGAGACCTGGTCAGCAGAGCCCGTAGAGCCTAGAGAGCGATTCATCCCATCCCAGAGTAGACACTGACATTTGAGCAGATGAGTGGCACCCTACACCCCCTGCCTGGGAACTCTTTTGGTTTTTAAAACAGGAGCCAAAACATCTAGCTCAAGTACAGATGGCAACCTTGTAGTCACCAGAAATCATGAGCTGTATCATACTTCTAGCCTGACACAAAGTCTAAGAAAGTCAATGAAAAAATTTACATTCCTGTCGGTTTCCATGGGCCTTGAACAAGAATATTAAGCATAGGAAAGAAAAGAAGTATGTGTACAAACAGGTATTTTTCTACATACAAGTATGCATTTATAGATAATAAGGTACAGTATAACTATTCATATGCTAATCCTATTAAAATGTGTACTTGGATTGCAAGTTCTTTGGGACAAGGACAGGTTTTTTTCTCTATGTTTGTATATAGCAGCATAACAAAGCCTGGATATGCGTAGGACCGGGGGTCCTTCTGACTACCAAAGCAAAACTAATATATTAGAATGGTTGAATAGTTTTAGGATCAAGGACAATATGTCCTGTCTTAGGAGATCATCAGCATCCTATTCTTCAGACAAGGCATCTGCTCTGTTCTACTTTAATTCTTTGGGTTTTTATTTTGTATGAAGAGAACAAATTTTATGTATGAATTTTAGCTGCAACTGACCTAATATTGCAAAACCCATTTCTCACAGAACCTAAGCAGGTTTTAACCCAGCTTTTGAAAGGAAAGCAAAATATAATAATCTACTTCAGCAATTGTATTCAGAAGATAATCTATTAAGGGTAAATGAAAACAATGGAATAATTTTCTTTTTATGGTCTTGCTCTGAAAAAAGGTCACATAAAAATCTCATAAACTGAGGTATTGTTTGTCATTGTAGATGCTCTGAGTGTGCCTTGGAATAACAGTCCAAGGGAAACCATCCTCCAGTAGATTTTCTGAAAATTTTTTTTAAGGCAATAATATTTTTAGCTATATCCAACACTATATTACATTACATATTATATTACTACACTTAAGAGCAAGCAATCACCTTCTTCAGATTTATGAGAGAAAAGAAATAGCAGAAGATTTTTGAAAAGTTTAAATTTACTGGTTTGATAAGAGTGGTTTACTGGTTTATAAAACCAAACAAGGTGTGACAGTGTCAACAGTGATCCTTCCTGATCCGCACTGATGCTTGATGGAGCTCTGTTGGGTTTATTGCTGTTGTTCATTTTGTGAATATATTTATTTATGCTCAGTCCTGACGCGTAGTGGAAATACTGCCAGGAACAAGGCTTTTGTCATGATAGTCATGGTCACAAAGCTCTAGCTGCAAGATGCCTGTGCCGCCCTAATGAGCTGCCCACATCAGTTCATCTCCGACATTTGGACCCAATTTCAAACACTCCAAAGAAAGAATTCTCCGAGGGTGTCCTGCAGGGCTGCAGGCAGCCTGCAAAGCCCCTGCGTGGGGTCTCAGAGTACCTTCTCCCCTGAAGCCAGCACTGGCAGGCCCAGGTGGGCATCAGGCTGGAGCTGCTACGGGGGTCTCCACAGCTGCACTGCGACCGCAGTAGCGGGCAGGGTGTGCAGGGCTGTGTCGTTTAGGAGACCCCAGAGAGGCGGTGCTGTGGCATGGCTCACTTTTGCTACACGCACCCCATCCAACCTCTAGATAGTTTTGTGCGAAAAAAAGCGTTGCAAGGGCAAACTCCGTATCTTCATAAGGTGATGGTATGTGGTCCTCTCCTTTATAAACCAGTATGGTGTTTCTTGCAATAGGAAATGCTATCATAAAGGGATATTCTTGCAAATTGCCTGTACTTAGCACTTGCTGGAGGTTAATGCAGTACGCATTTACCTATCTATTAATTACAGTAGGTTAATTATAACAACCCCCCCTTCCTTCTGGGGTTTCTTTCACTTCATATTTCTACTCAAAATGAACAGCCTTCATGAAGGGGAGGTTGTGAATTAGGGTGGGAGGAGTAAAGGTTAACTTATTTTTAAAAAAAGAATTTACGTTTTTATTTTAAATTAAAATGTGAAATTAGACAGATAGGAATGCAGAGCACTCTCTCCTCCCCTCTCACAGCTGGATATATTCCATGGTCCCTTTTTTTTGACACAGTTGCTACTGTGTCACTTTTCTCACCTCCCATAGCAATGCACTATTCCCAGGCAGTAGTCAACACATACAAGAGTTTCATAGATTCACACATGACATCTTTCCAGCTTGTATTGTAGTGCTGTCTCCTCTCATCTTTTAACAGAAGTTTTGTAGTTTTAGTATTTTTCTTAAGACCTCATCTTCTGGAGTTTTCTCTTCTCTCCCTGGTTTAATCTTTGTATTTATTTCTCTTATGATTGTAAAGTAAAGCTAAAATGGCAGAAATGCATAATGTATCTTCAGATGTGTTACTTTTTAAAAAGTTCACAGTTTTTAAACACCCAGTGTGTGTTTTGGAGGCCTGACTTGTTTGTTATTTTTAGTGTGAAGCTGAACTGAACTGCAAAAGCCAAGAAATTTTATAAGCACTACTCTCTAACTACTGTGTTGTAATCTTATTTCTTTCAACTGCTGAGGGCTTATATGGAAACTGAAATGACTGCAGCCCTGGCCGGGTACTTTTCCTGTGTAAAGATGTTAATTTGTTCCATACCGTCACCATTTTTGGGGGTATCTATGTCCAAGGCCAACTTTTACTAGTCCCTCCAGGTGAGATACAGGAGGACAGAACAGGAGACTAAACTTCCCTGTAATTTTAGACCTCTCAGAAATTATATCCTTTAAGAGCAGTGGCTTTTAAAAGTTTTGTGGTTTAGTGGTTTTAATAATATACATTATTGTTTTGCAACTCAGTATTCCTTTGCAAAATATCCCAAATATCATAAATAAATATAATAAAAATGATGCACATTATCAGGGCAATTTGAAAAATACTTAGATGGCCATTTCATACTGGGGACCTTCAGGAGTAATGGTGTTTCACTCCCCAGAACTTGTGATCCCGTTTCTGGCCCTTGATATGCTGAAGCTAGTTGTCTGTCAAATTCCACACGTGTCTTTGGAAATAACTCTGCCTGATGCTGAGTTTTGCTATCATTTGGGCCATGGTACTGAATAACTAACCACATGGTTATTTAATATTTAATTTCATTTGTAAGTACTTTGTATTGTTATTTATATTTATAAATAAGATATTATGTACATGTATTACATATATGTAAATATTACATATAATTAATAGTATATAGTATATAATATATATAAAACTATATATTTATGTATGAGAGTAATTTGAAATTACGTATGCATTTATATAAGTGTATTTATATATAGAAAAAACCAGAGTCCATTCTGTGGTCTCTTCTGTTGAGCTAGGTGAAGAACAAGTTGTTCTCATGCTGCATTGCACAGGGCTATTTCATCAGCCTGCACTGTGTAGCCCTTTCATATAAACAGGGCTAAGCAGAGTCACTAGTGAGAAAGGAGCAGGTTGCAAATGCCTTATCGCACAGATTTTCCTTTCACTGAGGACCTTCCGGGGCAGAATGACTCAGGTGACTGATGGTATTAATGCCAACAGGAAAAAAGATAAAAATTTGGATGGAAGGAATGCAGCAAACTGATAGAAAGAACTTCAGTCTCCATAGTCATCCAGCTACCTTCCTGATCTGAATCTAATAATTTTGCTTTTCCCTTCCCTTCCCTTCCCTTCCCTTCCCTTCCCTTCCCTTCCCTTCCCTTCCCTTCCCTTCCCTTCCCTTCCCTTCCCTTCCCTTCCCTTCCCTTCCCTTCCCACATTTGCTCTCTTTGTGCTGCCTGCTGTCCTGTGAATGGTGCTGTGGCTCCTGAATCACGAGGAGTGCTGTGATCTGAGGAAGAAAATTATTGCTATAGAAAAGCCACTATTGCACAGTTTCTGCCCTTCAAAATCCATGGTCTGAAAGGGATATATACCTCCTCTTCTATTCCCCACTTGTTTGGAGAGTCACACAGAAACTGCAAACAGAGGGCAACTTTTAATTTTCATAATTGTTGCATGACAGTTAAGGCTTTATGCTATAGCACAACCAGTACCCCCAACTCTTATTACATTCAAACAAACTTGAATGCACTGTAGCAGAACTTCATGTAGACTTTGTAAGATTTGGCCTTTTGAAATCAGCATAAATTGTAATGTTCCAGTCAATAGTTTGCCCAGCAGACAGCAAGTCACTTGATTTTGCTTTAGTATGTCTCAATCTTTTAAACAATAAGGCTTTTCTTTGCTAAAGTAGGACTGGTGTGCATGCAGTAAGAATAAGGTCATTCTAACAGTTTTGCTTTGCTTTTTTGTTCTATATAGCAGTAGTTTGTAAATACACTGTATTAAAGCATGTTTGGTAGCAACATGTGAACCATGCTGATAAAAGAAGAATTGACCCAAACTACTCAACCTCAATCTAACAGGAGCAAAACATATCAGGGAATTTTTGCTTATCTGTTTGGGAGTTTTGTAGGTTATTGTTTCACAGCTGTTTAGGTTTTGTTTTGAAGAATGTCTGAAAGCAGGACTGTGAAATGCTGTATGACAGAGAATTCTTATGGTATTTTTCTACCTGAGCATGAGCCATAAAGCTCACAAGGAAGGTTGTTTTCATCTTTCCTTGCCAACATAGTGTCCTGGTTTTGGCTGGGATAGAGTTAATTCTCTTCTTGGTAGCTGGTACAGCGTGTTTTGGATTTCATGTGAGAATAACATTGATAACACACTGATGTTTTAGTTGTGGCTAAGCAGCACTTGTCCCAAGTTAAGGATTTTTCAGTTTCCCATGCTCTGCCAGCGAGCAGGGGCACAACAAGCTGAGAGGGAGCATGGCCAGGACAGCTGACCCAAACTAGCCAAAGGGGTATTCCATACCATAGAACGTCGTGTTTAATATATAAACTGGGGGGAGTTGTCCAGGAGGTGTGGGTCACTGCTCAGGCATCGGTCAGCGGGTGATGAGCAGTTGCATTGTGCATCACTTGTCTTTTCTTGGGTTTTTTGTTTGGTTTTTGTTGTTGTTGTTATATTCCTTTTCATTACTATTATTACTACTATTATTATTATTATATTTTATCATTATTATTGTTAGTATTATAGTTTGTTTTACTTTAGTTATTAAATTGTTCTTATCTCAACCCATGAATTTTACTTTTTTTTTCAGTTCTCCCCACCCCATTGGGAGTGTAGAATAATGAGCAAGTGGCCACATGGTGTTTAGTTCCTGGCTGGAGTTAAACCAAGACATAGAGTTAAGTACTAACTTCTTTACGTGGTTATCTGAATAAGATGTTGTTAATTATTAATCAGCATCAGAAAAGGGATTAAATATGAAGCCATACATAGCCAAGATACTTTTCAGGTGGAGGCATGGGTTTGCTGACATTAACCTTTTGTATCTTGATTTTCTCAGTCCTGTTTCTCTTCAACATACTGTAGACCAGATGCTGTAAGAGAACATACATACACTTTAAAGGAGAAACGGTCTTTGGCACAAAGCTCCTTCTTAAACCAGCATCAAGATATCCCACCTATTCCAGATTAAAATCAGGCTGATTCCTCTTTTTTTAGGAGTATTCTCCATTACTTGTAATTTTACGTTTTACATTCAGTACTATGGCAATCACAAAAATCAACTTACTAACATAAACCATAGGCATATATTCTGCTTCTTACTCCTAGTTAATTCTAATCAGTTACATATTTTCTGAGAACTAGAGACTCTTTTGGTTGAATATCATAAGTGAATTAGCCAAATATTTGCTGACATTGAGAAAAACTAAGGCTGAACCTGCCATCTAGGTTCTACTTGGATTTTTGCAAAGTTCTGTGGTGGCAATCTTGTACCTGTTGAAGGGAATAAAAGCCCAGTCATTGACCTCACTGGGACCAGAATTTAATTTTAGATGTTCTATAGGTCCACTGAATTCCTGTATGAAAATCTAAAGATTTTCAAACACTTTAAAACTACTTAGTGCTTATCAAAAGTAATAACCATCTGCTCTCTCAATATTGGATTCATTGTTGAGCAAAATGGTTGGAATAAATCTTTTAGGTGTTTTTTTCGGACAAAGTGAAAAAAAAAAAAGGAGGAGGACATTGATAATTTTTTCCCCTGTTGTCTTTCTCTGTGGTTGCCATATCTCATTCCCTCTGAATACTGTGGTATGCATACAGATGGGGGTGTGTGTTGCAGTCCTCAGGATGCCATTCTCTTTAGTACCAGTGGATATTGAGATGAGATACTTCATATTCAGCTTAAGTCTTGCTTTCATTTAAAGTCATCCCACGCTCTTAATTATGCCCATTTGGCAGAAGCTGAATCTCTGCAAACCAGGACCTCGGGTCTGGAGTTTCTGTGGTCTGTATCTGCGTAGTTTTTGTGGTTTGTTTTTTTTTGGAAGAGAAGAATGGATAAAAGAAAGGTCCTGTTTTTCCCTCTCATTTCTAAAGGGAAATTAAATAACAGCCATGGCTCTACATTATGGCCTTCCTTTCTGCCTTGCTTTAATTTTAGCCGTCTTTTGCTGGTTCCTGTTATACTTAGTTCCTGAACTCTTAGCACAATAAATGTTATTGTTCATGGGGAGAATGAGTTGTATAAATGTCAAGTCATCAACAATCAGCTGGCCAATTGCCTGAAGCCTTTTTTGTTTTCTTTATGGGACATAACTGCAAGTACTTATTTGTACGAATGAGTCTTACACACCTAAGCAGACCTATTGACAGTAGTGGTGAATTGAATGAAAAAAAAAACAAAAAAGGGTTGTGCAATGTCTTTGAAACCTACGACTGAAGTTCTAGTTGTCACAAATCTTTAGCTGATGGTATAAATTCACTTGCTTCTGGCAACATATACATCCCTATACAATTTTACTTTTTACAAAGGCAGAGAGAAGAAGTCAAATTCAGAATTAGAAAATTGTTATGCAAGTAATTTCAAAAGCAAGGAATGATGTGGTTAGGGCAAAGATAGAGGCTTTTGAAATGTTTAGTGAAAACATAAAATTGGATCTGTCTTGTCCTATTAGCATTTGCTGATTGTTGATTTCTTTGGAAGAACATATCAGTGTAGAGAAATTGTCATCTTTCTTGAGACACCAAACCCCAAGTTCAAGACTATGGAAGACAGACATGGCAAAACTGACAATGTTCACACCATCTAAAGATGAGGAAGGAAGCTGAAAAGTAAAAACTAGTTATTACAGAGCAATATAATGAAAGGGAATAAATATTATGCTTCCTGCAGTAGCAGGAACAGGCATTAGTATTAATTTGTTCAGTAATAATGAATAAAACCAGTAGTAATAAATATATGTACAATACTTTCCAAGCAAACATTCTAGGAGTCTCAAAATAAAATCAAACTAAAAATGGGTAAACACATTTCAAAATTGATTAAAGTTGAACTTTTAGGCAATAATTATTTATTTTTTGAGATGCAACAAGATCACAGCAGGGGAATTATCAGCATGAAATGACTGGTATCTGGGGAAGTCTCATGTGCTGACTCCTGAATTTACTGTCATGAAAGATCGTCTGCACTTCCATAGCTGTCGTTACATGGGGTACTTCCCTATCTCGTTTGATATGGCAAGTTTCCTTTCTTCTCAGTAATATTAATGCTTCTTGGCTGCAGGGTCCCTTTCTGAAGCCACTGAGCAACACCTATGTTCCTCACCCAAGGTGGGATTCAGTTACCTAAACATAGGTGTCTGGCACTGTTTGGGACATCGTAGGCCTAGCCTTCAGCTGCTGATTGAGAAAATGCAGGTCTTCTGTAAGGTCTGTGTCATGTCTGTCACACTAGCACATCTTGTGCATCTCAAACGTCATAAGACACTTGCTTAGGTCTCTGATAGTGTAGGTGTTCACATGTGAGCTAGGTGTCTAGGCTACCAGTAGAGTCCAAAGAGCCACTCATCTTGTTCTAGGCACCTCCATGTGGCCCCATGAAATGCCTCACAAGCCCTGCTGACATCTTCAGCTTTACTTCACCAGCATGTAACCCCTCACTTCAGTCCTATATACTTGCCCCCAGGCTATCTGCTCCTTGGCTCAGCAGCCAGCACCCACCCATCAGCACCCTGGTACCCTACAGGGTCTGTTTTTTTCCAGCCTAGTGCAATCTGAGTGCAGCATGTTCTATAGAAAGAGGGGTTTTTTTGGCTAGATGTTGACTAATAGCTTGGTAACTGTCAATGACAGTCCCTCCACCTCATTGTAGAAGGATGAAAGTGCTTTGTTGAAAAGAAGCTGATCATTCTTTCTGTTTCAGCCCTCCAAAATCTGCACAGAGGACACACCACAGCATATGGAGAAGAAAATCACTCATGCAGGAATTTTGAAATGCCATGAGATTTGTTTCTCTTGTCTAATATCAGTTTGATAATTCTGCCTTTCTGATGTAAAGTTGGAACTCTCATCTCCATTTTGTGAGTCAATTATATTGGGGACACTGTAAGAGGTCTGTGCAGTGACTGGAACTATGTGAACACTGAACAGAGGATTTGTTTCCCAAAAGTTAACTTGACATTTCCTCATCTTGTCATCTTGTTGTTTAGCTTTGGTGCCTTATAAGAATATATTTCTTCTTTTTTTTTTTTTTTCTAGCAGCTGGAACTGGTAGCTACTTCTCACAGAGGGGATTTTTTTTCCCCTTTACATCCTCTTTCAAGGTGATCAAACTCATACGATATGAACAATTTGTCTCAGTAATTTTAGTATTTTATAAAATATCCTTGCTTTTTTACATTTAAACCCCCCCCCCCAACCTATCAGGAAAACCATATTCAGTTTTTTTCCACCGTGGAAACTGTGAATTATTTATAACAGTAGTTTGATTATATTAAAAAGCACAATCCCAAGTCTGCAGTACATTACTGGCTCCATTCCTTGCCTAAAACAGGCGTGTTTATATTTTTCCTCAGTAAATATGTGATAATTAAATGCAAATAGACCATATTTTTCAAATGAATTCCCAACCCTGGAAACTTGGATGATGATAATCTTGCCTAATAAATGCACAACTGCAAGTGAAATCAAAGTTTACTGAAGCAGAACATTCTCAGCCGTCAGTAGCAGCCATCACTTAGTGAAAAAACCCCAGGATTAATATAGACACGTCACTGAAAAATGGATAGCCCTAAGGTATTTTATAATCATGGTATACACCTAAGTATTAATTGAAAACACTGTGCACTCTTTATGGGATGTTCTCAGCTAATCCATTCCTGTGAATTATTAGGCTATATTGAAGTCATGCCTAAGGCTGTCATCAGTTGTCTTGCATGTTCCCCATTGTGTGTGTTATCCTCTGTTTCTAGGTCAGCTTTTCAGCTTTTTCCTCTCCGCTTGTGAAAGAAAGCAATTTCTCCCATGTATCTCCTTTATGAAGATAAACACTTATGTTCCTTGGCTGGCAATACCTGGTCTTCTCCCGCTCCCGTACGATCTGAGGTCCTGAGTCTCCCTTGGGGCTAATGGAAGGGCTTTTGTATTGCTCTGCTAGTTGCATCCCAACAAGTGGCTCTGTTTCCCCCTCCTTTTTGATGGATTGGGTCTCTCTGCCTTCTGTCTCCCAATCTGCTGGGCTAAAGAAGGGGGAATATCAAATCCTAGAGAAGAGAGGATCAAAGAAGGGACTATCTCCTGTCCAGTCTGCAATGAGAAACTGAAACCCCCTGTGCAACCCTCCTCATTCCCTCATCCTTTGCTCATTCTTCCCGGCATGCTCTACTTCTACATAGCTGTTTTCTAACATCTGGAAATAAATTATTTGATACCCTTAAGAAGAGCCTTGAAGTGTGGGATCTCATCTCAGTGGCAGAATGCTGGCAAGAAGCCAAGCATTGTCTTTGTATTACCTGGCTGGATGCCCTCCCTGTCCCAAATAACTCAGTTTTCCTTGCTGGGATTCCTGTAGCTGCATCCCCCAAGACTATATTTCTGAGATATTTGGAGAGAGGCCTAAGAATATCTCCCCTTCTTTCCTTATGACTTTCTCACATGAAAGTATTTTTCCGCCCTTTAATTCTCCTTACCAGCTAAAGAAAGAGGCTGCGTTTCGTTCACTCTTAATGACCTTAGGAATGGGCAAGAATATTATACAGACCGTAGGAAGCACGAATTTAAGGTCTGATGGCTATTCCTTCTGCAGCTCTATCCTTTTCATGCATCACTGTTTTCTTGCCTGAACCTGGAGAAAGAGAGCAGTTGCGGGGGAGGAAAAGGCAGGTTCCTGGAAGAAGGAGTAGCTGACAGGATGTTGCTTTTGTTGGACAAGATCCGTCCTGTTGACAACAAGGAGGACCCAATAAGGCTGAGAGTTAGCTACCAACCAAGCAGCATGCTGCCAATCAGAGTTCAGAGGCCAAACTTTCATTCTTCCTGCCAAGAAAAGGCATTTAAATAGGGACTGAAGTATGATTTCAATTTCACTCCAGTTTAATGCAGACAGCAGAAAAACACGGTGACTCACAATACATTCTTGCCCCTACAATAAATAAAATTTCCTCTGAGATGTTTGCAATTTTGAATCAGTAGAGGAGCATGGTGAACACTTGGTCCTAGGATGTACACGACACACCAGCTGGGTTTTCATTCTAGGAAAGGCCAAGAACTGAATGTGTTGGAAGTTTGCGAGAAAGGCCACAATATACATTAATATTCTGTTTCCTTCACAGATGAAGAAATAACTGCTTTTAAAAAATATTAAAGGGAAATAATTGATCCTATTCCCACAATGATAAATCTTAAAACAACCAACCTATGCTGCAAAGCAGCCACCTCCTTACCCCCATAACTTGTAGTTCTCTCCATGACATGTGGTGAGGGGAGGGGGGTAAGGGGGAACAGCTGAAGGATGTACTGCCACAGACAAGGCTGTAAAAGTAAAGTTACTGGGTAAACTACAAATTCATTCCATAGCATTACTACACTAAACAGTGGTGGGTAGGGGGAGATTTTTTTTCCTTTCTCTGTCCTCCCTTTCTTGTGGTCCTAATGCCTGATCAGCTTCTCAGTTACATAGCCAAGGCCAGAAGACTCCCCAAAAGTGGGCAAGTGTATTGGCCAGTGGCATCGTTTGTTCTTTATCTGTCTCTGAAGGTGACCAGGAGATATGAATAACAACTTAATTTTGGATTTTAGATGCAAGCCTGAGGTTTTCACTTTATGTAATGCTTTCTGAAATGTCCTGAAAAGAACTGAAGAGTTAGGCTGAAGTCCAGGAGAGGAAATGAATGGCAGAAATGGTACATAATCTCCCCTGACATCCTGTTAACACGGCCTCGTGCTTAGCCCATGAGCTCTGCCTTGCAGAGCTGGCAGGGTGAACAAGACTCTGCCTACAAATGTGTTTTTGCAGCCTTGTCCTGGTTTGCTGTGTACCAAACCCTTTGCTACGTGCCGGGGTCTCTGGGCTTTGCTGCTCTGACACTGGGCTGGGAAAGCCACACGCAGTGCCCCACATCCCATCCTCCAGTGCTGACTTTCTCTGCACTGGAGTGTGGTGGCCTGTACTGGCATGTGTTCAGGTCATATAGGCTCATGTCTCTTCTCAGGCATTTAGAGCCTGGTTCAAAGTCCACTAAATGCAAAAGAAAGGTTTTAACTGACGTCAGGAAGTTTTGATGGAGCCCTTCGGGAAGAGCTGGGATGAAGGACAGGAAGTACAATTTAACATTTGTTTTTTTTTTTTTTCCAAATTATTATTTATTTATGAATATATTTATTGACTTCTTTGATGTTTTAATCATTGTGGAAACACAGCAACCTGATGGATCCCTATTAACATACATTTAAATACAAAAGGGGCAGTTTATTTTCCAGCAGTTTGAGCACCTGCAATTCACATTAGCTTCAGCTGGAATTCTGTGTGCTCAGCAAATTAAACGTTCAGTAAACAATGTTATAACAGCATTGACTTCAAGATGAAATCATAAATGCATGAAAACAGGACGAAGCCTATAGCTATTTGTAGCTATATTCAATCTGTTATGCCTCTCGGCCCTGGAATAGAAGGTTGGAAAAGATCTCAGCGGTTGTGAATTAGCTCAGCTCCGCAATTATAGCACCTGAGAAGATGAGAGCTGGTACTTTACTTATATTAGATACCCAACCCAAAATTGTCACATAAAAGGAGGATTAAATTTTTATTACAATACTAAAATCAAGTTCATCTTAGAGCTGAATTAGTCTGATTTGCTGAGTCCTGCAGGCCACCACCTTTCTTGTTTGATATGCTGAGACTACTAATTCTCCATTTCTGGTGAAAAGAATTGAGAAGGTGTGATTTTATGCAACCTCATTTTGTTTCTGCAATATGCCATTCCCCAGAGATTTCCATTTGTGGTGTCTACCATCTAATATCCATGCATTTCTAGCAAAATCATAGTGCAAAAAAGAGCAGATATGCTTAATAGACAAACTCAGCCTAAGTATTTGTGCATAGTGAGTAACTTGATCTACTGAAGGCCAAGTTGGTCCATTAAGAGAGACTCAAAGGACCTCTCAGGCCCTGTTTTCAGGTCAGTCCCAAAGTGTATTAACCTGCCTTGAAATGCCTGGGAGCTGTGGGAGATGCCCACTGAATATGCTAACAAAGGGAAACTGGAGAGCTTAAATGCAGCCAGAAAAGAAACAAAGCCAATTTTCTATCTGCTTGGGAAGATATTACTGACTCAAGAGATTAAACATACCAGGAATGAGATTTTGACTCCTGCTCTTGGAAATTCCCCCAACAGGAAAAGGCTACATCCTTCCTTGGATTTAAAAAGTGTTGTGAGAAAATCCCATCATTGTGCCTGCCTTCCCCACCTCATGCAGAGAGTACCAGGGAGTCATCAGAAATATTTCAGTGTACTGAAACAGGACTCTGACCTTTTGGAACATTATGGAAGTGTACGATAAGAGCTAGTGACCAGTTTGGAGCACTCTTTCTTGGTTTCCTACACAGACACAACAGCATCTTTTTCCTTTTCTATGACACTTCACAGAGCAGTGGACTTTGGGGCAGAGAGGAGCTAAAGATGCCCAAAACTGCCCCATTATCTACTTCAGAGGAGTAAGAAAGCTAGAGGATGGAGAGCATATAGGATGACTGTGTAAAAAAAAAAAAATGTACACAGTATAGAGGAATAAGGTTCAAAACTACCACCCTGTAAGTTTGCAGAAATTAACAACACAAAAGTTACTTAGAAATGGGGACAAGTGCAGATATAACATTGACTGGGTTGGCACAGAGTGTCCTGGCAAAAATGGCCAGGCTCCAGATGAAGCCCTTCCTGCTCAGCTGGGACCCTGTATGCATTTATGCCCTTCACTGAATGAAGGGCAGTCCCTCCTACATTTGGAGCAATCAGTTTGTTTATCCAGTGCTGGGAGCACTTGCTATCACATCTCTTTCAAAGGGAATTTTTCTGACTCATGAAAATTAGGGAAGTGCTCAAATGAAACTCTACTATTTATTATGAGTGCCTCCCTCAGAGCCCCCTGCTTCAGGGCCTGTGGTAGGAGCCCATTTCTCTTTTGCAATCTCTTTTCTAATACTTCTTTCAGTAAACAACAGCTGACCCTCATAAGTGCGTGGAACTGACTGGCCCCAGGCCCTCTCATCTCTAAAAAGAGTAAGCTGTGCTGTTGCACAGATAGATGCATGTTCTTTAGCATGTTTTATGGTTGTTCTTTGGGGGGGGGGGGGGGTTGGGTGTACAGATAGTTTGGGGTGGAGGGGAACCTCATGAGACTCTCAAAGCAGGCAAGTCTTGAGCTTCTGCAGCTGGTAGTTCTTCTGTTTTTTCCCTCAAATGAAACAGTCTTGCTGGGATTTTGGAGGAACCAGGAGTGAGGGTCAAATGGACAGTCAGAGAGGTTGTAGTTTTACTACAGAAAACAAAGAATAGGGAAAATCTGTAAAGTGCTATCTGCTTGTGATTCACCTCTACTACACAAGAGAGAGTATTTCTGAGACCCTAGGCTCTTTAGCCTGATTTTCTGCTCTAGAGAACTCGATGTGATCATTTACTTGGGACAGGGAAAAGCGGATGTGGCAGAGTCTGATTGATCTTCCACCAAAGAAAGGAAGACGACGACCACACATGCTGCTGGATAAATAAGGCACCAACATGCCATTAGATATCTAACTGGCTTCAGAACTACAAAGATGTGTTTATTATTTACAAGTTTTGCTGTTTGCACAATGCTTGCCTAAGGCCTTTGTGGCCAGGTTTGAATCCTTTTTTTCTTCCTCCCACTGAGCAGTGGTTTATTTTGTTACAATTCATTTCCATACCTCATGTGAGACGGATGTCACTGTTTGCTCGTTTCCCTTCTATTTGAGATTTGGATAGTGATCATAAGCGATCCTTGTACAAGTCCTACAGAGCAGAGCCTATCACTGAAATTGGGGACATTCAGATCTGGCAGAGCCTTGACAGTTCCTCATTGAATGCCATGTGTTTTCAAAGGAAATTCACTGGTATATTGGTCAGCACTGGTGGTTCTGCCGCTGGACAGAGGTCTCAAAAATGGTGTTTAAATGTGTGGTCTCAACCGCTGATGCTAGAAATTCAGATGTCATTAGTATCATGCACAGTACATGAGAAGGTATAAATGAGGCACAAGATGAAGATAGGCTCTCTATATATTATCTGTTTCTAATATATAGCTCTAATGTTGCTAATGTATATTTAAATGTGCTCCTAGGTGAACCTTTTTACTTTTTTTTTGTAGGCAAGAACTAAGCCCCTCTTTCTGTCTGCTTTTAGCTTCTATTTGTTTCCTATGTACTGAACTGTTCTGTACTATTTGGTGCTGGGGACTAAGGAGAAATGAGTAAGTTCTCCAAATAAATCAAATATATAAAGATGGGGGTGATGCCAAGTCCTCTTATAAGTCTGTATGGAAAAACATGCTTGAATATGGAGAGCAATTGTACCCTTACTGTGCCTGGATATGGGAATATATTTTTAAATAAATGTTTTATCTGTCAGCTTCTGTAAGAAAGCAATTTACACCAGAATGGATAGAGTACATGCTTGGAGGGATAAAGAGCTGTAGCTACACAAACATGCACACAATAAGGGTTAGGCATTTTTGCCTTGACTTTTAGGAGCTATTGGATCTGCCTGAGAAGATTACTTGTATTCAGAGGCCAGCAAGTGTCCCACCAGTGGCCAAGGACTGCCTGTGTCTGAATTAAAGATGCAGATCTCTAACACTTATGTAGAACTTCATTCTGATTATTGACAAATGAAATTACTGTAGCATAAAAACATGTTATCTAGGAGTGATGCTGAATCAATATGACTTGAGAATAAACTGGACCACTTCACAGATAGCTCAGCCAAGACTTTTCAGCTCAATTTGAAGTCAAGATCAGAAACACAAACATAGTTAGTCAGCTCATTTTTTTACACAATCCACATGGAGATCACTGAAGTACCCTTCTGTAAATCAGAAATGTCCTCATCTGCAATTTATATGCAGTAAAGATTATTGCCTTATGAAGAAAATATTGTGAGGAGCTACTCAAAGCAAATTGTCAGTGCTCAAGAAACTTGGAAACAGAACACCCATAACAGGAGATGGACATGATAAAAATGTGCAAAGCAACAACTGAGATAGAGATAGGAGAAAATACTTTTTCAGCCAACCTGTAATTAGCTTGTGGAAGTCACAGCTACAGAGAGTCAAGGGCAAGAATATAATTAGATTCCAAAACGGACTGGAAATGTATATTGATGTAATTAATTATAACTCTGGATATATTTCCTAAAGTTTTGTTGCAGCAATATTAAACCTCATTCTTGCCCCTGGAGGGACTGTGTTTTTGCAGAAGGCCAAAGAACACGTGGACAGGAAACAGCCCTTAGGTAGTCTGCAATGCACAAATGACACTCCTGAGGGAGAAACAAAGGTGCCGTTATGGCATTGAGCAGTAGGGCCAGTAAGGTGCTGGGTGGTCTGTGTGTGTGTAAGACTGACACAATAATGACTTAGACTAATACTCAAACATACAGTCACAGACGCCAGATGGTCACCAGCTGGGAGACAAGTCTCATTTTTGAAATTGTACATCCCTTGTGAAATATCTTTATCTCTATCGGCCTCTGTAAACTTTATTTTAACAGTCTGGTCTGTTGGCTGAATTTAACAGTACACTAAGTATGGCAATTATAGACACTGAAGTAAATTTAAGTTACAACTGGAAAGTTCTTCAAAAGCAACTATTATAATTAGTTTACATAAACTAAAGGGCTACTGTAGTGTGTATGCAAAGACCACATACAGAAAAGCTCTCCAATATTGCACATTCAATTTTCAGTGATATGATGCAAGCTTAGGTAGTGTTCTGGACTTGACAGTGTTTTATTGCGGGTTATTCCGTACTTTCTTATCACAGAGGAAACCAGCTAATACTTTCCTTACTACTTCAATACATAGCTTAGTAGCTAAAATATTAGGAAAAACAAAGTAATCAGGAATGGGGTGGTGCAATCCCAAAAGTAAAATAAAACCTACACTGGAATACTAATAAGCCATGTGATGGAAATACTAAAAGTTAGAAATTCTTTTGCAAATGGGGAATAATAACTTTCTGCAACTTCTGTTCTTGGCAGAAGAGACTTGTGATTACATTTGCTATGGGAGGTCAGGAACAGTCAGATGATGCCACCTGACCAGGTTACTTGATGCTCATAGCTAATTGGGCTCAGCTTCCTTGGGATCTGCTCTGCTTGGTTCCAAGGGTAGTTTTGACCCAGAAGACCTAATACGGAAGTATAAAAGGTACTTATGAAAAGAGTGAGAATGTGTAGCTGAGGTAATAGACATGGGCACACATGATCCCCTGACCTGCTCACTGAAACTTAGGCGTGCTTCAGGGCATTTGCTAGTTGTTTTGGGTGGGATTTCTGCTTGGCTAAGGTAGCAATTTTTTTTTTTTTTTTTTTTTTTTTTTTTTTGGTGGTTTGAAAACACTAGATAGATATTAATAGGTGATCTCTGAGTAGTTCTATTTCTCTCTTTGGATTTTCCATGTATGATGAAGCAATTTAAACTAAAAAAAAGAAAAAAAAAAGGTATAGCAAAATAGTCATCTTTTGTACTGGCTTGATATGGTTATTAAACTGTGAGTGAACCAGGTCTGACTGTAGTTACTTGTCCAAGCTGCAGAACAGTTCCATCACATAAAAAGACTGTTAGAAGAAAAGAATAGGTATTACATTACAGTACAGAAATACACTGGTAAACTATGTGAGGAACCTAGTATCTGCTTTCAATAGCAATATAGCCTTGAACCACATAAGGTAGCAGAAAGCTAGAAAGCTTTGTGTCTCAACAGTAAAATGTGCCTACTAACAAAGCACAGGCAGATAACTGTTTCAGTCTTACAATGCCTTTGGAATAACTGCTTTCCATCAATGATCACCAAATGAATGTTAGACTGGAGTGTGGTTTACCCCTTACAGATCTGGGCTACAACCTTCTTCTTCCTTTAAGGAACCATCACAACTGCAGTCACACCTTAATATCGCCTTTCAAAGATCTGATTCTTAGTGTGAAATACTTCAGTATTCTTCTAGAAAAGATGACTTGATTTATATTATCTGTTTTGTACTTCCAGCCTTAAAAAATATTGCTTGAACAAGGCTCAGAAAAAAAAACAAAAGAAAAAAAAAAAGAAAAAATTGTGCTCATTTCCGAAGGGGCTGTTTCATGAACTTCCCTCTCCATCTCCTTCCTGGATCCATAGAGAATTTTGTATGCATTTTGCATCTCCTCATTTACAACAAAACAGTCATCAGTTTGATTATTGCCATAGATTATTTGAAGTTGTTCGTCAGAACACCTGTTTTATCAAAACCAAGCTGGTATGCTTTCTTCAGCAGTGGCCTGAGCCTTTGTGGTAGTAACTCCTGATTTATGCACGTTGGAGTTGCCAGGGGCCAGCGACTCACTGGCTTGAATCCTCATTTACTCTAAACTCAATTAGAGAGGAATATGCTTCCTCCTGTCAGTCTTTCAGGCCCCAACTGGACATTTAGTTAATTTGACCTAATAGGAAAAACATTTAGAAATGCTGAATGTACCTTTTGCCCTTCCCCTTTTTCTCCTTCCTAGACTTGTACCTCTTCAGGGTAGACTTTAGTAGACTTGAAGGAAATAGAAAATGTTGGAGTTGACAGTCCTCGTTCCATTGAGAAAAGTATGAAATTCCATTAACAGCATGAGCATAATGTCGGGCACGTGCAGTTCTAGCAAAGTACAGCTGGTGCTTAAATCTTCACCAAGCAATCAGATGCCTTCCTCTGTACATGCTACTTTCAGAGAGATATTCATATTTCATGTATTTTGCCTAGCACTTATTAAAGGGATGACAGTGAAGTTCATTGCTTTCCTGGCTACCCACTCTCAAACCTACCATGTATTAAAAGAAATCTCTTAATTCTGTTATAAAGTTCTAGGCCAGAGCACCTGGGAACCAGGAATTATTGCTGAGAGCAGCAACTCACTAATGACATCATGGTGAGAACCTCACACTTACAGAGAGCCACTAGCCACTCACGAAAACAATAAAAACCAAACAGCATCTCTTAAACTTTCTGGCACAACCTTGACTCAGGATGCAAAAGAATAGTTAAAATAGTTTTGCAGCTTGTGCTTCCAAGTTGTTTCTTTACAGACCCAAAAGCATATGCTAGACAGATGTGTGCTCAGTTTGATAAGTTTGCATATGGTATTGATGATCTGTAGGTATCAGAAAATTCTTGGATTTATGTAAGTAGATATGTCCAAGTAAAGGTCTGTGAATATTAAGGGAGTGTAATTCAGAACTGATGTAGCTTATGTGACTGGAATATTAGTATTCTGCCTTAGGCTTCAAATATGTAGGATATCAACAAGAAATAATTATTTTATCTGTGTCTTTTTAGATGTCTCATTAAGATGCAGTAATTAAGTGCTATTTTCAGCAACATTTTTTACAACAAAGTAGCTTTAAAAAAATCTGTAATTTCTTCAGATTCTTTTTATTAATTATAGTGTTATAGCCTTTTCCATTGCTTGGGATTATATGTTATGGGATTTTGAGCAAGGGGATGGAGTCTTCAATGGGAAACTGTACATTTTACTTTCAGAAGTATATGAGCCCTTGTACTAAAAAGGCACCTATTCTTATGATCTTACAAAGGACAGTAACACTTCCATCTGTAAATATAATAAAGAAAAAATCTGTAGGAAGTCTTTCATCACGCTTATCAGAGACCTCTCACGTTACACTGTCTTGCAGTCTGAACAGCATGCAAAAATCCAACGTGGGAGTATAGGAATTAGTTCATGTAAGACTTTGATTAACGTCTAACAGAGTTTCCATAAGTTCCACTCTAATGCTCCCTCAATTTTTATTTATCACAAAAATGTACTAAGAATTAACAAATTTTAAGTTTATTTTGCAAGCCTCCCTATTGGTTACATTAAAGCTGAAAGAATGTCTTGCTTTTACTAAATACTATGGTTTTCCTTCCAACAGATCAAAACAATGGTGAGCAAAACCTGAAGCACAGACCGTGTGGAGAGTATCTTCTTTTAAACAGTACTTGCCGTTTCAAGGAGTCACTTCTGAGACAGGGAACTTCAGCCCTTTTCAGACAAAGTCTCTTTGGGACAGGAGTGTTACAGAGCTGTTAGTGACTAACATTGCTCTAATTCTCATGGTCTGCTGGGGGGGCAATCGCTACTTGGATTATTACCCTCATTTTACCAACAGGTAATGGAAGCCTATCAAACGTTTTCAGCCCACATGCTTTTGAGGAGCTTGACTCAAGCAATTTGCCGAGGGTCTGCCAGGATGTTTGGAGCAGAACATACTTGACTTGTAAATTAGCCAGTTAGGCTTCAGAAAAAGTCTTGACGTTAACACAGAGCTAAAATTCCAGTTGCTTCCAGAGGGTGAGGTGCTATAGCTACAGATCTCCTCTGGAGTTCATCACTTCTTAAGGATATGAAGCAGCTCTGTAACGTGCATCAGCTGTTAATGGTTAGCTGAGCACTGCCCAGCGAGGACTGCAGGAATGTGCTGTGCTCCAGCAGTGGCTGAAGCCCTGATACTTTTTCCAGTCCCTGACCTGCCTGTCTAGGCTTCCTGACATATAGCTGCTACCACTGCACATAAGCTGGTCATGCGTGTGTGGGTGAAGCACCCTGCTTCGTTTTAGCAAAGATAAAAGACATTGACACTTAAAACATGCAGCTCAGTACTCCTTCAGGCGTTTTCCTTGACTTTGACCCATATAGAGAAATTCCTCAGGCTGCTTTCATTTTACTATTGTGGTTTCACACCTCTGCCCAACAGCAATGAAATTAAAAACAATTAAAGTAGAAATGTTAAGAGAGGGGTGAATAATTCACAATGAAAGATGGACCTGCCAAAACTAGTCTGTGTCTCTGTTCATGGGAAGTCTGCAGGCTGGTCGTAATTTCCAAACATTTATTTATGACTTTGGTTTGCCTGATATTCTCCTGAGAATTTATTTTTACACTGTAGGAGGTATCACACAGATTTTGCTTCAAGTACTTGAACTGAAAATCTGAGCTGTGTTAGTTAATTGTGGTTGCTCATATGTAGTTACATGAGATGGCAGGAGTTCAACAGCAGTGAAAGCAGATGAGAAGTGGAAAAGATTGCCTTGGGATGAAGTCTCTCTGGGATGGGCTGATAAACTGCATATATGGAATTATTTTAGATTTTCTAAAAACTATTTGGTCTGTAGGAATCATAGAATGGTTTGAGGTGGAAGAGACCTTTAAAGATCATCTAAGAAATGTAGGCTTTACCTGGTGTAAAATGACAGGACCAGACAACTGCAAAATCTGTTGGCTACATGCAGAGTGTAAATGCAGTTTTCTGTAGCTATGTTTCCATAAAAGAATTATATTTATATGGGAGGTCTTATTCTCCCTAATGGATATTTTTGTAGGACACTGTCAGATCATCTGAGTTTAACTGCCCTTAAGCTAGGGCTATAATAAGATGGTTTAGGGATTCTTCCCTGTTGTCTCAGGTGTAGGGGCATCTAACACAAATTCATTTTTACATTTGTGCAAATCCCCGTCAAACAAGTTTGGGAGTATTTGCTTAGCTTCTCTGTTTTTCTTACAGGAGGAACATTTGCCTCATGTTACTGCCACTGATTCTTATTTGAGGCCAAATTATTTTTAGTGGAGATAAATCTTTTATGGAACTGAATTTTTTATTAGTCTAAGTACAAAATATTTATGTTCCATTACATATTTACAGTCCTATTCATGAAAAAATAATGGTCATCCTAAAGAAGTATTTCCATGGGAATTATTAAAAAGAAAAAAAAAAAAAGAAAAAGACTATTCCACTGCAACTTTTTCCCTACAATAAATGAAACATTTGTAGGTAAGAATTTACACAAGGCAGTTAGCAAGCAATAGTTATGCACTTGCCACTTTTAAGTCCTGCTTTGAAATTCACGTTATGTCAGACATGATCATAATGATTAACTTTAATGCTTTGGGTAGAGACTAACTTTCCAGCCTTCTTCACCAGAAAATTTTTAAGAGAAGTAATTGCTGCTTGCTGTTCTATGTCTACTGTTGCGGTGAAATCGGTGCTAAATTCTGTACCACACATCTTCAACTATCTGAAGCGTTTCGTTAGAGGTTGAGCCAAATGGATTTCTGGAGCAACACTATTGAAATTCTGGTCAATGAGCCAAGCAAAGCACGTAAACAAGTGTTTAAGCAGTGGGGGTAATCCTGGGAGTTCAATGGGACTATTATCATGGTGCAAGTTAAAGATGTGCTTACTTGGCCGGATAGGGGCCTTTAGTGTATCTCAGTGCACAGCACCTATGGGCCTGGAAGCCAGCTGAAGTTAATAGAAGGGCAGTCTCTGACTTTGAAAGATTTTGAGCCAGCCCATGAACGACCTAGTGTTGTACATGGTGTCCTAGTAGATCACAGCAATTAACTCAATTGGATGATGAATAAAATGGTTCCCCAAAACTGCAAATTGCCCATTTTTTTCTAGCTCTCCTTTTTTGTCACAGGATAGTGCTTGTTGCCTGTGACCACTCCAAGATCACCCCATTCAGCCCAAAGAATTGACCTAGCTCATAAATTGAGGTTGGTAGCCTCAGGTTATTTTCCATGCAGTACATACGATGATTTTCTGGACTGTAGGAAGTTTCTAGCTATGATGTTTTTCTCTTCTGGGTGAGAGGCACATATGTGTGGGGTAAATCTTTTCTTTCTCATTGACCCCTTTTCAATAAACCAGTTACTCAAAGAAGCATTTCCCTGACTAGAATTTATAATAATATTTTTCATAATGCACCAAGAAATCCTTTGTCAAGCAATTGTTACCGGTTTCAAATTAGAAATGCAAAGCAGAAAAAAATATTTAAAAAAGGAGAAATTTGCTTAGGGGACTGGAGGGGAGAGAAAAGAGAAGTTGGGCTGAATATATTCTGTGGCAAGTTTCCCAGATAATTTTTGCATCAGATTTGCTAAACGTTTCTTTTAATCTGATGTCAGGTCACAAGTTCTCTTTCTCCTTTGTGTGCCATTGAGACATACTATCCCAGCACAATGGTTTTGTGTTGTAAGGGGCTGAAGTGAATACACACAAGAGTGTGTGTTCAAAGCTTCCAGGCAACGTGCGCTCAGATCATTCGCTGCCTCTTCACTGGCACTTGGAGTGCTCAAGTTCCTGAGAATTCATCTAATTAGGTCAGACCTGGAGCTGTAGACATCTCATTCACCTCAGAGATTTGCAGTGAACTTATATATGATCATTTCTCTCTACTTCAGAAAAATGACTCCAAGATGCTTTTGTTCTGACTCTCCTTCAAGTGCAGGAAGTTGAGTCATGGCTGTTTGGAACTGCAGGATCGCAGGCCATGTCCTTGTGTTCTCAGTGTATCCATATGATTCTGGTTTTTTTCCATGGTGTCAGAATGAGAGCAAAGAAAGGGTCAGTCCCTTTCTGACTGTGCTGTTGTTTCCAAGTGAGATACATACATGTAGCCTTTATATCTAATTTAAGTCATGAAATCATAGAATCATCATAGAATGGTTTGGGTTGGAAGGGACCTTAAAGATCATCTAGTTCCAACCCCCCTGCCATGGGCAGGGACACCTTCCACCAGACCAGGTTGCTCAAAGCCCCATCCAGCCTGGCCTTGAACATTTCCAGGAATGGGGGAAACCACAACCTCTCTGGGAAACCTGTTCCAGTGCCTCACCACCCTCACAGGGAAGAACTTCTTCCTTACATCTAATCCAAATCTACTCTCTTCCAGTTTAAAGGCATTACCCCTTGTCCTATCAGTACATGCCCTTGTAAAAAGTCCCCCTCCGGCTTTCTTGTAGGCCCCCTTTGGGTACTGGAAGGCTGCTTTAAGGTCTTCCTGCAGCCTTCTCTTTTCCAGGCTGAACAACCCCAACTATCTCAACCTCTCTTCATAGGAGAGGTGCTCCAGCCCTCTGATCATCTTCGTGGCCCTCCTCTGGACTTGCTCCAACAGGTCCATGTCCTTCTTATGCTGGGGACCTCCGAGCTGGATGCAGTACTCCAGGTGGGGTATCATGAGTGTGGAGTAGAGGGAGAAAATCCTCTCCCTTGACATGATTCTTTTGATGCAACCCAGGATACGGTTGGCTTTCTGGGCTGCAAATGCACATTGCCAGGTCATGTTGAGCTTCTCGTCAACCAACACCCCCAAGTCCTTCTCCGCAGGGCTGCTCTCAATCCACTCATCACCCAGCCTGTATTTGTGCTTGGGATTGCCCTGACCCGTGTGCAGGACCTTGCACTTGGCCTTGTTGAACTTCATGAGGTTTGCACAGGCCCACCTCTGAAGCCTGTAAAGGTCCCTCTGGATGTTAATTATCTTTTGGGTTTTGTAGAATATCTTGCTTTCCATCTGTCTGCACTTTCTCTTGGGACACAACTATGTACTTATATCCTTGTGTAAGAGTTGAATTTGCTTTCTTAAAGAAATAACATGGGTAGAACCTTCTTTGAAGGAGCAACAAACAGAATTGAGGAGGAGGTAATGTGAGGTGAAAGGGCAGCTGATGATAGCTTCTTTTGCAGGATAAAACAACCCTTGAAACCTAGTTTTAAGAATATGTAGAAAGTCTGTTTTGAATTTTCTGTTCAGGTACACTTACTAATTTACAAACCTGAAGACATGCAGTTAGAGGGACTAGGAGGTAGTTAGGGAGATTGGGATTTACAAAGATTCTCAGCACAACTGCCTCATCTGTACAGCTAGGAATCTGGTCTATGGGTTTTGGCAAAGGTAGGCTGTGATGGGTTCATGTGATCCTCAGCAGTCAGTGTGACTAAGCACTCCAGAGTTTGTTTCAGCTATTGAGGAGCCCTGCAGTAAATGGGCTTTCAGGTATGCATTCACAAATCACCTGGAGCTGGGAAATCTGGCTGAGTTCAGCTTCTTTCAGCAGTTGGGACATTGCCTCCAACACCATAGTTAGCTATGTAATAGCTCTGAAGGTCCCGCAAGGACACTATTGCCTGGTCCCCACCAGCCAGACCTGTCAACTCTTTTCCTTCTTCCACTCCCACAGTTTTCTCCCTCCTCATGTTCCCCTCCCATTCACCAAGCTTTTAGTGGCCAAGACCTCTCTGATGGTCTCCGATCCTCTGCGGCAGGCCAGCTGGTCTCCCTGATCTGTTACGTGTTGCAACCACTTCAGCCTGTGTACAGTCACAGGGTGTGAAACTGTGGCTCAAAATCTCCTCATGAAAAGACACCCATAACCTTTCCTCACCAAATGACTCAACCCTGTCATTCTTCTGCCTTATTACTCACCATGCCAGATGCATCTTCCTCCTATCTGATCTGAGCCAGCACCTTCCTGCTCACCAGGAAAGAGGTTCCCTGAGAGAGGTCCCAGTGGCAGGAATGTGTGGAGGGTCATACTGCTCTGTGGAAAGCATATGGTTTTGGAAAGAAGGTCCCCATGGAGATCCCCTGTTACATTATCCTTCAGGTTCTCCCAGGCCTGAAATGAACCTCAAACCACTTCTTAAAGAATTCTCTTTCCTGATATTTGAGCTTATTAAAATGTTGCCTGAGATACCAGTAACAGTCTTCACTGCAGGGGCTTTTGCCTTGCCCCTGCTGAGGCTTTCAAACAGTATAATTTTCTTTCTTTAACTCGAGGGTCTTTGTCCCTGAGCTGTTCTCTTCACCCCCAGCCTCTTCTGAAGCAAATCCCAGGGCTTCCTACCTGAAGTCAGCTAATAGCCGAGTTTTGTATTCTCATCAGGAAGGAGCAGTGTGATTAACTCTCCAGTGTCACTTCTATTCCTCTGAGCTCTGTTTCCTCATGGGGAATCTGTAATGGAGCAGGGTGAGAGCCAGCAATGAACTCCCTTTTCCTTAAAATAGACACATCACCTGCTCCACCTTCACATTATGGAATAAGCCATGATGAGAGCAAAACATGCAATGCTGTCTCATCATTGAATTGCCGTCTGGCTTTTGTCATATTGCAAGACGTGGAGACTGTCTGTAATAAAGAAGAAGTGATTCAAGAGGGATGTGGGCAAAATACTACAATTAAACAAGCAAAATCAGCTGCATGAATGTGCCTTCCGAGGCAGCACTCCCTGAAAAGATTTTGATTTACAGTGTGTCAGAAAGGAAGTGCACATCAAGAGCTTTTAAAGGTGGATGCCTCCTGGTACAAAAGGGGGGGCATTCACATGCTGTGATGGGGAATGTACGCACCACATTCAGTAGCACTTGTAGAGGTTATTGTACTCTGTAATGCCTTGATAAACCTAAATGCCATATCCTCAGAGAAGGGAGCAAGAGGCTTAGGAGCTGCAAAGTTTTGGGGAGCTCCCTATTTCTTCCTCTTCACTCCAGAGGAAAGCTGAAGCAGGATACCTCCTTGCCTCAATCAACTGTCTGAAATAAGTGCAAGTGACCCAGGTCAGGAGGGTGCAGGGGAAGAGAGACCACCAGAGCATGGTCTTCTCCTGCAGCTCCTCAGAGCCCCTGACTTGTGCCAGGAGATTCAGTCCTACATCTCCCACAATGGCTGTTAACATGATTTGTGGCTTGGTAACAGCCATCATAAAAAAGGTTAGAGCCTCTCAGGGCCATTTAGTTCCTTCTTCAGGAAGAGCAAGTTTTTGTTCCTTCAAAGTTTGTTCTTTGGGTTTTCATGCTTGATCTGTTATCCCCAAACGGAAAATCCATGTCACACAGACAAGCTGCCAGTGTTATCATGGAAGTACATTATATGCCCTTAAGTAAAGGAGAACTGCCTATCTGCAAGAAACACTTCATTTTCTCCAGCTGGCAACAAAAGTTAAGAGGGTTGCCTTCTGATTCAGAACAGATGATACATAAGCTCTGGGAATGCAAGTGGTATGGCTTGAGCTCACTCTATGTGTATGGGGCTCTTTGGAAGGTGTATGTTTGTATCTTTTATTAGTTAACTTCACAGAGAAGTGTTGAGCTGTCCTGGCATTTCCTGTGACAACACTTCCATCTGTGTGTACTTTGAGCACTGAGGAATTATTGTGCTTGGAAGGTCATGGCAATGTAAAGGCAGAAACTTGGGGCTCATCTATAACTTTAAACTGAAGTAAATGTACTGAGTGAAGGCATTAGTTAGTTCAGCAAAATCTTAGCAATGACCATCAATGCTGCCGTATAAAAATTGCCCCAGTTCCCAGTGTGGATTGTGACAGGCTTAAGCACTGACAAAAGATGCCGGAGGTCATACACTCTTTTTAGCATCTTTTTTCTCCCCCAACTAGTGCAAAAGCCTGTCTCCAGTAAAGTCAAGGGAACCTCTTTCACTTTTGATCTTATAGATCTTGCTGCTGTGAATGCTTATGCACATTCTTATCCATAACTTCATTATTATGAGTACCAGCGTAACACATCAAATATGAATTTTTCTAAGTCTGGAATTTCAGACAAACACTTCTGTGTATTTCTTCAGAGGCTGAGTGGTTCCAGAAAGATCAGTAGGTCTGTATCTTTCCAAAGGTGGAGTAACACCACCAGTCAACATGAGTGTCTAGATTGTGATATGTGGAATTAAAATATATTTTTTCCTCCAGAATTCTGTCTTTGAAACTTCAGGACTGTATAAAATACAGAAGTCCAGTTATAAAGAATTACATTGAGTATGAAGGCTCTTCATTGTACATTAAGTAAAAAGTCAAAGAGAAGTTCCTGGGGGCTATCAAGACAAATATTTTCAAATATTCCATACATGTGCACTACTCATAATTAATTTTAAACCAGATGCATAAGAATGATTTTTAAATGACATTTAAAAATTTGTTTATTGAGTTTTATATAAGAAGCCTACTGCTGAAGAAATGACTCTATCACTGGGTTTAAAATAGCATCTGGGGAGGGGTGCAGGGAGGAAAGAGGACTTAAACTACTTCCCAGAGAACAGGACTGTAGCAATCACAGTGTAATTGATTATTCTTTCTTATAATACAGCAAGTGATAAAAGGGCTTAATATATATAGCCTAAACGGAAGTTGACTTGAATAGTTATATACTCAGCTTCCTGTGCCAGAGATTTAATCTAGTCAGGGCTCCTTTTATATAAAAGTGACTTGTTTGCTTTCTGTAGGACATTTCTACTCTTTTATGTGACGTCTTACATGTCTGGATGATTAAAATTGCTGCAGTGTTTTTAGAAAATAATGACTGCTAAAAACTCTAAAGTAGTTGGGTCACTAGAGGAAAAAATGTGATACAAAGGGATTTGAGCTATGAAAATGAATAGATATAACTGAAAGGATAAGCAAGAAGGATACTGTAGTTCTTTTCCAGCTCCTTCTAATGAGGGAGTTTCAGGATGCTAAACGTTTATGAGCTTTTAGTTTTAATTTTAACTATGCTTTAATATGCTTTTCTTTGTTTTTTTCTATAATGATTTAAAATGATAATAATACTTTTATCTCCTTTTACTGGAAACCTTTTATTCTTACCTTAGATGAATGAACTAGCAGTGCAAAAGTTTACTTTGTTAATTGATAAAGATAAGAAAAGTGATAATAAAATATAACAAGCTGACTACACGTAACAGTAAAAGTGAAGTCCTGGCTGGACAGGTGATGTCAGACTCCTCACTGACTTCTCCATGGCCAGGATTTCTTCCCTGGAATTTGTTTTAACCCCAGCTTGTGGTGCAAAAAATTTCCTTTAATATCTTTACTCTGTAGGATTGGCCCCCATGTTTCCCCTATTTTTTGAAGGCATGGCATTTATTGCTTGCATGTATACCAGGCTGAGGACCAGTCCAGCAAAACATGTAAACGTGTACGTAGCATTGTTTTTATTGTAGCATGTGCATTTTGCTCAAATTATTAGCTTTCTCCACTTCCTGGATTCAGGCAGTTATGCAAAAATGCTCATTTGTTTTTTCCAAAGATGAATAGACCTATTTTAGCCAAGAAAACATAAGGAAAATATTGATAGTTGTAAAAGGTCATAGATAAAGAAGATACCAACTGTATTACTTAAGAAACTGTGTGTGTGTGTGTATATATATATACACACACATATGTATACATATGTATGTATTTACATCTTTTAAGCTAGACTCATCACTTTAGGGGAAGGAGATCAAGGGGAAAAACGGGCTGACTCGTGATCTGAGTCCTGTGTTAATAGCTTGAAGGAAGCATATTATAATCTCAGTGGGAATGCCTATGCTGTTATGTTAGCTCCATCGTGTTTCCACAGCCTGTATGTTGCCTTTCACCCTGGCTCAGTGCTGGGGTGAGGTAATTGATCCTTCAGGCATAGATTGGGAAAACTTTTGGTTTGAGATCAAACTCAGCCCTTACAGGCAGCATGGGTGCAACTGGGGTCATGTGCTGTTCAAACTCAAGCTCACTGTCAGGCCTTGTAAAGAAGAAAGGAATAGAAAAAGCTATTAAATCCTGCACGTGTACTGGTTGGGGACGGGATGTTAGGGTTGGCCATACTAGCTTTTTACGCAGGAGGTCCCATGAGCAAGCGCTGTTACCTCTGAGCAGGTAACAGGACCAGAACAAGAAGGAAATCTGCTCCTTTGAAATAGCACTGGAACGAGGTACAGTTTATCCAACCAAAGTGTCTTAATCCTTTGTAAAATTACCAAAGGGATCAAACAAGACTACGAAAATTAAAAGCAATGTTGCTTAGCTAAAAACACAAGCTAATCTAATCTTTTTGGATAAAACAGATAAATCCCAGTAATTTAGCTATCATATTGGATACGTAATTATTGGCATCAGGCTATAGCACAATTAGATTAGGACTTTGCTTCCTGCGTTTTCCAGAATATTTGGTAATGAAGCTGAAGACAATTTGTCTGTGATTGCCTCCCCTTGTAAGGAAGCCATACAAATCAGCTATTTGGCTTTGCGATTAAATGGTTAGATGGAAAATGTATGAAGATAGCTGAATTTATACACATTCCCTTATTTCTTTTATCTTGGTTTATTTTATTAACAGAAGCCTATTTGGAGCACCCTGATTTTCCATCTGGCGTTTCATAGCCGCAGTAAACCACTAACCGAGTAGCTGGTTGCCCACTCTTCTGGGCAATGGGGATAACTGCCTTGTTTTACACCTACGATGAGTACGTCCACCTGCTTTGTAAAGCACTGGGTCTGTCCAGCTTCTGGCCTGAGGAGAGGCTGAAGAGGAGGAAGCACAGCAAAACCCTTCCTCCCTGTGAGCCTGTGGTCCCTGCTTGCTGTGGCACTGGAAGAGCCACTGCTGGCTGGTTCAGAGGAGACAGCTGCTGCCTGACAGGAGCCGGAGCAAACTCGGAACAGCACAGAGGACCCTGCAGTGTACCGAAGAGCCAGTATCTTCTTTTTCACCCTCTCTTTATAACTACATATTAGAACTTGGGGAACTCAGCACCACTGATAACAAAGGCTTGGTAGAGCTGCCTTTAGGCTTAGCTTTAAAACTGGCGGTGGTTTTCTCCCTTTGCTGCTACTGCCTCGTCACCATCTGCTGTGTTTGCACTCAGTTGTCAACTGGGACTTGTGCACGTGCACACCGCAGTCCTCCTGCTTTCGCACAGCAGTTTGCACGTTAAGGGCTGACAGTTTGCATGTTAAGGTAGGTGGAATAGCGTTGCAATTTGCACAGCCCTTGATCAGCGTCCCCGTGCACAGCACCGCATTGCTTGAAATTTAACTGAAGTAGTATCATGGTGTTGAACGAAGAACTGCTCGCTCAGACCTTGGTTATATCCTGCATGCGCTGGCTTCTTGCTGTAAAGGCGATCTCTTTGAAAGCGAAATAGGACCCTAAGACACCTCAGTCGTGGTCAGTAAGACCCCAGGAAACTCTCCGTTCCTGTTTGCTGCATGACCTTAGGCATGTCAAGATGGCCTTTTTTGAAACTGTTTTTTCTATCTATGAAGTAGAGAGAGCAAAACCTGCCCTTCTTTCCAGCTCTAAGGAGGCAGAACGTTTTATGTCAGAGCTCAATGCTGTTTACTATTACAAGCTATCGCTTGGGAACATGCCCTCAGCGGTAGGGCAGACTCCTCACTCCCAAAGGCGAGAAGGCACAGGGAGCTGAAAGGGCCTGGAGGCTGAGGGGCTGAGGCAGTGGTGTGGTGTGCCAACCCACTGGTGGCAATGGGGAGGAAGGAAGAGTTAGCTGCGTCCCCTGCTGAAAGAAAGGGCCTGGAGGCTACTCCTGATTCTGACCTCTCCTTGGGAAACGGGAGGGAGCTCTCGCCTCCTTCCCTTTCCCTTCCTGTCCTTTCTCGCTGCTCAGGCTTGCCTGTGGAGGCTGCGGTAGCTTAAGATTAAAAAGGGAAAACAAGCTGTATGGCATCTGATGTGGTAGCAGCAAGTATTTTGACATTTGAAGAGTGCCAGCAGGCAGCCAGGCTAGTCGCTGGTGGAGATGGGGATGGAGCGAGTGCCCTGTCCCCTTCTGTGCTGCGTGTGACAGCCAGTAACCTGGAAAAGGGCTGTCACTGGTGATGGGCACTACAAGACAGAGATGATCACAGCAGACTTTATTCCCTGTTACACACATCTCTTCCTGCACTGGATGATATGATTTTTCAACCCCCACAATGAGGAATGGTGCCTTTAAATTTTGCTAGAATCTAAACATTTATTGGTAGCAGCAGTGCTGACCCAAATTGTCATTTAAGGAGCCCAAAAAAGTCATAATCCAAACACATTTGGATCCAGAATGTGAGCTTGATTTTTTTCTGTTTATTACTCTATAGAAGCACTCACATTAGGATTTTACTAATAGAAGGAGGCAGAAATAAGAATTGTTTAAACAGGCTTTTAGCACTATGGGGTCCCTGACTTCCTCTTGCAGCAATTCAGAGCTTGCTCCCTATCTTCAAGGCTTGCTTACTGACAACACATGCTGGTTAATTTAGTGGGTAGTTTGCTAATGTCAGGACATAAAGCTACTGCCTACAAGTTCTTTATGAATATTTCCACTTCTAATAGTCTTTACCAAATACACTGAGTGCAAAGTTTATAAGGCAGTAGCTGCAAACACAATGGTCTGACACAGCTATTCCTTCAATATCCATATGTTTTGCCGTAGATGTTTACCAATAGCTCAAGCAGAGAACCCAAAGAGTAGCAATTAAAATAATCCATCCTTGTAATTTAAAGCTTCCTGAGTAAGGAAGTGGAGGAGCATTATTGTCTCCGGATTTAAGCCTGCTGAAGACTTTCAGATTGTGAACTCAGGAACCTGAGGGAGGGCAGAAAATTTGAGTAAGCACGTTACCACTTCCTCTGGAGGAGTTGGTTGCTGTTCCAGTGGTATTGTAACCACTAAATGTCACAGTGATCTCTCTGGTCCAGCTCAGCACTGCTCCGCAAACTCATCTTTTTACAGTCACTGACTCAGCTTTATGAGTAGCTCGTGTACCTTTTTTGAGTTCAGTAGGAAACTCAACTATATATTTAGGGTATCTTATAAATAACTCCCTGCCCTCTACACAGTTGAGACAAAAGGAGGTTTTAATTTCTCATTTTGGTAATGATTTACAGCTGTTGTTCCGTTGGGCTTACAAAACATTATACATATGCTTCAATGAATGTTTCATATGTATATATTTATATATAAACAGTGAAAAATTACTTCCGAGAGTCACTTGCAAACCCACCATATTTTATGCAAAACCCATGTCTTGCAGATATACTAAACAGCCCTTGCTGCTATCACAATTAAGCAGACTAATTCTTATTCTTCCCCCTCTCTTTCTACACATATATATCTCAGTAATGAGGATAGAACTATGATTCAGGATGACAATTTTTGGACAGGAGAGCTATTTTTCAGTGGCTGATTTAGCACCTTTGAAGGGCTGTTTATTCTGGAAAATGCTTTGCTATATTTTCTTTTAGAAAAAAAAAAAGTAAGATTACACAAGGTTAGGAAATTTTTTTCTAATTTAAATTCAGATTTTCTAATCTGGGCAATATGCTAGCCCCGTTCTTAGGGTTTTGGTTTTTGGTTTGGGGTTTTTTTTTTCTTCATTAGCATCAAATAATCCAGAATTTTTCTTTGTCTCAACATTTCAGTTGGAAAATGAAAGGTGAATCAAAAGGAAAGAAACCAAGTGAAATTCTCCCCTGCTGGAACCAGGGCTGTAACCTCAGATCTGCTGCGTGAAATGAAGCAAGTCACTTGGCCTGTGCCTCAGCTTCCCAGTCTCTGAATGGGGCCATAACTGATTTCAGTGAGATGCTTTGAGAGTCACATCTGAAAAGCACTAAGCGTGATAAATATCCAAGCACGTGATGCCTGACATACAAAAATACCATGTTGTTTAATCACTGGTGCCTTATGGATGTTCTTTGACATAAAGACAGCAGCTGGGTCTCTTCAAAACAATCCCAAAAAGTCTAATCACTAATGATTTACTTGCTATTCACAAGAGGTGTTTTATGCAAGTAATTACACAGGGACTAGGAATTTGAACAGTGATGTGATCAAGATTCATCTGCATGATTGCAAACACTTTAAAATTATTTTTCAAATATTTATTTTTAATGAAAATTAAATTAAAATTCTTAAAGCCTGATATTTAAGATCATGATATTTTTTAAATGTTTAGTGGGAGTTAAAGGAAGTCTGGGAGTGTGGAATGCTTAATACTAAAAAGGGGGAAAATTGGCTTGTGCTTTTATTACTTGCTCTCACCCTCCCACTTAACAGGGGTAGAGGAGGTCATAGAGGATCCTGAAATGATCAGTGACTATCTGCGGTCACTTTCTGCATTAAGGGCACTCATGTGCCTCCCTACCCATCACCCACTACTGGCTCCCACAAGTGCTAATAGTAATTAAGTGGAGCAGCCAGTGAGAGTAATAACATTAAGGAATGAAGACAAATCCGTTCAGTGAGTGTTGGCTGGTTAGTTCTCTTTTGATTAAGAACTTCTCCTCGGTTGTGTACACCTCTTTTCTCTTTAAAGGACTAGCTCTCTCTGCTGACTCCGGTGACATTTTCAGTCCTACTTTCTTGCTCACCCATTTTCTGTTTTTAGTATCCCCACCTATCTGCGTGGGTCAAACAGGAAGGAAGACACTACAGCGAGCTGTGTGAAATTCTAGACTTACTAATACTTTTGGTATAACTTAAAATTCATTAAGAAACTGATGTGCATTGCAGTCGGACTAGATGATCATTGTAGGTCCCTTCCAGCTGAACTATTCTATTCTATTCTATTCTATTCCAGCTGAGTGGGAAGCTTGGACTTGGTAATGTAATAACCCTGTTCAGGAAGGGATTTAAGCATAGGTACGTATATTTTAAAGCATGTGTACAGCCTTGTGGATGGCAGTAAGTACCTGTAATTCTTCCTTGGTTTTCAATGGAGCTTGCTATGTCTGCACATGCTTAGGTGTCTTTTAGTGATGCTGATACTCCTTGTGACAGGATTAGAGTATGTGATTGATGGGTTTTTTTGGTGTGGTGGGTTTTTTAATTGCCGGCTGTTCCAATTTTTCTTCTAAAACATTAGCATTCCCTACATTTTTTTGTCTTTCACTTCATACTCTTCCCCCAGTGCCCATGCTGTCTGTCTGAGCGAGGAACACCTCCTTTCAACCCGACTTCCGTTTCAACTCAGCAGGCACCGCAATCTTTTTCTTGGCTCCTGGTATCTCATCTAATCAGACACCATGCTTTTATGCTGGCTCCCTGCATCTGCACTAGGTATTTTGTTAGACTATCAGGCAGAACTAAAAGCTTCCAGCTTGCCTACCTTCTTCTCTGCCAAACTGGAGAGAGGGGAGGAGAGAAAGGAGGGGGGGAAGCGAGTCAGTGAGAGCCCTTTAGTGTGAGTCATCTCTAACTTCAGTCCTTTCCCTACTCCTATGGAAGTGCTACTTGCTGTCTCTAGTGTGCATGAAGATTCAGCACTTTGCCCTGCACAGAGAGAATTCCCAGACCCTCTGGTAATAACCTATTCTTAAATAGTGGATATGTCTTAATGGCGAATCGCAGGCAGTTTAAAATAAAATGAAAAAAAGTTCTATCTCACCGGGCTGGGTAAGCTCTTCCTATATAACTCTTGCAGCTAATACCAAAACAATAGAGGAAAGACAACTTCATCTCTAATAAAACTTTCAATTTTAGTAAGGGGTTCTGGTGGTTTAGTAATACAGGGAAAGGATCACAAATTTCAACTGCATTTATGTTCCACTTTTCACTACTGTATATCTAGTTTCAGTTACTCCACATTGAAACAACAAAACGTTATCAAAAATTTCTCACACTACTCTGATGCTTTGGGATCTTCTAAGTTGCATGGAATAAGCAAAAATGGTGACTAAGGCACACTTGGCCGGGATTGCTGGTCAGCACGCAGCAGCAGTGAATAATACAATCGGTGGCCACATAAGTAAAGATGAAAAGAGGAGATAGCATCATGCTCATGTAAAGTAGCACCTTGACTAAAATGTGGGTTCCATTCCAAAAATAGCATAGAAGTACAATAACTAAATGATGAATGCGAACAGAGCATAGTCTGCGGCCCAGGTAGATCTGATGGAGAGAACTAGGGGGTCTGCTGCATATCTTGCTTCACAGTTGTTCCCCTTCTGCCTCCTTTGCCTGCACTGCCACTTTGCAGGGAAGCATACATCTCCCCTTCTCACCACGGCTGCATCCTCTTTCTGTCCTTGCACACACCGGAGGGAGTTAGATGTTTATGGGGAAGAATTACAGTCCAGAGCAGCCATCACATGACATACTCAAAAGCCACAAGAGACCATTTTCTGTTGGGTGTTGACATCTCAAATTCTTTACCCCACAGCTGTCATTACATATAGTTAAAATAAACCACAGATCAGTTCATAACACACATGAAAAGCTGCTGAAAATAGCTAACATGCTCTGTGGTGACATACATCACCCACTGATTTGCTTAAGACAGTACAGGTCAACAACACAGGTTTCGTTATATCTGTTTTGGAGTTTTACTTTTGTAAAATTGTTTTTAAGAAGATAAAAAGCATTTCTTATAGCTTAAGCCTATCTGAGTCTTTCAGGGTTCATGGAGAAATGCACTCTCCAGTTTACATAATTTCCTGACCCTTTGCTACCTACTTGTTCTGGTTGAAGTGAATAAGTCAAACTCTAATGTGATTATGTGGTCGGATAATAATAGAGAGCTCTTCATCCAATTAAATTGCTCTGTAAGGTGTGTAGCATCTGATAAACCACAGACACTACAGCAAAGAAAGAAACCCTTGTTTTCCCTTTCCCTTTTCTTGTTTTCTGTTAGTTGGCCCTTGTTTCCATTTTATGTCATGGGATTATGTTAAGCAGTTCATGCCCCTTGCTTATTTTTCCTGGGAAACCAGTGCCTAATCGTGGTTCCTCTTCTTTGTACAGAGCACTGCAATGGACATTTGTTCTTGCCTTGTATCTACTGCAGTATTTCAGGTCAGTTCTTTCTCCAGTTTCTTTACTTGGTGCCAAGTGCTGTATCACTTTCCTCAGCAACCCGGTAAAGCTGATTCCCCTGTGGTTAGCCTTGTATAAACCCGGAGCATTTCAGGTACAGGCAGTGTGAACGTGTGCCAGGGCAGAACAACGCAGATACTGGTGTGGTGGGATGATACAAATTGTAAATCAACATACAAGTGGCCTTTGCCATCATGTGGCAGCTACAAACATGTAGACACAATAACTTCACACGGTAACTTCAACCCAGGTTGTATTTGCTGCAGATTCAATGTGACCAGGAGCAAACTTCATACTAATATACAGTATTTGCTTAGTGTAAGATGTCCATCACTTTGTACAAGATAATAAATATTGGACTTCATTCTCATGGACAAAAAAAGCGTCACCTCTGGCCTAAAGACATGGTGTTTGCCTAGGTACAAGTCACCGTTTTCTCCCATGTGTTAATTTGTGTGAGCAGAATATAGCATAAACTATAATTAATATATCTGAAGGTTTAAGAACTGGCATTTTTCCCAAAATTGAAATGATTGTTGGGGTAGTGAAAACATCATCTTCATGTAGGCAGTACTAAAAAATGATGGTGGGAATTGTTTATATCATTCCTCCCAAGAACCTGAAAAGTGATGACTCCTTAAAATCCAGAAAATTGGTTGCTTTAATAATAAGCCATTTAAAAGACAAATGAAAACATCATGTGCTTGAAGTCAATGACAGGACACTTTAAAAAAAACTTACCAGGAAAGAAACCCATTGTGAGATACTTCTATATTCTTATTTAAATCATTAATAACAAGTCTGCAGAAGACATAACAAGTTGTGGTAAATCATGAAGACAGTCTAATGGTACACAGTGGTGTGAGTTACCTACTTAGATGTTTGCAGGCTGACAGCCAGAGTAGTACAACTGGGAACACAGACTGAAGATTGTATCAGCAGACTGTATTCACAGATAGATATTGATGTACTTTATATACTTTTTCTTTTTTTTTTTTTTTTTTTTTTTGAGTCAGTAAAGGAGAACAATGCCTTCATGGATAACCACCTTGCTGAGCTCTGTGTTCAAGGCTTATCATGAAAAACTAATGATGTCTTGGGATGTATGGACAAGGGAGTATTAAGTAAGAGGAAAATTATCTTGTCTCTGTACTTAGCATTGTGTGTGTCTGGAGGACAGCACAAAAGGAGAATGGTGTTCAAACCAGATGTCAGGTGAGGGTGAATAAATAGAGGATCTGAGGCAGTGTTGGATTCTCTGTTTGACATTGTTGAAATGAGATTTACATACATTTCTATCTTTGAATTCAACTCTAGGCAAAATCCTGTCATCTGTTACGCTAAGTATTAGACTGGATAACCTTTTGTGTATTTAGATGCCCTAAATTCCTCTGTTCTTTCCTTCTTTTACTTTGAAACCTTTACTTACCCTTTTTACTGTTTGCAACTACAGGAAATGCAGCTCTTCCTCCACAGTAATATTTCACACCTGAGTCTTCTCTGCTGCTACTCTCAAGCAGTCCTGTGGAAATAATTGAGTCTCGTTTAGGGAACAGGAGGTTAAGCATTGCCTTAGGTTTGCCCACAGCACTTGCAGCTCTAAATAAAGATATGGTTATAATCAAATCTTATGCTTCAGGGCTTTTATGACTGCCTGCAAGAATGGAGAAGAATCTTTTCTTTCTTTTTTTTTCCTCCTTCCGTTTCCTTAAGAACAATTGACCATTTTTATTTCAGGGGTTTGCTTAGCTTGTCTCCTGCCTTCCTGTCTAAAACTGATGAAGAGGGCCATTTGTTGAGGATGAAAATGGTGAAAGAACAAGCAGAGATCAGGGTGGAAATGGCAAGCCTGTTCTGGAGGTGGATATACTAGAGAGCTTTCTTCGCACATTTAAAGTCTAGCCAAACACCAGCTTTGGGGAAAAATATAGATTTTGCACCTGGGAAGAACAGCTGTTATGATGGTTTCTGGTTTTGTTTTTCTGTCAGTGGTGTGGATTAGTATCTTCTGGGCATACCCTCAGTTATGAACTGAATTGTCTTCCCTGTCCTCTGCCTGTGGAGCGGAACTGTTTATTCCCCTGAGGACAGAAATAATCCTTCTGTCCTTTAGCCTAACAGTGTAGTTCAATGACACAGTTAATCAGGGGTACCTGTTTTCATGTAGCTAAGCATTGCATTGGTTTAACTGTACCTGAAAAGGTAACCTAAGTATCAAAAGAGGAGAGAAATGTAATAGCCTATCTTATTCAGGAAGTCAAAATAGATGATACAAAGGTCTCTCCTGCCTTTAAGCTCCATGACATAAAGAAATGGCAAGTCATCCCTCTTTTTTTTTTTTTCCCCACAGTTTGAAAATATACTTAATTTTGTCTTTAACCCTGAACTGGTTCATTTATTATTTCATTTTCAAAATCACAGCTTGAAGCTATATGGCTGGTTCTTTCTTTTTCAGTCTGTTCCTTTCACTAAGTGCATGTCCAGATTACTCTTTCATGCCTCATTTATCGTGGCTGGCTGTACAAAGATATCAAGTGTTTCGTTAGCTAGTTTACTCATCCTGCTGCACTGCAGGTTTTCTGAGGCTTTTCTCTGCACTGACTCTCTGCATGTTTCCCTTTGTTTCGCTGCAGCGCCACGGATGCCGTCTCGACTGAACACGGTCCTTACAAATCGTTTTGATCTCTCCGTTTAGCATTTGTATGTTAAAAGTGACACAGCTTAAAAATGAATGCATGGAATAAAACTATCATTTCTTTCTGATACAAAGACATGGAAGCTAAAGGATGAGTGTTAGGATTACATGCCTTTACACCACGTAGGTACAAGCATGCGAGGTACCCGGAGGGGAGCCAGGCTGTGGCCAGTGTAGAACGGCAAGCTGTGCAACCTGCTTGGGACTCTGGTGTGGGGTGAGGCAAGGGGTGCCTGGGCTATGCCTCTCTCCTATAACTGGTTTAATGTAGACACTTAAGTCTTGGAGGCTTAAAGCTAAAGAAGACATGCTTCACCTCAGTTGCTCAGGTGTGACATGGGCCTGAGGTAATACTTTTCCCCTGTACTGAGGCTGAGCCCAGTGTGAATGCTTCAGGATCACCTATTTCCTTGAAGCCACCTTTTGAATTTTGATGCAGTTTATGACATCTCTCCCTCGGGCTTATTTTGTTTAACTACCACTTCCTTTCAGAATTACTTCAAGACTCTCTTTCCTTTGCTGTACGGCTGAGGAAAGTCCCAGGCAGATGGGTACACTGTGCGCTCAGAGACAGGGATGCGTCTGCTGGAGTGAGCTCTGAGAAAGTCAGATGGGACACCAACATCGTGCTCTGCACGAATGTCTCTGTCATGGGACTTTGTGGAAGGCCAGTCTGCTCGTTTAATCTCTCCATGACTTAACACAGGGCTGTACAGACAGATCTTCTATCCCCGGCCCCCACTTTTCCTGATTTTCAGTTTCCAATATTTCAGCACTTATAAGGAAGGTGTCCTGCTGTTTGGAGATCTTACATCCAAGGAAAGTCATATTACATCAGCTCTAGGTTGGTCTTAATCTAGTTTTGGCAACTAGTATAGTTTTATAAATCCTGCCATTTCACACTATTGAAGAAACAAAACAAGCTAGTGTTTGGTTCAAGTGATGGCAGTGGACATGTTTCAACATGCAAAATAAATCACCAGAGTCTATCAACCAGTCAAGTATTGTATGTTTTTTCCTTAAGTCAAATTACCTTCCAGAGGGATGGAAAAACCCTTATACTTTAGAGAAGTCCGGATGCTTAATTTCCAGTAACTTAACTCCCTCTCCACCATGTTATTTTGTTAAAGATCTTTTAAAATTAATTGAGAGTTAGCTGCTGTTGCATGTGTGGGTGGAGAATCAACTCTTAGCTCAACAGAAAAAAAAAATAAAACAGATGTAAATCAGAGGAATATTTTTATTTTTAGTAAACTTGATTCTGTGTGCAGAGATGGGGCATATAAGCCATACATTTGCAGTTATCTAAATTGACTTTAAATTGTACAGATTGCAGTCAGGGGCGTTTATATCTTTGTCTTTGGTAATTTTAGGATGCTTATTCCAGAAGACAGCTACAGGCAAAAAAACCCCTCAACTCTAAGGCTTCTAGAAGCCTGTTCCAAAAATGTGGGGTTTCATATTTAATTGTTTAATTAAAACTAAACTTTTGTTTTAACAATGAAAGAAAACACTCAGTAAAAGTAACAATTTAGTTCTTGGAGAAGGTGATTATTTATCTCAGACGTTTCCTTGTTGCTTATCCTTATTACTTGAATACAATAAATGTTGTGTTTCCTTTAATAAAAAATCCTTGCTAAAACAAGAAATAACCCAGTTTTCCTTTATTTGGCAAGCAATATGCTCCATTAGTTGATTTCTAAGGTGATGATCCTCTTGAATTTTTGGGGTTTAAGTGGATGCTTACCGAATTTCTTCCTCTGACATCCAGCTGACCCTCACGCCTTCCTGTCCCTGAGATCTGGGTACAACTGGTCTTCCACAGGTACAGATGAACCCCTCTGAGCAGAAGATGAGATCCTGATGGCCCTTGGTGTCTTCACTGCCCTGTGCTTTGCAGTGAGGAAGGGAAAGTTTGCTGTTACCTGTCCAAAATAGGTAAATTCATGAGGAGAATGTAATGTGGTCCAAGGCAATATTAGTGTTTCTTTTCAGTGGCTACCCTGTACGGAGAAGACTAAGGGGTTTCTCCATCATCATGGCTTCAGCAGATCTAGGCTTGGCAGAGAAAGATGCAAGATGGCCAGTAAAACCAAGATGCACTGGGGAATCCCTGAGCTTCCCTGGTGTTACACAGAACTTTGGGATATCTGCAATGGATTTGGACTACAGCTTTGAAACCATTTCCTCACAGAGGTTCCACAACACTTTTCCTCCATCAAGGAAATATGTTGCCCTTGTAGAACAGGTTATTCCAAGGAATAGGATTATGAGGTCCTCTGCTTCTCTTTGTGGGGGGTCATTATCTCTCACAATCTTTCCCTGAGGCTGCTGGAAGACAAGGATCAAGATGCTAGCAAAAGTGTAGGATGTACATAAGCAACTTTCCATTCAGTTCAGAAGTAAACAGGGAGGTAGTCATCATCACAAGACACAGGGATGACATGAAGCCTTCAAGGTGTGAAACCCTATGCTGTCTTCAGAATAGGTTCTTAAAAACCTGATTCCAGCCTAGACAGAAAATACAGGTAAGTTTTACTTGGGCTTGCCGCAGTTGCAAATATGTAATTGCTATCCCACTTGCATTTGGAAACCTCTTATTTCTTATTGTCTCTGTAGGTTTTTTGGGGGGATATTTGTGATAAGCACTACAACATGTTCTTCCCAGTTCTGAACATATTGCATATCTGGTCTGGCAAACTGGAGGAAACTCATAGCTTTCTGCTAAGATGATCTCAGGAAATGTATGCAGGGGGCCTCTGCAAACATTAATTACGTGGCTGTTCCCTGCAGACTGCGCTCCCTCCTAGTGTGAACTACATATGAATTACAGCAGGCTTGTCCCAGGATGGCAAGCTGCATACTTGTGCTCTGCTTTGGGATGTGGAGGTGAAGGCCCTTGGCTGTTGTCAACAGAACTTGCTCCAGGACCAGGAGAGGTAGATGCAGTAGCTCTGGCTATCTGCTGTAGCTAAGAACTCCTCTGAGCTCTGTGGATGTATGCCTCCTTCAGTTGGCACTGCCTCAGGAACTTTTGTGAACCTCTCCATTTTTCCATATAATTGTGTTCAGAGAAATGGTTCACAAAGAAAAGATGCCTATCGGAAAGAATGAGGGGCAGACGCACGGTCACGCGGAGAAGGCAAGATGAAATTCTGATCTTGTCTTTATAGCAATTTTGACAGTTCTCTGACTTATTCTGATGTGAAATCAGTGTAATTGAGGTACCCTTAGGGGACTTATAGTTTGTTCTGATGTAGAAAAGGGAATTTAAGCTGTGTATGCATACTCAAAGAGGCTACTCTGACTCTGAGACTATTTTAACATCAGATTGGTTGTCATCTCTGTCTTGTATAAGCTTCCTCTATGAATGCTTCTTCCTCCTACCATCACTTCTGGATTAAGGGTGAGACTGTTATTCTGCATCTTGTTTCTCCCCTTCCACCCTGGCTCCCAAACGGTTACCTTCAGGATGGCAGAAGAAATACATGTTAAGGAGATAGACCAGCAAGGCATTTTTGTTGGAAATTCTTGACTTGTCAAGGCTATGGCACTACTCTGGAGACATACTCAGTGATGAATATTCCAATATCAAAAGCTTTTGAAATTGTTGACAAAGCCTATCTGGCAAATTTTAAAACAGAAAAATTGGCTTGGCTGGTTCTTTCCATTGAGTTTTTGTTTTGAAATTTTGATCTTCACTAAAAGGTGAAGAAAAAAGCAAATGTCAAAACTGAAAACAAACAGCTTGTTGTTATTGAAAAAAAATTGAATTGACCTGATTCAAGTTGTTTTCAGAAGAACAGCTTGCAAAACAATAACAAAATTTCAATTTTTTTGTTTCATTTTGGATCGGAAATAACTTAAAAAACTTAAAAATTCTCCCATAGCAGGAAAACTTCTTTTCCAAAAGCCTACCACACCCACTCTTCCAGCAGCCTTCTGGAGCCAAGGACTGCAGCAGGCATCTGTGAAAGGGAGTTCAGTGGGAGCTGGAGCACGTACAGTGTTTTAAACACTGATCGCGCAATAGCAACAAAACCTGCCTTTTCCAACCTGCCTAGTGTAAGCGATGGATTACCCATTCCTAATCTGACATGGATCTTGGATTTGCATGAAAGACGTCCAAAATTGAAATGATTAAAAAAAGGATGTGCTGCTAACACTAGGCTTTGAGTAGGATAACTTCTGGCCCTTCAACTAAAAAGAAAATCTTTCTCTTCCTTTACAGGGATTCGTTTTGCCTAGCTGAATTATTCAGCCATGGCATAGAAGAACTGTACCCTTTTATGAGTTTTTCTTTGCTACCTTGGCATTTTCTGTTTTGTATGTTCCTTGGCCTTTCTGAGGCCCCCATGAGTGGCTTACTGTATGTGTTTTTGCAATCATTTTCTGCTCTGCTTATCTGATTGGGTTCGTTTTGAGCTATTTGTAGACAGTACAAAAAGAGACCAGATTAAAATCAATGCAGACATTGTGTTCCCACACATACCCTGTATTCCTAGGTATTAGAAATGGGAATGAGTCATCCAGCAATACAGTTAAGTACTGACAAATGGTTGTCTAAAGCTCTGATAAGTAAAATCTCTTTGACTTATTGCATATTTTCTGTCTCTACATACTGCTGGTATAAATCTAAGACAAAAATCTACTCTCTGCCTCCCCAAGGACAGAACTTGCAGTCTTTGTTCAGGTATATTTTCCAATGAAATGTGTGGGAGTTTTGAGGACTAGAGCACCGAGACTAAATTTATGTCTTGGGACAGAGAAAAATAAAATAATCCTCCCTTACGGACAGCACTTGTCGGCATCAATGCAAATGCACATGTGTCTCTGCAACCAGAGAACAATGATATTTTTAAAGCTTTGTTTGGTAAAGTTGCTTCTCTCCAACTCAAGGGATGTCTCACTTTCTAAATCATGCTGAGTACACCAGGTTTTAGCTGTTAAAAAGTTAACAATGAAATGAAGAAAAGTGACAATTGTGATAGGAAGAAGAATAAAATATCACCTGAAGACAACTCAGTGTTTTATCTGTAGTGTTTATTTTAAGCATATTCCTTGAGAATTGGGTTGGTTTAGCTGCAGGGCTGTAGTTAATGTCTTTTTACAACAGAGGAAAGACAATTTACTAGATATACTATTTATGTGAAGACTAGTATAGGAGTTTATTCTTAAGGCTGTGTTTAAATGAGAAACAGGCACGCAAAGTGATTATTTCAGAAAAACAGAAGATCCCACTGAATAAAACCCCCGCAATTATTTATTTAACATTAACACATCTACTCCAGTCAAAGGTAAAATTCACTTGCTACTGCTGGAAGGAAGGTGGAGCTGGCTTCTCCTGACTTTTCATAGGAGTCTCTTACAGTCCCTCTTAATGACTGAAAAGAAAAAGAGCACATCAGTCCTGCTTCTCCACTATGTGCTCAAAGCCCTCTGAGTTTACCTTCTAACTGGAAATTGTTAAATTCCTAACAGACAGAACATTTCACCCATATTCTCACCAGCTGTGAGTGCCTGATAATTTTCTTTTTCTCTTTCTCTCTTTTTAAAATACATGTGCAAGAGACATTGGGATTTGTTAAGGTTGTCCTGAGCTGGACATTAAAAAAGCATAGGCAGTAAATGTGTAAACATACTCTCTCAAATCTGCCACATGCTTCATTGTCATAGCTCTCTTGTTCAAGCTCTGGGATGCTCAGGAGCAGAAGCAGCAAAGTGAGCAATGGCTCTGATGACAGCATGTGGGAATTAGTCTGAAACTTTGGTGTTTTCTTTTTTTGTATTTGCAACATAAGACTTGAATGCAAGCAGTCAAAGATGCAAAAATAAACCCTCACCCTCTCCTTCCTTCATCCCCAGCTTGTGTGCTTGCATTCCCCATGCCATGGCCCCCGTTAAGCACTCCCCACCTTCCCCCCTTCATGACTTGCCCACTGCTTTTATCCACTCCTGGGCAGAGTTTTGAAATTCTCCTTCTCCCAGAGGCAGCCCTGGGCTATGGCATCCTGTGTACCTACTGTCCTGAGTGAAAGGCATATTTCTTTGACTTCTCTAACAAACAAATAGCACATGCATTTAGATTTTATTAAAAATAAATTCCGAAAGAAAACACTCTGTTGAACACACATCTTCCCCTGAGGAGAGAAACGGAGAGCACAAACATTTGACAGATGTTGGTCACATTGCTTAGTGCGTTACTGGAAGGCACTGAAACACTGTGGAGATGGGAGCAGTATTCAAAATGGCATACACAGGAACAAAGATTTGGTGGGACATTTAGTCTACTACACTTCACTACTTTCTCACTTTTCAGCTCTTGAAGAAATTTGCAGAAAGTTATAATGAGAATAAAGAATAATCATAAAATGAATTTTGTCCCTAAACGTGCTGCAAAGCTTATAGCAAACTGAGCTATGCTCTTGTTTTCATCCCTGTCTACTTTGCATTTAAAGATTTGATTAGAGGTTATTTCACAAACTCCCTGCCTGTGTAGCATACCATCCCCTGCATGTAATGTTCTTTGCCTCCCAACCATTCATATTCAGAATTAAAAAATAGAAATGGTCAAGTGGAATTGACCCTTGTGTACTGAAATAGCATAAGTTGTAAGTTCAGCCTCAGGAAATCTGGTCTTTTGGAACAAATACCCAGTAGGCGCTGATACGCTTTAAAGCTTTTATTTGTCTGCCCAAACAAAACTCTCTGCAAAGCGTCACACCCTTTCATATTCAGCTGCAGTTTTTCTTTTTGCCTTCTACATTAATTTATTTTATTTTTCAGCACCCATGTCATCTTTGTGTTATCTAAACATTTTGGCAAGACTTGATATATGCAACTTTCCTCTTCGAATAAGCAGTGTGTAGCCCTGGAAAAGATTTCTACTGGGTCAAGAGAAGAAAATAATTCGACACTATATTGGGTCAGCAAAATATAACTAATGGGTTAACTCTTTATATACAGTGAAGCAGATCTAAAAGTTCGAAGCATCACAAGAAAGAATAACCTGAAACACAGTCAGAGAAGGTATTTAACACTCGACCTGTTGTACTTTTAGGGTACGGATACTTTAACTTGCATAACCTAAGTTAGTTACTGAGACTATCCAAGCTTTTTCTCCACCTCAGTGAAACACTACCAATCCAACTTTAAAGGCACCTGTTTTTCCAGATGTAGAACACAAATCTTGCATTTTTTGTGTTCCATGAGAACTTCAGGATGCAAGTACTCAGACCTTTACTCAACAGCAGTATTACAAAACCGAAACTCTTTCACTGGTTCATATGTTAACATATGATCCATCTTAAACCAGATCAGAGAGCAATGTCTTGACTAGATAAGGCTGAGAATGGGACTTCAAACATGCAGTACGCATAGGGAAAGAGAGCAAATAGGAATGCTGTAAAGGTGCCAGAGAAAGCCTCTGAAATTCTGTTATTTATTTTAAATGTGCTCATTCAACCTCATTCTGATGTGAGTTGTCGGAGTACAGGAAATATATATATATTTTTTAGATAACACAATCTATCAAAAATACCCAGTTATCAGAGAGTGATTCTCCCACTACAATTCTTGAGAACTCTTATTACAGCTTAAAACCAAGGAAAAAAAGTTCTTGTTGCTTCTTTCCCAGAGCTTACGTAACCCAAACTAACTCCTCAGTTTGTTTTCCTAACTAAATCTTACTCCACATGCTAGGATTATTCCTGTGATTTGGAAAGACAGTATGTAACAGCATCTCTTGTTGACATCTGTTGCAATAGTAGCTCTGCTAGAATGCTGTAATGAATTCAAGGAAAACTTCTTGTGCTGGTTCCAAGCTATCTTGTGATTACAGAGGTACTGCTTCTCTAGATTATTTTGTTGCTTACCTTATGATTTAATAGAGATTTTAAAGCAAGGCTACTTGTTAAGGCCTATCATCAGCTCTGCTTCTTGAGAAGCTTGGTGCCTCCAGGGCTTCTTTCACATTTCTTTTGTTCAAATGAAATACTTTGCAGATCACCACAATAATGAGTGAGTAGTCACTGCATATCATGCTCTGCCAGTAGAGCCAACCGGAGATTCTCAGTTTAGCTGCTGCCTTTACTGCCAAACTCTTTGTCTTTACCAGAATTACCTTCTTAAACCTGATCTATCAAACCACTCCTCTGCTTTATAATGAGATACCCAAAGAAGAGAGATGTTAATATGTGTTTTTGAGGACTGCCAAGAAAATCTTAGCTATTAAGTGCAGCTTTTATAAAAAGGGTGACTGTCTGGCCTTGTTGACCTTCAGCTTCCCACTTTTTACAACTTGTTAGCATCACTTCCCACTCAGATTAGTATTGTAGTCTCCTTCTCTGAAGGAACCTGCATATTTTAAAAGGCTCTAAACCCAGTAAATGCCAACAATTTCTTTTGATTTACTGCTTTTCCTTCCTTCCCACTTGTCCTGGGTTTGGCTGGGATAGAGTTAGTTTTCTTCTTAGTAGCTGGTACAGTGTGTTTTGGATTTCATGTGAGAATAATGCTGATAACACACTGACGTTTTAGCTGTTGCTAAGTAGCATTTAGCCTAAGTTAAGGATTTTTCAGTTTCCCATGCTCTACCAGCAAGCAGGTGTACAAGAAGCTGGGAGGGAGCATGGCCAGGACAGCTGACCCGAACCAGCCAAAGGGGTATTCCATACCATAGAACATCATGCTGAGTATATAAACTGCAGGGAGTTGTCCAGGAGGTGTGGATTGCTGCTTGGGCATCAGTCAGCAGGTGGTGAGCAACTGCAGTGTGCATCACTTGTCTTTTCTTGGGTTTTATTTCTCTCATTTTGAGGGGAGGTTATATTCCTTTTCATTACTATTGTTATTATTGTATTTTATTATTATTATAATAATTATATTTTATATTACTTTAACTATTAAATCATTCTTATCTCAACATATGAGTTTTACTTTTTTTTTATTCTCCTCCCTATCCCACTGGGAGCAGGGAGAAGTGAGCGAGTGGCTGCATGGTGCTTAGTTGATGGCTGGGGTTAAAACATGGCACCAGTCTGCCTGCTGAATCCTTCACTGATGCCATTTGTCTGTCATTCTCTTTCACTGAAACTTCTAATATACTCCAAAAGTGTTTGCAAGATTTCACTCTGGTGCTGTGATGAAGGTGATGGTCTCAGCTGGCCAGGTAGAGAGTCCACGTTCTGATCTCTGTGCCCATTCAGGTGGACAAGCTTCTTCCCTGCTGCAAATGATTTGCTAACACTTATTGTTAGAATGTTTTCTGTCTTAAGTTTTCCATTGGCTTTATTGGCTTTGGATGAGGCCAACACAGAAATACAGTAAAGTCAGATCATTATAAGCTAAGAATAGATAGAGATCTTCTTCACCCAAGCCCTTTCCCATGGAACAGAGGTTTTCAATGTGGGAGTCATGAAGTAGTATCAAGGTTGCAATTATTTCACTCTTCCGACATTGTTTAGTACAGACTTTCCTGCTTTCTAACCTGAGCAAAGAAATCCTGCTCATGAGCTGAGGTGTCCTGCTGCTGAAAAGCTTGAGCATCTCAGCTGGGCAGGCTGAAAGGCTTTCACCGCTTAAAAACCAGCCTGTAAAACAAAAGAATTATAGCGTTAGTGATGAGGAGAGGTTCAGTTATTTTACCTATTCCAGGCTTGAGGAATATTCAGAATTGAATCTGAACTTTTGGGTTAGGTTCCCTCACATACATGAGCTATCACTACCTAGCAGCTTTGTGTGGAAAGGAAGATTGGCTGCAACATTTGTGTAGCATGGGAGAACATGATGGCTCCTATTTGCATTTCCATAAACATATCTTATCAGTGTTTTTTTCTGATAACAGAAGCAAAGAGTGTGTTCATTTTTGTTGATACTGGCTCTTTGCTTAATATGACAATGCACCAATTACCAGCAGAGCACTATATAGGTTTAAAATTAATCTTTCTGTTACAGCCCAGCTTCCTTCTATGAATGTTACCCGTTTTTTCCAGAGGAGACAGGGTAGAATCACAAGTCACTGTCCATTGCATCTGACAAGGTTTTGTTTCATTAGAAGGAAGCTGATTGCCCTTAGCTGCATTATGGCAGCTCCAACAGCTGTTTGCAGCCCAGCAGTATTATGCTCCATGCAGGAAAGGAATGTGGTGATACTGTAGTCCAGATCTTCAGCTGGTATAAATCTGCATAGCTCCTCAACTCAAAACAGATCTCTGTTGTTTTATGTGTTCTGAGGACACATCAATGCTGCAAAATGAAGTGTGGTGCAAAAATCACTAAAAAGGGGAAAGTCTGTAAAGTCAGTAAATCCACATGACATAGTACAGCCCATTCATGGAGTGATCTGCTGAGCTTCATAATCAGGATAGTCCTGGTCTTTTTTAAGGCCAGGTTAATCAATAAGCTTAACCCAGCTGCAGGATATTGCAAATGTGGCTGTCAAGCTTCAATGCTGAATATGCTCTCAGTCATGTGTTTTGATATTACAGTCCCTAACATTTTCTGGTGCAAGGTTATCATGTGCAGAGTTTAGGCCTTGGATTTCTCGGTATGTGCTGGGCTAGATGTGCACTCTGTTGTTGGTTTATGGCTTAAGATTTCTACTGTGTACATTTCCTATAATTGAAATGTTGTTCTTCATTTTAAACAGTGAGTTTTTCTTCAAGGGCCCATTCATTGGATTCTGGGTTCTTCACTGCAGCCCTCATTTATGAGACTCTTTTGGCATCTCCTGTGCCCTTCATGATTTCCAGGCTGTCACAACTGGAGATGTGAGGGATAACCACAACCACCACTGAGAACCTTCTTACCTTTGATGGTGTAGCCTGGAACAAGTAGGGTCCGTGTTTTCAGAACACCATCTTTTCCTTATCTGCTGAACTCTAGCTCTAGTCATATTTTGTGGGTAGCTTTCATAGTTTCTGCTTGTTGAGAAGAGGGCACTCTGGTTTTTTTAGCGTTCACCAGAGCACGCTCCATATTACCTGCCCATCATGTGCTTTTTAACCCTTTCTTTCTAAACTCAGGTGTTACCCTTCTTCATTTATACCCTTTGGAGCTCAGGTTTACCATATTCCAGTTTTGATTCTCACACGAGCTGTTACAACAGACAGACACTTTTTTCCCAATTTTGACTTCTCAAATGAAATACTGACCCCAGATTTGTGTTTATTCCACATGGCACCTTGAAAATTAAGTGAATGAGAAGACCTTCTGAGGGCACACAATTGATCTAACTTGAGGAGATGTTTCTTCAGAGGAAGAATCCAACTACATGTACAACCTGCAAAGAAATGACTGTTCTTAAGTGTTGTTACTAAGTAATAACTTCTACCCTTCTCTGTTTAATTTTTAACTATTTTGATTTCTGCTGTAAAAAGCCTGGATTGCACATCCTACCTCCAGCAGCTTCCAGCAGTTGGGGTTGGAGCAAGTGTTTTTCACTAGGTTTGGATAGGGGACCCTCCATACCCTGAAATGTGGAAGTCCAAAAGAAATTAAGGACATAACTGCAATGGATAATGCTGTTCAGATGATCTGATTTACTTTTTGTGGCATTTGTGCCTGTAAAGAACAGAATCTACACAGACAGCACATAGCAAAGAACAACAGCTACCACATACTCATCCCCATGTCTGCTTTTGACACCTACCAGCCAGTTACAGGGGCTTGTTGGGCAGCTCCCATGGCTGCTCTAAAAGTGATCAAGGTGCTCAGTACCACTTGTGCTTCATTATTGTGCCAGAATTTTGGAACAGGTGGGATTTATTTTTGTAGGCAAATCATCAGCTAAGAGGAAACAGTTGTGCTCTGTGCTTATATATTTCTTGATGTTTTGCTGGCTTTTGCTTGGAGCTGTCATACTGACATCATTGCAGTGAGCCATGGGTTCCTACAGCAGCTGCCAATTAGAAACAGAATGAATATATCATTCTTCAAATGGAGGAAGTTAACAACTGGCCTTTATTATTATGTAATTAAGTTAAGGATCTGGTCTTGATCTTCAAAACCTTCAAAGTGTTTGGCTCAAACTGTTTCTGGGATGGTCTTTCCTTCCCTAGCCAGTGACCACTAATATCACTGCTTCCTGAATGAAGCACAAAAGAAGCTTGCTTGCTTAACTTGTTTTTCATAGCATAAATTATTCAGCAGTCATGCAAGGCACAAAAAATAGGAAACAAACCCGACATATATAAGATGCTTAGCCAGTAGCCAGCAACAATTTCTCAGGGACAAGAGACAAGTCAAAATTGAAGAAAAAATTCAGATATAAGCCATCTTGGGAGGGCATCTACTGCTATGTTTTAGATCTGTGCTGTTTGTAACTCACCTGGGTCTCTCCATGTGATGCACAGTGAGAGAAACTGTGCCCTCTCTCACGTTTGTACATCCCCACTGGGACTATGTTGGTGCTCCATTTACAACTTTCCCTGCTGAACCACTACTCCTTCATGGCACTTGCACACGAAATCATCTTTTCTATTTTTAGGTTTTCTGACTTACGTCCTGTGAAGAGCAGTGGTGCACTGGGTGTGTTTGGTTTAATTTATTTATTTCTCATCACTTATTAATGGTGCATAACACATGTATATGTCATTTAGATGCCTGAATTTATCCTTCATATCTTTAAAATTATGTAATGAAGTCTCAGCAGGCTTGGGATGCTTCTGTTTATGCTTTTTTTTGTGCTGACTTGCTTTTGCTGCCTTTAAAAGTCAGTGGGAATTCTGTCACTGACTCCAGTGGAAATGAGAGTGTTTCCAAGTGAAATATTCACGCTGTATTCTCACCCCACCCCCAAATTTTCTATTCTGACAATTATTTAAATATGACACCCGATCTTACTACTGTCTGAAATACCCATGGAAGAGTATGCATTCTTTTTAATTACATTATGAAAGAAACCTCAGGAAAAATCCTGAAAACATGAGAAGATATTTTCTTAATGTTAAAGGCCTTAGATGAATTCAGCAAACCAAGGCTGAACTGGCTTTTCTACCTCAATCTCAATGACCCAATTACCGTTTCCCTCTTTTGAAATAATAACCCAAATTTCTGTTCCATTATGTTGTTACAAGACTAAGCCTCAGTTTAAGATTATCAGCTTTAGGTAGCCAAAATCTTTCATATACAGCTAAAAAATTGAACAAAAAGCAGCTGGATTTCCAGGTACTGAGCACTTATAATTTTCACTGACTTTACTAAAAACTGTGGCAGCTTGGCACTTCCAAAAATCAGGCCAGCCTTCTGAGGTTCTTTATATATAGTGATGTAGTGACCTGATTTTCGAAACTGTTGAGTGCAAACAAGTTTTAGTAAACCCAGGGCACCTTCAGATGCTTCATAAATTCAGATATTAAGCTAATACTTGCATAAAATCAGCAAGAATTTGCTGAAGTATCCAGGGTTGTAACAGAATATGAATTTGGTCTCTTGGGTTCATTCCGTGACACTGGACATGACATGTAGATCCCAGAGTGACACTGTTAGGGTTTAACCACATCCTGAGCTTTCCTTTTAATTACTTTTCTCAATGAACGTTAGAATATGCAGTAACGTTTTGGTACAGAGAGCAATGACACATCCTGTACCAGAACAGATATGAGCACTGATAATAGAACAGAGAGGTCTTTGTTCCTCTGTTTGAAAAACAACCAGCTACATTTTTAATCTCTTTCTTTGAAAAACTATTTTGTGCTCCATCTACAGTGTATAAGGGAATAGATTTGGGTTTGAAGAAAAAAATCTACATTTTTCACATGTTGCTCCAGAATCTGGAGCGATAAGATACATCTCTGTTCTTTAGCCCTTCTGCATACATGTGGGTCAGCTCAGACGCCCACATATCCTGTAAAATTGTTCTGCTAACAGAGTGAGGAGTTAGTGAATGTGGTGGTTAATCTCTGCCTTTCCCCTCCCCACACTAGAACTGAAGGATGTTCCTTGCCCACCCCCCAAATTATATTTCTAGTCATCTTGTTCTGAAAAATCCAGCATTGGAAATTTTTGGTCCTCTTTCCCTCTGCAAAACCTTCACATCTTTTTATATATCCCAAAATAATTTATATGCAACTGCCCCAGGTGCAGAGATATATTTTTTGAACTAACCTGTCCTCTTTTCTTCACATATTTTTTCTTTTAGAAAAAATAAAAAGACTCTTTTGGGACTAGACTGTTTGCCCCAAATCAAGTAAAAATAGTATGTTTTTCTCAGGATATTTTATTACTCTGCCCTCTGGGCCACAATCAATATTGTCATTTTGCCTGAAATCCACACAGCTCACAATCACCATTTTCCTTTCCTTATTATTTTATTTGATGCAATTTTGTTATTACGGTACTGGTCTTTGGTCTCCTATAGACCTGTTCTGTAGTAATCACAGTGATTTTGACAAGAGTATCCAGTTTATTTGTCTGCTAAAGTCTTTAAAACCACTAGAAAACAGCCGGGAAGGGGGGAACGTCTTTGCCACCTTCTGTCTTTTCAAAAGCAGCATTCTGAAATTGATTTTTAAAATTTAATCCAGTAATTAATGTAGTGACTTTAGCTGGTTATATTAGCCATTCCAGGATTGTTTCCTATAAGATTAAGACCATCAATTCTCCTTTATTTCCCCTGCTCAGGTAGTACACAAGTCACATTTTACATCTGAACTGTTCAGAAAGATTTTCTGTCTCCTGTAAAATGCTGCATTTTGATCTGTCTCAGTATTGTTCTGGGCACCTTACTGAGCTATAAGTACGTGGCTGTGCCTGTGGTATTAGGAGTTTTTTAAAAACTTCTGATTTACACTAGATTTGTTTCTACACATTAGCAGAATAAGATCCCAGCAATATTCCAAAATGTAAAGTCACGTCATCAGCTTTGTTGAGATATCAGTTGGGCCTTTGCCTAGGAAATGAAAAAAGGGCACAGACAAATGGAGAATTCATGGAAAATGTGGAGTAGCTGTATCGTAGTTTTTATGTGAGACTCATTGTATCTTTTAAACTCTGCCCTACTTGCTACCTAGTTGACTGAGGGCTGTCTCTCCCTGGCTGGGAGTAAGTCAGCACTAGATTAGTTTGCGTGAACGGAGTTATGCTGGGCTGGGCGATGTTGGGATGACACCAAGGTCCCATAGAGCTCATAACATGTTACAGCAGAAATGCCCCAAAGAGACAGCACTGAGAGATGTCATCTTCTGGGTGGCTGGGTTGGGCTGTATGAAGGGGAGAGAGGGGAGCCTTTGGTAGTTAAGGGATCACATGAAAGGGGGACAGAAACCATTGAAGGGGTGCCAGCTGCAACGTGCATGTTTTGTAGGAGAAGCCAATGAGCAAGAGAGCAGGATCCCAACCTCTTTACAAGGCGCTGGCCAAATGTCAGATATTAGGAAGTGAGTCTGTACTTAGTCTATTGTTTTACCTAGATTTAATTGTAAACTCAGATTTTGCCGTACCAGGTGAGTACTCAGGCTCCCAGGCTGCTGCTTTGGCTGCTTCTTGCTTTCTCCTTCTGGCCCCATGAATTCTGCATTTCTGGCTGCACAGGCAGGACAGAAATCCTTCAAAAACAGGGAAAAAGGCAATCCACACAAGCCTGACACTTTGGAGCGATGGCAGGGTTTGCTCCCCATGGCCAAAGTAAAAAAGGGAGAGGGTTTTCATACTGGGCACAGATCTTTGGGTTGTATTTTGGGAAACAGTTGGTCCCAGGCACCCTGGCTGCATTCTGCAAGAACAGAGTCATTTCTCTATCTTAACAAAGAGTATATTAAAAGGAAATGTTTTGGTACCCAGACTCAGGATACAGAGGGCTCCAGCTACACCACACATATTTAAGGCTGTCCTACATAGATCTGGTTTTGATGGTGGTGAAAGGACCATCCTTCTCTTCCTCTCTGCTTAGTCCCTGGTTTTGTAGCCCAGTACTTGTGAGTTTTTGCCAGTACAAGTAAAAGGTCAAGGGCTTTCTGTTGACCTGACAGCCCAGGGATTAAAAACGTGCCTGGACTTGTCTTGGCGTGAGCTGGTTTTAGCTTGTTTTTGCTGTGATAGCCATTGCTTAGCAATCGGCTAACTACTGCCTGCATTTGTTTTAGTTTAGCTTTAGTTTTTGGTGATAGCAAGTAGTTTTTCTCTGTGGATTGACCTGTCTGTCACTCCAGACTGAAGCGTGGCATGGAAGAGTGCTGGTTCCTGCTCTTGTCCTCCCACTACCCGTCATGCTCTGACAGGGTTTGTCTGATCATGAGGTGTACTGTGTCAGGGAGCTAATTGTCTCAAAAATAGCCGGTTTTGACAGGAATTTTTCCTTTCCAGCTACAAACACCTTAAATAGTATTGCTGCTCCTGGCTTTGGCCTGGAGGAAAGGGCAATGTTCAAGCACGGCTTTCTCCTTGGTATTGCCATAACTTGCCCCATCCAGGGATCTGGGCATCGAACCCCAGGTTATAAATTCTCTTACAGGATTCATGCACCTCAGATCTTTCGCAGATCTAGGCCAAAGAGATTTTTTCTAAGGTCCTCGTTTAAATTCTAGCAAAGCAAAGAACTGCACAGACCAGCACCCCAACCTGCAGGCTATAGTTTCTTTCCCTCTTGTGTAACATATTCTTTGCAGTCTGTTTTATTCGGAAAACACTGGTTTGAGCAGTAAGCCTTTGCACAACTTTGCTTTTAGAGGGAAAGTTTCAAAATATATTTGTTCCTACTATTTCAGAAGAACTTGCATTTTTCTTATGCTAGGAATAGTTGCTCAAAAAAGAAGAAAAAACACTGTCAGGAAGCCAAAAACTTTGCTAGTTTTTCTTTGAATATAACCCCCACCCCAAATTATTCACACAGTTCTATTTCTAGACAGAATTTTAAAGCCTTGACTACTTCAAAAGGAAAATACTGCAAATTTCTGCTAATAGGTTACCTCTGTGGAAGGGAAGAGACTGGTAATGAGTAACCTTTCTCTTTTTCTTTTGCTTCAGAACATTTTAATTGTGTTCCAATTACTTCAACATATTTAATATACTTCCAATATGTATTTGTACAGTACGCAGGCAAGTGATTTTCCAAAGCCTTATACAATATAGTGAGTCATAAATGATTGCTGTTCCCACTCCCCCCAATCGAGCGTGAGTCACAAAGTGGTAAAGTCTGTCTCCCCAGAGTGCTGAGTGAAATCCACCTGATTTCAGCCAGTCGGTACAAAGCTGACAGCTGAGTGGCATGTGGAGATCCCTTGGCTGAACGGTACATGTCTGCCTACACATCTCTTACCTGCTGTGAAAAAGGGGCATATCACAGCCTTTTGGGGTGTGCCGTGTCGCAGTGATTTGCTGATCCCAGCACGTCCTGCAGCCACTACGGGGAGGTTCTGGCTGCGGCTGTGCTCCAGCTGTGCACCCTGTCCCTGGGTTACGGGGGTGGATTTCCTAACCGCTCTTCATCTGGCACTGAAGTTTCCAAGTTTTGGGGCTATGCACAGGGACAGATTCTAGTTTGACTCAGTACCTCCGCATGGCAGTCACCCCCTCAGCTGCGTCAGTGGGATGGCAGCAGTCGCCGAGTGGGTTTTGGCAAGTTGCTTATAGCTGTGCACACACAAAGCCTCTGCTCCCCACAAACACACGCTACATGACGAGAAGTCCCTTGAAATCAGAAGCCTCAAGGTGGGTGGGATTTGCTTCCTTCCGTCCCTGGAAAATTAAAGCTATTTTCTTTCCACAAAGGAAGAAAAGATCCTGTGATTTGGTAGTCTAGTGAAAAATATACCTTTGAATGTTCATTCCAGGATCCATGTTAACCAGGCCACAAAATGGTCTTCGAGCACACGAGACTAACAAGTCCTTATCTTCTGTTGATAAAGTTTACCAAAGTATTGTCAAGGAAACTTTTACACCTCTTAATGCACTCGACACTTATTCGTATCGAGTATTGACAGGTTACTGTGAATAATTAACTATTTGAACAGTATCCCAGTATATTAACTATCCCTGAACAGTCAGGCAACATCACAGCTCTTCCTGCCTGAAGTTTCAAGGGTGCAGATGTATCACTATTCTTTTTTGCTAATACATGAAAATAACAAGAAGTTCTTAATTGTAATATTCACAAACACCTCTATACTGCTGTTTTTAATAGCTGATCTTTTTTCTGCTGATTTTTGTGAAGACTGCCTTTCAGAAGGGTCTTTCAGAAAATTGACCAGCTCTAGCAATGAATGAAGGATCAGGTAGGGCAGCAAGAGCTAACTTTTAGAAAACTTTGAAATGTACTTCTAAATAATTTTCTTTCTACATTTGAGCTTTCTGACTTGCATCCCTTAATAATTTTAACAACAACAACAAAAAGTCAGGGATCAAAACTGTATTCCTCTAAACACATAGCAAATAACCTTTCCCACTGATAACTTTATAGTGTAAAACCTTTATTATACAAATATTTTAACATTTTCATAACTTTCTTCAGAGAAATAGTTGCACTGGTTTCAGCATACTCTTCATGAACTTCAAATATGATTTACCTCACCTAGTTTTGATCATTTTAATGCTAGATGTCTAGTCTAACCAACTTTCCTCTACAGTGAATGGAGAGGGATATTCGCCTCCGGAGGGGTGATTCATACCTCCTATCTTAGACTTCTACCTCTCTCAATTGACAACAGAAGTGTAGCCTAGACAACTGTGTAGATTAGATTCCTATCTCTTAGATTAGGTAAGATAAATCCTATTCTTGGCCATCTTTGTGCATGCAAATTTACAGGATTGGAGCTAAATTGTTTAAACACCTAAAGTACCTGTGGGGGCTGATAGACTAATTGATTTATTTAGAAGCTTTCCACACTGTGAGTACAAAACAAAGAAAAGTCATCTAGTTCTTTTATGGACAAAAAAAAAAATGAAAATATAGAAAATATTTTACTATTTTCCTCTCAAGTGAAAGAACATGGTAATAATAAAGAATAACAATGAAAAATACCTATAGTGCATAAATTAGTAACAACAAATGACAGTGAAGCAGTAAGTTTGCTCAGTGTGTTTAGGTAATGTCCCAAACATAGCCTTGAGTTTTCAGCAGCTGTACATGGCTTTAGCTACATGTTTTAGTACAATGGGTCAGAATTCACATCTGAACAATTCCTGCATCTTTGTCCCCAGATTTCCCTTTCTGATGAGTCAGCTGACTCCCTTCAGGCAATGGACAGTGTGCAAACTAACAGGGTGACCAACCTTCCACATATCAAGAGTCAAACAATTTACTGCCAAGGGCAACAGGCTTTAAAATGTGCTCTGTTTAGCATTTTGTAGATTTTTTTTTACTGTGAATGCTAACTGAATAACCTAACCAAAGTTCTGGTCTATGCATCCGCAATCTACTTGATGATAAGCCAACAAAAGAGAAATGCAGAAAGATTAATCAGAGTCCTCAAATTTCATTTATTCTTCCTTCCACTACCTCTTCTTTTCTAGCCTTAGGTCTTCTTTCTTCCTTTGTTCCTTAGGTATCTCCCCCATCCCTTTCTGACTCTCTCATTCCTTGGCTTTCCTAGTTTCACCTACCGTTTCTAAGAGCAGAGCTCATACATTTGGGCTGGCTGTGGTAAAGATCTGCCAACTCAGAAATTGTCTGGATGGGTAGCCATTATAATCGTTTGGGCAGAAGGATGCTGCAGCTGCTGCTATTTCTCTTGCACCTTTGTCTCCATCTACCTAGCTGAAAAAAAACAACTAGTGAGCAGTCTTTGCAAAAGCCATGTCTTCGATGTAAATGAGAAACCTTGGCTTGCAAGATGCCATTTGGCTACCAAGGAGATGCATGACCATGAGATTTAGACTTGGATGCATGTACATAGATTTAACCTGGGAGTATCATAAAAAATGCATTTATAAGTCTCCTGATCCGTGGACCCAAGTCAATTCAAAATGCCACAGGTTTATTCTTCAAATTCTGAGGTGTTTTCCTAGCACCATACAGCCTGAATGATCATATTGTGTACAGATTTCACCCATAGTATTCTGGCAGCTGCAGGGAAAATAAAGCAATTTATAGTTTTAGTTTCATACACATCAATTCAGAGCAGCTCTTTTAAGTATGATGTGACTGAAGGCCTTGGCAGAGGAATAAGTGAGAATGGGTTTTGTGGTATCAATGCAAAATGTGTAAATAAGGTGTGATTTACTCACTGTGATTATTTAGACCTTTACTGAAAAGTTCTGTGTATATCTATTGCAAGTACACGTAATTTTGTAAATGGGGATTTAGGGCTTGAGCCATTTCAGCTCTGCCACGTAACCCAATACTAGGGACAGAGTCCACTGAAAAGTTCCTTTATACAGAATGTAAAGTGGATATAGATTATCTTGCAATAAACTGCTTAACTTAATCTTTATGTTCACATTGCAGGCAGGTCCCAGGCCTTGGCCTTTGTGCATGCTTAGTTTCTTAGTCAGTATTCAATCAGGCAAAACTGTAATTCACTAAAAGTTATGAAAGGAGAAACTCTGAATATTGTCCAGACATGAGATGAAAGTCTCTTTTCCGAAATGAATTGGCATCCTAAAAGATGCATTAATTGCACATCCAGTATTTTCAATTTTTCCCGGGAATCAAAATCTCTAGACTGTACTTCCCACAGACTTTTTGTGCATAGGATATGCTTTTCCTTCCTTTCACAGTCTAAATCTAAAAGGCAGTGTGTGACAAGATTAGGAGTATACTTCATTTCTGATTGTTTTTGTGGCACAACTGTATGAATAGAATAATTTGGGGTGCAAGGCAGAGACTTGATACCAGCTGGAGAGGCAGCTGACATGGGTCCGGCAGTCATTGAACATTAGCATTCCTGGTCACTCCTTGCAGGGTCTCCATTTGTTCTGTTGACCATCTCAGGAGTTCAGTCTCCTCCCATGGGCACCTGAAGTCCCATGGTAGAAATATGGAAGTATGTGGATGTGCCAGGACACAGTTACCTGGGTTGCCTTCCTACATCAAATGTCACTAGACTCATCTCCTGTCCTCAAAAGGAGTGTTTTTTTATTCCTGCCACAGATAATTGTTGGGCCTATATGGAGCATTTGGTGCACATTTCTGTGCCACGAGTCTCAGCTAGTTGTCTTTGAGTCATGCGATTTCTTACCCAGAAGAGAGGGTGGGTCCCTCCTATGCTGATGAAAGAGCTGTACTTGGAGTGTGGAAAGAACCTCAACTTGAGGTGACATGTCTTTTGCCTGTATTTCTGCATTAACCCTCGAGTTGTTAAACTTCCTAAAAAAAAAAAACCCAAGGTAAGTGAAGAGGAAGGACTCTGAGTGATTTGGGCACAAATTGTGGAGTTTGGGACACACGTTCTTTTACCATATATCTGGTGATACAGCTCTCATGCATTTTGTCAAGACATGAGCCTGGGTTGTCTGGAGTATCCTGAGTGGGTTGTCCATCAGAAAAATAATAACCATATTAACACAAGCTAACAAATCTTTCTTCTTTGCTGAGCAAATTGCCTGGGTGGGTGGAACTTGGATAAATGTACGTATTTTGCTTCTGGTACTCTGGTTAGCTCTTTCAGAGATAATTTAGGTATTTCCACATTGTAGCATGAGAATAAGAAATATAAATATGTATAAATATATTATTTATAGAAATATATAAAAATAAATGTGTATAATTGTGTGTTGATGTGTATCTATAACTATTGATGAGTGTGTTGAGATATATGTAATAGTTGATGTGTCCCTGCTGGTATCAAGGCAATAATAGTACTTCCCTCTCTCACAAGGGGCTGCAGAAAGTACTAAAAACTGTGAGGGACTGTCATGATGATTGTAACCATGTAAATGTATATAATTGTGATGTGAAATGTATGATTTTTTTTTCATAGTTATTTTCTCTGCATGTACTGAATAACTTTTCTTCTAAAAGCTCTAAGGTAGGGACAGAGTATTTCTTACATCAACACTGTATTTTTCCTCTTCATTTTTTCTCTGCTAAACAGCTTTTTCAAAAGGAAGAAACTATTCAGAAAAAGCTAGTAAAAGTGCTGAGAAATAAGAGCATGAATAGATATTCAAGAAACATATGCACAATTGGAGAGATTCCAGCAGAAATGATCAGAAATCTAGAAAACATGGCCTTTTTTTGGAGGGAACACTGAAGAAATCAATAGTTTTTAGTCTAGATAATCCTCAAGAATGTAAAATTTAACTGCAAAGGGGATAGACTATTCTCTGCTAGGGAAAACTCACACAGAAGTAGTTTAAACTCAAACAAGGAAAACCTTAAAAGCGGTTTAGAGAAAATGTGTTTTTCAGGAATTATTTCCAAATCTATTTCCACACTACTGAAGGTAAAAATTTAAGGAAGGAAGGAAGAAAGAAAAGAAAAGAAAGAAAAAAAGAAAGAAAAGGGAGCTTTCTGTTTAGAGACATAACTATTCTAGTTTTTGAAATATAAAAGCTTTAAAACACACTATTTCAGCTGCTTTCTTTAAAGAATCCTCACTGAGGTTGGTGCTGAATAGTCCAGACATTTAGAGGCATTTCCTTAGCTACTTCTTACAGATACCAGGTGGGTACCAGCCTGTACATCTGTGCAACCCAAACATTTTTTTCTTCAGTGCTTATTTTTTCAATGCTGACTTTTCTTGATGTAAATTTTACATTATTTATGAGAACGTTTCTATATTCACGACCATTTAATCTGCAGACTGTTCTGTTCAGATTTGACCATTTGGCCACCAAAAACATTTGTGAGCATTCATTCCTGCTCTGCATAGATGTTTGCTTAGAAACAGAAGTTTATAGTGTTTCTACCCTTCAGCTTTCTGTAGTTTCTCTGAAATTTTCACTACTGCCTGTCTCTGTCATTGATGACATAGTAACCTATAGATCTATATGTGTACTAATACAGGCAGATTGTCTATGTCCATAAAAATATAAATAGATTTCCTTGGGCTAATTATCTCATATCTAAAATGCCAATAAGGAGGTGACCAGAGGTACCACAGATGATTTCCTTTTCAACCTTCTCTATAAATTTCCCTTTTATTACGTGACAGGAGCTAAGTATTTACACTAACTAATATTTTTCACTGTGCTGAAAGGTTTTATCCATACTTTGGGAGCATATATGCAGATGTCTTTTATAATTATCTACCCCTTGTTTATATTAAGGATAGAAAAGCCCATCCAGAACTAATAAGTAACGTAGTATAATTTAATGGTAAAACAACTGAGACATTATGACAGCTTTTTCTTGCACTTATGATTAATCATTTTTCTATTAAGGCTGCTGAGAGCAGCATGAAAGCAATTCTCATCCTTTGTCACTGCTGATGTCACCAGTTTCAGCTTAGCACTTTCAACAGACATCGTGCTGTATACTTAGATTGAAAATGCAGCCCAAAGGCTGCTAGCAAAACTGATGCAAACCTGTTGTTAAGCTCTTCTCTGGAAAGATGTCACAGTTTGTCATATTGATTTTAATAAAATCTCTTGGGTGTTGGGCAAAGTTCCCCTGAAATACCTGTTTCAAGTTGGAAAGTGCAGTTGTCAGCATAGTGTCCAAGCTGAGCAGGGCTGGGAAAGGTTTAAATTCTGGCTCCTAATATCCAGCACATCCATTTGCTCATGGGAATATATATATTTTTTACACACTAATGCTTCCCGTACACAGCCTGTCTCCCACCCTGGCAAGGAAAAGCATTTCCCTGCCATCCCTGGCCTCATGGCAGGTACCGCTCATGTTGGACCGCAGAGCTCCTCTCTCCCAGCCGAGTCCTCTCCCTCTGCTCCCCTCCTGCTCAGCCAACATGCCTCTGACCGGGGTTTTGGCTCATCAGCCATCTTCAACACAGCCATGTTCACAGCCTGCTGGTTTTGAAATCGTGTCCTTCCTGGGCTTTCAACATGTCTGAGGGATTGCTGTCCTCATTCTCCCTCCTTGTTTCTTGATAGGTTCCAGATCCAATGTTGCGCTCCAGATCTGCCTCAGCTAAAGTCTCACACTGACCTTTTTTTCCCAGTCACATCATTTTCATGCTGCTGTGAGAAGCTACTGTCTGCTGTCTTTTCGCTGCCTGTGGTACCCAGGTCTCTTGTCTGTTTCTTAATTTTTCAAGGAAACACTTTTGGACTACTGCCCATGCTGCTCCTCATGCTTGCTTTATAAAGCTCTCCAAAGCTGATTTGTTCTTTTCAGGTCTTCCATGAAAACTCTTCTATTTTAAGATTTCTATCAGAGTTTGCCAGAGACCACAAGGCCACACATAGAGAGCTGTACTGTCTTATTGCTCTGTCTTCTAAATCTCTATTCAGTAGTTACCTCTTCTAGTCAGATCTAGTCAGTTTGGGGCAGGCACCACTGCCAGTTAGTGTTTGGTATATTGCTGAACACCACCATAACAATACTGCTGGTATACCAGCATAATTCTTTGTGCACTGGTCAGCATGTACTCCTATAGCGCTTTCTTTGTCTAGCTGGAGGTGAGTTCAGGGTGGGCAATATAAAATGCTGGAAAAAATTCCCATTGGTAGAAGTGATGCCTTACTGACAGGGAATGTCTTCTCTTAACCTGACTATGACATAGGCATTAACAATGTTTTCCCTCTTTCTGTGTTGCTGAGAAGAGGAAGGAATAGGAGAATGAATGCGCTTTTTGTTGCTTGCCTCAGACAGCCAGAGGCACATGAAGCTGACTTTCCTAATCACATAGATACAAAGTGGGTAGTTTCCCACACAAGAAAACCACCTACATGACTCAAAACTCCTTTCTGTTCAAATGCTTCTATTATTACTTGTTTGGATAACTAGGAATTTCAGCAACACTGAATATGATTCACCCTTGACAGGGAGAAGGGAACATTGTGGCCAGCTTTGTACCACGGTAGGGACAGTCGAGTCACATAGTGGGGCATGTGGGTTACAGTGGATCCAACGTGATTCCCAGCTTGCATGGCCAACATGGAGGTTTGTGGGAGGCTTTATTCTCTGTGCAATCTACCTCTTGCTATTAGCACAGTTAGGAAATGAAAGTCTTAATACTGGTAAGTGCTGAGATCCCTGGCTCTAGTCCAGACATGTACTAGGCATGTGTGAGTCAGACCATTCCTTTGGAATTAATGATGTGCTTAAAACTTAAGCACATGCTTAAGTAATTTACTGAATTGGGACCAGAAAGTTTGGCAACTTGCAGGACTGAGCCCTAAACTAATCCAAGCATGTCTTTATTTTTAGTAAAAGTCCCTTCCCACCACTCCTAGCCCCATCCTCTTTAATAATAATTTCAGATTTAAAAAAAAAAAAAAGAAGGAGAATTATCTGCAATAAAAATTTCACTTTAAGGTGATAATTCAGATTTTATCTATTTTCTACTAGGCTCTACATATACTACCAGATATCCTGCACAAATGTTGTTTTCTGACTGGCCTACAAAAGCACCATAGTATGGGCATAACTCATAGCATAGATTGGTAACATATGTAACTCAATACAAAAGAAAGCAGAGTCAGAGCATGAAGGACTGAGGTGCAGCTACCAAATCCAAAGAAATCTTCCATCATGCCACCTTGTACTATATCTGGGTTTCTGTTTATCTCTAATTTCCATGCCCGGTTGACAAGCTCTGAAATGAAACTAAGCTACCTTGCATTATTGCAATTAAAGCACAAGTTGTTAGGCTGACAGTAGTTTAACATTTAGGAATTTTGTCAAGACAGTGTTTGGTGCAAAGTGTTTCAATAAGAAAGATTTGCATTCAAATACAGAGATGGTTTAGCTGTTACACATCAAATTCAGAATATTTAACTGAGAATTAGTAAAATACTGGCATATTTAATCAAAGTTTCTGTAGATTATGCTAAAAAAAAAAATTCCCTGAGAATAGCATTTCCCACTTTGAAAAGTGTTTTGTAATGTAAGAAGAGAAGCACAAGTAAAATGTCTTCTGCTTGTAGCGTTATGCCTACAAGTCAATATCTCTTCGCCTGATCCTATTAATTCCCATGGTATCCTGAATTATCTGCATTGGCATTTCAGTTGGAAATTCAAAGGATAACAGACATTTTGGAAGGCTGGGAAAATTTTTATATCAAAACCTAAGGACTGTCCTGTATAAAAACCCTATGACCTAGAAGTGGATTACATAATTTTTTCCTTGAGTAAGGTGTAGGACAAAATGTTAAGAAAAGGCTTCTTTTATCAGAAAAATAAAGACCTCTTTGTTGTTTAGAGATAGCATAATTTTTGAAGACGGTACAGCATTGAATAGTCTCATGATATTATCTGATCTGTTCTGTTGTTACAGGGTAATGACTCCATATTGCTACACCTTTGCAGACAACACACAGGCCTGGGAGTTAGTGCTGTACAGAGCACCTTCTTACCTGTGTGAAGAGAGAAATACATCTTCATAAGGCATAGCTTTGGGAATCTTTTTTCTTTGGGTGTCAGAACAATGACTCCTGTACTCTGAAGTAGTTGGCCAGATTTCATTTCATTACAGAACTACATTTATCACCTGAGTACGTATGCAGGAAATCTGTCCTAAAGCCAGACTCCTTTGGATCTGTTTATTTAGTTTGAGTTAAAATGAAAACAACGGTATTGAGCAAGAGTTTTCCTGTCATACTTCAGAGCTGAACTTTTCTCAAATTATGCAAGTGAAGCCTTCCATTTAGCTGCCCTGGAACACTTGCATTTCGTAAGGTTATGGGCTCTCTTGTGTTAGCCTGTCATGATTTGCAAACTACTGTGGCAACCAAAGGCCCTCGCCTAGATTTTTTTTTATTTTTTTTTTGGTTCTAAACAATTTCTAATCTTTGCAGACTGATTCACAGAGTCATACGAATAAAATTACAGGATGGAGTCTTGGTTGCTCAGCTTCTCGCTTATGCAGCACAGAAAGGGCTGGATGACTCTCCAGGGGGACCTGGCAGACCTCAGCACGTATATAAGGACTGCTGAGTTGCTGTGTAAATGAAAAGTTGTACAATCAGAGCCCGGAGTTCTCTTGCCCTGGAGGCTCATGAAGACAAGCAGGTTTACTTCACACAGCATCCATCCTCTGCTGGAAGCTGTCTCATATCTATTTGGCTGGGTGCCACTCTTCCTACTGCACCTCGTTGGCCATGCAAGTTAGAAATAAGCACCTCTGGGAAAGGTACTCCTACTTCTAGGGCAAGCCCTAGGTCATTTCTCCAGGTTTCTGGCACACACTGAAAACTTGATTTCTGAGACTAGTTTATGTATAAAATCCCCATGTTTATGCATAAGGAAAAACAGAGCAACCTTTTTTTTTGTTTTGAAACTTAAGTGACAAATGATTCTGGCGCTAATGGGCAGGAAGAAGGGGATGTGAAGGATTGTCACCTTTTCTAAGTATGCTTCCTTTGTTAGTTAGGTGGTAGTTGTCTTTCATGGGGTTTTATGGACTTCTTGGCCACCAAAGTCAGTGATGTCTCTTTGATTACATGGGTCAACATACAAGACATGAAGAGAAAGATATAATGCCCCCTTCTTTTTTTTTTTCTTTTTTTTTTTTTTTTTTCCCTGGAGATACGTAAAGTTTGTAGAAATAACAGTTTCTGGTCTCTTTAGAGTTTTGGGGCAACAATGATCAGTCTCTACTATGGCTGGTAGCTTAAGAAACTTCCTTACAGTTTCACATTTCTTTGTGTTTGATACTTCTCAAGGTCAAGTAATACTGAAAAGATCCGGTGTCCTGTCCACATTCACATGAATTTTTGCATACATAACACCTATAAACTGACAAGTCTGGACATTATTACTGTACTGTGTGCTGAAATTTGCAGGCTGCACAGACCAATACTCTTTCAATATACTGGTTAAGAATTTGTGGGTATAACATCAGATACCTGTAGTTTTTTGGCACATAAGGAGTTATAGCACTTCACACTAAATTAATAACCCAGGCCAGTTTCTTTTGCAAATGAATGCTGACAAATAAAATTCAGAAGAAATCTCTATTCACAGATTTGATTGTCACTAAAGATTGACAAATGAAAGCAAAGTGTCAGGACGGTAAAAAATGGTCTATGCTCTGCATGAAGGGTGTGTGTACTGATTTAGGACTTCAGACTTCAGTGCGTGGCTACAAAAGGGCTGGTGCTCAAAGGAGATTTCCTTTTCTGCCCTTTCTTTTGAAGTGTGATATTGTTGCAAGGGAAAAATCACATCCTGCGATACCTACAAAGAGCCTGGCTGTACCATCCACTGTTCATGTCAAGTAGTGTCTTATGTAAGAAGTTCCATTCATTGCAGTTTAAGTACGGATGTAAGTGAAGATTATCCAAAGCAAGCAAGGTTTGCAAGAGCAGGCCATAAAAACACACACACAAGGAAGAGTGTTATAGAGGCCAAGAGCCATCTTTATTCACACCTGGCTATGTACTTTGAGAGTAGTTTAAAGGGAAGAAAAAAAGTATTCTCTAAACAAGTGAATAAAAATACCCTTAAATCACAAAGAGCTCTGGCCCTGTGTATAAAATGTGAATTCCTGTTTACAATAGAATCAAGGGATAAGAATATTTTGAAGCTATGGTGGAAGAAAAGAAGAGGAAAAAAAAAAAGCTTCAGTGTGGAACTTTAGACTTTTAGGCATTCTTGAAAATATTGGAAATGGCAGTTTGGAGATTTTTTTAAGCTAAGTGGATCATGGCTTTCCTTGGAACAGAGACTTTACAAATTCCTTTTTGACTGTCATCTGCAAATCATTTGACTGCTGGTAAACAGAACCCTCTATGTTGTCCTGATAACAGGGGGAAGGCTGCAAATAAGGAATTCCACCCCTAAAGCTGTTAAGGTAAGTTTAAAATTGATGTGTATTGGATCAAAGGGTGGAATATTTTCCAGATGATCCTCTGTTTCTTCTGAGAAAAAGAAAAAACCCCAACAACACAAACCCCAAAATCATTTCCAAGGTGTTAAGTTTCAGTTACTGGGCACAGGGATTCAATTTACAATTTTGTGTCCTGCTAGGATGAAGCCTAAATTTGCCAGTAAAGACCACGTTATATTCCTTGCTTGTTCTTTTACTTTTACTACAAAAGAAAAGTTACAGTCCATCAACAGCTGTAGAAGTCTGGTTTGGAAGGAAAAATCAAGCAAGAATAACTGATTAGGAATTATTTTTCTGTAATGTTTATTTTACAACATACTTATATATGAAAATAACAAGGCCAGAGGAGGTTCCTAATTTAAATGAATCCTTAAATTTTACTGTTGGGGAAAGTGGAAGCTTTTAGTACAGGCACAGATTATACTTCTACAGAAGTATTAGTCGTTACAGCCTTGGAAATTAAATAGGAATGTCAGCACAAATCAGCATCCATTTAAATTTCAGTATATGTAAGCCACAGAGAGAGATGTTTCTGGTATTTCATCTTCAGCCCCCTAAGAACTTATTGTATATGTGGTGAGTTCGTTGGCCTGTGTAAAGTGAATGCTATGGTCTCAGATCCGTTCCTAGGAAGCAGTGACTACATCAAACAAATAACAGACATCATCATTACCACCACCATTAACTTCTCTTCTGTCTCAGTAAAAAAGGACAAGGATAGAGAAGGAATGGTGTTTTCACCTTCTGTGTAACAACTCCATATCTGACTTGAACATAAATGATTACAGGAAAACTTCTCCTATCAGCATCAGTGTTTCAAGTTTGGGTTTATTTGGGGGTCCCAGCCTATGGTGGTGTGTGCACCCCTGGTTGTGTGACACGGGGAGGGAAGGCGTGCTGTGAGCATGGCTGCATGTCCCCCCTGGTCCTTGCTCACTGTGGGACTGCAGCAGCTTCTTCGTGGGTGCTTAACAGGGATTTTTCAATTAAAATAAGATTTAGACCTGCACATTTAACCTTTGTAGATGACTAATTATGATCAATAGATTTTCTGTTGCGGTTTTGTGTAAAACTCCAGCTCTAGCATCCCCCCCGGTCCTCTTTCCTAACATGCTTGTCTCATGCCCATCTTTCTGTCCCTAATGTGCTCACCTCTTCCTATGCAGCAGTTTCCTCTCCCTCAGAGTTTGGCTTCAGCAGAGGAGAGTGTTGAAGGCACAGGAAAGGCAGCTGCCCTGCTTTTCGGAGAGAGCCTTGACTTTTCTCAAAGACTGATTTATGACTTATGATGTGGCATGGCTTGTTTCTGATGGAGTTCCATGGGAACAACAAAGGAGACATATCTTACAAAAAGTTTCTTTTCCATCCCATTTCAAACTTTTGCTCCAAAAAGATAGGGAACTGGAATTTATCAAACAAAAGATCACCAGAACTTTTGTTGGATAGGTCAAATGCCATGCTCTGTACACCATTATTTTTGGAAGGGCACTCACATATTTTTTTTTGGCTGAAATAAATCCTCAAAACCATACATCCACTGAATCATACAGACTGCAGTGAAAATGGTTAATGAGGAATAAAGGCAAAACAGAGCCTTTAGAGTGGAATTGTTTTTGAACTGTTACTATATTTTGGTACCATTGAGAAGAGAGCCTTCTGTTAGCAACCTTGCATTTAATTATACTAACAAAATAATTAAAAAAACCTTACCCTACCCTAAATATCTAAGATAAATTTGGCACTACAGCATACAATAGAAAACTCCATGAATCCAGAGAAAAAGGGCTTTTCAAGATGGGGATTTTATCGTTCATTCTGGTAAGTTCACTCTTCACTGAAAACATGGGAAAAAAATGAATTAAGAACTCTAATAACCAGCCAGCAGGAAATACAAAAATAAATCTAAATTGATGGCTATGCTCTGTGTCTATATGGTTTCCTTTGCAGAGAGTATCTCAGCCTGAAAATTCTCCAAACTCATTAGTATGGAATCTTAAATTCCAGTAAAATTCCCCCCGTCCTGTTTTGCTTGACCTTCTGCTATTGCTGACCTACTGTACAGCTCATCTCGGGGCTAATTCTGAGCCAGATATAAGTGGGACAGATACTCTTCAAATCTGTTACAACCAGTGCCACCTTTTCCAGTTTTAAGTTGAAGCTGCCAGTACAGACAGTTGCAGATCTGTAGTTTCAAAATAAGTGTAGGGCATGCTCTTTCTCCTTATTCTCCTCAAGAGGGTAACAGTTATTTTCATAGTTATTCCCAGGAGTCCATTAGTAAATCTGAATATCTCTGTGTTGGGGTCATAGGAAAGATTCAAACTGACATTCCTGACAAATGCGTCACTAGTAACATCCAGTCTCTTTCTGAAAAAAAAAAAAAAAAAGATATTGACAAGTATTTAAGGTGATCTTTCAGAACATTAGGTGTTGGCTAAACATAGCATGTTATCACGATATTCTTTATCTGATTAAAGCAAGACCTATGCACTTTCTAACTGATGTGGAGACAGTTTCTAAGACTGTGTTGTGTGTTACTACATATTGTATTGCAGTAGGTTTGCTGAGGCTCATATCATCAGAAACCCATACTAGTGCATTATACACCCTGGTGCTGATAGTGCTGCTTACAGCCATGATATCATTCCCACTCTCAGTCTCTTGATGCTCTCAATATACACTTATATTCTCTCTAAAGTCTATTAACCCTTTTAATGGACACATCTCAGTTTGTTTTGTTCTTCAAGAAGAGGTCAAATCACAGATTTCTGCTGAAATCTCAGTTTGCATGATTCAAATTTGAACTCGGTAGTTTCAGGCAGATACAATTGTTTTCATTTCCTCTTAAACTGGTGATGTTTTCAAGCAGTGTTGTATTCTATAGTGTATTTACATTAAAAAGAAATATTCATCCTATGACAGGAGTCTCTTGTGATACTAAACATTGTAGAAATTGTTGCAGCTATTTTAAATGCAGTCGTCTTTGTAGAATCAGTAAGTGCATTTTCAAATTGTGACTTTTTTTTAAACTCCAGTATGGTAATGATTATAAAGAATCTTTTTTCCCCTTTAGAAAATGTTGTGAGTCTCAAACAGGCTAACAGGTTATTAGTAATTGATTTACTGTCCTCATTACTGTATGGCATGTGGCAGTCATTTTCCTGGCTGCTCATCACAAACATTCAGGAGGATTAAGTACTGAAAAAATTCCATTTCTAGAACACTAATGGTGATAAAAAGTACTTATGTTTTATAAAGTATTTTTTTTCTGGCAGGTTTTCACATTCAAACATTGGGAGTACATCATATAAAATTAACAAATTGCAGTTGACAGTTTATTTCAATCAATCATGATTTACAAAGGCGAGTTCTAAGGAAATCCAAAATAATATTTTATAGCTATCGCTCTATGTCCTTCTGAAAAAAACCCCTCTGACTACATGCTTCTACAAGGCTTGCCATCCTGTGTCTCTGTGTGTGTGTGTGTGTGTGCATACAAGTGCATACTGGGTCTGATTGTCTGCTTTCTTATTTCAGTTTTACATCCTGCACCCAAACTGATTGCTGATTGACTGTAAGGGGTTACAGAGCGAGGTAAATTTTAGTAGTAGATGCAGCTTTGAAAGAACATCCGAACATGACTTTTTATCCTACTGTGTGAGCAAATGCATTTGGCATATAAAGTACCTCACCAAGCTGCCGCCGCATATCGCATCTGGTTGATTGGGGTTCACGTTGTTTTGTCATATCATAAAACATCAGCTCTCTCACTTCAGCTGTGAGAAGATTTAAGGCCAGTAAGCCTCATCTTTCTCTGCAGAAGCATAATTTCCTTCTTTTCTGAGCAGTTCCCCTTTGGTTCCTCATGCTTATGTCCTTCTTCTGCAGCACTGGAGGAGAAACTGAAGGAGGAAGAGGATGTAATGGATATACAGGGAGCCCTACAGATGTGGACATTATTGACTTTTGGAGACTGCACATGAGACAGGGAATATTGCAGAGGGGTGGTGAGACTCTGAAGCGCCTCAGGGCCAGAAGGGATGGTGCCAGGCTTGGGCAGGCACATGGTCATACAGAGAGGGGGCTTATGGAGCTACAAGTATGGGCACAGAAAGGTAAAAGTAATTTTAATGTCTCTCTGAGAAAAACAATCATGTACTCAGAGGCCAACCAAGGGGCTGCTTAGGAATGAAACCAGCAAAAGAGAATTTGAAGATATTAAGATAAGGCAGAAATTGACAGACCACCAGTATGCTGACACCATAGTTTCCCTTGGAAGACCAGAAACTTAATATTTTTGGCAGAAGCCTGAATTTTGTCACCAAATTTCCTAGTTGCAGGGTTTTGCCTGTAAGCAAGAAAGCAAGTGGAACGTAACCACCACATAGTCATACTTCATTTCTAACAAAAGTGAATTAACTTTTAAATGGGACACATTTATAAGAGCCAGAAGAAATAGGAACAACCAAGCAGCATTATCCAAATATTTCAGCATTCTCAAAGCACTTTTGTTCCTTAGTTAACATCTGCAACATCCTGGGAGGCTAGCAACTGTTTATTTTCATTATTTGTTAATTATCTTACCCAGCATTACCTATTTAAAAGTTAGCTGCCTATTTTAAGCTCTTTGTCTAGACTCCTCCTGTATTCAGTGAGGAAAGACAGGTCAATTGCCCTCACTGCCTCTCTCACCACTGATACGGAGAGTTTAGATTAATAATTTTTACTAACTCTCTAACTTTCTGATGCAGAAAATTCACTGAAAGAAATCGCAGCCTTAGTAATTGGTGAAGCATAAGAAGCTGAAAGGGAAGGTAAGAAAGCATGCTGAAAATAAGATTGGAGAACACAAGCACTATTCAATTAATGGTGCATTTTAATTAATAAGTACATAAATAATCTAAGAGGTAAAAAATAATTATAGAGACCAGAGACAAATTGAGACTGACTGTCTGGCTGTCTAAAATTTAGATTCTACTAACAGTCAAAGGGGAGGGTGACTGAAATCTTAGCACCTTAGCTCAAACTCTTCTCTGAATGGTATTCATGTAACATACTGAAGTTACAAATACTGCATAGGTGTGAGGACAGAATTTGAATCTCTTGTAGTGTGGTGTGAGAACATTCACTTTCATTACCTGGAAACTGATGTGATGGGAATAAAATACAGTTTAACTACATGATTCTTAAAATTCTTGGAAAATCTGGAACATGGCTTTTCTTCAAGAGTTGTGCAATGTTTGCTTATTGGTAAAAGAGAAAAAATACATGCTGAAATTCTCAAAGTTTCAATCTGCAAACAGCTTTATTTCATTTGGCAAAGGCTGTCTTTAACTGTTTAAAATGGAGTGCGCATCCTTCTGTTCTGGCATATGGAAAGTCCAGAACTGGGGAATGGAGCTTCACACCCCGCCTGGGACTCCTTGGATGGCCAAGCACAGAAGCATCCTCTCCAGCAATTTTAATTCATAAGGAAAGGTCATTAATTGCTAGACTAAGCTCTGCTCTTCTTTCCAATAAATTGTCAGGAGCTTAGATAATTTTACAAGGAGCAGGTTTGGGCGCTTTGGCATTACTGGCAGGCTATGGTCCTTTACATTCTTTCTGTATCTTACTTTCCCTTTTTTAATCTCCTTCAAAATTTAACAGTTCTCCTTTAAGTGCTGGAATCCTGCTACCCATTACTATGGTTACAGTTCCTGAATCTTGACCCATTTCACTTTCTTTTGAACGTAGAAGTAATAACATTAGCAAATACCACTGTGCTGAGTTCTCATCAAACAGGATGCAACATGCTAATGCTAGCTGGGCTGTAATGGATATCTGTGCAATACCAGTAATTACTCTCATTTAGCATATCTGCAGTTACTAGACTTGTCCTTCATGGTACAATAAATGAAAAAAAAAAAATATTTATTCAAACTGGGGTGAAAATCTACAAGTCAGGTTAGAAAAAGATTACCATGAAGACATTTCTTTTTCATTAAGTATTATTTCTTCACAACAAACTGCAAACTCTTAAATAGTTTTATTAGTATTAACAGCAGACATTTGTAACAAAGCAAGAAGGTATTTATATGAAAATGTCGACCAGTATTCCCAGACTAGAGATGCACTAGTCTGAGCAGGAAAACAAGCACTTGTTATCATATATTACCATATATTTCACTTTTATAATTACTTTCACCAGAAGATCTGAGGACATGTGTCAGGTGAAATGCACTTAACCGCGGTGAGATAAATTAGACCCCTTCTCCATGGGCTCCCATTTCCTTTTACAGCCACAGAAAGAGCAGCAGGCTAGTTTGCAGGGCAGTGATGTGCAGGGCTTTGACTCAACTGTTATCAGACAAAAGCAGCACATTTTCTGCGGTTAAATAGTAACACATTGAGAGTCTTCTGCTTCATCCCACTCGTGCCCTCCTCTCCTTTTTAGTTCATGCTGTCAGTGAGCACTGTGTGGCAGGTACTGCTTGCTGGAAGGGCTTGCTGGAAGGGCCACAGGTTTGTGCGGTGAGTCATCTCCACTCAGCAGCGTCATGTGTCCAAGTGAAGTCTGACAGCTGTGTGGAGGACTGGATGACTTTTTGTGATGAGATTGTGACAAAAGACAAAAAAGGGTTTTATTTAAAGCTCACATTTCCTATGATAGTAGAGCACCCTGTTGTGTTTTCTCCTCTAAAGCATTTCTATCATATTATAAAACAGTAGCTTTTGGGGGAAGAAAGTGGTTAAGCAAATGCACGCAGCAAAGTGCACTAAAGACCCTTGTGTCTTATTTGCAGTTAACGTGTAGTCAGTTCTAGATTATCGGTGCAGTAGGGTGCGTGTTTGTGTTGTCATAGTGGCGAAGGGACTATGAAGTTGTTTTTGATAAAATCTGCCCACGTGCTCCTGAAATATGTTGGCAGTCCAGGATTCGTGATGTGATATCTTCTGTGCCCAAGTTTACCACACATTCTTATGGTTTGCATCACTTTCCCATTTTGTTAGGTGCACTTTCATTTCAGTGCTACAGTTGTCATCTTCCTCCCTATTCACTTGTGTGCACCTCAGGGACATTGCCAAGAGAGCCTGGGGGAATGTGTGCACACATAAGGGATGGATTAAATCAGGGGTGCAAAGCTATTAAACCAAACATGCAATATGACTGCTGCCAGCAGCAAGATCTGGAAATGGGTTGATGAGAAGAAGCACAACAGGAAGGTTGGTCTGAAACCATTTTTGCTATAGCTGTGAGAAAAGTGTTGCACATCTGCCCCACAGATGGCCAGAGCTGGAAGACCATTTCTGAGTGTGAAGTGTGCATTGCTGCTTCAATTTAGGATATATGGAGGCTTCAGATTGAAGTGTGATTGTAACACATGTAGCACATACCAAGCTAGTTTTAATCTAAAACTGCATACCATAGGATACAGCTGCCAAGCAAGTATTCAGGTTTATGTGCAAGCATACTTTGCTCACAGCAAAACCAACATTCTGATGGGTTTTCTGCCATCAGTACAAGAGCAAAGGAAATGATCAGAAGATTAGAGATAGCCCAGTTATGTCTGTATGTGCACCAAACCTACGTCCTAATTGCAGCGTAGAGGGGGAGAATCACCTCCCTCAACCTGCTGGTTATGTTTCTTTTGATGCAGCCCAGGATACAGTTGCTCTCTGGGCTACAAGCACACATTGCTGGCTTATACTCAGTTTTTCATCCACTAATACCTCCAAGTCCTTCTCTGCAGGGCTGCTCTCAATCCACTCATTGCCCAGCCTGTTATTTGTGCTTGGGATTGCCCTGACCCACATGCAGGACCTTGCACTTGGCCTTGTTGAACTTCATGAAGTTCGCACAGGCCCACTTCTCAAGCCTGTCAAGGTCCGTCTGGATGGCATCCCTTCCCTCCAGCGTGTCGACCGCACCTCACAGCTTGGTGTTGGCAAATTTCCTGAGGGTGCACTCAATCCCACTGTCCGTGACACTGACAAAGATGTTAAACAGTGCCGGTCCCGATACTGACCCCTGAGGAACACCACTCGTCACTGGTCTCCACTTGGACATCAAACTGTTGACCACAACTCTTTGAGTGCGACCATCCAGACAATTCCTTGTCCACTGAGTGGCCCATCTGCCAAATCCATGTCTTTCCAATTTAGAGACAAGGATGTCATGAGGGATAGTGTTGAATGTTTTGCACAATTCCAGGTAGATAATGTCCATTGCTCTTAACTCATAATTTTTTACTGTGTTCCTGACAAATATAGGTTTCATTCATTTTTATTTCAGAGCTACTTAAAAGCAAGTCAATATTTGATAGCCACATATGAAACTAGGCACTGACGTCAGAAGTATTCTCATGGTACAGATAAAATATGCTTTTTCTCTAAAGCTATACTGCTGAGACTTAGGGCTCTCTTTCTCTTGTCAGCATGTGTCATATGTAGGTACTTGACCAAAAAACCAACCAAACATTTTATTATAATTAAAATTTCCCCTTGTTTCTCCCATCCACATAGATATTGGAAACACTTTGTAAATACAAGAAGAGCTAAGCAGTGAGGCAGGCTTCAGAAAGTAACCAAAGAATCCTATTTCTCTCCTGAAAACAGACATCTATCTTAGGAATGGGCTAGACAGACTTGTCATGGATAGCCTAAGCACATTTAATTATTCCTCAAAGCAAGCAGATAGACTACTGGATCTTTGAAGTCTCTTCCAATGCTACACTACTATGATACCTTTATTTGTTTTTATTTGTGTTAAAGGAATTAAGGCTGTTTTTGCTGAGCATTATACAGGACCTAGAACAAAGAGAGCTCTTTCTCTGATGAATTAACAGTTTTCCTGCCCCTAGGGTCTTAGAGTTCAACTGCAGACAAGACTACACAGATTAGGAAAACGTAAAAAAAAGTTCAAAATGACAATCACAGCACTCCATTTGGCTTTTCAAAAGCATAACATTATTTTCTTATCTCCTGTAAGGCTATCTCTCATTTGCCTACTGTAAGTGATTGTTAGTATAAGAGAACTATTACAAACACATCAAGATTAGTGATCATGCTCATCTCCTTTGCAACAGAATTTCATAACTGCGGGTAAACTGCTGAGTAAATTTTGTCCCCTTCATGAATCTCTCATTTTTCTTTGATAGCTACCATTGCATCAGTGCAATTGTATAACTGTTAACGTAGAAGCTAGCAGGGAGAGCCCATTTTTTCAACACTACTTTGAATAATTGAAATTCAGAGCTGGCCTTTCATTTTGATCTAGTATTGTAGACCTGCCATCAGTCTCTGGCCTACGGGCAACAGTGCTGAGAAGGAAATAAACTACAGTCAACATGAAACTTTTTTTTTTCTCCCTGTAAGTTAATGAAACATGTAGAAAACAAAAAACTGGCTTGCAAGCAAAATCAGAACAACTTGGTGTCTGTGTAGTATGAAATGGGGATTACTACGGGTCAGGTGTTGTTACATGGGGACATTCACTATCAGAGGAGGGCAGGGGGATGCATTCTTGTCGCTCTGGACAGTAGCTAAATGCTGGGCCAGGCGGTGGCTGTAGAATCCTGTGACTCTGCTCGAAGAGAAAAGAGGATTGCTGTTGCCCCAGGTCCATGACACCGGAGGCCAAGGATGTTGGACTGGGGTGTAGCCTTCTGTCTGGCAGAAACTGGGGGAAAAATAGTTGGTGCAATACAGGTATAAGGGGTTTCTAGGAGCTCTTTAGACAGATGCAAGGTTAACAGTCAGAAAGCACAGACATACCTTTGAGCTCATGTTATGGTGTTTGATGGTTCCTAAGAATGTTTGTCCTGTCTTTCTGCCACCAGATCCATTTCCCTAAAATTTAGTTTTAGGTTATTGTTCTTCACTGATAATATGTGAGTATCTGCATTCGACAGGAGGCTGAGTGCCCTTTACATTTGTGTGATTTGGAGACCTGCTTGTCTCCAGAACATCTACATAGCTTTTATATAGAGCAGAAAACAGTGCTGAACCTCAACAACACTCCCACACCCACTTCTCTTGAAAGTAGCAATGAAATAATACAGATGAATTTATTTAATCTAAATTATTTTCAAATCTTAAGAAAACTACAGTTGCAGTATAGCACACACATGAACATTTGCACTTTCTTTCCTGTGCTAGATTAGGCATTGAGTTATGATATCATGAGTTAAGTCAGGAGAACTTGAATGGATTCTAAATTAAAAATACCTTTCCATATGTAGATGAGCAAACAGTTGTTTTGACAAAATATATTATGAGTTCAGCTTGGCATCATTAAAATAACCCCACCAACCCTTTTTCCTCTCACAGTCCCTTGAAATGCAAGAACACCTTATATTTTAGCTGTCATCTTAATGGTAGATATTATTATAGGGGAAAAAGAGCTAATATCAACTGCTTTTAATTTAGGCAGCATTTCTTTTACATGAAGACAGAGAATTTTTCTTCTATAACCATTTTGACTGGAAGTCATAGGGCCCTTGCCAAGAAGTTTCAATTATGCTTTTAAAATATAAATCCTAGGAGTCTTGAAATTACAGGGTGTGGGTAGCGATATGTTAAATGTTTTACAAGTGAGGAGAAATTAGTGCATTTTGGCTTATCCTCAGTGCTGTTAAGAAACAAAACTGTTCTTTTGTTGTAGGTAAAAGCAGTTCCTTCCAAAGAAGTCTGTAAAAACTGGAAAGCATTTTCATATAATTCTGTGAAAATGACACACAGATAACTGCAGAATGTAGAAAATAAAGCCAGCCACAGAGCCTCACCCAGGACATGTTCATCAGGAGGACATGGTGTAAACACACCGTAGGATGTTTTGGCTGATAAAGCAACCATGGGATTATGTGGGGTGTGTTTTAGCTCTACCCACCTAACACATTTCCCATGTGGTATTTGGGTGGGGGAAATGAAAAACTATCCCCTTGTCAGGTATGAAACTATTTCCTCTTGTCAGTTTGAGGTTAAGTGTATGCCTTGGCCGTTTGGGTGGAGGACACATACAGCTGCAGCCAGTCTTGAAGGAAAAGGTATTTCAGTTGGGGCAGGGAGGATTTCTCCACACCTTAGAGTTGTTCATATCAATACTGTTTGGGACAAAAGATGCTGTGTCAAGAGATAGTATAGAAGACTATTCATAAAGCCTTCCTTCAAGCGCGGCAAGTTACACTGCAGTTCTGCTGTCACTAATATTATGTTTGTTAGTGATCAATAGCAAAATCACTCCTGTATGAAACACATGTGATCCAGCTTGGCTGTGACTGGATGGCTGTACTTCCGTCATGTTAGCCAGAATACAGATGTCAGAGTTTATTTTGGCATTATGTTTTTTTCCAAAGACAGGAGAACAAATTATATCAGCTCTGGTATTAAGATGGAATGGTGAAGATAAACAATTCCTACTCTAGTATGAAGTCCATTGGTACAAAGTTAACCCTTCAGCTTTTTTTTGAACAAATTTGAGCCAGTTGAATGAGATAATATAGAGTCAGTGTTTTACATCATATGACTTTGCCTTTTTGAACCACTATCAGGAGCCCTAAAGCCAGCATTTTCTGTCTCATACACTTATGGTCTCAAGTAATAAAACACACATAGCTCATAAAGTCCCATTATTATGGGTGCATAAATCAGTGCACTTCAGAATAACTGACAAACTTGCCAGGTAAATATAGCAAGGGTCACATTCAGGGTTGCTATTGACATTTGCTGAAACAAGAATAAAAAATATTTCAGGTGCCTCAGTCCTTAGGGTGGTCAGTGAGTTTATTACATTTCCCCTCATTTCACTGTTCAAGTAGAGCTTAAAACCTAAATGGGTAAGAATGAGAACTTAGCTTTTCATTTTGGTAAGGTTTCTCTAAAAAATTGTGTTGAATCTTTCATTTTTCTTTAATTAGCATTAACAATAATAAACCGTTAGTACTTTTCTAACCAAAGCATTAGCCTTTGGAGTACCATAAGAAAGCAAGGGGAGTTTACTGTTCCCAGGTGAATTATTTTAGACTGTAATCTGTGGGAGGCAGGGAATAAATTCCTGTTGCAGTTCTGAATGCTGAAAGCAAAATGGTCTACAACTGGGATTCCTAAGCACAACTACAAAATTACAAATCAGCAACAAGGTTTTAATACAGCCATGGCCTAATTAAAATTAGTATGCAGTAGGCTACAGTATGACATTGGAGAAGCTGATGAATGGTGGCATATGATAAAATCACCTTCTTCCATCAAACACAAATTACTGAGCTCAGTTCAGGGGTAACTTGGGGAAATGTTAGGTACCTGTGATAAACAGGAGGTGAAGATTGGGTAATTTAATGGTCTTTTCTCTGAAGTCTGTGAATCTAGAAGAAGTGATGAGTGAAGAAAATGTGAATTGTATACACCAAACAGTAGACACTCACCCTAAGCTTGATGCTGTTTTTTTCTTTAAGGTTTCGTTTCCAAGGTGATTATTTATAGAACTACTGGGAATTTACCTGGATATGGTTACATTTCCCTTGAGGGTCAGGCAGCAATTCCCAACATTTCTAAGACTTCCTTGGAGCCAAGGGGACCTAGAAGTACCACACACCACCCGTAAATTGAATTGAAACTGTGTCAAAGAGCAAAGCTCATGATCAGAAGCTACTATGAAAATTAGGCATTACCTTCTTTCCCCTCCCTCTCCCCAAGGTCATCCAGAATTAGGTTTCAGTGATTCCTGTTTCCTAATCTTCTGTTCAGTGGGGCATGTTTTGTTGCCTTGCTCTTGACATTTCACAGCTATTCAACAGGATATAACAGCTACTACAAAACCTGACAAATGAAATTTTAAGGTAATCTGAGAGATTTCTTTAAGCAGGTAAGATTCTGATCTTGCAATTTGTTTCATGTAGATAGGGTTCTGTACAGGATAACACACAGGGAACAAAGGATTAGGATGCATTAATGAATATGAAAGGCGTAGGGTATTATAAGCACCACGGCTCTTCATTATGTGACCCCTATCTTTTGTCCTATTATATCTACTTCTGATATCTGGTAAGAAAGCCATGATCCTGACCTAACAAAGACATCTGTGTGTTCTATTCATAAGTCATTAACAGATTCTTAGAATAGAACACATCAAAACAATTTTGTATTTGGGGTTTTTTTTTTCCCAGACCATCCCAACTAAGCAAAGAGCATTTGTTTGTGCGGAAAGCTGAGCTTGTATTTAAGTATATAGCTAAGCAGCGGCATTAATTTTTAACTTCTTTTATGAAATGGTTCAGAGTAAATAAAGCTCAGTAATCCAGAAATAACTGGGAGATAGAACTTGAAAACTTGGCCCAGTTTGTTTCTAGGATATAAGAGATAAATCTCTGAATCTGAAGTTGCTTCCCATCCTTCAGAGTTAAAAAGGTCAGGACACATCCTTTCATTCTGCAAACATGCTGACCCAAAGACAGAAAAATGCTTTAAAAATCAAATCTGAATCGCTGTTTTTCTTAGGTCATGCACCCAGTTTTTAGGAAGATTTACTGTCAGAGTATTTAGATTATCTGACAAAAAGAAGTGTCACTCTTGCTAATGTAAAGAGTATCTTTGTTCTGTCAAATGGCCAGTGGCTGGTCTTCCAGTTTTCTGTTGACCTGTGAAATATACTTGTAAAAAATCAGCAGAAGTCATTTATACACTAGGGGGATACTCTGTAGAAAATTTCAGCAAAAAGCTTTGGGGATTTATGTGTCAGACTAAGGCATCAGCCTCATGTTCTATTGAGGCTTCTTATCTTTATCCCACACTACCTAGTAGAATATAAATCTATAACAGGAGAAGTACCACAGATGCTGTAGTTTACAATATCTAGAAGAAACAACAGAGGCAGAGGAGACATAAAAGGATAATTTTGCTTATACAAAATAGCAGCCTGAAAAATAAAACCAGGAAAACAAACAAGCAGATGGAGAAGGCGAAGTCTGCAAGACACAGCTGTGCAAAGTATTTAAATATCCAGATGCAAAGCAGTTTAAGGGTCAGGGACAAGGAAAGGATGCAGAATGCTCTTAGCAGCTCTGTAGCATGATTGAATAGTCTGCTTTAAAATTTCAAACACATTAATGATTGTTGATTGTCCAGCTCTTTGTCAAATTGAACTGGAATCTTAGATTTTTTTAGAAATCCAAGCTCCTGAGACTCCTGAGCACCTTTTAATATGGATTTGTTACTATTTATGTGGGAGTACAATAATTAATGTGTAGGAAAAAAAGCTTTCTCAATTGGTCTTTACTGAATTCTCTTTTAGCAAAAGGAATAATAAAATATTTTTTTAGAATGGTAAAAATTGTTTTCTGAAGCAGTTACTATCCATAATAATAATAATTTATGTTTTTACTGTATACTGACTTCATCTAAGGGATTCAAGTGCTATATGAATGTTAATTAGGCATCTGCAGGCATCTGTTTAGGCACCACCAGTTGCTAGATGATGATTTTGGAAAAGACTCCACCTGCCTACTTTGCTTAGTTTGCTGTAAAGGGGGCTGGGGGAGGGTGTCTGCATACTGAAATGTGGGAAAGACGCCTTTTGCTCTAAAATGTAGCCACAGTGGAAAGCGTTAACTTAGAATGAGTTCCTGAATGAGATTTTATTACTGCTTTGATTATCTTGCTGGGCTTTGGACTCCCTCCTGAGCTGGCAGATGTCCCCTCACGTCACGTCAGTGGCTGAAAGACAGATTTTCATTCCTACCCTCAGTCGTGTCTCAGGTTCTTCAGTCATTTTGGGATCCTGTTCAAAGCTACAGATCTATTTTATAATCCCTCTACAGACAGGTTCAAATGCCTCAAACGCTTTCTTGCTCACCACGGTTCTTTCCCCATCTCCTTCATTGCCTTCCTATTCTGCCTTCATTCTGCTCTGGGTGTAAGATGGCCAATGTGCCTGTTGTGGTCCTGCACCAGTCTGGCCAGTCAGGAGGCAGGCATTACAGCCAGTTTTGTGACTCAGTCACCAAGTTATTCATCCTTACTTTGCGGGGTGAATAACTGCATTTAAAATAAGCCCCAAACTCATTGTATTTTTTGGTACAGGCTTCTAATCTCCTTACAAGGAACTTCAGAAACAAGGTAAATAATAAAAGAGAGCCAGGGGCAATGAAAACTGAGCTAGCGAGTCACGTGGGAACTACAGTCTAGTATAAGCATGGTACTTAAATAAACATACCTCAGTAGCCTGCATTCCTCATAGGGGAGACCTGCAAAGCACAAAGAATATTGTTTTCCTAAATTGTGTTTTCATAATTAAGGCAAGAAAGTGCATTTAGATGGTGAAAACTGTATTTCCTGTGACTAGAGAGACAAAAAAAAAAAAAAAAAAAAGGCAATATAAAAGGATTTTGATAGTGCTATGTAAGGACAATCTTCTGATTACTAACTGTAACTTTTAAAGGGTATTAAAATCCTATTTCAGTGAGATGGCTGGTTTTAACTTGCAAGCTCTTTCTGTAGGACTCTAAGATATCAGCTTCCATTCACTCCCTCATATGTTTGCATTAAACAAGTGCTATGTTTTCCAGTTTCTTAAGGATTGTTTTGCATGCTGCCATTACAGGTGGGCTGAATATTAAAGGTCTGATTCTGGCTTTTCAGGGTCTTTCACTACATACAGACAGGAGGAAGCCCTGAGACCCTGGTCACACCCTTAGGTCCTAACTCTCACAAAATGCCATTGTCGTACAAAAATCACCCTATGAAAGCTGGTTTGTCACCAGGCAAGTTTGGTTTAGATGGATCCAACACAATTAATGTCATTGTACTGTGGATGGCTGGGTGGGCCAATTCATAAAAATTATTCATGTGAGTAACATGGGCAGAGCCAGCCCATGTTTTATAATTTTAAAGATTGATTTTAAAACATGAGAACTTTGCTGGACCAGAGGAGATCATATTCAAGGTGTATCACTAGCAGTGTCTTAGACGTACCAGAATGGTGCTGGGCTGTTCTGTACCTTGACAAGGGCAGCAGCTCCTGCGTCTGTCCTGGTCTGTAGAGATTCTATTAAGGCTGTAGATGGCCTAATACTATTCCAGAAAGCTGGAAGCTTCATCCTGGTTTAACACAGTACAGCCACTGCCATATCTGCAGGGGAGGGCTGGTGGAGCACACGGGGGTAGCTGGGAGAAAGCACCGCTGCAGTCACATAGCCTACCAAGATCCCTTCACATCTGAGAGGTGCCGGTCTGGTCCCAGGCTGGACCTTGCAGCATTACTCACTTGTGTTTGCACCAAGCATTGCAGTTCTCTGTGCAGGCTAATTTGCCCAGAAACCTGAGGTCAGAGGCAGTGCTGCAATCCAGAGCCCAGCCCCAGCCTGGCTCGTGTCCCGGCACCTCTGCTCCCCCAGCACAGCACGGACATCCCAGCTCTCCTGGTGTAGGCACGCTCCTCCTTGATGGCTCACGGTGGGATGAAAACGAGTGCAGTTCAAGAACTCCTGCTCTACATGTAGCTGCAGCATCATTTCCTTGTTATGAAATGAATCGTGCTTTCATTCTTCAGACTGCTACCAAAAAAAAAAAAAAAAAAAAAAAAAAGGAAAAGTGTGATTGTGAACTACATTTGTTTTTCCTTGCATTCAAGAAATGAAGCTAAAGCCAAAGCGCTCCTGAACATGGAACCAATTATTACTTTATCAGCTACCCAAAGAAAACATAACCACCAAGGAAAAAAACCCCACATATATAGTAGGCAAAGCTACCTCAAAATTGGTAGACTTTTTTTTTTTAAGTCTTAAAATCCCTCAGATCCCACCTCTTTTTCTCCTGTTTCCTGTCATTGCCATAACAAACCTTTTTGGCGAGCAAACAAGATTTCTTTTGTTGCACTGAAAACTTTGCACATGGTTCATTTTTTTTTTCTTAGAGAAAGCTTCAAGCCAAATACTGTTTTCAGAGCCTTTTCTTCCTACGTCCTCTCCCCTCCCCAAACCCTTTTTCCTGAGGGACATCCTTGTTCATGGTAGCCTACTATAAACAAAAAAAAAAGATTATATCAAAGTAATTGCTTGAAATATAATTGATGACAGACTTCTTCATGTGCAACACTTAACAATGTCTTTGCATGTACATAATACTTTTGCACACTTTGTTAATGCCTGAAAACTAATCATCCTTTGGAAGAAAAAAAAAGGACAAAAGGAAAACCACACAAGTTCCTTACTTAAAAGAGCTTGGAAGCTTGTAAGGTACAGCCGGTGCTTTTCCAAACATGGTCTGTGTCTGCATCTCACCAGTTTCTTCCAGCAGATTTTGGTATCTTGCCCCTTGCAGATTTTGTGTTTGAAAGGTTTTATCATCCACCTCTCCATATGCTATCACATATTTCCTGATAGTTTTTTTTCACAGCATACTCAGAAGGCTGCTTGGGGGCCTCCTGTTTTTTGATCAATCTGTAATGTTTTGCTTTCATCCATTCCTATTTGGAAGTCTGTTTTCTTGTTCATTTTTTATTGTTTCCATTCATAGTTTTTAAAATTGAAATAGGTATTGTAAGAAAAGACAGAAAGGACTATTTCATCAACTCTGGGCCTCTCCATCTTTCTCTGTCCATAACCAGCTGGGCTCCATTTTAGCAAACTACCCAAATCTCCCACAAGGACAAGTCAAGATAATTTGCAGTCACAGCAAAACTAGCTGACCTTAAACTGTGTACTTTGGTTACTGCTAGTAGTCTAGCTGCAACAACAGAGACTGCTTACCACAGTACATCTTAACAAAATGAGGCGCAATTCCAAACATTTTTTTTATTATTTGAGACCAGAAGTGGCAAAAACAAACCAGGAAAAAAGAAACAAAAAAAAAAAAATATAAAAGAAGGATTTTGAAACAATTTTGCTCAATATATTTATGTTTTTTGCAAAATGTCGCTTGTGTTATTCATCATTAATATTCTCACCTCTTCTCTTGTGTAAAGCTTGTATCTTCTTCCTCCAAAGGCTAATTGAACTAATTTTTCTATCATGCCAGAAGGACATCTTGTCCAGATAAGACTCAGGGGATATTGTGAGTATCTCTTAATTTATGGATTTATGGTTTGTGATGATTCATCATGGAGACAATAAATGATTACTTGTACTTAAGCACATGAATTCATGGTTAATGAACATAGCCACGTGATGTTGCTATTGTTCTTCACTTTTGCCCTTCTGTGTGTTCTACTTATTCATATTCAGTCTTAAACTGAAAGTCTCATGCTTTGAGACAGTGGTTGTATGAGACTAAGTACAATGAGATGTCAACCTTGATCCAAATCTTCTTGTTCTAGCTCACTGCAAATAAATAATAGTGACAACAGTAGTTTAAAGACAGTGGGTGGGATCCTGTCCATGTAACTAAGGAATATAATTGCACTTTAATTATAGACCCTTAGGGTGAAATTTAATTTCATGTAAATTTAATTGTTTGCTACAGAGATGTCTGCATTTCAGCTATTTATTTAGGTTTTCTCTATATTTATTGGAGAAAAAAAGACACTTAGAGGCAAAATTTTGATGGATTTTAGGATGACATTCATCAGTCCCTCCAAGGGAACAAAAGGATCTTTGTTGTGATGGAACATAGATGAGTTCAGGGGTTTCTGCCTCACTAAGCTCACGTTGTTTACATGTGGTAGGAAGTTCTCTAGGAGAAATGAGATACCACTATGTGGCTGGTACCTCAGGTTGAGATTTCAATACGGTTATGAGTACCAACTTCTGATCTCATGATGATGGAAGTCTTGATACTGATGGAAAGGCTTTGAGAAATCTTTCTGTGCTTAGGCATAAGACTATCACAAAGTTATTAGCTGGAGAAGAAGAAAAGAACCTCTTAAAGAAGCTGGGTTCTCTGATATTGATATATCGGGAATGCGTAGTCTAATAATTCTAGTTGGGCTGAATACAAAATTTATTACTTCATGACTAAAATAATTTTCGTTTGGAAATATATGTCCTTCTCACAGATCCCTTTTTTCTACTAGGTAGGGCAGACAAAGCGTGATTGGCACAACCTTTGTAAGTCTAGCAGTGTTTTTGTGAAATACAGAAAAAATATATTAGGCTTACATGAATTTTCTTTCCTCAGTGTGGACTTCTGGCTGAGACAAAAGTTTATAGTTGGGCTTATGGACATCTGCAAAAGCTGTGGAAATCAAAAATGGTGTGAACAAGGGGCAGATACTACTACGAGAGCTGCCTTTTGTCCTTCAACCTTTTTCAGGGCTCTTGTTGCATTTGTGGCAAAGTATGTATCAGCAGATCTGTCCAGAGGCTCATTAATTATCCTTTGTTCAGCCTGCTCCTGGAATAACATCTCTGAATCTCTTGATCATATTCACAAAACATGCAGAAGGTGATTTCAGAGTTAGGGTATCAAGTGTACAATTTAGCTTTGGACTTAGAAGAATCAGTTAATAGTAACTCTGCAAATTCAATAAAACCACACTATCATAAGAAACACTAAAAGAACAGGAATAATTATGTATTGATTTTTTAAATATAAATATTAGAACTACCAATATTTTCACATTAGTGTGGATCTAAATTAAGCTATTTTGAACTCAGCATCTCCAAATGAAAATGCTGCTGGTCATTGGAAACTTGAAAATCTGATCCTACATGGCAATGAATTGTCTCACTATGTCTCTCCTTTTCCTAGAACAGCAACAGTGTTCATGGTTGCACTGCGCACCGTGAAGAGCAGCAGTTTCTTAAGGACTTCTTTCTTCTTATCTACAAGTGACACTAATGTCTTTCACTTATTAATATGCTTTTCTTTGACCATATGTATATTATTTGACAGGAATATGGAAATGTTGGGTGGAAAGATGCAATTTAATTGCATCTAATATAATTAGAAGGGCATGATAGCCATATTAGGACAGGGAGTAAAAATCACACGAGAGAAGAAAGATACATGGCTTTGATTCCATCCTCTAATTGCATTGGCCAAAACCACAGCTGTACACCATGAAAGAAGGCTTAAAAGTGATTGTGTGATGACAGTTATGTAGCTATTGCTCATTTATCTGAAAGCAGCAAACTTACTTATGTTCTGCAACAGCTTTTTCTAATTTTTTTTATTATTATTTCTCCCTGCATTGTAAAATGATATAAATACAATGGCATCAAGTTCCAAAATATAAGTAAAATCTTTACAGACATATTTTCTTCTGCCTTAAGAAATCATGCATGTGTTCTTTCTGCAATACTTCACTAATTCAGGTCTGCTCAGAATTTTTCAACAAAAAATAACAAAACCTGAATTTTTACCCATTGTTTAACAAATTATCTGAAGTGATATTTTTTTTTTAAAGATGAAACGAGAATGAATCACTCTGAAAATATTTGTTAGTTTGAAAACATAAAATATTAGTTTGAGTTTGCTTTATATTTTTGTGGATTAATCTTATTAAGAGTTCTCTGATTACTGAGAAGTCTAGATTTAAAGCAACTCAGTCTTCTGAAGACATACAGTTTTCATTCTGTGGGTTAAAAACAATGTTACACATTCAATCTGCTAATAAGCTCCTCCAAATCAATGAAGTGGGGTGTTAAAACTAAGCAAAACATCACTTATGAGGAATCCATGAAAAGGAGGCCATTTTCCATTGAGAGTTGTCAGGCTTAATATGGGACACGTGTGTGTAAACTGCAGCCCAGACATACCTCTTATTTCTGGAAATATGTGATAAATCACGCATACCACTTGCTCTAGGACTTCACCGGTAAAACCATTGTACAATTTTTTTTCAGCTTTGTGCATATCTAGAGAAGTTGTCTGAAAACAACATATAAAGGGAATCAGGCTAACCTTCAAAGATTAGGCTAAAGCAAAGTGTAAGCAAGGAAGAATTGGAGTAATTTAACATCATTCATAGGTACAACCATATATGTGCATTGGTCTATTAAGGTGCTTGGCTACCTGGGCACTTCTACAGTTTTCAGGAGACGGTTCATGATGTGAAAGTGATTTCTGATGAAACCACACAGGCCGTTTAGTTGAACTAGCCTTAATTTTAATATTTTGCCCCCTTAGCTCTTTAATACTTAAACTGCATGAGCAATATGTAGTAGTTGCCCCATGAGAGAATTAAAAAAAAAAAAAAAAAGAAAAAAAAAGAAAAAGAAAAGAGAGAAAAAGAGAAAGCAAAGATAAGGTTCCTTCCAGATTCAATCAAAACTGAATGACATTTCACAAAAAGTTTCCATTTTGTGCTTTTTCATGCAAGTGTTAGATCAAAATGTTTGGACATAGTAACTTTTTTTTTCCTTTTCATCTCCCCCCCTCCCCCTCCCCCCTTAAGATTTCACAGCTTATTTCGCTAATATTTTGCTGCAGAAATGCGATCATGTTTTTAACAGCAAAATCAATTCTACAAGACAGAAAGGAGAGGAGAATCACAGCACCTCAGCCCAAAGTAAAGCATTTAGATGAGGTGCGGAACGGAGGACTCTAGTTGCTCTGAGGCGTCCCTCCAAAACCAGGCACAGCAGGGAGATGCAGCTATTTCCAGGGGAGCAGCCTCCCAAGGGCAAGCCAGGTCAGGGTGAGTCATGGGCTGGAGCTGCCTGTCCCCTGGAGTCCAGAGGAAGCTTACAGCAGCTCCGCTCCCAAACACCGCGCCTGTGCACTTGTCATTCAGCAGGATGAATCTGAGCCTGGTGATGCTGCAGAAGGGTTAAAGACCATTTGGGCTCCTGTTGTTTCTTGGGCTTCGCTGGTGAATGAAAGTGACAAAAACCGCTTATGTACACGTCTAAAACACATACAGTGTCTGATATAATGTTGGGTAAATCCCTCTAATCCTGCCTCTAACAAACATGCTACACAGTCATGCTCAGCATTACTTTAGGAGTGAATTCTGAATGCGAGCCTATATTCCTCCAAAATCTGTAAAGCTACAAAAGTTCAGAGGATTAGTTTTGCAATTTAATCTATTTACAGCTCAGTTAAAATGTACAATCATTTGAATTTGTCTGATGGAAATACTGAGCATGACTCACAAGTTCCATAATTTGTATTTTATTAAACCCTGTCAAAATACGATTTATGGCTAACCCAAGACAGCCTTGAGACACGAAAGCAGAAATCTTTTGTAGGTGTTATATGACAGATGTTAGTCTGAGTTTGTTTCTTGTGTTCACAATCCATAATTTGCATGAGAATAAGCACCCTGATTTCTGCTAATTGATACTTGCCTCTAACTGTCATGTCAATCTTCTCCATGGCAGGGCAGGCACCTTCAATAGCGCAAGTGCCATCCAAAAGTAACATTGCCATGCGCTAACCTGCCACCAGTTTCAGCCCACTGCTGAGGGAGTTTTAAATTCAAGGGAATCCTTTTCTAGCTCGCAGCCCTTAGAAGAACTATACTGATCTAAACATGAACTACATACTTCATGCTATTCCTGAGCACATGAGCAGGATTTGCTAACATAGAGAAGGTAAGAATAGTAGGACCAAGTCTGAAAATAGAGAGGGTAGGATGTCCCAGGCTCAGGTACTATTTAGTAAGGATGAAAAGGGCCTTTCTGAGCATTCAGGGAATCAGTCATCTCTAAAGCATACAATGAATGGTAGTCCAATTTTAATTACTGGTACTCTAGCTATACAGCATTTGAAATTTTCTATATGCCACCTTCTAAAAGTAGGTTTCTGAAAGAATTCTCTCTGTAAGTGCTGTAAGGATCCAATTAGAGGCAATTGCTTGATTTCCGAATCCTTTTGATCAGCCTTCGGTAGTGGCCCACTTCTGAATTCCTCAGGAGCTTTCAGCTTCATTGACAGTCCAGAAATAAAGCCTCGGTAGGATGTCACTTGATGCTCTGAGCTCTGATACACCCTCTATTCAGGTACCTGTACTAGACATTATCAGGCCACAGCAAGGGTCTTTTGCTAACAGCAATAAAGCTGGCTGAAAAATAGGAGGACTGCAATTGTTAAGCACTTTCCAAAGCTTCAGCTTTTTAAAGACAAACAGCCAAGTCCTGTCTTCAGAGAATTATGGTGCCTTGCTGAAATCAATAGAAAGCTCCAGTTTTTACCTTTTTGTATGCTTAGGAGATTCAAACAAGATGTATTCATGATATAACACACATACAATTCTCCTTTAAAAGGAACTTACAGAATAAGCACTGCACATCTTCCTGGAAGAGTGTGATTTACATCATTATGTTAGAGAGCAGTGAGTAGAATTCTGCTTTTTTTTTAGCCATTAGGCAAACAGTGGGAATAACCCAAACACTTTTTATAATCAGATGGAACAGGTCAATACCATATCCAGTGAAATGTCCTGCTCTGTTCACAGAATCACATTTTCCACATTTTCACTGTGTAGTTCTTTCCTTCTTCTGAAAGCCTCTGGTGATGAAGAGGCTGGGAAAACTTACAGATTTCAGCGGTCATCCTGGTTTCAAATGGACAATATTGGGCTAAATATAACAGTCCACAAATCAGAAGAATTCCAAGACTTCTGCCTAGTGACTGATGCTTTCTTCTGCCTTCTGCTGATAAGAAGACACTGCTTGCAGAATATTAAACACCCTCTAACTTGGATATAGCACCTTGGCTGCAACCTCAGTATTGCACATATCTGAGATTATTTAGTGTTTTTAAGGAAAGAGGCAGACCATATGAAAAGTCCCTTCCTCTAAAATAAAATAAAAAAAAAAAGTCAAAAAAATCAGTTGTGTGTGGCAAATACCACCTCGTAGTATGCCTTTGAAGATTAAAACTATCTAAGCAACCATCCTTTCAGAGGTGAATAAGTTTTTGGAGTTTCATCTTGTGGAAAAGTAGTCTTTGATACATAGGATAATTCTTTTTTCCATTTGCCTTTTTTACCTATGACAAGCCAAACCTAAAATCTTGTTATTCTAAAAGTTTGGCAGGACTCTGTGATGCCATAGTACTTCAAGAAAAATACATTTTTCAACAATATTTTCCTTCAGTTTTCTTAAAGTTTGAATGCTATACCATGTAAATTTGTCAGGTGTTTGTGAAATGTGTGTGTTTAACTGCTTCCTTTCTATAAAAGTATATATTATTTTTACAGCTGATAGTAACTTTGCTTTAAGGCTATTTTAGTTCCAATGGGAATGAAAGAACATGCTGGTCAGATGAGTTAGTGGTGTCAATATTTGTATAGTGACTGGTTTTAATGGGCAGAGCTCCTATAGGATTAATTACAGTAATAAAATAAAAGAGCTAACACTTCTGTAAGGTTTTACATCTTCAGTGCCTGTGATATCTAACCTACGTGTGAATTAATGATGAACCTTGCAAATATAAAGAGCTACAGGAATATACATCAACAGAGAATGTTATAGTTGTATTTTAAACTAACACTTATATAACAGAACTTATTTAGTGGGAAAACTTTTCTAAATACAATGCCAAAATGTAAGTGGAAGATGCTTTTAGGAAAAGCACAGATGAGTTAGAATAAATGATTGAGTCAAAACATTCTTTTTAAATAAATCTATGCTGGTTTAGCCAGCATATCTGCAGCTTCTTCTTTAACATCTTGGTCTTTTTTTGTGACCTAGTGGCAATATAATGTTCAAAAACAACCTCTGTTATAAACAAGTTTAATTTGATGACTCACACACTATTAAACGTTGTTTTTAAAAGCATCTACCAAGGTAATAGGAATGGATTCTTCAGCTACTCCCACAGACTTTTGAAATAGCTTGTCCCAATTCTTTCCTGATTTATATTGGTATAAATCAAAAACAATGTGTTGCAGAGGTGTAAAAATTGCTTAAATGAGGATGTAATCAAGGTAATAGTGTGGGGTTTTTTTTGGCAAATACTTTTGGCTAGTACATATACTGTAGATGATAGAAATGTTATCTTTTTCCTAATGTAGAATTTTAATAGATCTCTTTGTTCCTTGCATGTTTCTCAAAGGAGTGGAAAATTAATACTGAATATTGATACATGAAAGAATTAAATCTGTGTAAGACTTTGCTAAACTATTTGCTAAACGACTATTTCTGTCATCTCAGTTCTGTCAGATCATCTCATCCCAAGCATTGAAAAAAACCAGTTAGTAGAACTGTAGTGTGGCCTTTGCACCAGCCAAGTACTGAAGTACATGAGCAGTTACACCGATTTGAGGAAGATGATTTCCTGAATGCTAGTACACTTCCAGTAGGGCAAGTTGTGTGTTTAAAACCATGCATGACTATAAGTGTTTTTCAAATCTGAGGTTTGAAATGTGTATTTTATATTCTACACTCTGCATCCACAACTAGAATATTTCATGACATTTCCTGGATTCATTTAAAAAAAGAAAGTTGTTTTCCCAGATTTTCTACAAGAGAAACCTGAGCCTGTTTTCCCGGAGGGGGGGGGGGGGGGGGGGGGAAAGAAGCGTCAGTTAAAGGCTAGCTTCCCTACAGCAATACTATATTTGGTCAAGCTCCATGACTCATCTTTCCTAGAAATACTACAATGATATCACGAAGTCCATTTCCTTCTTGCTCCAAGTAGGTTTAGACTCCTAAGTATACAGGGAATTCAGTTTTCTGAAAGCTCTTTGATTTCTAATGCAGCAATGTTTCATAGTGCATTGCACACGTAGCAGAGCAAGTGTTAAGCAGCTCTTCTCTCACTGAAGTAATTTTAAGCCTCTGTTTTCTCCACTGCTTGAGCCAAAAGTTGTAACATCAACTCCAAAAATAACTCATGTAACCTTTGTACAAAGGTCTAAAGTGAAATTTTGTAAAAAAAGCATACGTTTTTTAAAACATCCTTTAAAGATACTTATGTAAATCTTTCAGCTATGTTTAAAAAAAGTCCCACCCCTTGACCAAAAAATTAACTTGGAGGCTGAATTCTAATTTTTCATTCTGTGATTCAATACAGCTTAAACTTGTATATAGGGGCATTCTGGGATAAAAGACAAGCCGCCATGGTTGTCCCAGCCCTGGCTATACATGACTGCTAGCAGGAACAGGTTGCAAAGCAGACATTTTTTGAGGAAAAGAAGGTATAGTCCAGAGAAATTTGATATTATCCCTCAAAACAGTTTAGAAGTCCTCTAGCAGTCCTCCCTTTGTTACTGAAGAAGCGGTTGGAGCCTGGGTTTATTCCCTGTGAAGCTCCATGCTAACACAGACCTGTTGGTTCTAGAGCTCAGGCTAGTATACCGCAGCCCAGCACTGGGGTTGGAGTGTTGTGGAGAAATGCTAGAAAGAGAGCTGGCTTGGGCATCCCTGTGTGCCCCTGACTGTCTTCTCAGTGCTGCACAGAAACTTGACAGGCAAAAGTAGCTATTGAACCCAGTCCTTTTCAGTGCTTAATTAAACACAGTTTGTTCCCTACTCTCAATGCTCTGCTTCATTTTCTCTACATTTCCAGCTTTTCACAGGAGCAAGGTTAGGGTCCTAAAGCCAACAATCTCTCTTGCCACAGTTAATTTTTTCTCAGCTCACAGACCAATGCGTTTTCTGACGTATTCTTTCCCCAGTGCTATTTTTGACAAGAGTTGAACTATTTTAGCCATGTCTTCCTCTAAGAATTCAGAGACAGATATCTGGCCTAAAAAATTGAGCCTGAACTTCTGATTTTGACAGGTGTACAATGAATGAGAACAGGGTCTCATGGTGAAACGCTGTCAAACAATTTTCCTCTGGCTGGAGCTGCTGGCTCGGCCTACTGTATTATTTTCATTTTTTTTTGTGAAGCCTCTAATTTCATGCATTTTGATAGAAAGCAGTAATATAAGATTTAAGAGTTGACCTCTGGCTTTGAGCAGGTGTAGATGAATAAGTCAGTTCTTTCTTGATATTTCCTTTCTTTTTTATTTTGCTACTAAGCAGTGTGTACTGGATGCCCTCTTTCATTATAGAACCATGTCTCCCTGCTTTCGTATCACCTATGGTATTTAATTCAGTTTTAAATAATTTTGTTCAGCCATGGTTAACCCTTGCCACTGTGACATCTTAATTTCCTACCCTCCTCTGAAACACCCACATGCTACAGGCAAAAAGAGTCTATGTGGTTTTACCTTCATTTGCAAAAGCAGCTGGTCTCAACCTGTCCCTATGCCGAGCATTTCATTTCATGCTGAGAGTGTTGCTCCACTTTTGTTTTACCATTCTAGGCTCTAAGAGGCTCCTGATAGACCGCAAAAATCCCAGCAATGCAATGGAAGGAACTAGCTCCTTAGCAGCAATCTAAATGCCTTCAGACGTCAATTTTCGTCTGCAGCACAGCACGAGGCTTTAGAGATTTCTAGCAATTAAAACAAGGCTATTAAGGGGCATGTCAGATAAAGTCTGTCATGTCTTTGCTATCTGAGGCCTCATTACCTGCGTTGTTCAAAGTTGATCATACTGTCTGCTTTGAAGAGAGGGAAGCCCAAGCCTGCAATTACTTATCTACATGCTTGAAGCCTGATAAGGCTTGGTGTTCTTTAGCACCTCATGCACTAGCAAAGAAATATTTCTAAGATTTATAGTTTTCAGATTTGCATTTTTTCAGTCTTTGCCAATGGCAATATGACCTTTTTCATCCTTTTTTGCCCAAACTATAGACAACGTGTCTTCAGTTGGTGTTCTGTCACATGATGAAGGCATCCCCCCACCCCAAGCTGCCCAGTGAGGGGTTCAGACCCGGTAAATCTCATTTCTTGCTCACCTGCATGAGTGCTGGGCTAGGACAGCCCTAAGATTTTATTTCAGTTCCCTTTACATGTGGCCTGTAAGGTTGGGGAGCCAATAACATGTGTTCCGATCACTGCAGCAGGGGAAGGAGTTTGCTGATGGAGCAATAAAAATGGCAGTGTAGTAAATACGAAATCTGACTATGAAATGCTGCACAACTATGTGATGATAGTGAGTGAAAGCAGCAGATAAAATGTAATTTTAAACACTGAAGAATAACAGTAATGTTAATAAGTGTAATGTACATTGGAAAAAAAAATTGCCTGTACTATACATAATTGGTTATAGGCTCTTAGGTAGCTGTTACTACCAAGAAAAGGGATCTTGGAGTGTCTCTAGTCAGAAATGCAAATCTCAGATCAGTCATCAGCAGCACTCAGAAACGAACTGAATGAGACAAAGTATTAGGACAAACCCAAAAATGTTAGGAACAAACTAAAAAGCGTTTGTGTCCTCTCCTCTCCTCTCCTCTCCTCTCCTCTCCTCTCCTCTCCTCTCCTCTCCTCTCCTCTCCTCTCCTCTCCTCTCCTCTCCTCTCCTCTCCTCTCCTCTCCTCTCCTCCCTTCCCTCGTCCTCCTCTCTGCTCCTCTGATAGGTTATAGTCAAATGAGAAAAAAAAATTTACGAAAAATATGGAGAATATTGGCCAACTCTCGTACAAGTCCTATTATGACTGTACAGCCAGAAAACAGATGATCAAAGAGGGATATAGTATTTGCCTATAAATTGCACTGAGAAAAGTTATTCATGATTCTTATAATACCAAAAGTAGAAGGAACTATACAACGTTACCAGGTGGCAGGAATAAAACAATCTGGAAAAGGTTCTTGCTCATACTACATGTATAGAAATTGTGGGACACATTTCTTTGAAACACTGTGATTCTCAAACTTTACCTGGCTTCAAAAGCAAAAATACCCATTAAACACAGGATGACAACTCAGGCACAGGGAGTCCCTGAGCAGCAGGTCGCTGCAGCCTGGCAGGTGCCAACGAAGCACTGCTGTGTGCTCGCCCAGATTCCATGCATTCCCACAGGGACTACTAGTAGGCCAAAAGTTTTTTTCAGGGTAGCCCAAAACGACAGTTCTGCTGTCTGCTACAGAAATATATTCCACTTCTGGTATGTGTACCATGGATTTTACATCTCATCCCTCTATTGTGCTTTTTTTTTCCTGTTTAGATTAAGGATATTAAGACCTAATATGAAGACATGGAGAGTGCCAGAAGGTGGGAAATTTTATTGTTGGCCAAAAAAAAAAGTAATTCCTAATGTAGACTTGGAAAAAAAGATAATGTGAGCTACTGATTATTACTGCATTCTTTTCTTAACAAATGCTATTGTTTTCAGTTCTGAAGGTCTCTTGTCAAATCTCAGTAGTGACAGGTGACATTAACAGAGTACATCAGCCACTCAGCTCATGCAAAGCTGTTATCTAATTTTTTCAAGGGCTCATCCATTTGTAACATTTACAATATAACTTAAAACCACTTTTTTTACTTAAGTGGACAAAATTACTTATGACGTGAAGAGAAAGTGTGCGTATTACTGAGAAAGATACGGATTTAATCTGTGTTAAAGATTAAAAGACCACAATCTATAACTCTTATTCACAGGTATAGTGTTATTCCCTTTGGCAAGTCATCTGAGAGGAAAGATTGTTTAAACTTCTGGACAAGTCACCAAACTGGTTATAAACCTCTGCTTTGCCACAGATTTCTTGTGTGTTACTTCCTAGCTGAAAAATGAGGGTACTACTTTCTCTTTCCCCCTCATTTTCAATAATTTCTTTCTCCAGTCAGGCAAGACTATTTCATTATGTGTAAGGGAAGCTCCTATCAAGACAGAATTCTGATCTTGTTTGAGGTTCTTAGGTATTGCTAAAATATCACTGATGTGAATAATTAAAATAATAATTTGTCTCTGGTAGTTTTGCATTTCAAATGTATTAATTCAATATTTTTCTGTCATAGGACAGAGTAACTGAGAACTGGGATTCTCTACCAAATTTACAGTATTGCAAACGTTACACAGGCCAGCTGAACACAAGCATCTGAAATTTATCAGAAATTCATTCAGCCGTGTTTTTTGTTGTGTTGGAAGAACGATACAATTGAGCAGTTCTGTAATTTCATCAGCCTCTTGGATATAACCTAATTTAAAATTTATTTTACTGAGAAATATTTATTCAAAGATTCGGGAAAACAGTATAGAATGTAAACCATTAAAGCCACCCTCAGTTTATATCTTTATATTCTATTAACTTTGTACAATGACTCCAGATTTTATCTGGTTTAGTTTAATTCAAATAAAGGAATGAAATGCAGCTATTCTGTTCTGTAAGTTTTGAGAGAATAGAGGCAATAAAGTGTGTAATCTAGCAGAGTTGTCTGTTTTGATTTTATGTGTTTATTTTTATGCGGATTTGATTTTATGTGTTTATTTTTATGCGGATTTGCATTAACGGCTTCAAGTATCTTTCCGTATTGTCTAATAGTGATTTGGCTCCCAGTTCTCCAGAAGCCTCGACTAGAAGCACCTGACGAGCGCCACGGAGGCCAGGCTAAGCCATGTTTGAAGGTAAACTTGTGTACGAGTCTATGCAGTCCATCCCTCTCGTTAGCACCTTTCTCCCACGTGTGGGACATCCCACTGATGTCTTGCGGCCCCATCACTGTTTGTACGTCTCCCTGAGCGTGCGGTCCTCGGCACTGCAGTGCTAACTGCTGCAGCCCAGCCTTCACCACGCAAACTCCTTTCTGTGTTTCCGGAGGTGATTGTTCCAACAGCAGCCGATATTTTGCGCTTCTGCTGAACTTTGTCTTCTCTACTCTACCTCTTTTGATGCCTGTCTCAGTAGCTTCCTGCTGCCTTTTTCCAGCCACTCCAGACTTCCCCATGGAAACTTCCCTCCGACCCTGCAGCGCTGCTTGCCAGCAGCTCCCGTCCAGCTTTCCTCAGAGCCTGCCCCAGCTTCCCCACTCCTAATTTACAACCCAGACCAATATCTTCCTCAGTAATCACTCCCTTTTGGCTCCTCTCCCTCCTCTCTGTCTCGCCTGGCTCCTTCCCTTCGCCTGGGGTAGATGTCCTTTGCTCTGCAAACAGCCCTTCTCCTTTCTCCCTTCTTCAGTCCTACCTGGCTCCACTGCTCTTCCCAGGTGCTTGTGGTGGGGAGCAGACAACATGACAGGTCATGTCTGCGACAATGGCTTTTGTTGTCAGAAGCTTTGTTCCAATATCAACACGTTTGGCACAAAACGTACAGAGTTTGGACAAGAGTATCATGGGCCTGGTCCAATTTCCACTGAAGTCAGTGGAAGTTTTTGCTCTGACTTTAGTGGGTGCTGGATCAGACTCTGATGGCTGGTGACTAATGCTCTTTTCATTGTATATTTCATACTGCAAGCATCCACAGAGGAACATGACCCAGGGAAATTTAAGGTACTTATTTTTCAATATTCGTTCCCAACCCTTGGCAACAGCAGTCTAACACAAATATTGTTTTTAAGTGCTATTCAAGGAGCTTGTTTATCTCTATTCTTCACCTAGCAGCCTAGAAAAACAAACTTCCAGTTTAGAAATCTGTTTGACTAAGGCGATATTTATATTAAAAAAGACTCATTGAATCTTTGTTAAAATAGAATATATGTTATCTTTTACTGCCAAGTTGAAACTCTTTGCTACCTGGGCTCCCTTCCTACTTCCAGTAAAGCTGTCACTTGCACTACACAGGACCGTCACTTTGCTGCTGATAAAACATTTACTGTGGACTGCATCTTAACCTTAGCTGTGCAAGCTTGCATATTTATCATGTTAATTCCCACACTTGGAATCTGAAATTAGGGTATTCTCTTGACCAAAATAAATAGCAGTTAGAAAGCCATTGACATTTTTTCTTCCTTCTGCAGGCATATTCCTCATCTAATCTGGGACTTGTACAGTAGAAATGATTAACTATTCAAGTTAGTATCAACCACTCCCATAAATAATATAGATGTTTTCCATCCTTACTACTCTACTGTATAGAGAGAAACACTTGTCTGTGGTGCAGAAGGACACAACATGTGAATCTGAATGTAAAATCTACAGCCACTTCAGTAAAATGCATAATGAAGGTAGAAAAATATAACCCAGGCTCTCCATACACTTAGATTTAGCCTCAAGTAATCGGCAGCTAATATCTTCAAAGATTTCATCTCTACTGAAGATGCTTCTGGCCCTCACAGGTTATTAAAAAAGAAAAGAAATAATTATGTCTCAATCTTTGTCTCCTCAGTTCTCTATCTACAAAATGGGAATAACACTGTCACCTAATCTTAAATTGATACTTTAAAAATAAGTGGATAAACATATCTATGAACTACACACACTTAAGGGCAAGGTCATATCCAGGATATAATTAATAAATTTGTCTATGTTGCAGACTTTGGATTAGCTATGCTAAAAAAAACTGAGCAAAGAATAACTAAGTACCAAGAAATAGCGGATATCTCGTCATTCAGTGGATAGAGGAAAAATAGGATTTTGCAGTGCGATAGTATTATGATACATTTCATCATGAAGATTAACACTCATTGCCAAGCTAGGCTCATGCTTGATATTTTGTCAGTGCTTGCTTTCTATTCTTAAAATCCTTTTAACTTTGAGTGGGGTTACCCAATCAGTAGATCAGAGATGAGCCCTCAGGAGATGTCACCTTGCCCATTCCTTGGAACCCTGCTCCTGCAGGTTGTAACTGTGAACTGGAGTGACATCTGTGCAATGCCAAGGTATAAACCTGCAGTATATAAAATACTAAAACTGTAAGAAGATGGGCCTGCTTTCTACATATAAGTTATCTTTATCACTATAAATTCATGTTAGCATGTTTTGTTAGCCTTTTTCATGAGAATAATATTTGTGTTGTCTAATTTATTATATTGATTACACAATGATGAACTGCTTTGGCCTTTTCAATATGCTGTTATGGGATTGGTTATCCATTCCAATTCATTACTGCAAGTTACTTTGGTTTAAACATGAAAGAAGTGGAAAAGCCAGCCAATAAAATGACATAGCTGTAGAAAGGTTAAAGAACTATGCAGCGTTCAACTAAAGCTGACAAGCATTGAAGTTTGGTTTTCTCATTCTTATGACAAAGATGGTAATGGGAAGAGAAAACGGCACTATCTAATCCATTTTTATGACAGTGATTGTAATTAAATTGGAAAGGATATAAAAGCAACCTGTTCTTATTACAATTTATATATCCTTATCTTACAGCCCTTCCTCGATTCTTCTAATTTAGAGTCAGTATACCACTGTAACCTTTGGACAGTGATTCTTTGGGAAACGCAAGACGATATGTAGAGACACTGTGCTATAAAGTGGCTTATATATTTCTAAAGAGATTCATATCTACTACTGCTTGATGTTCCCCAAAGCGAGTACATATGTCATATGAATCTTTTGTGAATCATTATTCACGACATTTAATAGGATCGATCTTTACTTTGGAGTGACCAGTGATTCTAGATTCCGGAGTTTCTATCTTCCATTAACTCAGACATTAACTTTTCTTAAGAAAATGGATGATAAAAGTGAAACGCAATGATAGGAATCAATCATTTTTATCAGTATGGTAATATATAAAGGAACCCACTTCCTACAGAACTGAATGAAAATGTAGGACTGACTAAATATTTCACTATGAAAAATTAAATTTTGATTAAATTAAGTTGTTTTTTTTTTAAAAAAAGCTGTCCTACATAGAAAATGTAAGGTTTTAATTTATATATTGGCATAAAATTTATTTTTCATAGACTAAATAAAGGTCATGTTTGGCAAAGTAATTTCTTGTATCCCCTACACAGACAGTTCTAAACAATTCCTGAGAATTAATGACTGACTGGCTACCATTTAAAGCCTCGGTCATGCAAAATTTTTTAACATATGCTCACCTATAAGTACAGGTACAAAAGATTATCTATGCTGAGTTAGCTCACCATCTTGCAGTAACCAGAAACGGAAGCTTATGGCAGAGCACAAGGAATAAGATGTCTGTCTATACAAGTATGAGAAATGTCTGTGGCATGAAATGATGAACACAAATGACATTTGAGAATGGCCTAACATATTGACAGAGCTGAATTTATAGAGGTCCTGCTGTTCCTAGACACACAGTATAGCACTGTGGCTTTTCCCCCCTCACGGGTGCATGGATCATGCTGTTTATGTCAGTCCAGTCCTCAGCCTAATGTTGCTGCTGTTGCCTTTTGCCCTCAGAGTTTATAACAGCTCAGTACATTACTGTATGAGGACGTACCAAGTTAACTGGAAACATTCTAGGAGAAAAGCAATTTCATTTTTATCTGGTAGTTAATGTACTTATCTTGTATTTAGTCTTGCAGATCACTGTGTTTGGGCTGCAAGCAGCGATATACTAGCTATCATTTAGCTATTTTTTCATTTTAAAAGGGACAGTTTCCTTTAAAAGTTTCCTATTGGTAAATATTTGTCATGATAAAAAGCATTCATGTCTGTGTATTATTATTAAAAAAGTAAACAGATTTCTGATTAATTTTTAAGTTGTGGTCAAAGCTTTTTTCATCCCAGCTGGGGCCATCTCTTTGTTTCTGATACTGTGATGTCACTGTATGATTTTGAAAGGTTAGAACAAAGAGTTTGAGCTAGCAGGGTATGATGGACAATAACCATTTTATCAACAGTTTGTCTATTTTGTTCCTTTAGAAAGGAGGTGGGCCTCTGAGAAGATGACTGGTACAGAGAAAGAGCTTTTGGGGGGGAAGATGCGCTCCTTGAAAGCCATTGCACACACAAAGGAAGCAGGATGGAAAGAAGGGGATATATGAAAATGCAGTAAGCAGGGAGGTGGAGCACACCAGAGTCTGGGAGCCTTTGGAGAAGATCATGAAGCATGTCTGCACGAAGCTAGGCTTCTGATAGGATGGAAAGAGGCTTTCCAGGGCCTTTAAAGGGGCTGTATGCAGTTCGTTGCAACACAAAGCTGTTGAGGTGCTGATCTCAGGTCAAGCCTGGGGGAAGAGCTCACCTGCAAGAAAGCAGTGGGTGGGGAAGGTCCATCCAAGCGTCCTTTTGGTAGTTTTGGGGTAACGCAATAATGTAAAATCCCCCTCAAAACTCTAGCCTGACCTAGCGCCTTCTCAGGCTTTTTCAGCTGAATTAGTGTACGTTTGTGCTTTGGGATCCTGAGATCTAAATGTCTGCAGGTGCTGGCTCATCAGAAGAAGTAATGATACAAGTGTGATTCCCAGGGGCATGTGGGTCAAAGAGCACTGTGAACTTGGTATGGGCTTTTGCAGGGGGAAACCCGAGGTTACCACTCATGCATGTGCATTTTGGTGCTGTGGAGTCAGAGACAGTTTTGGATACGAGACCTGACTTTCAGCTGTAGTAACAGAAGGCCACAGTTTAACTTGAATTTCCAGGTTCAGTTCCTGCAGGTGATGGCTTACTCAACTAATAATGAGGCTGGAGATACAGTGCTGTGGGGATATACTTTCTAAATGCACCATTACTATAATGATTTGTAATTAGACACTAATCACCATATAAAATGCTAATAGAATAAATGTACTTGATATTTTTTTCATCCTCCTGGCAAAAGTCCTCCAGGTATGCCATTTTCTGAAGGGTGTGCTGAGCAAAAGTAGACTGAATAAAAGAGTTGGGGTATAACACTCACTTTCTGCTATTTTTTCTCTTTTGAAAGAGAATTATTGGTGGTTTGAAGATCACTTTAAACTGACGACAGCATTAGGTGCTATTCTATTCCCAGTCTCTGCCCATGTGTCCTGCTGTCTTCCTTGCGTCTGCAGTAACAATTAGCTATGGGGCTATGGATCTGCTTGTCAAGAAAATGATCCAGGTGGAAATTAATACTATTTTGTTGTTGTCAGATTACATTTTAGTCTGTTTAGTCTTCCCTTGTGGCAGGAGCAAGCATTTAGCGTGAGGATTTGGGGAAAGAGGCAGGGAAAAGGGCAAGATACTTCTTTTGGCAATGGGCTTTGCTTATGTCAGCTTAAGTTAATTGTCAATAGTAACCTGATTTAGAAGGCAACAGCAGAGCAACTGAAAACCTTCTGCTTCTCCTCTTGTGCATGCATCCTCGAGCGGATGTGTAGGTCCCTATAACCTTTCTCCACCCTGCCTGTCTGCACGCACCCATGTGCTGGTACGTGCACCTGTGTATACTCTCTTTCCCTGCTTCACATCTGAATACTTGCAGGCTCAATATACTCAGGGCTAGGTTCCCACACAAAACTTTTTCTCTCTAAATAAAGCATATTTCTTTTCAGTTTCTTATCCCACATTTTGATTTATTACTTTTGTAAATATGCAGGTCAGCAATCTCTGGGTGTAGAGAAGGTTTCAATAGCTTTGGCTGGTTTCCATGTCAGTTAGCAGCATTGTGTCATGTGTCTGCCTGGTGAGAAGAAGGAGGACTCTGTACCTGCTCTAGCCACCCTTTACCATCTGTGTTTGATGTGATGACTAACTGGCTTATTCAGTTCTTACTCTGACGCCAGAGAAGATAAAAGGAACAATATTTATAGGGAAAAGTAATGTCCTTTATTTAATCAGTTGTGCTGTTTAGGTTGATTTCTCTTCATGCTGTGTAGTCTCCTTTTCAAATAGAAAATTTAGTTACTTCTACTTAGAATAAAAACAGTGTCAGAACTGGCACATTGTTTATGGATATGAGAAAAAAAGTAGGAAAAGATAAGCCACATGCTAGCATTTTTCCTTTCAAATCCATGGCTAAACTACCACAGCTGCTCTTACACCTGGGACGACTAGAAGATCAGTGTCAAATCTGCTAATCTTGTGACAGCAGGTATTTTTATATCTTTCTGAATTTTTGTCATTAGATTATTAATTCATTCTTTCATGCCTTAGGAAGATATCCTGACCCAGGATCCATATCTTGGACTTCTTTCCTAGCCTCTCTTCTTGGGAGGTGTGATTTTTCAGTGCTCTCAGGGAGTGGGAAGGCCTGAAACATGCTCTCCTGCTTTCTGTATGAGTGCTTGTGAACTACTCTGTGAAAGGAGGACTGTAGCTGTTGCGGATACCAACATAATTTCAAATAAAGTATTGGCTAACGTTGTGTTTTGCATGCAGACTGATTCAACTAGATCAAGGTGAGACGTTGCAATGATGTCAGTGCTTGTGAGTCTCTGAACAAGTCTGGAAACAAAACTTTACCTTCCTTAGGTATATGTGGACTTATGATGTCTTCAGGGTTAGGCAAAAGAGATACTGAGGCTCAGCTTTGGATGGGTTTGCCTCTATTCTTTCTCATTCCTTTTCTTTTTTTTTTTTTTTTTTTAATTTGATCTTAAATCTCAGTTTTCACTTGGATGATAGTAGTGATAATATAGTGTTTGCAAAACGTGTTGTTCTGTGACCATGTTTTCTTCAACATAACAAACCACAAAAATAAGGCCCTACCTGTTAACCCTACCTGGTTAAAAAAAAAAATTGAATCATTTTGACAAATTGACATAATAACGGTGTATCCCACAGAGTTATTCGGATGCTTATTTGCTCTATTTGAAATATCTGCAATTCTTGTGAGGTTTTCAGATACATGATGAGCAACATGCAAATGGCTGCAGTTTCAAACTACAGCAAGCTATGTAACAGCTAAATATTTGTTACAAGATTCAATCAGCTAAAGAGATTTATGAGCTGAACTATGGTAAAAATATATACAGTTAAGAACAAGATATTGCCCTCTAATGTGGAGTTAATGAATGGACAGTTAAATAAAAAGGATCTAAATGCTACATATTCTTTCTGTTACCTTCTAACTTTGGCTGCATGAATTTGCAGAGAGTTTTTTGAGTTATATTTAACGCCCACAGAAGACAAAGTCAGACTTTCCGTTCGCTTTAAAGGTAGGTGGACTTGTTTATTAGTCATTTTAGTAAAACTCAGTGATTTTCCTGTCAACTTTGGGGTGCTAGTGATCCTAGACTGTGCTAAGAAACATTTTGAAAGATAGAAAATTTTGGAAGATGTTTGAAAGATACAAAACATATGTTGCAAAATCTTAAAAAGCTATTTATGAACTCACGACTTTTTATAAACAGGCAAGAACCTACAGGATTACTTATACAGAGAAAATGGTATAATTTCCAAACCACTGCTTTCACTGCCAATGAAGCAGACCAGTAAGATAACAGATTTAGAAATAACAATAACATCTAGCAGTAAAACAGATTTCAGAAATCTGTAGCCTTCAGATGATTCACACGTGTTGTAAACTGCTTGGAAGAGAGACCACTTTTCTGCTGTGTTTCTGGAGTGCCTCGGCACAAGGCACTTACTAGTGCCTGAAGCTTTATATAGTTTTGCAGTATAAATACTAATGGTAATACCTACTAATTGTTGTTCTAAAATAAAAACCATGGGCAGAACAAAAATTCTCCATTCCATCTGCAATGGATTAACGCAGCATGAAGACTTCTGTACCTGCGTGGTTATACACCCAGTAAAAAAGAAAAGAGAGACGTTTTATAGGAGACATCATAGCTTTTGCTTGTTGTGACATCAGATGATCTGTCAACATGTTTTTCCTTTAACATATGTAAATATGGATGGGCTGTGCCCGCTGAGGTTAGATTCTTCTTGAAGCTTTGGAATGAATCAAATGTGGTTTGCAAAGTTAATAATTTTACAGACTGAGATATGACATCCAGCTGTCTGTAGGGCTTCACTTTGTTCAGCCAACAAGTCAGGAAACATGGATTAACACAATGTGAAAAAAAAAATCAGGATGATTTAAATGTACTGATGTAATGTTTTTTCTAACATGCGGTTAAAGGAGGGGTTATGTCATGATGTACTAGCCACTGACACTATCACATGGAAAATTAACTTCCGATCAAATGCTTCCAGATCAGATATTATAGGATTACATTAACTTGTGGATTGTCTCAGTGGTGTCTCTTTCAGATGTAGATCTTCAGTTACCTTAATTTCAGTCAGTATTTTTACTGGGTAAAACGGTTCAACAGAGTTACAGTCAGGATTAATTTGCTTGCTTACTTTAAATGGCTTTCTTGCTCCATCAGAAAGCATCTGATCATTCCAGTTCTTGTTACTATGGGTAAACAAATACGGCGTGGCCACGCTTGCTAAAATTAGACTTAAGGAGGGCTAATTAACGTATCTTGAGTGGTGAGCATGGTTATACTGCTACTGTTACTCAACTGAGCTTGAGAATCAAGCATTAAAAAGTATCTTGGGAGAAGCTTATTAACCCAAACTTTGGTTTGGTACGGCAAATCTTTGTATGAAACACCACTGTCCAGATTTTTTATTTATCATCTAGCAGTTGTGTTGTAGTAGCCAGGAAGATGTGACAATATAGGCTGAGCAAATCTGTAGTGAGGAAATAATATGTTTTATTAGATGGAGGTAGAAGAAAGGGAACAGATCATCAATGCCATAGGAATAGCAGTCAGAGTTTCACTGTCTGAGAACTGACTGTAAAACAGTCAATGTAAAAAGGGACAAAACAAGCCTTCTTAAACCTTGCTTATATTGAGATTTTGGCGCCTAGGTTCCACCTAATTCTCAGCCAGCAGCCAGACCTTCTTTTTTTGCTAGTCCTGCCTTACCTTGTACAAGTGACACTGGTTGGACTGGATGCCTCAAGCTAGGTATCCACACCATAGTTCAGACTACCTCGCTCTGTGGAAGGATGTGGGGGAAGCTTTATCATTTTGCATAATAGCCTGAAGGGTAAACTCTTACTCAAAAAAGGGAAGGGATTCCCCTGCCCTGCGTTCTAGCAACGACGATCCTGCACCTCTGGAGTGCTATAATCACCATTATTGTGTATTCTGTTCTATCTGCCTATGACATTTGGTCCATTGTGCAGACAGGTAAGCCGGACTCACAGGTCTGGAAACCCAGTCTGATGGTAGACTAGGCTGAGGCCAGATTCTGGCAGTTAGGGCACATATTCAATGAAGAGCGCTCTCATGTTTAGATTCATATTCCCAGGACTGTACAAAAATGGAACCAGTTATGGTCTAATATTCAATGTCCATATGTATTGCAAGGAGTGGGATGTGAAACACTATTTGTAGCAGACTTTTCCCTGGTCTGCCTCAGGACTTATGAATATATGGTGTTCTCCCTTCAACAGCAAGGGTAGCCACAGGCTAGAACTGGGGTTAAGGCAATCTTCTGCAATCCTTCTTAGGCTAGGTGGAGGAGATCTATGAGCCCAAATATTCTGTTTCTTGGTCAAAGGAGCAAAACTAAGGCAATTATACAAGACAGTGACTAACAGGAGGGTACAGAAATCCCCCGCACACACCCCTTTCTCTTTATAAAGGGCCATCTGTGCTCTGTGAGTTACCTGTGTGGTGGTCTGGGTTCTGGCAGGATGGAGGTGCTCAGCGTTGCCTGTTGATTCCTTAGACATTCACCGGTGAAAGACAGAGCCTCATTTAGATGTCCTTACAGTGCCCTCCGGAGGTCTTCAGGGCCACCTACAAGTTGCCTTTGTAGGGAGCTTGTGCCTACACAGTTGTCCTCGAATTAGTGGAGCTGGCTGTAAACTCTGATGGCCACTACAAAGCATGGTAACTAAGGACTTCTGTTAAAGCCATACAAAGTGAGGAACATTCAAAGGAAAAAGGATAGTCAAAAAAAGGCAAAGAGAAAGCTCTTCTCCCAAGTCTGAACATTGGTAGGAGAAGAGGGTTCAGAGTGTGGAGATAAGTGAAACTTGGAGTGGAGGGAGACGAAAGATGAGGAATAAATCATATGGAGGTGCGTGCTAGAAGGTGAAGAATGAGCAGTGGAAAGAAGGGATCAGAAGAGAGAGTCCTCATCATTCACATTCACCTGGGTCATTAACATGCTACCATCCCACAGGTACAATAATAGGACAATTGCTAATGAATGCTTTCTGTGTAGATCAGTAGCTTGATTTACTCTACAGATGTCTTGCATTTTCCAGTCTGCTTGTGTTTGACTGTATTAAATAGTTCACTGTCCTCTCTTGTAAGGTAAAGTTAACTCGTAATGAGAGCAACAGGTCTAATTAAATGGTCTGTCTTAGGATTTGCCATTGTTGTGATTAATTTCTCCAAGGTGATCTATCTTAGCAGCCAACTCAAACAAACAAGAAAAAATGGTAAGTCTTAGGTTGAAATTACTTGGAATTTAACCAACGCATAATGGTTCCCAGATGAGACTTGTACACTTTCTCATGCAAGTCTGAAGCTTGTTTGTTAACAATGACACAGTTTGCCCATCTTTCTCTAAGTGAAAGGATAGCATGCTTCATGCAGGGAAAAAACATCTTACAATAGCAACTGAAAAGCTGCTCAGCTTATCCAGACCAGGATAGGGATTTGATTGTTTCTTTACTCTAATCAAGTTTGTTTCAGACTTGTTGCAGGGGAACTGAAAAACTAAGAAATAATTTAGTGTGAAAAGAAAATCTAAGTGGGATGGAGATTCTCAACAAGGTAAATGGAAGCTAGGAACACCATGTGCACAAAAAATGCTGCGATTTAGGTGCTTACCTCTCTTTTGTGTTTTTGAAAGCCTTTGTCTAAACCCGTGTTCTTCTGTTGGCTTTACAAGGAAGGTTTACCAAACTGACAAATTAGCTCCGTTGTAAAGTAGCCAAGTTGGTGCAGCGCTGTGGATGACAAAAGACCTATGATAACTTTTGCCTTTGTAACGATCTTGAGCTTTTCTAGTTGTACCTTTGCTAGCAGTGGTGGGATGTATGTGTGAGTGTAGGGGTTTTTTTGTTGTTTGGTTGTTGGGGTTTTTTTTTACATTAGGAACCCTGTCATATGCGTCATATATTTAACAGCTGCCTTAAAAACAATGGACTGATTTTGTTCTTAGCTCCACTAGTCTAAATCTAGAGTAATAGCCAAAATGATTGATTCACTTAAATTGTAAATTCAGAACATTTGGTAACCTATTTAGCTGAGAGAAGTACTAACATTGTCATTTTTCCTGCTGCATATAAAGCTTCTACAAATTCTTCCACCACAGCACACAGTTGCCTATGATTTTTCTTCTTATTTTGGCATTGCTTCATACTTCTTCAGTGAAAGGAGTTTCAGCTTACACTAGAAGGAAGCAAAAGGAAGGCCCCTTCCAGTATCCTTAGGGAAGGCAAAGTGTATTTGCAGAGAAAATACATGGAGTAACAGGAGGAATAATGTGTTTACTTTGCTGTCTTCACACAAACACTTTCATAAATATAATTGAGGAGGAAGGCATTGCTCTTGGCAAACAAACTTCTACCAAGTTCAAGTGTCCAGAAAAGTTTATGCCTTTTCCTTGATCTATGTGTTTTGTAAGCTTTCATAGTACAGAGCGGAGCAAACATGAGTTTCAAGGTGCTAAGAGAGAGCACATAAGAGCATAGGCTTTGAGAGAGAAATTAATAGGAAACGCCTGTCCCCAGCTACCTTACAGAGAGAAGGGAAGCGTTGCTTAGACTTACACTTGTGCTCCTAGGGGAAAGAAGTCATTGCTGGAAAGCAGAGTTCAACAACAGATGAACTCACCCAAATGAAGGAAATTGCTGTCTTCTGCCTTCCTGGCTATTCCTGTTAAGGGAAAACATACATTTCCCAAATTAGAGTTCTTGAGTTTTTCTGTATCTTGATAAAAAGTTTGCCCATCTTCTTCCTATTAGCCATTTCTCGGACCATTGCTTTTCTCTTTGTCGGTCCATCCTGAGACTGAGAAAACTCTCTGTGACAGCTGCTGGCATTGTTTGGATTGAAAAGTAATATCCTGAATAATGGTCACGTATTTTTAGCTGCCTTTTAATATGATTTAGAAGGTGGAACCAGGAAAGCTACCACCCTATGAACCAACACATGCTGTGCAGGCCAGGGACAGCCTTTGGATCACAGCATGTGACCTTTTCACCTAAAGGGCTTTCTCTGGGGCTTCAGGGGAACAGAGAGCCAAGGGTGACAGGGCCATTTTGGCAGAGCCTGTAGCGTGGCTTGTGGACAGGTGTGTACCTCGCAGAGAAGCACAGAAGCAGTCTTTGTGAGCTGCTAGGAATGCAGTAGCTATGTCTTCTAAAAGCAATTTTTGGAAGATGTAGCCCAGCTGATGATGTGGAAATGAGTGTGCAGAAAGTTGAATCATGGCTGCCTCTCTTCCCTGCTCTCACAGCGGCACAGAACTGTAATTTTGCCTGATCCCTTTGCAGGCCCCACTGAAATAGGGAGAAAGTATTTTCCACCTTTCTCACCACTTCTGTATAACAGCCTGCTGAAAAAGGCATGAATATAAAACAGAGGAAAGACCATGATTTATTTTCTAGCATCGTCTATATATTGAATTAAGTGATGATCCTCCGGAAAAAAAAAAAACCACAAAGCAGACACATCAAATATAATATGCATCACAGGACTAGGGGAAAGAACAGAATTTTTTTTCAACACAACATTGAAGCTTATTTTCCTTTCAGTTTCAAACAAAACCCAAAATATTATTCCTGAAATAGATGTCTAATAAATCTGTTACAGATGTACATGGCATTTCAATTCTGCAAGACTGAAATGTTCCTACTTTTAATTCAAGAAAGAAGCTATATATTGGAGTTAGAATTTGGTTTTAAATTGAATAATCGGATGCTTCGATATTGGTGAGCTCTTTTTCCTTGGGAATGAAGTGTAGACCAAAGTGATTGAATTTTTAAGTATTTTGATTTTGACAGAATTGTATTTTCTGTTAGAGGACCGCTTAGCTGAAGTTATTCTGACAGCCTGGAATGGTGTCACTTGAGTAAACAGAGTTCAGTAACTAAACCACTCACTTGAGTAAACAGACTAACTGTTGGCATTAGTAGGTAGTTCTTCCCTCTAGAGGAGAAAATCTTTCTTTATGTTTTCAGTGTTCCAGCTGTTTCATGACAGTGGAAGGATAAGAATGTTCAGAGTACCAAGATCCAGAGAAAAATGTGTCTTGTAGTGATTTGTAGACAGTTTTGTGTAGAGAGTTTTATTCTTATTCATTCAGTTTCCTACTGTTCTGTTCTACTCCAACCCAGTCATGCTTGCCATCCTTATTTGTGTCTATCCATCCCTGTTCCCTCGTGCAACCTTCCTGCTCAGACATAATGTCACCTATACTCACTCTTCATAGCTCTGAATTTCTAATTAAGCAATGATTTACTGGCAAACAATGGTATCTGTAGTCTTAGTGCCCTTGACGAGTGGCACCATAGAAAGAAGAGCAAACAGCCCATTTGGCCACCAGAGTGAAGTGTCCCCTTTGCAGAGAAAAAAATCATTCCCACTTGCTGCTAAGCAAACATATCTATGTTTCTTTCAGCATCCGCAAGCTGAAATTTTCAAGGAATCGTGATCTCACTATGTTTTGATCACTTTTCCCAAAGGATAGCAAAAGTTATGGGGTTGCCCACTTACGTTTCTCTGACAGCAGGAAAGCTTGGGCTATTAGAGCATATTGATAAAATGGGACTTGGTTTTTTTTCAAAAGCAGGGCTAAACAACTTATTTTTTCCTAGGCTGCTTCTGAGGGGAGGAAAAAGCTCTTGGTATGGGACAAATACCCATTTTGGAAAGGTCTGAATTTAAGGACAGAAACTAAAAAGCAACTGGAAACTGAAGTGTTAAACAAAAAGTGTGAGCATACATTTACTGCTTCTATCATTACTCAGTAACCTAAAGTTTTTATGGCCTCAGTTTACAAAGGCCACATACAGAAAATCTGCAACTTCCCCCAAGTTCTGTACCACTGTTTGGCCACTTACTCACTCGGATGACATCATTCAGGTCAGAATTAGCCCCTAACAAAATGAGGCTGGGCAAATTATCCTTTACATTCAGCAAAATGCAGATGGAGGGAAATAATTAGTCATGTATTTCCCCTTTTGTGAACAGCTTCCTTGTACTCCAGGAAGGGATGTCACCCAGTAAATTAGTCACTTGCAATCTGTCATTTCTGATCCATAATGGTAAAATGACCATCCAGCTAAACAATTTGCAGAACACTTGAAAACCCTTGTGCTACTATTGACTGCACATGAGTCAGATTTGCAACTGATTGCTTAATCAATCCGCACCTTGGATCCTGTATGCCGTTCCTAATCTGCTTGAACGAAGCAGCTAGGTAGCTAAGCCTGATGTGCACGGCCTTCTGCACTAAATGATTTCTTGAGGTTTCTGACCTCTAATCATCCTCCTCAATACCGGAAAGCCAAATGACGTACCTGCCTGTTTTGTGATCTTCTCCTCTACTTGTACTGGAATCTTCTTCCACTTAAATGCAACTGGGTCCTTTCCTGGGTGATGTGTCTCATCAGAAAAGGGCTCAGTTCACCAAAATAAGACAGTTCTTAAAGGATAATTGTGGAAGTTCAAATTGTGAAATCACTTGGAGACATATTAAATAATGCTAAATTATTCTGCCTTCATAGCTAACTGTGTCTGTTCTTTGTTTGTACAATGCCTAAACTTGATTCTTCTCTAGAAATAATTTAGCAAAAAGTAAAATCTCTATTTGATCTATAAATACAAAAAAAAAATAGATGTCTCTTGCACTAAGAGCAGGTCACTGGGTGTACATTGGTGACAGACCACAATAGGTCAGATAAAAAAATCAGCAGTCTTGGAATGATGATCTTCCGCAGTGAAAATTTGCATCAGGAAATCCCCTCTTGGACAATGCTGCAAATGAAGGAATTCTGCCATTCAGAGGGGACTCCCGCTGAGTCCTTCCCAAGGGGGAAGGTTGGGAGCTGACCACAGACAGCTTTAGACAATCCATCTGTTCCCCATCATAAGGTTATTTCGCCATCCTAGTCTTACATTGCAGCAACGTTGCGTGATTGAAGAATATTTACCACCAAGGTTATCGCGTTGTAAGAAAGCATATGGGCACTTTAAAACCATGATAAAACAGCTGTGTCTGCTCTGTTGGAGGCAAGCATGCAGGTGTAGCGTATTAGTTGATGTTTTAAATAGGTTCAGCCCAGTAGGAGTGGAGATGGACTCTGCTGGAAGAAATTGAAGAAGTGTAGGAAGCATGAGTGTTTTCTGGAAATTGGTACCTTCTAACCTGCTGCCTCTTAATTCTGGTGATGAGACGCGTGTAAATTACTTTAAAGTGATCTCACGAACTGTCAGTTAAAAACTGGCCTTTGTTCTACTAGTCCTGTAGCTCTGTTGTCTGCCCCACATCCCTCCCCTGAAAATCCTGTTTTAAATTCCTCCATAAATGGGAAAAAAACCCCACCAACAGCGAAGGAAGGGGGAGACTCCCTGCTGCAGAGCAGGTGGGTGCTTAAGGGCCGGGCTGCCTCTTTCTCCTCCGACCAGCAATAAAGCCGCTGGCAGAGGCTGCCGACCGGGGAGCCGGTCCTCCCGCGGCCGGTCCTCCGCTCCCTCCCGCGGCCGGTCCTCCCGCGGCCGGTCCTCCGCTCCCTCCCGCGGCCGGTCCTCCCGCGGCCGGTCCTCCGCTCCCTCCCGCGGCCTGGCCGGTCCGGTGCCGCAGCCCCGACCGCGGTTTTGTCCTGCCACCTGGTGGTGCTGGGTGAATCGGGCGGGTACCGCTGCCTGCCAGAGCCGAGCTGCCCGGACAGCTCGGGGAGGAGGCGGGGGGTGGCCCCGGTGGAAATCAGGGCGCGCTCGCTGCCGGAGTTCGGGTCGAGCCGCTCTTCGGCTTTAGTGCGGCCCCTGGGACTGCCGAGCTGCCGGTCAGGATAAACGTCTAGCCCGGTCTGCGGGAGTACGCCTATTTCTCCACAGCAGGGCAGACACCGAAGGAGTTAACTGATAGTCTGATAAGAAAGGGAAGCGCAGAGGACGACGGAGACAACCGAAACTCCGTCCGTAAATCAAACGGGCTTTGAGCAGGGAGGGAGGGAGGGGTGCCGCGGCAGAGCCCAGCGGCAGAGCCGGGGAGCAGCGAGGAGGAAGGCGGAGGGGGTCGTTTTCAGCGGTCCCTTGGTTTACACCACACGGGTTCATTGGCTCACGTTTGCTGCCGCTTTGCGACCTATGATACAAAAACTTGTGCCATCTGGGTTCGTGAGACGAAATTAGGAAACGGGATAAATGAGGTAAACGAGATCTAATTAAAAAAAAAAAAAAAAATCTATTAGCAGGAGAAGAAATTGCTGCTTTGGCAGAGTGGTACTGACTTTGTTCTTCTGTGTTTCTTGGATTGAATCTAACTGGAAAGAGGCTAGGAATGCCTGTTAGAAATATCTTGGCAGGTTCCAAGTGCCTTCTTAATCCTTACCATGTTAGTAAGACAGCGGATACCACAAAAGTTAGAAATGTATTGCAACAGATAAATGAATGAATGCACGTTGTAAGAGGGGGTAACTCTGCAAAATTATAAGGATATATGTGGTGGTGGGTTGGCTCTGCCTGGATGCCAGGTGTCCACCAAAGCCATTCTATCACTCCCCCCATCCTCAGCTGGACATGGGAAAGAAAATATGACAAAGGGCTTGTGGGTTGAGGTAAGGACAGGAGAGATTGCTCACCAATTACCATCACGGGCAAAACAGACTCAACTTGGGGAAAATTAACTCAACTTATTACAAATTAACCAGAGTAGGGTAATGACAAATAAAACCACATCTCAGAACACCTTCCCTCCACCCCTCCCTTCTTCCCGGGCACAACTTCACTCCCGGATTCTCTACCTACCCCCCCCCCAGTGGCACAGGGGGACGGGGAATGGGGTTTACAGTCAGTTCATCACACGTTATTTCTGCCGCTTCATCCTCCTCAGGACGAGGGCTCATCACACTCTTCCCCTGCTCCAACGTGGGGTCCCTCCCATGGGAGACAGTCCTCCACAAACTTCTCCAACGTGGGCCATTCCCACGGGCTGCAGTTCTTCACAAACCGCTCCAGCATGGGTCCTTTCCATGGTGTGCAGTCCTTCAGGAGCACACTGCTCCAGCGCGGGTCCCCCACGGGGTCACCAGTCCTGCCAGAAAACCTGCTCCGTGGGCTCCTCTCTCCACAGGTCCGCAGGTCCTGCCAGGAGCCTGCTCCAGCACGGGCTTCCCACAGGGTCACAGCCCCCTTTGGGCATCCCCCTGCTCTGGCGTGGGGTCCTCCCCGGGCTGCAGGTGGAGATCTGCTCCCCCGTGGACCTCCCTGGGCTGCAGGGGGACAGCCTGCCTCACCAGGGTCTTCCCCACGGGCTGCAGGGGAATCTCTGCTCCGGTGCCTGGAGCATCTCCTCCCCTCCTTCTGCACTGGCCTGGGGGCCTGCAGGGCTTTTTCCCTCACGTGTTCTCACTCGTCTCTCCAGCTGCAATTGCACAGGCATTTTTTTCCCCTCCTTCTTAACTCTGTTCTCCCAGAGGCACTACCACTGTCGCTGATGGGCTCGGCCTTGGCTGGCGGTGGGTCCATCTTGGAGCCGGCTGGTATTGGCTCTGTCGGACATGGGGGAAGCTTCCAGCAGCTTCTCACAGAAGCCGCCCCTGTAGCTCCCCCCTCCCCCCCCACTACCAAATCCTTGCCACATAAAGCCAATACAACCAACATTGCTTGGTTATTATCTTCAGGTCACACCTGGTAACTCCAATTGCTTTACAGTATGTTGGAGTTATAGTTGCTGTTATATATAACCTCTGTATAAACTGTGAAGAGTTTCATGTAGGACAGAAATGGATGCAATGGATGCATAAGTTCACTTGACATAGGTGCCTAGAACTCCTAGTTCATATTAGAGAAGGTAGTGAAGATAATCCTCATTGTTTCCACCTTCATTTTCTGAATGTGTTATGTGGAAAGGGAAACTAGCGATGTTGACTTTGCCACCCCTAAAAATGGGGAAAGAAGTGAGGATAAGGGAGGGCACTGAGAAGATCTAGGGCAAACATAATGAGGGAAGAGTGGGAGAGGAGAGCTGCTGTCGCTCAGCCTGATCTTCCCTCCTTACTGGGCAGAGCTCTCTGTTGCCTTGAATCTACCATTCAGGAATTATCTGAGCTGGGAAAGTTGCAATAACATTCATAATTTTTTTTGAAAAGTGGGATGAACTATTGATATTTCATTGGAAAAACTGTTCCAGCAAACCAATCCTCCTGCCTTTTACTACCAATTGACGGACTGCGGTACAGTTCTGTCAGCTGTACCTGCCAGGGCTAATCCAGAAGACTTGAGATTTTCAAGAGGTGTAAGAAAATTAGAAGCAATATTTTTAGGCTCCATTCATAATGATGACCAACAATAGTTGCAATACCACATGCTATTATTGTCAGAGGTAATCACTGATACGGAACTGAGGGAACTTTATTTCAATTTGCACTAAGAGAGCCTAGCACAATTGCAGTGAAATTTGGGTGCATCCTGGGAGGACAGAAGGGCATAGAGTTGTATATCAGTCAAACAAACAAAACCAGAGCCCAAGTTCTAGCACTTTTCCAGGTTTATGTATTGTCCTTATTAATGTCCTAAATAATGGAAACACTAATGATGGTATGACTGTGGAAGGAATGGACTTCCTTGCAAATTCTTCTTCTCTGGTCCTCAGCCTCCTCTATTCTGAGAAATACTTGTGTCTCTGTCTTCTCTGTCCTCTTGGGGCGCATACATTTTGATTATGCTTGTCCTTGTTACTGATCTTTCTTTACTATAAGCCTGCTTTCTTCCCTTTTCTGTTTTCCTGCTTTAACCTTCCTAAGAAACTTGTTATCCATGCAAAGACAAACAAGGCAGTGCTCTAAGTGTCATCAATACAAAAAAAAAATTAGTCCTGTAAGAGGCAGAAAATGGTTGGGGAACAGGAAAAAGGAGACATCTAACTTGTTAAAACTCCGTGTAAAGGCCAAAAAAAATATAGGAACACTCAGGTGTATCATTTGGGAATTACTGTGTAAAACAGGACAGGAGATACAGGAATGGTACGAATGTCAGAGAAGTGTCTATTAGCATTTGTGGAAGACATATCATAGGTAAGATGAGTATCCCATGGAGATGTGAGGGAGTCCGTTGTTAATTAAAGATAATGTGAAAACTGCCTATAGCTGATAAAAATCAAATATGTGCCATTCCTTCTAGTTGTTGCTAATACTTATTCTGAGTTTACGTCACTAACTCCAAAAATCAAGACTTGAAATAAGGAAGACTGTTCATACAATCACAGCTCTGACCTTTGTGTTGTGATTTATTGCAGTGTTTTGGACACAAATTCTATCTCCTAAAATTCATTCCCATATGAACATAAACCTTTCAGAGGCAAGGAAAGTCCTAGCTTGGCTTCCAATGCTCTGGCAACGATTATGATTCAACTCCTACAAAGCAGAGAAAAGAAAATGAACGTCACCACTGCTTGAACAACATACCTGATGTTAGCCTCCAACATCTTGTATCCTGTCTCATTTTTTTCATAATCAGTAGTATAACTGTAAGACATTGTGACAAAACAGGTGCAAGACTTATGACACTTTACCATATCTGTTTGTGTGCATTATTTTCATTATCAAAGTATCTTGGACTTAAGTGAATGTACAGAAAACATCTATTGCTATAGCATACACTTAAATTTCATGTGAAGGTAACAGTCACAAACAGCTGATGATGACTTTTGTGTCTATTGCAAAGAGTTTTAAGAAGAGATGTTAAATAAACCCTTTTTCCATGAAACACAGAATATATTTTTCTAGTACTAAGAATTGTCCTAACAACTTTTCTTTTGAGTTCAATAGCTTTTCCATTGACTTCAGTGGGAATAATTAGATTAATATGAAATAGTATTTAATTTTAGTAATATAATTCATATATATATATAAAACCCCTGCAATACTATGCATTATAAATATACCAAAAATATTTTTAAAATTTCTATTAAGGTACAAGTTTGGGTCTGTAAAATAAGTGCGTGCTGGGTTGACCCTGGCTGGATGCCAGGTACCCACCAAAGCCGCTCTATCACTGCTCCCCTCCTCAGCTGGACAGGGGGAGTAAAAATATGATGAAAGTCTCGTGGGTGGAGATAGGGACAGAGAGACGTCACTCAGCGATTGCCATCACAGGCAAAACAGACTCGACTTGGGGAAATGAATTTATTACCAATCAAATAAGAGTAGGGTAATGAGAAATAAAACCAAATCTTAAAAACACCTTCCCCCTACCCCTCCCTTCTTCCCGGGATTAACTTTACTCCAAATTTTCTCTACCTCCTCCCCTCCAGTGGTGCAGGAGGAAGGGGAATGAGGGTTGGGTGGTTCCTCACACGTTGTCTCTGCCGCTCCTTCCTCCTCAGGGGCAGGACTCCTCACTTGTCCCCTGCTCCAATGTGGGTCCCTCCCATGGGAGACAGTCCTCCATGAACTGCTCCAGTGTGGGTCCCTTCCCACGGGCTGCAGTCCTTCAGGCACAGACCGCTCCAGCGTGGGTCCCCGTGGGGTCACAAGTCCTGCCAGAAAACCTGCTCCAGCCTGGGCTCCTCTCTCCATGGGGCCACAGGTCCTGCCAGGAACCTGCTCTAGCGTGGGCTTCCCATGGTGTCCCAGCCTCCTTCGGGCATCGCCCTGCTCCTGCGTGGGGTCCTCCCCGGGCTGCAGGTGGAGATCTGCTCCACCGTGGACCTCCCTGGGCTGCAGGGGGACAGCCTGCCTCACCAGGGTCTTCCCCACGGGCTGCAGGGGAATCTCTGCTCCGGTGCCTGGAGCATCTCCTCCCCTCCTTCTGCACTGGCCTGGGGGTCTGCAGGGCTTTTTCCCTCACGTGTTCTCACTCCTCTCTTCAGCTGCAGGTGCTCAGGGTTTTTTTCCCCTCCTTCTTAACTCTGTTCTCCCAGAGGCGCTACTACTATCACCAATGGGCTCAGCCTTGGCCAGCGGTGGGTCCATCTTGGAGCCGGCTGGCACTGGCTCTGTCGGACATGGGGGAAACTTCTAGCAGCTTCTCACAGAAGCCACCCCTGTAGCACCCCCCGCTACCAAAACCTTGTCACACAAACTCAATAGAAATGGGAAAGTACAAAGACATCTACAGCACAGTAACATCTGGAGGAACTTTTTGGTTAAACTACTACTGAATCATGGAGGAATTAGCCCCAATAAAGGATTTTGATCATGTTTCCAAGGACTTAACATTTGTCTACACTTCAAGATCACATTTGACTTTTGGTGGCCTTCTGGGTTAGAAAAAGTAATGAGAGGGCTTGTTGGTATGACGTGCAGACTGTTCTGCCAACTCTTGATTCCCAGAGCAAACCATGCTCAGGTAAAGAGGGTCATTATGTCAATAATTAGCTTGAATTTTCCAGGAAGAAAAAGTAATGTACATGTTGTCAGGTCTAAATATGCAATGGGAACAAAATTCTGCAGTTATGCCAAGACTAACAAGTGATGGAAGTGGAGATCTATTTTTAAGACTAATAGGATTGTTTAGTACCCTTATTCAACATATGAACCCACTTATCTTTTGATAAGTTTTCTTTTTTTTTCATTGAACTCACACATGGCTTTAATTTTCTCCCATATTAATCATGGCCTTTACTTCTGTCTTTTTGTTTTCAACCCTTTTTCCAATGTATGACACATGCTTTTTTAATACATTTTTCTACCCTTGCTTTATCCTTGTTAAACTGGATGCAGTTATTGTATTTTATACAGATAGATTATAGATATAATAATATGAGGAAGAAATATTTTGACAGAAGAAAGTAAGGTTTAGTCTCTTTGCATTTTGTTTGAACAAGATAGCAGCACTTAAAATGAAAACTACACCTGAATTTCTTTTGTTACTCCCAGTTGCTTTATTCTGGGCACACACTAAATTTACTACAGCAAAATCTAAGATTGCTGAAGATGGTGTTCATCAGAAAAGTTGAAAGCGGAGGCTTCTGACACCGCAGAGCAATTCTTTTTTGCTATCCCTAGTCACCTTTGCAAACCTTAATTCAATTCCTCAGTCAACCATCCTGTGTAATGAGACCTGGGCTGGAACTTTCCATATTGATTTGTGTGAACTCTTTTCCTCCTGGGACTTATTTATTCTCTTTCTCCCTACTTCACTCTCTGTTTCTATTGTTTCCCAGATCTTTATGTCTCCCTGTTTTTTGTACTGCTTTATTTTTCCTCGCTGCTCATTGTGATAAGAACGGAGGCTTTTTTATTTCCTAACTGTCTATGTGAAAAGACCTCTCTTCTATTCAAATGTGATATTCATGCATAAATAACTTTACATTGGGGTAAATTTAAAAGGAAAAAGTAGCTGACATTTATGTATAATGAGGGAGCCAATGAACATTTCAATTTTTTTTTATGCTATATCAGAGAATTCTAGAACAAATGTTGAAATATATCTGTGTTTGCTCAGCCTGTCCCTAACAGTGTGAGATTACTCAGTTCCTACATGCCTACTTCATATGAAAAATGGGGCAGTATTTCCAGTTCTTTTTTTTTTCTTTTTCTCTATATGGAATTGTTAAATATAGGGTTTTTTTTTCCAAAATGAATCTGATATCTTACATTTATGACAGTCCATTTAAAAGAAAATTGTCTTCTTCATAAAATAATTTATTATTTTGAAAATGAAAACTCACAATAAGATCTTTTTTTGATGTTACAATGTCATTACAGCATTTGTAAATATTTTCAAACCTGTCAACCTCACTAAGAACCAGGATCATCAAGTAGAGCTATTTTCTATTCAACCTCATCTTCTGTTCCTTTGTTTCCCACCCAGCTCTGTGATGCATATTAAAATTCTCAATACTGTGTATGTGTACATATTATCTCAAATCTGTGCATTCCAGAAATAGGTCTTTGTCACTGAATTTTCCTGACAGTTACTGTTATTAGTTGTTACTATGGTGGTGCAGAAGCTCTGGCAGTGGATTAAAAATTCATTGTGGTAGGACCACTTCGATTACACCACAAAAACATATTTTTCATTCTAAAATTTTATAGTGTCTCCATTACCTTGACTAAGGTATGGCACTATACACTCTTATTTCATATCCCCTTTCCAGTGGATTAGAAACTAGGTGTCTCAAAAAGCTTGGGCCACTTTCCGACTGACAGCAGCACAGGGACGAGGTTCCTTCTTTTGCATTGGCTACTAATTTGCTGGTGTATCCATGGGCCAGCAAGGAATGAGAGCAGAGCAATGCCTACAACTATGAAGGAAGGGGAGCAGGAGAACAAGTTATTAAGGAGCAGTCAAGAGGAATTACATTTGCTGAAGGTTTAAAGAACAGACCTGTGAACAGATCTAGGAGTTAATCATGGATTAACACTGCTGGGATTGAGGGAGTCAGCTAAGGCTCAGTGAAGCTTGTGCCGGGTAGTGTTTAAAGGCATTATCTCACAAAAGGTGGGCATTGCCGTGGAAAATGTAAGCAAGGACTGCAATTATTTGCATTAAAGCAGCATGACTAATCTGCAGGTTTTGCTGATCTAGGGTAGGACTGAGGTTCCCAGCCTAATGCCAAAAAGGGGTTGTGTGCATTTCCAGCTCATGTGGACTGCTTCTGACTGCCTCTGAGACTTGTATTGCGTGACCCCCTTGTTCTTACAGAATTAAGCAAGGGGACTGGCTGTACACACTGGAGGGGATTTTTGTATATTATAAAGGATTATATAAGCGGGAAGGAAGCTGGGACTCCAGTCAGTTCAGTTGCCTATGTGACTGCATTTGACCCTTTCCAAAAGATGTAGAACCATCCATCTATAATAAAGTTTTAAGTGGATTCTTCTGAAACATGATTTTTACTCATTATTAATCCATGTTTTATTTATGAATCTAACTACTGAATAAATGTTTTTCCATTGGATATAGTTTCGAAATGCTAGTTAAACTAAGCAAACAGCGGTGCAGTGGCTTAGCTGAATGTATTTGTGTATGAGTGCTTAAATTCTGAGTTTTGGGTTAACCCTGGACAGACCTAAAAGCATAAGCACTGTACTTTTCAGATGCCCTACCTTGCCCCTGTTGTCCACCTTCCCAGTCTGTACCCTCAGGGTCTGCCTAATGCTGCTGGCAATAATCCTCAATAGATGTTAGAATTCTGTGAGGGACTTAAAAAATGATAATACAATCATTTATAGAAAGTATACATTAAAATGGTTTCTTCTACTGACATTACAGGAATGTAATACAGCACAGCACAAAGGTAATAATTTTTTTTCTAGGAGTCTTGAATTCCTATACATGCATGGTATTATTTAAGTAAATGTAGAGATATTATAAAGGGGTGGGAGTATCCAGCCAAGGAGGGTGGGATTCTTTCACCACAAATCAGCAAATGCTTTATCTGCACAGTCAGTTCTCTGATGGATTTAAGACTCTCCCATCGTCTGCATTTTTTATACATGCATAGAATTGTGGCTTCCAGGGTGCCTGGCTAATGCAAGAATTTTTCTCAGCTCTGAGGAGCTGATGCTACATTTAAAGTAACCGTAGGAGACAGTAGAGATAAAGGGTAGGAAATTCTTATGTTTCAGCATAGGCATCTCTAAGTTAGTTACCTAACTAGGGGCTAACTGGGCTACATTCCCTTCAGAAACACTTCCTGAGAATGATTCATCTCAATATAAGATAGATAAATTAAACAGTTCCAAAGTTAGATGAGTCCCACGCTGAATAAATATATTTGTTGTTTGTTATTCAGGTCCCAAGATTTACTGTACCAGGGATGGCTAAATTAACTTTCTTCCCTTTCCTCTCCAACCCCTCTGCTCCTGTTATGGTATTTGCTGAGAAAAGGCACAAGAACTCCTTTTGAATGTCAGTCTTGTTCCACTTTTGACCTTGACAATTTTCAGTGTCTGAATGGCCGTAGACCATTTTGAGTACTGCTGGTTGTGGTGTTTGGTGTTATGTGGTCTGCATGGCAGAATTTGGCCTACACAGAGTTTGAAGAGTTGCTTCTCTAGAAGTCCGTGTTTTTTTCTGTGCAGCACTGTTATAATTTTGCTGGGTGAAAAGACTATTTCACCACACAGAAGTAGTCACATTACATTTTCTTGTCCAGGATCTGTATTTCCATTGTATTCTCTCTGTATGGGCTTTCATCTCTTGCATAAAGTAACCACTCCTTGATGTGCCACCTTTGAGGTATTTATACTCTGATGTTACAATGTCTTAAATGTTAGATACCAATGCATTTCCTAAAACAAAACCACACAGTGACTAACAGGGCACATTTCAAGATACATGTTCTACCTTCTACAGCAGGGCTGGCAACCCTAAAAAATGATTTGCCATGGAGTTAGGGAAAGAAAAGCTTAAAGTTAATGGTTCCAGTAGCAACTCAGTCGTAGTACTGAGATGCCACCTTTCAGAGAAAGGACATGCAGCTGCTCAGGTAGTTGTCTCATGCAAAGCAGGGTCTCCCAGTTGCCAGTGGGAGCCAGGACACCACTGATACCTCTGTCTAGGAACAAGGTGCTGGTCGCCTCTGGAGCAGTGTCCCGCTGGTGCCTGCAGCTGCAGCTCCCACATAAAGCCAAATTTGGAAGAGGCAGTGTCACTTCCAACTTCCAGGCATGCAGCACAGCAGTGGAAATTCTTTGATGCTCCTGTCACCTCTGCTACAGGCTTACATGTGTGGTGATGCCTGCTTGGTGGAGTTTTTCTATCTAAAAAACATTTGGACAAGTTTTGCCAAACTGTCTAATTGGTTTGCTGTTGTAATTTGCAAATTAGGAAGAAAATCTTAAGTCCAGACTTGGTAGTATATTTTATTTTGTTCACAGTGTATGAATTTTTACAGTACTCTCAGGTTATCTAAGAACTGAGGGACAAAAGAATCAGAGTAGAAATCAAAGAAAATAGAACAGAAAAAATCAAGATTTCCTTCAGATATCACACTGTAAACATGTTTATTGCACTGTCCTCATCACCACAGGTATATGAGCCCCCACAGAGCAAGATGAGGTTTATGACCTTTATAATAAATTAGAGAAAACAAGAGGGGGGGATTGTAAAATAAAGTACATGAATTCTTCAACGTTCCCCCAGAAGGAATTTCTCAGAATGTGTTTCATTCTTTATTTCCTTTCCTCCCTGTCTGCTTCAATTCCCCAGTGCAGGAATCCTTTCTTATTACAGCAGCCGCTCTGATTAAAAACTCATTTGGGCGAGGAGGATACCTCACTTCTCAACAAAGGGGAACACATGCAGAGCTCTGCCACCTCTGATCAGCACTTCGGTAGCCTCCAGCTGTCGATCATTCTCATTTGTTTAGTCACTGAGACCGGCAGGTTTACTGGGATGCTTAAACAAAAATGCAAATGTTTGCAAGGTCAAGGCCCAAGAGCCTTTCAAAAGTACAGGCTGTTACTTGCTTCTGCCAGGACAGAATAATTTGGGGCACTTATTACTCAATAGGAGAAGTATGGTTGTCATCGTCCCCAGTAGTATAACTAGTAATAATAATCAGAAGAATATGTTAGTTCAAGGAAACTACAGAACTACAGCCTGAAAGGCCCAGGCTTTGTCCTTTGGTTTGTAGTTTAGTACTTTATCAAGATGTTAAATTCACATTTATTTGTATTGTTCTGTCTAGAAGGTCATTAAACAGAATCCAGGCTCAAGAGAGGTGTGAACTGTTGAGCTTCAGCCACTTACCAGCATTTCCAGTCTTGGAGAGATCTGTGTCTGTAAATGGAGTTTTTTAAAGTCCTTGCTGGACCTGTTCTATTTCTTTTTGTGATGAAGGAACTGTTATTTCTACTGTTTAATGTTGATCTCAAACTATCTTATTTCAAATTACACAGCTGAATTAATTTGTGGAGAATAATTTTCTTACAGATTCTGTAAGTAGATGCTAATAAATTAATTCTGTACTCCGAATATAAACTTTTCTCTTTCCTAAACTTAATTGGGAATGCTAGAATACACTGGAAAATTAACTAAAAGAGAGATGACAATATATGAGTGCTTATCTGCATACAAAGTTTATGATCTCTGTGAGAATTTTCACAATATACCTCACAATAACGTACTGATGCAGTATTCAGTGAGAAGAGGATAAAGAGCAAGGTGGAATTCAATGTTTTATGCTCTGAAATTATGAAAAATTATCTTTGACCAGAATTAAAGCAGAATTAGCAGATATTAAAAAAAAAATAAAAAATCCAGAAGGATTTTAAAATCTTTACACTATGTTGTATGTTACTGTCACAAAAACAAGAGATCAAATAAACATACGAAGAATTCTGGGAAAAAAAAATAATCTTCACTATAACTATGAATGGAAACCTTAACCAGCGGCTTAGATCAGCTAAGACTCCTACTCTTTTTACCCAGTTAGTTGAGTAGATGTAGAAATTCTAAAGGTTTGTTGGTTTGGATCCCTTCCACACTTATTCTGGTTTAAGGATATTCCTGAGGTATCTGAATGCGGCCCATTGAACTCCATCAGTCATGGGGAGTGGTGGATCAGGTCAGTCAGAAAGTCCTGAACCCGTTAAAAGGTGCTGCATATGTCAGAACAGTCATTCTAGTGACATCTTACGAAGTTTTTCCTTTCAAAACTCACAGAAAAGGATTAGCCTCTCGCTGCCCACTGCAGAGGCCTTCCATAATTTTTAGAAAAGTCTGGATCTGCCCAGTGTAAGAGATTGGCCTCTGCATTAAATCAAAGCAGTGGTTTTTTCCATTCCTGTAAGGCTTATAGAAGTTACCATTTCCCAGTTGGGACAGAAATACAGTGAGGAGAGTCTTGTCTGATTTTTCTGCATGTCTGATGAATTAAAGTTAAGCTCTTTAGGAAGTACCAGAGAGACTTTTTGAACATGCACACTTACTAACTGATGACTGAGCTCACATCTTTGCTCAGAAACAGCATTCCCTTTACCTGCAAATTAATGCTAAATTGTACAACAGAACAGAATCCCGTTTCCAGCATTAAAGAGTTCTGAGATAATGGTATGATAACTGTAAAATGTCTTTTTTAACCTTCAGTGTTTATTTTAAAAAGTCAATAAAACTGAAAAAAATAAGAAAATACATATACTGAATCTATTTTTCCCCTCTACATTTCTCCTAGTTTTGGTTTATATACTCTATTTAGGGTATAGGAAGTAAGAACCCCAATTGGATCCGTGCTAGCATGCACTGCATACATAAAGACAATACCCACCTGAGGTTTACACATCCAAAATGTAGAATAATAGCCTAGCAGTACAAAGAGTGCAGGGGAGCACATGAAATAATGGGACCACATTGGTCTCCAGCACCAGAAGGGGAATGGAAATTGTCTGACTCTCTTCAGAGAGAAGAGCTGGCTGCTGTGTTATGATGGTCTCCCTTCCAGCAGCTCCTGGCACGATCAGGGCAGGAACACACTGATATTTCTAAGGGTAGGAGGTTGACCTGGCAGGGTGCGGAGGATCCCCAGGTTGTCCTGGATTCTGTCAAGGTCAGGATTACTGCAGAGCCAGCATTGGATTTGTATAGTTTTATCTCCCTTTTAGCACTAAAGTAAGGAAACAACATGTTCTTGGAAGTGATTAAGATTCAGGGTGTATTTCTGACACTGTTGGTTCTAGTTTCCTGGCTAAATTATAGCACAAGAAAATAATGTCTGGCCTACCTGCATTCACCTGTGGGTACAAGAGGATGAAGTAGCCTTCATTTCTGTCCTAATATATCGCATAGTGTTCCTGGCAATAGTAGATGTGTGCTGTTTTCCAACCCAGAGGGGTCTATATTTCAGAGTGAGTGCAGCGATCCATATACTGTTATTATCACACCATACAACGCAATCTCTAAAGCACCTTGGGGTCCATCTCTCTTGGATGAAAGGCATTATAAAAATGAAAAGTATGTTCATAATGGTTTGCAGTAGAATACTGCATTAGCCTCATTGGGCTACAGTGATGGATTAAGGGGAACCGTTGCCCTCAAGAAGAAAAGGCTTGAGTGAGTTATGTACTTCCTTCTCAATGCATTCAGAGTGTGCATATATTAAGAGTAGTTTTGGCAGACTCTGGGAGAAGGCTGGAAAAGTCACAGGGAGGTGACCAGCTTTTGATAATAGCTCATTAACAGTTTTTGTCATACTCATAACTCTCTTTAAAGTACACGCAGAGATAGCGATTCACTGCTGGGCAGAAGGGAAAACAGAGCAGCAATGTAAGAAAGGAAACACAATTTTAAATGTACTTGATTGAAAGAAAGCTTGAAGAGAATTAGCCTCCTGAATTATTCATGTGCTTTTGAGACATCTCCTTTAAGTGACTTAACAGGAGGTCACAGTCTGAGCAGAGGGACAGAACTAAGAATACGACACTATCATTAGCCTCACAGCCTATAACTTTATTCCCAGCTGACAGTGAATGTTTTTTATGGAATAAAGCTTCCTGTGGGACTATACTAGCTGCAGTAAAACTTTCATGGGGATGGTTTCCCTAAGAGAGATGCACACAGGGAGGTCTGCTGGTGGGCAGATTGCGGATTTGGGAGAGCTTGGTTTTTAGTTGTGCTCCGATTCAGAAAGAGTCAGAACATCCCAGATGAGTTTCAGAAATACTTTTCCTTCTTTACCTCATTAAAAGAAGTCTGAAATCTTGGGTTTGCTCCAGCCCAGACCAGAGGATGTTTTTGTGACCTCAGCATGCTTTCCAGAGCAGGAAAACATGTTTCCTGTTCTACTTTACTCTTCCCAGGGCCGATCATTCTGGGGTGGAGACACAGTCATATATACATATGTACATTTTTATATATATATATATATATATAAACCCCCATCTAACTAGTTCATAACAGGGATTGGGTTTAATTAATATTAGACTTTTTCTGAGTTGCCTGTCGGAAACTGAGTTTTTTTTCTGGAATAAGAACAACTGAAATGTAGCTTTGCTGAGCACAGGAAAGTGCTTCAGGAGGCATTGAGCAAGCAGCTGGACTGCACTGGAGTCGATCTGCATCCCAGATTGTCTCATCTGAGGAGGAAATGTCCTTCAGAAAGCTCCATGCACATCCCCAGCACAGCTGTCTGCTGAAGTTGTAAGTGGAAAAAAGTCGGGTTGTGACCTTTCCCTGTTCCTTCCCTTCCACATGGAGGAAGGAAAATGTCCTTCCCCTGCTGTCCTCTTCGTGGCACTGGCAAGCAACAAAGTGGGAGTGAGAAATACCTTAAATCTTCTAACATCCCCATCTGGGTATGCAGATCAGATCAGAAGCTGGCCTGCCCCAGGGGAAGAAAAGGCTCGGTGAATTAAGTATTGAGCAGTGTGATTTCTTCCCCTGCTGCATGTCTTTGCAGGATTAAGTTCAATAATTATCTACCAGTTGTTTTGCTTTCATTTTCAAAATATTCTAGAGCTTTCATTTTTTAATCTTAACCCTCAGCCTATTCATCATCCTCCAGATCCACATGGTACATCCCTTGTTTTTAATTTTTTCTTTCTCTTCCTCTACCTTTGACTCTTATTGATTTTTGAAACATTCAGTTAATATTTCAGTGTATTATTAGTTTGGGTGACATTTTACAGCCCATGCAGTTAAATCACAACAGGCTTTTTGAAATTACTGGGCATGTAAGTCAGATAATTAAGCTAACTTTCAAGGGGGAAGCTGGCAGAAAAACAACACAGAAGCTTTTGACCCCGTGGAAGTAATCACTTTTGTGTCTCCAAAATACCTGAAGGAACAGGGTTTTTTTTTGTTTTAATTTCATTTAAGTCACTGAGGTGCATACTGCATGTTATCTGCTTATTTAGCTGCCTACATGGCTGAAAATTCATCCTTAATGTATTTCTGTCCTGGCAAGGGATCCAGACACTGTGGTAGTTCTCTGATGTAGGGACTCCCCAGGCTGCATCAACGCATTTCCTGCTGGGCTTTCACCAGCTGGTCCTCCACTGGCAAAGAGGCATCCATCATTTGTACCTCCATGGGAAGGAAGGGGCAAGTAGCAACTAGGGAAGATTTTAATTACAAGTTTGGTACAGCACAGATAATCCTATGGGACAGCTAAGGGGGGGGGGGGGGGTTGTGTTGTGAGTTAGTGGTTATTAATTAATCGGTTTAGATCTGTGACACAGGAACACGTCATCTGCAACACGCTCTTTCAGCCTCCAACAGATACGAGTATGGGGCATGAACATGGTATGTATCTCTTCTTTTAGCTGAAGAATCATTTGTTTTAAGGTCAACCCTTCTATGCATTACACTGAATATTGTCTTTCTCAGTTATGAAGAACTGGACTCTTATTTCTTATGAAACAGATCTTGCACAAGCAATATATAAAACTTTATTATATTATAAAGCAGCTTTGTACACACATAAAATTAGTTATGTATAAATGACGGGAGGAGAGGGATTTATATTTCAAATGCTAACGTTCAGCTCAGAAAAGTTGGTGTTTTCTCCCTTTTGCCAATAGATGGCAATATGTCATAGACAAGTGGAATTACATAGCCCAACTTTAAAACTGCCTTTTTTTTTTCCAAGAGGTTTGAAACATTAATCAATCTGCATAGGTACTAAATGCAGAAAAAAACCACGCCAAAAGTTATTTAAAATCACCTTTTTTTCTTCTTTTTGTATGTGCCTCTAATTCAATGGAAATGTATTGCAGGGAAACCTGAACAAAAGAACTCTCTCTAGGATGCAACATTATGTATAAATTTTATGCAGAACAGAGGATTTACTACTACTTCTTTATTATGTGAGATTATAAACACCTGCCTTTAATATAATCACTGAAAATATTATGGAAGTTGTAAGGGCATTACAGTAAAGTCGGTATTTAAAAATGAGAGGGAAGAGTGATGCAAGAAAAGGAATACAATTATGGCTGGAGGAGGGAAGGAGATGAATAGAGGCAGACGTTTGTTTCAGTTCTTATCAAGAACTTCTCTGATAAAATGAGCCTTTACCCAGGTCGTTAAAATACTAGGATGGGTACTAAATTAGCAATTGCGAAATGGTTGAATGTGCTGAATAGTATGAAGGGAGGGTGGAAGGTTTTCCTATTAACCTTATTTTCAGGTGTGACCTTTGCTGGTCTTTCAGCTTTGCCCCAGTGTCACTACATGATTGTATTTTGCTTATGGGCTTCAGTAGAAAATGGGGAAAGAGCTTTACACCCACTATGACTCCTTCATGGCATTGGAAACCTGCTAAAGGATATGCAGCTGCTTTTCTGCGCCCATTGAGGAACTGCAGCTGCACAAGCTTATTAGAATAGATATGCGCTGCACTAGGGAACTGAGCCTTCTGTGTATTAAAATGCTGTTTTCTGTCATATTTTGTGTTGTTAGAAGAGATATAAATAGCAGCTTTGTAAATTAAAGTACAAAAAAAATTCAAAGAGCAAAACTAACATGTCTAGTAGAATATGTGAGTTAATTATAAGCTCTCTGCATTATACCAGCAATCATTTTTATTTTAAAGGGAAGAAAAACCACAATAAGGTGTGATGAAGATCATTGTGCTATTTAGCTAAATAATCAGGCAAAATCTTTTTTTTTGGAGGAAACAAGTCATGAGATGAAAGTAATGGAGACTTCCCCTTACTTTAGGAATTAACCCCTACACACGTGATATTTTTTTTTTTTTTTTTTTGTAAAATTGATTATTTTAGTTACAGCTGTTTGAATTTCACAGGACCTATATTTGCTGCTGGTTGAGATGTTTTTGTAGTTGGAAGGGTTTAAAAAAGTTACTATTTGCATGTTTATTTGGAAGTATGTGACCAGAAAAGTATAAATTGAACTCAAAAAGCCCACAGTCCGTTAAAAAAAATCAATTTTCAACACCTGTTAATTGTTTCTTCTGTATCAAATTTGCCCAGCTTAGAAGTCCAAAAAGGTTTTCTCTAAACTGTATGCACTGAAAAGGAGATAAAATCTATTGTCTGAAGAGCAAGGCTCTGCTCTTTTTACTTTGCAAGCTGTCACCAGAACCAGAGATTACAGAATTGGAATTCAGCTGACAGGTTTGCTAATGGTGCATAACATGAAATAAAGGAAAAGGAGGCTCTCTGTAGTAGTAACACACTGACTTTACAGAGCAGTCAGCTAGAGGTATTCTGGAAAGTTTTGACAGGTCTGGGGTTTTGAGGCAGACTCATTAAAAAAATTAGTCTTATTATTCAAAGATGGTTTAAAATTATCACAACCATTTGCACTTGGAAAACTGAAATGGAATCTAGAGTTTGATGATGCTTCAGATATATTAGTACCATAATTGCTGATGATTTAAAAAAAATAATTTTAGAAAATACCAAATGTGAAAGATAATTAGGAAGAAAACATTTTTTTGAACTCAAAAATGTCGAATTTTTTTCATTTATTACACATTTAATTAAAAATGTATAATAATTTGAAGGATTATGCGATATATATTATTGTAATCTTTAAATCATGGGGCGAACCAAGAAAAATTACTTTGAGCTCACTATTGAAAACAAAACCACATTTTTTATTTATTAAATTTTGAGGAAACATAGCTAGTAATTCAACTGTAAATCATCCATCAAGAATCTGTTCCTCACCTTACAGTAGCAAAAAAAATAAATTCCTGTTGAGCTGGTTGCGTTCTATTCAATTTAGAGATATAACATGTAATTTCTAGGTCCCCTTATATCCACTCATCTCGGATTTTTGCTCCCTCAGACAACAGAGCTTTGCACATCACCATAACCTCAAGCGATAGAGATTAGTTTGTTATATGCAGAGCACCCATACTTATGCCTGCATTTTAATGAAATTTGTGCCGATGCTGTGCTGCGTGCATGCAATGACTCCAACACAGCTGAGATGCACTGAACTGTGTTGTTAAACTGTGCTTTTTCCAGAAGGCTCCACCATAAATGCAGTCCAGAAGGGCTTTGGTATATCTGTTGCTGTTCATCTCGGGTCCATAAAGCCCAGACACACTGAGTCCTAGGGAAGGTGATTTCCACTCTTCAGATTGCTGGACTTTGTCATGTTGGCAGAAAGTGACACAAGATTGCAGAACACAACATGTTTCATCCTGTATCTCAACTTCTTCCTCAGCTGCATGAACTCTAGGCTTGTTGAGGAAGGTGGAGGGCAGAAAAAAAAAAGAAAAAAGAAACAGATGCTGAGGCTGAGGGTAGTAATAAAGTGTGCATTGTGCTGTCGTGACAAGTTGAGGGACAAACCATATAGAAGAGATGGGAATCCTTCCAGCCGGGAACTTCATCTATTCTTCAAGACTGAGTCTTGCGAGATGCCCTGACTCCAGTGAACAAATTGCTTAAACTCATTTCCCCACAGGAATACTTGCATGCTTAAAGTTAAGCAGTATTAAATAGATAATGCTGCATTAGATAATGTAGAAGTGAATGAAATTGCTTTCAAAGCCTAAACCAATCATGACACATTGTATTTCTGTGATTCTTGTAGCAAAACTTCTCTGCACCAGTGGATGTCACTGTGTGCACCCAGGCAGAGTAGCTTAATGGTGCTGCAGATGAATCCTTGCAGAGGATGCATGGGGAAAAAAGATCCGTTTGTGATTCAGATTGGTACTTGTTTGCCATGTGCTAAAAGATAGGAATACAGTGCTTTTGAGAGTCTAAAACTGCCCCCCCATACAACCCCCCAAACCCAAACAATCCCCCTCCTGTAATTTAGCTTGAATTTCTTTCAATGTGTTTTATCATCCAAAGTCGTGTATCTCCAGTTCTTTTCTATCCAGAACAAGCAAGATAAAAATAACAAATGTACAGCTAAAGCCAGTGATAAATATTGCCGTGTTCATAAAGTTTCTGGTTGTGTTGTTACAAGAAGGAGAGTTGATAAATTGGGAAATCCCTGAAGCAGCATTTAGTACCCAGCACAGAAATTTTATTTATGTAGATAAATAGCACTCCTTTAGTGCGGGAAATCTGTTAGAGAGAAATCTGTGTGGTTTCAGTATTTGTAATGTGAGCATTTCAGAAGCCTAAGTACCAGTTTATGCAAATAGGTCCCAAACTCATCAGTTTTACCTACCTTATTATTGATATCTATCTTCATTGAAGCCATGTACTGAGTGCACTTCATTAAGGCTGACAAGCCAAAGGCTGCTCCTTCTCCCTGGGAATTGCCATCTTCTTTACAATGCGAAAGCCATTAAATGAGCCTTTTACAGTAAGTCAACTCTCTCTGCTTCTCTCCCCCAATGGGGGGTATTTTTTTTTATTTTACTCCACAAATCCTGCTTAAAGAGACATGTTAAGATTCTTTACAATGAAAAATAGTGCATCTTTGTCCTTCCTCAGAGGAATGTATTTATTCCCCAGGGTCCTAACTACATGGTAAGATATTACCCGTGAGCTTGTAGTTAAACCCTGTGTGGGAAGTTGTACATACACATTTTTAATGTCCATTGCATAGAAATGTTTTTTTCTCTCCATTGGCTCTAAAAAGGTTTTATTTTTCCATACAACACATCACAATGCACCTGTTATATGGTGCTATTTAAAGGTAAAACAAAGCAAAGTTCTCTATATACGGTACTCTGGCTACAGCTGTTGGATGAGGGAGATTTTGCTCACAGGTTTGGTGTTTGTACAAGCTTTGCTAGAGCCTTTTTGTATAGGTTTCTTGCTAGATCACTTAATGTATGGTCACATGTGAGAGAAGGACTTTCTTTTAAAGGACAGTTCAGTATTTTGGCTGCACAGAAAAGGGTTTCCTTTGAGTCGATATTAAAATTTAAATCCTGATGTAGATGGGTAATACATACCCATTTTTGCACTGTACGAGCCAGGCCGCTCCCTGCCTTGAAAAATCCTCTCTTCTTCTTGCTTTGTCATGTGGGTACTTCTGTACACTGCTCTAAATATATGACCGTTTCTGTGGCTGTGTAATGACACATCAGCAGCTGGAGTTGGAATAAGGTGTTTTAGCTTGATTTTTTAACAACAGTTCTTATAAATACGTGCCAAAATATTCAACAACTGCTTTCTTCCTGACTCTCTGCTTAAGCCCTAGATGCAAGCTCTTGCTGTTACTTCTCAGGCTGACCAGATTAGAGACACTGTAAAGCACTGCAAAGAGTGAATTTGTGCTTTTGAAGTAGATCTGAAACTTTGTCTTAATCTGTGAGGTGCTTTTAAAAGAATACCACACCATTATTCAGTGTGGCTTTTTTCTAATGTGATTTATCACCTGCAGTCAGAGAGATCAGTTCAGATATCCTGATGTGCCGGGTGAGCACAGAGGCTGCAGTCCGTGCGCTAAGGGCTGAGGAGATGCTGATCCATTCTGCATGTCCTTCCTTCAGGCAGGAATAAGCAGTCCCAAGGGCTTAAACGCTTCTCAGATTGTAGTGAAGCAAAGGGAATTTAGGATTAGGTCCCTGTGATATCAGGGAGGAGAACAGAGCACAAGACTGAGGGTTCAGAGAAAAGCTTCTCTTGGGTAAGGTTTTATAGATGTAGTCTGTGTGCATATTTAAGGTAGGGTTTATTTCACCTATTTTCAGAATTTCAAAGCGTGGTTCAGCTAATTCTCTCACTCATGATACATGTGGGAGTTGTTTTTATCTACTGTAATGTCTCAGTTTTCTGCCGCTGTTTCCCCTCCACCTCTCAACAGCAGTTCTACAGGGTTGCGCTACCCGAAGATCTCTGTAATGGTCCAAGGGATGGATGCAGGCCCTGGGCACTAAGTGGGGCACTTAGTGCGGCTCCTCGTCTCTGTGGAACACTGTCTTGAGCAGGAGAAGACAGCTGCTCTTCACCAGGCTTTTTAATGGTAGATGTGCAGTTCGATGTCTTCAGTGCTTTTGCAGCTGTTCTTCATCCTTTGCAGGAAGGTGTCTGCAGGCTTAGGCACTGTTATCAGAGTAGGGCACATGTTCACCTTTTAAATTTTATTTTCCAAAACCCTAGGATTATGGGCTCTGTTTTATCTAAAATAAAATAAAAATAGACCTATGTCTGGTGTGCACACACATTACAGGCCAGTGAGCTGAGATTTGGGAAAACTGATGTTCAGGGATTTCACTGGTTTGTCCTGGATGCTGTGGGATGATGGAAGGTATTTACAGAGGAGGTGAGGTTTTTCCCCATTTATTTGTAGTTATCTTTTCCTGCCCCTACCACATGGATGTGTGCAACTCCCAGGATGGAGCTGAACTTGGCACCTTGGATTTAAATTTTTTTTTTTTTTCCCTAGTGGCTTCTTATTGTTCCTTTCTGCACAGTGACATAGAGGGGATGGCCATGAAGTTCTGAAAACCCATGAACTGTCTGCAGAAAGTTTTGAGTCAAATTTCGACTGTCTTTATTTATAATCATAATATAGAGTTGTCTGAATAAAGAGAACCTTTCTCTTTCACACTTGTGGGTGAATGTGAGCCCAAATGTTAAAAAAGCTTGCAGATTCATTGCAATACCTTTCATTGGCTCCCATGTTGTATTATGTTGATCTGAGCAGCTGAGTCTACAAGAAAACATGCAGAAAAGTAATTTTATGCCCTCAGTGGAACTAGTTCTTATAAATCAAGTCTAACACATAAGGTCTAGAAATTCAGATAGCCTACAAGTGACTGCCTGTTTGCTATTAAAATAGCAGGATTACAGAGGAATTGACTTAGTGGACATTTAATATTCATAGAATCATAGAATGGTTTGGGTTAGAAGGGATCTTTAAAGGCCATCTAGTCCAAAAACCCTGCAATGAGCAGGGACATATTCCACTAGACCAGGTTGCTCAGACCCCTGTCCAACCTGACCTTGAATGTTTCCAGGGATGGGGCATCCACAGCCTCTCTGGGCAACCTGTTCCAGTGTTTCACCACCCTCATCATAAAAAATTTATTCCTTACATCTAGTCTAAATCTACACTCTTTTAGTTTGAAACCATTACCCCTTGTGCTATCGCAACAGGCTCTACTAAAAGTTTGTCCCCATCTTTCTTATAAGGCCCCTTTAATTATTGAACAGCCACAATAAGGTCTCCCCAGAGCCTTCTCTTCTCCAGGCTGAACAACCCCAACTCTCTCAGCCTGTCCTCACAGGAGAGGCGTTCCATCCCTCTGATAATTTTTGTGGCCCTCCTCTGGACCCGCTCCAACATGTCCCTGTCCTTCCTGTGCTGAGGACCCCAGAGCTGAAGGCAGGACTGCAGGTGGGGTCTCACCAGAGCGGAGCAGAGGGGCAGAATCCCCTCCCTCGACCTGCTGGCCACGCTGCTTTTGATGCAGCCCAGGATACGGTTGGCTCTCTGGGCTGCGAGCGCACATTGCCACGTCATGGCCAGCTGGATCACCCACCAGTACCTCCAAGGGCTGCTCTCAATCCCTTCATCCCCCAGTCTGTATTGATACCGGAGGTTGCCCCGACCCATGTGCAGGACCTTGCACTTGGCCTTGTTGAACCTCATGAGGTTCACATGGGCCCGGTTCTGGAGCTTGTCCAGACCCCTCTGGATGGCATCCCGTCCATCAGGTATGTCAGCCATGCCACTCAGCTTGGTGTCATTTTCGAAGGAAATACAGTTGAATACAGAGTTCTTCCCTCCCTAATTGGACCTATTTTTGAAGTACCTGTTCAGGCCAGGAAGTTGTGTTTGGAAGGACTTACTGAGTTGGGTAATTCTCAGTTGGCTGATTTCACTGGTTAAAAGACTAATTCATAATACTGTTCAAAATACATATAAACTATGAAGTTACACATGTACTCATGTGTACTGCTTAAATTGTAAATACTTGTTAAAGATATAAATACTTTTCATAGGTTTCACTTATAAAAATAAAATAAAACGTCACAGGTTAAGCACCCAATAAGTAACTAAAACTGGTAATTCTTAGCAGAGTTAAAGTCAATATTTCTGAAGGAATGACATCAGCCAGGACTTCATTCAGGCACTGTTGTGATGAGAAGTACAACCTCTGCTGTCTCCAAAATAATTTCAAACAAATACATTTCTCATTCTTTACAAAAGTTCACCTGTTTTGACGCATGCAGTTAAAAGAAGAGTTGAAAGTCCTGCAGCCCTAGCATCCCCTCTTAGAGGGCTTCCAGATCTAAGATCTCACTGAGTGCAATAAGACCTGGTGATAGAGGCAGGGACACAGATAATTGGGGATTTGACCCACCAATTTAGTCACATACCCAGTTGGGACTGTGGACAGAATTTGACTGGAGCACCAGTAATTTTTCATCTTGCATTGAGAGGGAATTTTTTTAGAGCTAATGTTCACAGGTTATTTTCCATCAAATCTATTTAGAAAGAGTAGAATAATTGAAAATTGTAATGCTTATTTAGTAGTTGTTCCTGTTAGCCTCCCCAGCAGTCACGTCTTTCATTCTTGAGTTGTCTCTACTTGCCTACTGTACTGGGTTTGGCTGGGATAGAGTTAACTGTACTCGTAGCAGCCTGTACAGTGCGATGTTTTGCATTTGTGGCTAGAAAAGCATTGATAACACAACAATGTTTTGAGTATTGCTGAGTAATGTGCACACAGAATCAAGGCTTTCTCTCCAACCTGTGCCCCCGATAGACGTGCAGGCTGGGGGTGGGCAAGAGCTTGGGAGGGGACACAACCAGGACAGCTGACCCCAACTGGTCAAAGGTATGTTCCATACCATATGATGTGCTCAGCAATAAAACTCAGGGAAAGGAGGATGAGGGGGACGTTTGTGGTTATGGCATTTGGCTTCCCAAGTAACCATGATGCATACCGAGGCTCTGCTTCCCAGGAAGTGGCTGGACATTGCCTGCCGATGGGAAGTAGTCAATGAATTCCTCTTTTTGCTTTGCTTCTGCGCACAGCTTTTGTTTTTCTTATTTTCACTGCCTTCATCCCAGCCCATGAGCTTGTCCATCTTATTTTCTCCCCCTGTCCTGTTGAGAAGAGGGAGTGAGAGAGAGACTGGGTGGGGGTCTGGCAGCCAAGATGCAATTATTGCCTTAATGAATCAAGTATTACAATATCACCATAGAGCAGGAAGTTTATTTTATTGATATTGCTGTGACAAACCACAGAGATGGAAGAACATGATGGTGTTTGAAATGGAGTTAGTTGTGAGCCATCACAGTTTCAGTTAGTTAGGTTTTAGGTAAATGGTTTATTTGTCCTCTCAGCTCATTCTGTGTTGGCAAATATGGGATGTAGCTTTTGTTCTTTCCTGCAGTGTCAAAGACCTTTTTAGGCATGTTTCCTGTGCAAGAAAAATAGAAGATAGCAGCTTAAATTTCTTCCAAGTCATTAGGGAAATCAGATTTTAGACATGCATCAATGGTTAAATTGGGTGTGGAATTATCCTGATGTGATAAATCACTGTATCTAAAGGTCTTTCTTATTTTTTTTTTTTTTTTTTTTTTTTTTTTGTAATGAGATGGCAAGTGTTTAATTAGGGTATGGTTTGTTCATTGCATAGATTAAAATTGCCTAACTGCTACTTTGTGCACTTATATATTTAATTTCTATAGAGTAATCCTTGAGTTTATGAAGAAGCTGTCCGATTTCTTATAGGTTTTCTGTTGAGGTAGTCATCTTTCTGTGCAGATGACAGAAATTGATACTCATTTTATAGACTGTTTGAATCAGGATAATAGCATCCTTGGAGCAAAACACTATTCATATCCTCAAAGTGATGTGACATTCCAGAAAGCATGGTTTCCTTATGTTGCATCGTTATGATCAACACACTTAGGGCAGGATGACAAACTGGGTTATCTCTATCTGGATCTGAGATGAAATTTTTACCCGTAAGGACCAGCACCATTGTTAGCTAGGAAATATATTCTTTGGCTCAACTCCTGCTTGCATTAAAAAAAATGAGGAGTCATATTTTGTTGTTTTGGAAACAATGCTACATATGGGATAAATTTTGCAGTCTTTCATCAAACAGTTCTTCTTGAGAAGTCAGTGACACAAGTCATATTTTTAAGTGCTGTCCAGCTTTCCTGTAGGATTAGTGAGATCCATTAATGAATAGGTAAATCAGACATGATTATAAGTCTTTTTAATTGTTTAATAATTTTACAAAATTTTGGAGTTGTCTAGGAATAACAACTGCAAATGAGCAATACAATACAATGTATCTTTATTTTGACTCTTTTCTATGAACTGTATTTAAAATATTTTTATTATTACATCATTAGAGTCACAATTTGGAAGTGAGAATGAAAGAAAAACAGACCTATAAGTTAGGAAGCTAATATGAGGGGAAAAGAAGATTATTTTTAATTTTCACCTAAAAACAGATGGAAGGTAAAAATCCTCTGGCAAAAGAAGACATAGCTTCTAGTGTGTGATATATAATAGTCTATATTAATGAATACTCACAACTGAAACTTTTCTTACTGCCTTGCTGAAAATAATGTTTTCTGTTTGCTGCTTTGCCATAGCTGGTAAATAATATTGTATCTGACTAAAACTTCACACACTCATATTCTCTTTAGAATGTTTTCTTGCCCCCACCAGGATGCATGATATAACTACCGGAGAAATAATATGGAATGTTGACATTTAATATTTCAACTCCACTGATGGAAAGACAAAGGCCTTGTATTAATGTCAATATCAAAACCTATGCAATTACCCCATTTGGAGCAACATTTTTGTGGCTTTGATAAATTAGTGATAATATTTTCTTTCTTAATGTATTTAACTTGCTGTTAACGATAGTACTTAATTTACTGCTACTGATATCCACAAGAGTGGAAGCTGGTGCTTTTCACATCTTCACAACTGTCACAACCCAGACTGCACAGCTCAGGGAGTCCTGTTTAATTCGAAATTCTCTCAGACTAAATTAAGGTGAAACTACACCAAATGATCAGTTAAAGATTTTATTCATGACAAAAGCAAACTGAACTGGGGAGGTGTGGTAGTAGGTGGCAGGGTTTCTCACAACCGGAACTGGCATAGGACTACTTCTGTAAACCCTGTAACCATATACATCAGTTCAGGGAACAAGGAGATCCCTCCCGTTGAGTCACGAGGTTCGGAGCAGACCCCCTTGCTTTCCAGACCCCTCCTTAGAGAAGGGCCCAGCAGCGGCTGGATCTACTCTTCGTCTCAGACTTGGTCAACGGTTTATATCTTGAAACGGATGAGGTGTAGGGACTGTGGAAAAGGATAGAGAGAAGACAGAGAGAGAAAAAGGAAGAGGGAAAGATTTCACCAGTCCTGGGTCCAGTGTTGGTTCAGTCAGCCGAGGGGTCCGGTCCCGGTGGGCTTGTGCGCCCGGGGCTTCAGTTAGTGTCCTTTTATCATCCTTGCCCCTCCTTTGGGCGGGCACCCCAACTCGTCAGGTTAATGAGCAGTTTGTGAGCCTTTGGGCTTGGGGTCCTTTGTGGAGTAACTTCTCCTTCCCTGCAGACACGGCCATTGTTTGATCTTTGTATCAGAAGAGCTTATCGGAACAGGGACCTGCGCACCCTCCAGCACGGCCTCCCCCTCCTGTTGCTGATGTCTGAGCTGATGGGCTTTTCACCTTGGTTCCTTGCTGTGCAGGGTTTGTCTTTAAGCAGAACTTGCCCCACCACAATGTTTGAGACATTAACTCTTTCAGTCTCTTACAACAACACAATTCACCATATATGATCGAAATCAAGTTTTCTTTCACTGTCTACAAAAGTACTTCTGCTTTGTGTTATCATGTTATTATTATATATTTAGTTATATTTTTGGCAACTTTGCTCATCATTTTGTCCTTGGTGTCTCTTTTTATGATTGAGAAATGGAGTTTTGGGTTTGGGGCTGTAGCATTTTCCTTTTTGCAGTTCAAAGGCAGGTTTTTTTTAAACAGTTTGCCATCAAGTTTCCAAACTTGGAGTTACATTGTGGGCAAAACTGCCCTTGAGAAAATAATTTGGCTCACTTTGGCCCAGGGCACTGGATTGGTGTATGAAACACGCATTTTGCAGGTTTATCTGTGAATAATAGATTTTTGGAATCTGATCTGTTTTTTTTTTTATTATATGAATGGGCCCCTGTTAGGATCCCTATTCAGGAAAGATCTCAAATATGAACATGAATATATTAACCAATTTTAGCACTTTCTTGAATTGGAACACAGGTGAGTAACTCTTTAGGTCCTATTTAGATAACCGAGAAACGTGCAGAAACTTTCTTGGTGGTTAGTATTCAGTTAAATTGCTGTCTGAAAGACTGTTATCTGTCTTTGAAATTAGAATATTAGACATAAGCCCTGTCATTGCCATAAAGTGAAAGATCCAGTCTAGTCTCTAGATTCATATTTGATCCTGCATCTGGGAAAGGCATGGCACTAACTGTACTATTGCTCCTATGCACACTAAACAATTTCCTCAAATTGTATTATCACCTAATATCTTGCACCAGAGAATGTGATTATACCCTCTTGAAAATGCTTTAGACCTTATCAAAGAGTATGTCTAATCCACTAGCTTTGGAAGTAAATATTAGAAGCTGTATTCACTGAATGTAGTTCAATCCAAATAATTCGAATGCAAAGAGGCTGGAAGCCTGAAAGAAGAACGGTTAAATATAATTAGGTTTCATTGCAGATTTCTGTTCCAGTACCTGTTCAGAGCTTGTCCATCATGCCCTGTCACAGACTAGCCAATATTTAATGAGTTCGTTCAGTCCTTTACCTTCTCTTCCATGATGTCTGAAACAGCTTCCATTTATCTCACTAAATTGAAGTCTGACACAAAAGCTCCTTCACTTAAATATTACAGAAAGAAATCACTCACCTCATTGATCGAGTGTCCCTGCACAGTCTGTAAGTCTACTTCTACTTAAAGAAATAAGGATTAAGGTATTGCACTTCTGAGAAACAGGCATCTATTTTAGGGAGAAAATTCCCTAAAGTGATGATGACTCTAGGACACATTCAGAATTTCATTCCTTTTTCACTATCAGGTATCATAGATACTTTCTTTTTAAGCAAGCTTGGGAAAACTGAAGATGGAAACTTTAACACAATTGTAGGGTTTTGGCTAAACAAAGGACAGAAAACTCCTTTAAAGCACTTTTTTGCCTCCCCCCCCCCCCCCCCCCCCGAACTTGTTACAGTTGAGTTTGAAACACTCTGCAGAGTCACAACGCTGTGAGAGAGCACAACAGATCAAAGACTGAAGAGCTCTGAGATAAGGTTAGTTTTGCTCAAGTCTTTTGTAAAACCTCTGGGTCACAGTGGGCAGTCTCAGTAACTAAAATCAGTGCTTGTGTAATCATTCTGGAGCTACCACTGTACTATCAGTTACATCACACTGATATTTCTATTTATGAATCCCTACAAAAGCAGAAAAAAACCAGGAAGGCATAACAACTTTCAGGAACAAGGTGAGAAAAAAGTAACTCATTGCTTAACCCAGAAAGTTACCATAACTTTCTGGTTTTATTTCTCCTCTTCATTTGATTCATCCTTTCCCAAGAACTAATTTCTGTCTTTGCCCTTTCTTAGTATGTTTCCCTCCCTTCTTTTTCACAGAACTTCTCAGTTCTTTCACTCCTGTATATATCCTGTAATACCTGAATGTGTCTGGGCTGAGGAAAGCAACATCCTGCAGCCTTATCTTTCAATAGCAAAACTTAGTGCAGTGAAGGCTTTCACTTGCTGAGAGAGAAACTGAATATAAGGCAAAGAGCTGAACATTCAGCATAAGGAAATCTAATTTTCTTAGGTAAGAAGGAGGATACACTTGAATTAAATTCCAAACAACAAATGTAAAAATATTTGGAAGAAATATATAAATTAATAAGGGTGGCAAGGCATTTTTGTGTAGGAGTTTAAAAATGGTCTTTTAAATTATTTTGATAACATCTTTATTAATTAAAAAATTAAAAAAAAAAGTCTTTTCAAATTAACATTGTTCTTTGATATTCTGTACTGTACTGTATCTTTTGCGAATTTCTGTGACTGCTAGCACTATGGTGCTGGCCAGTCCTGAGGATAGGGAAATCAGTTATCTGTACCATCCCTCAGCCACACTAATTTTGCTAACTGTTCATTTTCACTTTGGTATTGCTTTTTCCCCTGTATATTTCTCAGGGAGTGTTTAAAGATAAAGCTCTTTGGGAACAGAAAAAACCTCAAATACTACACAAGAAAGACAGGATCTGCCTATGCCTACTTGGCAATTACAGAGGACACTTCAGAAATTAAACAAAATTATTAGCCAGAGTAGCATCAGGTGAGGATAAGCAGCAAGAGGGTTAGAAAGGAAAAGTATAAAAGTGAAGAGTGACGGTATCAGAGGGGAATTGATATAAAAAAGAATTAATGACTTTGACAGGGAAGAGTCATAAGACCTGTGAGGAATATATGTAAGAATATATCTCTGTTATAGATACACTTGATGTGATGCTCAGGGTTGGTAGATATAGACTATGGATATGGAACTAAAGGAAGCCTCTCAGCACAGTGAGAATTCCATTGGTAGACCTCATCATCTGGGTAGATGAAACTTTTAACTCCCTAGCTAACATTGGTGCTCATGGAAACTATCTGAGGTGACAAAACTTAGATTCCACTAAAGGATTATTTTTTTTTAAAAGGGCAAAAGCCTTAATTACATATACTATTGCAAAACTGCTGGCCTATCTCATTCTTTGCTTCTCTCAAGAGCAATGTCCCAGTCATCTGACACATACGAAAATAAATTAACATATTGTTCTATGTTCCCTCATTACATTAAAGAAGTTCTGTGCATCTGTGCTTAAAATTAAACCAACCCATGAACAATCACTTTATTAGAGATATAAAAAATAAGTGATAAGATTTATGGTAATCTGAGGACTGAGGTACAAAGTGTTCACTTATCCTGGTCCCTCAAGTACTATATAAATAAATGTAAGGTCTTAGGTTTCAATGATCAAGAATCCAGATAGTGGTTTTGATGGTAATTCAATGAATTATGTATTATTTGGTTGTAGAGAAATCATTGATAGGAAGACAGAAATTTAAGAAAAATGGTGTTTAAAATCTCTGCAAAGAATTGCTAAAACTTATATGTAAATTAGACTTCTAAGAAAACTGCACTAGATTAGTTTGTCATTAAAAATGTGGTTTTCTTCAATAGCAGCTTCTTCATCTGTGTTCTGTCTTTCAGTACTATGAATGTGTACAAAAAAGTAGACTTTACCTAAAAATGCTAAGAATTTAATCCACTGTCTGTGAAGGAATTTCTAAAGGTGGGGGTCTCCATCTAAGCAAGGAAAGCAGTGCTTCCCCCAAAATCTCCTTTGTCTAACTCAGCCAAACTTCATATGATGTGTAAAGACAGACTAGGTAGCTTTGCACTCATTAGCAAAGATAAAACTACTACTACCTCCTAAAGGCTCTTAAGATTGTAGAATATCAAGGAATCTTGTACAATTAATTATTGTGCTGCTTCTAACCAGTAAAGAAGAGAGGAAATGTTCTTTTCTGCTGTTGTACAGGCATATTAAGTGCAAAGGTGCTTTATAGATGGTGTGGAACAACAGCCTAGATAGGCAGTGTGATGATGGAAGGTTAAAGGGAGGAAGGTGAGGAATGATAAGCACAGTTGTAAAAAGGGAAAAGACATAGCAGAACACATGTAGCTGAACACTAACTCATGCTCAGAAGTGGGTTGAAGTCCGCAAAGGTAGGAAGGAGCAAATGAGGCTTTAGAAAGAATGGGATAGAAAATTTGATATTAAATAAAACGGTAAGTGAACAAAAAAAGAGCATGGAGGATCACAAACCAGATGATTATTTTTCCAGAAGAACAGAGCCAGACATGCAAAGGGATTTAAACTTCTCTCTCCCTTTAGAGGTATGTAAATCCATTCTTTGTTTTCACAGGCTTTCTTAAAGAGTTCTTTAGGTGAGAGACACCTTGTCTTTCATTTAGCAGTCCCAAAGCTTTCCAAATACAAAGGCCTTGAAAATCTATTAGAAAACTATTATCCTCTGTATTTAACCCAAGAAGGCTCATCTTAGAAGTGTTTTTTAAACTATGCACAGGCAATGATTAGAGGTAGCCAAGCTGGGCTTAAAAGGAAAACCTGAGAATAGTAGTTGCATTCTTGCTGTGGCAATACAGAACTCGGCACAGATTAGTTCAGAGAGGCTTTTCCTGGGATGGACTTTGGTCGAAGCTGCCAAGGACAGAAATTACCTGCAATTCTGCAGGCAAGGGTCTATCATCCCACAGATGGTGACAGAACCTGTTCAGGTAGGTTGAGCTGTAGCTCTCCTCACAAAACAGCCCAGGCAGTGCTTTTTTCCAGAGCACATCTAAATTACACTGAGCAGAATAATCTGCAGTAATGTTGGTTGCTACCAAACAAAGGAATAATGGCAAAGTTTTAATCATCTTTCCCTCATCGGTAGCAGTGCTGATCACTCCCTTCTGCAGAGCTATTGTCTTTTTGATATCTAGTACTCTGCTGAATTTCATTGATACTTTTCAGCAGTATAAACCTTGCTGCAGTCTTTTTCTCCTCATAAATAAATAGGATACTTTTATGAGAGCTGTGTCAGGTTCATGCAATAGTTTCCTCTAAACTGCTCATCCAGGCTTCTTTCTATGGGGAAGATAAGGGGAAGGCTGGATGAAACCATGAGCTAGGATGTCCCGCAGCATAGCTATAGCCAGAGGACAAGGAAATGGGTATGCCAAGGCTGTGCTTTACATAGAGGAGGAAAAGAGCTATTGTAGGAGTGTTTTGCAAATGTCTCACAGATAAACAGGTGCAGAAGACCTGGTTTTAAAAATTAGTGAGATGCTCAGTGAAGAAATATTCAACATGTTAACATGATGTTAGAAAAAATTTTCACTGCATTTTTTACTATTGGTATTCTTCAGTCTAAACATATTTATTGAATGAAAAAGAAAACCCCTGCATTTCTGGGTTTTAGTCATATAATTATGGTATTTTTTGTGTAAATTGTGCATGGTTTGCTTTTCATGTTCTCTTACCATGAATCACTATCCCTAGCCTTACCCCTAGAGATTAAGGACAAATATCCTTTCTGTTATCTCCATATGGTTATTCCAGTACTAATCCATCTCCTTGTTTAGTTGTTTTTCATTATTCTTTTTAATTATTTCTTTCTTGCCTACAAGGTTCAGTGGGCCATTATAATAAAATATTAAGCCATTTTTAGTAAAGTGCTTTTTATGTGTTCTGTACAATGATGCTCCAAATATACTTGTTTACAATCCTATTAAATTATGTCTTGATGAGTTGAAAGGCCAGTGCATGTGTGCATGTATATAAGCTAACTTAATAAATATAGCACTCAGAAAATAGTATTCCTTACAGAGGTTCTACTTCCCAAATGCCAAAGAACCAAACCTCTCAACACCTTTCTAAAAGAGGTGCTAATTATTAACCATTTTTAATTGAGGGAGCAATAAAGAAAATAAAGATTTAGATGAATTGGTAATTCTATGGCAAAATTGAGAAAGAAGTGACTGATTCATGGACCTACCTCCCCTCAAGGGCACTCTTCCCCCCCCCCCCCCCCCCCTTATATTGCAGTTTGATGAAGGTATTATGTATTATTTTTCCTTAGGAAACTAGGCGACAGCTACACATTTTAGGAAGAGGAACAAGTAAACAAACTAACTAACAAAAAGATGGGAAAAATAATGTAACAGAAGTTGATTTGTGGGTAATGGAACGAGCAGAGTTTATTTCCCTAAGGTTTTCTGTCATGTCATCACTGCAATGCCTCTAGTTTCCACCCATCTCCACAATTGTCTCGCTTCCTTTGCACTTCCAATGGGAGAAGGAGAGCTTGGGCTGTAGCCAAGGTACATGGAAGCCACCTGCCACCATGCTGAAAGGATAATAGCTGAACTTTTATTACCTTTTCATCAGAGTGAGCACTCTTGAGATGCCAGAGCTGCTGATTTTCATGAAGCTTATAACCATTCACTATCATTTTTGCATTCAGCATTCTTCTGAATTTCATTGATACTGACCATGAGGTTAAAAATTTTATGTGGGAAGATAGGAATGAATGGATGAGGAGGAAGTATAGTTATAAAGCCTATTGTCAATAATAAGCCATGCTAAAAAGGAAATTATTTTTATATAAAGTAGATGAAATTTCCTCCATTTTTATAACTGAGATGAACAGATTTGTAACAGTAGTTTCAACATGCTCCCTCCTAGCCACATACTCAGAGAATCACAATCAAAGTATTTCCAAATGTGTATGATTTTTTTTACTATTATTTTATTTTTGCTGCAGGAGTATCTGAAGACTCTCAATCCCTCTTACAAAAGAACATCAGTATCTGGAAAATCATAGTAAGTAGTTAAACAGAAAGTAATGGATTCAAAGTACTGAATATCTACTTCTCACCTGCTACTCAGTGGGTGCTGGGTGGATAAACCTCTGATTTTACCTCTTCTTTGGGTCTGTGTGTTCTCCCCTGGCCTTCTTTCCACTACATTCCCAATTGCATATGCCAACTCTTCAGCCAAAAAAAAATTGTAACAGAAAACCATGCAGTACATCCTCTAGAGCCTTCATAATGCAGACATTGAGAACTAAAATCTTTTTGTATGTCCTCTCAGGGGCAAAAGAGTGTAAACAATCAATTTGTGAACAATTAATTTTCTGTAATTTTCAACATCTAGATGCATCTGGCTCAGGACTGTGTTGCTTATTTCAGGGACAAAATGATTATTTAGCTAACCCAGTTAAAGTCTGTTATATCACTCTGAACAAATGCTTCTGCAGTCTGGTATTTGAAACATCCATAAGGATAAATTAAATTAATTTGATTTTCCACTGGAAGAAACCAAGGTGCAAAAAAACCTGATTTCTGTTTTTGATGCATCGTTGATGCTACAGAAAGAGCTCCAGTTTTAGCTTGCTCTTTTTTCTCCACTGTTTTTCCTTCCCCTCTGGACAAATGACCTCTTTCAGCTTAAATTAAAAAAAACCAAACCAACCCTAAAAAACAACCATGCACCCTTTCCAATTCTTTCCTTTTCTCTCATTGCCACCTCTACCACAGATCTGCTATGATGTTTCATGTTAAGTGCAACTGAGTGGTGAATCGTGCTTGAAGCTGTATAGAGAGAAAAGAAAAACAGGTCACTGCTTATCTCAGAAAGTATACTTCAATCACAATTCAATCCTATTTTTACACAAATAGTCAAGATTCAAACTTTGACATCAAAAATAATGTAGTCCTACTGGTTTGGCTTATTGAATGAAAAGAATTTCAAACTAGTAATGCAAATTCGTGCTTGCGAGTTGACTAAGTCCACGCATGCACGGGAAAACTTATATGCATTTAAGTAAAGATTTTTCTGTGCTGGTGCAAATTATAAAGGTAATGCAGTACCTTCCCCAAGAAGCTTATCTCTCTGTCTAACTATAAAACTGATGATTTGAGCCCCAAGAGTTTCTAGCAGCAATGATAACACCACAGAAGGGGAAGGTGACAGCTCAGTTTCATGTAGTTCCCTTTGCTAAGAGCTGTCCCACTGCTGTGACTAATATACCTAAGAGAAGTGTGAGAGTTGTGCTGAGACACAAGGTTTTGCTCCCAAAGTAAGAGTTTGTTGTAGGTTAACCCCAGCCAGCAGCTTAGCCTCACACAGCCACTCACTCGCTCCCTCACAGTGGGATGGGGTAGAGAACTGGAAGTGTAAAAGGGACAAAACTCATGGGTTGAGATAAAGACAGTTTAACAGGTAAAGCAAAAGCTGCACACACGAGCAAAGCAAACCAAGGAATTAATTCAGCACTTCCCATGGGCAGGCAGGTGTTCAGCCATCTCTGGGAAAGCAGGGCTCCAGCACGTGTAACGGTGACTTAGGAAGACAAACGCCATCACTCTGAACGTCCCCCCCCTTCTTTCTTTCCCCAGCTTTATATGCTGATGATGACGTCATATGGTTGGGGATCTCCCTTGGGTCAGTCGGGGTCAGCTGTCCCGGCTGTGTCCCCTCCCAACTCCTTGTGTCCCCCAGCCTCCTCACTGGTGGGGTGGGGTGAGAAGTACAGAAGGCCTTGACTCTGTGCAAGCACGGCTCAGCAATAAATAAAAGACCCCTGTCTTATCAACATTGTTGATAGTCCAAAACATACCACCATATGAGCTATTATGAGGAAAATTAACTCTGTCCCAGGCAAAACTGGTACAGGTTTATTGACCAAAGGCAGAGCTAATGACAGAGGTTACTGCAATAATTTGGCTGAGGTTACTGGAATAAATTAAAAACCCATTTGTGTACAGTTCATTTTTCACTTTAGTAAATGTTGTTTTACATTTAACCAAACATAGACTTCAAGGATGAAGTTATGTAGCTCCAAGCAATGCATATGGTAGAAGAAATCTACTGACATAAAAGGGAGTGACCCCACTGAAGCGAAATAGAGACAGACTAATCCAGTGCCATCTGGTCCTGTGAAGTTAAAGAGGAGAAGTTATGACTGAGGAGAGTTATCACAGCGTTCAGTGGACTAGGAGGAAAATCTTGCAGGATGCAGGATAGTGGGAATTGTCTTTATTACTGACTGATAGCATGAAGAGTTTCAAGGGACAGTAGAATACTATTAATAGTTTTGCAGGTGTGACACTAGATTATAAAGCAGAAGTATTATCCCTTATTTTTTTCTTGCAAATGTTATCATTTGGCTGAACTAATAACAAGCTACATGTTTTGAGAAATGGGTGTAGGAAGATCTGTCAGAATGTGCTGTTCTCTAGCAGCAAACAGGAGAAAATGAATGTAATCTGCATTACAATACTTTTATCTTGCTGGAATGACCTTCTATCTTACCATTATAGCAAGGATGGCAGAAACTATTTGCACAGTATTTTCTTTTTCCTGTTCATCAAAGTGCTTCTGCATGGTTACTCTCACATGATAAATGGTGCCTATGTAAATAGACACTTTTAAAAGGATACTGTAAGATTATTACAAACAGAATAAAAAATAAAAAGGAAAACAACCTGTAAACTTATCAAGGCAAAAATTGTCAAAGTCTGATAATTTTAAATACCTTTAAATGCCTCAATATGAAATGTACTGAGAAGAGAGAATGCATGGATCTTTCTCACCTTCATATAACTGTATGTTTTCACTCAAATTTTCCTGTGCCACCTTGAGCATAGAAGACTTTTTGAAGAGTTTAATATTCTTTTTCATAAATGTAAGATATATTGATAGATGCTTTCTGCCATCCTCAGCTCTCACAGCATATTCATATGCTTAACTCTCAACTGGACCACTCTTTCTCCTCATCAAGGACTTTGAAATAACACCAAGCAATCAAAAGAGTTAACTACTCTTCTTTAAGACTGTGAACAAGTATCATTCCTAAGGTATGAATGGAACAGAACAGGAAAATGCTAGAAAAATATATTTGTTACCTATTATTAGTAAAAGGCTGTGGTATTTATGAAAATAGAGGAAGCTGCTAAGAGACTATATTTGGCTTTTTATTTCCTTTACCATGCAAAAGACTAATCTAATAAACCATTAAAAACATAATATGCACTGATCTGTCTTAAATAAACAAGATGTGTTCTGAAAGCATAAAAGTCTTTATTGTAGATAAAATCAAATTAAGTTCAAGGATTATAATGGAAGCTGTCTGTGCCTCAAGAAAAGATTAAGCTATAAAATAACTAAATTTAAAGGAAAGAAAAATGTTTGAAGGGCAGACAAGGTCACTGCAAACAAGGGCAACCAAAGTCAGAAAGATGAAAATAGACTAACAGCATGAGGAAATAACTAGTTTATTTGATTTGGTGTAAAAAAAATCAAGACAATAAAGAAAGGAACCAAACACCTGAAAAAAGAATGTGCCCAGAAAAGGTAATATACCATCAAAAATGGACCAGAATAGAGGATTTAGGGGGGATTATTATGAAAAGCCAGTATAATCTTCAGCAGAGAACTCAAATAAACTTCCCAGATATGTGACAAAAACCAGATGCCAGGGAGAAAAATACACAAAATGTAAGAAGATAAAATACTCAGAGGAACATCACAATGAATTGGATATTTAAGAACACTCTTTTTTTTATATATTCTTTTTATCAGAACATGAGAAATTAATTCCTCTATGCTGTACAATTTAAATGTCATGTTGCATTATGATGGGGTACTACAAGATATCCTTTAAGCATAAAATTATGTCTATATTAACCTTATAATGAGGGAGATAAGCACAAAACTCATGTTTTTTTAAAATAGTAAGATGATCAAAAAGGTACATTAGGACCAGATTAGGACAAAAAACATCTAGAAGAACTTAAAAAAAAGGTGTTTAATCAACTTCTCGATGTTTTCAAAGCAAGATCTCCAAAAACCTGATCCTAAACTAGTCCTAAAGCTTCATCAAAAGAAACCCTTATTTTTGTCCTGAAGCCTGTCTGTAGTAATGACAGGCCTTAAATTTGCCATTGGCAGTTGTTTAAATTGTTCCTTAACAGTGTTGTGGAAAGATGTTTCATCACGAATCATGGTCTGAAGCAGCTACGTGGACATTATTTGGAGAGTCAAAGCAGATGACAGCAAAGTGCTATCTAGCATTGCTGGTTATTACTATCTTTGACCATTGATTTAATGGTAGATAGAAATCAAGCAATTGAATGATGTCCACTCTATTTCTTCTTATGTGTGATATTCCACATGCTTCTATGATCCGCAGCCGTGGAGTATATCAGCAGTAAAGGAGATAGGGTATCGGAAGGACCCCAGGCTGCCAGGACTCTTGTGAAACTTTCTAGCCAGAAAAATACTAACAGCTGGAGATGTCTGAAAAAGTTTATAACAGAGATGTATATCTTATTGAAAGTCATAAAGAGCAACATGCTATTTGCCAATTCAATTCAATTTCTGTAACAGGAGCAAATAAAAGTTCCCATGTTTATCTTAGTAAGACCTTATAAGTAAAGAGCACCATTAAATTAATTGTTTAACCTTGCTACTAAATTGTAGTCGTTGATCTGAGGAGAAAATTAAGCCGAAGTCTGAAACACTTAGCTATTGTACAAAAGAAGGTTGTTGACCATGAGTGAGTGTGGTGGGTCTAATTTCCTGAATTCACTGTGTTGATTGTGTATTAGACATAGGTCCCAATACAGCTCCAAGGTCAGCACTCTGGATGCTTCATAAAGCAACTTGGACAGGAGTTAGCCACTCTCCCTGAAGCCTTTTTGGCCGTGACAGAAATCTAAATACCTATAAGGATCCTATGAAAAACTCAGGACTAAAATTTAGATGCTATGAAAACTTAGGCACTGTATGGGTTCAGAGGCCAGTGGAATAGGGGATTTTTGGTCTGCAATTTTTGGAATGTGCATCCCTGCATATGCTTAAAAATTGTTTTAGAAGCCAAAGAAAATTCTCTGGGACTTGCCCATAATTAGCTGGCTCCTGCACTGTTCGGATAATATTAGGTTTTGAACAGCGTAGGAATTCCCTCTATTCTGCAGGGTCTGTCTGTTGCACAAACTGTTTAGTCCATTCTGGGGGACTGTGCTTATTTACAATTAGGCATTTTTCTCTCCTGCAGTCTACTTTCTCATTTCACACCATTTAGGACTTTTCATTCACTTACACTGCACAATCCATGTACACCACAGAGGCAGAAAATTCAAGGCGAAGAAAAAAATTCTTTCATCTCAAGTGTATCAAATCTTACAGTCCAAAATGTTCCACTCAGCTATTACTTTTTGCTAAGGGAAGCAATACTGAATCTGTTCAGAAAATATCCACCAATGACATTTTAGTGTTCAGAGATGTTTCTGCTTTATGCTTTCTCCACAAACCATGGTGAATACAAGACATTTGGATGACTGTTGTGGAACTATAGCCTCAAGATAGAGAACTGGTAATTCCTGGAATAATTGCACCATCTCAGAAACAATAATTGCTGACATAGTAATATTAACTGAGAACTTACCAAAGCAATCTTACCTCTGTGCTGCATATCTGTAGCATACCTCCATGAATTGTTCTTTCAGTAGTATCCCTACAATACATATTAGCAAGATGGATGCTCTTAACTTGACAGGAAAATCTATTGTGGTTGTAAACTAAGAAACTTTGTTTGAAGTCAATGACCCTGTATTCATACAGACCAGATGGGATGCAATGCTATTATTTGAAGAAGTTGAATCCTTAAAGGCAGATAATAGAAGCCACGTATGTGTAACTCTGTAGATGAACTCTAGTTGAGAATACATTTTTTCCAAACAATTCCTACTTTTGCTTACCATGTTCCATGAGGAATGTCAGACATCCCCTGAATAAGTGCAATAAACAGATTGTTTTTTCACAAACTGATACAATTAATAAAAGCTCAGCATTTATGAAGTATGAAAGGAGACAGGTAGGTCAGATCACAGAATCACAGAATGGTTCAGGTTGGAAGGGACTTCTGGAGATGATCTTGTCCAACTGCCCTCCTCAAGCAGGGCCACCTAAAGCTGGTTGCCCAGGACCATGTCCAGATGGTTTTTGACTATCTCTAAGGAGGGAGACTCCACAACATCTCTGGGCAACCTGTTCCAATGTTCAGTCACCCTCACAGTAAAAAAGTGTTTCCTGATGTTCAGCTGGAGCCTCCTGTGTTTCAGTTTGTGCCCATTGCCTCTGGTCCTGTCACTGGGCACCACTGAAAAGAGCCTCTGGCTCCGTTTTCTTTACTCCCCCTGCAGCAGGTACTTATACACATGGGTCAGATCCCCCTGAGCCATCTTCGGGAAGCTGAATAGTCCCAGGTCTCTCAGCCTTTCCTCATGAGTGGTGTTCCATTCCTTGTATTACCTTAGTGTTTGAACTCTTTCCAGTATGCCCTTATGTCTCTTGTACTGGGAGACCAGAACTGGATGCAGTACTCCAAGTGTGGCCTCACCAGTACTGATTAGAGAGGGAGGATCACCTCCATCAGACTGCTGACAATCCTTTGCCTAATGCAGCCTGGCATGCCACTAGCCCCTTTTGCCACAAGGGCACATTACTGACTTATGTTCACCTTGTTGTCCACCAGGGCTCCCAGGTCCCTTTCCGCCAAGCTGCTTTCCAGAAGGGTGGCACCTAACATGAACTGGTACATGGGGTTATTCCTTCACAGGTGCAAGACTTTGCACTTCCCTTTGTTGAATTTCGTGAGGTTCCTGTCAGACCATTTCTCCAGCCTGTTGAGTTCCCTTTGGATGGCAGCATGACGTTCTGGCATATCCCTGCAGTTTGATGTCGTTTGCAAACTTGTTGAGGGTACACTCTGCCCTATCATCCAGCTCATTAACGGAGATGTTGAACAAGACTGGGCCCAGTAGTGACCTCTGGGGTACACTGCTAGTTGCTGGCCTCCAACTAGACTTCGTGCCACTGATCACCACCCTCTGGGCCTGTACGTTCAGCCAGTTTTTGCTCCACCTCACTGTCTGCTCACCCAGCTCATAGTTCATCAACTTCTCTGTGAGGATATTATGGGAGACAGTGTTGAAGGCCTAACTGATATCAAGGCAGACAATATCCTCAGTCATTTAATTGTAGAAGTTTATCAAGTTGGTGAAGCATGACTTCTTCTTGGTGAACCCATGCTGACTACTCCTGATGACTTTCTTGCTGTTCATGTGCCTGAAAATGGTTTTCAGGATTAGGTATTCCATCACCATTCCAGGGGTCAAGGGAGGCTGAACAGCCTGTAGTTCCCTGGGTCCTCTTCCCCTTTTTGAAGATAGGAGTGACATTCACATTCCTCTGGTCCTCAGGTACCTCTCCCAGTCACCGTTGTCATTCAAAGATAATTGAGAGTGGTCTCACAGTGACATCAGCCAGCTCCCTCAGCACTTATGGATGCACCCCATCAGGGCCCATGGACTTGCATACGTCCAGTTTACTTAAGTACTCCCTGACCTGATTGTCTTCTATCAAGGGTAAGTCTTCCTTGCTCCAGCCTTTCCCGCTGGTCTGTGGGGCCTGGTATTCATGAAAGCTAGTGCTGCTAGTAAAGAATGAGGCAAGCAAGGCATTCAGTACCTCAGCTCCATGTCCTGTGTAACCAGGTGCCCTGCCCCATTCAGCTGTGGGCTCACATTTGCCCTAGTCTTCCTTTAGTCAATCAGCTGTGTACTTGCAGAAGCCCTTCTTGTTGCCTTTGACATCCCTTCCCAGATTCAACTCCAGGTGTGGGCCTTTGCTTTCCTAAGCATGCACGCTCAGACAGTATTTTTATATAACATTAAGGTTACCTGTCCCTGCTTCCACCCTCTCTATGCTTCATTTTTTGTGTTTTGCCAGGAACTCCTTGTTCATCCATGCAGGTATTTTGCCATTTTTGCTTGATTTCCTGCTCATTGGGATGTACGTTCTTGAGCTTGGAGGAGGTGATCCTTGAATATCAACCAGCTTTCTCAGGCCTCTCTTCCCTCCAGGGCCTTATCCCACAGGACTCTTTCAAGCAGATGTCTGAAGAGGCCAAAGTCTGCTCTCCTGAAGTTGAACACTTTGATCTTGCTTTTTTCACTGTTCTGTCCTCTCAAGATCCTGATGCCAATAGCCAGTTAACATCTACAGTGTTGAGCAATCCAAGTAAGATTGTTCTTCATGGAAAAAAATTATGTTATAATACTAATAGTTTTGCAAACTGTGACATATCACAAGTTCTAAGATTGAATGTTATCTTTTACAAACATAGAAAAACTCTTTTTAACAATCCTCTACAAAAAAACCCAAACCAAATTCAGTGAAAATACATCTACAGTTATAATAGGAGTATTAGATATTCAATGACTTACAGTCACCCTGCCTTTGACACTTTTCTATCAGAAGGCGTGCTAGTAACAGAGGGTTACCTAGAAGGTTGCTTATAACATCATGTAGAAATCACCATATCCTGTCTGACTTAAATGATATGGATATGACTTAATTTTTTTATGGAACAGTCTTTATATATTTCACAAATTTCTTCAGGGTTGTATTCATAATATCTAAAAAAAAAATTAGGGCTTGTGTTTTTCTTGAGACATTTCTGAGTTAAACTATTCCTCTTCAAATTCTTTCCAAAACTTGTTCTTATCTAGAATCCGCTTTTACTTTTGTCCTGTGATGTCATGTTTGCATCAATGTCTGTTTATGGCCAGTTTCCCCACTAAAAGAGATGCTGCCTGGTCTTTCAATTTAAATTGATTTTATTCTGCCTTCCTCTCAATATGTTTGTATCCACATTCATATACTTTTCCATACCAATACAGAGGTAAATATAAATATATATCTATTTGTCTATATGCATATAGGTACATTTGCAGAGTGAAGAGTAATTAAGTCAGATCTAACTGTCAGATAGTTTCACATTCTGTGAAAAGTCAAGATCAAACACTGGATGTAAAGGAAACAAAATATTCACCTAACTTGTTCCAATTAACTAAATGCCGAAGGTCTACAATAAGATTTTAGGTCCTGGATAATTGACCTACAAAGTACTTTGCTTCCCTTAATCTCAGTCCAAGAGGTCAATCAAAACTTCATTCCAATTACATGGTATTTGTGAATATTGACAGCTTGCAAGCATTTTTGTTTTGAATAATTCATAGAGAAAGATATATCTGACTTTGTTTTCATATTGGTAATATATCTTCATGCCAGGGATTCCTGTGTAGACGTTGGAAGGAGAGGAAGATGATTAGACAACTTTTAGAATGATGCAGAGGGACGTGCCAGTGATAAACAGGTGTATTTTGGTAAATCAAAGAATCTCATGTTTCTTAAAGATAGTACATATTTATCTACATAGTTTGAATTCACAACAAAATCTTATTTCGGAATCAGGTAGAGAAAGTGGTTATTTACCTACAATAAAAAGTCAAAGTCTCCATGAATAAGGTATGTTTACATTAACACAAGGTAGGAAGATAAAACAATGAAACATGGATTTCAGGGATGTCAAACAGCATGCTTCTATTTTATGATATTTTTTTCATTTACCCTTTCTATGACTAATAGATGTGGGTTTTTTTGATTGTGTTTTTCAACATTGTTATCCATCGGTGATGTTATATCAGTTCTATTTTACAGTTACCATTTTGTAAAAGGAGAAAACCAGCAATTATCAGAAAGATGCTTCCAGCAGTGTGAGACACAATACAGCCAACATGTAAGTGGACTATGTGATCTAAGTACAAAGAGGAAGAGAAGATTATTATTCTTGTATTGGGCATTTTGTCAGAATTTGCATTAGGGTGTTGGAGATCAGAACTGTGATGTCCCAAATCAGGAATGTTGAAATAAGGATATTGACTGCAGCTGTGTCAACAAATATTAGAATATAGTACATATTATCTATATATTTATGCTTAGCTGTATTTATCTATTTCACCTTTTATTTCCTGCTTTTGTGTAGGGTCAGCAGTAGCTAGGCACTTAAAAATTGCACTGAGTAATTCCATTTAATAATAGATGTGGCACCACTTACTTTCTAATTCCAGTGAGTGTGCTCCTATTAATATTATTTTTTCACTTTTATGCTGACAATAGCATTAAATACATGGGTTCTGCAAAATAGAAGAATGTTATTACCATAATTCCAAGGTATTTTTGAACAGTTTTATCTGCAAAATTGTTCATTATTAGGATAATAAACGCATTGGCCACAAAGAAGAGACTTCCTGCTCAGTCCGATGATTGGGCTTGGACTGTAAATGGATGCAAGAATAGCAAAGACCGTAGGAATCTCTCGTTAAGAGTATTTTACTTGGATTTTGGCATAATGTCCATCCAGCTATGCAGAGTGGAAAGACTAACCACTACATTCTTTTTGAATGTAAGAGAGATGAGTCAGAATGGCCTTGATGGTGACCTAACTTATTGCTGATTAAGATCAATAGAAGATAACCTTTCCTCTCTTTCTCTGAGCCAAAAGAAATGGAAGAGTAATTGTGGCTTAAAGCCTCTAGGGGTACTCTGAGGCTTGTGCAATTCAGGAATGTGCAAAAGGCTTCAGATTCTCTGTGGTTCATCTGCACAATTTAGACAACGTTTGGAGGAATTTTTTTAGATGAAAAAGTTTCGCAACATTTTTCATTGTAATGATTTGTTCTTTTAAACTGTAATTCACAACCCAAGTTCTGCTCTCATTTCCCTTATGTTTTGTAATAGATGTAAAGAGACCAAAGAAGATATTAAAGATTTTGTACATAATGCAGTAGTGAAGACCTTTTTATAACAAATCATTAGAGCTTTAAAAGTGCAGGATAGATTTCGAAAGAGTAGGGCAGAAGAACACCTTTTCTGTTATATGCTTGGATTTGTCTACCTATTTCCAGATGAGGTGAGTTATCTTTTGGCAAACTTTATCCAAGGTCACATTGTTTTAAGGCCAAAGAAAACCTTTCTCTGCTCTTACTGGGCAAAATTTTTGCAGATTCATTGTATGTTTTACTTGTGTGATGATTTTAAGATTTGGATCTAACATGACTACATTTGGCAAGTGAAAAAGATTCAAGACTATGTTAGTTTTTCTAGATGCCCTTGCTTTGTTATCTGACTCTTCAATCTGTATCCTCAATATTTATTTTGAATATTGCATAGGAGTTTTTTCTAACCATAATTAAACATTTGCTCATATTTTAAAATATCACAGCTGGCTAAACAGCATATATATTAATCTACCCACATTTCAAGAACTTTTTTTTTAATGGCTGTAAAATGTTCTGCTTTTAGAATAGGTACAGATAATCTCTATCTTTATGCCAATTTATTTTTCTCTATCAAATTGCAAGTTAGAAAACAGAATATAGTCTATAAAAGTCTTTTTTTCTTTCTAACATTTTACTTCTATCCTATATTAGGTTTGAGCTAGAAGAAATCTGTATGTGAGCAAAGCTGATGAGCCTCAAGTAAAATGCATAATCTCTATATACCCGATGGACTAAGATACATAAAATGAGAACAAACATCAGTTATAACATTGTTTCCCACCAAACCTTAATAACGCTTGTCACTTTTAAGTGTCTTTTAGAAGATTTAGAGTTTCTTTCGAGCACTTCATCTAAGATCAAATTAAAGTCTCGGGCAATTATGATACACTCATTTACTCTGAAACAAACACTATCTGTTTTGTTCAGCAGAGCGGCCTAAAAGTGCACAGAGTTGGAAGCATCTCTCACAGTTACTACCTTGTAATATCAGATTCTCAACTTTTTTTTTTTTTTTAAATAGGTTGGATTTTTCTATAATAAAGTGGTGAAAGGAAGACAAGTTTTTTTCTTACCCCCTCATCCCATCCCTCTTGAATTTATTTATGTCTAATGATTATTTTTACATTTTTTGAGCAACTGTACAAGTCTATTAGTCATCAGCATAGTAATTATAGCTACATTTATAACATAAGAGTAAATCTCGGTTTAAGCAAACAGTTGCCACAGTTTCTAGAGATTCAAAGTTATTTACATTCCACACTATTAGTATGTAAAAGGCTAATTCACCCTCCATACACCTCATAGAGATGCTAAGATTACTCATTTTAAAAAGAGTAAGTACAATATAAGCCTCTGGCTAAATTTCCTCCTTGAACTTCACTGTACTTGGATGTTCCTTCAGAGGTACTGATACCAAAAAGCCAGTTGAAGAAACTCTCTAAGACTCATTTTGGAGTTTTAGTAAGCAGGCATTCTTTAATGCAGTGCTGGTTGCACAGGGGATAGTTCCACCTAGCGTGCATACCACATCTTTAGCACTATCAGGTTATATAGAATAACTAATTGCATATTAATCAAATTAGTATACATACACATAAAAATAATTGCAAGTGATTATCTTAGTACTGCCTACATCCGATCATGCGCAATGAAGGATCCATTTGAGATGAAGGGCTGCTTTTGCGACCACCGACCCATTTGAAGTTCTTGTTGGCTGTCCTTGAAGTCTTTATTCTTGTCCTTGTTCTTTGATCCTGAAGCTTAACGCAGCTCAATCACATGTGGTCAGTTTCAACATTGTTCTCATCTAGTGTACAGGAACATCTAGTCATAAGAGCAAAGAACTGCAAAACTTATGAGTAACTACCTCTACTAGTTAATTGCTTGGCTATACTTTTGTCTGTTGTTTCAATCATAGTGTTAGTATAAGATTTCTAATAATTATTTACCAAATCTCACTTTTACAGTCACCTAGCAGCAAACCAGTTTCCATGGCTGGTACAAAATATTAAAACCATCAAAATATTTAGACATACCATACAGAATGTATGGAAATATGCTATCAGTACCTTTCTCTTACCAGTCAGTCAGGAAACTGGCCTGGTTTTCCCGTTTATTCTGAGTACAGTTTAAAGTTTTTCCTGACAGAGTGATTCAGTACTACATTGCATACTTTTTTCAGGCTTCAGAGAGGGCATTGGGACCATTTAATGTACCATACTATTAATGTTCAGGCCCAAAACTAATTTTACAAAAATAGAGAGAGAATAAATGTGTGAGAATTAGCTTATTTTACCTTTACAAGAAAGAAGAGACGTTTCAAAGCTGGACTGACTTTGTTTTGAAAAATAAAGTTGGGTCTGCCAATGGGGAGATATACTTGTCATTTATTTTAGGTGGGCTCAGCTTTGGCCAGCAGCAGGTCCATTTTGGAGGCATCTGGGACTGGCTCTGTCTGATATTGGGGCAGCTTCTGGTGTCTTCTCATAGGAGCCACCCCTGCAGCCCCCCCATGACCAAAACCTTGACATGTAAACCATGTGTTGTCTAGATTAACATGCTGTAAAATAGACACAAAGAAAATGTCTAGGGAAATTATTAGCAAATATTTTGAGTTAGGTAACAAAAGGGAAGGATTTTTCTGGATTTCAGGGCCGAATTTATGTACCTGAAGTTCATCTAATTCACATTGTAGACATGAAGATGCACTTTAGCACTCTGAAAATGTTACCATCTAGATCTAAGACGTAATAGTTACTTGATCTTAACTTTATTTCTAAACACCACTAAGTTATATACAGATAAGTTTCCTTTGGTTTTGTGATTCAGAAAAAATACTCATCAAAAAGAGTACATAAATTCCACTCTTTCAAGAGTCTTTATATTTCTGATCTTTCTTAAAATAACTCCTTACAACTATTAAGTTCAGCCACACACTTCAGATATATATTGACCGCTTTGTCCAAAAAAAGATTCTTAGGACTTTCTGATTATCAAGAGTTTAAACTATCTGAGAATCACTGACTCCTTGTTTGTCTTCTATCAACCATGACAAAAGAATTCTACAAAGGAATGATTTCACCCTAACAGTAATACAGAGAAAATATCAATAGATGAGGTAAGCAACCTAGAACACTACAACAATTTAAGACTACTTACTACAGATCACACAGGCAATCCATCATTGAGATGACAGCAAGAGAATTTCACTGATGAAAGAATAAAATCTGATAGGTAAGAAAGAAGCCATTCAGAAGACATCAGAAGCAGCAGAATTTGAAGAGTTCACCTTAATACTTCTTAGTCTTATTATACAAGAAGTATATTACAAAAATAAAAAACCTTTGTGCAAACATAAACAGGTTCAGACAAAATAGGAAACACTCATTATTAAAGAACTTCTTGATAAGGCATAGCAATCAAACCACCTATAGTTCAGAGACTGGAGTAGGGAGGAAAGAAAACAACACAAAATACTCTCAAAGGCACAATGGAGACTCTATACAATATTAAAACAATAGCAACATTTTGTAAGTGGGCTTGTACAGTAACAGAGGAATAAACAAGGCTGCAAAAGTAAGAAGTTCAGAATTAGCAAGAAAAATCAGCCCATTCTCATGCATAGATGTCAGTCTTAAAATTTAGGAGAAATTGTGTCCAAATCCACATCCAAAATGCATCCCTTAGACTCATCTCTCATAGAAATTAATGTAGATTATAAGTTTGTAGAGGAAAATGTATTTAAATTCACAGCATAGAGGTACTGAGTGCTATCTGATTTATCTATGCTCAAATTGTGCCATTCTTCATGTTCTCTATATTTGGCTGAATGGTGTGCTTTAAATCACAACCCAAGCAAAAATAAATCCCAACCTTAGGAGAGTTTAAATTTTTTCAAAATATATTTTGTCACACTTAAACTACATTCATTGTCTCGCTTCAATTTTATAACACTAAACAAACTAAAACCAGTTTTATTGTAGGGAAATTATGGGTCAGCATAGAACTCCATAGTTGTTTTCTTGTCTTTTTGTCACCCTTGAGCTAAATATAATGAGTAGAAATACCAAAATGAGCCTGTGGCTGTCATTATGCATCCTACCTATCATAATACATATGTCAGTGCAATATAGTGTTTAAAATCATGTCAGTATTGGAAACTAATAGCAAAACTCTCTTTCCTTTCACTATGACTGAAATGTTGCCTACTAAGTGCAATTTAAATTCAAAACTTTTGTTCAAATATTTGCATTATCTCTAAAGTTAATTTCTCTTCAGTAGCACTATAGGCTTATTATATTAATAAACTTCTTGATTATCAGAAGAGTTTGAATTCTGATTAATATATTGCTCTATTTACTAACCTGTACAGAGCACTGCAGTAATATGGAAAGCTATTATAAAGACACAAATTGAAGAAACATCAAAAGACTTGAATATATGGAAAAAATCCTCCACAATAATTGGACTGCTGAGTAAAATTAAATAGTTTTCTCCTTTTGGAGAACCTTTTGGGTTCTGTAATATTCTCCATAGATTCTTATGTTGCTTTAGTTATTTTAACATTGATATGTGAGCTGTGTGACTTCAAAAAAAGATCTTTCATGTTCTTTGTTATTTCATCCTGTCATCAGAGGGAGAAAACATGTGCAGTGAAATATTGGTATGTGTCCAGTTTAAAATAAACAACACACACCTCCCTCCAACCTGTAGATCTTGCTACCTATTTACATTGAAGAATAAAAGAATTTAAAAGTTCCTGATATTTGCACTAGAAGATAGTAATGGTCTTCAATTTCTGGAAAAGACTATTTGTTCTCAGCCTTGCTCTAAAGAAAATATCTTCCTGGCAAGACAAACTGTTGCCTCTTTTTATACAAGAGGGAAGAATTTGGATTCTGCAAAATGCTTATTAACAATTAATCCACAAAATGTAATAGTTGGAAAAGAGATGCACTGCAATAGCAAAGTGCAATAGCTGTGCAATCTGTCAGTCCACATCACTGACATGAACAGATAAGTAAAAATAAAGCAATCAATAGAGTGTATATAGATGTTACACTACATACATATAAATACCATCACTGGCATAACTATGGTCTACTTTATCACTGACAGCCAGTTTTTGTACCTCTGCTCTAAAGCCCAGTAGTCAGTACTCTCCAGCACCTCAACGAGTATCATAGAACCATAGAATTGTTTAGGTTGGAAAAGACCTTTAAGATCATCAAGTCCAACCCTTAACCTAAAACTGCCAAGTCCACCACTAAACCATGTCCCTAAGCACCATATCTAGACGTCTTTTAAATACCTCCAGGGATGGTGACTCAACCACTTCCCTAGGAAGCCTGTTCCAATGCCTGACAACCCTTTCAGTGAAGAAATTTTTCCTAATATCCAATCTAAACCTCCCCTGGTGCCACTTGAGGCCATTTCCTCTTGTCATCACTTCTTACTTAGGAGAAGACATTGACACCCACCTCACTACAACCTCCTTTCAGGTAGCTGTAGAGAGCGATCAGGTCTCCCCTCAGCCTCCTTTTCTCCAGGCTAAACAACCCCAGTTCCCTCAGATGCTCCCATAAGACTTGTGCTCTAGACCCCTCACCAACTTGGTTGCCCTTCTCTGGATACACTCCAGCACCTCAATGTCTTCTTTCTTGTAGTGAGGGGCCCCAAACCAAACACAGTATTTGAGGTGCGATCTCACCCGTGTCGAGTACAGGGGGATGATCACTGCCTTAGTCCTGCTGGCCTGTCGTGGTTTAACCCCAGCCAGCAACTAAGCACCATGCAGCCACTCACTCACTCCCCCCCATCCAGTGGGATGGGGGAGAAAATCGGGAAAAGAAGTAAAACTCCTGGGTTGAGATAAGAATGGTTTAATAGAACAGAAAAGAAGAAACTAATAATGATAATGATAACACCAATAAAATGACAACAGTAGTAATAAAAGGATTGGAATGTACAAATGATGCGCAGGGCAATTGCTCACCACCCACCGACCGACACCCAGCCAGTCCCCGAGCGGCGATTCCCTGCCCCCACTTCCCAGTTCCTATACTGGATGGGACGTCCCATGGTATGGAATACACTGTTGGCCAGTTTGGGTCAGGTGCCCTGGCTGTGTCCTGTGCCAACTTCTTGTGCCCCTCCAGCTTTCTCGCTGGCTGGGTATGAGAAGCTGAAAAATCCTTGACTATAGTCTAAACAATACTGAGCACCAGCTGAAAACATCAGTGTTATCAACATTCTTCTTATACCTAACCCAAAAACAGAGCACTGTACCAGCTACTAGGAGGACATTTAACTCTATCCCAGCTGAAACCAGGACATGGCCACACTATTTCTGATGCCAGCCAGGATGCCGTTGGCCTCCTTGGACACCTGGACACACTGCAGGCTCATATCCAACTGGCTGTCAACCAACACCACCAAGTCTTTTTCCACCAGGCAGCTTTCCAGCCACTCTTCCCCAAACCTGTAGCGCTGCATGGGGTTGTTGTGACCCAAGTGCAGGACCCGGCACTTGGCCTTGTTGAGCCTCCTACAATTGGCCTCAGCCCATTGATTCAGCCTGTCCAGATCCCTCTGTAGAGCCTTCCTTCCCTCAGGCAGATTAACATTCCCGCCCAACTTGGTGTCATTGGCAAACTTACTGAAGGTGTATTCTATTACCTCATCCAGATCATTGATAAAGACATTAAACAGAACTGGCCCCAGTACTGAGCTCTGGGGAACACCACTTGTGACAAGCCGCCAACTGGACTTAACTCCATTCACCACAATTCTTTGGGAGCAGCCATCCAGCCAGTATTTTACTCAGTGAAGAGTACACCCATCCAAGCCATGAGCATCTACTTTCTCCAGGAGAATGCTATAGGAAATGGTGTCAAAGGCTTTACTAACGTCTAGGTAGACAACATCCACAGCCTTTTCCTCATCCATTAAGTGGGTCACCTTGTCTTAGAAGGAGATCAGGTTAGTCAAGCAGGACCTGCCTTTCATAAACCCATGCTGACTGATCCTGATCACCTGGTTGTCCTGTACGTACTGTGTGATGGCACTCAGGATGATCTGCTCCATAACCTTCCTTGGCACCGAGGTCAGATCGACAGGCCTGTAGTTCCCTGGGTCTTCCTTCCAGCCCTTCTTGTAGATGGGCATCACCTTCGCTAACCTCCAGTCAAATGGGACCTCGCCAGTTAGCCAGGACTGCTGATAAATGGTTGAAAGTGGCTTGGGGAGCACTTCCACCAGATCCCTCAGTACCCTTGGCTGGAGCCATAGACTTGTGTGTGTCTAAGTGGTGTAGCAGGTCACTAACCACTTCCCCTTGGATTACAGGTGCTTTATTCTGCTCCCCTTCCCTGTCTTCCAGCTCAGGGGGCTGGGTACCCCAAGACCCACTGGACTTACTATTAAAGGCTGAGGCAAAGGCATGAAGTACCTCAACTTTTTCCTCAGCCTAATGTCACTATGTTTCTCCCCGCATCCAGTAAAGGATGGAGATTCTCCTTAGCCCTCCTTTTGTTGCTAAGGTATTTATAGAAACATTTTTAATTGTCTTTTGCAGCAAGTTCTAGTTGGGCTCTGGCCCTTCTTATTTTCTCCCTGTATAACATCACAACATCCTTGTAGTCCTCCTGAGTTGAGTGCCCTTCCTTCCAAAGGCCATAAACATTCCTTTTTTCCTGAGTTCCTGCCAAAGCTCTCTGTTCAGCCAGGCCAGCCTTCTTCCCCACCAGCTCATCTTTTGGCACATGGGGACAGCCTGTTCCTGTGCCTTTCAGATTTCCTTCTTGAAGAATGTCCAGCCTTCCTGGAGTCCTCTGCCCTTCAGGACTGCCTCCCAAGGGACTCCGTCAGCCAGGCTCCTAAACAGGCCAAAGTCTGCCCTCCAGAAGTCCAAGGTAGCAGTTCTGCTGACCCCGCTCCTTACTCCTCCAAGAATCAAAAACTCTATCATTTTGTGATTGCTATGCCCAAGATGGCCTCCAGCCATCACATCACCCACAAGTCCTTCCCTGTTCACAAACAACAGGGCCAGTGGGACACCTTCCCTAGCTGGCGCCCTCACCAGCTGTGTCAGGAAGTTATCTTCCACACACTCCAGGAACCTCCGGGACCATTTCCTCTCCGCTGTATTGTATTTCCAGCAGACGTCTGGTAAGCTGAAGTCCCCCGTGAGAACAAGGGCTAGCGATTGTGAGACTTTTCCCAGCTGCTTATAGAATATTTTGTCTGCCTTCTTCATCTTGGTTTGGGGGGTCTAGAACAGACTCCTACCATGATATCTGCCTTGTTGGTCTTCCCCCTGATTCTTACCCATCAACACCCAACTCTATCATCACCATCATCAAGTTCTAGACAAGCAAAACACTCCCTAACATACAGGGCTACCCCACCACCTCTCCTTCCTTGCCTATCCCTTCTGAAGAGTTTATACCAATTCACTGCAGCACTCCAGTTGCATGAGCCATCCCACCATGTTTCTGTGATGGCAGCTATATCGTAGTATTCCTGCTGCACAATGGCTTCCAACTCCTCCTGTTCGTTGCCCATACTGCACGCATTGGTGTAAATGCACTTCAGTTGGGAGCACTTCAGTACAACCAAACCTGGCTTAATTTAAAGAGATCCAATATTATCCAACATGTTTGCATGAGGTCAGTATAGCCAAACATTGCTATATTATGAAATAATGAATTAGTTATTCCCCTTGTTTTGTCCCTCATGTCATTAAAATACAGACAAAATGACACCGGACAAGAAAGGCAGCATTGCCCCTTCCCTGTCTGGTGAACCCATGAAAAATCAAACAATGACCCAAGAGTTGTGAGATCGTTCCCCAGGCAAGAATGAAATTACTATCAGGTCTGAGTGGCTTCTGACCTTCAGAGATATGGTGTGAGGTGTTCAGACGTGATCTGAAATCATGTGGAGGAGCTGCTGAGACATGGACCCCATGCCCTTTCCCCAAGAAGTGTGTCTGTGGTGAGATGGCAGGCAAGGAGTGCCTCTCTGTCTGCAGCAGCCAAGCCACTCCTGTCCAGGAAACACTGCGTTTCCACACCTAGATCACACATCTTCTCTCAGCAGACTCAGGTGCAACCTTTGGATAACAAATTTAGCAGCCAGACCTGCAATGTGCCCCATGAGCTTGCAGAATGGGCACAACTGGCCTGCACCTGACTCTATGGATATCTAGAGGCCCTTTGGCAAATTATTCTCCTCCTGTCTGCCCACATTTGCCAGAGAACAGATCTGATTTGGAGTTATGGTTTTACCTAATTTCTGGCTCATCACCTTTCCTGAGCTCAGCAGGCATGCTACAGTGCTTCACAATAATGAAAAGGAACTGATCACTTGTCGCAAGATAGGTAACATTTTGCAAATATTAATACTTCTGTGGGGAAACATAGCGTTTACATAAATGCTGATCTACCTTTCCACATCCTTGCTGATTATTTCTCAGCTCACAAAATGCTTGGTGTGGTTTCAGGTCTACCTTTATGAGTGATACCGATACAGTACAAAGCTGGACATTGAATTTTATTATTAAAAAAATATATTATTATTTGAAGATCCTGCTGTCACAAACACTTGCACACATAATTGAACACTTTGGGTTGCATATTGCTTTATGTTTTACCATGATTGCACAAGGGCTTAAAGTTATGCAGGTGGGTAATTAGTGGAATCATGTTCTTCCATGAACACTTTGAGAAGAAAATGAGTCCAACTGGGGTGCCACAATGTATAAGTCTTAGAAAAGTAAGAATAGCATGTCGAAATGCAATTTTTCACTACTGAAAAATAGGTTGGTGTAGTGTTGGTTTGCTTTTTAGATAAAAGTAACTTGGGATGCCATTGATTTCTTATTGCTGAAGGAATTTAATGAAGTCAGCTGGTACTGATGCTTTAAATGTAAAGTCTACTGCCTTCTTCATTCATAACAAATCTTATTTAATGCATGCTGAGGCATGATGCATATGCTTAATGCTAATGGCTCAATATGTAGACTCAAAAAGACAGTCACTGAATTATTTAAGTAAAAGGCTTAAAAAAATAATGTATGCATATGTAATGTATTTTTATACATACGATACTAAAACATTTTTAAAAACTTGGTGTTGTTTGCACCTTTAGTTCTGAACTTCTCTATAGCATTCAGAGGATGAATACACTTGACCACAAATTTCAAGAGAGTAAAAGTATGATACAGCAGAAGAGTAATAACCACAGTAAAGCCATAAATGGTCTGACATTGAAGCTGGACTAAAGTGGACTACTTGAGATTTTAGACTAACATGAAATATGCAGGAATGATAGTATCTCTGTTACTGTGTAATGCATTTGCAGGTGAAGCAATAAAAAAGTCTATGCTTGAGTCCTTCTGAGTGGATCGTATTTGAGATTCTACAAACAGCACATTTAGGCATCCACAGAAGAATAACCAGATGACAGAGGTTAGATGATCTATAGGTTTCTTTCACATCCAGCTGTAGAAAATCAATAAGCAGTCCTTAGAACCTCTTTGGTGCCTGAAATTGATATATGTCAGTATAATAGGCAAATATAATTTGATAGATAGATTAAAAAAAATCTTATTCTGCTTTCCAAAATATTGTTTCAGGAGGGAAATTAAATACTGAACTGTAACTCACTATGATATATACCTTTCAAATAAATATAATTTTAAAATTCTTTGAGTAATGGTCATATGAATCATTGCGTATATTTCTATATAGACATGGTTGATTTTTTATTTGGGACAAAAAAGGTATAAACGTTGCTGAAAAGAATTCATTATTATTTTGGATTAATTCACAGTTAAGTCAAATAGTTTACCAATCCTCACCTAATTCAGAATGCAGTGTATTCAGTATAAGGACATTAAATTTAGCCACAAAGTAAGATTCAAACTGGAAACTAGAAGAACATTCACATGAGGTTTTAAGTTTTTTAGTGTAGTTCCTGATGAAAATGGGTATAACATTCAGTCTGTTCATCTGTCTTACTTCACCCTCATGCTTTTTTAATTTGTTAGGTACATCAATCATTAAGCAATCATTTGGGGAGCTGGTTTTAAGTGAAGGCAAGGGAAAGCAAGAAAAGCTGATGCTAAAACTGAGCTGGACAAAATATGGCAGTAGTTCATGGGAAAAGATCAGCACATCATTTTGGTATTTTCTAGAAGTGGGTTTTTTTCCTCTTTTTTTTCTCTCCATGTCCTTTATGTATTTTTCTTCCTCTTTATCCTCTAAAAAAAGGGAAATACAAGAAAAAAATAAGAGTGCAAGCGTTGCAAGGGAATACAAATTTGCTGGGTTTTTTTTCCTTGAAAGGTATAGAGTATCACATTTGCAGTCTTTTTAGGCTAGCAGCCCATTTGTTTATTATGTACTAAGAAAAAAGAAATCACCCCCAATTAGCATGTCTGGTAGTGGAGTGACTAGAAGAGTTTAGCATAATAAAGGTGGCCATGTGGCTGTGTGGGGCTGAGCTGCTGGCCGGGGTTAACCCACACCACCAGAGACAGGGAAAACACTTCTTTCCTCTCAAGAGACTTTGTGTGTGAGGTCCACTTCAGCAAATACACTGATCTACAGACTAGTCTTTGAGCTAGTCATGCTGAATTCTCATTGAAGTCAATGGAGAAAAATAAGCATTTTGAGAACAGTCATGCACTAACCATACCTATTCTTTTTTCTTGACCAGAAAAAGAACTTGAAGTGATTAGTTGCAGTGTAGATGTCTACATTTAATCAGATTAATTGCACTCTTGCCATGCACAGCAGTAAATTGAAGCACCAAATGGGTGTGCATCCTTCACTGTGTAAATAAAAAAACTAATACTGAACACTGGAAACAAGCAAGAGGAAGGGACAGAGAGAAGCAAACATGCTTGACTTAATATAAGGCTCCAAAGGAGATATTATGCTGCTTATATGATAAGTTATATCCTGTGCTGGAAATGAGTGTACACGTTCTGTCAAGGAGCTTTTGTGAGGCACACAGTCCTGGATGATACAGTTTTAATAATATACTTTTAAAGTTGTTAAATCAGATAGTCTGCCATTGATGTGCTGGGATATATTTTAAAATTATTTTTTTGTAATCTAAAACTACAGCAAACCAGTTTGAAGAGAAAACACTAAGAGAAAAATACCAGTGGATTTGTCTGGTTTTCAGCAGCTTCAGAGGGGAAGAGTCTTGCTGGAATTATCAATGAAATTGAAATGGGGCTATGCTCACCAAAGCATAAGAAATGTAGCACAACCAGCATGCATTTGAATGTGGCTTGGCAGCTCTAAAAAATACTGATATTTAGCTTTCTTACCTGAGAAACTTTGTTAGGTGCCAAATGAAATAGTTGCCCTAATACAATAGATCTAATTCCTGGAATAATAAATGGAGAGAGGTAGGTGACTCCCAAAAGAGGTCCTATCTGACCAAGCTTTAGCACCTAGGATGTAACCCATCTCAAGAGTTTGTAACTATTTTACGTTAGGAGTCTAGTCTAAGCCAATAATCTGGGCTGTGTTATAGACATTGGAGAGAAACAGATTCTTTCAGGGAGCAATTAATCAGAGATAGATGGTTTTTAATCTGTGGGGGACAAGCTGCCCATTTCTCTCCATTGACTGCAGATGAACCTTTGGCACTCATTGGCACAGGCAAGTCTCCTCACTATTGAATAGCTAAAGGTAGGTGAGATGTCCCCGCCCTGATGCAGGCAGACATATTCTTCTAATGAGTTTCAAAGTTCCCCCTCTTCATTGACTGTTTGTGACTTTAAGTACTCTTTTAAAGAGCTGTCCCATGAAGTGCCTTAGTCACAAAACTAACCATGCCAATTAACCAGAATACATCACCTTTACTTTTTTTTTTTAATTCAGCTGTTTTAATTTGCATTTGTTTTATGAGCCAACACCAATAATATTTACACACAACAAGAAGTACAGATGAGTTCTCAAAGCAAGGTCTGTCTCTCACAGATGTATTCATGGCAAAAGTCAGATATAATGACTGATACCAGCTGGCTTTTCATTCTGTCATACCTTTTGATGTTGAATTTCTTTTTAGGCTTCAGGCTTGAGGGCCTTTATTGTAACAAATCAATTCAACAGTGCATGGCTTGCATTGCACGTGTAATAGTGCATATTTTTGTGACAGCTGAGTGATCCATTTTAAGAGTGAAATTCCATGATGAGGCTGTGATTTGATTGATATACTTGCACTTATATTACAATACAGTAGAGGTTTAATAAATTTAATAAACTAGAATTAATTAAAATTAAGAGAATCTATTTCACTTTATGATTTCTTCTTTAGAAATTGGCAGCTATTAATGAAGCATATCTCATGCTTCATATATACTTAGTAGAGTCATGGCTCAGTTTTAGGTATCTGCTTTTTATCTAAATCTCAATAACAGAGATGCTAGTAAAAACTGTAAAGTATTGTTTACAACGTTACAAGTAAACACAAAATTCAGGTAAGCTGTTCAGTATCAAACCTAGAATCCCTGATTCTTAGTTCTTCCTCAGCAGCTAAACATAGACAATATGGTGAGGGAGAGATTAGAGGCAATGGCACTTAAAAGAAGAGAAGTAATTTTGTATCATTACTGCCTAGAAGTCGTTGGACAGGAAGGGCTTAAACCATCTCAGAGCATTCTTGAAAATGATTGTTGGATAACTGGCAGCATTCATGATAAAAATAGATGCATGATGGAAACTCTGGAGATACTTAATTCATACATTCATACGTGGTATCTGTCCCTTGCCTGTGAGTTTTGCCTTAATATTTAGCCCTGTCTATATTTCCTTTAAAACTCACTATGGCATTTTTGTACACTCCTCCTCCACTCAGATTTTGTTACAGAAGCCAGACTTCTGGGCTGGCAGAAATACAGAAAAATAAAATGGCAAAAACACTGAATTGCACTGAATTTTAATCTTGCAGGTATTAAAGTAAACTCACATTGACAGAATCCACCTTCGTGAATCAAAAATCAGAAGCAGATGTCTGTAAATGTCATTCAATGCATAATATAATAAATGCTGTATACTTTACATATTCACATTCAAAATTGCTCATAAACATTGGAGTTAGCAGTTGATGAGTAATGAGTAAAATAAACTCCAGTTTCACCTCAAGAAGCAATGTAATTTACATTTATGGGATATTATTTGTATGCATTATTTATAGAGGTTTTGAAATGCTACTGGTTGTCTTATTACTTTTAGAGGTTCTTTTTCTACTTATAAACAGGATTATAACAGCAGAGCTGTTCACAGCTGGTTTGATTGCCTTTGCAAACAGTCAATGTTTTCTTTCAGTCCTGGCCAAATCAGCCAGTAGGTGAAACTCATGACTGGGAAATTAAAGCAGCCTCTGTCAGGGCTGGCATGCTGCATATGGTGGCCTGGCCAAGTGGAGAAAGCCTGGCTCTGCTGAAGTTAAATGCATGCTGATTGACCACCTGATGGCCTGGGGATGTGTAAGCTCTACTTGGCTGCACCTGAAGTAGCTTAAATTGCTTTTTTAAGTGGAATGGTTGTGTGATATTAATCTATTTCTGGAGCAATCCTCTCTCAATCTTTGGGATGGTAACCAGTCCAGAGACAGAGATGACCTGAAGGTGCATAATATAGTTCATTACACTAAAGAAGGATGTGGCATGTGTGACCATAGGGTACTGCAAAAAATTGTTGGAAATTATACCCTAATATTTCTGTGTTGGAGTATTTAGTGGCCTACTCACTCTTCTGAACTGGGTGCTCCATTCCATCTATTCTTCTCCGATCTTGTGTTTTCTCCTTTTATTTCTTTTAACTTTCTTGCTTTTTGTATAGGGAAAACTTTGTCTATGGGGGAAGAACTAAGATCAGATTATCTAGCTCTGCCTCACTGTACAGTGGGTAGAAAGTCACCTGGATCTGCCCTGCTTGGCAATTTCTGCAGCAAAGGTGTAAACATGGTTGGTACATCTCACTGCCTGCATCACTGACGTACTTAGCAGGACAGGAAGCTCATTCCAGCTATTCCCTACATACGTTCTTACATCCTCCCCTATTTTGCTTCCTTCTCCTTTCAAAAGGAGTATTTCAGACTAAACTTCCCTGTAGACTTTCATCTTTCAGGGAAAGTCTGTATAGAGTTACAGCATTTATATATAGGTGAAAGCAATATAGGTATAGCTTTCTCATAATATAACCTCCCTTCCTCCCAAACTCTATGCATAAATTCTAGTTAAATGAACTCAAACTTCAAAAGATTATGACTATTGAAGAGTCTGCAATGAGAATTTCGAGAAGCTGAACTTCTGCTAGCGTTTCAAGTGCACTAAAAACGGGCTGCACTGTATCTGTTAGAATTTATTAATAAACAATAAGACATTAAGAAAGTGAATAGTGAACACAGAAGCTAAAATAGGAACTCCACAGATGGATAATGTTGCTAAGTTAAAACTGTGGGAGAAAGTGTGACTTTGGAAATTTCTGGCATTACTGATTTTCATTTCTGTCATTGCTGTTACTGGTTGATATTGGTTCATTAAAGTTCACTCAAGTTGCCAGGGGAGGGGAACCTCAATCCATCCCACTCCTACCAGTTTGATGTTGGTGCCAGCAATAGATGCCCAGAGCCTGGAGAGGGATCACAGGTCAGCAGGAGAGCACCTGAAGAGCAGCACAAAGGAATTCCAGCCCCTCCAGCCAGCAAGTCAGCTTCATCAGGGCCCAACTTAAATGCCTTTATGCAAACACATGTAGCATGGGGAATAAACAAGAGGAGTTAGAGACATGTGCATGCCTGCAGGGATATGATCCTATTGGCATCACAAAGACATGGTGGGATGGCTCCTATGACTGGAGTGTTGGAATGGAAGGATACAGGCTCTTTAGGAAGGACAGGCAGGGGAGAAGAGGAGGAGGTGTCACCCTCTATGTCAGTGACCTGCTGGAGTGCATGGAGCTCTGCCTGGGAATGGATGAGGAGTTGACAGAGAGCTTATGGGTCAGGATTAAAGGGAGGGCAGGGACAGGTGACATTATATGGGGGTCTGCTACAGGCCACCCGACCAGGAAGACCAAGCGGATGAGGTCCTCTATAGGCAGATAGGAGCAGCCTCATGTTCACAAGCCCTGGTCCTCATGGGGGACTTCAACCACCCTGGTATCTATTGGAGGGACAGCATGGCAGGGCATAAAGAATCCCAGAGGTTCCTGGAATGTTCCAAAGCACAGATTCCTTCTCCGAGTGATAGAGGATCCAACGAGGAGAGGTGCTATGATGGACCTTGTTCTCACCAACAAGGAGGAGCTGGTGGGAATGTGAAGCTCAAGGGCAGCCTTGGCTGCAGTGGCCATGAAATGGTGGAGTTCAAGATCCTTAGGGCAGCGAGGAGGGCACACAGCAAGCTCACTACCCTGGACTTCAGGAGAGCAGACTTTGGCCTCTTCAGGGATCTGCTTGGTAGAGTACCATGGGATACAGCCCTGGAGGGAAGAGGGGCCCAAGAAAGCTGGTTAATATTCAAGGTTCACCTGCTCCAAGCTCAGGAGTGATGCATCCCAACAAAGAGGAAGTCAGGCAAAAGCACCAGGAGGCCTGCATGGATGAACAAGGAGCTCCTGGACAAACTCAAACACAAAAAAGAAACCTACAGAGGGTGGAAGCAAGGACAGATAGCCTGGGAGAAATACAGAGAAATTGTCCAAGCAGCCAGGGATCAGGTTTGGAAAGCTAAAGTCCTATTAGAATTATATTTGGCCAGGGATCTCAAGGGGAACAAGTAAAGCTATCGGTACGTTGGTGAAAAAAAGGAAGACTAGGGAAAATGTGTGTCCTCTCTGGAAGGAATCAGGAGACCTGGTTGTCCGGGACATGGAGAAGGCTGAGGTACTCAACAACTTTTGTACCTCAGTCTTCATTGGCAAGTGCTCTGGCCACACCACCCAAGATGCGGAGGGCAAAGGCAGGAATTGGGAGAATGAAGAACCATCCACTGTAGAAGATCAGGTTCAAGACCTTCTAAGGAACCTGAAGGTGCACAAGTCCATGGGACCTTATGAGATGCATCTGAAGGTCCTGAAGGAACCAGCAGACAAAGTGGCGAAGGCACTATTCATCATGTTTGAGAAGTCATGGCAGTCCAGAGAAGTTCCCACTGACTGGAAAAGGGAGCCCCATAACCCCCATTTTTAAAAAGGGAAACAAGGAAGACGTGAGGAACTACAGGCCAGTCAGTCTCACCTCTGTGCCTGACAAGATCATGGAGCAGATCCTCCTGGAAACTATACTAAGGCACATGGAAAATAAGGAGGTGATTGGTGACAGCCAACATGGCTTCACTAAGGGCAAATTGTGCCTGAAATATCTGGTGGTCTTCTACAACTGGGTTACAACATTGGTGGGTTAGGGAAGGGTAGACGTCATCCACCTGGACTTGTGCAAAGCATTTGGCACTGTCCCGCATGACATCCTTGTCTCTACATTGGAGAGACATGGATTTGATGGGTGGACCACTCAGTGGATAAGGAATTGGCTGGATGGTCCCACTCAAAGCCTTGCGGTCAACAGCTTGATGTCCAAGTCGAGACCAGTGGCATTCCTCAGGGGTCAGTATTGGGACCAGCACTGTTTAATATCTTTGTTGGCAACATGGACAGTGGGATTGAGTGCACCCTCAGCAAGTTTTCCAACAACACCAAGCTGTGTGGTGCGGTCGACACGCTGGAGGGAAGGGATGTCATCCAGAGGGGACTTGAGACATGGGCCCATGTGAACCTCATGAAGTTCAACAAGGCCAAGTGCAAGGTCCTGCACATGGGTCAGGGCAATCCCAAGCACAAATACAGGCTGGGTGATGAGTGGATAGAGAGCAGCCCTGCACAGAAGGACTTGGGGGTACTGATAGATGAAAAGCTTAATATGAGCCAGCAATGTGCATTTGCAGCCCAGAAGGCCAACCGTATCCTGGGCTGCATCAAAAAAAGCATAACCAGCAGGTTGAGGGAGGTGATTCTGCCCCTTTACTCTGCTCTGTTCTGTGACCCCCTATATAGGAAGGACACGGACCTGTTGGAGCAAGTCCAGAGGAGTGCCCTGAAGAAGATGAGGTGGCTGGCACACCTCTCCTATGAGAACAGGCTGAGAGAGTTGGGGTTGTTCAGCCTGGAGAAGAGAAGGCTCCAGGGAGACCTTACTGCAGCCTTCCAGTACCTAAAGGGGGACAACAAGAAAGCCAGAGAGGGAGTTTTTTAGAAGGACATGTAGTGATAGAACAAGGGGTAATGGCTTTAAACTGGAAGAGAGTAGATTTAGATTAGATGTAAGGAAGAAGTTCTTCACTGTGAGGGTGGTGAGGCACTGGCACAGGTTGCCCAGAGAAGTTGTGGCTGCCCCATCCCTGGCAGTGTCCAAGGCCAGGTTGGATGGGGCTTTGAGCAACCTGGTGTAGTAGAAGGTGTCCCTGCCCATGGCAGGGGGGTTGGAACGAGATGATCTTTAAGATCCTTTCCAACCCAAACCGTTCTATGATTCTATGCTTCTATGATTCATTAACTGTAGATGTTTTGCATATCATTTCCCTAGGCTGTGTGTTTGGAAGGAAAGAGCAATAATCCAGAAAAATATGGCTTACCCAGGTTTTGTAAATTCTTTCCCTTGAAGCTAATTGACTTGTAAATTCCTTTGTTTACAGTTACATTAACCTACAAAACACACAAAACCTCAGTCTGATGGTGATGTACAGTCTAAACCTGTAATCCAAATGATGAAGCAACATCTGAGTATAACTCATCTAATAGAACAGCTATGCTTTTCATTACCTATGCCTCCATATGCACCTTAGGATCACAACACATAACATCAAACTGTTCCTTTCTTATTTGCTCAGGACATATCTTCTTCATATTTATAGCAAATGCTACTCATGAGTCATCTTTGCTTTCAGACTTCAGCCTTACTCAGTAACTTCCTACAAAAAGAGAGGTAAACTGCATGCAATTGCAAAATCAATTTGGTGCTTTGCTAAGAAGCGAGGACTGGAGCTGTGCATTCTGCATGCACCTAGGCTTCTGCAGGCACTACAGCGATGTTTAAAGCAGAATTTGATTGAAACCTTTTGATGGGCTTCTGTCCATTTAGTGCTCTAATAGCAATACTGATGGTTTTTTAAGTTGGTTTGGTTTTGGTGGTTGGTTTTTTTTGTCTGCTACAGCTGAAGTTGGTCCTCTTCTCACTATCGAATGTCTGTTTTCTTCAACATACCTTCAATGTATAGTTCTGTACTTTCCTATGTAACTCCCTTTTCCATGTGTGACACAGTTGTAGGCTTAGCATTTATGTGGCCAGAGTGTTCTCCCACTGCTGCTTCCTACCTTTGTTCTTTGCAAATTTGGAACACGCCTGCTCATGTGAGTTAACATTTTATGTTTATGAGGTTTTGATACCTTCTGTGCCATGTTTTCTTCAATGTAGATTTTAAATGAATTCGTACCACCTCTTAGGCAATAACAAGTTCTGCCGTTAAATCAAGTTTAGCTCACAAGTTTATTGGCTTGAGGAAGAATGTGTCCCAGATAAATTTGTATTCTCAATCATTTTCTCAGGGAAGAAAGTTATGGCCAATAAAAAAGCATTAGCAGATGTGTTTAAATAACTTCAAGATCTAGTTTAAGCTGAAGTTCAACTTGAACTTATAGTACATTGTTGGCTGACAATGACATAGTTAAAACCCCTGAGCAATATAGCTTCGTAAGCGAGTTACAAATACATACATCATTAGTTTCTTATTAATCTTATGATTTCTAATGACGTGACTTTTGAGAATGGCATTAGGTCACAAGTAAAATTTAAAATCTATAACTTAATAACACAAATAATTTGCCTAAATGGCAGAGTTAAGGTTAGATTAGTGTACAGTATCCTTGGTGGCCCTTAGTATTTGGCTCTGTAATGATATTTTAAATACTGTTGTTCTATGTGAGATACAGCTATAGTAAACTAATTTTTTTTAAAAAATATATGCTTTTATGTACCTTACTATTTACTTATCAACATTTTTTTAGTCTGTTCATAGTTAAAAAAAACATGAATACAAGTTCAGTTTAATCATGAAAGTACTTCTAACAGTTCCCCAGGAAAGTTAAAATGGATGTGTTTTCTCCTAAAAATCTGCATATCATTTTTCACAGGGATCTTAAAGTCGGCAATTACTTTGGGAGCAATTCCCAAACTGAATGAAGATGTCATTTTCCTAGAATGATTTTGGGTTGATATATGGTCTGCTTAAAATTCACAATCTGTGACCTTGGTAGATGAACTAGAATTTGCAGACTATGTTTCTACATATTAGAAGAACTTCTCATAAAGTTGGATGAGCATCTTTGAAAGTTGGTTGGATTTTGGTGTTTTGTTTTGGGTTTTTTTCCCAGTTAAATAAATGGATAATCTGTAGCTGACATGCCTGTTTAGAAGACCACCAATCTTGAGATCAAGGAACAATAAAAGCAAAGACTTCATTACTTAACTCTCCTAAGACAATGTAGGAGCTCTTCCTTAATGACTCAGTTGACATTTACTGTTCACAATTCATGCATTTCTAATAATCTCTATAAAATGTCAGAATGTTCTCTAATGGGAAGGATGACTAGAGCAGAATGCATGTGCTGTTAGGGCAGTTCTATTACAGTCTCTTGCCTTTACCTACTTCTCCCAATCCCTCTCTTGGCACACGTCCATGAAAAGAGGAAAGTAACATTTCTTCAGAATTGCAAAGTACAAAGGACAAAACACAATGTTTGTGTGGAAAATGTGAATTGATCACCTGGAGTTTTGTGATTGTGGTTGTGGTTAAAGCAAATGTTTGCAAAGTGGTCAAGCTCTATATCTTTGGTGCTAGGTCATATTTGCTAATGCCTAAGTTTGAAATTAAAATAGGGAAGGTGGTTTTCTCTAACTAACTGGGAAATGAAGCTTTGTATCTTTGTAGTGCAGGATGCCAGGTACAGGACTCGCAAAGCAGGTTGTCATTGATTTTATGAGTAAAATTTGTCATTGTACTCCTATTGCATTTACATCACATCATGTATATCCTTGGTAGTGTTTTTATTGAAAATTATGTGTTAAGTATAAGCAACACAGTGTTCTTCCAACAGTATGGGCAGGCATTAGCATGTGCACACTATTTCACATCTATTTCAGAACTGCTGCCCTCCCTTGAGTCATTGGTAATATTCATATTCTCTTATTAACATTCCCTGCTTGTTGTCTGCATTGGAGTACACAGCAAAGATGTCATTTACCTTCAAATAATATGGATCTGTTTATGTGATATTGATATTCATGTCTTGTAAAATTTCTTACTATTTGCAAAAGAGGCAGGTATTACATATTCCTCTCACATTTCAGGGGAGCTAAGGCCAAAACTCTCACCACCCACCTCCAAAAATAAAAAAAGCTATGACTTTCTTTGCTACAGTTTCTGTACCTGCTTGAGATAGTGAACCTGCTTTGTGGAAAAGCCTCTAGAGATCAACAGTGTACACCTATATATATGCATAGACAACACTGCAACTAAACACAGGTTGTTTAATGACATTCTCTGTCACTCCTCATTATGACTTTGTTTTATACTTACTGCATTCTAGTAGGTACTCTGATCCTGCTGGAAACCTGTAACTCTATTGGCATGCCCATGGACAATACATACAGCTATATTAACAATATTCCTGTTAAAAAACATCTAATGTATTGGCTGTATGTTATAGAAGTACTGTGAGAAAAGCTGGTTTTGAATTTAGCAACCTCCAATCATACTAAAGGCTGCTAGGATTACAAAGCCATGACAATATATGGGGTAAGCAGCTGCCCCCCTTTCCTCAGAACAGGTGCCTTGCTGTGTTACAAAGAACGTGCTGTGTGACTTCACCTTGATTTGAGCAGCAGATGAACATGCTGCTTTGTACCCTCTTGGACTACCCTGGGAAACATAAACCAAGCTTTAAATATGTGGGTTGGGTCTCTAAACTTTACTGATCAATGCTTCTCCCTTCACTCAAAATTCTACTTAAATCTAACAGTCAAAACTTTCCATACCTAAATACTTGTAATTTATTCATGCTTTTAGTCTGTAGCAGTGCCAGCCTACAAAGGTACTCTTGGCTGAAGGTGACTTTGCTAGGGACCCGCATTTAAAGAGATATTAGGTTTTACATTCCTTTTGTAGGTTTGGGGTTTATGGATGATTTGTATGAGGGGTTTGTGATGATACCTCAGATTCTGCCAAACTATTGAAATATCTCCATTTTAACTTAATCTGGAAGTGTGCTGTGCAAGCAAAGGGTGGTGAGAATCACTTTCCTTATTTTAGGCATCTAAAGGCCCAAATGTGGCCTAGCACCCCCAAAGGGTGAGACACCTCCTTTAAAATGATTAAAATTCCTCAGTTTCAATAGATCAGATGAATTGTAATGTGGAGATCTGTTTTACCTTGTGTTTACAAAAGGAATTTATGGCCAAGGTACAAATTCAGTGAAATGAACCCCACTGTGAGCCCCTGATGCTGATCTGGGGAAAAGGGGAAAGAAGGGAAAAATAAATTCCAGTACTACCCTAACTAACACAGAAAATAATGCTTACCATTAACGTGTTAAATACTGTTAATGATAAGAAAAAAAATAATAAAATATGAGCATCTGTAGCATTGATAAGTTAATTCCGCAGCCTGGTGTGCTTAGATACATGTTTTTAAATTTATATTGCAGTGATCTATGGATGTGCTTGAATGGGAGCCTGTGGATATGCTGACCTAAAATGTAAAAAGTTTCTGCAGTATTTCAGTGTCCTTAAGGGATTCTGTCTTCTTCCATTAGGATATTTAATTTAATGCAAATGAATTATTTTATGATATGTAGGTGAATGTACATCTGCTGAAGTCTGGCAGGAAATCTTTTGGGTGTGGCATGAGGTCTGACCTCCTAGACTAGATACTGATGTAAATTAACAGCAAGGAAAGTCAACTTTAGAAATGATGGGGGGAGTGGAATGTACTACCACAATGAATAAAAAAAAAGTTACATAAAATACCATTTTGGTCATCTGAAATCTCTATTTTACTGTTAGTGCAGTGTGAAACAGAATGTAGCATAACTAATTATAAAATGTAAGCATTAAAAAAAACCTATGCACCTTCCGCTCCCTCCCCCAGTCCACATTAAGCTGACTTTAAAGGCAACCCACCATGGTTTCTCTTCACTCATGCAAATGTTCAACTGTGTAAAAAATAACTGGTATTTTTGACAGGTATTCCTCAGGGAATTTTGAGCTGCAACTACTGCACAAAAGGAGTAAAACTGCATTAACTGTAGAATACATAATAAATGGAAAGCGAATGGCTCTCATCAACCAATAACTAGAAAAACCTACAACTAGTGTATCTATTTTTGACATATCTGGTCTATAATTATTTTGTCCTGGATAAAATCTTGATGTAGACCATGATATTTAGTGAACTATCTGACATATTAAATTTAATTTTGAACTCAAACCACCAAAATGATGTTAGAACTTCTTGATTTAGATATACAACATCTTAAAAAGTGTCTGCAAATGTGTTTTCACTTTACAACACCTTGTCCTGGTTTTGGCTGGGATAGAGTTAATTTTCTTCCTAGTAGCTGGTATAGTGCTGTGTTTTGGATTTAATATGAGAAGAGTGTTGATAACACACTGATGTTTTCAGTTGTTGCTAAGTAATGTTTAGTCTAAAGTCAAGGATTTTTCAGCTTCTCATGCCCAGCCAGCAAGAAAGCTGGAGGGGCACAAGAAGTTGGGAGGGGACGCAGCCAGGGCAGCTGACCCAAACTGGCCAAAGGGGTATTCCATACCATGTGAGGTCATGCCCAGTATATAAACTGGGGGAAAAGCTGGCCAGGGGCTGCTGTTCAGGAAGTGGCTGGGCTTTGGCTGGCAAGTGATAAGCAATTGCATTGTGCATCACTTGTTTTGTATATTCTAATTATTTTATTATTATTATCATAATTATTATTATTTTCTTCTTTTTCTTCCTATTAAACTGTCTTTATCTCAACCCATGAGTTTTACCTTTTTTCCAATTCTCTCCCCCATCCCACTGGGTGTGGGGGGGAAGTGAGTGAGTGGCTGCGTGATGCTTAGTTGCTGGCTGGGGTTAAACCATGACACACTTCTTTCAGTGTCCCAATAGACTTGCGTATATTGAAAGTGAAACCATCATTTCTTCACTTTCTAAATTTTAAACCCCTTTTTGAATCTTGACCTCTAGTTTTAGAACCTCAGAAATAGCATTTCAAGGGATTTTAAGAGGAAGGTTTGGTTTAACCTGACTATGCTACTGAAAATGTCTCTTGACTCATCTTTTCCATCATCAGGCCACAATTTCTGGGGTGGCTACCTGAAGAGATGGGAGGGTGCAGCTGCAGATGGAAACATCACACAACACACTCAACAGATATAGTCTGATGTTAGGGAGAAATTAATCTTATGTCTAGCTGCTACCAGTAGAAAACTATTCCCTCTTTTTGTAGGATTAGTTTTGGCTGGGTGTGGCTTTTTGAACTGGATTACCTTGAGGGCAGATGGATGACCTAGCACAGGGAAAGAAGCACTACAGTTGCTCAGTTAGCAACAGACAGATATCAGATGTGATTAAATGTAGCATTACACTTCATGCTAATTCTCTGGTACCACAGTGGTCTAAGGAAGAAAACCTTTATCCATCTTCATCCATTTTGGAACCTTTATTAATGTGAACATCTAGAACTTCAAGAGGAGATTCATTTATAAAAGAAAAAAGCACAGTATAGTTGTCGTGGTTTAACCCCAGCCAGCAACTAAACACCACGCAGCTGCTCACTCAGTCCCCCCCCCCCATCCAGTGGGATGGGGGAGATAATCAGGGAAAAAAAAGTAAAACTCCTGGGTTGAGATAAGAATGGTTTAATAGAACAGAAAAGAAGAAACTAATAATGATAATGATAATACTAATAAAATGACAACAGTAGTAATAAAAGGATTGGAATGTACAAATTATGCACAGGGCAATTGCTCACCACCCACCGACCGACACCCCGCCAGTCCCCGAGCGGCAATTCCCCGCCCCCACTTCCCAGTTCCTATACTGGATGGGACGTCCCATGGTATGGAATACACCGTTGGCCAGTTTGGGTCAGGTGCCCTGGTTGTGCCCTGTGCCAACTTCTTGTGCCCTGGCTGGGCATGAGAAGCCGAAAAATCCTTGACTATAGTCTAAACAATACTGAGCAACAACTGAAAACATCAGTGTTATCAACATTCTTTGCATGCTGAACTCAAAACATAGCACTGTACCAGCTACTAGGAAGACAGTTAGCTCTATCCCAGCTGAAACCAGGACAATAGTCTAGGAAGTCTAAAGAAGATATGAATGCAATGATCTGGTAAAGTAAAAATGAAATGGTATGGATGCTTTTGGATATCTGCATTGCATTTTTCAAATGCCTGTTTTTTGAGAACCAATTTAATCTGACACTCATGAATGCTGGGATAGTTTTAACCACTAAAAAAGCCCACAAAACCAACCAAAACCCAAATACACATCCCCCCCCCCAAACCAACAAAAAAACCGCAAGCCATGTAAAGGAGATTAAATAATGGCAACCATTTAAGTAGAATTTAACCAGATGTTAAATAGATTATAATTTTTGTGTTCTTCTCTCTTAATTCTGATCTTTTAAAATAAAGATTAAATGAAGAAATAAAGACAGTAGTTGAAATTGATCCCTGCCATTATTAGATACAATTCCACTGAAGTCAATGAAGTTGTGCCTGCAATGAAATTGGCCTAGAGTGCAGTTATTTCCGTTCAACACAGTGTAGTTTTTGTTTGTTTGTTTTCATTTGTTTTAATTTCCTCTTTAGCCACTATAGAATTTTTTTTAAATAAACTCTTCTCTTCATAGGGACATCTGTTTGTTCTGATTGGCAAAGTGTCCCAATAATGATGATTTTACTCTATCAATTTAGAATTCTGGAGTGGAATATTAATATTAGCGAATTACAGTGTACATACAAGGCATAATAATGAAGAGGGATGGTGTGAGGAAAAGCAGCACATTGTAATGAGCCCCAAGCATAAAAAATATATACTATTGCCGTAATAAGAGATGGTATATATGGCTGATTCAAGAAGATATGACCAATTAGTAAGTCTTTGTAATGACAGAGTTCACAGAAATGGGAAATCTAGCAAGGCTCTTGGGCCTACTTTCTGCATTCTGGAGAGAATAAAATACCATATTGTACTTCCCCTTCTTATATAGCTCAGAGGATGTCATTAATCTCCAGCTGGTGAGCAGCACATACATATATATGCATGTATAAAAATGCTATACACACTCTAGTGATGATAATAAAGTTATTAGTATTAATTCTAAACATCCACATAGGATGCCAATAACCAAATAGCATTTTGACACCTTCAGCTACTGAAATAGATCAGTGCAGAAATGTATAATTTCACTTAAATAAGGTGATAATGAAGTTTCTTGTCATGCATAGGAAATCAGCAGTGAGCTACTTCAGACAGCAACCATGCCTGCTCCTTCTATGGGGAATGGGCTATATGAGTTTTATGTGACACAATGGTAGAGCACTTCAGGGGTCATGTGAAGCATCAGTGTTAATGAGTAGATGATTTCAAATTATTAGTTCTCTAAATCAGACATGAAAACTGCGGTAAAGAAGCCACAGGAAAAATTACAAGGAAAACTTTTAACTTATCATGCTTTATTTTCTGTTTACCAGAAAACATCTTGTTTTGCAGGAGTAAAATTAAAGCTATGGTAAGTAGCGTGACCTTAACTTGTTGGGGTTTTTTCATTTGTATAAATAAAACAAAGAATCATCTGACTCCATTGCTGGTTTTTTTTTATTATTTATTTGCCAACTTTGCAGTGCAAGTAATGAGGGCAGCTTTAGAGAGTTGAAAAGTTATAAGCAAACCTGGTTGCATGCAGTATATCTGGTTGCTGCAGAAAATCCCTACTTGTTAACACCATGGAGCATATGCCACGCTTTTTTTTTCTACTCTGGCATTTGAAATAAACAGTATGTTTATTATCTAGTATAACATTTAGAGCTATGGATGGATTCTTTTCTGCCCATGCTGAAAGCATCAGTATCCAAAAAAGGCTTTAGTCCACTTCATATGTGACATGAATTTGTAGTTCTATTTCAGAATCTAGTCCTACGTTACTGGTATCATGAAGAGATGAGATATTATCATAATTATTCTACCTGTAAATATGTTTCAATTGTCTTTAGAAACTTTGGCATCACCCTGCTGATTTTAAGTTAGAATCTGCTTTTGGCACATTTAGAGCTTTCTATTCTATCACTAGCAAGGAATGACTGCCCAGTGAGGAAATCTAGAAAAGATTCTGATTTTTTACATATGTTTAGAGAATAAGAAGGGAAGAAAGCTAATCAAGACACAAAAATATTTGGGTTTTTCTGCATTTCCAAGTACAGGACTCTCACTGAAGTCAGCTAGAGTTTGGCATCTGTATATACTGCCTGAAGAATCAGGGGGCTGAAGCAGAATACTTTTTGTGCCTTTTGCAGCTCATTGAACTAACATGTCTTCTTCTGTACTTCCTTCTACTTTGTTTCAGGGAGCACTTCAAATGGTAATGATTTTAAATTCTTAATGTGGTTTGAGCTGTGTAATACGAAATAGGGGAAATCAGCCAAAAAACATTGTGCAAATTTGAAGGTCTACAGGAATAAGGCTCTCAGGATGATCTGTTAGATCCTGGCATTTCCTTCTGCCTTGTAGGCTTTCTCCCTTGCTTGTATGCCTGGTGAAGACCAAACAGAGCCGCCTTATAAGGGCAGAAATGCATGAATATGGCAAGATAAAATGAAGACAAAAAACTGTCTTGAAATTTGGTATGCAGATTGCTTAGGTAATATGGTACTTGATTCTTGTTCTGCTTTCACTCCCTTTCTGCTTCTCTAATTTGGAATAAAGATCAATTTATTGAGAAATATTTTCTATCCCTTGTGAATTTTATGGAAAATACTTTTTATTGCAAAAAAGCATGTCTGTACATGCTGAAATTAAATAACAAACAGTAAATTTTCTGATCCTTCTTTTCTCTATATCTGTGTAATTTAGGTTATCATCAATGTTATATATGGACCTATTTACAATATGTTTTGCTCTTGTTTGTAAAACTTAGATGTATCTATGATAAAATGTGATTTCAAAGTGCCCAAGCTACTCTCAAAGGATATAAGACTATCAATATCAGATGTTATCAGTAAAATACCGAAATATCAAATAGAGTTTTCCCTCAAAGGAGTTTATCAGCTGTCACTATTTGTTTAAAATGATAGCTGGTACCATGTAGGGTGTAAAGGTGTCGATAACATTTGAATCTGTTTGAGCTGTAGCTCCAGACCACACTTCTGACACAGCACAATCAGAACTAACTTTTTTTCTTTTAATTATTTTATATTTGTGGCCATATCTTCTTGAAGGCCATTATTTAATTGACTTAGTTTCCTTATCTTTTTTTTTTTCTTTTTTTTTTTTTTTTTTTTTCAATTGTACTGTCTGTTAGGCTCTCCTTAGTACTTTTTTGAGCCTGTGGAACAATTTCAATCACATTTAACAAAGTATGAAGTGATCTTAAAGAGAGCAAGTTCCTCTGTGGCTAGAGAAAAGAGACCCAAATGAGTGCTGCTTCCAAGCAGACGTTGCTGCTTTCACTTAGCAGAATACTGGACATCAGAATCCATAGGAGAGAGAGTCACAGGAGATGAGGCTTCTCAGTTTTGCATTAATCCTTTCCTTTTAATCACATCAAATTAATATACCTGCCTGTATTACAAAATCCTCTTGAACAACAGAATATGTGAGTTTTAAGGAATTTTTCCTTTTTTTCTGATTTGAAAGTTTAACCAAAAATAACATCTTGGTGAATTTCCTATCTTAATGTTAGTAGAATTTGAGGTTAAATAAGCTTTCTGAAATACTAACTATATTCTTAGGTGTCTGTCAAAATTGAAAGCAGCAACACACTTTCTCCTTTGATAGACATGGTAAGGCATTAAGTAAGATGAGAGGAGTAAACTCATGCTAGAACTATAGAGTCAGTTCTACGCTAGATGGCACTTGAGGCTCCATTTATTCAGAATATGTTGAATTGCAGTAGCTGGAGTTTTGATTCTTAACATTTTTTGCATCTGTTTGACATGAGTCATTAGTAAGTCTAAAATGAGATTTAATAATTCTCACACAAGAAGTAACATACCAGGGAATAAATATTTCATATTGTAACACATATTAAAAACATTTTGGCATCCTACATATGCCTCTGTAATAGCTCTGTGACATCCTTATGGAAGTCCTTTGGTGTATTCTAGAAAAACTATTGCTTAAATAGCATTCATAATTGCCCTCAGGAAACTTTCACACATTTCCTAGTTTACTTTCATATCACCTCTTGTTAGCTGGAGGTGATTTAAACAAACGGCATTGGAGTGTGTTTGCACAGCTCAGCTGGGACAGTGATAACATCTATCAGAACAAAAGCTTGGCTTGCCCTAATGTCATCTTGGTAGTACTCCTTTAAGAAAGAAAGGTTGCTTTGCTGGCATCTGAAAGTATCTGAATTTAAAATGCTCTCACTTTTTGTTGTTGTTGTTTTATTCGGAAGGCACAGGTGCTTTCTTTCCAATATTTCTATTGCCATATTTTCCGTTGCGGTACTGCCAAAGTGGGGCAGTGGCTTATACTGGTGTGAAAGGACAGGGTGTTTTCTCCAGATTTCCTCTTCAGTTACCGATCAATCAACCTGTCCTTTGGACACACGCGTGCGCGCACACACACACACAGAGCATTTTAAAATTCTGATGCATTTAATACAAGATATAGAAAAAATATAATTCTGTTTGTACAATTGCTGAGTCTGCAGAGACAAAATGTGATGAAGTGTAAATCAGAAAACAGTGGGTTTTGTACAGTGAAGGTGAAGGTGCTGTGGATAACCAGCAGAATGCGCAGGCCTGGTGTCCTGCATTGGCGGGGACAGTGGTGGAGCAAACCCTCTCTTTCTTCTTCTGGAGGTTATGACTGTGCTTTTTTATAAGTGCTTGTTACCTCTTCGTTGTTTTCATCAAATGTGTGATGTTTTATATATGTGGGATATGCATTCTTTGTAACATCCTATAATGGCACAGGATAAAGCATATGCATCTCTCCAGGTTGTACTCTTTTATGATGAGTAATTGGCGGTTGGTGCCCTGGTTTCAGCTGGGACAGAGTTAATTTTCTTCCTAGTAGCTGCTATAATGTTGTGTTTTGGATTTAGAATGAGGATAATGTTGATAACACACTGACGTTTTAGTTGTTGCTAAGCAGTGTTTACACTAAGTCAGGGCCTTCTCTGCTTCTGACACCACCCACCAGCGAGAAGGCTGGAGGGGCACAAGAAGTTGGGAGGGGACACAGCCAGGACAGCTGACCCCAACTGGCCAAAGGGGTATTCCAGACCATGTGACGTCATGCTCAATAAATAAACTGGAGGGAAAGCTGGCCAGGAGCCGCTGCTCGGGAACTGGTTGGGCATCATTCAGCAGGTGCTGAGCAATTGCATTGTGCATCACTTGTTTTGTATATCCTAATTCTATTATTATTATTATTATTATTATTATTATTACTATTATTTTCCCTTCCTTTTCTGTCCTATTAAACTGTCTTTATCTCAACCCAAGTATTTTACTTTTTGTTTCCCTAGTTCTCTCCCTCATCCCATGGAAGGGAGAAGTGAGCAAGTGGCTGTGTGGCGTTCAGCTGCCTGCCAAGTTAAACTATGACAGTCCTTTTTGGCTCCCAACATGGAGCTTGAGCCCACCGTCCGTGATGGGCTCGGCCTTGGCCAGCAGCAGGTCCATCTTGGAGCTGGCTGGCATTGGCTCCATTGGACACAGGGGGAACTTCTAGCAGCTTCTCACAGGAGACACCCCTGTAACCTCCCTGCTTCCAAAACCTTGCCATGCAAACCCAATGCAGTTGGCGATCTGTGTCTGTAGCGTTGGGTCTCTGGCGTTATCTGTGCCCATCCTCCGGATGCCCCTGCTGTGCTCTCTGCTTGTGCTCTGCGGGATACCTGCCACAAGGGTGTAATGCATATGCATTCAAATTAAGACAGACCTGCCCCCTGCTTTTCTTCATCATAAGCCTGCTGTGGATCTCCTTCCACTTTAATCATCCACATGTTTAATGGCAGAACAGATTCATTTTCCACAGAACTGGGTCTTAGAAGTGCTGAGCACAATCCTGCAGGAAGTTAATGACAGTGTTAAGCACTTAACGATTCCAAAATATCACATCCCACATATGATGAGCAGTTGTGCAAAGGCAGTTATGCTTAGTAAGAGGAATAAGCACCCTTCAAGGTGAAGAACTGCACTTTGCAGATGACTCTGAAAGCAAAATCTCTAATGGTGAGTTAGATCAAGCTTTCCGTGGAGCATTAAATCTCCTTTATTAATAAAGAAATCAATTATCACACTCCAGCAATTTACCATTAACATTTGTTCTGCATCACTTAAAATGTTGAACAGTCATAATCATAAGCAAAGAATAGAAACAAAGAAAAGCTGTCCCCTAATTCCCCAAATAGTGTTTTAATTAAATTTCCCACAAAAGGGGAGCATTCACATTACAAAAAAAGTAACATAAATCTCAGGGTCCTTAGCTGTTGCCTTAGCTATTAACATTTTTGCTAGTTGTTGTTGACATAACTTCAATTTGTCAGGCACGTGTTTTTAAAATGCAGCTTTTATCCTGCTCTAGACAAGCATTTAGTCAGTATAATAGTCTCCCAAGATGTGCCCCATAGCCTCTGCCAAGGTGGAAGTAATCTGCATGCTGTGCTTTAATCTATAGAGCACATTTCAGCTGGTTAGTATTCCTGAAGACAAGCATGCTAATATAGCGTTCTTCAGAAACAATACACATCTCACCGAGACATCACAGCATGCTTTCAAATTGGGGAAGGGGCAGAATTCTTAGGAGGCAATGAGAAAAAAGGTCAAAGTGTGCATATGTGCCCGTGCACTTCCTACGCCAAAGAGTCACAGGCAGGAATGAATGTTTAGAAATGAATACATGAGAGGTTTTAGTTATTAAATCTTTAAAGTTTTGCTTTATCCATCAACATTGGAAGGGAAAATTATGTTTTAATGCCCATTAATTAATTGCAGAGAACTGTAAGATCCCTTTAGTTTTTTATGCTGAACTAAACAAGCTCAAGGTTTTGCCAGTAATAAAACTTTGTTAATGTTCTGTCTAAGTCTGCACTGATGGTTTCACGCCATTACTCTTTCAAATATTGCCTTGTACTTGCTTGACAATTCTTCATCCTTCTTGGTATTCACATCTTCTTTTTGTTAAACACTTATGAGAGCTTATGCAATGCCACATTTTCTATGCATGGTTTGATTAGACCAAGGTCATACAAAGCTGTCACTTTCTTAAGCATTTTACCAAAATGAAGTTTGCATCAATGACATTTTCTTGTTTTGTTTTAAATAAATAATGACAGGACTCTCTATAGCTGGCTTGCCGCTCAGGGTTAGCAGATGCTCTTTGTTGTACAGATCTGTTTCCCAGCGGAATCAATGGCGGGATGTTTGGGTGTAGTCTGGGTGTAGTTTGCTTTCCTTAGTTGCACTCATGTGGACTGGTTCTGGAACAGTCAGTCACAAACATGTTTCAGGACTTTTACTCTGTATTCCATGACACATTCCCAGGAAGTAAGGCGACCTCAAAGTCTGTGTAGATAAATTAAAATAAAGAGTAAATCTTCCTTCAACTTGCCGCAGCTTCCCACATGCACTAGCACAACCAAGGCAAATAACAACTTCCAGTAGGTGTTGCCAAGAATGAACCTTTGCTTGGGATGCAGGGAGAGAAGCCTTGCAAGGTTTTATATGACAGCACCAGGAGGAGACACTCGCTCTTAATTGGTATGTTTGGAAAAACAAATTTTGAACGGTTTCAGTGGGAAATTATGCAAAACACATAGGAACATTCAGTCTTGCTGTTAACAGGAACATTTCTGTAGAAAACAATGAATAACAGCATCACAAGTTTTCACTCAGTATTTGGACTTCAAGCTTCAACTTCAGTGTTGTGTTCCACTCAGTAATATGCAAGGCCTTAATTACTGCGTAAGTCTCTGGCCCCCAAAGGGATTTGAAACTATTTATGCCAGTGCAAACAATCTAAGAAACAAAAAAAAATTGTTACAGTACCTGAATTAACACAACCGTGCTCTAAAGAGTCTTGCTGGTTTTTGACAGAAGTGACACATTGCTGAATTGCATAATAATATAGGAGTTCTAAATAGCTTTACTTTTCCCATGCCAGAGGATTTGCTGCAATAAAGCTGTGTACTCAGAGTAATATGATAATTAAAGTGTTGCAGACTGTAGTGCAGGACAGCTATGGTTCTGTGCCATATTTTTGTGGTTTAGTTCCCCCAAATTATATGTATGATTCACGTACATATATTAAAGAGGGATGGAAAGAGGCTGAGTAAAAGCACTCAAACTTTTTTATCTTGCAATGGCAGCATGAGATGCCTAAGGTGGGAGCATAGGCCCTGTAATTTGCTCACACAGTAGGTACAGAGAGAGAGAAAGGCTTTTGCCAAGGGTGATTCAGAGGTTAAGTGAGTAGAATTGCCGCTTGGACGTGACTCTGTTCCATAGCGGAGGAACAAGGGGCTCTCTGCTCCTGACTTAAAAGTCTTGGTATGATGACTGCTTTGAAGGGCAGTGCATCTGGACCTTACAAGAGGTGGGGTTTTTTTGGTTGGTTTGGTTTTTGATAGTTTCTAAGGCCAACTTTCTTTTATTAACTAAATTACGGGAGGTATCTCTCAGATTCACAACATGAAAATTCGTTTGTCCATTATACAGAGTGGGCTAAATCTTTCAGGACTAGAAAAAGGCTCTGGGACTGAATTTGGTTTTTATCCCAACCCCTTTAATATTTAGCTTGTCAGCTATCATGACTCCTATTGTGATCCCCTTCTCCCATAAATTACATATAATGTGAAATGCACTATAGGACAAGAAAACATAAAGATGACTATCACAAAGCTTTTTTCGGTCAGTCAGTCAGTTTGTGGCAACTATCCTCATCCCTACCACTGTCAAATAGACCTTTTGATGTTCGCATACATGTAACAGCTGGATGAGGGTTTAAATATTTGTATTTATTCTTACGCTTCTTTTATCATCTTATTTATACTTCTAGTTTATTCTCAGACTAGAAAATAATTTATTTTTTAGCAAAGTCAAAATCAAAACCAGTAATTGTAAAATGTTATTTTTAAAGATGTATGTATGCTGGAAATTAATGTCACTTTTCCTCTTTGAGTGTATTCTGGAAAAGACTGATCTTGCTTTTGAATTGATGTCTATTAACCAATTCTATTAATATAATATATTTTTTAATTTATGAATGGAAAGTGTTAAAAAAACCCAAAGGAAATCCTGAATCCCTTCATGTTAATCTCTCAAAAAGGAGAATTCTGATATCTCTGTAATACTAAGTTGTCTTCTGCCATCAGACTCTTAAATATTTGGGGAAAAACATATGAGAAATGATAGAATTATAATGTAAGTAAATCAGTAGTGGGCTTTGTGAAATATTTCACATAAACAAGATATGAACAATCATCCCAAGGTTACTAAACTAGACTGTCACAATCAATTTTATCAGTCTCAGGTGTAATGCAAAAGCACTGCTTGATTATGAACATCGAGGTCTGTATTTACCTTGGCCTATGATTGAATTTAGAGACTCTTTTCATGCCAGAGGAAAGCAGTAGTACTTGATAATGAATTTTCCCCCTGAACTGCAGCATAAATAGGTAAGGTCAAAACACAGTACTGGCACTAGACTGGCATGCTGTAGGACACTAAACATGTATATGTAGAAAAAAATCAAGGATTGAAAAGATTCCATCTTTATAGGATTAGGTCAAGGTCAACCATCTATCTAGAGTTCAAGGAAGATGCAGTTGAATGGACCTCAGAAATCCCTGAAACTCCAACCTGGAAAAGCTCTCCATCTCTAGGCTGATATTCTTTCTGGAAAAGAGAGAGTTAGTCCAGCAAGAGCGAGAAAACACCAGCCCCTACTAGTCTTTTTTTGGCGTACAGAATTCAAAGCTAATAGTTATTTCTTTCAAAAGGTCTGGGTTGCCAAGCTACCTTACTGAGGAACAGCAGTTTCTCTATGAATTCTGTGGGTTTGTTTCATTTCAAATTTACCTTGCTGTGTGGCTTTTAGGAGGAAAAAGAATCAAATGCTTTGTAAAATTAAGGGATGGAGGATTGTTTTATGGTGGGTGGTTTGGTTTTTTTTTTTTTTTTCTAAGTGAAGGCTTTAGTCCTAGAGGAGTGTGCTAAAGGATTTGGTTTATTGGGAGCTATTTTTAAGGACTATAAATCATGGACCGGGAAAGACTAATAATCTTGGGAAAGCAGAAATAAGTGTTTTGAAAGAAAGCCTTACTATTGCCTCTGCACAAGGTCAACAATAAAAGAAAATTGTGAGCAGGTATTCTCTTCTCTCTTGGGTGCTATTCCAGCAGCACACTAATATCACTAATGTGATATTGTCTGTCAGTGGTTGTTCTGGGGTAAATTCTGTGAAAAATCCTAACAAAACATTTGCATTTCTTCACTGGAAGTGCAAGTCAGAGGCCCAGAGTCCTAAAGGCTCCTGGATATCATGTCTAATTGACTATCGGTTCTCCAGGAATGATCCCTAGGTTACAAATGGGGCTATTTTAGCTCTTTTTTCTAAGTTCAAAAAGTATACTGGGCAGCAAACTTGAGAATTCTGGAGGCAACTGTAGGAAAAATTTGTCAAAAAGATCTTGTAAAACAGAACCCTTGAAATTATTGTGCCAAAGCAAATTAGTAGAAGATATTCCCTCTGTTTCCCACTTGGACGTTTCCACATATATTTGGTCTCTTGAAAAATTACTGGTTTGCTTCCTTGCAGTTGTAGCATAGGAAGGTGTTGTTCTGTAAGCAGAACTTTTGCTGCCTCATTTTCCTTTGCTTTCTTCTATGAGCTTGTTTGTCGTCTTCTCCTTCAATGTAGGAATCTAATGTGTGGAAGAGGAGCAGATTGCTATTACCCATCTCTCTATTGTTATAAGAGTTGTAGGAAATTAGGAATGGGGTTTAAAAGTTAGTTGCACCCAATAACTTTAAAATGCATTGACAAATATCAGTCAAATTTGAGTGTGGCAGAAAAATTACGCAACTAAATCATGCCCTAAATCTGATTTCTTTGAGAATGAAAAATCAGCCCAAAGATATAGATAGTTTAAAACAATGTAACTATGTTCAGAAAAAGAGCAAAGGAAAGAAGTAATTATATCATGTTTTATTATTTCTCTCACTCCAGAGCCTGATTTAGGTCTGTCAAGATCAATTTATGAAGATATTTTACCCTTCTCTTTTTGATTGAAATATCTCTTGAATCCCTCTTGAGATGAGTGACAATCCTGGTTTATTTTCTTTCCCTAGTGGTTCCTTAAAGCAAAATACAAAGAAATTACAGAGGTTTTTTTTTTTAATTCAGTTTTATAGAAGTTATGTTTTACAATGAGCACTTTACATAGCTCTCCTTGGATTGGTATTCTTGAATTTCCCTAGACATGCTTCAGCAGGTTTTGTGTAATATGAACCTAGCTTGATTCTGAGGAATTCAGGTAAGATGGTCAGGTTAGTGAGTGAAGTGATGGTTTCTAGCCATTCTTGAAGAGACAGATGACAAGGGTCTAATGTAGGGTTCAGCAGTCCCTTTAGTCTTCAGAAATCAGCTCTGGCTCCTGTGGGTCCTGGTCTGGGGGTGGAAGAAGGACCACTTCTTTAATAATTTCCTCAGTATGGGATCAAAGGATGAGTTTTTTTCTTTCCTCCTGTGCACCTCTCAAGCAAACTCAATGACTACTCTAAATAGCTCCTGAAGTTAGGAGCTGGCTCTTAGTTCATAAAAACCTGTTAAAATGTCAGCTTCCGCTGCTCTCCACTACTAACAAAATAGCTTAAAGGTTCTGAAGAAAAGAAATCAAAATTTTATAATTCATTTCAATTACGTTCTTGGATGTATATGTATTGTATTAGCAAAGCTCTGCTGCTGCGCTTGTTTAGTTGACTGAGAATAGTTCATGCACAAAAAAGAATGAGTATTTCTGAGGTTGTTTTGCCAGTTTTATGAAACCAAGTTTCTTACTTTGGACTCTCCAGTTTATATTTTTTCTCAGCAGAATTATTAGATTCCAAGAAAAACTATGAAGTAAATGGTTATTTACAATAAAAAGAATCTTACATCAGGAAATCAAAACAAAGTTTTATCAGGAAAATGATCAAGGTGTAATAATGAAAAAGCAATAGTAGTAATAGCAGTAAATGATAGGTATTCTGACCGATCAGAGGAGATTACATGAGACTAAAGGAAAGGGTCTAAGCACTGGCATAAGATATGAAGAGAAAACAAAATGGCAATGTGAAAAGGAATAGAATAAAGCCCTGTCAGTGTGCTCTTATAACAGTTCTTCCAGATCCATCTTTAACAAAGAAGGTCCCGTTGAAGACCCACTCGGCTTTTTAAAATTCTAGACGTTAAAAGATGCATCTTGTTTTTATGGCCATGTCTCACTGAGACACATGACTCACAGAGCCATGCCTTGTAAAAATATATCACATCATGAAAAGTCCTTACCAGCCTATAGTGACAATTTGCAGTAGTAATAATTTCATTTAAAGTGGGGGTTTTTTTTGTTAAAAGGGGTTGATGGCTACCAGCTGCTACACCTTGACTGTAAAGACAATCACAGCTCCTATTAAACCTTAGGTATGCCAAGCAGTTCCTTGAAGGTTTTAAAAAAAAGAAATAATGAAGCCTCTTTATGCCATAAAAGCATCTGGTGGTGGGATTGGGGAAGAAACAGTTCTCCCTGAAGAACTATGATGCAGGGCAATATGACTATGTGTCCTATTGGTAGCTAGGGATTAGCTTGTCAGTTTGAAATCATGGATAGGCATGCACTGGACATAGAAATCCAGCAATGAGCAACGACACAAAAAGACGGGGCTTTGTGGGTATGTGTTAGTTTGAGGAGCAGATGTGGAGAATTCAGAGCTATTGAGTTGCTTGCCTCTATTCATGCTGTGTTTGGGAAATAGTACTTTGTGTATTTTTTTAAGTAAATAAAGTTACATGAAACTGTATGCTTGACTGATGTCTGCAATTTTCTCATTTCAATTGAAATAACCTTTCAAGGCCCCAAATTGCAACCAATGGTCTTAGGTCAGAGGAGCAATGGCATTTTTTTATTGCTGCATTTGCATTTCATATAATGTACCAGTACTGAAAGGGCTAGACTTTATTTCTTTCAGCATGAAATTATATGAGCCTAAATAAGGTTTTTCTTGTTGAGGCTACCAATAGAAACTTATGGTAATGAAGCTGCACAAGTGTGTTAAAGTACTTCTTGTTTAGGATTTAAATCCTCCCTCTGCCTACCTCTCCAGGAAGAAGAATAATCAGAAGTGCTAGGGATTTGACCTGCTGCTTCTCTTACTTTTTCAACTTTGAAATGTGTGCTTGCCAAGTGAATTGAAGAAGTGAACACGTTTTGTAAGCTGTCATTCTGTATAGAGATTTACAGCTTTCCATTTCTATTTAGAATTAAAGAATGATGGTGTAGCCCTTTCCTGAAAAGTCCAATAAAACCAAAGTGATGCGCACAGTATATAATGAGAACTAAATGGAGCTTTCAAAATCACTGGTAGCTATGCATCTCTGTCAAGCTGTCATTTATCACACAATCAAGCCCTGAGCAGAAACCAAGCCACAAAACGGCATTACAAAAATACATTCTTGAAGCCTTGCTGAGGAGTTTTCAGAAGAACATTGTCAGAAATGCCTTATTTCATTAGCTTGCTTATTGAAACTGCATAATTAATATCTAGAAGGCAAGTATTTCTTGGACAAGAACCAAAAGTCACAGCTTCTACTATATGTATGAATTGTGATTAATTCAGACTTTCATGTTTAAATGATATTTCCTAACGGGTATGATCTTTTAATACATATAGTTCAACATCAGTAATTAAAGGAGCTTTTCAAGCTCTTTTAATGTATCTCTTCTTACACAGCAGTAAATATTCTGTTTTTACATAATCACATTGGTTGAAGAGGACCTGCAAGTCATCTAGTCTAGCCTTCCTCTTGAAGCAGAACTATCATGAACACTGGGTCAGCCACGAATTTGTTTAAGTCAGTCTTGGAAACCTGCAAGGATAGAAATCCTGCTCCTTCTAAGTCAAAGTGCTGCACCACACTTTTGGTGAGGAAGTTTTTCCTAAAATCCAGTCTGAATGTCACAAACTGCAGTGTGTGATTGATGCTCTGTGCTGTTACCTCTGCTACTCCATCATCTTTGTGATTCCTTTCAAGTAGCTGTAGATCCCTATTAGGAGGACCCTTAGTCCTTTTTGTCACCAGATTACACCAGCCCAGCTCCTCCAACCTCTCCCCTCAGGGTCTAGATCGCTTATGTAGTGCCTTCCACTGGACCTTCTCCAACTTCTCCACACCCCTCCTGAATGGAAGCAGAACAGGATGATAACTTCTTTCAGTCTGCTTGCTACCTTTTTTCCTAATGCAGTTCAGTAGCAGGTTTGCCTTATGGAATGAGAACACACAGTTTGTTGCCTTTTATTCAATGTTGTGTCCACAATGGTGTCAGCAGGGTGCTCCCCTCAGCCTGCGCTGATGTGTGGGGTTATCCCACCCCAGGTGCTGAAGTGGGAGCACCTCCTTATTGAACCCTAGGAGGCTCTTGTTGGCCCAGTCCCCATGTTCGTTCATGTCATTCTGAGTGGAAGTTCAGTCGCGTGTTGACAATCATTTCCCCTTCATGTAGTATACCCTTTCTAAAGTTTGTCCTGTGTCTTATTATCCAAATCACTAATGAAGATGTCAAAGAGTACAGGAGTTGGTATTGGTCTCTGTGGTACCCTGCTCATCACCAGCCACCAGTAACTGATTGTCATTAGCTCTATAGGGGCTAACACTATAGTGAACTTTCAGTACTCTCTGGTTCTTCTGAACTTCAGATAGCTTAAAGTTTCCTTTCAATTTCCAAGGATGTTTTAAAAACCTTCTGAAAGGACACCAGTGGCAGAACCCCAATAGCCACGAAAATATTTTCTTTATGTTGAAGAATTATGCTCCATTTCCATGTGCTTTAACTCATTTCTTATTAAGAATGAGTTTGTTGGTTTTTTTTCCTTCAAAGAAAACCTATTCCAAATAATAATACCTTTAAGGCTGCCAAAATATTCTACAGACTGCAAGAAAAACACCAGGAGTTTTAAAACTTTGCAAGTAAAACATGTTTCTGATTTTACTTTCTTTCAGAGCTACTGTTGCCACTGCTGCCCACAATTATTTCTGCCTGCAGTTTAACTGACTTAGTCATCTTGCCTTATGATTTGTCAGACATCTTAAAGTAACCTAAATTACAGGTACAAAATTGTTTCCACAAAATTAGAGCCCACACAAGACAAAGAACAAATCAAGGTCATTTTGTCCTTTTCATTCTAAAAGGTACTCTCATATTTATTATTAACTAGGTTTTTGTATAAATAATGTGTACGAATCTTCACGTGCATTTACAATCTGAATGTTCAAAGATAAGTGCAAACTGCTTAAACACAGTAAGACATAGTGAAGTTCAGCACAAAAAGATTTATAGTGATTTCTATGGTGGGGACTGTAATATGAATATTTTCTGTAAAGCAGGCTTAAAAACAGGAAAGAAGTTAGGTTTTTATCTTTCTGTCAAAGTCACTTCTCTTCTGACACTCCAAATGCTGTCAAATTCCAGGTCTAGAAATCTATTTTGACTTCCTTAGAGATGCTGCATTAGGTTCACAGAGGAGGACAGTTTGAGAAGTGGCAACTCTTAGATGAGTCGAATTGCTTACTGTGATTGCTCTGGGTGGTTCTGTCCTCTCTTGCTTGGACCCCTGCTTGAAAGAGAATATAGAAATCTTACATGCAACTGTGGCCTTCTGTAAAAATAGAACTGCAGAGTTCTCACTATCATCTTCCATCTGTCCATATCTCTGTTCTGCAGTTTTTAGTACTAATCAGTGATGTCTGAATACCACTTGGGGCCCTGAAAAATTTAGTCACCTGTATAAAGGTACTGCTTAGTCCTCAAGCTTACATCATAGGGCAAATATGTTACCTAAACATCTGAAAATGGCAATACAACTTGAATGAAGTTAACACTGGCTCAGATCTTCTCTTTTCACTGAATAGGATGATGTCCCTGGAAGCTGGAACAAACAGTACAATTCAGCAAGGCCTTTAATGTCATCTATGCTGCTTAAGATCACTGTGCTATTGGCAAAGGTATTAATAAGAATGAGCTTTCAAGTTCATTGCCACCTGGACTTGCATCTGGCATCTCTGAAGGCAATGATCCAGAGGGTTCTGTCTGTTTTAAAACAACAGGCATTGCTTCCATATATAGCATACAGCTACTTCTCCTTTTAACAGCTAAACCTCCATTGGCCAACTTCCACTGTTATTTGCCTGCCTCTAAGGATGATAGAGTAATGTTAAAGTCATAAAGATATCATGTTGGCTACAAACTAAAATAATGGAAAAACAAAGCAAAGGAACATTTTTGGAATGGTCCCAATCTCTTTGGCTCCCTCTCTTACTTAATCCTGATAGGAGAAAATAAACTTGGAGAAAGAAGTTCATACATCTCTTTCTTTTTCTCTTGTTTTTATAGACTGTAGAATTTTCAGACTGGCTAACACTCGGCTGAGCTCTTGGCAAAGTGATATAATCTTTCTATAGAAAACACTGGCAGTGTACCAGCTGAAACATTGCTACGTTCAGTTCAAAGGTAGGAAATGCAATCACGGATGGGTAAAACTGGGTCCAAATATAACTGCATTTTTCACTTATTTAGAAGAAAAAGTAAGAATTCCTATTCTTTCTGCTGCTTCCAAGTCAGATCCAAATCTGCACAAGACTCACTTTCATATCAGAAATTGAAGCAGATGTTAGCCTTGTGCAATTTTTGATTTGTTCCTCACTGCTGTCTTTTCAGTCTTGGTACCTGTCATTGGTAACCAATGTGTTGGCCTGAGGCAGCACAAACATTATACTCATGGCATTGATGGATGCTTTGTTCCCGGGAAGGTGAGAAATGCAGTTACCAGATGATGATGTGAGTTCTTTTAACTGTCTTTTATACTTTTTATGCCAGAATGCCATTTACCTACACTTTAGCCTCTTCACTCCTATGTATTGAAGGAATTGCATGGGGTATTTTTTGAATGATTGCTGTCTAGGTCTCTGGTTTTGCCTGTGTGTTTCTCTATCCTGTGGACACCTTTGTGTGCGCTCTCTCCTGCCTTCCTCATCTTTTGAATCTCTGTAGACACAGAATATTTTTGGGGGTGAATGGAGGAATATGAACCACAGTTTTTGCAGCATACTCATCTTATCTTTGCATGTCTTGTCTGCCTAATCTGGAGACAGCATAGTGAACTCTAATATTAGCCCCGACAGTCAAAGGTGCCTCTTGTGTCAGCAGCCTAAATTGAGAGATGGCTGGTTCTGCCCAGAACTGTGAGAGTATTTTCAGTTTATAATAAGATGTGTGTGCAACAGACAGCTTTTTGAAAAGAATAAGCAAGAACCCAGGGAAAAAAATACTCCTGTATCCAAATTGTAGAAATGACTGACTAGTGTTGAAAGAGCAAACAATTCAGCACAAATTAATAGTGAGATCCTGAATAAGAGTGTTCAGCTCTCAGAGTATCTTCTCCAAAAGCTACTGACATAGGACAAAGCAGAGAAAAAATTATATCTGTATGTAAAGCACAAGGGGAAAGATAATTCATAGAGAGGCACAAAGAAAACATGAAGATAAAAGGGGCCAGACATCAAAATCTGTGCAGAAGAAAATTTAAAAGTATAAAGCAGTGATGACAATATACAAAGGCAAACCTGTGAAGGTATGGAGAAAACTGAAATGGAAAATGCCCTATCTCTAGGTTAATTATAGCCTAAAAACCATTATGTCAGAGCAGGCAGACAAGAAAAGAGAAGGGAAGCAATTCATCACATTGAGGACACAAGCAATTAGTTGAAGGATGAGATTTTGCATAAATGTAACTAGTGCAGAAAAACAAAAGGTTTGTAGAGTGTGCACTAGCACAAAGAATAAGGACAAGTTAGCAGAATAAAAACAAACAGGTAATTGAAGGCCAAACAGAGAATGGTGTACGGTTGATTGCTCTAGCCTGAAACAACTTTCTGTTTTATTCAGGAAGCATACCACAACTAAGCAAAGCCAAATTATAATTTAACTAAGAACATATTACCCATAGAAGGAAGCATATAAGATGTAGCAGAGCAAGGAAAATGCACAGCCTGAAATTTCAGGTGCTGTGGAAAGTGAAGGAACCATCCCTTTCAGCTAAAATGAGTGAATTCATGAACTACTGACACTAAACTTAGGACAAATGATTCATGCGATAGACACTGAGGCAGAACAAAAGCATTCGGCATAGCCAATGTGCTGTGGTAGCCTGCCAGCAGAACTCCTGCAGTATTCATCTGAGGGACGGTGACACCCTCCAGCCACATTATACCTAGAGAAGGATGCAATATTTCAGCAACCATAGTACCTTTCCTGAAGTGTTCAGAGAACTAAAGCAAAAAAAAAAAAAAAAAAGCCCAAACCCAAACAAACCACCCCCCCCCAAAACTGGCAAAGAAAAGAATATTGTTCAAGTTGGAGTCCTCATGTTGGATGAACAGCAAGATAACCTTTAAGAAACCAGTGCAGCTATGTTTTCTTAAATTCAGGCAACTTGCATATTAAGAAGAGCCCACTACCAAGTATTTACAATACAAAATTATTAACTCATAATGCAAAAACATTTACATAATCAACATTTATTTCCAAAGGTAGATATTGGCAAATAACACTGTATAAGGCAAGCAATTACCTGATAGAGGTTTTTGAGATGATCTGTTTACAAATGTTGAGAAAACTATTTGCAGTCTGTTAAGATAACTGATCTCAAAATGTGTCAGAAGCCTCACAAATATATTGTAAATCAATATTCAACAGATATTTAAAAATTAAAATGTGTATAACATTACCCTGGAGTGTTGCTACTATAACAGGTAGTGACGAAATATCCCTTACCATATGGAAATATTACGATGTAAGTGAAGGATTATTCATACATTATAGTGCTGTGAAATGGGCCTTGGGCCCTTCCTCCTTCAAAGGCTGCTTGGCAGCTTCTGTAGGAGGCTCAATATTGCCAGTAGAAAAAAGATAAATGCAAATTAGAAAGCTCTAGCTTATGTTGTTTCCTTGAAAAGGGTTTTAAAACAAAGCTGTTTGTAAATGAAACATGCTCCTGCAGGGGATTCTCAGAATATTCCACTACAGAGTTTGATGACCAATTTCTACCCTGCCCCAAGGTGGAAAAATATGCAGAAGGCAAAACCCACTGCACATGGCAAGATGAGCTGCCAGAAGGTAAATGGGCAGGGACTAGCACCTCTAAGATCTTCCTCTAGAAACAAATCATACTCTTAAGATTAGCATTATGGAATAAGTCCTCATTCAGAAAACAGTGCAACAGCTAGGGTTACTGACTAAACACCCTTGTGTACCACCAAGCGATGGAAGTTTGTGAAATAAATTGTTCTGCTGAACTTCATTTGGGAGAACAGCATCCAGAAAAAACAGATCTGAAGAACCTGACGGGAACAAGCCACTTGCAGTGTATATACAGCAAGAAAGGTAAGCAGTGTAAACTAAAGAAGAAAAAAAGACTCAATAAATTGTAGTTTCTGCTTTTTTTATGTGCACAAACAAGCCACTTCTTTACAGTGTTCTGTGCACAAAGCACAAGCTATAACCTTAGCTGGGCAAGTGGCTGGCACAGCATATCTTTATTTTCCCATCCAGCCCCACATACAGGTCATCTCCAAAATGTACTCTGCAACAGCTGGCAGCTGTAAGAATGTGAAATTTCTCTTTGTAGGTTTTGACAAGACTGTTCTTCCAGAAGTGACAGACCATTTTTCCAGGTTCACCACCTAATTTTAAATAAATAATTCCTAATCTGTCTTGTATGCAGATTAATATGCTTCCCAGACTTTTTCAATGACTCAGATACCCATATCTCTTTTTAATGATTATAAATTATCAGGGAATCTGCAAGGTTAAGGATAGAAAAGACATAATAGGTGGCACAGACTTTTCCTTCACCAAAGCAGAATTATATTTCAAAATGCAATGTGTAGAAATCTGTCCAGCTTCCTACCAAATGTTATATCACACAAGCCAGTGATTTTTTGGACACTGTTTTTAGCAGCGTTTTCTTAAAGGTTAGGTTGTCTGTTTGTCTGTTAGCTTCCAGCTGAGAGCCAAAGGACAGAAGAAACAGATTAATACTGAGGGGAAAGAGTAGCTAGGAATTATGAGGGAGTCTGTGGGAGCAGAAGCAACATGGATAAAGGTGAAGTTGTAAAGGGAAAATGAGAAGCTGGGCTTATTGCTGAATAACAGTATATAGAAATTTTGAAAAATAAAACAAAACCTCAGGCTTTATTCTTTCCACTACTGCAGATGCTACAGTGCAGCAGCTATTAGCTAACACATATGCCACTGCCTCATAGCTGTATGCCTACACCTATGCCATGACCAACTGTTTTCAAGAACAAAATATAATTCCTTTCTATGGCAAATTATTACTTTTTTTTTTAACTTGGAAAAAATGCCAAAGATTAAAAACAAATTGTGATCTAGGGGTTATCACTTGCTGATATACCATGATTGCCATATTCTGCTCAGATTAATACTTGTATTTTTCTTTAGGAAAGGTATAATTATTTGATTATAATGAAGCCAGATCTATTCTAAATTGCAGATTGATTCAGGAAAGAAGACTTTTCAGAATGAAATTGCCTTTGTATTCTTTGATGGCTAAAAGATATTCAGTTGCTTTGAAATTGCACTCTTATGAGTACATGTGTATGTTTGTTTACTAACAGTACTACTTTTTCAAACTATAGTGTTTGGCCAATTTTTTCCCTGATTTCCTGTGGCTAGATTTGATTATGATAACATCTTTGTTTCTCAGCATTGCTATGAATAATTTTTTATCTTATTCATCAACTTACATTAGTCAATACTTAAATCAGTATATGAAATGTTCAAAATTTTCTGTATTCAAGAAATAATTCTCACCTGATTACATGTTTATCTGATGCACACTGCAGTGACCTGCTATATAAGGCTACACTGTCAGGCCTTCAATCTGTGATGTTAAAGTCACAGGAACTTTCTAATTTTTTTAGAGGAAGTTCCTACACAGTACCTCTACAGTGGTAGAGCAACAAATCCTGAATGTGTAACAGCATGACTCCAACAGTTAAAGTAGATGTGATCATTTTCTCTGGCTGATGGATCTGACCACAAAGTTGTCTGCAAAGCAAATCTCCTCTCATACAGAGTTCTAAAATTATTTCAGCAAGGCTTTAAACACATACCCAATGAGTGAAGATCTGCCTTTCTGTGGGAAAAAAAAGCTACTGTGATACAAGTTTGCTAAAAATACATAAAACAGTAACAGAAGAAAAAAGATCTTGTGAAAAGACAAGGGAGATTACTAGTAATTTTTCTCAACTAAAAAAAGTTGTTAACACACATTATGGTTTTCGGTTTGCTGCTACTTGTAAGAGTTCTAAATTGGAAATAAATAGGAGTTCATCAAAGGTAAAATACCTTTTGCTGTTTCTTTGTTTCATTTTGAAGTTAAAAATACAAGGCCATGCTCAACTAGCAATTACTTTCTGTGTTCAGAGCTGTGAAAATGCATTCTTGAGAGAATCTGTCCTCCCACACTTCTATTATTTTTCTCTTCTTCATGACCCTAATTGCTGGCACACTTCAAAGCTTTATACTAGCCATAAAAGAAGGTCAGGTCACCAAAATCTGTTTATGCATGGATAAAGCACGTGAAATTTAATACATTTTTCCAGCAGAAATTTCCTGCTCATAACACTTTATTATGTTTTAATTTCACTTCATGATAGTTAATCTATCCAACCATCCCACTATGATCAAATTTCATGCTGATTCTTTTTTATTTTTTATTAGCCCATCCTTTCCTTTAAGGTTGATTGGGTTTTCTGCACTAAAAATTCTTTTTAGCAGTATTATTCTGAAAGAGTTCATTATCTCTTTTTACTTTACTCCTTGTACTTTTTAAACTGGCCAATGTCAGCGAATAAATGATGGAAAACATAAAGCTTCTTTTGCACAGCAATTAATGTAATTTCATTTTCTAATATAAAAGTCTCAGTGAACTTAATAGTTCAATTTTTATTCCACCTGTTAACATTACTCTTTAATGTTTCATTGTCTTATGCTCAGAAAATCACTGACCAATCTAGGGAACATTTTGAGACCTAGCTGGCCATTGTTTTCTTCTGTACTTCATGAAAACTATAGGGAAATAAACAAAAAATACATTAATGTTTCTGTTTTGCTTTGGCTTTATAGGTGCACATGCATCTGAAATCATACACAGGGAAGTCCAGAAAAGTCAAAACCACAATGAAACTTTTTCTTTGGGTACCACTATGAAGCAACAGCTGTAAGGGGTAAATGGCATCATTGACACCGGCAGTTCCAAGCTCTATGCTATGTGATGTACTACTTTGGTAATGTTACATGCACCTCCATACCACAGTGAGTATCTGGTCTACAAGCTGATGCACACATCTGAGGTACATTGTTCCTGAGTGCAAGTGCTCACTTGTACCAAGAAGCTGATGTTCGAGTGGCCATGTGAATGCTAGAATGGTTGTTTCCCCAAGAGTTTATATACTCCCTCGGAGTATAGAGAGGGTCTTCATTTTCCTTGTACCTTAAGTTGGGTAACTTGTTCTTTCACTTTTCTGTTATAAAATAAAATACCCAGAGAGGAGCTGATGGGGCTTTTGGTGAATCATACAGTCTATTCCCTATCCCAGGACAGGAGCGCTCTTGAGAAATGCTTTTCCAGTTTCTTTTAAAGACCTATGATGACAAAAGCCACACAGCATTTTCAGGTAGGTCACGTCAGAACTTCACTATTATTACCATTAGACAATTTTCCTAACTTCTACTGTAACTCTTTCTTTGTAATTTAAGTTTTCTACTACAAGCATGGATAAGAGGTTATAATTTCCTGTTTGAAGTTGCTTTTAATAGACTATAACTTAGGGAGTCCTTCAAGCATTGAATTAATGGATATTGTGGGATGGATGTTTTCCACTGAAAATTGGCATTTTCCAATGCAAATTAGTTTAATTAAAAAAAAAAAAAAACCCAAATCATGGTCAGATGCAATTATTGAATACATTACACAGTTCTTTAGCTCATAGCATATAGCTTCATATGGTGTAGATAGAGCCACTGAGATAACTGCAGCAATATCAAGCCAGACTAATAACAGAAACAGAACTTGGCCTTAAAAGGTCAGTTCATGTTCTATATATCATATTCTACATATATTCTCTCTATATATCATATTTTATATAGAATGCACTTTATCAGCAAGTTCCAAGAAACTGGGAAGTATTATGTTCATTTAAAAATAAAAACAAATAAAAATTCTGATAATAAATTAGAGGAATAGATGTGTTCATAATTGGGTAGTGCAGATAGGTTGAACAAGAGATTATGAATTAATAGTTTCCCAATATCAATCCTACTTCTGAACTGAAAATAGGAAGAAGAGTAGCCTCTTCCTAGTCCAATAATATTTTTTTTTCTGTTTCCCTACTAGTATATTCTTGTTGCTGCTATTACTGTAATGTATTTTGTTGTTACTGTTGTCATGTATTCAGTCATAGCTATCAGTTGATTCTTAATTTTTTAAGATATGTAATACTCTGAAATAGATCTGCAATGCACATATTATTCTCACCAATTATTATTAAATGCATTTTTGTTTACTGACTGTACATCATGCTGGCATATTTCCGCAAATATAAGATATATATTGCTAATTAGAGAGCTCCACTGGGATGCACAATGCCAATTTGAAAAGTCACCTGATTTATTTGAAATTATTTGTTTAACTGACAATTCATGGACTGGCAATCATTGCAGATTATAGAAGCACTAGTAAAATGGATTAGTGTGGTAGAATAATAAAAAGAAGGAAGATGAAGATTTAGATTAAGATTTTCTCTATTTCTGTCCCTTTGAGTAATTTAAGTAACTTGGCATGTCTCTGACACAGTTCATGATGTGTTTACTCTTAATAATTTTGCCAGCAGGAGAAACAGGAATCCTTACAGTAGCACAATCGCAATTCATTTAAGCTTCATAATGACTCACTGACATTCACCATATCATCTCTCAAACAAAAGTCAGACAGATAGTTAATTAAAAGCGATTCTAGTATTTATTATTCTGAAGGGGCAGTGTTATAGAAAGCTTTCCTTCAGCTTCCTCCTCGGGTGGAGTTCTCTCTGCTATGTTCAAGAGAGAAGCTTTTGGCCTGCTCAGGCTGAGGATGGAGTGTTTGGACTGATGGTTAGCAAATAATGGCAGCAAGATGCAGAAAAAAACCCTGTTTAATTTTCTTTCATAGGGTTAATAATACAGTATGGGAAGAAAAAAGGGAGAAAATGTCACAGTTTAGTGTACACCACAGTTTAGCACAGTAGGAATATTGTTGTTCAGTACTAAGATTTCACACTCCTTTTTACTAGGCACCCAGAAAGATTTGACTTTGAGGACTCCTGGTCACCTGTATTACTTGTGAAGAGAAGTCTCCGCTCATTATTCCTCAGCAAAGACACACAGTGAGTTCTGAGAAAAATATCTTGTTTCTTGTATCCTGAAAGTGAGATGTGTGTGGTGGGTCTTGGCATCTGTGTGGAAGGCATCTTTTTGGGGCCAGCTGGAAAGCCCCGGCAGGCCAGGGGGGTGGGCTCGCTCCCTCCTCTGGCTGAGCAGCACAGCCAGCTGCACCTTCCCCACTTCATGGACTGCAGGCCAAAATCTGCTGGGGCTGGCCACAGCTTTATTCTCTTTAACGTACGTGGCAGCGTGAATACGTGTGAAGAAAATAGGCACAGTGGGGCTTGCAGCGTAGGGTATTTTCTGTTCCCTCTTGCAGTGCCAGGTGTAACTTCTCTGAGACCACTTACCTGATAGGAATAGTGGAGACAGTGGAGCAGAGTCTACATTTATCCCCTTATTCCCTCAAAGGAAGGCTTACATTGGTTTTGGTTTAGCATAGCTGATGTTTACAGAAGAGTATACTGACTTTCCACAGTGCTATGCATGGGGTGTTTTGCATTGGCATAACTGTAAATGCAAGTGCATCAGTTCAGGGAGATCTGGGAAGAACAACTGGTATCAATACCTGCAATTTTTATTTATTGGCTTGAAGCTCCTCTGGAGATCAGTTTCACAGCAGTGTAGATTAGGAATATCAGCAGTGCCTCCTGTTGCAGGACTTTTTAAAGCTTTGCAGGTACAAACAAGTGCCTTTAATTGCAAGCTACACATTGACAAATACTCCACTCTATTTCAGATAAACTTGGCTGTACTTGTTCAATGAACATCCTTTTCCACAAGCTTTCACATTCTACTTCATGTCACTTCAGAGCTTGGATACTTTTATAAAATAGTTCCTACTGTTGGACGATGTGGTAGCCTAATTAGTTTCTTTTTTTTTTTAAGTGTTCATTAAGTTTCTAATAGCACATCTTAATGTTGCCACTGTGCACGTTATGCATGTGCAATTCTCACATAGAATCTGAAGCTTTAGTTTCTTTGCTTAGTCGTTACATTATCTAGGGCCCAGTAACAGGTAAAAATAGCTCAGTGTATCTGCCACTATTAGAAAAGATGAGTCACACATGGCCCAAAATCGATACAGATGAAAAATAAATATTTAATAAAGTTACAAAAAATAAATATACTAAAGCAGCTAGCAAAGAAACTAAAAGCTTTCTGTACTTTCATGTGTAGCCTGTAGCTTCTGTTTTAAAATGCAACAAACCATGCCAACATTCAGTCTCATTACTTCTTGATATATTTGTTTGTATGATAAACGGTGAGACCTACCCCAGAGGCCTTGCTATTATGCACTTCCTGCCTCTGACTCCCCTAAACTCTACTGCCCTTTAGACTCTTACCCTTCATCTAATTTCATCTAAATTTTGCAAAATTGGGTCAGACGATTGTTTTGTTTTGTTTTTAAAAATAAACAACTTTTTTTGTAGTGTTATGGAAAGAAGAGACATTGTATACCATTACTCTTCTCTTTCTGCACCTCTTTGCCAAATAGTGGGCAAAAGCACTGGAAATACTTTTTCCTAAAAATCAGCCCTTTCTGAGTCAGCATTATTACAGAACAAACAGTAGTAAAGACATGAAAGGTGGCAGAGGTTGCTTACTTGACAACTCAGTCAGGTAGTGTTGTATTGCCATACCTATCCAAAGGGAGGGCAGCCAGGGATTTTCTGGATGTCTGTTTGTCTCCTGTGCTTAGCTGAAGAGTAATCCTCTCTCAAAGGCACATACAAAATGGGATTTATGTCACCTCATTGTAGCCATATCAAAATCAGGCATCTAAGCTTGCAACATCTTCCACTGTGGTCACAGATACCCATCAGACGCATCTTAAGAACACATTTTAGGATGAAACCAAATAAAATACACTTTTTCTCTACGGCATCTTTAGTTAGAGTGCCTAGAAAACTAATGGAGAATACTTAACTAAGTAAGTGGCTTCTGCAAAATGAGTTCCACTGTAAGTAGACAAAATAAGCAAACTATCTCACTGAGATTTCTAAGTAGATAAAATAATACTGAGGGCAGTATATTTGAAACTTAAATCTCAGTAAGTAGGAAAAATAAAATTAGATCTGTTTCAAAAGCAGGAATATGAGTTATTCAAAGAACACTGTTCTTAAGTACACTTTTGTAAATCATTCTTGTCTTGGTATCCAGTATGAAACTTACACACTACACTAAATGGAAAAAAAGCTTGAATCTAAAATGAGTTGGCTGCCTCAGTGGAAGATTCATCAGGTTTTTTCCCCACTATGAATATAGTTTATAACCAGTTATTCTTAGTATTAAACCATAAATTGATAAGAATAGGCGAATGCTACTTTTTTTGTTTTGTAAAGTATTAGTCATTGGATTATTGTATTTCTTGAAGTTGAACTTGCAGCTGGAGGAGGGCAAGATGCTGGTTTGCTTTACCTATTTTTAATTCTAATAAAAACGTGTCTTTAATTGATCCATGTGCTATAAACATTTTATGACAGGTAAATATATTGCAGAAATCATTAACTGTTGTACTTGAAGAGCTTCCACTAGCTTCTAAACATTTGTATGTTCCTTTTAATTGCTAACTGTAAGAGAATAATTACCTTAATTTCAAGGAACTATACATAATGAGAAGTGTGGGTTATATAAATCCTCACTGTGCTTTTTAATGTGCTGTTTGTGGTTTTTAGGATGTCGGTTTTAGCAGAACATACTTTTTTTTTTCTATGAAGTCCTTCTAGAGACTAATTCTACCAAATTGTCTAAAACATACATTTTAAAATTGTTAACATATATAGGAGTTCATGAAATCATCTGAATCTTGGGTTTTGAAAGATGCAATATAATATAGGAAGACAAGGTACAATAATGGCCATGGCAGAACAGCATTACAGAGTGTACAAGGTCCAGGATGTGACAGTTTCACTTTGTTCAGAGTTGTAGCTGGAAAGAAATTAATTTCTAGCAAACAAATAGATTTCTAAATATTTATAAGCAATTGTCCCCCTTGGGGCCTAACTGAATGATCATGGAAGGAATAAAAAAAAAAATAAAAAAAAAAAGACTGAAGAAGTGAGTTGAACAAGAACAAGATAAAAGGATTATACAAGCACAAGAAAAACAATCTAATTTCTCTTGCACAAGTAATTGCAATGTGTAGAGGCTGGATTTTCTGTCCTAGGTGAACTGGTGAGTATCTGACACTATCTGTGCACCATACCTCACACCCAGAATTGACAATTTTTTTCCCCAGTTCCACCAGTATAAGAATACCAGATCAAAACAAACATCAGTGACTTGAAGACTCAATAGACAATTATAACTGGCTGGAGGATGATGGGAGAAGAGGGCTAACCGTGGTGGGTACCGTGGGGCAGGTGGGTGCTACAGGGTACCTGCAAACTTCCTTCTGATGATTACTTGGTGATGTGCAGGTTGTGCGCTGGCTCTGTCACATACCCCAGTTCTCTTTGGAAAGAAAGCCTGGCACTTGCGCAGGGAGGGAACAGGTCAAGTTCAGTTGTTGCAACTGGAAGACTAAGACCAGTGCCAGGAATGGGGGATACTTGCTCCAGAGGCAGAATTTAACCAGGGTATGAACGGGGGGACCAAAACTGTGGCACACATTACAGAGCACATCAAGCCGCTATCTTCTTACCTCACTTTTAACCGCCTGGGTCCAGTTAGGTGCATTTGAGCTACATCTGCAAGAGCCCCCTGGGTCTCCCAGGCTTCACAACACAATCTGAGCTTCAGGATGGTGATTCAGACTTAGAGAATGAAACACCTGGAAAAGCTCTTTGGAAGTCTAGCGCACAAGAAACCTGCAAGCTAACTGGATATCAGCTACTAAAATGCATCAATTACAGGGACATCTGAGCTCTTAGCTCCTGCTATCTTGGCTGCACGAGTCAGAGCAACACGTAATTCTCTCTGATGCCCACTAGAGCAATTACTGAGAAGAGGAAATGTAGGTCATGCATTTTGCTTGACCCGAGGGAATTCAAGCAAATCTTCTGGGAGCATGCTGCAGCTGAAAGGCTAGGCAGGCTGAGGGTATCCACCATGCCGTCTGCTGGGGTTGCAACAAAAAGACACAGAGTTAACAAGATTAGGAGGGCTAGAGATTAGGAGGGCTAGAGGGAAAGCAAGAGAAAAGAAGCCTGATAGTGTGGCTTCCTGGGTTCAGGTGAGCTCAGGGTTCTAGCTGCTGCTCCGTAGGCTCTTTTGCACTGCAAACCCTGTGAAGTGCAACTCAAAAAATAGCCATAGGACCAAACTTAGAGACTCTACTTTTCAGATGTATGTCCCGAATCACTGGGCTGTTCGTGTCCACTTGCTCACTGCTCTCTGAGTCCAGGTGTCTGCTGTTCCCTCTCACGCAGTGGCAAGGCTGGCAAGGTTTCATTGCTAAGGCAGAGGGGAGCTGGTATGAATCCCAACATGTTTCATCTCTAGCTCTCCTAACTTTCTTGTGGACAGACAGGGGAGGTCCTCCTTGTGCTAAATGAAATACATTAAATCACAGAGCATGCCACTGAGATTTGATGACATAAATCATTCCTGGAGATGAGTGAGGAACTACTTTGAAAGATTAATATGCCTGGTATTTTATCTGTAATCTGTAAGGTTAAAAATGAAAGATGTTCCTTTTCCTCATCTCATTGTCTCCTGTACTATTTGCCTACTTTATGTAACGTTTCTCACATTTCCACTCCACAAACTTTCATGTCAAATGTAAGCCTGTTAATCCTTGCTAGAACAAATACTTTATCATACTCTAAAAAGTCTTAGAAGTTGGAGTGACTTGGACTTATGAAATTAAAAGGTACTGAGATGCATGAAGTTTACAATTAAAATAATTATTTTAATATATTTTTTCAGCTTACATAATGCAAGATGGGCTTCTTTCCTTTGTGGATAATAAAAGCTGTTTTTTTAATTAAAATTTGTCCTTGCTTCTCTTCTAGTGAAAATGGTCCATTGTAAATGCATAAATACAAATAGGCTCTTCCCCATACACTGATTGTGCATATGTTTATTTAATGCATTACATTTTTGGTCAAGTTTACCTAAGAACCTTGCAAAATTAATTGTTGAAATAAATTCTGTCTTACCTTAAATTATTCTCCATGTATTAACCTCATATTCCCATTTTGACTAAACGTGCCATCCTTTTGCCATTTAAGCCTGCATAAAGGGATTTTTATTACAGCAAATGGGCACTGAAGTGCATAGGAGCTTTTGAAATCTCCATCATGGGAGGTCTTTAAGAACAGGTTCAGCAAACATCTGCCATGTACTGATCCTGCCATGAACTAGAGATATAATCATATAACCTCTTGAGGTCACTTCTAGGCAATGAGTCTATTTGATATGTGACTGGGACTGCTCCACGCATGAACTGGGTCAAAACTGTCAACACTGTGTATGTACATGAACTATTTAATAGGAATATAAGGCATGGAAGGAGAATTTAGGTAATGGACGAAAAAGAAATATTTCTAGATGTTCTTTCTTTCTTTTCCTGCAGAAGGGAATCCTGCAATTGTGCTGTATGGGAAACTCATTCCAAGAGGTTGGGGAACTCTGCAGTTTTTCAGTATCTGGTGAGGGTCATGTTTGCCCCATCTGTCTATGATTTCTGAGGATGAAACAAGCGTTCAGTAATAACCATTCTTTTCTCACTCATTTCATGTTGTGCTAAGGTGGCTTATTGAGACCAAGACATTTCCAGGGTAGATTTCACATGAAGCATTCCTAAATATTTTGCAGAAATTATTTACAATCTTGGCAATAAGTATTTCTTCCATGTGGCTATTTGGATGTTTCTATGCCCTAATGTCAGTGTTAAATACCTATAACCCATCAGTCAGTCGATTGGCACCAACTGGCACATGGCTGTAATAAGGGCCTTGTAAAAAAAGATTTTTAATATTATAGAAATACTTCTTCCATCTGTGAATCTCAAGACATGATACACGAGAAAGCATCTTCAGTCTGCATATGGAGAAACCAACACTTAGATGGAAGTGACTTGTTCAAAGTCACCAAGTAGACTTGCAGCAGAATTGGGAATAGGACCAGATTTCCCTGAGCCCCAATTTAGTATCTGATTAACTCAGCTACAGTCTTTGCCTTGGTAACGGTAACTGTAGTATCATCTTGTATAAAGTTCTTTCCCATCGCCCTCCCCACCCCCCTGCCCTGTTTCCTTTTCAGACATTGAATTCTTGCTCTCTAAGGTTTACACTACAAAGGGCAGACAGGAAAACAGGAACTTGGCTTCTGCTTCATTTTCTTCTGGTGAATAAGCTTGCATTGCAGCAAACAGCACGTAGAACAGCAGAAGAAATAAACACTATATTGAGACATATATTTCACTGATAATTCAAAATATGAATTAATTTGCTGCTATTTCTTCCTGATTGCTAGATCCAACTGCCCTTATGTCTGTAGTTGCCTGCAAATAAAATTATTTGCTTACTGTTTTTTGAGTTCTGTATTGCTTTCTTGTGCCTTAAAAAGTTCTTTGGTTAGCTAATATGGGCAGAAAAATGAATCAGAAAGATAGACAGACTTTTACTAGAAATTTAGACATTTAGACTGCCCAAATTGTTATGCAGTACTAAGCTGGCTTCTCTTTTAAATGATCCATGTACAAATATTGTAGGAAAAAGCTCTCTTTTGACTATATTATAGACTGCAGTACTACTGCTTATCTTCAGCAGAAAATATAATTTCAAGCTACATATATCTTTTGTAAATATTGCTTCAGATTGGAAATTATTATCTGGTCTGAGATGGAAAACGATCATTTTATTTTAAACCCTTGTTCCATTTGTGTACAAAAGGATTCTGTCAAGCCTGATAAATGTTTCTCTTAATTTTTTAAAAGAAAAGTATAGATGTATGTTTAATTTCCTTTCTTTTGGACTCCTTTTATTTTCTTGGCCTAAGATTTAGGGAAGATCAATGATGTCAATAGATTTTATGTGGGACACTAGGAAGAATTGTTGTTGAGATGTATAGCAAAATTCAGCTTTCAGAGTGTGCATTGTTCGATGAAAGCCTTTCTATGCTTTTTCTTGTGGAATTTTGGGAACATTCTTTCCTTTTCTTTTTATGAATTTATCCCTGTAATATATTATGGGATTACAAAATTTCAATTAGCCCTCTTCCACCAACTGAAAGTTAATGAAAATTAAGTATAAAGCAACCACCTTTATTTTTGAAAATAGATTGAGGGATACACCCCATAAAGTCAGAAAACTCTTTTTCTATTACAGTGTGCCTAGGTTTTTCCTATATGTAGTGTTCAGAAGCATGTGTTCCCCTACCCAATGAGTGGGAAAGATTGCTCCTCTCCCATCTATTCATCTGTGTGGTTCACAGCTGTTGGTTTTTTCCAGTGCTATTTCTCCAAATTCATACTGGATTCCAAATAAAGTATTTTCATATACATATGCTGAAGCATTTACATAAATTTATATTGTATTTAAGCAAAATATAGTATGAATATAGATATTTTGATGTCTTTCTGCATTATACTCAAATATAAGGGTTTAAGGATATCTGGTTACAAGCTATTCCACATAAAAACAAACAAACAAACAAAACAAGAACAAAAGGCAAGAAAAATAATAAACTCCCAGACACACAAACCCTAGTAAATGGAAATGATAGAGATGACAATGAAAATTAGACCTCTCAAGTTGCTAGTGCCTGGGCCATTGAAAAACCTGCTCACATGTAGCATTTGCAAGGTTCAGCCTGAACTTCGCATCTGATAAAACAAGGCAGACAAGGTTGTCATGCGTCTCATGGTAAAGCACCTACTTATTATGGGATAGTTGAGAAGGTATGTGGACTTGTGCAAAATTTATTATGGGATGTTGAAATGAGATGTTGTTGTAAGATTTAAAGGCAAGGAAAGATGTAAGAGCTAAAGAAGAAGAAAGAGAAGGAGTGGAATGAATTGGGGAGGAATAAGCATGGGGAATTAGAGAAAATGGGGACAAAAGGGGCTGTCTGGGTATAAACCAGCAGCTGGTCAGCATATTTGTCTGGCCAAGCCCTGTGCCTCATTACTGCAGTCTGTCCTGTCTTACTAAATCTTATTTCTAACTATTTTCTATGTAACCACACTTTCTATTCTGTGTGTGCATTTGTGATTCCTTACCAACCGTCAAGTTGAACAAGATGGTCAGTAGGAGGAAAGCCAGGCCTGGAAAGACCAAGGGTCTGAGCTAGTGACTGGGTAAAAATCCTCAGCGCTGGACATAGATACTGGACAGAGTTAAATCTGGGCTTTGAGAAGATTTCAAGGGAGTTTCAAGGGTATTTTCAAGGAATCTCTCAACGTGGATATGGCTGTCAGTCAAGAGAATGTGTGTGTGCGCACATAACCTTCAATCCTGATCAAAGATCAAAGGAAGGGCAGGATCAGACCTTCAACATTCATGTTTACATGAGTGTTGTTGGGTTTGGTTTTTTTTTGGGGGGGGTGGGGAATCTTCTCTCTGCCTGTTCTGGGCAGTGTGGTCAGATGTGTGTTTTGCATGTGTGTATCTGGATCTTAAGAAAACACGCTCAGCCTTGCTATGGACCTAATCTGCACATGGGAGCTGAGCAGAAAACAGGCCAGGAAGCAAAATTCCTCTGGTCCTGGATTTGGCTTGTCTTGACAGTTATAATAAACAGACTTACGAGATTGTCTTTAGGCTCACATGTTTGAAATATGGCTTTACCCTTCAGTGTGCTGAAATGCATACTTCATATTCATTCTGTGAGAACAGAATTTACTTTTTGTTCAGCCGCAGGGTTCTGAGCAATCACCTGCCTAATCTGATCTACCTAAGGTAATTCCAGGAAGCAGTTACAAGGGTATATAAGTACAACATTGTGTCAGGCAATACTCTAAATGGGAAAATACTGTCTGTTGGAAATGGGGAAAGAAAACATTTAGCACTGTGCATTCAGGCTCTTAAATATTTTTTTTTTAGTATTTACTTTGCTTAGGGTAATAGTTTGTAATTGTTTGAAAGCTAGAAATACCAAATTGGAAGAGTAGAATAGTGCAGGTGGTACATTTAGGAAAACCAGCTGAGACTCAAAAAGACTTGAGTTGGATGACTTGAGAGATGCTCTGTCAGTGAGGTCAGTCTGAGCAGTGGAATGTTCACCAGAAGAAAGCAAAGGAAGCTCTCCTGCCTGAATGTCTTAAAACTGAGCTAGGCAAATCCCTTGAAAAATAGATGATATGGGATGGATAGGTTATTTGCATTTCCAGGTGCATTTGAAACCTTATGCTTTTGAGAAGTTGTGTGACAGGAGTGAGACTTTTTTGTTGCCCAAGAAGTGTAGAAGAAGCTGACTTTGACCGGCTAAGTCAGAATGGTTAAATAGGATCAGTAAGGACAAGGACTGGAATGCTGGAACTTTCAGCATATGTGAACTGCTGTTCTTCCAGCAGAGCAGAATAATATATATGCACACACCTTTGAGGCTCTGTAGGTGGTAGTCACAAGACTAGTGGATTACTAATTCAATTGAAAAGAAAAAAAAGCTAGTAGATTCCTAAAAATGCAAATTCGGATCCCTCACACTCAAGAAACACATAAGTAGACAAAGATCCATCAGTCCCTGTTGGCATTTCAGTTATATTGTTGCTGCAGTTAACTTGAACTCTTACTCAGGTGCTTCCTCTTCTAGCCCTACACGCAAAAAAAAAAAAAAAAAAAAAAAAAAAAAAAAATAGCCATGGAGCTTAGTGATGCTTTCAATCTTGACTAACTGGCACAGGATGGAGCTAGGTGAGAACCAGGCTGACTTTTTACATGGCTAGTACTGCTTTGCAATAAGGAAACCTGCTAAATGAACAGGGTGTAATAGTTCTCTGCCTTCTCACAATTTCACCCTTGGCCCAGAGAAACAAATTGTCCCTTCATTTACTAAGGTCAATACTTGGAGTGGCCCAGGGAACCAAAGAAAGAAAACTTCATGGGGCATTCTTCACCAAAGCGTGCATCCCCATAGGTTTTGCAGTTCTTACCCAGCAATACAGTGTTTTTTGTTTTTGTTTTGTTTTGGTTTTTTTTCAGAAGAGTCAAACTGGGTGCTTCTTTAGGCTAAACCTCCAAAAAGACCAGCTGTACTAAGGATTTTACATGTTACCATATCCAAAGCCACAGAACTACACAACAGCTGAGGTTGGAATGCACTTCACCTCCTCTAGTCTGACCCTCCTGCTGAAAAATGGGTCAGCTAAAACAGGTTGCCCAGGAAGGTGTTCAGTTTCGTTTTGAATAATTCCAAGTATGGAGACTCCACAAACTCTCTGGACAACCTGTTCCAATGTTCAATAACCCTTACAGTAAGAAATTTTTTTTCCCTCATGTTTAAAGAGAATTTCCTATATTTCAGTTTTGCTTATTGTTTCTTTTCCTGATACTGGGCACCACTGACCATGATTATTATTTTAAATAGGTTTTCTGTTCAGCTACTGATAACATGAGAGAATAAAGAAAAGGGGAAGCTCAAACCCCTCAACATACTGTGGTAACTGGAACAGCTGCTTTCTAACTAGCCCAACTTACTTGTGTCATTTATGCAGACATGATAGGGTGCACACTTGTTCTGTTTAAGCTGCAAGGTTATACTCTGCAAAGTGTTTTTTCAAAGGCTGCATGATGATTTTTTTATTAAACTGGAAATTTTTTGCAAAATATATGTCTGTATATGAAAACTTTATTCCTTCAAGCACTTTGCTAAAAATATCAGTTGCTTCCTAGCACAGATAAGTAGAATTTTCTACAAACTACTTTCTTATTTTTTTAGATCCTTCCACATTTTTTTTGGCATTTGCATAAGATATGGACTTTAAACTTATCCTTGTTTTCTACCTACAATAAGTATTTCTTTGTCTAATTTCATTTTTATCTTCACTTTTCCTATTTTATGAACCATCTGACTTTTAGAGGTGCCTTACTAAGTTTGCTTGGCATGATTTGCAATGGAGGATATCTTCTGGTTTTAACAACTTTCTTTCACCTTTCCTTTTTTTTGTCTTTTTACCGTTTGTTTCATTTAAGTGGACCATTTTTCCACAAAATTCTGTGTAAGGATTCTTCCAGGTTTCCATACAACACAGTAAAATGATAATGCCACTATCATAAAAGTCCCTTTTTATATAGCTTCAGCGTTCTCTATTTTTAATTGGAACTCACACCGTAAGCATCAGATGTGCAGCATTTTTGAGCACTGTGGAAAAGAAAATTCCATGTGCAAACATAACTTCAATTCTCATACTCATAAGTTTATTATTAAAATCTCTCTCTTATCTCTCCAAAATAAAACATTCTGTTTCCATATCATCGCCTGTGGTCGAAAGTCTTAGATGTCAGGGTATTTTGACAGCATCCCAGGAAAGGTGGCTAACTTTGCCAAGTCATTGGAAAGATTGAAGAAAGTATTGCTCAGCTCCCCATACTGAGATGTGGGGAGCCTTAGAGGTTATGCATAGCACAGGGAAGGAAAGCTATGATGCATGCCTTTTATCAGCCAGCTTACGTGGAAAACATAAAACTGAAACTTCTCATGTTTAAAAAGACTTATAACCTTCATTGTCAGAAGTTAGAGGCAAAGCCACCAACTTTTATTAGTCTGTATTTTAATAAAACCATTATTCTCTGCAGTTTAACTCACATATTACTAAATGCAGAGCTTATAATATTATACAGTACTGATTTGCGGAAATTGCTTTTCTGTCACTGAAATGTATTTTCATTAGGTATTTGAAGGATAAGAGCAGTTTGCCTTTAATCTATAGAGGTACTGTCTTTACACAGTGAAATGACATTGGGAGGGGGGGATATTTTCATTTTCAGGAAAATAAATCTTTAATTCCACACTCTGCATGAAATTCCAGACCCACTGAAGTCAATGGGAACTTTGCCATTGACTTGAATGGAATTTCACCTTCATTTTTAACTTTCTCTTTCCTCAAGTAACCACTCCATCTTGAGGTTTTATTTCCTGAATCTGGATTTCAATGGCTAGACTAAAAGCCAAAAGAGTCTTTCTGCAGTGTTAAATTCTGATAAAAAGAAGGCAATAAATATAAAGCAATAATTTAAAATGAATAAATATAACTAAATAAAAATAACAGATGCCAAGACTGCTGCAGTTAATTCCACAATAAAAAAATATCCTTGAGAAGAAAACTGGTAAATTTAATTCTGGCTTGTCTGGATTATGCTTTCAAAATTTTGTCAGTACTTGCGAGTAGACATATACAGTGAGCATATTTATAAGGGTGATTGAGAAGATGAAGGTAAAATATAAGTAATTAGAATTGGATGATCTATAACAACCTTAAGGTGAAGGTTCAGATACTTTACAGTTATGAAATAATGTCTCATCTGTGGAATTAAGGTTGTGTTAGCTACAATCTTTTGACAAAATATTAATCTGCTTCTCTATATTCACCTTACCTCAAATATTCCTTCAAATCCAGCTAACAAAACTGTTCATTACTTCTTACTCTAAAATGCTGCACATTGCTTCTACAGACTGTTAAGCAGCTACTCCACATAAGTCAGAGGGATAATGTATTTCAGTGGTATATGAAGCCATTTCTGTGTTAGCTACAAAATAAACATGCTGTTTTAAGAAAGGTTTCTTTAGGTGACATTGAGATGAATTTTTATTTGCCTTTTACAACAGAAATTATAGGTGAACTAATGCCAAATTGCTCTGAAAAATCTCATTATTTTTTTTTTAAGAAAATAACATTAGAAAATACTCTTTAAAAAGTCTTATATACACAAAGCATGTATATAAACACTTCTTAAGTAGCAATTAATGACACAATTATACCACCTGACAACCCGTAGTGCCCAATGTCATGAATTTGATATTCACAGTATTACACATAATGCAAAAGAAAATTATGAAGTGCCTTGTCAGGTCCTGGTACTCACTAAACATAATTAATAAAACAGAACAAAAGCATATGCATTCACTTTAGGAGAGCAAGATACTATTTGCAGTAATAGAGCTGACACCTGCACTTTATGTTAAATGTGCTATGTAATATATAGTACATAGTATTATTGTGATAGGAAGGAAATGCTTATATGTTGTGGAATTTGAGTATGTATTCAAGCCTAGTATCTATTTTGCTCCAATGAATTAAATATGCAGAAACATTAAAAGCAGATTTACAAATCATGCCACCACAGTGCTATAATTACCTGACTTGATTTTCTGACAATGGATTGAGATTAAGCTTCAGCTTATATCAAATGAGGGTCTCTGACCTGTTTTTTCAAGGAGTTTGAAGGAGATGAGAAGAAACCAGACTCATTGCTTCGATGTTTACACAAATAGCAACTAGCAGACATGTCAGATGAAGCTGGTGCTATCCTTAAAAAGTTGAAGTATTGAGCAGTACACATCCCATGCACCCTGCAGGTTGGCAGTGAGTTCTTACAGCATGGCCAGGCATAGAGCATGCAGGTTGCCAGAGGCACCTGACAGCAGCTTCAGATACTTCTGTGGTATTCAAAGTCCAAGCTGAGATATGATTCACTACATCTGACTGTTTCTTTGTGTTTGTTTCTGGGGGATTGAAGCATATCAGTATTTCTGCTATTTTTAAATGACTTGTGTTATTAAAACGTCTGCCAGTTACATTTTAAGTAACTGAATGAATATTTGCTTGTGAAAATATACATAAAAAAATAAATATGTATGTGTGTGTATATATATGTGTAGCCAATTGAATGTCATCCATTCAGAAGCAGTAATATGTCATTTAGATTACACAAACGGAATGGAGAAATTTTACACTGAAAAGAAAGTAATTTAAAAAATTTGGGGCGTGGGGTGTGTGAATCATATGTGGACTGTCAGGTTCATATATAGTACTGTATACTCCTAGGATGATATTTTGAGCAGTACCATAAAGCATACAAAATATGTACGCCACAATGAAATCTGGGAACAAGAGAGTCTCTTGCATAAAAATTCACTTGCATCACTCTCATTCCTGACTACAGCATGGTTTTTAATTATATTTCATCTTCCTACTGACTTTGAATGGGCTGGATGGGAAGAACTTCCTGACTTCTACTTTTAGGAAGCATCCAGTTTAACTCTTAGCTCATCTTTTCTCTGATGGAGAAGTTACATGCTTACTAAGGCATGGAGAGACAGCCTTGGGATCCTCCCATTGTGCATCTGAGGTTCACTTTGCCTCACTTCAAGAAAGTGCTTTTTGGGTTATTTTTTCACCCTCTTTATTCTACTTGCTACATCTGAGCCTGCAGTTTTGTGAATGTTTCTTGAGTAATACCCATCTCTTTCCTTTCAATCTACTCTTTCTAGTGCTGGATTATCCTCTCTGGTTTTCCCATTCAAGCATTTCTTAGAATCATAATAGCATAGAATGGTTTGGGTTGGAAGGGGTCTTAAAGGTCATCTCGTTCCAACCCCCTGCCATGGGCAGGGACCCCTTCCACTAGACCAGGTTGCTCAAAGCCCCATCCAACCTGGCCTTGGACACTGCCAGGGATGGGGCAGCCACAACTTCTCTGGGCAACCTGTGCCAGTGCCTCACCACCCTCACAGGGAAGAACTGCTTCCTTACATTTAACCTAAATCTACTCTGTTCCAGTTTAAAGCCATTACCCCTTGTCCTATCACTACATGCCCTTGTAAAAAGTCTCTGTCTTTCTTGTTGTCCCCCTTTAGGTACTGGAAGGCTGCAGTAAGGTCTCCCTGGAGCCTTCTCTTCTTCAGGCTGAACAACGCCAACTCTCTCAACCTGTCCTCATAGGAGAGGTGTGCCAGCCCCCTGATTACCTTCGTGGCCGTCCTCTGGACCCACTCGAGCAGATCCATGTCTTCCTTATGTTGGGGACCCCCGAGCTGGATGCAATAGTCCAGGTGGGGTCTCATGAGTGTGGGGTAGAGGGGCAGAATCACCTCCCTCAACCTGCTGGTTATGCTTTTTTTGATGCAGCCCAGGATACAGTTGGCCTTCTGGGCTGCAAATGCACATTGCTGGCTCATATTAAGCTTTTCATCCACCAGTATCCCTAAGTCCTTCTCTGCAGGGATGCTCTCAATCCCTTCATCCCCCAGTCTGTACTGATACCAGTGTTTGCTCTGATCCATGTGCAGGACCTTGACGTTGGCCTTGTTGAACTTCATGAGGTTTGCACAGGCCCACTTCTCAAGCCTGTCAAGGCCCCTCTGGAGTATCAACTGCACCACACAGCTTGGTGTCATCTGCAAACTTGCTGAGGGTGCACTCAAACCCACTGTTAATGTCCCCAACAGATTTGTATGGCTCTGTGTCAGGAAAAACGCTCCAAAACCACTCACTGACTTAGTTTCTAGTCTGGTCCATTATATGACCTTACAAATAGTTGTGCTGGCATGGGGCATGGCATGGCATGGCATGGCATGGAATGCATGAAAATGGGAGTGTATGATCATTTACGCTGGTTTTAATCTTTGCTGCTGAACATGAAACCATAGACTACAGGATGTCATTCATAAATCTTTCCCTACTTTCTTGAAGAACTTCTTGATGCTATTATCTATTACTATTAACAGTGTTGTGGGAGTATATCAAGATCCCTAAGGCATTGTATAAACATATAGTAAGAGACAATTCCAACCCCCAAAACTGACAAGCTTAATAGACAAGACAGAGTGGAAATTAAGGCACAGAGAGGGAAAAATAGCCTTCCTGAGGTCATACTGAAAGAGTGTGACAAAGGAAATAATTACAAGTCTCAAGCCAGTGCTGACCTACTGAGCTGTCAAATGCAGATGGGAATACTTCCAGCTGCGTGGGGTAGGAATCTCTGCTAGCAGTTCCCATTATTATTATCCAGTCATAGCAACTGAAGTTCTTTCAAGTTTTAAATGTCAGCCAACACATACAGATTTTTTGTACTGCAGATTTTCTAAACTATTCAATTACTATTTCAGTAATGGATATCATGTTTTAAATGGGTTAAAAGGGGATAACTGTGAAGTGTTACTTCAGAAAAGCCAGGTGCCTAATGTACATGCAGTATTTTCATTAGTTACCCAAGTAAATTATCTAGTTGCATATAAAGCAAACTTAATCCAAAAACATTATACTAAGCACTACAGCAAGTAGCAGAAAGGCCCACAGAGTATCTATTAGTTATCACAATCTCTTTAACAGTGACTCTAAAGAAGCACAAGTGAGGTTGAAAAATAAATGACTGAAGGCCAATGTAGTGGAACAAGATTTAGAAAACATGCACTCCTCTATTTTGCAAAATATATCAATCTTTTAAAGCTCATGTTTTTCTCCATTGGTGCAAAAATAGCATTTCAAGAGAGTTGTAATAAAGTTTTGAAAACAATACATGCATTTTTTTTCCTTACAGAAGATAATAAAGCAAAACAGAGTAAAAAATAAAATGTTATTCCAGAGTGTATTATTGTGGCATATGAATTCTATACAGAATAAATATAGATTTCAGTGGAAGTATAAGATGGAGTGAAAATTACTACATGTTGTGTAGAAGAATAAAACAGCCTTTGAGACGCTCTGAGAAACATTTCATCTCACAAAAGCTTTCTTGTTGTTATTGACTTCTAAATTTTGAAGTCTTTTTCAAGGTTTATAGGCAACAAGAAAGTTGCCAGCGGAAATTGGTATGAGACTGGTTACATTGCATCTTGCAATCAAAATGTATTCCAATACAATAATCAAACCAACATTATCCTCCAGATAGATGTTTTCAAAAAATGTCCCTAGTTTGAACTGGTGATGAGTAGAACTATTTCTAGTGTTCACAGGAAGGGTGCTTCATGACAGAGCAGCAAGAAAGAAATATTCAGTATAAGCGTGAAAGGTCAAAATAAATGTCATAGAAATAGAAAATAAAAAAATTTCTTATGGCTATATAATTTTAACTCAAAAATTACTTATTCTGAAAGGTACTGGGTAATCTATTACTTTTAAGATATAAAGGTCTTGTTAAAATTACTGTGAAATCTTTCCAAGACTAGGAAAAGTCATTCACACATCAAAGACTAGTTCTTAAAAGATAATTGTCACAACAAAGTGTATTTATATCAAAGAAGGACAAAAGTACTTTCCTTAAAAAAACATTTTCCTCCTCTATTCCCTACTCTACCTCATAGAACTACAGAATCATCAAATTAATAGTCCATAATCTTTTTTAATGAGCAGCATTTCTATGTATAGAGGGACATTAGAGAATTGATTATTTGTTTTCTTTAACTTATTTCCCTATGGGATGGATCTGCAAAGTAATAGCAACATTGAAAATATTAAAGAGAAGTTTCCCACCACAGGAAAAAATAGTCAACTTAGAATCTGATTATATATTAAGTGCAATTTATATTTTTATTCATCAGGTCTTGAACAGAAGTGATTAAGCAGCATGTAGCAATTGGGAGTCTTGGACAAAGCTGACTTCCCAAGAATTAATTTTATCTAAAGATACTAATGGCAGAAAGCAAACTTTTTTTCTCTGTTTAAAAGCTAGTTGTTCTTCAAGGACTCTTTAGGCACAATAGCATCAGTTTAACAATTGCCTTCTTAACAATATATAGTTTTCAAATAACAAGTATGCAGTGATGAGTCTGACGGGCTTCAATGGGCAGTTGTGAGCCTGATGGCTGGCACCTGCCTACCCTGCTAAAAAAAGATCCTGAGCTAAGACAACAGAAGGAAAGTTCAGGCCTACATGCCCTTCCTTGGAACATAAATTTTTTATTTCGGTATCAAAGGCAGGGTGACACAACTCAAATAATTTCAATGCCGTTGCAGATTTTTATGTGCACCACATGTTGTTCATTAGTGAATGGAATGCCTTACCTCAGGGACTGGATTGGGAGGAACACCTGTCTTCCACCTGCTCTTGTTCACTGTATTATTCACTTCACTTCACTTGTCTTTGCTTTACTGTGGCTCCATAGCTGTAGCTGTACTAGTCAACTAAACAGGGCTAGGGCATGGATCTGAGCCCTGGACTGCGGCTTGCCTATGGTGCTTCATGCCAGGCTGGGCACCACGCTCTCAGGCAACAACCAGGAGCAGCCTGGGGGTCAGCAGAGAGACAATCTGGATGTGACCACTTCATTGTGATGCAAGAGATCAGCTGTACGCACGTCTGCCTGGCCCTACCAGCTGGGTGCAAGACCGAAAAACCAAACCCTTGCCTGTTTTACGCCCAGGTGAAGCGTCTACTGGTATAGCCTTCAGGGGTAGGTAGCTGTTTTGTGAGTACATAGTGGTGACACGAGAAGACTTTCAGCTTTGGTTTTATGATGTAGAAATGATTCTAGTATTGAAGTTGTAGATGTTTTATGGTGATTCTAGATTTTGGGAAGAGACAAACTAGTTAGTCACATCAGAAGTAGCCAAAGGATACTACCCCAAAGGGTAATCACATTTGCTGAAATTGCATAGAAATTGTGGTTATGCTATGATATTCCACCAGAACATTCTAAATTAAATCTTCTATTCTTTCAAAAGAACACTTTCAAAAAATATGGTTTTATATTTTCCCCTGAAAAAATGTCAACTTTTGTCAATATACCCTTGTTTTATAAAAAAATTATAAAATTTATAGAGTGACTTGTTTTGTGGGAGAGAATATATATTTTCCCACTACTGGTTGAGGTTTTATGAAGAAAATGTAAAAACATTTGGAGTCAAAGCTACTCACAGCAATGGGAAATTGGTATTTTTGATGTTCTGAATAACATCAAACTGACAGTTAAAAGCTTATACCTGGGTAGTGCTAGTAGACAGACAGATAGAACAAGATAGTCTGTGAAGACAACATTACCTGTGCACTTTGAAATTCCTTATTCTCTGGTCACAATATAGCTAAATTCAATTTCAATACTTCAAAATAATCTCATCAGCTAGAAATTACTAAAGTACATGTTGGTTTGTATTTTCTTTCTGACACTGATCAAAACCAGCTGTGATGCAGCTGAATTGTCCCTCAGACTGACAACCACCTAAAGTTTTTGTTCTGATAAGTTCTAATTAACCTGAATTTTTTCCTGAAACCTAAGCCCTAAATTTACTGTTTGGCTTTGTCAAAATGATAAAGAATACCATGAGTCACTACAAGCTTCAAAAAGCTTTGCTTCAGTTCAATATTCACTTCTATTCTCCTTTCGTGGTGTTTTGCCTAATGTTTCCTTTGTTCAGGAACTGGATATTTATATTCATCTCCACATCAAACTCCCAAAGGCAGAGAAAAAATTGTGTTGTACGTTCCAAACAGAATACTTTAGGTAAACTCAAATTTTTAGATGAAAAAGAATTATTGCCAGTATTGTCATCACAATAAACCTATATGCCATAAGTTTTGGAATATCTAGCAATATTTCAGTGAAAATAGGCAAATAGTTTAACATGTATTTTATGCTTATAGAATGTATGAGTTTATTTTATGTATATTTCAATTACTGCTAAAATGATTAGTAAAGAAAATGTTCTTATTAAGTCTTACTCTTGTCAAATAGATGTTACTACCCGGAATGTTGGACTACAGTTTACTACTGACAGATTTTAAGGATGCTAAGCTTATGTCTGTGGACATTTTCCAACACTATTTGTTATGGCTCCCAAGACATTTTTTAACCTAAACACTTTTTTCTAACACTGCCAAAATTCTTCACATAATTCATTGAGTATTCTGTTTACAGTACATGCCACCTTATGATAAAAATAAACACAAACAAGACCCAGAAAAACAAATCTAGTTTTGTAACTATTAAGTCTGTTTTCTATGTCCATGTTATCACCATCATTTAAGTAAGTTTAACATATTTCCTTTATGGAAATTAAAACTTTTTTTGTTTTGTTTTGTTTTTTTTTTTAGTCTTTCTAAGTACATGACAAGCTGTCAAAATCCTTAATTACCTTAATAGTTTCTTCTTGATTTTTTTTTTTTTTTCTGTAATGGCTTATGGAGTTTACTCTTTTATTACTTTTAATTTTTGGAAAGCTAAAAATAAATAGTTTTTTTACAGATTGCAAATTATTCAGTCCACTTTAATTTCAATGTCATCATGCATATTTTTAACACCTGAGCATTTCAATTCTTAATTTCAACTATTTCACCTTCTTTTATTAAAACAATAACTTAAGCCTAACTTTCAGATCTGAATGATTTCTTTCTTTCTCCTCTTTCTTCTCTTTCTTTCTTTTTTTTTTTAAATTTGCCTCTATCTTAATTTATCTATCTTCCTTCCTTCTTTCTTTCCTCTTTCTGTCTTTCTCTTTCTCTCTCCCTCTCTGCAGCAAGATTAATAAGATTAATATACTAGACTTTCTAAATCTCCATCTAACAGTTGTATTACTGAATGAGTTCCTTTCAAACATTCTCCAAAAGCTATGTTTTTCAGTAGCTGAGATTTCACTGGCTCATAAAGTTTTAGACCAGCTTAATCACATTGTCACTGGGCTGTCACTCACTTGGAACAAATTGAAGAAGGCCAATAAAACAGGAGTTAGGAGAATCCTAAAGGAGAAAAAGACAAGAAAACTTGTGGGTATTTTTTTAATGAAGGACTTCAATCAGTTCTCTGACTGAAGTCTGGTTTAGAGCTTGTCTAATACAATTTGCTGCCTTTGAAATTATATTGGACTTTGAACTACATTTTTACTTCTGCTAAGTTAATTTTGTTCTTAATCAAGGTAAACTACTACATTGAAATATGAAGCCCTTATTCATCCATCTTGGCAGTATTTGTTTAAATTCTCACCTTAAATTATACTTGGTAGACAGTGATTTTTCCATGAAAGCAAAATTTTCTTATTTTTCATGTTGACAGTATTTTGCTCTTTGAAAAAGATGGGAAGTACCACCTTGGACTTAGATGCAGGGAAAGGAAATCTTGCCAGTTGTGTCCTCTGAAGAGAGAAAGTTTATCGTGGAAATGTTTCTGAAAGACCAAATACAAAGTTAATGATTTGTAATGTTTGTAGTCATATGAAGCACATGAAGACTTAATATGTCAGCTACAGTACATGCTGTATGAAAGATAGAAACAGTCCTCAGTGTGGGAAATTAACCCAGCACTCTCCTTTTAAACTCTTGTGCTATAGTCACGCTCCTTTTTGGATTCTCTTTTCCTCCATCATGCACAGCTTTAACAAGAGAAGTGGATGATACCTCCCTGTCGTGGTTTCAGCCCAGCCGGTAACAAAGGACCACGCAGCCGCTCGCTCACTCCTCCGCGCCCCTCCGGTGGGATGCGGAGGAGACGGAGGAGAGAAAAGAAAAAGAAACTGGAACCTCGAGGGTTGAGATAAAGGCAGTTTACTGGGACAAACACAAAGAGATTACAACAACAACAACGGCACTAATGAAAAAGTATCCCAAAAGAGTGATGCACAGTGCAACTGCTCACCACCCGGGACCCGACGCTCCGCCACTTCCCCCACCGAAAACAGAGAGCACCCCCCGGCCCGCTCCCCATTTATATACTGAGCATGATGTCCCATGGTATGGAATAGCTCCTTGGCTAGTCCAGGTCAGCTGCCCCGGCTATGCCCCCACCTCCCAGGTTCCTGTAAAAATTAACTCTATCCCAGCTGAACCCAGGACATTATCCACCCCTTATTCTATACCATCTACATCATGCCCAGATCTTACTTTTTTTTTTTTTCAATCAACCACTACTACTTTCCTTGTCATATATATAAGTATATGGACTCCACCCCCCGACCTCGCACAGACACACACATGGTGTTCCTTTAGCCCATGGGCTATCCCTCTAATGTGTCCATCGATTTTGGGGCTCTATCTGTTGTAACAGTTCTTCAGGATAAGAGAGAGATGGTGTGAGATGTTGGGTTGTTGTACGCTGCCTCTGGAACTTGTGGCTAGTACATTTGGTGCAACTCATGCCCTTGGTCTGCAGGTCGAAGATGTTGATCTTGAGGAAATTGCTGGGTGCCAGTTCAAGTTCTATCGCTGTTGTACTTGGCTTAGTTTCAAAAGTCCATCCTGTAGTCATTTGGATAATTCTCTCAATAATACCCTTGATATGGCATATAGACACTATAGATACAATGACACGCATTGGCAGGTTATTTAGCAGTTAAATATCATACAGCCCAATTCACTGGCTATTCTCTCCCAAAATCAAATCTCCCTGAGGTACACATTGAACTTCCCCATCCTTCTGCATCACCCACCAGGTGTACCCAGGTCCTTGAGCAAAAACAACCCCTTGAATGGGTTTGCCTCTGCTTGAGGGAGGACTAACCCAGACTGTCTTTCCTAACATACTCCTCATGCGCACTACAGGGACTTTATCCCCTTCTACAGTATGTGGAAGTCTTGGTTGGGCGGGGCCAGCCCGATTGGCGGATCCTCTATTATTAACTAACCAGGTGGCTTTTGTTAAATGTGTATCCCAATGCTTGAAAGTTCCACCCCCCATCGCTCTCAATGTAGTTTTCAGCAGTCCATTGTATCGTTCAATTTTTCCGGAGGCTGGTGCGTGATAAGGGATGTGATACACCCACTCAATGCCATGTTCTTTGGCCCAGGTGTCTACGAGGTTGTTTCGGAAGTGAGTCCCGTTGTCCGACTCGATTCTTTCTGGGGTGCCGTGTTGCCACAAAATTTTCTCTTCAAGGCCCAGGATAGTGTTCTGGGCAGTGGCATGGGACACAGGGTATGTTTCCAGCCATCCAGTGGTTGCTTCCACCATTGTAAGCACATGGCACTTGCCTTGGCGTGTTCGTGGGAGTGTGATATAGTCAATCTGCCAGGCCTCCCACTGTTTATATTTCAGCCATCGCCCTCCATGCAACAGGGGTTTTTGCCGCTTGGCTTGCTTAATTGCAGCACATGTTTCACATTCATGGATGACCTGTGAGATAGTGTCCATGGTCAAGTCCACCCCTCGATCTCGAGCCCATCTATATGTTGCATCTCTTCCCTGATGGCCTGAGGTATCGTGGGCCCACTGAGCCATAAATAGCTCACCTCTACGTTGCCAGTCCCGGTCCACCTGAGACACTTCAATCTTGGCGGCCTGATCTGCCTGCTGGTTGTTTTGATGTTCTTCAGTGGCTCAACCCCTGGGTACATGAGCATCTACGTGACGTACTTTTACCACTAGCTTCTCTATCCGAACAGCGATATCTTGCCACAGTGCGGCAGCCCAGATGGGTTTACCTTTGCGCTGCCAATTGCCCTTCTTCCATTGCTGTAGCCACCCCCACAGGGCATTTGCCACCATCCATGAGTCAGTATAGAGATAGAGCACTGGCCACTTTTCTCTTTCAGCAATGTCTAATGCTAGCTGGATGGCTTTCACCTCTGCAAACTGACTCGATTCACCTTATCCTTCAGCAGTTTCTGTGACTAGTCGTGTAGGACTCCATACAGCAGCCTTCCACCTCCGATGTTTTCCCACAATGCGACAGGACCCATCAGTGAACAGGGCATATCGCCTCTCATTTTCTGGCAGTTTATTATACAGCAGGGCCTCTTCAGCCCGTGTCACCTCTTCCTCTGGCGACATTCCAAAATCTTTACCTTCTGGCCAGTCCGTGATCACTTCTAACATTCCTGGGCGACTGGGGTTTCCTATGCAAGCTCGCTGTGTGATCAGTGCGATCCACTTACTCCACATGGCGTCAGTTGCGTGATGCGTAGAGGAAACTTTCCCTTTGAACATCCAGCCCAGCACTGGCAGTCGGGGTGCTAAGAAGAGCTGTGTTTCAGTACCAACCACTTCTGAGGCGGCTCGAACTCCTTCATATGCTGCCAAGATCTCTTTTTCAGTTGGAGCATAGCGAGCCTCGGATCCTCGATATCCTCGACTCCAAAACCCCAGAAGTCGGCCTCGGGTCTCCCCAGGTGCTTTCTGCCAAAGGCTCCAGGTAGGGCCATTCTCCCCAGCTGCAGTGTAGAGCATATTTTTAATATCTTGTCCTGTCCGGACTGGCCCAAGAGCTACTGCGTGAACAATCTCCTGCTTAATTTGTTCAAAGGCTTGTCGTTGATCAGGCCCCCATTTAAAATCGTTCTTCTTCCGAGTAACTTGGTAGAGAGGGCTTACAATTTGACTGTAATTTGGAATATGCATTCTCCAAAAACCCACAACACCTAAGAAAGCCTGTGTTTCCTTTTTATTAGTTGGTGAGGACATAGCTGCTATTTTGTTGATGACGTCCACAGGGATCTGATGACGCCCATCTTGCCATTTTACTCCTAAGAACTGGATGTCCTGCGCAGGTCCCTTGACCTTACTTTCTTTTATGGCAAAACCACCCTTCAAAAAGATTTGGATTATTTTCTTCCCTTTCTCAAAAACTTCTTCTGCCGTGTTGCCCCATACGATGATGTCATCAATATATTGCAGGTGCTCTGGAGCTTCACCTTCTTCTAGTGCAGCCTGGATCAGTCCATGACAAATGGTGGGGCTGTGTTTCCACCCCTGGGGCAGTCGATTCCAGGTGTACTGGATGCCCCTCCAAGTGAAAGCAAACTGAGGCCTGCACTCCGCTTCCAAAGGAATGGAGAAAAATGCATTAGCAATGTCAATGGTGGCATACCACTTAGCTGCCTTTGATTCCAGTTCATATTGAAGCTCTAACATATCTGGCACAGCAGCGCTCAGCGGTGGCGTGACTTCATTCAGCCCACGATAATCTACTGTTAGTCGCCATTCCCCATTAGATTTCTGCACGGGCCATATGGGACTATTAAAGGGTGAGTGAGTCTTGCTGATCACTCCTTGGCTCTCCAATTGGCAAATCAGCTTATGGATGGGGATCAGGGAGTCTCGGTTGGTGCGATATTGTCGTCGGTGCACCGTCGTGGTAGCAATTGGCACCTGTTGTTCTTCAACCTTCAGCAACCTCACAACCGAAGGGTCTTGGGAGAGACCCAGCAGGGTAGACAGCTGTTCAATCTCCTCCGTCTCCAATGCAGCTACACCAAAGGCCCACCGGTACCCCTTTGGGTCCTTGAAATACCCCCTCCTGAGATAATCTATACCAAGGATGCACGGGGCCTCTGGGCCAGTTGCAATGGGGTGTTTATGCCACTCATTCCCGGTTAGACTCATTTCAGCTTCCAATACGGTTAGCTCTTGGGATCCCCCTGTCACACCAGAGATACAGATGGGCTCTGCCCCTTTATAACTAGATGGCATTAGGGTACATTGTGCACCAGTGTCCACTAGAGCCTTATATTCCTGTGGGTCTGATGTGCCAGGCCATCGAATCCACACTGTCCAGTAGACTCGGTTGTCCCTCTCCTCCACCTGGCTGGAGGCAGGGCCCCTCTAATCCTGGTTAGAATATCCGTTACTCACTTTCTGCACACGTGAATCAGAAGTCCCTTCAAGGGGATCAGAAATGAGATCAGCCCATCTACTGCGTCTGGGGGACTGCTCATGGGAAACTGGAGCAGCAGTTTTCCAAGAAGAATTCTCTTTTCTGGTTGCTTTTTCTCGCAACTCCTGTATACCCGTACATCCAAGACTGAGGTAGGTTTTCCATCCCACTTCCTCATGTCCTCTCCATGGTCACGCAGGTAAAACCACAGGTTAGCCCGTCGTGTGTGCTTTCTTTCTCCTCTCTCTTGGGCAGAGGAACGCTTACTCCCAATAACTGCGATGCGGGCCTGTACAGGTGAGGAGGAGGACAGATCCACTTTGAATTGCTGGAACTCTCGGGACAACTCCTCTACAGCTGAGACACAGGCCCGTAGGGAGGAAGAGAGAATTCCTTCGTATTGCTGGAGTTGGACAGGCAATTCATCCACCGTTTGTCCATAGCCTTCTCTCCAGGACATTACTGCCAATGAGTTGGCATAGGTTGGTGGTGCACTTCGTAGAAACTTACGCCACATGGGTTGTGTGCATTGGACTTCATCTGGATCTGTGGGTGACTGCGCATTTTCTGGATCATTATAAATCACCTCCAGCACGGCTAATTCTCTCAGGTACTGGATACCTCTCTCCATGGTGGTCCACTTGCCTTGGTGACATGTAACTTCATCCCTGAAGGGGTATCCTTCCTTTACACCTAACAGAAGTCGCCTCCAGAGGCTGAGCACTTGTGTTTTTCTCCCAATCGCCTTGTTGATGCCCCCTTCCCTAGACAGAGATCCCAACTGCTTGGCTTCCTTACCCTCTAATTCCACACTACTAGCCCCGCTATCCCAGCATCGGAGCAGCCAGGTAACAATGTGCTCACCTGGGTGGTGACTAAAATCTTTCCGCATGTCACGCAACTCACTCATGGATAGAGATCGGGTAATTATTTCAGGTTCTGCCTCTTCCTCCTGTTCTCGCGATGACCCTGGTTCATCTTCATCTCTCACTAAGCGAACTGATTTCTTTGTGTGTTTCTTTTTCTGTACAGGGGCGACTGATACTGGCACAGGTTGGTTCTCTGGTTTAGCTGAAGTGTCTGTCACCGGGGTAGGGGTAGTCACGGTACCTGTTGTCAGGGTAGGGGCAGCCACGGTGCTTGTTGTCCTGTTTTCCATCTTTTCTCCCTGAGGGTGCTGCCTAGTATCAAGCAGTGTTTGGTAGATACTGGCCAGGGCCCAGCACAATGTAGTGAGTTGTGTGTCTCTGGGATAGCCACAGCATTTTTCTTTCAAATATTCTATTACTTCATGAGGGTTCTGTAGTTGTTTGGGAGTGAACTTCCAAGTCACTGGCGGTGAGAAGTCGTCTAGATACCTGCCCACATCCTCCCACATGCCGTGCCACCCATGAGTATCCAGCTTTGGGGCAGATCTCTGAGTGGTACTCTTAAAGAGCCTTTTTGTAGCCCTAAAGAAGACCTGAAACATATTCAGGAGGCATAGCACTAACAGCACACTGGCTTGCGCATCCCAAGGGTATTCAAAATTCTCAAAAGCTGTTGTAACTAGTCGGAAGGAGAAAAGGGAGGTGAACGGACCGGGGGAGGTATTACCCCCTAATTTCCCCATGGATTGGGTGTAATTACCAATAAAATCCAACAGAAGGTGCCCAAAGTATGGAAATGATATCACTGCCTCAAACAGATACCAGCTTAACCTCATGACCAGTGATGTAATCATTTCATAAGTCGACATTGCCCAGTACAGCAAAATGATAATCCCAATCACTCTCCCAGAGATGAGATATGCAACTACAGGCAATACATAGAGCATATAAGAGCTTACAAAATGCCACCATGTAAACAAATGAAACAACATTGTGACTAACATCTATTTATCCAAGAAATGCGTTTGGCAAATTTGTTTCAACACACTCTGGCCAGACCTGTCGTTATCTCAACCCTTCTGCCCCACGTTGGGCGCCAAAAAGGACTGTCGTGGTTTCAGCCCGGCCGGTAACAAAGGACCACGCAGCCGCTCGCTCACTCCTCCGCCCCCCTCCGGTGGGATGCGGAGGAGACGGAGGAGAGAAAAGAAAAAGAAACTGGAACCTCGAGGGTTGAGATAAAGGCAGTTTACTGGGACAAACACAAAGAGATTACAACAACAACAACGGCACTAATGAAAAAGTATCCCAAAAGAGTGATGCACAGTGCAACTGCTCACCACCCGGGACCCGACGCTCCGCCACTTCCCCCACCGAAAACAGAGAGCACCCCCCGGCCCGCTCCCCATTTATATACTGAGCATGATGTCCCATGGTATGGAATAGCTCCTTGGCTAGTCCAGGTCAGCTGCCCCGGCTATGCCCCCACCTCCCAGGTTCCTGTAAAAATTAACTCTATCCCAGCTGAACCCAGGACACTCCCTATGGAAAAGATTACGGCTCTGAAACTTTACCTTAATGAAGTGTCTACACCCTGAGAGAAGTAGGGTTTCAGGAATATGTTTTTAGTGTTTTTCATTACTTAATGTAGGCGATTGATTGCTTCTTCATGTGCTGACTACTAAGTCCTAGGTGAGATTCTCCATCTGCCTGCAACATATATGAACACTTTGGTGCCTAACTCAGGTTTCAAAATGACACTCTGGGAGTTAGGCGTCTCAGTGTCTTGTCTTAGTTCCCTTGATATCCCTGAGAACAAAACATGTTTAAGTTCCTGTGAACCAGATGATGATGGTTAGGTAGACACAATAGACAACGAGATGGTTTTCTTTAGGAAGCTCTCTGTGTATATACTGATATTTCTGGAAGACAGCATGAGATTTTATTATCTATTTCTGACATGACATTCTTCTGCTGCTGTAAGCTACATTTTGAGGTTGGCCTTTCCATGAACTCACTGTCCCTTTTCTCCTTAGCATGGTTTCTGGTGATGGCTAGGTTTGGTGATTGCTACTTATGTGTTATTTTTTTCTCAAATTCTTTTAGAAGTTGGTTCTTTATTTGGAGTGATTATAAATTTATGCTAGGTGCCAAACTTTACTGGAGATAAGAACAGAATAGAATTTGGACAGTGTTGCCTCTTCATTTTTTAATTATATCTAAATCATGTTTTCTGCATGCTTCATTACCTTGTGGTAGGCCACTGATGTGAGAGTATGGCTTATAAGGAGAGATGGGACTACATTTTAAATCTAACTTCTCTTTTCCACTGCAAGATGAGCTTGTTTCTTTTTACTGTGACATGTAAGACAGATATTTTGAAACTTTTATTTCCTAGTTGACTTCTCTATCCCACATACTGTCCATTTTACTTTTATTCTTTAATTAGTCTTTCCACCTAGTTCATTGTGAAACCTGCTGAGTTTCACCTGCTGACATAACTAAGGTGCTTCTTGAACAGAAAAAAAAATTGCCAAAGTTGTCAGAATTGTCAATAGAAATTAATTTTTTGAGTTATATGAGTAAATACAAAACAATGTGAATCACTATAGGTTGAACCCTGAAGTCTGGTGTCAGGTTTTATCCATTTCTGGTTTAAGCAAACACTGAATTAAATAAAATTAGAGCAATTTTTATCCTGTATTTTTAATCAAGAAGCCATATATTCAGAAGTATTGAATCATTTGATGTGTGTCAAATACATCTATCTCAGTGACACCATAGGTCTTGAAGGTACAGTGTCACATTCCTGCCAGCTGGAGAAGTTCACTTACCCTCACTTTGAAATTACTTATGCCTGGGGTAGGGCTACATGGATGTGGTAGATGTAGCTTACTCTTGTCCAGCCAAGATGATCAGATGAGAGGCCACTCTGACCTAGAAGCCAGCAAGTTTCATAAGCCTGTTATTTCTGCATTCTTTTCCTTCTTGGCAACATTTGCCAACTTGTGTACAGCTTCAGGAGGAAAGGGCCACATCTACATGATAGTAAATTAGCATCAGGACCAGAGGATGTCAGGGCATGGTCTCTGCTGGCTTAGTCTTTTTGCCTCCAAACAGTATTTTTGCATCCAAATTGCCTCAGGAGAATGATACTCCACTCCCTCTGGAAGAGTGAAAATTGGCCAAGGCCAAAGCTGAGTCAGGGACCATCATGTCAATTTAACACAGGAGAATTGAATGTTCTACTGCCAAAGCTTTTGACCAGGTACTGGCTGCTTTTCTGGTATAGATACCTCTATAGGTGAGTTACAGCATGGAGATTAATTCCAATAACAGTTAAACAGCACCTTAATTGCTCTTCAGTGTTGCAAAGAATAAACAAATTACCATTCCTAGCTCCTAACTGCATCCTTAAGTGACTACATTGCTCTACAATTCTAGTCCTGAATTTCCAAGGTCATAAAAGCAATGTTTACTAGAACAAAGAAAATAATACATTTTCCAAAGCCACACTTAGCAGCTTAGTTAATGAAACATCCTTTTTCCCATTAACTTAAGCGGGCTTGACTCAGAAGCTCAGACCTATTTAATTAGTCTCAAGTTACAAACTAAAAATCAATAGTTATTTTCAAAAGATAAATACCCTGTTTGAAATACACTAAGACACTTTGTAGGGTAACTTTTCTCAAACAGGAAAAAGCGGTCAGGCAAATACCTCTCCAATTTCATGGAGTAGCATTGCTTTTCTAGCAGTTATTAAATATTTCAGACAAGCAGGCTGATTATCTGCATGTTCATAGGTGATTTAGTACTTTTCAAGAAAAAAGCAAACCACCGCCAACAATGTGACCTCTCAAAATCAGGTAAAACAAATTTGTTTCAACTTGACTACTTGAGTAGATTATAAAAGGTCATGACTAAAAGCAGAACATGAAAATAAAGCAAATGCACATCCATAGTGAAAAAAGAAAATAAATTACTATTTACCATCAATTAATTATTTTTTCTCTTTTTACAGTGCAAATCCAATTAAAGTCCATTATAACACAAAATTAGATTATGCTTTGTACATTCATTACATTTAATAATTACAAGCCATACTGTATAGGTAATCTAACAGTAATGATGCAAATATTGCTCAAGATTACAGTTGAGGTTAGTAGCTGTGGGTTATGACCACAAGAACAGAACCCTCAAACTGACAAAAGTGGAGGGAGAAAAAGCTCTGTGAATACTGTCCCTGTCAACAGCATTATGAATGCCATGCATGGTTTCTGTCAAGAACAAGCAGTGAATTGAGTTAAGTAAGACAGATGAACCTTAGTTACATCGAACAATAAATTACTTAAAAGATGTTGTAACAGCCTCAAAAATACTGCAAATTACAATAAGCTTATTAAAGTTAAAAAGATGGTGCTGGTAAGGAAAACAAAACAAAACAAAAGACACTAGAGAAGCCCCCAGAGAATGTTAATTAGCTTTTCACTGAATAGCAGCATATGAGGCAGGTTTTGGGAGTGACCCTAGGAAGAACTGACTTGGAAGGATTTGATACTGAAGGAAGGGGGACACAAAAGTACAACTTCAGTAGTCATTACTAAGGAAGAAGATCTAGGCTGCTTTCCTAAAAAATATCCAAAGTAGAGAAACAGCTGAAGAGGAAAAATTGCAATTAAATTTAATCTAGAATCACATTTTAGTAGCTTAATCTTCTGTTTTATAACTTTTCTTTCAATCTTATGATCTTTCCAGTGTTTAAAATGAATTCAGAAGAAGGTGAATTAGTTTTAGTTCACTAGAGTCGACACATTAAAAAAAATGTTATATGCATCAATAAACCCTTTGGGTGCATGCAGTATGGAGAGCAATTTTAGAAATCTGAGGAGCTAGAGCTGTTTTCTGTTAGGCTTCCCACTAGCAAATGTCTTGGGGAACTATTTTTAAGTTCTTGGGTAAGTTGCAAGTATCAGCTAGTTCTTCTCTCTGGAAAGAGAGAAGAACAGTACATGGCTTTGGTTAATCCCATGTTTTGAAAAAAGTCCCATAAGCAACTTAGAAGTTTATGGTTGATTTGCCTCTTTGTCATCTTAGTATCTGTTACTTTTTCATCAGTAAAATCCTGTATTTTTTATAGCACATGTTCTAATCTACTCTAAAGGATGCTCTTCTGCAATGGAATACCTAAATCACCAAACAGTATGAAGCAATGTATCATTTACCACAGTTTTCCTGTTTAGTGTCAAGCTAAATTGTTTACATACTGGCTAAGCTATTTAGCTAAATAGTCATTAGCTTTTCTTATTTTTTTCCTGTCTGAATATACTTCTACCATACCTCATGTTTTACTTTATGGTAGCTAAGTAATGATATATCTTAGTTACCATCAAACACTCATCCAAATATACTCCACCTAGAAATACTTTAATTTTATTCATTCAACTCCTCTAAATCCACTTTCTTCTCACAGAAACTATTTCACAGTGACCTTAACATAAGCCAACAAAATATTGATATTCTGAGGCCTGGACAATTCCTTCTCAACATGGTTGAACCTAATTTACATACATAATCTCGCAGTGTCTAATTGCATATCTTAATGATACCTCTGGTCTCTAAGGGGACCAACATGCATGATTTCCTTGCTTATTAGGATACTGAAGGGGGGGGGGGGGGGGGAAGGAAGAGAAAAAATCCAGTTCATATTGACTGGAAATTAATTCTAACTGTGATCCAAGTTGAATGTTAAGGAATGAGATTAACAAATTTAAGGAGGAAGGGACAACATTATTCAGGAGGATAAGGAAAAATAAAGGCAGCTAGACAAGGGAAAGCTTATAAAAGAGAGAGATGGTAAATGATGATATGACGAACTGAAGTTTTGTTTACTGACAACCCCTGGTCTGGAGGTAACCACTTTATATCACCCAGCCACATCTGACTAGAAGTAGCATCAGCAGTCCTTATGGCAAGAGGATGAGAAAAAATGCTTAAAAAAATTTCCCTTAGGAATGGCACAATAAACATAAAAAGAAGGTATTTGTAGACTTCTACAATGAATAAGCATTAAAACTTGCAGTGAGTGATTTCTCTATGTTGATATTTTTTGTCAGTTTACAGGAACAAATATGGCCTTCTAATAGATCTGTATGTTTTCTAATTTATCTCAGTATGAGTTTAAGGAACTGTGATGCTTGAAACCCATCACTGAAAACTTGACTTCTTGAGTAAGTAGAGGTTTTATTTCTAGCCCTCTTTAAAATTTAAAGACATATTGGAATTCATAATTCTAGCTACAGCAGATGGCTATCAGCAGGATTAAAAAAAGCATAATGAGAACATTGTCAGAAGTATATTAGAAGCACACTTGGAAAACTACATCACTACTTGAAGGAAATAGATTTTCAATTGGTTAAAGGACTACAGAGATTTTTGAGACAAGTACAGAAAGACATGCTAAGGAAAAGTGATAATTTTGACATCAGAGCTAGAAACAGAGGAATAAGCTGATAGAAACAGGAACTGCTTGTACTTACTGATATTATACACGGGGAAAAAAATAGTGTTAAGATATAAGCCATAGTTATTAAGATAAAGAAGAAAAGATTATTTGTTTGGGCAAGCTCTAGACTAACTGGAGAAAGCATCTGAAGTTCTTTGGCTTTGTAGTTCCTTAGAAGGTTACAAGGAGAAGGAAATATCTATATTTATCCCAGGAAAACTGAGATACCGGGCAGAAAGGGAAAGAAAGTGGCTGTGGGGTTGTCACAGTTATTGAAAGAAGCCATACTCCCAGGATCATTTAGATGATTCAGACATGGGGTAGATGATCGTCCTAGAATGTATTTTAGAACCTCTGATAAGTTCAACTTCCGCATATAGAAGATTTTATTTCTTTTCCTGAGATTCAGGAGCCTGTCTCACAGAGTGTACTTATTCAGTTAAGCAAATGATGCTAGCTGCATTACCTTGCTAATTAAAATGGATATGAGATAAGGGAGAATGAAGATCATAGTCAAGGTCGCACAGAAAATTTCTGCCTTGAATTACATCCTTTTTGTGCTATGTGCATGCTATTATGACTATTATTACGAAAAAGGCAAAAAATCAATAGGTTATTCTTGTGAACCTGCACTGCACTTACCACAGGAACTCTGAAAAGGCAAAGTACTTAAGAACATAATTAACTTAGGATGAGTGGCCTGACTGACTCCAGTGCTTTGCCTTCACATGTGAAAAACTTACCTGAATTAAGTCAAAGAGAAAACACCTGTTGACTTTGATGAAAATTACTTTTCCCAATTCTTGTCACAGGATATTAATAATACATAAAGCAGCCTAATATTGCCCAAAGTATTTTTTAAGGAATTATAAACATTAACTATCCACTCCATCCACTTCTATATGCTCACAGAAAGATTAATGAAAATAGTCACGTGTGTTGTTTATAACACAAAATCAAGTGTTTAACTGTATATGTACAAATTTTAAAGAGCTGATTTTACTTCTCAAATACTTATTAAACTATTACATTCGTTGCATTAGCCTCACCTGTTGTCAGATGCATTAGAAAGGTTTCCCTTAGGACACGCAAATCTTTCTGGAAAATCAGCAGGAATTTCAGTACAAAGCTAGTTCTGTCTATTATCTTTCTGTTTCAGTACCCTTTTTGCATCATGAACTGGCTTTTTGTAGCATGCATTTACACAAAGGCCTGGCTCCTCCAAGAACTGAAACTGCTCAGCAATTCTGAAAACTAGGCCCAAAAAAAGGACAAAACAATACCTAAGAAATCATTACAGTCCTTATTTTGTGAGCAGTGATTGCTTATCTGACAAGTTGATATTAAACTACAATGGCACATTTTGAGGCAAATAAGAGCTAATGACCTAGCACACTCCAAATTTTACACTACAGAAGAATAAAATAAATGCAGCAATGAAAATCTATTCGCATGTCTGAAAACCAGGGCTGAAATCCCAACCAAAAAAACTTAGTAGCAGGCTTTCTTTGTCAATTATGGTTGGGATTTCATTATGGCATCATAAATATTGCAGCTGTGAAAACTAGTAAAAAATGTTAGGAAACTGTCAAGGGCCACCTTTGCTTTTGGATATGGCCTGCAATTTTGGCTCTGAGAACCTTTTAACCCTAGTTTGCATTTTCTCTCCTTTTCAGCTGTTACAGATGCTTAATTTTTACCTCCTCCTCACAAATATGACCAGGAAATCTTAGAACTCCCAAAAGCTTCTGAACTGTGGTGTCACAGCCCAACACAGAATAAAGAAGAAAAAGTCTGTGAAGACTTAGTAGAATGCTCCTCAATTTTCCTTTTATGGTATTGTAGCCTTCTGTAATAATTGTAGGACTACTTTTTAAAAAGTGCTGCATATGGCATCTTTTGGGATAGCAAGGTTGAGTAGCCACCATCAGACCACTGTAGGTAACGGCTGCCCCTTAGACAGATGCACTTGTGGTTTTCATTTCCTGCTTCCATACCTCCTCCAATGTGAAGAACTGGATTGACTGACAGGGCACCAACCCAGAAAACACTTGGAGTGAGATTCATTAGAGCAGATGTAGCTCTCTTCATCTGAACTAGTTGACTGATGTCCTTTTATAGGTAACGGAGAGAAATAGGCTGTTGTAGAACATGATTCATCTCACTTATTTTAGACATTTATTTTGGTATGAGATGAATCACAAGCAAAGAGTGTTTATTTCTTTCCATTGACATTATCGAAAGTCTAGACAACTAGTTCAGACATAGATGTCTATATTTATCCTGATTAATCCTGCCCATGGAGACAAAATAATCCCTGCAGGGTTTGAAATGAAAATCCATGGTTGTATTCAGGGGAAGAAGTAGAGTGAGAAAGCCATACACATCTAGAAAGAGCCTGCTGCGTATGGGAATTATTCTTGAAGCCTGGGAAGAAATTTTATCCAATTTAGCTTGGATTGAAATATAGACTTAAGTGAGACTAAATGTGTCTGGAGGCTTTTGGCTGGGTGATTGCTTTTTAACAGTTTTTTATAGTAGAACTTTATTACAGCTGCTAAATAAAACATGTTGTTTTTCAAAGACCTTTTGCGAACTTCAGTTGTCTTTGCTCCTGAAAATGGATGTGTAGCTGCCTGTAACCCAGAAACAAGGTGTCAAGCTGCTGACATGCAAGCACCATTTTGGCTGGACATAAAAAATTCGAAAGATTTCACTTTAAGACGCTCAAGAACTAGAAACTCAGCTGACCACTGGGAAGTACTTCTGGAAGGAAAAGGCAAAGTACAGAAAGTGTAACTAGCTCCAAAGTAGTGACAAAAGATGAATGGACAGGTTAGAAAACAATGTACACCACTAAATCACATTCCGATTGTGACTATTTCTATTCCTTTCAGACTCCTGGAATACTTTTGTAGTGTTTCAAATTACTATAGCCTGACCTGGTATCTTTTTGGTTAATCCAGACATCTGAAATCTGCTCTGATGGTCTGAGCAGGCAAAATGCTTTACTGTTTTCTTTAAGCTACAGATGTGCGTGTATGGCTGAGACAAGTTGCCTTGTACCTTAATGGCTACACTTACAGTGGTAAAGTCAAAAAGGGGTGAAGGAGTAAGGCTGAGCACTGGCACATGACTGACTACATCATTAATTTCTCAGCAGGATTCCTGTTGTAGCTTTGGTTTGGGCAAAGTGGCATGAGTATAGTTTAAGAGTTTAGCATGGGCCAGGGACCATTTCCATCACATAGTTTGGATGCCACCATGTTCTTCTAAGACATGAAACAAACTAGCTGTCTTTGATGCAGTGCAGTTTATGCTGGTCCACTCAGTCTCAAGGCCAGACAAGAAAAATTCAATTGTTTCCATATGATTATCAGCATAAATGGTCATGTTCAGTTTGCCTGTCTGGTGGTCTTTTTGTGTGGGTCACTATATTCATTCGAGTACTATGCGCTGGGGATGTAAATAGTCTATAGAATTTGCTTTTAGTTTTCCAGGAAACTGAGTTTGGATTTCTTGCAAAACACACTCATATACTTTTTTACCTTAGAGGCTCAAAGGAACATCAAAATGGGTGACTGGGCCTCATTTGCCTGAGGCTGACTGATTAATACAGTGTCTGCCTTGCATCATTAAATGTGTCAGAGATTAAATCTGGGTAATCAGAAATAGTTAGGCATTAGAAATAAATTCGAACTGCTGCATGGGCCTGAAATGACAGTGACATTTTAAAAGGTGTTTTATTAAAAGTTTATGGTATTGCTTCATCTATTACTTGTCCAGTGGGACTTCTATAAAAAATAATTATATTTGTGACATTATAACTACTGTATAACTCTATTCCATCATATGTAAATTTAACAATACAGTTATATCACAGGGCCAGACTTTCCGAAGTCAAAAGCCTTTTAAAAAAATCATGAGATGTGCTTTTTATCTATTTTGGTCACAAACTTATGAGAAAGAGATGAGAATCTATGTCTGATACCCCATTGGACTGGGAATTGAGTCATTGGCATACCGAATTTGCTTCCAGTGTCAAAATCTAGCAATTTAAATACAAAAGTAAAAATATGCTGGTATGTTTTTATAAAGAGGGAAATAAGGGCAAATTTTTACCTAAAATTAATTTTTTAAAAAATTGTGTTAATGCTATTAGTTTTAATTGTCTTACAGCTTAATAGTGTAATAGTTCTAATAGTCTTAGAAAGTTGTAAGACAAAATGTTACCTAGGTTCAAATTAGTTTAGCCCTGTTTACAAAAAAGTAATTTTCCTCTCAGCCCAAACGCATTGATACAGAATGATAGTTGATAATGTACAACTGTACTGCAGTGTAAATAAAGCTATAAAGGGATTGTAATAATCTCCAAAACACATTTTATTAATTCAAAATGCAAACGTCATAAACTCTGGGTTAAAGTTAAATGCAAATTAAATACCAGAATGTTAAATGCAAACATTTGCAAATGATCCTGACTATTCCCTGTCTTGATGCCATGCATATTATTATCATTTGGATGTATTGGTTTTCCAGGCCTAGATTATAATAGTATTATCTTTTTTTTCTGTAATTTACTTTACTGGTGATGTCATTTAAAGAGGGAATTACTGTTGTGCATTTATATAAAATTATATGAATTTGAACAATATATGTGTTTGCACCTGACCTTCCACTGTGCCAGCAGCTGGTATTAATCTGTGAGTACACTTCTTTGTGCTCATTTTTTTGGGTCTTTTACACAGTTTTTGTGTGCTTGTACAATACTTAGATCCATGATGCTGTGATCCTGACTAATATCTTTTATTCCACCTTGAAATAAATCAGCTCTTCACTTTTCAGTCTGATAATAATTCTGAACTGCTTTTGCAAGTATTCCAAATGAACTGCTCCTCTGTAGCATTGCTGCTTCTATTTATAATTAAGACCAGCTGGTAAATTTTATTTTATAAGTGGTTCTATTTTAAATATTTGGAAAGAGAGAAGTATATAAAAATGGTTTTGGCTTTTTTTAAATTTGTGTACTCAAAAGATATGTATAGGCAAATCTATAAACTGAACCCAACACAGGATACACCACATTCACTGAGGCACCATATAATTGTAGAAACTCTTAATCTTTATCATTAAGATTATCTGTCCTTCTTTTCTGACGAATCCAATCTCATCTTATCTATCATGCAATTTAAGCAAAGTCTATTTTGAGATCAGGAACTGAGCAAATTTAATCAGGAGGTTTTGCTGTAAAATACGAAGTGAAATCTTAATATACAGAACGGAGTGTTTGATAGATAAATGGCATTTGGTCCATGCAAAAGAATTTCCTGCTTAAGGCATATAATTCTTTCTATTTTTCTTCTGTTGGTATGTCATTCAGTTTAATCAAAGATGATGCAACATTTCTATTCCTTTGCTGATTTTAATAATCCTCATAGAGCACAAAAGCTTACCTCCTAGTGGAAGTAAGCAAAGTACTTCCTAATCCTTCGTATTGACAGTCAATGCTAGATAAAAACCAGAGGTTACAGGAAAGCAATACAAATCAAACACTACTAAAGCCTGGATGTTTGTAACCTAGTCCCTTCTTATTGTCTAAGAGACAGTCATTGAGGTTGACTTTTAGCATTCCTTTATGTTTTTTTCACATGTGTGTCTGAAAAAAAAGTGATCTGGCTAAGAAGAAACCAGTCACCTGTTTTTCAGTGTTTTTTTCAGTTTATGAAAACTACAGTTCAGCTCCTGCAAGAAGCTGTTGTTTTGTGAATTGTTCATTAGTTAATCAAAGAATCAATTTTAATGAAAGAACAGGTTATAGGACAGAAAAGAATTAGGTCTCTTGTTTTTCTGGTTTGTCTAAATGAAATACTTCATACTGGCAAAGAAGAAAGGATATTTGAAATTTGTAGCAGGAATCTAGACAAAGAACACATCTAGGAAAAAATCTGGACTGGTGAAGAAAATAATGAATAAATCAGAACAGTCAATTAAGAAGAAAAAAATAAAAGGGAAAACTTCCGCTCATGGTGTTATTTCTTGTATGATTCCCAAGGATAAGTTCCCAGTCTTTTGTTCTTTGGTATCTTTATTAACAGAACATAAAGATATTGCTGACAAAGTCCACAAATGTCACAAAAACAGGTGGAGGAGGAAGTAATGACAGGTCATATCAGCAGAACCATCACGCTGCATGGGTACCTGGCCTTATGACTTGTACTTTAATTCAAATAAATACAAGGTCACGCTCCCAGAAACAGTAAAAAGGTCAATTTGTAGCATGAGAGGGCTACCACTACTTTGGAAAGAAATGACTTCAAGAAGGATGAAGCAGCCATGTGAGATAATGTACAGAACATGTATTTTCGGCATGTGCACATGTGTTTCTATTATTTCATGGATAAATTGGGAAATGCCAAACATAAATTGGAAGGGAATTTTACCTTTGTATGCACTGTGGAAATCGTTATTTGTTTAGTGTCCACTTTTGGTAACTGTACCTCAAAAAAGGATTATTAACTATTTTAAATGGTTCAGAAGATGAAAGAAATGCCTACAGATGAACAAATATCTCTTTCTTATTTATGAGTTAGGAATTGTCAAAGGAACCACCAGAGCCTGCTAGAATGATTAAAACCAGTATTTTACTTTTAGAAAAGCTGAATTTCAGTGTAAAAATAGATACCTGATTTACCCATGGGTGTAGTCTACTGTATATTTTGTCTTGGCTTAACACATCTATGGCTCCTGCACTAGGTAATGGAGTTTGGTTGTTTATTTGTTTCTTTTTTTTTAAGAATTAAAAATAAAGTCTGGAAGTCTTTACTGAGTTACCACTTTCAAATTCTGTGATGATAGAAAAGGGACTATCAAAAAACCCTATGCTTGGCATCATGATAGATAAATTCATACCCAAGTAGATCAGAATGGTCCCTCTGAAAGTTCCAGCTGCTGTAATTGCTTAAAATGCTCTAACAACATGAGATAGAGTTTATGCTGAAATGTAAAAGTTTGCTTCAATTAAAACAAAACCAGAAAGGAAATATTTTTTGGAAGTGAGGCAGATTCATATGACATGGATTTATTACAGGGTCTTGAAAAGAAGCCCTAAATAGCACTTTTCTTTTGTCCCACATTCCTTTCTCTTTACTTTAGTAGATTTTCCTTTCTTCCCATCACATCTCCCAGTCTCTCAGCCTGCCACAGTTAGTCATTATTTTTATTACAAGTTGTCACTCATTTTCTCCTCCTCATTTCCACTTGGTGCCTAATAACCCTGTCATAACATTGGAATAAAATATAGAATAGGAAAGAGAAAAATATACCTTTCTTACATTCCCTAGTTTCTGTAGGTGCTACCAGCTCAGCCTCCTGACGACCACCATTCATGCTGTCCTGAAGGTGATCAGCCTCCAGATGATTCAGCAGAGCTGGTATGGGAGAAAATTCCTGTGGGAGGGCTTCCTGAAGAACAAGGCAATAATGCTGTTATCTAGCAGCTGTGTAGTTGAACCTAAGAAATACTTTCATGCTACAGCAATGGCCCTTTACAATTCTGAAATACTGGTTTTTGCTCACTCACACTAATGAAGAGCTGTGTATCATGCAACTGGGAAATGAATAGCTGATGAAGCATTTTGGTAAGTGGAATAGATTAACTTCAAGGAAGAGTAGAATTGATATGAGGGATGGGAAGAGGGGGTGAGTGAGTTGAGCAGTATCGAAATGTTTCATAATCAGTCCATATCCATTGGACTCAATGCAGTTCAAGTACTGCTGAATTACAACCAAGGTATTTGTATTAACTCATGGTGTTGCTTGATGTCATCAGGCACTGACCTGTCTGTATGTAACTTAATTACCTCAACAGTTATTTTTATTTCAGTAACAGTTAAAAGTATTAATCATGGAACAGGGCTCCACTATGTCTATATCTGCAAGTGGTCTAGACAAAAGAGGGCAGATTTGTAGAGTGATCAGTTGATGCTGTGATCCCAGTGACTGCTCTACACATATTTCAGAAGGTCTTTGCTTCTGACTAATTCTAGCCCATTCGTGTGGACTGAATGCACCATGAGTTGGTGGAGCACATCGCATGCAGTTCTGGAGCACATCTTCTAGTTCAGTTCCACCTGATTCAATCCAGCTCATGGCACTCAAGGGTCATTGTGTGATGTAAACCAAAGCATGGTAGGCGACCAGGGATGACCAGGAGATCCACTTCAAAAGTGCACTCCTGTTCTGAACCAAAACACTAAGGGAGACATCACCAGTATGTACCAAAAATACAAATCACAATCATATGGCATAAATCATATTTTCTGCTATGAGTATATTACAGGTCTCAGTACTGAAACAACATTTATTTGCAGTAGGGGAAGAGAAAATGCAAGAAGTCAGTAAGCCTTTACCAGTTAGCCAGATAGGCAATGCTATCAACATTTCACTTGCCAGATCATTATGAAGTTTTTAAAACATATTTGGAGAATATGGAATTCAAGGAGAAAGGGATGTGGCATTGCTCTTTTCAAAGGGGGAGGTGCTTGAACAAAAATTTATCATGAGATAACAATTTTTGCCAGGCTATATTTATACTAATTTTTTAATGGAGAATGTTGTATAAATTGGATTATTACATACACTTTTTCTGGAATGTATTTATTTCCTTAAACTTGCTTTGTGTACAAGATTTTACACTCTTAACCCATTGTAAGGGCCATAAACTACTTTATACCCCAATGATAACTTACATTCATAACAACAGGGCTAAGTTTTGCAGTCTTTAAGCCATTGACAAAGAAATGCTATGGTTTTCAAAGAAAAGTTTTGGAATTTTGACTTGTGCTTTTAATAAATAAATAGAAAATCACTTCATGGAAGAATACATCTTTCTGAAACATTAAAATGGTGCACCTCCTATTCTCTGGAAGTCAAAATCACAGTAGTTAGAGTTGGAGAAATTATCAGCCAGCTATCTGTAAAAATTAATGTACAATATCAAAGAGTTTATAGGAAAAAACAGTTAATTAAGTGTGTTCAAGTTCATTTAATTAATTCTATTTCTTTCTGTGAAATAATTTTAAATGAGAACTAAAGGTTTTGGACTTCACTATGTTGCCAAAAAACTCGGAATAAAGAACTTATCAACACCAATTTAGTGTAGATAAGCAGACACTTCTTTATTGACGGCCGGGTGCGCGGGTGAGTCCTCTCAAAAAAACCACGCGCACCTGAACACCAAAATCATACACCTTATATTAAACTTATTCATTCATATTCATTAGGTTTCCGAGAAAGGTTATATATATCCATCAGATTTCTGGGAAATTATTAACATATGCAAATGTCCTTCTACGCAGGGGTGGTGAAGGCCCTGGTGGTCTTCAGAAGCCCTCTGGTGGTCTTCCATAGCCTTCCTCACTTTGTCCGAAAGTTGACCTCTCAGGTGATTCTGTGCACTACGATTCTCACCATCATTTACATAAAAATGCATACTATGTCTATTCTTAAATATAACCTTTCTAATGATTGGTCCTTCTGTCACGCCAGCTCATTAATATTCTTATGTTAAAACAATCATTGGTTAATCTCACTTAACTCTACTGATTGGAATCCTCGATAATTAGATCGAGGTGGGAAGGGTAAGGGGTTTCCAAGCAGCAAACTGGTGTCCATAATGGTTTCCTTAGTTTCTTAAAACAAAACACTACTGATCAACAAATCTTTGTCAAAGTTTCTGTGCTTAAATGATTTTAGACAATACTTGAATTCTTATGGTTACACAATACATTTTCTAAAGTTCCTATGACTATATTTCAAACTTAACACTCCCATGGTTAAATCTGTAGAATGTAATAGATATGTATAGTTTTGTTAAAATATTTCTTATAATTCTACATTCCTATTAAAATTAAATATGATTAATTCTAACTAATAACAAATCAATAACAAATCAGTAACAACTATTTGAGCTCTTCACAGATAAACATACTTCATGATGTAGTGCAATATATAAATATATGTTTCATTAAGGATGACTGAGTTCATTTCTCATATACGTTCATATGTTCAGATTCTTTAGGCTTTAATCAGACAGAGTTAATATAGCTTCTTTATCTTGTAAATGTTGTGGACCAGAGCACTTTTCTGTCAACAGCAAGACTGATTACTATGCCTTGATAGAAGTTCCTTAGAAGATCAGACATACCAGTATAAATAAACAGTCTATAGAAGAAAATTATAGTGCATCATGCAGATAGCATTGGTAATTATTTGGTATGCCTTCACCTGTTAAGGATCCAAAACAAGGAATCCTAAATTAAAACACATGCACAAGATAATTTGCACTAGTTACAGACTATTTACCTGGGGAACACTGTTGTTCAGCTGTAATTATCTTCTGGAATACTTTATGAAGTAGTGTCTTAGACATAATGAAGTAAATTCTAGGACTATCATTCATTCATTATAGGAATGAGAAATTTAGAATTACCGTATCTTAGACTGGCAGTGATGTGCAAAAATACTAATTTGAAACCTGAGCATAAATGATGACTTTAAAAGTGTTGCCCTGGCTTCAGAGGGGCCAGAAGACTTTTCATGTTTTGGAATGGGTTATTCTGCTGCTGACAGAGCATCAGTGTGTTGACTGAACACATTGCAAGTCATTTTTCCTTCTGTTTAGGATACACTTGCCATTCCTGTTGACTGCTTCTAACAAGAACAGTTTGCAGGCTGTTAGACCCATTCAAAGGTTCTAGTCAAGCACAGATGACAGATGGGTGTTAAAACTCCACTTAAGCTGACTAGTCTTGGTGATGTTTCTCTTAGCATGACTTTAAACAACCTTTTGTCTCAGAGAACCATTTAATTGCTGCCCCGTTCACAGGTATATGAACCTGGGCATAGGACCTGGAGTAAGGATGGCTAACAAAGTAACTACATCTGTTTTTCTGCTACTTCTGGAAAGATGGAAGGGGGTGGGGAAAAAAAACCCAACTGCCTTTGAAAGAACTGTTTTGGGTTTGTGTGGCGGGGTTTTTGTCATGGGGGAGCAGCTGCAGGGCCGTCTCCTGTGAGAAGCTGCCAGAAGCTTCCCCGGCTCCGAGTCGGCCCCGCCGCTGGCCCAGGCCGAGCCCGTCAGTGACGGCGGTAGCGCCGCTGGGAGAGCAGAGTTAAGAGGGGAACCTGCAGTGAGTGAGGGGAGTGGGAGGGGAGAGGAACCCCTGTGCAGACCCCCAGGTCAGTGAGGAAGGAGGGGAGGAGGGGATGCCCCCGCAGCCCGTGGGGAGACCAGGCGGCAGGCTGTGTCCCCCAGCCATGGAGGGGAGCGGGGGAGCAGATGCCCACCTGCAGCCCGGGGAGAGAGGAGCCCACGCCAGAGCAGGGGGGTGGATGCCCCACAAGATGGCCGCCGCTCCGTGGGGAAGCCCGCGCTGGAGCAGGCCGTGCCTGAAGGACTGCAGCCCCTGGAAGGGACCCATACCAGAGAAGTTCATGGAGGACTGTCTCCTGTGGGAGGGACCCCACGGTGGAGCAGGGGACAAGTGAGGAGTCCTCCCCCTGAGGCAGAGACAAGGTGTGAGGAACTGACCCCAACCGCCATACCCCGTCCCCCTGCTCTGCTCAAGGGGAGGAGGGAGAGAAGACTAGCAGTAAAGTTAAGCTCAGGAAAAAGGGAGGGATGGGGGGAAGGTGTTCTAAGATTTGGTTCTACTTCCCATTATGCTTGTTTTGATTTGATTGGTAGTAAATTAAATTATTTTTTGTTTCTTCCCTAACTTGAGCCTTTCTTTTGCCTGTGACCACAAGTGGTGAGTGATTCCCTCCCTGTCCTTGTCTCGATCCATGAGCTTTTCTCCTCCTTTTTACATTTTGTCCTCATCCCACCAGGAGTCGGCGGGGGAAGAGGGGGGTGCAGGGAGGAGGGGAGAGGAGTGAGCAGGCAGTTTGGTGGTGCTTTGTACTGGCTGGGATTAAACCGTGACAACAACAAATGAGGCTGTAATGCAATCTATCAGGTCCATCTGTAAAGATACATTTTAGTGCCCTAAATTACTGGAATTACTATTTTCACATCTTAGGCATGCCATCATTAAAGTCAAATGGCCTAAACTACTGCACTTTATCTGCTCAGCTGTGTGTGGTTATCCACTCTCTGCCTATGGAAGCCCCCTAATACCTTTTAACCTCTACACAGGTCCATCCCCTTGAAAGAACATAACGAGGCCTAAGGACAAATTCTGCCACCACATGCTTTCAGACAAACCTATTGCAAGAACGGGAATAATAATTCACTCTTCTGATACATAGTTCAAAAAGGCAGGTAGAATTGTCATCATGAAATTGGGGTGTCTTTGCCAGGTATACTTTAATCTTTACCCACTGTTAAATATTGCCAGTTCAAACAAGGTTGCGATTATGATCTCAAAATGAAGTCTGAGACCACTTAGATGGATATTATACACCAACCCTGAAAATCCTTTTTAAAAAAAACCCTCAAAATATTGGGCTTTAACTTCCAAGAACTTAATGAATGTCTTGTTTGCTTAAACAGTCCATTAGCAAAATGGATGCTCTTGTGACTCTTAGAATATATTTTAAAAATTATGATGAAATGCCCACGGTATGAATGCATGCACTTGCATATAGAAATGTTTGCAAGTGAGTGTAAGCAACCCATAAAGTCATTTAAGAAAATGTCACCAGGCAAGTGATAAGTAAATTAAATGGAAATGCAAATCCAAATGTCCACATCCTAAGGCCATGTGGAGATACCAGGCAAGTTCTAGATGTTTGTGAGGAGAGAGTGGACCTTACTATATACAGTAAATCACAGACACCAGAAGGCATTGTGTCCCTGAGACGTATGATGCTTCTGATGAAAATGAGACTTGCCATACCAAGCTTGCTCTAGTGCAGCCATCATGAGGGAGCTCTTTTCCTTCCCAAACAGCTCTAGGAAAAAACAGTATCACTCCAGCTGCTGAGAAAGGTTGTATTTCCTCCCTCATCTGTTTTGTCCTCTCCTGAAGTATATCTTGGCTCTCATTATCTGATCAAACCAAGTAAATACAGCTGTGGAAACTTCTTTGCTTAATGGCCTTAAATACTATGCAAGTATAGCAGAAGTAGAATACCCTGGCATCAGGGAAAACCCAAGAGCTTGCTACATGCTCTGCAAATAAATCTTCTTCCATTTTATTTATTTATTTTTCATGTTGAAAATTTGGGTTTTCAGCTGTTGGTAGCTTTGACAGTCTCAGAGTTTGGGCGCCAGGCTTTCTGTGGTGGGATGCAAGCCTGACTTCTAAGCCAGATTTAATCAATTACGTAGAAAGTTAGTTGGCCTTTTGCTAGCTTTCCTGGAGAGTCTGCATAAGAACCAGAAAGGCACATATATCTTAAATCTGAGGAGGAAATTATCTCTGCACACACACATACACCCCCTCAGTAAACTGCATATGAAACTAGAAAACTGTGTGTAGTGTTGTTTGGTCAGTAACTTAGGCATTTCAGCATTCAGCAGAGAAGCTCTACACATGATAGACTAATTTAAGTCTGAAATTAGTCCATTTACTTATCTTGCAAATGAGCAAACAATCAAGTTTACATGCCCATAATATGCTAGTTCAACAGCCTATATATAAAAAAATACTAAACATGACAGGTCTTGCCCACAAGTCTTGTTACTTATTTCATCATTTTGGAAATGGGAGATCCAGGTTCCAATTTGCCACGGGGAAAAACTACTCAAGTTGGGTGGTTTAAATCAAATTAGCATCAAAATGATTTATTGATTTATTAATGACAGATACTTAGCTTGCAGTAGCTGAATCATTCATTCAGGATCAATGTTAATACTACAGCAGATAAACTACAATACTGGATGCTTAAAAACTTTATAAACCCTTGCAAATCTCTGAACAGTCTTCTAAGACTAAAGACTAATGCCAGAATGTTCTCATGGCCTCCACCATCACTCACTGCACATACACACACAGGCACACAGAGTTACTCGCAAAGCTTGTGCACACACAGGCCATGGGGTGGTCTAGAAGAACACTCACCCTGTCTTCCATCCGCTACTTGCACATCCCTCTCATAGCAGATGTGGGTGCTTCCAGCCACGTGGACACAAGGCTTTCTGCTGTTTGGTTTCCACAGGACAACTTCCATCCAGATGTCACTTTTGCTTTGGAACCAGAAGAAAAATCAAGGTATCTGAGAGGCACTATGCCTAAATGGGGCTTATTAGCTCCTGTGAAATAGCACCAAAATAGCCCTTAGCTGTTTTTTTGCATGACTCTGCTCTACCCTGAAGACAAAGAAACTCAATTTCTGGCACTGCAGTTTAGTGCATGGGATAAGCATCCCTTTGTGTATATAATTTTCATCAGACTGTTTTAGGGCATGAATTCCTCACCATACCCAAATATTAGGCACCACACTGCAGAGCTCGTTTAAAAGAGCTGTTGCAGCTGCAGAGGTTGAGAGCTAGACTGTACCTGTGTTTTGTGTGGAAGGCAGGGCAGCAGGGTCCTCACCCTCGGCCCTCTGTGGCATGTTCACAGAGTGTCAGACATAACTGAGTCTTCTGTGCAGAGCCTGACAGTGGCTTTTATTGTATCTGGAGCAATTTAGATTTGAATTCAACCAAATAACCTTTTTTTATTTGAAAAATCTCATTAATAATGGCATTATTTGTCATACATAATAAGGTTTAATTGCACTGTTTAAAGCCCCACAGTGCTTACGTTAAACTGATTTTAATCTAAATGGCAAGTCAATGGCTTTCAAAACAAATTGCACTTGCATATTTTTATGCCAGTGTTTCTTTTAGTTAATATTGTAAATGATGCTTTATTTGAAAGTGTTCTCTGTTTACCAAAATTATGCAAAGAAATTAAGTGTTCCAACATGTATGCAGAAGACATTTAAATGGCATTTGTAAGTCAGAGACTCAAACTGGAAAACTGTATGCCACTTATAACTAAGAATACAGACTGGAGAAATCATATACAGTACAACTCTGATTGCATTTTGATGTGGCAAAAACAATATTTGGATTCTTATCCCTAATGAAAATCTAAAAAGGGGACCCCAGTGATCAATTTTAAAGTGCCACTTCACATTTCTGAAGTTATCCTCATATCCTATCTCTTTTTTCAAGATCATTTAAAGCCTTATCTACATATTCAATTGTCCTGGGTTCAGCTGGGATAAAGTTAATTTTCACAGGAAGCTGGGAGGGGCCACAGCCAGGGTAGCTGTCCTGAACTAGCCAAGGGGATATTCCATACCATATGATGTCATGCTCAGTATATAAACTGGGGGAACTGGCTGGAGGGGAGGAGGGATCATGGAGCAGGAATGGGCTGGGCATTGGGTTCTGGGTCGTGAGCAACCGCATTGTGCATCACTCGCTTTGTATATTCTTTTATTAGTAGTATTATTGTTATTATTTCTTGTCTCTGTGTGTTGTCCTATTAAACTCTCCTTATCTCGACACATGAAGTTTTACCTTTTTCTTCTGATTCTCCTCCCCATCCCACCAGGGTGGGGCAGGGAGTGAGCGAGCGGCCTTGTGGTGTTTGGTTGCCAGCTGTGCCTAAACCATGATATCATCCACAAATCTTTGGCCAAATATTCTGGCATTCATCAAAACAAGCTGCTGTCTCCATAAGGGATGGTGTGGGTATGGGGGTAATAAGAGAAAATCCAATAGGCAGGTGTTCAGAGAAGTTACCTTTTTTCAGTGAGTGACTTTGTTTTTCTTACAAAATTCCTCTTTCTTGATTTTGAGACAAAAAGTTCATCTTTCCTAGGGGTTTGACACATCTTGAGAGTTAGCAAAACTCCTGACACTTTGGTGTGGTTTTGGAGCGTGAAGTCTCTATGCTGCCTCAGTTAGGCAAAGTGAACACTGATAATTTTTAGGCCTGGCTTCAAAACTACATCAATGTATAATCATAGCCCCTATATAATGTTAGAAATGTTCTTTAAGTGGATTGACTAAAGGGTCTTACCCTGACTAATAATCAAGCAGTGGAAATGTATAGGTCATTACAGAAGATAACTTAAAATAGCAGAAGGTAACAGAAAATGGTAAATCATATTATGTGTTTTGTTTACTGAAGATACCTGTTGCAGCATACAGTGATAACCTTTGGCTGATAAATGAGGGATAACATTTTAAACCATCATGGACACTGCTAGAAGCTTTGAAAAATACTTTGCCTCTCACCTAGCCCTTCCTCACTTTAAAAATTACATGTTTTTTACAAAAACTTTTTCTTGGACTGTCAAGAGAATGTTGATTTAACATTAAAGTCTTTCTGAAATAATAATTCAAAGAACACTGGTAGGGCAGGGATTATAAGCAGTCTTATTTTAGACTTTTGCAAATGCCTCAAAAACAGAGTAGAATGGTATTAGAGCTGTGGAAAACTCAGCAGTTCCACTTGTCAAGAGATTTCAACGGTTTCATGGCCATGGGGGTTTTATTCAGCTCACTCTCTGCGCTTTTCCACTCCCGGTTCCACTTCTGTTGCCTTGAGCTCTGTTCATAAATCATGTGCTCCAGCCTCCTGAACATCTCCAAGTTTATCAACATCTTTCTTGTATTTGGGGAACCAAAAACTGGGACAATATTCCAGGTGTGGTCTAACAAGTGCTGAGTAGAGATGGGGATGGTTACTTCTCTTAGCCTCCTGGCTGTGCTCATAGTCGTACAGCCTAGGATGCAGTTAGCCTATCGTGCTGCCTGGGTTTAATGCTCCAGCTTGTGCCCAGAGGATCCCAGGGGCCTTTCCAGCAGAGCTGCTCCCCCAACAGGCAGCGCACAGCCTGTATCACCACAGGGTGATGCAATATATAATATGTATATGTATTTGTGATGCGTAATTCTACAGAGGGTTAAAAATCTATAGAACTGTGATATCTTTTCCATTGTGGAAAGTTTATTGCTAAAAAGGAAAAACCAAAAACTTGCTTTTCATAAACCTGTCTTTTCTAATAGAGGCAGACAAAAGATAAAATCAGTGCTGCAGAAATATTCAACTTAATTCGCAATTGTGCTATTAAGCATAACAATTGCAGCTTCACTGAGGATGAGTTATTACATTCCCAATAGGCCCATCACTAAAAGCACCAGTCGTGATACATGCAATGCCATAGGAAGTATCCTCACAAGCCTTAACATGCAATTGCCAGGACTGATGGGAAATGAAATGAATTGTCTGTCTAGATGGAGAAGCTTGTTACTACAGGAAGAAATCTAGGCTCTCAAAATGAAAAATACCAAAAGGGATTGAATATTCATTCGAATTAGCAAGAATTGTCACAGTGAAAAACAGCATATCAGACCTTGTCCTTTAGATGGCATACCAGTCTAAACCCATTAGAAATAAAAAAGGAAAATACAAAAGCAAAATCACTTTCATACCATTGGTCCGAACCAATATAACAATTTCTCTAGGGAAAGGAGCTGCTATTCATTGTCTGCATTCAGCAATGATTAAAAACCAAACAGGTCTCTGATGACGTATTCCAATGTTTAAAAGGTAATGTGGGTAGGTATAGAGTTAGGGATAAGCAATAGCAATTATTCAGACAGAGATGGTGAAGGAGGATGCTGTATATAATTTTCTCAGATACCTCAAAAAAAGTAAAAAAAAAAAAAAAAAGTCATTCTCTCATACTTCTGCAAGAGCCAAAACACTGAGCAAGAGGAAAATAAGCAATAACATCCATCAAGGAAGCTCATCACACACAGCAGGTAAATGGCTTTCTTATTAGACAAACAACAATATTAATAAAATACAAGGGGCTGCAGACACTCATTCATACTGAGCCTCAAGCCATCAGGAGTTGGTGGCAGTGGTGATTATATCAACGGAATCTATTATAATGTTCCCTTCAGTGCCCTCTGCTGACTAGCTGACTTTAATAATCATAAACTGCAGGATGCTATTTGTGAAATAACTATTACCATTGAACTTTATCTCTGTAAGTAAATATGTATTTAATGAAAGACTCCTCTGGGGTAGGAGCGTAAAAATGTGGTTGCTCTTGCCTGTCTTGGAAAGATATTTCTCTTTGGTGGATGGTATTGTGAGAATTCTTACACTTTGTTTTCTCTCAATACTGTTATCAATTATGGAGTCATCAAGTAAATGCCATCACAGTTGTTATGTCATTAACAGAACAGTGATATATCTGTAATAAAACCACAAACACAACTTGTTTGACCTTTAGTTATAAACCTACCTCTCTACGTAGAGGCCTGATGTGAGGCTGAAACTAGGGTTTTTTTTGAGTGACTACATTGATATTTTGTTTTGGTTCAGACCTTGTGGATCAGAAGTCAGGAGCTGAAATATTTCTAAGTATTAGGGAATTCAGCCGTAGGTTAGGATGCCAAGGGTTAAAATGAAAACTATCCACCTGCTCTTCTGCATCTTCTGAATACAAAATGAGATCAAGCCTTACAAACAAATTTGGCTTGAGGTAGGGCACATGGGTGATAGCAAACCTTAGTGACCAGGACTCACTCCAAAGTGTCTGTCCTTTCCCACTTCATGGATTATAAGAATATTTGGGTGACCTAGAAATCTTCAGCTCAAAACCTTGAGCCATCTAAGTTTCTTCTAGTACTGCTAACATAGCTGGCTTCTCAAATCAAGCTACTGTGTATATTTGTGTCCTAATTGATAAGTCCCTCTTCTCCCCCCAGAAACATTGCTCTCTCATGGGAGGCCACTTGTAGGGGGAATAAGGAAACAGTTAACCGATACCAGCCTTCTCCTCTGCCTCTTCCCTGGACCAGCCCGCCAGTGAGGGCATTCTCACGTGGCTTTATCTGAAATCCAAATGTCACAGCTGCATGTGACTCTAGATTGAAGGAAAATTTAATATCACTCCTTGTGAATTGATTCCCTGGAGCTTCAAGTTGGTTTAATTTTCAGCTACCTAAATTTCTGGTGGGATGGATAAAAGGGGCAATGCAGGTGGCAAATTCAAGCTAGTCCCTGCTGCTGTGAAAGTTAAGAAAGGTCAGCTGGAATGTGTGAATACATCTAGCAGCAGTGGAAAGAAATAAGCTTCACAAAACAGCATCTCCCATTCAATTTATATTTTATGTTCTTCAGCAATGAGCAGTATAGCCTTCCTGGAAAGTTGCCAAAATTTGAACTACATTATCTGTACTGATTTACAGGACATATCTGGGAGTGGCAGCGTGGAAATGTTCTGTATTGGGAAGTAAGTCCTAAAATTATATTGTTTGGGAACGTAAGGAGTCATTGCTGCCTCTCTGAGTTTAAGAAGTCTGTGCACCATAGATTTATCATTCAAAGTCGTCATTATTTATAATTTTAAGAACACATTGCCAAATTCTGCAGTGCTTATTCACTCTGCCTGTCTGTGGATATAGTGAACAGAGCAGAAGGTATACCCATTTTTTCTACCTTTGTCTCTTTGATAAAGTCTGCATGAGAGAAATGATACCCGTCACATCCCTGAGAATAGTTTTTGCTAACACAGTTAATTCAAAACATCTCAAAGCAGAAAGGAATTGATTAGCATCCAGTAAGCTTCATATCATTTATGCTTTAGCATGCTCCAGCTATTACTAGTGCAGTGCTAGTCAGGGAACAGCCAGAAGCTGAAATGGTTCAAGTGTCTTCAACTTTTTCTCAGCTGGATAAGCCTGTATTTATTGGATGTTACAAAGGGGATACAGCACCCATTCTCCCTTCAGCCCCCTTTCTTTCCTCATTCATCCTGTTTGCTCAGGAGGTCATATAACACAGGAAAAGTTGTGGGGTTGCATAACTGTGGCACTGCAATTTCAGCTATATTACCATCATGTGGAGCAAGGCCTGGACCTAGTAGGTACTGAGCCTTGTCTCACAAAAACATGAAGGTGAAGTGTTTCATTCACAGGGCTTTTGAAGCCTTTCTTAAGTGCATAGCGATGGGAAATAGTGGCTCAGAAAATTGCCTTTTAAGAATTTTTTTCTTAGTTTCTCTCTCCTTTTCTGCCTACAGCAGGAACAACCACAACAACTTTATGGTAATTTTGATATGGAAATTTTCAGGGTAGTTATGACCGTGAAACTCCTGCAGAGTTCAGAAATAAGGATATTAGGAGTTTCTTCACAGGCTTGATTCCCATCGTATTGCCATGCATTGATGCTCACAGTATCTCTGTAAGGTCATGAAACATTATTGATTATCATTCTTCTATTTTTCAGGAACTGAGAGGGAAATTAGATTATCTGAGGTTGCAGAGGCAGAACTCAGACTTGTTCCTTTATCTTTTGTGTTTGAGCTTGTCCTTAAGCATAAGCTAACGCAACCTCTAATGTTTTTTTACAAACAAAATGTAAAAAAACATTTTTGGTGTAAGGCATTTACATGATTTATAAGGGACAAAAAGTCCCTTAGAGATGTGGATGTAGGTCAGTCACTGCTGAGACGGAAAGCTACAGCAAGTTTAGTGTTTTCATATATGCTCGTCCACATTTTGTCTGGGTGGAGTGAGCCCAAGTGGGGAAAGGTGCAGCTTGACTTCAGCTCTTCCTTACCTCCACCTGAGCTGCTCCTGGGTTCACTTCCAGTGATGTGGAGGGCTGAGGACTGCTCCTGACCTTACTTTTTGCTTCCAGTTGCAGTCATAAGCTGTAAGGCTTATGGGAGGGATTTATAGTTGACTGGAGTATCAGTTACACCTGAAAGCCTTTTCCTCAAAACTTCTGCTCCTATATGTCTGTTCACTCCAAGAAAACGTTTAAAATGGATGTACTTTTTCCTGTGAATGCAGCTTGCAGTAAGTTTAAGAAAGAATGTGAACATACTCAAGTTTTAATAAAAGCTATACTTTCTGAATGTAGACACTCTGTTATTTAATACATTTGTTGTTCTCTATTGTTGTTATGGTTTGTTAAGAAAGAAACCAAAAAAACAACAAACCATGTTTCAGATTACTCATTGTAGCTGTTGGTACCAATTCCTATGGTTCCTTTGGAGCCTTCTTGCAGAAGGAACAGATCATTTGAAAACATATGTATTTATTTTTGCTTTAGTACATAATAATTTGAAGTTTTATGGTAAGAATATTTGATTTTGATTCTTTTGTGGTGGTGATGACTAAAGATAAGTAGGAAGACAGAATATATTAATGTGTAGCAGAAAAACCTCATGGTATAAAGGTAATAAATTGATTATATTTCTCTGAAATAAGACAGACCAATTTCCTGCTCCACAATGCTGCTGACTTGAGTTCTAACATTCCATGTGTTGTATAATACTCTGTGTTTGATGGTGGAAAATTCTCCATACTGTACCAGGAAAACAATGTGGTCCCAAATCCATAACTACTCTTTCAGTCAAGGCATTTCTCTCTAATTTTTTTGAATAAAGAATGTAAGATTATCTTATCCATCTTCAGAATTTCATTATGATTAAAAACAAGCACAGAGTTTGTTGAGGGATATCTGTTGAGCTTTATGTTGGGAATAAAAACAAATACTCACAGATGTTCTCAGAAGTGCATCAGGAAAACAAGTAAATGAAAGCAAAATTAAAGACGTCAAAGCTACTGTGAATCTCATGGATGGAATCAATGTTATATTTCTTAATTATGTTGTTATATTTGCTGGATATTCTGCTAAGGTATTAATTTTTTATTGAAAGCACATCAGCCACTTCTTTCCCTGTGATAATATTTTCTCTCCTTAGAGCCTAGTTCCTTTATCATGCAGATCTTGTAATTTGTTTTTATGATGGGTCTCTCCTCAACTCAATCAAATACTTGGGAAAGAAGCAATAGCTGCTTGCAGTTCTATTTCAGATAGCATCATCACCTTAGCATCCCAGCACCTAGAAACACTAAGCAGTGAGCTGACCATCTGCCAGATGTAGTCCTCTCTCTCCCTCTCATCTTCTGTCTGGGGAGATAGGGAGCTATATTTACATTGCAGTGTTCTGATCCAGCTTGGGCTTTACTTTTCCAGACGTTCATTCTCTTATATGTCTAGGCCAGTGAAAGTAAGGTCAGAGAAGTGTATGTTGCAGCGAGAGTGAAAAGTGAGACATTTTGGCTCCTGTGGAAGTCATATGAACACTCCAGTTGGGACTAATCTCTTCAAAGGGACATGAGGTCCTTAACAGGTAATTCAGTTCTGAGAGGACAGTCCAAGAACCTGTAGTTTTCTCTAAGGATGTCTTTTAAGAAAAACTTCAGTTCTATGATATTAAAATATTTTTTTTTCATGATCTGGAACTCTTGTGCCTTACTTTACAAAAGGCAAAACTCAAGCACTCCAAGGCAAAGACTGTTGAGAGAGAATCACTAGATAAATGATAGACAAGACCAAACCTAGGCATGCTACAATATGAGGTCTTCCAAAAATGATAGTCAGAAAAGTTTTGTCAAAGACAATTCCTAAATCTTGCTGGGGAAAAATAATTTTCTGTGGTAGCTACTAGAAGATAAACTAATTGCCTTAGAAATGTGTTTTCCTATGTCCCAGATATGAATAATTATTTTTTATTTAGTTTTCACTTAATGCCCCAGCTATTTGTCTGATTTTTATTAATCAGAGATTAAACTTAAATTTCTTCCAGGGAAATTAAATTTTACTTCTTATTGTGTATTTCATGCCTCTATCAATAGCTTGGAAGAGTTGGGTTGTAGAGTTGAATTCAGTTTGATAAGTAAGCCTAGCTTTTCATCCTGCCTTACTGCTCTAAGTCCTCAGCAAGGACTATTGTGATGTACAAATCTTTTTCTGATATGAAGGATATTAGGTTAAAGCATCTTTTTAAAACTTTGTCCACACAGCCTCTAGATAGTAAATGTAATTATTTTTATTATTTTTCTTTAAAAGGAAAGAAAGTTTCTGAAAGTTCTACTTACAGCTGGTAATAGTCACAGAGACTGAATTCCTCTATTTACTGAGGAATGATATGGGCAGTTTTTCTTCAAACTGTGATTACCCCTCAACTCTGAGCTTTTCATCCTCATTGTTGTGGTGTGAAGCCTGCAGGAAGAGAGGCGTATGAGGAAAAATACTGAGAACTTAGGTGTGATGACTCCTTAAGAGTATGCTCAGAAATGTACCAGATTTTTAGTCCTAGAAATGCTAGCCAAGATCTCTAATAAAAGCAAACATAGCAGATTGTTTGGGCATGTAGGCAGGTATTCAAAATGAAAGGGATAATTGAGACTACCCCAACTGTTCTGCAGAACAGACCACAGAGTCTGACCTAAATTTCAACTAGTAATCTGGAAATCTGGTAACATTTCCCAGCAGTATTTTTATCAAGAATTTCAGGGATAAGAATGTACATATATAATTTATAGCAAAATAATCTATGCATTCGGGCATGAGACATACTCTATGTATGTTTTCCCCACAAAACCTAATGAAATTCTGAACAAGCTGGTTTTAATTTTAAACAATGGGTCTTAACTTCTTTTTTTTTTTTTTTTTTTTTTTTTCCTAACAGTCAGGGCTAATGCATGGTTTTAGAAAGGTGTCCAGACACTTCTCAGAATTCTGCCACTTGATTTATCAATTTGAATGAAAATCAATCCACATTAAATTCTAATTTTAACTTGTATTGTTATTAGTACAGGATATCACAAACCACTCTCTGTGACTTTAATAGTTATTGTAATGCCATAACTGTTGCCTTATTCATAATGTCTAATTTGTGCAGAGTTATTAAAATCACAGTGCAATACACTTTCTTAATCATACTTGGAATTCTGCATTTGTTCCAAACATCCTTGACTTGCAAGGTTTATTTTCTTCTCTATGTAAAGTTATACTATAATAAAACTATTATTTTTCTGGTATGGGCAGTACAGAACGCTCTATTGACTTGCCCATACAAAGGCATCTAGTGCCATTTAAGATGTCCTAGACTATTCTGTCTGCCTACACAGGGCACAAATCTCCCTGTATTTCTTATGTTGTATCTACCACTTCTGTGCGTATGTCTTAGACATGCTAGGCATGAGGGCATTCCGTAATGTATGATTCATCATGTGCAACTTCATCCTGCTAATCATCTTCACAGTAGTGAGTTAAGAGCCTATTGTAGTGAAGTGAGAACTATACCTCTACAAGGGAAGTCAGTCCAGTCCAACATGGGGCATAATTCTGTTGCCTAACTGTAGGTATTCAGTGACACTTGTGATATCCTGTAGTAATTTACCAGGCTTCCAGTTGCCATGAGAATCTGGGTTTGGTTTAAGTCCTCTGTCATATCTACCAGGCCTATGGGGATATCAGACGACACCAAGCTGAGCAGGAGGGTTGATCTGCTTGTGTGTAGGAAGGGTCTACAGAGGGATATGAGCCAGCAGTGTGCCCAGGTGGCCAAGAAGGCCAAGGGCATCCTGGCTTGTATCAGAAATAGTGTGGCCAGCAGGACTAGGGCAGTGATCGTCCCCCTGTACTTGGCACTGGTGAGGCCACACCTTGAATACTGTGTTCAGTTTTGGGCCCCTCACTTAAAGACATTGAGGTGCTGGAGTGCATCCAGAGAAGGGCAATGAAGCTGACGAAGGGTCTAGAGCACAAATCTTACGAGGAATGGCTGAGGGGACTGGGGTTGTTTAGCCTGGAGAAAAGGAGTCTGAGGAGAGAGCTTATTGCTCTCTGCAACTACCTGAAAGGAGGTTGTAGTGAGGTGGGTACTGGTCTCTTCTATCAAGTAACTAGTGATAGGATGAGAAGAAATGGCCTCAGGTTGCCCCAGGGGAGGTTTAGATTGGATATTAGAAAAATTTTCATTACTAAAAGGGTTGTCAGGCATTGGAACAGGATGCCCAGGGAAGTGGTTGAGTCACCATCCCTGGAGGTGTTCAAAAAAACACGTAGACGTGGCACTTCAGGACTTGGTTTAGTGGTTTATTGGGCATAGTGGTGTTGGGTTGATGGTTGGACTCGATAATCTTAAAGGTCTTTTCCAACCTAAATGATTCTATGATTCTCAGATACTTTAGGGCATAAACACTTATATTTAAGCAATTGAGTCCCATTCCTAGTGGCTGGTTGCTGACCCATATTCTAGGGTTGGCTGCCTGTCTTGATCAATCTGTAACGCCCTACTGACTTGCCTAAACTTAGGCATCTAATGTTAGCTGAGATGCCATAGAGAATCAGATATCTATGTGAAGCTGACAAATATGACAACATGACACTAGAACTACAAGATGCCTATACCCTTCTGGACCAGCATGCAGAAGCCAAGTGAAATATTGTAGGTCTTCTCAGACGACTGTAGATACTAAAAAACTGAACCAAGTTTTGTGGCTAGAATAGTGATTTAGACCCTTATGTGCCTGCTTATATCCATCCAAATAACTAAATGTCTCAAACTGAATCCTTCTACTAGAGTTGATTTGTATTTCTCCTCAAATTGTTGAGATTCAAAAAATCATCCTTCATTCCCCATTCATCTCTCAGTTTTGAAATTGATCTTTTCTTTGTAATTCTAAAGTAAAACCTACAAAAGATCCTTCAGCAAACTACCTGTATGAAACCTGATCATTGGTAATAAGCGTCTTACTGAAATGAAAGAATGAGAAGCAATCACTGTGCAAGGCTGCAACAGAAACTAAAGTGTATTAGAATTCCAGAAAGATAATCTCATATAGTCAAGGTGAAACTAATGGCCGGCATTGCACATATTGGAACACTCTTTTTATATTGTAAGATTATATAAATCAAATGTAAATTAAACATCTGCCTGTGGAAATAATGCAGTTCTTCCCTTGAAGTCATTAGTTTTCGGAGAGCAAAGAAGGCAATGTGAGTTACAATGACAGAAAGATAATGCAACTCCCCTTCTAAATTTTTTAGGCAACCATAATCCCAACAAAATGTTATAAATTATGTAGTGCACCTATTTCAGAAGATGGGTTTACTGGAAATAAAGGAAATAACCTCTATCCAAATCAATAGAATTACATAAGAGTGGCTAGTAAGATTAATAAAATAGTTTAAAGATGGGAAAAGTAAAGTAGGACAAAGAGTACATAAAGGCAAATTACTAACATAGGCAAAGAAAGAGCTGAAAAGATACCTTAGTTTGAGAATAGTAGTAACTCATGTGGTAGCAAATAGTTCTTATAATAGCAGACTTGAAAGATTTTCTGTGGCCATGAACAAGATGTAAAGAATTAGTTATGAAGACTAGGTAATCCCCTCCCCTTCCTTAGGAAGAATGGCTGACTACATTTTTGAGTTGACATATCATTGGAACAATTTTGCTGCAGGGTATCCCTAACAGTATGCATGGGAATAGTCCTTAGCCATACTCGGGGACAATTCAGCAAGAACCTCACTGATATTTCTCATGATCATTGTGGTTTTCTTACCGCACTGATTCCACAGTATCTCTGATCCTCCCGGATGTCTGATGTTACATCAGACTCATCCTTATGATTGTCAATTGAAGGGTAAGTCCCATTTTTATTGCTGTCAATGTTGCACTGCTCTTTCAGGGCTTATAAAAAGAAGCTGGCAGTCATCCGTATATTTAGATTGATCAAGGTTTCAAATTGTAATAATTTTTGCAACTTTTTGTTCCTCTTTTATTCACACTCTGAGTAATCCCTCAAGCAATGGAATGCCCTTTTTTTGTTCCATAAAATATAGCCAATGGAGTGTGTAAGCATTTTCATGAGCAAGCTACATACTGCTGCTAACGCAGCAGCAGACGCAGGAACATTCAAAGGATCTGTAGTGGGCAGATTTACTGTTAGTTCCCACTCAAGAGTAGCCACTCTCCCTAGAAACTGAACTAATCCTCTTTGAGCACCTGGTGAGATGAAAGCAATGAAACTCCTATTTGAGATTTTTCCATGCCATGGGCAAACATTTTTATAAGAAGGTACAATTAAGTTACGATACAGAGTCCCAGCAGCCAAAGAGTAGTTTTGAAGAAACTGAAATAAAAGTTGTTTTGTGTCAACACATAGAAAAAGGAAGACTTGCAGAAAGAATGAACACCTGACTTAACAGACATATCATTTCATTCTTCTAAATGTCTTTCAAATGACAGATACACAACACTCTACAGTCTGGATACCCTGTTGTTGGAAAGAGAGAGAGCTTGCTCAGGAAGAGTCCAGGACATCTATTTACAAAGGAATAAAAAAATATCTAGGAGGAGTTGTGAAATATGTAAATACACTGATTAGAATAGCTGAATTAGTTGGGGTTTTTTTCCCAGATACTATATGTATCTTTCTCCTTATTCCTTTCCTTCGCCATGTTTTACATTTTAATAGATTTCTGTTCCCACTGTTCACAGATCATGGCATTAAACATTGCTTTATTATTCTAAAGTCATCCATTCACTTTGATTGGAACATTGGATTGTATCATGAGGTTCATAGGACAGAAAAAACATATTCATTATGCCTGCATTTCTTTATTGTTTTATGTTATAACATGCAAAATATTTTTGCAGAAAATTTACTACTGACACCACTTTTCTCAATAATATGACTATTGTCTCAAATTGTTTATGCTTTATGTCACCAAAAAGTGTAATTTATGTGAACTTCTGAGCTGTATTAAAATATATACATGTAATACTGTATGGGATGTTATTGCATTCCTGTTTCATGCAACAGTACAGATTCTGATGACATGAATGAAGAAAGTATTATTCTGCTTTTTGTTTAGATGATCTTCACACCACAGTTAAATTTATTGTGTTTACAGCTCACTGCAGGATAAGGATCATCAAAAGGTTATTATTGGTATACAACATAAACACACCCCTCCCCTTTTTATTTCATTACTTTAATAGGGAAGGGAAACATATAAACTGATTTACTCATCTAGATGGAATTTGAGGCAAAGTCACCATGTCTAATTCAGTATGATAGAGGACACCTTAGAGAAATTATTTTGGGAATTGTTCCTTGTCTCCTGGAATTAACTGCTTGCTCCTCATGTAACTACTGCACTGGCCTGTACCATCTTAGCGAAACACTTTGGGTGGTAAGCTTAAGTATATGCTTGGACTTAACCCTTGATGCTCAATAGACCCTTATGCCATCTATTTATGAACTCAGAAGAATTCAGTAGGCACCAATTTCTTTCTCATTGGAAAACAGATTTTTCTGTACCATGGGGCAAAAACATATGCCTGAAGAGGAGAGTTTACGCAAGTGCTGCTCTATGATTCCCATGTGCTGGTAAGAAGGAGAGGCCTGATAGTCTCCAGCATTCTGTCAGAACATTTTCTAATATACTGTAACACCAAAATCTGATTATATAACATTGACTTTGTTTTTAAACTGATGATTTCTTAGATTCTGAAGTGAATTGTCCTTTCTGATAAATTGTTTGCACTTTTAAGGGTTTTTTTTGGCTCAGGACAACTGTTACTTTCACAGGCAGACCCTAGAATGGCTTGAGGGTTAGTATGGGCCAGGAACAATTGACAGTAGTTGGCTTGGATGATGCCATCATATTTTGAAGAGTAAGAGAGTTTAGTCATATGGATGCAAGCTCTGCAGAGCCAAATCGCTTCAGGACAAGAGAACTGCTGTCTCTGGCTGAGTGTGTTTGCCATTTTCCATTAGATAGATGTTGCATAGCCCACACCTCGGTAATCATAGTTTTCTAGATTCAGCAGTAATTTAAGTACTCTGATATATATGTAAAAAACGATGGCGAAAAAAGAGCAAACTAAAATCTTTATATGTGACAGGGCTGTTTTTCATCTCAGTTCTTTATGTGATTTTTCCCTGTGATCCATGCAAGAACATGTGTTGTATTTGGCAAATAAAACTACTGAATGCTTTCCATCTCTTACGGAAACCTGTAGTTTGCATTGCTTTGCAACCCTAGGGAGTATACTCCAGTGACTGCATTGTCAGAAACAGTCTGCAACATGGATTCAGTGAAGTGCTACACAATCTCGTAACTTCTTTCTGACATAGCAAAGAGAAATGTGGAAAGAAACAAACTCACAAAACCAGCAATTTCCTAATGGGCTGAAGAAATTCTTATGGCTAAGGCAGACAGCTGAAAACATAGTTTTAGGTTAGGAAGTTTAATTTTCCATGCTTTTTTTTACAAGAAACAGTAAAGTTTCTGTTCTCAGCTTTTCCAAGAGGTTAAGAAGAATCATTGTTAACCATTGAGGCTTCAGAAAAAAGTTCAGGAGCAAGCTTATAAACAACTCACTTCTGCTATTGATCTGCAGCACCTTTGTAGGGTATTCACCATTTTTCAAAACACAGAGACTTCGCATTCCCTTCCTGAAGAGTTCACATGTTAATAATCACCACAGGTTATATGTTTCTCTTTTTCTGTATATAAACAATCCTTAAATTGCTAGTTGATCTTCATAATATTCAAGGATATACTTGGTATTAAGTCTTCTGCAAAAACAGTCCAGGCATATTGCAAAGCATAAAAAAAGTCACAGTGATTATTTTGGTTTAAAATTTGAATTTTATACCTGTGCTTTGGTCTTCTATATTGTTAACTGTGTTTCTTTGAAGAAAAAATTATTACATGTGACAGATATGCGAAAAACACCAGTCATTTGCAGTTTCTGGTATGTGAGTGTTCAGACTGGTTGCCAGCTCTTTGACCTTGCATGTGACAGGCAAGATCTTTGGATTATGCCAAATTTCAGCCAGTCCTGTAACATATCCATGTACTGAGAAGAATACAATGCAGGTGAAACACTGTCTTTATTCTTTCACAATCGCCTTTAGGATTTTATTTTAAAAAAACCTTATTTGAAGAGAAAAAGCATTGGCTACATCTATACTAGCAAATTAAATGTGAATAGACCATTCTCTAGCATTGAAGTCAACTGGCATGGTCTAACTCTGTTATTAAATTCTTTTATCCCCAAAACAGGCTGAGCTGTATGTAAACCAAGTAATGGGATTGTCCTGGATTGTTCTTTTCCTCTTGAATTCTGCCTGGACAATGTTTGGGAGACTACAAGGTGCTTTAGAGAGTACTATATTCATCCTGAAAGACTAACAGTATAACATGGATTTTCCAGTGCCAGTGTACACTCCCTGGCACTGTTAAAGTGGTAGTATAGCGTAATCACTGATGCTAAGTGACAAGGTCTGGCTCCTCAGGCAAGTAAGAAAGTTCAGGAGTGCATATAAACAGACAAATACGTTTTTCATAATGCTCTTTTCTGTTTGGATCGCTACTACCTCTGAGTTGTAGTGTAGAGAAAATCATGTCATATATCATGTTATGTAAGAAAGCAATTGTAGCTTTTATCTTCAAGAAGGACAAGAAGGAGGATCTGGGGAACTCTAGGTTGGTCAGCCTCGCCTCAGTCCCTAGGAAGGTGATGGAAAAAAACCTGGAAATAATTTCTGAAGACAAGAAGGACAGGAAGGTGATTGGGAGTAGTTGGCATGGATTTACAAATGGGAAATCATACATAACAAACCTGATAGCCTTCTACAATGAGATGAGTAGCTTGCTGGAGGAGGGGAGAGCAGTGGATGTTGTTTACTTTGGCTTTAGTAAGGCTTTTGACTGTGTCCCGTAATATCCTTATAGGCAAGCTGACAAAGTATAGTTTAGATATGGAAGCAGTGAGGTAGACTGAAAACTGGATGAAGAGCAGGGCCTAGAGGGTTTTGATTAGTGGCAGAAAGTACGGTTGGAGGCCAGTCACAAGCGGTGTCCCCAGGGGTCAATCCTGGGCCAATACTGTTAAACATCTTCATTAATGCTGGGACAGAGTGCACTCTCAGCAAGTTTGCAGATAAGACATAACCGGGAGGAGTGCCTGATACACCAGATGGTTTTGCTGTTATATAGAAAGTCCTGGACAGACTGGAGAAATGGGCCTTATGAAGTTCAACGGTGGAAATGCTAAGTTTTGCCTCTGGGAAGGAATAACCCCATCTACCAGTACATGCTGGGGGGTGTGACTATGTGGAAAGCAGCTCTGCAGAGAAAGACCTTGGGGTCCTGGTGGTCATAAGCCAATGATACTCCCTCATGGCAAAGTTGGCTAACAGCATTCTGGCCTGAACTAGAAGGAGTGCTGCCAACAGTTTGAGGAAGGTGATGCTTCCCCTCTGTTCAGCACTGGCAAGACACATGTGGAGTGCTAGGTCCAGTTCTTGGCTCCCCGGTACAAGACAGATACGGTCTTGCTAGAGTGAGTCCATGCCACAAAGATCATGAGGGTATTGGAGCATCTCTCCTATGAGGAAAGGCTGAGAGAACTGGGATTGTTTAGCCTGGAGAGAGTAGGCTAAAGAAAATACCCAATGGGAGGGAAAGAGGATGCAGGTGCCAGTCACTTCTCAGTGGTACCCACTGACATGACAAGACACAGTTGGCACAAATTAAAATACACGACATTTCATCCAATCATAAGAAAAAAACTTTTTTTTTCCTGTGGGGGTAACTGAGCACTGGAACAGGTTGCCCAGAGAGGCTGTAGAGTCACTATCCTTGAGAGATATTCAAAACCCACTGGGCACAGTCCTGGGTGGCTCTAGGTAATACTGTTGGAGTAAGTGTGTTGGACTAGAAGGTCTCCTCAAGTCCACTTCAACCTCAGCAATTCTGTGAAAATCTGGATGGGCAAATACACAGCAATTACAAAATGCATTTAAAGGAACACTTCTGACTGTAACAAACAGACAACAAACCAACCCAGCTAGATTTAATACAACTTTCAGTGAAAGTAGTGTTTAATAAAACAAAACAAAGCTGAATAGAAGGAATGACCCAGCAGACTTTGAATGAGAAGGAAAACAAACAGAAAGCGTAAATTTTAAAATCTTGAGAAACAGTTTCCTCACACCGTCCTTGAACCTGAAACATGAACACAATGGTGTTGTACGGCACATTGCCATCCTGACCTCCATAGGACTGTTTGTGGAATAAGGCATTAGCTTTGTCATGGGACAGCTCTGACAATAAATAATACTAAAAATAAACAATGTAATGCACTCGAGCAGTAATAGTGGAAGCCAGAACTAGAGTCGTGATCTGTCATGTCCCTGCTGAATGTTTTGCTCACTAAGCTAAAGGAATCGCTCTTGCTTGTCCCATGTCTCTGACCCTCTGACTCTTGCATTCTTCGTTCTAAACCAATTGAGTTGTAGCTGGAGAAGTGAGACACAACAGGTATCACTTTTGCTTGCCCCTTCTGTTCCTCACGCTATAGTTTATGGGTTAGAGTATTGTTTTGACGAATGAGAGGTGAGATTTCACTAGCAAGGTAAACCAGATATTCTGTTTTCTGAGTGAAAGTCTTAACCATTGATCTTTAATGCACTGTTGCTGTTTTGAAAAGAACAAATCCAACTCACCTGTATCTTCCCCCTAAGGAAAGGACTGTTCCAGAAAAAGCAAAACTAGCAGTGTTTAAGGATGTGCTCTGGATTTTTTCCTCATGGAAAATATACCCTATTGCCTCTGTGAATATTTTGTTATCCAAACAATTGGATTATACCACTGAAGAAAATCCTTTCAGTGTATAAAAATCATGCTATATGTTAAAGAGGAGAGGAAAATCTGCAGAGGAGTAGCTTAATTATAGTAATTTATCTTTTGTTTCAGTGTGCAAAGGGAAGATTTTTGAAGGAAAACTCTTGTGGGAAAAAGAGCTGGAAATAAAGAGAAATAAAATCTTTCATCTGCCCACGTCTTTAATGTGATGTAGGCAAGGGAAGAGAAGTTCAGATAAATGACCATAAGTTCTGAGTACAACAGGGTATTTACGCTTTCCTACAAAATTAAGAAATATGTATAGTAAACAACAACCTGGTTGCAGCAGTATCTTGCCTAACAAAAGAAAAAAAAAAGTCTCTGGCTTAGAAGGCAAAGGAAAACTCTAACAGTAGTGTCAGGAGCTGAATGTCTAGTTCTGTTTTATTTCATTCTCCCTAGTCTTTGAAGTGAAGTAAAGATCAGTGCAGGAGAGAGAGGCTGGTATTTAGTTATGTTTGCTGCTGGCTGTGATTAGTGTGAGGGGCCACTTCTAAGACTGAACAAAGATAGCTGATTTAATTTTTTTGTTACGAAAGAATGAATCTGCCACTTGAGTTTTTTCAGTGAACTGTACTGCTTGTGTATTTTTGTGGAGATTCAAAAGCTCTAAGGTAAATTTAGGACACCAGTTGTCTCCTCTACCTGCCCTGCAAACAGACAATGAGTTTTGTTTATTTGAAACTCCTGGAAGCTACTACTACTGGAAAGTGCTATCCTCTGTGTATGCCTGATTCTGTGTTTGTCAGAAGATTGTGTAGACAAATACTATATGCACTTTATATATAAATAATGTAAAATATATGTTTTAAATGTTCAGCTATATTATAGGCATTCTGAGATATCAGTAGCATATTATTTGATTATTTATATACAGAATATGTAAATAGTATATATGCTTGTGCATATGTGTGTATATTTGTATATTAGATTTGCAGAGCAGTTGGGGTCAGAGAAGACCCTGGAGATCATCTAGTCCAACCCTGCTGCTCAGAGTAGGGTCAGCTACAGCAAGTCACTCACGAGCATGTCAGCTCCACTTTGATTATTACCAAGGATAGACACTCTAAAACCTCTCTGGGAAACCTGTTCCAGTGTCTGACTACCCTCACAGGAAAAAGATTTTTTTCTCATGTTTAAGTAGAATTTTTTGTGTTTCAGTTTGTGTCCGCTGCCTTTTGTCCTGTCATTGGATACCACTGAGAGCTTGGCTCCACCTTCTTAACTTCCACTTTGGGTATTTATACACATTGATAACAGTTCTCCTGAGCCTTCTCTTCTGGCTGAACTATTTCAGCTCTATCAGCCTCTCCTTGTATGTCAGATGCTTCAATCCCTCAGTCATCTTCATGGCCCTTTGCTAGACTCACTCGAGTATGTTCGTGTCACTCCTGTACTGGAGGTCCCAGAACTGGACACAGTACTCCACATGCATCTCACCAGCGCTGATTAGAAGGGAAGGATCACCTCCCTTGAACCACTGGCAACACTCTGCCTAATGCAGCCGAGGATGCTGTTGGCCTTCATGGTTGCAATGGCACATTGCTGGCTCATGGTCATCTTGTTATCCACCAGGACTCCCAGGTCTTTTTCTGCAGTGCTGCTTTCCAGCATGAGCGTTAGGTGAAAACAGTTGTGTGTATTTATCAGTCATTATTCAGACTGTTAACATAGCTATATGCACTTTGAGGTGAAGATGGATGAGTTAGTACTGAGCAAACAGTCATTCTTACATCTGTGCTAATACATTAAATATGCTAGTGACCTTTTTTTTTTTTTATTATGAAATCCATATAGTTAAATTCTCTTAGCCTCCCAACCCAGGTGTTGGTGTGTTCACTTCCTATTGGGAAAGGTGGCTTTCATCCACTAACTAATAAACAAGAGTCCCTTCTAACTCAATATAATAGCATAGACAATCAAGTTCACTGGCACTGCCATTTTTTTATATATATAAACCCAAAGTTTCATAGCCTTTAATGGGAATATCTTGCCTAATAAATGCTGAGTCACACTTGTAAAGCAGCAGTGAATTAGTTGTCTGATATGTCAACCTGATACAGTTTTATATAAAGATGATTTATTAGCTCTGGGCTTAGAAACAGTGCGGCCATGTCCTCAAGTGCTGCACAAAGGCAAATTGAGTCTGCTGGCAGGCAGTCCACCATGAGGTTGTTACCAGCCCTCTGTGCCTACACATACATACATATTTCCATCTGCTGAAGGAAAATTCAGCTCCAGAGTATGTCAGATAGACTGAAAAATCACTGGAATGCAGAATGTGTTTATGGGGTTAGGATACATGCATTAGTGAAACACACAGTTTGAAATGGTCGTTATATCAGACATACGTGCTGCAGAGATTTTTTTCAAATATTATTTGTGCTACATGGAAAAAAAAAAAAAAAAAAGAAGTAAAAAAACCCCTGTCATTTTGGAGGCAGGTACTCATTGCAGTATTCGCCAAGCAGTAAAAACCACAGCCATTCCTCAGCAGAAATAACAGATGTGTCAAAAGTCTAGACTGGGAAATAAATAAATAGAATCATGCACTAGTTTAGTTGAAAGGTTGCTCAGGAAGTCATCTATTCAGCCCCTGCTCAAAGAAAGTGTAATTAGATCAGTATGCTCAGCTTTGGTCAAATCTTGGTCACATTCAAGGATCGTAACTAAATGTGAACTTGACAGATAGTTATTGGAGAAATAAGTCAAAATCCCATCTAACCATGGAGAATCTGTCTACATCAGTAAAATCTGAATCAAGTCCTTACCAGAGATTAGGAAACAACTGTGATAACCTGAGGCTATCAGGTTTATAAAGATTTCTGCTTTGTGGCTGTTCAACATAAAAAAAAAACAAACACAAAAACAAACAAACAAAAAAACCAAACCACAAAACCCCGCAAAAACAGGCAAGACAAGTAATAAATTAAACCCTAATGACTGGAGATAACATAAATTATAAGAAAGATGAAATATTTTGTGTTGCTGATTTCTGGGCTATTGAAACACATGCTTGTGCACAGGCTCGGTGAGGTTCAACCTGAACTTTGTAGCTGATAAGGCAGGGGAAACAAGATGTTCATGGGTCTCGTGGGAAAACATCCAGTTTTTATGGGATCTTTGAGAGGGCTTGTGGAATTGTACAAAACTGGTTATGGGATGTTTAGTGCAAGGGCCAAAGACAATGAAAGGGAGGAACAAGCTTGAAAGACTAGTGAGAATGGGTACAGAAGAGGTCAGCTGGATGTAAGCCAGCAGCTGGTCAGCATGCTTGTCTGGCCAAGCCCTGCGCATCATCACTTTTCAGCCTGTCCTCTCTTCTTATTAAAACCTATTCCAAATTATTTACTGTGCTGACTACTGTCTAATCTGTATATGAGTGTGTTTGTGCAAGAGATTTGTTAGAAAACTTCAGGCTGGAGTAGCTGATAAGTAGGTTAAACCAGCACCTGGGAAGATCAGTTTTCACATATTCAAGACGTACTCAGATTGAGAGGCAAATACAAAGTAGTCAAAGAGGTGAATTGAAGTAGCTCTTTTCAAGAGACAGAAAGAGACATCCAGAGTGCCAGCTGAGGCTTCAGTGACTGGGAAGGGTATAAAGTTTATTTTATGTGTCTTGCAGGTGACACACCTGTTTGTCCATCCCAGTGTGACATATTTTATTTTTTTTCACTACAGTATTCTGCCACTGATTTCAGTGTAGAGTTTGAAACACAATAGCTCTTAGACTTTTTCCCTTTCTGCTTCCTAGCCAGGTCTTCCCATTCCATATTGCCTAACTACAATATATTCCTGTCAATGATTAATTTCACCACATTTTTTCCAGGCCATTTTTCCTGTTTGTCAAGATAATTTTGAATTCTAGCCCTGTCTCGCTCTTAAATTCCAATAACTATACTCACTCTTCCATCATATTGGTCATTAATGACAATATTCAATTATATTCAGTTCACATCTCACCAAAACCGTGAGCTCTACTGGATGTCTCCAGTTGTAACAATAATTATTAGTTGGGGTTTAATGAAGCTGGAGACTGGTAGGGCCAGCTATCTCAGCAAACACTGCAGTAGCAGAAGAAGGGGTAAAGCTTATTGATGGTATAGAGTTTTGTATATTATCAGTTGTTCTGGCTTCTCAATTTGCTATGTTTGTGCTCTATACTTATTCTCACTACTGCAGTACAGTTTTTCAAATCTGTTTATTGCTCATGAATGAGGAAAAACACTAGGGTTTTTTAATACCAGCCAGTATAATTAAGCATTCCAGGTTTCTGAGTGGGAGATTGGGACAGTAACACTGTAAAGATTTTTCTAAGGAAGTCTAGAAATTTAACCTAGTCATTTTTGCAATTAGTTGCTACTTGGCAGAAAGTTTGCAGGATAAATATATTCTGTGTGGAATGCGTTCAAAAGACATGTGCTTGATTTTATTAGATTGTCAGTTTTCAAGATGAAGAAGTATATGGAGAAGGCCTGATATTCAGAAACATTCAGTTTAGATATAAAAGTGCAACACCTTGTTAAAATAGTTGAGCAATTTAGATGCTGAATGAGGATTGTTGTATTCCAGAAGCTTTTAAAACACTGGTGTCTTCTCTTGGGTTTCCCAAACGGATGTTGATTTCTTTTGTAATAGGTGTAGGAGACTTGAGTACCATCCCTAGGCAGTTTAGAAAGCCCAGTCCAAGAGGGTGCCTTGCTCAAGGTGACCTGACAGGCCATTTGGCAGGCGAAAGTGGAATACTGCTGCTTAGCTCTTACTAAGTACCGGTGAATTTCTTTTATCGATTCTCTGTCATACAGCCTACTTTCTATAAGGTTCACTTTGACATCTTACAAACTAGACATCATGATGCTTTATTGCTGTACCCAACAAATCTGTCTCCCTCTGAGAAGAATTATTATTTGAACTATGATTGTAACCACCATATTACTCCTTATTAACAGAAGTAAATTAAATCTGTATATCACCTGCCCTGTGTCAAAATCTGCTGAAATTATAGGGGTGGTCAAGGTCTAACACCTTTTCAGGGGACTGTAGACTTTGGACTTCTTGGAGGCAAGGACAGCGTCCCCGTGAGTTTCCTTCTACCTCATTTCTCGTTTTGTAGTCCTCCTTCCTGACTTTGGGGTTTTCAGTAGTTTCTCCCTTTTTTTTATATGGAAAAAAGGGACTGCATATGCTTGCAATTGCTGCTTTTCCTTTTTGGACAGACTTTGGAATAAGTATTACTCTTTTCTTAGAAATAAGAAGGTTAGGAATATTACAATATTTTTCTAATGCCTAAAAATCAAAACCAAAGAGTAGAAGAACCCAAATTAATCTGTATTTCTGAAGTCTGAGAGGTTTCCTGCAGCAGTATGTCAAATAGAATGAATTAAAATGCACTTCTCCCTCTGGAGGGAAAAATAATAGAGGAGTCAACTAGAGAATTCTTACGAACCCTCACAGAAGATGTTAACGTTAGTTTAAAAGAGCTGCAAGGTACTGCTGTGTCAGTATCGTACATAGTAGAAGGCTAAATAACCTGATGTCCAAATAAACACTCTAAACCAGTGTACTGATGGGATGGAAACGCAACTGATTAAACATGACACATAACTAACAGTATGGAGGTGGAAATTAAGCTAAGCAGATAAAACAGAAAATGTGTTACTGAGAGATAGCAAGGCACTAAATAACAAAGAAGAAAAGCTTAAAAATAAATCTAGGTTCTATAATGTGTTCGGCCTGGGAATGCCAGGAAGAAGAACAATAACATAAGCTTTCAGAACCAGGCTCAAAGGACTTTAGGTTATAGACACAAGGGAGGTCTCCTTCTGTACAGAAACCCACTCCATCAGAAACAAGTGAAAGCAGCTCAAGCGTGGTGAGGGGAAAAGTTCTGAGTTTGTGTTTAAAGGTATCATGAGACAGATAGGGTTATCCTAAGAATCACAGAAAGGGTTTCTCTCTGAAGAGCAAACCTCTCTCTTCCTAAAAATATGTCCAAAGGCGAGGACTGTGCATTTTGAGGCTCTGGAGGGATCCTGTTGATAAAACAGGATGCTTTTCACCTTTCTGCCTACTTGACTTGCACAGGCAGATTTTTATTATTCTGGTAGATAAGAACTAAAAAACCCCTAAGCATATAGGATAGAATGAATCAGGTGTGAATCAATCACTATTGTGCTGTTAATAAGAAATAGATATACACTGCAAAATCAGAACCCAGACCTGCCATGTAATTACTGCAAATCTTAGGACTATCTGTTAGTACTTGTAGGTACTGTTAAGTTCATTGTATCTATCAGGCCTAGCTGTGAGATTTAGATGAGGCTTAGTTCAAATCCATATTTTTCCTCTAGTTTCTAGATTTTGGGGATTGTTAGTCAAACTCATGACTGTATAGAAATTAATACATAAAAATAAAATAAAAAGCCTTAAAGCATACAGACTTAAGAAAATATAAGTAGTTACATATTCTTGACTTTAAACTAAATAGTTTTATTTCATTTTTGTCCAGCAATAGTAAAAGTTAAAAGGCATTGTGTGGATTATTCATAGGAACATATATAGAAATATGTTAGGTTCTTGAAGGGCTAGCAGACTTACATCTGTAAAGGGTTCTGTGGTAAATGAAAAATAATAATAATGAATTCTGTAAATTATGGTCAGTTTTCTATAACTTTTTCTCTAAGAACAGTTGCTTTAGCTTCCTCTTATAGCAGATTGTCTTCCCCCTTAGCATTATAAAGCTTTTTATAATCTCTTTGTGTGTTTTATTACTAATATATCTAGCATGGAGAAGCACTGCACATTTTTTGTAGCCTTATTCTATCAGTAGAACATCATTAGTTTACATATATGTAACAAATGTGACTATCGGTTAAGTTTGCACAAATTGATTGCATGCTTTGAAAGCTGTTGACAGAATAAAGCACTGAATTTGGTTCCCTGATGTGCAGGTGGGTTTATTTATTTATTTGTTTGTTTTGTAAGTATGTGTATGGCTACTGGGAATTAATGAAAAATATAGTGAATCAAAACATTTCATAATATTTAGCATGAAAAGTCATCCCACAGGTGCATTATTTGGCATTTGCTTTCATCATTCTCCTATTTAAAAAGGTTCAGTTACTCATATACCATCTGACTTAGGTGAAAAACCAAACAGCAGAAATTACAAAAAAGAAAATGGAACAGTCAGAATAAATAATTTACTAATAAACCATAGTCTCAAACTTATTTATGCACCCCTTCAGCTAATACTAACAAACTACAAATGCAAAAAAACCCCAAAAACCAAAAAAGTCAGGATGTGTGTAAATGATTCATTATGCAAAAAACAGGCAAAGCAACAAATATTACTTGTAATGAATTTTTTCTGTCAGCTATGAAAATCATAATAAATAGTCTAGGTTGAAGAATAATGGTTAAAACCCTGTAATGTTTAAAGAGAGAAGTTTTGGAAAGGTCAACATTCAAAGTGGGAAGTAATAGGAGAGGGAGACACCAGAAATGGTGTTTATTGTTAATCTTAAATTCAGCTTCCTTGAAGACAATTTTATTTTGCAGTGGTTTCTAAGGCACAGTTTCTGCTCTCGTCTAAAAAAGAAATAGATTTTTTTAAAAAATACTGTCTTTAAAAAATTCTTAACAGTTTGTAATGTGTATATATGTAGCCTGGTGATAAGCAATGTGCATGAGAATTCTTTTCTTCTGTTTGATTCAGTGTAGCTTTGATTCAGAGAGTTTTGGCATAAAAGAAAATAAAATTCAGCAAAGTCCCCCAGCGATTTAAGAAAAAGGCTAGAAGTTTTTGTCTTGCTGTTTGCCTTCCATTCCTTCTTGGATCCCTATAAAGTCACCTCAGGAAGAAAACTCTGGTGAAATCAGTACTTTTTTGTGAAATATTGTAAATCCTGTGTGAAAACATGCATGAGTCCTGCAGACAAAATTGCAGTTAATCAGAAAGTTTTGCCATTCTGAAAGCTGCTTATTGTCAGGTAGGCTGACTTCTTCCATAAGCCCTCAGGAGAGACCCAGTAAGGTGTCTTTGTTATGAGTGCTGCATGGGAATCGTGATAATGACGAGAATGAAAACTTTGGAATGAATGTTGTTATTTACCGACCCATGTGATTCAGGGCCTTGCCATAAATTTTCTCTTGTTTTCTGGGGACTCTGGGACCAGGCCAGCTTCAGAACAAAGGACAGATGACAACTGCTAATGGGGCTGAGTTCTAATGATGCTTTTTATTGACATCTCTTTTTTAAAAGATTAATCTCTAAGTTGAGTGCTTGTCGCTTTGGGTTTTATAACTTTGGCATTCCTTCTTCCCCAGCTGTTTATTTTTGTTGCTAATATTTTGATGTTCAGTATAATGAAACTATGTTAGTACATTCTTTAATCTTTGAGTCTGTCTATAATCTCAGGCATTATGCATGCACTTGTATAACAGGCTGTTAGAAAGGATGTGTTCTGCCTTAGTGTAATAACTAGCACAGCATCCTATATAAATTAGTGCCCTAGGAAGAACATTCTTGCTTTTACCTTTTCCATGAATATGCATCAGTTATGCTGCAGCAAGAATTATGGATATCATTTATAACTATCATTTCCTTAAACTTTTTAAAACTAAGCGCATGCTTATGCATTGAGTGGATAGCTGGTTTGTGAACTATTTGCTCCTGTCAGTTCACATGGATTGTGACCTCCAGCCATTGTATATCACATAGTCTGTTTGTATCTTTCTTTAACTGGGCATTGATTCTGAAAACACATATCTACATGTTTATATTTAAGGGCTTTCACTGTCCTGTTAGAGGAAATTGTGCTATTCATATTAACAATTAACCATATGTATGTTTTCAAGCTCTTGACATAACTAAGGTTTGTAGGGTGGTTCCTCCAGGCCCTGTTGCACTTGAAGCTATATTATATTACGAAAGAAAAAACAAATCAAATTAGGTCCAATTCTTTTAATAGTTGTAACCCTTAGTTATGCTGTGCACTGAAGGTTCGAATACTGGTAACACAATTAAAAAAAAAAAAAAGTTTACTAAGTTTGTTGCCACTGACAAGTTTCCAATCCCAACATCTTCAGATGAAAACTTTATACAGACAGTTGCATTTGAAAGAACACTATTATTATTAGTGTCATTATCATCTTCATCACTATTATTATTATTATTACAGTTATTGTTGTTACTCTTAAAAGTAGTGTTGCCTAACCTCATTAAGTGCATATTGGATATTGGAAAGCAGAGAGCTTTAAGAAAGTGTTTCCTTTTCTATACAATGAAGTTTCACTTAGCGTGCCTGCATCTTGATCCTTGGAGCTGTATGCCCTCCATTTCATCTTGGAGAGGCCTGGCTTGTGTAAAATTCTGATTTTCATTTAGCAACTAAATGGCAACCAAGACACAACACTAAATATATCCCCTCACAGTGCAGTAAAGGAATACTATAGATAGATAAGCTGTTTATAAAGTAAAATATAGCAGCGACATATCAGCCATGTGTCGCTGCATGAAAAGATTGAAGCATAAAACTTTATGACCATTGTCTGTTACTTTAGCAGAGGAGCTTAGCCAGGGCACAGAAATCATGAGAGACTGTCACTAGGTTAGGTTTTATTTTAAAATATACTAGAAAAAATTAAAAACAAACCACTAACTATTCTGATTTCATTTTATAAATAAAATTATCTTTAAGTAAATATTTTGAAAAGAATAAGACTTTTTGCTACTCCCAAATATTATCAGTAGTGAAGTCTTTAGACCATAACTTCTCTGTGACATGTATAATCTACACACCAGTGAGATTTTAAAATAGTTTTTTGTCTCAGTTCAGAGGCCCATTTTCACTGTTTTGAAACTGACTGCAGAATGCCATCAGCACTGTCTGTATTTTATAACTTGAATAATACAACATAAGGATGTTGCACTGGTTAACCCAGAAATAATTGTATGAATTGGTGTGGGGTTTCCCAAGAGGTGATGTGCCTAATCAAGGTGTCATTTGGTGTCTTGAATCTGACAAAAATGCACAGCACTCAAGGCTAGAATTTCTGGGGCACATTGTCTCTAGCTGCCACCTCTCGTTCTTGCAAATGAGAACCTTGAGATCATAAAATGAAGAAGTGTCTGTTATTTCAGTTGCAATGAGATCTGTGAGCTGCTGCTTCTCATTTTGAGGAAGCGGTAACTCTGATGTTCAGTAAAGATAGCTATCATATTGACATTTAAATTATTTAACTTCTCTTCAGAATAAGTGGCCTTTCTTTTTTATTAATATGCTTCAATAAAAATTTAAAATACATCAAGGAACCACTTTATTAGCATTGCCATGCAATATCTCAGTGATAACAGTACTTAATTCTTATTTCTCTAGACTATAATTAGGACAAAATAAGAATGATTACATTCACATAGTGATGATGGCAGTCAGATTGGCTTATGCATGTCCTTTTTGTCCATTATATTACCAGTCATTGATTCAATGCTGATTTTGAAGCCAGTTGAATCAACCAAATGGATAACTTCGAAACAATGTTTGGGTTTAACTGTAGTGCTAATGTTTTTTTGTAAATATGTATGTATGGCTATCTGCAGATGTACTGAAGGTCAGGGCGTGTTTCTGAGGAATACTAGTTCTAGGGAAAACCTTCTCGTTTGTTTCTTCAGGATCATCTCAGTGCTTGGGGCTTTCTAATTACAAATTTGTGAGAGACTTGTCTACATTGGTGTCAAAATGGTGAGAAAATAGTAATAAGGGCACAGTATTCAATTTTCCCCTTCAAGTCTTCAAACATATTTAATTCTAAAGTGAAAGAGGTTGCACTGAAATATTATATAATATAATTACATCTCTGTCCTTATCAAATTTAATGGCTGCAAATGAATTAACTTTTCTGACTATTAAAGAATCAACCATTTTATAAATTTTCTACTTTTGACATAGAAGAGGAGAGAATGCTAGCTGGCAGAATAAATAGTAATCTTTTCCCCCTAGATTTCTCCAGGGTTAATGGTGAGGTCTCATGACTGGAGCTGTTTAAAGAAACCAAGTTTGCTTACCCAGCCCTCATTTTATCAGCTCAGATCTTCATTGAATGCATTCTTCCAGAAAATATAAGAACTGAAAATCTTAATTTCCAGATTCTTATGTGAAATTTATGGTGAACAGACGCTTCAGTGGAGCATTAACTTCCTGCTCTTTTTGTATCAAATAACAAAAACACTCTGTAAAATTCAGTGTTTTAAGCACACAGGAGCATTTTCTGTTGATTCAGTTGACAGAATTATTTTTTTGTGCAAAAGGATTCTTTTGTCTAAGGGCAAACCTTACAAGAAATTTGCTGCCACAATTTTCTTGTTCTTCAAACAAATCTGAGTAGAAGAGGCATAATGTAGTGGAAATGGGACAAGGACTCATGGATAATAAAATTTAATATTCATATTTCAAAATAAAATTGTTTAACTGTGGTGTGTTAGTCACATCACACCTTTTTCCATGTGCAAAAGTAAAAGTACAGTAAAAGTATCTATACAAAGTAGTAAAATTTGGCTTGTGCTGAGATATTCTTAGTCATCTCCTCAATTATTTTCATTGTGGTTAGGCAAAAATGTGGTCTTATTCATCTCCTTTTGTGATTTTTTAATCACCCTTGTGTGTAGTAACATGTAGCTCATACTCTGCCAGTACTTCTTTGCTCTCTCAAAATTTGTTTTCAGCATAGGAGATAGAATGAAACCTATCTAATTTTAAGACCCTATTTTTCCCCTAAATTTTAGGGGTCTAGAGGAGCAGTCACCCTACATTAAGTGTCACGGTTCCTGTCTGGTTAGCAAACAAAGGCAATCTATTTTCAAGTCTTCCAGCGGGAAGACCTGCTTCTATAGAAATAACGGCTACTGCTGTTAAGGGATAGTAAGAGTGGTGTCTCAATTTAGCATTTCAAGTGGGCAGATTGTCAAGAGAATAGCATTCCTCATATCAGCATTCTGCTAAAATGATCAGTGCTACACTTGGATTTGGAATGAAAGCTTCATACAGGTATTCTAAAGAATTATACAACTATTTCATGCCATGCATAGAGCCATCAGTGGCAGCTAAAACAACAAAGACTAGAAAGCAAAGTTTACAAAAAACATGAAAAATGAACTATAATCTTTATCAAAGCCAATGCTACTATCTTCCTTGTCAAAAAGCATTCTTTCTGTTCCTGTTAGATTGACCTCTTCCTTTTGTTCCCAATCAGATTGTGAAATAAGTGGCATCAACCCATATCCTGTGCATTGGTTAACAATTAACCACCTGTCTATATCCACACTTCCCACCTAAAATGCCTAATTAATTTCTATGTAAGGAGACAAGATTATCAATTCACAGGACAGCCCAGAGGACAGCTTTCTTGAATGCTTAGAACAGTTTTAAATAGGTACAAAAATAACAGTTTTGTTTCTACCAGTTCGGTAGGCAGAACTGCACACAACATATACTCACTGATGAAGAAATGATTAGAGAAATCGTGCAATGTGCTGGTCTAGAATATTACCTGAGAAGACATAAGGCATCTCAAGGAATTCATATGGCAATGAAAGTTCCACATGTTGTTTAAATACCGCTGTACATAAGGGATTGTCTTTCGTGTTTACTTGCTTGATGATAGTATATTTTATGTGCATATAAAAGCTTGTATATATAAATGTTGTTTGAAATACCAGTACAAGAGCTAATATATTGTGGTTTACTACTATAGGGAGAACAATTAATTATACTCATGTATACCTGATTAAGTGGACTTTGTTTTGTATAGCTGAATTTTACCAGAACTTTTCATTTCTTCACATAGACTGAAATGTCCAAAATCTTATTGAAGAGGAATGTACCACATAGATTTATTATGGCCACACAGATTTCTTTATTGCAGTCTGAATTGATTCCTACCAGCACTGAGTGTGGGACTTTTTTCCTGAACTGCTCAGTAGTATCAGATGATTTATCCACATCAGGAGAAATAAGTGACTTCGGTTTAAACTTTTCTGTTCTGTTTCCACATACACACAGTTTGTCTGGTGCTGCTTATTTCTTTTTAAGTGACTTCTAAGATGAACTCTGAAAAGTTTAATGACTATACTGCCCAAGCTTGGCTATGATTTTGACTGTTGCCTTGTGTTGGTAAATATCTGGATGTTATACAGACATATATGATGGGATTGCCTGCAGTAGAAGGGGACTGGATTCAGTGACTCTTGCCTTCCTATGTTGCTTCAATATTTATTCCCTTCAATCACATCATTGCTTATTGTTAAAGATGAAAACAGCCTGAGAAGAAGACACCAACCTCACATCTCTCTATCCCTATTAACTGAGCTAATCAACAGACTTGAGAAACATGGTCTCCTGTTTCTTTGATCTACTACTTTTTCTGTTACTCTAATCAGAAGGAAACAGCTTCAGCAGAAGTGATACAGGGAAACCTGTCTCCCCTTTTCCCCTTAGTCTGTAAACTAGGGTTTGAGGCGCTTTTGGAAGGTTTGAGATGGTGATTTGAAAGTCTCAGACAGAGTTGGAAATAAAACTTCAGTCTGCCAGCCCTGGATCCAACCACCAGAGTTGTATGAAATTGTGCAGCAGCTCCTATTTGAGTCACTGATGCCTCAGGGGTTTACATAAATCTTGTTTTGGCAGGCAGAGTTCAGAGGGTTGCTACTCATGAGAGTCCCTTTGAATACAAGTGGTTTGTGGATCCAAAATGGTCCTAAGTGTGAGAGATCAGCTGAGCAGCCAGCCCACACAGGACTGAAATGCTTCTGGGCATTTGCAGAAACAGAGTTTAAGTACTGAGGGAACTTGAAGGAAATTTTATTAAGCTCTTGGATTGTGCACAATCTTGCTAAAATCTATGATGTGGACATAGGCCAAGTGATTTTCTCATTGTGACACAAGTGTTATTGTATGAAGCTGATGAATTAACTGAGCGGGGGTTTATGTTTCTTTATGACCATATTTTATGACTGCCTAAAGTAGTCATTTCTCCTTTCGTGCCAGGAAAACCATTTAATCATCCCACCATGAGGTTGTGATGGCATCTGTCATCAGCTATCAGAGTAGCAATTTCAAGTTTGCAGGGAAAAAAAAAAATAATTCAAATTATTTATACTTAAAGAATGTAAAAGCCATTCTTTATATCTCTGAATTTGCTTATACAAACAAAAAAAAAGCTGTAAAATAGTAAAGATCATCAACTCTTGAGTCTTTTAAGCTGTGAGTGACAGAAAAGTGCAAAAGCCTCCCTGATACTCAGGGTTTTTTGCCACTAAGACCAGTTCAGTTATTAGATTGCAGAAGATGCATGCAGCAGAGGAGGAGAGGCAATGCATAGTAGTGCATGGGCCAACAAAGAAATTGAGTAACCAGCATGGCTCTGCCAGTCCTCTGTTCGTTGTCTGGTAGGAGCATGAGCCATTCTTGGCAGGGTATCACTACCTTTTTCATACTGTCATACCAGACTACCTGTTTGATGCATGGAAGCATGGAACTATGTTTAAAAAAGTGACACTGTACAGTGTGTTCAATGGTCCTGAAAGACCCATGGTAGCAATTTAACGCATGCGTTTTCATTTATGTTCAACTTTGCATCTACGTAGACTTTGCAGTCTTTTGCATTCAAAAAGATAGGGGTTATTTATTTATCTATTTCATTTTTATTAAAATACAGATGAAAAAAGAAAACATTTCTAGCCTCACAAGAAATCAGATTACCAGGTGTTTAGAGGGGCGCTCTTTTAAAAAAAGGATTTTTTCTCTACTTGCTTTCTTGTGCTGGAGACAACCACCAGTTTACTAACATTGAAACATAAATCACGCTCAGCAGCAAATGATTGGTTTTGCTTTCCAATCAACTCTACATACATATCAAACCTATTTTTTAACAGAAGAACCTTGTGGAGGCATTATTTTCTTTTTAATGCTTATTTAGCCTATGGAAAGAAGATTTATTCTGTTTTACCAAGAGACTTCGATGCTTATATTATTCCTCCTAGAAGACTGATATTTCACTGATGATATAATATTCTCTCTCAGAATGGAATCACTGCTATTCTATCCATGAAATTACTGTAAGAATGCATGTTTATTCATTTTAACTAGAAATATGCTGGAAGAATTTGCTGAAAGGTCCACAAAATGAATATAGTTTATTCTGTTCGTATGTAGATGTCTAAACAGATGTTAGTACATAAGTGATGTACTAATGTATTACATTTTTTGCACATAATTTTCAATTAATATGTAAAACACTGCATAAAGAGCTAAAGGCTTTATAGTTGTTTCATTTTCATCTGAGTCACTAACATTGGCCTGATGCTCCAGGTGTTGATTTTCAATTTCCCTTGGGTTTTCCATAGACATCCACTTTTTACCTTCAAGTAAACATGGCCATTTTATGAGATGATCAGTACTTCAACCCATGCTAGAGGAAAATTTAAATAGACACTGGGTGCAAAGGGTACTGGTGAGTTTCTGTATAATGCATGCATCATACAGCAAATTTTGCCCTGGGATATACCCGTACTACACCATTCATTTAAAGGGCAATTTCCATCCTAATATTTTCATTTTTTTAACTTTCTATAAAAAAATTGGTTAAATATAAGCATTTTATGAAGTAACGCATGGAGGTTCTTGTCAGTCTTTATTGTGTCACCTTTTAAGCCTGAAATAATTTTCTGAGTTAAGAATTCCTGTTCTTTTTTTTAAACAGCCAGACTGAGAATAAATAGCTATTTGCACAGCTTATTAATTTGCAGATCTCTCACAATTTTTATCATGCAAAATAACAAGGAATATTCAAATCCATGCCTCTGTTACTTATTCATTACCTTTTCTACCTTGACAAATGATTTCATTATGAAGTTTTAAAATATTTTCTGACCTCTACCTATAACAAAACTGATCAGTGATTGCTTAAGTTCTTAATACAGTGTTAAGTACTCTCTTTTCTACCTGAAATATTCTGTGATGAGATTTTTAAAGTGATCCCTTTACTGTCATGTGATATGTGTTCTGGGATAGCAAATTCACATTTACTTTTATTACTAAATTGCTTTTCATCATGGTTTTTACATGTTTTACAATGATATGTGACTTCTAAAAGATGGTTAACATGGCACAGTTTTACCCAGGGATTTATTGTTGACACAGCTGATGCTATGTAAAAGTCTAACTACTTGGTCAGCTAGGAAAAAAAAAAGGAGTTTGAATTCTGTTCCTTACATGCAATGCTCAACAAAGAACATCAACTGTACAGTAGATTTCTTGTCTTTATCTCATGCTTTTCCCTAATAAATGTGATCACGGTCAGCAGTTGTTTACAGCTTTGCTTAACTGTAACTTTTCTTTCTATTTTAGTCACCTTCCAAATAATTCAACAAAGGACCAATGATGAAAATATGAGATGTTTCTTTTTAGATATTGTCCTGGTTTCAGCTGGGATAGAGTTAACTGTCTTCCTAGTAGCTGGTACAGGGCTATGTTTTGAGTTCAATATGTGAAGAATGTTGATAACACTGATGTTTTCAGTTGGTGCTCAGTATTGTTTAGACTATAGTCAAGGATTTTTCCAGCTTCTCATGCCCAGCCAGGGCACAAAAAGTTGGCACAGGACACAACCAGGGCACCTGACCCAAACTGGCCAACGGTGTATTCCATACCATGGGACGTTCCACCTAGTATAGGAACGGGGAAGTTGGGGCGGGGGATCGCTGCTCAGGGACTGGCTGGGTGTCGGTCGGCAGGTGGTGAGCAATTGCCCTGCACATCATTTGTACATTCCAATCCTTTCATTACTACTGTTGTCGTTTTATTAGTGTTATCATTATCATTATTAGTTTCTTCTTTTCTGTTCTATTAAACGGTTCTTATCTCAACCCAGGAGTTCTAATTTTTTTTTCCAGATTTTCTTCCCCATCCCACTGAGTGGAGGGGGAGTGAGTGAGCGGCTGCGTGGTGCTTAGTTGCTGGCTGGGGTTAAACCACGACAGTCCATTTTTGGATTAATCCCACAGCCGATGACTTTATCATACCATAAACCAGTGTTATACCATACATCAAAGCGAAAACCTTAATCCACCTCCCACGGATGATAAGCAGTAGAAGAGGAACTATATACAGCAAGTGAGGTGATACATAACAGAGCTTTAAAAACCAGAGCAACAACTCTAAGAACACATAAATCAGCATAATGAACGCTTGGAACAAATTTGTTTTAACAAGCTCTGGTCAGGTTTGTCATTATCTCAACCCTTTGTGCCCCATGTTGGGCACCAAAATGGACTGTCATGGTTTAACCCCAGCCAGCAACTAAGCACCACGCAGCCACTCACTCACTCCCCCCCATCCAGTGGGATGGGGGAGAAAATCTGGAAAAAAAATGTAAAACTCCTGGGTTGAGATAAGAACGGTTTAATAGAACAGAAAAGAAGAAACTAATAATGATAATGGTAACACTAATCAAATGTCAACAGTAGTAATAAAAGGATTGGAATGTACAAATGATGCGCAGGGCAATTGCTCACCACCCACCGACTGACACCCAGCCAGTCCCCGAGCAGCGATCCCCCGCCCCAACTTCCCCGTTCCTATACTAGATGGGACATCCCATGGTATGGAATACACTGTTGGCCAATTTGGGTCAGGTGCCCTGGTTGTGTCCTGTGCCAAATTCTTGTGCCCTGGCTGTGTCCTGTGCCAACTTCTTGTGCCCTGGCTGGGCATGAGAAGCTGGAAAAATCCTTGACTATAGTCTAAACAATACTGAGCACCAACTGAAAACATCAGTGTGTTATCAACATTCTTCTTATACCTAACCCAAAAACAGAGCACTGTACCAGCTACTAGGAAGACAGTTAACTCTGTCCCAGCTGAAACCAGGACAGATATACGTGAAATGAAGGTGCCTTTTTGTTACATTGACTATACTGTTTCTAGAGTAACTAGGTTTTATGATTGTTGCTGTTAACAAAGTACATACACTACCTAGCACTCATAATACTGTCATACTGGTCAGACACTGAATCTAAGATGGACAAGCCATGAGTCAAGTGTGAGCTGCATATTGTTGTATTTTGATTATTAAAAAAAATTATTTAGAGAATCCTTAAAAGCACTTAGTACGCTTTGGAAGCAAGACCCATACTTTTCCCCAGTCTTTCCCATTTGCTCCAGATTGTCTGTGTAATAGAAACATTGTCTATTTTGCTTTACCTCTCAATTCTGTTTGTAGAACAAGATTTGGAGATGCACAAAACATAAATAAAGAAAACAACACAGATAATGAGAAGCAGAAGCAAATCAGGGTGCCGAAAGGCTCAGAGCTTAAAAACTGTGTGCCCTTCTGTCCCCAGAATGTAGACTAGAAAAGGTGATTCTGGATGAAAAGAGGTGATTCTGCCCTCCCTCAGACTACAGATACTTCTCACTGAGTTCAGTCAAAACTACTCAAAAGTATTTGGGCTTCAAATGCAACTATTAAGTCTGAAACTTTCATAACACACAACATCCTGTGAGCTTAGTATAAGGCTGTATGACAGGCTAACCATCCAGAACAGTTCAACTCAGGGTGTGACCTGTGATGCTAGGGAAAGAGTACCACAACACAGTAAGATAAAGTGAGTGTCTCGCTGGTATACCTTCCTAGTTTCTGGAAATACTGGCTTTGGTTCTGTGTATTTGTCTAAAAAACAAATAATTGTTTACAGTTTTTCTGGACAAAACAATCTACCTGCAGTGTTGATAGCAAAGTTGAACTTGTGCCAAAGCCATATCCTTTCCCCTCTGAAAGGATTTGTTTCTGAGTGTCTTTTGCAATTAGGTAGTAAGTGCAAATTTCTAAAATGTGTATCTCCTTCTTAGTTCCTTTCCTGCAGACAGCTTTCTGTAATCAGCTTCTCTGCATTGTTTCCTCTTAAAATCCTCTAAGGGTTCCTCAGCTCTACTGTCACAGAGATTACTATCTTTATAGATGCATTAAGCATGCAGTGGTTGATTGACAGTGTAATCCACATTTTTATGTGATTGGGTGGCAGTTGCCTCCCAGGAGTAATGTGTTCAGGAGTACGTCTTTTATACGGAGATCAGTGATAAATCTCACATTTTCAATCTTGTTATTTAGCCTGGGAAATTGACTCTGCTTTTTCTGTACTCAAGGGTACATTTTTAAACTTGGTTCAAGTTTTGAGGAAATCTTGTTAATCACTTTGGGCTCCTCTGTAAGTATTGTCATAAGAGGATTTTAGATTTCAGGATTTTGCTTCATTTGTTATGATAACTATGATGTATAAAAAGTGGAAAGTCATTTGCATTCCAATTGCTATTTAAAAGAAATCCTGCTTTATTCATTGCAGTGGGACAAATCTAATCAGATTGTGAATATATCCTTGCCTGTAACCTGAGCAAGGTGACTGTGTCCTCGTGTGCTAGTTTCATGGATGAATACACTATGTGCCCCACAGTTGTGTGTTAAAATCATCTTTCTCACACATGAACATCTTAGTGATAATGGATAATATAGATGGCTTAATACACTAATTAAACCCCCCTATATTATACTATTAGAAATATTTGAAATAAAATAAAGTTTTTCTGACAAGGAACATCAAACATTTAGATATTGTAGGAAGATATACAACATATACAATAACAAATGGCAAATTCTGCATCTGGGATGGAGTAACGCTGGGCACAAGTATAAATGGGGACAGGAGTAGCTGGAGAGCAGCCCTGCAGAAAGGGGTCTGGGGGTGCTGGTTGACAGCAGGCTCAGTATGTCAGCAGTGTGCCCTGGCAGCCAAGAGGGCAAACCCCATCCCGGGGTGCATCAAACACAGCATGACCAGCCGGTCAAAAGAGGGGATTATCCCACTGTATTCAGTGTTGGTGTGGCCTCACCTTGAGTATTGTGTGCAGTTCTGGGTCCCGCAATTTAAGAAGGATGTGAAGGTCCTTGAATGTGTCCAGAGGAGGGAAACAAAGCTGGTGAACGGGCTGGAAGGCATGTCCTCTGAGGAGCGGCTAGGGACTCTGGGTTTGTCTAGTTTGGAGAAGAGGAGGCTGAGGGGTGACCCCATTGCTGTCTCCAGCTTCCTGAGGAGAGGACGTGGAGAGGGGGGTGCTGAGCTCTTCTCCCTGGTATCCAGTGATAGGACACGTGGGAATGGTTCAAAGCTGGACCAGGGGAGGCTTAGACTGGACATCAGGAAGCATTTTTACCGGGAGGTTGGTCAAACACTGGCACAGGCTTCCTAGAGAGGTAGCCGATGCAAGCCTTGTCAGTGTTTAAGAGGCATTTGGACAATGCCCTTAATAACATGTTTTAACTTCTGGTCAGCCCTGAAGTGGTCAGGCAGTAGGACTAGATGATCATTGTAAGTCCCTCCCAACCAAAAATTTTCTGTTCTATTCTATTCTATTCTATTCTATTCTATTTGTGGGTTGGGTTTCTTTTTTTCCTTTAGGGCAGCCGCTGGCTCAGGTAGGCAGTAAATCCAGACTTTATTGTCTGAAGTTTAAGTTGGCTGAACTAAGGCTAGGTATGAAAGAACCATAGAACATATATATGTACCCAAAGGTGTAGATTTTCATGCAGTTAAGGAATAGTTTTGACACCGCTCCCCCCCAAAAAAAACCCTGAAAAAGTAAATATGTGTCTCGAGCAAGTCCAATCCATGCTTGTATTGACTCTTGTGGTACTCTGTCATCACTTGCTTTACATAGATGCAAATGTCTCTACAGCATGCTCAGTTATGGCTGATTTAAGACCAGTTAAGTCTTTGTAGCATAGCTTTTTGATCAGATTTTACACAGGTATTCTCAGCTAAAATCATGTAAATTGGAAGCCTCACACAGCCAGTGGCAGAAAATGGGAAAGATATTTGGGCTGCTGACCTTGCTGCTTCCATTACACATTCAAGAGTGTCAAAACTTTAGTAGTCTTGTAAGTGTAAATGTCACAACTACTGCAGGCATTTTAAGTGCATTATTCTTATCCTAATATTCCTAATGGTTTCTGAAGCCATGTTGTTCTTCAGACCGGAGAGAGTAACCACAGCTGTGTAAATTATAGCAAAGCAGAGGAACATCAGAGTCATCGGTCTCTTTCAAGCTTGGCAGGCGGTATTACTGATTAGACAATCATTTTGCAATGCCTTTATCCAATTTTTTGAAGCTGCAATGTATCACAGTGGCATTGATTTTCAGGTGGGGTTTTTTGGTGTTTTAAGTCAGGTATCCCATTTCCAGCTGTGGCTAGTTCCTTATGGTTCAAAGGAAGGTGAACTACCCTTTGTCTACTCTAATAATGGATTTAGACAGTTGTGCAATCCCTTTTCTGATAGCTGCAGGAAATGCCAGCAAAGGTAACCGTGCTGCTGGAGTAATTTCACTGGCTTTGTAGACAGATTAGTGAGCGTACTTGTCTGTCGACAAATTAAAGGTGGAAAGATAGCATATTGTCCCTTGTAACCACTTAGTTCCTGACAATACATTTCACATTCTGTACCTTGGCTGATGTTAGCAACCTTCAACTGACCTCTGACAAAATATCGAAACCAAAACATTCAGCTCCAGGTTTCCTCATCCACCCTTCACTTATGGTTAATTATCCTGTCTTGCTTGCTGTGTCCCAGTGGGCTGAAAGTGGAGGACCTTTTGCACACCAACACTCAAGACTCATGATTGCTTAAATTGTGTCTCCTTTCCCCAGTCAGCAGTAAGGCGGAGTGACACTGTGCATTGTCAAGAAGACCGAGCAGGAACAGCTGCATCAGAAGTAGCAGAGAAAAAGCAGGTTTTTAAAAGCAGTGCAGACTCTTCAACGAAAGGGAATGCTTTGCTTTGGAGACTGTGCTGCTTTCCTTAAGCAGTGACAATGCAATGACAGTAGAATAATATCCAGAAGACAAGTATTTCATTGAAAATTTTCTGATAAAATATAGTAAAAAAAAAGATTACGTTTTATAGACAGGTCTAGCAGCTCACAAGCTTTAGGAGTTTATGTAAATATAGCTCAGACCAAGTGAAATCTCTAGGCTTTCCATTCTTCAAACACTGTTGCATGGCCTGATAAATATACTTACTTTCACAAATAAATTGTTGTTACTCATAACTTTGAGCAGCCAATAATTTCTTTCATTTCTTCTTTTTTATACTAGGATATTATAAAGTAGTATGCATCCTGAGGTCAGGATATATTGTAAAAAAACATGTAAAAAGATGTCACCGTAAACTGGGTTTTAAAATTGCCATGGCAGCAACGGTCTTGAAGCCCAGAAGACAAAGTTCCAATGTTGCAAGTCACATACATAAGCTTAATTTTACTCAAAAAATCTTTCTTTAAAACATGGAGGTTTGGTACTTGAGTAAAATCTGTATATCTTTTTTGTAAAGCTATGTCTCTGCTATGTTGTGTTTTAAACCCCAGTAGGCAGCTCAGCCCCATACAGCTGCTTACTCACTCCCCACAGTGGGATGAAGGAGAGAATCAGAAGGGTAAAAGTGAGAAAACTCGTGGTTTGAGATAAAGACAGTTTAATAGGTAAAGCAAAAGCTGCACACACAAGCAAAGCAAACCAAGGAATTCATTCACCACTTCCCATGGGCAGGCAGGTATTCAGCCATCTCTGGGAAAGCAGGGCTCCAGAATGTATGACAGCGACTTAGGAAGACAAACACCATCACTCTGAACATCCCCCCCCTTCTTTCTTCCCCCAGCTTTATATGCTGAGCATGATGTCACATGCTATGGGATATCCCTTGGGTCAGTCGGGGTCAGCTGTCCCAGTTGTGTCCCCTCCCAACTTCTTGCACACCCCCAGCCTACTTGCTGGTGGGGTGGGGTGAGAAGCAGAAAATGCCTTGACTCTGTGCAAGTACTGCTCAGCAACAGTTAAAACATTGTTTTGTTATCAACGCTGTTTCGCTCATAAATCCAAAACACAACTCTGTACAAGTTACTATAAAGAAAATTAACTTTATCCCAGCCCAAGCCAGTACATACTGGTAAACTAAACAGTGCCAGACAGTGTGGCTGGAGCTAATATGTAGACCAGTCCTCTATTTCATTAATGGCTTCCAGTTGTCTATACTGTTATATTGATAGAATTATCTTTAGTATCCTTTTAATGTAAGCCGACTAAACAATTCTTGGGCATCCAAACATTTCCTTGGAGAAACACTTCCTTGATGCAAGGAAAAAATCTCAGCAGACAGTTTGGATCCTTTTCTAGAGTATACAATCACTTGTAGTGGATGCAAGCTGTTCTTCAGCAGTTATCCTCCAGGCCAGAGGAAGGACCCAGGAGCCGGTCACTTCACCAGCACAGAAATAGGCTATGTGGTCTTGTGAATATATGAAGTGTAGTCTGCTAATGGCTGAGGAAGACTTTAATTTACAGTGTGCCTTATTTCTTGTGGTTCATGTATTCTGTGTGTTGTTGGTCACCTGAGGCTAAAGAGTTAATCATAGCTGCAGTGCAGATTTCTGAAATGGTTCAGTGTGAACCACCATTTCTGGAACAGGACAAAACCTGAAATTTCTCTTTCGTGTCAGGAACCAGGTGCTTCTTAAAGACTGTAAAATTGATTGAATTTTAGTGTGACTCTGCATTGCTAAAGATGCTTCAGGAAAGTGAAATCACAAATAACCTGTAAATTTACATGAGATTAGGCCGAAGCTAGGTCAGTGTTCTCGGTTTCTTGACACCTGAGTTTCTCAATGGGTAGTAGAATTGCATATGACAATGTATAACCACTTTATTGTTTCTAGTTGAATGTTTGGTTTATGGTTCTTCAAGCAACCTTGACTCAGATGTCCCTAAATTTTGCATGTGTCCAATGCTAGTATACAATATTTAGTGTAGTTTTACTAGAGATAGTAAAAAAACAGTGCATCAGTGTCCTAGGTTATGCTAATATAAAGCTATTTCCTCTTTTGATCCTCTAAAAGGTCTTTCTCAGAAAATCTTTGACAGTCATGATTTTTTCTGGGATTACACCCAACTTCTCAGATAAAATTAACTTGGACCAATTGACTAACAAAGAGCCAGTATCAAGGGTTTCTTTGATGACACTATGTAAAACTAGTATATGTATAGCATCTGTCCAAATGAAACTAAAATTGCTTTCAGAGAAACTCACCTGCCATAAGCTATGTCTCAAGGGTCCAGAGAAATAGGACTGGCACTGCATCCTGCACTTGAGGTCAGTGAATGTGGTTCTTTGTGGATCAAAGGTCTTACTTTGGAGTTATGCATCAATTTTGTTAGAGGAGACAAAAAGTGGTATGGAGGATTAGAGCTTTATCTGTTTGTCTGGCTTCTTTAGCTCTTAGGACATCTGAGGATTTCAAGAGTAAATCAATTTTCCCTATGAAAACTGTGATGGAACTCTTGTTAATAACTGATGAAGATTCTCCTTTACATACTGTATGTTTTACTGTGTGGTGTGGGATCAAAAGAAAGCCTGTTCATGTCTGAGGAGATAATAGTTATGTGAATGAATAAGAGTAACACTTTCACAAATAAGTAAACAGTTCACACCCTCAGACTGTTAGTATGACTTTACATAAAGGTTACAGTATCTATGGTCAGGAGAGCTGGCTGTAAGGCTTTTCAACCTTAAATTGTAATTTCTGTGGCTGGTGTGATTTTTTTCACAGCATGCTATTTTAACAAGGCTCACTGGATTCGTTGGAATGGTGCTTGCTTTGAAGGCTAGGAATATCACAATATTTTACAGCATAAGAGTTAGTAAATTACAACACTCTCATTTAAACTCTATTCTTCTCATAAAGCAGATGAGCATTAGTACCCTCTATATTCATTCTTTTTCTCAGCTGCACAATTTTCTGAGGGCCTTGGGGAATTATCTGTAGTAACTCTCAAAGCTCTTTCTTAGTCAGTATTCAGCAAACTAGTTACTCCCTATTTAAAGCTCTTTTTTTCTTCGTTGTTTGGTACAGTACATGATTTGTTAGACTGTTTGTTTGTATTTAATTGCTGATTTCTGCAAATATTCCACAAATAATTTCTCACCTCTTCCAGAGCTGTTAATTAGAGTTACCCTTTCATACAATTTCTAATTTAATTGCAGCACACTTGCTAATTGTCTCTATGTCAATGGTTCCATGTTTAGTTTCAGCAATTGCTATGTCTTTCTCAAATACTTCTTAACAATAATTCAAAATACATGAGTCAAACTGTGTGTTTTCCCAAGCGTGGCATTATTATTAACTCAATTCTTCCATGCTGATGTAACTGTACCTCAAGGATGGCATATTAGCCTAGGGAAGCAGTTCTGGTTCTCAACTGTTCATCCATGGGAATATTTATGAATCTGAACAGAGCACAACTGAGACTTTCTAAGGTCAAAATATTTTCGCATCTTCCTTCTATGGTAATGCACTGACACACTTTTTCCCTAGTATCATTTCTAAACACTATTTTCATTGCCTCAACACTGTTTGCTAACAATTCCTTTTTGGTTTGCATTTTTTCCTCTCTGTCTGTTCTTGTGATGCCATTGACAACTGCGCAAGAAAACTGTAAAAGGCCACCATTCCCATACAGAGATCAGAAGGAGTAAACATCTGTTGTTGCCATCTCTACAAGTAATGAATTTTCCTGGATGGTTGTTTTCAGTATTTATTTTCTACTGCACTTTGCTTTAAACTCAGATCTTTTACCATGCTTTTATGATTGGCCACATTTTTGTTTCTGGCATTCTGCTTTATTCAAAAGACTGTATTTTCTTTCAAAAGATGCACTGAATGACACTAAATGCCTGTAGCCTCTTTTTCCTCAATAGCTCTGTGAATAGCTTACATCTTTTAAGCTTGTCATCCTGATTACCACGTTTTTGCCACATAACATCTGAGACAAAGCTGATCAATAGAATAATGGTTACTGCACTGCAGTCTGTGAGGCGGATTTGCAGCTTGGCCTCCATAAGGTTGTCATCATCAATAGCAAGGGAATGGTTGCACAGCTGATTTGCAGCAGTTCTCAACGTGTGTTAATTAAATCTGTAATATAGCTGCTAGGCAGCCAGATTTGCAGCCCTCCTGGACAGCGTTTATGTAGCAGTTCAAAATATTGTAATTAAAAGCAAGACGCAATGACTAACACATATATACAAAATTAACATGATTCCACATTCTCTTTTTAGGTTAAGCCAGCCATCTGAATGCCAAACTACTGTTCCAAAATCCTCCCTCCTTCTCTTATTGTGTGTAGTTCTATCTGGTGTTTGACAATCAGGTTGCAAGGGGCAGATCCCAAAAATCTATTCCCATATCAGTCATCCTTACAAACAATTGCATTGGAGTTAGAAATTTCAGGACTGACCTTCAGCAGCAGTAACTTATAAAGAAACAAATTGTAACAAAATTTTTTCACATAGTTTTATTTTAAAAATACCAATTAAACACCTGATTGAGAAACAGCTATAAATCTAGTTTGGAATAGAATCAGAAGAGGAGATTTTTGTAATTGCATTTTAACATAAGTCTTAAATCCCTTTGGCTACATCTACACTGTTATTTATGAATGTGCTTTATTACTTCTCTGTGAAGGGGAATTTTTTATTTGTTCAAATACTGATATTTGGCTAAGTCTGCACCCATGTGTGTTATGACTGCTTGGCAAACCATAAACATGAATCACGAGGAAGAGAAAATTTCAGAAACAACTGAACCCAGTAAGTAGGAGTGCTAAGGAACAGCAGTTTGATGGGATCTTTGAAACAGAGTTCAGGTTACGCAGTAAACCTTTCTCTGGAAAGCCTTTGCACATAATCTAGTCAGTCAGTGACGTGTGTGTTTGGGTGGGGGAAGATCCAGTCCTGGGAATCAACTCAGGAATGTCTGAGTCGTGTGTTTTATTGTCCTGTGGTTGGATAGAAGTAACAAGAAAGTGGTAACACTTGATTTTCCCAGGAGCGACAGCAAAAGTAGGGCACAATACTTTGAAGTTTTGTAATACTGCTCGATCTTTTGAACACAGGTTTGGTGACAGTTGGCCATCTGTGGCTGCTGTCCCCATTCTTTTTCTTAGCCTGCTTATCCTTGAAAGAATGGCGTTACTAGGGACTAGGGCTTATCAGTCTGTCAGTAACATCAATCCACTGAGAAGTGTAAATGAAATGTAGTGATGGGATCCGCTCCTCTTTTTCAGAAGATGCTGCCACCTGGGAAATCCCCTTAAGCAACTTGAACACCTTCTGGAAACCCATACACCACTTCTCTCTCCCTTTGGTGCCTTGCTGAGTCAGTAACAGTATTCTTAACCAAGGGCAAGAAGAGAACAAAGCAGCCTACCTCAGCCTCTTCCATTGTCCATCACTGGGGAGACTTTGAAGATAGTTTTATCCCCATTCTGGGAAAGCGCCAAGAAGAAGGTCATTTGCTAAGGCCCAGTACTGATGGGTGGTCTCAGACTGAGGTCAGCTCTAGGCTCTGCAGTGCAATAAAGCCAACTATAAAATTACCATGATCCCATCTTAGATCCTGGTAGCAGCAGCACTTGATACTGATATTGTAGCTTGCTGCCACAGTTCGCTGATGCAAAGTAGCACATTAAATCATGTCATTACTGCTAAGTGCTACTGCCCATCACAAATCTGCAACTACCATGAGTCTAGGACTACAGGGGGGTTATGTCCCGCCTGCAACCCCTAGGGTAAGTGGCACTGGAACAGAAACCAACAGCACTGATCAAGAGAGAAGATGTCTGTTGTGCAGATGTTGTAAAAGAGCAGCTGTGGGTCTTAGTTGAACCCCAATGTTGCCTTTAGTTGCACATCACAGGTAGAGGTTAAGACTTTAGAGGCAACCTCAAGAGGAAACCAGAAGGGAGATCGTTTCTTTAATGGCAGATAACGTTTAGTAGAAGCAAGCCTGGAAAAGTGAGAGAGTTCAACATAAAAGCTTTGCAACAGCTGGTCAAGGATTAGGATGAGCAGAAAGAAAAGTAGGTGTCTGCCTCACTGCTTCCTTACAGAGCTTAGGCCTAGAAAATGTGGCTATCATAGCTTACATGCCTCAGTGGAAACTTTGCATATTGCCACTGAGGACCCTCAGATTCCTATTCTCTCTATTCATAAAACATTTCTGTTGCCTGTCTGCAAGAGACCCAACCAGGAAACAGGTACTGCATATATTGCACTGTATAAATAGGTTCACAAATTAGACTTCTTGATTAGAGTTATCTCTACTGAATAGTTAAACTAATGCTGGCAATAATTTATGAGGAAGCAATGATTCTAGACTTGTTTACAGAAAGTATTTGTTAGCCAATTGGAAAAACAAACAAATTGCTGGATGACATAAAAAGGCGAAGTTTGTGTATAATCTGTTTGTCATTAATAATTTGATTTGCTCTAGTCGTTTACTTATATATGCTAAACTATTAAACATTATATACATTGTTATAATGTGCTTATATCTATGCTTACAATGAAGAGGGTCCTCATTTTCATGCTAGCCGTACAAACCAAGAGGCAATTAAGCTAGGTATTGAATGGTACTTTAACTTGTAGTATAATTGTGATAGTATTTATAGGACATAAATAACTCCATAATTGCTAGATTTTATGGCTCACATTCTACCTTATAACAATTACACTATTACAGAGTAATTATGTGAATTAAATTATTTGTCCCCCACAAAAACAAACTTTCTTGTACTTTGGGTTTACATAGTCTGTAAAATCTAACACAGTCTTTTTACTGTGTTAAACTGTGCTGTTTATTGGAGTGTCTCAGATTTAACCTTTATTCTTTATCACAACAGAAGGATATAGATATAGATAATCTATAGATATAGATTATATGGAGATTCGGATAAATATATACAAATTCCTAAAATACGTCTGTCTCCTCACCAGTCTATTGCATGTGAAGCCTTAACCTCTAGAACTCTGAACTGCAGGCTCACACAGTGCCTGAAATAATTTGAAAATAAAAGGGATTTCTTTCTCTACTAAGGTATAATGACTCTAGTGACGTGCATACCTTTGAACTAGAGTTTTTCAAAGAAACATTAAAAAGGCAACCAAAAATTCACACCCCAACAATTAAGAATTATTTGCCTTTGTTTTCTCCCGGGATGTTTTGTTTCACTGCTCTCCTCCCTCTGCATTATTCTAGCACAAGTATTTGTGTAGTTGCTCTGTGAAAGGTTGCTGAAAAACAACTCAGCAGAATTAAATTAGTTATTTCTTGGGATTAGTTTGCTTATTTAGTTCTTTGGCACAGCTAGAAAAATACCTGTGCATATGTAACATAGGAATTGGATAGGGAGGATGGGGAAACAGGTGGCAGGAGCAGGAAAGGAGAAGTGCAAATGCTTACACCATCTCTAATAGTTGAAGAAAAGCATCTGTAGTTCTGAGTACTCTGATGAAGTCACATATCTCTTGCTTCTCAGATTTCTGTAATTCTATTTCATATGTAAGTCTTCCCTCCTAGGTTTTGAGCTTCAGGTTACAATCTCAGGCACATCATAAAGTACCACTGCACCACACTGCATCCAGAGCTCCATCCACACCATCCAGCTCCATAAACAGGGAGGTAATTGTGTGCCAGAGCACAGCCCTTTAATGCTGAGGGTGTTCTGAATGGATGCAGAGAAGGCTATGAGCACTGGCATTTTGAGGATTGAGGGTTTGTACCACAGACTTTTCCCCATGCCTTCATACTGTTGAAATCCAATTTAAGGAATAATTTGCTGTTTCTGAAAAGAGCCAAATTAAGGAATTGGAAAACTTACAGAAAGAAAATGTCTATGAAGTTTTTCATCTCTTGATAATTACTTTGAGACTCACCTAGGAAAGCAGTAACCAAAAGTTATTACCGTTCATGAGTTCTCTGAAGGCCTGTGAGAAATGAATTAGTGTTCAGTCCTGTTCTCGGTGGACAGCCTTAATCACTACTGCTCTGTGCTTGTATACTTTTCAGCAAGAATGTGAAAATCTAAATAAAAATTGAGGAGAAAGTGGAGGGGCATTTGAACTAAAATCTTATGATGAAGTTGCAATACCTCTTCGAACAGAATTTTTTTAAGTAAAAAGTCACTACAAAGGCAGTGACTTTTCTGTTGACTCTTAGGTCGTGAAGGGACACTTTTGCCCATTGTTCTCCAGCAGAATGGTTTATCTCTTTAATACTGATCCAAGGGAGCATTTCAAGGCCTGAGAGTGTAATTGAAGCCTCTATCTTTGGGGGCAGGAGTATAATTTTCTCTTCTTGCTTTCTTCCCCACACCCCAGTTGCTTACAGAAGTTTATACTCACTTCTTTCTTCTACTAATGCAGTTTCTAGCTCATTCTGAACATTGTTTTTGCTTTCAGAGTGCAATTGTCTCATGAACTCCATCAGTGCTCATGATCCTTTCAGCTTCACAGTTTCCATTTTTATTCTGAGGAATTTTTTGCCTTTTCAATAACTGATGATACACACTGTCTCTATGCCCTTCAAAAGGTTATACAGCTTAATCATCTCATCTTAATTTTTTGTAATGACAATAAATCTGAATTTTCTGGCCTCTTTTCAAATAGTAATTGTAACCTGCAAGATACTTCATCAGCCTTTTCTCACTATATTGTACAATTTCTAGGTATCTGGTCTGCTTGCTTTATCAAGGTGCCCAGATTTATGTACAATACTCCAGGTAAGGTCTCATTAGTTTTGTCTATACAGTACCAACATCTAAAACGTTCTCTTCAGATACGTGTTCTCCTTCTCTATCTTTGCTGCAGTCTTTTCTAGTGTTCTGTTTATTTTTTTAATTGCTGCCAAATTTGCAGCTAATGATTTTACAAATTACATCATCAATCCTGCCAACACTGGCAGATCTAGAAATGGTACAACAAGCCAGACACTTCCCGTTCCTGACAGACTTACATATCAGTGCAGATCAGCTCTTCTTTGCATTGACAAGAGACTTGTTTTGTACATGCACCATGACCAGTGCTGTCTAGTGTTTTCAAATGTCCTGAGCTGACAGGTATATGGAAGCTCACTAGACAGTAGCTTAAAGTAATATGATAGCAGTCTTCCAGTACAAGTGATCTTCATGACCAGATTTGTTAGCTCTCCATCAAATGTTCTTTTCTGAGTCAAAATGTTAAATTTTTTCAGTAGCTTTGATTGTCACTAAGACAGGTGGAAGAGGGAACCTTCTCAAACTCATATGGCCATATTAGAGCTACTAAGATTTGGATCTCATCACAGCAATTCTCTATGGTGTGTTGCTTGATTGTTTGCGAGAACCACAGCTGCATGATATCACAAAGGATAAATAACACCTCTTAATGAAAATTAAGTATTTTGCTATCAAGGTTTTAGGGGGCAAGGAGCTTTTGACACCTAGTCAACCCTGAGAACTCAGACTTGCCTATGAAGAAGGCCACCAAAAATCGTGAGGTTATTTTCAAACACAATTAGATACCTAAGTCGCTTAGTGGGCTCTTCTGCTTTAAATCACATAAGAGGTTCCTCAAATTGATTTTCTTTTCCAGAGAAATACTTTGGTCTCCATTTACTTATTCTGCCTGGACCATAATGGGTGTGATGTGGTTCAATGCTTTCTGTTTCTGGATGTAGATTTGCAAATGGCATATACCCATGTTCTATCACATCTACCTTTCATCATGGAGCTAGATCCATGAATAGAGAATCTGTCCCCTTTTTCTTACTGTCCTTCATGACATATCCTTAATTTTTTAAAAAATCCCTCTTCTCTTTTTTTTTTTTTTTTTTCATTTTCAGATGCAGAGTTCACTTTTAGGTTTAGATATTGTATTTGCATGTATAAACTTGGGCATTTTACCTTATTAAAATAATCAATTTGCCAAAACTTCCTAGTCTAAAAGCTAAATGATTCAAATAATTCCTTATAACCTAAGTTTTCGGGTCTGTTGCTGTTTGTATCCACTGAAAATATCCCTGGTATCTTATCTGCATTTTGTGCTACCTGAATGTACCAGCTAATCCTTCAGGGACTTCTTAAAGTTAACTCAAATGGTAGTCATAAAAAATAACTTGACATTTAAATTCTTAGAGAGTATTGATTAATACCCACGTTATTTCAGCCCTCAGATGAGCTGTTATTTATGCCTACAGATGTTTCATCTGTGAAACCACATCAAAGAAGTCAAAGATGATATATGCAAATATCTGCATTTTTCCCAATTTCAAATACCTCAAAGGTGGTGGTATCATCAGTGCACTGAATTAATATGTTTTTCTGGACAAGATGCAATAAAGCTGAAATTCCTTAATTTCCATATGTTGGAAAGAACTTTTTTTTTTTTTTTAAACTACTATTTTAACACAATTTTTAAGTTCCTATTGCTTTGAAACTTTTCTTCATCTGTCAGGTTGGAGAAGTTGACTTGTTTTGCTGAATGCTAATGTGGACTGTACTGTCCTCAGCATATTTTCACTTTGATAATAGAATGCCATATTATGCTTAAGGATTTTTCATCTGATGTATTTTTGTATTGTTTATATACAATATATGCACCCAATTTTGACTTGAGTGGGATTGATGCAAAATTCTGGGCTACAAGTTTTCAAAAACTTGCTTAAAAGTGTGGTTATGAATACCTTGGCAAAAATTTACTCATGACAGAAAGGCTGAGTGTTATGATAGTGTTTTATAAGTTTTATAAGATTCCTCTGTCTAACTCCAGCCACTCATTTTAAATTGTCTTATGGCAGGAAACAAAAACTTACAGAGTTCTGGAGCTGAAAACTGATTATGAACCAACTTAAAAATAAAACAAAGAATCTTGAAATTAAAAATCCATAGATTAATGTATATTGGAAATATAAAAGGAATTGCTGATTTCCTTGGTAAAGAAATAAATGACATAAATCAGCACCTGTCATTTAATCAATTTAAGGTTGGATCAATTAAGCATAGGAATGCATAGAGAAAGATGGCTACAAAGACTGGAATGACTGAGCCTTAGATAAATCATTGGATAATTCAAGATGCAATACCACCACCCCATTATATGTGAATAGCAGTATTGGCAATTGTATGCATATGCCCACTGTCTTGCTAAATTTAAAGGGAATATAAAGGATGTCTTGCATTTCACCTTAAGGAAGAGAAAAAAAGGCGTGTATTACACTAAAAATAGATTGTAACAATACTGAGAGGGATTTGCTTTTCAGTAAACCTTTAGTCTATAGTAAACTGAACATTTGCAATATGTACCATGAAACATATGACATAGAGGCCAAAAGATGCCAGGTAGCGTGTAGAGATCTGCACATTTCTTTTATTATTTTATTCTGCTGATAACACTGGCAGGTATCTCAGAGGTGTACCATTTTACTTCTTCCTAACTGGCGTTTCTCATTCGTCACATTATATAGCTTTGCAGTTGTGTCCCTACTGACACCAGAAAACTGATTAAACCAGCTGGTTTATGGTTTCTACTGGCTGTAGCTGAGTATATTCTGTTCTGTAACATATGGCACTTTAGGGCAGTGTGTTTGCACCGAGCTTGGGAAACAGAGTTGGATTCATGGTGTGTTCATTTGCTGAAGCACGTATTTGTCCTCACTTCTAAACTGACTGGCTGTGAAGGTCTTGTTTACAGCTCTTATTTACAATGATTTTCTATATTGTTTACTAAAGTTATTTTGCATCCTGTTGTTGGTTCTTTGCTGACATCCTTTGACTTCCAGCTCTTCTGCTAAAGTAGGATACTGGATAACCCTCAGGCACTGTCTTTTATTCTTGCATTTCATATTTATGCCATGACAAAGATTAAAATAACCTAGATGTCTTTCTGGTCTGTGGCCCCTCCCCTTTTCCTAAAGGAACAGGTAAAAAAAAAAGAATATTTTAGAGATTTTTTTCTTAGTCTGACAATAAAACTATGCTTATGTCTTAGACTTTCTCCCTCACTTAACTCTTCTTACCTTTTTGTTTTAAGAAGGTTTCTACAACATGATCTTTTATCTCGTGATGTACTTAATAGAATGCTATTGGTTTTGTCATATTTCCTTTAGTTTATGTGTTAATGAGGACTGTTTCTTACTCAATATCTTATAAGTCTATTGCTATATTTAGTGCAGACAATTTCCTTATCCATCCAGAGTACATTTCTCATCTACATTTCAAGCATATCCAGGTTGTTTTAGTGATTCGTTGCTTCTACATCTATTCTCTCAAATTTGGAGTAATCTTTGTTCTTTTTTCTCCTATATGTAGAAAAAAATGTAACTCATTTTGTTACTAGGACTACAAATAGCAGTATATCACTCATCTTATGTATTTCATTGTATATTGAATTATGACTAGCTGATTAAATAATTTTGTATCTTTTCTTTTTCTTCTGTAATATATATTTTATTGTACAACCATGCTTCTCCTTTGGGTTATTTTGCCCTACAGCTAATTCTTAGTATGACAGATTCTACAACTTAGATATATATACCTCCACTTCTGAATAATCATCAGGGACTCTTCACTTGTGTTTTGTCTAGGGGTTCTTGTCTTACTGATTCACCTTCTTTGAACTATAGTGCTATTACCTCATTCCATTTTCTCTTAAGCAATCCTTTCTATAGTGTGATATATCCTTCAGCATTTGTCTGTATTGATTTTCATTTCACCATTATATTTCAGTTAAACACTTTTGCACTCAACTTCTATTCACAATTTTGGTTTTAACAATTACTTAGCATTGTCATGATCACTTTATCAGACTGGATGGAATTGCTTTTGTCTGCTAGTGCAAACTTAGGTCTCAGCTGCAGGCTTAAATGCCCACCAGCTGGAAAATTCATACAAGTAACAAAACTCCAGTAGGTGTTCTCCCGAGAATTCTCTTTGACTTGTTTCAAAATGAAGTTTGCATCATTGATTGAATTTGGACAACTAATTTTTTTTGGCTCTGAAATATCCTCAGATAGCAGTCACAACTATGCAGTGGCCCAAAACACCTGTGCCATCTTCTACTCCCTCAGAGTTACACTGCTGCTCTTCCTCACTGTCGTGGTTTAACCCCAGCCAGCAGCTCAGCACCACACAGCCACTCGCTCACTTTCCGCCACCCCATGTGATAGGAGAGAGAATCAGAAGATTAAAAGTGAGAAAACTTGTGGGTTGAGATAAAGACAGTTTAATAAGTAGAGCAAAAGCCATGCACACAAGCAAAGCCAAACAAGGAATTCATTCCCCACTTCCCGTGGGCAGGCAGGTGTTCAGCCATCTCCAGGAAAACAGGGCTCCATCACACCTAACAGTGACTTGGGAAGACAAACGCCATCACTCTGAACATCCCCCCCTTTCCTTCTTCTTCCCCCAGCTTTATATGCTGAGCTTGATGTCATATGGTTGGGGATATCCCTTTGGTCAGTCGGGCTCAGCTGTCCCAGCTGTGTCCCCTCCCAACTCCTTGTGCCCCCCAGCCTCCTCGCTGGTGGGGTGGGGTGAGAAGCAGAAAAGGCCTTGGCTCTGTGTGAGCACTGCTCAGCAGTAAGGAAAACATCCCTGTGTTATCAACACTGTTTCCACCACAAATCCAAACCAGCCCTATGCTACCTTCTATGAAGAAAATTAACTCTGCCCCAGCCAAAACCAGCACACGCACAGAGAACAGAGAATTGTTCTGTGGAACTGGCAATAGCTGTTGATTTAATTCCTCTTGGGAATCTTAACAGACTGACAAAATGCTAGATCTCCTTGTAATTCCCCATACTTATCCTTGCAAATGGATTTGGAAAATCTTGTTGGCTTCTGTATCTGAGGAAAGGAATCTACCTTCTGCTAGGTATTTTTGAGATTTGACAAGTTGTCCTTCCAAAAGTTTCTCCCATTGTACCCAAACATTTATTTGTATTTACATCTTTGTTTTGGGTAGTTTGGGTGATGTGTGAGTTTTCTTCCCTACCAGAAGTACATATATGTTTTTATAAATATCCTGCTTTTGACACTTGTTCTTTCCATGATCTGAGGAAGTCACTGAAATGTTGGTTAAGCAAGCTTAGTTTTTTTAGAATGAATTGCATCACTGATGTTACTGAAAGACAAAGTCACTGCTATTTAACAAGGTTGAAAAAATTTAATCTTAGTGATTCAATAGGAGCTAATAGTTGCCCGTTCTTCACAGTTTATATCTTTGTACTGAAAAGAGATATTATGCTGTTCACCAGGAAAGAAGACAAAATGACTTTCCTTGAAGCCACAAAAGATATCAGAGATATTATCATGTATCTGTTAACTTTTCTACCAGCCTCATTTTTCTTTTTAGAAATAGGATGGGAGTACTTTCTGAGAAAGAACAATAATCATCAATAATGGATTACAATTCTGCAGGCTGACTGTCCAGCTCTTTGAACAAAATGGTTGAAATTCTTTTTACTAATGACTGAGTCGCTCTTAGTACCTTGCAGGTAAAAGTGTTATTTGATTCATGTAACTAAGAATAGCCAACATAATTAGCCTTTAGGAGTTATTATTACTCATTCAGGTGGCCATGCTGACTTCAAATGGGCTACAGAGGCCTATGCTTTATTCAGTAAGGCCCGCAAGACTAAGTCTTTAAACTTTTACTGCAATAGACTAACCAGGTTTTTTTAAAGATATTTTAATTAAAAGGTTGAGCAGAAGTGTCTATGTTAGACCTTTGATTCCAAAATAGCACTATGGAGTAGACAAAAATTAAGCATAGTGCACTTACCTCTCTTTTACAAGCAGAAAAATAAAGTGACTTGCCCAAAGCAGGATAGGTGACCAACTTTGGAGGACAAATTAAAACAAAGGAATTTCTGCTTCAGATTTCTACATTATATGCAAAAAACATATATGTCTGTTTAATTTTATTTTGGTCTTTGTTTTAAATGTATATGTATTATATGAGTATTGATTTAAGCTTCTTGTAATTCATTCAGTTAAAATTTTCAATCATTACCTCCATCTCCCCTTTTAATTTTCTTTTCAGTCATAGCTTTTTCATTCTGAGAGGAAATTAATTTATACTGTGGTTATAAACTAAATTTTTTAAACAATTAATTCCTTAGAATTTTTTTTTGTGTGTGATGAATTTTCCTGAAATTGTGCAGAGGAAAGTATGCGCTCTAATCTGGACTATTTCTCTTTAGAGCACCTGAAAGAAAAGAGATTTTTGCACTGCTATGTTCTGAATGATCTTTCTCATTCTTGTTCTGCATAAAATAATTTTTAATTGAATTCTATTTACTGAATGAATATTGATGATCATTAATTATTAGAATAATATTAGTTCATTATTCTTGTAAACTTTTTTGGCAGCAGTTTATCAATATGTTGAAGGAATTCTGAATTTTATTTTGTTCGTCTAAGAAAATGAGCGTGCTAAGTATTGGTTGGTTGGTTTTGGAGATATAGACAGAGGTGTAAATACTGCCTTGTCACTTAGCCTTTGATAAAATACCTGCGTATGTGAAATAGGATACCCACATGTGTGCAGCAGCATCTGCCTTTTACACTGATCCATTGAGAGTTTTGCTTTCATCTACTTTGGCTGGGACAAAAGAAGAATCTCTGCCAAGTAGAGTCATGGCACCATCCTCTGTGATCAAACCAGCTGTGCTCTGTTTCCAGCCAAAGAGCAGATATATTTCAGTGAATCCTAGTTCTTTCCAGCTTCTAATTTACTGAATAAATTCACACTATGAAAGCATCACTAATGATATCGGCAACCAAAGACTTTATGCAGCCACATATTTGCTTCTCTCTAATATTAGTACCTGTGACCTAGCAGTAGTACAAAATACTTCCTTCTTTCTGGATGTACTTAACAGAATTTTATGTAATTTTAATTATTATATTCTTTAAATAATATGTATTCTTATTACATAAACGGTAAGCACAAGAGTGTTTTTATTTCCATCTGTTTTGTAGTGTCTTTGGGTCAAGGTCAGACTTGATTTAAGAGGGTAGCACAGCTCTGACAAATATTCTCTTATGTTTATACCAGTGAGTGAATTCTTTCATAATATATCACAGTCTCATTTTGCACTGCTTGTAGTGATGTTTGGTACCAAACTGATCAAATGCCAATTCCCCAGTTGAAAGCTGTAAGACTGCACAGCTTCTGCATTGGAGAAAATGCTGTTTGCTCAATTCCATCTCTATCTGTTGGATCATTCAGCAGGAGAGCTAACTAAATGACAGTTCTTTTCAGCTGAAATGGACTCACAAACTAGTGCAAATTGAATGTTTGCTTCTAGCAGATAGCCTTTCATTGCTCTGTATTCTCTGGTTTTACGTGCAGGGGAATCCAAAAGCAAAGAAATTTCTACTATCTTTCATCCACCTCTGCATTCTAGGCTTATATTGTTTTGATCTGGTAGAATAAATTCTGCGTTTGAAAACAAAAAAATTGTATTCTACCTTAGACAAGTTCTGAGTTCAGCTTGTGCTTGATTCTCCTGTTTTCACTCAACCATCCAACGATTTGGTGTTGTAGTGGGTTGACCCTGGCTGGAGGCCAGGTGCCCACCAAAGCCACTCTATCACTCCCCTCCTCAGCTGGACAGGGGAGAGAAAATATAGTGAAAGGCCGAAAGGCTCGTGGGTTGAGGTAAGGACAGGGAGAGATCACTCACCAATTACCATCACGGGCAAAACAGGCTTGACTTCAGGAAATTAGTTTCATTTATTACCAAACAAGAGTAGGGTAATAAGAAATAAAACCAAATTTTAAAACAACTTCCCCCCACTCCCCCTTCTTCCTGGGCTCAACTTCACTCCTGTATTTTCTCTACCTCTTCCCACCGAGTGGCAGAGGGGGACAGGGAATGGAGGTTGGGGTCAGTTCATCACACATTGTCTCTGCCGCTCCTTCCTCCTCACACTCTTCCCCTGCTCCAGCATGGGCTCCTCTCTCCACGGGTCCACAGGTCCTGCCAGGAGCCTGCTCCAGCGCGGGCTTCCCACGGGGTCCCAGCCTCCTTCGGGCATCCCCCTGCTCCTGCATGGGGTCCTTCCCGGGCTGCAGGTGGAGATCTGCTCCCCCGTGGACCTCCCTGGGCTGCAGGGGGACAGCCTGCCTCACCAGGGTCTTCCCCACGGGCTGCAGGGGAATCTCTGCTCCAGTGCCTGGAGCACCTCTTCCTCCTCCTCCTTCTTCTTCACTGACCTGGGGGGGTCTGTAGGGCTGTTTCTCTTACATGTTCTCACTCCTCTCTCTGGCTGCCATTTCTGTGCTGCAGCAACTTTTTTCCCTTCTTAAATCTGTTCTCCCAGAGGCGTTACCACTATCACCAATGGGCTCAGCCTTGGACAGCAGCAGGTCCATCTTGGAGCCGGCTGGCATTGGCTCTGTTGGACATGGGGAAACTTCTAGCATCTTCTCACAGAAGCCACCCCTGTAGCCCCCCCCCCCCCCCCCGCTACCAAAACCTTGCCGCGCAAACCCAATACAGGTGTTTATTCAATGGTGAGGTGTCTCTGTAATGACAAGTTCACAGCTCATTCTGAAGCAGTGTTTCTACATTATGTGTGCTCTTTGTTTCCCACTGAATAAGTGTAAGATTACACCAAGAATGCATTAGAAAAGGAAATTCTATTTCACTTTATAAAGACTGTAAGGAACCATATGTTATACTGTGACCTAGAAACTAAGGAGAGTTAGAATAGCAGATCTTATGCTACTTCATAGCAAAAGTTATCATGCTACAGACATATGCTACAGATTTTTAAACCAAATGCTGGCAAGGTTTTTAAACAAATGAAGATAATTCAGACCAAATACTTACTTTTTTTTTCCTGCTTCACCAATACATTTGAACTGCACCACATACAATGTGGGCAACATCACAGTAAGAAAAATTATAAAAAGGATTGCTATTGCTAATCAAATAATTTCTTATTAATAAACCAATTAGACTTGAGGGGTAATAAGAGCTTTTAAAAGTAAATAAGGAGATTATAGGAATGTGTTTGAAGACAAAATAAATTTTCAAATAAACAGTTTTTCAGCTGTCAAATAAGTATTAATTCTCCAAAATAGTTAGCTGCTACTCGTATCTATTACTCAATCTAAAACCACAACACATTTCACTGTGTTTCCTAATAGTGCAATCTGTTCACTGAGTTTTTCTTCTGTTATATCATGGATAACTCAGTTGATGTCAATAAAGATAATTTAATTTGAATTTGCTTGATAAGAACCATGTTATCATACTTTTGTGTTTGTTGGGAAAATAGGAAAATAGGCTATTTATTAAGAAACATTTGTAATGGTCACTCAATTTACTAGCAGTTAATTTCCATGTTCATCTTAGAGTGATTGTCTATGTAAGGGCTTTATTTGCACAAAGGTTTCAGATTAGTAATATCTATTGATGCTGTGGAATGGAATAATTATCACCAAGGACTGGATTCTTCTCACCTAATATAAGATTTCTGCAATGTGTACCCATGCAATCTAACCCTGTCATCCTAGATTCCCTTTTTAGTCAATGGAGAGAGTCAGTCACTTTTATGGAATGCTGCATGTGACCTTTTTTCAGCATCTTTGGTCAGAGGAGATTCATTTCACATCCTAAGTTCCACTGTCAATATTTACTAAAGAGTCATTGTTTATAGAGCAAGCTGATTCAGATGTAGTCATCTGCTCTGTGAATATCCACATTTGATGGGAAGAATTCCACCAAAGAAATGAGCAACTTTGTCACTGTCTATCTCAGTCAGGGGAGACACTTCCTTTTCTGAGGGGTACTCAGTTGTACTTTTTAGAGAATTGTATGTAGCCTACTGATCCTGACAGGCCAACAAGCAAAGATCTGTGAAACTATTAATGTCACTCAGTAAGAAATTGAGAGGTTTGGGGTTCTAAACCAACTGGGATACTTGAAAAAAATAACATCTGGTCACAGTGTTCTGTGTTGTGCCGTAATAGCTTCATCACAGATACTGGCTGCAAACCTAAAAACCTAGTGGCAAAGCTAAAAGGAACCTAGTCTTCATTAGCCTCTCCGGCACTATATTCTTCTAAATGGGCAAAGAAAGAGTATCTCATCTAATTCTGTCAAATTCACTAGTCATTCAGCTCAGTCATCAGAGAAAAACAGAACAGTCCAATATCTTATGATAAAGATGAGTAAGACCTGATCAAGTTGAATAGCTACCTGAAACTAAAGGGTCTAAGTTACTTACCTAATCTCTGTCCTTGATCATATTAATCTTAGAAAACTATCTAAAAGAGGGCTAAATCTTCATCTAAACATCCTTCTCTCTTTCTACTCATTAAAGATGGAATATGAACTACATGCTTAACTTTATGGTGTGAAATGTAAGTGAAAATATTCCAGCCAAAGCATATTGTTCTGGGATTTGTCAGATGTGAGTTGCAAACAGCGCATGAATGGTCCACTCTGATACTCAGGAAAACAAGTATACCTATGAAAAAAACTGTGTTAGCTAAATAGGGGGTTAACAGTGGAATTCCAATACAAAGAAAAAGCTATAGAAGCAGGAACAGGCTGCAAAAGAGGAATTTAGAAATACTGTCTGGGCATGAGGTAGTGTTGTGCGGAAAGCCAGAGCTCATGTAGTGTTGACATTTGCGGTTCGAGTTGCATCAAGAACAAGCCCTTCTATTACTACATTAGTAGCTAAATGCTGAACAAGCAAAATATGAGCCTGTTGCTGAATGGGACAGGTGATACAGTGAAGATGAACACTGCCTAATACAATATCAGTGGTCTGGAGGAGGTGGTGCAATGTCATCTCATCAAGTTTGCAGATGACAACGAAAGAAAAATAGTCAATATGCTGGAGAGTCGTGGTGCCGTTCAAACTAGACAGGCTAGAGAAATGGGCTGACAGAAATCTAATGAAATTCATCATGGACAAATGTGACGTTCTGCACCTGGGAAAGAGGAAACCCTTTGCAACAGCACAGGCTGGGGACTGACTGGCTGGTAAATGGCTCTGTGGAAAAGGCCCAAGGGATTCTGGTGGGCAGCAAGCAGCATGAGCCAGCAGCGCAGGAAGGCAGGGGTTCGGGAGCTCAGCCTGGATATAATTTCCCCTGTGTGAACAGTCAAGCAGCAGAAGACATTGACTGGAAAGGTTGTGCAGGCTCCCTCCTAGGAGATTTTCAAGACCAGCCAAAAAGGCCTGAGCAGCTTGGTCTGACTTCAGCATTGGCCAGGCTTTGAGCAGGAGGTTGGACTTAAGACCTGCTGAGATCTCTCTGAATCTGGATGATCCTATAATTATCTTTTCCATAGGAAGCAAATTGTCATAATTTCTCCTTGGTGAATAGCTCCCTAAACTGTTCAATAAGATGAAAAAAAGGCCATCAAAAAAGGATAAACGTGAGTGAAGACTGGACTCTGCTATTGCTCCCAATAGTAAATATCCATGCCTCTGAGGAATAGATAGGACCCTGTCTTTGACTGCCTCTCATTTTAAATGTCTGTCAAAAAAGATCAATTTTGACCCCAGTGTCAATATTTGGTTCAATTCCCAGGTGGGTTCTTCCTTACTTATTATCTTTCCAATATAGTTCAGAAATTCTTTCCATTCACTCAGCTGTTTTGTGCCCCAAGCACAGAGATCCTTCATCACTGGTCTGCTCTTCTCAAGTCTTCATATATGTCTAAATAGACGAGGGGATACAGAGGCATGGATGTAGCACTGGAGGGAAGTTTAGTGATGAGCTGATGCACTCATGAGATTAGAAGCAGATGAAAGAGAAGTCACCTCTTTTGTGCTTTGTCATGAGATCACTTTAGAAAACTACTGGCAACAATTAGGAATAAGGTGAAGGGCCTTATCTCACACACACTGTACCAACAGTACAATGTTTATCTTTGAAGTAAGATATAACATGTTCTCATTTTAATACTGTATCCCATCTGCCTGTTTCACTGATTTTAAAAGCAGGGTAAGTCTATTTCATTCTGATTTCCCAAATTGTCAATAAATGGTAATCAGTGAGATTATGAGTCTGAAAATTTACATATTTATAGGAGAAGTGATGGTGATTAACATGGAGAGCCTTCTTTTATTGATCACATACTGCTGTCTTTTAACAATGAAAGTAAATAATATAGAAAGTATTTTACAGTGAAAGCTTGGCAAACGTAAGTGAGGGCTTGACAGGGGTTTGTGTTACAAACCACATCTAACCAGAAGTCAGACAGCAGTTAATAGGAACAGTTTGATTTTCAGAGGTACAGACCTTCAGCAACTGTGTCTGAAGCCAATGAAAACTACCTGTGTTTTCCATCTTTCAGAATCAGACAGTATATATTTAACAGATTAGAAAAGCTCTAAATAGTTTAACTTCACCTACTTCTTAATGTCTATATAAGGGATTAACATGATCCTAATATTATATTGTCTAAGGACTTCACAGCCATTAATTGCATTTATTAATCTTTGTAGCACTCCTGAGAAGTATGAAAGTGCTGTTATCCCTACATTAAAGATAGTGAACTGAGGCACACACAGACCGAATTCCAACATTACAGTAAAAATCAGCAAGGAACTGAACCTATGCTATACAAACTTGACACTAACATTTTCTCCAGCGTTACTTCCCCATGTCATCAGTTATTTCCTTCATATTCTTCCAATTATTTGAAACTGCAAATGTGTTCATAAATGAACATAGATATCAGAATACCACTGCAACACCCCTTAACTTTCAGATTTTCAGGGCAGAGATAGGCAAAGGTAAGACCTAAGACATAGGTTTGGAATGTAGACTAAGAATCTACAATTGTCTATTAGACTGGATTGTAGACTAACAGTGCCTTATTAAACTAAAAAGAACCAAAACCCTCAAAAAGCGCAATTCTTCACACTTACAGCTTCTTTCTATATATCTCATTTTTTCTGACAGCAACTAGAGTGGATGTGGTACAGCCTTATAACCAATTTAGATCCATTTCATATATTCCATGCTTTTGTTTTTTTCCAAGGTATCTCATCCCTCTATTACATTGTGTCTTAGGAAATAGAGTATATAAGATTTCCTGAAAATTTTAGCGTTTAACTGAGGACCAGGAGGTAGAGGAGAATAGCTGTTACCCAAGATTAGTTAGCATCCTTCTACCTTTTTTCAGTTCCTCATCTTTAAGCATGAATTTTGACTTTCACATAATTCCACCTACACATATAAAGAAAACCAGTATCCTTTCTGGCCTTGTTTTTCGTTCTGCCCACTTCGTTCTGTTCTTTCATTACTATCTATGCTCCCTTTTCTTTATGTTCTTTGAGGTTCCATTCCATTTTTATGAATCCTGCTGCCTCTTCCCCTGAGCAATGTGCTTTATCTACATTATGTGACTCAGTAGGAGCAGTGTAGCAATTGATTGGTAGTCAGTCAATAGTTCAGCAATTGGTAGGGGACTGCTGAGTACCAAATCATTGATTTCCTCCCCTCTGATGCCTTCACAGCTGGTTACTTTTTAGTGTGCCATTACAGATAAAGGGAGATAGAAAATTGAAACTAAATATATCTATATGTATATTACATATAGATAAAATATCATATATTTATATGTTTAACAACTTTCCATTCCAAGGAAAAAACAGATAAAATTTTTTTGGCAGCATGATCAGAGTCAACAAGGTAGAACACAAATCACAGGGAGGGAGTACATCAGATAATGAAATACATTAACTGTAATATTGAAAAACGTGATTTTTTTGCAAAGTTGTTGTTCAGCAAACTCCAGAGAGCTTAAATGATAACTTTGATTCAATTCAATTAATTCTGCTTTTTTTCTTTTTTTTAGGTTTGGAATAGGAAAAAATCAAAGAAACTTTTTCACTTCCATGTATACCGTTGATATAATCTGCATGATACGATCTACCTTCATCCTTCATTCAGATTTTTTTTTAGAGCCATGTTTTTCAAAAGTCTAAAACCTTCAGCTTAGTCCCAGAGGTTCAGAAAAAAATACCATTAACTAGTGTCTTGAACTATTGAAAAATTAGACCTTGTCTTGATGCATAAGCGAAAGCATTAGATTTGAGACTGATTGGAAAAGTTTCTTGGTAGAGAAAAAACCCAACATCTTGGAGAATGTTATTCCACATCCCATTTTCTGTAGACATTAACTTTAGTTGGAATTTAGGTATTTAAACCTATGGCTTAAGCTTTCAACATATTTATTTTTAAATTAGGTCAGATGAGATGAGAATGCCTGACTAATCTGGTAGAATTTTACAATGGAGTGATTGTGTTGGTGGATAAGGGAAGAGCAAGTGGTGTCCGTCTACCTTTACTTCTAAAAGGCCTTTGACATGGTGCCACAATGGAGCATGGGGACATGGTCCCATCCTTGTCTTTGAATTGGAGAGATATGGATTTGATGGATGGACTATTCAAGTCCAAAGAGTTGCAGTTAATGGCTCCATGTTCAAATGGAGATCAGTAACAAGTGATATCCCTCAGGGGTCCATATTGGGACAAGTACTGTTTACTATCTTTATTAATGATGTGAAGAGGGGGATTGAGTGTACCCTCTGCAAGTTTCCAGATGATACCAAGCTGAGTGGTGCAGTTGATACACTTGAGGGAGGAGATGTCATCCAAAGGGACCTTGGCAGCCTGGAGAAGTGGGCCCATGCAACCTTCATGAAGTTCAACAACACCTAGTTTTGTTGACCTAGTGGGTCAGGGCAATCACCAGTAACAGTACAGACTGGATGATTAATAGATTGAGAGCAACACTGCAGAGATGGACTTGGGGATATTAGTAGATGAAAAATTGGACATGAGCCAGCAATGCACGCTTGCAGGCCAGAAAGCCAGTTGCATCCTGGGCTTCATCAAAAGAAGCATGGCCAGCAGGTCAAGAGAGGTGATTCTCCCCCTTTACTCTGCTCTTGTGTGACCCCACCTGGAGTACTGCATCCAGCTCTGGGGTCCCCAGTACAAGAAGGACATGGACCTGTTGGATTGGGTCCAGAGGAGGGCCATAAAAAATGATTGGAGGGCTGTGAAGACAGGCTGATAGATCTGGGATTGTTCAGCCTGGAGAAGAGAAGGCTTCCAGGGAGACCTCACTGTGGCCTTTCAACTCAGTTATAAGACTTAATATGAGGTAACAGAAAAGAAAATTGCACTTGCTGAAGTGGACCTTCAGAACCTACTACCGCTCAGGTCCAATCCTCCCTATCTGCGGAATGGCTGCCTGATTCCTGTCTCTGTGGAATAGCCTTATTTTTTTGCAAGGAGTAGGTCTTGCATCATGTCACATACTGTCATCAGAATAGCTTTTATGAGATGTACAGCTATTCATTCATGGCCATATTTTTATGCTTTCAAAGAGTAATTGCTTCCAAAGAATGGTTTTTTAATCTACAAGTAGCCCTACTTCTTCAACAGCTAATGTTATTAAAATGTGTCTCTAGGTTATGGTACTCAAAATTAGTCACTGCCACTTGAAATTTCCATTGATTCATAAGTGTGTTAACATTTCTGAGTGTTAGTGACAGTAGTTCTTATTCAAATGTCATCTAAATGGTACTAAATTTTATACAAAACAGCAGGATGGAAACACTACTACACAAAAAGATTCAGGTAAGACTGTTAGTCTGACCCTTGGCATTCACCAAAGGAAAACTGTAAGAGGTCACCAGAGCGCCTTGGTTATTGTTATTTCAAAGTTATTACAGATTATTGTTATTTCAAAGTTACAACAGGAATCTCTTGTAATCAATTAAAGCGTATTACCAAGCATATGGGGCTTTGAGCAACCTGGTCTAATGGAAGATGTCCCTGCCCGTGGCAGGGGGGTTGGAACTAGATGATCTTTAATGTCCCTTCCAATCCAAACCATTCTGTGATTCTGTGATCCTGTAACTATATGAAGGCTCACACAGTAAGCAGCAAGTTCTGATTTCTAATAACATCTTATTTTTAAACATTACTGAAGCATAGAATATGATGAATGTGTTGATGATAAAACTAAATAGAGAGATGGAAATTTTTTATGCTCTACATATTGATTAGGAGGCAACTGCAATTCAAATTGTTTCAGGTGAAAAATAATGCCTATTTGAAATGGAAGTGAAAGAAAGGCAGAGATCAGCAACCCTGGTTGATCTTATGTTTTCTATTCCTGGAAGAAGATTCACCATTAGTGGTGCATTTTCCTGCTTCAGGTTGTGCAAAACATTGCCATAAAAGTCTTTTCCCTCATACTGTGTTTGAACTTCTCCCACTGATACATCATTTGTTCATCTACTTAATTAAACTTAAAACAATATGTATTGGCACGTTCTTTCCTTTAGACATCTACAGTATAGATGCTAACAAATAAAAGCTCATGTATATTCCCTCTATATTTAACATAATGTATTAACAACTTCAGGGTAAGTTTCACTTTGTATGTTTCCAACATATATTTTACCATGCGATGAATTGTGTTGTAAATATTTCAGTTTCTTTTGGCTCTTCTTGAATTGCCCTGACCTCTTTGTTGCCTGCTCCCTTTAAGCTTCTCTTTCCCTTTGTTCATTTGCTTCCCTACACTCAAGCCATATAATCACCAATCATATTGCTGATTTGGTCCAGACAAGGACCTGCTCAAGCAGGTCCAGAGGAGGGCCACAAAGATGATCAGGGGCTGAAGCACCTCTCCTATGAAGACAGGCTGAGAGAGTTGGGGATGTTCAGCCTGGAGAAGAGAAGGCTCCAGGGAGACCTTGTAGCAGCCTTCCAGTACTTAAAGGGGGCCTACAGGAAAGATGGGGAGGGACTCCTTAACAGGGAGTGTAGTGATAGAACAAGGGGTAACAATATTAAACTGAAAAAGGGTAGATTTAGATCAGATAATTAGGATGAAATTCTTTACTGTGAGGGTAGTGAGGCACTGGAACAGGTTGCCCAGAGAAGCTGTGGATGCCCCATCCCTGGAAGTGTTCAAGGCCAGGTTGGATGGGGCTTTGAGCAACTAGATGGTCTTTAACGTCCTTTCTGACCCAAACCATTCCATGATTCTATGATTCTATATTGGAAGTCTATGAAAAACTAAACCATGATTTTTAAATACTCAAAGATGCACCATCTTTTACATATAGACTTTACATATAGTTTTACATATAGACCTTTTTTCTCACTTCTGCTCTCCCTCCTGCAATTTTTGCTTGGGTAACCATTTGGTCCTATAAGACAGTACTGTAATTACTAGTAACATGGTGCAGGCTTTTCACCAAGTTTGTAGGGCCTCAAAACAGAGGCTTGTTAGGCTTGTCTTGTCTGAACTGGTTTTGACCTCCCTGCAGCTCTGTTTTATTTGGTTTAGCTGTTGCAGCAGTTTTTCAAAGTGACCAGGTGGCTGTGGCTACTTGCTTTTAGTTTTATTTATCTCTGTGTGGCATCATAATGATGTAGTATAAAGAAATACAGGCCTGTTACAATAACAGAGACATTGAGAAGTGGAGATCCAGGAAGTGACTTGGAAGAGTGCAGGCATGGAATGGTAATAGAGGGGGCGCAGGCTTATCACTGGCAACCCCATGGCTATAAGCTGCTCACTAATGGTCCATTAAAGAAACGGAGACCTGGAGCTAGCCAAAGCTAGTTTTAGGGGTAAGAAAGAAAACAAAGAAATAGGATCTAGCATACACAAAAAAGCACGAAATATATTCAATTAAACATGGGGCTGAAGACCAATGAGGAGCAAGCAAAGGTGTAGAAACATGCTAGCAAACATTTAAAAATGAGCACAAGTGGATTTAAACATGAGGTGAAGAAATCCAGCAAAGGGCTGCAGATGCTGACACCCTGCTGTGGTACCTCTCATCACCACTGCCAGAAGAAAATTACTTCAGGACCCAGAGGAGCAGTGGAAGGGTGAGCACAGCATCAGGAAGAGAGGTAGAAAACAAGTGTGTGTGTGTGTGTGCGCGTGCGTGTATTATTGTGTGTGTATTATTACTGCTATTGAAACTTCTGTATAGAAGCATCCTTTCTTTTTCTGTGATAATTAGATCTGGACTAATAAAGATGCTTGGATTTGACTATTAAGATTTCAGATGCTAGCAATAAATTCTTGTCTTAAAAGATAAGGTATGTTTCCTCTTTGCCCATAAAAAAGATCTTCAGAATAATGTCTTGGTTTTTTACACTTGTTAACAATAGCAAATAAAGCTCCCTTTTCAGTTTCACCAAAGCAAAACTAAAATGACTGAGGCTAGAGTTGGCTCCAAATCTTTCTGCTTGTCTAAAAAAGTCCATTACATTCTTGGCATGGTAAAAATAGCTAACAAATAGTGATTAAAATTATTTCTAGGAACCTGTGAAAAACCTTTTTCTTATCATAGGCTACCATATTTATCTATATACACATACAGACCTATCTACCTATATATGTGTGCATAAGTATCTTTCATTTCTCTTAGTATCACTTAAAACTATCATTAAAGGGAAAATGAAAAAAAACACCCCAAAACACACACACAAAAAACCCAAACCCCTATCAATTTAAGTAAGTTACATACTACAGTCAAATTCACTGATCCTATTTTCAGTGAAGACAAAAGAGCAACAGCTCTGGCCATGAGGTATTTGATCAGTTCATTAAATGATTCTTTAGGACACCTGACTGTGTCTTCTTATTGGCGTCAGAAAACAAAATCTCACCAGTGGTTGACCTCAGCAGAACATTTGTGTGAATCTGAATATGTTTTTGGCCACTGATGCACTCATCTTTCAAACCTGACTTCCCTACAGAGAGGGGTACAAGTAGGGTTTATATTTATGAATACCACTCAGAGGGTAGGAACTAATGCTCACCGTGTTCATGAAGAGGCACCTGAATGCTGCTGCAAAAGTCACGGGGTGCTAAACGTGATACTGGGAATGGCTATAATATGCAATTATGAATAGTCATCACATCCTGTTGAGATTCATTAGAGAGTACCAGGAAGACTTCACTGGTGAAGCACTGTCCTAACAGATTTTAGAGATTGAGATTAAAAGTAAAATTTCTTGGCAGGTCCTGTGTGTTTAATAATGCTGAACGTATGCCTTTTCCCATAAATCTACCTTTGGCTCTTCAGTCACTGTGTGCTCTGTAAAGTGTGTGATCTGTCTTTTATTCAGACAGTCTATCTGCATTTGAAAAACACTGTATTTTTATTGATATATCATCTAGATTACACTTATGTTCCACTATTCCTCTATTTTTTTGATATATTACCAAAAAAGAATTGTGATGATTCTGATTTTTTTTCATATAACTCACCCTTGAGCACCTATCATTAAAATTATTTGACAGTTGAAATACTGGTGACAAATTATTGAAGAATTTGTTTCAAGGGTTATTTTGATCTCAGTACAATAATAGTTCATAAGACTTTCATCTGTAATATTGCAAACATAAAACTGTTTGACTTCTGTTTCCTCATCCTGAACATGAAAACACTTTTTGGAATTTTTGCTTTGCAATGTTTATATTGCTTTTTTTTTTTTTTTTTTTTTTTCCCCTTTCCGCCCCCCCTTTTCTTTTTCTTGAAAGGCAATTAGCATTCTTCTTAATGTGAATGCTTCAATTTTAGCTCTTTGAAGTGAGCAGTAAGCAAGATTTAATGATGCATTGAAGCTGAGAAAATCCACTGATAAAAGACTGGCAATTCTGTATCTAAGTATTTTTTTAGTTGAATGATGAAAGTTTATTTAGCAATGGTGACTCTAAGTTAAAGTTTAGATAGAAGCTATAATTTTTTTTTTTTTTTTAATTTTTATTTTTATTTTTACATCTCAGCATCTGCTACTTACTCCTTCCAGGAACTGTACGGTGGACTCAATGAACTTTAGTCTTATCTACATCTGCCATTCTTACATTTTCAAATTACATATTTTCATATTACATGCATACATATTTGCATATATGGAAACCTCATTCAAGCCTCTGCTGAGATCCTTTGCACTTTGATTTTATTTTTTTTTCAGGCAATCTACTTTTATGCCTGGATGGTGCTGTTTTAAAAATAGACATATGGTCTGATATTCCCCTTCATGGTTACCAATCATGGATGTTTCAAGGAATATGAAGACATTAAAAGAGGCATTTCAAGACATCTAAATCAATAGCACTATTTCAGATTACCTATTGTTTTATTTTACTAGCATTTCTACAGTTTTTGGAGGGCTCTATAAATGCCCTATTTCTTTTGAGGTGAACAAATGATACCTCTGTCCATTGTTTTTATCAGCATAATTACTATAGTTATAGAAGAAGTGTGAGATGGGGTGCTTTCAGTAAAGACATCATTGGTGAGATCCATGTTAACTTTATCATGTACAGTTTGGGTCACTCACATTCAAGAAAGACTAAATCAATGTGGAATTTATAAATACAGGAAAGAGCTTTGAGGACGGTCTATATATACAGAAAACTTATCTTAAAAAAGGTGCACTAGATAGATCTGATATGCCTAACATAGCCATCTAACTTGCAACTTGGATACCTAATGAGGTATAGAGTGCCCCAAGGCAGTGAGCATATATATGTGAAGAATAGTTTTGCTCTTAAACTACACTACGAGATCATTTTGGTTTCTGTTAATTACATTAAATATTGGAGAAGTCTTGGTTAGAAGCTTGGCAAAATTATGCAAATACAACATAAAAATACCTCTAGGTGCAAAATTATTGATCCCAGAAATTCTTTGCAACTGCTTTTTCTGAATTTAAGGAGTTATCCTATAAATGTAGTCTTTACTTGTTTAGACTAAAATACTATGTGAAGTTCAACACTTCAAAATGTTTTCTTGAAGGGCATGTTTTCCAAACTTTTGATAATTTTGATTGTTTTCTTCTTAACTCTCTTCAAACTGTCTGTATCTTTTTTATGTGGCTATCCAAATTCAGATACAGGCAGGTGATGCCTTATTAATACTGAATAAGTCAGTGTTTATGACTTTAGCTTTGTAGGCTGTGTTCTTGTTTAAATATGCACAGTATAGTATTTTCTGGGATGATAATGCTGATTTATACTAAGCTTCAGGTCTCTTTTCAGTGACCTTGGGAACTGCAATTGTGGATAAGTAAATTCCCCCCCCCCGTTCTTATAACAGTTAAGAAGCTTTTCAGTAATAATTAATATTACTTTCTCTCTTGCTAGGGTGCTTCCAGGTTGTTGTTTGCTGGCCTTTTAAAATATTTCAGTCTTACCTTTTTATCATGAAAATATTTTTTTTTTAATTTTCCTGAGTCTTTTTTTTTCCTACATGAAGAATGTGATTTGTATTTTTGCAATATCTTTGGAATCCTTATCTGAATAATTTACCTTTTTCTTTTGCCCTAAGAGTACCTATCAGCAGTTTACTTCTGTTCTGAACATCCTGAGGGAGAACTGTCATTAAAGCTAAACCAGTGTAAAGCACAATGGAATAATTTTATGGTTTCTCTTGCACTGTTACTTTCATTAACAATTGTTAATAAAGTACCATAAACTTTTGAAATACCCTTATATTAACTCATATTTATTTTTATCATGATTAGAATTCCCAGTTTATTCCTATAGGTAGTATTATCTACCAAGATTTTCTCTATGGTTTATTTTTTTATATGATTATACTTTACAAAATACTTTTGTCTACAGTGATGCTCATTTCATTGCTCTTTTTGGCCTATTTCTGTAGTTTAAGAAGGTTTTTCTTAATCCTTTTAAAAAAAAATCTGACATGCCTCTCAGATTTGTATCTTTCATATTTGTGGTTTGATTAGTTGACTTTTCACTTCAACTTGTAGCTCATAAATGAAAGTGTTGAATATTATTCAATCTCGAATGGATTTGATTGGAACTATACAGTATCCTTCATCCCATTGTACAATGCACATGACTGATAAAAAAAAATTAATCTTTGGACTGTAAATTAAAAATTATTTGTAGATACTTCTTAGAATATTTTTATGACGATTTAGTGATTTTGATCAGTTCACCAGCATAAAACTAAACTAACACCAACAAACTCAGGGGAGCTATTAGATTTACAGTGCTGTAATTTGTTCGTTACTTAGCATGAACAGCATGTCCGATGACCATGACATCTGTATTCCACAGACATTTTTTAATCCACGATTGAAAGCCTAAGCATGATTTGTTTCTGGTGATTTCCCTTAGAAAACTGACATTTTTGTTCTGTGTTATTATTTATCAGGTACTTTTGACAGTGTTGGTTTGCAAAGAGCAAGTATTATAATTTGTTTTCAGGAAGAATGCTTGTGAAAACCTAATGAGTCATATGACTGTCCTTTTTCATCTACTAAGGCTGATAAAGGCAGCTTTTGGTGTCAGGAGGAAAAACCAACCTCCCTCCCCCCCCCCCTTTTTTTTTTTTTTAAATTTTCTACTGAGACATAGATTCTATTTTATCCTTTCCCTCTGTCAGTCCTGTAGGACTTCCTCTGTTCTCCAAGCATTATCAGATGGAGTCCGTCTGGACTCCATAAACTCTACCAGACTTCTGCAAATTCATTTCACAACTTCCCAGTGAGCACCTTCAGGCTACTCTTAATTCTCGTTGTTCCTTACGCTGCCTCTTCACATCCCCATTTCCTTATTCTCTTTTAATTCATTTAACATCCTTTACTATTTCCTTTTTGGTCAAAATAGAACCAAAGTACCAACTGTCTTGACCTATACTGGTTTTGTCATCTCCTGCTTCTTACATAATTAAAAAACTTGTTCTTCTCCTTTTCCCTCTGCTAATAGTATCTAATTTTGACGCTTCATCTTTCTAACTCTGACTCTGCAAATCTGCACTATCCTTTTATACTAGGCACCTGTATTTTTTTTTTTTCATATGCATGTCCTTTCAGGTAATGTCAATTTCTTTTTAAAAATCTTTTTAGCATTGAAATTGTTTTCTGCAATATCTGGACTGTTATAAAATTAGAATTTCCCTTCTGTTCTGTTTCTTTCCTCAACTTCTCCCATTTATAGGATATCACAGAGTTACACTGTTTGTTCCATGCCTCCTTTTTTTCAAGTCTATCATAATCAAATTACTTCTCTTGTCTTTTTGTACTAATGTAATTTAATGCCCTCCACATTTTAAATTATTGTTACCTATAGCTCTGAGGTCCCAAATGGATCATGTTGATTAGTACTAAGCTGTTACCCAGCTGCTGTTTCAACCTTCTGGAAGAAAATTTTTCTTACAAAAATAACTCAGTTTTTTGTTAAAGCCATATGCCTGCCTTTGTTTTCCAAGATATGTAAGCAATTAGAATGTGATTGCACTTGCTGACCACAACAGCATTTCCACATAGCAAAGAAACTTACTCTTTGCTAATATTGATAGATTGTAGTGTCTATCTAGACACATGGCAGAATCTAATACTAGCAAAGAATAAATTATTTTGAACTTTTTTTTTTTTCTTCTTAAGAGCTTTTGAAAAGCATCAAAGTTTCATGTAACTTTCTACATCCACAGAGCCTACTATCTGGCATAAAACATCATTAAGGGTCTTAACTAAAAAAAAAACACCAACAAACAAACAAAAACAAAACAGAAAGTTGTCTGGTCATTCAAGCTTGCAAAGTTATTTTGGGCTAACATTTTGCAAATACAAGATACCAAAACTAGTGACCCATGCATTCAAAGAAGCATCACGTTCTAGCTATCAAAGCCTTTTACTGAATCCAATATAAGGAAAAAAAATGCCCTAAATCCCACCTACAAACTGTAATACAAAAAACATGTTTCAAGACATCTAAATATTGATTTATAGTCTTCTCTGTACCTAACACACTTTCTTCCTTTATTCTCTTGTCGATCTCCTCCCCTAATGAACCACTATTTCCTATATTGTACTCCTCCCTTTAGTGTACTTCTAAGTCTTTGCTGATTTGACTTTTAGTATTATGCTTTAACTATTCCTGAACTGAAGCTTTCTTTAATCAGTATAATTTGTACAGTTTCCAAATTGTTCTATCTTTTCAACAGACCAGTATATCAAATTGGAACAGAAAATGATCTTGTACAAACACACCAAATAAGATAAAGATTAGACTTTGGCAATTATTTAATGGATAATATTTCTATTTATCTTAGTAAACTTGTCTTTTTAAAACCTAACTATAGAAATTTGAAAAGTGAAAGACTCATAATTGGTCTCTTCTCAGTCTTTGTCAGTTACATATAATATAGGTTTTTTAGTATAAAGAGAAAGATGCAGAAGAAGAACAGTGCTTCTTGGACATTAACTCCTTCAATAATAATAATAATAATCCTTTTTAGACTTTCTATGTGATTGTGTCTGCTAACAGTGCTAACCCACTTGAGACTTCTGCTCTCAGAGGTTCATCTGCATATGGGATAACAGGGCAAAAGGGGGCTCTTGATCCTCTAAGGCACCTCCACAGGTGTATAAGACACTGAACCACAGACCGATTCAGATGCTTAGTCAGAGCTGCTTTGTTAATAGCTTAATAATAGGGGTTTTTTTTGAGGGTGCTAATAGATTTTTTTTCTGGCATACATTAAGTTGCAGAAAGTATCAAAAAAGATTAAAAAAAAGACAAGTTGCTAATTTAAAGAATAAGGGACTGGCTTTTAGACTTTCACTGTCTTTCAGATTCACAACTCAATTATTAATTAAAGCTCAAAGACTTTTTCGCTAGGTTTTCACTGTAACTGCTGCCAGAAAAGTAGTCCTTGGTGAACAGTAATGAAGATAAATTACTTTGGATTCCATTACTACACGATGAGATGTCTGTTAGTCCTGATAATGGATTACCACTTTGTTTACAAATGGATATTCACTATCCCAGAACAGCCCTGATCATGCTATATAGAAATAAAACATTCTCAGACTTTTAAGTTATCAAAGCTAACCCATCTTGAATGCTGCATATAGTTGATACCAGTGGTAAAGTAGGGAGAATGAACTCTTAAGAAGTCAATGAACACTGGGCCACAGTCAGGGCCTGGTTTTACATCATTTGTCCATGAGAAGCTGTTGTGCTTTAACTCCAGCCAGTAGCTAAGCACCACACAGCCACTCACTCACTTCCCACCCCCATCCTGTGGGATGGGGGAGGGAATCAGGAAAAGAAGTAAAACTCTTGAGTTAAGAACAATTTAATAGAACAGAAAGAAGAAACTAACAATGATAACACCAATAAAATTACAATGGTAATAAAAAAAGGGTTGGAATATACAGGTGATGCACAATGCAATTACACTTGCCAATTGATGCTCAGTTAGTTCCCAAGCAGTGATCCACCACCCCCCGGCCAACTCTTCCTAGTTTATATACTGGGCATGACCTCACATGGTATGGAATACCCCGTTGGCCAGTTTGGGTCAGCTGCCCTGGCTGTGTCCTGTGCCAACTTCTTGTGCCCCTCCAGCTTTGTCCCTGGCTGGGCCTGAGAAGCTGAAAATCCTTGACTTTAGACTAAGCATTACTTAGCAACAACTGAAAACATTAGTGTGTTATCAACATTCTTCTTATACCTAACCCAAAAACATAGCCCTGTACCAGCTACTAGGAAGGCAATTAACTCTATCCCAGCTGAAATCAGGACAGTAATCAAGGCAGAAAATAAAATGATGCTCAGACAGCCCAATTTAAAGAAGCTTTAAAACATAGTATTAGTGTAGGGAAAAAAACCCAACCAACAAAACTGCAGAGAATTGTGATGACATATGTCCTTAAAAATATCTTAGACTGCAATGGTCTCTTGGAGGAAACTTTTTTTTATTAATGAGATATATTTTTTTAAAAAATGGGATAACCAAAAACACCTGAAATGAAGTAACAGTTGGATTGCATGGTATTAAATTTTATATATATATATATATATATAAATCACAAAAATTATAAACTGGGTGAAAGAAAATAAATATAAAGAACATATTCAGTTTAGACCTTGAGGCTCTCTTGGAAGCACCTTTGCAGGATTGAAGAGATAAAAAATCTTCCAGTGAAGAATAAGTGAGATGTAAATCTGTTCGATAGGTAAAGATGTAATAAAAAAGAAACAAAATAATTAATTATTACAAATGGGAATATAAGGTAGTTTAAAAATTCTTGGGTAATTCTTTTTCATCAGCCAAAACAGTATGTTTGTTGTGCTTTTGGTTTTGTTTTTAAATGGAGGAGGAGTATCATCTTATGACTTAGTCCCTTAGTCCCTCTTCCTTGAAAAAATCTGTGTCTTGTATTCATTATTAGAAATGACTGAGAAATTTTTGGAAGAAAAAAAGTTCTGTCCTTGAAGAACACCAGTTTTAAAATCAGCCTTGTGGTCTCAGTGATTTTGGATCTTTTTTTTATTTTTATTCAGTTTGCAAGTTCTGACTAGAGAAATAAAGAAATCTATCCTAACTTGGTTATTCATTCAGTTCTTAACACACTCCCTTAAAAACTTTATTTTCCAGGAAATTTGTCATGTCTGATTCAGGTAAAGGATTGAAACAAGGTTTTCACATGTCATAGGTGAAAGCCCTGGATAATGAATAATGAAGTTCCAGAATAGCCAAAAGAATGTCACTGCCAGGAAGTAGAAGAGTTCAAACAGAAATAATGTAACTTGGAGTGTACAGAGCACTGATAGGGAGTTTTTCAAGCCAGAATCAAATCACTGTGCAAAACTGAACCTTGATTCCAGTACTTCTGCATCTCAGATGAATGCTCAAGTGAATATTCTGGGCCATTCTGGTCATCTGTTGATTTATTTGGGGCATTTTGCACTATTTTTAAAGGTGTAGTTTTAATTCTACAAAGAAATACATTTCAACACTTGAACAGGTATCTCAAAATGGAGTTCTCACCTATTTTAGCCTGTTACAAAACCTGTATCATTTAGACTGCATAATCCCCAAGTATGATTCTATATCAGCTAAAAGTAATTCATAAGCATCTTGCTAAAAATGGCACAGACCTTACAGACAAATTCACTGACTGCTCTTTTTGCTAAAAGTCATGCTGGGTATCAAGATGAAAACAATTACCAGAAGACATAAAGCACTTCTGGCTTCCCTAAGTGATAAGTAGACTCTTTCTTCAAGTGTGTCTTATAAATAGCTTTATTTACCTTTGCTGTAGGCCAAAATCTTCTCACAGGTAGTATTTTTTTCCATACAGAAAATTAAACTTCTATTTCTTGAAATAAATTCAAGACTAGTAGCATATAAGCATTTTCTTCATGTAATCCAAGCAAGCCATTCCCCTTTCATTTCTAATGTGCAAAGTTCAGTTTCCATTAGCTTTACACATGCAGAAGGAATAAGTCAGGATTGTTCCCATACTAATTATACTTTTAAAGACATATATTGAATAATAAAAATTCTAGATGGAAGCAGGTAGTTTTATTCATTACTCAAAGACCAAAAACTTTAACTGCATGAAAGCTGAATGCTTACACTTATTCTTGATGTTATACAACCACCTGTGTTCCAACAGAACCATAAGTACAGGATTTAAGAAATACTGTTTTCTATATCTATTTTTAGATATAGAGATTATAAGGAAAAAAAAAAATCTACCAAAGTACTCATCATCTGTGTCTACACTACACTGTTTTTGCTCATGGTACGGAGGTATAACATACCTCCCATCTGTAGATGAGAGGACTGCATATTCTCTTTATGAAGGTGCATTATCCTTGCCCACTGTCACTTATCTGAGGCAGATATTCTCTATAAAGTTATGTTTAACAAGGAACAGCAAGGGATTTGAAGGGAGATGTTTTTTTCTGAGGTATTTGTCTCTCTCTTTCAGTTTTAGTTTAAAGACAGAACATGACCTCTGAAGTTTTGAATAATTGACTCCTACCTAACCATTACGAGATAAAAATCAAAGTATAAATTGCAACTATTAAAAGCATTTATACAAGAAATTAGTTTGGGCACATAAGACTGAAATAATATTTATAACATCTTGCATTAACCTGAAAAATAAACCAGAAATAATGGTTACTATAGATAACAATAAAATCATTCAGGGATGGTTTTCAAAGTTGCTTTTGTTCCCAAAGCTCTCCTAAGAGTAAACACTTTTTTTTTGTAATTCAATATTAAACTTTAGCTATGCCATGTATCTGAATGAAACAAGTACTCATGTGCAAGGGGGATCATTAATCACAGGCCAAGCTTTTCTCAGAAGCTCTGTCAGTCTGGTTACATACTTCAGAGTTCCTGCCTAATCTCTACATGTGTCTTTTATTTAATAAAAGTGAAGAGTAGTTGTGATGTGCATCTGTTAAAATATAGTGAAACTTACAAAAACAATTTCTTTAAAGTTCTTTTTTTAGTAGAAAAAAAAACCACAGAAAGAATAGCATAGTATAGCATAGTATAGCATAAAATAGAGTAAGATTTTTAGAGAAATCCAATTGGATCTGAAACACAGAGGAAATAATTGTTATACATAACATAGAAAACCCTGTTAATGAATAATATATCTAGAAAAAGAATTATTTTAGAATCATATTTATCACAAAATCATTACTTATGTTTTTGACAGGAATCTCTACGGAAACTTAAAACGTCCCTGTAAAATATTTGAGATCATCAAAACTTCAGTACTGGTTTTATTCTTTTTGTATATGTAATTATTAGATATGCTTTGGGAAGGTTTTGGGTTTTTTTTTAAATAGAAATGATTACTGTTTTTGCAAAAGCCAAATATAAAATTATTGACTGGGAGAATGCCTTATTGCTGCCAGAATGCCTTATGACATCTGGAGCATGCTGTTCGTGTTTTCAATATTTTAGGACTATTCTTTATAAATATGTATGTATCTGAAGTGAGACATATGATGGAAAGGGAAAAGTAATTTTTTTTAAGCTGAAAGTCAATACTGGCTCAACAACAAGTGGGCAACGCTAATTCAGGAAAACTGATCATTGATGTACTTACCTTGGAATTTGGAAAGAGAAGAGGGATTGAGGAACAATCTCTCAGGAAAAAGTAGCCAAGGCAAAAATAAAACTAGTGTTATGAGAGTCTTGATAACAGTTAATAACATCACACAACATGCTTCCTTATGCAGAGGGGAAATCTTCTTTCCAGATGTATGTTTTATAAGCCATGACTGATTAACCTTTTTTTCTGATACACCTTGTTTTCCCATCCTTCTCATACCTTTTTGTAAATGGAGGTGATGTAAGGAAGAGATTTGGACTGTAGTTTTAAATGGAAGTTCAATAGTACAGAACTGAACTATGATTCATATGAATTTTTTCTTTTTAAAATTTTTTGGAGGAAGCTATTGATGTGCTTTCATTTTTCTAAGACTTTCTTACATTTTTTCATGGCAAGCAAGAATCTGTAATTTAACAGTTTGTCTAGTAAAAAGCTGTATTTTTTTGTTCAGCCTTCACCCCTTTAATAACCAGGTCTGACCAGCACACAAGCCACCTCAGCACCACAGTTTGAGGACAAGTTTTAAAAGAAATTAAACATAAACTTATTCAGTGTCGTGAAGAAAGTCTACATAAGAATTAGTTTATGAACATAGCTCTCCCAAGTACTGTTCTGTTGGTTTAAATATATGTTTAATAAAAACCTCCAACCCCTCACACAAACATTTTTCCTTTTTTCAATAATTAGAAAATATTCAAAGCAAAGATCATGGTTTCTAAGTCTTTGATCACAACTGTTATTCTTTGTAAAGTAAGACTACCCAAGATTAGCACAAAATTAAAGATCAAATTCATGCCAACTTTGTTGTTTAAAAAGAAAGTGAAATGTAAAATTGCTGAACTAAGAAACGAATAAAACTAACTTTTTTTTTTCAGTCTTTTTTAAAATTACATCCTGTGCCCAATAACAAGGAAAACAACAAATTATAAAGATAATAATGATGAAATCTGAACTTGTGTATTTCTTTGGAATGCATAAATTACAGATGAGCTCAGGAACCTTGGAATAACAGCTACAAGCACAACAGAACTTCCAGGTCCCAGGGATGCCCTGTGTCTTGCACTAATATCTCCTTACAAGTTGTTTTTGTCCCTGCTGGAAATGCTGAATTATGAGCTTTATGTCCTAAACAGAATATAAGTGTGATGCACTAGTTTTGTTATATACATGGGTTCTTTTGTTTTATTTAGCTTCTTGATAACACTAAAAGATGATAGTGGAATAACAACCTGACTTCCTCAGGTGGTAGAAGGAATGTGCTAGAAACATACAAAATATATGGCTAAAATGAAGCAAATAAAAGGGAAAATAGTCTTAAAGCCATAGACCACTGCTTGATGGAAGTAATACACTGGAGACAAAAGCAAAATTATCTGCCCATAAGACTTAAGGAGAAGTCATGAATGGAAATGATATATAAGTTTAGATCAATCTTTTCAGACTTGCAATCCATGTAAGAGGAAGTTTAACAGGGAGTTTACTGTTGGAAATGGTCTTGAAGTGAAATAGAAGATCCAAAATTATTCTGTCTACTAAAGGGAGACTTTTATGTTTAATGTCAAAAATTTAATTTCTTATTGTACTGGAGGAAAAAAAAAAATAATCCTCGAGATTACTTGTGTCCTAAATTCAGGAGTTTAATTATCTAGTTCCCTGAGGAAAATAAGGCTTAGATGGCTTTAGTCTGGATGTGTTGATTCCTCAAACTCCAACCTATTTGTGAAGCTGCCTAATTCTATAGTTGTCTCAATTCTTTTTTTTGAAGCTCTCCAGGCACCTGAGCTGCGGCATTAACCATTAGATTACAGTGTATGGTATATATGAGTCAATTACTTGTGCCCATAATAGGACTTAGGTGCTAAATGGCCTAAATCCATGCTATTAAAGTCTCTCAGCCTTTGAAAGAGGGTAGCTATTCAAAAAAATGGTTATTAGAAATAGGAATTGGCCCAAGCCACAACTGTATTAGGGACAATTCTAACAACTGAACACTTCAGATGATTGAATCACGATGCTGGGAATGGTCCCTGCCACTTCGTAATTTACTAGTATAGATGTAGCCTAAATTTATGCCTCTAGGTAGAATCCTAACAGCACCAACGTGCTCAGTGTCAGAAAGCTGATACTAACTGCAGAGCAGCAGTTCTCAGAGCACAGATATCATTTAAACCTCATCAAAATATGAAAATAGCTCATTGGTGAGAGATTTAACTTAGGTTTGGGGAAATATAGCTTCCAACACCTACTTTAATTCATCTGGGCTGAGATTAGAGCTGATATTTCCTACCAGTGTGGCTTGATCTGCAGATTACTTTAAGTTTGGGAACTATAAGCATCTCTTTTTGGAGTATGCAACCCTATATAATAAAAAACAAGTTTATTAATATTTTTTCAATTTTAGTAAGTTTGCAATCTCAGTCTTCTAAATACATGCTGTATTTATTAGGATTCTTGTTCATTCCAGTTTCTAATGGGCATTTTTTTGACTCCAGCAGAGACTGGATTACTTTATACAGTTAGAATACTGTTAAAACAAAAAGGACTAGGAAAGCTATAACCCTTAATAAATGACAGCTCACTGGTCAAGGGTGATGCAGGGGATAAAAGATGGCTCTTGGTATGAGGGGTAGCAGGGAACAGAATGCAGGTCACCCAGCTGATTAACTGGGAGAGGTGCTACTCATAATGGTGGAAACCCCCTTAACTCCCCCCAGGTTTTGACTAATCTGGTTGAAGTATTTTAAAATAAAAAACAGGTTTAATGTTAGAATTCTCAAGTGAAAGAAAACATCTAATTCACCCCCAGAAAGTGTAATTCACATTTGTTCTTTCACTGGCATCTTCCACTTTCCAGTTTTGGTGGCTTCTCTCTTAGTTTCTGAGATGCTGACCTTCCCTTATATAAAGACTGTGTAGTGATCAGGATTTGCAAAGCTCATCAGTCTCATTTGGACCTAGGTAGACTTTTTTAAGCCTGATGACCTAGAAAAGACTACACCTTTTATTGCCATGGTTATAAAGCAAAAAATAAGTGAACCATCCATCAGGATGTTTAGTTCTCTGCAAGAAAGAAAAAAAAACCTTTTTAAAGTTATGAGGCCAATAATGGCAAAAATTAGAAAGTGTCAGTATGAAAAACATTGTTCAAATACTCTATAAATTCCAGAAGCAAACACATTTTATGAGCTTATTAAAGGCAACCTTTGTTTTATATGTATATATAGTTTGTGTTTGGACAAAGCTAGTAAAAATAGGCCCTACTCCATGACTCTGACTCCTCAGTGCTATGATAATACAACAGCAACAAAAAAGTATTGTAATTTCTATTTTTTAATTTCTTACTGTTGCTTTAATAAATACACAAAATTATGACCATCCCCCAGAGTTACTAACCATATTAAGATTTCTTATTTGGATGTTTTTTTCCTGACAAATTAACTTCAAAGGCAGAATATTAATTATTTACCTAATGAGATAACTTTCTTCAGTAAAGCATGTTGTGCACAAGGCTGGGATATCTAGGCTATAAAGAAGCTAATTTTTCCTCATTTTTAGTCCAGAGTGGTCCAAATTATATCAGCTGGAGTTTTATGAAAAAGGGCTGTGGAATAACTAAAATGGGGTTATATTGTAGAATATTGCATGCAATCAAGTGAGACAGTTTAAATATTTTTATTAATGCATCTTTGTTAGCTAGTTTGGGGCAGGGAAGAGTATCTGGTTCTTTTTTTCAGAAGACTTAAGATTCAGATCTGCGCACACTCAAAAAAAAGATCTGAAGTCACGTTAACTTGGCAGCGCTTGCTGTAGCTGTGATGGTCTGTGTGAAACAATCATAAAACTGAGTCTGGATATACTTACAAGGACTGTGGAGAGAGCTTACAACTTTTGACAGACTGGTTCATACAGTTAGAAAAAATAGGCAATTTTTCAGGCACACAGACCTCCCTCTTGAAAGAAATTATTATTAAAATGAGAAGAATTTACTCTTAAAGCCCACAGGTATGCAAATGCAATTTGCAGATAAATATTGAATATTATTTCAAATCCCCTTTACTTGTTTTCCATTTGAATTGTCCATTGAACTACAAACGTTTGAGCTCTCCAGCTCTACAGAGAGTTGTGCTTTTGTTGGTCACCTACACTTCTGGTCTGAACAAACAAAACATCACTCAGCCTGTTTGACAGGCTAAATAAATTCAAGACAGTTTATAGAGCCTGAGAACAATGGAAAAGTGGGTGTTATGATGTGCAATTGAAGACAAGGAGGATAACAACTACATTATATGCAACTGAATATAGTAGTTTGGGTTTTTTTAAAATTTTCTATGAGGAAAGACATTTTAAATACTGATGACTTTCAGTTTTCTGCAAAATAATATTGGATATAAATACATTAAATCATCCTCTGGATCACTGGTATTTTTATGTGTATTTAGAATTTGCTGATCAAATTACACATTTTAGTGATTTTGGAGGGAGTTTACTTATCACATTTCGTAGTATGCTGATTCTTTTTTGATATGCTTTACTAAATGAGTGTTAAACTTCATTTTACAACCTGGGTATCGAATTAGTTTTGTCTTCCTGTATGCTCCAATCAATGACTGACGACATACTTTTATGGTTTTGCTATAAACTAAACTCACTGTAGGTAGGTTGCTGTAGTCAAGACCATTGCAGTATATTTAAAGTTATTCATTTTTTCTAAGAGTTCCTAAAATGCCATCCAGAACCTAAGAAAGTGCACACATGAACAGAAAATAGAAATATTTTATGCAAATATGTAACCAATAAAAAGAAAACTAAAAAAATGTGTCTAGTCTGGGGTAAAGATAAAGGATATACTGAAGCAATCCACGAATTAGTGCAGAGTCACTACAGCATAAATTACTGAAAGTCTGACTGATGTAAGTTTTTACTAGGTCAACTGTTAAGTAAAAGATTAATTTATTCTACATAAGTAGTATTTCATTGCTCCCAGCAGAAATATCCAGCTGAAAAGATTCTCAACAGTTATATTGTTCTGTGAATATATAAGGGTAAAAAAATTCCTAGAGTCTGTTTTAAGTACTTGAAACATAAAATTCGCTGTTCTGAACCACCTGTGAGTTAGAAGCCTACAGCTGCATAAAATGGATGATCCCTTTCAGTGTATTGTAAAAGACTTCTGGTTTTCCAAATAGCAATATGGATACTAACTCTAAATGAGCTTGTGTTTTGGGTTTCTGTAGTGGGTTTTTGGTTACAGAGGAGGGGCTGCAGGGCCGTCTCCTGTGAGAAGCTGCCAGAAGCTTCCCCGGCTCCAAGTCGGCCCCGCCGCTGGCCCAGGCCGAGCCCGTCAGTGACGGCGGTAGCGCCGCTGGGAGAGCAGAGTTAAGAGGGGAACCTGCAGTGAGTGAGGGGAGTGGGAGGGGAGAGGAACCCCTGTGCAGACCCCCAGGTCAGTGAGGAAGGAGGGGAGGAGGGGATGCCCCCGCAGCCCGTGGGGAGACCAGGCGGCAGGCTGTGTCCCCCAGCCATGGAGGGGAGCGGGGGAGCAGGTGCCCACCTGCAGCCCGGGGAGAGAGGAGCCCACGCCGGAGCAGGGGGGTGGATGCCCCCCAAGATGGCCGCCGCTCCGTGGGGAAGCCCGTGCTGGAGCAGGCCGTGCCTGAAGGACTGCAGCCCCTGGAAGGGACCCATACCAGAGAAGTTCATGGAGGACTGTCTCCCGCAAGAGGGACCCCACGGTGGAGCAGGAGAGGAATGAGGAGTCCTCCCTCTGAGGAGGAAGGAGCGGCAGAGAAAAGGTGTGAGGAACTGACCCCAACCGCCATACCCCATCCCCCTGCACTGCTCAAGGGGAGGAGAGAGAGAAAACTGGGAGTGGGGTTGAGCCCGGGAAGAAGGGAGGGGTGGGGGAAGGTGTTTTACGATTAGTTTTTATTTCTCATTATCCTTGTTTTGATTTAATTGGTAGGAAATTAAATTGATTTTGTTTTGTCCCTAAGTTGAGTCTGGTTTTTGCCTGTGACCATAAGCGGTGAGTGACCCCTCCCTGTCCTTGTCTCGATCCACGAGCTTTTCTTTACATTTTCTCCTTCCCATCCTGCCAGGGTTGGGGGGGAGGGGGGAGAAGGCGTGAGCAGGTGGCTCTGTGGTGTTTTGTTGCTGGCTGAGATTAAACCATGACGGCTTGTTAAGTATCACACTAAATTTTCAAAGACTTTATGACAAAAAAATGTGTCTTCAGAATATCTCCGTATAAGAAAAAGATCTATCTTAGAATGGGCCTGATTTTCAGAAAGTGCAACATATCCAGCCTTTGAAAATAATGTTCCTCTAGAGGATTAGCAGGATGAGCACCCAGAAAATTAAACTTCTAAAATCATGGGCCATTTTAAAAAAGAAAAGGGGAGGAATCTTTAATTCCTTGAAAATCACATCAAATAAGTGAGAAGAAACCATACCCTAAAGAATTATATAAATGGAAAATAGCATTGATTGGAATAATGCTAATTTCTAGTTCTTCTAAACATTGTCCAGTATTGCAGATTATGGTAATGTATTTCAAGATGATTAGTATTTAAATCATAAGCTATTGGGTGAGTAGTTTTGTGCAGAATTTCTATTTGGAAAAATCTCCAAATGTATTGTAATATAGGTCATCATAATGGCAAACTGATGTGGAGTCAGTAGCTGTAAAAAACAAGGTGAATGAAAAGTTGGGAATATAAATACACCAATTAAATACATACAAAAATACAATCTAGTAACTATTATTTATTTCTTGCTGTGTAAAAAAGTACACAAACATGTATGAAAAAACATGTTTATATATAGGTATATATACATAAACACACATCCCATACATGCATAGCCCGTTATACAAAGTGTTTGCCCCTAGGAAGTAATGTGTTTTCAGGAGATAAAAATTAGCTAGATTCCTAGTGCATTATCTCAATATTTGCAGGTATTCCCAGCAGAAAGAAGAGGGAGGCTTAGATAACACAGCGAAAGCTGATAAACTTATCTAATAGAACTCTATTTAAAGGCTGACTGCTTAATGTATCCAGATCCTTCCCAAAGCCATTTTTTTACTATCATATTTATTATATTTGCAACATTTAAGATTGCAATATTACTCTTAAAATCTGTTGGGTTTGTCATAGTCAATGGAAAATCTTGCTTTGCTGTTTCTTTATAGTTTTTTATATTTGTACCGTCAAATTGGGGATCAATGAGCTGAAATTTATTTCCTCTCTCACTGCAGCTAAGGACACCTAGAAGGGTACCTACTTCAGACTAAGTCATCAGGACCTTTTCAGTGATTCACTGTTCTGCCTCAGACATCCAAGCAAAGAAAAAGGTTGGCTTGTTCAACCTGGTCTAAACATCACTAACGAGAGCTATTTACATAGCCAGACTGAGAGGCATCCCAGAGGGGGAGGTAAGGAAGGTTGTAACACTCCCTGCAGTGCATTCTGGTTCAATATGTGTGCTCCAGGCCAAAGGGAACGTGAGATGTTGTTCTTCACGTGTGCTGTGGCTGTGGCAGTCCCTGAGACAGAAGTGCTCATGGAAGCTGAGGGATTTAGTAGCACTTTGTCCCTTTCAGCAGGTGTAGTTATGCAGAGGTGCTGTAAGTAGCTTGCTGAGACAAATTTTCCTGGTGTGGGCATCAACATTTGCTTCCACTTTCATTCGTTTTCTCTGTCCTCTCACAATCATGCTTTATGTTCTGCTGATGATCCTGATAATTTTTTTCTCTTCCTCTTCCAGTGCAGATTCATTGGTTTTGATAATAAATGATGAAAAATGTGTACCAATTCAGATGAGTTCTCACCAGCAACTTCTGCAGCTGCATTACTACTTACATACTGTGCCTGGAGAGATCTTTTATAATACGTATGTCATGTGATACATGATTAAGCTTGCCTTTTTCACTTTGGTATCATTCTGGAGATGACATTATGCTATGCCTGATAGTTACTTAAAGGTCTTTCTCCTCTTCAAAGAAAGATAGGGAGGCATGTACAAGAAATAATTCAACATAGGAATTAGTTGTTACTATCTTGTGATGGCATTTCTGCCATTTTAAATGTAAAAAGTATTTGGCTACTTTTGATAATGCTGTGAGGATGGGTTTTATTTCAGCTAAATTTAGACGTCTTGGTGTAATCTTTACGGCAATTTATCTCACCTGTTGATCCTTTCTTCCTTATTTCCAAAGGGGTGTCTCACTGCTTCCTAAGGGAACCTAGGCTAATGTGTGAAGATAGTAGATACAGCAGATATTACATGCAGCCAGATGATGCCACTATAAAACAACTATTTCAAAGAACTTGAAAGACTTGAGAACCTAAATCCTAGTTATTTTCAGTGACACCTATGGCAAGCCCACCCTCCAGGTTTAAATAATTATTTTTTTTGTGAACTACTCTAAGAATCAGAAGCACTGGGAGGTGTGAAGCAAAGTTCCCTAACGTATGGTCCAGCTGACAAGTATTCATACCACAGAGCAATGATGTATGATACCACATTTTTATAATACATCAAGAATTAGTATTGTTATGTTTGAACAAACAATTTGCACAGGTTGTGTATTTTGTGTCCTGCAGCACTTGGCCTCCATGGAAGAACACTGTATAATATGGTTATACCCACCTCAGGAAGGCATACTATGTTAAACCATGTTGCATTTTATGGTATAGACACATCATTATATCAGGCACAATATCAATGACAAATTTCAGAGTTAGAATTAAGAACATAAATAGAAGTTAGATCCAGTGAAGAGTTAAGCACCTCCAGAAGGTTTTTGATCCTGTCCAAATGTAGGTGTCTATGATAGGTGCAATGAATTGCCATCTGTCTCTTTCTGTTCAGAGCAGATGACTAGTTCAAAGTATGTGCCAGACTGTTAAATAAACAAAGATACATTAAATCGATTTCAGGAAGAGCTCAAGCTTTTGGTATCAAAATTATCCATATGTCTAAGCGTCAGCTTCTAGACATGTTGAGAAGGGACTCAGTCTTTACTGCACCTAACTTAACACATTATCAGAATCTGCAAGCCAGGCAACCCTTTTCTCATTTTGACTGATGGGCTCGTGAGGGTAGAATTGGAGAGAAAGTGGTATGTGAAAAGCACTGAAAGACTCATTTGGGATCCTGTACATAACTGTTATTGAAACTCTGAAATGCTTATTTACTAGGTATCCTCCCTAAATAGCCATCTCATTTCAATAGGCAGCTCTTTGGAAATCAGGCTAAGCTTCCTTTCTTTTTCAAGAGGTTAGATGGCCTGGTAAGATAGATGTGGAATAATAGAATTGCACCATTTTTCTGTCCAAAAACATCCCCAGACCAGAAAAAATGTCTAGGGAAATACCTACCATTTGTTAACTCTCACCATCAGCTAAAGAAAGCTTCATGCATCATGGATTAGGAAACCCAGGAGCAACAATGAGTAACAGAAATACTCTGTGAAACTTGTCTATTACCTCTCAGGCTATAAAAGAGTGGGAAAAAAATGCCTGGAAGGTTTTTTTCACTTGCTCAGTTCTTAAGAGGGCAGGACTCTGAAGCCCATCATAAAATCCATCTTATTGTAGACACTATGCTATAATTTCGTCTTCCTTGTAACACCTCAAAGGCTACTACTTCATCTTACATCTATGCATACAAAGACACAATACAGACAAATGTATCTAAGCTACCGACCCTAGAGTCCCTTTATGGGAACTGAAAAGAATGGATACAATTCCTCTCTCTCATTTTAAATATAAACTTCAAGGTGAGATAAATGACAACTTCACAGTGCCTATGTCACTCTGTCTGTAAAGGGAGCTTGTTCCATTATACACATCTGCATGTTATCTGATTAATCCCATAACCAGTGTAGGAAGCCAATTTAGAAAAAAATACTTTTTTTTTAATTTTAGTACCTGAAGACTCTAAATTGGCATTTTGTCCTTGCACTAATCTGCTTTGAACTGCCATGGACCTCCGTTGAACAAACATGTTTGTTCAAGTGCTGCTGTTACAAGCACAATTTTAGTACTAAAAAATTGAGTTGATGGTTTGTTACAAGGCATGGGTAGTCCACTATAAAAGCTGTTGCCTTTGATAACAATATCCTAAGGAAAATTTGGCATTGCTGATTCAGATATAACAGCTGTGAAGCAGTATCACACCATTTTCTAGTGCTGTGAAAGGTGTCATCTTCAAGATGAAACAGTGAAGTGTAGCATTGATCACATATGAGTACTAAATATCTAGTCATGCTAGCTACCTAGCTAAGTCATGACAGCCTGTGTTAGTCCTGCTAACAAACTGTTGGAAGGTAACCTGCCCTAAACAGCTTCATTCAAAGCAGCTGCTGCAGAGGTCAAAGAGTCATAGAATTGCTGTTTGTAAGGGATTGATGCAGATCATGCAGTTCAGCTCCCCTTGAAGCCTGAGCATTGCCAGTAACAGATCAGGTCACCTGTAGCTTTATCCTACTCAGCCTTAAATACCACTAAAGATAGAAGTTTTACTTCAGTTGTTCTAGCAAACCTGCCGCAGTGCTGCATTACCCTCCTAATGATGAATATTTTCCTAAATGTCTAATCTGAACCATCCAATCCACAATCTGTTGTCAATCACCTTGTTTTTACCATCATTTATTTACTGAGCAAAGATTGAGCTCTCTTGTCTGTAACTGCCTTTCAGGTAACTGCAGCTCACCTTTTGAGCCTCCCCCAGACTGCAAGCTTGCCCTTTAGTCTCCTTGTTGTCAGACAGAACAAGCCCAGCTCTGTCAATGGCTGTTTTTATTTCTGAGAGTGTGAATAATGTCCAAATGATGGAGATTAATGAGATCATAAGGCTGGAAGTGACCTCATTTAGCTTGTCCATTCTGTCCCAAGTAAGATCAATTGCACCTATACTATTCTTGACAGATTATTTCTCTAATCTAAACCTTTCCAATGATGGAGGTTCTCTAGTTTCTCTGGCTTGGAGACAAACTGAGATTTCTAGTAGAGCCAAATTTGGTAGGTTTCTGGGCTCAGGGGATTTTCTCCTGACACAGCCCCATAGTTGCAGGGCTGCTGCATTTTCATGCCCCCAGCTTGAGCCAGCAGCAAGAATGAGCACATCCACCCCAAAGTCACGCACACTACAAATGGCACACATAGCAGTCCACAAGTGCAGCCCACAGACCTGTGCCCGTGCTGCCACCCACATAAACACAGTGAACACCAATGGCTCAATCCTGTTCCTGCCCTCCTGCAGATCAGGGTTAAAGCTTGCTAGTGGAATACATGCATGCACACATATATATACATGTGGGCTCTTTCCTGTAGCTGTTCTTAGACATTCAGTCCACCCACTTGCTGGCTCCCAGTACCTGGTCTCCTCTAGCTGCTGTGACCCAGCGCTGGGGCCCCTCAGGCATCAGTTTCCCACTTCAGGAGGTTGCTACATAGACCTCTTCTCCCAGTACTCAGTTTGTTTGGCTTTACGTTCTCTAGCGTGTGTACACAGAGCCTCAGATAGGAAACGCATCCACCCCAAACATAGTGAGAAAAAGGATTTAATAAGAGTATAGAATAGACTGAAGTGATCAGGTGCAGGGCTTCCCAGATGAGCATACTGACCAGCCACCTGTTTACAAGCAATTACCCCTCTTACCACCTTTTTTCCTCTATTTTTCCTCACTGATCCACCCTGAAACCTCACTTTCCCCATATTGGTCCTTCTCCTAAACATATTTCACATGTTCCCACAAGTCCCTTAAAACAGTTTATGAGTTTTATACAATCTGCATATTCTCTTCCCACTGCATTCCAAAATAAGTCCTATACCTCTTCAGGCAATAACTCCTTTAGTTTTGATGGTCTTCCAGAGAGATTCTTCTCTTGATGCATCTTGGTGGGTTTCACAGCAGTGGCAGTGATCTAATTACTCTCTTCTGATGTTTTTTGGAGTAGCTTATCCAGTTATCCAGTGTGCTCCTGATTAGGTTATTACAGTTTCTCTACCTGTAATTGTCCTTTGATCCTTACTGGGTCTTCGTGTTCACTGCAATTAGCCTTTACTCACATAACCTAAGAGAATCACAAACCATGGAGAAGCATGCAAACAACATCATAAGACACATCACAGTGAACTCCTGTCAGTACAGAAGATGGTGGTGAATGTTGCACTGAAGACTTTTGCAGGCTTGTTTTAGATGGCATGCCCAGAAAAGATTGTATCCCAAAGGTATTGTTCATGAATTGGAAAACAGAAGTGAAATAACATCATGGTGAAAAAAAGGAACATAAGTAAATTGAACAAACCCCAAATCTAGTGAGCATTTCAGCCACTGTATGATACCTGAAGAAGCATCAAACATTTTTAGAGAAATATTTCCAAAATCAGTGCTAAAAATATTTCCAAAATTTGTCCTAAAATATACATTATACAGAAAAGGGAAGGTAAGAATGCATTCAACTGATTTTACTGCCAGCTGAATGATAAGCTGAAGATCATAAAAACAGTGCTTTATCTTCACACTTAGATAGCTTTCACTCCTATGCAAACCTAAACTAGCTAACCAAATGATTTAATTGTTCAAATCCTTACTCTTGCCTTCATTCTACTTTTGTTAATGTGCTTTGTTGTTGTTTATGTGGTGATCATTTAGACTGCTTGCATTCCATGGAAAATGATTATATTGGAGCCTCTCCAGGGCATAGAAACTTGCATTTATACATTTTCTACAGAGCATTCACCACATATTTGAGTGCATTTTGGCATTGTTTTAAGTAAAACTAAATGTAAATACTCAGGTATAAATTTAATAGGTTCTTTTCTAAACTAATATTAGAAATAACACTTTTTAAAAAAAAAATCAGCATCCTGTTTCTATTGTTCAAATCCTATTGTTCAAAATTATTTTTCAATCAGAGCACAGAGAGTGCAGAGGAAAATGAGTCAGGGGAGAATATTGTGAAATGGAGCTCCATTTAGAGGATTCAGCAATAAACACAAGGGGTTTTTTTATTTAGATATGGCAGACTCAATTAGCATCTCATTAGCAATAAGCTGTATAAATAGGCATGTTCAGCAAAGAGGGAAAAAAAGTCAATAGTCTGCTGGCAGCCACTCAGTATCCCGGCACCAAGCTTTCAACACATACAGAAGCTCTAATTAGAAGCTTGTCCATGCGCATGCATCACTCATTAACTGCCTCTTTACTGAAAGGGAATAATGAATTGAGCCCTTTAATCTGACATTAATAAATTGCCACCATTTTGGGAGGTATTTGAATGTAAAATGGTGATGTTCATTACCAAAATTATGTTTGATGAGTTGGGTTTGTTCTGGCTCATTGAGAGGGATAATTTTCATACTGTTAGGGCTCCTTCCAAAAAATGAGTTTGGATGCTTATGGCTTCCCCCACAGAACTTTAAGTGAGGGTCTGGGTTCTGTGAAGACCAACACTATAAACTACATATATGATGATGTAATGACATGTTTCCTGCATCTTCTGTTTACGTGTGCAAAAGTAATTGAACGTGACTTGAAGGTATGCCTTATGGAGAAAACCACTCATCTCCTGTTTATAACATTTCTTTGTACAACGTGAGTCCATCAGAAGGAATTCAACTCCATATATATGGAAAATATATGACAAATACTTTGTGCCTAGGCAAACCATCTGTCCCTTGTTCTGAGTCAGTTTCCTCTTTTACTAGGTTTTATTCCACCTGTATTTCATCTTTTGTATGAACCAAATAGACAAACTGGACCATATGCTTCATATGTATGGCAGAAGACACCAGTCTCTGGATCTTAAGCCACATGTTGGTCACCAAACAAGGGTCAAAACTGGGCTTTTTGGAGCTACATCATGCCATTAGTGAGGTTGTGCAAAGACTGATAGGTGATCTGGTCCCCTCTCTGGTACCAAGGCAGTTTAGGGATCAAGCATATCTGGAATAGATAGAAAAGAAAAGGTATATAGCTGTTACATTATTTTCTCCAGCTATCATAAAGCTATTGGATGGTCAATGGATATTTAATTATATAAAATTTAATTTATTGAATTGGGTGATCCAGAAGACAGGCTTTGAACTATGAACTGGGGAAGAAATGAGTCTGCCACATTTTTCTTGCCAGCTCACATCACCTCTAGTTTTTTCACAGCCTGACTTTGATATATAGACCAGAAGCTTCTTGTAGCAGGACACTGTGTAAGGAAATGAACCTCACATTCTGTGGAGTTTCAATTGCACTAATCTTAAGGCAAACATTAAACATGTTTAGCTTATAGGAATGATTGATTAACTTAGAGAAGACATTCAGGGAAGTTACTTCAGATCTTTTAACTCATCAAGTAATTTAGTGTAATTTAAGATGAGGTACTGAGTAGAAACTAGTAGTAACTTTATGTGGAAGTTAAATAACAGTCGTACTTGGCTTTTGTTTTAGCTAAGTCAGCTAACATCCCCTCTCAGAAATATTTTGTCCTTGGATTTTCAAGGTGGAAGAGGAGAAAAGGCTATAGACCTAAATTCACAATAAGTCAATATTCTTAATTAAAATCTATTTCACTAATAGTCTGTCTAATCCTTGGCAGTGCTTTATCTCACTAAAGACTCCAGCAGACATGTGACAGAGGATTAAAATCAGACAGCTGAAGCAGCTACAGCCACCAGCCAGCCTCTCACCTTGCGCTTCTGATAGATGCTGCCACTCTGAGCAGAATGCCTGATGTCTTGGGAAGAAAGTTTCTAACCCACCATGTTAAAGAAGAAATAAGTTTCTAACCTAACATACTAAATTGAACTAATCCTACTTTCTTCTTATGAGAGTGAAAACTTTAGCAGTGCAAGACCTGCTATACAAATAACTCAGACATCTGTATCTTTGGGTAATAACGTCTGTAAGTGATGACAGAGATGGCTAGGTTGTTAACAAATTCAGCTATCTGATTTCCATCTGTTGCCATATCATTTTAGACCTCTGAATGAAACACAATACCACTGAAGCATTCTTCCTGTAGAGGCCTACTCAGAAAACTATCTTTTTTATTGTATGTGTTCTGCCATTAGACATCTTCTAGTTGAGGAATCCTGTATTGCCAGTTCTGACTACCTAATCCTAAATACATATATTTCAGAAATGTATTACACTAATTTCCTACCCAAGATCCCATGAAAATGTAGAGAGACTTTATACAGACACTGGTATAATTTCAGTTATAAAAACCAATGGTTTCCTAAAGGCCTTATCTTGTTGTAAGCTGACGTGTCTTTTCTTCATGTGATGCCAGATCCAAATCCCAGCGAATTTTCCTTTTGTATCAGAAAGAAGTTAGATGAGACAAATATGGGTATATCCTTTGTGGGTGACTAGATTTTATTTTTTTTTTTTAGATGAATTGTAGTGATGTTTCTCTTTAATGCATATCAAATTTCTAAGGTACCCCATCAAAATGAAATTGTCTCTGCTGGAGAACCGTTAGAGGAACTCATCAGGTGAAATCTAGCTTTCTACAATGTGGATGTCTATATTCAAGCTTGTAATTTTGCTTCCTTTATGGACAACAAAGAGAAATAAACATTTCTAAGAGCATCTACTATTTATTACATAGGCACATGATTATTTATTTATGACCTAAGGTAGACAACTAAGATAGATTAAATGAAAGAACTCCAGAAGTGTTTATCTTCATGAGTAACAAAAGTCTAGGATGACTGGTTGAGATACAGGCATTTATATTATAAAGTTTAATAGAAGAATCCTGCCCTATCGATAAAAATATGTCAGTTTTAATGTCACCTAGCAGTCGAAGTTTCCTCTACAGTCAGTAGAGGGAAGTCAGCACCTCCTTAAGGCACTTCATTGACACTTCTTTTAGGGCAGGATAAATTGTTAAACTGGCATCTGAAAGCCACCATTTATTGCCATTATCGTGAGAGAATCTAGACAAACAGTTGAACACAGCATTTCAGTTACAGGTGGTTGTTAAGGGAGAGGAATCTTATTTGTTCAAACTTTAATGTTTACTTTTCTATTTTTCTTAATCACTGTCTGTTTGAAATCCATTTCCATGATTCTTTAGTAGAGCTTCAAGACTTTATACAAACTATCATAAACAGACTTACTATATGAAGGTTGTTTCTGGCTTTTCTGCACTCATATTAACCTCATAAAGTTCAACAAGGCCAAGTGCAAGGTCCTGCACCTGGGTCGGGGCAACCCCCAGTATCAGTACAGGCTGGGGGATGAGTAGATTTAGAGCAGTCCTGTGGAGAAGGACTTGGGGATATTAGTGGATGAAAAACTGAATATGAGCCAGCAGTGTGCGGTCCCATCCCAGAATGCCAATCACATCCTGGGCTGCATCAAATGAAGCATGGGCCAGCAGGTCAAGGGAGGTGATTCTGCCCCTCTGCTCCGCTCTGGTGAGACCCCACCTGCAGTCCTGCGTTCAGCTCTGGGGGCCCCAACATAAGAAGGACATGGATCTGCTCGAGCGAGTCCAAAGGAGAGCCACAAAGATCATCAGGGCATTGGAGCACTTCTCCTAGGAAGACAGGCTGAGAGAATTGGGATTGTTCAGCCTGGAGAAGAGAAGGCTCCAAGGACACCTTACAGCAGCCTTCCAGTACATAAAGGGGTCCAATAAGAAAGCCAGAGAGGGACTTTTTACAAGGACCTGTAGTGATAGGACAAGGGGTAATGGCTTTAAACTGGAAGAGCGTAGATTTAGATTAGATGTAAGGAAGAAGTTCTTCACTGTGAGGGTGTTGAGGCACTGGAACAGGTTGCCCAGAGAGGCTGTGGATACCCCATCCCTGGCAGTGTTCAAGGCCAGGTTGGATGGGGCTTTGAGCAACCTGGTGTAGTAGAAGGGGTCCCTGCCCATGGCAGGGGGGTTGGAACGAGATGATCTTTAAGATCCTTTCCAACCCAAACCATTCTATGATTCTATGATTCTATGGTTATTAGTTTGTATCTAAACATACTGTTTTCAAGTGTTGTTTCTATGACGTTCTTCAGAATTTCTTCTGTTGCTTTCCTATATTTGATGAATAATGAACACCAATATCTTCCAGTATTTCCAAAGATAAAATTGATTTTATTCAGTTTTTCAACTACAAGTTAAATGGCAAGTACAGAATATAGAATATCCAATTCTGTGCATGTAACTGAATTCATAGTATTCTTCATATTGAAAAAGTATCAAAGAATCATGCCAAAAAACATGTTCAATTACAAAAAACAGTATTCAAAATGCAGAACTTAATTTGGTCTTTAAGTGGTGATAACTGTAAGAAAAAAATACACCTTACTAGGAATAAATGTGCAAACTGAGTTAAGCCTCTAAAAAATATTTCCTAATTATAAATGTAATTGCGCTGGTCTTAGGGTAGAGGTTTGGGTTTGGTTTTTTTTTTTTAAATATATCTGTAGTTCAACATTTTAAGTTTATAAAAGCAACTGATTTTGTAATACCTTTTACTTCAGAAGAGAAAAAATATATTTAGGCTACTACCTTAGATGATGTTGCCCATGTTGCAAAGCTCAGTAAATCTCTTCACTTTATGCAAATTGTCATTTTTATGGTGAAAGACTTTTCTCAAAGAAAAAAATATTATGCTAATTTATTTAATTTAAAATGATAAACCTCTCTCCAGGTCTGTAGTCACAGCATTTATACACATTTGCTATATGATACAAAGACATTCCAGCAGCATTAAAATAATTATTGCAACAAAAATTTACTCTTTCAGTTCCTTCATAGTTTTAGGAAGCAAGCTTTTAGTCTTCTCCAAAAGCTGGTCAGATAAATATTAGCTACATTATGACTGGTCAGTCAACAATTTTAGGTTACTTTTGGACAGAAGTGGAGAAGCAGTCTTAACAGCTCTGAATGATGTGTTTTAAACCATGCATTTTTGAGGTTTATGGAAAACAATGGCAAAATACATGTCTGAGAAGAAGCATCCTCTAGGTGTCTTCTCAAACCAGTTAGCATTTTGGTGTTTGTCCAAATTGAGCTTCATTCAGCACATTTGTACTTGTCTGATTCTCAGCTAGATATTGGCTAAGCTACTGAACTCTACAATCAAACTAGGGATAAATGGGATATACCTGCAACAGTAAATTACACAGAATGAGAAATTGGATAACATATACTGTTACTTAGTTAGAGATGTCCCTGGTATAGGTTTGGCTGAGGTGAAGTAGAACTATACAAACACTTTCCAGGCCCAATTTGACAGTTAGTATGGTTGGTTAGGCAAGAACTATTCCATAAAAGTAGCTTGGATGCACCATCTTGTTTTGGCTAGTAAGAGTGTTTAATAATGTGGATTTGACTAGATCATGCCAGTTGGGCTGCACGGACCCTGGCTTGCTTCAGTTTACTAATGTATATAACCTCTATGAAAGATGTGGTTTGAGGGACTAATGACTTTAATCATCTGAGTCAATCCAAAGGACCAGTAAAATGCTCCTGGGACCAAAGAGGGAATGAAGAACAGAAAAGGAGGAAGAGAGGAGGGAGTTGGGGGGGAGGAAAGAAGGAGCGACATGCCTTCTTTGGCAATCACGGACTCTTGAAATGGCTCTGCTAGTCATGAAACCTCAGCTCAGCACAGATCTTTAGGGTGAAAGTTGGGGTTACTAAATCTTGTGCGTTTTATATTTAGCTTTTACAACACATACTTATTTAAGAACAACATACCTCCAGGAAAAGAGAGTAGAAGTGAAGATGTAATTATAGTCTATAGCAAATATTTAAGGAACAGGGAGCTTCACTTATTAGCAGTGGCTCTTGGACTATTTCTTTAAAATAAGGATAAACAGTGGGGCTGAAAAATTGGCTATAACAGAAAGGAATTTTCCAACTGCCTGATAACTAGTAATCCCATACTAAAAATGTCTGCTCTGTGCTTCTACTTTTGAATCACCTGATGCACATATCAGTATCCTAGTCCTAAGGTTGTTTAAGATCCTTGTCCCTTCCTGGGAAAATGAATTTACATAGACACAGACACATATGAAAGGCTGAGGTGGAGGTAGAGGTAGGTCAGCCTGTGACAGATACCAGATTAGTTTGGAAGAGAAGAGGACAAATCTTCATTGGGAAAGCACATAAATGTGCCGTACTTTCTGACCCTAGGAGCAGTTTTGCTGTCCTGGGGCAACCCAGACCTGCTGTAATTGTCTTTTTCAAAAGTTGAAGAAGGGCTAACAACCTCCTGGTGCAGGAGCTGTGTATGGGCAATCATCTTGCCCTCATGCAGGGTACTAGTGTTGCAATTCAGGACAAAGAAAAGGAAAAGATAGAGAAAGGAAGAACAGTCTGAGGCCTAGAAAAGATGGACGCTCTAAGAATTTAGGATCCACATTGCCAAAATCAAATATAGATATGCTGCTAGTGGCCCTCATGTACAGAGGATGCTCAGCTTGGTATGCTGCATATTTCTACTGGCTGGATTACCTCTGTACCACATGAAGGGTACAAATGTTTTCCATCTGATTTCTGAACCTGGCTAAAGAGGGAAGGATCAGACAGCTCTTTGAATTCTGAAATCTTTTACTTGATACTGTACATTTATTCTATTCTTTAAAAAATTAATGAAGGGGGCAGTGTTCAATCAGTCCGACACCCAGTATTTTTTTATTGTCATATTTTACTATTCACACTTGTTTAATCAAATGGGAAGAACAGTCAATCCTATTTCTTATTGTGCCTTTGTATCCAGGCCCTTCAAGTTGACAATGTAAAAACATGAAAAAAAGACTTTCCATCTCCCTAGACAGCTTACACTGTACTCAAACAATTTGAAAGTTAGTGACTGAATTCAAAATAAATTCAGAAAAATAGATTTCACTTAGAGGAAATTATATTGTAATACAAGTCTAGAAATAGGTGAACTCACTGGGCAAATTGTCTTTACACCACTAAACCAGAGTCAATTTTATTGCAGATATGACAATTGCACACATTAAAGAGAAAGGACTACTTAGTCTGAGCATTTTCAAACTGTGAAGAAAACACTTTTTGAAAAAGGGCAATCAGGCAAAGTTCAAACAATTTTCAGTATCATAGAAAAGATGTCTTTAATGCCTAATTTAAGTACTAGCTAGGCAACAATCATTTTATGAGCTGTCAGTTGAAATATATTCAATTGTAGGCATGACAATGCTTTAGGAAAAAGAAAGACTGTAAAAAGTGAAGAAAAGAAGAATTCATGTGAGGAACTTACACAGTGAAGTTATATACTCCTCAGTGTCATTTCTAAAGAAACTCATCTTTCTTAGTTGTCTGTTGTTCTTCAGGTCCAAAATTCATAGTTATTTTTAAGTTGGAACAAATGTGGGAGTGTTTATGTAAAAAAAAAGCAAAAGGACTGGCTGCTACAGATTGGAAAGAATGACACTTTAGAATGCTTTTTAAACTTACAAAATTCTTATATTTTCTACCTGGAGGCTAGCGTTCATTATGCTAACTTTAGCAAACTAAAAGTTAGAAAACTGGTCTATGCTAGTGGTCTTGGACCTCTTCAAAGCTAATAAAGAAAGACAAAAAGCTGGGGAACTACTCATCCCATGAACTACTCATGATGGAAAGAATTTCCTTTTCAAAGTGTCAGTATTTATCTTTTGGATGCTTCCTTCTCCTATACCTTTGCAGCTCTAGTGATTCCAGTGCAGTCTGTTTATACCTAATGATATTAAAGAGTTCAGAATAATGGAAATTACACTTATAAACCATTTATACAATTAATAACTCTTCAAAGTAAAATTTTCCATAACACATGCTAAAAGGTATATTGCACATATATGTATGTACCATTTAAATGGAAAATATATTTTATGTTGTCTTTGGCATACACGTAGCTGGCCTTGTGCACACAAATTGGTTTTGGGATTACCCGTATAAATAATGACTATTTGTTTAGAAGAAGAGTTTACAGCACCTTTGTGTACTTCTCACACCTTAATTGATAGCTAATTTTGTTTTAGAAAGAACAATAATAAAACAATAACATAAGTCCAATGTATTTTCTCTTTTCCTGAGTATAACCAGTTGCCATCAAGCTAAATTGGGATGGAGGGAAAGGTATATAGTATATAAGCATAGTATACAAACTTCTTAAACCAAAGTAATTCATAGGTAGTAAAATATTAACCTTAAAATCATCTTGCTCAATGTCAAGAAGCTCAAACAATCCCATAAGAAAAGAAAGTTTATGTGATTTATAGAAAGAAAACAGACTGCAGACTCAATGGTTATACTCTTCAGACAGTAATTATTAGGAGTATATTTTGTATTGCTCAGGTTATTTCAAAGAAAATTCTAAACCATATGGTGCAGCAAACAACATTTCCATCAGAAGAAAAAAAAAAAAAAAAAGTTGCTTTGTGGCTTATTTGACTTTCTCAGTAGATATCTATGAAAACATTTTTGACAGTTTTGAGGATGGCTTGGTATGGGCAGGCATTGTCCCCAGACTGCTCTCTAAAAATTTCTTATATTTTGCACAATTAAAATGCACTTATTTTCCTTGAATACCTTTCTTCATTAAAAAAAAAAAAAAAGCAACACAATAATAAAGGTAGCCATTTATTTCAGGTGTTACTATATCTTCCCATATCATTTCCCACACATTTATACCCACAATTTTTGACACAGTTATCCTCAGAAAGCCTTGATAAAGTAATGAAATACAAATGCACTTGTTTTACTAAGATGTAAAGGAAAAGTTACTTTCTCAATCTATATGGGAAGTTTTAGATAGAAAACAACTTAAGTACAAACTCTTTGCCAGTGTCATAACCATAGTGTCATAACATGTTTAAAACTTTATCTTCGTTTTTTCTTGTAAGATTTTTACTTCTTTTTGGACTGTTCCTACATGCATGCTATTAAGAACAGCATCCTTAAAGATTAAGAATTTATATTTTATTTGAGCTTCCTGGCATGTGGTTCTGGTTATAAATTATATTCTGGGAACTCAAGAAGTAATGAGGACCATGAGTCAAAGTAAAATTTTAGAAGTAGTCATCATCTTCAGAGAACTTACAAGAGTTCTTAGTGACCCAAACACGTAACTGTTACAAGAAAAGTGAGAGCCCAGGTCTTTTTATACCACAGATCCAGTTCACTAAAAAGGAGATGAATGAAAAGCAGCTTCAGGAATGACGTGTGTGTGCTTTCTGAAAAAAAAAAAAAAAAAAAGGTAAAAAAAAAAGTTGGAAAAGTTTATTTGGAGCAACAGACTGCCTGAAAAGCACAGAAACTGATACAGGAGCACATGCTGAACCATCAGGAATTAGGCAGTGAAAGAGAAAATCTAGACTACCTCTAAACACTAATCCCTTTGTTCCCAAAGTTTACAATGATAGGCTCCAAATACAATAGAGAAACAGTGATCACACTGGAAAATAAATGGGTGACAAAATATGGTAACTTTGCTGCAAAGAAAATGAAAAGAACTAAAGAACAGTGAAAAGTATGAACAAATTGGGATAGTTAAATGTTTGCATCTAAGTGCCTTGAACAGATTCACTTCATGGCCAACAGAAAAAAAAAAAAAAAAGGCAGCACTTTTAGGGAAAGTACATCTCATCCTAAAATAAATGTGAAAAATATATCAGGTAAACTGTTCTTCTGATCCTTCATTTAATGTATGTTTCTACAAAGAGCACCTAATTTAGCTATGATGTGCACTGGAAGTGGGACTCAGCTGCAGGTTAAGAATCTCAGCTTTGTATGTCTGCACAGAGGTATGCTATGTGTCTCCCACTCTCAGCAATGAAGATCTCATTAGTACAGTGAATGGAGCTTGGAAAATAATTCATCTTATTATAAAGCAGACTATGACAGAGTAATTAATTTTTTTAAAAGGAATTCTTCAGTGCTTCTTGAGATGCTGTGAGTTTTCCAGGATAATCACATAGGGCTCGCAGATGTATTAAAGAAACCACAGGAGACCAAAAGCCTTTAGGAACACCATTTAGAGATAACCTTGGGTGTCCAAGACCAATTGAAATTATACTAAACGCTTATGTTTAGGAAACTGAATCATATCTCTAATGGAGAAGAGCTGAATAACCATTCTAGGACATAACTGACTTTTGATTCAAAGTTCAAATCAGTTGTCAATACAAAGGCATAAAATGCCATATGAAATGTCTTACAGCTCCTGGCTCACCAACAAGGCATCCACATCCCATAGGTCTTGAACTGTATCCGTCAGTCCTGTGTAGACTTACATGCACTTCGCACAGGTTTAGATGCTTGCATATAAACATCTCTATTTGGGTGCCTTTATCTTGAACTGAATCCCACCATAGACATCTAAGGTTTGGTGAGATGATCTACACTGTCCTCTACCTGTCCTTCCTTCTTTGTTCCCCTCAGTTCTGAAGTATCAAATTGTCTGAGCAAACCTAGATGAAACATGTGAGCTATCTGAATATAATTAACTCTGAAGCCTACAGAGATCAATGTCTTGCTTTCAGACCAGAGTACATAAGGAGACTGAATAAAAGGGAGTTTTTCAACTTTGTTTAAATAGAATTAATTTCAGTAATCTGTCATTTGCCTTTCCACTAACTCCTCTTTTGAATAGGTTTGTCAAGATGAATCTGCTTATTTATATTTTCTTAGAAGAAATTTCAAGACTCACTATGCTTTATAGGTTATAAAACTGACCTATGCTTACTTTTTTTTTTTTTAATTAGTTATATCCTGTCACATATTATAAAGAATTATCTTAAATATTTAGGGGTACAATTCTAGACCTTCATTTGATTTTAATGCAGGGTCCAAGTGAAGGAATATTAATTCCATTTCAGCTCATGAAAATCTGCGAATATATGTCTAATTTGAATCATGTCTTTAAATCTCATTATTTTTAATAGCATTTATGCATACTTGTGTGCTTCTGGATGTAATTTTGAAGTCCAATTTCTACTGAACACACAAAAATAATCTCCTAATGTCTTTCCTCTTCTGAGTTTATATTGTCTTGTGTGAGCATTTGCATTGAAAAAAAAAATGTATGCAGATGAATAATTTTATTGGTTTGGTATGAATGATTTCAGGCTTAAGGTCTTAGACTAAATTGCAGGTGCAGATTCAAAGAAGGGATTGATACAGACTTGAAGCTACAACTGGAAACTATTGAATAAATATGAGTTCTGAATTATACCAAGAATTCAGGGTGTGAGAACATGCAGAGCATGGGTGAACTGCATCCTCACGCTGCTTGTGCTCCCTGTACTGTTGTAGGAAGGCATCTGCTGCACATTGCTGCATTCAGTATTACCATCCTCTGGCTAGCTAAACCAGTGTCAAATCAGTTTTATCCTGGAAGAGCTGTGGAAAGGTGCCACAGCATAATCTGCGATCGTGTTGTAAACCTTAGCTTTTTTTTTTTTTTTTTTTTGTAATAAAAAAAAGGGAATGTAAAGATCTCTGTGGTCTAAATTGTGTATGACAAAATATGGTGCCTAAAATATGATGCCTGCATTTATTGTTGTTAGAGTTCATTTTATACTTATTTTTTTAAATAGCTTCATGATTCATTCAAAACATCTCTGATGTCATACTTATTTACCTAGAAGGTAGTGGACATCTGGCCCCAATCTTCACCTATCATTTTCTGATATATATCAATGTAACTTATTTTTCCGAAGTTCACCATCAGGAGAATCTGTGAATGTAAAGCACATCCTGAATCCCCTGTGCACTCTTTGTAAAACAATATGTCTCCTTTATCCTGTAGGTCTGGCAATTTTTGTTCCCTGCTTATTAAGATTTTACGTTGCCTTTGTGATCTATTCGGAATTGGATTTACTTCATTTCCTCAGAGAAGGAATCACAACAGATATTAAATACGTTGTGAGTATTTTTTAAACTCTTTAGTACAGCATAGCTACGTTCTCTGAAATAATTGTGAAAATGTGAGCTTTGTCTCTTTTATTGTTGGATGTTTAAATTTTAGTCACCCCAGTCTACACATAATCGTCTTAGACTCCCTTTAAAATCAATAGGGGAATAAAGGCAGCTCAAAAGGTGGTTCATTTGACCTTGTCCAAATCCTTATTTCAGGAAGATATAAATCTTCCTTTGGAAGTGCCAATTTCTCTCAATTAACCATAAAAAGAATTAGTGCGATTAGCTCACTGGCATATGTCTACTTTCAGTCATGCCAATCCCAGCCTAGCTGTCTAGTGCAATTTATTTTTTTATTCAACCTTTTCCCTTTAGTATTCAATGGTTCACACTTTTCTTTTGCTGTGACTTATAATTAAATAAAAAAATCCTTCAGAAAGAATTCCACAGGCACAGGGAATAAGATATTAAAAAATGACAAAGGACCCTACCTGTCTTATCAGACAGATCATTTAACCCATATGCACTTAATTTTGCACTGTGTGAAAAGGAATTACATATTTGCACAGTAAATATACTTTTCTAATCGTTTAGTAGGTTTATGCCAAAATAGCCAATTTTAAAATGAATAATATATATTCATTCCTGTTACTAAGTAAGAAGAACTATGCAGCTCTTTCACAACTCTTTTATTGATCTTTAGGCTGCCTGTTGCATTGCTGCATGTTCCTTCTTATAGAGCTCATATATTCCAGTTTTCCCCATTTTTGTTGCTGTTGATGAAGAGAGTATGTTCCATTTACATATTTGGTATATTTCACATTCTTTTTACACACTTACACATTTTGTATATTTTTGAAATGCTAGTAGTACATTAACATCTGCCTTCAACAGAAATGACATAACACACACAAGGTAGGATGGTACCTGTATATTGAATATATCCCTGCTTCACAATAAGGAAGACAAAGCCTTAAGTGTAGTTGTAGATGACCTAGACTTCAGTGTAAGCCAAGTTCCCCTGTCCAAGCTGTCACTCCAGAAAGAGGAGGAGACTTATGGGGGACAGACAAGAACATGCAAATGTTCCAAACTGCAGAGATACACTACCCAGGGAGCTGTAGGAAAGAGCCCACAATAGGACAACCCAGACCCATGAGACATGCACGTATGTGCGCCGCCCGAGAGCCATGGGGATTCAACAGCAGGAGTAACTGCAGAGACAAGCAGCAAGTAACGAGGCAGCCTCCACGTCCCACTGCTGCTTCTCTGAGCCATACATCCCTCAAGTAATTTAATAAGCATTCCATTAAGAAAAAGTGGATGCCCATGATTCTCTGCTGCAAGGTATAGCACATGGAGCTTCAAACAAGGCTCATAATGATTTTTTGGTCTCTGTGCAATACTATAATCTCTCATACATGCTTTTTTTTATACGAGAAAGCCAAGGAGGGAAAAAGTGCTTGCTATGAGAGTGGCGCAGCAGATATTTTTTATGAAACTTGTATTTTATCTGGCATGGATTACATCTTTAAAACAAAAGTGTCACAGGCACCAATCATTCTGAAACATTATTAAAAATCTCTGTGTTTGTTCTCAGTTGTGCCTCTGAGGTTTCATTTGAGCTTTGAAACTTTATCTTCTCAGTGATACCTTTTTCAGGACATTCTGACTGTCAAAGGAATACATGGAAGATTTTATTTGATTTGATCTGTAATTTCTTTTTATAAGTGTTCATTTTATAAGGTATTATTAGTAAATCACCTCCAAGAGTAATGCATAGACATACTGAAATTGAAATTATCCAAGCTCTTATCCCTTTAAAATCAAAACATTTATTTTTACTCCAGGTTGTCTAAGAACCCTTATTAGATTTGCTGATGAAGCAGTGCAAAATATTTAGCTCCTGTCATCATGATGAACAAAGGAACCCCCTACTTTTAAACATGAGCTTATTCATTCAGTCCCTTTCTCATTAATTAATATATATTTTATTACTATATATAAGTAATCACAGGAAATCTAAATGGACAAAAGAGTGTTGTTTCTCTTCTTCCTACCCTTAATACATTCACAAAAGAGCTATAGAAAGCTAAGAAATTTGCTTTGGAAACTTCATATTAGAATTTCTTTAAGATAAATTTGAGGCTTTATGAATGATAGTTTTGACAGACTATCTTCTGCATTATGCACCATACTATAGCTTTATGAATTCTTTCTTCATTTATTTCTTGAGCTGGGTGATCTCAGCATTACAAATATACTTTAGTAGCATCTTGAAACACAGCAGAGCCTATAGATAGGAAAAGGAACTGATGAAGAATTATTAAAAAAAAAAAAAAAAAAAGCTTAAACTTGATTTTCAAGTAAGAAAACAGGAGAAATAAGTGTTTTCCCTGCACCAAGAAGACTTTGTGTAGTCTAATAAAGACCAACAACTTGAAAAATGTCAAGTCTTGCCTTTTTAAAGAGGATGGCTGCATCCAGACTGACTACTAATGTCCGGGCATTGAATGAGGGAATGCTACTTGGACTGGCCAAGTGCCTGCCAGGGACCAGTCTCACAATTTAATTGTCCAGCTGATGTAATTCCAGCACTTGGATACCTGCCCTGGCACTGTGTAGTTTCCTAATATATGAGTAGCCAAAATGTCTCTCTGTGCTTCCACAAGAGGAGCAGTGCTTTTTATCTGTTAGAGAAATTCCTTTCCAAAACCAAACCACCTAGTTTCTTGCAGTGACAATTTGCAGGTTGGCAGGAAAAATTATCTAAACTGGATTTCGAAAACGTATCTCAGAATATGTGATTCAGAGATGCCACCATATACTACTTGATTCAGTTTAAGTCCATCCCAATTATGCTTCCTCCAAACATATTTGTCTGCTCCCTAAAAAGACTAGACAGGCTTACTCATAACTCATGACATTTGGGGTTGGAGATGGGGGGGGTGTTCTTGGTTTTGTTTTGGTTTGTTTGTTTTTCTTTGTTTGTTTGTTTGATGAATCTAAACATCCTGTGTCTTCCTAGACACCTGAAAAAAACTCAATATATATTGGGAGTTTTTGCAAATCCCAACTAATCTTGGGATTTCTAAAGGGCACTAGACAGTTCTGATGCATACTCTTACCCTTGGATATGTGTAGACCCCCTCCACCCAGACCCAGCTGTCTGTATCGCTACTGCAGGGAGAATTCTGTTGCTTCATTAGTAGCTGTTAAACTGCCACACATTACAAGCCTGGCAGAAAATGTTAAGGGAAATTGGTGACAATTATGTCCTTACTGAGTTTGGAATTGCAGCAATTTGGGTGCTACCTGGTGAGCAATGGGGTTCTTCCTGCTGTGGTGCAGGTCAGACAGATGTGGGCAAGATCAGTCATCCCTCCCCATGAGTCTCAGCCTAGTAATGTCATCATATTGTAACTCTTACCGTCGGGGGGGGGGGGAAATAAGGAATAAATCACTTGTAAGTAGCAATGCTTAAATGCGGTGTAACATAGAATGCAAAAATGTCAACCTGAAATCCTGCAGATTGGTAATAACATGATGTTTATAGTATGGGCCATTAAACCCATCACAGAAATCCAGCTAGAGGTGGCTCAGTGTAATAATCATGCTGTGTTTGTTTCATCATTGTGACAGACGGACAAAACATTTCTTTACTGTGGTTCTACAGCCTTATAGTAAAAGGACTCTTTCTTATTGAATTTAAACCAGTAAAAAAGTTTCTTAGTACAAAATCCATACTAAACGTTAACAAAATTGGTAAAATTAGAGGTCATTCATTAAAATTCTTTTTTAAAATGTGTTTAGTTTATAAATATGTAACAAATGGTTACATTGTTTCCCTGAATCTTATTTTGAGATCTTTTCCATGTTCTCTCTCCTGTAGTTTCCACATCCACCCTTATATTGTTTTTGAAGAGTGTCTGTAGAATTGATTGGGAGAAACTTTCAAAAATCATTTGCTTTGGCTTTGAGATGACACACATCTATATTGAATTATGTAGTACAGTGTAGTCTTCAGTAGCTCACATAAACATTTAACACTGGACTGCACAGACTTGGCAGAAAAACTATGGTAGAGAACAACACACTTCTTTCCCTTGAAATGGCTTTTCTGTTCTTTAGTTTCTTTAGGTCAGGTTGTGTATCTCAAACACAGAGACTCCTGTTTCAGGTTTACAAAGTTTAAACTACTGGATGCATTTTCAGTGCTTAAATGGCACTGAGAACTATGAATTACTTAAGAAAGCTCTTCCTTAGACAAATCCCTTTGACACAAGCTTCAAGATGGCAAGAAATATGGATGTGAACATACTATGTATGATGTCTATAAAATATCAGTAGCTTACTAAGAATTGTAAGATGATAAGCACTTTTACACAGTTAATTCATTTTCTGGTATGTAATTTGTAAATTCAGATATGCCTAAAACGCTTAGCTGAGTTTAAAACATTTCATAATGGCAGATGTGTTGTCCAGGAAGGAAGGAGTTAGATGAAATTTTATTTAAGCTGATTTGCTGAGAGAGCAGTAGACAATCCTGACAGCTCTTTAAACCTGACATATTTAAATAGCATTTCATTTGCATTCTCATAAACAACCACTGTCAGTCAAAACTGGAATACAGTCAGTCTCCTTAAATTGAAAGGAAATAGATGGAGTTGAGGGAAAAGTCCTAGAAAACGTTCAGACATTTCATTTGTACTCAATAATGACTTGTTAACCTCCAGGTTTATTTGGGGACTTTCTGAAAGACAATACTCTGGAAATGAAAAACTGTTGAGTTGGCACCTTCGTTTTGCTCAGATAAAGCTTGTTGTTTTCATTGTAAGCCTGTCTTAAGTTTAAAGTGGATTCAAAGGTTCATAACAAACATCTAGTTCTTTTATTTCCACAGAGATAACAAGTCCAAATAAAGTGGTGAGCACCTACAGAGTCTTTGGATGACACCAAAGTTTGGAAATGATGGAAGCTGGGCTATGTTTTCTACCTAGAAGAGTAAGTTTGAAGGAATACTATTGTCAAGTGTTGGAAAAAGAGTTAGAGTTTTGCTAGCCTTATAAGAGTGTTAGTGGAAACTAGCCAGATGGTGGAAGAAAAGCCAACAATTTAAAGGAATGGTTATTAATATTATTACCATTTACTGGGTATTCATACATTAAATACATATATTTATGGTGTGTATACATATACAGATATTTATGTGAGATGCTTTTGTGTGAATTCTCTGCAGAATTTCTGTTCTCATTTACTCAGAGATATAAGAAAAGCTAACTTTCAATATTTAAAAAAAAAACTTAGTCGGGGTTATATAACGTTGAATTCATAGGCGGTGTTGGTCAACAGCTGGCTGAATATGAGCCAGCAGTGTGCCCAGGTGGCCAAGAAGGCCAACGGCATCCTGGCTTGTATCAGGAACAGTGTAGCTAGCAGGAGCAGGAAGGTGATTGTCCCCCTGTACTTGGCACTGGTGAGGCTGCACCTCGAGTCCTGTGTTCAGTTTTGGGCCCCTCACTACAGGAAAGACATTGAGGTGCTGGAGTGTGTCCAGAGAAGGGCAACCAAGCTGGTGAAGGGTCTAGAGCACACGTCTTATGAGGAGCAGCTGAGGGAACTGGGGTTGTTCAGCCTGGAGAAAAGGAGGCTGAGGGGAGACCTTATCGCTCTTTACAACTACCTGAAAGGAGGTTGTAGCGAGGTGGGAGTCATTCTCTTTTCCCAAGTAACAAGTGATAGGACAAGAGGATACAGCCTCAAGTGGCACCAGGGGAGGTTTAGATTGGATATTAGGAAACATTTCTTCACCGAAAGGGTTATCAAGCATTGGAACAGGCTGCCCAGGGAAGTGGTGTAGTCACCAACCTTGGAGGTATTTAAAAGACATGTAGATGTGACACTTAGGGACATGATCTGTTGCGGGGACCTTGGCTGGGATCCCAAGGTTTCACTAAATAACTGTGTGTTGCTCATCCCCCAGGAGCAAGTATGCAGTCTGACTTCCATGATGAAACATCATTTCCCAACTGAAAATAAAAGTTCTGTGGATTAAGTGATAGGTTATAGCTGTAAGTTTATAATTGTATGTTGCAAAAAGTACTGCCTGGCTTGTAGTATAGCTGTGCAGAGCAAGGGGCTGATAAGCAGCCCTTTGTATGCTGGAGAAATAAAGGCACTCCACGAACAAGTATTATGAGCCAACTTATCCCTCTGATCTCTCTAGTTTCATTCATTTTGAATTTGACCATTATGAATGCATCTGTACTATCATGTCACGGCCCAGCAGCCCATGCCACCAATTTACAATATTTGTTTGCTGCTGACCTCACTGTTTGTATTCATGGAGAAACTTAGATGAGAAGGAGGATGGAGGAGGGGACAATATTGGCAATACACTAAGTTTTGTCCCTGATTGTAGTAGGGATAAGGACAAACATAAGCAATTTGTATGTGTCTTCATTCACAGTCTTATTAAGGTACCTCAGCAAGCCTTGCAACCACCAAACAGGCACTGACCTAATCAATAGGAAACGGATTTTCAGGACACACACTTGGCCAGGGTCACTAGTTGTCATGTCTGTGAAACAGCCTGTGTGATAATGACTCTCCTTTGGTGATATTCTGTTTTCTTTCCTTCTTCTACACTGGATGCTTCTGAATAGTTACTTTTGTTTTCAGGGTGCTGTTAAGTTTTGTTATATTCTTTATCATAACCTCCACCAGAAAAAAAAACACAACACCAAGATTTGAGAAATCCCCAGCTGCCAAGGAAATGGACTGTTGTACGTAGCCAAATTGTTTGTTCTCACAAAGCATACCAGAAACATACAGGGGAGACTACTTGAATGATGAAAACAATTTCTGTGAAAGAAGAAGAGCTGAATGAGAAGGACATGTGACGAAGGGAGATCAAAATTGAGTTACTTGGAGAAACTGAGTGACTAATGATGTATTGGCTTTGTGTGGCAAGGTTTTGGTAGCGGGGAGGTTACAGGAGTGGCTTCTGTAAGAAGCTGCTGGAAGCTTCCCCTGTGTCTGACAGAGCCAATACCAGCCGGCTCTGAGACGGACCCGCCGCCGGCCAAGGCCGAGCCAATCAGTGATAGTGGTAACGCCTCTGTGATAGCATTTTTAAGAAGGGAAAAAAGTTGGGACAGACAGAAAACGGCAGCCAGAGAGAGGAGTGAGAACATATGAGAGAAACAGCCCTGCAGACCCCCAGGTCAGTGCAGAAGGAGGGGGAGGAGATGCTCCAGGTGCCAGAGCAGAGATTCCCCTGCAGCCCGTGATGAAGACCCTAGTGAGGCAGGCTGTCCCGCTGCAGCCCGGGGAGGTCCACGGGGGAGCAGATCTCCACCTGTAGCCCATGGAGGACCCCACGCCGGAGCAGGGGGATGCCCGAAGGAGGCTGTGACCCCGTGGAAGCCCACGCTGGAGCAGGATCCTGGCAGGACCTGCGGATCTGTGGAGAGAGGAGCCCACAGAGCAGGTTTTCTGGCAGGACTTGTGACCTCGTGGGGCACCCACGCTGGAGCAGTTCGTGAAGAACTGCAGCCCGTGGGCATGACCCACGTTGGAGAAGATCATGGAGGACTGTCTCCCATGGGAGGGACCCCATGCTGGAGCAGGGGAAGAGTGTGATGAGCCCTCCCCCTGAGGAGGATGAAGTGGCAGAAAATAACATGTGATGAACTGACCATAAACCCCATTCCCCATCCCTCTGTGCCACTGGGGGGTTGGTAGAGAATCCGGGAGTGAATTTGTGCCCGGGAAGAAGGGACGGGTGGAGGGAAGGTGTTCTGAGTTTTAGCTTTATTTCTCATTACTCTACTCTGGTTGATTTGTAATAAATTGAGTTAATTTTCCCCAAGCTGAGTCTGTTTTGCCCGTGACGGTACTTAGTGAATGATCTCTCCTGTCCTTATCTCAACCCGCAAGCTTTTTGTTATATTTTTCTCTCCCCTGTCCAGCTGAGGATGGGGGAGTGATAGAACGGCTTTGGTGGGCACCTGGCATCCAGCCAGGGTTAACCTATCACAATTGCTTATCCACTACTTCACCTAAAACACTACCATAGGCATCAGAAGAAACAATCAAGTCGTTTTACAAAAAATCCCAAAGGTTTTATTACCCAAAACATAATTAAATTGTAGAAATCACTGCCACAGGATGCTTCATGTTCCACGAGTTTAAAAAATAATTAGGAAAGGAGAAACCCATAAAGGTCTGTTCAAATTTCAGTGCAAGCTCTGGTTCAGGAGGTCCCTTTAAGATGCAGATTGTACAAAATGGGGAGATGTATATTTGGAATATGTAGGGAAGTTATCACTTGCCATATGCTTTTTTACCTAAATACTTCCTATTAGTCATGGGTAAAGGCAGGATGTTGGTCTCATCTGTTGCTGTATCTCAGCACGTACATTCTCTGTCAGTACCCAGGAAATGTCTCCCTCCCACATGTAGGTGAAGCTCAGTGTTCTGCAGCTTCAGCTCACTCAGAAAACATTCCCAGATCCCATTGAAATATATTTGAACATTCTAGATATCTGGATATTTCTAGATATTAGATGAACACATAAACTGGAGTGTTCTAGGAGGAGCAAACTCTTGATGTTACTGTTTCCCAATGAACAAACTGGAAGAGATCTTACATTGTTGCATCTCTCATTGGAGCAAAATCAGCATTCAGATGTTTTTTATTACATTCCCCCTCCCCAACTTCTCACTAAATTTGAGGTTGAAGGTAAGTTTTCTTCCATGTTGACAGTCTAAGCCACTTGAAGGAGATGAAAGTTCATTAGCAAGTGAATACAATGAAAAGGGAAAGGGGGATGGAAATCCTGAAAAATTTGAAATGACAAGGTTGCTCCAATACCTTGTTCTACTATGCAGTCTTGTCTAGCATCTGTGTACTGGTGTCACATTGGTGCAAACAGCCATCATCATGGAGAAAACCAATTCCAAGTGTTCAAAAAGAAGCTGATACAACTTCCCATTTGATTTGCTTTGATACACTTTGAGTGTACACTTTACTTTTAATCTTTATCTGCCTCAAAACTGGATTCCATAATTTGGAAGAAAACAAAGAGAGTGCTCTTCTGGCCCACTCAGGAAGTCTGTATATACTTTAAACAAGTTTGCGGCAGAAAGAACTTGTCATTAAATGAGTTTCAGGATTTATAAATCCAGTATAAGAAGTGCTTGCATACTATTGGATATGGTTTTGAATGTTAAGTTCAAACCTGGGTAAAATGGTTATCAGACTGGAATAAGTAAGAGAAGTTCAAAGCATAGGAAAGCTAGGACTTGATACAATACTTATTAGGTCTGATTCAGCTCCCAGACAAGACTATGTGTCTGTCAACAGTTGTAAATGCATGTAGATTAGGTCTACCTGTTGGGAAATGCAGACAGTAGTTTTTACTTTATCTATTCAATTGGAAAATATGTGGTATACTGTAGAGGCAGATTTTCAGCATGATGTAGGAACCACATATCTCAATCCTTTCCTTTCCTCTGACAATAATAACAATTTAAATGTTAATACCTTACAAAGAATACTGAACTATAAATCTTAAATCAGAAACTATGTTGTGTGTCCTATTAAACCAGTCTTGGTTGGTTTGCATTGTCTGTCTGTAAGGTATATCAAAAATTTAGAATTAAGTTATATATATCAGCTCTGTGGTTGAATTGCTAAAATTTATATGATTTTTTAAAAATTATATCTGAATGTACTTTGTATTCACCAAGTGAACAATGTTTGAAAATAAATTATTGTAATCAAATTATTTCTATGGGCCTGAAGGTGTTACAAAGAATTTACATTTTTACCTCAGTATAACAGATTCTCATGCTATTTTTATTCAACTGAAATCAGTAAATTGGAGCTCTGATGAAACTCCCAGTTCAGTAAAGCAGAACGTCAGAACCACCCAGTTTCCAGATTAGCAAGAAAGCCCTGTATGTGTAAGTAATTTGCTGTGTAAGTCATTTGCTCTCCTTTTCTTACCTATCAGGATAATATTCCTTCTTGTATTTTTTGTACTTAACCAATAACTTTTTTCACTAGAAACTGCCCTGAGTACATAGATGGTGCCTAACTAAGCATGTTCTAGTCTTTTGTCCCTACCTGCATGCCTGCACCAGCTTTAATTGATTCAAATACTTTCCTGTGTTTTAATGAATGGAGTTTTAATTAATAAAGCAATTTGTCTAGTATTACTGTTGAATGGACAGAATGGAGGTCAGAAGACCATTAAAAGAAGCTACCTCAGCATTGTTATACACAAATCACTAACTTTGGATATACCTCCCTGTCTAGGAATCTATCAAGGCAGATACCTCTTGCAACTTGTGCCTTTTAATGAAATATTTTTGCACACAACTCTCAATTTTAGGGTGAAATACAGCCAAATTATTCCAGAGGCTAGTAATTAAAACTTTAAGTGATGTTTCTAAAACACATAACAGGATATTATAACCCAAATTTTGGTACATTATGGCATTGAAATGGAACTTTGATAAGAAAATATAACAGTCCAGTTAGGAAATCAGTTACATCCAGCAACTAATATCAGAAAAGAGATGATAAATATGTCTGATTTTTGGTGTCATTGGCATGGCATATATCAATATACCTCAATTAACAAAGCGAAGACAAATTGCTTTTTTATTTACATACTAAGGTAGGTCAGACCTCCTCAGTTAGCTCTTTGCTATGTCAAATACAGACATGCAAGCCATTCAGTAATTCAGTTAATTCAACTGATTTAAGAGAAGCAAGATTTTATATCTAAGGTGGTAGAATATCTCTAAAATTGTGATAATGTTATAGTATGGAATCTATAGAGCTGTAAATACACCTGAATGAGACTGGTCTTGCAGGTCATAATTTTCACAGGATAACCAGAAGAAACAAGTTTATAATTTCCATTAAAAGGATTAATAGTGACTACAGGCAACCCCAAACCAGTAGTTTTATCAAGTGATTGAATACATTTCAGGAAATCAATACACCATTGTCTTGCCATACAGCCATGAATTATCTTGAAGTTTTTCAGAAATATATGAAAATTGACAAAATGGACTTTTGAACTGTAAACAGGAAAATATGTTTCTTTCATATAGTTGCTCTAAAGCGGACATCTAGACCTGATTATAAGGTGGTTGGAGTTGTTATTGGAGGTATTGCATTACTTGTAGAAAAAGCATGGTTTAAAACAAGTTAAATGTGATTCTTTGCTAAAAAAAATTGATAACAGGAGATTTTAAATTGATGTACTAAAAAATGGCTAATGAAAGTCTGCCAAACATGTATCTTTAAAAAGTGTGGTGTAGCCCATGATAGAGTGACTGGAGTAAAAAGGGATATGACAGCAGTTTATGAACTAACAAATGCTCTAGAATTTATAAACTGGTGTTCTTACATTCCTTTTCATACTGCAGGAACAAAGACATGTCCAGTAAAACTAATACACAACAAACACAGCAATGCTAAAAGACAATAGATTACATAAAACGCACAGCAATCCTGTAGAAAGCAATGACACAATTACTGTCCAGTCCAAGACTTTAACCATGTTAAAAAAAAGTCTAGTTGTTTACAGGTGTAATGAAAACTTCTACTACCTATAATAGACTTAAAAGATGCTACAACTCCCATGCTTCATGACAGAAATGAGCTGATTCAAGATTCTTTGGCTCTGTTTTAGGGCGGTTTCAAGGATTCCCAAGAAGGCGAACACACATACACACTGACTGTAAGGGAAAAAGCAAGCATTTATTAACTACAGACAAGCGTTATACTAAGGGTATCTTGTAAAGCAGATTAACATACTGACCCGAGGACTGTGAGGAAGATGGACCGTCCGTACATTCTTGTGCCATCTTGTGCTGCAAGCTCAGCCCAGCAATCGCTAGGTGTCAGCTTTACGTGGGCATCCCCACGGAGGCAACGGTGGCCTTGCCGTACACCAGCCCGATGCTTTTCGGAAAAATCCTGGTATTTATACATTTGCAGAGGAACGGGTTTTAGCACACATGGCCAGCGGGTGCCAAAACATGCCTCGGTTGCAACATGGGGAGCCTAGGAGGCATGCGCTCGCTGGCCAGGCACGCTGCACGAGCCATAGCCACCCTGTCTATTTGTTCATGGGCTTTGTACACGCGGCATATTGTCATCATCCAGCAGTCACGTGCCAGCCATGCTCACAGATGGACTGTGCAGTAGCCCGCTACCCATCCTCCCCCAGTATTGCTCAGCTTTCTTAGCTCTGTGCTCAGCATTCTAAGCAACGGGCAACAAACCACCTGTTTTCTGTGCTGACTGCATTTTTCTTGGCTATCTACTTCTCCCCCAGGGTTCATCCACGGACCAAAATTCCATCTTTTAAGCCCTCCGTATACAGTCTCTTAAGACACAGAAATGCTCCCACTGATTCTAAAGAGGCAAAGTTTTTATGTGAATATATTCAATAACTGGGATCGTGATATCTGCTACTGAAAATCTGTTATTGAGCAATTTAAAAAATTATATAATATAGATCAAATTACATGAAGAATTAATATGATCTTTTCACATTCTCCATACATTTAAGATATTAATTCTTTAGATAGTATTCCACTCTTATTTTGCTTTGTGAGGAGCACTAACTGGCAATGTTTGAATAAGTATTTCTTGGCAATATAAACATATGCTATTGTGAACAAATTTTTTCCTTTTAAAAATTAAAACTAAGCATGAGATAAAAGAATTAGTGAGATGAAGCTAAAAAACAGACATATGAATGGAGAAATCCCACAGAACATCAACTATATCATTGTAATGAGCAGCTAGTTAATCTGGAGTCAGTTCTTTCCTAGCAGCAAAACCTTAACCACTTGGGCATTGCAAGCATTAATAAAATAGCAATAAATACATATTGCTGAATCAGAACAGATAGGTAATCATCCTCAGTGAGGCAAAATGGAAAATAAGAACACCATTTTCTGACAACTTTGATGGTTGTCTTCTCCTCTCATCCCTGCTATTAAGATAAGTGAGACATTTCTGAATGTTTTAGAGAGGTCTTTGTGGAACAAAGGTTGGGAAAGAAAAAACTCTCCACTCCCCCAAATGACCAATTGGACACTAAAACCACACACAGAATAAGGGGCTTAAATATGCATCCTACATGCCCTGTTATTTGTTTTTTTTCCCTTAAAGAAAAATTCTACTTTGGATGTAAGGAACCTTCCTGATGAAATTTTCACTTAATCCAATTCACTTTCACAAAACATGTTGGTAAAAGTTAACTGAGAATTTTATGAGTAAAAGCTGTGTAGTCTTATTTTATTTCTTTTTTAATCATCTCTGATCTTAATGATCCTTTGCCACAAATGAAGCTTGAAATAAATATGAACATAAAATATCCTGTTCATGGTCTTTGCAAATTGTGACATTGTCGCAAGAATATGTATTAACCATAATCAATGAAGCATAAGTTTTGCATGGATTATAAAGTTTATATATTTCACAGGAGACACTGCTGTTACTCATCTCACTTTTATATCAGGGTTTTATACAAGTTCAAGTCCATTGACTTTACTGGAGTTTCTCCAAGTTTACACCAGTACAAATGAGAGCAAGCAAGACTGACAAACAAAAATAACTATTCCTTTTGCAGTAAGGCAAAGTATTTTTTGTCAATAATGTGTTTCAAATAAGATTTTTTCTGAGAATTTCTCCATCTTAAGGGAATTTCACACTAGGGAGCAACTTCATTATACTACTTCTGTGCTTAAGTTTTTTCCAAATAGTTTAACATTTATTGAAAGAAGAGTTATTATTTAGAGCATGTATTATTTTGAAGGATGCTATGTAATATTACTGTAAAAATTTTAAAATTGAATTTTAGATACCAGAATATATTTCTAATTTTTAAAATATAATTTAGTAATAACTGAAATGCAAGACATTTCTATTCAAGTTAAGTAGTTAACTGTGTCTTGCACCACATCACTATGTAACATTTTAAAGTTATTCCTAGTTGATTGCACATAAGAGAGAGAAAAAGGAGGTGGAACACTTCAAATAAGCAGTCCCAACAGCTGGGATTTACAGGTACTGGTTATTCCTTTTACAGTGTTTTGATATATTATATGTGAGTGAGTGTGATTTCTTTTTCATAAGTATTAGATTGATCAGTATCAAGGACATTAATTTTGAAAACGTCTGATAATCTTGATGTACTGATTAGATCAAAGTCTTGAATAAAGGTAGTTAATAAAGCAGTAATATTTTTGATGTTTACTATGAAGTATTTCAACGCTTTCTGAATTATTCTAGTGTCTTTTTAGATATGCATTCTATCTCCACTGATTCTTTCTTGATCTTGCAGGATTCCCAAGTAAAATCAGATGTGCTAACTTTTATTTTTGTTCTGGAGTAGAGTCAATATAGATTGTGTAACCTATAATTGGAAGTCGATAATATCTGAATAGAAATAGTTCAGATTTCTCTCATTTTTTGTGAAAGGGACAGTTGAATGCTTGAGCAGTTATTTCAGGGTTTTTCTTTGCCTGAATCTCTTAGTCTCTGCTAGCTGTAGTAAATTACACAGTTCTAGGTCAATGACTTAGGCTATGAATTATATTCCCTGTTCCGTGAAATTGTTAAAATGGTGCCTGGTTCAGTTTTGGCTTGAGACATGCAAAATTCATTCACAAAATTCCCACACACAGCTTCGGAGTTAGCACTGGCCGGGTGCTAGGCCCCATAGGCTGTGTGGGTGCAATTTCCTTGTACTGGAGGATTAGGGGATGTTCTGGGCTAGAGATTTGAACAGACCATCTAGGTAAACTCAGGAGCAGAGAACAAAACCTTTTGCTAGTTTACAAGCAGATATTTAGCTGCAAGGCCCACACCCTTCTGGAGAGGATCATAATCCAGATCCCCACCTCAGTACTGCCATAGGCTTCCCTGAGGAAATGTGCTCTCCTGCACACTGTATGTTGATTCCTCCTGTTAGGAAAGGTGATCAAAATTTCTGCATCTTAGGAGTGAAATGGAAAAGTTGTATAAATAACAGCAAAATTGCAGAAGCACAAAGATACGATTCAAGACCGGTACAATTACTGAATTACCATTACCAATCTCCAGACATCCTTCTGTTAGGCTTTTAAAGACATTTAATTTCTTAATAACATTATAGTCATTATTTTGGTAAATGAATTACATTGGCATGTACAGCTACTCTTAGCTAAACAATTACATGTGGTCATTTCAGATTCCCTCATAACTAGCTCTGTTGGCACCTTTGCTGTTTTTCTCAATGAGGTTGTAGCCTGAATGACTATGAAGACTAAACTGCCTGCTTTATCCCCTTCAGGACAAATTTAGGTAGGCGGAATACAATTATGCTAATCCAAATTTGGCCCAGACAGCAGAACTAACATTAGTTTTCCTGGTGGGATTTTTGCCTCTGTAACAGTGCAGTAATCTTTCATTAGATATTCTGGCAATATCTACATCTTCAGCATGGAGCATGGATGTGTACTGAAGCATAGTACAAGTGTTTCAAAAGGAAAAATAAGTAAATTAGAAACACCCTTAATAGTCTCAGTGCAAGAGATTCCCAGGAGAGCTTCATTAAAATTGCCCCATCTAAAAATATGTGTTAAAAAATGCAACTACTTAAAATGCTCAGATACATTATTAAACACTATCACACAAATGAATAATTTACAATTAATAACCAAATGGTATAATTAAAGAGCTTTAATAGTTCAATTTGCTTTATCCTTTTCTTCCTTCCTCAATCCTTTAAGAAGGATTGACTAATGATTTTTCCCTCCTGTAAAAATTTTCTGTCTGCTAGTAAGGGATTACAAGCCTGAATTTTTCCATATCTGATTTCCTTCAAGTTTTCCCTTACTTCCAAGATAGGTTGTTCAGCACCATGAACCATTATGTTCTTCATTTTCAGGTTCAAATAAAAGTTAGCTTCAGCATTTTGGATGTGGTACCCTTACATTTTTGAAGTAATTTTGTTTTTAATGGGTTTCAATTACACTATGATGTCCACTCTTAAAATTAAGCTACTTAGAAAATAATTATGTATTTATTGGATTGGTCCTTTTATACTTAGATTTTTTTCATTGTGTTCCACAGTTTGCTATCATGAGGCGTCAATATATAAACTGCAATGTCAAATAACTTGTCTCCTCCATTTCCTCCCAGGTCTTGCTCTCTTGATCTTCCCTGTTGCAGCTTATAAACCCCTGGGCATTATTTTTGAGTGAACTATCTATTTCCCATGGAACAGGTGATATTTTGGTGATAGTTCATTCTTGGTGCTGCTCCAAAGGGTGATACGGAAGTTCTCACACTCAGAGTGATGCCATTCACCTTTATATCTTATCACACTAGGTCTTCTGAAGTGCTTCCACTCGCATACCCTTGTGGCACTTCCTAATGCATCTAACTTGTATCATTTTTACTGTAGTATACAAATGTCATTCTGGTAGTTTGACAGCTCATACAATATTTCAAGCCTTGGTCCTGAAAAATCATAGAAAATCTAGCCATTATTTCTTTTGATCTCAAGACCGTCATGTATTATATATAAAAATATTGAAAAATTATGGAAAAAAATACAATTACACTGGCTGGGGTTAAGGGTAACTTCAAAAAATGGATGTTCTTCCCCCTTTCTGTACTTTAGTCTAGTTCTTCGTGGCTCTGTTTTAATATGGTGGTTGTCTTATCTATGACTGAATAGTCATTCTTCTACCTACTGACATTTAGTAGGAAAGCTTGGCAAAGGTAAGCTGCGTGGTGTCTATTAGTTTTTTCCTTGTAGGAATGCCCGTTCTGGAGAGAAATGAAAGGAAGGGCCCTGAACACCCCATGTGAATTTAGGTCTTTGCACTGACTGAACTTCAACAGTTAGCTGAAGTCACCCATAAAATCTGACTTTGGCACAACCTTAAGTGTCATTTGCAGCTTAAAGGCACAGTTTTAAGTATGAATTGAACAAAAGGAAGCTAACAGGAGCAGGATTTTTGACACAGCATAAATAATATTCCATTCTAGATTCACAGATACTAATGCTTGTAGATAGTACTGGTTTTCAGTGCCTTCATACAACAAAAAAGAAATACCACTACAAGGTTGCAATACTGTTTGTCTCCTATCAGTTTTACATCCATAAATATGCATTCTCTAATTAATTTTCAAATTAGTTCCATCAGAACTGCCATCAAAAAAACATTTTGGGATTTCCAGAAGATGTCTGTACATCTGAGTAGAGGTTATCTTTAAGCTGTTACACCTGTGGTGAAAGAAAGCAGAAGTAAACTACTGTTAGCAGCAGAAACCAGAACAATCTCTGAGGACTGTGGCATTTTCTTTGGCAGCCATTGTTATAGTACTAACAGTTAAATCACTGGATATGATAAAAAATAGCTTCTTGGCCTTATAATGGCAAGCCAAAAGTATTGCCTGCTGGATACTCTCTGTTCATATATATATATATATATATATATATATATTTTAAATGACTGTTCAGTTCACAGAAATAAATTTTTGACTGGTTGTTCTGTCTTTATCTTGTGGGGAAAATTTGTTATTATGATGATAACCAGAAAATTAAACCCATATTTTAATATAATTGTATCACATAATTTTTAAACTCTATGAAAAATACTTTTTAGACAGTCTAATACAGATATCAGTAAATTAGTTACATCTGACACAGTAATTACCCTTGCTAATCAGTAACTGCTAATTAACCTATTCAAACTGACATGAACAATTTAAACATCACTAGGATGTTAGAGCAAGTTTGAGTCTAACTCAAAACCTCTTGTGTTGTAGAGGTTTTGCTGTGCTTGCAAAATGTGTGACTTGCCCAGCAATAACTATGTTGGGATTGAAGTGTACAATGAAATAATAATAATTATTATAATAAACCATTTAAATTTACAAATACTGTTTGTCTTGTTTTTCAGATTCACAGAAATTGGAAAACTTCCACAGTAACCTTGATTAGGAAGCTTGCCAGGAGATGCCAGAAAGAGACCCAAACCAACGTCTAACCTTGGACCTGAAATGATGGGGAAAGTGTCTTACTTGTTTCATCTGCACAGGGCCAAGACATGGGTTTGGCCACTGTCCGATGTAAATACCCTGCAGATATTAGTGTGCTCCTTGGCATGGCTTTGGCCAAATTAGTTGGCACTCCCCAGATGAGCTCAGGGAACAGCATGTGCTAGAGACCATTCCCACTAGACAGTTTGGAGAAGGTCATTCTATACTGGGGAGAAGAGATTATTTTGACACCATGGAAGCAAACCAAGCCATTCCACGTCAATCGTCCCCTGGGCCAGCGATGAGATACAGGCTTTTATAGACCAGGCTATACACGTTTCAGAGATGTAGGTGAAAAGATTGCTTTTCTAAGGCAGTTAACTGCAGACTCAGCTAGAACCTTTCTGGAATAAATATCAACAAGGTCTTTAATTTACAGAAGGTGCTTTTGAGTAGGAGAATCCAGCAGTCAGGTCCTTCTTACCCTCTGGCTTCCCTGTCATACAGCATGTATCAATCTCTGTCTTGGCCCCTTTCTGGCACAACATACCCACTGAATCACACTTGATCCTTGAGGAAGTCTTGACTGCAGCTCCTGGCAATAAAAGAACTCCTAAGCGAAGGAATGGCTGCATGGTTTTCTTTTCATAAAGCCCTGATATTACTTTGAAGTATGTTTGGTTCATACACAGCCTTGGACAACTTCCTCACCACATTTCCTCTTTTATGCATTCATCAACAGTTTATGTTTATTCTTTTATTATTTGTTGGTGGTTTAGTTTGGTGGGTTTTTTTCCTGATTTATATCAGCCTGTTCAAAAGGTATCACCCCCTAAACTGGGGAAATTGCTATGAAATTTTAAGTGCCTACCTCAAGATTTTTTCAATTACAAGTTTGAAAACCTTTTTGTTATATAAGCAAAACTATTGTACATGTGCCCTTCTGTGACAGTTGATGAAGGCACTTCACCATCTGCAGCATAGTTGAGAGTGGCCAGAAAAAAACGGTGACCGGTGTTTTCAAAATAGCAGTCGTAAAGAACTGATATCCACAAAAGGATTTAGGATACTAAAGTGAGATTTAGGCAGATATAGATGCCAAAGGTAAAGTGTAAAGACTTCAGAAGCACTGCAACATCCCACAAATGTCCACAGTTTCACAAAGAAAGTTTTGTTAGCACAACAGTTCTGTTTGTACAAGGAGCCACAACCGACACCACCTAGACCAAACATCTTGGAACTTACAGGTAAATTCAGTGAAGATCTGGAAGTTAAATGTTTCTTTGTCTTTGTTGACTTAAAGATCCAATATTTACATGCAAGTAGGCAACACTTAAAACATGAGCAGCACTGCATTCTGTAGAAAACTAAGTCAGGCCATACCTTCTATCTTTTCATAAAAACTGGTGAGAAAAATACTCACCAAAGATGTGGAAAACCTCAGTTCAGTGTTCCCTCATTAGCTCTCCATTTTCCAGCAGAAAATGCTTCAAGGTTGAAGTTTCCAATAGAAGCTGTGCTTGAGTAGAGGAGTTTGAGGATCACTGAGGCAGAGAGAAGCAACTCTATCCTCTAAGCAAGCAGTTAACTCACCTGAAAGAGGGAGACCTGAATTTCAGTTTTTGCTCTCAAGATTGCTAATTTATTTTATACTTTGACTACTAATTGCTCTAGGAATTAGGGAACTAATTGTTCCTTGCTTTTCAGGGCAAGGGGGAAGGGAAAAAAAGAGAGTGAGTGTGTGATATTAATCTCCGGTTGAGGATTAAGCATCTGAGCTGTAAGGGCAGCGGGGGTGCATAATTATAGTCACTACTTTCTTTCCCCTACTGATTGCATAGTCACGCTGGATGTTTTGAGCTTTAATTTTTGTTTTATGCCTAATAGAGGTAGCTTAGGTACACATTTCAGAAAAGAGGACCTTAAAAGGCAGATGTTAAGTTGCTAAATTTGTGCATACCTAAATCTTTCTCAGTTTAGCTCTGAAAGAACTTTCATCTTCAGATATCCTAAGATGCTTGGGAGAGAACAAAAAAGTCATTATCACTTCTGTTGCTGACTAGAGGTTGGAGATCAACCATCCTAAAATCTATATTAGTCCTTAGAGATGTCTCTACCTGGACAGAAAATTTGAAAGATAAACTTAGTCTATATGCTTAATCTTTAGTGAATTAAAAATAAAGGAGCTACATAGATTGGATCTGAACGTGATTGTACTGACACACAAATCAGAAATTTACTGGTTTATGTTCCCACTGTGACTAAATCTGTCAACAACATCCATGAGTTGTCCTGGTGTAAAATGTGAATACCTCTGTTCAAACATAGAATATTTTGTACTGAAGAAAATTCCTTCAGAATGTGCAATGTGACTTTCCTGCCTAAAATATATCTTTAATCTCACAGAAGCTGGTGTGTCTTCCTTTTAAAGTCCTAGATTTCAAGTTATCTAGGTACATAAACATCCATGTTTCTTTAAAAGAAAGTAATAGCTCTCATTAATTCAGTGAAAAACTTAAATTTGACATAATGTAATCCTATAAATATGTAATCCAAAATGCCCCTTTTTATTTTTTTTTTAATTTAACTGTCCCATTATTTTGTGGAACTGACCCTTTACTTTTGAACATTAAGGATTAAGAATACGTATACCATTTTAACTGTACTTTTCTAATGCTTCTGTTCTGTTGATTGCCCCTGAACTGTTGCAAAGTCCTAAATTTGTCAGTAGGTTATAAACCAGAATGCAGAACAAAATCAGTCAGAAAAGACAATAGAGTGGAGGAGGTAAAAAAAAGAATAATAAAGGAAAATGACAATTTACCCTCTTTCTTTTTTTATTACTTATCTTTTCTAATTGTTAAAACACTTGATTTTACTATAAAGACAGATGGGAAGACAAAGTACCACAAGGTTAGTAAAAAGTATAAACCTGAAGAGCTCTGGCACTGAAGTGAAGCTAGTTCTGTAGTGCCTTGTATATCATCTGTGTATGTTGTGTGTGTGCAGTGTATATTATCTTCAAATATGTGTGTCATACTCAGGCAGCACTTCACTGGAATTGAAAACCACCCAAACAAATACTCTGCATTGAATCAATATGTAATTTTCTTGGTTAGTGATGTATTTAGGTAGAATTGCTATTAAATGTGAGAGGACTTCTGTTGGGTTCAAAAAGTACTGTCACAATTTTTCAGGCTTTGATCTCCAGCAATCAGAGAAGCCAGCAGTGTCAAGCCCAGTCTCGAACTGGTTGTTCCACCATCAGTGAATAAACCAGTTACTGAAGGAAGCAGTGCTCATTCTGTAATAGATTAAATTACCTAATAGTTTATGCATTTTCAAATGTTAAACTGGAATTATCTATATATAGTGGAAATAGTCTTACATTGTAATAAACAAGTACATAATTCTGAATAGACACTATATTTTCAAAGATAATAAAACACAACGATGTAATGATCATTTGAAACAAAAATAATACAAAAAAAGTCTTAAAATAATGTGTTCATGCTTCTATCTTTTTTTTTTTTTTTCCCCCACAGCATTTTTGTATTTGTTTGCACTGATATACTCAAAGAATAAGAAAGGCTTGTCAAGAACTTATTTGTGTTCTCTGCTGCCTACACTTCAGGAGGGGTATCTTATATTTAAAAAGAGAAAAAAGTGCTTGTGTAATCATCAAAATTGGGCAATGCACATTCTTCAAAGAGGAAAAATATTTACCCCTTTGCATATCCTGTGGAGGTTTCACAAATATAACTACATATAAACATTTGGTACAGTCAAAGTCAAATGACAGTATATGTATTCTACACTACATAAGAAAACACACCACTATGTATAACATATATGAACAGTGGAAAGAAAAACTTGTTTTTTCCAGGGATCTGCTGTCTATTTTCCCTTTGCAAAGAAACCCCATTCCTCAACATATCTTGTACTATTTTCCTGTTCCTGCTGTTCTTCCATATTCTTTCTTTAAAAAGTTATTATAAAAATAATTTACAAGTATCTCCATCTCCCTCCACAGTTTCCTACCTTCCCTTTGTCCCCTTCAATTCTCTTTCTCCCCTGTTTACCTGAAGCAAAAGGCAGGAAGTCTTGGAGCTGGCTAGGAGAAATTGATATGGTGATAGACTGGTTGGCAGGCCATGGTGATAGACTGGTTGGCAGGCCAAAAAAACAGATAACTGTAGCACCCATCTTATTTTCTTGTTGAAGGTGTTAATTTGCATCTTCTCTTCCAGCCGTCAACCACACCTCATGAAACTTAGTATTTCATAGAAATTTAGTATCTTTGAGACCTTAACCCACCTGTCAAATCTCATTGAAAATGCCTAGTGAGAACGAAAGTTATTAAAGTAAACTGACAGATATGGAGAGAAACAGATGGACAAAAAGGCAGAGCTATTATGTAAATCTTATTCACTTAGGAAATTAAATTAAAAGTCCAGTTTGGGATGAGCTAGTTATTTTGAGCTGGTATGTAGTGCTATTTACATTCCATAAAATGTTTATTGCACTTTTGAACACTCTAACTGCAGCTTATTATCTATCATTAAATCTAGCACAGAGTATCTGCCTAATAAATAGTATGTTTAAACATATTATAGTGTGAAGCAATTATTATTTGGCTCTAACAAAATTAAAGTAGTAATTATCTTTCCTCAGGTATTTTAGCAGAGGTATTTTGCACTTCCCATCTTAGGGGACCTGGCTTGGTTGTCTCAGCTAACCTACGTGAAAAATTACTTGACTCCATCAGTCTGTTTCATGGCTTATATTTAGGGAAAGTGGAACTAAAACTCACAGTGACATCTAAATTGAGCCCTGCAATTACAGTACACACACTTATAAAAATAATTTATTAAGGGGAGAGTGTACTTTCTGGCTAATACAAAGATATGATTGACAAATAATAAATCTTAAGGCTGTTTTTGTTTCCTAATGGCTTTGGCTTGCAGGCATAGACTTCATGTAGTCATTTAGCTTCATTTTTTCTATCTCTTCGAAGTATCAAATAATCTATCAATTAGGAACAGAAGCAGGAACTGTGGATGCTCTGACAAAATTCTGTATTAATAATTTTGGGAAGGAGTGAAAAGGAATCAGTTCGTGTTTCTGAAACAAATCTTTGCCTACGTTTTCAGATTTTTGTGTTGTATGTGTTATATAGTAGAAACTAAATAAAATGTAAAAGAGGAGACCTAAATTCTCCCAGTAACTCCTTTGGAAGTTTATTTTGGGAAACTTCATCTTGATTGTACTTCACTTGTCTTACTTTGCAAGTTTAAGCAATTGTTTTCTTGTAATTATTCCCAAATAGTTTATGTCTCCTTCCCCCTGGTCTTATTTAAACTAACCTCAACTGCATTGCAGTCACCTGTATTAAAGGAATATATAACGAGATTGCAAATCAGAATACTAAGTGGGAACACTATCATATATGGTACCAACACTACTACTGTATTTCATCTAATTTATTGGAAAATATTTTTTTGCCACTTCTAAACAACAACTAACTCTCATTTTTGCCTTTATAATATCAAAACAAAACTTGCATATTAGACTAGACCACAACTAAAATAGTTTAGTTCAGAGAGGTCAGTGGAAGCTAATTATAATATAGAAACTCCTCCAAGACTGTTGGCTTTGCCTGGGCTCGAGCTCATTGGCTTGGATTGAGTGGGAGCTTTCTGCCAATTTTTCTAGCTTGCCACTACTGATTTAACAAAAATCATTACTGTCTATAATTCACACAGTATTAAGGTATAACATTTTTTGATTTTGCACGTCTACCTTGTTGGGGGAAAGAAAAACAAGACTAATTGTTTATTTGACTCTAATTGGTATTCCTGCATGTATGTTTTTACATTAAAAATTTATGAATAAAAGTACATAAATGAAGAAAATATATAAATACAAATAGTTTTAAAATCATAGTATATGAAATAAGACTTAGAAAAAGTGGCACCAGGTTGTATACATGCAATTAAAAAGTTTAGGAACTATAAAGGTCTGCTTTTCAGGCTTTTACTACAATAACTTTCATGGAATGTTTTTCCCTTCTCTTCTTTAACTGAAAGAGAGATCTCACTGGTATTAGCAAAGGCCAATAAAAGCTAATTTTATTGTGAGTGAAGAGACACTGCTGCCTCACATCATTAGAAACAATTTCTAGGCTCCCAGAAGACACAGCTTAATTGATAAAACATTAGTGTGATAGAGAGCATTTGTCAAAAGTTAGACTTGTGAACTTACTAGAACTTAATGAAAATGAGCTGAAGTTTTTTTAAAAAACTACAGCTTTGTTAAAAAGTTCTATTTTTCCTTGCTACTCTTTATCTATTATTTGTAGCATTTTTGTATTTTATAATTGAAAGTACCAATTTTTTTTTTTTTTTTTTTGAGATAAGATTGTTTTGAATCCAGTGGTGCATGTAATTTAGTTTTTTGTTATGAATAATCTCCTGGTAGTTCTCTCTGGTCTTCTAATGAAGTGTTATTATGGATCTGATTTGGTTTTAACTTACTTCTGCAATTATTTTCTCAAAAGCTATTACTCATCTACATATCATAACAGTCTTCAGGTTTCTAGTATGTTCTTCTCACATATTTTGATTCACCGTTAGTGAAGTAAGGCCCCATGGCTGCACTCGCTATGCTGACTGAAGACCAAACCATAACTCTACAAAAAGATGTCAGTGAGGAGATATACAATAATAGAATTATAAAATCATAGAAATATCAGAAGGAGGGAATATCAGAAGGAGGAAATATCTAAAGTTCATGGAGGACAGTTTTATCTAAACCTGATAAACCATCCTGACATGCTTATTTAGTCTTTCCTTCATAATTAAGGATGGAAGGATATTCCACCCGGCCCCATTGTATATCATTTTAGGATTTAGTTGTCCTTGTAGTAAGTAGGATTCTTCTAATAATCAATATAAACATTTGTTGAAAAATAAATTGTTGACTTCAAATCTTTATAAAAATAATTTTAAAACTGAAGCACTATATTTCACCATAGTCCTTTCCTTTCAAGACTGAACAAAACCAATTCCTTACCTCCCACTATAGACTATGTTTTCTCAACTTCTTATCGTTCTGCTATTCTCTCACCAATTACTCTACACTATTTTAGAAATGTCAGAACTCATGGTATACTTCAGCTGAAGACTCACTAAACAAAACAGAGAAGAATAATTCCTCTATCTAATAGATAACATTCATATCCCAGGATGAGTTTCTATTTTTTGAAAACTGACTTTATTGACATGTTGTGATATAACAGAAAGTTTGTGCGGTTTTGGTTTGGGTTTTTTTTTGGGTGGGGGGGGTGGGGGGGGTGGGGAACAACATGACGAAACAACTTGCCTAGCCAGTTGTTCCCTGCTTTGTATTTTCACTCTTTTTTCCCCTCATATGTCTGTCTGTTCTACTCTTTATTTATTACTGGACCTATCTGGATTCAAAACATCATTTCAGAGTGAAAGAAAGTGACAGATTTTAGAGAAGAGGTTTTCAACTAGTGAGTGATTTCATTAATTCCATTATATTTTTAGTTTACTTATGATAACGCCCACTGAAATTGTGTCAAAATGCCTTTTAGAGTCAAGATACATTAATTACCTTTACTGTTCCCTTTTCCACTAGGCCAGGTGTTCTGTCAGGGCAAGAAATTAAGCTGGTTTGACATGATGCTCCTAATACTTCCGTGCTGGCTGTTTTCCCTAATCAGCTCACTATCATCTAGCTTCTTGCAGTCTGTTTAAAGATTTCCATTATGGTTTTTCTAAGAATCAGTCACAATGCTTTGTTCCTCATTCCCTACTTTGTCCTTCATCCTGTTTTGAGAGATACATCCTGGACTGTGTTCTGCAGGGCTCGGTGTTGGGCCCCGTTTTGTTTAATATCTTTATCAATGATTTGGATGAGGGGATTGAGTGCACCCTCAGCAAGTCCGCAGAAAACACCAAGTTAGGAGGCAGGGTTGATCTGCTCGAGGGTAGGGAGGCTCTACAGAGGGATCTGGACAGGCTGGATCGATGGGCCAAGGACAGTTGTAGGAGGTTCTACAAGGCTGAGTGCCGGGTCCTGCACTTGGGTCGCAACAACCCCATGCCATGCTACAGGCTTGGGGAAGAGTGGCTGGAAAGCTGCCTGGCAGAGAAAGACCTGGGGGTGCTGGTTGACAGACGGCTGAATATGAGCCAGCAGTGTGCCCAGTGTGCCCAGCGTGCCAATGGCATCCCGGCCTGTATCAGAAATAGTGTGGCCAGCAGGAGCAGGGAGGTGATTGTTCCCCTGTATTCGGCACTGGTGAGTCCGCACCTCAAGTCCTGTGTTCAGTTTTGGGCCCCTCGCTACAGGAAAGACATGGAGGTGCTGGAGCGTGTCCAGAGAAGGGCAACCAATTCAGTGAGGGGCCTGGAGCACAAGTCTTATGAGGAGCAGCTGAGGGAGCTGGGGCTGTTCAGCCTGGAGAAGAGGAGGCTGAGGGGAGACCTGATCGCTCTCTACAACTACCTGAAAGGGGGTTGTAGTGAGGTGGGTGCTGGTCTCTTCTGTCAGGTGGCTGGTAATAGGATGAGAAGAAATGGCCTCTAGTTGTGCCAGGGGAGGTTTAGGCTGGATATTAGGAAAAATTTCTTTACTGAGAGGGTTATCAAGCATTGGAACAGGCTGCCCAGGAAAGTGGTTGAATCACCATCCCTGGAGGTATTCAAAAAGTGCATAGACGGGATACTCCATAACATGGTTTAGTGGGCATGGATGATGGTTGGACTCAATGATCTTGAAGGTCTTTTCCAACCTAATTGATTCTATCATTCTGTGTTACATAAGATGTCACCCTATTTGCTACCAAGTTTTTGAAGATAATTCTTAATGGTTTAGTGATTTATGTCTTTATCTTATTAAGTAGTCTGGGGAACATCATATGTTTATAGTATTTAACTTTTTTAATGAGTCCCCTTCTGTTTACCATGTACGCCTGTGTCTTTGTTAAGATGGCGTCCTAGTTTTGGCTGGGATAGAGTTAATTTTCTTCTTAGTAGCTGGTACAGTGTGGTTGGATTTAGTGTGAGAATAAATGAGGTGATAACCCACTGACATTTTAGTTATTGCTAAGCAGCACTTAGGATAAGTTAAGAATTTTTCCGTTTCCCATGCTCTACCAGCAAGCAGGTGTACAAGAAGTTGGGTGGGATCATGGCCAGGACAGCTGACCTGAGCTAGCCAAAGGGGTATTCCATACCATAGAACGTGCTGAGTATATAAACTGGAGAGAGTTGGCTGGGAGGTGCAGATCACTGCTCGGGCATCGGTCAGCAGGTGGTGAGCAATTGCATTGTGCATCACTTGTCTTTTCTGGGATTTTACTCCCCCCCCCCCCCCCCCCCTTAATTATATTCCTTTTCTTTAAAATTATTATTATTATTATTTTAATATTATATTTTATTTTACTTTAGCTATTAAATCGTTCTTATCTCAACCCACAAGTTACTTTTAAAATTGTGATTCTCCTCCCCATCCCACTGAGAGCGGGGGAGTGAGCGAGTGGCGCCTAATTGCTGGCTGGGGTTAAATCAGAACAGATGGAGGAAGTGTGTTGTTATCTGGTAGAATATCCTTTGACAATGTTATGGACCTGTCATTTTCCCAAAGGGAGTGAGTTTTTAAAGAAGATACCACTACATTTTAATTGTAGAAATGTAGAAAAGCTGAATAAACTTTGAAATTGAGGGGGTTTGTACAACTTTGGAATAGAGTTTTTTTGTCTCATGGTACTATCTATCTCAGTTTGAAACTACTTCACATATTTGATTTGAATAAAAATAGTTTTCCAATGTGTTTCTCTAGTCTTACTGCATGATATAGTCTGTTTGCATCACCCCACTCACAGCTTTTCTCCATTGGTCTACTCATTGTTTTTCTGCACTGGAGTGATGACCCTGCATTCATGAATCACCCGGGTGAGTATTGATCTGTTAGAAGTAGGAACTCTCCCATCTTATTGGGAAGAGATCTGGAGTGACTGCCTTAACAAAAGGAGTCAGAGACAAAGTCTAAGTCTGGGATTATGACCATCAGTCTTAGAAATCAGAAAAATAATCAGTCAGACTTGGTTGTCTTTGAAACCCAAATCTGGGTACATATCCACCTATGTCAGTACATGGCTCAGGGATCTGGGACCAGACTGAACCAACCACTTAAAATAAAATAGGTCTGAAAGACACTGAAATCTCTTCCCTGACTGATTGTCGTGGTTTCAGCCCGGCCGGTAACAAAGGACCACGCAGCTGCTCGCTCACTCCTCCGCCCCCCTCCGGTGGGATGGGGAGGAGACGGAGGAGAGAAAAGGAAAAGAAACTGGAACCTCGAGGGTTGAGATAAAGGCAGTTTACTGGGACAAACACAAAAGAGATTACAACAACAACAACGGCACTAATGAAAAAAAGTATACAAAAAGAGTGATGCACAGTGCAACTGCTCACCACCCGGGACCCGACGCTCCGCCACTTCCCCCACCGAAAAAAACAGAGACCACCCCCCGGCCCGCTCCCCATTTATATACTGGGCAGGATGTCACATGGTATGGAATAGCTCCTTGGCTAGTTCAGGTCAGCTGCCCCGGCTATGCCCCCACCTCCCAGGTTCCTGTAAAAATTAACTCTATCCCAGCTGAACCCAGGACATTATCCACCCCTTATTCTATACCATCTACATCATGCCCAGATCTTACTTTTTAAATTTTTTTCCAATCAACCACTACAACTTTCCTTGTCTTATATATAAGTATATGGACTCCACCCCCTGACCTCGCACACACACACACGGTGTTCCTTTAGCCTATGGGCTATCCCTCTAATGTGTCCATCAATTTTGGGGCTCTATCTGTTGTAACAGTTCTTCAGGATAAGAGAGAGATGGTGTGAGATGTTGGGTTGTTGTACGCTGCCTCTGGAACTTGTGGCTAGTACATTTGGTGCAACTCATGCCCCTGGTCTGCAGGTCGAAGATGTTGATCTTGAGGAAATTGGTGGGTGCCAGTTCAAATTCTATCGCTGTTGTACTTGGCTCAGTTTCAAAAGTCCATCCTGTAGTCATTTGGATAATTCTCACAATAATACCCTTGATATGGCATATAGACACTATAGATACAATGACATGCATTGGCAGGTTATTTAGCAGTTAAATATCATACAGCCCAATTCACTGGCTATTCTCTCCCAAAATCAAATCTCCCTGAGGTACACATCGAACCTCCCCATCCTTCTGCATCACCCACAACCGAAGGGTCTTGGGAGAGACCCGGCAGGGTAGACAGCTGTTCAATCTCCTCCGTCTCCAATGCAGCTATACCAAAGGCCCAACGGTACCCTTTTGGGTCCTTGAAATACCCCCTCCTGAGATAATCTATACCAAGGATGCACGGGGCCTCTGGGCCAGTCGCAATGGGGTGTTTATGCCACTCATTCCCGGTTAGACTCATTTCAGCTTCCAATACGGTTAGCTCTTGGGATCCCCCTGTCACACCAGAGATACAGATGGGTTCTGCCCCTTTATAACTAGATGGCATTAGGGTACATTGTGCACCAGTGTCCACTAGAGCCTTATATTCCTGTGGGTCTGATGTGCCAGGCCATCGAATCCACACTGTCCAGTAGACTCGGTTGTCCCTCTCCTCCACCTGGCTGGAGGCAGGGCCCCTCTAATCCTGGTTAGAACATCCGTTACTCACTTTCTGCACACGTAAATCGGAAGTCCCTTCAAGGGGATCAGAAATGAGATCAGCCCATCTACTGCGTCTGGGGGACTGCTCACGGGAAACTGGAGCAGCAGTTTTCCAAGAATTCTCTTTTCTGGTTGCTTTTTCTCGCAACTCCTGTACCCGTGCATCCAAGACTGAAGTGGGTTTTCCATCCCACTTCCTCATGTCCTCTCCATGGTCACGCAGGTAAAACCACAGGTTAGCCCGTCGAGTGTACTTTCTCTCTCCTCTCTCTTGGGCAGAGGAACGCTTACTCCCAATAACTGCGATGCGGGCCTGTACAGGTGAGGAGGAGGACAGATCCACTTTGAATTGCTGGAACTCTCGGGACAACTCCTCCACAGCTGAGACACAGGCCCGTAGGGAGGAAGAGAGACTCCCTTCGTATTGCCGGAGTTGGACAGCCAATTCATCCACCGTTTGTCCATAGCCTTCTCTCCAGGACATTACTGCCAATGAGTTGGCATAGGTTGGTGGTGCACTTCGTAGAAACTTCCGCCACATGGGTTGTGTGCATTGGACTTCATCTGGATCTGTGGGTGACTGCGCATTTTCTGGATCATTGTAAATCACCTCCAGCACGGCTAATTCTCTCAGGTACTGAATACCTCTCTCCATGGTGGTCCACTTGCCTTGGTGACATGTAACTTCATCCCTGAAGGGGTATCTTTCCTTTACACCTGACAAAAGTCGCCTCCAGAGGCTGAGGACTTGTGTTTTTCTCCCAATCGCCTTGTCGATGCCCCCTTCCCTAGACAGAGATCCCAGCTGCTTGGCTTCCTTACCCTCTAATTCCACACTACTAGCCCCGCTATCCCAGCATCGGAGCAGCCAGGTAACAATGTGCTCACCTGGGTGGCGGCTAAAATCTTTTCGCATGTCACGCAACTCACTCATGGATAGAGATCGGGTAATTATTTCAGGTTCTGCCTCTACCTCCTGTTCTCGCGATGACCCTGGTTCATCTTCATCTCTCGCTAAGCGAACTGATTTCTTTGTGTGTTTCTTTTTCTGTACAGGGGCGACTGATACTGGCACAGGCTGGTTCTCTGGTTCAGCTGCAGTGTCTGTCACCGGGGTAGGGGTAGTCATGGTACCTGTTGTCGTGGTAGGGGCAGCCACGGTGCTTGTTGTCAGAGTAGGGGCAGCCACGGTGTCTGTTGTCAGGGTTTGGGTAGCCACGGTACATGTTGTCCTGTTTTCCATCTTTTCCCCCTTTTCCCCCCGAGGGTGCTGCATAATATCAAGCAGTGTTTGGTAGATATTGGCCAGAGCCCAGCACAGTGCAGCGAGTTGTATGTCTTTGGAATAGCCACAGCATTTTTCTTTCAAATATTCTGTCACTTCATAAGGGTTCTGTAGTTGTTCGGGAGTGAACTTCCAAGTCACTGGCGGTGAGAAGTTCTCTAGATACTTGCCCATATGCTCCCACATGCCGTGCCACCCATGAGTATCCAGCTTTGGGGGAGATCTCTGAGTGGTACTCTTAAAGAGCGTTTTTGTAGCCCTAAACAAGACCTGAAACATATTCAGGAGGCATAGCACTAACAGCACACTGGCTTGCGCATCCCAAGGATATTCAAAATTCTCAAAAGCTGTTGTAATTAGTCGGAAGGAGAAGAGGGAGGTGAACGGACGGGGGGAGGTATCCCCCCCTAATTTCCCCATGGATTGGGTGTAATTACCAATAAAATCCGACAGAAGGCGCCCAAAGTATGGAAATGATATCACTGCCTCATACAGATACCAGCTTAACCTCATGACCAGTGATGTAATCATTTCATAAGTCGACATTGCCCAGTACAGCAAAATGATAATCCCAATCACTCTCCCAGAGATGAGATACGCAACTACAGGCAATACATAGAGCATATAAGAGCTTACAAAACGCCACCATGTAAACAAATGAAACAACATTGTGACTAACATCTATATATCTAAGAAATGCGTTTGGCAAATTTGTTTCAACACGCTCTGGCCAGATCTGTCGTTATCTCAACCCTTCTGCCCCACGTTGGGCGCCAAAAAGGACTGTCGTGGTTTCAGCCCGGCCGGTAACAAAGGACCACGCAGCCGCTCGCTCACTCCTCCGCCCCCCTCCGGTGGGATGGGGAGGAGACGGAGGAGAGAAAAGGAAAAGAAACTGGAACCTCGAGGGTTGAGATAAAGGCAGTTTACTGGGACAAACACAAAAGAGATTACAACAACAACAACGGCACTAATGAAAAAAAGTATACAAAAAGAGTGATGCACAGTGCAACTGCTCACCACCCGGGACCCGACGCTCCGCCACTTCCCCCACCGAAAAAAACAGAGACCACCCCCCGGCCCGCTCCCCATTTATATACTGGGCAGGATGTCACATGGTATGGAATAGCTCCTTGGCTAGTTCAGGTCAGCTGCCCCGGCTATGCCCCCACCTCCCAGGTTCCTGTAAAAATTAACTCTATCCCAGCTGAACCCAGGACACTGATAAAGAAATTGAACTTCAAAACACCTTAGAAACGATGAGAAACTTCTTTAAAAGTTGAAAATATTCATCTGTAGGTGTGAATCTCCTAACACACTGAATTTGAAATTGGTTTTAACAATAAACCAAATACATGAGAAGACAATCTGTTGCCCACATTTTTCTAAATACTCAGTATTTAGTTTCCTTGAGACGATTTTCATAAAAAACTAAATATACCATTGCAAAGGAAGTGAATGAAATCTATAGACAAATAAGAAAACTATAACAAAGTGCACTAGAAAATAAGTTGTTAGCTTTGGGGTTTTTTTAAGTAAAGCAAAATATTTTTAGCTAAAAAAAGTAGCTAAAGATAGTCTTACCGGGTTTACATGGCAAGGTTTTTGTAGTGAGGGAGCTGCAGTGGTGGCCTTTGTGGGAAGAGAGCAGGAGCTGCCCGCATGTCAGACAGAGCCTGTCCCAGCCAGCCCCAAAACAGACCCACTGCTGGCCAAAGCTGAGACCATCAGTGACGCTGGTGGTGCCTCTGTGTTAACATATTTAAGAAAGGGCAAAAAACCACTGTGAGACAGAGGAGTGAGATAAAATCTGAGAGAAACAATCCTGCAGGTACCAAGGTCAGTGAAGAAGGAGGGGGAGGAGGTGCTCCAGGTGCTGGGGCAGAGATTCCCCTGCAGCCAGCCCATTGAGAAGACCACGGTGACACGGGTTGTCCCCCTGTCGCTCATGGAGGACCACGCCAGAGCAGATATCCATACCACAGCCTGTGGAGTACCCTATGCTGGAGCTGGTGGATATGCCCTGAAGGAAGCTGTGACTCCCTGGAGAGCCCGTGCTGGAGCAGGCTTTTGGGAGGAGCTGCAGCCCGTGGAGAAGAGCCAACGCAGGAGCAGGTGACGGTAACTGGTGAGACATCTTGACTCGCGAGCTTTTTTTCATCTTATTTTTCCCCTGCCCTGCTGAGGAGGGAGAAAGAGAGAGCGGCACGGTGGGTGCCTGGCAGCAACCACGATAGCCCTTAAAGGAAAGTCACTGAGATTCTGGACTACAGAGATGACTCCTTAAAGGAGTTCTTCTTTCAGTTCACTAGAAAACAAGGAGTAATACATAGTCCTCAAGTTATCCAAGCAAAATATTACATCATTAACAGAAATTTGTTGTGGTGCATAAGACATTTTACAATTGTACACAATTTTAATTGAAATCATGATAATGATTTCAACTAGCAACTCGTTGTTGTAAAGCGAGTGAAAAACAATCATTTTGACATGATCAGAGAGTAATGTGCAGGGGGGTTAAAATAATAGCCACTATTTCGAATACCTGTTTGCCTGGTCTTGGTCCACTCAGAATAAAACAATAGAAGACAAAGGTAGAATTGTATATTTCAGCTAGCTATCAAAAGACATCGCCTTCAGGAGAGATCTCAAGTTTACTGACAAAGGGATTCTGAAGAGCTAGCTTAGACCAGTTATCACTTATAAAACTGGTAATATTAGGTGAAATAAATCTCACTTGAGGCTTTTGTGGAAGCAGTATGAGGGACTTCACCTACTGGTTTCTTTCCATGGCAATCTGTTAAAAATAATCTTGAAAATCTTGCACCTTTTTCCATCTCTGCTCTTTCTCATAAAGAAGATTTAAAAGGAAGTAAGATTTAAAATGATTTAAAATGATGGAAGAACATTTCACAGTCCAGTAGTTTAAGTTTCAAGGATGAAGTGAAAAGAAATGAAGAAAGATTCATTGTTTTAAGGTTAAAGGGAAAATTAATCATGTAGCCTGACGTCCCATACAATAGACTTTCATCCATTTACACCTGTACTATGCCCAAAAATTTGTTTGACCAAACTTGATGCTCTGTAAAGACTTCTGATTAGAAAGACTTCACCATTCCAGTAGGCAGTTTGTTCCAGTGATTAAGATGTTTGAAATGCTTTAGTGTGTGCAATGACTGTATGGATTATATCTTCAGAAGATACCGCTAATCTTCTGAAAAAATTTTGATTATTTTATTTATATTGTCATCTTGCAGCCATGTACAAGAAAAAGAAGGGATGGAATAGGATAAAAATAAATACTGTGAGAATACAAAGAATCAGCAAGTAGGATTCATTTGCCATTGATAAGGTATATTAAAGTTTGATCTCTAAGACTTAGATAGTTATCTCCCAAAGGTAATTAATGTAAATGTAAAAGAAAGATATAAGACAGATGAGATTAATTCCATTCTGGAAGTACCTGTTTATCTACATTTGCTACACAGGAAGCTCAGTCAGAATTTCTAAACTTTAGATGACCAAAATTAGAAGAGAATAATCCTAATCAGTGAAATCATATAATTTACATATAATAACAATGATAATAACATTGGTGGTTTCAACACTTCACCATACTGAAGTTTATTACAGGGAGATCATAATTTCATTGTATAAAGCACCGCATTGAGGATAAAATGGACTGTAAATTATAAATAGCTAAGCAATAATCATTCTTCCCTTTTCTGTGAAAGGAAACTAGGCTGTTTTAAATATTTTTAAATCAAACCTATATATTTTTTAAATTGTTATAATTGTATTGTGATAAGGCATAATATTTGTAAAGTGCTAAAAGCTAGATTTTTTAATTTTTTTTTTTGTAGCTGATTGTAGATTTCATGAACTGCTTATCTAGATATGAGGCTCTGCAAGTGGAACCACTGATAAGGACAATGGTTCGTCTAGCTTGGAGGTGTCACCGAGGTTAAGTTGGCTTATGCCCTGCATCAAAACTTCTTCCATGAAGAAAAAAAGATGGGTCGTTATAGGAGACTCCCAAGAGGAACAGAAGGCCCAATATACAGACTAGACCCACTTCTTTGGGAAGTCTGCTGCCTCCCTGGGGCCCAGGTTAAAGATGTGAAGAGAAGGCTTCCTGCCCTGGTACAGCCCTCAGATTATTATCCATTATTGGTTTTTCAGGTAGGCAGCAATGAAGTTGCAAGAAGTCCGGGGGCAATCAAGAGAGACTTCAGGGCCCTGGGATGACTGGATAAGAGATAAGGAGCACAAGTAGTGTTCTGCTCTACCCTTCCAAATGCAGGGAATGATGAGGGAAGAAACAGAAAGAGCCAGCAGACCAATACTTGGCTCTGAGCCTGGAGTCACCGGTAGAATTTTGGGTTTTTTGATCATCGGTCAGTTTACACGACACCAGGCCTGCTGGCAGCAGAAGGGGTCCACCTGTCTCAAAGGGAGAAAAGGATCTTTGCAGAGGAGATAGCAAGGCTCATTGAAAGAGCTTTAAACTGGATTTGAAGGGCAAAAGGGATAAAACCAGGCTCGCTAGAGATAAGCTTGGGGGCAGCATGCCAATGTTTGAGGGAGGATGTGCTAGTGAGGTCCTTCGGTCTGACGTCTCAGTGGAGGTAGGGGATGGAGATGCATGCGGCAGCAAAGATGCAAAAGGGTTACTGATGTGTTAGAAACCATGGAAGCACCTAGAATGGTCCCATAGGAATTGGGGCTTCTCCACCCAAAAAGGTGACAGGATCAATAGCCCAACCGAAGTGTGTCTACACCAATACGTGCAGTATGGGCAACAAACAGGAGTTGAAAGCCGTTGTGCAGCAGGAAAACTATGATATAGTTGCCATCACAGAGGCACGGTGGGATGGCTTATACAACTGGAGTCCTGCAGTGGATGGGTATAAACTCTTCAGAAGGGATAGGCAAGGAAGGAGAGGTGGTGGGGTAGCCCTGTATGTTAGGGAGAGTTTTGCTTGTCTAGATCTTGATGATGGTGATGATAGGGTTGAATGTTTACAGATAAGAGTCAGAGGGAAGGCCAACAAGGCAGATATCATGGTAGGAGTCTGTTCTAGACCCCCAAACCAAGATGAAGAAGGCAGACAAAATATTCTATAAGCAGCTGGGAAAAGTCTCACAATCGCTAGCCCTTGTTCTCATGGGGGACTTCAGCTTACCAGACGTCTGCTGGAAATACAATACAGCGGAGAGGAAATGGTCCCGGAGGTTCCTGGAGTGTGTGGAAGAGAACTTCCTGACACAGCTGGTGAGTGAGAAGGTGTCCCACTGGCCCTGTTGTTTGTGAACAGGGAAGGACTTGTGGGTGATGTGATGGCTGGAGGCCATCTTGGGCATAGCAATCACAAAATGATAGAGTTTTTGATTCTTGGAGAAGTAAGGAGCGGGGTCAGCAGAACTGCTACCTTGGACTTCTGGAGGGCAGACTTTGGCCTGTTTAGGAGCCTGGCTGACGGAGTCCCTTGGGAGGCAGTCCTGAAGGGCAGAGGACTCCAGGAAGGCTGGACATTCTTCAAGAAGGAAATCTGAAAGGCACAGGAACAGGCCGTCCCCATGTGCCAAAAGATGAGCTGGTGGGGAAGAAGGCTGGCCTGGCTGAACAGAGAGCTTTGGCTGGAACTCAGGAAAAAAGGAATGTTTATGGCCTTTGGAAGGAAGGGCACTCAACTCAGGAGGACTACAAGGATGTTGTGATGTTATACAGGGAGAAAATAAGAAGGGCCAGAGCCCAACTAGAACTTGCTGCAAAAGGTAATTAAAATGTTTCTATAAATACCTTAGCAACAAAAGGAGGGCTAAGGAGAATCTCCATCCTTTACTGGATGCGGGGAGAAACATAGTGACATTAGGCTGAGGAAAAAGTTGAGGTACTTCATGCCTTTGCCTCAGCCTTTAATAGTAAGTCCAGTGGGTCTTGGGGTACCCAGCCCCCTGAGCTGGAAGACAGGGAAGGGGAGCAGAATAAAGCACCTGTAATCCAAGGGGAAGTGGTTAGTGACTTGCTACACCACTTAGACACACACAAGTCTATGGCTCCAGCCAAGGGTACTGAGGGATCTGGTGGAAGTGCTCCCCAAGCCACTTTCAACCATTTATCAGCAGTCCTGGCTAACTGGCGAGGTCCCATTTGACTGGAGGTTAGCGAAGGTGATGCCCATCTACAAGAAGGGCTGGAAGGAAGACCCAGGGAACTACAGGCCTGTCGGTCTGACCTCGGTGCCAGGGAAGGTTATGGAGCAGATCATCTTGAGTGCCATCACACAGTACGTACAGGACAACCAGGTGATCAGGACCAGTCAGCACGGGTTTATGAAAGGTGAGTCCTGCTTGACTAACCCAATCTTTGATGACAAGGTGACCCACTTAGTGGATGAGGGAAAGGCTGTGGATATTGTCTACTTAGACTTTAGTAAAGCCTTTGACACCATTTCCTATAGCATTCTCCTGGAGAAACTGGCTGCTCATGGCTTGGACGGGTATACTCTTCACTAAGTAAAAAACTGGCTGGGTAGCTGGGCCAAAAGAGTTGTGGTGAATGGAGTTAAGTCCAGTTGGCAGCAGGTCACAAGTGGTGTTCCCCAGGCCTCAGTACTGGGGCCAGTTCTGTTTAATGTCTTTATCAGTGATCTGGGTGAGGGAATCAAGTGCCCACTCAGTAAGTTTGCCGATGACACCAAGTTGGGCAGGAGTGTTGATCTGCTTGAAGGTAGAAAGCTTCTACAGAGGGATCTGGACAGGCTGAATCAATGGGCTGAGGCCACTCATATGACGTTCAACCAAGGTCAGTGCCAGGTCCTGCACTTGGGTCACAACAACCCCATGCAATACTACAGGCTTGGGGAAGAGTGACTGGAAAGCTGCCTGGCAGAGAAAGACCTGGGGGTGCTGGTCGACAGCTGGCTGAATATGAGCCAGCAGTGTGCCCAGGTGGCCAAGAAGGCCAACGACATCCTGGCCTGTATCAGAAATAGTGTGGCCAGCAGGAGCAGGGAGGTGATCCGTCCCCCTGTTCTCAGCACTGGTGAGGCCGCACCTCAAGTCCTGTGTTCAGTTGTGGGCCCCTCACTACAGGAAAGACATGGAGGTGCTGGAGCGTGTCCAGAGAAAGGCAACCAAGTTGGTGAGGGGCCTGGAGCACAAGTCTCATGAGGAGCGGCTGAGGGAGCTGGGGCTGTTTAGTCTAGAAAAGAGGAGGTTGAGAGGAGACCTGATCGCTCTCTACAACTACCTGAAAGGAGGCTGTAGTGAGGTGGGGGTCGGTCTCCTTTCCCAAGTCACAAGTGATAGGACAAGAGGAAATGGCCTCAAGTTGTGCCAAGGGAGGTTTAGATTGGGTATTAGGAAAAATTTCTTTACTGAGAGGGTTATCAAGCATTGGAACAGGCTGCCCAGGGAAGTGGTTGAGTCACCAATCCTGGAGGCATTTAAAAGACATGTAGATGTGGCACTTAGGGACATGGTTTAGTGGTGGACTTGGCAGTACCAGGTTAACAGTTGGACTTGATGGTCTTAAAGGTGTTTTCCAACCTAAATGATTCTATGATTATATAAACTCTAAAATCCTTGCTTCCTTCGGAATTTTTATTGAGTACAAGGAGTGTGTAAAAACAGAAAAACTTTAAATTTATATCCTGAAGTGTCTAGAAGGAGATCTTTTTTTTTTTTTTTTTTTAATATTTCTGAAACTTATCTAATAATTCAAAATTCCAAGTGAGAAATATGAGTGGAGATCCGGTTTAAAAAAAAAAACATATATATTTTTAAACCACTGTGCAACCACTTTCTTTTTAATCCTTAAAATCACATTCCAGAAGGACATTTATGTAAAGTTCCTGTGATCCAACAACGCTCTGCAAAAATTCCATCTTATAATGTAGAACAACTTAACATGGAAATTGCAGTAGACAGTTGCATGCTATACAGCCTCATCAAGGTTTTCTACTGTATAACATTTCTATGATCATTTTCATCAGAAATGACTAAGGCTTCAAGCTTCATAGACTACTCCAGACACTTCAGACTATGAATGGAACCCTACTGAAATAAAAAAAAAATAATGCCCCAAACTATTCAAGTTTAGCTCCAGAATAATGACTGAATTTGTAATACTCTCAGTCACCTCATGGATGTAATCAACAGTAAGCAAATGGAAAGGAAAGGGGCTCTCATGTTCAATAAAATGATTGGCTCACCTGCTAAACAATACTTGATCACTGCACTTTATAAGAGATGAGATTCTCTTCATCATTTCTTGAATTACAGGCAGCTATACATACTACTTGTACCAAAAGCTACTTTATAGTCAATTTATTTTAATCACTTTTCTTCCCTCTTATTGCTTCCTTTTTATTACACAAGCTGCCAAGCAATAAAATAATTTTTAATTTCATTTTTTATGTCTTGTATAAAATTCCCTTACTGACCTCAATGGAATTTTTGTCTAAGACATGAATAAAATCAAGGTAATGACTTTCATTTGCCCTGCTCTTTAGGCTTCTGAACTGAAGGTGAACATATCAAACTTAAGTCAATTTGGGTATATTTTTAGGCTAGTGGAAACCAAGGACCTTATAAACTCAGAAGAGATGGCCATAGCTGATTTTTAACATTTTTATTTTTAAAAAAAATTATTCTCTGAGGTTCAGATGGATACTCATTTAAGATTTGCTTATCACATCCTTAATTTGCTGCTAAATTACAGCACTGCCTTCAAACAGCAATTAACATTTCTGCAATATCCCATGCTAAATAAAGCTTCCTGTGAAGTATTTCATTTAATTATTTTTAAAATAAAGTGTTTCTGTTCTGTGTTATTTAAATTCTAGTAAACATTGATTTTTACTGGCTTTAGTATATTGTATCATCCATTTTGACTTGCTTGTCAAAAATCTTTGTCCACTAGGTTATGCCAGTTACTGACGATGTAGTACAATGAAGAGACTGTCTCTTTTATGTAATTCTGCTTAGAAAAACAGAAGTTCTTTTTTCTGATCATAGGATTAATCAACTGAAAATTAATTTTCTCTGTATAGCTTCCTGTCTTGCTCTGTCAATACCTCAGTCTAAAAGTTAAGTTTTCCATTCTAAGGCTGCTCACAAGGTCCTGTACTGGTCCTAGCTCACATTGGGACAATCATCTGGACTGTTTTCATTTTACTCAGCTTTCTGCTCATATCTCTCTGTTGTATCTGTCCTCAGAGACAAATAAGTCCTTTCAGACAGCCATTGAACTGAATTGTATTTTAGAGTCTCTTTTCGGACAGGATGAATCTCTCTAGTGTGCCTATTTTTTTCCCCGCTGCATTTTAAGCATTTGTTGGGTGAGTAACTCAAATTTCAGCTTTAACACTAGAGACTGACATTACCAGATGAAACCCACTCCCTACCTCCCTATTTCCCCCGATGAACTCCCTTCCCCAGCCGTTCTTGCTGCCAATCCGCAAACACCAGGTTTTTTTCTCTAAAACCTGAAATGAAATTCAACCCCAGCACTGGAGTTATCACCAGATCCAGCTAGGAGGCCATGGCTGGGGGTGAACGAAGATGCACGCAGTGGTGAGGGCCAGAACTGAAAAGCAGCCGGACAATGGCCCTGGTGGGCATCTCACCACCCTGGCTCACACGGCTCATCCCACTTCATCCTGGCCCCAGCTATGCGGCAGCACCCTGCAGCTCCAGCCTGGGGCACAGGCAGCCAACCCCCCCGCGGGGCTGGGTTCTGGGTCAGGGCCCCACATCTTTCACTGGGCCACTCTCAAGCCTGTCTTTTGTGTTTGGTGAATTTAATCCCTCCAGCCCCACTTCTCTTAGGGTTCTAATGACCTCTCACTGCTGTTGCGACCACCTCTTTTCACTGACGTTTTCTAGTATTCCCCAATGTTAATGTCAGCTAGTAATGTACACTGTATGTCTGTCTTATAAATGGTGCCTAAAAAAATACCAATTTCTCCTGACTGTAAAGTAGCAATTTTATTTTTCATTTTCAAATTTTCTTTTTTTTTAATTCTGAGTTTTAACTTGTCCATATATGTTCCCTGAAGGCTTTTGCTCCTCCATTTTACTGCTATTCAGGTATAAAACAAATACCATATTGTATGATGCTGTCTTTGTAGAACTGTAATTAAGCCTGTCAGTAGTACAAATGGAAATGTTACCAATGGACTATATATGTATGAAAACATCACAAGGATAATGCCCTGCAATGTCAGCTCCTATGCCTCAGTGACAGAACACTCTAATAATAGTTATCTACAGAGATGTATTCTACACTCCAGTGAGTTAACAAATTCTAACCCACAGACCCTAAAAGAGAAGAATAAGAGAAACAATTTCCTCCATCTGTTGCACTCTCTTCGGCTGCTTCTAGTAACTCTTCATTTGCTTTGAAACAACTATTCCCACTGCATCTGGCAGAAATAATACATCAGCAAATATTATTATTCTGTTTCCTTTAACAGAAGTTAAATAAACATTCTGAGGAGTGTCCAAGGTATATTTATTCCCAAGTTAGGAGTAAATTATATTAAAACCTTCTTAAGAAACAAAATTGATGTCAGTATCAATTTCTCCTCATTTTACCATTTTGTTTTAAATTAACACAACTCTAGAAACAATTAGTGAGATGCAGTGTGACTCTACTAGCAAACTCATATTCAGTAACAAGTGTAGATATGGAAATAATACACTTTTCAGTTTGTTAATTAGTTTATAAAGCAAATGGTCTTCAGAGAAACAACTTACAAAAGTTGTTTTAAAGAAATGAAATAACAGTATGGGAATGAACACAGCAACAGCATATTGAATGTTATTGTGCACCAAAAATTCTGAAATTCATTGTGCCACATGATATAAGCATTTAGACATTCTGCATTTCACTTTCTAAGAGAAATATCAGAACGCTAAAAACTGTAAAAGGTGCTTTGAGGGATAAATGTGCTACAGTGAGCATCACGATGACCTCTACCTACATGGCTTATCAAAAGACTGAGAGATTACTTCATAACGGTATATAAATATCCCCACACAGAAAGAACACTAGATACCCAGGGCTATAAAATCTATCAAGAAAGAGGTAATAAGTACTGGAAGCTTAAACTGAATTTGTTTAAACATCAAGGTAAAGGATGATTTTTTTAAAAACAAGAATAATAAATAATTGTAACAAAATACCCAGAAAACTGTTAGATGCTCACATACTTTGATGCCCTGAGAACTGGATGTATTTATTTCCAAAAGATATGCTCTAGACAAATAAAAGGACAAATTCTGTGGCCCATGATATATAGAGGAGGTCAGACAGAATTACTGAATGTTCCCTATTGTCCTTTCACTTTATGAATCTGTTTTATAAGTCTTGGTGAGTAGGGCCCTGCAAGGTGCAGACATCTATTTATGAATCCAGTTGCAGGAACAGGAACTACAGAAATGCAGAAATGAGAGAGAGAAAGAGTAGTGAACAGAAAGATAGCTATGGTACTTAAATGCTGCAATTTACTGCGCATAAGTAAACAAGGTGACAGTATCAAGGAACATCAGTTATACATGTCTGACAATACTTTTAACCCTAATGTATATTTACTATGATGTATTTAATTGCATTATCATGTATTTATTTTCACAAGACTACTGCGTCATTCACTGTGCACAGAAAATTGTGAATGAAGTAGCTGAGCTAAATTTAATTTAATCCTATTTAATGGGTTGTTCTCTGCCTTGTGCATAGTTTATCAGCAAATGAGTACTTAAAGTTGTTCTCAGTAATGTCTTTGGGTTTCTAAATTGTCTTCCTTATTAATCAGATTTGCTTCTGATTTTTATTATGAGAAATGCAAATACAATTTGGACAAAAATTAATTATGGATCCAAAGGATTATTTTGGACTCTTATAAAGTGAGTCTCTTTCTCACATATTTTGCTTGTTACTCAAATTATCTACTCAATTAGGCAGGGGTTTGTGCATTTTTTATTTTTATTTAATCATATGCATAAAGAGGTTTTGAAAACAAGTACAAGGGAATTAACTTAAACTTATGAATTGTCCTTATCCCATAAGGCTGTAAAACAAATATAATAGTGAAATTTTGGGGAACAGTTTAGAAATGTCTGTTTATTGGCTGAACTTATACATGATACTTGGCCTAAATAATGAGGAAGAGAGAATATAGTGAGTATCAGTGATGAAAGACAAGAAGGTGACTGGGAATGTCTCACATGGATTTATGATAGGCAAACCCTGTCTCACCAAACTAATAGCTTTCTGTGACAAGATGACTGGCTTTATGAATGAAGAGAAAACAGAGGACGCTGTTTACTTTGACTTAATGGTGCAGTATTGTTTGGATAGGTGAAGTATGGTAGATGAGCCACTGGTTGTTGCAGTGCAGAACAAAGTCCATCTAGTGACCAGTAATGAACAGAATTCTCACAGGACCCAAAAAGCGGGTAATACTCTTTACTGCCTTTATTAATTACATGAATAAGGGAATGGGATGTACTCACAGAAAATCTGTGGAAAGTAAAAAACTTGAGACCTGTTGGATATGGTGGAAGAAACGGTCACTGTTCAACTGGACCTTGTCAGTCTGCAGAAATAGTTTGAGAGTAATTTAAATTTCAGCAAAGGCAAATGCAAAATTCAGCTCTGGGGATGGAATAATCCCAAGCTTCCGCATAGGCCAGGCACAAACTGACTACAAAGCAGCTTTGCAGCTTTGTCCAGGTGGACAAGGTGAACGGGATTCAGCAGTGTCCCTTTGGGGTGAAGAAGGCCAGCCTCAGACTCAGCAAGAGTGTAGTGAGCAGGGCTACAAGAGAAGTGATATTTCCCCTCTGTTCATCACTTATGAGACCACACCTGGAGAGCTGTGTCTAGGTTCAGGCTCCTCAGTAAAGACAGAGGTTGACAAACTGGGGTGAGTCAAACTGGGTGGAGGGTTACCAAGTTCAATGGGGGCCTGGAGCCCATAAGGTGTGGCTGAGAGAGCTAAGTTTAACTAGTCTTAAAAAGACTGGGAGAGGAGGATCTCACTGCTGTCTTCAGTTACCCAATAGAGGTTGTAGAGAAAACAGCCAGACTGTTCTCTGAGGGGCATGGAAAAGGTAAGAGGCAACAAGTGCAACATGCAGCAAAGGAAATTCTGATTAGATGTAGTGAAACCCAACATTCATAGTGAGGGAAGTCAAACACTGGAGCAGATTGCCCAGAGAGGCTGAGGAATCTCCATCATCGGAAATTTTCAAAACACAACTGGAGAAGAACTGTATCTAGTACTGATCTAGTCAGTCCTGGTTTGAGTGGGGATTGGACTGGGCGAGATCCCTTCCAAACAGAATTATTCTGTGATTCTGTATTACTCTGTCATGGAATGTGGAAAGTTAAGATCTTCAAGAAACATTCTACTGTTTTTATTTTAAAAGACAGTAAAAAGAGGATCAAAAAGAACAAATCTTAAAGGACTACCCTTCAGAAGTTTAGCCAGAGACTGAGTAACAAGCTTACTTTTTCAAGCATTTAGAGAAGAACATTTTTTAATTTCATTAAAGTTTTGGCTAAAAGTTGGGAAGAATATTTTACTTCTCTGCTCTTCTGGAAGTAATGCTTCAAATGTATGATTTGCAAGTAAATTGAAAACTGCTTTGTTTTTTAATCAAAAGAACATTATTTATGTTGTGTTTGGCTATTTCTGACCGATGGGATGAATCCAGCATTTACAGTACCTTTCTTTCCTTATTGAATACAGCGAGCACCCAGACTGTTGGCTAGCAGTTGGTGCTTTCATAGCCAGTGAAATTAATTTAGGTATTACTCTCCAAACTGTCTCTTAAACCCACAACAATCTATTTAATTAATACTTCTGCTCTGTACTATTGCAGCAGCTGTGAAACTATACTGCTTTAATCTCTGATAATCTAATTTTGAATTAATACCCTCCAGAAGAACAAATTCTGAATCTCTATAGATCAATGAATTAAATAACCTGGCAAACCTGGCAAAGTGAAGGGAGAAAAACACAAGCAAAGACTTGGAATGTATCATTGTTAATAACAGGAAACATTTCTAGTTTAACAGCTTATTCTTCAGAGTTCCATTTGAGGATAGTAACCATATATTGCATTTTTCATTATTAATAGTGCTGAGATTCAAATCACTCACAACTGTTAGTTTATCTTCTGGTTTTGTTTTCTCTCGTCTTCAGCTCATTGAAAATCCCTAAGCAGATCATGATTTTCTTGTGTTTTCTTGTGTTTGTTACTACAGTTTTGCTACCCAATTCCCTTACAACAAAGCCTGCTCAGAACACATATGCCTCAAGAAAATTAAGAAACTCCTCCAGTAAAGGGAATGTACCCACATTTGTGAACAGAAAAAAAAACATTTTAGGTTCTTCTTAATTAATGCCTGAAGCTGCTCATAAAAAGCTAAACCAGCAAGCACAATAGGTAAACTAGTATTAGATATGACATAAAGCAAAGAAAATTAGAAAAAAATTACCTGCAACAAGCAGCAAATTTTGGGTAAGGAGAAACCTGGAAACAGGTTTTGAACTGTGAAATTGACTCTGGTTCTCTGTTTCTTCTGGATTTTTTTTTTTTTTTCTAGAATTTTACGTCAGCTCTTTCTAAGGAAGTCTATTTGTATACAAAAATATCTTACTCTTGCTACTTTTCCTTCTTAACAGATTAAAACCAGAAGTCTCTGAATATTTATTAACCACATGTATCATGGTTTGTATGTGTTCTGTCCTCCCACATGATCTGTAAAACTTGAGCGCTGACAGTGATTTGGTTTGAAACCTAAGGTTTGAAATAAATGTAATTGTAAGATGATAGTCCCATGAATTAAGAAAAGAAAAAAAAAAATTAGACTGGCTGAACTGTTACAAAGGTGTCAGCTTTCCATGGTCTAAATTATTTCACAACAGACATATCAATATCATTAAGTACTTGATCATGATTAAGCAGCTGATTCTTGTATAGGAATGTTTCTCTTCACTCTAACTGATAAGGATGACGATGACTGTATAGTTATGTATTATACTCCATCATCATAACTAAAGCCTTTTGACGAACAGTAAGGTCATATGCTTCTTCAAAGATCCTAAATTTGCTACAAGAAACAAGTGCTAGTACTTGAAGAAACAAGGGATAGTACTTGTATTTGGTATGTGTATGGGTTAAGTCACCTGGCCTGTTTCTTCCATCAGCCTCTCTTCCACTTTAGAAAATTTGCCTCTTCCTTTCCTCTTGGTTTTTCTTTAAGAGGAAATAGAGATGCTGTGTTGTCAAAGAGGTTCAAAAGTGGGAACACATTGCTGTTCTGAAGTAAATTGTGTCTGATGGTGTACCAGGTTTGAATATGAATATTGTCTTCTCCAGGACAGTTTTACTGGGTAAATATTGCTACCTAGTACAGTTCAAGACAAAGAAGTGGAAATGCTGATTCTAAAAGAACAGTGCTTTCTCCTGTGTTAAATATTTACTGCTTGCTGCTTTTTCATATTATTTTTTTCCAAGAAGCAACAACAAAAAAAGAGTTGTTTCATCTACAGAGCAATTTCTGCAGCCAGCAAGCTTCCCACATAAGACCTCAATACTTCATTTTCATTAGTGCTAAATGGTGACACTTCCACCCCTGCTTCCACAACACCCCCTCCGCCCCAAGCCTTTTTTTTTTTTTTTATTTTTACTTTCTGGTGCTTCACCAAATCATAGACTGATTGTGGTCGGAAAGGACCTCTGGAGATGATCTGGTCCAATGCCCCTGCTCAAGCAAGGCCACCTAGAGCTGGTTGCCCAGGACTGTGTCCAGACGGCTTTTCAGTACCTCCAAGGTGGGACACCACCATGTCTCTGGGCAACCTGTGCCAGTGCTTAGTCCCTTTTACAGTAAAAAAGTGTTTCCTGATGTTCAGATGGAATTTATTTCAGTTTGCGCCCACTGCCTCTGGTCCTGTCAGTGGGCACCACTGAAAAGAGCCTGGCTCTGTCTTCTTCACCCCCTCCCTTCAGGTATTTATAGACATTGATGAGATCTCCCCTGCGCCTTCTCTTCTCCAGGCTAAACAGTCCCAGCTCTCTCAGCCTTTCCTCATATGTGAGGTGCTCCAGTCCCTTAGACATTCTGTGGTCCTTCATTGAACACTCTCCAGTATCCTTTGTACCGAGGAGCCCAGAATTGCACACAGTGCTCCAGGTGTGGTCTCACCAGTGCTGAGCAGAGAGGAAGGATCACCTCCATCAACCTGCTGGCAACACTACCTAATGCAGCCCAGGATACCATTAGCCTTTTTTGCAAGGGAATATTGTTGGCTCCTGTTCAACTTGGTGTCCACCAAGACCCACAGCCTTTTTCTGGAGAGTTGGGTGGACTTGCCAGCTGGGTGGCCACCAGCCCGAACTGGTGCCTGGGGTTGTTCTTCCTCAGGTGCAGGGCTTTTCACTTCCCCTTCTGAACTTCATGAGGTTCCTGTCAGCCCATTTCTCCAGCCTGTTGAGGTCCCTCTGGATGGCAGCATGACCCCCTGACATATCAGCCACTCCTCCCAGTTTTATGTCATCTGCAAACTTGCTGGAGGTACACTCTGCCCTATTATCCAGATCGTCAATGAAGATGTAAAACAGTATTGGACCCAGTTCTGTCCCCTGGCATACACTGCTTCTATTCTGCAATCAAAAACAATACTCAAATGCTTCTGCTTTAGTAATTGTGTTCTTATTTAAAAATCTCTCTAGTAAATTAGTTCTAAGGGGAGGATGGTCTTCTAGAAGCAAGATATAACTTTTAATAGATGCCCAGTGTCAATGATAAAACCCTGGCTGAAAAGTTAGGAAAAACAGAAAACTGAAAAAGCCATTGACAAGCTATGGAACAAGGTCAGGACTATGGTAACTATTAACTGACAGGCATTTCATAGCGGGATAAATACTATAAGAAGTACAAACACACTTCCTAGGCTCCAAACTGCCAATGTGTGACCATCATCTGAATGTACAACAGTACTGTGGGACATTAGACTTTTTGTATATTTTAGCATAGATAACAGCTTTGTGTTTAAGCATTGAAAATAGATTTAAGGGTGTTCCGCCATGACTAAAACAGACATGCAATCTAAAGCAAGCTAGAGACAAATATGGAGAAGAGTTGCAAAAAACTTTTTTTTTTTTTTTAACTTACAGAGTAGAATTCCTCAGCTATGCTTCACGTGTTATCCTTTTAAAGCAGAGCCTTTTACACATGCTGATGAAAAAATTGAGAAGAAAATTCCTGCCAGGACTTTCTTCACTTTCTGCACAAAAGGGAGGAAGGCGCTTGTTGAAGCTTCCTTTAAATACCTTATCATTGTCTTATGCAGATCAGACCTGCATTCCACATAAGTGGGAATCACACAGTGCACTCACAAATAGCAGCTAACTCCATGTCTGTAACACACAAACACACGTAATGGATTACTATTTCATACCCTCTCCCCATTAAATGGGAATTTAGCACTCCTACCTCCACCTATTTATGATCATTGCACCTGCACCTTCCCCTTTGTTTTTGTTCCTGTCTGCTCGAGTTTCAGGAGTCACTATTCTCCCCCTTCCCTTGTAAAGAATGCCAAGGAGTCTCAGAGAGCAGGTGAAAAGTGTGATGAAATAGAAGATACATAAAAGGAGGGCAAATACAGATGGAGTTATTGAGGTCAGACTTTTATTACATGAACATGCTTTATTCTGGTCAGAAGCAGAAAGCTCTTGGACCCTTTAAGCATAAAGACCTTGCCATACTGCCAAACGAAACACAGCTAATGCATGAGTTTAAGCACTGGAGCACTGAACATCTGTATCATTGTGTTGGCAGTGCGTTTGCATCTGTATCATTGTGTTGGCAGTGTGTTTGCATGGTTTCGGCTCTAGCCAAAAAAAGACTGGAAATGGCATAGACCGTGGGTTATCCCCAGCAGAACAGGATCACTCAAAGATCAATTTCTTTTATGTTCCTCCAATGCTGCCCTAGCAGGCTTCTGTTTCTATCTTCATGCCATATGTCAGATCATTTAAAACCTAACACATGTATCATTTTATACCATGAAAATACTTCACTGATGGGCTACAAACAACCTTTTCATTATTTCAGACATTACTGCAGAATTTAAAGTGCAATTTAAAGAATTTAAACATGGCAACAGTTATGTCTTGGGGCCACAGTGACACTGTATAGAGCCTGAGGACAAGGACTGTACAACGTGGTCAGTCTGTAGAAGGGCCTTTTTTGGTACAGTACAGATGCAAAGGAAAATGTATAAAAGCTACATATAGAATAGTAATTTAAGATGTTTACAGGAAATAGAGAAAGCCCATTCCTCAGGCCTGTTCTAGTCTCTTCCTCTGCAAATAACCTCTTAGATCAACTGAGCAGCCTCTCTCAAGCTGGAAAATACCTTTAAGCAATCCCAGTGCTCCCCTCAATGCTCCTCCCCTGTGGAACAGAAGGCAAGAAGCTGATCACAAGAGATGAACTTCAGTGTCCTCCTCCCCACACAGCAGGGGACAGGACTGTCCACAAACAGTGCAGCAGGACTGGTAGAGCTACCTGGCAGTACTAACTGCTTACGTGGGCAGTGGAGCTCTTGTTGGTATTTTGATGAGATAGTTGTTTCTTTGTGGCTTTGGAGGAAGTGCAAGGCTTCTCTTCAATTTGTGAGAAGTTTGAGATCATAATACAAGGGTCAAACTTTTAGGATAGTATTGAAACATCTGTGGTTCAGAATAAAGCTCTGAAATTTGTTTCAGTACTTTATTGCTTTTGTGGTCTTCAGAAATGCTTAGAGATGGTTTCCTGATCTCACCTCTGATCTTTCTTTTAAAAGAGCACATGCATTGATGAACATGGATTGATAAAGATTTCTTTGCATCTCATCTCAGCCCTCTTCAGAACTCAAACTATTTGCATTCTTCTTTGGTTTTAATTTAAATTCTGTGATCTGAATTACAATTATAAAATACTGTATGTAAATGAAAATCTGTCTCTTGAAAATAAAAATGAGAATGTGATGGGTTGACCCTGGCTGGATGCCAGGTGTCCACCAAAGCCGTTCTATCACTCCCCCATCCTCAGCTGGACAGGGGAGAGAAAATATAACAAAAAGCTTGTGGGTCAGATAAGGACAGGAGAGATCATTCACCAATTACCGTCACGGGCAAAACAGACTCAGTTTGGGGAAAATTAAATCAATTTATTACAAGTCAACCAGAGTAAGGTAATGAGAAATAAAACCAAATCTCAGAACACCTTCCCACCACCCCTCCCTTCTTCCCGGGCACAACTTCACTCCTGGATTTCTCTACCAACCCCCGCGAGGGGCACAGGGGGACAGGGATGGGATTTACGGTCATCACACGTTATTTTCTGCCACTTCACCTCCTCAGGACGAGGGCTGATCACACTCTTCCCCTGCTCCAGCGTGGGGTCCCTCCCACAGGAGACAGTCCTCCACGAACTTCTCCAACGTGGGCCATTCCCACGGGCTGCAGTTCTTCACGAACTGCTCCAGCATGGGTCCTTTCCACGGTGTGCAGTCCTTCAGGAGCACACTGCTCCAGCGCGGGTCCCCCACGGGGTCACAAGTCCTGCCAGAAAACCTGCTCCGTGGGCTCCTCTCTCCACAGATCCGCAGGTCCTGCCAGGAACCTGCTCCAGCGCGGGGTTCCCACGGGGTCACAGCCCCCTTTGGGAACCCACCTGCTCCAGCGTGGGGTCCTCCCTGGGCTGCAGGTGGAGATCTGCTCCACCGTGGACCTCCCTGGGCTGCAGGGGGACAGCCTGCCTCACCAGGGTCTTCCCCACGGGCTGCAGGGGAATCTCTGCTCCGGCGCCTGGAGCATCTCCTCCCCTCCTTCTGCACTGACCTGGGGGTCTGCAGGCTTGTTTCTCTTGCATGTTCTCACTCCTCTCTCCGGCGGCTGTTTCTCCCTGTCCCAATTTTTTTCCTTCTTAAAAATGTTATCTCAGAGGTGTTACCATTATCGCTGATTGTCTCAGCCTTGGCCAGCAGCGGGTCCGTCTCAGAGCCGGCTGGTATGGGCTCCCTCTCTCTCGAACACGGGAAGCTTCCAGCAGCTGCTTACAGAAGCCACTCCTGTACGCCCCCCTCCCCCCCCCCCCCGCTACCAAAACCTTGCCACACAAAACCAATACAGAGAGCAAGAATGCTAATATAAAATGTAACTCTAGATAGCTGGCTAATTGCCTTCAAAGATTAACAGCAGTGGACTTTTCCTTATGAAAAGAAATCCAGTATCAATTCATCTGAACCAAATTTTCCTAACAAGTAAAAATATTCCACCTAAAAATGTCAGATATTTAAGTGACAAGACAGGAAAATGCACCCAGGCACAAATTTATTTAGTGTCCTGTACATTTTATTCTAAAATATACCCATTTGCGTGTCTTTGTTGTATCCAAATTTTTACCCAATAGGTGTGATTCTGTTCTGGTTTCAGCGGGGATAGACTTAATTTTCTTCCTATGTTTTGAGTTCAGTATGAGAAGAATGTCGATAACACACTGATGTTTTCAGTTGTTGCCAAGTAGTGTTTAGTCTAAAGTCAAGGATTTTTCAGCTTCTCATGCCCAGCCAGCGAGAAAGCTGGAGGGGCACAAGAAGTTGGCACAGGACACAGCCAGGGCAGCTGACCCAAACTGGCCAACGGTGTATTCCATACCATGGGACGTCCCATCCAGTATAGGAACTGGGAAGTGGGGGCGGGGAATAGCCTCTCGGGGACTGGCGGGGTGTCGGTCGGCGGGTGGTGAGCAATTGCCCTGCGCATCATTTGTACATTCCAATCCTTTTATTACTACTGTTGTCATTTGATTAGTATTATCATTATCATTATTAGTTTCTTCTTTTCTGTTGTATTAAATCATTCTTATCTCAACCCACGAGTTTTACTTCTTTTCCCGATTTCCTCCCCTATTCCACTGAGTGGAGGGGGAGTGAGTGAGCGGCTGCGTGGTGCTTAGTTGCTGGCTGGGGTTAAACCACGACAGATTCATCCCATCAAATTTTAGTCACCTAGAAGACTGAAAGTCAAGCTTCCTAGCTGGTCAGGACTGGCATTTCTAGAGAGTGTTTTGTACTCCACTACCTCAGGTAACTATCTTAAGAGACTGTCTGCAGTGTTTTCCACCCATCAAGTGCTGAGGAAACCTAGGACAACTTATTTGGACTAAGCACCTCTTTTGATGACTACAATTAGCTGAGATGAAACCTATTGCTCATTTTTTTTTCCTCAGTTTTTACTAACCATTTTGAAATCCTTGCAAAAGTGTGCTTGCACACAGAAATTTCTTATAAAAAATATAAACTATAATGCAGGTCCTAGGTTTGCTTAGTCTATTTCCCCTCTTCTCTGTCTTCTAGATGAGTATTCTCCAGTCTGTACATGGTGGATTTTGCTCTTCATCCCTTTAATAGTTTTTAATTTTCTTTCTGATATGGTTCCATTTTTCTTCACATAATTCATATCATATTCCCCCTCTTCTAGTCAGCCCAGTCATACAATCTGTATCTGCTTTTTTCCCTCCTACATTCCAACTCTTCTCTATTCTGTATTTGTATCAGATGTCTTCATACATAATATTGCAGGAGTACCATCAAGACATCTATATACCATCTGACATCTATATACCATGTGATATCTATAGTAGTAGATGGTACAGAGCTATGGCACAGGTACAATACAGGTCTGCAGCCATCCATGCTGTAAAATTGTTAACATAGTTTTCACTTGTGCCAACTAACTTTCTCCCAGATCACACCTGAGCATGCCTCAGGGATGGCATGATGCATACTTACAGAAGAAAAAAAGAAGTATTTAGAGACTTAATCCATTTTAATGAATGTATACGAACATATGCAACACAGGATTTCTAATTTTAATGATAGATTACAAACAGTGTAACTTGACCAAATATTGAAAGTTTTTCATGGGAAAAGAAAAAGAAACAAAGCCACACATCCCCCTTTAAAGAACACCACAACATGAAAATGAAAGTACTCTTATAGCTTGTTAAAGAACACCACAATGCCAAATTGCAAGTCCATTTTACTACAAGTGAGGAATCTAATGATTTCCACTTCACCATGATCTTTTTAAGATGCCTGGCTTTGGTTTGGTTTTTTTTTTGTTTGTCTCTTGTCTCTGAAAACACATACATGCACACACACAGAGAACACTGAAAACCTTCAAAAATCTCAACCTGAGACACATACTAGGAATGGAAAATTGGAACCAGGTGATTTAGTTTGGAAAATTTGAGAAAAACTCAGAAAAGAGATTTTCAACTGGAAGTAATAGATAATGTAATAACATGTGGTGCTGTCAGGTGTTATACTTGTAAATTCATTACTTGTTACTTAATTTGGGGGAAACTTTATAGTAATCTCTTAACCTGCAACTGTCTGGGGAGAAATAAGATAGTCAATTTACAATCTACAATTTAAATAGTGGTATTACATCAAGTTTAATCATTTATGTTCAGCCTGCATTAATTTCTGCAGTCTGAATGAAGAAAACATTTGTAATGCAAATAAAATAAGTGTGATGATTAGTAATGTGACACTGGGAATTCTCTGAACTGCCATTGAACTCTGTCATGTCTCAGAAAAAGTGGACATTATACTTACTGCCCATGGCAGTGTCAGTAAAGTAATAAATATTAAATCTGTCCCTACAGGGAAGGAGAAGAAGTTTTATTAATACGAGCTAAGTACCCGGGGTTATTCAAGAGTTTTCTTCTTATTAACTTTGAGAAGCAGTATTAAAATTAAAGTTGATATAGCAGTACTGAATCAAATTAAGGAAAGCCTTTCTGCTGAAGAAATTTCTGAATACTGGCAAATTAGATTATTTAAGTAATACAACAAATTCATAATAACAGCTAAAGGACCCCTCTTTAAAATTAATGTGGCTAAAGATGAAGTATGTAGTGACAAAAAAAAAAAAAGTCTGCCAGAGGAAAGGTAGATGAAAGCCTTCAAAGATGGAAGTATGGCTTTAATTTCAGCAAAAGCTTACTTTACAACATGTGCTATGTTTGTTTTCTTGCAAAAACCCACAGTGAACTGAAGCAACTTTCCTAACACTTCTGTCAGCTGGAAATTTATGATTTGCTGCGAGGGCACAAAGAAACTACTTCAGACTGTGAAACTATCAATTTAATTTAGAATTTTTTGCATTTTATTCATGACCAGTATTAGCTGTTTATTTATCACATGTGCTGATTGCACAATAAAGTATATAAACACATTGCAGCACATGTTTTCTTCACATATTAGTCTAATAATTTCATGTAATGTTAAAACACATGCCTAAAGAGGGAAGTTAACTGGATGAAGTTATTTATCAGGATTTTAAAGATATGTTTTTAAATACTAATGAAAATCAGTATTCTTTTTCATTTTGAAATATAAATAGAGCCTGAGATGCTGCAAATGTTAACAAAGAAGATGAATTCCACATTTAAAGACCTAGTGATAACTTGGGGTTTTTGTTGACCATGGAAAAAAGACATAGTGTGTGTCTCAGCTTTGTAACTTCCTTGCCATTCCCCCCCCCCCCCCCCCCCCAGTTCTTTACTGTACTACAGGAAAGCTTTTGTATAACAGGCATGTATACTACCGAGTGGGGGGCCTTGATATTTGTGAAATTTTGTACCAACGCCCTTGACTCTCAAGCTTTTGTTGCCATTAAATTATACAAGTGAGCACTCAAAATACAATCTTTTGAGGTTGCCTTCTATTTCTTCCTATATATTACCTTATTTTATTCTCTGAGGTTTCTGGAGTTGGATGCTTTGTTAGCTCTGTGCCTTCATGTTTTTTCATTTATTTTTGTCTCTGTCAGCTTCTGGTTTCTTCTATTCTTTTGAATGCATCCAAAGCTTATCTGCCATTTTATGCATGCTAGAAAAAGAAATGGGAGCCAAGCCAAGGTTTGTCAATACATATTTTTGGACTCTCAGCAAAATGGCAGCCCATCAGAATTCCTAGCCAATGTCTCTGGAAGCTGGAGCAGATTGATTTATATTAAACAAAGCACTAATTGATAATAAGAACTTTATTATTATTAAACAAATCTGATAAAATAAATTCTACTTACAGTCTGAGTCAAATGGGTTTTTTTTTGCTTTCAGATTACTTACTGGCATCACTTGAGAAAATCTTTCCATTCTCTAATGTTTGTGGAAAACAATCTTCTGCCAGTCTTAAGAAGCTCACCTTCTAACCATAGTAAAATAAAATAATAGAAAAGAATATGCTTTCCATGACAAAAAGAAAAAATGTTATGGCAAAATGGCACACAGGTTTTAATACAAACATACTGGCTTCACTTACCATACAGGGTTCCATATCCCAGACTTAATGTGTTTGTTTGTTTATGTATATCTATCTCTCACTATATATATAAATGTATGGCTGTACAAGTTCCAGAGGTGGAGAAAAGTTCAGTAATGTATCAGAAGGGTTACTAGTAGTTTTATACCTCAGCATCTACTGTCTGCCTGCAAACAGGACATGCCAATCTCTCCAAGTTCTTCACAGCCACCTCAGGGCAGAGCATTTTTTTCTTCATGGTGAGTTATTTAGGCTATTTTTTTATTTACGCACATTGTTCTATGTCTTGAAATGTTATTTATTCATTCCCAATATTTTTCTAATTATTATTGTTTGCTGTATGTCTTCAAACTAGCTCATGGATTTCAAGCACTATGCTTGTCACCAGTGGTGGCAGATTTCTTCAAAGCACAGCTGCAGTCAGCTGCCTGTAATTTATAAGAGAAACATTTTACCACTCAACATTGTGTTTAACCCACATGCCCAAGGAGATTGTCTGACACGTGAAGACATGACACTGACACTTGAAGAAATTAAGTCCTCTTGACCATTGTGCATATTTTTTCTTTTTATATTGACAGATTTAGGCAATTTCAGAGGACAACATAACTCTGCATCCATAACTGAGATTTCTAAGGGTTTGGGTATTTCAGCACACGAATAAACTAGTGGGGCTGCTGACTTGACTGTATTTGCCTTGATTACAAAATGGTGAAGAGACAATCCTCCATCAGAACAAAGGTGTAGTCTGTCAGAGTCCAAGCAACAGAGCTTCTTTGCTGTACTTTTAGTTACACCATTTGCAGTGGAAATTCTTGTAGATCTTTAGCAAAGTAAGTATTGTAGTGCTTTTAATGGCAACAAGAATAAACAAGAACACAAAAAACACCCCACCTCCTCCTTCCCAACAGTTTCTTCTGTGCTTAGAGATATTTTGTATAACTGCTTGCACAATCCCTCCTTCCTTTCGGTCCCTGAGAATCTGAAGAATCTGTGCTTGAGAGGGACTTTAAGGACACCTCACTCTCATCTATGAGATGAAAATTGGAAGTATAAAGCTGGAAGTGCACCATGGATGCAGTCAGATCAACTGCCACCCCTCCAAAAAACACCAGCCAAACCCCACTTTCCCCAGCTATATGATTGTATATGACATACCCTATCGTGTGTACATAAAAGGTATGACTCATTTTATAGAATAGTCCCAGGTAAGTTACCCGTCTTTAAATTACCTTCCCTCCTCCTACTCTAGGTATTATTCCAAAAAAACCTCCAAAGCCCAAACCAAACAAACAAATGACAAAATTGTGCAAAATTAATTAGTAAAACTCCATGACTAGATATATTAATTAATTTATTTATTAAAGGAATACTGGAAGAAAACTTCCAGGTTCACCCTGTCTGTGATTCTGAACTGACCTATTTTCTCTAAGCTGTGAGACCTTTATGACATGCCATGGCTCAAAGTTTCACAGTATCCCTTGGGTGGATTGATTTTTTGGTCTTGGCAGTAAGTCTGATAGAGATTGATTTCAAGACTCTTTTTGGATGTTGGGGGTCACAGGCACGATAATTCAGAAGGTCAAAGGTATCTGACCTGGTCTTTGTCTAATATGTTTTCATTGTATACCACACTCCTTTATTTTTGTCTTTGTCAAAAGCTTTGCAATTCTTATTTTATTATCAAAGTAAATGTCATTAATAGAAATGAAGTAGAACAATATTTTTCTTTTATGGACATGCTCATTATAAATGTCTACAATACACTTGACAGTTGAAGGATGATATATTGATTTATTCTCTAATTTCAACTGTAAAATTGCAAGGGAGCTGGCTGGCTAAGCATTTGCAGATTCAAGATGGGTTGCCTCTATGAAAGAAATGGATTTTCTTTTTCTCTCTGATGGGACTATTGTTCAGACAAAGTTAATAACATGCTACAGCAGTGTTTAAAATTTTTCTACACTACTGTACATCTCTGTCTAAATTAAAATAAACTATATTAAGGCAAAACTCCATTGTTTTATATTCAGTCTTGGATACTACTCACAAAATTGTGTATCCATTTTCTTTACTTTCCTAAGGATAAAAAGGCTTTATAAAAGACTGCATTACAACTGTGTATTTGAAATAAAGGATTGTGCAAATAATTTTGAATCTTAACTTCAGCAGAGCGGTTGTAGAACAGGACATTTTGGGCTCTGTTTTGGTTTCTAAAACAATTTTGCCATATGGATTTTGTCAAAAGTCTTGAATTTGGAATCATCATACCTAAATCTAGCCCTGAAAATTTAGATATCTAACACAGACTCCCTATCTAGTCCAAGGAGAGAGATCTGTATTCTGGACAGTAACCCATATAGTCTTGGGCATAGGGAAACAAGCTAAATAAATAGATTACATAAGTCTGTTGTAGTAAACATGGTTAATATCAGTGTTGCAGCCTACTTTTCATGGATCCTGACAAGAAAGAATGAAATAGTGCTCTTCACTCTGTAGATCTCCAAATAACCTGTAGATAAGCAAAAACTTGATAACTGGTTGTGATGACTGATTGTCTTTGTAGGATGTATTGGCCAGAGAAAAAGAGTGAATGTATCCATGTCTCCTCTGACCTTTAAATTCTGAACTCTTAATACTTCCATTTTAAAAAAAGGAATTCTACCTACTACAAAACCAACTGCTGCAATTCAAGGCCAAGGACTGGTGTAAAAACCCCAGCAGTCTTAGATTAGAGTCCAAAGTGTAACAGCTGAAAACATCTACTGAAAATTAGTCACGATTTTGCTAGTCTAGGCTGGGTTCAAATGCAGTCCCAGCAGAGCAGGATAGGTTGACTTTACTATTCTAGTTTCTGAGCAGCATTGATATTTCCTATAATAAAAATGGTTCTTTTGCAAAAAAACAAGTCTGTATCAGTTAATGCATTGAAAAGGCACTGTCAAGGGGAATCAGGAGGTGATCATAGGTGTGGAAAAATCCTTACAAATATCGTACTCATTATTAGCTTGTTTTTCACTGGAGAGACTAAAGGATATAAGTCAGAATCTTTATTAGAGATGTCATATACATTTATAAGCTTAGCACCTCTTGCTTCCATTTAGAATATTACCACATATTGAACCAACATTTATTAGGTGCTTGTGCTCATACACATACATTTTGTTGAAAACAGGATAGCATAAGTCAGCATTTCTTAGACCTTTACATTTATATGCAATTATCATGTCCTCACCCCTATTTCAGCCAATCTCACTCCAGGAACAACCCAAAATATATTGTCTATATTTCAAAGAAGGCAACAGTCCTCTTAGACATATATAAAGATGTGGCTTCAGTTGCAAAAGCAAATGTGTCTTAGATACAGTTTTTCCAAATAATATCATACCAAGAAAATCTGTTGTATATACATTATCACTATGACTGCGAAGGTCTTGCTAATAGCTATATTTCAGAGGTAAGTTTGCAATAATCCCTAAATTTCCCTCTGTGTTCTGTGTCAGATTTTGAAACTAGCATTGTTAAAGTGAAAGAAAAGCAGAAATTTACTCTACCAACTACTGCTAATTAAACAACAACAAAAAATCAGATTAAGAGACTTTTATCTGATGAAGACTTCTGTCCTGAAAAATTTATTGGCTGTATTAGATTCTGTTTCCCTCAAAGCAGTCCCTCAAAGCAGTCTAGGTCCTATATCATCCTTGGATGACAGTTTTTCATCTGTGGCAAGCCTGTAATTTTGTAATTCTCAGGTTGAAGTTGTTTTCAATGTGAATGTTTTCTTATCTATCTGGTCAATGTTGTCCCATGTGCCATTTCTTGCTCTCCAGTGGCCTTGTAGCAGAGAACCACCAGGTGGATGTGATCTCATTAGCCTGAAAGACTCCATAATGTCTTTTTTATTCTGATCTATGTTTTAGTCAAATTAGGGTTTCCTTTCTGTTTAGGTCCCTGCCAAACACGGACTCAATTTTGACATTCTGCTCAGTATCTCCCAGGTCCATTTCATTTTCTAGGTGAAGACAATGCATACAGGCAAGTTGCAAGCTGAAAATGAAGCTCAATTGTCAACTTACTTAAATTATTTTTAGACCACTCCCCTGACGTTACCATATATCTTTGTGCCTGTCTGTTTTGCTTTCCTCTTCCCCTCTTTTCATATGAATACTTACAGATGATTCATAAAGGAACTTTAAAAAACTTCATAAAGTGAAACTTGAATTAGAGAGAAAAATAATGTTGTTTTGATCACCAAAAAAAAAAAAAGGCACTGACTTTGAACCACAGAATTTAAACACCTTCATTTAGATACTGCAGTATTATCCTAGAAACAAAGGGCTACTGTAAGTCAGTCTCAACACTGGAATTGGCAGTCTTAAAGCAGACCTGTTACACTCTTGACAACATGCAATAAAAAACAACAAACAGTACTGTAACCATGCAGCAACAGATCATTTTTAAAACCTTGCAAAACAATGAAAAATAAAAACAGACTTTGAAAACCTCTTTCTTTTGAAAGTCACTTTTTTTTCAATCATAAGTTATGTGCAACAGGTTCTGAGAGTGAGTCAGGTATCACAGACGTCTCAAGAGCAATGTGACCACAGCAAAAAATTATGTGGTTTATTTCTAGTTGATATTTTACATGTTTATGAATCCAAGCAAAGTCCTTCACTGTTCTGGTGCTTACCTGGTATTCCTGCTTCCTCCATACTTCCAACTCTATCAGAGAGCTTAATTTAAATTCTTCTCCCAAATTCATATCATTGTGCCAGGGACAACCTTACACCGTGCAGGTTGTTATGGGTAGCTACCAAATTCCCCAGGCCCCTGGACCTGGGAATTCCTCCTGCCTGGGTGCTGAAGCCCATCAGGGCATGCTGGCTGTCCCGGCTGATGTTCCTGTTTTCATACTCGGCCACTAGCAAGGCTGAGTGTTTGTATCACAGACAGACAGACAGACCACCAGAATTCACATAAAACAAATGTACAGATAGCCAGTTCACCTTCTCCCTCTTCAAGTGGTCAGGATGGAGGTTCACTAGTGAAAACACACATGCCCACACTGTCTAGATTCAGAAGCACATGCATATTTATGGATAACTTCAATAACTGCAAAGTTTCTCAGCCTGCCTAATGTCCAGGCCTGGATCCTGGCCCATATACCCAGTATGCAGCTTTCCTACTCACCACTTGATATTAGCTTATGAATTATACATACAATCACAGAGGATTAAATTCACTGGGAAGGTGTAAACACACCACGGTCCCTCCAGTTGCTGGCACGTAGTTCTATGAGCTTGATTTCTTGCAGCACCTTTCCCAGTTGTGGGTGCTTAGACCCTGTAGCACTCAGATAAGACACAGAGTGAGATTACACAAAAAAAACCACTTAAGGATTTCATAAGCAGATAACATAGACTGCAGTGATCAGGCACAAGGCATGGCCAGAGAAGGGTAGCTATCTGCAACCTGCTTACATGCACTGGGCTCTTTATTCCTTTTCTTTTTTTTCTTTTTTTTTTTTTTTTCCAAAGTTTGTTCTTCCCTGGTCAACCCTGATCTTTCCCTCCCCTTCCCTGTCTTTGGCCTTTTCGCTAAGCCCCCTCAAACATCCCATAATACTCATGGTTGTCATGCTTCCCCATTCTTATCAGTTACAAAGCTCAGGCCGACCTCCTTGAAAGCTGTTCCAAAGTGGTTCTTCTCACGGCTGCTCAGTCAGGGGCTGAAGAGTTCCAGTCTTACCTGCTGTCTCATTATCACCTGCTCCTTAATGGTTGAGTTGCTGTGTTTAATTTGTCACCTTCCTTGTTATTTGTTATTTCTTTTATATTGAATAGCCGTTAGCCAGATAATGTTATGAACCAGATGGTATCACATACCCCTTACCTGTACAAAGACTACTGGTAAAACGATGCAACTAGTGAATCTTGGACACATTTGGACACTGTTGTGGTTTAACCCCAGCTGGCAACTAAGCACCACACAGCCACTCACTCACTCTCCCCGAGGTGGGGTGAGGAAAAGTGAGAAGACTTATGCGTTGAAATAAAGACAGTTTAATAAGTAAAGCAAAAGCTGTGCACGCAAGCAAAGCAAAACAAGGAATTGATTCACTACTTCCCATCAGTAGGCAGGTATCCAAAACTTAGGCCCATACTAGGTACTATGAAGAAAATTACCCCAGCCAAAACCAGCACATTCTCCACCCCTTATTCCATACCATTTACATCATGCTCAGGTCCCACACTATCCAATACATCCTCATTAACCACCACCACCCTTCCCATCCTTTGATACAATACACAGATATTATTTCCTTAGGCTATGGACCAGTCCTGTGAAATGTCCATAAAATGTCCATTGAGTTCATTTAGTCCATGACTTTGAGCTCTATCTGTTATGATGATCACTCAGGACGGGAGAGGTGGTGTGTTGTGTGAAGTTGTCACGCACCAAAGACAGCTCAGCTTGGGTCACTGCTACACTGCTTCTTCTAAGGCTTCCTCTCCATTGGTTCAGGTGGTTCCTGCTATAGTAATTCCTATAATGTGCAACTCAAACCCTGTGTTACAACCATTTAAAAGTATTTCCATCACATTCTCCACCCCTGGTGCCTTTGGACCAGACCATCACGTTTAACATTGAAGTGAACTGCTCCCCTTGCCCCTGCTCCGGCTTGCACTTACCCACAGACCGCAGTCCCTTAGGGTTGTACCCGCTCCAAGTGGAGCCTTCTCGGTGAGCCACAGTCTCTCCAGGGGTATACCTGCTGCGGCATAGACTTACCCGCAGCCGCAGTCGCTTTGAGGTGCACCCGCTCCAGCGTAGCCTTCTCCATGGGCCACAATGTCTTCAGAGATACACCTGCTCCAGCGTGGCCGTACCCACAGCCCCAGCCCCTTCAGAAGGAAACCTGCTCCAACACGGCCTTACCCACGGCTCCAGTCCCTCCAGGGCTGTACCTGCTCTGTCGGGGCCTTATCCATGGCCACAGGCTTTGAGGTGCTCCAGCATGACCTCATGCCCACCCACTGATGCTTCAAGGTGTACCTGCTGCAGCATGGACTTACCCACAACCACAGACGCTTCGAGGTGTACCTTCTCCAGCATGGACTTACTATAGGGCCACAATCCCTTCAGAGGTATACCTGCTGCGGCACAGACATAACCACAGCCACAGTCGCTTCTAGATGTACCTGCTCTGGCATGGGCTTATCCACAGCCACAGACATTGGGGTGTCCTGCTCCCACGTGGACTCATCATGGTCCCTTTGACTTGAGTTCACACTTGAGTCCCAGCCTGTCCAGCACAGCAGCACAGAAACAGCTGTGATGCCCTGGCCATCTGCCAGCCCAGGCATATCGCCATTGCTGTTATCAAAATGTTCCCAAGCACAGCACAGTAAGATGATATATAAAAAAAAAAACACTAAAGAGCACTAGACACTAATATACAGTAAGGCAAGCAAGCTCCATGGCAAGCACAGTAGCCTGGCAATTAATAGCTAAACAGCAATAACAGCTATAAATTTGATCTAGCACATTCCAATCAAATCTGTCATTATCTTGAATCCTTTGAGCCACACATTGGGCGCCTTTTTAGGAGTCATGGTTCAACCCAAGCTGGCAACTAAGCACCACCCAGACGCTTGCTCACTCCCCCCCAGTGGGATGGTGGAGAGAATCAGAAGGGTGAAAGTGAGAAAACTCGTGGTTTGAGATAAAGACAGTTTAATAGGTAAAGCAAAAGCTGCACACACAAGCAAAGCAAAACAAGGAATTTATTCACCACTTCCCATGGGCAGGCAGGTGTTTGTTCAGCCATCTCCAGGAAAGCAGGGCTCCATCAGGCGTAACAGTGACTCGGGAAGACAAACACCATCACTCCAAACATCCCCCCCTTCCTTCTCCTCCCAGCTTTATATGCTGAGCTTGATGTCATATGGTTGGGGATATCCCTTTGGTCAGTCGGGCTCAGCTGTCCCGGCTGTGTCCCCTCCCAACTCCTTGTGCCCCCCCAGCCTCCTCGCTGGTGGGGTGGGGTGAGAAGCAGAAGAGGCCTTGGCTCTGTGTGAGCACTGCTCAGCAGGAACGAAAACATCCCTGTGTTATCAACACTGTTTCCAGCACAAATCCAAAACTTAGTCCCATACTAGCTACTATGAAGAAAATTAACTCTACCTCAGCCAAAATCAGCACAATGAACCAGATGGTATCACATTCCTGTTACCTCTACAAAGACTACTAGTAAAACTAGGCAGCTAGTGAACCTTGGACACATTTAGACATAACTGAGGACCTGTAGTAAGAATAATGGTGAAAGCATCAAAATTTTACTCCAAACAAAATTCATTTCTAACGGTTTTTTGCCTAAGACTCACTTGTGGTAGCAAAACAGGAAAGAAAAGCACCATTTGAGAAGAGGGAGGAATGTAGGAGAAAAGATGTAAAGAATTGAACCCAGGAGGCAAGTAACAACAAAGACATTAAAATGGTACCTTTTAATGAATTTTTATTGAAAACCACAACAAACACACACAAAAAAAAAAAACCAAAAAACCAAACCAAACCAAAAAAAACCCACCGAAAACAACAAAGAAAGAAACAAAAATATTCTACATTACATTAAAATCCTGAAATGAATGGCAGTCTTAAACTGAGTTCACAATAAAAAGGACTAGGAATAATTCTCCAAAGCCAGTGGATGAAACTGATGTATAACTGTTGGTTCTGTAGCATCTGCCTTTAAATGAAAAAAGAGCAGTAACCAATCAAACAAACAAACAAAAATAAATGCTTAAGTTCAATTTTAGCAGAAGAGTCTGGATATTTTTAAGATGTTATTTCCCAAGTTTCACAATGACAGAGTGCTAAGTTTGAAAAAATGCATTCATACATCCTGTGTATGCATCCAAGTGCCTGAAAAGCTTCATAATTTTACCACCAATATTTCTTGTAAGAGAAGGAATTCTCCCGCTCAGAACCAGATGTAGCTATGAAAGAAGCAAGAGACTTCTACAATTACCTTTCTGTTATGTGACCCAAAATACACTTGTTGCATTGTGTAGTGCAAATGGGGGTATTATAAACCCATTTTCCAATTATAAAAATATTTCTGTTCTTATCATTCATACTATTCATATTATATTTATAAATTATGAAGTCAAAAGGAGTATTGTTATTATCCAAGCTGGCTTCTTTTAATAGTCAGTAACAGCTAGTCCAATAGGACCCCCTGGGAAATTGCCTTCAGGGACAAGGGAGCAGAACAGAACTGGCAGATCTTTAAGGACACTTTCCATAGAGTGCAAGAGTTCTTGATCCCCAGGTGTAAGAAATCAGGAAAGGAAGGCAAGAGACCAGCATGGCCGGGTCAAGACCTGAGGGTCAAACTAGAAGGCAAGAAGGAAATGCACAGGCAGTAGAAGCAGGGACAGGTATCCCGGGAAGATATAGAGATGCTGTCCAGTTGTGTAGGGATGGGGTCAGGAAGGCCAAGGCACAGCTGTAGCTGAACTTGGCAAGGGATGCAAAGAATAATAAGAAGGGCTTCTACAGGTATGTCAGCCAGAAAAGGAAGGTTGAAGAAAGCATACCCCGCCAATGAGCAGGACTGGCAAACCGGTAACAACAGATGAGGACAAGGCTGAGGTACTGCACAATTTTTTGCCTCAGTCTTCACTGGCAACCTCTCTTCCCACACCTCTTGAGTGGATGAACAGCAAGATGGGGACTGGGGGAGCAAAGTCCTTCCCACTGTAAGAGAAGTCCTTCCCACACGTTCATGACCACTTGAGGAACCTGAACATACATAACTTTACGGGACCTGAAGAGATGCATCCCAGAGTCTTGAGGGAACTGGCTGACACAGCTGTTAAGCCACTCTCCATGATATTTGAAAAGTCATGGCAGTCAGGTGAAGTCTCCAGTGACTGGAAAGAGAGAAACATTGGACCCATTTTTAAAAAGGGTAGAAAGGAGGACCCTGGGAGCTACCAAACTGTCAGCCTCACCCCTGTGCCTGTGAAGATCATGGAACAGATCCTCCTAGAATCTATGCTAAGGCACATGGGGGACAGGGAGGTGATTCAAGACAGCCAGCATGGTTTCACCAAGGACATGTCCTGCCTGACCAACCTAGTGGCTTTCTATGATGGAGTGACTACATCAGTGGACAAGGGAAGAGCTACGGATGTCATCTATCTGGACTTCTGTAAGACCTCGGACACAGTCCCCCACAACAACCTTCTCTCTAAATTGGAGAGGTACAGATTTGATGGGTGGACTCTTTGATGGATGAGGAAAAGGTTGGATGGTCGCATCCAGAAGGTAGTTGTCAATGGCATAATGTCCCGATGGAGACCGGTGACAAGTGGTTTCCTACAGGGGTCTGTATTCAGACCAGTACTGTTCAATATCTTCATCAGTGACATAGACAGTAGGATCGAGTGCACCCTCAGCAAGTCTGCAGACAACACCAAGCTGTGTGGTGCAGTTGACACACCTGAGGGATGGGATGCCATCCAGAGGGACCTGGACAAGCTTCAGAACTGGGCCCATGTGAATCTCATGAGGTTCAACAAGGCCAAGTGCAAGGTCCTGCACATCGGTCAGGGCAATTCCCAGTATCAATACAGGCTGGGGGATGAAGGGATTGAGAGAAGCCCTGCAGAGAACTTGGGGTACTGGTGGATGAAAAGCTGGACATGACCCGGCAATGTGCGCTCGCAGCTCAGAAAGCCAACCGTATCCTGGGTTGCATCAAAAGAAGTGTGGCCAGCAGGTTGAGGGAAGGGATTCTGTCTCTCTGCTCTGCTCTGGTGAAACCCCACCTGGAGTAGTGTCCAGCTCTGGAGTCCTCAGCACAGGAAGGACATGGACCTGTTGGAATGGGTCCAGAGGAGGGCCACAAAAATTATTAGAGGGATGGCATACCTCTCCTGTGAGGACAGGCTGAGAGAGTTGGGGTTGTTCAGCCTGGAGAAGGCTCAGGGGAGACATTAATTTGGCCTTCCAGTATTTAAAGGGGGCTTATAAGAAAGATGGGGACAAACTTTTTATCAGAGCCTGTTGCAATAGGACAAGGGGTAATGGTTTCACACTAAAAGAGGGTGGATTCAGACCAGATATGAGGAAGAAATTTTTTACAATGAAGGTGCTTCTGGGAAGGTTGCCCAGAGAGGTGGTCGATGCCCCATCCCTGGAAACATTCAAGGTCAGGTTGGACGGGGCTCTGAGCAACCTGGTCTAGTTGAAGATGTCCTGCTCATTGCAGCGGGTTGGACTAGATGGCCTTTAAAGGTCCCTTCCAACCCAAACTATTCTATGATTTTAAGGCAGAGATTACAGAATTTCCATGCATTAATTTTCAGCAGAGAATTAAAAAATACTACTACTACTACTACTAGTGGAGGAGTAACCATTCTGACTTATAAACTATTTAAGTGGTCCCTTACTTTCAGTTGAACCTTAAATTTAAATTAGAATTTACAATTAAATTTTTTTGCCATTGGATCCTAGTGTGTCTTTTCCTTATAGACAGGAAAGCTCACATTGCTACAAGCGTTAATGCAGCTAAGTGCAAAGACAAATTATTACGGATACATAATACATTCTCTGGCAGTCTACACCCAGCCCCAAATTTCCCACTGGGGAAAGTGGGCTACCCTGTGAAAAGTGCATTTGTAAGAATCCTGTTAGAGTCCATCTACAAACCTAATAATTGAAGTAGTTGGGATTGCACAGATATAATCAACTAGAGCTTGTTTTTGGAGCTAAAGTTTAGGAAATAATTCAGATGATGGACACCAGGAGACAAAAATAAAATCCAGCACACATAAAGTCTGTTAGAACAGCAGGGCTAAAAAAGTTTAAAAATTTGTTCTTGTTACTAAGCGGATAAAAGTTGAACAGTAGATTTATTGATTAAGAAGGTGACAATCACATTCCAGATTATAAAGTCAGTCTAACCACTATCGCAACACTGATTTCCCAAGGAGATTCTAATGAAACTGAAACCTCCAGGAAAAACTACTTTGGATGTGAAAAGGATTAAAAAAAAGAATGCATTTTGATCACTATTTAGTCATCTGGTAAGATCAGATATACAAAGTAAAACAAAAATCCCCTTCTAGCTATACTGCTATCTATGACAATATTCCCTCAGATGCTTTGTTTCTGCTTTAATAGTTTACATAACAATGTATTTGCTTTTATGAGTATAATTTTAAAGGGTTGTAAAGTGTGCTTTTTGCTTTTATGGCTGTTTTCACATTATCTAGCTAACGGTTTTGATTAGAATGGCCAACATATTTAGGTGGTCATGATTACAATGGGTTTTTTTCATTTTATTGCTTATCCCAAATTCAGTGGCTTTTTGGGACAAAGCATAGTGGGATCTGATGTTGGTATAATGCCTGAATGCTTAGCAGCACAAAACAACAGTCCAAACTGAGGTACCAAATGTACCAATTCACAATAACAAAAGTAAGCCTTTAATACTATCATTAAGCCTTAGTCCATATCCTGAAGCACTTTTCTGTGTGTTTGAATGGCTCACCAGAAGTCTAAAATACTAATATTTGTGGAATTAAAGCCATACCGCAAACAGATTTCAAATAGTTTGAACTGAAAATGTTTCTAAAGCTGCCAGAAAGAGTTAACTGATATCTGTCCTTATGAGCTATTCTGCTAACCTATTTTCACTTATTTTCTTAATTAATTTTAAAGAGGTACACAAATTTTTAGGACCTTTACTTTTCAGTTTTGCAGATGTTGTCCCAAAGATGAATGTCCTCCCTTTCACCTTTTCTTATATGTGAACCTGTTCAGGCCTAGGAAAAAATATTTATACTCAAACTTTTATTTTACATTTAAATTAAATCATTAAAACATGGACAAACTCATTATTGGTCTTGAAAGCAAGAAAGGAATGTTTTTTAGGGTCTGCAAAATCACACATTAAAATAATAAAACATAACTTAAAAGAGCGAGAGGGTTATTTCACAGTCACCTATTTAGTTCAGTAGTTTTAGAAAAGAACAGAGACTTGGTTGAGATAAAATAAACAAAAATTGCATGATTAGGTGAGCCTGCTAGAAGAAATGTTTCTCTGTTTTATTAGTGAGGACAGAAAGACCATAATAGTTTCATTCAAAATGTTGAAAGATAACATTAAAGGTTCAGAGATAGCCCTTCCTCAGAACAGGTTTAATTTCTGCCATCCTTAATGACATTTTGAAAATACAGAATTTCTTTAATATGTTTCACCTGTAAATCTGTGATGAGTAGGAGGAATGTGATATTTTCACCTTTAGCCAACTGATGAAACAGAAGTTTATGAGCCAGAAAGATCTCCAGGGGGTTTAATATTAGAATTTAATCTGTTTTACAGAAAAAAAAAAAGAAAGCAGCCTCCATTGGCATGATTTTGGGAATAGTTTCAGGTGCCTTAGTTGTATTTGAGACTGGTAATTCTCTTTTTATACTTTAGACTATACACTGCACTTTAAATGTGGGCACAATTACCTGCTTCTTCCTGTATATTGAAGTAGAATCTATAGGCACACTGGAAAAATTCTTGTACCTAGTACTTAACCAAATTTGAGAGCACTTGCTTAATTTAAATAGAATATCCTTGTACAAAGACATGATAATTCTTTCACATACCAGTTTTCAAATCTATCCTTTAATCAGTAATAGCAATGCCTGCCTGATAAAACAGAGGATTTTTTTTTTTTGTAAAAGAAAGGGTCTCTCACTGACTATTAATGGAGAAAGAAAAGATACAATGCCAGGAGCAGAAAGCTTGCTAGAGAAATGGCAAAGGCTCCAAGTTTGGAGAGAGAAAACCCAGACCTCCAGGTTGCGAGCAATGTAGCAAGAGACTGATATGGAGTCAAGAAGGTTTGTTTGAACTAAGGAAAACAAGCTGAAACATGCACAGAAGTTTTCTTCAACTGCCATGTGCTCCTGAAGATTTATGAATGCAGTTGTCCATAGAACTGATGCTTTGAGGAAGAGTCCACTTAATCTACTGATGATCTGTAGAAAGCCTTGAGATTTTAGAGTAACCAAGACATGAGGATACTCTTTTTTTTTTTTCTTTTTTTTCTTTTTTTTTTTTGTGAGCAGTATTACTCTAAAGCAAGTATGGCTCAGAGGCTGATGCACTGCCACCTACTCATCACATAAACTTTACAATCACATGTCCTAGTACCAGAGAACCCATGAAAAACAGCCAAGCAAATGGTAAGGGGCTTTAGCTCTACAAATATCCAGATGTCAGATGCTTTATAACTTTCTAGTAAAATCAGTGGTCTTATTAACTATTCCATTGAGAATTTCATCTTTCTTTTTTGAAGTCAATTAAAAATCTCATTAATTTCTGAGAAAGCCTATTTAGTACTGAAATTATTTTGTGTAACTTGTATTTTTAGTCATCTCTTTAAAGTGATCCTAAAATTGTTAAGTGCTTAAACCCACAAATTGTCTTGAATCCTTATAATCTTTCATCACATATATACATATAATTACTTTTCAGTATAGTTATTTTATTTCAGGTCTTTTTGCAGAGGATTACTGCGTTTTCCTTAAAGCATTATGCTAAAAATTCCTCATTTCTACTTTCATTTTTTGATACTTAGATATGATTTGGAGGTAGTTAAGAGGATGGTATAAAATTCTAGCTTAACTCTCTTATTATCAGTTTTATTACTTACTCTTTATCAAACTTACTCTTGTCAATCTGTCTCTCAGCCTTGCTTTGTATATCCTGAAGGATTCATGTTTATCACATTCTGCCTATGAGGCCTACTTGCTATTTAGCAATAAAAGGTTCCACTGTCAGCTGCTTATAGCTTTTCCAATAATTTAACCCTCTATGTTGATATTCTTTACGCTTGCCTCAAAATTAATATCTTTAGGAAAAAAAAAAAAAAATTGATTTGTTCCCAAGTAGGTCTATCTGGCATGCCAATCATGTGGAAAAAAATAGCATTTGGTGATAAAAAAATATATCATAATTCACAGGGAGAAGAGGAAGATTAATTTATATATTTTTATACTCTGTAAGAAAGCCAATCGGTGCCAAAAGCATTTAAGAACTGTAAAAATATAATGAAATTTATCAGTCTTGAAGTATGTCTACAAAATTGTAGCCACAGCCACAGAAATCCCACAGAAGAGGAATGAGAACAAGCAGTCTTCATTCTGAGAAGTCCAAAATGGTATATGCAACCTTTTATTTTAATGTGGTAGGTTTCTGTGAATGTACATGTCTGTGTGTGTGTAATATCAGTATCAGGAAATCCACTACTTTGAAGTTGCCCAAATTAGAACACATTTCTTGTGAAAGACAATTTGAATGCACTTTACCCTGCAAGATGTGTCTTCCTCCTTTGCCTGTCATGAGCTGAGACAGTAATGGGACTCTCAGATGGCACTGATCAGTGTTTCAGAGTATGACTAGGCAAAGCTTGGAAAAAAAAATCTGATCTAGTTTTAGCATTGCTATTCTGAGTACTGACCATAGTTTAGCCAGAACAGTGAAGACTGATGTGCTTTCCTGAGGCATTTCTGCAACTATTGTGTGAACATACATTGAGATTTTAATTTTTACTACTCTTTTAATGTTCCTGGTATTGTTCATTTGGCATCTTGTTCTTTTTCTGTTGTTGTTATCTTGGTATCTTGATCTTCTAGAAAACACCAGCTCTTTATTTTACCCATACACACAATATCAGTCAAAACATTTATTACAGGTGATACTGAAGTGATATGGTTTGTGCACACCCAAATAAGCCTCCTCCATCCCTAATTCAACTAAGTATAAATGCTTGCTAGGGTACAGTTCTCTCTTTTTTAGTCAGTTTATGCTTTGTGTAGATTGTAATCAATGGTACTGCTCTTTGTCTAACATAATTTGAAATGCCACTTAGAATGCTCTATATAAGAAAAGGTTGAAAGAGGAAAAAGCTGAAAAAAGAACAGGGAAGCAAGGTTCGTAAATTAGTTCCACTATTAAACTGGATACTTCAGGAGAATAAGGAAAATAGGGAAGCATAAATGTTAGCATGAATTTTAAGAAGGTGAAATATTTGTCAATTGCAAGTTTTTAGAATTATGAAAGGTCAGTGCAGAAGGAGGGGGAGGAGATGCTCCAGGCGCCGGAGCAGAGATTCCCCTGCAGCCTGTGGGGAAGACCACGGTGAGGCAGGCTGTCCCCCTGCAGCCCAGGGAGGACCCCATGCTGGAGCAGGTGGATGTACCCTGAAGAAAGCCATGACCCCATGGAAAGCCCACATGGGAGCAGGATCCTGGCAGGACCTGTGGCCCCATGGGGGACCCATGCTGGAGCAGTCCATTCCTGAAGGACTGCAGACTGTGGAAAGGACCCACGCTGGAGCAGTTCCTGAAGAACTGCAGCCCATGGGAAGGACCCACATTGGAGAAGGTCATGAAGGACTGTCTCCCATGTGGACCTCACACTGGAGCAGGGGAAGAACATGAGGAGGAAGGCATGGCAGAGACAATGTGTTATGAACTGACCGCAATCCCCATCCCCCATCCCCCTGTGCTGCTTGGGGGAAGGAGGCAGAGAATTCAAAAGTGAAGTTGAGCCCAGGAAGAAGGGAGGGGTGGGGGAAAGGTGGTTTTTAGTTTTGTTCTTATTTCTTATTATCTTGTTCTGTTTTATTGGTAACAAATTAAACTAATTTCCCCAGGTCGAGTCTGTTTTGCCTGTGACGGTAATCTTTAAGTGATCTCCCTGTCCTTATGTTGACCCATGAGCTTTTCATCATACTTTTCTCCCCCGTCCTGTTGAGGAGGGGGAGTGATAGAGCAGCTTGGTGGGCACCTGGCAAACAGTGAAGGTCAACCCACCACACTCTCTGCATCTTTTTTCCAATATTGAAGATTAAAGAATTTCTTTTCCTCTCATCTGGCACTCCTCAACCCCATGCAAAGGGACACGTAAACCAAAATAAAGGTGTGAAGTGTTGTCCTAGTATTTTTAGTTGTTTCATTAAAAGCAAGAATCAGAGGTTTTACAAAATCAAATGCCTCCTTCTTGGACACAATTCTTATCTGTTGTATTTTCAGATGATGTGAAGATCACACCTGATTCCTAGAGGCTCTAATTCCCTTTCCTTTGTTCTTTTTTTTCAGTTTCAAAACTTAATTGCTTACAGAACTCAAGGTGGGGTGGCAGTGGAATTAGGCGGGAAAAAAAGACAAAAAGAAGGAAAAAAAACTTGACTTCATTTAAATATTATCTTAAGAAATCAATGCCAGGAAATAAATATTGTCAGTGCAGGTTTGAAGTTAGCAAACGCCAGAATTAACATCACTGTTCATCTTCAGGTCAATTCCAATGTTTTCATAAGTTTTGAAAGAATATTTAGTAACATGGACATATTTCAATAAGACCACTTTCTCATCTGGCCAAATAGGACAATCACTTGTGAGCCAGAAGTTGGCCACATGATAACCACTCACAGAACAACCATTTGTCAGGGACCTGGGGGCCCTTCCAGATCTTACTGGCCGTGACCAGCTGTCTGGAACTTTTATTTTTCTTTAATGAAAGGATAGGAAACCCTAAAATTAGCAAGCATAAGCTGTACAGTAATGTGGGCTGTGCTTCCTGCTGTCCCAGCTGATCTTCCTAGATAGACCCTGGAGCCATGTTATAGGTCACACTGTCTCCAGTCCCTGGACCTGTCTTCTGCTGTTGCTGACTGGATGGACTCAAGGCATGACTCATTTCCTTGCCTGCTCTGGGACTGTAGGCAGAACTTGTCACTGTCATCAACCTGGTCCTGCTCAGATCCTGCAGAACTGTGCCCAGCCTGTCACCCTCAGCTCCTGGCTCACCTCCTTCATGGACCAGTCCTGCTCTTGCTGCTCCCTTTAAATGAAGGTAATTTCAACACTTCTTTTTGTATCCACTGTTTTATGCATAGCCAGTATGCCTTATTTGAGACATTTTGTTCAAAGCATGCTTGGAATATAGAATTATAATGCCCATCCTTATAAATTTCAGTATAACACTTTCCTTACTCATGCATGAGAACATATATACCAACATGCCACTGTTATGAATGGAGAAGATAACTTCCTCTCAAGGGGATAGGAAGATAAAACCTTAAGAAGGCTTTGGGAAGGTTTTCCTTCATATGAAAATGAGCAATTAAAATTTTAATTTTTAACAAAAATGTTATCTCTGGGTGTCCAGTATGAAATGATTACAACTCGATTTTTCAAAGCATTTAGCACTACATAGAATCATAGAATCATTTAGGTTGGAAAAGACATTTAAGATCATTGAGACCAACCATTAACCTAATACTGCCAAGTCATCCACTAAACCATGTCCCTAAGTGCCGCATCTACACGTAAATGTACACATCTACACATCTACACAATTTCATAGTTTCAAAGTATGGGTCCTTTTAATTTGAAACTGTGAATGCTTAGCATGTCTATGTATCAGACCATTGATTCCTAGACTGTGTACCCAAAAAGGAGACTAAAATGTACTAAAATCTCAATCAGCTACAGAAGAAATAATGGAGGTCTTGCTTCTTCATTGCTTCCCAATGCCTTCTTGCTAGGCTTACTTAATTCTACCCATGTCTTCTAGGCTGAATCGCTAAAATTTTGGTCTGCTAAACTTTCCACTTCAGTGAAATACATGGAACAAATAATTGGTAGTACTCCTTTAAGGCCTATCCTGTGTTTATCCATTGGTGGAAAAAATATGAAACTAAAATCTTTAGCAGCTCCATGGCTGGTTACATCACAGAACATTAAAAATTGTTAAACAAAGTTAAACAGGGTCAACCTTCAGCACCATGAGACTCAAGCAAGATTTTATAGCAGTGTACCAGGCCATTTAACAAAAGCAAATTTGCCTTTTAATAAAAGCAAAGCTGCTTTCCATGTAAATGTTATGATACCATGAAGTCCCTCAAGTCCAGGCTCTGGCTTTTTCATTTTCTTATAGTGTAGTGCTGCCTTTCAACAGTGTTGTATTCTCTTCCTAACTACCCTTCTCCAGGTCTGGAAGCCCAGATCCCAGAGTAGACCAGGCATGGAAGCAAGCCTACTGAACAGCAGGAGCTCCAGCTTCACCCAGGAGCAAGTTCCCTTCACCCAGGAGCAAGTTCCCACACAGGAGCCGCACTGTGTTAGCTGTCTATGTGCAAGGCCTTACTTTAGAGCTAATTCTAGGGTTTCCCATCCTTTCAGTAAAGAAAAATAAAAGCTTCAGATGTCTTCAGGCATGTGGTAACTAGATGAAGAGGAGGTATAAATATACTAAGATCCCAGGGTCTAGAGTAGTTGTTTGGATTGTGCCCCTTCTAGCTAAAAAACGTTTCTATAGAAATAGGATGTCCTGCTAAAGGGTTTAGAGGATTTAGAGGATCTACTTAAGTCTACTGAGATCTATTGTTAAAGGATCTACTGTAATATGATCTTGCCCAGATAGGTTGTGCACTCTCCAGCCTTGAAGGTTTCAAGACCTGACCAGACTAAGCCCTGAGCAGGCTGGTTGCAGGAGGTTGGGCTAGAGACTTCCTGAGGTCCTTTCTCACCCAAATTATTCTCTTATTTTATGATTCTAAAAAGAAAGTGCAAACAATCATGAGAGTGTGATTAAAAGATCAAGCTAAATTTATTATTTTCAGGACTACAAAAGCTAGTCAACAGTGAGTTTCTGCCTACCTTTTCCAATATGCCACGGTTAACTGAAATTATCTTTTTTTTACCATACTCCAAGTACTGTCACATTTAGTAGTTTCTGGACTGTGAGTAGGAGAGCCATGGAAACCGGACTTCAATGCATTTTGAAGCAATTAACCTGCAAGGACATTTTGTACTGCTGAGTTCTGTGGTTGGAACTGAACAGAGATAACCTTAAAAAGCACAAAATAGGCAAGGTGAATGATCCACATGCAGTTCCCAATGTTATCGTAATTCTAAATGGTATTTTTTTCTGTCTCATGAAGTAGTACCATTTAAAAAGCATTGTCTTTCCTGAAATCACTGAGGTATGCTTTGATCTTCCCTGTTTTTTAACTGCAACAAATGAAAATGAAGGAAAAAGATCTCCATTCTTTGTTATTATTTGCTTAATAATGAGGCGTAGGTTAACCAATTGTTTAATTTCAGTTATTTAGAGGTAAATACTTTCCTCTAGTTGCAGATGAGAAGAATAAATTTTTTAAAATCAAGTCATTAAAACCTTAGCACTTTTGCCTCTATTCAATGTATACAACATTTCTTTGGTCCTGAACATTAGCTTTTCCTTCACTTTTACATTAGCAGAGATCAATGTCATTGTAACCAACAACAAATGACCAACATCATTTATTCTCATCTCCTGAGAGGTCCTTCAGCTTCATTCCTTTTGCTCATCTACTGCAATTATTCCACAGCACAGCATGTTAAGATAGACCTTTTCTCTCTGTGTCACTTGAACAGGACTGAAGGGAGGCACAAGTCTGCAGTTTTTATTTCCCATAAGCAGGTAGAGATGTTTTCTGTTTTTTTTTCTCCTCAGTGGTGAAGTCACCTAAACACTTATGCTTGTCAACACAACACTTTTTTAAGAGGTTGGAGAAAAATGTAGAATTAAACATAGGCAAGATTTTTTAATTTATACATGTATTTACTATTCTCCAAACAGTAAATTTCCTTCTTTTCTTGGGGAAAAATAGAAGTAGGTAGCTTTCCTTTCCCAAACCCAGTCTTTTTCCACAACTATTTTTGCTACATCTGTCCTGATTCCCTAGTCAGTAAGTGTCATCCAGTTTTACTATACCTGCTTTCACAATCTGACTTTTTCATGTCTAGGTACACATCTGTAGGTCTAAGACACTCATTTGTGTTCTGCGTACCTTTTTTTTTTTTTTTTTTTTTCAGTTACCTACACTTGCAATAGTTTTTCAGACTCACCTCTTTCCCTTAAGAATAGCTCATTGAAGATAGAAGATCCTTAATGATGATTTATGGTTCCTTTCCAAAAGCTTAACAACCAATATGTTGTGACCCCATTTCACAGAGTTGTGTGTGATCCTCATGACCTTGCCAGTGCTTGTTTTCTCCTTTCAAAGACGCATTTTCTTTAGCACTAGCCACCCCCACTGTAAGCTCTATTCAATTTGTTATGAAAAAAAAATTAGGGAAAGAAATCCCGAACCTCTGTCACAGTCTTGATAGCCACCTTTCTTTCTCCTTTCTTTTCCCCTTCCGCTTCCTCTTCCCGTTCTAGCGTATATGTGTATCTTCTGTATATTCTCACAAGCCTACAGGAAAGGGAGGCAGTTACTTTTGCTGATCCATGGTCTGTTGACTATGATGTCAGTACTAGTGTATGGGCGGCTCTGGGTTTTTTCATTTGTAAATGAGTTCTAACTCTCTTCTGCTGATTGCATGCAGTGGGAGATCCATATGCAATGTGCTGTTGTACCAGTTCTGATGCAGAGAACCACTGCTTTACAGAACATGTATAAAACATAGGATATGATGAGATAAATTCCACAGTAATTATTCTGTAGGGCTACTGTTGCAATAAGACTATTTTACTTTCCTTCAAAAAACGAAGTAAAACAAAACCAACAAATATGAATAAACAAAAAAGCCAAAAAAGTTGCCACCAACAAAGTAACAATGCGGTCCATGATAATTAACCTACAACATGGCTGAAATACAGTTAGTCTATTAACACCACACTACAAAACTGAAAGTGAGGAAACAGAGCAAAAAACTCCATAGATGGGGAAAGTTACCAGCTTGGCTGCAGAGCTTGATACGAAGTCAGTGAGGTCAAGCATCAATTTTGCAACAGTGGCATTTCCTTGATAGGAAAATCTATTTAATGTGTGTGTGTGCTTTCAGGTAGTAGAGCTTACTGATATGTTTTTTATCTTTTAACTACTGACCCTTATATAAACAGTACATAAGAAATGGCAAACAGTGATTGCATTTGTCTTCTTAGTCATTTATTATTTGTTTCAAGAATTTTTTTTTCTGTATTACATCCCTTAGCTCATGAACATTGTGCACTTTTAAAATATTTTTTAGTAAATAGATTAATATTTATGGTCTTTAAAACTATCATGGTTTTGTGTGCTTCCATGATTTGTATTGAAACTACAAACTTCCTAATGGAGAAGTTTCCTTTATTATTATGATTCCTACAGAATAATTTAAAACTTTTTTGGAACTTCAGAAGTTCTGAAACTTAAATTAATAATATACATATATTTTTTAATGGTGGATGAAAAGTTGTTTATTAACTTTTTACAATATTTTTTAAAATACAGAAGTTTATAGAGGATATTGAACATGCAAATAACATAATTTTCCTATAGTTTGACACAAATAAAGAGCAGAAAAATGATCTATCTGGATATATATCCTGGTGACACTGACACTGGTTAAAGCTCACGTACATTGGCATACTCCATTAAGGACATATCTTATGTAGCTTAATTGTGGCACTTAAAATGCTCCCAAAGCATGTCAAATATCATGTGCAGCAAATCCTCACTATGAACAACGAAGCCAAAATTGGCCCTACTGCAACTTCATGAGGTTGTACAACGTAGTGGTTGTACAAGTAGTAAAAGAAAAGTAGATTAGAAATTATACTAACTTCTGTGTAACCAAACACTCAGTAAGCCTGTGAATTTTACAGATATTTTGTATTGATATTAAACGGGGCGTAGAAAAGCAAAATTCAGTGATTCTGTGTTGTTAGGAACTGAACACAATGGTATTCTAATATGAAGTATTTTATTTCAGTGGTTTTGTAGATATTACGTTCCCCACAGATACAAATCCTTTTCATGGACAGGTGACCACTTCATACAATTCATGTAAGAATGGTTTAAAGATAAAAAATGGCATTCATTACTGAGTCCTAGAGCCTCTTTCTCACACTGCCCTGGAGCAAATCCTACTTCTTTTTCATCCATCTCTGCATATCCAGTGCAACATTAAAAAAAACCCTGCCTTTCTAGTGTTAGTACTTGATAATTCTTTAAAATATGATATCCCTGGGAAACTCATGTAGACTTTTATGACTTGTTCCATTAGAAGCAGAATATGAATCCCTGCCATCTCTGAGATAATACGGAATTTTAGTGGAGTATATAATTTGCATACGCATTCTCTTCTCTGTGTATTTATACATGCACAAACACATACACAGAAATTTATATATCAGTAAACACTGAAATGATATAATTAGATTATCTAAAATTCCATATACCAGTAACACTGCTGATAAACTGGAGAATATGAGATACCAGCCGTTTTGGCATTGCTCTTAGCTTTCTGACCATCTGAATGAATTTGTAGTAGCTTCCATTGTTTTAATATTGGTATAATATTCCCAAAATAGTGCACACTGGGAGAACAGGAAAAATTTGGCCTGTCTTATGTGACATTGATATTTTTAATATCTTGAGGAATTAGTAATGCTATTTCATTTTGTAAATTTGATTCTTACGGTTCTACCAAGAAATATACGAGACTGACATTTAAGTAGGGATAAAGGATTGTTTTCAAAGAGTTTACTAAAGTCTACTAACTTAATGCTACCACTGCTAAAGCATCTGCATTCAAAAACTTATGAATAATTTCAAAAGCTTTCTATCAAGTATTGTCAGAACACACCTTTCTACACAGTCCTGTGAAAGAAATGTAGCATCAAAATAAGAAATCCAACCAGGTGATTTTAATACAGCTCCCAAATCCATTTATAATTAAAGCCTACATTCTGTCATTTGTTCTTTGTAATTTTGTAATGAGTAGTAGTAGCAGATTTGACTTGTTATGATCTTGTAAACACAAGTGCACAGCAGAAATATTTACAATACACAGAATAGGAAAGATCAGATCACAGTCTGAAGAAAGTCTGGAGTTCATCTTCTAGACAGGTGGCTTTGACTTACTATCTTGTCTCTCTATCACAATATTTATGCACAGTTTCCTTAAGATCAAAAAGGGTAACATGCAAAAACTAAAATGTGTTTTCGAGGTGTAATGCTAATATCAGACTCCACTCTGGTTGCTTTCCAATATGTAAAGTCAGCCATGCTGGATAAGAAGACCTTATTCTGCTAAACTAATTATAATTCTAGAAAAAGTTCCTTCCTAGACGTACCACAAAATTTATTACTGTTATTCCAATTAGTTTAATGGGCTGAAATTGCAAGGTTTGACAGTATATTGCACATATCATTTGTGATAATGTGCAACAATAGGTCCTATTAGAAGCAAAAAGTGAAGAGGAATGGAACACCTTGGTCAGTAAATGGATGCAAAATGACTTGACTGTAACAAAGTTTAAAATCAGCATAAAAGATCTGTAAGTATATTGTAGCAAAGCAAATTTAAGATTTTTTTTTGCACCAGTGTTGCCATGACAAATGTCTTCAGGGAGCTTCCTTTACCAGACTTACTCTCTGTTAGAGAGAATTCCTAGGAAAAATATCTGAGGAAATTTCAGTATCAGTACAAAATGTTCTTAAAAAAAACCCAACAAAATGAAGGAATAATAAAACATCAGGGCTAGATGACAATCTTCCACAAGTTCTAAAGGAACTCAGATACGAAAATGCTGAAAAAAATTTTAGTTAGTATGTAATCCATGCATCCAATCTCTCTAGAATTAGAGGAATAAATTTTTTGCAAGAGTGGCACCGGTTTTTAAAAAGAGCTCCATCAATGGTCCAGAAATTACAAGGTAATAGTTCTGACACATAAGCCATGCAAATGTGTGGAAGTAGTAAATGGAAATCTATTAGACAACACATGGATAAATACAGGGAAAGTCAATACATCTTTTGCACTAGGATATTATATCTTGCAGAGTATTAGAAATAATAATTGAAATAATATTGAAATAATGAATGAGTATTTGAACCAAAGAACTACATCCGGTACAAAACATTTTGATTCAGAAAACAGCTTTGGACAAGATACATAAAGAAAACTCTTATTAAAGAAAATGCTTCAGGAATGAGAAATCACAAATTAATTAAGAAACAGTCAAAATACAGGAATCAAGGAGTAGGAAATTATTTGTTCTCACAATGGAAGTAATCAATTTTCAAGGATCCTGCAAAGGTGATTTTTTTTCTGGAACCTTAGATGAGCAAACTATTCAGAAATAATTTAGGAAAACATGGAGATGATAAAAGTTCTATGTGATATAAAATAAAACTGAATATGCGTAAGTGGTGCTGTACGTTGCAGAACTTCATGGTGTTGAGAGTCATTCAGATCTATATTGAGCCATCTGAAAGGCAAGTGCTTTATGAAAGTTCTTCTAGTCCCAGTATGAAGGTGTCCACTTAGACCAATAGGTGATACATCCCACCTGTTTTGGGTAGGTTTTTTAGCGCAAGAACCATTATCCTCTGAAAGTGCCATACCATTTCACTAGCTGTTGAAGGACTTTAGACATGAAAGGTCCAGAGCACAAGTCTCATGAGGAGCGGCTGAGGGAACTGGGGCTGTTTAGTCTAGAAAAGAGGAGGTTGAGAGGAGACCTGATCGCTCTCTACAACTACCTGAAAGGAGGCTGTAGTGAGGTGGGGGTCGGTCTCCTTTCCCAAGTCACAAGTGATAGGACAAGAGGAAATGGCCTCAAGTTGTGCCAAGGGAGGTTTAGATTGGGTATTAGGAAAAATTTCTTCACGGAAAGGGTTATTGTGAGAGACTGAAAGAACAAATGTCTCAAATATCGTTGTGTGGCAAGTTCTCTGCAGGGGCCCCTCGTGACCCCCGCCCCCAATGGCGCCTGCGCACAAGATCGAGAGTTTAACTCCTTAGGGGCGCTGTGCGGAAGAGCGAGAAGGGTGTGACTGACGTCAGAAAAGGCGGGAACGGGTCTCGAAAAGACGCCAACACAAGGAGCCCTGTGCGTGCGCTCTTTGGAATGGGACTCTGAGCAACGCTGGGCCCAGGGTTGGTGACATTTTTTTTCTTTTCCTCTTTTTCTCTCTCATTTTCCATAACCCCCACCCCTCGCCCCCTCGGCTGCCACACCGCCCATCCGGTCCGGTTAGGTCTGAGGAGCGGCTCCGGCCGCCCGCCAGGAAGCCGAGGGGTCCGCTGTGAACCTGCCGACCCGACCCGTCGGGAGGGCTCTCCGCGTTCTCCTCCCTGCCCCGCTCCGCTCCGCCCCGCTCCGCCCCGCTCCGCTCCCCAGAGGAGCCAGGCCGGCGGTCCCGGTTCGGCTGGGCCCGGTTCCCGCGGGTGACACGGTTCGCTGAGGGAGTTTCCCGCCCGCTCCTGCTGTGGCAGACCCCGCCGCCTGCTGCCTGTCACACCGGTGGCCCGAGCTCGGGCCGCTCCCGCCGGGAAGAAAGCCTCCCGCCGGCCGTCGGCTGCCCTTGCCCCTTCCTTCGGCCCCAGGGAATTCCCGGCTCCACGCCGGCCCGCCCTGGCCTCTCCCGCCCGGGTCCTGACAGTTATGGAGCATTGGAACGGGCTGCCCGGGGAAGTGGTTGAATCACCATCCTGGGAGGTATTTAAAAGACGTGTAGACTAGAGGTGGTGCTTAGGGACATGGTTTAGTGGTGGACTTGGCAGTGTTGGCTTAAGAGCTGGACTCGATGAACGTAAAGGTCTTTTACTGCCTAAATGATTCTGTGATTTTGTGTAACTCGGGTGAAGTTTCTAGTGTCTAACATCAGTGTCCCTGGGTAGATAGTCAGACTGGACACAAAGATTGCTTCTACAAGATAATATTTATTTATTTCACACCCAAAATCTACACTGTATACAAAGGTTTTAAAATCTAACATGTGCTAACAATTAATTTCAATGTCTTAAAGATTTTTTGAGTTGTCATCTACAGATTAATTTGTTCTTTTGTAGTGTGCCGGTTTTGGCTGGGATAGAATTAATTTTCTTTGTAGTAACTGGTATAGGGCTATGTTTTGGACTTGTGCTGGAAACAGTGTTGATAAAGCAGGGATGTTTTCGTTACTGCTGAGCAGTGCTCACACAGAGCCAAGGTCTTTGCTGCTTCTCACCCACCCCCACCCCCCCCCCCCAGCAAGGAGGCTGGGGGTCTGTAAGAAGTTGGGAGGGGACACAGCTGGGACAGCTGACCCCGACTGACCCAAGGGGTACCCCCAACCATATGACGTCATGCTCAGCAGTAAAACTAGGGGAGAGGTTGGCGGGGAGCATCTGCTCGGGGAGTAGCTGGACATCTATTCGTTGGTGGTGAGCAATTGTTTTGATTTGCATCACTTGCCTTTCTTGGATTTTGTTTCTCTCTGTTATTTTTCTTTTCCTTACAATTTATTGTTATTATTACTTAATTTTATGTTATGTTATTTTATTTTATTTTTTCAATTATTAAACTTCTTATCTCAGCCCATGAGTTTCTCACTTTTACACTTCTGATTCTCTCCCCCATCCCACTAGGTGCAGGGAGGGAGTGAGGGAATGGCTGTGTGGTGCTTAGCTGCCTGCTGTGGTTAAACCATGACACGTAGTTATTTTGTTATTTTTCACCTGACACCTGAAATGTACAGTGTGACATTGCTATTCTACATTTTAGTTAAGAAATAAATTAGAGCTGAGATAGAAAAACAATGGAATAAAATACAACAAAAAAAATTTAAGATATGAAATCCAGTTAGGGTGGAATAGCAAAAAGTTCAAAATTTATTCAAAATTGAGATGTGTGGCTAAATTTCTAGAAATGTAGCTGAAACTTCTCTACTAAACTTCTGCAACCAAACTGACTCTTTGTCATTACAGTGTACCTCCACCTACTCCATAACAATTAAGAAAGATGAGATTAGATATACATAATCATATCCTAAGAATATTGTTGATGATGACCAAAATACAGAAATGTCAGCAGAGGAGAGAGGGAACTAGAGATGAAGGTGAGAAAAAGCAAAAAGTCTATTGAGAGTCTTAAGTTTTAAAGTTAAATATCTCAGGTAAAAGTTTTAGAGCAGATCAGTTGCTTGCCATACCTCAGGGAGTCCAAATATTCTGTAGATATAGTTGTAGATATGTAGAAAGTACTTGCAAAAAAGAGCCCTTTGAATCCTTTTTAACTTAAATCCTGTTGGAGTCACTACAGCTATGTAACTTGCCACAGATTCATACTGCCTAACCACTCTGGTGTGCATGAATCTACTCCTGCTATCAAATTTCCTTATGTGCGTCTGTGAATAGATCCTGTGTTATATCTGGGACCTAAAATTCTGGTTGTAGGTGATTCTTGTGTATGTGAAATAGAGGTTTGATGTCCTCTGAGATGTGAGTTAACTATTTAATCTAGAAAGCTGGATAAAATTAAAGGTGAGAAAAATGAGGAAATGAAAAAATATCCAATTTATTAGAAGTGAAGATCGCTGTATATTGTTTGATAGCAAACTTCTTGAACTTCTCATTATCACTTTACACATGTGCAAAAGCAAATAAATTGACCCCTTGCTTATTTCCTTAGGTTATTAAACCCTATATTATGACAACCTTTATTTTGCTTTTTTTTTTTTTAAGAAGTATTTCTGTGGATATAACTTATGCATATAAGTTACTGTGAACATACATTGCCATCAAATTCAGAAAAAACAGCGAGCAGCATAGAGGTGCTGGTTAGAGACGGGTAAATCCCATGCTTAAATCCATAGATGAAGATTAAGACAAGTGACTTTGCTTCATAGCAGGATTTTTCTGTGATCTATTCATGTTTCCTTAGCTTCTGTTTATAGCTCTTCCCAACTAGTAAAATGTGGACAGCAGTGTTTCATAGGGGTGACTGCATCTATTCCATTTATACAGAACCAGAAGCTGGCTTTTGTGTTTTGAATAACTGTGTTGGGTGTCTATATTAGACAAGCCATAGATTAATACCTTTATAGGTAGATACTGCTATTTAAAAATTTTAAATAATTATTTCTAAAACACTGACTATAACAAATTATTACAAAATACTTAAGGAGATACAGTCCCTTTTTTATACATGGCAAGGTGTTAGGAGGATAATTGCAGTCAAAACTGGGAGATGCTTAGACACCATGATCAAGGGAGTTATGTAAACACAGATAGGTTGGGTTTCTGGTTTGTTTTGGAATTCAGAGGTTGCTGAAGAAACCAGACATTATCTTCAATACTGCAATCCAAACAAAAACACTTAAAAAAAATTACATTAAACTAGATCAAAGAATTAAGGATGCAGGGAATCTAATGATTATGTTCAGAAAAATATACAGTCCCTAATTTAAACAGAGTAACATAAATTAAGTTTAAAAATTGAGCCTGATGATTCTAAAAGTACTTTTTTTTTTTTTTTTTTCATTGAAGATAATAATAAACAGGAAAACATATGGCTGGAAGTAACAATTTCAGGACTCAATTTTATGGGATGAATAATTGATTTTGTTAGAAAAATAGACAATATGAAGTGTATGTGTTTCAGATCCAGTTTTGAATATTTTTCTGTTAGAGCTATCAGTTAAAAGTTATCATTGTCACTTACTTTTCATTCCCTAAGAGATGGACTTATTTTCAATCAGCTCTAAGAAGAAATTCCTTCCCCGCTCTCCCCCCATTGAAAAATACATTATAAAGTCCCGTATTTGGGAATACTACACTATGAAATAAAGGAAAATGTGAGATGTTAAGATTAAATCCTATCACTGACCCTATTAAGGTGCAAACTTAATTTATGGATGAAGTATAATTACTTTGCTTAAGGAAAACCATGGATTTGTGCTTACAGTAGATCAGAAGTTTTTGTCATTAAGTATCCATGAAAAAGAGCAGGGATTTGAAGCAGGACCTCCCATACCATTTGAGAGCAAAACTTACCAGGAGTGGCTGAGGTCACTTGGTTTGTTCAGCTTGGAGAAGAGGAGGCTGAGGAGTGACCTCATGGCAGTCTACAACTTCCTCAAGCGGGGCAGCGGAGGGGCAGGTGTCGATCTCCTCTCTCTGGTGACCAGGGGTAGTACGCTGTGACAGATACACTTGATCCCCCCAACTCATCAGCGACAGACACAAGAAAATGGAATGAAGCTGTGTCAGGGGAAGTTCAGACTGGACATTAGGAAAAGGTTCTTCACTGAGAGGGTGGTCAGTCACTGGAACAGGCTCCCCAGGGAAGTGGTCACAGCACCAAACTGTTAAAGGAATGTCTGGACAATGTTCTTAGTCATATGATTTAGTTTTAGGTGGTCCTGTGAGGAGCAGGGACTTGGACTTGATCATCCTTATGGTTCCCTTCCAAATTGAGATATTCTATTATTCTACCACTGGTCTTTGAATTTGAGTGTGCAGGTGTGTTTTTTCTTTTCTTAAAGTTTCCAAAAGGATCCACCTTTATTCCCCAAGGACAAGGAAGAACAGATATCAGAACTCGAACAAGTCTTCTTTTCTTGCAAATCCATACACGTCCTTCAAGTCTATACATAGGCCTAATGTTCTGGGTTTGGAAAAGCAGAATTCTTCAGTGACAAAGTAAGTGGCTGATTTTTTTTGTGCATAATTCAGAGCTGTGTAGAAATTCTGAGCTAATCACAGAAGCAGTAGGTAGAGCTGATACATTAATTCTCAGTGTTCCTCTCTACACTTGCTGATTAAATTCAGAGATCAATCCCAGGTCCTGATTTCCTGACTACCTGCTTGGCTCATGCTGAGGGGAACATCTACCAACAGACATCAGACAAGACTGCACCAGCTCTGTCTCTTTCTGTACTTCGTAACACCTTCCTTCCCTAGCCTAACAAGCTCTGCATCTTCAAATGCTCTTCCACACTCTCACAGTATACCTCATAGCTTTGATACTCTCAACTTAATTCCATAAAAAGTGACTTAAATGGGCATCTATTTCTTTGTACACTTTATTTTGGACTGGAGGGACTCTCCTTGAACAGGGTACATTTTTCGCACTCTGGCTGTTGGCCTGAGGGTCAGATGTGTCTTCCTGATGCATATGCCGTGTTGATGTAACCTAAAGGACTGGCAAGAAGGGGAAAATGAAGCTCAATTCAGCGTCACTGTTTTCAGTACTAAAGCTCGCTTACTTACGACCAGTTAGCTCTGCTCTGCATTGCTAAAATACAGCCATAATGATGCAAAACCTTTTAGCATTCCTTTTGCTGAGCTAAGGACTCAAAATTATAATGCTACGGTGCCCTGGCATATCTTGCAAAAAGCTCATGTTTCCGTAGATCAGTCAAGCTATTACTAATTCAGATACTAATGATACTGCTTGAAAAAGCTGAACTATGGTTATGCCAAGATAGTAGTTCAGTCTTTTTAATAATTGACCAGAGAAATCCAGACTTTTTCACTTTTCCTCATTGATGACATTTTAAAAACCAATTTTGTTATATTTCAGAGAGTCCTTTTGTTGTGGTTTAACCCCAGCCAGCAATTAAGCACCACGCAGCCACTCACTCACTCCCCCCCATCCAGTGGGATGGGGGAGAAAATCAGGAAAAAAAGTAAAACTCCTGGGCTGAGATAAGAACGGTTTAATAGAACAGAAAAGAAGAAACTAATAATGATAATGATAATACTAATCAAATGACAACAGTAGTAATAAAAGGATTGGAATGTACAAATGATGCGCAGGGCAATTGCTCACCACCCACTGACCGACACCCAGCCAGTCCCCGAGAGGCTATTCCCCGCCCCCACTTCCCAGTTCCTATACTGGATGGGACGTCCCATGGTATGGAATACACCGTTGGCCAGTTTGGGTCAGGTGCCCTGGCTGTGCCCTGTGCCAACTTCTTGTGCCCCTCCAGCTTTCTCGCTGGCTGGGCATGAGAAGCTGAAAAATCCTTGACTTTACACTAAACACTACTTAGCAACAACTAAAAACATCAGTGTTATCAGCATTCTTCATATACTGAACTCAAAACATAGCCCTGTACCTGATACTAAGAAGACAGTTAACTCTATCCCAGCTGAAACCAGGACACCTCTAGATCTGTTAAACTTATTCATGAGCTAGTTCTGCACACACTATTTCTTCCACTATGCTAAAGTAGGTTGTGCATATTTTCATTTCAACGTATCTGTTTGTGTATGTTTAAATGATAGCCGTAAGCTTATGCCTACTGTTGTATGCAACTGATTTAAAAACAAACAAACAAAACCCCCATAAGAAGTAGAAGAGGAAAAAAAGACAGTGAAGTCTAAACAATTCAACTCCTACACAGCTGCCTTGAATGTATCTCAGGCAGAAATAATTAGCATTACCCAGATCAAAAGAAAATCACCTTCCTTCCTAGAATGATTAACAATTTTGTTTTCTTTTTATATATATATGACTAGTTCTATCATTTTTTGTATGCAAAAACATAAAACATTCAATACATCATATTATGGAGTTATATGAAAAGCAAAGGCTTAGAATTCTTTATTTCATCTAAAAATGCAATCAGTAATAATTAATAGCAATGCTAAGAAAAAAGTAATTTGAGGCTAACTAGAAACAAGTAGAAAAAAAACACAAGTAAAAGAGCCAAAACCCTGTTAGCATGAGAAGAACCAATTCCGAAGGGGAAAAAAAAATGGTCTCAGTGCAATACTGAATGTTACTAAAGTGAGAGCCACCAACACAGATAATTAAGAGTGCTGAGAATCACCTTTTCTGAACATACATTTTGGTTTAGTCTTATAAAAGTCACAGACAGAGCTTTAGATAATACTTCTTTCTCAAAAAGTTTCCTTTAAGAAATATTAATAGATGTTCCAGTACTCTTCACACTTTATACATAAACTGTCATTTTTCAGAATAGAAACAGTGAGCTGCATAATGCAGTCATAGAAACACAGGCTTGAAAGTGTCTTCAGGAAATGATTTGGTCTAGATCACTGCTCAAAGGCATAACCAAATGGGTCTAGACCAGGTCTGACAGAATGCTATTGTTTGTTATTGTCTGAATATGTCTGTTTTAACTGATGTCTAATGTTGTGAATTACACCATCTCCCTCAGTAATGTGCTTAACTATGATTTCCTGATCAATATCAAGTATATTTAAATTAATTTATGCTCATTTTTTTTTATTAGTATGCATGTCTACTTTTGGTAGATATGAAGAACTATTTTCACTATCTGTTTTGAAAGAAGCTTTTTCTTATATTTGAAGATTATAATTGTATTCTTAAATCCTTTCCCCAGTACTTCACTGGTGTCCTTTTCTAAATCCATTTTAGCATGAGACCAATGTTCATTGCACATAACATTTACTATCAGTTTTAACAACCTTGTAGGCAGTTTGCATGTTCATAACTCATTTGGGTGAAAAAATCATCCCTCTCCAAAGTGTTGATAACCTAGTTGAGATCAGATTATGCTTTGTTTATTATGGTCATAGCTTGAGACAGGCAAAACTGACACTTGGTAAGAGTTGCTTAAAGAAGCCAAATGTCCAAGCTCTGTTGTTGCTAGTGCCCCGGAAGAGGAATTGCAAGTTTGCAATTGCAGCAGGCTGACAAAACAGCTCAAAAGATACTGAAGGAGAAGAGGAAATGTATCTTTGGTACCAAAGTGATTCATTATCACTGCTTCATGATAAGCCACACACCTTAAATAGAAACATCAAATTTTGACCTTGCCACTCCATCTTATAGCAATAATTTAGCTAGCTATTCAAGTGACTTTCCTATCTCTTTTACTAGTAGGACAAATCGTCAAATATAGACTATTACTGTAATTGCTATGAACTACTGATACAACATCTGCTTTTGATTTGCATAACAGGTAATTATAAAATAGTTATTTCTTTGAGTAAATGCATTCCAAATGTACAGTTGTTGGACTTTTTTATTTATCTGCACATCATTGTCAGATGTTTCTGTAGAATTTCATTGTAAATTGTTCACAAAGAAAGTGCAGAAATATCTGCTAACATGCTATGGCTACAACTACGTTAATGAGCAGGGCAACGTCAGGGTCTGTGTTCTCAGGTTAGCTACATTTCTTTGCCACTAATAAAATCTGAATCCTTTAAGATATAATAGTCAAAGACTTTTTTTTTTTTTAAGTGCAAGAATTCATTCCATCTACATATATTTTGGAATCCAAACCTGCTAAATAGACTTTTCCTAGATGCATTTTGATATTAGCCCTAATAACTGTTGTTTCAGTTGCTGTATAGTTTTTATGTACATAAAGGTGGTTATGACCATTACATTCTCAACTAAAAAAATATATCCGTTGACTATCTTTCAAGGTGCCTGTAGGTTTTCTTTTCCAAACAAGTACACATGAATTGATTTATACCTAAATTAAAAATACTGCCATTTTAAAAAATTAAATAACTTTGATAAAATAATGGATGCCTAGAGAGAAACAGCAAGTATTCCAGAAGATTTGCTGCAGCAGTAGTATCAACTTTACAGTTTTGTTAATTTCTCACATTATAAACCATGACAGCCCTAGAAGAAAGGATTTTTTATTTGGTAAAATGCCAAATTCTGTATTTAGACAGACTATTATGATTGCATACATATAGACCAACACACTGAATGCTTTCTAATAATACTGATCTTACCCAGTATTTTAAATACAGATGTCCATATATATATCAAGTCTATATATATCTGTATAGGCACATAAACTGACATTTGCTGTTATACTGCAGTTCAGGAGTTTGAAAACGTCTCATTAAAGGCTTCTGCATCTAGCTGGATCAAACCTTTGCCATGCAAGGTACATTCAAGTTCATGTGAATTAACTTCCTTTCTGCTTCTCTGCAGGTTTGTTCAACCTGTATTCAGTGGGATATACCATCTGTTAAACTGAAGTCCAGGTCTTCCCTCAACAGCAAAACTCTCTAATACCCACATTGTGAACATCCAACTTCACATTAAAAGGCTTCCTCAGACTATATTCCAGAGGATGTTCAGGGACTTGGACTGCATCTACACTAGTAAAGAAAAAGGCCAGACACAGGGCTAAGGACTGGTATGTGATTTTTCCATATCACTGAATATAGCCTGATCAAAAAACAGCTGGGTTTTTGGCTTGGGCAAACAAACTCCCTCCCACCCTATGCCCAGTCATGATTAGTGTTAGCCAACAGGCAGCTTGAACAGGACTGCACAGTTTTAAAAAGTGAGGAGATTAGCTGCATTAGCACAAACCCTGTACTTGGAAACTCTGTGTACTGTTGTTTTCTGATACAGATTTAGCAAAGAAATACTCAGATATCATCAATATCATGTTTCTGGGCTCAAGCATGCACTTCACCCACAAAGCATGAGTTATATCTGGGCTGCAACTGGCACTTTGGACAGAGAATGCAAGGAAGGTCCTGCCCAGTCTTTATATCTTCTTGTCACTTGGAGATGGAAGTGTTGCCAAGAAGCTTCTCTGTTGACTTCAATGGATTTTTTTATTTGAACCCCAAATTCTGAAAGTCTTACAGGACCACTGTCAAGGTGGGGTGAAAACATTTCCAAAACAAGACAGAAAACACTGAAACAAGCTCCTAGAGGCCACTGCATTTATTTTGCTTTCAGTGTTTAAAGCTATGTTTGTTGTGGGAGTTACAACCCAAAACCCCATGAATTTAATCTACCTCAAGCTGTTCAGCTACTTTACTTGAAATACAGGCACTTATCCATAATGGAGGAGATATCAGTGACATTAAAAGCGATGAGGGGTTAATTATGATTATTTAAACTTGTAAAAAGAAAAATTAGTATATTTGTAACCAAGAATTACTTGCTCACTTTTAGTCATGTAACATTTCCCTTTAAAATTGTTGTAAGATCTAGTCCACTTTAACCCTAGAAATTCCTAGTGCCTACCAAAAGGTAAATATTCAGCTCTGTTAGCACTCCTTGATCAGAGGCAGTTAGCACAGCACAAAATTGCCAGCCTGAAAAATTACATGGCAGCCTGGGTACATAGTGTTTCTTTATGGCTACCTACAAAGCTGAAGTGAAATGATCCTCGGTAGTAGGGACGATAAGTACTCCCATTTTTTTTAGTATATTTTGGGGTAGCAACCTTTTCTTCAGAATTATAGATTTTTGTAAAATTTCCTGTCCCTATATTTGCTTTAAGGATATAATTAAACTGTATCTTTATTTCAACTCCAACAGACAATCAATTATGAGCACTTCTATCTGTGGTCTCTAATTTAGAAGAGTATCTTGACATTATATGGATTTTTTTACTTTGATTTAGAATCATAATAGATTTTCTGTGCCTTAAAATCCCTTGCTGCCTTTTGTATCCCATTCCTCACAAGGAAGTAGTAACTTATAAGAGTACCACTAGGAGAATCAGCAAGGCTAACTTTTATGCTGACTACAATTCTAGCTCAGCGACACAATCTGACATCATGACAGGTGAGTCAGTTTTTTGCATTTCATGATGGGATTCTGTGAAATGTCTGAACCAAAACAGCTTTGGTCAGGATAACCAAGGCCTTACTATTTTGCTAAAAATCCACTCATTCTTCTATAGATCCATTCAGCATACATTTAAGATTTGCAGGGATTCACATTTAGAATCTGGAATTTGCTTGAAAGTAGTTCAGTAATTCATGAAGGAATGGATTTGTAATTATTATTCAAAGCTGGGTGTTCAGCCAGCTTTATCTGATTCCAAATAAAGGGAAATGTTCTTCCTCTTGCATTTTGAAAACTTAATTTTCCCCATTCCACTGCTGGAGAAAACAGCTCACGCAATAAAATCAGTTCATCGTATTCTAGAATGATTAAAGTCCAGTCAGTGTTCTCTCTAGAAAGAAGGTAAAAATCTAGTTCTTTAGGGGGATAAGCATCTAGACCTAGAAAGATCTCTCTTGTTTGGTTAATATCTACTAATTATCTATTTAACATATATTACTCTCTCGGTTTTGGCTGGGATAATTATTTTTATGCTGAGTGTCCATATTGCCAATCCAATGATGTTATGAAGTTCCTTTCCTTTCCTACCACAAAGATTTTGTTTGATTTATCATGTGATGACATTATACTACTGCCATGATCTTATGGAATAGTGCTTCATTAATCATTCTGTTCTAATGTTACTTGTTTCTTTTTTATCTTGCCACTTCATCACTGCTGTATCTTATAAAATTGTGCCTTGCAAATGATTTTATATGCACATTATCACATCTATTAGAGTTTCCTTCTAAGGCATCTTACTCATCCAGCATTCTTAATGCATCTACCTCTTATCTTGTGATGTAAGAGTAATGACAGATTGTGTTGTACATGAATTACAAAGACTGTGAATATATGCAGCACACAAAAAGCCAGACTGAATCACAGGAAACTACACGTAATCTGTTCCAAACAATATCCTGGATATTTTTGACTGCAAAGCTGAAAGCAAACATGCTGGAAGCAAGTGTTGTAAGTAAAAGGACTGGAAGCAGTAACATTTGTGAATTGTTTATTTAGTAACCAGCTTGTTGCCTGCTGCTTTTTCTGTATGCATGATCTGTGAAGATAGCGTGAAAAAATGGGTATCCTATTTCTAAGATACACCATTTTAACTACCATTTTGCAGAATGAGTGAAGAGTTTACACTAAACGTAAGTAGTGAAAACTGTGACAAAAAGACTGTTTCTATGAACATTCACTTCTTAAAAATCTGTAGACATTATTCACCTGAAACACATTACTAAAGACAGTATTCATCTGAAATGCGTTACTAAAGATTATCACATTTTGTATGGCCTAGAATCTCCACATAAGAAATCGAACTGAGCTCTGCCTTACTTGGAATTATTATAGGAATGGGTTTGGCTTATGCAGTTTAACGTTTGAGCTGTTTTCACCCTGAAATCGTAACCTTGTGCATTTCCTCTTTCATTCAAGAGGGCTTGTACTGGAAAGCTCTATTAAGTGAAAATGAAAGCTCTTTTTTTTTTCCCAGTGTACTGCCATTTGAATAGCAATTGATGCAGAAAAGCTTGGGAAATTTGGGATCATGGCTGGAGCAGTCTGATGGTCAAATCCACTTTAGAGGAAGAAATGGTTTTTCCCACCTTCTTGGAGGAGTAGGATTTCTATTCCAAGTATTCATTGTGAGAAGGGAAGAAGAGGAAGGAACTATGTTGAGGCTGATCATGCAGTTCCCAAAAGAATGGGTGGAAGAGCAAATGTTAGGCCATGCAGAAGTTAGATGTGGGTTTTTATTAAACCACACTAAGATATGTCCAGGATTGTCCCTGTTATTGAGATAAGGAAGCAATTCACTTGATAATACAGGACTTCCAAAGTGATAGGCTCCTTGGCATACAGGGAAAAAAACCCAACTAACCAAACAAACGAGATATTAAAAAAAAACCCAGTAATTGGAAAATTCAATATGAATGAAATTTAAAATATCCCCTATGTAATTAATGTTATTGTTGCCTTTGCTATTTTAAGATTTTTAAATTTACACACAATTTTTTAGGCTGACACTGGTGTGGAGGGTTGACTTTTTAAAGATTTTTAATAACTAGTCACTAAAAAGGCAGCTTGGCAAAGTAGATGCATCATTTACTGTATACTTACAGTCTATTTTTGAAGACTGTCAAACAAGAAATTGTCACATTTCTTTGTGTCAGATATGTATTTGGAGTTCAAGCTCATTAAGATTTCTAATATTTTCCTTTTATAAAAGAAAACAGTCTCATTCTAACACCCTCTCCAGCCATCAAAGTCTTCACATGTTTCTATGCATTGGCCCAGATTAAAGCCTCAGATAGGTCTATTAAGTTCAGAAGAACTACACAATTTATGCTTCTACAGCTTGCTGCTGGAACAGTTCTGTTTGCCTATGTTCTAAATTAATCTTCATTATTTCTGAATAGGTAGGGGAGAGGAATAGCATCAGACACAGCATGATCCCTCTGTCTCTAACCCAGGACAACATTCGCCTGTACTATGGCTGTGTTGCTTTGTCTCTCCCACTCACTTTCAGTGTTTTCTTCCCATTTTGCATATATTCATAGCTATCCTTTGTTCTTCAGTTTTCTCAGCATGACTCTCTTCTGCATCTGGTGTTTCTGTCTATATCTGACACATTGTCCTCACATGCATGTGCCTCATTTCTCACGTGTGATATCACAACCTAATCTCAAAAGCTAAATTAATTTTCCCTGTCATGCTTATGCAATTAATTATAGGGGGTATAATACTATATTCATATTACTTCACTAGTAACAGGGTAACTTTGCTGACTGCAATGGAGTTTTTCCTGGGTCATACTAATCTAAATACACTTAATACTTTTTTGATCCTCTCCACTAGACTCCTCACCTGATTTGTATGGACAAAATCATAGTGAGTACAGCAAGTTAGAGTTAAAAGCTAGATATAACTCTGTAGTTCTGTAGTTTTACAAGTCATATTCAATGGCAGTTGATGACAGGACCTTATTCCTGCTCTGTTGGAAATTTCTTTCCTACCCTTTTATTTTTCCTGTCTTCTGTCTTCTCTTCTGTCTTACAGTTACATGTTTCTTTCCCTACTGTTCATAGTATGTACAGTATATGCAGTAGATATTGCAGCTGTACTGTAAATGTCACATATTTAAACAGTAATCCATGAAGATCACCTTATCCACTGTATGTAGGATGTAACATATCCCTTATTCATTAGTTATAAATTGTAAATAAATAGCTGAACTTCTAAGTATGCACCCCAGTTCCTATTTAACTGATTGTAATCTGGCTTTATTTGGTTTCTGCAAAGCACTTCGCCTGCTACGTGTCTGAGGTTCTAACACTGTCTAGGAATTCATTAATAAAAAAATGTAAGGTAATGCTTCCTGACTGTCATAAATTGCGACCACAAGGGATCATAATCCAATTAAAATTTTATTAATTATAGCAAGTAGAATATGAGCAAATACAGCGCTGGACGGCAGGGGAGTCTGCGCTCCACCAACTGCCGTCCTGAGCAGTTCAAACAGTCCCTTTTTATACACCTTTATTTCCGTGTTCGTGAAGTTAGTGGAGATACTCTGCGCATGTTTCGGTTGTTGTTAGGGGGTCGTTGTCTGTCTCTTTGAGGCCGAAGTAAGAAGTCTTTCTCCTTTGTCTCATAGTTAATCCCTTACTCATATGTCCTTATATGGGGTTGTCTGTCCTGTTTCTGTCGGTTCCTGGATACCTGGCGGTTATCTTGCACAATGGTAAACGATTGTGGTTATCTTATCTTATCTTACACAGGCGGTGTCTGGTAGCTGTTTGCATGAGCGATTTCCTGACCTTTACATTGAGCTTTACATAAATCCTAATAACAATACCCTAGTCCATAGTTTCTCACAATCCCCCCTTTTTCTTTTTATCCTATTATTGTTTATTAGACGCTTCTTTCATTTTGGGCACTGTAAGCAAATCTTTTTCCACAATCCCAACATTTATCATAACACTCACAAGGTAATACTTCACAATTACAATAGGCATAGTTTTCACGTGGTATAACGCATTCACAACAACTTTCATCTTCATTAATAGATACACTTTTATCTTTTACCTCAGACCTCGTAGTTAAAAATAAGCAATTTAGTTATGTCAAACCGTTTTTTAATAAAATGTAAAATATAGCGTAATATACAAGGCCCAAATATTAGTCCTAGAATTAACATAGTAAGCGGTCCTGCTAAAACAGACAACAAAGTGGTTAGCCAAGGTGAAACATTAAACCAGTTTTTATACTATGACCTGCCCGTTTCACGATTCTTTTTACGTTGATCTAATCTTTTCCGGAGTTCAGACATAGTGTTCTGGACTACTCCCGTAAGGTCAGCAAAAGAACAATATTCTTCATTGAGAGTTATATATAACCGTCCTTCTTTTAAGAACAATAGGTTTAATCCTCTTCTATTTTGCAGCACTACTTCTGATAAAGACTTTACTGAAGTGGCTAAATTCTGGATAGATTGTTCTATTTTTGTTAAATCCTCATCTACAGCCATTTGCAAACTTTGTAATTCCTGACCTTTTACTAGGGAGGCTATGCCTGTACCTATTTCAACTTCGCCCGCTATCAGCAGTGTAGCGAGGGTTATCACTGTAATTGGTTCTCTTTTTTGTCTATTCAGGTCTCCTTCAAAGTGGCGTAGCACCTCCTCAGAGGTGTGATAGATCACCTGTACGCAAAACTGAGATTGATTAAACACGTTTAGGGATAGGCAAGGCGTTACTCCGATGTCTGAACAAACCCATTTAGCTCCCGGTGTCGGGATAGCCTATTTGTCATTTTGATTTTTGTGTTTTTCTATATCGGTGTTAGTGATTGTTCGGTTGCACAAAGGCTGATACTTTTCGGGCACTGTTTCTATACATTTTCCTTGACCCGTTACTAATTGAATAGTAATTCTTTGTGTATGATTCTTCTGGTCATTCCATGGACATTCTCGTGGGTTTGAACCATTAGACCATTGAATCTTACCTAGTTTTCCAATTGTCTCAAAATATGGTGGTCTAACATTATAACATAACCAGCATTCCTTAGTTAAATTTGGTTTGCTTTCATTAAGGGCACGATAAGAGGCTTGCATTAGATTCCATAAGGGGTCTTTGGATTCTGACAACTCTAGATCCCTGGATAAGGAGAATTCAGTCACAGTATCATTAGTTGTTTTTGAAAGAGAGTCTGGAGAAGGGATTACAACAATTACGGGGGCAACTTTTTCTTCAGAAGAAGTGGGTGGATTCAGGACCAGATTTGGTCCTATTGACAAAGGATCATGAGGAAGTTTTTCTTTAACTATTCTAAAATAACTTCCCCTATCCGTTCCGTGTTCCCAATATCTAATTCCCCAGATACGGCCAATTAACCATGTGTCATCTTGGGGTTTTTTTATGGTGATTTCAATTCTTTTACAGGACACTTCGACACAGGGTTTTATAGGGTCTTCACTAAAATCATGTGTTGAGGGAGTGTAGCCTGGGGGTCCTCAAGTTACATCTATATATTTATCTCCCTGCGTTTTTCAACTTGAAGCAATAGTTTCACAACCCCAATAGCCACAGTAAAAATGACCTGGATAATTACAATAACTTTTGCCAGGGTTACTTGCTGGACATATATAAAATGCCTTGCATTGGACTTGAAGCACTGCTGCATCTTGGGGGCCCCCTTCTATAGGTATCAGGGAATATAGATGCACGGAGAAGTTCCACTTTCCTGGACCAATCTGAGTTTGAATTAATTTTGATTCTGGTAAATTATATAATTTCCAGGCCATAGGTTCATGAGGGTTTCCATTTGCTTGGGTTATTATTAATAACCAAGCTAATGGTATACCAGGAAAAAGGGTGTCTGTCAATTTTATCAATTTAAGTTTATTTTTACCAGTCCTGGGGAAGTTCGACCATTGTTGCTTTTGCGTCCCATTGTTTTGGTTCTTTTCTCCACAGTTTGTTCCTCCTCTGCCTCGCCCGTCGACTCGGTTGCTTCGAGCCACGGGGTATACCATCTTCTCGGCAGCAAGGGAATTCTTCAGGAGAACAGCTGTTTCGGGCTTTCTGCCTGTTTATATAGGCTTCCCACTTTGCAGCTTTAACTTACACCTGGAGTACTGATTACTTTCCAGCGGGGTCTTGTCACTGGGCCTTTAATGCGACTGGCATGAGTCCATCCACGTTTAGCAGTCCGGACAGCTGTTTCTGTTGTAAGCAAAACAAGATAAGGTCCCTCCCAATTGGGTTTTAGGGTTTCTTCTTTCCACGTTTTAACCAATATCCAGTGCCCAGGTTTAAAATTGTGAATTTTTAAGTCCAACGGAGGTCGTTGCACAATCAGTCCATGTTCCCAAAGCTTGTTATGATGTTCTGCTAATTGTGAAACATATTCATTAATTACACAATCTTGAATCAAAACATTTGTTTGTGGACTTTCAATTCTATAGGGCATCCCATACACCATTTTAAATGCTGATATTCTTAAATCTGTTCGGGGTCTGGTTCTTAGAATTAATAGTGTCATAGGTAGGCACTTAATCCATGATAATTTGGTTTCTATCATTAATTTAGTCAAAATACCTTTGATTTCTCCGTTTATTCTTTCAACTTTTCCCGAACTTTGTGGGTGCCATGGCGTATGGTATTCTCACTTAATATCCAAGCTTTCTGTTAGATTTTTAACAATTTTTGACACAAAGTGTGTTCCTCTGAGTCGATTACCTCGATATTTCCATAAGTAACTCTTTAATACACACTGTTTCACATTCATTATTGACAAGTTAAGTAGTTTTGTGTATATATAAATTTTCATTTGTCTTAAGTTAATAAATTTAATGAAATATTTTTAAAATATGTATTACAACAACTATCAAAGTATTTGGAAAAAGATGCTGTTATAAATACCTGTGAGACAACCTATAACAGTCATATGAATTGGTTTTTACCTTAATCGCTTACAGTCCTTTTTCAAATCAAGTAAGAAGCAAGTAACTAGTTTAAAAGTTATACATTTTTAACAACTTGAAATTAGTATTACTTTTCAGATAGTTTAGTAAAGTCTTTGAATTTTGCCTATAAACACAATTAGGTATTAACACAGGACTGTGTAGTGTTTATATTCTTATTAACCTGCTAACAGGAATAGTTTATTGGCAACTTTAAATATTCAGAGGTAAAACACAATTCCTTGTCACAGAAGTTTTACAGCAGAGTAACATATTTTACTCTTAGAACTATTATATAGGAACATAAAGAAGATTACTATGTTACTTTTGGTGATCTGAGTCCTCAGGGCTGTTTTCTGGGTCTCTCTATTTGACAAATTATTTTCTCTGAGTCTTTTTTTTTTTTTTTTTTTTGTGAGGCTTAATACAGGTGTCTGTATTAATGCCCTTTTTATTTTCTGTAATTTTTAATCATCTTTTGTAGACCATTTAAGTTGGTTATTAGTTAATTTCACCTTTTCACTGTAGTTTTTAAGTCATAGTTTACAATATCTTAGTAATCCCAATATTTGTCGAATTTTCTTTTTAGTTTGTGGGGGTTTTACAATTTCATAGTCGGTTTTTTTTTTTTTGGTTCCTTTTTTTTTTAGTTTCTCTTGTTATTAATAGATCATCCACATAATGTAATAAGTTGACTTCTCTGGGTAGAAATGAATTCTTGTAAAATTTTCTCTAAAGTTTGTCCAAATAGATTTGGTGACTCTGTGAACCTTTGTGGTAGCACAGTCCATTTGAATTGTTGGTATCGATAGCGATACAGCAGTCGCACAGAAAGCCCCGCTCTCTTTGGCTGTTTACAGAGTTGACTTTCATTACAGCCCCGCGGCGCGAGGAGAGGCGGCGGCCGTTGCCGGGGGCGGGGGGGGGGAGGGGTTAGAAGGGTTTCGTCTAACTCCTCCTTCTTTTTCTTTTGTTTAGTTTTTATTTCATTCAGTGGGTAAAGTCTAGCTCCCGGTCTTTCTAGCCACACTTCCGCATACTGACTCTCCTCCGGGTTAAGGGGTTTTTTATTATTAACCCAGAGGTTTAATTGCTGTTTTACCCAATCCTCTTCTGACCCATAGACTGGCCAAAAGACATTTTTAGAAATCTTCTTCCCTCCCCATATCTTAGTACAATATTCTATCATTTTCTGCTTATCTTTCCTTAGGGTTGCAGGGAAATATCTCCAATTGTCTAAGATATATGCCAGAGGGGTATTCCTAGGTACAGTGGGTACCCTTCCCATGGGAGTCGAAGGCTTGCTGCCCTTCGCCCCCATCTTCTGGATTATCCACACACACACACTCACTCGCTCCCCTTGTTCCTGGCCCAGTCCCTCGCGGGAGATGGGAAACGCAGTACTTAAGAGTCCACGCTCGCTTGGTTCAGTATATCGAACCTCTCATTTGTTATAATCCAGGAAACCCAATCCCGCCCGAACGGCAAACCCGCGAACAAATTCGCAATATACTTACGCGTCCTGCGTCTTCGTCCGGACTCCCGTGCACAGAATTTTTATGGGATTTTACCGGTCTCTCCTTTGCTCACTATTCTAGAATTTAGGTTCGTCGGTAAGGTTGAGGTAGGCTGTCGGTCACGGGGCCGCGGATTGCCGCGGGGCGCCTCCCCGGAGGACAGAAGCCCACCGTTCCTTATCCGAGTCACGGCACCAAAATTGTCATAAATTGCGACCACAAGGGATCATAATCCAATTAAAATTTTATTAATTATAGCAAGTAGAATATGAGCAAATACAGCGCTGGACGGCAGGGGAGTCTGCGCTCCACCAACTGCCGTCCTGAGCAGTTCAAACAGTCCCTTTTTATACACCTTTATTTCCGTGTTCGTGAAGTTAGTGGAGATACTCTGCGCATGTTTCGGTTGTTGTTAGGGGGTCGTTGTCTGTCTCTTTGAGGCCGAAGTAAGAAGTCTTTCTCCTTTGTCTCATAGTTAATCCCTTACTCATATGTCCTTATATGGGGTTGTCTGTCCTGTTTCTGTCGGTTCCTGGATACCTGGCGGTTATCTTGCACAATGGTAAACGATTGTGGTTATCTTATCTTATCTTACACAGGCGGTGTCTGGTAGCTGTTTGCATGAGCGATTTCCTGACCTTTACATTGAGCTTTACATAAATCCTAATAACAATACCCTAGTCCATAGTTTCTCACATGACCTTTAGCTAATTCAATAACTGGCTGCTCTTCCAAATATTTCCAAATACAATTTTCAGACCAATTGGGTGACATTTTACATCGCAATGCCAAAGTATGTGTTTAATTGATAACGCAAACAGAGCTGATAAACTAAACATTTCCTAAAGTTTACCCAAAGAGGCTGAAAGACAGCAATCACTATGTTAACCTATTGCCCTAAGGGTCACTTTAGGCATTTTGAATGGGTTGCTAATTAGGCCATCAAGAGTGCAGTGATTCACTTGTAAGACTTCAAGGTTAAATACATTCTAGATGGAGTTCAAGGTTAAACACATTGATAGACACATTTTTGGCTACCTCAGCAAATAAAAATATTAACCATCTTAACTGATTTTATATTGCAGTTGACAGGATCTGAAAAAAAAAATCTGACCCTTGTCATACTGAATTTAACTGCTAGTCAGGCAAATGCTTATGAATGGGTAGAGTGGTGCTCTTCACTAATATTTGTGTGTTTAAGACCACTCAGCATGTGAATACATGTAGGGCTTTTACAAGAAGACACTGAGAATACAAAAGCTTGAAGAAGGGTTTGAAACCCTGCAAGCTTGTCTGTTTTTTCAATTGTCATTTGGCCTAAAAAACCCCATGCTTAGCTCTCCCTTCAAATAATGTTTCAGTTCAAGAATATAGTTGCTTACAAGTATCAAACAAAAAGTGGACAATAGTTCACTTATTGCTTTAGAGCTACTTTGACTTTCTGGAGGTATGTATGTCAAATAATGAGCTTTACCCTATGCCAATACTGCTCACAATATATACTTTTTAAATTCTTGAAAAACTTCAAAGGGAACACTATCTACAAAGAGAAGCCTGGTTTTTTTGTTTTTTTGTTTTTTTTTTTAATGGTGTTAAACATAGATTATGTGATTTTTTTTCTTTCTCCCTCTTCCCAGATACCACTTTGTGATTGTACCAAGGTCTCACAAGGAACACTCCTACCTGAAATCCCTCTGTTTTCTCTTTTTATTCCTGCTTAGATCTCTCTACTTTTTTACTTTCATCACACATTTCCAGATTATAAACAATGTTTATATATAAGAAGCCTATAATTTTTAAGCCACAGTTTGGATTCTCTAACTCTCCACTTAACTGTTTCCAGTATGTGACAACAGGTAAAACAGTAATATTGAATAAATACTAAAATCCACATAAAATGTACACTAACAACGAGGCATAGATGCTGTTCTGCAACCCAACCCAAAAGGACTACCCATTATGCTACACAGTGTTAACAGAACTTCAGTTGAATGGAATGAGTCTTCTCTACAACCTCACAGGAATAGTTTGCTGCCAGTAGATTGAGGTTGATATCCCAAAATAGGAGCAAAAGAAACTCAAATTCCAGCATCCACTTTTTAGGTGATGCTTTGTAGAAAAGAAGGATCCTTTTCAGGACATGCTTTGGCAGAATGATTGGCACTGTTCAATTTTTGATATAAATGGCATAAAGAGAACAAACTTGGGTTTGTGATTTCTGAATAGGAAAAGACATGTCTCTATGTCTCAGAGTTGGACATTTAGGTCTGACAGTGAGGCAGGATTTGAGATACAGGGATGCAATTCATTTGATCTAATATAGATAATTAATTAAGCCCTTAACATTAAGTAAAATAATACACGCCTTGATGTGCTGCAGTCTTAAAGGAGCTGCTCCTAGGAACAGCTGATCCAAGCTAGCAGCTCACTGTTTCAGCACCTCACCTCCTTTCTGCACCTCGAATTTCACATCCTAGCAACTCCCTTTTGCTGAAGACTTTGGTTCCATTCTAACAAAAAAAATAGCTGCTTACACTTTTCCTGGTGTATTTTCCTCTGGCCATGTAAGTTTAACCGGCTCACTTGAGGGGTCTAGCAAAATGAATGGGTGCAGCTAAGAGAGGAGAGAAACAGAGGGAACAAGAGGGCATGACCTCCTCATTTTGATAACAGCAAGTTGGTGGATTTGTTTGCCATAAATAGGGTTTAAGTATTTCCTCTGCAGATTTGCAGAGGTAGAACTTAACACCTTTATAGCACTACGGGGGCTAAGTGTTATTGTTTGAGACGAAATAATTGCAAGGAAAAACATCTACCTTCTTTCTTTGATCTTCACGCATTCTTTAAAAAATATACTACAAATATATACTAAAAAAACCTAGTAGAAAGACAGATCACAGTGTTGTTCTCTCTATTGTAGCTGCTTATAACTTTTATGCTTCAAATACCTTTTAGCGTCAAGTGAAATACTGGTGATACAGAAGTTCAACAACCTCGTGATGTATTAGTAAAGTCTCGTTTCAAGCATGACAGCTTGAACATGATGCAGCTTCAAGGTGCCAGACATGCACAACCCCTTTGTTGGAGCTAGAAGGGCTACTCAGTTGCAGCTGTATAAGAGCATGAAGCTATGAACCTGCTTCTCATCATGGCCTTGTAGGCTACTGCAGTCTGGAACAGTGTGGAGAAAGACATGGTGAGTTTCGGTCATTACTGGTACAGGCACATACTATTTTAGTCTAGCTAACACCAGCCACAAATGTTTAAAATAAAGATACACAGTAGGAGACTAGTAGAAGTATATATGGTAGCTCCTGAGATGGAATCTTTACTTTTATATTATCACTTTCATGCTTTTAACACACTGTAGTTTATTTAAAGATTCTGTGGGGTTCCCAGTCCCAAAATACCCTAGTTATAACTGCTCTGTAGACACAGGCTTAGTTGAAAACAAACTGCATTTGTTGAAATTGTCTTTGTTTCTCTATAAAACTAGGGAATAGAAGATTCATCATATAAATTATCTACATCATTCATTTAGAAACATATAAAAGGAAATTAAATGTCCTCTAAAAAAAATTCAATCCTTCATTTCAAAGGATCTACTGAACTTAATTTCTGAGCAAGTATAGAAAAGAAAGTGAAACGCCACTTTTTCTCATTATATAATTACACACAAGTAAAGTACAATAAAGTGTACTATTTGGATTAGCTGGCCCATTGACGGATGATACGCATTTCTTGTGTAAATGTTCAAACACACACACACACGCATCTATACACACATATATATTTTTTTATTTTCCAAAGTGTTGCATATAGTATAGTGTCTAAAAAAACTCAAGTAGAACATGTTATGGAGGCTCACAGAATCAAATCCAACAGGAGTTAAAACTCAGATTTATTGTTCAGTAAAAAGTTAGTTAGAACTCTGATAACATTTGTGAACCACAGGTTCAATGATGTAAGGGGAATTAGTACTACAGAGCCGACTTAAGAATCCTTAAGATTTAAAATGATGACTGAAAATGCACATATCACTCACCTAAAAAAATGAGGACTCTCAACCTGCAGGAGTTACCTAGGGTGGCATCTCAACCCAAGGGTAGAGTCCCCGACTGCAGACCCACTACTCTGAGGAGGACTGATTCAAAATGTCGTCCAGTGGGACCCTGTTCATACCCGTGTCAAATCTGATCTGTGGTCATTTTAATCCCCATTGGCCAAAAGGTCAACACTTCTGTGTACCTGGCGCATCTCGATTAGACAGTTCAATTTTCAACCTGTGGCTTCTAGGGTTGGTTTGGGGTTTTTTTTTCCCTTTCCTCCCTGCCCGGAGAAGTTTTGTTTCCTGTCAGGGTAGGGGGGGTGTACCTGCCGCAGAATAGAATCCTTTTAATATAAGTTACAAGAACAGAAAAGAGATGTTCCTTTTCCTAAGCAGTTAATTTACCATATTTAATCCATTGGCTGGCGATATAACTCTGGCTTTATAGACTAGATTTATACCTAGAAATCCAATGAAGTTTAGGCTATAGATCACAATTTTAACTTAAGTATCAATGGCATAAACCTGGTAGTTTTTATTGTTATTTTTAAGACTTCTGTCCAAAATCACAACATCACAGAATAGTTGAGGTCGGAAGGGACCTCTGGAGGTCATATAGTCAAACTCCCCTCCTTCAGTGGGGCCACCTAGAGCTGGTTACCTCAGTTCCAGGTGGCTTTTGAATATCTTCAAGGTTGGAGATTCCACCACCTCTCTGGGCAGCCTGTGCCAGTGCTTAGCCACCCTTACAGTGAAAAAGTGTTTTGTGACATTCAGACAGCACCTCTGTGTTTCAGTTTGTGCCCACCACCTCTGGTCCTGTCACTGGGTACTGCTGCAAAGAGCCTGGCTCCATCTTCTTTGCACTGTCACTTCAGGTATTTATACACATGCATAAGATCCCCCTGAGCCTTCTCTTTGTCACCCTTTGTTGGAGTCTCTCCAGTATGTCCATATCTCTCTTGTACTGGGGAGTCTGGAACTTGAAACAGTACTCCAGGTGTGGCCTCGCCAGTGCTGAGTAGAAGTGGAGGATCACCTCCCTCTACCTGCTGGCAGTGCCTAGGTCAGCCCAGGACACCATTACCCTTCTTTGCTGCAAGGGCGCATTGCTGGCTCATGTTCAAGAGAAAATCCAACATAGTAAAATGTCTGGATAATTTCCTGTATTCCCATGATGAAGAGAAATTAATGAAACATTTTTAAAGGATGAGATTTATCACAGAAGACTTACTATAAACTTTTTTAACACAAGTGTATGCATGAGTAAGGAGTCCTAGTGAACGGGTGAGAGAACTGACATAGATTTTATGCTTTAAAAAAATGTTCTTCTGCTTTTACCTTCATATCGCTTTCATCTTTCTGTTGTCTCTGAATTCCTTTGCTCCCTTTGTTGAGTTGATGGATATTTTGGGCTTTGTTTTGCTTTGTAGGACTTTGTTTCTATGACTTTGCTAATAGTTAGCATTTTATTTCTGAGAAAGGGTAATTGAATACCTAAAAAAACCAATAAGCAATTATAGTTTTCACTGAGATACTTATTGTCAATGCATGACAACTGTTGGCAGGTTGGGAGAAGAGCATATTTATTTGGAATATATTATGGAAAAGACATTTCTTTTCTCGGTTTAACCACATTAGTCCTAGTTATATATCACTTATTATGGACGGGATGCTATTAAGGCTCTTAAAAATGGGATTTAACTGAAATTAAAAAACATAGGTCCCAAACTGTTATAGTTAAAACACATACTCAGCTGTCATCTAACTCTCTGCGTACATTGCGTTTTTAAATTGCAAGTTTGCATGGATATAGAGTTGTGCCTCTGAGCTTGTGCAGAGCTTCAGCCCTTGCCAGGCTAGGCAGTATCGTGCCTTCCCTGCTCCTAACATAGTCAATCCCCTCATTCTTTTCACCACTTCTATGCATTTTCAGACAATAAACAGCAAGTTATAATCAGAAAAATGCATTTGCCTTTTTTAAAGCTGGTGGTGGCAGTGTAACAATTAATACTCACTCACCTTCAGGTCTACTCCCCATGTAAGGGGATTCAATCCCATTTTCCCGATGGAAATGCTGTAAGGATATTCATGGCAGCTAGCTGGGAAAGGAGACAGACTGCAAGGATCTCTCAAAACTACATCATTTTTAGAAGGGGTTAGAAGGACCTGAACCACTAGTGGACAGAAACTCCCTACCTGAATTAGTTTTGGCACTAGGGAGCTCTTCGAAGAAGCAAAAGTGTTTAAATCAGGTAAAAAAAAAACTTTCTCAAGGCAAGTGTCCTGATCTTAAATTACAAAGAAGACAAAAGCGCCAGCTTCTCTACTCTGAGTAGCGGGATATTCTTACAAGCTGCAATATCTCAGTGTTCAGGTTATAATCAAAAAGAAAAGAACAAATGCTACATAATGTCTTGAAAGAGATACTATTGAAATCTGTTAGAAAAATGTTCAGGGCCACTCTTGCTTTGAGTGAGGGTCCAGAAAGAGATAATTGAAAACCTAACATAGTTACCCACATAGTGTTATTTCATGTTTCTTTCCTCTCAATCTGTGTTTTTTACCAAGGAAAAAATATATCTGAATTTGTACAGGGAACAGGTTTGTTTAAGATGATAGTGAAAAGCCATTTCAAAATGACTGTTCATCAGAAGGTAGCATATAATGACATCAGAAAGACTGGTTTTCTATTACATTCATAGTAAAAGAATTCAGTCAGAAACATGCTCTCTCTTGGTCAGTACTGATTTTTTTTCCTCTCTCTTTCTTTCTCTTTTTTAGGGGTGTGTGTGTGCATGAAGCAATGGGGTAGCTGAAAGCGTTCCGTCTTCTGCAACAAGTGACCAATAGGATTAAAAGCAACTTCAAGAGCACAAATGCTAAAACATATGATTTATGCATATCAGATACTTTACTGTCAAACTCTCTAACTTGTCGTATCCAAAACTCATCTCTCAAGATATTTTAACTGTTGTCTTTCATCTGTGGTACTGTGTCTCCATTTCAGCCCCTTATACCTCTCTTCATTTCATCCTGACTTTTTCAGGTATTTTCTGACTTTTCAGAAATCACACACACAGGAAGCAGAAACACATCAGACTTAACAAAAAACTTTTTTAAACCAAATATTTTCCACTCCAAGCTTTCAGACTAAAGCAACACAGATTTCTCTATAATTCTGTCTTGGAAAATGCTTCTTACGTGTTTTCTGTTTATGCAGAATATATAACAGCCAGTCTGAATTTTGAAAAGTTATTCTTTCTTAAAATGTGTATACCAGAAAGAATCATAATATACTTAATCAAGTAGCATATAATATCTGTAATCTTGGCAACTCACAGATTCTCTGAAAGAGTTCATTTTGTGCCAGGTTCAAAGTATATGAGGTGGTAAGTGTTACAATGAAAGGAAGGTGACGACTCTCCAGGTAAAGCCACATTTAAAAAATACATAAAAGGACTTCAGGGCCATTATTCAATAGAGGTAGTCTCATATTTTCACATATAAGAGTAAACCTTGCTCAGTTTGATTACATGGGAGTTACCTCTGTTCCCATTGATTTTACCTGGGTCAGTAAGTAATCCAGTTGACTTCAATGAATCCACTCCAATGAGACATATGTACAGGACTCAGAGGTAACTACTGAAAATGTTTTAAAATTAATGTCAATTTGCTGACTTTAGCTGCTCTTCTGAGAGCAATGATTACTGTGACATACAGGCATGCTGACAAAAACTGCTCCTTATTTTTGTTCTCAGTTATCTGACAGGAAAGAGGGATGAAAGATTACCTCTCTGTCATATGACAGGAGGTGTACTCAATCGACTGCAGCATTTCCTGCTGTAATTACCTACAGGGATGTTATTTTCATTATATTCTTTAAAGAGTTTCCAGTGGTGCAGTAGGCATGAGAGTGGAAAACATGAAATCACTGTGGTAGTACAGATTTCAGGCATGACCTTTCTCATCCCTTTGTCCCAAATACACACTGTTAGAAAGGTTAAGAGTTTTGATTGATTTTTTTATCCATTTAATTTTTTTCCAGGCAGCCCTAAGCATTCATTTCAACAATGTGTTTCAAATCAACTGTGAAATAAATGATAACTATATTTTATTTAAATACATTTTCTCTGTCATAAATGGGATCATTATTTTGAATCATTACCTCTAGAGTGGCATAATTTTGTGAATATTAAATATGCAGATTATCCTACTTATGTACATTCTGTAAGATATTACTTTTCAATGAGGCATTAAAAAAGCAATAAGGCTATAAGAAACGTTTAGCAACCTTGTTGAGATGGTGTCCTGGTGGCTTTCTCTCTTCCAGTAGCTGTCTTGACTCAGGGAAGCTGAGCAGCTGTGTACACCCCGGCAAAATCTGACCTGTCAGACTTTATTTCCATGGTAGATAGTATTTCCATTTAAAAGTAAACATTACAGTTGGAATGAGGAGCAGGAATGAGGTTTGGCTTACAAACACCTGCTTAGAGTCATAGGAGCCAATATTTAGGAGCTATTTAAATTTTGCAAAGTTAATTTTCAGTTGAAGTGTTTTTCACATTCCACCACTGCTACATGAGGAGGCCATGAAACCACTGATCCATGGTAATGCTGTCCTCTTCATTAACTTTGTCTGGATTCTCTGCAAATCACCTATCTGACCATTCCAGTTCCTGCCTTTTCATAGAATTACAGAACAGCCCTGGCTGGAAGGACCTCAAAAGATCATCTGATCCAGCCTTTTCTGGGAAAGACAGAACAGATGAGGTTATCTAGCACCCTGTCCGATCGCATCATGAAAACCTTCAGTGATGGGGACTCTACCACATCTCTGGGGAGGTTGTTCCAGTGAATGATTGTTCTTACTCTAAAAAGTCTTTTTATGTCGAGACAAAACCTCTCCCATTGCAACTTGTACCTGTTGCCCCTTGTCTTCTCCATGTGGCTCCTTGTGAAGAAAGAGCCTCCATCCTCTTTGTAGCCACCCTCTAAGTACTGGAATACTGTGATGAGGTCTGCCATGAGCCTTCTTTTCTCCAGGGGAAAAAAGACATAACTCCTTCAGTCCTTCTTCATGGGCAAGTTCTCCAGCCTTTTAATCATCTTCGTGGCCCTCCTCTGGACCCTCTGTCATCTACCTGTGTCTTTTTTGAACTGTGGGCACCAGAACTGCACACAGTACTCCACATGCAGCCTGACAAGTGCTGAGCAGAGTGTGATGGTCATGTCTCTATCTCCGCTGTTAATGTCGCTGTGGATGCAGCCCAGGATCCAATTTGCCTGTTGCTGCAGCAGCGCACTGCTGACTCATGTTCAGCTGCTTCTTCACCAGGACCCCAGGTCCCTTTCAGCAAGGCTGCTCCCCACCCATACAGATCCTAGCCTGTACTGGGCTCTTGGTTATTTTGTCCCAGGTGTAGGACTTTGCACTTGTCGGTGTTAAACTTCTTACTGTTCTTACTAGCTCACTCTTCCAGCATGTCCAGGTCTCTCCCTTTTGACATGCCCACTTCACCACCCAGTTTAATGTCATCAGCAAATTTGGTGTGGGTGCTTTCAATCTCATCATCCAGATAATTTATGAAGATGTTGAACTTCATGAGTATCAATCCCTGGGGATCTCACCTGTGACAGGCTGTCAGCCTGAGTAAAAACAGTTGATCCCCACTCTGAGTGTGGCCTGTTAGCTGGAAGCTCAGTGCTTGTACTTCTCTAACACTACAGTGGTGATAGGTGGAGGAAAAAAAAAAAAATTATATCAAGGGTTGTAAACAAGACACATAAGAGAGCTCAGAGTTTTGAAGCTGCCTAAGAAACAAGGAAATTCTTTTTCCAGAACAACTATGGTACAAAGGTGTTTGATTTTGTTTTTCTTAAGTCTAAATTTTAAACAAGCATATTATCCATTACATGACACTTTACGTTAAATTAATCAGCTGTGGTGTCTAAATACGTTGCAGTTTGTGGTAGGTTTCATTTACCTATATTTTGCTTCTGTTAATTTATGGATATATTAAGGAAAAATGTTTCAGAATGAAAGAAAAACATTATAGAAGACAGTGAGTTTATACTGAACAATGTGTATATGTGACAGTATATATACAATGACATACAATGTAATATATCAAGCCACTATATACCACTGTCCATAGTTTATTGTCAGTGAATGCCAGGCAGAATTAGAAGTTATTTGCTACTTTCAATATTTTTCTAATATAATATTGCACCAATATTTTTCTTAGATCTAGTTGAAAACTTTCTTAACTGGGGTAAAATAACAATTGTGTGGATTATAGTTAATGGCTTGTAAACTAATAATCCTTGTTACATGCTAATGGTTTTAAGGTTTATATTTGGCTTATATTTTTCAGCACACAAGTTAAAGATCAGTTTAGCAATAAACGTCTCCTAATTCTACATCCTGGTTCAGGTTACTGTGTTAACACTAGCACAGCGGTGGAAGAAAACAGCAGAACTGAAAAACACAAACTTTGATTTGAGGCTATGTCAGAAAAGTCAAAGACAAATGAAAATTCTTTGCATGCTGACCCTGTTCTGATAAACCTCAGAGGAGAGTGAGAGTGTAACTCATAAGGGAAAAATAGATCCCACCAACACAATAAATTCAAAAAGCCCAGGTCTGCACATCTGTGGAGTTACTGCAACCATGTATAAATATTTCTTATCATTGAGGAGACTATGTAGGAAAAATAGTGTTGATCCAAGCCATCCTATGCAATTTCTGTGAGAAAAGAAGGATGATGTGCATCCCCTGGCTCCAGCCCAGACTTTTCATTTATTCTCAACTTTTTCTACTAAGGAAATAATTTTGACTTATGGAGCTAGTACTTTATAAGGTAACCATCTTGTTTCATTTCTGAGAAAAAACCTTCCTTTCTATGTGATATGGGTCTTTGAAAGCTTTATGAAGAAAGTGAATGTGAACTACTCTACAAAATATGATAGGTTGTACATACTATGGAGAGGAGAGTAATTTTCTGTGGGCAAATTCCCCCACAACCAAAAATAAACACCCTGCTAGAATAAAGATAGGAGCTTCTGTGGCGGCTGAACATTTAAAAAAGAACATCTGTGAGTCCCAGGTGTAGAAACTCCCCCTGCAAGAATTTAGGAAGGGAAATGTGTTTATCTGCTCTGCATGCTGGTCAACGCCATGTACTGCTGTCCCTTCCAACAAATTTCTGATCTGTGGACTGTGCTATAGCACTGCAACTCTGTCAAGCGAGGAAGAGCCATTCCTGGAGATATCAAAGTCACAAGTGTCTACTATTACTGCTGGTGTTACTGCTACTACTGTGTTTCTATTTATCTGGCTACTGCATTTTCTTTTCTCTAAAGGTGAAATATAGCTTGGTTCTATAGCATTGTCCCTATCTGGAAGTGTGTCCTTTCAGACCTCTGCAAGGAAATTTATCTCTGTATATGTCTATCCTCATTCAAAGAGGAATTGGGCTGCGTTTTATTTCTATTGGTAAGAATCACAATGGCTATGCTTTCTGACGATCTGGCCTTTTTCTTTCTGTGCCTCTATTCTTCATCTGTTTAAAGGGATTGATTATATGTTCCTGCTTCACAAGCATCCTGTAAGAAAAAAAAAAAGAAATATTGGTCTTGTGACAACAGGGCTCTATATATCTAGAGAAAATGAATAAGAGAAAAATAAATCTCAGAATTTTAATGAAGTGTACTTTTGGTTTTAGTAATTCATCTGGCCCTTAATAGGACATATATTTTGCTTAGAACATGGATTTGAAAAAAATAGCAAAGCTTTTTGCAGAGAAACACCATCATCAGATGTAAATATCTATAGTGTATAATAAAGACAAAAGCAGCCAAATAAATAAACAATGGCTAATGTCTTAGATCCAAGTGGAACATGATATTCCTTGACACTAAAATGGAAGTGTAAGTGCCATTCCCACAGCATGGGAAGACTCTTTTTGTTTCCACTTTGTATTTCCCTAAGGACACTTTGCTCCACTAGTATAATTAGGATGACATTTGGAGCTGCTGTATGTCAATGCAAGAGTAAGAGACACTGTGCAGCTTGACAAGAGATTATGATGTCAAGTCAATTGCTGCTGCAATATCAATATTTATTCCCTTGCTCCTTGTGTCTTGTTTTATTTTTCTTCCTCTTTTTCTATTACACATAGAGTAATGTCTAAAAATTATCTTGTTGTTGCAACATATTTCTTTTTGCTCTAGATGTTCTTGCTTTTCCCCTGTTAATTTTGATCTTAAATCCTTTCCCTTCTCAGGTGAATTGCATTTAACCCTTTCGCTAGTGCAATTACTTTCCTAGAATGAATTCTCAATTGATCTAGTACAACATTTCTAATGAGTTCTGTATCTTAATTCATCAAAGAGTTATCTCAGAACTCTAATGATATTTTTTGAGTTTTAATTGCTTCATTAATGGTGAATAGAATGGATACATACAATGGATATGTATGGTGAATAGAACGGATACATACAATGGATATGTATTCACCACTAATAAAGCAATTAAAACTGAAAAAATATCATTATTATTCCGATACAGAACTCATTAGAAATATTGTACTAGATCACTTGAGGTACAGGGCTTGCCTTTAAACAGGCAATACTTGCCAGCACCACACAGCATTACCTGAGATTCCTGAAAGTTTATTTTTGTGAAAAGAGAAAGACACCTGTGGTTAACAACTCATCCATGCTTGCTTTTTACGGCATAGCAGAAAACATTACCCTGAAGTTGAGTTAGATCACTGTGTATATCTTGATGAACATTTCAGCATTGTTTCTGTGGAATAATGTAGTAACAACAAAGCACAGCAATGCAGATGCTGGAGTTCAGAGCCAGCAGCGAAGTAATTACATTTAATTGATATTAGTTTAGCCTGATTAATTTTCTTTTATATTTGCTTGATTTTATTGTAGAAAATATAAGTATAATTATGTTCAGTAATACATTTTTTCTAAGAGAATGTTTCACTTTCTTAGACATATATATCTGTCTCTTTATAAGCAGATCAATCTCATACTGTGAGTACGATGATACTCAGAATATCATTGATAGGGTAATTTTTTTTAAATGGATCAGAAAATCAGCCTCCCAATTTAAGGGTCTCTTGAGCTTTAATGCATTAGTTCTTCTTTGAGAATTGTGTTTATTTCTCTATAACCCACCAAGAATTTTTTTGATGTATGATCTGGTTAACTTTTTATCACATCACTAGATGGCAGTGTACCTTCCAGCCTTTCTTTGTGTTTCTACACATCTCCAAGACATTTAATTGTGATTCATAATTGTTCAACTTCAATTAACCTTAAGCATGCGTAATATTAATATCAAATTCATTTATCTTTACTAATAAACATAAGGTAAATATCAAAGGAAATAATGATGTTTTCTCCTATTTACTCTAAGTGGTTTACAGGTATTTATTGTTGCCCTATTTTAAAGGGAGCTCTATGTCTAATGCGCTATATTGGTATGATGAGGTCAACTTGTGAAACAGTTGAACTTTCCTGAAATGAACTCTTTTAATTTCATGTTTGTCTTGTTTTATTTTTTACTTTGTCACTTAGCTGTTTGCACAGGGCTTCTGATAATTACTGAAAACTGTAACTTTTTAATAATAGCTTTTTTATGCATAGAAAGTGAGAAAGGGGAGGGGCAGGGAGAGAGAGTATAGTGGAGCCCTTAGAGTTATAGCCTTACATTACACTATGGTCTATTCTAAAGCAACTGGTGCTAGTAGAAAGAGTCTCAGACAGGTATTTATAAATTCAGCCTAGTGAGGCTTGGCTCCCATTATGCTAATTTGAAAGAGACAACTTCTTCCAGAAAACAATTGGAATAGTTACAGATGGGCTTGAAAGCAGCTCAATTTTGGCATTTAAAAGCTGGGCAGCCAGAATAGGCTGGCTGTCTCCAATGCCTCTGGCAAGACAGGCATTTCCACAGGTTTATTGTGTGCTGGGACAGCAATTCACTCATTCATGATAGCCTTGGGGCAATCCAGCTCACCCATTTTAGATAGCTCGCTTATGATGTGTCATGTAAACCTGTGAAGACACCTGTCTTTTTCTATTAACACCTATGTTAAATGCACCATCAAATCTTTTAGATATCTAAAAGTTAGTCAGAAAGAAAAATACTTTAAATTAGACTCCTTTCCATTGATTAAAACTGGTTATAGAGGAATTTTAGTTTAGGTTTGAGCTAAGATTTATGAGTACTTCCCCTAAATGACGCCAGGAGTTTTAAATTGGTCTGTAAGTATGTGGTAGCAAATGTGTATCTGTTTCTTTACCAAAGGAGAACATCTAACATTCATGGTTTGTTTAAGTTCCACCAGAGAAGAGACATACAAAAGCAATTCTGAGTTACTGCTTTTCTTACTTTGAACATGGATGTTTCTCTTTTTGTGTCAACTAGAGTGTCACTACTCCTGTATGTAAAGTTTTGTGTGCTGCCATAATGAGGGTGTCATCATAGCTGGGTGGAACAATGAAAGTGAAGTTTTCAGGTTGTGAATTTCTCACCAAAAACTATGGTGAGAACTTCAGTCCTTCCTTTGCACAAACATCTGTCTCAGTCAATTCACAAAACAGAACTGTACAGTATCTATCTGAAAGATATCACTTCTTTCAAAAGTGAGCATTCAAAACTGTATTAGCATAGTCAATGTGGTTAAAGGGATTAAAATACAGTGTTCCTTCTATACGTTAAGGTAACTTCATGACTTGTAACGTGTATTTTGTGAATATATGCAGTTAGTTGCTCAGTGCCTGAAAGTTTGTCTTTACGAATGAATTTACCTGTTTCCATAAATTTTTGTAAGTTGTAATGATTTATATGCAAGCAAAACTTTGCACATGCCCAAACTTCCCAATCGGATTGCCTAATGGCAAAAATCCATAGGTTTTACTGAAGTTCCTATATAAAAAATAGGCTTACTTTTGAAGGTTATATGCATTACTGGTTTTTATGGGGTAGTAGCTGCTCAACAGTTTTGCAAATAAAATATTGTTAAGGTACATCAGTATGGAAGAAGCCAATTTAAAAGTCCTAAAGGTTGTCTTACCTCCAAACCAAGTTAAAAGGGTTTTCAGTACTCAGTTGCAACTCTGATTGCTCTTTTTTTAAAATACAAACTTGTTTTTGTTCTTTTATTCTCTACAGGTTGTTGATACCACCCTGTTTGTATCCATTTTTTTTAGTTCTTGATTTATTTTAATTTTGAGTCACCTTTTCCTTCATGTTAACCTTTCCCCATGCAATTTTATAGAGACATATCATTTATATTTTACTATTTAAGTTATAAAATAATCAAAGTAACTTGTCAAAATAAGGCTTGCCTTTTTTACCTCCTCTAATTATAACTGAATCTACATAGGAGTCACATGCAAATACTGTTTCTTTTTCTGTGTTACAAGAAAAGATTCCTAGAAACTGATTTAGGACAAAAACTGTAAAACCAATAACAAGACTAAAATCAAGGGTCATTATTGCACTATTTATGTTACAATCCCCTATTAGAGGAACATTTATGCACAATTAATGATGAAGGACTGAAATGTTTTTCACATCCCTTGATAGAATTAATTTACTTCTGAGGTGCTTTCAACTACTGTTTCCGTAACTGACAATAGAGTCTTAGGAGCATAAAACCTTTGTTCTGGGAGTGGCAAATAACCCATTAAAACAACCCACATTTCTGCTCTTACCTTTTGTAAATGTAGAGTACCCCTACTTCTTGCACACTGATGCTGACAATTATTTTACACGGACAAATCCATATTTTGTCTGTTAATGAAAGCAGTGGGTTCAGTTCTACCTGCAGACTGGGAGGGCACTGGGGAAAGAATGGATTTTTGTAACATTTTTATAACAAGTGAGGTAAAATTATACCCAAGTAACATTTTAAATCTTCCTTTAACGCCAAAAGATCAGTGATGGCATGAAGATTTTATTCTTTGCTTTTAATCATCTTTTTTTCCTCTCTTTGATTGTCTAGTATTTTAGAATCTCTCTAGGCATGTGCTGCTGCATCTTTTATTCATTTAGGTTTCTTTATTAGAAACTATTTCCATGAGCATCAACTCCTAATCTGTTGCAGAGGTCTGTAAACTATCAAGCACTTCTCTACTAACAGCTTTTCCCCATGGCTGCACCATGATTACATCCAAAGGATTTTTTTGCTGATTAATTTAGTTTATTGTCACCTACATAATATTGTGTTGACTTGAGAGCTGATGAACAAACGCATTTAGAAGCAGGTTGGAAAGGGCCCAAGTAGGAAGCATTTTGCATTACTGAAAAGCTGGCAAGTTGGCTTGATTTGTACCACCTAGGAAGAGATAATGAAGGCTTTGAGCAAATAAAGACTACTTTGAATATTGATTTTTTAATATTTTTTTTACTAGAAGTGTGTTTATTTTTTGTTTAGTTTATGATGTGGAACTATCATAGTCCAAAATCATATGCTAGTCAGCCTCTGGGCACAACACGGAAGGACATCTTCTGTCATGGAAAACTATTAAGCCAAATACAAGATAGTAAGAGAAAGATTCTCTCAGACATATGGAGAGAAAAAGGAAATTCTAAGATGGAATATTAAGGACAATAAGTTTCTTCCAGTTTAATAGAATCTTTGGGTGCTTTGGGATAGAAAGTCTGTTTTGCAGATTGAAGTTCCCAAATGCAGTAGATCATAAATTACATTTCAAGTCATGTGACTACCTGTGACTATTTTAATATAAAGAAAGACTTTGTCAAAACATTTTCATAATTAGAATTGTGTATACTCCGAGTAAGGCTTGATTTTCCCATATATATAGCTCTCTGTACTCATGTGTTTCTCTTTCTGGTAAAGGGGTTATGTTGGGATAAATCTATGTTTAACACATATAGGAGTCTGTGATGCCTGAGCTACCTCCACATTACTTTTAATTTCCTCCATATATACTTCTAATTCTCTGAAAGAACAAAAGACTCTTCTGATACTTTCTGCTGTACCTTTTTTTTTTAATTACTTCATTAGAGGCAAGCGGCACAATATGGCAGCACTGAACCACAAAGATGGAGATAAAATTATAAAGCATTTGATCATGAATGTTCACAAACCAGACCATATTTTCACATAAAAATACATAGGCATTATGTTGCATTTATCCCTTCACTTACAGAAGAGATTACTATACTTCTGCATGTTACACCACCAATCAATTCAGAATATTTAAATGCCAGACTCATTTGCCATTTCAGGTGAACCATTTTCCTAAGCAGAGAATGATACATCTGTTGATAAGTCAGTTTTGCACGTAATTTAAAAGAACTTCACTCATAAGCACATGCTTGTTGATCCAATGTCACAACACTTTCACTGTCTACAATAACTGGTAATGGAACTGAGCATTGTGTTACCAGAAAGATTCAGGTTTAGAGTCAAGTTATTTTCTTACACAGTTGTTGAATAAGCATTGCAGTTGGAAAAAAAACCCTGACTAAAGGCCACATCCTTCTCATTGAGTGGCATAAACCAAGAATAATTGTTATTTCAAAACAATACTCCAGGAAAAGAATACAGTTTTATGATCTTAGCTGTATAAATGCAATAACCTTAGCTTTGGGGGAGAAGAATGACAAAGTGGGTCTTGTGGTGTTTTTTGTAGAGCATCTTAACTGTTTCACTGCTTAGTGTGTTTGGGGAAAGTCACAGGATACTTGCCATGGGTACTGGTTTGTCTCCATCCTCCAGAACATGCATTCTATCACTATAGGAAAGAACCCTAACACATGAAAGAATCACAGAGTATTTAATCAGATATGTAAGCCAACAATTAATTTTTTTCCCCCTTGTAAATGTATGCAATATAATAATTCTGTTCTGAAACCACAGGTAATCTGATCCAGGATCACAGCATTCTCCATTTTGCCATGGACAGAATAATCCCAGGTATATTTTCAAGTTTACTGTCAAGCAATTTAAATACTGGAATTTTCATCACAGCTTAAAAAAACACCACATTTTTGAAAAACAGTGGGAATTAATTAGGCAGCACCACTGTAATAGCAAATAAAGTGGGACCAGAAAAATGTTATTTGATCAGAATCTGAACCATCATTTCTTCTTTTTCATCCCTTGTCAAATAAGTAAAGAATATCTTTTCTTCCTCCATAGTTTTTTCATCTAAAGTTCAGTATAGAAAAGAATAAAATGTTCAGGGATTTTATATGGTCTTTTCAAAGCTCTAATAAATTACCAATTCTAAACATGGGAGCTAGGAGGACAGTCTTTATTTATCTAAGTTTTCTTAGAGCTGTGGTGAAGCACTACTATAATAATGTGTTGAGGTACTGACCACTACCTTTCTATAATCTGTTCAGCCACAACTGGACAGATTCTAGTTGTACTTCAGTTCCTCAGCCTTTTGTTCAGTGATTTACTCAAGATCATGAACTGTGTCTGTCATGACATGGAAGATTCATCCTAGAAGTGAATTTAGTTCACCAGAATATTTTTGGTTGTTAACATGTCATACAATGTATCTTGTATTCCACAGGTTCATGCCATGTCTCAAACAAATAGACAAAGAATAGTGATCTTCAACAAGGATAGTAGATACAAGCCATCCTGATACAAAGCTAATAAAAATTACTTTTGTGGTCATTTACATTCAGCAAAGCTGGACTGATGCCTGAGACAAACTAGAAGAGGAGATACCAGAGTGATGAGCAAATTGGATTGCCTGTCTGAAGAGAGGAGAGAGAAAGGAAGCCTGAGAAGGCATAGAAATATTATCACCAAGTGCAGACAAGGAAGTAAGGAAAAAAATTAAATTGATAGCATTGATACTAGAATATATATGAGCTGTCTATTAATATATTTAGGCTGGAAATTTGAAGAAAGATTTATTTACCAGCAAAATGAGATTCTGAAAGAGTATACCAATAGGAGAGCTCTTGACAAAAAGTGAATTGGTCTAATATGGAACTTGTAACACCGGAAGAGAATTAGTATGATATGGCCTTCTTCAGTACAGGGTAGACAACCCAAAGAAGGACAGATAAATGGCCAAAAAGTAGGATTGATTAACAGAAGGAAAAGAAACAAGTTACAGTTTAAGCAACATGGTGGGTTTTGTTCACAGATCCTTTCCAATGACTTATTTAATAAACTAGATTTTTTTGTCATTGGTATTGTGCAAGGATCAGTAAAAGAATCATGGAAGATGTGTGAGTAGCAATTAATAATGTAAAATAGGAGTTTGGAGAAGAGACTTGAATGAAAAAAAATGCTTAATATTCATATTTCTTTAATGCTTTCATAAATTTGTTGGTAATTATTAAATATATAGAAAATATATAGAAACACAAACTTCTGGGATGTTGAAATGCAGTCTTGGATTGCATAAGATACACATAGTTTTCTCAGACTTTTTCAGAAAACATACACACATTTAAAAATCTGTATTTCTGAGATACTCAAAGGAAAGTCTGAAATATGAAAGTGTGTGGAGGGAAATAAAAAATCAGAAAATAATTCTCTTTAGCCTTAATCAATCAAAACTAAAATCTTTGAAAATGCAATAATTTCTGACATCTTTGTAACATTTAGACAAAAGTATTTTTTTGTTGCTGTTGTCACTTGTAGTATCAGCTAAGAAAATCAAGCTAGCCTACTATTTAATTGTCTGACACCTTGTTTATTTTTTATACTTTTATTTTCATCCTGAATTGTTGGTGTTGATGAAAAACGCATTTTGGTCTAGTAGCTGATGCAAGAGCGTAGTTATCAATTACATTTATAACATTATTTGGCTTTGACATTAACTGGAAGTGCCCCTTTTACCCACAGGGGCTAATTAGCATTTGCTACTTCATCGAAGCTGATGATGGAACCCAATGGCCAGAAGGTAACTGGAGGGTCCTTTTTAATTATCTTGTTTGTCATGACACTTCCTTTCATGTGCTGAATAATTTGCTTACTCAGCTAGTTGCCTTGGAAGATTTAATGCTGTTTTCTCTGCAACCAAGCACCATGCAGCCGCTCACCGCCCCCCAGCCCCCCAGTGGGATGGGGAAAAGAATCAGGAAAAGAAGTAAAACTCGTGGGTTGAGATAAGAACGGTTTAATAGAACAGAAAAGAAGAAACTAATCATGATAACGATAACACTAATAAAATGGCAACAGCAATAATAAAAGGATTGGAAATGATGCACAATGCAATTGCTCACCACCCGCTGATTGACGCCCACTTGGTCCCCAAGCAGCGATCCCCCCACCCCCACTGCCCCCAGTTTATATACTGGGCATGATGTCAAAGTGCCCACTGGCCACTTTGGGTCAGCTGCCCTGGCTGTGTCCCCTCCCAACTTCTTGTGCTCCTCCAGCCTTCTCACTGGCTGGACATCAGAAGCTGAAAAATCCCTGACTTTAGACTAAACATTACTTAGCAACATCTGAAAACATCAGTGTTATCAACATTCTTCTCATACCTAGCTCAAAAACATAGCACTATACCAGCTACTAGAAAGACAATGAACTCTGTCCCATCTGAATGTCCACATAGGACATCTATGTGGAAAGAAGTATTCCCATCCTCAGTGTAAAATCAGCAAAACATTTTAAAAGATAGCAATTAATGATCTTATATTCGTTTTCAGTATTTAGATCTAGGTGGACTAAAACAGAGAAAAGTAATCCGTATGATAGTGTGATCAGGGAATGAATATTATGTTCTATTTTGGGATGCCACAGGTTTCCAGTATGCAATACTCACACACCTACAAAGTTACCTAATGGTGTCCATGGATCGTATCTAGCGTAACTACTTCTCTGTCAATACTAGCACAGTACGTTGCCTAATCTTTATGACGTTGATACTGGTTGCCAAAATCCTAGTTTACTCATAAGTTTTTTTCCTTTCTTTTCTACTTCCTTATGTTGATATCACTCCCCAATATTCAGTTCAGGAATTTAATCCTGTTTGTTTTACTTAAGAATATCATTTACTTCTAAGTATGAAGTGTAGAGGAGCTAGTAGGTGCCTCCTTTCCTCCCAGTCAGTGAAGTGCCACAGATGCTATTGGAGTCTTCTAGAAAAATATTTTTTCTAAGTCTAGGCACCAAAACTGTAAATTAATTTAGAGTAATTAATCCAGATGTCAAAATTTTATTGCTCACATTTAAATGCATAATGAGCTTTTATATTTTTTGGAAGCAGCTGTTATTATGTATGGTCTTGTATAGCGTATTTTCTTCACTCATCCTCAGTCAATCTATGTTCATATCTTTTGGTTTTGTGTTTGCTCATATCTTTTATGAAGCTGGTTTAAGAGTTGTAAATTTATTACTGCTTTTTAATCAAGACTTCTAAACATTCAAATAGTTTTTTTAATAGCTGCTTCTAGTTGGAGGGATTTTTTAAATTCCAGGTACACTATGTACTTTGTGTTTACCTTCCTCAAACCTTGGGGATAGCATTATTATTTTTCATTTTTCAGTTTTTGGATACCTAATACTGGGGACTTAGAGACCAAATTTCAGACATATATGCATACCCACAAATCTTTTAAAATCTCCTTCCCCCCTCCTTTGACCCCAAAGCTTAAAAACATTTACCTTAGTATGTCTGCTGTTTAAAGAAATTATTCTGGGAAGCAATAAATAGCAAAATGGTCTTGGGATTTGTTTATATCATCCAAAGTATTTGAACATAATTTTAACTATTAAATTTTACAGGAATAAGGTACCTCTGAGTTCATTAAGTCCCTAGATAAATAAAGAAGACTCCTTTCTGACATTTCATGTACAGAATATTGCCATGTCCTAGTCTATAGGCAAGTAGGAAATTGTGACCTGAGCTTTTTTACACGAATTTATATTACTTGTGTTAAACTAACCCCTTATCATTCCTACCACATTTATTCTTCTATCCCAGTACTTGTTAGTTTTTGTCCTTTCAACCGCAATCTCTTGCAGGCCAGGACTGACATTTATTCCAGTACAATGGAGTTTTAGCTGGGCACACCTCTAGTTGCTACTGAAAAACAGCCAACAGTATTAAGAGGAATTGATTTATGTGGCATAATTAATATACATACCTAATGAGAACATTGTAATTACGGACTATTATGATAGCACTGATTTCGGAAGCACAGCATTTTCAGCGGACAGTAGGCCAGCAGGGAGAATATTTGCTGAAAGTTATGATTTTTTTTTCTTTTTTAAGCTGTCTCTATAGATCAATTTTAATGTTCTTTCTTCTCCTTTGGCAATTTGTTTTGCAGTAAATTAATCCCTGTGGGTTTACTGCATGTATAGTGCAATTTTTAGGATTATATAATCTGTCTTAATAGGGCAAAAGGCTTGTTGGACAAGTTAGACAAAGCAGGTTCTAAACGTCAAATAACAAGCTTCCCTATGTATGGTGGTTAAGACTCTACAGTGACACGCAGATTCCAGAAAACAGTGGTGGTCAAATCTGTGAGAGGAGTCAGAGCAGAATCAGGAAATGTCTTAACTGAAGCATTGCTGATTTTGACTAACTAAGAATCATGCTTTCCATGTTTACTGGGGCAAATCCAGCAGTATTACATTTTCTGAGGAAGTAAATACTTGGAAGGGAAGCAAATGCACTCTAACAAAAGGGTGTTACAAGACAAGCTCTACTTCTGCATTCTGCAAGTGCTTCTGATTATAAAATCTCAGAATGGATTGGAAAAGAAAGGAGATGTATGGGAAGAAGTAGTACATTTTGCACAATAGAATTAAATTTTGGTTTAGTAGTTTCTCTCTGTTTACGAAAAAAAGTACTTTAAAAGTATTCAGTATTGCTTTGTGCTTTAATTTTACGTACAGGATTACTGATGATTTTGACTCAAAGAAGTGATGAGTTCCAGAACCTAATCAGTTTCTGCCAGTGGGGCTAAACACAGTTCAGTCAGTTTAGTTTAGTCCGTTTAGTCAGCACAGTTTAGCTTTGCTTTAAAACTTAAAGAAAGATGGGGGGGGGGGGGGGGGCACGGCGGGACTCCTTTTCACCCACTTTGTCTTAAAGTACATGCTACTTTGTGAAAACTTATTGCCTGCCACTTTCAAAAGGACCTTTTCCCCTGACAGGTAAAACTGATGGGAAAGGCAGTGAGGTAGGTGGTCAGCAGTTAAATGGAAGGCTGGAATGTCAGTACATTCAATGTGTCTTAGAAAGACTTGCAAGCTTGTGTTTCCTTTGAAACACAGAAAGACAAAATAATATAGCCACATAACTAGTGACCTTATAATACATGTTTACAGTAGAGCTAGAATGATCTAATGCCTAATTAGTATCAACAGAGAAAGTGGGGACTTCCATCTATGCCCCATCCCCTGTTTGTAGCTTCTTTGTACTGAGGTAGACATTTGTTTGGGAAGCAAGTTCTGGGAGCTGAGATAGCAGAAAGATGTTATCTACTTTTTTCTGCAGGCTTAGTCTTCAGCCATTGTAGAAGAACTGTGAAAATACCAATAAGAATGAGAGGCTGAGGAACCAAGTGATTAATTAGGAGAGGTTGGATCTAGTTCAGAAGTGATGTGTAGATTAAGCTCTTTTCTTGTTAAATATACTTAGAGTCTTTACACTCATAAAAAATCACAAAGACTATCAATGTTAGCATAGGAAAGACTCCGATCCAAACCAAGAGACAGATAAGGAAGGCAGTGTTTCCTGTGCATACATGTATTTATGCATACATGCATACTGTATTTTCCTTGTGAATAACTAAACATTATTGCCATTTGGGGGTTGGGGGGTGTTTCTCATCAGTTTTTAATAGGTAACAGAAAGCTCTTAATATGTCTGAAGACTGCACAATGTAGAATCCTAGCTTCTCTTTATTTCAAAAATAAGATATAATTAGTATTCAGCATAAAGCCTGCCCTGGCTTGGAAAAGCATAACTCATAAAGAAGGCACAAGAAACATATATTCCATTGAGTATCTGTACAGTGAAGCCCTGTACCTCCTTCTACATATACGAGCAGAAGGAGGGCACTTTCTTCTGCTTCTTCAGATAGTTCTGAGGAGCTCAGAGCAAGCCCTTGGCTTTTGTACTCGTAAGAATCATGGGAGTGGTGGCTTATCTGAAGAGAATGTTGTGGAAATTCAGAAATGTAGTATGATTATATGAGCAGGTCTGAAGTGCTGAACCTTTTGAAATTTATCTGGCTCGAAAATATAAATCTTTACCTTAATTGCCAAGTTCTCTGGAGCACACTAATATGTTGTGAAAACAACAGAAAATCAGCAGAGCAGAAATACATCTTGAGAGAGAATAATAGCAGTGAGAATGTTAAAAATTTTCTTCTATGTGTTATGCTATTTTATTTGTACAATACAATGCTATGAGAGACTGAATCAGCCTGTAACTCTCTGTGCTTAAGATTTATATGCAGCACTTGAAACCACTGCTTCACTTGTCAAGTTTCCCCATTAAATCCTGAATATTTTTAAACTGTAGAAAGAGAACACTGCAGAGTTTGTCTGCTAAATTGCAAATGTGGGTAAAGTGTGTATGAGATCATTAACATTTCTTTTGCTCTAAAGGGCCTAGAAAAACCTGAGGATAACTTGAATATCTCTAAATTAGATTTCACAGGGCATAAAAAAGCAGCTAGCTTCAGAAGAGTGACACAAAGAAAGGAAGTTGTAAATTTAAGCTCCTGTACATTCAGGCATGTTTTCTTATAGCAGAGTATTTAGTTATAGAACAATTTTTGATGGACAATCAGTAATAAGTGAGAATCCAGGTAATTCCAGTCATATGAGACACATTAATTTCTTGCTAGAATAAATTTTTTAAAAGTAATAAAATACAAAGTGGTACATTTGGAATGAGTCGCTTCCTGCTCACAACACTGCTGTCCAGGCCTCCTGTTGCAAAAGAAAGGGGGTTTCTGTAACCAGAATGATGGTGCATGAATTCTTGCTTGTGCCTCAGCAAAAAGGAGCACAAGTACCTTGCTTGTGCTCAACCTCTCTTTTCACTAGTACTTTGCTTCCAAATTATGGTATTACTTACATTTAATCGATGACAAAAAATGTCATTGTGGAAGAAACTAAATAAAATTGGTTTCTGTTTACTTTTTAACTCATTTGTTGTGAAATTCTGCATCATAGTGCATTGTCCTCACCCATATCTTTGTTTTATGTTGTCTTGCACATTTTTTTCCCCCAGCATCTTATCTAAACAAGGATCTGAATGAATTTTCATCTTCTTCTGTTGAAAAAGGAGGGATGTAGAAGACAAACATATATACATCATAGAGCCTACACACAGAAAAATGGCATTATTTGGTTATTACAGTTTTAACTAACAGCATACAGAACTTTTTTTTTTTTTTCCTGTAGATGACAAGATCTATGCTCTGTTTTGCACAGCTTCAGTCCAAGTGGCAGGGTAATATACCAAGCTCTAGCCCATGAGTAGCGTATTGTTTTGTACAATGGGCAGTGTGGACATAAGTTCTGTGAGGAGGAAGAAGACACCAAACCCACCCCTCCAGCTTCCCAAGTTTGCAGTCCTGCCACTAGGACTTTGTAAGGGATCAAATAGGTGCATCAGGACTGTCTCAGATGAAAGCACCCATCAGTACACAAAGGCTTCTGCCAGGGCTACATGTTGAATCTGTGCTCACATACAATTATACTTAATTTTTGGAATATAACAGAGAGTAAGTAAGAGCTATATTACTGGGAATCTACAATAACTTAAAAATTTTTGAGGATGACATCACAGACAGTGAATAAGTTCTATCACTAGAGCTGCATTTTGTGGAGGAATTTTTTGTGTTTAGACATCAGCATTCTGTCTCATTTCCATTTTAGGTGCAACTCTGTGGACGTCTGAGCTAGTGCTGAAAGACCTGCCATGCTTCAAGGTAAAGCATCCTGAAGACACTCAAAATTAAGATTTTCAAGCAATAAAATCATATTGTCACTGGACTGTGTTCACTAGAACATTTTTCAAAGTGCAGTTAGGGGCAATATGCCAAGCTCTCTTCAAAGGAAATGGGAGCTAGAGTCCTGAAGTCAACAAAAAATCCTTTTAAGTTGTGTGTATATTGATACTGTTTTGTTCTGTACCTCTGCAGTTCACAGCTTTGGCGTATTTTAAACTACAGAAGTAGTGCAACAGGGTGCTCTGACAGAGGACCAAAACTATCCATCTGGCATAGCTGCAGTTTGTTAATGTGCTTTTACTTAAAATACATTCAGTAACTCGGCAGAACAGTCAGCCAATAAAGGAGCTGTGCAAAACATTAATTCCAAAACTCTGTATCAAATCAGTCTCGCCTGGTGTAGAATGATACAAATCCAACCTGGCCTACAACTTCAGTGTGCCGTGATGGAAGATTCTGGTTCAGCATATGTGTTTGAGGATTATGCTGCTGAGTACTCACTTCACCTCCATTTCCTGGATCTGTTTCTATTAACATCTGTGCTTCTTTCTCATCCTCATAGTACTGCTATACATAATAATACGTAATACTGTATCTGCTTTAATAACCTGCAGCTAAACTGTAACCCAATTTACACTGGTTTATGTTTGAAGTAACACTTGTATTGCCTTTATTAGATGGCTTCTTCCTTAGTAAATAAAAACCTGAAGTTTTAAACATTCATAGAAGTAACTAACCTTATTAAATAGAGACATCTTTAATTTATCATTGAAACTGTGTATATCAGCATCTTTCAAGAGTTCCTCCATCACACACTTATTTTTATTTTTACTTAGTCTGCAATGTACATTTGGCACAATAAGGTCACTCTTTGCTCTGCAGTATTAAGCAAATCTTCATATTCTTCATTGTAATAAATTTTCTTAACTGCACTATGCATCAGTCCAAGGGAAGATTCAGCAGTGACTGCTTTTACTTGTATTGAGCCCCTCTTATAAATACCTTGGATGTTGCCAGAAATCCTTCAGGATTGTTCCCTTATAAATACTTAAGCAAATGATTCAACTTCTTTCAAAATCATCAGCAGGTTTTCCATAAAACCCAAAGTTATTGATTATTGGTTTAAAACCATATTTTATATTAATGGGGAAATGTCCCTATAGCTCACCAAGGACAAACTCTGTACTAGTAACTAAAGCGAACATGGGCGCAGGTAGGTTATCTCAGTTCTGCTAAATTTTTCTGGGCAGAGCCGACAGGTATGGGCCAGCTGCCACTCTGTCTGCCTGTTCCTAGTTTTGATTTGGGGTCAACCACGAGCTAATGGACCTTAGCCAACAGGCAGTTTCAATGTCTGCAACCTCTTTTGGGTACCAGGGTACATAGCTGTAGACATGATGTACAAGCTAGTCCAAAAGCAAAAGAAGGGTTGCTGGGCTGTTTCGGTTGTCTGTAAAAATGTGTCCTTAGCAAGAGGGAAGGTAAAAACCAGTCAACCATACCGTAGTTGGTGTATGGCAGTCCTAAGATCCCTTTAAAATTCTTTGCTATATTTTAACTAACATAAGTGGGTCAGTTAACTGGTCACTGCAGGAGGGTCTTGGTCATATGCTATGGACAGATTCTAAAAAGAAAATATTCGTTTAAATTTTATGTAAAAAGAAAGTTAAAATATAACAGCTTGTCTCTCCAAAACTGATTTAATTTCTTTTTAATGTTCTTGAGGGGTTGCCAAGATTTAAATTGAACTTCTGAATTTTATTTTGGTTTGCAGAATATGGTATTGGCCAATGCAATCCCTTGGGAAGAAAAAAAGAAAAAGTTTAGGACCTGTTCTTTAATAAAATATGTTCCAAGCTATGTTTGCTCTGTGAAAATTTGAAATATGGTTCATGGAAATACTCTTTTTTGGGGTTTCTATTCATATATTTTATTGCAATTATGCTAAATTTAAGAGATTAGGATTTAAAATATGGATAAGGAAATACTTCTAATTAATTACATGACATTTTAGTAGAAAGCCTATGTTTCTAATAATCTACATTATTTCAGAATTACAGGCTTTGTGCTCAGTGATACCATTGCACAAGGGGGCATCCTTTGCTTACAAGTTCTCAGGACTCATCCCTGCCGTTAGGCTAATGGTGCTGAGGGATAATAGCCTGTCTCTGCTTTCTTCCCTGCTGTGTCCCACCTGGTACAGTCCCATCACCAGAACATACGGGGAGGGTCACTATGGCACAGCAGAGCTGTGGTTTGTCTTACTGCTGGCGTAATTAAAAGCTATGCCTAACTGAATGTCCTCCACTACGGTTATTATGGATGTGGAAGAGATCTTTGCACATTTTACTCTATTGGTGAAACCTGTCACTTTGTGGCTTGCAAAACTTTGGCTATTCTCCCATTTAGGGCTTCGATGGACTCTGGAGTAATGGTGAGAGGCAAGATAAATGTGAGATTTCTCCCATAGAAAAGCCGTGAACAATCAACATCTGCAATGCATTTGGGAACATTGCATTTTCAGAACTGCAAAGGAGATTGCTTATATATCCTGAGGGAATGCACCTGGAGAATTTAAAAGCATTTCTAACTCTACTCTGGAATTCAATATGTCCACACTATGCAGCTCTAGAGAATGATTTAAATACCTTGTACATAAGATCTCCTTCGTCGTACTGTTTCTTGGATTTAAAAAAAACTTTTGTAGGCAAATAAGTAAAACAGCTGTTTGCTTCCCACTGTTGTTTCTATATGTACAGCAAGTGTTTTTCAGCATCTATTTCATAGTTGTGATCATCTGGACTAGGACAGACTCTTATTAATATGGGCCATAGTTCCCTTCCAATCTCAGTGCCTGAGTTCATGTGAGATCTTTGAGGACATCAGTGGAGGGCAGGGAGGGATAATGCAGTTGGGCTACATCCCAGGACAATTCCACAGCGTGGCTGAGGTGTGCACCAAATACCAGTGCTTGGAAAATCATTCCAGGGCCCATTGTACAGACTTAACAAGATGGGCCACTACGCTTCTATATAAATCAGTCAAGAGTAGGCAGCTACTGCCTCTTCTAGTTTTCAGGACATATTGGAGAAAAAGTTCATTACTTTTATTGCCAGAAACTAAAGGCACAATCGTACTATGTACCATCACAATCTTCAACTTTATTGGATTTAAAACTAGCTGTTACCTTTTATAAGACAGCCCTTTAGTTAATCAAAGGAAGTTTCCAGACAAAGAAAACAAAAAAAGGAATGAACATATCCACATCCATGAAACTGCGAAGGATCCTAGGCAAAAATATCTTCCTGAATTTCAATTATAACTACTGTTTTGTAGACACACCTTCAATGCTTATGTGCACTAAAGCAAGGCAAAAGTATTTAGAAAGTTAGAATGAAAACCTTTTGCCCAGATTAGAAAATGTATTCCTCTGTAAATACTCGTAGGACAAAGTAACATTTTTCACCAAAAAATATGGAAGAAAACACATCAAACTTCCCAGTTTGAACATTGGTAGAAAATTTCTGTAATAAAAAATGCTGGCAAGAGGAGCTAACAAAATCATGTTGCTGTCTTCCACAGATATGCTAGGAATAATTGGATGGATAAACTTATTTGCTAAATCTAATAATGCCATGAAAAAAAGAAGACAATTTTCTGTGGAATAAGAAAATTATATTGTTGATTACTGGCAAAAATTTTCCTGATTTTTTTTCATTTAGTTTGGTATGTTTTTCTCTAAACCAGTTTGAAATCAATATTAAAGCTATTTAAAACCAACATATTAAAAACCTTCTTACAGTGAAGAGGAATTATTTCTTCATCTTCTTTTCAGGAAAGTATTTAAAAAAATTTGTTTAAACCAAAATGACAAAACAAAACAAAAATAAACAAAGAGAACCCACAAAAAAAAAAGGTTGAAGGTTCATTACAAACTGAGATCGCACATAGAAAATTAAAGCCTGAAAAAGTGATAGTTTTTTCAGAGTTATATGTATTTAAAGTTAATACTGAAAAAGACCTTTACATGGAAGTGGTTATACAACCACAGCTCAACACTATTGCTATATATATATAAAGTCATCTAAGACATTAACATTTACATTTAAATTAATATGCTTGGAAAACATACCAGAGAATTAATTCAATATTGTGTTGGAAACCACACTTTTTGGAATTTGCTGAATACAGGATTCACAGCTATGAGATAATGAGGTCAGAACAGGGTCAACTTGCGTATATTTTTAATCCTAAAAGCAAAGTATCTGAAAGAAAAAGTGAAAGCAAAAGAAGGAAACAAACCAAGAAGCAACAGAGGGGATAAAATATCTTTAAATTTATAATCCAAATTAAGACTGACAAAACTGTTATAGGGCCAGAATTTCTCCTATATTGTTTCAACTACTGCTCAGTAGTTTAAGGCCTGAATTTTCAGAAGAATGTTGCTGCTACCAAAGCACCAAACTAAGCCACCAGATTATTGAAAGATCTCAGCAGGTGATACAAAGCTGAGATTTTTGGAAAATATTCTATTCCTTCTTTCACTAATTCTATGTCAAATTACTACCCTTAGGCTTAATACACATGAACTTCACAGCAGGCTTTCCACTGACCTTAAAGAACACCAGATTCATCTCTACAACAGTAATCATTACTTATATTTGATTGTGTCAAACATTAAATATGTTGAGTTTGTCATTAAATTATAATGCATTACAGAGTGAAAATACTGTTTTGTCACTCTTGCTGTTGGCAAACTATTTAGTGTGAATTGCGTTATAGTATTTCCATTTAATCAGATGGGCTTAAGGGACAGACGCCTGCCATTCTTAGGCTTCTTTTTCCTTATTTAGGTGCTACCAGGACAGCAGAAGACAACCAGCTCTTACCTCCTGAGAAAACACTTGAGAGTTCGACTGAACCATTGCAGCTACATAAAGGTAAACTCAGTAGTGCTAAGACATACTGGCCTTGAAATCAGTGGACAGGGTGCACTCACACTAGTACCGTTAACCTCCAAAATGCATTAGCTACATCCAAACTGCCTACAAAAGTGGTACCTGACCTGTGTTAACTGCTAAGCATGCTTGGGAGTTTCGGAGGCATCACAGATTTGCCTGAGCCAAAACAGTGTTAACAGTGTGGACAGCTATGTTTCAGTGCTGGACCCATTCACTATTTACCAGTACAGATAGAGCCAATATACCTGTACTTACAGAACAATAGTCTCTTGATGGCACTGAACCAGGGCATCCTAGGTCATACGACTTTTATCTGCTTTTCCTTTTCAGCCTGGTTAGTCTTGGAGTGGTATTCCCCACCCTTTTCTTTGTCTATCTTACAACCTTCACATGTCCTGGACAGGTGGGTATTTTTCTTCGAAAATTTCATTTTCTATTTCTTTGCTTTCCCTGTCATTTTTATGAAGGCTAGTCACAACTCTTATCTTATTGCAGTGTTTTCCTCTCATTAACCTCATTCACTAACCTCTGAAGGGCCTCCTTTTCTTCCTGAGTAACTATGCAGTTAACAGGTTGCAGATCGTACTCTCTTTCCAAATCTAATGAGTCCTTTCTAAGAAAAGATTATAAAAACAGAGGAGTACATAATAGATGTCATTGCTTTTCTTATGAAGTGTTCTCAGTATATCCAAACCAATCTGATTTAGGGGTCAGCATCCCCAATAAGTTGCTCCCTCTGCCTAAGCACTGTGAACCGCTGTGACAAATCACTTGATGCAGATTTCAGATCAATAGCAGCATATGCTGCATCATTAAAACCTATCAACAGATTTCCTTTTTAAACAAAATTTATCAAAATCAACCTGTTTTCCCCTTACTCACAAAGTTAATTTCTTCTCTTTTGTAACTCAAAACACCTGGACTTAATTTTGTCCTAGATGTAGGTGTTAATAAGACCCTTAAGCATCTGTTGTAAAATGAAAGCATGCTGTAGTTTGGATGCTTTCTCAGCAAAAAGAGTTCTTTCTTGAAAAAAAAAAAAAAAAAAAAAAAAACAACCCAGAAAATTATAAACTTTTGAAGTTAATAAATCTTTGGACCATTTAGGAAATGCTTTCAGCTCACACTTAGTGCTTACACCACTTTCCAAAAAAGCACATCAAATGACTCTTTGATTTGGTGAGGCTTACGAGGTTTATAGTTTTAATTATGCAATGAGTAAAGGACAATGGGCTTGGTGTGTTGCTGGACTCAAGGTTTTATGTAAGAAAAGAGAACTTACTTATTTTAATAAAATTTTATACACTTACTATATTTAGTATGTGTGTATACCTATATACATACAGAACTTACATATTTTTTATATGTACTGAAGATGTTTTATAAATGTATAAATGTATGTACATATATTCACATATATAGTGTAAACATACCTCTCTGCTCACAAACATATATACATAACATATATAAAGAACATATATATGCAAAAAGACTTGCAGATACATAAACTTACAAGTACACATCTTCATTTTGCTATTGCTTGTGATGATTTATTTTTATATTTGACTTAGTTGCAGTGTTCACACACATCAGAGATGGTAACGACACAACTGACACATCCATCTAGCCATCTATCTGCCTCCCCACTTCTCTGTAATGACTATGATCATTAATCAGTTCACTCCTTATACTGCAGTTACCAAGCAGGGAACAAGAAAATGGAACATCCCAGTAGGCTGTCATAACCGTAAAATAAAAATCCTGCAAACCACTTACTTATATGGTAGACGGAAACTTTTCTTTGTGAAAACTTCCCCTGAATCCACAATGATTATTCAAACTAGATAACTTGGGGGGGGGGGAGGAGGGTGGTGGTGATGGGGTGTGAGGTGGAAGGGGAATTAATTAAAGTCAGTAGGAGGGGAAACAACCACTACTGACCCTGTTCAGACTGTATCCAGATTTTCTTCTGGTGAAGTCAAGGCTTCGTCTTCAGAATAAGAGAGGTTTTGTCACTCACTGTGTCATAATCCAGTCTCCTGTCTGCTCCTGCACACTGCAGCCATGTGTTCCTCTCCCAGTGCAGCAAATCGCAGAGCAATATGTTTTTTCCAAAATCAAGCACTGACTTTTAAGTTCCCCATAATCACACATTTTGGTGAGATGGATTGTAAAATAGTTTTAACTCAGTCTGAGAAAGGATGTCTTTACAAGTCAACTTTCAAATTGTTAATATTTATAGCCTGGAAATAACAAAACAAATATGTTCTTGTTTCCAGAAAAGTGGGTTTTCTCATTTCGTTTCAAATGGGATTTTTTCAGACTTTCTAGCTTAATAGTAGATTTCTTCTGGACATTGTTGCAGAGCTCCTTTAAAAGCAGAAAAGACATTTAAAAACATAAAAAATTAACTGAGAAAACTCTTTATTGATGGGTATATACAATCCTTGTATCAAAAGTTTAGACATTATTTGATATCCTCCACGAGAAATAAGTTTGTCTATTAAGGAAAAAAAAAAGTCACAAAACCTTTGATTTTGCCCTCATCTCTAATGTGTAACTGTAGTACTCTGAGCTGTAGCAGGAGTTTTTTTCCTTTTTAGTTTGTTTTGTTTTCTCACTTGGAACAAATTCTCCATCTGATTATGTAACACATACTTCTCAATCTGCTATTTCAGCTGCAATAATTATTTTTTCTTCAAAGAAATTAGAAAAAGAAAATAAAACCTTCATTATTGAATACTAATGTTAAACTGTGCTTTGTTTCTTTTCAAACTTTTGTTTTCTTCTGATGTCCTGGACAGATTTTAGAATTCTCTTGTTACTCTGTGCACTTTTATGGTACATAATATTTCATTTGCTTTTCACTAAGAAAGATCCAGTGTCTCTTGCTGATTTCATTTTACTGTTAAATTGAATTTAACATTAAAGTTTCTTTCTTTAAAACACCGCTTTTATTTACTATAATTAAAACAAGAATATTTGGCATGCTTAAGCCATTTACAAATTTTATATGTACATATAGAGAACACATCTAATTAGAAAGAAGTTGTACTAAATCTCAAAAAGGTTTGAAAAACATACCCTAATATTTGGTTCATGCGGATATTCTGCTAGTATTGGTCCCTCTTGATACACTAGTATAAACATATATTTGTAGTTGTATGTTGTATTATTTATAAAATTGTCTTTCATCCAATAAATAATATTTTATACACTCAAACACTTCATAAGACACAATATGCAATATAAGTCTAGAGAAATCTGAGGGAAAAAAACTACAGAACCCAGGAGATTTCCTGACCTAAAAATGATTAAGCGTCTATTTTTAGAGTGAAAAGGGAAAATGTTTAGTTGGTTTTCTTGCAATTTGATGAAGGAAGCATGATTCTGCTTACACTGACACCCATGGCGATAGTCTCCCCTGTCCATAACAGACTAGCATAACTTGAAAGATTAGAAAGTCTGAGCTTGACATTCAAAATCTCTCTTTGCCAAATGGCAGGACTTGGTGTGTCAAAGGTGGCCCCTCAGGCATGACAGAGACAGAGGCAAAATAAAGTCACTTCTGCAGCTGTTAAAAATCAGATAGTTTGGGTCTACATGGCAGCTCCATCAATCTTCAGAATCTTCCTTGTATGCAACCAAAGATCAAGACCTCACTAGTGGTACCTTGAAATACGATCATTGTAAAGTGGATTTGTAATGGCTCATTTCTTTAAGCAAAATCTTAGCCAACTAAATTTTCTGATACAGTAACTCTACAAGCCATAATATAATTCCACATTCCATAGTTCCATTCCAAATTATTTTTGTCATTATTTGTATTATTATATCTTGTGACATCAGTTGGAGGGAAAAAGTGAGAATGTATCTCATTTTGCTACAGATTAATTGGAAAATTAAAGTAGGATTTGTCTCACTTTCCATAATCACCTAAAAGTTTAATTTACATTGGCTGTTTAAGCTTTCTCAGCAATCACAGAAAGACCTGGGCCTGAGAGGTGGATGCTTAGATCGGTAGGGTGACTTCTCCTGAGGAAGTGCCTTACTCTTCTTCTTGACTGCGAAGAGTTTATGACTAACTTAACTCATTTTCAGCTAAGGTCATGTCTGATGGATCTCGTCTGTAGGGAAAGAATTTGTAGTTGACAGGACCAGCAACATAAATGACATAATATATCACATCTTCTTGTCCTTAAAGCAATTAACACAGTGTCTCAGCCAGGATTAAGGCTGTTTAAATATTTTTAGGAAGGCCTTCATGGAGCATAGTGTTCAGTTAGGAAAAAAGAAAAAGTACTTAAGCGTACCCTGAGTGTTATGATCATTGTTATTGCTACCAATAAAATACAACTGTAACAAATATATACACAGACAATTAGAAGAACTGTCCATTAAAGTCATCTGACAAGGAAGATATACAAATAAAACAAGATGCTTTATAAAAATATTGGGATTCTGAGTACATCCAAAGCTGAAAAACTTACACCTAGGGAGTAAATGCCACACTTGCAAGAGTAAGTTGGTCACCACATTCCATTGTGCTGGTCTTCTTGTTTGGATAATAAATTACAGCAATTTTTTTTCTGTTGCATAGGAATGAAATATAGAGAATCAAGGAGTTTAATCCTGATGTTTTTAGTATTTACTGTATAACCTTGGGTTTTTAACTGGTTTTACTTGCTTAACTTCTCAGTCTACATGAGGAGCATTCAATTATGTATCTGTATTATTAATGCATTTTGAAGCTCCATTGGATAGAGCACATCAAACATAGAGATCCATAGCTGAAAGAATGTATAAACATGCAAATATTTGGTTTATTATTAATAGTCTCTAGTTGGCAAATTCTCTATTAGGGCTGCAGTCTAGAACATAACATTTAACAGCTGTTTAAGCATCAGTTATCTGCTTGGCACTGGGGGCTGCTTTCCTTTTCAGTAGCACTTTGCAAACTTTATGACTCCCTTCTGTCATTTCCTGAAACAAAATGCTTGCTGACACAGACCATTTTTTCATGTGCTTAAGTACACTGTAGATTTTCAGGGTATTTATGTCAAGTCTCAAATCTTCAACTTTATGACCCATTCCCTGTGAGCTCTATTCTCTTTCCTGATATACACCATTTCTGGTTTGTTTAGTTTATTTCCCATAGTATGTTTCCAGAGATTGGCAAGTCCTGTAAAATATGCCTCATGGGTGGCAATTGTAACAGAATAGTAAGAGCAGGTTGGGGTTAAAAATTGACCTTGTATTGCAAGTACTCCATACACTGTGTGAGAGATCATCCCTGTCGAAGGGCAGCAATGACATGCTGAAGAAGTTTCCAGGAGGATGCTTGGCCACCTTTCTTCATCATGACATCTCAGGAGAGCCATAAGGTGTCTTTTTAATTAGTCACTAAATGATAGAAACAAATTCAGCCCTAAAATAGATATTGAATTCAATGCAACTAAATCTGGAAATTAATTTGGCCCAAAGTTTTCTGACAGATCTCATTCCTATTAACAAGTTTTTGCTCTGTTCTTTAGGTGATGCCTATTATGACGGAGTTTGTGGTTGGGTCAGTGATCAGGCAAGAATGTGACAGGTGTCTAGAGGCTGGGCAAGTCTGTTATATTCAGAGGAAGAGAAACAGACCTAGGAATGACCAGGGGAGGTCTTTCAGGTTAGGCTTTGATGGCATTCCCTGACACCTATGGCTCTGGGGAGCAAAAATAGAAAAAAGACTTGAGTTTCTGAGTCCAGGGTAAAGAAAGACAGGGACCTGAAGAGAAACCAAAGTGGTTCAGACTCAGGGTGGGAGAACAGACTGTCTACAATGGCCTCAAGACAAAGGCTGATGGCCGAAGCTGCATAAAAAAGGGAGATACTGAAATGCCTCAGCACTGACTTCGTTATGTGATGCAGCCATGAGACAAAGATCTAAAGAAATGACATTTTGTGGCAGTGCTGTTACGGTCCTGATTATCTGATTACCCAGAAAGCTGATATTACTTGCTAAGCCAGCTACTGTGGGAAAAAAAACCCCAAATTTTCAGCTGGAACAACCGCCATCCCCTTAAGACAAGCAGGTGCCGCCCGCCGCCGGAGAGCTGCAAGGCAGGGTGCTGGGCCGGGGCAGGGCCAGGCTGTGGGAGCCGAGGCCGCCATCACCCCCAGCACAGCCCCCTGGCCCCACAGGAGGAGTGGAGCAGGCCCAGGTCGCTGGACCAGGGTCAGGCAGACCCCGCTGCCGTGGTACCCAAGCCCCAGGCCCGGCAGAGACGTCACGGCAGCGAGCAGGAGAGGGGCACGGCCGGGCGCGCTGGTGAGGGCCGGAGCCAAAACGCAGCCATGCAGCTGAGGGGATGGGCCCTGCTGCCAAACCCTGGGGGTGCCGGGGTTTGGGTCACAGTGTGGGCCCGGCATGCTTACACAAGCAATCCCAGTCAAAGGATCAGTTGTTTATCAGTAGAAACCTGTTGAGGATTTCTTGGCTGGGCAAGGGCATGTGAGCAATCCAGCCGTTAGGTGGGAACGAAGCATAAGTTTACAAAGTGCTGGACCAAGCAAGGACGCTGTGCCCTTGTACGCTGGGAAAAAGGAAGATAAGAAGAGCCTGACAAGGATGCCGAAGAATGGGATAAGTAACTGCTGGACACCTCGTGAAGAAGCTTGCACAGCCAATAGAGGATAAGATAGTGTCGCCTGAACCGGGGTATTGTACCAATTAGAGTATTGTATAAGGTGTGTGCGCAAGCACATAAGGTATATAACTGTGCTAAAAGTTGTAGTAAATGGACTTCACTTGATCACATTGGTCTGTGCGTGATTTCCCCTGTGGATCCTCCGCAACAGAAAACTACGCCTTGAAAAATAACCACTTGACCGCCGATCTCTCAGAGAGAGCTAGAAAAGCCTTAGGAGGGTGAGCCTGAGAACTCAAACACATCACTCCTATGGATACCAAATCATGGGCTTGTTAGAGTTATGGTTTTGTGACCTATCATAAGCTTTTTCTCACACTTTCTCATGCTGCCTCTTAATGCCCACATGCTCTGCATCCTGTCCTGTGCTGTATGCTAAAAAAAGTCCCGCTCCCTTTGTCAGAGAAAATAACCATCACATCTCTCCCCTCATTTAAAGCCCTACGACTTCAAGCATGCAACCTACCTTCTTCTCTCAATAATCTAACTGATAAACTTCATAAAAATATAAACCCCTGGCCTTTAGGTCTGAAATTTGTTGCTTTTCTTTCAGACTTGAAGAAATGCTTTGCTGTGCCAGAAAACTCATCTCTTTTTGTCACATGATAAAATATTTCCTTTACCTGCAAATCTTGTCTTGCTAATGATTATACAAAGACTCAGGTAGGTTTACATTAACTTTTGAACCACATTTTCTCTTAATAACTGCTTATCAGCAGGGATAGTGTAGAACCTTGAATGAGTTTCCTGGGAAGAAGAAAGGGAGGGAGCATCCAGGCTGGCTGCCAGATTGCTTGAGGTCCATTTTAGAGTCAGTCCTTTTTTGGTGCCTTATCTTACAAGAAGTCTACGAAAAGGCATTTCTGGATGCTGTTCCTAACTGTGTTTGAATCATGTAGCCAGTTTTTATGGAGTTTTTATCCAAAAATTGATCAGCATAGATTACATTACTGTCTCCTCCTGCAGTCTAGAGTATACTCATGAACTCATCAATTGCTTCTGAGAGACAGGTAAAGTTAAGAATTATCCCAGTTAAAATTAGCTAGATTTTTCACAGATGAAAAGGCCATGAAGTTGACTGCACAGTTGTGGGCGTATCTGCAGTGCTTCCATGAGAAAACAACTACTGTGCAAATAACATCACTGTCAGGAGCAGCAAATCCATGTTACTAGGAGCATCAACAGGTTTTGTGCCACATTTCTGACTGTTAGTGTTAGTCACACAGTAAAACACATGCTGTTTGACTTTTACATTTGTTTGACATTACCTCAGTAAAATAAACTCTGACAGCTATCTGACAATTAAAGGGTCATCTAAGGGAAATGTGGCAAATAGAAAAAATATCTAAGGAATAATCTGATACTTGCCACGTTCAAATTTATTCAGTGAGCAAGAAAGACTATATTTGTTAGTTTTCTTCTTTTGTCCCAGTTAATTTCTATTCTCTCCCAGTGTTGATTTAGGTGAGTTTTCATATATGTATACTCTTAGGTAAAAAGGAGTGATATGGCAAGGTCTAACGGCTTTAAACTGAAGGAGGGTAGATTCAGATTAGATATAAGGAAGTTCTTCACTGTGAGAGTGGTGAGGCACTGGAACAGGTTGCCCAGGGAGGTTGTGGCTGCCCCATCCCTGGAAGTGTTCAAGGCCAGGTTGGATGGGGCTTTGAGCAACCTGGTCTAGTGGAAGGCGGCCCTGCCCATGGCAGGGGTGTTGGACTAGATGATCTTTAAGGTCTCTTCAAATCCAAACTGTTCCGTGATTCTGTGATTCCATGATGTGATTCTAAAAAAAGATGGACAACAAGTGATCATAAGTGTATTTACTTTTGAATCCAAATTGAGTCGGACTCCTTCCTGTAAATTCTATTTTGTTGCTCAATGAATTTGTGATTCAAAGTAGAGAGCTGGTAACACTGAAAGCTATTGTGTCAGGACTCAAAAGGAAGTTGAGAGTGCTCAGGGCCTCACTGGATCATAGTTCTAAGCAGAGCTGAAGTACAATAGAAAATGTTATTTAAAACAACAATAAGATTTATCATCTAATGAACTCCTAGATGGTTTGATCAAGGCATTGCTCAAAAGCAAAAGCAAAGTGAAATGAAAGGAAATATGAAAGAACAACTCATAGACAATGGAAAGAGTGAGTGAAAGCAAATACCCTCTGGGTTTTTGAACACTGTAGTGGCTGATCGGAGGAATCTGGCTGAGAGAATGCGTACTTTGTTCTGCAGTGAGAATGCATACTGCAGTAAAACTAGGGCTCAGGCAATCCTGTGTTGAGATGCAGTGCCTTAGGCAAGCTCCAAGCAATGATTCTGTCCTCATATAATTATTCAGGTGAAACCAGAAAGTTCTAAGCGAGGCATGAACAGTCAGAAATATGATTAGCAAAGGCAATAAATCTGTATGCAGTAATTTCCAGGAGTGCAAAAGGGTGCAACAAAGACAATTTACAAAAAAGGGGAGGGGAGAATGAGAGAAATACAATATTCTGTTCCTTTTTAAGTCAGTAATTAAGCAATACTGAGAAAAAGCAGCTAAATAAAATAAAGCATTAAGATTCCCCATTTGTCTTAATGCAGATAATCAGTAACTAATCTCTTGAGCAGTAAGTACTAGAATGAAGAAGAAAACTTAGTACAGAACTGGACTGTTTAGTGGATGAGGTATTGGTTGGATGGTTGCATCCAGAAGGTAGTGGTCAAGAGCTCAATGTCCCGATGGAGATCAGTGACAAATATTGTCCTGGAGTTTAATATCTTCATCAATGACATGGACAATGGGATCGAGCACACCCTCAGCAGGTTTGCAGATGACACCAAGCTGAGTGGTGCGGTTGACACACCTGATGGACGGGATGCCATCCAAAGGGACCTGGACAAGCTCAAGAACTGGGCCCACATGAACCTCATGAGGTTCAACAAGGCCAAGTGCAAGGTCCTGCACATGGGTCGGGGCAACCCCCAGTATCAATACATGCTGGGGGATGAAGGAATTGAGAGCAGCCCTGCGGAGAAGGACTTGAGGGTACTGGTGGTTGAGCCAGCTGGACATGAGCTGGCAATGTGCACTTGCAGCCCAGAGAGCCAACCGTATCCTGGGCTGCATCAAAAGCAGCGTGGCCAGCATGTCGAGGGAGGGGATTCTGCCCCTCTTCTCCACTCTGGTGAGACCCCACCTGCAGTCCTGCCTTCAGCTCTGGGGTCCTCAGCACAGGAAGGACAGGGACCTGTTGGAGCAAGTCCAGAGGAGGCCCATGAAGATCATTAGGGGGTTGGAGCACGTCTCCTATGAAGACAGGCTGAGAGAGTTGGGGTTGTTCAGCCTGGAGACAAGAGAAGACTCTGGGGAGACATTATTGCAGCCTTTCAATACTTAAAGGGGGCTTATAAGAAAGATGGAGACAAACTTTTTAGCAGAGCTTGTTGCAATAGTGCAAGGGGTAATGGTTTTAAACTAAAAGAAGGTAGATTTAGACTAGATATAAGGAAGACTTTTTTTTACGATGAGGGTGGTGAAACACTGGAACAGGTTGCCCAGAGAGGTGGTCGATGTCCCATCCCTGGAAACATTCAAGGTCAGGTTGGATGAAACTCTGAGCAACCTGGTCTAGCTGAATATGTCTCTGCTCATGCTCATTGCAGGCAGAGTTGGACTAGATGGCCTTTAAAGGTCCCTTCAAACCCAAACTGTTCTATGATTCTATACAGAGCAGAATGGATATCCAAGACCTATGAGCTATTCATATAAGATTCTCTTACCCTTAGCCAAATGTGAAAATAAATTTTAAGCTCATTCTTTACCTTGCATCCAGTTTATAAATATTTGCCTTTAATGGCGGGCTTGCTTTGTCACCTATGCACTGGTGTATTTTTCATAAACCTCCTATTACTATTGTGTTAGACAGTACATAATACTGTCTAACTGTCTAACAGAGAACCTGCAGTTTCTGCCCCAGAGAATAAGGAACTAGAATTCAAACAATACTTAGTCAAATACCTACAGTTAGGACATTTGCTGAACATGTTTCACATTGGACAACCTTGCAACGAGAGGTTTACTTGTTGAATTCTAAGCCACTATTCATGTAACTGTTAAAAAGAGAATGCCTGATGCATTACTCTAATTTTACATTCCTTGATCCTGAATAACCTCAATGAAGGTTAGAAGGCAGACCTGTGTATTACTGGAGAAGTAATGTTTTGAGAATAAGCTTTGGTCATTTCCTTATACAGTAATTTAGCTGCAGCCTATACGCCCAGATTTCAAAAAACTCTCTGCATGAAATTATCCAGCATAAATGTATGAATAAGTTTCATATCTTCAAATACTCAGATTTAGAATATTCAAATTTCCATTGCACCATTGTTCTTAAGTTTTATTCTGAACTTCATTGATTTATATATTGTGGTTTGGAAAAGAACCACCATGACACAACATTGGAATTTGTAGAAGGAACTAGAAAAGCTCACTTTATAGGTATGTCGTGGTTTAACCCCAGCCAGCAACTAAACACCATGCAGCCACTCACTCACTCCTCCCCATCCAGTGGGATGGGGGAGAAAACCAGGAAAAGAAGTAAAACTCGTGGGTTGAGATAAGAATGGTTTAATAGAACAGAAAAGAAGAAACTAATAATTATAACACTAATCAAATGAAAACAGTAATAATAAAAGGATTGGAATGTACAAGTGATGCACAATGCAATTGCTCACCACCCGCCGATCGGCACCCAGTTAGTCCCCAGGCAGTGATTCCCCCGCCCCCACTCCCCCCAGTTTATGTACTAGATGGGACGTCCCATGGTATGGAATACACTGTTGGCCAGTTCGGGTCAGCTGCCCTGGCTGTGTCCTGTGCCAACCTCTTGTGCCCCTCCAGCTTTCTCGCTGGCTGGGCATGAGAAGCTGAAAAATCCTTGACTTTAGACTAAACATTACTTAGCAACAACTGAAAACATCAGTGTGTTATCAACATTCTTCTCATACTGAACTCAAAACATAGCACTGTACCAGCTACTAGGAAGACAATTAACTATCCCAGCTGAAACCAGGACAAGATATAATTCTACATTTGTTTTAATTGCAAGTAATAGAACTCATAAGTAAAGAGAATTGTCCAGCTATTGACTTTTAATTAACTTTTTTTTTTTTTTAATTATAATGTAGAGTGATTTTCTACATAAATAAAGTTTATTAGGGTAAATCTTAAAAATTATCTCTCAAGGTGTTTCTTAGCACTAAAGATCAAAGCCTACATTTCCAGAAACAGTGAGTACAACTCACATTAACAGTTCAGAAATTCATTGAAGTGAGAAATCCTGAGCAAACCATATGACAACACAAAATACTTTTCTATGGAGTCACTGAGACTATTTGGAGACAGACTAATAAGTATCTTAAATACAACTTCTTTTGTGCTGTTCCTCTCAGTTTATCAAGAATATCATATTTTGCCTCTTCAAGGATGGAGTTTCCAATTATGTTATTGCTCAAAGGAAGAAGTTATTATTTTTTTCAATTTACAGTGTCTTTTTAATATTGAAGTACAAGATTACATGGTATGACTAATATATTTCTGTATGTTATATAGGTACATAGAAATGACTGAGCTGTGTCTGACCAAGGGCCAGGTATGTCAGCTTTTGGAAGAAGTATCAAATGATCTTTCTAACATTCATCTTGGCCTCTAGCAACACAGGCTGCAAGATCTGTTCCACTCATGATGAAGAATCAATGCTCAGTTGGAAAAACTGCTGCTGCTTCACTGCATTCAGTTCATCAGTTTGCTCTCTCTTTTTTTTTTTTTTTTTTCCTGAAATGAAAGCAGTGAAGTGGTCAGATAGTGAAAAGGTTTTGGTGGTGCTCAAGTTAGTTATCTTTTATTTCTATCTTATTTTCCTGCTAAAGAAAAAAATCTGTACTTTCCCAACACTGGTTGAATTCAGAATGTTATTGTTTCATCAATTCAGTGCCTTGGTGAACTGCTCTTTGTAATAATATCTCAACCTATTAATACACAATTTATTAATCGATATGCATTACATGACTGATTGCCTCTTTTCTAGTGTCCAAAAATTATCAGCAGATACCTAAAAACTGAGGTTTGGTTTTGTTTTGGTTTTTTTCTGTCATACACAGCATTGCTGAGATCTCTCTTTTTTCCAGCCAAGCTTAAGAGGCAGTAAATCTTGGGTATAAATGGGTTCTGAAACCACTGATTTCTACTAAAAAGATTGCTTTAGTGTTTGAATGTATTTTAAACTTAATGTTTTAGGAAAGTTTTAAAATTTGAAAAATCATTATATAATCTCTTATCTTCTCTTACTGTCTATCTCTCAAACTGTTTTTGATTTACTACATTTGATGACATAATTCCTTAAGAAATGCAAATGAACTAAATCTCCAGTGTGTGTTATTTTGCTAGTCATATTGCTTCTTGCATTAGTACTCAGGTTTGATATTGAAACATCTTTACATTGTCATAAGTAAGGCATATAACAATTATATTAATTCATATAAGTCTTATTTTGAAATAATATTTGGAAATGATTGCCAGAAAATAACTTACCTAAGTTCTTATGTGAGAACTAAGCAGATGTTTGTAATAGTGAGAGAAATTGAACAAATATAAATAACATCCTCCTGAAAACTTTTTTAGTCCTTAGTATGTTTCTGAAACTTTCCATTTTTAGGACTTTTGAGCATTTATAAAAGATAGGTATTCTCAATAAAAAAAAAGAAAAAAACCAACAAGCCAACACTATCTCTCAGACATTTCCAAGCTTTAGAAAAGTGGGATTCTTTTTCCTTGCAAAGGGAAGTAAGAGAAAGCAAATTGGGTTGAGAGTGTATTTTTATGACTCTGACATAGAGGTGTTTACCTCTGGATTCCTTCTTACTTCTGAGCAGAACATCTTCAGTTTTTGACATAACTCCTTCTTAAAAGAGATATTTTGTAACATGTTGCTTGAGCTGTAGTGCACTCTTTAACAAAGACATTTTATAGAAATGTAAAGCATTCTCAGTTTTGACAAAATAATTGTATTGCATATTCCTTTCTGAGCCAATGCTCTTCAGATTTACAGTCTTATATTTATAGGGGTTACTACTTGCTTTGAAAATCACCCATTCAATATTTTATTCAAAGTTGCGTTTCCAGTAACTAACACTTAGGTACATCCTTCAAAACAAAATGTAAAAAAGTAATGATATAAAATTGAAATGCAAAAATTTGCTGAGTTTCAGATTCCCTGTAAACCTTATACAATATGTAGTCAGCAAAAGGTAGGTCTCTTAGAACTCTCCTCAGTGTGAATACTTTGTGTATTTACAACTCAAAAAAAGAAAATTAAATATTATCACTTTAAGCACAACAAAAATAACCCCCAATATCACCTAGAATTCATAAACAAGAGGTGCAGAAACAGAGTGAGCAAAGAGAGTTTTCATAAGCATATTGATTCAGGTTTGTACTTTGCTTTTTTCCTGTGCCAAAAAAGTGTCCCATTCAACTTTGTTTTAAATGGTTACCTCATCTCCTACCTTGCGGGGATAAAGCCACGAGGACACGATGCTCTGCAGCCTCATTGCCTTTGTGACTTTGGCTGTTGGAACTGACGTTCCCCAACTGTCATAGTCTAAAGGGGCAGCATAAAAGTAAGAGGGCCTTTCACCTTCTGGCAACTGAGGAAGAGTCTAGTTGCAATAGTGTAACATTGTAAGAATACATATTCTGATAAATGATTGAACCACCGGTACCTGTGCCTTTTCACAGAGTGGCTGTGACCTGTAAGAATGTCATATGTTTCATCTTCTGTAAGAAGTCAAAATGATTTCTTCCATGTGAAGATGAATGAGTTGCTCAAGTGGAAGAAGTGAGTCACAGACCATAAGGACAAGACAGATCCTATTTATAATCTGAGACTCCAAAGACTTCTTAGGTAATCAGTACTAACCCCTCAGATAAAGTAGAGGATTGGCCACCAAGGTACAAGGGAGACAAAACTGCTGAGAAGACTGGAGAGGAAAGCATGTTTTTGTAGGGATTAGATTAGATTAAATGACTGCAAGAGCTGCCATATATTATAAAATCAGTCCTGTGGCAAAACCAGTATTCTGCGATCCACAGCTTCCAAGCTGGAGCTCATGAGCTGTATGCCTGAGCATGCTTGAGTGTCTTCTTCTTTAGACCCTACAGGAGGTGGGCTTGATGGCTCCCCCAGAGCTTGCTCATTTTAACTAATACACTTGTGTTGTGGTTTAACCCCAGCTGGCAACTAAGCACCACGCAGCTGCTTGCTCACTCCCCCTGAGGTGGGATGGGGAAGAGAATTGAAAGGGTAAAAGTGAGAAAACTCGTGGGTTGAGGTAAAGACAGTTTAATAAGTAAAGCAAAAGCTGCTCCAAACAAAACAAGCACAATTTGTTACACTAGTACACTTGTGCCAACCACATTCCTCTGTTTTCTCTCGACTGGTTTCCTGACTGCTCAGTTCCTCTTGCTTGCCTATTTATTGTTTTCTTTTAGTGTTTGTTTACAATATGATCATGTCTTAAAACACCGATCAGTGCTAATACCCTACCAGCACTTCTGTCAGAAGGTGACTTTTCTTCCTCCACCTCTGCGTCCTCTTCCTAGTCCTGACACAAAGCTTTGTACAGCCAGCAGTTAAAAATCTGTACAAATACCTGCCATTAAAATCTAAGCCCTGGATTTTTAAAGTCATTGAGCACCTGAATATGTAGTTAGACATGTAGGCATCTTTTGAAAATGCTGTTAGATTCTTATTTTCATCTCTCTGAGATTAACCATGTTTCACAATCCAGCCCTTAGTCTCTTAATATTCAAAATTAAAGCTTTAACTTTTGCTTCTTCTGTTCATCCTGTCTAGAGCCTAGCAGACAAAAATTACGTGGTTACAGGAGTGTTTGCCAATACATATCAATGTACTGCATGTAAAATTAATGCTCAGAGACTTATTTTATTTTTTTTATTTTATTTTCTGAAGGTTTTCAACCAGCTTTACTTTATAGCTATAGCAGTTTTGTTAAACATTTAAATCACCCATTCATGGCACATTACACTGTACTGGAGCCTGTCAAATGTTGGAGTCCATCACAATAAATCTTGTCACGTTAGACTGAACTGTATCATCTGGGGACTTGAGTGTAATGTGAATGTCAAATTGTCATCTATGGTTACACTTCCTAAGGGAAGTAGTGGAAGCCCCATTGTTAGAATAATTTAGAATGAGACTGGGCAAATCACTAGAAAATTATACTGTGGGGAATGATCTCACTTTGGCAGGAAGGAAGAAATAATAAGGGGTTTTTTCTGTCTTCAACTTTTGTTAACCTACGAGACATGACATGATATGTTTTGTTTTGTTTGCATGTTACACACTGTTTAATAGACCTGTGTTGTCCAGTAGTTTTTGCTTCTTATGCAGTGTCATGTAGAGACTTCACTACCGTTTTACACAATTTATGGTTTCAAACAGATCACTTTTGTTGTTCTAAAAGGTATTACTACAAGTGCCAAAATCGAGGCACTGATGTTTGTCTTATTTCTCCTACTGCTGTCTTGTTGTCTTAGCTATTGAGGTTTAACTGTAAAATCAAGCATATAAAACTTGAGAAGAGGAAGACAGAAAAATATCAGGTATTTTAAAACTTATGTGGAAATCTTTTTTTCTGCAATAATCTTTTCTTGAAATTCAAATTAAATATAGGCATGATAATGCAAAGGCTGGAAAAAATGAATGCATGTGTGCAGGTTTTGGCTGGGGCAGAGTTAATTTTCTTCATAGTAGGCAGTATGAGGCTATGTTTTGGATTTGTGGTGGAAACAGTGTTGATAACACAGGGATGTTTTCGTTACTGCTGAGCAGTGCTCACACAGAGCCAAGGTCTTCGCTACTTCTCACCCCACCCCACCAGCAAGGAGGCTGGGGGTCCGTAAGAAATTGGGAGGGGACACAGCCGGGACAGCTGACCCCGACTGACCCAAGGGGTACCCCCGACCATATGACGTCATGCTCAGCATATAAAGCTGGGGGAAGAAGAAGGAAAGGGGGGGATGTTCAGAGTGATGGCATTTGTCTTCCCAAGTCACCGTTACACGTGCTGGAGCCCTGCTGTCCTGGAGATGGCTGAACACCTGCCTGCCCATGGGTGGTGGTGAATGAATTCCTTGGTTTGCTTTGCTTGCGCATGCCTTTTGCTTTACCTATTAAACTGTCTTTATCTCAACACATACGTTTTTGCAGTTTTACGCTTTCAATTCTCTCCCCCATCCCACTGTGGAGAGTGAATGAGCGGCTGTGTGGGGCTGCACTTCCTACTGGGGTTAAGCCACAATGCATAGATCCCTAATCTTTACTTTGCAGGTTAAGCATTCATTCATGAGAGTGTTTAATCTCCATGGCTAATCATTCTGTAAGTGGAATGTATGGGAACCATCTGACATCTTTCAGGCTGAAAAAGCAGGTGTGGTGGATTTCTAGGAATATTACTTCGAAGGCCTGTCACGTAGTGTGATCTCAGAGACAGGACAGGCTATTGAACTGGGACTCTACACACAGATTTTATTCAGTCGCTTTCCCATGTGTCTGTAGGTAGCTGTTAACAACTGTTTTGAACTTAAGGTGCCTCAGCCCCCCGTAATAATGGACATAATGATAACTGCTAATAATACAAACTTTCACAATTCACATATAAAGAATGGAAAGCACAGTTGTATTCACTAATAATAATAATCAGTACTAATAGATAAAAATTGTTAGCGGGTAGATGTATCCCAAGTGAAATAATTTAGGCGGTTTCAAAAGATAAGGAACAAAGACAACTACGTCTTTACAATTGACACTACATTAACATTTTCCAGGAGTCTTTCCAGAGAGGTTGAAATTAATAGGATGAGTCCTGTGCTGAAAGTAAAGCATATGCTTAAATTCTTGCCTAGCTGGAATGTCATTATGCATTCTTTCACATCTAAAGGTACATCTTTTTTCCTACAAAAAGCCAATATAAAGAAGATTTAGTGCACTGTGAAGATGTGAATAGGCACACGAAACTAAGTTTGGTTATTTTTCTACGGAAAACAAAAAGCAAAAAATCTATTCAAGAAGGTTAAAGTATTTGCTTTCAAATAGAGCTTGCATAGGATCTCTGACAGATTTTATGTTCTTATTACTGAATTCTGTGAAAATTTGGCATGATAGGTTTTTCATAACTAACAAGTTATGAGGAACGGTACATTTAGTAGGAGTTACAAACATCTTTAGATAAATTGCTTTGCTTATAGTGACTTGACAAATTTGAGTCCTGACATCAGGAAAAGAAATGAGCCAGATAAGCTTTGATGAGAAAGGAGGCTTTTACTGAGAGCAGAGGCATTTGATATGAATGTTAGCAAATGGTAACACTCTATTAATTTCCAATGAAATTCCATTAAGTTCAACAGCAATGGCTTAAGTATCGAGCAATTAGTCATTGAAGGTGAATACCAGGATTTGCTTTTCTGATAATAAATGATTATGCACATTTAGTGTTTATTAATTTACCTTTTTGCTTTTTGACTTAACACCAAAAGACAAACCTGGCCTTTTGTGTATGGAGTGCTATTGTCAGCTAACATGGAGCTGGCCAGTTCTTGCCTCTGCTTAATTTTATGCTGTTCACTGCTTATGTTAAGTACTTTTTTTCCCTGTAGAAACATGTTCATGCTAAATCTGCAAAAAGATGTGGCAATAGCTGAAATAATTTTAACTTTAATTTTTTAGCTGCTAAGTTAAACGGCCAGTTGGCCGTGACTGCTTTTTTTCAGTATGGAACTTGCTTACTCACTCAACAGAAATTCTGTTTTATGGGTCAGTAATGTATTTCACTCCCTACAGAGCTTAATCAATTGCCATAGAATCTCCAGGCAGGTTATGCTTTTGTGAATTTGTAACCTATCAGCTCTTTCCTTTTAATTCAAACTGAAGAATGCAAGATGTTCTTTTCTCAACTGATGCTGTGATGGTTTGGGTTTTTTTCTTTGTTTCTTTATTTTTTTCTGACTGACAGCTTTGTCTACAATCCTGAAATATTCTCATATAGACATGCTCAGTAATTAGGCATGGCATGTATGTACCTAAACAGCAATCATAATCAACCTTCATTGGTAGAGGCTAACTGGATAACGCCAAATAATTCTAAACTTTTCCACGCTTCTGAATGAGAGCTTGTGTTAATCTAACCACATCATGCTTCTGAGGACTCAGTCACTCATCTGAAGTAAACATTGTGTAACAGGAAAATATAATCAGACATATTGATCTTTTCATTAGGTTCTGAACTAGTTACTGACAGGAGGAGAAGTATTTCTCTTTGTTTAAGTAAACAGCAGCAGGATAATGTCCTTTAGTCATAGATGATGACACAGGATAAACCTTTTGACAATCTGTGAAAAAATCATCATACTGTAAATGGAAATGATGAAAGAAGAGTTTGTGTTCTTCTATGCTCTGACACACTGTACAGGAAAAGAAGGAGTTAAAGAACTATTATTTTCTTCATGTAATGTAGCTGCATTCATATTAGGAGATTGTAGGTTTTGTACCCCTGGGACTACAGTGTGAATTCTATCTTTGAGCTTTGGTTGAATCAATATGAGGTATGGGTTTACTCATTGCAGCTGTCCCCAAAATATTGTTTCTGGCAATTGCAAAGGTCAATAGACTTGCAACACTTTCCTTTATCCTGTACTCATTCCTGTGTCTGCAGCACGATTCCTTGCTTCACAGTTCTTTAAAGTTAACAAAAATGTCTCTGTTCACTTAGCATCTTCCTGACAATAGCACAGCAGGAAAAGAGAACATTTTCCTCATGAGTTTTTCATGCACCCACTGCAATGGAAACAGAGAGGAAGGGACCCTTTGGAAGCTCTAATTAATCCTACCTGCAAAAGCAGCACCTATTTCTAGCTTCAGCATGTCATCTATCCATATACACCTATGGAATTATTTATACAATCTCCCTGCACCAGTCTTTATTCCTATCTATGTCAAACATTATTCCTGAATATTTCCTCAGTCAACCCTACAACTAGTTTCAAAATCTAGCCATCCCTTTATGCATTACTCTTAAAATCTGTCAGCACTCCATCCAGGCAGCCAAATTACACTAAGTTAACACAAAAATTGTTGCTGGCCATGACTAATGACTGCCAAAAACTACACAGCCCACTTCCTACTACTGAGGGGGAGCGGGAGGAAATCTTCTAGCATCTCATTCAAAGTTAGAATGAAACAAAAGACTTACTCATCTTTTTGTAGAGTAAAGCCTGTTATATAGCACGATATTTCTGTTTGAGCTGTGACAGTACATGGACTGGAAAAAGGAACATGTTTGCTTACCAGTTTTTCTGTTTTCTGTAGTTTACAAAACATTTTTCCCAAAAGCCTGGTGTGTATGCCTGGCTTTTATTCTTTTCTCTTCTTTTCTCAGGTTCTGTTTTGAAGCAAGGCTTCAACACCACCATGCAGACTGACATTGTTCATATTATTTAACTACACTAGTTTGGGAGTATGCCACAGTTTACATCTCCAGCACAAACAGCTTACATTTTGGGAGGTAGTATGTGCTGTCCCCAAACCATTCTCTTCAACAGTTTGGATGGACCTACTCTTTTGGGGGATAGAAGATTCCATTGCACAATATAGCCTTCTGAGCATTCCCCTTAGTTTATGTTGTCCTATTCCCTACTCCCAAATATCTAGTTCTTATAGCAGAATGTGTACAAAAGTGACACTAGTACAAAATATTTGCTATCAAATAAAACAGCTTCTCTGTTTGTTGCAAGGGGGGGAGATGTGTTTGTTTTTTTCTTTTCAAAAGATTTTTTCCCCCGCAATGACAGATCTGTAGAACTGTGTAATTTAGAAGGGTGGAACATCTATCAAAGTGGGACTGAGCATTATTTTTATTATGTCTATTAGAGTGTAATGTCACTGTCATTGTGTGTCAATGGAATGATTTTTCATATGTAGAAGAGAGATTAATACAGTTTCAGTATATGTCTAAAAGTACAGCCAGCCTTCATTGATTTTCTGGAAGGCGTTGCCTGAATTTTGGAGAGATAGATAAAAAACCTAAGGCAATACAATGACTTCTATATACTATAACGAACAACTGTGTCCACCATTGTTATATTGAATATAAAGATAAAACCTTAATTCGGCAGATTTATCATGTTGACTCTTGTACTTTTTTTTTTTTTAGAAATGGTCATCACACAGACTTTAGTGCATTTTAAATTTCACTCTCCTTGTGAGGTAGAAAAGTACTGATGTGTTTATTTTACATGAGAAGCTAAATTTTAAGAAGTCCAGTATTTAAATGTATTTAGACAGCTGCAGATGCAGAGAGGCACACTGAGATTTTTCAGAAGTGTTTTAATTCAGTATGTTTAACCTTAGCAATAAAAAAAGTAAGGGTGAGTGGCATTTACCTGACTAATTTTAACAGTAAAATGTCGATGTTTAATTCTGAATTAGTCACTTCTTATACAGTCAAAACAGAAAAATAGGCATCTGCAGATGGTAACTCATTTGAGCTGCCTTCCATTTGTATTTTTGAGAAATTGTCTTTTGGTGATAATTATTCTTCTGCATTAATAATGAAAATAGCCTACAGGACTAGATCAGATTTAGAGATGGTGGACACCTAAGTATTGATCTGTATGTACAGACGACAATTAATCCCAGATAACTTTTTTAGGAGGAACCTATGTCACTCCTTGGCCTCTATATAGTGAGGCTGGATAATTAGCTTAAGCTAAATGCTCATTTTTTAACTGCTAAAATTAGGGTATATTAATTCTATCTAAAGCTACTTATCTATAAAGTGTTTTCAGGGTCGCAGCTTAATTATACTGATATGGAAACAGCAGAGCTCACACTACTGAATTGCCAAAAGCTCTACAGTAAGATGTGTCCCTTTGAAATTATTTTCTACTACTAATAAAGGAAAAAATACCACATGACCCTCACCCTTTCTACCTGACAAGGTTCCACTCTACTGCTTGCTGAAAAACTGCTAAAGAAAACCAGGATTTTCCAATGGATATGCTTTAAATGAGGCTCTTAAGTTCATAATGAAGTCTTCAAATAAATAGTTCAATTAAAAAAAAAAAAAAAAAAAAAAGAAAAAAAAGCCATCTCTCAGGGATGTCAATGAGAGTTGCTGGTCTTTCTTTGAAGATAAAGCTACTTGGCTTGCTCATAAATAATGTATGGCCTCTGCAGTGAAAACTAAAAAAGATACCGGTTGCTTCAGGAACACAGTGCAGTAGTCAGTGTGATTTAGTATATTAGATCATTTCTTCAACCTTGAAAATGGAAATGTTTCTCCTTATTTGTAGGTAAAAACACTGAACATGTGCATCTCATTTGTCTTTTAGAACAGTGTCTCTAAGGAGTAATACCTCTCCTGAGGGGGCAGAATTTAGAGTTTTACAAGTGATTCTTGAAGATGTGGCTGTGCTGGAATCCATCTTTGTACCAAAACGTGCACAAGCCTTAAGAGTCAACATAACTACACTTTCAGTACAGCGCCTTTTTTCTCTTCAGATCTTTTTAAAGGCTCCAATTAAAACACTTGTATTCAGGGACCCTACAGGACAGATTTGAACCAATTGTTGAACTTGTTTCCTGCTCTTCTCCTGTCAAATACTTTTTACTTTCTATTTGTAAATGAGCGTTTTAAAACAAAGACAACAGTAATTTCTTTATCATACATCACTGTTTTTTCATTCTAATGTGAGTTTGTCTTATCTCTTTTTGTCTAATATCTAGTATGGCTCCTGTCTAACCTCTTTTTTTCATCCTAAACCTGTCAGGGTTATTTTCACATGAAATCACCTAGATTTTATATCATGAGGAGTGAATAATCATATCTATTCACCTCCTCTGTGCCACTCATAATTTTAAAGTCTTTTATAGAATCTCAGTTGTGTCTTTTCAAGGTTATAGAGTCCCAGTCTATTTACTCATTCATCATACCAAAGCTATTCCATTGCTTTGATCATTCTTGTTGCCCTTTTCTGTCTTTCCAATTCTACTGTACTTTTTACGTCAAAGGTCCAGATAGATTCTAAAAATATGCAAGACACAGGCAGACAATAGATTAATACAAAAATACATTGTTTCTTTTTCCTTCCTAGTCAATAATGACATTTAGTTTGCTTTTTTTACCACTGTGAACATTAACACAATGTTTTAATACATTTTAAGCAAATATATCACTACTGCCCATAAATCAAACAAAAAACACTATAATGTTTTCTATAAATTAGAGACTGCCAACTGTGTGGAAGGGATTAAACTGGACCACAGTGTGCATATATACATTTGATGTCATTGCACCAAACTGCTTTAATAGCTAATTAAAAAAGTAGACTTTGCTGGGGCATGATTGATCTCACCTACTTAGACATAGGCTTTATGATGACAAGAAACCTGCCCAGGCTATTTCTCCCTGTATAGGGAGCACAGTGAGTCTGGATAGTCAGCTCTGAAGAATACATCTGCTGTAGTTCAACACATCTGATGACAAGTCTCACTGAAAAGTTCAGCACGAGAAATGTACTTCTGATTTTTGTTTTGGTGTTGTTTTTTCCCCTGAAGTTTCTGGTTTGTTTCTTTCAGGCCTCAAACTCTCACTTTATGGAATTTCTGAAAAGCTAGAATAAATTGTTGATTTCTGTAATAATAATTCAGCAAAATTTCATATTATTTGTTGTTGGGAAAGTAGCATGTTAGTATATGCATGTATGCTTGTTTAGCCATAATTTCTGAGAAAAACCAGAAAACTTGTAGAATACTGGCAGCAACACAAGAAAAAAATATTTAAGATTTCCTATGTCATTTATAACACAATATGGTCACATAATGTAGGATACAGCCTCAAATGATACAGCTCACTTTCTTCCCATTATAAGGGTTATATCCTGTAAACACTCTTGATGGAAATCAATTCTGTCTGTCCCTAAATATGACACAGTTTACAAAGCTCATTAGTAATACACAGGACACAGGAAAGCGTTAACCCTGGACCTAAAATTCTACTCAGGTAGAATCACATGAAGTACAGAAAATGGGCTATGTCAAATATATATATATATATTAATATATATATATATTAATATATATTAATATATATTGGGGACCCTGTCCTTCTTGAACATAAGCACATTCGACAACTTTGATTAAGGATTTTCTGTGTGAAAATGCCAGCTTTCAGTTTCCTTTATTCTTCATGTGTGCCATGTTTGGAGGTCAGACAAGAGAATTTAGCACTCGAGTGAAATCATCAGTGTTGCACTGTCAGCTGGAAGGATGTGACAAAGTGCAGTGACATTTACAAATCCTTTGATTGCCAAGGATGATTAGATGCCCTGGTTAGTCAGAGGAGTGTTTATTGTTTCTCTGTAGCAACTGTAAAAGAGTCAGTCACCAGATTATATGTGTTCAGTAGAAAAGGGTACAATAAAAGTGAGATACCTAGTCTAGAAATATTACAAATGAAATCTAGGGCACTAACTTGCTCGGCCTGCTTTTTCAATGCTTGAAACCATAAGCAGAGCTTGGAATATCAAAGTGATGATGATGAAACTGTAAAGTATGTACCAATTTTCTAGAAGTTTGGTTTATCAAATGCCACTCAAAGAAGATCAAACCTCACGGATTAATGATAAAGCTTTGTTTCAAGTTTAGCTACTTGTATAGGATTTATCTCTCCATAGTTTAGCCAGTTAAGATGAGGTGTCTAACCTACACCAGTGATCTAGGCTCCTTCCACAGTGAATGGTTTATTCCCTGAAGAGTCTGTGCCCTTCCATCGCTCCACTCAGTTGTACAAGATACCCCACTACTTCTCTATGACCTAGTGAGGCTACTACTCTGCGGTTTCATATGGATTTCTGATTCTTCCTTGTTTATCTCCTGTTCTGCTTTTTCATGTGCAGGCACTTGACATTTGCCTCCAGTCATGCTGCTCTCTCAGGAGAAGTGTGGGAGAATACTCCATTACACTGTATTCCACTGTCCTCCTTGCCTCTGTTCTCCACTTTGGTCGTTGAACTCCATCCCTCAATGCTTTTTAGTTAAAGTGGTCCTCACTTGATTTGTAAGTCTGTTGGTGAAGATGCTGCTACCCTATTTTTGTCAAATGGATCCTGTCTCACCCCAGCAATCCTTGTTTCTCAAATAGGTCCTTGTGGTCATAAAAGTCCACACTCTACTTGCCACCTCAGCCACACACCACCATGGTGACATACAAGGTGCATCTGCTTCTACTTGACCTTTCCCTTTCATCAGCAGGCCCAGGGAATACACAAGTTGGGCTTCCATGCCCTCTATCTTGGCCCCCGGAACTCTGTGGTCACTCCTAGCACACTCAAGGTCTCTCTGGACAGTATCGTTGGAGCCCATATGGATGAACAGCAAGGGGTAGTGTGGGCAAGATGCCTCTTGGCAGTCTCTCCACAACATAGCAGTTCTTAGCTTTGGGCAGATATCATTGGCAAGTCAGCTTTTCAGGTGAGTGCCTCGGCTGGCTGAAGAAGGGAGGCTCTGAGCACAACCGCCTATTACCTTCGCCTGGTGGCACTGTTTCCAGTCTGCAAATCCAGCCCTGCTGACCTAGATGCCTCCTGGGCATAGTTTGTTTACCTCTTCTAGATACTATGGTCCTACACCTTGTCAGTGACACCTGCAAGTGGAGAAATAACCTTCTTGCTGCTGGAAGTCACAAGCTTCCAGCTTCCACTGTCATGGGAGTCTCTGTAACACCCTCCACCCACTCGAGCATATTTTCCGGCTGTCCCTCGTTTTGTGCAACATGAGCTTGCACAGCTCTTCCCCACCCCCAGAGTCTCTGCGAATAAGCTGCCGTCCCCCAACTGCCCTCCTTGATGCTACACGATCTGCTCATCGCTTCCTTCAGCCCATTGGCTCCACAATTTGTATGCATGCTCCACAGATAATACCACCAAAACCTCCACCCTCAGAAACTCTACCAAGTCCAAGGTCTCTGACTGTCTGGGACTGCCAATCCTACCGGCACTGGGGATCACCCTGCAACGTTTCCACCACCAGCATGCTGTGTCCTGCGGTCCCATAAAGCCCTGAGCAGCAGCTCGAGGCCTCCTGGGTGCTCCCTTCCACATCAGCTGCCAAATCCCCATTTACCCATTCTGGTCATAAGTCAAACATGAAATTATTAAACAGGTGTTAAATAGCAAACTGACACAAGCCTTCTCTGAATCGTGGTCAAGCCCCCAGTTTATATTCTCAAAAGATTTTGCCTGCTTGGGTGAAAGTTATTTTTAAAAGTATTTGCAGCTTTGGAATAAAGGCCATGCCTAGCTGTGCTGGCACCTTGGAATTTTCTGCTTGTTCGTCTACAAGGAATACATTATCCTATGGCTGACTGTCCTGGGTTCAGCTGGGATAGAGTTAATTTTCACAGGAAGCTGGGCGGGGGGGCGCGCACGACTCTAACTAGCCAAGGGATATTCCATACCATGTGACGTCATGCTCAGTATATAACCGGGGAGCGGGCTGGCGAGTCGGGGTGGTATCACAGCAGGGGAGGTGGTGGAGTGTCAGGCTGTGGGTGGTGAGCAATTGCATTGTGCATCACTCGTTTTGTATAGTCTTTCATTCATAGTATTGTTATTATTGTAATTTCTCTCCTTGTGTTGTCCCAGTGAACTGTCGTTATCTCAACCCACGAGATTACTTTTTTTTTTTTTTCCTTTCTCCTTTCTGATTGTCCTTCTCATCCCACCGGAGGGGGTGGGGAGGAGTGAGCAAGTGGCTGCGTGGTGCTTTGGTGCCGGCTGGGCCAAAACTGTGACACTGACCTCAGAGTTTCAAAGTGTATGATGCTCCTCTCAAACTGCAAAATACAGAAGGCATATTCCTCCTACCTCACCTCCTCAAATGGGAAATTAATGGATAATACATGACATGACAGCAGAAATAGTATTTGTATTAAAATGTATGAGTATATTACTTCAAATGTTAAATTAATACACTTTCTTGTCTGTGTTTCTCCCTCTGATGAAAGAATTACAAATGTCAATCATGTTCCTAAATGCATAAATAGAACCTAGCACCTAAGACAGACGGAAAGTATGCAGTACAACTGTTTTGTAGTTTTCCTTAGAATTAGAAATGTTTTCTTTTTTCAAATGATTACAAGCTGCTTCTATGTTGCGGGACTGGGTGGTACCATCTGCCTCCTGCATGCAGTTGTTATTATTTTGCACTCATGGGCATTTTACAGCAGCAGCTTTGCAATTAGATGATGATTAGTGAGTTGTCCAGTTTTTAAAGAACTAGCTTTGTAGAAAGCAAGGCACCGGTTGCACCTCTGTCCAGATGTTTTGTACAGATGGTATACTGTTTTCTTGGAGGTATAAATAAGCCTCAGTCTGAGAGCGTGTGTGTGCATGACTTGAAGAATGGCATTAGTCTTCTCTACCCTTCCATAACTAGTTCTGAAAATTATTTTGAACTTATCTTTCTCAGATGACTTTAATTCTTATAAAAACTATTAGAATGAGGATTCTCAGAATTCTTGATGGCCTGACACTATCTTTCTAAAATTTAACATTATCCATGAATGAATTCCTTGACTGTAATGAACAGGTCCTGTTTTCATGAACATTAGGTAATATTAAAATAAACAATGGAAAAAAAATGAGGCCAAGAACCTGAAGAATAAAAGAAATCTGTCAAACTTATACTCATCCTTCTGAGAGTTGAGATTCTGTGACTATTCTGTCTCATCTGTTTTTATGTTGGTATTTGACCGCAGATCGGGTCCTAATAGATCTACTCCATATATATTCAGTCATTAGTTAGAACATATATACTTTAACCAAGTATTGAACACTAATGTAATGCCATGACTATTCTCTTGATCTATTCATTATCGGATTATATTTCTTTTTAAATGCATGTGGTGGGTTGACCCTGGTTGGATGCCAGGTGCCCACCAAAGCCACTCTATCACTCCCCTCCTCAGCTGGACAGGGGGGCGAAAATATAACAAAAGGCTCATGTGTAGGGTTCAGTTATATGGAACTTAGTTATTGGGCCTGAAAATAGCTCATGGTCACAAGACCGTTCCAGGCGCCTTTAGAAGGCCTTGAACAGAATAAATAAGAAGACAGAAGAAGAAATATCCCAGTTAGAAAAACACAGGTGCACATTCCATGATAAAGGGAACTTGGCACAAACAACCTCAATTCAGGGGCTTATCTTGACCAATTGGACTAAGACAAGTCTTGTATGTTTTAATTAACACAACCAATTATGTCTTTTATGCTTGTGTGCGTGGACACCAAATGCTTGCATGTAGTAGCCAATCAAAGTTTCTGAACAACTTAGAGAATTGTATAAAAATGATCAGCTAAGCTCAATAAACTGGCGACTTCAATCATCACATTGGTGTTCCGTCGTCCAGGCCCCGCACGGATTAATCCCTAAACCCTACACTCGTGGGTCGAGATAAGGACAGTTTAATAAAGTGAAGACAAAGGTCACGCACGAAAGCAAAGAAAAACAAATGATGTTACTCTCTACATCCCATCAGCAGGCGATGTCTGGCCACTTTCTGGGAAGCAGGGCTTTAGTACACATAGTGGTTGCTCCTGAAGACAAAATGCCCCCCTTCCGTCTCCCTTTACTTAGCTTTTATATCTGAGCTGACGTCATATGGTATGGAATATCTGTTTGGTTAGTTTAGGTCAGCTGTCCTGGTTACGTCCCCTCCCAAGATCGTGCCCAGCCCCAGCCTGCCATTGAGGGGGGGGCAAAAATGTTGGAGAGACAGCCTTGATGCTGTGCCAGCACTGCTCAGCAGTAGCCAAAACACTGATGTGTTATCAACACTTTCCTAGCTACTGGTGCAGAGCACAGTGCTATGAGGGCTGCTATGGGGAGAATTAACTCCATCGCGGTCAGACCCAATACAATGCATCAGCAAAGGTCACACTGCATATGAATGGCAGGTACATTATAAAATGTACTGTTATCTCTATTCTTATTTATAGCTAGAGGACAGAGTTAAATTAAGTCTTGCCCACAATGGAGAACTAAGATTCTGCAGTGTAACTAAATCCCAGTCCTTGCAACTGGAGGCCTTGTAGGTATTGTCACAATGTAGACATTGACTGGTGACCAGACCTGGAAATTAAACATCTCTGAGAACTGGGACAACAGGTCTGACTGGTTGATTGAACAGTTAGGACTAAATCAAAGAATAACTTTAGATAGAAGAGACTGAGGTGCAAATAACTCTGTTTAAGGTTCTAACAATGAGAAGAAATATTTGTGTCGCTCTGTCATGTGCTGGTATCATATGACAAATGCATTACATGACATAAGTAAAAACCTAGAAATTCATGTTACATATTGAGGAAGAAAGGGCTGGGAGGGTCTGGAATTAGCTTAGCCAAAACCAGTATTTTTAATTGGTCCACTGTGAATGGAAGACTAAATGCAAATCAAATGCAAGTGTCAGGCTATGTCAGGTTAAATGCTCAAAAAGGATTTCAACACCTCAAAACACCCCTTTAACCTGACGCTTAACTTCTGAACTACAAAAGTTCTATAGTTCAGCTCTTGCCTAGGTGCCCAGAGACACATTTCTGCACATGTTCAAATCACAGAGATGTTGGGAGAAATGAGAAACTTGAAATTTCACTTGCACCTCAACCCTGTGGGCATTTGTGCCTGTCTTGAAAGGAGAAGCCAATGAGATGAACATTTTCAGGGCAACCTGTTGGACTGGTGTCAGAACAAAGCAAGCTGGATCAATGCTAATATATTTACAAATATAAAGTCCTTAGTTGAATAGAAGTGTGTACAAATCAGACAGATTTTAATGAACTCTACCTTCATACCTCTTTAAGAATCCCTGTTAATGTACTTGAGCTGCTGATTCTGGGAGAGCATGGACACTTGGTAGGCTCAAAAGGACCACAATCTGGCATCTCTTTTATCTTGGTAGGCTGCTTGCATTCAGGTTGAGTTTAGGCACTATGCGAATTACATAGGCATTTATGGCCAGTAGGGCTAGGCACTTTCCCTGTACGATGTTGCTTGCATGACAAAACCACTGATGTGCATCAATGGGATTGATCTTTGGAGGTTCATCAAGTACTGGGGCCTCTCCATATGCAGGCAATTGCTCCCTTGAGCACTGTCCAGAGCACAGCTGCAGCTGATTTCCTATCTACAAGAGCAGAAGCTGTGTTGCCCCTGAATTGGTGCAGAGAAGCATCCCTCAAGCCAGTAACGGGACAGAGGGTTATAGCAAATTGTCAGCATCCTGAAATCTTCACTAGGTTTCACTAGAAAGCTAGAGGAGATTTCTTCCCCCTCTTTGCCCAGTGCATGATGCTGTCGATTTCTTCCTCAGTCTGGGGGACATTTGGTTTTGGTTTTAGACATATTCTTACCGAATTGCTTGAGTGCTTTTTTTTTTTTTTTTTTTTTTTCTTTAAAGGATCCCAGCTTTTCCAGTTTTCAGTTCCTTTCTGTTATCTCTAAAACTGATTTTACCTGATCAGTATAAAACTGTGCTCCTGTAGTGACCATTGACTGACAACTGTAATCTGTGATACCATCCTGTCTGCGTTCTTTGACATCACATTTTATTTTGGAGTAAAAAATGGTTCAAATAGAATAACTACTTGTTATCCCTATAAACTAAAGTTAAAATAAATCTAGGGAACAATGAAAACTAAAACAAACTAAAATTAATTCACCCCAAAACAAGCCAGAAAATTCCTGAGACGTGCACTATCAGGTCAATTAAAAATCTGTTGTGTTTCAGGTGTTACTGCAAAATTATATTTACTGGACTATCAAGGGTGAGGATGCTATTACATTACTGTCTAATACATATTTTTACTTTGTTATTATAGATTCCCTACCTTGAGCAAAAGTCCACTATTAAATTGAATGCTGGATCATTTTATTGAAATTATATAAAAGTCATTTTGGGTGTTATAAATATCTTGGCCAGAAATTAAGTTAAATCTACTATCTCTACATTTCAAATTTTTCTTTACATTTTTCTTGTTCCTCTTGCTATATGACATGAACAGCAGATGGGATTTCAGATGAATCAGACTGATTACCTATACAAAGAAAAAGGTTTAATTTGCTTTATTTTCCTATTAATATACAACAATTAATATACAACAATTGCAAGTGTTACTAACCCCACAGAAATAAAAAAAGCCATCAATTTACAGTGCGCTTCTGTTAGAGTTGTTTACTAAGGGTTAAAAATTATTGCATACTACAGATATGAAGAAAGGTGTAATAGGTGATGATAAAATTTGATCATTACTTACCTACTGACCTGCTTTAAACTCTGTCTTTCTTAACAGAAGAAAAAACTTATGAAGAGAAGTGTTAATGGTACACTGATCTAGACATTATCGGTAAATACAAATTTAATGATAGCCATTTTTTCTGTAAGCCTTTATTTACATAATTTTAGAAGTTACCCCTAATTTCCTCTAACTTACAGTTGATTAAGTTGAGTAATGATGTGATTTTTAATTTGATCCCAGTTATCCGTTGTCAAGCAATTTGTGTAGCTCTCTATATGAGTTTGGAAATGTTACTTATTAAAACAACATTATTTTATACTCACCTGGATGGGTGTAAAAACTAAGGCATGGCACAGAACAACCAAATATTTTTTTCTTTTTGTCATGTATTTCTTTTTTCTTAATCCTCCTAGAAGTTCTTTTCTGTTTTTATAACACTCTTCTGTTTTTATAACACTCAACCTCTTATCAGTATTTTGGAAATAATAATTGTGATTTATCACCAGTCCAGTGGGATTTACCAAATAGTTTGTCCTTTTGCTCTTTGCTATTGGGAAATAATCCATGGTAACTAAAATAATACCTTCAAAGGTAACATGATTAGTCAAGTACCAACATACTGTGTTAATTAAATATTTTTTTTTAAATTATCAGTAACAGTATGTCATGGTTTAACCCCAGCCAGCAACTAAGCACCACGCAGCCACTCGCTCACTTCCCCCCCCAGTCAGTGGGATGGGGGAGAGAATCAGAAGGAAAAAGGTAAAATTCGTGGGTTGAGATAAAAAGGGTTTAATAGAACAGAAAGGAAGACAATAATAATGATAATAATAACAATAATAAATTAACACTACTAATAAAAGGATTGGAATATACAAAACAATGATGTACAATGCAATTGCTCACCACTCACCAACCGATGCCCAGTTAGTTCCCAAGGCGTGCCCCTCCCCAGGCCCCCCACTTCCCCCCAGTTTATATACTGGGCATGATGTCACATGGTACGGAATACCCTTTTGGCCAGTTTGGGTCAGCTGCCCTGGCTGTGTCCTGTGCCAACTTCTTGTGCCCCTCCAGCTTTCTACGCTGGCTGGGCATCAGAAGCTGAAAAGTCCTTGGCTTAGCCTAAACACTACTCAGCAACAACTGAAAACATCAGTGTGTTATCAACATTCTTCTCATACTGAACCCAAAACACAGCACTATACCAGCTACTAGAAAGAAAATTATCTCTATCCCAGCTGAAACCAGGACATAGTATTACAGGCTGCACCTTGGAATAAGGCATTAAATTAATTCACCTTCTGTTACTCTGCTATATTTATACTCAATTGATCTGTATTGTATACCATGGAAACTTGATAGATTTATATCAGGGATTCCTATTTTGATAAAAGAGGTTTGCTTTTAATCATGGAAAAGTGTATACTTCTAAAAGTCAGGCAAGAGAATCTTAATTTAGGAGACTGGTCATAATTCACAAAAAAATGGAAGAAAATTTAAGTGGGACAGCATAATTCTTATGACATTAAAAGACAAATGCAATGCAACTCCTTTTTTGGGAAGACAGAAGAAGAAAAGAAAGTTCTACAGTGACTGAATTTAAGTGAAACTCTGAAAACAATGTACATTTCAGTCTTTCTAGCTTTTTCCACTTAGATCTTTTAAACATCTGAGGAGTTAATCATTGCAGAGGTTCAAAGCTATTTCATCACACTTTAAGTACAAACCGTGAGATAATGTTATAATTTTGCCAATTTCTTTGAAAGAGATATCTCTCAAGAGACATTATCTGCACCAATATAAAAGAAAAAAACCACAACAGTGATAAGTATTTTTTCCTTTTTCTTTTTTTTATAAAATTTTTAAATCAGAAGTACGAGTCTTAAAACAGTTAAGGGATAAATTGCAGGCTTGGGGTTTTTTGTTTGTTTTAACGAATAAATTTTGAAAAGTGTATAGGCATTAGGACAGATGACATTCTATTGTTTTATTTTTCTGCTTGAGAAAATAATTGTTTCAGTGAAGCATTTTGAACCTCCTTAACTTTTTTCACACTTTTCCACTTAATGACAGCTTCTTTCTAATGCAGTTAGCCTTACAATAATCTCTTCATGTCAATCCTTATGGTTGACTTGGACAAGCTAGGTGCTGTTAGTGTCTGAGCCATAAAAGCCTTTGTCATATAAAGCCAGAATTGTACATCTTAAGTTTGTATTCAGACAGTTAAAACACCAGCTGCTCACTGCTGGAGGCAATATATAGTTTATTTCTCTTTCAATCATGATCCCCAGCACTTCTTAGGAAGGCAGCCTGAGGAATGATGGCCATTAATATAAATTTGAAGTCAGAGAAAAGATTAACACAGAAAATTTCCATGCTTGTGCCAGCAAACATTGACAAACCCCTGTGATTTAAAATACCTCCCTGACAGTTTTGATTATAATTAAATCACAGACATATGGGAGGCGAATAACTGAATGTCATTTGAGCCGTCTGAGTAGCACAGAGAAGTTTCAGAAGCAAAGAAACAGGGTACTTGTTTCTTATTAAATGTCATTTCTCTTGTTTGTTCCCTGTTCTTTGCTTTGGTAACTGATCCAGCAGTGTAACCAATATTTTATTGCTAATATTTTCCTGATGTGAAAAGTAAAGAGATTCTGACTGTTTACAAAATAATTTGTATTTTTTTGTAGTCCAGAATTACAGTGAATTATATTTTCTGGGTAGATACTCAGGACTTCAGAGAAAACAGGACCTGTTTACCAGATTGGAACACCTTCTGGACTGCTTGCTTGATCAGCAGTTTCTTGGAAACAATCTAGCTGTTAAAGATGTATATAACAGAAAGGATATGGTCTGATTGCCTTTGTTTATAAAGTGTCATTATTGATTCAGTACTGAGGAGATTTAAAGTATGTAGCAATGAGTAAGGCAGCTGTGTTGATGACTATAAAGATTAAAAGGAAAGAATCAATATCTGTTTTTAAAACATTGAAGTGTCTATATAATCTGTTATTTTTATTTTCTAGATTACCTTTTATCATGCTGTACATGAACCAAACATGAGCCTCAGGTGAATTATTTTGCCTCCAGTGAGCTTTTTCCAGTACTTTGAAATGTACAGGTTAACTCTAAGTTATGTCTACCAAAGGCTTAAATAGCTACTTAAGCTAGCCTGTAGGTTAAAATGATCTAATCTTCATTTTTGCAATCATTTAACAACTAAAACTAAATCCCTGACCTTGCCAATAACATAGAAAATCACTCATATATATATGTTGTATATATACTTAAAATACATGATGCTTTTTACTTCTCTCAAAAATATTTGAGATGATAAATTTTTGAACTCTAATGTCTTACCAATTATTTTTTTTACATGTCACACATCTGTAGTTCTACTTGGTAATTTTTACGAAAAATTTAATGTAATAATACTGAAATAAACAAGAAGGATCAGTTGAAACTTAAAATACAGAAATAAAATAATGTAATTTTATCTTAAAATTCATTAAATCAAACACATTGGTAGAATAAACCCAAAGGAAATTTAAAAAGGTAGAGGGGGAAAAAAACGGAAATCTGTAACTAGACAAAGGTAATGCAAGAAGAGTAGAAGTTTCAAATAAGCAGTTTGGGTTATAACGTGGCTGTCTAGGTGATCTGCTTTGGGTATGCAGATTATTTACCTCCACAAATTTAGTAGGTTTCTGAACACTCTCTCAATGATTATTTAATTTTAGAGTCTTCATTACTTAAAGGCAAATAAAAAGGACCTCTGGAAAATTATTACAAAAAATGAGAAACTGATATTATGGAAGAGATTAAAAGTAGATTAAATAATAACAGTCTGTTTAAGAGCCCTCTGGAGAGAAAGGGAAACCTGGACCAGATGAGAGTAGTCAGTGCAATGGTACAGACAAAATTGAGTTTTGCTGCTTGGAAGGTGAAGCTACAAGGTAGTCCTCATCATTGGCCAGGGAAAAATTTAGCTTGTGCCAATGACAAAATGGGTTCCAGGTAAAATAAAGGGGAGGCAAGCAAAAAAAAGGCAAGGAGGGACAAAGACCTTCTCAGAGGATTGGAATGCTTCAAGGACAGATTTAGTTGTGGATTCACTCAAACAGATCAAGAGCTGCCAAACGGGCAGTTAGAGCTGTGGCAGGGAAATAAAGTATGAAAACTTTCTGAAGAGCATGAACACAGTAGAGTCAGATGAACTGTTTAGGGGAAGAAGTAGACAGAACAGTGCAACTTGATTAGTGGTAGGTAATGGAACATTTAGACTGAATTGGATGGAACAGAGATGGAACATTTAGACTGAATTTTAAGACTGGGCATGTCCCAGGAAGTTTCATTTGGCATAGGAAGGTAATCTTGAAGCTAGATTCTACCTTTACTACCATTGTAGTCTAAAAGCTGGTATTGTGGTATTTAGATCACTCTTATTTTAAATATTGTACTTGAAGTATGCTTAGAAATGCTTTTCTGATGCCCATTCAGTGATGTGAGTGAAGCTAAGAACCAAATCTTCTCTGCTTCCGTGTGGGAGGTTAAATTGCTGGATTAGGGAGTATGTAGCTGAGACAAACCAGTTACCATAATTTAGCTTTGCAATAGCTACTGCATGCTTTTACCCCTATGTAAAAAAGGGATCATTAACCTTGAAGTAAGCATAGAGCAAGAGTAGACACATTGGCAGTTACCACAGAGCACCTGACAAGTTTAAACTCATACTCTAGCTCAGTATTAAACACTTGCACATATATCCATAGTGCTGTATTATGATCACCAGGTCCCATGCTTACCAGTCTTTCAAGATGTCCTTCAGCATGTAGCCCAAACTTGTAAGATCTGATAGAACGACAGCTAACTAATTTAACTTATCTAAAAAAAATAAATATGTAACTTCTGCTTCCTAATCTTCTTTACTGTTATTGTTATCTGAAATTGTTTTTTAAATCTCATTGTATCAGATTATTCTAATCCTATTTTCATTGTATTAACACTAGTTTGTACTGTCCCTTATATTCTGCTGTACTTAGCTTTTGCTTTCTGTGTACTACCCACTTAATTTCTATCATTCTACATGCCCAGATACATCATCCAACAATTTGATATTGACCCAAACTGTTACTGAAGTAACACACATTGCAGCATGCATTCTTTAGCAGTTTTTTGCCTATTTAATCTTGTACTTTAAGAAGTTAAAATTAGAGTATGACAAATATAAAAAGATGTTATATCAGACTGTAAACATAGATAACTCTGAACATGAATAAGCAAACTATTGACTTATTTTTGGTGCAGCTGTTTAACTGGTAGGAATAAACCACAAATGTTTCTGTTGGTCTGCAATTTTGAAGGTTGGCATTCTGATAATTCTCTATAATAATGTTAAGGCTGGACTCAAATCATATGGCACAAATCAGGAAAAAACATGCTTTTTTGACTTGTATATGCTTAGAGATTAGCATAATGTAAAAATTACTATTGGAATGAAAGCTCTTTACCTGCTGTGAACATATGTTATGTACAGCAATTTAGTCTTTTTGGTCTAGAGCTTGCTTTCATATATGCTACCGTTATTCTTTCCAGCTGTTGTTCACAATTGACCTATCAAATCTTTGTCTAGAAATTGCTTATTCTCTATGCACCAGAGATGTAGCAACTTCAGAGAAGGTGAGGTTAATACCAAAGAATTCTTAAGCGTAAAAGAAAAAAAAAAAGAAAAAAAGATATTTTACAGTTCCTTAACAATTTGGAAGAAAGGTATAATTTAACAATCGATCATAGTCTTAGGAGCACAATAAAGGTTCATCAGGTGATGAAAATGTGTCTCTCAAAATTTCCTTAATACAGGTTTCAATAAGGGAACTCTAATGATAACTTTTTTTCTGACAGCGATTACTGAATATGAGCAAAGAGTTAAATCTTCCCTGATCTCTCCTGTTGATTTCTTCTTCTATATATAGATTGAAAGCATGGCACTGTGGAGGACACTAGCTCAGAAAATAATGTTGGATAAGAAGCTCGTTACTTCTTCACCCAAGACTATATATTAAAGGTAGCACAGAGAGCAAGGAGTGCATCTTGTATGAAGAATTGCTTCTTCCTCTTCAAACCATAAAAGATCGTATAAACAGCATGGGTGAAGGCTCTGGACCTCACATTCCCCAGTGCAACCAGGTTGCTGTGGAGGGACTGGAGACAGGATCCTTCTGTTGTTTCTACCACAAAACAAGGCCGAATCACAAAAGTAAATTCTGACTTATTTTCTCTGTTCCTGAAGATATGAACTTTGATATCAGTCTGTTGCAAGTTGGAAGGAGAGTAGAATTTATACCTCAGCTGTGGCTTCATCTGTATGATTTATGGGAAGGACTAACCTATGTCAAGTTTTTGCTAGAAATACCCTCTTAGAGGATAGCATTCTCCCCAACCTGTCATCTTCCCCAGACACTATAGTGCATTGCCACCTATTCTTTGCCTTCCACCTACATTGTTTCTTTTCTAGTTTTCACTTGTATTTTTTTGCCAGTCAGAAAAATTATACTTTTACACATTGAAGACTTGCTGTGATTTAGTGTACCAGTTTTGGCTGGGATAGTTAATTTGCTTCATAGTAGCTTGTATGGTTCAGATTTGTGACCAAAACAGTGTTGATAATTCATGGATGTTTTCATTACTGCTGAGCAGTGCTCACATAGAGCCAAGGCCTTTTCTGCTTCTCACCCCACCCCACCAGCAAGTAGGCTGCGGGTGTGCAACAAGTTGGGAGGAGACACAGCCGGGACAGCTGACCCCGACTGACCCAAGGGAGATTCCAGACCATATGATGTCATGCTCAGCGCGTAAAGCTGGGGGAAGAAGGAGGAAGGGGGGAACGTTTGGAGTGATGGCATTTGTCTTCCCAACTGTTCCCTAACTGTTATGTGTGATGGAGCCCTGTTTTCCTGGAGATGGCTGAACACCTGCCTGCGAATGGGAAGTAGTGAATGAATTCTTTGTTTTGCTTTGCTTGCATATAGCTTTTGCTTTACCTATTAAACTTTCTTTATCTCAATCTGTGAGTTTTCTCCCTTTTACACTTCCGATTCTCTCCTCCATTCCACCAGGGGAGAGTGAGCAAGCAGCTGTGTGGGGCTGAGCTGCCTATCAGGGTGAAAGACAACACTTAGTAAAATATGTAGAGATCTGAGAAGAAATGGCATACCTAAAAGATAGCTGCTTTGTGCAGGACCTTTTAAGCTCACAAAACAATAATTTAAAGTGGTTTCTCAGTGCTTCCCACTGGGCACTTCCTGTTTGGACGTCAAATATAGATAGCAAAGCATTCATAATAGAGGATTCTTTAAAAAAATAACATAGTATTGAAAAAGAGAATCATGTTTTTGAACATTAAAAAGGCTGTGATGATCACGCCTGCACATCAGTTCCCACAGCAGTTCTGTATAAAACCTCTGTCCCCCAGGTCCTGCAGAAAAACCTATAAATGGAACATCCCTGTGGTCCAACTCTCATATTCCTTCCTTACTACAGCACAGGTAGATGTCCTTCTCTTACCTCCCAACTCTGATCAGCATATCCCTCAAGTATACAGGCAAGTCCAAGTGGATTGGGCTTTCTAGCACACATTTTAAGAACAAAGTTTGGTCAGAAAGGAAAGGATAGGGTCAGATTTATTTCTGTTTTCAAACAGCTTTGTTACTTAGTGCAGGCAGATCCCCCCTCTCTAATTACAACTTCTTTTATTCACTATGTGATCTCCATATAGTGATCACGGCTCTGTATTATATACTACAAACTGGAAAATGCAAGGAATGATGATACAATGATTTCAGGATGCAGATTAAAACATGCATATTTTTTCTTATAAATACTGAGATAAGTAACATAAACATACTGAGTGTATTTTCCTGTCTGGCCTGAAAAATCAGGTATCGGCTGACTCTTCCAGATTCATGTATTAGATTAATTTCTTTAAGACTGTTACCTTCTGGGCTTTATTTCCCTGTAGCTTCCTGTGCAGATGAGAAACATTAGTACCAATGTCCAAAATTCTTAAGTTGTCTTGACATTTTTGATATTATGCCAGAGCCTGATGTTTGTTTCTGGACCCTTGGTTGGTTAATAATGCCCAGGACAAAGTCAAGACTGAAATACTGCTGCTTAGCTGGGACTGGTCCATTTTTACAGAGAACAAGGTGTTAGGGACTGCCGGAGGGAACGTCTCCAGCGTCGTGGCGGGGCGAGTTCTGCCCTTGCCCGTCCCCGTCCCCGTCCCCGTCCCCGTCCCGGGCGGTGAGGAGCCGCGGGCCTCAGGCGCCGGGCCGGGCCGGGCCGGGCCGGGCCCCTCCAAGGAGCGGCTCCGGCCGGCCGCCCGCCCGCCGGGAAGCCGGGGGGTCCGCTGCGAACCTGCCGACCCGACCCGACCCGACCCGTCGGGAGGGCTCTCCGCGTTCTCCTCCCTGCCCCGCTCCGCTCCCCAGAGGAGCCAGGCCGGCGGTCCCGGTTCGGTTGGGCCCGGTTCCCGCGGGTGACACGGTTCGCTGAGGGAGTTTCCCGCCCGCTCCTGCTGTGGCAGACCCCGCCGCCTGCTGCCTGTCACACCGGTGGCCCGAGCTCGGGCCGCTCCCGCCGGGAAGAAAGCCTCCCGCCGGCCGTCGGCTGCCCTTGCCCCTTCCTCCGGCCCCAGGGAATTCCCGGCTCCACGCCGGCCCGCCCTGGCCTCTCCCGCCCGGGTCCTGACACAAGGGCACTCCATGCTTAAAGTGCAAGTGGCATCTTGAGTGTGGATGCTCATTGCCTGTCCCTTCAGCTTTCTTTTTTGTTGCTGCAGTAAAAATGGAAGCTAAATAAAATGACTAGGATCCTTCCTTGTGGGATCTTATTTAAGATCCTTAGAAGAGACATAGGAGTAGATTTGATTTGTATAGATTTTCAGGTCAAAGTGACTGTAACTGCTTATAAGATATAATTGGGTATCAGGTACAGAATCCTGGAGATTGGGGTTTTTTTATTATTTTAGAGCACTTTAGTAGGTACGCTGCAAATGTATCCATATAGCTTATGTGGCAAAACATAATGTTCTCAGCATAGCTTCAGAACCATTTTCCTTACCAAATTATGCATCCCATAACGTATGGAAGAAGGTGTGATATAATGTATAAAAAGACAAACGTGTGGAGTTACTTAATGTCTGGACTAAAAGAACCTTGCAATTATTTGTGAAATAACTCACAGCTCACAAGCTTTGTTTATGACAGATATGATTTTCAGTGAAATTCTTGGGCACTACCACACATTTGTGGTTTGAGGGCTCATGATACTATGTTTTTGCCAGCTGACGGCATTTGACTATGTCAATATTATTATACTCTCTTGGCTTCTGAGACAGAATGGTTTTGATCAAGCTGACTGTTGTGAATGATCCCTGGACTGGGCTAACGCCCAAACTGTGCATAAGAATTTGGGGAAGTGCTGGCCATTCTAGCAATTTGAGAATATAGATTTCCAGTGTCTGGGCTATTGCCCTACACTTTTTGTTTTTACTAGCGCAATCGTAAGCTTTGAGTGTCCCTGACTGGCTTTTTCACTCCTGCTTCATCTCTTAAAAATTCTATACCAGCTGTAAGCTGTATGTGGCACAACGCACCAAAAGGGATCAACTTTATAGGCTCTCGTTAAGCTGCTCTAGTGCACAGCAGAATTATCATGGTTTCACTGTAAAGCCTTATAGTAAAGAGTACATTTTGGGCCTTGAATGCAATGTACATCTCTGCGTTCTATAATGTTCTGAACCAGAAAATTGTGCAAATACTTGTACGATCCCTGTTTATGGAGAAGTTTAAGACAAGTTGGTCTATTTTTCGTAGAAAACTTAATGGGATTTGAAGTGTGAGCTGTGGCAACTATGTATTCTTTCATTTTGACAGTAAGAAGGAAGGGATTTAATTTTTGGTTTAGTTTTGTACCTGCATATGCCATTTTTGTTACCTTTTTCAGGTAATTCTATTTTTCATTTTTCTTAAAAAAAAACAACGGTTATTGTTCAAGGATATCCTTTTATATGTTTGTGATAGTATAAGGTGAAAAAACTAACAAAGTGAATCTTCTTCAGTTTGGAAGAATCCTGAACTGAATTTGTGATGATTATATATATATACACACTATAAATCTTTCAAAGTATTATCCAGCTATTTATCATCCAAAATATGTTTAGATAACTTTGCTTGAATCTGAGTCTAATTTATATGGGAGAAAGCTACTGTAACCTCTTTGTAACCTATTTGTACCTTTTACTAGACCCAGTGATAAAGCTGGAAAAATATATCAATTTTTTGTCCTATAATCTTTTCTTCATGGTTGTCCATAGAGTTTTTAGTATCTCCATCTTCTAAACTGTTCATAAGTTGACTGGACAAGGCTTTGAGCAATGTGTTTTTGACTTCCAGACATCCCTTTCAACTTAAAAACCATAATGATTCCATGATAAAATAGGATTAAAGTTTTTCCTTTGTTTATCCATCTCCTTTTATATCCAGTGGGGTTGGAGGTTATCGTTGCATAATTCGTAGAGCCATGCATGCTTTTGCATCATTTGGCCAGACAAATATCTCAGCCATCCTGACTGTGTACTCTTCAAGTTAGCAAGAAGACTGGGGTTAGAAGCAGTGGGGCTTGTATGACTCTTAAGTATGCTTTGAACTTCTGGATGTACTGAGGCAATTGCTGACCTGCAGAGAGGCCAAGCCAAGTTGCGCTGCACCTGCCTCAGCCATAATCCAGATATCTCCTGTACTTTTGAAACAATATCCTTTCATTTTCTACAGATATATAAGGTGATCTCTGGGTCTTCCTGATAGTGAACTCTTGTGGTGTTTTACACGAGTAAATGAGCTATGTGAGCAGCCTGAATCCAGACCTTTGCAGAAGATTTACTGATCGGGCTAAATTCAACCTGCCCTCTGTTTACTTTCTTCCTTAATTCCTGACCACTAGCAGAGTTACTCATCTTCAGTAGAAGGTGTCTTCCTCATAATACCAATAATCTGGATGGCCACTCTGTTTGAAATTCACATATCTGGGGAAGGCAGGTATCCAAGCCTGCCACTTGATCAGAAGAAAACTTCTGACCAGTAGGTTCTTGTACAGAAGTTGGATGGTAATATTAATGACATTGAGCCTTGGAGAAGTCTGGCAGTTAGTTATCATATGAACTTATTGTAGATTTCTGGTTAAATAGAATATTGATGCCTCCCACTTCCTGTCAGGAAATAGATGGCCCTAGGCAATGTAAAATCTGAGTAATTTTCTGAAATTTAGATGCTCTGTAAGTTGGGAATTTATGGGATAAAAGTATCCAGCTTTTCTGTATTCCTACCCACCTATGCTGCTAATCTCCTGCGTAACTGTGGGTAGTGAGTTCCCCCATATGCATTTTGTCTACTTAAAGGATCTGTAAGTGGTTGAATTGTACTACCTGTATATGCAGTGCCTAGAACAGTGATACTAACTAGGCAACATGGTGATACAAATACATAGAAATGGACCTTAAAAGACTGATTATTTATGCATAAGTCTACTCCAAAGAATAAGTATTATACTTCATACCCAAGGTTTAAATTCTGTAGTTCTTTTACTTGTTAAAAATATATTAGCCACAAGGAATATGTTTTACATCATTATGAAATAAATCTTGCAATGAAATAAACAGTGGTTCTAAATTTACTTTCCATATGTCAAGGTAAAATCTGATATGGACAGCTGTATTTGTTGTGGTGTCCATTTATCAATGAACTGTTATATATGATCCTTTTAATGTTCCGTAAGGTAAGGGACTTTTGAATTCATATTTCTTATGAAAGCAGTTGTGTAATGAATATTAAACAAATAAATGTGCATGAGTGACTTCAGTTCAGAACTACGTTGTTTTAAGCTTATGGACATTTTTCAGTCCTCTGATACACAATAGCTTCATGATACTACTGGAAATACTGATGGATAATTCATTGGTATAGAAGGCAGGTACTCTTTGTATATACTTTCAGAGACTTTCAAGGAATAATTTAAAAAAAACCCAAACAACACAAAACCAAAACCACCACACCTTAAGTGAAGACCAGAACAGAAGAAAAGTTTGTCCTAGATTCCTCCAAAGGTGGTCACAGTCATCTTGCTTCTAGAAGCAGGAGGTTACAAATGGCTCCCTTGTGTTCCTTCTGAGAAAAGCTGGGAACAGGGACTCAGATCTTTATTATTAGGCATCTTCTCCATGTAGTTTGGTTTTGTTCACTAGGTTGACCTCAGAAAATTATTTCATTGACTCTGTCTTAGGGGATCTGCCACACTGCCACTTCAATCAAATATATGTTCCAAAAGGAACATATGCAGTGATAAACCAAAACACAAAGAAACCCATTATATCTGAGAAAAAGCTCTCATGAAACATCATGAAATCATTAAAAGGTGATTCTTATGAATATGTAAATAAATAATGGATCTATAGTGGAAGGTGTTGAAACTTAAACTGCAATAACTCAATAGGAGTGAAGTCTTGTCTACTTTTTCTAGACCCAACTGTGCAATTAATATTTTTAGGAAAAAGTATTTCTGAAGAGTCTTCAACATTTTTCACTTTATCACAAAGAAGAAATATGTATGTCAGTTTCTTCTTCTTGAATTTGGTGAGGACATACATGCTGATTGTTCTGATGTATATTTAACATTTAATACATAGGTGGATTTTTCATGCATCTATAATAAAACTGCCCAACTATTAGTATTTATGGGCTATTCATGTATCCAGAGATAAAGATAATTACAGGTTAGAAGTTATCATCTGACCCAATGGTTATCCAGCTTGACGTTGTGATTAATGGGATTTACATGAAGAGGTGGTTCATTGCTGCTTCAGATAAATACTATTTTGTTCACTTGTCACTAGCCAAGTATTGAAATAAATGGCTGATGATGTTCAATTCAGATAGGGAATGTGTGATCAGAGAAACCTAGCTGAGAAAGGAAAAGAAAATTACTCTTGAGTACATGTACCCTGAACCCCCTATTATCAGAAGAGTTACGTAGTCTGCTTATCTGTTATGATTAAATAAAACTATAAAATTCATATGGGATGGCAAAAAAAAGTTATAAAGTTAAAAAGATAAAACCCGTACACTCCTTTAGTTTTCCATGTTCTAAGGTGACGATATGGGCTACTGAACAGGAAGAGAGGAATGTCATTCATACACATAAGGCTCTGGCTGACGACCTTCTATGATTCCTTTCAGGGCATAATTTCTTATCTGTGTTGATTACTAGTTGAAAAGATATGACCTTGCCTTAAATAGCTCTTTGCAATCTAGTAATCTATAGGATATAGCAACTTTTAATGACTGAGACAGGTCAGATGGACTAAGCTACAGTAAGAAATAACAGGAATCAAAGACAAAGAAAGCTTTAACTTTGTGAGAATAGCCAGGTTAGTTAGTAAAACAATTAATAAAAAGTTTATTCCTAATACAGTTACCAACCTGGAGGCTGGTGCTCTCTGCTTGTAAAGGCTGGAAGGTAGCAGTAGCTGTTGAAATGGGGTTCACACATGATCATTCAAAACTGTTTCCTCTCTGACCTATAGATTATTCTCATTTTCTCTTCTGGGCTGTGATAGGCATGGGGCATTTTATATAGAAAATATTTAATGTAGCACTAGCCAATCATTGTGGTCTCCAGAAAAATGTACAAGCTTATGTGTAAGTGTCTCAAATGCTGATTCAATACATGGGCTATGAGTAGGAACATTTTGCTTTTCATAATAGTCTGAGTTTAATCTGACTAAATAATCTGACTCTACTAGTAGGTCATATCTAAAAACATTTTGAAAAGAAGGATTATTATGTACATGATTCTAAAGAAAATTTGGATAAAATGTAGTGGGGCTGACTAAAGACAGATCATGGTGGATTAACATGTTATCCCTGTTTTGTAAGCATGACATAAGTCATAAAAAAATTACATGGGTTTCTGTAAAGCATTTGTGACACTGTTATAAGGAGGTAATTAGTTAGACAAGGAGACTGTATTTCTTACATATATTCCTGCTTTGTTGTGTGCTGAGAAACCATTGCTGGAAGTTACTGTGGGGAGGAAAGGCCTGTGTAGGCCAGTCAAATACAGGATCGCTCTTTCACATCAGTGCTAAGGAGTTGTGAAAAGGCAGACTAGATGGTACTAGAAATACATTTTCAGTAAAGGTATCATTAATACCATTGCGGAAGGTCCTGACAGTATGGAATACTTCATGTAATTCTGAATTTGCATTTGCACATTATTAATTACTTATTAACACATTATACTGTGGGCACAACCACAGTCAGTCACTTACCACAACCAGTGGTAAGTCAGTTTGGACCTAGTTACAAAAATCACATCTGGGATAGAAAGTACTGGCACCACAAAAGCACACAACAGCCACAGTGCTGCTCCACATGTTGCATGTTGAGACAATGTTAAGTTCCAAGCTAAAAGTCTTACACAGAAATCTGAAGCAAGGGAGGATGCTTCCTGATCAAAAGTAAAAGGACAGTGTCCCAGCTTACACAAAACGGAAAGTGGCAGATATTCCTTGAGAAGAGGAAAAAAAAAAGACTGGAAAAATACTATGAGCCTGTGATGAGATACACCAAAGCAGAATGGGTGTAAGTATTTGAATAAAATTAAAATGTCACATGCTTTTTGAGCAAACTTAATCCAACAGTTAGAAGTTATACAAGGACAATATTTTGTCTCTCAGCATCCTAATATACCTAATAGCGTCTCTTCTTAAACACAATGCATCTTAAACTGTTACCATCTTGTGCTGCTACTATCTTGGAAGAGAGTAAAAGCTGTATACTCAATTTGTCTAGCAAAAATACTCCCTGGAAGGATATCACAGACATCTGGTAACATACCAGTAAGGCATATAGGGAAAAGGGGGGAAAAAACCCCACATGCACGAAGTATCAATGGTAATGCCAAACCTGTAGCTTCTACCTGGGCATGATGAGTTCAGGCTATAAGCAAAAAGATTTCTGTCCAACAGTGAGGTTCTGTGACAACATTTTACTAAGTTTTGGAAAGGTATTAACTCAACTACTTTTAAAAATAATTTGTTTCTAAAAGGGATCACTTGGCCCATTTGTCATAGTAGAGACACAAATCTAGAGGTTGCATTGTATACCTCTTCAGTAGAAGATATTCCTGTCGCAATTTTAGACTACGTTTCTATATTATATGAAAATCTGCTTTATCTACTTTTTCAGTAATTTTGCTTTTAATACAATTATATCTATAGTTGCTTTGCTTCTTTGAAGGTAAAGAAACTCTTCTAGCAGGCTTTCATCTCCATTTTGTATGCAGTCGTTACATGAATTATGCAGAAGTAATTTTTTTGCATGATATCCTGACAAAAATGAGTTTGTTCAACTGTAGTAACAACACAGTCCTGGCAGTCAGTAATTTCATGAGAGCCTTTTATTGCTATCAGAGGAAAGAGAAGTGAATAATCAGTACCCTGAGGGAAATATATGAGTGCTATAATTCAATTCCTAAGTGACCTGGCAATTAATAACCAATAATGATGAGGTCCAAGGAGCAAAAGCATAAGATACACTGTGAATGATTTCAGGAAGAAGTGTGAGAAAGGGGACAGCTGTCGGGGATCTTATAGGCCAACAGAGAATACTTTAATACTCCTACATCTCTGTAGGTGAACTCTGCTGTATGAAGGAAAATAAGAAAGATAGTCTTAATCCTTTTATGATGATTAAATGATTAAATAAATAATGTTAAATATTTTTTCATAGCTGAAGCATGCAAATCTCAGCAGTTTGAGCAACGTACGGTTCTCTGACATCTACATTTGTGCAAAGCGTGGCATGCTTTAGCGATAGTGCTATGAAATAAAATATATTATCATACAATTTAGTAGGTGGTAAAGGAAAAAGACAAGAAAAAATCTCTATGAAAATGTAAGTACAGAATAGTATAGTGTGATAGCACAATACTAAGAAGTGATAACTTGAGCTAATATTGGGTAAACAGATGTTCCTACTCATCTGTGCTTTACTGTTATCCCTGGATTTTTTTTTTCCTATTGCTTTTTAAGATAAGTCTTAAATATGTAATCATAAGATATGACTGTCTCATTACTGGGCTCAGCCTGGCACTCAGATATTCAGATAAAGCCTTAGCTGAAAATGGATGATACAGATGGAAAATGGGTGGAAATGCAATCTCATGAATGCCTTAAAAAATCCTAAAGTACATTTAAAGTAACTGTGTTTGTGTGTGCACATACATAGCTCTATATACATTAAGGTACAGGACAAGGATTAGGTTAAAACACCTCTTTTACTGAGATGTTTCTTTCTTTTTTTATTTAAAACAGTCTTCAAGTATCAACATAGTCAAGCTGCTTATCCATGGGAAAACAGACGGAGCAAATATAGGAAAATATTTTTAAAAACCAAGTCCACAAACACCTACATAGAATCTTAGAATCATTTACGTTGGAAAAGACCTTTAAGATCATTGAGTCAAACCATAAACCTAACACTGCCAAATCCATCACTAAACGGTGCCTTTCAGTGCCACACCTACACCTCTTTTAAATACCTCCAGGGACGATGACTCAACCACTTCCCTGGGCAGCTGGTTCCAATGCTTGACAGCCCTTTTGGTGAAGAAATGCAGGTGTGCATTTGAATTACTATCATATGTAGAGCTAGAGGATCTGGACAAAAACATACTGAAAATACTTTATTGACTAAGAGCAAGAGGGTTATTTATCATTATTAGATTTAAAAATAAATAAATAATGATGGACTAGACAGGCAAGTGGTACAAAGACATACAAATACAACATGAAGAGGGAAGGTTCTCTCAAAAATATAGAAATATTTACTTTTAGTAGGGTAAAAAATATTTTAATTTCCCACAAGATTGTATAATAAATATAAATAAATAATCAAATATATCTTAATAATAAAATAGAAAATTAATCTGAACTTTACAATGTCTAAAGAAAAATTTTTACCTTAACAATATGAATAATTTCTGTAATGCTGATCTCAAACAAACAAACAAAAGCTTCTGAAATATCATTGCTATTCAGAAAAAAAAAGGGGGGGGGGGAGGGGGGAACCAAACCCAAACCCCCGAGTTTTCCACATAACTGAAATCTGGGAATTTTTGAAATTGTGATTCCACAGCACCAGGAAATTAACTGGGAAAAGTATATCTTTATGCAGCCAGTTAGCATAAATCCCAAGCAACACAAATATTAAGAAATTGAGTTCATCCATACCAGGGAACATTTCTTTACTAGGCAACATTCTTAGGCACTGGAGCTCAGTTTCTCTGTATAGCTAAAGTGTTAAAAAGTCTACAGCGTAATTTTGGTCTACTCAGTTCCTACCCTTCTAAACAGTTCCTGGGCATGGTTTGAAATTCCGTACAGGCCAGAGACAGTTTAAATATGTTGTCTGGAACTTACCCTTGCAGTCTGCTGGCAAAGAGAGATGCAGCTTCACGCTTACTTGGCTTGCTAGTACAGATTCAACCAGTAAGTTTATTCTGAGAACTTTTATAAAAGTGAAGATCATCTTTTTCAACTTTCCCTAAAGAATTATTTCATTGCAAAGGCTTATTTTTGCTTGAAAATGTGAGAAGGAAACGGTGTCCTGTTTGCTTGCTCCCTGTTAATTAAATAAGCAGTTTTATGAACACTAGAAAAGGTTTTTACTTTGAGTGTCTTGTTATTATGATGACCAAATGTTTGTGTGGCTTTGATCTGAATAGGTCTGACGGTTTTCATGCAAATTGTATGCTTTTTTTTTTTCTTCTTACTCCTTCTAGGCAGCTGTTTATTCTTTTGCTTTTTAATTTGGCTTCAACAGCCATGAGATTATGGCTTTTAAAATACTGGGAGAAGCAAGAAAAATGAACAGTGGAATTGCAACCCTTCTTCATGAAAGTAGATTTTTGTCTAGTTTAGGGATATGCATGGCAGATTGCCATGATAGACTGCCCTGGGGGGGCAAAGGGGACTAAGAGAGCTGGTTGGTTGTCCTGGTTTCAGCTGGATGGGGGGTCCTGTCCACTGGGTGGGGGGGGAAAGTGAATGAGTGGCTGCGTGGTTCTTAGTTGCTGGCTGGGGTTAAATAAACCACAGCACAGGAATGACCTCCTCAGAGCCAAAACCATGAACAGCACATATTTAAGAACACAAGGGTCAAATAAGGGGGTGACAAAATGTCAAAAAAGAATGAACAGGAAAACTGATGGACTAAAAGATGGGTGGAAAGTTGGCTGGACTGCTGAGCTTAAAGGGTTGTGATCAGCTCTACAAACTCCATCTTGCAGAGTGTGGTCACCACTGCTTAATATCACCGGGAGAGTGAGATGGACAGTACTCTCAGCAAGTTTACAGATGATCCAAAATTGTGGGTGATACACTGGAGGGCAGGGTTGCTATTCAGTATGACCTAAAAAAATGACCTAACAGGAATTTCATGCAATTCAACAAAGGCAAGTGTGAAGTCCAGCACCAGGGATGGGGTGGTGCCATGACCCAGTACAGGCTGGGGCCAATAGGCAAGAAAGCAGAGAAAGCTCTGGGGGTCCTGGTAGGCAACAAGATGCGCCTGAATCAGCAATGTGCTAATGAAGCAAAGAAGACCAAGCACATTCTGGGCTGTATTAGCAACTGAAAAACATGGATATACATGTGGCAGTTAGGGAATCAGGTTGCTGTTCTGGGGGTGTTTAGAAGACTGAAAAATTAGGTCAGTTTTAAACTTCAAAACCAAACTTTAAATCTGAACTTTACTGAATTAATTTGTTAACAACACTTTTTATGGTTGTTTGGGGTTCGTGTAGTGGGTTTTTGGTAGCGGGGGAGGGGCTGCAGGGCCGGCTCCTGTGAGAAGCTGCCAGAAGCTTCCCCGGCTCCGAGTCAGACTGACCTCCAGCCCAGACTGAGCCCATCAGAGACAGTGGTAGCTTCTGTGGGAGAGCAGAGTTAAGAAGGGAACCTGCAGTGAGTGAGGGGAGTGGGAGGGGAGAGGAACCCCTGTGCAGACCCCCAGGTCAGTGAGGAAGGAGGGGAGGAGGGGATGCCCCCGCAGCCCGTGGGGAGACCAGGCGGCAGGCGGTGTCCCCCAGCCATGGAGGGGAGCGGGGGAGCAGACGCCCACCTGCAGCCCGGGGAGAGAGGAGCCCACGCCGGAGCAGGGGGGTGGATGCCCCACAAGATGGCCGCCACTCCGTGGGGAAGCCCGTGCTGGAGCAGGCCGTGCCTGAAGGACTGCAGCCCCTGGAAGGGACCCACGCTGGAGAAGTTCAGGAAGAAGTGCAGCCCGTGGGAGGGACCCCACGCTGGAGCAGGGGAAGATGGACTAACCCAACATGAAATGGTCCTGAGCAACCTGCTTGAGTTGTCCCTGCTTTGAGCAGGGGTGATGGACTAATCTCTAGAGGTCCCTTCTGACTTCATACATTTTGTGATTCTGTAAATATCCTTTATCTGTCTCAAACATTTTGCATGCTTGCATGAAGATCATCATATGCTGTGGCAGGTTCAGAGCTCCTTCAGGGAGAGACAGTGGGACAGAGAGAGATAGGAAAAGTAGACATGTTTTTTCTTCATCCCCTTCTCTCATACCTTTGTAGTGACCAGTTTCCACAAAAATTGATATTACCAAGACTGTAAAACTAAGACTGTAAATCTAGCCTGTGACTGGCTAACTGGTTCAAAATTATTACATTTGGAGTGTAAAAGTCAGGCAGAAAAACATAATTACAAAAGCCTTTCTGTAGTAAACTGGGTGAGGACACCTTCAAATAACCACTGCTTCCCCTATCTGCAGTGCCTTCCCTTTATAATCAGGACTTAAATTTCCTGTTTAATAAAAAATAATAATTTTATTTTCTCCTGTAAATATCTTTTCTAGGAGATGATATAGCAGGAGAAAGAGTTCCATTCACAGTAAAAAGAAAAAAAATCAAACTGGGACATAGTCAGAAAGGGTTCAGATGAAATTAGTTTGAGAAGCCTGGCAAAAGGGGGCAATGAATAAATTATTTATTCAGATCTTCATTAGCACTTAATACAATTCATAGGCTTCACTCACAATAGTTTCTTTATATTGCTGATACAGTTGGATATGGTGATTTGCAAACAAAATGTGAATACTGTTGAATATTTTTTTCTCTGTGACTACACCCTTTTTACATATTGACAAATCACAATGCCAACAAAGGCTTTAGGTTAGCTAGTTCTGGTGGTTTAAATCACACAATGTAGCCATCAATAGTTTCTTCATCTATAGCTGTTCTTTCTGCCTCGTACGCCTTTGTCTATTCAGGTGAAAATTTTCAGAGCTTTTGGAACTATACAAAATGAGTAGAGAATAACCTCAGTGTCCTCTCTATTCATGCTCTCAATATAAAGTCACGTTGCAATTCTACGTCTGTGTGTGAACAATTGTTGCAGCATAATAGAAGCTCTGTTTGCCTACAGGGCACAGCACTACCAACATTTAATTCATTACTTTGCAAAACACTTTATAACACCCAACATCTGAAAAGCTGCATGAACAATTTAATTTTATTATTGTGAATGTAAAAGAAGAATAGGCAATTCCAGGTATATTAGCTTTCTTCCATATTCTTGTAATTGTAGAAATTTAGAGGTACTTGATTAAAGTAGCAGGACAGAAATCAAATGCTAATTGAAAATAGCCACCACTTTTCTAAAGAGTAAAATTAATGATGATAGAAAAACCTTGCTCATGCTCAAAACATAGTCCACAGTTCCCAGTACTGCTCTCAAGGTCAAATTCCCTGGCTGTCCACATTGATTTTCCTTATTCTTCCTTGTATGGTATCTTAAGAACATGCCAAGTAGCACTTGAAGGGGAGAAATCTCAGAAACATCTGGGCCCTTACAGATGTCTTCAGGCATTCCTATACTCCATCTGGGTGATGGTCACATCTGAACCACATATTACAGGAATGTTTCACATGTCATCCATGGAGAAATCTCGTACTCTTTCCTTCAGAGTATTTACAGTTTTATCATCATGACAAGACTGATGTCAGCAGCCACCTTAACAACCAGAGAAGTACTTAGATAAAAAATAGAAGAATGATGCTGTGAGGTGTTTCAGAAAGTCCTCAGCAGGAAGAGCATTACAGCTTGTGATTATTCTCAACCACACCCAGAAGGAAATAAGATGGACTTTATCAGGTGAACTACTGAGGAACAAAAAGTATTTTGGACTCATATCAAGGACACTTCTGGAAAGATTAAATATTTGGCATGTCCTATGAATTACTTTTCTTGGTACAGACACTTGACCAGTTCAGTGGTGAACTATGCCAAGCAGCAGTTTTGGCATGGTTACTTCTCTGCTTGTTCACCACTGACACATCCTGCTTCATCATCAACATGCATTTGGCCTGGAACCACTCAAATTACCCTACAGAACGTTTCATGATTCACTAAACGTTTAGGACTCATTCAGTCAATAGTGGCTACTAGCTACAAGCAGATCACTGCCTACTCAAAATCATACAACAGCTGGGACTTCTCCCATTCAGATGAGACACAGAATTAGCCAGCCCATGCTGAGACCCACAGACCTCCAAGAACCTTGACTCTCATCATCTGAGAAATAAGAGCAGAACTCTGGTTGGGTTATTTCTGGGTCATTCACTGTTAGGAGAGTGGGAAGAGGCAATGGGATTCACATGGAGAATACTTAAAGACAGCTGTGGAAAACAGCACTAATGACCCAAAGAGAAGCAGGTACTAAGATGGTCTCCATTTCTGGGATCAGGCCCAGACAAAAGCTTCACACTAAGATCCTTGTTCAATTCAGGACCTTGACTGGAAGTTTCAGGATGTTTGTATAACACAGCTTCCAGCAGAGCACTGCGTACTTGACTTCAAGCCACACAAGCAAGCCAAATTTGCCTTTAAAACTGCATGTGAGAGAGCACATCATGCTACTCCAGTTAAGTATGCTATGTTAGCAAGCTTAACAAAGAATGGTAATCTTATGCATATGTCTTTCTACAGACTTGCTGTTCTAGAGATTCATGAGGAGCTCACCATCTTTTAGAAGAGTATCAGTCAATGGCAGACAGGATCTACTGGACCACACAGAGATGGTTTTTCATATCTGTTTCTGTTTTATATTTCATCTGTAGAAGGATAGTTTAAAGACTTTAGAAAGACTGTGGCAAATAAACAGATAATTTTTAATGACCTTATGAACTAGTAGTCCAAAGTTGAGCGTGAAAACCTGGAGCTGTAGGGCTTAGCTTTTGTTTATCATGTTTTTGCAGTCACATATGGAAGCTACAGCAGCATTCTTGTTTTTCAGCTGTTTTGAAGTCAGAATATGTCCTGTGTTTGTTCTTGCTTTTCCTGAGTACTGTCAGGACCATAGCCTGAGGAGAACTTGAGTCCATTTAATCTTTAAGATTTCAAAGGATTCCAAACAGTTTCAGTAAACAGGAATGTGTCATTTCTTAATATTTTGGAATAGACCTGCATACCTACTAAAAGCATATGCCAAAAAGAAGGTATAGATGTTTTGGGATACACAACGCATAAGCAGCGTGTGGCAGGCTCCACAGATATCAGCATGCTGCTGTCCTTCAAGAGCTTAATGGATTTGCTTTTCCAGTCTCAAACTCTTTGGTTATGGCCTCATTTTCTCAGGCTTCTTCAAATCTGCAAGTTACTGTTTTCTGCAGCATGCTGCTATGGAGTTGCTTGGTGTCAATGGTTAGGGGGTTTATGTAGGGCTGTATGGGATGGTGCAGGCATTGCACGGTTCAGGCAATTTGAAGAGCTGCTGGCATAGACATTGCTCCAGAGTGCACTCATGTAGTATGCAGCACGGCTCAATAATTGCTTCAAACCATGGTAGTCTTGGGCAGCAATTGTATGAATCGGCATAATCTTGGCTATCCTGTCTAGTCACCAGCACACATTTAGCTATAAGAACAATTTAAGTTGTAAACACAAAAAGGCTGATCAGAAAATGGTTGTTTGTTCTCTGATATGGCCACGTTTGGGGAATACACTTTCAGAACAAAGTGAACTTGACTCTTTCCTCTGTGGGGAGGGAGGAATTAAGGAGGTGATACTGTTTGTGGTGCATTACAGGTGAATGTGCTGCAGGCATTTTGAGAAAAATGCCTAGCTTTTGCCCAGGTCTTGTGAGATTAATACAGAAAGTGGTGGCAATAAAGGTAGAGATGAAAAAGGACAGTCAAAGGCTACAGAATCTTTTCATTACAGAAGAACATCAGCATTTCTATAGTTGTGACCTGTCACTGCCATCGGATTATACAAATTATTTGCAATGAATAAACTGGGTATTGACCACATTAAGCCAATAATAATTGCACATAATTGCATAATAATAACCTAAATCTTATATAGTTATTCTGAAGAACATAGAGGAAAATAAATGCTAAAACATCAGAACAGTCCTTCCTGTAAGGTCTAGCACTGATCTCTCCCTACATGGTAATGTGATATATGTGCTAATAATTGGCCTGCAGCTTCTGATCACCACACTGTATTGTTAGTTAGCCACTGGGATTCCACTTGGATTGAAAAAATTGAAACCTCATGCACTGAATGAGTATAATAGACTGCTCTGTGTGTAAATTATATTTATTTGGCTGCAGCCAGCGAGATAAAATGCTTAATCTAAAAAACTAATAATCACAAAACAGAAATTCATCACTATAACTCATTTCTGTGGTACATGTTACAAATTAAAAAATAAACACTAGAGGAAACTATATATAAAGAATCCCAGAGGCTTTTAAACTATTCAAAATGGGTCATAATTTAACAGCTGAACAACTGTAATATTACTTTATTGATGGATTGTGCTCACAAGTTGTGACTGTGCAGATAAATTATATTTTTTAAAAAATCAGAAGCAAATGATGGAATTTTTTTTTTAATGGTGCTGTTGAAATTAAATTCTTAAGCTTCATAATTCTGTGTTTGCCTTTATCAGGAAAAAAAGTGTCACACCACAATTAAACACTGACTAGTCATTGATAATTGATGCAGGAGTTCATCCTGCTTTCAGTGAAATTAGGAGCAAAATTTTATATACTTAATGGTGAAAGTATTGTTTTCATTGGATGGAAACATGCTGCATTTAACATCAGATATAGATTTTAGAATACAAAGATTCTACCTTTTAATATCACAGAATCATAGAATCGTTAGGGTTGGAAAAGACCTTTAAGATAATTGAGTCCAACCATTAACCTAACTGCCAAGTCCACCACTAAACCATGTCCCTAAGCACCACATCTACACGTCTTTCAAATACCTCCAGGGATGGTGACTCTACCACTTCCCTGGGCAGCCTGTTCCAATGCTTGGCAACCCTTTCTGTGAAGAAATTTTTCCTAATAGCCAATGTAAACCTCCCATGGCACAACTCCCCTGGACCTATCACTTGTTAAAAAGACCAACCCCCACCTCGCTACAGCCCCCTTTTCAGGTAGTTGTAAAGAGCGATAAGGTCTCCTCTCAGCCTCCTTTTCTCCAGATTAAACCACCCCAGTTCCCCCAGCCGTTCCTCATAAGACTTGTGCTCTAGACCCTTCACCAGCTTGGTTGCCCTTCTCTGGACACGCTCCAGCACCTCAATGTCTTTCCTGTAGTGAGGGGCCCAAAACTGAACACAGGACTGGAGGTGCAGCCTCACCAGTGCTGAGAACAGGGGGACGGATCACCTCCCTGCTCCTGCTGGCCACACTATTTCTGATGCAGGCCAGGATGCCGTTGGCCTTCTTGGCCACCTGGGCACACTGCTGGCTCATATTCAGTCAGCTTATCACTTACTGTGTGTCGTGGTTTCAGCCCGGCCGGTAACAAAGGACCACGCAGCCGCTCGCTCACTCCTCCGCCCCCCTCCGGTGGGATGGCGAGGAGACGGAGGAGAGAAAAGGAAAAGAAACTGGAACCTCGAGGGTTGAGATAAAGGCAGTTTACTGGGACAAACACAAAAGAGATTACAACAACAACAACGGCACTAATGAAAAAAGGTATACAAAAAGAGTGATGCACAGTGCAACTGCTCACCACCCGGGACCCGACGCTCCGCCACTTCCCCCACCGAAAAAACAGAGACCACCCCCCGGCCCGCTCCCCATTTATATACTGGGCAGGATGTCACATGGTATGGAATAGCTCCTTGGCTAGTTCAGGTCAGCTGCCCCGGCTATGCCCCCACCTCCCAGGTTCCTGTAAAAATTAACTCTATCCCAGCTGAACCCAGGACATTATCCACCCCTTATTCTATACCATCTACATCATGCCCAGATCTTACTTTTTTTTATTTTTTTCCAATCAACCACTACAACTTTCCTTGTCTTATATATAAGTATATGGACTCCACCCCCTGAACTCGCACACACACACACGGTGTTCCTTTAGCCTATGGGCTATCCCTCTAATGTGTCCATCAATTTTGGGGCTCTATCTGTTGTAACAGTTCTTCAGGATAAGAGAGAGATGGTGTGAGATGTTGGGTTGTTGTACGCTGCCTCTGGAACTTGTGGCTAGTACATTTGGTGCAACTCATGCCCCTGGTCTGCAGGTCGAAGATGTTGATCTTGAGGAAATTGGTGGGTGCCAGTTCAAGTTCTATCGCTGTTGTACTTGGCTCAGTTTCAAAAGTCCATCCTGTAGTCATTTGGATAATTCTCACAATAATACCCTTGATATGGCATATAGACACTATAGATACAATGACATGCATTGGCAGGTTATTTAGCAGTTAAATATCATACAGCCCAATTCACTGGCTATTCTCTCCCAAAATCAAATCTCCCTGAGGTACACATCGAACCTCCCCATCCTTCTGCATCACCCACCAGGTGTACCCAGGTCCTTGAGCAAAAACAACCCCTTGAATGGGTTTGCTTCTGCTTGAGGGAGGACTAACCCAGACTGTCTTTCCTAACATACTCCTCATGCGCACTACAGGGACTTTATCCCCTTCTACAGTATGTGGATCTCTTGGTTGGGCGGGGCCAGCCCGATTGGCGGATCCTCTAGTATTAACTAACCAGGTGGCTTTTGTTAAATGTGTATCCCAATGCTTGAAAGTTCCACCCCCCATCGCTCTCAATGTAGTTTTCAGCAGTCCATTGTACCGTTCAATTTTTCCGGAGGCTGGTGCGTGATAAGGGATGTGATACACCCACTCAATGCCATGTTCTTTGGCCCAGGTGTCTACGAGGTTGTTTCGGAAGTGAGTCCCGTTGTCCGACTCGATTCTTTCTGGGGTGCCGTGTTGCCATAAAATTTTCTCTTCAAGGCCCAGGATAGTGTTCTGGGCAGTGGCATGGGACACAGGGTATGTTTCCAGCCACCCAGTGGTTGCTTCCACCATTGTAAGCACATGGCACTTGCCTTGGCGTGTTCGTGGGAGTGTGATATAGTCAATCTGCCAGGCCTCCCACTGTTTATATTTCAGCCATCGTCCTCCATGTGACAGGGGTTTTTGCCACTTGGCTTGCTTAATTGCAGCACATGTTTCACATTCATGGATGACCTGTGAGATAGTGTCCATGGTCAAGTCCACCCCTCGATCTCGAGCCCATCTATATGTTGCATCTCTTCCCTGATGGCCTGAGGTATCGTGGGCCCACTGAGCCATAAATAGCTCACCTTTACGTTGCCAGTCCAGGTCCACCTGAGGCACTTCAATCTTGGCGGCCTGATCTGCCTGGTGGTTGTTTTGATGTTCTTCAGTGGCTCGACTCTTGGGTACATGAGCATCTACGTGACGTACTTTTACCACTAGCTTCTCTATCCGAACAGCGATATCTTGCCACAGTGCGGCAGCCCAGATGGGTTTACCTCTGCGCTGCCAGTTGCCCTTCTTCCATTGCTGTAGCCACCCCCATAGGGCATTTGCCACCATCCACGAGTCAGTATAGAGATAGAGCACTGGCCACTTTTCTCTTTCAGCAATGTCTAACGCTAGCTGGATGGCTTTCACCTCTGCAAACTGACTCGATTCACCTTCTCCTTCAGCAGTTTCTGCGACTAGTCGTGTAGGACTCCATACAGCAGCCTTCCACCTTCGATGTTTTCCCACAATGCGACAGGACCCATCAGTGAACAGGGCATATTGCCTCTCATTTTCTGGCAGTTTATTATACAGCGGGGCTTCTTCGGCCCGTGTCACCTCTTTCTCTGGCGACATTCCAAAATCTTTGCCTTCTGGCCAGTCCGTAATCACTTCTAACATTCCTGGGCGACCGGGGTTTCCTATGCGAGCTCGCTGTGTGATCAGTGCGATCCACTTACTCCACGTGGCGTCAGTCGCGTGATGCGTAGAGGAAACTTTCCCTTTGAACATCCAGCCCAGCACTGGCAGTCGAGGTGCTAAGAAGAGCTGTGTTTCAGTACCAACCACTTCTGAGGCGGCTCGAACTCCTTCATATGCTGCCAAGATCTCTTTTTCAGTTGGAGTATAGCGAGCCTCGGATCCTCGATATCCCCGACTCCAAAACCCCAGAGGTTGGCCACGGGTCTCCCCAGGTGCTTTCTGCCAAAGGCTCCAGGTAGGGCCATTCTCCCCAGCTGCAGTGTAGAGCATATTTTTAATATCTTGTCCTGTCCGGACTGGCCCAAGAGCTACTGCGTGAACAATCTCCTGCTTAATCTGTTCAAAGGCTTGTCGTTGCTCAGGCCCCCATTTAAAATCGTTCTTCTTCCGAGTAACTTGGTAGAGAGGGCTTACAATTTGACTGTAATTTGGAATATGCATTCTCCAAAAACCCACAACACCTAAGAAAGCCTGTGTTTCCTTTTTATTAGTCGGTGAGGACATAGCTGCTATTTTGTTGATGACGTCCACAGGGATCTGACGACGCCCATCTTGCCATTTTACTCCTAAGAACTGGATCTCCTGCGCAGGTCCCTTGACCTTACTTTCTTTTATGGCAAAACCAGCCTTCAAAAGGATTTGGATTATTTTCTTCCCTTTCTCAAAAACTTCTGCTGCCGTGTTGCCCCATACGATGATGTCATCAATATATTGCAGGTGCTCTGGAGCTTCACCTTTTTCTAGTGCAGCCTGGATCAGTCCATGACAAATGGTGGGGCTGTGTTTCCACCCCTGGGGCAGTCGATTCCAGGTGTACTGGATGCCCCTCCAAGTGAAAGCAAACTGAGGCCTGCACTCCGCTTCCAAAGGAATGGAGAAAAATGCATTAGCAATGTCAATTGTGGCATACCACTTAGCTGCCTTTGATTCCAGTTCATATTGAAGCTCTAACATATCTGGCACAGCAGCGCTTAGCGGTGGCGTGACTTCATTCAGCCCACGATAATCTACTGTTAGTCGCCATTCCCCATTGGATTTCTGCACGGGCCATATGGGACTATTAAAGGGTGAGTGAGTCTTGCTGATCACTCCTTGGCTCTCCAGTTGGCAAATCAGCTTATGGATTGGGATCAGGGAGTCTCGGTTGGTGCGATATTGTCGCCGGTGCACCGTCGTGGTAGCAATTGGCACCTGTTGTTCTTCAACCTTCAGCAACCCCACAACCGAAGGGTCTTGGGAGAGACCCGGCAGGGTAGACAGCTGTTCAATCTCCTCCGTCTCCAATGCAGCTATACCAAAGGCCCAACGGTACCCTTTTGGGTCCTTGAAATACCCCCTCCTGAGATAATCTATACCAAGGATGCACGGGGCCTCTGGGCCAGTCGCAATGGGGTGTTTATGCCACTCATTCCCGGTTAGACTCATTTCAGCTTCCAATACGGTTAGCTCTTGGGATCCCCCTGTCACACCAGAGATACAGATGGGCTCTGCCCCTTTATAACTAGATGGCATTAGGGTACATTGTGCACCAGTGTCCACTAGAGCCTTATATTCCTGTGGGTCTGATGTGCCAGGCCATCGAATCCACACTGTCCAGTAGACTCGGTTGTCCCTCTCCTCCACCTGGCTGGAGGCAGGGCCCCTCTAATCCTGGTTAGAACATCCGTTACTCACTTTCTGCACACGTAAATCGGAAGTCCCTTCAAGGGGATCAGAAATGAGATCAGCCCATCTACTGCGTCTGGGGGACTGCTCACGGGAAACTGGAGCAGCAGTTTTCCAAGAATTCTCTTTTCTGGTTGCTTTTTCTCGCAACTCCTGTACCCGTGCATCCAAGACTGAAGTGGGTTTTCCATCCCACTTCCTCATGTCATCTCCATGGTCACGCAGGTAAAACCACAGGTTAGCCCGTCGAGTGTACTTTCTCTCTCCTCTCTCTTGGGCAGAGGAACGCTTACTCCCAATAACTGCGATGCGGGCCTGTACAGGTGAGGAGGAGGACAGATCCACTTTGAATTGCTGGAACTCTCGGGACAACTCCTCCACAGCTGAGACACAGGCCCGTAGGGAGGAAGAGAGACTCCCTTCGTATTGCCGGAGTTGGACAGCCAATTCATCCACCGTTTGTCCATAGCCTTCTCTCCAGGACATTACTGCCAATGAGTTGGCATAGGTTGGTGGTGCACTTCGTAGAAACTTCCGCCACATGGGTTGTGTGCATTGGACTTCATCTGGATCTGTGGGTGACTGCGCATTTTCTGGATCATTGTAAATCACCTCCAGCACGGCTAATTCTCTCAGGTACTGAATACCTCTCTCCATGGTGGTCCACTTGCCTTGGTGACATGTAACTTCATCCCTGAAGGGGTATCTTTCCTTTACACCTAACAAAAGTCGCCTCCAGAGGCTGAGGACTTGTGTTTTTCTCCCAATCGCCTTGTCGATGCCCCCTTCCCTAGACAGAGATCCCAGCTGCTTGGCTTCCTTACCCTCTAATTCCACACTACTAGCCCCGCTATCCCAGCATCGGAGCAGCCAGGTAACAATGTGCTCACCTGGGTGGCGGCTAAAATCTTTTCGCATGTCACGCAACTCACTCATGGATAGAGATCGGGTAATTATTTCAGGTTCTGCCTCTACCTCCTGTTCTCGCGATGACCCTGGTTCATCTTCATCTCTCACTAAGCGAACTGATTTCTTTGTGTGTTTCTTTTTCTGTACAGGGGTGACTGATACTGGCACAGGCTGGTTCTCTGGTTCAGCTGCAGTGTCTGTCACCGGGGTAGGGGTAGTCATGGTACCTGTTGTCGTGGTAGGGGCAGCCACGGTGCTTGTTGTCGGGGTAGGGGCAGCCACGGTGTCTGTTGTCAGGGTTTGGGTAGCCACGGTGCATGTTGTCCTGTTTTCCATCTTTTCCCCCTTTTCCCCCCGAGGGTGCTGCATAATATCAAGCAGTGTTTGGTAGATATTGGCCAGAGCCCAGCACAGTGCAGCGAGTTGTATGTCTTTGGAATAGCCACAGCATTTTTCTTTCAAATATTCTGTCACTTCATAAGGGTTCTGTAGTTGTTCGGGAGTGAACTTCCAAGTCACTGGCGGTGAGAAGTTCTCTAGATACTTGCCCATATGCTCCCACATGCCGTGCCACCCATGAGTATCCAGCTTTGGGGGAGATCTCTGAGTGGTACTCTTAAAGAGCGTTTTTGTAGCCCTAAACAAGACCTGAAACATATTCAGGAGGCATAGCACTAACAGCACACTGGCTTGCGCATCCCAAGGATATTCAAAATTCTCAAAAGATGTTGTAATTAGTCGGAAGGAGAAGAGGGAGGTGAACGGACGGGGGGAGGTATCCCCCCCCTAATTTCCCCATGGATTGGGTGTAATTACCAATAAAATCCGACAGAAGGCGCCCAAAGTATGGAAATGATATCACTGCCTCATACAGATACCAGCTTAACCTCATGACCAGTGATGTAATCATTTCATAAGTCGACATTGCCCAGTACAGCAAAATGATAATCCCAATCACTCTCCCAGAGATGAGATACGCAACTACAGGCAATACATAGAGCATATAAGAGCTTACAAAACGCCACCATGTAAACAAATGAAACAACATTGTGACTAACATCTATTTATCCAAGAAATGCGTTTGGCAAATTTGTTTCAACACGCTCTGGCCAGATCTGTCGTTATCTCAACCCTTCTGCCCCACGTTGGGCGCCAAAAAGGACTGTCGTGGTTTCAGCCCGGCCGGTAACAAAGGACCACGCAGCCGCTCGCTCACTCCTCCGCCCCCCTCCGGTGGGATGGGGAGGAGACGGAGGAGAGAAAAGGAAAAGAAACTGGAACCTCGAGGGTTGAGATAAAGGCAGTTTACTGGGACAAACACGAAAGAGATTACAACAACAACAACGGCACTAATGAAAAAAGGTATACAAAAAGAGTGATGCACAGTGCAACTGCTCACCACCCGGGACCCGACGCTCCGCCACTTCCCCCACCGAAAACAGAGACCACCCCCCGGCCCGCTCCCCATTTATATACTGGGCAGGATGTCCCATGGTATGGAATAGCTCCTTGGCTAGTCCAGGTCAGCTGCCCCGGCTATGCCCCCACCTCCCAGGTTCCTGTAAAAATTAACTCTATCCCAGCTGAACCCAGGACACTGTGTGAGAAAAAACATGGATGATTCTATAAATAGAGATATAAGGAATGTGAATACCCAGTTTAAAGTGAGTTACTCACTTATGCAGACTCTCATATTGATGAATAAAATAATCTTTAGTTTCTGAATTAAACTAGTGTGGTCTAAGAGTACATTAAATTTGAAGACTCCTTTCCCAGATCCAATTTATTTGTCTTGGGCATTCTCCTGCAGCCAAACTGCAAGACATGCTGTGCAGAGGGTATACAATTACATTATTGTCTAGTTGTAGTCAATAGAAAATACCGCCTATCAATCAGCTTCCTGATGAAAGCTAAAACATGTATTGATCTAATAAAATTATTTAGTAAGCTGACTTATAAAATCTTCCACTCTGGAAAACATTGGTGCCTTTATAACTGGTCCAAAAATAGGAAGTAATATCACTTTTCAAATTAGGTTTTCTTTAGGAAATGTGAATTCTTTGTTTATCCACTGAGAACATTATCAACTTGCTCAATGCACTCCTTGGCCCTCCAAATCAGGATATCCACAAAGTAGAATGGTGTAAATGTAATCTTCAGAGGTCCTTTGAAGTTTCCTTTCTCCTTGGAAAGAAGTGAGAAAACAAATATTTTTCCACTAAATCAGTCTCTATATAAAGTCCAATATTTTAACATCGAAAATAAGTGGTAATGTGGGACAGAGTTAGAGCATGAAAAGAACAAGAATAGCTACAAATTTAATAGTTGTACTTGGTAGTGTCAGTTAGGCCCTAAAAATATTACCACCCTTGATGTTACATATGGGAATAGCCATGTTAGCTTTGATGCTATAAACCATGAATCAGGAATAATCATAGAATCATAGAATAGTTTGGGATGGAAGGCATCTTAAAGATCATCTCGTTCCAACCCCCTGCCATGGGCAGGGACACCTTCCACTGAAACAGGTTGCTCAAAGCCCCATCCAACCTGGCCTTGGACACTGCCAGGGATGGGGCAGCCACAGCCTCTCTGGGCAACCTGTTCCAGTGTCTCACCACCCTCACAGGGAAGAATTTTTTCCTAATACCTAATCTAAATCTACCATCTTTCAGTGTAAAATCATTTCCCCTTGTCCTATCACTACACTCCCTGTTAAAGAGTCCTTCCCCTCTTTTCTGTAGACCCCCTTTAGGTACTGGAAGGCTTCTATAAGGTCTCTGTGGATCCTTCTCTTCTCCAGGCTGAACAACTCTGTCAACCTGTCTTCATAGGAGAGGTGCTCCAGCCCTCTGATCATCTTCGTGGCCCTCCTCTCGACTTGCTCCAACAAGTCCGTGTCCTTCTTATGTTGGGGGCCCCAGAGCTGATCACAGGACTCCAGGTAGGGTGTCACAAGGGCAGAGCAGAGGGGCAGAATCGTCTCCCTCAACCTGCTAGACACACTTCTTTTGATGCAGCCCAGAATGCAATTGGCTTTCTGGGCAGCAAGCACACATTGCTGGCTCATGTTCAGTTTTTCATCCACTAATACCCCCAAGTCCTTGTCTGCAGGGCTGCTCTCAGTCCACTCATCACCCAGCCTGTATTTGTGCTTGGGATTGCCCTGACCCATGTGCAGGACCTTGCACTTGGCCTTGTTGAACCTCATGAGGTTCACACAGGCCCACCTCTGAAGGCTGTCAAGGTCCCTCTGGATGGCATCCCTTCCCTCCAGCATGTCGACCGCACCACACAGCTTGGTGTTGCTGGCAAACTTGCTGAGGGTGCCCTCAATCCCACTGTCCGTGTTGCTGACAAAGATGTTAAACAGCACAGGTCCCAATACTGACCCCTGAAGAACGCCACTCACCACTGCTCTCCACTTGGACATTGAGCTGTTAACTGCAACTCTTTCAGTGTGGCCATCCAGCCAATTTCTTATCTGCTGAGTGGTCCATCCATCAAACCCATCTTTCTCCAATTTAGAGACAAGGAAGGGTGTCATGCGGGACAGTGTCAAAACCTTTGCACATGTCCAGGTGATGACATCCGTTGCTTGAATAAAGTGCTTAAATAATAATAGTCTGCAATTCTTTTGATATGGAGCCTCTAAACTCAGAGAAGGATCTCATTGATGATGATAAGCAAAAGGAGAACACCACAGCAATGACAAAACCCCCAATTTAATGTAATTTACAGGTAGACTGGGGAGACTCACAATTGACGCTCAAGCAGGAATTTGAAAGGATTAAAGCTATATTGTGCCTAAGCCTATTACACCTGAAACATTCTGAACTGGGTGTGAAAAAGCTGTAAATCTTACCTTTGGATGCATCACTGGCATTTAAGTAGGCAATTAAAACATCCATAAGCATTTATCAGTTTTCAGATATATAAGCAGTCAGTGAAATATAAACCAAGATCTTTTCACATCATATAAGACAATATAGTATCAAATGATCAGGCACTCAGATTTTTTACACCAGCAATGACCAATGAATTAGACTTCAGAAAATCTCTCTCAGTTTCCAGTTGTCATGCTAGCAGTAGCTTAAAAATTATCATATCTATAAAGGATGGAAATGAAGCTTCATTCTGCTCCCAATTCTACTTATGCTTTTTACATTAGGCAGTTATTGGATAAAGGACCCTGGAATTAATCCAGGGAAATAATATATCTCACTCTTGATGTTTCTCCTTAAAACTCTTCCTCACTAAAATAATTTTTAAAAGTTTCTGCCTTTCTTTAAAACAGATGAAAGTGAATCAGCTGTTTTCCATTCATGATTATAACTAGCTATAGGTAGAAAATCTGTTTGCTTTTTTAAAAGTACATACTTGCTCAGAAATGAGTTCACACAAGCTGAATTAAAAAAAGAAGAAAAAATCTGAGCCTTTCAGCTTTACTAGAAATATTTTATGTATCTAATCTTGAAGAACATGATCATTACATGTGAATGTAAGTATGTGGAGCATGTATGTGTCTACTCTGAACATCATTTGAAACTAACAAGAATTCACACCTTTTTCATTGGACTCTATAGAAATTTAAGCTAACTCAAAAAATAATGCTATGAGAACTATTGCAAGAAATGAGTATCTGGATGTGAGTCCAAGACATAATGTGTAGTGTGTTGGTAGTAAACCTTTGCTATTTACCATATTCAAAATATATTTTACTTGAATTTCATCTTATTAGCAAAATGCACTGTATTTCTTTAAAGTGATGGTGAGAATACTGTACATCATTACCAAGGACATTATAGTCTTCTGTGCTCAATCGTGTATGTGTGTGAACGCTATTTAAAGAGCTGGAAATGCCAGCACATAATTTCTTTAGTTATCATTCACTGAAATGGTGAATTTGTCTACTGAAAGAGCCCAATTATAACCACCTGGTCATATTCACCATCTGCTCCCAAAGAAGTTGACAAGCTAAGGAGGCTTACACTTAAAATGCTTCATCAGAATAGAAAACTTTTATACAATGGATTACACTAATCCCGATTTAGAATAGAAATCAAAGTCTATATTTTGTGATCTGAGAAGATACCTGGATTTTCTTTGTCATGTGTTGTGAATCAGGTAAAAACAGCAATAATAAAATGGTGTTTCATTCATTTCTTCAAAATGAATCATAATCCAGATAGCTGTGTTACTAAATTGTGATTGGAAATCGGACTATATGGAAATTTGGTGTGGAGGATGGTGCTTTATAAATTTGTTCTTTAGTGTTTTATATATAATTTGAAAAAAACAATTCAAATTAACCTTTTTTCCATTACTAGATGTAACTAATTATGAATTACAGCCGTGTTTTAAATCAGAAAATGAATGTATAGAATATTTTTTTTCCAATTCTCTTTAGATCTTACATATGACAGGAACCCAAAATTCATCATAAGTACTTTATATGAAACTTACCTTTCTACTTGTATGTATACTTAGATATTAATATCTTTATATTTAATCTAGGCATTTATTTTTCAAGAAATACATATAGTATTGTTTACAAGTCTCTTGATTCAAGATGGTCAAATGGATAGGGCTTTTTACATCTGTTCAGTACTGTCTATTATTTATATCTTAATCCAGTTGTTGATGCTTTGCCTATCTCAGAATGTATGTACATGAACTAAACTGCAATGTAGCTGAATTACTCTGCTGGAAAAGCTTGGACCAGGCTGAAAATTCTTGCTGGCCCATATAATTTCACTCCTATAAGAAAAAAAATGGGGCAACTGAGGGTTTGGAAAATTGCAGGCTGTGAGTTTTGTTGCAGGAGGTTAGAGTTGTTTACAAAATTAAATGTAAAATGATTGAATAGAGAGCTGGGGAGAGGTAAGTTTGAATCACAGTTAGCTGTTGAAAGTTTTAAGCCCAAAAATATCACCAGTGATTCTTCTGTCCACAGTTACAGTGATCCTGCAAGCCAAATTCCTATATGCCACACATTTTTGCTGTAATACCTTAAACTCTTCATGTTGAATGAATATTTCTTCTCACAAGAAAATCCACTTTCAGATTATATAGTTGTGGCTTTGTGCCCTCAAACAATAAATCCAAATAAACAAGGAAAAATAAAATATAACAACAGTATTTGGTTTCTAAGCTTACTGAAAGATACATGCATTTCATGTTTGACTTAAAACTCAGTTCCAGGAATCTAACATTTACATGAAAATATCCATTCTATTATATGAACATTTAAATGTCTAGATTTCATAGTTTCAGGAACAATCCAAACACAAATAATACTATCTCTAAATGCATGGAAATAAAAAAAAAAATACAAAAAATTATTATTATTTTTAATTATATTTTTAACACTGATCTCATCACTCTCATGATTTTTGAAGGGACATAATGACAGTCTCAGGACTAGAGATTTACTTCAGGCACCAGTCATGGACGACTATCTTATGAGTTGAGAAGAGAGAAATCTACTTCTCATAAAGTGATTTAATTAAAAACCACATCTAAAAATTAAAACTGTTAAGAACAGTCATTGCTTTACTAAAATGGGAGTGAAAATGGGAGTGACTATGCCAAGGAAATTAAGTAAAGTTAATATGGGAGTAATTGCAAAACAACTGTGATAAACTTATTGAGAACTAATCAGTGTTCCTGAAAATCTTTTCAGACTGACTGAGTTGAATGATTCTGTGGTTTATATTTTTGCTTTATTAAAGCTGTATGGAGAATAATATAATTTTGGAGGTTTCTAATTCCCTTCTTACTCTCTTGCTGTTACTGCTTCATACTGAAATAAGCCAAGTGAAGCCTTAAATGCCTTTTTTTTTTCAAAATTAAGTTTGTCCAAAGGATCAGATTTTTAATCGGGCTTCCCTCAAAATAACTAAAAAATACAACCTGAAATTTCATAGATTTTCAATAGACACTTTTCCACAAACATTTCAGTTTTGACACAGTCATTAAAAACAGATTAAAAAAATTGTATCTCATATTCAATCTTTTCATTTTCTTTTGGCAGAGTAGTCCCAGATCATTGTCTAGGGTGAAAAATGACAATGAACCAAAGAAGAAATGATTGTTCAAGAAGAAAGATTCTGAACAAATAAATGAGTATGTTTAAGCAATACTTGAGGATTTCTCTAACAGGCATCTGTTGTGGTTTAACCCCAGCCAGCAACTAAGCACCACGCAGCTGCTCGCTCACTTCCCCCCCGCCTCCAGGGGGATGGGGGAGAGAATCAGAAGGAAAAAGGTAAAACTCATGGGTTGAGATAAGAACGGTTAAATAGGACAGAAAGGAAGAAACTAAAAATGATACTAATAACAATAATAAAATGACAATACTAATAAAAGGATTGGAATATGCAAAACAAGTGATGCACAATTCAATTGCTCACCACTTGCTGACCGATGCCCAGTTAGTTCCCGAGCAGCGATCCTCCCCAGGTCAACACCTCCCAGTTTATATACTGGACATGACGTCTCATGGTATAGAATACCCCTTTGGCCAGTTTGGGTCAGCTGTCCTGGCTATGTCCCCTCCCAATTTCTTGTGCCCCTCCAGCCTTCTTGCTGGCTGGGCATGAGAAGCTGAAAAATCCTTGACTATAGTCTAAACACTACTTGGCAACACCTGAAAACATCAGTGTTATCAACATTCTTCTCATACTGAATCCAAACCATAACACTATACCAGCTACTAGAATGAAAATTAAATCTATCCCATCTGAAACAGGACATCGCATCATAAAGAATTTAAATCCAAATCTACAAATAATTTGCATTAACTCAAAATTTCATTTTTCACCAGATAATATTTTCACCTGCAAAGCTTCATCAGGCTCTAGCTACCTGAGGATCTAATTGCTGCATCACTAGCTTTTGTTGATCCACCATTTCCTTGCAGTGGCTGTTGCTGTTGCTGCTGCTGCTCTCTCTCCAGTCAGTGGTAATGCAGCATGTGCTTCTCTTTACAGTTTTGGGGCCCCTATTACCAAACAAAAAATATCACCACAATATGATTGCACACACTGATTTAGTTTTTCCAAAACCAGCTAGTTCAGAATAGCTGAAAAGGGGTTCAGGATCCTAGATACATTAACACTTTCAGCTAGACACTATCCCAATGTACTTCTACCAAGCTTCTCTCATATACCCTCCCTTTTTCTTCCACATTTTTCCTATTCTTTGTTTCTGCTTCCACCAACAGAACACATGCCTCTAACACCTCCAGAAAAGCTGGAGATGTTTTATAGTGATAAGGAAAGGGTAATTTTCTGTCTTGATGGGGAGACAAGTGACCACTTTTATTTTCTTGTTTATTAAAAAAAAAAAAAAGATATGAAGCCAGACCGCCAATGATATGGCCTTTCAGCTCAGCTGAAAAGATGGAGAGCATATCACAGCCAAAAAAAGGGAGAAGGGGGAGAGGGGGTGGCTGCAGAAATAAGGAGGATCTTGGCAGTTCCAATACACATGAATTCACATTTGGTAGGCAATCATTAGGACACACCAGAATAGCTTTTTTTCACAGCTAGGCAACATCTGCCCTCTCTATTGAGCTCATAAGGCTGTTGTTGACTCAAAGGGTTATTCACATTTTTTCATAAATAAATCTACTAAATAATGCCAGTGTGACTGCAGACTCAGTTCCATTGCTGCTTCCATTGCTGCTGGTACCTTTGACACCCTACAGTTTTGGAGCCCACATGTCACTACTTCTAGAAGAGAGGTCATTGCATGTCCAGCAGTTCCCAAATTACCTCTCCTCTTGGGACAATGGAAGCCTGAAAGACTCATGCTCTTGACTGATGTCAGTACATCGATAGGGCACCTGCTATTACCAAATCCAAAACAGTAACTGGTAACTAACGAACATCTCTCCATCTTCCGCATTTTAAAACATAAATTGCTCCAAATGAATTTGATCTGGTTTGATATCCATTTTGCACTGTGCATTTTGTTTTTAATAGAGACTTGTATGGTTCATTGCTCACTATAGAAGTGTAATTATTTTTTTTTTTGGCCCTTCAGAGTAAGGTAGTATCAATGACACAAAGACAAGAGCTGGAAAAACAAACTCCAGAGCTGCCAAATGGAGTTTTTGGATCCCAAAGGCTGCAAGGCTGGGATTTAAAATACAGCTGAATCTGGATTCCCAGCTACAGGCAGAAGCTTCAGGCCAGTGGCTGCCAGAGGCTGCACTGTGAGATTTCAGTGGCATCAGGGGAAAGAAGGAAATGGAAAAAAAAAAGATAGGGACATTTTTTAATGACTTGCATCTGCTCTCTATGAAATTTCCCAGTGCAGGCAAACAGCTGTCAAGAATTTACATAAAATATTCAGGCAGGATATCCCTCATGATTTTATACTTCTGGTTCACAGATGAGTGAACTAGCCTCAGCTGGCACAGGTAGTAGCCATGGCTTTACTTGGACTTCTGCTCCCATTCTTTTATGTGTGGCTTTTGCTTTTGCAAATACCAGACAAGAATTAGACTCCAAGTAGAGTGATTTAAGTCCATTCCTTCATGAAACACTTATTCCCTGGCCATCTGGCATCTCCTTAGGTGGTAACTAAAGAAGTTCTGGTGATAGATGAGGTTGCATTTGTGAACTTTATGAGCCATGGTAATAAGAATATAAGTGCTCTGCCAAGTAACAATGGCACAATGGCTCCATTAATCTTGTCTGGCCCAGCACCATGAATATACAGATCTGTTTGCCTGTCATGGTCGAGGAAGGAGGTGTGAACTGGGCCACCATGTATTTTGCTAGGCCATCTGGCAGTGGTGGTAGCTACCCACAGAGACAAAAAAAGTCCTATAAGATGGTGGAGTACTATCCCTTTTAGTTGCTGAAGCATGCCTGTTGAGGAGTCTGGATATGTAGATGTGTGTGTCATTAGTATTGTCAACACAGCTGGGAGATTCACTTGGCAAAGCCTGCTATGATATCACATACCACTACTGAAAGGTAACATGGATCAGGAACAGATAATGTTACTTTCCTAATCATTTTTCAGTCCTTGAACTCACTATCAGCAGAGCAATGGAGGTTGACATTGCAAGCTTCCAAATGCACCATTTAAGTCTTCTTCTTGACGTCCACTATTATTGCTATACTGGTCATTTTCCGTTTTTTCATTCACAGAACATAAGTTTTCTTATCCTGCAGTTTTTCTTCTGCTTACAGTTTCCTCATATTTTGCGTAGGGACTCTGTGCTATGAGGCATCATTATTCTAATAAACCAGACACTAGAGAAAAAGGGTAGTAGTTCGGTTTCATTTTCACTTCTTTTTTTTTCTTCTTTTTAAGAAGTACAGGCCAGCCAGTTTGGGCTACTGTAAAACAATCTGCATCTGTACCCCTGGCTCTGAACAGATAAGTTCAGGCATAATGCAGGGATTCTTCTTAGAGCAGTGCCACTGGTAGATGCTGCTTGTTGCTACTGCTGCTGACACGGTTGCCCAAGGCAGAAGATAAAAATGTTGTATTGCCATCACTATGCTGCAATGCAGCCATGGATTAGTCCTGCTTTGGGGTAGAGCACTCATTTTATAGGGGCTGATCTGAGAATCAGAGCAGCCAAAGGACACTCAAAATGGACATATAAAATGTCTGTCGTACCAAATCCCCCAGGACATGCAAGAACAGCTGAATACAATGCAATGCGAGATGCAAGGCAGCATATCTGTGGTGGACATTCACAAAATGAACTCCTCTACCTTCTTGCCAGTCCATTGATTCCTACTTGTAACACTGACATGTAGCCATGCTGCTTACAGTCTCAGTTTTCCACAAATTGTTGTTCTCTAGTGCATATATCCAGTACCAATTTTCATCAAACCAAAGCTTTGTTCTCTACCACATCTTTTGCAGATTTGTCTGGTACTGAACATAACTCCTTCCACCCTTCTGTTGTTTCCTTTTGTGTATCTTCATGGGTTGCTCTTGGTTTCAATTTCAGTTCTTGAATGTCTAATCTTTTTCATAAATATGCAGTATGTTTATGACTTACTTTGTTCTTATGGTAGAACAGAACTTCTTTAAATTAAGCTTTCTTCTTTTATATTCTAGTAAGTCTGTTTTCTGACATACGTTTTAATTTCCATCAAGATTTAATAGGATTCAAAATTCTGTTTCAAAAAAGTCAAAAGAATCATAGCTTATATGTAAAATTTTTTAAAGTCTCAAAATACTCATTTAAACTTCGAGTAGTTCTGAAATTTTTAAAGCTCATTTGTAAACTTAATTGGTCATTAACAAAAATATTCTTTTTTCTTCCTAATAATCTTAGGAGAGGTAGCTCTTCTGAAGTTTTTGAGTAGGTCAGATATTCCCAAGTAACTAATTCCTCAGTGAATATAAAGTCTCTCTACTAGGTTTTTGTACTAGTTACCTTTCTTGTAACGTCAAGGGACATTATTATATTGCACAATCAAACTTAATAGTAATTTGAGAAAGGTGTTTGAATAGTGTTAATATACAGGTAAAGGCTGAAGTACACACTATTTTTAATAATACAACCTCCACATTTGCCACATATGCCATCCAAATAACAGAAGCCTTTGGAAATGACCCTGACTCCCATGACCCCTCCCATGAGGCTGAAGGCTGCACTGAGTGCTGTGATCACAATGCAAGTGAATGCTCTGCTAAAGGTGGTCACAGAATCATAGAATAGTTCGGATTGGAAGGGACCTTTAAAGGTCATCTAGTCCAACCCACCTGCAATCAGCAGGGACACCTTCAACTAGACCAGGTTGCTCAGATCCCCATCCAGCCTGACCTTGAATGTTTCCAGGGATGGGGCATCGACCACCTCTCTGGGCAACCTGTTCCAGTGTTTCACTATCCTCACTGTAAGAAATTTATTCCTTATATCTAGTCTAAATCTACCCTCTTTTGGTTTAGAACCATTACCACTTGTCCTATTGTAACAGGACCTCCTAAAAAGTCTGTCCTCATCTTTCTTATAAGCCCCCTTTAAGTACTGGAAGGCTGCAGTAAGGTCTCCCCAGAGCCTTCTCTTCTCCAGGCTGAACAACCCAACGTTCTCATGCTTTCCTCACAGGAGAGGTGTTCCATCCCTCTGATCATTTTTGTGGCCCTCCTCTGGACCCGCTCCAACAGGTCCCTGTCCTTCCTGTGCTGAGGACCCCAGAGCTGAAGGCAGGACTGCAGGTGGGGTCTCACCAGAGCGGAGCAGAGGGGCAGAATCCCCTCCCTCGACCTGCTGGCCACGCTGCTTTTGATGCAGCCCAGGATACGGTTGGCTCTCTGGGCTGCGAGCGCACATTGCCGGCTCATGTCCAGCTCTTCATCCGCCAGTACCCCCAGGTCCTTCTCCGCAGGGCTGCTCTCAATCCCTTCATCCCCCAGCCTGTATTGATACCGGGGGTTGCCCCGACCCATGTGCAGGACCTTGCACTTGGCCTTGTTGAACCTCATGAGGTTCACATGGGCCCAGTTCTGGAGCTTGTCTAGCTCCCTCTGGATGGCATCCCGTCCATCAGGTGTGTCAACTGCACCACTCACCTTGGTGTCATCTGCAAACCTGCTGAGGGTGCATTCAATCCCACTACATCATTGATGAGGATATTAAACAGTACTGATCCCAATACAGACCCCCGAGGGACACCACTTGTCACTGATCTCCATCTGGTCAAAAACATTGATTGCACTTGAGTTTTCCCTCTGTATGGATGGTTGGATGACTCTTCTGGCACTGAGGTTGCCCCAAATCACTACACAGTTATGGAGGTGCAGGTAGTCTACATCTAAATTATTCAACAGTTTTCCACAATAAATTGTAGAGCTACTTTCACATCTCACACAAGAATGGGTAAATCTTACATGCATATGGGATATATCATTGCTTTCGGGATTTTCTGGAAGTATTAATACATATGGATACTATTTTTTCTACTGAGGAAATATTTAATCTTCAAAAGTTTTGGCAATGTAGGAGTATGGAGTATCAGAGTGAATCTTGTTAAGATTTTCCTTCTTTAACAATTTGTAAATACATGCCGTTGTTCATAGAGCTGCTATACCATTATTTTGTAGACCAGTGATATTATGTACAATGTTTAAAAATGAAACAATACCCAAGCAAACAAAATATTTTCTTCTTAGCAGGCCTTTGGACTATATTTTAGAGTGGTATTTTTCCACTTAAAATGTAGATGTGGATCAAAAAAGTCCCAAAACTTGTGTCTGGCATGTATGTGCTGATCAAAAAAGACCCCCAAATTGTGTCTAGCTTAAAATATTTGACCCCATGAAGTGTTCTACTAGGTCACTAAAAGCTAGAATGTTTCAGTCTTTTTCCATTATCTTGTAGCCTCAGTAGGTGCTTACATTGCTTTAAAATGGACACATCATATTTTGGATATGTTTTAGAGAAAGTATTATTGAAGCATATATTAACCAAGAGAAGGTTTGTTGGGTTTTGTTGGTTTTTTTTGTTTGTTTTGTTGTTGTTGTTGTTGTTGTTGTTGTTGTTTATCCAGAGTACATATTACTATATACACTTTTAGGTTAGAGGTGTTTCCATTAGAATGGGTGTCATTCCTATAACTGTGCTTAACGCTGCCTGGATGGGAGTCAGCTTCAATCTTTAAAAGATGCAGTAGTATTGGTGCAGTGTCTGACCCGAAGAGGATACTTATCTGGGCAGTTTGCTTGGATCTAACAGCATCTGTCCACACAGTAGTACAAGGGTGTGTGAAAACTCCTTCAGTCTTCTTGCTAATTCCTAGTGGACCCAGCAGGATGATTGTGTGTATGTTCATTGTCTTCGAGGGTAGTACTGAGCTGATAATTGCTGTATTTATATTTTCCCTAAATAGCAAATTCTGACTTCAGGGTCCATTATTAAGTCTGAGGAAATTTAAATGAGGATATTAAAAGTTTGGAATAAGTGAGCTATGAGACCCTCAGGACCTCCACAGTGTGCTCTCAGAAAGCTAATCCTATACAGCATTAAATTGCTGTGCCATCCTTGAGGACTTGTATGCTTTTTATTTCAAGTGAGCTAATTCACGACCATTGTCTGAATACATAGACTTGCTACAGCACTGTGATTTAGCATATCTGTCTCATTAACAAAAATGAGCACAGCTTTTCCTTCATTCTCCATAAAAACATCAGTATCTGTGTTAAAATATTAAAATGGATTTTTATTACATTTTTCTAATCTAAAATAAATTTGAGACATATAAATGACTGCCTTTTTAAAAATTATTTTTTACAATATGGCATCCTTCCAAGCTTTCTTTGCTAGACATAATGTTTTCAAGGACTGTTTTGTTTTAAAGATAAATGCATAGATCTTGATCTGAGAACAGCCCTTGAAAAATTAGTTCATTTATTGTTTTGTTTCCTTCATGAATCAAACAAAAACCCCTTAGCATTATTAAAAAATATATTTCTGTATTTCTGTATGAGTGTTAATATAATGAAAATTATTCTTTTGAGACTTTCATGTGATAAGCATGTAAATTATGCTAATGATAGTTTCTGTAGTACAAAAATGTAAACATGTAAATCCCAACCACCCTGTCTTGGCTTGTCAGGAAAGTCCCATCCTAAAAATCCCTGTACATGGAACTACTTCTCAAAGTTTTGGTGAGAAAATTCTTCCATGTGGGAAAAAGAAGGACTGCTTGTTTAGAGGTCTTCACCAGTGTCTGTGTATCTGATCCTAAAGATACTGTTTGAAGCAAAATTGTCTGCATATTTGATCAGAATTCATTAATGTTTTAACAGTAGTTAAAATCATACTTCTACTTAATTTATTATTCTCTTAAAAATAATCATAACTCTTTTCAAAGTGTAGATAAATTGTTGGAAGCTTTCCTTAATGTTTGAACTGAACAAGTACTATACCATGACATCATAGAGCAATCTCCAACAGGAGGTATGATACTGAGGCTCAAAGAGGGATACGGGCAATATACATTATCATTGTCTTTTAAGTAGAGGTGTTACTCCTTATGTTGGATCTACATTGTGAGTATGACTTTCTTTACAAGCTAAACCCCCTCTGTAATTTCAGATAAATAAGAGTATTCCTTGCTTGTGTGTGCTGATGCTAATGCTCTATCAAGCAGCAGCTGTACTTCACCCACAACAGGGCTGAAATTCAGCCATGTCTCAGTCTCTCCCTGTATATTCTTTAAGTACATTGGCTGTCCCAAATATGTATCACTTAGACTTCAGGAAGAAGAAAAAGCTTTTGACTATCTCCTTTTTCGTAAAACGGTAAGTCATGTATTATATGTCTTTTGGATATTCACCAAGGTACATTCAGAACACATGAATTTAATCCTTTTCTCATCTTCCAGAAGTATATTTATTTTTGTAGTAATGGACAAGTGTGTTTGCTTTAGTGTAATACTAGGAATACAAGTATGACATTTTTAGTTTAAACACTTTAGACAGATCATTGTATTTGAGGTTTTTTCATTGATTGGCTGGGAAAGGTTCTGGATTTTAGTACACTGTTTCTGCTGTTACAGGGAATTGATCATGTAAGTCTGATACATTGTTTGAGTATAGAAAAACATACTGGAAGTCCTTTTCCCTTGAACTTAGAAGGCACACCATTTGTTTCCTTGCTCTGAAATTTCAAATTTTGCCCTGCCACTATGCATGTTGAGTATGAAGGTCAAGGTCATATTCTTAAAAATATTGAGCTATTGTTACACCTATTTCTTTATGTTTTGATATCTAGAACTGTTTGCCCAGATACATGACCGCAGGTTACCCAAATATTGTATGAATACCCAAGGATGGGATCACCAGGTCTCTCATCAGTACTGAAGCAGTAGTGAAGCCCCAGAGCAAATGTTCCTGTAAGTATGACTCTGAGAAAGCTCTCTATCCTTTAGAATTAGGACTCAAAGATCACATTTGTACCAATAAAATAGCATAATTAAAGTTCCAGTTAGCATAGTTATTTTATTTGTGTTTCTTTTTAAAGTACACCTATTCTAGTACATTATTATACTTTACATCACACAGAGATTATCTACACTGAACAAGCTACTTACTGCTATCAATTGTAATAGCTGAATTAAACGTAGAGTTGGTGTGACTTTCCAGCTGATAACAAACTTCTGTTTATTTTAATATCTTCCTCTCAGGATTGAGTTGACACTTCTTTTCTACCTTTTCTTTATCTGGCCTTGTCACGAATTACTACCGATATCCTGTCTCTCTCTTGTTTAGAGATAGAGTGTGGCGATCTGTGCAATCATTTCCATTCAGTGCACAGATTCTGTCTGATATTATGAAGCTGTTTCTGGGCAAGTCTGTTTAACAGGGGTGTCTATACATCCAGCTTTACTGACAAGGACTCTAACAATTCCTATCCATTAGAATGGGTGCAGTGGAGAGGTGCTCAGTTTGCAATAGCACTTTGACCAAGCAGTTAGTGTTCTGAAGAGTGTTGTCAAAATGAGGAGGAGTAGCTCTTCTGGCTGTCTGCAATGAAAAGGTTTGGATACTAGAAATTCCTCATATGAGACAAAGGAAGAAAAAAGAGATTAATGTCAGAACGTCAAAAAAGGAGTCGTAAGTAGCAATGCCAGCTTGTGACCTCCCTGCTTCAATGTCCCTATTCCAGTCCACAGCTGCCTGTTCCTCTGCTGTATGCACCGTCATTCCTTTCCTTGTGTGACTCTTCTAGCTGTCTCCTCAGCTGTCTGTGATCCAAGGCCTACTTCTGATACAGCATCACTGCCTAATTTTGGTTCAGAGATTTCTGAGAAAATAGCTAAGTGGTAAACTTCATCTGTTAGATATATAGATTAGGGCCATGCAAGATAAGGAAGGTAAGACTGTGGTTAGAGTTAAGAGCTGCAGCCAGGGCAGCTAGCAGCTCAAATTTGTAAGAGGACAAACATTAACATGACAAGTTATAAAAACATAAGGGGAAAAAAGGGGGGCTTGGCAGACAGCAACTTACGAATCAACCTGCTCCAGGGAGCAACAAGGGCCAAGACTTCCCCCACTGATAGACAACTGCTGCCCAACCACAGAGCTTTACCAGGGATTTACAGTGGATGGTGAGCCCATTAATGCTTAGCCTAGTACCTAATGTTTTTATTTCACATTACTTTTTAAACAGGATTCAAGGAGGATCCAGGGAACTATAGATCAATAAGTTACTCTTTTATATGTGACAGGTAAATGTAAATAAGTATAACAAAAAATAGAATAAGTGAATCAATGGATAAATATTATATAATGCACAAGTCTCAGCAATTCTTTAGACTACAGAGACAGCTACAAAGACAGCAGTTTACTTGGATGTCTAACATATTCAGCAAAGTTGCTCACCAATAGCTTTTAAAGAAACAAAAGTGCTGTGAGATAAGAAGGAAGGTCCCCTTGTGCATTGGTAACTTGTTCAGAAATGAAGTGTGGGAATAAATAATTGAACAGTTTCCTTAGTGGAGGAAGGAGTCCCAGAGGGATCTGTGTTAGACATTTTGTTATCTAACATTCATAAACGATACTGAACAAGGGTTAAATGAGCAACAGGTCAGAGATAATGCTAAATTATTTGTGACAGTAAACCTACTACCTCTGCATCCATATTTTCACACAGATTCACATTTCACCTATGTAATTGGCTATGTTCTCAAAAGAACTCAAGATTTTGATATGGTTTAAAACCAGTCAGCGTTTTTCACATAAATACAAGTTTTGACTGAACAGTGATCTTCTCTCTAAACTGAAACTTTAATTAGAAAAATACATATTGGTTTCTATTTCCTATTTTTCACAAAAATGTTCCACATGTCTTCTGTAGATTACTTGTAAATACATTAAGATTAATGAAATGCTACAGCTGACTAAATAAACAAATAAAAGGAACTTTTTTTGGCATCACAGCAGATGTTCCATTTAGTTTCAAAAAAAGCCTTGACACGATAGTTAATAGTGAAGTTGCTAGGAACTGAGATATGGAAAACCCAAGTTTAAAAACTTGTCTCTAATTACAGATAATTGTGCAACTCTCAACACCTCACCTCAATAAATAGCTGAAGCTGTGTTCAGTGATACAAGTAGGGACACACTGAAGCTCCCTTCAGATGGATAAAGATTCTTGACTTCATTTGTAATGACCAGGACCCACCTAATGAAAGCTTTGATGAAACTAGTACAGTTCTGTTAAAAGAAAAAGGAAAAGTTAATGTAACAAATCACCAATTAAAAAGAAAAGTAAAAAGATATATTAGAAAAAAATATCAGCTAGAGTTTTCTCTCTAGAAAATCAAATAGAAGCTGGCAAGTGAAAATACTTGAAAATTCTTTACAAAGTAATGTAAAAAATAATTTAAAGCAGATAAATTAAAAGTTAAGGTGAAATATAAGCAATTGATTTGTTTTTATTTCTACAAAATGACATCCTTTGCTTCTTACTATTTATTTGCCGAGTATTGTTCTGAAATTTTCACGGTATACCTTACCACTGTTGTTGACTTTAGAAAGGGATCTATCCTTGGAATTATTTGGAAAATATTTGCAGTTGGACTTAGTTTTATAAAACTAAGGCTTTCTAAATAATAATCAAAAAGTCCTAAGTTAAATAGCTTGACAGTCTTTAATTTAGTATTTGCATTTTACAAATAGAGAATAATACATGCACAGAGAAATTCAAGGCTTGAGACTGCTCCTTTTGGATAAGTTGAAACTTCTGCTTAGTCCCATGATGTAAGATCAAGTTTTGAGTTAGTTTTGAGTTTTTGAACTTTGTTAGTGGCAAAGCCTTCAGATTTTACCAAAGGGGGAGGTGGGATGGGTGTAGGGAGGTGGTGTTTGCCCTTGGAGTGAATTTCTGTTCTCTAAAAATCAATTTAATGTATCCTTCAAAAATACTTATGCTTAGCTCACCTTTCTTTTTTGAGTGAACATTTTAATGGACTGGCCTTGAATCCCCATAGCTCAACAATGGCAAGGTAGTGTGCCAAAAAAGGTCAACAATGGCAACAGCCTAAAGACCCATAATCCATGAAATTGATGCAAAAATTTGATTTCAGTGAATGGTATATTAAACCTTTATTGATGTCATATATTTGATGTTTCAATAACAAAATGGTGATCATATTACAGCCTAGTTAGGTAATTGTCTCATTCACATTTGCCTGACTCACATCACTGGAGCTTATCATTAGATAAATCATTTGATAAGCTTCAAATAATGTTTTTAGTTTCAGATCCTTATCTTCAGAAGTAACGAGAGCAACACTATTAAACCAGCTGAATTCTGAACAAATATACTATAGTCATATATCCCATTTTTTCCTTAACATTGAAATCATCACCAGCAGTGACTTGAGGGCATTGCACTTGACTGGCACTCAGCAAATTTAATTTGAAAGTTTGATAAATGTTGTGATGACTCAGGAATTTTGAGTTCTAATCCTGGTTTTGACACACTGTCTTTGGGCACTTGCCCATTTAAGTGACTCTGTCTTGGTTTCACTTTCGGTATAAAGGGAATTATAGCAAAACTTATACATCTCATAGACTTAATCAATGCTGCAAAGCCACTTGAAGATAAAAGGAATTATTTAAGTAATTTTAATGTAATCAAATTAAATTTTAGACAATAGAGTAACTTTTTGTCCAATCTGGACTTTTTACTGAATAATTCATTATGTTTGGCAGCTGATGCTTACATATGTCTCAGTTGGACAGCTAGTTCACGTTTTAAGACTTTGGGAGTAAATCTTCAGAACAGGAAATTAGATACAGAACATTCATTAGCATAAACATAGAATTTATTTTTACAAATAGGCTTTGCATCTAGAAAGTCATGCATTGTGCATTTTCAATGTAATGTATTACAGTGAAACATTTAACACTTGCTTAATCAATTTAGTTTGAGCTTGTAAACAACACAGGGCAAAAACTATGAAGAGAAAAATTGAGAAAAGAGGAAAAAAACGATTGGATTGTTAACCAGCCAAAACAGAGATCCGGAATTCTGAGCTCCAGATGATGTAAATGGGATGCTGTTTAGTTATTGCAATTACATTTTTGAGTAACGAGAAGAGCAGAAAGACTTGCGCTTATTATTTTGGCTGTAGTTTGGTCGGGTTTGGGGGGGAGCCATGCAGGACAGCTGGGAGCTGGGACCAGGAGCTGAGAGCCATGGGGGCTCCCCAGGGCAGCAGGGCCGGGCCTCGCAGGCAGGACACGTCCCACCGGTGACTCCAGCAGGGAGCAGGAAGAAGGGTCATTGCCCTGGGCCTCCTGGCTACGCTCTCGCTAATACTGCGGAGGATTTGGTTGACTGCCTGTGCTAGAAGGATGAGTCGCTGTCTCATGCTCAACCTGTAGTTTCTTAGAACTACCAGGTCCTGTTCTGCAGAGCTGCTTTTGGTCCAGCTGGCCCCCGACCTTTGTGTGAGGTTATCCCATCCCAGGAGCAGGACTTTCCATTTGCCTTTACTGAACTTCATAAAGCTCCTGTCAGCCCATTTTTCCGGTCTGTCAAGATACTACAGCTATCCTTTCCAGTATGGCCTCCTTCACCAAACTAGTGTCATCTATGAACATGTTAACAGTGCGTTTAGTTTCATTATCTAGGCCATTATTAAAGTGTTAAACCTGCTCGGTTCCAGTGTCAGCCACTGAGGAACACCACTAGTGAGCAGCTAAAAGTTACCAGTTGGACTTCATACCACTAATCACAACCATTTGAACCCTGAGGTCCAGTTTTCCAGCCAACTGATACACTACCCATCCATCTAATGTCAGACTTTGCTAGTAAGCAATACGTCTGTAATAGGATAACTGGCCTGTATGTCCATGATAACCATGCTCTGCTTGCAAGCTCTACACATTCTTAACTAGGAAATGGGCTTGAGATTGCAGAAATAAGGAAAACATGATGATGCTATACCAAGCATACACAGTTGTATTTAATCTTTATGTGATTGCGAGTAACAGACATACCACTGCCTTCTGTAATGACTGTAGTATCTGCCTTTTTCTTGATCCAATCAGAATATAACTAAAGATAACTGATGAGAATGTTGTGTATGCTCAACATGTATGTGTGCTCAAAAAACAGCTGGATAAACTAAAAAACTAAAACTTTGCTCAGGTCTGTTAAATATAAAACATGGCCTTTGGCCCAGGAAGTCTCTGAAACAAACTGGTGGAAACTGGGAGAGAAAAGTAGCATTTCATGCTTACTGTTGTCCTTTTCTATTTGAATATATTACTAATCACTTTAGAATATTAAGGTAGATGGACCATCAGTCTGGCTTTGTAAGGCTGTTGTGATTTTTTTTGGGGGGGGTTGGGGGTGGTGGTATTGGTTTTGGTTTTTTTTTTGTGTCCCACAGGGTCTTGCCTTCTTTTCTACATTTCCACAAGGCTGGATGGAAGATAATGATCTTTGTCATTCTTTGTATCTTTACTTCACAGTGGTTTGCTCATAACTTTTAAAATTCTTAAGACACGCTTTTTACCTTGCATTTCTCTTTTTGCATCAGGATGTTTAGCTGCATAGTCATATTTTTAGAAGCATTCCCAAGCTATTTGCTATGATAAGCATGAAAAAAAAAAAAAATAAAGCTCCATGCTTAGAAAATCATTTTTAGCCATTCAGTATTCTACCTGGGTTAAAACTAGTCATTTTCCCCCTCAATTAACTGAACTAATGAAATCTGAAAAAGCACAGATTTAGCACTTCTTTTAGCTATTTTTCTAATTTATCCCTATTATTGTGTCAGTAATATTTAATACTGTTTTTATTTTTAGTTCAATTTTATTTTCATTTTTTTTCTCATAAATTTTTAGCTTTTTTAAATGGTGTAAAGAAATTAATAGATTTTATGAACAAAAACTATTATTAGATCAAATAACCTGATATCCTCTTTTATGTAGCACATATAGCTTATTCCAATTATTCCTATTTTGAGACGTGTAGCTTCTTTGGCACTACCACATTTCCCAGAAAGGCATTAAGCACTGATGCAAAGATTTTAAGGGAATAATTTACCACGTTTTGGAGGTTCAGGTGTTTCATTACTGTTTATTTTCTGAATATGTGCCTTTTGTCTAGTATTGTCTGCCTTTACATTCCCATTACTCCTTCATATGCCTGATGGTCTAGTAATTATAATAATGCTAAACATTTATGCAGGGCAACACAGCGTTTGCAGAATGACGTTTTCTATCCAGAGGTGCCTCCTAAATCAATAGAGCCAGAAAAGCAAAGCTAAGAATTCTATTTTATCTTTTTCTGTTGAAAGACAAACCAGGGATAGAAGCAGCTTCAGTATCAGTGTGTCTAAGGGAATAACCCCTACAATCTCACACTTATGACACTTGTGTTGCCTGCAGATAGCATGCTTTCTGAATCCCACACCTGGCATAGACAACACTACTTGAATCCCAGGACTCATACAATGGGGACCAGTACTACAATGTCTGATCTCTGCAATATAGACCATGTCCCTCTACAACAAGATAAAAATAGCAGAAAGCACCTTAGCTGCCATGGGAAGAAGCTTGCAATGCCTTCCCCTGCTGTTGGCTGTCCTCATTACAAATGCCCCTGATGTTGTGCTGGCAGCATATGCAGCTGGGTGTCTCCCAGAGACTGAGAAGAGCTGCTGTGCTGCACTGGGACTACAAGTGATACCAGTCCTGCATCCATAACTGCACGGGACGGAGTTTTCATTCCTCAGCTACTTCATTCTAATTCCTCGCTGTAACAGATTGCATGGTTAGAAACCATTTGTGAGCACGTCTGAAATACTGCCATTGCATCCAGAAAACTGAATACTTGTCATTGTGTTTTGGGGGAAATAAATCCTAGGTTGTTCCTGGCATGTTCTTGCTGCATCACATCTATTATGGAAGGGTCTGTTTGGTCCAAATTAGCTAGGACAAATCACAAATGTTTCAGCCTTTTATAAGATTGTCCTCTATTTTAAGTTCAAACTGAAGAATTTACAAAATTGTGACTTGGGCAACCATTCAGGACTTCAAGCGTTATATCAGATAATCTTTACCCCTTATTAATGCTAAGTACTGTAGCATTGTAACAAGGTGACCATGGGCCAGCAATGCACCAGTGTGGCAATTAAAGCCAACAGCGTCCTGAACCTCATCAGGAAGAGCATTTCCAGCAGGTCAAAGGAGGTGATCCTTCCCTTCTACTCAGCACTGGTGAGCCCACCAACTGAGCTTCCCAATTTAAGAAAGATATGGACTTACTTGAGCAAGTCCAGTGAAGGGCCACAAAAATGTTTATGGGACTGAAGCATCTCTTATATGAGGAGAGTCTGAAAGAGCTGGTGAAAAGATGGCTCAAGGGGGGGATACACATCAATGTGTATGACTATCTGATGGGAAGAGATGATGAAGATAGAGCCAGACTCTTTTCAGTGGTGCCCAGTGACAGGACAGGAGACATGGAGGAACAGACAGCAGACAGAACAAATTAACATGAAATTCCATCTGAACACAGGAAAACACTTTTTTACTGTGAGGGCAGTCAACCACTGTAACAGGTTGCCCAGAGGAGCTGTGGAGTCTCCATTTCTGAAAAAATTCAAAATCCGAGTAGACTTGGTCCTGGGCAACGTGCTCCACCTGACCCTGCTTTAAGCAGAGGGTTTGGACTAGTTGATATCAGGAAGTCCTTTCCAACCTAACAACTCCGTGATTCTGTGATCTAAGCATTATTAATACCCAGTGAGATGGGTTTTCAAATATTCATATCTTTACTAACAACCTTATTCCTAGTGCCTTCCTTCTGATGACTAAAATTGCTGGCCAGTCTCTGTGGGAAAAACATTCCTGAAGAATTCTTCACTTTCTTCCTTGAGAAGATTCCTTACCTGATTTCTCTTTTGCTCAGACCCATCCATCTCTGTTTGTTCAGACTTGTTCCTTGCCTTTTCCTTCCAGTCTTCCATTTGCATGACTATGCCATGCTTTTGATCATGCTTGTCCCTCTGTTGTGAGTTCATAATATTTACTTCATCAAGAAGGGTCATATGTGGTCACAGACTGTCCAGAGTTTGCTAAAGCCTATGTTATGTAAATATTCTATCAAATATAATTACTCACATGGTACACTGGTTCCATCCTTAAATTACTTTTTCAAAAGTATTCAGCATTTAAAAGCAAAAATATAATATTTTTATTTTATTAATTTATTCTGATCTAATTTAAGCATATTTTACCTCATAATGTGATTTAAAAAAAACAAACAACAATATTGCAAACCTAGAGTCAGGTCAGAGATAAGCACAAGTTTTTTGTCCTGTTGATATTCACATGTAAAACAGGGAAAAGTAATTCCCTCAGTTGAAATGTTATAATGTGAATTCTGCCTGAATTCAGGCAGGGTACATTGCTATAGTGGTTACTTCTTCCTTTAAAATTCATGACTCTATGGAGACGTCCATTGAAACCAGTTCAAAGAGCAGAAAAGATAACTTCTGCTGAAATTTCAAATTCTGCTTGAAACAACAGAACTGATTTTTCTCAAATTACTACAGTGAATTCCTGAAGTTCCTTTACATAGTTTTGTCATCACTTTTTGTGCTAAAATAGTTGATTCATGACTGCTGAAATTCACAACTATTCAGAAGTCACAGCATATGTCACTAAGTTTCAAGCTGCTTAAATTGCATTTTTGGCTTTATTAATTTGGCAGAGAAGGAAGGATTTTTCAAGCATTGTTTGTGGAAGAGTCACAAAATGACTGCCTGGTAACACACTTCAGAGAAGTTTAATTCTGTGTGATGAAACTAAAGATATCTAAAATAATCTGAGTAGCTGTTTTGAACTATTTATTTAGGTCTTAATATCCAGATGTATTAATGAACTTTGACAAATGCACAATAGAATTACCAAAACACATGTCTTTCAGATCTGTTATTTCATAGGATTGGAAAAATTATTTTTTATATGTAGCTGGGAACATTGAGAAAGCTTAACCATATTCAAAATGGCAATTAGAGCAACATTAACAAACCCCTCAAACATGCCATGAAGTCATAAAAGCAGGAGAAGGACTTATTGTGTATTATTAATGGGGTTCTCCAGGTTAAACTAATCATATTCATATACTATATTACACTATCCAAAGTTCTCAAATTACCCACAAGTAATTTAATATACTTGAATCATATGTCTACAAGCACTGCCAAAATCCATTTGCTAAATTTGCATTTTCTTCATTGAATATGAGGTTATACAGGGCAATATGATAGAAATATACTTTAAAATAAAATCTTCCTTTGGAATGTCAAGTAGATACAGACCAGAGATAACATATTGCTTCTGTGCTTTAGATGATGGATTAAAAAATATGGTGCTGCAATAGGGCAAAAGTACTCAGATCACTGATGAAAGAGTGCATGTCAAAAGGCTTGTTCAAACCTTATGGGCACTGACCCGCAGCAGCAGCAGTTATCATCAGCTCTTGCTGTATCTTGCAGGATGGAACAGACGAGATTCTTCGTCTAAGTAGAACTTTCTCATCTTTTTACAGCATACCAAGGGAACATATTAGTTGCTATCAGCACTTGGGCATGCAGCCTGTGTTTGGCAATATTTCATTAAGAAGCAGACTTCTAATTAGGTAAAAAGTTCATGTTAAAAAATTTCCTTCAGTTTAAGAGTATTTTAATAACTATACAGTTAAAAATATATATATTCTAAATCTTTATTGCCATTAAACCTACCAAGGACAAATGGGGAAGACAGATACACAGAAACAGAGAATCGTTCAGGTTGGAAGGTACCTCCTGAGATCATCTGGTTCAACCCCACAGCTCAAGATATCTATTAATGTAACGGCCACAATAATCTTCCCATCTTTCTTCTTGGTTCTACACAACTCCAATTCTCTCAAATAATTTTCTTCATTTTTATTATTATGACTCTCCAGTCCACCAATTTTCTCAGCTCATAATCCATTATCGCCAAATATCTACCTTTATACTTTGATGTCATCCCTTACGTACCAAATACAATACTTATGTTGGCCTTTAATCTCTGCTTATCTCTCTTCATTTAAACCCTTCTCAAAGATCTGTATTCCACAGAAACATAGAATGGTTTGGGTTGGAAGAGACCTTAAAGGTCATCTAGTTCCAACCCCCCTGCCATGGGCAGGGACACCTTCCACTAGACCAGGTTGCTCAAAGCCCCATCCAACCTGGCCTTGAACACTGCCAGGGATGGGGCAGCCACAACCTCTCTGGGCAACCTGTTCCAGTGCCTCACCACCCTCACAGGGAAGAATTTTTTCCTAATATCTAACCTAAATCTATCTTCTTTCAGTTTAAAATTGTTATCCCTTGTCCTATCAGTACACTCCCTTGTAAAAAAGTCTCTCTCCGGCTTTCTCGTAGGCCCCCTTTAAGTACTGGAAGGCTGCTATAAGGTCTCCCTGGAGCCTTCTTCTCCAGGCTGAACAACCCCAGCCTATCTTCATAGGAGAGGTGCTCCAGCCATCTGGTCATCTTCGTGGCCTTCCTCTGGAAGGTCCATGTCCTTCTTATGCTGGGGGCCCCAGATCTGGATGCAGGTGGGGTCTCATGAGAGCAGAGAATCGGGGGACAATCACCTCCCTTGACCTGCTAGCCATGCTTCTTTTGATGCAGCCCAGGATATGTTTGGCTTTCTGGGCAGCAAGCACACATTGCTGGCTCATGTTCAGTTTTTCATCCACCAGTACCCTCAAGTCCTTCCACTCATCACCCAGCCTGTATTTGTGCTTGGGATTGCCCTGACCCATGTGCAGGACCTTGCACTTGGCCTTGTTGAACTTCATGAGGTTCGCAGAGGCCCACCTCTCAAGCCTGTCAAGGTCCCTCTGGATGGCATCCTGTCCCTCAGGTATGTTGACCGCACCACACAGTTTGGTGTCTTTGTCAAACTTGCTGAGGACATCAAACTGGTAGGAGTGGGATGGATTGAGGTTCCCCTTCCCCAGCAACTTTAGTTTAATGTCATTTCTGTAATGCCTACCAGAATACTATACAGCAAATTTTAGACAGCTGAATAAATGTCTGAGATGATACACTTTTTCTTCTTACCCTGATTTTAGAATTCAGAGGTGAAAAAAATATCTCCAATATGCTGCAAAGAAAACCAAGATCCCATTGTGGTTTTTTCACCAACACAAACATTTGTTTTGGGCATCCTGTTGGATTACCGCTTGAAGAGAGCATTAATTCCTTGATAAACATGAGATGAACATTCAGTTCTTCTGACAGCTACTCACACAAGTTAGAAGTCCACAGAAGTTCTTGTTTGTAAATATTGCTAAAGAATAAGAAGTACAGTGCATTTCCATCCAATAAAATATGATCAATAGCTTGTGCTAAAATAGGAGGTTATGTTGCACCTATTCTACAAAAGCGGCATTAAATACTGTTCCTCTTGAAGCTGATTTTATGCCCATGTCAGTTAGCACATGACTGGTTGATAAAGGAAATATTAATAATGCTTTCCTTTAGTTTTTTATGTTGTTAAGACAAGTTGATAAGGAAGCTTCAAGACTTCCTTGAGTGAGTTGTTCCAGGCCACTGATTCTGTCTCAGAACATGTTATTTAATCCTCTGTTTAAACCATGCTTTTTCACAGAAGGAAGATTTTGTTCTTTATACATTAATAAAAGATCTGATACAAGTGACACAGGTGAACAGTAGCATTTTTTATTATCTGCAGTATAGTTTATCCTGAAGTGCGACTCAAACTAGAGGGAAAGACATAAAATCAGGTCACTTTGAGTGGAATTTGTCTGCCAAAATGTAAATGTCTATGTTTTAGATAGTCATTTGAAGTTCCCATTACCTCAGAAAGAAATAGGCACTTCCTAAAATTGATCTCCTACTAATATATATCTAAAATGGACCAGAAAAATTGCACTGTAAGTGTGCTTGTTTCTTTGTACTTTTACTAAAGATAACTAGGTCAGGTATAAATGATATGTTATTTAAATTAGGTTAGGTTAATCTGGTCTATAAGATTCTTTTCTGGTCAAAACTAGCTGCAAATCCAGGATCATTGTCAGTGCTTCATAAGGTTTCTTTATTCATTTTAAGGCTCATAAAAGACTGTAAATTTTGAAACAACATAATCTTTGAATTCAGCTCATGGATTCTCATGCTGGAATTTGACTTACCTGCTAGTGAAATAAAACAGACTTTTAGGCTATGCTTACCCAACTAAAATAAAGCACAACTTGAGCATTGGCTCACACTGCCCATACAGCTGAATTCTTAACGTGCTTTTTGTCATTGCTTTAACATATGCCAACACCTCCCTGGACAGAAACCACACAGCACTAGTTAGGAATTGTTCCCAATAAGTATTTTGGACTTGTCAGCATTTGGTATGGTGAAGAAGCATCTTTAGGCTTTGAGCATGAGGAGAGCTATGTCAGACACAGAGCCAAGGAACGATTCCTACTCTGATTCATTTGCTTGGGCAGATGCAGCCTTATGCAGGGGTCAGGCTAAAAGCTGGTTGCCCTAAATTAATAGCAGCTTTACTACTGCTTCATCAAAGTCAGGATTTTCCTTTTATCTTTTTGTCATAAATATGTGCAAATATCAGTTTCTGTGAGAATTGCACAGTGAAGACCGAAGGGGTTCTCTAATTCTACATATTGGAACAGGGGGAGTTTCTCTTTTCTTACACACTCAGGTGGTTTAATAGTTCTTGTAATGCCTGCAACATGGAAATATAACAACTTCAGAGAAGCTTTTCCTTGTGATTTCTTGTTCATTAAGTATATAAGTAATTGCTATTTTTATGTTTCTGAAGATAAAAAAGAAAAAGACTGAAAGCAGATATGTTTGAGAGTATTAAGGAAAAGAGGGCAGATCTTGTCTTTATTAGAGCCTGTGTTTTATTATATCAGCTCTTATCATTTTCACTATGTGAGAAAAAGCCCAAGGGATTCAAAAGCTCTTTCTAAACACTCACTAAAAAGAATTATACAAAATTTGTGTTGCATTTAACAAACCCAGACTAGCAAGCATATCAGTTTCAAATCTGTTTAGCTGGTTGATGTTCTGGCATCTGTAGGACTGATTAGGATTTCATGGATGTTTAAAAATCCCTTACATTCGAAAGTAAAGTAGAAGTGCATCACCATAACTGCTGAAAATCTCAGCTTTCTAGAAAACAAAAAAGCTTCAGAAGGGCTAAATTTTACTTTTTTAGTCCTGAGTTAAATGAATAACACGTCTTTGCTCCCTACACTTGCCCCTTTGAACAACCAGTTCAGGTTCAGGTTCATTCTCTTTAGGTCACATTATCACAATAGGTCAAGAACTGTTTCCATCCTGAAGTCTGAAGAGGGCTTTCTAATACCTTTGCTAAGCAGTCACACAGTTATAATTGCTCCACAGTAAAGCAGAACTGAAGCTTAGAGGGGGCAGCAGGTACCTTACATAGGATCTGAAAGAGAGGAAACTCCACATGATCTACTTGGAAGTAGCAGATGGATTTTAAAAAATTCATGTGGATGTGGCTTTAATATTTAAGAATTAAAGTTACGATTGTAAATAATTCTGTAAGAGCTAGAATGAACTAGGGACTCTCACAATTGAAAAGTGCTTTGATAATACTAGTCATAACTAGAACTGATCAGTGAAAAACCACTGAATTTTTTCTGCCGGAATTTGCTGGCATGTCAAATGCAAATATACTGTGGAATTGCAGTATTTTGGGGAAAAGGTATGTGCAGCCATCTCAGAATAAAATCTCCAAGAGAAAGACATGCCAATTTAGCCAACTAACACTTTGGCAACAGCTTGGCAGAGCCAAGACCTGTGAATGCCACAGGGTTCTGGTCAACATGCTGATTACAAAGTCTATTAGTGGTGGGTTTCTTACTAGCCAGTCAGCTACATCTTGCAGAATGAGATAGTCTTTAAGCATTTATCTGCAAGGCTTAGAAGGAAGAATTAGGCTGTTATTGGGAATTTTGATTTAAGAGATGTACCTTGGAGGTCCTGGTCAGATACTGATGTTTCTAAAGTATATACAGCTGATAAGTTTTTTAACACACATGGTATTGTACCTAATGATTGAGCAAAATTTGTTTAATATTTTGTACTAAAAATAAATTAAATTAAACTATATGTTGTCCAGCAACAAGTAATCACAAGGTAAGTGCAATTATGATAAATAAAAAGAGGACATATTCTAAATATATTACAGAAACTATTGTCTCAAATAAAGTAGTTGGCAAAAATTTTAAAAAAACAGGAAAATTCAGCTATTTGGGGAATGGCTCATGACATTTTCTCATACATATATATATCTATATATATGTATAAATCTATAACAAATATATGTACACATTTCATAAACTTATGATAGGAATAATAAAAATACTATTAATAACTGCACTAGGTCTATTACTGAGAAGAGTTAACATAGTGTTTAGTAAAGTCTTCTGGTCTTTTGTGTTGTGTTTTGCAAAGCAGCATTATAATTCTCCTATCACATGAGAATTACTGAAGTAGACTGCAGGCCACTAGTGAGTAAGTAGTAGACAGCAAGGAAAACAGTATACCATATACAGTTGAGATAAACATTTACAATTGTATGATCTGGACAGTTAAATTAATAGAATAATGTAAGAGTTGGTTGAGACAATTATTGTTATTATTTTTTCCAGTTTTTAATCCTGAAGAAAAAAAATTTAAAAATCCATGCCTTGAAAAAGTAGTATTGTTTCTCAGTGTTAAAGAAAAGTTAGCAGGACAGCCAGCTAATTCAAGGCCATGTAGCCTGGTTTGAGTCCCAGCCAAAGTAATGAGAAAAGTGCTAGGAGGTTTGATTAGTAAAAAATTGAAGGATTAAATTGGGTAATGCAAATCAATCATCATAGTTTTGCAGGAAATAGGTCTTGTTAAACAAACTTGATTCCCTTCTTTCAAATTATAAACTCATTTGATAATGATAACTGTACTGATGAAACAGCTTCCTGTAATGTATTTGTGACAAAGTACTGTATATTATTGGGAATAAAGATTAGCAGTATTTGAAATCAGTAAAGTAAACATTAAATGGAACATAAACCAGATGACATCTCAGGAAGCTGGTGATAGTTGAAATACATCTTCCAATGTGAATTTCTACTGGCATCCCATAGGCATGGTAACTTCCAACAATGTTCAATGTTTAATCAATGAACCAGAAGTAAACATAAAATCACTGCCAGTAAAATGTGCAGATGAAAAGACTGAATGAATGATAAATGATGAGGAGATATGAGTCTTGGAGCACTGAGCCAGTTCAAACAAAAAGAATTTAATAATCAAATTCTGGATCCTACATTTGTGAACAAGAAATGTAGACCATACTCACAGACTGAGAAACCATAACTTGTAAAGAAGGACCATAATAATATGTCAGGCCATCATAAACCATAAGCAATAGCATATAAGAGCTGTGCAAAAGGGGAGAATTAGCATGATTCTTGACTGTCTGAACCATAGTAGTACACAAGATGCAAGAAATGTCTTTTTTTTTTCCCCTGGGTATGCCACCAGAGTCCTGAAACACTGCCTGCACTCTTCTTGTCACATTTGTGAAGACATTAAAATATTAGAAATATTGAAAGTGATAAATAAAACGCCACAAAAGTACACCAGGTTTGTAGGAAATGCTGCAGAATTCAGAGCACTCTATTTGTTTATCTAAGTGGAAGCAAGACTGGAGGGTGACTGGGTTACAGTGACTGACTGTCTTCACAGAGACAAAATACAAGGACCGACAGGGTCCTGAACTGCACAGAGAAAGGCATACCAAGAACCAATAGGTCGATAGTAGATAGTAAAGCTGGCCTTATTCAAACTGGAAATCAAATACATCAGTCTTAAAAGTGAGGGCAGTCCTTTTAAAAGGATAATGATGAGTCTCTTATTGTTTTCATGCATATCTTCATGTCAAACCAAGCCACAGGTCTTGCCAAAAGAAGTCAATATGGAGAATGAAGCAGCCTGGAATAGGCAAAATATTAGACCAGGCAGCCTAAGGATACCATGCTGTCTCAAATAATCTATTAATTTCTTGCAAAAATGCACACTGATAGCTGCAGCTTCTAATAATGAAACTATTTTTGCATGTATGTCTTTAGCTTAGAGGCATTTATTTTCTACAGTTATTTGATCATAGTTCATTTTAAGCATTCCTTCTTGCAGAGGGTTGTAAGTACAATGGAAATATTCATGTATTTAAAGCTTGCTTCATTCTCTGCCTGATTTTGAGGTCAGATACTGTAGAAGCAGCCTCTACAAATTAAATTCCTCCTATTTGTGTGGAAAGGTATGAACAAAAAAACTTGTGGCATTTATCTCACACCGAGAGATCAGCCAAGCTATGTGGAACAGGAGGAGTAATTGCTTTTTCTTAGTAAGATGTCAAACCTTTTAAAACAACAAACACTCACAGGAGGTGTATTCATTTTTCCATACAGAGGTTATTAGCACAGATAGTTTCTGTTAGTACCAACAAAATAAGCATGTAAACTTTCCGTGTACTATATTTATAGGATTATAAAGTTCTCTGTTGGTTTTGCATTCAATGATAGCTTTTTTCTTTCAGAATTTCTTTTGTTGGTGCATGAGGGGGACTTTGGATGTAGTTATTAAGCACAGCAGAGCCTTTTATCTCATTTTAAATGGCGTTGACTGGGGAATTAGCACACACATCAGAGTTGTGGCTAATGTAGTCAAAATACAGACACGACTCTTGCATTTAAAAGGAGGAATGTATTTCCCATTCTATCGTACTTTTACAATACTGCATTAAATTTTGCGCTTTTTTTCCCCATTTTTTTCTGTCTGGAGATTGAAGAGAACTGTCAGTGGTGGCCTGCTAGCCTTTTGCCATAACAAACTCACCTCCCCACTGAGGTTTTATAATTTTCATTTATTAAACTGGTGCAGTGTTAGTTAACAGACAAGACTATTCCAGTGCTACTAGTCACTGAGGCAATTTAAGTAACTTCTCTGACTAAGATTACTATTATCTGTCTGTCAACTGGTAAATACCCATTTACTTTATTTTGACATATGCTGGTACTGACCTCTGTTCATTTCTACCTAGTGTGCCCTCACTCTGTATTTTGGGAAGTTATGTTGAGGCACTCGTCTCTAGAACCAATGACCTGGTATTTTGCCCTTTTAAGGATTTTAGGTCTCATTATCTTGTCATGAAAGCTGTGAAAAATAGCACAATATAGAAGAGATTTCATTCTTTGCTCCCCAGAAGTTAAGACTTGCATAATGGTCATGGTGTTAAAAGCTAGAAGAATTTTTGTTGTATTTTGTTTTTCTAATTATCTGAACACCTCAAAAGAACGGGTTAGATAATGACTTTAGACTAGGACAGCTAAGATCATAGGCTCTTCTACAGTCTCTGAAGAAAAATTGGTACATTGTGGTTGATTCAGAACAGGATCCCGACTTCAGTGCAATTAATTATCTTGGGAAAAGCCTGTTGAGAGACCTGAATGAACTCAACCTCTCTCAGCCAAAGCTAGATCTGTGAATTCCTTTTCCATCTTCCCCCTAGATGACAGACAGATCTCCCAGTTAAGAATCTAGTCACCCTATCCTCTTTAGAAAAGAAGTGTAGCATAGCTAAGCTTCCAACTCCTCTGTTAGATGCCTAAAGACACATAGAACCAATCCGGTCTCAAAGCACAAAAAAAAACAAACAGTAAAGGAAAGATATTGGAGGGTTGCTTTTTTCCCATATTTTTCAATGCTTCATAGAATTTTAAAGCCACTTGCTCATTAATAATGACTACAACATACAGTAAGTATGCAAATATCTAAATGTAGAGAATAGCTGAGGTTTAATAAATATGTATTTTTGTTAGAGAAGCAACATATATTTTTTTAGGCTAAATGTCATCATCAATTCTGTTTATATCTCATTTAATATTTGAATGTCTTGTTAAAAATAAAGACAGGTGCTGTCCTGGACAAGGCTTAGCAGACAGGCTCTTCTGTCTTAACATTTCAACATTATTATCATAGCATAACATGTTTGTAGATGTGTAAGCTGTCACAGTTTAAAGAAATGTAAATGCCTACCAAAACAAAGTGGGTACAGGCAGGCTGTGATGCCGATGATGGAGTGAAGAAAATTAAAATTGGTACGTTCAAATGAACACATACAGTACTTTTTTTCCAAAGGGCCTTGTAAAGTTAATAATAATTTATATACACTGCTGTTCTTTTTTCAGCATTCATGCATCTTCTTTCATTGAATAGGATAATTGATACCTAGAAGAGCAAATAGAAAGAATATTAAGTCTCAATATGCCAAACACTCTTTTCTTAAAGATGTATACACATTCATAGCCTATCTTTTCTACTTTTCTATTTTTTTCTTAGAATGGTGCTCTCTGTAATAACACCTTAAACACTTCATCTTGCCCATCTCAGATGCTGCAACCAAGAAGTGTGGACAGTACTGTATTTTCGCTTAAGCTGATGCTGGTCTTGAGACTTACTGAAATGTATTCTCGACTTACACTGTTTATTTTTAAGTGTAATTAAATGAGATACAGTTCCAGCATGTTGACTGTTAATTAATATTTTATATCAATAATTTTATATTTCAGAAGAATGGAGAAATATTAAATATTGACTAAAGTAGTCATTAATAATGAATGTTTTTTCTGCAGAGACAAATGTTTTGTAGTAAAGAATATAATATACAAATGACACGCTATGCTCTGTAAGAACTGTGCCTATTAAGAATCAATTTATGGCTCCTCTTGAGCAACCCTAGTGTCCAAGAAGTGTCTGTATGAGAAAAGGAGAAAGAGAGAGAGGCCTAAGAATATTATAATTTTCTTTTTCTCCATTGCAGCTGTGTATTTGTCTCTAAGATACCAAGAGCAAGACTTCAAGGAAATAAAATGTCCTTTTGTACTCTACAGAAAACAATAAGCCTGGCATTCCCACTCACTGGGTTAGCAAAGGACACCTTTTGTTGTCATGGAGGCATATTGTCTCTACTTTCTACTGCTTGGCCATTGCTTGGTTTCCCTTTCCTACTTTAGATTCCTTGCCCTCTGTTCCTGCTGCTAAGTGTAGCAGACTCTGTATAATGAAAGAAAACAGGACACAGGAGAAATAATATTTCCTTTTACTTTGACTTATTGTTTTAAAACATGTACTTGCTTTATGACATTGTCATAAAACATTAATTCTGACATTATTTCTAGGCCAACATGGGCATCAGGAAACAGTTCACCAAGAGAAAAGAAAAGGTAACAGGAATTTTTTCCCAAAGCTGATCCAATATAAACTGGTATGCACAGGAAAATTGTGCTTGATCAGCAGCCATATTCTATTGCAGTGAATACCCACTTCTAACAGTCTTTTGATCATAGAAAACCTTGTTATTTCCTCCCAGCAGAATATTCTTCACCATTGCTGTGTTTCATAATCAAAATAGCTTAGTGATCAAAGGGAGCCATTTTCATTTCTGACATACAGAAGTTTTTACTATTAATGTAGGAAGAAGCAGTTATTGTTGCACATTTTTTTCCTTCTGAAAGAATACTTTGAGCAGAAAGGAAGCGGTATTTTTTGTCTAACACATTTTCTAGGGGACAGTACCAGCATGTCTATCACTTTCTGCTAGAGACAGACTGAAAGCATGCAGTCTGCATACACAAAAATAGCTGTGTTCCAAGTACTGTATTGTCTGTTAAACCCACCTTGCTTGACACCTTCAGTGCCAGGTGGAAAATCTGCTAGATATTTTGATCTTATGTGTTGCTTCTTCATTACAAACACTGGGTTCTCAACTCTTAAGTCTTCCATCTTAATTTTCTGTTTGTGTTCTCTTGATAGTGAATACAAGATGATGACCATTCTAAAGAAGGGTTTGCTGGCTGGACATCCACTGTGACTGCTTAATGAAAGCTTGTAATACTCTCACAAAAATCCTTCAAAGTTAAAACTGTCACTGAAATGGATCACTCAAGATGTATGAACTAGATGGTTGGCAGTAAGGTTTGATTAAAGGTAAGATGATGCTATAAAGCAAAAGAAACAGTAGACTGCGTGTCAGAAAATTTATACTTAAACTAGAGCATAAAACTAGAATTTACTCTCCAGTTAAATGTTTCAAGAAGCATTGCATGACTAATTTAAAGCAAATTATGCAAAGCACAGACTGTAGGGAACAATTTTGCAAATTAATTTTTATCTTTAATTTCCAGGGCTAAGAATATCCATGATACCAGCAAATCCTATGTCGTAAAACTGGCAATTCCACTGTGTTCTTCTAATGGATCATCATTTGTATCATTCTCTGGAGGGCACTTAACAAACGAGGGATTCTATCCTGAAACCATCAAAGGATATTTTTACTGCCTAGGATATCTGTCCACAACGGACCTCAAAAAAGTCAGAAACACTACAAGGTAGAACTGCCATTTTCTTCAGTCCCAATCAATCCAGATCAGTGGACAGAAAGCAATTTGCCATTAAATGTCATAGAAATAAACACGATCCCATTATTTTTCATCTTCAGATGGTAAGACAGACAGGAGACAAGCTCTTCTGCTCTTACAGGTTATGCTACTGAGATTTTGCTGTTGCCTGGAGAACATTGCTGCTAAAAAGTCATTGTTTGGATATCTTCCATTACCACAAAAAAATATCTCTGAAATTTGGAAACCTCAAAGACTGAAGGAGAATGGGGCACTCTGAAATCTTTAAATTTTGCTACAGCACAGACTTTCCCAAGGAATTCAATTAGCTCCTGGGCCTTGCTTATCCCAACCATCTTCACAAACTCAGAACTACATGAATTCTCATCAATGACATTCTGTAGAATTCCTTGGAAGAAAAAAAGGACTCTTAAAAACACAAGTAACCCTTCACACACACAAGAAGGATGGATACAAAGTCACAGGGGAATTGGACATTTTTATGCTGATGTTTTCAAATATTTAATTAAAATAATATTTTAAAATTTATTTTCTAATTTTTTATATATTTTTTATATTTTACAATAGAGAAATATTGGATCTGTAGTGTTTACTCATTTGCTGTGTCTCTTTATTTTCTGCTGCAACTTCCCATGAAAACTGTGCAGAAAATAAATTAAAGGAAAGATAGATCATGTTGATCAAGATCTAAAAATCAACAGTGCCAGAGTTTCCTATCTACACTTGCCTACCTACATGTTAGATAGGTCTTATGTTTTACCTTTTTGCTGTATTTATAGAAAGCAAGCATATTTTCTTTTGGTATAGATTCTGCTAAGCTAAATAAACTAGATTTTATCTTACAATATCTTGGTTCATGATGGTAAATTTTACTGATTTTTTTTTGTCCTGAATATTGACTTCCAGAATATCTCACGGAGTCCTGTAAAACAGCCTTAACACTTCTGATCTCTCCTGGCAACATCCAAATGTGATAGATCATAAAAATACATTTTAATTTAGTACATCTAGATCTTTCTCCCTCCCTGTCCTTTCTACCTGATAGTCTCCCACTTTATAACAGGTCTTTTTGCTAGTATTTCCTATATTGGTGATCTTCTGATCTATTCCATTATATTTTATCCCATTTCTGTTAATTCAGTGCTAAGAGTATCCCAAATCTTCTTTTATGATATAGACATAAGAGAGTCCTAGATAAGACCTTAAGCCCCCTGACTTCTAGGTCAGACCTGATTCAGATTTGTCTGATGGGTCCTCATATTAATGTTGCAGATGGAGTGACAGACTTCACTGGTAAGAAAGAAGCAGCAATATGTCTACTGATAGAAAACAGCAATATAATGAAGTTTGATAATAAATGCAACAGCGGTTTAACAAGATTCAATGACAAGTTACACTTGATATTTTCTGCATAGAGGACAGGGTCAGCCAAAACTGTCAGGGAGACCCTCCCGTTGGGTCATGAGGTTCAGCATGGACCCCCTTGCTTTCTAAACTCCTTCTCAGAGAGGAGTCCAGGTGTGGCTGGATCCACTCCTACTCCCAGACTCGGTCAATGGTTTATGTCTAAAGGATTATATATGCGTAATCAATCCTTTATATCACTTAGCTGAGATTTCAAAGTTTAGCATGCTATTAATGACTTACCGAGAATCTGTTGCGGCAAGGAATCTCTCAGCCTCCAGCAGTGACCCTGAGAGGCGTCCCTACTCAAGGGGAGATCCTGGCGTGCCGCCCGCTGCCGTGCAGGAGAGCTCAACGGGCCCTGGGCTGTCCACTAGTTATGGAGTAAGATAAGTGACTCATAGTCGTATCTGCATACCAATTACAGGTGTCCGTTTCTTCCAAATTTGGCTTGAGTCGGACATTGACCAGCACAGTGGTTAGGTGGGCGCATTGTTCACATTAGCCCTTGGCTATTGTATTGTTATCTGTCTCCCCCGAATCCACTTTGAGCCAGATGCAGCCGTCATGGCCAGACACATCCATTGCAACCGCCACTGGTGGTTATCGCTTGAGTGGGGGTAGGGGAAATACAGGTCAGGTTGTTGGTTGGGGGGAGCACACCACCACAACTAAACACAGATAAAGAAACTAATTAAGCTGCTATGGAAGCCATATATGCTTTGAAGCATCAGAGGTTCTATCTAATCAAAAGCTACTTTTGTTCTCTAAAGTTATCTTTAAGCTAGCCTGATACTAAGCTTGAGATCAAGTGTAGAAAGAAGGATAATAGCAGAACAATCAATTATCCAGCTGCAAGTGAATGCAGAACCATTCATGTTCTTAAAAGTCAAATTTAATATATTCAAATGTGGCTTTTCTGCTTCAACCAGTTGGAGATGTAGCTCTCAAGGGGATGTGGATAAACCTTGCTTAGCATTATTAAAAATAAATGTTTTATTATCATGTCTCCCTTTACTTTTGTATACAGAAAACAGTGGAAACTCTCTGCAAGAGATAGAAATGGATGAATAGGAAATACAGTTACGTGGCCTTCTAGGACATATTTATATTTTAAGTTAATAGTAAGGGAGAGTTGTAGAAAGATCATTGGTTTTGTCATCAAATTAATTTAAGTGTTTTTGTTTTAGTTTTTTACTGGGAAAAGTGTTTTAATGGGTAAAGCAGTTGCCAGACTTGAGCCTTCTTCACTTAAGGCATTTAGGGAAAGAGAAATCATCAGGCTTGAGATCATTATCAGCTCCCAAAAGAGCAATATCCGCTACCTGTTGCTTCCCACTAGGATGACATAAAACCCACAGTAGTATTTATAGAATAGTTCTACAAACCCAGAGTATTTTTCCCCACCCCGATTCAAATCAGGCTGCCCTGGAGATAAGGATTTTTAAGCATGCCATAACTCTCAAGCTTTTTTTTTTTTTTAATATTTACGATGGAAATTTATTTTCTCTTTTCATTCAAATTCAATGCATTATCTTTTTTTTCTTTCTTTCTTTTTTTTTTTTTTTTTCTTTTTTTCAGGCACACTAAGCTTCCTTCTGTCAAGTAGAGAGATAGTCAGTAGTAATGGGTTCTATTGCAGGACATCAAAATAAACCCTTTTCTATAAATTTTGTATATAACACCTATCAGTGTCGGAAATGTCTTCTTGCCCAATAGTTAGCTATCTGTGCCATTTGAGAAGCCACACTGGCCCAGCTGATTGATGTGTTATAGTATTTTCAAGACATCTACATATCACTGATACTTGTGGGCATCTCAGTTGGCACTGAACACCTATATGTGGATAACTAAATTGAACCCTGGACTCTTGTCATGGAATGACTTAGGATCCTGCTGACTATGCCAATTTGTTGCAGATGAGTGGTTTAGATGACTTAAGAATCTGTAAAAGTGTGACTTAACAGAGTTCAATGGCAAGTTTCACTCTCTTACTTACTACATGGCAGAAATATATAAAGGAAAATCAAGTTAGAATAAATTTTCAATGATTTGCACAGAGATTGGAGATCCAAAAAGGTAATGGAGATCCTCCCATTGAATCATGAGGTTTAGAATGGACCCCCTTGCTTTCTAAACTCCTTTTCAGAGAGGAGTCTAGGTGCTTCTGGATCCAGACTTAATCTCAGACTTGGACAACATTTTATGTCTGAAAGATTGTATGTGCACAATCAATCCTTTGTATCAGTTAGGATTTCAAAGTTTAGCATACTATTAATCACTTACCCATCCGTCCAGGCATCTGGCATTAGTCTGCTCTGAAGTTTGAGCCCTCAGTTTCCCAAAATAGACTCTCAGGCATCAAGTCTTATAAAAGTAAATAATTTAATAGAGTGGTACAGCAGCAGGGTTGGATGGAGCTGGGTGCGTCCTAGCAGGGACCGATGGAAGGTGGGAGGAGAAGGAGGAGAAGGAGAAGGAGAAGGAGAAGGAGAGGAGAAGGAGAGGAAGGAAGGAAGGAAGGAAGGAAGGAAGGAAAGAAGGAAGGAAGGAAGGAAGGAAGGAAAGAAGGAAGGAAAGAAGGAAAGAAGGGAGGAAGGAAAGGAGGGAGGAATGAAAGAACAAAGAAATCCCTGGGCAATTATACCCTTACAGACTATTCACCTATCCCTTACACACTCTTCACACTCTGTTTGCATGTCTTCCACACTCCCTTTGGTCCAATAGTAATTCTGGTCTGACCTTCTGACTACTTATTGGATTCCTTCACTGTCTACAGACAGGCCGTTCGTTATCTTGTCGAGTTGCAGGTGCTGTTGACGGTTGTAGCCTTGAAGCCTCCTTATCTTCTGATTTACGCTGTCTCTGGAGGCCCCTGTTTTGACTAAGTAGGTACACATTCAGTAAATCTAAGTGAAAGTTTACAGCTTGCATCCTAAGGCTTCAGCAAATCTAGCTACTCATGCTAAGTAAGCAAAGCTAACCAAACAGCATACTAGTATATGCAACATTATAACTTTAAGCGATTCAGTTTAAAACTTACCTGTTTAAGCTAAACGACCAATATCTCGTAACACTGAGAGGCGTTCCTGCTCAAGGGGAGAGTTGCCTGGCATGCAGTGCAGTTGCCATCCAGGGAGAACTTAAATTGGACTCATCCAACAATCTGTCGATGGTAGGACATCTCATTGCTGGAGATCAATGCCATGCAGCCATGCTGCCTGGCAGGGAGAGCTCAGAGAAGGCTCACTTAGGCTGTCATATTTATGGGATAAAGTGGTTGGCTTGTAGCCAAATTGCTTACAATGGGGGAGGTATGCATGTGACTCCTTGTACCCACAACTTTCACTGTGTCACTCTGCTCCTTTGTGGGTTTCCTAGAGGAGTCCTTGTCCTGGCTATGGCTCAGGCCTCTACCCCCTTTGGAGCCTGTACCAAACTGTTACTGGTTTGGTTAAGGGGGGGTGAGTGCATCTGTCACAACTCTCAACATAGTCTATGGAGACTAGTCAGCTGAATGATTTTCTAGGCTGCAGTAACAGTCCCGATTATATCATGCTCAATCAACTCCAGTGGGAAAAGAGAGTCCTTGTGTTTTTGTGGACTGCTTAGGCCTTCAACATGAGCTAAATCCTGCCCTCACAGAGACAGCAACTCAGTTGGTGAGCCATGGACACCTGGTGCTACTGAGACATTTTAAGTTATTGTATCTGTCTTTCAGGTGCTTCTGAAGATAGCGCTGGTGTCCTGTAGTTTGTCTCGTAATGTTGAATAGAGTCTTTAATCTGAGAACATACTTAATGTTACTGACATTTGGAAAAGGATTCAGATGCCTACACATAGATGCCTAACCCAATTCAGACACCCTTAATTATTTAAAGCATTTTGGATTGGCCTGATATGATGATGTGATGTAGGAATTCTGGGACACTTGCATCCTTTCGGGGCACCAGATATTTTGAAGCGCTTAACGTTCCACTATATGCATATGTCTAGGCAACAGAATTCCAGATGTTAATAGAATCATAGAAGCATAGAATCGTTTAAGTTGGAAAAGACCCTTAAGATCATCGAGTCCAACCGTAAAGCCCACACTGCCAAGACCATCACTAAACCATGTCCCTCAGTGCAACTTTTAAATGCCCCCAGGGATAGCGACTCAACTGCTTCCCTGGGTAGCCTGTTCCAGGGCTTGATAACCCAATCCAAATGATTAATACTTTTCGGTGCTGTTTTCCACCTTATTGTGTGTACGTAATGTTTAAACAAAGGTGATTATTCATGCTGACATTACTCCATCAGTTTATCCCCCCATACTGAGAGAAATTCTATTCTTCCAACTATCACTAGCCTAATCAGGTCTTAACACTTTTTATAGTGTCTTTGCACTTTCTGCATAGAAGCATTTCCCTGCCATCCAGGTGACACAGTGGCATGGTTCTTCAGAGTCCAAGGAAAACAAGAAAATGTAGGATGGTAGGAATTAATCTCTTTGCTGACATGTGGAAATACCCTGGAAAAAATGATGCAGCCTCTTACCTATATTGTAACACTTTTTCATTTATTCCTCTAATTAGAAGGTAAAAACTTACTAGGCCTCTTTGGTGATCATTTTATAGAACTTCCTTACAGAGAAAGTGAAATAACCCGAAAAAAAGAATATATTTTGTGCTGGTAGAAAATTACCCTCTTAGAGCTCTAATAAGGGACTATGGTTGAAACTGTTCCAATGAAATGTCCTGCTTTATATACTTCATTCATTAAACAAGTTAACTGATACTTTACAAATATATCGCATGAATTCATTGCAGCAGCCCTGTTGCCACTGGAGTAATTTGAAGTGAAAGAAACCAAACATAGATTGTACTCTATAATACATTATTGCGAAATGATGCTTAAACATTCATGATCTTGGAGGGGGAAGGGGCGAGAGCATGACAGTCCAATATTACAGGTATTAAAAGTAAGTTAAAGCAAAATAATTATTCTGGTTTTGTATAATTTAGAACATGAAGTTCACTATTCACTTTTTACTTCCTGGCTTATTTTGCAAAAATATAAGTGTCTGAGTGGATCTAAAGAGAATGGTACATAATTAATACATCTGTGATCTTGCACTTCTTTGCTTAGAATACATATCTATTTCCAGAGAAGTATTAGTAGAGTGAAAAAATACAGAATTTTATAACTACAGTCCTTCTGATTTTACAGCTTTAATTTCTTTGAGATTTTCAGGCAGAAAGTTAAGACATTTATTTTTTGCAAGTCTGCATAATCTCAGATATCACTATTCAGGGTCACTGAGAATATGAAACAAAAGGAGCAAATGATCTTCTTCTTACATGACCTTCCTGTCATGTAAATACAAATCCACTCTTGTCCATGGTCATTTGAAAATGTTTAAATTTATGCTGCTAAAAACTACATGTCTTGTGCTTAGAAATAGAACTTGTCTAAAAATGTAAATTTAACTCCTCTGAAGTGAAGAATGATTTTTCTGAATCAAATTCTGAATTCTGAGATTCAAAGGCAGTTTGATTATAATTCCTGTGCTGATCATATATGTACAGTGAAATATTTCACCCAGAGTTTCTAAGGTTGCCTCATTTTTTTTTCCCTTCACATACATAAAGTTCACAATGAAATGTGAATGAATCTGAATTCAAAATGAAATTAAGAGATACATAAATATTTTTGTCATGTATAAATCTTAACCAGTTGTTCTTATAAGTCAGTGAGTAAAAAACCCCAAAACCTGCAGGTAAAATTTAAAAGGTATTTTAGATACAATGAATTTTTTTAGCTCTTCAGCATCATGCTTGTGAGAACAAACAGACAACATGGAGTCGTAATCACTGGCACTATTCATGTGCACAGATCTGTGACGATATGTGCTGTAAAATAACAGATAACATCTATCTACAAGCGACAGCTTTTATACTAAATTGTCTAACATTCTAAAACAAGTAATCTGCATCCAAAATGTTCAATCTATGAAATAAACAATTATGTAACATACTGATGAAAAAATGAGGACAGTTTTTTGAAAAAAGGCATTCAGAAATACTACAAAAACTATTTAACCAAAAATATTTATTTTAAGTTTAAAAAAAAAAAAAAAAAAAAGAAGTGCTTAAACAGTTGACTGGCAAATGTTCTGTAACAATGTCTGTTATTTCTCCTGACAGTGTAATGCTATGTGGCATCATGCTGACCACATGGAACATATTTCTTGTCCTGTCATGTAGGTCATTGAAAGTTTGGTTGGACAAGAGGATTTCAATTTTATGGAGACTCTGGAAATTGCACTTCAGTTTTTCTCCATTGAATTCAATACACCTGTCACTGTTTACAGTGTCTGGGAATACACCGTCCACCTCTACTTTGGTGAAAACTTAATGAAACCATGACTGTATGTAATGGATATACTTTGAAATTGTTGTAACTCATGATTTGAGTGGTATGCTACATGAACTGCTATAGCAGGAACCCCTTACTACAGGCATGCAAGGGATAAGTGGAGGAGTTCATTGTAATGATAAACCCAATGGTCTGGTCCAAAGGCACAATGGATGGTGATACTAATGGATATGTAACCCCTTATTTGAATGGCATGTTATAGGAAGTACTATAGCACCAACTACCTGAACCAATGGAGGATGAGCCTCATGAGAAACAGTGCAATAAAAGCTGGGGAGGAAGAAAGAAGGGAGGACTTTCAGACTGATGGCGTCTGTCTTCCCAAGTCACTGTTACGCGTGATGGAGCCCTGCTGTCCTGGAGATGGCTGAACACCTGTGTGCTGATGGGAAGTAGTGAATGAATTCCTTGGTTTGTTCTGCTTGCACATGGCTTTTGCTTTATCTTTTAAACTGTCTTTATCTCAATCCATGAGTTTTTTCACTTTCACCTTTCCGATTCTCTCCCCCATCCCACCGAGGGGGAGTGAGCAAACAGCTGGGTGGTGCTTAGCTTCCTACTGAGATTAATCCACAACGCTGTATGAGAAATTTTTAAAGAAAGACTTTTTTCCCTTTGCTTTCTTCCTCTTTCCTATTCAATACTATGTCATTGATCCAATCCACCCTCAAGATGCACTTTATCTGTGAAGTACACAGAACTCAGCTGACCAAAAATTGCTCTGTAGCACAATTGACCTGAGTTTTCCTAATCGTACGCTTGAATGGTGGGTAAGGTAGATACATAAAATATTCATGTGTTTCTCTGTCTTTCAGTTTATGAACTGTTTATGACAGGTGGTTTGTTGTGGTTGCAGCAGCTTCTGTTACATGATAAATGCTGCAACTTGTATAGTGAATACAGAATTTGAATGATTGGCTTTTTCCTTCCCTGACCATCTTCCAAAGAAAAGTCATGTAAAGCTTTTTCAGCAGTAATAAATGAAACCTTGTGAGCTGCAAAAGGTATTATAACATCAGGCAGAGAAAAATTAAAGGATTGCCTTGAGTCACACAGTAAGCTTTCAATTCTATAATCTGCTTTTTACAATTTAAGCAAAGCCAATTGAGCCTCTGGAATAACTCCAGAGGTACAGTGACTCTCAGTACTTGTGAGACTGGGATACCATTTTATAAAAAGCTATAAAGAAACCCTTCACTTTTTTTTTGGCACTAAGCAGAATTTACTGTTTTATTCTATACAAAATTTTGATTTTGCAACATGGGTGCAAAAATGCCTTTGTTTTCATTTAGTGGAACTTCATGTTTTCTTTGCATTTGTATACCTAAATGTAAAAAATAAAGAAAAAAAAAAAAAGTGGAGATGCAAACTCGTGTCTTCCTAAATATTATATACTAATTATAACTAATTAATACCAACAGTGACTAATAGCAGCCTACACTGAGACGTCAGTTGCCTCCGTACACGGAACAACAGCATGTAGAACTTTATATTCAGAGATTACCCTGTGCACGTGTGTATACTCCTGACTAATGAAATTAAAGATGTGGAAGGCATAGGTAGAAACTGTAGATTCATTATTGGCCAAGACAGAATTATGAATTTCTAACACCTTCATATCCCATGAGAGACTAGTCCTAGTTTAATAGATCTCAAAGAACAGAAAGTATAGGAATAAAGCTTTGTTATGCAAAGTTTGCTGCTTAAAGTGCATTTATTTGAACCTTAACAATAATGTAAGCATTTCAAAATATGCAATTCAAGCATAATTGACTTTTTTTGTTAGACTTTATTGGGTAAATACTTCATCAGCATTATAAAGGATGGTCAATTATATGCATTGGCTTAAAAGAAATCTGTCAGGTCCACTTCATAGTATTATTTATTTTCAAATTTTTGTAAGACAGTATTAGGAGCTTGAAGGTAGAATTATCTACAGTACCACTCCGGCAAATGCTGGAAATTTCTAGTGCAGAGCTTAGTTCTGTACTGCTCTCTGGATCACAACTATCTCCTTTTACAGCTGCTACTACATCTAGATGGTCTGACTGAGTGACCTCACCTGAGTTAAGAGCACAGGTGCCTTGAACTCCCTGTGTAATTTCCAGAGGGAGACACATTACCTCCCTAGGGGAGACCAGGTCCCAGGCTGACGATGTGGTCATTTAGAGGGTTTTGTCTCCCTAAACTCTGTTCTTTGCTTTCGACTAACTGCCTAAATCTAGGCAGAATCTATGCTAGATTCTTTCTGAGGTTCCTCCAGACATGTAATTTTTCTCCCTACTTCTTTCACACTCTACAAATTCAGAGTATTGTTGTTCAGTTCACTGTTACAACCTGTGTTTCAGAGTCTATTCAGCCAAGAGATGGGTTGAAGTTAATAGTGAGGTTCATGTAGAGAATGGACCAATGAATCTGTACTTTATTTCCTCTGAGTGAACAGCTTTTGCTTACTGTGTATCATTGATTTAGTTTTATTCCTTCTATTTTTTTATCCTTTTTTTCTATTATTGCTATAAGATGTTAATAAAAAGCCCAAAACATTCACGAGCAAGATCCTTCCTCCCCAGTCCTATGAAGTTGCCTCAAGAAACTGAACAGGGCTAAAATCAATTTGATCTATCCAAGTACATAGCAGATGATCTTGGGTGTAAATGACTCAAGTCCTTATAGGGTTGATATTGTCAGCAGTAATGTCCCAAAAGAATCAGCAATCTGCTTGAGGAAAAAATTATCTCAAAATCATCATTTCATGAATGGCCTCTAAATTTAAAACTGCATCTTAGATTGACCATTGGTACAAATGAAAACCAGCAAAGGACAAGAAATGCAACCTTTGAGTATGACTGATGAGCTACCCTTTTATAAGGAGGTTTGAAAAATTCACTCTAAAGACCATCCCAACTTTCTTGATGTGCTGAGAATATATTACCTTGCAATAAGTGTAACAAAAATAGGGAAAAGTATACTGAAATAATATGAGTAGGCTGAGTTAGATTATGAGATATGAATTTGGTGTCTTACTCTTTTTACTCGCTGATTTCCTGTGCAGCATTTATGTTTTTTTGTGTAAGACTGGACATAGTAAGTCTGGACATTGCCTATGACTCTCCTAGATGGTGTAATATTAATATTTAAGTGATTCTGCAACACTATTTTGTTGGCTTTGGTTTCACTATGAGAACAGTCTGTATATCATGACTGTGTTAGGTAGTCTTATTTTGCTAAGGAAAACTGGCAACATGATAGAAATATATTTTCACTGGTGAAAGAATACTTAGCATTTATTGAAACACCTGACAACTTATTTTGACAAATCACAATCAAACACAGATGCTTACTCAATTTAGAGCCAATTTCACAGCTTTATGTTAATATAAAACAGTCACATTAAATAGTTGTCTGATTATTATGAAAAAATCTGCATATCAGCCCACTATTTCAGCCAATGCAAATGCAAGTGCAATTAATGTAATTAAATCCAAAAAAATTGCATAATATTCAGATCTTTTACATTTGTTACCTGATCTTTAATGTATTTTCAGAAATAAACAGTGACATTGGTATTTCTCTTTGAAAAGTTTGCTGGCTATTATTGAACTGAATTCAACCTTTTTTTTTTTTTTTTTTTATAAAAATGTGGGCTGGAGATGGGAAACAATATGAAATTTGCAGAAGAAGTAGTCATGAGAGCAAAATAATTACTTATTTGGCTGGGAGTTTTTGCAGCTGGATTCTCGAGTCTCATTGGAACAAGCTCTTTTCTTATTATGAGGTAAAACCATGAAGAAATGGTTTGCGCTCTGAAGTTCTAGTGATAGGCACTCAAATATAAAAGTGTTGACCTTTGTGCATGGAATTAGAAGACTCTCAAATTGCTGTGACTTTCTCGTAGCGCTGTCATAATTGAACGTGTTGAAAAATGGTTCTCCTATGTTTAAATGACACATAAGAGGATTTCTTCCACTAAATAAAACTGACTCATTATAATAAAATTAAAAAGATCAGAAAGTCAAGAGTAAGCTTTAATAGCCTTAAATAAGAGAGAGGACAGCAATAAAATGGAAAGGGTTCAGGTCTTATCTGAGAACAGGCCTAAACAATGTCTCCACCAGTGCAGAAGAAAGTCAGCATATGCCTATAGCCCTGCTCTTTGTGCCCAGCATTTCCAATGGGTGTCTCATTGTTCTGGTTGAAAAAGACATAATGAAATGACATGATTATGGCCCATAATAACACAGGCACTGCAGCAAATATCATCAATAAAAAGGTTAAATTTAAAAAAGAGAAAACGTTCTCACAGGCTAACAGGGGCAGAAATTCAATGAGCTCTCTAAATAATTAGGTCCCATTAAAATGTTCCTTTTCATAGTTAATGACTTCATTTGTAGATCATAGGGGGTTACGCAGTTCAAGATGACTTAAAATGGATGAAGAGAAAGATCCATACAAAATTCTCAGTTCTAACTGATTCTGACTGTAAGCCAGGTACAAAGTATATTCACTGGCAGAGCAAAAAGATTTAATAGAGTCACATTAGTATCATGCAAGATCAATTACTGGCACAAATAATTTCTCCGTTAACACGGACACTCCAGAGTGGCTAACTCAAAAGTAAAAGTCTATAATAAGTATCTACACTAAATTAGGTGAATTATTGTTCATGTGACAATTCAGTCATCTGGTTGAAGATGCTCAGTTTCTGGTAGGATAGGGCCTATCAACCTCATAGTCTATTTTTAATGGCAGTGGGGATATGTTAAAAAAACCCCAACAAACTCCTGGTTTGGGATTTGTTTATTTGGATTGCGTGTTTTGTTTGTTTGTTTTAAGTGGGAATTCTAGGGAATGTAAAGGTTATACTTTTTTATTTTATGAGGGAAGAAATTAATTGTCTTCTATACTTCAACCTTGTTTTCCTCCTCATTCAATCTACTTCTGCTCTTTCTTTTCTTTCTTCTCTCTTTTTTCCCCATCAAAATAATCTGTATTTAGTTTCAGCTCTGTGTCTGGGACTCCATGCATTGCTTTCTATAAACAAACAAACAAACAAAAAATAATAAAAATTGTAAATGCTAGCAAAATACCAAAAAAAAAAAAATTCAGAAGGAAGAAAGATACTGAGAATGATCTATCTTTATTGCAAGTGTAATAACATGACTAATAAACAGACAAGTTTTAAAATATACTAATATTTAAATACACTGTAGTCAAATTTCCAGTTTTAAGGGAAGCTAATATTTGTGAAGTTTGTAGAATTATTTGGATTAATGGAGCTTTTAAAGTTTCTCCAGTGTATCACAATACTGAAGTGAAAAATTATTGTCCAAAGAACACTAGTAATGCTGTGGTTTACTGTTAATAATTGTTGTGCTGTCTGTTCCAGAAGCCAGATGATAGGGTCACAGAGAGATGCAAGATGAATGGGCCATCAGAATCCAAATGCTTTACAAAAAGTAATAATATAAAATACAACTTCTCTTATTTGCCATTTGGAAATGCGAGCACAGAGAAATCAAAACTTTTTTTAACAGTTATTACCTCTTCCTCACTCTACATGTCTTAATCTCTGAAAGCTGTTTGCTGTGAACAGCCTGCACTCAAACTCTGCAACCCTTATTTATTGCAATTATCCTTAAACATCTTGGTATAAGGACTGACTTCCATCTCTAAGCAGAATTAAAATAAGGATGAGGGTTGTCTCAGTGACTGCAAAATAGTTTAATATAGAAGATTCAGTATTTCAATGTCACTACCTAGTAATTCAACAGATTGTAGGCATAAGATTTCATGAAAGAGAGCATAGAAGAAAGATGAAATCTTACCTTCTGCCATTTTCAAAACCTTTCTAAAGTATAGTTATAAAAGCAAAATTTTAATTCTATTTTGTGTTTAACAAGGGAAATAAAGAAAGAAATACAAGATAGAAACATTCTATAGTCTCAATGTTTAAGAGCATAGGATCCTTAAGAATAAAATTAAAACTTAGAAAGCCAAAGAACTTAAAGCTTAATGATCTTACTGATATGGATGTCATACAACAGGGAAAAATATTCACAAGGAGTTATGTTTCTATTAAAGGGAATTCAGAAATACTAGAGGAAGAGTGCTTATACAGAAGAAATATCACGTGAAGGAATTTTTTAGATGTTCACTAAATGGTCAAAATTTCAGAGATTCTCCTGAAGCCTGGGCTTTGCAATTTGATTTAAACTTCATACATGGTTCCAAGTGCAGGCACATTACTACATTTGTTAACGGAGGGAATTCTTTAGTTAGACGTATGGGAGGAAGCTGACTCCAGACACAAATATATACTTCCATGTTTGATAAGTCCAATGGCAAGGATGTAAGTGTCAGAGCTTCATGGTCTAAGGAGATTCAGCGTGTAAAACAGACGATAACTGATCCTGGGGACACAAAACAAGAGCAGAAATCATAGGAAAGACTTATTTGGAAGAATTATTTGATTTCTAACATACTATCTTGTAAAAACTTGTAATAAAATTACTTTTTTAACGAACAAAAAGCTATAGTACTCATGTACCAAACAAAATGATGATAGTAAAGACCTTGTTCTACTGATTAATTTAACTGGAGCATTGAAATTTTCTTTTAAAAATAGGATGATCAGCAGGAAGCGTGGCTTCTGTAAAATGTGGTTTTTCCAAACCCAACTACTTTTGTTTTTAATTTATTTTTTTTTCTTGGTAAAACACCCAGATTTTATTTTGGCAGAATCTAATCATGGTGTTTTGGGTCAGTACATCTACTTGTCCTGGATTTTATAACATGGGACAGCCAAAACTTCTTTGTGCCCGTGAACCAGGTAATGACTTATAAATATGCAGTGGTTGAGATGAAAGACTGCAGAAGAGTAGAGGGGGCAGTAATCTGGTCATCAAGTTCCTTTCTGCAAAGCACAGACCATGAAGATGCCACTCTCAGAAGGCATTGGAGGTAAAAGTAATTTTACTTTAATGTTGAGCCATCTCCAGGTAAAACGTTTGGACAATTCTAAATCAAAATTTTTTATTGGTAAATGTTCTGAGAAAGGTTTCTGCATTTTGGCATTATTTATTCCAACTCTGAACCAAAACTAGTGGGGAAATACTGGAATTTTCAAAGGCTAAGAGTTTTGAAATTTATTTGCTTTCTTTATAGTATAAATTGTTGTGCAATATATTCAAGTCATATAAATGATGCAGTGAGTGGGTGGGTTATCTAAGTACAGTCAGTTGGGCAGAGTTTGTGTTTCAGATGAGAAACAAGGAAAAAGATGGTTAGAAAGGATTATGAAATTTAGAGGCTAAGAAACTTTGCAGTTTGTTTTGTTGATGTTTAATGAACTTCATATTATTTCAGATCTAAAATCAGAGTCACTTAGAAACTGAAACATGGACATCTGTTCCTTTCAAATTTCTTAGGGGATATTATCTCAGTAAGCTAGCTGTTATCATACTGTTTCATAAACTTTGAGTTTCGCCATTTGACTTGTCTGCTGTTTTGGCTTCTCAATACTTTTTCAATTGTGCCAGTGACTTTAATATCACTGCAAACATGTCAGATCAGTTCTGTGTTCACACTGGGAATAATGATCTCAGTAAAGCTGCATCGAACTGAAGTAAAGGAAGTAACTGAAAGACAATGCCCATGCTGATTTCCACTGTTATTATGCAGATCATTCCTGTCTCTACTGGGTAGATAATTAATTTCCATATCCCCTCAGGTCTGTGTAGTTTCTTGCCATTATCTTGTACAGCAGATCTATGGAAGTTTTATTAAAATATATTGTAAAATTCTTTTATCCTTTCTGACCAGATTCCCAAATGTTCTTTTTCTCCATTTTGTAACTGCTTAGAATGGCCTTAGAAAAAATGCAATTCACACACACACACAAAAAAAAAAAAAAAGAAAGAAAGAAAGAAAGAAAGAAAAAAAGCTTAGTTCTCATGAGAGCTTAGTTCTCATGTCCATATAGTTAAATTCTCTGAATTCAACATAGTATACTATAATGTAGTATCCCAACTGTCGTGGTAAATAGTGTTATTGCATCAAGATTAATGTCTTGTTTTGTTTTTTTCATTAAAGTTTATTTAGGCCAACTTTTCTCACAGTGTCTAAGATGTTACATTTTGACCTTCTCTTTCATTCTTAAACATCCTAAGCCATAATTCTAGCACATGTAAATATTTATGACATTCTGCTTTTCAAGAGATTATATGCTTTTGAAGATAAATCAATGGAATTAATTTAAATGGCTGTGACCTTTTATTTGTAGAAAAGGAATCACAAATTCTGCACAACAGGCCATGCCTGATACAGAATACCATATTTTAAAGATATTCCAGAGAAAACTTACACAAGCATGTCTGTGGTTTTGTGCATGTGTGTATATGCATATGCACACACACACACACACACGTATGTGTAGATGTATGTATGTATACATATATAAAATTATTACAAAACCTTGTAATAACTCACTGTGTGTGTTCATCAAGGTGGTATAGGTTAACAAAGTTCCTGTGTTAGATGCTTTTAAGAATTTAACCACTGTTATAGCTCTAAGATGTCAGGGTACATTTGTGAGCTCTAATCTCATTGTCTGGGATCTATTTTATGCTGCAGATGCCTTAGTAGCTGATGAGACTGCCATCCTTCCTGAAAGTCCAGGTGCATTCACTTAACCATACCGTTTCAGAGTTACACATATGGAAAGATTCCTTACCTCTTACCAGTTCAAGCCTTTCAGGAATAAAACATCAGGAAAGAAAACAACAGAGGTTTGATAAAGGAATGTATTAACCACAATGAGCTTAAGAATAAGGCTAAGCACTTTGTCTGGAAAACTATTTTTTATAAAGTAAATTAATCAATTAAAAGCTACTACCTCTCTCCCTAAACATCTTCCCTTGTCTGTATTTGCAGACCATGGTGGATAGAACAACACTAGGAGGATGAGAGGAGTCCTTTGCTGTGTTCTGTGAAAATAAGTTCAGAATAAAGTTCAGAAACATCTCATGTCCCAACATGTACCTGTTATCTTACATCCAGCTGCTCCATATGGAGCAAATAGAAGTAATTTAGAGTGACAGTTACATGCAGCAGAGTCTTAAGACCAAGAGATGATTTTTGAATCCTTTTTCTAGTCAACACACTGCTAAAAGCACCTACTTTTATGTGGAAAGTGTTATCAAATACTCCTGTCAAATCCTCTTCCATGGTCCATGAGATGCCTTCCCCATTGTTGCACAGTCAAGACATGTTTCTCTTTACTTCCATCTTATCCCAAGAACTATGTCAGATCTGCTTGTTTTGCAATTTATTTTCAATATTTTTCCCTTCTTATTATGTGAAAAGTAGCTGAAAGGTTTCCATCCTTAGTTCTCATTGTCCATATTTTGTTACTGAATTTTTTTTTTTTGTAATGAAGGAAATGAGAAAAAAATTACCCAAGACCTTATTTCAGAACGTGCTTACATGTGTCTTGGAGGTCTGGTTATTTATTAGAAGTTACTCTCTTCCTAGAGAACTACTTAGGACATCTGCCAAGAAAACTGTACCTGTTCTTGATGAGTGTAAAGTTAGGTGAAAAACTGGTTAAGCAACAAAATGGATTTATGAGATCTAGAAATGTTTCCATATTAAGATTTCATGCAGGAAAGCTAATTCATTGACATGTAGATATGAAAGAAAGTAATTAAAATCCTTACTAGGACATTTTTTTCCCCCACATGGTCTTATTAGTATCATCACAACCTGCAGCTGTGGAAATTGATTGGAATTTAAGTTTGTAGGAAACTGATACTCTAAATGTTATTTTTATTGAGAATTAGAATTTTGAAATGTATCTGAAATTTCTGAAAAATTTCCAACTCATAACACAAACCCATTCTTTTTATAGAATGGGAAACAGTGCATTAAGAGAATTTATATTTATATATTCTGTTCAACTGATATGATATTAATCATAGGTGAGTCAATATGTTCGAGTATAGTTGTAGCATTTTATGCTATCAAAGCAAAATCTCTAAATGGTTTGTTTTGACAGTTCACAGTTATAAATCTTGTTGAAATCAGTACACTTGTGCTTTTCATAGAGATGGTGACAATCCGTGTTTTTAAGGTGTTTGTTTTAATGTATTTTTGTCCAGTTCTAGAACATTCCAGTAACCTTAGATTATTAGATATACTTTCTAGGTCAAATCTGGCTGGCTCTCCTGGCTTTCAGGCCAATTTTCTAAGCATATATGTATAAACAGTGTTAGACTGTTCTACACAGATCAGTTGGCTAGATTTACCTTTTTAAAAAAAAGCATAATAAGCTTTATGTTTTCTGAGAACTCTGGAACCTTTATATTATATTACCTACTTTCCCTTTTATATTTGAATAACAAGCATGCTGACACAAATGGTTCCTTAAAAGTCTTTCATCAAAAGATTGGAGAAAATTTAGAGAAATTTGGATATGTTTCTGTCTCCAAGCTATAGATATCTTGTTCAGAATAGTTTTCCCACCAGTATCATTAAAGGAAACAAAATTTCAGAACTTTTAATAAATTTTAATTCAGTTCTGAGTTTTATTTCTTTATAAAGATGATATTAAACTTCCACCATGGAATGATTATCATTGTGTGCTTTGAGGGACCAAGGTTTGTAGAAGCGTAGGCCGATGTAAACAAAACATTTTCTGAGAATTTAGTTTTCTGGTGTGCCAAGGCTTTGCTGGGATAGATAATTCAGATATTTGTGGCTGGTGTTCTAGACAGCTCTGTTTTACTTAAAGGCAAATTCCAGTCAGGCTAAATCCTTAGATAGCTTTCAGGCAATTTTAATTTTATTGACATTAATTTGTCCATGAAAGAAAGAGAGGAAACAAAGATGAAGGATATCCTATCTCAGTGATGAGGTTTTAGATTTTACTGCTTCCCATTCACAAGCTACCCTAATTTATAACCTTGGGGAAGTGGGGATCCAGATGCAACACAAAGAAGGGTATGCAAATAGGGCACAGTAACATTAGTTTCTATGATTGTGTGTCTGGAACCTGTACCACAGACCTTGAAGGTTAAGATAACTATTCTAAAACAAGTTTGAAGGTCAGTAACTTGTGTTGATACTTAGGGTTAGTACAGGGGATGACACAGTTTAACATCTTCATTAGCAATCAGGATGATGGTATGGAAACTGTTGTCTGCAGACTTGCACACAATTCTGAAGTGGGGGGGCATTTGATGAGCTGGAGTGCAGAGCTGCAATTCACAGGGACCCTGGCAGGCTGGAGAAACAGACAGACAGAAACAACATGAAATTCAACAAAGACATGTGCAAAGTTCAGCCTCTGGGGCGGCAGGAACTGATGGAACAGTATGGGCTGGGTGTGATAGAATAGAAAGCTGTTTTGCTGGGAAGGATCTGTAAGTCCCGAGCACAAGTATTGGGACCAGTACTATTTAACTGAGTGCACCCTCAGCAAGTTTGCAGATGACACCAAAGCTGTGTGGTGTGATTGACACGCCTGAGGGACAGGATGCCATCCAGAGGCCTCTGGACAAGCTCCAGAACCGGGCCCATGTGAACCTCATGACGTTCAACAAGGCCAAGTGCAAGGTCCTGCACATGGGTCGGGGCAACCCCCGGTATCAGTACAGGCTGGGGGATGAAGGGATTGAGAGCAGCCCTGCGGAGAAGGACTTGGGGGTACTGGCGGATGAAGAGCTGGACATGAGCCGGCAATGTGCGCTCGCAGCCCAGAGAGCCAACCGTATCCTGGGCTGCATCAAAAGCAGCGTGGCCAGAAGGTCGAGGGAGGGGATTCTGCCCCTCTGCTCCGCTCTGGTGAGACCCCACCTGCAGTCCTGCCTTCAGCTCTGGGGTCTTCAGCACAGGAAGGACAGGGACCTGTTGGAGCGGGTCCAGAGGAGGGCCACAAAAATGATCAGAGGGATGGAACATCTCTCCTGTGAGAAAAGCATGAGGGAGTTGGGGTTGTTCAGCCTGGAGAAGAGAAGGCTCTGGGGAGACCTTACTGCAGCCTTCCAGTACTTAAAGGGGGCTTATAAGAAAGATGGGGACAAACTTTTTAGCAGGGCCTGCTGCAATAGGACAAGGGGTAATGGTTCACACTAAAGGAGGGTAGATTTATATTAGATGTAAGGAAGACTTTTTTTACGATGAGGGTGGTAATACACCAGAAAAGGTCGCCCAGAGAGGTGGTTAATGTCCCATCCCTGGAAACATTCAAGGTCAGGTTGGACAGGGCTCTGAGCAACCTGGTCTCATTGAAGATGTCCCTGCTCATTGCAGGCGGTTTTGGACTACGTGGCCTTTAACGGTCCCTTCCAACCCAAGCTATTCTATGATTTCATGATCCTTCCTATGTGTCAGTGTCATGGTTTAACCCCAGCCAGCAACCAAGCACTATGCAGCCACTCACTCACTCCGCCCCCACCCAGTGGGATGGGGGAGAAAATCGGGAAAAGAAGTAAAACTTGTGGGTTGAGATAAGAACAATTTAATAGAACAGAAAACAAGAAACTAATAATGACAATGATAACACTAATAAAATGACAACAGTAATAATAAAAAAATTGGAATGTACAAATGATGCGCAGGGCAATTGCTCACCACCCGCTGACCGACACCCAGCCAGTCCCCGAGAGGCTATTCCCCACCCCCACTTCCCAGTTCCTATACTGGATGGGACGTCCCATGGTATGGAATACACCGTTGGCCAGTTTGGGTCAGCTGCCCTGGCTCTGTCCTGTGCCAACTTCTTGTGCCCCTCCAGCTTTCTCACTGGCTGGGCATGAGAAGCTGAAAAATCCTTGACTTGAGACTCAACACTATTTAGCAACAACTGAAAACATCAGTGTTATCAACATTCTTCACATACTGAACTCAAAACATAGCCCTGTACCAGCTACTAGGAAGACAATTAACTGTATCCCAGCTGAAACCAGGACAGTCAGCAATGTGTCCTTGCAGCCCTGAAGGCCAATGGTGTACAGGGCTGCAATATGAAGAGTAGGCAGCACACCCAGCTTCTTTTCAGAAGCGCCTAGCAAGACAGTCCACAGATACAAGACGCAATGAGGGGAATTCTGATTAGATATAAGGAAGAAATTCTTCACAGCGAGGGTGATCACTGGAACAGTTTGCACAGCGAAGTCTTGAACACCTGACACTGAGAAACCTTATCCAACTTTAAATTTCATCCTGGTTTAGTAGGAGTAGAATTAGATGACCTCCAAAGTTTTCTTCTGATCTACATTATTCTATGCTTCTATGAGGAAGATTAGTTTTATCATTATCTGTTTACCATTCCTAAAGGTACCACGAAAAGTTTGTCAGTAAAACATAAATTGCCTGTAGTACTTAAAAGGCCAAAGGCCTGTTTGTAGGCTAGAGAATTCATCTTGAAGACCTGAATGTGGGTCTTTCAGTATTTGCTTTTCAAGGACTAGTCCACTACATTTCAGAGACTTCTAAAGAATTTAATTGTTATCGAAATCCTTTCCCACCAGTCAGACCATTCTGCTTTCCAGTTTGTGTTTCACATACAAATGAAAGTTAAATGATCACACTGAAGATATCTGCAAAGTTTCAAAAACTGTGTGGTACAAATCTGACCTACATAATTTATTTTTCTCTCTTATGTATAATTAGTACTCTGACATTACATGTACAAATTTTGCTTCAGTGGTAGGGGACTTGTCAAAAGGCAATATTTTCTTGGTGACATTGCCCTTTGGCTACAGTTTAGTAAATGGGTACTCTAAAAAGAAATCTGTTCCTTGTTTATAGCAAAGAGGATTGGTTAGATTCTTTTTTTTTTTTTTTTTTTTTTTTTAATAATTATAGAATCAGCATCACCTATAGCCATATTCAGAATGTAAAATTAATTTGCATGGGACTTTGTGGTCTTTTTGTTCTTAATCTTTCACAAACATGATAAATAAAGAATATGAACCTTTAAGAATGAATGATATGAACTTGCAGGAAAAGGGGAACAGGAAATAATGCTGTTCAGCATATTAATAATATATATAACATATATATGAAATAGATAGATGGATAGATAGATATCTAAAATCATTATTTTATGCTAAATGAATGCCAAATCAGAGTTAGAACCATGCCTATTATAAAATGTACATCACATTTACACATACACATATAAAGAAAGTATCTTTTCAGTTAATTATATCTTTTCCAATATTTAATTATCTCAGCAAAAATGTCTGTACTGATCATAAAACTCAGTCTGAATACCATCGGAAAATTTCAGCAGTTTTGCTATGGCTTTTTCTGCAAAGTACAGTAAGGAAAACATATTTCTCAGTGTTAAAAAAGATTTAGTGGCCTTTCATCTGATACAGATCTTGAAGTCTGGCTGGAATATTGTTAGGACCTTTCTCTTTTCTCTTTCCATAAAGAACTGGGCACCACTGGCCGTATCATAAACCATGGAGAGATCACAGCTCTCATATCTTCTGGAGAGGGGCTGAGCACTGAAATTCCTCATAGATGCTGCTCCTGAAATCACAAGACTTTTCTTCTGAGTGTGGGTCTGGGATATGACACACTGGAATGGCAGTCAATAGGAACTAATTGAAAAAAAGAGTCTAATCCCATTGTGGGTCCTAACAAATAGAAAGGCTAGGGAGAAGGGCAAATATGAAAAAAAAAATTTAGATAGCCTGGAGAGGGAAATTCAACTGCAGCCAGAGGAAGGTGGGTGAGGAGGAACTTAGAACAGAAGTACAACTATTAAATGGTTAAAAAGATTTAGGATGAGGACCCAGCTGGAGATCACTGAAACCTGACAGGGAGGGTAGGCTAAGTAAACTGATGTGTGGTTATTGCTCCTGAGGAGCTAGCCTAAACATGGAAAATATCAGGAATATGGACATACTGCAAATGGCATAGGAAAACACCTTATATATATAAAAAAACAGGCTGATGAGAATAAGTCCTCTAAGCCATGTATCCTACCATAATCTTGAAATGATTCTGAGAATTTTATGTAGCTACAGCTCTTGGTGTCTGGCTTTGAAAGTGACCCCTGATGTATTTTAGGTCCCTTACATACTGGTTTACACGGAGGATAATAATCTCATCTTGCAACTAAGGGTAGATGTCATTATGACAGAACTCTGATTTTTCAATTTCCTTTTTAAAATAGTAACAAAAAATTTTAAAATAATTATTTCAGCAAGTCAGGCAATAATCCCACTAAAACATGGGATGAGACAATTACAGGCTATATCATAATGTGTAAATAATAAGACTGAATTTAGAGTAACTGTACAAAATTAATACCAGCATTTTCTATTTTCTCTAAATTTTAACTACTTATTTTTTATTGTGGTTTTCTAGTTGATAAACATGGTAGATAAATGTGTTTTATATAGATAAATGTAGAGAGAAAGAGAGCAAAAAGGAATGAGTAAGAAACAATGCTACTATTTTGGTTTGTCTAGAAAATGATTGGGCGAGCAGTACCCCAATCTTATATAACCTTGTGCAGCAGTTTAAAAGAAACAAGGTATTTTCTATTATTTGTACAATTCACACCTTTGAAAAAAAGATATACTGCAGCCTAGGCAACTCAGACATACTATAATCTAGGTTGCTGCTAGCAGCAGAATGAACCCTCACAACTTATGGCTTTGCCACCTGATATGAAAATATCTAAATAAATAAAATCCATTCCCAATTGTACCCTCAGCTCACAAACATATTTTCTTTCCTCATAAGCCTGTCAATATAAGTTATTTGGTGGAACAATTTATCTGAACTGAAAACAGACTTACCTGCCAGTGGAAAACAGCATTTCTTTCCCAATCTATTTATCCAAATTAAACTCTGAATCTGTGACTGTCATGGTAAGCTGATAACTGTACACTGATGTATATTATGCGGTTTTGAATAAATGTGTCTTTGTTCAGTATCTGCTTCTGGGAGTTGTAGCAACACTTCTGTTTACTTTTCAGCTGATTAATTTCAGATTTTCCAGGATCTTTCCATTCTTCGTCTTAGTTAGACGTTCGTAGCTAGGAGCTTTCAACAATATAGTTTAATGTCTTAATTATAATTCATGTCACCTGGTCTTTATATGGTTGTATTCAGACACATTTCAGCATCATGCTTTGTGAGAATTAGAATCTCCAAGCATGGACACTATAGTATTATAACATTATTTCTCCTTAAAAGCCTAATCTTCCCATAGTTCTAAAGAGAGGTCAAGCTCTCATTTCCCTGGATTCAGGGAAAATTGAAGAATGTCTCAAATATTCAGACATACAGGAGACCAGCTCCTGAATTAGTGTAGGGCATTGACAAATTAAAAATCTCTTTGAGCTACATTGTTGAATATTTACTTCAAGTTGGTTCTTTTTCATATGCTAGGACATAGAAAAGGACTGAGAAAGAACTAAACCACTACAACCAGCTTCTTTAGAACTTCCTTTTTTGCAAATATTATATTTTATAAAATTTTTTAGGACTTCATACTTTCATTTGTAATAGCATGGAGGAATGTACCCAGTTTGCTTCTTTTCCATTTATTCTTAGGCTGAACATTTGAGAGGTACATACTGAGGAGGAAAACCGGCAAAGATTATAGTCAGGAAATGCATCATCTGAAGTGTTAAGAAAATACCAGATTATTACCCATTTCTCTTTCAAAAGGCTACTAGTGGTGACTTCTTAAATATGCTAACGGGGCCCTACAGCATCATTTCAAGTTACTTTTCTTTAGAAGGAATAACATGAGAGGAGAAGCCGAAGAATACTGATTAGCATTTAGTTCTTATATTTTCTTTTTTTTTTCTGTATACAAGAGTGAACTGAAAATAATGGCTGCATTGATTTTATTCACAGTAAAAAAAGAATAAAGCCCAAAGTACCTATATTAGTAAATGACTTATATGGTTATAGCTGACAGCAGTGAAAGCACAGCCATAATATATCAATTATATCAAGTACTTGATAACACTCAACAGGTGTACACTGCTGGTATATATTGCCTAAATTCAAATGTTTGAAAAAAGTCTCTAGCTTCATGCAACTGTGTGTGAATGAGCCATTAGCACCCTTGCTGTGTATCCTTCTCAGCAGTCATCTGTCAAACAAGAAGCTAGCTGTATGTGAAGAGAAAAAACCAAGAGCAGCAACAAGTTCTAGTTAACCTAGAACTTTTAAAAAATATAATCACATTTTAACAGTTTTGGGAGAAACTGTTACTTTAAAATACTAAAGACAATTTTTGCATAGAGAAAACTATTAATAACTTCTCCGACAGTATATGCTGACCTCATTACACTTGTGCTTTCTATTCTTAGATATCATTTGCCTCTTACCTGCTTAGACTTAGGCTTTGATTCAGGAAAAGCAACTTAGAGGACAGAAGTCTTGCACACTTCTATAGAAATGTTTCTTTTTATGTTCTGAAAGTACTTTGGACAATTTCAGGAACCAGCAGATAAATAGTACTGAGAAAAGGAACTTGATGATAGTTTTAAAAATTGGTATCACTTAATAAGTAAAACTGTAGTATAAAATGGCTTGATTCAAGTTTGAAACTGCACTATGAACCTCAGAGTTCAGAACAGGAGATCATTTTAAATGCAATTTGATAAAGATAATATATATATAAATGCAAAATCATGTTTTAATATCTGGGGTTTCATCTTTCTTCTGAAATCTTGAGATACAGAAATTTGCAAAATTATTTTCATGTGAAAGTCAGAACAACTTGTCATATGTTTTCATTCTCAGTATTGTGACTTTAAGAATTTTCTTAGACTCAAGAAAAATCATGAAAGATCACTTCAAGGAGTACAGGCAAAATCTTATTATCAGTAAAGAATCCTACTGGCTTCCCTGAAGCTGGCTTTTTTATCCTATGACTCCATCTCTTGTAAGCCATACCTGGGGGGAAAAAACCACCACCAACCAACCAACCAAACAAAAACCTCAACTCATAATTACATTTGGTTGGATGGAACAAAGTGGATTTCTGTGCTGCGCAGAGTGAGCACTCCTACTGAGCCACCATCTGCACAGAGTCTCTAACTAGATCTCAACTAGTTTTGCAGCAAAGATTTATCTGCAGCCACAGCGTAGTTGAAGGATTTGCTTATCCTTACAGAACTGTGGAGAAGCTAGCAAGGCCACGAAACTGTACAATGGAAAATTTCATCTGCCAAGAAAATGAGTTAATTTCAACCACTGAGAGAGTATAAAAGATGCAATGAAATTCCTTGTCTGTAATGTTCTTCTTAGGCACTCTCTACTTTGAATTTTCCAAACCTAAATTTACTGACCTTCATGTCTGTTAGAAGGACACTTTGTCAGGCAGCCATTCCTTACCTGTCTTTTGATCATTTTTGGAAGCTGATTTCATCATGTAGTATCAGCGTGGAGAATCCACTCCAGATGAAGAGGAATGTCTTTAGCATTCTGGACTTGAATCCTGCCTACATGTGCTGAACTTGGAAGTAATAACATTTACAGTGCTTTATTTTAGAGAACTTCACTTTACCCCAAAGCTGTCCAAATCAGTGAGAATCTTTTCATGTATTTCATTGGACTCATGCTGGTTCCTGGTAGAAGCAGTTGCCAGTATATATATAACTGGGGTCTCCCAGCCATTGATTTCCTCTCTTGATACGCCTTCTAACTTGGATGTCTCACTCCTCCCTTCTCCCTTTCCATTGATCCTCCACTCTTGGCCACTGCTTCCTCATTTCATTCCCACCTCTCTGTAGCTGTCCCACAGCCCCTAAAGAGTCGTCCCTAGGTCCCAGTCAGACCCAAGTCCCTTCTCTTCTAATCCTTGCCACTAGCTTCTCAAACCTCCAGGCTACCCCAGATTTCTACCTATTGCTGACAGGCTTCCTGCAGTGCATGCCTCCTTCTTGGACCTCTCCTGCTCTTCGTTGTGTCAGACTGTCCTGTCTCTGTCCCGCTAGGTGTTTTTACTCCAGCTTTGCAAAAGAGGGTAAGTTACTACACAGCTGTATTGCTTCACAGCTGAGACATAAATAGATGGAATTGTAACTGCGTTATTCATTATTTTAGATGGTGGCAAAGGAATATCAACTCCTTGTCTCATAGCTCTAGAGTAAAAGGAGTATTTTGCAGATACATCGCTTTCTTCTGTGGGATTATTTTAATTCATTTGTATAACTGTGGAAATAACTTTCTTCAAAATATTGGCAAAATCCTCCAAAATGTTACACATATTCTGGATGAAAAAGAAAAAGAAAAAGAAAAAGAAAAAGAGAAGAGAAGAGAAGGGAAGAGAGAAGAGAAGAGAAAAGAAAAGAAAAGAAAAGAAAAGAAAAGAAAAGAAAAGAAAAGAAAAGAAAAGAAAAGAAAAGAAAAGAAAAGAAAAGAAAAGAAGAGAAAAGAGAAAAGAAAAGAAAAAAGAAAAGGAAAGGAAAGAAAAGAAAAAAAAAAGAAGAGAAAAGAAAAGAAAAAAGAGACAGATAAAAGCAGTATCTTGGGACTAAATTCTTGATTCCCAGAATAACCTAGCTGTTACGCAATCATGAAAGGAGAATAAACATGCCCGAGGCTAGTAGGACAATGAAGCGGTATTATGTTTTTTTGAACTGTAATATTTTACTTCCCATGGGTTACTCAGTCAGGTTCAGGAGACTGGATCAAGAGAGAACAGACCTGGTCAGTCAGTTGAAAGACTATGGAAACTGGGTTTTTCTGAAATGCAAAAAAGACTTATTTCTAACTATGAGCTGAAATTTTTCCTTATGTTGCTTTTGAATTGGATTTTCCTGTGGAATTCATTCACATAAATACTGCAATAATAACAACAAAATGCATGCAACTGTATCCCACTATCTTCTTTTCTTAGTAGATAACTTGCTCCTTGAAAGAGTGTCCCTTTGTTTTGGAAAAGCATAGCTTAGACTCTGCAGCTGTATTGTGCTCTGAGCAATGCACCTGAATTTTAACACTGAACTATGTCTCTAAATTTTCCTCATGTATTGTGAAAGAGCTGAATACAGACTACTGCAGAACATTTTAACTTTTAGCTATATAATAAACACAAAGATATATTATTTCTAAATCTAATTTTAATGGAATTGTGGGGTATAGTGGGAAGCCCTGTAAAAGCCTACTCTCATTGTCTTACTATATTTGAACTTAATTATAACCCCTCAGTTTTCATAATTAGAAGATAATGAAAAGCTATGGCAGTCATCTCGCTGTTAGCAATTCAGCTTCTTCAAGGTGTGGCAATGAATCAACCTGCACAGAAAGTTTCTGTACAAGGTCACATAATCTATTATCCAGAAGGTGAGCACAAGCTCTGTGACTGTAGAGAAAAGGAAGCAGACCTGTGCTTGAAACTCAGCAGAATACATTTAAGGAGCTTTTATTTCCATAATAAGCTGAATTGGAAGATAATACCCAGAAAATCTCCAGTTGTGAACCTGTGCATGCTGACTGCTGTGACCTGCAGGTTTCATGTGTGTTGCTGTATTGCTTGGACAGGCAAAGTACCTCTGAAATCAGCACGGAGGTAGAAGTGGGACCGAAATGCGGTTTTGCTTTTTGAGCTTTCTACCCCCACATTTTCTGTTTCGTCTTTTCATCAGCATAAAACAAAAGCACTCGAACACACTCCCTAGAAGTTTAAACTGCATTTCTGCCTAAATATTTCTTCATCCATTCTTCGTTCTTAGAAATAAGCTAACGAATAGGTAGAAAATATGAGTAGTTATTCCACTCTCAGTTCTCAGTAAGACCTTTGCTGAACGTGATGGTATGTTTATTATTCTTCTTTGGATGCTTATTGCCAAAATAACTTGCTGCTTGTAAAACTGAGGAAATGTTGGCTAGGATTTCTTGGTCCATTAAAGCCACTTTGCTCTTGGCACAGATTTGGAAGCAGCATGGAAGTGATATAAGTGATTTTAACTAGGCAGGACAACTCTGTAGTAACCTGGCAGCGGAGCTTTTCTCCGCCTTTTACAGACTGCAGTACAATACAGATGTTCCCATATTATTTAAAGCTAAATCTTTTTCTCTAAGACCGTGAAGGTAACTTACACTGTCACAAATACACTTTCTCCTTTTTCCATGATCACTCATTGAATTTCTTGCTCTCGTGTCTTGTTCTATATCAAAATTAATTTATTCTGAATAAGATTATTTCCCCCCTTTACAAATAAACATGTAAATAAATAAGATATGGAAATTTATAATACATAGTATAAGTTGATGCATAATATATAATACTTCATATAGTATATATATAATTTTATAATAAACCACATTGTTATTTATATAGTAAAGTATATAAACTTAAAATGTTACACAAGTCCTGGTAGCAGTTTTGTGCCCCTGAAGAACAGCAAGATACAAACATTTAACTGTATTTATTCTAACTAGTGCATTTCATAAATTCTAAAAAATAGCATACTTCATCTTTTTTGTTACTGAAACTTGTTTTTATTTTAACTTTAAAAGTAAATCAAATAAGCTATTCCATAAGGGTTTTATAAAGATGCTGTTGATGAACATTTCAGTAAAAAAAAAAATTTAAATGAGGGCATGTATAACAATAAGAACCACTAAAATATTAAAATATTAAAACTCTAAAAATGAAATTAATATGAAATGAGTTGGCAGTGGCGTTTTCATAATAAATAATAATCTCTAGGTTCTATGTCATCATATCAAGACTCTTATTCAGTGGGAAAGCAGCACAAATGCTTATTATGACTGGAGGAATAATGCAGATATTACTTCTATGCTTACCAAATCTAGTGAGAGCTTTGCTGATGGAGAACAGAACAAGGTCTGTTGCATGCTATTCAGTAAAAAAGAAGCATGGAAGTCATAAATTATCCTTTTTCTTTCTTTCTTTCTTTTTAGCCAGCTCACTTTTTCTCCAGCTTACCTTGAAGCCATGGGAAACTCAGTACTGTATGAACAAAAATGCCAATAGATTTGCTTGCCTGTTCTAGTAAAATAGTTTACTAGGAAAAAATAAAAAATGAAAAAAAAAAGATGTCTCATGCTTTCAATCTAGCCAATCTAGAACATCTCCAGAAAAATTAAAGGAGTTATTCTGCCTGTTGTTCTTTTTTTTAGCATCTCTTAAACCAAATTGTACATGGGTTGATTAAATAATACAAAAATATGCCTGTATTTTCACTAGTATAATTGTTATAATTTAATTCTTCAATTTTTATCTGGCAACATCAGAATTCTTCTAATAGGTGAACTTTGAGTTTCCCTGAAGAAAATTATTTTTTAAGTAAACATGATAAACCCCAGTAGTTCCAGGGCTGTTGCTTTGCATTCTGAGGCATTGCCTGCCAGCAGCTTCCAAAGGCAGATCAAACAATGCTTTGATGGAGACTAGGGCAGAGGATAACTGTAAAGGGGTAAACTGAATTCTAATGGGCATTTGCTTTTTCCTAAAGCAGGAGACATATTAATATTGATGTCTTAATTTGCACTGAATATGTAAACTTTGCATGTTCTATAGTCTCCTTTGTTATTAAAATGTCTGGGGAAAAAAAAAGACAAGACTGGGTTTCATTTCTTCTAATGAAGAATACTTGTTATGAACATTAGGCTGACTGTATTAAAGAAATATCTTACTACTGAAAAAATATATATATTCTCATTATTTCTTTATTTTTTAGTTATAGATTCCAATAAAGAGGTGTGTTTGCCATTTCATCAACATGATGTCTTAAAGATGAAAATGTTCTCTGGATTTTCTTTAGGTGGAGAAGAACAGTAACTAAATGTGACAGCTTTAAAATTAGAAAAATATCTGTACAATCTCTACTGTTATAGTTTGTTTCCACCTACCTCTTAAAATAGCCTTTTAAAAACCTCGGTTGCAGCTGAACACTGAGCTGCAACTTTGCTGCATTTAGTGTTACTGATACCTAAAATGAGTGAACAACAATTGAAGCTTCTATTAAGAAGTTAGGCTTCACCATACAAATCTTAAGGCTTGTGGTCATTTCAGCAATCCTCTGTCATCATTCTGAACTACCCAGATGGCTCATGATCACCTGGGGGTCCTTTCCTGCAAAACCTTCTTAATGTCTTCTATGCAGTCAGTATATTCCCACAATTGAATATTTACGATTTTTCAGTTTATATTCTTATTTGCTGATCCTATGTCACTGGTTTTCTCTGCAATACTTTGTAATGTGTAATTTAAATGCATAATTCCTGTCATTAGGAAAAATACCATCCACAGTTTTAAAGACAAGGATATACTTATATGTATGAATGAGTGACAAATTTTTAAAGATATCTATCAAAAGAAAGTAGTATCTGTGTTCCCCAAACTGTCTATGATCTTACTTCAATTTCCATAATTAACTAAACATCTTGAAATACAGTCTGCATTTTTTGAAGATAATTTTAACTCAGTGTCTGCTCTGAAGTATATTCACTGTGACTGTCTTCAGTGAGCCCACTGAAGGTCAAGAAATGAGTAAACAGTCACATATAGCACAGATGTTCATATATGAACATTTAGAATGTGTGATTAAATCAAAAAGAAATATACCTATGCATGCTGGGGAAAAAAAAAAGAAAAAATATAGGGGAAAATATGATTGAACTAGAAATAAACTTTAGTACAAATTCATTTTATTTAGCTGTTTATCTGTCTACCTATCATTAGTTTAGGAGGAAATTGGGTCTGATTCTTGTTTTAGTATCAGACCTCTAGTACAAATTCCCTTGAAGTCTTAGTTGCTCTGCAGAATCTGAAATGTTTTTTTTTTCCATCCATCCTTTTGTACTTTAAAGTAATAACATGAAAAATTATCATTCATATATGGAAGAAAACCCCTTCATTTTTCTCATTGTGTTCTGTCGCTCTTAAGATTGCAACTATGGTCAATGATTACTATTAGTACTATTAAAGTAACAAATTACTGTTATAATAATAAAAATAAAACAGTTTTTAAGAGAAAAAGAGAAAAAAGAATTTTCAGAGCTTTTCCTCATTTTTACTATGGACATTTTGAAAAGAACTTAATGACATAAATGTATTATTAGTGTCATTTTATGATTCCTGTTATTTAACTGCATATTAACATACCATTATCAACTATACATTTCACAAATTAGAGGGAGCGTTTATGACTCTTAAATTTTTTCGGTTTTTACAATTTTTCTTAGTCTGTTACAATTTAGAGAGAAGAATTTCTCTTGCTAAGTTTGACATGAAAAAAAAATACTTTTCAGAAGCAGTCACTGTAAATGACAAGTTGTTCTGAATGAAGCATGTATTATTGGACATTCTTTCTTTTCCCAAATGGAATAGAAAGCTGAAGAAAAACATGTTGGGTTTTTCTTTTACCTCTGTTTTAAATCAGATTCATTGAAAAAATCTTTGAATCCAGAAGATGTATGGTAATCTAAAAAGAAAAGAACTAATTTATTATTTTTCTAAGGGGATGCTATCATTGTCATGAAAATTACAGTCTGTATTTTCCCTTTTTCTCCACCATGTAAAACACCTGTTTGAATATGAACTCATATTTCCAGAAAGTAATTTCTCCCTCCCCCCATCCCCCCCAATGGATTGAAATGCCTTTGGGTGTCATTAGAGTAAATACTTTAAGAATTAGACTCTTCTTTTCTTTTCTTTTTTTTTTTTTTTTTTTTTTTTTGATGTCCGTAATGCAGAACATATGCAGTAGTAAAGCAAACTGTCGCGACTGATCCTATCAACAAGGCTAAGCCAGGCTGTGAAGGCACCCACCTGAAAGAAACAGTGACTGAACAAACAGCAGACCTTTCTCACCTCATGCTCTTCTAGGTAATCAATAGGATCATCTTCTGGATCTGTTACATGACTGTAAAAGAAATTACTATGACCTGTTGCTTTTCATTTGCCAGAAATACACCAACCCCTAAAATCTTTTGTATGACTTCTTCATGCAATTGCTCCCTAAACTGTTTATTTAAATTAAACTGGCTAATTTTAAACACTTTAATGGCATGTCTTTTTTTTTCAGTCCACTGGATTTTGTCTGAAATATGTTAGGAAGCACTTCTGCGGGTTACTGAGCCAGCTTCTCTGTCAACAGCTGTAATTATTAGCAGATAAAGACATTTAAATAAAAATAAGGGCTTGGTTCTAGTCTTCCAGGACACCGGCATAATATCTTTACCGGCCTATGAACCTCTTCTAGATGGAATAGACATGCTACTCTTCTTTAAGGCCTTTTGGAGGTAAAGACTTGAAGCTACATGTGATCTCTCCCTGTCCTTATCTAGACCCATGAGGCTTTTGTTAGATTTTCTCTCTCCTGTCCAGCTGAGGAAGGGAGTGATAGAGTGGCTTTGGTGGGCACCTGGCATCCAGCCAGGGTCAAACCACCACAACAGAATATGACTAGCTTACATGACTAACGGAACTAGCATGACTAACAGAACACCACTAGCTTAAGCAGTGATGTACAGATGAAAATGTTTCCCCCAGAACATGTTTCCTTTACCTCCCTTTTTCTTCTTTTGACTCCTTCCTCCCCTTACCTCACCATTCTCTCCAGCATCAGTCTGACTTCCCTGCTACTATCCCAGACTATTTTTTATTGATTGTGCTTTTGTACACCATTCTGTCTTTATTAGTATAAATGTCATCTCTGGATCTGATCAAAGGCCTGCTGAAAACACCAAGAGTACTCTCACTACAGCGACTGTGGTATAAACACATCCCATGTCATCCTTTGAATACCTGTACTGAAAAATGTGTTCTTTTCCCTCAAAAAAATGAACTTCATTTAACAAGCTTGTAGGTGATCATACTGTGGGAAGTCTGGCCTGTCAAAATATTTGTTGGGGTTTTTTTAAATTTCCATAAATTGCTTTTGGGTGTCTTTGGATGGGACTTCTGGAAGTATACACTTCAGCTGCTCCACAGGTATTACTTCAGGTACTGCAAAAGCTTTTTTTTTTTTTTTTTTTCCTCTTAATTGAAAGATGGCAGATAGCTTGCTCCTTTCTGCTTTTGCTTCTTCCTGTCAAATCAGGGAACAGCATCTGACCATCTTTAGGAGATGACATTCAGTTACTAAAAGTTATTTCAAGTTGAACAGCAAGACTTCCAGTGAATTTCAGAATAGAATTACAACTGATGGCATTGCCAGTCTAAATTTGCACTTTTTACCCCTTCCATGGGCTGCATATTTGCCTTCTAGTCCCTTGTGCTGGCACCTGAACTTGAGTAGCACTGAGCAGGCAGAGAACTAACCTAGTATAAAAAAAAGAAGGAAGAATTTTGTTTGGTTAGTTTACTTAATGGATTCAATGCAAAATACATTCATTGCAAAATGAATGTTGGAGTCAGTTAAAGGGCACACATGGGACTGCAGGGCCAGGAATAGGGGTGGAAAGGGCACGGTAGAGAAAAAGGATGTTTATCTTGTACCAACAAGCCCTTAGAGTGACTCAGGCATTTCATGTAAGTCCTTCCCTGTGTATGCCCAAGGGTAGCCTGGAACACAGGTTTGTGGAGCTTTTTTTACACATCAGCTTTTAAATGTCCTGTTCCAGGCACAAAAATATTCACTATATACTTCATTTAAAATGCTACTTAAGTTATGTGTGGGGTTATGTACCTTGCTGAATCAGGGTCAAAAAATCTAATTCATGATCTGGGGGGTGGGGGGGAAATGCACCCTATATTAAGTGTACAAAATAAGCCATTTCTTTTCAATGGACTTTTCTGACTACTGAGTCGCAGATATGAGTGTATTGTATTTGCTGTAGTACAGTAATGTTTTCCAATCAACACTGATAAGACTGTGAGTCACAGATCAAATTCATCAGGTACAATTTGCACATCCTGTCGATGACTTCCTTGTGCAATCAATTCCATCAAAAATTTGTGCTGTCAGATCAAACAAAAGAACATGTAGGGCAAGCATTTTCCACTTTTAAAGTAACGACTTCACATGTTCGGCTATATTTTGGATATCACTCTTGCCCTGAAACTCTTTTAAAATCAATTCCAATTTATTGCTAAAATATATAATGATTATATGCTATTAGGTGGGTCATAAGTCTCTCAAGAGTAATGGAAATTTTTTAAATTGTTTCAGGAGTGATAGATAAAACTGAAAATTACTCAAAACACCATTTTCCTGTAGTAATCTCTTTTGCATGAAAATATGTTGGTTTAGTAAATGTACTGTAATACTGCCCTTTCTGTGGCGGTGTGCCCCCTCCTCCCCCCCAGCTTAAGCCATAACCACCAGTGGGGGTTGTGATGGCTGCACCGAGCTTAGTCCGGTCTTTGGGTGCTGGATGGCAACATGGTAGCCAAGGGCTGTCTGAAACAGCAATCCAGACATCTTGCTGGTATGCAGATACGACTATGAGTCACTTATCTTACTCCATAACTAGTGGACAGCCCAGGGCCCGTTGAGCTCTCCTGCACGGCAGCGGGCGGCACGCCAGGATCTCCCCTTGAGTAGGGACGCCTCTCAGGGTCACTGCTGGAGGCTGAGAGATTCCTTGCCGCAACAGATTCTCGGTAAGTCATTAATAGCATGCTAAACTTTGAAATCTCAGCTAAGTGATACAAAGGATTGATTACGCATATATAATCCTTTAGACATAAACCATTGACCGAGTCTGGGAGTAGGAGTGGATCCAGCCACACCTGGACTCCTCTCTGAGAAGGAGTTTAGAAAGCAAGGGGGTCCATGCTGAACCTCATGACCCAACGGGAGGGTCTCCCTGACAGTTTTGGCTGACCCTGTCCTCTATGCAGAAAATATCAAGTGTACCTTGTCATTGAATCTTGTTAAACCACTGTTGCATTTACCATTGAACTTTGTTAACTCACTGTTCTATATCAATAAAGTGTATTGTTGCTTTGTGATGGGTTAAACCTGGCTGGATGCCAGATGCCCACCAAAGCTGTTCTATCACTCCCCCATCCTCAGCTGGACAGGGGAGAGAAAAATATAACAAAGAGCTTGTGGGTCAAGGTAAGGATAGGAAAGATCATTCACCAATTATCGTCACGGGCAAAACAGACTCAGTTTGAGGAAAATTAACTCAATTTATTACAAATCAACCAGAGTAAGGTAATGAGAAATAAAACCAAATCTCAGAACACCTTCCCTCCACCCCTCCCTTCTTCCCGGGCACAACTTCACTCCCGGATTTGTCTACCAAACCCCCCCAGTGGCACAGGGGGACAGGGATGGGGTTTATGGTCATCACACGTTATTTTCTGCCGCTAATCCTCCTGAGGGGGAGGGTTCATCACACTCTTCCCCTGCTCCAGCGTGGGGTCCCTCCCATGGGAGACAGTCCTCCATGAACTTCTCCAATGTGGGGCATTCCTACAGGCTGCAGTTCTTCACGAACTGCTCCAGCATGGGTCCTTTATATGGTGTGCAGTCCTTCAGGAGCACACTGCTCCAGCGTGGGTCTCTTGTGGAGTCACAAGCCCTGCCAGAAAACCTGCTCTGTGGGCTCCTCTCTCCACAGATCCGCAGGTTCTGCCAGGAGCCTGCTCCAGCATGGGGTTCCCACGGGGTCCCAGCCTCCTTCGGGAACCCACCTGCTCTGGTGTGGGGTCCTCTATGGGCTGCAGGTGAAGATCTGCTCCCCCGTGGACCTGCCTGGGCTGCAGGGGGACAGCCTGCCTCACCGTGGTCTTCCCCACGGGCTGCAGGGGAATCTCTGCTCTGGCGCCTGGAGCATCTCCTCCCCTCCTTCTGCACAGACCTGGGGGTCCGCAGGCTTGTTTCTCTTGCATGTTCTCACTCCTCTCTCCGGCAGCTGTTTCTCCCCGTCCCAAATTTTTTCCTTCTTAAAAATGTTATCTCAGAGGCGTTACCACTATCACTGATTGGCTCGGCCTTGGCCGGCGGCGGGTCCGTCTCAGAGCCGGCTGGTATGGGCTCGCTCTCTCTCGAACACAGGGGAAGCTTCCAGCAGCTGCTTACCGAAGCCACTCTGTAACCCCCCCCCCCGCTACCAAAACCTTGCCACGCAAAGGCAATACATGCTTCTCTCTTATGAGTGAAGTGAATCACCCCATCCACGACACCTCCTTTAACCAGCGTACTTCTGATGTATTCTACATCTACTTAAACACCAGTTTGCTCACTGGAAATGTCAAAAGAAAGCCATGTGTTCAGATAGCTTTCCTTTCTTCAGTCTTACTGGAATTTGGTGTTTACAGATTCCTTGGGTTTCTTTTGTCTGTGTCTTTTTCTCATGCTAGCTATTTTATGGATCACTGTATAAAATAGGTCTTTCCATAAAACAGACAAAATTGTTACGTAAAGCAGGCAAACTATTGTGCCTACGTTAGTGGTTTTCCTTAACAAGGGAGCAAAGGACGTGAAGCAAGTTCCTAGATTTGTTTTTTGCAAAAGCATTTTCTTATGGGATATTGAATATAAATTGCCTTTAGAGCTTCATAAAATCAATAAATGTCATGTTTGCAGATCCTAAAGACACGAATGGACTTCAGAGATAAAGTGATTATATTCTATTTCGTTGTGTAAGTTCTTTCCTCTGAAATTTTGTGAGTTAAATAATCTGGAAATATCTATCAGCATTAGAGGACTATTTTTTTCAGAGACTAAGACTTGATCATTCAGTAGTCATAAGTCAACATCAGAATTCAGAACATTATCTAAAAAAGTTAAAGTGTTAAATATAGGATTTTGACCTCTAACTCCTACTGGCATCCTATCTGTTTCTTGAATAAGAAATAAAATTCAGCAGACAGACAGGTAGGTAGAAAGATACAAATACCGGCTAAGTCCCCAAGTTGATTATTACACAGTTATCAGTGTGGGACATCTGTAGTAACTTGAATAACCATTATTATTACAAACTTGGTATAACTATTCAGTCTTGCTATGTTCATAAATTAAACATTTTTCTGTCGGGGGTAAATAGAATTGTGTCATCTAGCCATCAAGTTTGATAAAGCATTATACAAATATCTCTTCCCCTGTTATTAGTTTAAATGCAGAATACACTGGCTCGGTTGGAGATGTATAGTTTATGTGAAACAGTTTGACACACAGATATTACAAAACCATGATCACAAAGAAGCTCTGCTCTTGCTGTCTTTTCTATAATGAATATTTTTATTTTAGGAAAGACTTCTTAGTTAAATAGAAATCACTAGTGTCATGCCTCCCTGGAACAGGTTACCGCCATCCTTGGAAGTTTTCAGATCTTGGCTAGAGAAAATGCAGACTGATTTTACCTAGTGCTAGTAACAATTTCAAGTGAGAGGCTGGTCTGAAAAACCTTCAGGACTCTCTTCTGAGTAACATTTCTGTGCCTGCCTGACTGAACTGCCCGGTAAAGGAATTCTTACCTGGACATGGCTGTTTGATACTGAGGGAGAATACAAACCAAAGTGCTCTGTGTATTATTTAGTGGAACTGAAGAAATCAGTTTCCAGAAGCATCAGTTTGGAAACTTTGAATAACTTCATATTAACTGTGAAGACTTATTGTGAAGAACTGTGAAAACCTCCCCTTTCAGAGAGATTTTTAAGTAAGTTTGCATAACAAAGATAGGAGAAAAGAGAACTATTGAGACCCTTTCCATATCCAACCTAATCGTAGAGCATGTTGTAAGATTGGGCAAGCAGTGTTTTAGAGAAAAGAATACCGACTGATCTGGATGTGTGGAGGAGTCAGACAAAGAACAGAGGAGCTGGGGGTCTCCAGATGATCTAAGACAGCAGCTGGCCTCAGCATCTTGCTACTACAAGATAAAGACAGCACATGTGCCGACATGCTATCTAGCCAAGCACCGAGATCACCAGGTCAGCTATTGCAAATGTGTTTTTACCACTTATATATGAAAGACTATTAGCATTACCAATAACAAACCAGCTGGAATTAAAAAAAAAATAAATTAAAAAGCCTGTTTGTGGGTGTCAAGTTTTCATTGCTATGTCAGGAGTGTGATTCTGTGCTGTGAGAAAAAAAAACCCTTTTACCTTTCGCAACACAACAGAGCACTACGTCCCTCATATTCATTAGTTTTTTATAAGTGAAATAGATACATTGTCCAGCAATTTTTCAAAAACAGGAACTGCTCATCAGGTGTTTGAACCCTATCTGATTAGTTTTATGTAGCAAGTACATGCTAACTAGCTGCAACTGACTCTTGCAAGTGGCTGTTAGACTATTCAGCAGAAGGTCCACGGGTCAGAGCTCTGATGGCAGCAAAAATGTAAATAGTGCAGGAAGATGTGCTACTCATTTAGTAGGTGACACTGCTGCCTCAGACTGTAATAAAACTCTGATCTAGAACATACTGAATCCAGTGTTGCTCAAGATACTATTCCTTGGAGAAAAGCTAGGGTCAATTGTTGTTGGATATAAGGTGGTACAAACTGAAGTATCTCATAATCACTTACATTTCCTCACTAAATCCATGTGTCAGTATAAAGTGATTTAACACAGAGAGGATATAAGATAAAAGACGATTTAGACCAGCAGGAAGGGTGTCATTGTTTAATGAAGACTTACGATGCCTTGAGGAAAACAGTAAATCTTATGAATTTCCAGGGTGGTTTTATTCATCTTAACTAATGAATATTGCATATTCCTTTTTAAATAAGCTAAAAATATCTTAGAATGAATGGACAGTTTAGTTGGACACACAGAACTTTCTTTACGATGCTAACAACACTGAAAATTATTTCGCTTTGATATAGAGATCGCTATTTTTGTAAAAGCAATTACAGGAATGATTTGTGAAACCAAATGTATATAGTATGGAGAGGTAATTGAAGCAATTGTTTACTGTTTTTTACTTCTGTGGATGTATCAGTAGAAAATACAAACTAATCAAATTTGTGATTTCAGTTCTAGAAATATTTTTTTTAAAATCCTGCAATGAATCTATAACAAGAATCTATATGAAACACACCTTGATATTTTTCTTTGTCTTGCCTTGCCATGCCTTGCCTTCCCTTCTCACAGGAACAGATTAACATGCAACTTCTAAATGGATTTTAACAAAGATAGAAAGTAAGCTCGAGCTTGCTCTGAGCAAAACTACATGAAGAAGGTTTGGAGGAGCTTTTTTTTTTTTTCTTTCCCCTTCTCAAGAAGTTAGAAGGTAAAGAGATAAAAATTGAGCACTTTTTTAAAAAAAAATTACTCATATTTCATCCTTAATTATTACTCTTTAAAAGGCTTCCAATTTTTAAACATTAAACAATTCTTATTAGCAAAACCAAAAATCCTTTCACACTTTTCTATTTCTTTTTTTGTCATATGGTCCTCCCTTCACAATTTGAAACTCACCTGCAGTGTCCTAGTGTTCTGCTTCCGTGCCTGTCACCACAGCAATTTCTATGTTGCTTTGTCTGTAACCCTTTCTGATGCACTGTCAGTTGTGTTTACCCTCCTCCCCACCTTGTCTGTGAGGTCCCTAACCCTGAATGCATGTTTAGACTCAATCATAGCACAGTTTTGATTTCATGAATATTTTAAAATAATTTAAACATCTGTTCTAAATGCAGCAGAAATCAGTTTTCTCCAAATGTGGCTAGAGTAGTAGTTTCAAACAAAAGAAGAAAAGAGTAAAATGCACTTTCCTGGTGTAGACAAATCTATGTTTGTACAAAGTGAATTGTCAATTCGATCTGTTTTAGAAGATCACAGTCTTCATCAGTTTCAACACAGCAAAAAACCTGAATTGTCAACAGGCCTTTGTAGACATTAATTATTTAATTGAGAGAGTAATTGTCTCCCTTCAGTTTCTCACCAATCTTAACTTTAGCTCACACATGCATCTTAAAGACATTGGCCATATAATTACAGTTAGATTATACAGAGATTAGTTTCTAATTTTGTACTGATTTTATTAGGTTTAGTTTTGACTAGCAATGTGAAAATTGTAATAGGAAGTCACAGTTTGATTCGAGCAGAAAATAAGAATTAGTTATAGAATTTATATTCTTTCTTGCTTTAAAAATATAAAACACTAAACCACAGAAATTTTCAAAGAAATACTTAAATCAGTTCACCTAGATAATGCAAATAATCCGTTTTAGATACTCATAATTACATAATTTCTATATTTGCAACATCACTAGAGGCATAATGATCTTACAAATATTTTATTAAAATAATTTTAAGTTCAAAAGTTTGTATAAATGTCTTTTCAAAACTCTTGTTGTCTTAAAAATATTTGTTATTGTCCAATATCTAAAGCCCTCTAACAGATTCCAAGGATAAATAAATAAATAAATAAATACAAAATCTTATTTTCCTCTACACAAACCAAAATGGTTTTCTGGGACAAAAGCAAATTAAACTTATTTATATTAAATAAAGGTAAATAGTGTTCTGGACTTGGAAAAGAAGTGCCTTACTCTTTTTTTCAAGGGAACTCTATAGTCCCAATATTAAGGTCTAAGGACCTTCCTTGATATGATTGGAACCATATTTATATCTGTAATTTTAGTATCTGTAGAAATCGCTGTTATTCCATCGTATTTAACATAAATTGCCTGGACTACTATGGCTCAGTGATGAGTATAGTCATAGGACACTTAACTATAAATTATACCAATTTCAGGTTAGTTTAGATCGGATTGCACTTTTTTCCAATGTGATTGCTTTTTTTCCCTGGTGAAGAAAAGCATGTTATTTTACATTGTGCATAAATTCCATCATGCTTTACAGGTTCCCTGCCTTCTTGAAAAGTTGTGCACAACCAGAAACGCCACTGAGCCACATGTGATTTCATGGATAGCCGAACATTGATTTCACAACACGGACAGGGACATAACTTTGAACTACTCTAAAATTTCAGCTAACTGGGTGAAGAAAATGGTTCCTAATTGGCATACCTTCAAATGTCATCAAAATGTTGGTTTAATACAATAGCATTTAGTAACAGTTGTACTTACAAGATGCAGCAGCATCCCAGATTGAGCTAGACACCGTATTATTGATAGGACTATCATGACTTTGAAGTGTTACGCAGATAGAAATACCAAGAGACTTAAAACTTCATCTGAAGTTCACAGAAGTCAGCCCAAAAACTCCCTTGGAGGTTACATATCTGACGTATCCTGCCATACATAGGATACTCTATAAAGGAGGAGGGAAGGGAACTTCCAGAAAGTTAAAGAACAGTGTGTGTCAGAAAAAAATATTTGTATTGTTGTATTTTATTTGCAAAGAAGGATAAATAGGACCCAATATTTCTTCTCATCAGTTCACTCCTAATCGCATAGTGGTTTCACAATTTCTTACACAGTGGGAGTCTGAACACAGAACAGATAGAGGTGGTAACTTGGCAAAAAGAAACTATAAAGAAGTTCTGTGCACTGACTGCACTTCATTTTCATCACACTTAAATATAGGGGGGTATCTCCACAAGCCCAGAGGAGCACAGGGGCACAAAGTCATGTGGGAGCCCAAATTAAAGACTCAGAGGAAGAGGACACCCTTTCTGGGCCCCTCCCAGGGCTGTCCCAGGAGAACCATCTCACCATTTTCCATGCTTGAAACCCATCAAGAGTCAATGAGACAGCACCTTTTGGACTGAGGGGGGGTTGCTGCCTAGGGACATGGGGCAAAGTATGGGATGCAAGAGAAGAACATTTGGGGATTACTCAAGACTTATCGTATGCTTACAGCTGGAACCAAAGGCAGGGAAGAGGAGGGATGTAGGTGACTTGGGGAGAAAGAAGCATGGGAAAATAGAGGTGTAAGTGGATGAGAAAAGGCCTGTTATGCGTAAATAGTTTGCTGATCAGTACACTTGGCTGGCCATGCAATCTGCCCTGTTGCCTTATCAAACTCCTTTCTAACTCTTTTTCCTGGGTAAGAGACTATTCTGTGTGCGTGTGTGCATATACAGGTGTGAGTGCAGCAGCTGGAGTCAGACCACAGATCAGATGGCCCTGGTGCCCAGGTGCCAGAGTTACTGGATTTAAGTGCCAGCAGCTGGAGCAAGACCTCAGGTCATAAGGATCCATGTGTCCATGAAGCCAGCAACTGGAGCAAGTGCAAGTGTGTGAGTGAGTGTGAGCACTCATGAAGCTCAAACCAGACCAGCTGGTGAGTAGGTGACATGGCCTGGGAGCCAGGGGTTTGTGAAACCATTGGAGGAGCTGGAGACGTCAAAGGGACCAGAGGTTTCCCAGCTGGGTGTGTGTGTGGGTGGGTGTCTGTGTGTATTTGTGAGCAAGACAGTCTATACCAGCAATTGGAGGAGTTCTGTAGCCTCAGAGTTTGCATATCCATGTGCCAGCAACGAGGGAGACTGGGATCCAGGGGCCAGCCACTGGGCAGAGTGTCTGAGTCCAGCTACTGGAGCAATCCACATTATAGATATATATATGGTCACCAGTGGGCCAGCCAGAGAGGGGAGCAGGATGTGACCATTGGTGCTGTCTGTATCTTTGAGTGCTGTCTGTCTGCCTGCCTGTGTTTTGTGTTCAGCCAGACTCAGAAGTAGGGAAGGACTGACAGCAAGTGAATTTCTTTCATGCATGCGTTCAGCTTTTCTCACCTCTCTTGTTGAAATCTGGACTGTAGCAGACTAATTACAATTTTTGATAAATTTTACCATCTTGCCATTTTGTGTTCTGCTTTCAGGCCATCTGTCATGGAGTTGCCTTTTAGTTAAATTCTCTGAAAATCTTGACGTCTTTTCATTTAATTCTGTAATATGAAACCACATCTGAAAAGGCCATCCAGAGTTAAATAGCAATGCAATTCATTTGTGTTAGTATATGCAACAGTATTATAACATATGAATATCACTCCTCTTTTATAGTCGCTCATCTCCCCAACACCAAAAGCTACACTTTTGCTGTAATTTTTATTTACTGTTTCTGTTCCAGCATATTAGAATAGTATCACACAGTCCTGAATCATTGCCTCCACAGCATGGGCCAACTATTTTGTCACACATCACAGCAAAAAGCAGGTGGTGTTCCTTTCAACCCATCCTGCAAAAAATTCCAGCCTTTCTTTAACCCCAGCCTGAGAGTTAGGAATGAACCACCAAAGTAAAAACTGCAATGGATGCCAGCTGACGCACCATGGCTGAATGCATGCCCTTAATTATAGGAAGAATTAAGTAAGTTCAGTTAGCTTGTTCTGTCTTCATGTCTAGGCAAAGTCATAGTACATCATTTTGATTGCAGGTTGAGAGCATTCACACAACCAGTTCTCCAAACTCAAGTGATAGGTAGTACGGTGTCACTTGCTGGTAACTCCGTCATGTACCCCAACTGACAGTTGCATTTAGGTGTCCAGCTAGATGCAAAAGAAATGCTCTGTTCTCTTTAATAAAAAACCACATCCTTGTCTAAGTAAAGTCCCTCATGTTTCTGATGCCGTATAAAAATTTCATAAAATTTAACTGCGTTATAATGGCATAATTGATCTGAAAATCAGAATGTTCTTGGCTATTTGAAAAGCTACTTGAGTTTCAGCAATTATCCTCCATGACAAGGACAAACTAGAAGATACATGAAAACTTTATTTCCCTCACCCTGCACATATAGTGACAGGAAAGATCTTCAGGACAAACAACATTATGCCTGTTTTTCTCCATCAGTGTCACTGCTGATCATAAATGCTTGTTCTGAGGTTGACAGTTAATCCCGCAAGCTTCTGTAAGTACCATAGCTCATGCCTGAGAGGGGGAAAGACACAGGAGATGGACAGGCTACCACAGGAGAGGAGGATGTGGAAGGGATCAAGCTGTACATGGAAAGATTTTTTTCATAGCAGTGATCACCCTTTTTCCCTTTCTCTGTTGACTGATGAAAAAAAGAAAGCAGTTCATTCAACCCAAATTATAATGACTACACATTAGCTATGAAGAAACAAAATCTTGTAGGTGCACGATCCTAGCCAATCAGCTGTAGTGTTGCTGACTGACATGAGAGTTAAGATACAAGTTGTTACTAGGCAGATTTGAGTCATTTAGCATCCTCAATGTAATGCCAGATCTAGAAATTCAGGAGAAAGCTAAAATGTCAGGAAGAGGGGGAAGGAATATTTATTGTGACATTGGTCCACATAAATTACTTTCTGCTGGTAAATATTGCAGTGACGCTGGCTCTGGTGGTGACCGTACTCTTTGCAAGGACTTAGGACAGTTACAGCATTAAAGCATAGCATAGTAAAGACAAAGCAAACAAATAAGAAAAAAAGTCTGTGTGGCTGTGTTGTGGAATTTTTGTGAAGGCACACAACGTCTTGCAGGTGATACAGCTCATTGATGGCTACTCTGCCATGTTATCTTCACAGAATCGCTAAACTGCAGAGGTTTGAAGCTAACTCTGGAGATCACCTAGTCCAACATCCCTGCTCAAAGCATGGTAAACTACAGCAGGTTGCCCAGCACCTTGATCGGTTGGGTTTTTAATATTTCCAAGGACGGAGACTCCGCAACTTCTCTGAGCAACCTGTTGCAGTGGCTGACCACCCTCATAGGAAAAAGAATTTTTGTTATGTTTAAGTGGAATTACTGCTATTTCAATTTGAGCCCTGCGGCTATCATCCTGTCACTCAACACCACTGAAGAGAGTCTGGCTCCATCTTCTTTACTCACCCACATCAGGTCTTTATATACTTTGCCAATATCCTCCTGAGCCTTCTCTTCTTTGGGCTGAACAGACCCAGCTTTCTAAGCCTCTCCATCATATGTCAGATGTTCTAGTCTCTTTTATCATTTTTTCAGACCTTTGCTGAACTCTCTCTCGTATGTCCATGTCTCTCTGGTTCTGGACATCCCAGAACTGGACCCAACACTCTGGATGTGGCCTTGCTAGTGCTGAGTAGAGGGGAAAGATCACTGGCCTCGACCTGCTGATAGTACTTTCTCATCAGCCTGTATATGGTCAGCTTATTTAAAAGTTCCCCATCCTCATCCCCCTCCAAGGAGGCTATGTCTTGCACCAGACCTTCTCACTGGTATCAAGGGCCTGGGAGGCAAATCTTAGCAGTAAAAGTGAGGAAGGCATCAACTTGCTTGGTCTTATCTGTGTCCTTTTCACCAGGTTCCCTGACACATTTAGTAGCAGGTCTGCATTTTTCCTAGTCTTCCTTTCGTTGCTGGTATATCCATGGAAGCCCTCCTTGTTGCCCTTCGAATCCCTCAGGAGATTAAACTCCTGGTGAACTTTGTCTTTCCTATCCTCATCCTTGTATAACCAGACACTGTCCTTGCTTGCTACTGGGTGACCTGACCCTGCTTCCACTTCTTATATGTGTCTTTTTGTGATGGGTTGACCCTGGCTGAACACCAGGTGCCCACCAAAGCCGTTCTATCACTCCCCCATCCTCAGCTGGATAGGGGAGAGAAAATATAACAAAAGGCTCGCGGGTCGAGATAAGGACAGGAGAGATCATTCACTATTACCGTCACGGGCAAAACAGACTCAATTTGCAAAATTAACTCAATTTATTACAAATCAACCAGAGCAAGGTAATGAGAAGTAAAATGAAATCTCAGAACACCTTCCCACCACCCCTCCGTTCTTCCCGGGCACAACTACCCTCTCGGATTTCACCACCAAGCCCCCCCAGCGGCACAGGGGGACAGGGATGGGGTTTATGGTCATCACACGTTATTTTCTGCCGCTTCACCTCCTCAGGGGGAGGGCTGATCACACTCTTCCCCTGCTCCAGCGTGGGGTCCCACCCACGGGAGACAGTCCTCCACGAACTTCTCCAACGTGGGCCATTCCCACGGGCTGCAGTTCTTCACGAACTGCTCCAGCATGGGTCCATTCCACGGTGTGCAGTCCTTCAGGAGCACACTGCTCCAGCGCGGGTCCCCCACGGGGTCACAAGTCCTGCCAGAAAACCTGCTCCGTGGGCTCCTCTCTCCACAGATCCGCAGGTTCTGCCAGGAGCCTGCTCCAGCGCGGGGTTCCCACGGGGTCACAGCCTCCTTCGGGAGCCCACCTGCTCCGGCATGGGGTCCTCCACGGGCTACAGGTGGAGATCTGCTCCCCCGTGGACCTCCCTGGGCTGCAGGGGGACAGCCTGCCTCACCAGGGTCTTCCCCACGGGCTGCAGGGGAATCTTCGCTCCGGCGCCTGGAGCATCTCCTCCCCTCCTTCTGCACTGACCTTGGTGTCCGCAGGCTTGTTTCTCTTACATGTTCTCACTCCTCACTCCGGCGGCAGTTTCTCCCCGTCCCAACTTTTTTTCCTTCTTAAAAATGTTATCACAGAGGCGTTACCACTATCACTGATTGGCTCGGCCTTGGCCGGCGGCGGGTCTGTCTCAGAGCCGGCTGGTATGGGCTCGCTCTCTCTCGAACACAGGGGAAGCTTCCAGCAGCTTCTTACAGAAGCCACCCGTGTAACCCCCCCCCGCTACCAAAACCTTGCCAAACAAAACCAATACACTTTTTTATGTTTGAGTTTTTTCAGGAACTACTTGTTCATCCATGAAGGCCTCCTGCTGCCTTTGCTTTGTTTTCTGTGTTTCAGAATTCTTCGTTCTTGAGCTTGGAGGAGATGATCTTTTAAAATCAACCAGCTCTCCTGGAATCATGTCCAGGACGTTTCATGGGCCTCTTCTAGGCAGATATCTGAACAGGTCCAAGTCTGGTCTCCTGAAAATCAGGGTTGTGACCCTGCTATTTGAATCTTTGCCTTTTCTCAGGATCCTCAACACCACGTCTCATGCTATAAGGAACTGGCCAATACTCAGGTAGGGGAGTGCTCTAAAGTGGCAAGTCATCACTTCTGCCTTACAGGTTAACATTTGAGATGCTGCAAGAGGCAAAAGACCCTGAATTTTCCCTTCCAGACAAATCTGGACTACTGTCATGGTACCTTCTGGGATGTTTATGATGATTTCTAGTCTCATATTGAATAGTGGTAGATGAAAATAGAACTTGGAATGTATATGTGCATAGGCTAGATATTGCCACAGTAGCTAACAGTAATATTACCTGGAATGCACTGTAAGGTCTATCCTTGAGGAAGACCACTTGAGGAGTTCCACTTCTACCACCTCATAACAGTTTCATTTCTCTCTCTGTCCGATATCTTCATTTGCTCCACAATCCCTTTTGTAATCTTTTTCACCAGTTCAATATTTCCCACAGAGTTTGATGTAGCCATTTGTGTGTGATATTATAGGCTATGTTACATGGCATGGAAAATGAAATTACTATGATGGTCCTTTCTGGCCTTAACTTCTTTGAATGCCTACTTTTACTCAAAATCTGAATTTGTGTTGTCATCTAGGAATACTCTGTTTTACCAGAACATAGTAAAGTTGCCCCAAAGCTCATTAAAATCACTGTAAAGATGCCAACTGCCTTCAGGCCTCTACTGAACAATGAAATATTCTAGACTATAAAGCTCCTAAAAATATGTAAAATAAATATTTAGGGTATAAGGACTGAAATCTTCATTAAATCTCTGCAGAAAAACTACTGTTGAGCATATAAAAATTCAACCAGTCTTAAAATACGCTCACTAGTAACTGTTCATAGCTCTATCTAAGAAAAATAAAATAAAAAAGTATTTATGTATCTCAAATGCAGCCTGCAGAGTTGAAGTAGTAGACATATATTATTCATATTTTTAGCAGCCTTTGTATAAAATTATGCCTGAAAATCATTCAGAGCCTGATCCGGACATCCAAGAGGAGTTTTAAGGCTGATCTATGTGGAAACCACAGGTAGCACAAACTGAAAGGTAGAAAAGAATCCACTCCAGATTGCTGCATTTGCATAGACGGCTGAAAGGTCTATAAAATCTCCATTTTCTTCCTTCATTTTAGCAAGCATAGAGTTACAGTAACCTTTTAAATGGAAATGGGGTAGATGGCCCACACAAGAAGTAAGCTAATTCTAAAAGAATAAACCCCCCTACATTTAGCACTCTTTATGGTCTGCAATGCTGGAGGTGAATTACCCCTTTCTCATTTTTATATTTATGCAATCATAATATCACAGACAGTTTACTGTAGAGTATTTTCTTAAGACTCATTTAGCAGACTGCGGATAACATTTTTGTGTTATTTTTATAATGATATTTTGAGGCAAAGAACTATCTGTGACTAAACATATTAACAGGCCTGTTTTCATGACAGGACAGGGAATGGGGGTTGGGGTCAGTTCCTCACACCTTGTCTCTGCCGCTCCTTCCTCCTCAGAGGGAGGGCTCCTCACTTCTCCCCTGCTCCGCTGTGGGGTCCCTCCCATGGAAGACCGTCCTTCACAAACTTCTCCAGCGTGGGTCCCTTCCCCGGGCTGCAGTCCTTCAGTCACAGACTGCTCCAGCGTGGGTCCCCCATGGGGTTACCAGTCCTGCCAGCAAATCTGCTCCAGCATGGGCTCCTCTCTCCACGGGGCCACAGGTCCTGCCAGCAAACCTGCTCCAGGGTGGGCTTCCCACGGGGTCACAGCCTCCTTCAGGAACCCACCTGCTCCGGCGTGGGGTCCTCCCCGGGCTGCAGGTGGAGATCTGCTCCCCCGTGGAGCTCCCTGGTCTGCAGGGGGACAGCCTGCCTCACCAGGGTCTTCCCCACGGGCTGCAGGGGAATCTCTGCTCCGGCGCCTGGAGCATCTCCTCCCCTCCTTCTGCACCGACCTTGGTGTCCACAGGGTTGTTTCTCTTACTTGTTCTCACTCCTCTCTCTGGCTGCCATTTCTGTGCTGCAGCAACATTTTTCCCTTCTTAAATCTGTTCTCCCAGAGGCGTTACCACTATCACCAATGGGCTCAGCCTTGGACAGCAGCAGGTCCATCTTGGAGCCGGCTGGCATTGGCTCTGTTGGACATGGGGAAACTTCCAGCAGCTTCTCACAGAAGCCACCCCTGTAGCCCCCTGCTACCAAAACCTTGCCACGCAAACCCAGTACAGATTCTCTGCCCTTTGCTATTCTAGAACTTTCCATTGTCAAGGGTGTTATGGTATGAAGTTAAAACATCCTAAAACACCTTTCTTTTGAAGGGGAAAACGTGAATAATTTTGGAAGCAAACTGGGTCTTTTGGCTGCTGGTTTTTCCCTAGAAATTATATTTCCGTGGTGTATGTGGGCATTGATTTTGTAAAATCATTTATATGGAATCTTGTCTTCTACAATGCTACACAGCAATGAATTCAACTCATGATTATGCTGTAATAAATACACTGATTTGATCAGTCATAATGGTTACTGGAAATCATTGTGATTTTACCAAAATAATTAAGACAGTATTTGATTTTATTTTCTAGCAAGAATGTGGTTTTTTATATTTATCTCCTTAAAAAAATTACTTTACTTGATACAATTGTCAAACGTTCTGTATCAGCAAATCCTTATCTGAGAGGAAGACCCATAACTATATTTCATTTTAATATATACATTAAGAAAGATTTCTAAAAAATCATAAGACTTGGATGTTTGGTTCCTTTTCTTATATTGTGCAAACACTTAACATAAAAGTCAAAACATGCATGTTAGACAAGTGCTGGCAAGAACAAAACTGTATATACACATAGTTCTTAAAATATTGTTTGTATGTGCCCAGTTTAGGTTTCTTCTAAGGAGATGAAGTGGCAGGCTCACACTGTGGCTTTCTATGGCAGTACTGACTGCAACTTTTACTTCAAGTTTCAAATGTTCATTTTATAAGCTGATTTTCAGACTCTGAATGAAGAGCTACTGAGTTATCTAAGTTTAATAAAAATTATATGAAACATAAAGGTCGGGGATGATGTTATCTTTTCAGCATTGTATTGATTTGAGCTTATAGAGATAAGCTATAATGTTATTTAATAAACCACTAGTTATCAACGGGCCTGTGAATATCTAGAAGAAAAAAAAAGAAGTTCCTGCTAAGAGTCAGAAAATAACTGAATTTGCTTTTCTAAACAAATAAATATGTAAGAAAATAGAGAAAGAAGGAAACCCTTTCTAAATTATTCACTGAAATATCCTTTCAGAAATTTTTTAATTTCATCCTGACAATGACTTCCATGCAATGCATTTCATTCTTAGAATAAAATATTAGAACACACTAGGTATTGATGGTTCTTCACATTTTATGGTATTGAGAACTAAGGGCCAGATCTGTGAAAAAGATTTTCTAATATTTTCCATGGGTTTAAGAGACAGATACTGACACCTTTACCTACATGGATTTACTCTTCTTTCCATAATTACTTCCACTGACATTGAAAGCATTATAGAGTACAATAATTTATGATGTAAGGCCTTAAACTGTATCATTAAGTAATGTAACAAAAAATGTCCAAACATATTAAAAGAGAAAAACTCTAGCACTAACCTTGCATGTAAAGTTCCATCATGAAAGAAAAGGTAGCCTGTCCCAGTTTATTTTCTTTGTTAGCTAAATGATTAAGGTCTTTCTCAATTAGTTCAACACACCAGCAAATAAAAGTGTACTAGATTTTTAAGCTTATGGCATAAAAGGCACCTATGTGGCCAACATCACATCTGGGTGTTTTTAAGTCCTCAGTATGACTGACCACTCACAGCAAGATTATTCAGTAGTGACCTTCAGAATGCATCCGAAAAGAAGCTCACATTTATTCCTGGTTTCATAATAAAAGTCCTAAACAATTTTACATTTTATTAATAAATCTTAAAAATGTAAAATCTCCTAAGTTTTTCCTGCTTTTAGTTATAAAAGGCCACAACTGTGAGAATTTGCAGATTCAAACATTTAGGGTTCTTTTTTATTTTCCCAGAAAAAGAATTTAATTTATTCAGTTAAATAGCATAGGATCTTACATTTAACAAACATACCAAGTGGAAAATTATTATTTCATCTACCACATCTTCAGAGGGTAAAAGTGAAAAGGAAGGTGAATACAAAACCAGCTGTTATTAGGTAAATTCTGTTTGCAGAAGGTAGTGTTTGTGAAAATATGGGTTGGATGGTTATTCAGTAATATTATTTTTGCCTTATCATATTCTGCAGCTGGAAGAATCAAAAGTTTTCTGAATCTTGACCTCAAAAGGGAAAATTCAAGATTCAGATTAAATTTAATGCAAAGATAAAATTAAGATCCTCTTAATCTACCCCATATGTCACTAGAATAATTTTATTTTTAACAATCTTTGATTTTCAGAGGAAATTCTGGTCACATTGATGAGAAAGTTATTAATAACTTGGTAAGACCAGGTTTTTGGTTTGTCTTTTATTATGTAAGGCTGGGTGCAAACAGTGAGAACGTTTACCTGGGAAAGCTTAATATTTTTGTATTTTTTAGTTTTTGAGATACAATTTTGGTAAACTGTTACTGAAATCAGCATTAAGATATCAGTAAGAACTAATATATATATATATATATATATATGTTTGTGTGTGTGTGAACGACTTAATTTTCCCATAAAATGTATGGTAATGGGAAGTGCTATAAAGATCCAGTACACCCAGGAGACATCTAAGTCATGGAGTCACTTAGGCTGGAAGAGATCTCAGGGGGTCTCTACTCCAGCCACCAGCTCAAAACAGGGTGAACACTGAATTCAGACCAGTTGCTCAGAGTTTTGTCCAGCTGGAATTTGAGGACCTCCAAGGACCAAGACTATATAATCTACAAGTGCAACTTGTTCCAATGTTTGATTATTCTCCTAGTGAATCCTCATGTATTCCATTTTATGACAAGTTTCTAATTTTCTTACTGTACACCTTGGTAAAGAACCTTGCTCTGTCCTCTTGGCAACCTCATCTGCAGTTTTAAAAGATTGCTGTTAGGTCCCCTTCAAGACTTCCCTTTTCCAGGGTAAGCAATCCTAGCTCCCTCAGTCTCATGTCTTATCTGTGCCATTAGAGAAGAAAAAATAGTCTTTCATGAGATCAAGTACATCTTAGCTTTGCTCAAATTACCCATGACAAACTCAGAAAAACTTTGTACAGCTCCAAAATGTTTTATAACCAAGTGTTCTCCACAGTTGCCCCCTAAGGACTTGACCTATGGTCCAGAGAAACCAGTGGGACAGTTCCTATTGATTTCAAGAGTTTTACATCAAGTCAAAACCAAAGGAATGTTTTTGTTTTTTTCTGGATTCTTGAACTTTGACTAGGAATTAAATGCTGGGGTTTTGCCAACCCCGAGCACAGGGCATTTGGGAGAATTTAAAGTGGTAAAGGTGTATATAAATAGATACATGAAGAAATAAAAACAAACCAATAGCCTTTCTTTTTTCAGAAATGCAGGGCAGGGAAAGAAAAAAGTAAACATAAATGTTTCATGTATTTTAAAATTAAGCATAATATTTATAAGCTTCTGACGATGTATGATAATCTCTTGACATGGAAAACATTCTTCCATGAGGAGAGGCTGACAGAGCTGGATCTCTTTAGCTTGGAGAAGGGAAGGCTCAGGGGTGATCTTATCAATGTGTACAAATATTTGAATGGAGAGAGTAAAGAAGATCAAGGCAGACTCTTTTCAGTGCCCAGTGACAAAAGGTAACGGGCACAAACTGAAACACAGGAGGTACCGTCTGAACATTAGAAAATACTTTTTTACTGTGAGGGTGACCAAGCACTGGAACAGGTTGCCCAGAGAGTTGGTGGAGTCTTCCACCTTGCAGATGCTCAAAAGCCATCTGGACACAGTCCTGGGCAGCTGGCTTTAGGTGGCCCTGCTTGAGCAGGAGGGTTGAATAGGAGGACCTCTGGAGCTCCTTTCCTCCAGAGGCTGACCTCAAGTATTCTCTGATTCTGTGATTCTGCTATTCCGTGATTACTTGATCTGTTCACCTATGAAAAAGGAAGATTAGATATTGAAGTTTAATAAGGAATATAAAATTCATTTTCAGTACATCTATCATATAATCTTACTTTATCTTCGGAGAGAAAAACTTAGGGTTGAGAATAAATAGACTTGCACTAATTGTATATATTCTCCTACAGTAATCTCTACAACAGTTGTTTCCTTCTTTTAATTGAAATTTTTCTCCAGGGCCAGTTGTTCTTGGTAAGTACTTGAAAGAAAATAATGCATCATATTTTGAAGCAATTTTTGCAAGCATGACTTCATTAACATTCTCAAACCTCAGTTAGCCTTTCAGGTTTAATGGGGCATTTTACCTCATTTATCCATTCACTATCCACTAACTCTTGCATGACAGGAAAGTGAATGAACCACTTTTTATTTAACCTCACACTTTCAATTTCTCCCCCAAAATACAGTACTTATGATTATGTGATGAGATAGAACTTCAGATAATTTCATTTACTCTCATCAGGGATGCCAGACCTTTATTTTTTTTTTTTTTTTCTCCTTTTTTTCTTTCTCTTTTTTTTTTTTTTTTGTTATATATCATTAAAAAAATCTATATTGTACTACAGTTGGTAGTGGTAAACCCTTCCCAGACCCTAATACAAAAATATTATAAAATTACTATAGCTTGATTTCCTGTCCTCTGTATCACATTTCCTTTTTTTACTGAATATAGCATACTCACCAGAAAATATGTAATTTCAGAACTAAATATAAAATCACTTCTCAAGTCAAGCATTATTTAATATTGTATTATCTCTGTATACACTGCTGAAGCCTATCAGTTCTTCTTTCTACAGGCAGAGAATAGCTAATGATATAACATTTATAAAGCTTGAAAATATTGTGAACTTCTAAATGTTACTTTTGGCCTCAAGCAGAAGTGGAAAAGGTTGTGTGACCTCCTTATTATTCAGCATTATGCATTGTTCACATAGTTTCATTAACCTTTACTTTCTTTGTTAATAGGTGAAATATATATATTCAGACCCCATCAAAATGCCCTTTTTGATCAATATTTGGCTATAACAGATCATTTTTCATATTTCTACTGGGAAGTGGATCACAGCTTGCAAAGAACATGAGAGTGGTTTATAATGTCAAGATACGGCAGACTGAATAATATATGAGGATGTTTTCCATTTTGTGTCCATTGTGACATTTTAAAAATCAAAGCAGCAGCTTCCTATAGGCATAATCTAGTTTAAATAGACTACTGGAATTCAGATCTCTAGAATGGCCTATCCGTCTCTTTTCCTTTCTAATTGCTTAAAACCAAAGTTTTGCACTGTTGGCATTCATTATTCCTTTTACTCAGTAAATTAACTTTGACACAGTTCAAGCCCCTGTTTTCCTAACAATGCTTAAATTTACATCATTTCAGATGTTTCTCAGTTAGTTGCACTACTTAATCCTAGTGTAGGCTAAATGGTTCTTTATTACCAAACTGTGATCATTTATGGCTGATAGGTGACAAGCAGATTGGTTACCAGGATTCTGAAATATTGTTTGCAACTTACATAGATGAGTCCTGATTGTTTTGATTAATGTGCTGGATTTGTCTGTATTTGATTTACTTCTACAAATGAGTTTTGGATATGAACTTAATAAAAGCACTATTACAAGCATTCTGTGATAGTTCAAACTTTGCCTTTTACTTTGCTTGAAGCTTGTAACATTACCTTGTAAAGAGGTAAGTAATGGGATTGACAGTGTCACTTGACGATGAGTAGAGAGTTTGTGACAGCTGTCAGAATTCCCCCAGCAGAGATGGTAGTGCTTCACATCTGCAGTACACAGTTCTGCAGCTGTAGAACATTTAGGTCTACAGTGAAGTCTTGTCAGATGAATTATTTTACACAAGGGAGTGGCAATTACACACCTCAGAGAAAGGAATAATTCTCATTAGATTTTCTCTCACAAGAGAGTTCTCTGTTTTAAAAGATTTCATCTCATGATTAGTTTTTGGGGGTCCCTTTCTGAAACCTTCAACCCACAAGAAGTTCTTCACGTCAAAGTAAAACTTATCTTTACCCTGCCTACCACCCCCAATTCTGCTTCATGCTGAGCTGATCTTATAACTAATATGTTCAATAAATGAGATTAAAAAAATATTAAAGCATTAAAGGAATAAGGAAGTAGATATTGTCAGCATTCTAGTTCTCAGAAGAAAAGACAATGTGACAGGCTAGATAGATAGATAGATAGGTGAGAAACTGAGGCCTTTTAGCACAACTGTGAAGCAATATTGCAGTATGTAGTACATACCACGCTTATGGTAACATGTCAGATGAGCCCTGGAAGATGAAAGTTGGGAAGGAAATGTGAATCTTAATGTTCTTTTCCCCAAAGTAGCAAATCAAGTGTGAAATGATATTTTCCACACTGGTGATCTAAAGTATAATTTACAAGGAAAGTAGACTGTAAGTGGCTGAGCCTCATATGCCCTCCCAACTATATATCAAATTGCTTTCATAATATCTCTGCTAATTAAGTAATTAGAAAAAGAGCTATCTGTGTTTATAGATTTTGATAAGATTCAAGATGACAGATTGATACATGTTCTGGAATAACTGGTGACTCAAAATATACCCACCACATTTAGGAAATTCTGCACTGGGTATAGAAAGAGTAATATGGAAAACCATATACCACCATGTAACATGAAGAAAGTACATTGTGTTCCATTTCGACAGAGATATAGAGTGGATATAAAATCAGAAAGTTTAGAAGATTCTGAGCAACATGTCAAAATTAGTGGAATGATATATTAATAGCAAAAGTTCTATGGAACAATGAACAGGAGTTATGGAAAAGTAAGAAATGTTAAGAAAACTAAAGCCAAGTCAAGTCTAAACTCACAAGATATGTGCCAAAGTGACCAAGTAGAAGACCACATGATAGATTCCTATGATGCAGGAGTCTGATAATGCAGAAGGAAGGCATTAAAGAAGTAGTAGATGGAAAAGTGGTTTTGTGATAGATACTTCTAATTATTCATCCATTTGTTATTAATGAAATATTACATGGAAAAAAAAAAAACTTTAAGGGAAAAGTTATGGCAACAGTGCTGCCATAAAAGCAGTGCTGCTTGAAGTATTAGGTGAATATTAACAGGTTTATGTGAATGATTGCATTTCAGTGTTTATATTTTCAAAACAAGTAAAAAGCAAACCAAGGAAATGGAGACAGAAAGACAGATAAATCAGAAATTTTGCAGAACAGAGTGCTATGCAAGACACAACACATGAGTTAACACTTTTCAAGATATTAAAACAAGTCACTGGCCCCTTGTGGTGGGTTGACCCTGACTGGCAGCTAAACCCCCACCCAGTTGCTCACCCACTCTCCCCCTCCTGGATAGGGGAGAGAATCAGAAAAGCAAAAGCAAAAAAACCTATCAGTCAAGATAAAGAGAGTTTAATAGGTGAAGCAAAAATATGTGCAAAAGCAAAGCAAAATAAGAAATTCGTTCACCACTTCCCATCAGCAGGAAGATGTTTAGCCAATCCTTAGAAAGCAGGGCTTGACCATGTGTAACAGTTACTTGGGAAGACTAATGTCCTACCTCCAAACATCCCTCCTTCTTCCCCCAGCAGGCCATCAGGTCAAGCAAGGTGACTGTCGCCCTCTGCTCTGCTCTTGTGAAGACCCCACCTGGAGTACTGCGTTCAGCCCTGGGGCCCCCAGTGTAAGAAAGACACAGACCTGCTCGAGCAGGTCCAGAGGAGGGCCACGAAGATGATCAGAGGGCTGGAGCACCTCTCCTATGAAGACAGGCTGAGGGAGTTGGGGTTGTTCAGCCTGGAGAAGAGAAGGATCCGGGGAGACCTTGTAGCAGCCTTCCAGTACTTAAAGGGGGCCTGCAGAAAAGATGGGGACGGACTCTTTAACAGGGACTGTAGTGATAGAACGAGGGGTAACAATTTTAAACTGAAAGAGGGTAGATTTAGGTTAGATATTAGGAAGAAATTCTTTACTGTGAGGGTGGTGAGACACTGAAACAAGTTGCCCAGAGAAGTTGTGAATGCTCTCTCCCTGGCAGTGTTCAAGGCCAGGTTGGATGGGGCTTTGAGCAACCTGGTCTAGTGGAAGGGGTCCCTGCCCATGGCAGGGGGGTTGGAACGAGATGATCTTTAAGGTCCCTTCCAACCCAAACCATTCTATGATCCTATGACTTTACTGCTGAGCATGAATTCATATGGTTTGGAATACCCTTTTGATCATTTGGGGTCAGCTATCCCAGCTGTGTCACCTCCCAGCTTCTTGCCCACCCATTGTCAGCAATAGCCAAAACTCTGGTGTGCTATCAAGACTGGTTTTAGTCACAGATACAAAACACAGTACCATCTAGGCTGCTATGAAGAAAATTAACTCCATCTCGGACAGACCCGGAACAATTTCCACCCCTTATTCCGTATCATTAACATCATGCTCAGCAATAAGAACAAAGGGGGGTCGGTTTTGGGGGAAGTAGGCATTGCTCAGAGACTAGCTGGGCATGAGTCTTCGGGCTGAAGGTGATGATTACCTTTACATTGTGTGTTTTGGTGTTGGGTTTTTTTTTCTTCCAATTCCCTTCATTTATTGAACTATGTTTATCTCAACCTAGGAGTTTACTCACTTTTGCTCTTCTTATTCTCTCCCCCACCCACTTCAGGGGCTGGAGTGAGCAAGCGGCTGTGTAGTGCTCAGCTGCTGGCCAGGGTCAGCCCACCATACCCTTTCATTCACAGGCATCATTTCAGAGAGAGATGACAATTATCCATAAGATTGGATGAACAGTTGAGTGACAGGGGTGGATATTTTTTTTTCCTTTTTCCACAAATCAGAACCTTTCATCATAGATAGTAAATTTATCAGTATGATCCATGTTTTTGTTGTTCAAGTACCAAGTTACTGCTAAGGTAATACTCTACTATTTTAGAAGCAGAAACAAGCTCATAATGCTGTTAGCAGCTTCCTTATCAAGTGAAACATCTCACCAGGAATACAGAATTCTGCTAGTTCACAGTACTATGAACTTTATCACCTTCTAGCCTTTGTGTGGCATTTCATGTACGGTTTTGCTGAAGCCTATTGGGAACTCATTTTTTCAGAAACCATTCTTTAGCCCATTGCTAAATTACTCAGTCCCTGTCAGAAGAAGTACCTCATCTCGACCCCATGTCATTTATAAAGGAAGAACCATAAAGCATTTGTCATAAAGGAATGTTGATTTTTTTAAAAAAGCAACTCTTTATTTTCAGGTAAACAGTTTGTTGACTTTCATTGTATATCAAAACTCTAAAATTTTTCAGCTTAGGATCATGCTGGCTGAATGTTGGGGTTGAGAAAATTTCACTTTATTATGGATGCTACATGCAAAATAAGAGAAATGAGAGATCTAACCCTCTTTTTCACTTTCTGTGTCACAGCATGTCTACTTTCTCAATGTACAGATGAAACACAGAGACCGGTATTGCTTATTATGATTAATAGAAACAAATAAACAAGGTAATGAATAATGTTACCACATCAGTTTTGTGCCTCATTTCTAGCTCCATCTCATCCTTTCATTCTATACGTTGACAATCCTTGAAGCCATGAGTCTTGACTATCAGTCATAGGAAGCAGCATCTCTGAAATAGCCAATTTGCACAGAGCCAGACTTGGAAAATTATATCAGGGAAAGAGTTAGGAGGCAGATAGAAATGATGACATGAAAATTAGCCTTCTAGACAAGCTGCTCCAAGTGGGTTATTAGTGAGGTATTGGGAAGAACCACAGCGAAGACAGTGACTTGTTTACAGTTCCTGAATTCTGTTGCATTCCCAAGCTAAGAGGACAATAGTGATATTTCTACCAAGGGGTGAAACAAGGGGACATATTACTACCATAACCCTGGTAACTGTAGCTGCTTTTACTCCACCGAGAGGCACCCAAAGGGCATACAGTGGAACATGTCAAACAACTTTCAATGGGAATGAGTGTTTGATTGCACTCTATGATTCAAGAGTGCTGAGGGGCTTAAAATAAGAGAAATTGTAGACCTTCACCTCTGAGGTGTTATGGTTAGGTTAACAAAAATTTAAGGGTCCACAAAACAGAACCTTATGTCCTTTGCCCAATATAATTCAAGAATTCTGAACCAGCGTTACCAAAATCCTTTCTCTGGACACTCAGTCTACTCCTCATCTACCATTAAAATGTTACTGTATGTTTCAGGATAGCGTGTTAACAGAAAATAACATACTCAGAAATGGCTTTCAAGTGTATATTATTTATCGCCTTTCTCATATATAAACTATAATGTCTCTTGTCTTGAAACAACTGACAAATATTTAAATTGGGAGAATTCTTTCCAAGAAAAAAACGGTATCACATATACTTATTTAAAGCCTTTCATTTAACATAGAGTAAACATAAATAATACAAACCATATTATTCAACTCTTTTCTCCCTCTTTCAAAATACTGATTTCATTTTAAAAGCATGTGTGATTTGATCCTGTGATTCTATTTTAAGCCCCTCACTACAAGAAAGACATTGAGGTGCTGAAGCATGTCCAGAGAAGGGCAACAAAGCTGTTGAGGGGTCTAGAGCACAAGTCTTATGAGGAGCGGCTGGGGGAACTGGGGTTGTTCAGCCTGGAGAAAAGGAGGCTGAGGGGAGACCTGATCGCTCTCTACAACTGTCTGAAAGGAGGTTGTAGTGAGGTGGGGGTCGGTCTCTTCTCCCGAGTAACAAGTGATAGGACAAGAGGAAATGGATTCAAGTTGTGTCAGGGAAGGTTTAGATTGGATATTAGGAAAACTTTCTTCATGGAAAGGGTTGTCAAACATTGGAACAGGCTGCCCAGGGAAGTGGTTGAGTCGCCATCCCTGGAGGTGTTTGAAAGATGTGTGGATATGGTGCTTAGGGACATGGTTTAGTGGTGGACTAAGCAGTGTTAGGTTTACGGTTGGACTCAATGATCTTAAAGGTCTTTTCCAACCTAAATGATTCTATATGCCTGAGAAATATATCTTTGACAGGATTCAGTTGTCCTTGGTGACACCAAGTTCTTCTATTCATTTAAGCATTACCACTGTGAACATGATTTTATTTATTTATTTATTTTGTTCTTTCTAGTTACTATTCATTCTGCCCCTCTTGTTTCCTTCAATACTATGTGTTATGTGACTCCTTGTAGTCACAGAAAAAGCCTCTGTGAAATTTGACTGCATGTGAATGACCTAAAAAGTCTCTAAGGAGAGCATTGGCAGTTTAATCCCCTGTGGTTCTCAAGGCTTTTGACATATCGCAAAGGATCTCACCTCCCAGATGGAACTGGAAAGGTTTCTGAACATGAAAGGAAATTTTCACTGCCTTGCAGGATGAAGCCCCAGGATTTATATCCTGATTCCTAGAATGGTGCATATATGTCTGTCTTCTTTTCTTCCCTGCTTGAGACACTACTTTATAAACAATTTACATAGCTTTTATTCTAGGGGATGAAATTACATGTTAACAGCTAAAGTGCTGTATCGCTAAAGGACAAAGAACAGCATTCTAGAGGAGCAAACCTCAAAATCCTAATCACTTTTTATGACAGTTTGTTTGGAACAATGTTTCATTACTAAATTGTTTCCTGCTTCTCAGAGAGAGAGAAAGAAAGAGAGAAAGAAAAACCCTGAAACCCACAAAAAACAGTTGAAAGGAAAATCCTTGGATTTTTTTTATTCCATTTTTGCAAGTTGTATCATTGTCTTCACTCTCATATGGATACATCCACTGATTTATCAATCTGAAGTATACTGAGTCAAGGCAAACAACTGAGTGACTTGCACCATGGTCAACAATTTTGAAATTCAGTTTCTCTCAGCTAGTGAGAATTTTGACGATATAAGGACTTGAAGATCCCATTGATGAAAAATGACTGCACAGATTGGTAGGACCAGGTACAAAAATTTGGAGGAGCTTTCATGTATGGAGTTGGTTAAGAACAGTATTTTCAAGCATCCAGTGCTTCTGACTTCCTGATTTTCTAGCACACCTGAATCACTGTTGACTACCATGTATTCAAGGGCACTCTCTGTTCCATTTTGGGCTATACCTCACCAAAGCAAAAGAAAAGCTACTGTCTCTCAGCTGAGAGCTGCAACCATCATCACAGGACAACCTGTTGAGGCTTCCTAAATTGTAAACCAGCTGTATCTGGAGGTAGGTGAATTTTATCAGAGTTTCAAGACAAAGTTGTTGAGTTGAGATCACCTTCACCAGTGATACAAACTAGGAGTTTGACTTTGCCTTTACAGATTTGTCTAGGATGCAGCATCTTTGCTATGCTGTATTGTGAGAGTGGCTCTGGGCCATTTCAGAAAAAAAATCATACAGGGTCAGCATGTGGGGACTATGATGCATGGTTTCTGTCAGCTTTCATTGTGGTGTCTGAGCAGGTTGCCACTTCCAGCTGTGCAAACAGTGACCTCTTCAGCCACTGAAGTTAATTCTGACAAGAACTGCACATCAGAGGCCTGAAATGCCGTCCTTCATAGTCCAATATACTAATACAAAACGAAACAGATGGTGATTTAGAGTAATATACCACATGATGAACTGCAACAGCTCAAGAATTAATGTCATCCATTTATGCACTGATCTGCACAGAACTTTATTTGTATGAGATGCAAGTTTTCATTCCTTTTTAATGAGATAAGAACATATATGTCCTTTGCCTGTAACGTAACCTGATCTGTTAAAAATACCACCAAGCAAAACAACCCCACTCTGCCCAGGATTATTTACATGACAGTAACCATGGGAAATAAACCAATTGACATTTTCAGGAGTGACCATTTTTTGTGTCTCCACTTTGGGCACCTATCTTGGGAATAAACAGACAAAAGGTCTAATCTGAGTTGCAAAAATTATTTCTGGAGAATCAAAGATTATGGTCTTTGATACCATTATTGAAAGTGTTTTTAAGTGTTCTTTGTCAAAAAGATCTTCCATCCTTGGAAGTGTCATTTAGGTGGTTAGGAAATTCACAAGATTACTCTTTATGTCACAGTTCAAACCACTGTTTACACCTACAGAGCTTTCATTAACAGACCAGTAAGCCTGTGCTTTGTGGTGCAAGTAGCTATATCACATGCATACTATATGTAGATCTCACATACTGTATGTGAGATCTATAGTCTGGCCGTGCTGAAGCCTGTAGGATTTCTGCCACATTTTCATACTTCTACCACAGGCCAAATGATATGAAAGTCCTTTAGGGCTGTTGCTATCTAGAGTCCAGTTCTGATCATCCTTAATTAAAGATAATCTCTTCTAACTCAGATTTGAGATAATTTTATGCCCTGGAAGATGTTGTGCTGAGGTAGCATGAGTAGCAGTGAACTGATCTGATGGATGGCAAAGTCGTAAGTAACTTCTTTAGCTATTCCTTCCTTCTGAAGGAGCAGGACTTCTCCATTTTATTGTTAGGTGCCACTTCTGGCATTTATTCTTTGTCTGTTCAAGTCTCCTTCAGATACTACAGAAGCTATAATGAATTTTCTGTCAAGGGAATTAAAAAATCTATTTAAACTGCTCTGGATAAGGATGAATTTCTGCTGTCATAAGGATGGCTGCTGGTAAAAACACCACCACCCCCCCCCCCCAAAAAAAAAAGCCAACAAAAAAAAGAAGTTGTCAGTGCCATGTACAGAACTTTTCTATTTTAGTACCTGGCATTTCATGATGCTGGTCTATTTTAAATAATTAGCAAGTAGATTTAAAGGCAACAGCCTACTTCTGCTGCTTGAATTTCAAAGACATGGCTGTGTATGCATGATGTTGGGGAAGTATTGATACTTCCAGTTGTATTACTTGTTATGTGCTACAGCATTTCTTCTTTCTGAGACACTGCTAGGAGGTTTCAAAGCTCTGAATCTTATTAGGGAATGAGTTGTCACTGTGGCCTGTTTGTACTAAACACGGCACAGTGAGTTCTGATTGGTAGAGATGATCTGGAGAAACATTGCAGTATTTTGTGTTAATGTAACATTTCCTTCAAAGAAGACATCAGAAATCTAAAATAGAAAACTAAGGATATGTCACTTTTGATCAGACCAATAGTGGTCTGCCTAGTCCTCAAACTCCAGCTAGATCCTTTTCCTTCTCAGCAGCTGATGGGATGGGAAAAACTTGTTTCCCTAGTGACAAATAAAATTTACAGGGTGTCCCATAGCACACAGAACTGACAAAGAATCCTGGTGTTTGTTTTCAATAGCAGTGTTAGATTTCAATGTAAACCTACACCACTTGGGAGATATATTACCTTCATCTTCAGAGTCAGCAGCAGTTTGTTAGTAGAGATGGCACCAACTGATAAGAAAGGCTGTCAAGAGAATGGAAGTTAACATGAAAGTTTTTTGTTGGGGTTGGGTTTTTTTTTTTCATGTTAGATTAATAATATTTGCATTCTTATAAAACCTGTTTTAAATCTGCTTTTCTAATAGCTGTCTTGGTTATTTCTCTATCAGTATTTTAAAGAGTAATGTGAGTCCCTTAAACAGTTATGTGTACTTTCCACAAATCAAATTACCATCCTCAATGATCACATCTGCAAATATTGAATCTTACACAGAATTGCTCAATATTTTCAGCAGAAAGTGAATTCAAGTTCCTGCCTTCCACACTCCCATGGAGTAGTAATTTCTGCAATTAACAGACAGCTCTATTCTATAAACAAGGGCAGAGCTAAACAAGTGAAATGGTGCTTCATTTTCTGATGAGCAATCCAGCTGCTGAATCAAGAACATGAACAAAGCAGGTACTCTCTTCTTGGTTTGGTATGGGTATAAGACACAATAATAGCCGAACACAAAATACTAACAATTTTACTTTCTGCCTTCATTTAAAAAAAAAAAAGTTATATGTGAAGTAGTTTTATCCATTCTTTTTCTTTTCTTCCAAAGCATAGATATCTTGATCTGTTAAGCATGGTTTGTTATTAAACCATTCCTAATGATATCTTTCATATCTAACTTGTGTTTTGAAGATACAAGGCAATATTTCTATATCATTCACTTAGATATTAATTTTACTACAACAAAAAAAAAGACCAGAAAAACTCTCATTTACTATCTTATTCTGTCTTCTCTTCTCTCCTCCTCTCCTCTCCTCTCCTCTCCTCTCCTCTCCTCTCCTCTCCTCTCCTCTCCTCTCCTCTCCTCTCCTCTCCTCTCCTCTCCTCTCCTCTCCTCTCCTCTCCTTTCTGTTAAAGGAAATGAATAATCGTAACACCTACAGTATTCAGGATTAAATCAATCATGGTTTTCTTCTCAAACATATGTTGACTTTTCATTACTATCTAATTTGCTGTTGAATATTATTTGCATTTAAAAGAAATTTCTTTTAGACTGACTTCATGGTTTTCATTGCTTTCACTAGACACCACAGAATAGAAATTTATTTATAAAATACACAAATTCCTAGAAAGCTACTGGAGGTTACACTTGCAATTCTTCTTTGCTTTCCTGCCTTTTGCTACTCAGATCCATTCAGGCTGTGATACCAAGAATGATAAACCAAATTAATTCAAATGTTCAAAGTAATTTTACTCTTTTCTTTCAAGATATTGAAATTACATTAAATTCTGATTCTTGCAAAGATGAATTATGTGCATTATTGATTAGGCAGAAAAAAATCTGGAAAGCATAAGACATGCATAATTGTGATGTTATTAAAATTACTGGCTTTTGTGTTAACACTTTTCATTTTCTTTATCCATTTCTCTCACCCTAACATTTCTTTTTATGTGGAGAAAAAGATTGTTCAAATGAAAGACATGCCTAGGGACAAATAATAATGTCAGTTCGTCTTAGAATTAGTGATTAATGAAACATTAGGATCTGGTGCAGAGACCTTATTAGATGATCAAATGCCCTATAACCTCAGTAAGGACATGATCTATACTGTTGTTATGACAATACTCATGTCTCGGATGCTTTGGTCCTGGAAGACTTCCAGTTACAGAGCAGCAAATAAAGCAATAGCCAGGGCTGGTCAATGTCTGACTCAAGCCAAATTTGGAAGAAACAGACACCTGTAATTGGTATGCAGATACGACTATGAGTCACTTATCTTACTCCATAACTAGTGGACAGCCCAGGGCCCGTTGAGCTCTCCTGCACGGCAGCGGGCGGCACGCCAGGATCTCCCCTTGAGTAGGGACGCCTCTCAGGGTCACTGCTGGAGGCTGAGAGATTCCTTGCCGCAACAGATTCTCGGTAAGTCATTAATAGCATGCTAAACTTTGAAATCTTAGCTAAGTGATACAAAGGATTGATTACGCATATATAATCCTTTAGACATAAACCATTGACCGAGTCTGGGAGTAGGAGTGGATCCAGCCACACCTGGACTCCTCTCTGAGAAGGAGTTTAGAAAGCAAGGGGGTCCATGCTGAACCTCATGACCCAATGGGAGGGTCTCCCTGACAGTTTTGGCTGACCCTGTCCTCTATGCAGAAAATATCAAGCGTACCTTGTCATTGAATCTTGTTAAACCGCTGTTGCATTTACTATCAAACTTCATTATATTGCTGTTTTCTATCAGTAGACATATTGCTGCTTCTCTCTTACAAGTCAAGTGCTTCACTCTATCCAGTTACAGAAAAAAGGGTCAAACCTATGAATAGCAGCTTTCTATAACCACCAGTTCTTCATAATTCAAGACATGCACTGTTGAGGAATGCTTACTTTTCTTTTTATTGTAGTAATGAAAAGTGTCTTCAAGTGTCTATTTATGTGAGGATAGTTTATATGGTGGGTTTCTCAAAGCTAGGTTTCAAATGAGTAACCATGATATGGACACTACAGTGAGATTCAGACAGTACCCCAGAACCCAGATGACTGACTTCAGATGCTCTGGATAGGGAAGACACATCAACGAAACCTGATAGAAATGTCACTGCTTATTTTTTCAGTACATCCATAATTCCTGCAAAGAGCAGCCAATAGAGTATTTCACTAGAATGTGATTTCACTTCATCACATTGAATACTCATCCAGATTCATATTAAGATTTATTATCTCTTCACATCAAAAAGAAAGCTAGTAGAAAATGATATTTGAAAGAGTGCTGCTACTATTACAGTTTAAGTTTTGCTTAAGGATCTGATAGAAAGCATAAAGTCACCTAAATATATGTTTGAATAATCTACAGCTATGACTTTCTGTTCTAGTTTTAATTATAACCTTCCTCTGGCACTAACCCCACTGAAATGATGGAAGAAGAGAAGTATTAATCACATTAAGTGTGGCTGTCAGAAAATGGGGAGGACTTCCCTCTGGAATACCCATCTCCTTAGATAAACATATGAATGACTTGCTTAAAATGCAGTTTTTCCAGTAGACGGCAATGACTCATTCAGAGCTATTGCAGGCTTGACTCTCCCCTGTTCTACCCCCAGATAATTAATTAGTCTCTAATAATGGTAATGCATTTCATGAATGACTACTTGGGGACTTTGATAGGTTAATTATTGGTTCACTGCACCATACTCGTTCTGGAAGAAACCATTGTGATCTACTACATCAGTAAAGATGAAAGGAAAGAAGAAGAAAATGTATGCAGCTCATCATAGACGTTAATGTAATGTATTTTTTGCAACAACAGAGTTTCATGACTTGACAAATATCCCTGAAAATATCTGTCTTGAGAAGTTCTTTCAAAGGTTTGTTTCAGAATATTAGATTTTTTTTGTTCATGAGAAGCAACATTAAAAATGATGCTCCTGATAAACATTGAGATTTTCTTAATAGAGCTCGTACTTCTTAATATGCTTCATATCACTAGAATTCATTGGAGTACTAGTGTTTTATTTGGAGTAATGATATCCATGCCACAAAATTAACGTATTAAAAAAGTTTTCTTTTTCCTTGTCACAATTTGGAATAAGAATGAATTTCTCCTTTTTTTCATGTTTTAAAATTTTGAATTTTTATGATCTTTTGCAAAAGCAGGAAAAACATGATTTTGTGTTCCTACGCTGTGCAGCAGCCATGTTTATTATATGAAACTACTTCACTTTGGTTCACAGCATGACTCCTTATCTGCAAATATGTTGGTCTTATGTTACACGACTGGCACAGTAGAGTATGAACAAACCCATGTCTTCAGGCTGGGGAATCCCTGCTTATGATGTACGGAATTACTCCTTAGTATATGCAATACAGAATCTGCCTAACTATGTTGAAGCATGAAGTTTAACCTTGGTTCATGTCATATGGTTATGCCATCTGCACTGGACACCTGTGGACTGATAGTTCCAACACTTGGTAGTTTCTTGCAACACCACTGGCCAGGAGCTATGAGCTTGGTTAGATTACTTGTCTTGGGGAAAATGGGTTAGCCTGAAAATAAGATTTTTCTTTTCTTTTTTTATACAGTTTAAGCTATTTTGAAAATTCTACCAACTTCAAACTACCTTGAATAAAAATATCTTGGGGCTATCATGTATGCTGCTCTTTGTACAAGGTACTTTGTACATTGTAAGGCTTTATTGTCTTGCAGGGACAATAAAAATCTGGAAAACTCAGGAAAGTACAATAAAGGTTCATAAATGCATAAGTTACAACATATATTAAATCAGATAGTAACTATCCCAGACACATTTTTCTTTTGTAAACTGACACAGACAAAAAAAAATTGGTAAAGACTATTAAATGACATAAATAAAATCTTCAGAAAGCTGCAGAAAACTCTTTTCATAATTATGGCATAGAAATAAACTCCATTATTACTCTATCTGCATTCCTCAGATTATAAAATCTCTTGGGCAGTCTTATACACATGGGAGACATATAGTTTAAACATTAGAAATGGGATAATCACTTAATATTCAGTAAAAAAACCCTGAAGGTGAATTTCTTGAACATAGCTGTTATTAAAATTTTATTGGAACTTCAAATACTGGTCTGAATACATCAAAATTAATTTAACTTGTCAAATATGGAATGATATATTCCATATTTGGAGTTGTATTTCTATTGAGCTAAGAGGAATGGATTAGAAAAGAACAAGCAATGAGATAAAGCATTAAGGAGAGAATTTTGTAAGGCAGGATATTAATCTCACAATATGAATCTCATTCCAAAATCCTCTTCTGTCTGACTTGTGGTTAGGGAGTCGGGGCGGGGGGCAGTGGGTGTTAAACAACAAAAAATATTAACACATCTCTTATAAGTCATATAAATAAAACCAATAACTTTAACAACAGGTTTTCTGGGACAGACACTCTGAAGACATATATCAAAACCATTGTATAATATGTTTCTTTGCAATAATAATATAGTAGGAAGGGAGTACTTCTTGCAAAGACCCAAGGGTGCATAGACTTTCCTCTTCCTCTCTTCTTATCCACAAGAAGATAATGAAGTAGTGACTACACTGAAATAATAAAAATTTAAATTCTCCCTAGCCCTTTACATGGACTGTCAGTTAGCCTGGCTCTGCAGCTTTTGTTTCCTTTTTGGGTAGGTTTTCAGGAAACTGGGCAGTCCTGGCTGGCAGTAAAGGTGTAATGGGTAAATTAGCATTTTCTGATGGAAAACTCTTCAATTGGAAATGACTTTTGACCAGCTCTTCAATAAGACTGCCTTAATTCCATGCCTGCTCACTGTATAGTAAAATTGATTTTACCTATTCAATAACCTACCTGCAGTCAAGAGGCAATTAGAGTGTACCATATTCTTCATTGCTTTTCAAATTGTGAATCTTACTATGGATCACTGAGGATATTGGCTGAGTGAGGGACAAACTATTACGAAGTGTTTTTCAGAAAGTAAGACTTGCAGGTACTGAATCCAAAAATCCATTTTGGTGCAACTGAAAAGAGAATAACCTTTTTTAATTTTCTACAGAAAAGTGTATTTACCTTTCAGTGATTACTGACACCCTCATGCAGAACCCATGTTAAGTTTCTGTCTTTGATATCTACGTCTTGAAATACGTGGCAAGTTCAGTGTTCCAGCTGAAGTAACATTTTCTTACTGTTGCATTGGAGAAAATAGCAATGTGAACAATTAACACTATATTCAGCACCAAATGTGCTGGGCTACTTAACTAAATTCTTATAATTGTTAGTAAGTTTGCTATGCTTAGTGGGTCCAGCTCATGAATTCTGAACATGCAGGGTCAGCAGTGCTAGGTAATGCATTCATCTTCCAGATGTAACACCAAGAAATCTTTTCAAATATTCAAAGCAGGGATCTTCAGTCAGTTTTACAGACCTTTGAACCTCCAAACAGAAAAAAGGAAATAAGTGAGTGGCCCTCAGAGAACTCCCTTGTTAAAAGAAATTTTCTGCTAGTACATAAGTGTTAGATCAAGAATCTATCCTTCTCAGTTCCCAACAAAGTGAGGTTTTGTTGGGAAATGGAGGGCACTCTGTGCTGTTGTGTAGTCTTGCTTTAGTAAAGGTCTGATCATGCAGCTCAAAATCCTTTGAAGTTTTTACCTGTGTCAGGTCCATGCTAGGATTTTGAGGGAGCTTATAGACTTTGATATATTAGGAAGGCAAAACATAGCTTTTCATTATGTCTTGGGGGTGAGAGAATGTTTCAAAGACAGGAGTCTTCCCAGAGAAATGAATCTTCTGTATGATTTCAATGTATTATAGTTTATAAGCTACTAAACACAAATATCAGAAATAACTGATTGTCCATCTTCCTGAGTGCTACCTGCTGCTACATGTGAATAGAAAACAATCATTATAAAAATTATTTTTCAGTGGTGAGTGAAGCATGGAGGTGACATTTTAAAGATGGATCTTTGAGCTGTAGTCTCATCATGAAAGCTATTACAAAGTCCTTATTCACTAATCAAAGTGTTTAGACTCAAACTGAGGTACAGAAAGACTGGTTGCCCAGAGGTATGGGAACTGCTAGGAAAATGAGACAAAAGTTATGTCCCTTCTGTTGTCTCAAATAACAGATTGGATCCATAAACATCTGCCATGCTGAGTTAAGTTTTTAATGTTAAACCACCTGCTGAAGTCACCACCCCTTTAGAAGATATGGAGAGCAAGCACTGAATACTGACAATAATGGTCACATATAGAAGCAGGATGAGTACACAGCTGCACCTTAGCCAGCAAGGATTTTGTGGAGACAAGTGTGTTTCCAAAACTTCCCCAGATCTTTTAGGATAATCCTCACTTAGGGAATCAAATCTCCCAAGCATGTCACCTGGTCCCTGTCCATACTGTGATGGGTATCTACGTTGAAAGGGTCCTTGCAACATCACCTTTAACTGAATCAGGTGAGACTGCCAAAAGCACTGTTGTTTTCAATTCTAGCTGCCCTACAGTCCTACATGACAGCTCTATTAATGCAAAATTTACCACTAGTGATTTTCTTAAGCTACCTAGAAAACATACTCTAGCTATCCTTTCTATGTACAAAAGACTATCCTATATGCATTTCTTGATCTGCAGGAAAAATTTCTGCTGACTATTTAGCAGTATTTATATTGTTTGGCTGATTCTTCAGCAAGGACCACCTGGGGGGGTCTCTGGAATGGTTAGAATCTCCATCCAGGATGTTAAGGAACACATACACCTACATATAGCCCCTATCAATTGTCTAGGGAGAAGGAGCCGCCAGCGGGAATCCAAGGGACTGGAAATTCTCACGGAAGAGCTTCTCTAACAGTTAATCAAATGCTTTGTTGTGAAAGCACTAGGGGGTGAGTCAATCACCTTGTCCCATATTGATCTATTGTCTCCTATCAGTCCATTGTCTCATGCTTGCAGAGACTAGCCAGGAAGTTCCAGGCTTAGCTGAGGAAATAACGATTTAAGTGCATTAGGTGTGCACAGTCCTAATACCCAGCTACACTTTGTTAACTATAAGATGAAACTGAATTCATCCTTATATCTTATTTATAAGTTAAATTCCATAGTTCTTGCTACAGCACCAACCTGCAGAATCAACAAAGTCAGAACCTACCACTCACCAGGTGCAGTTGTTTTCATTGAGAAATAGGAGATCTCTTGCTCTCTGGTCTGGCAGAGGTTTCTGTAGTTCCCTGGATCTGGGGTACACACAGCTGACTTCTTGTTTTCTTCAGTAGCTTCTGTTTTTTATTTCTTCACAGCAGCCAGGAATGATCCTTGTGTTTCTGGCAAATGAGGGGTTATACATTACAAACCTTATTTCTAACATGCATGATGGAGAGTTTAATGGTTGTGGTATATTTGCATAATACTGCAATTGGTAACACAGTGACGTCAAAGTGGTGCTGTCCCATGCCAAATTTAAGGCTTTAAGCAGTGTAAGTACCTTGTCCTCCTAAGTACTTTTACTACTGCCACAACACTGTACCACTATACAGTGTTTACTCTTCACTCTAGCTCATCTAGACAAGTAACTGTGTTCAGCATAGTGGTGACAGAACGTGGTATTTCGGTACAGAATTACTTATAAACAAACAAAGGTTATATTGTTTTACTGCTATGATTCTCATTTCCATCAGAACTTTGCTGTTTTTCAGCTTCTAGTTGAGCTGGCTAGAGAAAAATATTCAAAAACAGATAAGAAGAGGGGCTTGGAATTCCAGATCCTCTGCCGTTCATACTTTTTCTTAAGCTAATAATATTACATATTGTTGCATATTATTATATATTAAATAACATGTAAAAATACAACTGTTATATAGATCTTTTTTCTTGTATGTTGAGGTTTAAGCTCAGCCAGCAGCAAAGCACCATGAAGCTACTTGCTCACTCCTCCCCCCATGGCTCTGGTGGGATGAGTAAGAAAAAAAATAAAGAAAAGCTGTGGGTTGAGACACGGACAGGGAGGAGATCACTCACCACTTATGGTCATGGGCAAAAGACAGACCTGACTTGCGGAAAAATCAAAATCAATTAAATTACTAGCAATCAAATCAAAACAAGGATAATGGGAAGTAAAAACAAATCTTTAAACATCTTCCCCCCACCCCTCCCTCCTTCCTGGCTCAGTTCCATTCCTGGTTTTCTCTCCCTCTTCCCCCTGGCGGTGCAGGGGGACAGGGAATGGGGGTTGGGGTCAGTTGCTCACACATTGTCTCTGCCGCTCCTTCCTCCTCAGAGGGAGGACTCCTCACGCGTCCCCTGCTCCAGCATGGGGGCCCTCCCATGGGAGACAGTCCTTCACAAACTTCTCCAATGTGGGTCCTTTCCGTGGGCTGCAGTCCTTCACAAACTTCTCTGGTGTGGGTCCCTTCCCATGGGCTGCAGTCCTTCAGTCACGGCCTGCTCCAGCACGGGCTTCCCCACGGAGCGGCGGCCATCTTGTGGGGCATCCACCCCCCTGCTCCGGCGTGGGCTCCTCTCTCCCCGGGCTGCAGGTGGGCATCTGCTCCCCCGCTCCCCTCCATGGCTGGGGGACACAGCCTGCCGCCTGGTCTCCCCACGGGCTGCGGGGGCATCCCCTCCTCCCCTCCTTCCTCACTGACCTGGGGGTCTGCACAGGGGTTCCTCTCCCCTCCCACTCCCCTCACTCACTGCAGGTTCCCCTCTTAACTCTGCTCTCCCAGTGGCGCTACCGCCGTCACTGACGGGCTCGGCCTGGGCCAGCGGTGGGGCCGACTCGGAGCCGGGGAAGCTTCTGGCAGCTTCTCACAGGAGACGGCCCTGCAGCTGCTCGCCCGCTACGCAAACCCAAAACATTGTATGATGCTCCTCTGTTCCTCATTAGCAATTTTAATATTTTCTAGGTCTTGTGGGGCTGAGGTGGTTATCCGTCAATATTTGGAGATTCCTGCATATACGTTGTGATAGGTAATACCACTTGAAGAGAAAACTTCTAAGAAAATTCTATGGGTTTATAATGCTAGGTACGGTAGCTGGAAGCTGAGAATATTATGCCTTTCACAGAGGATGGGACCATGTCATTTCAGAAAGAACTTTCCATGTTGTACACTACAGAATTGTATATGGAGAAATAAAATCTTCCCATATAAATTAATACTATAGTGTAATGTATATACAAAACAAGCTAAACTAATAGCTGGTGAACATAGCCATGGTGGGTTGGCCTAGGCTAACAACCAAGTTCCCACACAGCTGCTGGCTTACTTCCCCCACCCGCAGCAGGATAGGGCAGAAAATAGGAAGAATAGGAGTGAGAAAGCTAGTGGTTTGGAATAGACAGATGAATCACTTACCGAGTGCTATTGTGGACAAAAAGATTCAACTTGGGCAATTTAATTCGATTTAATGCAGATTAGCATAAATAATTAATTATTGATTCATCTACTGGGAAAAAACGAAGACAAACATCTAAAATGATCTATCCTCCCCCTTTCCCAGGCTCATTTCATTCCTGACACCTCTTCTCCCCACCTTGCTGTTGTCATGTGTTACACAGTCCTTTCAATGAAGCAATGAGTGGCACAGGGGGCTGAGGTCAGGGCATAGAGGTTTCTCTGCTTCTCCTTCTTTCTCACTTTTTTCCTATGCCCTGCGTGGGTGCTCTATGGGCTTCAGTCCCTTCAGGAGTGTTCCTGCTCTGCTGTGGAGTACAACCTTGTTATTCCCTCATTGTCTTTGTTGTTCCCTCCTCCTCTCTCCACCCCATCATTCTCTCCATGTTCCCTCCCTCTCATTTTTTTCTGTCCTTTCACAATCCACTTTGTGGATTGGCTCAGCGGTGTCCTGCAGTGGGTCCGTTGTAAAGTCAGCTGGAACCAGCTGTGTCTGGCACGGGACAGCCCCTGGCCTCTTCTCTCGGAAGCCACCCCTAAGCCCTTCTGCTACCAAACCCTTGCCATTTACACTCAATGCAACAGCAAATTCTGAAAGGAAACATCTTTCAAATCAAATAGTAACAAAAGGGCAAAACATGAGCAAATCAATGTAAAGGGAACTACTAAATGAAAATTATTTTTTCTTCTTTATTTCCCAGTTCTTCTTCACCTATTCAAACAGACCTACTTCCTAATAAAGATCTAAACAAGATCTAATTTCTGATCAAATCTAATTTCTGATTTTATACTTTAATATGTTTCTTCTGAAAATTGAGGGCTCTAACAGTGTTGGGGTACACTCTTGATCTGAACAATCAGTTTATAATGAGTGGTACCAGAAGAATAATATCAAATAAGAAAACAAAGTCATTACCACTAATGTAAGCAGTTCCCAAAATTGCAGTGCCCACAAGGGAGTTATGTTCTTCTTTTAATGGCAAATGAGATTAAAACCTTATAGCTTTATTTCATTTGTGGAGATAGCAAAAATATATTTTCAATAACAGAGTGTGTGTGGGGGGGGGTGGTGATAGAGAGAGATGTGCTTTGCAAAGAAGAAAACTTTTGGTTTCAAGCCTGTGGTAGTTACTGCAGATCAGTTTGCCAGTGAAACCACAAAGGGCCAGTTCTTTAGATTCTGATATCAGCAGGTGGGAGAGTTTTCTCTGAACTCTTTTCTTCTTTATGTTTTAGCACACTTATTGGAAAAATAGTCGAAAGATCAAATGGAGAGAAAGTTAGTGACTTGTTCCCTTGGCTGCCAAAATTTGGGGCTAGTGACTGAATTCTGCCCATGCAACATCAGCAGTGGCTAAAAAAGCTACTTACAATACTAATATGCCTCACATCAGAAAATGCTCATTGTTAACATTGCTTATTGCTGTTTGTCTTCTGGAGATTTTATTTCATTCTTTTCAAAGGTCTGTGTGGAAAAAGTAGGGAAAAATATTAAACCATAAAGTGTAGGGATGTAAGGTGTTTGAGACACTAAGCAAAATATTCAAGGAGTCTATTAGAGAAGTTTGCAGCCAATGTATACAGGTTAAAAAATGTCTTGTATGCTTTGGTGATTTTCAAGTCTTAGTTCATATATGGGCTATGAAAATATACTTGAAATTGGAAAGACTACATCTGTTATACAACTAGATTTCTGCTTCAGCATTTTTACTTATGTTAGCTCTCAAAAAATCAAATTCAATATAGCAGGAATCATTTTAGTAAAACCTTGAAAGCCCAAATGTGAAATTTGAGAAACTGGATTTTCCTTATCATGCTTATAAAAATAGACTGTACATGATGTTGGATAACAGATTTAGGTCTGAAATTGATCTGTCTGGTTACATTAGGCTGGTAAGTAAAAAACTAGAATGATATATTTTTCTGTGCTGATGTAAGTTTCTGTACTTGATTGAGAAAAAAAAAGCATATCTTAATATGTAATGGTGATAGATGTGAGAACAGTAATAGGGTTATTGAATACTTTCATTTCATTAGTTAGAAAGATTAAAGAAACCATGTTTCTTCCCATTTGTAGTTATGTTACTCTGAGATCAACAGAAAATAGAGAGAAAAATATATTTGCTCATTCCGTGAAATAGGCTTCATTCTGCAAGACAGAACAAATATAGCCAAAATGTCATAGCAAAGAGTGAAATTAATAATAGTATTATGGAATTAAGTAGCAATTTATTTTTAATAACAAATATGTCAGATTCTCTTGATTTGAAAAAACCTGATATTTCTCTTGTGGTAGCTGTGTAAACTTCAAGCTGATCCCCAACTAGAATCTCTTTCTGCCCTTTAGATAGTTATCTAGTCTGTAATTTGATTCTACGTTTTCTTTGGCTGATGATCAAAACAGAGAAGACCAAGCTTGTTCATAAACTACTTTCTGGTCCCTGCAGTACACAGGACAGTAAACCCCAGTGTTTATTTGGGGAATGGATAAATGTGATTGTGAGCCTGGTTTTCAACATGGTAAAGAGGAAAATGCTATTTTAAGAGTTTCTTTTTATTAGGGTATGAAATTAAAGTCCTACAGTTGAGATTTATGGTTTTCATTAGTCCAGACAGAACAATAAAATAAATTCTGAATGAGATTTAAGGTCTTGTGTATCATAGGTTGTTGAATAGTCCTACATTAAGTCTAGTGATCCTAGTTGTTCATTCTACTTATTATAGGCACCTGAGGTGGATTTAGGCATACTCCTAAAACAACGTCTTGGGCATTTCTGTTATTTAACAGAAAATGAGCACATTTGCATACCTGAATCATAAAGGGATAAAGTAGAAGGCAGGTATTGAGCAACATGTTGGCTGAGTAGCTGAAACAAGTATATTGCACAGGGGTAATACCATGACCTGGATTCCAGTCCCTGGAATAATTCTGGAATTACATAAAAAATCAGCAATATCACTACCTGTGGGGAAAAAAAAAAAAAAAAAGAGAAAAAAAACATGGTCACATTGTTGTCTGTCCTAAAGAGGACTTACTCTTTGAATCCCCATAGGTATTGTTATGCAGATATATCATTATTATACATTGATATAGTATTATTACATTATTATTATGCAGTTATATTTGGTTGTTTTTTTTTCTACAGGAGCAAAACTTCAGGTAGGCCTTTCTTGTAAGTAAGTTTTGTGTTTGCTTCTCCTGTGTCGTTTCCAGCTGTCCAGCTCTACATGTGCAAGCATTAATCCATGCTTTAAATTTTCCTAATTATCCCAGCTTCGGATAACGGATACTGGACAATTAAGGTTCTTTACCTTAAGAACTTTACCCTATAAGTTACCTTTTTAGGGACAGATGTCTGCTGTCCACATTTTCTAGTCTAATGCTAGGACTTCAGCTGAAACAACTAAGTTAGCAACCCACCTGCCCTTACTACCTCAATGGATATTATAGGCATCTTCAGAAGATAACTGAATCATTCATCTCTTCCCATTACCTACAAAGTTGATTATGGTTATTTTAAGCATTACAAATGGATTGACCTCAGTCTTTGGGAAATCAAGTTGACAAAAAATATGGCCAATATACTATTTGCACTTAATATTACCACAATGGAAGGGATAACTGGGAAGGATATGACCTCAAATTGTCAGCAGCTGATCCAATTCTCCATGTTACACAGAAAAAAAACCACATAAAATTGAAAAACCCTAAACCAAACTGGGGGAGAAATTACTTTTCACATTTAATGAACTGAATGAGTAAGTTATTACTGATTTTTTAAGAGAACGGATCCTTCTAATCTCACAGTTCTCATATATCTTACCCATCACTCTTCTATCCATGGTCAGTCTGAGCTTTTAAAGAATCTGTGGTGTAAAAAGGTTCACATCGAGCTAGCTAAGTGTAGGCTGTAGCAGCATTCACTGTTGAAATAACTGTTATCTAACATTTATAAAGGAAAATTTCCAGATACTAACCTACTGCACTAAGAGGCCAGAGAGGAAAACATACAGAACTCATAACAACCACAAGAGAAGTCTAGAACTGATAAATGGATGAACGTCCTTTAAACTCTGTAATCTTAAATGACAGCTGTTTATGTACAAGGCTGATGACTGGACGTAGAGATAGATTATGCCTTTTCACATAGTCCAGACTCATTTTTCTGTTATCTCATTAACCTTGCTAAAACTGTTTTTAAAAAAAAAAAAAAAAAAAAAAAGGATTTTGCCTGGAGCTAATTATATTGAGTTTGCTTCTGCCTGATCTCACTGACCTCACTTCTACCTATGAATTAGTAGCTGATAGGTAAGATACAATTATATTTATTTTATCTGAAATCACGGGACTAGTTATTTTATTTGTACTGATGCTGATGTTGCCACTGATACTAGCACGCATTTGCCCAATGATTAGTTACTGATGCAGCAGTAGGTAATGGGAACAGCTAAATATTAAAGGACATTCTTGAATGACCCCAGCAAGAAAAACAATCTGAATGTAGAGTACACTGAGGACATCTTCCAACTTTCCTGTTTTAGGCTATACACAAATTTCTACTTATCCTCTTCTTTCATCACCTGTTCTTTGTTTCTGTCTCCTAATTGCTGCCCAAAATCAGGTTCCTAACCCCTCTTCAAGGAGTTTGCCTAAATTAAGAAGTTCAACTGGTTGAGTCAAAGGTCAGCTTCCTCACTTATAAGAGCTGTTGTGAAGACAGCTGGAAATCCTTTCCCATCCTTGGAAGCTAATTTTATGCTAAGGCTCTCCTAATGACCCCCTGTGCTGCACCTGGTTATACCAGTTTTGATGTTTTCCCACTGCTTACCTTGATCTTGGACATATGTCATCATGACGGGCCAGCACCACACTAGGACTGACCCTGATCACTGCCTACACACTGGATTCTGTCTCTAACTTCTAAGCCAATGCCATAACTCCTTGCTAGTGAAGGCATTGCTCATGCCTGCCATGTTGTCACCCTCAGCTTAATTAAAAGCAGCTCCCAAGGAAAAGAGGGGCAGCCTTCATTTCTAGCTTTGTTCATGACAGCTCCTACCAGTGAAGGAGCTCAGATTCAGCTTGGATTCAGCCAGTTGAACTCCTAGAAGGTGAGAAGTACTCAGGACCCTCACATATTTATGTTACTGCTTTCCTACCTGTGATTCTGACCATGTCTTCATACACTGTCATTTGTAGGCCTATACAAATAAGTGAAAATATAATTTATTTATTTTTTTTTTACAGGGTGAGGTTTCAAGTGATGTGTAGGACATTTTGCTCTTGTTCAGTTTATAAAGATATCAATCTTACCTCATTTCCACCTGAAAAACTGTCACTTGTATAATCTGTGCCCATACCGTTATTATGTATGTCTGTCTACACATAGCAGCATTTGGGCATGCTAACAGGTATTCCTGAAGTGTAAATATCCAACCGATTTCTGCAAATAAAAACAGAAGTAGTACTGAAAATTCTTTGATAATTTGGCCTAAAGTCTACATAACTAATAAACAATCTTGTTTTGCTTTGCTGAGAAAGGCCATGCTCTGAGGAGTCTTCTGGGCTCAGTAAAGGCTAAGAAAAATTAAGTGCTTATTAACTGTTATAACACAGAACAACTAATGTGGTTTGGGGTTTCATATTCTATTAATGCTGGTGATGTTACTGTGACAATCCCATTTAATTTGAATGTAGAAATACAATAAGCAATGAATAAGGAAGTTAAAACACTTAGAAAACCAAAATTGCTAATACTGTACATTACAAGAGTCACAGTTCTTCTCATTCTCTTGAGCTATATAATGTTTTACAAGAAAAGTTGTTCATCATGATCTTCTTGATGATAAGAGCTGTTGCCTACTTTTTCTCATGGAGGGAGAAACATTCTTTTTTAAACAGCACAGAAGAGTCAACAGCAAATTTGTATGATCAAAATAGGAAGAATAACAAAAGATATGCAGGCTTTCTGTTTTTGGTGTTGAACAATCTTATTGCTGCAGAAGCATAGAGCAGCATCTGGCCTTTTAATCAGATAAAAAATATGCTAATCTTGTGGCAGTAAGGATGCTTCTGTAAATGTTTGGTCCCTTATTGTTTTCCACTACTGAGAGACTTTCTTGATTTCATCCCTTAAACTTGCCTGACAAAAAAAGAAGATAAAAAGAGACATACAGAAGTAAAAATCAACTGGAGACAATGATTTATACATCAGGATTTGTCCAAACTCAAGTTGAAGAAAGCAAGATGACTGTAGGATGATGATGATCCATACTGTCATTGTGAAAGACAGGAGTAACCTGTGAATGACACAGGAGTGTCCCAGGCTGGCAAAAGTGCTATTCATGCTATTTGTGAGGTGGCTTTCGCTTTGCTTTAAAACTAACAATCCCAGTATTTCCTAAGTCTTTATTTATTTATTTATTTATTTATTCCTTCCAGAACTTTGTATTTGGCCCTGTAGCCAAACAAGAAAAAGACTGGGGTTTTGCCAAATAGGACTTTAAAAGACCTCAAGTGTTTCAGGTTCAGTCATCAGACCCCTTTTATACATTGATTAAGATCAATCTTAAAAATAATTTGCTTGTTATTGTTTTGTCCTGAAGCTCCTACTGAAAGGCTGCTATAGACCCTCAGTGCTTTATTTTAGAATCTTTCTCTAACTTCTAATTTAAATATACTAATGGCCAGTAATTTGTCCTTTAAACTCATATTGCGTTTCCTCCTTTCTTTCTCCTTTTCTCTATTTAATACTCATAGCCTTTGAATATAAAAGACAAAAACTTTTGCCTTCTTTGGTAAGATGGTTTTTATTCCTCTATCATACCAACATTGTGGTCCACAGTCGTGTACAGGACAAACACTATTTATTTATTTTTTTTTTTATTATTTTTTTTATTGTATGGACAAGATCTCACCAGGACTTTTTAAGGTAAAATTAACAATTTTCTGCTTTACTGGCTACAAGCTATAGCTGGTATGCTACTCTATATATTCTGAGATAACATTTACCTTTTTCATTACTGAAATATTTTGAAGTTTATAAACTATCATAAGATGATGGAATACGAGGATCTTTTTCAACTAGTCAGTTCCAATTAATAAGCTTGTAGCACAAGTTTTTATTAATCCCCAACGGCATGATCTTGCCCTCTATAATTTATCTGATTTTCTATTACTTTGCTCATCATACCTATGCAGCTCTTCATGCATGATATCTTAAAATTCTTCCAACTTACTTTCATGCTTACATTATCAACAGCTTCATGAGCTACTGCAGGTTAATTTGAATTCTTGTTAACTTTAGGAACTCAAAGTTCGATTTTTGATTGTGGCACAAACAAGAAATAGAATAAAGAACCACTGAGGCAATGAAGAAATCATTGGAAATTCCTCTTTTTTGATAATAAAGAAAATTATTCTGAAGTAGAGATGAATTAATTAACATTTGCAGCTGACCACTGAAGGACCTAACTCTTCCCCATGTGAACTGGGACATGATAAATTTTGGTTTCTTGTAGTAGAAGTGCTTGTTGTGAGATTAAGCAACCTTTTAACCACATCATTTCAATGAAAAGTTTTCAAAAGTGTCCTGAACTATTAGACATATATAACAAAATGGCAAGATGAGGAGTCTAAAATAATGACTGACCTCTGAAGTAAAGGAAAGTATACTAATTCAGACTGTGTTTGATCATAATTGAAAGCCAGGAGGTCAGAGATGAAACAGAGACACTTCCATTGCAGTTGACAATTCCAGTGACTGGATACTGACAATTACATTATTTATTTATTAAGTTTGTTAATTATTGAGTCATTCTCAGTACAGTACCTTGCAACACCTTTCATGTACAAAACTAGATATATTGATGGTCTCTTAAAAGAATTGCTAATTTGCTAATTGTATAACTGAGACTTCTCTATGGTGAGAGAATGCAACAATTTTATGAAGTCATTTGTGATTTACATTAGTGTTTCTTAATGAAGAGCTGTTCAACATTTTTATTTAATGTAGTGTGATTTCTTTATTAACAAGATATTTGATTATTAGCTTATAAGCTTATTAAAAAGTGTTTCTCTCAAAGTTAAATGAATTAAAGTTTGTTAATCTGAACATTGTTATTACTTTTATTAAAATGGTTAAAATTAATTTTTAGTAGCAAATATACTACCAAATATGCTGTTTGTGTTTTTACTGCCAAATATTTGACAGAAGACAAAACAAAACCCCAATAACTTTGACACATGCATTGTATTTATCATGTCATAAAAATGAAAAAAAAAAAAACCCAAACAAACAAAACCAAAAAAAACATCCCTGTGGTACCTAAATATACACAATATATGTTTCATGTAGAAATTCCTAATAAATTACAATTTCAAGTAATGTTGTTTTATATTATCAGAAAACTGTCTAGAAGGATCTAAATTCCCAAGTAAGAAAATTTCCTTTGGTTTTGACTTGTTTTAGGGATTTATTTTCTTTGAGAGTAGATACTTACAATTCTGTAGTAGCATTTCTATGCTTGTTTATATTAGGCTGCTGTTCAAGATAGGTGATACGGATATCAAATGTTTCAATGCTAGTTTAGTGAGTCACCTGATAAAATAATTTTATGTCTATTTCATTGTCTGTCTCTTCTAAAATTTCAAGTTCTATGTGGTGTCTTTCTTGCACTGATTGCTTATTTTAACATCTGTTACTGCATAGCAACTCATTTTTTCTTGCTGAAGGCAGTCATTAACATCTTACCTGGACAATAAAATCCGGTTCTTCACATATGCAATTAATGTTACTGTGCAGTTTCATCATTCATTCCAAAACCATGCAAAAGATTCTTAAAGTCTCAGAGGAGTTTATTCCAGGTTGAAAAAGAAGTTCAGACTTATTTAATATCCTTTTAATATTCTTCTAATCCTCCTAATATTTTATTTAATATCCTTTCCAGTATTTATGTGAAATCTTTTATTTCCAGATAGTCAGAAAAGAAAAAAAAAAATCACCTGTGAGCAAGGCTTTAAACTTCTACCCATTTTTAAAGTTTCTCAGTTTTCTGTGATGCATTGACAGATGGAGTTTGTGGTTTTATGCAGGTTTTTTCCAACAAATTGATTATAATAGTGTTGCTTAAGAAGAACATAAAAGTTGTCCAGAACAATATTGTATTTTTTTCAAAAAAGCTTTTTTCCAAAATTACAATTTCAGTGAAGAAAAAAATTGCCTTTAAACATGATTATGAAAATTGAAGAATCAATCCTTTTTTAAAAAAAAAAAAAATAGATTATTTTTCCCTGGTTTATGAAGACAGAACAATTGATTTATATACTTTAAAACAGTAAGGTCTCTTCACATGGCATGCTATAGAAACCACAGCAAAAATTTCCTTATTATATTTTAGAACATTTTGCTTTTTTGATGCATTCTCTTCATAAAAGCCTTGATTTGCATCCACACAGGAGTAATGAGCATCGAGTGAGGATCCAGATAACTGCTGACCAGGAAGTGTTTGGATTTTAAGATGGTGATATTGCCACTTAAATATCACATAGTGGAGCCTTAAGTCTTTGGAACATGTTCTGAAAAATTCAGAATTTTAACTTCTGGTTTTAATTTAGTCAGTTCTGCTTTGTTCAACACTATGCCCAGGGGATAGTCAGAACTATTTGAAAGAAGTTGCAGTAGTTACGTTTTGTTCTGCCACTTTTAAAAGCTACTCCAGATTCTCCTAATAATTCACAAGTACATGAAATAAGACTTAATTATATGCATCTGTTAAATCTTGTCATAAATGGCCCTAAGCATGTGGAAAGCTTTAAAGCTTTTGCTAATTATCTTAATATGCAAATATCTATCAGTCTGCAGATTATGAACTGGATATTATTAATCATTATTTCAAAAATATGTTCTATGTAGCAAGAATTTCTTCCATTCCCTGCTCTTTCTAAGATACTAAAGGAAATATCCTTTAGGCACATTATCTCTTCATGAAGAACATCACTTAAAGAGGACCCAGAAAAGAGAGAGAGGTGCATCTAACATGTTACATAAACGTCCAGAATGACATGTAAACTCTCTGAATTCTGTCCAAAACTTCAGGAGTATTCACAGCTATTTAAAGTCTGAGAAGAGATTTCTGTCTTTAGTACATTTGTGTGCATGTGTGTGTGCGTGTACAAAAGTAAATGCTTAACTTGATCATAAAACTCATCCAGGTAATGTTGCTCACACAGAATATAGTAGGTTCCCAGAATGATCTAAGTAAAAATTAAGAACATAAAAATGAGTAGGTTTGGAATAGAAAATGAACACACATACACACAGGGAATTTTCTTTGAATAGTTGCATTATCAAACAGGTAAAGAAGTTACACTGAAGTATATAAATGGTAAAGCACAAAGAGCAAACACAAACTGTAATTTGTTATAGGAACTACTCAATCATACAGGAATATGTGCACAGAAATAGTTATATAATTTCTTTCCTAAGTCTGAAGCAAATCTGCATTGGTAGGTCATTATAATTTGACACATCTTTACTTTGAATATATATCAGTTGAACTCATATGAGCATGAATCACTTGGGTAGATTACATTTAAATCAGTGTTCTGATTTAAAAGAAATCCTCTTATTTGTGCACGTAACTCCGTCATTCTGCTTGGAGAAGATAACTGATGAATAACCTTCACTGAATTGCTTTATAGAACTTTTCAGAACTTTGAACTGCTGTATTGCCTTTTGGCTGTATTCTAATAATATGATTGCCCCTGCCTTACTTTAATTCAGTTTTATATTGGTGAGTATTACATATTAATACCTCTACAAATACACTCAATATTTTCATGTTCTTAATAGATGAAAAAATGAATTCATTCATTTATTGCTTAAAAAAAAAAATTGTCAATCCATCAGTCTATAGATAAAAGAGTGCTGAACATAATCTTCTTATGTTTTTCTCATGTTTCAATGTAAATGACAATCAGTGCACAAAAGCTTTCTTGTGTGTGAACCCACACTTAAAAAACTCAGGAATCATGTTGAAACAAAGCATAGATGCCAACATAGTACTAAAAAGTGGTACAAATGTAAAACATAGTCTTTCATTCAATTGTGAATTTAAGATTGTTCCAGCCCATCTTTCTGCCTTTCTTTCTTTCTTTTTTTTTTTTTTTTTCATTTTGTTTGGATTGAGTTCAGGTTCCTTTCTTTAATAGTGATTTAATTTCTAAATTCAAAGGCATGGTTAAAAGGATTCAAGAAATGCCTCATCCTCTGCCCTAGTCTCATTTCTAGGAACTCCAGCTACAGCTGCAGGAAGAGCTGCTGCAGCCTGCTGCAAGCACACTCAGGAAAGGAAGCTTGTATGTTTGCTTATGAAAGATGTCAAGTAAGCTGTATCACCACATGAGAGAAAATACAAGCACTGGAAAGAGAGCTAATGCACATGAAGTCTGTAAAAAATGTAAACTTTGTATTAGAAATGCAGATTGCAAACATTGTCTAATTGTGAACATTTTTGTGTGTGTGTATTTACATACTGCAGGAATTACTTGCTCTTGGGAGTGAGGAAGACAACTAGTGGATTAAGGTGAGGTGGTAGTAAAAGGCTTAGCACTTATGAGTTGCTAAATTAAGAATTAAAGATTGCTATAGAGTTGTGTACTACTAGAAGCATTTTAAATGGATGTATAATTTAAAGATTTCCAAAATTGCTCACACACAATGGAAACTACCTAAAGACAAAAATGTAATTTTTGTTATTGTTCAAGCTGTATTGGATGAAAGCATAATTAATGTGCAATAAAGTGTCCTAAAAGGAATCTCTCAACAGAATTCCAAACTGGAATTTAAGTAAATGCTAATTCTAGAAGTCTACAGCCAGTGCTCACTAAATCCTTATTGTAATGTCAACAGCTTCAAATGATACATTTAATTAATTACTAGTTTTAAGTTATAACTTTGCTATTTTTCATACTTAGAGCTTTTTATAAAGTACAGCTGACACCACGAATGAGTCACAATGACCTTCCAATTTATATACATGTATGTTTACATTTAGATTGCATAAATATTTGTATTTAAAATTTGTATTTTGCTAAATATTTTTAACAGTCTCAATATCAATTTCATCTGTTTTCTGTTCTTTGTTTCTCATACATGATCATTTCTTTTCTCTGAATGACTAAATTTTCTGAGCAACAGAACTTTTAACAGGAAATGACAGATCACTTACAGCATACATTTTTAAGGACTATAATTTGATGCTAAAAATTCATATACTCTGTATTCACAAAATAACATTCAGAATTTGTCTAATTACTAAAACAATGCAGCTTAATAGGTCTCAGATATATGCACTAGGTAACATTCATACTTGCACTGCCTGACAACCATCTTCCACGTTCCTGTCAGTTTTACAGTGCAGATAACGAAGGAGACTAACATTTATCAGCCCTGGACTAACATCGGTATTATACAATGGCAGTCTAAAAAGATGGCCTGCTAAGCAATGTTAGGACATTCCATGTTCCTTACCATGCAGCTTCTTAAGACTTACATACATGTATTTATGTTAATCATTGCATCTTTGCTGTTTGTTAATCAGTGTATCCCTAGTCAGTAATTCATGTCCTCCATATTCATCTGGTTATTAAGAACACCTGCAGTTCTGAGCAGACTGGAATTTCTCTCTTCAGTACCATCACCTGACTAAAATTTTCCCCAAAGATATCATTACTTTTTCCTTACAGTAAAGTTTATGTCAGTGTCATGACTACAGATTGCACTTTGAGAATTGCTTGTTCCTTATAGAAAATCTGACTACATCATGGAGCATTGGAGACTAAAAATGACCCAAATCTTAATAAAACTCAAAAGAAAATAAGTTTTATATTATAATGTTTTTCTTTAATAGCTCAGTGATGTTCACTGTTATTGTGGAGACATCAAATCTTTTACTCAATAAAGAAAATGGCATTGCTAATAGCATTAATTCGATCCTCCTACAGGAGAGCCTCTCAGAACAAATCTTTAAGCATCATCATAATAAAAAATAATCCTGAAGATGAGAAGCTGAATATTGACTGTTTTGTCTAAAGCGTGATCAAAAACATTTCATCTCTCATCACTCACATTTTTGCTATGTGGATACATTAACTGGATGTAGGTGTACAGAAGTAATGAGGTTACTTGTCTTCTAACCTTTCTTACCAAGTAGAGAGTGTAGCAAGAAAAGGGGCAAAGATCATGCAACCAGAGCCACTAACAAGCTGAGAAAGTAATTTTGGAGAAATATAATATTATCAGGAATATTTTATTATCAACATGTTCCAGCCTACTGGTCTACCCTGGGTGTAGCCATTTATCTGATCCTGCTTAAGAAGGTGAGAAAAGAAAACCAAAGGAATACATCAAGCCAACAGTGAGTCTAGGGGTGCTGAATGAAGTGCAGTATTCTTTCCTTACCTTTGAGAACAACAAACTAAAGCAATGAAAAAGGGAACTTGGTCATGGTCTGCTGCCAGGCCTGTGATGTTCTAAAATCCTGTCCTCTTCAGGGCCCTGCATCAGATAACCAGAAGAAAAGAGTGTACAAGAACACAGGGTCATGGTCCCATTTCCCATGTGAAGCTGGGTTACTGCGAGTTTCGATGAACCCACATCTTTCAACAGTTAGCTCTGACAATGGTGTTTAACAGCCAAATTCCCTTACTGTAGAATATGGTTCTCACAAATTGTATGTGCTCAACTTTCTGGATTTCCCAGTTCTTCCCAGCATAAAGTGGCTCTGAGGCTATATCTGCTATCTTTAAAGACAAAGTCTCCCAAAACTTTCAGTCATTAGATTTCACTGTGTAAGTCTGAACACCTTCTACAATTAGATATTTTTCTTAATTACCTATTCCTGATGAAAAAGTAACCTCTTGACATTTCTTTTAACAAAGTCTCTTTAAGACTTATATTGTAGTGCTTGTCTTCCAGCAATAGTTGATGTGGATCTCATTTGAAATCTTAAATGCAGCAGCTCACAAGCGTCTGTCTAAATTGTTACAAGGAAGTTCGGTGGAAGCAACTGAGCTTCTATCAGGCTTTCCATACTACTCAGAAGTGCTGTGACCCCACTTCAAGTGATGTTCCTGACATTTTACAGTCTTCGTTGTTGTCTTCAACTGAATATAGAATTGGAGCAGTTTTCCTTACATGATCTCTATACTAAAAAGTTCCCTTCCTTCCTGGTGTTCTTCTTTATATTTTTGACAAGCACCATAAATGAGAATTTATGTTGAAAAAAACTGTGATGCTGAAATCTGTCTTCTAAATTTTTCTTTTTAAGCAATATAAAATTTGTATTGATGTATATGATGTATTCTTTACTCTTAAATGCAAAATTTGCAATCACTTGCATTTAGCTGTACTAAAGGGGGAAAAAAAGTTTTACTAGCTTGACTTATCAATACTTCCTTCATCAGCCAGTGACATTTAGCAGCCATACTAGAAAGTTACCATACCATATAGGTCATAGGTAAAAATTTAACAAAAAACCCCAGAAGATTATTTCAAAAAATATCCCTTATCATGATATTTCTCTGCTGGGTTATATGGAAATGTAGTTAACAAGCCAGTTCTAAATTATGTCTACTCAATGCTGTGATAATTACTTGTAGAGTAATATTTTTTAATCAAAATCTAATGCGTTACTCAAAGAACTTGAAGAAATCAAAGTATAAATCAACACAGTAGTATTTATTAAACAGTCCTGCAATTCTGTTAATGTAAATGTTTTGGAAAAAATCTTACTTCTATGATGATTTCATCATTATGCCACAGAGTTTTTAACTTCTTCATAATTCCTGAGAAATTTTTCTAATACTTAAACATTTGTATGAACTTCCACTTTCACTTTTCTTTCATGTTTTCCTGTTCTTCAGAATTTTCTTAGATTTCCTAGACTGAGTGAAAATTAAGGCTAGTGGATCAAATAATTTTGCCAAGGCATACTACATATTTAAATAATGGAATTAATTTGAAAACATTTAGAGATCACAACTCTTTCCTCAAAATATTCAGATTTTTTACGTATGGTAACGTTGATTCCCTACATATCATACAGTGCGGCTCTATCTCCCTTATTTATCCACACGTAGCCCAAAGGTGTATTTTCAGTGTTAAGTCACAACCACCATCATTTACCATCTGCCCATCTGCACTCTATCAGTTTTCAGCCTATTTTTATTACTAACATCCCTCGCATCTTGCTGTAGTCATAATGACACTATTACTTCACCGACTCCTTTTGTTTCCATAATCAGCAGTTACACTTTCCACTTATAATGTATTGTTCCTGCTCCCCTTATCCACACATATAGCATTTACATATCTTCTTTTGAAATGGATGCTTTTGTTCATATTTTCTATGGAATCCTGGCTACTTGCATGTTAATGGTGCATATTATTCTTTCACCAAGGCATGGATGTCTAATGTCATTTTAGATACCTAAGGTATTTGGGGCAGCTACGTGTTGCAGGTGAAATACCGTACCTATGACAGACCTGTAAGCTTCTGCAATGGCAGTTGGAAGCCATAGGCACTAGGTGTACACTTTTAGGCAACTTAATTGCATTCTCAGTAATTAATCTTGAACAATTTCAGGGTTTTTTTAACTTCGCAAATGCAAATTCAATTTGCATTCACAGTCAGTGTTTCTGGTATTTGGTTGAAGTTTTAGCGAGTATGATCTGTTGTTAGCTCCAAATCAATCTGAACAAAGAAAATCTATTTTGTATGAATTGCAATTTCATTCTTTATTTTGTTTAACTGAGTACATCTGGTGTATATATTAATGTATTTCAGGTAAGAACTTCACTTTTCTGTGGTGTTTTCTTTTTCCCCATGGTTCTTAAACATGCTTGTGGATTCAGCCTACTCATATCTCTGATTGATAGGCAGGTCTCAGATAAATTGACTTGCAAGGGCAAAGCAGGTTAAAAGAGATTGGAGCTCTTCCCTAGGCTTTTTGAGCATAAAGTAAGATCAGTTATTGTTCTGAAGAGTTACAAGTTAGCTAGTGGGAAGCTGTGGAAGAAAGCAGAGGCAGGCAGCTTGCCAGCTTTGTGGTCCTGTTCTTTCCTACTTTTCTTTTATAAGAAGAACTGTTACTAGCCAACTGGTTGAATCTGTCTCTAGCTGTAGTTGTATGTTTGGACTAGGAAGTTACCTGGCTATAACATATACCTGGACATACCACATACCTGGACATACCACATACCTAGTATGAAGCTTGATATACTCACTGCTGTCTGTATAAGTGGTGATATTGCTGTGACAGTGATAATCAGGAATGATAAATATTTTATCAGTATTTCAATGTTACTCATTCAAATTTTGGCAATGACAGTGTTAGTAGAAAGCACATATTGTTCTACCAAAACCATATTGTTAAAGAGAATCGTTTTGCATACATTTGGCAGTTGTCAGATCATCCCTACTTCTAAAAATTTGAGGAAGGACAATGTGAAGAAATAGGAAACTCTAGAGAAGAAAGCTCACTCTGGAAAGCTTTGGAGTTGTAGTTTTGGCCATGACGAACCATATACATAGGTATACTACTGTAAACACCAAGACTAGGTCATTTATAACAAAGTGTTGACAAACAGTTCTAACTGCACTGTTATGTGAAACAGTTATAATATTTATGCCAGATCATAATCCTTCACTACTGAGACATGTTTATCATATTCAGTAGTTCTGTTGTTCACCCTGTAAAATGTCTGATGGATTGCAATAAGAAGTGAAGCTCATACATCAAGATATAATTGAATACAAGGTTTGATATTACATGAACATAATAACTTGAAGCATACAAAACTGCCTTCATGATATTTGCACCTTTTCTTGAAAATCAGTGTATCTTCCTTAAATGAAACCACATTAAACCTGTGTTTTATAATAAGTCCACACATGGGGAGAAGAAGCAGACATACAAATAATAATAATAAAAAAAAATTACCATCTAATGTGTTTCTTCCAAAGAAAAGAATCAGAACAAAATTTGGGTGATTAAGAGGGACTCTTTCTTTCTTTTAACTTATCACTTTAAAGTGAATTTGGCTCATGGTAATTTTTTACTGACTGAAATACAGTCCTACAAACTAGACTGACATTTAATTTGGAAGCTGGAATTAAAAACATATAGATAGTGTTCTTACAATAAGTTTCAGCAGAAGTTATCAGTCAGATATGCATACAGCAATAACTAAAATGTTGTGTGTTAAATCCTTTGGTTGGAGAGAAACTTAATGTTATGGCACAAACTACACCTTGTCTGAGATTAAAGACATGATTAACTGCTAACTGTTTTGCAGTTTTCACAAACATACAGTTTCTGTTAATAAAAGGTGATAATTTCATTAATATTGCCAACAATGAACCAAAAACAGAACAGAAAGAATATTAAAATTAATGACCTTCTGAAAAAAAAAGAAAAGAAAAGAAAAGAAAAAAGAAAAGAAAAGAAAAGAAAAGAAAAGAAAAGAAAAGAAAAGAAAAGAAAAGAAAAGAAAAGAAAAGAAAGGAAAAGAAAAGAAAAGAAAAGAAAAGAAAAGAAAAGAAAAGAAAAGAAGAAAGGAAAAAAGAAAGACTAGAAATTAACCTGATGATTCTCTCTTCCTGCTCTGGTGTAAGCTTTTCAGAGTTTTAGGGTTGTTTTGTTGTGTTGTGTTCCGACCCCCCCCCCCCCAAAAACAAACAAACAAACAAACAAACAAAACCAAAACCAAAACCAACAAAAAAAACGCCCAAACTAAAAACAACCTAGAAGTCTTCTATGACTTTCCTGGAGAAACATTTTTACAACCCAATACATCTCATACAGGGAACTCCCTCTTTTTTGTATTAAACCTGAACATTAAGTGTCCTTTTTCTGATGATATGATCTTAAAGCTTAATAATTCTTCTTCCTCAGTAGATATACCCCTTTCAAATTCTGTAAAACTCTTACTGTTCCCAAGCCTATATTTACCACTTGCTGAAGGGCATTGTCGTGGTTTAACTCCAGCCAGCCACTAAGTACCACGCAGCCGCTCATTCACTTCCCCCATCCAGTGGGATGGGGGAGGAAATCGGGAAAAAAGGTAAAACTTCCGGGTTGAGATAAGAACGGTTTAATAGAGCAGAAAAGAAGAAACTCTAATGATAATGATAACACTAATAAAATGACAACAGTAGTAACAAAAGGATTGGAATGTACAAATGATGCACAGGGCAATAGCTCACCACCCGCCGACCGACACCCCGCCAGTCCCCGAGCGGCGATTCCCTGCCCCCCCCCACTTCCCAGTTCCTAAACTAGATGGGACGTCCCATGGTATGGAATACACCATTGGCCAGTTTGGGTCAGGTGTCCTGGCTGTGTCCTGTGCCAACTTCTTGTGCCCTGGCTGACCATGAGAAGCTGAAAAATCCTTGACTATAGTCTAAACAATACTGAGCAACAACTGAAAACATCAGTGTTATCAACATTCTTCGCATGCTGAACTCAAAACATAGCCCTGTACCAGCTACTAGGAAGACAGTTAGCTCTATCCCAGCTGAAACCAGGACAGTATCCACCCCTGATTCTATACCATTGACGTCATGCTCAGTTCCCATACCTTTAGTTACATCCTGATTAATCATCACCACCTTTCCAGTCCTTTGAGACATATGAACAATGATATATATATATATATATATATACACACACACAGATATTATTCCTTTAGTTCATGAGTTATGTTCATAAAACATTTGTTGAGTTCAATTAGTTTCCGACTCCGGGCTCCATCTGTCATACCAGTCTGTCTGGGCAGGAGGAATGGTGCAAAGTCCTCTGAGTCGGTAGAGCAGAATTGGGCTTCATTGCGGTGTGACGAGCAGCTGACATTTGACGTAGCAGGAGGATGGTGTGCACCGTTGGATTGTTGCATGCTGGAGTCAGTTCTGGTTCCATCACTATTGCATTTTGCTCAGTTTTATCGCAGTTCTTTCTTGCTTGATCCAAGTGATTCTTACTATAGTACTGTGGATATAGCATATAACAATTATCATAATGATAACATACAATAGCAGGGTTATATAGCAACTAATATCATACAGTTTAATTTTGGCTATTTTCACCTAAAATCAAGTCCCCTTGAGGCACACATCGGACTTCTCCATCTTTTCGCATCACCCACCAAGTGCACCCAGGCCCTTGAGCAAAAGCAATCCCATAAATGGGTTTACCATTGCCTGAGGCAGGAATAACCCAGACTGTTTTCCCTAACATATTTTTCATGTGCACTACAGGGACTTTATCCCCTTCTACAGTATGTAAAAATTCTGATTGGGCAGGGGCACTCCGATTGGCAGATCCTCTGGTGTTGACTAACCAGGTAGCTTTTGCTAAGTGTGTATCCCAATGTTTGAAAGTTCCACCCCCCATTGCTTTCAATGTAGTCTTTAACAGTCCATTGTATCGCTCGATTTTGCCAGAGGCTGGTGCATGATAGGGAATATGAAACACCCACTCAATGCCATGTTCTTTGGCCCAGGTGTCTATGAGGTTGTTTCAGAAATGAGTCCTATTGTCTGACTTGATTCTTTCTGGGGTGCCATGTCGCCACAAGACCTGCTTCTCAAGGCCCAGGATAGTGTTCCGGGCAGTGGCATGGGGCACAGAATATGTTTCCAGCCATCCGGTGGTTGCTTCCACCATTGTCAGCACACAGCGCTTGCCTTGGTGAGTTTGTGGGAGGGTGATATAGTCAATCTACCAGGCTTCCCCAAATTATATTTCAGCCATCGCCCTCCATACCACAGGGGCTTTAACCGCTTGGCTTGCTTAATTGCAGCACATGTTTCACGTTAATGGATAACCTGCGTGATAGCGTCCATGGTCAAGTCCACCCCTCGATCTCGAGCCCATCTATATGTTGCATCTCTTCCCTGATGGCCTGAAGTATCATGGGCCCACCGAGCCATAAATAGCTCACCCTTATGTTGCCAGTCCAGGTCCCCCTGAGCCACTTCAATCTTGGCAGCCTGATCCACCTGTTCGTTGTTTCGATGTTCCTCAGTGGCCCGACCCTTGGGTACGTGAGCATCTACATGACGTACTTTTACAACCAGATTCTCTAGCCGGGACGCAATATCTTGCCAGAGTGTGGCAGCCCAAATGGGTTTACCTCTGCGCTGCCAGTTGCTCTGCTTCCATTGCTGTAGCCAGCCCCACAGGGCATTTGCCACCATCCACGAGTCAGTATAGAGATAGAGCACTGGCCACTTTTCTCTTTCAGCAATGTCTAATGCTAGCTGGATGGCTTTCACCTCTGCAAACTGACTCGATTCACCTTCTCCTTCAGCAGTTTCTGCGACTTGTCGTGTAGGACTCCATACAGCAGCCTTCCACCTTCAATGCTTTCCCACAATGCGACAAGACCCATCAGTGAACAGGGCATATTGCCTCTCATTTTCTGGCAGTTTATTATACAGCGGGGCTTCTTCAGCACGCGCCTCCTCCTCCTCTGGTGACATTCCAAAATCTTTGCCTTCTGGCCTGTCCGTGATCACTTCTAAAATTCCTGGGCGACTGGGGTTTCCTATGCGAGCCCATTGTGTGATTAGTGTGATCCACTTACTCCACGTGGCGTCAGTCGCGTGATGTGTAGAGGAGACCCTCCCTTTGAACATCCAGCCCAGCACTGGCAGTCGGGGTGCTAAGAGGAGCTGTGTCTCACTACCAACCACTTCTGAGGCGGCTCAAACTCCTTCATACGCTGCCAGTATCTCTTTTTCAGTTGGAGTATAGCGATCCTCGAATCCTCCATATCCTTGACTCCAAAACCCCAGGGGTCGGCCTCGGGTCTCCCCAGGTGCTTTCTGCCAGAGGCTCCAGGTAGAGCCATTCACCCCAGCTGCAGTGTAGAGCACATTTTTAACATCTTGTCCTGTCCGGACTGGTCCAAGAGCTACGGCATGAATAATCTCCCATTTAATTTGTTCAAAGGCTTGTTGTTGTTCAGGGCCCCATTTAAAATCATTCTTCTTCCTGGTCACTTGATAGAGAGGGCTTACAATCAAACTGTAATTTGGAATATGCATTCTCCAAAACCCCACAACACCTAAGAAGGCCTGTGTGTCCTTTTTATTAGTTGGGGGAGACATAGCTGCTATTTTGTTAATTACGTCCATTGGGATCTGACAACGTCCATCTTGCCATTTTATTCCCAAAAACTGGATCTCCTGTGCAGGTCCCTTGACCTTACTTTCCTTTATGGCAAAACCGGCTTTCAGAAGGATTTGGATTATTTTATTCCCTTTCTCAAAGACTTCTTCTGCTGTGTTGCCCCATACAATGATGTCATCAATGTATTGCAGGTGTTCCGGAGCTTCACCTTTTTCCAGTGCAGTCTGGATCAGTCCATGGCAAATGGTGGGGCTGTGTTTCCACCCCTGGGGCAATCGATTCCAAGTGTACTGGACACCCCTCCAAGTAAAGGCAAATTGTGGACGACACTCTGCTGCCAGAGGGATTGAGAAAAATGCATTAGCAATGTCAATGGTGGCATACCACTTGGCTGCCTTTGACTCTAGCTCGTATTGAAGTTCTAGCATATCTGGAACGGCAGCACTCAGCGGTGGGGTAACTTCATTCAGGCCGCGATAGTCAACGGTTAATCTCCATTCCCCATTAGACTTCCGCACTGGCCATATGGGACTATTAAAGGGTGAGCGAGTTTTGCTGATCACTCCTTGGCTTTCCAGTTGGCGAATCAATTTGTGGATGGGAATCAGAAAGTCTCGGTTGGTGCGATATTGCCGCCGGTGCACCGTCGTGGTAGCAATTGGCACCTGTTGTTCTTCAACCTTCAGCAACCCCACAGTTGAAGGGTCTTGAGAGAGACCAGGCAGTGTAGACAACTGTTCAGTGCCCTCCGTCTCCAAGGCAGCTATACCGAAAGCCCATCGATACCCCTTCGGGTCCTTAAAATACCCCCTCCTGAGATAGTCTATGCCAAGGATACACGGAGCCTCTGGACCAGTCACAATGGGGTGTTTTTGCCATTCATTCCCAGTTAGGCTTACTGCAGCTTCCAATACAGTTAACTCTTGAGATCCCCCTGTCACACCAGAAATACAGATGGATTCTGTCCCGTTATAACTTGATGGTATTAGAGTGCACTGTGCACCGGTGTCTACTAGAGCCTTATACTCCTGTGGGTCTGACGTGCCAGGCCATCGAATCCACACAGTCCAATAGACCCGGTTATCCCTTTCCTCCACCTGGCTGGAGGCAGGGCCCCTCTAATTCTGGTTAGAGTATTCAGTATTCACTTCTCGTAGAATTGGCTCAGAAGTCCCTTCAAGAGGATCGGAAATAAAGTCAGCCCTTCTACTCTGTTTGGAAACCGGAGCGGCATTTTTCCTGGTAGAATCCCCTTTTGTGGGGGTTTTGATTCGCAGTTCACGTACCCGTGCATTTAGGACCGAAGTAGGTTTTCCATCCCATTTCCTCATGTCCTCTCCCTGATCACATAGGTAAAACCACAGGGCACCTCGCGGTGTGTACCTTCTATATTCTCTCTCTTGGGCAGAAGACCGCTCACTCCTAATAGCTGAGACATTGGTCCTTACAGGTGGGGAATAGGACATATCCTTTTTGAATTGCTGGAAATCCTCGGACAGCTTCTCCACAGCTGAAATGCAGGCTTGTAGGGAGGAGGAGAGATTTTCTTCTTATTGACGCAGCTGGCGAGCCACTTCCTCCACTGTTGGTGCCTCTTCATCCTTCCAGGACATTACTGCCAATGCGTTGGCATAGGACGATGGTGCGCTCCGTACAAACTTCCGCCACATGGGTCGTGTGCATTGGACTTCGTCTGGGTCTTTGGGTAACTGTTGGTTGTCCGGGTCATGATGAATCACCTCTAGCACAGCTAATTCACTCAGATATTGAATACCTTTTTCCATGGTGGTCCACTTGCTTGATTGACATATAACATCTTCCTTAAAGGGGTACCTTTCCTTCACACTTGACAGGAGTCGCCTCCAGAGGCTGATGGCTTGTGTCCCTCTTCCAAGTGCCTTGTCAATGCCACCTTCCCTGGAAAGTGATCCCAGCTGCTTGGCTTCCCTACCTTCTAATTCCAAGCTATTAGCCCCATTGTCCCAGCATCGGAGGAGCCAGGTGATAATATGCTCACCTACACGGCGGCCAAAATCTTTTCGCAAATCCCGCAGCTCACTCAAGGATAGGGACCGGGTTATTACCTCTGGTTCTTCCTCTTCCTCCGGTTCCCGTGATGACCCTGGTTCACCATTATCCTTTGCTAAGCAAACTGATTTTTTTGTATATTTCCTTTTCTGTACAGGGGCAACCGATACTGGTCCAGGTTGGTCCTCTGGTTCAGTTGCAGTATCGCTCGCCGGGTTCTGGATAACCGCAGTGTCTGTCGCCGAGGTTTGGGTAGCAGCAGTGCTCCTTGCTAGGCCTGGAGGGGCCGCAGTGCCCATTGTTGAGGTTTGGGTGGCCGCGGTGGTCATCGTTTCGTTGTTAGGTCTAGAGACTTTCTCTTCCCTTTGAGGGTACTGAGTAGTGTTGAACAGGGCTCGATAGGCATGGGCCAGGCCCCAGCATGTTGCAGTGACTTGTATCTCTCTGGAGCTGCCGGGGTGACAGCATACCTTTTCCAAATATTTTACTAGTTCTTCTGGATCCCGCACTTGTTCAGGGGTGAATTTCCAAAACATTGGAGGTGCCCACTTTTCTAGGTACTTGCCCATACTACCCCTCACACCCTGCCACTCATAATTATCTAGTCTTGGGGCACATCTCTGGGTGATCTTCTTAAATAGCTGTTTAACCTTAAACGAGAGCTGAACCACATTCAGAAGTATGCTAATTCCTAGCAGTAGGGCTAGGACTGTGCTAGTCCCAACACCCCAGGAGTATTCAAATTTTCCAAAATTCTCCAACACCATTGTAACTGGACTAAAGGAGAAAGGAGAGGGGAAGAAAGATACCCCACCCATAGACTGGTTTTCCATGGAGGAAAGGTAAATGGTATAATTATTAATAATTTCCCACAGGTGGCTCCTGCCGTATAAAGGTGACGATGCTAAGTGCAAATACCGGATTAATCCCACAGCCGATGACTTTATCATACCATAAACCAGTGTTATACCACACATCAAAGCAAAAATCCACCTCCCACGGATGATAAGCAGTAGAAGAGGAACTATATACAGCAAGCGAGGTGATACATAACAGAGCTTTAAAAGCCAGAGCAACAACTCTAAGAACTCATAAATCAACATAATGAATGCTTGGAACAAATTTGTTTTAACAAGCTCTGGTCAGGTTTGTTGTTATCTCAACCCCTCGAGCCCCACGTTGGGTGCCAAAATGGACTGTCGTGGTTTAACTCCAGCCAGCAACTAAGTACCACGCAGCCGCTCACTCACTTCCCCCATCCAGTGGGATGGGGGAGGAAATCGGGAAAAAAGGTAAAACTTCTGGGTTGAGATAAGAACGGTTTAATAGAGCAGAAAAGAAGAAACTATAATGATAATGATAACACTAATAAAATGACAACAGTAGTAATAAAAGGATTGGAATGTACAAATGATGCACAGGGCAATAGCTCACCACCCGCCGACCGACACCCCGCCAGTCCCCGAGTGGCGATTCCCTGCCCCCCCCCCCCCCCCCCTTCCCAGTTCCTAAACTAGATGGGACGTCACATGGTATGGAATACACCATTGGCCAGTTTGGGTCAGGTGCCTTGGTTGTGTCCTGTGCCAACTTCTTGTGCCCTGGCTGGCCATGAGAAGCTGAAAAATCCTTGACTATAGTCTAAACAATACTGAGCAACAACTGAAAACATCAGTGTTATCAACATTCTTCGCATGCTGAACTCAAAACATAGCCCTGTACCAGCTACTAGGAAGACAGTTAGCTCTATCCCAGCTGAAACCAGGACAGGCATATTTGTCTGTTTTCATGGAACAGATTCTTTAATTTCTCGTAATTGGTTTTGTTCTTCTCTGAACTTTTTCTAGCTTATTTAACTTTATGGTTGGCATGTCCTGGTTTTAAACTACCTATAACTAGACACTTTATGAAGCTGCATAAGACAGTTACATGAGCCTTTTTATTTAAACTGTGGACAGAGAAGGACACATCCAGAGCACAATTTAGTCTGCCTGAGAACTGAATTTCCCTTGTAAGTGCCTCTGTCTCTGCATGGCTAGAGATTACCTAGGGCACCTATTTGTTTTAAGTTGCTTTCATCTAATGAGAGGGGAAAGTGAAAAGTTTGTCAACAGCAAGAGGTGGTTATTAAGTAGATTTTATTTATTCAATTTTCCACTCAATTTTAAGGAATGACTGTCATTCTTAACATATAAATGCTTGCCAGGGAGTAAAAAGACAAAAATAATTTAAAGATTGCAGTTTAGAATTTCCCCAGTACACTGAAAAATGAATGAATGATACCCACTACTAACTCTAGAATTTGTGAAATCTAACATGCGTCCTTTTCAGACACTCATAAGTCATGATGATGTAACCTAAATTTACCCAAATCCACACTAAGCTATCTAAGAAGTGGCCCCAAAAGTAGGTAGATAAATCTGAAATCAAATTTATCTACAATAGTTAGCATCACTTATATTATGATAGAAGCCAAGAAATAAGTTGTTCAGTCTTGTGAAACTGGTTAAGAGAGAAAATATTTTCAAATTATTGCCATTTATTTTGAAGCTGCTACTTGTACTTCCTATGTCAGTTTTTTTCAGTTGATCTATACAGGCATCTCTGAAGCGTGGTACTAAAGAGAGTTTAATGCATAAAATTCCAGAAAAGCAAGAAATCCAGCATTAAAAGCTTCATGTCTTTTGTAGCAGCTGTGCATATTCACTTTCAGATTCATTTTAAGAATGAAAAGGGCTGTTTAAAAAAAGTTGCTTTGTGTTTTGTGTACTATAAGGCACATTCTGCTCTTTGCCAATAATAAATATGATCCATAGCATATTAAAACCTACCACCAGGCTTACATGGAGCAGAATTTGGCCAAGTTTTTAATTTAACAGCATAACAACATTACATATGATGATAATCAGTAGGAAAACTTACAATGCAATGGAAATCCATTCCATCCTTTTTTGCAGAAGAGAGTTTTGTCATGCTTTCTGTTATGATGAGTGAAATTAATATTCCTGCCTTTACAATGGAACATAAAATCATTTTAAATATTAGATACTAAAAAGCATAAAATAAAAGATACAGTTCATAAACTTAAAGGCCAGTTATGCAAATAAATAGTGCATTAAGTATATTCTGTTGTGCTTTATCTAATAATAAAGTTTAAAAAAAGAATCTCTCAGAGTCAATTACCCTGTTATCTACCTCCTGTGTTTCACCTTCTTCATAAAGCTATAATTTAAAAGAAGGAAATAAATCTTTACCCTATGACTTCATTGTACCAAGCAGGATCTTATTTTTTCACTATTTTTTACTCACAGTTATTGAATAACTGTGTATTGGAAAGTAAAACCGTATCTTGAAGTTTATTAGGATCATCACTACTAAGTTATGTCAAAAAGCATTAAGCTATAATGTAATTCAGACTGATTTTATTAAAAATATAAATTTCCAAATTGAATATCCCTGTCTATAACTGGAAAAGCTGGACCATATAGAAAAGAATTGTTTAAAAATCTGTTATCACAAGTGGCTTTTTTTTAATGGAATAATTAAGCAGAAAAAAACATAGAGAAACTGTAAATAAAAATTTTCCTCAAAATCAGAATCAGCTGTATCTAATCTGTTCCTGACTGTTGTTTGTCCAGCATCTTCCTGAAAGCTTCCAGGGAAGGATATCACACCATATTCACAGGTGATTTACTGCAGAGCTCACCACTGCCTTTGTGGTATTTATAACGTATTTATGATTAGGTCTCCTTCCAGTTAGCTCATGCCATTTCCCCTGGAATTTGCCACTGGACACAGAGAACAGTTTCTACCTTGCTCTAACTTTGCTGAAAACTGGGATCATGTGTCCCTTAAGGGTCTTTTCTCCTTAGGTTAAATAGCCCTATCTCTTTCAACTTTTCCTCATAGGTTAGGTTTTCTATTCTTCTGGTAATTTTTGCCAATGTGCTTGAAATAGCTCTTGTCATACTACATTTTTCTTTACCTAAGGCCTATTATGAATAATGACAATCCTATTTAAACTCATCCATATTGTGGTGGTTTTCCTCACAGTAGTATGACAACGATATGCTGAATCATCTTCACATTGTAGTTAAGACACTTGTACTGGTTTTGGCATAGGGTTAAATATCTTCATAGTAGCTTGTATGGGGCTGTGGTTTGGATTTGTGCTGAAAAATTGTTGACAATATGGGGATGTTTCAGTTACTGCCAAGCAGTGATCACACAGGGTCAGGGCCTCACCCCACCCCACCGACGAGGAGGCTGGAGGGGTGCAAGGAGTTGGGAGGGGACACAGCCGGGGCAGCTGACCCCGACTGACCCAAGGGGTATTCCAGACCAGAGGACGTCATGCTCAGCAATAAAACTTGGGGGGGAGGTTAGCGGGGGAGCTGCTGCTCGGGCACTGGCTGGGCATTGGTTGGTTGGTGGTGAGCAATTGTTTTCATTTGCATCACTTGTCTTTCTTGGGTTTTATTTTCCTGTCTCTTTGGGGGTTTTGGTTGTTTTTTCTTTCTTCGTTTCCTAACAACTTGTTTTTTAATTATATTTTTTTAATTAAACTGTTTTTCTCTCAGCCCACAAGTTTCTTTCTCACTTTTACCCTTCTGATTCTCCGTCTATCCTACCGGGGGAGGGGGGACTGAGTGAGCAGCTGAGTGGTGCTTAGTTGACAGCCAGGGTTAAACCACAACAACACTGCATCTCCTCATCCTCATTCCTGGATAGAGAATCTATTTAATGAAATAGTTATTTTCAGGTTTCCTTTAATGTTCTAGATGTGTAGAGAGAAATACTTTTAGATTTTTTTCTTCCGCGATGCTTTCATCACCGCCAAAATTATTATATCAACTCATGCAGTGTGCCCTCTAGATCAAGTTACTGATGAAAACATTTAAAAATCAGACAGCTTCAAGTAGAGTTTGTCCAAACGGCATCCAAAAGCTAAACTAATCTCTCCTAGACAGATAGATAAAAGTAGGAATAAAATAGTCTTTGTGATGAAGGTAGACTAAACATAAAAGAAGAGTCACCAACCCCGCCCCAACCAAACCAAAAAAAACAAGAGGAAAGACTGTCGCATATTAGGGACCAAAAAAGTCTACCATAAAGCAGAAAATCCACTCTCTTACAAGACTAACTATGAGTAAAATTTGGTGGTATGCATTCAGATGTCCACACTGATTTTTGTCTTTTTATACTGCACAGTTTAAAAGTAGATTAGAATTTCCTGTTTTCTGCTTTGCTTAAAAAGTCTCCCCCCCCCCCCCCCCCCCCCCCCTTCCTCCTTTTCAGGTCTTTTCTCCCTTTCACACAACTGTGTGTTCTGGCATGGTTTACAGCAGAATCTCACTCACTGCATTCTAGACTGTAAATGAATACATCATAAAAAGTAAGCATAATTTATTGCAGATCATATTGAGTTTGTTTAGGGTGCAATTCATCCCTGTGTAAAGGGCAATACTGCCAAAGTCAAGCAGTCAAACAACTTGACAGCTTTCCCTCCCTTCTTCCATGCAAAAAAATGAGACTAGTTTAAAACATGGAACCAAAAATGAACCTTTTAACTTCTGAGCCTTCAGGAAGCAACCACCTTTTGCTGACTATTTCAGGTTCATCTCCAGTTCTGTGTTTCTGTTAACACAGAAAAGAGGGCTTCTAACTGTTCAGAAGGACAAGTGCTGTCCTGACTGCCCTTTTCTATCACTATCCCTAACTTTTTACAATCCTTTATGCCTTTTATATTTCTAATTGTTCTGACAGCTTAATCTCTGATTCCCCTCATTTATCTGTACATTTTCTCATTTTTCACATACCACTCCATCTTCTGCATCCCTTCAATATAACTGATCCAAATTTTATTTTGTACTATCTGTACCCTTCTATTTCCTTAAAGTCTGTCTAATATAGAATATGAGAGAATGTAACAGTCTCTCCTGCATGCCTCACTGGAAAACAAAACAAAACAACTCCCACAAACCTGGAAGGAGGCAGTCTTTCCCAATAAAAGTCTATCTTTCAAATGCAAATCAAGCCATCTTGACAGAGATCAGCTATGGTTCTATGGTATGCAACAGTGTCAGTACTCACTTCAAGAAAAGTGAAACTTAGGATCTTAATGGAAATTGAGACTTTAGGGAAAAATGAGCTCATGAGCCTAGATGTTCTGTAAAAGCTGTTCCAACGTTAAAAATCAACATCTCTGGTAACTCCCCAGTTATGATTTTTTTTTCTGGTTTTACTGATTTTCCGTTTGGTTTGGGTTTTTTTTCCACTTAGTAAAGCTTTTCTTCATATCCATGCAAACTGAAAACTAATAAAATGAAAAGTGGGATACCCAAAATTAGTATTATTCCAGAATCACAGGCCTTAAAGAAATTCCTGCAAGCTGTGTAAAATTTATAATCAGATCAGTGGACACACACTATGCTCTTCATTTGAATTGTTTCACTGACACAGGAATGAAATGCAGTCTTTGAAACCATTCACGATCATTTAATAGTTGTTATTATTTAACAAGTTAATAATGCTTTACATGAATTTTCAAGTGCACTTTCAGAAATACCTGTATTAGTTGTTTGTTGTCCCTTTCATAAAATTTAATACTATTTATTAGGAGAAACAGACAGACCAAGACTTAAATACACCAATGGTAAGAAGTTTTCAATTTATCCTGCAAAACATAAGGAAGAAAGTACTGTCGTCTATGGATTTTATAACCAAAACCCTTCTGTGATATCTCATATGACCAGATGTTAAATTTGTGTTTGAACAAGATGAGCTATCATTACCAGAGGAACTGCAGTGGCATCAAAACCTAAAGCTTGAATCAATGATACTGCAAGAGCATAAAATTGTAGTGTTTCTAAAAGGATACACTAACAGCACAAAGTTTAAAATAGAAATACATACTATTGTATTTTTTTAAAAAAAAGCAAACCAAACCAAAACAACAAACCATAGGACAAAAGAATTAGTTAAATTGCTTGTCCTAGACTGAGTATCAAAGCAGTTCCAAAGTGACCCTCTTTCACCTTCCTTAAAGCCTAGGCATTCAAACCCATCATCTTTTATAATGTATGTAATCAACAGTAATATGACAAAACTAATAAAAAAAAAAGTATGAAAGTCAGGGTTTAAGCAATGTCTATTTCTCTATTTTGTTTGAATTGCCTTTCAAGTGACTGAAAATCCTCTCAGATTTTTTTACATTCTGGATATTACTTCTCCTTTATGCCACTCAGTAGTGATCCCCCCTTCCCTCAATCTTTTCCTGGTTTTATATATATATATATATATATATATATATATATATATATATATATATATATAAAAGTAATTATATCCTCTGTTAGAATCCTAACTTTAACTTTGTGAAGACATTTATACATCTGGAATGATGAGAGATGATTAAAAGTTGAGAAAAAAACCCCTGGATCATGCATGTTTAATATTATGAGCTAAATAACCTTCAGGACAGAATGCCTCATTCTGAGTGTCAGAAAGGCTGGAGAGAAGCATAGTGTATATTCTTAGTTTAACACTTGGGACCACCTATGGTTGTTTTATTTTAAAATCACATTTTTAAATTCATTCAAAACTGTACTTAGGGTAGAGATCCCTCAGAATAGTTCATAGAAGATAGATATCTACTACCTCTAAAATCTAAAAGCCATTTTCTGTTTATGTGAACACCAAGTACAGAAATATACATGGATGATTCAGACCTATAGTCTAGAATCAGATATCGTATAAATTCATGTTTCTGATTTAAAGTCAAATCATATATTAAAACCTTTCAGTGCATTTTCTCATGTTTTTGGACAAAGTTTGTAACTAATGAATAAAAGAGATTGAATTATACTTTCCACAGTTAATATAAGCAAATGAAAACTGTTGAGGGTTTTTTCATCTTTAATAATTTTTTTGGCCTTACATTGGAACACAATAAGTCATTCTTTGTTTTGTATCCTGTTGTCATGGTTTAACCCCAGCCAGCAGCTAAGCACCACGCAGCCGCTCATTCACTCCCTGCCCCCCCACCCAGTGGGATGGGGGAGAAAATCGGGAAAAGTAAAACTTGTGGGTTGAGATAAGAACGGTTTAATAGAACAGAAAAGAAGAAACTAATCATGGTAATGATAACACTAATAAAATTACAACAGCAATAATGAAAGGATTGGAATGTACAAATGATGCGCAGGGCAATTGCTCACCACCCGCCGACCAACACCCAGCCAGTCCCCGAGCGGCGATTCCCTGCTCCCGCTTCCCAGTTCCTATACTAGATGGGACGTCCCATGGTATGGAATACACCGTTGGCCAGTTTGGGTCAGGTGCCCTGGCTGTGTCCCCTCCCAACTTCTTGTGCCCCTCCAGCTTTCTCGCTGGCTGGGCATGAGAAGCTGAAAAATCCTTGACTTTAGTCTAAACACTACCTAGGAACAACTGTAAACATCAGTGTTATCAACATTCCTCACATACTGAACTCAAAACAGAGCACTGTACCAGCTACTAGGAAGACAGTTAACTATCCCAGCTGAAACTAGGACACCTGTATATAGACCTGTACCACTAACTTGAAAAATGTGTAGAGAGCAATAAATGTGCTCCCATTTTCCTGGGGACAATTACACAGTCTGTTCTACAATGCACAGGATATATTTTGGGCGTGAATGGTGTAGACCAAAGCAACAACAAAACTCTGTTTTCATGTGCACGCATAGGAAGAAATGCAGTGTAATGTATTCTTAAACAAAATTAAATTTTGGCTATACTTGAGAATGATGGATAGAGAAATTTTTATGAAAGATCAGTTGTGAGTGAGCAAGATGGAGGCTTCAGTTCTCATAAATACTGCTACTTGGAGGAGAAAAATTGTGTTTGCTGTTTATGATAAAGTAGCTGACAGCCCTACAAACACAACACAGTTCAGAAGTGAAATATATAAAACATGATAACTTTAAGTTACATTTGTACATGAGATGAGACAAGATCCCTATTGTAACTATGTTTCCTATATAAAAACATGCATGTCTCTCAGGGAAGCTGATTATTTCTGAATACTGAAGAGATGAAGAAAGAGAAATCCGTTGAACATTCTTTTAAACATCTGTAATCCTTTTTTTTACTCTTGTTTTCTTCCTTGCACTTACTGTATGCTTATGTTTGTTTTGGTATTTGTAAATTCTCCAGACTTGAACTCTTAGAAAACCTATGAGAACAAAACCACCCATGGCTACTGATGTAAAGGGCTTAATTCTCACTTAGACATTTATGTAAATGAATAAGTGAGAATTAGAGTAAAGCCTTTTGAAGTCAGTCAATTTTCAGATTTGTGAGACCATGAGACGGTAGCCTAGCTCGCTATTTGGTTTTGAAGAGGGCTTCTGTCTCCCTTGTGAAGATATTTTCTTTTTTTAACCTTAACCTCTGGCAATCAAAAAGTATTAAGTGATAGACCTCCAGTCTCCTTTGACTGGGCCAGGCTGAGTGACTAGCCACAACTGTAAATAAGAGGATGCCGTTTACAGCAAATGTGATGTTGTCTTAGAGAAGTGGTTCAACAAACTGTAAGGAGGCAACTGAAGAAGCAATACTACAAATTTCCAAAGCAGAGAGGAAAGTGGAAAGTTTTACAGCTTTGCATGGGGGAGAGGGAGCATGACAGAAATTTTTACATAAGATTCTTCTCTTTTATAGACACAAAGTTTAGGTATCTAAAACTAAGAGAAATAGAAGGTAATGAGGAAATGAATGTCTGAAAATTGGCCTGCTAGGGGAAAACTTCAGCACTTTACTGATTTAATACTTTATATTGACTTTATCCTGATTTCATTTTGAGGCATGGCTGGACAGATCTGTATTTTTGGTTGAATTTTGGTTCTTTGTGAGCTGTTAGTAAGTCCAAGAAAAAGAAGGGATATTTGACTATAAACACTTTTTCCACTTTTAAGGTACAGGAAGAATCTGATAAATGCTGTGTGCCCATACGATCATGTTGTATCATGAAGAAGTGGACTCCTAGAAGTACCATCACACACTTCATTTAATTAATTGGTGAGATGTTTTATAGGTCCAGGAAGAGGAAAAAGTTACAAACAAATTTACATACACTCTCACATGGAAGAAATCTCCTCACCTCTGCTTTTATTATGGCTTCCTAAGCCAGGAACAAACTAAGGGAAGACAGAAATGACTGTTCTCTGCCACTTACCTCAAATAATGTATAAAAGCCTTGAGTTTCAACAAATTAGCTAAAGGCTAGAGGTTTCAAAAGTCTGAACTTCCAACATCATAATAAAAATCACTAGTTAGAGAAGAAATTCTCTCTCCTGGTGAAAGAAGGCTGTAAAGTGGACTTGATAGTTATATTTTATTTTTTATCTGCTTTATGTCCAGCAACACGCATAGAGCTTGGAGACTGGGAGAGCATATGCTGACTCTCATTCTGCCAGTACTCAGAGTACATTACAGAGAGCTGGGTTTCAGGCTGAAATTATGATATTTAGTGCAAACTAGACAATGATCAGGGAAAAGAAAGAAAGAAAGAAAAAGGAACAGAACTTGGTTTATTTCAGAGGGAGGTCTAGAAAATAAATTTATAGGAGATTGAGTTGTTAAGTCTATTGTTCACACAACAATTTAATGATTTGAAATTTGCATAATATCCTGGAATATAATTTCCAGAAATACCAGGTCAAGTGTTTCAGGGGGCTTAAGCAAAGAGAGTGACTGTGTCAAGCTCCACATTCTGGGTGATTCTATCATGTTGCAGTGATTTTAAAAAAAAGCCAAAAACATTCTTAATGTGACACTGCTGTCATGAGCTGATAATCAAGGATTACATGTTGGAAGCCAGATTCTCATCTTAGTTGCAGTGAAGTGTGATTTCTGTAGACTTATTCTAGATTTATAGTGGCTTAATCAAGATAAGACTCTGGTCTGGTGCAGCCTAGAATTAATCACATGCTGGTTTTGGTGCTCTAATAGATGTGTTAGCAAATCTGGGGCAGGGTTGGGAGGAAAGGAATTCTCATCTTGTTGCCACACCCCAGTTCAGCTGCTGCCATGAAGATACTTCCCTGAAGTGTAGTTAATAACCACTGAGCTCTAGTCAGAGACTCAGAATGTTTTATGTTTTCTTGGCAGCCCCTGATTGCAAAATACCAAGGACTTCTTGTTGCAGTACACTTCAGCTGGGAAGCACCCAGCACTTGAATTTCCATCTCTTATGACCTCATCAGTATTATATCTGTCATTGGGAAGGAAAAAGTACCCATGATGATGAGGCATTTTGGAACACTCAGCAGGTGAAAAAAGTTCTTAAACTGGGTGTTAAAACAACTCTTTCTTTCCATAGTCTGTGTCTCCCTCACTCCCCACTTCCCCCGCCAAGTCTTTTTTGAAACACAGTCTTTTGATTTAGTTTTGCAGGCAGCTTTGATGAAAGCCACACGATGTTTTTGCAGGCATTCCATCTAGTACAGGCCCAAATGAAACAGGCCATGTTTAACACAGCAACTCAGGAACACTATCACATCCACCCACCCAGCCAATGAAAAGGAAGTGATCAATATTGACTATTTCATAGGAACTTCAGCTAAGTGCGAGGAAAAAACTGTGGGAGTAATGCAATATGGTAGTAATACAGTAAACCAGTGAAGGGAAACGATAAAAATATGTAAGAATTAGCTTGCTTACCAATAACTTCCAACAGGAATACAGTTATGATAATAGTTAGGATCATGAAAGCATTTCTTTATATGCCTACATTAGTTTTCTTTCTTTGGTGTTTGAACATGAACCAGCTGAGGGACAAGGGAATAAAATGATCATAAAATTAGCTTTTATTTTTAGTAACATTTGTGTTATGCATGTCTTTTACTGATGCAAATGCACTTTGCACTGATTCAGGTAATCTGATGTAGCCCAATTATTCCGTATATTTCTTTTCTTTTTTTCCTCCATGTCTAGTTTCATCTTACACATTTTAACTTTACCAGAAGAACAACAATAGGATTTAAGTGCCCCTTTTCTTTTATGCATTCTGATTAATCCCCTCTTTGCATTTTGCCTTCTCAGAATCTTTCACATACTGATGACAGTCTGTCACTCCTTTCTTTTTAGAAGATCTTTAATCTTCAAATTTTGTACATTAAATTACAAGATTTTCCACCTTCCAAATTTTCTCCTGTTATGCAAAGGAATTTGAAGTATTGTATAAATCCAGTAAATGGATTTAGGTGTCACAGAGTTGTCATCTTTGAATCACCTACAAAGTTGTAGAAAGGTTAAAAGACACAGTTATTGTAATAGCTCTGGGGTATCTTTCCAACTGAAATTACAAATTCTAAAGTAAGAATTTTTGCTAGTAATATGGGAGCCATATTAAATTAAGACACATTTAATGTATACAAAATAAACTGAAAACACTTCAAGGCAAGGATCCTGTCTCCCTTTCTAGTTTTCAAGTGTTTTGATAAATGGGAACTATAAACAAATCGAAGCATACATTCAGGTGCTTTGCTGTATTGTGGATGTCATGGTTTAACACCAGCCCGCAACTAACCAGTGGGATGGGGAAAAACAAGTAAAACTCCTGGGTTGAGATAAGAGCAGTTTAATAGTACAGAAAAGGAAGAAAATTATTAATAATAATAATAATAAAACTATTAGAATATACAGAACAAATGATGCACAATGCAATTGCTCACCACTTGCTGACCGATGCCCAGTTAGTTCCCGAGCAGCGATCTGCCCCTCCCAGCCAACTCCTCCCAGTTTATACACTGGACATGATGTCATATTGTATGGAAAACCCCTTTGGCCAGTTTGGGTCAGTTGCCCTGGCTGTGTCCCCTCCCAACTTCTTGTGCCCCTCCAGCCTTCTCGCTGGCTGGGCATGAGAAACTGAAAAATCCTTGACTTAGTCTAAACACTACTTAGCAACAACTGAAAAAAACCATCAGTGTGTTATCAACATTCTTCTCATACTGAACCCAAAACATAGCACTGTACCAGCTACGAGGAAGAAAATTAACTCTATCCCAGCTGAAACCAGGACAGTGGATAAATGCCTATGTGTGGTTTTGTCATCATAAGCTAGTTTCACAAAAAGATGATATTGCCTTGCCCAGGAATCATGACCTCTCTGCCTCACTTCTGTCTGTTTTTGTGCTTGTGTGTAACTGTTGAAATCCTGATGGTATTCATCCATTCAATATAGACTACTGTGTCCTATAACGCCCTTGAGAAGTTTCTTTAAGAGCATAAGAAAATGACATTTACCTGGCTGTCTTATTATAATGTCTAAGAGGTTTAGTCAAATTTCATCACCCTGCAAAAAATGGAGAAAAACAACCAAAAGGACTATGCTCCATATAGTAACATTTTATAGGTTGTGCTTAACCAATACTGCATGTGGTCATATGTCCAGATGGCATCTCTCTTCCTCCTACTGTGACTTTTCTCCTTACAATAAATTGTTCAGATGTCTGCTCTGTTGGAAGTCATCATGTGAGATTATGTATCTATAATACATATAATAATGTAGCTTTTTAAAATATTTACTGGTGTTAGGATCTTCTTCACCTTCTTGTATGTACCTAAACCTATAAACTGTAGTATCATTTGAATACAGAGGTTATGGTTATACTTGTCAAAAAAAGCCATCAAGGGAACTTGATAGGTACTAGAATCTGATTATTTTTAATATTCAATTGCTCAAAATGTGCCTGATGCTGTCTTGGTCCAGGCCAACAAGTAATTTCCTAAACAATTCCTGAGTACAGCACAAGAGTTATCATGGAGAAGGAACCATTTCCAGAGGACTGTCTTCATGCAGCTACTGTACTTTGGAGGATGAGAGCTGTAGGTTATATATGCAGGCCTTTCTATGCCATTTGACCTCAGTGCATGCAACAGCCTGGGCACATTTAGTTTATCTGTAGCTACACTCACTCCTTTTCTGACCAAAAACATTGAAATATTTCCAGGAAAAAGGAAGAACTCCAACATATGGAATTGGATGACCTGCTTCAGACTTGTCCTGGTTTTGGCTGGGATAGAGTTAATTTTCTTCCTAGTAGCTGGTATAGTTCTGTGTTTTGGATTCAGTATGAGAAAAATGTTGATAACGCACTGTTGTCGCCAAGTAGTGTTTAGACTAAGTCAAGGATTTTTCAGTTTCTCATGCCCAGCCAGCGAGAAGGTTAGAGGGGCACAAAAAGTTGGGAGGGGACACAGCCAGGGCAGCTGACCCAAACTGGCCAAAGGGGTTTTCCATACAATATGACATCATGTCCAGTATATAAATTGGGAGGAGTTGGCCGGGGTGGGGTTACTGCTTGGGGACTGGCTGAGCATCAGTCAGTGAGTGGTGAGTAATTGTATTGCTCATCACTTTGTCTTTCTTGGGTTATATTTCACTCTTTTTTTTTTTTCCTTCATTTTCATTATTATTATTAATTTTCAATTATTGAACTTTCTTATCTCAACCCATGAGTTTTACGTGGTTTTGATTCTCCTCCCCATCCCACTGGGGTTGGGGGTGAGTGAGCGGCTGCGTGGTGCTTAGCTGCTGTCTAGGGTTAAACCACAAGAGTACTGCAAGACTGATGCTTAGGCAGGTGGAAAATGGTAATATGAATTTGAATACAACTGTGAAAACATGGAGTTTGCTCCCTTAGTCTTCAATGTGTTAACTGATCTGTTTGGAGAAACAAAGGGGAATGTGCTATGTTTTCAACTACTGAGTCCCTGATTTTTTTAAAGTAAGGGATAATATGCAGTCTTAACTTCAGCAGTTAATTTGTTCAAGATGATAAATACTACTCATTAGTAGATACCCTGTTAATTTTATTCAGCTGTGAGATCTCACAGAGACAAAAATTTCAGCCTTTTCCTGGCACTGTATAGGAAATACCTGCTGCAACTTCCTAATCATCATATTGTTAGGAGTAAATGCCATTTTGAAGTACTCGCTGGGCACTGTGCTACTTAAATGCACTACTTGAATATAATGAGTTCCAGAAGTTAGCAGGTTATTTTAAAGAGAGAAAAAAAAAAACTAAAAAGAAAACCCCAAGCCCCCTAAAAAAAATTTCTTTTCAAAGAAAATCCTAGCAGTCTCAGACCATTCCTTTTAAATCTTAATTCCCACTTGTGTATCTAGCTAAGTATAATTATATAAATATTAACAAGAAAAAAGTCTGACAAGATGAAAGTTCAACTTGACTGTTTTATTCATGTTAGTCCTGACTCTTCACCTCACTGTAGCAGTTTTGCTTTGCTTTGTCTCTGTTGACAAGAGTTCAGTCACGCTGGCATGGAACCAGTTTAATGAGGCAGATGATTATGCCAACAAGATTCTTAAAAAGAATCTCTTAAGAAAGTAAGTTAAGCACTTTAATTAGTAGATGCTAGAATTTAAGTTACCCAGGCAACATCACCTAATACTTTTGAAAGTGTTTTATGATAGCCTGTCATTTCCTGAACCCCATAGGACCCATGATATCCCCAGTGTAATGAGTAGGTAGCAACCCAGAAGTGAGACTAGTACATCCTTTTCCTACATCTTTGCAAGGCGATCCCACTGTATTTACTGATATTCATTGAAATACTGTACAATATAGGTAGTTATTTTGCTTCCTGGAATTCTGAACTGTGGTAGTCCTGCCATGTCAGTTCTGGTGACCTTCTCTGTTGTAGGAGAGCATTTCACAAATAAGGACAAGCCTGAACCAGTAATTTCTTTTGTGGTCCTGGTTGTACAGCACATCTTAGACCTGCTGGCATGCAGCCATACAATAATATGGGCTGTTACCTTTACTACGTACCGAATATGGGATGTTACCTTTACTAGGCACCCACTCTCCCATTTACATCAGTTGGAGGTGTGGGTGCTTACCACTGTGTATATTAAGTTTTAGCCTTGTGTAAGATACCAAAAATGAGAAATGAATCATTGCCAAAAACTTGCCAAATAGTGACAAGAAGCTTGTCATGTAACTTCATAAGAATATCACAGAAAACCAGTAGCTGAGGCAGGAATTGGACTGAATTTTATTTTTTATTTTATTTTTGGCGGTATTCACTTAAACCAGGAGATTTAAACGTTTGCTTCTGCAGTTCTGCTTTATTCTCTATGTAACTCCCAGTATCTAGAAAGAATGAAGTATTCTTCCTTCCACTAACACCACTTATGACGTATCTTTACTTCTTTGCCCTGAGCCCATTCAGCATGCTGAATAAGTCATGAGTGCTTTGGCTTAAAGAGAGCATAAACATCATATCTGATAATGCTTATGTGCAAGGGAACTGTATCAAATGTTGGCATTTCCCTACTTCCAGCCACTATAGTCTATACAGGTTGTTGTAATTAAAGAAATCAAACGTTAATTTTGCTTGTTATAGTGAGATGAAAGCAAAGAGGTAGACGCAAACGGGTTTGTACAGCTTTGGTATAATCCTGCTAATCCTGCACACCTTAACTAAGGCTTGCTTTTTTTTTTTTTTTTTTTTTTTTTTTTTTTAATGAAAGCTTCTTCCCTTTGTTACCTTGGGAGCTTGGATCTCAGGTAGATGACCTCACCTATGGGGCCCAGAAAAATCTCTCATACACTCTCTTTGGTGACTGTTAAACTTGTATCCATTTCTGCAAACATATCTATAATTTCTTTTTATTTTTACTCTGAAAAAAACAAACCCCAAGCCAAGAATATGAAATAAGGGTTTTGTTAAACAATTCTGTAGAAATGTATTCTGTTAGTCATAAACCTATGTTATTCTCTACTATATCCTACTTTTTGGTCATTTTGCTGTGTTTATATCCACCCACAATAAAGACACAGGTTTGAACTCTCATGCCTTTTAACAAGCCAACTAAAGAATTTCATATTTGATGGGAGTACAGGTACTATAAACACCCCATGGCTCACAGCTCCCACTAATAGAGGAAAAAAAATATATCCTAAAAGATAAAGAGGTTCTTTAAAGAGGATACTTACTATTCAAACTGGTTGAATAATCTGTGAACACTTTGTGCATACATTGTTCATCTTGCAAATGTATTTTTTAATCATAAATATTCAACAAATTGCTTTGTGCTTTACCATGTAAACCATACCCATATATGTTCTTTTTCTTTTTTATTGAAGAACATTTATAGAAATTACATGTTATGTATCTGTCATGGTCCACATGTTAAGAAAATTATTTGCATGCAGTGCACACAAACTTCATCCTATCACAATGGTATACAAATGCTTTCTGGAGTCTGAATACTAAACAAATAAATTTTAATTGACAATAGAATTTTTTAGAGTTCTTTATTTTATGTAGATTTCCCTGTTATTTAAATCTCTTCATGTTCAGATAAATTTTTACAAAAGCCTGCAGAAATATCCATCTAAACCTTGGGCATGCTAACTTATCTGTTAATACATGAAACATTTATTTATTTTAATAGCTTAATCTCAAGAAACAGTTTTTTATAGGATTAATTTCATTAAAAGAGTTAAACAATGGAATTTGTATGAATTTAGGAAAAGACAAGCTACTAAAATCCTGCTTGGCAATCTTCAGGTTTAGAAAGCTGGTAATAAGGTCTATTTCAAATCTTACCAGATTTTCAAGGGATCTTGATCAAATCATGCATTGTAATTGTTCTCTGATTTACTTTACAGAAGTCAGAAGAAACTGGTGGTACAGGGCATAATACAGGCAGAATCTGGGCTCAAATCTTCTTCTGCTTCATTTCCTCTTCTATAAAACCTAGCCAAGCAACAGAACACATTACCATGAGACTGTGTTGACTGAAAGATCTTCTGAGTATAAGGTGGTCATGGCCCATCTGGAGTTCAACCATCTGAAGTTGGCAAGTGTGGGGTTTTGTGTTTTCATATACAAAATAGAAAATACACTGGTTTTGTATTAAAACTATAGTAAAACACCTTTCAATATGCAAATTTCTGTCTTCTAAGTTACCTCCCAGTGACAAAAATATGCAGGATTCAGGAATTTATTACATATCCTTGGTGTGAAGCATATGTCCAATTTATTAATCTCAGTTCAGTATTGGGAAATGAATAATGAATGTGAAGAGCTGTTTCTGAATCTAAGTAGAGCACAATTGCAGTTAATCATTCTCCACTTTAAAAATCTCTTGGTTTTCACTACTTTGGTTTATGGTTGGGAAATTGCTATCCTCCTTTCTCTTTTGCATAATTGTTCTGCTTCTTGTTGAAGTGGTGGTTCTGAAGAATGCTGACTTTTGCCTACTTTCCCATTTTATGGAAACCAATACCTTCTTGAGATTCACTCCATGAGAATTAAGAATCCCTGTGTCTGGACTCTGAAAAAAAAAACCAACAAAAAACAAAAAACAAACAAAAAAAAAAACCAAAAAACAAAAAAACAAAAAAAAACAAAAAAAAAACCAAAACCACAAAACAAGTGAAGTCTTAAATACAGCTTTTCATTGTTCTCCTGTAGGGTTTGGTGGGGGCTTTTTAACCCACACTACAACAACAGTGCCTATATTATATTGCCCATCACCCTGAGGTTTGCAATTTCCACAGACCACGGTTACACATTTTTAAAAAGTCTAGACACAGAAATCATTACCTAAATTAATTGTCTTCTTAAAAGCTGTACACCATCTTTTCCCAGCTTTTATATGCTTAAGGTAAACAGACCTTCTCCTAAACCAGTAGCATAAATCTAGATACTAGTATTTCTTTCTGCTGGCATACAAAGAGATAGAACACTCTCCAATTTTTTTAACTTAGAATAAGGATTAAATTCTAGATTTAGCAGGTCGAAAGAGATGATTATCCCACTGTATTCAGCACTGGTGCAGCCTTACCTTGGGTACTGTGTGCAGTTCTGGGCCCTGCAATTTAAGAAGGACGTGAAGGTCCCTGAATGTGTTCAGAGGAGAGCAACAAAGGTGGTGAAAGGGCTGGAAGGCATGTCCTCTGAGGAGCGGCTAGGGACTCTGGGGTTCTCTAGTTTGGAGAAGAGGAGGCTGAGGGGCGACCTCATTGCTCTCTCCAGCTTCCTGAGGAGGGGATGTGGAGAGGGGGGTGCTGAGCTCTTCTCCCTGGTACCCAGTGATAGGACACGTGGGAATGGTTCAAAGTTGCTCCAGGGGAGGTTTACACTGGACATTATTGTGGCAGTACACTCCCCTCCCTCCTACCCGCCCCCCCCCCCAGCCAGAAACAAAACTTCTCCAGGCAGGGAGAAGAGTTTAAAAAAACCACCTAAACCCTGGAGACTGCAGGTTGAAATTTGAACTGGCCAATGGAGACGTGCCAGGTACACTGAGGTGACCTTCTTGGCCAATAGGGATTAAAATGACCACAGGTCACATTCGACAAGGGTATAAATTGGGTCCCACCGGAGGACGTGTTGGAACCAGTCCTCCTCAGAGCAGTAGGTCTGCACTCGGGGACTCCCCCTTGGGTTGGGGCATCGCCCGAGGTAACTCCTCGGGGGAGAGAGCCCTCAGCTCTTAGGTGAGTGATATGTGCATTTTAAGTCATCTTTTTTAAATCTCAACGATTCTTAAGTCGGCTGTGTAGTACTAATTCCCCTTACGCCATTGAGCCTGTAGTTCACTACTGTTACCAGAGTTCTAACTTTTCCACTGAAGAGTAAATCTAAGCTTTAACACCTGTTGGATTTGAGTGTGCGTGCATCTGTAACAATTAGAAAGCATTTCTCTACCGAGAGGGTGGTCAAACACTGGAACAGGCTTCCTACAGAGGTGGCCGATGCCCCAAGCCTGTCAGTGTTTAGGAGGCATTTGGACAATGCCCTTAATAACACGCTTTAACTTCTGGTCAGCCCTGGAGTGGTCAGGCAGTTGGACTAGGTGATCATTGTAGCTCCCTTCCAACTGAAATATTCTATTCTATTCTAACTGGAACTATTCTATTTTTTACCCTTGCTTTTATCAATATATTTCTGTGTTTTGATAAAAACACTGCTTTCCCCATGTCAAAAAAAAAAAAAAAAAAAAAAAAAAAGTTTTATTTATACTTAAAATCCTTTTTGGGGAGAAACATCAGTTCTGACACTACAACATGTGAGATGGTCCCTTAGAGAAGTGAGAAATCATGCCATAAGAAATTTTGTGTTCCTATGATTTTTCACACAAAATTGTGACTATCATTAAAAATGAATTTTTTTTTTTTTCTCAAATAATATTTGACAGAAGGTATTTGAGATTTCAGCTTCTCTTTTTAGATATTTTATATATTTTCTTCAAAACACAGATACCTTCCACTTTTCATTAAATTCATAATGATGTTACTGTCATCCTCAGAAGATTCATTGTGACAAAGAAATCATACTTTATTTTAAATTACAACCACCATGTAATTCCAGTGCCATCCTACTGCATCTGAAAGTCTCAAATGAAGCTACCATAACTCACTGCATAGTATGCTGAGTAAAACTCCTCAAATGGAGAACAAGGATATGAACACCTCAAAAAGATTTCATTTGCTCTACTTCTCCATGAGACGTTCATGTGTCTGTGAAACTGCTAGAATGATGATAAAATATCTTGCAAAAGCCACTTAAGAAGTTCTAAAGCTCAAAGCGGAAAAATTTGGTGTAGTTCTAGATACCTCTCACCATGAGTGATTGTGTTATTTAAGCAACAAGATATGACAGACTATGCAGCAGTGCTGATTAATGGACACCTTGGGTGTGTAGCGAGGCATGAAGTGAAGCTGATGCAAACAAGAAGTACATTAATCACAAGAAGTTCAGAATCCTGAAGCATCTTATTGTCACTCTGTAATGAATAGGTTTTACATATAAAAATATATATTATTTATGTTTATTTTTAGTGCTGTCATATGTGCTAAACTTTTATGGCCTTTTTTTCCCCTTTAAAAATATGAATTATACAAGCAATTTGGAAGCTGCTTAATAGTTTGGAGAATAGCCACTTTAAATTACTAGAGGCTAAAGTCTTCAAGGGCCTTTGAAAAATGTATTTTCATACATATATATCAGTTCTACAATATAGTTTTATTTATATACAATTTAAAAAAAAGCCCTCTACTTATGAGATCTTGCTTTAAGAAAAGGATAAATTTGGCTGTATAAAGTTGGCTAGAAAGCAGCAGAAGGAACTTGACTTTCACTTTCATCAGTTTGACTGTTCTTTCTTTTTATTTGTCTATACCTTTGTGTCTTACTAGCAAGTTACATGTCATGTTTGATTCTCATGCCTCTGACTAATGAAAAACATTATATATATCTTGCCAACAGGAGGGGAACACAAATGATTTCTTAATCAGCCAATTTTAATATCTTAAGCTTTTAGTCACACTCTAGGGAGATCATTGTGCTTTAAGACATACTGGAATTTTTTTTTAACACTTATCTATTAAACGCTCTAAATAAGAGCCTCCTATGCACCTTCTCATACACAATTCATGTAAATATGTCTACTGTTGTCTTCATACTAGGGATGACACTGTCTACCCCTAAAATGTAACTACACCTACAGACCGCAGAAAAGGTAAAGGGTCTTTAAGTGAAATCTGTCTGTTTCCTGAATGGTTCAGGAAGTACTGAAAAATCAGCTGAACTTTTCCCAAGCAGTTGAGTATTCAAAGGCTAAAGTCTGTGCAATGGCTCATGACATCTTCATTCTAAAAAAGTGCTTCATGACTTTGGAGACGTGATGCTCAAAAGTGCAGCCGACGATACGCATGGTATGTTTTATGTAATAATGTCCACAGCTCCACATAGCATCCCCTTACATTCAGCTCATTACATTTTCTGTTGTTTTCCTTCTTATAACTGAGACATTTCTGTGTCATACAAAATGTATTTATTTTATTCCTGTTCCTTAGCAATGAACTATGGGATTTGAAAAGATCCAAAAGAAGCTTATGTTTCTAACTGATAGCACATCTGTGTCATTTATATGTTCCTGTGTGTATCAGCAAGGTTATAAGTCAACACAGAGTTCTCATGAGAAATTGCAGTAGATCTTGCTAAGGTCACAAAGATCACCACTATGGCAAGAAATTAATGCTGTATTAGGAGACTATATCAGGATCCTTGTATTGTAATGCAGATAGTTTCTGTTTGACCTATCTTGCCCCTTGGCTGTACAAATCTTTTTACTACAAATACTTCTTTCCCATTCTCCTTCCACTTAATGACAGTGTTTATTCATTTTTCTATTATCTGTCTTAAAGATGAATGCTCCAAGGGAACTTAGAAATTCTCTACAAGCACTTCAGCAAAGAGTAATTTTCTGTCAGTGCATAGCTCAGCTAACATTTTTGTCTTGGAATCCATTTTAGAAAATACAGTTATGTCATTTATTTCATTTTAAGTGGGTGTTGTGGTTTAACCCCAGCCAGCAACCACTCACTCACTCTCTCCCCCCAGCCCCCAGTGGGATGGGGGAGAGAATTGGAAAAAAGTAAAGCTCATGGATTGAGATAGAGAGGGTTTCATAGGACAGAAAAGGAAGATTATAATAACAACAACAACAATAATCATAATAATACAATTTGAATATACAAAACAAGTGATGCACAAGGCAATTACTCAGCACGCACCAACTGATGCTCAGTTAGTTCCTGAGCAGTGATCCAGCCAACTGCCCCCGGTTCATATACTGGGCATGACATCACATGGTATGGAATAATACCCCTTTGGTCAGTTTGGGTCAGCTGCCCTGGCTGTGTCCCCTCCCAACTTCTTGTGCCCCTCCAGCTTTCTTGCTGGCCGGGCATGAGAAGCTGAAAAATCCTTGAGTTTACACTAAACACTACTTAGCAACAACTGAAAACATCAGTGTGTTGTCAACATTCTTTGCATACTGAATCCAAGTTATAACACTATACCAGCTACTAGGAAGAAAATTTAGGCTATCCCAGCCAAAACCAGGGCAGTGGGGTAGAATGAAGTTCACCAGACAAAATATATCAATTACATAAAACGCTGAAGCAAATCCACTGTTTATAATGCAACTTTATCTAGCTGCATTCAAAATGTTTGCAATTTTCTTAGAATTTTATGCATATTGCTAGTATCCTTCTTTTGGTGCTGTTGATTCCCCAGAGTGACTGAAGTGTCTAATCCCAATAGCCCTAACGCAAATAACTAAAGTTTTATCTTAAATTTATTACCTTAATAAAATTTTTGGATATTTTCCTGCTCATATTTTATCTAATTATTTTCTTATCCTATTATTTTTCATTGTACCATGGAGTTTGGAGGCTTGATGAGAACCAAAGACACTCTTACAAAAAGTCAGCTTGCATTTAGATTTATGATGCTTTGTGAAACTTCAGTGGGCCCAGCAACCTGCAACAGGAAAAACTGTTTTGCAGACTCGTGATAAAATCGTTTAGTGACCTTTGGTCCTGTCCTGTCTCATGCACTCTGCAGTATGATGCCTGTGGTTCATCTGAGGGTTTGTGGGTTCTGGTAGGGTAAATATGTATTGTCTCTGTTGAAGAAAAAAAAAAAAAATCTCTATAAATATGTAGTTATATGCATATGTCATGACTTTTAATTCAGCTGGTTTTGGGGGACTGTATTAGGTTTGTATAAAGCATATTAGCTAGGGGCAGAAGGCCTGTTAGAAGGGTCTATAATATTCAGGCACAATGGCATGTGAAACAGTGAAGGTGTCTGAACATACTCTGACTGAAATACAGTGTGGACATAACTTGTGTACCCCCTAACCTCAAACTCCTCTAATGCTACTTCAGAAAACTTGTGACACCCATATGCACTCTCAGGCCACATCCAGGGTAGGCAGCATATATTGTTAGACTGATGCTGATAAAACATTGCTCTTCTGACTTATGGTATAGCCACATATTTTCTCAGGCATGAAAAATATTCATGAGGCAGTTTCAGGTTTTAGGGCCACAGAAGCACAAAATTGGGCTCAGAGGAGTTCTTTGTGCTCAGTGTTATGATGATGTGAGCTCTCTATACCTCTCGGCCTCTGGACTGGAGATTTCATTGCTACAGTTAGTAAAGATTTGCTGACATATTAAATAAATAGTTACTTCCACTGATGATCATAATTGGTTTGTTTCTTGCAAATCAACAATATAGATTATTCATTTGTTCAATTTTTTTCAACTGAAACTTTCAATTTTGGAGGAAAAAGTGCAGTGACCCAAACTAAAAGAAATGCTAACCTAAAGGACTTATCATTGTGAAGAACTGCTAAGACAAGATAATGTATTAAAGCTGGTGAAATTTTTACTACATCCTAAATCCTATCAAGGCATGGATTATGCAAAGGTATCCTAAATGTAAATGTCTTAGCATAGACATGCTTTTCTTTTCAAAGTAATATTTTCACTGTAACACTACATTTTTGACCCAAAATTAATTCAGGGATTTTGTTGGATTTTTAAATGTTCTTTAAGAAGAATCACAAAGTAAAACTTCTGAAGAGGTAATAAACATTAAGAAATTAACAGTGATACATTCATCAGCTTTCATTTTGATTTGAGGAAAAAAAGTCTAAAATAATATTATTAGAAAACATCTGTATTACATAAGTTACATTTCTAGAAAATAAACTATTTCAATATAAAAAAAAAAATGTTTTATCACATAAGAGTAAGAATAATCAAGAATTTTCAAAGATTTACTTTTAAAAACTCAATATATTTTTTTTAAGTAAGCAACAATGGACTACTAACTAGTAACAAACAGTTTGAGAATTTCATAGGTGGGCTATCTCTATATGGATTTAAAATGAGGATTTGATTTTGAACCTAAAAAGGAGAGACATAGAGACATCCAGTCCCACTACCAGCTCTTGAATTAATAGTATTTAAATATAATGTCCATCTTAATCTTTTAATGTCTTCTTCTGGGACATTATCTCACATTTGAAAGATTCCAGCTGTAAATCTGCAGTCCAGTCAGATTGTCCTTCAGTAGTTGGCTTTCTCCTTAGGTTTTGATAATTTCAAAATCTGAATCTTTTGTCTTTGCTATTCTTCATTCCCAACTCCTGATTATCCTTCCTGCCGTTCTTCATCTCTTTTCATTTACTAATGCAAATCTTCTGAAGTACGGGAGGAGACCTCTGTGCAGTACTTTTGTGTTGGAGGAAGCATGATGGATTTCTGCAATGGTAAAGCATTGTATGTATATTTGTCCTCTACTTAGCTCCTAGTAATTGCTAATACACAGTTATGCTTTTTTTGACCACTTACAAGCACTGCAACAGTGTTTTGATGGAACTGCTTATATGTCTACGATCTTTTTTTGTTATAACTTGTTTGAAACTTTTATTTTGTATTCAAAGATAGATTTTTTTGTTCATGTACAACACTAGAATTTGTTGACGCTGAATTTAATTTGATTTTATCTTTACAAATGTGAATTGGATAGTTATTTTGGAAAATTTTGTCATGACTTTCCACTTATTATGAATTTATTAGTATTTTCAAGAGCAAAAGCATTAGAACAGGTCCCTGTAGATCTCCACTGGTGACCTCCCTACACTGTGAAATCTGCCCAGTTATTCCTATCCTTGATTTGCTATCATCTTCTAACCAGTAATTGACTTACAAGATTAATGGTTTCCCCCTTTTATGCTTTTTTCCTCTAAAACCTTTCATTGAGGAATGTTGTCAAGTACTGTTCAGAAAGATAATTAGACTTTTTTGACTCCATGGCTCTTGTCCACACACTTTTTGACTCAATTTAAAACATTATAAAATGTTTTATGTTTTGACTTTCTTTTATAAGAACTATGCTGACTTTTCCATAATATTGTTGTTAATCCTTAGGACCACAAAACTCATTCTTTCATTTTGTATTACTTTGATTTGTCTTTCTGCTTAGCATTTCAACAGATCCTCCTTAAAGTGTTTCGAAAAAGAATGTAAAAAAATCACCCTCCTCCTCCCCTCCAAAGAAACCAGAAGAAACTTATATGTTACCTTTCATTCTATGGTACTAGGGCAGTTACAAATGAGAAGTTATTACTACATTCAATGTTGACAGTTTAGCTATTTCATACTCAAGTTCCTTTACAGCTCTTGGGGGAATACCAACTGGTTGTATCAATTTGTTACTGTTCATTTTGTTGAGTTGTGCTGAAAACTCTTCTGTTCACACTTCTATTTCAGACACATTTTTCTGATGAGCCTTCTGTGAGGAAATGTTCTGGTGTGGGAATGCCTAACATCTCTGGCAACAGACACAGATGTGAAAGAATAAACTACTTTCCCTTCTGCTCCTAAATTTTTAGGCACTTCCTTCAGTCTTTCATGGTTTATTGACCCTACAGACTCCTTGGCAGGCATCTTGTATCAAAGACTTTCGTGTTGGATTTTTTCCCTTAGCAAGGTGTTCCTTTTTTTTTTTTTTTTTTGGCAAGGTGGGGAGCGGCATGTGGTAATGTCTTGTGCTGTTGCAGTTTTTACATTTAATTTCCCAGAGTTAATGTTCTTTTGTATTTTCCTCATGTGGACATGACTTTATTTTTTAAAGGAAATTTTCTTACTTTAAATGGCTTTTTGTATTCTTTCACTTTATTTTTTACATCTTTTCACAGCTGTCACTCCTTTCTCTGGGCATCTAAACAATCTCCATATATGTAAGCGTTTTATCCCTTCTCAAGCTTAGCAGCTCCTTAACTGAAAGAAAGGTCTTTTCTATGTGGAAATGTGTTTAGGAGAACAGTGAGTGCAATTCCCGTTTGTGGAGCCTTCTTTCTTTTGACAAGAGTCAATGAGCTTAGACAATTGTTTCAAACTGAATACATAACTTTAAATGAACTGCACACAACTAAGGACTGAATAAATGCTTTTGATCTTTAAGATCTGATTTTCTTTTAATGTAATACTCTGGTTTAGGATACATGTTGCTCATGATCAGTGATTGAGCTCAAACAGCTGTTGCTCTATTGCAGAAACACGCTCCAAGTACAGATCTACCCCTTTTACTAAAAAAAAAAAAACAAACCAAAACAAAAAAGTGCATTTTAAATTTAAAATATTGCATATTCTAAACTCAGGTTCCCTGTCAGATTTTCTTTCCTACAGAAAAAAAAAAAAAAACCAAAGAAGATGCCCTTCGTATTATTGATGAGACATTATAATTATAGGACAAATGGTTGTTCAGACAAAGGCTCAAGTGTGCCTCAGTGAGAAGGGAAGACTACAGATCTGAGCCAGAGAGCTGAGAGGTTGGGTGCCACCTGCAGTCTAAGTCAAATAGCTTTACTTAATCTGTAAAATTGTAATAAATACCAACAAAAACCCACATAAGTGCAGCTACAGTCAAAATAACTTTTTCGTGGGCAGCATAAATATGCTTGAGTGGAAAGTCAGGCTCCACTTTGATTCTATCGCAAAAATCATCTCCCCCCTGTCTATCTCTACAACAATACTACAAGGTGGAAATGAAAGGATTATTAAGAATGAGAGCATGTGGTGGGAGGGAGGGAGAAAGGGAAGGAATGCAGGTATCTTTAAAATGCTGTGATGGCATTCATAGCATAAATGGTGGGAGCTGAATCCAATATGTGGTGGACCGACATTAATAACATTCATTTACACACTATTAATTGAGGTGAGTATAGATTGGCCATTTCCCAGGTCAATCTTGCCTCTTAGTGAATTGGGGCAGTGAGAATTTAATAGCATTTCCACTTTACTTCTACACTTTGAGGTTGTTGAATCTGAATTCTACAATTTCCCTAACAGCGACTGTACCTATTTGCATGCTAAAAGCTAGTGAGACTGATGCTGATGAAGGCTGTTGAAGATGATACAAAAAATTGCCTATGTGCTAAATAACAGAAGTGTTCAATTCTTATTTTTTGATTGAATAAATGAGTTCTAATATAGCTTATGCTCCCTTCAGGAAGGTTGAATAGGAGATAAAAAGTTGATCAAAAATAACCTCCAGTCATGTTTATAAGTACAGCAGTTGTTCATTGTCACTCGTTTAAACCAGGACAAGCAAAAGCTATTCAATCATAAACTTGTCCTTTATAAATCACCCTCTGCAGGTGAAAAGCAAAGAACATACAAATGACCCTTCAAGCCTCATGAAGATTTAGATCGGTCTCCTGGGGAATATCATATATGAATGACACCATCAACTGATATTATTTCTCCCCTGTGAAGGTATAAATGAGGAGCTAGAAAGGCATAGATTTCAATTTTCAGTGAAAAGCTTCATGGTCAGATCAAAAATCACAAAGACTTCCCAAGGTGGAAGCTGGATACTACAACACTACGAAGAAATCAAGGGTTGACAGCTTAATTCTAGCTCTGTTGCAAGCTCTCTTCCTCTCGACTGTGACCTAGGCTGGTTCTGTATGGTCTGTAGAAGGACATGCAATAAAAGTTGTGCTTCCTGACCCTGGTTTGTGTTTCACATTACTGGCAAAATGGCATGTCCGGTGGTTTTATAAAATTGTGTTGTCTTACGGGGTGGCAATGTAACCTCCCTCATGAACACCCTTGTTCAGGTGCTGTTTTACTGTGTGAAGAGAGACTCTGCAAGCAGGCTATGCACAGCCAACAGTACACACAAGTTATCCATTAGCTAGTAGACAATAAATAGCTACGATCGGCATGTTACCACCTTACCTGTTCACATGCTCACCGTCATCCTCCGTTGCTTTAAACTGGCTTTAAACAGTCATGCTGAGTTGTCACCTTCTCTTTGTTTGGGAGCATTTTTTTAGGGGTGTGTAATGTTTCACTAAGGTCAGTATTTTCTTCATGAATCCTTGGGTCATTATTACCATCTCAACAGTTTGTCTTTCTATGTTTTCTTATCTTGTATGGCTTCAGGTTAAATACTCTTACATTGTTCAACAGCATTTTTTTCCGGTAAGAATGAGCGAATGTAACACAGCTAGGATGCACAAAATCAAACCTTATGTCACAGACAGGTGACTGCTCAGGCCACAGTTTACTGTAGAGCCATTCCATAAACAAGCTTGCCTACCTTCTCTGGCCAGCCTCAACAGTGTAGGATGTACCCAGCCAGCCCACAGTGACAGTGAGTACACACTTGGGCTTTTGCCTCTGCCATGCTTTAGAATTCATGCATAGGGTTTTTATTGCAAAGATTTTGTATTCAAGCCCTGAGGTTTTGAATATATAAATACAAAAATAAATCTGAGCTTTTCCAGTGGACATTATATTTTGCCCATAATCTTAATCTTCATTAATTCCTGGTTTATAATTTGGAAGTAATATTTTTTATCCAGTTTACTATGATGTTTTGAAAATATTTTCTTTAGTATATCTGAAGAGCTTCAGTTTCATTATGCTCAAATCCACAGAAGAACCTGTTTAGATATCAGTGTTATCAGGAGTCAATTAATACCATGAATGGTGGTGGTGGGTTATAACCTTTATTTAAACAGTACAGAAATTGCTGTACTCCTGCTTTATTGATTACAACACTGTACTTAAGCCTTTGGAAATATATTTCAGTTATGCTGTAAGACAAAAGATGTGCCAACCCCAAAGGAAATCTGTTCCTTCCAACCCATAGAAGCATAGTTACTTTCTGTAACATTTCCATGGTTGATATAAACATTTTGACAAAAAAATATTTGGTGGTGAATGCAGTGTAAAACTATCTGAGAATAAATGTACTGTGACTTGGAACATGATAGAATTTTCTTTGCATAGAGGCAAAAGAAAGTGATGACAGAGTTCACAAAACCTGTTCTCCTAAAATTGCAATTTGACTTTGCTTTTCAATAGGAGTCTTTCAAAAATTTAAACATGACAGTGCAAGAAATTTCACAGACTTTTGTCTGTAAACTGGCAATTGCAACAAAACAATGCCCAAATTCTTCTTTAGTGTTCTGTACATAAGAATGCTAAAAAGAGACCCCTGAGCCACCAGGCCATAATACATAGAGTAGCAATATAAAATTGTACATTTTAAGTTAATGGCTATTCAAAACTAGATTTCCTGCTTAGTACACTAAGTATTGTACTGAAAGACCATAAATCTGGGCTTAGTCTCCCTTTTTGGGCTACAGAAGTTCTCATTATTTAATGCAAATGAAACATTTTCCCCAGGAGAGTGATAGCGCAAAACCATTATGTTTTGGACACTTCCCTGGGAAAGTATAGAGTTGAGTCTCCTTGCACAAAGAAAATAAAGAAATTAACTTTCCTATGGATATGGATTTTTCTCAGATCCTGAAAGCCTGTTGAAACCCTTCCATTGGTAGGTGTATGAAAGTCACTATCTCCTCTACCTGTTTCATAGGATAATGCAATACCTCCAGTTTAGTGGCTCCAAATGTTTGAAAAAACCCAGAATTTAAATACTTTTTCTTTGAGAAGATACAAGACTATGAGTGCTGAATAGAGAGAGACATTTTGAGTACTACAAAGAAACAAGATTTGAGGCATGCTTTTTTAGATTGGATTTTGTATTGGCTCCTTCACATAGCTTCTTGTTAAAAATGCAAATCCATTATGAAACGTATAATATATTTCTTACATTATACAGGAAGTCTAGCTATCTATTTCAGAGCAGATTGCTTTCTTGACTTACAAGTAGATCTTAATTTTATCTAGTCTCAGGAGTTGTTATATTGAAAACTTTAGTTTTAATTATCAAGCCTTCCATATAACGTGTGCTTTGGCATCTGCAATGGATCCACCATTTTGGGTCTCATTGTGGGGAGGGTCTATGGTGCTTGGTGACAGCTCTGAGTCATTCCTTATAGGAGAGCCCTCTCAAGCAAATTTCCTCATTAGGAAGATCATCCTCTTCCTTCCAACTGTAGTGCTACACAGCAGCCTCAATCCAAGTCACCCAGCTCAGTTGGTTCACATTTAGAAGGATGTTTTAAGAAGTTGCATTTTGTGTACTTTTAGCTATGTAGGAAGAAAGCTGGACCTGTCTGACCAGTGCACAAGAGCAGTCTTCACCACAGGGCAGCTGCAGATAGCACTCCAGACCTCACTACATCAGATTAGCAACTCTGAATGTCAGCTAGGACTTTCTAAAATGTGTCCACGTTAGCCAAAATTTATCTACATGGAAGATGATACTAAAACCTCTTGCACTGATTTAAATGGTTAAAGAAGTGGGCCACTGCTATGCACTTTTCAGAATGTCTTCCTAAGGTTTTAAGACTTCCATTCATATGGCTGGCAAAATGAGCCAGCATGTGTGCTGGTTTTGGCTGGGGTAGAGTTAGTTTTCTTCATAGTAGCCACTATGGGGCCATGTTTTCGATTTGTGCTGGAAACAGTGTTGATAATATGGGGATGTTTTTGTTACTGCTGAGCAGTGCTTACACAGAGCCAAGGTCTTTTCTGCTTCTCCCCCCACCCCACCAGTGAGGAGGCTGGGGGGCACAAGGGGTTGGGAGGGGACACAGCCGGGACAGCTGACCCAAACTGGCCAAAGGGGTATTCCAGACCGTACGGTGTCATGTTCAGCATGTAAAGCTGGGAGAAGAAAGGAGGGGGGATGTTTGTAGCAATGGCATTCATCTTCCCAAGTAACCGTTAATGCATGATGGAGCCCTGCTTTCCTGGAGATGGCTGAACACCATGGGAAATGGTGAATGAATTCCTTGGTTTGCTTTGCTTGCATGCACGGCTTTTGCTTTACCTATTAAACTGCCTTTATCTCAACCCACAAGTCTTCTCACTTTTACTCTTCTGATTCTCTCCCCCATCCTGCTGCGGGGGAGTGAGCGAGCGTCTGGATGGTGCTTAGTTGCTCGATGGGGTTAAACTACGACAGCATGATGTCAGGGAACTCCCAATATTTGTGTAAGTTCGTTGTAAAATGAAATGCTAACAAATATGGACCAGGGATATTACAAGTATATTTAGCCCCTCTAGTGCAACAGCCTATCAAAACTGTATAAATAAAAGACAGTGTTTCCATACATTTCTAAGAGCTCCTTATGCCATTTAGATTGTATTCACACAGAGCAAGAACTTAGCATTGTAAATTAAATCACTGAAATATTGCATGTTAATACACTTACATCTCACAGCAAGGTCATTCAATATACCCTGTAGCAGCCCCAGAAAATAATGAGCAGGCTGAATAGATTACATTATAAAACTGAATTGTGCTTAAATTAAATCATAAAATACAGGCTTTGACAATCAAGGAGAATACAAAAGTCCAACAAATATAAGATATCTGAAGCACGGACATAAGTCTACGTCCATTTCAGAGTGCCATATGTGTGTTGTATAAAACACATGGAGTCAAATCCTCACTTGGTGTAAATTGGTATCATTCCTAGAACTGAAAGGATCTATGCCAACTCAGTCCGGTTAACTTCATCCACATGTACAAAATAGTAAGTTCACTTACTGTAAGGTGACCATTGAAATACTTGGACCTCATGAGAGATGAGAGAACAAAGTAAAATACTCTCAAGGAAAATAACAAGCCCTGGCAAGGGAGGTAAAAATGGAATTAAATGTTGAACACAAAAGAAGAAAACAAGCAAGCAAAAAAACCTCCAAAACCGGAGAGGTTTAAATGATCTGTTTCAAGATTCCAAAAGGTTAAGTGGGGAGGGCAAGTATTGTACTCAAGCTAGTAGATTTTGATGTATTAATTAAGGATCTGTCAAAGGTTGTGCTGGGGTGACAGCCTGCTGATGACGCATTTAATCAGCTGAGTCTAACCTGTAGTGAGATTATGAGGAATTCTAAAGCCACAGAACAATGGCACAGGAAGTCTTATAACTTCAAAGTAAGGCAAATTCAACAGAAGTTATTGAGCTACTCAGGCAAACCTGGGGAAGCCTCTGTAACTGTAAGCCCTCTGATAATTTCCTGAAGTAATTTAGAAAAAGTCAACAAAATAAAGGATGAATAATGCTTTGCAAAGAAACAAGTACAATCAACTAACCACAAAAAAAAAAGGCTAAATATCAAAGCTCTGTGAAAATGTTTTCTGCAGCATCCTAAGGTAGCATAGTTCATTCCAGTGTTCCGCAGTACACTGTTTCAGTAAGTGATATATATTGGAACAGGTTGCTCCTGGCTGTATTTTAAGACCACATCTGTGACTGTTCCTGTCCCCATCCTAGGTATTGACTTCTCCATGTCCAAAATTGCTCTTCTGACTTGCTTGATGAGTGCTATTTTTTCACAGGTTATAACAATATAGGAGGGGAAGATGCATGGACTTTAATTTATAGTTAATAAGCAAAGGCATAGTTTGATATGTTATTGTGCATTTGATTTTTAAAAAGTATCAGGTATCAATGGGTCATGATCCTAACTGGATGTGTCACTGACAGTGTTACCACTGTAGTTCTCCCTACAGATCTACTCTCTATAGCTTCATATTAGGACTTTTGTAAGTCTTTTGATTATATACCTATTGTACCTTCACGCTTTAACACGTATCAATATTTAGATCAGCTAACTGTAACAGGTAGGTATTAACTGTCCCATACAGCAGCCTACTTCAAGAGGCACTGAAACATCAGGCAGTCTGCAGCCAGTAGCAGCATCCAGGCAGATTCCGAAGTTTTACACAGAGATGGATTGCTGCCACATTTTTGTTCCAGATGTTGCTCAACTTTTGTTGTTGACATTCAAATGAGATGAATGCAGGCTTGAAAGTTCTTTTTCAGTTTTTGATTTTTTTGAAGCTTTTTGCTTTTCCCCTTCTAAAAAAATTAAAATCAGCCAGAGATATTTTAGAAAGTTCAGGCAAGGGAGGTGACTTTGCAGATTTATTGTTTTGGTTTGTTCTTTTAATGTATTCTGGGCTGAAACCATATATGCTAAGGTTTAGCTTGGAGCAAACTTTTTTTTAATGGTTGGGTTATAAACTCCCACAGAAAGGGTTATAATAGAAACACTGACAGGCATTTAACTATAACAGTAGTAGCAGGGTTGTTATAATAATTGGATTTGGGGTGGAATGCAAAGCTAAATTTACAGATTCTTTCTGCCTTGGGGGAGCCATTCATTTCTGTCTGAAACAGCTAAGGCAAAACTTAACATCAGCATAGGAAAAAGACACTAAAAAAATGAATGGTTCCATCTCTATTAGCTCCAAGAAAACAATCGTTACTTGTTAGATTTAGTGGCGCATGGAATATTGGAGCCTACATCTGGGAATCATTACAAAAAGAATAAATTGATTTATATTGACTGTCTTAATTTGTTGCTTTAAGTGAAAATGTGAAAGTTGATATCTGACACGAGTATTTTTTCATTGGATAGTTCACTGGAGTGTTAAATTAAACAAAAACACCAAAATAAAACTGAAGAAACAGAGGTGGAAACAATTAAGAGCTTGTCCTGCAGATCTTTCTTCTGAGGGTCCTGTGGTTTAAGTCAATTAAAAAAAAAAACACCTTCTCTTTTTTTTTTTTTAGTATTGCTGAGTTTGTCAGCTGTTGATAACATCTTAATGTTTATGCAAGTGAATGAAATTGCTTCATTCTGTCAGATATATAAATAAGATGAAGTCATCAACAAATTACACCCAGTAGCAGTATCAATATTACCTGTGGTAACATGGAAACCTTGCAGAAAGGCCTTCACATCTCAGGACATTTTTCAGTGTTATACCCTTGTCAAGCCTCTAGTGCTTGTACGTATCCTGTTGTCTCTTAAAAATACCCATTATGCTGCCTCATCAATAGCTCTCCTTTAGCTGATAAAGTTTAATTTGTGCTTGAAGTAGAAAGACATGCCAGGTCAGACCTGGAATTCAACTCAGTGGACTTAATTTGTCCAGACATCTAGGCAGCTTGTGCTATGATTTCTATCAAAAAAACAACCTTCTTCAGTTGACAGGGGAGAATTTGATTTTTTTGAAAATCCATACTTAGCATGACCTAGATGATGAGGTTCAGTTCTCAGTTAGGCCCAACAGTAGCACTTCTTTTAAGATACAGTCAAGCATCTTTAAAAACTAGGCTTGAGCAGCAGTGCTTGCTGAGATAAAATCAAAGTAGATTTCATATTTAAAGATGCCTGCATCAGAAAGTATTTGTAATGACTTTGCATTTTTTAAGTGTGTTTGAGCAGAAGAAAGGTTTTAATGACTTTGGTGACTTACATGAGATCTGTCCTCTCTCCTTGAACTGGGCTGGCAGCTTGCAGTCACTGGGGGTTGTTCTTCCTCGGTGGTCTGTATAGTAAAATGAACCTGGTATGTAGCATAAACTCCTTGTTACATTATTCAGAAAAATGATTTTAATGATAGTTGAAAATTGCTGGTATGAACATATATGGGCCTATTTCAGCTCCACTCTGAGCTTCCAGGCGCATAGCACTGAACAGACACTTTTACACTTTTCCTTTTTTTCTTATTTGTCTTTCTTCCTTTTTGTCTTCTTTGTCTGACAGAAGAGCAGAAATCTCTTCACTCTGTCCATTTAATATGGTACTTTACATATGATGACTGCCTACATGGCTGCTGCTCATCATGCACCCAAAGACAGATGTGAGACTCAGCAAGGTGCTTCCTCCCTCTCTTGGACAAGGAGTTGGAGCAAAGGCAAAAAGGGAAACTTCTCTGGAGTTGGTTTCAACGCAGGAGTCTGAGTACTTTTTTATAAGTAACTTAATTCCAGTATAGTTAGTGGAACTGTTGTGAGCTGAAATTTTACTCCTGATAAATCACGAAAGCATAATCTGCCCTTTTCAGTGCTTTTAGAAGTAAACTAAAAATTTTAGCTTTGGAATTATTTCTAAGCTTGGCTATAAAGATGTCTGTTGGAGGAGCATACTCTCTCCTTGTAGTAGTTCTGTAAAACCTTGTTTTCTAAAGCAGTCTCTGTGTTTTAAATGTGTTTTTTTCCTTGCATCCTAAGAATCTATTAAGTCTAATGACTGTGTAAGTTATCTGTTAGCATCCCCACAATGCTCTTTATAAGTGAGTACTGCCTTGTATCTTGGGACTGAGTTGCTGCAGCTGATGCACAGTAATTCATTAGACAAATGTTGCTACAGGAAACCTAACTACCGAACTTGTTATATGGCACTCTCCAATAGCAAACTGCTGACATAGTTGGTTAACCAGAAATGTACCTGAAGTTATGTTTATGGCCTACTTAAATACTGAATGCAAGCAAAAAAAACAACCAGAAAGTTGCCAAGAGTTGAATTAAGTCTGACTGTTCATTTAATAGGATACTGAAAATGGAAAGAGATGTAAAAATCTTACTGATAATTCTTTCTTTTTTAATATTTTCAGTGCAGTTTATACTTGCATCTACTTTTCCTGGGTAATTATTTTATAAAGTAACAAAAATTTCTGTTAGGAAGTTTTCCACGGACAGTAGTGGGATATGTTTGTATATTTAAGCTCTTTCATTTTTCTAATGTTCTCTGTATTTGCCATGACTCTTTTTCTTGTCTCGTCTACATAAGTGTCTTAATCTCTAATCCTTCTGTGATTTTCATGCTTTGTTCTCATTTATCCAGTGGGTTAACTCCTTTTGCAGCTGCTTTCAGTGTTCTTAGAAACTATAACAGGAATCAGGAGTATGTAGACACTTTTTATTACATTTTTTTTTTGTTTCTTTGGGGTTTTTTGTTTCTTTTTGCAAAACAGTAATACTCAACTCCTCATCTATAGTGCTGTTAACCATTAACCTGGGCTTCTCATTTGGGATCCGATCCTGCAGCAAGACCAGTTCTGCAAGAGGAATGTGTTGGTCTACAAGAAGAAAACCAATCACTTTTCTACAATAGTTTACCTGTCATCATTTGACTTGTCAAAAATATTTCTACCAGAGCAATTTCATAATGGTTACTTGCCTTTTTGGATGATACCTTTCAGATTATTTCAGAATGAAATTCTCCATAGAGGGACAGAATATGGAATAGTCTTTGCAAAATACTTATTCCAAAATAACAGGTGATTTTCTTGCATGTTCTTCTGTTTCTTGGCCTTCTTTACCTAAAAGAAAATTACACTGGGTGAAAGATCTGAAGGACATAAGGGGGCAAATTTTAGAGAGATAGGGTATTTTTTCCATTAATCATTTCTCTCCCATTTTGTTCATTTATTTGTTTGACGGAGTGGTGAGCTCTACCCCATACAGTTTAATGACATAGCTAGTCGAAAGTGACATTGGCTCAAAACTTCTCATGGGCTAATTGAGTGTTCTTTGCTTAATCTGCACTTCTAGCAGGTTTTCCATTTATGAAAGAAACAGTATCATAACTGGATACCTTTATGCCTACAGTATCTTGTGCTGGTATTAAATGTTCCCACAGTGATTTGAAGATGCAAAATGTCTTTTTTTTTTCTCTATTTGAAATCTTAAACTAATGTCCTATTATGATACGATTGTTTATACCGTATTTCAAGGGTTTTAATATCAGCTTCTCTTCCACCCTTAAGATCTTTGAATATCTCTTGGTTATGAAGATGCATTGTCCCTTATAAACTATTTTTTCAGTTGTGCCTTTGTTGAGGCCCTTTAAGAGTCCTTTCCCTACTACTAAATTGTGTTGTTTCTTATTCCATTCTATTCACAATTTTCCTTCACTTCCAAATCATGATATCTTGAATTTTAATGCTGTGATACTATCACTTCCTAGGAACACATTTACTAGCATGCAAACTTCAAATTGCTCAGGATTGCTGAAATTTTCATGTAAGTCTCAGTTCCAATGTTTCCCTACTCAAACTCTGCATTATCACACTAAGAAATTAGCCACGAGGTATACAAGAACGTACAAACAGTTGTGTATGTTAAACTGAAGGTCTGTCAAGCCCAGTAGTTCAGAGAGGATGTGAATAATAAGAGTATAAGGATGTACTGATACTCCTCCCACTATGTATTCATGTGCTAAGTTCTGCAGAAGAGGTATCTGTTTACAGAGCAAGCCTTACAAGTAAAAAATGGAGGGGTTAATTCCTGAGTATATCCTTGAGTATACATGTAGTACTCATACTGAGCACTTAACTTAGCTGCCTGCACTTTTCTATAACAATAGAGGAAGAAAGTCCTCTTCAGAGAGGGATTGTGTCTTAAATTCACTCTAGACCAGTCATGAAGAGCACTTCAGGGGTGATGGCATACCTTCTAATAATGAGATTCCTAAATCAGGCACCTCAGGTAAGTGCTTAAAATACAGCAGGATAGAGAGTCTTTCCTTGGATGATTAGATAATGATCATGGTAGGAGTCCAGAGGGTCTATGGTGTTCATAGCTAGACAAGAGCATGAGGCTCTGAAAATTCAATTGCCTCTGTGCTTTATATCTAAAGGGAAAGGGAGCGCAAACCTCCTGCAGAACGAGCAGCTGAAATTCTCAGAGCAAAGCCCCTGTGGATTGAGTTTACCAGTCCACAGAGTGCACATGCTGGAGGGGCTCTAGAAGAAACTGTTTGGTGTGTTCAGCTCCTCACAGAAAAAAAAGCTCATTTAAAAAGGGGAAGGAAGTACAGGAAGAGAGGAAAAAAATTAAGAATTGTGATTCTGAGTGTGCTGAATGTTTGGGTTGCTTGGATTAGAATTTATAGCTTTTATTAATCTGCAAAATATTGGAATATAAGATGATTCAAGCTCTTTTCAACCCTCTGAGTCATTTTTTATTGTTCTCTTAATATAGCCGTTTTACACAATATTGTTTTCTGAATGTCATCTTTAACATGAAATTTAATGAATCAGTATACAAGAGTACACACAGGAAGCCAGTTTATCTCCTGAGTCTGGGCATGTGGATCTGATTTGAACAAAGACAAATGGTCTCATTTTATTACAGGAACTTGTCATTAATAACACTAAGTATGTCACATACATTAAAACAGGTTCAGTGCATTTGGTCCTTTTGACAGTTCATGAAGCAATGGTAACGAATTTTTTGTGCTGCTACACAGCTTTTTGTAAAAGAAAACACTTCAGATTATTTACAAAAGTTTATTAAAAAATGTCAGATAAATAAATAATCTATTTTGGGGAGATGTTCCAAATTCCTTTTAGGACCTGAGAAGAAACTTTCTTAAAACTATATAGCACTTCACAGAACAGTATAAGTTCTGCAAGTAGTCCATACTAAAAAAAGTTTATTGCTATACCGTAAAGAGATTCATTGCAATTATCAGTCGGTATGTAATAATTAGTAATCTAGACTTTGTGAATCACCTAGATAAGATCATACATTTTGCTCTAGAGTGTTTTTACATTTTCTCTTCATTTTATATGAAGCAGTCATGTTCAAATTTCTTAATTTGCAGCTGCTCTGAGATTTAAGTATTGTGAGCTTTGGTATTTTCTTTTTTGTACCTAAGGTCTCACCTTTGGGAAAATACAATATGATGAACTTAAACCATACTAGTAGTAGCAGCAGCAGGAGCAATAGTAGTAGTAGTAGTAGTAGTAGTAGTAAAAGTAGTCATTTAGCTTCCCCTTTCTTTGAAAAATAGCACAGTAATTTGTTCTTGTAACATTAGACTAAGCTACCAATTGGTTTACATTTATAAATATTGTGCAAGTAGTGAAAGAATGAGGAAAAGAATGTCTTTAACATAAAATTAGGAGGTAGGAGTCCAGTTTTTTACATAGTTCTCCAGCTGACTGAACAATGATACTGGAAAACATACTATTGCACTTATCTATAGGATAAAGAACATAATAACAGTGTATCAGTCATGACTGCTATAATGATTTGTTATTTAATATCTGTAAATTCCTGTTAAATTTAAAAGTGTTAAATATTAATGAAGAATTTTCTGGCTTACAACAAAGCTTGACAGCTCATTCCATAAAACAAGTGTGACAAGGTATTGTCATGGCAATGGCTGCATCATCACAGATTGTGGATTCATTGTATTTCCACTGTCACATCAACCAAATGAGAATAATTGGTTAGCGGGAGAGAAAAACTTTACTTAAACCTTAACAGCAAAAAGAAGCTATTAGCAAAATGTAGAAATGGAAATACATACATTGGGGAAAGTAGCTATATTTCAGTTAAATTATGATATGTGGATTTGGAAAGTTTTCTCAGTCAGAAAATCTCCACTTAATAGACTGAAGAGCAGTAAGGGTTTGCAGAAATGTCTCTAATGGGAACTGATATTTGAAAGCAAAGGCTAGTGGGACTGATTACTTTTCTTATTAGGCACCATCTCTAACTAAATAAATCAGATGTTGCCATATAACATTTCACAAAATCTGTCAAACTGGAGGATATAATCTGGAAACATACCATGAAATTAGCATAGATCCATGCAGAATTGGATTCAACAAGCATTTTCATCTTATACTAATTGACAAAAAGCAGTGCCACAGCAGCACACAATTTCACATGCAATTATTATTAGAGGGACAAGTGAAAACATTCTGAACTACAATTTTCTCCTCATGTTTTGATGTCAAATGCTACCCAAACCAATGTCCCCAGCAAGTAGAGTTTTCCCTTTTTAATACTGTGCAGTATACCCTTTAGCAGCATCTTCCCCTTTTCAAAGCAAAGGTTAAATTAGATCCATTCCCTGCATCGCTCTGGGGGGCTGTGCAGAAAAAAAGAGAGTAAAAATGTTTCTCAGGAAGGAGTGGAATTATCTCAGTGTGCCAGCATAGAGACTCCAGTGTGCTAGGCTCTGTATCGCAGAGCTAAGTAGCGATAGAGGACACACAGCCCCAAGGCCAAAGCTGGTTGCTCCAGGCTCTCTCGGCAGGCAGTGGGGAAAGACATCCTCTTCCAGAGGTGTTTGAGGGCTCCTGGCTACTCTGAAGATGTTCTGCGCTGATCAAGGAAATAAATACTCAAAGGCAGTGAGAGGGAGGGGGAAAAGAGCTGTGCATGGCACAGGCAGCCAAAACAAGCATTTAAATTTTTCAAGCAGACCAGCATTGCTTTAACTGGCAAGGTGAAGAAAGCCCCCGTGATAAGTTATTCTTCAGCACTCCCGGCACTTTTTGGTAAGAAGACCTGAGTTCAAATCACTTTTCTAAGTCAAGAAAAGGAGGAGATCGTGCTGCATCTTCTACACGCTATGTGAATATGTGAATACTCAATGAAGCTGTTTGCGTTTATGTGTGTGACAGGCATCAGCGTGGCCATCTGGGAATTTGTGTAGCTACCTTGCTGGCACTAGTACTTCTGTTCTCAGCAAGGTACCAAACATTCCAGAAACTCTGGACAAATGAATAAATATCTCTTTTTTTATGTGCTATATTTGATGTGCTTGCCAAACATACAAATAGTATATATCTGGGAAACCAGAAATTTAGCAGCTTTTCTTCAATGCCTTCTTGAGTCCATTCAGCCTCAGCACTCCTTAAATGTCTTCAGGTTTGGTAAAAGATGTTGACGGTTGAAGCCAGGGCTAGTAATCAGGTTATTGTTGATAGCTGATATTTGATTGTTGATATGTGACAGATTGTTGACAGTTACCATTTATCAGGCTAGCACGTTTTGTGCACATGTACCTTCAGCAGAGCTCCTTTCTCTAGCTGAGCCTTATGCAAGCTTTCTGGGAGAGGTACCTCTTTTGTTTGGTTGGTTGTGGTTTTTTAAAAAATTTTACTCCCGTTGTTATGCGAAGCATATCATTCTTGCTAAATTAACAATAAACAGACAATACACTATGCTGATTCCATTATCAGGTTGTCCAATGAAGCATGACATTCAGTTTCCTTGCAACTGGTATTTCAGCATAACTCACACTGAATAGTCACCCATGTTTTAACATTTGTAACATTATCCAGCTTTCCCCTACTTCTGCTAATTTATCCACCTTCTGCAGCAGAGAATGGTAAAATTTAACATGCACTGCCCAAGTAAGCATCTCTTACAGTTTGATATGAAATTAGACTCTTTTGTTTTGTTGCCTATTAAAGTTTTTGTTGAAAAATTGAAAAGGCACTAAGACAAAATGTCCTCCTCAATAACAACTCAAAGCATGTGTGGGTTGCTCTCATAGAAGCTATCCCATAGGATCTTTTATTCACTGGGGAGGGATTGAGTGGATAGTGAAAGGTCAATCCCCACTGCTTCACATACCAATATTCTGCCTAATACATGCAAAGATATATATGAAAGAGAAAACAATTATCAGTGTAACATTTCAGATTATAACAATTCTCATAAAAAAATTTAAATGCTCTGTTTACTCTGATAAGTTACTGTGCTGATGGTATTCTACCATGATAAATCTGTGGGTTTAAAGAAAAGATTTTTTAACGTAGGTAACATTTACAAAACATTGGCATAAGCTGTGCTGCAGTTCAAAACCAATGTGTGTTCTCCTGTGTAAGGGAAAAAGATGCAGGATAGTAGCTACATATATTAGCAGTAGTGGGGAAACAGGATAATTAAAAGATAACTAGGAAGATAATTAAATGATAACAGAGACTAACCTGATGTGCTTGAGGCTAAGTGCAATAATTAATCCTGATACATGGTATATAATAAGGGCTTTCCAATATACACTCCTACACTAGCCTGCTATTATGAAATCACAGTTCTTTGTCCAGGAAATAATTGGACTAAAGTGAAATGTTCATGTTAGACTAGTGTAGTTAGTTCTGTGAAAGCTGCATTTTAGAGAGCAGGCAGAAAGAACTGAACAACTCAATTAGCTATGGAATTTCTGAGGCTTGTAAATATATAGGAACCCTCCACCCCTTTTGGGTGTTAATGACTGTAATGAAAGATGCTGGAGTGGTTGGTCTGGAGACGACATTCTCCGTAGAGGCAAAGGTTCACTGAACTGCAAGGTTACTTTAATCCTATTCTAGAAGGGAACACTTCTTGGGAGGAACATTCCATTTTCTGTCTCTGCTGGGTTTGGCTGGGGTAGAGTTAATTTTCTTCATAGTAGCCACTATGGGGCTATGTTTCGGATTTGTGCTGAAAACAGTGTTGATAACACAGGGATGTTTTTGTTACTGCTGAGCAGTGCTTACACAGAGCCAAGGCCTTTTCTGCTTCTCACCCCACCCCACCAGCGAGGAGACTGGGGGGCACAAGGAGTTGGGAGGGGACACAGCCGGGACAGCTGACCCCGACTGACCAAATAGATGTTCCATATCATACGACGTCATGCTCAGCAATAGAAGCTGGGAGAAGAAGGGGCGGAGAGGGGATGTTCAGACTGATGGCGTTCGTCTTCCCAAGTCACCATTATGTGTGATGGAGCCCTGCTTTCCCGGAGATGGCTGAACACCTGCCTGCCCATGGGAGGTGGGGAATGAATTCCTTGTTTGGCTTTGCTTGCATGCACAGCTTTTACTTTACCTGCTAGACTGTCTTTACCTCAACCCACAGGTCTTCTCACTTTTAGTCTTCCAGTTCTCTCCCCCATCCCACTGTGGGGGGAGTGAGCGAGCAGCTGGGTGGTTCTTAGTTGCCATCTGGGGTTAAACCACGACAATGTCAAACTATCAAAATACGGACCTTGGGGCACTTTGCAATTTGCTTGTTTATTTAAACAGATTTTAAGATATTTAGGACGATAACCTCAATTTGTTTGTACTTATAACATTTTTAGAGTGCATATCTTATATCAGCATAATCTTATATTGTTCTTTTTAGAAGTAACTGAAGTACAATTTATAAAATAGCAAGTAGTAGGCTACAGTCGTTCATTATGTTGACTCTCTGGGGAAACAGCAAAAGTAAGTATTAATTACTGTCAACCATGATACTGGCTTTTATCATACTGATTTGTCTGAAATGAATTAAGGTCAATAATTTCCATTCATACAGCTCTCCAAATAATGGCAGACTTTTAATGAGTACAGTTAGAAAGAGTTTAACAACATAACACTTCCTTCTAGCATCAATATGTGAAAGAAAGTACAATTGGTAGAAATAAATAATTTCTTCTGGTTTTGAGCATAAAACACTTTGCCATAAAACCAATTCTAGGCCACTGCAAAATTTCAGCTTTAAGAAGAAGAGGTAGAAGAATGGAGAACATGGGACGAAAAGCAGGAAAGATTTACTTGATCAGGTTTGAATATATCTTGAGGGTTTAAATATTCATAATCAGAATCCCTAGACAGGATAAACCAAGTGAAACGCTGCCAGTTTGTAACAATAGGGGATGAAGTTATACCTGTCTGGTTTTGGCTTGCCTGGCTACATGTAAATTACTAACTCTTTTGCAAGCTGCAGTGATTCATATTTGCCACTTTGCCACCTATCCTGTAGTTACCTGTATCATGGAAAGCAACGGGAAGACTCAGAGGGTGCTCTGCCCTGGGGGGATGGAGGGTGCAGGGTTCTTTCTGGATCTCAATCAGAAAGGCATGACAGCAAATAGTGTTGCATGCTAGGGGTTTGGTTATATGGCAGATACTCATGCTAAGAGTAATTAAGGCTTCTCCAGCCTCAAGTACAAGGCCCAATAGAGCAGGTGTGGCTTGCCCAAGACCACCAGCTCCCCCGGGATGGTGTTTATCCCAAGGAACCCACTACAGAGGACTGGTTAGCTGGTGCAATATTGGGTAGGGCTGATACATGTGTTACAGTCATTTACCTTAACAAGCTGCAGAAGTCTCTTTGACAAAGCAGAATTAGCTAGAAAGCTAAAAAATCGAAGTTTGTGCGAGCAGGTTGTGTTCATATATCATCAAAATATGATTGCTCTGAACTAGTGAAGTTAGAGGGGGGAAGTTTACTTGGAGGAGAAGATCATTTGCTGCACAGTTTTTTGTTTTCAGAACTTATATTTTTTGGTTTAAGTCTTCAACAATGTGCTTGAGAAGAGGAAGAGTGGGTGGAGGAATGCAAATAAAGAAGTAAAAATACACTTTGCATGCAATTTAATTGTTTTTCTCTGCCTCGTAACCATGGTCTGAAATAATTCTTCCAGGCTATCATCTTCAAAAATATCTATATCATACATGGTGACGTGCCTTGTGGACATCTGGCCCTGAGTTTCTAGTTCTCTGCCTTGTGAATATAAAATCATTTAAGCTTATATAACTTCTGCTTATGTAAAACATAAATACTTCAGGAAATACAGTCCATTTCTATGCTTTCCATTTTGCCAAATTCCATTTGTGGAATTCTGGGAGTCATGACCTTACCCAGCTCTAATCCTGATTTATTTATAATTACACCTCCTGTGATTCTGAGGTGACAAAATTACATAATCTGCCTGGTTTTCTCAAACACAGAAGAAAGTGACTGTGACCATGTTATATGAGAAGTTGTTGTGAAATCTATTGGTTGTAGGGATTAAGTATGAAATTCAATAAAGTTTTGTGTGATTTTTGTTTACTCTCTTGTAGGAAAATTCAGATTCTGGTAGGAACTGCAAGTACAAATTTTGTCATATCTAGAGAAAAAATAATACTCTTCCTCTCATTCAACTGAAAGCAGGAAACTCCAGAAATCTCCTGAAAAGCTTGTTTTGTAGTCCTCCAGGTTAAACTTGCAAGCTCAAAAAGGGTTTGAATGAAATCTTGAAGCCATTTGGCATTTGCTCATTGCTAAGCTTTCATGGAGTTGGTTTGGAGGTCTTTTTTTTTGGCAGGATTCAATATGGGTCTTTCTGAGGAAATGCTGCACGTTTGCAAGTCCTATCACACTAAGTGGGACATGACGGTGCCTGACAATTCTGGGGAAGAATACAGAGTTACCAAGATCATGTTACCAACACATGACTGGATGGCGCAGTATTTCGATAGGACTTATAACTACGATTTATTCACATGGGGACAACAATAAATTAAAGTATAATAAGAAATGTGAGTCACATTTCACAGGGGAGTGTTGTGGTTTAACCCCAGCCAGCAACTAAAGCCCCACACAGCCACTCGCTCACTCCCCCCCCCACTGAGTGGGATGGGGGAGAGAATTGGAAGGAAAAAGGTAAAACTCGTGGGTTGAGATAAGAAGAGTTTAATAGAACAGGAAGGAAGAAACTAATAATAATAATAACAATAATAAAATTACAATACTAATAAAAGGATTGGAATATACAAAACACATGTAATATACAAGCACAATGCAATTGCTCACCACTCACTGACCGATGCCCAGTTAGTTCCTGACCAGCGAGCCTGGCCAACTGCCCCCAGTTTATATACTGGGCATGATGTCCCATGGTATGGAATACGCCTTTGGCCAGATTGGGTCAGCTGCCCTGGCTGCGTCCCCTCCCAACTCCTTGTGCCCCTCCAGCCTTCTTGCTGGCTGGGCATGAGAAGCTGAAAAATCCTTGACTTAGTCTAAACACTACTTGGCGACAACTGAAGACATCAGTATTATCAACATTCTTCTCATACTGAACTCAAAACACAGCACTGTACCAGCTACTAGGAAGAAAATTTAGTCTATCCCAGACAAAACCAGGACCAATACTTGCCATTCTGCTGCTGTACTTACTTCTTATTGCAATAATAAGCAACAAGAATGATTTTGAGGTTTGCAGAGTAGGCGGGAAAAACAAATATAAGCAGCAATTCATTCTCCAGACCAAGGAGGTAATTTTATGTACCTTGGAAATAAAAACTACAAAAAATGCCAAGCAACAACTGGGAGGGTAGCAAGCTAGTGGAAGAAGAACTGCTTAAAAATGGCTATGCCACTATTAATCTTTCATAATAATCCAGTGAAATTCAAGTAAATGGAAATATTCTGATATCACTCAGGGATGACTCTTGCTGTTTTGAGGCAGACCTGTAATATGGCTCTCTTGATAATCTGTTCATCACTGTGTTTTATATGATAAATTTTATTAATTTTAAATTTATACTACGTTAAGCATAGTCATCTTCAGCTGGATTACTTCACTGAGAGTTGTTCCTCTGGCTGTGAGCTTTTACTAATGGCTTTCTTCTTTACCTATTCCAGATGACAAATTCCCTTTCATGTGACACTTGATAACATTCCCCCTGCTCCAGCTGTTACAGCTTACTGAGAAGTGCATCCAAATTCCTCTAGTCTGTCTACGTAAATACTGTAAAAGATGTTTTTGCAAAGGCAGTTTATTTGTGGGTGCCCCATCCCTGGAACTGTTCAAAGGTAGGGTGAACAGGGCTTTGAGCAACCTGATCTAGTGAAAGGTGTCTGTGATCATGGTAGGGAGTAGTGGACTAGATGATCTTTAAAGATCCCTTCCTGCCCAAACAATTCTGTGATTCTATGATTCTATGATTTATTTGCTGTATCTAGAAGAGAAGCAAACTTGGTGCCTGCCAAAATTACCTGAGTCCACTTTAAGCCCTATAGCTTAAAATAAAACTCATATATTTTCTTCCAGCATACAGTTATGTTCTTGATTACAGAGCTGGAAGCAATGCTACCAAAGTAAAGCAGAAAACAGCAAAACTTAATCTTAGATCATGCTTGACAAGGATCTTAGTGGTTCCTGTATCTGACCTAGCTTGGAGGCCTTTTGGTTTATTCTGTGCAGAGATACACTCCTGTAGCAAAAGCTATTTGAGCTCTGCTTTTCTACAGTACCTTGCAGATACATGTACACTTCCTGTCTATGAAAATTCCTTTAGACTAAAAGGCCTAAATTAGACTCCTAAGATAGAGTCACACATTTTTGTTTTCTGAAAGACTGAACATGGACATGTTGCCTGGAAAACTGCTTCTCCCAAGATTACATCTAAACTAGCCAAAAATTACACAGTTTGGTTTTTTCTTTCTTTTTTTTTTTTTTTTTTTTTTTTTTTTTTTACACTGCTACGTACACTAGAAAACATCACAACCCGATTTTCAAGGCCACAGGGGAAGTTCTAAATTCTTATCCTGTTATAAAAAATAGAAAAGCATGCCTGAGTCAGCAGAAATATTCTCCTGCACCTGATGGGCCAAAATAAGAAAGAGAGGAAGATGGGAGAAGACAATTGAACCCAGAAAGACTCCTAACACTCACTCTTGCAGAGTATGTCATCCAAGAGTCAGTTACTAGAATTCCCTATCCGTTACCAGAAGTCTGCATCAAAAACATCCTTACATATTTTGAGAATGATTTATACTTCCTAGGGCAGGTATTTGCACTGAGCACTCTTCATTCACCTTAAAGATCCAGGCTGTCTACACCCATGGAAAAGGAAGCATCCTGCCTCTGTAAGGCAGAAACGCTCATCAACATATTGTAAGAAATGGCCATGAAGTACAAGCTATACTTGAGATATACAGTGCAAGCCTACCTGAGCAGATATTTATACATTTCTTTAATGACACAGAAATTTTTCTTAGATGGAAGAGTAAACACTTATAATTAAGTGAGATGCTTTGCATTCTTAGTTTCAGTATTCCGCAGTGCCATTTTACAGGTGAAGAACTGGTATTTTTCAATTTAAAAAGATCTTGTAGAGATAAATACAACAGATGTGAGTTGTACATGCAACAGTTTTTATTGCTTGTGTTATTCTATCATGAAGGAGCACGGAAGGAACCATCAGCTAGAAAAACAGAACATCAGATATAGTAGGAACCTTTCAACATTTTTAGATTATATTATTTCACTTGACTTTATAATATTCTGAAACAATATCCTGTTTCTTTAGGATTACGTTTGCACTTCTCCTTCAAAAAATGAATGAATTAATTTAGACTAAGACTTGTGATGAAACCCAAATGATGAAACCTTAATTAATCGATTATTAAACACAGGCTTGATGACTGATTTGCAGGTTTGTAGCACTGTATATCTGTTAATTAATTAACATTTGTTCAATGTTTTGAACATGACAAATACCATGAAAGCACTAAGCACAATTAGTCACTCTTTTGCAGACTAGTTGAAAGAATTAGCTCAGATGGATTAGAGGAAAAATAATCTGATTAAGTAGATGGATTTACAAGATGACAGTTGGATTTCATTACTGTAGGGATAAGAAGCAATTCCTGCTGTTAAAAGTAGATTTATGGACAGCAGAGGAAAAATAAGGGACATTGTTAAGGACATTCTGTGTCTAGCATTGCCATTAGCATGAGCAAACATGACACCTACTGTATTGGGTTTGTGTGGCAAGGTTTTGGTAGTGGGGGGCTACAGGGGTGGCTTCTGTGAGAAGCTGCTGGAAGTTCCCTCCTTGTCCAACAGAGCCAATGCCAGCCGGCTCCAAGACAGACCCGCCGCTGGTCAAGGCCGAGCCCATCAGTGACGGTGGTAGCACCTCTGGGAGAACAGATTTAAGAAGGGGAAAAAAAACCCCCTGAGCAACAGCAGCCAGAGAGAGGAGTGAGAACATGTGGGAAAAACAGCCCTGCAGACCCCAGGCCAGTGCAGAAGGAGGGGGAGGAGATGCTCCAGGCACCGGAGCAGAGATTCCCCTGCAGCCTGTGAGGAAGACCCTGGTGATGCAGGCTGTCCCCCTGAAGCCCGGAGAGGTCCACGGGGGAGGAGATCTTCACCTGCAGCCTGGGGAGGACCCCACGCCAGAGCAGGTGGGTTCCTGAAGGAGGCTGTGACCCCGTGGGAACCCCACGCTGGAGCAGCCTGTGACTGAAGGACTGCAGCCTGTGGAAAGGACCCATGACAGAGAAGTTTGTGAAGAACTGCAGCCTGTGGGAAGTACACATGTTGGAGTTCATGAAGAACTGTCTCCATGGGAGGGACCCCATGCTGGAGCAGGGGACGACTGAGGAGTCCGGCCCCGAGGACGAAAACGCAGCAGAGACAACGTGTGATGAACTGACCGCAACCCCCTGCGCCACTGTGGAGAAGGAGGGAGAGAAAATCAGGAGTGAAGTTGAGCCCAGGAAAAGAGGGAGGGGTGGGGAAATGGTGTTTTAAGATTTGGTTTTATTTCTCATTATCCTACTCTGATTTGATTTCTAATAAATGAAACTAATGTCCCCAAGTTGAGTCTGTTTTGCCTGTGATGGTAATTGCTGAGTAAACCCCCTGTCCTTATCTCGACCCACGAGCCTTTCGTTATATTTTCTCTCCCCTGTCCAGGTAAGGAGGGGGAGTGATAGAACGGCTTTGATCGGCACCTGGCGTCCAGCCAGGGTCAACCCCACACACCTACATGTCTGTATTAGGTGACATGACAACAGCTATATGGTTGTGAAGGTCTTTGACTGTGCCTTCACCTGTCACATCAGCAATTTCTTTCACTACTCTCATACTCTCTATTCTTTCATTCATCATGCTTCTGTGCATTTTGATTCCTACCTCTACTTATTTGCCGATTCAGAGCAGTCCCTGACCTTTGATATACTGAAAAGTAGAAGCCCAGACCCTTGAGTTCAACCTCCTGCATCCTACAGGCCAGAGAGTTCCCCATGATTCTTGCAGGAGTCACACATATTGTAGTTGAACTAGATTTCCTTCTTCCTTTCTGAAGATGTGATAATTATGATAAAGAATATGTCTGTGACCTGTCCTATTCTTGACAGAATACTTGCCTACTCTTATCAATCTTGTCTTAAAAAAAGTCAGTCAGATTGCAGTTATCTCATCCTGATACCAAGTAAAATACACCTACAAATAATAAATAGGTTTATTTTCCTGTGAGTGTTAATCTGGAATTTCTCCAAAGTCATTGTGAAAATGATGGAGAGGAATGGCACTTTCTGGATGTTACCCTGGGTAGACAGTGTTATAGCAGGGAACAAAATCTGAATCTATATCTTTTATCTATATGTAAACCATTCCTCTTCTCTGTCAGAGAGAAAAGAAAGAGGCATGTATAAAAAATTGAAGAGAAAAAGACAAAGCCCCCAAAATTCCCAAGAGCACCACTGTGATTTTGGTTTATCTCCCTGTTTACCAAAACTGACTTATTAATGTTTAAAATTTCCCTGATAATGTCTGCAAGCAGTTCACTAGAGCTTTAAATAATGTATCTTGGTATTTAGCTAGAGCCATATCTCATATTTCTATTTGAAGAATCTAGATTATATTTTCTTCATGGTGAGGCCATAGCTGAAAGTGCTATATTGATTGACCAGACAAAAAGTGAATTAAATATTGCTTACCATCCTAAAGAATGTGAAATTACTGAATGGTGTCTTGACCCTTGCTACTTGCACATGTCCCAGGTGATGGGATCCAGTGCTTTCATGTAAATTTTAATCATCCTTTCCAAGATTAGACATTTATTTCCTTTTTGGGAAAAACATTGAATCGAGGCCTCAAAACATTCACTTTTCTGGGCAGCCCCTAGGAGTCACTATACACCAAACACTGCATTACATATGGTATAAAACAGCAAACATTTTTCAGGACCAAATACAAATCCATCCAACTCTTTTACTAGTCCCTGGTACATGAAGCTGATAATCTGATCATTGCCTGGTAATTTTAAAATAGGATGAAGGGGCTGTCCCACAAGAACATCCCACCATGCTCAAAGATTATCACAGCTAATCAAAAGATTTTTTGAGAGTTAGTTTGCATTTGGAAGTTAGAATTATTTGAGAGTTAAGTAGGTACTGCTAAAATATCACACATCTGTGATTATGAGGATTTTGTATTAAGTGCTTCTGAGTGGGTGCTGAATTATAGGAAAAACAATATAATATACTCTTCTTGTATTCTTTTTTCAAACTTGGAAACAATTACTTTGATTTTAACAGTTGTTTCTTTTGACTTTGTTTCTTCTAGCAAAGGTGGCGTCATTGGCTGACATACTGCTGAAGTGTGTCTCTAACTCAGCATCAGCCTGCAAGTGCTGCTTTTATCCAGCCCAGACAGCCGACCTTCCCCCTTCCTCAGCACAGCCTGTTCATTTCAAGATGCCTAGAGACAAAGCTGATGGTGGGAGGCAATCTCAGTTAACTGAAATCAGCTTATGGTAATGAAACCGTCCCACTGAAACAGCCCTTGATTTCTCTCAGTTTTAAAAACCTTTTCATTTATTTTATTAATCTTTGTCAGAATAAACAAAATAACTGTTAACAGCTTGCTTTGCCTGCTACATTAGATTGATCTGATGTATTTCACATTGAATTGCTGTAACATTAGACCATGCAAACAATATATGTCAGTAACTGTCAGTAACTGCTACAGCACGGGATTCCCCCAAAAACCTGAGATGTGCTCATATGAAACAGTAGAAGCTAATAATTTACTACTGCTGTTCATCAGGTGACAATGGCACAAAGGAAACACGGAAAATAGGAGAACAAAGAAAAAGTTTTATTTACTAGACCCAGTTCTACTCCCAGGTATACATGCTAATGCCAGAGTTTATTTCCCTTGCTGTAGTTAGTATCTTTCTGTCAAATTATTTGCCTTATGTATGACTTTGTGTAGTCATGTATACAGTGCTTCGTGGATGGATAAAGGCTTCTTTGTCTGATGCAGTAGCTTAATTTACAATGATTTTGCAAATATAAGCAATAAGCAAATTGTATAAGCAATTCTACAATGTAGTAGGTATCAAGTAAAGCTCCAGCTATCCTTTTTTCCTTATCTTGAAAGTCTGTTATACCTGAACAGATTGGACAAGGGTTAGCTGGTGCTTTAAGGGCACTCTTAGAGACAGCTTAGGATTGACGTAGTTTTGACATAGTTGAAGAATACATATCTGAATACATACCTGAAAAAAATTGTGAATTACTGTTTAATTCATAAGAGAAGAATATGAATATTTCAGATAAGAATAAAACTAAAAGAAATTTTTCATTTTCTCTGTTGACTTTTGGAGTTTGATATGTTCATATAAGAATCTTCTAATTTCTAAACATACCCAAATAAATTAACATTTTTAAAATGCACAAAACTCTCCAAAACTGAATCAAAGCATATCATAACAGGCAGATGTACTACTCGAAGAGAAAGATTTTGCTCATTGTTTTTAATTTGTAACAAGAACTCCTAGAGGAGAAAGAAGTATCATATAGTAAGTATAATCAGAAAGGGAAATCTTATTCCAACATCAGAACAAATAGGTCCTGATGGTTAAAGATGTATATTTAGAATTCCAGGGGTGAGCTGTAGACCACCTAACTTGTGTAATTCATTTGTGCCTAAATTGCAAATGGTGAAGAACTGGCAAAACTGTTCTTCAAATTCAACTCTTCCCATATAGTCAAAGGAGAGAAATAAATTACTCTAGACTTTTGTATTACAGTAAATATGAAAATTAAGCAGAGAGGATATGACTCTAAAAACCTTCAAAGAAAATTATCTCTATTGCTACAACATACATGCAAATTAAGAGGGATTTTCAAGATGAAATCTGTAGAGTGAAGTCCAGAGAAGAAGAAACCAGGGCAGTGGTGGAGAATGTAAAAATACTGATTTCTGACTCTAGTATTTACGATCAGTATCTTTTTTTCCTCTATTTTGTGATGGAAGGGAGGTGATGCTTGCCTCCCAACTTTTGTTCCCCTAGTATGGACACTATCAGCCTAAGGGAAGATTGACAAGAAGCGTAATGTTGCACAGTGGCAGCAGATGATTTGGGTTGTCCTCTTACATTTTGCAAATAAACAACTGCATAAACCAATGTAATTAGAACCTCAAGTGCTAGGAAGGCAGAAGAGAAGTAACTGATAAGTACCCACTCCTTTCTCCTTTTCTTCTGGGTTGGATAGTTCTGAAACAACGGGAGAAAGTGCGAAGTGCAAAGGCAAGTTTAGAATTGGATTGAGGCCAATTGTATGACGTTCAACAAGGCCAAGTGCTGGGTCCTGCACTTGGGTCACAACAACCCCATGCAGCGCTACAGGCTTGGGGAAGAGTGGCTGGAAAGCTGCCCGGCAGAAAAAAGACCTGGGGGTGCTGGTCAACAGCCGGCTGAATATGAGCCAGCAGTGTGCCCAGGTGGCCAAGAAGGCCAACGGCATCCTGGCCTGCATCAGAAATAGTGTGGCCAGCAGGAGCAGGGAAGCGATCGTCCCCCTGTACTCGGCTCTGGTGAGGCTGCACCTCGAGTCCTGTGTTCAGTTTTGGGCCCCTCACTAGAAGAAAGACATGGAGGTGCTGGAGCGTGTCCAAGAAGGGCAACGAAGCTGGTGAAGGGTCTAAAGCACAAGTCTTATGAGGAGCGGCTGAGGGACCTGGGGCTGTTTAACCTGGAGAAGAGGAGGCTGAGGGGAGACCTTATTGCTCTCTACAACTACCTGAAAGGAGGTTGTAGCAAGGTGGGTATCAGTCTCTTCTCCCAAGTGACAAGCTGTATTAGGTTTCCATGGCAAGGTTTTGGTAGCAGGGGGCTACAGGGGTGGCTTCTGTGAGAAGCTGCTGGAAGCTTCCCCCATGTCCAATAGACCCAATGTCAGCCGGCTCCAAGATGGACCCAACGCTGGCCAAGTCCAAGCCCATCAGTGATGGTGGTAGTATCTCTGGGAGAACAGATTTAAGAAGCATTGGCGGGGGGGGGGAGGGAACCTTCACAACAACTGGCAGCCAGAGAGAGGAGTGAGAACACGTGAGGGAAACAGCCCTGCAGACCCCCAGGTCAGTGCAGAAGGAGGGGAGGAGATGCTCCAGGTGCTGGAGCAGAGATTCCCCTGCAGCCCATGGGGAAGACCCTGGTGAGGCAGGCTGTCCCCCTGCAGCCCAGGGAGGTCCATGATGGAGCAGATCTCCACCTGCAGCCCAGGGAGGACCCCACACCGGAGCAGGGGGATGCCCGAAGGAGGCTGTGACCCCGTGGGAACCCCGCGCTGGAGCAGGCTCCTGGCAGGACCTGCAGATCTGTGGAGAGAGGAGCCCACAGAGCAGGTTTTCTGGCAGGACTGGTGACCCCACGGGGGACCCACGCTAGGAAGTCTGTGCCTGAAGGACTGCAGCCCAGGGAAGAGACCCGCGCTGGAGCAGTTCATGAAGGACTGCAGCCCATGGGAATGGCCCACGTTGGAGAAGTTTGTGGAGGACTGTCTTCCATGGGAGGGACCCCACACTGGAGCAGGGGAAGAGTGTGAGGAGTCCTCCCCCTGAGGAAGAAGGAGCAGCAGAGACAAGGTGTGAGGAACTGACCCCAACCCCCATTCCCCATCCCCCTGCACTGCTGGGGGGGAGGAGTTAGAGAAAACCAGGAGTGGAGTTGAGCTGGAAAATAGGGGGGGGGGGGGGGGGGGCGGGGGGCGGGGGAAGGTGTTTTAAAATTTAGGTTTTATTTCTTATTATCCTACTCTGATTTCATTGGTAATAAATGAAACTAATTTCCCCAAGGCAAGTCTGTTTTGCCCATGACAGTAATTGGTTGAGTGATCTCCCTGTCCTTATCTCAACCCCCGAGCCTTTCATTATATTTTCTCTCCCCTGTCCAGCTGAGGACGGGAGTGATAGGGCAGCTTTGGTGGGTACCTGGTGTCCAGCCAGGGTCAACCCACCACAAGGACAGGACAAGAGAAAATGGCCTCAGGTTGCATGGGGGAGTTTTTGATTGGATATTAGGAAAAAGGTCTTCACCAAAAGTGCTGTCAAGCATTGGAACAGGCTGCCCAGTGAAGTCGTGGAGTCACCATTCCTGGATGTATTTAAGAGATGTGTAGATGTGGTGCTTAGGGATATGGTTTAGTGGTGGACTTGGCAGTGTTTTGTTAACAGTTGGACTTGATGATCTTAAAAGTCTTTTCCAACCTGAATTGTTCTATAATTCTATGAAAAATAAAATATTTTGTCCATCTGCAATTGTTTGGTACACAACTAGATATAATAGGATGCTTTCCATGGTCAGTTTGCAGTATTAGTGCAGTGTAGCAGCTATAATACGGTGGGTGGTCTGGGACTGCACCTGGCAACCTGCATTAGACCAAAAAATTCATTTTGAAACAAGCATTGTTAAAGCTAACTGCTAGACCTACATTGGAGGGTAGTGACCCAGACCTATGAGGACTTTTCCATATAAGTACAGAAAGATGTGGCATGTTATAAAGAACTACCCTTTCTTAAGAATTATGATTTGAGTGAAAAGACCATGCTGATTTTAGAAGATGATGAAAAATGAAATGAAAGATTCACTGAACAGCTGAAAAGGGAAGTAAAGCAGAACAAACAAACTGGAGGTCAGTCGAGATGTCCAGAAACAATTCCTTGCCTCACAGCTCCCTGTCCTCCCTTTTCCATTTGCCAGACAAGCAATGGAGTCCAAATTCCTGGATCCTGATTAATGGAGCTGAGAACAGAGACAGCCCATCTGGAAAAACAGCACTTCAGGAGTGCCAGAAAAAAAAGCTGGAAAATAGCTTGAGCAGCCTGGAAAGCTATCTCATGCTGGCCAACAACAGCTGGGATAAAGGAGTTCTCCAACTCTGCAGTGCCCTATGCTGCATGAGACCTCACAGAACTACACCACAACCTGCAACCTGGTCTAGTGGAAGGGGTCCCTGCCCATGGCAGGGGGGTTGGAACGAGATGATCTTTAAGGTCCCTGCCAATCCAAACTATTCTCTGATTCTATGATTCTATACTAAAACCTAACATTTTCTAAGTCAAAAGAGTGCATTACAGGTCTTTGAGATCATTACAGAAACTAAAATTGTTCTGCACTGATCAGCAAAAAAAGGAACCCTTCATTTGTAAGGAGCTGGCAGAGCTATTTCAGATGTTTCCCACACCCTATAATGAAGATGTGTGCCCTAAAATGAAGAGATATATTTAAAACTCATCAGGTTTCTTTGGACTTTCCCCCCCCCCCCCAAATAACTTAACATCACAGCAAATGAAGCTTGGGTCAATGAGCTATCTACTTGCCTTCTTTGAATGTTAATACTCTTCTGACATTTGGGATTTTTCCAGTATTTAAAGATTTAATAAAAATGAATGTTATTAGGCCAGAAAACTTCACAGTTAGCTCATTTAGTAATACTGTTTGCAATTTAGCCAAACCCGCTGACTTAAAAAATGTTTATACCTAGTAGATGTTGTTTAACATCCTCCACTGTTACTAATGGTCTGGAAAGCGCTTCATCAAGCTTGTGGTGTTGTAATCAATCATCCTGTTATTTCTTAAATACAGGAAAAAAAATACTTGTTGAGGCTTTTCTTCTTTATTTTTAGCAATCTATGTCCATCTACTAATGGACTTGAACTGTTCTTCATTTTTTTAAATTAATAAACAAATAGCAACAATTCTTACTGTCATTACCTCCATTTGCCATGGATTTCTTTCTTTGTTTACCTATCTTCCCTTATCAACATATTAAAATCCTTAACTTTGAATTTATATACGTTGCTGAACACATCTCCTTCTCTTCCATTCATAAAATACTATGATTTCTTATTGCTGCTTTTGCCTAATGAAATTTTATCTAATGTCATCCTTTCTCTTCATTATGGAATTTTAGCTGCTAAGACATTCAATGAGCTCTTCTTAAAGAACTGCAAACTCTAATTTATATTTTTTCTCTTTTTCTTCTTTGGTTGAATTATCTCAAGCTTTAGGAAATTTTCCATTTAAAAACAGTGGGCACATATTTACTGCTGATTAGGATGTTTCTTTGTTTGCCCATTTTAAACACAAGTAAGTCAGGATCACTTGTTCCTAGGCAACATTGAACTGACCTGTCAAGCCATTAATGTACCTTGACCTCTCATAATGAGATCCTAAGGAAATATCTGGTAGCAGAACTAGCCAGCTTGGGCATATGTCAGTTCCCAATCAATATGGAAAAAACATGTAGTGTTAAATCAAACCTGTGGCCAACTTACTTTTGTCTGTACATATGTAACCTTCCTGGGCACAGAAAAGTAATGGATTGCAACAGGGAAGTCAATTCTTTGCTTTTTTTTTTTTTTTTCCTCGAAGAAATGTGAACCATATTCTGTAACGAGAGGTTATGAATTTTTATTATTAATATTTACACAAGTAATGCTATAAACATAACTGCAAAAAGGATGTTCTCATTACAAGGTCAAAAGTTCCAATTTTTACTGAAGTAACGTATGACACTTCATAAAGTCATATACTGATGATTTAAAGTATATAGTCTTGAGGTAACTCCATCATGGATTGCCTGATAGCGCCTGCCAGACTATTAAGGTTATTAAAATGTATTCAGATTAAAATGTATTAAGGATTACATCATGCTACATCAAATGGACTTTTTTCTTTCATATATATAAAAAGATATATTACAGGTAGGTGCAGTGCATAACACCTCCAAAAACTTCCTAGATACCATGAGCAACTGATGCAATCTCTCTGTGCTTCATTTCCTCCACTGCAATGATTTCCTTTGCTGTACTTTGAGTTGTCTATTTAGATGGAAGGTTCTTCAGGGCAGAGTCTGTCTCCTGTGTTCATGTAGTCCCAAGCATAATGGACCCTGATTTCCTGTGCCTCTAGGCTCTGTGATAATACTAATTATTAACTGATTCACTTGATTTACAATAGAGATGGTCTTGGGCTACATAACATGGATTTTGTTTTAATTAGTTTCTTACACTGAAGTCATCATCAGAACAGCTTACTTCTTTCCAGTTCTCTCCTATGTGCCAAAGTTTGGGATACTTAGATGCCAAGTCTTCAGTAAAACAGAGGTCTGATTGTTACAATAGACTAATTGCAGTGATACAATATATTAGAAATGTTCTAAGCCAAGTCTCGTTTATTTTACAAAAAAACTCACATTTGTTAAGGCTTTTTAAAGGGCGATGTTATACTTCCCTTTTACCAGTAAGTCATTACCAAGTATTTGTGTACAAATGCTGTTTTTTAAGTTCCATTTAATAACTAGGATGCCTTTTTCATATAAAGTGTAAATTTGAAGTCCAAAGGATTATTGTATTTTCCAGTTTATTAGTCATTGTTCTCCTTTAGTCTAAGATATGCAAAGTAATGGCTTTTTAGAAAAAGATCTGGACCCCTGATTTATGACTTAAGAATGATAATTGCAAATCTAAGAATAGCTCTCAGATAAAGTCCTACCTTTTAATGGTGTAATAATGTATTCCCTTGGCCTGGCACATAAGTCTTCTCACACGGGTTCTGAAGCTTAATAGAGTCCTACTTTGTTACCCTGTTGGGCATATTTTCCTCTAGGCATAATAAAGCACTTAAACTGTGAATAAAGCTCCAAATATGAAAAATTTGCTCTTGCTGATAGTTACTTAAGCATGTGAATATATATGCGTCAACAGCAACAGAACTGTCCGCCATGGTAAGAACTGATCAGCATATGTAATTGTTCCACTGTTGGCTCAGAAGAACTATGCTGCAAGTTGGTGAGAGAAAATTTCTAGCTGTTCAACTGCAAAGGACTAAAAACTTTTTTTTTTTCTCTTCTATTTTTCAGAACATCTGACAATATCACTTTGTCCAACTCTAAAGTTCCAGAAAAGATTTTTGGTCAGATTGTGTCATTAACAGATGATGAATTCTGACAAGCTTTACCGCAAAGTTCAGTCAGAGATAATGCAGAACTGTAACAACAGTTGCAGACACCTGATTGACAGAGCCCTTTGTGGTGCTACTCAGTTCAGGGGGGGAAAGGGAAGATACTACACAGATGATACCAGCTGTCTCTGTTTCTTCCTGCTGAATATTATTAAAGGACACATAAATATTTCTTTTAATATTAGTTTCCCAGCTAAGTAATTGTTGTAATTTCCTTTAGGCAATGATAAGAACAAGACAGAGTAGATGGCTTCAGGGAACAATCTCCCTTTTAAAATATGACCCTCCTCATTGATAACTTGCCTTTGCAGTATAGATGGAGAAATACACAGTCGTAAAGTCTAAAATACTTTACCAGTCCTACAGGAGGCTCACCATCCAAGTGGTTTAGACAATTTCAAGGATATTATTACAGCTAGTCACCTTATTGCAAACTTAATTACTTCAACAGAAATCATTTCTGTTTTGTCCTTCTCAAGAGGTATACTGCTCCTGTAACATCTGCACACACAATAACGTATTTAGAAAGTGCTTATGCATTTTGAGCAAGGCTTGATTAAAGCTGCTGGAATAATAGATGCCTCTGTATAAAAATTCAGTCTAAATCCTAACTTGTAAAGTCCTTCTGTGGCAATGTAATGACTGCCAGTATGGGGAATGCCACAGTTGGAGGTGAATCAGCAGCAGCCTGCAGCATGTATATGGGCCTCCCAATCGCTCAAAGAGACAAGACAAAAGACAGTAAAAAAACCCAGGATTTTTTAAGGGAAGATAATACAACTTCCATACTTAACAAATGATGTCTTGCTTAAGGATCTGCAGGAATGATATATGCCATCCTGACAGAAATCCTCCAGGTGATGCAGTATGCTCCCAGCACATGACTGAGAACAAGAACTGCTTTAATAGATCTCTCTGCACTAAAAATCCTTGTTTTAAGACCCAGACCTCTGTGAAAGTTTGAAAGGGGTGAAAAAGCAGCATGAATTGTTCTGTGCAGGAAATGTCATACTTCTAAGCAGATGACAAAAGACTTTCTGTGAGATGTGGCATGAATATGTCACTCCTAGTGATTCCACCAAGCCTCACAACAGTATGTGTGAAATTAGTATGAGAATGTATGTTTCTTGATACTGTCTGGCTCAAAGTAATTTATGAAAAGAGCAATGCCACAGAACAGCATCAGCGAACAGGGTGCTTTGTGCTCTGCTGCCCTCCTCCTCTTTCTTCTGGTGCCTGTGTTCTCCAACTACTCCAAGTACCAGGCATCGGCAAATTGTGGGCCTTGTCCGAAGCCAAATTAGGTCATTAAAATCTTTAACGTTGACCTTAGCCATCTGTGGAAGCACACAGTAAATGCAGATGCAACCTGGCCCTTCTTGATTAACAGACTTGACACTTTTTCCTACTTACCAGGAACATTTTGGATCTGTAGGCAATACTCTCATTCTCTTTCTTTCTGACTGTATTTGTAGATAGAGTCCTGCACTCTTTCCCCTCTATGTACTGCAGAGTTTAATTTTGTCTAGTTACCAAGTTCCTAATTAACATCTAAGTCTGTGCTGAACTAACCAATGCATTTTACTAGCTATGGTTTTTTCAGAGTTACCTAATAGGTGAATAGTAAAAAAAGAGTAAGTGCTTTTTAATAGTCAAATTCAGTCACAGCCTTTCTCAGGTCAATTTTACCCTCTATTTCCCCCCCCTATTTTTAGCCTTCTACCCCTTTACAACCTCAGTGACCAAATGATCCTATTCTAGACTACTACCAGCTGTGGGGATTTCAATAAGCAATTTTCTCTAAGTGCTTTCTCCTGTGGCTCTTGCACCTTTCCTATATAGCTTGCAATCTTACATATTGAAACAGAAGGGTTGTGATCATTTTAGCTAACAAAAGCACAAATTACAAATCAGACCTCATTTTGACAGTGTGCTTGCTGTGGGAGATTCATGTATTCAGAGAAAGCTCTGCACAAGTTCCTACTTCATCCTTATTTGAAAATACCTCCCTGTATAAATTCACAACCAAACTAGAGCATGCGTGTGTATTCAAAATAAATCTCTGCAGCAGAGGACTGTACAAGGGTAATGTCTCTGTCCAGTGTAAATCTGCTCATCCCCACTGACTGCAGTGTAGCTATGACAAGCTAGAGTGGCAGAGCATTTCAGTTGAACAGGTTTCATCTCCAGGTTCTGGAGTGCTTGTGATAGCACTATGGCAGTTTTAACCATACTGTGTATGAAGACTAACACTCAAAGTCTGAACCAGTCTTAGAATACTACTAGGAAAAGGCAAAAGCATGCCTTTAAAATATACTGACATTATTACTGCCAACAACTGAGTTTCAACTATAGATATCTATGTGCTTGAAGAATTTTCGTTTGCATACTTTCATTACCATCTAGAATTGCCAGTAACTGACCAAGTGTTAGTAAGAAAGTTAAATCAAAGCATATTGTTTTCCAGTCCAGCAGGTGTTTGCAGTTTTATCCTAATCATGCCTTCAAATATAGGTTCTATTTTATGTGAAATTTTAATGTTTACAATCATTAACATTTTAAAAAAAAAGGTGTATATTTGGAAATTCAGTCCATAAAATGTGGATCCTGCAGCTTTTTTCCTCATTAGAATTATTCCACTAAATTTCTCCTTTCTGTGCTGCTCTTTCTGTAGTCATCTGCACTCCTGAAAAGGAGGGTAAGACAGTTCATGTGAATAAGGGCATTATCCAACAGATTCTTAACTGATGTTACTCTCGATTCTTGACTTCTTCTAATACTGGGTAGAAACTGACTGGTGTAAATGATTGACTGATGGGAATGACACTAGGATCATTTTTCAAACCTACTATATAATTTTATATTATTTTGTGCAAATTTTAAGGCTGCAACACTGATAAAAAAAACAGAGAATACAACCCAAATGAATTTTCTTGTTTTGTACTTTAAAGGTATTTTCCCTCTGAAATAGACACAAGATATAACACTAGTTGGCTTCACTCATAGTTTTCAAATTGCTTTAAAATTGGGGGTTTTCTTGGAACTATTTGAACTTAAAAGTATTCAAGTACATACTTCTGCAGATGCAGATTTCCTGGAGGTAGGGGAGAACGGGATGCAGGGGACAGGGGTATTTACATCCCCTACCAAGACCAGCTAGTCCAAACCATGTTGCCATGTTGCCATGTGTTGCATTTCCATCCATAGTCTTCTGACGGCTGTTATTAGTTGGCCACTAGGCAGGCAAACAAATCAAAAGAGTTCATGCTATTACACACATGATTTGCTGAATTGGGAACATCAGCAACAAACTAAACAAAATAAGCTTGCAGAAACGTGGGAAGCCAGAAATCAATGAACCTTGTGTATGGGGCATAAATGTTTTTGTAGTTAATATAATAGTGCCTTGCATAAAGCACTAGGCTCTGGTGGTTTTTATTCTACCATCATGTGCTGCCACCTGCCAGACGTTACCATGTGTAACCTAACCAGTTGGATACTTCTCAAGCTGGTGAACGCAGACCTACTTTTCAAGTCAAGGGCTGCTTCCTTTTGCAGGTGCACTGTCAAGACTGAGAAATCTCAGAGGATGCAGAAAAAGGATTTTTTGCACGTTACTGCTATTTGAAAAGGCACAACATAGACTGTTTCCTCAAGTGTGCTTAAAAGGCCAATGTCAAGTCAGAAACTGAGTCAGATTCTCTGAGTGCAGTTGCAGTGCTTTTATATACTGATGCATTTACAGTCTTAATTTCACATACCTTTTGTTTGAATCTAGGAAGGCAGAGTCTTTAAGGTGGAAAGCTGTGTTTGCGGGGATCATTGTTGATCTTACTGTGATTTTTCTTCCCTTTATCTTCTTCCTCTCTTCATCAGTGAAGGAAGAACAAAAAACCTGACAAGTAGCAAACAGAGAAAGGGACTGTTACATTAGTTATGTACAGCCCAATATTTGCAGACACTGATTTGCCTTCTGAGAAAGCCTCATGACAGCTATGAAGATAAACTCCTTGTCACCATTCACTTTTCATGCCCTTTCTGACTTGTGTTTTGTGGGAAGAGGAAACGGAAGACTTGTGCAAGTTTCTGTAATGTGCTGAATTCTGATGAGATGGCAATTATGGCCAGCACCAGGAGCTTTCCTAAAATGTTGTCTTCAACACTAACCCTTGGCCTATTCTTGCTTACTTGTGAGCTGGAATCCTGAAATATCCAGGAACATCCTTGTCTGCATCCTCTTGCTTGAGCTAGACAAGGATTTTTTTCCAGGAGTTTTGAAATGTCCAAAACTTTAAAAAACTATACTATAAAATAATTGCAAAACAAGAACAATGTCCACAGGGATATATGCTTAGATAATTCATAATATTTAACTTTTTTTTTTCTTTTAAAGAAACTTATATCTAGTGTATGATATTCAAATATTTGGTGATTTTTGTTTTTATGACTGAAATTATGCAACCAAAAAAACTGTCTATTTTTATTTACATATAAGGCAAGTTTAATATACTGTTTAAGGCTTGTACTGTCTGGATCAAACATTTCATCCTAAAAGTATCTTAAATAAGAAACCTGTAGTTGTGCTGTGCCGAAGTACTCTCAGCCTTAGTGATTAAGCTGAGCCACTGCAATTCACTAGGTCAGAAAGAACATGGCATTATCAGTTATTTACTGCTTAGGTCATGGAAAGTCTTCAAGTCCATTCCTTGCTGCCAGGATTAGTTTTGTATTTTGCCAATTGATTAAATAAGGTGAAATACAGAGGCAATGTGGGTCCAGGTGCTGCAATACAGGTTACTGCATATACTAGAGCCCCTGCAAGGGCCAGCACAAATACCTACTTGCATTCTGATACTTTCTGCATGTGCACACATTTTTCTTTTAAAGATTTCCCCATCAAGATGAGGAGTACCTTGATTTTGTTCTATGTGCTGGTTTTTGCTGGGGTAGAGTTAATTCTTTTCATAGTTACCAGTGTGGGGCTATGTTTTGGATTTGTGCTGAAAACAGTGTTGATAACACAGGGATGTTTTCGTTCCTGCTGAGCAGTGCTCACACAGAGCCAAGGCCTTTGCTGCTTCTCCCCCCACCCCACCAGTGAGGAGGCTGGGGGGGCACAAGGAGTTGGGAGGGGACACAGCCGGGACAGCTGACCCCGACTGACCAAAGGGATATCCCAGACCATAGGACATCATGCTCAGCATATAAAGCTGGGGGAAGAAGGAGGACGAAGGGGGGGACATTAGGAGTGATGGCATTTGTCTTCCCAAGTCACTGTTAGGTGTGATGGAGCCCTGCTTTCCTGGAGATGGCTGAACACCTGCCTGCCCATGGGAAGTGCTGAATGAATTCCTTGGTTTGCTATGATTGTGTGTGTGGCTTTTGCTTTACTTATTAAACTGTCTTTATCTCAACCCATGGGTTTTCTCACTTTTACTCTTCTGAGTCTCTCCCCCATCCCACCAGGAGGGGAGTGAGTGAGCAGCTGGGTGATGCTCAGTTACTGGCCTGGGTTAAACCATGACAGCCCTTTTTGACGCCCAATGTGGAGCTCAAAGGGTTAAAGAAAACAGATTTAATCGGAATGTGCCAGGTCAAATTTATAGCTGTTATTGCTGTTTAGCTATTAATTGCCAGGCTCCTGTGCTTGCCGTGGTCTTGCTTGCCTCACTGTATCTTAGAGTCTAGGGCTTGTTAGTGGCTGCCTTCTGCTTTCGCTGCTGGCTGTACTGCTGTACCGCTTATCCTCCTACTGTGCTGTGCCTGGGAGCAGTTTGATAACAGCAATGGTGATGTGCCTGGGCTGGCAGACGGCCAGGGCATCGCTGCTCTTTCCGTGCTGCTGTGCCGGACAGGCTGGAACTCCAGTGAGAACTCGAGTCAAAGGGACTGTGACCTGTGGATGAGTCCACGCAGGAGCAGGACACCACGACGCGTCTGTGGCCGTGGCGAAGCCCACGCTGCAGCAGGTACACCTTGAAGCATCAGTGGCCGTGGTTATGTCTGTGCCGCAGCAGCTATACCTCTGAAGGGATCGTGGCCCTAGGGTAAGTCCACGCTGGAGAAGGTACGCCTCAAAGCCTCCGTGGCCGTGGCTAAGCCCATGCTGCAGCAGGTACACCTTGAAGCATCAGTGGGTGGGCATGAGGTCATGCTGGAGCACCTCAAAGCCTGTGGCCATGGATAAGGCCCCGACAGAGCAGGTACAGCCCTGGAGGGACTGGAGCCGTGGGTAAGGCCGTGTTGGAGCAGGTTTCCTTCTGAAGGGGCTGGGGCTGTGGGTACGGCCACGCTGGAGCAGGTGTATCTCTGAAGACATTGTGGCCCATGGAGAAGGCCACGCTGGAGCGGGTGCACCTCAAAGCGACTGCGGCTGCGGGTAAGTCTATGCCGCAGCAGGTATACCCCTGGAGAGACTGTGGCTCACCGAGAAGGCTCCACTTGGAGCGGGTACAACCCTAAGGGACTGCGGTCTGTGGGTAAGTGCAAGCCGGAGCAGGGGCAAGGGGAGGAGTTCACTTCAGTGTTAAACGTCATGGTCTGGTCCGAAGGGACCAGGGGTGGAGATTGTGATGGAAATACTTTTAAATGGTTGTAACACAGGGTTTGAGTTGCACATTATAGGAATTACTATAGCAGGAACCACCTGAATGAATGGAGGAGAAGCCTGAGGAGAAGCCTTAGAAGAAGCAGTGCAAGTGCAGCAGTGACCCAACCTGAGCTGGTGTCCTGGTTTCAGCTGGGATAGAGTTAACTGTCTTCCTAGTAGCTGGTACGGTGCTATGTTTTGAGTTCAGTACGAGAAGAATGTTGATAAGACTGATGTTTTCAGTTGTTGCTAAGTAGTGTTTAGACTAAAGTCAAGGATTTTTCAGCTTCTCAAGCCCAGCCAGCAAGAAAGCTGGAGGGGCACAAGAAGTTGGGAGGGGATACAGCCAGGGCAGCTGACCCAAACTGGCCAAAGGGGTATTCCATACCATGTGACATCACATCTAGTATATAAACTGGGGGGAGGGGAGGCGGGGGAAATTACTGCTGGGGACTAACTGGGTGTCGATCGGCAGGTGGTGAGCAATTGCACTGTGCATAATTTGTATATTCCAATCCTTTTATTATTACTGCTGTCATTTTATTAGTGTTATCATTATCATTATTAGTTTCTTCTTTTCTGTTCTATAAAACCGTTCTTATGTCAACCCATGAGTTTTACTTCTTTTCCCAATTTCTCCCCCATCCCACTGGGTGGGGGAGGAGTGAGTGAGTGGCTGCGTGGTGCTTTAGTTGCTGGCTGGGGTTAAACCATGGCAGCTGGCTTTGGTAAAACATTAAGCATTTATTTCTCTTCAGGCACAGAAGTAGATCTAAAGATGTCAGCAAGATGCCTCTCAGATGGTCAGGTATTACTCATGGTCTTAGTGAATCACAGAACAGAGTTCTCGGCAGCAAATGGTTTGGTTTGAACTGCCACAGTCTCAATGAACAGTTTGATGTGCCCAGAGACTTCGAGAAAAACAGTATTTTGTCATGGTTTTGCACTCTGGACAAAAAGACAACCTTGTTGAACTGAATTTTTAACGGTACATGCTTACTTGTTTTGGTTTACATTGGACAGAAGCTGTATTTTAAAACCATCTCAGCAGAATTTACCGCTAAAACTGCTCGATATTCTGAACCTCACTGACAACAGAAAATGCTTGTCTCACCTTCTAGCACTATGCTCCAGTACTCCTGATATGATCATTGTAATCTCTGCCACTCACTTATATCCGAAGTTGGCAAACTCATAGCAGGCCAAATCAGAATAACAGGACGAGCTGAAGTCTCTGTTGTTTATCCCTGAAGCTACTGTGATTCAGGGAGAGTTTACTGACATCTGTGAGACAGAGGGAGCCTTTTCCAACCTCAGCTGACCCAGTGCCCTGCAGCCCATAATAGCCCACCATAGTATCCATCCTGAAATATGCTTTTTAGGGAGAAAATTACCATTGCAAAATTGCTGGCAATTTAGAGACCTTTAAGTGGAACACCAACTCGCACAAGGCTGAATTTCAGTCTTTGGAGCATTACTATCTTCCAGCACGCACAGAGCACTATCGGATACATTGCTTGGTGTCTTTTATAGGAACAATGTCTCTTCCTTGGGGAAGCTCGTTTATTACTTTGGCTGAACCTGCTTTATTGTTATAAAATTGTATTTAGTTAATGTGAACCAGTAAAGAGAACTACAGCTTAGATGATAGTAAATAGTGGGAATTAGAGCCCAAGGGATTAATTCTAGCAAAATTTGTTACTGAAAGGTAAAACTTTCCTCTCGGAGTGCATACTTGAGCCATTCATTTCAGGGAATGGATCGTGGAATGATGTATGTTCCTCACACTTGCAACAGAAAAGCAGAGTTTTCTGACCTTCCTCTGAAAGTTTGAAAAGATTTTATATATCTTTGAGAAAAGGTAAAAATTGAAGCGTTATGACAGGATTATCTCTTCAACTGTGACTAAATGGTTGGTTCTATTGGCTGTCAACTTCATTAGAAGTCATAAGTCAGACCCACCCATCTGGTTTTCATTGCTTTCCTGACATAAAACATCTGCAAACCTGGCTAAACTGGTACTATTCCATGAATTATTGTTGATTAATTCAACCAATGCTACCAGAAGTGGCTTTAGGGAAAAACAGAATTATTTTCCCCCCACTGATTAGTAAAAGAAATATATTAGTTGTTTAGACCTTCATAAATTTAAAAAAAAAAAAAAAAAAAAAAAAAATCTCCTTGTGTTTCTATAACCTGAATTTACCTCTTTACACAGACACTTATAAAAAGAAAATAGTGTAAATTTCTGATTAATTCCAGTACCAAGCTGCATTCATGGTGTCCTAAACATCATAACAATACTATCATTATATTTCATTGTTAATTATTTTCTTCTCTTATATGTAAGACTATTCTCCCCTCTTCTTTGCATCTGATTAAAAGAAGAATATCTTTTATTATTTTGTATTCTTCCTTTAAAGACTTTCATGAGGAGAATGCCAATATTATCACAATTAAAATGAAATGTTCAAGCAGAGCTGTCTCCTTCCAGAACTTTGAGTGGAGCTGTGTAGAGCTAGTTGCTTTAATTGGACTAATGAATTCAGCCTTCAGTACCCCATGCAGATATTCTTTTACTTCAGCAGCTACATTAAAGGTTTTCTATTAAAAATCACATTAAACTGGGAAATTTATTTGTCTCCATATTCTGAAATGTGCATGTTGATTTCTCCAATTATGTGTCTGACTTTTTATTATGCTTTGTAGTATTTTAAGGAGCATGCACGAAGCATTGAAAATCATAAGGGTTTCTACTCTTTGGTTAGAGAAAGCAACGTTCTTGGGGGTAAAAGAATCTGTTTATTCTTTGCACTAAATTTCATTGTGATTTTTGTCTTCTTTGCATGCCTCCTACTGGTGTTGCACTAAACACCACTTTGCTGGTAAGGTTCACAGAATGGCCAAGGGCTGAGGGCAGATTCAGCTGCTATTAAAGCTGACGTGATTTGGACTGTGGCTGAGAAAAGCTTTTTCTTTTAAAGTTTGATATAACTCATTTTTTAGTCAGCCTTTCCCTTAAGGTCCAATTCAACTATACACTGAAGTCCATCAAAAGGCAGACATTGTCTTGAGCTGAGTTGGATTGGGCCCTCAAGGGCACACTGAGCATGTTTACACCATGGGCAGAGCAGCTATATTTTTTTGTTTGAAGGAATAGAGGACTTCAGCTTTCAGAAGAGGCAGCTAAAACTAATATTCAGTACTGCCTTATTAAAAAAAAATTAAAAAGCATTTTGTAAAAATTGTGGAGAATTAGAATTTTATCCCATCTTTGTTAAAAGCCAGCTGATTTCATAAATACAATTGTTTTCACTAGGAAACTTGGCTTTTTGTGATCTGAAATATTATTCTCTGTGAGTAAAGTGAGAATCTACTCATACAGGTTTTTTCAGATAAGATTTTTATATAGATATCCACATAATTTATATTTGTAAATGGAGCTATTGAAATTGGTTCATTTGTTGAAGGAAAGAAACAGTAAAAATCTTGTAAAACATTAAACATGCAAGTTTGTGAGTACCTTTTTTAATGTTGGTAGTAAATACCCATTAATTCAGAGGAAGGTGAATTCATTATAGTGTAATATATCTAGCTGAAATGCTACATAGGGATTTTATTCTATTTTACTTTATTTTATTTTATTTTTTATTTTGTGCTGCCTAGAGGCTACAAATAATGCAAAACCTACATTTTCTAGGAACAATCCAACAAACATCAGGAACCACAAGGCAACAGAAAATCCTTGAATAAAGGATCATTCAGTTTAAATGAAGGGGAAATTTTTTCTTTTTTTTTTTTTTTTTTTTTTTTATTTATTTGTGGAGTTAGGAAATTTCTGCTGTGATGTGTGGGAATTAACTGCACCGAAATTACTGTAATTCACATTCTAAAAATAACATTATAGAAATGTCTTGTTGCATTTCTTCACCATTGTGTAGAAGTATATCCCTCCCTCACAGAGCTACCTAATTCTCTCCATGTATAGACATGCGTGCCTTACATATTGGGTTAGGTATCTGAAGAAGGTATTCTAAACTTGGTCTTTAATACCAGTGTATTGGTTTTGTTTGGCAAGGTTTTGGTAGCGGGGGGGGTTACAGGGGTGGCTTCTGTAAGAAGCTGCTGGAAGCTTCCCCTGTGTTCGAGAGAGAGCGAGCCCATACCAGCCGCTCTGAGACGGACCCGCCGCTGGCCAAGGCCGAGCCAATCAGTGATAGTGGTAACGCCTCTGAGATAACATTTTTAAGAAGGAAAAAAGTTGGGAGAGGGAGAAACAGCCGCCAGAGAGAGGAGTGAGAACATGTAAGAGAAACAAGCCTGCGGACACCAAGGTCAGTGCAGAAGGAGGGGAGGAGATGCTCCAGGCGCCGGAGCAGAGATTCCCCTGCAGCCCGTGGGGAAGACCCTGGTGAGGCAGGCTGTCCCCCTGCAGCCCAGGGAGGTCCACGGGGGAGCAGATCTCCACCTCCAGCCTGGGAAGGACCCCACGCCGGAGCAGGTGGGTTCCCGAAGGAGGCTGTGACCCCGTGGGAACCCCGCGCTGGAGCAGGCTCCTGGCAGGACCTGCGGATCTGTGGAGAGAGGAGCCCACGGAGCAGGTTTTCTGGCAGGACTTGTGACCCCGTGGGGGACCCGCGCTGGAGCAGTGTGCTCCTGAAGGACTGCACACCGTGGAATGGACCCATGCTGGAGCAGTTCGTGAAGAACTGCAGCCCGTGGGAATGGCCCACGTTGGAGGAGTTCGTGGAGGACTGTCTCCCGTGGGTGGGACCCACTCTGGAGCAGGGGAAGAGTGTGATCAGCCCTCGTCCTGAGGAGGTGAAGCGGCAGAAAATAACGTGTGATGACCATAAACCCCATCCCTGTCCCCCTGTGCCGCTGGGGGGGTTTGGTGGTGAAATCTGGGAGTGAAGTTGTGCCCGGGAAGAAGGGAGGGGTGGTGGGAAGGTGTTCTGAGATTTCGTTTTATTTCTCATTACCTTGCTCTGGTTGATTTGTAATAAATTGAGTTAATTTTCCCAAACTGAGTCTGTTTTGCCTGTGACGGTAATAGTGAATGATCTCTCCTGTCCTTATCTCGACCCGCGAGCCTTTTGTTATATTTTTTTTTTTCTCTCCCCTGTCCAGCTGAGGATGGGGGAGTGATAGAACGGCTTTGGTGGGCACCTGGTGTTCAGCCAGGGTCAACCCATCACAACCAGTCGCACAGAAAAAAAGAATTAATTCAATGTGATTAACAATATAACTTGGATACTTTTTTTTAAAAAAGATATTTATAAAAGAATATGAAAGGAAAAAAATAGAACCACCTTAAAAGTCTAATAATCACTTAAAATTTAAAAATGAAAATTAAAAATTAAATTGTTAATCCAGTTTATTTATAATGTTCATTATGTGTTCCTGAACTAATTTTTCTCAGTCTGATTGAATATAGTTTATATTATAACCTCTTCTCATTCTGTGATATGTGGACTTATGTTTAACTAATTTTCATTTCATTTTGTCCCATCCCCCATATTTGCCCCCACTATCATACATCTGTTTCACATAAAGCTGTGAATTTATTTCCATAAGATCTTTTAAGATGAACAGAGTATTATCCCCATTATACTAAGTAAGGTTTGTTGCCCTTGACTGATTAAATTCAAGAGTATCTAGAAATTCTAAGCATCCAGTATAAGAAATGCAAGATCTGATTCTGCAGAGTGTTTATATTGCATTTTATACATTCAAAGCACAATCTCTATTGACTACATTTGCACTTCTGTAAATCAGACCCTACAGTCTCAAGTTAGACACCTAGAAAATGAGAAACGTGTAGTTGGTACTCTCTTCTGAAAAACGGAGTTTCAGTGACTTAACTACAATCAGAGAATTATATTCCCATGCAAGTACTCTGCTGTCTGGGTCACCAAGTAACTGCTTTAACTAGAAGACCCTTTATTTTTATGCAGTCTTTCAAAGACGGAATATTTAGATCCACTCTGTGGATCATATCAAGTAATATAAAATAACTAGTGGCACCTGTGAGTTGTCGTCCTTTGTGAAATTCGGTATCCCAGACGGATGAGATAAATACACACTTACTTAATGGATTTCACAGGTATTTGTTTACAGGCGAAGGCAATCTCTGTGCTAAAGATGGACAAAACCTCTTAGGAATTAAGCAGACATCTCGAGGAGGATTCTGTGGAAACTGAATAATTTTCAAATTTGAGCAGATTTTCATGGGGACTTAAAGAGATTTCATCGTTTCAGTTTCTCAATCAAAACAGGTTTTGTTTAAAAAGAAAAATCAAGAAACATGTTTTAAATGTTAGTAGAATGATGTGTTTGTTTCATGGCCTTATTCTTTGAAAAAGCTGTATTGCTTAGGCTATCTGTTTGGGGAGGAGGGAGTTTCTTTTGTTTTTAACAGACTGAGATAACATGCATTGCAAATGTCAATCAGATTATTTTTTGTTAAACTATAACCAACTACAAATATCTAAAGACCTAAACCTTTGTTGCATCCTAATGACAAGGTAGTGCTAATGTGCCTCTGCCACGTTAGAAAGTCGGATGACTCTCAGCGTAATTGAATTAGGAAAGATGACTGGTGGTGCACAGCTTTCAGGTGCCATGGTAGGCAGTTTTCAGCTGTTTCTTGAAGTTATTAGGGACAGCTTGATTGCAGCTACAGGTGGCAGCTTATAAGGTTTCTGCTTCTGTCATTTCTAGTGTTTTCCTGGCTAGTATGTATGTAGTGGAGACAGAAATTTCAAAGGGAATATAGTTATTTCCTAAAATTTACAAGAAGCTGTGAGAGCACACCTAGGGCAGTGGAATGAGGCCATATGCATATTGATTTTTGTTTAGTTTAGATCCTCTTACCAGTCTGGGTATCCAGTCAAAAGAATCAAATCTGAGTATGGAAGCTTATCCTGCATTCGTTGTCAAGTTTAGGGGGAAAAGTACTTCCAACAGAGCTCTTCTTCATATTTTAATTAATAATAGAAGGTGACAGCTCATCTGAGATATTTTCAATCTATAGGTAAGGAATGATGGAAGTTCAGCCACTGAAAACATCTGGGGAAATAATTTGCTGCAAACTTAAAACATCAGGCAGCTCCCAGCTTTTGTGTAGATGAAGTAACATCGGGGGAAAAAAAAAAAAAAAAAAAAAAAAAAAAAGCATTATCATTTTATCTCTTATTTCTTCTGCTTCATTCCATTTTATCCACCAAAAACACAAGTATTCTGTATTTCAGGTGCATTTGCTCAGGATACAATGGTGTACTAGAGTCTAATAAGATTATGCTACTCTAGGACAGAAAATAAATAGGATGTTACTGTTAGTTTCTATCTGTTGCCATCTCATGGTCAGACTAGGGCCATCTTATTTGGAGTAAGGTACCAACAACAGTCAATATCAAACTGCAATTTTCTGGGCTAGAAATGTTTTTTATTTTAAATGTAATGCCTTAAAATGTTAGGATCCTTAGCCTGATTTAAACATTGTGGTGTAAGGTGGTATAAACATTCATAATAATAGCCACTACCTACTGAAACTAAGTCTGGTGGAATACTCCTTCTCTTGTGGTTTCTGGGAAGAATCAGGAAGTAGCTCTTCAGGTCTGAAAAAACAGAAGAAATAGAAAAATTGCAGGGGAGCTGTCATAAAAATGCTGCAAGGGTCTTTCATGAAACAGATGTCCTTACTTGCCAAGGTCTTCACAATTAGACATAGTTTTAATTTTAAAAGATATCTCCTTTTCAATATTCTTGAATAAGTTAAGATCATCATCTCTGCTAAATTTTTTACTCTAATTGCATGCAGAACAAAAATCTTCATCAAACCTGCTGACACCTGTACTAAATTTATTTTCTGGCTTTGAATGTGCTTTCACGTATAATTCAGAATATTAATGATGAATTTTACAGCCTTGCACAGTCTGAGATTTGGGGTTCTAAGAGTTCATTGTCATTCTTCTTGCTATCCATTGCTAAGCTGGAAGGTTTGGACTAGCAGGCACTTAAATACTTGTGTAGCTTTAATACGTTAATAGTGCTAGGATTATCTATTATTACTTACCTATCTAGTATAGCCATATATATGTAGTACACCTATGCCATTCAAACATTATCAACAACAACAAAGACATGTAAAGGCAGTAATACTGAAAAAAAAATTTACAAAAAAAAAAAAACAAAACAAAAACCAGATTTTGATATAGCACCTTTCACTTAGAAGAGCAATATAAACTGTTATTTTAAGAGCTGTTGTCCTGCTATAAGCTCTCCCCATTAGAAGCTTTGTTAGTATTGTCATACCGGCAACCCATTCCTTACCTAGACAGGTTTTCTTAGCTCTGGAATCTGACAACCTGGAAAAATTATGTGTTAATAAGTAAGTGTAACTCTATTCAAGTAACGAGATTCATTTACCCTCATCTTGGCTCCCAATATTCAGTGGTAAGGACTCATAGAGACAGCCCCATGACTTAAAGATTCACATGCATTGTCAGACTTTGAGTGATGCACTACAGCTCAGGTGTTCAGTGGTTTGTTTGTTTTATTTTTTCCTATGGTCCCATTACTGCTCTGTGACAAAAAAGATGTACATATAAGAGTAAGTTTATGTTCCTGTATTTATCAGCCCTATCTATCTATATTCTACCTGCTTCTCTGTTTTCTCTGTATTTGTTATGATGAATGTCTTGTACAAATCAGGATTTCTAGTCTCTCTACTTCATCCTGCAAGAGCAGAGACACTTTAGTATTCTCATAATTAGTAAATTCGAACCTCATAAATAGGCACATTTCTATTTTTACACAACTTCCCTTTCTGGAATTTATCCACCCAAAGTATGTTGCTCAGGCTAAAAGCTATCTATGCAGGATCCAGTCAACCCCTGACTTTTGCATAGCTGACCTAAATACCCAGAGTGATTTTAATATATCTTTGTGAAATAAAGGTTTTCGGAAAGTTCTTATTTTCACTCTCTTCTAACTAGTATGAACTGGGCAAAGGTCTTCCCCACTAAATATTATCCCACACTGTCCTGATGCAGTCTCTTGAACTTTCTGTTCTATGTCTGCCACGGACCCACTATTAATAAGACACTACAGTAGTGAGCCAGAGTGTGAAAATGCTGATGCATGCTGACTCCAAAATGCTAGCAGAGCTGTGCTAGTGAGCTCACAGCTGCCCTGGCAGCGAGCATCAAGTCTGTTCACAATAGAGGAGGATGTTTTGCGCATGGGGTTGGAGATCAGTATAGTGTGGGACCTAAAAGGGGTGCTGTGAATGAAGATGAGGAGGTTATCAATGAGAGCAAGAATGAACACTCTGAGGGTGGTTAAGCTGGAAGGATGCAGAAGCTGAAGCTCAGGAGAGCGGTGGTACAGGAAAGAGACGGTAGATAGTAGGAAAAAATTTTTTACTGAGAGGGTTGTCAAACGTTGGAATGGGCTGCCCAGGGAAGTAGTTGAATCACCATCCCTGGAGATATTAAAAAAAGCGAGTGGACAGGGTACTTCAGGACATGGTTTAGTGGGCATGGTTAATGGTTGGACTCGATGATCTTGAAGGTGTTTTCCAACCTAAATGATTCTATGATTCTATGATTGCATGGATAGCATGGCCCATTTCAAAAAGCAAGAAAGATTAGTACTAGCTGCTTTGTTGGAAAAAACAACATAAAGAAGAACAAAACATTGTCCACTGCCAAGAGCTGGCTTACACGCACCATTTGAATCACTCAGTACTGCGTGTCCTGTGCCCAGGAAGGGAGCAGGAGCAACATCCACCTATGTTCAGTGGAGGATTGTGGAGTTGTAATTCCCTTCCCTGCCCTAGGGATATGCCCCAGTTGAAGCTTTTTCTCCTACTCATTTTTACAGTGCCTAGTACAATGTCTGGATAAGGATAGTTTAGCCGGTGATAGCAAATGAAGTTGTGACTAATTATTTCACTGCACACTGATTGCATGCCAGCTTTTACTCACTTTTTTTCACTTAATTCTATGAAAATGTTGGAATTATTTTAAACTTAAAGTAGTATAAGACCATATGAAGTAACTGCCCTTTCCAAACTGTTCTGAGTAGAGTCAGAAGTGGTCTAACAAGAACCTAGGATCCTAAGTCTTAGGATCCTACCAACAGCTACGTATGGTGTTATTTTTTCAAATTTGTTTCAGTGCATTTCTAGAATTAACAGCATCCTTGTAACAATATAGTCTGCTCTTATAACAATACTCCTACTTAATACAGAGTTGCTTGAGCAAGCAAGCACCCAGTTAATGGAGCACACGCAATGCTATCAGAAGTGGAATGGAGTGTGCTTTGTTTGAGACAGAAGTTTGTGTAATGCTGACTGGCCTACATTTTTGCACAGAAAACAGTGAAAAGACTACTAATTTGGCTAAGGGCTATATAAACCTAATTAGAAATGTTCAGTCCCACGAGGGCACAAAACTGTAGCTGGAAACAGCTATTTAAATATTCATTTCTACCCCTAAAAAAAGGAGGAAAAAAATCTAATTTTGTAAAAGCCTTCACATATAGGGTAAAAAAGATGATCATAAAATTATTAATTAGTGATCTGTGGTTACTTCACCATATCCTACAAAGTTAAACTCAGCCTCACAGTAGAGCATTTAATTCTGTGTAACATAGAATATAGTGAATTATATGTAACATAAACAATACTTGATTTATGAAGGAAAGATATTGTCACTTTAATTATTGTAGGGGTTGTTTTTCCTTCTGCATAATAGCAACTGATATATAAAAATGCTTATCCATAAATTGATTAATTTTGTCTTCATTTAAATTATTTCTTACAGGTGTTGAAATAACCATGCCTAGTTTTCCTTTTCATTTTTTTCAGTTTCTCTTTTGTGATGCAGACTGAACTGAGGAACTGGAAAACAAAGTGCTTTTCTAATCCTTTTCTATTATTTGCTAACAGCAATTTTTTTTTCTGGTAATATTAAAAAAATAATATAGAAAAGCATGTTATTTGATACTGAATGCTGTCAGGTAAAATTGCGTAGCAGCTGCCAGATTTACATCTTGTGCTAGTTAATAATCACACAGTGTAATTCAGCTGCTAGAGTTAAAAAACGCAGCTAGCAATAATCTTGCTTTTGGTTTAATAGTTCTATGAGTATGTTCTCAGCATTTAATGTAACTCACTATTAAATCATTCACAATCATCAGCCTATTTTCCCCCTTCTTTCTTTTCCTTCCAGGGTATTTACTCTTTCTGTAATGAGTTAAAAATAAAAGAGAAGATGTCTCTCCATTTGTCTTTCTTGAACAATCCCAAGACAGTTTGAATTCATGTTTTAGCTCAGGAGATTTGTCTCTAAACTCTCTGTTCCAATTTGACCTCAGGCTTCATGCAGCTCACATAACTGTAGGATCAATGACCATAGGAGGTAAACAGTTTTTAATGATATTGTTCCCAGTGCTGGTACCATTAGGGGTACCATCCTTAGATTGCAGTAGTGCAAGTGGTTTTGTTAAATGCTATATTTTTCATAGGCAATGCTATCCAAATAAGGAGTAAAAGGAGCATAATTTTCTTGGTCATCATTTTACTGTTACATGCCACAAACCAGAAGACAGTCAGATCTTGTTTTTTTTCTTGAATGCTTTCTAGTTATTTCTTCTTGGTGCTGGCATTTTAACCCAACTGTTTATCGAACATCCCAAGGGTACGGAGAAGTTTTCTACGTAATGAAGCTTTCTTTTCTTATTAATTTCTTCTTCATCATCATCATCTTCCTCTTCCTCCTCCTCCTCCTCAGTTATGGTTTGCAGATGTTAGATAACTCTTTTGTCAAAACCAGTGTCTTTAAAGGGGTCTTTCTTTCCTATCATTACATGTATTGCTTTTCATTTGGATTGACTGTATTTAGAAAGGATTAAACATGCTTCCAGTTTGTGCATAATAACAAAGTCTCAGAATTTGTTAAAATCGCTTACTGACATTTTCCTTTATGTTTCTGGTCCAGTTGCTAGCCGAATTAAAAGTGAAGGATTACACGCACTTAAATCAGAACACACTTGAATTTGGTGTGTATATTTTGAGAGGAGTTTTTCTGAGTAAACAACATTCTTCCAAGTGGATTCTTTCCTTCCATGGAGGTGTTTAAATTTGCTCTAAGAGCAATTTCCTGCAGACTTTTCTTTACAGTGGTTTCCCCAGTCCATTTCAGAGATAGTTCTGAGAAGGAACAGGCTACAACCTCACTGGTAGCCTCAGTAATGCCAGGGCACAGGCACAAGTACGGGAACTGGACTCTCTATACATGTTTACTATGATTTTGGCTTAGGCCAGCCAGCACTTTAGCTAATAGCTGCATGCAAGGGTCAGGAGTTCAAACAGGTCAGGTAATTTTTCCAGCTTGTGATTTAAGTGCTAGCACTTTCTTTCAGAGGCTAAAATGTACCTTTTTAGTTGGCCACAAGTCCAGGCATCCTTCAGTTTCCCATTACAACTACAGGCTTTTTCTGTCAGAAACACAAACACCCGGCAGAGGGTTTTTTCGACCCTTTCAGGCGTGGGAACTGGATACTGATTTACTTGCAATTTATTACTATCAGCAGTACATCATATCATGATATGCTCTGAAATGGCTCCATTCCATAAACTATGCTCCAAAACCACAGTTGTCTATTTTCTGCTCCTACACCCATGTGTTTTAAAGAAGGCTGAGTCTTTCTGTAACACCCTGAATAAGCCTAACCTACCTACTCTCTCAGTAGCTCTGCTCCAACCCAAAGGGCAGCTACTTTGTTGTATATTGTAAATGGCAGCATGGACCAGAACACATCCACCTTTGCCTGGCTCTTACTAAACCAGCAAAGGAACTTGGCATGATCACAGGAAAGATCTTTAACTTGAAGAATATTATAGAGAATTAGGACAATTACAGGTGTATGTGAATGTACTGAAATCATTATCTCTTAATAAATGTTCCCAAGAGATTTATAAAACTGAAAAATTGCTAGGGTTTGGTTTTGTTTTGTTTTCTCCCTGCTCTCAATAGTGAATTCACAAAGTCAATGCTCAGTGTAAAAATAGAGGAATGATTAGTGCTACTAGCAACGAGCATAATGAGAACAAGGTATTGAATACAGCAGAGAGGTTTTTTTGTGTATAGGACCTTTGATAACCCAGCCATAAAACAGGGCTCTGATTACTGTAGCAACCATTTGAAAAAAAAAAGTTCCCCTGCTGAATTTCTCTTTTGGCTTTAAAAATAACTTTAACTTTGCACATTCAGCAGAATTCGCCTTTCAAAGCCACAGCCATGCTTTCTGCTTCAAGAAAGTAATGTAGTAAAGTGTTCTCATGGACTTGGCAATCAATTAGAAGAACCCATTCCCAGGGAATATATATATTTATATATAAAAGCTACCAAGTTGCTCCTTTGCTGCTCCCTTAGAAGAGTGTTTCATTGGCTATGCTCTGTTTCAGGTACTATGACGGGCTGCATTTTCATGTTTTTCAGTGCATCTGCTTTTTTATGTACCTCACTTGCTTGTGGTGCTCAAGCAGAATGCCATTGTAAAAGAGTATTTTTTCAAATCAAGAACTTTGGTCATTACATTTTGCAGAGAATCCCACACCACAGAACTTCAGTGTAATGAAAACCACTTGACTGCAGACATTTGGTGGTAATATTCATAGCTAGAGATGGACAGCAAATGAGGCCTGCTGTGTTACATGCATTGTCCCTCTAGTGTGAGGCATATTAACTGAATTCAACTCCACAGTCAACAGATTTCTTTCCTTTCTTAAATGTGTAACTCACTGGTGGGCAACAGAGACAGCAGGGAGCAGAAGGACAAATGGAGAAAGAATCTAATAATTATGCATGATACATTTTGAATGCTTGTTATCTATGATCATTCAGTCTTTTTGAATTTTAGAACTCAACAGTGAACTTTGCAGTTTTGTAGAACAACAAAAAAGATTAGAATTGAGTTATACTTAAAAGATACACTTATTGATTATGATGTTAAGAAAAATGTAAGTAGTTATATCTATTTAAAAAGCATTGCCACTAATGGGAGAAATAAACAATTATGTTAAAATAGCATTCAAGCAGAAAAACATTTCACTAAATAGCAGAACATTATTATTTGCTTTTCATAATTAACTTAGAATAGAAATAACTGAAATTCAGAATTTTCTTGTTCAATTACATTTAATAACAAATGAAATGACATCTCCAAAGTTTCCAACAGAATGGCTCAGTCATGTATTTTCAAAATAATGTATTTTAAATGTTTTGTTAAGTTTAAGTAAATTTTCATGGCAGAGCAAAACTCATATTCCTTATACCAAAAAGGCAGTCAGTCTCCTATTTCAAAAATTATGTCCATTCACCAAGAATAGAAATGTTGCCATTTCTCATTGCTGCTACTTCAGTAGTTTTAGGCCAGTTGTTTCTAACAGCAGTGTATTTTCCTTATTCATCTTCTTGGAAATGGTCAAAATTTAACTGGTACTTCCACAAAACCTCAGATGGTCACTTGGACAGTATCCTCCCACATTTATAATTGGGCAAAGCTGCAAGCATCTGAAAAGAAGATAATCATTAGGGAAAGAGATAGGAAGCTTAGCTATAAGAGATAGTTTTCAAGACCGATCTGCAAAAGCCCATTGTGAAGTTTATACCAACTTCCATCCTAAATGTACTATCCTGTTAATCGTTCTTTCATACTCCATTAACCCATCCCTCTGACACTTAAGTATCGGCGTAAACCAGAGTACAAACCCTTTGGGATACAGGGCTACCCTATGAATTTGAACGATACTCAGCATACTGGGACTCATGCCTGGTTGGGACTTATGGCTAGCCCAGTGGTAGCAGTCAGTGCTTTTTGATAAATCACACATTCAGTTGGAAGATTACAGGCAGGAATTGTGTTGCAGTGTACTTTTGAGGTCAGTTTGCCCACGTAACAGTTTTCCTAAATGAGGTTTCCTCTTTCCTCAATGAGTTTTTCCCTTTCTATCAATATATTTCCTGTTGCAAGATGAGATTCAATAACTTACAGATGCTTTAACGGGTATTCATTCATTTAATATATTTGGTTGCTTTTCAGTGAACAAATGAATACAAATAATTTTCAAACCTGGACACCTATACTATAAACCTAGATTTTAAGGTGGTGCAATTTGTACCCCAGAATGTGAAATGTTCACCCTGAAATAAAATCCTGATCTAGGCATACCTTTAAAAGGGAAATTCTCTCCATCTATCAGATTCTGGAGAGATGTTTAAAGCCACAGATGCAAGAGCAAGATCTTTATTTGTTTAATTTCTTTCATGTATGCTATACTACAGCATTTAATTATTTAAGCAGTGAAGGGTACTTTCACCATTCAGTTTGCAGAATGGATGGTTGTCTCAGAAAGAACCAGGGAGAGGGCAAAGTGTGAGTCTCTGTGGATCTGCCAATTTACTGTAGAAATTGAATAAAACTTGATCCTCATTCAACAGATATTGTATAATATTGCTGATTGGTGAGGTAAATGACACTAAATTAAGGATATTATGAATCAGAGAATTTGAGATATTAAGTGTAAAGCTGAAACCTATTTTGTTATAGTGTCTTTACAAATGTTAGCTTATTCAGGTTACATGCTCATTTGCACGGTCACTTTGGTTCCTGAAAACTTTCAAGCTCTCATCTATAGAAGTGAATGTACTGCTTTCAACATGCAGTGGGAACCTTGTGGTGGTCCATCAACAAATGGGGGAGGGAGAATCACCTTGGCGATTCAAGATGTATTCTTAAAAAGTAGGGGGAGGGGGTAGCCTCTTTTTCTTCTTGGCTTCATCTGTTGTGAAATGTAGACACTTCTCTCTGACTTCTCATATTAATATTAACCTACTTCATGAATATACTTGAAGTACAGGTCTGTCAAAGCAATATATTACTTCAGCTCTCACAGTGTGAACTATAAATAGTAGGGAATTTCAGTGAATGAGACACAACATTACACAAAGACTATTAATATTGACCTTAATTCTTATTGTTTGTTCGTTTGAGCTTTCTTAGGGTATGATTTTGAGGTTCTTGTTGTTGCTGTTATTCTAATGATTTAACTACAGTTGTGAAAATATACTTTTGAGCTACAATCACTATTTCTAGCTTAGAATGGCAGTGTCATTTTTCTTATGAAGCCAAGATGTGGTTGGTTGTCTTCAATTCTTTTGAGTTACTAGAGACAATTATAATGAATGAAAATACATGAATGTGCTCAGTCTGTCTTCAGAAGTGATTGTAGTGGGGACATCAAGCAGATGACACGCTGAGATCATTTGCTCTATATTAGGTTTTAGTGGCTTGAGAGCAGGGCAAAGTACCTGATGGCAGGGATAGCACATAGCACTGACAGTAATAATGCAACAGAGCTAATTATTTTATCAGCTCAATATGAACAATTTTTTCTCATCTTTATGTCACACTGCTCCATGACAGAAAAACTAAGTTCAGCTGAAATTCCGTCTGTGTTCAGAGCATTATTCACTTCCTCCGGGTTGGTTACTTCCTGCTGAGCATGATGAATGGCTTCAAAGTATTCAGAAATTAAGTAAGTTAGGTGCATCTTAAACTTAGAAATTAGCTGCTTTTTCATTGCATCCAGGTTACACGGATTTCTGTTTAAAGAAAAAGGTGTTGATTTTCTAAGGTGAAACTAAAAAATATTCAATTGCCCTTCTTATTTAAAATCAGCCAGACTACTGCAGCACCAGAGCATCTTAAATCACCCAGCTGTGATCTAAATCCTAGTATCTCTCAAGTGCAAAGAAAGAAAGAAAAAAATTCTTGTATGGCTTGTGATTTAAACAACTAGCATTGACAAAGGAAGTACTATCCCCCTTCCTTCCTATCCCATTTATTAATGAGGGACTGAAATAGAGGAAATATGCCTATACCAAGAACAGCAGTCCAGCTCTATCAGCATGATGTCTACACAGATAAATTAGCCTAGAAGGAGTACCACGCAGATGTCAATAAGTTACTTGTGGGCACTTGCACTAGCATCCTTGTGCTGTATGTATGTACTAGCAAATTAAGCAGCACAAGGGACTAGCCACTGACAGAACAATCCTTAACTGTTTCTGCCTCGGGTCAAATCCCCCAAACAATTCATAGGCACAGAGCCAGACTAAAAACGTCGGCTTCAGAGACAGAAAATGGGCTCTGGCACTGGTTATTTCACCATTATAGGCATATTTGCAGAAGTCTGTTTAATAGTATACTGAGTGTCCATGAGAATAAAACAGGTATGGAGTCCCTCATTTTCTACTTCTGGGAGTACTTCTTTAGCCGTAAAACTGGATACACCTCTTTTCTTCCCTGTAGCTGTTATCTTTTAATGTCTTCTGCCAAAAGAATGAGAGCTCTGATTGAATACCAGCAATCACAGATATTGCTGTAGTTGCAAATTCTTTCCAGTCAGGTTATGAAAACTGTCATTTTAGAAGTGCTTTGAAGAAACTCATGCTATTGAGGAATATCAAGAAAATACCCTTACCAGTACCAGTATTGACAGGGCTTGACATTGGATGTGAAACCAAAAGAGGTCAGGAAGTCAGAACTCAATTCACTTAGCTATAAGCAAATTCATTTCAACCACTTTGACACAGCATGGTGGGTGTAAAGGTTCGTCTGCTCTTGAAAGCTTTTCAGCCTGTGCATTTTGTTGCCTCATACATGCAGTCAGACTCACTGGAGAATGAGGCAACTCTTACCTTATAAAGTGGACCACAGAGGACCACATCATGAAGGGCTAACAAACAGCATGAGAGTTATTCAAAGTCCTGATATTTTTCCTTCTCTTCCAAGTTACCTGAATCCTGCTAAAGAAGTTATGAATTCAAGCATTTCATCTCTACCTGAGGGCTTGTCCTTGACAATTCTTAGATCTATGAAAGCTCCTATGGCACTTTTCTCCCTGGTTTCATCCCAGGGATGAAAGCAGTGACTAACTGCTTTAGTTAAATGTGATTGCAGATGTAAATGAAAGATTTACTTTTTATCACAGACAAGGATTGAAAAGATAGTCCTACATTCCAGTAGAGACATACATAATGCTGTAGGAATAATAAGTGAAACAGCAAACTCAAAGACTTTTGTTTACTATTTTAAAAGTGAAATTAAAGTAAATTGATAGGAACAGATTTACAACTGATGACAAGACATCTGCTTTTCACAGTGGAAATCTGTTTAACTGGTAGAACTCATTGCCATAATACATTACGGAGTTCAAGAGCTTAGTAAGGTTTAAAACAACTAACCATTTATGTGGATAATAGGAACACCCACTGTTATACTAGATAGAAAATAATGATTTTGTTCAGAATGGGAATAAATCATGGTTTTGCACAGAAACGTATCATTAGGTGACAAGTATTAAGAAACAATTTCCAGACACCAGTTATTTTAAAAGAAATGTTCATATAACTGGGATTTTGGTTTGCTGGTGAATTAAAAAAAAAAAAAAAAAAGAACCCCCATGTATATCTGCAATGAGTCAAACTTGGAAAACAATTGAATGACTGGTGAAATGAAAAGAAAACACAGTGTGTGTCAAACAGAATCTCCATTTTTATTTGCAGTAATGTTTAAAATGAAATAGATTGTTTGAGAATATTTAAAATAAAATAAGAATTTAAAAAATAATATGCGAGCATCAGCTTTTAAAGACCTGTCTCCGAGACTGACTGCTGAGGATTCCTCAAGGGCAGGTTGCTGTGTTCCTTCCTGAGACCCAAGGCTGGCTATTGGCACGTGTGTCCCTCTGATGGCACACAGGTTTTGCAGGGCTGATGCACCTACAAGGCAACCCAGGAGACAGTTGAGGGACGAGTAGTGGGTTCAGTCCTGACTACCTGCAGAAGCTACTTTTTCAGAGCAGTGTAGGCTGTTAAACCTGACAACTACTGGGTAGTTTGCTCATTCAGGTGTTTTTGGGGGAGGCTTGTGTGGGGGTTATGTGGTTGGGTTATTTTTAATAAAGTTTTAATATGTCTTTTTTCCTCTGTGGATTACCCAATTTTTATTTTTTTTTTAGTCTCTCCCACTAATAATGTTCATCTGTGCATAGACTAATTAAACACACTTTAGGCCAGAGACAAAGAAGTTATTGGGAGCTGTGCATACTTTGTTGTTTATGCAAATGGCACATACCAATTAGGAAAAAAAAATCCTAGTTCTAAAACTTTCACCAATACCATTCTTCCCTATTTCACTGTATTCTCTGCCAATAATATTTTTTTTTATTTCAGACATGGATTAAAACACATTTCCACAGGTAAAAAGGAAAAAAAAAAATTGCTCTAAAAGACTCCAGGGATGAACATTTGCCCAATTGACATGTTAGTAACCCAGAAATAAATGATCTAGGTCATGCTTTATGTCATTGCAAATTAAGCACCTTAAACAGATCAGTGCAACATACCCTAAAAAAGACCCTATTCATCTACATCGTTTATAGAACTTAGATAGTGTTACTTTAAAGAGGCATAGAAAGAGACATCTGGTTTACAGATATCTACAGTGCAATTACCTGTCAGTGAACCTACATCTTCCCTTTGTAATCTGTCTGGGTTTATTGTCCTCGCTGCTAAGTAACTATCACTTATTCCAGCAGTAGTCTAGTTTTGTGTTATTAAGGTATATTCAACCTCCACCATAAGTTCTTCACAGCTTTGTCTGCATGAGAAGGCTGCAAAGTATAACATTGTTTTAATACAATTATAGTATCCTTCTTGTGTTTATAGTTCATGGAACAATAAATGAATCTCTGCCAGTCAGTTCAGTTGATACAATTTTTAGAGATGATATTCTGCTTGACTATATTCTAACTGGTCACCTGTAACCAGTGTCCATGAGGACAAAGTTATTTCCCAAGTCCTTAATTTTCTGTACTTACCCCAGAAGATCACAGCACAAGCTCAGGACCAGGGTTTACACCACTGAACATAATAATTGCCTTTACAAACCCAGAGATCAGCCAGGAATAGCATCATATTGTTGCTAAAGATTACAGACTAAAAGCAACCTCTTCCACCTTTATTGAAAATGTTCAATAATTTCTCCAGATGCACATGTATTTTTTGACAATTCTTTTTTTTAATTGCTTTTTTCTTTCCTTTCTCTTCGATCATCATAGAAGCTGTGTGATTTAAGAAAAGGGATATTAATTAAACTCTCCATAGGAACATAAACCTGTAAAAAAGCAAGCTTGCTCTTCTGCCACTCTCTGAACCTTCTCAAGTTTGACATTCACATTTAATCATAGCCATCAAATAAATTAAATCCTACTGTGTTGATTCTTATTATGTTTTTTTATTATTATTATTTTTTAAATATCAGGCAAAGCAGATTCTACATTGTTTGCTCTAACATATTTTTAGAGAAATTATATTGAAATTCAAAAGTATGAGAATATATGTCCATCTCCTTATTAGTTTGTTCCTGAAGAAGCAGCTCGATTTTCTTTAAAAAGTTGAACAAACCCATCTCATCAGCATTTTGATGACATTAAGACAAAAAGTCTAAGAACCTGATTGTATTCTGATGCAAAATAACAGTAGCAAAGAAGCAAAAAAGTGTTACAAGGAGAATTAGAACAGATTCAGAAACTCAAAAGTTGCTCTGGAAATGATCTCCACTTCATTGTGCATGATGTACCAAACACCTTTTTGATAAACTGTTTTATAATTAGTTTTTAGACTTGGACTCAGACTAATTACAAAAAAAAAACAAACAAAAAAACCAAAACAAAATAAAACAAAACAAAACAAAACAAAACAACCCCAAACCCCCACAGTTATTAAGTATCTCACATTTGAAATAAAGTGCTTGCAGTACATTTTTTTACATCAAAAATGCTCCAAATAGACTCCAGTTCATCAATGCATATATGCACATTTCAAATCATATATTCAGGAAATCATATTGTGAGAAATGTTTAAATTTCATTCTATTTAAAGATAAACAACAGTGTGCATGGGGTTTGTTTGCTTATTTGCTTGTCTGCTGACTTTTAAAGGTGGTTTAGTTTCATGGGTCAACTAAGAAGTGAAAAAAACCATTATGGGTGATCAACTTTTCTTTTTAGACATTTTTCTAGAATTTTTTTTCAAACAGGAGAAATAAGGAAAGTTCTGGGTATGCATGACCACTTCAAAACTAAGAAATTCATTATTTCTTTTTGCCACAACGACAATCTTCAGCCCCTTGGTTAAAGAATTCTTCAGAGATGTTCAGAAGCAAGCAAACTTTCCTTACCTTTTACAAATCATGCCTCATCTGCTCATGCTTCTAGCCTGAGTTGCCTTTTTTTCATGTTTCCAAACACTTTTCTTTCTTCTAACTCAACTTGGATTCATTAGTAACTTCAGGCAACCCAAAGATACATTTGGTTTAGAAAATAGACATTGTAAAAATATTTGTTCAGACACAGTGCTGACCCCTCAGGATTCAAACAGAGCTGAAGACAATGCAAGAAATACAGACAGCATTAGTAAATCACTTCTGCTATGTTAGAGAAACATCCAGATATATATGAATGGTTACTACGTAAATCTATTCTAAATGATCTGACTAGCCTGACATAACTTAGGCCTACCTTTATTATCATTAAAAGCAACAGAAACTTTGTAATCAACTATTGTCAAAGTGGTATTTTATTAATCCCCTTTTTAAAATCAAACTAAATGCATATGCCAGCTGATGTATGTTAGCTCACATAAAGGTATGCATGGCACTGGAGAGAGCAGAGCAGCTTGAATAGCTGGCTTCAGATTCAAAACTTTCTTTTTTCTCCTGCACTGAACCATGTTGTTCAGGCTCTTAAATGGCAACCACTAGAGAACACTGGCAGAATGGGCACTCAGAAGTTCTGATTTATTTCAGACCGTTCCCTTTAACAGTGGCACTTGCTTAGAAATATTTTTTCAATTCTCCTTCCAAGTTGTTGGGGTTTTTTTTTAAATCTTTTAAGCAGAGACTGTCAGTTTTCATATTCAAAGAAATCTGGTCTGAGTGAAGATTTATATACTGATATCAAGACACATACCTCCACAAACTTATGTGTTCTGCAATAATTTTAAACATAACTAACAAAACAATCTGGACATGGCTGACTCAGTTTCGTCCAGAAAAAAATAATTTGCAAGATACAGTTGGCTCAAAATTCATACGTACAAAATAATGTTTATAATAAAAAAAGAAAGAATAATGATCACTCAGGTTACCAGAAGCAAAATCTACAGAATGAAATAAAAAGAAGAAAAAATAGCTTCTGAAGGTATGTAATGAATTGTTACAAATAGGGGATTACAATAAAAAGCTAATGGATATAAATCTAGGAGGAATCAATTCTCCTTTCCAATCACATTCAACCTTAGTAACAGAGTTTTAATAGGCCCATACCTTTCTGCCAATTTCAGAAAAGACTGCTGCTGATCAATAGCATTTATTTTAAAGAAGAGAGTTAGGCAAGAGAGAGACACTGGTAACTGGAGACACACTTTTTCTCAGAAGGCAGCTGAATAATGGTATAATGCTGTGTGAAACACAGAGGCAATATACCAGATAATCATCAGTTCTGTTCATCGCTCATAAAGCTTTCATTTGCAATTATTTACTGTTTTGTTTATTTTCTTATTTAGCACCTTAAAGAACACAGGTTAGTTCCACCTGTTTAGAACAGCTTATTTTCTTGCTTTTTGGGTACCAGAGGCTTCCTACAGAATTTGCCTCAGAGAAGAAGAAATTCTCAGTAGTACATGAGATATGGGGACAGGACTGTGGACACAGTACACTACAGAGCATATTCCCTACTGTGAGAAGCCTTTTTGTCTTAAATCCAGGCAACAGACTGAGACCCTGCAGGTCCTGCTTTTATTCCTGGCTTTCAGAAGTGACCTTACACTGCTTGTGATTCTGCTGCTCCAGTCCTCCAGATCTCTGTTTACATGGAAATTCCTCTGCCTTTAAAACAGTTTTTCTTGATTTCTTTTTAAAAATGTTTTCCTTTGAAACATTCATTATTGTTATTTATTTCTCAGATCATGCTTCAAAAACTTTCTGGTCTAAATAGAGAAATAATTTTACGAGCTTCATTTGCTACTCTCCAGCCAGTTCCCATGGCTTTCAGCTTAGAGTTTTCTTTTTTCATCATCCAATATTTCCTTTTGTTTCTCTTCCCAGCACAAAATTGCACCATTACTCATTATTAGCTCATTGAATTCACAGCTGTATCTGTAAATAAAAGAGGGCAGGGAGCGTTCCCTGGCAGAGGTGAGACTGTTCCATCCCATTAAAATCCATTACCTCCAGAACAGGGTGGCCATACCCAGGCTGCTTATTAAAAGTGATTGCTGGCCTGGGAGACTGGGAGAGTGCTACCTCAGACTGGGCCAAAATGAGGTAAGGGACCTTCATGAATGATCAAGTTCTGGGGCCCAGGCCTGCACACTGTTTAGGTTAGAGACTCCTGTTTGCATCAGAATGGTGGTAAAGTTTAGGTTTTGGGGTTGAGGTTGGGTTTTGGTGGGGTTTTTTGTATTAATATTGTTTCCTTTCTTTGATCAGTCTTAGTGTTATCAGGAAAGGTGGAAGCCTAGGGCTCCCCAGTGAATCTCCCCAGCATTTTCCCAATTGGCTTGTTTCTGCCTAACTCTCTTCAGCCAAGCAACTTTACCTCCCTTTTTTAGCATTTGCTGCAATGATCAAGGTGTTCTAGCTTGTTGATCTGACTAAAATCCCAAATCAAAAAAATGATTGCTAGAGTTGTTAAAGGATTGATCAGAAATTACGTCTGGATAAGAGCAGGAGCCTGCCGCCGCTTTCTGCCCTTCCTGGGAAAGAGAGAGTGCTGCCACCTCTGCTGATTCAGGGATTCCACCTTGTCACAGATGGAGTGATGCACTTCACTCATAAGAGAGAAGCAGCAATATGCTTATTGATAGTAAACAGCAGTTTAACGAAGTTTGATAATAAATGTGACAGTGGTTTAACAAGATTCAATGTCAGGGTACATTTGATTATTTAATGCATAGAGGACAGGATCAGCCAAAACTGTCAGGGAGACCGTCCCGTTGAGTCCTGATGTTCAGAAAGGACCCCCATGCGTTTTGAACTCCTTCTCAGAGGGGAATTTAGGTGCAACTGGATCCAGACTTAGTCCAAGTCTGGGTCAACAGTTTATATCTAAAAGATTGTATGTGCACAATCAATCCTTTATATCACTTAGCTAAGATTTCAAAGTTTAGCATGCTATTAATGACTTACCGAGAATCTGTTGCGGCAAGGAATCTCTCAGCCTCCAGCAGTGACCCTGAGAGGCGTCCCTACTCAAGGGGAGATCCTGGCGTGCCGCCCGCTGCCGTGCAGGAGAGCTCAACGGGCCCTGGGCTGTCCACTAGTTATGGAGTAAGATAAGTGACTCATAGTCGTATCTGCATACCAATTACAGGTGTCCGTTTCTTCCAAATTTGGCTTGAGTCGGACATTGACCAGCACTGTGGTTAGGTGGGCGCATTGTTCACATTAGCCCTTGGCTATTGTATTGTTATCTGTCTCCCCCGAATCCACTTTGAGCCAGATGCAGCCGTTATGGCCAGACGCATCCATTGCAACCGCCACTGGTGGTTATCGCTTGAGCGGGGTTACGGGAAATAAAGTTTGGGGGCAAGGGAAGCACACCACCACACAGCTAAAGAAAAAGGAAAACACGGTTCAAAACAAAGCTTATAAATGCCTTAAATTAGGATGGTTCTTGTGTCCAGGAGTAGGATTCGCTCGGTGATTTTCTATAATGGGTTGCCTAATACCTGGGCATTCTCACGCATATAAAGAATTTTGCACTGCCTACAGAGTGCAAAATGGGCAGACGCAAGCACACATGCTACACCCAGGGCTAGCTAACCACAACCCAGCTTAGACTCAAGACGACCTAGCAAACATTGATTTCAGTCTTATATACACTGTTTTTTAAAGACTGTATTATTCTGAACTGATAATGCCAATGCTGATGTAGGTCTCCTGAACTGGAGCTAGCTCACATCCTGACTACCTGAGAGTCAGAGGAGCTCAGATTTACCTGCAATTGGTTATATTGTCATATATATTTAAGCAGTTAGCCCCAGGATTGCCCCAGCCAGTAGTTCGTTCCAAGAGGTCTGAGTTAATGGCATGTGCACCTAAAACAATGCTTGGAAGCAATCAGTGCCTTGGATTAAAAAGCTGCAAAATTCTACTTAGTAGTGGCCAAGCAGAATCTGCTGAAATGCAAAATATAAAGGCATGGCTGAACTAATTCCCTCTTTGTGGAACATTGCCTATTTGAGTACATCTGACTATATGCCTGGCATATAGGTACGTGCTTGATGTTTTAAGATCTTCTGCTGGTAGGTGCCTATTCTTTCTAACTCTTCTTTTAATATAAGAACAGTTTGGGTACCTGTTTGTCTGTACACTATTTCCACGGTTGCAGTATGGCGATTTGATTACTGTGAAATAGTGGTTCAGCAAAGAACATAGTTTAGAGATTTGTAGAGAAACAACTTGATTCTAAAGACTAAAGGCAGTTGGTTGTGCTAAAATGTGCAGTGAGAAGCAGATTGTGTGACTCATAGAGGAGAGTGACATGGTAAAAAATAACAGTATGATCATTCAGGTATTTTTTTCAAAAATATTTGGAGGACGAATGAGCAACAATGTATCCAAAAAGCCTAATAACGATTCTTCTGTTGTAAAGACCGGAGGGGTTGAAGGTGTGGAAAGTGCCTCTGTTTTCTGTGAGAGTGCTGTTCATTACAGGTAACATAACCATTTGTTGTGTGTGCTAGGTGCAACACACAGAGAGGACTTTTTTTTTTATAGCATGAGGCAAAATCAAATGAAGATAAACTAAAATGCATGGATGAGTGGATATGCAAACATACCTTATGGTTTATTTTGAAGGCAGTTGCATACAATAGCACTGGAACTATCTTTTTTAAAAAGATCTAATTTTCATTTACTTCACTTCTCAATAAACCAACTTTCATACTTTTATACATTTTATATCTTTCAACTTTAGAGCCATCTGAATGTGTGCCTTTAGCACTGTCTCCCACAATATTATCTTATTCATCTAGTCTGCATGAGTGGATGACCAGATGCATAAAAAACTGGTCAGATGTTTGGGCTTCAGGAGGAGTGGTTAATGGGTCATATGCTATCTGGAGGCTGGTAATTAGTGGGGTACCACAGGGGTCTATCCTGCACCTGTCCTGCTTAAGCAATGCCCTAGTGCAGGTATCATCAGCTTTGCAGATGATGGCAAATTGGAGGGATGACTTGATATGTTGGACAGCAGGGCTGCCATACTGAGGGACCTACACAGGATGGAAAAATGGGTCGAGAGTAACTTCAGAAAATTCAGCCAGGACAAAATGAAGTCCTTCACCTGGGAAAGAAGAATCCTTTGCAACAGCCCAGGCTGCGGACTGATTGGCTGAGGAGCAATTCTGCTGAAAAAAATGGTATAGCAAGCTGCACAGGAGCCACCAGTGCACCCTGGCAGGCAGGAAGGTCAACAGCATCCAGTGCTGTATGAACAGGAGCACAGTCAGGAGACTGGGGGAGGAGACTATTCCTCCCTACTCAGCACTCACAACTACAATATTATGCCGGGTTTTGTGTTCCCCAGAATTCACAGACAAACTGAAGTGAGTTCAACAGATGGCCACCAAGATGGCCACAGAGCAGAGCAAAGCAAGGAGAGACTGATGGACAGGGTCTTGTTTAGCCTGGAGAAGAGACAGCTCCTGGGGGACCTAACAGCTGCCTACCAGTACTTTCAGAGGGATGATCGAGGAGATGGAGCTAGGCTGTTCACAGTGGTGCATGGTTGAAGGAGAAGCAAAAGACATAAACAGAAACAAGAAAAGTTCACACCAGATATCAGCTAAAACTTTTCTCCCCAAGAGGATGGTCAAGCAATGGACTGCTTGTCCTTTTGTCATATTGCTCAGAGAGACTGTGCAGTTCCCATCCTTGAAAGCTTTCAAGAGCTAATGGATAAACCCCTGAGCAATCTGGGCTTACCATAGTGCTCACCAGACTTTGAGCAAAAGCTTGGACTAGAGATTAGGTTTAGGTACTTTGCAACCTAAATGACCCTAAGAGCATATGTACCTGTATGTGTTTTTAAATGCTGATTTAAAACACATAGGACTGTTCCCCAGTCACTGCCTTGTATGCAAGTGTTCAAGTTCTCGTGTTTCACCACTCAAATTCTATTTTTTTTTCTCTTCCTCCCCCCCCCCCCCCCCCCTTTTCTTTTCTTTTCTTGTTTATTAAGTCCCAACATGGGAGCTTTTGACTATATAAAGGAGGACCTGTCAGCTGCTACCATTGCTTTATAACACCTTCATTTCATGAATCTAAATTTATCCTGAAAAAGAATTAAATCCAAACACAGAAACTAGTGGTATAATACTGGATTTTCATATTGGGTATATTATTCTTTCTCATTAATCCCCAGGGTTGAATATTCTTTTTAAAAATTTTCCAGCCATAACCAGTGTTTAAAATGACATGTCTGCATTTATGTTCTTGAAGACAACTCAGGTTATATCAACTATAATTTGTTATATTAGGTAGAAAGACTAAATAGAATGATTTGGGAACTTCAGTGACAGCTAGACAGAGTAAATGGATCTGGCATATTTCTCCATATAAACCTATATTTTCAAAGCAGTGTATTGAGAAACTGTTACTTGAAATGGCATATGAGTCTAAAGAACACTCACATGCAACTTTTCTGAACTTCAGAAAGCATTCCAAAAGAGGTTCAGCATTTAAACATGGTTCACTGTGATCAGATAAGTTTGGAAGAGGCACCTGATTCATAAAGTATGCGACTGTTCATAGCAATTTATAAACAGAGATTTCTTTCCCTTAAGACTGAAGAAAGATGCTTTAATATGAGAGACCTGCTTTCCTACTTCAAGCAGTGTAACCTCCTGGCACTCTCTGTTCTTACTGTGAAGTCCAAGTCAACAGTATTTACTCAAGCTGCATGACATACATTGCAACATCGCTTAAGTGATTTAGCAATGTGTTTATATCCTGGTTTTGTCTAGTTTAGTAGGCACAAGAACATTTAGTAATTTTGGCTATTTAAAGATTAGTAGCTGATGGATGATGATGGTATTTTAGTAAATTGCTTCTTTACAGTAGAGTGATGGTGTTGGGATTTTGTTCCTTGGCAATATAGGGCTTCTTTAAATTAGAAATGTGGACTGCGTGAACAGTTCTGGAAAGACTGTGTACCTGCCCCAATGTGTGTATGGATGCAGTTATATTTATCAGATGATGATTAATGTAGGCATAGCTATTTCCATAAAGGATACACTATTTGTAAGCCCCTTCTGTACCAGTGGAACTGCACTCATGCTATTTTTGCATCCAGGTTGTTCTTGTTAATGCTAGGATCTGGGACCTTAGGATCATAAAATAACTCAGGCTGGAAGGGACCTCAGGTCTCTGGCCCAACCTCATGCTCAAAGCAGGGCCAGCTATAAGTCAGACCAGGTTGCTTAAGGCTTAGTCTAGTTGGATCTTGAAAATTTCCAAGGATGGAGAAAGTACCTCTCTGGGAAACATGTTCCACTGCTTGACTGTCCTATCAGCTCCTTGTGTAAACACTCTCCCCCTTCCTTCCCTCTTTCCTATCCCCTCCTTTCTCTCTCCCACCCCACCTTTCCTTCCTTCCTTCCTTCCTTCCTTCCTTCCTTCCTTCCTTCCCTTTTCTTTCCTTCCTTCCTTCCTTCCTTCCTTCCTTCTCTCTCTTTCTCACCAGGAGGCCCCTGCTTATCATCTCTTTTCATGGTACTTACACCTTCATCTGCTTTTTTGCACATTTCTTATCAGTTACTGCCTCCTGATAATCTGTCATTGCTACATCCTCATCAATGTTTCTTTGTACAGAATGATACCAACACAGCCATACTTCTTTTACACATCAGATATATTATGTATTTTGACTTTCAAAATATTGCATTCATTTAAAAATCTGTCACTTCTGTGAAAATTTGAAGACACGGCATTGTAAACACTTCTCAACACTGAAATTATTAAATTATTTTACTCTACTTCCTGCTCTTCTGCATAGATTTTTGAGATTTTAATCTCCACGGCCAAATCTTGTCATAGATAGTACTTGAAATAACCCTAACCATATATGGGCTGCATTTAACCTGCATTCCCATTTTAAAAAGTTTAAATAAGGAAATCAGTTCCACAACTGTAGTCAGCTCAGGGTCCTGTGATACTCACAATCAAGTTCACTCCATTATCCTGAACATCTAATTTACTAGTGGCACTCCTGACCCATCAAGCTGCAGTAAAGGAAATATATAATTAGATTATTCTTTCTACAGTATCATTTTTTGCAGATATTTTTACTGCTAACTTTCTCTTATTCTCTTTGCAGAGATCTTTCAGGTGAAATAGCAGGATAAACACTAATTAATTTAGAAGGACTTTGAGTTTCACAGCAACAGGATACAAGTTTCTAAAAAATGACAAACTGTTTCAAACAGCAATGGGAAAATTAAATTAAATATCATCAGAGCCCAAGTATTATGATACTGTCATATCTTGCAGTGCTTTTGGCACATTTTTGGCCTGGGCCAGCAACCATGCTTCCAGGAAATACATGGGCACGTTTCTAGATACATTACAAGCAAATGTGTATTGGGTTTGCATGGCAAGGTTTTGGTAGTGGGGGGGGGCTACAGGGGCAGCTTCTGTGAGAAGTTGCTTAAAGTTTCCCCTGTGTCCAATAGAGCCAATGCCAGCCGGCTCCAAGTTGGACCTGCTGCTGGCCAAGGCCGAGCCCATCAGTGACAGTGGTAGTGCCTCTGGGAGAACAGATTTAAGAAGGAGGGACACCCCCCCCTGCAATTGCAGCCAGAGAGAGGAGTGAGAACATGTGAGAGCCCCAGCCCTGCAGACCCCAGGTCAGTGCAGAAGGAGGGGAGGAGATGCTCCAGGCGCCGGAGCAGAGATTCCCCTGCAGCCCATGGTGAAGACCCTGGTGAGGCAGGCTGTCCCCCTGCAGCCCAGGGAGGTCCACGGTGGAGCAGATCTCCACCTGCAGCCCGGGGAGGACCCCACGCTGGAGCAGGTGGGTTCCCGAAGGAGGCTGTGACCCCGTGGGAAGCCCGCGCTGGAGCAGGTTCCTGGCAGGACCTGCGGATCTGTGGAGAGAGGATCCCATGCTGGAGCAGGTTTGCTCTGTGACCCTGTGGGGGACCCACGCTGGAGCAGGCTGTGCCTGAAGGACTGCAGCCTATGTGTGTGACTGGAGCAGGGGAAGAGTGTGAGGAGGAAGGAGCAGCAGAGACAACGTGTGATGAACATACCACAACCCCCATTGCCTGTCCCCCTGTGCCACTGCAGGGGAGGAGGTAGAGAAGCTGGGAGTAAAGAAGAAGGGGGGGGTGGGGAGAAGGTGTTTTAAGATTCGTTTTTGTTTTTCACAACTCTAAATGCCACTTTTGATTGACAATAAATTAAATTAATTTCCCTAAGTCGAGTCTGTTTTGCCCATGACAGTAATTGGTGAACGATCTCTCCCTGTCCTTATCTCAGCCCATGAGCCTTTCATTGTATTTTCTCTCCCCTGTTCAGCTGCGGGGGTGGGATATTGACCGAGTGGTTTGGTGGGCACCTGGCGTCCAGCCAAGGTCAACCCACCACACACGTGATTCATTTTCAACTGATATTTTGATAGCTGCCAGCTTGTTTAAGAGGGTAAGAGCATCTACTACTATGGCCATGACCAGACCTTGCCGGCTGTCTTCAAACTCAAAGAAGTGACCCAGAAACCGTTTGCTGTGTTAATATCTGCATCACTATATAAGACAGAACCTTGGATTATCACAAGGGAGAATAATGTGCATTTCTCCCACCTTCCTTATAGTAAGGAAAGCCCATGAAGAATTATTTTTCTGATCAATGATGTTTCCTTGAGTTCCTTCAGCTGCGGTGCATATGCCATTCACATTAATGTGGGCTGTGTACTTGCAGTGAGTATGACTTGTTTTCTGATCCTTATTTTAATCTCTTGCTCAACTCCTTTTGCTTCTTCACAAAATAATATTTTTTGGAAGCTTGTCTTGGTATAAAATCCCTAATCTATCAAAAATATAGTTAATTGCAAAATTAATTTTTAATATTTTGAGTAGTATTGATAGCTCTGTGCCAGTTTTACTAGAGGTTTCATTTGTTTCCAAAGAAGTTTCTAGGCCTTTCTTTTTCTTAGTGCAAAAATTTACTAATTTGCTTTAAAACATTTTCTGTCATGGCCTCCAAAGTAGCAAGAGTTCTAAAATATAGGATTGGGTTCAAAATAATCTTTAAATTCTCATAGTTTCTTTGTCTATGAAGACCTAGTCATATTATTATCCAAACAGGATAAAATTTCATTAAAATTATATGATAAAATTAAATAATACAAGACTTCTGTATATATAATTTCATTCAGTATCTGCATATGCATGTGTATGTGTTGTGCCTGTGCACACATACCCACCTGCATATAGATATGCACATACAGTGAATGGAGAGAGGTAAGATTCCCTCCTTGGAAGCACCAAAGCGGTTTTGATAGACTGATTAACTCTGCCTGGAGACCTAACAATATCTGTGGAAGCTTCTTGTTTAGAAAACACTAATAAACCAAAGTCTGTGCTGGCTGAATTTAAAAACCACCCCTAATTACATTGACACTCAGAAGGTTACCCCAGTGTAAACCAGAAGGAAATGTGACTCAAATTCACATTTCAAGGTGATTTCTATTTGACATTTCTAGTGTGCCAGGTAATATTTCTGGTCCAACTAGTTTAATCAGGTCTTTCATAAGAACTGTCAATACATTATGTCACCCTAGATGTATTTTATATTAAAAAGCAATATGCTTTTCTTATTTTAATGCAGCATGTAGGCACTCTTCTCCTACACTCATGAGTAAGTAACTCCTGTTACATTCAGTAGAAGTTACTTATCTCCTGGAAGTGGAAAACAGGATCCTCTGTTTCAGCCCTCATAACTAAGTTCAAAGTTGCTATTGGTAGTAAATGTCAATAAGGAGCATGTCAGAGGGCACAAAGGACTTGTACTTTCCTAGTTGGGAACATAGAAATTACTGTAAATGCAGAATTCATTAGTACCACCTATTTGTGAGACCATAAAACTGAAGATAACCCCTGCAAAACTGCATCAAGTTGATAAGAAAGTATATTATGTCTATCTCTGCCTACTCAGGTGAAAGACAGCGAGACATATAGGACAGATCTTAAAGACCCAATGGAATTTCCTTCAGTTCTGTATTTATATAACTGCAATGTATGAACATGTTGTTCAAAATACAACACATGTATTTATGTATACCATATACACAAATGTAAGTGGAAATCATATATACTTATGTAATTTAAATAGTATATAAGTATGTAACATTTCCACTTACAGATCCAGATACATTTCTTCATTTGCAAAAACCCTGGTGTAAGAAAGCCGAAGACAGGACAAGGCACTGAAGCTATGGGAACGTACTGACATAGAAAAAGTAAGGATTTTCAAGGAAAGTTATAACTAAAGAAGGAATTGGAAAAGTGTTTTTGAAAAGAAATCTTTTTTTCCTCTGCTTTACTAGTTCTCCAATACTGTATTAGATGAGGAAGGATTAGGCAAAATGTCATGGGCAAAACAAAATTCCAAGAAAAATCCTTGGAATTTTATTAATGCCCTTGCCTCACCCCACTGTTGAAGCAGTGGGTATTGCTGATACTAATAGGTATTTTCTGTTTTGCTGGTTCAAGTCAAACTGTCTGGAGAGGTTTGTGGTTAAGTTATCTTCATTTCATTCTGAAATTAGACACCATATTCTTCAGACCTCTATAGAGAGATAAAGCTTTGAATGACATGAGGGAGGGTTATCATTAATACACGGTAAATTAATGTTGACATATGGCTTTAAACTTCAGAGGGACATCTGTAGCCTGAGGTATAAGGGCTAGAAGTGTACTTGTTATATAACTATTTGTACATATGAAGATTTTCTAAATATGTTTGCCTGACTGTAAACAGACACAGAATCTCAGAAAGCGTATAAACAAAGGATATATTATCAAAATATTGTTAATTATCAGTTAATTCCTTTGCTGTCATTGACTTCCTTATGAGAATGACAGTTTAATTTAAAAACATGTACCGGCATGTGTTATAAAAGTCCTCTGGCTGACACATTGCTTGTGTGTTGGCACAAGCAATGAACAAATAAATATCTACATAAAAAGGGATGATGCTTTTGTGGGAGAAAAAAAAAGGCAATGAAAAAAGTTAACTGTAATTTCAAGCATCTTTCCTTTCAGTCAAATGATTCCTACAATACACAGCTTGAACAGAGCAGTACAGATTCTGAGTCCATATAGAAAATTGTTCAAAATCCACATGCTGTTTCCAAGACACTGAAAATACCATGTACAGGGAAACTGAAACAGTTTAAAAAAAAAGTTGAGAACTTTGAAAGTCTTTTCTGTCAGAAGTTCTCCTAACTTTGCCATAATCATGACATTAGACTGTTAATAAAAAAAATAATCAACAGTATTGAAAAAAGTATTTGAAATTCAGACACATAAACAAAGTAAGTAAAATTAATTTCAAGTATTTGATATGCCAATTTGTTTTAATTTTTCTACCATAAATATTGTGCTTACTATAAGCTTGCATAAACAGAGCTCAGTAGAGAGATCAAAAATTGCTTGTGCTTGTTTTGTTCATGTATCTGTAAATGCATTAAGTCTCTCAAACATATGTTTTTATTCAGTCATTTTGCTATCTTTACAAGTATATTTGACTCAGTGGCTTATTGTTTCAAGTATAAGTCATGTTCTTTAGTTGGCCGCAATCATATTATTTTAGATTCATGACTTGTTGAACATGATATCTGATCTAAGGCTCAAAATCCTGACTGAAAAACAGTGTAAGGCTTTTTAGTAGAGTCTATGAACTTTTAAAACTCATTTTCTTTTTTAATAACCTTATAACTAAGCTCAGTCAGATGACTGCCTGAGGAAGGCTGGTGGTAAATATACCAGAACAAATTTTAAAAATCTTATGATTATCCAAAAAATATTCCTCAAATTTAATATTCATCAGTTCAATGTACAATGAGAAAGTAAACATGGATGGTCCCATGAGGCTGTGTAGAAGTAGAATGTTGCAGGTCGTTCTATATGCTAGCAATAATGCCAAGGTATTTGATGGGAGAAATCTAAACCACAGCAGCATACCCTAAACTTTATCTAGGATGTGTCTTACTGGAGTTGAAAAGTCAAAGCCAGAAGTTAGGTGAAAAAAAAAAAAAAATTGCTCAGGTTCTCTTATGTGTACTGGATGTTCAATGATATAATCGAAATATGATTTTTTTTCTCAAGACTCCTGACTCATTCAGTGTGTAGGTTCAATGATGCTCATTTAGGAACAGCTGTTCAAGATTTTGTTTCTTTTCACTGTTAGCTGTGTGATTCCATGTTTTATTATTACATACTAATCAAACCCTCTTTTGAAGACAAGATGCATAGTCATGGCTTTAAAATACTTTTGTAGTTTTCAAGGTTGTTTACCACCTCCAAATCTAATCAGAAATCATTTGAAATATGTTCACCATCTTTAAAAGCCCTTTAAATACCAGCTAATTATTAATTTCTCTTAGGTTTGGATATTTAATTTATGTGTCATGGTACTAATTCAACCCCTAATAAGGTATACTTCAGTAGGAATGTTAAATTTTTTGTTATTCTGTTTTCTTGGCTTTAGTTGATTGGCTATGTGAGAAAAAACATTGTTGACGGGGGGGGGGGGGGGGGGGGCGTGTCAGAAAATGTAGGATTTTATCTTTTCTTTTTTTTTAGATAGAAGGTAATCACAAAGAAGATGCTGAAAAGCTATCGTCCCTAAGAGAACACTTTAATAAATACATTGATGTTTCTGAAAAAAATAAATTGTTAACACATCAATATATGGATTGTAGCATTATATTTAATGATCAAACACATAGCTACTCTCAGCTGTAAAGAAATAATAACAATGGGGTGACCTACAGTAACTGTATTAGTTAAGAATTCAATGCCTGACATGGGGTAAGTATTAGTCTCTTCCAGCACAGAAGCAAGACTGCTTAGGTATAAGAGCCTGTTGAACTCTCTCATAATTATCTTTCTGCTTCTTGGAATCTCTTTCACTCCTACAGTGTATACCTATTAGAAATTCCAGAGATCATTAAAATCAGCTCACTACTTCTTTTTATTAGCATTATTGCCACATTAATGATTAGAGAGAATGAAAACAGGAGAAATCAAGCAATAGGTGAGTGTGTTGTGTAAGTTGTTCCATCATGTGTTGTACCTCAGTTCAAGCTGATCCGTACTTGAATTGCCTCTGAAGACCAAAATGTACAGTGTGGCTGTGGTAATTCATCACTGGCACACCTCCATCTGAATTAGCCCTAATCCATCACTCCAGACTGAAATAATCATTGAAGATGCTGTATTTTCCAATGAGTTGTATGTCTTGAACATTTATAGATGCACTTTTTAAAAGAATGAAATGCTGCATAAATGTTCCAATGATGTTTCTACATCTGATGTTGATTCAGAAAAATACTAATTTTTCATTTTTGAAACTTGAGATGCACTGACATAATATTGTTATTTATTTATTTATTTATTTATCTGCTTACTTATGTACATTTACATAAAGCCGCAGTCTGACAACCCGCTGGTTTTCCTTGCAGCAATTTTTGAGACTGGCAGTTGCTTAATGAAAATTTTCTGTACTTTTGAGAAGCTGCTCAGCTTCAGACCCGAATGCAGTCAGCTTTCACAGTTTCTTTCTGAGTTGATTAAACAGTTGTTAGAGTTCTGGTCTGCTCTGGGAACTTCTGAGAATAAAACCGCTATATTACTGTCAGTTATTCTTTTTGTCACATTAATTGATACAGTATTTGTTTGTATTTAACATTCTTTTTTTTTTAATTATTTTTATTACTCTACCCTAGGGAGCAAAGCACAGCATGGACCAAAAGCAATATAATAAAGACAATTAAATGTATTATTTTAAGACTCAGAAGGGCTATAATCAAATTGCAGATATAAAGACAAAGTTACAAAAGGGGCCATTATACTGTTTTACCTTCTGCTACATCTATTAGAGAGCAGTTCAAGATTTGCTGAAACAAACTAAATACACACTTCCCTTACAAGTGTAAAGCTCTTCCGCAGCCAAAGCTACAATTCTTTCCAGAGCTGGTATGTTTTGCAGAAACCAGAAATCCTCTGCAAAGAAAAGATATCTTTGTTCCATATTGCTTGTCTTTTTAGCAGTATGTTTTACGAAGTGTATAGTCAAGGTTTCAGACTGAATACTAGGAATACTAAGGTACAGGAGGATGATACCACAGTGCCTGTGAACTCTGTGATGTATCTTTTGCATGAATACACCAGTATAATCTTTAACTTCAGGCGAGTCTGTAGGAAAGTGATAGCAGTACATATATTGTTATTTTGTAAGCAGATTTTTGTGATTCATTCCAGTCGGGTATGTTCTGCCAAGCCTTTTCTCAATAAATAGTTGGTCACTACAGAAGCTGTTTAGGTGACACATGATATAAAAATTGACCTATCAGTCTCATACCTGTTAGACATTCACGAATAAATCACCCACTCATGCAAATTTCAAAGAAAGCAGCTGTCTAATCTGTGATTTAATCTGCTGTCAATCTTACAGAAAAATCTTTGCAGTGTCACACACTAAAAGCAGAAACTTCAAAGAAATGCTGATTGCCAAGAACTGCAAAAGAGGGTTTTTTTCTTCCTATGCCTTGAAAAATAGTTTTAGAAATAAAAGCCAAGGGGTTATTTTGCTTTGGATACAGTCAGGGTTTTGGTATCTAAACACAAAGTTTCTTCATTCAACTGTAGGAATAGCGTGTATGTAAAGAAACCAGTGCCCAACTGTTGTAGAAGTCTGCTAAATTTTTCTCAGAGGGGACCAGATAAAGAGTGGGCCATAAAGTGACCGCTTTGGTACCAGAGTAGTCTGGAGCATTGGAAAGAAGGGCACTGGAACAAACTCAGCAGAAGGTTTTTGGTACTAAGAAGGGTTAGGTAGAGCAGTTGCATCCTGCTTTGTTCAGCTGTAGAGCTTTAGGATCACCTTGATCAGTTAAAAACAATTCACAAAAATTATGTAGGCACTAGAGGCACATCGCTTATCTAGAACTGCTGAGGGTGGTCACAATTTTAAAAAGTCCCATGCAGATTTGCTATAAAGATTTCATTTGGCTGCTAGTTGCCTACATGCAAAGTTTTTCATATGATCCATGCTACAGGCCTTCTTCAGTCACAGTACAGTACAGGTCGAAAAACATTTGACTTTTATGTTTAGTAGTGGTACAAAGAATCCAGGGAATTCAGCTAGATTTGAAAGACATTAAATGGCAAATACAAAATCTGCTTGATTCTGTTAGGATCCCTTTTTTCCAATTTGGAAATTGAATGACAAGCACTAACCAAAAGGTCATCTCTTGGTTTATGGTAACCGTGAAAGAAAACATATTAGATTGAAGAATAGTACATTTTTTGTCACTTGCAAGATATCTGAAATAGATGATCCTTTGTGTCAATCGTGAACTCATGTAGGCTGTAATCAAGAGGATTGTATCATAGAGTATTTGAAGAGTCTGGAATACATAAAGAAAATGTACAGTAGCTGGGTATAAAGTTTCTATTGTGCCTAGGAACAGACATGATTTGAATTGCTGCTTGAGCAAGACTGAGTGTATTGCAGCAGAAAAAGCACATCCAAATCGTTAAAAGGCAATTCTTTATTCAGCGAGAGGTTTGCACAGGCAAGAATTGCCAGGTCAGTGTCTTCAAGACAGTGAGCTTAATCATAAGCTGCATTTGGCCTACACATAGGAAAATGTAGAGCATTTTTAGAATGAAGTACAGTAAGGAATTTATGTGTAATAAGTACAGGAAAATCTGTTATTCAGTTTAGGTAAGCTGAAGACACTAGTTTGTATCCAGTAGTATCAGCTGAAGTTGAGACCTGAAAAACAGAATAAGTTTATTTGATGCCCCAAGTGAAATGCTGTACAGAACAATCATGTTTTACATGAAGTTCACTGAAATGGTGAAGGAAGTTCATCCATAAGTTAGAGTTCAGATTTTACCAGTCATGTCTCCTCTTCATTTTCAATAAAAATCAGAGTCCACTGTTGTTTTTCAGGATGAGAGAAGTGCCGTTTCCTTTCTACCTCAGGTTGGAATGATTCTCTTCAAACGGACTAGAAATAATAGAATAGTTTCCATGACACATAATAGGTAATTGTGAAAATATCTGAAAACATGTTCATGATTTTGCTCCTTGCTACCAGTGCAGGAGAAAAGCTATTTAGGAAGAAGGAAACAAAGAAACCAGTTATAGGCTGAATTACATTTTGTGACTCCATACTGAAATACCTGTGACGTTAACCGGACAAAAAATCTGTATTATTCCAGAATGGCATTTATGTTAACACTCAACTTGCTTCTGTAGCATAACTTTATTTTGATCCCTTACTCATTGTGAGGCAGAATGAAAAATGGTGTTAATGAAAAAAAAATGCACACAGCTTTTTATAACTGAAAATTATCAAAACATTATTTGAATTTGTGACCTTTTTTCTGACGTGTTGGAGGCCAATACTGCATCTCGGTCTACAGAGCAAATATTTTTGGAATTTAGTCTCTGCCCTTTGGAAATCTTGCATAAAGGGTTTTAGAATTTGGAGCTAATTGTGAACTTCTTGGATATTCTCTTTGGAAAGTTGATCATATTTATGCCAAAAAGTCGAAGCTTTGCATGACATTCAAAAGGTATTTCTACAAAGCAGTAAAATTTCAGAAATTAAGAAAAGCATATGATGCCTTTAACAACTCTGACGATATCTGCACAAAGCTAAATATTGTCAGAGAGCAAAAAAGAAGTTGGAGGACTTAACAGTTATTCATCTTTTTTTAAACATGTGAACATTAAGACTAGTACTTTAAGCAACACAATATTTATTTCTCACTGATTAAGTCTTCAGGCCCCATAGAAGTTTGGAGCTAACAAATCTCTTTTTTAAAAAAAATACACATTCTTTTTGTGTAGATTATGGAATAAGTATTTGAAATGCAAACAGATTTACTCTGAAGATCCTTATGCATCTGCAATATGAAAATGGTGAGTACAGAGGACTGTGTATTTGAAGAGTATAATTGCAGTCAAAGCAGCCTGCATGGCTCTCATTGGTATTCCTGTCTACGTCTACATCTTTGATGCACCCTTTGTATATTGTATATATGCAGGCTGACTTCAGTAGGCTGCCCGTTCCTCTCTGCGTGTCTTCAAGGCATCTTTAATTTTTGACCTCAGAGACAGACGGTTGGTCAAGACAGGATCTTGGCTGAATTTTTATGAAACAGAGCAAAATATGTCAGGGTGCAGCACAGGCCAGTAGCTCCCTGGGGCCGAGAGCAGCAGAGGCTCCCCAGGGATGTCAGGGCAGGTTCTGGCAGCTGGGACCCGTCCCACCGCCCCAGCCAGGACCCATCCCACCGCCCCAGCCAGCTCCAGGGCTAGGCAGGGTGTCAGCCCTGGGGCTGGGCCTGGCTCACTGGTAGATAATACGCAATCATATCAGCAGAGATACCTAGCAAATATCTTTAGACAGGAAAGGAGCAGAGCCAAGAGCTGACAGCCCGGCTTGAGTACTCTTTTTCAGAGTGCTATAGACACAGCCACGGCGCTTACTGGTGCTGCTAATATCTAGCTGTGCCCTCCACGGCATTAGTCATTCAATGTCTTTCTGTCAAACGACATTGGTTTGAGGGAGGTGAAGGATTATGTGGGCAAAGAGAAGAGGCAGAAGGGGGAATATTTTAAACCTGTGCATAAGAGAATTGGGGGGGGGGTGGAGGGAAGGCTCCAAAACTGCTGAACTAAAACCTGTAGGTTAAAAACAAAATGTCTCATGGTGGTGTCTTCTCTCCTAAAGAGTGCATTCCCCGTGGCTGTCATGTCAACGGTGCATAAGAAACTGCTAGAGGCTTCCTATCTTCACATTTGTAGCCTGGAATAAATTCTCAGGGGGAATTCTCAGCCAGTAACTTTTACAAATTCAAAATCTATGAAATCAAAACACTAGTGCATGGACAGTTTCCATGGATGCTGGTCGGCTTAGAAGAGGCATAAATGGACAACATCAAAGTTTTGGGCTGACAGCAGCTTCCATGGAATTAAAGTACTTTGTAAATTGCTGGTTAAATGCAATGAGCAGTAGCATGCTTGAATACATGAAGTATTCTCTTCCAGAAGATTTTTGGTTCTCTTTGAGAGCTTGAGCATCAGTGTTGACTAATGCTGGAATAAAGGGTATTATTTTTTTAATACAAAATTGCAAGGATTTTCCATTAGTGTTTTCACACCAAGTGACACAAATAATGGAGTTTGGGGATTCTCAGATACAGGCCCTGGGTTTAGTTCTGTTCTCTGAAAGAAAAGAAACTAAAACCATAAGAGTGGTTGGGGTCTCCAGGTAAGGAATACAGGGATTAATTTATGAGTGGGTAAGCTTAGGCTGTATTTCACAGATATGGAATAATTGAAAAACAATTAATATTAGAGGACAGCTTCTTTTTTTTTCCCTCAAAGAATAAGTGAAGCATATTTACCAAAGTGAATAGTTGAAATCATCATATATAAATAAGTTTATAGCCAAAGGCAAAACTTACACTAATAAAACTTCCTGGCAGAAATTAGACTGCATGTTTTCCTCACATCATAGTTATAATCTTTAGTCATATTACTATTCTTAGCTTGTTTCCTATGACCCACAGCTTTTATATTGGATTTATGACTGGTAATCAGTTTTTAGTTTTACTTATCATTCTATTCTGAAGAAAATCTGTATTAAAAATAAAAAACATGTCATGAAACATTTGTAAAATGGCACTTTCACATTTTCTTTCCATATATTTTTTTTTACTTTTCTCTGTTGTTTAAATCTTGAGAGTTTTTCCAGAACCCTTCTTACAAACTGAAATCAGAAATTTCCTTTCACATTTGATTGTCAAGTACTTTCCAGATTTAGTATCAAAATACGACAAAAGTCTCACCCTTTCCTCTCCCAAAGGAGCAAAGGAATTGTTAAATCAGGTGATAGGTAGTTCCTTTGATACTATCTTTGATCCCTTTTTTCTTCACCCAAAACTATTGGGTTTCAGTCTGTTTAGTGTAATTAGATATCATTGTTAACCTTACCACGAAATAAAATGTAAATGTGTTGTTCAAGTACATTCATAAACAGTTGCCCAGTTGTGAAACACTTTTTCAAATAAAATATCACAAAGGGCTTTAACCTTCAACAAAATTTATATTTAATGACATAAATGAAAGAGGATGACATTATAACTTCAAAGCAGCAAAAAATGATACATTTCCAATCATGCTGTCACAGTGAGATCTACAAACAGCATACCAGTACCCAAAGAACTGCTTTTTCATTTACTAAAGTTCAAGCGTGGCCTCATCTCAAATAATATCTAATTCTACTGGTATTTCAAATCCACCAAAGGCCATTAAAGTGCCCTGACAAATATATGTGATATTTTGGTAGATTGGTCTCTTAACACAAGAGAGTTAAATTGTTGTTCACTCTTTGTCTCAGAATGCCCATCCAAATTTAAAAGAGTAGGATGTTAATATGGTTAGTTATTTGATATGATGCTGTACCAAAAAGACTGTGTATACAACAGGATGCTAAATGTCATTTAATTACTTCAGGGCAAGACTATAAGTAAAAACTGCCCTCTATCTTGCCACTAGTTTATGCTGTGGGTTGGTTGAAACTCTACTTCACTTGATTTCACCAAAATTTTGAATTGGCTTCGTTTCACATATGTTTCTCAATGTATGTTGTGTAAGGCCAATATAGGTTGTATGAGATTGCCATGGTTTTAGTCTGTGCAGAGAAATAGGTACTCTCAGATAGCAATTCAAGTTCCTTTAAGGTAGTGGTGTAGAATAATTGAATTGACCCCCACAAGTGCTTTGATCTGCCCATTGCTAGTAAACAAGAGATTAGAGCTTGAAATTAGATGTCCAATTTATAGATGTCTGAAATTAGATGAGATGAAAAACACTTTTAAAAACAGCAAGGAATATGACACCATTCCTAAATAATGTTGTGATTGTTACATAACTTTAAAAAAAGGAGTGAATTCTATGCAAACTCCTCAATGTGCTTCACTTTCCATTTTTAACCTGTCTTTTGTTGTGCTGAACTTCAACCCATCTGTTTCTTGTCCGTAAATTGATCTTTGTACAAATTTTTATTACATCTGTGGTCCTCAAGTGGCCATAACTGACAAAATAATAACTCTGAATCTTGTATTGCCATCTTAAGTATTGAGTGTGAACACAGTGGAAGGGGTTGATAGTATAAATTGGTCAGAATATCCACAGGACTGGGCACAGGATCCTACTTAACACTAAAGACAATTTCATATAAAACTACATATAAATTTCAACTAATGGCTTTATTATTCTATGCTTTTCCTCAAAATATATAAGATACATATATAAAATATGACAGGCTGAAATGGCATGCTTCTCTGAAACACAGAAATTCCACATTGGGCTGTATGAGCAGAGTATAACTTGCAGGTAATCCTGCTCCATTATTCAGCGCTGCATTAACCTCTGTTTAGTTTTGGCTTTCTGTGTCAGTAAAGGTTGGGATTAATAGAATAGACGCCAGAAGAAAGATCAGAGGCCTGGAGAACATGAGCAATGAGGAAGAATGAAACCTTTGGATTTTTTTTTCAGTTTGAAGAGAAGCCAGGAAGGGGAGGCTGCCCAGTAAAATAAGGCAGGAAGGGGGGAAGTAATAGTCTTCAAATACACATTAGAAGCGTTTCAAAGTGTATTCTCAGACACTTGTGTTCTTGACAGTTTGGACAAGAAGAAACTGACTTAAACTAATATATGGAAGAATAATTCATATGGGGGGAAACACTTTTACTGACAAGACTGGTGGTTGGTTGATTTAGGAGAATATGGGAACCTCAGAAAATAGGCATCTTAAAGAAATGTCTAATCAAATGTCTATTAATAATGAAATACATAAAGCATATGATACTTAGGCCTAAAGATGGACTAGGTACTATACTACAGGTCTTTCCTCATCCTATGATTCTGTGATTCTATGTAATTTAAGTATTATAACTTTATATAGGCAAGTTATATTTAAATATACAACTTACTAAACATTTTCTAATTCTTTCCAGATTTTGCAGGGCAATTAAAATTATGTCTAGCAAAGAACCTCCAACAAACTTTGCTCTGAGAAAATGTTTTCATAATCACAGACTGACTTTGGGCAATTTAGTAAGTACAAAACAGAGAAGGTGCAAAGGAATCATACAGATTTGCTCATAGAGTAAGGTGCTGCTCAGTGTAAGAATAGAACTAGGCTTCACTCTGAGGGCTTTTCCACTGTGGTACCAGCTTAGAGAGCTTTAGTTTGCAGCTAAAGGAACTATTCATAGGATTCTCTTTTCAAATTTGGTCTTATATGATTTCAAGTAGTTTTAAGAATAGTTATGTAATTTTGAGGAAGGGTCAACAGAACAAAGGTCTGCTTTGAAATGGACTTCATCCTTAAGGCATTTGAAAAAAATTCATAAAGATATCTAAGAATTAAGAAACAATATTAAAAAGAAAATGGTCATTTTTCTATTTAATTTCAAATGCAGAACCAACGTACGCACCTTGACAAAGCCCTAAGGAAATCACTAATGGACATGTAACTGCATGAAGCTCAATAAGAGGTTATGTTCTTCCCAGAGAAATGTAAATAATGTGGTATGCCTAAGCGATAACACTGGTCAGTTGGCAGCCAAATTGTTTCTGATGAAGCAGCTGCCTTTTCTTATGCCACTACTTACAGTGGAGTCCATTTATATGTAATCTGTTCATGGACTGTTGTCAGGAGATTATTTTTCAGCATTGTTTCTTTCTGTTTTTTCTCCTATAACTTTCGGGAAGCACATACATTGTTTTATCTAATCTGACCAGCACTTGACTAGATTTCCTGATGCTAGCCTTTTCATGAATGCTAAGTGTCATGCAAAAAATCCAAAGAAAAATATACATAACACTGTTTTCATAAGAGTCATGGTCACAGAAAACATACAGCACAGATCCTGCAACAGAAGCATTTGAGCATACATCAGGTGTATACAGATAAAAATAAGAGCTGATCACACAGAATTATTTTTGTCTCAGAAGGAAAACATTCAGTGCATTTCAACACCCCGCCCTGCCAAATGGGTCATCCATCAGATACTGTTTGTGCATACCCTACAAAATCAGTCTCCCACTTGTTAACAAAAGAGCTCTCAGACACCACAGTAGGATGTAAGGGCTGAAACAGAATCATACATAGAGACAGTCAGATAATTACCCGTGAAGTGCAGGCATACACAAACAGCAAAGTGAGTAGCTTTTATTGATGCAAGTTCTTCACTCATGACAGCAGCCATACTCACTGCACCCAGCACGAAATCTTTTCTCAGACAATGACCAAAACTAATGCCTAGAGTTAAGTGTAAAAAGAAGGCAAGGACACTTATACTGAGCACTCTGTTAGCCTTGAATCATGTGTGGCGTAGGAGTTTCCTCTACTGGAAGTGGTTTGTCAGTATTTAATAACCCACAGTAGATTTCTATTCCACGAATTTTTCCAATCTCCCTATGAAATGTGTAAGCTTTTAGCAACCACAGCACCCAGAGACAATGATTTCCACAGCTCAGCTGTGCATTATATTAGAAACTACCAATACATCCTATGCCACCCCAAACTTGCACTAAATCACAAAAAGGATCAGTGTTTAGTACGATTGGAAAACTGAGTCTTACTGTAGTTTGGCTGTTATTCAAACAAGTTTTCAACCATAAATATTAGAACTAGAGTTATTTCAATAAAATTATAGGCTGTGCTCTGAAATTATGACATTGAGAACAGTTTAGAATGCAAAATACGCAAATGTTTCAAATGAAATAGCTGTCACATGGAAAATAGCCCATTGAAATTGTGCATATTTTCACTTCTATTTTGATAGTGTACCCTTGTACAGCAGCTTTATTGTTCTATAACGGGCATTTAGGGTGTGGAAACACCTAAGGTTGTGAAAACACCTACAGGAAAATTGTCTGTCACACAGTAAGATTATAAAAAGAAGCTATTTTGCAACCATGCAGAATTTAATATATCAATAGCTTTATTCTTGGTCTGCACTAACTACAATTAAGTTGTGAAAAGAAGCCTCCTTCACTTGTGGCATATTTGACAGGAGACAGCATCAACATCTTGTAGTACATGTAACATATAGTATATAATGAGTAACTGATCTGCTCACTCTCCAGAATACCCTCATTTGACACTTCTAAAATATTAGATGAAAGTCAGTTTGGAAGCCTCTGAGGTCAGCTAGCACAGACCTCTACAGAAAAATCAGGATTTTCCATTATAATCCTCTCTCTGATATTCCCTCAAACACAGCTTTTTAAAAAAATCTTTGATGGAAGTGAATTTCACATATTAGCTACTTCCCTGGTTTGCTCATACTATCACCTGAAGAGCCCTATCTTAATCTTTTATTCAAGTCACTTTTCAAATCCCCAAAGATATTAATGGTGCAAGATGAAGCACTAAAAGCCTTACTCTTTAAAGTTATTTCCTAAAATATAACCTAAATATTCCTGTACAGTGTCTTCAGTTTCTAGATTTTTTCTGAAATGTCCCTATGTAGTAGGCCTTATTGTGCTTAATTTATATTTCTCAGGGAGTTAATAGTCTATGTTGATGGTAGAAGAGACACTACAGTAAATATAGTTATAACAACCCCTGTAACTCTCACGCTTTAACTCTGAGGTATTTGTAAGTAGTCATATCACTCTTTATAGTCTTTCCTTGAAGCAGTAGCATAGTATATTAAATTGTCTTAATCTCTTCTCGTATGCCACAGCCTTTAATCCTTCTCTCTGGATTTTTTTTTTTTATTTTTTTTTTTTTTAGTTTATAAAATAGTCTTTCTATATTGAGCATATTCACAGAAGATTCAAAGTGCAGTAACAGCAACAGGCTACAGCTTGCTAGGACCTACAAATGTTCATATGTTCATTCTCATTTAAATTCACTGAAGAAAGTAACACTTTGTTGGAGCAACACCCTGGAAAATCAAGTCTTATCTGCTAGCCACTAGTGTTCATGATTCTTTTCTGCTCTTCCTGTACAGAGAGTTCTCTGATAGGGCATAGCTATAGAATTAGGTAATCATTCTCCCTGGCATACACTCACTGGGTTTTTACATAAGATCCATCTAAAGCCATTCTTGTGTACGGAGATTTTTGTTTCTCCTGAAAATGGTTATCCTTGCCCCTGAAAAGCATAAAAAACACTTGCAAACACTTGCAAACATCATCTACATATATACTTCCCCCCCCCCCCCCCCCCCCTTTTTCCAGTTTGTAGAAGATACTTGAGTCCAAAACTTGATTTCTGGCACCATTACATGCCTGTCCAAAAATAATGTTAATAACAAGAAAGGCACGGTTATCCCCACAAACTCTGTTCTTTTCCTTACAATATTACTGTGAGATTGGATGGAGTGGTTTAGAATTTGGCAGATATCAAAAGCAGTACTGCACTTGCAAAGAACCGAGGCAAGCAAATAATCCCCAGAGATACTGAGAAAATAGTTTGAAAAAATTTTAGCAAAAAAAAGAAATCACAAGTAGCTCTCCTCCATGTAGCAGCTCTCAGGCAATTGCAAGGTTGTTTAACTTGTGTGATCTGCTGACATCACTGCTCAAAATAATACAGCTGCAGGTTAAGGGCTAACCTATATAGTGCTTTGTCACCCTACCAGATATGAAATTTGCTAGCACTTGCTTGCATCAGTGCTCAGTAATTTCTGATGCATCCGTCAGAAGGATGTAGGACAGTACTAATACTTTCTCTATAATTGTGGTCTTCTCTGTAAACAAACTATCTTTCAGATGCCTAGACAATATAATTTCAACTTGTCTCTAGATTTTCCAGCACAAAGGCATAGAAAGGCTTACAGGACTTTGTCAATTGCAGTTACTAAAAATCATATGTCAACTAAGAAACTGAATCTTACTTTGGAAGTACATGCAGAAATTTGAGTATTTTAATAGAAACTTTGGATGCAGTCAATACCAGAATTTGACCATGATCCTGTAAAGCAGCTGATAAGACAAATATAGTTTGAAACATATATAGTTTCTTATTGTACCCATATCATAGTCCTTTTCTGGAATAATTCCTGGGTTTAGTTACCTGAGTTTCCCGAGTAGCAAGAGAATATGATTACTTTACAATAGGAATAAGGAATGTAACTTATCTTTCTTAAAAATTAACATTAAAGGTAACTGATGTCATATTTTATGATAGTGTGTGTTTGGGTATGACTGGTTGTGCGGAACTTGAGAAGAAACCATTACAGATACAACAAGGCCGAAAGCGACTAGTGAAATGAAAGCTTTATTCTGAACAAACAAGTTTCTATTTTTTCATGGCTAGTTCATAAACAGAAAACACTATATATAATTTTACTCCTAAAACTCACTAGAAAGTGCCACTACTTTTCTTACACTGTTCTGTTTACCATCTTACTTCTCACTTAAGAGATTAATGCCAGTGGTTCAGAACTGGTGCCCCTCTTGTATTGTTTTTACCGTATTCATTTAAACATGGAATAACACCAGTCTACGGTTGTTTCTGTCTGTCCTGATAATACATTTAAATATATTTTCAATGCTATTATTCACTGGTTTTAGCAGGTTAATGTCACCAATGCATTAAGTCAGTATGAAACTCTATAGTTTTCCTAGCACTCTCGTTTACTTCCTATATCTGTTACCACATGTTTTGATTGCTACTGTGATGGGCAAGATGTCAAAGAGATTGAGATCTCTTTTCCTTTTTCTGTACTCTTCTGTAGTATACTGTACATGACTCACTGTCATGTTTCAATTCTTTGATTAACCCTCTCTCTAGTTCTCACACATTCTTCCTCTGTTGCATATTCTTAGTGGTTTGCTTTACTTTTCTGCCTTCATTGTGATATTGCCCACTCTGAAATTATCTATTTATTCCTTAACATCTCTTCTCATGGGACTTGGGCCATTTGTAAATTCTATCATAATGGAAGTGTATATACAATTCAATGAAAGTATTGTAAACACCACATCAACTACAGTGACTGACTAACATTTACCTCATAATGCTTTATGGATTTGGGCTCACAGCCTCCCATCCTACGCATTCTCCGTACAGCTACAGAAGCTTTTGCATTTCTAATTATTTATCTTCTTAAAGGCTGGGTAGAGAGAACAATAATGAAGAAGCATCTGATCTTCTGACCTTCCTGTCTTTCCCAGATTAATCCTGTCCTCCTCCTATCCTCCCTTGTAAAAGGGAGGAGGAGAAGTTATCTTCAAAAGTGAACTGCTCACTGCCCAAAACTTCCTCCAACTATATTACAGACTTCTACTAACCTTATTTACTGATGGAGAAGAAAAAATTAACAAATATATTAGGGTTGAGATTTCACTTTTCTTTTCGTACTGCTAGACATCCATGTCCTACTTCCTGCTGCCTAATTTCTAGCTTGGTATACTTATTTCTAGTCATTCAGAATGATCATAAAATCCCTAAGTCCATAGTTCTATTACTGATTAATTAATCCAAATGTATCACCACTCATCTTTTTTCACTTATTAAAGTAGAAAATTTCAATTGTTACTACCCCCCTCCCCCATACATAGCTGTTTCTTTTTTTTTGTTAATGCTTCTCCAGTATAAAACTGAGTAATTAAATTCTCCCAGGAATAGTATCTGGTTTTGTGACTTTTAAACATTTCAAGTATTTTTCATATTACCAGTACCTTGGGGGGCTGGGGGGGGGGGGGGGGGGGGGGGGGGGGGGGGGGGGGAGTGGGGGTTTGTTTTTTGGGTTTTTTTTCCTTTTTTCTATAACTTAACAGCTGGAGGCTTTTCATTTCTCTTAACTTTGTCCAAAAAGATTCAGTATTCAGTGTTATGTTCCTTATACAGCTGTATCTGTTTATATATGTACTATACATTTGGTATAGACTGCAAGCTAGTTCTTGCCAAGCTTCACTGTCATATCCATACAAAATATACAATACTAATGTTCTTGTCAGAAAATATGTTGTTTCTGTAATACCTATAAAATCATGCTTTCTTCTCATAGAAACATTTCTTATGTTCTTTTTAACTGTGTTACTAGCAGCACTTACATGTATTTGCTCTCAGCTTTGTTTAGAAACCAGGAAGTATTTCCTCATATTGTAAAATTTACACCAAAATGTAAAATTGTGTATCAGACAAAGCTGACTTCTAGGGTGTCCCTATGCCACAAAAAATGGTTTTGTAGACCAAGAATCACAAATTACATAAGGTGGAACCATAGACTCAATTTCTTCAGTGGGCATCAATTATTTTTAGTGGCCTGTAATTAGAAAGCAGCTTTTCATACAAGTTCCTAAACTCCAGGATTTGATCAATAGGAAAATTGCATAGGGTGGGTGTTCACCTCACGCTTTGCTCCAATTATGGAAGCAGCTACAGTTCACTGGTATTTAAGGGATTTAGTTTCGGCATGGTTACATCTCAGAAATTCCACTCTTTTCAACAGGAAAGCCTTCTTTGTCTCCAGCATCTCAGGCTTTTTATAAGGAGATAAAAATGTGTAAAACTAGACAAGTTAATCTGCTGTAGTATTAAAGCTGAGACCTCACTACAGCACACACAGAAGCAAGTTGTCCTACCCTGTGGCACCTATTCTAAATGACTGAATCAAGGAAAACTTCTTTCACACTTTGAAACTCCTGACATTTGAAGTAGAAGCAGCCTGTTTATACTTGGCTGCCATTGCATGATTCTCCTCTTTCATGACTTGAACTTCGTGTCTTCAGGTTTTTTTAAAGAAAAAATCTCACTTCTATTTATGAATAGAATATACAGCTACATGGTTCTTTTTGAGGATTGGGGTAGAAAAGGAAGGGACAGTCAAAATCTGAATGGGAACAGTTTTTCTAACCTTCATTCATTTTTTTATTGTTTGTTGGTTTTTGTTGGTTTTTTTTGTAATGCAGAAACGAGTGAAGACTGTGTTTTGTGAAACATTGTGCATACAAATATTGCCAAACAGACCTAGTTTCAGTTCTCTGCTTCTTCTGCTTAGGGCTGTCCTTCATTCTGGACAAAATCTGACTACATGAACTTTTTGGGCTAGGTTAAATGAACTGGTACATTTCTAAAATATTTATTTCAAATAATGGAGCATTTACTAGGGAAAATGACAGGTCTTTAAGATTAACAGGGTTACAAATTTAGCTTGTGACAAAATCCTATAACAACACAAGAAACAGTCATAGTCAGCTGTGACTGTGAAGGTTACCTGGATTTAGATTTTTTCATCTGGACAGAAGTTGTTTTGCGTATTGAAGGAGGCAGATACAGTTTTTGTAGATCTAACATCTTCTTTATTTATGTGTGAGTTAAAAATAGCTAGTACAAAAATGGATGTGGAAACATAAGACATTTAAAATAACTGAATAAATACTTATTACAAATTATTTAAAACAATTTTTAAAATAAAAGCATTTTAAAAAAAACTTGTTTTCTCTTCAGTAATATTTATTTGCCTTCTACAGAAATGGCCAAACAAGGTCATTGACAAGAATGGTCTGGATATAAACATGAATGTTTATGGTTAAGGCAACATTTTAATTCAACCTAATGAGAAGCCTGAGCAATATGCCTGTGGTCTGTTCAGCTAGGAAGAAGCATCTCCTCTCCCCAGGCTGGAAGGTAAAATATGATGTGTGTTCCATATAGCTCACTTCAGACACACGCACAGCTGATGTTGAACTAAACATCTTTTGTCATTGCCAGTACAGGAGGAATTGCACAGTGATGCTCTTCAGATTCTTATTCTTCCTGGTTCTTGGAGAAAGCCCAAATGCCCACCTCTATAAAAGTTCTTCAAAGAAGGCCTCTAAGATAATTTCCTTCTAACACTGTCATTTAGATTGAAGGATGGAGTCAAAGGAAACACTTCTTACTGGAGAAGTTGTGCTTTTTTTCCAAACTGTGATTTAAAAGAATGAAACTGGTCAACCTGGGGGGAGGGGGAAGTTTCTTTTAAATATAATTTTAAGGATCGTGATTGAAGAGGATCTATTTTAAGGGACTATTGATTTTCATAGGCTGTGTTTAGCTGGCAATTTCTGTTGTCTCTTCCAGGCTGTGAAGGTAATTTCAGTTAATCCTAATTATAAAGTAAACTTAGATATTGTAAAGGCTTGTACAATTGCTTTATTCCTCAATAAGCTCAAAGTCAATACCATTTCTATGATGAGCTAAAATAGATAAGGCAGCACCTACTGAGACAATGAAAATGTTCCTGTTCAGATAACATGCAGGTAGTTAATCCAGAACTCTGTACAAGCTTTGAAAATTGTGATTCAGGGAAATAAAAGCCCTGAAAGACCATGTTCTGATATGGTATATCATCTAAAATTAGTCCACATTGCAGACCTTCAAGACTTGCAAAAAGACATAGCTCTGGGACAATATCAGAAAGCTAGACAAACCAAACCGAAAACTCAGTTTAATCCCTCAAATGAAAAATTTGAATTCTTTAGTCATCAGAAAAACATAAGCCACAATTTTCTGTGGCTATCTTAACCTTATAGTGTGGTATAGAAACTATTTTTAAAATATTTAAATTAAGAAATCTGGATTAAGGAATCTACTGTAACTTCTTATTTTTCAGCAAAGACTAACAAACAGCTGGAGAATCTACATGTGTACTCTCCTGTCACTTTTATAAATTGCCTTTGAAATAATTTATAGCTGGTATATATTTCTACAGAAGTTCTCACTAAATTGCCTTTGAGTCAAACTGTTGCATTAACTTTGTCTTGTTTTTTAGTGAGAATAACCATACTACATTTAAAGCTGAAATATCATGAGGAGAAATACTAGTCTCAGATTTAGTGTGCATAGCAATACCCAGACTTTTCTGTGGCATCCAGGGAAGCACTTGAAGATCTACCCAGATGTATATTTATTTATACCCTTCATAAGTTCACATATATGTAGGCATATGTAATTTATACCTACAATGTTTAAGAAGGATTTTGTCTTGTGTTTTTTTTTTTGTCTTATAGCTAAAATGCAGGCTGAATAAAATTGCTATTTGATCCAAAGCTATTTACTGTAGAAAATCAAACCAGAATCATTGAATATGGTGTCCATAAACAATTTGGGATGGACGGTGCTACTTATTTTTATGACAGTGAGAATATTTTGTAACTACTATAACTCATTTGATTACAAAATTTATTTGGAAAGAGTATTTTATATATCTATAAATATTGATATCAATATATAGCCTTCTCCACATATATATATAGTCTGTCTATATATATATATATAATTTGCATTTAGATAAAGTACTCAAAATCTTTAAACAAGAAAGTATCTCATTAGTTTAGTTATTTTTAGAACAAAAATTGTAGCTCTTGGAAAGAAATGTCATGTAGCACAGTATAGAAAGTACATTTAAGGAGTTAAGAACACATATCCTTGATCAGACAAATTTATAGAGGCCAGACTATGTTTTTGACAGTGGTCAGTATCAGAAGAATTGGGCAAATAAAGGGTGATACACCCAAAGTACCCAGTTTCTGACAAATTGCTGTTCAGGTAGGGAATAACATTTTTCTTCCTTTTATTAAATTTAATAACACTTGAGAACTTTAGCAGCATAAATTGGCTTAAACACTTTTTAAAAATTCTATCACACTTTTGGTATCGACAGCATTCCAACAATGAGTTTGAATATAAAAATATTTATCATGTAAAAAGATATTTTCTTTTGTGTATTTTAAACCAAAGTGTTTACCTCCTGATGTACCTACCTAAACAGCTAATCTTTACATGGGTTACTAACTGTGGACACAGTAAAGGGACTGGGGACTGATGCAGGCACCTCACCATATTTTATTTGATAGCTAAGTTCAGGTATAATGTCAGGGAACTAAAGTCAGCTGGGGCTGTATGTGTCAATATCTTCATAAATGCATGTATTGAACTCTTCCTGCCTCTTCCTTCCGTTCATAGAATGAGATAGTAATGATTGTTTTCCACATCCCCTGGAAGTAAGGTATGAAGCAGTCATTAACATCGTAAAAAGAAAATAATGAATAGCTTAGTTATAAGGGAAAAAACCCCAATCATACAAAGATCTACAGGGACTAGAAAACATGGACTAAGGAAGTTGTGGAATCTTTTCACTGAGGTCCACAGGAAGATGGTAGGCAAACATCTAAGAAGCATTTTTTTGGCGCACCTATGTCAGAGCACATAGATTGCTTCAGTCACCTCATAGGGTCCCTTTCAACTCCATATACTTGTTTCTTAATGTCTCTTAATAAGCTGAAGTTGTTCTTTTTCATGCTCTTTAAAAATCAGCAGTAAAGGAGTTTTGATACTGCGCTTTGATATTCCAGGAACCCAGTGAGGTCCCTAAAGAAAGGCAAAATAAATTAATAGGGGTTATCTATAACATTTTTTACAACTGCAGAATTAAAAACCTGATGTGTGTTCGCTCAGCATGGAATAAACAATACTGATCTCAAATACCTCAGCACTAGACTAGAATTAGTATTTAACACAAATTTAAATAGGGGCAAATGTAAATAAAATGTGGTTTCCAAGTTGTTGTTGTTTTACTACTATAAAATTGGACTGTCCTTACATGTCCACCCTGAATCATATTTTCAAAGATGAAGATTAATCAGAAGGTGTTGCTCAGTCAGATTGCACAAGGTAAACTTTGCATATGGGTATCGCAGAGAAGCATAAATGAAAGTATTAGATTTCATGAAGGTAAAGACTAGTAAAACAAGTAATTTTTTTCACTTTTTATTCCACTCCATTAATACTTCTGTTTGACTCTAAATGTGCATTTGTTTTAGAATCAAATGTGAGCAGTGATAAACCCCTCATCACATATATGCAGTGATCATAACCATATTTAAGCTATTAGGTAGGATTATTTATTTTCCTCTGCTTTAGATAACACTCTGTACTTTCTAATAGTTAGTCAATGGTCATACAGCCCTACAGCAAATGCCTCACTGTATTATTTATATGCTCTGTAAGTGATTACCCTGTGCTGTTGTAATAAACGTTCCTCCTACTTAAACTGAATAAAGGGTGATATTCCTGGTTCAGGAAAGCAGCTCTATGTATGCTTTGCCTTAAACACACACCGAGGCTCTTTGTTGTTTTACACTCATTTTTTTGGCAGTGTGATTACAAAGTCCATAAATATGCATATGCACTTGGGCCTCCAGATATTTCTGTTTTAAAAAAAATAAGCTGGCCCTTGCTAGTTTATAAATTGAGAAAATGAAAGCTTTACTCGATATTTCACAATTATACATCCTCCAGTATCAATACGTAAAAATGCAGCACTCCATGATAAACCAGTTTCTCTTAATTAATAATTCACACTTCCGTATCTTCAGTAAGAAATGTAACACTAAAGCAGTTGCTAATGCTCAGGCTACACCTTTTTGTAATATGCTTGTAGCTTTTTTTGGAAGAAAGTCTAAGTGATAAAAACAACCATTTAATATTAGATGAGAAATTCTCCAACTCCCACTTTCACCCAGCTCAGGTAAAAGTGAGCAAGAGCCTTCTGGGTGGGTTATTCCAGCAGGTATCCAAAGTAGAGACAGTGGCAAAGACTATCAATCAGGTGCATTTTATACAGATTATATTTTGAGTAATTCAGATACTTTTAAACACCAAGGCCACCCAACCCATTATTATGGCCCCTGAGATTAGCAGTGTTATACAATCACCTAAAAGTGTTTTACAGATGCAGTCCTCAGCTCTGTGATCAGAAAATTGCATTGTCTTTGGCAGAATAAAATTTTTAACTGCTGTTAATTTGACTAAAATTATATGAAACTTGCAAGCAAAATGTATGGTTTAGTTAGAAGTGAAAATACTCAACTGCCTCTAAGCTACGGTCATGCATGTCAAAAACATAAGCATTTTGAAAGTTGAATGGCAATTGTTACATTAGCGTATTAGTAACAGCACAAAAATATTTTCCATATGAAAAGAGAAGTATGGTAAAATTACATTAACCTTTAAATAATTTATTAAAAGTACATATTTTAAAATCTTAATTGCAGGGTGGATAACTGGCAATTTAAGAAGCAGACATATTTTGTGATAGACAAATAAACATAACAAGTAAACTGGGGGGGGGGGGAACCAATTTTCTGTGTGATAAGTAAGTTTAAAATAAGCTTATTTACCTATTACTGGAATCATAGATGTTAAGATCAGTTCACTGATGAGGCCTAAGTACTGTTGGTAGAAAACCCACACAGCTTCCATCCTACCTCTGGTATATAACTGTTATTGACGTCTCAAATGACATGCAAGACAGGATGAAAACTGGCACTTTTTTTCTCCTGCCTCCACACCTGTTTAGTCTTAAATGGATTTCAAGTACATAGTGGGTTTAAAATCCCTTGAGTCAGGAAGTTCAGAAAAGGAAGAAATTGAGTTTTATTTTAAGCCACAAGGAAAAGATTTAAAAAAAAAAAAAAAAAAAAAGGAAAACTAGTATAAATTTTCAACATGTCGCCTGAAGATTTAAGCATATGCACTTATGTTCTAGCCTTGTGAGCTATAGCTGCACTCGTAAATCCCCAATCAATACCACTTCACATGTCTAATAGAATAATAGAATGACTGAATACAGTGAACATGAGCCTTTTTTCTCTTTTTTTAAATTTTTTCTGTACTGGAAAAGTTTTTACTTCCCATCATGAAGGAAAGGACTTCCTATCTTTTATAAAACCAGAATTCCTAAAAAACCCTAAACAAACCAACAACAAAAAACCCCACCTCACATCAGATGGTTTTTAGCTCCTATTGTTCTCTACAGACAATAATCACTTTGTGCCTCTGGCTGTTCTTGTAGGACACTGGGAATGGCTTTGGTCCCAGTGGCTTAGTGTTTTACCTTGCATGGAGCTGCATTTTGGGTGAAATTCCTGTAGTGCAAATGCATGCTGGAGTGGAACATGCCTGTTTTCCTTTTAAATCAGCTTTGCAAGTCAGTGCCATAGGTGAAATGATTGTGCTTTTGGAGTACTGGAAGGGCTAAAAAATTGAGAAAAGAAGCATGTATTAGGGGGCTACAAGCATCCAAAATGGCCTTGGGAATGGTCAGTACAGTACAACAGGGGCAGTAAAAGTGAAAGAAACACTGGCTTTGACTTATTAGTCATTCTTAGTTCAAAATACATATTCTTCTCTTTCCAAAGTGAGCAATTCCATGGGACTCTTTCTCTTATTTCTTCTCCTGCTCTCTTCTGCCATGGTCAGCTTCATAGAAGCAATGAGTCCATAGACAATGCAGACACAAAGACCACACAAGAAAGAGCAGTCCAAGTATCATATATCCTCTGATGTAAGTACATGGTATTCCACTTATTTCAGAAGAGTAATGGGGAGTATCTAACACTGTAGTGCAATCCCTTCCTACTCTCACTGTGTAGAAACCACACCAATTGATACCACTAAGCCAGAAAGTTAATTCAAACTATAACTCGTTTAACTATATCATAAACCAAAGCTCAGTGGGATCAGTGGAAAGACTCTCATGGTCTGAGTATATGTATAGAACACATGACTTTGTGAAAAGCATCCACCAAATTTATGAAACACTGCATCAGAGAATAGCAGAGAAAAATTAGTTGTTAATGATCATTTTTCAGTCTTAGTCAAGGCATATGTTTTTTTTCTGGTATCCCATTCTCCAATCTGTCTGGTAGCCTGACTTGCCTGGGCACAAGAAATAAATTAATAATTCTTTTCTTTCTTTACTTTATGCTAATGTAACGCACATACTTCTTAATGATAAATGCAGCAAGATTTTAATAGCGTACGAATTGGAGGAGATAAGAGCCAAACCATTAAGAGGATGTTAAACTCATATACAGTCTGACAATGTAACTAAACCCTGTAACTAAGCACTGAATCTAAGGACAACAAAGAAACTAATTTCTTCTGTATTCACTTTGTGCAAGCTTCACAATCTCATCTACTGTGAAGATGATTATCCCATGTAAATAATATCATCCAGGTATGTTTGCAAGCAAAAGTTAAGGCTGAAAAGAAATGTGACTACAACATCAAAGTAATGTTGTATTACAGAAAAACTAAATATTCTAAATCTAGAATGTAAACTGTTAAGACTACAGAATCTTTTTAACCTATAAATTTTATATTTATAAAATACATATTTTAACCTTCATGGTTTAACTACAAAGCAAAGGTGAGGCTTTTAATTGTTTTAACTGCATTTATACAGCTTAGCACATTATGATTTTAACCATTAGATTTAAACTTGTAAAAGTAAATAAAATGCTGTAACTTATTCATTTGTATGTTCTGCCTACTTTATGTTTCTTCAGACACTATGAAAAGATAGAGCTTTGCAGCCAAAGCAGATGGGTTCAAAACTTCTTTGTTTCATTGGAGCAGATCAAGTAACTGGGTAAATATCCTGGATTCCCTCTATCATTAACTTGACAAAATACGTCTGTCTCCTGCACCCTTATTTCAATGTAAGTGTGTAGACACATTTATATACTAATTTCCCTCTTCTGTCTACATTCACAGTTCATTAGATTCCTTGTAATCGGAACGGTTAGGAAGTAAATATTTAGTAGTATTCACAATATTTTTTTTTCTCCTGGTTTCACAGAAATTCAGGAACAATTGTTTCTTTCAAATGTCTGTCATATCCCATTTATCAAAATTAGGTCACTTAAGCAGCTTTCAGGAAAGATGACTACCAACAGTGTGAAGAAAGGAGAACTATTTAGTGCCACTAAGATTGAGAGGAGATTGCCTTTTTCCAAAATGGTCACCTAAATCGTCACTTTTGGCTTTGGTTCCTGTCATGGTTTAACCCCAGCCAGTAACTAAGCACCACACAGCCACTCACTCACTTCCCCCTGCCACCCAGTGGGATGGGGGAGAGAATCGGAAAAAAAAAGTAAAACTCATGGGTTGAGATAAGAACAGTTTAATAGAACAGGAAGGAAGAAACTAATGATAATAATAACAATAATGAATGACAGTAATAATAATAAAAGTATTGGAATATACAAAACAAGTGATGGACAATGCAGTTTCTCACCACCCACCAACCGATGCTCAGCTATCCCTCCCAGGCCAACTCCCCCCAGTTTATATACTGGGCATGATGTCCCATGGTATGGAATACGCCTTTGGCCAGTTTGGGTCAGCTGCCCTGGCTGTGTCCCCTCCCAACTTCTTGTGCCCCTCCAGTCTTCTTGCTGGCTGGGCATGAGAAGCTGAAAAATCCTTGACTTAGTCTAAACACTACTTGGCAACAACCGAAAACATCAGTGTGTTATCAACATTCTTCTCCTACTGAACTCAAAACATAGCACTGTACCAGCTACTAGGAAGAAAATTTACTCTATCCCAGTCAAAACCAGGATGGTTCCATAAAGGTTTGGGGAAGTGAAACTCTTTGTTAAAAAAATATTTTAAAATTAAATTTTGTATTATTATGTTTTCTATAAACAAAAATAATATTTTCAGCTGAAGAACAACAGTAATTCCAATATATCTATTCCAGTGTGGCCCAGCAGTATTTCAGCAGTGTTTAGCTCTAGAGCTATATGACCTAAAAGTATGATTTATTCCATTATTAAGATCATTAGAGCTTTACAATTTTAAAAAGCTTCCCTTTACTTCTAAATCAAATAACCTAATATAAATTAGATATATGTGACAGGTAGCAGAGATCATGTGATCTAGTTTTAGTGACTGTTACAACCTGAATCAGGGCAATCTCTCTATCTCTACAGTACCTAAAGTATCAATCTTATGCACAGTTCTATGCATTGGACTTATGGGTTACCAGTATATTAAACAGTGTCAGGCTGTAAGCAGATTAGCAGAATGAAACTTAAATGTCTGTAATGCTAAATTTTCAGAGAAGTCTTTGGTATGCTTTTTGGCTTGGGCCAGTTGCTTCCTAAAAATATTTCAAGGGAAGGTTCAGAAGTTAGCAGAAACATGCTGGATGCAGGCTTAGATAATTTCATAGTATGGATGTTCTCAAAATCTGCCAGCTGGACTCAGAACTGGAGAAAACTCTGGCAGTGCTCAGTTTCATACAAATATAGCTATGAATAAATATTAATAGCCCCCTTTCCCTGTACTTTTCAGAACTGAAAGAAGAAAAGAAAACATTTACAGTATATTCTTAGTACACTGGTACCTTAAGGGGAAGTCTTAGGCAATGTCTAAAAAAGCTGAGAACTGAATTGGTGTGAATTGTAGACAATCAGAAATGACCCTTCTTCATAAATATACCTGGTGTGATATGAGATGATAAAAAGGAAGATTTCTCTGAAGAGACTTTCATTTAACTATTACCCCATGACATGCTTGTTGTATCTTTGTAACAGGGGCTATTGGGGCCATTATTTTGTGCTACTACACTGAAATATGTAAACTGCTTAACTGCTCTCCTGTGGTGTCTTTTCCAGTTTTCATAACACCTTGAGACTTATAAAATTATAAAACCATCCTTCTCATGTATGCTTATTTAAGCAACACATTTTTATTATAAGTAAGCAGAACCTAATATTGGACATGAAGAAATAGATAGGGTTTTTTTCTTTTTTTTTTTTTTTTTTTTTAATCCCCAGATAGTTTTATCAGCTGTGCAGCAGCATAGCAATGTAGCTTCCACTGGGGAAAAACAGCAGTTAATCATCAGTGATTGCTAGAGGGATCTGACATTTTGCATCTCATTGTATTTTACTTCTGTAAAGATACCATGTCCAGTCCATAGCCAAACCCGCAAATCTGGTTTAACCCCTCATTGAGGTTAATCAGAAGATGCTCTGAGACAAAGAGAATTGGAAATAACTGAAATGTTGTGATACAACACGGCAAGGACAGGGTTGCTGTCTCTATTTTAAGTCTGAGGCACAGAGTAAAGGACCTGTCAGGCTTTGACAAAAGAGAGAATGAATGAATATATGGGTAAGTAAGGTAAAGTGTAACAGACAAAACACTTGATGTGCAAATCAACACCTTGAAGTACTTAAACATTTTTTTTCTGGGGTTTTACTTCCAGTTATGCTACCTGCAGTACACAGAGAAACCCTTAGAATGACTCTGTGGGACACTGCTGATCACTTAGGCCGGTAGTAAAATGTGCACATTGGTTTCAGTCTATATGCTTTCATGCAGGAGCAGCTGCCCATCATGGGAAGCAGAGGACTGCTGTCGTGCTCTGTGGACCAACCCTGTTTATGGGTTCCCCAGAGTATACATAATAAAGAATCACAGTAAAATGCTTACACAGAAATCCTTTTGCTCCACTTGATTCTTCTGTAAGGGGAAGATTTCACAGCATATTTTGAAATGGAGGAGGTTGGAAATGGGCACATAACAAGTCCTTTTTCTCCCCAATCTTTAATCATAACAACTGACAGATTAGTGACATTTAACCTTGAGTGTGTTATTTTCCTAATGCTGAGCTGGATTTTTTTTTTTTCTTTCTGTTACCATGTCCTATTAAACTGTTACTATATAAAGCAATGATTTCAAAAGAAAAGAAAGTAATGACTTTTTGAAAGACATCCTTCAAAATGGCTTTACTCCCACTGAATTCAGAAAACATTTTCTTTCCAGAATATCTGAACAATGCTGTAGGCTGATGCAATTTGTTTTAAAGTTACTGAGTATCCAAAACAGTTCCTTGACAAGAAGGATAGTATTTACCCTCCCCTCTCTCTTCGTGCTGTACGTACAATAGAGCCCTTTTCTCTTCACCTTTGATCCACCCTTTGGGGAGAATTTTTTTTCTTTTTTGATTTTTTTTCTGCTGTATGATTTATCTGATGTCTCCCTCTGTGCTCTGCTCATACCACGTACAAATCCAATACTGACAAGCCAGCACAGTTTAAATTATTCACGCTTCAGTGTACGTGAGCTGCAATGCAACAATCAGCCGAGCAATCATTCCATTCATTGGTCTCTTCTGAACTTATTGACAAAAAATTGCCAGAAGAGGAAAGCTAGAATCCTGTGTTGCTAATGAAAGCCTGAGTCTGAGTAAAATAATTTTCATATAAGCAAACAAGAAAAAATCCTTAGCAAGAGTTAGAATAAATGTATAAATACATAAATAAACTAAAAAATTAATATTAAAAGACTGTGGAACAATTATTTAGATCTATTTTGCACGTCTGATATGATAGCATAGAGTCACATGGAAATCGTCAAAATCTCCTTTGTTTTGTTAACAAGTTGCAAGACCGTCATAGCAAGATCATTTAATTGACTGCTGGTTTACATCTTAGAGGTAAAAACAAGCTAGTAGAGGCTGTAAGGAAGGTCAGGAAACATTTCTCTCTCCTCTACAAAAGCAGCTCAGCTGACATAAAGCATGACACTAAAAGCCAGGTTTATAAATCACAACATTTAGTACTGTGGGTCAATACAATAAATGAGGTATTTTGTGATACTAAAAAGAAGCACAGATTTTACAGTTGAATTTTGTAGAAAACACAGGCATTGTTAAAATTCATCTTCTTCTAAAATGAAATCTGCCTACCTTTTTTCTTGGTTTGTGTAAATGTAGAGAAACTTCTCCAGGACATACAGTAGTAGTGGCAGGCCAGAGGAGGACAGCAGAGTAAGCAACATTCCATCAGAAGAAAAAGGCTTGGAAAAAACAATTAGAAAAAGAGGTCGCTCTTTTGGCCCTGATCCATGTGAAATGTCTTTAATTCAGTGATCCTCAGATCATAATAATAGAAATCATGTAGCTTGTGGTGTGTAGTTATGCTAGTATATAAGCCCAGTCATGGCTGGGCACAGGCTCAAGCATGGGATCCCTGCAGTTGTCCATGGTACATAAGTACCAGCAGATATCCCACTACAGTTTAGTCCTTGCCAATTAGCATTATCTACCCTATACAGTCCTCTTATAATGTTTCAAGAAGGCTTTGCACACTGAGACACTCTCATGTGCCCTCAGACCACACGCCAGGGTATGCAATTTCTACCTTCCCTTATAGAAAAACTCTAGTGTACTATGCTGCAACACCATTCTCAGTTTGTTTCTGACATTGTATTGGGTTTGTGTGCCAAGGTTTTCGTAGCGGGGGGGATACAGGGTTGGCTTCCATGAGAAGCTGCTAGAAGCTTTCCTCACATCCAACAGAGCCAATGCCAGCCGGCTCCAAGATGGACCCGCTGCCGGCCAAGGCCGAGCCCATCAGTGATAGGGTAGTGCCTCTGGGATAATGTATTTAAGATGGAGGGAAAAGAAAACAACTGAGCACCTGCAGCCAGAGAGAGGAGTGAGAACATGCGAGAGCCCCAGCCCTGCAGACCCCCAGGTCAGTGCAGAAGGAGAGGAGGAGATGCTCCAGGCGCCGGAGCAGAGATTCCCCTGCAGCCCGTGGGGATGAAGACCCTGGTGAGGCAGGCTGTCCCCCTGCAGCCCAGGGAGCTCCACGGGGGAGCAGATCTCCACCTGCAGCCCGGGGAGGACCCCACGCCGGAGCAGGGGGATGCCCGAAGGAGGCTGGGACCCCGTGGGAAGCCCGCGCTGGAGCAGTCTGTGTCTGAAGGACTTCAGCCCGTGGAAGGGACCCACGCAGGAGCAGGGAAAGAGTGTGAGGAGTCCGCCCTCTGAGGAGGAAAGAGCAGCAGAGACAATGTGTGAGGAACTCACCGCAACCCCAATTCCCTGTCCCCCTGCGCAGCACAGCGGGGAGGAGTTAGAGAAAACTAGGAGTGGAGTTAAGCCGGGAAGGAGGGGGAGGGGGAAGGTGTTTTGAGATTTGGGTTTATTTCTCATTATCCTACACTGATTTGATTGGTAATAAATGAAACGTCCCCAGGTTGAGTCTTTTTTGCCTGTGACATAATTGCTGAGTGATCTTCCTGTCCTTATCTTGACCCATGAGCCTTTCATTATATTTTCTCTCCCCTGTCCAGCTGAGGAGGGGAGTGATAGAGTGGCTTTGGTGGGCACCTAGCGTCCAGCTTGGGGTCAACCCACCACAGACATTTTGAGCTCATGTTGTCAGAAGCAGGAGCAGACAGTGTAGACTACAGCCACTCCAACGGAGATTGTGACTGTTCTCACCTCCCAGAGAGAAAGGTTCGAAGCCATATGCAAAACCAAAAATCAATAATGGGACAGTAGTGGCTGTAATGCAGAAATACTTGCAGTGTTGCTCCTTCAGAAACCTCTAGTTCACTGTGCTCATAGCTCATCAGCTGAAGGCACTTAAAATGCATGCTAATGGCAAAACTCCAACTTATTTCAAGAGGCAACAAAATCCAAAGCCAGTAGACATGGTGGGGTGGGGGTGAGGAACACAACAAATCTAATGAGCTCACATTAGCAGACAAATAAAGCTGGGTGCTGACTCAGCCTCCTGTAGTTATTTAGGGCTACAGTGAAGTGGGTGAGTTGCAGCAAGTTATACAAGTAGCTTAGATAGTGCGTTGAAGAAGGTAACTGAAAGAATTGAGGTAGGTTACTAGAATGGCCAAATAATGGTAGCTCTTGAAAACTTACTGAATAGTAAAAAAAATGCTTAAAAATGAATAAAGTATCATTTGAGCTAAAAAGAAACATTTCATTTATGGAATTCATGTTTTTCAAATAAATGAAATCCAACTGAGTTGAAGAAAACTGAATTATAAAGATATTTTTCAATTTGAAATCGTCAGAGCAAATGTTTTGATTCTGGTAGGAAAGATTATTTTTCTCTGGGTTGTTGCACCATTTTCTTTTCCTACATATCAGAGTATCTAACAATACAATGAATTCAGTTCAAGGTCACAGATGTTTTCAGTCAAACAAAACTTGTGTTGGGGGAGTAAAAAAAATATTGCTGTTAAAATTTTTCACACAAACCTCGCTATGATCTAGAAGACTCTAACTGAAGGCAAGCAACTTTGTCTGACAGCCCAGGCAGAATAAAGGGAGAATAAAGTTACTTACGTAACAGTAGGCAGATCTTTTCACTGAATATACTGCTTATTGCAGAGCCAGGACCTATAGTCACCCCAATCTTGTACAAAGAAGCTCTATTTTGTGATTTCAGGTAGCATATGTTAAAAGTGATGTCTGACAGGCAAGCTTTGAACAGGGAATCTTCTAGCATATGCAATTTCTCAGAAGCAACTTTTTTGGTGGTTTGGTAGGTCTGTGTATGTGTCATTACTACTTCTTATTAATAGCTCTTGAAACTTTGTATCATTCCTATATGGTTGCTTGTCTTTTTTTTTTTCCTTCTTCCTAGCAGAAACAGTTTTCCTCTTTTCCCCCTCCCTCTTGCATTTCTCCCCAATTTTAGCATTTTTTTCAAGAAAGCCATTGGCAAGAAAAACTCTGTTAATGGCTTCAGGGTTACAGCTTGAAGTTAAACGTATTGCAGCTAATCATAAACAGTTATATCGGCCTAATTGACCCAGTCATTTTAAAAGCTAAAGTCTAGTCCTTTTACAGGAGGTGTACAGTTTTAGTAGCTTCTTTCTGTGTTTCAGGATTACAAGGCAGTGGCAGCTGCTGATTGCCCTACCTACCTCTTCAAAGAGTAAAATGCCACATTGAGCACCTGGTAGGGGTCTTCTTCAAGCACCACAAAATCTTATATCTTACAGAGTGCTCAGCCCAGCCAGACAGCAAAGGATATTGTACTGTTAGCAATTCACTTCTCCCCTTTCTAACTCTACATTAGATCACTGTCAGGTCTCCTTGACAGCCTTTTAGAAGTAGAAGTGATCAAACTCACACAAATGTATACAAAGTATTTTAAAGTAACAACTTATTCAAAAATTATCATGGAATATTGTCAGAAAATAGTGATTCAGTTGGTGTGAAATTATACTGCTTTCAAGGACTTTCATTCACTACTGGGTTATTTCTGGAATCAGGAGGGAAGGATGGGTGATGAGGAGGTTATTTTCAAGGAGTTTGACTTGCTGTCTTTAAGAACAACAAAGGTATTGACTATATGACTGGCTTTCATGTGAACAAAGCAAGGTTTGGAAATGGTCCTATTCAGGATTAGTCTCCTTGCTAAATTCCATGCGAGGTAGAACGCCAGTAGTCTAATCTGAGTACTACCCCAGTTTTCCCTGAAGACCAGATATCAAGCACCAGACACAGGCATGAATAGTCTTATGTATGGACACAGGGAAGCATGAATCACATTTTCTGGAGTCTGAAAGCACAAGCTAAGCTGTTATGGTGACACAGCCAAAGGGGTTTATATTTTCCCAATAGATCTGAGCACTTCTGACTGAGGAACCGTTTGGCAAAAGAAGGAAATACTTCTGACCCATATGCTTGTAGTTAACAAATATGTCACTGGATTCTCTCGCTTGGCCACAGATCAATTCTCCCAGGAATCCCCCTCATGAGAATGGAGCTTGCTTCAAAAGAACCAGGTCAGGTACTGGAAGAAGTTTGGCCTTGGCAATATGGAGCTCCTCTTAGCCTGGAAAATCAGTTTCTCTCCTGCAAAGAGCGATGTTAGTTCATTTAAACTTAACTCTATGCTGCTGTCTGGAAAGCGTAAGTTTTTTCTAGCTGTGCTAGATACCAACAGTAGCTATTCTAAGTTGGTTCTGATGTATTTCCCTGGGCCTAACTCTCTCCATTTCAGAGCAAGAGGTGCTCTAAACCATCTGATGAGAGTCTGATATTGATGGTTTAAATTCTTCTCTTAGGCACCCACAAACATTACTGAGTTGAGGTGCTCTGGGTTTTATAAAAGCAAATCCATGTTTCTATGAAACTTTTGTAAATGCATCAGATTATTGTAAGATTATCATTAAGTATTTATAGGTTATGTTACCATCCACATTGTTGCAGGCTCTTTCCAAGCTGCTCCTATCTGAACAGCATTATTCCTTTATAAGAAAATCAGAGGCAGTGAAATTGTGAAGTCAATGGTGTTGCACTCAGGATGCATCTGACCTGTTTCACATTGTGACTGTTACCATCATGAATCCCTTTCAGTTCTGCTAAGCAGAATAGAAAATGTATTTTCTAGAACCACTCAGGAAAGCATGGGAAATCATCCTTCTGTCTTGATTGTCTGAGAGATCTCAGCCAGTAGCATGAGACTCATTTAAAGGGTGCAATGTCCCAGGAAAATTAGGTGTATTGCATAAGGGAAACGAATGCAAGGTGAAAAGATTCAACACTAGGTGCTTAATCTGATCACAATTTCTCTACATTGCTATCTATGGAGAACTAGTGTAAGATTGCTTTCAAAATTGTTGCATTGATGCTTGAATCAGTCCCTGACAGAGGCATGATATGTGTATATAATCTCAGGATACTTTGCAAAAGAAGCTGAGACAGGTAGGAAGAATGAGTTGAGACTCACCAAACTAGTCATTCAAAAATTAAGTTTCCTGTCGAAATAATCAAGTAAGCTATCTGTTTCTAATCTTTACATAGCAAGAATTTAGAAGATTATTGAGACCATGTTAGACTGAGGCAGCTCCAGAGGTCATTTCCCCCTACTCATCTTAGACAACATTTTAGCTTTCCTCCTGTCTATTTCATACATCAACTTAAGAATTATCCTCAGGGATAACTAGGCTAGAAGTTTCTGTTTCCTGTAGGGGAAACAAAGCCAAGCCATGAGATCTACCTCCTGTTAGATACCTGAAGTTCATAGTGCTCTCTATCCCTCATACACATACCTCAAAGGCATGCAGATATTCAGTATTTTCCTATAATTATCTGACAATTTAACATTGATCTGATGCAATTTACATTTATATTTACAGATGAGGTGAATAAAAGCTATGAGTCTTATGCAGCCTCCTTAAAGGGAAACAATTTTCATACAATTATATAGTACCTCACAGAAATTTTGTTTTATTTCTATAGCTACTTACAGAATGGTCCTTATCACAATCTGATTCTTAATGGCAAAAATAATTTAAACAATGTAAACATTTTTTTCTCCAAACCATGACATTGATAATTGCTTTTTGCATTGGAAACGGATATCCTTCATGGTATTTCTGTGTATACATGTATGTGTGTATTTGCATGTGTGTGGGCACAGGTGTCCAACAGAAAAATGTTGCTCAAACAAGGCTGAGTTTCATTGTGACTGGAACACATCATCTTGAAAAACACTAACCTTTTGATATTTATGAGAAACTTCTATCTTTGTATCTTTTTGGACTATATTCTACTTGTGACGGAAGGTATTGTACTTGTATTACTCACTGTAAAGCTGCTATATCTTGCCTTCCGCTTTTGTGTTTTTATCTATCCATATTGACTCATTTCTGGTCAGGTCAGAAGTGGAATTCCACTTTGACCTGGAGGGCAAGTTTTATGTAAAACTGATTGCATAACATTTTTCTAACACAGTGGAAAAATACATAGAGATATGTAGCTAATGTAGAAAACAGGGAAATGTTATTTTTTATTTCTATCTTTTCATACATTTTAATAAACAATCCAAACAGATTAGTACCAAGAATTCTCATTTTTTTAAAAAAAGCCTAATAGATTAATACCAAGAATTCACAATTCCCTAAGTAAAATCTCAATCCTGTTAAAGTCTTTGGGAATTTTAATTTTAACTCTGATAGGAGAAGAATTTTATGCAGCAGTTACATGGAGAAACAGCAAGAATGAAGTAGCTGAAAAAGTGTTGTAATTTCAAAGGAAAACAACAGAGGTAACATTGTGTCAATACAGACCAACTTTCAGTATTCAGACTGTATTAAATTGTGCTATATCTCATAAGTGTTATCTTTCACCTTTGGTGAAAAAGCTCACTACTCATCCTCAGAGAACATACCAGAATTTGGCTTGTGTTCTACAGAAAGATCATAAGCATAAGCAAATAAAACATTTCTGTTCAGCACATATTCCTCTGTTGATTAATTTGATAAACAGTACAACTATCACATGGTGTTACTCTTGTATATCAGATTTTAGATCCTCATCTCTTTTTACAATGGAGAAGTTTAAATTGAAGCAATTAATACTTAATTTTCATGACAAATCACTTAATTGTGCTCTTTCCTTACCAAAACACAAAAAGATGCAATTTCTTAACAACATACATTATAGACAAAAACTGCATTAAAAGAACTGTATATGAACCCATGAAAGCATGAAAAATCAAAATTAAAGACCTGACTTCAAACCTTCAGGCACAACAGGGAGCATGTTAAAGAATATAACTGGACTCTTGCTGTGCCTAGATTGTGAGCTTTACTTATGTTACAGTTTAAGCCACACTTTTAATATCCTTATATCAGATGGTTGACTGATGCATTTCTTTGAAATTGGGGGTGGAGGGTTTTTTTTGTTAGACTGGGATATGGCTATTTCCCTCTGTGTTTGTTAATATCGATTATTTTGCAACAGTATTGGGTAGGGTAGAATTTGATTATATTAACACAAAATTAAAACAATTATTCTGTCCAGAATTGAAAAAAAGAATTCATAACTGAATGAAAAACAGACAAAACAAAACCAGCAGAAAAATAATTCTGGAATTTCAATAATATACCACTCAGAAGTTACATACTTCTTTGAAGTGTTTGATCTCATCAATTAAAAGCTTTTCATATTACTGTATATTCAAGCCAAGTTTACTGTATATTTATCTTTCCTTGTCTGCTTCACTATTACAAACAAACAGTATCACACACTAAAAGAATTCCCATTGATTTCATCTGGCCTACTTAAAAGAAATACCTGTTCATATCAGTACAGGTGGTTAAATTGGGTAATTGTGATCTACACTGTAAATTTGAGAACAATTTCTCTTACTGTTAATGATCTACATTGCCCTATGGAGAGTTTGGATATCTCTGAATTTTTACTGTATGTACTACTGGATGAATTTCATATTATCTTGTGAAAGAAATACTGCATATGGACAGCATTTTCACTTGGCTTTTCTGTTTCTTACAGGGTATTTCCATATTGTACTCTCCCCTAGAGGAGCTGCTGTGGACTGGCTCACATTTCTCCCCTTCCCAAAAAAGTCTCTGTCAGCCAAATCATCAAGATCACAGGGAATCTCACCCAAAGAGGAAGAATTCATAGGATTCCTGTGTCATATAAGCTCTGGAACATGGTTTCTGTGATCATACAGATTGCAAAGGCCAGCATTCAATTATTTTCTGGTGCTCCTAAACCAGCACAGGTGAACTATGGATGCCAGGAAGAACATGAGCCTGGGTTTAAACATTCTGAAGTTATTAGAGTGGGACCAGACAACTATCTTCTCCCTTTTTAGTGAACATCACCATTAAAAGACATGAGTCCTTACGGTACGCTATCCTGGTTCATACAGCTGGACCTCAACAGTAAGGAAACAGATATAGCCTCAAAAAAGCAAAAAAAAAAAACCAAACAAAAAATCCTCTGCATTCTTGCAAGGCAACAGCTGAACTACTGAATGAGAAAACAGACATTAGACTGACAGTCAGAAAGCAGGACTAACAAGGCACCACCACCAAGAATATTGCCAGGATCATCATGGCCTGTTGCTTCCCAGTATGGAAGTTCTGAGTTCTCTGTATAAGGATGTTCAGACTAGCTGTGCCTTGAAGACTGAATCCTAAAAGGCATTTTGGAGAGACACTCCAGAAATTTAGTCTTCACACTGCTGGTCTTCTAAACTAGGAATTAGGCCTTTACTTAAGGCTTTAGTGATCTGCAGCAGCCCATGACACTCCAGGAAAAAGGGACAAAGGAGGCAGCAGTCTGTGCATGTATGCTGGGCGATGAGCATGTTAGGTTACTTCCCTGCTGTGTCTTTACCTTATGTTCAAAGTGGCAGATGAATCCAGAACGTTATATGGTTTCAGTTATAGAGACTCATTCCCACTTACTGTGCATCTCTTGTGTGCCACACTATTGCCTCTTCTGAAGGAGAAAGAGTTTGGAGGGGGGTACTACTGCAGCTGCTCTTCTTCACTTCACACCTCCCTCCTCCCTCATAACTGTTTCTACATACGTACGGCTGGGGGGCATGTCTGCCAGTTCTCTGGGTTCATGTAAAAACAGCTGAAGCAGCTCACTATAGTGCGAATGCACATACAGAGAAACACCACTGCAGAGTATTGTATCCTGGATTTGCCATCTTAAATGTCTTAAATTAAATCGGTACTGCTAAGGATTGCAGTCAGAAGGGGCAGTACCAACTTGCTAAGCTAATTCCATATATATACTTAGAGGAGTCTTTCCCACAACGCAGCTATGGCTCCCCTTCACCTTACAAACACAACTCCATAAAGACCTGTGTCTTTCCATATATATAACAAATATTTAATATTCTCCATCCCTCTCCTCTATAAACTCCTGAGACAATATTTTTTGTGGATCTTTTGACCACACAAGACCCAAAGAAAAACAAAAGTCACTAGACCAAATACTGGCGATTACTCACAATCCATCATAATTATGTTTCTACAACTTGTCAAGTGAGGATATTTGATTCATGCCTTGGATGCTAGTGAAGGCACAAGATCTCCTGGTGTCATACTAGGGGTCTACCCTAACGCAATGAGTGAATGCTGCTGTAGGCCATCTACCCGTCACGACCCGGGCGGGAGAGGCCAGGGCGGGCCGGCGTGGAGCCGGGAATTCCCTGGGGCCGAAGGAAGGGGCAAGGGCAGCCGACGGCCGGCGGGAGGCTTTCTTCCCGGCGGGAGCGGCCCGAGCTCGGGCCACCGGTGTGACAGGCAGCAGGCGGCGGGGTCTGCCACAGCAGGAGCGGGCGGGAAACTCCCTCAGCGAACCGTGTCACCCGCGGGAACCGGGCCCAACCGAACCGGGACCGCCGGCCTGGCTCCTCTGGGGAGCGGAGCGGGGCGGAGCGGGGCAGGGAGGAGAACGCGGAGAGCCCTCCCGACGGGTCGGGTCGGGTCGGCAGGTTCGCAGCGGACCCCCCGGCTTCCCGGCGGGCGGGCGGCCGGAGCCGCTCCTCGGAGGGGCCCGGCCCGGCCCGGCCCGGCGCCTGAGGCCCGCGGCTCCTCACCGCCCGGGACGGGGACGGGCAAGGGCAGAACTCGCCCCGCCACGACGCTGGAGACGTTCCCTCCGGCAGTCCCTCACACTACCCGAGCAGACGTGGGCTGGATCCTGCCCGAAGCAAGTTCTTTTGACCTCACCCGCGCTTGTTGCTGGGAAAACCTAGGTGCTTCACACCAGATGGAAACCTGAGAAGCTGCTAACGTGGGTGATCATGATACAAAAATTAGGGGAAAATAGGAGGGATAAACTGACGATGTACAAACTGCCCACGCCTGAAATAATTCTAAAGAGAAGTCAGAAACCTCAGCTCAGAAATGCCAGTCATTGTCACTGAAAAAAAATGCCACTTGACAGAAAAAAAAAAAGCTTATCATCCTAAAGTCAAGGAAGTGTGTGCCTATTAAAAACTGCAACTGAGTAAATATCAAACACACTGCACAAAAAAAGTGTTCTATTGCAAAGATTTGTTGCCCAAGGCAGTGCGTAATGCGGGATTATTTAACAGAACAAATAGTTTTAGTATGAATACAATTGAGCAGGTGGGTCAAATTACCATTTAGGGCAGCTGCAGTACTATAGAGTTGTAAGAGAAAACAATCTAATCTTAACTCCAGAAGAACAAGCATACATATATGCTGGTTGAGTCAGCAGTGCTTTAGACATGCTTGAATGGTAAGTTAAAACACATTGGATAAATCTAGTAAATTGTGTTGGTACAAAACTTTACCAATTTTTTAAAACTCATGAAAAAATTCTAAAATTATGTATGAAACACTTCTTGTTCTTATTAGAAATGTTGTCTTGTTTCTTATTTGTATCTTCTAGGCCCAGTGTTTCTAAGGTTAAGACCTCAAGAGACATATTTTCAAGTTTTTCTGGCAACCTATTAATTTATTAATGAAAACTGAGATTCCCACAGTCACATGAACCCAGGCTTCAGAAAAACACTGAATGGTGAGCAGCTCTACATATGGTCCTATAACTTATAAGTATGGCACTGGTGGAACTCCCCTGGACATCAGTAGAACCATATTGGTATACATCCACAGAACATTTGGGCATCATATATGTAAGTGCAAAGATATCACTGGACTAACTTGAGAGGAGAACTGGAATAGGGAAGGTGAAGAATTATGACTATATCTGCAGTAGTAAAGAAAATAATGCTATGGCCTCCTCTCTGGTCCCCAAACCAACTGGCACAGCTTGTTTTTATTCATTCTGTGAAACTCTCTTAGCCCATTTCCTAGCAATCTGGATGCATTCTAACTGTACTTAGCCTATGGTAAACCCCTGAATTACATCTGGAAAATAATTTGGAGAGTGTTAGTCTACCAAGGTGAAAAACAGACTAGGGACTATTGCAACAATCAAATACAGAGTGTAAGCAACTGATTTCTAGTGCCCACATAAGAGGAATATTACTGCAATTCTACCCTGGATAAGATCTGCAGATAATGCTATTGTAGTCCATATGGCTAATGATGCTGTAATCGTCTGTTGAGCAAAGCAAAGAAAGGAAACCAAACTCCAGTGTGGAGAAGGTGAAGGAGAGAGAAGGGATGGGAGCTGCCTCTTATGGAAAGGGAAAATGTTTATTCTGCTCGGCCATTACTTTTGCTTATTTGCTTTCTGCTCTCCCAGTTGGCTGTAAAGGAAGAACAGAAAAGCTCTGTCTGCACATGAACAGTATTCAGCAATAGCTAAAGTCAACGTTAAAAAGGTTAGTGAGAGGCCAATGGTTCTCTGGGGGACCCGAAACTGAGGAGCATCTTTGGGAACAGAAGAAAACCAGGAGTTGATAAGACGAGAGAGATCCTGAAAATCTAAGGGAGCAATGAAAATGGGGCAGACTTTAGGCCTGAGGAGCTAAGATAGGTATTTGAGATTTGGATGGTTAAGGGGGCATTGAGACACAGTCAGAAGTCTTGTTTAGGAGAAAAGTGGAGAATTAAAGAGTTCAGAGTAGTGAGGAAAGATGTTAGTGTGCCTAAGAGTTCTTCAAATAATTTATTATATAAAAGAACTCTCCCACTGACTGGAATTTCTTCTTGTTTGGAGCCCAGATTTGTAAAGTAAATAGAGGATACCCAAATGCTTTCCTACTGGTGATACTCTACACAGACAGACTGACCAGCCTGATAATCTCCATGTTTTCAACGCAGATGAGAGAAAGTTCAGCCAGGGGTCTGGATGATACTTTGAGGATAGGTAAGGGGAAAACTGTATTTTCATTAGTCTGATCTTCTTCTGTTTGGGGGGGGGGGGGGATTTTTAAAACAAAACAAACCAAACACATTATATTTCATGTCCAGGAGAAAAAGAAGCGTAGTCAAAAACAATAAATAAGATTATTTTCACTGCTGGCAAATGTTAGTATATAAAAACAGGGGAATAGTGAAACAGCCAAATCAATTTGAAATGCTTGGCTGCAAAAGTTATTTTCAAGCTGGATATACAAGAACCCAATCCCTAATCTCCTGACAAGCTCTCTCCTGACATGGGCAAGAATATGCTTTCATCAATAGAGAAAGCTTCCACTGAAATCCTTGAAATACAGATCTGGATCCAAACAGTTAAGGAAAATTGTAATGTGTACATTGAATGTAGTCTTAAATGGGCTCCCACAAGTCCTCATATGCAGTCAAATAAAGGCTGGATAGTTTTATATCTCTCTGTATGCTCAAATGAAGCTGCCTTTATACTTAGTTCACTGCCCAGATGGGATCAAATTATACGGCTTTTTCAATACAACTAACTCTACCTACAATCCAAACCAGGATAGTGCAAACCAGTTCTGGTCCCAAAGTAAATGTGTTAGAAGTGCAGGAATATGCCTACAGGCTTGTAAGCCACCTGAGAGGCAGAATGCATTAACACTCTGCACAGTCATGTCATGTCAGTGCATGTGAATCTATCTAAATGGTATCAGCACCTGTGCTGTCTTATGCCCCAGTGTTTTGAGACACAGGGGAACTGGCCTATGACTGTCAGCACTTAACAGTCTAAACAAACTGCGTAGGATTTATTTCATATAAATTGAGCACCTAAAAATTTATTTTGGTCAGTGGAGAGAAATAGGTAATTCCCAAGGTTGATTCAATACACATATTTAGGAGCCTAAGGTAATTAGTTTGAACTGTAACAGCTAATGCTTAGCTACCTAAATTAGATTAAGCTGCATACATAACTGCAAATATCTTTTGAATATAAAACAGTTTCTTGCTCTTATAATGGCTACACTTGCATCTGAAAAGTCAGTGCTATTTCTTTCTGAAGGAATAATCACTCAACATGTAATGTAATGAACTTTTAATAGGGATGAATAAATATTGGGGGAGAGGGGAGAATGAAGGAGAGCTTTAGAAGTATCCCATAGTACATAATATTATTTTCTAGAGTAGTACTCTTCAGAGTGAGAATGTGACTCAGGTCAGATAGTGCTTGGCCTCTTTAAGGAAGACTGTCAATATACCATGGTGTCAATTATGGTGATTTTTACTGAGCATATTCTTTGGGAACTGCATCTCATTTCCTGGGAATGGAAGTGAGGCTGAAAAATAATTTTATTTCTCCATCAGATTGAAAGAACTACCTGTTAGGAACAGCCCAAGCTATCTTTAAATTGGTGACCTACCAGTAAAACTATAGTGAAAGGACGTTGTGCAAACGGAAGAGTAGAAAATTTTAACTATGGACTTTGAAAATTATGAATCCTGCAAGGAAAAGGTGCAAACTTACATGTGGATCCCTGATAGCCTGAAACAAGGAATATCTGGCTTCTATAAGGATGTCTGTTTACTTTCCAGGTGCCCTCAAAATGCACTTCATGTTGTTGAAATCAGCTGCAAAAGGGTTCCACAGGGTAGAATAAGGATAGACATTACTGAAAATATACATTAACCTACACTGTTTGATCCCATCTGTTCAAGAGAAAATGTGCTTCTAGTTTTGCATCCTTCACAGGAAAACATTGGCTTTGATTCCCCATCTTCACTTGTATAAATAGTATGTTCATGTAATAGTTATAAATGTAACTATTTATAATGATGACATGAATTAGGTACAGAAATGTCAATGGCTGTTGCTTGTAATAAAAAAAGTAAAATTGCTTATCAACTCACTGTGACAAGCAATATCACAAATAGCACTTCTGAAAAAAAAAATGTACTAAACTAACTTTTAGGGCTGTGCATGGCAGATTAGACATGCAGCTCCCCTTAACATTAACAGAAATTACATGCTTAAGCTAGCACAAATGCCGTTGAGATTCCTTTCTGTGTTATAAAGCAAAAGCCATTGATTTCCACCAGAAAATAAAGCTTCATAGTCAAAGGGGTAGATGCAGAATGTATTCCTATGTTGTCAACAGTCACAGATTGTGAGGACCAAAACAGTCACAGCTTAACAGAAAGGAAAAACTAGCTTTTTCAAGCATGGCTATAACACCTTTTTCTTACAGTTTACTATCATTTACAATTTAGTTAATGATGTAACCAAATTTCTAGCCTTCAGATAACGTCGGAGTCCCCATCAGGCCTTTTCAGTTCTTTAGATATAGATATAGATATGGGACTAAATAACAGAATCTAATAGTATAGCAGTACTAAATTATGAAGCCTTCTTTGTTAATAACCAAGCTCTCAAATGAAGCTTGGTGCTTGAAAACAACCTAAAAAGTGCAGTACAGCTGGAAATCCCTTACCAAGGCAGTAGTGAATAAGATGTATATCTTACATTTCGCTTTTCAAATGGATCTTGTAATAGTTTTTGTCACGGAGATATCTGAGAATGTAACAACATTCTGAAGAATACCTATCTGGGTATAGCTATTTTCAGCTTGCAGTGACTTGGGGGGGGGGGGGGGGGGGCGGGGAGCACTCTTCTGAGATGCAAACAGGTGGGTTTTGTTTGGTTTATTTTTCTTTTCATAGTGGAGAGAAAACTCTATCAAAGACTTTATCTGTGACATTCCCCATCACTGTAATAGCTATGCACTTAATAACCTGCTAAAAACTCCTGACTTCAGCAACACTATTATCCCCATTTTTTATTGAAGGGAATCTGAGCAAAATCTGCTTTCTCTGGGGAACACAGGAAGTCTGTCAGAGATACCCATGAGTGTGGATCAAGGTCTCCCACTTTAGCATGGTGGCATTTAGACTCTTAGTCATTTTCCTTTCTCCGCTGGCAGTTTCCCAGATTTGTGGACAGTTTGGTGATGCAGCTTTGGCTCCTACAAATGAACTGCGTTGTTGTGACTGACAGCTTCCCTGATAAACTTGTAATCTAAAGGAAGAGAATGATGGGTGCTGCACACTGGCATGATATGCACTCAGAAGTCTGTATTGATCCTTCTGCTTAAAAAGTGTCTAACTATATTTTCAGGTGCTCTTGCTATGTAGTGTCATTGTTTAGTCGCTCGCTCTTCTTTGGTCCTATAAACCAACTATATAAAGTACAGTATAGAAGGTGCAATCCTGCAACTCCTACCCCAGGTGAATAAGCACTTTGCACATTCAAGAAAAGAACAATTAGGAGAAAAAAATTGCAGTGCCACACAAAACACTGTTTCTTCTGTGCTTCAGCTGTTACTTTTCTTTATCTGGTAATTATTTTATACCAATTACATGGTTACAACTCTGATACAACTAGAGTCAGAAACATTGTAGACCTGAGCATCTGTAGTTGATTCTTATCACTACTTTTTTGCTTTTAAACTTAATCAGGTTATTACAATTAATAAAGGTGTCATGTGAGTTGTTCTGATACATTAGTTTCTGGATTTACAAGCAAAACAAGAAAAGAGTTAAGACTGTTCAGTGTATGCCTCTGAAATGAGCAAACCAAAGTAATGATCTCTCTGCATATGATCTTCCCATTGTACAGCATGACAACAGCAACAACTACAAAAAAAAAATCTAAAAAGGCAGATAATGTTATTTAGCAGGACTTAATTAAAGATAATTTTTTCATTCCATACTTTTTGTGTTTTTCCAGTAATTCAGGTAGTAGTCTCTCCTCAGCCAGAAATGTGTATGCACAAAATACAATCTGAAGGCACAGTAAGCATAATAAATTTACCACAAATGATAAATATCTCCTGGTTCAGTGATGATATATATTAACAACAACCACTTCTTAATTCAACACCTTCCATTCAGATACAATATCATCCCGTCTTGCTGCTTATAAGTTAATACTGTCACAACATGACAGAGTAATTCTGAGCAACAGAAATAAACCTGTCTTCCTAACTGTCCTTGCATCATTCTGTAGCCCTGTCCCCTCCTGCCCTGCAAACGTGGCAGGAGAGTAATCCATGGGTTGCTTAGGAAATAAGACATTCCATTTTATCTCTATTCCTAATAAAATTCCCATTACACAGGCCTAAGCCATTTGTTGGTCATGCCTTGTCTAGCTTGGTTCAATTAAATCATAATTTTGCACATTTTTCAAATCTGGGTTAAAGATCCTGTTACTCCAACATGATAAATTGCCATTGTTTAGATAGCATAACCTCAGCAACTCGGTTCCAGTCACACCATGTCTAACAATAAAGCCCTGGACTCCCCATGTAACTCAAAAAATTGCCAATTTCACACTTGATTTTCCACCTGCTCTACTCTGTAGATTTCATGCTTCTTGTCCATCTTTATATTTTTTGCAGAATTATTTTGGATCAAACCATTAATAATCACACTATTAAAAAAGTCCCTTGATGTAAACAGTATAACCCTTAAGTCAGATTCTAATGCTTTTGAGTTTGTCTTCCTCTAGATCAGTGGTTTACAGCTTTTTCACTGTTATAGCTTAAGGAAATGCTTCTTGTTTAGCTGTAAAGAAAGGAACATTGGTTCTGACACTACCCTGTACCCACCAGGGGATATGCAACATGCCTGAAAATACATGTTCTAGACTCTCTTTTTGTGTTGAAAAGTTTAGAGAGCTGTGCTAGGAAACCCTGTGCTTTTCCCTCCACTCTCCTCTACCAGTAATCCTGGCAGAGAAAATCTCAGATAACAAAGTGATAAGGAGTTCAATTTTTAAGCTAAAAGTACATTTACACTGTCAAAGAACTTAGTTCTCTAGTTTCTTCTCAGAAACCCATTCACTTAATTGTCTATTCACTCTTAGACTCTTAGTCCTTCCTGAGATTAAACTTAGGTGCGCTCCAGAGGATAATTCACCGCAGGGCCATTCCCAATTGGCACTTTGATTACCTCTCTACTATTTCAGTGGCTTTTGCACATTCAAACAGTCCTGTATGCCTTTGTGCCTCCCCTGAGCATGCATCAGCTGATCTTAGTTTCAAACTATAAAAACAGCCCTCACAGGATTTCAGACATTTTGAAATGAAGAAAATATATAAGCTAATAATTGTTCCTCACACACCAAGAGATACAACATATGGCCCAAAGGAGACCTTGGCTTTCTGTGTCAAGATGCTTGTCTCCATCAGTGAGGCAAATGCAGCAAATGTTGTTTATTCTGACTTCAGCAATGCTTTTGAAACAGTCATAGCATCCATGAGCATACTTTTGACCATGGTATGCTTGTAGCCAAACTGAAGAGAGCTGGACCGGATGGGTGACTGTCGTGGTTTAACCCCAGCCAGCAACTAAGCACCACGCAGCCGCTCACTCACTCCCCCCCATCCAGTGGGATGGGGGAGAAAATCAGGAAAAAGAAGCAAAACCCATGGGTTGAGATAGGAACAGTTTAATAGAACAGAAAAGAAGAAACTAATAATGATAATGATAACACTAATAAAATTACAACAGCAATAATGAAAGGATTGGAATGTACAAATGATGCGCAGGGCAATTTCTTACCACCTGCCGACCGACACCCGGCTAGTCCCCGAGCGGCAATTCTCTGCCCCCCACTTCCCAGTTCCTAAACTAGATGGGACGTCCCATGGTATGGAATACACCGTTGGCCAGTTTGGGTCAGGTGCCCTGGCTGTGTCCCCTCCCAACTTCTTGTGCCCCTCCAGCTTTCTCACTGGCTGGGCATGAGAAGCTGAAAAATCCTTGACTTTAGACTAAACACTACTTAGCAACAACTGAAAACATCAGTGTTATCAACATTCTTCACATACTGAACTCAAAACATAGCCCTGTACCAGCTACTAGAAGACAGTTAACTCTATCCCAGCTGAAACTAGGACAGTGACCTACAAGGTGGGTTGAAAACTGGCTGATCACAGGGCTTGAAGTGTTGTGATCATCAGGAAAAAGTCTAACTTGCAACTGATTACCAATGGGATTCCCTAAGGGCAATGCTAGGGCCAATACTGTTTAATAACTTCATGAATGACCCAGTCTGCAGAGGGCACAAAACTGATGTGGAAAGTGATCAATACACTGATGGGTGGACTGCCATTTAGAGATCTTGACAGACTGCAAAAATGGACTGGCAGTAACCTCATGAAGCTCAGCAAAGGCAAATGCAGAGTCCTGCACCTGTGAAGAAATAAACCCATGGAACAGTAGGGGCTGCTGGTCAACAGGTCAGAAAGCTGGCTCAGTTTTGCAGAAAAGGAACTGGGAGTCTTGCTGAATATGAACTAGAATCAACAGTGTTCCCTTGCAGCAAAGAAGGCAAACTGTGTACAGGACTGTGTTAGCAGTCATGCAGAGAGCAGGTTTTGGTTGATTCTTCCCTTCCATTCACACTTGTGGGATGACATTTGGATACTGTGTCCAGTTATGTTCCAACACAATAAAGAAAAACACAGAAATGGGCCCAAGGGAGGGCCACCGAGATTATCAGGGGACTTGAGCACGTAACATACAGGGAGAAGATGAGAGAGGTAGGTTTTCTCAGCCTTAAGAAGAAATAGCTGAGAGGAGATATTACAGCTGTTGGAAGCTACCGAATGGGAAGAAATGGAGAAGATGGAGCCAGACCCTTCTTGGAGGAGGACAGAGAAAGAACGAGTGGCATCTGTCAGAAGTACAACAAGAGAAATTTCAATTATGCATTAGGATTTATTTTTCACCACAATGGTAGACAAACATTGCAACGGGTTGCCCAGGGAGGCTCTGAACTCTCTACCATTGGGTACCATTGAAAGCTGAGTGGGCAAGGCCCTGTGTAATCTAATCTAGGTTGGCACTATTTTGAGGAGGGATAAGACCAAATGATCTCCAGTGGTGACCTCCAGCCTAAACTATTCTATGAATCTAAATGCTACACAGTGATCCATACAGTGATTCACTGTACCAGGCAATCAACTTTAGCAGTATACAGGTAACCTACTCTGGAACAGATCTGGCATGCATTGATTAATCCTGAGAGTGAAAGTATCTTCTGGTAACTAAATAGTCTAAGACTCTGTGTGGGATTACCAGGGAGCCAAGACAGTCTGTGGGGTTGGTGAGGGAAAAAGTGTTGGAGATCACACAACCAGAACTGAGTTGGCAAGTGAAAAATGTTGGAACTGCTGGGCCTTTGCATTCATCAGTGAAGGTGACATGAGGAGGAAACTAGAGCTTTTTAAAATCATTATATTAGCTTATATTTTCTTCCAGAGTAAATATGATAAACTGCTTTGCAAAATATCCCTATTAAAGTCATGATTCAAATTCCGACTATAAAGGCTTGTAGACCAGAGAAAATAACGTTTGAGATAGATAGAATTACGATAGTATTTATGTATTGGTATTAAGCTGTGCTTCTAATTCTTTGTATTCTTACAGAGATGTTTGGAAGATTTAAATGTATATTTCAGAGAATAAAACTAAGACCCAAAGAGGCCCCTTATGGGCTTCCAATTTAGATTTCATGTTATCTAAAATTAGCCTCATGTGTGGTTCAATGAATACCGTCAGACATCCCAGCCCCCCTAAAAGGTATGTGGTGAAAGACACATTCTGTAAACAGCACAAAACAGTCCACTGGCACCCAGACTACATAAGTTAGGATTTTACGCTAGATACACACAGGAGGTCCATAGTTGGATTTCCCTTCCCTTAGAAGATATCTCACATACCATGACACATATATTGAAACACAGTAAAGAGAAGAACTTCTAAGGGTGATGTTGGCCACTTCTCATGAAATACTTAAGTGTTGCAGAGGAGTATAGTACTCTCTCAGGAAGAAGATATCTTGGATTATTATACAGTTTTATCGAATATTACCCCTAATGGGTTTTGCAGCTGCTCAAGCAGGAGTCTTCAGGACTGCTTTTCTCAAAAGAAATGCCAGAATTCCATTAAAATTAAGTTAAATAAAGTTAGAAATAAATTTTATATTATGCCTTATTTTTAGTACCTTTCTTTAAGAAAGGTTTTAATTGGCAGCAGAAGAAGGAATTGCTGTGATTATTGTACCCTCCTTTATAACACAGGGCCTAGAATTTCAGCTACTAAATCTTGCATCAATAATTTCTGGCTGAACTATGCACTTTCTTTAAAAAACGAAAAAGCAACACTTAAAATTTCTCAGCACATCCCTAGTATTATGAAATGCTCCTATTATAACATACAGATTTGATTTGCCCAACTTGTGTTTTCAGATATTAGACATTCTTGACCTTCAATAGGGTTTCTTGGCTGGGAAAGTGGGTTTAAGATTATTCTTCATTACTAAAAGTATTATTAATGTGCTTCATCTCTTAACACATGTATTTGAAGTCACAGAGCTGTATTGGGAATGGTTTTACCTTTGCAGCCTTTCCCACCCTGCAGCCTTGGGTTTATACTAGTGAATTCTAGGTCACTGTAACTTAGTTGTCTACTGTTAAAATGTTAGCATGTTTCCTGATAAGTTTTTGGCCTGGGCCATCTAGCAATCTCACAAACAAGTCCTTCGAGTCATTTGAAATTTAGCTTGGATCAGGGACATCTTCCAATTGGTTTGACTACCAGCAAACACCCAGATTGAATGTAACCATCCTGTATTTTTGATCTTAAGAGAGTTTAGTAGTGTTTCTTCAGAAAATATTGGTCTTGCCACTAGCAAGTAAATACCTACAAATTTAGCCCCGTATATAGTCAGCTGGTTGGGAAAAAAAACCCCCAACAACAAAACAAAACCACACCACAAAACAAAAACAAACAAATAAACAAACAACCCCCCCTCCAAGGTATTTATAGATAGTATACAGAGCTTCTCTTCCTTGTCTAAATAATGATGATGGATAATTGTAGTTAAATATATGAGCTATATTGCAGACCTGCCCTCATATAAATGCATGCTGGAAAGGTTTAACAGAGGTAGAATAGGATAAAGTCAGAATTACACCATCTGCACTGTCACAATCTGACTGTTTTGTCCCCATGAAAAACCTGGACTTACAGTAGTCCCTCATACATCAGTTTTATTTTATTTTAAGCTGCTGAATTGCCAGCCTTGCAAAGAGCACATATTTCAAATAAATTCTCCCCATGGGCTTTCAGCACTGCATCCAGGAGTCCAAGAGGCCTTCAGACTCCCTTTAGGCTTCACCTAAATAGCACCACGATCAGCCCTCCTATGGCTACACAGCACAATCTAGCTGCTGTGAATTTTGTGTATGAGTCCTTCAATAAATATGTTGGATCTGCATTAATCTCTGACTAGCTTCACTCCATGAGGCAAAGCCTCCTGTAGTATCCAAGGTCTTTGTATTACTGTGACTTGGAGTTGAAAGTTTGAGAAAGCAGAGAAATGCTTTTAATCAGTAAGCTTTCACAAGGTTTTTGAATACATGAGAACAATGTCAGACCCCCAAACATATTGAAAGGGGTAAAGTTTGACAAATGTTAATGCTTTTTATATATATTCAAATAATTAATTCACAAATGAGCAATATTGATTGAGAGTGTTTCTTTAATGACAATGCCAGGCAGCAGAGTAGAGGTGACACGTAAATTGTCTTTTCTTCACTTGATCTGAAAATGGATTTTGCTATTATGAGGCATTGTTTCTATTCAGTAGGCAGTTCACAGCTGAATGCATTAAGAACTGAGTTATCACAGAATAATGGTGATATCAATATGTTTCACCTTTGTAAGATTGTACATTTAAGCTTTTTTCTGAATAAATTGTATTGATTTGATATATTTCACAAATGTTCTAACTTTGAAAGATTTATATAGTCAGTACTTTTAAGATGTAGGTTAACCAAAAGATTTTTCCTGTTAAAATTACAGAAATGACCTTTGCTTTCACAAACCTCATTTTTTGAGTACTTAATATAAGGTACACCAGGTATCTAATAGGTAGAATTTAATTTGGCTGTTTTACCATTTATAGTTCTACCAATTGATTGGTATTTTGCCCATTTTTCTGTTCATTTCTGTCTTATTTCATTTTCTGGAAGGCTTTTTTTGTTGTTTTTTTTTTTTTTTTTTTTTTTTAATCTAAGATTGAGGACCATACTACATAATTTCTTGTACAGAGTTAATTTTCATGTCAGAAACAAAATTATGGATCAATTAACTTGCAATCATAAGCTCTAAGTGCAAGCAAATGCTGCCTTTAATAGATAGAACAATACTTATTAACACATATGTTTCTCTCTCTATTTTTGGAAGATTTTCTTAGTGGAAGGCCTAACTTGATATAAGTATTGGCAGTCTGTTGGCAAAATGCTTTGCACCCCTACTTAAAATGTACTAAAAATACTGAAGTATGTACTGCATATGCCACGTGAAAACATAGACACATTTCTCTTTGGTGACTCTCCAGTGCCCAAATTGTCATTCGTAATATCTGATCTAAATCTTAAAGCTAAGGTTATTTTTTGCATAAGTTAAATAAAATTCAAAACAAATTAAAGGAAAAGATTGTTGTCTTATCAAGCATTGCCCCTTTCTGAAGAGCTAAGATATTTCAATACAGAGAATTTTGAATGATCTTTCAACTTCCCATATTTATCTCCTCCTATAGTTACAGGCTTAGGCCACTGATAATTATATTATGCTAACCTCAATATGTGTCAGTTTTACCATGCGTAAATGGAGTACAAATTCTGTCATATCTTTGCAGGAGAAAGGTAGTTTATGGGAAACTTATCACAGCATGAATTTAGAAAATTCAATCATTTTCACAATCTGTTACAATGCAATTCTCCTAAGCAATGAGCTAGTCCACATGATGGTGAACACTTGCTGATATTAGCTTCCTGAATTACTTACATTTAGCTCTATGTGATCATTAAGGTTTTGAGGTCAAATGAAATAACAGCAACAAGGCCTTTCTCTTTTCACTTGTTTTTAGAATGAGTTAAAAGATGAAACCTTACTCATATATCATACTAATCTTATATTATTTATATCCAAAAGAAAAGAAAGAGAGACCCATGTACCTGATGCCTTCTTTGCCTTGATCTTTACTGGCAAAGTCTGCTCTCAGCCTTCCCAGGTTGAAGTGGTCAAACACCAAAATAGGCTGCCCAGAAAGGCAGAAGAACATCCACCCTTGGAAATATTTAAAACAAGGCCCTAAGAAACCTATTATAACTTTAAAGTCAGTCCTGCTTGTAGCAAGGGTTTGGATCAGTCTTCATTATATCTCAGAAGCAATTCCATTCTGGTTCCTTTGGAGTAACCCACATCAGCAGTGTTAAGGGCTCAGCTAATGACACAGGAAGACAGAGGCCAAAAGTTCCCTGGAAACAAAGCCTGTAGACATGAACAGCCAGAAATTCCTGATGAATTGTCCATATTTTCAACATAATTTCCCTCAGAGTTAGAGTCATACCCATAATGTACACCAAACTGACAGGCACCAACCAGAGGTCTGAGAGAGTCAGTTTCCAGGAAATGAAAGAAGGGGAATGATCTGGAAGAAAGGGGACAATATGATAAAAAGCAAAGGTGCAAGTTGAAGAGGTTAAAAAAAAGCAGGGGCGCGGGGGATTTGACAGACAGAAAGGGAAAGGAATATGAAACTGCAAATAGATGATAAATAATAGTGCCCAGCTAGAAAAGAAGAATATAAAGCATTGAATGGAAACTGCTTACTGTTATCACCTTTGCATTCTAATCTGCAGAACTCAGAATTACAGTACATTTCCCTACTGTCTCTATTCTCATCACTCTTTTTTAATCCACTTGCTGCCTGCCTATCTTATTACCCTTTCTTTCAGAAACTCGGCCTTTGACTGGCTTTGTCTCACTTAATGTGACACCTTCTTTTTCATCTTTTCCCATGGATCAGATATGTCAGTATATATTGCTGTACATAAGAAAGTATATATAGTTACTGGGTTTTACCTTTACCTGCCCATTCTAAATTTAGTATGCGTATTTCAGAGTCTGAAATATCTGAGACACCATTATCAGTACTGTCTGGATCCTTAAGGGTATTCACAGAATATACATGAGATGATTTTTAGGATGTTACTCTTCCAATAGCTGAAATACGACAAATTCTAGCATGCACTGCACTAATTTTCTTTACCTTGATCTCTTTTTGTTTTGGTAGTTGAAGTGTACCAAACACATTCCCTGGATATATCTCCACTTACCTGAGACTTAATCGCATCAAAGGGAGATTTACTTTCCTGGTGCGTTTACTGTTAATCTCAGATTATCACGTGCATAGAAATAAAAGAAAGAGGGATTAGGAGATGTACCTATCTGAGTAATATCTGCCACACAGGAAGCCATATAAGCAGTCCTACTGATACAACAGATGACATCCTGACCTCAAAGATATGTACTTAGTATGCCTAACCATAACCATTTACTCACAAGAGCAAAGCTCATTAAAAATATGGTTAAAGACTCAAATCCTGCTTAAGAAGAGAAAGATAGTATGATTTCTACTAGAAGACAGAGACAAATACTAAAATTTGTTTATGACTCCAGAGATTTAATACTGTGCATTTGTTATTGCCATGTTTCTACTTGGGTCCAGCTAACAAAGTCCCTTTTAAGAGCACAATGGATGCCTTTCACTTACTGGGATACAGTATATATAAACCACATCCATACTTGTAAACTAAATAATGTTGGACATGCTGTCTCACCCTTAGGGCAGGCCACGTGCTGACTCCCACTTTGTACCAAAGGACCGGTTGAGTAAATGCCAGGAGGCCCCAGTTCTACCCATGGTAGGGACTGTTCAAATAATTCAGCAGTGTGGATGTGGGTATTCCACTGTCCATGCAGATCTTCAGTTTAATTTACTAATAGCTCTAATGTACCGATTATATTTGAGTGTCCATAGCTATATGTTTAACAAGAAACTGGGACGTTATGACCAAGTGTGCATTTTTCTGCCTGAATTAGTTGTGCAGATTCCCTGAGTTTCTCATAGTGAACCAAGAAATAAGAATTTCTGGGTGTTGTCTATCTCACCTGGAAATAGACATAGGGACATGAAGTTGGTTGTCAGAGATGTCAAAGTATACACAGCAGATTTCTAAACTTTCATCAAATTAATCCCATTCTGGCTACTTATGGGTGCTAATCACACATTTCAGCTTATTCAGTGTTGGAAAGAAATTGCATGAGATCATGAACATTTGTTGCTAATTCTGGGAAGTTTGAGGCAAAAGCTTTGCTTATTTACATTGTTTAATGCCTTGCTGAATTTAGACAAGCTTTCTGTTGGGAATAAATCAATGTGAAAGGTATCATTTTAGTCTATCACATGTGATGGAATGAAAGAAAATGGCAACAACTTAGGAAAAAGCATTGCTGTATTTTAAGAGATGCTTGTCAGTGATTTGTAAGGCACATCCCTCCTATTCCTACTGACTGAGGTATCCCACATTTGCCATGGCATGTCACTGTCAAAAGGGTAGTTTATGGTCTGACCTCACATTTCAGTGAGAACAGTTCTGCAGCCTGTAACTGTTGTAACTATACCAACAAAATGTTTCTATGGAGATTTGTTGATTGTATTCCCAAATGTTATATCAACAGCTCTTAAATAAACTCCAGAGCAAAAAGCATTATATTTGGTATGCATAGGTATGGTCATTAAGATGTCCATACTGTATATTGACAGTCACAGGGTCTTTTTCCTCAAATTCTGTTTTACTCTCAGGAAAGAGATGGATAGAAAGCCTACACTGGATTGCACAAGCAAAATTAGGATCACAGGAAATGAAATCCATGTCTCATGTTAAATGGATTATGAAAAAATGGCCACAGGACTCAATGAATCAGAAACAGATTTTGTCCACATTTTGTTAATACCACTCTTCCAAGTTAAACAAAGCAGTCCAGAGACCAGGTAAACTTTACATAAGTAATTTCACATGTTATTTTCCAGCTGCTTATGGAGAAATAAAATTCAGCCAAAAAGTCATAGCAGTTATTGTAGCCCAAATTTTAACACAGAAAAAGCAACAGAAAGAGGAAGAACACAGAGTGAAGCAGTCAGAAGTGAGAGAATGTCAATATTACAGATTTCAAAGCAAAAATAGTGTGATGCCTTTTTTGTACTTGAAATTTGATGCAGTCTTTAATTACAGGTTCATGTAGTATTTTTTTCTTTACTGTGGCTGTCAGTGCAGAGAATGGCAACTGTCCATGTAATGAGCAACTCTTCAATAGCTGTTTTCTCGCTTATGCTGAATGAGTGGTTCAACACATTACTTACTGCACGTTATTTAAACCCTGCTCTGAATACAGAGTTATTCATTTCCTGTGGCTTTTCTTCTGGTACTCATCAGTGTAGTATCTGAGTGCTCCGCTTAGACTAATGACTTTACTTCCACAACCATCTGATGAAATTATCATCCCCATTTTACGGATTGAGAACTGAGGCACAGAGATACAAACATCCAAAGTGTCCACTAATTTTCTCATTCAATCAGAGATACACAGAACCTGATTTTGTGGAGTACTAAGAATTACACAGCAGATTAGATGTTCAAAGCAGCGTCCTACAGACAGCTGTGGCAGCTGTGAGTGTACACAATTTCTGCAAACCCTAGAGCCTCAATGCAGGCAGTTAGAAAACAAGGATCACACAATTATGTGTGTCTACATGGTATATTGCAGATCTGTGAGAGATATCTGGGCTAGGAATGAATGATTTGGATACAAGAAACAGCATAGTCGTGCTACTATGACATTCTGACTTAACTATTTAGCTCTGAGAAGCAGGATATTTCAAGCCTGCTGCATCATTTTGCTGCTTTCTTCCCAAGACCTCCTCACCCCATCTCATGGCCTCCTGCTTTAGTCACCATACACCTGACGTCTTCTGCAGCAAATGATTCTGGAGGGCCTATGACAATGACAAGGAGGGCTTTTTGTAACTGCACAGTCCCAATCTATTCCCTGAGGTATGTCCTTCTTCTGCTGTGAATGAAGCAATGCTCAGTGGAAAAAAAATAGTATGTAATTATGTAACTATATCAAAAAGCCTAGGCACCAGGAAGACAAATTAAGATAGCACTGCCATTTCTTTGAGTGCTTTATAGGCAGCTCTCCTGAGCAAACTACTCCCGTTTAAAAAAAAAAAGAAGGAAAAAAAAAAAAATCCCTTTCTTTTCCTAGTGAACAAAACCAGGCTGCTACAAACACGTGGAGGATTTTAGCCCAAATGATTCAAGCTTGGCAAAATTATCAGCAACTGAAATGGAGTCCCACATTTAGTAATCTTGAAATTCAATTTAATTTAATTTTTAAGTGTTAGAACTGCATTTAGTATTTTGGCATATTAGATGTAGCCATTTGGTATGGAGTGATACTTATTGAGACAGAGCAATCATCATTACAAACTAAGCATATGAACAACAGTTCCTTTGCATCTAGTTAAAACAAACACATCTAATTGCTTGGTTAATGGTGATCTAAATGATAAGTGTAATTAAATATTGTACCTTCTTAAGTATATTTGGATGAAAGGATTCTAAACAGTGCATATTTTCAAAATGAAAGAAATTATTTTTTTTCACATAGAATTTGGATTACAAAACTACAGAAATCTTTTGTGCTTTATTTTTCTTTCTCATTTATCTAAGAGTCTCATGACATATGAACATGGAGCTTTCAATCTTGCTTCTTTTTTCCCCCGATCTTAAATCAGGAAGCTGGCAAATGTGCAAAGCAAATTCATGAATTTTAAACATGAGATAGACCAGGAGCTTAGCGAAGGTGTTGGCCTTTTCATTGTTTGAAATTCATCAGGTATCTGTTCCAGAGCAGTTTTAGGCAGGAGGATCATAGGGATTATCTAACTCTAGAGAACGTTAATAAAACAGAGGAATTTTCGGCACTTAACGGCACTGTTACCTTCAGAGTTTGGGACCATTAAGGAGAAATATTTCAAATACATGTTAAAATACTGTTGATTGTCACAGCAAATGAAAACAACAGCAAATAGACACATTTTCAAGGATGAAAGAAGTAAAAGGAAATACCACAGGTAATAGAAACCTATTTATATTATAATTTACTGCAATAAAAAGCAGACATGACTTTGGGTAGTTCAGCCCAGGTAATTCAGACACCTGACCCGGCATGCAGTTTTACAAAACTCTTAAGTGCCTGTCTTGAAGTTGAGTTGTGTTTGATGATCCAGTCTCCCTATCATATACTTAATGGATGGAGAAAGAAACTGTTGAAAATGTTCAGGAGGGAGATCTCCCATCCCATTTTGTGTTCTTTCCCCTCTATATCAGACATATCTGTGCATGTTTATCTGTACATCCACTCCTTCTTGTGGAGAGTGTGATGGGTTAACCCTGGCTGAACACCAGGTGCCCACCAAAGCCGTTCTATCACTCCCCCATCCTCAGCTGGATAGGGGAGAGAAAATATAACAAAAGGCTCGCGGGTCGAGATAAGGACAGGAGAGATCATTCACTATTACCGTCACGGGCAAAACAGACTCAATTTGGGAAAATTAACTCAATTTATTACAAATCAACCAGAGCAAGGTAATGAGAAATAAAACGAAATCTCAGAACACCTTCCCACCACCCCTCCCTTCTTCCCGGGCACAACTACCCTCCCGGATTTCACCACCAAGCCCCCCCAGCGGCACAGGGGGACAGGGATGGGGTTTATGGTCATCACACGTTATTTTCTGCCGCTTCACCTCCTCAGGGGGAGGGCTGATCACACTCTTCCCCTGCTCCAGCGTGGGGTCCCACCCACGGGAGACAGTCCTCCACGAACTCCTCCAACGTGGGCCATTCCCACGGGCTGCAGTTCTTCACGAACTGCTCCAGCATGGGTCCATTCCACGGTGTGCAGTCCTTCAGGAGCACACTGCTCCAGCGCGGGTCCCCCACGGGGTCACAAGTCCTGCCAGAAAACCTGCTCCGTGGGCTCCTCTCTCCACAGATCCGCAGGTCCTGCCAGGAGCCTGCTCCAGCGCGGGGTTCCCACGGGGTCACAGCCTCCTTCAGGAACCCACCTGCTCCAGCGTGGGGTCCTCCACGGGCTACAGGTGGAGATCTGCTCCACCGTGGACCTCCCTGGACTGCAGGGGGACAGCCTGCCTCACCAGGGTCTTCACCACGGGCTGCAGGGGAATCTTCGCTCCGGCGCCTGGATCATCTCCTCCCCTCCTTCTTCACTGACCTTGGTGTCCGCAGGCTTGTTTCTCTTACATGTTCTCACTCCTCACTCCGGCGGCAGTTTCCCTCCGTCCCAACTTTTTTCCTTCTTAAAAATATTATCACAGAGGCGTTACCACTATCACTGATTGGCTCGGCCTTGGCCGGCGGCGGGTCCGTCTCAGAGCCGGCTGGTATGGACTCGCTCTCTCTCAAACACAGGGGAAGCTTCCAGCAGTTTCTTACAGAAGCCACACCTGTAACCCCCCCCGCTACCAAAACCTTGCCAAACAAAACCAATACAGAGAGTAATGGGAACCAATAGGAAATATTAGGCTCCTCCACATCTTTGGGATGTTTGAGAATGGCATTTTTGGCCTCCTAGTCAAATTCCAGATGAAATAATAGTAATAATAGAATCACTTGCCTAAGCAGCAGACTTAGACTGTAGAAGACCAAATCCATATCATGTACGGCAGCCGCAGTCTTGAAGCACATGTGCCAGAGCACTCTGTAGCTCTTCCCGTGAAACTGAATCCCTATGCAGACAGCCATCCCATTAAGGATGGAGCCTAGAGCTGGGCTCACTCTCTTCCCTGGGAGGTGGTATGGCTAGCACGTAACTAACTACTCATGGGATGACCCCCAGCCCAGGACAAGGAACTGAAGTTTTGCTCAGAAAGCATTTTTAAGCTTAGTAAAACCCACCCAATTAATGAAGGTGCCTGCAGGGCTTAGCACTGATGTCCAGCAGATAGACTACATTATTGTCTCAACCTTGAGTGGGTTTCACAACTCTAACTCACAATGCGGTCAGCGTTCAGGAGACACCACATTTGTTTACAATTAGAAACACTTAATAATAGCCAAACTAGAGTTTGCTAAATACTGAGCAAGATTATGAAATATAGTCAAAATAACAAATGACGGAACCAAAAAAAAGGTCCAAATAACATACATAAAGAGGTATTTTGATATTTACAACTCCGTAGTGCTTCCTGTCAGCCTTTTCAGTAATTCTGTTTTGACTGTGCCCCAGCTCATGAGGAGGTAGTGTAAAATAGCTAGTATGCAATTTCTTATTTTTTGCACCGGGGAGTTAAGGAAGTTAACAACCAGAAACTCAGCTGCAGTTATGAATGGGCCCCGACTGGCTGCCCGGGTCGGGAGGGGAGACAGAGAAAAGTCATGGGGGAATTTTTATTAGCTGCAAAGAAAATTGGGAAACTGGAGGTATTCTGTAAGAAAACTTAGAAAGAAGACATTAAAGCATATTAGAAGAGCAGTTATAATCTGAATTTTAGAAAGGCTGGTGTACCTGGAGGAGCAGGATAGGTGTGAGGGAAGAGAAGGTGCACTTTTCCCCTCCTAACACCCTGTGTGTGCACTGTTGCTGGTGTTCCCCTGTGGTAACAAAAAACCTTAAAAAGGGAAACTGCTAACTGCAAATTCAGCCCCTGGGAATGATTACTCCACAGAGCAGAGTTTCTTTATGAATTAGACCCTCTGGGCTCCATGCTGTAGAAAATGACTCTTAGATGTTGAGAATCTTCTGGAAGGAAACCTGCCTTCCACCCACTGTTTTTGACACTGTGAAAATGCTGAGGAAGTGCTCATTTAAAACTGATATGTCTGTGAGCTTATATTTGGCATGCTACAGTGCTGAAACAAATTCATTCATAGATATTAAATATACTGAGATAAGGAATATATGAGGTGCACTGTATGCTGTATTAATCAGATGGAAGAGACACAATTAAAAGAAGAGAGATGCTTAGAGACGTGGTATGAGGCTGGCCCAACACTGTAAGAGGGGAGAAAACGTAAATTAAGGTTTCAGAAAACTCCACACTTAGCACCACTAATCTGGACAAAATTGAAAGTTATGTACTCCCAAGCTGTTCATGCACTTTTGGAAATTCTACTCCAGTGTGTCTGTGCACATATTTACATTCAAATAAATAGAATTTTTATCACAGTGAAGGAAAAAAAAATAATCAATAATTACAATTGAGCTCTTTCCCATTCCTGAAGGATTTTTTGTGTTTTGTAGATAGCAGTAATACACTTTATGTAATACAAATCAGTGTAAGTAAACATTCATTCTGAACACCTTGGGACATTTCAACTCCTTTGTGTAGTTCATATGCTAATGCAAAAAGGCCCTAGTCATCTGCAGCTGACAAAAACAAGACCGCATTGTAAGTTAAAACACAAAAAGGAAGGATATTAGAATAAATGCATTTCTACTCTGAAATTATTTAGATGTCATGTAGTGGAATTCCAGCAGGATGGTCATTACAGGTGTCAACAGTGTCAAGGGATGAAGTTATGTTCCACCTTTCTTTTATTTCTTTAATCTGTAGGAGTTTTCCCCCACACAATCTGTGCTGTAGTTAAAAAAAGCGGTATGTTCTTGCATGTGATAGTTTGAGTAGACCGTTGTTTATTGAGCTGCGCAGCTTTTCTACAAAAACAGTTCAAGGCATGAACTGAAATTTTTCAAAACTTGAAAGTGTCTACAAAAATATTTCCTTTAATTCCACCCCACTCCCCAATACTCTACACTTCTTACAGGGGCTACCTTTCTTACAGACCATCCATCCTCTGTGCTGAGTTCAGCACAGGAGCTTAGAAGTGGAACGCAACGTGTATCAAATTCTTGGTGTATGTTTGGCCTACTACATAGGCTGACAACTCTTCTAATGTCAGGACGGACTCAGAAAACCATCCCTTTCTGAAATGGAAGACAGAAATTAATTTTTAAAAGAATCGTTCACTTGCTGGCTCTACTAAAGAATGAGCTCAGAAGCCCTTTCATGTGGCTAGGTTAGCAGGTATCATTTTTTGGTTTATATTTTTTCTTCATTTAGCTGCAGATATTACTAGTCCATCCCAACAGCAAAGCATTGCCAATGAAATCTCATAGATATATGGAGTTCTCAAAGATACTGAATTTTCTTCTGAGGTCAGCTAGGAAAGCCTGGCATCTTCTTTGGTATTGATGCCATCATTTGCCATCCCTTAGGCACTGACTGGATTAGGACAAATACCTTTCATTATAAATAAAAAACATTCAGTAACTGGTGTGTTTTCCACACATTGTTTTCCAAGTGTTGTTGCAAAATCTTGCTGTAGGAGGTCTATCTATATAAATTGAACTGTGCCAGCCATTGAGCCATGAAGTCAATGGAAGATCTATTGATAAACTAATAGAACCCCTTTGAAATAGTTGATTTTGAATAGTAATTTGTCAAGCACATTACGTACTGATTTTATTTTGTCAGACTGTATTCTTTTAAATATGAAATGCTTAGTTTTTGCTTAGTTTTGTTGACATGGAGGTTATAAGATTAAAGAATGGATTTCCGTGAAAATCCTTTTTTCTGATTGCACAGCTACTAGTATTGTGAATTATTTTATACTTGCTCCAGTTTTGTAGCTCTATAAAGCATTGCTTTTGTATGTACTCCCACATATATACACACATGCATAGCCAAGGCTGACCCTTGTAGCTATGAATATTTGGCATAGAGATGTTTTATGACTGCATGATTCATTTTTTATAAACTAGAAAGTTCATTTTAGATAATCCTCTAATTTACAAATTTAACATATTTGTGCTTATTTTCCAGAAAATTAAAATTAATAACTTTAAAATTTGTCTTTTTTTTCTTTTCCTCCCATGGAAAAAATGAAATATAAAATGAATGCCAAAAATAAAATTTACAAAACCAACCATTGAAAACAGGAAGACCTAAGTCCAGTTTATACTTATATCCCACTTACTGTGCTTTAACCAGCTGTAAAATCCCCTCAACAGAAAGCTTATTGCAAATTGAGGACATTATAACATTCTTAAGTCAAAGATATTCTCATGAACACAAAAGGGGGGAGGAAGGCAAGAACAAGCTAATATATTGAAGTAAACTGGCCTGATGATCCACTGTATGATACGCATTTTGCACAACAGAACACTCCTGAAATTTATTAAAGTAACATCTAATTTGTGAAAAAAAGGAGAAAAAATGTAAGTGGATTTATGTTAGATGTATATAAGTACAGATAGTAATATAAAACCACCTGTATATGCATGTATATATACCTACATGTATACATAATTGTTCAGTTATTTATATATACTTATATATCAATGTAAATCTGTATACACCACTGTTACTTGTGTTTCTGGATATTTCAGATTGCTATAACCATAAAGTTGCATTCTAGGGCTCAGAAAGTGTCTGAAGTACAGAATTCTGGAAGGTGAAAGGGTATTACAGGAAAGCATTACTGTGTGCTCACTATTCTTATACTCTTTTACTAAGCATCTGCTGCTGGCTGCTCTCAAAGACAGGATATTGGTAGATACTGAGTCTGACCCTGCACTGCTGTTCTTAAGTTCTCATGTAAATAATTTTTAATTTTAATACCTCAAAGTAAGATCCTGTCTTGCAGTAATAAATATATATTACTTAGTGTCTGGGCTCTCCAAGGGCTGTCTCAACATGGGACGAATGTTTCGTAGTGGTGCCTTACCTTTCAGGTCTTGAAAACCAGACCCTTGCTTATGTGAGCCTTCAGACAAGGATGACCTCTCTTCCTTTCTGGCTTTAATCACCATCTGATATTGATTCAGCCATGTATCAGGTGTAGTTAAAAATTATTTCATGCAACTATGGGACTTGCCCTGTCTTTACCACTTATGTCCTTGCCACAGGAACATATTCCCACATGATCATGACATGCTATTATTCTTTCTCACAAAATGGGCTTTCAGCAAGACTTCCATCATTTTCCCTGGCTTCAGATGAATATTGCTTTGACAACTTGTCCATAAAAGGTTCATCATTTGTTTGTTATTTTGGCTTCTTATGAGATTGCTTGTTGGCCTCAGATTGACATTGTTCATCATTTATAATAGTTAATGCTGTATCTCTGAGACAATTCAGTGTAACTGAGTGCCATTTTTCCGGATTGCCTTCCACTTTTCTTTTTTCTTTTTTTTTTTTCCTTCCTCCATGAATTAAAACTACTGTGGTGTTCTCTGACTTTAGTTCCTGCTTAGGTTAAGAATTTCAAAAAATTCTCTTAATTCAACAGTAATTTCACTGTTAATCTGATTAGTGAAAACAATCTTACAAAGATGGTACTCCTCTGGCTCAGCTGGAGGATCTTTTATACACAGATCTTTTCTATTGCAGCAAGACTATTAGTTAGAACTAAATATTTTCCAGTTGTCTATTTAGATTATCCATCCGTAAAAAGTTTATGTATATGTAAATATACATATATATACACACAAATAAATGTATACTTTTTGTGTGCCTGAAACTTTTATGAAGTTATAGACTCTGCAACAGTAATTTTTCCAATGATTCATAAACATTCTGGTTCACTAAGATGAATAAGATTCAGGGTAGAACTTAAAAAATTGTATACACGAGACTTTTCGTCCTCTTTGACTATATTCAAGCTCTGTGTTAGAAACTGTATATGCTTATTAGTATGCAGTATACTTTGTTCTCTTCTTTTTAAGCCTGAGTCAACATGGCCATGCTGTCTTCATTCAGTGCTGCAAACATTTCTTATTTTATAAAAAGATATTTTAAATTTTAAGTAACTGGCATATTCTTAAAAGCTAGCAAAATGTGTGGTAATTACCATGTACATTTACAGACATTAGTAGGAGACTTCGGTCTCCTACTCCTGCTGATACACACCAATCAGAAAAAAGGAGAAGTGATATTGCTAGCAATAATCTTGAACTGTGTGGATACACGAAATAACATGACGTCACTGGGTCTTCTATGTTAAGCTTGAATAGCATGTTGCACCGGTACAGGTAGCAATGCCTAGGTTAAAGAAAGGAGGAAATACTTATAAGAAACTTGCTGGATTGGTCTCTCTGTCTTCAATACTTCAGAATGTGTAGACTGATACTCAGCTCCATGCCAGCTACTCATTCTTGTGTCCAAGGTAAATTTTCCCTTTTACTACAGAATCACAAAATCACAAAGAATAGCTGAGGTTGGAAGAGAGCTCTGGAGATCATCTAGACCAGCTCAAAGCTTGAGTTGTTGATTGGCCAGACTTTAACATTATGAAAACCATGTTAATTTTGTGTTTAGAGTGCAGTACCTGACCAAGGTGAATACCTTGCAAAATTGTAAGTACATCATTTAAATCCTGTTGCTTTTATTAATCATGCTTGTCACCTCATGTTTTATAAGCCCATGCTGGCCTATCTTCCTTTCATTGTATGTGCATTACATGTTCATTTTATTTTGCTTGGGAGTGAGGTCAAACAAACTAACTTATACTTACTTGCATACTCCATTTTACTATTTTAAATATTGTTATAAATGTTTTTTTCACTTCTTAGTGGTATGAAATTAGTGAAATTGAATTTACCTTTTAGGGTTAAGCTTTCAACTTGGCTGACTTAAAAATGCTAACTTTTTTAAGTTGCCATTTACATATGCAGATGCAGATTTAGCAGCAGTTCAAAACAGGGTTGTGGTCTCCCCACCAGTACCACTCAGAGCAGTGTGCAGGTTTTAAATCCTGTGACACACTTCTATAGCTCTGGCTTGCCATGGAAAGCTCAGGCAGCACTAGGGAAACTGAGGAACTAGAAAAGTAATATAGAACCACAGTACTTTATTTTTACCTCACCTTGTCTTCATGTCAGAGAGTCATTGTGTTCTCCCTTCACTAACAGTAATATCCATAAAATACGTTGAAGAAACAAAAGTATCAGACCTTGTATGCAGCTGCAAACTTCCCAAGAGAAATGTTAGCCATTAAAAAAAAAAAAAAAAAAAAAGGAGAATGTGGAAGATTCCCTGTCTTGTAATTTCTGCTGCTTTTGACTTATATTTTGTTACTTTTTCTTGTATCTGCCAGAACATGAAGAAATTCGTTCTTTAAGGTGGTGCTCCTGCTCATTTTCTCATACCAGATCGATATAGAATAAATTAAAATAACCAGTCTCACTGACGTCTGAAAATACATAGAGATGCTACTGACAGAAAGCCTAATCTTTGTTAGGCTGAAGGAATACAAAATCTCTCAGCTGTGGTCTCTGGGTCATATCTAGCTTAGTTCCACAGTGACCTGAAGTCATTATCACCTGACAGGTGTCTTCCGACCTATGGGAAATCAGTTTGTTTTCAAACTCCATCTCCTCTAAGATGCTATATGTCCTGTGTCATCTATAGCCCGGATGCAAGGCTTGTCAGCTAAGCGGACAGGTTGAGAATTGAGTGAGCATGGGCACTGAACAACACCTTTGCTCTGTTAGAAATGGCTTTTTCACAGCAGAGATGAAACATGGTGATGGAAACTATGTATAAAAAGCTTACTGAAAACTTGCATAGCCCTTTTCCTTTGGATAGGCAGGAGAGGCAAGTTTCTACTGCTGTCATCAAAAATCACCCTAAAAATGTCACTGTATGAAGGAATGCAAATTCAAGGCTTGAGGGGAGAAGGGAGCACTAATAGCCTTTCTATTTATTTTATACCCATTTTGAAAATGTGAGGGAACTGCTTCGGAATTAAATTGCCCCATCCTAAAAAAGCTAATAATCACCAACTACTATTGAAGCACTTAATTCTAATTAATTCCTCATTAGCACTCAATTAGGATGCCACTCCACATATACCCAATAGGAAGAAATAAATGAGATGAACAATTGACATTCTGAGCTACTGTGTGGGCTTTTTTTCCGGGAGGCTGTGTTCAGCATCAAGAGTGTCTCATCTGGGCGTGTCAGAAATCACCTCAATGTCCTCTCTGTGTTGATCAGGATAGATTTTTCTTATATTTTTGAAGGAAATTTTATCTCAAATCAGCATATTCTCACTTTAGGAAAGAAGCAGATATTTTGAAATTAATTTTAAACTCTCACAAAGTGTTATGAATTTAGGATGATAATGAATTGTTCTCTAAAGTGGAGGGATACTGCACCAATTTCTGTTCATTGTGTTTTGTGTATGGATGGAAAACAAAGTGCTTTTTGAGAATAAACACTGAAGTTACACTGTTAATTTAATGTACCTTCTGTTCTGATGCAGTTTGGCATTGTCTGTGTGTGTCTCTACGGTATTGCTAGCTCCAGTGATTTTACTGTGAATCTTACAAGACATGGTGTCTTAAATCAAGCCACAGCCACTAGAATCAAATCAGCTCTTACTTGTTAAAGTAAGTTTCTGTCCCTCATGTTTGCAAACCAGTGAAATAAAAAAACAGGGATTACCAATTGGTGTGGGGTGGGGAGGCAGGGGAGGTACTATTGTTTTCATAATTTTAAAATCAAACCCACATGGGTTTTTTAGAAAAGGGGACACTTGTCATGGTACATTTGGGTTGGCAGCATTTGGCTAACATCTGTACTGAAGTGAAATGTATAGATATTTTTTGCTTTTGTTTTTGTTTTATTCAATGTTAACCATGGTTTCGGAAATCTTCAAGAACATCACTTGATTCCATTTTACATTGGTTCAAAGAGAAATATTTGTATTCTGAACTCAGCTTCTCAAAAATCATGAAGCTTGAAGTTTTCATACTGCTTGAAGTATTGTGGCTCCATCACTGTCTCGTAAGAAACAGATGATAATGGTGCTATATGAATCATACCTATGGGTACATGACTGCACATATCCTAATACATGATACAGTATATCACTGTCAAATTATAGATTATGGTTTATAAATATGTGAATAAATATATAAAGGTTTATACATGTATAACCTGTATCTAGCTACCTTGATAGCTAGGTAGACATACGTTCACATCTTATCAGTGTCATGTCTTATCAAATGCATGATAACTATTAGAATATGGGTGAAAAAAATCAATCATCTCATGCTCAGGAATATCAGTCTTATTAAAAACGTTTGTTTCTTTAGTTTCTGAGACAGTTATCTAACTCAATGATTACTGAACACATTAGTCCCGTAAGCCAGAGTAAACTCAGAATGTCTCACAGTCCAGCATACAACATTACTATCAAGTCTTTTAATTAAATTAAATTAACTACATGTTTCTAGCTGTGGACATTTTGCAGAGCATACCATCAGACTACCAGAATCATCAAAACCCATGTAAGAACCTCTAGCACAGCTATTTTTTAAAATGGGAAAATTCTGACAGAGAATTCAAATTTATTTCATTCAAAATGTTTGTTCTGTAATATGTACTGTACATGAAGTCTCAGAGATGTGCATGCAAATAAAGTGGAAAGATAATCTCATTTTCTTCACGGTTTTCTTGTCATTCTCCACCACAACTCTATATACCCCCTGATTTAAATACTCTACTAGCATTTAATAGAATTAGACCTTCTCACAACAATTCCCATAATAAGGACAAATTTTCTAACCAGGTGGACCTTTCCAAAAGGCTGGAACCACACTTTACAAGGACTATTAATCAACTGAGTCTGCTGTGATTAGATAATTAATACAAGGAAAAGTACTTGATAAAAAGGGTGGATTTTAAATTTTTAATGATGTATTATGAATTAGCTAGCAGAATTTAATGAGGAGCTCAGCTTCCTACTGTCCATACTTCCTGATGAAAAAATTAACAGTCCAAAGGTTTTCAGTGGGTGTTAGGAACATCTAAATGTACAATTTCCTGGTCTTAATTTGAAGTATAATAGAACATTTTCATGGGGTGTCAAACATGGAAATGCAGTAGTTCTCTCAGCAGATATGGGCTTATATTTAAAAAAGAAAAAAAAATCAGATGGTACATTTTTCACAGCTGCAGAAATCTTTCAGTGCTATAGATTCCTTCTTCTCCTCATAACCATTTGAAACTGTCCTGGTTTCAGCTGGGATAGAGTTAATTGTCTTCCTAGTAGCTGGTACGGTGCTACATTTGCATCATTTGTACATTCCAATCCTTTTATTATTACTGCTGTCATTTTAATAATGTTATCATTATCATTATTAGTTTCTTCTTTTCTGTTCTATTAAACCATTCTTATCTCAACCCACGAGTTTTACTTCTTTTCCCGATTTTCTCCCCCATCCAACTGGCGGGGGGGGGGGGGGACTGAGTGAGCAGCTGCGTGGTGCTTAGCTGCTGCTGGCTGGAGTTAAACCACGACAGAAACTCATTTACCTATGAATTGCTCCACCTGAATTCCAGTGGTTTCAGTTAGCTACACTGGTGCAGACCTGGAGGATGGTGTGAATTGGGCTTCTGTCAGCTTTTCCACTAAGCAACTCCCCCGACAGCAGCCTGGATTTGATGGAGTAATTGGCCAACCCTACAGCTGTGACTGAAATGCTTGCCCAAAGTCAAGGACAAATAGAAAGGCCTCTGAGACCTCTTAATTCTCAAATAATTATGAATTTTGCACTTTGATATATGAAGGTGTATACTTACTATGTTTTTGCTCTGTCTGAACTAATTACCTCTTCAGATACTGTGAGATTTTTTTTCATATAGGAATATAAATTTTGGAAGCTGTAAAAAATTATTGTTTATCTACCATTGTACTTTGTAAGGTATACACTTAGGACAACAAATAGTGTCATTTCTATTAGCTCACGGTCTGATGCTGTCACTAGTTCAGAATGGAACTGTTGAGGCAACTACTTTATAATCCTAGCATAATATCATTTGAATGTTTTGGTTTGGGTTGTTTGTTTGGGTTTTTTTACCCAGTAAAATTTATAGTCCAAAGTCTTGTCTATGTAGCAGAAAAAAAAATAATATGACCTGGTACAGGCTGAAAGCTCATGGTAGGCAGTGAAGTGAAAGGATTAGATACTTTTTCTGAGGTCTTACATGATGTGCAGGCTAGACTGTAGGAACATTTCAGAGTGTCAGGAAGCACAGCATGTCCATTTTGTATGCATCCTTCCTAAACTCCAATGTTGTCTTTATGCTTATATAGGTTACTCCTGAATGTTACAGCTCAGCTTCCAGTTCAAGTTATTGAACGCTAATGAGTAAGCAGGCACAGAAAACATGCACACACATAGATGAAAAGACATATAGCCTCTGTAAGGTCTTTAGCTCATTTCAGGAACAAATTACATTTCTGATTTTGTTCCTGTGGTACATTGGAACTTGCAGAGTCTTAATTAGAGTACACAACTTTATTGATGTGATAGTATGGCAATAATATTGCATTTCTATATGTAAACTATGGCACAAATTGACCATGTGATCAAACTTACTGTGTCAGATTTCCCTCTCCTTCTCGAACAGACCATAAAAACATATTCTAACGCACATGAGACTGTCAGCGATGCCAGCTTAAGATGATCAGACAGAGTCTGTGTTGCCAAACACAGCGAAAGAAAAACAGGGAAAAAAAGGCCTCTGGGAACTGCCATCTACTTAGAGCTGCTCAAGGAGAAGCACATGTATGAGTTAGGGCATCTGTTCTCCCTTCTTCTTCAGACACTGTTTCTGGCAGTGTTAGGTTGCCCTTAAAGTTCATTTCCACAGGAGGAGTGATAGGAAATATCCAAGACCCAACAAAGTAAAAAACCAATTGAACCGGTTGTGCTTGCCTCCCTCCCACCAGCAACCCTGTAGTACGCTCCCAGCAGCTGCTTTCCAGTGGTCCATCAGTGAACAAAGTACTTTTGGGAGCCAGCTTGTGGGCTTCATGAACAAAAGTAGGTCCATTTCTAGTTATCGCCTTTCTGAAGTCCCTCTTCTTTGCACATCATGCTAATTTTGTAGGCACTGCGTAGTTGATCCTATCTTGCAGGGGAGCAAAAAGGAGCATTCCCCACTAAACATAGGGAATGAAGCTTACCCAGCTGGAAAGTCTGCGTATCCCTGATCTTTATCATTCAGAGATTTTATGCTTTAGACCCACTAATTACATGTGGTAGAAGACCATAATTTACTCTTCCCTGACGCCCAGCTTGGAGAGTTTGGGGGGACCTGACAGATCCCTTCTGGGGCTTCCACAGCCAGTGGAGCTTCCAGGGATTCACAGCTCTTTGCCTGTGAACCACGTTTATCTGCTAAGGTGCATTGTCTCCACAATGCTCCAAACTTCGGAGTGAACGTGTTGCCTTTTTTCTGAGTAAGAAGCACGGTCCTGTTGGGACTTGCACTACAGAAACGTTGTCTGTGCCAATGTATTTACTCAGTTGTTTGGGCATCTGTAATTGCTGCAACTGTATCATTATGACCTATCATCCTCATTCAACAGTCAGGTGAAGTCTCCAAACTGCAGGGACCATAAGAAGTCTTAGAAGGCTCCATTATAAAATATACTCGTCCAAACAAATGTCAACGAAAAACCATAGAAGTGAAAAGTTGATTTAAAGTCTTTGGTTAACGTGCCAGATACAGGTAAATTTTCTATGCTAATTTCTTGGTCTTCACCCAAGACAGTTATCATAGCAGCCACTACTTTTCTCATTAACGCTATTGTGCATCTAATACTCAAAATACTTTCAGTTCTTGTTAACCTCAGGAGAAATCTGTGATTTAAGTAAGCTTACTTGGCAGGATAAAATCCTCCTGTGGGGGCATTGAGGGTGTTGGTAATTTTTTTCTAAATCCCCTGTGTGTTTTTAAAATACAATTTAAAATTAACAAAAATGGGAAGACAATCATTTTGGAGATAGTAGGAATGTCTCAGGTCATGTAGGTGTAGGGAAAATCTGGAGTAGTTTTCATTTGCAGTTTTATTTTGCTACTTAAAATGACTAGAAGTACAGTAAAATCAAGTTTGTGGGGAACTTGGACTCCATTCAATTTCAGAGAAAACAATAAAAATCAAACCTATTGATTGAAGTGGGTTTTTGAATAAAACATTTTTTTCATTTAAAGTTGTTGATTGATGGTAACCTATGCTATCACTACCTTTTCAAAATGAAAGCTGAGCTACATGTCTTAACAGGAGTCTTGACAAATAACATACAGTCAGCTGTTGCTTAATGTAGAGTAACCATGCCCTTGTCCATCTGCAATGTTGCATAACTGTGCCTGGGAACACACAAGAGCACAAGGCATGCCCAAGCAAGAAATGAAAACCCAGTGAGTAAATTAGTGCCTGCTAATCATCGCATAAGAACAAATTTAGAAAGCATAATGATTTGAACTCATCAAAGGAAAACTCTGAAACTCTGTTCCCTTGGTGGGGAGAGGGAGATGGAGGAAAAACATTATGTGAAAAAAATAAAAATACTTAGAAGCCTACCTGTATACAATTCTTCACTTAGTGGCATAAATAACACTGGGGAACACATACATACTATAGACCCCTGTGTCCAAATGTGACTGATGCAGAAGGAGCTTGATGCATTCCAGAGAAGGGGAACTGTGCAGGTACCTTGAACTTCCCAAGCTGGAAGGACTAAACTGGTGGCAGGCTCGTACAGATCAGCCGAGGAGTGGCTCTGGCTCCTTGCTACCTATTGCCTCAGGCCCTTTGCAGTCAGAAACTGCAGGGTTAGGAACATCCTGGGCATTTCCTTCACACTGAAAGCTGAGAAGGAGCTGCCCTTGGAGCTGACTTTTTTTGCGGTCAGCTCAACTTCTGCCTGCAAGGCTGTGGACCGTGGGCTCAGGATTAGGGATATTTTCAAACAAGGTGTCTATCTTACTGAGGTTATAAGAAAATACACACTTTTCATGCTTCTCAGCAAACTTCTTCATTTGAGGTTTGGAAATGTAGCTAATATAATATGCAATGACCATCCACAGTTCCTGATCTAACTTAACTTCTAACCTTAAATGAGCCTCCATAAAGCTGGGAAGCTACCTCAATATTCTCTGGTTCAGATCCTTATAACTTAAGAGAACCGGAGAAAGTTATCCAAGAAAATTAAATCCCACCTAGAAGTGAATCTAAGTCAAATACACCTGAGTAACTATAGGCATTTACAGAGTGGGAGTTGACATCTGAACTAGCGGTCTAGACTCCCCTGACAGTGAAGAGAAATAGGCATTTCTAGGTGCCCTTCATTATTTCCTAACGTAGATTTATAAAACAGACATGAGAAACTTTGTATTTGCAGTGTCTGTTTCTCTCCGTAGACTACACCACAAGGATAAGGCTACTTCCTGAAATGTAGGTGTTTCTGTAAACATCTAACATGAGGTGATAATGAGATCCATCTCCAGTGAATGAGGCTTAGTTTGCTGACCTTGGTGTCCATTTTCTGCGTTATGTAGTCCTTGTGCATTACTTGGGGGTTGTTCACTTCAATTTCTTTGATGGCATCTTAAAATATAAAATGTTTCAGAACTCCATGTCTTATTCTGGAAAAACAGTGAAACAGAAGAGCCATTACACTCATTTTAGCCATCTTGCATTACTTCAGGTAGAGATTACACTTTCATGACTACTTGGTGCTCACAGTGCAAGGCATGGCTATTACACTCAGTTTTGAGCTATGAAACCGTCCTGTTTGATTTACACATGTATTAAAAAGTGAAAAATTATGACCTTTAAAATGCATTAATAGTTGCATTATTACTGAAAGAAAATAGGAAAAAAAAAACCAAAACCCTGCACTTCTCCATGTATCTGAGTCATACAAAACTCAAAAATTCAATATTTTTCAAATCTATATGGCTGTAAAAAGGAATGTTGATCTCAGTAACATGGGTTATTTTTCTGAAAATTTATCCACCAACAAGCAATATCTTTTCCCAATTAATTAATATCTTCAAAAACTAAACATCTGGCTCTAGTGAATTTTCACAACTAAGTAAAAACCATGAAAGAAAGGTTTAAAAAGGAAAGTTAACATGCGCTGTCTGGCACTGCTATTACAAATTTTGTAGTATATTTTAAAAGTTGTTGGAAATTAATTATTTCATTTTTTCCCTTTTTATATCTTTGAGTTGAGTTTTTGACAGACATATTAACATTTCCTTTGTTCATATTTGAGTGCTGAATTATCTTTAATTGCCATGAACATTCTGCCTGCATGAAAGAATTAATAAACCACTACTGTCAACTTTTGCATACATATGTTCTGCTTACACATGAGGTATCAAAGACTGAGAAGAGGAAAAATTTACTGTAAGTAAGCTAATATAAATGGACCCAGGAGCCTTTTAGAATACAGAATGGAATGCAAGTTAAGAAAAAATATTCATTTTCCCCTTGGGCTTTTCAGAATTTTCAACCTCTTTTATCCCATGTCTAAGGAAAAGAAACAAATTTAAGCTTTCCACTCATTGGACAAAATCACATATTACACTTTCTCTGGGACAGAAACTGTTTTTCAAGCTGGATGCTGCGGGGGGGAAATCATCTTACAAATCTGCTTCTGTTACCATGAGCAATATATTTTAAATAAAATTTCTTTTGATCTACCAGAAAAGACTTTTTTTATTGTTTATAAAAATAGCCAATATTCATATTATTCAAATACTAGTTACAGGTTATTATACAAATAGTAGTTACATGTTGCAGATCTAACCATGCCATGGGACGAGGTCCTCACATGAAAGTTGCATGAAAATGTAAAACACAAAATTGATTACAGGATAGTCTGGCTGTGTTGACTTGTTTGGATTGCCTGCCAGGAAAAATACATCACTTTCACAAGTTGTCTGAAAGAACAAATTTTAGCCCTTGTAAGCCCAAGCTCAACCTCATTCCTTACTTCAAGACACAGCAGAAATAAAACTGCAAGCAGCCACTCTTCTGCATCTTCATGTAGAAGGGTTCAGTGGCCACACACTGCACAGGGTAGGAAGTGGAACGACATTTGAAATCTGTACAACAGTCTATTTTTAATGTACCAGAATCAAATTAACTTTGGTAATAGTTTTCATATTATATCTATTACTTTGAGTGCCTACAGGCCATGTAACTCTGTTAGGCTTCGCTGGCATGTCATAATCTTCCTTTAGTCCAAAGGCGTGATTTTTGTTCTTACAAAATTTGTCAGAAATTGTAATTTTAAGAGAAAGGAAAGTATTTATCAATTTAGTTAAATTACAGCAAATAATTTCACTTGCGAAATTTAAAACTTCAAAATGAAAAGTTAGTCTTTAATGAGTTTTGCTAACAAGCTTGTTATGCTGAATGCTTTATTTTTTTAATTTTAACATCCTGTTGAGTCTGACACAATTAATGAATAGCAAAACCCATCTTAATAACCCTTAAACAACAGGTCAACTCTAAACTATTGCTCTGACCAATTTTTCAGCTCAACTACTAAGCAAAAAAAAGAAAAATCGATCCACAGATATAAGCTGAAAGTACAATAGCATTGTATACAGCGAAGCTAAATTTTTTTTTCCTGCCGGAATTACACCTGTGCCTCCCAAAGTGTCTGATTTCCACTTCTTCCTTCTTCCTCCCTTCGTCCTCCTCTTCATGCCATCCTAAGGGCATACCTTGCCTCCGCGACCTGTGTAAGCTGTGGTACCGGTGCTGCAGAGCAGAGCCCGTACCCGTAGCTGCCATCGTCTTTCACTTGGTGAAAGTCTAGCTGGCATACATGATAGCACGCTGGATCACGGCCTTCCAGAACATCTTCGAGGTGTCCCTGTAAATTACTCTAAGATATGCTTCGCTGCCCCCTGATAAGCCACCAGACAGAAAGCTGACTGAGGGATGTCTTGAACATCGTCTCTGCTGTTTAGTCCCTTTTCCGAGGCAGTTACTGTCTTTTCTCTGCAGCGTAGTCTTCCAGCGTGCTGGTTAGCAACTGGGAAAGTCCCTCTGACTCACCGCTTGCCTGTGCAGCAGAAAGGTGGCCTCAAGGACTATGCTTACATGACTGGAGAAAACAGAGGGAGCACAGAGAGGGGTACTGGATTCTTGTAATCCTTTTTAATTGTCAGCACGTTTGCTAGTACAGCTTTGGTCCCTGCCGCCTAGCACGCCCCCCGGCAACCCCGGACACATTTAGGAGGGATGGTGGCACAGGTACGGGACTTCTCCCTGCAGGTGAAAGCCATCCTGCTTGGACTTGGAGATGGTATCATCATACAGATATATATATGCGCACACACGTATACATATGCATATACACGTATGTGTATGTATATATTTATACACATATACACACCGATGCATACACACCTATGTTCTGCTACTTGCCCTCTGAGCCCAGCACAGGCTCTGGCACGTCTAGTTCAATAACCCAGGCTGAGAGGTTAAGTACTTTCTACCCCACAAAAACAAATGTGCTTTTAGACTCATTCTCAAAGCCAATGTAAGTTCCAGCCTTTGGAGTGTTTTTAAGAAGGAAGGGGGAAAAGTTTTGTAACAAATACAAGATAAATTGGTTTTGGTTTGGTTCATTTTGTTTCTCTTGCGCTGAGGCCTTTCTCCCTTTTCCCATTAGAGATGAATAAGTACTAAAACTATTAACTCTTGAATGATATTCAGTTTACCTTTATTGAGCACTCTTTTTCCAAGTCCAAATCCCATACCAAGATTTACTATTTGAAAACTTTATCCATGATTACAATAGCAGCAGAATAGGGCACTCCGCAGAAAAAGAATGGATACACTCATTCAACTCAAAATGAAACCTGGTAGTTTTACATATTTTAAATAATTAGAATTGAAACTTGCATTAAATATAGTCACTTCTGAGAGTGGAAGACAAGGAAATACAAAATAATACCACTGCAGTCTGGAAATGGGGTATTCTGTAGTTAGGTTTTGCTTGTCTGTGTGTGTTTTCATGCTTCACTTTATTTTGCATTATTACTTAGATTTGCATTTCCCTGCATCCCTCATCTTTGCTGACTTTTCATTTATTTCCAGTTCTCTTCTGATCATGTACATTGTCTCCCTTGCCAGAGTCTCTCAATTTCTTTGAATCACTGTTATATTAAACACTGTAATTGATTACTTTAGTTCTCAAAAGCATTTTGTCATGTGGCATGGATGAAAAATACCAGCGAGACCAAAAAAAAACCAACCTCAAAAGCAGCAAACCCACAGCCAATCATTACTTTAGAGTAGTTACAATACTCTACACAATAACTCAATAACTTCAAGACATTAGCAAGGATACAATTTTTGATCCCAGTTTTGAACTGTTATTAAGCTCAAAGGGAATCATCAATCAGGGTTAGGAAAACAGGTCTTTGACAGAGACTATTTTCTTCCTGAGGCATATAGTGCTGTGCACTAATTAACTTTTTACTATATTATTTTTCAGGTTATCAGTTATTTATGACAATATCAGCATTGATAATCTTCTGAAGTATAGGTCACCATTAGTTAATTATGCATTATCAAATCTAGGACTAATTTCTGCATAGTGAAACAAAACCTTCACAGTGGATGCACAGCTGTCTTTGAGCTTATTCAGCTTAAAGTAAATATGAATATGTGGGGTAGACGAGGTATGCTGATTTTGGAAGATATCCACTGTGGGCTAGGCACACACCTAATTCACAGCAAACACCTCCTTCATAGTTCTGTGTTTTTAATTAAGCTATTCTATTTATGATTTACTCTATTTAGGTTCTTCAACCATCTTCCATATTGCAGCATAACTGATCTTACTGCTAATTTTATTAATGTTGCTATTATCAATAAATTCCAGCAAAACTCATACTTCTGGAGATATTCCAAGCTAAAATGTGTCCTAAATTGGTGGCAATTCCACTGGACTCCTAACACACATGCACATGAAGATGCACATTCATGCATGCAACATACACACAATCAGTCATTCAAAATGACCCACTGGGAATTAAAAAATATATAGTCTTGAAGACCAGTTTTGTTTCTTTCATGCCAAGAGTTTATTCCACTTGGATTTTTCTTTATTATTCAGTTCTTGTGAACTCAGAAACTTAAATTTGTTTATATTTCTTGGTTGCCTGCCAAAAGAGGTCAGCGTATTAAGGGTGCTTTCCTGTAAAAGTACCTAACACCTAACAGCCAGGTGAGTCTGCACCACGGCTCTGCAGCTCTGGGTGACATACTCAGACCTGATGTGGTATCACACCGCTGGCCTACTGAGTATTGCACCTCCAAATGGAATAGAAAAAATTAACCTTCTTTCTTTCACAAACTGAAGCTAAAAACCAAAGAAGATAATAAAACAAAAACTTCAGCCTAAGCACTGTAAAGAGTCAGAAAAGAGAATGAATGCTGCGAGAGGAAGTACTCTACACATCAAACGAACATTTATATTATTTTTGGCTCTGCTAACGCAAACCAATCCCAGAGGTAGACACCAACTCCAGAGCAGCCTGTAATACCAGTTATACAATCCTGGATTACCACTGATTCTGCATAGAGTGCATGGAGTTTACTATAACATCGTGCTGTGTCTTTGTGTGCTGTGCTCCAACTGTTCTAGTAGCATCATTATCATTATTAGTTCTAACATTCCCTAAACATTTTCACTGCCTCATCTATTTTATGACTCTTGCAGTGAATATATTCCATTATGATTACTAAAACAGAGGTATTTAGAGAAGTATTTATGGATGAAATTCTATTAAAATTTTAAAAAGAGGGTATTTATAACAGTGCTTGTTTATTGTATGAGAAATCCCAGCCACAACAACAAAACCAAGAAGAGCAGAATGCACCAGCTCCAGCTGCCTCGTACTTATATTTCTTATTAAAACTTTGATAAGAACTCTGCTGAATTCCAGCCTGAATACACTTAAACAAGGCTGAATGCATGTACACACATTGAAAACAATGGAGCTACAGTCATTTACACCATTTCAGCATTTGTCTCACATTATGTTAACACATCTCCTAGTGTTTTTCAGTCCCAACTTGGAACAGCAGGTGTTGTTCCATGAATCATGAATTATACCCAATTATATTTGTTTTCTGTTGTGAAATATTTTTCAGTGAGTAGTACAATGAAGGAAGGAAAGGAAACCTTAATAGACAATAATCTCATCTCAGGTAGAACAGCTTGAGTCAGAAGTAGCTTCACTGAAACCAACAGCACTGATCTCCATTGCTTGGTATTGTAAGTTCTATCTTTCCAAAGCCAAATGTGGACATTTTATACCATTTAGTGCTGTTCCATGAAACAAGTTAATAACATGGCAGGTCTGCCACAGTCTTTCTGTACTGCCTGTTGTGGGTTAACCCTAGTGGGCAGCTGAGCACCACTCAGCCACTTGCTCACTTCCCTAACTCCCAGTGGTATGGGGGATGAGGAAAGGAAGAACAAAAGCAAGAAAACTTGGAGGTCAAGATAAAAAAAAAACAAAAAAAAACAAAAAAAATTTTTAAAAAAAGTTGAATAAATGAAAGATAAGTGGAAGAAGAGAAAAGAAAACAAAAAATCCCCAAATGTCACAAAGGCAACTCACCACCTCCCACGGGTAGACCAATGCCTAGCCTGTTCCCAAGCAAAAGGTAGCTAACCTCCTTAAACCCCTCTCTTTTCACTTTTATTGCTGAGCATGATGTTATATGGTAAGGAATATGCCTTTGATGGGATCATCTGCCCCGTTTTGTCTCCTCCCAACCTACTGCACATCCCCCAGTCTATTTTCTGGGGCAGGGCAGGGTGACAACCAGAGAAGGCCTTGATGCTGTGCAAACACTGTTCAGCAAAAGCTAGAAAATTAGCGTGTTACCAGTACTGTTTTGACCACAGATCTAAACCATAGCACAACATGAGTTACTACGAAGAAAATTATCTCTATCCTAGCCAGACCCAGTATAACTGCCTTATTAAGAATTGGAATAATTCTTTTAATTTAATTAAATTTAAGCTGGAATTATATAACTGGTGACTGAAATAAGAATCTAGTTTACACACTTCAATGCTTACCTCTGTGTTGTTTGAAACTGTTGCTTAAACTACATTATTTAAAAATAACTATCATTTATTCTGTCTTCTCAGTTTAAAGTACTATTAGTCAGTTTCTAATAAAACTGTGGAAGAATTACCACTTTCATGAGTGTTCCAAATCTCCCTGGCACCTTTTCTGGAAAAAAACCACTAGTCAAATCTTTGTGGTGATATATATATTACGTGCATACAGCAAATGAAACATATTGCACACTTTAATTTCTTCATGCCTTAGCATTGCTGAAGAAAACCCAGCAATTCTTGTGGCTTTAGATGAATGCACATGTTCACTAAGACTATAATTTAAGGTAGTTTTCATGATATTTGTGGAATGTGGAACACACTTTAGAGTTCTGTGCTGTGCTCTGAAGCACCAGTGACTGCTCTTCTCTGGAGGGCAACCTGGGCGCATGGGCCCACCCCAGCTGACTTCACAGACCTTAGGACATGAGCCATGCTGAGAAGAGAGGGACTACGCTGCTGACATAGGCCCTTCTCATTTCTAGCTACGAACACAACCAGGATTGAGATCTGAACTGAATGCTGGTAACCAGAAAAATGCACCCAGAACCTTAGAGGGGCTGTTATTGTTGGTGTGGGCGGAGTGCTTTAAGGACATGGCAATTCTGTTTCCAGATCCTAACTGGGTTGTGTGGAAAGGGGTTGCTCACAGGGGCTCCACCATACCTCCCAGTACTTCCAGCTCCGGGGCTGACTCACACAGGAGCAACTGTATTGCATTTACACCTACGGCAGCATCACATCTCTGCCTCTGTGGAAGGCCAGTGGGAGAAGTCCTGCAGCACTGTTGCAAATCAGACTTAGACTTCAAATTGCTTACAGACTTTAGGAAATGTTAACCCTTGCAATGATCATTGTTTCTAACAGAAGTAAAGAGGTCAGCTATAAAGGTGCTACATTACCTTACATAGAAACACACTACCTTTTGCCAGCTGATGGTTGGGGCCCAAAATACTCCTTCAGTATTAATTCTCTGTTTAAGTGGATTATTTTTGTTGCTCCCCAGCTTGAATGGAAGCCTGATGTCCATCAGTTTATTTTGCTAACTGTGATCAGCACTGTAGAAGCCCTATGAAGTTCCCTTTTTATTGCAGTTATGTAGAAATACTATGTCCAGACTTTCACTACTACACGCTGCTCCTTTTTCTTTGACCAGTTTGTGCAGCTGTCTACAGAATAAATAAATCCATGAAAAGAATATGATATACATTTCAATGCAAAGTGGAACAGTATTTGTAATCAGCTTCCCCTTTACCCAACAACCAAAAAAACCCCAGCTCCCAAACTAGCAGTCTTTCCACTAGCCATTCACATTCCCCTACTCCCCTTCCTCCTGCCTCTCCTTCTCAGTCACAGGCATCATAACTGTACCAGACACAGTTCAAAACACATTTACTAATTGGTCCCATTAACCATCATCAGTGAGACATTTAATTTCTTCTTCTGCAGTTCATCAACATGTTGGAACTGTGTTTCATTTAATCTATGTCGAACCCCTAGGGAATGTCCAGTTACTATACTTCACTTTTCTGTTTATTTTCCAGTGCAGTATGTGTTACAATGTGCTGCATGCTGAGAATTCTCAGGTTATAAAGTACACAGCTAAAATCATTGCTTGAAAGCTTTTGGTGATTGCTCATGCCTCTCAGTCCTAATGCATCAGTGAAATCTTTGAAAGAAAATTACAATGCATGGAGATTTTAGAAAATCCACATTGTTTATTTGTTTATTTGCATATTAAATGTAGAAAATAATCTCACACATTATTATTTCTATTGAAACCAGAAATCTCTCATACTGTGCAGAAAAAGGGAAGGCAATGTTACAGGGATTAATAATGCATCTAATATGAATCTCTTGGTAAAATTAAAGATGAAAGAAACAACATAAAAATAGCGTGAAAGCTGAGACATCAAAACACAAAAGCATGGGCATTCTGAATTCAGACTGCCATTTCACTTTTATTACAGATCTTTTGTGCCTAGGTGTTTTAACAACAAACTACACAAATCCAAAGCACTTGTGAAACAAATTCTTTCACCCATTTATGAAAAAATAAGGAAATATATCATTCAAAAAGTTTCTTAAATACCCAATCGCATACCAGTAAGTTACTGGTGCAGGAAGGTAGTAGTATAATATACTACAGAGGCTCCCTGACACTACATATTACAAATCCCTGTTTTCACAGCTTATAATTTTGCAAAATAATTATGATTTTGTCTGAAATTTTCTATGATAAATGCCCGCCTGAGGCTGTTTCTTTGGTGGGCAACATTCAATCAAACAACTCAACCATTTGGGGGAATTGAATTAGGGGAAAATTAACATAAAAAAGAGTTAGCTACCTCATTTTATAAAGCTGAACCATGCTTTGAAGCCCAAACATCACAATTGCAGTAAGGGTGCTTTTTACCACCTTTTAAAAAATATATAGAAATTTGACCAGTTCTAAACACTTGAAAAGAAAATTATAAACTCATGTCTGCATATCCTGGAAAAACCTTGCTAGAACTTGTTTTGCCCTAACAGAGTTCTCAGTGCTGTGCACAGAACTGCACATGTTCTAGGCCTCAGAGTGACAGAGGATGCTGCTCATCGTTCAACCATGTATGTGTCATCCTGACTGACTGAATGAACACACTTTATCCCTCACGGTTCCTGCACATCACAGGTCTGCACGGCATTTGCTACAGCTTGCCCATGGCTAAGGGGGAAAGGCTGGACCAGGATGATGTTAACCAGGCACCAAACTAGAAGGCAAGGAACCAGAATCTCCTGTGTGGTTAATGAATATCCTACTGGCAAAAAGAAGCTCAGAGAGGTCAGTGTCAAAAGTATCCACTGAACTTAGTCACCTAATCTGAAATACCACCCCGCTTCTTTATTTCTGGAATGCTGAGTGTCATAAAGCTTACTGATACTAGGTCTCTCCCACAGAACAACACAATAGCAGGATCATTTTTAGGGGATAGTGAGACCACTGCTGGTAAGGAGATGCCACATTATTACTAAGGTAAGTAGTGGTGCAGCATTCGATGTGCTTGATGACCTATGTATCTATTTTGGTGAGAGAGTAATAGAGAAAAATTAAGTCAGCAACCGAATGAATGAATGCTGATGGATGGGGATGATAACCCAGCAATGAATAACAAGGAAAGCTGAAATACTTACTTTGGTTTTGCCTCACCCTTACCAGGCAAGCCTGCTCCCAGCCCTCTGCTCATACCAGCAAGGTTTGGAAAGAAGAATGATTGGGTAGCAACAGGCAAGGGATTACTTAGAAAAACTGGATTATTCAATCTATAGAGCCTGAAAAGATACTAAAGGCTGGAGAAGAGTTGGCCGATGTAATTACAAAGCTGTTTACTAGCTATTAGAAACCATGGCAAAGACAGATCAGGCCCATATTTAAGAAAGGACAACCCAGGGAACTATCAGGTGGACACACAAAGAGTAGTCCTTGGTGGGATGGAGGATACATATCCTTCTAGCATCCACTTTTGAGCATGCGACGGACAAGGCGGCAATCAAGAACAGTCAGCGCAGATTTACAAAGGCAAATCATACCTGACCAACCTGATTGCCTTCTATGACAAAATGACTGGCTGGGAAGACAAGGGGTAACAGTTCCTGGAACTTTCACTCCACTAAGGCATTTGGCAATGCCTTCCACTACATTCTTGTTTGGAGGCTGAGAAAGTGTGGTGGGGTATACGCTCTTTTAACTGGACTAAAAACTGGCTGCACCACTGGGCTCCGAGGCAGTGTTCAATGGCTTTAGGTCTAAAGGTTGGTAATGAAACAAGTACTCTAGGGTTTGAAAGCAGTGACAGTGCTGTTCAATATCTTCTGGATGATGAGGCAGAATGCTCCCTCAGGAATTCTTCTGAAGAAGTGTTTGACACACCAGATGATAGAGATTCAGCTCTAGGGGCCTTGAGAAAACTGAAGACTGGGCCAACGGAAGCTTTGTGAAGCTCAAGAGAGAAAAGTGCCAAGTTCTGCATGTGGGGTGGAAAAACCTCATGTGGCGGTACTGGCTGAGTGGCACCTGCCTAAAATGACCTGGGGGTTACAGTGATTATCAAGCTGAATACGAGCAGAAGTGTGCTGCCAACATGAAGAAGATAAAGTGCATATTGGGCTACACTAGTAGCAGTGAGGCCAGCACTTAGCGTGTCACTCCACACAGCATTGACAAGGCTGCAACAGGAGTACCATGTCCAGCTTTGGGCTCCACAGCTCAAAATGAGTGTCAGGAAACTGGAAAGGGTCCATCAGAAAGCAAACAAGCTGTTTAGGAGCCTAAAGCATATGTCCTACAAGAAAAGGAGGGACCTATAAGTGTTTAGTCCGGCAAGGAGGAGGCTAAGGGACAATCCAAAAGCAGCCTACTGCTAGAAGAAGGGCAGTTACAAAGATGACGGGGCCAAACTCTTCTTTGTAGCGGGACACAATTTAACAAGAAGCAGAAGCAACAAGTTGCAGCTTGAGAAGTTGAAAATGAACATTACAAAAAACTTTCTCACTATACAGACAGGACAGCACTGGAGCAGTCTCCAAAGTGGTGAAATCTCTATCCTTTCTAAGGCATGGCTAGAAAAAGCCACAGCTGATGTCGATCCAGTATTGATATTAACCTCACTTTGAGCGGGAGGTGCATTAGATATCCCTTCCAACTACTACTTCTATGAGTCTAGGACAGAAAAAAACCCCTGCTGTTAAGCCTTAGTCCTTTCAAACAGTGTGCTTTAGCAAATCTGAATTGCCTAGGAATAAGAATACAGCTGGGCAACCATTACTAATAATTTCCATGAATACATATGCCATCCTTAAAAGCTTTTACACTAATTATGTTCACAAGTCCTTTTTCACTCCATTTCCACAAATGAATTTTACCTGAAGAAAGATTCAATGAATTCTAACTACTGGACAACAGCTATGGCAAGCAATTTTTCCTTCTATAAAGGACCATCTACTACTAAAATCTTATTCAGGCTCTCTCTGCAGTTTGATTTCTCTTCAGGGTCTTTCAGTTTATACTGATGGACTGCTCTGTCAACAAGAGATTTATTGATACAGAGTTCTGCTAAGACAAAAGAATTTGTGAATATAATCACCAGGGCAATAAGTAAGTTGTAGCAATTTACAAGCCTCACAGATTACAAAATTTTAAGGTCAGAAACAGGGGTGTGGGAAATAACCTAACAACGTAACAGTTTCACAGAAAAAAGGTGTAGTTAGATGACAATCTAAATGTGAATTAACAATGCCACTTTGCTGCAAAAAGGCATAGACCATAGTGAAAGGTATAAATAGACAGACAGCCTGTAAACAATTCTTCTGTTCTACTCTGCTCTGTTAAAGCCTCAGCTGGGTTTCTTTTTTCAATTTTGGGCACCACAGTTTGTGAAAGATGTAAAATTGAAGAGACCTCAGTAGAATAATAAAAACAACTGGGATTCTAAAAAACTTAACTGGAAAGAAAAAAACTGAATGAATTAGGATTCTTTAACTAAAAAAAAAAAAAAAAAAAAAAAAAAAAAAGGAAAGAAAAAGAGAGAAGACTAAAAGGGGGATTTCTCCAAATATATAAAAGGCTGCAAGTAGGAGAGAAGGAATAAATTATTCTCCATGACCTAAGAGACAGAACAAGGAATGATGGGTTTAAACTGCAACAAAGTTTGAAATTAGGATTAGAATATTAGAAAATAGTAATATAATGGTAAGAATAGTGAAGCGCTGAAATAGGCGTTCTGGGAGATTATGGACTCTCGAACTGTAGAGACCTTCAAAAAAATGTACATGAACTACCACTAGTCACAGAGATATTGCTGAGGAAGGAGGCAGATTAGATAATGAATCTATGGAAGTGTTTCTTTTTATTTTTCCTTTGACTATATGGAAACCAATTACTTTATTTGACTGTTCCATAAAATACACTCAGTTTTGAAAATTAGATATTACGAGCATTGCATTACTCTCTGTATTTTTTTTTCTAAGGGGTTAATAATTTTATTTTAAAAAGTATAGTGTTTTCTTTCTCCTTTGGATTTGTTTGGGTTTATCTTTCTTCCAGTTATCTTGTACTGATGGGACTTTATCCTGGAACCATGGAAATTCCCACTATTTCATTTACACAGAGGACTTAAGAGAGGAGTTTGAATTTTGTGCCCCAAACATTTTCATACCATAAGGGTTTTTAGAATCTTCTGCTCATGAGCAAAAGTAATAACCAAGAAACTTGATAAGAAAACGAGAAGGAATTTCTGTTCATGGAAATTATGCAACAAAATAATTTTGCCCAATCAATACATTTGATGAAATAGTTATTTTTTCATAAGCTATTTGTGAACAGAAGGGGGGGGAAGAGAAAAAATGGAAAAGAAAAAGAAACAATGTGTCAAATAAATGATTCACTAAGAATCATGAGCCTAGTTAAAGCTGAGATGAACATATGTGACTTACACCATTTTCAATTTAATTTACTACAGTTGTTTTTTTGCAGACTCTTTCCTCTTTATTAACTTCATTTATTTATATAATCCTCAACTAGCCACATAATATTTAGTGGGGGGATGTTATCAAAGCCCAGTTCTCCTGTACAGGTGTGTCCAGGGTTGCAAGGAATTATCTGTTTCTGGTCTTGGAAAAGCATTTCATGTGTTCATGCCATGTATGACTGTAGTCATAAGCCCAGCTCACATGCTAATGTCAGGATAGTTTATTAGAACAGCTACATTTTTTTTCTTTTGGCAAATACTCTGTGTACCAAGAAATATATTACTCAGTCATCAAAAATATTTTTCACATCCAAGTTAAATTCAGCAAAACCTTTTAGCCCCAAAATATTCAGCATTTTTGAAGATTCTAAATGTTTTGTTTTGACATTAGCATTTAGTCTTTCTAATTAAGGGAGAAAAAGACCCTCATCTTTCAAAAGAAAATTTCACTTTCCACCTACTTATGCTTCATATTTAATTATATCTCTCTCTTTTTTTTTTTTTTTTTTTTTTTTTTTTAGTAAAAAACTTGCATGTTTAAAGAATCCCACTTCAGATCAAAAACGTTTGACTTAATAGAAAATTATTTTTTGCATAGGTTAAATTTTTGTTTGGGGTGTTTTTTCAATGTCTGGTAAAGTTTTGAATGCAGCACAACTCATAAGCAGCTTTTTTTTAAACTGAGCTAAAAGAATCACTGGCCATATGAGGGCTCTATAATTGTGAATTTCATCATATTCTGGACTTCAGGTTACCATTTCAGCCTCAGGTGAGTATCTCCCTACGAAATAGTCATAAAACAACAATCTCTACAAGCTTATCCCAGGCATCAGAGTCTTCAAAGACCTTTTATCATTAGCAATTCTCTCATACTCTGCAAACACAACACAAGGGGCTGCATGGGCCGTGTTTTCACACCCAGAATTTCATCCATATTGTGGATTATTACCCCCAAAACTTGACGACATCTGAAATAATATAATTCTTACAGCACTGTATGTGAAACATCAGGTAAGTGAAAAGAAATAAGCATGCAGTTACATTATTTAAATTAATTTCTCTTTGACAGTACCTCCATATCCCATGTTTGTTGCATTTCGCTTACATGCCCCCTGCAGAGATGTATTAACATCGTTCGTTTCATTAACCGTGCTACATTGTCTCCCCAGACCAGCACTGACATTGTAGCTTTACCATCTTTCATGTCCTAAATTACCATCTCACTCTGCCACAGATTTTTTTTTTTTTTTTTTTTTTTTTTTTTTCCTGGTAAGGAACAGCTGTGTTCAGTATATTATTTAGCACCTAACTCTTCTAGTACCAATTTGTTTCCTGGTAAAGGTCTGAACAGTCCCCCAAAGAAAAAGACTTGTGAGAATTACTGCGAACAAATAGACAGCCCTTGTCCTATATAACTGCTATCAGGCAACACAGAAGGTAAAGGGAGGTGAAAGAAGTACGCATATTCCCATTTACATAGGGGAAGGTAAGCAGTACAGAGAGTAAGAGATAGACCCAATAAGAGATTTAAACATCTAAAGCAGGATTTGGAGAAAATGGAGATGTTTAGGTAGAAAACTCTAATCTGAGAAGCAAAGCAACAGCTGCTGCCTAAAGTTGGAGGCACTTAAACCCAAGAGAGACTACAGATTTGAGTTTACAAGAGGTTAGCATTTCTCATTACAGGCATGCCTGAAGTTTCCTGAGTGTAAGCAGCACAGCACCTGGCAACAGTGGCCCGCTGTGAACTCGTGCTCAGTCCCTGGGGTCCTCCCTGCGGCTCTGTGCCGTGCTCCGCAACACCCACCATCCACCGCAGGCCTGAGCACGACACAAAATCATGGGCTTTTAAGAGATGCCTGCCACAAGCGGTGATGCTCCCGACCACCCATTTTGCAATCAGCAGCCAAATCAGAAACCGGTTATCAGGAAAGCAGGATGCAGTTATTTTTTCTGCTTTATAGGAAAGAACGAAGCACCTGTTTTTGCAGAACTTTCTCATCTCAAGGCTATTTCCATTTTTACGTTAAATAGTCTTTGAACGATGGGAACAGCAATAGGAACCCAAGTTTCTTTGCCTTCAGGTGAGCGCACTAGTTGGTTAGTTAAAAGTTTTGTTTGTGTTTCCTTGAATTATTTTCTTAACAAGGGCAGGGTTACAACATGGTGACTGAAGAATAATCAGATAGCCTATAGTGTGTCTAACTAGTAGATACACTTAACCTGAATGACAGATTTAAACTACTGTGGTTACATAGGGAACTGAACCCAGATTTTTCATAGCTAAGATGCGTAACAGTAGGATATGATATAACTTTTGCCCATGTTTTAAAACAGAAAAGTTCTTCTGGTTTTTTCACTTTAAATAATAATTAAAGGCACCAGCCTAGCCTAGCTCTCGGTGACATGACCAGGGTCACTGAGGGAATTTTTAGCACAGCTGAGAATAAAACAAACAGGTACAAAACCAGTCTTATCTCAAATCAGATATTTTTTTCTTTTTTTCTCTACGAAAATCACATTAATTTCTGCTTTTTTCTTTTTTTTTTTTTTTTTTTTTTTTAGAGGGGAGGAGGAAGTTAAGGTAAAGTACTGTCATACCTTATGCAACTTATCCTGAGTATATTCAAGTCATGTTGCATCTTCTAAACTTAGGGATAAACATGAATTTTGCATGGCTATTTACTTCCGTTATTACTGAAGGAAAAACACAGCTAAGTAAAATGAGCTGCAGTCTATACTCATTTATGCATTATACATAAATTAGCTGGTTAAAGTTTGGTACACTACATCTCTAAAGAAACTTTTGAAAACAATACATTTGTATGGACATGATCACAAAAAGAATTATGAAGATAACAGGGTTAACCTGCAAGTCTAATTAGGTCAGCCAGACTTTTAGCTGGAAGAATGATATACATGAATAGGCACTACTTGTATTTGAGACCCAAGGTTGAGTTCAGAGGCTGGGAAAATGTTGTTTACAAATTTTTACTGGAAATAGTATTGAAATTACAAATTTGGACTACTTAAATTAATTTTTGTTGAGTTGAAACTTATTTTTAAAAGCATCACAGTGCAGTCTCGATGATTTTATTCAATACTTATACACCTTAGCAAGCTGAAGGAATTCTAATTGTGAACATTTGTCATTTCTAAGCATTTAAGGCTGTATTCTTGCTATGAATGTGCACAGAGACCTCATCGGCTTCAAAGGAAATTGTGTGCATGTATCTGGTGACAGCCTTTTCTGTATTATAGTCAGGATGATGCTGGCCTGGCAGTAAAATTGATATGAATTTTGAACGACTTAGGTCTCCAGGATTGGGCTCTATATTTGAAAAAGGAGAATAGAGGCTAACTCTAAAATGTATTTATATATAGCAAGGTATGAGTCCCCGACTGAATCTAGTTCTGTAACTGAGTCAAAAGGGTTCAGCTAACATCATAAACCATAAGGGTGAAGCTCAAGCAGCTTATGAATAGCAACTGTTGCACAGATTGAATTTCTTCTTTGCTATTCAGTCAAGGGGTATTTGTTATTGCTTATAATATTTAGAAAGTCATTTTGGAGTTGAGGTATTGAAAGCCTTACAGATAAAAAAATTTTCTAAAATATTAACTAGCCTAACAGAAAGAAGCATTGGGTGCTCGTTTCATTTAAACATTTAATTTTCATGGGAGTCCTTCAGGGTAGCAGAAATATCATACATATTATTAAAAATGAGCAGAATTATAATAGAATGCAGCTACAGAACAATGACTTAATAAAAGATCCTAAAGCCCATACAAAAAAGGAAAAGACTGAGAAATTAAGCCTGTTATAATACATGCAGGCAAATTTTAGGCTGCCAACAGCTTTTCAATAAAAAAAAAAAAAAAAGTATAATGGACTATCTCTCTAGTTTTAAAGGGAAAATGCAAGAACAGTTCATGTCTTATATTGGAGAAACCATTTTGCCTTTTCTCTTTCAGAAGCTTGGAAAACAGCTTATAATAAAATAATAATTAAGTAACCAATGTGCACTTAGATACATATTTATTATGTATTTCTCACTAGGTCATTTAGGGACAGAGTTAACACATCGTTGGTGGAGCATCATACACTGAAAATGTCATTTTTTGTGACAAACCACTACTTTACTTCTTATGGTCAGATATTTCTAAAGAGGTTTCCAATCTATAAGACTGATTAGGAAAGCACTGCCTGCAGTTGTAAAATGTTAGTTGAAGAAAGACATCAAAAAGTTGGTTTGCCATGTGACAGTAGCCTACCTAATAAGATTGCATTAGAAGACAGTTACAAATACTTTTTTTTTTTTTTTTTTTTTTCTGTCAGCTTATTTTCTGAAGCTACACTAGTTTCTGGAGATATATTTTTCCTGTACAAACATTATGATGTCATTTTTATTTTAGATTTATTTGTAGCTAGAGCTAGAGGAGCCTATGGGAATTTTCCTACTAGGCTGCCATTATCTTCCTCCTTTTACAGAAGGAACAATGTAACCACCTTTATTAAAGCCATGTCAAAATCATATATATTCAGAAGGGACCAATACTCATGACTGTTTCACTTTCAGAGTACCAGCTACAGAGTGCCAACACATTTAAAAAAGATGTTTTTCATCTGGCACGTATTCAACATCTTGTTACAGCAGTGCTGTAAATTTAAACTCACCCTGTAACTAACTACATGATCACAAGATCAGCTATAAAGGAAGTTGAAGGAGTAGGTAGTTGGGGTTAAAGTTTGCTATCAATTGGAATCCTCTTATTCATGATTAAATTTAATGTGAAACTGCATCTTTACCGGGAAAAAAAAAAAAAAAAAAAAAAAAAAAAGACAGACCCAGAAAAAAAATTTTCTTATTATATTGAACCTATTTGGACCAATATATGATTGAATAAGCAAATTTAAGATCAGGCTTACTTTACCAAAAGATTTCAAACACATAGCCACTGAAAAACAGATTCTGTGGCTACAATCACTTGGTTAGGCTCACCACAAGGCTAGACTATATTTTATTTTATTTCCTACAGACATAAAAGGTAAAATGAAATTTATGTAAATAGCATGAAGTTTTAGACTATATTCCTGAACCAAAACACAGCCTGTGTAACTGTAAATATTCTATTCTGCTATGAATAAGCAATTTTTCCCTAGTTGATTGTGGTCATGTCTGCTTAGAGGGTTTTGTTGTTGTGTTGTTGTTTTGCTGCTTCTGTCTCTATATGGAAATGGTGGCATGTCAGAGCATTTTGGAATGTTCAAAATAACACTGAGAAGGAGATAATCCTGGAAATACAAGGATCAAGAAATAAGATTCACTGTTAATTGATCTAACTTTATGCTCATCAACATCCAATTCTTCAAAAGTTCATGAAGCATGTTGTTGTAATCCTGGAGAAGGCTTCTTTGCATATCGTAGTAGGTAATTTAAGATTAACCTTCCCCCTCCCCCCCCCCCCCCCCCCAAAAAAAAAAGTCTATGCATTCAGTTTCCATTTAGTGTAGAGAGACAGACATCTAAATGAAAATCTAGTCCCTCGGCTATTTTTCTTTCATACGCCAGTGAATGAATATGATACTACCGTCAGGCCCCCGAGTACACCAGCAAGATCTACAAGCTCTCCCCTCGCTTCCTCGGGGTTTGCTGCCCGTGTTCAAGATCAGCTCTGATAAGATGAACCTCGGATAAGATGTCTGGGAGAAAAGCAGTTTGTGACGAAGAGCGTTCAGGAGGTTTGGATGGAGCGTCAGCCCCTGACTTGGGAGCTGCACTGAAGCTCTGGCCCATGCCTAGGGGAGGCTGCCTGTGTTGGGGTGGCCTTGCATGGCTGCCGTGACCTCCTGGCTGGTCGCCAGCTGGCCCCGGTCCCCCAGCCCTGCTCTGCTCCCTTTGCCAGGGCACTGGGGGGCTGCACTTGGGAGGGAGGGCACCCCCAGCTCCCCACACCCAGCCCCTGCCCAGCACCCTGCCCTGCTGCTCCCTGACAGCTCAAAAGTGATGAGGCTTCCCAGTTTGGGATCCTGCCTATGTGACGGTCTTCCAAAGATAAACACGTTTAAAAGGCAGGTAGTTCCTTTCCACCCCTCCTCCAAATCTTTTCTATTACAATATCCGTTTGGTTGTATCACTTGATCAGGAAGCGGAAATTAAGTCTGGGGTCTTTACAAGCATTACCTGACAAAAAATACACTTGGTCGTGCTTCACCTCTCCTTCAGGAGCTGGATTAAGTCTAAATAGTTGGCTACACAGGGCCAGGTCACATGTCCCAAGGACCAGCACAGTATTATTCATACTATTAATTGGAAGCACGGCCTTTTGAAAAGCTTTGGCACAGGCCAGCTACTATTCTTCCGTACAGGTTAGGGATTAAAATGGAATAGGAATAATTCCTAATAGGCAGTTTGGATGCAGCCACCCAGCTTTGGAGTTTAGAGAGTTCAGCTGGAAAATTATATTGTTATACAATACCTCAGGGCCAGAGAACAGCCCCTGGCCAATTTTACTTACAAGTGACCCTATGAATGCAAGAATCATGAAGCCACCAGAAGCCAGTAGAAGAGCAGAAAAGAAGCAAAAGGCAGAACTGTGGCCACAATTATCTTCTTGAGTGAGTTTTCACATTTTATATTTCACCATCACTGGATCAAAATGACAGAAGCTGTCCAAAGCTCAAGGGTCAAAATCTCAGGACTCTCCCAGACTAGTTAGGTGTAGAAACGGTACTTAGTCACGTAGCGTGCCTGCTGCGATAGTGCTGGCAGGGCACACATTTACCCAGAATATCCCAGATCTGGGCATGATGGCCTTGCCGTGGAATGTAGACAATATGTATGCAAAGCTGTTTGCAAGAAGTGAGCAACTCTAGCACCTACAGCAGTTGTGGTCCAGACCAAAGGGTTCTCAAAGGACTAACGCCTTATGTCTCGGAGGCCTTAGGTACACGAAGACTGTAATGAGGGTATAGGCACAGAAGTACGCATGGAGTATGCCACTGTAGAGAATTTCAGGTGAACAAGAACCTTCCTGGTACCCTTTATGTTTAGGTGCCTACAGGCAGACCAGATTGCAATCAGAAATAGAGGCGAGTTCCCGAGCATGTGAGGTTCAACGTTAACAGAAATGTAACGGGCAGATTTCTACAATCTAGAGAAAGTTTATCATACACAGGAAAGTTCCCACCCTTGCCATCATTTTTTTTATCTCTGGTTGTTTATTGAAACATGTGTTCCTAAATTTTTCTGCACAAATGTTCTCTGCTCATCCAAATCAACAGAGGTTTCAGCTCCACTTTTAGCAACAGGGGTCCAAGCCTCCAAAGCTCAGCTCAAGGCAAGATGATAAGAACATTTAAAAAACAAGGTTTAAAAAAATAAGCTACTGGGTATCTATTTTGTTACATATTTTAAGAGTTTTCACTGTATTAAATTAAACATAAATGCAACAGTGACAAAATGCCAAGGATGGAAAAAGGCGCAAAAGGAAAAAATAGCAATGGAAAAATGTAAGTTCACTCCCTTGGAGCAGACCGGGACAGAACCAGAGAGCATGATGTTATCAGGTTTCTCTCCTATGCTCGGAATGAGGAAAAATTCGTTAGGGTTCATTGCAAGAGACTAGGGTTAGTAACATGGCAAATTCCCATGTCCTGGTGCAAGGAGACATTATGACGCTGGTCAGTGAGGCTGGAAGCTGGTCAATGGGAGTGTGAACAGAGCGAAGCTGCGCTGCCAGCGCCATGGCCTGAAAGCAGCCAAGCCTGCACTCACGGCTTTGCTAAATAAGCCTCCGTGGGCACTCAGAAGTAAAACACCTAAAGGAGATGATAAATTTATTAATCAAAATAGCCCAGGCAAAACAAGCTTCTCCAGCAGGCCACAGCAATACACTTCTGTGTGCTGCTTTTGTAACATCCTCTAACATCAACAGAAGCCTTCAAACTGAGACGTTTATTTCAAGCGTTTATTTACATAACCTGTATCATTTTTATGTAGTGTCCTTTAATCACAGTTATGTATAAGCATACTTATAAGTTTGGGGCTTTTTGGTTTGTTTGTTGCTTTTGTTTAAGGCAACTTCTTGACACTTCGTAATTTAAAATTGGGATTGAAGAGAAACTGAGGGAAGTCCTTCTTGAGGGATGGAGGTAGAGCGTGAAGAACTGATGAGACAGAGCGTGCAGCCAAGAGAACTGAAGTGAAAGGAGAAAACGGGCGTTGGAGGTGTGTTGAACAGAGGTCGGTGAAAGATGTGGATTGTACGGGATTGTAAGTGCTTCAGCAAGAGATGGAATAACCTCATTGAGCCGACTGCCAAAAGCATGGTAGACACAAAGAAAATGGTTAAAATTTGGCAGGAGATATTCCACCTAGTTAGAAGTGCAGAGCCTTCCTTAGACCCAGAGTCCTTCCTTCTGCACCTGCAGTTTACTGAAGCAGTCTGTTCTCCACTATTTTGCATGGAAAAGATGAAATAATGTTTTGTTTGTTTAGAACTATCTAAAAATTACTCCACATAGCCTTGATGATTGGCAAATGTGGGAAGTGCGAACTGTGCGAGTGCAACCTAAAAAGACGCAGACTTAAAACGAGAAAAAATGTGAAGTGTTTGGAAAACAGAAACTGTTGATGAAGGCCTATGGAAAGTGGCCTTCAACTTGGACTAGCTTTAACAATGAAGCACATTAACAGTTATAAAAAAAAAAAGATCAAAATATTTAAACACTGTTTTCCAGCCTTAACTCTAAACCTATTAAAGTGTTTTCATAATTCAATTTAAAATGTTGCAGTTGGTGAAGATCATGCCATAAAAGAACATATAATTTCTGACAATCATTAGAAGAGCATTTACACAATTCCAGAGATTAATGACATCCATCTGTTATGCTTAGTCCTGTGAAACTTTTAAATGCACATATTAGAAGAGAATCCTTTTTTTTGTTTGGCTTTTTTTTTTTTTTTTTCAAATTCACTTTCTAGTTCTACAGACCCTGAATGCTACATCCTTGACTGCTGGAAATCAGCTTAATTCCTGTGAGTCCCAGGCTGTAGCCCCTGGGTTTATGAGACATGGGAAGTCTGTAACCATCAACAGATTAGTATAATTGCCACAGTGAAAAATAACTGATGTCAGCCTTTGAATGTCATATCACTAAACACACCCTTTTTTTCTCTTCCATTTATAATGCAATGCCTTTGAGTATGTTAAAAATGTAATGAGAACAAAAAAATGCTGTTCTAGAAAGACAGCCATATAAATACTTGAATGGAAAAAGAAAAGGGTCATTCAAAGTAAACAGCTCTATCTAAGAAACTCAATATTTGACCCATATGAACTCAGGTATACAACTTGTACCCTGAGAAACTGAAATTCACTATATTTATTTAAGGCTGTATGTTGCTCTATCATGAGAATAAAGCGATGGCATTATTGCTCTCAGTTAATGAAACCTGAAGGCTGGAAAAAGGCCAGCAGTGAAGAGAGATACTATCCACAAACACCGAAAGCAGAAATGCTTAGGTCTCGGTGACAAAAATATTTCCACTGTGAAGAAAGTAGTAAATTTACTCCTAGATAAAAATGGTACCATAATACGATTCACATATGAACCAATGAATGTAGTCAGATTTTTTCATGAAGCGTCTCAAAATATTTAATTTCTCACTTCTCAGAAGTTTGCATGATTAGAGCACAAGACTAGGGACTCGGAAGAACTAGGTTACAATCCCATCGCCGACACTGCCTCGGCGGGAAACGGTGGTCAAACGAACTGATCATTTCTGAGTTTCATTTCCATATTGTGCAAAATAAGGTGTAGAAGCAAGTATTGGCATTAACTACTGTAGATGACAGATTTTAATTTCATACGTTTTAGGAAGGAACGGACTGCTACTGTCCGGCGGTCTCGCATTTTAGTTAAGACCACCCGTAGCACGTCCTCTCGTCGCCTCCCGAGGACAACCCCGGACCACTGCTTCAGCCAGAGGCGGAACGACAGACCCGGAGCCGCCTCACCTAACGCCAACCACCACACGTTTCCACGTCCCACCCAGGCCATGGCGAGAGACCTGCACCTCCTCAGGGCAGCTCACGCCTTCCTAAAGCAGGTGGGTCGTGCAACAGGCGAGAGGAACAGCCCTCTGGAAACGCCGGGCTGTAGGGAAGCCCAGAGGATCGGCTCGGACCGCGCGGGCACGGCCTGAGGTTGCCAAAGTCGCCCGAGGGGCACCCCGCCCCCCCCCGCCTTGAGGGCCGGAGCAACTCCTGGCCTTGTGCAACCCTCCGGCTGAAGCCTGGCCGGGGGGGTTCGGATGGAAGTGACCTCCCGTCCCCCCCTCCTTTCCCTGTCATTTCGGCGCGGGGGTCCCTCGGCAGCGGCGCGCCGCGGTGGGCACGCTCTTTAATCCCCCTTCCCCCCCCCCGGGAAGCTCCGACTCCCCACACCGAGCCGCAGCCCCGGGGGCGACCCGGGGGGCGCCCGGGGGCGGCGGGGCCCTGCGCGGCGGCGGCGGCGGCGGCGGCGGCGGCGGCGGCGGCGGCGGCGGCGGCGGCGGCGGCGGCAGCGGCGGGGCCCGGCCGGGCAGTGACGCCGCGGAGCCCCGCCGCCGCCGGGCGCAGGGCGGCGCGGCCAATGAGCGGGGCCGGGGCGGGCTCGGGAGCGGCGCCGCCGGTACTTAGGCTCGCCGGAGGGGCCGGGCAGCCCAGAGCGGAGCGGGGCGGCGCGGGCGGAGGAGCCGGGCGCTCGGCGGGGAGGACGGAGCTCACCTCCTCTGCAGCGCCCATGGGGACAGGACGACTTTGAAGGAGTTTGGGGGGGGTTCTGGCGCTGGGCGACCACGGGTACGGAGGAGGGGGGCGGCGAGAGAGGGACCCCTTGGCGGGGTGGGGGGGGGATGCTGATCGCCGGCTCTTTGCCCGCTCCTTGCGGAGTCCCGGCCCGGCTGCGGGGACCGGGGCGGGGGGGGGGGCCGGCTCCGAGGCCGTGTGCTCCTCCAGGCGCCTTCCCGCATGCAGCGCTGCCCAGCGCGGCTCGGCTGGGCGCAGGCGGAGGGAAGGGCTCGGGACCCCCCGGGCCAGACCCTGCCCGCGCCCCGGGAGCCCTCTCCCCTTGCCGAGCGGGGAGCGGAGGCTCCCGGGGCAACTCCGTCGCTGTCCCCCCCCGCCCCGCGCAGAGCTGACAGGCGGCGGGGAGCCGCCTTCTCCCGCGGCGGTGGGAGCGGGGACCCCCGGGACCGTGGGGCTCGGGCGGCCCCGCACGGCGCGGCCCGGCGAGAGCCGGGGGGGCCGGGGCTGTGCCGTGCCCTGCCCCGCACCCCGAGGGCAGGGGGAAGGATCCGCGCCGGGAGTTTCTGCCTCGCGGGGAGGGAAGGAGCGGGGGAGGGATGGGGGCTCCGGGCGGAATCGCCGAAATCTTTGGTGTGTGCCTTGATTATTTTTTTTTCCTCTCTTTTTCTTTCTTTCGTCCTTTCTTTTCTTCCTTCGCTCCGCTTGCACCCTCCTTGCCTTCTCTTGTTCTCTCTGTCCCTGCCCACCCCACCCTTCCTTCAGATCCGGCGATTCCTGCCCTCGCCTCGCCCTGTCATTGATGGGAAATCAACTGGATCGCATCACCCACCTGAATTACAGCGAGCTGCCGACCGGGGACCCCTCGGGGATCGAGAAAGACGAGCTGCGCGTCGGGGTGGCTTACTTCTTTTCGGATGAGGAGGAGGACCTGGACGAGCGAGGCCAGCCAGACAAGTACAGCGTGAAGGGCTCCGGCAGCCCTGGCCAGGAGACGCCCACCCACCACCTCCACCACCAGCTGGTGCTGAACGAGACCCAGTTCTCCGCTTTCCGCGGCCAGGAATGCATCTTCTCCAAGGTCAGCAGCGGCCCCCAGGCCGGGGACCTCAGCGTCTACTCGGTGTCGGCCCTGCCTGCCCTCTGCAAGCCGGGGGACCTGCTGGAGCTGCTCTACCTGGGGCCCTCGGAGCACCCGCCGCCGCACTGGGCGGTGTACGTGGGCAGCGGGCAGATCATCCACCTGCACCAGGGGCAGATCCGCCAGGACAGCTTGTACGAGGCGGCCGCGGGCAACGTGGGCCGGGTGGTGAATAGCTGGTACCGCTTTCGCCCGCTGGTGGCCGAGCTGGTGGTGCAAAACGCCTGCGGGCACCTGGGCTTAAAGAGCGACGAGATCTGCTGGACGAACTCCGAGAGCTTCGCCGCCTGGTGCCGCTTCGGGAAAAGGGAGTTCAAAGCCGGCGGGGAGCTGCAGGCTGCTGCCGGCACCCAGCACCAGCAGCAATACTATCTCAAGATCCACTTGGCCGAGAACAAGGTGCACACGGTGCGGTTCCACAGCCTGGAGGATCTAATACGCGAGAAGCGCCGCATCGATGCCAGCGGCAAACTGAGGGTGATCAAAGACCTGGCTATAGTGGATGGGAAAGAATAGGGAGTAGGGGGGTGCGTGGCTACCTTCCTTCTGCCCTGCCCGGGGAGACCAGCCCGCCACAGAGACGGCAGGCTGCACCTTCTTTCCGTGGGACGCGACTGGAAGCGGGATCCATGGCAACATTCCAAAAAACCAGCGTTCTTTACACCCATAGCCAGTATTTTGTTTGGCTTTCGAGAGCCGTAACGCCGAAAGAGCGAGAGAGAGAGGAAGAAAAGAGGGGGGAGGTGCAGGAAGGCTGTTCTCGGAGCGTGTGGACTAAGTCTCTCCTGTCGATCGATGTTGACCATTCTAGCAACACGCCAATAAAATTTCAAATTGAAATTTTTTTTTTAAATTTTTATTTCATGGCTTTAATCCATGATAAGTTTTAAACATCTGGGGCCATGGATGTGGATCTAGCTAAATGAGTTTCTAGCTAATGTTTGCCTTGCAGCCAACCAAAAGCATCAGTCATACTTTGCTAACTGGGAGGGGAAGGGGGGGCTGGGAGGGGGGGGCGGGGGGATGGGGGGGGGGGGGTAAATACCTGTTCGGTTCGTTTCTCAGCACTGTTGCTTCAGCCTGTAGCTGCAACCCAAATTTTGTCCCAGCCAACTCTGGCAAGATATTAATAGGGGAAAATGCTTTCACATTTCTGGTTGAAATCTATCCCATTTAAAATACTTGTCGCCTTTGCTTTCTGTTTGCAGCTCTGTGCTAAATGCCACCATAATGCATAAGCTCTTTCCACCTCTTCCCTCCTCCCACCCTCCCTACCTTTTTTTTTTTTTTTCTCCATTTGGAAAAAAGTTGGTGAGCAGCTGTTTTCCTGAAACTAAATTCGTTGCTTAAAGAAAGTGGTGTGTTTTGGAGAACAGTATACTCAGCGTTGCTCCTCAGAAATCCAGCTTCTAGGATCTCATGCTTGAGCTGTGGATTTGTATCGCTGTGGTGATTCTTGCTGCACCACTGCTTCAATACCTCTTCATGCACAGGTCAACAGAATCCTGCAAGAAACAAATAGGTTTCAGTTCTGCATGTTGCCTCTTTGAAACAGCAATTTATTGCATATTTACCACTCCACTTATAGAAAATAGATGTAATGTGGCCAAGTTCATCCTGCCTTTCAAATTCCAAGCAACTAAAAATCCTGTTCAGTCTAAGTTTTGAAATCCACAGCTGCATTTAAAAGATACCTCTTAATGTGATGTGAGCAATGCCTTGTCTGTATTTCAGATCCTCTTCACTCATTGCTTAATTCTAAGTTTTGAAGTGAAAGATTAGAGTATTAAACATCTATTAAAAAAACCCTAAACAAATTAAGTATACTGGGGCATTTCTAGAGCTGTATTATTAATATTCTGAGCTGCATACAACTTGTAATAAGCATTTTGTCTTTGCATGTTTCAGTACTGGAAAGAAAATGCATTTGTTTTTGTCCCCTCTTCCCACATCAATGTCAGGTGGCAGAACAGAAGTAATACCCCTCTTCTGTATATACAATACACTCCACCCCCTATCAATGTACTGTGTCCTGGCTCCTTTTGGTATTAAACAACGTCATAAGCAACCTTGTTGCAACAGTAATTTCATTTCTGCAAAGCGTTTGCCTCCTGTAGCTGAAGCTGTGAGGGTGGAGTGTACTTCATTATAATAAAAGGGTCAGCATAAATATATCTTAAAAAAAAAAAAAAAGACAACCAAAAAATAAATCACAAACCCCTAAAACTGCACCCCTTCAGTGAAGGTCATCTAACTGGCTTTGTGTTTGCTGATACACTTGGCAAAGTTATGTGGTAATAGGCTCCCCTGAAGTACGTTGGTTAGTACAATACAGGGTAAGGATGTGAAAAATGTGAATTGCCATTACTGTCAAATTACTGCTGAAATAGCCACAAATCACAACATACCTTTTAAAAAATGTGTAATATTTTCGCTTTATATTGGCAATAGTTGCTGTCTGATAATGATAGCTTTTTCCATAACACGAGCAGTCTCCTCTACGTAGTTTTGTGTATCTTGATTATTATACTGCATTAGATATCCCAAGTTGTCTGTTAGAAATGATTTCCCTCTATCGCTTGGTGGGAGCACTGTGGGATTGCAGAAAGGCACCAGTTTTACACCTAAGGTACTGACAAAAAAATTAAAACTTAAGTGCTAGGAGAAGGAAGAGTGGGCAAAATTAATTTATTGGAATTTCCCCTTATAAAAAATATGCATGAGAGAACTGAGGTTGCAAGAGGCAGGGACAATTACATGAAGAGGGAATAAATGACAGAATGTGTATGAAGATGGGATGAATGCAGTCCAGTCACGTTGTCAATTTTGATTTCTGGGATGCATTTCCTTCAAATTCCTTTAGATGAATAATATAGGATTAGAGAGAGGATCCTTGCAAGAACAGCATTGCATGTCCTCACTAGTGAGAATTTAAAACGGACTGGCTTTAAACTTTTCACTGTGCTTTGCAAATACTCCATCGCTCTACCAAAACAGCCATTTTGACTCTTTTTTTTTTTTTTTTTTTTTTTGTAATGATTTACTAACCTGGTTCATAAACACAACAGTTTTCCTTGTTTTACCTAGCTAGACGTAGGACGATATTTTGTAGTATCTAAAGGAAGTGATAGGAATCGGTCTATGCTTATTCATTCAAGCTCTGTCAGAAGTCTTTGGCATCGCTCCAAATTTGTACAGATAGAGGTAACAACAAAGTTAAGGCCTTAGTCCTTTGCATAAGGTCCGGAGAAAATGCATTAGAAATATTCACAGATGGTATTAACTTAGGAAATAGTATTGCCATGACTGTGTTCAAGTAGCAGCCTGTTATTAACAACAAAGATACCCATGCAGATCCTTTTGTTTTTTTCTTGAGCTAGATTTCAGTCCAGAGTTACTGACAGCAATCTGGTCCTGATTCATAGTCCACTGAAGTTAATGGAAAGGTTCTCACTGACTTCAGTGTGCTTTGGATCAGGTTTTATTGTTTAGGAGGTGGTTAAAATTTGTGGACCTTGAGAAGAAGTGAGATTTAAGATGTCATTTCAGAGACCAGAAGGGCCACCTTTCTGAGATGGGAGACAGTGGAAGCAGGCAATACTGTGAAAATAAGGGAAGAAAACACGCTAGTTCTGAAACAAGCAGTTTTAGTCTGAGACAGCAGTAGGGAAATGGTGAAAAAGACTGAGTGAAAAGTGGGTATAAGAAGTTGTTCAGTGCCTTGAAACAAGAAATGGAAGGCAGGGGAGCAGTGAGCTGCGAGAAAGGCAATGATGTGAATGACTGACAGGTAAAAAATGTAATTGATTATACTCATCTTTCAGGATCAGTGACCTGCCTGGGTTAACATTTCCATTTCCAGCAGTAAAGATATTGACAAATTATATTATATCCGTGGAATCTGTTTACATTCTTCAATCTAGCTACCTAGGGTAAATATTTATATCATTCATTGCTCTTGAAGTACTGACTTGTAATATGACTGCGGTGTTAGGATACTTTGCACATCCTTCTTTTGTGTCACGTTTCAAGCTTTCTCTTAGCTATTTGGGTAGCAGTTTTATAGAATCTCTTTTGCTTGGATACAATTTTCTTTGTCTTTTCAAAATGCAATCTTTTGAATTGCTTTGAGGCTAACATTTTATTAAAAATTCAATTCATGCCCTCTTGAAACACAGAGAGCCTTTGTGAAATGTTCTACTGTCATGACCAAAATGTTTACTGGTTATTGGCAGTGCGTGTAGGTAGAGGACTGTAAGGATGGGTAGCAAAATAGGTTTTGTCACTGTCAGATTTTGTCTCCATCTCCATCTTATGTTTCCCGGTTACTTCGTTTCATTTGGTAGGATGTTTTTCCCCCCTCAACTCATTATGGTTGTATAAAATGAAAAAAACAAAACCCAAAACCCAAACCCGCTCATAGCGTGTTTTTTAGGGCAATATGCTATTGATCCATATGTGGATTTTCAGATTAAAAGCAGGGTGTAACAAGATACGTCCTTCAGGGTGTGACAAGAAATGGCCCTCAGTCTGTGCTAGAGTATGCACGGTCTTAATTATCCTGCCTCATTTCATTTTAGTGTCTTTTGTATTCAGGTAAGTGATGTGCAAAAATCTGTCAGAGTTTATAGTCCTGTTTATGTGATGTGCTGAACACCTGTAACTCCAACCAACGTTCGCTGGAGTTGAGGGAACGCTGGGTCTCACTCAGGACATGCAGCACCTTGTGGGATCAGGTACCTGAGCCCGCCCGGTTCCCAACCCTCTGTCTGCAGCTACAGAGGAAGTAGTGGGCTGGGATGGCTACTGCTAATTTTAAGATTTAGGTATTTTCTATGAAAGATGTCTACTAGAGTAGCTTAACAGTGTTCTGCCCATAATTATACTTGGCTGTGACTAAAAAGTTGTATGTGTTGCTGCTTAACGTTGTGCGAACAGTATGTTTTCTGCTTTATAACCCAGGAGAAAGATGAAAGTCCCAGTCCCAAAGAATTAATCCAGAAATATGTAAGGAGGTATGATTGGGCTACCATGCTGAGGACAGTTTCACTGCAGAATTAGGGTCTAAAGGATAATAATATATGACTACAGTGTGATCAAGTGCTGCTGTTAGTTCATGAGTGTCAGTGTTTCCATGGCAAGTCTGGAATTTATTTGCTTACTTTATTATTATGAAATATATTTAACTTCCCTGTACTTTGAGTTCAGATTTGACCTGTAAAACTGCCCTATGCTCATGGATCCTCTAACACAATGTTAGTTTAATCTGTCAGATTTTTTGCTACAGTTTTATTGTAAAGAAAACTAATGAATACTGGGATCAGATACTTTACTGAACTGCTTGTAAATCAAAAAGAGGGTAGTGTAGATGTTAGGTTGGAAAAAGGCAATGAACTAAGAATCTTCTGTTGCTTGGTGTATCAGTGGATTTACTCCAGATTATATAATCTATACAGATATAAACGACCAGTGCTGTTTTTTTTGGTTTTTTTTTAAGGTGGTTGTGGCACTCTCTCTTTTGCAAAAATAGTATTATCTTGTTCAAATACTACAAATCCCCTGTGAAGTTCTATTTTTTTGTAATTTGAAATGCCACCATGCCATTGAAATTAGCAGTTACTTTAAGCATATTTACCTTTGAGAAATAAACTAGAATTTGTCTTATAGGATTTATAACTGAGCAGCTAGTAATATGCACTTTCATTTCTTAATTTTAAATGTTTTGCATCAAGCACAAATGTATTCAGGTGGATATGTCTAGAGGAATCATAAAACTTCCATTAGCAGAGGCCATTCAGAATGAAATGATGCTTTCACATGGTGACTCTTTTTCTCTTCCCCCCCCTCTCATATTTTTATTTGGGGCTTTGGGGCATTTCTGATTCTCCAGATGATCCATGTATGTAAAACTGCTTGCCTCTTCAAGTGTTTGCAGGATCAGGGTCTTTAAAATAAAAGAAGATCTATCCCCTTCATGTGACATTTATTTTGGGCTAAAATCAAGCAGTAGGACTAGCCAGGATCAAGACCTCAGCATCAACCTCCTGTAGAATTCCATGGAAGGCTCATGTGTGTGATGTCTACCAGAAGGGCCTTAACTGCATATTCTTACTTGTACATACAGTAATCATCTATGCAAATTGGCATTTTCCTAGGTAAAGTGGGTTAATGCTTTTCAAACACCCCTTTGACTTTCTCTTGTGGGGCTGTGTGGGTACATGTGTTGGGCACAGAGGGAAAATTGGAGTTTAGTGTACTGGCTTGAGCCTCTGAAGTGCTGTAGAGCCAATACCTCCACCTATTATGACAGGAACTCAGGTGCAATTTGGAACCAATGTGTGTACAACAGAAAAGGGTGGCAGAGTTTTCAGTTGAACTTCAGGCTGTAGAAGGAAGATGTTCAGAGCTAAGCTTGAAATTCTAGTCTTTCTTTCTCTTCTCGGAGGTGCATGAGGGTGAGTAACCGTGCACCCCTCATACATAAAACCATTCACACTTTGGAGATCTATGCTACTTCCTAGGCAAAATAGGGGGAGTAAAATAGGCAGTGTGTCATCAGCCTTAAGTAGCAAATAATTTTCACAGTTTAATACACTATCTGGAGAGTGGCATTGGCAATCTATTCTGAAAAGTTGTATTTTTAAGCTCATAAACTAAGCAGCATAATGCTTATAAATGGGAGAATTCAATAATCTTTCTTGGTAATTCCTATCCAATAGAGGTAAGAGCTTGTTCCCAGTTTGTGTAAATAAAAGAGTAACCTTAATTCAAGAAAATTATCATGGGGTAGAACTTGCAAATAAGTGAAACAATCAAACGCCGGATTTAGTTCTGACATGCCACTGTCACTGCTGCAGGTAAATAAATAGCAAATACCTAACAGCGTGAGTAAACACAAACTGCTGCATTGTGACACTTCTTCACAGCCGAGTACTTTATGCCACAGAAGGAATATTCCTTGTATGTTATTCAACATGAGTAAACATATCACAATCTGGTCTTAAACCAGATCTTTTTTTTTCCATATGTTCCTATTGTTTCCATATGCCCTTTCAGTCAGCTGAAAGCAATATAAAAACTGAGCCTGAAAAATATACTAATTGTTTGTAATTATTTAAGCAGAAATTTATATGCATATTGATATATAACTGATATACTTGTATATACATATACATACTGTGTGTGTATATATTATGCATAAATACACACAATAAGTCTTTACTATTTTGTTAGCATTGGTAATAAATGGCAGTCATTTCAGTATGTATATTATCTGTGCAACAGATGGATACCCAAGACTTCACTGACAGAATTTTAACACTATTCAAATATTTGCTCTTTAGGGTATGCAATGGTCTTCTGACATCAAGAGAAGTGAGTTAAATATGTGGGTTTTGACATATTGCTACTTACTAGAGGAAAAATATCAAGGAGCACTACACTTTGCAATAATGAAGTACCCTTTTAGAATAAACTATGCTGCTACTGACTGTGTATTTATAAATAAAAGAATGCTCCAGCGAAGTATCCATCCGTCTTTCTCTTTGGCATATTTTAATGGATAGTGCCACAAAGGTTTTTTTCATAATTTGTATGTTTTTACCCCTCATTGTAATATTTTGGAAGCATAACACTGAAATTAGCTGTGTCCTATTGTTCAGACATGCTCAACTATTGTTGTATAGTAGTTCCTAAGTAAAGAGGTGGCTGGCATTGATACTTCTTGACTTTTCTAATCTTACTTTTCTTGGAACTGATATGTTTATTTCAAAAGCTAAATGGTGGGGTTTTGAAAAGCACTCACTATTGATTTGACTCTCCCCATTGAACTCATTGGTGAACCTTCACCAAATTTATTTGGGCCACAGTTAGGCTAACACTGACTGCTTTTAGAAACCTTACCTAATGGGTACAGGGTGAAAATCAGCTCTGTCAAGATCTGTGAGTGCTCCGTGTGGACTGGATTGCTGAGAGTTATACTTCTGAGTCCCTGACAGATGAAATTTCATTTCAAGAACTACAATAGCCCAGTTATTCTGCATCCTTACCCATGAAGTTTTTGTCTCACCCGATAAAAGATTATGGATCTTTTTACCTATCCAAAATTCTTCCACCTCATCAAACCACTTGTGGGTGGTATAAGGCCCTTTTCCATGAACAAACCCATCTCTAGAAATCACTGTTGTAGAGACTGTCAGAACTGAATCCTTTCACAGAGAATACTGTCATTTCCAGAGGCTGTGGAAGAAAAAGAATTCACTCGCCTATCCTGCTGAAATCCTTTAATAAAAGAATTTTATTTAAATAAATAAATAAATGTATTGCTATTGAAAGCAGATCCAGTATAAGAAATCATGGACCACCATAACGTTGCTGGTAATTAAAACATCTGACTGGGCATCAGCAACAGTTATTTTTAAGAAACTTAGATTGCATGTTAAGCTACAACTTCATTGAACAGAGGTACCTTAGATGAATGCAAGGACCTGTTAATGTTTATCATAGAGCTATATGATACGGCTCTGTTTATTTGCTAATACGACACAGCCCTACTTTAGCTTTAAATTCAAACATTGTTACATGATATGTCTGCCTACATGACAGGCTTTCTGGATTAGTATTTCTAGCCTGTGCTGACTTTATACCATTGATTCTTCAGTTAGGTGTAATCAAAGGTCATTAATATTGAAAAGTTCACTTTAATTGACCCATCAACTCATTTTAATTATGGCAATATAAAAGAGTGTCAGGTGCTAGACCCCTACACAAAGGGTCAGTTCATATGCAGATTCATCCTGGCAGTAATATTGCCTGGGTCCCATTAGCTCTAGCTAAGGACTGTAAAAGAGTTTCCTACTTCTTTATCTCAACTTCAAGTTGAAGGAATGGGGGAAAAAAGCTTGGCAGAAGAAAAAGGTTCTAAAAAAAGTCACGCTCAGCAGAAATCTTGGGCTGTTCTTTTATATTTATGCTTTGTATACAGATAAACTCAGAAACACACAGATAAAACTTTCACTGTGTTAGGAGCACCAATTATAGAAGTGATACCCTTTACATTTTGGCATGCATACTTATACTGAATAAAGAAGATAATCTTTTGCTTTTCCATTTCACAACACACTAGTAACTTTTCTTAATCCATAGGAACCCAAAGTTGAGTTCACTGTCTGCTGATAATGTACCCAAGAGCAATAGAAATGTCAAATGCTTGCACACTGCAAGTGATATCAGTACTGAAAACCTATCTTCAATTTCATTCTCCTGAAATCCTTAATCTCATACATACCTTTGAGCTTCTAATGACTTTCCTAAGAATAATGTCCAAGATAACGTGAATGGAAATAAAGCAGGAACATAAAATGTCAGAGGAAGAATTTGTTTCGTGTTCAGCTGTGGACTGTCATACATTTCTATTTTCCGTCAAAAAGGAGTAAGATTTCTATCGGTATTTAGGGAACAGTTCAGTTTGCAAGATCCATAGACCTTTTTTTCAAAATTCAGGTGTACTTTACTGAAACAAACAATGCTAAGGAAAAGGAAAATGTACCATTTTGAGTTTAATAGATTTGTTACATTGGCAGGAAAACTCAAGTCACATTCATTAACCATTCCAAATCTTAGATGAACTAGTTTCAGACTGAATAGCTCAAAGCCATGAAACAATTAGTTTTTTATTGTTTTTGTTCATAATGGTCAGTGTTTTGCAAATATGACTAGTCATTTGTGGTGCCTCATCTTCTCAGCACTTCACTGAAGACCTCTCAAACTGGTTATTTTTTCCAAACAACATCAAACTTCTGCCACCTGAAAATGGAGCTGCCAAGCAGTCTCCAGTCAGAAACTGAGTCAAACTGGTTATTTTTTCCAAACAACATCAAACTTCTGCCACCTGAAAATGGAGCTGCCAAGCAGTCTCCAGTCAGAAACTGAGCATTGAGGACAGCTTAAGTGGAGCTTGGAAAACATTACTCACATATTTTAAAAAAGCTTTCATAGATGTAAAATAAATCTTACAAAACATAGAGTTGAATATTGTATCCTACTAAACATTAAATATATTAGAATTTTTAAACACAGAGGTTAGCCCAGTGTATTACATGTAAAAAAGGTAGCAGCTAAGAGGTTTATCTTAAGAATGAACCCACTATATCTTGAATTCAACATGTAGAGATTGAAAAGGTATTCCTTAAATCTGATTTATGAGCTAATCTACCCTTTCTTGGTGAGGTTTCGATTATTATTCAAGTAAATGTGGTTTTGGATATGAATGCTTGTGGGATCTCTGTTACTACTTTTGTTTGTGAGTATTTGTGTGCGAGGATGACTCTGTGTGATCACAGCTAGCCACTATAAGGATACTGGCATCTCTATTATCTGTACATTGAGTGTGATCATTAACTGTTAGCCAGGAAGAGGCAGTAGAAAAATCAATGCAACTTTGGTCAGAGGAAAAATAAGTCAGGGGTGATAGTAGTGGGAATGATCCTTCTGCAAATGACATTTCATCCAATGTATGAGTGGGGGGCAATGCATAATTGAATGATGCAAATGCAACAGGGAATGGAGATAAAAATAAATTCTAGGACTTACCAGACATACAAAATAGTCTGTTGGAGGTGGCACACATAATGGTCCTCCCACTAGGGCCTGTGGTATCATATGAGCCTGACAAACGGTCGCCAGTGAAGGGATGTTTAGAAATGTTCCTGCAATTCCTATGGTGTCAGTGTCATCAGGTAATGTAAGTATAAAACGTGCAATATAGCCACTCAGCCTAGCTTCTTATCTCTTTTGGTTAGCTGAGAAGCATCCCGTTTACTCTGAGACTCTGGCGAAATGCAAAGTTTTGTTACATAAAGATCTGATTCATCTGATTTCAATTATCAATATGGACTTAGGCTTTTTCAGTACCTAATGGGAATGGGGTGTCCAAGCTACATCATTCTCTGAAGATACCTGCATCTCCATTGGCTATAGGAGGTGTCTAGCATAGCAATGTGCTTAGTTTACATGCTGTAGTTAAGTGAGACAAAAACAGACTGAAAGGCTCTGATTTCCTCCCTCCTGCAACTTTTTCACCTATAAGTTGTACGTATAGTCATTTAAGCAGTAGAAGAAGAGCCATGTTTTCAGAGGACAACTCATCCTATCTCAACATGCATGTAATAAAATCACCCCCTTCAAATGCCTTTCTCTCTCCCTGTTTAGTGTTTACACAACTTGGATTAACCTACTGCTGGAGTAGCTAACAAAGATGAGATTAGGTGAGAAAAAAATGTCCTGAAGCTACATGCTTTCCTCTCTCCCAAGATGAGCTCCACTGCTTTGTCAAACCTCAGACTAATAAAGCTTGGTTTACTGAATTGGAGAATGCTGTGTGATCCCAAAACAATGACATTCTTAGATAGACTGTAGGAAATTGTTAGACCCTAATATTTAACAAATAAGCAATTGCACAGAAATTATGTCGTAACTGTAAACAATGTATTAATAAGAAAAAAAAAAAGGTAAAAAAAAATATTTGAAAAGGTCTCCTGAATCATTTGCCCAATCCTAATCACACACAGAGGAAAACCTGCTGCCCTCTAGTAAGTTTACAGAACTCAGTCAATTACTTTAAGGATTTCCCAGGAACTGATTGCCAGAACATCTGGACATCTTACAATAAATTAAAAACAAATATTAATTACACAACTATCCATTCAGATGGCTCAATGCACTTTAGCTGCCTTTTATTTGTCTCACAGAGGACCAACATACTGACATGTTAGTTAATTGAATGCTTGATTGAACAAGTAAACCTTACACTACGCTAAAACCTGCCAAATTTAAATTCTGGTGGCCTGCCAGAGGAATAGATTTCCAGTGTAAGAACCCACCACTGATATCTTAGAAAATGTTAATCTGATGACTCATTTTAGGAGATCTGCAACTGATTTTAACTTTTCTGAGCGGAAAGAGTGCGAGACGTGTTCTAATTGTTAGTGAAATCTTCAAGTTTGTCTGAAAACCAAAAAGAATTATCAGCACATATTTATGAATTCATGTTTTATGCTAGTTATAGCAGATTCTGTTCAAAAAACCCCAGATACATTCTGTGTTTGCTGAAAATTCTCAGGTGATTGTTGAAGTTTGTCTTACCTTAATCTTAGGTAGCATAACTGCAGACAGACACAGAAGACATGGATAACTAATATAGATTACATTTAAAAGGATGTTTTGTGTTAGTGAGAAAAATAAGCATTATGAAATTAGGAATCCTTACACAGTAATGGATCCTCTAGGATATCATCTGGGTAACCATACTAGTAAAGGCTTTAACACTTATGATGCTCTGTATTTCTATAGATGACAGGATGTCCAGTGAGCCAGAGATATAGCCACTTGTCTTCATCAAAACTCATTTAGTCAGTGTTAGTGATGGTCAGTACAGCGACAAGACAGCAGACTGCGTTTCAGGAGAATGAAGTGTAAGAAATGAATGTAATCATTTGTGACTGAGTTAACATATTTGAAGATTAACAGCTCAGCTTAGCTGTTATTCAAAACAATGCCAAAGAAAATTATTTGAAAGTGGTGCAAGAGATTGTAACAGAGCTCTGAGAAATCTCAAAATAAATTCTAAAGCTGAGGCTAATGTAAGCTGAAGAAAGGTGAAGTTAAGACAGAGCTAAAGGCAGGCAGAAGACTCAAGTTTGATACTCTTAATAGCACTGTAATTTCTCAGGTGCTTAATTGCTGTATTTTGTTCATATGTTCAAGGACTTCTTTCTTCATTAACCAGATTCTTGTTCGGTCTTTTGCAAGCAGCAGAGGGAGCTTGCTCTTCTGTAGCATGTAGTGTAGTCCACTTTCTAACATCATCTGCAAAGTTTTATTTAACAGAATTCATGCAATTCCCACAATCTCCTCCGCTTTATTCCTGTGACATGTGGATTATTGGAAATAGTCTGTGGCTCATGTGGGTATGGTGGCACACGGAGTAGATGTTCTGTGAAATCTATTTATGTATGGCAGAAAGATTAGCTTTTTTTGAGGATTGGACATGGTTATTTGGGTGATTCCATTCTTATGGTCCAAAATCAGCTCACTAGCTGGGGACTTGTCATTGAAAAGTGTTGTAAGAAGACCATCTTTCAGGGTTTGAAACTGTCAGTTTCTATTAGTGGCAACATTGAATTCATTTTTCCTTTGGTGTCTAGTACTTTTGAACTAATTACCCTCCTGTCCTCAAACTTCAAAGTTAGCGTAGCTGTTGCTTTTCTTCAAAGGAAAGAATCTTATATGTTTTGATGGTAATGCCATTTCATATTCCATCAATGCAAATCTCTTTGACAAGACTGGTGACCTGTGGGCGAGTGCTCGATTCAGGCAGCAGGTGGTAAGATCATTTGTCCCCCTTGTCATGTTCCTAGATCAGCACATTCCACTCACAGAAGTGGAGGTAAAGGCCACAAGCTTTCAAAGACTTAGTCTTACTTTCTAAAATCACAGAAACACTTAGTCACATCTCTGGCTTTTCTAAAGCAGAAAAGCTGTTATTTCCCAGGTACCTTGCTCTTGGTCCGACAGTTCCTTATAATGCTTACAGTCCTACCTTTTCCCACAGTCAGGTAGCTTTGGAATCTAGTGAAATGCAATGAAAACTGTTTTCTGCTACAACCTGATATGTGTTATTTTGACCCAGGCCTGAGTGGTTACAGAGGTAATTTTCATGTGAACTGTAATTTCTTTCCTCTTTTGTCCATGAGCATTCCGTCTTACCTCACCTGTCCAGTCACCTCTGGCCTAATTCTAGAGTGATGGAAGATGTCCCCAATGCAAAATTTGTGTCACCATGCAGGAAATCACAGAAAATTCAGAGACATTAAAAAAAGGAATGATATTCTTGCATTCACTGTTAAAGCACCATCCTGGAAGCAAAAGTCCTGTATTCCTGGATCTATTCCAAGTGCTGTTCAATACATATAAATAATCAGCAATTGAATAAAATATATGAACATCATCTGGAGCCATGATCAGAACCCAAGACTAGGCAAGCCAAAGTCCATCGAAGTCAATAGACACTCTTTCATTCATTTCAAAGGGTTTTGAATGAGGGCCAGACTTGCTTCTGAAGCTCTCTCTAGACTCAATTTGTCCATGGCTATACTCTGTCTGTAACTGCCATGGCACAGAATATGAAAGAAACTACTTAAAGTGAAGAAGACATTGAAGTGCTAATGTTGCACAACTCTTAGTATCAAAGGTCAATTTACATAATAAAAAATTCTAGCTACCTTTCTGCAGGTTCTCTTCTTGACCTCTTGAATTTGCAGTATTGAAATTTAGGTTCTAGCTGACAAATGTTACAATGCAAGACAATGACGGGAAGCACTTGTATATCCTTATTTCACTGTTCATCTATACTTTTTCAAGTTTGCTGTGATGGTATAAGCTCCAATTGATCAGATGCCATAAATCACTCTATCAAATGCCATCAAATAATGACATTTCCTATCTAAAAAGACAGATGAATAAAGGATATCCAGACTAAAAAAAAAAGATGCAGAAATCTTAAATGCCCCCTTGGTGAATTTCACACTTGACTGAAAATTATCTAATGAAAATGACTGCCTGAGAAATTCCAACACCACTTCATGGTCCCTACTTAAGTCATTCCTCATGAAGCATAAAAAGTAGACCAGAGATAAAGCAGGGAATGAAACTGATATATTGTTTACAGTAATATAATTGGCACTAGGTCTTTATTCTAAGGCTTGACCTTTACTTATTTTTTTTTTCATTACTGGAAGAATTTACAAATACATTTAAATAATCCCATCTTGAAATAAAAAGTGGTACTATCTATTTTTGGAAAAATGTAATAGTTAACATTTGTTTTATTAAATTGAATTAGTTATTCACTCATTATGAGTGTATTTTAGAATAAGTTTTGAAAATGCATATAAAAATCCAAATACTTTTGAAACCCTCATCACTTTGATGAAAACACTTTTTCAGTTGTAAGGAGTAGATAGAATTGGTTTTATTTCTTGCTTGCATTTAAGGATTAGAACATTTTAATAGAGAACCAAATAAATCTTTTTTCTCCTACTCTCAGATATCACTAAACTTCTGCTGATCAAATAATTCTCTTTTCATAATGTCTTCTGAAAATATGATCATCTCTAGAGGTGGACAAATAATGGTTTTGGTTCACTGGTGGTTCTGGTCATGGTATCAAAAACTAAGCAAGGTAAATATTGACCTCATGTGATCTTCAAATTTGTCCCTTTTACTCCATCAGACGTAAGCAGCAACCAATGACACAGTTAAATGTATTTGGATTTTAGGGCATGTTGGATTTTTTTATACCACATGACAGTAATTTAGATTGGGAAGGATTGTAAACATCAAAAAAAAAGAATAAATCTCTGCTGTAGGAGTGAGAGTTCCTGGACTTTTCATAAACAAATGGAAGTGCTCCTACAAAAAATTGGTTTGTTGAGTTGCCTATTCCCATCCAGTTTGATAGATAACAGTGAATAGCCTCATACTCACAGCATAGAAGCCTCCTTAGGATTCTGAAGGCCTAATAGCTGCGATACCATCTGCTCTTTGATTCAGCAGAAAACATCAGAGCAGCCTGCATCTTGGGATTTATTGTAAATCCTCATCCACTAGTTCTCTTCAGAGGGTTGCCTAACCTACCTGGTCAGCTTACTAGGCTTCTCAAGCTCTGAAATGCTGCAGATGTCAACTCTGCAGCCAGCCTTACAATTCATGATTCAGAATGACCTTCATCAAGACATCAGTCAGTTGTGGAACACTGAATTAGAGCTGAATATTTTCTTCCATACACCTGCGTTCAAACCCCTATTATTAGAAACCATACTATTTCTCTACAGGGGAGAAGAGGGAGGCAGGAAGGAGAGAAGTGGGAAGCAAAGTAACTGTAACTTTTATGCTACACCAACTTCCTGAAGCTTTTGTGGTAGAACTAGAGGAATAATCATACCAATTCTCATGATGAGATTGAAATTGCTGAAGGAATGAATTGAAACTATATGGAGCTTTCCGGACCAAAGAACATCAGTGCAATGATCATCAGACACCGTTTCCTACCATCACCTGTTTTTCATGTGATGATATCAACATTGGAGTCTCACCTTTGCCTGTTAGGTTTGTCAAGGTTGCTTATTTTCTCCTTTTGTGTGTGTGTATGATTCCTTATCTTTAAGACTTGGGAGACTCTTGAATGGAAACAAACAAACAAATGAACAAACAAAAATACTTAAGCTTAAATTTTGTCTTGACCTCTGGGTAGATTGTCACATGCTGTTTTAGCATGCTGAACTACTGATATCAACAAATGAAAAAACCAACCCAAAACAACACCCACCCCTGCCACCCCCACCCCCCGGCATCCACTTTTATGTTCCCAGGTTCTACTGCTTTTCCTGCTAAATTTCAATAGATCAGAGAGTCATCTAGTGGCCAAACAAAGGAATTTTGAATAAATTTTCTACTCGGGAGGCCTCGCCTGTCCTTGTCTCTCATGGGCTGTTTCAGACACTGACAGCAGATGGGAATCAGGCAGCAACAGGTGAAATGGTCATTAGGATAAAATAAGAAGTGCACTCAATCATGGCCATTTTGTCATTAATGTCAGCTGAAAATTTGAGCGTGACTGTATCAGCCACTTTAGAGTACTGAGAGAGTCTTAGCTTGGCTATAGAGAATATCCATGCTTTGCTGACACCAATGGTTTAATCTAAATTTTGTGCATCCATGTAACTGAAAGATAGATACTATTCAGGGCAAGGAAATAAAAGTCTCAAGAATTTGTCTTTTCAGTTTCCCTCTCTAGGTACACAAAGCAAATCAGAAAAAAACACTAGGCAGTCCCTTAGGTTAGTAGTTTTTGTGCTTTGTTCTGCTGTATCCCCTAAACTGGGCTTCCTCTCACTTTGATCAATGAACTCTTGAGTCTCTGAATTGAGTTTACAATTTCAAACCTTAACAGCCAAATTTTATATTATCTCCATCTAATTTTGAAAGCATTTTTGTATTACTAGATCAATCCATGCATTTTTCTAACTCACTAACCCATCTTTTTACAGTGACCAACAACAGAGGCTGTAAGAGAATAGGTAGATATTTATCTTCTTCCTCTCTAATTTAAAAAAGGCACAATATCCTTTCCACAACATTCGTTATAATTGATTATAATTCTGAACAGTCTGAAGAACTTACAAACGTCTGCTCCCTCTTTGTTTTCAATTAAGTTCTTGTCTCAGCATTTTCTGTGTTTTGATATCCTACCTCTATTTCTTATGTAAAATCAATTCTTGTTCTATGATACAGCAAGAAATTCCCAATCTACTTTTGATATATCACTAATGATTTTCTATCCTTAGTTTTTTCACCATGCTAAGAAAGGGAAACATATTGTGTTTTTACTATGAGTTTTTCTAGGCCTCATTTTTGTGACTGTCTTCTGAGTCCTTCCACTTTAGTAATGCTTTTCTTGAGACTGCTAGATACCTGAGACAAGGCTCCAAATATTCTTCACTAACTTGCATTCTGTTTTTTTTATGAAGACATTGTAAAACTCCCTGTGTACACTATGAGTTTTTACATACATCTTAACATCTTCCTCACTTTAAAAGCAAATGTTCGTGCTTAAAGCAAATTCTTAAACAATTCTTAAATTCTTAAGAAAATTATTGAGATTCTTCCCTGGTTTTATTTTTCTCTTACAGATTATAAAGAATACTGGCACAGGCCTTTCACATTACCTGACACAAATTTAGGGCCAGTAGGAAAAGGACAGATGAAGTGGTTTGGAGAGGTAACTTACACAATTGCTCTAAGCAAATTGTTTCTTCTATCCTCAGAGTCCAACTGTCAGATCATGTTATAAAGCGTCGTACTCAAGAACTTGGCAAAATAGAGATGAAATTTCAAATTAGTTCCAGATGCGGATTTTTTTTTCTCCCACAGCAGTTTAAAATATTTTGAAGCTCCATTTTCAGAGGAAAGCAAGAAATGAATTGCAAGTTTTCAATTATTAAAGGTTTAAAGAAGCTGTTAGGCCTCAGTCCAAAATGGCTGCAATAATTCAGTGTTACAGAGAAATTAAAATAGTTATAAATAAGAGAATAGCAAACTTGCCATATTAATTTGAAATATTTTCTGCAATCACCTATGCAATACTAAACCAGGTCTACTGCAAAAACATCTGAAATGTCTGACATTTTTCATCTGCAAAACACTACATACAGTATTTTAATGTCTGCTGTCACTTCCTCCCACGTTTCCTTTCCTCCCAAGACTGCACCCAAAAGTTTGTCTTGCTGCTTCTTTTGCTCTATCTTGGGCTTTGACAGGTTCACACAAGCCGATGAGCTCTTGTTTTCTTCTTTCAAAGTACTCACCCACTGCCTGAGAGATAAAGGTCTTTCGGTGCTCTGAGGAAACAGGCTGGCTATGAGAAAAAGGTAGCATACCTTTTGAGTTGGCGTTAAGCAGGTTTGCCAAGAACGATGGAGCAAAGGTGCTACTTCGCTGCTTCTCTAACAGTGACAGATGATACTGACTGGCATGATGGGGCATTCAGGATGTTGCCAAAGTAAAACGCACAACCTTGGCCAGTGCTGCTTGTGTGAATTTACCAAAGAAAAAAAACCAGTGCTGGTAAAGGAGTAACACAGAGTTGGTGTTTTGTTCTTTCCTACTTTTCCTGTCATCTTGTCTTTGCTCTTCCCCTGAGGATCTATATGGTCACCTCTCCAGACACCCATGTAGGATACCTTCCGCAATCACACCACCAGGAATGGAGACACAGCTGTAATTAAATTCAGCTTTCTTTGTCAGACAGTGCTGGACATGTAACGTCAAATAAAGAGAGGATAAGCCCCACTGCTTGCTTGGTTCAGCCTGGGTAGTGAGAAGTGAGTATGACCCATTGTGCCCAGCTTAGAAGTATATAACCACTATTTCATTACACTAACGGACTGCCAGAAAGCCACAGGCTCACCACAGCAGATTTCTGGAGTTGGTAGGCTCCAAACACATGGGACGAATCTTGCAAATATTCCAGAGAGGACATTCCACATTGTACAATCCCAGTCCTGGCAAAAGCCCTAAATAAATAACACATTATGATCTTATGGACCACACTGATAAAACTTGTCATTTAATTTAACCTTAAAAATATCCTCCGTGTCTCTCCCCCCGATTCAATTTGTGAGTTTGGCAGGGATTATCATTATTGAACAATGAGTGTTTCTCAGAAAAAAAAACAACATAGTGAGCTTGGAGAATAAGCAGCCTTTCCAGTTTTCTCTCACTAAAGCACCCTTGTAAATTTACTTGAACTGATGAGAAAAAGACAGCTGCATTCAAGAGGAGTAAGGCAGTGTGAGTCACAAAGAGCATTTATCCCCTGAAAGCAAGACAGAAGGCAGTTCTTTTACTCTGTCATCAGCAGGGGTCCAAAATGTTGGTGGTGCTGGCCAGGACCTAACTGACTGCTAAAAAACTTCAGGGGAGAATAATCTAGTCTTGCCTTAGACATGAAAACATTAACATTTCAGAAGCAGCATTGCTGTGTGATTTCAGTCTATAAATGATTTCAAGGAGAGTGCTAGCGTCAAACAGCTGGTATAGATAGACAAGTGGCTTACAAGTGTTTCTAAAGCCTGCTCTTTGTTATTCTTTTTCCTCTTCTTCTGGATTCTTAAGGAAATATATTCTTTGTGTCCATTTATAGCATCTAATGTGCAATTATCCCTAAACTGAGTGGCATTTGAGTCAGGCTGTCTTAAGCACACACAAAAATTATTAAATAAATAAAAAAAAATCCTAGTTTTCTAAGGAGCAAATTGACAGCAGAAGAATGATGTGAGATTCAGTCATTAGGGAAGTAAATAGACATGGGGCTACATTTTCTAAAGATATGTTGTGATCAGCAGTATCTGCAATTACACAGTTAAGTTTTTCAAAAACTACTAATGGCAATACTAATGGCTAGAGAACTGAAAGAGCTCAGCCTACAATATGCAAAAGCTGACAACTTACTTTTGTGCTTTAGTAGGAGTGATGCTGTCATAGATAGTGGCTAAAAAGCCATTAGGAGAGCATGTGAGCCACTTTACACACAGGCTGAACATCAGTAAAATGTGACATTCCTGTCTCCAGTCATTAAATCTGGTGTAGGTAAAATGTTTCCATTTCAGCAAAGGAATTAGCTGTTGTTTTCACTGAAGTTAAGGGATATCCCAGGCTATGGAAGTTTGTGATGTTCAACACTGACTCACTTTATACTATGTTCTTGCTTTTGCAGGCAGGTGTCAACTTTGATTTGCTGCCAAAGTATTCAGAGCGCTAAACAGCTCAGAAAGGGAGGAGTTTCCACAGGTTTCTAAGTCATGAAGTGAGAATTAGGCAGAAACAGTATTCAGTGCAGAATTTTAGTATTTGGCCTATAAAGAAGTTAAATTCACTTGCAGGACTGTGGAGAAACTGGAAAATCTAGATCTTCTGCAAATCCATATGGGATCAGTAAGATAACAATGACCACAACTTCATTATTTTAACTCTTTCCCTCATCAACTCTCTCAGTCTGTTGGGAGAAGGCAGACCGATGGATGAGAGCCAGACCTCCAGAAAATAGCTTACATTGGCCACCACACAGTGGCTCTGAGTGTGGAAAGCTCCTGAGATCCATGGTTTTCAGAGACCCACGTTTTTATGTCAGTTGCCAAGAGGGTTTCTGCTTCTCACATGACAATAATTCAACAGACATGACTCAGTTTAGACCCTCCAAGACTTTGAAATAGCCCAGGTAGCCCAGTAGGGAATGACATCTCAGTGTTTTTCCTTCCAGACTTGAATTATATCTGCAGGATTTAAGGGGGAAACAATTACATGGAGAGTTATATGTCTGATCAACGATTCATGTCAGTCTCTGACTGGAGACTGCTGTTTTAGTTTTAATTTTTAAAAATTTGTTTATTGTCAAAACTCTTTCCACTTCAGGTGCTTTTTATTGATGTCCTGTTTCTTCTTCTATGCATTTATGAAGATGTAGTATCATTACTGCATGCTCAGAAAGAATCCTCTCTGCGTAACTTACATAACAAAAACATAAAAATTCAGTGGAAGGGAAAAGATAAATATCCAATATTTTAAAAGTGTTTGAATATGGAAAGTATCATCATAAAAACAACAGCTTCTAGTGACAGGCAAAGCAACACACACATTGTCTGTTTAAATTAAATGCTTGAAAGCTCTAAGGCTCTTCTGCAAACCTGCTATTTTTCTGTATGAATCTGATGGATGTTTTTAGCCTTTGTAATTTTGGTATACACCAATTCTATTTTTCAATGAAATAGTATATTAATCTACATGGAAGACTGCTCTAGCCATATATTTTTTTTTCTGAAACCAGTTGAACTTAGATGTAAACTACTTTCTGTCTTTTATTGTTGTTAGGAAGAGGGAGATAAATCTATCAAGACTTTGGAGAACTGGTGTTTATAATTATATTTGATTACTATTTACAAAAAAAATTTCAAAGGAATTCCATTTATTTATGGTTTTCATCTGCCACTAGAAATGTGTAAATGGCGGTGTCTTGCTCCATTGCTGTCACTCAGCTAAGATGCTGCTTAAGTCAGTCTTTAGCCTCTGAAGGGCTTATGATCATGTTCTTAAAGTTGTCAGAAAACCACCAGCATTGTAAACAGCTAAAACATTTTCATAAATCTTTTTACAAACACATGAATTCTTTTGGGTTTGCTATAATGTGTACATTACATATATGCATTTTTCTTTCTTTAGCTTTGAAGTATTTTAGCATTGAGTAGTGAAGAGCATGATATTATGGGGAGTGTAAAAAAAAAAAAAAAAAAAAAGATCTGTTTAGGCATGATCCCTTCTGAAAGGGACTTAAACTTCAAAGTAGAGGACAACTCTGAGATTTCAGCCCCTCCACTATTTGTCAGACATTTGAATTCATTTCATTTGAATCAGACACTATACAGTTTCTTAATAGACAAAGCAAACAACTTTCCATAACAAGACTGCGCAGGCATAGATTGTATGGCTGTATAATGCAATCATGCACATTTCTTTTTAAAACTATGTGATTTTGTTCTGTTGATTAGAAATAAAGATATTCCTAGCAGTGAAACTCAAAATGTAGAAATTGCAGAATTCACTACTCATGTTCTGAGCCAACTGTTTTGTTCTGAGCCAACTGTTTTGTCTCTCTCTTTTTTTTTTCTTTCTTTTTTTTTTTTTTTGGTTATTTAACACACAAAATGCTCAAGCCCAGCTGGTAAACTTACTTGGGAGTCTTTTTTTTCTGCTGAAAAATAATCATGCATAACTATCTTCGATACTTACCATTTTCCAGCAAAAGAGATGAAAGTTATTTGCAAATACTTTCTGCTGTCTACCTAGACTGTCTGCTCAGGTGTATTTTTCATTAATTTGAGGCTCATGGGAGGTAATGGTCTGCACCTGCACAACTAAAATTAAATCAGTTTTGCTAGCATTGTCAACGAAATTAGGATTTAAAGTGTAGCTAATTCTCTTACCATTCTTCATTGCTTATAGTCAGGGGAATAATTCAGGTACCTAAGCATAGTTCTGCACTACTGTGTCAGATGTTGTAGGGTATCTGAGGCATCAGCCCAGAGTTGGCAGACATAAAAAAAAAAAAGGTATGCAAAAAATCCACTCCATTCTGGAGTGATGGCTGGAAGCCAGGTGGAAATCGTATCTCAAACAGCACTGAACATCCATATTTCAGAACCTGATACTCATTGCAAGTGGGAAGGACAGTCACCCAAAGGAGGGACTAGCATCTCTAAAATGTATCCATTCTACTAGAAGCAGCAAATAAAATAGTGAGATGAACGGTTTTTGTTGTTTCTCTCCATTGGCTCTAAAGGTAGCTTAGTTGACTATTTTCAGTTAGACATTTATTTTACATAGCTGAAGTTAAATCGTGCCTCATATCTTTGGAGTAAGCCTTACTGGAAATCACAGAAAATTATTTAAGTGTGTCTGAAAAGCTTGTCTGCCATTTTCAAAGAGCTAAACTCCCAGCAAAAATGAATAAGGTATTTGAGTGTAAATACGTGAACAAAAAGTTTAGTTTGAAATTATGCAAAGTGTATCAGAGCCGAGAAGTCAGGAGCGGCAGCATACTAGTGAGTTATTCACAGACGATACGAGTGTTACAGCTCCCAGCTACAGACGGTTGGTTTTTTCACTCAAGCTGTTGCATTTAATGTCCTCAGCTCTTGAGGTTCCTGGCTTAGTCCCTGTCGTATTAACCAAGAGTTCAGCTGTCACACAAAAGCTTACAAACACAAAGCAGAGAAAGTGAAACTGAGTTAATTAATGATATAGGAGGATAAAATTCCCTGTGCTAATGTGCTCTATGGTAATTTTCTGCCCAAAAGGACATATGAGGCTCTACACACCCTGTTTTGTGAAAGAAAAAAGAACCCAAGTAGGAGTTCTAAAGAAGTCACATCTCAAAATTGACAAATTACAGTCCTCTTTCTTAGGATGATATTTTTACCCTCACTGATGGAAAGCTAAACCACATCTAGCAGTAGGCATACTGACTTTAATTAAACTAGCCATAGAGTAAGATATTACTCAACATATGATTTTTGGCCTTGCATTTAATTTTATCTTCTGCCAGTGAATCAGAAGGGGAATGAAATGTCAATATCTGTTCCTAACAAAATGGCACGGTAAAGGATCACTATTTTTGTAAGACACTTGGGATCTACCTGAATGAATTGTATGCTATGTTTTGAATGTTTCTCTTAACTTTTTTGTTGGAGATGGATGGAAATAAAAAAGTGTCCATAAAAGAACGTATAAAGATAACAGGAATTTTCTGGATTTTTTTTTTTTTTTTTTTTTTTCCTTTCCTCTGAAAGCTGCAATTCAGGGTTGTTCACCTTAGGAATCTTCCCAACAGGTCTACTTTAAGAATAATTTTGGAAACTATATATTAATAGAGAGCAAGAACAGGAAAGTAACTAGTTTGTCCTGACAGAGAATAAAAGCATGAGCTACTGCAGGAAAGTGCAAATAAAATACCTGTTTCATGTAGACACCACTCTGAGGAACTCTGAGGTTTACAGATCCTGTAAACCCAAGTCATCATGTTCTTGATCCACAATGCCTCTGCTGTCAGCTGGGTCAGGAGCCTGCTCCAGCAAGTGTGAATTAATCTCTTTCTCCTGCCTTAACCATCAACCTATGGAGAGAAGTCTTCAAGAAGAGGACGATGTATCCCTCCCGTAATTTTCTCTTTCTAACTACCTTTATTATCATTCATTGCCTCCATTACGCTAGTATTCACCAATGACACAGGGCCATTCTGTGCTGACACATAATATGAAGCATGAGGAAGCACCCTGAGGAATTTACAGTCTCCTTTCAGACAAGATGCAACAGGTTGCTGTGTAGCTGACCAACATCAGTCTGTGGCAGTCCTTGAATGGAGGATTACAAGTTACAACACTAAGAAGGGGAGCAAGACAACATACAGAAAAACCCAAAAGGGCATCTGCAAGTAGGGAAAATAACACTGGCAATGAGCTATGGTTTTTTTTCTAAAGAAAATAAATGAAAATGAATAGAGACAATGCCCCCATGTCTACCCTTTGGTATAGTTATATACTGCCCCTGGAAAGCAGTACATTGTTCTCTCTCGTATTCTCTCTCATTCTTTCTCTTTTTTTTCTTTCTCCCTCTCTCCATCTCTCGCCTGCTTTTTTTTTTTTTTTTTTAATGTTCAGCTGTAGCTGGTTGCTAACAATTTAAATTCATTGCTCTCTGAATGCCTTCCTATTAGTGATAAATAACACTTCACACATTTGCTACTTGTTTGTTTAACAGCTGCCACTCCTAAATCTGTAGGTATTTGGAAAAATGCCACGTTTGTATTCTGTACAGTAACATGTCTGATTTTTGTTAAAACTATGTTTTTGAGGAGCATTGTAATTGCCTGCTTATGGTCATTCACTGCCAACTTCTGGCACCAAATTTTTACTTTATTTTCATTTTTAAGAGATGACGTGACAGAAATAACAAGACAATAAATCACAATTATACTGCCTGAGTAAACATCAGAAATGTTGATTACAGCACAATGGTAGCAGCCTCATCCTTATTTGCTGAGAAATCCATGCTCAAAATTATGTTCTCACTTTTAAATTCTTGTATAAACTTAAAATAGGATTATTTCAGGCCTTTTAAAGAATGAGTTGTTGTTGTGAGAGGGGATAATAGAGGTTCTTGGTTTTGGAGTTACATAAAAAAAAACCCAAAAAACATTCTGCAACTGGATAGTGTTGAAGTTTCCTAACCTAAATAAGAAAAAAACTCAGCACTGCAAAGATAATTTTGGAATCTATTTTGTTCTTCTATGTACACATGAAGGTACATATATTTGATTATAAATGCATTCTAATTCACACATACAATGGCCTTAAGGTTGGAGTACACCCTTAGCATTTTTGACTTATGATTGCTTAGTTAGTATAGATTTGTCTTTGTCTTAGCTCTTTTTCTTCAAACTACTTTTTCTCACCTTCTTAAACAAAATTGTAAATAAATTCCATAGTCTGAAAAATTTGACTCGACACTGTCAATATTACAGTTCATTGATTGAGGCTATGGTCACTGAGGCCTCAAAACCAGGTTATGAAGCATCATTGGAAGATTTCAAATTGTTTGTTTCCTGCTGTTACTAGATGAGTTTGAGTTCAGCAAAACCTGTATTTTTATACATTTTTATTGTGCAAAAAATACACAGAAACTGTATATTTGATTAAATTAATGACATATACAGCTGTACCTGAATCCAACATTTATTGTTTATAACACTAATGCATAGTCTTTATGCACTGGAGAATATTCCTGATTACCTTGAACAAACAGAAAGTTACTTCTGCTGGGATGACCAAAGCACTTAGATCTACTCCTTCTACTCCCATCTACTAACTACTTTACAGTTACGCAGACCAATGTAGGGAGCTGAAGCTAAATGCCTGAATTAGGGTCTGATATTCTTTAAAAAAAAATGGAACAAGTATAATTTGGAAAATAAGTGCAAAATCACAAAAAGTTAGAGGCACAAAAATTTTGAGATGCAACCTGCCAATGACTTAGAATTTAATAACAACAGATTTCCCAAAAATATGAAGCCTGATACAGAGCCTGTGGCACACATAGGGGATCAAGAATAGAAAAAGCATTCACTAGACCTTTTGGTAAAATTAAATATATAGATATTTGTAGATCAGTATACACTACAAATAGCTAAGGGAATTTGACAGAAAAGTTTGTTTATATGGGGGTAGAAATTAGTAACTGTCTGTGAGTGAATTTTCAGTAGTAGGGCTGGATTCAGAATCAATTAATAAAATGAAGAGAAACACGTTTCAAGGACCACATGGAATCACTCAAGAGTTCTAAATTAACTTAATTATGATTAGATACTTCACATTTAAACATGTAAAACACTAACAATGATAGGTAACTATTACTTGCTGGTAGCTGGATTTGGTAATAGAATAAGAAAATGACCTTTAAGAAAAGGTTTGGGGGGATGATGCAGGGACAGACAGCTGAACAAGTATGAAGAGATACATGGATAAATGTGACATACAGAGTTCAATATCAATAATGAAATACTTTTCTTACAGAGGAAAGGTGTGCCTCACAGAGCTATTAAGTTTCTGTGAAGAAGTGAAATAGCACATGAATATGGGTGATCCATTCAGATTTGCATAAACAAGGCTCTTAGAAGCTTTTCACAATATTCTTGTAAGAAGGCTTTTACAAAAATGTATTATCATTGGCAAGAAACAAGTTTCACTTATGGATTTGTAAGTCATTAAAATAAGAAAACAAGCTCAAGTCTAAAAAAACCAAACCCAATAATCACAAAGGAAGAAGGTTACTGAAATTAGGACATGGGTTCATTATATCAATAAAAATAATTCAGTTAAGGACATGAACAGTGAGGTGACAAAGTTTACTGATGATACACAGTTATTCAAGAAAGTCAATGCTCATGCTGATTACAGAGTTACAGAAGTGAATGGGTAATAAAAAAATATAAAAGATTCAGCATTGACAAATGCGAAGCAATAAACATGGGGAAAACTGTGCATAAAATGATAGGTTCTAAATGAGCTATTATCACTTAAAGGACAGATTTTTGGAGTCATTGTAGATATTTCTAAGGAAATGCCTGCTTAACAAGTCAAAAAGGAAATAAAAAATTAAGACTTTATTAGCCAAGAAATTGAGAGCAAAACAGAAAACTTGGTATTTCCACTGTATACAGCTGCATCCTGAACCCTCTATACAATATTTCTTAAAGGACAGACCACCACTAAAACCACCAGCCTCCCCCCCCCCCCCCCCCCCCAAAAAAAAAAAAAAAAAAAAAAAGCAAAAGCAATGTATAGAATTATTTCAGAGACTATTTGTGGTCCAGATTAAAAATCTAGTTCAGCAGCTACCTAAAACACTACTGCTAGGAGATGGAGAGTGTATTGGGGAATGATCAGGCTGCCTTCAGTATTTCTTATAATTATTCTTTCATTTTTTTCTGCAGCATCATTAGCAGAGTCAAGGGAGGAAGAGTGAGGGGTTCATCCAAAGGCTGACTGAAAACACAGAAAGTAATCATTTACAAGGAGTCATGCTTAGGGAGACCATCTTTCTCCTGTGACTGTACAGACAGCCTGGGAGGACCCCTGCCCTAACTAAGTCAAGGTTTCCAAAGTTGGGCAGCATGGTGAAAGCCCTTTACCTTTCTTTTTATCAAAGATGAACTTGTTAACATAAATTTTTACCATTTTAATTACGGAAAACTGATGTTCTTTATTTCTTAGTTCACAAATGAACAAAACACATGATCTTAAGTTTTCCAGGCTAGTTCACTTATGCAGTGAAGGGATAAATTCCTTATACATTGGAAGGGCCAATTCCTGAATAAGCTGGGAGCTACATTACACTAACACTAAAGCAAACTCAACAGGAGCATCTTAGCAATAAATGAATTGAAGGGCGACAGACATCAGCTCTCTGTACTCCAGAGCAAAAGGTCACTATGAGAATATTACTTTAGTTCTCCTTTAATTCAATAAATAGGTCTCATGGGAGTTGCACTGGGTACCAAAATAGGAATATTATTACAGTGGGGAGCATTATTTCAGTGGTCTGATGAAAGCCAATAATTTGCAGCAAGTATCTGATGTATCATCAGTTAGTGGAAAAGAAAGTCTTTGTAGCACAGAAATAAGGTAGTCATCAGCTGGCTAATATTCATGTAAGCAGTTTGCCTGAGCTCAGTCAAAACAGATGTTCGGGGGATGAAAACTACCAAAGGTTCATTGACTATAATAATTTATACTAATATCTGACCAATAAAACCCTCCCCTCTTCCAATGAAAAGTTTGAATTAAAATGGCTGGCTTTTTTCCTCCACAGCTTTGATCAGTTTCATTCAAATTCTTCTTGGAGACCTGCGGGATGGCTCTTGAGTCCACGCACTGCTCTGCTTATCCACTCAGGACCTTGCAGGGTTGTCAACAACCATTTCCCACACACCAAGTAAAGGAAGTCATAGGGATACTGAAAAAAGAAATTTTCTTTTAAACATCAGCTTGATCTGGAGACCAAGCATCCTGAAATCATGATCTGCCAAGAAAGAATATTTTGGATCTTCTGGACTGGCCAGAAAAAAATGAAAGCAAAACATAGAAGCTTAGTGTATGGTACAGATTGGTTAAATAATGAGGAGAGCTTGTTACTGGCACTGAACGTGCAACTTAGTGAGGTAAATAAAATACAGTCATTTGGGAAAACACCGTGAGTATCTAAAGGTGAGAGAATATTCCAGGGGTTAACTGCCAGACTGTTTGAAGATAAGGTGTTTTATAACACATACCATTGTGGATATAAGTGTTTGAGTAGTTGACACAATAAAAAATGATTTCAGACAACTATTCCTGGAATGAAGGGGAAAAAGCAAAATGCTGCTGTGACATTCTGTATGGCATAAGGTCATGTCGCATTAATTGTAGCACTCAAACTGACACAGTGTATCATGACAAGCATGGTGTAAAGACAGGGTCATCACTGCAACGCATTTCATGTGGTTGTACCTTAAAAAAAAAAAAAAAAGTAAGAGAGTCCAAGGAGAGTTGAAAAGCTGCAATTAAACAAATACTTTCCTCTAAAAATTATATCTAATTTTAATTAAAAAGGAACATGACACAGCGGCCGTGTGAAATTTTGTAGCAAAGGGCAAAACCATACCAATCACACAGTGACTTCTCTCATCTGTTTTGTCCTCCAGACATGCAAAACTCAATTTTAGTGAACAAAGCTTTAGCTTCTGTAAGGCAATGCAATCACACTAGGAATCAAACCTTGTACTAAGCAGTAGCAATGTAAGCAACCAAATACCTAGAGACAAACCAGCTGGTACCTGTGACCTACGGTGCCTTACAACACTGAATCCCCACAACCGAGGGTGAAATCAGAAAGTGTGGTAAATCAGAAAGAGCACAGGTATTCAAAGAGAGTATTTCCATCTCGCAGCAGCAGCAGCAGTAGCAGCTATGAACAGAACAACCTGATCTTTAAGTTTTTCCTTTGTTGCAGCTCTCTGCCCACTACCAGGATGTTTTATCCCTCTTCAGCTCCCTCCGTTTAACTGTGGCAGCTCTTCATCCTTGAGGTGGCACAATTCAGTTTTGCCTACACCGCTTTGAAAACTTGAAGCAGCTTTTCTGAGAGTTACTGGAGAAGTAGGGCCATTCTCAGGAAACGGAGCACTACTCGACCAACTTGTCTCTGTTACCTGCTGTGGCCTGGTGTAATTTCACTGATTTTCGTGGTGTGTGGGCTGTGTCTTCTGAAGGCAGCTCAGGCAGAGCTCAGCCACTTCGCATTTGCTTTGGCAGCAGCTAGAAGGCCAATGAGAACATTTATAAGTGAACCCACACGTTTAAGCTAGACACAACACGTGCTGTCCCTGGCTCAGCAGATGTTTATGTGGGTAGAAAAGAGTTACAGCTATGGTTCACTCAGGTACCTCCAGTACCTAAAGTTAGGCTTTTAGTTTAGGTCATTTAGCTTTCTACTACAGTGTTCCAGCTATCGACCACCTTGTAAATTCAAATCACAATCGTAATCTCCAAACACCTCTCTGAGGATATTTATTAAACCTTTCCTGGTAGCTTATTCCAAATCCATGGGTTTGCCAGTATAAGTAGCTCTACATTTTGCTGGATAAAAAGTGGATGCTGGTATATTTCTATGCAGAGTTCATCAGCCTGCATAGCAGGATTTGTGATTAGTACAGAATTTCTTCTGTCATGCGAGTTTCACCCAGACCTTCTCTTTGTCCCTCAAGTCCAGGAGCTTACAAATAGTAGAACCATCAGACAGCATTGCTTTATTAAGCTTTGGCAGGAAGTCTGTGCATTTTCACCAGAGTTCAGATCACTGTCTGTCTTGCATTGCAAGAAATCCATGAGCTAAATCTCTGAAGAAGTAGCAAAGTCCCTCATTCCCTACATCCAAAGGAAGGCCAGATTTTGAGGTTTTCAAATGTAGCTCCAGCTACACCAGAAACAGTTCATTAGCCTGTTGGAGGAGAAATGAATAATATAGTCATCTTGAACATTTCTTTATATATGTTAAATTATTTTCTCAGTCCCAGCTGGTCTCTTCAGGGAAATTAAGTGTTAGGGAAAAAGAGATTAATCTATTTCATCTATTTTACTAGAAATAATCACAGTAAATTAATTTGTGCTGATTTGCAAAATCAGCTAAAATAACATCAGTTAAATTATATCAATTATTTTTGGTTCTGTGTTATATACACTATATCACTTCGACAGGCAATCTGGGAAATAGAAGGATTTGAGGAGCTAAACTACTGGAAGCTATGTAGCAACATTTATAGGTAGATCTGGCTACAAAGCAGAAAATCTGCTTCATTTAAAAAATTGCATTGTGAAATGTGTTTTTGTTCTGCATATCTTGAAAGATTTTTTTCTAAAACATTTAAGAAAGAAAAGGATAGATTTCAGAATAGATAATACTTAGAGCTTTCACACTAGGATTAACAGGTATTTTTCTGAATCCCTAGTTTGTCCAGCTGATGATATAGCTACACAGTAGAGGCAGCAGAGCAAATTTTGACACAATCAATCTTCTGCAATGAGCATGGAAATCTGCATAGCCTAGAATATTGAGATGATTTGGAACTTTGTGCACCTACAGCTTAATTATTTTGTTGTCTAACCAGGCACAAATACTCAAACACCATGTTACAGTCTATAGGGTCAATCTACCCTCAGTCTTGGAATTTAAACCTGGATTTTGATGTTTCAGATGAGATTTTTAACTACCAGTGGATTGTTTTTTTCTAAAGTTGATGTTAGGAATCTTTACTAGACACTAGCAGGTTTTTTTATTAAATGTTATTGAAAAGATAGTAATCAGGAACAGAAAGATAAACAGCACCCTACATCTTCAGGTCAGACTCACTGTGTTGCTAAGCACTGAAAGACTATGGTCATATCACTACAAAGAAAAAAATAGATCAAACCTCAATAGCTTGAGATACTACTTTTCTCAGTTTCAAGGTCTAGACTGTCTTGCTTGCTTCTTTCCTAACTTCCTTTCTTTCTTATGAGAGATGAATTAAAATATATGAATGTAGATTGTGATAATATAAAAAATACAAATGTATAGTAGCTTGAGGATTAGGCAATCAATATGCTTGAGGGCAAAGCTGCTGTTCAGAGAGACCTAGACAGGCTGGAGGAATGGGTTCATGAAATTCAGCAAAGATTCAGGCAAAGTCCTGCACCTGGGAAGGAAGAAACTCTTGTAATGATAAAGTCTGGGGATGCGCTGGCCAGGGAGCAGCTCTGCTGCAAAGATGGGCAGCAGTGTAAACACGAGTCAGCAGTCCATCCTAGTATATTGGGCTGTATTAAGAGGCCAGTGATTATTGGATGGTCGGAGAGAGCCATGAGAGGGGCTGAGGAAACGAGGCTTGTTCAGTCTGGAGAAGAGATGTCTTTCAGGGGACCTAACAGCAGTATACCAATATCTATGAGGAGGTCATCAAGAAAATAGAGCCATGGCCTTCACAGCTGTGCATGGTGGAAGGGTGAGCGATAACATCATGCACTGAATCAGGAGAGGTTCCATCTGGACATAAGAAGAAAACTTTTCCCCATGAGGATAGTCAAACAGTGCAACAGGTTCCCCAAAGGGTCTGCAGATTCTCTGCCCTCAGAAGTCTTGAAGACCTGACTGGATAAAGCCCTGAGCATCCTGATCTGAAATCAGTGTTGAAATGGTTTGAGCAGAAGGCTGGATTAGATGACCTTCTGACGCCCATTCCAAACTGAATGATGATTACTCCAGATCCCACATAGAATCATAGAATGGTTTGGGTTGAAAGAGACCTTAAAGACCATCTAGTTCCAACTCCCCTGCCACATCCCTGACCATCCTGTTAGAATACAGAGTATTCTGACCTTCTTTAAATAGTTAGATAGGAAAGTATTCCTTTTGCTGAACTGTAAACATCCAATTTAGTTAACAGGAAAGTGCATTCAAATTGTAATGAAAATGAATAGAATAAAAAATGTTCATTCTTTAGGAATGCAGTAAGTTAGCTACTTGCCCAAGTACAGCATTTGTAACTTCAAAAGTAAGTTGGAAAGGATTCACCTGCCCAAATATTCATGTCTACATGCAGTACAGATGATGACAGATATCTACTAAAGATCTGACCAAGTCACCTTGGACTCCCTTTATAGTCAATTATGGAAAATAGGTAACTTTAGGTGCAATTCAATATTTTCTGAAGTGGATATGCAAAGTGAGCCTGATGAATCAAGTCCTAGAAATTATTATTTCTTTCCACTGATCATAAAGTGGATTTAAGGTGATTAGTTCAGCCATGGAAGTTTACATGCTGCACATCAGAAATGAGGTGTAATGAAACCCAGCCATTGTAACTAACTCATTTCCTCCAGCAAATCGCACAAATGCTCCCAAACTATTAAAACAAAGCACAGTACTGAAGATGTGAACAAGGGAAATCCACATCCTGAGAAGTGAAGAATCCAGTTGTATAAAACATAAACTTCTCTTAATCTTCCTAGTAGGGTAGATCAGAGTTTACATTTTGCATGATAATTTAATATTTTATTTTAGAGGGAAGAAAAAGCTGAGCAAACAAAATGGGAAATACAAATTTAGTTCTGCGTCTTTTCACTAAGCGTATAAGAAATTAGGAGGAAATATCAGGCATTCTCCACCTAGGTTTTGCATCCACAGTCTGATCCTCTTAGAATCAACATCTAGTAGAGTAAGGTTGGCTCTAATAAAAGGAAGATGATGTGTGAAAAATACGGTCTTACTGTTCTACAGTATCTTACTATTTACAATACTTGCCAGGAATGAGAGAACTGTAATTTCAGAGTATCCTCAGTCTAAGCAGGCTTGTATTTATTGCTTCTGCTTCCTGAGAAAGTAGTTTATTCCTTATGTTCTAGCATGTCTAGGTCGTACTCTTCACTAAACAATGTGTGACTCAGAGACAAGGTTGCAACATCCATGATCTTCCTAAAAGAGACTAGGTGTCATAAACCTGATTTTCACTGAAAGAAGGGGTATGCTTAAAAGAAAATGGGTGTCAACAAAATGTCCATCCTTAAAATGTGCTTTTTATACTAGTTTGTTATGGGATTAAAAGAATAAAAGAAAACAGTTGCAAGAGCCAAAACAGTAAGTAGGTAACTGCAAACACCATCATTGCATCCTAATCACTACAAGTCCTTTTTATGTCCTGACTTCCATATATCCAGTGCACTTAACTGCATAAACTTCAAGTATATTTCACTTGTGAAAATGCTTATGTGATGGCTCTCCAATGGCTTAGCACTAAGAGAACTCTTCTGGGTTGAAAAAGAACTGAATAGAATTATGTGGATTTAATTCCCTCCAGGCTGAACACGTCTTTCTTCTTGGTTAACTATAGGATCGAACAAGCTCTCAAGTAATCTATCACTGGCCTCACATCTCTTGTATTGGTTCTTATAGTCACTTTCAAGATCATGATGAAGACCACAGAACTTTAAACTTTCCTAGGCAACTGTCTTCTTGCACCTGGATTGCCATGAAAATTAAGCTGATATCTGTCTTTCCAAATCAGGGCACTCCTACATATGCTTTCATATCTGCAGTGAAGCACCAAGGGAGAATATGGACCATCCAGAAAAGCAAAGATTATGTATTTATCTATATGGACAGTGTGGGAAAATATGTGATGAGATTATAAGAACTTCGGTTCCTCATCCTCATTTAAGGAGGATTTAAGATAACATAGTTCAACAGTTTCTTAACATTGCCATGCTCTCATGCCCTAGTTAAAACACAATTTAGTATTAAAAAAAAAAAAAAAAGTAACTACCCATGACAATCATTTGTTTTAAGTCGTGTTTGTTTTGGGGAGTTTGTTTTTTAAAAAATATTTATACTAGTGTTCTCTACCCTTGATGTTTGCCAAAATATAAAGTTTTTTTGGAGAAGTTTCATTAAAATGCTGTGATTGTTTTGGACGGAGATGAAAGTAAGAAAATGCACTTTATCCATTACTGTGGCAATAGAAGAAAATAACAGTGACATTTTTTGAACAGGTGCATGGTCAAGAATCACACAGTTTGAAAGATGGTATTCTGTATAGAATAACACTCAACAAGTATCTGTGAATGACCTTTTCCTGACAGATACTGGTTTAGGGTTTATTTCAGTTTGGTTTTGTTTGGTTTTGTGGTTTTTTTAATGATGAACAAGAATTTGCAAACTTCATCATGAAGTGTGCTACATACTTTTCATTAAACTACTGAAGGGCCTGATCCAAACCACTTGAGGGCTAAATGAGTACTTAGAGAATAGCTCCATATCCTTTCAGTTAGTCACCTTGCTGTAACTTCTGTGTTGACCTGACACTGAAAGATTTTAGGAAAAGGATTCACCTATACTGGGCTGAAGACTGATTCTATTTTGGTATCTCCAAATCACGAATGTGAAGCAGGAAGGACATCTCATATTGTTTTAGCTAGACCTTCATATTCAAAGTAAACATTAATTTAGTTTAGTTTTGCAAATTTGAAATATCTTTATTCTTAACTTGTGAAAAATTTTCTATTGCTTTCCACTTACTAAGAAAAGATTATCTAGAAAGCACATCAGGATTTTATTAAAAAAGCTTATAATTCAGCATTACATGGGCTTTAGGGAAGATCCTTCCCCCAGAAAGTATCCGTTCCTGCAGGAAACCCCACTATTATTTATGGTATTTGATGACAGTCAGTTTACTCATAGGAATACATGCTCTGCCTGGGTGCTGGAGTTTGCAACATTAAAGCCTAAAGTTACATATAAAAATTCAGTCCTGCTCCTGGTTTTATATACACCACGTAACATTCTGAATTACAATTTTAGAAGTTCTTTTCTCTTCCCTCCACCCAATTTTTCCCATCGGAACTTTCTAAAACACCAGTCAGATTAGTGCTTAAGATTCTCTTTTTCCCATTTTCTCTTTCGTGTAGTACCATTTTTGGTTATTAAACACAAGAAAACTGCCTCGTATTCATTAAGTGGGTTTTGGCTTGGGTTTCTTTTTTTTCAGATTTTTTCATAAAAGATTCCCAAGTAGTTTTCAGTTGGATTGTAATGGGGCTAAGAAGAGGAAGAACACTGTAGAAGTAATAAGTCTAAAACAGACATTGATTTCTTGTCAAGATATGCTGTACATGCTTTGTATAAACATTATTTAATCTGTATCTCTAGTTCAGAAATCACTTATTTTGTATAAATTCAGTTAAAGATTATAATTAACTTCTGCTGTACTTTAGTTGTTAATGACCCCCTGAACTTGGCCAATTTTACCATTTTAATTTGCAGTGAATACATTTTTCAAATCCTTCTCACACCAGACTTTGCTGTGTTGCCATTCATGAACTCCTCTTCTGCCCTCTTGTCTCTTCTGTCTGCAAAAATCAAAACACAGCGACACAAGCAGTTACATGAGCTGAAGCAGAAGTACGTGGTCTTCACCCATGAGGGGTATAGTTCAAAACTGAATGTAATATATTTTGTTTAATCTAATAAAAAAAATTATTACTTTGAAGACACTTTCATCTCATCCCATCTGAGTTTCTCTCCTATCCTTATTCCAGTCATTGTTACTTAAAATTAGTCACGGTTGTGGTAGTCTACAGCTAATATATTGAAAAATCATAGAGAAAGCTGTCTGTCTTGCTGAAAGCTGAGTTACAGTATTTGTCTTATTGGTTAGGGACAATATTTCCATAACAAGAATTATATGTAGATGGGACAGACTTTTAGTCTAACTGCTTGTTTAAAGAACAAACTCTATTGCAGACTATTACAGTCATTAAGGCCAGAGTAGGTGTCCAACAAACACAATTGTGGGTCTGTGGGAAGTCAGATCTACTCACTTCTGCTTGAACTTGCAACTTAGGCCAGTCTGAAACAGATATATTTATAACTTCATAGTTTGTGTATTGATTTTTCCCTCTTCTTTTACATATTCTCATTACCTGCATGTCACATTCAACTTTATACTCAGATTGCCCGACACTTCCTCTGGAGGGTATTTTTGTTACCTTCTTTTGAGTGTTTCCAGTATTTGCTCCAGACTTCTGACATTCTTGGGAGGGAAACCATATTGACATTTTCTAATATTAAAATTAGTGAGTTAAGAAACATCTTATTAATGGACTCCTGCAACGCTGTTTATCACAATTGCTTAAAACCACTCAAGGAGGGTATGTTGCATTACTAATAACTTAAATACAAGACTGCTGTTTCATTTTAGAAGAGCAAACTTCAGCTCACTCAGAGCTCAACTGGGAGGGCCTGGGAAGCTTCCATGGAGAGTAAAGGAGCTAGTGAGCACTGGGAGTTTTTCAAGAACACTCTCTTGCAAGCACAAAAACAGTTCATCCTCTTTAAAGCTAAGGGAAGTAGGTGGAGCAGGAGACCCCCTTGGCTTAACTGCAAGCTTCCGAGTCTGCTTAAAACCAAAAAAGAAACGTACCAGAAATGGAAAAGCGGACAAATACCTATCAAGAACTACAATGGCATTGTGAGGGTGTGCAGAGATACAGTTAGAAAAGCAAAGCTCATCTTGAATTGAAATTGGCCAGAGATGTTAAAAACTACAAGAAAGGGTTCTTCAGGTATGTAAAACAACAAGCAGAAACAGAAAGAGAGGTGAATTAGTCACCAACAACACTGAAAAGGCAGAGGTTCTCAACACTTTCTTCACCTCTGCTTTTACCAGCACTGTTGTGCCCCAGGCCTTGGGAACAAAAATCCAGGCTGATGCAAACACAGACCCACCATCAGTGAAGGAAGGGTTGGTATGTGAACACTTACATGAGCTTGACTCCTACAAATCGATGGGCCCTCACAATATCCACCCAAGGGTGTTAAGAGAGCTGGCTGACGTTGTTGCGAGGCCACTCTCCATAATCTTTGAGAAGTCATGGAGATCAGGAGATGTCCCAGAAGACTGGAAGAAGGCTAATGTCACCCCCATCTACAAGAAGGCTTAAAGGAGGATCCAGGAAATTACAGGCCCATCAGTCTTACTTCAGCCCCTGGAAAAGTTATAGAACAAATCCTCCTGGGGGCTATCACAAGTCAAATGAAGGACATGAGTGTGAAAAGCTAACATGGATTCACCAAGGGCAAGTTGTGCTTGACAAACCTGATCACCTTCTTGGACAAAGTAAACTGCTCAGTTGATGTGGGCAAGCCATGGACGTTGTGTACCTGGATTTCTCCAAGGCTTTTGATACAGTTTCCCAGAGCCTTCTGCTTGAGAAGCTGATGTGTTACTGTCTAGACAAGTGGTCTGTGCGGTGGGTGGGGAACTGGCTGACAGGCTGCACCCAGAGGGTGATGGTAAATAGCTCCTTTTCAAAGTGGCAACCAGTCACATGTGGGGTCACCCAGGGATCAATACTGAGCCCAACGCTATTTAGTATCTTCGTGAGTGGTCTGGATGATGGGATCAAGTGTACCCTGATGAAGTTTGGTGATAACACCAAACTGAGTGGGGAAGTGGACACTTTGGAAGGGAGAGCACCCCTGCAGGAAGACATGGATAGGCTGGAAGAGTAGGCTAACAAGAACCTTATGAAGTTCAACAAAGACAAATGTAAGATCTTGCACCTGGGAAAACATAATCCAGGAGTGCAGCACAGGCTGGGATCTATCTGGCTGGGGAGCAGCTCTGTGGAAAGGGACCTGGGGGTCCTGGTGGACAACCAGCTCAATATGAGTGAACAGGGTGCTGCTGCAGCAAAGCAAGCCAACAGGATGCTGGTTGCATCAACAAGGCTATCACTATCAGAGATAAAGAAGTCATTATCCCACCCTACTCAGCGCTTGTCACACCACACCTGGAATACTGTGTTCAGTTTTGGTCCCTGCTATACAAAAAAGATGTGGACAGGCTGGAGAGGGTCCAGAGAAGGGCCACAAAGATGATCAAAGGACTGGGAAGCTTGCCATATAAGGAAAGGCTGAGAGAACGGGGTTTGTTCAGCCTTGAGAAAAGAAGGCTTAGGGGACACCTTATCAGCATGTTCCAGAATTTAAAGGGTGGCTACAAAGAAGATGGAGACCCCCTTTTTACAAGGAGTCACACAGAAAAGATGAGGGCTGGTGGGTACAAGTTACTCCTGAGGAGATTCTAATTGGAAAATTTTTCACAATGAGAACAATCAGCCATTGGTATAACGTCCCCAGGAAAGTCGTGGATTCCCCAGCTTTGGGCACTTTTAAGACTGGGCTGGACATGGTGCTCGGCCATCTTGTCTAGACTGTGCTTTTGCCAAGAAAGGTTGGACCACATGATCCTTGAGGTCCCTTCCAACCTGGTATTCTGTGATTCTATAATTTCTTTAACTTCTCACACTCACAGGCAGGGGTTATAGTCTCAAAAAAGAGAAAAAAAATTATTAACCCCTGTACTCTTCCATTCATCTTTGCTGCAGGATCACTCACATCTTGAAGCTTTCTGTGACTCATCCTTGTCTTTCAGCTTCTAAAACTCAATCATGACAAGGGTTTCCAAACAAAGCTACTTAGATGAGTATTGCAGCTTCCTTAAAAGGCCATTAATAAAGCAGCTGAAAAAAATGCAGTGATAAGCTATGCAAATTATACCTTACTACTAGAAGAAAAATGCCAGAAAATGAGAGCTAAATCCTCTCCCCCCACCCTTCACCTACCAAGCATACAAACAAGGAACAAGGTGCTTAACAGCAATATCCATTTTATGCGGTGAAATTTTTTTCTCACTCCCATCTAACTGGTAATTTCTGGAAGGGGGAAAAATTGGAAGGATTATCCAGTTCATAGCACAGTATAGCCAACAAATGAAACACCAAAAGATACATTTGCTGGTAACAGATCATGCTGTAAAACTTGCAATATACCACTACTCAGTGATTTTGGACCTAAAACTTCATTAATCATTCATGAACCTGTGCACTGCTAAAGGAAATAACACAGTCTATAATCTTCAGGAAGTGCGTGGGGAAAAATCCCTTTTTATTTGTTGGAATAAATCAAAATGCCTTTAACCCCTAAGTTGCTTATGCTCTGCAGCTCTTTTCCAGTAGGAGACAGGCAATGAATTTTGGAAGAGGGCACCTGCTACTAAGTTTCAGAGATCCCTTCACATTGCTTTAAACTCTGTCATTGCCCTTTGTCATGCCAGATACACAGCTTCAACACGGCTCATTTTCCCCATGGGTAAATCAAGAATATTAATGCGTGTTTTTTCACTGTTGTGTTTATAAGGTTTGGTCACAGCACTATTCAGACCTGTAGTGTTAGCCCCTTTGAGCCACAGATCCTCCATTTTCAACCAGTTATTTTTCGTTCTCAGCCTCATACTTTGATATTGACTAACAGATTTGCCATGAATGTGTTAATCTGGAGACATTAGGAAGTGAAAAACCTACCATTTCTCTTAATGATTTGCTTCAGTGGCTATAAACATCCTCACCTCTTATCTAAGAGTATCTGTTTTCAGCAATTAGCCATTGGAGTATGTTCTGTCTCTTTTCATAGGACTGCATGCCAATGAGGTTAACAGTAATGAGCATGTTTTCTCCCTACTTTGGCACTTATGATTAGAGCTCCGAGAGAGCTGAGGCACTCCTTTGTCCACTCAGGTACCCAATCCAACACTCAAATGAGTTTAGATGTCTGGCACCTTTGGCTCCATCTATACACTCGGCTGGTTTTCTGGCCCCGAGTTGCACACAAACTATTGAACTCTCTTTTCTCCCTGGCCAAAATAGAGTAGCTTCATCTGTATTGCCTACTGGAACCATGCCTGGCCAATGCTAACCTAAATTACGCGTTGCTTGGGAGAGTGCTCTTTGGCCTGAGCCAAAGGCATAACAGGGAACATGCTAACAATTATTCATTGCAGCAGTCTGCTCCTGTCCAGCTTGTTACTATAGATGTAACCCTCATTTCTGTGAATAACATTTCCAAGTGCTTACGTTACCAGTGGCGGGTGTCCTGAGCTTTATCATCTCCATCATGTTCAAGTCCCAACAGGGACTAATAGGGTTGTTCAAGATATGTGTAAAGCCTCAGCGGTTAGTCATCCCGGCACAACAAACAGCTGTTTATATGTCTAACAGCAGTGTAGCATATAATCATGAAAGGTTTACCTGGAGAGATGAATTATCTGTGTGAGTACTGAATATGGTTTGTACACAAACAAAAACTAGCTCCATATTATATTTACAAAAAAAAGGAGTGTGTTTACTCTTTCTCTCACATGTACACAATACACATATTACACATGCAAAGGGGCAAATTCTGTTCATATCTCAGGGAAGCAGCCATCATAGGCTTAGAGAATTACTATAGGGAGAGAATGGATGCTGTATACTAATAAGAGATAAAAGTAGCACTCTTAAAAATTTCTGGAAGATGAAACAATATCTGCAGGAATACCTTAAATCTCAAATGCTTCACAGAGATTTGGTTTCCCTGCTTCCTTGAAACAACATCATATGCATCAACTATTCCAATAATAAATAGAAATCTGTTTTATGCTAGATAGATTGTTAAATAAACCCAGACACCTGTTTGCCAGTTATAAAAGTGTATTGCTGTTGTGATGTTATCCATCTGTAGTATAAGCCACATTGCAGTTGCGTTACCTAAAATGAGGTAGAATGAGTCCATTAGAAAAATCCCACTTCATGGTTTATAAAGTATTCCTGTTAGCGGCACCTCTTTTTTTTTTTTTTTTCCTTTTTTTTTTGTTTTTTGTTTCTTTTTTCCCCTTCATCCAGGCCAGGGGCTTTTCTTTTTATATTGAAAAACTATCTCCAAGCTAATTTATATCAAGTGTATAGTAAATACTAGCTAGGAAAAAATGGTATAGAACCTTCTCAGGCCCTATTCACATGAAGTTATATAATGATTCCTTTACATATGACTTCAGGAGAAATAGAAAGAGGTAGAAAGGACTGTGAGAAGCTAAAAATCAGGGTGGAGCTTTGGAAGGTGCATGGTGATCCCAGGAAGCTGGGAGAGGGCAAAATGTTAGTTAGAGCTGAAGAGGACTGTACTGCTTTTGGCTGGGGTAGAGTTAATTTTCTTTGTAGTAGCCTGTATGGTGCTATGTTTTGGATTTGTGATGACAACAGTTAAGGGTTAAACAGGCAAAGGCAATTGAGACCAGAATAGACTAGTGATCCCAGTGAGGTCCAGGATCATGTCTGCAGTGGGGAGAAATGGCCTTGATTGCTGTCTTTTCTCCCCTAGGTCCAGGCTAGTGGGCGGATGGCACCCAGTGGGGATGCTCTGCTCAGAGGCACCAGCAGTCCAGGCTGCAGAGGCAGGACACCCACCCCAGCAGTTTCGTCCTCCTGGTGACAAGGGTGACCAGGTGGGTCGTGGCTTGGAGAGAGCTCACAAAGAACTCCTATGTCTCACTGGAGCCTCAGGTGGGGAGGAAAGCCAGGAAAGGTATGAAGGAACATGTGAGGAAACAGCACGTGGTGCAAACCAAAGGGTGTTACTGGAAAAGGTAAGTATTTGAGAAACTAGCACAGATAGTTTTTGATCTATTTGAACTGGATTTAAATCTCTTACTGCTCGTAACTATACCTCTTTTGGTGAGATGTTTTGTAAAATCAGACAGCTAGATTTTAAAGCAAATACTCGAGATAGGCTCAAATCTTTTCCTTTCTCAATCTGCTATTCACATTCTTGAGGCACACATGCTTCCCGAGACTGAATTGTGTAAGCTTAAAAGAGATGCTATTTTTAAAAGAAGGCATTGAATGACATGTTGGATAGAAACACTCTGACCAAGGTCCTGGTACAGAAGCAATAAAACAAGCCCAATAAGTTTCTGCTTAACCCCTTTTCCTGCTCTACTACATATACCTATGCAAAAATACAATTGCCATGGATTTTACTACATTCCATCTAGAGAGAAAAAACAGTTCTCTGAGAGACATGACCAAATGAAAATGTTTGCAGTTAACATTAATGTTGCACTGTTCATTAAAAGAAGAGAAAAGCAAAATCAGATTATTTTTATTTTTAATTTTCAGAGGAGGATTTCAATGTTGGCCACTTTTGGCATCCCTTTCCTTATTTCTCCCCTTAAGTATATTCTTCTGAAGATGACAATTTGCATGTAGTGTTTTGAGGGATTAAGCTGTAAATCTTAATCTTACCTAGTCGTTATGTGAAATATCAAGGTACAGTCAAAATCACGCTAGCTCAAGTTTCAAAAATCAAAGATCAGGCACTGAGTAGCCATAATAAATAAATCACGATGAATCCATACATTTTATAGGTGTATATGTCTGTTATATCTAATTCCATTCATGAATTATTTATGGAAAAACTGAAATGTGCTTGTGAAATTTTGACAGAAAATGTGACTAAATATGTCAGCTAGATTATTAAGTGAGCATTCTTCACTTAGACTAACAAATTAATGATGTAGTATTCAATATGAGATAAGAAATGGATAGCTTTATATGCTAGATGTTCTTGTACACTTCCCTGTTCCAAGCAGTGTTGCCATCATGCAACAGGAGTGAAAAAGATGGATTTTCCCTATTAATTATCTCCACAGTAGAATAAAACTTTAATGCAATAAAGTTTATAAGACAAATTCCAATCTTGGTGATCTAAAGAGGATTGTCAGTGTATTAACACTCAGTATTGCAATGCTGGAAATTTATCTGTATTCCTGTAGTCCTGGAATTAGCCATTACCAAGTGCCAGCATTTTCTGTCTCATGAATGGAGAGTTAGACACCTGAAACAGGAATTCACAGTAGCTACCGCCATCAGTTATGGGTAGGTAGTCATTAGGAGCTATTGAAGAAAGTAGTATGAGACAGTCTAAAATTGGTTCCACCTAGTCCTACGTTAAACCCCTATGAGAAAGCGGGTCAGAATACGAAATCATACCAGCAGGTTCACACGTTTCAAGGGTACAGCTAAAGGAAAAGGCTGTGTGGCTTTTTGCTTAAAAACGACAAGAGTTAGGCATTTCCCCCTCCCTTCCCCCCTGCTCTCACCAGCTGCATTTTCTGGTTTTCACCCAAGGTGTCTCAAAGTTCAGTGAGGTGGTTCTAGAGATTATTCTTCTGTGTTGTGTCAAGGCATCTTCTGCACTGTATGTAAGGCTAAGTGTTCTACTAGATTCCTGCCCATCTAAATATTGAACACAGCAGTATTCAGATCTCATACTCATGCTGTGTCTCTTAATGAGGTGAATATTGCCATTGACATACATTTAATAAAAAACTACTTTTATGAACATGGATTTGCAGCATCTGGCTTTCAAATTTGCAGTTACTTCTTATTTCCATGATAATTATGTTTACAGTCTTTATGAAAGGTAATGACCTATAATCAAGACCAGTTATTTGTTAAAACAAATGAAAACTTAAATTTCATGGATAACTTCTCAGAGCTATGAAGACTTCAGACTAAGCTTGAAGGGGCAGAACTGGAAAGATGGGTTATTTAGATTTTGTCAAGTGGACTGGAGTAAGGACAGAAGCGATCAGTACAGAGGAAGTAACACTGAGGACTGACTGTATGATCTAGTATGTCTTTTTCATCTTTTATAGGTTGTTTCTTGGGTCAATGCCAAATACCAGACTCCATGGCAATATTCAGAACCCAGTCCCACCAACTAATTGAATAGTATAGCCTCGCAAGCCAGGCTTTACATTTCTCTCCTGTGCAGGTGCAGAGTATGGAAGGGTTCCCTTCCTGCTCCCCTCTGGCTTACGAGAGGCTGACAAGCCTGAGGTCATACGGACTCTGGGGTTATAAGTCACCTGCGTGTGCAGAACTGCATGGTGTCTTGGACTAGTGATGCCAGTGAGGTCCAGGATCATGTCTGCAGTGGGGAGAAATGGCCTTGATTGCGAAAGGTAACGAGGGGTGAGCTGGAAGATGCTGTTTTAATAAAAACACACAGCGCTGGACTGTATCTAAATGGTTATACTGTGGGTAGGAAAAGAGGTAAGATGATGGATTGTCTGCTGTCAGCCCATTCTTCTAATTTTGCTTTTCGCCCGCCTCTTCTCCTGCCCTAGTCTGCTACTCAGGATCAGCTCTTATTAGGAGCTTCCTACGTAGGAAGAAAGGCTGGAAAACAGAGGCTCTGCACTGCTCCTACACCACAGATAGGGTCAGGCAGTGTGTATGGAAGAGGAGAGGAGGAATGTGCTCACAGCTCTCAGTATTTGTATCAACTCTTTTCCCCTTCCTCCCTGCTCCTAGCTCCCTTGGACTGTCCTTGTTTGTTCCTACCACCCACTCTCTAACTCAAAGCTGTGGCCAATGTTCAATCTCACGCTTAGTTCCCAGCATGAGACTCACATTTTCTGGCTAAGAATCAAACAAGTACATTTTTTGCTAAGGGTGTAAAATGAAATAACAATTCTACCCCATTGGATGTCAGCATCTCAACTAATTATAATTACTCCTTTCATTACCCACAAAATGTTCTTCTTTCTGGATAAAAATACCTAGCTTAGTCTGAAGCTGTTACATATAAGGATATCTGACAGTATATATATATTAAAAAAAATATTAATTCCACAGAACAAAAAAAGAAACTGTTGAGTCCTTTGCAAAAATTCTCCAATACTACTACTACTACTAGAATATACAAAACAAGTGATGCTCACCACTTGCCGACTGATGCCCAGTTAGTTTCTGAGCAGCAATATGCTCCCCCCCAACTCCCCCCAGTTTATATACTGGACATGACGTCCCATGGTATGGAATACCCCTTTGGCCAGTTTGGGTCAGCTGTCCTGGCTGTGTCCCCTCCCAACTTCTTGTGCCCCTCCAGCCTTCTCGCTGGCTGGGCATGAGAAGCTGAAAAATCCTTGACTTTAGACTAAACACTACTTAGCAACAACTGAAAACATCAGTGTGTTATCAACATTCTTCTCATACTGGATCCAAAACATAACACTGTACCCGCTACTAGGAAGACAGTTAACTCTATCCCAGCTGAAACCAGGACACTTATTTATTGCCTAAGTAGTTGTCCTCTAGCATGTTTCCACACTCCTTTGTGTTGCTGGAAAAAAAAAAAAAAGAAATGTTTTAATGTTGAGATTTTATTCCATCTTCACTTCTGTATTTTATGCTGTTGTAAATTACCAGATGTGCTAAGTAGAATAGTGAAAATTTTCTGTGTCTAATCCATTCTATTTAAATATGAATAGTGTCAAGATGAGAAATGTTCACTTTAATAGTTTTGCCAGCCAAATCACTTTCCCAGCATTTCCATCTCTTTATACTCCTAAATGCAGTTTAAATAAAACAAATGCAATACCCTAATTTCTCTTCCAAGGTGAACAAACACACTCAGTGTGTTCCAGCTGATATTCCTGCCTTGGTTATAAAACAACTGCCGCCTTTTCATTGAGAAGTGTCCCATTAATTAAAAATGAGCATCACTCTGCTGCATCCTGTAGACATGTATATTGCCTAAACCTGTTCTCTGCACCACTAACGCAATTGTAACGTACCACAAGATCCACAGAGCAGCCGTCTTGCAGCTCATCAGCATGATGTTGTCAAAAAAAATGTTAGGCTTCAGAAAAAGCAAGGTAATAAAACTAGTGTATAGTGATAAAAAAAGGACAACATTTCAAAGCAAGCCACAAAAGACAAAGTCAAAGCAGCAGCTGCACCTCACTGGTGATGAGCCCAAGAAGAGTAAAGCACATCTGTTAGTTGCTGTTCCTTTTTTTGGCAGGCTTAATGTAAAGCCCTCGGTTGGTAATTTTTAAATACAGCTAAAGCTGTCAGCCTAAAAGATAATTAAATTACTGAAAATGTTTTTCACTGCTGTTTTGTTTCAAAAAAGCCAGTGTGGTGGTGTTTGGGGTTTTAAATTTTCTTTTCTCTGGGAGGGCAGGAAGAATATACTGCCTGTTTGCTAAATGATCACTTCTGCAATCAGTCAGCTGAGCATTAAGAGACTGCTTAAGGTACTCTCTGCTACCCAGAGTGAAGGATTAAAAAGATGGAAGATTGGAGCTCAAAGAGGTGAGCAAAGCAAGACAGCAACACCCCTCCCTCTGCACAGAGCAATGATGTCAATATTTGGAATAAAGGTTTGCTGTTCTCATTCTTAGCTGTAGTAGGTCCGTTTATAACTGTGGATAGGCCACGCTTCATAGCAGATTTTCTGTTTAGATAGGTTTCCGCATGAAAATCTGAGTCACCCTGAGCTGCCCAGGAGTAGATCCCCTCCTGCATTCATACTGTTGGAGATTATGGGATTACCACTCCTCTGAGGCATTATATGAGAAAACATCTTCTCAGGGGCCCATGAGAGTAGTGGAGAGATACCCTGAGATGCACAGGTGTGGGTCAACTCTACCTGCTCCTTGCTTAACAAGGAGAGTGAATCTTGCCCTTGTGAGTTTTCTCAGGCAGGCGAGCATCTGGCCCACCCCACCTCCTCCATCGATTTGCTGAGTGCTCAGAGTACGGTATGGAAATGCATACTTCCCAGGCACTCACTAGGAAGTCACGAAAGGATATACTCATCCTATCTATTATAAGTGGCTACCTGGGTAGGCATTTTAACTGTGGTAGTGCTTAAAGCCAAAGAGTTATGGGCAATTTAGACTGCTTACTATTTAATGCTGCCTGACATTTAAAGGCGTTGAGGTGAAGTCATGACACCTAACTTATCAAACGTGTCTATGTGTATATTACATAAATTGAACCATGCCTGGGAATGTTCCTGAGCTCCAGCACACTATCATCTACACTTAAAAACAGTCAGAAGTGTACTTGGCATGGTTTCAGCCTATATCCACTAGCACTTTTTTTCCAGACTACTCCCAGGCACCGTTCAGGGTCTAGCATGGGGCAGGCAAAGTTCTCAACATGCAGCATGGTTGTGACCATCCTAGTCTGGAAGTTAAGAGCATAGAAAATACTGGAGGGGGCAGATCATGCCAGTTGACCTCAGGGCCGAGAGCAGGCCAGCCACTGCTTAATTTACTACCACAGATATGCCTCATCATCAAGAGTCGCCCAATTTAAACATAATTTTTTCCACTCAGTGTAAAGGAAGAGATTCTCAGGGAGATCTGCCTAAAAAGCAGACAGAACCTCTCACCACAGTTACAGCACCAAGTTTATAGCAGGCAGCCTAAATACAACTTTTAGTGCCATTCAGATGCACAGACCACTACTCCCCCCAGGCAGGCATACAGGGAGATGTTGAAATACAAGGTGGGCCGGTATGTTTAATGTTATAACTAGACCTTTACAAGTTGTGAAAAACACGTGTTTAAATCACCTGGCCATTAAAATCATCTGAATGCCACCCTCGGATATTTTCTGGAAAATTGATTTTGCAAGTTACAAGGAAAACTAAACAAAACAAAATCTCCTTTATATGATATTTAAGAATAGTCAGAAAAGTTAATTTATGAAAAGTATTTTTAGTTATATCAACTCTATGCCTCTAAAACATCTGTATGTCTTTGTGTTTGTAAAGAAGCATGATCAGAAATAAAAACAGCTTTTCCAGTTTATACTAATTTCATAACTACTTTTAACTGGAATACTAGATCACAGATTTTATTTGCAGTGCCAGTGGCAGTAGCCCATCTTGGATCACTTATTGTGCATAAAATGTATTTGACAGGATCCAGACTAAACAGACGTACATGCAGATGCATGTATACTCTCTCCTCTCTTCTACACTGAAACTCATAAATATACTGAAGTAAAATAATAATGGAAAATAAAATAAGGAAACTATTTCTTCAGTTCCTTGGGAGAATGGGTCTTTTAATGACTATCAGTGATATAATTTATATGTCATCATTGTCGTGAGGAAAGTTAAGCCAGTTTTCAAGAAAATAATTTATTTTCCAGCAACACAATTTTATGATTTAATAAAATGCTTCATAAATTCATACCAAACTAAAGGATAGTTTTGATAAGATCAAATGAGAAAAAAAGCACTGGAGAAAAACAAAGTATTTGCTCCTGCAACTTCTGAATGAAACGTTGATTAGGGGAAGTTCCTTTAAATGTATAAAGTTTTATTTTAGAGTTAAACAAAAATAGCAAGAAGGATAAAGTTTCTTTTTTTCCCAAATGCTGTTGGAGTTTTTTCATTGTTTTTTCCTTTGTTTTGTTTTGATTTGTTTTGCAGTGAAAGGATTCCTACAGGGAAAGGCTGTTTGGACAAGGAAAAAAAAAAATAGTTATAACCAGTTTGAATTTTAAATGTGTAAAATTTATTAATTCTGTCAATAAAGAAAAATATTATTTGCACAGCAGTGGTCCTTGTCCTACAATTTTTTATGCATGGGTGAATGTCTTTAGTTCTGGTTATGGAATGATAGTTTTCAAGGTTTTTCTGCTTGCTTGCATTTTTATTGCTGTTGGTTTGTCACCATTTGGTAATCAGTAATTTGGCGATTTTTAAGCAATATCAACTAGAAAATAAAAATTCATACTATAGTTTGCAGACATCTATTTCTGCTGGTTTTAAGTTCTGTAACTCAATTTATCCTATTCTCTTTGGGAAAAATTCTTTCCTTCTCTTGTTTCAAAACTAAAGTCTTTATGTTGATTCTGAGGTTTTCTGAATGAGTTCAACTGTCTAATGAAACTGGAGGTGAATATTTAATGCAAATTAAAATGCAGGCTAGACTTATAATGGAGACATTGTATCTGCATATAGATTAAATGACAGGGAAAATGTTTGGGACCTTTTTTGTCTTTAGGGAAGAAGCTGTAAATTGCTCACAAAATTCCATGTTTCCTACTTAGTAAGAAAAAGAAAGTGTCTTGTCAGCTTCAGTGGAAGGTGGATCACATCCGAAATTGCTTTCATATGGATAAGTGGTTGTATTTCCTGAAACAGAACTTTAAACATTAAAAATGATTCAGTGCTAAGGAAACATCAGTTCATTTCTGTTGAAACAGATTTCTTCAATAAGTAAGTAATCCGTTCTCTACAGACTGTGATTTAAGTTAGATTTTGAGTGTGAAACACGTGGTAGTACCATGTACTATTTATTTACAGAGTAAGTACTCAAGTGAGTGTCAATGCAATAGTATTGGAGACTATGAGTTTGCAAATTATTGTCTTGTATCACCAAAACAACCGTTTTGGCTCTGGTGCCTAGCATTAAAAAGCAGCACTTTAAATTCAGGCTTCTGATGCCTGTAGGGAACACAGTATGGGAAGAAAGTGCATGTGGCAAATCTCACATTCACAAGTAAGGGACAGCAGCCAAGAACGGAGACAGCATGAGCAGTTGCTGGTGAGCAGGAATTCTCACCAGGAGGAGAGCAAGCTCACGTTTGGCTCCTTGGATAAATGATACCTAAGGGAGCACCAGTGAGGAGGATGTGCAGAGAGAAACCAGGCGGTTAATGTGGCAGCTGGCGCAGAAGGGGTCCAGAGGCACTGCTGGAGACTTGAGTGAGGCTCCCAGACTCGGTACAGCAGTTGTGACAACACATGGCAAGACATGGCGCCCTGCCTGATGTGACCGCCTCTGGTGCACCAGAGCCTTCGCACCAGGCTAAATGACAGTGGCAGGACAACTGATGCGCTTTGTGGTCTACAGGTTATGCTCAGAGCTCCTGCTTTGACAGGAACTGGGGATGACAGTGACCATTCTGCAGCAACTGTGGAGTTGCTGAGCCAGGAAGACACCAGACAAGGAAGCAAAGAAGAAGAGGCATGGTCACTTAACAGGATCTTTGTGAAAATTCTGCAGGGGCAAGGATGCAAGTCCTACATTGCACAGAAGGAGGGATGCCCTGAAACAACACTTGAGCAAAGTGAAGATAGAGTCTGCTTTGACATTGGGAGCAGAAGCTTGTGACTTCCAGAGACAAGAATATTTGTTCTCTACCTGCAGACATTCAGTTGGAGAATAGGTACAAAGCCCCATACAGAAGGTGAGGACAAGCATCTGAGCTGGCCGCACCACATAACGGAGATGTGGTACTCCCTTCTGCACACAACGGAGGCACTTCTCTGCAAATCAGACCTGCTGTTTCCAGGGGCTTGCTGTTTGTCTGCAACCAAGGTCATCACGGAGGAAGTGCTGTGGCTCTTCCAACCCTCAGATTGCTACCTTTTTTTGTTCATCTGCGGGTGATTCTCCTGAGGGAGACCTTGAGTGGATCCAGTATGACTCTGGGTCTAGGTTGAAAGGAGCAGGAGTCCAGGTACGGACCTTCCCCATCCTCCTAGTCAAGCCAATTGGCTAGGGCGGGAGCAGATTCATACTGCAGATCAACACCTGACCTCATGGCTGTTTTCACCAGCAAGCCTTTAGTTAATAGGATCCAGAGACCAACTGCTGCTAAGAGACATGACTGACTTACCTGACAAAGTGGGCCAGGAGCATCTTCGCCAGCAAGCTTGTCCAGCCTTTAGGAAAGCTTTAAATTAGGTTTTTCAGGCAATGGGGCCAAAATGCAAAGAAAAACAAAGAAAGAAGGAGTAAGGGATAAGCACAAATGGCATATGGCAAGGGAGGAGGCTTTCACAGTTTCCTAGAGAAAGCGAGGAAATGGGGGGTCCAGTTGAACTGCCTGTATACAAATGAATGCAGTCTGGGAAACACGTGGGAGGAACTGGAAGTCCATGTGCAGTCACAGACCTGACACCAGTGGGATTATACAGATGCAGTGGGATAGTTTGTGTGGCTAGAGTGTTCCCATGGATGCAGAATCTTAGGAAAAGACAGGCAGGGAAGTCAAGGGGATGGGGGTGCCCTCTACAGAAAGGAATCGTTTAAATATATGGAGATCTGCTATCCAAGGACTGCTGAAGATTTTTAGGAGGATGGTAAGGGAGATATTGTGGTGGGCATCTGCTTCAGATCACAGGGGATGTGCTCTGCTAGAGCTGTAACTTAAAGAACTGGTTGGAGTGTGATAGTCAATGACAACTTTGGTTGCAGTGACTGTTAGATGGAGGTTCTAGATCCTGAAAGAAGACAAGCTGTAGAACTTCAGGAAAGCAGATTTTCTTTTCGTCAGGGATCTGATGGACAGGATCCCATACAAAGCTGCCCTGAGGGAGCACAGGAGAGCCAGTTGTTCTTCAGGGACAGTCTCCCAATAGCACAAAAATGGTCTGTTTTGATTGCAGAAAGTACAGTAGAAAGTAGACTGAACTCAAATACAAACAAGAATTATTTGGAAAGTGAAAATGAGGAGGGGCTATCCAGGAGAATCACCTGGGCATGCAACGGTGGAATTAGGAAAAACAAAGATTGGCTGCAGTCAAAGCTGGAGATGGATATCAAGTGCAAGTCAAAGGCTATGTACAGTTATATCAGCAGCATAATATTAAGAAAAATGCTGACTTGATACTTGCTTCTTAGTGGGTTGGGTAACAGTGAAAAAGGACAAAAAACCTTCCCTCACCTCCCAGACATTCATGACTGTTAGCAAAGTTCAAGGAACAAAGATACTACTCAGAGGAGGATTGAGTTAGGGACTAGTTACTTAAATTGAACATAAGAAGTCCATAGGACCAGACAGGATGCATCCAAGGGTGTTGAGATCAATGTCATTATGGGACTATCCTCTGTTATCTCTCAAAGATCATGTAGATCAGAGAAAATCCTTGATGACTGGAAAAAGATTCCTTCTGGGAGCTCCAACAAGCTGGTTGTGCTCCTTACGGCACAGCACTTACAAGAATGGGTAGGAGATTACAAAATAGAAAGTAAATTAAGTGTACAGACTTAAAACAAATGGTGGCCTTTCATAACATCCATTCTCATAAAGCTTTTAGACTTTGAGTTACTTGTAACAGCAAATTCCATATTTTAGTTTCCAAAGCAATTTTTTTACATCTTCTGCTATATCCATTAATGATAATGTGGATTTTACATTTCACTCAAGCACTTATTCTGCTGACACTTCCTTCTACTAGAAGCACTCAAGACATTTAGGCTCCTACTCCTCAAATCATGACCTACGTAGTTTCAAGGTTGCCATAGCTACCCAGGACTTTGTGCACTCCTGAAAGACTGAAGACATCAGCCAACTGATCCATATAGTTGAAGATCCATGCTCCATAGCTTTCCCCCTTGTCATTAATGCAGTAGAATAAATGTTACATTTTGGTGATATATAGTGGTTATGGATCATTGACACCATGTTGTGTGCCCTACCTCATTGTTGCTCACATTGGTTCTGCTGCCTTCCATGACCACAGAGGTTATGTGAGATGGGATTTGTCTGGTCATAATTACTTTACCATGAAATTCTTTTTCATAACGTTGTTTAGGACTCAGTGACTCTGTCCAAGTAAAGTTAGAAGCAATATTGGGAGCCTTGGAGAAAATTTTGTATTTGAGGAGCTAATGATTTTGAGCAGGTTAGATCTGTGTTGTGGTTTAACCTCAGCCAGCAACTAAGCACCACGCAGCCACTCACTCACTCCCCCCCACCACCAGTGGGATGGGGGAGAGAATAAAAAAAAAAAAACCAACAAAAACTCGTGGGTTGAGATAAAAACAGTTTAATAAGACAGAAAAAGAAGGGAAAATACTACTACTGCTACTAAGAAAATCTACAAAACAAGTGATGCACAATACAATTGCTCACCACCCACTGACTGATTCCCAGCCAATGCCCAAACCATGGTCTCATCCAGCCAACTCCTCCCAGCTTATATATTGGGCATAATGTAATATAGTATGGAATACCCCTTTGACTCATTTGGGTCAGATGTCCTTGCTTTGCCCCCTCCCAGCTTCTTGTGCACTCCCAGCCTCTGCTGGCTGGGCAGTATGAAAAGCTGAGAAGTCCTTAGTATAAGCAATGCCTAGCAGCAACTAAAACATCAGTGTGTTATTATTCTCGTACTAAATCCAAACCACAGCACTATACAAGCTGCTAGGAAGAAAATTAACTTTATTCCAGCCTAAACCAGGATAGTCTGCTCTGTTGGACCTTCTTAGGCCTTGAGAAGCCCATGTGTTATCATCAGTAACCACTGTATGGGAAGCTGCTGGAGTGTCCCATGCTGGGCTGTGCTGCACATATGTGGGTGTTGTGACAAAGAAAACAGTCCAATCTGTCAATAAACTTTCTCTTAGATTAACAGTTTACTAAAATAATCTGTAATTTAAAATATCTTTGAGAAAGGTGAACTGTATGTGGTTCAAGGGGTGAAATGTAGTGATCCTGACCAGACCACTGTACATCGAGGAGTGAGCGCTCCACATAACAGTTAACCCAAGTATGACCAGGTCTCTGCTGTTCTGCACTGTGCTGCATGTACAGCATGACCTTCAGACTGTGCTGTGCTGCACAAATCCCTTCAACACAGGATAAATTTAGCCAGCTCATTGCAGCACAGGAGGCTGCAGGCAGCTCCCACTCAGCACCTGCAATTATGCCACCTCTGTGCCCTTGCCTTTACCTGAAAGTGCAGCAAGAAGTTTTCATGCAAGCATCCTTTATGAACAGAGTTGTTTTCCTGTAAGAAAATTATATAAGAGCTCGAAGGACCAGAAAAGGGGAACTTTTGCCACAGAAGACATCTACACAGCATGTGGTGGGAAAATCCATCTGGGGTCCATCCGACCCTGCACAAACACAGGATGCCCAGCATCTGATGGGACGGAAGATTTACTTGCTATCCATATTCCTCTTTTTTTGTCTAGCTTATTAAAACAGCTACTTTGCTAAGCCATTTGTTGTTGGGCCTTTCTTAATGAGATCCAGAAACTACCCTGCATCATCTCTCTCTCAGCTCACTGCCTTCCCTGGTGCAGAACAGAAGCCTACTTAAAAAAACGTAGATTTCTGTCTGATCAAGCATGGAACTGGTTTATATCTTTACTGTTTTCCACTGATTGCTCCACAAACTTAGCTCCATAAAAAAAGTCAAGACAGATTCAGTTCTGCTTAGGCTCCCATTATTCAAAAACCATCAAATCTAGGGAATGACATACAAATTTTACATTACACATTTTCAGAAATATAGGTGATCAGTATGAAAAAATCACACTCGCTCACCTGCAAATAGAAGAGGAAGGATCTCTATAGGTCTTCAAAGGTGAACTAAGTTGTCAGCCATTTCAGATACAACTGAGCTGGCTGCACTGCTCCCCTACCACAGGTATTGAACTTCTCAGATATGAGGAGTTGACTGCTGCTCCAGATACTGACTCCTCCTCAAATATATCCTCATTGCTCTTTAAAATATGGATCAAAAAGACCTGATTAACAGTTAATGAAGGCTGCTTTGGCTAATCTAGTTCATGACAATTGAAACGCATTAGGAAATTATATTTCCCTGCTCCAAAAGCAGGTTAGTTACATATGGAGTAACTTCTCACACAGGGTTATGGTGGGAAGTGTCAATGGGGGCCAGCTCAGACTCATACACAGGTTACAGACCCATATTCTCAGACACATGCTCATCCCAGCTAAGGTTAATCATTTCATCAAGCCACCTACGTCAGGAACACCATTGCTCCAGGTTTCTTCTGCAGGCAGTGCAGTAAAAAAGTATCTCCAGATGGTGTTATCTTACCAAAGATCTGAATTGCCTTTTTGGATATAATATATTTCTCTCTTGACTATAGCAGGAATCAAGGGCATATAGGCTCCTCATTTATATGCACTAAATATAAAGATAAACTTTTAAAGATAAACTGCTTAAAGATAGTGGAGTGAATCTGATCACATGGAGCAGATCCCACTACACAAGGTATGTAGGATTAAAATTCCAGAGCTCTGAGCAATCAGCATCATCCTTCCTCTCTGGCCTTTTTAGGAGCAATTCTGTCATTTGGCTTTTATGCACAGGTCATGCTGAGTCTTTCTCACTGAAAGAGTGTTTCAATCCTTCAGAAGTATCTTGTCACAGTTATCCACTGTCCGTGTGCAGCATCACACGATGGTGCTTGTGATAATTGCTAAACAGCTAGTTACATGGAGAATATTTTAGGAATGTCTGGCTTACCAGTGTCATTTCAGTGTCTTTTATTTCAGTAATTATCCTCTATGTTAGAACAAACAATTAGAAATTTGGAACATTATGTGTTTCTACACCTACTGGAATTTAAAAAAATAAGAATAATTAATAACAACAAACAGTAAGTATGTTCTGTTATAAAAAGCTGGATATGCCCATTTTTGTGAATCTCTTGAAGAACAAGGCAATATGTTAGGAGCTCGAGATCTGGGACACTGCTGCTTTTGTGCTGCAGTATCTCAGGCTCCTAGCTTAGTGCTCTATTCTAATACCAGGCAGCTTCATCATCCCTGTTGAAATCAACGATGAAATATCTACCCTTTTTTTTGTTACCTTCAAAATCAAAAGCAGAGATAGTTTAATTTTGATCATGTTCCAACAGCGCTCACATAAAACATATGCATCACAGAGCACCCAGATTTCTTCATCTCATTCACTCTTCAAGGAGCCTGTGCAAGAGACTGATGGAAGGGCTGTGCCGTTAAGTTTATCTCCATCTGGCTGCCTGCCTGGTTGGCTAGGAAGGAATCTCAGGTTCCCTCACAGCTCCTCAAAAGTGTGATCTCGCAGACCTCCCTGTCTCCAGTCCTGATATTTGGGTTGCTTCAGGAGGGGGCACCACCACTGCCCATGGAACTGAGGCAGCAGGTGAGTGAACTGCCCTGTAATCAGGGTTAAACTCCCTTTTTTCTAGTGAGTTTTGGGATTTGAGGTTTGTTCTCCAAACAGCAACTAAAATAAATGTTTAATCATTAAAAGACTTCTTAAAAAAGAATTAGCTCTCTACTCGCTCTTCTAGGTCTTATTATAGAATGTGGTTTTTAGAGGGTGGAAAATAGCCTTGGCTAAATCCTAAGTTTCGTTTAGGATATGATACTCAGTGCTCTGCTGTTTTCCCCTCCCTGATGCACCATTTTCCTCCCAGCTTATTCTTTTTCTTTCCTATTCTTTTTCTTTCTGATTCCTGCCTAATAGCCTGGCTCAGACTGTTGAATCAATTCTATTTCTTCTATTACTGCTAGGAATGTATGACTAGAAGAACAAACAAAAAGCAATGACTTAAATAGATTGACACTGGAAGAAGTTTTTCAGGCCTCAGACTGGCTGCTAAGACCTTAAGCTGTGTCAGTAATATTCATCAGTAAGGTTCAAATAAAATAATAACATTTCCATTTTCTGTCTCTGATACTGTTCTTCCTGGCATTTTATTTAAGATCATCCTGCTTTCTTTTAGAGGGAAGCTCAACAATAGATTGAGATTGTCTAACCTGGCTTTATCTTCATCCCAAGAAAATGAGAGTCATTATGAAATGAAAACTACCAGATAAAAGAAGCACTTTTTCCTGCTAAAGGGAAAGAAAATAAAGGATACAATTAACAAATCAAGCTTTGTTCACCTCTTTTAATTACAAATACTTAACCTGTTTTCTTTCCTTTCCCCTCCTCACCCCCCAATATTTAATGAAAGATTTAGAGAATGCGCAACTGGTAGCTGTTAGAGTGAAAGTTTCCACCAGTGTCTTAACATGATATCCCAAACTCAATCTTGCATTTTAACACTGTAAAAATGAGTAACGATGTTATTAATCTCTTATCTCAAAATCTCTTTTATGAACACAACAGGAATAAAAGAGTTCCTCAAATCCTCTGAGTAGGCATGCAAAAAAAAAAGATCACAGCTGAGTGCTTTCAGTGGTACTTAAAACTATAAATAACCTATTTTAGTATCTGTGGACATGAAAGGAAAGCAAGTATTTAAGGTGAGGTCACAGAATGGAACTTGGTTCAACAAGGGCTACAAAATGTTATTTTTTGCCCTGTCACATGTTACCAAAATTTGATACTGATTTTAAATAGAGCTTCAGTAGGATTAAATGTAATACATGAAGTATCAGTGAAAAAAATCTAACATCAGACAGGCTTTGACGAGGAACTGTTGCATGTAAATTAATGGCATAATTAGCTAAATGATCAAACTCTGAGATCTCACAGAACTCCTTATGAGAAATGAATATTTTCTACATCACTAAGAGATTAGATTGACCTTGTCTCAAGCTTTTACAATTTCATACTATTTCAGTACATAATTAACTGGAGAAAAAATATTAATGAGAGTCATGTTTGTGACTAATATCAGTATGGCTGTGTAAAATTTCACTTATAATCTATGAGCCTTGGGAATAATAAAGTATTAAAAATGAATAATTTACAATATAACAAGATGGAGAGTTACACATCTGTGCCAGCTCAGAAGCTTTAAAAACACATAATTTTTTTCTAATAAATGTCACATTGATATTTCATGGTTCCTATGGAGTATGTGGTTTATGGAGAGCAGCTTAAGTGAATTTGCATTGCCATGGTACCCATCGCAGAACCAACACAGTGCAACACAGAGTTTAATCTCATTTGCTGGAACTGCACAGGAGAAGACTTTTAGGCAGCTTTAATGGTAGCTTAGTTCTAAAGCTACACAAATCAGTGGGATTTAGTGACACTTCTAGAACCATGAGAACAGAATTTTATAAAATCAGAACTTTAAACCATGAATAGTTCTCTTATGTAATGGCCTGGTTTATTTTTATCCATTTTGCTCTCCCCTTCTCCACAGCAATCAGGCTGGTCAAGCATGATTTATCTTCGGTAAATCCATGCTGCCTGTTCTCAGTCACCTTCTTCTCCATCAACTGACCAACAATGGATTCCAAGAGGATTTTCTCTGTGATATTCTGAGGGACTAACTTTCAGGCCAACAGTTTTCTGGAGCATCTTTCTGTCCTTTTGTGAAGATGGCTATAACATTTGCATTTCTCCAGTCACTGGGACCCTCCCCTAGTCTTCACAACCCTTAAAAGATGGTAGAGAGTGGCTTTGCAAGGACATTGCCAGTTCTCTTGGCATCCTCAGGGGCAGCCCATCGGGTTCTATGAACATGAATGGATCAAGTTCTCTCACATGATGCCTGGATCAGTCCTTATCCTCTTCTTCTCCTCCTTGCAACATGCCTTCAAGCACAGAGGCCTAGGAGACTGAAACAGTGAAGGCTAAGACCAAGAAGGCCTTATCTGTGTCTGCTGTAACCAAAATACCTACCCCATTCAGCAAAGGACTCGCATTTCCCTTGTTCAGCCCTTATGCTCTTAAGTAGGAATTTACCACCATCATATGACAGTAAGATTTGCATACATCTGGCTAAATGAGGATAGCCACGTGTCGTGGTCAACAGTGAATGCAGAAAAATAGACATTTTATGATGCAAAACAACTCATACACCAATACTACCTAAAAGTGTCTGTTTCTTTCCATTCCCTTTAAAACTCCATCTCGCCCCATTCCCTAAGGTTACTAGTTGGTGACTATTGAAACTTGCGATCAGCCCTCGTAATAAAAGAGTGGTCAAGGAGGAAAAGAAGCAGTATACAGCAGACAGCTGTCTGAAAATAAGCTAAGAGTAAAGAGAAAATTAGAACTCCAATAAGCAAATGTCACACTGAACAAGCTTATGAACTGCCATAAAGCCCTGTGTATGCCCTGCAACAGAACTGGAAGCTGAAGTGGCTCCTTTCTTTCCACACGCTCAGCCTGGTTACTTGTGAAGACAAACACCATAGCTCCAAATGTCCCCCCCCCCTTCTGAATTCTTCCCCCAGCTTTATATACTGAGCATGATGTCATATGTGTCAGTGTCATGGTTTAATCCCAGCCAGCAACTAAGCACCACGCAGCCACTCACTCACTCCCACCCCCCCACATCCCCCCAGTGGCATGGCGAGAAAATCCAGAAAAGAAGTAAAACTTGTGAGTTGAGATAAGAACGGTTTAATAGAACAGAAAAGAAGAAACTAATAATGATATTGATAACAGTAATAAAATGAAAACAGTAATAATAAAAGGATTGGAATATACAAGTGATGCACAAAGCAATTGCTCACCACTCGCCGATCGATGCCTAGTTAGTCCTTGAGCAGCAATCCCCCCACCCCCACTCCCCCCAGCTTATATACTGGGCATGACGTCCCATGGTATGGAATACCCCTTTGGCCAGTTTGGGTCAGCTGCCCTGGCTGTGTCCCGTCCCAACTTCTTGTGCCCCTCCAGCTTTCTCGCTGGCTGGGCTTGAGGAGCTGAAAAATCCTTGACTATAGTCTAAACAATACTGAGCACCAACTGAAAACATCAGTGATATCAACATTCTTCTCATACTTAAATCAAAACCATAGCACTGTACCAGCTACTAGGAAGAAAATTAACTCTATCCCAGCTGAAACCAGGACAGTATGGAAGATCCCTTTGGTCAGTTGGGGTCAGCTGTCCCGGCTGTGTCCCCTCCCAGTTTCTTGTGCCCCCCCAGCCTCCTCGCTGGTGGGGTGGGGTGAGAAGCAGAAAAGGCCTTGGCTCTGTGTAAGCACTGCTCAGCAGTAACAAAAACATCCCTGTATTATCAATATGATGATGAAGTGCAGTAGTTCAAAAAGGCCTTTTATTTAAAGTGATGTAGAGAACAAAAGACCCCAGATCATCTCTTCTCTACTGCAAGTTAAAGGAACCTCAGTCTGTAAAACTACTTGATAGTAATAAAGCTACGTGATGTATGCTAACTTCAGTTTGGCCTAGCAAACTCTAGGTTCACACAAAGAAAAGATTTCTTTATAAATGAGGTCAGGAAGCCCTCAAAGACCAAACACTGATTCTTCAGCTTTGTTACTAATGTTATGCATAGAAGCAGCCTCATAATCCACTTGGAAATGAAAGGCAGGAAGACGCAGTACATAATATTTCACAGAATCAGTCTTCCTTCCATCCTTTTGCTATTATGAGAAGAGTTTCTGGCTGCATACCATCTGCCAGCTGTATGAACAAACGTAGTTGCACACCCAGATACAATTCAATGATGGCAACAAAACCTAGAACAGAAGAGATATGTCAATAAACATGTAAAACTTTATAATAGATCATTTTTAGGCTCTTTCCTCACAAATTATGCATAATAAGGCATACGACTTTTCCAGTCATCCAAATATTTTTATTTCTGTTCTTTCCAAGTTGTTTGTTTATGTTGTAAGATATTAAATAATTCCAAGGGAAGTTAATTTGATACTTCATGTAACTCATAAAACTAATTCATATAAATGAAGATCAGACTTCATTCACTCATAGAAGTTAACACGTACACTGAAAAGTAAAATGAAAACAATAATCTTATTAGTATTTCTTTACAATAACAATAATCTGATTAATATTTCTTTACCGATGATTCAATATGCTGTGCATTTCCTACCAACTTTTATTATGCTCTGAAGTGTCCTGAGAACATTGTATGTCTAGCAGAGTTTTTTTAATCAGGCAGCACTTCTTTGCAACAGCCCTAATGTAAATTTGCAAATTTCCATCAGGATTCTTCTTTGAATTGGTGGAGTATACATACTTAATGCCTTCTTCAGCACACTTTGGCTTCTTTTGGGTAGAATTGAATCAAGTCATTGTAATGATCAAAGTATTAAATAATTGGAAACACATTTATGTCATACATGAAGAAGCCAGTGTTCCATTTACTTGAATAGACTGGCACCGACCAAAGGCAAGAGTAAATTTGCATTTTTCTTTTCCTCCAGGTTTCTAATTATTTTTATGTATGCAGTTGTCATTTCTCTGGTAGTTAAAAATCGTCTTTCAGGCTCTTCCATGATGAAGTCGCTGCTAATGTGAATTTATAAAAGATATGTGCTTATCCAGCCTCAGGCACGATCTGCTGGCATTTGGGGAAGTGTTTACACTGTACAGATCGGGCATCTGCAGGGAGCATACAGCAGAAACAGCCTCTATAGGATTTTTGCATTGCCAGTTGGGAGAAATGGGTTCCTCCAGGAAGAAATTCAGAGGGTACATGAGTTTCTTGTGTATCATAAAGACATTAATGAGAGGTGCAAGGTTATCTAGCAGTTGGGTAGTTTTGGACTCCTGTTCTTATCTGTCCCTTTCTCACGGTTCATGGTATAGCCTCGCACTCAAAAGCTATTGCTTATGGCAGAATTCAGAAGCATATTTTCTGCTTACAGTGTAGTATCAAGAAAAAAAAAACACCACCAATGTGCTGTAAGTGTGAGGAACTACTGGAAGTTTTAAGTCTGATACTGCCTGAGTTAGGAACCAATATGCAGCACTTCAAAGCTGTGATCCCAAGCTTTTTGTTGGTGTATACAGGAATAATCTCTGGCCTTAGGGGTCCTTAAGCAGAGCAAAGTGCTGAGAGGAAAGTATCTGATAAATCAGGACAATGTAGTTTTAAGTTCTGGTATCTTATTACCTGTCATGGCTCTTAGAATTCAAGCCAGGCCTGGGGAGCCGAAAGGTATCAGATCTCAAAACTAATCCTGTTTTCTTGTCTTCATTCTGTATCAGTAAGTGTTGCCTTCTGCTGCTGCTATTACAGTAAGTAAATTAAATAGGTTTTTCCTTCCTGCCACTGATAAGCAGAGGCCTGGGCTGTGGACTTGGAGGGTGCACTGACTCCCAGTCTTTGGCAGAAACTATGGAAAAGAGAAAAGTATGTGCATATAACAGAGTACCTTCTCTATTAGCACACTAACAAGATATCTGGGGTACAGCAGAGCTTTGCAGTTTATTTCTGTGCCCATGTGCCCCTTGTGCCTCTGAAAATCTTTAGCCAAGTTGCTTTCATCCCAAAAGCTATGTATTCCGGTTTTGTCACCTCTGTCAGTATTGCTTGCTTTGTTCAATCACTCACCTTGGGAGGTCTTCTGCCACCAAGATGACAAAGATGAGTTGATTCATTGCCCTGTCTCTGGTCCACATGGAGTTGGTACTCAAAGATGTCAGATTGTTTTTCTTCTACTATCCTTCTATTGTTGTTTTTAATTCCCTTGTTCATGGTGACATAGCTCTTCTACTATTTTTGTTTAATTACAGTCACAGAACACTACATTCCTACTGTGACTGTTAATTAACAAATCTGACTATCTAACAGATGAAAAGTGTCTATTTAAAAGTCCTACCGACTTCTCTTTTCCTGCCTTTTTCACTTTTCCTTAAAAGTGTTGCAAAACCCTCCCCTCCATATAAACCTTTCTAGCTGGCTAAAATCAAGGTCAAACTGATTTAATTCACAATGCTAGTTAGATGCCTAATTAATTGATTCTTTAGTATTCTTTAGTACCTCACGTTTATCATATCAAAATATTGCATCCTGAGAAGCTAAACACTATTACATTAAAATAGTAATATTAAGGCATAAATTCTTACAAACATTGAGACTTCGGAAACAAGAAACAAACCCCAAACCTCTTCTTTTTGTCCAGAATGAGTTAACAGGAGCAGCAGCTATGTTAGCTTCCCCTACTGCCTGCAAATGTGATTACACCTGAGTCAGAAGGACCATGCTTCAAGGAAATAAGATAGTTTAAGCTCTCTGCTGAAAACTACAACTAAAGTGCAAAATATTAGAAACAGTGAGGTAAAACAACATACACCTTAAAAATGTGCTCAGGATAACAGCTGCCTCCCAATTACCCTTCACCCTGAATTTGAAAATAATCACATAGTTTTCTTGAAACCCACTATATTTTTGCAGAATTTTCTCTCATTATTTTACCACTGGAGGTTTCAGTTACAATATCATGAATGACTGGTTTTCTGAATCTGAACTTTGGTATTTTTTATGTCAATGTACTTTCAATCAACCTTGAAGAGTTGGGGAGCTGTGTCACCACTAAATACAATCACAGAACTACACATGACAAATTGTTCCATTTGCACTGTGTCCATAACGCTACAAATTTTCTTTAAAAATGAAATATACAGAAAACGTAATCTAGAGTCTTTGACAACTGATCCTCTAAAAGAAGCACCTAAAGAGGAAAAAAGTGATCTCATGTTAAGGTTTCCTTACAAAAGAAAGTATGGGTTCCATGTTGTATGCTTAATTTTAGGTACTTTGAAGTGCTTAAGTCAACCCTTCTGGGTAGAGGATTAAGTTCTAGCCCTCATAAACTTGAAAGGAAGATCTGCCTTCCTCCTAGGACTTCCAAACAGTGAGGCATATCTCACCTACTTTAGATGGCTGCAACTGAGATAGTCGAGTAAATGAGAGAGAAAGGCACTTTATCAGAATGATATGAAAAATTTGGTTTAGAATAAAATTATTCACACTGTCACACAGTCATTTATTTATCATTGACTATAAAGATATCCTTGAATAATTTATTCTTATGTAAATGCCTGCAGTGTAGATATACCTATTTGGAAAGATGGATCAGACTCTCAACTGGACTTCAATATCTAAAATGGGACAGTCATTTTCTATATAAAAACAAAATAAGTAAAAGGCTCACCGAGATAGTCTAGGAGGAAGACTGAGCAGCTGGGAGGCAGAAGAGTTTAGTTCAAGTCTTTGCTGCAGTTAATTTTTACTTTCTTATGTAAAATGAAATACCCATAGAAAAAGAGACTGAAAAAATCTCATTGCACAAAACTACTTACCTGGTAGCTAATTAAGACCCTTGTGAAGACTTGTGCAGGAGGAAGAAGCAAGCTTAAATTCTTCGTTCAAATCAGACATTGCAGGGAGAAGGGCAAGTTATTCACAGACAAGTTGCCAGTACCTTCATCCCGGACTAATGGATGCCCACAGCACACTTTATCACCTTCAAAAATCACAGCCTGCTCTCTGTGTAAAGTAACATTCAGAAGTGGTGCGGTGAGAGCTCTGAGGCAACACCTCAGAGTCAGAGTCAAAAGCTGGGCTTCTGCTCTGTGTAAATTAATCCAGATTTATTTCTGTATGTGCACAGTGGCAGATGTTCACATGACCTGAGGGGTGGAATTTTTTACTTAAACAGAGTGCCGGATCATATGTCAAAAGGTATCATTCCTAGGCTCTAGCTGCTTTCCCAGAGGGGAAAAAAATCCTCTATAGGTCCTGCACCCAATCTACCAACTTAATGGAGATATCTCAGATAGCCTAGGTCAACTCAAGTGTCATTAGACATTTTTTCCAGTGTTCTACCCTATGACCTGACTTTCGGGAACCAAATCAAACCCTAGCAGTGGTGTCCATTAAAACACATAAATATAATTTTCTACATGTAAATATCAACATACATAGCAGGTGTTTAATTCTCTGTTATAGTCAATGTAGATCCAGTCAGCAGAGCCTAGGCAGTGATTCAACTTAAAATATTTAGCTTAAGGATTGGCCAGTTTAGGTGCTTTTGATCTTAGTGGTTAGCAGCCCAGATGAGGGCACCTGATGAGTGGCTGCAGTATGGAGAAAAGAGAGGAGGTCAGAAGCTGCTGGAAGGACATACTGCCTCATTACTCATCTCTTCTGCCTCTAGAAAACAGCACTGAGCAAGAGTGATTTTAAAAGGTCCTTACTGTCAGGGGCTTAGACAAGCCAGGAAGCCTATGATGCAGTGGTGGAAGTGGGTTTTAGCAGCCTTCTCAGGTTGAAGGAAGAAAAGGGTTGGAGTAGTTCAGGTGCAGCTGTTATCTATATTATTCCCTTGGTCTGACCTCCAAAAGTTTTCCTCCTCTAAATAAATCTGAAGAATCTTTTTTTTTGTGTGTGTGTCCTCTTTTAGCAATCTCTCTATGTTACCCTCTTGAGAATAGATCGTCTCATTCCCAGTTATTCTCACACCACCTTGAACAATACTGAGAGGAATAGTTTGTGTATGTTTTTTCATTAGTTTCTGATAAAAATAGTCCATGTAATCACACAGTCTTTGTGTATGTCTGTATATACCTCTGACAACTTTTGAACCTGCTGTCTAATTTCAATCAAAGACTAGAGCTCCCATTGAGCATCTCCTAAAACCAGTAAAGTGGGTAAAAGAAAAATCAGGAATTGAACATTCATTAGTTTCCTCCCAATAATTCTTGATCCTGTTTCTAGAATACAATACTGAAAATCAAATAGTTCATCTTGTCTTATTTCCAAAATTCTCTGTGAGGAAGGCTTTTAGACACAGGCACAGATAGCAGAAAAATTAGCATCATTTGATTTAGAGGTCAATTGACTGAGAGACATGAACCCACAGGAAATTATGTTACATTAATTTATAATTGAATGTGATTGCAGCTGAAGAGCATGTGATTGACGTAATTTTAATGGCTGTAAACATTAATGTAAATAAACTAATAGCTTACATAAGAAGTAGGGATATAGGAAAGTTACAGTTTTAGGGAGTATTATTCATTGAATTAATTCAACAGTAGACATCCAATGTGCCTCGCAGTTCCAGTTTCCATTGATGTATTTACAGGCTTTTAAGGTGGACTTCTCTATTTCAGAACTGATTTCCTTAATATTTTCAAAGGCAGAAGAATTTCACACTTCTCTGAATGCCACTTGACTGCAAGTAAAAATGTTAACAGCTTGTGAGAGTGCTAATTAGAGCATCATAAAATTTATTGGGCTGCTTTGACACTAACTTAACCAGAAGATGAAACTCAATCTGTTATGAAAAGCTAGGGATTTTACTTCTATCTTCATGTCTGAGCAAGGAATCTTAAAAGTCAGAATTCAATTTTAGTTCATATAATGCCACTTTTTACGTTACATGTCTTTTTATCGTATTCTTGTATACTTCCAGGTTCCAGATTCACTTGTCACTGGCAGACATTTTAGGCTTGTACTGGAAAAGATAAATTCCTATCCGCCTTTTCCTCATTCAGCTCTTCCTGACACAAGGCACATAAGCCTACAAACATGTACCCACACCTAATTAATAAAATTAACACAAGACATCCATTGTGACAGACATAAATATATACAAAAATGTCCATAGCAATGTGACCCAAACAATTATGACTTGGCTTTTGTAGCTGTATTTACACATACAAATGGGGACAACAACTTATTATTCATTTTTGAACAGATGCTTCATTCATACATTTTCTGCTTTGGTTGTTGTATCTACAAGGCCTTAAAGAGAGGGTTAAAGAACAACTTTGCTTTCTCAGTGAGAAAGGTTTGAAGCTTGAATCAAGGAAGTAGCTAGGCCTAAATTTTAGGTATCTAGTCAGAACTGGTTAAGAGTATTTCATATACTGTTGATGGAATTAAGTAAGATGTCACGAAGGTCTCAGGGAAGAGCTGCTGTCTTCTTCATTTCTGCCACTGAAGTTTGCAGACAGGATCTTCCTCTGGAGGCCTTCACGGGTACCCACCTCTTCTCATTGGTCTTTATATACATGTGTGGGGTCATACATGGCGTGGTCACCTCCGCATGGCACAGGCCCTCCCACAGACACCACCTCTTCTCTCAGGGCCAAAAATTCACACACAGTTTCGATTCCCTGGTAGATAAACTGTGAGTCTGCATCCCCGATCCAGACATGGCAGCACGTGAATCTTTATGAAATGAAGTTGCTTGGAAAATAAATTTTTCATGTTATATTTCAGAAACAGTTTTGCATATCAGGCTTCCTGTTTTGACATCTACAGGACATGGCTAAGGTACCCTAGGGTTCAGCTCACCATTAACTCCCACTGCTTTTGCCATATTTGGGGGTTTGAAGATATGGCTAACTTTTCTTTTCATTAAGAATTCCATTTAGGTCAATCTTTCTTAAATGGGACCCAAGATCATTCTAAAAACCTGACATCAATTGCTCATGTCAATTGCTTTGAAATCTGCATCTTAGTATCTGGAAACTATTAAAAGTTCATCTTGTTCTTCTTATCACTTACTTTCTCTAGGAAAAAGTTTGATGCTCGATTTCAGTCTACCTCACATAATTTTAACTGTTTGATGAAACAGCACTCATGAGCTAGGTAGATAAAAGCCCACATTCCCTGTGTAGCCAACAGAGCTAAATAAGTTCTTTAAAAATTATCTGTTATTTACCTGACTTTAAAAAAGGAACAAAAATAAAAAAAGACAGTTTTGAAAATTTTGAGTAACCCATTATTTTATACTGAAAAACATCATTATTTGCAGTTTTTTTCATCTACTTTGTCTGTATCAGGGTGGGAATTGGAAGTATCTTTGGAATATTTGCAGAGTTTCTTCCTGAATTATTCGGACTGTATTCTGTATTCAACTACACAGTGAAATTCTCAAAAGCAATTAGGAGCACTTTTAGAAGAAATTTTAAACATTTCCATTAATTTATCTAACGAGCTAGTAATTTGTTTATTTTTAATACACATGCATTGGAAGTGATAACAACTGGGGATTGTTTTAAATGTCAAATTGCTTAAATTTTGTATCAAATTAATCATTCATGTTTTAATGCTCAGAAGGCATAGTACATGTGTAGAGGGGTTGTTTTCTCAATACACATGAGTAACAAGACATTTACAGTTTCAATTTTATGATGTAAATCACCATGCTAATCTATATAACACAAAACCTAACCTGCATTTTGTAAACATTTTTATTACTTTTCTTGATAACAGAAAGCATAAGTCCTTTTATGAAGAAACACTGAGTAAGAGTGTTATGAAAACATCACACAAACTTTGTTTCAATGACCACTTCTACTTACGCATCAGATTTAAAAACTGAGCACTTTTCCTACAATACTGATTTTTCTTTAGATAGTATATGGATAATTTGATCTACTTGAATACGTCTTAAAATGCTTCTAGTGACACATCTGAAATAGAAACATGAAAAATATCCCTAAAAGCATTATCCATCACATAAGAAAAAGGATTGGGTTTGCTTCCACAAAAATCATGTGCTATTATCTCACCTGCACAGCAATACCAAGGAAAGCATTGCCTTGTGACTTGGGCCCTGAAAAGGCAGAGATCTTTTTAACAAAGATCAGTGTCTTTTTTAATTGGCCACTTAATTTTTTCATGTTCATATTTTCAAGCTTTCTGCAAGAGCCAGAAAGGTGAAAATATGTCTTTATTTTAAGAAGTCTTGAATATGAGGAAAAGATTACGGGAGCTATATCTTTAAGAACACCAAATATCCTGAATCTTGAATGCAGAGAAATTGCATAAATTGAGCCATACAAATGCTTGAATCAGGGACTCCTGGGAAGATAACATTCATGAGGTCTAACCAGGGCACATTTCATCAAAACTGACTATGCAAGAGAAAGTGTGAAATTGGCCAGATGTAAAGTGTTTCAAATACACAAAGCCAACAAAATGAATTCTCTCTAGCTCCTTCAGCTACTGCAGCTACACCATCTTCAGAATTAGCTGTGATTATAAAGTTATTCCCTATTTATTGATATGTTTAAAATATTTTTTAATATCTATCAATATCATTGGACTTCTATGCTTATACCAGTCTACTGTTATGCTCTATATATGTTATAATAAACTATATTAAATTACATATCTGTATATTCATACACAAACATACAGCCTAAGGCAAGAATATACATTAATTAGAAAAATGAAATAATTTGTAGAAACTTTCCATCTTCTCAATGGACTTGTGAGGGTTAAAATGCACTCAGTATGTTATGAAAGAATGAATGCATACTGTAGAAAGAAATAGTAGCATTATGCATGCTATTTACACTACAAAGACATTGTTCCAGGAGTCATGTGCAAATGAGCTTTTAGCAGAAAGAGACTCGACTAGAAAAAGTGAAGTAGCATATGTGGCTTTTTGCTAACAATTTTTGGAGGTTTTTTTCTGGTCTCATAAGCATTATCCCTTTATCCCAGTTGTCAAAGGCAACAGAAACACTTGCTCTTCAGCAGTGATAATAAACTCTTAGAACAAAATGTGAATCACACATGAATTTCTTGGTTTATAAACTTATATACCAGTTTGTAAAGAGAAATTTTTTACATTGTTGTATTTTTGAAAGATGTTTTAATCTTTTTTTGGCAGTACAAATATTTCCTGACTCCTTGGAACAAGTTTTTCCCACACCATTGCAGACAGCTGATGTGGTCTTGGTCAACATAATCCTCATTTTTACTTAAAAATATATTCTTTTCTGTCTATGAAAAGCAGTCCCATTATAGACCCAATTATCTGTTTTCCTTCTTACAACAGTTTCTTTTGCTATATGGCTGTTGTCACAGAAATACATTTTATAACAAAGCACTTGTAATCTGGAACACTGCTGTTTTCATTGGTAAAAGTAATCTGTTTTTAAATGCTGCAAGTATGAAAGTTTCCTACAGCAGTCCACATACGTCTCTACTCTAGGTGTGTAAATGGCCCTTGGAAAATATATTTACACTTTCTTCCAGTAGTATAAAAGAGTTGTGGCATTGTTTGGCTTTGCATACATTAAAAGGAGGGAGAGATTTTCTCCAAATTTCTGCAAGTTCTTCAAAATAAATCCATTATTTATGTAGATAATAAAGCTGTAATGGTATTATGTTACCTTTGTGTGTACCCCTGAGCTCAAAAAGAGTAGTTTGGCATTCAAGTTATAATAAAAGCTCAAGGGTGGAGTACTAGACGAAACATGACCAACAGAATAAGTAATAAGGAACAGGCTACAAGACCAAAAAGCAATAGATGTTTTTTCCCTTTTTATGATACTAAAATAAGGTGCACACACACGTGCATGCAGAGAGGATGCCAGAGTAATTAATTCTGCATGCCCAGTTCTGAAGTAGATGCCAACCCATTTGTTTGATTTCTTATGATCTTATGTGCAGTCGAAGGATGTCCTCTCTTATGCTTGCAGTCATGGAAAGCTGCAATAGGCATTCACAAAATCCTAGGCATGTTATAGCCCAAAGAGATTTTATGCAGTTCTAAAGGTTGCATTTTTTTTTAATGACCAGTAGTCACATTTGTGTGTATGCTTGAAACATTTGGGTGTTATAGCTAGTACAACATAAACACTCATGACCCTTGCCCTAAGGTAATCCAATATTTCATTATACAGATATATTAGTCCACTGGAAAATATAAATATAGTCATAGTGTTTTGATAACTCCTAGTTATTAGAATCTATTAGTTACAGAAAATGATCATGTAAGACTGTAAACAATACTTTTTCTAAACTGTGGCACTATTCACTCTTCTGTATTTACAACTGGACAATGTAAAACCTTCCTCCTTGCTGCTCCTACCCTAATGCTCTTGCATGTTCCTTGAGACATATTGTCCCTTAATACTTTTAATTAGTATTCTAAGTACCTTGCAGGTGTAACAAAGTCAGCAGAGTGATGCAGTATTCTAGTTCCATGGTAAAGAACAGGGTTTATGTGTAATCACAAAGCAGATATTTCAGCATAAATCAAGTTTCAGTAAAAAAAAAAAAAAAAAAAAAAAAAAAAATTAGAAGTCATCATTTAAGGATTTTCTTTGCTTAAAGAAAAACATACCTGGGACTTTTTCATAACCATTACCATTGACAATAAGTCTCTAACTTAATCTATGCACCAGACAATATTAGTCAAATTGTCCTTTTTTGCACTTGTATGATAACAAAGCGAGGATTAAGCAAGATGACCTGCTATCCTTAACCAGGTATTGCTTTCCTGAAGGAGCTAATCCACAAGGAAGGAAAAAAAAGGAAAAGAAAAAGAACCCAAACCCCACACATAGAACATGCTAGGTTATAATCTAATTAAGAAGGTATTTCCAATGTATTCCTATTGGCTCTATCTTTGCATGTGGCTCTTCCTTTCATCATTGCAAAAACTGCAAGTATATGCCTGCCTGACTACCTTGCTTCATCCTTCCTCAAGCACATAAAAAAGATAGTTGATTCACTGACATTTAAAAAAAAAAAAAAAAAAAGTAATTTGTAATGTCTAGTTGAATGTCTTCATCAATACTTGGAAAAAAAGATAAAATCTGAAATCTGGAAAAAAAATCCCTGTATTTTATTTCCAGCCATGATAGTTCTTGTAAACTGTAAGTATGTTCAAGCCAACAAATAACTACTTTTGTATCATCTCTCAAAACTGTGAAGTTACAGTTACCTAAAAAAGCATTTTGGAAGTCTTAGTTAAGCTAGGTTATTCTGTGACCTGTACTCAGTCAGACAGGAAGTTGAATTGAGCATATTGAAATTCCATGTGAATCATAAGTACACACAAGACTAACAATGACAAGAACTAGACATCTGATGATTGGATCTGTGATCTGCGGACAAAAGATTTTATGGAAGGTCAATATGTTATTCTTATTATCACATGCATCTGGTTAATGTCTAGTGATAAGCTCATCTTCGTAACTTTTAGACATCATATTAATATTTAAAAGTGGTATGTTTTTAATCAGGAGGTGTAACTTGCTCTCACTTAGGGCTTAAAATCTTAAATAATTTTACTTGAATGCACTTTATGATAATCTAATAGGAGTACCAGCAGAGCATAGGAAGGAAAAAACAACGGCATTGCAGTGTACACTCTATGCATTTCAGTTATTCTGCATGATGCTTATTATCAAGGAATGTTAATTATATCTGCCTCCATTTCCTCATTCTTATGATGTGTTCATATCAGAATCTACTCTTCTGCCTCTTTTAAATACGTTAAAAAAAAAAAATCAGCTTTTTTTCTTTTTTCAAAATTGTACTGTATTACTTAACAAAAAAAAAAAAAAAAAAAAAGAAGTCCTTATTTTCTTACTCCTTCTTTCTCCTTTCTATCTTTATGGATTTCTGGATAAATCTTTGGCAATTTCATATCTGTTTTCAAAACTTTGTGTGAATATTTTGCTTTGAAAGGATTCTAGTTATAAACAGGTAGTTACATTGCCAACAATAAATTGTAAGTAAGTAATTAATGTCTGATGCCCCTTTCAACTACAGTTGCCCAAAAGGAGGATATATAGGTAATTTAAATTCTCTCACTGTAATATTTATCATCTGATCCAAAAATGGGAATGCCATGAATATATAAGGTTTTGAGTTGTTTTTTTTTAATTAAATCTGTTCAAGAGGAGAGCCATCCTAATGAGTAATACAATGCTTTGTGCAGGTACCACAGCTCTCTAGCAGAAGAAGAGTAAAGGAGCCAGAAGAGCCAGGACAATTGTGTTATAATAGATTTCAGCACTCAAATTCGAGTAGCTTATCAAGGTATAAAAAAAAAATTGCTTAAAATCCCTGAGGTGCAGGAACGCTTGCCTGTGCACACATATCAGCTAGAATAAGACCCTTCCACCCTTCATACACTTCAAGAGTGAACTCTATCAAATAGCGTGGCTTTTCCCAGATGCTGATCCCTGACATTTCAGTGATGGGTCATCAGTTCATCAGCTTGCTTAACTGCAGTTAGTTTTGAATGCTTTGAAAACAGAGTTTAGTTTTTATTGCCATTTCCAGCTAGACCAGTTTTCTCAAATGTTGATTTTTAACTCATCTAAATAGACGGATGTCTGGCTTCAAGGTAAGTGATACTTGATTCATAGTTCTGTACAATGTCATTCCCTTGAAAGGAACTGCAGGAAATGGGAGCATCAAGGATAATTGCTTTGCAATGGTCTTCAGCTCTCAGCTCCATTCTTTTTCAAGATTCAAAAGTAAAGATTAAGCCCTAAAGGTATAGGAAAGTAAAGCCACTGCCCACCAGTCAAATAGCAGAAACCTTCTTCTCCTCCTTCTCTTTCTCACACTTGAAGAGTAACCTCTAACATACATGTGAGCTGTGTACTGTGAGCATTTGGATCAAAAGTTACCCCTGTGTACGGTCAGTGATGGATCAAGACTTATTTGTCACAGGAGTTCTTTGATAAAGCAAATGGAAGAAATAAAACTGTAAGGCTGGAAATAGGGCTGGTTTTTATCACTCTAGCAGTCTTCCAGAAAGCTGATCTTGGTCAAGATATTAATTTAATTAAGTACCATATAGCAACTATAATTAATTAGTAATCTCATAGCACATTTTCCTTCAAACTCAGCCTACCGGTAGGAGGTAGACAGCACTGCCATTGACAAGTAGAAGTGCTCACTTTTTGTGCATAATACGGTAGGACTGCTGTTCTCTCCCTTGCATCCTTTTTGCATGATGAGCCTTTAGGAGAAAAGAGCTTTCTATGATTAACTAGCTAGTTCCAGTGCTAGTAGCGCAGACTGCAGTTTGCACTGCCTTAACTCGTCAAGGGTAGAGTAGGCTACCTTTATTACAATTATATCTCTGGGTAAAGTGAGTTTAGAAAAGCATACTGTAATACTTGTCACTGATATGGATTTATAATATTGATAATCTGTTAAACTGGCAGTAATCTTAGACCTGTATTGACAGTGCCTAATGTTAAGCTTTTGTCTGAGATGGATGTCCCCACCCTGACCACAAGAAGACAGGAATGAGGAAAAAAATTGTAAACAGTATTTTATATCAACATTCAATTTTCGCGTTGCCCTAACAGTTCATCTTCTACTCTATCTGTATATCAAAATGTCAGACAAAGTTAGCTGTAAATAATAATAGTTTAAAAAATAACCACTCTTCTTTAAAAGCATACCCCAGGATTTTTAGGGGAGGGCAGGAATAATTAAATATAGTTGCCATATATATACGTGGTTACCAAAATGAAGTATATATATATATTTTTGGCAGAAGCCTTTGATGCATTCAGAGTAAATTTTCACAGGCAGAAAAAATTTCCAGTAAAATAAAAAAAAAAAAGCATGTTCAGATTTATTTTTTTCATAACTAACAAGGAATACACGCAAATCTGCATCTGAGTATTAAAATTAAAAAAATAAAAATACAAAAGAGTACAGAATTCACTGACTGGCATTCAGGCTGCACAATTTAACAGAAATGCTGTAACAGGATTATTGGATAGAGGTTTTCCAGTCTAAAAGCCTAAGTACAAAACAAATGACATGCATGCTGTGCTTACATTCAGGTAATAGACAGAAATGGTTACTCGCTCAGGGGTTCCCACTCTGACTGATTGCAGAGCTAGCTGGTGATCATGACTCTCCTCCACTTGTGCAGCATCTGGTTTGTTCTTTTCCCTACTGACATGATTTTACTGACATGTTCAAATAAACATCGTTTGCTCTTTGCCCACCCACTGTTAAGAAGCCCAACCTTATTTTTGCCTCCTGGAGAAACATACTTCCTTGTGCCAACCACAAAACCTCCTGGGTTACTACTGGTGTAAGGGCTGGCACCATATGGGCTGAGGACACCTCAAAATATCACCTCCCTTCACACCTGCTTAAAGCCTGAGCAAGATGAAGGGTTAAATAAATCTTTAATAAGAATACATTATCAGAACTGCTTGAGGTGTGCATCAAGACATCATACCACTCATTAGACAGTTAATGTTGATGTTTTGAAGTGCTGATATGCAAAATCCAGTGACAGTATCTTTCCCAACAGCCCTCATGGTCAATAAGGAGGGTCTGAGGATTGCGTACGGAGTCCACAAGTGATAGCACCTCACACGCTTCTTCACTACTTTGTGAATATTATTTTCTTCCAAATATTCATGTTTTATGAATTAATGCTCTATTTTCTGATATGTTGTCATGGTTTAACCCCAGCCAGCAACTAAGCACCACACAGCTGCTCACTCACTCCCCCCCACCCAGTGTGATGGGGGAGAAAATCGGGAAAAAGAAGTAAAACTCATGGGTTGAGATAGGAATGGTTTAATAGAACAGAAAAGAAGAAACTAATAATGATAACACTAATAAAATGACAACAGTAGTAATAAAAGGATTGGAATGTACAAATGATGCGCAGGGCAATTGCTCACCACCCGCCGATGGACACCCCGCCAGTCCCCCAGCGGCGATTCCCCGCCCCCACTTCCCCGTTCCTATACTGGATGTGACGTCCCATGGTATGGAATACACCGTTGGCCAGTTTGGGTCAGGTGCCCTGGCTGTGTAATCCTGGGCCAACTTCTTGTGCCCTGGCTGGGCACAAGAAGCTGAAAAATCCTTGACTTAGTCTAAACAATACTTAGCAACAACTGAAGACATCAGTGTGTTATCATCATTTTTCACATACTGAACTCAAAACATAGCCCTGTACCAGCTACTATGAAGACAGTTAACTCTATCCCAGCTGAAACTAGGACATATGTCCATGTAGAAAGTTGATGGTGTTCAAGGTTAATGAAAATGGTTCGTGAAAAGAGTTAAAGAATTGGTAGAGTGTCCTTTCATCTTCACTCAGGGAATATCAATGATGTTTCATGAAATCAGATTTTTATGTGAGAACCACAGTCAGAATAACCCATGCTATAAAAATGACTAAGTCTTTAAACACTTCGTTTCAACAACTGTCTTGTGATTTGGCATTGAATCCTGAAGATTCCCTTCCCATAGTAAAGACCACTGTAATTTTCTAACAACAGGTGCAACATCTATGAAATTGAATGTTTTGGGTACAACAATGCACTAGCAGATTTTGGCCTCAGTGGATAATTTTGTATCTCTGGATACTCTGCAATTTTGTACTCTCAGAAATTAGGCTATTAAGCTTTGACCAGCCAGCCGGTTGTACTAAGCTGTTGAACTGTACATCTTGAAAAGGGAAACTACAAGATCATACTGAACTATGGAGCAGTAGGCCAACAGAGCCACCCTAGTGGGAGAAGGGAAGCAATATTCATTTTGGAAATTAGTCTATTTCTACAACAAAACTAATCTCAGGAGAGCTGCCAGAACAATCAAAACTACGTTCATGCTGTCAAGGTGTTAGGATGGATTTAAGTAATCCTGAACTCCTCTGCAGCGATTCACACAAAGTAGTACAAAGACAGAATTCAGAGCATAGCTGCACAATAATAAATGTCATAGAAAATACAAAGAGCTAAAGCTGGGGGAGAGGATAAAAAAAGAGAGAGAGAACTAGAGAAGTTATTAGGAGAGAAACATTTTTAGAGAAGACACAACTGCTTTCTGCAAACAACTGTACTAATATGAAGAGGGCAGGACTCAATTATTCATATTGACTACAGTAAGACATAAAGGACAAATACAGCATAGAAATGTCTGGCTGTAAGTAAAATAAAAGGAAAATTATTTTGAAAAAAATGAAGCACTAAAATTAGCACTAAAAAGAAGATTACAGTGATAAATATGACTATTCTAGGAGGTTTCTTAGCAGTTCTTTTTTTTTTTTTCTTCTTATCATGGAAAGAGTAAAAAGAGTTAAAACCAGTCCTGCCATTAGAGAAAGAGACTTGATGGCCATTACAGTAATTTCTTTCTGACCTAATGGATTGCAGGGTAAGTTCAGGGTGCAGCTAAAAAAAAAAAAAAAAAAAAAAAGAAGTTATTTACAATATTATAGAATTCAGGGACCTATGAAAGTGAAAAAAATGTCAGTTGATTTGAATCATTCTGTGCTGGTCATGTGCCCTTTTTTAATGTTGTAATATCTAGATTATGCACTTGGAATAGGCAGCTAGATTATGGTCTACATCATTCTTCACTTTCTTTGAGGTAAGTAAATCACTATCATCATGAGAACTTAAGAAGAATAGTCACAGTGGCTCAGAGGAAAGATTCATCTCATAACAGGCAGCAGTAGAGGCACTGAGAAAGAATGCCTAATCTGCAGTTTCAGTAACATTCAACACAAAGTCTTCTTGAGGTGGTGGTTGTATTTGTACCTTTATGCTTAATAGCCCATGTATTCAGAAGATTTTTTTAATACTGTCTCTTTTAGAAACTGCCAACTGTCCTAAACTCCCTTTTCTCACGAGAACTCTCTCCTGTCAGGAGTGATCTACAGAACCTGAGTCTGAGGTCCGTTTTGGTTTGTTGTTTTTTTTTTAAATCCATTGCCACTATTCTGCTGCTGTTTCTTTTCTGTAGTAGCATGAATGCTATCATTTCGTGATCACTTTCACATAAATTGCCTTCCCTAGTTTCCAATTTTCAGTCAGTCATTGGGATTTAGTCAAAATCAAATTACAATCAAATCTAAAATAACTGGTCTTGATGGCCAACACCTGCTATTTTCTTCATTAATTCTGCATTTTATAAGAAAGTTGGAAGTGTCTCTTTAAAAAAAAATAATTATCTGATATAATGTTTTTCCAATAGGCAATCAAGTAATGAAAGTTTATTGTTATTACCAATCCCACCTTCTGATATTTATCCTGTGTTAAAAGAAAAACATAATCTACCTACTAGTGCATGGATCTAGGATAGACTTCTCCCACAACATGCCTCAGTTCCCTTCCTTTATTATTTCACTCAGCAAATCTCATGCTTCCTCTCTCGTCTCTCTAGAGTGCTCTATATATAATGTTTTCTTCTTGACATCTTTCCTGATCAGGCTCTATACCAATATTCCAGTCCTGACCTTATCTCACTAAATCTAAGTGAGGCCAGAGGGCTGTTTTCTTTGTTTACATATTGTGTATACTAACATTGAGATTTCTTTTTGTTTGTTTCCTATAACAATGCACAGATAACTAAGATTTCAACAAGATGTGTTGCTATGTCCCCTTGTATGTCTTCTTTGATAATCTTGGAGCCATTTCTATTCTTTTTCTCAGTGAGATTTCGATCTATGGGGCAAACCATTTTTCTTTTTCTTCTTTTTTAAAACATGACTTTTTTAACACACTTTGTCATTAGTCCCCTACCCATACTTTAAACTTTAAAGTGATTCATAAGTCAATGATCTTTCCCTATCTCAGCAGATAAATCATCATGTTCCTGGCAGTCATCTTTCATGGAATATCATGCAGGGCAATATAGGAAAGAATTATCAAGGAAATATCAGAGAAGACTGATTTTAGAGGATCCTTAAGAATTTCTCTTCATAAGTGAAAGTAGAATCATTCAAAACCTTAGTTTTACAGTTGAGTATATGATGACAACCTCACATTTTCTAAAAGCTCATTTGCTGAAAGTGACCAAAAAGGGAAAATTTCCTATTTGTTCTTCAGGTTTCTTAGCTGACCTTCAAGAAGTTCTGCTCAGGAACTGTATCAGGGTTTTTACATGAATAACAATTTGGAAAGAACCCCCAGTTCATAAAAAAATGTAATAAATAAGTGAATATGTTTAAAACTGCTCTGTGCTTCTGCTGGTCATTTCAATAAACAGCAGTATTTGTCTTGGGAACTGTGAAAGCCTGTACTAAATGTTACATAAAACAGTCTACCAGACAGTTATAAATAAGCTAAATAGCTATGAGCTGCTGAAATTTGGTGGAACTGTGAAAAAATCATTCAGTTTCTAGACTTATCTTTGCACTTCATATGGAATAGCCTACATAAAAAATGAACACTAGAAAACAGAGGAACCAATAAAACTACAATGTTCATGGTGTTAATGTAAAAGAGCAAGAAGTAAAGCTCTCCCATAAGGAAAGGAATTTTGAAACTGGGAGAAGTAACTTCTGTCGGGCTGTGAAATGGCTGCCACCACCCTAAAGAGGACAGAACACTAATGTGGAATTGTGCCATTACACAAAAAAAGGGCACAAAAAATGTATGACAAACTCCCAGAAAGGCTCAGGGCACAGCTGTAGCTTTCTGCACACTATACGTATGTTTCACATGCTCTGAAAGCTATGGAATATGAAACATTTTATTCCCCAATTTGGGAAACTACTGAGACTCTACTAGTACTCAGCCTAGCATCATTACAGTGATAATGATGGCAGTTTTGCAAATGTATCTGTCCAGATCTTCCTCTTTTATTTGTTATATCCCTGGAGAGTTAATCCTCAGCAGGGGCAAGGAATAAACAGACTTTATACCAAAAATTCAAAACTGTAAATAGGCAGCCTGTTTTAAACAAGAAAACAGAGCTTGATTTCCAGAAGTCCTTTACAAATTTAATTTCATATCAAGGTCATGAGTGACTGAATTCTAAATAAATCAGAAAATTCCAACTCATTGTCATCTCAAGATTAAGACTTATTTAGTGACAACTATATATTTAAACTCACTTTTTCCCACATTCTCAAGAGTGTGGAAAAGTTTTTTTCTAGTCAGAATATTAATGAATCAGTTTTAATCAGCTGTTAAAAAATTAAACATGAAGAACATATTTTTTCAACCAGTACAAAAGATATTCATTTAAGCAAAATATTTCAAAACCAGACCCAAGTTATCATCTTCTAAATCTAATAGAGTGAAACCTTCAGAGTGCTAGAAATTTTATGACATACAGAAATTACTTTAAGTTTTCCAGCAGTTCTTTTTGGTATTATTTTTGACATGATAGAGAACAGAGGGAATATGAGATCAGATACTTTTTTTAGAGAAATAGTTGGGATAGGAGTCATGCAACACACACACAGAGTAGGCAAAAATAAATGCTACTATTACAACTTTTACTTAAGGGACTCATTCTCTCCTCTCACACCAGATGTGTGCAAAGAATACAGTGCTCACTTACTCACTGTAATGAATACAACCTCCATGAATCTGACATCATTTAGTCATCTAGCAGACATGCAAAGAGAGAAAGAAGAAAAAAAGTAAACTCTATCTCCTGGAAAATGCTAGACAGTTCTGGGTCATTCTGCAAGTACATTATAGTCCAGAAGTCCAGGATTTCTTCTTACAGAAAGAAAAACATATGAGGAAGGCTGAAGAGGAGGGAAGACTGGTGGATTTTCAGGTACAGTTTAAGTTTCTAGACCTATGTTTACCCTTTGCATGGAATAGCTCCATCTAGATCCATGATAGGATTGGAAGTGGCCAGAATACTTACCCAGAAATAGGTATTTAGAAGTGCTCCAGACCCATCAGTTTACAGCACATGCCAGGGAGCTGAGCCTAAGGTGCCAGCTGGACTCTGAGACTCCATGAAAGCAAAAAAGAGAAAAGCCCAACAAAGGTGGTCTTTTTGCCCCAAAAATCCCTCCGGTATTGCCATCCAAAGGGTAACTCCACTAAAGAAGTGCAAAAGCCCACTGTGTCTTCTAGACCAGCCTGTAAAGTGGAAGAAGAGCCAGTCTGTTCGGGTGTTCATGCAGAGGTCCTGGAGACAAGTCCTGTTATTACCAGACCCTCTGAACAACCAGTGCCAAGCAAAAAAGATGCAACATTTAAATCGCTCTGACAACAAACTGTTTGTTTCTCAGCAGCATGTCCCTTTCCATCCTGTAGTCATGACTATGAAAGGCAGTAAAAAGTGCAAGATGAATTGGAGGCTCCAGCTTTCTTTGGCCATTTCAGCAGTTGAGGAATTGTTAATTCTAGGGCAAGCCTGACCAGGGAGCTGAAATGGTAGCTTCAGCAGACCTGGGACTATAAGCCAGTTGCCTGCTTAAAAAAAAACAAGCAAAGGGGAAGGGGATTTGGGGAGATCAAGGAAAGCTCAAGGCAGATTAGCAGCTTGTGAAGCTAGTAGTCCCTCAGATTTACATGCTTCTTTGTCTTTTGGGTCTCATGCCTCTTATTATCAGACACCTACAAGCTCAGTACTGTGATCCAAGCATCAGGGATGCAAGTGCATTTTGCAGTGCTGCTTTCTCTACGAAACTGCTCTCCACACACAAACTGCAATTCTGGTAGCAAACTGTATAGTTTCAAAACATTCCTCTGCATGACACCCTCTTCAAAAGGTCAAGGCTATACTAGAGAAACTGTTACATAGAGGCTTTCTGAATAGGCCGGTAACTCACAGCCTTGAGGTTCAGCTGTCTGTGACCAAAGGTTTTGTTTTGTGAATCACAGCTGTGTGGTATTGGCTCAATTTTACAAAGAGATCAGTTGCTTGAGCTGTAAGACAGTATGTAAGGTAAAGCTATGCAAGATAAGAAAGGTAAAAACGTAGAAAGCATGTTGAGAGACTGATGGTTATTAACTCAAAGATTCAAAATACATTCATGAAAAGATATAAAACACTAGGACAGAAAAGAATAGTGAATCAGAAAAAACAAGTTCAAGGAGGAATTCTCCCAAGGAATAATGGAGGTTGACTCGCCTCTAACTGGCTGATGCCTGCCAGCTAACAGGGACTTATTAGGTGGCTCAGTGGGAGTGGGGAAGATATTAATGCTCTAGGTCAGTAAGGCAACAATCCTTGCCATCTATTATTAAAAGAAAAAACTTGCCATGACTAGCAAGTTACATGAATCCTGCTTGTAGAGACTTTTTGTACGTGGTGAAAAATGCACAAACTAAAGTGGCTGGGTAGAGGTAAGATTACAGACCTGCGCATGAATAAGTAAACTAGTAGGCAGAAGACACTGTTTCAGCAGGACCATTCTTCCCTGCCAGGCCTGGGGAATCAGCGAAGGGAGCGGAGAGGGCTGCTGGCTGCATTCAGTAGTAATTACGGTGAGGACAGAGAAATGTATTCTCAACATAAAGTCCGTGCCCAGCCAGCACTTCTTCCTCCTTACTGCAGGGACATTCACTGCAGGATGCTCTCCAGGCCCAACCCAGTATCCCAAAAGTTCTCCCTGTAACCTGCTGCTGTGGTACACAGCCACTGAGTTCTGATGTAGACTCCACAAAGAGGGAATATTCAGTGCACGGCCAAGAAATCGCTATTTTTTTGTGCAGGCTATATACACCATTACTGCCATCCCAAACCAACATTGTTGACGTGGCCATCGTCTTCCAGGATGAAGGCAGCACTGAGAAAGCAGCTCTCAGGGTTGAGCATCGTAAATGCTGAGTAGCTCCACAGTGTCCCACACATACCTGCGTGGGCCATGTGCTTGTGCTAAGATTGGCATCATCCCAGGCTCAAACATAACTACTTGTCAGTTACATTTACATCACCTGTGAAACCCACTCTTGGTTTGGCCAGCAGTGTTTTAAAGGAAACGTGTGGTGGGAGACACCGTCAATGAAAGTCACTGAGTTAGGAGTTCAGGAAGCTTTATAATTACACTGGGTTGTTGGACTGCCTTGCATGGTTCTTCTGTGTAGCCTTTCCCAGAGTCTAACTAGGATTTAACTGCGGTGGGGAAGGTTTCCCTCCTGACAGCTGTGGTCAGCTTTGCAAATAAGAGGGAGAAACTCCTACCTGGACTGCAGAACTTGTGGGGGACAAATATAAACTGAATTGAAACAAGATAAAGGTGTCCACTGGGGGTTGCTTATTCATTTAACGGAATTGAAGTTCTATTTACAAACAAGGCCTCTGCCTTGATTGATCTTACAAATCATTTCATGAGCACTGAATAACAGATTTGCATGCAGTGAGTTAATTTCTAAACTTCTGCACTGAAACTGCTTTCTTATATTTTTTGCACAACACTTTGCAAAATAAGATGCTAATTTCTGCTATGGTTTTTGATGTTTTCCTGAATAACAAATCATTGCTATTAATGTTGTACAGGATACACTTACTTGCCTATTGTAAAAGTCAAACCTAGAAGGTTTCCAGGGAAAAATGTCTTCTACAGTCTTTATATACATGTATATGTATGCAAAATAAGATAATCTCTCTAGAGGGCACATGAACGTGCAACTTGTGGAAGTGATGATCCAGTTATCCTTAGTACAAACAAGGGCATGAAGTGGGATAGTTGGTTATTGAACACTCATATTTAAGTTTTACCCTGGTTTGCTTTTTTAAAAAATATAATTATTTACAGTGACACTCTTGCTCAAAATGAAGGTAAGTGTAATAGATGGTGTGCAAACAAAACGTTGCAAAACTTTCAATTGTTAAAAGGTATGCAGAAACCTTTCGCTTTCAAACCATTCAGCTCTCTTGCTGGAGGAGACGTTTTTGAGGCAGTGGGGCAGTGATGAATGATGCACAATGATAACTGAAGAAACTATTGAATCAGGTGCAGGGAATTAAAGACACACTGTAATGACAGTCCTGGAACAAATGTCCTTCCAAGCCAATAAGCCTGGGGCTTGTTCTGATTACAGACTGAGAAGCACTAAGCTTATGGGGACCATATGCTTTCAGACACTTATTTGCCATCATTTACAAACCTGGGGGATCTTTTAGGTTATCAGCCTCAACTTTTCAGTTCATGTTTGAGAGTTTTTCATTTTTTCTATGTAATTCTACCTTTCCTCCTCTTCTGTTCAGATCTGATAATATGCTTTTCACTTGCATGCAGCTATCAGATGCCTCCAGGCACACCTGAATCTTTAGTACAAGCAGGGGGTCAGATCAGAGTACTGACAGCTTTGCAGGCATTATGTTTGGTACCCACATTTGGAAGAAACTTTTTTCCCTCATGTGACTGGGTAGGGGCTGGTCTAGTTGGCTGGTAGGTGGTCCTGTGACTCTGTAAACAAATGCAAATCCAGCTGAAAGTCCTTGAATTTAATACGTCAGATTGCAGATTTCAAAGACTCTTCTTTTCTTTTTTCTTATTGGCTGAAGCATGCAAGCATTTAGTGTCCTGTCTATTTAAAATCCCAACACACGAATGAATCTTTCTTCCACACAACATACAGGAGCTGGGTGCAAGTCTTCCACTCCCAGTGCTGAGGACCTACGTTGCAGCACTCTAGTGCTAAATATCATAATGCTTAATTTTTTTTCAGAACTAGTCTTATAAAAATGCTCTTATTATAATACACAGTTTAGGAATTTATGAAGTGATGGAACCTACAAAACCTTATTAAATTCTGAAACCTGAATCATCTGTCTGGCCAATTGTGTAGCCAAAACTGCATGTATAGGACATGATCCTTGAAGAATGAGTTCTAAAACAGTATCTATCATTGAAGAAGCCAAAGTGAATTACCGTCAATTCAGTTAGCTCCATGTCTCACCATGTTGCAGCAAAAGCAGCTAAGCAACCTTTCCCAAGCTCATTTGACAGAAACAGAAAGTAGTTCTTAGGGCAGTGACTCCTCAATGTGTCAGGACAAATCAGCAGATGGGTCAGAGGCTGACATGACCATGACATTCTGTTCCCATTAGTCAGGGGCAAAATTTCTGTTTATTTCAGTGAAGGCAGAAGTTCATCCCGAAAATCATTACTCCTTAATATCAGAAGGCATACATTTTTTGCCAATATTAGTATGTTATTTGATTTTAAACCCCCACATTTTGCAGTCTGTACTTTCAGATATAGCATCATAATGAATGAGTTTGACTCAATATGAACAGCCAAGGAAGCATTTTTTCTTGTACATAATTTTAATATATTGGTCAGCAAGTTTTGTCATTAATGCTGACAAGAGATAAGCTTAGGATTTCATCTTCACATAAAGGCAGCATTGTACTCTTCCAATAGCATGTGCAGGAAGTTAATTGGAAACTAGTAATGTGTTTCATTTGTGCTTGCCCTGCTGTAAATTAAAAAGTATAATGTAAATGAAAAGAGTACCAAAGGTAAGGCAGCAAATTGCACATTATTCTGTTGAGGAAAGCAAAGACCAAAGTTCACTGGTTTCCTTTTCTTTTCCTGACTACCCAGAGAAAAACACTAGAGCTCAAAAATATAGTTATTAATTCTTCAGCATAAAGCACCAGGTCCCAAACAGTGGAGACAGGAAAACACTGTATGGTGTAGAAAACTCAGAATCACTACAAAGACTGGGGAAAAGTATTCCACTAATAAGTAAACCCCTTTTCAGCCAAGAATAATCCTTGTAACACTGAAAAGATTGTTAGTAATTTTACCTATAGCTGCATTGAGAATGCATTTTATTGCAAAATGAACACTAAGCAGATAACGTAAGAAATGACACAGTCTTTTAAACAGAAGTAATATACTGTGACTAGCCTTGTTCCAGATATCCTGGGTTCTTTTTCTTCAAATATCAGATATTTCCATTTTATAGCATTTTACGTTTACTTGCAGATCATTTGACCATCCTCTGGTTTAACCAAAACCCAGAAGGAAAAAAGTGTGGAAGTTTTCCTGTAGTTCCTACCCACTGTTTTAAGTATTTCATTCCAGTGGTTCACTACACAGGTTTTTAGCACTTTCATGATTGTTAATAGAACAAATTAACAGGTCAAATGCCATTTTTACATTTATGGAGTGATGAGGACTGTGGAATTAATCTAAAGGAAATCCACCTATACAATTTTGACTGGATGTTCAGTGTTTCACACCATGTTGTGATAAAAATGCCTAGTTTCTATCTCCTACCTGTAAAGTTATCCACTTGACTATGAGACCATTACACTGTAAATGGAGGAACATTTTTTGCCCTACTTCTCTTGTAATCTGCGAACTCAGGCATTAGAATACGTTGAAACCAATCCTTCAATTAACTTCACATTTCAAAAAGTTATCGTAATAATAAATCAACACTCATATACCATATCAGTTTTCAGTCCAATCATTTAGAGAATTTTACAGACACTAATAAATATGACACTGACTTAAACTGCACCGACACTGTTATGACACATGCTGAAGTGGTAGTTAAGAGTACTTTTGTTTTTTCTGGGTTGACGGAGAGCATGAGAGGTTGTAGTCTTTCTGGTAGTAGTGTGCAGAACAGTAAAAGTGTTTGGTGGTATACTAGATATCTGAATAATTAATTCTGCTAAAAATGGTACAGTATTCAATAAAATTAAATGTATTTTGGTCTGATTCCAACAATTTCTTAAGACACAGGTAAAGGAAAGACTGAGGAAATGTAATGATCTGCACAGGGGGCTGGGATCACATTGAAAAGAAGGCAGGGAATTTATTTACAAATGAAATGACAAAGATAACAAGGAGGAAACTCAAGGTTTTCAAGAACAAAGGGAGGGCCATAAAACAATATATATCTACAACCAACCACATGAAATTAATTGAATAAGGTGTGTCAATTTTACAGAAATATCTTACACATATCTCCATAAATATTGCACTCGTACTAAGAATTCTTTATGACTCTGTCACAGGACCTGGCCTGCCATGCATGGATTATGGTGGGAATTATTAAAGAACTAGTACTCACTATAATCAAAGAACTAATACAGATGTCCTATCCTTAGGCCTAACAGGCTTCAGATCAACTATCTATCTAATTTATGCCTGTTTTGGCATTATTTTGTCAGTAACTACCAACTCTAAAGAAGGAAAATGTTTCTCATTTTTGCTTTTATGCCAGCAATGGGATAGTTAAAATCAACATCAAATGCATTGCGACTAAAACCCCAGCCTGTGGGTGATGTTTAACTACCTGGACTGATAGATATGTCCCTGTAATTTAGTAGTTTCATGAAGAAGCAATACTCCCTGAAGCACTTTAAGTAGTAGCTTTAACTTTTTAAGTTACAAAATGTTTTACATTGAATCTCCTTTTCAGAATAAAGCCTAGCCAAAGGGATAAGGGGCAGCCAGCAAAGTGTTATGAAATTAAATAGTTGCATATCATTGTCAAAAGACTGAGATTTTTAGGAGTTGCTAACTGTTAGCACTTCTTTTCAATATGATTTTTTTTTTAAATTGTTTGTGAGGCTGCTGTTAACTGGAGATAAAATTATTTTCCTTGCTCTACAGTAGGTTGATGCACAAACTTCTAAATAGCTGGTTTGCTCTTGTTGTGATACAACATGGTGTAATTAACACTGGTGCACTGCATGAAATGACTGGTTTGGAAAATTATAAACAGGTAAGATTCTGACAGAAACACTAAAACTGGATTTTTGCAGGCTCTTCTGCCACTTGCAGATTCTCCAGTAATATTACTGATCTGTCTGCAGTTTTAATCAGAAGTAGAAATACAGATGCCAATGAAATGACTTAGATTTTACAGAAATCTTCATGAAAGGGAAGCTGGAATACTATTTTGCATTTGGCATCTAGAAATTTGTTTCTCCACCTAGAAAAATATTGTTCTCATAAAAGTAAGAACATCTCTAGCTGTAAAATTTAATAAATGGATGCTATGCAAGATGTAAAACCCATTGGGAAATAAGTCTGGATTTTAGTAAACACTATCAAATTATATTAATGTGTCTCTAAGAAAGCCAAAAAGGGAACATCTCAGGCTTGATACTAAGACTGTTCAGAAAGACATGCATTTTGTGGGTTTTTTTTAAAAAAAATAAATATTTGTGGAGTGACAGGAGACAGGTAATATTATCCTGAAATACTTGCATAAATTGTGGGGTTTAATTTGTAGGGCAATATACCTGAGTGATGTAGGTAACAAATGTCTTCCTTCAGCTCTATATTAATGTTATTCAGCCACTGGGGTTTGACACTGACCTTAAATTGACTTGTTTCTGGCAAGGTAAGAAATTCTTTTGGAATCACATACAGCTTATTTCTGCTGTCCTCTAAATCACTGGTAATTTTCTACTCAACATCAGCATAAAGAGCTTTGCCACTGTTGCTATGGGAATGTCATGTTTCTCTTCATTACACTGTTCCCCCACAACCACTGACTTACATACATCTCTCGGCAATGCATTTGTACTTTTTTGCATACACAGTCATGACAACATGCATACAGTAAAGACAGGCATAAAATGCATGCTGAATGTCAAAATGCCAAATATGTTCCAGTAAGGTAACCAGAACTGAAAAAGATGCACGGAAAAGATTTACCCTATTCTCAAACCAAAGACATTCCTGTGGAGTCATCTAGAAATGAAGAAAGAGCAATCTGAAAGCAAATCTCCTGAAGCAGTGGAAAAGGGACTGTCACAGAGCCTTGCAACAAAGCGGATTTCTTGTCATCCTTCAGACACCATAATTTTTTAATCTTTTTTTTTTTTTTTTCATTTTTATTTTTGGTTCATTTTTTATCCTCTTAGACTGCATAGTAAATGGAGTATCTGTAGATTGCTAGTCAGTCCAAACACATTTTGAGCAAATTAAGTTTGTATCTTATTGATACAACATTCAGAGAACTTTACAAGCATTACTGATTAACCCTCCAAACACACCTTGAGACACATTAGAACTTTCCCATCAATTTTAGAGCTGGAAAAATCAAGCCAATAGTTAAATGACTCACCCTAGGTCTGGCAGTAGGTCAGAGTCAGGAACAGAAGATGAGAATTGCAGTTCCAGTTCTGAGATCATAACGGTCTGCAAATTATTGTCGTGCAATTTTGTTTTATGTGTGCCATTAATTGTACTATCTATAAAGGGATTTGGAGACAAGTGATAAAAATACATTTGAGTGCAAAGACTCTAGACGCTTACTAATGTAAAATGTTTTACAGCAGGCAAATCAAACTTAAAAGCTGCCACTTATAGTCACATTCATTTAGGTTTTGAGGATCCTCCTTGCCTATTGAGGATGCTTAGAGAGTAGATGTTTCCATTATTTTCCCATACAGCTATAATCATGTCACTGCTTTCTATGGCTGTCTCACTCCCAGAGGCCTTCCTAACCACCTCTAAATGATTTGGATGCAGTTTCTCACACATTAATATTAATACTTAACTGTGAACATCAAACTCGTTAATTGCTTTCATAGTGAATACTTGATGTGTCTGAGTAAACATTCCTTACTTAAAGCTGTAGCTCCATTAGTAACGATAATTATAGTACACTCCACAAATAAATCCCTGATTTTAATATACTTAAAGAGTGCAAGATATAAGTAACTAATTACTTTATAGACATGGAGAGTATGGAGAAACATAAGGAGAAAATATGAATACACAGAGGTGAACTGGGGAATGGTTGGGCTGTAAAATACAAGTTCTTTTTAGAGGTCAGAGTACACATTATCTTTTTTAAATTTACTTCTTCCTCTTAGATTTCTTTGGCTTGAAATCTCTCTAGCACGACTTCTGGGAAATAGCCAGAATTTTCTCTTCCTGAAGTGTAAGCCTAACTGAAATCCATTTCTTTATCATTTTCCATTAGAGTAGCTCTATTTCTTTTATGGGTTTCCAAACCCTGCACTACAAACTACACAGGCTTGCAAAAGTCATTGCTCCTTCAGCAAATGCCTCTCGTTTAAAGCCACCTGCATCAGCTTTTTGAGAAGTAAATTCATAGACAGGAACCAGGAGGCCTTTACCTCCCTGTCTTTTTAAGTCTGCTGTGCACAGTTTATGAATTGTGGGTCGCATGATGGTGAGGGAAGAAGTACTACTTCTGGCTCATCCCCACTGTGGCTGCTTTCCACCCCACTGCTCTCCTATTCCTGAGAGTAATTTATGTGGATTTTCTATGGCCACTCAGCCTAACTGGCCTTATTTCCAATAAACCCCAAATCCAATGAGAAAATTAGGCATCTAAATCACACTACAGATTTTTCGTCTTCAGAGAAGATCTGAGGAGCATTTTAAAAATCGGAGTCCTTCTGTGTACTTGGTTCAGTAATTCAGTGGTCAAAGCTCTCACACAGCCTTGGAAATATCCAATTTAAAATCTTGACTCTGCCATCTCCCCACAACCCTAGCTATTGTGTAAACACAGTGGTGTGGAGATACTACCTAATTTTCCCTGAATCTTCCGGTCATACAGGTAATTAATCACTGTCAGCCTAAGGAAGAAATGCATGAATAACGCAGTTCCTTATCCTAGTATTTAGGGTACTTAACTTTGTATTTTTTAGTTAATTTAATAGTAACTGAGGTTTAAGAGATTAACAGCTGAAACCCAAAGGTTTAAACATATCCATTTTTTATTTAGGTGTCTAAATCAATTCCCTTTTATCATTATTCTTGACTTCTGATTTTACATTTTCTTCAACGATACCTCACATTCAGATTTGTGCCACTCCTTTCATCTCTGGGAAAAGATTACTTCTAGTACGTTACTTACTGCTTGTCCTGGTTTCAGCTGGGATAGAGTTAATTGTCTTCCTAGTAGCCCGTATAGTGTTATGGTTTGGGTTCAGTATGAGAAGGGTGTTGATAACACACTGATGTTTTCAGTTGTTACTAAGTAATTTTTAGACTAAGTCAAGGATTTTCCAGCTTCTCATGCCCAGCCAGCAAGAAGGCTGGAGGGGCACAAGAAGTTGGGAGGGGACACAGCCAGGGCAGCTGACCCAAACTGGCCAAAGGGGTATTCCATACCATGGGATGTCATGTCCAGTATATAAACCAGGAGGACTTGGCATGGTGGGGATCACTGCTTGGGAACTAACTGGGCTTTGGTCAGCGAGTGGTGAGCAATTGCATTGTGCATCACTTGTTTTGTATATTCCAATCCTTTCATTAGTATTATTGTCATTTTATTACTGTTATTATTGTCATTATTATTGTCTTCCTTTCTGTTCTATTAAACCGTTCTTATCTGAACCGCGAGTTTTTCTTCTTTTCCCGATACTTCCCCCCATCCCACTGGTGGTGGGGGGAGTGAGCGAGTGGCTGCGTGGTGCTTAGTTGCTGGCTGGGGTTAAACCACAACACTGCTACTTTAACATGACTAGATTTCAGTCAGTAGTAAAGCTTTGGCATTAGCAGAACTAGCTAGGTCAGCCAGGAGAAGTTATGGTCTGCTTATTATTAGATCAGTAAGTTTTGAGTAAAATATCCTGAATCATGACATAAAAAATGGTACTGCAACTATCTAAACTCTCTTCCCCAGAAAAGCCTGTGTGGGAATCTTTCTGAAAACAGCCCTTGTCTCAAGACTTCTGCAATGATAGCTCAAGCATTAGAGCCCCTCTTAGGCTGTGGAAGATCAAGCTTAAAATATTTACATGGAGACAAATATGCAGCATCTTCTACAGTATCTCAAATTCAACCTCAAATATCATTTTCCAGATAAAATGATGAAAATGACGCATTTCCCTTAAAGATGTGTAAGGTTAAATGAATGCCACAGAATTATGATTCTAAGTATATTCTATGGTAATAAATAATAGTCAGAAATACATGTAATTTGTGTATTCTCCAAAGTGGCATGAGCAGTAAGTCACATTCTCCCTTCTGAAGAGTTTATAGTCTGACAAAAAACAAACATCTACAGAACAAGACAAAGGATGACTGATTAGGTGGAATTAAGTCTGTGGTTTGCTAATTATTGGCCTTTTCCTGCACAGTTCCAAATGCCTCTTGAGAAATCAATGAGAGTGAAGATCCCTCAGGAATTTCTTACTGCCTTTTAGGAACCACACCTAAAAAAAGTGGCAGAAAAGAGTTATGGCTTTTTAATGAAGCCAAATCCCTTCTGATTTTTGAAATCAGATGTGTCCCAGTAAAGAGGCAGCTATTAAATATAAAATAGTCCCCTTTTAGTCATCTGTGTACTTGGTGTGATGCTAACTTTGTACTTGTAAAATGCATCTTCTCTCCATATGTTTTTCTATTAACCTAGATATTCTTCCATCTCTGTAGCAAACACACCAAATATATTCCCTGCCTGTAGGGAAGAAGAAAAAAGAAAAGTTACCTTATATATCAAAGTGCTTTTATAATTTCTCTCAGGCCATATTATGGAGACATACAAAACTTTTGATGAGACCCAAGTTAGCCAGAGCTTTGAGTTGGATTTGCCTCAACCTTCTCCTTAGGTTCACTATCAAAAGAAATCCCAAGTCCTTTAAAATGCACTCTCTGCCCAAGTTCTATTCCAGTAAAAAAGTTAGAATACTGAATGCTTTAAACAGGGAAAACTCAAAGTGACCAAGAGAACAAGAACAGAAATAGAAAGGAGTTATGAGGAATTCCCTCCTTCCAATTGCTTTCTTGGAAATAAGTAATTTCTTCCAGGTAATTTTTTGATACAGAAGATAAAGGAATAACTAAATGCAAGGTAATTGCCATGTCCAGCAGGAGGAACTGGTCAACAATGTCAATGAGAACAGAATTTGTATGAAAAAGATCATAAAATGAAGGGAATTCATGGCATTAAGAATGGGAGGAAAATAAAGACAAAATAACAGAAATAGATTTTAGAAAGGCAGGTTTAAAATAGAATCTTGACAGTCAGTCAGAAAAGGGGGGGGGGGGGGAAGAGAAGGCAGGAGTGTAATTTAAAGGACACAAGTACTAAGTGCTTTATTGCAGAGGAAAGACAGAAAATTTAACACTCAAACAGAAGAAAAGATTACATCGGAAGTTTAAATTAAGGCCAGTTCATTAAACACAAGTGCAGAAGAATTGTTTAAGTACGTAAGAAAATCAGAAATACCAAGATAAGAATGACATGGAAGTAGAAAGGATTGTTGACACTAGCAAGAAATCTTTCTGCAGGTACATTTCTAAACAAGAAATAATAAGAAAGAAGGGTCTGGTCTCTAAAAGACTGAAGTGTTTAACCGCCTCTTTTTTTTTTTTTAATCTGTTTATGTCTTCACCTTAAATAATGCTTAAAACCATATAGCTATAAAAACATTAATTTCAGTAGTAAGGTGGTCAGATAAAAGGCTATGAATTCAGCCTAATGAAATGAAGACACAGTTAGAAGGCTCTTTTAGTTTAGAAAGCTATTTTCAGCTTTTTATATGGATAGTTACAAAACTGGTTAACAAAATTTTGGATCTGTTGATATACTTTGAGTACTCCTAAACTATATGCAATACACTGGAAGACTGGATAAAAACAACCCATCGTGCCTATCAAAAGAGAAAGTGAACATTATAGACCAATTGGCTTCTACTTACAGAAAAATACTGTAAAAGGTAGTCAAACTATTCCTTATTACCTACAAGATAACATGGAGATGAGTAATAGATGGACATTTAAGAAAACCTTGCAAATCGATCTAAGTTACTTCTGCAACGTGGTAGCTAGTCTTGTGAGCATGGGAAAGAAAAAGAATATATTATTTATTTTGACTGCTGTATGATTTCTTGGCAGTGCTTCAGATGTCCTTCTCATGAGCAACTTGACCAAATAAATAAAGGTGAAATGAAACTCTCACATTTTTAAAGAAGTAGTATTGAAAAGCCATTTTTAGAGGGTAGTTATCAGTGACTGCCTATCAAAATGGGCAGACTTGCTGAACACAGTTCTTGAGGGATCTGCCCTAGGCCCTGGATATTGAAGTATTTAGTATTTTAATTAATAAAATGGATGATACAATAGAGAAAATTAAAACCTCATGCCAAGCTTAGAGGTATGTTTGAAGACAAAATTGGGGTTCAGATTGATCTTGACAAATTGAAGACATACTGAGATAGAAATGGGGTGCTATCCAGGTAGACAAGTACAAGATATAGCTTATGGGTACAAACACAGATGTGGTGGTGCATTTCTTCCCCCTCTCCAGGCTGATTTATGAACTTGGGAAGTCTCACTAGGCCTCAGCATAAGTGTAATGAGTCGGGCAGTAAAGCGACCCTTGACTGTGCCAGGAACCCTTACACAGCTAAGACAGGGAGATACACTGCATCTCAAGGACTCCTGCTGCCTGGTGGAGGGGGGGGGGCGGGAATAGAGACATTCCAGTCCTTCCCTGACAATCTTGGAGCATCCCCACTCTGTGTTTTAAGTTATTCTCAGACAGCCTCAGAGCTTTCCTTATCTGCGTGTGAAATGATACCAGAGCAGCTGGGATTCCAGCAATTTGTTGATGGCTAAAGTCAGTCATCTCCTGAACCTATAAGCAGCGGTACTGAGGCCCTTTGATCTCTCCTGGACCACAGCAGGCTGTGACCAGCATCTCCCTCTGAGTGGGACACCTCTCAGAGCTTGTAAACTTTACCGTTTGCAAAAATAGGAGGTCTGTCACCGAAAGCCAACACGACCTCGGCTGATACTCTCTGCTCCTTGAGGCTTGACCCTTCGCCTGTTGAGAAAGATGCCAAAGCATTCAAAGTGATTTTTTTCACTGATCTCGAGGGGAGTTTTTAACAGGTATACCTCTTTTACTCTCTTTTACTCTCTTACATGTATATCTCTTAGTGTCTTCATGTATGTGCATGTACTAACCTGAATAGTCTATAGTAAGTATATTATAGCAAGTATATTGTAATTTGTTACTTTCAAATTCATACTTAAATTACTGTCATGAATTTTATTCAACTGTGAATGAATTTCAGGCTGCTATTATACTCATAAACCCTTTAGATATAAACAGTTGACCAAGCCTGGGACTAGGAGTTGATCCAGCCACACCTAGACTCTGACAGGAATTTGGAAAGCAAGGGGGTCTTCTCTGAACCTCGTGACTCAACAAGAGTGTCTCCCCTACTTTTCCACATTCCCAATCTTTGCACAAATAATAAGAAATTAATTCTAACTTGATTTTTCTTTGTAATATTTCTTTTTACGTTATTATGTTTTCGGTCTCTATATACATAAGTTTAGTTTAATTCTAACTTCATTTTCCTGAGTGCATTTCATCAATGTACTAAGTAATAGAGTGAACCTTGACATAGAATTCTGTGAAGTTGCACTTTTATATAAATTTCTATTAAATCCTTTTTCTATTGCTAATACAATTGGAGGTGATTCTTTAAGCAACCTGAACTGTCTCCTTCCCTGACAAAACTGGTGATTAGGGAGCAGTGTTACAAGGTATGGGAGTCAGTGGGGGCCCGAGTCAAGAATGAGTCAACAAGGTCATACAGTTGCAAGAAAGATGACATATATGCATGCATGAAGACTAAGGTCTGGAGAATACATGAAGTAATCCCTCTACTCTACTCAGGACTGATTATGCCTTGATTGGAATACTTCATACTATTTTCGAGCATCAAATTTCAAGAAAGATGTCATCTAATTGAAAAGAGTCTAGGGGAGAACTGAAAGACCATCATAACCCAAGAATAATTTTATCAATGTGAAATATTTAGCTGGAAATTTTCCATACTACTTTTGCCAAATGCTGACATTTTTATTAATTTCACCACTTTTTTGTATGCCCATTTTTTTTTATATATGATTATGTAACAGCTCTTCCCACTATTTCACAAGAATAGAACTAGACTACAGATGATGCATAACCACAGAAAGGGAAACTTACTCATACAGTCCTGTGCCATTTACTACAGAAGGTGGAAATGTATAGTACTTGGGGAAAGGAAAGCAACAGTTTTATCAAAAAGATAACTGTTGCTTTGGTGAACTGAGTTCTGGCTATGTAATGGAAAAAAATCACTCTACTCAAACATTTCGTTAATTGTATGTTCCTCATTTCCTGTGTTTTTAATTAAAGGCTGTGACTATTGGTTTGAATATTTTCTTTGAAATTATAGGCACTATGCTATATTTAAATAGAGTGCTATATGATGCAACATATGCTGACATAAATCAGATCTAGATATTCAAAACTGGTATCGAAAAACAATGCGTGTTTCTGTCTGTCTTCCCTCTGTGTCCAGATTACCCATATATGAAATAAAAATAACAATTCTTCATATTGTGAAGCTACTGGCAAAATAAAAAACAGTATTTGTGAAGCACTTGCATATTATAGTAAGGGCTGTTACAGAAAACCTGTGGGGAATATTATCACTTCTCTTTTCAATGTAGTAAAGATAACATGGGACCACATCAATATCTGTTCATTAGCTGTGCAGTAAATGAGACTGAGCCCTGGAGGAAGGCTATGCTCTAATGTACACACAAAGGTCCAAAAGTGCAAGCAACCTTCACAATAACATTTCATGACATTATATTGCACAGTCAAACTCTCTAAAGCTTTTGGCCTTAATAAGTATCTATATAAGCAGAAAGTGCCAAACAGTATTATGGAAATTATAGTATAAACAAAATAATAATGATTCTGTAGTATATATGAGCCCAGAAGACCTTATATTGCATTCAAGTGTATTTTACCTTTTTTTGGCATGACAATGTTGTTTTCTCCTAAACAATATCTTGGATAGCTGTGAGGTTATTCCTGTTAGTGAGGTAAACACACCTGCGCTCCAGAGATTTAATTCAAAACCTGAAGAAAACTGAGGTTGGGATAAACTGCAAGCAATTCTCAGCACTCTTCAATCTGAACCCGTAGCTCCCAATTTTGAGAGAATGTCCTAAGGGGAAACAAAATATCCAAGGAAAGGAATCTCAGTTGTCATGCACTCAGGAATTTAAGATTAACACCAGAATAAGAGCAAATATGGAGGAATTCAATGCTGCAGCTTATTGTTTAAAGGTACCTGTAAAGGAGTCCTGCAAATCTAGTTCCTTTTTCATGGACTGTTTAAAATCTTTACATTTGAAAGCTGTGATACAGGAATATTCAGGGACTTGATCAGAAGAATGCTTGGATACTATAACCCAACCAACTGAAAGAGATGGGTGTTTACATGGTCAGTTTATCCAGTGCAGTGGTAATTCTGGGCATGATCCAGATCATAATAGGTACTTAAGCATGTTCAACAGTGGAGGAGAGAGTTTTATAAATCATTCTCTCGATCTTACTTATCTAAATCCTGCTTAAGCCTTATTTTAGCTGCATTATCATTTTGGTCTTCCTCAAAGTACTGTCATAGACATCAAGTCTCATATTACTATTATTTCCTCAGGTAAATTTATATAAACTCAGATCTGGATTGAACCAACCTCTATCTGAACATGTCCTACATGATCTAGCACTTGTAATTCAACCAGACACCACTCTATTTTAACCACAAAAATAATCCATAAAATATAAAGAAAGGGGGGGAAGGGGCAGCATTTCATGTCATAGATTTATATAAAGAACTCTTTGTGAAAGCCTTTCTATGAAAAATTTGTCAGTCTCCTTTTACTGCCTAAAAAAAAAAAAAAATAAAAAAAAAATCCTGTTTCTCTAAAAGATACTATTTTTACACTGCAGAAGTTTTCTGTTTCAGCTGATTCTTTTTTTTTTTTTTTTTTTTTTTTTTTAAGAATAAATAAAACAATCTATGTCTGGATGTGGAAGATAATAGCTTTCTGATTAATCTTCAACTACTGAGACATTTTTTCCTAGACACATTGAGGTGTTTTTTATGACAATGTTTTATCTTGAACCTCTTTCACAGTGATGCCCTTGATTTAAATTCAGTAGTCATACATACAGTCATACCCCAATAAATGTCTTGATATTTATCTATACGTTTTAAAAGTATCAACTGGGGGGGAGAAAAAAAAAAAGATGACATTAGGATTTCTTTTAATCACCTTCATCTTTGAAAATGACCCAAGAGTGGTAGAGAAAGCATATCTCAAAGAGACAGATTGTGAATAAATGTGGCTGCATTTTAAGGTAAAGAGGCACAGAAGCATATTAGCTTTCACTATAACTTGAAACAGAAGAGGAACAAGTTCAACAATATTACTGTATACCTACCTTGAGACACAGGGAGACAGAAGAAAGTGCGTGGAGAGCTGATGCTGCTCCAAAGCCTCCCCTCCTTCAAAGCCTCTGCCAGCACAAATGGGTGCTGCCCTGGGTGTCACACATACTAACCCATTTCTTCCACATTCATCCCCAAAGTGACACAGAGCCAGAGAATCAGAAATATAGCATAAGTCCCCATCACCACAACGCTTCAACTTACAATATAATCCTTAATGAATACCTAAGAGTTACTGTCAAGAGAAAGCCTGGTATGCATTTCATTCACAGAACTCCATCAAACTGGTGGAAGTCCATTGGCAGTTCCACCTGGTTTATAGTAATTAATTTATAATAACTGGATCATCAAACATTTTGTTGTGCTTAAAAATTACCCAAACTGTGCATTAGATAGATCATATATGTGACATATATATGATCTAAATATTCACACAGAGAGAGAGAGATATATATATTTGAGCATTTTAAACGAGAAAATGAGCATTTTCTTTCAAGTTTTTCTTGGTATGTCATTAAACATTCATTCAAATTTAGAAAATAGTGCTAGCAAAATGAAAAATCTCTTCTAATGTCTTATTTTTAACTAATGTGGAAATTAAGTGGCTTTTTGCTGTGCTGTTATGTTATAAATTGTTGGATAACACTGGTTGTCAATGAGATATACATCTCTTATTCAAGAAAGTATCTATAAAGCAGTCTTCAGTCCTTTTTGTTCTTTTAAATGTCTAGAAAAATCCAGCCTGATGCAGACTTGAAGTCCAAATAATTAAATTACAAAATAATTGTAGACACCTTTATGTAAAAATATCTTTCCTGTAAGTCTCACAAGAGTATCACTTTGAGTTGAAAGAGCTGAAAGAATGAAATAAGATCATTAATATGTAGTCAATGTTCTCTTTCTAAAATACCCTGTTTCCCAAGATAGCTTTCTGTTATCCTCATGTTGTATATAGTGAGATGTACAATTGATTTCACAGGTGTTTACATTAAAGAGCCATTATTGGGGTTTGGAACTGACAGGATGCCCAAGATAATTTTCATGCACTTCAGTGATCTATTATTTGTAATTACTTAATGGAATAACTGTAGCTACTATTTGTAGGTTTGTTAATTTTCTGGTTTTCACCATATACAACAAACTTACTCTGCCATCAATATACAATTTCAGCTCAGAAGAGGAAAGTCATATCTCCTGGTCTGTGAACCCTAACCCTTTGCCTGAGTTCAAACACAGAGATTTCATTCCTGCTCTAAGTCAAACACAGTGTGTTGGCCACCACCATGTCAAGGTATTATCTCAGAGAGAACTAAACAGTTAAAACCACTCAAACATGTTAACGTACTTGGCTAAAAATGCAGGAATTTATAATCTCTTATTCAAAAGAAAATTATCTTAGTTTAGTTTTTCTGCATTCACCCTATTCTTAATATTCTTAACATTCATTAACATTTGAGGTATCCCAGCTTTGTCATCCTCATTAATTTCTAGTGGTGGCCATCTTCATTAAAATTTAAGACTACTCATAGCAAAAAATTCTACTCATGTATGAGTAAGGATGGCAAAATCTGGTTCACTATCATTAGAAGAGTGTCAGCTGGAAGATTGTAGACTTCTGAATTACCTTTCCTATATAATGAGGAAAACGAAGCAGGCTATGCATTTCAAATTGAAATGCATTAGTTTATAATCCATTTTTTCCTTTTTGTATTTTTAATTTTAAAGAAATTACCTTATTTTGAATTCTGAGTTGACATGTATGGTACATAATGTTCTAAGTCTAAGGTACTGGAAACCATTGTCAGTAGTGGAATAAATTATGTGAAGTTAATATCCATTTAGTTTAAGTTAAAGAGAAGTTAGAGACCAGAAAATACCTTATTAAGAATGGTGAGGAATTAGGAAAATGGCTTAGAAAGCACAGAGCTAAACTACTACTTTGGATATATATTTCTACATGGTATACTGCAATAAAGAGTTCTGAATCAAATGGGATTTCAAACTTGGGGAAACAGAGGTGGAAGGTGGAGGGCTGAAGGTATGAACAATACAGCAGGCCTACAATAGCAGAAAAGACAAAGAAAAGAGATTGATTTAGGAAGTAGAGGAATCTGATCCTCATCTCTCAGTTGAAATTGCACTGTATTTATGTGGTAGATTTGGGACTCAATTTAAGAATAAAATATTGAAATTTAGGGGCTTTTTCAGTTGCCAGCAAATAAATATCTGTTGTCATTTAAGTCACAGAGATTTGTTGCCTTTGGGTGTGCAAGAGGTTTGCACAGACCTAGTACATATGATATAACTATCCTAGGAGACAGGAATCCTTGTGGATCTGCAGCTAAAAGCTGTACAAAAGATTTTATCTTAAATGGTGTTAGATGCCTATGCAGGGACAATTAAGTGTATATTAGATGTCAACTTTAAGCTGAGTTCAAGCTTCTAGATATCTATTGGCCACCATGGACCCTTAGTCATCCAACATTTCTGTAAACACTTACCTGCAGCCACCTATTGCTCAATTTGGTGGGTGCTTTGCAATATCATAATCCCCCCAAAAATCCATATGAGGCTGGCAGATATGACAAAAAAAGCAGTGGGAGACACCTGACCTTTTCAACAACAGCAGGATACAAGGAAGCACATCCTACAATACATCAAACAGCACTCGATGCTTGAATCAAAAACTCAATCAAGCCCCTGCTGTTTAGCAGGTTTTCATTCAGTTTCAGTAGGATTACCTGTATGAGCTTGTCATCCAGCACTGATGAATCTTCTATAATCCTTTTTCCTGCAACAGCATTTAGTTCATGGAATTTATAAAATATGTTCCATAATAATTTCTATTGCATATATTGCTTTCCCGTTCTTCTATATGCTCTAACTGTGTTGCTGCTTCTGTGAGTTTTCATTATTCAGTTTTTATAGAGAAAAGAATATTGACGATCAAATACTTTTAATATATGTTTTGGACAAATAACCAAATTCCTCAACCTTTCAGCATTTATGAAAATTTAATAAGTACCTGATATTATCCAAAAGTGTTTAAAATAAGTACCAATACATAGCTCAGAACAAATTATTTGCAAAAAAACAGATACACAAAAATAATGTGGGTGTTCTTTTGTTCTTTTTGATCAGCTTTCCCTTTATAATTAAATGCAAACTTAAAACCATGGAGAATAGAAAAATCTGAATTTTTAGCTTTCATAGGAAGTAGGAAAGAGGTGAATCATTGATTAACGTTAAAAATGACTACCCAAATGTGTTATTATAATCAGAAAACAGAACTGATTAGCCTACTTCATTTGAACCTCTTGGGTTCAGATTAATGCTAAGTCTTTGTCTTTTAATATTACATTAACAGCAGGGGTCCTTTTATTGGGAAAATATCAAAACTGATGTAGCCTCTGATTTGTAATGGCAATTACTGTTGTTACAAAAATAATATTTACAGTATGGAAAATATTGCACCCTATTTGATTTGCATGGTTGAAAATTACTTGTATTAGCATATTTTAAGAAACTATGATTAATTACAGCATTTCAGTTGAAGTGATGATCATTTGCATTTAAGAGGGAACATCATCTATGCAAAGGGTGGCAAGTTCTTACAAGTCACTTTCAGTTGCAAGGAAGTGCCTTAGTATTTGAAACATGGACAAATGAGACCACTGAATGCCTTGTTGGATAGATGTATGTAAATTAAATCCTTTTTTCTCATAATGTATACATGGATTGAACTACATCAGATTCACAATGTACAGTCATTCTGACTTCTAACCAACAAGTAGTCACTTTAAATAAAAAGTGAAGCAATTATTTTCCCAAAATCTACCAGAGTTGCAATAAAACTTCTGACTAAGCAGCTGCTTTCTCCCCCATCCCCCTCCCCCCCCCCCCCCCCCCCCCCCCCCCCTTTCTTTTTTCCTTTACAAGTTATCTAGGCAAAAGTTTGAAATTCATCATCATGACATGGGTAGCAGAGAAAACTTTTCAACTTTTTTCAAGTGATTCATTTCTCTTTACAGCAAGTTTGGAACCACTGGAGATTTATCCTACAGTACTCCCTAGATGCAGGGAAGTCAAAGATGATCTGGTAAAAAATGAGAGGTAGTGTAACTTTAGAAGAAATGTTCACAGAGGGTGGCCCTGGAAAGTATTTCAAGAGATTATCTAGTTCATCCTCTTCAAGGCAAGACCACCTTTACCTATATTGTTATTCACAGAATTAACCTGTTCTCTAAGACCTTTGATAAATGAGACTAGTTTAGGGTTGTCATTTCATTATTTTAAAGGCAATCCTCAGTCATAAAGTGGTTACTCCTGTGAATGAAGTTGTAACTCTATTTCTTGTATTTAGTTTGATACTTTGAAATCTGGACTTGCAAGTGAATCATTAAAAGAAACACATGAAGATTAAAGAAATTCAGGAGTTAAATTCTGGTAAATGGTATGTGTTATGTCAGAAATTCTTCTGGCAGCAGAAGGAATTTGTGATAAAAGTTGGATTCCTCTATTCTGTATTCTCAAGAGAATGAGATGTAGAATTTTGTAGGCTGCTGTTGAAAAATGGCATAAGTAGAATGAACTAGTTGGCAAGCAAGAACAAGCTATGGGCCCCTCCCATTTCTTACTACACTGGGCAGTTTTTAGAGCTTTCTTATGTAAATTTAAATAAGACCATTGAAGACCTGTTATTTGGAACACCGTCCTGCTTATTCACCTCTGCATTCAACCCCTTCATCTGTAATGGAGTTTATGCATGTGTACCCATCTCAACGGAGAAAAGTTCTCAAAATGTAATTTCTCCTTTTCAGGTTGCCTATTCATAAAACAGAGGGACTCAAAGTTCTCAGTGAGCTACAGAACTGACTGCATATTGCTCATGTAACTTATATTTTGTACCTCTTCTGCAGGAAGCAAACAATCTATGTCACTTCCCTCGTACTGGACAAATTTTCTGTATGCTTCATCATTTTGTAGAAGTGAAACAAATAAGATCTACAGAAATGTTTTTAAATTCTATAGCAATTACTTTAGAAAACTAGAGTCATGCTGAGAACCAGATTCTTTCTAAACACACTTTAAACCACACTGAGAAACCTGTAACATGAATTTCTCATATGTATCCTATAGGCAATCAGCATAAGATGAGTTACAGGCATTTGAAAGAAACTCCAAACTTCCAGATAGAGATTGCTTAGGTTCATAATGCTCCCCAACTTCTTTCTGTTTATGTCTGTTTATGTCCGCCAATATTTAATTTGATTCCAATCCATAGAACTAATCCTGTATCAATGGATAAATATTGGTCTAAACATTTACAAGTTTCAAACATTAGGGAATAAAATAACACTTGTATTATTTTTCCCAATGTTGAAATTTTACCAATAATTTTAGTACTATTACTAAAACAGACATAAAAGTTAACATTTTTTCTCAAAAAAACAATAAAAAAATAGTATGAAACACTACTTTTTTTGCATAGTAACAGTTCTAGACAACTTCACTATTTGTTCATGTTATATATTTGGAGTTTATCTCTTTATAGTACACTTATTTGCATGGACTCTCAGTATCTAAACCATATAATTAAATGATGAAATAAGTAGATAGAAATTACTTATATACTAATGATAACATTTTTATACACTGAAATCATAATTATGAAATTACCTAAAGTAGATTGAAGTACAAAGCTATGGCCAAAAGTGGAGATTGGTATCTGGGTTAAAAATATTTGCAGGGTGGGAAATGCAGTGGCTCTGAAAAATGATCCTGAAAAAAATTAAGAATGATGGTTGATAGTCAGCTGAACACTATCTCTTTAAATGGCAGTGTGGCCAAGTATGTAGGCCAAAGCACAAAAGAAGTTGCAGCTAAAGAATCAAAAGGGAAAATTATTCTCAAAGTACATGACTCTGACTCATAAGGAAGACAAAGAAGAAGTTGTTTAGCATCTGGAAAAAAAATCCAAAGATTGCCTAATTTTCATTGAATATTATAAATTACACTGTGCCAGCGTGTAACCCCTGTCTAAAAAACAGATCTCCCCTCACAGGGATCACAGTCAGGGAGTCTGACCTCCATCCCTGATAAGATGACAGACTCAGTAATAAAGAATAAGACCACTGAGCAAATGCATAAACATATTTTGGTGGCAAAGAGTCATCACGGCCTCTGTAAAAGGCCTCATTAGCATGCTGGAGTGTTATAGGTATGTCAGTGAACACATGGACAAAGGGTATCCTGTGGACAAGAATAAAAAAGAAAAAAGAAAAGTCCAGTCAAGAAATATAAGTTGTCAAGGGCTTGGAAGAAAGGCCCTTTTATAGAACTGAAATCTGGTCAAAGGTCAGGAAGCATAGGGGACGTTTCCATAGACAATTTTCAGGATGAGGAAGAGTCATCAGTGACTCCTACAAGGACAGCTTTTGAGGCTGGTTCTATACACCTTTTCTATCGGTGAACTGAAAAAGGAAGCAATCAATGAATATCCAAGTTTTAGGATGATACTAAAGTCTTTAAATATTCAGATGTCATGCCTAAGTTTAGGAACTCCAGAAGGACTTAATAAAAAGAACTGAATGGTCAAAAAGGTGGCAGATGAGGTTCAGTGTGAATAAAGGTAAAGTAATGCATGGAAAAATAATATGTGTCATGCATATGTAAAACTGCACTTGGAACTGACAGTTAAAATGCAAGAAAGAGATCTCGAGGTCATCATTGATTTCAAAGATTTATCATCATCATCTTAATATGCAGCAGCAACTAAAAAAAAGCCAATAAAAAGGCTTTTTTCAGAAGGAAGAATAGTATGAACAAGGCAGAGGTCATAATTTTGCTGCTAGCTGAAAACTTGGTGATCCCACGTCTTGAGCAGGGAGGTGATTCTGCCTCTCTCCTTTGGCGTGGTGAGACTGCACCTGGAGTCCTGCATCCAGCTCTGGGGTCCTCAGTTGGGAAAGACATGGACCTGTTGGAGCGGGTCCAGAGGAAGGCCATGAAAATGGTGAGAGGGATAGAACACCTCTGCTGTGAGGAAAGGCTGAGAGAGTTGGAGTTGTTCAGACTGCAGAAGAGAAGGCTCCGGAGAGATCTTATTGCGGCCTTCCAGTATTTCAGGGGGGCTTATAAGAAAGATGTGGACAAACTTTTTAGCAGGGCTTGTAGCAATAGGACAAAGGGTAATGGTTTTACACTGCAAGACGGTAGATTTAGATTGAATATAAGGAAGACATTTTTTCCAATGAGGGTGGTGAAACACTGGCACAGTTTGCCCAGAGAGGTGGTCGATGCCCCATCCCTGGAAACATTCAAGGTCAGGTTGGACGGGGCTCTGAGCAACCTGGTCTAGTTGAAGATGTCCCTGCTCATTGCAGGAGGGCTAGACTAGATGATCTTTAAGGTTCCTTCCATCCCAAACCATTCTATGATTCTATGATTGTGTAGTTCTGGTGCCCACATCTCAAGATGTGATGGGATTACAACAAGTACAGAGAAGGGCAACTAAGATGTGGGAAGGAGAGGAGAGGAGAGGAGAGGAGAGGAGAGGAGAGGAGAGGAGAGGAGAGGAGAGGAGAGGAGAGGAGAGGAGAGGAGAGGAGAGGAGAGGAGAGGAGAGGAGAGGAGAGGAGAGGAGAGGAGAGGAGAGGAGAGGAGAGGAGAGGAGAGGAGAGGACTAAAAGGGCAGGATTTTGAGAAAGGTTTTAAAATCAAGAGAGGACTAAAAGGAGAGGATTTTGAGAAAGGTTTTAAAATCAAGGATCTCATGTTTAAGCTGAATGCAGAGCTGTTGTTCACTGAATCATGCAATACTAGAAGAAGAGGAAACCCAGAAAAACTAGTAGGACATCAGTTTAAATAGGTTAAATACATTACTTTACACAGCAAGTAGTGAACTGGAATCAGATGTTGTGGGTATAAAGTCAGATTTTGTGGATGCTGACAATATTAGCAGGTTCAAAAAGAAATTAGTGAAATTCATAAACTGTGAGTGGATTCTTACGTCTAAAAGTAGATACATAGTATCTACTTGTATTTCATAAAAATTATGAATTTATACATCTTCATAGAAAAATTCATAGGTATAATAGTGGAGGTTAAGAGGAAAAAGTAATAGAGTATGCTCCCGTATCCTAATACACCAGTTCTTGAAGCTGGATCAGTTTGAGCAAAGGGACTACAAAAAGTGGATAGATTTTTCCGTATGCCTGAATTAAATCTTGTATTGCCACTATTGAAGATGCTGAGCTAGGTAGACCACTGATTTGATCTATGAGAAAATTCTTTACGTTCTTTTTTAAATGTAACTGCCTTAGTCATTCTCCCTTCATGTTTTAGATAATGCGTGCAGTTTGGATCTCTCCATCAGTTATACCACTGTGGATGAAAGCTGAGACAGAACTCCTGCTTTTCAAGCCTGAACTGCAAATACATCACTATAAATATCAACCTTGACCTTTATAATAGTGTTTAGCCTTTGCATTCTAGCCTGCAAAGCATGAGTTGGTCAGTCAGTATAAATCCTCACATGGGGAAAGAAAACTTTGGTGATGGACTCATCAAATTGGCAGACAAAGATGTAGTAGCTGAAACTAGATGAAATCTGTCTAGGAAAAAAGAAACAATATTTAACACCTGTTGGCATTAGTCATTGGAACAAGAGCTGTGGAGAATTCACCTGCTTCTTATTGTTGGATATCCGTTCCACTGCAGAACGATGATTTACAAGGACATTCCAACAGACTGTGTTGTACAGCAGACCAGATTTAAAGGATTATTCTAGTCTTCTTCAGGTTCTACAACCTCTAAATGTGTAAAACAGCCAAAGTTCATCCCATTCTTTGAGTTGCATTAAGAAATACAGGCACCTACCAAAAAAAGTGTACATACACAAACAGCCAGTATCAGGTTTCCCCTTGGAGATATTAGTAATTATTTAAAGTTTGTTGACAAACCAAAGTGTATTCAAATTTCAACTACCTGACAAGACCATTAAAATACACAAGTGTTGTGGGTTAACCCTGCTAGGCAGCTCAGCCCCACACAGCCACTTGCTACTTCCCACCCCCCATCCCGGTGGGATGGGGGAGAGAATTGGAAGTGTAGAGGTGGGAAAACTAGAGGTTTGAGATAAGGACAGTTTAGTAGGTAAAGCAAAAAGCTGCCTGCACAAGCAAAGTAAAACAAGGAATTCACCCACCACTTCCCATGGGCAGGCAGGTGTTCAGCCATCTCCAGGAAAGCAGGGCTCCATCACACGTAACCATTACTTGGGAAGAGAAATGCCACCACTCTGAATGTCCCCCCTTCCTTCTTCTTCCCCCAGCTTTATATGCTGAGCATGACGTCTTATGGTCTGGAATATCCCTTTGGTCAGTTGGGATCAGCTGTCCCAGCTGTGTCCCCTCCCAACTCCTTGTGCGCCCCCAACCTACTTGCTGGTGGGGTGGGGTGAGAAACCTTGATGCTGTGGAAACACTGTTCAGCAATAGTTAAAACTTGGGTCCGTTATCAACACTGTTTTGGTCACAAATCGAAAACATAACACCATATGAGTTACTATGAAGAAAACTAACCCTATACCAGCCAAAACCAGTACAATAAGGCACTGTTTCTGTTGTAAATAATCTATAATCTAGACAGAAACTAATGCAAGTGAGCTTTGTGTGACAAAACAGAAAGATAGTTGGAACAAACAAGAAAACAAAAGTAAGAGTGTGCAAACAGGACAGAAAACATAAATGTCAGTGTTCTCTTTTTCTTTTTTAATGACCAGTAATGAAGCAAAATAAGAGCCAAACATAGTTCTGTAGGAGTAAAAACAGCAAATTATTTAAAAAAATAGTACTTTACTTTCTAAAACTGACCTTTCGCCAAAGACAATATTGACATTAATGAACAGCATTGTGGACAATTAGGTTTTTTCTATTTTTCATTTTCTTCTAAATGCTTTTTTCCTCATAATCTTTTTTCTTTTCTTTTTTTTTTTTTTTTTGTTTGTTTGTCTGTTTGTCTGTTTTCCTCAGGATAGAAATATCAGGAAAAAATGATTTCATGTCAAGTGTATAGAATAAATCTCAAACCAAGTGCTATGTGCCAACATCTTCAGCTGCTTCTTTTATTGCATTCATGCAAAATCTCTTTAGTTGCCAATTTTTCACAAAAAAAAAGATATTTGTGCATGCACACTTCATGCTTGATTTTGCAGTTATCTTCTTGAAATATATTAAGGTCTGATTTAAAATTCAGTGAAGTCAATGGGAGACTTTCCATTTGATTGCCATAAGATGATCAGACACAAAAAAGGCCAGATAAAATTTTCTCCTGTATAAATCAGATGAGTATTTGTGTTGTCTTTCCAGTACTCCATGTGTATTTTGTGACAGTGTTAACAACCCAAAGTGCTCTCTATATACTGAATGCTTTATCAGACCTACTCAACCTGGAATTGCCCCAAATGAAGTGTCCTTTGGCAAAGACAGTCCAAGAAATTACTTATCTGAAACTCCTCTCTGCTTGTCCACGGTATTTAAAGCAGGCCAGAAGGATCATACAATACAAATACCTTATTCTTTTGACAAAATTGAAAAATGGTTTAAAGAGAATACCATGAGGACAGAGATTTACACTTAGACACCTGTAGTAGGGTAAAGAATTCCAATCCTGTAAATATACTCAACAAGCACAAAATTGAGTTAAAAGTATCCTTTGCAGATTTTCCCTAGAATTTCTATAGGATACTGTTTACTCTTTTCTCTGAAAAATTGAGGTATAGTAGATTCTAACATAATTCTGTTGATTAGAAGGATGACAGTTTTTCTTATCAGAAATTTCAAGACAATTTTTTTTAATCTCAAGTATACTTTAGTTAATTATTGTATAAGGAATATATGAGTTATCTATTCTTTATTTGGGGGGGGGGGGGTATTAACTGGAAGATATTCAAGCTTTCTATCACTTTAATTTGTACTATATGTTTTATGGTTGTGCCTCCCCATCCAGCCACAGTTTTAACGTGAGCTAAGGAGGTTCCATTCTTTCTCTTTCTTCTGTATAATATGATGAATTCCTGACTTCTCAGCTCTCAAATGCAGATTGGGCTGCTCCCAGTGTGATACGCAAGCACGCGTTCCTCTCTTTTTCACACCTAAAATATTAAAGCAATAAAAGTCTTGGGCATCCCCAGTAGTAAACCTGAAATTGAACAGTAAAGACTTTCAGGCCTTCAGTTCTGATGCTTTCTGATTCTCTTAGCATAGTTGCTGAAACACCACCAAGGAGGTAAACAGTGAACTTATTGAACAGCTGTATTTAAGTATGGGAGAGGAAAGCAGAAGACACTGGTTTTTTCCCCTTAGTGTTGGTATCACTTCAGTTGAAGTAGATGATGTTCCTTAAATTGCAGGAGCTCAGCTCTGTCCCAGCAACACTATACCACCTGAACTTCCCCCTTACTCCCCAGATTTTCATATTGCCTGTCCCTGGCTCTGAATTCATCATGAATTTAATTTCATTTGGTTCATTGATGTGAGGGTCAGTTTTGATCTAAATGGGTCTGTGACCTTGTAAAACCTGCTTTTACCCTCTTCTGTTATAGTCTGTGGATTTTAACTACTCTCACTGCTTTATAAGGTTGCACTCTAACTTCTGCAGGCAAAGCAACATCAGCCCAACTTTGGTGATATACTATTTGGCTCCCACTGGATGGCATGAACTTGTCATTCACAGACTCTAGATTGTAAAGTTCTTTTGAAATCAGCAGTGCCTAAAATACTTGAGGATTTGTATGAAGAAACTAAGTTTGTGAGTCTGCTCACAGTCAAATGCATTAAAAATTTCAATGAATGCTTTGAAAACGTTACTATGTCAGCAGGCAACCAATACTAAAACGCTGTAAATTTGCTACTTGGAAAAAAATGTCTAGTAATAAAACCAGTCAATCAATATTCACACATTAAAAATTAAAATTAAGTTCAAATTTTGATAAGGTTTGATGTCTCTGTTTCTTATTCTTCTTTAACCATGGCAATCAAAATATCAGTTGGATTGTTCATTTCCACCTCCAGATAAAAGTTCCTTCCAAGGATATTGTATTGGTTTTGTCTGGCAAGGTTTTGGTAGCGGGGGGGGTTACAGGGGTGGCTTCTGTAAGCAGCTGCTGGAAGCTTCCCCTGTGTTCGAGAGAGAGCGAGCCCATACCAGCCGGCTCTGAGACGGACCCGCCGCCGGCCAAGGCCGAGCCAATCAGTGATAGTGGTAACGCCCCTGAGATAACATTTTTAAGAAGGAAAAAAAAGTTGGGACGGAGAGAAACTGCTGCCGGAGTGAGGAGTGAGAACATGTAAGAGAAGCAAGCCTGCGGACACCAAGGTCGGTGCAGAAGGAGGGGAGGAGATGATCCAGGCGCTGGAGCAGAGATTCCCCTGCAGCCCGTGGGGAAGACCCTGGTGAGGCAGGCTGTCCCCCTGCAGTCCAGGGAGGTCCACGGGGGAGCAGATCTCCACCTGCAGCCCGTGGAGGACCCCACGCCGGAGCAGGTGGGTTCCCGAAGGAGGCTGTGACCCCGTGGGAACCCTGCGCTGGAGCAGGCTCCTGGCAGGACCTGCGGATCTGTGGAGAGAGGAGCCCACGGAGCAGGTTTTCTGGCAGGACTGGTGACCCCGTGGGGGACCCGCGCTGGAGCAGTGTGCTCCTGAAGGACTGCACACCGTGGAATGGACCCATGCTGGAGCAGTTCGTGAAGAACTGCAGCCCGTGGGAAGGGCCCACGTTGGAGGAGTTCGTGGAGGACTGTCTCCCGTGGGTGGGACCCCACTCTGGAGCAGGGGAAGAGTGTGATCAGCCCTCCCCCTGAGGAGGTGAAGCGGCAGAAAATAACGTGTGATGACCATAAACCCCATCCCTGTCCCCTGTGCCGCTGGGGGGGCTTGATGGTGAAATCCGGGAGTGAAGTTGTGCCCGGGGAGAAGGGAGGGGTGGTGGGAAGGTGTTCTGAGATTTCATTTTATTTTTCATTACCTTACTCTGGTGATTTGTAATAAATTGAGTTAATTTTCCCAAACTGAGTCTGTTTTGCCCGTGACGGTAATAGTGAATGATCTCTCCTGTCCTTATCTCGACCCGCAAGCCTTTTGTTATATTTTTTTTTTTCTCTCCCCTGTCCAGCTGAGGATGGGGGAGTGATAGAACGGCTTTGGTGGGCACCTGGTGTTCAGCCAGGGTCAACCCATCACAGATATAAAGAAAAAAATCCAGTAGACTTTTATGAAAACTATGTTATCATACAGAAGAGCACCAAATATCAGGCACAAAGTGACTTAAGGGTATATTTACATGATGGATTGCTGCACCCTGCAGAAATACCAGCCAGCTCAGGTGACAAAAGAAAGGGAGAAACTCCCCATTTGCTCCTTCTGTGTTTCTGTGGTGGGTTGACCCTGGCTAGATGCCAGGTACCCACCAAAGCTGCTCTATCACTCCCCCCCTCAGCTAGACAGGGGAGAGAAACTATAACAAAGGGATTGTGGATCGAGATAAGGACAGGAGAGATCACTCACCAATCATGAGCAAAATAGACTCAACTTGGGGAAAATTAATTCAATTTATTACCAATCAACCAGAGTAGGGTAATGAGAAATAGAAACAAATCTCAGAACACCTTCCATCCACCCCTCCCTTCTTCCCAGTGTCATGACCCAGACTGGAGAGACCAGGGAGTCATGTTTTATTCGAAATTCTCTCAGACTAAATTAAGGTGAAACTACACCAAATGATCAGTTAAAGATTTTATTCATGACAAAAGCAAACTGAACTGGGGAGGTGTGGTGGCAGGGTTTCTCACAACCGGAACTGGCATAGGACTACTTCTGTAAACCCTGTAACCATATACATCAGTTCAGGGAACAAGGAGATCCCTCCCGTTGAGTCACAAGGTTCGGAGCAGACCCCCTTGCTTTCCAGACCCCTCCTTAGAGAAGGGCCCAGCAGCGGCTGGATCTACTCTTCGTCTCAGACTTGGTCAACGGTTTATATCTTGAAACGGATGAGGTGTAGGGACTGTGGAAAAGGATAGAGAGAAGACAGAGAGAGAAAAAGGAAGAGGGAAAGATTTCACCAGTCCTGGGTCCAGTGTTGGTTCAGTCAGCCGAGGGGTCCGGTCCCGGTGGGCTTGTGCGCCCGGGGCTTCAGTTAGTGTCCTTTTATCATCCTTGCCCCTCCTTTGGGCGGGCACCCCAACTCGTCAGGTTAATGAGCAGTTTGTGAGCCTTTGGGCTTGGGGTCCTTTGTGGAGTAACTTCTCCTTCCCTGCAGACACGGCCATTGTTTGATCTTTGTATCAGAAGAGCTTATCGGAACAGGGACCTGCGCACCCTCCAGCACGGCCTCCCCCTCCTGTTGCTGATGTCTGAGCTGATGGGCTTTTCACCTTGGTTCCTTGCTGTGCAGGGTTTGTCTTTAAGCAGAATTTGCCCCACCACAATGTTTGAGACATTAACTCTTTCAGTCTCTCACACCCGGGCACAACTTCACGCCTGAATTCCCTACCTACCCCCAGCCAGCGGCGCAGAAGGATGGGGAATGGGGTTTACGGCCAGTTCGTCACACGTTATCTCTGCCGCTTCATTCTCTTTAGGGGCAGGACTCATCACACTCTTCCCCTGCTCCAGCATAGGGTCCCTCCCATGGCAGAGTCCTCCACAAACTGCTCCAGCGTGGGTCCCTTTCACGGGCTGCAGTCCTTCAGTCACAGACTGCCCCAGCGTGGGTCCCCCATGGGGTCACAAGTCCTGCCAGAAAACCTGCTCCAGCTTGGGCTCCTCTTTCCACGGGTCCAGGAGCCTGCTCCAGCGCGGGCTTCCCACAGGGTCACAGACTCCTTCAGGCATCCCCCTGCTCCGGCGTGGGGTCCTCCCTGGGCTGCAGGTGGAGATCTGCTCCCCCGTGGAGCTCCCTGGGCTGCAGGGGGACAGCCTGCCTCACCGTGGTCTTCACCACGGGCTGCAGGGGAATCCCTGCTCCGGCGCCTGGAGCATCTCCTCCCCCTCCTTCTGCACTGGCCTGGGGGTCTGCAGGGCTGGGGCTCTCACATTTTCTTACTCCCCTCTCCAGCTGCCGCTTCTGTGTCTCCCACAACGTTGGTTTTTTTTCCTTCTTAAATATGTTCTCCCAGAGGCGCTACCACTATTGCTGATGGGCTCGGCCTTGGCCAGCGGCGGGTCCATCTTGGAGCCGGCTGGTATTGGCTCTGTTGGACATGGGGGAAGCTTCCAGCAGCTTCTCACAGAAGCCACCCCTGTAGCCCCCCCACTACCAAAACCTTGTCACAGAAACCCAATACAGTTTCATTACTACCTTCTTGGTTTCCTGTTCTCACATGCACACAGGGAGACAGACCATTTTCAAGGGTCTCAAATGACTTTATTTATCAGTGGTTTCATTAACTCAAGTTGTATTCAAGTTGTTTGTTCATGTTCATACCATCATTTTGAAAGAAGCAATTTTCCTCTTCAGGTTTTCATTAAGTGTATTTCCTGTCTGCACATAGCATCTGTGGGTCAATATCCTCAATATGGGATGTTCAACTTGTGCAAATCCATGTAGTTTAATGGCTGAATCTCACAGAAGTATGAAAAAACAGCAGAGTAAGATTCAGGGCCAACTTCATCCCAAATTATAAATATGAGCCAAATACAAATCCAGAATGGACACACATTATGCTCTGAGTTTATTTGTACTTGTAATCTTGTATGAACAGCTCATCTCCTTTGATTTCAGCCTAAAATGGTGGAAAAGTGGTAGGAAGACCTCTTATTTCCAACCCCAGAGAGAAAAAAAAAAAAAAGGAAAAAAAAAGATTGATCAACCTACTGAGTTTTTTGTCCTTTCATATGTTTTAAATTAAATCAACCTGTCTGATTCAGAATGAAGTATTTAAAAAAAAAAAAAAAAAAAAAAAAAAGACCCAAAAACCAAAAGAGAACATCTTGAGGAAAGTGTTCTCAAAATTCTTTTTAATTTTTCCAGCATTGCATTAACTAAGAATGTACTAAGGAACCAAACTTAGAAATATTGTTTCATCAAAACAAATAATCAGTAGATGATCTTCTGAGGTTACATCAGCGAGCAAAAATGTTTCAAATCAATCCTCTAATATATGGCATGAATTCCATAACACAGCCTATAGAAAAGACCGGTTTGAGAGAGACATTACTCTTGGTAGATATACTTTTAAACTAATCATCTTGTGTTTTGAACTACAGAAATCTGTAATTCTTTCTTGCATACTAGAAATAAGTTTGTTTAAGTAATAGTGTCAAAGTCTGTAATGCACTACTTACTTTAGGAGACAGAGAGATATTGATACAAAAAAAAAAAAAAACAAAACATAAAAAAAACCAAACAAACAAACAAACAAAAAAACAAAGAAAAAAAGCTATGCATAACCTGAAGGTAAAAATATTGAAATAAATCATTGATTATATTCTCCATTTCTGCTATTAGAGGTTTTGGTTAAACATCATTCCATACTATTGCTAAGAACACACAGGCGAATAATTAAGCCATTAATAACAACCTAAAAAAAGAATGTCATTGTATTATTTCATATATGCTTAAAAACTAATGACATGTTATTTCAATGCTAATGGTACCTATTTGAGTTCTATCTACAGTTAAGAAATTCTTAGCCAAATTCTTTTGTCTTCACCTAACTTGATCACCCCACAAGCACAAGATCCATCGCAAACTTAAAACATCTGTCTTCCACCCAGCTGTGCTGACACTCCCAGGATGACATATCCTAGCATGACCTAGATCATAGTACTGTTGGGGACAAAGGAACAACCCTGCAGCCCTTCCCTAGGTTAAAGACAAAATGATTTAAATATGTCTCAACACTGAAGACAGTGCATTAAATTGTCCAGGTGGCTTTAAAGACATAGGACAGCTTATTTCCCTTCTGAAATCCACTTCAAAGAGCATGAAAGGATCTGTGCATGAATGATGAAACATTTTCTCACTGGGTATGTTTTTTGCTTGTTAAACTTTCATTTTCTTCACTTTACATTGGATGGAACCAACATCTAAAATACTTCAGTCTCTTCAGTAGCAGCTCTTTTTGACATAAAGTATTTTTTAATTTCAGTCACAATAGAACAATAGTACAGATACAATCTGTGTGTTTGTAACCTCTTTTGTGTTTTGGATCCATCTTTATTCAAGTATGTTGCATTATGTCTTAAATGGCTAATTTAATTTGTTGCATGAGAGTCCTTAGCTTTCAGTTCAGCTTAGGGTGGTTGCTTTGCCTATTGACTATATTGTTCTGCTACACTGAATTAAAGACATCTTGAAAGAGTGTTCTTGTACTAATGTTTTCAACTTCTCCTTTAGGGTCTCAGTAATTATTGTTTTGTAATTTAACAGAATGGAGTTGTGCACAACAGATAGATAAAACCCAAACAAATAAAATCCACTTTAAAATATATTTCAATCAACCATAGAGAGCTTAGTATTCAGTACTCATAGTCTCAGGTCACAAAATCTAAAATTCTGTTCTTTTCCAACTCATTTGCTGAATAAAATGAATCAATTGAAGTAAGCTTCACAATAACCTCTATAATAAGTGCAGATCAATCTGACTTGTTGATAACTTAGGATCTGAATTGTGCAGATGATGCAATTTACATTTAAGATCAATATCCTCAAGGCAAGGATAAAATATTAATATATAGCATGCCAATGAATCCTAAAATTTTTATAATTCAGAAATAGGAGGAAACTTAATCTTAACAGAGGGTACAAATATCCCCTTTTATACACTTGTACTTTTAAATTGGTTGTAGCATTCCTGTGTTTGTAGTAAATTCTCCAAGGACATGATCTTTCTGTAGCTGTGAAAGAATAGGTAGACAAGTCTTTAAATCTCATTACAGTTTGTTGTAGCCCTCAATAGCCAATATGGCTTTTCATGAAGTGCTCCTCTGAGAAATCTCATTATAAAGTTCTCCCTTCAATAATCCAACTACTTTACTGTTTGGATGCTTGTGCTTTACTACAAAGTTGAGAAATAATGCTGAATTCTTTTGGGGTCCATCAAGCTCTATTAAAATGGCAATAATAGATAGACATATTTAAACTAAGAATAAACAAGGTATGAAATATTTATTTTACTTTTTAAAATACCCTTTGAAAGTAGTCAGTTAACTATTAATTTACCCAAATGAGGTAATGTTGTGCTATTCTACTTTGCCCTTCTGCAGTCTCCCAGCTTTGTCAGAATGGTAGAACCAATATATGTTACATCCATATAGTCACTGCTTGATTAAGAGATGGAACCAAAGCCTATCGCAGGAGTGGATTTATCAGAAGAAGTAGGTAATATTGGCCATAGCCTTCCTCACCAACTGTGGATTGAGAAAACAGTGCTTCTTGAGGGAGAAAGAGGACGTGCTCGTGTTATAAGTTGCAACACCTCATCAGCAGTGGAGCCAGACCAGCCCTATGCTGAAGCTAGGGCTCCAGCCACCATCCTTCCCTCTGCTCCACATTTCAAACGTTGGGAATGCAGAGAGCTTAAGGTTGTATAGGAAGTATCCACACATGAGTCCAGAGTCACTTTGCCCCAGCTAAACACAGAATCCAAAGTACTTGGAAGCCATGGCCTGTACTCGGGTTGAATCTAGAAGAGGCAATGTGAATCCAGAAGTCTCATTCACTGCTGTCCTTAATAGTTCAGGTGCAATGCAGAGCGCTGAACATGGACAGACTGCTTCAATAGCAGAAGCTATATTTGCATTGTTCTCTGTGTAAGTGTATGTGCCCAGAGAGAGTTGGAAGAGAGCTCAGAAAATAGCCCACTTGTTTTGAACGCTCATCATTCATTTTGCTGAAATATTTTTTTATTGAAAATGGCTTCAAAAAATGTAATGGAAGCATGCCAAAAAATGCACTGAACATCATTGAAGTCACACCTTGCAAGTTGCAATGAAAGTATATAGGTGAAACTCATTGAAAAATACTCATTTTCCTAAAGCTGATTACTTCAGATGCATGGCTGATTACTATTTCAACAAAATAAATGGGGCAATTAGAGAACACTATTACTGGACACTGATCAAAACAGAAGCTGAACAAACAACAAATCAAAATGATCCCATACAGTGCAACATCCTCATACATTTGCTGTTCTAGTAATGTAAACATCATTGAAATTCATGCCAAAAAATTTTGGATGGTTTATGCACTACAAAGAAAAATGAAAAGCAAACAGAATTAAATGCAAACTCTTAAGAATGATAAAAAGCTGCTATCAGGTAAATGAAACAAGTTGATACACTATTAAATGTACTTTACAAACTCATTTGTGTCATAATACCAGTGTAGCTGGCTGTGCTCCAGAACCTGGGGAAGCAGGCATGTTGCCACAAGTTGGGTTTTTTTCCACAAACAATACGTCCTGTCACCTCTCTGAATCATAATATATCAGTGTCTTTTTTCACAGCTTTGACTGTGATCTTGAAGTATTCACTTGGTACAGTCACAGCCCACTATAAAGATGAATATTACTTCATTTGGCAGGATTTCAGTGAAGGGTGCACTTATATTTCTATGGGGAAACCAGTTAACTGCATTCTGCTAGGTCAGACAGCAGCGGATCCTTTGATCACTGAATCCACTCGAAAAATTTTGTGCACAATCTCCATACATCATCACTGCAGAATATATAAGTTAAGACTAGCAACCTTACTCAAATCCAAAGACACACTCTGAGGACTAATTTTTAATACCAAATGTATTAGAATTTTTAAAGCTCTGATCTTCTGAATCTTTCAGCATGATGAGTATTCAGGAGTATTGTGAATAAGATGAGATGTAAAGACCTTATCAAAGCTTAAAGAGGCCAATATAAACCTATTATGTCTCTAGCTGCAACTAAGGGACCAATTAGTAGTAGCTGACATAGAAGACTGCAGGCCAGTTAAAAAAGCAGCCAGAGGGGTCAGGATCTATTTCAGAAAAGGGCCTCAGATAATATATGTAGTTTTTAAAAAAAAGTATGATGAAGAGCACAAAAGTAAGTGGTATCTATTAGGGGACAAAGGTAGGAGTAACCCAGGGAAGAAGAAAGAGAGGACCTTCGTACGCTACTGACTCCTTTGTCTCTTATCTACAGAGGAGGAAAAACTGGCCTTTAAATGTAAAGGACAAGAAGTGTCAACTTTCTGTACTTGGAAGGGCTGAAGTATGGGAATCAGGTCCAGCAGACATTAGGCTTTGTTTGTACTTTCTATTACTGCTTTGATTTCCCCATTTCTGAGTCGTTTGAACTGGCTGGAAAAACTCTAGCATGTCTTTCCAAAAGAAAGTAAAAATGGATCATTCTCCTGCAGCTTTGAAGTGTTGCCTCTGTAATTTACTATCAGACTTTCCAGCTGAGCTGAATGATTTAAAACTTTCATAAGGCTAATACTGCACAAAGAAACAATGAGCAGAGCAAGGTCCTCTCCCCGAATGGAGAAGTCAGCAAATTTGTTATATTCAGTTCCATTTTGTTGTTTGTCTTCAATGGAGATATGTTGGTATAGCATTTCAATCACATTTCAGAAGGGATCATGGAAGGCTTTTTTTCAGATGCATCTTTAGAGCTAGGAGTGTTCCTTCTCCTCAAATGTTCTATAAGGGAACTGTTAAGGGACTATTTTTCTACTTTTCTACATGGGGAAAAAAATCCAGCCTTGAATTCCTGAATTGGTCTATTCATATAATCTTCTCATCTATTTATTCCTTGGGATCTCTTTGAAATCAGGACAGCAAATCTAAAGTGAAGAACCTTGCAAGCATCCCTTTCCTTGTTGCTAGGTTATTTCAAGAACTGAAGTTAGTTTATTTAAAGGAAATTAAAAGTCCACTGAAACACTGCATGTGTCTTTACAGGGCAGATATGTCTCTTAAATTTTCTTTCTTGCTTTGGCATTTCTGTCGGGATAGGCCAAAAAGTGCTAACTGTTACAAGAATACCTGTGGGTTTAGTTCTCAATCCCACAAATAATATGGAATTATCTATTAAGTTTTGAAATACAAAAATAAAATTTTGGACAGCAACACTAGCTGCTGTATTTTAGCCTGTTGATGTTAAGGTGTTATTTTTCTAATACAAACTTTTCAAAAGCCGGTGTCAGGAGTATCCTTAATATTAACTCTTAAAATCATGAGCTTTTCCAAACCCAAAATTTTCTACTTAGATTTTAGATTTTATTTTACTATTTTCTTCCTCTCAAATTTTTCTAGCAGTTCCTGGTCTGTCACCTTGTGCACTGCATTGTAGAATAGATATGCAAACACAAACATCAATAGAAATTTAAGGGATTAACTATTACACTAGAACATTATTGGTCACTTCATTTTTACCACCTTCTCATATTCATATCAACATCTGTTTGCAAACCAAACTGACAAAGTAACGGGGATCATAAGATAACATATTTTGTGTTTGTGTGTGTAATGGAGATGATTGCATGTATACGTTGAGATAGTGAGTGCAGGAAAAAATGCAGGTACCTCAGTCTTTATGAGGGTATATAAAACTACCTTTACTAAGTGGACAAAAAGTACAAAATTACCACTAAAAAACTAATGATAACTTTTGTTCTCAGGCACACCAATGCCACTACTCTTCCACGACTATAAACACAGTGAAGACCTTAACACAAAAATTCTGCTCTTCTTGAGCTGTTAAACCAAACTGGTCATACTGTTGATTATGCAGCTAGCCACCATTGTTGATTTAAAACTTTGTTTAACATAATGAAGCTAACCACTCTTCATGCAGTTGGATGAAAATCCTTGTTTCCCCCTGAAGTTCATTGTGGACACCAAGCTTTTTTTATTATTATTTTTAAAGTAGTTTCAGTTAAAGAAAGATCTTGGGGGTATGTGATGTCATGCATACATCTACCTGATTTGCTCAGTGTTTGATACAAATATTAAATATTTCTGTAAAACTGTGGGGAAAGGCTGTTCAACTTATGCGTATGTGTGTGTGCATGCGTGCACATGCTTACTTCTCTGTCTTGCTATCTGCCTATTATGTCTTTTAAAATATTGGCTCAATTTAAATTCCTTGATAATAACGTATACTTGAAATGACTGAAAATAGAGCTTGACATTGGAGCAACTCTATTAAGCATTTTAATTCTGACTGTGAAGTCACATTATTCATGATACAGTAGCACAGTAGTTTTACCCATTTGGTATTCTGCAATTATTAGCATTGTATTTAAAGACATTAATCATATAGAAGATTTCTTTACCATGTAGTGGAGTCTTATATTGTCAGTCTTATGAAAATAAAGGGAAGTTATGTCTCATGATGTCAAAAATGGGAAAGTATTCTTTTTCTGTAATAAATTTCCTCGGGAGAAATCTTGTAAGATACTCATCTTAATTACACTAGTATTTTAGCAATGCTGTAAGGGTAAGATAATGATGAGGGTATGAGTCATTCTGAAAAGACCTACAGCCTAAATTAAAGATTATTAGTTTTAACTTACTTAAAGCATATTTCCCAAACTTTAATATACAAAGGGCATCTGCGTAGATAATATTCTGCCTAAGGCTGAGTGAATTTGCCAGAAAGTATTTTAACATAGAAAATAGGTTTTCTGGGATGTACAACCAACACAGATTCATCCAAATTGTAACCATATTTCTTCAGTTGTTTCAATAAATGAAACGCAGTTTGGAAACACCACTTGTGAATTTGGACATGAAAAATTTAACTGTCAAGCTAAAGAATGTACTGACCTCATATCATTCACATCTGCAGTGAGTACCCTTATCAAAAAAGCAGACAGAAAAACAACCCCAGAACACAAAGGACTGGATATGAAGGGTAACATTCAATTTGATAGTTACTTAAATGCAAGTGTCCATACTTAGATGCTTAAAGTTTTGCTAGGTTAGTCCAAAGAAATGTAGTTAGTTCAGTTAGCAGAGTTTAAAGAGATATTTAGTTTACCAGCTGTTAGCACCTGGTGTCATCTCAGATATCATAAGATATGAAAGATCTGTGCATGCAACTCTCAGATAAGACATAAAACCTACAGGAAAGGGATGCCCTTCTGAAGTGCCAGATGCCCCCCAGAGTACTTCATATGGCGCAAGATGCCTACATATAGACAAGTGAGTCAAGCCTATAGTGGCCATTCCTGTGCTTTAGCCCCAATTTTTGTAACATAATCAATGTACATTAAAAATGTTAGTTATATCATGAAGAAACTCAGTACCTATGTAATGTTTTCAGAGATGCTTTCTTAGAAATTATTAGTAAAGGATACATATTACATTATATTCCATGCTAATCTCAACCGTGTTTGAAATGGTGGTGGTTTAACCTTGGCAAACAGCCAAAGCCCACCCAGCTGCTCGATCACTCCTTCTCCTGAAAGGGGCAGGGGAAGAAAATAGGATGAGAAAGCTCATGGGGCGAGATAAAGACAGGGAGATTGATTACCAGTTACTGTCACAGGCAAAACAGAATCAGCTTGGAGAAAATTAATGTATAGTCAATTCAAAAAGTTTTGGATTGTGAGAAACAAATAAAAACATTAAACCAGCACCTTTCCTTTCCCCTTTGCCAGGCTCAACTTCACTCCTGACTCCTCTCCCCGCTGCCCCAGGCAGTGCAGGGAGGAAGTGGGATGGGGGATTAAGGTCAGTACATAATGGTTCCTCTCTGCCACTGGTTTCACACTTTCTTCTGCTCCAGCACTGGCTTTCCCATGGGCTGCAGTCCTGTTCAAAAATAACTTCTGCTTCAGTATGAGTTCTCCAATAGCTACTGTTCCTTCAGGAAATACTCATCTGCTCTGGTGTGGCTCCTCCATAGGCTGCAGTGGATATCTGTTCCACGGAGCACCGTTAAGCACCTTCTCCTCTGACCTTGGTGTTCCCTCTGCTCTTTCCCATTATTTTTGTTTCCCTCTTCTACCGCCTGTTAATCATTTTTTTCTCCCCTTAAATACATTTTCACAGAGGTGTCACCAGCTTTGCTGATGGGCTCAGCTGTGTCCTGTGGTGGGTCCATTGCAGAGTCAGCTGGAAGCACATGGAAACAGATGAGTACAGCATGGGGTAGCCCCTGACCTCTTCCCACAGAGGCCACCCCTGCAGCCCCCCACTGCCAACATCTTGGCACCTATATGCAATACAGAAGCCAAATGAAACAGGGGAAAAAAATCCAACTCACAAACCTATCATTTGCATCCAAATAGTCCCTCTATAATTTGAATTCAGCAGTGAATCTGTCCAAAAGACATAATGAGAACAGAATTTAATCAGTTAGGCAGTCATTCCCATGCTGCTCAGAAGTCTTCCTTTCATGTTCTCATAAATGATGATGAGAGAAGCTCAGATCTTCCTTGGATGATAACATAGGAGATCTTTGTAAGTAACACCGTATAAGGTGATCCTATTGTAAAAAAGTCAGAAATGAATTCTTACTTTTGTACACGTCCAGGTCTAGTTTTCCCATCATCTCCTGCATGTCACAGCTTATCTCCTTTACTTATATATTAGAATGAAAGCAGAATCATTACAAAGAATCTTTCATTTCTTACCAGCAAATTTTTTAAAACACATACTTGTTTTCAATGTAGTAGTGAGGTTCAAATATATGGGCAGATGCTTGATCGTATCTACTTGTAGATCTGTTCTGAAGTCACCCATCAGGTAGTAATGGTAAGACCATGCCAGATTCCCTTTACAATTATGGAAATAATTAACAGTTTCCAGAAGCTGATTTATCCCATCGTCAAACAAGAATCTAAAATACATTGTATGAACTGCATTCTGGAAGTGACCAAGCTAGATTCAGCTGCCTAAAAAAGGCATCTAGTGCTGTTTGAAATACCCCAGTGTATCCCATCTGGCCTCTAGCTGCTGTTCCAGAAAGGCATGAACATCCCATGGGCTCCTTTCATATTTGCCATACCTGTGTGGACGTCTTACGTACACTATGATGACTCCAAAAATGCACTGACTGCCCCCAGTCTGTGGTCAATGACTACAAATCACTCTTCACCAAAAGATGAATAAGCTCCAATAACTCTATCAACTTGATTTTTCCTGTCCATAATTGGAGTGTAGACAACCAGCAGTCATTTGGATGTTTATATGCCAACACCTTAATTTAGGCTTTCTAATCTAGAACTGAATCTCACTCCTAAAACTGGTGAGGGGAATTCCCTTCAAAGGTTGCATGTGCACTAAAAAATTAATCAATGCACAGATGTATTTGTGGTAACAGGAATATAATTACCTGCAGTGTTAGTTTTTCAGAATTGCAGGCAAAGCCAACTCTCCCAAACTATTTCTGGCCATGATTTAATAGTTGGCACAGGACAGATACCACTCCCAATAAGCAGCTTGGATGTGATCACCCTGCCCTGAGGTCTAAAATATTTTATTAGTATGGATGTAGCCAGACTGTGCTAGCTGGCATAAAAGGCAGAGAACAGACTCTGGCACCATTTTTACTTAAAAAGATGTAGCCAGAAGATGCCGCAATTAGTCAGCTACAGATCTCCCTAGTGAAGAGGAATTTACAGCTATCTAGTTAAATGCAAGAAAACATGAAATCCTGTCTTTCTGTGTTATCCACACACTCCTACAACCACCCAGAGGACAGCACTGGTAGCATCCACCCACAAATATATGCTTAGGTTGCCCATAATGCACATGTGCACGCTTCCCTATGTGCTATCTATAAAATAAACCTGTCACAGTAGCATCAGTGGACCACAGTTCCTCTTACTCTACCCATCATCTTCTCAGCTTCACCTCACATTGAGGCATCCGCTAACTATAGCTTTCCTACAAGAAAAATAACCAAGGCAGTTCAGTCAGGCTCCTTGGGGTGAGTAGGTGTGTTGGCTCTGTCTCCTGACTTCTGCAGGCAGCAAAGTTCTAGCACCATGTTGATATCATGTAGTCCACTGAGTCTTCCAGGGACTATTTTTTTTTTCATGTTTCTTTTCTGCATCTCTGTGCAAAAGAAAAAAGTAGAAAAAGTAGCCACTATTTTTGCGCACTAAGGGTGTAATAAATTATTAAAACATAAAGCTATTCAGCAGAATATATATGCTATGCTTTCTCTTAATAAAAATTGGCAAATGCTCACTTTTTAATGCCCTTTACATGCAACATTTTTCTGTCTTAAAATGCCTCATATTTTGCAAATGGTGCTTTAGAAGCCTCTAGAGATATGATGATGAAATATTGATTGTCCTTTTCTTGACTTTTCCCACTCCCCAAACCCTCTTCACCACCTGCAGTACTTCTGATTTATATTTTTTTATTATTTTGACAAATTAAAAACACTTCATACTGTGAAATAACTAGTAACAAGGGAGACTGTCATACACACATACATAACAAAGAAAAACAAACAAGCGTGAAGCACATATATTTCTATTACTGCTAGATGAGCTAACTTTTCAGCCTCTGGACTCTAGCCTTGCCTTTGAATTTATGGGCTGAATTCAGAACACTTAGTCCTTGATTCTGAAGACACTTGAGGGAATGCCCAACTTCAACCTTATAAGCAATTATATGGAAGTCATGTTAATAATTCAATATAGGATTAAGAGTTTATAGGATCTTTAACTGTTAAACTGACCTAAAAGCAATATTCTTGTAATTTATTTCAGTCATCCTAAGTCTGATTTTGGAGTGCCTGTTTTCCAGCTTACTCGATGCTTTTTCTAATCTGGTCAAAATTATGAGCCATAAATTTAACTAGAAGTGATGTATTCTGGATTACTGAAATCCATGGAAGATTACATCTCAGGTTATAGCTGTGAACCTTTCCCTGTGGATGAGACCTAACAGATAAATGTGTAAGAGCAGGCAGACTTTCAAAAACCTAAAGGACAGGAAAATGTACCCACATATACTCTAAGTTGTGTCTGCAAAACTGCACCTTAACTTAAGGTGTCCTAAGAGAGACTGTGTGTACCAATTCCATGTGGAATCTTTCCTAGTAATGCCCTTCATTGTAAAGTGGTTCACTCGCACATGCCAAAAGGGTAAATCTTATCCAAAATCTACAGAACATGAAAAAGCATGTCAAATGCTGGGAGAAAAGTTCTTTATTCATATAAGAAATCATTTTAATATTATATTATGATTAGCAAATAGAAAAATGCAATACATTCATTAAAAATATAATAACTTGAAGTATTTTTAAAAGCAACAAATTCTCAAAAATGAAGTAAAAAGTCAATATCTAACAAGAGCTCCTGCCTTTTTGATGTCATGGACAGTGAGAATCTATGAATATTTCACAATCTATTTTTCTACTTTAAGTTTAAAAAAATATAGGTACGTAAGGAGGATATAGACATTTTTCAATGTTCCACTTCAACACAAAGGATTTTCCCATTTTACGACTGACTGTTAAATTTGCATTGCAAATTCCACTGTGTTGCAGTAAGATACAAACTAGCAGGTTGGCGACTTAAGATTTTCATTCAGTAAGTAAGTGAAGTTTAAAAAAAATGCAGCATACCTTAAAATGGTCTTTTAAATTATAACAGCAACACAGTCATATGTATCGCTGCTAATGCAGAATAAGGGAAACTTGTGAAGCTGAGTGCTAATCCTTAATACATACTGTAAATTCAGTTCCCTTTTCGTATCTACCCACAAAGGCACTTCTGCAGTACAGCAGAAATAACTCAGAAAATACATGATAGGACTAACAATTACATCAGACTAACCAGTAGCATTAGAAACAAGGTCACTTATGATACAGCAGTTATCACACACTGTTAATTCTTGACAATATACCACTGGAGATTAATGAATGCATCATTGTCTTACATGTTAATTATGTAATACTTACATGTGTATATTGCCAGGGTCAGCGTATAAAAGATTTGCCATTTCTTGTTAAGAGGTACTTTGAAACTTTTCTTTATAATTTAAACTAAAGATTTTTAGTGAGCTGACCCCTATCTCACTGCTGTCACTAGCTCAACCAATTGCTTTCAGTGGTCCTGATTCTTGCTCATGGGAGGTCAGAGCCATCCAATCTCTTCCAGCTCTGCAACTGCTCTTTGAACTGAATTAAACATGTAGCCTGGTTAACTACTGAAGACACATTTTATTTTTAGAATTGACCTAAAGTCTTGTGACCATTATGGAAATTATAGCTATGGAGATAAAAAGCATGCCTTTTTGGATTTTTGCCCTACAGGTGATGCTACTGAATAGCTTTAACATTCAGTAAAGATTTGCAGATACTTGCTTATCTTGTGCTACTTTATGTCATTGTTCTTATTATAGATATCTTCTTTTCTAGTGTTTTAGTCATCTAATTTTAAATGTCACAACAGCTGAATGGGGAGCTGATGTTCATTTGCGTAGGCTAAGAAACAGACCTGTTAACTGTTTCACTCCCTGTTCACTATCCGTTTACGGCTACACCCAACAAATCAATATCTAGGTTTCTTTTGGGAGACACCATTTCCCTCCAAAAAGAAACCTTAAGAGCAGCTGATGAAGTAGTTTGCTTTAGAAGCTAACGTCTACAGATAGTGTAGAGAAAGTAATATTAAATTGGTTTTCTTTTAACCAGTACTGTCCTTTAACAGTGGTCTATCAGACTTTACCTGCATACCTGACACCCATGCCTCTGTGGCATGCTCTGTAGAACACATCATGCACCCCTGTTGTGATGATGTAATACACTTTTGTGACAGACTATAGACCAGCCCTCTCATTTTTCCTTGAAATTAAAAAAAAAAAATGTTTAAAAATTTCTTGGAACCAGAGAGATGGCTTCTGTGAAGCTCACAAAAATGGATGGATGAATGAATAAATGAATAAACAAACAAATAAATAAATCAGACCTCTGACTTGCCTCAAATGTGCACATGGGAATCTGCATTCAATAGTAGTACTATGTTCCCAGTAAGGTGGCACTTTCTTTTGAGACTGCGGTTTATGGCCACAGAGGTAAGTATTGAAGTTTTTAACTTAAAATTTCACAAGCAATCAGGCTGGTTGTGGTATAATGTGTGACAGTCACTCTCAGAGCATGCAGCTTTTTCCTCAGACATCCTGGTCATTCCCTGGGTGCACACTCCCTAGACATCCTGCTGTGAATTCTGGGCTTGATTAAAACATGCATGTCATCCTTCACTGTCTGTATACGTCCATGTGACACAGCCCAGGAACTGTAAAATAGTAACTCCTGAAACAATATAGATTGGCACTCTGAACCACAGAGGCTGATTTCCACTGGTGGAAGAAAAAAAATTCTATCATTTATTCTAATGATAAATAATTTATATACATTAGAATTAGAGAATTAATATAATAATTCAGTTATCTGCTGCACACTGTTGAAAAATATAATGTTACGTTTAAGATACTAGGAATCCAGATGCCTAGTGCTGTCCAGTTGCCTGAAAGCTGGCTTCTACTACGGTTTCAGATGCCTTAATTTATTTTTGCTGTCCACTCAATTGGTCTTTCTTAGGTCTTTTGCCACTGCTAGTAGACCCATTGGGATGTGTCAGATGCTCTTAAGGGTCCCAGATGACACTACACACCCTTATTTAGGCAAACAAATTGAGCCATAGAAGTCAAGAGGTATATGACTAGAAAAGCCTCCCTCTCCGTCAGTTGTACAATGAAGAGCTATCTATATAGTTTTCACATAGTTTTTCTTTGCACAATAAAAGTACCTTGTAACTAGAGTAAAAACACAAGAACAGAAAGGTTGTACTCAAGATGTTATACTCTAATGAAACACATACTTGCTGGTGAGTGTTAAAGCAACAGCAAGAAGACGAGACTAATCAGGATGAGAGCCAATGATCTTATTGCATTAGGAGCTGTAGAGCTGTGAAGCATTTTTTTAAAAAATTCATGGGAAAGAAAAAGATCAGTTAAGAAGCTTAATGAGTCACTCTAGGAGTGAGTCACTCTAGGAACATCACAAATATTATTGCTATTATTTAAAGCTTATATTATAGTTTTATGAGGTACTGGTGGAAATCCGCACGACATCTTAAAGCACCACAAAAGGAGGACTATTTACATTAAAAAATACTAAAAGCCACCTTGACGTCTAGTTCAGCATTCAATCTCAAACTTTTACATGAAACTTTTACTTGGGATCACCACTTTACAGTTTCTTTTTCTTGGTGACAAAATGAGACAACTAGGCACCTTGTTTAGAGCTGCATATCTCAAATAATGTTTAGCATATAACAATCTCTAATTTGTCCTATAAGATTTCACTTAAGGACTGCTAAATTAAATAAAACCTAATAATCTCAACTATGTTTTCAGGGGGTGGGGGAGACGACACTAACAAACGTATATTACACACACAAAAGACCCTAAACACAGAAAATTGAATCAATCTTTAGTAATATTTTCTTCCCAAAATATCGAATGGTACTTATCAACCCAAAATATAAAGAATCAACACACACTTACAGTGTTGGTTTCATATTACGTGGTTAGGAATTACAGTCTTACATCATGCATAAGTATTTAAAAGATTGTATTCTTTTGCCAAATATTTGTGGGGGTTTTTAGTAGCTGGCTTATTAAGAGTTATCTCACCTATACCACCCAGAGAAGGTAAAAATGCATTCACTTTGAGTCTGAGCTGGATGGACAGGAGTGAAAATCTTTTAAAAATTGAAAACATTTTAAATTCAACCATATTGTCTTCTGGGATTTTCTTCTTCCATTTTCTCATGATTTTGATACAATTTATTATGACACAAACTCCCTTGTAGATATAGATTTACTGCAGAAATCTGTTTCTTAAATGCTTCAAAAAAAGGCTAAACTCTAAGTTACATTAACTCATTCATCTTTTACATTATAATAGCTTTTTCTCCTGTTCTGGGTTTGTCTATGGCCTGTGCATACAGGAGCAGCCCTGGCTTCTAAATAGTAGTTTCCTTTGCATTCTGAATCCTTTGTTTTCATTACTGTTCTTGTGTGTCTCTAACTCTTTGTTGTTAATGAGATCAAACTGGATTTCTACTGAGACAGTGACAGTAGTGCCATCAGCTTTTAATCTGTCAGGTCCACATGAAACCTCCTTCAACTGCTTTTGTAATTTAGTAGGTCTTTTGTAGTGTCCCTTTTTATATAAAATGTTTTGATCAAATTCCATCTCATGCTTCATCCATGCATGCAGTCATTTTATAGAAATATGGAGGACCGCATTCGATGCAGCTGACACACACCCTAAGTTTGACCCTTTATCTGACAGCTAAAGAAAATGCCATTCAGAAACTGGGATAGAAATCAGTCTTAGTCAAACAGACAGGAGTGTTGGCATTGCTGTGATTTTTACTCCCTTCTTAGCAAGCTTGAAATGTTGTGACAAATGATAAGCATGTTTAGAATGATTGAAAAATTGTCTCTGCATAAAAATATATTTATTGAAGATGTTTTCTTGACATGACTGTCTTTAACAGTCCCCTTGCCAATGCCCTTCAAGACTTGCCCATCCGTTTGTGTCTGAACTAGGCTACAAACACTCAGGCTACACACACCCCGATATAAAGACAACCTTCTGGAAGCAATGGAAAGAGCGTATAAGGGTTTGCATAGAAACATAAAGTCTTTAAGAAACACAAGGTCAAAAAAGCCCTGAATTGTTTTGAGCATTATTTTGGGCCTGCTTATTAGACACATATCTTAAAACCACTACTTCTGTGTAAATCCAATAAAAAAAGCATTTGACAAATTGACTTGTAATTCACTAGGCTTCTGGGGCATCTTTGATTCCAGTCATACCCTTTCCCTCTTTGCTCCCTTGTCAATGAGTGACACGGAAGTGCAAAACACTGAAGTCCCTTCTAGCTCCTGAGTGGTGAAGAACATGTGCTGCTGCTTGGATAACTCAATATCTCCTCTAAGGGAGAAGCTATATAGATTAAGACTAACATTAATATTAGTAAAATAGTGTGAATTAGCCAAGGAATCATTGGAAAGTTAAAGTGAGCAAAAAATTTTGAGAAGGATTTAGACTGTACAGGCCTGGGAGAGCAGGCTTGGTTTGCAGTTTAATATGTATATAGATAGTCCCCAAGGACAAAATGGAGAAGGACAAAGAGGATTTAACCCTAGACAGTTGTCCCTTTTCAAATACCAAGTTGTGTTATAGAGAGACTTGGGTGGAAGGAAAACAGCTTTCAAGGAACGTGAACTGAATAAGGTCCATTTTGTGTGCTCAGAATCTCTTAAGAGATGCTCTTAAGAGTTCCGTTTCCTTCTAGGTAAGGAAGTAAAAGAAAGAAGAAAGAACTCTTCACAGGAGAGAAACAATCTCCCATCCAAGCCACACAGAAAAGCATTTTTCAGCAAGTAAGGTTAGATGTTATTTACCTAGCAAGGCATGAAACTACTGAGCTGACAAACAAGACTAACTGTAGTCCAGTGTCATAGCAACAGATGCTGGCTGCACAGGCACTACAGAAGTTGAAACTCTGAAGGCATCAGACAAATTAAGGTCCTCCTTGCATATTGAGCTGTTAAAAGCACGTGACTGCTCAGGTGAGGCATCTGGGAACCTTGTATCACACAGATCTCTGGGGGCTACAAGGTCAACATGGCTAAAAATGACAGAAGTGCCTGTAAGCATAAAGCATGAGATTCCTGGCATCCCTAACCTGCCCCTAACTTCTGTGCATTGTGGACAGAATATGGCTTCCCTATAGGCAAATTAAGAGAAGGGCAGCATAAGAATTCACAGGGCAGTCTCATCATGAGTCTTGCTTATGAAGGGCACCTTCCAAGGGTGCCTGCATTAGCAATGTGAAGATTGCAAATGCCTTCCTACTCTTCTGTTCTTAAAGCCCTACAGTATTACCAAGTAGTAATGGGGGGGGGGGGAATTCTTCATACACTGTAGATCGTGAACCTTGACTTATTAATTTGAATTTTTAACACCTCATCTCCTAATCTTTCTGGGTTTTACATGCTGTGCAAGTACATCACTGAAAGATAATGATGGAGCACAACTCAGGAGTACTGCAGAGCATTAATCACAAGCATTATTTTCTGTGAAAACAGAAGCATATTTAAGTAGCAGGGACAATGAACATGATAGGAAGATATTTATAATGTAATCAAATTTACCACCTTTAAGTACTCTGGCATGAATTCCAGAAGCTATTATGCTCATTAAGAACCAGACCAGGAAAAAGTTTCCTTCTATACAATTTAAATTCAGCCTGAGAATCAAAAATAAAATGTGAATATTGTCCCTATTGTTCCTTATGGGCAGCAAGCTATATCATATAATCACCCCATATCATTATGCGTGATGAGTGGGCTGTAGAACAGCAAAGCCCTGGCCTAAGCTTACAACAGAATTGGAAGGAATTCATCATTACTTGTTTCAAATCCAAAGAGTAGAGGCAGTATGAAATAAATCACCAGCACACACCTGCTTGTGCTTGAACACCTCAGTTTCCTCTCAGAATCAATACAAACACACTTTAGTTCAAACAAAAGTGAAAGAATCACTGCCAGCACCATTAAATCATAAATAATTTGATCAAATAGATGTTTTTTTTTTACATAACCCTTATTTTTAACAGGCCTTTTTTTTATTTGTTCAGTTTTAGATTATTGCCACAAAGTGACTCAGTTTTAGGTAATGAAAGGATACTGGATTTTCTTAGACCTCTTATATTTCTAAAAATTCTAGACATTTAGTTTTCAGCAAACAGTTATGCCACCTATTTCTTCTTTATGTGCATGTGTATAACTGTCAAATTCTTAATTTCACTAAACTCCTTAGCTCCCAAAGAGACACACTTTATCAAACCACGCCTTCAGAATACATCTTCATTAAAAAGATAGTTGAAGACCAAACTTTTCCAATTAGGAAAAAAATGAGACAATAATTTTTTATGGCATTGCAGGTCAACAAATTTATTGCAAAGTTAGGAAATTTGCTTTCTAATATCTAATTTACATGATTCGGTATGCTCCAGTTCCAGATCACAGACTAACAAGCTACACAGTATTCTGGGACAAACCTCAAGTTCTCCTTGTGAAGCCACTATACTTCTATAAATGATTGCTAATTTGGGACACATCTGGGATGTCTGCCTAAGGAAAGATGAAGGAAAGCCAGGTTCAAGTGGCTCATTCAGAAGATATTTAATTCCAAACACTTCTGTACAATTAGCTGGGTTTGGTTTTGAGAGCTGCCAACAGGTGACCATGAGCCAGCAATGCACCTTGGAAGCAAAGGAAGCCAACAGCATCCTGGGCTGCGTGAGGAAACGCATTGCCAACAGGTTGAGGGAGGTGATCCTTCCTCTCTGCTCTGCACTGGTGACGCCACATACGGAGTACTGGGTCCAGTTCCAGGCTCCCCAGTACAGGAGACATGGAGATACTGGAGAGTCCAATGAAGGGCCACAAAGGTGATTAAGGGACTGGAGCAGGTCTCCTCTGAGAAAAGGCTGAGAGGGCTGGGACTTCTTAGCCTGGAGAAGAGAAAGGTCGGGGGGGGACCTAATTAATGTATATAAATAACTGAAGGGAGGTTGAAAAGAGGGCAGAGCCAGACTCGTCTCAGTTGTGCCCAGAGAAAGGACTAAAGGCAATGAGCACAAGCAGACATATAGGAAATTCCATTTAAATATAAGGAAAAAATCCCAGGGTTTACTGTGAAGATGGTCAAACACTGGAAAAGGTTGACCAAAGGAGCTGTGGAGCTTCTGTCCTTGGAGATACTAAAAATTTGACTTGACACAGCTGTGAGCAACCTGCTCTGGCTGACCCTGCTTTGAGCAGGGATTTGGAGCTGACAAGTCTCTAAAGATCCCTGCCAGCCTCAACCATTCTGTGATTCTATGAAATTAAATCTAAATCACAGAAGCCAGCCTCTTAAATAGAAGGGCTCCAGGTTAGGAAACCACTTTGGACAGTATCCATACATCTGTTTTAATGAATTATTTCATTTTATACAGAGATTTGTTACAAATAGAGGTTTTTTCCATAGTGTTTAGCAATTATTTCTTTTCCCTGAGTATCCTTCCCATACGATTGCATGTCACTTCTGTCTAGAGTAATACCCTCTTCAACCCTGAAGCTGAACATAGGTATTACAGTAATACTATATGATTGTTTCAAAAGGTTTGATTGTGATCATCTGATACTACATTGAATGGGATCCATAATGAGAAATAAGAAGTTTCACACCTGAGGGTGGAGACAGACAATAAACTGACTGCCACTAGGAGGATAATTTACCTTTGGTTCTTTGAAGATTTATAACTTTTGCCTTACTATGTTTTACACTGAACTTTGCAATACTATTTCAGGTATTAAGGAAAATGGGTATCAAAAGCATGATGTATGAAAATTAACATGTCCTTAATGTCTTTCAGGTTATACTGAGAAAACTTACAGTATCTGTTTTTTAAAACATCAGTGGAAAGAAAGGGTATGGCAAGGAAGCACCGCTTTCATTTTGTTCTGAAAATCTGATATTAATAATACATCTGCAGACCTCAACAGTTTTCTAGTCCTGCTGGCCCTCTCTTAAACAAGCACTCAAAGACAACAGTGAAGCCAGCAGTCTGATGAGCATTTTCCTTTTTCTGCCAATGGGGGTTACAGTTCTGTTATACTGGGATCACTGGGTATTCACATCTACTATATGTTAACATCAGGGCAGGTATTTGGCAGTGGAGTGTAAAACCACACAATCGCTTCTGGATTTTTTTAGACATACACATTCAGTGCAGTTGGTAAGAATTGTTTCTTGTAGAATAGCACCAGTGAATGCTCCCTGAAAAGAGAAACTCTTGCCCATCAGAGACATACCTGAGAGGAGCGAGCGAGCCGGGTTAATGCTGTTCCTCCCATACAGCTGAGCCCATTGTGCAAGGCAGCATTCCTGACCAGTTGTGTTGAAAGGTGCATGTTGCTTGTCCAGGGCTAACCTTATGATGCCCACCAGTTGAAGCAGGAAGTGTAAGTGAAGCAACACTCATACAAGAGAAAGAAAAAGAAAAAGAAAAAACATTCCTTGAAATATACTTATAAAACTAGAGAATAATAAAAAAAAGGCATGATACTTTATTCATAGCTTATGCTCTCTTTCTTCAACTGAGTAATTGTTGAACTTCAGTGTAGTGTTGTCTGTTACTGCCACACGTCTGAGTTCTGTGTCATCACAAACATTGTGTCAGAAGAGCTGATTTACTGCTGGAGTACGTATCTGGTGAAGTCTAGGAGATAAGTTTGCATTTACTTAATGTTATGTTAATGTCTCTTCCAAAATACTATTCTACACACGACATTTTATAAGGCAACTACTTACCTAAATTTCCTTTTATGAAATAGGGAGGACAGAGCTAATGACTGAAGTGGTTTACTCAAAAATACATTTTGAGATCTGGTTGGATTTTTTTAGAAATCTCTGATTGGAAAAATACTAGTATGATATATCACAATAGCATGTGAGGCAGCTAATTGCACTAGGACCTTATTTCAGCCCCAAAAAAATGGTATATCGTATTGACTTATGTTCAAGCCATTTATCTAATAATGTCTTTTAATAGTACATTTTTAAAGAACATAGAAATTGCAATAGCATCATTACCTCTCATACATCTGTGTACAGAGAAAAACAATGCAGTGCTGAAATGTAGTGCTGGCAAAACTGTCAAGGGGTGACTTTTGGGTCACAAAACCAAATTATTCTAATGCCAGAATAATTTGTGTTTCTCAGACTTTGATATCTATTTAAGAAACAGTAAGCTACAGTAGTTTCCTCTGTCAGTTCATAGGATACAGAGTATATTCAATGTACCAGAGGAAAGTAGTGAACTACACTGACCTTTTCGGTAATCTGCGTCTACATAGCAGAGCCATTTCACACTTTATTTCTAGGAGTTTTTATAATTGTTATGATTATACTGCACTCTTCTATCCTGGCTCTGTAGATGAGTTGACACACAGCAGAGAGCTTTGTGAGGCTGTGACACAAGCTTTCACAACAAATCGCCATTTCCTCAAAAGAGCTGAATGGATAGAGTTGTGTAAATAAGAATTTCCAGGCCCCTGCTGTTCACACCAGGTTGTGCTGATGTCTTTCTAGAAGCAAGCTGATCCTCTCCTGCTGCTCATAAGAATTTCTTGCCCAGCACAGTTTGGAGAATTTCCTTGTATAGAACAAAGTGCTACAGACAGTGTGTTTAGGAAGTGTTAAAAGATAGTACAGCATGGGGTTTGGTTGGTTGTCCCTCACCTGAAAACAGCATTAATATGGTGGCTGTTTAATATATCATTTGTTAGCTACCTTTGGGGACTAGAAGAGTAATACTTGACTTCAGTATTTATTATTGCCACTTTCCTGTTCTGTTAGTTTGTGATAAGACCTGAGCCCATGTTCTTTCTCTATAATATATTTGAGGTAATTTGCACATGAAAGAGCTGTAATCTGTCCCATATTTGTTATGCAGTAAAAGTGTGCAAGCAAATGTATCATATATTGAATTATTTTTCAAAGATGCAAAACTTTTAAAATACCTGGAAGTGCCCCATCTATATGTTTGGACTTCTTGAATTCCATGTCAGTTTAGCCTAACTTTAAAGAGAGAAGAAAATAGACCATAATCATGGAAATAGTATCCATCTACTAATTATAAAATTGAATCTCTGCTGATCTTCAGGTGTTTTTATCTTTGGTTTAATGTCTTAATTTAATTCACCATTTCTTTAGAAAAAAAAGAACATTCACATCGTTGTCTTTATCGATAACACCTATTAGCATTTAATATTCACCATTCAGATACCCAAGGACATCACAAATCATATCTGCCACTGAGATGCAGCCACTCTGCCATGACACTCCTTGGTAACCTACAGTAATGCTGCACTGCGAAGGAATACCTCATTTAACTCACAACACAGGGAAGTTTAATATAACTGAAAGTCAGTGCTGAGCATTCTGTCCAACACTGAGTGGCAAAGAAGGAACTCTGTTGAAAATAATTCCCTAGACTAAATCCTCTCACATTTGACCCAGATTGGCTCAATGGAACAGTTTACAACATGAATTCACAGGCAGCTCTATAGGTACAGTGGAGGGGACACTAAATTGAAGAATAAAGGCAGAATAAGGAAAAGGGGGCAGAAATTTTCTAATTGGCTTTGTCACTGAATATGACATTTTCTACAGTGATGCTGTGCTCATCTTTGTCAGTGGTTTATAAGTCTGGCTGTTCTTAATGTCCCACCCTAGCCTCAGCCTTGAGAGTTTGGCACACACACCAGGCATGTGTATTCTCAGACTGTAGGAAGATATAATCTTATGCCACATTCAAGTCGTATTAAAAAAATAAATATTTCCAAACTTTCTCTGATCAGCACATTGTGTAAGTGTGGTATAAGACTACATCTATACTAGAAAATAATATTGTCTGGGGAACACTTTCTAGTCCTTGGGCAAGATAGCACAGTGCATCTTGCATCTACACAGCTAAACTCTCTTGGTCACTGAAACATGGTGGTTACATCCCTATTGCACACAGGGAAGTTCTGTGGCCAATGGTAATTCCCCATGCCTGGGAATTGCCCAGGGAGTGATTGCTAACTCAGGCAAAACCCATACTAGGGAACGGGCTAACAATTTTTCAGCTACAACTATTACAAAACAATGTTTGAGCCTATGCTCTGACTGTTTATTTTAAATGTGTAGATGTAGCTACCTGGTTTGGTCTCCCCCTGTCTCGGGGTGAAGTTCTCCTACTGTCAGTGAACCGCACTAAACCCCATTACTGCTCATTCTCCATTCAGTTCTAGATCAACATAGGTTCATAGGACAGAGACAAAGCTCACCACAAACCTTCATTTCACTGCTCTGCCTTCCTTTTCTCTCCATAACCAGCCGCAGTGAAGCACATTAAAAACAGGTTTCAAGAACCTAGAGCTGTATTCCTTTTCTGATTTGTGATCAATGGAGGAAAATGGAGCTCTAGGACTCCTTGCAATGTGGTGGGAGCAAACACAGGAGCCAACTCTGGAAGGTCGATGGTATTCACTGAGCAGGGGGAGCTTCATAGATCTTTTCCCCAAAAAGTTAGCTGAAGAGAAGGTACATGATTTTTTCCTTTACATTTCTCTGAGAAACTCTGAGTCTCCAAAAAGCAAAATTCCTCTTTCATTGAAGGGAGCAGAGAAAAGGGGGGGGGGAAGGGGTGGTAATTTTTTCTTTAGAAAGCTGGTTCTTTATTAGACTTTTAGTCAGTGATCTGGATTTTCAGAAATCATCCTTTTAAACAATCTCTTATGATGTTAGGTGATCTAATGCCTGGACCTCTAAAGCAGAGGTTAGCAATGGCATGGGGTACTTAAGTTAGCTGAGTGTTCATCTAGCTCACAGTGCATTGCCCCAACATTTTCTTTACTCTGACTAGGTGGTTCAGTTTAGATGCATTTGAGTTGCAAATTTAGCTACTTTTTGAAAAAAACCCACATCTTTACTGAGCACAAAAGAAGATATTCCTTACTTTTTCATTAAGATTTGTAAACTTGATCCCTCTTAGAGGATATTCATAAGAATGATAAATCACTTTTTTTTTCCACAGAAAAGCAACTCCTATTAAATTTCACATCTTTCTACAAATGAAGGTGCTAGATATTCTTTAAAAATGTTTGCAATAATTTTTATAATACATGAAAACAATATTCCTTTATGTCCTATTGTTAGGAAATGGAAGAATTGATTTTGTTGAAGCAAGGAAGCAGGAAATCAACCTTATGCAGTCGATTGGCAAGTAAATTTTGAGCCCCTATGGTTATGCTTATGTCAAAATTACAGGCCTTTGAAAACAAGGTGTTATAATAGAAAATGTCAGTCAACGTTAATAATAGATAGACTTAATAACCTGACTATAATGTAGAAGATTGTAAAACAAAGAAAAGACCGAAAGAAAGAAAAATAAGATTTTAAAAATAATGTCAACTCACAGATCTGCAAAATATTTTGAAATTTACACAGGATCTGTTTAGCCTCTGGGCAAAAACTAATACTAGAAAAAAAAAATTACTCTTTCATCTCTGTAACACTATGAACTGAATTTTTAGAAAAGCTTAGGCTAACAGAAATGGATGGCTCTCAAGGGGATGTGAAATGTGCTTTTGAGCCTCTCATTTTTCAGGAAGGGGGTTAAAAATCAGAAAAGATCCACATTTTACCTTGGTAGCCATAACAATATTTAGTGTTTCCCAAACATTTTTCATATTCTACTTGTAACATCATACAAATAATATCCAATACATATTAACAACACCTGGAATGTGGTAAGCCATGGAAACTGAAACATATTTCCCTTTTAGAGAGGTAGAGAGACCCTTCAGCTGTGGCAAAAGAATATTAGATAATTTTTGCTATTATGTATTATTACCCTCCAAGCTATCTTTTCAGCTGATTAGTAGCCCTTAGTCACTGAAATTCTTAATCTGAAATGGTATAACAGTCTTGTGAAAAAATAACTTGCAAATATTTTTGGAGGTTGAACTTTGTCTCTTACTGCTAGCTGAGGAAGTTCTTAGAGAACATCAACAACCTTGCTTAGGAAACCAAAATTAAGATCAAGGGACTACATATGTATACTTTGGCTACGAGACTTCCACAATTATAACATGTGTCATGAATGCAGAGGAACTATTTTGTGCAGTCCAGGAAGGTACAATTAACAGTAATCAGAGGTCTGAAGACAGGAAAAAATTAGATAACTTCAGATGATAAGTTAACAGTAATATCCAGTAAGTTGTGGATCAGAAATTGAAGGCAATCGTGTTGCTGGTTCCTTTATTCATAAAATGAACAAAATACTGTAAATCTTCCTGCAGATGAAAGTTACATCTGCAGAACTGCAGAACCATGATTCTGTCTGGATTTTAGAAGGGCTCAGAACAATGCAAATACCTGTGCATGCTAAATGCACCTAAATGTGTAGTTTATTTCATTGATTTACCCCAAAATTATGAGCTTCACTGCAAGAAAAGGGATTTAGATCACCCATTTCAGGGGTAACGATATCTGTGCAAGGAGTAAATTGCCAGTGTAGTAGATAGGAACATCTTCATTAAAAAGGTTTAGGGTTTTTTTCTTTTTTTTTTTTTCTAAGTTAGACATATCTGCTAGGAAAAGCTTAGCTGTGGTTGATTCTGTCTGGATACAGGGGATATGACATTAATGATTTTTTCAGGAGTAATTAATGATTATGTAACTGTATAATTCACAATAATAGTTGCACTAAGAACATACAGATGTGACAAGTTGCACCTTTTACCTTGGTGTTGTATGAATAATTCTCTACGACAGCTGAGCAGTGAGAGTGATGGGAGAGGAATAAGGTAAAAGGTGAAAGGCAAGCTGAAATTCCTGTCTGATTGTGCTGGCAAAGTACAGCACTGGGTCATATCACAGAAGAAGAAAAGAAGTAATGATCATATAAACCACTAAAGTGGGAGATATTGAGTCAGTAGGAAGGGAAAGCAGCTACTGAAAGAATAGGTATATAAAGATTGCAACAATATCATTAATAAAAATCAGCAAGTGGAAAGAAAATAAATATCTTGATGCCAAACAATGTTATATATTTAAAATATCTAGAAAGTAGTGCTAAATTCCTGATAAGTTTTCTTCTGTAGCTCTGAATTCACTGCCTACGTAGAATCATAGAATCATAGAATAGTTTGGGTCAGAAGGGACCTTTAAAGGCCATCTCGTTCCAATGCCTCTGCCGTGGGCATGGATATCTTTCATTAGAGCAGGTTGCTCAAAGCCCCATCCAACCTGACCTTGGACACTGCCAGGGATGGGACATCCACAACTTCTCTGGGCAACCTGTTCTAGTGTCTCACCACTCACCATAAAAAATTTCTTCCTTATATTCAATATTAATCTACCCTCTTGTGGTTTAAAACCATTGCCCTTTGTCCTTTCACTACAGGTCCTGGTAAAAAGTCTCACCCCACCTTTCTAATAAGACTCCTTTGAATACGGAAAGGCCACAGTAAGGTCTCCCCGGAGCCTTCTCTTCTCCAGGCTGAACAACCCCAACTCTCTCATGCTTTCCTCACAGGAGAGGCGTTCCATCCCTCTGATCATTTTTGTGGCCCTCCTCTGGACCCGCTCCAACAGGTCCCTGTCCTTCCTGTGCTGAGGACCCCAGAGCTGAAGGCAGGACTGCAGGTGGGGTCTCACCAGAGCGGAGCAGAGGGGCAGAATCCCCTCCCTCGACCTGCTGGCCACGCTGCTTTTGATGCAGCCCAGGATACGGTTGGCTCTCTGGGCTGCGAGCGCACATTGCCGGCTCATGGCCAGCTCTTCATCCGCCAGTACCCCCAGGTCCTTCTCTGCAGGGCTGCTCTCAATCCCTTCATCCCCCCCACCTGGCCTTGTTGAACTTCATGAGGCTTTCATAGACCTCATGAGATTTGCATGGACCATTGTTTGATGCTTGATAAGTATGGTGCTCTGGGCAGTAAAGAGTCAAATACAAACAACTGGCCTTTTGGGTGAATAACTATTTAAAAGGTGCAACATACAAACTGTAGGGAATCCATTTGAAACTGGACACACAAATTAACTTCAAGGAAGATAAATAGATTAAAACTGTTGAAGTGTTGTTGTGAAAGGATGGATACGAGACAAAACAGGGATATGAAGTTAGTAATGAATACAGGGAGAGGAGATAGTAATGAAAGAGGGGAAAGGAAGAAAAAGAATGAAGGGAGATAGATGTAAAATTAGATCATTTCATTTTGAAACAAACAAACAAAAAAAGTGGACTGGGATTTCTAATACCCTAAACAGGTATGAAAAGCTATCCAATTAATCTAATGAAACTGAGAAACTGCACAGTCAATTTGCTGGTGTAAACATCAGTGCAGATTTTGTTAGCAGAAATCATGACTGACTGCTCAAGGACAGCAAATACAATACATAGCCTGTCTCCTTTCCAGCTTACGAATTTACAAGATTCTGAGCATGAAAGGTGAGAAGATAAATGAAAGAAAGCATCACTTAATATGCAGCATGTCCCCCCCCCCTCTGAAATAGGTGAGTTCTGAGAGTGATTAGATAAAAAAAAAAAAAACAAAACCCAAACAAACAAAAAAAACCACAACAAATTCAAGATGTAGTGAAGTAAGCATAACAGCAGTGCTGGTTTGTAATGGTATTTCAGCCACCATTTATCACTCAAAATATATTCACGCACCTCTGCTGCACCACTATACCTCAGTTCAGTTGCTGCAATCGGTTTGTAATCACTGAGGGTGTGCGGAGGGGAAGAGAGGAAAATTTAAACAAAAGTGATGATCTAAAAAAGCCTCCTTTGTTCCTATTCAGTACACAGTGAAAAGAAAAGAAGAGAGAAAAAAAAAAAAAAGTAAAGACAGAGAATAAGAAATAAGGAAAGTAATAATCTTCTTATAATAACTGTATCACAGGCAACCCACAACCCTGATTAGCTTGTCCAACATCAGGACAACAGGAGACATAAGGAATTTCATATCACCCAAAAATATCACTCAAGGATTTCAGTCATCATATATCAAGCCCTACAGAGTTGCTACCCTGAGCTTCACATAATAAAGCAGCCACGAGTCACATATATGAAAAAATCTGGCCTTGTTACCTACTCCTGACTCACACACTGATTCATCACATGATCCTGAATAGAGAACTAAATGAAGCTATTATTTGTACTACTCTCAAACATAGTTTATCATAAATGAAACCCATCTGATCCTCCCCTTTCCCACATCTGTTCGCTCAAGGCTCTGTAGAGGCACCAGCTTGGATTATGACTACATGGTGCAGTTTTGTTGAAAGTTTTTATTTATTAGTACTGTGTTCATAAGACTACCAAAAAAAAAGTCACTTTTAGAAAATAACATCCTTTGCATGAGGTAGCTCCTACCTTCACAGTCTCTCAAAATAAATAATAATAAACATACTCTTATTTTCCTTTGAAATAAAAAAAAAAATCCAGTTTGGTAATTTTAATTTTATTTTCTTACTGGAAATTGCAGAGTTGTTCGTGGGGATAGGTGTACTAACTCACTAACAGAGCCCTTAATCCAAAGTAATGATTAGCCACTAGAGTTTAAGAAAAAAAAAAAAAGAGAAAAGTAGAGGTTAAACTTCAAACAAAAAGATAGGTGGGGAACATACTGCCTTTGGAAATACCTCCATGGTAATATAAGGGACTGAACTGAATGGTTCAAACTGATTTTTAAGTGGGTGAAGTTAGGTCAGAATAATTCCCACCTCTGATTACTTGGTTACACAGTAGAGAAGAGAGTCTGACAAGATCTAGGTGAATTAAAATCTTTTAACAGTCTGTTAAAATGAAACTTTTTTTCTCTCTCTTAAAAAAGTAGCTGAAACATTAATCATTTCTATTTTATGGACAAGGTGCTCCATCTCTACTCAAAACACCAAAGTGGTTGGCAACTTTTAGTCCTTCCCTGTTTCCTATGCTTACCTTGTTAATTAAGAATCTCCACAATGAGGTAACCTGGTAGCCAGCCACTTATGAATATCATTATCAATAGCCACTTGATTAAGTCAGTCTATAAAGAGCCTATTCCTTTCTTATTTTCATAGCAAAATTTCATACCACGATGCAAAATTTATATTCACTGTTGATAATAGAGCATGAGACAGCTGCACTTCTCCATTCCAGGAGGTAAATCATTTTGTATCTCTTAGTTCATCTCAGAGGTAAGGGCCCGAATTATAGCCAAAGATTTCAGTTAAGTGAAACATTCTCCTAATCTTTTTGGTACTGTGCCTTATTACCCTTTTTAATGAGAAAGTGGCATTTATCTCTCTGACTGATAATCAATAAATTGATAATTTAAGTGAATGCACCTAATCTCAAGTCACTACAGTGAAGTCTGTTCATTTGGAAATAATGTGCAATATACCAGGTTGCACAATGCCCTCATCCAGGCTTGGCAAGTTGTGAGCAGGGGAAAAGTTAAGTTATTGACAGCATCTTAGGATTAATTTAGTTTTCTCAGATAGAAACTATTGGGCTTTACAGTAGCAGTAACTTTCAGAGGCTCATGTGACCAACAAAAACCAGGTGCTTTCTGTGAAAGCTATGCTGTGGGACTTGCCTATGCCAGGCTGCCCATTTCCAAAGTCAGAGACAGAGCATATATCAGGAAAAGGCAGGAGGAGTGCCATGATTTCCTTGCATTGTAGATTTCCCCTGGGATACTTAAGGCAGTAGGTTTTAATATGTCTCTAAAGAGAAAACAGTTCTGATGGATGAAGCCTGTCTGTGTGAGAAGCAGAAACATGCATATGAATTAATGTAAGACAGACCGTACCTGCAAGCTAAAATTTATGCTGGTGGTGAAACTGTTTTTCTGCCATCACAGATGTTGGAGTGATCATGAAACGGACACTCAGTCGCTGCTGACCTTGCTCCCTGACTCACCTGCTCTTGCTGCAAGACCGTGGTACATCGCTTCTACTCTCACATACTCATTCTTAGAGAATTAGGTGACAATACCTACTATGCTTTCTGTGATTTTTAAAGATGGAAAACATGGCAGCTGACAACCTGTGCAGATTATCAATAGATTCACCAAAGTGGGAATCAAGAGGATCTTGTCAATGTCAACATTTTCAAGGGCATTTTTAGATGTGGACATGATCCCATCCAATTTACACCACACATAAAACAAGGGCGGGAAAATACATATCTCTGTGTTTTTACACAGAACTTTTGCCCTTATTAATCAAGTAATCTTTCACACAATGATACATTCAGATGTAGACTGCTGTTAGCCTAAAAGAGCAATCTTGGTAGGAAATATGATTCCAGTATGAGTAAAATGAAACAACGCTACCTTTGATATCACCGGATATTTTACCTGACTTCATTGTGGACAAAATACTTGCCAGACTTCCCAATAATGGTGAGGAATTATTTTGTAAGAGGGAAAGAATCAATCTGTCCGTTATTAAAGATTGTAAAAACTTCTATGGGGGAAAAATTTAAAATCTGTTGTTTTCTTACTCACTGATGGCAGTATGGAGTTATGTTCTGTCCTTACCTGAAAATGATCGTTTATGGTTTATATTGAAGCACTACTTGTGTGATACTATGGTTCATCAGAAATATACAGAGCTTCATGTTTGAAACTTTTTGAAAATTTAATAAAGCCTTACATTCTAGAAACTATTAAGTAATTTGTTAAGCAAAAAATGTTTTCTAAAGTAAAGGGGGAAATCTGGTTTGAGTAAAATATTACACACTCAAGGTACAGTATCTAAATAACGGTATTAAGTCAACTTTATTTTTACCTTTGTTGACTCAATCTGATGTAAGTTATATGTCAGACCACAGAATAAGGTAAATGTAACTCACACTGGGTTTGTTTCTTGTGGGAGTAAATTACAGGCATGGGATTCAATTAAACGAGAACAAAAAATGCTTTCCACTGGGCATTGACCTCATCTCATACAACTCCTCATAAAAACTTGAGAGAAAGATGCGAGTGTCATCTACTGCTTCATACATGTCACATAACCCAGGACCTTTCCATGTGCACAGTCACTTTAATGATTTCCAGTGTTATGTTTGCATTCACCATGGCTGGATTTTGTTCTTATATTCTTGGAAATAGAGAAATGAATGAAAATAAGCAGTTTCAACTCTGTCATCAGCCACAGGAAGTAAGTCAGCAAATAAAATTTTCAAAGTAGCTTATAATAGAGACTGTGTAATAAACCCTCAGAAAGACCATTGAGCAGAATGGAGTTCATACTGATTCCTTATACTGCAGTCTCATACTGTAGAAAGGAATTGGTATTATGGAATCACAGACTATGTATCTTCATTTTTCCTTTCATGGAGATACACCTACACAATTATTCCCACTTTCTACTAGCTTTGCTTTTGCTACACAAACCATTTGAGATCAGTGAAACAACCCAGGTTCACAGATACAGATGGACGTTTGATTACCAAATGCCCCTTTCGTTCTCTTGACAGCCATTTCCACAACCTGCTCATTTCACTACCGTGAATTAATAGCTTCCTTTCCTAGAGCAGCAGTGATGATGACAAATTTGGCTAGCCAAATTTCCCACAATTGGCAAACCCCTCTCACCACCTCTGGCTATGGTCCAGGCAGGTGAAGACTCCACCAACGTGCAATAAAGAAGCAGAAATCAGAACACCTTTCTGGACCAATGCTTCCCACTTTGCAAAATTGCCTTGTACTGCAATATCGTGAAAAGCAAACAGCAACATTTTATACCAATTCCTGAAATACATTTTATTTCAGTTGGCATTAATTCATTTTAACATTGAGTAGGTGGTGTATGTTAAAGAAGGTACTAAACCAAAGAATAAGTAGCTCAATAAATATTTACCATTAAAAACAGTCTGTGTTCCACAACACCTCCCAAATGCCTCTAATCAGCCTCTGATCTATAAGTCAAGAAGAAAAAAAATGCACCTTGTCAGCTCTTACGGCACCAAGAATGTCTCTGATGAGAGTGTAAAGAGTGCTGGTCTAAAATTATTCTTTACTTATAAAGCAAATGAAAGTATGTTACAGGCACTTCTTTTATCCCACTACAAGCTTATTTCAGGTCACCTTGCACAGTATCTTTCAGGCCTGATGAGAGTATCACACTGCTTTTCATACTTGAATAAATTCACTGAATTCAGGGAGTTCTTTCTGATTTACACCCATGTAACTGAGCACAAGACCAGGCAGCTGTTCTTTCCCAAGAGACTAGAATTAACATTCCAATTTGAGGGAAAATCTATTGCAAGGCAAGTAAAGACCTTGCAATGTCTTGATGTTAATGTGCTGTATCCCCTCCATGCTAATCATATCAGAATAGAGTCTCAGCTGCTGCAGAGAATTGTAGCTTCAAGATTTCACCTGAAATATACCCTTCTCACTAGCTGAAGATCCAGCTAATCATTCTATAGTGCAATATGCAGCACACCAGAAGGTGTATAATCAATTATTTACATAATTAAATGGGGAAAAATACATTAATGGTGCATTATGGCTGTGGTGTAATGTACACAAAAGACAACATATTTAAAATTATAGTCCCCCCAAGCAATTTTAACTCAGCTGCTTTGTATAAATATATTAAAGCATTAAAGCTAATATCATGTGCTGCAAAACAGAATGTGACATATGTGCCAGGGGATTGAGATATCATCACAGTGGGAACTGTAACTATTAATTTGCTGATTTTGGTGGAAATAAAGGCTAATCCTTGGCATTTTTTTTCCCTTTATTTATTTATTTATTTAGTATTATACCTTTTTAATTTTACTGTAATTATTTCTACTTTACTAGAAAAAAAATTGTCTGTTGAGCACATATTTCATCTCCATTTCTTGAGAGAAGTTTCTTAGATGTAAAATAAGTCACACCATACAAACATGGGGGATAATTCACAAATCAGCAACACATCAAATACTGGAATACACTTCTAGGCAAAAAAGCCAAAGTCTGATGGCCCTCTTCAAGTCAAGGTCCTACCAGCAGAAAAAGTTAATTCTTAAAGACCAGTGGTATTAAACATTTTGTTTCTAAATTGTTATTAGTCTCTAAGCCAAATTTGGAAAAATTCTCTGCCAAAATAAAAGCAATAAGACTTTAATTTTTACAGATTTCAGAAAGTAGTACACAATAGATTACGCTAATTCCTCTAAGTCCCATTTCCACTGAAGAATGTACAAAAATATTTATGAGTTAACTTGATATAAAGTTACGTGGTTGCCATTTATGTTGAGGAAAATGGCAATAAAATTCTTTTTTATTGTGGAAAGCAATAAACATGGAAACTTATAAAGAACGATTTGTGGTTTGCATGCAGAATAAACTCTCACAGAATCAGCACTCTATAACCTTTCAGATATCTTTTATCCAAAGTAGCCTTAAGCAAAGATAAACAACCTCTTATAAGTTAAAAAAAGAATTGATTCAGTTCAGCAAAGTGATGGATGATCTAGGGCTACAAGGTAACTAATTATTAACTGTAACATTAAACAAGTAGTTAACAAAGATTAATCTTCAAGCCAGCTTACAACAAGCACAGATACCTCATTAGATTACTATATTTTTTTGTGCCAGAATAATAGGAATGATGCACAATTCTCATTAATGAGGATGTTATTTCATCTCTGCATGAAGACTTTTGAATTTTTTTTGTTTGAACATCATGTTTGATGTGCATGAAAAAGGCTATGAGCAGATGGATCTTAATTGGACAAGAAACTAGCATTTAGAGTTAAACATGAGTTACTAATTACTTTTCTTTTTTAAGATTAACCTTTTCTATGTTGCTCTGCAAGAATGTAATTTCTGATTAGAATCACCGTTTCATCATTTTTATGAGATATTGATTCAGTGTTTATTCAACACAATTTGTTTTTAAATGTTAAACATGGAAATCCACATATTACCATAGAATCTTTCAACAGCCCACTGAAACGTATACTTTGCACCTGGAACAAAATATTGCTTTGAAAATGTGTTGTCTTCTGAAATGCTGTACTTCTTTTCACTTTTTTAGTTTAAAAATACCAGTCCAATACTATTTTTACAAAATTTTAAATGTGTAAAGGACAACCTCTAGGAAAGACACTAGATATGGAAACTGTTCTAAAAAAAAGAATGTCTTTCTTTTAAGAGAAATAATTGCAACAGTCTAATTCCATTAACAGGAAGGATAGATTGTGACTAATTTTTCCTATGTCAAAATGCAAATATAATCGTATGACAATAGGCTATGTCCATGATGCTGAGCTATTTCTTGATGTTCACAGAAACCATTTTCAATAGTACCCTTCTGCCAAGTTGATTCATTACAATCCATTTATCTAGTATTTCAGATCCTTACACAAAGTATTTTGTGACTTTTCTTCTTTGTACATTTTCAAATCAACAGAAGAAAAGACTTTCCTTTTCTTTCTTATTTTTAAGAAACTTAAAGACAATTAAGTCATGCCTGAGTTCCAAAAGTCTACGAAATAGTTCCTATCAGACAACTCTTTATTGAATAGGTTTTAATTAATTATTTTTTAAGATAAAATAAAACTATTTACAGAAAAGTATTTCTCTACAGATGTGTAACCCGGACAATTCAATTTATTTCTTGGCTATATGGACCCTCTACACCTATGCTTCAAATCTATTCTTGGAAGTGTCTCTCATTTAAGACTCCCCTGATTTTAGTCTTAACCTCTAGGTCAAGCTGTGAAATATATTAATCGAAAAGAATAAGCATGAATATCATGTGCATGTCAGTCAGTTTGCCACATACAAAACATGGCACAGCTAAAATCTAGCAAGCTGAATCTGAAGGCCTACATTCTACTTCTGTGCTTGGAGCAAGTCATCTAGGCAATTAGCAATTTTATCACACTTCTGAAATACAAATAATATGGCTCATTTTCCAAGGTAAACCTGCAACCACAACCTTACTTAATGTTTCATATTGGAACAGTTAGAACCCAAAGAACAAAAACCACTAAATGTGATGGTCCCATTATACAGAGATAATGTCTTCTACTCCCCTTTACCCAGTAGAGTGCAATTCTTGATATACTACACTTTCAACCTTACAGGTCAGGAAAGAGTTCTTTGGGCTTGACTCAGAGCATCCAGGAAACTGTATCAATCATCTGTAGGACATATAAGAGCATAAGACAGTTCGCAGAAGAAAAACCAAAGGCCCCTTTTGGCCAGTCTCCTGTGGCCAACAGACAAGGCCAATGAAAGAGAACCAGTCTCCAGCAGTTAACAGCTCATGAACTTCCCAAATCTGATTTCAACTTTTATAACACATCATTCCATGTTTTTCTCTTCTTTGAACCTCAGTTAGCTTTTACCATCCAGAATATCCTCTGGCAAGCATCTCATCTTGACTACATATTGTGCAAAGCAATCACTTCTTCTGTTTGTTTCAGGTGAGATAAGAACTGTTGTTCCCTATTCACCTCCCACATGCCACTCAAGATTCTACAGATTTCTGCAGTACATTGCTCTAAATCAGCCTTGTCTTTTCTTGCATGGGAGCCTTCATAAGGAAGGTTCATGCTGTACCTTTGATCACCTTGATAATCTCTGTACACTTTCAAATTCTACCTTTTTGACATGGAGGACCCAAACAGCACATACCATTCAGGATGTGCACGACTAGTGCATTATAATTTGGTTTTCTTCTTTGTTTTTTGCCTTAATAACTTTTAATATTTTTTTTTTAATTAATGGGCATTGAGCTGACATTTTAATATTATAAAACTAGAATCCCATTCCTGTATCATAGTAGTTGGAAATGGATGGTCGGTTCAAAGCCCACCTCTGTGTTAATAGTTTGTTTCCCCATGCCTCACCTTCTGACCCATTTACCTGACACTTTATCACTCAGTCACTCAGCATCAGGAGGTCCTTCGCCAGTTCTTCACTGTCAGCTTCTGTGTTTCTAAACAACTTAACAATCAGAATAACTGATTGCCAGCAGCTAATACTGTCAACGCACCATAGATGGCCATAAAATGCCTTAAGTGCCTTCCCTTCACAGAAGAGGCCAAATATGCCCACAGTTAGCTTCCTATATTATAAATGTTATTTATGGAAAGACCATCTTTCTTTTCTCACATCAACTTTATTAAGAGACTTGCTAATGGTAATGCCTTTTAGAAACCTGGGTATATAATCTGCATATGCCTTAGTTATCTTTATTTATTCATTCACTGAAGTCCATAGATTCATACTAGATAATTTCCCATTACAAAACTGGTATTAACTCTTTTCCTCTACCCATGTGCCCCATAACACTGTTCTGGCTACTTTATCTGATACTGACTACCCGGTCTACAGAAGTTTGAATTCTCTCTGGTAACATGTTTGGAAATTGGCATCATATCTGCCACCTTCTAAATCACTGGTACTGAGGTAAATTTAAGCAAGAGTTTACATACTATGATCAATAATTCATCTAGTTCATACTTTAGTTCCATTACAGATCTTTAGAACTTTCAAGCTATTATTGTTTATTTTCATGTTTTGTATAGCGTCTTTTACTGGCATTTCTACCTTAGACAAATCTCCAGTTCACTTTGCATGAAAAAAAGCTCCATCATGTGGTCTTCCCCCCCTCCTCCCCACTGAACACAGGTGTAAAAATTAGTTTTTCTGCCAGGGCTTTATCTTTTCAAAACACACTTTATATACATTGATCTTTATTGGCCCTAAAGGCTCTCTGGCTTCCCCTAATCCCAATGTGTTTGAAAAATATATTTGGGGGATTTTTATTAGTTTTAGGCCTTCTGCATGGTTTTCTACAAACCTGTTTTGGCTGCCTTGCTAATGTTTTTATTTTATTTAATCTGCTAGATTTATTTTTTATTTATTTTATTTTCCTTATTGAATACAGCTTCAGCTTTCTTAAGGATACTTTTTAGCTTTAGAAATCTCTCTTATCTTAGTGTTAGAACATGGCAAGGATTTTTTTGTGCTCTTTCTAGGATTTACCTCACCATTTAATTGTGGGGGTTGGGCTTTTTTTTTTTTTTTTCTTCCTTCTTTTTCTTTCTAAGATCCTATTATTTACTGTTATTTGCATTGATTCTCAATCTGTTTAAAAATACTGATATGGTATCGCTATGGCACGACAGTCTACTCGTAACCTGCAAATATATACCATTCTAGCTGTTCCTTCTAATTCTTGTTTAACACGATTTTCTACTTTAGGCAGCTGCCCTTCTTAAAATTAAACATTATCACACTGGGTGGGTGGTTACCTGCTCCTCTTTCTGGAATGTGTGTACATTATGGCCACAGTGGTTTAGTAATAGACACATTTGTAACCAAATCACATGTACTGCTCAAAACCAATTCTCCCTTTGTGGGCTACTATGAGCTGTTCCATTAACAGTTCATTTATGAGGTTTAAAAATTTAGACTCAGTAATTTGACATTTATCCATGCTATATGGTGGCCTTAAGTATGGTCCTGGGAACATTTCAGAGATCACTGCCAGGACAGTTCTTCCAGCAGAATCAATCTTCTTTCCTTCCCTCTGTGACTAGTATCCACATGAATCATGACCAACAATCATGAACTTATCCAAATCAAGTTGATGCCATAAGACATTCCTTCCCCTCTGTAGCACTGGGGCTGCTGTCCCAGAGGCGAAAATGTTCCGTGATACCTTGAAGGTATCTTTGATCAAACTTGCTGCTGCTCAGGTATCTTCCAGTTTTGCTACTACAGCTTTCAGGGTTCAGCTTCAGCTACTGCTTCCTCCAAGACAGTACTTCATCTCTGAGCACTTCAAGATGTATCTTCCATGTATTGTCATATACCTTGCCCATACTACCCGACATATGGGAGAATCTCTGGTGGAAAAAATTTCAATGCTCAGCAGTGAGTGTGGCATTGTGTTAAGGCTGGGAGGAGACATGAAAAAAAGCACTGAAGTGTTGAACCTAACAGTTGTGCATTGATACTGACTGTCTACTGTGCCTTTTAAGTACTATCTATCTTGGATCTTTTCTTATGTGAAAACTTGTTTTGTGGCCTACTTACTCTAAGCATGTTCAGATAAAGAAGATAAAGACTCAATACAATTTTGGAGACAAAACTTAATTCATGCTGCAATTAGTTGTGCATTTGGTCATATTAAGGCATAGTGCGACTTTATCTCATATGCCATCTGGCTTTGTAAGCATTTAGCATATCCAGATGGACTTTCCTAGAAGGATCCTGGTATCAACTGTCATAAGTACAAAAGGGAATTGTAGAAAAACTGCACTAGACAGCTTCTAAATATGGTATAGAAATAAGTATACTGACCCCTTGAGGTTATTCCTAATTCATGTTTAAGAAGGATATAATGCTACGAATCATTTCTGAGACTGGACCAGATTTCAGAAAGGGCGAGTTTCAGGAAGCTCAAACAAGTTTCTGCAAAGTAATTCCCATTCCAATCCCCACCCCAGTTGAGCTCATCACAGATAAAATGATCTTGAGATTATGCTTTTTTGACTGTTTGCAGATCAGATTCCCTCACAGTTCCAGACTTTCAACTCATATTTTACTTTCAAATATTTATGGGGGTTTTTTCCATCAATTTTCTATTCTCTCTTATCTAGCGGCTTCCATGTGTCCATGACTGTTTTAGAGATAGGCTTAGGAAGCCTCCATATACTAGCATTTTAACTAGGGCTTGCCAAAGAGTGAAGTTTCCTTCCATTGTGTGTTTAGAAAGTATTGATATCCTGAATTAAGACAAATAATAGAGGAGTTTAAGATATTCAATGAAAGACAAATTATGTAAAATTCCATATTTGGAGAACGAAATTGGGGGCTTTGTTCTTCTTCAGCTGCCCAGTCCACAAGGCAATCAACTGCCTGGAAAATCAGGCTTCATGAGAGAGCAGCTACCTACAGAGTTAGTCCTCTTACTACAGGTGTAGTAGGGGCTATAGTATCTGGAAGCTGAACAACTGTAGGATGCAACAACTCAGAATGCAAAACTTTTGACAGACGAGACATTATCATGAAACATTTAGCTTCTAAGAGATCAGGTGGTTTTTGTGGTTTTGTTTTTTATAGAGGAGTATGTGTGTTAAGGGCTGGGTTTTAATCATATCTTCTGAAGATTAATGTCATTTGATTGCATTCCGTTATCTTATTTTTTTATCCAAATAGAATGTTTTTTTCTAAATCTGCTATGGCCAGTATTTGCTAAAGCCTTTACCTTCTTTTTCCATTATTTTCTGTGAATTGCAAGAGATCAGGCTGAGGGGAATTTCTTAACTTCTACACATGAGAAATAATTGGTGTAAGAGGTAATTGTTTAAAATCATTAGGAAACTACTTCTCCTAACATTTATTGTGATATTTGATCAATTCGTGTGTATACCATTGAAATCATTCATTATTACTGCTCTGTTAGTTTTAGCTCTTTTAAATGTCTCACAACACGCTATTCTCCATTTGCTCTGATTATGAGGTCAACAGTACAAATCTATCACATTTTCTATGCTCTCCTGAAGGTTTAGTTCCACATGTCCATCTTTATTACCCAATCCTTTCTCTTGGGAATAGTTTATGGCTAGATAACAATGTACCATCGATTCTTTTCTTTCAGCTATATTTCAGTAACATATATTTCACACGGCCAACTTTTCTCATTTGGCCATCCTTCCTTTTAAAAATTTCCCTTTCAGGGAAATACACACAACACATGCTGCACTAAATTTGGCTGCCATTACTCATGATCACCCACTTGGTAGTTTAAGTCTTTCACTGGTTTTACATGGACACACTATATCCTATTGCATTTTCTTTCTCTGCTGTGGAAATAAAAGCAGATGCTGTACATCCTGATTAATTGTTTTCAGAATGGAATTAATCAATGTCAGAAACTCTTGCAGATCTCCTTTACAGTTCCTTTCCAAGGTAGAAACACTACATAATTTAGCAGACCATGAACTAATGTTTAAAACAGCAGCCATGTATCTAAATAACAGATTAGTTTCTTCACTAAACTCAGAACAGCATTTCTGCTCTTTCCAGGTGTAACAACAGTTTTGACATTTTTTAAGGAAATTAATCCCCTAAAATTCAAAAAATTAAACTTCCGTTTCTAACTAGGTCTGTGTAAGTCTGTAATTACCACCACAAGGGAAAGAAAAAAACAAAACAAAACAAAACAAAACAAAACAAAACAAAACACAGATACAGGAGATGATAACTTGCTGACAGATTCAAAGCACGTCTTAGAACATTTAAAAGCAAGGACTGTTCAACACCCACTGTATAATGCCAAGTATTATTATGCCTAATTAGGCTCCTAAAAACTTGCTGATCATACTTCTACAGAGTCTGATTTCCTTTTTTCCCTCTGTGCTGATTACACATTTATTTCTATTCATTTTCTATTTTTTTAAAGCTAAAAACTATTATCACCTTCTGAATTTAGTGTTCTCATTTCACTTTACAATTATTGCTTTATTCTGGTATCTGGCTTATTTTGTTCTTTCCTTTTTACCTTCTGTGAATGCAGTTTGTGGGGTTTTAACTGCTCTAACAAAGCTCACCATTCAATTTCTTTTATTTCTTTTGCTTAGCAACACCTGCTTCTTTTTATGATATTTTAGTGCTCAGAAGACGACAGATTGACAGCCTTGGAAGTGGAAGTCCCATTTGTATGTTTATAGGACTTGAGCAAGCTGGAGCAGTAAAAGATTTTGTCAAGGTATGCCAGCTTCCCTGGAAAGGCCACTGATAAGGTATTTAGTCCAAGTTCTCTTTTCTAAGTCTTCTCAGGAGGTTGCTAGTTGTAAAGGTATTTTGTTTTTTAAATGGATCACTGCCTACTGGACTTAGATAAATTGGCAATTTCTGCCTTAGGAACACAGAAGTTCTCTTTTAGACCAGAAAACATCTATCAATTGTCTGGTTACAAATCTTGCATTTCATTATCAATTCACAGTACCTGTTTACCCTCTGCAACAACTGAGAACTTCACAGTATGTTCCAATGCTGCTCTTGTGAGGCAAGGAAGTGCTTCCATTACCATTTAACAGACAAGTAAATAAGGTAAAAGTGATTAAAAATTAAACTTCATAGAGTATTTAGGCACCAGAGCTTACACAGCTACATACATTTATTTGATGATCTGGGTTTAAATGAGTTGCTCAAGTGCATGCAGGCAGGCTAACAAACAAAACGGTGCTTAAGCCAGCTATATCCACCATTATGCCAAGTCTTAAATGGCTAATGCTTTTTTCTTTTTTTTTCATTTAGGTCCAAGCCACTGAGTAAAAAGATAAATTTTGTACCATCAGGTGAAGAGGGGCACATCATTAGAAACAATCTCTGGAGTAATTTTCTGAAATCATTGTCTTGTTTGAATTAGAGAAGTCTGAAATATTTGGTCAACTGCATGAAAGTTGTCACAGCTTATGGCATATTTAATCACTATAGTTTCCCTCAGAAGAAAATAATTATTGGCATCATTTTTTTATCTTGAAAGACAGAGGACTCACGTAGACCTTAACACTAGCCCCATGATACTCCATGGCTTGACAGGGAGATTTGCATTTAAAAAAATATTAAAGAAACCTGCGGTCCATTCACAAAGAGGACCTTATCATACCCACTTAACATTATATTGTCAAAGCACAGCTCACTCAGATACAAAGAAATTGACAACTTTTCTGATGACTGGATTAGCAAATCAATATCTTGGATATTTAAGAATGACAGAAAGGATGTGAACACGGTGGTCACAGATGAGACAATGGAAAGTGCCAAAAGGAGAGTTAGAAATAATTAAAGTAGCCCAAATGGAATTTGTTACTTTCCTTTACTACGATACAAAGTTTAAACTGAGAGCTGAACTGCTTCTAGCTGGTCAGGAAAGCCCAAGGATAACAAGTATACCTTGTTCTCATGTTCACTTTGTATGACGAAAATTGTGAAAAAATAACAATCCTTCTCCAAGTGGATGACAAAACATTGTCACTTCAGATCCAGAATTTCATGGATAAGGCACTTCTGAATGATGACTTTTGCATTTAAGACTCATCCAAGACCACAGCCACTGATCAGTTTTCTTTTGAGCATGTAGAATCAACCTTCTTATTAGGAACTAATAGCCCTTGGCTAAATTAAATGAGAGGTAGTCACCCAGCTCAGCTGCTACTAATTAACAGATCACCTTTCAATACGGGAAGATAAGTCTTCTTGTTGATCTGCTGTTACGGTTTGCATGGAATGATAAGTACAAGTTCCGAGACTGGTGTTGATATATGAAGTGTTTCTTTCCTAGTTAATAATAAAGCAGTCTTTTGACTGTTTTACCTGTTCTGGTATTTAAGTTATGTGAAAGCTGCAAATTTCATAGGGTACACTTGTAACAGAAGAGATGAAACAGAGTCTAGCTATCCACATATTCACTGTCCCATTGCTGTAACACCTAAAGGCTCATAATCATCATCCTTTTGCTGTGAATATCAGTAACTCTGGAGCATTAAGTACAGTGTGCTGCTTTCTGACATGCTATGGAAACTAAGTATCTATAAGAACTGTTGCCATTTCTGAGTCAAAATTCAAGATAGAATATACTGTCGAATAAATACGAACTGTTCCCCATGATGGAGTTACTGTTTGTCTGCTTTTGAGTTGACTGCTCATCTAAAGAAACACACCTTTTAGAATCATGTAGTGACATTTTTTATTAGAATAATTTCAAATAAATTTCATTGTTCACGATATAGAAGTCTAAAGTTTAACTCATTGTCTAGATTCCTTTTACAGTCACTGGAAAGAGTCACATTTATTCACAATTCCTTTAGTATATTTCAAGTTTCAGTTTGAGAATGAGATGAATGTTTGAATTGAATGTTTTTTTGTCCATATTTTTTTAGATTAATCCTCTGCTTTACTTGTAAAAATACTGATAGGTCCCACACAAAGACATTAGTGGGAGTGGGAGGGTGGGAAGGAGCACAGGAGCTTGACAGAGAGTTCCAGTGTGTGACTTTAGGGACACCAAAGAGATCACAAGCTGCTCGTAGCACCTGTCCATGATGGGAACTTCATTAGCAAGCCACAAATCTTTGGCACAATGTAAAGCTGTAGTTCCTCACAGCTGCACCTACCTAGGAACATCCCATTTCCTACAGAACTTTGTTTTACAAGAGTTCACTGACAACAGAAGAAATTAAAATCTTTAGCAAAATACATACAAGTCTCATCAGTTTATATGCCTTTGAATATTCAGTGACTTATAAAACAGAATTTAAAGTAATACAAACAAAAGTTAGGGAAACACACTTTTTTTTAACTTCTTGTTGTTGTTGTTCTGCCACTAAAATACCAGTAACTGCTGATTATTGCCACACTTAAAACAAACTTTGTCAGTGATAATATGTCAAAACCAGCAAATGGATAGCCTTCTAATGCACCAAATGCCATTTTAATACTTCTTGGCATTATAGAACAATCTGCTTTCAGCTTTCCCGGACAAAAAAATGGAACCCTCTCATTTTGCCTACACAAGAAACTCCGTGCAAATCAAGCCAACTAATCCTGTATGGAGATAACAAAACCAAAGATGAATTCAAATTAAAAAAGCTGAAATAAAATTTTTAATATTTAATTAATTTCCACCAGTTATTAGGGAATTCAAGGGCCTTCCAACAGTCTGTTAGGAATATGTTTTCCTTGAGTGAGGTGCCTTCCCATTTCTAAGGACTACGAAAGTGCTACTCTGTTCTGCTTGAAACTTAAAACTGGTGTTTACACGAAAAGTTCATAAATTTGTGAAAGCAAAACTGGATCTTAATTGTTTGATGCTTTCTTGTCTTTTCAGAATAGTTTTGTATCTATTTTTTTTTTATAGTCTAGCTATGCTGTAGTTGAGGATTTCATAGACCTAGATAGTCATTTACATTTATTTTGTTAACAGTTACAATATAGGTGTGACCTTAACACTGTAAACCTGTAGCAAAGGTAAAAGGGGATATGGATCTACTATTTCATAGAAAAAGTTCTGAATAATAATCATAGCAAAGAGTGACTACGTGAGACTGCCTCACTGAACCTTTTTGGGTTTATAAGTCTTTACCTCTAAGAAAAAATTGCAGCTGCAGATGTAGCTGCAATCTGAATGCTTGTGCTATATTTTTGGAATAGAGGTTTATTTTTTTCAGATTCACTTGGTCAGTATCATTACTTATACCCCAGAGGTGAAAATCTTAATATTAAAAACAAATCTTAAAAATGACATCTTTTCTTTTTTTCTTGAAAAGGAGATGTAATTCCTTAAATTCGGTATGAGTTCTGTTTCCTTCTTATTCCAAAACAGTTAATTTATTCCCAGCAAAAGCTTTCTGATGTTTAGGTCAGTTAAAGAATACATAACCCCACTGTTTACAAAAGTTTACACAAAACATTACAATGAACCACAATATTTAAGCTACCCCTTTCCTTAATAAAACATAATTGTAGTCTGCCTCTGTTGAAAGCACTGAGGAGCATCAGGAGCCCTTCATAATCACTACCTCCTGCTGTGGAAGTAATGTCACAGTGCTACCGGCAGTAGTATAAGTCAGCAGTTTAGCTCCTTATTTTTTATTATAATTTGTGGAAAGCAAAAAGATAGCATAACATCTGTGACTGAATTAGAGGTATGTTCAACAGAGGGGAAAGAGAGCTAATGTGGCACAGTGGTTCATACCGGTTTGCAGGAACCCTTTTCTTGCCATATGAAGCTCTATTTTAGCCACTTATTCTAACACTTCCTGTCATGCAGAATTAGCCTTGAGAAACAAAGAGAAACAACAAATCTATGAAACTTAAAAGCATAACACATTATGAGGTACAGTGCTTCCAAATTACTAGCTCTGAGAATATCTAACACTGATAATACAAGGATTTTAGCATTCTGTACTTAGAAAGGTCTACTATTTGAACAGGAATCCTAAAAAGCCTTAAGAGACATAAATAGAAACAATAAAAGACATGAATTACAGCCAAAAGAAAGAAGATACAAAATCCAGTTTAAACCTTCAGGTCATTTATTTACTCAAGACAGTAATTTGAAATGACATTATTTAAATGTTGTATTAGTTTTCAGAGAAAAGGAACATGTAATTTAAATATATTGTTCATGTTTAATATTTATAGGTATAACTCTTCCAGAAGGATACTATTAAAAATTTATTTTTTTTTAGTATCTGAAGTCAGCATGTTTCAACCAGCATATAATGCAAACTCAAAGCTAGAAGAGTTGCATTGGCCAGTTCCAGTTCAGTATCTATTAGAAATATTAAGAAAAAGTCAGCTCTCACCAGGTCCAATTTCATAAATTATGATGCTGTATGTCCAAATTTCCACACATAATCTTGTTCCTTGATCTTGCTTGTATCATAATTGTTAATATAATGATATTCATGGAGTATTTCAAGTATGCAAAATAGACCTGGGATTAAGCGCTAAAAGATTTTTCCATGGATGTGGAGTTGAGATATAACAGAAATTAAGAAAACACAGAGTTCTCCTGAAGATTGGAATAGTTTTCATAGGAAGGAGGAGCTTTATCATAGTTTTATATTTGCTTTGGGTTTCCCATCTCAAGCTTCTGTTGCCTTTGACGTAATTTTGTGAGCCTAGAATGGGCTGAACGCCTGGTTCAAACTCCAGTTTCTGGTGACCTCACAAGAATGACCTTCTGAACAGTAACCAAGAAGATAGCTGACAGAACTGATAGAATGCCATGACCTGGCTGCTTGTACTTAGACCGGGTACATCTAGATCATCAAATTATTTAAATCCCCAGTTCTCCCTTGGATCTTCGTCTCTGGAATATTCACACTGGTAATATATTAATTTGCTCTCAGATGAAACCAGAACACTGGAGATAGCTTACTCAGTGCACCGCTGCCTAAAGGCGACTTTGATAAGAGCAGAAGATATGCATGTTCTCATTCTACACCATTATCAACACAATATACAAGAACCTTTACCACCCAAAACTTGTCATGCCTTTCCAGGGAACTCAACATCAAGTGGTATAAAAGTACCACTTTGAAGAACTGTGGCACAGCCTCACGTTATTTCACTATTTCACTCCTCTGAACTGGAGAAACCTTTTTCTCTTTTTTCTCTTTTTCTTTTTCTTTTTCTTTTTTTTTTTTTTTTAAGAATCACTGTCACATGAAGCCCAAAACAGCAACCACAGTCATCTATCTTCTGTGCTGAGTAGGCATGGCTCTTCTGCCTAGAAGAGGCTGGTTCTGAGCAACTTGAGTGCAAGACACTTTGTATATGGGGATACAACTAAATTATCTAGGGATAACTTCTGAGGACAGGAATGAATGCCTTTAACAATGCAGACATAAACACTGAGTGATCTGGGAATGAGATTTTAGATAGGTGAGGACTCTTCTGTATCTAACAAATCTTGTTTTTATCAAAATGGACAATTCATAGAACTGCGATGATGAAAGCATTCAACAAAAACTGGAGTGAGTTTTGTTCATGTTATTGAATGTATTGACTCCCTTTCCCCTTTGGCTGCTTTTCTTTTCCCTTCAAATAGCAAGTACTTGTTGTTCTTTATCTCCAAGGACTCCTGAAGGCTTGCAGGTAGGTAAGAAAGACTTTCAACTAAAGACTCCTTATGCTGATATATTTACTGAGAAAAAAAGGAAGAGAAGGGCTATGAGTTTGAGGAATGAGCAGAAGGGGGGGCCGAAGCTGCAATTTTATTCACTTCAAAAACAAGCTCTTTTGCTGAACCCTCCTTCAGGAGGATTCTTTTGCTGAACCATCCTTGCTGATGCCACTAATTACTGGCAGAGGGCTCCTGTGATTTTGAGTCACCCCTGTAAAACTCTTTGCTGATGTAGTTTTTGTTTTGTTCAATATCAGTCCAATGTAAATACACTGCAAGGGAACAGTGACTGCAAAGCTAGGATCCAAGCTCTCAGTCAAGCGAGCTCTAGGCTACAATCATGTTATTTATATTTGTTCTCCTTCATCTTCATGGCTTGCATGCTTTGTTGCAAGGCAGTGAAGACTCAGTAGGAAGAGATAGTAAAAGATGCTATAGTAAAAGACCCTATAGTTCTAACATGGTCCTGAGAAATAAAAACTCAGGGATCAATCTCTCCCTGAATGCATTTCCCAAGTGAGGACAGCCTGCAACTCTGTCCCCCTTGGCTAGCTGTCCAATAACCAGGCTAGGTCCAAAAAGGTAGATAACACCACCAGCACCTGCTGTCATAGAAAAAGGGGTCAAATGAATTTGATACCTGTTCCCAGAAGAGACCTTTACTCTTTGGCTCCTAAGTGGATGGCAGCATTTAATTTGTGGTGCTATTCAGAGTGGAGACAGATCTCTGATGGATTCCTGCATCCAAAGGTAACGGCTGGTTATAGCAGTATTTCTGCACATCATGCTAGCTTTCTAAGTCACCTTTGGAAAGCATGTTTCTCACTATCAACTGGACAAAAAGCCTGCCTATTTCAGAAGGTATAGATTGCCTTGTCAAAGTGACTATTGTCTGTCTTAACAAGCAACCTGAATCTCATCCTAGAAATAAAAGGTTACAGACTATCCATATGAACTGAAACAAGACTAAAATTACACTATCCAAATACCAGAAAGAAAAAACAGAGATCTAACTAGAATACTCATTAAGGAGCTTTTCCATTACAGTTCTCTACGCCAGGACCTGGAGACCCAAGAGTTTGACTGCCTGAGCTGAAGGTTAGCCTCAGTGCTGCAGCTGTGCAGCCTTGAATCAGAGAGCTTAGAAAGAGCTGTATGAAAAAATGCTCTGACAGGCAAGGGCCTGTCCCCCTTAGCAGGAGCTGCACCCTAAGCTCAAGCCCTTGGCTTTGCTCCTGCTGTCGTGGCCATGCCTGGCTGCGTACCTCACTGATCTGGACTGGACCTCAACCCACTGCCTTGACTTCCTGGCTTGATCTCAGACGTGCCTTGTCACTGTGGATGCGCCTAATGATCTGGACTCTTGGATGACCCTGGTTACTCTCACCACATCCACCTTGCCTTTCTTGTTCAGGTACTGTGGGACTGTGTCCTCAGTGTGGCCATGAGGCTCCTGCCCTGCCTGCCTCGCCATGGCTCTCGTCTCCCAGCTCATCTTCCTTTACAGAGTAGCTGTGGCACATGGACACTTCATTCTCCTTCAATAAAAGCAAGTCAGGTCATACTGTTAAAACTGCTGTCACTCAGCAACGATTTTGTACAGCGCATTGTGCCTGGAGCTAATGATGGAGCTCAAGAAAAGTCTTTAGCAAGTGTGGAGCACATTACCACCTTTCTCAGCACAATGAACCGCAACAACATTGCTCCCTTTAATCTTCTTCTATTACCACCTGAAGACTTCAGTCTGGTTTTCAACCATTTGTGTTTGGAAAATCCAGGTATCTCAGCAACGACACTCTCATCCTCCCATGACACGGTAAGAGAACTTCTTTTCTTTGGGATATAACAGATGCCCAAACATTGAACCAAAGCTCCAATTCAGAGAGGGAATTTAAACATATATAACCTGAAGCATGTCCGCTGTCCCCAAAAGTCAATTGGACTACTGACATGGTTCAAAGTTATGCATAAAGCTTAAGCACCTTTTTAATCATGAACAAAATAGGAAAGATAAAGTGTTCATACTCAAGTTTGCTCAGCTGTGGAATGAGCTGCCAGAAGAGATTTGACAATCTAAAATCTGACAGCTTTTAGAGTGCTCTACTACCTCCTATTTTAAGTTTCTGTTATATCACTCAAACAGCAGCAGTAGAAGGGTAAATGGTCAGAATCAAAGAAAGGAAAAGGAAAAAACCCTGTTAAATAGACCTAGCTGTTAAAGAGCTACTACAGTAACAGCAATTGTAAAATAGAAAACTGATAAATAATAATAGGAAAGAAAAAAATCTCTGTTTGCTGATGCTGCTTTGAACTGCTAATACTTAGCAGAAACAGTCAAATTCGCCTGCATTTCACAAAGTCCCTGTAGAACATATTTGTACACAGCATCCTGCTAAGATGTCCATTTGTAAAGTGAGTAAGTTGCAAGGATGAAGTGATTAAAAATATGACATGCAGCTCCTAATTTAAAAACTTTTTTAATAATTAAATGTTTTCTATCAAAGCAGGAAGTATTAGTTTCCCATTTACTTTACACATTAGCCTGTAGATAACCAAAGAAAATAATTACAGCATATAACTCAGGTAAATTTGTGTTTTTGTTAGTACTTAGCATAAGACTCTTATTACAATAAGTGTGCATTAGCAATTTCATTAATACCACAAACAAGGCAATAAAAGGGAACAGTACAAAATTAGTTACAGAACTGCTAAGAAATAAAACACTGTAATTGCCATGTCTTCTGGACACTGAAGCATGTAAACAGCAAACATAATGCTGGAGTATCCCAGTTAGCTCTTTCATAGCCTTAGGAACCTGCAACTAATTGCAAATGACCAAGTTTCTGCTCCCACCCCTCTCAGAATTACAGCCACTGTTGATCTCCTTGCTGGAGCATCAAAATGCTGCAGAGCACAACTACAGAGATTTGTCAAGTCTTGCACAAAGAGACTGAAGTTCAGACAACTGGTATATCACATTGTTTCCCCCACACGTAGGGCTGCGTTTCATTCACTCACAGTGCTGAGCTATGACCTCTCTTCTGTTTGTGATCCTGCAAGATCAGAGCACAGGACTTCCCTCACTGTGAGCGAGAAAGCTGAGAGGTTTGTCGCTGTGCCTAGGAACCATTAAAAAAAAGTAAAAGAACTAACACTGAACCAAACGCAGACTTTGGAGGACAGTGTTTGAACTAGCACAATTTCCTGAACACCAGAAAAGTTTAGAGAAAAAGAATACAAAAATCGTATATGGCTACACAAAAAAGTAGGGCTTTAAGAGCTAAGCAGCTTTGCCACTTCAGTCTTCTGACTGTAGTCCTCTCAAGTGCAATAATAAGTCCTATAGCTTGTCATTCAGACACCAGAGAGCAAATTTCTCACCAGCATATCCCTGTCATCTATGGTACCGAATCTGCAGGGAAGAGGAAAATTGTGCAGAGTTCATTCAAGACGCAACAGAAAGAAACACAGCTCAAGGATGATTGTAAATGTTGTGCTAGGAGAACAGTGTGGATTGTAGACCGTCTCTTTAAACATCACGTAAGAGTGAACCTGAAAATATGTTCCACTTTGTTTTTAAGAGGTACAGTTTCACTGAGGTGAAACATCGAAAAAAATCCCATTAACAACTATTGCTTGGAGGCAGCTTGGGAATAAATTGGCAAGTAACCATGTCTGTGTTATCCACAGTGCTGAAACAGAACTGTCTGTAACTGGTGGTATACCACTTAGGAGTTAGAGGATAGTGGCACCAAAGGTAATGACACACTTCAGAGAAGCATTAATAGACACAAAAATGTAGAAGGACTTTCAAAATGTACTATACTGGTCAAAAAGGATGGTAAAACTAATTACATAATCTTATGTCTCTGTGAAAGTCATGTTCACCAATTGGAATACATTTGCATATATCAGCAAAGATTGCTTTTTAATACACAATTACTCTTCACATTATTTTGGTATTAGAGAAGCAACATGCTATAGTGAACATAATTGTATGATCACCACATATGGAACCCACTGTGTTGTTTGAGAAACATCCGCAGTTCAGCCAAACCTATGCAAACCAGAAAACTTCAAGCTGAATAGATTGATGTAAAATGCCTTGAAGATAATAAAAAGATTGTTAAGAAACCCTATGGAATAGGAAACAGATTCAGGCCATGCTAGAGAGAAATATCCTAAAACATGTGCAATCAGTGGTTGAAAATTTGCACAAATGAAAGTTGAGAAATAGCTTTTGGGGGTTAGGCAAATCAATAACAGAAATTAGGACTGATCTGATGCATATAAAATTTAAAAAAAAAACAACAAAATCTGCTAGAGAAATAGCAAAGTTAAGACAGAAATTTGAGACTATCAGTAACGCTTAAGTGTGGAGATGCAGTTAACATACTTACTGACCTTTTTTTTTTGGCTCAGAATGGTGCAGATATTATGTAAGTTGTTTCCCACATGAAGTAAAATATACAAAATAATAAATTTTTAGACCAAAAAGGTAACACTTGTGAAGAATTTTTTCAGAAAAGGTGATATGGAATTAGAACTTTCTGTGTGAAAAGGAAATCACTAGAAAGAAATATGTCTTCCAGTAAAACATCACACTAGGATCCAGGAAGTGAAGCAGAAACTGAGACTTCTATCCACGTAATCACTAATAGCAACAGTAAAAGGGACAGAAGCACAATCCCAGTTCAGCTAGAATCTGTAGAGCTACTGAAAGACTTACTAAAATTACATTGCTTCTTATAGAACTTGCTGGGGGGGGCAAGTAGTAATGTGAACAAGCTTCCACTTTGTAAACTACAAGGAAATATAAAGATTAAGGAGCAGGAGCAAAGCAAACCAGGAGTGTAATGGCTAGGGATTGCCCAAATACAAAGCAGCTAGCTATATGCATTCTTCCAGTGTAGGTTGCTCCTTTAGTCAGAAGACAGCTTTCCTACTCAAAGTCCTGAATAAGGATTCCGTCCTTAGTCCTTTAAAGGAATCAAACATGAGCATGCATACTTTACAAACCACACCAGAAATTTGGGAACAGTAATGAATTACAAGACCCCAAACCAGACAGAGGTGGGAAACCATATATATTTATTCTTTAAACTGAGCACACCATCAGACTCTGTGTCTCAGCAACATACCATACGACTGCATCATCACGGCACAGTATTTTGTTTCAACACAATTTACACACTGGAACAGCAGAACCCTTCAAGCAGAGAAAACAGGACTATGACGTTCGACTGTGGGGTTATCCTAAACAAAGGATTAACAAAGATCTTGTTCCTTCCACCTGTGCCTTTTCCAGGGAGGTATCCTCCACAAGTCTGCCTTTCTAGCAGACTTCAGTGGTTTTCTGGTTTTATATAAACTCCAAGAAACTCTCACTAATTTCCTATGAATTCTCTGTATTTTAGTCAACTCTAAGGCATTCTGTAGCTCTGTTTCTGGATGCCAGCCCTTTTCCCCAGCAAGGTGTCTGCCAGTTTCTACCAGTGCTGATGGTTCACTGTTTCCTGCACTTCTCCTATTTCTTGCCCATATTTCCCAGCTTAGTGTGTCCAGTTACTTGTTAGGAAGGCACGGTTTCCTGCTCCCTCCATATGGCTTTCCCTGGCCCTGATCAAAGCAGCCAAGACAGGCAAACCAGCAGCCTTCCTCCCTACAGGGTGCAATATACATTATGGAGCATCTCCAGTGATGCAGTTCTAATTGCATCAGTTTTAGTTAAGTCTGGCACAAGAAAAGTACCATCCCATCAGCAGTGACCTGCAATTATATTGACCTGAAACGATCAGGGAACTTCAGCTTATGCATACGCACTTCTACCTTTCTGCTTGCCTTGGCTGCAAGTTCTCAGCCTCTGCCATGCACAAGTGCTGTGGCTGTGGTAAGTAAAATTGACAGTCCTCTACCACTGAAAGATAGGGTTTATTTTTCCATTGTCCCTTCTCTCTGTGATCTGCATGGCGTAATTCTTCAAACTCCTCTGGTGCTTCTCAGCACCTTCTGTCATGTAAACTCACTTATTAAACCCAAGAGGAATAAAAGAAAACAAACAAACAAAATTTCCACTATGAGCTCCAAGAGCCCCAAAATAAGTAGAAGGAAAGTGACACTGGGGTAAAGGAAGAGGTAAGAGGAGTGTAACTCCATCTTCCAAGCGCAGCTTCAGACTATCAAACTGACTTAGTAATTTGTGATCTCATCTGAAAGACTCCTCTCCTACCCCCCCTCCCCAAGAGAGTACTACCAGCCTTGGAGCATGTGTAGGTCTCTGAATACCAACTGTCATATCAACGTAAGATCTGCAGCATACAATTGTACTAGAAAACTGTTCTGCACAAGTGAAATCTGAACGAAATCTATTGTTAACATTTCATCAGCACTTACTTTTCTCTTCAAGGATATCATTTTTCTAAGTATCCTGGCATGTACTTACTGAAGTGGGAACATTTTTTTTACACAAAGCCTCCACTTTCTGAGGGAATAGTTATTCTGACTTCAGCAGCAAAACAACTTTGAGAAATTTCAATGCTCTTCACTTCCTTGTCTTATCATTCCTGTACCACTGATGTGATTTACCACCTCTTCAGTTGTGCTAACACAGCAGTTTGTCTGGCTGCGCTGGTGAACCACAAGACTGAAACAATCTAGATTAAAAGTAGCCCTCTGAACAAAGGACCATTTTTAATCCAGGCCATTGCTGTCATCTGCTTCTGCTACAGACTCATAAACAGTTGTCTCAGCGTAACGGGGGAGGCTGAGAATTGTGGTGTGGAGTTGGAGAATTTCTTAGGACAGCATCACTCCATAAACCAATCTATTATGTACAATCCAGGGGTAGATTTCATTACACTTAAGTATGTCTATAATAGGGCTGAGATCAAAACTTCTGAATTGAGGTATCTTCGTGTATGTATCTACATGGGTACTAGGCATATAAACTCTAGGGCAGTTAATGGAGAGAAAGTCAGTATATGCACAGAGTGATTCAGCTGACTTCAGCCAGAAGAGATACACTAAGGCACCTATATTCATTGCATACCTATGTTTAGGCAACTGAAGTGAACTCTAGGAGCCTGCCTTAGGGTGAGCTGCATTGGTGTCCAGCTCTACTGATAGTGTTGACTAGCCCTCCATTGGTTAAATGGAAGCTTAGACAGCTACCGTGTATGTGGAGACCAATGCTGCAGATGTACATTTAAATTCTGTAATCTTAAATTGAATCCTAATCCTAAAACTTTATGTTCTCACAGTAGGTCTTAGATCCTGTGCCCACACATTGGTATCTCTTACTATTTAAGACCTCCTATGGTGTCCAGGCTGCCTGGTACTGGTAGATATGAAATTCAGCCTGTGGTCTGATGTCCTTCAGAAATGCCAAACAGGATATTTGAATAGCATTACACATCAGTGTTCAGAAGCAAAGCTCAAGCCCTGGATTATGGGTAGACATGTCTCATGTTCATAGACATTTCTCTATTGGCACAGCCACTGTGTGTAGTCTTCCATCCTGTGTCACATCTTAGTTGTCTCAGGAGGATTCATTGTGGATTTCCCTGCTGAATGGACCTTTAGGCAAGTTGCAATCTTTCTCTGAACTGATTTCCCCGTGACCCCAAAGCCAAGTATATTGACAGAAGTGATGTGAGGATAGATAGAGGCACTCAGCAACTGGACAAGAAGGGGACAGAAGTGGAGAGAGCAGAAACTTAAGCCTCTACTAGACCACAAAAAATTCCTGAAAACAAGGAAATTTTCTATATATTTAGCAAAATCAAAACAAAATAACAGAATAACCTGAGAATCTTTAATGTTTAATACATGAACAGCATGCTTCACTACTGAGCATGCCAACCAGTTAAGGTTTCCTGCTTTCAGAGTAATTGATAAGGCATGTGCATACTTAACTAATGCTTATGGAATGCAAATTGCATTTAAAATTGTATGTAATCTTTCCTTTTCACTTTGTATATTAATTTATTCAAGAAAGAAACATACAAGAGGGTGGTGAATAATGAAAAATATATTCTAAGTTTCTAATACCTTGAAAAATTTGTACTTCAGTAAGGTTTCCTGAAATACAAATTGGAAATTAACTTGAATCAAAATCTCTCTCTGTAGCTTATATAAAACATTCTTGTGAAAATGACTTGTCCATTCTATGACAGGATACTACAATCATTATTTTCACCTCAATATATGTTCAGTTAACAGGCCTGCAAAAATGTTTCTTACATAGTCACCATGGATGAAAAATGAAGATGAGAAACTGAAACGATGTATACTTAGGCTAATGTAGTTGGGTTTGTACATAATTTTTGAAGTAGAATATGGTGCTCTGTGTAGGAACAAGTCTTTCAATTTTTGCCCTAAGATTTGATCTCACCAAAATGGAAAATTCAAATTCCTGTATATTTTGATTGATTTTGCATTTGTTTGAAAACACCTGTTTTTAACATGTATTTCAAAGACTTTATTTAAACCCTACTTCGAATTTCAAACTAAGATGACTTTTCTAAGTGTAAGATTTCTAACACCAAAAATCAGCTTGGAAATAGAGTCTTCATCCATTGTAAGAGAGATAAGAAAAACAGAGAGTGATATGAATCTCTCATTTAAAGACAGAATAATGAATCCCTCTAGTTACTTCCTGGATGTTAGAAAAATCTCTCTTTTAAAGCTTCTTGAGGTGTACAGTTTCTATAAGCAGGAAAAGGGTATGTTTTTATTTTAAATATTTTAATCTCAATATTTTGATCTGGAAAAAAAGTTGGGGGGGATTGAGTTGCTTGGGAGACTGAGGAGCTGTTATTTATTTGTAGAATATTTTACAAGTGACTCAGACAGAAAAAACTTCATAGCTGTCCTGCCATTGTGACTAACTTAGAGATTCCTCAGAAAAAAGCAGCTGAATTTCTGCTGTAGCAATGGTGATTTGGGGTCAAGGGAGTGAAAAGACTGCAAGGTCAGTGTCACTGAGCTACAAAGGGTATGTGGGGCACAGGATGTGGAGGACGTATGAAGGCGATCGATTAAAAGGGCTTTTGAGAAGGGTTTTATTTGTTTAATATTGAATGGCATTAAATGCATAAGGACAAGGAACGGGGCAGTCTGCAGACTAAGATGCTTGACTTGGTGAATACATTTGAAAAGGAATAGGGCTGGAAGGTCTCAATAAGTTCTTTCTGCAGAAGCCTGGATGTGGAGGCTTCTCTTTTTTGCCTCTCATCCCTCTCCATCCCAGCCCTTCTTAGCCATTCTCACCCTTCCCCACCCTTTTAAGGTACAAAGTCTTCATCTCAGTTTTGCATCTGCTGAGTGCTTACATGTCTTCATCAAGGCCACCTGTTTCTATCCATGACTCTTCACAAGAAGTACTTCCTACTACTCTTCCTTTCCAATCCTTCCTACCCTCTCCTTTGAATTTATCATTGGATTGAATTCAGCCACCAAGGAACTAAAAAAGAAAGTTGTCTAGTCATAGATACCCTGATACCTCTGGGATCCCAGTCTCCCTATAAAGTGTATGGAAGAGATCAGAGGTGTGTATACTGTGCAGGGGAGCATGAGAGAAGATCTGTTTAAGACAGAATGATGAGCACCGTATGGACAGTGGCTTGGGTCTGAAAAACAGTCTGAATTAAAAATAACAGTTCTGCACCAAAGCTAATGACTTCCTATTTCAGGCTCATTTAACAGCAACCTGGGAACTCTGTCCTGTGGTGCAAAGCTGCCCATAGATGTCTACAAGTGAAGTACACAAAAAATAGCATAAACAGAACTTTGTCTCACAAGATGGCAGAAATGCTTGGAAACTTCCATGCATTCATCCCCTCGAAACATCACTTACCTCAATGTGGCTATGATAGATCCTTTCCTCCAGAGCTTTTACAACTGCAGATGCAGACACTGGGCACTGTTTGTCTTCATATAGTTATCCTGGCATTTCTGTTGTATGTAGAACACAGGCATGTTTTTCACAATGCTTCTACCTCCCTGACCCAAAGCCACTTTCTTTGGTAGAGTCTGCAAAGTGGGAAAGAAATCCAAAGCATACTTAGCCGTAACCCAAAGTATAAATTATTTGCTATTTTTCTGTAGCAGCATCTTATCTCTTCTATCAAACTTCATTTGTCTTTGCAAATCTTGCGGAAGCAGACAGAGTGGGATTTGAAACAGTTCTCAAGGCAACAGGGAGGAAGAGGCCAGAAGATGGCTGCTGAAGAATGCTGCATAAAGAATGGACAGAAAGGCTTGCAGTTGTTTGGACAAAACTGCTCAAAACACATTTATGATACAAATCAAACATTCTCTGCGACGGTGCCCACTATCACTTCCCACAGACACCAACAATCTCTATTGTGTACACAGTCTGACAAGGTACTAATCCCTTTGCCTTAGAAGCTTCTTTGGATGCCTACTGCTCTCAGCAGTTAGACATGAGCTTTGCTGGCTCTTAGAGATATTCAGTAGGATGCACTGTGTAGTAAGGCTCCTAGGAAGAAAGCTTGTGTGCATATCACGCTTGAAAGCCTATTACTATACACTGAATTCCTTTGTATGTGCTTTGTGACAAATGATGCTGTGAGATCTCGTATTAGGTGAGGCTGTACAGGCAAAATACAGAGGAGAACGAATTGGTGAATTCCTTCTGATGATAGCAATGTTCACTGGATTTTGGGATAAGCAGTAAGAGAAGGACTCATTTGGCTAAATGACATCATAAACTACCAACATCTAGGCTAGTTACTCTACACTCCCGTGACAGCCAGTGTTGAATAAAGTCATTTCTAGAACATAATCAATCCATCGCATCGTAAAATAGATATTTTGTATGTCTGCTACCATTAAGATAAATTGCATCCTAACGTTCTAGTAGTTAACGCTATGTTAGACTTGGCTTTGGTTACAAGGAAAGAAATTTCAGAAGAGCTATTTAGAAAAAATAACCTTGGAAGCAGTAATCACAAATTTAAATTAAATAGTCTGTAACTAAGGCACTCTGTTTCAAAAGGGATGACTTTGAACTATTTATTAAATTTCAGTGTAACTGAAAAATAAAGGACAAGAACACAGTGAAAGTTTGGAACTTCCTTTAAGGTGCTGCGGAACTTCTGAAATTACAAGGGGAAATACTGCATAAAAGGACTTCAAACTGGCTGTCCAGTATTCCAGAAATAATATGGGGAATAAACAGAAAACCAAGAAGTTAAAGAACTGGGGATTCAACAGGAAAAATAATTCATTTCTAAAAATTAAAAAAAAAAAAAAAAAGAGAATAAAATAAAATAGGTGCCAAAACTCACCTTAATTCAGCTCTTACCAAATAAAGCAAAACAAATAGTAAAAAGTTATTCACTAAAAGTGCAAAAGAGAACAAAGCAAGTAGAAGCAGATATTAAGTAAGAATGGAGTCATGATTTAAAATAATGTAGGTATGATCTACTAAGTAGGTGACTAATGTGCATCAATTTTCAATTTGGCTGATAATATTGGCTATGGAGGAGAAGACAGAACAGCTACAGACAGTGAAAGATAGTAACAAACTAAGGGAATATGAAATTTGGTAATGAAAAAATAATTAAAAAATTGTGGAAGGGCAGTCATAACTGGAGCTATATGCTCACATTTTTCCACCATTTAGAAAAGACAGAAATAAAAATAAAAAGAAGGAATTGCAAACTGTAGCCCAGGAAGGAAATTTTATTTTTAAAGACGAGCTTTAAGAGTAGCATGGATTAATCCATATTTGTCTGGATAAAAATGACTCAGGGGGAGGGGGCGGGGGGGGAATAATGACTTATTTTGGTAAATATAATTTGTTTTATAATGTTAGTATAGAGAACAATAACCTTTATCTGAAATTATGGTAAACTATGTCCTCCAGGGTATAAGCAGGAGAACGGTAATGATACGGATATACCTGTAAGTGATAGTCACAACTGTATTTACACAATTTGGTGCCCAGATATTGGCTATGTGCCCAGACTGAATAACCACTCCTATGTTTCAGGTCCTCTTCTATTTTCCTTCACTCTACCCCCTCTTAATCCTTCCCATCTACTCTTTCTGGTCAGCAATATCAACTGTATTTTAAATATAACTGCTTAATCCATGCTGTTGGTCTGATGACAGCCACCAAATTTCTCCACCAAATAAAACTGAATAAACAAAAGGGAAATTGGAGATGATCTATTCACACACTGCCTGAAAGAGTTTTCACCCCTGACTTCCACTGTGCAGTAAGGTGTTTGGAAACCAGCTTGGTGGCTGAACTGAACTGTCATTAGCACTAGTGCCTGAGTTGATACAGGTGTTTAAGTGTTACCTTGAACTGAGATGCTTCTCTGAACTATGGTGTTTACACAGAGTCCTGCAAACCTCTTGGTCCAAAGTGCTGACTATCCTCAGTTCTTTCTTTTCCGAAGAAACTGAGGTGATTCAACTCTGTGTAAGCAATGAGTGCTTGGTGCACTCCCGCTCCCATTAAAGTCAGTAATCAATCCACTGTCTTGGCTTTACAAACCTTTTTGACATTAGCCCTAAATCTGTAATCATATATGCTTTAAATCTATGTATATATCTATGTAACAATCCATGCTTTTATACTATTAGCATGGTATAGTCTGGTTACTTATAAACAGGCTCTGTTTGCTTGGAGTAATTGCTTACGTTTGTGAAAGGTGGCAGAACTGAGGACTACATCCCCAAAGCTGTTCAAAGTAACTATAATTTCTCTGTCCCATACTTCTAAAAGTATTAAGAAGCTCGTGGATGCAGATTAGCCACAAAGTATGTACAAGGGAGGGTTTTACTTTAATGTGCAATTAAGTAGTCAAATGAAATTACTTAGCAAGTGGCTGGTTGAAATCTGCCAGTTATTTTAAGAATTCATTTAATAAAGCAAGCAATTTCTTTTAGGGGTAGCCAGGGTATTACTGTTACCCAGCTACAGTTAGGGATCAAAACAGTGTCATAAAGACAAGAACTAGAATTGTGTGCTCAAAAAGGGCTAGCCCTTTGCAGTGTAACAGAAAATGCCTTGAGGTTGTTTTAAACTAAGCTCTCAAGGAATGCTTTGGCAAATGACCTGACAGTGGTCATGATTTATTCGTATTTTCTTAGATATTTCTCTTGAGTCATAAGAACAGATTATAACCTAGTTTATCTGTGACAAGAGATCATTAACTCCAGGAAGTAACAAATGATACCTCTCCTGGGCAGAGTTCTTTAAAATGCTATTCCTAACAATTTTCTGGCCTCAGAAAGTTCACTGCTTTGTCATATTTACCACTTGTATCGTATTAAAGCCTTCCACACATGTCATTTTGGGGTTAGATAAATGGCTACATATAGTATTATAATGTGTGTTGTGGTTTAACCCCAGCCGGCAACTAAGCACCACACAGCCACTCGCTCACTCCCCCCAGTGGGATGGAGGAGGTAAATGGACGAATAAAAGTGAGAAAACTGTTGGGTTGAGATAAAGACAGCTTAATAGGTAAAGAAAAAGCTGTGCGCACAAGCAAAGCAAACCAAGGAATTCATTCACTACTTCCCATCAGCAGGCAGGTGTTCAGGAAAGCAGGGCTCCATCACATCTAATGGTGACTTGGAACGACAAACGCCATCACTGTGAACAACCCCTTTCCTTCTTCTTCCCCCAGCTTTATGTGCTGAGCATGACGTCATATGGTGTGGGAATTCCCCTTGGGTCAGTCGGGGTCAGCTGTCCCGGCTGTGTCCCCTCCCAACTCCTTGTGCCCCCCCAGCCTCCTCGCTGGTGGGGTGGGGTGAGAAGTACAGAAGACCTTGACTCTGTGTGAGCAGTGCTCAGAAGTAATGAAAACATCCCTGTGTTATTAACACTGTTTTCAGCACAAACCCAAAACATAGCCCCATACTAGCTACTATGAAGATAATTAACTCTATGCCAGCCAAAATCAGCGCAAACATAGTATGGAAATTCCCTGTACAGATCATTGTAAAACTGTATTTTAACCTGGAATACTCCTAGACAAGAGAAGTGTTATTTAATGAATGTTTTATATTTGCACTTCACACATATTTAAATGTTTGGCAGCACAGTTGCTGAAATCAATAAGACAGCAATGTCTGAACAGCATGGCTCATGAATTATCCTTTCACCCAGAGCGTACTGCTATGGAGGTAGAGTTGAAAGAAGTTGAACTGAAGAACTAAAGGAGTTAGTTTTCCTTTTATCAGCAAGGTCTTCTCTTGAATATTATATTCATTTAAAGTGTAAATTAGCCAGATGTTCAAAACAGTTTTATTGATTTTTCTAGAGGAAGTATTGTTTTTGTTCAATTTGTAAGGAAAAGTCCAGGCCCTGGATCGACTGAGATGCCACCAGTCTGATAAACAGACTGATAGATAACTGATAAAAGGATGCAAGAAAGGCATTGTTGCAGAAACAGTAGTTTTGGTGGCAATCAGCACTTTATGAATAAGTGAGATCTGTGCCCTGTGGAGACTAGTATCAATTAGTGCAGTGCAATAAATGTTGACCTGTTAAGTCAGTGGGACACATCTCTTAACTCCAGGATTCTGAAAGTTTGCCTCCCAGAAAATTCTCTGGATTACATATGTACTCAATGAAGAAAGCAAGAGAGGACCACCTATGAAAGGTACTTAGATACAATCATTTTAGGCACATATTTCAAGACAGGGTGTATCTCCTTAGGGTGTCTCTCTTTCTCCACTGACAATAAAGGTGAAGTGTAGGGATGACATTCACCTCTTTTAACTTTATCTGTGTAAAAGTTAGCATTCTAGGGCTTATTTTAGTCTGTTGACTACAAAAACACTTAGGTTAATTTTGGCTGAGATACCTGCACTGAAGACATGTGAGTTTAGGTGAGGTGAAATCCACCCCAATGGCTCTATATCAGGAACTTTTTCTCACATACAAGACTCCAAGCAGTGTTCCCTCCTTCCTGGCTTTGATAAATTTCACGGATTTGAAGAAACTTGCCAATACTAATCCCATCATACTACCAAAAACCACAGTTATGCCAACACTTAACAAGAGACTTCCAAGCAAGGATCTAGTCTGCTTATAGGAACATGTGACCTGAGACTCCATTTTAGGCATGCAGTAAAATAAATGCATCATTTCTTTATTATTATCAGTAGTGGGAGAGAGAGAATCTTTCTTTGGAGGCATAGCCTTATTTCTTTCTACTGACTGTATAGATTTCTTAGGCACTTATTTAAAGCTAGTTCACTAGAGAGGGGCTTCAACTTATTGATCTTTTTCTATTCAAGTTAGTTAGGACCTTGCTCTGAGTTACACTTTTTGGTTTTGTTTCCTTTTTTTTTGCAGTTGGTGGTGAGACAGACTTCTAGAGGATGATGCATTCTGAGCCAGTAGTTACTTCATCTTTTCACTGGTTGTTGTGGTTTAACTCCAGCCAGCAACTAAGTACCACGCAGCCGCTCACTCACTTCCCCCATCCAGTGGGATGGGGGAGGAAATCGGGAAAAAAGATAAAACTTCCGGGTTGAGATAAGAACGGTTTAATAGAGCAGAAAAGAAGAAACTCTAATGATAATGATAACACTAATAAAATGACAACAGTAGTAATAAAAGGATTGGAATGTACAAATGATGCACAGGGCAATAGCTCACCACCCGCCGACCGACACCCCGCCAGTCCCCGAGCAGCGATTCCCTGCCCCCCCCACTTCCCAGTTCCTAAACTAGATGGGACGTCACATGGTATGGAATACACCGTTGGCCAGTTTGGGTCAGGTGCCTTGGTTGTGTCCTGTGCCAACTTCTTGTGCCCTGGCTGGCCATGAGAAGCTGAAAAATCCTTGACTATAGTCTAAACAATACTGAGCAACAACTGAAAACATCAGTGTGTTATCAACATTCTTCACATGCTGAACTCAAGACATAGCACTGTACCAGCTACTAGGAAGACAGTTAACTCTATCCCAGCTGAAACCAGGACACTGGTGAAATTAATCTTATTTTAGATATTTAAATTTCAGATGGAAGAGAAGAGAAGAGAAGAGAAGAGAAGAGAAGAGAAGAGAAGAGAAGAGAAGAGAAGAGAAGAGAAGAGAAGAGAAAGAAGAGACTCTTTCAGTTGGAAGGGACCTACAATGATCATCTAGTCCAACTGCCTGACCACTCCAGGGCTGACCAGAAGTTAAAGCGTGTTATTAAGGGCATTGTCCAAATGCCTCCTAAACACTGACAGGCTTGGGGTATCGGCCACCTCTGTAGGAAGCCTGTTCCAATGTTTGACCACCCTCTCTGTAGAGAAATGCTTCCTGATGTCCAGTATAAACCTCTTCTGAGGCAGCTTTGAACCATTCCCATGTGTCCTATCACTGGATCCCAGGGAGAAGAGCTCAGCACCTCCCTCTCCATGTCTTGTCCTCAGCCCCTCAGCCTCCTTTTCTCCAAACTAGACAAACCCAGAGTCCCTAGACGCTCCTCAGAGGACATGCCTTCCAGCCCTTTCACCAGCTTTGTTGCTCTCCTCTGGACGTGTTCCAGAACATCATTCTCAAGTTGTGGTGCCCAAAACTACACACAGTACTCAAGGTGAGTACTGTCTTAACTGAACTTGAGATACTTTTCTCTGAGTACCCTGGGTCTTTTCTTGCATACTGAAGATGGAAGCCACCACCACAGAGCTTTTGCATTCTTTTTTTCCTTTCATGGAAAGATATGTTTCAGTTGGCTGCCTAAGGATATGTGGAATGAATCCAGACCAGGTGGCTTGTCTAAGTAAACTGGAAGCATGTAATTCTCACAAGGAATTACACAAAATAGAAACTCAAACTAAGATTTCCTAAATTTCAGTCTTATGAGGATGAGAATGGTAGTTATTTATAAACCAGTCTTAATTAACGTTATTCAGGTAGTCCCTTAGATTTTTGCCTATAGAATTAAAATATGTAAACTATTTATCAAATTTACATCTGTGGAAAATGAGTTGACATACCTTTCACACATTCATTTTATTCTGGCCAAGTAAGCTATCCTTGATTTAAGTTAATATTGAAGACTAAACCTGGCTTTCTTGGAATTTCACATGCAACTTCCACAACAAAACCTGTGATAAATTAAAAAAAACTATTAGATGATGCTTACATACCAGGAAACAAAATTTATACTTACAATAAAAATTTATTTCCATGTGAAACTACATAAGGACACTTAGTATGACCCACCTGACCTCGTGGGAGTCTATAAACACAAGCATGAGCAACAGTAGCTTCCACAGCTCTAAAAGAGTTCAGTCAGTGAATTGCACTAAGCGATGGAAATTCAGATGAGCGACAGCTTCTCCAGAACAATGTGGCCCTGACATGAGTCTTTAGTGGCTTAAAGCTTGTGGAGCTGTATTGGTTTTGTCTGGCAAGGTTTTGGTAGCAGGGGGGGGGTTACAGGGGTGGCTTCTGTAAGAAGCTGCTGGAAGCTTCCCCTGTGTTCGAGAGAGAGCGAGCCCATACCAGCCGGCTCTGAGACGGACCCGCCGCCGGCCAAGGCCGAGCCAATCAGTGATAGTGGTAACGCCTCTGTGATAACATTTTTAAGAAGGAAAAAAGTTGGGACGGAGAGAAACTGCCGCCGGAGTGAGGAGTGAGAACATGTAAGAGAAACAAGCCTGTGGACACCAAGGTCAGTGAAGAAGGAGGGGGAGGAGATGCTCCAGGCGCTGGAGCAGAGATTCCCCTGCAGCCCGTGGGGAAGACCCTGGTGAGGCAGGCTGTCCCCCTGCAGCCCAGGGAGGTCCACGGTGGAGCAGATCTCCACCTGCAGCCCATGGAGGACCCCACACCGGAGCAGGTGGGTTCCCAAAGGAGGCTGTGACCCCGTGGGAACCCTGCACTGGAGCAGGTTCCTGGCAGGACCTGCGGATCTGTGGAGAGAGGAGCCCACGGAGCAGGTTTTCTGGCAGGACTTGTGACCCCGTGGGGGACCCGCGCTGGAGCAGTGTGCTCCTGAAGGACTGCACACCGTGGAATGGACCCATGCTGGAGCAGTTCGTGAAGAACTGCAGCCCGTGGGAAGGGCCCACGTTGGAGGAGTTCATGGAGGACTGTCTCCCGTGGGTGGGACCCCACGCTGGAGCAGGGAAAGAGTGTGATCAGCCCTCGTCCTGCGGAGGTGAAGCGGCAGAAAATAACGTGTGATGACCATAAACCCCATCCCTGTCCCCCTGTGCCACTGGGGGGGCTTGGTGGTGAAATCCGGGAGTGAAGTTGTGCCCGGGAAGAAGGGAGGGGTGGTGGGAAGGTGTTCTGAGATTTCGTTTTATTTCTCATTACCTTGCTCTGGTTGATTTGTAATAAATTGAGTTAATTTTCCCAAACTGAGTCTGTTTTGCCCGTGACGGTAATAGTGAATGATCTCTCCCGTCCTTATCTCGACCCACAAGCCTTTTGTTATATTTTTCTCTCCCCTATCCAGCTGAGGATGGGGGAGTGATAGAACGGCTTTGGTGGGCACCTGGTGTTCAGCCAGGGTCAACCCATCACAGGAGCCCTACAACAAACTGTAGCAGGAAGGTTCTTAACATTACAAGGTTGTAGCTGGGAATAGGGCTGCATACACTTCTGAGAAAAGGGAAAAGCAATCTCCTCATCCTGACATCCTGATCTGTAACCTAGCATTTTCCTAGGATCCCCCAAAGGCATCATGCACTTGTAGGTACTAAAGCCTACCAGAGGTCAACTGGGAACTGAGGTTGAGCTCTTCATTTTCCTTGGAACTACTTTTTTGATTCTCTTGATTTCAGTGTTGTATACTGAGTCCTAGCCTTTTGCTCCTCATCTTGTTGGTAAAAAAAAAAAAAAAAAAAAAAAAAAAGTCTTGTAGCTTGTTTGCTTGTTTGCATTCATTTTCTAGGCCCCCTGGTACCTTCTTCTGCTTCCTTTATTTATTATCAGAAAAGAAGGGTTCTTGCTTTAGTAATGGGAGCAAACATGATGGCTACCCCTAAGTTTTAGGGATATGTGTTTGAGAGCTGCAGCTGTAGATGGGAGTCTTTCTCCTTTTTGCTGAATAGGCTCTGACTGGAAAATCTGGCTTAGACAAAAAATATGCTTGGGAAGAATTAGTGCAGTGGGAAAGGAGAAAAGTCACATATGCCTTATCAAAACCACATTTTCACAGCATCTCAACTTTGTAAGCTTTCCACAAGAGGAAGAAAAATAATAATCAGATATTATTCCCATGAGGTATTGACTATTCTGTAACTCAAGGGAGATCCCCTAGAATGAGCCCTAATGAGGAATGTTAAAGGGAAAGCAAACAGAAAAACATGGAAGATGGGTCATTTCTGTAATAATTGGATATATTCATTTCAGATAGACTGTTGCGTGACCAAGCTTTTCTGTTAGCCACCTTTGTATGAACTGCCTTGTACACAACATAAATGATGCACAATAAACATAACAGCCTCATATAAACCTTCTGAAAATTTATCTCTATCAACTTTACCCTTTTCTAGTTAGGGGCAGATATTTAGTACTTGCTAATTGAAATTTATTTTGTCAATAAACCTTTACTGTCAATTTTTAATTTACACCGAATATATGATACTCTCAAGTTGGCAGTCCTCATCAGTGGGAAATATTTCATACAGGCTAAATCTAATCTAAATGACAGAATGCTATTCATTTAATTTCAATTATTAAAGCTTGCTTAGTTGATCCATCTGCTATGTCCTTTATGCACTGTATTTGATGAATCCACTCAGAAATGGCTGTATGAAGTGGTCTACATAGACAATGAATCAGAAAAGAACCCTTGTCCTATACCTACAAGTCTCTCAAACCATCAAAGTGGGTAAAGCAAGTAATTAGTCATTAACTGTAAATAGAACCCATTTTCCCACTACCATATCTTTGGGTAGAATTAGTAGCTACTTAAGAAACTGTAATCTCTAACCTTTACAAGAATTAAAATTTCTAGGAAATCCCAATTTTGTCCAAGGAAATAGTCTATAAGTATTACATGGTTGAATTGTTTGGTCTCAGGTGTTTAAATTTCTTGTGAATATAATGTGGATGCAGCAAAATTGCAAAAAAAAAAAAAAAAGTCAAAATCTTATGTTCAGTCCCCCCAACAAAAAGATATGGGTTAGTAGATCCCATTATCATTATGGTATTAATATCTCCTGCCAACAGATAGAAAGGGCCATTAAATCTACAATAGTCCAGCAGTAAAATACATTTAGTACCACTAAGTAAGATCTTGCTGAAAATTATTCTCACACAGTGAATTCTTCGCTCCTCTGAAGGAATGTAAACTCCAATGTGCAGTGCAATGCATTCACTTAATGAAAGAAAAATTAATTTTCCAGCAATGCTGTCATTCTCTTAACCTTTCAGAACTAAGCTACCTGACATGCAGAAGGCTTGAACCACCCTCAGTTTTTATTCCATGGATCAAAGATGTTCATGCTCAGAAAATTATGTCTTAAACCACTTTCTTTTAAGGAAAAAAAAAAAAACAAACCACAACCAACCAACAGACAACACCACCACCACCCCCCCCCCAAAAAAAAAAAAAATTAAATTATAACAAACCAAACATGGATTATGACTGCAAAATTATCCCCTGGTAACAATCTCAGTACAAAACCTATTAAACTGTTTATTTGGATCTAACTTTACCAGTTCTATAGGATGAAAATTCACTTTCCTATCTATATATGTCACTTTGTAATGGGCTTCTTGGTATTTTCTTTCACTGTTTAGAAACACTGAGTGACTCTTAGGCTACTTACAGTTTAACTAAACAAATCGATCCACGCTATTGCTCTGCTCTATTGGAACGAGATATTTTTTTTTAAGTTCCCCTAGGATAGAAACCTTTCATTACCTCACAGTGATTACCCAGATACTACCAGAGTATGCTAATAGTCCAAAACTAATTCACAAAGAATGTGGGATTTTTTCTGCCTAAGGCCACGCAAGTCAGTTTTGCAGTATGAATGTTTAAAGGTAAATGTCCCCAATATCAAGAGGGACCATCCCGATCAGTTGTTCAAAGAATGTAAATTTCTAAGCCATGGGCCAGAACCTCAGATCCTTTCCAGTCTTCGTATAATACTGATCGCTGGTCCAAACATCTCTGGGGGGTTGCCCTAGCATTCATACCCATCCCTGGCTCTGCTGCAGTGCTCAGTCATGATGGAGAGTAAGTACGTACAGTGGGAAACTGGACAGAAACGCTGATACTTCAGTAGGCAGAATTTTAAACAGCTCAGAAGCTGCTGCAACAATCGGGTCACAAGCTAGAAAGGTAGAAGAAAACTATTTAAATGTCTCCCCCAGAGTATAATGATCACTACTACAACACACCTGAGCATCTGGAGCATTATGGATGAAAATGCTTACAGCAGTAGCAGTTGAGAAAGCACAGAACACTGCTTTATACATGGTTTTTAGAAACAAAGTCAGGAGAAACTTAGTTTTGCAAAGTTGAAACAATCAGAGAGATTTCTTCTAAATGCAGTACAAATAAATTCACTTCATAAAATAAATATTAAGTATTACATTATTAATTGCTAATTGTGATGGTAATTTCAAACGATATAAAAATTGTGACTCCGTTTTATGAAGTATTGGGATAATATAGAGATACTATGTCCCAGATCTTTCCTGGTCCAGGACTGTGACTCTAGAAAACAAATGAGAAAGGAGTGAAAAATGACAGAAAATCAAGACAATAGCAGAAGCAGTACTTCTTAGTTTTAAAATATTAACCATTACTGTGGTCTTGATAATCTCGGGTATCCTACAGTCTAAATGGATTTAGAGCAGGTACCCTATTAATTATTTATTATTTTAAAAAACCATACTTATTATAACTAAATAAGATAGCATTCATCTTTGAACACTAAAATCTAAGAGAGACAATATCACATGGTGTAAGCCAGTTAGTCAGTTGCCCGGGGCCATGTCCAGACGGCCTTTGAATAACTCCAAGGATGGAGACTCCACCACCTTCCTGGGCAACCTGTGCCAGCGCTGGGTCACCCTCACAGTGAAAAAGTGACTCCTGCTGTTCAGACAGCACCTCCTGTGTTTCCACTTGTGCCCACTGCCTCTGGTCCTGTCACTGGGCACCACTGAGAACAGCCTGCCTCAGAAAGGACTGTACAGATTCTTAAAGCTGAAATAATACAAATAGCCTCCAGGGTAAAATCACAATGTACTCAAAACCAGAACATCTCCAGCCAGAAAAGAGCTTTTCACAGATGGTTCATATTATATGTATCATCTGAGAAGAAAAATGCATGTCGTTATAGCAGTGCTTCAGGCTCTTTCAGAGTAGATTGGAGGAGGAGCCATTCTTCTGTAAACTATAGAATAAAGTGGCTATTATCAAGAGTCATGGAGTTTTTAGTCTTTGTTAAATGAGATTGAAATTTATGTAAAGTGCTAGAAATGAACAAGAACGGAGAAATAACTTTTTAATTATTACAGAACAAAATACAACACTAGAGTTGTAACAATGTAGTTCTCCACTTTGATTCACCAAGATGACTCATTCTAATAATAGAGAGATTTATTTTAAGGCCTAAAATGTAGCTCAGTCTGCATGCCCATGCAGCTTAAGCTTATATTATTCATTACTCGTTATTGTAATGTTTGAGAACCTTTCTTTTACATATGCCAGAAGGGTTGTTAATTGTAATGGCAACGTGATGTTGTGAACACCTGCACTTATGACATGGCCAAAACCCAATTTATTTCTCAGGGAACATCATCAAAACAGTCTGTTAATAATACCGTACAGTCATGAGCAATGGAGACAACAGAATTATTTTTAAATGTGAAGGCACAGAAATAATATAGGTAGGATTAAAAAGTAATTTTTGAAAAGCTAACGTTTCTCACCACTCAGAAAAAGTGCGTCTGACGAGCAAGAGAACACTAAAATTCTATTCATTATGAACTATGACTAATTATGGTTTGGTGATAAAATAAGTACTATTTCTTGTTGCTTTTACATGCCATATCCACTGATTTTCACAGACTTTCAGAGAGCGAGTGTGATGTTACAGATGAATATGATTCATAAGAATTATTTTATAATGAAGTCCTAATTCATGTATTAGACAAGAGAATAAAGTCCCTAAAGAGCATTGTCCAATATTTTCAATCTAGACAATTAAAGAAGCATTGGGGTTTTTTGCTCTATATCATTGAGTCTGGAATCTCTTTTTAGGCTTGAATGCCTTTGTAATGGTAGATGCAAACTGCATGCACATTAAAAAATCCTGAGAAAAATGAGTCTGCTGAAGAAGATCTCTTTGAAATGTTACAGAAGTAAAGCATCAGCAACAGATACTATATGAAAAGTCAGTGTTCACACTAAGTTAAATGACTGTATAAGTGATGGTATGGTACAATGGAAAAATGGCCTATGTTGAATTTCAGTGAGAGAAAAAGAAATGAGACTTCAAACACCATTTTGAATACGGTTCACATCTCTTCTCTGAACACGATGATCCTAAAATCAGAAGATATCACAGGAAAAAAATCTTTCAAACAAATCCTAATGCATTGAAAGTGGTACTGCAAAAAGACACAAACAAAGCCAAGAGTGTCCATGCAGAAAAGGATTAGCTGGGCTGTCATAACTTTATGTGTATATAGCACAGAGAAAGTGTCCCCATGGATGCATCTACATGTGTATGAGAGGAGCAGAAATATTTGCAACCTTCCAAATAAAGTCTTTACTTTATTATATGTAAATGATCATTTTACTGCCAGTTTTCTTATAGATATGAACTATATGAATGAACTATTATCACTTCTAATGGGTCATAAGTGGAAATCAACATAGAGGAACAAAGACAATAATTATAGGGTGAGTTTTAATTTGCTGGCATGTTTAGAAACTTAGCATATGTCGGTAACAATTCTCTACCACAGCAAGATAGCAGAAATCCATCAAAATACAGCACTTCAAACTGAGCCAATCACAGATAAGTGGGGCTCTTGAAGATATACATCTCTTCAAAGTCCTTAATGGTATATGTAGATGGTATCATTTAGTGCCAAATAGTTTTCACAGATCCTGGAATCACAGAAAGCTGGACTCATTATCTTTGTGTATTAAAATGCAACTGAAACAGTTATTCCCCCACATCAATAAGATAATACAGTGCCAAAAATAGATAGCTAAGATTTCTTTAAAAGAAAAATATAAGCTCTGTGTGATTTTGAAAACTCAACCCCACATATAATTAGCTGAGTATAACCAAAGTTCAGATTCAAGTCTCATAGCTTCTGCTTTTTCTTCTTTAACCAACAGCAAAATATGTTTCAAAATTTATCATATTTAAGAATACCTACTGACTGTCAGAGAAGGTAACAATGTGTAATTCCCAGCAAGGAGTTATGCTTTCCACATCTCAGCTATCTGAAGGAGAGCCAGATCTAGGCTGTATAAATAATTAGGAACACAGACAAGATAGAATGATAACAAAGCATATGAGCATTTTTTGTTTGCTAATGATTGATGAGAGGAGGTATATACTACAGAGAGTACCACTCTTTGTCAGGATGAATTGCCTTTTCTTTCACAAACATTTTTTTTCAATCTATTGTGATATTAAAATGTAATGTCATTCATCTGAACGGCCTCATTTAAAATAAGGTGCATGTAATCTATCCTGGGAATAAACAAGCTAAATTTAGGTTGAAAGGCCAGGGAGATACAAATACAGGTAATGGAAAACTGTATTCTGCTCAGCTGACAATTTATTTCTAATTCTCTTTCCTACTGTTATAAACAACAAAAAGAGATTTAAGGGGACTTCTTTGCTCCACTACCTAGTTTTGTTACTGAAATTTTTATAAAAATCCAGTATGTGTCATCCTGAAAAAATAGTTTTGAAATCTTTAAAGAAAGAACAAATGTATCTTTAAATGATCTGCTCAATCATAGCGTTGAAGCTGGGCATTCTGTACTGATAGAAGTACAGAATCATAAAAATAGCAGGCCCAGAAGAAGTAGCAATGGATTTAATACTTCCCTCACTTGTTAAATTCTATGACCCATGTTATTCAGGTCAGAATACATGCTTTCAAAAGTGTACCAAATTAAAGTTAGAAACCAAATCCAGGGCACCTGAATTTTATTAGTCTCTGGACAGTGCAGAAACTTTATGCTCTTAACAACAACTAAGAAAAAGAAAACTTAAATTTTCTTGAGGAAGAAATGGTCATTCTTTTGGATTCCACTTCACTTGCCAGAAATGAAAGTAGAATAAAATATTTAAAACCTGGAGACTGAAATAGCAACTGTCTTTTAAAATCGGCTGTTGTAAGTACATACAGATACAACAGTCAGCAGTCATACATCTTGATTCAAAACAGCAGTAGTTACTTAAACTTAGAAGTAATTTAAATTCTACAAAACCTCACTTTCATCCTTGAACATTCCCATATAAAGAAAAGAAAGTTAAAAACATATCCCATTAAAGCTTCTTTATGGTCCATATACAGAAATAACCACCAAGACTTTGCTAAATATTTAGACAATAAGAAATTAATGGACGACTTAAATGACATAAGTTCTGACTGAATAAATTCTTATCTAACAATTCAGAATGTATTCCAAAATAACCAAATTAGGCATTTAAAATGTAAGTGCCTCACCTGACCAAAAAGGGGACAGTGAAGGTCATCTTCCTAAGGCACAGACTGAAAATCAGTATGCAGCAAATGGAGAGCAGCGCATATTTTTGGTGATTTCTTGTGTACCTGCCTTTGAGGATTTCCACGAGGATCTGAGGAACCATGAGGAAATACCTGATGCATTCATAAACCTGGAAGTATTACAGTGTAATAGTGAGAGCCTTCATGCCAGATTTAGGATGGGATGGCAATGAATCCCTGTATGTAGGGAGAGAGATAGGAAGATGTGGTAGCTCTTGATGATCCTGTGCTGGGTGGGATTTCCAGGGCAATGAAAATTCCCTTTTGGTACCAGAAGCCGCCAGCTACCATCCCTGACTCAGCCCAGGATAAACGGCAACCTGTTCACTGCTGGCACTGCCCCAGTCTTTTTTAACTTAAGAGCCCTTTTTTTTGTTAACAATCTGTCTAAAAAGACTCCAGGAGAATCAATGTAAGTTTTTCAGATAAATATGAGGGCTGCACATAGAAAAGGGGGAGCGAGCGAGAGAGAGACAAAGAAAAGAAGAAAGGAAGGAAAGCACACATGTCCAAACCTGACACCAGGGACCTTGACTCCACTCACCACAAAACTTAAGAACAGGTATAAGAGTCCTCACTTTACTCATACAAGAAAGTGAAGTGCTTTCTCTTCCACCCACACTCTCTCACACTCTTACTTTTGTTTTTCCTAATGCTTTCAGAGACTTCTATCTTTAGTCAGTCATCCCTGCTGTAAATTTCCTTAAACTGACACTGAATAATCTTCCAGATTCCGGGGGATGTCTTTGTCAGAGGAATTACTGGGTTATAGTCCCTGTTTATTGAAATTGAGAGTTTCTAAATTAATAAAGACTGACTAAAGAGATGATTCTTTGCTCATAGTAGAAATACTGTTATACCAACTATTTTTAGGATACTTTATAGACAAATGTGTATGATGGTACATCCCATTAGGGATGGAACACCTCTCCTGTGAAGACAGGCTGAGAGAGTTGGGGTTGTTCAGCCTGGAGAAGAGAAGGGGAGACCTTATAGCAGCCTTCCAGTACGTAAAGGGGGCTTGTAAGAAAGGCTGGGACAAACTTTTTAGTAGACACTGTTGCAATTGGACAAGGGGTAATGGTTTTACACTAAAGGAGGGTAGATTCAGACTAGATGTAAGGAAGAAATTTTTTACAATGAGGGTGGCGAAACACTGGAACAGGTTGCCCAGAGAGGCTGTGGATGCCCCATCCCTGGAAACATTCAAGATCAGGTTGGACGGGGCTTTGAGCAACCTGGTCTCATTGAAGATGTCCCTGTTCATTGCAGGGGGGTTGGACTAGATGGCCTTGAAAGGTCCTTTCCAACCCAAACTATTCTATGATTCCTGTGCCTGTATTTTATTTTCTGTCAAATAAGACTCTGAATTCATTAAAATCGTCATTTGTGTGCGTGTGTGTGTGTCTTACAGGAAATGTGGACCTTAGCCTGCCCTTGACTTTAGAGGTCCCAAATGCATAGGCACTATTTGAACTAATTTCCCCACATCACTGTCATTACTATGCTTTGAGTGCACATGAGACTCTTAGTAACCTGCAAAAGCCCTACACGTAACAGTATAGCTTTACTTACAGTATAGTCCTTTAAAAGCTAGCTTTAATGGGGAGCTTATTTCTGTGTAGAGTGCCTTTGAAATTTTCTGAAATTTTGGCCACCGAATGAGAGTTGGAAAAAGCTTCCTTACGTGTATCAGGTATAGCTGGTAGGGTTTGGTAGCAGGGGCTGCAGGGTGTCCTGTGTGGGACGAGGCCACAAACTGCCCTGTGCCCACCATGGTCAATTCCAGACAGCTCTGAAATGCATCAAAACAACCCAACACCCACCAAAACTTAAACCAAAAAGAGGAGCATGTGCTGCCTCTGCTGAGGGGTAGCTGCCAGGGTAAGACACGCTTGAGGAGATAAGGGAGGAGGAACTAGAGGAGGCATATGGATGGGGGCATTGTTGGGGGTATAGCTGATCTTGGAAGAAGGGGCTCAAAGGAAGAGCACGGACACCCCTCAGAGACTACATCCATGGGTGACCCATGCCAGGGCAAGGACACTCCTTGAGGCACAGTGGCCTGTGGGTGACACATGGTAGGACAGGGACACCCCTTAACTATTGTGGCCATGGGTGACATATGCCAGGGCAGGGACACCATCAAGGGTGTCCTTTGGAAAAAAGATTGTGGAAAAGTGTTGACATTATAGCATAACAATAATTAATATCAGCATAACTGAAAGTGTCTATTTCCATACCCATTTGGTCATTCCCATGGTGAAGATTTTTCAAACATTGCCAGGCTTTCAAACATCTCACTGGTATTAAACTCCCCACACACAAAGGAGAAAAGCTTATGGCCCTTAAGAGATCGTATAGTTCTATATTGTACATCTGTATCAATCTGACTTATTCCCTCTGGTAGGCCAGGCCATCTGACACAGCAGTGATTACATATGTGTTATTAAGGTCTCTCAGCTTCCAAAAAAGGGTGTTGGTAATGAACCCTCATCCAGTCTGACTTCACACCCAAAATTTGACTGACAAAAGCCAGGAGTACGCTCCAGTGTTCAGCCTTGGATCCTGGCATCATTTACTGAATTGGTAGAGTAATAGCTTTTGAGTTTCTTTCCCAGTCACCACTGTGCTTTTGAGATGGTAGAAGGAAAGTGTAAACATCTGGATAATATGAGATGAAGACAAAGGAATGTCAACCTTCTATACACCCTGGGAAATCCTTTTTTTTTTTTTTCCTCTTGGAATGTTTTCTAGGGCAATTTCTGGGATGCTTTGTGTTTCATTCAGTGACTGAACAGTTCGTTGATAAGCCTGATGGCTGAAATTCCCTTATCTGGTAAAAATAAACAGAGCTGAAAAAGAAATATAACAAGATGAATATTCCTAAAGGAAGCAGCAAAACCTATGAAGTAAATGCAACTTGGAGTAGAATTTTCTGTTACAAGAGCTTATGCAAGTCCTTTTGAAGACATGTTTGCTGAGTTGACAAGTTTAGATAATTTGCTTTTGCATAATATGCAATTAATATTACCTGAACTCAGGCAGTAGGGATTTCTTCTGTTAGATGTCATATATAGTATTTTAAATGGATTAAATCTGGACTAAGTGAAATGAAACATTCTAGCCTAAGCATCTAATTTGTTTTATACCTGTGCATTTATAGACATATTGGCAAAATGAGACCAATATAACTGTGAAATATGATCAGATCATATTGTGTTGAAATATGATTTGTAGGTGAAATCAGCTGGGATTAGAAATAATAATAGGAATCTGTGGAGATGTCATATTCAGCACAGGCCTAAAAAGGCTGGTATTAGAATATTGCAGATTTCTGATGTGCAGTGTATCTAATCTCCAAGAATACTCTCAATTGAATACCAACCTTCCACTTCTTTATCTCACCACTTAAAAGCACTTCTTTTGATTATACATGAAGGCATTTTCAATTTATTTGGAATGTCTTTTTACTTATCCCTGCCTGACTTTCGTGAGAAGGCATAATATAGTTCCAAATTATTTGCTGAAGAGTGTTTGACTCCCAATTGTCTGAGAGTTTGGAGGAAAGAGAGAAGACAGGTTAATAGCTGTGTCTTTCCCTCTGTCTAATAGACATCTTTCATTCTAGAAAAGGAGATGGAAGTTTTCTGCTTATGCAAGGCCTTTGAGAAACCTGTCTAATTTCAAGGCAGGGACAAAATGAGAAAGCAAATGAACTTTTAAGATTGAGAGTAATCGACTTGAAATCTTAAAGAGTCAATACTTTGCCCAGAGTTTATATACAAAAGCTATTTAAGGAATGTGTGGAGACAAAAGACTTATAAAGAACACATAAAACAATATTTAGCAACATAAGTCAGATCTAAACTGGGACTTATCCCTTCTCTCTCAAGTCATTGTCTAAGACAGACAGACACTTCCAAGGGTCATTTCATCCAACTTACACTAAGTACCTATGCTAGAATTATAAACTTGATTTGTATCTATCCCTCCACAGTGTTAGATGGACACTGTGTTCATCTCCTTCTACAGACTAGAAAGGTGTGTCAAATATGTCAGATGTGTTAGACTAATTCTATGTTTTAGATGTCAAGATTGGTGAGATGATTACCCAAATCCTTGGTGATCAAGTAAAAGCATGAAACGTTCACAACACTGCACTTGAATAGAGGATAATGAATGCATTCCACTATTTAAATATTTTATTTAGAAAGTTATACTCAAGTGTAAATATGCTTTTGTTCTGCTTCCTTTTAACAGTTAACAACCCGGTGTGTTATTTCTTAATCACAAGCCCTTCAGATGAGATACAAAGTCTGAAAACCTAAAGGATTTGGTATAGCTAACAGACCACTAAGAATAGGGATTCAGCAACTCAAACTTTCTATTTTTGATTCTGTTCATGTAGAAAGTTACATAAAAGTTTGCTATCACATACCTTATTCCATCTATAAATAGAATGAGTAAACAAAGTTGTGAGTGCATGGTTTATCAGTCCTAACAACAAAAAGTAGTAAATGTCAATACCTGTTTCAGCTTTAGCTACATATTTGTGCTGTATTAGGACCCTCCCAAAAGTTTTACCAACACATTTCTAGATTTTATTTAAGGAGCATAAAAAGGAGAAAACACAGGAAAAGAAGTTATTGTTTCCAGAGCTTAAATCTCAAGTCTGCTGATCTTACCATCTGAAAATATTTATCTTGTAACCACTGGGGCTGCTGAATAGAAATTAGGGGCTAGAACTCATAGCTAGTCACTAGGAAATACTTCACAACAGGTAATAATCTGTGTTATAGTTTCATTTTAATAGAAATAAAAAATATTTTTTACCCATAGGATAAATCAGTTTCTTGAAGGTCATCCTATCATAGCTGTCCCAGCTCCACAAATGAAAATTAAGTTGTGGGTTTAATAATGCATCAAATAGACATACTACTTTTTGTCTAAAAAAACCCTCCAAACCCCAAACATTAATAGGTCAGATTTTGTGCACATACAAAGACCTAATTCTATGACATGCTGAATTTCTTCGGAGAAGTAACAGACCTCGTTCGTTTGTAGGTGCAGCAGCAAATCCCCACAAGCTAACTGATTTGCTTACAAAATTTAGTAGATTGAGCTTTTAAACAATTATTCCAGTGGCAATTTAAATTTACACCCACATAAAACATAGAAGAACCTATCTGCAACCAGAGGGCTCAAATACAAAGAAAGAGGATAGTGAAATAAGGAAAATAGCTTAAGAAACAGTGGTGGGTGATATAAGACCTTTTAAAATAATGGCACCACCACCACTCTACGAGTCATATGGTTATCTGGTTTTCTTTCATAGTGAAGCCCCTTCACAATGTTCTAAAATTGTAAAAAGTGGTGCAATTGAGTACATTTTTCATTTAAATTCACCCTAGTCCATTAACCTCATTTACCCTTTATTGTTCATGTACAACCACAAAAACATTCATATTTCAGGTTTAGCCTCAAGAATGTGCACAGGAAATTCATGTGCATGAGACTCACATGTCATAACTTGAGGCTGCTGGTGTGATTCAAGTTCTTAAATGGCTCCAGGGCAAACAAATTTCAAGCCAAATCTTAAGAAGTTAGGCTACCTGCTTTTCAGCAATGGCTTGTGGCTATACTATCATTCTTGAGGTAATTTTGCCGCTTTCCCTTACAGTCTGTGGGAAATGTTAATTGTTGGATATTCCCCAGATCTCACTTTTGAGCATAACGTAAGACTATTTTAACTCAGTTGACCTTCTTGAGATGCAGTAGAGCAGGGAAAGATTGGGAATGCTTACAAAGATTTTTTTCTTCTTGCTGCAGTTCTCTATTTTTCTTGCATCTCCAATGAGCTGCAGGGGGACAGGAAAATGTCTGTTGTTGTTCATTCTGCAACTATGGAAGAAAAGTTTGAAAACTGTAAAGTTAATTTTCTGATCACCAATTTTATTCTGCTAACATTGCAATTTAACTGTCAAATTAAACAACAGAGAATCAAGTAAAGAAGAGTGATTTCTGTACAGCTAAAACTTTCTTAGGAAAAGAATCTATCTTCACACACACTATTTTTTAAACTAGAGTAAAATAATCATAGAATCATAGTATCATTTGGGTTGGAAAAGACCTTTAAGATCATTGAGTCCAGCCATCCGCTATGCCCAATAACCATGTCCTGAAGTGCCTTGTCTATGCGCTTTTTTAATACCACCAGGGATGGTGATTCAACCACTTCCCTGGGCAGCCTGTTCCAATGTCTGACAACTCTCTCAGTAAAGAAGTTTTTCCTAATATCCAGCCTAAACCTCCCCTGGCACAACTTGAGGCCATTTCTTCTCATCCTATTACCAGCCACCTGACAGAAGAGACCAGCACCCACCTCACTACAACCCCCTTTCAGGTAGTTGTAGAGAGCGATAAGGTCTCCCCTCAGCCTCCTCTTCTCCAGGCTGAACAGCCCCAGCTCCCTCAGCTGCTCCTCATAAGACTTGTGCTCTAGACCCTTCACCAACTTGGTTGCTCTTCTCTGGACACGCTCCAGCACCTCAATGTCTTTCCTGTAGTGAGGGGCCCGAAACCGAACACAGGACTTGAGGTGCGTCCTCACCAGTGCCAGAGTACAGGGGAACAACCATTTCCATTCTCCTGCTGGTCACACTACTTCTGATACAGGCCAGGATGCTGTTGGCCATCTTAGCCACCTGGGCACACTGCTGGCTCATATTCAGCCGGCTGTCGACCAGCACCCCCAGGTCTTTCTCTGCCGGGCAGCTTTCCAGTCACTCTTCCCCAAGCCTGTAGCGCTGCTTGGGGTTGTTGTGACCCAAGGGCAGGACTCGGCACTTGGCCTTGTTGAGCCTCCTACAGTTGGCCTCGGCCCATCAATCCAGCCTGTCCAGATCCCTCTGTAGAGCCTTCCTACCCTCAAGTAGATCAACACTCTCGCCCAACTTGGTGTCATCCACAAGTTTACTGAGGATGCACTCGATCCCCTCATCCAAATCATTGATAAAGATATTAAACAGAACTGGCTACAATACTGAGCTCTGGGGAACACCACTTGTGACCTGCCATCAGCTGGATTTAACTCCATTCACCACAACCCTCTGGGATCGTCCAGCCAGCCAGTTTTTCACCCAGCGAAGAGTACATTTGTCCAAGCCATGAGACGCCAGCTTCTCAAGGAGTATGCCGTGAGAGACAGTGCCAAGTCCTTGCTGAAATCGAGGTAGATAACATCCACAGCCTTTCCCTCATCCACTAAGTGCGTCACCTGGTCATAGAAGAAGATCACCTTGGTCAAGCAGGACCTGCCTTTCGTAAAGCCATGCTGACTGGGCCTGATCCTGTTTGTCCTGCACATGCCATGTGAGCGCTCTCAAGACGAACAGTTCCATAATCTTCCCTGGTACCGAGGTCAAGCCGAGAGGCCCGTAGTTCCCTGGATCCTCCCTCTGACCCTTCTTGTAAATGGGTGTCACATTGGCAAGCCTCCAGTCTTCTGGGACCTCCCCTGTTGACCAGGATTGCTGATAGATGATAGAGAGTGGCTTGGCAAGCTCTTCCGCCAGCTCCCTCAGTACTCTTGGATGGATCTTATCTGGTCCCACAGACTTGTGAGTATCCAGATGGCATAGCAGCTCATTAACTACTTCCTCCTGGATTAAGGGGGGTATATTATGCTCTTTGCCCCTGTCTTCCAGCTGAGACAGCTGAGTGCCCTGAGGATAACTGGTCTCACTATTAAAGACTGAGGCAAAGAAGGCATTAAGTACCTCAGCCTGTTCCTCATCTTTGGTGGTAATGTTCCCCTCTGCATCCAATAAAGGATAGATATTCTCCTTGGCTCTCTTTTTATTGTTAACATATTTGTAAAAACATTTTTTGTTGTCTCTTATGACTGTGGCCAGACTGAGTTCTAGCTGAGCTTTTGCCTTTCTAATTTCTTCTCTGCATGACCTAACAAGATCCCTGTACTCTTCCTGAGTTGCCTGCCCTTTCTTCCAAAGATGATAAACTCTCCTTTTTTTCCCCGAGTCCCAGCAACAGCTCCCTGTTCAGTCAGGCCGGTCGTCTTCCCTGGCAGTTTGTCTTGCAGCACATGGGAATAGCTTGGTCCTGCGCCTTGAAGATTTTCTTCTTGAAGAATGGCCAGCCTTCCTGGACCCCTTTGCCCTTTAGGAATGTCTCCCAAGGGACTCTCTCAACCAGTGCCCTGAACAGGCCAAAGTTTGCCCTCCAGAAGTCCATAGTGGTGGTTTTGCTGACTGTCTTCCTTACTTCACCAAGAATCAAGAATTCTATTGTTTCACGGTCGCTAAGCCTGTGATGGCCTCCAACCACCACATCTCCCACCAGTCCTTCTCTGTTTGTAAACAATAAGTCTAGCTAGGCTCCTCCCAGGTAGGCTCACCTACCAGCTATGTCAGGAAGTTATCTTCCACGCCTCCAGGAACCTCCTAGACTGCTTGCTTCTCTGCTGTGTTGTATTTCCAGCAGACATCCGGAAAGTTGAAGTCCCCCACAAGAACAAGGGCACATGACTGAGAGACAACTGCCAGCTGCTTGTAGAATGTTTCATCTGTCTCTTCAACCTGGTTGGGTGGTCTATAACAGAGTCCCAGCATGAGATATAGATAGATAGATAGATAGATATAAAATATTTTGAAGTTCAAAGAGAACGTAGTGCTAAAGTCATAGGGAATAAAGAATCATACACAAAACTATAAAAATTAAGATCTAGGAGGGACTGCAGGAGATAGTCTACTCCAGTTATCTGCACTGAAGCAGGATTGAATACAGTTAGATCATTTCTTCACCTAGACAAACTAGTGTTCACCTAGTAGCAGGAATTTCCAATGAAGGGATTGCATAGTCTCCTTGTTCTGCTGTAGTGTTTCACTACCTGTGTAATGAGAAAGCTTTTCACAGCATTCAGACCCAATCTTCTCTGAGGTAAATTAAACATTCTTCATTGCTCTGCTGCAACAGACAAGGAGTACAGCTTTTAATATAAAAGACACATTACATTTTTCTCTTCTCTTTCCTAGACTAAGTGAGTCCAAGTCCTTCACAGCTTTCTTACACAGTCACATTTTCTACACCTTTTGTCATTTTTGCCTTTGTAGTCTCTTCACTCTTCACTTTGCATATTAAGTATGATATGCAAAAATGGGTATATAACTTCTGTTGAGATCCTTGGAAAACAACTTAATTTTCAAGGTTGTTAATTCCACCCAATTGTTCCTGTGAGTGATTGAAAAGTGAAGTATCATTCTTAAGATCATTTTGAGACCTTGAGACTGATAACTAAGGTCTAAGTTAATGCTAGGATTGGGTTTTGTTATTTTCTAGTTCAAATCTTTGTTAAGGAGGAAATAGAAAAAGAAAATTATTTAATTGAACTAGAACTGTGCAAAAAGATTATCGTTATTTCATTAACAGTATAATAAATTAGAAACAAAAGCATGTAACCTGTTATTATAGTTCATATGTTTATCAGTGTTCCTATGTTTATCAATAACCTACAGTAAGCCTATTTCCTGAAAAACTTTTCCATTATGTACATACCTTACGATGGTGGTCTGTCGTTCTACCATAATTCAACTTCCAGGACCCACTACTTTAATTTTGGAAGAAGATGGCCATCTTTTTATTAGGATTCCTCCTACAGTATCTATGTACACACTAATGTGAACAGGAATGGCATGGTCATATAAATTCTTTCTTTCATAGATTTCTTTTTTCCTCATGGGCACATTATTAGTATATTTCATGCCACTGAATGCTTAACTGGAAGATTAGGAATTCTTCATGCTCATTTCCAAAGCCAAAAAAAAAAAAAAAGCAAACCAAAAAAAATCAGAAAAAAAACCCCAATGACTGTAACCATAGCTATGACTTTTGTTTGTCTGAACAGAGACTGCGAACCTGTCATTAATCTGTTTAATTCAATTAAATCAGATTGAATCTCCTTGGTTATAACTCATTCCTCTAGTTGGCTGCTGACAAGCACTGTGTAGCTTCCATGTCCTTCTGCAGGTGTGGTCGTCTCTCTGCCTGCCTTCTCCTCTGTCAGGCTTTTTTCCTAGCCAACCATAGTAATTTTTGAACCTACTAGCTAATTTTAGTCAAACCTGAGAGATGCCTGAGTGCCTCAGTGATAATGATTGCTTGAAAATGAGCAACTGATTAAAAAAAGAGAAATCCAAATTACCGTTCTCCATCCTCCCTGTGGCTAAGACTGAAATGTGAAAGTAGTTATCTAACTATGCACAGGAGAAATCAAACAGGAGAGAGCTACAGGAAACTAAGCTGTAACTAGTGGGGCACATAAAATTTTGCACAGCTCTAGGTATGTTTAGAGGAATATGTTGAAAATAGTTGGGTAAAAAAGATAGACTTCTAAAACAGTTTTTTTCAAGGTAAGGCCACAGGTGAAACGGCTTGTTAAACTTAGATGCCTGAATCCTGCTTTAGGTATGCAAAAGCTTTTCTGACTCTGGTGCTTTCTTTACCCTGTGTTCAGGTAACTAAAATTCCCAGCTCTTGCCTCTTTACTGAAGCAAAGTCATAGTGAAAGACTCACAAATCTCTATCAAAAATTTCTATTTGGCATGATCAGACCATTGTGTCAATCTCATCACTGACATTTAAGCACTGTTTAAACCATACTTACTTAGTGGCTTGAAGAAAAAATGTGTTACACTGAGTCAAGCCAAGACTTCAGAAAGCTGGTGACTTGAAGTTCATATTGAATTCATACAAAAAGTTAAAAGCACCAAAGACTTAGATAATGCTAGTATGGTGGGGGGAAGAGAATGGTGGTGCAACATTCATCTTGTTTTTGAAAATCAGCCAGTTATTGATATCTAATAAGAAAGCAAGGGAAACACTCAAATTTCTCTGAAGCCTCCCAAATTTCAGCTAAACCTGATTAAAAATTAGGTACCTGTCACTCAATGTACAAATTAGATCCTACAAGTTTGAGGGCCATGCGTGGCCAATGGAGGGAGGTGTCTCTGAAAACTCCTGAAGACCTAATGCTCCCTCCTCACCACTATATGGGAAGAAGCAAATTAACATGCCTGGGCACCAACTGAGGAGCATCCTAGATTCACCCCATCTGGGGGCACCAGACCATGTCTGACTCAGTGCTTCACAATAATCACTTCCTTCCACAGGAGATTCAAAATATTGGTGCTTATTTGTGTTTTGCCACTCACCTACCTTTTTACTTCAGTATTTGCCTGTTTCCAGTCATCCTATCTGTCATTAGCTACCTGGCAAAGTCAGCACTTCACAATGAACACGCCTGGGCTCTGCTCAGTCACAGATGGACTTGGGATCCACAATGGTATGTCAGCGCTTTCTCTTTTTTTCAGGTACTTTCACAAGTGTTGCCACTTGAGAATAGGCCATCTGAATCACTGAAATTTATCTACCTAAAACCTCAATTTAGCTGACCTTGGTTTTCCCCAAAAAGTCTCATTTTAATAATTTCTGAAGTCTTGTTCAGATCATGTATTGTAACAATGCATTTCTTCAGACTAGGTAGTCCAGGATAAACAAAGTCAAACTTTGAGCTAATTTTTTTCAGTTTTCTGAATTCAGAAGAAATGGTGAGTAGTGTCCAATAGCTACTGATTGCTTCAGGCAGTAGACGCAAAACAATCGATATTAAAGAAAAGAGAGATACTTTGGGCCCCATAAATACAGCCTCTAGAAAGAGACTGAGAATATAAAGATGTTGTTAACATCTATTTATTTAGCTTTGAATTCTGTAATTATCCTTCTCCCAAAGGCCTTGTTTTATAACTTTCTCCACAAATCCTGGAAAGAATTTTAAAAAGAGAATATATTCATCTGTTTCAAACTGTGGAGAGCAATTCAATTTGCTCAAGAGTGTGTGCCTGCATGCATGCATATTTGAATACGTATGCTCTTAGTGACTGGTATCATGCCCTGTTTCTGTTTTAATTTTACCCGAGAAACATGATTCTGGAATAAAAAGGCCTGGTTATAAGGGTAATGTTGAATAAGCATCCGAATACGCATCCAAGTAGGCATTCAAATACTTGCAAACCTTCAGCCTGTATCACTGCCTAACTGGTGCAAAAACTAAGACAAACATATATTTTTAAAAGCAAAATAAAATAGTGCAGAAAAAAAATCTTCTTTCCAGCTGCATAAATAGCTCAGTGGTTGAGGAAGCTGGAAGGCATACATCCAATTCCCTTTGGAAATGCAGAATCTCTTACCAGATCCATTGGGGCAAGGCTGCCTGCTCCTCTGCTGTGTCCCTTTTCCTCTGCCTTCATGCTGCCACTGATTAGTGCAGGTCCATGCAGAAAATTTCAAGGAAACAGACGTCTTCCCACGGAAAGCTTCACTTTTTTTGACAAATGACCAAAGCCTGTTCACCAAAAAGTAGGTCTTAAGACTCTGAACAGGACACTACAAGGCTCTTTCTTTCATTTATGTCAGACCTATACAGCATTTCTCACATATTAAAAGACTTCAGTGCTCCTTGCATGCAGGAATGGTCAGGCTTCAGAAACTTTGTACGCTTTGCATCATGTGTGTTATTTATAAACATTAACTATGAAGTCATGTTTTACCTGAAAAGAAAGAAGCAACGGGGCTATTTTTTTTTAATGGCTGCTTCATTTCTCTTTTCTGCAGCCAACGTAATAAAGATGGGTTGTAATCTAACTTTTTGGTCTCTTTTTCTCTTTCCTACTTCTTTTTTACTTCAGCATATTGACTGTGGAGTATGCTGAATAGTATCGATCAATACCCTACTCTCTTGCACACAGATTACCACTACAGCCATTTTATTTCCAAAGAACCTCTTATTTTTATGCTGGAGGTTTATAATAATATTACTTCTCTATTCAATAGAACCTGCTGCTTTTCAGAAACGTATTATAAAAGAGAACCTCGATATTAGTTTATCTCCACACAAGGTGGCACACAGTTATCACTAATTATAGAATTGAAAACTTCATCTCTATCAAGTAACAGCAAAAGGATTCAGAATATTTTTCTTAACTTGCAGTGAAGAGCAAATGTCACCATTAAACTGGCAGTTAAAAAACCAACAGCCGTTTTGTAGATTTCTGGAGACAAAGCAACATATATTTTCTGTCATTGGAGATACCCTGTAGTCATAAAAGTTTCCGTCTAGATCTTTTGAGAGGTGTGTGTAATTGACACAGATGATTTTCAAATCATATTACCAGGCTCATAAATCCTTCCATGAAGGAGCAGGTTTGAGGAGATTATCTATGGATGTAGGCTGCAAGATTTCATCACACGATACTGGAGAATAAGACTCCATATTTAGAAACCAGTTCATTTCTTATAGTTGTTATTTTGAATGGGTTGTGCACAGCACCTCCAGTCAAGTTATAATTATTAGCTGAATAAAGAAACCAAGTGATCCAAGTTAAATCGATTACTATTTAGTATAAAAAGTCAACAAAGCTGAACTTGATCAATTCAATACAAACATTCTCAGGCTATTCCCCCTCCCCCCCCTCTGCTAAAAACCCATAGGGACAAGTTTTATATGAGGGTTGGTTTTTTTCAGTCTGGGTAATGATTTGTCTTATTTGTATGAGAGAAGTGACAACCTGGTTATACATAACAATTGTAGAGGAAAAAACCAGAAACGCTATCTTCTCCTGCTATACAGAACCTTTGCTGTGTTGCCTCTTCAACCACCAACTGTTGCCAGAAACCACTCTCTTTAAATAGGTTCACAACGCAGAGGTGTGTTCTGAGGCAGTCCTTGAGAATTTGAAGAATCTAAGCGTCTTCTCTACTATCTTCCCATTCATGGTAAAATATGCACAGGATGGAAGGGTGGAGGACACTGCTGTCGGTGTTTCATGCAGGATATGCTGCTTTCCTGATCCTGCTGCAGTCTGCTAGACGTTAATGCTCTGAACACTGTCTGGCCTCTTGATATATATGTGAACTATATCACAGAACCAAGGAAGAAGAGGCAGCATGACATCAGTTCCCTCCCTTCTCCCCTGGAAGATTACCTGCAGTAACCTACATAGTGCTATGTTTTCTTAGGCTGTTCATAACATCTTCCAGTGATGAGGATCCTACAATCTGCCCCAGTAGCCTCTTCCACTGCTCACCTATTCCTGTAACTAGAAAGGGTTTTTAATCTTTAAACTAATTCTCCTTTGTTGAAATATCATCTCATTACTTCTTGTACTGTACTTGGTAATTATGAAGACCACTTCAGCCTCTTCCTGTCTGCAGCCAACTTTTCTGCACTTGAAGTCCCTTACCATTACTCATTCATGACTGTCTTCTCTAGGTGACACAGCTGTAAGAGGTCACGTCTCCTAGAGCTTTGAATATTCATATTGTTCTCTGGTTTCTCTCCAAGTGGTCTGCAGTCTTCAAAATGGATGTTGCTAAATTTAAAGTTGTCTTTTAAATTTCACTCTCATGAGACATTAAACACCACTCAGAAGCCTGAACTGTTATTCCCAGGGCCTGATTAGTTTAGCTGCGATTGATCTGTGATAAAACAATTTTTATTTATATCCAGAATCTTTCACTCCCACCATGACATGCAAACAATAACGTTTGGGGATATTAGTCCCTAAAAAGTATTCCTACGGGCATTATTCTATGGACAGCGGTGTCCGAGTTTTTTAAGAAGTGTCTCGTGCTAATGGATGTAAAATATCGTAATGGACATGACAAAGCAAATTTTCACTTGTTCTGGAGAAAAGTAAACTAGATATGCTGTCCTCATGCTTGCAGCCATCTGGCTGAAGCTCTCCAAATTATTATATTCTGTGTTTATTTAAATACTTACACCTGATGGTTTTTTCTGCATAATGTACTTTTTATAGTTCTTCAACAGTTATACTCTTTTCTTCATTCCTAGAATTTTAGACACTACTATTACAAGGAGAACTGTGCATGATGTAAGGCTCGTCAGTCAGTCACGATGATAAATATTAGAGGATGTATTTATAGCATCCCAGTCAGCTGAAAATCGTTCTGCATCTAGAAGCATAATGCTTCATAAAATTATTTTACTATTAGATCAAACCATGACTAAATTCTTTCTGAAATAATTTATGACAATTTTCAGTTAGAGGGGAAGTTACAATAAGCTAATGGATTGATTGGCAATGATTTAAATCAACAGTGTAAAATTGTAGCAAAGTGTTAATAAAGATGCTATTGTTCAATAATTAAATATTATTTATTGTTTTAAAAAAAATTAATTGAACTGCCACATGTAAATAAAGGGAAACTGAGTTTCCTATGTGATATAGCAATAGTTATACATAAAATAGGGAATTAAAATTTAATTTATGGACATATTCATGAAAAGTTTGGACTGTGCAACTGCCAATCTGCAGAAGATTTGTTAGTGTCTATAAACTCATTATGCATAATCTATTAGCATAAAACTACTTCACCTTCAGGGTTACAGTTTTATGTGGCAGGATTTTTTAAGACCAGAGGCAAAATCAGTATCATGGGCTTTTTTCCATTACATTGAAAACAAAGACTAAAGGTTTGGCAGCTGAAAAATATATCTGGTTTTGTCTTTTAAAAAATAGTTTTAACAGTTCTCCAGGAGTAATAAAATTGTATGCATTTAAAAATAAGCTGAACCAGTAATATTTTGTTCAAATCACATAAACTAAACCTGTTGATACAGTGCTGAAACTATTCCTTTATTACTGGCTACAGGACTTCTTCATACAAGATTACCACCAGGAATATACTATAGTCTGAGAACTTGTTATCATTTATATAACTAATGCAGAATGATTTCAAAATGTTTCTATAGGCACCCTCCTGGAAGTCCAAAACCAGGGCATATGCTTTTTCTTCCCCAAAAAATAAAATAAATGAGGTTGATAATTTAAACACAACAAAGAAAATTTAAATACAACCAACCCAAATGCTTTTAATTTCTTTCTTGCAGAAGTTGGTGTAAATGTCATTTCCTTGGACACTTTTTTTTTTTTTTTTTTTTTTTTTTAGTCTGGACTGTGTATGAAAAAAGTTGCTTTGAGTAAGACAAGATTTCACTCATTATTTTCTGCTATATCTGCCTTATTTCTTGCAGGCAAAGTTCTATTTTAATATAAATATTAATATAATGTAAAACAAGAAGAGAGACTAAATCCTCTAGCTTTTATTCAGGTGGATTTGTGTGGAACATGCCTGGCAGTGGAATATTTCAGTAAAGTTACACTACTCAAGAGAGTAATAAACTATGTTATAATCTTTCTACCATTTGACTGTGTAGACTATAATTTTCTGACGATGAGCTACAGGTGAGGAGGCTTTCTAACACTATGGCTATCAAAGCTTTTCTTTTTCTTTTTTTTTGAGTTTATAAAACCTATGGGGGGTTGTGTAAATGCAGCCATAAGATAGTAAAAAGGGCTTTTTATTAGAATTACAGCATTTAAAGAACTCTGCAGAGAGCTGACTGTGGCATCATTCCTGTTGAAATTTGTGAAAAATGTGCAGTGAGTTACCGAACTGGTGCTTTGTGTTATATTAAGCCGCCTCCCAATTTCACCAGGTCACTGAGGGATGGCTTAGCACAACACGTGAAGAGGATATTCTCCAACTTCATCCATGGAGAAGCAGGCTGTTATGGGACTATGGAAATTATGTCTCGAGCATCATAAAAATGCTCTACCATGCTTCAGTTTCTGACACGCACTAGGGTTTTTCAGTGCATCTGTCACAAGACAATTACATTCCTTTTTTATTGGAAGGGGCAAACCACGGTAACAAATAGCTGTACCTGATGACACCTACTCCATTGTCCCCTCTGGTAAGATCCAAGCATAGATGGTGAGAGGATGTGTACCCAGCGAGCAAACAGCAGTATTTCTTCAGAATACGCTCACACACACCGGGGAATTGGGAAACAATCACCTCTTGAATTCGAGGCAGACACTCCATATCTAATTGCCTCTGATGGATTTTTCTTTTTTTGTACTCCTTTGGGCGTTAAAAAGTTAAAAAGGCTAGGCACTTTGAAAAACGTAAATAATTCAGATCTTTTGAAAGAGTACTTTTTTTTTAACATGGATAATGCTTTGGCTTGCAGCTTCTTTTATATCTCCAGGAGGAAATTTCTCTAATGTATCCTTTCTTCTTAATTAATTTAAAAGTCTTTCGGTGTCTTTGATAAGTGTTTGTTACTTGTGTGTTTTCCTTGGAGACTTTATCCCAAAAGGAAAATCTTCCAGCTAAAGAATTGGGAAAGGGAAATAGAAAAAGAAGAAAAAACTTTTTAAGTATCTTTTGGTCTTATTCATAAGTAGCTGTCATTAAACTTAATAGGGAGTTATCCTTCCTACCCCAAAATCTCTCTGACTATGAACTTGCACTGTGCAAATCATATTCATTGTCACCAGTCAAATACATCACAGAGCACAGCAAAAGTATGCAGATATTTTACCCAGGACAAATAAGTCAACCTAAGGCAGTCAGTCTTCATTAAGATCATTTACAGAATGAATCCATGCAGCACATTTAAAATGGAGGCTTTATGAATGCTAAGTCTGACCAAAGCATGAACATCACGCTGTCAAGAGGAGCCCTGTGCCTTTTGGAGCAGCACTCTAGCATCACAGCGCACGGCTCATTTTTAACTCTTTTTCCTAACCAAATAGAGTCAGAACAACATAATGAACCATAACCTTTCCTACCCTACTACCAGTTGTAGTAGGAGCAGTGCTGGCTGCTACTGCTCTGTATTAATTGTGTTTTCACTTTTCAGTACCTGTGCCTAAGTAAAAGCTTTATATTTTAAAGGTAGGTCTGCCATAGAATCCAAAGGACTGACTAGTGAAGTTAGTCACATCTAGCTGTCTTTAATTTATCTAGCTCAGCTACTGATCACAGTGCAACAGCAGCAATACAGAGGTTAGATTTTACAGCCCTTTTTGAATCAATAGCAGGGCTGTTACTGACATGTAGGATTCTTAGGGTAGATACATCTATATAGACTGAAGTCCCTGAGTTGCACTGCAGAGGACAAATGGATCAATTAAGATTAATCAGTTTGACCTATTGTCAAATGGTGTTTAGTTGCTGGCTGGGGTTAAACCATGACACCTATACATATTTTGAAGGCTGCAATTTCTCCAGAACATAATATTATGAGGTCTGTCATGTTATTTTAAGGTCTTAGGTTTGGTTTTACTCCTACCTATCTTAGTCTAGCAATTAGGCTATTTTAAATTGAAGGCTACCCCAGTGCACAAGATTATCATGAGTCCTTCTGCTCCCCTCAAAAGTATAACTGAAAGGACCAAGTGTCCGTTTTTTTTCTCGGCTCTGCAAACCTGACATGGATACTAGATAAATGCACATAGATAGGACTGGGCACAAACCAAAACACTGGAGGTTCCCTCTGAACATCCAGAAACACTTTTTCACTGTGAGGGTGACCGAGCACTGGAACAGGTTTCCCAGGGCGGTGGTGGAGTCCCCATCCTTGGGGATATTCAAAAGCCACCTGGATACAGTCCTGGGCAAATGGCTTTAGGTGGCCCTGCTGGAGCAGGGGGTTTGGGCAAGACGACCTCCACAGGTCCCTTCCAACATCAACCACTCTGTCATTGCGTGACTGGAAAATCCTTCATCTTCCACTGCGAGCAATTTTTCTAACCTGATTTCTACATCAGCCAGCTCAAACTGTGTTTCCTCAGAAGCTGAGCTGTACTTTAGCTGCCATCCAGTGATCAGAAACATAACAAGTGCCCCAGAACAGGAACTGCTAAGGAAACCTTGGGTGTAAGCTAGCCCCAGTACCACCCCTCATTAGGATCTTAAAAACGGTGCTTGCCCTTGGAAAGGCACAAGCAGAAAGACCACTTCTCCAACCACTATTAGCACATTCCATGTAGGAGACCACAGTTTGGTCTTCATCTTCATGTGAGAATTGGGGCTTTACAAGCTGCTGATAGACAGGAAATGGGACCTGCCCAGTTTGCCATGGAGAAAAATGACATAATTGGTTCAAGATTCAGTAGCCTCTCTAGTATCTTTGTTCTGTGAATTACTACTTATATCACTGAGGATCCCAAGGCCACTGTGTACCATAATATTCACTAAAACACACAACTTAAGACTGAATTAATAACTGTTCTCTTTTTTTTTTTTTTTCCTCAGGCTCCCTTTGTTGCCAGATGGAATAAGGAATATTAGAGGATATTGTATATCCAATGCCAGCTTTCACTTTGCCACAAAAAGGCAGTTGTGATAAATCAAATTTTCTAATCTGAAAAGAAAGAGTTGTTCCAGGTAGGTACTCTTTTGGATAATAGTACATGTTCTCTTATAAAAACATTTCTGAAGCAAATTTCATAGGGATGTTGTGGGGTTTTTTTAACCTAGTACAACATTTCTATATTCATGCATGCTGGAACTGTGTCACATATGTTTAGAGATGTCCTGTGATTTATTCAGGTTTATTAAGTTTAAACAGAAAGAGAGATACAAATATTCTAAATCTCAATAAACAGTCTAAATAATAGTGAATTGATGTGTGCTATGCAGCATCTCCTTTTCTAAGGTGCATTAATGTTTTAAAGCTCTCTGAAATTATAAAATGGGATGGAAAGAACAAACAGGTTAATAAAAAGCAGGCAAGAGGGTACTAGATATAATTTATTCCTCTATCCCAGCCCTCAGAAGTTTTTACCATGCCTGAGCAAGTACATGATCCTTAATGGTGAGCAAATTAAATGACAGTTTAAATCCTGTATATGTGGGTGTGCATGTGGTGATATCTATGATTTCTATGCACAGCAGTGACTCATGCTTCTTGAAATATAACTGTGAGAACTGGACCAGTATTGTGCTTCTCAACTGTAGCACTATTTCTCTTCATTTCTTGCATACCAGGGGGATCATCTGGACTGCTCTTAGACACTGAGCCCTTGTGGCTAATCAGGATCTACCCCATAACTCTGAAAGCAAGCCATACATTTTTTTCATATTTTTCCTGTAATATCTCTCTAAATACCTGCTGTCAAGAGAACCATCTCCAATCAAAACATGAGTAAAATCACAAGTTTTTTCTGAGGTTAAAAATAACAAACTTCTTACTAACAGAAGACTCTGTGTGTCTACTAGCATTTATCTGAGACATATAAATAAAATTCACATCTCAAACATACTTTTTGAATGCAGCTGCCAGAAATTTTTGAATCCAATAAGGATCTCCCTCTCACTTACAGGATCCTTAACCAAAATCCAAAAACTTCACCTGCAACATTTGGAAAGATGCTGCTAAAGTAGCAGCACAGATACGTTCAGTTCCTTTTCACCCTCTTTGGCTGCTCAGAGTACTGAGAACTGTAGGACTGCAAGCAATAGAATCACTTTAACTCTCTAGGACTTGTTAGCATGCCTGAAAGGGTACAGTTTATTGCTATAAAAGGTAGCAAAATTGTACTATCTATTAAAAATAAAAGCATAAATACCAAACATTAGTGAAGGGGTTCAGTAAAGGTCAGCAATCATATGCTGAAGAGAGTCACTGACAACATACTCTTTGGCGTGCACAGCCAGCTATGCAGCAGCACATCGTCAGAGTTTGGTGTGGCTTGTGCAGGCTTTCCTAGAAAAAGAGGAGCAGGGAGTACAGGATCTCTGAAGCAATATTTGTCTATTTTATTACGATGATAATACAGCTCTGCAATATTGAAGTGTTCTTTGTTTCCCTTCATCTTAATTAGGTAAGCCACACGAAACTCTTAAGACACTGGCTATTTTAGGTCCCAGAAAGGGCCAAGTGAGATGCCCTAAGCCATGCAGGGAGTGGCAGAATCAAGAGCCGAGGCAAAGAGATGAGAATTCAAGTGACAGTTGCCTGCTGCAACCTTTTCTGTAGCCTTTCTGTAAAGAAAGTCCATCACAGAAAAACTGTCCTGCTTTAGAGATGCTAACCAACTGCACTATTTATCAGCTTCATGGGAGATAAGCCTTGCAGAAAAACAAAACAAGTATGTTTGATTTTTTTTTATGTTCAGAACAAAAATGGGAAGCCTTTAGGGCTATTAGTCAACTTCACTTGACAACAGGTTCTAAGACCTCCCAAAAAATCTGAAAACTGGATTTTCTGTGTGAAAGTAGAAGCTTCCACTGCAACAAAAGAACAACAACAATAAAAAATTCTTCCACACTAATTTAAATTTTTAACAGAGATTCCAAATAACTAAACAAACTATATGGCTTTTTCAGACTGCTTCAATAACAAAGTATATCTAGCTTTATCTGCTCAACATGTCTGCTCTCATTTAGGCTATTTTCTTTCATGGCTCAGAGGGAGCAATGTACTATTCTCATTTAGGTTCCTCTGATTCTTTCAAAACATACATTTTTGTGGCATTAAGCTGGAAATGTGGTCAAAATCCACTTCACAAATTTATTTACATTTAACATAGTCCAAGAAAGTAAAATAACAACGTTATCTATGTCATTAAAGAAATAAATGCTTTAAAAATATAATCATGTGAGAATTTCTACTAAATCTATTTTTGGACATCCTTAGAAGTGTAAATACAAATTTTGGTAATCATTTTTACTCCTCAGTCTTGAAGAAATTATACCTTGCTACAGTGAAAATAAACATGATACATAATACAGAATCATCAGCATTATCTTTTCTCCTTTGTTTTTAAACATCAATTTTTTATTTTTGTTCTGATTTCAGTCTAAATTAATTGCCTTGTAGAAGAAAGCAATAAGAACTGTCAGGTATGGAAAAGGTATCTTAGTTATTAAATCTTATCTAATCAGAGTACCAAGGAAGAAAGAGGAGAAAATGTTTCAGAGTGATGTATCTGTCATGATCATGAGTGTGTAATTATTGTGTTTCAGTACTGAAACAACCGCAAGTCATTTTGCTGTACGTGTCTTGCCTTGTGACATTTCACAAGTGCATATATTTTATTCCTGTATATAACGTTCACATTAAGGTTTCTAACTGAAAGCTGTGTGTTGTCATGATGCATGTGAGAAGTGTAGTTCTGCAGTTAGAGTGCTGTAGCCTGAATCTCAGAAGACTTTAGTTTAATTTGCTAACACAGACTTGGTCTGTGTTCTTCCATTCACCATATACCTATTTTCCTCCACCTCTAGTTATCTGGCTTTCAAGTACAACTGATATCAGCTGAGAATCATCTTATCTATGTTAGGAATCTAAAATTAAAGTGAGTACACTCTAGAGGAAATTTAAGTGCAAAGTAGCATTCCAGTTGGGTTTTGAGTATGTCCAAGGATGGAAACTTCACAGACTCTCAGGGCAACCTGTGCCAGGGTTTGATCACCCTAACAGTAAAAAACCTTATTTGTCTTCCTGTCCTACCTGCCTTTGAAATAAGTCACTTGAAGTCACTCTTCAGGTCCTTTAAGCAGAAGGAACATAACAAAATTTGCTTAGATTTTTTGCCTAGATGTTAAATGTCTAAAGCTAAATGAAGTGAAACCTGCCCAAAGTTGCAATGAAACGTGTTGGCAGTCAGAGAAATAACCACATGAGGGTGTAAATGATATAATTCAAGCCCTTACTCTCAAAAAGGCATTTGAACTCACATTTGAATCATTCAGCCACTAGACTATTAGACTATTAGAAGGAGTGAAGTAGCAGTTCTCTCTTTTATTTTTTTTTAAACCAATAAGAATTAGCTGATTCACATTACAAGCAGATTCATTTTTCAGATACTTAGAGAAAGGAAGAGAAAATAGTAACTGTTCTGAGTTAGACCACAATTTAGTCATCACACCAAACTGCCCCTGCATTGTTCCCTTCTGGTAGCTCTCCTCAAATCTGGCTACTGAAAATATGCATCTCTCATGACCCATTCTCCCTTTGAATATTATAGGAAAATTGGGCATCTATTAGGGCTGATAACTTCATGGAGAAGTACATAAGAAGTAAGCACAGCATTCTGGACCTTATTTCTATATCCACGTGTGAACTGCATACAGTGTTGTAATATTAAATACACTGAAGGCTAGATTCAGCTGTGCTGTGGTGTTGCAGATGGAGTGATGTACTTCACTGGTAAGAAAGAAGTAGCAATATGTTTATTGATAGAAAACAGCAATTTAACAAAGTTTGAGAGTAAATATGAAAGTACTTTAATAAGGCTTGATGGCATGGTTCACTTGATATTTTCTGCATAGAGGACAGGGCCAGACAAAACTGTCAGGGAGACCGTCCCATTGGGTCATGAGGTTCAGAAAAGACCCCCTTGCATTCTGGACTCCTTCTCAGAGAGGAGTCCAGGTGTGGCTGGATCCACTCCTACTCCCAGACTTGGTCAATGGTTTATGTCTAAAGGATTATATATGCGTAATCAATCCTTTATATCACTTAGCTGAGATTTCAAAGTTTAGCATGCTATTAATCACTTACCGAGAATCTGTTGCGGCAAGGAATCTCTCAGCCTCGAGCAGTGACCCTGAGAGGCGTCCCTACTCAAGGGGAGATCCTGGCGTGCCGCCCGCTGCCGTGCAGGAGAGCTCAACGGGCCCTGGGCTGTCCACTAGTTATGGAGTAAGATAAGTGACTCATAGTCGTATCTGCATACCAATTACAGGTGTCCGTTTCTTCCAAATTTGGCTTGAGTCGGACATTGACCAGCACAGTGGTTAGGTGGGCGCATTGTTCACATTAGCCCTTGGCTATTGTATTGTTATCTGTCTCCCCCGAATCCACTTTGAGCCAGATGCAGCCGTCATGGCCAGACACATCCATTGCAACCGCCACTGGTGGTTATCGCTTGAGTGGGGGTATGGGAAATACAGGTTGGCAGGGGGGAGGCACACTGCCACATGTCGGCCATAGAAAATCTACATTGCCGTGTACATCCACCTCCATCACTCACATTTTTATGCAAAATGGAACAGGTTCAGCTCTTCCTTTTACTACTGCATGAAAGCAACATTACTAATACCTGCTACACATGTCTAGCTTTAATTCGTACCATCTTCCCAGGGGAAAAAAATACGGATGCATAACATTTTCAATTGAGTTGTTTCTTGTTAGTTTTTTGTTTGGTTTGGTTTTTATAACATCTATGTACATATTCCTGTACTGTTGTGTTAGAAATAATAAGGTCAAAGAAATGTGCCACAAGCTGGAAGCAGTAAGCAATGAGGTTTGAGGCTGTCCTCGGTTCCTAGAGGAACTAGTTCTATAGTTTGGGGCTGGAGTCCCCCCAGCTCAATTCAGCACCTCCCTTTCCCTTTTCTCTTGCTCAGTGGCATGATGCCCAACGGCATTTACATAGTTAGAAGACTTTTCCATAGCTGCTTGTGTCCATGAGGCACCAACCATTTTTTGACATAAGCAGCAAAATCACTGTTTAATTAGTTAGAGCTAAAGAACCTTAGAGGACTACATAGCTTTTTTGTACATGCAGTGGTGTAAACACAGAATCCCCCTTAGAATTATTAGAATGGATATGTTGTTTCTGCTCTGGGAATTATTAGAGATGCTGTGAGCACAAGTAATTAATGTGATCCATTTATAAAACACAGGGAACCTTTTTCATTACTGTTGAGACCTCTGTTGAATCCTCTCTTAATTATTCTATACAGTGGTCAGTATTAAGAAGCCAATATGGGCTAAAATTTATTATGGAGAAATATTTGAATATAATACTGGTGTTTCCTCTGCTGAGCACAGCTCCAATTTAAGCAATGTTTATTCATGTGCTTAACTTGAAAGGACATGATTAAATCAACAACTTCTGGGCGTTACTGAGGTTATTGATGTAAAGACACTTATCTTCTTTGCTAGACTGGTAGGGTTCCCAAATAATGGAAGGCTGTTTAATGGAAACACCTGTCCTTCTGTGGGTATGTTTATAGGCCATTTTCTTATTTAACTGTCACTTGATATGGTGCTGTAACTTTCACCATAAATACTATAGCAATTCATTACATTGGACATTAAACAGAAACAACAGCAAAAAAAGACTGTAAATTTAGGAAAATGCTTGCTCGTTTCCGCTGCGTAAAATGAAATGTGGCCAGCAGGTCAAGGGAGGTGATTCTCCCCCACTACTGCATCCAGTTCTTGGATCCCCAGTACAAGACATGGACTTGTTGGAGCGGGTCCAGAGGAGGGTAATGAAAATGATCAGAGAGGTGGAACACCTCTCCTGTGAGGACAGGCTGAGAGAGTTGGGGTTGTTCAGCCTAGAGAAGAGAATGCTCTGGGGAGACCTTATTGCAGACTTTCAGTACCTAAAGGAAGCTTATAAGAAAGATGGAGAGAGATATTTTTTTACCAGGACCTGTACTGACAGGGCAAAGGGCAATGGTTTTAAACTGAAAGAGGGTAGAATTAGTTTAGGCATAAGGAAGAAATTTTTTACAATGAGGGTGGTGAGACTCTAGAACACGGTGTCCAGAGAAGTTGTCTATGTCCCATCAGTGGAAGTGTGATTTATGATTATGATGATTTAGAATCTCCATATGCCCCTTCAGAAATATGAGAATTCATCACCTTTATGAAATTGCTGAGGTTCATGTTCAGTTTTTAAAGTTAACTTTCCCACTTTGGTTAAAAGGATGTACAAGATCAATTGCATTGAGAGCAAAAGATGTGTACAACCAGTACTGGAGAAATCAAGTCAACATTCTGCTAACCTATAAAAGACAACAGCATATACAATCTGTACCCTACCTGGGCATGATCACACTCTGAACCACTGAGAAGCAGGGTTAAGCTTTAACTGCAGGCTCGTCAGTCTGTCTTTCCTTCTCTCACCTTCGTTACAAGCCCTACCTCTTAAAATCCTTTTCAAAAAACAAAGCTAACAAAAGGTTAGTGTCTTTTGTACTGCTTCCCTGTAGACATAGGTAACAATAAATAAGACAAAACAGAACAATCGAACAATACACAACTCCAGCCTCTCCAACCTATTAGTTAAAAGCACAGGAAAACAGTTGAACTGTATTGAATGTCAGCATATCTGAGCTACTGCAGATAGAGAGGACTCTGCTCCAAACTCAAGGACTCTGCAGCAAGAAACCTAAACTCCACCAGGGAGTCTCATTAAAGCCGTAAGAAAGGAAAACAAAAATTGAGGCTGCTGAATGAAAGACAGCAGTCCATTTCAATAGTCCTTCTTAGTCTTTCAAGATTCTGTCCCCCTTATTAAGGGGAGAGGCAAACATTCTTCTAGGGCATGAAAAACTGCAGAAAGATCCCCAACAAAATAGCAAAATAAACAAGCTTAAGTAGCAACAATTCTGGATATTTAGAAACTCTTTGGTCAGATCAATAGCTTGGGGTAGGTTATTCATTGTCCTATACATTGAATTATCCTAGAAACATTTCTCAGCCACTTGTCATGTACTATCTTTTTTTTCTTTTTTTTTTTCAGAAACATTCCATGTAAGAAGACTTTTTATGTAACTGCTCAAAGGCTTAAGAACTCTAAGCAGAACAGAGAGGGTATGTGAAAAGCAGCTAAAAAGTTTTCTAAGTAATTTTATCCCCAAATTGCTTGGCTTGGCCCAAGTTCTCATCCATCTATTTTCATCCTGAAAGCAGCTCATCTTCAATGCTGGTGGCAAAATTGTTACAAAGAGGGATTTGCTTAGTGTGCCTAACGTTGAGAGCACCTAATGTTCTGAAAAATGAATTTGGAAAACTTCCCAGACTGCACATCTGCCCCTAAAACGTGCAAATAATGGACTGAATAGGAAAAGGGAAGATTAAGTGAACACTTGCTCTCCTCTGCCTTCCCTCACCTAAACCTGTGTGGTACCTCTGGGTGACCTTTATAACACCCCCTCACAGAATCCTGGGTGCCAGCTTACAAAAGCAAAACACCTGTCTAACATGCAGATGTATGGATGTGATACTGCAAATCAGCTGGTTATATGAGCACCATATGTCAGTGGTTGGAAAGAAGGTGCCATTGGAAGAAAGCTCACACCATGATTAATTAGTAACATGAGAAGTTTTTTCTTGCTGCTGCTTTCTTTCTTTTGTTAGTGCCTCTCATCTTGACTTGATAATGCAGAAACTTCTCCATGAAGAACTAAACATTCTTTAAATGAAATAAAAGTGGATCACAGAATCACAGCATTTACAGATGTACAGGATTCTCAGATCATCACCTCCTACTCCTGCTTTATGAGGCTGTTTCACAGAATGAATTTTCTTGACCTCCATCTACTTAGTAGTATGACCCAAGAAGTTAGGCCTCAGCTGTTTGCTTTCTGGGACAATACCAAAGCATAATATATTTCACTGTCAGAAAATGTTTTCCTGATAATCGACCTAAACATTCCAGGTTTTATATTTCTCTCATTAGCCTTTACAGCAGACATCAGATTAAATTACTTATTTCATCTTCAGGGTTTAAATCTAGGCATAGAAAAATAAATAATGAATTTAAAACAGAACTCCAGAGGACAAGCATACACAATATCTGTTCTACCTCTACCTAATTATCAAAGCTATTGAAACTATAGCTGGTTAACCCTCACTTCCAATTACAAACTTGCCGATATCCTTTGCTAGCACTGCTTACAACCAGTGAGGGTGAAAGCCTGCATTCTGGATGTCTGCCTCAAGCAGGTGTTTACTAATTTATTTTACATTTCAATTGGAACAATTCAGCTGGGGAATGAAGGAGAATTACTGGGTTTTAAAGATATGTTAGTACCTCTGATGTGAATTGGAGAACTGAAAATTTGTGAGTGGATTGAACATGATGTCCAAAATGTTTCTTTTTTACTACAAAAAAATGACCAAATTTTGGATCAAAATAAAACTTTCTTGGAAATTTCACAGCATCCACTTTGCGAACAACAGTATCCATTACAGATGGTATCCTCCTCCAGCTGTGTGTTACTACTGTAGTGTGTTACTATCCTGGTAGAAAAGACGGTGTAAGTACAGCCTAATCCATTTCACACAAAATCAGCCAGGTAGGTATAAACAGACAGCGTGGCAAATTTGGAGAGCTCAAACAGCCCCTCCATCAGCAGGTGGAAGGGGCCAGTCATCTCTAGCCAGCAAGCAATGCCCCAGAGCAAAAAACCTCTTCGGCTATTATACTTAGATCTAGAATGCGATGTCTGAATTCGACCTTGATTTCTATGTGCTCTGTAAATGCTTCCTGGAGCTTAGGCACTATGGTTTCAAATATTTTGTCTGTTTTGCGCATTATCCCATTCAGAGTTTCATGCCCTGAACTGGGCTTTTACTATAGTTATAGGAGCTCTATTGGTATGATAGTAAGTGACTTGAAAAGGTGAGACATGGTGCGTTGTAGCGGCGTACAGGCATGGGATGATAAAATGGGACCAGGCTCACAAAGGAGAACCCACAGCTGTAAACAACTTCCCCATGGTCAGTTAAGGAAATGCACAGCTGGGCAAAACTGTTTTAGAAGTAATAGGCAGAGCAAAGAGCAAGTGTCTAGCCTGTGTAAAACATACTGTACACAGTAAATTTGGATGTGACATGCACTTGTGTTAGAGCAGGGAGGCATTAGAATTGGTTGGTTGAGGTTTGGCTGAAACATGAGTACGTAGGAGAGAAGAGAGAGACCTGAGGCATGGACACGCTGGAGGGACTATGGCGGAACAGGTAGACCTTGTGTGAATGGAAACAGAAAGGGCTGTACCTGCTAGAAATATTTCCCACTGAAATCTGCAAAGGAAATGAAGATACCTGGACAGTTTTATGCAGCTTAATATAAGCTTTTTCTGTCCATACATTATGTCACAGTCTTTAATTTACTGTGCTCAACCAATAGTGGTAACAGCGTCTTTGGTGCCATGCATGAAGAAAATTGATCATTTTGATTTCTACCCTGAACATAGGTGAATGCAGTCTATAAAAAACAAAGCACACCATAATCTGATCAGAGAGCACAATTCCTAAATGAATGTTGATATTACATTCTCACATACTATAAAATCAAGAAGTAATTCAGATATGCAACCAAATTTAAGAACATGCCCACATCTTTAAGTATCTTCATCACTAATGCAATGAAAATAAATGTTCAAACATTTAAGTAAAATGAAAACTTACTTTCAAGGGAAATGGGTACCTAACGGACATTTATAGTTTGTACAAACTCTCCCTGAACAGTTTATAGGCTGAATATGTTCTCCTGTCTACCTACTGTACCCAGTATAATGCAAGTAGCAGATGGACACATTTTTATTTGTACATGCTAAAATGGATGCCCTAGTATTACTGATTTTCATTACTGGAAAAAAATGGTTACAATATTTTACCTAACCATGAAGTTCAATTAATGGTATGTGTCATCTTGTTTTACATGGAAGGTAAATACAGCAGAAATACATAGTGCACTGAAAGGAGGGGTAAAATGGATTTTGGATGCCAGTATGATCTCCATTAAACTGCAATAACTGACAGTCTCTAGCCTCTAGCCTACACCTATTCTGTTTTGAAAGTATGAAATATATGTTATCTGATATAAATTTTGGGTTTTTAAATGGGATCACTATCCACAGCCCCAGTACTTTGAACGTTAACTGACAACAATTATTGGAAAGTACTAATACATTTTCCTTTCAGCAGAAAATATTAAAAAAGTACACAGAACAAAATCATTTTTAACATAAGTGGTAAGCAGAATTCACTTCTGAAATATCTCACTGCAAGCAAAGCTAGTGGCAGAAAAAGTCAAGGTAAGATGAATAAATAAAGATGTTTTTCTCTTACCTTCTAATTTTCTCCCAGGCCAATTTGCTCTTATGGGATTTTTTGATGGTGATGTTCTTAGCAAAATCTATCATACCTGAAGGACAAAAACATAGCCAGATGTTTGTCTGTAAACTTTGGAAATGCCTGCAACCGGTTTTTATCTTAAGCTTCTTCTACTAGTTCAACTGCGTAATTTAATTCAGTGCCTGGAATTGAATTTTTCCTCTTCATGTAACAACCCCAAAACTGCTCTCTTTTCTCTGTTTAAGAGAGGAGATGTTGACTCCTCTCAGATAGAATATTAAAGCAGAATTCAGTTTATATTTGCTAAACACAGTGCTTTTACAACTGAATGGTATGCCCAATTGTACTTATAAAACAAAAAACATCAATTATAATAATTATAATAACTGCTGCTACTTTGAATTTAGAGATACACATTAGCTAATGTAAGACAGAAGCTGTTATGACTAACTACTCAGACAGTCATTATTGTGCACACAGTAATTTTTCCACAGTATAATCTCTAGAGTTTTAAATTAATTTTTTTTTCATGCAGCATCTAGAGACTTAGGAAAGTAAGTGAAGATATCTGAACTGACAAGCTTCTACTTAAATGGGATCTATCTATCTGTCTATTTATATGTATAGATATATATATGCACACAAATATGAATAAAGCATTTCACAGATGTATTAGGATGTGGGATATTTTGGAAGCATTTCCTAGGAACCAGGCACTTTCACATGTCATACTAAGATATGAGCCAAAACAAGATTACAGCCATAAGCAGAGTGCCGTATGGTGAACTACCCTGTGCAATCAGATGAATGCCCATTTTGATACACATGAACACATGCACGAATGATATTGATACACGTGACACCTGTGCATGAAGTCTAAGTGGCAAAACAAAAAAAATAATGCAGTGTTTGCAGTGAGTTTTCACACCAGCCTTTTTGTGAGCCATGAGGTAGTTCATCAGATACAGTTTGACCTTTTCTTTAAATATAAGGCTTACTTATATTTAGAAAGTTCATCTGTAAGTTTCCTCATAAATTTTAAAATGGAAGGATCTTTAAGGGCAGATTTAAAGAAAGTGACCATGGTAAAATGAGCATTTGTGGTGAAAATTTAGGATATTGTCCAGCTTTATTGTACAGTCCCAACCTGTACCATGTGGTGCCCATGTGGCCGGTTGAGTCTGTGGAGGATACTGTGGTGGGAAAGAAGAGGCTAACCCATGGAGTTTGTCTCATCTCCTGGAGGGTCTTTAGGGAAACCTCTCTGCAGACTCCTTGAGACACCCTAGCATTCTCCCTACCTGTTCTCCTATCACTTCTGTAGCTATCAATAATACTCCTACCTTCACGACCTTTCTCAGCAGTCCTTCCCACTCGTATTTACATAGTGTTGGAAATAGCATCCAGCCTACTTATATTGTTTAGCTACTAAAATAATGTAAAAACTATAATCTAAATAAGAAGAACTCATCCTCAAAAAAAAACCCAGAATAAAAAAGCAGAAGAAAAATATAGAAAGTATACAGTTTCTACCACTAAAGTACTAAGTCAAGTCCTGTGCCACGGCAGTTGCAATAAAAGCATCTGAAGGCTCAGTTCTTTTGTAAAACTATCTTTGTTGTTATTTGGATTTACCAAAATAGCTCCTCCACTGAAAAAATTTGTCAGCATTATCCGGAGTTTTCATAAAGATCTCCATGAAAGCATTATTTGAATTTCTACTTTTGGTTCACTCTCTCTTAATTTTTGCTCTTCCTTCCCCTCAAAATGCCATTTTGATCCATTTAATTATTAAAAAAAAAAAAAAAAAAATCCCGAAGAGTTCCACAAAAAAGCACAAAGTAATCCCATTTAAATATAAACTATTTTTTCTAAAACTTCAAAGAATCTTGTCTAACTGGAACTATTTAATTTATAAATTTGCTCACCTTTTGCTACTCTTTATCTGTTGTGGACTTCTTTTTCATGATGTATTGGCATGCTCAAATGTACTGTTTTCATTCTTGCATGTTTCCAATCTCAGACATGCTGATGGCACTTAACTACTAGTTAATAAGATTGACTCCTGAAGTAGCTGGTATTCAGCCCAACAGTGAAGCCAGGCCATCATTTTGTCCCATCAATAACAGACTTTTAATCAAACAGAAATAGTACAGAGTTGGGTCAATCGCTACCTCCTTATAATCAGCACTTTTCTGTGCCAGAGCCCTTTTGTTTGACAGGAGTTGCAAACACGTCGTACACCTGGTATCGACACAAGTTCTCTTAAGAAAGAGCTCTTCTTTTCGTATCGAGTCTGTCACTGGCTCTAGCGGATTGCCTAATTTGTGTATCTCCAGAATCACTATTCATTTTGCTACCTGTCTTAAACGCTCCACTGCACTTACATTTTATAAGAAGAATACTTTAATGTAAACACTCATCATGCTGACTTGGCACTATACTATAATAAACCTACCCCAAAGCCAGTCCAGAGACTTTAATATGTCTCCAAGCCAATTGTATGAGTGTAGAATAGCGATTTCCTTTTGCTGCCATAGTATCCATTATATCCCCTAGGTGCAGCTAGTTTGGGAACAAAAGAAGAGTCATTCTGTCCTATAGCTTTCTTTGATAAATAGGATCTAATGATAACAAGAACCTTAATGGAAAATACAGACCATTGGTCAAAACAATAACAAAAAAAAGAATAAGCTAATGCACTATTAGTCAGTGATAATAGATGTGTTAGGGTGCTAGAATATTTCTACAATGCTTGTAAAAAACTGATTTGTAATAGCCATAATGTTTCTTGTTCAGCAGCCAACACACCCAGAGCATTTTATGTGCAATTATCATGAAATAATGCACCAAAATTGACCAACTGTTTGAAATATTCTTAGACACAGATTTACAACTGAAGTTAATTCATTAAAGATTTTTTTTCATAAGTTGATTTCTAAACCATAGCTCTGTGATTAGTTTATAATTATTAATAGAGAATGTATTAGGACAAAATGTGTTTCTTAATTAATTTTTTTAAAATTTACATTTCCACTTTCCGGAAATATTTATGTCCAATTTCCACTTCTGGAACCAATCCTGCTGTGAAATTGCAGCCTTCTGAAGCATTTGGCAACTCAGAAACCTAGCTATGAAATTTTGCTCATCATTACATTTTTCTCTTTTCCAATTTTACACTTAATTATAGACCATTAAATCAGTCCCCAGTAAACGTATAAGATTGTCAGTCTTATGCAAGGCAGTTCTTTATTAACCATCATTGACAGAATGTTGGAACACTCAGAATGAATTCCTTTATACATTTATTTGTCATATCACTTACTGTAGAAAATGCAGAAATCCCTAAAATAGCTGTACAGTCACAATGTTTGGCAGTAATACTTAATCTAAATTTGCCAAGTCACCTGTATTTGATGCAGGTTATCTTCAGTCCCATATAAAGCACTTTTCTTCCCCCATTCTTCACCCCTCTACCCCCCATCTTTTCAACATAAAAAGTGCTCTGGATTCACTTTAATAAGTTTCCTTTTTCTTTTTTTCAGAAATCTCTCAGATGACTGAGCTTGGGAGCTATGGTTCACCGCTAGAACTACAACCCTTACTGTGCTTTCAGTCAAGATGAAAAAGAAATGGATGAGAACCAGAAACATATGAACAAGATAGGAAAAAAAATCCCATTTGCTGTGCCTATTAAAATATAGGAGAGAGACTTTAAAATTGCTATTCTCTCTAATGTTCTAATAATTCTCAGGCAAACATTTTACACACATCCCTCTCTTCCAAACTTCATTGTAAGCCAATGTTACGGATCCAAAGACAATGCAGAGACCCTTAGCCTGGCAAGTATACTGGGAGCATACTAAATCACACAAACAGCACTAAATCCATCAAGAAGCACAGCACCTTGCCATTGCTGTTTAGAAACAATATAGAGTGGTACATATTTTTGTGGTTAATCCATTCATCAGCATGAGGGAATTCAAATCTATGTCCCCTATTTCCCAGGGGAAAGTGGATCTATACCAGTCAGCTACCAGTCAGCTAGAGAGTACTCTGAAGAGAAGTGCCTTTCCTCATCCTATTTAAGTGGTACCAGGATGCCAACAAGATGTGAACTATCGCATCAGTGTAATCTTTTAAATTTAGTGATTAGGTAATTCAACAGCAGACCAGGCCAAGATATTTGGACTGGAGTTCAAGCTACCACTCCTTTTTATGCTTTTGAAATGAGACATTGATTGGGTAAAACACAGAAATAATGGCTAAGGGACAGAAATCTAGTTCTGCAATAATGAACCGTGTCTTTTTCTTTTTTTTTTTTTTTTTCTTTGAGGGAGACAAGCTTATCCTATTTCAGTATCTCAATCAAAATCCATTTATCTCTACAGTAATATATTGGCAAGATCAAAGATTTGAACCCAAGTTCAAGAATGTTTCTGAACACATGTTTAATTTTGAGCAGAGTAGTACCCCTGAAGATTATGGTGGTTAAATTTAATACATACTAGAATGTGGCCAACACAACGTAGACCTTATTTACTTTGGGAATCAGGTTCCCTGATTTTAAGAGAGAAAAGCAAATCTTTATCTGACCTTATTTCTATTAACCCAGCCACTGTAGTACCCAACAGGCACAGTAAAGTGGACTTCCTTCCAACTTGACTATCATCAGTGGGACAGGCGCTGTGCCTGGACCACCACTGTAGACCCGGTATGTGCGACACCACTTACAACACAGGAGGTAGACAATGACGAAATACATGAAGATGGTGGGATGGTATATGATTCACCAGAAGCATCACTGTAGTTACAGAAGTTTGTTATGTGCTAATAAGCAAAGACAAAAGACCAGCTTAAACTTCCAGCTCCAACTCCCGATCATATTAAACACATCAGGGCCAAGGGAAAAGGGAATTAATTCTTTTGATGAATTGAGCATAGCGGAGGCTGTTGAGAGAACGTACATCTAAACCTCACAGAAGACCTATTCCAAAGACTTTTACAGAACAGTGCTTCAGTTAATGATGCAGAATATATGAAGAAAAAACCGACACATTGTAATGGGACAGTTAATGGCCTTGCTGCATAATACCCCTATGGTACAGGATAGGTAGAATCAGTCACCTGAATCACAGTCTCACCTCCACGGTGCTGAGAAAACACAGTGACAGTAAGTTCCTCATGGCTGAGAAGCACGACTGGTAGGGTAAATAGGGAAGGAAAAAAAAAGAAACAGGAAATACAGTGGCTGAGGTTTTTTCGTATTTCACAGTTATCGGACCACTGAACTAGAAAGCCGATCCTACAACAGTGATGGTCACGCTTCAGTTTAGGAAATGGTGCTGCTTGTAGTAACTCAAAGCCAAAATTCCGACAAAGCACATCCCAGCCAAGACTGCTAGTGTTTCAGTAACTCAGAGAACGGCAGTACTGGATGGTACTGGACAGCGTCGGTCACCATTTTCACTAAGTGCTGGGTGGTCCTCCAAACAATTGTTCTATGTTCTCTAGTGAGAGTGGAAATGATTTATATAATAGATGGTGCCAAAAGACAACGGGTTTTTCATTGTCTTGTATTTCACACATCCATTCTTTTTTGTCCTTTTCTTCTTCTAAAGCTATTGTTTTGTCATACAGGAAACAATTTGTCTCTATTTTAAATAACTTCTCAAGAGGACGTTCGAGAGGAGATTGCTTAATTGGCGTTTCCTGCTGTTGTTTCTTTTCTTCTAGTTATGGCATTATCAAACTCCTGCTTCCCACAATTATAGGCTGTAGCTGAATTAACTGCTCAACATTTATGATTAGTTACTCAAAAGAATACCTATATATCACTGTTCATTAAAATTCTCAGACAATTAGGCTGGTAGGTTATTCTGGGGTTTTTTTCATATTACATTTTTATAAAAAATAATCCTATTTTACATGTTTTCAATTAGGACTAAAATCCTCATAAAATTAAAGAATGTTTTTTCCATAACTACAAACTCTCTTAATGTTACACAATGGAACATAAATCAATAAACTTCAAGGTACAGTATTGCACATTCTAAGAAAGATATGAATCTAAAGATTTCATCCTGATAATTTCCTTTCTATTGTTTTGTTTATTTGTGAGAAAACGTGACACTCAATACTTTATTTTCCAGGGAGACGTTATGATTATTAAAGTAACATACAGTGCAGCCTTGAAAGTGCAGGCATCGATAGTCTTGTAGGTAAGGAACCAGACTGAAAGATTCTGTTCTCAGATATACATGAAGCATTTCCTATGACACTGAGCAAGTTTTGTGCCTTTGTATTTCATTTGAAAGAAAGAAATTCCTATACTGTCTTTTTTTTTTTTTTTTTCCTCTCACATTCTACTTTGCTTACACAGCACTACCCAGTTTGTGTAATAAAAATAACAACTCATTCACTTTTTGGTGAAGTTCCTCTCAGTGACCAGAGAAGTAACGTGGCCAATAAGAAGAATATGTAATTCATTCAGCATTTTAATCATTTAACGTTTCCACCAGAGCATATGCTGTGGATGCAAATTTATAAATATGTATATACACACATTTACATATATATACATAAAATAAAACTGAATTTATTTTATTCCTACTATCACCATCATCAGTGCCAATTACAACACTAAACCTAATAACATTTTCTCAGAATACTTAGTTTTCACGAAAAAGAATTATCAAGCCCCAGATGGGAGACTTTCAGACCCAGGCAGGAATCCACTGTTCTAGCTTTTGTGTAAATTCAAAAGTGGTAACAAGCTAAAAAAAACTTGTAATTTTCAAAACTTAGAGGGAGTAGAGATACAACTCTAAAAAGCACTTGTGAAGGTCATGATAGGTCATAGCTATCAAAACTAGAGCTAGTAGTATCTTAACTTAAAGAGGACCAGTTTTAAAAGCGAGGGAACATAACTGATCTGTGAATTACATCTTACTGAGTATCAGGACCATTGATTAAAATATCATTAAAAGTAGAAAGAGTTCTAAATGAGCATGGTGTAACAGGAACAACCAGCCCAGCCTCTAAAATGAAAAAACCTGCTGCTTTGATAAATCATGAATTTTATATGTATCAAAAAAGATACAGGGGGAATTGCTTGAACTTTCATTTATTACTTCTTTGAACTTCCAATTAATCATTGGCAATATTCCTCATTGTTAAAGAAAATGAGTAGGTTAAGAATTCTTGTGTGTAACATTGTTTCCAGAACTGAAAGAAAGTACCAGGAAAAACTGGTCAAATATTAATGGTGAGAAGAAGTGGATAACAAGATTCTGTGTTAGCACCAATGCCATATTTAATACTTGCCTGAAAACTGTAACTTGTCCTCTGATTTTCCTCTAAAATATTAAGTACGGATAAAATGTTCAGGTGCTGAATGATGGTAAGGTTGGATGTTTGTCCTTTACTTGAGAAAGAGCTTTTGCTCATAAATTAATGGAATAATTTTAAGAAAAAAACACAATTACTGAATCTTTGCACAGTTAATGATATCTTAGATTGTCTATACAGGATTTCCTTTATCTTCTCTAAGATGACTGCAAGCAAATGCCACTTTTCTTCAGATTCAGAGGAAGGATTTACGGATAATGTCCAACCTTACTTTAGATACACTATTTGAAATAAATATAATTTTCTTTAGCATTTTTTTATTTTTCCAGAAAAGACTATTGCTCTCCCTCATATTCCCCTGCTCCCCCCCTCCCCCAAAAGAAGATATTTAAAATACTGAAGTACACTTCTAATGTAGGAACAGCTGATCAGCAAAGTATAGCATAAAACATCAGAGTATTTCCAAGAGAAATATACTGTTTGTTGTAAAGAAAGGGACAATTATTTCACAAAATAAAAAATCACAAGTATAACATTCCTAGCTCTTTTTACCCCTAGTGTGTATCTTTTTACAAAAGAACCTGATAGCTATTTACCAGCATATCATGCTATTTTAAAGTGCTTTAAAGTTAAGTGCCACATACACTAGTTTTCTAACTGACCAAATACAACCTGTGCTATTAAATAATGTTCTTTCTACTTCTACTCAGTAGCTCCCAATGTTTTGTCTTCTCAGAATTCTCATGAGAAACCGAAGAGGTTTACAGATGTCTGTGTCCTGAACTGTAATGTTAAATGGTTCTTACTATTTTTTCTAACATATCAGTCCTGCAGTACGTCCCCAGGGAAGTTGCAGACTAACATTCACTCCCTGTAAGCAGTTGCTTGTGATGTGACTCCTAGCACCAAACCGATTTTATGTTATCTTTGCAAAACAAACCAAGAACAAAAACAAAACCTTACAGACCCCAAAACACCAGGTTAAAGGAACCCAAAGCAAACAAAAAAAAAACCCCCAAAACTCTGGGAGGAACTAATGGATGAAAAACAAGACTAAAATTTGTTTATGTGGTTTTGAACCAGATTGATGGCACATGCAACTGTGAAGACTTGGTGTCTTCAGAAAAAAATCCTTCTTAGGAGAAAAATTCTCCAGTTTCTGCCTAGCATGACATAACTGTATGTACCGCTTTAGCTCAGATCAGAAGTGAGTTGTTTGAAACTAATCTCCAGATTGTCCCCTATTATTTTTCAGGCAAACTTCAGTCTTCTCAGATGAAACCAAACTGGAAGGTGTATTTCAGGAATACTGACTCTGTTCCTGTCATTGAGGCATACAGTCTCTGGGTCAGATGAGAGCTCATCAAAACTGAAGTCCCCAAAGTGGGGACTGAGTACTTAGCACCTGATACTTCATTGTCCAGGTCCACTCCTTTACTCACCAGCCAGTCTTCTGCCCACCTTACAGTCCATACACCCGAACTATATCTCACAAATTTGGCCGTAAAAATTCCATGGGAAACCACATCAAAAGCACTTTGTCAGAAATCAGTGACATTAGTCAGGCAAATTTGCCCATGGTGAAGATATGCTGAACATTCTCAAACATCCTCTTGGGTCATCAGGGACCTCCTCTGATAAGTATAGCATTAAAGTAAAAATAAAAATAAAAATTAAACATATTAAAATGGTAAAATATATCAACTTGTTCCATTAGGAAGGTACAGAAACTGCAAATTACAGTGTCTGAGCAGGTATAAATACTATGTTCAGAATACCTTGGTAGAAACAGCTGGAAACATCTGGAAGGAAACTGAAGAGGTACAAGAAATTAACTGTAATGACAATGGACTTATTCTAGCCAAAGAAAAACTTACCCACATTTTTCAATAGAGGAAACTTGTTAGCCTTTTCCTAGAAAACCTTTAATAGGAAAGTCACCAACAATAAAACTCCATAATTAATGAAGACAAGAGTGGTGCATAATGACCCTCTTTGTAATGCTGGCATTCTGGTGACAATGGATTCTACATAAATAATCTCGGCACTGTACTAAAGAGCACCAGAAAGAAATAGAAGATGTGTGACTCTAATCAGATCTCTGGGACTGGGCTGCAGTTAAGCACCAGACAGAAAGCGACCAAATAGATAAACTAAGACTCTAGTCAAGGATATCTAGCCAGGGGATTGATGCATAGCCAAAGTATCTAAGCACCCATTATAGTTGAAGAGTATCTAGTCAGTACAGTCAGTGGTGCCCAAAGAGCACTCGGTTGATCAGCAACTGGGTACGTGCTGGAGGACGAGCTGGGGGCTCTCAGCCCAGGGGGTGAGCTGCCGTGAGGTGGCACTGCCGCAGTACAGCTCTGTGGCATTGGCTCAGCCTCACTACGAAAAAAATGTTGCAAAGGTACGAGAAAGTATGTGAACCGCAACTCTGCAAGACAGGATAAGTGAAAACACAGAGGGTAATTGCTGAGGTGGTAAAAGCTGTTTTAGAATCCAAGTGGAAGAAAAGGGATGTGAAGAGGGATAAATTCCTAGGGGGATAAAAAAGGCAGAGAAGAGGAAAGCAACCCAGTGGCATCGACCAGCCTGTTCCAAGGAGCAAAGCAAACCCACCTCTCCCCACGGGGCTGATGACTGCCCAACTAGCAAAGACCTGCTTGGGTGCTTTGGGTGGTGAGCGTACTCCTGCTCAGTCTGGTAAACCACGAGTCCCAGCTACGTGTTGCTGGTGTTAACAAATAAATAACTGCTTTGTATTCCTGTCTATGGTCTGCTTCCATGGTGATTTGGGGCATGGTAAAAGGCTCCCAAACACCAGTAACACAGTGAGGGAAGGTTACCAGCCCAGTGACTATAAGAGGAACTTAAATAGTCTGTGCATGTCAGCCCCTGAGCAAGATTGAGTTGCCTTAGCACGGTCGCTGTTTTTATTTTAAGACATGTATGTTACCCAGTCTGGCCTCAAGCCACTAGTTCAGAGGTCTGAGTGCATTTGGTTTTAGTGTGGTAGGACATACTTTCCTCTCCTGATGCCTTCAGTACAGCCTTTCAAACTAGCAGGTGTGGACCAGCCCACTCTGGAAGTGGGCTGTTATCATTTCACAAAATAACAAAATGATAAAACTGTAAAAACCCTGGTTTGCATCTTCATAGCTTAGTTATCTTCTGCCTCTCCTTCTCCCTGGTTGCTCTTTCTCAAAATAAACTTTTTCTTAGCTGCGTCAGATAAGTTGGTTAATGTGTTGTCCTTTACCATTTTTCCAGTGGAAAGGGGAACATACAAAGTTATGACCCTCTCTCTATGTGTTTGTAAACAACAAGATCTACTTTTGCTTACTTTCCTCTCATGAAAGCTTATTTTCTCATTCCCTATGCTTGTGCATCCTAATACAATATAGTGAAGGAGGGGAAAATCCACAAAGTTTTCTTCTCCTGTTTAAGAAACTATTCTGTGTCTTTACTAACACTATTCCTGGCCTCTGCCTGCCTACTATAGCCTACTAAAGCTGCAAAGGTAAAAGTTCATTTTGATAGCTATTTTTAGATTAAATACACTTTTTCTGTAAGCATACATATATCAACCAACCTGATGTCCTGGAAAGTGAAATTAGAAATAAACCCAGTTTCATTTCCCACTGTCTGCAATAACTTGCTTGTAGGAAATGTCTGCCAGAGGATCGAGTCGTGCCTCCTTCATGGGCTAAGCTTGCTGCATTTATCAGAGACATAGATTAACAGTCCTTACCACTACCACCGTCTTTCTTTTTTGTTCAGAGACCTGCTAGTCTTTCAGGGTATTACGCTGTTGTTGCCAGTGAAATGACTGGAAAATGCAATGACTTACTGTGATAACAGCATCTTTGCATTTAGATTTTTGTAAATTGTGAAAACAGAAGGTTTCCAAATGTTGAAGACTTACACACTTAAGTAATGCATGCATTTTCTTAAAAAACAAAACAATATGGTTTTCCTTTTTTCTATCTGTTGCTCAAATTTAAGAGGTCTGTTTCAGACTGCTAAAATCAGAAACATTGTTAAGTGTGAGCAAATTTTTTGGACAAAATTATCAAAGACTCATATATCTTATGTAATTTCTGGCATTTTTGGGGTAGGGCAGACAGAGATCAGGAATTGGGAAAACATTTCTTTGGCTGAGATCTAAGCCAAATAAGTATAGTATTTTCTTAGGTTTGATTAGGTTTCTACCAACAGCAGAAATATTCCTGACAGCCAGAAAAATAATAGTTTCTTTTAAACAGCCTGGCTCAAAAATAGACCAAATTATTACAATAAAAAGAAAATGGAAGGATTGATCCATTAAATAAGTTTGGCTCATGAGCAGAGTCTTGAGCTAAGTAATTCTGAATTGGCATTTATAGAAAAATATTAGCAAATTGATTTGCTTGAGAAGCAAGCAGGAAGATGGCTTGTGAGGGTAATAGTATAACTATATATAAAAAAATTGCTGGCAGCATCTAATGCGAAGAAAGGGCAGAATTAGGAGCAGTAAGGTTAACTTATCCATTGCCAGCGTCTAAGTTCAAGATGACTGTGTTTCAGACAAAGTATATGTCAATGAAAAAGCAATCAGAAAAAGAAGAGTTTCTAATTTGAAACTGTTTGAAGCAACTTCACCTTAAAAAACAGATGTGAAGCAGCACACTGTTAAAGTCTGAATACTTGTATGAAGAGGAATTAGAATAGGTAGTTAACAGTTATTATTGATTAAATGGTTTGCAAAAATATACCAGCCTAAAAAAATAAAATACAGAAAAAATCATCTGTCCCTGAAAACTGGAAACCAGCACATTGTGTAATGACAGATAAACTAATGTCTTAAACAGGTAAAGTTAGGTGAAATACAGCAAGACTGTTGACAAAATCCTATGTCTATTCAGCTCATTTTTCTATATATGTCTACAAAAGCAGTGAGCTGAATCACATTCTTCAAAAGTATCTTTAAACATCTGTTTAGCTTCACACACATCTACAGATTTCATCATATTGTGTGACTTAAGCATGTGTTTAAGAGTCTGAATAGGGATTACTTTAAGGATGTGCTGTCTTTGGACAGCTAAATTGGACTCTGTAAATATAGCTGGTGCTTTCCTTGGTGGAAAACAGAGAACTTGGGAAGATTGTTAGTCAAGGTCTAAATTAAACTAGTCATCTATGTGGAGATGATTGCTCTCCAGAGGTGATTTTTTTTCCTCTGCACAGAACCTGTGGGTCCGGATTACAGCTTTAGACCTGTATGTAACGTTTAGATGGCTCCCATGAAGACAGCGCCGAGCCAAGCCTGCTTTAAATGGGCTCCCTCAAGGTCCAGCAGGAGACTGGCAATACCCACATGGCCAATGTCCCTGCTTCTTCAGAAAGACTAGGAATGTCTTCCATCTCCTTGCATACACTAAAACGCAAGTAGAACAATATCAATACCCCTTCCATAAATACATATTCTTAATTGTTTTTTTTTAGCATAGACAGATTCTCTGCAATATTTTTTTAAAGACAGGGCATCAGGCAGAAGTTCATGACTGGAAAGAAGCTTGAAAGAAACAATGACCAAGGCATCTGAATCCTCAGCAGGCTGTCTGCTCAGTCTGACACTTTTCATGGAACCCAGTCTGAAACATAAATTTTCTTCCCGTGTGTTGTTCAGTTGCCTTCTTCCTAAAATAAGGTGTTTTCATCCATATTATCTTTTACTAATGGTCCCTGACTTATATTAACTCAAAAAATGGCATTGTTTGGGCTAGAGCTAATCAGTAAAAATCAGAAATGTGCCAACGAGTGCACTAATGATTAAACAGTACGAGCAATACCATGCCAGTGGTGGGACAATGTCCTGGCCTTGTTCAGCTTAATGGTATAGATGTAGCTTTTATATTAATAATAAAATAAAGTAATATATAAAATATAACTTTAATTTCACTGTATTAATATTTAGCCTTAATTTCTTTAGCAACACCATTTTCAGCTTTAAAGCCTCTAATGTTGCCCTGGGTTTGGTACGTAACCAGTATTTCCATTTATTATATGAGATTGTTGGCTTCCTACTCTGTCTTTGGTGTAAGAGGCCTCCAATACAGTCAAGGAAAATTAGAAAAAAAATTATTTTTTTTTTGTCATTATAGTCATCAGATTTGCCTCTCTAAATGCACACAGGACAGAAATCTCTCGAGTTTTATGTTACTTTTATGGATTTTTTTTTCATACATTAAATTTAAGGATTTAAAAGCTTTCTGTTGTGCTTTTGAGGCCCACTATCAAAAATTTAAAATACTATTAATAAAATTATAACTATTTTTGCTTGAATTCTATACACATTTATATCATCAAAGCCTGAATAATTTGTTTTATAGGGAGAGGTTTTGTATGTATTTCAGTAAACACACCTGAAAAGCACATTTATGAGCATGACAAAATAAATTATGCATCACTGATTAAAGGGAAATACACATTATAATTAGGTACAAGCAATATGCGAAATGCTGGGCAAAGAACAAAGGCGACAAGCTTTGTATAGTTTAAGGCAGAGATTTGCAATTCTCACGTTTGTCAAAGGAAATTGGCTAGCTCAACGTTATGTTTTAGTCTGCAAATGTATTACGATTCTTTGCATTCCTTCCGGCTGCACTGATATGAAGTTTGAAGATCCATGTTCTTACTATATTAGTCATGGTTTTGACAAATCTAGTCTTTTGTTGCTCAGAGTCAAGCGATGGTGAAAGTTCTTCAAATACTCCAGTACATGGATAATTACAACTTTTTAAAATGTAATCTTATATGTACAATTCTTGTTTTGTAATATGGACAATGTAGGATACAAAACTATAATTCAAAAATATTTTGATTATATTTTCAATTCAGAGAGTCTCGTAGAAAGACTGATGCATCATTCTTTGAAGTGCCTCTGTTTTTCTAGGAACTAATGCATGTGAGCCTTTTCTCAGATATAGCAAATTGTCCTTCAAGACAATAATCATGCTAATCGGAAAGGACACCTTCACTTCAGCTACAGAGTATCATTTCGTTGTTATTTCTTTTGTTGCATCCTGATTAATTTATTTAAATTGATGTTGAGCAAATGAGTTATGGCTTGGCTTTTGCATGAGTAGAAATTTGTATTTGAAACTACACAGGGTAGCTACAAATTGTTCTTTTTAACAACTACGTGTTACGTTTTACAGGTTTTAGCCTTTAAACCAGGAAAGAATCTCAAATTACAATTAATAGATTTTACCCTGCAATTCCTGTTCAGCTCCAAGCCTCCATTTCCCCCTTCTTCCTCCACCTTCAGTTGTTTCAGCACGAATATTGACTTTTCAAGGAATATAAAATTTCATCCTGTTTGTACAGTCTACATGTCTTTGAAAATAAGGAGCCATAGTCCAAGATATAGATCACTGGAGTGGAAAGCAGGATTCTCATCCTCGCCTTGTCTTGACAGTTTGTGAAATCTGTGTAGGATTCACTGCAGCTTATTTTCTGCAGGTATAAAAGGAAGAAAAATAACACCTATTATTTTCTCAAGTGCCTTTGTGATTTAGAAATGTGAAATGGAATGTTAGACTGTGACATCCACAAAAATATTCTTGATGTTTCTGTGATCTCTGTAGGTACACTTAATATGAAGTTACTTGTTACGAACAAGTATCAACAGACCAGAAACATCTTATATGCATATAACTTAACAAAGCCAATAACATTTCATTCTGATAAATATTGAAGCCATTGAAAAATTGGAGTTACCTTTATATTGGGACTCTTCCACTAACCAGAAGGTTTGAAGTTGTTTAGTCAATAGTTGAAATGAAAAAACATTTTCTTTCTATATTTTAGCTCGCTGTGATGCTTTCATTCTGGCATAGACTTCCTGGTTACACACCAGACAACTGCAGGCTGGGAGACAGCCTAAGTCACCTTGCTCATCCTAGTGTGTTCATTACACAAATAATTACCTCAAACGTTCATGTCAAACTCCACATCTCTTGTTTTTTGAAACACAGGAAAAGAAACGTAGTATGCCTGAAAGTCACTCCCCAATCTGGGCTCTGTGTAGCTCAAACAGTCCTTCTGATTCTCCCAAGCTCCGATGGCTAGCATTTAGATAGACCATCTTTCCATAAGAGTATTTTGAAGTTCTTGAAGTAGAAGGTGATTTTTTTCCAAATTGTGAGAAGCCCCAAGAAAACTCCATCCAACACTCATCTCTGCTCTCTTCTATGTCGTATCGCTCTCACTGGATCACTCCATTCGCTAGAAGTTCTCTACACTGTGACTGCCACAGGAAGAGCCCGGTATTTACCCAGAGTCAACAGGCACCGGGGCGAGGATGCGAGTAGGGACAAAGGCTGCTCGGATTAATCACCAGCTCCTCCATCCACCCTCTGCCATGGTGAGATGAGAAGACATCAGAAATGTTACTTCTCCTTTTCTGGTGTGACCAGTCCAGGCTCACTGGTTAGGAGAAAACAGTTTTGGTGCAAGACTGCGAGAGGCTGCAGGAATTAGGGGAACTGCTGGTCGGGGCTGCAGAGGAGGTGTACGTAGGCAATGGTTAGAGCAAAGTGTTGGTCCTCTCCAAACCTGGACTGGACGCATTGTGGAAGAATTTGGGGTAGGAGAGCAGAAAATAACCTAATCTGTGGGAAAATACAAGGAACTACGGGAAGCTGGGCCATGATATTTGTAAGGAGAGTGTACTGCACCGAGGCCAGTGCCAGCTCTGCCAGAGCTCGGGGCCAGGCCAGTTCTGCAAGGGAACAGGGAGCAGCGGATGTCACTCTGGAGGAGGCTGGATGTCAGCACAGCAGCGGTGCTGGGGGCCCAGGGAGCACCAGCGGCAGCTGGGAGGGTGTTCCCAGGCAATAACATAAAAAAGGGGCCCAACAGCAACACTTGAGGTCAACAGCTCCTGGAGATGTTAAGTCACAGTTGAAGCTACCCTGTCAGAAAGATCCATTAATATCCATTACAAATTATTCATTTAGCCCTGAATTTAATCAGTAATCTTTTACTTCACCACAATGTAGATATAATGTTGTTTCAATTCTGTTATGAAGTCACATTCTGGTGTGGTCCTAACCAAAGTAGACTGAATATTTAGGAATATCGCTGGCTAAATGTTCACAGATAAATGTTCACAGATATTTTAAGATGCACGTCTTTAACAGCTGACACTCATTAAAAAAAAAAATATTTTTCAATTTTGAAAGACATAACAGCATCAGAGAAAGTATTGATTTCATATCCATTCAAATGGTTTGTGAATAGGTTTTCTTGTGCTTCTTGTCCAAGGGTTGTTAGGTACTAAGATGGCATTTTCAAGACATAAAGCTTCCTCTCTGTCATATAATCAAATCTTTACGTCCTCCTCTTTCTGGCTTTTAATGGGAAGTCATAGCCTCCTGTTTATAAGATCATAAAGGCGGTTACATGACAAAAATTGCAGCCACTAGTAATGATACTGTTTGCTATGAAATTGTAAAACATTCAAGTATATGTGGAATTGACTTTAATTAAATCTTGCCAAAAGAATAATTTTTCAAAGCACAACGCCCACAGCATGCAGGACAATGCTGTTGTGCTCTTCTAAACAAAGGCACTTCATGTCAAATTAATTTCCTCTAAAATAGATTAATAACTCTTCCTGCTGTACCTCATTATATTTTCCAACCTAAGCCTAGGAAAGAAGGGGGTGGGGGGGGAGAGAAGAGAGAGGGAACAAGGCTAACCAACTACTCTCATAAAAATTAATGATTATAAAAACTGAATGAAACTCCCATTATACCACAACATGGATATAGTATCAGGAGATTAATGGGACATGAACCCTTTCTTTCTGAAATCTCTGTTTCAGAGCTGGACCATCTCAAAAACAACTAAAAATCTTTATTAAAAAGATCTGATTACTTACATGAATAGAGTTGGAGCCTCAGTTCATTCCCTAATGGACTTGTAACTCATAATATGTAGAAAATGTGTGAAAAATCAGGTGGAATTCTCTCTGTCATCCAAAAAGCACATCTCATACCTTTCTAAACTCGTGCTTTTTAAACAGATCCTCTTCTTCCATCAGTAGTGTTTGATTTTTATTATTTCATATGGGTGAGACACGTTAAACCCAAAGCTAGATTGTTTATTAGACATATAAATATTTATCATATGATTCACACAAAGTCCCCAATTGTTTCTTTATGCTGTTCTTTTACACTGTACATAAGACAGAAAAAAAAATAAAGCCCCAGAGCCGTACAACCTAAAGGCAAAGAAATATAAGACATAAGTATGGTGAAGACTTTCTGTATCCCAGGTGCACTATGCAGTTTTCTTTTCTGGTTATAGGGTAAATAAGCAAAGAAGCAGGAAAGAAAAATGTGGTTCACTTTGGGGAACACCGACACAAGAAGTTGCAGAGAAATCTACAACAGCTGTCAAAGATAACCCATAAATCTCTTGTACATTAATACATCCCCTGTACAGACTTCTTACTGCACACAGGTACTTTTTTGCTTATGAGTATATGTTTGTTTACATACCTAAAATTAATGTTAATGAAAATCAATTGTTGGGTTCTCAAGTGAGTAAAAAGCAAATGTCAGATTTGTATTAGCCTGCACAACCTCAGTTCTTTCCCTTTGCATTTCTGTTCTTTTCATTGAGTAAGGCAGGCATTCCGTGGGGAAAAAAAACGCGTAAGTATATATTTAGAGTCAATAACACACCGTATATGCACAGAGCTTCTGACTTGAAACTGGGAAATGGCCAAGTAGATATGTTCATTTTCTAATTTTTGACTATTTGAAGACTTACAGGTCTTCAGTCTGTGGCAAGGGGGTTATTAACCTAAAGAGAGGATGTGGTTCTGGTTCCAGGTTCAGGTTCTGGAAGAACTTGATCCAGTTTCAAGGAGTTTCTGCTACGATGAAGAACATCACTCCCATGCAACTTCCAGAAGAGAAGCTGGAGCTGCATATGAATTTCAGGAACAGATTAAGAAGGCAGACTGGCATACCTGGTTTTCACTTTGTCCCCTCCATTCTCAGCCCGATGCCAGCTGTTCTGACAAGTCCCAGTGCAGTAATCTTTGTTACTACAGCTCTTGCAGTGGTATATTTCAGGCCTATAAAAGTTCTCTTTGCTTCACTATGGCTTCATTAGACTGCTAAAACTTTCCTAGGAAATGCAACTGAGGATGGAGACATCAATTTTTAAAGGTGCATAATTGAAAGAAAAGCAATTAAAATACGTCTGACAAAAGGTAGAGAATAAAGCTTGAGAGCTTTGTCCATTACAAATGTCAAAAGTTCAAATAATCACTTAAGAGATGGAGGGTTGTAGAGAATCACCAAAATATATATAGGATATATAAGCAAAACCACACAGAAACCTAATGTAAATTGTTAAATAAAAAATAAAGAAGTACGTATTAAATTTTCTTGTTTCTGCTCTGAAGATCCAAATTAGATTAAACTTCAAAACACAGTTCAATTTCATTATGAAAATCAGGTTGTCTGCCTTACTCAATGACTTCATTGTATTGCCTGTGGTGAGGTGCTGAGCAGCTGCATCTTCCATAGCTAGCCAAAAAAATAAAAATTAAAAAAATAAAAATCTGATTATCATATTGAAAGCTTGACGGACATGTAAAGGATATGTAAAGGCATAGAAGAGAACCAGGACTGAGAGTCTTCATTCACAAGTGGGTCAACATCTTTCTTCATTATGGACCCATAAAAAAAGAAAACATACTAAAAACATCTGAGTTCTTCTTAACAAAAAACTCTAACCAACCTGTCGTAACATATATTTCATTTTAAAAGGGAGAAAAACAGTCTTTTATTCACAGTCTCAGTTGCAACAAATAACAGCACTATCCTGTATTGGAACAAACGTCTGTAGCCACGCTGAGGATCAGTACAAAGGGTTAATAAGGATATCTTTGTGAGCAAATGAACACATGTGAAATGTGCTACAAAACATGTTTTAACTCTTTTAACAGATAGATCCTTCTTATCCCATCAAATGTGTGCCATGTATCATTTATTTTATTAATTGTGAGCTGTATTTCTTCCATCCCGCATTCTTCATATTTCATTTTATTTACTCCCTGTGCTAGTGAAGCAATAAAAATATTCTTAAGTCAAAAAAGTACTAAGTAACAGAAACATTTACTTTCTCTGAAGATAATTCTACGCCATAGGTTATTTCCAGCCTACAAGGAGCTGATAAAAAATACTGTATTAGGGAAGATAGCAGGATATAAGCAATAACCCTGGAATTTAAAGTGAAGGAAGAGACTGGTAACAAGTCAACTACCTGCTACCCTGTATGCAACAAATGAGCATTTTCAAAACCCAGCTTGTTATTCAGCTAATGTAAATCATTGGCTTGGACCAAGAAACATATTCCAATTAGGAACTATCACATGGATTTCTACAATGACTGCAATATTTTTTTTCAGTATTACTCATCAAAACAATAGATTAGAAAAAATTAAACATTTTTGAAGAGCATACCCACAGCTATTACTATCTTTTCTTTTCTACGGGCAGATATGAAAAGAAAATTGGCCAGTGCTGAAAGTTATGTTCAGCCAGTAATGAAGCCGTGCAATTCAAACATACTCAGCAAATATGCAAGTTATGCTTCCTACAGAAAACACAGCCCACCAAATTCACAGACTTCAGTAAAAATGGTGCAAAAATGGACCTCAAAAACTATTCTAAGCTGACAGCCCTCAGATGACAGCTCTCAGATGATACTCAGTGGCAGGGAACCTACAATATTCCCAGGAGATTTATTCCAGTACTACATTATGCTTACAGCTCAAATATTTTTCCAAATGTATAAACTGAATTTTTCTTGCTGCAAGTCACACAGATTACTTCTTGTCTTATCTGCCCTGAACCTGTAGGAAAGGTCACCTCTTCTTCTCTACAAAAAAACTGTGTTTACTTTGGGCAGTAATCATGACCCTATTAAATATCTCTTAAGTTCAGTAAGCATTCACAGTCTCAATCTTTTTTTATATGTCATGCTGTCTCAGTCATCTCCTGTTGGTCCATATCTTTCCTGAAGTTCATTCAGTGCCCAGAATAGTGCCCAGCATTCCTGTGAAACGCTTTCCAGTACTAGACAATACAGTCATATCACTTCACAGATCCATATCTGTAGTCGGTTGTTCCCGCTAAATTACAATACCTTGTGTTGTCTTGAGAGCTTTGTATTATTTTCATATCATATCTCCAATCTGTTAAGACCTGCTGAATTCTAATCCTTCCTCCAAAATAATTTATCTCCTGGTTTCAGGTAGTCTGAAACAGCAATAATTCAAGTGGTTAATAGAAGTTTTTAATAACACAAGATCCAGATGACTTACATTTCCATTTTGAAAAAAATACGTGAAAACTGCTCTGTGTATTTGTACAAAGTTTGCACCCATGCTATAGTACTTTTCTCAAGAACATGTCTCAATAGCTTGTTTATAAGTAAGATGGGTGAAACAGTGTCAAAAGTCTGTCTGAAGCTAAGATATATGGTATCTACAATTTATTTCTGTAGAGAGATCTCTCACATTCCAGATTTATTGAGGAAATTGAAGATAAGTGTCTGTCTTATAATTGCCATCTCCTTTTCCCTTTCCTACCTCTTCAAAGATGCACACTGTATTAGCCTGTTTTTAGCCTTCTGGTATTTCATATACCTTTCAGAAATTATCAATAAGAACCTTTCTGAAATTGCCTCAGACAGTGCTTTACAAATCCTAAAATGAAAGAGTTCTCCAAGGTCCTAATTATTTTGTTATGGTCAACATGAGAAATTACACTTTAAGGAAAAAAAAAAACAAAACAGTATATACCCCAGTTCTGTATCACTATATTCTACGACAGATGGGCTTATATTTCTACTTTGTGACAGTTAGGTACTGATCATAACAGCATGTCAGGACCACAGTGGCTCATACAGAGCTCTCCACTTGCAGTTTGGGCCACACAGAAAATATGATGGAAAACAAGAAAAATTCAAGAAAAAAAATGTATTAAATGAAATGTCGCATTCATAAAAATGTATCCAGTTCTATTCCAAACCTGATAGCAGGACTGAATAAGCACATTTTAAACCATATTGTTTAATTTCCAACACTTCATTTTCTGTTCATCTGAATCACACAGACTTTGCTCTATAAAACAAATAGTTCCATGATCACACAGGATTTGATGAAGACTGTTTTTTCTGGATTCATGCCTGTTGTTGACTGATGTTGTGATCATATCTTTTCTAAAATTTGCGAATACTTAAAAGGGCTGTCTCGCATGTGAATTCTCTACTGCCGACCATCAAAAAAGTCCATGCTGCAGCCTCTGCAGCAGACAAGATTTCTTTGGCATTTTTTTCCTCCTCCTGTCCACAGTTTTCACATTATATTCATGACTTCAGGAATTCTTTTACTGCTAAAACTCTAAATCAGGTCATCTTGTTCTCAATAACTAATAAGAGAACACAGAGAGAGTGAATCCTGCAATAAAATGTCTTAACTCAGGTGACATGATCCCACATTTAGAATATACTTATAATGGACCAGGATGTTTTAATATTTTTCTGAACCATCCTTTGTTTTTCTGCCTTAATCATCAAGTGTAGTTTAATAGGAAAAGTCTTCCTGACACAAAACTTGAAGATGGCTAAAAAGTAAAACCATCACATCCTAGCAGAGATTTTTTTTCTCACCCTAGCTTTCACCTTCAGTGTCAGGAAACACAGAGAGAGAAAGAAAAGACATGGACACCTGAGGACTTGTCAGCTCAAAATCTTCAAACTAAATTCGATCAGTTCCTTCTGTGAGTTAATAACATGGACTGTGGGAAATACCAGGAGTAAAGTTGCAGACAGAGGTAACCCTGAGATAACACAGCAGTGAGTTAGAACAGCAAGACAGGGGATAACACAGCAGTGAGTTAGCACTGCAAGACAAGACATTCAGCACATTTTGTTAGTGAGTACAAGATTCAGAAATGCAAGACAGTGTTAGAAAATCAGCCAGCAGCTCACAAATGTTTGCAAGATATAACGTGCAGAAAGAAAACTCAGATTTGTGTTCATGGGAAATAAGATCTCTGCTTGATTATCCCAGTAACAGAAATTCAGCAGAAAAGTATGTGCATAATCAAAATAGGGAACAGAGATGGAGTGTGCTTTTTGCTGAGTTAAAAAAAAAAAAAAAAAAGAAAAAAGAAAAAAAAAAGAAAATTCACAATTAAGTAGTGAAACACAGAATTTGTGCTGCCTACAAGATGAATCTAAAGTGGTTATGGATTATCACTGCTGATTGAACCTTCTTATCAAAACTTCCCAATTAAAAAGTAAATTATCTTATCCTTTTTAACTGGCTAAAACCCCCAGCCTTTTTACATTGAAGAAAATGATTCTTAGCTTTTACCCACTAAGGGCTTGTCTTCACCTGACGGCTCTTTTGCAGCAATTTGGAATGTGATTTTTACAGCAGTCACTATACTGCACTATTTCTTCCTGCAAACACATCTGACACTTAGAAGTCTTTTTATTAAATACATTAGTTTACTTTAAAAGTGAACTCACATTTAGCATGGACTAAAAAGGCACATGTACACAAGGAAATAAAAAAAATAAGCCTGCATTCTTATGCCCTGAGGATGGCAGGATAGAGATGAACTTGTTTGCACCCAAATGAGGCAGCCATGCACAGATTGTCAATGTAAATTGCCCCTCACCTCTGCAAACTGGTAAATTGTGACCACATGTTGTTTGAGACATTTGTGATTGACACTGACCAAAAAACAGACTAGGCACCATGATAACAGTTTAGCAATATGATCACACAGCAGTGCTCAAGGTCTGTCCCCTGATCGTGCTTGGTTTACTGCTACAAAGCCAGGCAGAGCCTGATGGGGAGTTAATGCAGACTAGCTGGATATTGTGATTGCATAGCCTACCTTACTGTACACTAATTTCTCTTTTAAACAAGCCTTAGCCAGGGAACAAGGACCAAAATCTGTTTTACAGGAGATAAGTAACACCAGTGAATTTTCTGACGGAGAATCTATGATAAAATTGACTAATGACACAGAGCAAAACCTGAGGGTTACATTCAAAACTGGCAAAGCTTGAAATCAAAGCCTAGCTCTGACATGTCTTCACTCTGACTAGGTCTGAAGGCTTTAATAATTTAGTCATGTAAAATGGCTTTATTAATATTTAAGCTCAAAGATGGGTAGACATGTAGAAAATAACATTAAAACCATGGGGTATTTTTTCTTTATTTCCTCTTTATTCATGTTTTACAGCTGTAAATATCGATAGAGACATATTACATTTTATATGTATATGCTGCCTGGCATACTGGACAAAACCTAAATGACATCACCTACATGCTATGTCATATAAACAACTGCCTAGCTGGTTACTCTTAAAATGTGGCTGCTCAAATCCATGTGCATACATACACACATGCACAGAAACAAGACTGATATTTCCTTAGCATGCACTTATTAACTTTCTCTATATGCAATATCAACAGAAATTCTACAAATTCTTTAACATCTGAAATAAGATGTGTTTATTCTTTAGCTTAATTGTAATCTAGGGGAAGATATTTTTTTTTCTTAAGAGGTAATTTAAAAACAAAAGCATTCATAAGAGCTAATTAGTGTTTCTTTCACTGATTTCAATCTCTTTGTTCAGACACACATACAATTCCCAATCACAGGCACCCTCTTTGCATCAGCCTCTGCAGGACTGGTTTTCAATCACACAGACAGCTAGGCAACAGAGCTAGATTTATTTATTTTTTTAAAGTCTCATTCAGAAACATACCTAGCTGTCCTGTTCCCTGAGAATATGATGAAGGCAGTCACACTAAACTTAAATGTACCTGTTAGCTGAAGTCACTCCGAAGTGGACTAATTGGCAGAGATAACTGTTAAATTATGTTAGAAATTTTTTATTTCTGCAGACTGGCTGGAAACAGGTTGTGGGGGTTTTTTTGGAGGAGAAGAGTTGTGGGGTGGCTTTTTTTTTTTTTTCCCCCTGCATAAAATCAAGGGTGGAAGACAAATTATGCTGAAAAAAAGAAAATTACTAAAACTTTTATGTATGTAATCCTTAAACTAAGACTGAATCAATATAATTTTTATTACATAACATCTTAAAATGAAAAGGAAGTATTTGGGGTGAGATGGGTGTGATCATCCAAGTTAGCCACATCTATTCCAGGAAATAAAAGAGTGAGGGCACGGGCCCAAGCACTGGCATGCAATTGTCCATACTGTTTGACATTTAGTGAGCTCCATGTCGCAACATTAGTGCAGGCTTCCCCCCAGTGCCTGGGTATAGTTTGGGGGTTAGCTGAGCCCCAACAGACACCTTTTCTGAAGTCACCCTGTTTTGGGGGTGTAAGAGAATCCAGCTGGAGGGATACGATCTGTGTCGTGCCAGCTGGCCTCAGGCCAGGGCACAGCCCCTGTATAATTTCATTTATCAGTCTGGCTATAGCTGTTAGTTAAAAGAGGAAAACACATGAGAAAATGTGATCATAGTGGGATTCCTCCATGCTTCTTCCCTGGGACACCGAAAAGGCTTGATGTCCTTAACAGAGGTAAACAAACCTAGAACTAGACCTAAGAGAAGCCTCTTTGGGAAAGTCAGGACCATTGAGCCTGTGCTTTTTATGTTAGACCACAGCATACAACTAAAATTTTCCTTTTAGATTGTCATGTCCCATGTGCATTATCTCAAGAGCACTTTGTCTTTCTGTTTACTTCACACTCAGGAAATAGCTATGAAACTGTATTTAATCTTAAGTTGGTCGAGTGTTACCTTGAAAGTCTCTTTCCTGACAAATCCAAAGAAATCCAAACGTTCATACCACCGCAGAAGGCATGGAGAGGATGAAATCTTGCTTCTGAGCCACTGAACTCGCAGAGGTACGAAGCCAATTTGCTGTATTCTATAAAGATGACATTACCAAGCAGTAATATTGTAAAACTACTAATGCCACTTAAAAGAGCAAAAGAACAGCTCATCTACCCACGAACGAGGTATTACAACCACGTTCGTCACTGCAAGGTAAGACAGGGATTGGCATTTGAAGGAGAGAGTGCCACTGAACCCAAGAGCTCAGCCCCACGTCTGGGCCGGCAGGATCAGCCCCCGGCCCCCGGCAGCCACCGGGCACACGGAGTTGTCCTGCTGCCACCTGCAGATGAGCAGGCGGCATGACAAAGATTGCAGGCTACTGCGAAAGGGGAGAGCTCTGCAAAAACGGGTGGGAGCTGTATCCACGGGACCAGGACTTACCGACACGTGAACGACCCCAGCATTTTCTCGGCAGATCAAAAGCGCTGGCGATAAAGAGCCGAAGTGTCAAGAACCAGTTGAATCTGGAGATTCATTTTCAGATGCATCGGCTTTTATGTCAAAGCCACCAGCTCAAATCCAGCTAACAGCAGGTCATCAGTCTACAGAGGCTCTTGTAGGTACTCGTGGGAGGTGAGGCTTCCCCAGTTCCGTACGTGAAATACCTAATACTGATACTCTCCAAGTGAAACACACTTTGCCACTCTCTGACAGACCCCCTGGGCTTTAAGGACGACTTCATGAAGCGCGTTAGTGTAGAAAAGCATAGGAGACTTTTTGTACACAGCTGACACCGGAGATCTTATATACTCAATTCGCCTTAGAAACAAAAAATAGGAAAGCTTAAGTAAAGCCCATCCTGGGCAACAGTAACGTGGAAGCTGAGCACAGGCAGTTCAAATTGTGATAACAAAGCTTCGTGATGAAGTCCACAAGGCAACAGGAGATATGCAAACACGGTGGTGTGTGCACTGTTGCAGAAGATGAGAATTACACAGCCTTAAGCCGCATGTGAAATTTGTCCTGGCTGCAGAAGGGCCTTTTTATTAACTTGCACAGTGAAATGTTTAATAATGTTGGTAATTTTCTTACAAACGTTTTAGACTCCATATGCAAGGCTAGATCAAACCTTGTGGGTGGATAAGGTGTATGCAACTAACAAAATCAACGTACGATAAGCCAGAAGGATGCAGTAAATCACAGATGAAAACTGCCCCCAAAGTTTCTTTAATCTTTAGACCAAAGACTGTGCTGGTGATTTTTTTTTTTTTAGGTCTAATTTGTTTAATAATGTACATACAGTAATAGATGCTATAGCTCGCTCCTTAAGAAAAATAACTGTATTTTTTGACAGCAAATTATCGTTTGGCTAAAAATGATAAATGCTTGGAAAAAAATTGTTGGAATGGAAAAAGGGTATCATTTATGATTATGTTTATATAACGTAATTTATTTATAATTTAAATGAAGATCTTTTATTGAATTTCTAGTGAAGAATACACATAAATTATTATTAGATGGAAATTTTACAAAATATGGCCACGGAACCAATGCCACTAAAGAGCAGACCCAAAACCCAGAGCTCCAACAATTCAATTTTTTGTTGGTTCTAGTTAGCGTGCTTTTCATTATGCGTGAGACGTTACTTGACTATCCAAGTTTCATTCACTGCTGAATCATCTGCTGGCAAAACCAAAGCAAAGACATTCAAAAATACCACACTGAGGTGAAGCTGCTTCTCCATGTCAGGACCCGGGCGGGAGAGGCCAGGGCGGGCCGGCGTGGAGCCGGGAATTCCCTGGGGCCGGAGGAAGGGGCAAGGGCAGCCGACGGCCGGCGGGAGGCTTTCTTCCCGGCGGGAGCGGCCCGAGCTCGGGCCACCGGTGTGACAGGCAGCAGGCGGCGGGGTCTGCCACAGCAGGAGCGGGCGGGAAACTCCCTCAGCGAACCGTGTCACCCGCGGGAACCGGGCCCAACCGAACCGGGACCGCCGGCCTGGCTCCTCTGGGGAGCGGAGCGGGGCAGGGAGGAGAACGCGGAGAGCCCTCCCGACGGGTCGGGTCGGGTCGGGTCGGGTCGGCAGGTTCGCAGCGGACCCCCCGGCTTCCCGGCGGGCGGCCGGAGCCGCTCCTCGGAGGGGCCCGGCCCGGCCCGGCCCGGCGCCTGAGGCCCGCGGCTCCTCACCGCCCGGGACGGGGACGGGCAAGGGCAGAACTCGCCCCGCCACGACGCTGGAGACGTTCCCTCCGGCAGTCCCTCACACTCTATCGTCTCCCTCAAAGTGATACAAATTTTTAAAGGTCATTTCCTAACTAAGTATCCAGCTGCCACTTAACACGTTTTACTATAAATAACTGTGGGAATCTGCACGATCAATAAACATAGTGTGTTTCTATGTGCTGCGGCCATTCTTATTTCAGATATGTCTCTTCATCATCTCTCCTCTTCAGGTGTATTGCTCTGGACTGAAAAGAAAATACATCCTAGAAACAAAGGAAAGCCTAGTGTCTGAAACTTCTTACTTTCTACATAAGATTTTTGTCAGGATATAGTGAAATTAAAGGTCCAACATGATAAAAAAGATAATAAAAATACAATAACCCTCTTAAGAAAAACTGATGAGCACTTGGTGTTCTGTTTTATATATTCATGTACCTGCTTTTACATTACACAAAAAAAAAAAAAAATGAATGAAGAGTTTCTCTAACATCTCAAACTGATAAAACCACTTCAATTTCTTTAAATCTTGTTCACAGTCAGTAAACATTTGGCTAGGAAGTCTCTTAGCCTCCAATGATAGATTCACTAAGTTTCTGCGAGAATTAACGAGCATAATAGTTTAAAAACAAATTCACATTGAGAAATTTATAATTTCTCAACAGCTTAGGCAGTTATTTTAATATTGTCACTTCCTAACTTTTATGTGGCAAAACAATTAATGATCCATAATAAAGTTAAAAAAAATGTGGAGAATCAAGGTTGTGGTATTTAATCTGGAAAATGATACCAATACTCTTTTCTTTTTGCTGTTGTTTCCTTTGAAATTGGAATTGTCCCATTTTAAAGCCAAATCTATCTCTAGCTCTCTTTCTTTCACAATTTACTCGTATTCCATTTTCCATTGCTATAACTCAAAGATAAAACATGAAATTGAGTTTATGGAAAACACTGGGTTTTTAAGTCAGAGTATGGAAAGTTTTTTCATCTGTATATTTTTACAGGATTATCATAAACCTCATTTTGTAACTCTATTTCCAATATTTTTCTCTATCTTGGCATCACTGGCTGACTGCTAAATCCAAATTATCATGAACAAATTCTGCCTTTTATTTCTCTTTCGAGCTGCACAGAGGTGCTTGGCTGTACAAACTTCCAAGTACATTCCTTACAAGAACTACAACATGTGATGCTACAGATCTAGTGAAAACCATAACAGAGACTGGTCAGGAAGAAAGTCAAGTCATATCACCTTGTGCCTTCAGCAGCACATTTACATAACACTGCAGCAGGAGGAGCGAGGCACATATCCCATTTTAATCAAAATATTTGGATTATAATATGCCAAGCTGCATGAAGATTTATATTTCTCAGATTTGGCAGAATCACAATTTCAAAGTCACATATTTAAAGAATTCCAATGCTACACTCTTTGTGTTTATATTTTAAAATTACCTGACTGTATTTTAAAGCACTTCTCATTCATTATAGAACGTGCTACAAAAAGTGAAACCATCTGCTTATGAAATCAAGTATACATCTATTTTATGATTTTATGTGACAAGAACAATCCACTCATTTTTCTCCATTTAATCTTTTTTCTGGCACTGTTCCCCAGCTCACTTTCTCCTTCTCCTCACATTCTCCCACCTTCAGCTTTTAAAACTTTATTTTTCAAGTCCATGTACTCTCTGGTTAGTTAGCTATCCACTTCTTCACCTTTTACCTCCTCAATTGTTTATAAATCTGGGAACTGATCTCCCATATACCAGAACAACAGACAGCCTGAGCACTTTCTTCAGCAAGATGTCTCTATCGCTTACCTCTCTGTTGTGCTCTTTCTTTGGAGGAGAAAGTACAGGACCAGGCAGGAAGACTTAATTCAGCAAAGGAGATGGCAAAAAAGGAGTCAGGAGACATCAGTGGACTGGAAATCAAGAAATAGCCTTTAACAAATGCAGTCGAAATGTGTGTTAGAACAGGCCACTGTCCAGTTTTGAGGTAAATTTGCAGTCCCTTAAAAAACCCTAATCCTAGGCTATAGTTCCTCCTAGTCTGGATTCTGAAATTCCTGAATAACTCTAAATCAGAGGTCTAAATATATGTTAAGCCACCTCTAATATACAGTTTAAATGTAAGGCAAAGTTTCTCACAATAAGAGTGGCTGAGCACTGGGATATGATTCCCCTAAAGGCTGTGGAATCAGTGTTTCTGAGATCAGCCGGAGAAGGCTCCAGACAAGCTGACCCAGTTTTGGGAACGGCTCTGCTATGAGCAGTGGGTTGCACTAGATGACCTCTGAAGGCATCCTCCAACGTAAAGTATGTTATAATTCTTTTATACCTGAGAGAAGTGACCATAGGCGTGTCTCTATTCTTACCTGCTTCTGCTTGGAGACAGGGCAAAAAAGATTGAAAGAATATTGCAAGGTTGTGGATGCTAAGCATCCAGCTTCTAAAACGGATTGAGGACTACTTTTAATTCATCTGCCAAGAAGCAGGACAATATGTAACAGGAGATGTTGGAGCATGAAGTGTCTTCATTCCTGGAACAGCAGTAAACCCAAACCAGAAACCCAAAACTTGATTACTTTTATAATGGATGGCTTTAGCCCCTGAGTACTATACAGATGTGACAGGCTTTCTGTCTGAGACGGAACACACAAACTCTGAAGAGCCCAAATCCAGTTAAATGCAACACCTCTTACCAAAATATGCAGTTAATTTCATGAAGGCCTAGTTTCATAACAGATAAAGACCAAGTCAACAATGGTGTGAACAACTGAAGCTCTCTGAACTGCAGCTGCACTAGTTTGAGCACTTAGCTGTTGAAACCACCTTATGGAGCACAGTACGATCAATTGTTTTATTTGCCTATGTGAAAGTGCATATAGGTTGGTCAATTATAAAAGAGAAAAGTATCTTCTTTTCCAAAGAGTTTTGGTCTTACTCTTGTAAAGTTTCATTTGTAGAAACCTATTTTCAAACATTCTTTGAGAGAAAAGATAGTGAAACAAAGTATACTAACTCTGAAATGTCACCTTAAGAATTAGATTATCAGAGCCTGCTTATTGAGATATCTTTTGTGATTATGGTTTATGCTGACAGTTTCAAATTAGAGGGTGCAGTTGACTGAAATGAGCTAATTTAATTTATAAATGCAGACTGCAGAAAAGAAATAGCTTATTTTAGGTCCAAAATGCATTTTATTCTACCTGTCCTGGTTTCAGCTGGGATAGAGTTAATTGTCTTCCTAGTAGCTGATATAGTGCTATGGTTTGGGTTCAGTATGAGAAGAATGTTGATAACACACTGATGTTTTCAGTTGTTGCTAAGTTGTGTTTAGTGTAAAGTCAAGGATTTTTCAGCTTCTCAAGCCCAGCCAGCAAGAAAGCTGGAGGGGCACAAGAAGTTGGGAGGGGACACAGCCAGGGTGGCTGACCCAAACTGGCCAAAGGGGTATTCCATACCGTGTGATGTCATGCCCAGTATATAAACTGGGGGAGTGGGGCTGGGAGGAATCACCACTCAGGGACTAATGGGGCATCAGTTGGTGGGTAGTGAGCAATTGCATTGTGCATCACTTGTATATTCCAATCCTTTTATTATCATTATTGTCATTTTATTACTGTTGTTATCATTATTAGTTTCTTCCTTTCTGTTCTATTAAACTGTTCTTATCTCAACCCACGAGTTTTACTTCTTTTCCTGGTTTTCTCCCCCATCCCACTGGGTTGGGGGGAGTGAGTGAGCTGCTGCGCGGTGCTTAGTTGCTGGCTGGGGTTAAACCACAACATACCTTAATTAGGAGAATACGTAAAGCAAATGTGGGGAAAATAGCTTCCAATTTACCATAAAAATTAAAACCAGTAGTTTATAAGACCAGTCTTTAAAACAAGAAATGGACAATTTGAGAGTGTTGTTCATTATTCAACACATATGTCTCTGTATGTATCATGCAAATTCCCTGAAATTAAGACTCTGAAAAGTCTGTTCATTTTCAACTGCTTGAGGAGCAGAAAAAAAGGCTAAGTTAAGGGCCCTGTACATGACACAGGCAGGAATTACTGCTTTACAGTTTAATATTGATCTTCCAGGCAAATATTAATCCTCATGGCAAAAACCAGCCTAGCGGATTATTTCTCACCAAGTAGCAAAAATCTTGCAGAGAAGAGAAATATTAGATCCTCTTAAATACTAGTAAATGACATTGTTTATGGGATGATTGCCTGCTTCACTGACACAAGAGTCTTTGAAAGGAGAGAACAGGAGCAGTCTGGGCTAACGAATCAGTCTGTATGTACAGAATATACAACAGATTTATATCCTCTGTGATGGGAAGAAGAAGGACATATTTCATATATACTAACTTGCAAATTATACCCAGTCCTTGCCATGACTGCTGTAATAGATTCAACCTCCATCAACACATCTGTGACCAGAAGGAGATCTACGTACGCTAGTAGAAATAAAGCAGATGCTGGTTAGAAACAGCAGATTATGTTCTAGAAGTAACATTAAGTTAGACTATATCATACATTCAATTTCTTTCAATTTCACTATAGCCCGTACAGAGGAATACTATTAAACTGGGCTTAATCCCTTAAAGTCTCATAGGAGTGGGAATTGCACTGTGCTTGAGCCAAATTCTTTGACTGTTGGAGGTTTTTTTAGTAGCAGACATTTTATTTTATTTCAGTTCAAACAACATCACAGATACAAAAAGGGAACTCAAAACAGATATCCTAGTTTCATGAAGAAAATTCTTCACTGAATTTGTAAAGAAAAAAAAAGCAATACTAAATAGAGTCTTGTTCCACTGCGGGGCTGCAGGGTTTGGGTTTGGAAACGATTCCTTTCCTTTTCTGTTGTCTGAATTTACTCCCGGATATTTTCAGCCAAGGGGGTTTTGTTTGTTTGTTTGTTTTTCTTTTGGTCAGATTGGTTTACCTTAATATTCTATAACAAAAGTGCCTTTAAAAGGTGCAAAACTAATGAAGCCTACTGTTGATTGCTAAACACAAAATTTAGCAGCATATCCCATTTAAAGTTTTTAATTTCCATGGTTTTTTTCCAGAATTTGCTGACAGACTCCATGTTTAATTAGCATCTCTGAAAGCTTCTGAAGAATAATAAGGAAGAGGAACATAACCTATCAAATGAAAGATCCCTACATGCACAAGAGAGAAAACTATCTCAAAGGCCTTGACAGAGTTCTCTGTCCTTTACCCACAGAAGACCAAGCTCTACAGTACAAGCATGAGAGGACAGAGTTATGATTCGAGTATGGGTGCAGAGATCTGCAAAGTAACCCTCTAAACTGCTTTTGAGGGAGCTCTTACCACCCTGATGCAGCAGCCATTGAGACCTCAGGCTGCATCAGAAGTTGGGTAAGGCTGTGCCTCCAGCCCAGGAAGGAGAAAGCTATTCCCTTCCATCAGCCTGGTGTAAGTGGTACATATTATTAAATAGTAAAACAGACTCCCCAAATTAAAAAGATCTATGATGCAAAATTAAGTCTTTGAAGAGGATTAAGAAATGGCCGTGACCCTGAATTGCCATAGTCAGGCACCTCTATTTCAAACGATGCTGCCTGGAAACTAGGAGCCCAGCACTTTCTCCAGTGAGCTGAGTCACCTTTACTGGTTTGGTTCACTTCACCCTGATGTTGCTAGAAGTGAGGAGTAGCCAATCTGAGGTTCAAGAGAAAAACTAAATAAATGCGAAAAGGCATAGATTCTGGAAATATTCAACTCCTTCTACCAGAGTTCATAATGAAAACAATACTTTATGCTGGTATTACCAATGGCTTTGTGACCTCCTTTGAAGTAGTGTTTGTGATTTGGTTATGGCATTTTGAGGCCAGAGGCAACTGGAAGTCTATGACCAAGTAAAGGATAAACCATAACTGTTCTATAGCATTTCTAAGTTGTCTTCAGCAGATTTATTTTTTTTTTTCACTGAATATCATTTTTTGTTCAAAGCAATAGCAAGGATGAATATCCCTCATGTGTGTGCACACATCTCATTGACAAAGGAAATATCTTGCTCCTGCAACCAAAAACTTTCCCAATCACACAGAAGCTAAGACAGTAAAATGATTTTTTTTAAGTACAATGACAAGCTACTAAATAATTACTATAGACAGATGATAGCCATGAGAATAAGGAAGCAGTCCAATTACCCTAGCTTGTCATAGGAGAAATAACAATCTCAGAATTAATACAGAGGACGCTAGATTAAAAATTATGTTGCCTGCCTGCCACTATTATCAAGAAATGCAAGGTGTATAGCATTCCCCAACAACCAGAGGTTATTAGAAGCCTGCTAAATTATAAATACCCTCTGGAATTCATACCTTCTCCCTCTGCCTTAAAGAAAACACATACCACAACTTTCAGGGCAAGGGGTAAGGCTGCTTTTCTTCCCCCACGTACACTGGGAGGGAAGCTGAAGAGGTGCCAGAGTGAATAGAGCAGGAGAAAGTTAATTTTGCACATTCTGGGACTTCACAATACCAATATATGCTCATATAAATATACACTTCAAAAATGCACCTGGGTCTGCTTTAAAACACAGTAAAAGCAGGACCAAAGCCAGCCAGCAGCAATGCCTGAATGAAGCAAGCAAGTGAAGTACAGAGCCCTGAGAAGCAGGTATCCAGAGCTGAGACGTAGTGCAGAAAGTTGCACTCTTGGCTTGGGAAAGATGAGGAAGGAGTGCAGCTTGCTGGGGCTCTGTAGCACCTCTCTGGGATATGGGGCTTGCTTGCACTGCTTTGTGCTCACAGTTTTCAAAATTTCGTGCTTCACACACAATGCAGTCCATGGTTGTTACATTAGCGGATATATTTGTCATCATGTCTGCTGAGCACATTTAAACATGCTATTCTCCATTATGTTGTCATTTTTAGGTAGGTTCAGGTCAACTAATACAATCACAATCCACAGCTTTGTGGGGGAAGACAAAAGCACACTCGGCGACTACCAAACCGCAAAAAAACCCAAGAATAAGCAACTTTGATTTTCAAACACTTTTGGCAGCCATGAACCATTAGTTTTGCCCTACAATGACATTAAAAAAAAAAATAAAAAATCACATGCTTGGGAAGGTGCATGAATTGGCAGTCATAGATTGTACCCAGCCCCAAGGTCATGGCTTCCCTGCTTCTCGTCCAGAGAAATGGTGATGTATTGACAGAAGCAGAACAGATTCAACCATCTGGGGAAGTTCAACAACATTGCTCTGGAGTACGCTTTTACAGCAGTTGCAGACTTCTGTAGTAATCATCTGTCCCATTTTATTTGTTTTATATCCTTCCATTTAAGATTACGGTCAAAAATAAACCTACCAAATTTACCTCTGAAACTGGTAAGCCTAGGGCATAGCTTCCATTGCCCATGGTTCATTAACATATCCTCACATTATGAGTGAGTTTAGTTTTATTCTTTTATATTATTCATGCTACAACAGATCAAAATAGAAATAAGCATTGCAATGGATACACAAGACAAGAAGATAGCCCCTATTCTGCCATCACATTGATTCCTTCAGAATGAAATCTTTAATGGTATGTGTGTATAAGCTATAATAAAGAAGTATTTTAGTGCAAGATTACCTGGTACAACACAGGTTTCAATTTGTACAAGTCCTGCTGTCATAGAATGATGCCATTATTTGCAGTATAAATGTTTACTTCTGAAATGCTCCGCATGAAATATTTCAGATTTCTGGCTAGTTAACATTTTGGGAAAACACCTGCTATATTTTCTAGTTTTGCTGGCAATCTTCCCTTTTTTAAGTAATTTATGACAATATCAGAGGTTTAAGATTTCTCCCTTTTCTTCTGCAGATGATTCAGCTATGAGGATCTAGCTCTGCTGCATTTCACAGATGAAGTAGAACCCATTTCATTCTAAACAAGTACAAAATCTCCCCAGGAGGTTCCAGTGGAACATGCTCTGAAGATAAAAACCCACAGCAGTATTAAGACTGTGTGCTTAACAGATCAAAATTCAGTTTAGGCAACCAGGTAAAGGGAAACTGCAATTATAACACTCTCTTTGAATACTGGCTCCAATTAAAAAAACAAGCAAATTATTGGCTTAATTTTTTATATCCCTGTATCACTGGCATTGATTTGATATGCTAACCTACCTAATATCTGTAGCAAGGGCAAATTTGTAGGAAGAGAACATCTGAGAAATCACCTTTGTTTCAAAAAAAAAAAAAATCTACTAAGATTCAAAATACTTATGTCATATTAAGAATAAAAAAGCTCACCACTGCCTGCAAAATCCTTAAAAACAGGTTTTGTCAGAAATTTGCAGATTAAGAATTATTAACAGAAATTATTGAATACTCATTTGCAAACAAATTGAAAATAACTGCAAAGTGGAATTAATTGGCTACAGTACTTAATAAGTATTTTTCAAGTCTATCCTAAGCAAAAAGTTAAAGATGAAATGTAAATAATTACAATAAAAATACTTAGATCTTACAGTACTTCTTATCCACAGTTCTTAAAGTATTTGAAGAGATGCTTTTAACAGCTTCAATTTACCAAGCAGCTCGCTAGAACCAAGACCTTGAATTTAGTTTGCTTGAGTCTAAATAATGCCTACACAGATAAGCTATCACACATTTGATATATACTATATTGTTTATTATCGATCCACAAAATTGAATATAGTCATTTTACCAGAGAGCCAATATTATTGTTATTAATTATATGGAACACAGCAGCGCCAGACAGGCCAAGGGGAGGAGGGCACCAACTGCTTTTCCTTCCAAACTCTCATGTCCTCCGATGCTGCATTTCAAACACCAGCTCCTCTGTCATATTTCAAATACTGCCAAAAATAATTTCTTTAGCATGAAAAGACTTCACTTGAATCCAAATAAAATCATAATAGTCACACTAACTGGCTTTACCAAAGTGCTTTTCATACAGAAAAAAGGACATATTACTTTATTTTCAGGAGGCTCATACAGATTAGGTTAAGCACATAAGCAATGGATAATACACTTTCCTTCCAGCCACAGAATAAGCTTCCAAGAGCAGAATCCTCATGTTTTTCTTTCTTATTTTTTCTTAAATGCTTCTAAGGTTTTTAAAAGCATAAAACTAGTTTTGAAGGTACTGTGAAGATGTTTCTCACCTCAGAAATGAACGAATTGGACACACAAGCAACAAAGATCCATCACACAACTAGTTACTATTAGAAGTTAAAACACAGACCAAGAAGATCAATTATCTATTCTGGTAGGTCTATATCCTTCCTCTGCCCGAACTCCAACCATTTCCCAGATCTGCTTTAGGTAGCAGGGCACAGCACCATGATCAGGTTAAAATGCCCTGCTAAGAGTCCGATACCTTACCAGAGGAACTGCACCACGCAGAAAGAATCAAAGTGCTTGCACACCCAATCTGCAAGGGAGTCTGGCCAGCCTGCAGTATGAGCTGGCCAATTCAATGCCTATCTGCCCCTGGGTGATAATGCACATGCCTGCAGATATGACTGTGATGGTATTGCCCTGGTAGCTATACAATAGATTAAAGGTGTCAGCAAGAGGACAGAAAACGATTGTATGTACCTAGGTCTCATCATCGAATCACAGAATGGTTGATGTTGGAAGGGACCTGTGGAGGTCGTCTTGCCCAAACCCCCTGCTCCAGCAGGGCCACCTAAAGCCATTTGCCCAGGACTGTGTCCAGGTGGCTTTTGAATATCCCCAAGGAGGGAGACTCCACCACCTCCCTGGGCAACCTGTGCCAGTGCTCGGTCACCCTCACAGTGAAAAAGCGTTTCTTGATATTCAGATGGACCCTTCTGTGTCTCAATGGGCAATGGTGCCCATTGCCTCTTGTTCTGTCACTGGGCACCAGTGAAAAGAGCCTGACTCCATCTTCTTTCTTACTTCAGGTATTTATACCGGTGGAAAAGATCCCACTGAGACTTCTCTTTGTCACCCTTTGTTGGACTTTCTCCATGGTAGGTATGTCCTTATCTCTCTTGTACTGGGGACCACTGGACACAGTGCTTCAGCTGTGGCCTCACCAGTGCTGACTAGAGGGGAAGGATCACCTCCCTTAGCCTGCTGGCAGCACTCCTTCTAATGCAGCCCAGGATACCATTTGCCTTCTTTGCTGCAAGGGCACATTGCTGGATCATGTTCAACCTGGTGTCCACCAGGACCCCCAGGTCCTTTTCTGCAAAGTTGCTTTTCAGATGGTCAGCCTCCATGGCATACCAGCGAGTGGCAACCATTCCCAGTTCTCATTTCTAGGAGTTCCTACTTAAAAATAAACAAACAGAAAAGGAGGGGATCATCTGTGCATGCTGTCTTCTGAATTTTGCAAACAGGTATTTAATACTTAGGAAAGGCAAAGGAGAGAAAATGAGAACACCACCGCAGCAAACTGGAAATCCAAAATAATTCAAGAGGCAAAGATAGTTAATGACACAATACTGACCACTTCAGACCAAGTCCACCTCTTATTCCTGGTAATATTTACTGACATAACAATATGGATTTCCCCAACTCAGTTTGTTACCCTAAACAAGATGTCCCTATGAAATCTACCCCAGCCTAAATAATCACAACATTGATGTTCGGTAAGAGGGCCAAATCAGTAGAAGTGCTGGAGGCTTCAGACCCTGATGCAGATGGTCTGCTGCTGTGCCCTGTCTGCCAGCTTGCTCTGCAGCCGTTTTGTTTTCAGTCTGCTGTGCCTCCTCTCGTGGAAGCCCAGCAACAGTTCTAATTCTTTTAGAAAGCATGAAATTACCTACAAGTTTCACACACTGAATGCCACAAAAAGCAGCTTTCTACATAGACTCCATCTCTTTCTTTTGAAACTATCTTTCTTGCTTGTGCACTCTTCCCTCCAAGGCTCCTGTCTTGCTAGGCAGGCACAATTATGCAAACCAGCTGGGTTTTAAAAGCTTTTCCCAACATGTTTATAAGTATTACAGCTCTCTCACGTTTACAACACAGCTTCCTTTAACAGAAATACACGTGAATATTATAAACCAGGCATGAAAATCAAACTGGTCGTACCTTCTCACTCCCATACAGATGCCAGTATAGTGCTTCTAACCCCCATGCCTCTGCCCCTGCAGAGGTCTTGGGAGCAGAAAAAAGGCAGCACTGCTTCTTTGTCAGGTTTCAGAGCAGGTGAATCATTTAATCTCTCCTTGCAATTACATCTTTCTTCTCCTTTCTCTTGTCTACTTAACCTCTAGATCAATGATTGCCTTTTGTGACTTACAAGACACATGTTACACCATGTGTCTGGACCTTAAGTATATGAAAGGGAAGGAGCCAGGGCTTTCATTATTCTTCCCTGCTCACTTTCTCAGAGATGACTTATGATGCTTACAACTCTGCTCTCCCAGTACAGTCAGAGTTTTAACTCCAGAACAGTCTTACTGGGTGACTGCAGGGTCACAGTTGTGAAGAACAAAATAGAATTCATCCTCAAGGTACAGAAAAGCCTTTTCTAAACAGCCCTCCAATGTGGGGGGTCTTCGTGGCCAGACATAATGGCATTATTTGGATGTTACAGGATTGCTGCAGTAGCAAAGAAAAGGGCTACTTCTACGAAATATAAGCAAATGCATTTCTTAAAGTTATGGTGGTAATGGTCTTTTTCTGTGTCTTAGCTCACATCCCAAAGTAAATCTTATATTCTGGACCTCTCTAAGTTATAAAACTTCAACAACACAGCCTGATTTTAGTGAGCAGTGAAATCTCTAAATGGAAACAAGTATGTAAATAAATCGCATGAGTACAGGTAATATAACCTGAAAGCCTGATGGTTTTTATTTCAGCTGATAAAATCATAGCAGGCAGACAAAATAATTCAAAAAGTAGCTTTGAAAACTGTCCATATAAATTAAGATAGGAGAGATATTGTGCTTGAACAAAATACCTTCTACCTTACTTTACACATGAGTAACAGTACCTGCTAGTGTAGAGTAACATCTACGTGCCTAGATCTACACCTATGCACAGAAAGGCACTGAGTCTAAGATGACATTAAATTAGATGTAGGATCTAGAGGAAAGAATTTTGGAGATCAGCTCATCTGACAAGATGTTACTAGTTACTCCTTTCATATACTGCAGAAACTTGTAACTGAGTTTTACTAAAGGTTTGTCATCTGAGAGAAAGAAGAGCAATAAAAATATTAAAAGTTTAAAGAAATCACCTTTTTCTAAATATTTGTTCAAGTGGTTAATTATATCTACTGTTAAAAATGAAATCTGTGTGACTAAGCCAAACCCTCTGAAGTACTGATATTTCTACACTTCTCTGCAAAAATAAAACCTCTTCAGCACTCCCAGTTCTCTACTTAGAAGAGTCTTATTCACAACAACCAAATCACTTCATAGTCTTCTTTTACAGAGCTGTCAGCTGCTTAAGCCTCTCACCATAAGACTTTTTTTATAGTTATGAATCAGTTCTATGTTCTTACAAATTTTATTGTATTTGTGAAGACTTAAGTGACAAATCTGTTGACTCAGCAATGCTAGACCAAAATTACCTTTTTATCCTACTATCCTTATCCAGCACCCAAGTTAGCCTTTTCTACCACAGTACATTGCACTGCAAGGTCCTACCAATATGCCAACGAACTACTTTCTAAGAACATCATCTTTTAGTATGACCTTATAGGTGGGATTTAGCTCCAGCTTATGACACCCAAACATTGTTCTCTACATAGAGATTTATATATGCAAGCTAGAATCATGATTCAGTTCAAGATTAAGATATCTATGGTTAGATACCAGCACACAGATCTGCACAAAAGCACTAGAAAGTTGATTCAGCAAGTATCACGTTTACTGAGATATAGAAGTCAGATTCTCAAAAGACTTCTAAAATTTGAGACAATATTTTCAAATACTTTTGTCTGGAAAGAGACATGCAACACCAATTTACCTGAAAAATCCCTCAGAACAAATGACTGGATAATGGAGGTTATCCGCATATAAAACTTCTTTTAAAGATACTATTCAAAGTGGTCTGTGGTAAAACATTTGTCACAGCCTAGAAAGAGGAAGGTGTTGATTCCACCAGGTGACTCCACCAGCCAGAGTACTGTCACCACTTCACTGTTGGATGAAGGTCAGGGAGAAGCTCTGTTTTGTGAATCAAACCCTTCATTTCAATTGTTGCTTTTAGAAGTGCCTGAGGAATACTGGAAACACTTCATCTAGCAAAAAATTGGACATTTTATGTGCCAAAACATATCATTAGAAACTTGAAAAATCAAAGACTTCTAAATATACTTCATGTTTGTTATATCCATAGCAAAATATATATTCTAACTATGTAGAAGAAAACACTCCTGCCTTGCTTGACTTTATTGCACGTAATCAACTCCTCAGCCCTGGAAACAGGAACTTCCAGCCAAATGAATCTTTGTTCAACTTATTCATGGAAGACTGAGTTTGTCTAACACTTACTTTGCCTCCTTTCATGCTGCTATTTTAAGACACTTATGGCTGTCCCAGGTAGTTGCTGGCTGACAGAATTAGTGCCTTCAAGGGAAGATGAACAATTCCAATTTTACAACCATTTTTGGCTGAAGCACCAGACCATGGCACTGCTTTTTTTCAGAAACAAGACTTTTATTTTTAAATTATTCACATAACCGCTGGCTTGGCTCCAGGATTTTCTTTCCTTCATCTTCTTTGGTTTGTAAGAAAGAATGGCTGACCAAGAGGATCCTCTGGATATTCCATTTGCAAGATCCCTGAAGTCACGTAATTAGTTCCAACATAAGATTTTTTTCTTACTACAGATGGCAACTTGAGCTTACAAAGGTCCCTTGCACAATTCATTTATAGTACACTTAAGACAAATATGCAATACAACAGTAAATCAGATTCTTGCTGCATACTTTTCCACCAGGTTCTCTTTATAGGGAATAAACTTTCTCTTCTTGCTCTTCCAAGAGAATCTTCACTTAGATATCTCTGTGCCTAGTCTACCTTACAGAAATATCAGGGATGTTTTTAGGTAGACTCAACAGTAGTTTGAATGGTGTCAGAGGTTTGGGTTGTTGGGGGTTTTTTATTATTATTATTATGCATGTATTGTGCATTCAAAATATGAACAGTGCAAAATTTGTTATCTCACATACCATTTGTGTTAAAGTAATGCTGACCTTTTATCAAAGAGCAATGTACTTAGTGACAATTAAATCCACTTTAAGACTTGAGGCCCAAATTAAGTCACTGGATCTTATAGGACTTTAAATGGGCCCATTCCCACCCTGAGTGTATTGAGGATGCTGTCCCACCCTGTTCCTTCTGACTTCGTTCATCAGCCAAGCACACTAGGTGCTATCACTAGTGAATACAAATAGGGAGTAAATGATACATGTGCAGTGCACATCTCCAATTGCAATCTTTTTTGTCCTGCAAAAGAATCCGTGGGACTGACCTCCCATTTCTGCCTATCCTGCCTACCTCGAATTATTTCCTTGTGGCACAGACACCAGCAGATGACTTATTTGTGCATAAAGCCAGTATAATGGACCTTCAGGCGCTGCTGGGACCTCCCACCACAGTCACAGTAAGGTACTTAGTAAGAAGTCCCTGCAAGCCTGTCTTACATGGTAGAACTAAAGGGGAGCTTTTGGCCAGCACAGTCTCATTTACATGTAGCTTATACTTCATTTTAAAAGAAGAAATCTGATTCTCTTAAACCTTTCTGAACTGGTAAATTTAAACTGCTGATGGAAAAAGTAATTGCTATATGTAGATTAAACCCAACTGTTTGTAAAGTTCAGCTCCATTTCCCAGCTCCATTTTCCACAATGTAAGCGTTCCTGCAGATCTACATTTCGTTGCACAGATGGTCTCTCCAAAACCCACAACAAGAATACTCACTGTTATATGTTTCTGGTGCCAAGACATACAGAAGGTTTATATACCACTATGGAAAGGTAAGACTGAAGTAAAGCTGTTTCTCAGGTAATAAAATCATCTTTTATTTCATCTTCCCTTTCACAAGGGTAGCTGTTACCCTGAATCTCACTAGGTGTTCAACGGACAATAAAAAGGAACTTTCTTTCCAGAAGCATCAGCACTTCTAACTAGTTTGCTAAACTAAACACGTTTCTCATGACCATTCTTGACTTCCCTAACAACCTGTCCAACTTCATGTAAATCACAGCCACGGCAATCTGATGAGAATCGTAGCTGCTAGCTCTGTATTCAGAAGAGCAGAGACAGGTTATTCCCCTGCATGGGACACAGCCCTGTGCTCAGAGACAGACAGGCTCTAGTCTCAGATATTAAAAGCTCTGGTTTTAAAAGCAATCCTGTCAAGACAGCACATACTTTTATAAATCTAATCCTCATCCAAGTCTGAAATCAAGATAAGTGTCTCCTGCTTAATGCAGCACTCCTACCTATTGGGACGGACGAGTGGTCCCAGTAGGTCTGAAGAGGTTTCATGAATGTGAACGAATTTGTGTTATAACCAAGACTGGGGAGAGTTTTAAGAGCGTGCTTTCCGTGCTCCCATAACTAAGTCATGGAAATCTCTTGTCTCTACCAGGACAGCCCCTGTGAGCGTGGACGTTCACTACACAGCTATCCTCTTCATAAACGTTTGCACCCTGCTGGAAGTTTCTGAAGGTGGTTACCATCAAAGAGGTGCAAAGCCAAACTACCTGTTGTGCTGAGGTGCCAGGCAGACCAGAGAGAAGAGCTGGAGAGTGTCATTTCAAGGGGACAGATAGCTATGGCCAGCTGAAGTCCCTGCCTCCTTACCCCGAGCTGTGCACACGTCACTAGCAGCCTCTCAGCATGCTATTCAGCATTTCCTTCTATTTCACCAAACCAATTAACTTGTAACTGCTTTTGTTCCTATCACATCATACATATGGTTCTACAACTATTCCACAATGCTCAGCAAGTCCCTGGGGTTTTCTTTTTTGTTTTTTTTTTTAGTTAAGTTTGCCAGTTCTGTCAGGGCCTGCCTGTGACGAGACCCATCAGCACGTTGGCCACGCGATGTCTCCATATTGTGTGAAGCTTGCGGATTGCATACAGAGCATCATGCTCCCCTTGGAAGATAAGTCAGATTCTCTGTACGCTCAGCAGGTGGCACTTATGGCAGCATAAAAAAAACCCCAAAACCAGCCACAGAAATCTTTGTAGTACAGGTTAGTTTAGAGTGCTGGCACAGATGCAGTTGCATCAGATAGTCGCAAAGATCCCAGAAGACGCCAGTGGCCTTTTTTAGCTGCTTTCATCTCTAACAGTGTCAGGACCAAAGTCCTTCTAGCCACATTTTTCTGTTTCCACTCATACATATTTAAAAAAAAAATAAAATATCTGCAGAGGTATGTTCATATGAAGCAGTAGTGTGACTATTTCAGAGCCTACTTTGTCAGCTTAAAACTATTATTTCTCTCATTTCCAGCAGAAGGCCTGAATTCCACAAGCACTGTTGTTAGGATCCTTTTTTATTTAACAATAAAAATTTACCAGTAAGAAGCCGAATGCTGAACTGTGACTTCTTTGCCACACAAATTCTAATTGCTCCTCCCTGGAAGAAGTAATTCATTCACCAACAGCAGGCTGACATTGCAGAGAGCAGCAGAGGAGAAGGTAGTGTTTGTGGATGGTTTATCCACACCCATCCTCTCTGTCTTCTGTGAGTCTTTCCAATCTAATGGCAGACAAAAAGAAAGAAAGAAAGAAAAATTAAATGGCATGCCCCCCCTGCAGTATCTGCTAATCTAATGTTTATGGGTTTTGAGAATGCAAAAGGGTATATTCAATACATGTACCTTTTTTTTTTGCAATTGCTTAACTTTTGAATCCTATAGTTACCACATTGTGTGGAGTCACTCAGATGGATACACCATTGTACTCCACATAGGAATATATATACAAATTGCTATGCTCCACAATCAGTGAGGAGTTCAATTTGGCCTCAAAATGTTCACTACCATTAACTAAATGGTTTTCAATACACTTCAGCTATACTGTTCCGTACTGGGGCAGAAATAGAAGCAGTACACTAAAGCTTGCAGAAGTTCTTGTCCAGGTCTTGTGACCACTCTACTGGACAATCCTTTAAAGAAGAAAGAAGATGTTGAAGCAGAGAAACTTCCAGTGGATGGGAACTGACACTGTTTAGCCCTATTGCCAGAGGGGAAGTAAATCGCATATTACACCTTTCTGAAAACAAAATTAATTTCAGTGAATAAATAATGGCTCAAAAAGAAGCCAGATAGTTCCATCCAGTCAGAATAGCACACAGCTCTGACTTTCCACTCAAAATGGAGTTCACAGGAGTAGCAAGGCAATCCTGGGAACCACAGATCCAGCAAGGTGTATCTGTACCTTAAAAATCACTCTCTCTCCTCCAGCCTGTGATCACTGCTTCTTGGGCAGCGGCCACCCATCATTAGCAGCAGAGCTCCATGCACCCTCTGAGCCACGCTGTGCTCAGGTCCTCAGCCTTGGTTACAGCTGTCCAATCTGACCGACGTCTTCAGTCTTCAGAAAAAACTACACACTAAGCCTACAGAGACACTCATCTTTGCAGCGGATGGCACCCACCTGAGATCACTGGCAGGCTTACAGAGGACACTGCAGTAGTCTCAGCACTCCAAGAAAACTGTGACTTATGCTTATGGACCACTAGTTCTATCGTAAGTGTGTATATGTGTACGTATCCAAAACACAGAATAAAGATTTCCAATCAATCAAATACCTCAGTTGCATATCCATGACCTAGAAAACTGCTATATTGGCCATATTTTGTGGACAGTTTTCTTTTTTAACCTCCTCTCCACAAAAAAAATCATAGGGTATCTTTAGTAAGACTTGTTCAGAACACTTTTTTTCTGTTGGGTTACACAGATATACAGATATATGCAAGGATTCATTTGAAGAGGCCGTGACTACAAAACTCTGTGGGGTGGGAAAAACACACCCGAACCCATAAAAAAGACACAGTTATTCTGTGCTTGACGTGCTGAATTTTTACAGGTCACCAGGCAACATGAGAGGAGAATCAAGTTTGGCTTGCAGATCCCTGGTTGGTTTGTGGGTTAGAAGAGAGCACTTTTTTTTCTATTTGCTTAGTGAAAACTTCTGAGTTGTAAACTGGAGAGACATTTGCCCTTGCACGCTTTTATAGCATCTATAAAAATTGAGTGATGCTGAAGCTGTTAACACCACCTACATTTCAGCCAGTTCCAGCCTTTTGTTTCAATATTTGTAGGAATACAGAAATATACATTACTATAAATACCAACTAATAACACACTGAATGTTCAGAAACATCAAAGCTTATCTCTGCAGAAGTCAATGGAGGCAAAGGCTTGGGTTTTTTTTCAACTGAAAGCCCAAGGCATGGTGAATATAAAATGAAATGCATGGGCAATATTAGAGAACAATTTTTAATGATTTTATCTGACCTAAAAAAAAAAATATCACTTTACTGTGTTAAAAGCCATTAAGAATCTCACTAACAAGAGGAAGGGAAAAATCCTTAATTCAAAATTGTATCATCATTCCAACATGTGGAGAAAGGCAAATTGGAAAATACCAACAACTTTACTAAATCTTACCTTCACATTAAGAATGATGAAAATTGATCCTTCAGTCTCCCTCTCCCTCACCTTTTTTTTTTTTTTAGAGTACAGAGAATATAATTTCTTCATGTAAAATACAAATTAAATCAGTCTATTTTACAGTTTATAAGAAAAAAATGACCACATCTACAAATTCACAAATATCTCCAAAACCAGGAGAATGGAGTTCCACCCTATCCCAAATAAGTTTGTGGAGCTGAGCAGAAGACAAATTCTAAAGAAAACAAAACAAAAACCCTACAAAATTGTAGTAAAGCTGTTTGTATCATTGTTAATACTACATTTGAATAATTCTTACAATTTAATGTTGATATAAAAGCAACCAAAATAATTTTTTGTAATTTTGAAATAAAGCTTACATTCATTTTTAAACTATTTTAAAAGATTATTTGAAAGAGTCCTCAAAACAACCCTTTTCAATGAAAAGTTTTTATTTCAATGAGTTAGTATTTCATGTTAAGATAAAAATGTGGTTCAACGAGCTAGCTTTACCTGGTATCTGTCTAGATTTCAAAAAGATTCTACTAGGCCATCTTAAAATTCCCATTTTTCCTAAACAGTTCCTCTGTGTTGCTTTCTTGTACAACTTGAGTCTTTAAAGTCTGACACCAGGGGGTTTATGGTGTGAGGGTTTTTTTCCTTTTTGTTTGACTGGCAAAAATATTCCTCTTTTAACTAAACCCTACCTTTCATGTTACTGGTACTTCAAATTGTGTGTGTATTTGTATCTTTGTTTAGTCACATAATTTTATATATATCACTTTATGATATTACAAAATTAGTTACAAATACAGCAGAATAGGGTTTTTGTATTTTTCATAGTGTCAGCATCTATTTTGTATTTTGTTTTGTGGGAATAATAAAACAAATATGAAGCCACTCACCTTACAATAGCACAACTTTTATCAGCAATAATACAAGAAGTGTTAATCCACTAGAATGATGGATTTTTTACCAGTAGAAACTAGGTAGGACCTATGTAAAAGAAGATTGATTTTCTCCTTGAATCCTCACTGATAATTTCTCTTCATTAGACATTCAGTTTCTACCGTGATGAGGGGCATAAAACCAAGGCAGCTTTGCAGACAGAAAGATCACTATATTATTTCAATACAATCTCTGCTCAAGACCCCGTTTCAAAGTAATACGGACTTTACTTTCAGGGACATGATGGAGGTATTTTTTCAAAGTACTTAAGAGGTCTGTCAGTGCAGCTTCTACTTGTCTACAGTAAGTTGTTTAAACATTTTATTTAAAAGAATGCATTTATTTTTCAGGTTTCCTGAAAGACAGAGGAAGAAACAGAGAAATCTGAATGTGCTTAGATCATAAGAAATAATTGGATTGAGTACAAGCTATCAACTTAAGCATGTAATTGCAAAGATAACAAGAAAGCACAACTAATGAGATGAGATTAGTAAATAGTCATAGCTGACTTATGTTCTCAGCCCAGGCAAAGGGACTGGACTTGAAACTAAACAAGCAGTTTCAAAGTAATTAAATGCTTGTGATATCAGCTGCAAGGTTGCCTCTCCAAACCCATAGCGTTTTTACTAGCATCCAGCAAACCGCTAATAAGAATCAGGAATGAAACAGATGGGGGCTGCAGAATCATGTTACCATGGAAACCACTGCAGGTGCGTGGTCCAAGGAATAATAAACCCCAGATTTTTAGAGTTTATAAAAAAAAAAAAGAAAAGGAAGAAAGGAAAAGAAGACAGAGTGAAATAAATAACATAAACCAAGGGCATTGCAAACACTTTTGAAAGGAGGACAGAATAGTATTGTTAAATGTGATCTGTCAGAAAGAACATTGCAGGGGACAAAGGGAACAAGCTGAAAGACATCTCAGTGTATAAGTATGCCAGAAAAAGGAAGAAGGAAAGAGAACTAAACAAAAGAAAACCACAAACACCAGAGGGCACTGAAACAGAAATAAAATCTATTACAGGTCACTGAGTTCAGAAGAAACAACAGAAGAAAAAGAACAGTTCAGAAATTGATGTGGGAATCAGGACCTTTTGGATTGCCTAGCATAGTTCTAGTTCTCTTGTGCCAAAAATCCTTTGAACATCAAGTCTCCCACTCATGTAACACATGGACCAGCCTTTCCCAGAATAAGAGCTCGTTCATCTATGTACAGCACCAGGTAAGTCTGATAGATCCAATTTTCAAAGGTATTTAGAGTCCTGAAACTGTAGCTGGTGGGATTTTCTCAGCTCCTGAACAGACTGAACACTTAATTCACATTCACTTCAGTAGAACTGAGGCACCTCATGCTCACCTTGCCTGGCTGAGGATTACTGCCACACTAAATTTCCTCTGTGGGCAAATGATGGGGATGTGCAGCTCTAAGATTGACTGAACCAACCAAGATTTGAATTGGTTTCTCTCTCTCAAGTGACTCCATAGGACACATTATCAATGACAATTTTATTAAGACTACATTTATTTATGCAGTTTCCTATTTGCAGAGTTTATGATAAAATGAAGAATGCTGTCCAGAGATGATGTAGAATGATCTTACTTCAGGCTCACAATACTCATGCAAAAGAGGAGAAGAAGTCTCAGAAGGTCATGATGTTTGCAATCCCATAGATGGCAATGGCTTCTCCACATGCTGGCCACATACTGCCCTGCAATACATTTACCCTCACAGAGCAAGGAGAGGTAGGTTATAGAGGTGGAAGACTCAGTTATCAAGAACACTGATGACAAGGTCTGTGATACTATAAAGCCTTCTGGTGACTTTTCTGACGGGAAAAAAAGAGGAGTTTTATAAAGCACCTTAAGAGGAAATCCAGGGACAAGACAACAGTTATGGTACACTGACATGCTCATGACCTAGAGAATGCTAAGAGAGACGTTCTGGAGGCAAAATGCAAGTTACTACATGGGGCACTAAAGACCAGGAACTCCATGACAATATCCCCTGATTTTACCCCTTGGTGGAGAAGTGGACAGAAGGCAAAACCATAATGCAAAGCTGAAAAATAAGATGAGTCATAAAACCTGTATTGAAATAAAGAACAGAACAGAGGATTGCAAAACTCAAACAGGAAAATATTGTGGCCAGACTTGAATGAAGAGAGTACTCTTTAAACAGCACCTGAAAATTTGGGAAACTCGATGAAGTATACACATAGAACCTCACAGAGATTAGAAAACCTAAAAAACCCAACCCAAACAAAAAAAAAACAAACCCAAAACCCAAAACAACGTCCGTACCCCCCAAGCCCACAGCAAGATTAGTCAGCATGCTTCCTTTTCATACCTGCATTCACTTAATCAGCATATTAAAAAAATACAACCTCCTCTCCCCTAAAGCCATTACAAAGTGGTTCATCTCAAAAGGGACACCCCATAAAAATAAGAAAGATTGTTATTTTCAGATTACACATGAAAGCCAAAAGATTAAATTTTTGCATCTACAACAGAGATTGTTTAAATACACCATCCTAAAGGCTGAAAAGATAACCAGCTGTTCCTCATACAGAAACTAAGACTAGATGGCTGACAGGGATGAAGCACAAGGTTAGGGAAGCTGATAGAAATAAGACAGTGTTTTGAGTCATGTCCAAACGAGGAAGCAGAAAAGAACAAACTCTGGAAAAAAAAATTAAGATAAGCAAAAAAAAAATGTTGTGGAAAATGTTGCTTAAGGCATAAAAACAAATAGTAACTACTCTTTCAAAGAAGAAGGAGAAAGCCAGTAGAAAGCCTAACAAGAGTGTCTCTAGGGCTACTAGATGATCAAGGTGTAAAAGAAGTACTCAGAAAAGACACAGCCATAGCAGAAAAACTAAACAAGTTCCTTTTAACTGTGCTTATCATGAAAGAAATTAGGTAGAAGACAGAGGTTTCAAGGAACAACAGACCAGGAAGGCTAGTGTTTGTATAACACAAATTGCACAATTGAAACTGTTAAAAATAATGTAGTACACAGATGTACAGATAAATACCGACTATTGGGAAAGATTACCGTATCTGAATAAACGCCAGGGTTTTACTTATGCTGTTAAATTGAATTACACTCCAAGATTGATTATTTTGATCTGTGGAATGACAGGATGATTTCTTCACATGTAGGTATCTATGCAGTAGACGTCTAATGTTGGATGCCATGAATATGCCATGAAGAGAGGTCATGCCTCACAAATCTGTTGAAATTCTTTGCAAGAGTCAAAAAGTGTATGGACACAGGGATTTGGATGATGTAATCAATTCAGATTCCTGAAAAAAATAGGTTATAAGCAAGCAAATTGTCTCATCAATTAGCTAGCAAAAGGAAAAGGGGAAGAAAAAAAAAAAAAGAAAAAAAAGGGCATGAGTAGGTGGTCAGTTATCTCAATATAGGGGTTGATCTTTGCCATTTAGGAACTTATGCTAGGATCTTTATTGTACCCTGAATGATCTAGGCAAGATGATCATAACACAGCAGAATTTTCAGACTACTAAAATCCTGAATGTGAAAAGCTGTAGGAGAATCTTGTAATACTGGGCAACTGGTGATATAATAGCAAGTAAAACTGAGTTCTGAGAAATATGAATGAATGTATCCATTCATAGTGATGGACTGTGAATTAGATATTACTAATCAGGAAGAATATTCCATTAGGGAACAAAAGAAATGGCAATTTGCTTCAACAAAGCTGACCCTCCCCTCCGCAAAAAAAAAAAAAACAAAAAAAAAAACAAACAAAAAAACCAGAAAAAAAAGAAGAAAAAAAAAGAAGGAAAAAAAAGACAATCAGAGATAAGCCACATGCAGAACTGTAGATTTCTATGTGTGACAGAGGCAAAAAGAAGATTGGAGTGACAGTGAAAGAGGGGAGCAAAGCATTCATTGACAAAGAGGAGTAAATAACAGGTGATGAGAACTGAAATATTCACTACCCTTTTGTTCCCATTTTCCTAAGAAAAATTAACAAAATTAGCATTTGTAACTGGCAATAGTAAAACAAGCCAAAACAATTAAATACTTTGTTAAAGATAAGTGAGATACAGTCAAGGCAGCTAAGCCTCATGAAAATTTACACTATGTATTTAAGAAACAAGCCAAAGCAACATCCAAATTATTAATTATTATCTTCAAGAGCTCAAGGAAGTCAAGAGATATTCCAGAATTCCAGAGTAAAAAAGTAACTACCTTTAAACAAAAAGTAAAAATACATCAATCACTAGGGAACTGAAGATCAAACTCTGATATCTGAAAGTGGAAAAAATATGAAACAATTATTTTGTAAGCTAGTAGATGATAATAACATGACAAGAAATATAAAAATGGATTGTCTAAAATACATGGTGTCACACTAATCAAATTTACTTCCCTGACAGGGCTATCAGACTAGTGGGAAGAAGTTTAACATATGCGTCTTGCCTTTAGTAAAGCTTCTGGCATTTGACATTTACATAGGAAAATTAAGGATGTATCACTTAGGTGAAGTTAATATTAAATGCCTGCACAACCAATTGAAAATAACAAGAAAAAAAAATGTTCTTAGAGTAGTTATTAACAGTTACTGTTAGTCTGGAAAGGTGGGAGATGAAATGGAAGATCTGTCATAGGTTTTGAATTATATTCTGAATTTCCAGTCGTGATATGGTTGATAGAGCAGAAACAATTTGTGGATGCTGCAAATGCCTTAAAGATTCTCAAGGACATGGTTAAAGCCTCTTATCAAAGAAATGCCATGAAATGTAGCCAAAAAGATGGTACACCTGAGAAAGAAGAATTAAAGGTGTAAATACAAAAAAAAAAAAAGAGAATAACTGTTTACACAACACCATTGCAGAAACATAGCTGGGGTTACAGTAAACCAAAATGAGTTGAGAACATGAGTACAGAGCAAAAATAATTCTGGACTGAAGGTAGAGGAACATGGCATGAAGGCCATGAAAAGTAGATATTCCATTCTGCAAAGTATTGACAAGACCATAACTATGGTACAATATTTCAAATAAAATCTGACAAATCAAGGAGAAACCAAAGGAGATGTTCTAAGAAGCAGGGGGTGGGGGGAGACAGAAAAAACAAAGAATTACATTTGTTTAAACTAGAGAATATTTTTTTTAAAAGCTTTTAAAAATACAAAAGGTCATGATAACGAAGGAGGCAACACTGAGGTATTCTCCAAGTTGCTAACAGTTAATTTGAGAAAGGGATATTTTTCTGTTCTTTTAGGAAAATTAAATGAAAGAAAGCTTTTCCACTTGACAGTTAAGTACTAGGACTAATTATCTGTGGAGAGTACCTAGCACGGCTTCTAATTTGGCCTCTATTATTGTCAAATCACTGCTTGAAACAGCGTGGCAGGATAAATAACGTAGTAATGCAGAGCCTAGTTTCTGTCTGTTGTCACCAGGTTGATTTTCTCAGTGTTGAAGATGTAAGACCTGGTTTCTCTTTGGGTAACAACTGGGGTGATAAAGGATTGGTTGCTGCAGGGAATTTATTTGTAATATATATTTGCAATTGCTTATTTACAAAGGGCTGTGAGAGATATTTTTAAAATAACGAACTTTAAGAGCAAGAATTGGCTATTTGTTAAATGCATCAGACTGACCTCTTCCCATGTTAATTCTGAAAATAGCACAGCAGCAGAGTGGTAGCAGATGCAGTGTGCCACTTTGTCCAGAGTTAAAAAAGGCATTGTTTTTCCAAGGTTTTGCATTCTAGATAGCAGATTTCATTACCTCAGCTAAGCATTTTGCACCGTTATGTCAAGTAAGATACCAGAATATCCATGAAAACTTGGATTTGAAGTCAGAGAAAATAATATCCCAAAGTCCAGGTGTAGCTATGAGGAAAAAGCTCAATTAGCAGAGATAGATGCACCTTAGAGTTTGTGATAAGGATAAAGTGATACCTGACAAAACTTAGACTGAGCTAGAATTTTTAAAAGGTATTAAATAGGAAAAGGTTTTTCCCACATTTTGCAAAAACAAACAAGGCTTTGCACTGGAAATTGGGCTACAGAGTTTCTAGAAAGATCATGATGATGAATATGGGGTGAGAAGGTAGGATAGTTAACAGGATTACAGAAATGGAAGTGTACACATCTGAAGTAGGGCAAAACCCCAGGGAACTCCCTCCCCACAGGACAAAGGGCTTCACATTCTGCACTGCAGAAATGTGACAGGACTGCAACGTGGACCTGTATGTTCAGTATGAAGTTTTTTTAAGAAATCTTTCCCAGATAAATTTATTCCCTGTTAGGGATAAACCGTTGTATTAGGTGCCTAGAAAAAGAGAACTGATTAAAAAAAAAATCAGTCATGTCTATTTTGGCTTCTATAGTGTACAGGACTTTATAATATTTTATATTGGGGCACAAAATGACACTGGATGCCCTTTCTGCCTGCATTTTGGGAAACCAACCAGGTTGGAAGCTGACTAATCATAATAGTGTGGGGCTAAGCTTGGAAGGATATTAACCAATAAGCCACATCAGTAGCCCAAAAGAAAAATCTAAACCAAAGGCACAGGCTGATCCTCTGTCCAAGGAACCTGTTATGATTTAATCCCAGCCAGCAACAAAGCACCATGAAGCCGCTCGCTCACTCCTCCCCCCCACCAGCGTGGGTGGGATGAGGAGGAGAAAATATAAAGAAATGTTCATGGGTCAAGACACGGACAGGGAGGGATCACTCACCACTTATGGTCATCGGCAAAAAACAGACTCAACTTGGAGAAAAAACAAAATCAATTTAATTTACTACCAATCAACTCAAAACAAGGATGATGAGAAGTAGAACCAAATCTTAAAACACCTTCCCCCCACCCCTCCCTTCTTCCCAGGCTTAACTTTACTGCTAGTCTTCTCTCCCTCCTCCCCTTGAGCAGTGCAGGGGGATGGGGTATGGCGGTTGGGGTCAGTTCCTCACACCTTTTCTCTGCCGCTCCTTCCTCCTCAGAGGGAGGACTCCTCACTCCTCTCCTGCTCCACCGTGGGGTCCCTCCTGCGGGAGACAGTCCTCCATGAACTTCTCTGGTATGGGTCCCTTCCAGGGGCTGCAGTCCTTCAGTCACGGCCTGCTCCAGCACGGTCTTCCCCACGGAGCGGCGGCCATCTTGTGGGGCATCCACCCCCCTGCTCCGGCGTGGGCTCCTCTCTCCCCGGGCTGCAGGTGGGCATCTGCTCCCCCGCTCCCCTCCATGGCTGGGGGACACAGCCTGCCGCCTGGTCTCCCCATGGGCTGCGGGGGCATCCCCTCCTCCCCTCCTTCCTCACTGACCTGGGGGTCTGCACAGGGGTTCCTCTCCCCTCCCACTCCCCTCACTCACTGCAGGTTCCCCTCTTAACTCTGCTCTCCCAGCGGCGCTACCGCCGTCACTGACGGGCTCGGCCTGGGCCAGCGGCGGGGCCGACTCGGAGCCGGGGAAGCTTCTGGCAGCTTCTCACAGGAGCCGGCCCTGCAGCTGCTCCCCCGCTACCAACACTCCACCACACAAACCCAAAACAGACCCCCAACATCATCCCAGCTGGAAAATTTCAGGGGAGAAATCTCATGGCAGTCGACACGTTCCTTTGAAACCCCCCTGGAGCCCCACTACAACTGGAGCTCCCAGCTTTCTCTCCTAACGCTACTCTTGACCCCCAGCGTACCCAAGGGCCTGGCAGAACCTCAGCCATGGTTCCTCACGTGGCCCAAAGGAAAAAGTTCTCCAGGAATAACTGTCTGCTGCCTACCTCTTCCCCAGGCAGCCCCTCCCCAGATCTCCTCCAGGCTCAAGGTGAGAGAGGGGGAAACAGGGCATTTCAGCGCTGTGCACTGGGCTACACGCACTGGGAGCTGAGGGTCTGCCTCGGGCTGAGGCACAGCTCGCTGCCTAGGACCATTCAGACCTGCGACTTCAGGCGTAGAGAAATCACCAGATCTAGGTGGGAAAGGAGAAGTCAGGACAGTGTTTGTTAACCTCTACCTATCCGCAGGAACAGCAGACACCACGTCCACCCTTTTATGAGAAAGAGCTTTAACTCATCTTTTCATTGGCAGCCTACATACAGAAGGTTGAACAAGTCCTATCACTTTGAGCAGGTTAAAAAGCATCGTATGGAGTTAGTTCCAGGCCAGACAGAAATTATTGCCAAATCAAAGCACAGACCTAATGCATCTGTGTAGCATCATCTAATTATTGGCAGATAGATTATTTCACAGTATTCTCCCAGGCCGAGTCATAAACGATTCATAAACACGCTTTAGGATACAAGCCATGAATTCATAGCACTGGGGTCTGAAGCTCTTTTCATTTTATTCTAAACATCTGTAAAGGAGATTTTTGCTGATATGCACAGGGATATCTATGTAATTTACATACTACAGATTCTGATGCACTTCTATCACCGTCTTGTCTTCCTTTTGCAAAAAATTAAAAGAGCTTTAGCAAAGTAATCCAGGAGCAAAACAATAGCACGTATTGGGCTTTTAAATCCTCTTAGCCAAATGAATAGATTAATTAAAAATAATCGAAGTTCAGTAAAGTAACAAGTTTTGATAAGTAGTCTGGAAAATAAAACTCGTGTAAAAATAGCCACTAGAATATTTGAAATAAGAAAAATCAGTAAAAATCTAAGCTTGTCTGCAAGTAACTCAAACAGGAGAACCAGGCTATGTTTGTTCATTTAATTTTGCATCGCAAACATCTGGAATAGCTCTAAAACCAGCAACCTTCTTCCATTTTTTCAGGCCCATAAGATTTGAACCCCTCAGATGCTATGGTTAAACAGCAAAGGCACTCATAAATGAAGTAACCACATGACCACTCAGAAATTAAAGGTATTGTTTACACAAATAATTTACCTCTCTCTCTAATCCATCTTTCTCCACTTTGTGCTCTGACTTCTTAACAAGAGGTAAAAAGATAAGCCAAAGGGCCTGTTCTTTCTTCTGGCACATCTCTGGAGGGAGCATCCATGATTTGGCTGAGCGTACCTTTCCTAGTAGCTGCTCTAAAAAAGAGGAGCAGGCTGGCCAAGCAGCAAAGCCTCTGGACACCTCTGGACAACCACCTTCTTTTCACTCATAAACTCTACAAATAGGAAGCTAAATACACAAATGTAGTATTAGTAAAAATAGCATTGATAAGGCGTCCTATAGAATTACTGGAAAGAGAGGACATAATTCAAATCTTGGTTGGTTCAGTCAATCTCAGAGCTACATATCCTCTTCATTAGACTGTAGGATTAAGTCACTCCTAAGAGGATGTTTCAAAAAGTGACTACCAAAAATACGTTAATAAATTTACAGTTACAGTTTTGATACAAACAGTTTGGCTCACTTCAGATTGCTTAATTTTTGGTAATGTCAGAAGCTGTGACTGTACATCGCTGTGGCTACAGAAGCAGTAACAACCGCTAAAATTCTCCAGGCCAATAAAGAAAAATCTTGGCATACTGCAAGAGAACAAGAAACCACAAAGTCCTCCATCTGCCCCACAGTTCACTTTTTATATTTCACCATGCAATCCAGTATCTGCAAAGAACAGGTAAGGGAAATTTCATCCCATAAGGTCAACATCTCAAAGTTACAAATGTATTAAGCAATGCAAACTGATCTGCAGCTCTTAGGAGCTGGAAAAGCTGCCAGCTCCAAGAACTGAAAGCTAACACTCTTGACATCAAACACCCCTGAAACGTTATTTTCCACAGCAATGCTAAACACTAGTCTTTAATAGAGGGGAGAGCTCTCAGGCCTAGGGTTAAGCCAATCTCATCAGTAAAGTAGAGCTTTGAGATGTTGGCTGTCAACCACCACCTCCCACGCACGGTTGCATGATGCTTCTCAGTAATCTTCAGTGGCAGCTCTGTAAACACTGGAGGCTGTGTTATTCAAACTTATCCTAGGGATGCCAGGAATTACACCACGCTTTTCTCCACAATTATGATGCTTCTTTATCTATGGTTTTTCCTCTGGTTAAGCCTTTGTAGATTTGAAATTTTGTGGAGCATAGAGGTGTTGTAGGTTTACAAAATCCAGCTTGCTGATTTCTGTTCACCTGTAGATTTAATCCTTAATTATTGAACTGTGATTAAAACCAGCAGCTGAAACTAGCAGCTGCAACTAAGTAAGATGGTAATGAAGGAGATCTTCCCAAATAAGTTAGTTGTTGGTACCAACTGGTTTTCTCTTGGGACAGATTACAACCATAGGACAATAGATCAGACTGGTGTTGCAAACCAGGAACAATATTTACTCCATACTGTCAGAGGCCCCTCCTAACAGCATAGAACAGCATTAAATCCTTGCTAAAATCTCAAATGCAACAAAATGCCATGAAAAAAACAAACAAGAAACATTGTTAGTGTCCTCAGTCACAGCAATAGCAGCAAATTTAACATAGAGAGGTGATTCTGCTCCCCGTTTTGTTCCACTGTTGATAATCCTAAGGACCTTGAGCCTTTTCCAAGGTATTGGATACTTCAAGATCAGTGAGCATCTGAGCAAACAAGGAAACGCTTTAGAAGGTGCTCCCTGCATTTCAGGTGTGAAGTCTAACTGACTGAGATGCAGACACTTGTACTTTGCTGTGTATGTAAGTCTTTCAGTTGCCAGGGGCATTACTCTACAACTAAGCCATTGGTATAAGCATCACCTGCGCTCTCTTTCCTTACTTCTCCGACTTTTCAGCTTACAGGATGGAAAACCCCCAACTTTTTCAGTCAATAATACTTCACCACATTTAAAGCAGGATCTTGCAGTACAAAGAAGTCAGCAAAAATACCAACTATTTTTAGAGGCCTCATGTGGGCAACTGAAAAGTGTTTTATTGGCATTTCATGAAATCAGATGTAAATGTGTTAAAAACCTCCTGCAGCTACTAAAGTGCTAAGTGCAAAAGTTATTTGTCCTTTACCCTTTTTTCAATACTGCCAATTTTATACATAATTATGATTATGGAATGATAAGAAAAAGAAGGAACTACTCTTTCTGGCTTCAGAGAGGACTGACAGCTTTACTATGACTTCTGCAAACCAATCTTATGAGTCAAACCCAAGTCTTTTCCTCTGCTTTCACACCTAAAATATGATTTGACGTTTACTGAAATCTGAAGAAATACCCTATTTTCCACATTCTCTCCTGAAAGTCACTGAGAAAAAAGTTCCAGAATAACTTCCTGTTCATTTCTAAATAGAGATGCATTTAAAGCTGTCGCTGTTATTCCTTCATTTTCTTTGAATGAAAGAGAAAGTCAGATTGTCCAGATCCAGGGCATAAACAGAGCACTGACGTTTAACCAGCAGCAGTGTGTCCTTCCCAGCCTGTAGCATTTTTCCCTGCTAACTGGCACATAAGACCAAACTTTTGTTTGAGCTAAGAATCATTAGATAAAGGTGGTGAAAGAAACAAACCCAATTTGGTGAACAAAATTAAAAAAGACATCTTCAACCTGGCAAGGTTCATGTGGGTAAGGACAAGCAGATGTGGAGCAGAATCTGTGCAAAGATCATGTTATCATGATGTCTTCGCTGATTATTTTCTCTAAGCATATCATCTTTAACACATAATGTAAATATTCTGTTACATACAGGTGCAGTGCTTTCACAGTATGAGTCTGTACTGGGGCATCAAGGGACTACCACTATAATAAATAGTGCCCTCTAAAAGCAAAACATTGTGAAGGAATCAACAGCTAATTGAAAAACCTAAAGCTCTAATTACAAACAGTGGCTTGTAGTCCCCTTCATTCATTTACCTTTGCTCATTACTCATCTTTATAAGAAAGATATACTACTTTCATTCCTCTCCAGACCAAGAGGAATGGAGTAACCCATCAAACTCCTGAATTGTGTGAGTTAAATAAAATATTTCAGAAAATCCCACAATTAGTCTCAGCTGTTTGGTGTGGCCATGCCTGTTGCTTGTCCGTCACTATGAACAAGAAAAAAAACCTAACTGCACCACTTAAACTTTTACTAAGGAGCTTCCTTCCTCTGGAGATCTATCAAGTCATTGAAGAGATATAGATTATACCTGGATATGAAGCTAACAACCCAAACATTTAAATCTTTAAATATCTTGAATCTTGAACCATCTCAAACTGGACCTTACTTCATATGGGAAGCCATATCTCACAATCACTTTTAGTTTTTCATTCACTTATGTCCAGCAATTTTGAACAGTTTAAGAAACTGCCAAAGATTGAAAAAAATCACATCTTAGGAACATTTTTGTTACAGAACAGCTGTGGCATTTACAGCTCCAAAATCTCCTAGGCTAGTTTTTGCTCCACTTTTCTCTTTACCAGAAATAACATTTAAAGCAGCACAATGACAAACAATCATTAAGTGCTTAAATGAACGGAGGAGTTCACAAAAGAAACACTTCCAGGATTGGACCTTAAATTGCACTACCATTCACTTTTCGAGATTATATAGGATACTGCCCGTATATATTTCACGTACATACTATTGAAAGCTGCATTCAGATACTGTTGTGTCTTTTTTCCTCTATAGCCAGAACCAGCGCAGATGGTACTACCAGATTAATTAAAATCACCCCCCCGGTTTCATTCGCAGTTTGTGTTCTGTATTGTTCTCCCATTTAGACTAAACTCCTTCTGCTTATTTGTTTTCAAGCATTACTTTTTATTTTTAAACAGCATACATCTGCTTTGCTCATTAGGATAAATATTTTACATGCACATTATGTAGATAAAGATTCTTACAGAAAAAGGCTGTCACGCAGTTTTCTGTATGAGTTGCAAATGACATTGGACTGTAAATCAGAGCTCTGTGTAAAGCTGCTCTCCCTGTTACCGTGCCCTGCAAGCAAGGGAAGCCTGGGAGGGTAGACTAAGAGGACATTCAGTGACAGGGTGTCAGCACAGCTTGGCAGAAGATGCTGATTTCAGAGGGAGGGGAATACATGTTGAGAAGATAATTCAGTTTTAATTATAATCTCATGTTTTATGTTAAGTTTATATACACTGACTTTTGCCATTAAGTCTTATTTCCGTCAGAGATTACCACTAATTGTTTCCCTCTTTTTCCTTATAAATAGTGTACCAGGTCTGGTATTTTATTACCTTTGTGACTTGAGAAAAGCGGCTGACTTGCACCAACTGCTATCAGGAAATGTTTTAGCATTTCATGTCTTCAGAAGAATGAATGTCAGCTTAATACTCAGCTTTGCCAGTTAGGCATGCTGATCAGTGACTAAATCAGGTATTTCGGCTTTTACAGCTATTTTCAATAATAACCACATATAAATTGAGTATACATTGTATTGGGTTTGCATGGCAAGATTTTGGTAGTGGGGGGCATACAGGGTTGGCTTCTGTGAGAAGCTACTAGAAGTTTCCCCCATGTCTGATAAAGCCAATACCAGCCGGCTCCAAGATGGACCCACTGCTGGCCAAGGCCGAGCCCATCAGTGACAGTAGTAGTGCCTCTGGGAGAACAGATTTAACAAGGAAAAAAGTTGCAGCGGGCACAGAAACAGAAGCTGGAAAGAGGAGTGAGAACATGTGAGAGCCCCAGCCCTGCAGACCCCCAGGTCAGCGCAGAAGGAGGGGGAGAAGATGCTCCAGGCGCCGGAGCAGAGATTCCCCTGCAGCCCGTGGGGAAGACCCTGGTGAGGCAGGCTGTCCCCCTGCAGCCCAGGGAGCTCCACGGGGGAGCAGATCTCCACCTGCAGCCCGGGGAGGACCCCACGCCGGAGCAGGTGGGTTCCCGAAGGAAGCTGTGACCCTGTGGGAAGCCCGCGCTGGAGCAGGCTCCTGGCAGGACCTGCGGACCCGTGGAGAGAGGAGCCCACGGAGCAGGTTTTCTGGCAGGACTTGTGACCCCGCAGGGGACCCACACTGGAGCAGTCTGTGCCTGAAGGACTGCACACCGTGGAATGGACCCATGCTGGAGCAGTTCATGAAGAACTGCAGCCCGTGGGAAGGGCCCACATTGGAGAAGTTCATGGAGGACTGTCTCCCGTGGGTGGGACCCCACGCTAGAGGAGGGGAAGAGTGTGATGAGCCCTCCCCCTAAGGAGGCTGAAGCAGAAGAAAATAACATGTGATGACCATAAACCCCATCCCCGTCTCCCTGTGCCACTGGGGGGGTTTGGTAGACAAATCCGGGAGTGAAGTTGTGCCCGGGAAGAAGGGACGGGTGGAGGGAAGGTGTTCTGCGATTTGGTTTTATTTCTCATTACCTTACTCTGGTTGATTTGTAATTGAGTTAATTTTCCCCAAGCTGAGTCTGTTTTGCCCGTGATGGTAATTGGTGAATGATCTCTCCTGTCCTTATCTCAACCCGCAAGCTTTTTGTTATATTTTCTCTCCCCTGTCCAGCTCAGGATGGGGGAGTGATAGAATGGCTTTGGTGGAGACCTGGCATCCAGCCAGGGTTAACCCATCACATTATCCTACTCTGTTTTGCTAATGACAGTAATTGGTGAGTGATCTCTCCCTGTCCTTATCTCGACCCACAAGCCCTTTGTTATATTTTCTCTCCCCTGTCCAGCTGAGGAGGGAAGTGATAGAGCAGTTTTAGTGGGCACCTGCCATCCAGCCGGGGTCAACCAGCCACATACATAAAAAATTTCCACTAAGTGTCACGTATCTGGTATTGATAAGCAATACAGGAACCTGGGGTTTGGAAATGACACAGCTGTGCAACAGAGAATTTGTTGGGGTCTCTGCCTTCCACTCCCAGACAGCTTCAGGAAGCAGTCTCTATTTTTAGGTAGAAACGTTGACCAGGTTGTCAGATCTAGCTATGACTGAGCTGGCCATAATGTCAGACTTTATCTTCTGTTTGCACAGCTTAGCGTATCCTATGAAGGTTCAGTCAACATGATAAAATACCCCACTTTGTTCAAACAGCATAGTCATTAGCATGTGCACTAAGCCATCCCCTTTGTTAGCCAACCCCAAAGCACGTAAAGAAAAATGACAGATTAAATTTATCACTATAAGAAGAAATCAAAGCAAGAAAGATTTTGGTGTTTCTGAATGTCATGGTAGTCAGAAAGGTTTAGAGAGGTGTGCTTTTTTTTTTTTTTTCCTATAAAGTATTAGCTGTTATAATTACCTACTGAAAATACTGGTTGTAGTTAAAAACCAGATCTCCTAAGCACTAAGGAAAGATGAGGCTCTGACCCAGTCTTGCTTAAGTCTTCCTGCTGTATGATGGTATGCTCATTCATTCTGGAAACTCAGTACTCCATCTCCACCTAGTGCAACAGAGCATCACTGAGGACAAACATATGAGGGTTTAAGGCACTGAGCTCTTGTGGAGAACAGAACCGTGTCAGCAGATGATTTAACCAAGCTAAAAAAGCGAGCCTGTTCCTGACCATCTGTAGGACTTTTATCTACTCTTCTTTTATATACGTGCCTCATCTTCAGCAAAATGAGCTAGCTGTTTTCAAGTGCAGGCAGTTGCTCAAGAGACTCAAGTTTACTATTTTCTGTGTCTACAAAAGGGGACCACTAGTAAAGGTGTCAAAGAGTGCTGATGAAGACCAAGTTTTAAGTACGAACAAGGGCTGGATGAAAAACTGTTGAAAGTCTTCATGAAATGTACTGTCTGGGTGATCAACTGGTAAATGGACTTTACTCTGTAACTACAATGATGTACATGAGACAAATGATCTTAAAATAAACTATAAAAAACATATAAAGTAATGTAATCTCAGATGACTGCTACCAATGCAGAAAGAGAGCTCAGGGTCAAAACAAATAATCCTACACAAACAGTACCTCAAATGCTCCGTAACAGTTAAATAATCAAATTGAAAAACGTTTTTATGCCACTAGATGAACTTCTGGTGTGTCCGCAACATTTGATACAAGGCATGGCTCTACTCCTCCCTTCCATGTCTCAAAAAATATACTGAGAAAGATGCAAAGATAAATAAAGAAGATGACCAAAGGTTACAGAGAAATAGCTAAGCACACTAGGACTCAACAGTCTGGGAAAGACACAACTAAAACTGAGTTTATTAGAAGTCCATAAAAACAGAGAGGGTGGACAGTGATTTAGTTTTTAATTTTTTTTCTGACATAAGAAGTATGGACATAATTTGAAACAAATGAAAGATGAAAACACATAAATAATGGAGGTGGCTCTACTGATACACAAGTTCATGACAAGTTGGGCATACAGATCAAATCATACAACCTCAAAGGTGAGACAAGTCTCAGGGCTTTACTGAAAACGTGTACTCTCTTTTAAAAATACTAGAATTTAGGAACTTGGAAGTTTTAAAGTAAGAAATGTGGCAGACATGGTGGCCAATGCTACAATAATAAATCCATTTTAAAGGTGGAACACTTCTAGTTTTGTGTTCATTCCCTTCCTTTAGAATCTCTCAGTGTATCATCAATCAGTACGATAAACCAGCAAGGTGTTAGATGTTACTTGCTGTGTGTTGTGCAGTGAAATACAACCCTAGCAAAGCCCTTGCCTTGGCCCCCTTTTTCACTTTCTTCAATTGCTGTGGCTGTTTCAATGTTGCCCTGCCCTTGATTTGCTCTCCGGCTAGAGCATTCTTGTTCGGTACTCACCCGCTGACAGATGAACACAAGTAAAATCTTCAGTTCCTGTGTGGTCTGCTGTCATTCTGTACTTCTGCATAAGCAACACACTCTTTGGGAGAAGAGCTGGCTGGGTGATAACCCACCATCGTTCTCGGGAGCAAAGGGCCCAAGGTTTCACTTAGCATCCCGTTTTGCGGGTAACAGAGGTACCATTACTGTCTGCGTACTGTTTTGTGAAATCTGACCTTGCACAGAGTACCTACCCAGTCTGCTGGATTTTTAAGGGAAAGTAGAGGTAAATAAAACAGATTTGAAAAATTATTGTGTTTTTGCAAGTGTAAGAATTGTTACCCCTATGATGAAGATATCTATTTCTATGGCCATCCTCTCAAAGCATCTTTTCACAGTGCAGAATGTCACAAACACAGAATCATTATACAAGGAAAATATCCAAATCATACGTAGCCACTCCACTCACTGAATTGCACTGGTTTGTTTATAAATACAAAAGTGTCTATTTTGCATATGTTGCAATGACGTACTGTCTCCACTTACGATTTCCAGCAGAGAAAGAAATTGTGAGTTATGATCTTTCTTCCCTAATCTCTGGTTCTCCTTATCCAAAAGAAAGGTGTTATATTTTGCTGCTTTGCTGCATCTACCAGGCAGCAAAAAGCTTGTCAAAGATGCAAACGCTATCAGTGTTTTTTCAGGCAAAGGAGGATTAACAGCCCTAGGAAGCATTGCTCCTGGAGACACAAATGAACTCTTTATTCACCTGCTTTTGGGAGCACAAGCATCTTGAGAGCATGAACTTGTCTTGGGTAAAAAAAACCCACAACCAGTCAGCTCATGCTGTATTCTGAACAGATCCTAACTGCAAATTAAACAAACTGACAAAACTGAACTGTTCAGCGTCTTATTAAGTACTATTAATAATACCAAGGTGAGTTTCTTAACCTTTAAAAACAAATCCAAAACCAACACAATAGCGTTTGCTAGTGTATCTTGGTCACTCCCAGAGCCTCAAATATTATTCTACCATATAGAAGATACTAAAAGGCTGGCACTGGGATACACATATCCTTGTTTTTTTCACCCCCCCCCCACCCCCCCTTAAATTTTATTTTACTTGGAACATACACTAATGTTTTTAGTATATACATGCAAAATGATCAGCCTACGTTTCTTATAGATTAAAGTTTTGAATACAGAATAAAGCAGTAGTCCTGGCTGCAAGGAAAACATTTATCATGGATTTGTAATGCCAGCAAAACAGAAAACGGACAAAAGATCAACACCACTCATTAGAGCTTTATCTACAGCTCAGCTCCAAAGTGACACGAAACACAAACTTTTCATGATCCTGAATGAGAATGGTCAGAAAATCTACCACTGAACTTACTAACCTGAGAACAAAACATGCAGGCAGACCAAAATGCTCCATTGTAAAGTACAGAAATATCTTCTACAGAATAATCCAAGGTTTTCCTGCTGGTGGTACGCCTTGTGGTTTGCCTGTGATTTCCAGTTACATAACCTTTTTTAAAATTTTCCTTTCTTTTCTCTGCAATTCCAATATACTTTGTTTTACTAGTCTGGGGCTCTTGGGACTACTAACATAAGAGACCAGAATTAAAGCAATATAGCTGAATGATATAAAGTTGAATTCGATATGTATGTCAGATACATGGATGAGATAGCCTTCTGTAAAACACTGAAGGACAGCTGGGACCAGCAAGTACAAAAAGTAAGTTAACAATCTGAATTAAAGCATTGTTAAAAATCTTGTTAGGAATCTTATGTAAGCAGGGAGGTAAGGTTAACATGTGAACAATTTGCACAGTCAGTAAAAGCTGATAAAACAAAGCAGATCCCAAGTCAAAGACGGTTCTAGTAAGAGTCAGTTTTGGTTCCACAAATGTCACCACCCATTTCTAAATCCTGAAGCCTAGGAAAGAATTCGGTAATACAAATTTGTAATGAAATAGCTACTTCAAGCTTTTAATCCACTCTTCTTCCTTCCTTATGATTTAGGCTGACATTTAGGAAAAAGGAGAATTTTAGAAATTACTGTCTCAGTAATACTCGGTTTGTTACTATATTGCATAATGAAGGGGCTGGCCATCCTGAATAGCAGAAAGCTCAGATAAGTGTTATTACTGAGGCACAGAGCAACTGTACCTGAATTGGATCCCTCTGTTGCCAAATTTTGACTGAATATTACCGGTGTTAATGGAATCCTCCACCAGTGTATGCACTGTAGGCATGGTACAACCAGCTAAATGACCTATGAACTGCAACTGCTGCAATAGAATAGTTTTTGTGTTCTTCTTCTGGGTTTTGTTTTTTTTTGAGGAGGGAAGGCTATGGGGGACCCAATGCCTACAAGAAGGGTGTCAAGATGATGGAGTTAGGCTCTTCACTGTGTGCACGGTGGGAGGATGAGAGACAACCGGCAGAAGCTGAAATGAGACAAGTTCAAACAAGAGGACAAACATAAAAAGCTTTTCAACATGGGGAGAGTCAAGCAGTGGGACATCATCCTTTGAGGTTTTGAAGACCTGACGGAATACAGTCCTGAGCAACCAGCTCCAACAATAAAAGAACCCTGCCTCGAGCAGGAGGTTAGATTAGGTTACCTCTAGAGATTGCTTCCAACCTGTATTATCCTATGGATCTTATCATGTGTAATGTTTCTGTACATTATTACATCAAAATTAGATCTGAAGACAAGATTAGGCAAAAGATTTACAGATTAATTCCTATAAACACATGGAAACATCAAACCCTTCTGGTACTGCAGTATAATAAAGAGACACTCCCCTTGTTAAAAAAAACTCTGAAAACAATCAGAAATACTTTGCCTTATTAAGAAAGATAGATGTTTAGAAATAAATATAGCTATGTAATTTTTCAGGACTCAGGAAAAATATAAGTAAAATACTTTGAAAGTGCCTTCACAAAAACTATCAACAAGTCTTTAGGGTTTGAGATGGGGCTTCCCAAATTGTGTGGAAAAATACCTCAAAGACTAGAACTGTCTGCAAGCACACAAAAGTTCAGCTTGTTCTTATGAATAAACACCACTAAGGAGAAACACGAATTTCAGAAAAAGGGGCTGAAGAAAAAATATTTATCTGTCTAAAAGGAGGAGAGAAGAGAGACTATGATAAATGCAAAATATTTTATTTCTTGCAAACAAAAGCTGTGGTAACAACATTGCACAATATCAAATTTTAAGGTTTTGAAATTCTCTGAAATTATTCTTCATTGTGATTTTTTTTTTGCTCCATATATCTTTATAATTGTATTTTTACATTAGTTTTACATTATGACAAGAGTAAGTTACCTACAGAAATTAAGACAAATTGTATATAACCTGCCAGCTTACTAATGTTTCATTTATATGTCACAGAGTGTAATCATTTAACACTTTGATCTGAAAAGGATTATGAGATTCAATGCTTTCCTAGTCATATAACAGAATGATACGGTCCACACCAATATTTATTTAAAATTATTAGAAGTATATGGGAATTCACTGTAAGTGTGCTATTTGTATTTTCTACAAAACATAGGCAATAACTAACTTTGTTACTTCACTAGAACAACAATTTCTCCCTTTTGTGTTAGATCTCCAGCAAAAAGGCAGACAAATCGACAAATTCAACATTTTCAGATCCAATGCTGAATAGCCTGGAGGGCAGTAGTAAAAGTCCTGAGTGCAGGATGAGTCCCTCGATGAGACATCAAGAGGGACCCAGCCTCCGCATTGAACCCTGCTTCTTTAAGTTGTTTTGCTATTTCCTCCACATCCCAGCCTCCTTCTCCCTGGTTAGCCAGTAAGTGGTCAATAAGGCGAGGATAGAAGGCAGTGGATACGCACTTCACCACTAACTTGGCATTGAGGAGCAAGGAAAGTATTTCAGCATCGCAACTGGAATCATCAACCTATGAAGAAAGAAAAATCCAAAGTAATTAAAAATTAATTACCAGATGCATCCATCAACCAGAACATGTCGTGACTGTTCTAACTGCACAGCGTGACCTTGAAAGTGAGATGAGTATTCTGTGTGGATTAACAACAGGGATACACACTTTGCATATGTCACAGTATGTAAAGGTATGTCTTTAACAGTCTCTTTCACATGAATATTAATACGTGACCTGCACAAAGTTAAGGAATAAGGATGCTTAACAACCTGGCTAGGATTACATGAACAGCTTTATAGACTTTTCACAGGTTCTCAGCCTCAGTGCAGAATGGACCACACCATTTACCTCCATCTCAAGAATGACACCCTGAGGAAGGTCAGAGCAGAGTATATTAAATTTTGGTCACTTTATATCAATATAATGTATTACATTCCACATATTAATGATAGACAACATTGGCAGACTCAACCAGATTTTCCAGAGTTTCAGCACTCACAGCAAGGGTGAGATTTTCAGAAGAACACAACTTTTTAAAAGACTGGGAGCACAGAGCTGCTACCTCTGTGAGGCACCCTGTGTACTTCAGAAAAATGTGGTTACTTGACACATGAGAGCAGACACTCTCCTGAAAATCGTGTCTACAGCTTTATAAATAACACTATAGAATACTTTACATTCTATTTCATTTACAGTTGAGATGTCTTTCCTGTAATGCAGTGTTGTTTTAATCATCTTAGGTGGATTACCACTTCAAAAGTCCAATAAAACAAATAAATATAACAAAAAAAAAAAGGCCAAAGGAAGGGTAGACAATAGTCAAGTTTTCAATGACTGCATCTTAAAAGTTACAAATAAACTAATCAAATTATGCTACGTTTACAAAACAATCTCTCAGTTTAAAAACAAAACTGTCTGGTTAGCCTCTGTTTCATTTTCTGTACCAGCAAGTAATAAAGACCCTGTGATCCCGTGATTTGGTACCCTCGAAGACCAGTTCAGCCGCTACGCAGAACGTGACTACTGTATACCGAGAGATTTGGCACTGACACTTGACAATTGAAATTAAGCAATTTTTAATCTAATTAGTATGACAAAATTTTAACCCTGATTCTTTTCAGGACAGCATTTAAAATTTCCTTGTCTCCCTGTTCTAGTTCAAGCTAAAACAGTGCAGAGCTTTGCTTTCTCATGTCCGTGTGCAATGGGCTGCATCCACTCCTTGCCCCACCGTTGTCACCATGAACACACTGCAACAGGCACTTCTTGCTTATAGCCCAATTCTCTGTCCCACAAAGTTTCCACACTCATTTCTTAGTAACATGTAACTGTGAATTTAGAGTTGTGGTGTGATTATTTTTTAATTTTATTTTACTTTTTTGTCCCAGAAAGATTGAACAGAAGTATGCTCTATTAGTCCAGAAAACCAAATGTACTGGTAAAAATTCTTACCTACTCAGATACAAACACTGCGAGAGATCATCCACACCATTTAACATGGACCATCTGCTGTGGGAGACTACTCTCCCCAGTTTCCCTATACAGGTAGTCAAACCAGAAACAGGATCCTCAAAGCATAAATTGGAACAAGTAACATAATTTTCTCTTGAATGCATGGAATTCCAAGACTCCCAACGTTTGGCATCTTATTTGGAGGAATCAATATTACATTTGCATGTAGGGGTGACGTGCGGAAACAGACTCCACAATCAGTGAGATTGTAAAGTAGGTATGTTCATTCAGCACTGGGCAGCACAGGGGGGCAGTCCCACCAAAGTCGTGCGCGCCTGACTCAGCAGTTCGCTTCAAATTTATGCAATCAAGTGTTACGTATACACAGAGTTTCACAATATGCCTATACGTATGCATGACCTATTCCCTCTTCATATTAAAATTAGCTTCAAGAAGTCATTTCCACAGTCTCCTCTCAACTGCGCTTGTGCAGTGCCTCCTTATGGTGGTCATCTGGTCGTCACAGAGATGAAGATGGACGGCTCCTCTTCATCACCGCTAGTAACCTCTTTTCTTGTGCAGGCTCAGTGGTTTCTTGGTATTCAGCCAAGCTGCAAGGCCAGTCTTGGCTGGTTCTTGGGGCCAGCTCTTGCTTCTTATCCGGAACTGTCTCTGCCTCACTGGCTGGTTCTTGGGGCCAGTTCTTCTTATTAAGGACTGTCTCTGCCTCAGCTAATTTCAACAATGTAAGTGCTAAACATCATCTTTCATGCCCCTTTATTATATCCACTGAGATTCTTTAGACTCCCCTTGTCTCAGAGGAACATGGAGAGTTCATGAGGAACTACCAGGTAGCTCCTTGCATGGAAGAGGATGAGAAATCTGCAACTAGCTTCATGAGAAAGAACTTCCTTTGAAGTAACAACAAATTCTTTAGAAGAAAGATCTTTATTGTATCTAAATAGTTTTAGAGTAATGAATATAAGTTCCGCTTCTGTGTAAGAGCTGAAAAGCTGGCATGATGACTGAAAGCATGTATGTGATAAGCAACAGCAATGGAATAACTTGTTGCTTTACTTTGGAGAAGTTGCGCTCCACACGACATAAAATATAATTAAAAAAGGAAAAAGACAAAACATGAAATATTGTAGCATGAAAAGCTATTACACCTCTTTCTATTACCTTCAATTTACCACTAATAACACAGGATCATTACTTTCAATTTACAATTTACACTTCCTTTGGAACTTCAGAAGCTTTCCAGAAAAACAGAATGTCTTTATCATGTTAACCAGGAAGGGAGTTTGCTGTTTCACCCTCATGCTACTTCTTCCATTACTTCATTAGGTATTTGTGGTTTTCTTTCTACTGGAATCCCCAAAATAAACTTGATTTCCTCCAAGTCTTCAACATTTTCACACTATGCATTATTACAAAGCTAATGCAACAGTGCATAGCAGTTTTACGTCCAGCTTACAAAACAGTTCTAAGAACTGTAGGGATGTCCAGTCTTTAGGCTGTCCAATCTTTAAGTCTTTAATTAGTTAATAATTCCTTTAAATTGTCATATTTTAATTACTGACATGTTTTCCCGTTGAAGACAGGTTGATGATTAAATAAAATTCCTAGTGTTGGCATCTTATAGCATACCACGCAGCATACTGAGCCATTATCCAAACAGCTCTCATCTTTTCTGAAATGGAAGGCCGGAGGGATATTCTGCCTCACCTCTGAGCTCTGTGTGCTCTACTCTTGACCTGTATGTAGGATGCAACTTTACACACGGCTTCAGTGTTTGATTTTATGAACATAAAACGCAAACAGTAATTACAGTAATGAGATTAACAGAAGATAGGAGGTTTGGTTTAAATTAGTTTTTTAGGCTATTATTCAGTTAACGGAAGGTCCTATAGATTAGTGTGATTTCATATACCAAAAACCTACAAATTTGAGAAGGCCAAGTCTGAAAGTGAAAGATCTTTTCTAGCATAAAACTATTGAGCTATACACCTGAGCTATACTATGGGGATGAAGATGCCCGCATAAAACACAGAAGCAGAGCAACCTATCTGTACTCAGGCATAAATGAGATCATTGTGTCTTTACACATAACAAAAGAGCGCACAAAAGACTCTTGGTTGTGTCTGTCAGCTCATCCTCAAGCTCAAATAGCCCAGGAGGTTTAAACTGATTAACATTTCCCATTTTCTGACTTCAAAGCTGTCTGAAGATCTGGTCAGAAAGAGGGAACCTTTGTAATGTAATTGTCTCCAGGCAACTAGATGGAGACACAAGATGGCAACCAGACCCTGTGAAGGCATTTCCCGCAGCTAAGGCCACTGTCTGTTCTGCAACACTTCGGTCAATCGAAGTGGAGTCTGACAGGTGTGGGAAGAACAGAGATGCCAGGGTTTAAGGAAACATCTGTATAAAAATAGGCAGCTGTGAAAACTAGATTAACTATTTAGCAGTTTTGCAACTACAGATCATGTCAACGTTTTGGGTATCAGTTGCATATAAAGAGACAGTCACAGTCATTAGTTTAAATAAAAACAAATGCACACACGGAAATTCCTTACCGACAACTATTCAGATTGTCAATGAATTAATGTATATTTAAAACCCTTAATTAAGATAGCTGATACACTGAGCAGCGATGCTTAGATAAAACTGTAAGATTTTAAAAAAATAAATCAATTTAAATGTACCTTAAAACTACATATATTTAAAATTAATTTTAAATTAGAACATGCATTAAAGCAAAGAATTACTACAATGACATAAAAGGTAAACACACAGAGTATATATTTAAAAGTAAAAATACACCACAGAGTATAATATGGTGTCTGTGCAAGGAATGACTCAGCAAAACTAGGACTCCCCAAACTAGGATAGAGGCAGCTTAAAGGGTATAAAGCAGATAGCAACATCATTAGAGTACAAAGCAATTGATTAAACAAATTCTCTCATTAAAAAAAGAATTATGAAGCATCAAATGAACCTAGTAGGATCAAGTTGAGAGTAAATAAAAAAATATAGTTGGTTTTTTACACTGTTGAACCCTTTGCAAATGATACTGCAGAATATAAAAGCTCATCCAAGTTTAAGGACAAACTGGACAAAACTGAGAAAGAAAACCACTGGCAGTTACTTAGTTAGCAAATATATAAAGCTGAAAAATAACTGGAAGTTGGGAGAGTAGTATCTCAAAAAGAGCCTATACATTTGCCCTATCCTTACTGTTCACTACACTTGTAATTCTCCCATCCATTGGAGCCAGGATACTGTTTCAGATGGACTTTTGATCCTCAAAATTTTACCTTTTGAAAAATATTAATTCAAAACAATCTTCAGGGTTATTTTTGTTTACCAATGATTTCAATCATATTTAAAATGTTTAAATTAGCACAGACTGCCTGCAAGTACATACTTCTGGCATACATACCAAATACTGGGCTACAGTAGACACAGACTCTCGAAATGCACTACGTTTTCTTTTTCAAAATCACTCTTTTGACAAGTTTAACCACGAGAGTAAAACCCGAATAAGACAATTACTAAAAAGCAACCTCACCATCCCAGTGTTAAAAAGCTGCTGCTTCTCAGAAGACAGCAGAGGTAGGATCTTATTGATGAGTCATTCCCGATCTGCCTGCACATGCAGAGAGCCCTTGCTATCTCAAGATCCTAACTAAGCCTTAGAACACTGGTTCCAGCAAAGTTTATCGCTGATCCCAGAAACACCGTTCCAGTGAAACGGGATGCAGCTGACTGCAGTTTAAGCAAGTCTCAGAGGTGCAGGTATCTTCTGCAAGTTAACACACAACCGTTTTCCATATTGTATAAACCTGTGAATAAACTATAAACCACAATAGTGACACACTCAGAGTACATACGGTGGAGAAAAATCATTATGCCTATCTAGACTTCCATGCTAAGGGTGCTGAATTTTTCATTAGTGTAGTATCTGTTACTTCTGGAAGGCTTAACTAGGAGCAGCTTTACTTTTTCATATCCATCTCTCCTTCAGTAGGATTTGACAGTACAGATTTAGTGTGGTGCTCACACACAATGCGCACGTGTACAAGTAAAAGAACTAATGGGGATAATTGCGCTAAGGAGAGGAACTCCTGACTTTTTTTTCCTTGACTTACATACCTATTTAGGTATTGGCTGAAATCTGCTTTCAAGATGTAGGCATTCAAGTGGTATCTCTGATGACTAGCTCGCTCCTTTAGACTGTGATGATCAACATCCTTCCCTGCTAGAGACATACATATTCATCTAGAAAGTGAGACAGCACAGAAACAGAACTGCAACAGATGCACTCGTTTCCGATGAAGCAGTGCTACAGCACTCTGCTTCAAAGAGGGCTTGTGCATTTTATCAAATGTCTCTTAAATGCAGAATTTATAAACGGATCTGCATCTCCAGATGGAAAACCACATCTCAGCAAGGTTTCTGCCAACAGAAGTGAGGACCCACTCGCACTCTGTCTCCACAGGTCCTAAACAATTTCTGCACATCTTCAGCAAGATGAGGAGGAGCCTTATCCCAGACTACTAAGTGCTGCTCGTAGGGAGTAGGGGGTGGTGTTCAAGCAGTTTCCCTGTACAACCTGTATTCACCCCTACGCTAACTGCTGTATTTCTGAATCAGAATGACAGTTTGTGTCTTACACCGAACTCGGTGCTGTCAGTGCATAACTATTAAGCATGCCTGCCTGGGGCTTTGCCATCAGCACACGGATGTTCCAAACTGCAAATGGGCTCAGGCTTGAGGCACCCAGCCCTACCAAGGCAGCAGGTGCCCTGGGCATGCAGAGCCAGGCAGCCTGCAAAATTTTTAAGAAAGCTTGTGTGTGAAATAGGTGGGTGAAGATCAGCTTTGCCACAGGTGGCAGCTCTTCTCAGGAGGAGCTCCTCCTCAGAGGAGGAATTTGAGACATCTAGAAGGCTTTACTGATAAACCACGGAGGCCTCCACAAATTCATGCGACCATGAATGCAAGAATTTTGTGGATCTGCTCCCCAAGACCAAGGGCACGTATCAGCATCCAGTATTTTTTCTGGTTGCTAATACAGCCTACATGGACATTGTACCTATACTTGCTATGATGCAGTGTACTTGGGGCCGGGGGATGGGGAGGGGAATAAAAAAAAACAAAACAAAAAAAAACAAACCCCAAAAAACCTCTCTCCTGTACTGAGAGTTTCAGAAAAGTAAGAGCAGGTCAGGCATTACCTTTTGCCTAAGGGGCAAGTCAGGGTCTGCACAGTTCCTCATCAGCATTGTTTATGCAGGTGTCTAGAGGTTCTGGTATTAGCAATAGGCAATATTTCATCCATAACTTATGCATTTATAAAATCCATGCATTATGAAACATGGATACTAATGGAAAATTAAGAGCTGATGATGATGTAATAGCAGAAAAGAACTGAACCTGTTATTTCCCAGAGCTAATATTAGCTCTTCACTACTACTGGAGGTAAATGCTTTTCATTTTACTCCTCATTGGAGTCTATAGCTACAGGACAAATAAATAAGGGGAGAAGAGATAGAGATATATATTTAAAAAAAAAAAAAAGACAAAAAACAACTAGAAAAATAAATTAGAGAAAAATATTTTACCATAATCACCATTAGCTTATATACACATAATTTGCCAAGATTTCTTTTAAAGGTAGGCCACATCAAGCGACTAATCGTAAATGGCATATGACACTGGAGAACACTGGAAATTCCATCATTTCACACATTCTTTGATTTTTCATATTACATTTTTCAATAAATCATGCTGCAAAGGTAGTCTCAGTACTTCATCAAAAGTATAGCATACAAATGGAGCTAAGGTTTTATTTTAGATTAACTAAAATCATTTTCTAGTTCTAGTTTCTATTAAAGCCTTGGTTGGAGAAGTATTTGCACTGATTATATTAACTCCCATTTATTAGCTGTTTCAACAGTATAACTACCAACAAGTAACAGAATATTTAATTGTTCTGTCAGAAGTATAAAACCCAGTCTTAATCTTTGAAAGATATCCAAGTGAACATAAAACACTGAAACCCTTCCCCAAAAAAATCTGACTCTTAAGGGCAAAATCTGAGCCCTATTGTCAGTAATAGCCTTATTTAGGTAAACTGTTTTTAAAAATTATTCACACACCACACAACACAGAGGAGGAATAGTTATTTCTGTTATCCAAAAAAGACAAGTGGCAGTTTATAAAAAGATACACAATAAAAAGAGAGGTCTGCAATTTCAAAAAAGCTTACACAAAGTCTTGGTTGTTTTATTACAGGCAAAAGCTATACAATTCCTAGTATCAGCACTTCAGCATCATCCTTAACTGTAAACATCCATAAAGCTGTCAGCAACATACAACAAATAGGTAACTAATACATCGTATCAGCAAGCAAGTGCTGTATTTTTCTCACAGCCATGTTTGTGAGCTGCGTTAGCACTATGTCAGGGAATCAATAGCTATGATTTCCCTTTGCCAGATGTTATTTGTCCTTTTCCTATTTAATGTAAACAGAAATGGGCTTCCTATGAAAAATTCATTAAGAATTCCACAAAAAGCATTAACAGTCCGAATACGGTTTTTAAAAAGCAAAAGGTATGCATACAAAATTATACTGAATAAACAACATTGACATAGCTAAGCAGTATATGCACTTTTAGTACAGCACCAACTAATGTAGTCATGAGATGCATATAAAAAAGAGAGTAAGAGATACTTTCCTGAACAATATAAGAACAGCTTTTAAATTTAGCATTGCACTCTTCTGTACTAGTTGCTTTTCTAAACTGGCAGCGGAATGTTATATTCAAGGTACTGGCTAAGCTCTATGCCTGATGTAATGAAGTCAATATTAAATTTTCATTGACTTAAGACGAAACTTAGACCAAAGCTAAATGCTTTGAAAATTCGAGGTTATCCAGCACTCTTACAGAGCTACATGCTCAAATTAATACTGAATTTCAAAAGAAAAACTAGAAGCAACTTATCAAGCTGTATCCTGCATAAGAAGGCCAAAAAGAGTTATTAATTTAGGCATGCACAAGTGTACAAAGTGCTTTATATTAGTAGGAAGATAACATGGTTCCTGGTCCTAAAACTCCAATATAACACAATCAACCTAGAGTGTAGAAAATTGAAAGCCATAGCACACTAGAAAGAAAAGGCCAGTTAAGAAAGTAATACAATTAGTAATCATTCAGAAAGTGCTACTGCACAGCATTATGCTTTAAAAATAGTTAAATAAAATGTACATGGACACAAATTCCTGCTGGCAAGCTTCAGAGCTAGTCACTTACACAGCAGCTTTCATCTGTTAACAAAAAAAGTCAATTTTAAAAGGTTAACAAGAACATATAGATGAGAAAGTGCATGCATATATCAGATGCCCACTTGTTTTTCAATGAGATCATCTTGTTTAAAACCAGCTACAAAAAAGCTTTGCTTTGCAGACACAAAATTTAAAATTGCAGGTGGTAAAAGAAAACTATCAATATACTAAAGATAATCTACTATTGTTTTGGTGGTTCATATTTATAAAATTATGTTCTGTGGAAAATTCACAAAATTTGTGGTTGATTTGTATAAAGAAAAGGAAATAGGAACACCCTCATAAAAACCTGTGGTTCTTTCTTAGAATGCCAAACTGAACTAGGAAATACTCCAAATTCATACTGGATGCTAACTATGATATTGGAATTTTGATACAAGCAGATGCATATTATATGTAATACACCCTGCCACCTTCCAAGCTACCATTTAAAATGTTTGTAGAGAACAGGTTAAAAAAGCTGGTGCTTCCTCCATTTTGGTAACTATGTCCTTTTGAAGGAAAATTAGCAACATCTGAGATGGAGCCTATGCTTCCAGATCTATTGCTTCTCTGACTGGTCTTCACTGCTGTGTTCTGGAAAGGAGATAAATCCTTTCTCAAGCTATCCAACGGATGCAAAAAGAGAAAGCCTCTGGAATACAATGTGCAGAATAAGAAGGAAAGACACAGCACAAGAGCAGGAATAAGCGAGGAGGGGAGACTTAAGGGAGAATCTTGGGAAGAGCAGAATGCAGAATATCTTTCACAGGGAACAGAGGATGGTGTGAAAGTAGGGGATAGGATTGCACCATTTGTTGCAACCAAGGAATCTCAAAAATTTGTGGCAATATAACTAGAGAAGAGAGCCTGCCCTAGAAAGCTCCTGCAGAAACAGGGGAATGTTTGCCTCCTTTGAGTGTCTCAGAAAACAGTTACAATTTCAATCTGAATTCATGCAAATCACATTTTTAAAAGATTTTGTGTTTTGGGGATGCTTATTTTTAAAAGATACACACAGTTCCATTTCTGTTTCCATATGGGCAGTTTCAATTTGAAGTATTATATGGGAAATTTACCATCAATTATTATATTATATTGTAATACACAACCAAGAGCTCCCTAAGATACGGTGCAGAATTTGAAAATATTAGAGATGAGGTTTTCCTACCTAAATACTGTAATTCTGGAAATGTTCAATGCAGTTAATTGAGCCAGACAGGAAAGCCATTCCCTTTCATATAAAGGTATGAGACAACGCCTCCCTTCTCTTTTGTGGTAGGGTGCTAGATCATAGATGATAGCTAACATAAAATCCAAGAAAGCCAGGTTGTACATGCACAAGTTCAATTAAGAGCTCCAAGAAGTTTTAAACCTAGCACAGTTTTCAGAAAAAAATGGTAAAAGATAATATAATGCTTTTGTCTAGGAGACTAGCTTTCATCTTTTTAGGAGTTCCTTCTTAACTGAAAAGCACATACACAGGAAAGAGAGAGTAATGGAACTTTATATAACAATTGAAAAATATACAGTAATGTCTTTCAGTTCTTGTCCAAAGAAAAAAAGACAGTATTTAGGGTGTTTTTTTCCAGAAACTTCGCTGCAGTATTGAATAAAACCTGTTCAGAATTGCATGAAAGTCCCCAAACGTACCATCTTGCATTTTAGCCTTTCTACAACAAAACCAGTGATGTAGCATCTCTCCACGTGTATATAAACAGACTGCCAAGTTTGTCAGAAACAAGCTAACTCATCTAACGTACTGTTATCACTTAAAAAAAAATACAAAACCCGAAGTGCTAGAGTATGAGCAGAGAAATAATAATCTACTTGATATAACCGAATAGTTTCTGTTCCACCACACTGACCTAAAATAGCATACTAGATAATTTAAAGAAAGTGCTGAGTTTTAATCACCTCAAGTATATATAAAAGATCTTACTAGCTGTGTGTTACTGCTCACTGTGGACGCAATAGCTGTGGAAAATGTTAATAATAAGGGTCTCAATAGTCTCTGCTTACTATATGAAGATAAAAGCGCTAATTTATTACCTCAGACTCTGAAAGGTGGTTAATTCAACTGCTCATACCTTAGCAACAGCTGTTATCTGCTCCAGTGCCACAGTGTGAAGATCTTGATCTTTGCTTTCTACCAGCAGTTTCAGGGACGGCAGCAGGACGGACTGGTTAAGCAGCAGGAAACATAATTCTTTTATACACTGAAAATAAAAGTAAACTCATTCGGTGAGATCTCTGGAGATACTAACAACATCATTCACACTAAAATTTATGAAAATTCTATGTCAAATGCAAAATGAAAACCCAATTTCCACAACAAATGAACTCCCTGTTGGAAATAACTCTTCAGAAACTTGAAAGGATACATTTTTAGAAAAAATGCAAAATACAGGGTTGTAAGTGCAACGTTTGTTACATTAAGACAAAACAGGTACTGAATCACCATTGCAACCTGGAGTTTTACTGAAAGAACAACAGAGCAATCACAGCTCTCTGTGGGACGAATATATTTGTGCTTACTGAAATACTGCAAAGCATAGGAAGAAACTTAACAGGCACCTGTGACATTTCCGTAACTCAATTATGCAATCATAAAAGTAGAACAAAATCAACATGAAATAACAGTACCAGTGTTGAACATCATAAAGTTCTGTTGCAAAATCTTTCCAAATTTTATACAATTTTTTAGACATGATTAAAGTTTAGCAAATTAACTCTCTCCCATTCACCTAATTTCTCATATTTTATAATATAGAACAAATTCAGCATCATAAATCTCTGCAAGAAAAAACTGGCCAGAGAAGTATCTTGAAAAAAAAGCCAAACAAACCGCCCTCCCCCAAACCCCCCAACAAACCTACTGTGCATTTCCAAATCTTTACCTTGGCCTTTAGTTAAAACAAACAAACAAAACAACCTACATGTAACTTGTGGTTTGTTTTTTTTTCCCCTCAACGTTGCAGTATTTTATTCATTTATACATCAAAAAGTATTTCAACTAACAAACTATGTTCTAAACCGAATTATAACTTCCTTTTCCCTTTTTGTAACTTCCAAGAATTTGGGTCATTTGTCACAACCAATTCCCAATGAGGGTCATCAGGGATATTCCAGGACAGCTCACACTAAGTGCTCTGGATCTTGTATGATAGTCACCTTGAAAATGGTATCCAACTCTTAGAGGTGCTCTCTGTTTCACTCCAACATTTAGAGAGCAATTGTTGAAGGAGCTCATCAGCTAAATATTAAACTGAGAGAACGCAAGTCATATTGTTTACATTTTTTGCAGTTTATTGACAGGTGTAACAATTTGATGACCAAGATGCAACCACACTTTTAGCAGCATGGTTTTAGTAGCTGTGAACCTAACAGCCTAAAAATTATTTGAAGATGAAGAGACGTTAAATACTCCAACTGTAATGTTCTGCAGATACCTGGCCTTGCTTGGCACAGGGAGCTCTCTGGCTGCACGGTGCTCAGTCTTTTCTGAATCACGAAACACTGCCTAGAAAGTTATATTCCATCACACTGAGCTCTGAGGCACTGAGGCAAGGATTGTTCTCTTACTCAGACTTGTTCCTTTAAACTTGTATCCTGTACTGCTACTGATGGTTGATGTTTTCAGTGAAGGATATGATATAGGATCAAGGAATAAGAATATTAAATAAATACATTAATCTTTGTCTGATCAGTCATATGCTTATTCAACTTCTGATAATTTCATATTCCATTTTACTTCTTTTGAGCAGTATACCTAACCATTCCAGCAAACTTACTAAATGTGAAGTTAGAGATCCACTCTACGTGTCTCCTTTTCTTGAAAACATGTATCCACAGCATGTTCAGAACAATAAATTCTGAGAGTCAGAAGATGCATAACCTGAACAAACCAGCAATTTTACCATGCTTGGTAACTTTTTCTGTCTGAAAGCCTCTCAAAACCACCCAGAGAAACAGTGCCATAAGAAATAACCTGTAACTATAAGAAGGTTCTCTAAAAGAACAGCAAATCACATTTTAGGGTTGTGGGAGGAAGAAAAGGAAACTAAGCAAATTGTAAAATGTAACTACATACTGTACATTCTTAAAGCAACAAGGCAGGGAGAGAAAAACTGCAGATGTTACATCAGAGTTTGCTGTCTCAGTGACCTGCTTTAAAGAAAAATTAAATCTCTCGGCAAGTAAACGCAATAATACAGATATTAGCATTGCTGTTCAAAGCAATAACATTTAACTCAAATGATATGCCAGCATTTTGTTTTCTTAGATGCTTCACAATTATACTCTAGTACTGGTTACACATTCTAATGGGACACATTCTAACACAGTCTGCCTTGTTCATCACAGAGGCATAAAGGCCTACACATAAGGAAACACATGCTTAGCTATCCAATTAACTTCTTTAATGGCTTAGCCATCCAATTAACTTTATCTTACAGTAACAGATTCTGAAGCCAAAGGTCATTAGATTTCAGGTAGGTACCAGTCAGATGACTTGAGTAATTTTGTGCCAGATGATAACATGTCTAGCAGACATATCCAGTCTTACCAACAAAAATGTTTTGAGTATAGAGTATCCATCATCTCTCTTGAAGGAGAAATATACATTCCAATAATTAATTATACTTACTGTCAAAATATCATTCCTTATGCTAAAATTTGAAATGGTATAAACTAAACTCAATTGGTTCTTGTTATGCCTTTCTTTTTAAATCAAGAAAGACTTTTATTAGCTTTTGTTCCTTCTAAAAATATCTGCAGAATACAATCAATCACCTCTCGATCTCTGGTAAGATAATATACTCCTTCAGTCTTCCACTTCAAAGTATTTTCATCTGTGCACTAATTTTTGCAGGTTCTCTCTTCCGCCCCTCATTTTTCAGTGTCCTCTTAAAATGCAGCTATACTAACAGGGTGTTTTATTTTAATGCCAGTCTCACTAGTGGTTTATGCAGAAGGGTACTTCCTATCCACTCTTCTTCATATCTCCTATAAGGTATGACTGCACTGCCTCTGTTTTCCTTATGACTCTACATTGTGATTAATGACATACCGATAGGAAAAACAGTAACAAAAAGCCAAGAAAAACAAAGTATTAAATACCTATTTTGCTTTAATTCTTATTAAAAGATCTCAGGCAAATGAACAGCTAACAGTTGACAACAACAATGGGTGAGAACTCAGCATTGAAAATTCACACTAGAATAAAAAAAGAAATTTCTGGGGCTGAAGAATTCACCCCCAAACACCTAAAGAAATAATAAATCAGGTTAAGAGACATCGCCCTTGAGAGCATGACAGGCTACAAAAGACTGGAAGAGAGAAATACAGTCTGTCTTTCAGGCATGGAAGAAAGCAGGCACGCAAGGGGAAAACTGTAGACCTATCAGACTTTCCCAGTTCATGAAAACCATCAAAACATAAAATGAAAACCCAAACAAAAAAACCTGCACAGAAATATGTTCCCACAGGGCCCTGCAACAGGTTCTGTAGTTAAGAGTAAGGCCATCACTATGGCATATTTTGACTTCAGCAAGACTGTGAGGATGTCACATGAAACAGTCACTGTCCTCTGCACCAGGGAAGTAAGGTGTAGGAGAGTGGGATCCGACTTGCAAACACTTGCAATGGCCTCCATCCCTTTTTCCACAGGAAGGGACTTGACAACTTGCCGAGCACTGAAGACTGTCCAAAGAGTACAAATACCTCCTCGCATCTCTGTCCAAAGTGACTGCGCTGCTGCTCTGGACAGGGATTGGAAATCCAACCCTAAGCAGCAAGGCACCACCGACAGTGCTTCTCAGAGCAACACAAGCGGCTTGCTTTTCTGCAGTAAGCACTTGAACGCATTTGAGTGTCTGCCTGCCTGCAGTGAGAGGCTGTGCGTACAGAACGTATGATGTTACCTGCGAGAGGGACAAGGGAAGTCCTAATTCAAAATCTGGATTACCACGAGGTAGCTGAAACTTTTGTAAGATCGCTTTTGTCTTCTATCTAGTTATGCAGCTACTGATGGTTCGCTGTGACACCAGTGAGGCATATAAACCAGATTTCACAGGAGTCTGTTTTGGGCTCAGTATTATTCAGTGTTTTCATGGATGGCTTGAAGGGCTGGATAATGAGTACAAACAGTATTGTGCCTGTGGCTGAAAGCAGACCGAAGGGCAGCATTTAAATTCAAAATTATCTGAACAAAATGATCAGAGACAACTGTGAATGAAGAAGAACATACAATGTAAACTCATATATAAAAACCAGGGACAGCTAGCTACAAAAAAATAGAAAAAAGGAGACCAACTGGCTGCTATATTATTCTAGGAGATAAGCATCTTATGGCCACTAGGACCGCAGGGTGATAACAGATAAGAGACTAGATGCATTCTCCCATTTAGGTGTTTATGTTAACTGACACATGACCCATAGGTTGATAGAAAAACATGAGATATTCAGAGGAGTCACACTAACAATTACTGCAGGGAGAAGGATTTGCCCCTTTCTAAAGAGATTAATCAGGCAGTGCAGATGTCAGGCAATCCAAACACATGTGCCTTCCAAGCAAATAAAACCATGCTTATTTCAACTAAGAGGAATGGAAAAATCTATCCACTGAATAACGTAAAAAAATAAAAAAACCCAATAAACACACATACACAGATACAAAGATTAAAGCTATGCAACTCTCCACATGACATTAAAAAAGAACTTGGCTGTAAAAAAACAGAAAGACCAGCAAGAGATAGAATAAAGGAAGAGAGAAACCTTTCTCATTACATCTGAAGAAACAGTTTTTCTAACTTCCAGACCATCATGGCTTGAAGTTAAAAGTTTTTTCCATTACAATCTTTGGTCTTCAGAATGGCAAATGTTATTCATGAAGACAAATTGATCTCTCAGTTTTTAGAAGTCCATCATTCTAGGTCTGTCTTCTCAATCAGTGTATTTATTGAAATGTAAAGGCATCTACACAGGTTAATTGTCAGTAATCAGATTTTCATCTTATTCAGCCATGCGATCTCAACTCTCTAATTTGTGCACTTAAGTACTGTAGCTGTGCATACAAATAAGTTACTTAAATTTATCCACGTCATTCCCCCTCTTCCCAAGGAGAGACTTAAAGCAATACAGCCTGTGTTTGTAGGTAACTGTACAATTACACATTTTACTGCAACTCCTGTTGCTGTACAGCCTTCTAGTCATAAGAAAAAAAAAAAGGCATTTTACATCAGTAAAGCTATTTTATGCTTGAGGACCAGAGTATCTTCATACTGTACCTGTACATTCATACCTACATAGAGGGCTCCTCCAACATCCTGTACCATTAAAAAAGGAAGGCACCTCCAACCAAAACTGCCAACCAATACCAAAACTGTTTGCAAACAGGGACTTGTTATGGAGTCTAAGAAAAAGTTTAGTCAATTAAAAGAAGTGAGCAAATCATGATCCATTCTTGAACAGAGCTCTTGGTGAACCAACTGCTGTATGACAGTGACCCTCAGTGGGATTTGTCTTTCTGGATCACCAAGGTGAGATAAAAAATTCTACTTTGACAAAGTTTGACTACTCCTATGCACGAATAAGATCATGAGCTTACAAGCTATGATGCGCCATTCAACACCTTGTAGAGAAAAGCTACATATAATTATGCCAGTCCCAGGGATACAGAGACCTACCTTCCACCAAAAATTTTTGGTGGGATGAATAAATTAATAAATGTATTTATTATTTCAGCTTACTGACACCTCTGGAATCATATTTTACACAGATTTCGAACTTGACTCAAATCAGTCTGTTGGACTATTTAAAAAAACCACACACCCACCTGTCTGTATTTTAAACAGGATGTGTTGTTTCTATTCTGCTTCCAGTCTTAAGATCAGCTGTTTTCCATAACAGACTGTGATTGCATGAAGATGATTGTAAGGGATTAATCAGCTTACTAAAAATATGCACATGATTACTCTGAAGTTGTGTGAAGTTTATTAAGCATTTCTCCAATCTGTCTTCATTAATATACAATGTTTATGTACAAAACGCTTCAAAAATTTTACACTTAAGAGATGCTTGTATTGAAGTATGCATACATAGTTAAGGAAGACAGAATACCATGATTATTACAAAGCGATTACTTGTATATTAGGTTTTTTCAATCGCCTACACGTTTTTCAAGGATTCCTCACTAAATCTTTATGCATTTATTAGTGAGAAAATTACTGATTATTTAATGAACAGCTTTTGCCACACTGACTTCAATGACAATACACTATTAAAGCCCTTCTACAAATACATCAAAGAACAATTTATACCGGAACAGACCTCTAAAGGTCAGCTAATCCAACTAGCCTCCACTTGAGTCCAACAAGATCAAACTGCCCATGACGTGATCCAGTCAAGTTCTGAATACCTCCAAAGACAGAGACTCCATGTCTCTTCTAGGCATCCAGCTGTTATAATGTTTCACCACTTTAATGGTTTTCCTTGTATGTAATGAGATGTTTTGATGATGTAACTTGTCTCTATTGCCTCTTGTCCTATCACTGAGCATCTCTGAGAAGAGGCTGGCTCCATCTCCCCTACATCATTCCTCATCTGCATATTTAAAGACAGCAATATGGTCAGCCACCTTTTCTTAAGACAGAATGCACACAGTTCTCTCAGCCTCTCTGCATTTATTGTGCTCCAGCCTCCTAATCACCTTGTTAGCTCTCCACTGGACTTGATCCAGTATGGCAACATCTTTCTTGTAGTTGGGACCCAAAAACAGGACTCATATCCATGATACCAAAAGTTAAAGCTTACCTCAACAGGGAGCATGTGCTTCGTCTCATACAAAGAACGGCAGATTTTCAAAATTTCATTTCCTGTGTTCTCCTTTTCCTCAGGTGGGCATCTCTGTAGCATAATGGTCCCCAGTCTCACCCAGGGATTATCATCTGTGCATGATCTGCCCAGAAAAAACAGACATGTATATACAATGTAAATATACATACACACCCCCACCATTTTCTGTAGGTGTTCTTTTTTCTCTTTTTTTTTTCTCATGTGTGAATTAAAGTACAATCTCATAAGAGAGAGGAAAAAGTTTTGAGATAAGTTACTATCCTGATGCCATCATTCTTTCAACGCAACAAAGAGGCTTAAAGTATTTTGAATTATGACATGCTGTTACAATCCCTGAGGAATCACACAGCAGGTAAAGATTCATCAAATTGGAAAAGCATAGGAACAGCTTCTCCTGGCTTTATACTAGCTGATTTCCCAAGCAGAATGGTATCAAAGGAGGGGTGACAGGAACCCAGCATTCCTAATTTTGTTTGCTTTGATCACACTCTAACAGAACCTGTCTCTCAAGTGCCTGTCCCTTGCTTCTAAGTGGAGAATATATTTCCAAGATTCATATTTTAATTTTCAGGTCCAACAAGTACAAAGAAAAATAAACATTTTGTATAGCCCATCCAAACAGGGTAGGAGAGTGAAAGTACACACATCTGTACTTGTCTGTTAGTAGATATGGATGCAGAGATATTTGCATTACATATTTAAAATGTTCTTTTCATTCCACACAGAACTTCATGCCATGTTACCATTACACAGTCAGACTTAAGCAGACGCCGGACAGTAGATACAAGTAAATTTTATCACTCATGATGATAAAGACAATGTTTACTATAAAGTTTTGTTGCTGAAACATTTCTTGGCCTACAGCCGCTATTTGCTAGATCATGGAGGTGGTTGCCTACTGTTGTTAGGGATAGGTGTACATGCTAGGACTGGAGGTACTGACAAAAATGGGTAGCAGACCGGAGCCTTTAAATAACAGCATGAAGTATGACATGAACACATCCACACTGCCATTTTCCTAATGTGAATTAAGTTAATGCATTCCAATTGCCATCTACAATTGGCTGAAATCACACACAATCACATCTTAGATCATGATTCTATTAAGCCACAGTAACACAACCACTATGATCATCTGTCCATAAACTTAGGAAGGAACAAAAGGTGGTTTAAAAATTACCCCATCTATACCTTTGGCCATTAATCGGCATCGCAAAGATATGGGAAACTTTTCATTTTAGCTTGAAGGAAAACAAGATAAAAAAGAATCACAGCAAGACCAAATCTGGCAGGTTAGTCTAACAATTTAGTGTAAATTAAGATACTCATCCAGCACATGAGGGAAGGAGCAGTAAAGTGCTGTCAAAGTGCTGCTTTTCAAATATACTATTTAGCAGCAATTGTTGAAAGCAACACATTAATATCGCTATAAATGGAGTCCGTTAAGAGAGTCTGTTGGATTGACATATACCAAGGAATAGGTCTGACAACTCTGGAGAGGACAACCACCACTATCTACTGTTTCGTATATAAAAGCTCTCTCCTGCTGATCTTCCACTTTCAAAAGTACAACTGTAAACAAATATGTAAACATGAAGCTGACATTATATCCTAACATTAAAACCAGGCAGAGAGGCTAAGAGTTGGTAACTTTGAATGCTAACTAAATAGAAGTCATTATCTTTATTCCTTTTGACAACTTAATTGAGCCTTTCCATCAGTCACAGTCACTGAGCACAGAGCTGCCAGAAGTCTGGCTGGGAACAGCAGAGCTCCTCTGCTCCGCTCCTCTCCTCTCCTTCCAACCTGATGGGTTGAACCCAAAGATGCCAGATTATTCAACAAGCAGAACATGATGAACTTAATCTGTGAACCCCCAGTAAGGTTAGGAGAAGAAAAAACCCCTGCAACTCCTTTGCCACTGGTTAAATTGATAGCTCCTGCTACGTGATCCATCTCTGACTTAGAGGCATGAAGAATCATAATGAATTTCCATTATTATAGCTGCTGCCTCTAAAGTACATTACAAAAACCTGTAAGAATTCCCCACTAGAAAGAAAACAGAAATCACACTACAAAACACAGAAGTTAGAAATAACCAGAAAAATGCAAGGCCACAAGGCTTGCCATGTGCAGGTTGGTTTATTTAGGTATCAGATATATACTTTATATATGAAAGCTTTTCTCAACACAATTCCCTATAATTATTTCAAATACTTGTGTGATCTATTAAGAAATATCTGTTACCTGCTAACTCTAAATAAAAACAGGATTTAGTTACCAAAAACCTGATACCTACAGGTAGAATTCAGTAGTCTTCTCTCCTGAATTTTACTTTAGTTCAACCATGGTTTAAAAAAAAAAAAAAAAAAAAGTAGTTATTTCTCAACAGGAAAAAAGTAATTATTTCAAAAACTCAGCATGAACGCATTATTTTTTGGCCCAGAACCAAAAGAAATTTTGGATGAAGTTGAAAAAAGAAAGGTGAACTAAACTACTGAGTCCCTAAAAGCTGTGTTTTTTTGAGTTCCAAAACACCTTATCAATATTTAAAATAAAAATAAAAAATGCCTTTTGAATGTAGGCAGCAAGGTCCAAAAGACTGCAGAGCTTCAGGTACTGTCAATAAATTTTTTTAGAAACATCTTTATGAAATATTTCAAATAACTTCTGAATATGAGATGGAAAAGCACGCATGCATAACAAGGGTGTAAAAATAAAATTTTAAAAAGCATACGGTTTTGAGACCTGACTGAAACAACCAAGCTACCTCTCTGTTTCCTCACAGTTAACATGGCATATAATGATATGAAGAGAATCATATTTGCAGGTGAATTACGAGCATTACACTAGCTGGAGTGTTTTAAAATACAAGAACTCAAAAAACCCCCCAAACATTAAAAAGCACAGACTAATCATTAACAGAGAGGTCACAAAAATTCTTTAAAAAAAAAAAAAAAAAAAAAAAAAAAAAAAAAAAAAAAAAAAAAAAAAAAAAAGGCTATTAACTGCCCCCACCCCCAAACTGCAGTTCTTTTACTTCTCCTTCCTTCTGAAGCTTTTTAGAATGTAAATTGTATTTTCTAGCTTTATATACTTACTGTTACATTGAAAAAAACAAAATTCTAAGTATTCAGATGACTCAGGCTAAAATTCCCTAGTTCCTGCACATATCGTTACACTGGCAGTAAACAATCAGTTCGCAACGACCCTTTTCTGAAGCAAAGGAGGAAAAAATAAGTAAAGATTAAACAAAAATCTTAATACATATGGCTAAACAATTGGCTTAACTGCTCACAATTTTCCTCTTTGCTCAAGTATTTCTTAATACAACTTGCTTTAAAATGAGATTGTTGAAAACCTCACAATAGTTCCTGCTCCCTACTCTAACCCAGCCATCAAGGCAGGTTTTTCAGAAACACAATTTCAAGAACATATATATAAAAAACCCCCTAGGCAGATAAGCATAACTGAATACTGTTAACATGGAAGTATGCAACAAAGGCAGAAGAGGAAAGAACGTGCAATGCAAGAACAGGAGAAGACCCCTGAGCAGACCACCTTCCAGAGATGCAGAGATGGGTGTATGATAGTGACTGTCAATGACAAGGGGGAGACAGAGGAGAGAAGGTAATTAAGATAATTAAGCTGGAAGGTACCAAAGATTTTTTTGATTGATGTTGGGCCTCATACTTAAAGCACAACCTCTGCTTCCTAGCTAGCATGGACAATTCCAGGATTTACAAAGCAAAATAATTCAAATTAATAACATTCAAAATAATCAGAAAGAAATTTAAACTATTGCCAGCACACTCTAACAAGAGGCAGCTGAAAAAAATCTAACTACCTACTGGACAAGAGTTTATGAAATTAAACCTGTCTTATACCAGGGAATACTAAAGAGAGCTGTGCCTGACTTTTAAAACCAATCATACTTGAGGTGGTGGGATTGAGGGTGGAATGAGGAAAGAACTTCATATTGGGAACACTATTAGCTGTTAAGAGATGTATTGAGTTCTCTCAAATTCATTTTAATGACAGCACACTAATAATAAAAGCCAAAACTCAGTTTGAGAACAATTCTGCACCCCAAATATATTATTTCTCTAGAAAGGATAAGAAATACACATTGTTTAGTTTTATATAAAATGTGTAATTATGCGACCTAGATTTAAATTTAGGTTAAGTCCTTATAACAAGTACTTAAATGTTTGTCTTTTAGACTTGTTAAAAACCAAAACAACAAAAAAAACCCCACCCCCATCACCCCCACCCCCCAAAACAGAACTCCAAAATATATTTGACTGAGCCAATACAACTAAGCAGAGGAAAAGATAATTTACAAAAAGGACTCATAACTATGATCATGCTGTCTACTATTAAAATATCACATATGCTTTTTGAAAGCACTAGAAATGAGCTACAGAGGACTTTCAAGCCACAATGAGTATTGTTAGTAACAGAAACAAAAGCAATAATAAAAGGAAAGCAATGAGAACATAAACACAGAAAGACCCCAGGGATTGAAAAATGTGCCCCTTTGATATATTTTTTGGTCAGGACAACTCTTAGTAGGAAATGGAAAACTGAACTGTCATTGACTTACTCATTAAATAAATAAATAAATGAATAAATAAAGCAATAAAAGCAGAAATGCAACATTCCTACAGGGAGCAGGGAGGAGGGAAGGGGGCAGAAGGAGGACTAAATCTCTGTCATTTCTTTCAAGATGCAGCCTCAGTTCTGTTCTCCCCAAGCAAAACAATGCTCAGGCAGGGAAGACAACAGACTAGATGATTTTTACCACCCTTTAAGGTAGCAGAGAGAACTGAAGAATGAAATAACAGTGGCAACTATGGCATGTGCCCATCACACTTAAAAAAAAAAAAAAAAAAAAAAAAAAAAAAGCCAAAACCAAAACCCAAAAATCCATTCCCATGCTACAAACACAATTGCTTGCTCCACTAATTACATTTATTTTCATTTTTTGTCTGTCTAGAGTTTCAGCCAAACTCGAGAAAATCTGGCAAATCTGAATTACATTTTATTTCCCTGGAGATAATGACTATGAATTTAGTGCTGAACTTTGGAAAACTAGTTGGGAGTCTACACTGTAGATCACCTTTGGGGATCATAAGAGTCAGAGGTTCTCCACGACACCAGTTTAGGTGGCTGTTACTAGTGAAAGAGAAGGGGGCAATTTTCTCCTGAAGGCTTTCGAAAGCCTCCTGCCAAAGTCAAAGCAGTGAAGAGAGACACTGGATTTTAGTAATAACAGAAATTACTAAACAAATAAATAATCTAGTCATACAATTAAAGTTGTGGTTTGTTCTTGGCACAAAGTCTCAAGACACAGGCTAGTCAGCCTCACCTCAGTTCCTGGGAAGATGAAGCAAATCCTCTTGGAAGCATTTCTAAGCAAACGAAGGACAAGAAATAGACTGAGAATAGTCAGCATGGACTTAAAGAAGGGAAATCATGACCTACCAACCTGATACCCTTCTACGATGAAATGACTGGCTTGGGTAAATGATGTCTGATATTATGTACCTTGAATTCATTCAGCAAGGTTTTTGACACTATCTCCCACAACACCCTCACTGGCAAACTGATGAAGCTAGATAAGTGGACAGTGAGGCAGACCGAAAACTGGTTGAACTGCCAAGCTCAAATGGTTGTGATCAGTGTCACAAAGTCCAGTTGGAGACCAGTGACCACTGGTGGACCTCAGGGGTCTATACTGAGGCCAATACTCTAACCTCCTCATTGAGGACCAGGATGTCCTCAGACACAGTGCGCTCTCAGGAAGTTTACAGATGATACAAAACTGGAAGAGAGTGGCGGATGCACCAGATGGTTGTCCTGCCGTTCAGTGGCACCTTAAGAGGCCAGAGGAACGGACAGAGAACCACCACATGGAACTCAGCAAAGGGAAGTCCCAAGTGCCCCCCCCCCCCCCCCCCCCCCGGGAAGAAATAACCATCAGTAGAGGCTGAGAGCCAACTAGTTAGAAAGGAGCCTGGACAACATGGTGTCCATGAGTAAGCCATGTACCCTCGCAGCAAAGAAGGGCAACAGCATCCTGGGCTGCATCAGGAAGAGTGTTGCCAGCAGGTTGAGGGAGGTGATCCTTCCTCTCTACTCAGCACTGGTGAGACATCTGGAGTGCTGAGTCCAGTTCTGGGCTCCCCAGTACAAGAAGAGACAGGGACATACTGCAGCGAGTCCAGAGGAAAGTGCCACAAAGATGATGAAGGGATTGGAGTATCTGTCCCGTGAGCAGAGACTGAGAATGATGAGAGTGTTGGGACTGTTCAGACTGGAAAAAGAAGGCATAGGGGAATTTTATCAATTGTATAAATACCTGATGGGGAAAGTAAAGAAGAGGGAGTGCAACTCTTCTCAGTGATGGCCAATGACAGCACAAGAGGCAATGGGCACAAAGAGAAACACAGAACATTTTACTAAAAGGTAAGAGAAACCTTTTTGTTGTAGTTGTGGAGTCTCCAATCTTGGACATATTCAAAACTCAACAATGCAATGGCCTTGAGCAGCCTGCTCTAGCTGACCTTGCTTTGAGCAGGAGATTTGCAGTAGACATCTCCAGAGATCCCTTCTGAGCTCAAGTATTGGTAAATACATGAAAATCACAGAATCACATATAAGGTTGTGAATTAATTTACCCCATTCTCTTGCCCCTTATCTTACCCAATTTGCTTTCTTTATGTCAAAATTGTGACTATGTAAATGCCTAGTAGCTATACTAAATATTTTAGACCATAGATGAGTTATGATACAGGTGATCTGAGTATCTTGCACAAATTTTCAGACTTCACAGAACTTGGAACTAAAAGGTATCCCATCTCTGAAGTTTAATCCACTGTTAGTTGTGACTACAAATCACATTTAATCATTATTTTGTTTTCTCTTCTTCACTTTAGGAAGTCAGCCTGAAGGAACAGAACACCAAGTGGGAGAGAAAATTAAATAATTTTTAATTTCCTCTGTTACAGAGCAGTAGACAAGAACTGTCTATATACAAGCAGCGTTCTCCTTTCACAAAAGCTTTAGTCTTTCTGTTCAACACAAGGAAAAAAAAATGTTGCTAATTGCAGCAATATTTCACTTGACCCTTTGTTCCATAAGTTTAACGCTTCTTTTTTTTTTTCCTAATCTACACACTACCTTAAACAAAGTTTGACAGTTCCCATGCACTGTGAGGCATCCAATTTTCAATTACGATTAAAATAAGACTACAAAGGAAAGTTGGAATATGAATTTGTGACAGATCACACAGCAGTCCTTGTACTTCTTAATGCACTGAAGAGAATTTTTGGCTCATGTAACTGTCATAAAGACTTTAGGTTAATGCTCATCTAGAAATTGCAAACAAACTGCAGGCTTGAAGGTGAATAAGCCTTACAAATTACCTTCTAATGGACCAGTTGTCTACAATTACACAAAAAAGAATTACTTTTTATAAAAAGATAAGCCTTAACTTTTCTGACAAATCAATGCACATAAATACTTCGGGGAGTGTAGTCCCTAAGTTCAAACAGGTTGGAATCAATACCCCACAGTAATCTAATGGAAGCATCATTTAATGTCTCTAACCTAACTACTGTCAGATAAAACATGGCACACTGTACTCACTAGCCAAGAATTTATTAATAATATTGCTCTCCTTGAAAGATACGTGACTTTTGGCTCATAAGATTATATGACTCCTTATGTCTTAGAAGTGATCATCAGTTACAGAACAGCCAAAATTTTTACCTTTAAATGTGTTCGGAAAGTCATAGACAAAAAGAAAGAATTGGTAAAAAATAAGGTAGTCAAGATGTTCCAAATTAACACTTTTAGTAAATAACCATTCTGATGGGTGCAATGCTAAAGTTTTAAATAATTATTTTCATTTTAAATCGTTGGGCTAGGATATGTCTGCTCTAGTGTGTCTAGTACTTCACTTCTGGGTATTTTATTCAGAGACAGAAATAATAGGTAGTGGATCTAGAAAAGAGAAGCACCATTGCTTGTACCATTACCCTCACAGAGCTCCTGCAGACCGGCTGCCACAGCCACCTGAACACTAACTTTCAAAGGTTTTTCCTGCAAAGTATAACTTTGAATGGAAAACCCAGAACTTTCTATTCATTTTTATGGATTTTGTACGTACTGCCTAAAATAAGACCAAAATACATAAGTTAAATTTAAGTAGACAGAAAACCCTCCTGTGCAACAGTTCAGGCAATAAAATGGTTTTCTGACTCCTCCATGATACATACTATATACGTATATGCAGTTTTTGCAAGAAACTGATTGATTCAATTCTGCTTTAAATAAACCATTTCTTTTCCCCAGTATGACCCTTTCCAAAGCTCATGCTCCTCTTAGCCATGTTTAAATTCACTGACTGAAAACTACAAGATATTATCAAGCAAGACTTAGAACTCCTTTGTTACATGATCGTTTGAAGAAATGCTTACCTGTTGCTCATGTCCATCGGTGGCCAAGCTTGAAGGAGTAAAACCAAGTGCTGAAACTCAGATGGACTGCGACTAGACTCCAGAAGTCCCAGGAAGAGATCATACCTTTTTTCTTCATTTTCAATATCTGTTATCTCTACCTAAAAAAACCCCACCAGAATTTTTTTAAGAAATCAATGATTTGAAAGCAATCAACAAACTATCTGTGAAGGACATCGCTGCTGTAAAACAATGCAGGAACACAGTGAAAATAATTTTCCCAGAAACCCATTTTCTTACCTCTCATTTTCAATTACATGCAAATAAAACAGGAGAGCACACAGCAATAGGGAATGACTTAGGTGTGCGTTCCTAAAACAATGTAACCCCACACAAGTACATTGATTGGTTAGTTCAGAGGATCTTATCTCTGTTCTTCAAACAAGCAAAAATTCCTTAAATTTCCTTTTCTTGATCTATAGACACACACACACATGTATTTTTAAAGAATGTGTATATCTAGTGCTTCCCTAATATATATTACACCCACTCACCTATGAAAATTCAATAGTGTTATCTAAATTTACAGCATCTAAGCTTTTCTCCCAGAGGAAAGAGCCCTGAAAGATGATTCTAAATTAATTTACCCAGTGAAGAACATTTGCTGACAAGTACTGCAATATTCCTCTGTATAGGTGTTTGAACCTAACAAAAACCCCACACCCCATCAGCCAGACATCAGACAATTCTATCTCAAGAAAAGTGCCCATCTAAGTTTAAAACCTTCAGCTTCTGCCAGGACTTGAATTCACTTCAGTTGATGTCAGCTTCTTTTAAAGATAATTACTACTTGCAGTTTGCATGGGAAAAAAGTACAAGGTAAAAAGTCTTGCCTGTTGAAGGAAGGTTGCTATAAATAAGACCCAACTTGCTACTAAAGGAGAAGCAGCTTCATTTAAAACTTCGGCTATCACACTAGGAGGGCTTTCACAAATGGAATAGCTATTTGCTGTCTATCTGACATACAAAAGTTCTTGGAGTTTAACAACAATTTGTTACAATAACCAGGTAGCTTCCTCTGTGTGATTAACACACTCTAACACTGAATTTCTCCTCCAAACTGAAAAGTTGCAGGATATCAAACACTTCAGTTTCATCTTATAATTCCACTGAAGATACACAGCATTAACTGTTAACTTTTCCGATTCAGCACAAGTAGTTCTAAGACATCAAACATGGACAAAGTTTTCCTTAGTTCTACAGCTACTCTAAAAGATTAAAGAACACATTCCACCTTTTCAAAGTGACTCTGATACATGAAGGGCAAATTTTTCAAAAGAGGTTGGAAGACAAAGATTACTGATGCATTTATTGAGTTGCCTACATAAATTTGTGACTTTAAAATATTTAGTGCTGAAAAACTGTTCGTTCTGTCTCCAGGGTACCTCTGAAAGCACCGTATACCAAAATGTTTTAGATAGTGAATAAATGTTTCTGAGATGTGTGCATTTAAAATACTTCTCTGTACTGCAAATGTCACATAGCAGGCATCAGTTACCCATTTGTAATATCTTTAAATTCCATCTATACCTGTTAATATAAAATATTATAATCTTCAATATTTAAATCACAAGGCTGAAAAGGGAGAAGAACAGGAAAGGGTAAAATGGATGTAAGACATGCTAACCTCTAAGGATCAAAAATATTTAGCAAATTATATAGTATCCAGACAACAGAAGCTCTCACATTGCTTCATCTGTCCCCAAACTCCTTTTCCAGACAACTAGCTCTTTAAACAAAGTAGCATTCTGGATGGTCCACTGAGTACATTTTAGTATATTTGCACAAATGGCATGTTACTTCAAAACACAGACTAAATGTTCAGATCTCTCTGATAACTGTAAAAATGGCAAGAAATGGCACAGACATAGATGAGGAAAAACTGTCACAGAAATTGGGCCATTAGTAGCAGAGAGTAGATGAGAGTAGATCAGACCTCCTATTCAACATGAACTGAATTCCAACAATTCTGCCTAATAATGCACATTTACAGACTTGGATTTACATTTTTTTAATGAGGTTGATCTAACATTATAATGTTGTGTTTTGGACAACTGGATCCTTGCAACATGACTGCTCATGACAAAACATGTTAATACGATCAAAGTAAATAAATCAGAAGAATTAACTTTCTATTCTGAAACATGGTGTGCATTTCTGCAGTATTTCTTTCTACAGTGACCTTTTTTCAAGTTGCCTACATTTCCCACTAAGAGTAATAAAGTGAACTTTCTACAGTGTTATTTATAGTTTTTAAGAAAACTATTGAAAATTCACTTTTCATATGGCATTTTAAATGCATGTCACTTCCATTTACTGTGAAAACGGTGAGATTAGAAAGTAGCCACATAGTGTATAAGTACGCACACCTTTAAGAGTGCATGTGGGGATCTAAAATTGCAGTGCTAAGGATAGAGGAAATGGAAGCTTAATGAAAGAGCAACAAATGGAAAACATTTAAGTATTGAAGGGTAGATGACAAGTATGATTACTCTCAAAAAAAAAAAAATAGACTAATCTTATCCTATCTTCAACTCCCCCATCCCTCCATCTTAAGCCCTAGCTTTTTTCCCTTCTTCAGTGTACCTCATGCTTCTGATGCATCCATCAGTCATCCCTCTGCTTCACATACATCTGCATTTCAAGTACGTTTTAAGCATTATTTCACTCCTGCAACAACATGGTTGTTAAAATAACTTTTTTTTAAAAAGAAAAGCTGAGATTCAGCTGTAAACTCACGCTTTAACACCAAGAATGCCTGACTCTGTGTGACAATGGTCACATAGGCAACTGTATCAGGAATACCTTTCAAAAGTATTCCCGAGTTGAAAACCTCATCAAATATAGGCGGAATCTGCAAAGATTATGTCCACACTTCACATTACACATTGAAACCAGTGGGCCTACTTATCAGCAAGAACAAATCAACATGACTGAAATCTATGCACAATTTGCCCATTAGCATCACTTGAAAAATCCTAACAGGCAGAAGATCAACACTATGTATCAGAAACATAGACAACAATAAAACATTTAAAAACTTCACTTTAAGGTATTGTTATTCCTATAAAACAGAAGTGTCCATTTTAAGTTAAATATCAGTAAAGATATTATCTGGTATGAAGTAAATCAAGACACTTGCCTTTAATAGTTTCTGCACTGCTTTGTAGTTTGAATGACAAGATACCTTGCCCTGTCTCTAATTCTTTCCTTGTAGTTCTCCAGAAACAGAAGTTAAATGACAAAGGTCATTGTAGCAAGGTCAAGTTCCTTGCTACAAGAAAGCACATTGAAATGAGTTTAATTTGTATTTACTATATGTATATATATATATATATATATATGTATATACACACACACACACAGAGAACATGTTTTCCTCTGTATTGTCTTCTCTTTCCAAGGCTGAGGGAGAGCACGGTGAGGAAGCAGCCACCTCTCACAGCAGAAACAGAGCACTCTCTGGGTTAAAAGGTAAAAATTTCATCTTAACAGAGATGAAAGCTAGCTGAGATGAAGTTGCCAAGGTTAGTCAAGCCTGTTGTTCTGTTGTAATAACACAGCAAAAAGATTAAAAATTCCACTTTTGTTTGAACACTCTCTTTGTAGCAACTCTGGAGGATCTAGTCAGATGACTCTCAATGTTGTAATGCAACAAAGGCACTGCATTTCTACCAGTACGATCATCTTAAAACTATGGTAATGGGATAATATAACTCAGCTTCCCCTCCCTTTTGTTTTGTTGTTTTGGTTTTTTTTTAAACAAAACCCAAAAACATCCCTCTAAACCATACAAAAGCTATGTAAATATAACCTGCCATGAACTGTTGAGAGCCATGATAGCACAACTGCCTGTGAAGAAGAATCCGTCACTGAACAGAAAAATGAGGCCCATAGCCAGGCAGTAAGGAGTATGGTTGAACTCCAGATGATCCCAAAGGAATATGAAAAACGAACAAAAAAAACAAAAAACAAACAAAAGAAACACCCCAAACAAGGAAGAGGAAAGCAAGGACTTTAATTTTTAAGAACAGATTTGCCTAATTCTGTCTTGATTTTCCCTAGTTTCATGCCTTCACTTTGGCAGTAGAGCACCGCTGGCTTCATATTTTTCATTAAAATAAAAGGCTGCACAAATATTTACCACAATGGGAAAGTCAATCAGGGGAATTAATTCTAGAAATGATACTCATGATAGATTATAAACTGGAATACAAATTAAGTAAAACCAAACCTTATGTTAAACTGTTAAAATACACAATTTCATTATCAAGGGACTACGTATGTTTAAAATCAAGAATATGCAAACACTAGCATATGCTAATGTTCCTTAAAAAATATATATATATATAGGAAATTCACAAAGCAAAATACAGGCTACACAAACTGCACTGAGTGTTGCTTATAACTGCACTAGATACTACTACCTGTCTGAACCAGCGCAAACTCTTCTTAATTGTATGTTCTGAGCACTTTGCTTTTACGTCTTTTCCCAGTTTCTCCTGTTACTAGGTAGCAGTAGTTCGGATGGCCTGTAAAGGAGTTCTGATTCATCCCATAATACCTCTGCTTAATAAAGGCAAATATCACTCCACCTTTCTCAAATATTGATCAAGACAGAAAACTAACCACACTTCTGAATGGGAGCACAGATTGCAGCTACAGCCTGTAGCAGCTATGGCAGGCCAGAAGACAAAAGTCAGATTTTCTTTTTATATGAGAGATATTATTTTGTGTGTCTTTGAGCACAGCCACACAATACACTTCACTGAATTACGTTATTTTAGCCATCCAAACAGCTATTTTTCCTAGAGCAGTTATGGTTTGCTTACCACTAGCGGAGACTTGACATAGCATATGTTCAGTTACCCATTCTCTTATGGGGCCAGGCTTGAACTGCTGTAACTTGCAAATCTTAGGAAAACTAAAACACTTGATGAAAAATTTATTGCTGGAGTCCAGTTATTTATGAAACCATTGGCCAAAATATCTCAGTTCTGACATCATTTTGCTAGTAGGAAGTTACATCAGACGAGATTCCCACAAGCTTTTTCAAGCATTTGGTTTTATATACAAAACACGTGAAGTATATGGCATGGGTGCTTTTACTGCTAAAGTATAAATAAAAAGAGGAATTCGGCAGTTGGTTGAGATATTTGTAATCTCTTCAACAGTACGTTATCTGAGCACAAACATACCCTTTACCTGACTTCAGCCATTCTGAGTAAACTTGGAAGGCATGTTCTTTATATCCAGTGCTGAAATAAAAACTTAATATACTTACAATGCCTCCTCAAATAAAACCCCAAACTGTTCTGCCTGATGATAACATCTTTCACAGATTTATACAGTTCTCCTCCCTCACAGATTAGATCCTATTAGATGCCCAAAACATTGAAACTGCTTAACATGGTTTATGCACTTTCAATGCACAAAATTTTGACTCATCATCTTATTCCATAGATTTGTTACTGCTTTATAGGTACTCATCACATGTGACACACATGGAATACAAATGCAAAAAGTTCCCTCAAAAGTTTGTTCTGTAGCTTTTAGAAACCTAGTATTTTATAAAAACTATAAGATGATACACTTGAAGAATGATAAGGTTAAATAAAACTGCGGACATCATATATGATAAAGAAAACCTTTGGCATGGCAGTCCACAGGATCAGTTGTTCAGTTCAGTACGTTATCTCACTCTCGAAATTGAAGTTAGTTTAAAAATCAGTATTTACAGCAACAGTGGAATGTTGCTGTATCTAAATTGTGTCCCTGAGGCATAGATATCCGCTACATAATGTTCTCCTGATCCTAAAGGACAGAGACTTCTGATAGAGTTGTAAAAGCTTTATTGCTAAAGCTATATAACTTGAGAATCTGGTGCTGACCAACTTGGCTGATAACCTAGAGAAAGTTTTGCTTAAGAAATGGAAATGCCAATAAGAAGATCCAGCCAATCCAATCCTTCCCCCAAGATAAAATACAAAGCGCAGCCTATTTACATACAAGAATGGTGAGCAGCAAAACTAATGCAAAGAGCTCCACCTCCCGCTGCCCAATGAAATCTGTTCAGTAAATTACATATTTACTCCCTGTGAGTATGGCAGAGCCATGGTTTTCATAAACAGATTTTGTTCACTACTAATGTTCTAAGGAAATAATTGATAAGGGTATTTGTAACCAAAGAATCAAGATGTAGGAATCAGAAAAATATTTTCCTTCGTTGTCATTGCTTGTTTATTGACAAAAGCCACATCCGTGCTTAAAACCTACTCCCTATATTAAAGGCAGAGACATCTGTGGTTTCCAAGAGCTACAACCAAAAACCTACTGATTTACATGATTATAAAATTCATTTTATTACATCCACCAGATTGTAAATGTAAATATTTCAAAATATGTTCATGTTCATCACTGCAGCATAAATTTGAATTAATATGGCATTGAAAATAAAAACACTAAGCAGGCATTTGAGTGGTCCCTTATTGCTATGATACGTTTTCAATTTGTCAGGACTCCTTGCAAAATACACTACGTTTTTATTTATCCCCCCCCCCCCCCCCGCCCAAGCTCTAGTAGTACAGAATTCATCTATGCTGCATTTTAAAATAATAGGCAGATCTGACATGAAAGATTTTTTTCAGATTTGAGATAGTGAATACTGATGCTAAAGCTTGCTTCCACTCATTAGACAGGGCTTAACGTGGTTTATAAACAATGACTGAAAGGACTGATAACAATTTGATAAAATTTTTGTAATTGCCATCTTGGTGTGCCATGAACGGCACAAAAATACAACAATCCTGCCTTAAGGAGTTTACAATCTAATTAGGTAAATCAGCAAAGAAAATACCGCCCTTCCTACACAAACAGGCCAGTCAGGGTTGGTCACTGAAGTAATTAATCCTTCCATTTTGTGGGTCAACCTGTAGTCCCTCATTCCCTATTCTGCTCGTGTCTGTGCAGCTACTGAAAAGTCTGCACAAATGTAAAGTTGCTGAAATTTACTTCCAGTACAAGGCTGCAAAGTAAACAGCTTGTTAAAAAGGACATATAAAATTACAAAGTAAGTTAAATAGATATTTCTAAGTTCATTACTCACAATATGAACACAAATGTGAAAAATCACCAGCAAAAACAAACTGCAAAAGTGTACAACTGTTCCTGAAATTGTACAGCTACTGACCCTGCAAAGGTAAGATACGGAGTTTTTAAAGGCTATTATTTATTTCATTCTCTTCAAACCATTTCAAGATGCTAGACATCCCATCAACCTTGATGTTAGACACATTAAATACTTGTGAAACAAAGCAAAACCACAAGCACATATTGCAACACCTTTGCATCCCAGAGCAACAGTAAGCCCTTTTTTAAGGCAAAACCACAAACGCCGTACTCCCCAACACACTACCAGCACCATGATTGAGAGGGACATCCTCCAAGACACAACAGGGTCAGGCTGGGGAAAGTAGTAACAGGCTTGGAGGAACAAACCACGGTGTCATTCAGCCACCTGTCCACCAGCGTACGGGCAAGAGCACACACGAAGAAAGGAAGTCAAGAGTAATCACGGGAGCAAAGCTGCAAGCTTGGGCATGGACAGAGTGAGTTACCTGGTTAAAGGCAGCTTAGGAGGAGACCTCACATACAGCCAGACAGAAGAGGTTAAAAACCAGTGAACTATCCTGTTTTGTGAGACACGCTGGAAGTCAGGGATCCCAAGAAAGAGGAAAAGTGGGGAACTACCACTCTTTCTCCTTACTGTTTTTCCCTCACTATTTATGGTCTCATTCTCCAACGATTAAGAGATTTTAGTGCTGGAGGAAGCCATTATTGCAATCTATTCTGATAATCTACGCATCTCTGCATAATTTTATCCAATAATTTTTTGCACTAAAATCGTAACTTCTGTTTGAGCTAGAATGCTTCCTAATAGACTTAGTCTTTTGACTTAAGCATACAAGTTTAAGTTGTAAACAAGTTTAATATCTTTCTGGTAAATTATTCCAACCTATCGATTAAAAGGTAATTCTTCCTTATTAGATTTTATCAAGATTCCACTTAATCTTGCCACAGTAACACCTGAATTTACAGCTTGTCTACATAGAGTTGTTTCCAGTTCTTATAACTAACTAACCCACTCTGACTACCCACAGACGAGGGCAATATTGGAGTAAGTTTGATATATACTTTTCCTTTTCATACTCTTCCTTCCATGAATGTTTTTTTGGACGCTGCTGGAGAGAATACCAGGCTGAATTGGACCTTGATGTGAACCAGCATTGATGTTTTAATGTACTCACACGCTAATTAAAAGTTACATTACAAAAACATGCTGGGCGCACAATATTTTGTTATATGCGGTTTCCAAGTGGAATTGAGGGAACACAGGGACTCAAGCAAGCTTACCATTTTCCTTATGTGAAATGTGTACTCTCAGAAGGTAGCTGAACAGGAGTCAATGAGGTCAAGCAAAAGTTGCTTCTCAAAGATATATTTTACATACTTTACCTCAAACTTAGTATCTCCTTAAAGTTCCTTCCCCAGCATTTATCAAAATTTTGAAGTTTAAACAACAATATGACATAGTACCTCTTACTCTATGTCCTAGCAACATATTGCCATGTACAGAGTTAAAGGCAACTCAATGAAGAAATATAGTTTAAAGAACACATTTATACAGGACCAGGTTTTATATACTTCAAGTATTCACAATTTTTTAGAATTAAATTAAAAAGTTTTCCTAGAAAAAAGAATGCTGCCAAATGACTACTACGAGGCACTGACATAATCTGCTTCCTTACTGAGCATTCAGTCTTACTACTGCGCTTACTTCCTATTTTTGGAAAGCTGACAAAAACTTTTACTTTTGAGAAAACCCATGGGAAGTTGTGGTTTAGATTATAGAAGTGTTAGTTTACTCACACCACTGTTGGATAAGAAAAGTGCAATTTAAAGGACACATACAACTAAATTGTAAACCTGGCAAGTTCAAAGATTTCCTGTGCACTAAGTTCCATAAAAAAATTTTTGTATGCCAATATGAGTCATTTGAGAAGTCCATCTTTCTTTTAGCACAGATGAGTTTTACCTTCTCAGAAACATATTTCAAATATATTCCCCTCATGGCAGAGGAACCTGTCAGCTTTAAATGAGACTTTTTCATCTTACTTTCTCCATCTGCCCAAGTTCACATGTGGATAATCCTACTTTCAATCCATTTTGGATCTTGGTAAATGGAAACGTATTACATGGTAGTAAGTCACAGCTGAGAAATGGTAACTTTTTAAAAGCTGTTCTACTGGGCTCACAAATGCCCCTGTATAATGATGGAATTTAGTTCTGTTTTATGAAGAAACACCGTAGGAAAAATATGATCTGGTTTGTAGCCTGGACCAGTGCACCAGATTAAATTCTCTTGCTTGCAAAAAAAGCATTTTGAAGCTATGCGTATGGATTTATCCCGGTTAATAAAAAGCAACAGCTTTATTAAGGGATATCCACTTAAAAAAAAAACCACCAACAAACCAAACCCCAAAAATTTAAAACCCCACAACATCCAAAGTACCATTGATTTCCATTACTACGGGGGATATAACCCGAGACAGTGATACAAAGGCCTACCTCACATCTCCCCTCCATTTGAGGTTAAGACCCACAAGGACACAGGAGTTCCTGGTGGAGCATATTCCAAGTCCTGAACCCACAAGGAGAACATGGGCTGCTATGACAGACCACAAGGAAGTGCCTGCTATCAAAACAACAATCTTAGAGCAATCAATACGAAATTAAAACTGAATTCAAGAGTTTTGCATGACAACTCATGCAACAACTCATGTTCACAACCCATACCTTCTACCCCAAAGGAGGCTTTCTTGCACTTTCCCCAAAGCTGGACTTCACATATTAAAAATTATTATGAGTGCTGACCACATATGAAAGCCTGCTGCACACAGATACTAAAGGGATGCATATAATGTCACAGGTCAAATCCTGCTCAAACTGAAGTCAGTGAACAGGGTAAGCAAGTTAAGGGATTCAAGTTTAAAAACAAATCAGTCAGAAGCCTACTGGTGATGAACTAAACAAAGGCTCAGCCACATGTTGAGTTGCCTGTCTTGTAGACGTACCCAAGAACTTTTTTATTCTGAGCTGATTTATATATTGTTGAATTCCTTATCTGCTTGATATGCAGCTCACTAACACTAAAAAACGCATACAGATTCAGTAAACACAAATGCATTGCCTAATGCATAAAAATGCATAACTTGTGCAGAAAATAAAATCCATTCATTTGTATGCTGTAGGAGACTATGTCCTAATCTGCAAATACATTTCAGCACAGAGAAAAGCTCTGAAGACTGTACATAGATATTGATAGAGAGATAAGGGCAACTAAAAAAAAATAAATTGCCTTTGAAAGATTTATATATCTAGCTAGCAAAAACTGAGAGAGAGAGGATTAACATACATGTAATTTAAAATGTATATTAACAACATGTCTGTTAATAGGTAAAAATTTGAATCTATGTAAATCATGGCTAAAATTAACCTCTGTGCAACACAAGATACTTAAAAACATGTAAGTCATTTTACTTGTATGTGCCAGTTACTAATCACCATTTCATATTTCATAATCTATATATAAAGAAAAGAAAAGGGTGTTGGAACATGCAGCCTGGAAATGACAAGATCCTAATCCTTAAATATTACTTTTAACTTTAAACAGTTAAGTTAGCATCAGCCGTTTTGACCCATACGTTGTGCAAGTGGCTTTTCAATTTACCTTTTCTGATCATCACTACCATCAAAGAAGGACCGCATGCACAAGCTCCCAGTATTCAACTGTATGTACAACCGGTGTCATGATAACCAAAGTCTGCAATTCTTGCCAACAGAGGAAAAATTATTTTAAAAGCTGTTTTCATGTAAATGAAAACTTGTCAAAATTAATCCTTCCAAAATGTCATCCTGCAGATAGACTAATCTGACAAAGTAAAAGATTTTTTTTTTTTTTTTTAAAAGAACAACCCACAATAAAATAAGATACCTTCTTTCAGGAAAAACAGGTTGTTATGCTGACTACAATTTTAAGTAATATTTGTCCTGGTTTCAGCTGGGTTAATTTTTGTCCTAATAGCTGGTATAGTGTTATGTTTTGGGTTCAGTATGAGAAGAATGTTGATAACACTGATGTTTTCAGTTGTTGCTAAGTCGTGTTTAGTGTAAAGTCAAGGATTTTTCAGCTTCTCATGCCCAGCCAGTGAGAAAGCTGGAGGGGCACAAGAAGTTGGGAGGGGACACAGCCAGGGCAGCTGACCCAAACTGGCCAACGGTGTATTCCATACCATGGGACGTCATGTCCAGTATATAAACTGGGGGGAGTTAGACTGGGGGGATTGCTGCTCGGGAACTAACTGGGCATTGGTTGGCAATTGCATTGTGCTTCACTTGTTTTTTATATTCCAATCCTTTTATTAGTGTTGTCATTATATTGTTGTTATTATTATCATTATTATCTTCTTCCTTTCTGTTCTATTAAACTGTTCTTATCTCAACCCATGAATTTTACCTTTTTCCTTCCAATTCTCTCCCCCATCCCACTGGGTAGGGGGGAAGTCAGTGAGCAGCTGTGTAGTGTTTAGTTGCTGGCTGGGGTTAAACCATGACGTATTTCAGTACTACTATTTTCAGTAAAAAAACAATAAAAGAAAGACTTACATTTTTAATGCAAAATTCCTCTATTGCTTTTCCATATTTATGACCTAGACCAGCAGCATTTAAGGTACCAAGCAAATGGATATCACAAAATTCTTTAAGCTGTTAAAAATTGAAATAAATGAGTAGCTCTGTTCTAGCCATGAAAATAATCAGAAGGTAGGGCAGCATCATGCAACTGTCATACTGAATGGCATTACATAAGCACAGCAGCTGGTGGTTTTCTTTTTGATTTGATGTAGTGAAAGTCCTAGCAGTCACAGTCATCATAGCTGAGTCCCTATGTAATAATAGCAACAATATGGAAAAAACCTCTTACTCTCTCAACCAACATCAACTATCAGAAATTACTATGAAGTAAGAACCTATTTTAAGAATACCTGAGAGGGGCTCCTCAAATGATAGAGTTTACAGACCTCTAAATAGTAAGTGTCGGCTAGCAAGATGGTTGATGGAATAAGGCAAGACTGTTTGAAAAAATGCATGGCATCAACTGAACATCAGTTATTAATGCAAAACACTCATTTAAGATAATAACAAAATAATGCCTAATAATAACAAAATAATGCCTAATAATAACAAAATAATGCCTAAAGAAAAACAGTTTTACAATTTAGTTATATTTTCAAAAGGCTTTTAACAACATCCCTGACTAGAAACCACTGAAGAACTTGATCTGCTAACAAGAACAAAAACAAAAAAACAAACAAAAAACCAGTTTATGATCAAATGGTAAAGGTAAAAAGTAGAATTTCTCATTATTTTATGACTGCTTCTTTGCTTACAGACATTAAATGATGCTTTTAGAGGACTGCAAGCATTGAACAGATAATATTGCCCACAAATGAGCTAGCTTATGTTTGTCAAGGACGCTGTAGAAAGAAACCTTCAATTGACTTAAAAAAAATCTATGGTAAGTAAATGACCATATGATGGTAAATAAAACAACCATGGTAAAGCCATCACATTTTAAAACATGCTAAATTGGCCTCATTCAGCCTCACTGAATGAAATTCAGAGACCTCCAGTTAATGTACAGCTGAAGTCAGAGAGCAATCAAGGCACTGGGATGCATAAGCATGAGCTGTTTGTTTCCACAAATACATCACATTCACTTCTCCAATTACCTCCTTTCAGGAGGCATACTGCGTATCACAGTGGGCCCTGAGACAGAGGGGAGAATAGTTACAGACATAAGAGAATACTGCATGAGGTAACATGACTGGAATTGTTTACATAGATTGAGTAAACAACAGAATAAGGAAAAAAGTGATGAAGTACAAAAAACAGAGCAGGAACCTGACTTTCTGGATTTTGCTATCCTATAAAAATTGAACCACCACACATACCAAGTCACATAAAAAGGTAAAAAAAATAAAAAAAAAAATCCTTCAACAAAGTGTCAGCATGTTTTGCACTCAATGACTCAATGCTGTGTGGTGTACCAATACCAAGAATTTAGCAAGAGACACCCAAGGTTGAACCACAGTTCATCCACCAATTTCTTTGGAACATAATAATAGAACTCTGAATACATAACTAATGAGCTCTTAATATTTCTGAAACGGAGATAAAAGCAGAATATATAATGTTTAAACTAGTCTCCACTTATACCTTCTTTACAAAAGACCTATTACAGAGAATGAATTATCCCCATGAATCCACTCCACAGGACTCTTATCTTCCTCTGAAGCAACTGCTGCTAGCAACGGAATACCGTAGTACCCAGGGCTCACATTCAAAACAGTCATGTTCACTCAAGCTATACTGCTTTTCTCTCCACTTTGTCTTATCTGTTTTACTTGTGTAGTTAATGGAAAATATTTCATTTGCATCTTGAAGTTTTTAATTAATCATACACGCTACAATTTATGTTCCCAGAAAAAATACATTTCACATGTTCTCATATGGATAAATTGCATCTTCAAAGAACGGAAATTAGTGTTTTAAAATATTAATTAAAACTTAAATTAAATTTTTTAAACTTTATTTTTATGCATTACCAGCAGAGAAACAATGTCTCTAGAATTATAAACACCTTCGTAACAAATTTACTCAAAGTTGATAGGACCATAAATCTTTCTTCTAATTAAGCAATCTTCACAAATAAAAGAAGGCTGAGGATTAAACAGATACAGCTCCTTCACTTGTATTTTGCCAAATCAAGCTAAATACAGGTCATTGTTACCTGATCAATGACTTCAGTACAATGGCTGGGGAATTCTTAAATCTCACCGTGCTTTCCAAATCCTTATGTTTAAATCTCTGACACAAGTAGAGGCAATGGGAAAAAGTTGAAAATCACTGGACATTGACTTACTCCCTTTGAGACCTTTCTTTATGAAGTCATATGAAGAAACATCATGTAAACAGATATACATTTTTCATATACTGGAGAAAGAAGAAAAAAAAAGAGCAACGGAGGCTTCACAGCCATACCCAAGTTCTCAGAAAATCATTATTTTAATATAGACATTACTAAGGTCGCTGAGACACAAAAAACTTGCATATGGCAAGCGTAAATTGCCTATACGAAGGAAGGGCAAACGTGCCTGGGATGTACACAATACAAATACAAATTAATCTGGCAGTTTTTCAAAGCTAAACTTTAGGGAAAAAAGAAAACCAGATAAAACAAGAAAGGTACCTAAAATACAATCTTAAATTCATATTAGATATGCCTTCCAATTTTCAAGAATGCTTAGCCCTCCACAGCTCTGTATATCCCAAGATCATGAAAAAACCATAACATAACAATATGAAGGGAAAGGCAAAATGAGATTACCTTCTCTAAATGACAAAGCTATCTGCATTTAAGTGGCATGCAAGTAGTAATTACATTTTGCATTTGTGCAATAATTAAAATCCTTTTAAGACAAGGTGTGTCTTATAGAGGCTTCACAAGTATTAACTTCTTATCTTTAACCCTTCGTTTATCTACAGGAGCTTTATTAGTGCTGCTGTAGCTTCCTGGGGGAAAACCCTAGCTCTTATTACTGTAACTTATGCCTTGTAACTGGTCACTGAACTGAACAGTAACTTATGCCTTGTAACTGGTCACTGAACTGAACAACCATGTACATACACATAACATGTTAGTTGATACCTCACATATGTAAGACAGTGCAGTGTTAAAATAGTCTAAGTAGTGGATCACATTACAGACTGTATTTTTATATACTATGTGAAAACAAATGGATTTCCTAGCTTAGATGGACAAAGTTCAATTTGATATGAACATTCTAAACCCTGTTTTTCTCCCCCCCCCCCGCCTCATTTTTTTAATATATAAAAAAGTCAGTATTTTGACCCATATTTTTCATGCACCAGTTAACTAGAAAATTACAGAACCTGAAGAGCTCAGATAAAATTCATCTAGGGGATTAAAACAACGCACGCCTCCTCCCTCCAGTAGCGTGGGATGCTACTGGAATGTGAATTAAAGACTCTCAAAGCCTTTGAAAAATGAGGACCCCTGAATTTTTAATTTTGTTAACTAATCATTAGAGAACTGGAAATTGCTGTGTTTCTGACTGTTTGATAGGTAGCTGCTTCCATAAAGTACATTTTTAATTTTGTAAGAGCTGGCCTGTTTCCCAGCAGCACATTGATTTGTGGGACCACTACTTACAGCACCTAGAGCATAATTAAATATTAAGTCCTTCCTTGATGTATGCAAAGTCTGACTAAGAGGATTAGTAGACACACTGAGGGTGGCTTTCACACATTTTCTGGTAATTGAACACTGCAATATCATTAAACTTATCTTTACTCAATAGAAATCCATGTTCATCCTTTACAATATCTGCTATCCCTTTTTGTACCAAGGAATGGTAAAGGGAAAGAGGGATCCCCTAAAAGCGTGTAAAAAAATGTCAAGCAAGTAAACAATCTGGAAGTAAAATAATGAATACATCTTTTAAATATTTGCAATTTAAAGTTCATTTAAAAAAACCCAAAAAACCAACAACCTTTAAACGCATTCCTCTACAATCTAAAAATAGCATTCAATCCATTCCACCCCCCCTTTTTTAAATGTGATTTTCTTTTTTTACTACTTTTCTGGATAAGAAAGGATGACCAAATTAATAAAAGTGTAGTGATGCTGGAGAAATTGACACCTAAAGACAAGGCAGACAGACTGACATAGCAGTCTGAGCACATGTTTGAAAGATATAATTCCTCACGTCTACTTTTTGACCCTGTTTCACCCCGGACTACAGAGCAACCTGATCAAACTTTTAAACTGTGCTTCAACATCCCCTTCTGTAAAACGGGGTTGCTTTTGAAGGTCTTTGCACCCAAAGCACTAACTTGCACGAGAAACTTGCTTAATTAATGCTTTGCCAAAAGCTCATATACAAATCTCTCTCTTCGCTTTTCAGCAGTCATGTAACTACTGAATGCTGCAGTGTTCTTGTTTCACTAAAATACCATGAAGGATTGTGAAATGTACACAGTTTTCAATATGCTGTTTTATTATGCTATTTTCTCTGTTCGGTAATTCACAAAATAAGCAAACAATAATCAAATAAGGTCATCACTTGATTTTTCTAATATCAACTTGTAGACTAGCATTTGACGTCAGCTGACTAGAAGAGGAAAAAAAGAAAGAAGTAGTCTAAGTAGTGGATCACTCATTTGTTTTCTTGGACACTTGTGAAGAACTCTGTATTTCAATGACTGGGACCCAATGGACAAACCAATACGACTCTTCTGTCCAAATCACACAACGGTTACCTAGCACAAAATATTCAATGAAAACAAAGCATTCTCATCTATCACATTTAGCTTGAACTGACATGAAAATCAGAATAATTTTTAAGTATGTTCCAACAGGACTCTCATAATTGTACTCTGTAGCAGGAATTGGGGTGAAAAAACAATGATTTTTATGTACATATAAGCACAGCTTTCACTATTGCTGAGCATGAAAACTACTTCTGAACTTAGCTAAATAATAAATACTATATACAGAGAATTTTATATTACAGTATTGTACATACATTTTTATATAATTATCTTGGAAAGGTTTGAGCTTATGTAGCACAGTACTTAAGCTTTTTACTACATGGCTTCTTGCACTACTTGCTTACCCATCAGCAAGAGTAGAGCACTAAAGTGATCAGCAACTCTGTGTTAGAAGCAAATGGACTGCTGCTTATAATCAGTACAAACTTCTTCCCTCACAAAAACCAGGTACATTTTCCTCCTTGAAACTAGGAGTATTCTAAAAATCCACCACTTCAGGAAACAGAATTTATTAACTGATTATATGGAGAGACCTAAACAGGCTGGAAGAGCGGGCCAACAAGAGTTGCACAAGGCTTCACAGCCACGCTGCACCTGGGAGAGCACAGCTGGGGCAGCCAGGCTGGGGAGGGCCCTGGGGGACGTGGTGGGCAGCGAGCTGCACGTGAGCCAGCAGCATATGCAATGCATTCAATCAATTCCTAAAACATCACGAGACAAAAGTAAATGGATGCGAGTTTCAGGTTGTAAAGCTATATACCTTTTGACTTACCAGATTATGGGAGAAAAAAGTGATCTTATCTTACATATTTCTCAAACAAGTGTAATGAGTCTCACAAGGTTTCTGTCAAATACAGGTTCTTCTGTCTTCTACAGACATGGCTGAAAGCCATTATCTACCTGTGACTTTTTCCTTAAAACATACTCCAGTTGAATCTTTTAGACCTGAAATGCTTTTGGATTGGAAAGCTGTTCACAGGCAACACAAACATTGACAAAGGATTGAACTGAAGATGAAGAATCCAATCATAGACAGAGACCTGAAGAGTAGTTGAGGAGTTAAGTGCTGGCATTACTGTGAATGCAGGAGAAAAAGTAATTTCTAAAGAAAGCAAGAGATAAGCATTTTCTTCTTCTTTTAAGATTTTTATTAGGATTATACCCTCAGATGATCTTAGCAGAGTGAGTCAAAACTGAGATATTGCTTTTGTTTTATATGAATATAAAATGGGTTTCTGCACAGATTTTTTGAGGAACTATTGGAATCATTCTATTTTAGTTCCATAGGTCTTAGCATGGGGGGGAGGCATTTAGAAAATGGACAAAAAGTAGCTCTGCTTCTGAACAAGTCTACATGCAGCAAGTGATACTCATACGATTTCAAAATGGCGCAAGCTTCAAAGACAAGACTGCTTCTTCCTATTAAGCCTTTAGTATATTTTCGTTGTACTTGGAAATGTAGAAACTCTAAAAATACATATGTTGATGTTAAACACTTCACCAAAATGAGTAATGAAATAAAGCAGTTAAAATATTAATGAACAACCAACAAGAGCCTTTATGTATATCTAGAGTTATTATTCTACTTGATACACTCAAGTGTTTTCACCCCTGAGAACACTCACTAGGTGATCCTTAGTAGTCTTAGATCAACTTCTACATACACTTAAAAAATTAAAGCTAGGCATTTTGTCACCCTTTAATTCAGAAGGAAAGTTAATCTGTTTTAGACTTGAGAACTTGAACTACAAGAGCTCTGGCTCTCTTAGTTGGAAACAAATAAATAGCTAAGAGTAACTTCTTTCACCAGTGATTCTACCTTATTTTTTTCCCTGACTTTACACTGAAAAAGACTTAAAACTATCACTTGTGCAGTTTAAGGCATGAACTGTTTTTAAGCAACTACTTTCAGTTGTTAGGTGCTACCTCTTGAGAGAGGAGCAGACTAACTATAACTGAATGCATTCCCTTATCAATCAGGTCTTCCCATCTGAGAATGTCCTTGGTGCTCCTACTACACGTTCATGGAATAATACTTAAAGACCCCAGAAAAGAAGAGACAGTGGCAAGTAATTCTCATTCTAATTCTGACTATAATGTCACACCAAGTAGAAGATAAAGAGGAAAGGTAAAAATGACAGAAAAAATGGTCAGAAAAGAAAGAATATAGAGAAACTTCAAAGTCAGTCCTTGACATGGAGGAAAATCATTAGAGTTTAATCAAGTTCGGTATTATGTACTCCTGATTGCAAACAAAAGCTGAGTCTGTTAACTTTACCTAACACTGTTTTTCAGAGAATAATGTATTAGAAACCTGATTCAAAAGGAAGGTAGGATTAGTTCCCATACCAACAGCATGCATCGCAACCATGTATTGCAAACCAGCATTTCATCATATAATCCTTGCATAAAAACAGTCTTATGCTACCATTTATAGCAATCAATATTAATACCTTTGTTTCAGGCCAGCAAGCTCTAAGAACAGCTTGCGTCCTGAAGTACACAAGTAGCTTGCTGTCTTCGTCACTGAGATGGAAGGCTTGCTCCAGAATTTGCAATACTCTGATGCGAGGCTTCACTGCTAAAGAGTCATCACCACAGAAAGGTCTCAACCACTCCAGAAGGTCATCTGAAGAAACTATTTTCTCCCTGTAATTAAACAATACTGTGTTAAACAGTCTTTGGTAATTCTAATGAAAGTACTACATGTGTTTTCAAAGCTGTTAACAAGTACATTCAACACATAACAAATACATAAGACTGGAAATGGAAGAGCTCACTTCTGTGAGACCGCAGGGAAACTAGATCTCATAAATCAAGTGCCTAAAGCTAAGGGGTATAAGAACTTTTTCTGAGCTTCAGATAACCACGTAACATCATAGAAACCCATCTATACAGTTACATATTCTCCTACATACTCCTTTGACTGCCAACTGTACATAATGGTGCTGGATTTCAGCACCAGAAAATCCAAGCCTTTTTATGGTGCCTGGTCCTGACTGATGCCTGTACTTCCACGCCATCTTACTTCATGGAAAATCAGCTTGACTGCTTGCATTTTAAGTATGACATTTTTGTATCTGATGCTTATTCATGTTGCTCTATATTTTCTTTCTTTCCTTGCAAGTCCCTTCTTTACACTCCACATACACAAATTAGTTTCTCCTGATTGTAGCTCTAGCAATTTCTTTTTTTTTTCTGTACCATCTCTAGCCAGCTTGATTAGTCTATGTTCTAGTATGATAATGATTGCAGAATGCCCATAATCCCTAGAAAGAAAAAAGAGATGTTAAAAACCCTAATTCTGGGGGTTTTCATGATTTGGGTAATTAGAAAAACTCTTAATTAAATAATTTGATTCAAACAGTGTATTGTATTGAATACATTCTAACTGTGTGAAAGCATGTACAATACACAGATTACCATGAACTCACCAACCATCTAGCAGCTGCAGACAGAATAATCTATTATGTCCCCTAGAGGTTATAAACTAGCATGTAACAAATCAGTAAATGCTATTCTGCTATGCTTTAGTGCTATTTTAAACTAAAGCTAATTTTTTTTCTTTAAAAAAAAAAAAATTAAAAAAAATCAGAAAGTGGTTCCAGGTGGAGTGTGATTTATAACTAATGTTCCCTTATTTGTCTTAATAAGACAGACGGGAAAGTAATATCAGACAGAAAACACCAATTTAACCTGTCTTGCAGCTCTGAAATAATAAACATTGGCAGCCTAGGTTTCCATATTACAAGGATTTCAATTTTACTTAGACTTTATATTGTCTGAATGATGCTGTTAGCTCAGAACTTCAACTAAATTAGACATGCCTCCGCTGAGCAGGTGGCATTCAAACTGTAAATTAAAAGTTTGGGAATTAAGAGGACCTGCTGGAATATTTCAAGAGTTTTGTAGAGCTCGCACTTGATGTTTATATATGTTTTCCTGAGGGAAAGATTTATATTTTGTAAATTGAATAGCTGAGGTTTAAGGCGATAAATAAGAACAAGTATTTAAATGAATGTAAACAATCTCTTGTAATCACAATGACTTCCACTCCAGCTTATTGTTTCAGCAGTTAAATATTGATGAACTATACAAATAAAAGACTCCAGCAAGTGCATCTCAGAATAAAAAAGTACCGACTCTCCCATTCTACCTTAGAATATTGCAAGTAAGATTTACTATAGATTTTGACATCAATTCAGTTTACTTCAGTATCCAATATTTAACTAATTTAATGTCAGTGGAGAAGCCTCCAGACAATAGTGTAATTGTTTTTGTGTGGCTACCACAGAGTATGGGGTTTTATTATTATTATCATACATAAGTTCTTAGTTTGTATGTCTGGAAACAAAACTGATTTTTTTCTTCTTCCTTGTCTTTACTGGAATTGCAATGGAAAATGTCAGTGAGACATACAGACCATTATGTGACCTGAATTAAGGGCATCCCCAAAAGAGGACTAAAAATGTGGTGAAGCATCACACAGCATTTGTGAAACTGTTTCTGCACTATACCCTAAAATATTGACAAATTTAGATATCTAAATTCAGATATCTGAAAGCGAGTCATCATTATTTGCAATTTATGTACTAAACTGAAACAGAAGCAGTGAAGTACTCCCGGTAGATATACAACCTGCAGTAGTCACAACAGAAAAACCATTTTCTCAAATCACCATAATACACAGTTACCTAAATTTTAGGTTCAGTGACTTGCGTTCTTCCAAATGACTAAGTAAAGGCTTCTGTCAGGGCTCAGATTTCGAACCTGATAAATGATAGCCTGTTCAAGAATAAAGTCTTAGAAAAATTAAGTGCAAGCCCATTATATATATCCACGAAATCATCCATATTCAGTGTTGTACCTTCAATGCTTTCATGAGAAGTATCTTTCAAAGTCTTAAACAAAGAATCCATACAGAAAGTTCTTACCCTTTCTCAACACTTGCATGCACTGCAGAAATGATGCCTTCTAGGATTCCAAGTGGATCTTTCACTAATGTAGATGAGCCACCATTTCCACTTTTAGGGGAAGACAAAATTAACATTAAAATGGTCCTTAATATCGTATCTAATTCTATCCACCTGTAGGAGTTACATCAATTGTTCAATAATTATAGCAGCAATTTTCCACTTTCCCTGCTTAACTAGTACCTTTATTTTAATGTCAAAGTAATGCAAGGAGCAACAAGAAAAGAGTGGGAAAGAGAAATACTGAAATACCTATGTGAAACTTGAAAGAAAAAGAATAGTTAAAATTTAGCAGTTCTAACACAGATTAGGTCAACAAAATATACAAATGTAATCTCATTACTTCAAAGATCTTACCAACATCAACTAAACAGATTAAAGGTTACACATAAATGTCACCATCTTTTCTTTTCAAATATCATCTTGCAGTATCACTATTGGTTTAAACCAACTTCACTGTAACCTGAGTCAATAGAATCCTACCTGCTGATTCCACAGATTTCTTCCCCTCACCCTGCCGTGGTTAATTTTCAGTTGGATCAACCAGGTTCATGATTACCAGAACCAACAGAATTAAAAATAGGGAATATGTGGTCAAGAACGGCATGTGGGAAGGGGAAGTATCAAGCTACTATGCATGTATAGGAATAGAAAAATGTAAATCACGCTGCTCATCAGACGTTCCAGTTATAATACAGTGTTCTTCCGCAGGTCAAAATACTGGGGGGGGGGGGGGGGGGGGGGGGGGGGAATAATCACTCCAGTAGGAAAAAAAGCTTCACTCATAATGCAATGCAAGTGACATTTTCTGCTAACATTTTCAGCAAAACAAACCTAAGATGTGAATTAGTGCTGCAAGAGGGAGGGATTTTGCACTGGTACTCCAATAAAGCACACAGTTTCTCGTCATAGAAACCACTGCAGTGGCAATGATGCCTGGATGAACTAGAAAAACAACAGTTTTGCCTATCTTAGAGTTTGCCAATGCTGCATTAAAGAAAGAGAAAAGCAGGCAAGTACTTCTAAGGTTAGCTTACTAAAGATGACTCAAAAACCCAGAGATAAAGTGTATTTTCTCCACAGTTCATCAGCATATCAAAGCTCTTCGGCTATGAAAAATATCAGCCTCTTCCTATATGGTCTCTTAATAAGAATGAATACATATCCACACTACCCTGACTGTTCTGTCTAAAGCCAAAATACACTGCATGGCTGATAGTAATGTGTAAAAATAACGGCAATACTTCACAATTTTTTGGTCAAGAGTTCTAAATTTTAATAAATTTAATAAATTTAATAAATATAAATTTTGTCATTTATTACTTCAGTAAGATAAACATATTGCTTAAAAATGATTATACTATATGGCATAGAGACCTGAATTTTTATAACCTTTACTGTCTTCCTGCATTCAGAATTTTCAACTTTTCTATTTTTATCTTAACAGGTGACCAGCACTTCAGTGAACAAGACTAGTTTTAAAACCAACATGTAACTCCATTCAGAACAGATGCAAGATAATTTGTTGCATGATGAAACCTTAGTATATTTATTTTATATTACTATACTGCACTCATAAGTCTAAAGTAGGAGTAGAAAGCTCGTAACACCACCCTTTTTCTCAAAAAATACTATTACACATGACTGATAGAAATGCCATTCTTAATACCAATACTATCATATGGCAGCTAAATAAACTTTAAAAGAGTGAAGTTTAAATCTAGATATTTTCCTAAACATCTTCAGAATATTTGGAAATAACCAAATTATAATTTATAGTACAGAAATATCCAGGATTTTAGACTCCTGAAGAGACATGTGTGCCCAAAAGATAAAAACCTATTTTCACCAAAAAAACACGTAAAAAAAATTCAGTCTCAAAAAAAAAAAAAAAAAAAAAAAAAAAAAAAAATTTAGATCCACCAGTACTGTAGAAATGTGGAAATGGTAAAAAGAAGAGCGGTATTAAAGTAATCATTTTAAGCAAGCAGCTACATGCATTAGGAGATGGTTTTAAATTTGCTTTAAAATAAAAAAGCTAAGAAAATTTAAGATATGTTCCCAGAGTGAAGACAGACACTAACCACTTCATTAATGTTCTGTTTACAGGCCAGATTTAAATTTTCCTGTATTATTATGCTTTTCATGTTTTTTTCAATTAAGTTTGTAATAAAAAGACATCAACAAAGGGCATTAACATGGCACATCTAAAGCAAACTAGAGTACTTGTAAAACTTGTAAACTAAGAAAAGTATCATGATTGAAACAGAAAAGAATAGGACAGTTGCAGCCTTTCAATACTTAAAGGGGGCCTATAAGAAAGACGGGGACAAACTTTTTAGCAGGGCCTGTTGCAATAGGACATGGGGTAATGGTTTTACACTAAAAGAGAGTAGATTTAGACTAGATGTAAGGAAGAAATTTTTTACGATGAGGGTGGCGAAACACTACAACAGGTTGCCCAGAGAGGCTGTGGCTGCCCCATCCCTGGAAACATTCAAGGTCAGGTTGGACAGGGGTCTGAGCAACCTGGTCTCGTTGTCATTGCAGGGGGGTTGGACTAGATGGCCTTCAAACCCAAACTGTTCTATGATTCTATGGACTACAGAAATGGAGATCTTACAGCTCTACTTACCCTAAATGATCTTCCATATCAAAGGAGGCTGACCAGCAAACCTTATATTTTGGGTACCCTCCATTTTGGAGATTGGTTCTGAACAGTCCTAGCATTTGTTCTTTAAAAACCCTTCATGTCTCTAATTAGAAGTGAAAGCCATTAGCTCCTATTGCAACCAGGCTCTGAGCACCTCAAAAAAACCCTCGGGTCAAAAAAACCATATATGCAGAAATTAGCGGACATTTCTGAAAACAGAAAACCACAGTTTCAGACAATACATCGGTGAAGCCAGCTCTCAAGCACCATAGATGTATGAACATTTACAGAAAGCTTCAAGTTTGGCATATGCTGACAGGTACTATCCTACTAAGCAGGAGGAAAGGAGAAAAAAAGTGAATCTAAGCAATAAGTTAGAGTTATCAAGAATAAGAAAGCATTTTAAAAAGAAATCTTGAAAGACTGAAAGCTAGCTTTTTTTTTAAGCTTGATATTGCCTTTACTGCCTAATGTTAGAGAAACTAAACAGAGACAATGAGACAAATAATCGTGTCAAGTTTCCACAGACTGTTGCCTTGTTCTTTTCTTAATGATTAATGATTAAAAATAAGCAGCTACTAACAGAAACAAATATAATTAATGACGGATTAGTCTTCCACACAGATTATATACTATTTTATGCATGTTTTAAATAACAGAACAGGATTCAATGTTCACCTCAAAACTCCTAGGTATAAGCCTAGTATAATTGCACTGATAAAGGCTTATTTTGATTTCAGTTCAGCTTCAGAAAATGCGATGCATTTTTAATCAAGTTCCTCAAACACAATAAAGTACAAAGAATACTTGAAAAGAGAATAAATTAGCTTCATCTAAATCTTTTAACCTAATTACAACATTCATTGAAAATACTTGATATTGTCTTATTTCTCCAGCCTTATTTTCCTATCTCTGTTTGTGCTTCCTCTAAATATGAGGAAAATAAGAAAATAATATATTGTTGGTGCGATAATTCAAAGCTGGGGAAAAAAGTCATAATGCCAAACTATTGTTTCCATCAGAAATACCATGAAATTATGATATCCAACTTACAAAAGTACAGAATCAGAAAATTACTCTGTAGGACCCCTGCTCAAGTGAAACAAGATAGTAGAAAATCTTGGGGTTTTTTCCTTCTAAGTTAGCTACTCAGTCTAATAAAGCTGGTTTTACCTTCTTCATGAAACACGGGCCATTAAACAAGAACTCAAAGTTTCACCAAACCTTTCCTGCTTATTGCCTGCTGAATACTTCTGAAATTTCATAAAATGCTACATCCATCTTGACACTTAAGATAAGAAATTTAGGAGCTGCAAATGAAGCAGGCCATAAAGTCTTTAATAGGCAAATTGTCTTCCCTGACTAACCAACCATGAACATGCCTCCAGTCATGCACCATGGAAAGTCTCTAGTGTATCACGTGAATGATCTTAGGTAATGGATTAAATTGAATCCTGGATAAGTCTAATCAGACTACCATCATTACCAAAATCTTCTGGGTTTTTTTCAGAAGTTCATGATTTCTACTGACTCGGTGACTGACTTATTTATAGCAGCTGTTTCCACAGGCAAACAAGGAAGTGCCCAACACCTATGTCATGTAAAGTATGCAGATATACTCTGCTGGAGAGATTTTATACATACCAATGCAAGAGTTTCTACTTTGAATTTTGTGTGCCAGAACTAGAGAGTCAAGGGAGATAAAAGTAGTTAACAGAACTGGACTATACTGCTTTTGAAATTACAGTGTAGGTATGTAATATCAGGTAAATAACTATACATTATATTTAACAAGAAGACTGTTTCTGAGAAGGTGTCAGAGTTTTTAAGCCTGTGATACTGTATACTATTGAAAAATGAGGCCAAAAAGTAACTTAATTAATCTTTCATAAAGGCAATACTTTCTAGAAGGTTCTTCTGCGATACTCAGTAAAACACTAATAACAAAAGACATTTTACTGTGTTTGAAGGGGGGGTGTAGTTACGAAACTGAAAGAAGGATGCATATTTTCAGTCACAGAAGTGGTGGATTGATGCTTAACTTTCAGGCAAATCACCAACACCATCCTAATTTTTCACATCCATACAGGCCTGTTTCACTTATGGTTACAATACTTCAATTACATTCCCTGTCACTGTAGCTACAGAAAATCCAAGTTCAGTGTTATAACCTTATAACTGCTACTTTGAAGGTTAATTGTCAAAGACGGAATTTTCCAACATGATCTCTTTCAAAATTATTGTATAAAATAACTACATTGTATAACATATCAAAGTTCCAATAAATAAACCTGAAGAGCTTTCCCTTGAAATGTTGCATTTATTGAATAGTAGTTTGTCATTCCAGGTACAGAGGGGTAAGACTACTTCTTTAATTGTAGTTTTTGCCCATTAACCCTGAAATGCAAGTATTGCACAAAATGTGGTTAATATATTTTAACTTGTGTTATGATCTAGCTTGAAAGCTAACATCTGAGCGTAGGATAGAGAGGCATCCAATTTTATTCACAGCAACAACATTAATACCAGCAGGCTTAAGAGATGCCAAGCAACAACCTTTCTTTTAATTGCTCCCTATATTTAGAGTGACGCTACTTTATAATATGATCCTCATACAGAGTTTCATAATAGAGAGAATATTATTCCAAGTATTCTCTTATTTTATGCTAGATTTTTACTTCATGCTCTTTATCATTGTAGTAGTCAAACTTTCCATAGGTCACTATCTGTTCATTCAACATGAATGATATGAAATTATCTTCCCCCGACCCGCAAACAGGCAGGGTGGGGGGTGGGAAGATTTCTACTGATCACAGTAGGTCACATCACACACCAAATGAGTTTATCATCTGAACCCTCCGACTAACTCTGCCATCTTTGCCACTACAGTTTCCTCTACTGGAAAGAGGCATTCCCTTCTTTACTGGAAAGGGCTGCTTAGGAGTTACTGGTCATGGTCTCCGCCCTGGAACTTTAAATCAACTTGCAGACATTCCAGCCTTGCAATGCATATAAAGAACAAATAATTCAGTTCAAAGAAAAACGCTGATAAGAAGGCACAGTAGAAAGGAGAATTTTGATAGGTTTCTCATACTCTGCATGTTAATGAGACTCATTATAGTTGAAATAACTGGACTTTGTGAGCTTTATATCTCAGCATCACATTGCTATATTCTAGTCAGAAACAGCAGGACAGTGATTATCTAAAGCCAAATTATTCTTTATCAAATGGACAAACCCAGACAAGAAATACAATATCTTATGTTGCTGCGCAAAAGCTCTACCATTATTGAGGATGCTATGAACATTCTTAAACTGAGTGACAGGAGAAATCAATTTGCTGCCAAAGAGGACTGCAGACACTTTGACAGGCTGCCTTCTTCTCATCTGCAGCACTTCAATCTGCTGTAATATACACCACATACATGCTGAAGAAAAGGCAGAGCCATAGAATATCTTCCATGCTAGACTTGTTTCTCTATTTCTGTTATGTGCGTTCAGATCATCCTGCCCACATAATTTTTCTGCATGCAGAAGAATAAGATAAATTCTCACAGTTTTTTCTATCTAAACCGGTCTTAGAAATGCTAAACAGTGTCTAGCAGCCATCTAATAATGGAATACTTACTCTTTTGTACTTGTTGCATGTATCTCTTTAAAACAGAAATACTTTGGAAGAGTTTTGTATGAATAGGTAAATAAGAAGTATCTGGTCATCATCCCCCCCCCCCCAAGATAAATAAATAAATAAAAAAAAAAAAAAAAAAAGAGAAGAGGGAAGTATTACTACTGAAACCACTAGGTTACAGATACAGTGGTCTTTCATTTGGTATATTCAGTATATCAAAGACCCAGACAGGAAGAGGCAACAAATATACTCAGCAACGTTAAATCCAAGAGAGCTTCCTCAAATGAAACAAAAATCCCTGATGAATTAATTTCACCTGACTGCAGAAAAGAAGTGAATACTTTTCTTCTGCTTTGAAGGAGAAAGAGCATCAACAGACAGAAGGATTCTTAGAGCTCATTGATATTCTGTCAACAGTGATGGCAAAAGGAAGAAAAAAACCAAATAAAATCCCAGGCTCTCTTCATCCGGGGAACACAAATACTGACAGAGATGTAGATGTAAAATCCCAGAACTTCATTCTTTGCTTGCCGTCTTGAGAATTTCACATCTCAGCTCTAGTCTAACAGCAATGGGGACTGAGTGTGCTCTTTGGTCAAGTTGTTCTGACGGAAAACATCAAGACAGGGCAGATTCCATCACACTAAGGCAGGGTCAGAACACTGCTAATTCCTTGGTAGGAAAGAGGACAGGTTGCTCTTATCTGGCTACAAAAATTTGTGGACTTCCACATATCCTAAACCTTGTCAAAGAACAATGGCATCTTCACAGACTCATTCAGCCCTAACAAATAATTTTCAATGTACACTTGCCTCACGGATTATCACTGGAGCCCCCAAATCACATCCCCTATCAATTCACCACCCTAGTAAATATCTTCAGTTTCGTTGCGCAGGAGAAAGGTTGAACCTTAAAGGACATGCTGAAGTCTTACATTACATGCCAAAGGAGTTTTATAATCACTACAGCTACAGAAGTGGTCAAATCTCTTACCAAATCTTAACAGAAGGCGTTATGCACAGCAAGCTGAGCTAGAACTGAGCATCAAACAAAATCAAGGAAAAGCACCTTACTTCGCTGAAAGGCTTTTCAAACAGTGTGCTTAGCTTTCCCTCACCTGTGTCCACATCCTCACCATGTCTGTAAACATATCCATAAGTAGGCATTTTTAAGAGTTCTATATTCCCAGAGATGACTATGTTATCCCAAATGCCAGACAAACTAAAACAGTTTCAGTCTTGAACTTGTGAAGAAATGCCATGTCCCTTTCTGGGCTACAAGACATGAAGTACAGAGGCTGCAGCTCACCAAACAGGCAAGACTTCAATGCAGGACTCTACTCCCTTGCTCAAGATTTGACTAGTACTGAAGAAATGCACCATGACTACAGTAGTTTTAGACTTTCTCACAAGTGTTAGAACTGCAATTTGGAAGCAAGACGATACAGAATATATTAAACCAAAAGATCATTGTATTGAAGTTGATGTAAACTTTAAACTCGCTGTTAACAAGATTAAGATGGTCAGCATCAACTGTATTTCATGTTCCTTTGTATCACCCAGGTCTTGCCCATATCTCAACAGAATTATTCAAGGAAGTCTAAGTATAAACTGTGTGGAAGCTAGTTATTTTGCATTTTCGATTCTCCTAGCCTATTTCTCCATAATTTTAAAATAAAAGATGACCCAGTTTGATGGGGTTGCATGAAAAGGTTGGTTATTTGGGTTGTGTCACGCCATGGAAAAGAAAAAGATGGAGATGAAGCCTTGCTTTGGTAGTGTGTGGGATAGCTTATAGTATGATGGCACTCTTAACAGCAAGAAAGTAACAATGACAACACTGAAAAAGTTGAGCAAAACAATCCCCTTCCTCACATTAGAAACCTGTTTTTCTCCAAGAAGTTATCAGGTCAGGGTTTTTTTAGGTTATCATTGTTGCTTTTAAGTGCTGTCGGAAGCATAAATTACTCACAGTTGCTGTTTAATTTGGAGGTAGGGTATGACACAATGGAAGAAAACAGCAAAAACTCTAAGAAGCATTCTTTATGAGAACAAAGAAGAAAAACGTATAGCCTATATTTTAATGACAGATAAACACATTTTTCAAAACCCTGCAAATGAAAAACAAACAAATCAACCAACCCACCCAAAAAACAGCTCCCAGAGATACCCCAGCAAGTTATTCTGAAGATGGAAATTGTACTTCTTCCTGTAGGACTAGCTGTTGTGGCAACAGCCATTGCCAGGCCTCTACTGCCCAAACACCTGCATGAGGTACCTGCTGTTTCCAACAAATGTGCCTTTTGACTCTGAGAGGGAAGGATTATGCGCAATTGTAAATTTACCAAGATTCACAAGTGCATACACACATAACGGAACAATATTGTAAAGTCAATGTTTTTAACTGAAAAGCACTCTCCAGTCAATAGGATGAGTTCTGTGGCTTGCTCTGTTTAGATTGCCCAGGCTTCCCAAACTCAGAAAAATATAACTCTTATGTGAATATGAAATTATAGGTATACAGGAGCACAAATGATCCAAGAACTCATTTCCTGTTATTGCCCAATCTTCTGCAAAATCCAGATATTCAAAGCAAACAAGAACACACTACAAAAAGAAACAAATCCAACCAACTGAAAAAAAAAACCAACCCCCAAACAAAAAAAAAAACCAGAAGAGATATTTTTGGGCTTAATTGTGGCAGTGTACTTACCTTAACACACATACAATTTTTTTAATAGCACATTGGACAATATCATTGGGAGAAAGACCTAGATCTCCAACAGCCACTTGTAACAATTGTTGTATCATGTCCAGGGGTTGACCATCTATACACATAGCTACTGCTTGGTCATGGATTTTTTCTTTCTCTGACCTTGACAAATCATATAAATAACCATACTTCTGCAGTGTATCCTGTGAACAGATAATTTTTAAACATGGATCAGTGTACTCTTTATTTACAGGGCTGTATCATTCATAGTCTTCCTTTCTACCAAGATTTAACATATACTATGAAAAAGAAAAGATTGATGGACATGAATTTTCAAAAACAAGGTCAACAAAAACAAAGGTACAAAACATTAATAAAATATGACATAAGATTGAAGTCCATCACTGCTAGTCATTGTAACACTCAAAAACAAGCACCTGATCAGTAATCATTACCTGTTCACTGTTTTTCAGGTAAGTGATAAAACTATGAGTGAGTGTTTCCAGATGAGCAAGAGATTGCTGCAAGTGATTCAGAGTTTCTTCATAAGTAACAGATGGACTTTCAGCATCATCCACGTCATTCTCAGAAGGTTTTTTTCTTGATTTCTCAGAAATATGTTTGACTGCCTTAATAGCCTTCTTAGTCACTTCTATCCTGGCTTCAACTGGCAGCTGAAAAAGATTACTCAATATTTAATCATTCATCATCTGTAAACTACTATATGTATTATAGCAGTGCCTAAAGGTCAGGTGGCTCCACTGCTTTACAGCACAGCATACAACAAAATGAAGTACTTTGAGAAACAACTTTATTTCTAATTAGCCTTTTATTTAAAAACAGATCACTATTGCATTACTTTCTTCTGTTGTGCTTACTTTTATTGATATTGAATCTGGCACCTTTTAAACCATATGAAACTTCTTTTCCATAATAATATTTATGATCTTTGTAGACTGCCACCTTATAATCTCTGTTTTTCGATTCTACATTGAGAGATGTCTGGGGATCATTTTACAAGATCAACTGAAAATTCTAAATGCTGAAAATTAACTTAAGGTTAGTTTTGTCAGGTTTAGATCACTGTTTAAAATATATCCCTAAGGCCATAATCGTAAGCAAAAACACACTAGGAGGTCTAAAACTATTCTATCAACCTATTTAAAGCACAAGTTATACAAAACAGCAGGTTACTATTTTGAAAGACCCATACAACTAGATGTATCTAGCCATTAAACTGAAACAAGGAAGTCTGTGTTCCCCCGTTCCCCCCCCATTATACTTCTCAGAGTTTGAATTTTTAAGTGGTATCATACATACACTGAATGAAGTTTTCCCCTACCCCTCCATCTAGCATGAAAGGGTCATTCCAGTCTGTCAGAATGGAATTTAGGACTTCAGAATGGAGCCTAAACCAAGAGTATGTTGGAAAAGGATAAAGATGGAAATACTCTTTATGTAGACAGTACTTGCAGCAAACCATTACGGTTTTAAGTCAGGAAAGACACAGCTACATCTCTAAGTCCAAAACAAAGTCTGAAATATTATTTTAAGAACTCATGTATCATTTGTTAGTGAATATACTGCCAGTTAAGAAGTCATGATGCCATAAGCACATACAGAATAAAGCATTAAAAAAAAACAAACAAAAAAAACAAAAACCAAAAAACAAAGCAGGTTCTTCCCAAGACTATTTTCATTTTGAATTCATATTTGCATTGTACCAAAATGCAGCACTACCAGCATATCATTTCTCTGGTTATTTTATTCCAAAATGCAAATGGCTATCCTCTGTACTTCTAGTCGGCTTCAGTAGTGAGACTTGGTGTCGTACCCAGTGATAAAAAGTAGCAGCTTAGGGGCTAGTTCAAATTTTGTTTGCATGTGAAGTGAAGTTTTCTTTTTAAAAAGCTTTTACAGTTTAAAAAGATTTTTAATTCTACAGGCTATAATGTGCAATGAAAAATCCTAAAAATATGTTTTCTTTCATTTTCAAATCAAGGAACACCGCATACTATTTCAGCTCAACAGATTTCACTCCTCAGGGTAAAAACCTCATCTCAGAAGCCTATTTCCTTCAGAATATGTAAGTATTTCTTAATAAAATATTGTACAGGTAATATTCACTTGCACATGAAGTTGTTGACCCTGCCTCTCTTATAGCCAGTGATTAGCATGCAACTTTGATATTATGGAAACAGGTCCCCTCCTTTCAATGCCACAGGAACCTGGAATCCCAGCAACCTTGAAACACAGAACGGTCGCAGTTGGAAGGGACCTCTGGAGGGCATCTGGTCCAGAGCCCTGCTCAAACAGGGCCACCTAGAGCCAGTTGCCTAGGACCATGTGCAGGTGGCTGTTGAATACCTGCAGTGTGGGAGACTCCACAACCTTTCTGCGCAACTTGTGCCAGTGATTGGTCACCCTCACAATGAAAAATGTTTCCTGATGTTCAGATGGAACGGTTTGGTCCAGTTCTTGTCTCTGCCACTAAATCCCAGGTTTACATATTCCACCAACCAAATGTCAGGTAGCCACAATACAACCAGATACACTGGATGGAAAGCAAATTACATTAGTGAATTCAGAAGTAGGTTAAACAGTTATGGAATAACAAAAGCTGGTTCCCCCTTCCTACAGGGGAAGAGAAAAAGAAGAGCAAAAGCAAGAAAACTTGTGGATCAAGATGAAGACAGTTTGATACATGAAGAAGAGAGAAAAAAAAAAATGAACAAACTAAAACTAAGTGATGCAAAGGCAATCACTCGACACCTCCCACAAGCAGATCAATGCTCAACCAAATCTCCCAGCAACAACCATCTTGGAAGACACCCTCCAACCCTGTTTGTTACTGCTGAGCATGTAATTATATGGCATAGAACACACTTTTGGCCAGCCCAGGTCAGCTATCCTGGCTGTGTCCCCTCCCCACTTTTTGCCTACCTGCAGCCTACTTAGGGCTGGGGTGTGGAGAAAAAGAGAAAGCCTTGACACTGTGCAAGAAATGCTCAGCAATAGCCAAAACACTGGTGTGTTATCAATACTGATTTGCTCACAAATCCAAAGCACAGCCCCACAGAGGCTGCTATGAAGAAAGTTAACTCCATCTCTGCCAGACCTAGTACAGTTCATCTGGAGATCAGTGTAAAAGTTCTAATGCACGTAAGGAACCAGTGAAAGAAAATACATTATTCGTGAAGTTTCCTATTACACAGTCTTGAAGCAGAGTTAATTAAAATAACTACATTAATGGCAAGGCACAAGCAAGTATCTAAAAGTGTACTGATATTAGAAAAAGAGGTACTGTCAATACCCATGAAGAAAACAAGGTCAGACAAGACAAACTGACTGAACGGGAGCACAGTGATAAAAAGAAGCCAAGTAATTCAAAAGGTAACATCTGAATGCAGTCATGGTATGTAAGAACACAATTAACACATTTCTTGTACATCTTCAGGTAATGTCATGCCCTGTCTTTTTCCTTAGCACTTTATACAGCATTAAGAAGTCAATCAGCCAGACAAAAAGATACTGAATGTTACTTTGAGCATTTATTTTTTTTAAAAAACCTGAGCTTTTTGTTCAATTATTTAAAATGGGATTTAAAGTCATTAAAACTGAAAGAGAAAATGATGCAGGTTAATATTCAGTTGTAACAGGTTCTCATTCCACACCCATTTGGTGTGCGGTCAAAATGTGGACATTGTATTCCTACTTAAGCAAGAAGAAAATGGTCAAAAAAGCATTACTGACAAAGAAAGTAAGAGTCAACCTTTCAATTAAAAACATTAACTCGCAAACAAAGTTCTTCCTTTGCATCAAAAGTTGGAAAAGAAGTTATAAAAGGATGGAATAGTAAACAAAAAAGGTCATCAGCCATAGTTTGAATGAATGTGGCTGACCCTACGAAAGGCTGTGAGGACGAGCCTGCGGAAGGAAAATTTCAACTTCTCTTTCTCTATAGAAGACCTAACTTTTGATACCACTGCTTTTTATTCTACTTTTGATGCTAAAGCTGTAGTCTTTTCTTCCTAATCAACATATTGTGCCCACCCCCATTTGTAGTTTGTGTTCAATAATGAAAACACAGCAATTTAAAAAGTAATTGTTTTCAGTTATGGTTTTGTTTTTTGGTTTTGTTGTGCTGGGCTTTTTTATTGTTAGAGTACTGTTAATCAACAAACATCAGGGCAATGACCTATGAGCTCTGAAACAGATGGTTCTTTGAAAACATAACTGACTATCTAGCACAACGAACAAAATGCTGGCAACAAAGGAATAAAAAAATCCCCAAATTACCTAAAATGCTTCACACAGATCACACAAAAGGAATAAATAGGAACTCATCAAGATAAAAAACGTTGATATGATCATTACTACAATTAAGAATCTATGAAGTCAGCATTATTGAAAAGCAAACAGAGCTGCTAGAAGAAAAGATGACAGACTCAAAATGCATGCAAAAATATAAACAGTAGTCCTACTGAATATTTGGAATATCTCCCTTTTAGGGAGCAACCTGTTCCATACATCCAAATAGTCTACGCTTACCCACTACAGAGGTGGACTGAATTATTATTTAGTCAGAAAAACTTGAATAGTTATTCTGAATTAAAAGCATTTCTGAGTAGTAGTGCCATAAGCGGGAACCCTCTTACTGCTTGCAGCAGTGAGTGACTGTGGTCAAGGGATCAATGCTTCAGTCCCTCAGTGTGTGAGGAAGGTACTGATGAGGAGTAAAGGACTTCACCCGTTTCATTTACCACAAACACAACAGGAATAGTGCATCAATCTCTACCTTTTTCAACTGAAGATGAATGCTGATCTACTGGATCCAAAGAAGAGTTGTGATAATAATGGAAGAGCTGGAAACACACACACACACACACACTCACTCACTCTAAAAAGAGCAGAAAACTTCCCAAGGTAGTCCATTCAGTTTATCAAAGTCAAGTTTAAGCGGCCTCTACTGAATGTCTGATTCTGGAAGCAAACTTTGATGACTAGCTCTTCAGTATAGCAGACAAAAGGTCTGTAGGTGGAATTTCAAAAGTAGGTAAATTCAGTTTAGCAAAAAGGCATTTTTTAAAAAATAAACAGTTATCAACTAGCCACTAGAGCAATCAAGGATTACTCTGGATTCACAAGTCACCCTTAATCCCTCCAAAATTACAAAACATCTCCTATAGGATATGCTGCAGATCAAAAGATATTAAATATCAGGAAGCAGTCTGATCTGTCTCATACAGAATATCCAGTACATTAACTGTGTTACTTTGGGTCTATGATTTATTGAAGTCCCACTATAATGCATCTCTGCTCACACAGTTCCCACCACCCAATGTCACCACTTCTGTAAACCCTTAAGGTAGGGGAACTGAATCTCATCTTCCAGGTGGTAACTTATTTCTACTAATTGCAAGAAACATGGGAGAAAAGAATTTCTGAGCTCTTAGCACTAACAGAACCTAAAACCTCATCACACCCTAAACTACAAGTGAGTCTAACAGTGTTAGTTGCCCCTTCACAAGTGCAAACTCCCCATCCATTTCTGCAATTTAGACATTCTCTCAACTCCTTTGCCCAGTCAAGCACTGCTCATTCACCCACCTTTTCGTTCAGTCATCACTGGCCCAACTCATCAGAAAATTAAAAAGAAGAGCTAGTGGAAGGGGACAGGTGAAGAAGAGGGCCCCTGTCAAAGCCCAGCATGCTCCTGTCTTTCTCAGTAAGAACAAGAAGTTGCAGAAGTCAGCACTCAGTCCCCGCGCTTTCATTCTCCTTTGCACAGTTACACATTCTCATCCCAGGTTCTCTGACATACCAAGAGACACGCAAGTAGAAGCAGCTTCCTAATTGCTTTGCTGGTCGGTCACCTGCCTTTCCTTATTACTGTTGATACATTAAAAGAGTGTGGGATATTCTAATGTCTGCTTCCTAAATTCCCACGTGGTGACAGCAGCAATGGTACCCTTGAAGTTCAACTCACGGAGCCTACACTGCTACATAGCCTACCTCCCATTACCCCTCATCACTCGAGACTCTTGTTTCTGACCAAGAGGGGCTTTTAGATGGAGGTGCTGTTCCACAAGGGTAACAATGGAGTGCATTTCATCACCTCCCTGGACTACTGTCTCTACTTTCCCCCCACTCCCTTTTGAAATTGCTGCCGCCCCCCCCCCCCCTTTCTTTTTTTTTCAAAGGGGGAAGGAGCCAATTCACCTCTCTGCACTGCTCAAAAACCTACTTGCACTATCTCACTTCAAGCTTCCTCTCAAGGTCCACTTAGAAGAACTCCTCAAACTTTCCATATGTGAGAAAACTCAGCTGTCTCAGTGACAGCACAGATTATTTCATGATAATGACCGTGGGGTTTTGGCAGTCCTTTATGTATATTAAGTATCAGCACTTCCATGAAATGCAGAAACGTGCCTCTGTTATGGGAATGGGAAAGTACTTGGCCACAGAACTGGGCTGAGAAGAAACTGCTTAATTAGAGATTAAAAAAGTGCTCACATGACCAGTGCAGCCTCAAAACAGGATAAAATTTTAAGTAAAAGGCGCAAGCCAAAAGGCAGCTTTTATGTATGAAGGATTTTTCAGATCAAAGTTAGAGGAAAGAGATCTCTGAGAAATAAGTTTTCAGGTTCTATAATGATAATTTTTTATTGTACACTTCCACTTGAAAATTGGATGGGAACCTGAGGCAAAACTAGTTGCAAGCTGGTTAAACAGCTGTTTCATTCCCAAACCCAGTGCAGGGGACACACTAAATCAGCTCATTTGACCAACTGTTTCAAACACTTCTTGAGTATCTGTCGTGATTTTAACCCCAGTCAGCAACTAAGCACCATGCAGCCGCTCACTCACTCTCTGCCCCCACCCAGTGGGATGGGGGAGAAAATCAGGAAAAGAAGTAAAACCCGTGGGTTGCCGTAAGAACGGTTTAATAGAACAGAAAAGAAGAAACTAATAATGATAATGATAACACTAATAAAATGACAACAGTAAGAATAAAAGAATTGGAATATACAAATGATGTGCAGGGCAATTTCTCACCACCCACCGACCAACACCCAGTTAGTCCCCGAGCGGCGATTCCCCCGCCCCCACTTCCCCCAGTTTATATACTGGGCATGACATCACACGGTATGGAATAGCCCTTGGCCCAGTTTGGGTCAGCTGCCCTGGCTGTGTCCTAGGCCAACTCCTTGTGCCCCTCCAGCTTTCTCGCTGGCTGGGCATGAGAAGCTGAAAAATCCTTGACTTTGGACTAAACTTTTAGACTAGCAACAACTGAAAACATCAGTGTGTTATCAACATTGTTCTCATACTGAACTCAAAACATAGCCCTGTACCAGCTACTAGGAAGACAATTAACTCTATCCCAGCTGAAACCAGGACAGTATCTTTCATGGCCAAAAAACTAACAGATTTCTGCTACAAAGTTCTGCTTGACTACCAACCACAATAATCCTGCTATGAATATTTCCTTCCTGCTACTCATACTCATCTTAAGAAAGCAGAGAAACTGTATTAGAATACTGAACAGAAATAAACAAAGGAAAATAAACAAAGTGTTCAAAACAGAAACACAGTGGAGGCTATCCATCCTCTCCCTGCACCATTCATCTGGAATAAATGAGAAATAATCTTGAAATGCCCAAGATACATTAACAGCAAAAGTCTCAAGTAGTCACTAGCAGCGATCATACATGAGGACTTCATTTCCTTCTCATTAGACAACAGTCATCCCCTGGCTACCTCAGTCCAAGGTCAGGACTGGCAACTGAGATCTCGGGATGAGTGTCAGTCTTTCTAAAACAATATCCAAAGAGGGAACAAACTGCAATCCACCTCAGTGAGTGCAGTGAATAGGCAACTCTGGAAAACGAGCACAATCCAGAACAGAGAAGATAGACTCAAAAAAACCCACAAAATACCTCCTCTTTATCAGCTTTTCATTTCAGATGAAGTTAGTGAAGACATCTCAAGATCTTTTAATAAGGAAATATCTAAGAAATCTCATCTCTTTTTTTGTGCTTGGCAGTAAAGATACGTAAGAAAGCATGGATAAAACTTTATGTTAGAAATGTCCTTACAAGTAGGTTTCACTGAGCAAAAAGAAACTGCAGACCTCATAATATATGTTACGGACATGAAAGCACGTTCTTTCAATAACAGGCTTTCAGCCAGATGGAGATTATGACAGAGTTTATCATTTATATTATTACAGTGCCTAGAAACCATATGCACTGGCCCAGAACGCTTCTCTGTGGAGCATCCTGTTCAGAATGCAAAAGCCTGGTACTAAACACAAGCCTGCGGCACAACGAATTTTAGGATGAGCACAAGTAAAATAAATAAATACACAGGAAGAGTATCTTATGCTCTGCTGAAACAGAATACAGGGACTTTGGGGTTCAATCAAAAACTCTCTTATCCACAGAACTAACTCCTCTAACTGAATAAAAATCTTTTTTTATACTGGCAGTCATAAAAAGAAGAGGTAGGCAGAGGAAGGTAGCTTTATGAATTTATCTTTAAGAACTGCAAAATGAAAAATGTAAAATTTCCTGAGACTTTCTCCTTGATACTATATTCAACTATGCCTCACCTGAGGCCTGAAATTCTTCAAGTATATCTGCTTACCTTTGTGACAGCTTTTGAAGAAAAGGTAATTTCATCAATAAAAGTGACAATATCATCTGGATCAAGTCTATCGAAATACTTCGAACATATATCATATGCATGTAGCCACTCATCCATAGTTTCTGGGATTTTTTTAATGAGATGGTGATCACCATTCCAAAAAAGTTTTTGTAACCAGACAGCATAAATAGAGCTTGGTGACAGCATGCTGCCATCTTTTTTAGGAATCTTGGGACCCAGTTTGGAAATTGATAAGATATTTTGACTTGTAAGGACAGGCTCCAGTGTTTCCAGAGGGTTTTCATTTTCATCTGTTAGCTTTTTGTAATTAAGACCTATTGACAGAAGGAGAAAGAGGCAAACAAAATAAAAGTGATTCATAATTAAATCTACTCAAACTATACATCGATGTGTAAAACAATCAGGACTAAGCCAGTATCTGCAGAACTAGAAAGACTCTACTCCCATCTCCTTTTACAGTCATACATACAGACAGACTGGGGAGGAAGACAGGCTTGTATACATGTAACACTGGGATTTTATGATGTCCTGATGCATGTGAAATCCCTCAATCCCTGGAATATACTTTAACATTACATATCGACACAAACTAAAGCAGATTCTCAAAGAAGCAATTCTAGTATATAGAATTATGCTACTATTTTTTAATAGAAAGCCTAGAAAACCTCATGCACCTCAAGACGTAAGTCTTCATTAATTAAAAAAAGATGTATTCTGACCACATAATAATTGGTACTTACTAGCTATCTCAGCAAAAATGCAAGGCACTAACCACAAGTAAACTAAGTAAGGTCCGCTTCAGACAGGACATATAGCTATTCATGTAAATGGATCTACATAATACAAGAGTACCGTTACTACTCTGGTTCCTACAGGAAGAAAACTCTTCCAAATTATTCTAGTGACAACAGAATATTTCTAGCAACAACACCATTTTATTCTGTATGCATATAAATCTTAAGACAACCAGCTTCTATTGCTATGGTTTTCTTCATGCACTTAGGGCCTGTAACCTCTACAAACACTTTGTGGTTGTTCCTTGGCTACTACCTATAAACTATGATGAACACTGAGAATTTTAATTAAGGGTTTAATACAATAGATTAATTTTTTTACCAAAGTGACTAATTTATGTCTGATGTATGGTCCCTAGGATCTTTTTTTTGAGCAACATTTAAAAATGGCTTTGAAGGCAAACAACAACTTCTTGTCAGATATGCCTTTGACAAAACTGAAGAACTGAAGGTGATCCCTCCTCCGCCCTCAAATTATTGCCTTTTCTTCCTGCAATATATGAATTCATATGCACAATCTCTCCAAATTCTGCAGGAAAGTTAGTGTGTCTGATACATGAGGTTCCAGTATTGAACAATTAATTCATCCCCACAGCGGGTAATCCCACACAGTGCGTATTTTTCATTCTGAAACTGGATTTGGAGTTACTCAACTGAAATTCGAGATACTGCTAATACTTGACTAACAAGCAAATTGAAACTAGTATTCAAAATTTCATAGTGCTTTCCAGCAGCTTGCTTTTATAGGCATTGTCTGATAATGTAGGAGGACAAACAACGTTGTAGTTCTGCAAAAGCAAAAGGTAACACCAAGGATAAAACGCAAAACAAAATTACGCTTTTTAAAACAAACAAAATGCTTAAAGTTCCTAATATATTATGTAATTCAGACTTTTGAAAGGTAAATTGTCTTATGTTCTTTGAGAATATTTATGTTAAACTTGCAGTGTTAAAAATAATGTTCTAGGAAGTCTGTATTTTTTCTTTAAAAATTCACTATGAACCACTGCCAGTAATTTTAACTTGCATGACCAACAGAAATCTGTTTTTAAATATTTTTTGCTTGCTGTAATAAAATAAATTTCCAGTAATACAAAGAGAATGAACTTACTCCTCCAAGATATGATTAACCTACTAAATTACTTGCATTCGTCTGATATGCTCATTGAAAAAAAAAAAAAAAAGATACCTGGAGAGTATAAACTAGATAAGCATAATCATGTTAACACTCACACAACAGAATAATAAATACAGCTATGAAGAAAACAAACAGGAACTCTCCTACCTGGTGCAACTGCTTTGAATTTTTTCAGGAGTCGGATGTGAGTTTCAGGTTTAACAGCATGCTTCACCACTTCTGAGCAACCACAGTTTTCAAGGAGTGCAAAATAATAAAGCAACCGCTGGTGATCTCTGCCTTCAATACTTGGGTAAACATATTTAACCATGTGTTCATGCAGTGTTTCAGGACTGGTTTTCAAAGTCTCAAATAGACCAAGACTTTGTGCCCTTTCTTCTATTTCCAGTGTCGATAACCTGCATTTAGAAATCATTTTGGCTTTAAAGGCCTGGACATGGCATGAAAGACTCTTCAGCTGCACACTTGGGAAACAGGACAATACTTTCCTTTGTTTAAGGTTCAACTTCCTAAGACATTTTGAAAGAGTAAATACTCATTCATAAATATTTAAATAGTTGTTATTGTCCATAAACAAAAGCCAAGGAGCTCTTGTATTTCCTGAACTTGTTACCTGTTGACTTGGACATGCAGATTAAGGGTCATGAATACTAAAGTGGGATTCAAAGCAGCACTTCACATCTCTAAGTATAGCTATACATAAAAGTAGACATATGTCCAGAGTATGTGTACAGGAAGCCTTTTTAAAAACAAACAAACAAACCCAAAAAACAATACCAAACTTGTGGCTGAATGAAACTAGAAAATCCTTTTGCCCAATTAGAAGTTCTCCCATTCAATTACATTCTATTTTCTGTAGTCAATGAGCACTTGTGCATGCTTTGAGAGAGATTATCACTGAAAATTGGCTCTTGCCCACTAGTTAATCTATTTGACACCATTATTCATGCTTAGCATATTTCATTTGACAGTTTTATCAAGTTACTTCTCAAATTGTCATCCATGAAAGCTTATGAAAATACCAGCAAGTCTTGGATTGACCTCAGCCAGTCTCACTGCTTCAGGAAATTTTTTTCCTGACCCTTTTGAAAAGAATACATTAGCTCTTTCACAGCATGAATTCAGACACCTCCAGCTGACTACATAAAAGACAGCTGAAAGCAATCACTCCTTTTTTCCTCAGCTGAGAGAAAAATGGGTGCATATCAAGGAAGTCTCATCTTAAGTTTATACCTTTCTCAACTAAAAGTTTTACCTAAAATCTGAGCAAAGAAGTAACCTACAGCTTACTACCACCTTGACTCTTCCCAGAGTCCCATCACATGCCACGTTAGGTAGTACATTTCATGTGGAAATCTGAGGTCTTCTAATACCATTTGATTTTCTTCTACCTTTAAAATTAGAATTTCAACACCAATTTTTCCTGAGTATAAATGCCACATGCAAGTTAGTGTTTCTCTTTGATATCCAGGTAAAATATGTCTCAGTTTCATTCCTAAAGATGATTTTCTTACAGCAAATACCACAAACACAACCTTCTCTCACTTTAAAAATTATTCTCTGATTTTGAGGTAGAAGTTATTTTTTATTTATTTTTATATCTAGAACCTACCCCAGTTAGGTTGCTAATCTTGTAAGCATTATTTTAATTCTCTAAATTCTTGTCATCTGTTAAGTGTTCTATCATATTAATGGAAATAAAGCATCATTAACTCTTAATATCAGAAAAAACAGACACTTGGACTTGATGTATTTCAAAAGTGTGATCTGAATACATTTTTCTGTCCATACCCAAAGTTCAAACTAAAGGTAGATGGACATTAAATTGTATAGACAGGATCTACAGAGGTTTGCCATATGTTTTTGGGGCAGGGCTAGTGGTGGGTAGGAAGGGTTCATTATGCTGTTCAGAAAGATTCTGGAATAACAGATTCTGTGACAGGCAAACAGAATTTCCTCTTGCTGAAATCATAAATTGCATTTTATAGATTATTGGTAATCAAATGTGATCAGATTCTTCAGAAGAAAATTAACCTTCCATTGAATTTAAAAAAATTGTAATTCTGAACTATTATCATCAGACTCATTCACAGCATAACAGAAAAACATGCGATGATTACTTGTCATCAAGTAATCAAAGAAATAGTTAATACAAACTATGTAAGTGCTTCTTGCGAGCTTCTCCCTACATAAAGTGGCTTACAGAAATACTGCATATTTGGTTAAAGAGATTAAGTCTTAGAATAAACTTCTTTTCAGTTTAGAATGAATGCATAATGAAGCATGCATTATTAATGCCATAATCCCAAGACTAAAATATACTGTAATGGCCATATGCTGTCAATCAACTTTAAAATGAGATTATGATACAACAAAAACATGCTCAGCAGCATATTATGCTATTATACTTCAATTTTCAAGACTTTTCTGAATTTCATTAGGGAAAAGGTTGTTACTTTGTACTTCAATGATTTCAGAATTCTATGAATACTAACTCATGGAGGACAAGAACAAAGAATATGATGGAAAACTGTTGCAAAATACCTTAGGTAATATTCTAGTCCCAGAGAAGTCAGCTGGCTCTTTCACATTCAGCCCAGTGTTGCCATGTTTATATCCTGACTGTCTATTTTGTTTAAACACTAAATAATTTAGCAGCATCAAAATTTAGAGGGTATGACTTCTCTGTTTTCTGGAGGAAACAAAGAAAGTCTCAGAATGTTATTTCATCTTCTCAGATCTTGCACCAACATCTATCAGGCTTTGCTTTTTATGCCTCATGTTTTATAAAATGTTTTAATGCTTTTTAATTAATAGTTAATGTTAAGAGAGATACAAATATTGCTGCAAGGTAAAGCTGCTTTCACAATTTAAAATTAGAAACAAACAAGACTAAATTGATCATGTCTGTCAGAACAGTAGATGATCTGCTGCATTACACAGGGGGCTCTACATCACTGTCATCTGAATGCAGTACTCAGGCAAGTAGCTTAGTCTTTCAATGAATGGGTTTATTCATCTTTCAGTGGGCAAAAAGTACTTGTCTGACTGACAAGATGTCTAAGTTAAAAAAAAAAAAAAAAACAAAACAAAAAACAAAACAACAAAAAAAAAACCAACCAAAAAAGGCCCTGGAACCAATTCTGGAATAGAAACAAAAACGAAAAAGTATCCCTACCCTCGTGCCCCCCACCAATGCCAGGTCTGGTCTGCCATAATCTTGTAGGCTAGAACAGTTCCAAAGAAATATTGTAAAAAAAGTGCTTCTATAAAAAACTGAAACTGAAATGAATAGATGAATAATGTGAATGGGAAACTCCAATATATTTACTTCCTTTGCTACTAGGTAGAAGAGAGATCAATAAATACCAAAACTTTTTTAAACTAAATAATTATATAAAAAAACTATCAAGGTTCAGGACATATTCCAAGGAACTGTAAAAATAACTACAAGGTAGTTTCCTGTGGGAAGAGAGCACTAAGCATTCAAAGCCGTGGAAACCTAAACACTGAAACAAAAGTCCCTGAATACTTAGAAGAACAATAAGACACATATGGACTTTTATCCTTGCTTGTAACACCTGTTTTCATGGCTGGTTACAGAAGCATCACATGGAAAAGACAAAAATTCCCAAACTATCATAGCACAAGAAATATGAAAACAGAAACCAAACTCTACCCACAATATACTTCAACTTTCTCATAGGTTAGCACATATTTTTTTGTAGCAGAATAGTATGTGTATTTGCAGGGGAGACAACTTACCCACTGTCAGTGAATAAAAATTCCAGATGGGTCATATAAACTTCCCAAAGTGGAACATTGTATCGCTGAGCCAAAGAAACAGCAATCTTGTAGACATTTTCTTCAAGTGTTCTTATAGAGAAAAAACATAAAAGAAAACACAGAGAAGTTACACTAAGCCCCTAGAGACTTGACTTGAAAATAAATATTTACACTAAAAAAGTAATGATTTCTTTTTAAATTTATTTTTCATAAACCAAGAAACTAGAATCACTGTTGAATAGACACAAAGTACATCCTCTTGCATTTGCTTATACTCAGTACTCCTTTTCGGAAAAAAACCCAAACCCTAACAAACAAAAAGTCAGACTAGAGATATTCCAAAGACAGGCACCTACACCACATACGCTTTGGTTCTCAATGACAGTTTCTGCTTAAACTTTGTGCTAAAGCAAAAACCTCAGTTTTCATTTCATTTCAATTACAAAGTGATAAAGGGTGTAATGTGTCACAGTAAGCATTTATTTGATTTAGTTGCAACACCTATAGTGATTTAGCACAACTGGTATGTGGGTCCTCAAAGCTCTTCCTTAGAAGTTCACAGACAGAAATACTCTTAGTATTTGCAGACTAAAAGAAGGTGTGAAGATATCGAGCTTCACTCTGTAGATGTCCTAGAAATACTAAAAACTGTTTTTCTGTTATTGTATACAAGTTTAACAAAATAAAAGATGGAGAATCTGTTAAGTGATCAAAGACTGAAGTTAACTTCATATTAATTTTTATTAATCCACTGAAGTTAGTATGGCTCAAGTAGACACACATGGTTCTTGGTTTTAGGCTGGTATAGGAGCAATACTACTAAGGCTGATGCTTGGGTTTTGGGGCTTTGGTTTTGTTTTGATTTTTTTTCTCCAGGATAATTCCAAGAAAAATACTTTTTTTTTTTGTAATTACATCCTAATAAACCTGTCATGAACAACTTTTTAAAAAATGCATTTAATGTGAATACTGCTGACCATACTGTTTTAGATTCTTTAATTAAAAAGTCATGTGGGACTAAGGAAAAAAACGTTACACAACATGAATTATTACAAAATATAATTGCAGCTGTCAGTAAATTAGTTTACAAATTGTATTAATATAAGACTCATGTTAACTCCATAAACTTGAGTGACCTTATCATATTATGTGTAATACCTTCCTTAGATTATTTACATTGTTTTCTACAATCCTGGGGGGGGCAGGGTGCACTTTGTGGAGCAACAATAACTTTTAGTACATTTTCTATACCATCATCATGATCCATGTATGATATAAAAGGAAAGCAGAAAAAACCTACAGATGAAAGAGCATATCCTCCCAGTTCTTTTTCTGTCATTTACAAATGGAGATCTATACCATATCTTGATCTACACTAAACAAGGCTTACAGCTGGAGTCTGACTTTCTCGCCACCCCAGGTGAACAGCTGACACATCCATGCACCTTAACTGTGATTTTTACACAGTCAATCCAACATATCATTACATTCCACTGTGATAGTTGCTACAGATATTGGAGAATTAAAATAAGATACACAACACAGAGTAGAAAAGCAAAATGTCAAGAAAGAACATAAAGCTGAAAAATCTTCTCAATCAGCTATCAGAATAGCCTTTGCATTAAACTATTGCTCCAATAGTTAAAAAAAACCCAAAAACAAACAAAAAAAACACACACAGAAACAAAAGACTCCCAAAAAGCAAAAAATCCACAAGCCTTTTGTAATGTTTCTTAGTTATGACAACTCCTGAAAAGTATTAGGCCCTTTACATGGAATAACATGTATGCAAAGTATAGGAGGCAGAACACAAGCATTAAAATTAAAAGAAAGAAATATATTTTAAGATAAATAAAAGTATTTATTGAAATATATTTAAGAAGAAAAGAGGAAAAAGAAAAAAAAAAAACAACAAAAACCCCACACTATCCTGTCTCTTCTGTTCCAATGGCCATGGCACCTTCCCTCTGATTTTCCAGCACACCAAGGCTTCCTGTACGCAACCTCTTGCAACTAGACTCAATACTTCAATGCAAACAGAAAAATTTTTAACGCAGCAAGCAATGATGTATGTATAAGAGGACGATAATCTAAACTTTTCCAAAACTACTCAGTAAAAGTCATCTAATCTTTTAGAGGCAGATGCTCTATTCTATTTTTTGACATTAAGAAGTGCCATGACAACACTACATTGTAAATTCCAGATTAGCAGCCCTAGTTTGTGCAGGTTGTCATTCAGTACATAAAAGCAGATCTTTTTTTAACAAGAGACACACAACAGCTGTTACCAAATCACAACACGTGTAAACTTAACATTCCTTCACATTTTTCAGAAATCATTTGATATACTGTCCACAATGGGATTACTAATTAAAGTGAAGGTGAAGATTGATGCAAGAACTGCACAGCGAGTATACCACGGGCTAAGGGGAAGATAACAGGGTATTTGGGAAAAGGTACACTGGAGGTGATGAGGTTAACAGCAGTATTCTGCAGGCTAGTCCACAACACTGATCTAAATACTTTCAATAATTAAAAAAAAAAAAAAAAAAAAAAGATATATTACTTTCTTTGTATCATCAATTCAGATACAGAATGTCTTGACAGAAGGAAAAGATGATCTTTAGGCATGACCTAATAACCCTCTGCTTAAAAAGTAAATACTACAACAGCTTCTGAAATGAACTGAGCAGTTCTAAAATGAACAATGTAGCTACTGGAAAGAGTCCAGTGAAGGGCCACGATGATGAAGGGACTGGAGCAGCTCTTCTACGAGGAAAGGCTCAGAGAGCTGGGACTGTTCAGCCTGGAGAAGAGAAGGCTCAAGGGGATCTCATCAGTGTATGTAAATACCTGAAGGGAGGGTGCAGGGAGGACGGGGCCAGGCTCTTTTCAGTGGTGCCCAGTGACAGGACCAGAGGCAGTGGGCACAAACTGAAACACAGGAGGATCTGCCTGAACATCAAGAAACACTTTTGCACTGTGAGGGTGACGGAACACTGGAACAGGTTGCCCAGGGAGGCTATGGAGTCTCCATCCTTGGAGTTATTCAGAAGCTGCCTGCACGTGGTCCCTGGCAACTGGCTCTAGGTGTCCCTGCTTGAGCAGGGGGGCTGGACCAGATGACCTCCCGAGGTCCCTTCCAACCCCAACCATTCTGTGACTCCGTGATTCAGTAGAAGAAGGTGATATGAATGCTTAGTTGCACAATAACTTAATCATACAAATCAGGAGTGGCTCTTGGAGCTAGTGGGATCCATTCCCCCTAGCACTTTATAAACCTTACCAAAATCCTGCCTTTTTTGTCGTGAGAGTGGCATGCAGTGGCAGCATAAGGCAATGGAGGTTTAAGGAAATGGTACGGTATAAATGAACAACAGTAACAAGTTATTCGTTGTCAGGACAACAGTGACAGGACAAGAACAAGTAGTTGTTACACAATGAAAAGCTGAAAAAATGGCCATCACCTTGTAAAGGACCTTTTAACTTTCCTTTACATGCCCCTTTTAATGCGCAGCCCTGTCCCTGTGAGCCCAAGGACTGCCAGAGAAAGGCCCACTGAAGGCTCCAGTGCAGACACAGTTTGGATGTACTTCGTTGTGTGCTATTGCACCAAGACTGGTGCAAAAACAACGTCAAGCAGTTCTTGTGGATGGTTCTTGGCCACCCTGCTTGTGTGCTAGCACACATTTCCAAAGTACCAAAAACCATGCCTGCGCAGTAGCATTCAGCTGGGATTTTGCTGAGTATCTTCAAGCTCACAGAAATAAATATTTGGCAGCTCAGAGCAATTTTGGTTTTTTTTTCCATCTTGTCCTCTCAAACCTCTGTTGTACCATACATGTGCATATGTTTGCTTGCAATCGCCTTCTTTAACATTTTCGGTTGACATCAATCAGCTACAAAGCATTAGAACCACCACTGGATTCAATCATAATAAAGGGAAATGAGATCCACTTTTCCAGTTGCCCATCCTCAAAAAATGTTTTTAAAAAAAATCCAACTTAGGGAAGTGAAATGAATATTAGCCTTTAGTTTCCTCTCATGTTTGAAGCAGGAAAATGAGATGGAAGGCTACGGCTGTTTGTTAAGTGTTGCAGCAGCAGTGTATCAGGGAGAAAGGGCTGTATCTACACTGGCAATAGAGCAGAGCAGCATAGCAAAAGCATACACAATGGTTCAGAAGCTAATGTCACTAGTAAGAACTGAAGTATATTTGAAGTGGTTTTATACAGGACTTTTTGGTTTAGTCTTCTGCGAAGGGACCTAATTCATACGCACCAAAATCATTCTGAGAACCCAATAAGCACAAGCTAAGTTACAAAATTCATATTGCTTGGTGATTGCACAATTTTTCTGAAAAATCTAAAATAAGTATTTCAGATTGGTGACATCAAACAAGGAAGAAATGGTACTACATCATTAAAAGCAACTGCTGATTTCAACTTTTAATTTAAGAGAAGTAGTGAAGGCCTGAAGACCTCAGAGTAGGTGAATGAAAAACAAACAAACAAAACAAAACAAAAAAACCCCACCAGCCACCCAAAAACTGGCCTTAAGTAAAAGAATGATTTAGAAACCTTATATACCATGGTTGGCCTGAAGCTATATAGGACTACACTCAGGAATTCGCATTCAGTCTTACTCTGGTTTCCCCAATTCCCTTCCAGATACATTCTGGCTCTATTTTGCCCAAATAAATAGTTAACTGCTTGAGAACTATCCTTGATTAAGTCTGTGATGCACCCAGATCTTGAAATCTTTGATAAATAATGCATAACAAGCTCTAATCACAATACACTAAATATGGAAGACAAAATTGACAATTTGTTAAGTAGTTTTACAAATTCCTCATTCTCATACCAAGCTGTTTTGTAAATAAGATACCATCTCTTCCAGGTGTTGTTCCTGCAAACAGCACTTCATAAAAGATTGAGAACATGAGGCACTTAGTGATAATTCAAAAATAAGAAAAAATATGCTACAAAATTATATCAAATTTCCACATTATTTTCATTAGAAAATGCAGATTAGGAGTCAACTGAGAAGATTAAAGCAAGGAAGCTGCAAGCTGAACAAGTAACTAGTTGGATCTTTGCAACTGCCTAATATGGGACTACCACTCTCATCCACATGCTATGAAGCCTCATTTTTACTAACCCTTTCATACTGTTTTTCAATCCTACTTATTGTAAGGAACTTTCTCTTCAGTTTTACTTTATTTTTTACAAAAGACACTATCTAAAGGACTCTTGGATGAGAACGTAAGCAAGCATGCTGCATCTGAAATAAGTATCTGTAATAACAGAAGGATTTTTGTATTGAAGTTACTGTAGATAACCAAGATGTAACATTCACCTAGTGACACACTACTGATATGTGCTCAATAAGCAATATATACAAAACACATAACTCCAATGGAAACATTAAAAGATGCTTAAAAACTATTTTCATGAATGCAGTGCCAAAATCAATGCAGGTATGGATTTACAGATGCAAAGCAGCAGCTTAGTGCTCAAAACCTGAGGTTATACTACTGTTCTTATTCTGCATTTCATATCAATGTTTTCATACTAACAAATTTCTATTGGAATTGTAGGTATGAGTAGCTACATACATGGAAGACTGTAAACATCTAAATATGCTCTTCAAAAGCTTTATGAACAGAGTAGTTGAAATTTAGGTTACAAATTATATTGAAAGCTTCTTATTGCACAGAACTTCGACAATCTAGAAGCTACTGAACTGTGATTGTCTTCAAAACATATAGAGTTCAAGTATATTCATGGCTTGTTCACAGCTTAAAGTACCTGCTTGCAGATGTTGATTAAAGGTGAGTTTAAAATGAAATGACAGTACTACCCTATATCTTCCTTTTTTTTCCTATTTTGGGTAACTGAAATGTGAGATAAAAGCATTCTAAGTATCAGAACATGCGCGCGATGAAAGCTCCAGTACTTCCAAATGAGTACAAGGGAAAAATATTGTAATACACAGCAGCTTTAACTAAATTATTAAAAATCAAGTACAGTTTATTAACCTTTCTTGGTTTGTTTTGTTTTAAACTACAGTTCATTACAAACTGATGCTTCGGCATACCCTAATAGATTGCTGGAGCAGGTTTACAGGACAGAAAAGGAAAAGATCAGACCTTCATCTATGCTCCGATTTCATTCATCCCTGATTAACTTTAATAATAGCAGTTAATAAACAAAGAGTTACAGCTTCCATTAAAAGTTATCAATTCATTTATTTGAGCAACATTTCATTTAAGTGGAGTAGTGGAACAGAAAAGGCTTTAATTGTAGCAGCATCACAGTGTAAACGTCTAAAGCATCTGCTAACTTATCCCTTCTAAAGGTCAGCACTCAATTTACTTCCCTGATTAAAGCTTAAAGTAACTCCATTTTAAAACAAAGCAAATAAACATAATAGACATTACTTACTCTGCCAATCCTAGTATTGTTTCTCTCTTGTACTGTCCATCTGCTGTAAACCTCTGCACATCCACTCCCTTGCCAAGTCCTTGCAGAATCTGAGCTTGAGTGAAATCCAGTAGTCGCTCATTGTAGTAATGCAGCTGATTTATCAAAGTTGTGATTTCTTCAGGCCAGTCTGTATAGCCATACTGACTAACATGCTTTGTGACCATCTGAATCAACTCTTTTGGATCAGCCTGTGAAAAAAATTGACAACAAACTAAAAAAAGCCCTGTAAATTTCTGCATAAAAAATTTACCATTTTATAATTGATCCCTGTGCTCAGAACTGAAATATTTGTTTCCATTTCTGAGAATTTATAAGTACAACAGAATTCAAAATCTTCTGTAAGGCCTATTTGCTATGATGTTAAAATTTATCCTGTTGGAATGTTTAAGACTATTCCATATGCTACAAAAATTCAAACAAACTTACCTAGCCAAATTAATAGTAACAAGTACTTCACTACGACTGAATTCATTTGTAATTAATATTTTCATTTTTATTAACATTAAACTAAGCAACTGACTGGTAAAACACTTCAACAAATCAAAGAAAACTTACCAAATCTCACCTCAATTACAAACACCACAAGTAAGTCTACTCTAAAACAGAGACTCTATCTCAAAAAATAAGAATGGAAGCAATATTACAAACTGGGTTTTTTTTGTCACTGAATTGCTGATACACTTCTATTATACAGAACGGATAAAAGGAATAGCTTAGCATTTTAAGCGTGGAGCACTGATACTTTCAAAGAACAAGAAGTGTTGCAGGATCTGCAAATTACACATGAGGCTTTACCTACACCCTGAAATCTTCAAATAATTAAACATTGATCATCCAAAGATTGGGACAACCTTTGTTTTCAAAATATCTTCATCACAAATAAAACTTACTTTTCTGTGTTACAAATTATGCATCAAGTGCATATTTCATCAACTATTAACTTCTGTAGTCAAAACCCCACACAGCAAAGCAACAAATCTGGAACATGAAACAAATCCAGTCTGAATGTCTGAATATCTGAAATTAAGAAGGAACACATGTACTGTAGAGAGTTCCCAATTGCCTCAAGACCTGGACAGTCCTATGTTTAGGCACCTCCACTTGAATACAGCTGTGTGCGATATGTAATCACTCAGCACACTCAATACCTTGTTTTCTCTCTTCCATGAAAAACGAGGCCACCAGCACCACAATGCCGTAAGGAAGCACCATGACTTCTGTGTAGCACCCACTGAGGAAGGAGTGCCGCCAAAAAAGCCACCAAAAAATACCTGGGGATGCCAACTGTAGTTGAAATATTATCTAAAAGAAACAGCTGATTTAATTGCTGTGGTTTCAAAAATATTGAGTGTACTGGACAAATATACTTTTATTACAGAATGATTCTGCTAAATTAGAAACTAAACTTATGAACATTAACTAGAGTGCACAGCAGGGTAAAACATGCACCAAATATTTGAACTTTGAGGCATGCTTGATTTTTTTCTATGACTTGCTGGTTGTTCTGAATTGATTTTTTTTAAATTATTTTTTTCTTTTCAAGTCTTAGCTTACAGCCTGCTCACCAAGTCATATTAAATGCTACAGGGCATCCTTTTTCCTCTCCACATGATATTTTTCTGAAGCCCTCTAAACACTGCAAACTCATTGATTTTATAAACAACATCACTAGTTCTTTCAAGGTTGCTTAGGAGATTGGTAACAGAATAATAAAACCTCAGAAAAGAGATAGGCAAGCAGAGCAGTGCCTTTACAATAAATTGTATCAGCTGGAAACCAATCCACTGCTTATTATGTACCCTGGTATCTCAGTTTGGGTGATAACACTAGAAAACAGAGCATGGAGACAGGGAAAGTCAGAGCAAGATGAGGAAACCTGTTTAACATAATTGCCTAAATCCTCTGTACAGTCCACTGAGAAAGGCAGGTCCCTCTTACCCTCTTACCCTACGAGGGTAAATTTGCTCTCTTTTGCTAGGTTTCCCCTCTCTTCATTAAGGAAAGTAGAATCCAGTGTCAACACTCTTATTCCAGTGCACAGCCCACCACATTGTTCATAAAGTACACAATCTTGAAAGTATTTTCAAACAAATACGCCAGAACTTTTCTTCGAGAAATTGCTTCTGAAGGTGAAAAGATAACATTTTTAATAAGTTTCCTGAATAGCACATAATTTTTCACCATAAGGCAGAACAAAACTTGCGTATTTACCACAATAAGTTAAAATAATACTAATTACTAAGACAGGTAGATTAAAGGTAGATTAAAACCACATAATTTTTGGTCCACTGTTGTCTTCAATACATTGGGCAATAACTATATTTAAATGTGAAATTCCTTCTAAAAAATAATAATCTGCCACTTTACTTCCAATCATAATATTCTGACCAAGTTGTCACCCTCTCAAATGACATCAATCACTAGTGCCAACCTTTATTCCCCATTTGTTACACTTCCCTAAAAGCATCTGTGTGCATTCTTCCATGCAGCCTGTTTATACTTCAAAAGAACACCTTAACAGTATCTAATCAGCTTAATCATTTTCCTGCTAAAACTTTTGTGAAATAATACCTATAAAGATGCTATAAATGTGCAGTTCCACCAGGACAGCTCTCTATCAAACTGGTCAGGACTGTTTCATTGTTTTTCTTATCTGAACCTCTTCTACTCTTGTTTTGCTACCAGGTTATAATAAAAATAAAATTAAAAAACCTGGATCAAGGACCACTACACGATACAGTAGTACCACAACAAATAATAACAATGACAAACTGTTACAAGGAGGGAAAGAGAAGGAAGTGGAAGATAATCTGATGTACATGTTGTTTAAAGGATCAATGTGATCCTTGGACATACACAGGAGGAGCAAGAAACAAAAAAAGTTACATAAATGTTTGTATCCACGATAACTAATTCCCACTACTAGGTTCCTTTCAGGGTTTTGAAGTTCTGAAATATGTTATAAAAGGGATGGCTCTGAAAAGTATCACAAAAATTAGTTAGAGGATTTAAGAAACGTATCTTATACTAATATACAAATAACGTCTTTAGAAATAATGTCTTAGTGTCTATTGAGCTTATTAACTACAGAGTTAGAACAATAGAATCATACACTGTATAAATACCCATGTATGTATATCCATACATATGTAAGGCAGAAAAGTGCATCAAACTCATCAATATACAAGATTGAAGTATGAGATTTGATAGCTGGTAAATCAACATATACACATTCAGATTAAAGAAAGCACAAGTTGTTGTTGTCTTTTTATCACAAGCAGTTGCCAAGGATTGTGTTGAACTCTTCATCACCAAAAATCTTTCAGTCAAGTGTCGTCCTCTTTTATCCCTTACAAAACCTTGCTCCAAACTATCAGAGCATGTGAAATAAAAAATTAGTTTAGAGAAATCTCACAGCCTGCTTCATGCAAGAACCTATATCAGTATCTGATGTGAGACTTTCTAGGGTTTTTTTAATCTATAAAAAACAATCTTTCCCAGATTACAGTTGTTTGCAAAACCGATTTACTGGAATGACACACAGTTTTGGTCCTCTCAGATTTGTCATCCTTCTATAGATTTAAAATGTTTTCTTAAATAACAGTGCTGCTTGCACAGTATTTATTAGGCATTGAACACAAGCTCAATGAAAAAAAAAACCAAAACCAAACATAAAAGCTAAAGTGTTTGTTCTACAAGCTATGTAGAACTTTTATTTCATAAATTTAAGTATTCGTTCTTCAACATTTTCACATTTTTAATAATACAAGTTTTTTAAGAAAATAAGCGCAAATATTTCTACACCCATTAGATACCTAGTTCAATTAGACGTGATGCTTGTTCTAACAAATGCTAATACAGAAAGACTATTATAGCTGTATTGCCAGTATTAAAAAAAAGTCTTAATAGTTTTTAATTGAAAAGAACATAATAACTACCTAGTAATAGTAGCTGGCCATGAAGAAAAGTAGCAATAGCAGTAAAGGCTGACTCTTACTGCAGCATTCATAGGGTTTACAAATTCTTTTACTTTCTTAAAATTGTAACAGGCACTTGAAAAAAAAAAATTCTCTACAGCAGTTCATGTAAATACAAACAAACTTTGACAGACAGGTAACTGATAAGAAATCATATTCAACTTGTGCTCTTTTTTATGATATCTGTCAAAAAAAAACCACCAAAAAGACCCAGACTGCTACTACACTATTATCTCTGTTGGCTTTTCAGAATCTTTCAGAAACTCCCCAATTTGTCAGATAAATCTCCTCCAGTACTTCTAGACAGGCATTATTTTACATACAAACACAGCAGCAAACTTAGAGTAAGTTTCCAGATAAGCCACAAGAGCTGACCCAAGCGTATTACACCCTTAACTCGTGAGCCTCCCTAGCAGTGCCAAGGTAAATCCCTCATGAACTACCTGCCAATGTATTTTACTCATCTATTGGGCTAGTACTATGTGTTGTGCTATAACAATGCTGTCTTGGCAACAGTGAAACAATCTGGCATAGGCTTTGCTTGGGAATTAGGAAAAAAAAAAAAAAAGAAAAAAGAAAGAAAAGAAAAAAAGCACCCATCACTTCAGCATAAAATTAATTTTATTTCATGCTATTAGATGTGATTTACTCAGCACAGATCAGGACAAGTTACTGTCAATATTGCACCGCCAGCCATTACCAGTAAACCTCAGCTGGGGATCAGGGTCCACCTGACTAGATGTTTTAAAGCAGTATTTCTGTTTGCCCATCCTCTGGGAGACACACCTGTGAAGCCCTTCAGAATCTATATGCCACTGTGATATTATAAAAGCAACACTGGTTTTAAAAAGAGATAAGAGATTTTGATCTTGGAATTTGTTCACCCCATTCTGTAGAATAATCTTCAATTTTATTTTTTTTCCTCCCCTTGCAAGCTGGTATTTCTTTTTTCTTTCAAATCTCTTTAAAAGACTTAACTCAGGCATACACATCGGGGGGAGGAAAAAAAGAAAAAAAACAAACAAACAAACAAAAAAAACCCAAACAAACAAAAAAAGAGAATCTGAGTCAGGTTTTTTCCTCTTCCTCTCCTGCTCAGGAAGCGGCAACAATTTTACAGCTATGGGAAGATAAATAAATAATAAAAAGCTCTACTGTAAACACATCATTGAGATAATATTAGATCATTGTAAAGCTATTTAGCTTATTTACTTCTTTTAAGACAAAGAATATTTCCAATTGTTCTAAAAAGGAGTATTATTCTTTTAGTTTTGTTTTTAATGTGAATGATCTTCAGACCGTAACACAGAAATGACTAGGAACACTGATGAGAAAAGCTGCTTAGATCATCGAGACTAATCCACTCATAATCACCCCGAATACATACGTGACGTTGTGGACTTTTGTGGATTGCAGTTGCAAAACACTTCCATCACCTTTTGAACTGTAATCTTCTGGTAATGGTCAAAAGCTGTGACTGCAGTGAGCCACAGGAATTCGAAGGGGAAGGCAGAGGACATGGTAAGTTGTGCCCAGATTCTTCTAACACCGGATTTGCTCTAAACCATTTTAAGTGATCCTATGAAAGAGATCATTCTACAGAGGAAGATACATAGAGCAAACAAAACCCTAAAGGTTAGCAAAACTAGCAGATGACAGCACACGAGCAAGGCAAGAGACACCAAGGATCAGGGTAAAAATTCCTGCTGCAGACACAGCTGCACTTTGATCACTATCCCACCTCTAGTTGTTGCCCAGCTCCAGCACTTCTAAGGGAACCAAACTACACCTCTGGGAAGCACTTACATTTCAAGGAGGAGAGGAGAGCTCTCCCTAACCCTTGTAGCAACTGCCACAATCCCTGTAGCAAGAGATTCAATGTGCTATAAATTTGATGGACGGGGAGGCAAGACAAAAGAAAGAAAAGAAAAGAGAGAGAGAGGGAAAAAAAAAAAAAAAAGAAGAGAATCATGTATAGGTGACACTTTTCCTCACATACCGAAGCAGGAAAAAAGATTTACAGGAAAGAAACAGTTCACTCAAGAAGTAAAATTCTGAACGGGTATGTTCACTCAAGCGGTAAAATCCATCCCTCCACAGGACAGCTTTTCATTAATTAAAACAATGACACTTGTCCTCAACTGAGTGTGTTGTCACGCTGTGAGTCAAGAGTACATTAACTTACGACACAGCACCATATGAATTTGGGGTGGTCTACCTTTCAGATCACAGCTGTCTCACGTCTGATGTGCTCAAAGCAAAAGATAGAGTGTATGGCTGAGAGGGAAGACTAGAACGTCTCAGAAATAAAACCTGTACTGTCACATCACTCAAGTGCAAGGATACCTTAACTTCCTTTGTCCTCCCACTGCTGCAGCTACATATATTGTTGGGTGACAACACCGATTTGCCCAGGTTCAGCTTTCACAACCATGTTTTAAATGAACACAGGAAGCCGCAAATCCCATCACCCACCAGTGAAACCGCACCAAGTCAACTAGAATACCTTTTATAAGCTACAAGACGCGTCAGAATAAAGTTGCACAAACTAACAGGAAAAAAAAAGTTAAGCAAAGATGACCTGAGCAATACATCCTCAATTATCAAGCCTATTATAGGTAGGTCTTAAGCAATACATCCTCAATTATCAAACCTATTATACGTAGGTCTTACACGTTCAGACAATAGTAAAACAAATTCCAGATGAGTGGCTGTATACAACAAATGCTCCTGGATCACAGTTTAAAACCCAGTACCACTAGATCTCACTTAAAGTGGCCAAGTTTAAAACACTCCCAAACTTATAGGTTATACAGACACAACTTGTAACACGTTTTACAAAATGCAGATTACATAGGTGACTGAGGGCTTCACAGTCCTAGTCTGCGTATGAGTAAAGCTAGTACTAATTTTAAAGGTTTATTTGAATTTCCAGGGAAGTTAGTGAGAAGCAAATACGTACATTTGCAGTGAAATTAGAAAAAGCTAATTCATAACAAAAAAGCCAGCCAAATCAAGTCAGTGAATTACAAGAGGAACATGAAAACACAGGTAAACGGTTTGTAAATAAGCACTCACAATTTCAATGAAATTGGAACTAATTAATTTTATTTCCAAAGTCCTGCTTTCTTGCACTATCAGGCAAGAAGGACCTACGATAACAATTTCAACTGCACACACATGATCATAAATGACATTTCATGCAAACGTGCTTTGTTGCTTTATGAACAGAAATACGTTGAGAATACAAAATCTATAGAAAATCTGGAAAATTACAACATCTCAAAACTGGAGTCTAAAAAGAACAAACCATCTCTTTGTGTTGGGATTTTTTTGTTGGGTTTGTTGTGGTTTTTTAACTGAAGGAATGTTATATGTTTTGAATAAGCAAAGCTGAAACATAATGGTTGAAAACTGAAACACTTGGAATAGGAAGGCAGCATACCCCACTGCCAGTTCAAGATCATTAGGTTGGAAACTAACTGAATCTTGTAAGGACAAAAGGTTGCCCAAGATGCTGGTATAATTAATGACATGACATAAGTAGAATCCCAGGAATATTTTCTGCCAACAAAGCCCCCAGAAGAGATTGAATAAGAAAGGATTGAGAGTTAAGCTGCTAGATTTGAATTATGAATCAGGTGTTGCTAGCACACAACCTTAAGATAATATTACCTGCTGTTTTTATTTCTGCTTCAGAAATCACACTAAAGACGGTATTAGAATTGGGCCAAGCAGTGTACAACACCTATTATACAAAACCATGTTCTGCAGGATTTTTTTAACACTATTTGTGGAGGTACCACAATCACTGGCTAGAATTATCAGAATACTCAGAACCGGGAAGAAAATGCAGTTAACAATTCTGATTTCACCTATACATGTTGTTTTAAGGTCAAACAGCCACACATCACAAAATTAAATCATATAGTTAGCCAGGATACCTGTAGTATTTATAGACTATTGAAGGTTAATATCTGCATGTTAGTCTAGAAATTCTCTTGAATTATTACTGAAGATATTTTAAGGTAAATTCCTAACAGATGAAACTTGGTTACAAAAGTAACATATGATCTTTTAATAGCCAGCAGCAGAAGAAACAATGCCAACGAAGTGACTTTATGCTCAAACAATAAATTAAATCAACATGGTTTCCAATATAGAAGACAGTACTGCTGCAGGACAAAAAAAACCCAAACAAAACCCCAAACCAAAACCAAACAAACCAAAAAACCCCAAAAACCACAAGAGACTGCTGTTAAGTAATAAAACATAAAAATAATTTGAAAAGTTGTTCAGGCAGTTGTTTCTACAGTTATGTTAAATGACTTGTGTCTAAAGAGTTGAACAAATTGTCCTAGTGCTCTGTTTTAAATGCTTTTTTGCTTTGTTTTCAATCAGCTATTCCAGCAAGAGTAAGGAATAATTTGTCCCAAGAGAAAATGTTTTCATAGTTTCTTTTCTATCTTGTGTTCTCTTACAGACTCTCTCTTATTGAGAAAGATATTGACAAGTCAGGTTTAGGTAGAAAAATCTCATCTCATCATTTCACCTGACAGCTGTTTTAATGGAACTAACACATCATATATAAAAGGTTAAAATGTCAACTGAAAGAACACCTCTGAAAATAGAAAATTACTACATAGTTTGAGTGAAATGCCTACTAAATTTATAGTACATAATTCATTTCCCATTTGCAGTCCACATTACTCTCAATAAATAATGTCACAGTTTAGGTAATTATCCTAACCTTCTATCTCCCTTTTCTCTAAAAAAATCATTGTGCTTTCTTTTTGACTAAATTATGTTACTGTATATTCTTTTAGAATATGTCTTTAATATTGATCTATATAACAGCAGCTGTAGTCATATACAGACCTTGGGACAAGCATACACTCCTACTGTAAAACTTCATTCCAATATGATACAGTTTTAGTTTAAGTACAATACTGTATCCCTTTAATTTGTACAGTTACTTGGCTGGATACATGCAAATATTTCTATATCTTACTAATTTAAAGCTTGAAAACCAAGTATTCCATGAGCTACAAAACACATAATTTCCTCTTCCCTGGCATTTATTAAAATACCAGAAGTCAAATATTTTTTCACACTAATCCAGGAGCACTGCTAGCACTTCTGATTAGAAGCATGACTTTCTCGGTGACTACCCTCTTTTACTGTGATGTACATTTTCATTAATAGCTTCTTAGGCTAAATTTATAGAGGCCAATCTAGCATTTATCCTCAAGTCTCCAAGATGAAAAAACAACCAAACAAAAAACCCAAACCAAAACAAACAAAAAACCCCACCAAACCCAAAACAACCAAACAAAACCCCCCACCACCAAACAGCCAAACCACAAAAAACCAAAGAGATTGGAATTCACCGTTGTCTGAAAAGTTACCTATATTGCTAACCCAGATGAATAAAATTTTGCTAAAATATTTTGTGTTCTAAGATGAATAGAAAATTTCAATCAGGCTGCTTGCAAAATTGATGATACTCAGTGACTGGAGAAAATAGTTTACAGAAGCACAAAAAAGGAAAGTAAAAGAGAAGATAGAGCCAATTGACTAGGGAAAGACTGCTTCAAAAAGCTGTTGGTCACCTTTATACTCTTTCCCAGAGAGGAACAAAGCCCTTTGCAAGAAGGAAAGCATTAGTACTTATCCCAACTACCTCCCTTGCATGAAAAGCCACAAATATGTCTCCAGAGGAACACAGGCAAGCTAGACCTCAAACCTCTGCTGAAATGAAAGGCTGGTTTGAAGATCCTCTTTTCTAAAAGAGTATTTCTGCACAGCTGGCTCAAGAACAACACTTGCTCTGCTTTCAGAAGTAGGATTTAACAGAATAGCTTATATAACCCTTGAGAAACAAAAACAAGCAATACTGTAACCACCTCTTTTTCTTAAGCACAATTTATCTTGAAGCAATAAAACCAGGGGGAAAAAAAACCCCACCAAACAACTATTGAACAGTAGCTCTTTTCTGAGTCACCTAAATATCATCTGGTCCCAACTAAGAATGGTGACGCTCTGCAGTGTTGCGTGCTTAACAAAGAAATATGAGGATCTGTGAAACACTGGCTTATCTATATCAAAACCTCAACCAAAGGAACATAGTTGTCACAATCTGACTGCAATGTCACTAATGGCTGGATTACTCTTTCAGGGATCATACTGGAAGATGTTCAAAAAACGTCCACAATGACTGCTAGTTCAGGAAAGCTTACTTGAGCTTTAAGCCTTTGAACACAATGTTTAGTGAGCTCTCAATTTTTGTTAGCTTATATATTAATTTAAAAAATGTGTTTTTATTTGTTAAGACATCACTGAGGAATAAGCACATCAACAAGGAAAACTCACAAAATGATATGCCAAAGAGGAAATCAAAAGGGATGAAAAAGTACCTGAAAAGTGCCTGATAAAGAACTGTAAAGTTGATAGCAAGAAGTTCTGAAAAGTTGCTCAAAATCAGGAAGCCAGCTAGAAAAGTGGTAGGATCACTTGGTGAAAAGGTGTGAAAGGGGCACTCATGGATAAGTCCATAGCAGAGGAAGTCAATGGGATCTTTGTGTCAGCCCTCACTGCTGGAGATGTGAGAGAGAGAACTCAGAAGAGCTAGATGAGTTAGAAGAAAACATCTAGGAAAAGTCAGGCCAATTAGTAAGTTATGTGCTTGCACAGCACCATACCAGATAGTATTCATCCCTCAGTCCTCAAGGAACACAAACGTGAAATTATATTAAATGGCAGGCTAAGGTGCATCAACAAACGTTATAAAAAATCCGCTGTGCCAGAGTGCAAGTCCCATCTAGAGAAATGGATCTTGAGGGGACCCTCATAGGGATCACAGACCAGTGAGTCATATTTCCATCCCTGGTAAGATAACAGACTATAACGAAGAGTAAGACCACTGAGCATTTGCATTAACAGAGCTCGGTGGGAAAGAGTCAGCATGGCCTCTGTAAAGGGAAATCCACTTTGTTAGCTTGCTGGAGGGCTATGAGGGTGTCAAGTAGCACAGGGACAAAGGGAATCCTGTGGCAAAATATATACAGATCCTCCAAAATTCTTTGACAAGTTTCCCCACTGAAGTCCAGTCAGGAAAAGTAAGTTGCCAAGGGATTGGAAGAAAGGTCCTTCTATGAACTGAAACCTGGTGAAAGGAGAGGTGAAAGCTTAGCGATCACTCTTCAGATAGGGGAGAGCCAGCAGCAAGTCCTCTAGGGACTTGGGGCAGGTTTTGGGACCACTTTTATTCAGCATCTCTTGTCAATGACCTGGAGAAGGGATGAGCAATAAATATTTAAGTCTTCTGATGATATTAAGCTCTTTGAATTATTCATATGTCATGCTACATATGAAGACTACAGTGTTTGGCCTACTTTAGTATTTTAAAAAAAAGAAAAGAAAAAAAAAGAAGAAAAAAAAAAAGAAAACTTCTCCCAAGATCAGTTCTTAGTCTGCCAGTTAATGTCTCATTCATGGTGCCTTCCCCCACTGCCCGCCCCCCCCTCTGGTTCTCTTCTCCATCACAGACTCCACACGCAGGAAGGTCAACGGGAGAGAGAACAGTACAGCAAAGATTCAAGGAGTTATACTTTCATCTCTCCCAGTTTTGCTTTTGAACCATCAGATACTCACTGGACTTAGAAACATAATGAGATAGATTCCCCCCCTCCCCCATGTATTAATGAGTAATAGCATCTGTACATGTACAAGCAAGCAGCCCAGTACATAAAAAGATAAGAAGTGCTAGGCATAAACAGCAGCATGAAAAGGAAATGGAGCAACCTAAAGACCAGCAAAGGAACTTTAACTTGATGCAGAACATACAACAGAAAATTCAAACATTGAAGCAAAGGGGAGAAATTACACTGCCAAAGGAAATTTGCTGGTTTTCAGCATCACTAACGAAACAGAAAGAGGGACCAAAGAGGAGACAAGGGCTAGAATCAGGACTTAAAATAGTAGCAGAAGCAAAGAAGATCATGTTTTAAGTCCATCATAAGCCAACAATAAAGAGCACTACCATTTTACCGTCTACAACAGACAGTGCTAGCTACTGCATTTATGGACAAAAAATTGAATAGAAGACTGAGACAGTTTGTCAGTTTTGCATGTCCGTGTTAATAGACTCCAGTAAAATTCATGTACACAAATCCAATTTGAGATTAAAATGTATATATTATTTCTAGTGAGTTAAGTTCATAACGTAGGAAATGTGACAGGATATTAAACACAAACCAACATGCTACCATTTAATGAGCATCTGATTTCCAGTGAGAGATTACCTCATGTGTATAGACTTAATTTCTAGCTGTACTACAGTGCCATGTAATAAGGTTAAAGCCATTAGACCTCATACAACATGGGTAATACATCTGGTAGCCCACAGAATCTGCCTCTCTCCCTCTTCCTGTATACAGCCTTCTTACACAATATTTATTTCCATTTCAAATGAAGTCTTTATTTTCAACACCCTACATTCAGAATATTACCTAAAGCTGTAGCATAAGGACCATGGCTGGCAGTTCTGCTTCTCTGGCTTAATATAACTGTATTTATAATTAAGGTCAACCTTATACAAATAAGCAACAGAACTGCCTTGTGAGCCAGGTCAAGCCTGCAGAATGAAATCCTGTAAGACCAACACAAATTTATCCATATTCAGTCCCAAGTTCAAAGCACTCTTCTTTTGACCTTGCTTTCATTAATGCAAGAAAAGATAAACACATATCAGCATGTAACAATTTAAAAACTGTTCCACATGCTGGTCTTCCCCTATGGAAAAGGAGATGAGAGATAATAAGACACACATGACATATTTGTCACAGTCACTTAATGCACTTAAAGCCTACAGATGCCATTGCAGTGAGGGCAGTATAGAGAGCCTAAATATGGTCCTGCAAAGGAAGATGTGAATAGATAAAAACAGTGGTCTAACAATGACAAGAAGAGAAATGACAAAGAGAACAATCACAAAGAGAAACAGCATAGGAACTAAAATACTGAACAGTTGTGATACAAACAGAGAAAGAAAAGAAAAACAGAACGAGAACAAAACCCCTACTTTGTAGACAGTGAATTTGAGGTGAAAGCAGACCTAATTCTGCCTTTTACAGAGAGACTGATAAAGGCTACCCTAAGCAGCAAGCAACAGAACAAGGAAGCAGGTTAAGTGCACAGAGCACAAGTCCACTGTACCCTTTCACACAGTGACTCAAAAGCCAGTTATATCAGGCTACTTAACTCTGTGGAACTGAACTCCTGGCGTCCTCACCAACTCTAGGCTGCATCAAAAGCATCACTAAGGAGAATCTCTGAGGTTACTGTTTCAACACAATGGCAGTTGCAATGCACACAAGGACAGGAATCAAATTCATTTTCTTGAATGAAAATAACAGGTAAGGGAATAAAATAAAAACCTAAGAATTTTCTGTTAGCAGCAACTTTCCTCATCTGCTATTAACTGCAAAACTCCCATTCCCCTCTGCCATTTAGCAGTATTTGTTAGAACTGTTGCTTGATGCCCCAAGAAAAAGCTCACCCCTCAGCTAAAGTCAGTAAAATACTCCTCTCCAAAACCACAGAAACACCTCAACATTAGATTATTACCATGAGGACAGGAATATAACATATTAATTAACCTTAGGGTAATTAAACTTTTTCACTCCTTGCTAAAGTAAACAAACCCCCAGATATATTTATTCTGGTCACTTATCAGATCACCGGGATAGGACAAATGAGGAGATAAGCTGTTAACAGCAAAAATTATCCAGCAAATTTCTTGCTCAGCTGTACGGCTTTTCTTCTCATTCATCAAGACCGGGAAGTAGTGGGCAGTGAATCAGAGTGGCAGTGGGGAGACAGCCTTGATGCTGTGCAAGCAAGGTTCAGCAGCAACCAAAACACTGTTATCAACACTTCTAGTCACAAACGAAAAGCACAGCACCACAGGGGCTGCTACGAAGAAAATTAACCCCAACCCTGCTAGGCCCAGTACAGACCTAAACCAAAAAGAAATATAGCTTCTCAAAGGGTAATGAGTCTCCTCACACAAATACCTTCCACAGCCAGTCCATTTCTGGAAATTTTGTGCTCTTCTGTCTGGCATTATTCTTCTAGACCTTTATCTGTGGTTTTATTTGGTTGTAGAGCTCCTCTAACGTCTTCCTCAGGATAAGAAAATAATATAGCTCAGATACCCTAAACTATACCTATTATGTTTATATTATTGTAACAACTAAAATTCATAATTGTCTTGGGTATAAAAATAAAGCAGTACTTTACACCCAAATCCCTTTGTTTCTCCTTAAAGCAAAGTAATAACTTCATCAGAAATAGAAATTATCAAGCTGATTTCCTTTTGGACATCAACAAAACAAAAAAGTGAATGAGAACTTCTGGCAATTTGATTCTGTTTTGATGTGCAGCTATTAGCTGTCAGTATTTCACATCACAGTAAAAAACAAATAAAAAATAAAAAAAAAAAATCAAGCCTTTATGCAACAGACCCAATCATTCCTTCAAAATGTCCTTTATGCAACAGACCCAATCATTCCTTCAAAATGTCCTTCTTGACTAACTAGCAACTCCTACAAGTCTGTCTTAGCCAGTGGAAGAGGAACTCTTCCTCCCTACTCCTCATTATCCTTATAACAGATCTGTCATTTACATTCTGAGAACATCTCTCCCATTTTGCCAAAGTACTCATGTACTGTTTTGAAAGATTTATACAAGGTTATTTTAAAGTAAACATAGGAAGTATAGACTCCTCCATGCTTCTATACAGCTTCTTATAAATTCAGCTAGCGTTTTCAGACAGGATACTTGATTCAATGGACTAGAGAAACCACACCTACTGTGGCTCAGATGCTGTTGAACAGAAATATATGTTTTATGATGTTAAGGATCCACCTTCTAAGCATGTGGCTGAAGTGCCAGACTTAGACCTTGACTGAATATGTAAGGTTTAGAATGGGGAAGAAAAGGATTTGTTATACACCTTCACCCACAAAAATGCACTCAATTTTCTTCTAAGAATAATGCATAGCTTTGAATTATACAGTTATAGGACCCAGGAATGTATTTCTCTTTTAAGAAACAGTCAGAAGATAAAGGTGATGAAAGACACCAGTGGCATGGCCTGAAAGAATCTACTACAGAATGACATCTACAAGCGAGTTTATTATCTTCATAGAAGTTTGTACCATAACAGTTTAAGATCAGGTTTTTTCCTCCCTTCCATAGAGCTCTTAGGAAACACGAAAACCATGGCTAGATGTATTCCCAGGAATAGCAGCTGGTGTGGCACTGAGGAAAGCAACTTGCAAGTAGAGCCATTCTTTATTACCAGCATCTAAGATAGACATTTAAACAAATATTTTTGCAAAAAAGTTTTGTAGTGGAAGCTGAGCATTTAAGTGTGGTTGTTTTTTTGAGGGTTTTGGTGTTTGGGCTTTTTTGGGGGTTTGCGGGTGGGGTAGAGTACTTATTTTTCTCAAAAGCATCTGTTTCTATTTCTCCTTTTCTATTGCAGTGACATTCCCTCACTGGATACCCTTGGAATTAGTAACAGTGAATGTATTCTCCTGTGTTGTTTTCTTTCTGGGCATTCAGGCCTCTTTTTTTTTTTACCTTTTCTTTTTCTTGGTGTGCTTTTCACTCAGGATCGTCTCGTACAGTTGTTTTCAAAAGCTACTGTTTAAGAGTATTACTTAAACATAGCACATATTTTTAGTGAACAACTTAGAATCCACCACTTATCACAGTCACGTACAGTATTTTACCAAGATGGAACAAAATATTTAGCCAAAGATCGTTATCAGTAAGAAATAAACTACATGGTGCTGTTGGTAAGACTTCGCTTATCAAATGGCAATTGGAGTAGAAATAGGTCAATCTTTAACATCTCTGTCCTCATTCTTATGACTTACTCTTTCAAAAGGCTTCATAGCTCTTTCTATAAAATTAGACTGTTTAAAAAAAAAACCACCTTTTTTTTCATCAAGGGTGTCTTGCAGCAGGTGGACCTAGGCTGAAAGAAATCTGTTCAACAAACATGAAGGAATTCCTCATGACCAACATATTTTGCAAGCCCCAAAAATTTCAGTTGTGGGCTAAGTTTTCCTTTAGCTTCTAAACAGAAGATAGTAGAATGCAAATCTCAGCAGGAACATGAAAGACTGCCCAACTGCAGAACTGGGTGAATACCAAAACAGGCTTTCCTCTGTAAATCAGAAGTCATTCTGAACATGGAAAAAACCCTCCTTTCATGCCACATGGTGACTAGTGGTGTCTCTTTTCAGAAAACTTGTGACCAGAAGTGTTGTTTTATCTGTAAGGGAGAGCTAGGCTGAAAATCAAAGAGTTCAGAGAGCTTCTGTACAGGAAGAAAGAAACGGTGTAAATTCAGAACAGCTCTCTTGGAGTGGCAAAGAAGAGTTTTTACTCGGGCATCTTAGTAGGAATGGCAATTGGTGCCTTACTAAACTTTTCTAGTCACCTTTTTGACACGTAACTGCTTTAATCACAGGTGATGAATAAGAAGCAAAGCTCTGGCATTTCAAAGGGACACTTACAAAGGAAACCAACAAATTCATCAATGAGTGAGGATAAATTTTCAAAACAGCATATGTAAACTGAAATACAAAACAACACACCTCAAGGAAGGCTACAGAAACTTTTTGAATAGCACTGTTCTTGTTGAAATGGACACTTGACACTTCCTAGGAAATATTATATTGTATCAGTATTGCAAGATAACAGCATAGGCTATACTCATTGTTGCTCAGTGTTTATCAGCTACTTTGAAAACTGATAGTGCTATTACCTATAAGTGACACTTGATATTGTGCTTCAAAAACTCTTCCACAAATTGTGAAGTATTTGTCTGTTTACAGCACTGTAGAAGAATAATCATGCATAACTTAACAGGCTGCTCACAGTGTAAGTCAGATCAGCTCCTTAACAGGCTTAACTCATGTACTGGCTTTTTAGAATAGCTTTAATGCTGTACATTAATGAATATGGTTTTAAAAAGAAGAGAGTACTAACCCTGTAGAGTGGGTGGCATTTGTCCTTGAAACATGGTGCCAAATGAGCATAGATCTGCAGGCTATAGTAATAACTTGCCAGCTGGAGAGATAACGCAGAACGTAATTGCTTTTCAAAGCATTTATTGGCATCTACCACCTAGGAGAACGAAAGCATTAATTTAGATTAAAGAATTAGCAAGCATACAACATTAAGCGCACAAACTTTCTAAAAAGCTACTTGCTGTGATTTAGAAATAGCTCTGACTACATTTTTCTGGCACAGAAGTAAATCACACACATACACAAAGGTAATTCTACACTATGATGTTCCACCCCCCCACCCCCCCCCCTTGCACAAACACCTAACCAAAATGATTTTCCAACTACAGTTTTGCAGCTTATCTACCACAAAGTTGTTATTCATATTTCTGACCTGCATTAGAACTTTCAGTCAGGTGGCCCAACTGCTATTTTCAGTAAGAAAATACGTCTTTTTGCCAGTGCCATGCTCATAAGCCAGTCCACTGGCATTGTTCAGAGTTTCCTTTAAATGCACCAGACCAATCTATAAAACTGTGTATTTAAATGAATTCAAAGACGTAGCTTTTAAAACCCTAAGGAAATTACATTTTCTTATGGAATTTTGAAATGCTATAAATAGCATACACACAAAACACTATCAACATACCTGTGGCAGTGCAAGTAGATAGGCAAGAGACAAGGCCATATCATTTGGTAATGCATCACTTGCCAGTTGTAGCAGAACTGCAACATATAGGGAGCAGAAATAAAGCTTTGATTACTGACCCACCTAGCCTTGACAGTTAGCAAATGAAATGTTTTCAGTGTAACCGTATTTTATTAGACACTAGCTTGAAGCACTGTATACACACTTAATTAAACACTTATCAGTGTAATCCAGAAACAGATAATATGTAATTAAACTGCAGCACAGCTTTACCTTGACTTCCAGGCAAAGCGTTTGATGCATTAACCTAACAAGAATGAGACTATGCAGTAACAGATGCTAAACAGACCCACTAAAATATCACCTGTACTGATTTACAAGAAGTAAATCTTTTGCTTCTAAAATCAAGGCAGTAATGTAATGTTGTAAGTGTTCAAAGATACCAACCAGAGGAACTGTACAAAATCTCTTCTCTTCAAGCCTGAGCTCTAATTCACTTCTCACTGAACATAGCACTTCTTAAAAACTTCTGTCTTAATTAAAAAATTAAAAAAAAAAAAAAAAAGCTGCAAGTGTTATAGGATTTTTTAATAAGATCAGTGAAACACCAAAACCAGGTCCTGCCACATACAGCAAACAGAAATATCAGCACAATGACGACAATCAAAATTAATGCACAGAAGAATAATTCTTCTGATTATAAAAGGATACACTTCTGGTAAAACTGACATAAAGATTACCTGCTTTTTCTACATTATAGATACCAAACTTGGTTTTTTGTTTAAAAAACCCACTATATTTTACATTACACAAATAGGAGAACTGATACACAGACACAATGCGAGCACCCAGGATTTGTTAATTAGTAACAGGATCTCTCCATCATGCAGTTATCTCCTTCTGTACTGAAGTCAAGCATCACTATGGTTGCTACGAAAGTTCCAACACACAATTACAGAATAATTATTCTCGTGATACAGTTAATATTCAGTTTTGGGGGTACAGAAAATAAGTTATTAGTTCCAGGGACAACTTCAAAAATCTTATGAAACCTGGACCAGATATTTCATAAGGAACTGTAAGTATACCAGGACAATAACATTACGGTTTCCTTTTTTAATAGTTGTTGTTGTTGTTGTTATTATTATTATTCCAATCAGTAGAAGCCATCTTCCAGCACCTTAGCTCTTTATTTTAAGGAAGTCTCAAGTACCTATATTCCCACATTACACAAACTACTCTTGAGGGCAAGCTGGCAAGAAACCTTATTACTTTACACACACAGGACCCCAGTGAATTCTTTGTTCCAAAGAATGATTTCTAAAAGACTTAAATGACCAATTACAATTTTCAGATTATCATTAATTTGCTATCAGCCTGAAGTGGATTTACATGCTGGCCCTCAGCCAGATACAAAAATAAAATTTCTATGTGACAAGTCACCACAGAGGCTGTCTACACAGCAATATAGTTACTGCAAATACAAGCCTGTCCAACAGCACCTATGCACCTACTTTACATATACACAAACACATGTATACACAAAGACTAATTTCCATACGGTTTTCTCCCAGAGAAGCCCTATGGGAATTCTGACATCTAAACAGGGCTGAGTTCTAATTGCAAGCTACAGACACTAGCAGGATGCTGTTCTGTCCTCTCATATATCTTCACAAAATTTACAGGAACTTATTATCATTTCAGACCACTGCCAAATTTGAAATTTGCCAAAGGAATTAAACGTTACAAGGTTGGCAAACCAGGGAAGACAGGCAGTGACAAGTGAAGAGCCAATGCTGCTGTCCCACAAGCAATATTTCCTTAGGAAAACAAACAGGAAAGAAAATGGTTTATTTGTGAAAACTGGAATTTATCAATACCCAAGAAGTTTCATCTCTTTTCTATGTTTTTTTTCTCTGAAAAAAAATGCAAAACCTGCTTCAAGTCTTCAGTTGTTCATTTAGCATGTGATAAAATCTCACTAAACTTAGAAGTATAAATTGCAGTTAACCAGCCATATCCACAAGCAATTACAAAATAATGGAAAACATTAAGCTAGTCTTTGTTCTAAAACTCCTGAGCATTAACAGGTGTGACTGACTTTCTAGGTTTTACTTTGAGTTTAGTATCTAATCTGGTTACAATGAAATGCAGCCATCAATTATAGTAACTTCCCATTCAGGTCTCATCTGCAACCTCCCCATCAAATCCCTAAGGGCTACGGAGAAAGAGCACTACAATTAAAAAGAGATGCACAACATTGCCTTAGTCACGCTAAGTCTGGATGCACTATAATGACACAACTGAGGAAAAAGTGTTTTACTGGACCCGAAGTGATGTGTGTTACCGCTCCACTGGAAAATGCTCAGTCTACCACCTACATCCAGACAGAAAGGACAAGAAAAGTCCAAGTCCAAGTCCAAGGCTTGTGAACCTAACAAATCCACAAAAGAAGCAGCAAACATTATCTGGAGTTTTATCATGCACGCTGCCTCTGGGGAAAGTGTTTAGCCATTCCCTCACACCTGGAGCATGACACTGCTATAGTAATAGGAACAGAGTTCGATGCATACTTCAACTTCTCCTCAGACAGTGTGCTAAGTACAACTAGGGTTTCTTCACTAAAATGTATCTCCTTTCAGGTTCGTCGATTCTTCTAACGGAGCTGAAACCTGCTGCTATAGCTGTCCTAGAAGACAGCTAGAAGGAAACAAAGGGGATTCAAACTTGCCAGCAAAATCAAGTGAAATCTGCTGTGTTTGTTAGTTACTAGTACAGTAGCTAATAACTCATATTAAACATCCAAATTTCACAGGGCAAAATCCTCCCAAAACCTCAGAGTAAGCCTGAAAATATGGGAAAAACATGGAAAATAATTGGGGTTCATATCTGCATGATTTTTTTTATTTTAAATCTTGGCAGTATGCTATAAATATGCACATTTTCAAGCTCCACAATCCTGAAAGTGTTAACTCATCATAAGGACTTTCATGGGAATTGATAAAGCAAAGCATTGAGAAGGGGGAAGAAGTGGGATCCAATACTGTAAATCCAGGGCTAAATGGATTACAAGTTGTAAATTACCAATCCATTCATTTACAGAAAGCTACATTACACGTTGTTGTGGTTTAACCCCAGCCAGCAACTAAACACCACGCAGCCGCTCGCTCACTCCCCCCGCAGTGGGATGGGGGAGAAAATCAGGAAAAGAAGCAAAAAAACCCCACACCATCGAAATGGCTGGACACACTTATGCAAAAGAATGCTGCCTATTGACTACCAAAGGTGTCATAACAGCAGGACTGCTGAGTACAGAATAAATATAACTCAGTTTTCCAGAGCAAAACACGGAACTCTGTTCCATAGCACACCTGGAAGGATTTGTAAGTGAAGTTCAGACTGACTACAGAGTAAGAGTGGTAGAAGAGAACAGAAATATTAAAATGGTAAAACAGTAGTCTGCACAGTTAAGAGGAGGAAGAGACTCAAAAACTAAAACATATCTCAAAACTACTGAATTGTATACTTGTAGGACAAATATGCTGGTTTTCACTACACAGTTGAGATAAAACTATGTGGCTTATGAAGAAAGTCTCACTTGAAACTTCTCATATTACAAGTGATTTAATATGCTCATTTTTCATGGCAGAACTTACTGTAGAGTAAAATACAATACAGATATCTTCCTTCAGAAGACACCAACAGCAGGTAAATATTTAAACAGTTCATTTCTTAAAGCAGCAGGAGACAGCCAAAAGCAAAGACAATCATAGGTGATTTTGTGTGGTTTGTTGGTGTGTTGTGGTTTTTTTTAAAGTGAAGCTTTCCATTAACAAATTATTAAGCATAAACTATAAAATGCAGAAATTTCAGAAAATGACAAAAAGTTCTAATGATTCCAGAAGCTGCAGTTAAACATTAATTAGTAAATAAAATATTGCAATGACCCTGCAACACTGAAAGCTGTCTACACAAAGGCACAGAATCTCAGCAAGTGAATACACAGGCATACATATAAGTAGCATTAACACTGGGTGCAAATTTCCATTTAAATATCGGTAAGTGGCAGTATTCAGGAAACCTTCAACAATTTTTCACCCCGCAATGTTCATATCTTTGTCAGCTCCTAAATATCAGTTTCTGCTTATTTAAGGCCAGCTTTTAGATTTCTAGTCTTTACTGAGCAACTCCTTTTAAGAATACCATGTCTCCTGAAAACTCTGCAGCTACTTCTGTCAAGACTACTCACCAACATAAGATGTTGAACTGGATCACAATTCATACAAAGTACCCGCACAATATTTCACATCATTGTGTGCAATTCTCCATATTTAAACCCATCCACAGATTCTCATATATTTACTATATAAAGTAAATACAGAAGCGAATACACATGTACCCATACCTTCTGTAGTTGGAAGTAGGTCTTTTCCTTCGCTTTTTGTTTCTGTCAGTTTCTCTGTTCTCAGCAATACTTCTGCAAAGCTTTCCAAAGAATTGTTCTGGTATGTGCCGTAACTGTTTTCAGACTAGAAGTGAAATAAGGTAACTGACACATGCGCGCTACACCCTGCAGTTATATTTAGCTCACTGGCATCAGATACAATTATCTACCTCAGTTCCTGCATTTGCTTTCCCTTCTGTTTAATTCTGTACTTTTTCCTACTATTGCACAAAATTTCAGGTCACACAAATAATCCAAAATCTGTATTTTTACTTAATTATAAGATCTCAACAAAAAACTAACACTTCAGAATTCTGTAACAGAAACTTACTTCTGCAACATATGAATCAGCTATTAGAGACTCATAAAATGGATGACAGCCTTGTTTTTCCACAGCGGCATTTTCTCCAGGCCCACTTTTTAATACATCTCCAAATGCTTGGCCCTGTGAAAAATAAGTATAGTTGAACCTAGTTGTAAAAAATCCCATTAAAAAGTCTGTAACTGCTGCTCAGAAAGGAAACAACTGTAAATGAAAATATAATTGAATTCAGTGGGGAGCAAGATAGGAGTCATCAGACAGAAACCAATGCTGAATGAGGTCCAGTATTCTTAAAAAAAGGAAAGAGAATCATGCTCAACAGCAGTCTCAGAAAAACTAGTATCATAAACATTATGGCAAATCCACTGAAATGGAGAAGGTAGAAAAGAGAAACTGAAAAGGAACAGCTTTGCATATAAAATAACAGTATTTAAAGAGTGGGCTTCACTGTGCTTTCTTCCTCAAAGTTCTGAAGTTCTGCCAAATTTCAACTATGCTAAGAAAGCATGAGAAAATAGATTAGAAAAGAAGACAAGGAAACAGCTTTAGACCCCTTCTTTCAATGGGATTTGCTTGCAAACAATCCCGTGATGTCTCTAGTTCATTTATTGATTTGAAATCTTCAGTTATCAGATACCTAACAAAGGAGCCTAGCTTTTATACTAATGTATCAGTGCATGTGTAAACATCTAGAGACACATCAGCAATCCCTTACATGTAACGGTCGAAGGTAAGTTAATGATCTCTTCCACCACTGTCCATCACTGACAGCATGCAGCATGGCTTTTGTAGTCATAGTTGTGTTAGACAACACCTTCATGGTTTTTGATGTCGTCCAGTACAACAAATCAGCAGACTGGCTAGAGGAGATGTTGGTTTCATCCTGTGAGCACATCCAACACACAATGGCAAGCGTTAGACTCACGCTTTAATTAGGCTAATGACCTAAAGCCAAATGCATTAGAGTTCAGGCACACTATGTTAATAAAATATTTTAATTATCATTAATTTAAGCAGAAGCTGTCATAAAAACAAACAAAAGACAAGTTAAAAGGGATTTAGGGGTTTCAATCTGAAGTGAGTAGCATGATCAGCAGAACGTTTTGCCCCTTATTCAGTTATAATATCTTGTTTCCACAAACACCAGCTGATTTTAATTCCAACATTTATAACGGTAACATTTTACATAATTGTTGAATGCTTCAGTTAAAAATAATGATCTCTCTACAAATGAGGAGATTGAGCATGCTAGAATTAATCTTCAAGCATTCAGGAAAACCAATAGTAGAGACAATCTCGTAGTTATACAGAGGTAGCATTAATTAAGTTGAATTCAGTAGGGGAAATGGTGAAAAGATGTAAACATTCGTTTCTAGACCAAGTGAAAAAGTACCACCAAGATCTGAAATTCTGCAGTCGGCACTTACAAGGTACCAAATATAGCAAACCTAAAAGACTTCAAAAAAGCATCAAGACCTCAGCCTATCCTCGATCCCAACTGCTTCTGCAACACACGTACATATACATCTACATGTTATCCTGCAAAACATCTTCACTCAGTAAACTCACAGGTAAGACATGTTCCACAAATGGAGCTTTCTGTACCAGCTCTTCCTCATGTAAAGCATTTAAATAATACCCAGAACATCCATGTTGGTTGATCTATGCTATTCCAGTCCTGAAAGGTTTGTGTCAACTGCATGCTCTACAAAGCTTGCACATTAGACATAAATACATAATTATCAAGCTAATGTAAACACACTGTCTTCAGCAATAGAAAATGTATTTTCCTCCATACAGCAAACTTCAACAGCTTTATAACCAGTGTTTCTCCCTAACAACTCTATTACTCATTTCCCCATACGCGGAAGGGTGTTTAAGTAGAAAAATTCTACCTGTATAACTGAATGTGAGGTATGAGTTTACCACTTACTCATGACAAAATTTCAGACATCAGAGCAAACAGATGCCAAATTATGCTCAAATGAATTACATCCCACCATAACCTCAGTGACAAAACAAGTTAGCTTCAATAAGGTAGAATTTCACTGTAGACAAACTGATTTTTAGTACCTGTTACTGCAGGATGCAGTAAATTAACTGCCTCAAGATGACTACTGAAGTAGCAGAGAAGTCCCTTCCATTAAGGCTTCAGCATTTCTTTCAATCTTCTCTGAAATTATATTCTGCATTTCACAGATGCACCACTAATGAACTGATTGGCTAAACTGGAAATTTCAGCTCTTACTTAATGAAATGAGGAAAGAGCATGCCAAGTACAACATGCCAGAATTTTTACTCCTCTGAAAAAAAGGACAACAGAAAGCAACAGAAAGTCCTAGGTCTGGTGGCTTGAGAGAGAACTTCTTGTTTGTGTGGTTTTTAAATAAAGCGCTCTCGGTAGTTAATATGAAAGCTTTTTGTATTTTTTTTAACTGTTATATACGGAATACTAATTTCTCTCTCTGCCTCCATTTTCAACCAGATGCTGCAGGACATCTAACTAATTCTTCATGGGGAAAAAACAAACCAAAACAAAACAGAACCAAAAAAAAAAAATCCCCCCCATCCCAAGTTCTCAACTGCATTTGAGCAAAACACTTTTTTTTTTTTTTTTTTTAATAAATCTCCTTCAGTAGTGTGAAAACTGATGGGCTGACTTGTATGCTGGTGTGTATGTTTCTATAGCTCTACTACTATCAGATAAACTCTATTGATTTTTTCTAAAAAGAATTTCAACTCTTATGAGTAATTACAGTCTTTTTTGCACAAATAAGAAATCTGTTTTCTGAAAAGCCATTCCTCAGTGTACCTGGAACACTTTCAGGCTATAACTTTTTGCTATCCTGAAAGAATCTCTCATAAAATAAGTGATTTCTTAAAGACTGTTGGAGATGCCATCTTAAGAAGACAACTTCAATTGTATTCTTTAATTGTATCTTCAGGAAGAAGTTATAGTTTGGGTGTTTTGAGGGGTGTTGGGGGAAATTATCTTCTTCTATTATTTCTTCCTGATATCCTTCCTAAAAGTAAGGACTTCTGATTAAAAACAAAATAATAATAGCAACAATAACAACTACAACTTATTAATCCTAAATTAGCAGGCTAAAAATGTGTATGAATCTAAATTGGTGTTAAAAAAAAGTCAGCCAACAAATTCTGAATTATCCAGATACTCTAAAATAACAGCTAAAATATTTATATCTATACACACCTATGCTCATACATACACACACATATATGTATATGTAATTCCAAACAGTCTAATGCAAGGACAAATAACAAAGCCAATTATTTTTTAAATAAGCCACAAAATAGAAAGTAAGAAATTAGAACACCTGCAGCTTGGATTTTTTTTTTTTTTTCTTAAATGACATTTAGCCAAAGCAAGGATTAAAATGCAAAAAACATATGCTGTATACACCTTATGACTTAAGATTATAAAGGAAACGACGTGAGGTGGAACAGATTCTGTTCATAAGACAGAACATTAAGTATTAGCTTTCCTTTTTCTTTTTCCTGTTTTGGTACTTCCATTGGAAAACAGGAATTTAAAATAGTCTCTTTTACGTAAGTATTCATCTACATTTATGCTTTGTGCCTTGGAGAGTTTTGCTTTGTTTTTTGCTTTTTGTAAGATAAGTTACAGCTAACAAACCAATCTAACTAAAAACTCCAGTCCTGCAAAGATAAACCAGACCCTAGATGAGAGACTACAGAAAAGATTCAGCTCAAGATGACAACATTAAAATTCAGGTGTCACTGGATGTCTAAGCTCTTACTAGGCTTATAATGTCACTGAACTGAAAAAGTAACCCAGCCTTAAGCGTATCACAATGCATTTGATTCAGCTGGTTAAACATAGGTTTTGATGATTGTCTGAGATATATGGCAGTAATTAAGATATTTGCTTAACACTTGTAGATCTGACAGAGGAGCTAGGCTTTTTCCGTCAGTAGCTAGAGGACAGGAGGATAACTTAGGCCGTCTCAAATTGTTGATATCTATGATTAAGTAAACTGAATCAAGAATCTAGTGGCTGATTAACTGCATTATTCTCTATGCACCATTGACTGCATCTCCAGTGAGTATCACAGGAGTTTAAATAGTGTACATATAGAGTTCCACGTTGAGATTTTTCTCCTCCTCTGCACAAGAGTTCAGCAACACTGTAAATGAATACGATTGCCTCAGAAATTACAGCTACCTCTTCCTATGAGAAGAATTCTGATTTAGTTACTACACAATTAAACCCAGTACATTTACTAAACCACAAAACACAGCCCCAGTTAATCTCAAAATAAAAACATAAAATTTAAAAAACAAAAAAACAACATCACAACTATTTGAAACAGCAGCTGGAGCCTTATTTTTGCTCTGAGGTTCCAAAGACTCCAAGTGGAAGAGTTCCCAGTGCACACCACATGAATACAACATTCCCTAATCATTTCTAACCGGCAGTGGTAAAAATGCATGACATTCCAATTTAATGTAAACAAATGTTTTAAAAGATCCTGTCTTTTCCCAGATCTAGTGCTTGGGAAAAATGCAAAAGCAAAGAAGATGCTAATGCTCTGTTAATGGGAATTTTTCTTTTCTTTAAGCAATGTTTAAGAAAGTCATTCCTATAATTTGAAAATACTCTCGTCTAGAAATTTTGTCTGGTCTCCTATCAAAGAGTTCATTTTCAAGGAAACCTGAAAGTGTAAATTTCTCTTGTGTTGATGTGCCATTTTATAGTAATTAAGTTTTTACATTCAGATATATAAAAGACAATGATTTTATTTATAACAGATGTAATGTACATTTTAAATATTATGCAGATTTAATAAAGTCAGAGCTCATTTACAAAGCAATTGATGGTTATTGCTTCAACTGTTTATACACAACACAGCATCTCATGACTAAGCATTATATTTTAATCTAATAATGTTATCAATAATATTCTGAAATGCTTTTCATTAATCAAGACCTTACTTTTTTCACAGATATTTTGTTTGAGAAGCACAAGACTAGTTGTTGAGGCATTTGTAGCATACAGCAAAGAGAAAAAAGGGTGAGGATTAGGGAAACTTAACATTTTGCTTAAAAATAATCTGCTATGCTGGAATCATTGCAGCTTCCAAAGGATAATTTCTCCAGCGGATCCCATGAGTTCAATCAACAGTGACAAGTTGGCACCACGGTAATGAAGTACGTTCTTGTGCAAATGCATTAGCTCCTACAGAATAATTATGTGCATCTTTATCATAGCAATCAGGAATTTCCTTTGGAGTAGGGCCACCGAAGATTTGGAGAAAAGTTATACTGAAGTCAATATGACAGCAATGTTAAATGACACATTTCTATGCAATCTGCAGAGATACATAGCCAGCTGCTATCAAGATTTCTGCAAGTTTCATGGAGAAAAAAGTTTCAGAGGAAAAAAACCCTACAAAACCAAAATTAGTTTAGAAGTTTCTAGAGACGAGTTCATCAAGAGAAGAATGATTGACAAGTATGATGAGCTGGTGATATGGGTTGGTATAATGAAAAAAAATGGTAGCAGCAACTAATGATTCAGTACTAGATGAAGGTAAGAAAAGGTTGAAAAAGGTCACTAAAGCTTTGAAAGGGAAAACTGATATACTTACAGATAGGTATTTTTAATGCAACAGAGAAAGGGATGCCCAAATACACATATGCTAGAAGAAGCTTAGTCAAGTCAAGATAATTACATTTAGAGCACCAATTTGAAAAGGTATCAATAAGTGAGAAAGAAGAACATTTGTCAACTCCTTGAGAAAAGGATGTTAGAAGTTAATGAGGACATAAGTGAAAAAGAAAGGAGTGAAAAGAAAGGGCAAAAGAAATCATCTTACAGTTGCTTTTTTCTTTGAGGAAACTGAAATTCTGTGCAAGACAATGAAGGTGAAGCATGAGGAATTAGCCTAAGTGGAACTACAGGGATTGCAGTTATGGGATTCGGTTGAGTCAGAGAAACTGAGTTATTGAATATATTGCTTTTCTAGCATTTCAGATGTCTGTAACAAAGGAAGGGTTATACAGTGACTAAATTCTTGGCTATGTTTCCTCCTGTGTCATTGCAAGACATGAAAGAAGCTATAAATCCCTATTAAGTCAACTGGGAGAGAACAAAAAGACAGAATTAGCAAATATACAGAACTCATTTCGTAGTGTAACAGTCTGAAATATGACATACCAAGAAGCTGTATTAAAACAGAAAGAAAAAAAAACCTCAATGCAGCAACATACAAACTTGCCAGGTCAACTGCCTACTTCCAATTCTAAACCACCAACCACAACAAAGCGGGGGGGGGGGGAAGATATATTAGAGAAAATAAGAGTGGATCATTTTCTGATTTCAAATTCTCCAGCATAATGAAAATTGCTTCAGATATCCAAACTGAATTGATAATTAAGTTAATTAGTGAGTTTACTCAACTCTGATAAACCCTTGAATAAGTTTCTGAATCATTTATATGCATGTATAATTGCTCTGTCACAACATACAGTCAATAGTAAAACAGCATATGAAAGGTGATGCATGACAAATTTGTTATATACATTAAAATATTGTAAACATAAGCATCCACACCCACATCAGAAGGTTCCACAATTTTATTAACATCTACTTAATAATCTTCCTCTCAGAGAGATTCATTTACCAATTTCCAGAAAGTATAAAGGATTCTTGGCAGTGAAACAGACCTGCTCTTCATATCAACGACTCTAGCAGATACATAAAGCGTTTAGCATTCATCCTCTGAATACTGTTCCAGTGCTATTTTATTTCCCTGTCCATTTATTTTATACATATGCAAATATGTATATGTATGTTTACCTATGCATATATGTATACAACATGTGCGTGTACACCTATACATATATAAAAACCCATACATATAGAAAATACAGACACATACGTAGAAGTTATCTGTTCCCATTCCAGTAACAAAGGAGAGGTGTGGGGTTTTTATGCCACATAGTGTTACAAATATATCAAAGGCAAGGACTAGCGTGTTCCATCTACAACTGTCATTGGTAAAATTTCACCAAGGGTATAGTGACATTAAGGAGGCTGCAACTCTGATACTCTTCTCAAAAAGCCACACTATGCAACATGAAACACCTTCCCCCCCCCGTATTCTTTCCTGTATTTCTTTAAGGTTGTGCATCCCCCTGCATCCCTGAGATCTGTTTATCATCTACAGAAAAACTTAAACAAACAGAAAACAGAGAAAATAAATTAAACTTAGAATTTTCCACTTTGAAGAGGATGAAAAAGACATTCCTTTCTTTCATAAACAAATAATTAGATCTTCTTTATAGAGAGAAATGTACTTGCAACTGTACATGTACAAACTTAAATTTGTTAAAATAATAAACACCAGAAGTAGAAGGAATAGTAGACTTTTTTTCTTGCTGCCTTACCTTTATTTGCCACAAAACACTCAATGTTCCTTCTGATCTTACACATAAAAATAATTTCATATGCAATACATGAAAGTTATAAAATGGCAAAGAAGCAATAAACTTCATGATGCACATAACAAAGGAGAAAAATAAGTTTAATTAAAGAATTTTTTTAATTAAATATGTAGGTCAGGTTTATTTTTAAATGTTTTGCTTTGCAACTGGGACAGATCCAAATATGAAACCAGCATTAATGTATATTATTTATTGTGCTAAATTTTGTTCGCTTTCTTCTTTTCCTGCCTTTGGGTTCATTTCTTTTTCTGTGGTACTAAGACCATGTAGCAAGAAGCAATGAAAAATCAGAACAGACTAAGTATAAATACGTAAGCGAGACCTTGAACTTAAAACAATCTAAGAACAGAAATTCGAGATGTCTTTAGTGCTATACATTTTTTCTGATAAACAGGTAAATATTGCTAAAAACTCAAATTCAGCTCTTCAGCATAATGCAGAACAAAGTCCTTATTACTTTAAAAGCTCTCTTTCAAGCTTACCTCTGTATCCTTACTGATCAGCGAAGAAGGTCCTGAGATATTTATATTCTCACCTCCTTCTGAAGGAAGCAACTGGTAATTCACAGCCTGATAAAGAATCTATAAACACAAAATAAATACAATATTTTTAACAGTAAAATAATCAAAAGTAAGAATTATGAATGATGTCATAAAAAACCCAAGAAATTCTGATGTAAAAGCTTCCACAATAGAAAAACAAGGCTGCAGGGGAAGACAGTGAGAAGACCACATGTATCTTTGACATTCTCTCACTGTTGTAGTCCCTAGACAAAATGACCTTTCCTTCTCTGTGATTTTTGTGCAATATTTTTCACACAATGTAAGACTTTTTTTTTTTTTTTTTAATTATATACACCCTGCTGCACTATGTAGGCTAAGGAACTTCCATGAAAAACATCCATTATCTGGACTGTGCCTTTGAGGTGTTGGGCAACTCTACAGAGGCAAGTGTTACACAACAGTTTTGTGAGCAGAATTTCTGCAGGCCATAGAACTGACAAAGGTCTGCAAAAGACACTTACAGCTGTTTAATATCGTCTGATCAGCATGACCTTCTCAAAGATTTTCTGCATATATCTATTTATCTACATATAAATACACAGCACTTGGACAGAATATGTAGGGCCATTAATGAACAAAGCTGAAAAGCTTATGCTTAGTTTATGGAGAAAGTAATTGCAGAAGAAACTGATTAAATATGCTTTGATGGAAATCATGACTTGCGTTTGGCTTCCTGGGGCAAATACCAACTTAATCATCACTGCTACAAACGATATTGCACTAAACAAAGAAACCTGAGCAACAAATTAACCTCAAGTTTTGTGAATGGAGAAGACAGAGAATCTCTTCCCTTAGAGAAGTGTGATGCAAAAGAGTAATAACCAGTGGCTGAGCAGCTGCACTACATTACAAATAACAGGACATGAAACCTTCAGAAAGAATGAGACAGCAATATAGAAGCAGTGACTGAATTGACAAAAAAGTCTAACAAATTTTGGTTTGTACAGTGCCAAAAGTTCGTCTGACTTCAAATTATAATTCTAGGTATAGGCACATAAGGGGGGAAACAACTTTTTATTTCTGTATTGTACAGGTATCAATTCTGCAAAGATTGCACTCGTGTTTAAGCTCATAATTGTACCTACCTCTCTCAAATTTGAGTGCTTTCATGATGAAAAAAATAGTAAATAGCTTGCAGGAGCTAGACTTGTATTAAGTCCTTAGCATCTTATTCTGACGTTATCCTGTTACTGAAGCAGCACAGACTGCCTTTATATGCTGCCTGTATTTTTCGTACACATTGCTATACAAGCAATTTTGTAAAAAAACGGCTACGCACTTGCAGCTGCCTTAATTAGGCTGCATACATACTGTAGCTATTGCTCCCTTCTTCCCCATTCTTCAGACACAGAATGAAGCCCTTGAAGATGTTTTTATTACACAAAGATAAATCTATGAACATTGTGAACTCTTAGACAAGTAAGACAATCACGAACTCTTAAGTAATAGTACGTAGGCCAAGCCACAATTACACTGAACAGAAATTTAACATTTTGACAACCTAAATTACTGCACTACAGTTTCAAATAAAACTTTTCAAAGGGTTTGCTGTGTCGTCTTGCCATAACCTGTATTTAAATGCCACAATTATCTGTTCTCACATATACAGCATGATCAGCTGAACACCCAAGACATGATTCTATTAAGAAGTCAGTCATTGCAGAGTTAATAAACACGGCTCAGACACAAAGCCTACTGTAGTTGTTCAAACTGTTACATGGTTGGAATCAGTGAGAAAAGAATTTCATTGTATACTGGGTAGAGAACATAAAAATGTAAGAATAAATATTTAATAGACATTTATGTGGGCATTTAATGAAGTTGCATTACAAGATGTAAATACCTGGAAAACACTGAAAAAATTGTTTAACTGCATTTGCAAATAAAATGTTTAAATCAGGCAGTAAATAAAGAAATTAGAAGTACTAGTGATAAGAGAATACAATTGCATTTCTACCTGAGAAGCCAACTCATCATATAAAAATGCTTATAAAGAGATCTCCTTTGTTGAAATATAACAGTGAAAGCAGAAAAACAGAGCAGAACAAATGTAAACTCATTGGGGGAATGGAACTTAAGGGAACAAACTTAAAAATGAGCACAAGTCTCCTTTACCTTGGTAGGCATTGAACTTGCATGAAAGAAGTTTCCGAAACACCTACCTGGGTTTGCAACGAACTGCTCACTCCCAGCAATGCCTCTATGGCACTTGGGGGACAGTGTGTCAGAGCAAAAGCCATGAGTTCCTGACGCATACTTAAATCATGGTAGCCTTCTGATTGACCAAGCTGACTGCATACTTCCCAGCTTTTAGAATAACCTACAAGGGAACAAAAAATGTACTTCTGAAGTCGGTAAGCTTCACAAGTGACAGGGGAATGCTGCATAATTCTTACTGGATGAGAAAAAGGAGGGCATGTGGCATTCTTGCCAACACTTAACATCTCCCAAGAAAGGAACCATAAAGGCTCCATAAAAGAGAGATATAACTCAACTTTAGACTGATCAAATACATAAAAGATTCCTTATTTATCATATTGTAGATATCAGTACAATAGATGTCTGTAAGCCTACACACTATATTTTTACATATTGCAATAATAAAATCATCATTTACTTCAGAGCATGATATTGAACACCTTACTGGAGTGGCTGTAAAAAAAAAAAAGTAAAATATATCACTTGATATATTATAACCTCAATTCATCTCAGATTTTTCCCCCTCAATCTCAAGGCAGAAAAAAAAAAAAAGCAAAAGAAACAAATCCTATTGTCCTTGTATCTTGACAAATGTCATTTACCTCCACTCATACCCTCACTAATACAAATAACATAAATGGCACAAATATTTTAAGAGTTTTGATAGAAAGGTAGACATCTAGCAGACCTGCACATTCCTACTAGCTGCAGTCGCATATTTTCACCTGTTTGAGAGGGGTACAGCATAGGAAGAATGAAAAATTGTGGTTTCCAGAGACATACAGAAAAGCTCTGTAAGGTTATGTGTCTAATAGTTTTGTAATTATCTTATTACATACAGTACTTGCTGTATACATCTCGATTCCATGGAGATGTCTGTCGACTTCCACAAACAAAATGTAACTGATTTTTGAATGAAATGGAGCAATCTGAAGTACCATACTTCATAGTAAGCTGAGAGTCAGGACTCAAGATTTCCACCACCACCACACCAGGCAGCCCCCATTTAATCACTTCACCTGTGGCCATGAGCTCCTGGCAATGCATACTAGCTGCTTTGTAGTCCTGAAAACCGAGAGCTTGTTCCACTAAAAGGATTAAAACTTGACCTTTTCTCTCCATCTGATCATCTCCTGTAAGAAAAATTCAACTTTTTAATTAGTTAATTGGAATTAATAGTCAACTTAAGCTTGCTACTTTATTTCTTAAGAAGACTATATGCCACAACACAAAAAGCCCATCTTGAAATTGAAGCAGAAATAAAATTACCTGCTTTTTCCTGAAGGAAACATTAAAAACATTTATGTATTTTAAAAAACACTGGCAACATACCTGGCTAAAAATAACTACACAGCATGTTATGTCTAAGTTAAGGAAAAAAACCCAAAACATTTTTAAGACTGTATTTATGCAATGGCCAAGACAGACTGATATTTAAGGTAAGTGACATATAAATCAAAATCCTGACATTGAAAAAAAAACCTTCTGTGAACTGTAACAGAATAAGAATTTTGAACTTTTTAATTGTCTTCTTACAGTATGCAAAGCCTCAGTTTAAAGTCCCACCTCACAGAGCCAAATAATTCATGAGATGTGGAAGATACAGGTATTTAAAAAAGCCCTACCTTCATAAATTGAGTGAGTAGAACTGAAACTATTTTTTCACACCATACAAGCATCTTGGTCACTAGACCTTCTGGACAATGCCTCTTCCCCCAGTTATGACTCAAAAGTAACACTTCAGATACTATTGATCTTTTCTGACTGAAATTTCATCACAAATATTTGTAGAGAAATGTCCTGACCTTAATTTTAATACATCAGCATTCACAGATGAAAATCTAATCAGACAACTTATTTCCTTTTCAAAGACAGTTATAGTCACTACACATAATCTTTCTACCTGTCACCCTTTACAAGTCACCTGTTTCTATTTTTTTTTTTAACTTTTTCCAATTTAGAGTGAACACAAGAGAATGAAAATTATTTCCTTCACTGACACCAGTTGGTTCAGTCTTGTGCTCAAAATTGCATGTATGTCCTTGCATTAAGGTGACTAAACATACACAGGAAAAATAATCTCACACTATTCATTTTAATATAGAAAAGAAGGGTGGCAAGAAGCTAATAAAAATGAGTAGGTTTTTTCAGTGAAAGCTTCTTGCCCATGGTTCTCCCCTATTATTAAAAGTGATTTTACGCAGTCACTGCTGTTAAAGTCATTTGAAAAGGGCACTGGTTTATGAAACTGTATTACTACAACTTGTGAAATGCAAATATTTCAGAAGGTTAAACAGATCCAGTTCCAAAAAACATACAAAGAGTACATGTTTTTAAATTGTATAGCTGTTATTTTTAACTCTAATTTGCGGGTCCATCACCACAGGCAAAGCAAATTTCTTTTTAAAGCCTTCTCAAAAGAAAAGATGTATCAGTTGTGCTAGAATGACATTCAGGGAAGTGAATTTACCCTAATTACTGAACACAATCAAGATTCCCCTAATCCCAGCACGTCATGACTAACTCAGCTGGGAGAACAGGTTGGCTTCCCATCATTTTATCTTTTGGCCTCTTGCTCTATATACTGGCAACACACGATGTTGCAAATTAATCACATCCAAGGCTCTTCTGCTGCAAAATTTTGCCCTCTGGAAGTTGGGAACTTCTCATCCGGGCAAAAGCAATTACAGATGACAAAGAGATGCTTCTATCTACACAAGCTAAATGTGAACTGTCATTTCTTATAAGCAAGAGATCCGTACTTGCCACTCACCTTCTGATGCCCACTTCACCCTGACAGCTTTACTACTTACAGAGAGATTTGACTAAGTAGCAGACACAAATAAAAGGCAAGAGACGTAATCGAACTATTGTCCCTCAGATTTCAGCTAGACAAAATAATCACTGCTATTTATTACTACTTAAAGATCAGTGGGATTGGAAGGAAGAGGGGAACAACACTTGGAGCAAAGAATGGTTTTCTTCTTAACTGTGCTTGAGCAGTAATACGCTGACAAGTCCCCCATCCCCAATGTTTTAGCTAATTAGTTTTGATGCAGTGGGATACACCTTCATGTGTTCTACAAAAGCACAAGCATAAAATATAAGGATTGTTTTCCTTCCAGTCCATGGCTATACTTGCTCATCTTATCTCCATTGTTCACTCATTTAAACTTCCATTATCTTGACACACGCTGTTATGTCACAGAACAACCGGCAGCTCTGACACGACTAGAGAATCCCCTGCAACGCACAGCTCAAGCCCTTCTTCATGCAGCTTTCGTTGCCTCAACAGTGCAGTCACTTAAAATACTACCTCTGCTGCAGTTTAGAGGCATGGTCTTGTTCTTCTATTCAAACATGAAAAAATTCACTGCTTCAGCTTTGACAAACCTCATTTGAAGGTATTTTTTTTTTACTACAGAATAAACTCCATCAAGCCTTTATATTAATGTCTGACATCCAGACTCAAACAAATCAAGCTCAGCAACTGGAAAGGATATATTAGGTTTTGTTTCCCTTTTATGATCTGTAAAAGTTGGTATGTGTTACACTCCTTCAGACTATTGCCTCCTTACATCATAAGGAAAATGCATTTATATTCTAAGGGTTAGTCCACCCAGTAAGACTTAAGTCTCCAAAGTTCTTTCCATATCTTTTTGTTACGATGTTTAGCATTCAGATAGAAGTTGATACAAGCATATATGGCATCATAACTGAAAGAAGGTTGTAGTGAGGTGGGGGTTGGTCTCTTCTCCCAACTAACAAGCGACAGAACAAGAGGAAATGGCCTCAAGTTGACCCAGGGGAGGTATAGATTGGATATCAGGAAAAATTTCTTCACTGCAAGGGCTGTCATGCATTGGAAATGGCTGCCCAGGGAAGTGCTGAGTCACCATCTCTGGAGGTATTTGGAAGATGTGTAGAGGTGGCACTTAGGGACATGGTTTAGTGGTGGGCTTGGTAGCGTTAGGTTAAAGGTTGGACTCGATGACCTTAAAGGTCTTTTCCAACCTAAATGATTCTATGATTCCATTACAAATGACGAGAGGAAAAATACAGAAGCTCAGAAATAGAAAAACATTTTTTCTTGAGAAATAAAGGATGCTCAAATGTTTTGAAAAAGTTTGGATCCAATTTGGGTCATATAAAGAAAGAAAAAAAAAAAAGCTTACTGAAACACTCTGAGTAAGATGCATGCTATTTGAGAGTGGATGAAAAACATTATCTTGAATGAAACCATGTCATAAAAACTTAAAAGTCAAATGGTATCAAAATTGTATGTATACTCCAGAAATTCCACGTCATCTACATTTAGGAGATCAGAAACCATCTGCATGGTTACTTCCACATGCGTTAAGCAAGAAGTTGAGGAAGCAGTGTTGAGGAAGGTGGATTTAAAAAAAACAAGCTTTGACTTCAGAATGTGAGCAAAGCTTAAAGTTATTAGAATTAGCTCATGGATATTAAAATTAATTAAATTACCATAGAAAGTTGTGACAAAAGAGAATAATGAACAGAAAATATTTCTAGAGAGCCTGACTCAAGAAAAAGAGCAATGCTCGTTAGATTTAAAATTTTTTTTACAGTAGAGAAGATGGTCAATTTCTGATACTTAAGCATTTTTTTTTTACTCTTTTTTTGCTTTTCTATTTTGTAAGCAAGTAATTCCATAAAGTGAATTCTTTCACACCCTTTCTTAACCAAGAGTATGGATTAAGTGAGGATCATGAGACAAAACAGCTCCAGCTCCCTGAGCAGGTGCAGATTTTCTGGCTGTCATGCTGAGCACATTCTCCCTCCCTCACTTTGCCCATCTGTGAAATTAAGATAACACTTGTGTGCTTACTTTACAGAGGTAGTGACATGAGGCTTAAGTAGAGTTTACTGTCATTAATCAAATACTTTAAAGCAATTAAGCTGCTAGCTGATATACCATTACCTAAGCAATATTTCAGCTTTGACAAGTATGAATATAAATTCTAGTCTTCACTTTTAGTGCTGCTCTCTAAACAAACTGTATTCAGAGAACATAGCTCCCAAAGCTCCTTGAGGATGACCATGTGCATTCTACCCTTGTATGCACAGCAAATATGTTCTTTTAGAATTGAAATTAAAATACAAATGCTCAGAGTATTTTATAGGTTATATATTTATATCTAGTATAACAAAGCATATACTATATACTCTATATGTACATGTATGGTTAAAATTTATATACGTATGGATGGATAGACGTAGCGAGCAGACTTTCACAATTAGTAACGCTATGAGGTGGGGTAGCAAGGGGAGCAAAGAGGGGGAAATGCTGAAACAAATTCCTCCAGTGAGCAGATAAAGCACAAGAAAGCACTCTACTGGTAGATACACACAGTGGATCGGGAATAGAAGGGACTGCAAATTTGAGCATGCGTAACCAATACCGGTAAGCGTATTCCACAAGACAAAATTAGAACTTCTTTCACAGCAAAGACGGCTCATAAATCAGGATAATTGTATAAGTAGTGAAAACCAATTAGGGACAAAAACCAATTCTTTCTTCCAGCAGCGTTTTATCTAATTCTTCATTAGGCAAGTCCATAAAGTTCAATCCCTAGATTCTTTTTCAATATCCACACTCATCCCAATATATCTCCATAAAACCATTCCCTTCATCATAAGCTGTTAGAAATCAAGTTATCCTTTCCCAGTAGTTTTAAACCGGCTAACAAAGACTATCTGTGCTAAAACTGCAAGGAAGATTTTCCTTTTCTAATATTCAGTTTAAAATAAAATATACTCATTCACGAATATTAAAATCTGTATGCGTGAGCTGCCCTTTTGGCTAAAAACCAATTTGTGGAATAATATGAGCATTTGTTATCATTCTTATGGTTACCAAGTCCTAAAATAACTCTTCATCCTATTAATAATTAATTGTAACTCAGTAACTTAAATTACGAGTCGACAGATACAGATACACCATTTCTATATGACTTACTTCAATAGGTGTGTGTCGGGGGGGGGGGGGGTTGGGTGTGTTTTGGTTTTTTTTTACACCTACTATTAAATTTTACAAGACTCTTCATTTATAGACTATGATTAAGGCTATGCCAGCATTCCACTTAAAATCTGTTTTTAAGGTATTATTAAACTATTAAAAACATATGCAACTTTAAATTCATTGCAAGGTTACCTTTTCCACACTCACTGGAAGTACATACAGCAGTAATTGAGGACTGAAGAGTAAAGCTCTACAGACTTTCTTTAATCTGCTGAAAAAATATTGCATTTGCATGCATGACTTAAAATAGTGACGACAATCATATTTCCTTTGTGTGCTTTTGGATACTATTCTGGATACTCATCAGTGGAATGGAACATCAGGAACAAAAAAATTCTGCAGTAATAGTGGTATGCTGTTTATAGCTTTCAAGTCCAGAAAAACTAAAAAAAAAAGATTAAAGAAACACTAAGTTTCTTAATATGGAAGAAACCTGTTTTCCATAGCCAATCTCCTACAACAAATAAGTTTAAATAAAATTCACAACTATGGCATTCTTATACTGAATCCATTATCTTGCTTATAAATGAACATCCTGTACAGAAAACAGTATTTCTATATAAGTAATATGACTAGTTATACCTCAGTGACAGTGAAATGGTTTTTAATCACAAAAGCTTAAAACTACTTATTTAAAAACAAACAAACAAACCAACCAACACAAAAAAATCCCACCACATCCCACCACCACAGAAAGTCACTACTGGAAACATTTTCTTGCTATTTTTTCCTTTCAAATAAATGTTACTCTATAACCAAAAGATAACTTTGAAAGCGACAGAGTTATTTATTTAACATAAGAGACAAGAACAGCAAGTGTCAAAGTAGTATATTCCTTAGCAAGATTTACTCTCAAAATATATGCTTTTACTACTGAAGTTCCACATTTACCACAGGAACAACCGTTACCATTATTCCTGAGGCTAACCATTAAAATCAGAGAGCACAACGCTCTTAAAATAAATATGTAATTTGTAGCATAAGCAGTAGTTTTTAAATCATTCACCTGCTTAAAAATTAACCACTTTGCATACTCATCTTCAGTTTTTTGCCACCCTGGTAACCACAAGCCAGAGAAAATCAGGAGGCCATTTCGTCATCTGGGTTTAAATACCACTTTTAAATCTCTCTTTTCAGTGGTGTCTCAGTAAGTGCCACTGTGATTATAACACTAGCACACAGACATTACCCTATCAATGAACTCTATACGAATTCCCTGAAGTTCTCTACCTAACATACCTTGCCTCTCATCTTTCAATTTCTAGAGATGGAAGCCATGAGTTTGTTCCCTGTTTAAAGGTACATACCAGGGCACTGTACACGCTGATCTACAACTAATGTTACTGGACAAAATACTTCCATGTTTTTAAGCTTCATAGAATCACTGTGGATTTTGCTTTTCCTTCTCTCATACAAAGAAATCATTTAGATTCAAAGAGAAGGTAAAACAAAAATCAGAAGCATTAGCCTAAAGGACCCAGAATATTAAGAAGAAAAATTGACAGATTTTAACTTTGTGTGGGAGGAAGCAGGAGAGAGGGAAAGAGCTGTACAGCAATCTTGTCTTATGAACGAATATGGAGATTATTTTTTTTTTCCCAAAAGGCTTGCAAGCAAAGAAAAAAAAAAAAGAGAAGTTATGACTGTCATTCTAGTTTTTTCTACAGAACAGGAAATTACATGTGATATTAACAAATACATAGATTAGATCCAGCTACCTAACACAGTACCATCCCCTCCCCTCTGCCATTTTTCATGTAGCAGCACTACGTAACAGGAACACTGAGCTTAAGAGTCATGACAACATTTCCAGTGATTCCTTTCTTTAGGACCTAGGCACCTCAGGAGGTCAACAACCTAACTTCTGTACCTCTGTTCATAACCTCACCCAATCCCCTTGAATATCTCCCTCCCTATATAATACTATGCAAAAATTGCCAATACTAAGCTTCCTGAATACATAAGAAAAAATTCTTAAATGATTTAACAAATATATAGAGAAAGGAATTAGCCAGGCATGCACTACTGACAAAGCCAGAATGCATCAATTTTATATAGCATGCTGCATAAAATATGAATTTATATTTTATATTTCTATATTCTATTTCTACATCATAAAAATATAGCACTATTGTATTTGCAGTTGCATTGATGAAGTATTTTTCAAAATCAAAAGGTCTGCCAGATATTTTAAATAGGCTATCTTAAAAGGAAAAAAAATTCTACTATCTTTAGGATTCAATCCTTGAAGATGCTCAGCTCCTCAAATGAATACTCAACCTAACGCTAACGCGTTATTTTTGGTGCAAAAGAAGATATACAAAGCATACACAAAAGTCCAAGAGCCAAAGTTTATGCATTACAGATGACTTTTTTTTTCCACATCTAGCTTAAATGGGACTTCTACTAAATCAGACTACCTTATTTGACAGGGACAATACAATTTGCTGGAGTTTTAGTACAACCGATTAACTGTAAAACAAAATATTCTCAGCTTCAACTCATCCAATCTGAAATGAGCTTTTATTCCAAATCCAGATTAGACACGGCTGTTTTAATTTTAGGCATCACTGGAATGTCAGAGCAGCTGACAATATCAGCTGTTTTATTACAAATAAAATATTTTATTCATGTAAAATATTTTATTCCTCCCCAATGACTGCTTTTTGAGATGTCTTTTTAGTGATATCCTTGAACACACATTCTAATAGCAACTCAAACATCCTAAAGCATAACACAAATGCATGCTTCATTGTGATTCAGTGTCTTATAAACACAGCTTACCTGCAACCCTTAGCAAATTTGCAAGTCCCAGGAGCTTAGCAGACTGCCTATAGTTGGTTGACAACTGAGCAAGACAGTCCTTGATGAGACTAAGTCGATCCGAACATAAACGCACTGTTGAAAGAAGAACTGGTGTTAGAGACTGTACAAATGAACCCTACTGCTGTATTTCTCGTTAACAATGTAGACGCAGAAAGAGTGCTAGGGAGTATAAGAAAACAAACACAATCTGAAAACCAGCTCAAAGTTACTTGCATTCGGATCTTCAGTTATACCAATAAAAAGAAAGTTAAAATAACACTATCCAGCCCCAATCTCTAGCAAGTCAGGCTGGGAGGGAGGAAGAAGAGGGAGACTGACCAGAAAGAAAACTTACTTTTGTTTCAGGTTTTCAGACTCAATGTTTTTAAATTTATATGACTAACCATATGCCTTTATACAAATTTATTTTTAGATATAAATTTTGCAACATTCTCAGAAAGACTGTTAAAACAGACGTTAATTGTCATTGAGAATACTGTAAGTAACTAATATTTCACGCTACATTGTATCTCAGGGTGGACAGGATACATCATTGTAAAACTGAAAGAACTGTCATAGACAAAATCTTGAGGGTGTTTTAATTTCCATAAATATTGTCTGAGCAAGTAGAGGGATAGCCTGCAAATCACAAGGTTGTGTCAACCATATCCTGAAAAACTTGTGTTTCAAAAAAGATTTTATCAATAATTAAACAATTACCTTAATCATATAATTTAATATCATGAATCAATTTCAGTGCTCTTTTTAACTAGTTAGTAGGGGGCTAACTTCAGGCTGCTGCTTTAAGAAACTAACTTTTTCATACCATGCAAGTTCTCAGAACACAGAGGAACAGCATGCAGATCTTAACCCTTTAACACTCAGTAAGACATTAAAGTCTGCATGGGGGATAAGCCCAATATACTAATACAGACTTTAAAACATATGACATTAGGCCTTTCAATAAGAGTAAAGAAGCCCTTGTATAATGAAAACTCTATCAATAAAGTTCTGGAAATCAAATTAGACTGAAACAAGTTAAGAATGCAGGAGCAGGAAAAGGCTACACATTTAGTTTCATTTTTAATATTCCATCACACACATGTATTAGTATACAGCAGTAAAATGTTTTCATTCACTGACTATACGAGCAAGATATTTTGAAATATCTAACATAACTGAAAGTAATCTGAAATAATACCATGGGTCAAACACTTTCATTAAAGACGGACTTCTCTTCACTTTTTATGTCAATAAGGAGTCTCCAAACCAGATTTTATTCAAATAGATCATAAAGTAGTTCACAACCTTAACTGCTGAGTTTGCTAAATATACAAGTGGGCGAGAAGCTCTACAGAAAACTAAACACAGAAATACAAATAAAAGTCTACTGCTAATTCTTTCTGTGGGAATAACTGATCCTTAATGTTATTTTAATGACATCCTATCAAAGTAACTGACCATTTAAAGGCTTTCATTAAAACTTTAAAACATGAATTTAATCTTATTAGTTTGATTTACATGAAAAATACTGAAGAAAGGATAAGACAGGATCATTAATGAAATTACAGGCATGATTTCACATATCCTAATTAATCTAGATCAGTTCTATTCACATAGTATTAAATGCAATATTATGTTGCAACTTTTTTTAAATTATACCTTCATGTCCACACCGAAAAAGATGAAGAAAATATACGTGTACTTTTCTACAGGCTGAACAAACTGATTAAAAAAATAATACTGCTCTAGAAGTCAACAGTGGAATACTGCAAGATCTAGAAAACAGACTTACTCTCAGTCCAGAAATGGTAAGATTTCTGAACATAACATATGGAGCATCAGCTCAGTTTGAAGGAATACTTGTGAGAAAAAAGACAACAAGAAGAGAACACCAAAGTAAAGTAACAACAGCCACTAAGAACATCCACTTCGTTTTCCACAGACCCACAAGAGCTTCCCATAAATCCCAGTATTTCTCTGCACAATGCCAGAAATAAAACACTACCATCAGCATGTTTCACTGGTACTCAGTGCTCTTGAAAACACTCTACAAGAATTGGCTTAGAATACCAGTGTTCATGCAGTTTCACATAGTTGCCCACATAACACACATTCAAGCTTCACTGAAAGCCAGGCAAATGAGCTCTCTTGTATTTCTCTCACTTAGAAAAGTGGAGGTTTTGTTAATAAAGTGTATTGGGTTTGCATGGCCAGGTTTTGGTAGCTGGGAGGCTACAGCGGTGACTTCTGTGAGAAGCTGCTAGAAGCTTCCCCCCACATCCAACAGAGCCAATGCCAGCTGGCTCCAAGACTGACGCGCCGCTGGCCAAGACTGTAACCCCGTGGGAAGCCCACGCTGGAGCAGGTTCCTGGCAGGACCTGTGGCCCCGTGGAGAGAGGAGCCCACGCTGGAGCAGGTTTGCTGGCAGGACTGGTGACCCCCCATGCTGGAGCAGTCTGTGCCTGAAGGACTGCAGCCCGTGGAAGGGACCCACGCTGGAGCACTTCAGAACTGCAACTCGTGGGAAGGACCCACATTGGAGAAGTTCGTAAAGGACTGTCTCCCATGGGAGGGATACCACAGTGGAGCAGGGGACAAGTGAGAAGTCCTCCCCCTGAGGAGGAATGAGCGGCAGAGACAACGTGTGAGGAACTGACCCCAACGCACATTCCCCATCACCCTGCGCTGCTGGAGGGAGGAGGGAGAGAAAACCAGGAATAAAGGTAAGCCTGGGAAGAAGGGGGGGGGGGGGGCGGAGGTATTTTAAGATTTAGTTTTTATTTTCTCATTATCCTACTCTGATTTGATTGGTAATAAATTAAACTAATTTCCCCAAGTCGAGTCTGTTTTGCCCATGACAGTAATTACTGAGTGATCTCTCCCTGTCCTTACCTCAACCCATGAGCCTTTTGTTGTATTTTCTCTCCCCTGTCCAGCTGAGGAGGGGGAGTGAATCAGCAGCTTTGGTGGGCACCTAGCATCCAGCCAGGGTCAGCCCACCACATAAAGCAATGAACTTTGTTAGTTTGGCACAATCTATAAGCAATAAGATGTACTGTAATATATTCAAGTTTTTCCCTTTATCTCATTGTCCATAATCATCCTTTCTTTCCAACTTGTGCCCAACAACTTTCCATACCATTGGACTCGAAACTCCAAAACAGATTTAAAATTTTAAACAAGTCATCAGAAGAAATACCTTGTAAAAGTTCACTTCCATTGCCATTGGGTTTTATATACTTCAAAATGAAACAGCCCAGTGGAGACATGAAAACTGCCTACCCATGAAGTACCTCTCTCCCACCCATTATTTGAAAGCTTATCAGCACATGAGCAAGTGAAGATTAAAATAAGCTAAAAATAAGTCCTCAAACACAGATTCCATATGCAGATATCTTTCTTATCTCACATAACTGAAAAATGTCTTTTCAACTGAAATAATTTTGCAGTATGTGCCTGTAGGCTGTTTAGAGTCAGGGATGCATTTGTCATGCATATTTATGCTTGTGATTCAAGTAATCATATAAAGAATAAAAATATGCAGTACCTTGTAATGGTAACATTTTCACGCCAAATTCTTCAAGGTAGCCCAGAGCACGAATGAGATCTAGCTCCTCCTGAATAGCACTTGGACAGTCTACAATAAGTTGTAGACAGCACCTAAATAGGAAGGAAACAAATTTTTCTAAAAATTTTTGAATAAATTCAAAGTTAAATTTGTGGAAGAAGTTCACCTGTGAAAGAAAAAAAAGAAAAGAAAAGAAAAGAAAAGTATTTTGATGTGCTTATAAACATCAAAATACTCACTAGTCCTGTAACACACATTGTGTTAGGCACTATATCTCTGTTATGGCTGGCTAAACATTTTTTAAAAAATTCTATTCTTGGATTGCCACAATCTTCTTCGCCTAGCTGTGACAGGAACATCACCTAGACCCTCTTATATTTAGACCTGCAATGAATTTAACAAAAGATGCTTTAGACATTTGTACTTAAATATTACTTAAATATGTAATTATTAAAGGAAATATTTCTCATATCACTACTGCCTTTTGGTGTTGCCATATACTACAAGATAAAAGCAAAATTCTGTAAAAAGTTTACTGTAAGTGAAACGTTAGAGCCATTGTCACAAATTCAGTTTCCTCAACTAGGTTCAGCAATTGAAAACAAAGCTGATTAAAAGGAAAAAAAAAATCCAATGCAAAATGGCTCTGAAGATGAATTAATGTGTAGAAATATTAGTAACAAGTTTACTTAAAATAAACATTTTCAAAAATTCTGTTTTATGAATATAGTATTGACATAATCAGCTTTTAGATTTATTTTTTTTTTATTAAAACTTGAATTCTGGTAGTGTTCATATGTAGTTTTATTAATACATGTTTAACAAAAAATCCACATGCAAAATAGCATGAATGATTTAAAATGGCTTAATTCACCATGCACATTAAACCAGGAAAGTCTATTATTTGTGCAATTTGTCATACAGCTTTTATCTCTACATGTTAATTAAGAAATAGACATGTTTACATCAAAAATAAAACTGTATGTTAGCTACATTCCCATCTGAACCCATCACATTTTTCAGGAGCAGTGACAAACATTTCAGGGTGAAATGGAGATTAGAACAGGAGTGGAAGGAGAGAGAACTAGAGAAACACATTCCATCTAAACCAACTCAAACAGGAAGGTTACTAGGAGACCTACACACTGGGATAATCACTCATGGAAATAGTTGTTTCATGGTAACTTAACTGGAGAAAATCAGAGAAGGACCAAAACATCTTACTAAACAGAATAAACACATGGTAACACATTCATGGCAAGTATTCATGCTATAAACTTAATATTTTTAAATACCACTGTAAAACCATAAGATAAAAGTTGATCATGGACCCTTAGGACATATTAAGAACAATGATACTTTGTATTTCCAGAGGCTCTTAATGGAAAAGACACTCAAGAGCAGATTGGGGGGGGGGGAGGTAAATAAAGCCTAATTTTGTGACGACATTAAATCAGTTTTTCATAGCGATTAACAGAATCATAGAATAGTTTGGGTTAGAAGGGACCTTTAAAGGCCATCTAGTCCAACCCCCCTGCAATGAGCAGGGACATCTTCAATGAGACCAGGTTGCTCAAAGCCCCGTCCAACCTGACCTTGAATGTTTCCAGGGATAGGGCATCCACAGCCTCTCTGGGCAACCTGTTCCAGTGTTTCACCACCCTCATCATAAAAAATTTCTTCCTTACATCTAGTCTAAATCTACCCTCTTTTAGTGTAAAACCATTACCCCTTGTCCTATGGCAACAGGCCCTGCTAAAAGTTTGTCCCCATCTTTCTTATAAGCCCCCTTTAAGTACTGGAAGGCTGCTACAAGGTCTCCCCGGAGCCTTCTCTTCTCCAGGCTGAACAACCCCAACTCCCTCATGCTTTCCTCACAGGAGAGGCGTTCCATCCCTCTGATCATTTTTGTGGCCCTCCTCTGGACCCGCTCCAACAGGTCCCTGTCCTTCCTGTGCTGAGGACCCCAGAGCTGAAGGCAGGACTGCAGGTGGGGTCTCACCAGAGCAGAGCAGAGGGGCAGAATCCCCTCCCTCGACCTGCTGGCCACGCTGCTTTTGATGCAGCCCAGGATACGGTTGGCTCTCTGGGCTGCAAGTGCACATTGCCACGTCATGGCCCGCCGGCTCATCCACCAGTATCCCCAAGTCCTTCTCCGCAGGGCTGCTCTCAATCCCTTCATCCCCCAAGCCTGTATTGATACCGGGGGTTGCCCTGACCCATGTGCAGGACCTTGCACTTGGCTTTGTTGAACTTCATGAGGTTAACATGGGCCCAGTTCTGGAGCTTGTCCAGAGGCCTCTGGATGGCATCCCATCCCTCAGGTGTGTCAACTGCACCACTCACCTTGGTGTCATCTGCAAACCTGCTGAGGGTGCGCTCAATCCCACTGTCCATGTCATTGATGAAGATATTAAACAGTACTGGCTCCAATACAGACCCCTACGGGACACTGCTTGTCACCAATCTCCATCGGGGCATCGAGCCATTGACCACCACCCTCTGGATGCAACTATCCAACCAATTCCTCATCCACCGAACACCCCATCCATCAAACCCATCTCTGTTTAACTTAGAGAGAAGGATGTTGTGGGGAACTCTGTCAAAGGCCTTACAGAAGTCCAGATAGATGACATCTCTGGCTCTTCCCTTGTCCACTGATGTAGTCTCTCCATCATAGGCCACTAGGTTGGTCAGGCAGGACTTGGCCCCGGTGATGCCATGCTGGCTGTCTCAAATAACCTCCCTGTCCCCCATGTGCCTCAGCATAGCTTCTAGGAGGATCTGTTCCCTGGCCTTCCCAGACACAGAGGTGAGGATACATTATATTACAGTGCCACATACAACAGCAAAGGACTAGACTGCTGACCCAAAAGGTCTGTTCCAATCAACTGTGCATTTTGTTCCTGTTGCTCCAAAATTAAGCTACTCACCTGCAAAAACCAACCAACCTCTCTGACTCCTAGCTTAGCCCAGAGGAGGGCTTCTTTCCTATGCATAGAGGAAATCCCACCACTACAGTATCCTCTCCCCAACAAGTAAGTAGCTAACAGATAGATTTTAACTGTGACAATTATATGCATACAGATAAAATTCAGTTCTAATTTGGATATTACAACAGTGTATGCACCTGCTTCATTGTGATCACAACTTTTGTACAGTGTATCTAGTAGCCCTGGTGTCAAGAATGTAAAAAGGCTCAGTTGATTTAATACTAATAAATTATACTCATATAAATATTCATATATTTTAAAAAAAAGATAAATTTTAAAAAGCCAGTGACTCTTGGGCCTTTTAGGCTTCCAAAGCAAGTATTTACCTTGAGTGCTTATAAACAGTTATGACAGTTAAGAAACTGTGTTTTCAATAAAAAGCTAGAAATAGAGCTAGCGTTATATAATTAACACTGTAAAAGTGACTATCGTCCAACTTTGACCTAAGGCAATAATGCCTTCACTAAAATAGCCAACAACAAAACGCCATGAAAATGAAGAAAAAAACCCCTCATCCTCATCATATATTTATATGTGCGTGCATTTGGGATGGGAGAGAGGAAGAAGCCATGAGTGATTAAGGAGAAAAAAGAAAACAATGCTTTTTCAGTCAGTTTCTAGTTAAGTTATGGAGAATGTAACAATCATTCAAGGCAAACTGCAAAAATATTCTTCCTTTAATCCCTAAGGGAAAATATATCATTTGTCAATACATAAAACTTCACAGTAAAAATATTTTAATCAAGGAAAATTTGTGAATTTGAAAAAGGATAATTAATGACAAACAGTTTGACTGTATTACTATAGTCAGTACTCAAAAAAAAACTGGTAACATGTATGCACATACCATTATGGGTTAAGATGAATTTTTATCTTGAGGGGAAGAAAAATAATTTCATCTTTTTCTTGTAATTAGTAGGTAAGTGTACTCATGTCTAAATGAAAGTAGTACATTATAAAGACAAGTCTTCCTTTGTAGTTGAGACATAGGTATTTTTGTTCTGTTATGGGATTTTGGTTTGGTTTTTGTTGTTTGGTTTGTGGACACAGAAGGCAAAGGAGTGGAATGGGAGAATGAAGAACCACCCAGTGTAGGAGATCAGGTTTGAGACCATTTAAGGAACCTGAAGGGGCACAAGTCCATGGGACCTGATGAGATGCATCCACAGGTCCTGAGGGAACTGGCAGGTGAAGTAGCTAAGCCACTAATCCATCATATTTAAGAAGTCATGGCAGTCTGGCAAAGTCCCACTAACTGGATAAAAAGGGGAAACATAACTCCCATTTTTAAAAAGGGAAAAAAGGAAGACCCAGGGAACCACAGGCCAGTCAGTCTCACCATCTGCTCAGGATGGAGCAGATCCTCCTCGAAACTATGCTAAGGTACATGGAAAATAAGGAGGTGATGGGGCTTTCACCTAGTCTAGTGGAAGAAGTCCCTGCCCATGGCAGGGGGGTTGGAACTAGATGATCTTTAAGGTCCCTTCCAACCCAAATCATTCTATGATTCTGTAACAACAATACTAATGAAACAGCTAATTCTTAGAATAAAAGGGAAAGGCTGGAAATATTAAGACATGCCTCTATTTTCAATATTTCGGGTAAGCCAAGGCATCAATATTCTACGTAGGTAATACACAATTATTTTACCTATTACATCTAAACTGTAAAAGAAAATACTTCCATATCTAAATTTACACAAGATGAACACCCACATTGCAACATCCAAGGCTGCTCTATGACTGAATTCCTTTCTGAAGAATTATTTGGCTTATTTCTTCACATAATGAAGGGAGACAGAGAGCCTCAAATGAACTCTTAGAATCAGGAAAGACCAAAGTGAGAAAAGAAATTAAACAATCAGCAAAATGCTGTTTTCTATTGTGATAGTAACTGGGGGCCACAATTGTGGTTCAATGCCATAATGTAGAAAAGGTTCAAGTGACACGCACAAAAAGCTTCTTATCCACAGGGAAAGTCTTACATGTTTCTTCTTCCTCTTCAACCTGAATTCTGTAACAGATCATTCCAACAACCAGGGACAGCAATGGTGTACACATACACAAAGCAAGGCAGGGAAAATAAAGAGAAAAAAAGACACCACACCCCCCCACCCCCCCAAACAACCCACAACCAAACCACAAACACCTCTCCCCGCCCCCCCCGAAAACCACAAATAACTGTTGCCCCTGAAAAAACCTACAACAACAACAAAATCTTACAGAAGCCAAAGGTATTGTTTCCATTTACCACGTAATTTTACATGAAGAGATTATATGTAAGATTCACCCCCTCTTACACAGAAAATTCAAAGTTTCAATTAAAAGAACAATATGTATTTACATATATGATAATTGTAAATATACCTGGCCAAATCCATACAGCTATCGGTCAAACTCGTGGAGGAATTGAAATATTCTCTGCCAGCAGCCAAAACTAGTTCAATACTTTTCGCATAGCTGACTCGGTACTGTTGCTTTCCTTTTGATGAACTTGGTAGATCCACTGACCAAATGCTGCAATGCATCATTTGCCCAGCTAAGTGGATATTGTCTATACTGCTTGAGCATAAAAGACTTTCTGTGAATATCTAAAAGAAAGAATAATAATTTAATTATCTGCAGCAGCAGCTTCAGGTAAGCTTATCTGCATTGTATGGAACCACCCCCTTTGAATAAAAGGATCTTTGAAGTCAAAAGAATATATTCAGTCCAAGCAGAACATGTAACTTCTACCAAGGAGAGTATTTCCACAATTTATTTAAGGAAAGCTAAAATTAACTAGTAGTTAGTTATTTCTACTTCCTGCAGAAGAAAGCTTAACTGCCTTTTTACAGTATGACTTAGAGATCAGAAATTATTTATACCTACATTCTCAGGTGTTAATAGGAAGTAAAAATCTGAAAGGGCAGTTCAGTATTAAGGCCTTAAAACTAACAACATATGAGAAGAAATTTTGTATCACTGAAAAAACTAAAACTATTTAGAACTGAGCATATAAGATGGTTTTTTAAGTTTCAATCACAACTATCTTCAAAGAATGCGTAGTAATACAATGCTGCATCTGCCACAAAACACCTAACTTAAAGTGGGCAAAACTTTGACCTGAAAATAAGACACTCCAAATAATCTCAATTCCTTAGAAAAATAAATATTTTTTTTTAAAATATGGTCAGTATTATCCTAATAAAGAACAACATATACATTTAATCATTTCAGAAAATATCACAGCTGCAACAATATGGCCTTTGTCAAAGGTTTTAAATTTCCTAACAAATTAAATAGAATCAATGAATCATAGAAGAACCCAGGTTGGAAGGGACCTCAGAAGATCATCTGGTCCAATCCTTTGTGGGAAAGGGGGCATAGATGAGACTAGCTAGCACCCTGTCCAATCACATCTTGAAATTAAAGTAGTTCTTCACTAGGAAGAACCTCTCCCAACCGTCTCATGCTCTGGAAAGGAACACAGTTCAGCGCTTCTTTAAAAAAAGATCATACAATCAGATCATCTTCCATTTCACAATATATTAATCCTCAAGCAACAGTGAAAGATGCAAAGTCTGATAGCTAACCCTTCTTTCTTAAAGGTCACATACAATTCACCTCTCTCACAATTTATAGACATGAAGTCCTTCTTCAATAGGACAGGATTCACTTTGTATGCAAGCAGAATAGAGTAAGCATCATGCTAAAAAGATCCCAATACAAACCTCACATGTGATTACAAATCCTTACTCTCTCACCAATTTCTCAATTTTGAAGTTATCAAAATATAATTGCATACGACAGCACTATATTTCAAAGCACTGTCAGCATTCCTAGATCATTTTTCCAAAACCCTTTGTTTTGTTTCTTAATCATACAGTACAGAGGTTAAAAAAAATAATATTAATAAAAACCCCTATATTAAGATCAGAGCAAAGCAAATGCTATTATTTTCAGAGTTCTCTAGTAATATAATTTTTTTAAATGCACTTAAAAAAAATTCCAAGTACACTATGCCTTTGTCTATCACAAAACCATGAACATTAAATACACTGCAGATCTCTTTGAACACCGTCAAATTGTACACTTACAGAGAAAAAGTGACTTTTTTGTGTATGGGTTGAATAGCATTGCTTTTTGCCTTCCATTTTTTTTTCTAATTTGCTTTCAAAACTTCTCCTAAAAGCTTATCTGATTGGTAGCCATAAGCAATTAAATCTGCAAACAGTAATAAAACACTCAAACTTTTAAACGATGTGACTATTTAAACACCAATTATGGTGGACACGGCACTGTTTCTGTAGTAAACTACAGTATATTGAAATGAAAATGTAGATAAACAATACATGTCATAGCAAATTCTACCTCAGTCTAATAGCTGTCCTTTGCAAATATTATTGACACAAGTTTGGGGTTTAAATACATGCCCGGGGGGGGGGGGGGGGGTATCCTTCAATGAAATTAGATTTCTTATCTCACGTTATTTTACTTCAACTATAAGCAGTAGAAAGTCCATAATCCTATAATGATCTTAGATAATATTAATCAAACCAGAACTTCATGTTTAAGAAATGCTTGGCTGAAGATAATATTTAGCAAAAGATTGTTTATTTTCATTAGTTTTAAGCATTTATTACTAAACACATTTGTACCTAGAATTACAAAGTCTCAAGAAGTTGACTCAATTTAAGAAAAGCTGACTTCTAGTAAAAGATATACAGGATATTTATTACAGGTGCTTTTGATGAAATGAATTAACATAGGACATTTCTGATCTGAATGAAAATACCATAAAAGAACCAGTAGACAACTAAGTAACATAACACATGAAAAGGTATTTACATTTGTGAGCAACAATATGAAATGAGAAGTTGTAGCTTACTTGGGACATAAATCAATAAGAAAACATAAAACTCACCTCATAGCAAGTGTCTGAATGTAAGCATGTATATACTTTCTGCTGCATGTCTAACATATCCTGGAGCAATTCCTTCCAGTGTGTCTCACTGACTGATGGTTGCCTACAAACATTATTAAAATTAAATACTCTCTTCCTCAACAAATATAAAGAAAAGCAGTAGAAAACACTACAGTTCTATCACCAAAAAACAATTTCTCAAACACTATTTCAATCTTTAATTGGACTTTTAACCAAAAGCAATTTAAAGACAGAATGCTTTTAGTATTAACATTAAAACAGTGTCTGTGGGATAAAAATTGTTTGATGACAACAACACAGTGTTTTTATACTGTTTGTTTTCTGTGGGATAAGACAAGAATTTAAGCAATCTTTATCAAGATCCCCCAAGTAGTTTTGATAACTTCCAATACTATATCAGAAAGTTGGAAGTGCGATCTTCCTGCTGAACCAAGAACAGCTGGGTAAAAACAAGTTTGTAACAGCAACTGAGGATCATTAAAGTGCAATCTCAAAGGACTAGTCAATTGCATGTAGTCACAGATGACTAGACCTGCAAGTTTATTTTGTTCCTTAAACTGGAATGGTATTCAGATTCTTCACCCTCTGGGTCCATGTATCTCTCTTTACCCACAAAGCTTATATACAACTTCACGTTCTCAATCAAAACTTTTACTCATAAAAACATCATGAAGGTTTTTTGACATTATCTTGAGCCTTTCAGATTAGAAAACACTTTAAGCTACACAAGCTAGTCCAGCTAATAGTTATTTTCTCAAGTGGCATTAGCTTGCATTCTGGCAAAGTAAAGGGTCTCTAAAAAAAAGTGAAAAATCAACATTTTTCCTACAGAGGCATTGACTTGATCTTTTTAAAGAAAGGTTTTTAGAAGTCTTAAAAAGCTTTCCGTATGTCCAAGCTAAATACTACTCTACCATCACCGATAGACTGTTGTACATGTTTACTTTAAAGAAGAAGAAAAAACAACAAACAACCCCCTGCAGTGATGGCTGCTTTTCCAAGGGTTCAATCTTTTTATCCGCTTATGCCAAGAGCCATGTAATAATTCATCTACAGTTGAAAGACGAGTTAAATGATGTAGTTCTTAAACAGAAAAATTTAAAAGTTATAGTGGAAATATAAGAGGTAGAATCAATATGTAAAAATCAATAAATTACCCTATTAGAAGAGCTCTTAAGAAAACACACCAAAAAGCCAGAAAGCGCTATTTTACAAATCTTACACTCTCAGAAAAATTAACTAGGTCTTAAAGGACCTCATTTACAACATGTTAACTTTCACTGTTCATCATTTTGCAGTATTTTGCAGCCAGTACGCCTTTTAGGCTTGTTTACTTGAACACAAACAAACTGAAACAGGTTTGAAGCAAGACTGAGTTTTTTGAATGTGGAGAATGCAGTCAAAACACTAATCATATTAATCATCAGTTTAACAAATATGTTTTATGTAGACTGTGTTCAGTTTGAACACTACGGTTCCCTACTGCAACAAAAGAGGCAGGTGCGCTCTCTGATGGTAAGTAGGGTTACTTTACTGCCCTTCCCCCCTTATCTCCCATTCCCCTTTGAATACTAACTTGCGACCTGTGTGTCTCGTCAGCCTAATCATCAGCTTCCGTGCCTCCTCCGCATTGTTCTTTGTGTCTTTTACAAAGGAAACAGGTTTCTGAAGTCCATGTTTCTCTAACAGCTCTGACACGCTGTAAACAAATGGTCAACATTTTTGAATCCCGCACAGTTGTACAACTACTCTGCTGCAGCAGTCTTAAAGCTGTCTCAGACAGTGTACTGCAAATGCAAACAGTCTCCATAAATATAAGAGTATGGATTAGCCAGAGTAACATTATTTACTAAAAAAAAAAAAAATAAAAAAAAAAATTAATACTGTAGGGTAAATGCCTATCACTAATAACCTGATGACATATCTTCATAGCTTTTAGGTTTTCATCATGCAAAGCATTACAGAGTATCAAGATCAAAACAAATTCCCTGGGTAACCTCCTCCTCCCTCAAAAAAAAAAAAAAAAAAAAAAAAAAAAAAAGAGATACTATTATTCCAAGGAAAATATCTATTTATTTTTATAATAGTCAAATAGCTAAAGCCATTCAAAATTTCTAAGTTCTGAATACAAAAACATTTATAGATTATCTTCTTGACAGCACTAAAAACCAAGATAAATATTCTTGCTGCTTTCTTGTCATAAAAGTAGTTCTTGGCTATGCCTAGTGATTTCTGTAAGGATACATTATTTAATTTAGCAAAATTAAATACCTAAGAATTTGTTCCAGTTCATCTACTTCATCATGAAGAGTGTTCGTTTTATCAGTTTCAGGCCTGTAAAGATATTTAATATTAATTGTATAATATATATATCTCTCTCCATACTTATCGTAATTTCTTCATGTAATTCATATTACATAAAGATAAGCAGTTTGAAATATTCTTAATGAAAACCAAATATACGTTTGCTTGAAAAGATTAAAACTGTTGGCTTTTTGCTGGAAGGATAGCTAAAATTGAGAGGTCCCTCACTCTCCCAAGAACAGATCTTCTCCTGCCTTAGACTCTTCTCAGACTCTCTCCTTCCTACATGTAAAAGATAGGGAAAATAGTTTACATCTCCTCCTCATGCTTTCACTTTCTTGAGAATTACTTGTCCTTCATATAGGTCTTCCATATAGACACCTCTCTCACAGGGCCATATTACTGCTTGTAAGCTAAGTGCAAGACACTACTAACTGTAATGAGACTAACAAGACCAGTAAGATAGCAATAACTCTTGGTCTCAATTCACCATATATATAAAAGTCTAAGAAACTAATACAGAAGCCTTGGTCTAGGCTGCTACTGTAAATCATGTTTTGTTGCATTATTTGGTAGAGCGCGTACACACCACAAGCATACGTACACACCACAAGCATACGTACACACATGACCACAGCAGCTCAGACAGGAACAAAATATTCCAGTAACATCATCTACCCTTTAGTGACTTAACTATTTAGAAGCATTAATTCACAACTTTATTTAACATATCTAAAATATTTACAAACAACTAGCTGAAAGTGTTTACCCGTATCCTCTTTGTGGAAGGCATTCCAAAATATCATAACAGAGAGCGAGCTGGTCATCTCGTTCACAACTATAAATACATTCCAATGCCATAATCATAAGCTGGTCTTGATCGGAAATAATTTTTTGCTGACACTAACAAGAAAAGAAAGCACGTTATCTTTAGTCTTCTGTTTCTAATTCAACAGTTAAGTTTCTTCTGAACATAAAAAGATATGTACTCCAAGCAAATAAATTGTCTTTAGTTACAAGTAGAATGTCTCTTGCTAACAACTTAATGAAATACCTGTTGAAGTTACAGACTGAAACACAACCGTGCTAGTTTCCTACACTGCAGACACTTGAAAGAACAGTGGCATGCCACTATACCCTTTCTGAACTGGAAAGGTGGAGAGGGTGCAGGGCAGAGGAAGGCAACTGCTACAAACATTTTTCAGGTTTATTTACTATGTACAACAGTATCAATATACATAAAATAGGTGTGGTTTTCCCTTCACTGGTTGATTTCTGTCTGTACACTTAGAACATTCAATAGTATGCAAAAATGTGCTTATGTGCCCTGGAATAATTATTTAAACTGTAGAAGCAATGGGAAATATTCACATGGAAGGTAACTTCAACCCTTACTCATTAAACTCTTGACTCCATCCTAATGGCACCCATCTTATTCTTTACATTTGTTGTGGAAAGGTAGGGGGGGAAGGGGGCAGGAGGAGGCTGTGTGTGTGGAATAACTTGACATCTACTGCTAGTAAAATTCCTCAGGAAAAAAATATTAGTGAGATCCTGAAACTCTTATATCCATTTTTTAAAAAGCAAATACGCTAGAAATTTAGTCTAAACATGTCATCAGATAATTACTTCAAAGAATAGCCTTTACAATAATTTTTGTTCTACTAGGTCAGGATCATAATTACATTAGTTTGACAACCTCATCAAGGACAGTTTAGTTGCATCATAACTTATGCTATAATACTTTCTAATTAACGTTTTCTAAAGCATAACAAATCCTGGGTCCAAGAAAAACGGAAAGATCATAGAGATGACCTGATTTAGAAGATGAACTCTATTTATAAATTCACGTCTTCAGGACAAAGATTTCCAAAGAAACCAGTAGAATCATCAGGGTTCTATACTTACAGCAGGTTTTGAATTCTGAAATATCTTCAGAGGTACAGTCAGGTCTTCCTTTGCTAATGTTACTAAATATTCTTTAAAAAGTGAATTTGCCAGACCCGGGGACTGACTTTCACAGCGGTGGAGAAAAGGGATCATCCACTGATAAACATTCTTCACATATTTTTCATCAGAGGACTGGAAAGTGCAATGAGTTACAGAGAGGAAAAAAAGAACAAGTTCAGCTTCATTGTCCAAAACAAACAAGAAAACCAAAAAACAAACAGAACGTATCTTTAATAATATAACTGAAACAGTATCTTCACCTATCACAAACAATAGCTGAAGCCTGACATTCACCACTGCTGCACAGATCACTACATCATGAAGCACTGAAACAATCCATCATCTTTCTGCTACCCAATGGCTTAGGGAAACCAAGCAGTACAGGAGTAAAGCCCATTACATGAGAAAAGCCTAGACGCCTTCCTCCTGCAATTTCAGAATGAGTGAAAGATCAGCTTACATTCATGTCAGAGTAGCATTACTTTCAGTATGCAAAAATGCAAGACAGAAAAATAAATGACGAGTGGTTACATAAATCCTAGCAAAATTTTGAGGAGCTTCAAGTGCATGAGTATCCTCCTCTGGTGCTTATGTATTCTTCCAATGAATTTCACAGCCCTGTTCAATCTCAAGGTATTTTTCAACCTGTCCAAGAGGTTTTTTTCTATTCTGAAATGCCATGCACAGGCTAAATAGAGAAGATGAAAAACACACATATGCTGCAGAGGCAAGTATTAAGACTTTTGACAATATTTAAAGACAGCAAAAAGCATCCAAGGAAAACATTCAATGTTTTATCTGCAGCATCATCAACAGCCACACTAAAGATCCTTTAGAAAGGACCAATGAAAAATTAATTCACAGCTTTCAAAAGACTGGATTTATTAATGTTTAGTCCTGTGCCTAGGATAAAGAAACAGGTCTTGGAGAAAACCAAGCCATTTTTAGATTTTGTTAAAAACAAATAAACAATGAAAAAAACCCACCATAACAAAAAGTAACAGTAAAAGTATTGAAATCTTGCTGAATTAAAGATGGAGGTTCATCAGAAAAATGTCAGCCACTAACAGTATCTTTATATACATAGGATCTAGGGTAACATGAATTACTAGAAATCAAGTTATACTTACTGATTTATTCATAATACTTACATTCTTCATCAACAGTCTCAGCTTTTCAATGTCTTTCATCTCTACAAGTTCCTTCAAAGTTAAGGTTCGATCACCATCAGTCTCATAAACAATTGTCTCAAGAGTTATCAGATTGTTACAAAGCACCTGCAGACCAGGAATATTCCTCTCCATGCCAAGACGAACAAGGGACAGAGCACAGTCCACCTGAAAAATAATAAAAACCCCTGCTGCACAAGTGTTTGCCAAAAACCAACTTCAAGTCCAACCTATGACCTGTTTGTGTGTCTGTTTTCTTTCCCTGTTCCTTCTGCTTAATAGGCAATTCTAAGTTCCTTGACGTTTTTGTGGCCTGTATATTCCTAAATGGATTGCTCTTCTCAGCTTTATAAAAACCAAATAAAATGCTTAATCTTAGTGGATGATGTCATTATAGGTCTTTTGACCCAGATGCATCCTATTGATGCATGTAAATTAGGAGAATACTATCTTTTATTCCTTCTGGAGATCACACACAGAGATATATCACCTCATCTCACTGCACAGAATATAAAGGATTGCTTTTAACTAAGATAATCAGTTAACTGACTGAAGTTATGCATGCCTCTGCATGTAACATGACTTTTCTAGCTGACCATGAATTAATAATTTTAATTGTTGCATTTTATTTCACAGAAGATAATGACAGCCTTTTTCCCTGGTGACTGAAAATACCTTTATATGAAAGATTGTATTTCGATTTCAAAGAATGCAATATTGGCTGTACATATTCAGTGAGGCAGACATAAGTCTGAAAGAGTAGAATGCAAATTCATTTATATGTTAGTAACTTAATTGATCCTTGGAATTTCCCTTTATTTCCATAACTACTGATAGGCTGTTAAGGTAACAGGCAACTACAATTAAAGAGCCTTGGATGACTGCAAACTTGAAGAATAAAAGAACTCGACCATCAGAAGTAACTCATAGTGATACTTCCAGTGTCATGGTTTAACGCCAGCTAGCAACTAAGCACCACGCAGCCGCTCACTCACTCCCCCAACCCAGTGGGATGGGGGAGAAAATCAGAAGGAAAAAAGGTAAGACTCATGGGTTGAGATAAGAACAGTTTAATAGAACAGAAAGAAAGAAAATAATAATGATAACAATAATAAAATGACAATAGTAATAATAAAAGGATTGGAATATGCAAGTGATGCACAATGCAATTGCTCACCACCCACCAACCAATACCCAGTTAGTCCCCAAGTGGCAATCCTCCCCTGCCCCCGCTCCCCCCAGTTTATATACTGGGCATGACATCACACGGTATGGAATACCCCTTTGGCCAGTTTGGGTCAGCTGCCCTGGCTGTGTCCCCTCCCAACTTCTTGTGCCCCTCCAGCCTTCCTGCTGTCTGGGCATGAAAAACTGAAAAATGCTGGACTTTAGTCTAAACACTACTTAGCAACAACTGAAAACATCAGTGTGTTATCAACGTTCTTCTCATACTGAACTCAAAACATAGCACTGTACCAGCTACTAGGAAGACAAGTAACTCTATCCCAGATGAAACCAGGACATGCAGTCAGCCTCCTTTTCATGCAGCTAAATTGGCTTGAGTAGCAATAAAATACCAAAGCACGTCAGTGACGAGCTCTACTCTTACTTGCAATGCTTATCTCTGCCACACAGAGCTTCAAAGATTTTTGAAATATGAAGAAAAAAACCCAAAAATAAGCTACATAGTAGTCCTACAGACACACAATAAACCTGCCAGGAAGAAATCATGGCAGTACTACATATTGGCATGAGTGACACATGTGACTGCCACATAACAATATATATGGTACAGTATCACGTGACAGATAATAAAACATGTTTCTTGATAACCCTGTGCACAACATTCCCTCCCTTAGTTACAAACATAAAATGTAATGGTAAGTATTTTTCATGGACTATGAAAGTGCTATTGTCTGCTATGGTAAACCAAGAGAAAGGGAATCTGCTAGCTTCCTATTCATTCCTATGGATCAATTAGTTGGCTGAGGAAATTTTAGAGCAAGCATAAGTACACTGCAAAAGAAAAAACAAATACTTCAAAAGCCATAATGAAAATTGAGACACAGTGTCTATTACTGAGGGAAAAGCATCCCATCAATATGCATTAAGACAGGATTCTCCTGAAGAAGGCTGATCAGCCTGAATCAGTTATCATCATTTCCTCACTGCTATTCTCACCTGCATCGCGTATTTTTCAATTTCCTGGGCTCTGCTCAAATACCAGTCAGTAACAAGATCTACTGAAAGGTCAGTAGTCCTGTACTTCAGTAACTCAGGTTGCATTTCATACAGAAATTCACCTTCATCTTGTAAAGTTGGTTCAACAATCATCCTTTAAAAAAAAAGAAAGGAAGGAAGTATATGTTTAAGTATACATTTGCTTGCATTTTTTTCACATCAGTCTTTTTCCTACAACTTCTGGTTATTCTGAAAGAAGATGATACAATTAACCTCCCGTTACACCAATAATTTGATGAGATGCAAATGCCAATCACATAAGTGTTAATTTTTGTCAACGAAGTAACTAGTAAGAGATTCCAAACATGAGATAGATCATGAAAGAAAGAATCCTCTCTACAAAGACACAGGCATGCCTAACCTCTGCTTGCCATGTGTTCCTCATACAGTGAAAGGCAGTTTTATGATCCATCAATGCTATTATGATAATGTTATGATTGACAAGTAACAGGGTGGAAGGAAAAAAGAATAAATAAATAAATCAGCATTTCCAACAGTAATCTCACCCCTGCTCACCTGAATTTGTGAAAGTTACTCATCACAATCACACTGAACATAATGCTGTAACATGAAAGAGTGTTTGCTCAGTCTCACTAAGAAAGCTGAAAACACAAGTTAGTGTGCACAAAAATAAGCGAGTCTTACTGAGCGTTTCCCACATCTTAAGAATTAATAAGTAAATTCTTCATCTGAAGAGGACATAAATATAGAAAAAAACTTTTCACTTTTTCTATATACTTACCTGCATTCTGCTTTTTCACACCAGTCTTCTTCTCGATGTTTCTGCTCATTCCAAGGAAGAATTCTCAGTGTCCCCTGCTTGTAACTGGTATAACAGGAAAGGGAAACTTTACACAATTATTACTAAAATTGTGATGGCATTCAATTAATGGAATACAAAACATATCCAAGTATTTCAATGCATTCATATTAAACATTTCATTCAATTACAGTATCAATGTTTTAAGATTTATCACTTCTTAATGCAGCTATGCAAGTGTGATTTTGCCAGTATGACAGTATCTGTACACACACATATTCTACCTATACCATTAAAGATCCACTTAAAAAAAATTTCTTACTGACCATACCTTAAAAAAAAAAAAAAAAAACAGTAAGCATTCTGACTCTATATGCTGTCACAGAAGACCGAAATGAGCAAAAACCAATGAACTTAATAACTTTAAAATAAAATAAAAAAAAAACGCTTCAAATTTTAGCACAAATCGTTGTATTGAACTGAAACAAGATATGCCCTGCTCTACTGATCTTTCTCACTACAAAATTCCACAGTGAAACATTCTCTAAATATTGAGGTTGAAGTTAAAAAAAAAAAAAAAAGTTTTATTTGCAGATTAAGACCACGGATTATTACCAGAATCATTAGTTATGGCTCGCTGTTGAAGGCTAGTTGTTTTAAGCAGCATAAAACCCAAGAAAATCACATCAAACTATGCAGGACACAAACTAATGGGGAAGAGAAGAGCCATACGAGTTCTGCCATTTGTAGAAATAAGAAACAAACCATGTACAAAAGTAAAGACATGGAAGTTTCAGTATACTGGAGCAATAAGCTATTTTGAATCTCATTTATTTTCTCCTAACCCTGATAATAAACAGCAATAGCAATACTACATGGACAATCTGTTTCTATAAATTAACAACTGACACAATCTTCTCATTCCTTTAAGAACAGCCCTGTAATTCAGTAGCTTAAAAAGAAGCACAAATCCAACAAACAAATCAATTTCACGATACAGTAAGAGAGACAACAACAAGCTAAAAATCAGTAACTCCATCTCATTTAACAACACCCATTAAGTACAGTCAACAAAGCAAGGCATGTCCATACTTACTGCCCTGCACACATACACATTTCTCCCATAAGGTCAGCTACCTCTCCTTTCCCTCCCTCTATGCACTAACAGTAACGCCTCATGTTTTATCCACAGTAATTCCAACCCTTCAAATGGAACATGCAGTAGAAATCCAGCAATAAATTGGGAGAGACAGATTTACAGGCTATAAGAAGTCAAAAGAAAGGAGGGGAGGAGATGGAAACCTTCTAATTCATATGTCTCAGCTATAGCAACATTCAATTCCAGTTCAGTTGGACAAAGAGCTCCACAATTATCTTTACAATTAGGCACCATGTAGTAATATCACTGAAAAATTATTAATTAAGAAAACTTCAAATTAACATTTATGGTATAAGCACCAGAAATAAAGTCACTTTCTGAGTTTGGAAAGATTCAGCAGCAGCCCACATATTTTGGGGACTTGGGGGGCTGTTGTTTAAGTCTTAGATAACATAATTTATCAATTAATTTTAAATATTAATATTTAAAACAGGGTTCATAAACTAAATTAATAAGGTCATATTTCAAACATCACACATGAGAATGACATTAGGGAAGGCCTGTTTGTAATAAAGAAGTTCTTATTATTAGTTGAAATGTCAAATAACAGAAAAGCCAAAGTGTGATTAATGCTTCCTTCCAAAATATAAAATCAAGACAGTATAAGCAGGTCTTTATATTATAATCAAAAATGTTCTCCTTTTCTATGTTCTACTAGCCATAAAACAAAATTAGACATAAATCTATTGCCCAAGACAATTTGTTTTCATAGTAAAGCTTTTCTGTCCACTTCCCAGTAGGCTTAAGAAGACATTTCAGGGGGGATTATTTTGTTAGTTTGTTTGGGGTTGGTTTTGTTTGTTTGAGGGGGGTCTTTTTTGGTTTTGGTCACTTGCAGACTGTTCATGGCTCTCCCAAGTAAGAGCATCCTATCTGAATAAATCTTCCTATATAATCTCACAGCCCCACGAGAAACTTTTGGGAAAGTTGCCTTGGTTTGGCTGTTCTTTCACTGGTTGTTTTTGTTGTTATTGAGAGAAAAAAGCAAAATACTAAGGAAAGAGGTGCAAACATTTAATAGATATTTAAGCTTCAAAATTTTCCTCTTTTATGTAACAAATTATTAAAAGAGGAAAATCATTCAAAATAAGCAAAGGCAGCAGAAGTTTAGAACACAAATTTAAAGCCACCCATGCATGAATATGGATCTGAATGACAAAAAACCAAGACATCCAAAACTCACGCATGCTCCCCTAATGCTACTATCCCTCAGTATGAAACCTGAAGAAAACAAACAAACAAAAAACCCAAACAAACAAAAGCAAAACAAAACCAACCCCAAACAAAACAAAACAAAAAAACCTCTACTGATCTAAGCCTGTACTGCCAAATACTACATTGAACACGTTCTTCTTAATTAAGCTGCCACATCCTGCCACGTCTATGGCAAGTATGCAAAGTCACATTCTGGAATTACAGCTCCAGTTAAGAAACTATTTCTTAACAGATTCAGTAGCACAAAAGGTTTATAATTAAAGTTGGAAAAACTTGCAGGTTTTCTTAACTGACCTGAATATCTAGATGAATTATATGTTTCTTCCCCCCAGTTATTCTTAACATAGTTGAGTCATTTTTTCTGACCCTGATAAACAATACGAGAAACTAAACAGTTTAATTTTTCATGTAAACAAGAGTTACCCACCCAGCCTAAAATCAAAAGTTACTAGAAAACAATTCTTTTCCCAGACTAAGGCAATTGCCTGTCCAGCCCTTTTCCCTAACTCATTTCAGAAAATAATCTGTATTTCCCTCCCCCCATCTAAAAGTAGGTATTTTCTTCCCTATTCCTGTAACACAACACACACATTGGTTTGCCTTTAAATTCCAACTGCTCCACATATTTTTTTAAAAAATACATTTTAAAATAGAATCCTTTCCAATTAACAGAAGTCATGGATTAAGTACAAATTCCATTCAAAATAACTTCTCCAACACTCCACTTGACTTACAGTTTCAACTAAAGTTGAAAGTTTATTGCTTAAAAAAAATGCTTGCTGAGAAAGATCTTGCTCAATTCAAGTTCCCAGGCTCTGCTCTCTTTGACAGTTGCTTTGCTTCCCCCTTTCCCCTTACCTCCAAAATCCATCAAGTGAGGAAGCAATGTGGAACTCTGCCTCCCTCTCCCTACCTTACTCAACAGATTACAATAGAAAAAGGTTGAAAAGTACAGACACAAGCAACGTAAATGACCAAAGTTCAGAAGCATGTGATCTTCCCTCCGGCAAAAGCCAGAGCAGACTGAAGAATCCTAGAAGAAAGGAAACAACTAATATGCCAAGATTGATATCAAGTTATTCATTTTTTCATTTCACTTCAATAGGAACGGACATTTCACTGTTTTTACTTCCTACAACACTGTAAGCACTGATGAGATTAGCAGGGCCTCATTTAAAATAAACAACAGCAGATACTGTTTTACACCATATGCAGCTAAGCTGTTAACTACTCACTGCATGACATAGAAGATAAACCAATGTGTATTTGGATTCAAAACCAGAAAGAATTCTTGCAATAAAGTATCATGAAAGTCTACTATGTCTAGAAAATATCTAGTTTGGGAATATTTGAGGCACATAGTACAGACACACAAGAAACTTCAGGTAAATGTTGAAATGTGATTGCCTGTACCTATTTTTTTCTCTTGGCAACTGCCATTGGCCATTTGCCTTCTGGCCAAATCTACCAAGACCAAGCTTATGCTTCAGCACAAGATTTTGCAGGAATGAAACCTACAGTTGTCCAGACACATCAGTTCAAGAAGTACTATAAGCATACTTCAAAAGGTTTTCATAAAAGCTCATTAACAGATCTCATCATGAAATACTAGAGAGGAGAAGACTTCAGTTCACAGGAAAGAATCACTATGCAGTGCAATCTTGACTGGAAAAATGTCTACTCCATCTTTTTTCCCTTCTCACACCAGAAAAAGTTACAGTTAAATACTTGAAGCCAGGTGTACAGATAAGCCACAGAAAATACTTTTGAAAGTATTTTCTGCTCTGGCTCAGCTTGTCATTTTAAACGTATTCAGGTTCACCATAGGAATAAGTCGAGAGGAATTTTAGATTTTTAAAGCTCTCACACCAAGAGTCAAGCAGCACTCAGTAACCCTCTCTAAATGCTTACAGAAAACACCACCAAAAAAATTGCAAAACAACTCATCCTAGCAGAAGTCAGCAATTATGGAAAGTCAGTCTTAACAGATACATTTCTTGCTGAGCTAAGTTCACAAAAAAAACCAAACAGCAAAAACCACACCACTCAGAGCTGACTGCTAACTTCATTCACCTTCTCAACAATGCTAAAAAAAAAAACCGTAACCCGCTCCTGCCCCCTATATGACTGCATCCAACTGTCCTTACTTTCTCTCCTCATTCTAAAGAGTTTAGAAGGACTCTTTGTATTTGAATTCAAATAAAAGGACTGGAACAAACCAGTCTCAACACTAGCAAGAGATGGGTGATCCCTGTACCAGAGTCCTTTTTAAAAGGGAATGAAATTATTAAAACATTGTATTTATCTCAACATTTATCACAAGGCTTTTTCTGAACTGACTGTTATGTTTTAGCGCCTTCCCCCCCCAGATTTCCACTATCAATAACTCCAACGACTCATGCAGAAACACAGAGCAACAAAACTTTGGAAAAGTAGCTGTTAAAACAGAAGCAAGTGAGTTGAGAAAGATTTCAGGCATCAAAACATCACTGCAGTCTGCAACCTCAAAAACATAAATGCAGATGAGACGGACAAGAAAAAGAGATACAGACACAAACACACATATGCAAAGAGGTAGGGCTTCCCTTTTTCTACCATGCTTTTGTTTACAACACATGTGCAGCAAATCCAGCTGAACTGGGGCTCATCAGAGCCACCGCATACACCCTGCACACAATATGTATGTCTAACTGGGCCAGAACTGGTGAATTTAGCATGCACATGTAGCTTGCCATATATGCAACATACACTCTAGGCTACTGCATCCAAAATTCATTAGTCTCATCAGACTAAGATCATTAGTCTTATGCTATGCAACTTCGCAGTTTTGGTCTAGAAACTGAAATCCCACAGAGATCAGAGACATGCAGGTTAAGTCTGCATTAGTGTGCAGCGGGCACTCACCTGAAATTCCAGATATAGGGACAGATCACTGTAGTCACTAAGGCAGTCGGCCTTCTTTTTCAATTAAAAGAAACCATCAGCTATGCCATACCATAACTCTACACAAATATTAGCATGGGGGTTTTATTTTTTTCCCTGAGCCACTGCTTCTCTCCCACCCTTTATCCTTCTCTCTTTTCAACAGTAGAATAAATATGATTGGAGCCCAGTAAATTGACAGATTACAGTGGTATTGAACTCTATTTCTTTAAAAAGAGCTGACTTTTCCTGTATTGCTCTTTTCACTCTATTGTTTATGTTGGCTTGGCAATTCTTCCCATTCTTTTCTTTGACAAAAGAGGTCCATGCTATTGTAGTTTCTGTATCCTACCAACTGCATTTATTCAAACCTGCAGATTATTTTTCTCTCCAAGGACAGGCTTTCAAAAGAGGAAGGTCTAATTTAGTTTTAAGGTCAGAGTCCAATTCTTTCTATTACCAATGGCAACTGTGTGGGCTCTTTTTTTCCTTCAAGCATTTCATACAGCAGGCCTGCCTCCAAGACTCATCTAGTTGAGGATTAGAAACAAGATTTTTAAAAATCTTTTCCCTTGTAAACTTGTGCACATTGAATCTAGACTCCAAGGCAAAAGGCACTTCATCCCAACACATTTATGAAACAGCATCTTTTTGCTGAAAGACATACATACTTTTAAAAGTAGGTTTGGGTTTTTTTCTAAAACTATTTTGGGAGTAGATGAATCTTTGCTTTTTCTTTTATATTTTTATTTTTAAATCATGTCTCACTATGAAAAAAAGTTATAAATGCTAATTCTGCATTTGAAAGCTTGTGTGTTACATACTAGAATACTTCTGAACATAACACATTTAAGTAAGAAACCAATTATTGATCTGTCAGAGGTGAGAAAGCTATATATGAAAGATACTGAACTATAAAAATAAGGTAGTGTTTCTATCAAATGTTTTTGTTAAACACTCAAAAGGTTTTTGAAGAGTGTTCTTGATTCTAATTTTATTACATTTATTTTTAAAATTGTCTCAAATTTTTGTTTTGTGATAAAAGGAATGTAAAATCCTGAACCTTCAAATATTCTTTTCCACCTGCTGACACTTGTACACTTAACAGAATTTATGATTTCCATATTTTACTTTAAGTACACTGTAAATTATTTTAGACTTCACATTCAAATTAGCACTTCCATAATCCCACTACATACAGATATATATAGCCTATTTTTAATACCTCCATAATATAGATATTGTTGTATAGATGCAGGATCTGCAAGGGAAGTTTTATAAAATGTTCTTGTTAAATTTAATCCAGAAACTCATTTGTCCAAAGTCTGTATCTTCTCAGACAAGAAGGGGGAAATCAGTGCCAGTTTCTGTTGTTCTGCAATTCTTATGGCTCTGAAACAGTTTTATTATGTCACAATTATTCTATAACTAAGGATAAAATATAATAAGAAGTGCATCCCAAATACGTAGTCTTAAACAGCTACGAGACGTACTGCATTTTTCATATTGCATGAAAACATTCTTTTCTACCATTACAGTAGTTCAGTAGTGCATTAGTAAATTCAACTATGTAACTGATTACATATATTTTTAGGTTTCCAATTACTCGATATCCTACGTGATACATAAGTGCTGGGCAGAGAGAAAACCTCTTCATTTTCCAGGAATATCCATAGGACAAGACTTCAAGACTGAAGTACAACTGCTGCCTAAAGCAGAGTGCCAAAACCACCTCACATTTTGGGAAAACTGATCTGCATAATCTAGTGGAAAGGGTATCACAGCTGCTTTTGGCTGCCACAGTTAACTACCCTTCAGAATTCCTGCTGTGCATACTGCAATGACAGGTCTTTTGAAGCAACTCTACCACCAGAGGAGAAAAGTTAAATCTGATTTTGCATAAACAAATTAAGCTATGTTTTAATGATGTGGTTAACCTTTAACAGAATTTGGAGAGAGGGGAACGTGGGGTTTTTTTCCCCTCCTAAAACAACCTAGACTGAATAATCTAAATATCAGAAAACTCTACCAACACCACAGTTTAGAAGCTCTCTATGATTTTTTTCCTTCGTGTATACAATTAAAATTGTGAGGCAATAGCTTGCACAACATCAAAATAGGCTATTCTAAAGACTCAGATGAACTCAGAGCAAGATCAAAGCTGTCTGCCACCATACAGTGAAAATCCCTCTTCAGAACTGTACATTTATAAACCATAATGAAAGTTCATGGAAGAAATTTTGATCTGAACCCTGTAAAGAGGTGACAAATAAGACAATAGCAGCAATACACTTTCACGAGAAGACTGGGGAAGGCAAGCCAAGGTACAGTTCAGGACTATGCAGGCAAAAGACACACATGGTAAATGAAGACAGGACAGGTCAAGCATGAACAAGCCAGAAATATGAAAAAGATCCTGTTAATGATCTGTGGATAAACAGCACAGGCATAGTACAGCTCACATGCTGTAGGAAGGTATGCAAAGGCTGCTACCAGCCTACCCGAAACCTTCTCCGTGCTGAATACATGCAGCCCTCTCAGCCTTTAAGTGCTCATGGACCACAAGAACCTTCCCCACTCCTACCAGAAGTCAATCCAGGCAGGAACACAAGTGCCATCATAACAAAGTAATCTTACCCTCAAAAGTTGTTTTTTTCTACTTCATAGTGGAAGGTAAGAGCTGAGATATTTTTTCTCCAAACACATCCTTGAAATAATATTAACTACATTGATCCCTCTACCTCTAAACTGGTTTTTTTCTTTCACTTTGTGCAAAGGAGAAGCACATATAAAAACTTACGCCCTTATTTATTTCACTGTAGCACTATACAAATGAATTCAAACAAACAAAAAGAACTGACCATGGGATCAATTCTTTTAACATGAACACTTCGGAACTACACTGAAAAGAAAAAAAACAAAAACAAAACAAAACAAAATTTTCAGCTTCAGAAGAGAAGAAAAACTAATACAAAAAAAAGAGAACTATATATTAGACAGTTCTGCAGACATTCAGTCATCAAGCCTATTTATATACGCATACTAAGAAGAGAAGAGATGAAGTCGTAAGAGCTTTATCGAAACTGCAGTGCCACAGGCAATAACTAAAAACCTAGTTCAGAAGACGATATCATTATGGAAAGGCAAAGTTAAGTGCTTATGAACCTCTTAGTTTAATTGTGTAGTATTTATCTATTCATAGATGAGAGTCAACCACATGGAAATTTTTGAGGTTTTAAAAGCTTCACTACAGTTTTAGAAGAGGTATTTCCACTCCTACCTCAGTTCATCAGGCAAATGGGAGTTCATCCACAACTCTCCAGCAAAAATTCACTTTAAGCCACGATTGAAAACCAGTATTTGAGAAAGTTAAGGAGAAAAAGAAGAAACATATAAAAAGTTGCTACCTTAGAGGGAAGATTTTTACTAGTAATGTAATGTGCAATACAGCAGACTTATGGCTGTTGAGGGAACAATACATTTGGATTTCCCAACTTCTGCAAGTTTAAAATGTGAGTGGTAATGTTGCAATATGTAGTAAAAACGATAAGAAAATTAAAAGAAAAGGAAAAAGACTCTGGTTATGTATTTATAATGGTGGTAAAGCATTATTTTCCTCTGAGATCACCTTTAAAAACCTGAGGGCAACAGTCTTAACTATAGAGAACGCTAGCTGTAGCTGTTAAAACAGAGATTAGAAAGAGACATCTCCTTTGAATAGCTAAACTTTTACCACCTTCACTGTAGTTGTCTTAACAGATGAAGTCTGTGCATCTGACAGTTCTTTTAGAAGGAGCATGAATCCCAATGACTAAGAGACAGCAGAGAAAAGAAGCTGAGAAATATTACAAAAAGAAGTAGGAAAACATTATAATCACAATTCTGCAAAAACACATTACTGAGTAATGTCAGTCTATCACAATACCAGTTTGAAGCCGATAGGCATGTAGAGCCACCGATGCATCTTAGTATTTCACATTCCTTCTCAACTCCGGGAGCTGTTGAGCTTATATAACTTGCAGCCTTAGAGAGCCTTATGAATACTTAAATCCTCTGCTCAGACATTACAAACCTCATCCTGAACAGTTCTGAGAGCGACCCCTAAAGATTCTAAGCTACTAAACATGTGCCAAAACAAGAAACAAAAGTATGTCTACCACTTGAGACCTTTTACAAGCAGATACAGAAAAGAAAAAAGAAAAAAAAAAGTGTTATTTCCTAGCAACCTTGCCCAGAAGATGGGGGGGTGGGGGAATTCTTCTACCTTTTTTTCCCCATTTGTTATGCCAACTCCTCCTTGACGGATAACACCTTAAAATTTTTGTGACACTGGCCTCTAAATGCCATCCTAATGTAAATGACGTGCCAGTAACAAGAAAAACAACTGCTTTATGCCTACAGAACACACTGGCAAAACAAGTCTTTCTTTCACTAGGTACTTGGAATTTACTATCTGCAGCTGAACTGGAAGCTCCAGACAAAAGGAAATTCCAGTTATAATGCAACCCTTACAAAAACATTTCTCATAGGCAATGAAATTCTTCAGATATAGCACTTCTGTATGCATTCACGTTTTTGGTGGTGTACAGTAAGCAATTGGGTTTCAATGCTTTTGCCTTGGCAATAGCTAGAGATGCCTGTTTGTCCCACCTCACCTGTTCCATGCACAAACAAGGCAGCACCTGCTATACAATCCCAAGTTTTTCCTTAGCCAGATTCCCCTATCAATAGAGGAACTAAGAGAACACAGAGCAATGTGGTGAATTTCCATAAAGATAGGTGTCACCTCAGAGAGCTCCAGCTGCAAATCAAGCCTCCAATCATTTGAAGTGCTCCATATACACAGACACAGTATGGTCAGTTCCCAGCAGTACTTCTTCCTACACACACACAGGTCCATGTATGAAGAAGACCTGGAAGACAAACTATAGTATTTTTTCTTCCTCCACCAAATTTTTTTCTGCCTCCAGAGCAGCACACTGCTCAGCAAGAGGTCTGAGCTGCAGGAGACCAAGCAGTGAAGCAATCAACAAGGCATTCCTTAAGCAAGGCCATCGGGGCAGGGTGCACTCTTAACACTGGCACCATCGTGCAGTTGGTCCATGCTAGTGGTCTCGTCACATGCACCACAGCAACCAATTACCCTACTGAAATCTCTTGGGACAGAGAATTATGGCCTTGAATTTACAGGAAAACAATGAGCTAAAAGAAATCACAAGAGAAATCTGTCTTTTTTGCAGCTGAAAGTAGAAAATCCTTCCAATATCCAGCCTACACCCTGTTTCATAACTGCAGTGTGAAATTCAAAAAGGAAAACCAGACTAAGTTGTTTCCTGACTCAGAATCCTTTACAAGATTGTCTAGAGTCAAAGTTCACGAGGACAGATTGAATCATTCTCACCCCTTATTCCAAGACCACTGTAACGACAAGCTGCATAAACTGAAGAGACACTAAGCTGTAATGCTGCAGACATTTTTTCTACCAATTAGAACATTGGGGTTTATAGTTTTTTACAATGTTTTCCCTCTGTTCAGAAGTTCATTAATTAGTCAGTACTTGCAACTTTTTAATATTACATGGGAACAAAATAGTTTAATAAGTTGCATCATAACCTTGTTCAATCAGTTAATTTAAGGCAAATTATGTCTACATACTGTGTTCTATAGAGAAGTAAACTAGATAGCACACATTTAAACTGTATTTCATAACAACAACAACTACGTATCTACAGAATTCCAGTAATTCTATTCATACTAATAACCCATTTAAAAAATAAATGCTAGAACTAAAAGGCCCAATAAACTCACTTAAAATGACCAAGAACTTCAATTCTCTCTGATTCACATGAAACAACAACTGCCAGAAGCTGAAACTATTTGGACTGCGGGGCAGACTCATCCCATTTCTAAAAACAACTTTTTAAATTAGTAAAAACATGCTACTTAGACTTAAGTTGTACAATTTCATTAGTATACTATTCTCATTAGTAGATATTTTCATCAATACATATTTAATTCTATTACATTAATAAAACAGAGTTTTAGGGACTGTACTTAGCAATGTGACAACTTACTATGTGACTAATCAGTTTTGTAACAGGGAAACAGCTTCAGAAGAAGTTACATCAAATATACAGTATATTTTTAGAAGTTTATGGGATTTGTGTATATAGGATTTGCTCTCATCCCCATTTCGTAGTTGTCCAAAGACAAACATTTTAAAGACATACAGTATTATCTGTTCTGCAACCTGAGGCGGGGGGGCCTGAACCTGCACATACCTGATCCTAGCACTGGAAAGTTCTGTCTGCCACGGGAATAAAGGTTCAAACCACATAATTCCATTTTTCAACAGCAGACAAAACTAAGTTCTTAACCTGTAACTTCACATCTTTAGTACTAGATCACTGGTGAAATGTTTTAACTGTCATTTTGCCTCTTGGCACATAAGTCAGTTTCTTAAACAAACCAACCAACCACAACAACAAAATAAAAAGCCAAAACCAAGAACAAACAACCCTTCAGAAAGAAGAGGAACATGTTTATGAACACCAACGAAGTATCATAACCACATTTAAGACAACCCTCCTTCCCTCCCTCCCACATTATAAAACTTATGGAAACGAAAAAGAAAATTGGAATATATTTTACCAATTTTATAAACACTGCAATCATTTCTCTTCATGGTCCTAACTGTTACCTTAAAAAAAAGGCTAAAACAAGTGTTTTCACACCATAACTAACTGTGTTCCTAATACTACCAACACAAGAAAAAGGGCACAGGTAAGTATTAGGTAACATGAAATCATAACTTCTGCTCAGAAAGGACTGAAGTGATAAGTATTATAAGCTAGGAAAAATGTCAGGGGAATAATTTGATGAATTAAAAAACCCTTTTCTACATGGAGGCTTATCCAAATGGGGAGTATTAAAACTTTGAAGTGAAAAACTTAACTACAATGCTGGAAGACTACCAAAAAAAAAAAAAAATATCTATTAGCTACTCCAAAAAATACCCCTCTGAAGTAAGTCTTCAAAGTCTATTGTAAAATATGAAATAATGAATCTGCCCAATTCTTTATGGGCACCGAACAATACGCTTCAAAACTAATTTCATAATTTGAAATGTTTGAAAGAAACACTGTAGAAGGAAAAAATTCTTTTAATTAATACACAGAACATTATTATGATGTTCAAGGAAGACTCTCTTATGAAAATTTATATGAAATTGACAGTAAACTAACATTTTATGCTGAAATGAAAGAATAGCAAAGTCTGAATTTAAAGCTTTTCATAATTCTACCTTAACAAACTGCGTAAGAATCAGTATCGAGAAGACTGATGATTTTGAAGTTACTGACTGCTTAAGTGTTAAATTATGTTTCCAAACAAATACAGAAAAATGTAATTGCTTCCAGGGAGCTAGACACTTGTATTATTAATTTCGCAACACTGGCTGTTACTACAAACCAGTTAGACTTGCACTTACACCTGTGAAAATCTGGGCAGTTTCAGGTCAGAAAAGGCCATGCTTCCTCTTATATGTAATGGAGACAAGAACATTTAAAGTCCCTACTTTCCTGATAATAACCAAAAGAGACCAAAAGGTTTCCATGAATGGCACAAAGTAGAGCAGAATATGAATACTGGTCAAGTACATAAAAAAACAAAGCTGCTCTACTGATTACAGGTAATAATCAACAGCAGTTTGCCATATATGGAAACTAATTTAAGTATTAACCTAAAAGTCATCTTTTTTCTTTTTTTGGGGAGGGGGTTTGTTTGTTTTTTTGTGAAGTTAATATCCATTGACGCATCCTTACCAAGCTTCAGGCAATAAGAAAGCATATTCATGTGGTGAAGTAGTCTCTGGAAAATTGGAGAGAATTGCTTGTCTGTGTGGAAGTAAAGCTGATCCATGGAAAGTGAACAAAATTTCCAGGGCTCTGACATTGCTTTCCTAAAGAGCAAAATATTATGTTGCAGAACTAGCTTAACACTGATTTAGACTGAAAATGAGCAAGAAATGTAAGCTTAGGTCATGCAACAAACATTTAATTTGAAAATTTTCTTTAGCAATAAAGAAAATTAGCTCAGGGTCACTGCATTTATTTATTCACAATCAAATAAATACACCCCCTACCTCTTAAATTCCCACTGAGGTTCAACCAAGCTCAAAGGCGGGGAGGGGGAGTAATGCACTTAATTGCAAACAGCAATACCAAAACAAAATTATATTCTAGCAAAATAAATATTAATACCCGAGCATAAGTTCTTGCTGAAAGTACAATATTCTGATTTCTGAACTTCTTGAAGAATTCACCATCATAGTTCTGTTCAGCTGCATGAGGCCCTCCAAGGATTTCCTAAAAAAAAAAAAAAAAACCAAACCAACACACAAACAAAGAAAAAAACCCACCAAACTTTATAGGGGATATTTTCATGCAAGATTTAGAAAAGCATCAAAAAGTCTACACGTTTCATTATCTTAGGATGAATAAGTATGAGATACATGTGGAAAAGCATGCTGGTTTTTATTTGTTTCACTATGAAAAAAACAGATGCATTTTTCATTGATAAACTAAGACAATTCTCTGCCTTAATTAGTGTTTAGACATCATTAGTTAAAGAGATGTGGTAAAAGTTAAGTAACTTGCACCAACTACAAAATTAAAATTAAAAAACTAAGCAAAATACAGTTTGACATCCCAAAAACTTTCACTTTGGTAAGCTCATGGAAGAAAAAGATGTGTTACAGAATCTGACTAGAACTTGCTAATTAGACTGACAGAGGGAAGTTGTAGTAATCCTGCACCATACTCCACATCCCATGTTGTTGCAGAACTTAATTCCCTGCAGACACAGCACATTCAAAGCAGGCTTCTGCCCAACTATACCTCTCAACACTAGAAGCCAGCCATGTGCAACAACAGTAAAACAGAAGAAACAGGATAGCTTGAACAGAAAACAGCTTACTTTTTCTCAAGTGAAAGACGGTAGGATTTCAAGAAGACTATAAACATTAACACTACCATATATAACAAAAAAGATATGACAATGTGACGAAAGAGTCACAGGAACACCTATGGAATGAGAACTCAAAAGAACTGTAGCCAGTTAACAAGTTTGCTCACCTCATAGGTTTCAAGGCGATCAAGGTAAGTTAACAGCTTCAGCCTGCTGCGACAGAGTTCTTTTTGTTCCAGTGTCAGCCTGTATTCAAAACAGGAATTTTCATGCTTGCAGTTGATCTTGTACATCATGTGCATTTGAAGACAATGGTTACACATTTTAGTGACTATGCACTGGAATATATCAAGAAATTAAGTAAACCAAGAACTCTGACACAATATAATGCCAATTAAAATTTAAACCACTTTCCTATTAGGAATAATATATATGAGAATAATTACATTCTTGCAACTGTGTAGTTATTATAAACCTATAACTCTGAATAAAACATGGCCTAACATTTAATTTACTTTGAGAAGTTTACTGATAAGAGCAGTTCTTGACGCTTCTTCGCCTCTTTTTCTCTTCTAGTATCCATTTCTTCCTCTGGTGATAAAAGGTCTTCATAAGGAATTTCAATGTCCACCTCCCCCGGTAAGATAAATCTGGAAGACAAAACCAATAATGTTGATTAAAAGAAAAAGATATAACAAACTAGGTTTTGAATAAACATACCAACAGAGCTTTCCATTTATGTCTTGACTAAAAATCTAAGCTTTTATAGAAAAAGATAATACTGAGTTTTGCTGTGGTAAAGCAGCAGACACTCATCACAAGCCAACAAGAGGCATCATCTCATTTCCACTCCCACCCTAAAACAAACCAAAAAAACCAAAGCACAAACCACACAGCTATGATGTTTGATAAAAGTTTCAAATACCACAAGTAGCACTGGGATTGGCAACAGCTCTGCAGTGTACAATGGTAATAGATGACTGCACAAAGAAAGAACGGCTTCTTCTATTGCTACTACCAGGAACTGAATAGTGAGAAGAATTGTCTCTGCATGTATTTCCCGAATGGCCCACTGTGTTTTTCGTTGTTCCCCTCCCCACTTGAACAACAGAGGATTATTACAACAATTAAGACATACAACAAAATGCATTTATAGGGGTAGCTGCAGATTCCAGAAGTGGAACAGAAACAGATTCTCATAGGAAAAAAGTGACATCAGAAATCCTCTGTGCTGAAGAAAATAAGGGGCATCCAGAGAAGGAAAATGCAGTACAAAATAAACAGTGATTTTACCTTTTACAAAGGCAAAGTGAGAATAGGTACCTTGTGGACATCTTTAGAATAGTTTGATTCAAAGAATTACCTTTCTTTATGTCCTGCAAAAGCATCTTAACATTGTCATTAGTGGTTGATAAATCTTACCAAATTACTAGAAAAGACTTCATACACCATTCTTTGAAAAGAAAACAAACAAAAAAATACTCTTCTCACACCTGCCGCCATCTTCTCCTTTTCCTATGGCCACGAGAGCCTCCAAATCTGTGCCTTTCAAGCCATACTGAAGCAGCTTCTTAGCAGCATCCACATTCTCTGGAACTCTTTCCAAGCATTCATGAAGAACCCATGCACGCTTCTTAATTTTACTCTGTCCAAGAACAAGAGAATACACAACACTGTATACTTCAATCCAAAGCAATGAAACCAGAGATGTTAAAATCTTCCAATGTGTGTCTTCCACTTCAGAAAACGTCAAGTTAATCTGATGATTGACAATGTGAGCCAAAAAAAGAGGTGAGAACACAAAAAACCATAAATCCCTCAGAGTATATGTGGCAGAAAACGACACAGAAATGCCAAATAATTTAGCAGAACTTTCACAATAACTGGAACAGAAGTTATTATTTGTATCCCCTAACAGGTAACAATCCTCCTTACACTACATAAAATGGGATGGTTTGGGGCTGAAATGAAGTTTTTATAAACCAAGTGTATTCCACAATAGCACTAGAGTCATTTTCAGTATCAATCTCTTCACATACCAATAGGATTCTTTGACAGAAGAGACACACAAGGGTCACAAAATATTATTGGCGTTATCTGCTGATCTTCAGTTGAGATTACATAGTACATGAAGAATGGCTACTTGTAAAAATCTTATTTTGACATTCAATTAATATCTGACTTGAAAAAAAAACCCCAAATTAGATTACATTTCTCTTGACCTCTTGGAAGACTTTACCCTATAGCACCATTGGGTTGTGCAGCTTTGACAATGCTTGTCTGCTGAGTTTGAAGTCTTTCTTCCAAGCCAAAAAAACCCATGCTGGATTCTACTGAAAAGCTCCACTTACAGGTAGCAGAGTTCACTGTAACTTTTGTTACTCAAACTTTGCTATATAGCTACCAATACCAACATCACCTTTCCATTTAATTTCCTAAAATACTTGGACACTAGTTAAATGCTTTGTATTTTCAATTATTATTAATTTGCCAGGCAACAATGTACTGCTGCATATGGAGAGATATTACATCAGAGAAAGCAAGCTGCTATTAACAGAAATTACAAGATACTTGAAATATTTACATTAACTTCCAAGGTCTCCAGATCAGGCCTTCAGTTTAATTAACAAGATCACTCTCTTCCACATGACATGAAATGGAATTTGCAGGACAGCTCTCCAAATTGCCACCAATTTATGTTGCATAAATTAGAACACAATTAAGAACTCAATTTCTGTAAAGCTAACGCAGCCATTCTGATAAGCCTAAAAGTCACAAAAAAACAAACCCACCAAGTAGTCTTGAATTGAAGCAACATTAACAGCTGACTTCCTCCACTGTCTTTGATACACAAGATCAGAATCAAGGCCATATGCTTGAGCCAAAGACAAAGCTTCCCCATATTCTTCATTATCAATCTAAAAAGCAAGCACATGAAAATGAAAGTCATCTGATTTCCATATTAAATGATCAATTATTAATTATTAATTCTCTGTGTTGAAACAGGTAGAGGCATAATTACTGTGGTTATGCTTAAGCAGGTAGGAAAGAGAATGGCTCAAGATACAGATGAGTAAGACTCACATCTTATGGTCACCTCTAGAAAATGAGAGATTTTTCCTCAAGAAAAAGGAAGAAGTTATTTAGGTAACCGGTACAACATCAGCACTCCGTGGAAACTCTAACAGCTATAGGCTGGTTTACGATCAGAACAACTGAAATGGCTAGACAAAGTACTGCATAAAGTAGTCTTAAAAATTAAGAAATATCTGTTCAGTAAGAGCGAGTCACAGGCCTAATCTGTATTTATGCCTGAAAAAACATTCAAGTAAACTACATTCACATCACACCATTCCCTGGCCAATAACAAGCCAAACTAATTTCATTCAGTATATTTGCGAGGTCCTTCATTATTTGTAAACACTCACGAGTACACTTCCAAGTCTGGCCAAGCTAATGATGTGCAGCGTCTCCTCAGTAACCTTCAAACACCATCTCATTTGAATTTATAATAATGCTAGTTTTAAACAGTGATCCCTTTGATTAGGTAACACAGTACACTCTCAGCTAAGAGACCCTTAGAAATACGTGTCTAAATCCTTCTGTTAATATAGCAAGAATTAACAGAAAAATAAAAAGTTCTTTCTAAATAAAGCTGATTAAGAGAGATATGACCTTTCCTTCTATACTTACTTTTCTCTGGTACAGTTCCTCTGGAGTCGTGGATCTCAAACTGACAAGGCGGAAATTCTTTGTAATAGTACGCGGACGTTTCCGTGGAGGAGCAAATCGTTCCATTTCTGTCACAAAGTACAGGCCTTGCTTTAGGTAGCTAAAGTATCTGTCCTTAGCAGAAGTTTCATCATCTGAGTCAGAGTCATCTTCTCCCTCATCTTCATCACCAGGCCTGCTCTCCAAGCGTGATCTTTTTGGAACAAGTTTTATCTCACACTGCACAAAAAATGCAAATATGAAGTGTCCACCTAGTACACCTCAACTAGTTTAATAAGAATTGAGTACATCTCCACTTTCAGTACTTCAAATTTCAGAATCAACATCCTTCTTCCCCTTATCTTTTAAACCTTTTATTTCTCAGCTTGCTTAACGTGCCCCACAAACCCTGACTACATCTGTCTCCTAGATCTGAGGCTTCATCCCTTAAATACTGAAGCAAGAGTGAAGGCTTCTTAATAGTAACCTGCTATTACACTAAACGTGCTACGCCACCCCAGGCAGGACAGAACTATGGAGACATCTTTGTACACTGCTATACAGCTTACTGCAGCATACAGCAATGTTTTCAACTCTTACAGTTTGCAAAGCAATGTTTTCTGTTCAATGCAATTGGAATCTCAGACTACATCCTTAGGCTGTTAATATGCCAGTCACTGGCTGTATCTTATTTCCAGAATAATAAAACTTGCCAAAAACATACATGCAAGCTTTGGTACGTATTGAGATATTCTGATAAATATTATTTTAAGCTGTTGTTTAAGATGTTTAAGATCTATTTCAGTATAAGCCTTAGGAAAGAGTAATTTTCTCAGTTTCAGAGAAAATTCCTGGTAAGCTTCATTATGTTATACTCCTTCCTGGAATCCTACTAATGATGAACAAAAAAATCGATCGCTTACATGGCTTTGTCTTAATTTAAATGTGTTCCTCATTTCTTTTAAATACACTCCCTCTGTAAGAGGCATCTGTTTCAAAATGGGAGAGGGATGCTTGCAGTATTCTTCAAATGCACTAACATACAAAGCAGTGAAAACTGTCAACATGAACTGTTTCCTGCAGCAAGATTTCCTCTCATTCGGACTGAGCCGTCTCAGAGTTCTGCTACTACTCTCCACAAGTTTTGACAAGTTTTTATTAAGACAGTTAAGTTGCAGCAAGTTCAGATTTTCCCTGCAATACCTACCTAGAGATAAGGAAACAGAATCACTTCTTCTATTAGTAATGATAACAATATATTTATTTTTTAACCACACCACACACACCACCCTTAGGATTACATACACAAAAGCAAAGCTTTCCAAAAAGGTATCTGCTTGTGCACCTTCCTCACCTCCAGACTTAGAAATCCTCCATCATGAGCCGAAGTGACCTGAGGAGAACTCTCAAACCATTCACACGACTTTCCCAGCAAGTTTCTTAACGTCTTGACCGATGACACAGTCAATGCACCAGAGCAACGAGCCAGGATGACAGAATTATCTGCCCACCAATTTACATCTATCAATGGGTAATAGGATTCTTTATCTAAAATAAATAAATAAGAATGCACCATACAATGAAAAACAAACACCAGACAAGAACAGAAGTAGCTTCAATTACTAAAAGATTTCATCTGATGGCCTAATTTAACAAACTTTTATTACTGTATATACATCCTTGGTTCACTAAGTTTGTAGTTTAGATCAATTACATTTTACTAAATCAGTTCTGCATTAAATGAAGCTGTTGAGGAGAAAAAAAAAATCACTTAATTGCGAATGTAATTATTTTTTAATATTATTTGGAAAAAGAATTCACAGTAAACTGATTTACTTGCACAAAATATGACAAATTTTAGATATTTGATTAAGATCCGCTTCAATACTTCCCAGGCCATCCTTGACCAAGTCTCCCTGGCAACAAACATAATATTGATGAAAATCAAGGTTACACTGCTTTTGAGGACAAGTGACAACTATGAACAAGGCTCCTGAAACAGCCTACAAGATGAGGTTGTTAAGAAGATTAACCAACAACACAAACAAACAAAAGTCACCATAACTGAGGATGGAAGCTGTGACATTTCTAAGACTGCTTTGATTATGGTAACTGGGTGTTGGGACAAAATGTTCAGCAGAGACTTAGCTCACTTGTTCATTACAGTGTCATTTCCCACCTCTCCGAAGAAAATGATCTTTCCCCAAACAGCACTGAGAAACAGATGAGCTTACCACTTTTCTACCACTTCGGTGCTTAGTCAGCAGCCTACCCATGAACTCAAATGAGTTAACCCAAAGACAGAATCACCAAGAAAACAGTACAAGAACAAGGATCTTTTCATAATATAGATGTATACAAGCAGTAGTGAACGGATCATGGAATAACTATTGATCTCTGCACTCTTGGAAGAGCCATGCAATAACCAGGTGATAAATGGCTGCACATGGTAGCCTGGATTTTGGGAAAACAATAAAGAGACTGACATGAGGCAAATCCAGTTGGAGGAAACAAAGCCCTTTTGGTTTAGAATTTTAAACTAATATCTTTAAATTACATTAGCTTTCAAGACTAATTTGTTAGACATTCATAGAAACAAAAGGTAGAGGGTAAGTTTAGGTTTTAAACTGTCAACTAATAATGTGTCACCTACAATATTATGATGTAGTGGCTTCTGATACAAGCAGAGACGTCTGCTGAATGTTCAGCATTCTACAGTCATAATCACATGATTAATAATAAATTAAGTCCTGCACTGAAATATCATTTTATTTATGGTTATGGCTACAAAAGTATTCCTAAGAGAATTTTAAAGGAAAAACTATTGTGACACTCATTTAGCTATGCCATGCCGCAAATTCAAATCATACATATAATTTTGGCAACTGTTCTAATTGAGATTTAATTAAGCCATTTCAGATCTTTGTATATTCATATAAATATTTTTAACTACACAATGGTATAAAATAATGATTTAACTGTAGCACGCACCTTTTATTTTCTTTCTTTTTTCACTAGAGAGTCTCCAGTCTGGGTTGATCTCATCATAACCAGGCTAAAAACAAAAAAAGGGTGAGACAAAAAGAATAAGTATATGTAAGTAAGTCTTTGAAACACAGATGATCTGGGGTTTTTAATTCTATTGCTGATCCACTCACTTTTCAATGAAAATGCTCTCCATAAATTCAAATTTTTCCTGAACGTAAAACATACAGCTGCCATAGTGGCATTGTACTTTCCTCCAGACAGTTAAATTATTAAAAAAAAAAAAAAAAAAAAAAAAAAAAAACCAAACACCACACAAACCCAAACATAGCAAAAGAGACTTCTGGATTCCTAAAACACCCTATTAGAAGAATACCATCAGACCTGGCCTAGTCAGCATTAAACAGTAATCGTACCCTAAAGATTTCTGAAATAAAGGCTCTCCAGCAATCAGAAGCCGACCAAGAGTTTGCTTTATATGTCTATACAGAGGACTGCAAGCATATAAAAGAAAAATCTCCAGAATAGTCCTCCTGTTTGCTCTGTGTAGTGTTCCTGAGTACTAGCCTAGTACAGTGTTGTTAAGTAATTACTCTGGTTATTTTCATAATTATAAATCCCCTTCCAAGACTAGTGCAGCAAGAGAAACAGCAGTATTTAATGATGCAATACAATGTTTAGAATTAGTAAGCTGTTGCTGCATTGTGTTTTTTTTAAACTTTATTTAAGTAATATCAGAATACATAGGAACTAGACAAATATAGATTACAATAATCCTGCCCCTAACTGCAATGCAGCAGAAGTACAGGTAGATTATAACAGCTTAGACAAACGAAGCAGGTTTGGGTCAAGCAGAAAGTGATTTTCAGACTTAATTTTTTAGTAGAAAGAGAACGGTGTACTAACTGAAAGTAAACATGAGGCCACTTAAAGTTAATTTAACAAATATGTTTGGGTAACAATTAAGTAGAAATCACACACATTATGAAAATACCCATTCTATTTGGACACTAGATTCAGCTGTAAAAATCATTCTGAAAACAGCCAAAACCCAAACACTCCTTGTCATGGTTCAACCCCAGCCAGCAACTAAGCACCACACAGCTGCTCGCTCACTTCCCCCCCCATCCAGTGAGATGGCGAAGAGAATCAGGAAAGAAAGAAAGAAAAGAAGAAAAAAAAGAAAAAAAAGTAAAACTCATGGGTTGAGATAACAGTTTAACAGAATAGAAAGGAAGAAACTAATAGTGATAATAATAACAATTTAAAAATACAATAATAATAATAAAAGGATTGGAATATACAAAGCAAGTGATGCACAATGCAATTGCTCACCACTCGCCCACCAATGCCCAGCAAGTTCCCGAGCAGCAACCCCTCCCAGCCCCACTCCCCCCAGTTTTATACTGGGAATGACATCACATGGTATGGAATACCCCTCTGGCCAGTTTGGGTCAGCTGCCCTGGCTGTGTCCCCTCCCAACTTCTTGTGCCTCTCCAGCCTTCTCGCTGGCTGGGCATCAGAAGCTGAAAAATCCTTGACTTTATACTACACACTACTTAGCAACAACTGAAAACATCAGTGTGTTATCAACATTCTTCTCATACTAAATCCAAGACATAACACTATACCAGCTAGTAGAAAGAAAATTAACTCTACCCCAGCCAAAACCAGGACACTCTTTTACATCACCCTCACCAAATGATAAAGTCCTGAAAACTTCTTCAGAATACATATTCATTATAGTTAAAAACAAAGTTAAAAATACAACAATTCACTGTAAGGATCCTTGAGTAAAATCTGTATGCTCACAAAAATCTGAGGTGTACCTTAAAAATAGATATAGATAGATAGATATGCATACATACACACACACACTATGCTTTTGCCAACACTGGAGCAGAACTTTTGTTTGTTTGTTTTTTAAAAGTACTTCCCTAAGTAAGCTTGGAACTACATTTCTGGGGTGGGGTAGGTTGACGCCAGCCAGCAGCTAAGCACCACACAGCCACCTGCTCACTCCCCTCTCCAGTGGGACAGTGGAGGGAGAGCAAAAGCAAGAACAGGTCAAGACAAGGACAGTTTAATAAGGAAAGGCAAGCCAGAAAAAAAATAATATAAAAACAAGTGATGCAAAGGCAGTCATTCATCATCTCCCACAAGTACACTGATGCCCTCCCAGTCTCTGAGCCATGGCTAACTACTGAAAACCTCCCCGTGCTCTGTTTTTATTGCTGATCATGACCTTATATGATCTGGAATATCCCTTCTGTCAGCCCAGGCTGTGTCCCCTCCTAGGCTGTTGAACAACCCCAAACGACTCATTGGGGGACAACAGTGAAAAACAGAGAAGGCCTTGAAGCTGTGTAAGCACTACTGAACAACAGCTAAAACACTGGTGGGTTAACAACTCTCTTTTGGTCACAGATCCAAAACCAAGCACCATACAGGCTGCTGTGAAGAAAACAAACTCCATCCCAGCCAGAGCCAGAATAGTTTCACAGTCAATACAGCCTAACCAGATCTGACTGCTTACCTATAAGAACCAAAACTTAAGCTACACAACACCACAGCCATGTTTCCAAGTCAGTAGTCTTATTCTTGCTGTCAGAGCAAAAGAAAACAGCGCACCAGTGGTGTTCAGGATGGCAACATACTGCTATGTCTACAAGTATTCACTGACTTAAGTCTTCCTTATAGTCAAAGGTTTTGGCCTATTTTTTTTTTTTTGTCATTTTTCTTGAAAATGTTCATTTAACCTTATAGTCATCATGATATCCAAAGGCAGACATCTTCATTTTGTCCTCTTCCTTGTTATAGAAGCCTGTGCCTATATGTAATGTCAAGCAAGTGTTTTGTTGTGGACCTTACAGTACCTACTGTGCAATGCACAGACTGCAGAGAAATTCAATATAGTGTGGGGAAAAGCTGTCTGTGTTTCATATGAATGCATAAAACTTGAAGAATTTAAAACAGTCTACAAAAAATGGAGGAAATATTTTTGTACTGGAATCTCTAAAGGAGTCAATACACTGTGCAAAGTTTTACCCTGCAAAAGGAAATTAGAGAAGAATGAGAAACTGCAAATATTTAATGATAAGATAACGTGGATTTATTAATCAGCATATGCACTAAAACACAACTGTTTACTACCAAGTAGCAAACGTTCCATTCTACAGTAATTTTCTAGAAAGAAACACACTTATGTACAATAAAACCATCCAAGATGAATACTGTGTAGGAAATATTGGTGGTAATTTGTGCCATGTATGTCTAGTGATCAAAGATCCTGCTTGACTGGTTACCCTGTTTGGACTTGATGTCGCTTCATGTCATGTAGGTTTAGAACATAAGAGACAGTACTTCAAGTGATAAGCATTTGCATATCCATTAGTCAAGAAATTAATGCAAGTGAAACCAGAATACTTCACATACTACTGCGCATCATTTCAGATTTGTCACTTCTTGAAATGCAGATACATTTTCCTCATTAAAGTGTTATCTTTACCCAGAAAGTGGATTAGTTTTCTTTGAAAACTAATTAGTTTTCAACTCCAGTGTTTCAGTTCACACTGGTCACATAAAAGTTTGCCAGTGTCTGGGCGATTCCTAACTTAAGTTCCCCTACTTAGTTTTGCAAACAATTCCTGTAGAAAGCATGTGACTTACTAATACCAATCTGACGAACAAACTATTCTGGAGCATTATGTAGCAGAAGGTAAGTTAAGTTTTGAGGGAGAAATAGATGAACACATTAGATATCCAGCAGAATTTCGTTTCAACCATGCAAAGTTACCCATGTTGAACTCCACATTAAGTTCAACAATGCCAAGTGCAAGGTCCTGCACCTCGGTCAGGGCAATCCCAAGCACAAATACAGGCTGGGCAATGAGTGGATTGAGAGCAGCCCTGAGGAGAAGGACTTGGGGGTGTTGGTTGATGAGAAGCTCAACATGACTGAACAACGTGCGCTGACAGCCCAGAGAGCCAACCATATCCTGGGCTGCATCAAAAGCAGCGTGGCCAGCAGGTCGAGGGAGGGGATTCTGCCCCTCTGCTCCGCTCTGGTGAGACCCCACCTGCAGTCCTGCCTTCAGCTCTGGGGTCCTCAGCACAGGAAGGACAGGGACCTGTTGGAGTGGGTCCAGAGGAGGGCCATGAAAATGGTGAAAGGGATGGAACACCTCTCCTGTGAGAAAAGCATGAGAGAGTTGGGGTTGTTCAGCCTGGAGAAGAGAAGGCTCCAGGGAGACCTTACTGCAGCCTTCCAGTACTTAAAGGGGGCCTACAGGAAAGATGGGGAGGGACTCTTTAACAGATTATAGCGATAGGATGAGGGGCAATGGTTTTAAACTTGAAAGAGCATAGATTTAGAATAGATGTAAGGAAGGTGTCCTTCACTGTGAGGGTGGTGAGGCACTGGAACAAGTTGCCCAGAGAGGTTGTGGCTGCCCCATCCCTGGCAGTGTTCAAGGCCAGGTTGGATGAAGCTTTGAGCAGCCTGCTCTAGTGGAAGGTGCCCCGCCCATGGCAGGGGGGTTGGAACTAGACGATCTTTAAGGTCCCTTCCAACCCAAACCACGCTAAGATTCCGTATTTTAAAAAGCCTTTCAGTCTACCTGTACCAGTGTTACCCACTTGGCACAAAAATGCCTCATGAAAAATTCACTGCAACAAAACTGTTGGGATTTTTTTCTTAAATATTATTGTAAAAGTAAACATAGGGCTCTTGAAAAAGATGGAGTTGACTGAAAAGATAGTATGCAGCTAAAGCACAGTTATCTGAACTACTCTCATCTCTTTGGAAAACACATCTCCAGAGGATTAAGATACATACTGCAAGTTTCTAAACTTCTACATCCTTCTTACCTGATCAGTTTGGTCCCATTCTCCTTGTTGTCTGAGAGATGGAATAGACCAGATCGTCAGTTTTCCTGAGAAATGAACAGCTGCCAGAAGAGCTCCATCAGGAGAAAGATTCATCTTGAAAACTCCATCCTGCCAAACATTGTCAGCAAAGTAAAACACAAAACAAACAAACAAGCAAACAGCAACAACAACAAAAACACATACACATCAAGGAATACCCCAAAAAATCTCACCCCAAACTATTTTTTCTATTTTAGGAAAAAAAAAAATTGTACAATATTCCATCCTGAAAATTTAACATGCTTTAAATTAAAAAAAAACAAAAAACAATTATGTCATGGAAGAGTAAATATAACCTGTATAAAGGAAGAACACTACCATAACACTAAGAAATCTTTAGGAATGTGAACTTCTCTATCACATTGCTATACAGCAAATAAAATCTGACAGTGTGGCATTCTTAGGGGAGCGCTGCAGACAGCGATGCAGAGCTACTTGGAGGAAAAACTGCAGGTTGTTCTCTGTTCAGAGAGAACATTCAGCAGCCTCAGTTTTCTACTGTCCTGCCTCTCAGGTCCACCCAGGGAAGACTGTTACCAAAACACAGCTCAGTACAGCTCTTTTTCCCTGGGAGCAAACTTTAGGGTGGGTGTTACTACAATTAAAAAAAAAAAAGAAAAAGAAAAAGGGGGGGGGGGGGGGGGGGGGGGAGGGGGTGGGATACAAGAGATACACAGATGAAGAGATGTTGGAGGAGCACATTGTTCATTTCAGGACACCGAATCAGAATTTAAGAATCTCTTGGGTAACAATAGACTAAGCAGCAATATACCTATGGATTAAGTCCATACAGGTAAAATAATTTAACATCTGTAAGGAAACTTCATCAAGGCTACAAAAATTCTCCTGGATTAAGCTTTCCTTCAGATCTGGATATCTTAAGAGGCAAAACATACTTCTAACAAAGTATTTCCTTAAGGTTTCATGAAGTCCCACACAATTACAACTGGATCGATACGCTATTTCCCCAAGACAAGAGCCTGTAAATATACACTCAATTTTTAAAGTCAAACTTTGTGCCACTGGCAATGCATAACAATTTCTGAAAATACAATTTATATTTATTCCCCCCACCCCCAACACAACTTCTATGTTTTCAGAAAGATCATTAGGTTCTCAGAGAGTCTAGTCTTCACTGAAAGACAGCAGGATGTAGATTCCCCAAAATTATATTGTTTATAAAATCCCACTGTGTTAGTCCACTTTGTTTTTAAAAACTTCCTAATAAATTAGAACTGTCCAAGTCTGCAGCTAATCAATTTTTAAGCCAGTGCCTCCCCTCTTAGAAAATACCCCAACATAAATAAAATGCAGAAACGTTACTAGACGTTCATACAATTGAGAAGTTTTAATGGCATTTATACAGCACATTAGTGGTAGGTATCATTTAAAGATAACAATATTCTTTTAGGGTGTGTTTGTTTAGGTTTGGGGTTTTTTTATTATTTTTATTTTATTTCTTAGGCTGTTTGAAGTTCTAGCTATGCCACAGAAGCAATGATGATCAAGTCATCTGCTCACTGCTGTACAGTGGTTTGCAGCTATTGAGAGCACTGCTTAAATCCAAGCCTGAAATGTGTTTTTTAATTGAAGAGAGCATTATTAAGTATTTTTAAAACCAATTAAGAATTATTTATATTAGAAAAATTTCATAAGTATCCTCTGATCATTTTCTTAAGCAGATAGAGTACTGCAATCGCTACTGTAGTTTGCCAAGGAATTGTGCATGCCTACTAATAGCAATTCTCTCTTTACGAATCAATTTGCATGCACAGAGGACAAAGAACAAAAGACTGTTAAAGGACTTAGAATGCATAGCTAAAATATATAACCCACTCAGGTAAGTGATCAGTGGTATACATCACAGATCTTAAAAAAGAGTTAAATATTTACTCAGTAGTCAGTAATAATTCTCTTGCTGTTAAATTGGGATGTTGGGTGGCCATTAACACATTCAAATTTACCACCTGAGCATTGTTATCTGTAGAGATTAATCAGTGCCTTGGCAAAGCAGACAATGCTGCCTCAGTAAACAGCTTGTCAGCTTCAAGAAACTGCAGAACAAGATACTGAAAACCTCAGCAGGTCAGCACTTCACATTTTGTAAGTATCATTTAAGTTAGCAACACTAAGAATGAAATCCCTATACAGCTAGTTCTAGTATACAAGTCCTCTAGCTGCTGGGCCTGTCATACCTTAACACTGTTGCTTATTTCCCACTAAGAATATAAACTATACCTCACATATTTAAACCATAATCTCTGAAATCAGATTTAAACATTCAAGGATGAATAACAATCTTTGCTTTTCTTTGTAAATTTAGTACTGCCAAGTGCAATGAAGTTGACGTTTAATACAGCTACACTCAGTACTACCCTTCCAGTAAAAAAGTTTACTTCAGCCTTCTCCTTTATATTTTCAGTGAAGGAAATAAAATGTCTCCCCATTCCACCCTTGAGAGAGATTCAGGAAGATTTGTTTTCCCCTTCCAATCAAGCATGCAATTTCTTCTTTTAACCAGTCACCTAAACTTCCCAAAAATCTATTAAGGTCATTTCCAAAGTCCATATAACTTCAGACCAGCCATTTTTCCTCTCAGGACACACTGAGGGTGGTAGACAGATTCCTTACTGTTCTTTCCTTATAAAGCAAAAGAAGAGAAAACAATTTTTTTTTTTTTTATGAGGAGGGAAAGAGCATGAAAAAAGGAATCAAACAAAGGCTACACACAGCTAGTAGACAAGACATAGGAGAAGGGGGTGCAGTACTGCATGGGTAGCTCCTAAGTCATGTAGAAGAAAGCCACAAGCACTGTGTGTAAAGCCTTAGAAATACAGAAAGCACACACCTACACCTCAGCATGACACTCAAGATTTAACACTCATTCAGAGGAGAGTACAAGATTGTAAAGAACAAGTTGATTCTGATCAGCAGTTTTATTAAGTTCACATGTGTCCTGGTAGTAGAAGTTTGACCCATAATAAACCTTCGAAGCTACTTGGCAAAATGTTTCCATAGTATCTTGTAACAGACTGTAAAAATCAAGTCTTTGTGTCCACCCTATTTAAGGCATGAATGATTAGATTGAATCCACCCATTTTTAATTCCCCACATTGTATGAAAACTTTGAGCTGTAAGATAAGGGGGGGGGGGGGGGGGGGGGTGTTTTCCTGTGGGAGTGGGGTAGTGCAGAAGGCTGGGTTTTGTTTTCTTATTGCGCTCTCAGGCATATATTTGAGAAACATTGTCACAATCTACGCTCTTCTTGTAGAATACATAACACAGCTAACATGCTATGATCATTACATTCATTAAAAAAATAACTAAGTGGCTTTTTACACCTTCCTTTTTGAGTAAGAGTTTACATTTAATATTGAACTCTACATCGCTAGACCTGTTCCTGTCAGTATGCTTAAAAAAACAATATTCAAGCTTCAGCAGATGAACTAATATTTTTTTTTAAAAAGCCAAGTAAATGGCAAGCTACTCCATTTGATCCTAAATGCTTATTATTTTTTACAAGTTTTATAGAAGTGTTAATTCTTAAGTTGCATAAATTAAAAAACTACTTTCAATCAGTCTCTCAGGCAGTCATTAATGAACAATTGTTAGTAAAATAAATTTGAGGAAGACCTAGACTTTAATACCTGTTCTGTTCCCCGCCTGCTATAAAATCTTAAATTCATAATCCTTAACAATCCTCTTCTCTGTGCCTGTAAGAAGAGAAACACATCATACAATGAAAGACAAACTCATACATTGTTTTATGCACCAAAACCTAAGTCATATCTAAAGTACTACAACTTTGCAGGACTCTTTAAACTTCCATAAGACTGCCTACTTTAAAATAACACAAGGATAATAAAATGCAGTTTGTATAACTTTGCCCATTTTGTTAGGTATGTATCATGCCGCAGAAAAGCACCGCCCGTTTGCAATGAAACTAACAGCTCACTTTTAATACTAAGAAATACCTATGTAAGAGCAAATACTGGATTTTATCCTAATATAATGTAAATTGATTTCAGTGTGTCCACACTGTAGGTGTTACCAACTTAAACATTTACTTCTACTAGAAGCAAAAGAAATCAAGAATCAGACTTAAACTGAAACATTTATTTCAGGTGTACTGCCTTTTGTTATGAAGTAATAAAAAGACAAAATAACTGGAATTTTTTCCAACAAAGACAGGTATCATATCCCAGTCAGCAACTAAGGAGTTAGTGTATTTCCATGCTACAATTTGTTGTTGTTGTTGTTTCTTGTTGGTTTGGGTTGCTTGTTTTTGTGTTTTGTTTTTTTTTTTAAAAACCACAAGTGATAATGAAGAACTTAAAAGTTCAAATCATACTACAGAAAAAGCAAAAACAGACAGATGCTGGGGGGGAAAGAGATAACTTATTAGAAGTTCACATCATAGCTTAAAAAATAGCAAAACACTGCATTAAATTCTTCTTTCAAGAAGAGACTCATTGAACTTCCAGTTAGATAATTCTACCAGTGACAATATTCATCCAGTAAAATGAGGAATCATACTTACCGTTCTAACATCATCTTCATAACTAGTGACCTGTTTATAATGGGGAGAGCCTGACAGAATTCTCCAAGCAGATATCCCACAACCAGTTGCTTTAGATACTCCATCTTCATCTGTTTCACAGCCTCCTACAAGGAGAAGTCTGTAAAATATATAAAGGCATATTATGATTTCATATACTGCCACAATTTTTTAACTACCTTAAGTCAGAACTATAGCAGTTTGCTTGCAGTACAAAAAGACTAAGTATAATAAGATACCTAACAGCCCCGATAAGCTTTATCAGTGAATAAACACCCTGAAGTTTAAACAGACTTAAATATTCCTTGAGTAATACTTGTAATTTGTGGCATTTAGCCCTATCCATTCTCATCTCTAGCTTTCCAAATAAGGCATAATTCCCAACATTTAAAATAAAATGTTTGGCTACAAATTTGAGTTTCTCACCTACCCTCAAAGAATGATAACAATTACAGCTTAGGCTTATGAAAAGTTCTGGTCATTCTGTTTAAGCATTAAGTTTCCATTTATTTAGATGTGGTACAAAAGCTACTTCTCTTTTATTGAGGAACCAAATATGTGTCAAGGTTTTTCAGTTTTGGTTTCTAAAGCCACTCCGCCAATTATAAGTGTGCATGCAATAATTTTGTTGCACATAGGAGACAATATTTTAAAAACTTTGAGGGAACTCCTACAATTACTGCTGATTACCACTAAAATGTATCAAAACATTTTCCCTTTAAGCCCTTTCACCTTACTAACAAGCAGTTTTATCTTGAACTGGTGATTACTTTTATGAAAACTTTGAGAACAGATGTTAAAGTTTGTTTGGAAGCATCATTTTAGTGAACAACTCAAAAAAGTAAAGCATCTGCAAAAAAGGCACAGATTGGAAAAGCCAGAAGTTCAGCCCCAAGAACACTCCTTTATCAATTTTCAGAGTCTGCATTACTATTGAAATGCTCTACCACCTAGCGGCTGACACTCATATAGCTTTCAGCTGTGATTCGAGTGAACTTTGTAGGATTTCCTGCAAAAGTCAACTGAAAGAAAAAAAGAAGAAAAACGAAGAAAAAAATATTTCCTTCCACATTTAATCCTCTTTAAGAAGTTAGTAAAACTTAAAACATTCCTAGGTATCATGCTATTCACAAACATACAGCAAGATGACTTATGCCATGGATGCTTACAGTCGGTTAAGGTTCTTAAGAACCTTATTTTGTGGTGTAAAAAGTTGCCTAAGACAGCAAAACAGAACTCACTTTCACTGTTTTCCTCAAAACAGCAACAGAAGAGTCTCAGTCTACCATCATCATAATTAACAGGAAAATGGGTAATTTTGCATTGTTCTTACAATCAGAAAGTAAAGCATAGCACAGCTAAGTGTAATTACTTTTCCCCTAAGGAGGTGCTGTTTAACTTTAGAATATGTAAAGTTTCTGGCTAAGCATCCATGATGCAGTGGTTTCTTGCTGTAGTATATAAAGAAGAAACCATGTCATCATTTATGGAACAGATGGATTCCTATCAGAGCCAAGGAAATCTACCATGAGTAGCCCAGATTGTATTTCATACTCCTTAAAACTGGTAACATGAATAGCATGTGGAAGCAAACGTGCATCTTGAGTAATTAGCATACATTTTTTGGTAGCAATAACATAGGAAAAAAAGCAGACATAAAATTCACCTATCATAGCTTTCTGTAGATACTTAGCAAAGCAACTGGCTTATGAAGATGACAACAATTAGCAAAGCATGGTATTAGACAACCAGTGAGAGAACTCCAACACAAACACAGCAGCAAAGGAGGACTGTACTTCAGCATTATATGGATTGCAGAAGAAACTTCACCATAAATACTACTTGTTAAAGAATACCACTGTTGCTCAGTAAGCACAGCAATCCCGGTGCTAAAATATCAAAGAACCCCTACAGTGTATACCTCTTTTCTGAACAAGCTAGTAATATAAGACTGCATTAAGCCTTTTAAGCAACAAACTTTACATCTTAAATGAACCCAAGTTGCTTTACATTTTAGCAGTTTCCAACCAACACCAACACTTTAGTTTTGATAGTGGTTGTTCATTTTGATCAATTTGTCAGACAATTTTCAAGTAAATATTTGGATAGGAACTCAGAGGAACTTACCAAGACACCACTTTAACCTAAAATACCAGTAAGAGTACTTTGTTCTGGACGTCATACTAAGCATGAGCTCGATCTGAGGATGTCTCTGGTACCAGGACTCTTAAAGACTACAGGGGATGGTTAAAAATAACAATAATGGAAAGGCAGACATTGAAAACCAGAATATTTAAGCAATTCCATACTCAAGCAACTGAGGAAATCAGAAGCAATAAGCAGGACAACATAGCAAGTTTAATTTCATTCAACTTTGGGACATCAACAAATACTAGAAATTACTTGAACAGTTTGTTATTCTTTCACGAAGAAAGTGACTTTAACTGAGGAAGGCTTGGAAGGAAGAACATCGATCCTCAGGAACATGGAAAACAATAACACTTGAGGTACAGCCACCAACAAACAACAGTTCTCAGAACTACACAAAATATTTTAGTATCAAATTTTCTGCTGATACTGGGGAAAAGCACACTTGGGAAGAGAAAAATTTCACAGATTGAATGTCATATACTTAATAGTCCATTAGTTTGTTTCCCCTCTGCATATTTTTTATTCTCCTTCTCCCTGACATTTCCATTCTGCAACTTTCCTCTGCCTATGATTGTTCTATTGGAGAAGCTCGACACACTGTCACTGATCAAAGAATCTAAGAGCTGCCCCCAACTCATACAAAAGCCATCTTTTAGACATGCTACCTAGTTCTTCTGATGAACTTCACTTAAAAACAAGGAAGTAACAAGTGTAAGTATCTTGCAGCACACACCTCTACCAAACAAATGAACTTTCAGCAGAGACATAGCACACCACATGAAATTCCCTGTAATGACTCAAATAAGTATTTTGCTCTAAAACCTATCTACCCTGTTGTACATGATGCAGTTTATGTCCATTTTAGCTACCAAAGAATAAACATGTGGGGGTACTCACATCTGAGCACACAGTCTACTATCAGTGAACAGGAAATCACATCTTAAACCTCTGAAAGATGTTGGCAAGGTCAATCATTACACGCAAGTGATGGATTTCCTAACTTGTTTTTAGAACAGAAAGCAAGTTTCACATGTGTCTCTTTCACAGCCTGACCACGAGGAAAGCTTTAAAAAAAATAAAATTAAAAATCAGTAAACAAGAACTTCACAAAACTGCTAAAACACAGCTCTCAATTCCTAATAGCCAAGAGACAGCAGGCATAATCTTCTGGAAAATTAATTTATCTATAGTCTTGTGCATCCATAGGCACCTAAATTCTTCCACAAGCTCCAGCTTCCATTGAAATTTTTAATTCAGTGGCATGTTGCAACAGCAGCAATGACTAGAACTCAATTACAATTGACCACACTGTGCCAGAGGTGACTAAGAGACAAATAGTAGCACAAAGACCAAGAGAAGAATTGTCAATAATAGTGACAGCAGTAGCTCCAAAACTGCCTGAACAAGCTCTCAAAAACTCCATCAAGATACATCTTTTCAAAGAAATTTTGGAAAAAACTGTGACATACAGTGCAACATATTTATAATTCAGAAGCATTTTTTAGGGTAAATGAAACTCAATGACAGCTGGAATGAAGATGTCATATCAGTTTAGACACACAGAAAACACACAACCTCAAGACAAAAAGCCTTTTCCCAGGACTGCAGAGAAATTCATCATGGCAGCACGTACTTAAAATTTTAAAAAGCTTTTCAGAGAGCAAAATGCAACAGCAGGGACAGAAACTATTAAGATGAATTACACAAATGGCATCAAAAGAAAATGAAAGGTACTCCTGAGAGCCTCAGCAAAGATCTGGCCTTGTTTACCAATTATTTTTTCAGAACTAGACAGGAGATGACTCCAAAATAACAAGTTGACAGGTAGTCTTGAAGCAGCAACAGGACAGGGTTTTTTCCTGGTTTTTTTTTTAATTTAGTCTCAGTCTGAAGAAGATGATACCATGCCAACAACTTTTTTTGTCCCAGTAATGTGAAAAACTACTTTGCCTGGCCAAATACTTGGGTTCTGAAATCACACCATACCAGCTCTAGTTTTATGCCACTCTGGATGGATCACAAAGAAACATTAACTTAATATATGACACTTAACAGTAACTCCCTAGAAGGGAAAGTTTTGTGTATCACGCTGTTATAGACATCAAGATCAATGCAACATCCTTTAGTGCTCAAAATCTTAAATAATTTTTATTCTTACGTATGTTTTCTACATGCAGCAGTTTGTTTCTGGGCTCTGTTTCTAGACCCTCTTAATCTTCTAAGTACTTCTGGGATCATCGGAGGGCTCCTGGAAACTCTTTGAGGAACTTCACAATGCCTGCCATTGCTAGGAAGAGCAAGCAAGCTAGCAAGCTCTTAGAAGCTTTTAACAAGGTCTGCCAGTTGTTCCTGATCAAAGGGTGCTTTGAGCTTTTGTTCCAGCTGAGTTCTGATTAGGAAGGGTCAGAAACCCTTTCAACAAGTCCTAGAAAAAGACCTATGTGAGTGCCAGGCCTAGAGCACAGCCAACAGGTGCAGCACTTTGTGCAGCAGTTGGCAGAAAATGATGGCCTGAAACTGTCTCTGTACACGTTCTCAGAAACTGTGGTGATGTGCTGCCAGGCTCAGTCCCCCAGCACCCACTGGAGCAGCTATGCCAGCATGTCAGAGGCCTTCACAAAGACCACGCTCCTCGGGGAGGATACAGATGTGCAGGTCTTGGACTGCAGGGACATGGCTCCAAGCAACCTGCTCTAGTTCACCCTGCTGTGAAGGGGAACGGATTAGATGATTCCTAGAGGTTACTCCAGTCTCAAAAAATGTCTGCCCGTGCAGTACCTCAACTGTACCCTATTTCAAAGGTTTCTACAAAGTTGGGCTGAAGATAACTAGTATAATAATGGTCTCAAGAACAGCAAGTTCAACTGAGGCATCCAAGAAAAACTTGAGACTTCTGTGCAATTCCCGACTCATCAATTTTGGTACAACAAGCAAATTCCAGCTGAATTTAAAATCCTTTATCTCGACTGTAGTCATCACAAATTTTAGGCTCCAATATCAAACATTTTCTGTAGCAATTGCAGGTAACCCTGAAGTAAGGCATTCTGCTCCAGATTAAGATACTCAAAATAAGCAGGTGTTGAACCTTCCATTAGAGCCTACATAGAGCTCACACTGGAGCAGACATTTACGTTTTGTCAACTAAAGTGCACCATAAATTCCATCATAAATGAAGGCTGGATCACATGAGAATACCAACATTAGGCATCTAAATTAAGGTATATAACACTTTTCAACAGCAGTGAAACTCATTATTAGACTTTTTCCCAAAGCTATTTTTTCAAGTTTTCCTACAGATTCAGATACATTCCCTCTTTGCAATTATCATACATCTAGTTGAAAAAATTAAGCATATTAAGTTCTTCAGTGCGATTTCATTGCACTGTAATAGGTAATGAGCAAATATGTAGTAATATAGTGCAGTAAGTCAAGGCTTACAAGCAGTTGAAGATAGACCAGTATAACTTCATCTGAAACAAAGTGAAATGCAAGAAAGCACAAAGTGACAAAGTTGAACTTATGTGATCAAAGTTCACATTATTGAAAATGAAAACTTTGAAATGTTCATATGTTATCTACAATTGTCTTTAATACACAATTTAAGAAAACTGCCTCCCTTCAACTCCTTCTGGGGTTTCTCTGAATAAAAAGACTATTTCAGGAAAAGACTCTGCTCATGAATTTAAGAGTTCCCTAATGTCAAATTTAGAAGTTTTCTAGCACAGAGTAAATTCAAAACAGAAAAGACTTGTGTACATGAAGGGCAAAACATCAGTTCTTTCTGCTTTGCATCCATTCCATCCAATTGTGCATTCTTTCAAGTGTCAATTTTTCAACTTTACTAAGTCAACTGGCTGCACATAGCAGGAGATAGTATGATCACAGGGGACTCCACCTGACTATTTTTATTTTCATGAAATGAGTCATAATATTTCCTGGTAAAAACAAGCAATTTCTGAATGTGTATGCCACACACATTAAACAAACTTATTACTTCAGCAGCAGATATAACCACATCTTTTTGTGTAAGGAAAGGGCATTTCTCCCCCTAGAAAATATGGAATATAGAAAACAAAATACCAAAAAATAGTCACCATAAGCTTCCATAAAAAGGTAACTTTAATTACTAATATTCTGAATAAACTGTTCTAAGCACAAAACCAGAATTGCCTCCTGCTCTTTTACTTCACACTAATATGAAGTTTTAAAAAACAGGTTAATCTAAGATCTTATAAAAATAGTAGGAAAAACAAAGCTATTACTTCTCTTGGAGTTGGCAGGAAAGAATCAAAACAAAACTTCAAATTTTTCCTTTTTTTTTTCCCCCTCTCCTCTTTTAAACCTCTATGGCAAGAAGTTGCCATTAGCAGACACAAAGCAATGTCCATACTAGTTGGCTGACAACTACACCAGCTGATTTTCAACGTATTGTCTTGTTAACGGGTTCATCCATTATAAGAGTTTAACAGTTCTGACATCATTTACTCAGAAACACACCAAATATAAAAAGCAAGTACATCCATCTATTATAATTGTCAGAATAATTATCTGACCATACTTTGAATATTAACCAATATTCTTTGCAATACTCATCATTATAATAAATCTACTTCTTAATATTAGGAGCAGAAAAGATAACTTTGGAAACAAGTGTCAAGAATCATTAACACTGGTCTGATCAAAGGAAAGAATGAGTAGGTTCTGTTGTCTGGTCAGATAGTGCTACCAAACCTCCATAATCCACACCTATTACCTTAAAACTCTAGATTTAGTATACCAAGTATTAATTATGTGGAATTACTAGGTATGAACTACGTAAAAAGAAGAAACCATACTCAAAATTAATCTCTCAAAGTAATAAGCTAGAAGAAAATTACTTCTCATTAATAACCATTTTTTTTCCTAAAATAGCTAGGACAGCTTGCTTAATATTGAAGAATAAGTTTTTAAACAGTGAGTTTCTTCTGGTATTCTACAGCCAAGCCTAATTGCCATTTGAAACAATACAGTGATATAACATATTGCACTGACAAATTCAATCCTAGCCAATCTAATAGAAGAAGAGTTTCTATAAGGAAGTTTAGTTCCTACAACTGAAGAGAAATAGAAAAGTAAGTTGCTGAGTTTATCTTGCTATAAAATCAGCAGATATTAAAAAAGTAGACACATTTGTAACAAAGTAATTGGCTAACCAGGACTTATTCCAAATACATCTGGTTCAAGAGCAGGCAGTCAATTAGTCCATCTTTCAAGCCTTGTATCTGTACCCAACACATTACTAATAGAGAAAACACATCACAAGACAACTCCACATACGAAAGCCTGGCAGTTCCAGTCAGAACACTAGGGAAAATGGGCTGGCCAACAAGTTCAGAAATCAAATCCAGAGAGAAAAAAAAACAACCAAACTTATACATCAGCCTTTACCCCCATCAAATTCAGATACACCTTTTGAAGCTACTCCTGACGTTCTAAAAGATGCTGCTTATGCAAGATAGTAAAGGACATAATCTGATTTTCCTTGTTCCATCAGTAAAGTGAGATGACCAACTAGAGTTTCTTTCATAGGTAAAATGATACATGACTTGTTATTACTTAGTCACTAAATACCAATATTAAACCAGATTTTTTTTTCCTCTCTCTTTATCCAACATGTTTATTTTGTTCATAAATTCCATATTATTGGCAGGTAGCAACCAGAACACTTACTTGTGACCAGGATGATAAATGACAGTAGTTATTCCATGGACATAATGGCTGCTAAAGCTGAAACTATGACTTTCTTGAAAGCTTTGATTTGTTCCAACGCTAAGTATGAGGAAAAAAAATACATACATTATTTCAGATTTAGTTTCTTTAAAAGAGTAGAAAGAATTCCTTTGAAGTTCACTGTGCCTTCTCAAAGCAAGTCAAAATTTATGCTTACCTTACAAGATAACTTCTTAGTTCTCCACGATAATTAACAACAAGCAGTTCGGCTGACCATTGGGCACTTGCTTTGTATTCTAGAAAGATCAATCCAGCAATAGCATAACTCAGATCTCCTGGAAAACTTGCTGTCTTTACCCATAAATGCAGGCAGACATTGAGAGAGAAACCGGGGGGGGGGAGGGGGAGAGAGAGAGTCTATGTTACTGAAAAAACTAGGAAGTTAAATTTACTATATTGTATAAAAATGTATTAAAAAATAAAGTTTCATAGTTTGTATCCATAACAAAATACACTTCCTTTCATCTTGATTTTGAAAAAATCTTATTACTATAAAGTCTGCAAAGGCAATATATTAAGGAAATACACTTGAGCCACCTTCCCAAATATTGCTCTATCAGCAACAATTCTTGATTTATAAGTGACTCTGCATATAAACTGCAGATTTGTAATCTGCTACTACAAATTGTAATTATTTCCACACCTACTAATTAGGTGATTCTATACTTTTCACAATCTGATGTGCCTGCAGATCTACCACAATTCTAAGTAAAAGAAAAGAAAGATGAAGATTCTGACTAGATACAACAGCACAAAGGATATGCTTTGCAAGCACTACACGTGACTGAAGTTTAATATACCCATCATATGATAAACACTTCATGGTACATTTGTGCATGGTATTCATACTGCAAGCCTTTACACCGAAGTAAGCCATGATTAAAATAAGTCCAAAGAGCAGAAATTACCCTTTATTCTTACAAGAAGTTCTACTACATTCATATTTAATCTAAAAGAGCACTTACCGGTGAAATGACCAAAAGCTCACTACCCATTAGGTCAAATACTCTCACTGTTCCTGTGCTTTCAGCATAAGCAAGTAACGTACAATCACGACTCCATGCCACTCGCCTCCACTGAGGGTTAGGATCCTTTGGCACTATGAAAAAGGAAGTAAGTTATTAAAAAGTGGAATAGATATATAATTCCTTAAACAGAACAAAGAGTCAAAAAATGCAGGGTACCTACCATGATTACAGGCTTATCTCAGAGAAGAAAAACAAACAAACAAACAAAAAAACCCCAAAAAACCCACACACCACCTCCAACACCTGCTCCCAAACTCACTTCATTTCAGATTCAGGTTTTCTATGTTAATCATCATGAAAAGAAGAGGGGAAGGGAGGGTAATAGAGCTATTCACAAAGCAAAATTATTGATTCTTCCCAATGCTTTTAAGAAGTTACAACATTATCTTTAAAGTATACCAACACCACCACTTAGCAATGCATGAATAATAAACAATGATGACACTAAGTAATGATGTAGAGGTTGCCATATTGTATACCTTGACATTTTCCAACTATGGATCCAAAGTCATCTTTTGCAGACCTGCACAAAAAAAGACTCATAAGGATTTAAATTGGAAAAAAAATGCCATTCAATTTTCCAGAATAAATAGAATGCTACAAAAATACTCTAAGTGCACAATTCAAAGGCCTGCATGTATTTAACTACTTGTTCAAAAAGGCAGATAGTAGCCTTCACCCTCAGGCAGCTGCAGTAACTAACAACAGCATTTTAGAAACCCTCCTCCCAATGGATAAATACTAATATCCCTCATTTAGTAGTAATGCTGTTCAAAATAGGATATCAGCACTCCAGAACTTCAGCATGTAACTTTAGAAAAAAAAACACCTAGTCAGTATTCTCTAGGTTACAATTTTAGAAACAACGCAAGAATATACTTACATTAATACAGTTGAAACACAAGATTTATTTTATAGTCCATAAGCTGACATTTATGGTGTTCACACCACTTCCGACTGAACAATTTTCATACACTTGCTTCTTTTACATATAAATAGAAGGTCTGACCTTCTAGCAAATGGATTTTTGTGATGCAAGTAAACACACTCCATCAAGAGCCGTTCTACAGCTAAATGTGTTCTTGAACTGGCAAAGGAGAGCTCGTTGTTAGAGAGCGGAAGAAAAAGGGAAAGTATCAGTCTTTACGGCCATCCACATTACTTGTAAAATAAGGCGAAATATTATACATGCCAGCTACTCTACAGAGAAGCAGAATACTAGCTCCTTGTCCCATTTATTAGGAGAGCATTTCTAGGGGGAACAGAAAGGTAAAGGTTAGAATGACCATGATTTGGGTTTAGTATTTTGAAGCATCTTGATTGTTTTTCTTTCACATCTTGAAAAAAGAGAGATACAGATAGATACTTACAGAAATTTATCTATAATATTTATAATTGGGAGGTTGCGGGGGGGGGGGGGGGGGTGTCTGTTTCTTTGAATGGGGACTGGCCAAGAACTAAGAAGAAATAGATGGCTTCTGCTTTTTAAGTGATAATACATTTTAAGATTATTCCATAGATTATTTTCACAATATATAACATTCCAAAAAAAACCAGAAAAATCTTTAAATATATGGTTAGTAAATGACTAGAAACACTGTCTCAGAACTCCACAACTGTGGTCATGAAGCAATAGATAAAACTAAGTTACCTGATTTCTACACATTGGTCTTGAACAACTGCCAACAATTTACCATTGCTGAAAGAGAAAAATACAGGTGTGAAAGTTCATTTAAAGTCCAGCCCTTACAGAACGTGAATCAGAGCTCTAGGTGATTTTCTGAAAGGTTAGATATAAATTCCTTCTTTCATAATCAAAATAAATTGGGAAATATCCATTTTTATATCAAAAAACCCCAATGCTATAATAAGATTCCCTTCATGTCACTGAAATGTATCTGTCACTCTTTTCTAGTAGCACTAAGAAAACAGAAACAATGTCTAAAGTCTTGCTGCAGGACAGATCACAATCAGATGTTGCTTATGGATAATTTTGTAACAGCAGAATCTAAAGTAAGTTACTTTGTCTCTGTAGGAGCAGGTCTTCTGTTTTTGTATCTAACATACACCATTGCAACTGGCATGTTGTGCATCAAAAGCAATCATCACTTTCCTCAAAGAATCACCATCTCTCGCAGCAGTAGAGCTCTTGCTGAACCACTGATCATATTCAGCAATAAAACGTAATAAACTAAAACATTCCATGCTACGACCATGTCATTGAATCATTTTTCTGTACATATTTATGCTTATTTTTAAAAGCCAGTGATCTCACTGATGCTGCTAAAATTACTGCAGAACAGTTTGTTCTAGCCTTGGAACTCTCACTTCTCCTCTATACATACAACAGCAGACTAGGGTATGCATTCACCTCCCACAATTTTTAAAATACGCAGTTTATAGTACATATTCTGCCAAGTTATAGGTCTTTAACTGATCAAATTCAGGACTTGAGTTTGAGAACAATTGCACTGCAAGCCACTTTGCCTCAAAAGCTAGAAGGACATGCAGACCTGAGTGAGAGATTCATTAAATGAAGGGAAGAGATGCGGAAGCCCCTAGGTAGCAGAATGACCTTCCTTTCCCAAGGCTACCTGTGAAAGCCTCCAGTATTTCTCTTGACCAAAAAGAATAATATGACTTTAGCACAATATTAACTCAGCATTGTTACCAATGGGGATGGCAAGGGGAGGAGAGGAAGCATTAATACATTTGCTACTGCCAAAAATGGAAAACGTGTAAGCTGGTTACCTTGCAAGTACTAGGTGCCAGTTTATCTGCTTATTAACTAGACGAACCAGTCCAGTGGGCAGAGAAAACTTTGCAGGGCTGAAACAACAAAAACATTAGGCTAAATCAGAACATATACCTAACAAAAGCAGTACCTGAGATACACATGCCAGGCGACCTAGCTTTAAGGCAACCAGCAACCACCTGGGAGTTTTTAGGAACCGAACACGAATCAACACTGCACCCTGCCAACAACAAAGGCTAACAACATCCTTGTTTGTATTAACAGAATAAAACCACATATTAAGGGAACTGATTATTTTTACTCATCGCTCTTTATACTCTAGTAGCTGCCAGTTTTGGGCCCCCTCATTACAAGAACACCACCAATAAACTGGAGGGCCACCAAGATGGTCAGGGGACTGGAACACTTGCCCAACAAGGAGATGCTGAGGGAATTGTACTTGTTTAGCCTAGAGAAGGGAAGGTTTCAGGGGACCAAACAGCAGTGCTCTGATACCTAGCAGGTTACCATGAAGATGGGAGCCACTGAGGCGCATGGCAAAAGCACAAGAAGCCATGATCAATCCTTTGGTGGACTTGGCAGTGTTAGGTTAATGTTTGGACTCATTGATCTTAAAGGTCCTTTCCAACCTAAATGATTCTATGATTCTAAAACAGAGGAGGTTCCAAGCTGACATAAGGAAGAGAATTCTTCACCATGAAGACAGTCAGGCACTGGAACAGGCTGCCGAGAGAGTCTTTGGGCTCTCCATCCTTTAAGCTTTTCAAGACCTAGCTGGACAGAGCCCTAAAGAACCTAGACTGAATTCAATGTTCTCCCTGCTTCTAGTAGGGCTTTAAACTAGAGGCCTCCCAAATGCTTTTATTAAATACATAAAAACAGCAACTAGAATAAATTATAAAAGTTAGAAATCAGACTTTAAATCTCATTACGGAGGGGATAGGAAGAAATTAAGTTAATTCTGTCTGCAACTGAATCCTTACAACTAGACTTTTACGATGGTATGGAGAGCATAAACACCACCAACCCCCACCCCCCAAAAAGGGGGGAAGGGGTGCAAAATGAAGTATAACACCAGCAATAGGGAAAACAGCATTGCCTGCTGAATTCAAGTACAGTACTGTTTCACATGGAGCCACATTAACATTTGTTTCTGTATATCTCAAAACCAACAGAATACTCCTGAAAAGGGAGAACTGATAACTTCAAACCTGCCAAGTACATCAACAGAGTAGTATAACCACAGAGCTGAAATTCTCTGGGAACAGTGTATGTTTATGCAATCACTTAAGTGCCTTTTGAAGCAGAAGCTAAATTTATAAGTGGCATGAGTGTTGCTCAACTAGTTATCAAGCTTTTTGTGTGACAGTTTCAATTGTCAAGAAAAAAAAAAATCCAAATTATTACTCCAAAGGAAGCAAGTCCTGCCATGCCATCATACCTGTCATTGAGGCTTAAGAAGAAAAAAAAACCAAACAAATGAAAAAAAAACCAAACAGCTTCACTTGCAATATCTCAGTTGGGAGTGGGGAGGACAAATATGTGTTTTGAGAAAGATGATGTTCCAACTACAAGTTTATTTAGGCTTCTGATAAAAGCAAAAAGTCAAACTAGTATACACCAGTTCTTTTCTAGATAGGCTTCAGCTGCAACTCAGGTGGTTACAACTTAAACTTATGAAAAGAGAATATTCTAAGCATTGCTTGGACAATATTCTAAACAAGTGTTCAATTCTACTCTCATTAAAAATAACATTCTCTCAAATCAAAAAGCTATAAAAATATTATCAAATAAAAAGATTAAGCATCATTTCATCAAACCTACCTGTACCAGATGTACCGAAGAAAAAATAATGCAGGACCTACAATGGAAAAGAGGCAAAAATTACACCTCTAGCAATTTCCACACTCCAGCTTACTGCACACAGAATCTCAGAAATTCTCACAAAAGGTATTAAGGGAAAAATCCTCTATCCTTGGCCACTGAATTTTTATATTAAATACAAATGGCAGATTTAAAAAAAAAAAAAAAAAAAAAAAAAAAATCACTACACATTTCTGGAAATTCTAAGAGAAATTCCTACTGGCTGAAAATGCAATCCAGTTTACTGTATAAAGCCAGTGTTGAATGGCAACGTAATATAATCAGAATGTGAACCTTCCTTATAGAATCGTCTAAGTAGCAAACAGTGCGATGCAAAAACGGGTAGAGAAAAAAACCTCAACAACATTTTCCAAAACTCAGAGCTTCTAAACTTCTTAGATGTATGGTTTATTAGTTTGTCCCAATAAGCTAATAGAGACAAGAAAGGTCACAAAAATGACACAAAAATTACATAGCGATATTGTTAATCAGAAAACATCTTCCTGAAAACACAGCCTGCACTCTATTTCCATTATACTAGCCGCCCTAAAGTGCAGAAATTGTAATTTTTACAAGCAATCCACACATCATTCTTATGAGTCACAAACATAAGAATAAGTCATATTTACCTGTAATTGCTCTAGTGATGATAAATGATGCACCATGTTTTCTGTTGCCTCTTGGCTGCAAATACAACAATAATGGTCAAACACTATGTTATACATTTTAACTTAAATACAACATTCATACATATGTTCACTGATTAAATTTAAGTTGCCTGCTAGCCCACAAGTTCCTTATGTATTTTCTATTACTCGCAACTTCATACAGCGAGTAATTTAAGTGCATAAGCTAAAATAGGCTATAAAGCCAAATATTTTAAGTGCCAAGATGTAATAAACAAAACGTACTACAGATTGTCTATTGATTCAGCTTTACCTTGATCTTTGGGTAGTAACAGAAGACATTGACTTCTGATTATGTACTCCTGTAAGGTATTATAAATCATTCTTTCTATGCCAAATGAATGCCAGATTGATCTGTAACGCCCAGGGGGAGTCAAAGCAATTGTTGTTCAACATATTACGCTAATATATAACTGCTAAACTACATAAAGACTGCTCATGAAAGTTTCAGAAATATTAAGAAAAACAAAGAACTTATTAAGAAAAACTCTTTTTGTGTCAATTTGTACTAGGTAACACAGCCACTCAGATCACCACCTCTGCTTCATACAGTCTCACATAGCCTTTCCAGCAGCCCTGCTCTACCTAAGGCAGAGGGGAACAACTGCACTCACTATATAAATGAAAGCACTCTCCAAACACAGAAAAAGAAAATACAGAACAACATAGGATGCATATTCTTAGCTATAAGAAGAGGTAAAATTATTTGCCAATAAGCAAGTAAGAAAAAGGGATTAAGCTGAGAAGACAAGAAAGATAATCAATAAGCAAGGCATCACACACAATCTTCAAAATAAGCAGTCATGCTTATACTTTCTAGCGAAAATATTAGAGCACCACAAACTGAGCACTGGAGTAGGTAATGAATTAATTTCCTCTTCCCTTCAGTATAGAATACATAAAGCAGATCATTACTTGTTAATTGAAATATTTAGATCTCTCGCTGCAAGTTATAGAGCAGCAAACACTGAAAGACACACAGATTTATCAAAATTCCGGAGTAAGTCAATGTTTAAGAAAAATTATTTGGGCTCCCAAATTTAAGTTATTGAAGTAAAGATTAGCAGTTTTCTATGCAAATTTTGCAGTCCAGAAATAGTCTTTCAAATAATCAGGCTGTCTTCTCGCACCATGTAAGAAGCTAGCACAGCTGTACTAATAGATAATATTCCAAATTCAGGTGGATCAACCAAGAAATAACAAGGCATTACAGTAAAATATGTGAGAGCATAAATTATTTCTTACAGCTATAATAGAACCTCAGGGAGAGCTGCAATTTCCTAGGAAGGTTAAAAGCAGAGCTTGTTAAATTTTTTGGATTAAGAAAAGTTCCCAATAAAAACATTTCTAAAAATTGCTTATACCTCTTCAGAATTTTTTTGAGTATTCTTAGTGTCCACTCCTGAGCCCAAACTACAGGTTCCTACTTCGCGCATCTTAAAACCCTTCGCAAAGCTGATATGCTATTATACTCTGAAGACCTGAATCTTACTTTTTGTAATATATTCCTATCACCTCAGCAACACCAATGGCTACCAGATCTGCTATACTTCTTTTTTAATTCATTCCCATTTGGGAAAACAACTTCAAGTTCTCCTTCGCTAGAGAATTCCAGAAATAAAACCTAAGTAACCTCCTTGCTGACAGGACACCCACTTTGTTTTGGATTTTGTTGCACACCCAGCAAGCCTGAAGGGGTTGGAGAGAAATTATTGGGGAAATCTCAAAACACTAAATAGCAAAGAAAAAAAGCCCCACAGGATCAAGTGATACATTCAAGAGATTTCTGAAGATAGACAGTACTCGTCAACGGAGAAAAGGAAAAGTTCAGTCTGCCTATTTTTCCACAAATGATTCCATGAGTCCTCCCCTGCAACCTCCTCCATAACCACTGCCTCATTCACTATTTTCACTGATCAGATACTCAGTAATTCCTTTTATTCTCATTATATATTTTGGGGTTCCCAAACAGTGCATTATATACCATCACATCAATACACTGAATACAGACTGCTTGATTTCCACACCATGCTCTTCTCCAGCATTGTCAGTTCCTTGAATGTGTCCTTTACAAATATCTGTTATTTCTCTCCCCCCATAAAATTCTTCTTGGGAAATTCAATACAGGTAAATGCAAATTCTAATAAGAACTGAAATTAAAGCTAATTTGGTGTCCAACTTCATAAATCTATGTCAGTTTTATCAGTGTCTTGAATTCAACATGATTTTACGTGCTCATCACAGGATTCATCTTCCAACAGTCATAATTACACTTCTAAGTGCTCAGCACTCTGCAATTACACATGAATCATCCCAACAAAAAATAAAAGTCAATAGAGACCTGTGAAAAGTTTGTTTTAAGGCCTTGCTTTGTATCCTAGAAGACAGCATAGGAAGACATTTAATTTCATTTCCCAGTGCAGCATTCAACTTCCTTGCCCTTTCTCCTGTCCCTCACCTTACTCATTCCAAACCATTCAATTCTACAAGAAGTAAGGCAGGGAGTGTTTTGTGACTTTTTCTGAAAAGTATGAATAAGCCAGGTTTAAAAGAGACAGATGTTCCAAAGGGAAAGTCACAATCACCTAAATAATATCACTGTTAAGGCACCTTAGGGCAAAAACTGAATCATGCTGACAATCATGCCTATGAATGTCAGAGTAAAAATCAATTTCCCACTAAAACTGTAAAAAGAATATCAGGAGTGTCCTTGGCTACTGACAGTCTTCAACAGGGATGTAAATCCAAACTATGAGGTGTAATATTTTCAAGCCTTCTTATTTCTGCCATGCAAAACAGGAATTATCTTTAAAATAAAGTAATTCGGCAAGAAAAAAAAACAAGTTTAAAATAGCTTGTATCATTTGCTGAAGTTAACAAGCAGAATTCTATGATGCTTAGAAATTCTGACCACCAGGGCAGATGAGGACCATCAGATTGAGCTTCCACTATCACTTTAAATTGGCACACCTGCATGCTGCCACTAAACGGAGGTCTCGCACTTTGCTCAGCTTTGATTGACATACTATTCACCCCCGTCGCTACCTCCGTGAGTACTAGGGTGACTACTCAACAAAAGGAAATGAAACAACACAATTGTTTCTCAGACTAATCAGTTCTTTAATCAACATACCATACAACTTCAAGAATACTCATGACAGTGGAAGAGAAGGGACACCTGTCAGAAACATGCCCCCTTAATACCGTTGTAGGTACACAGTCTCATGCCACCACACCTAAGTCCTCCTCATGGTTTGCAGCTACATAAATCACGTTCATATGTTACTAGAAACAAACACTATTCACCATCTCTCAAAACAAAGTTAAATAAAAACAGATGCAGCTGTCTACTCACCTATATGAACAATGTATGAAGTTAGTAATTGGTAACACTGCAATCATGTTTTCCAAACACCTACCCCTGTTGCTGCAACTGAGGATTTACCGATCAAGAGAAACAAAATAAAAAAAAGTCTTTCTGATTAACAAAAACTACTTTTATGACAATGCCTTTAGTAATTATGAGTGGGTACATTCTTCCACCCATGATGTTTTTGCATCTTCTCTCTTCAGATGTTCTCATTAAGCACAAAACTTTGTTAAAACAGTTCCATAAACTACTTCTAGCGGAAATGCGCCAACACCTGCAGTGGACTTGAAAGCCACTACAAGAAAGAAATAAAACCACGTTGCTTGCATCCTTTATGTCTAAATCAGGCAAGAACAGACACAGAGGCAGCTAGCTCAGCACATAGCAGGCGAAAAGATTTAAAAGCAAAGATGAAAGAGCTTCTCAGCTTTTCCACTGACCCATGAAGAAGACTAGAGAGAAGCAAGCAAAAAGTTGTAATACCAGAACAATGCTTTCTGATCCTTCAAGCTTTAGCATTCATTTGTCTGCCTTGCAGACACAAAGCGATATACTTCTCCCTTTTAGCCCACCCCTGAAAGTACAGATGCAATCATTCCGATACGCAAATCTAGGGAGGGCGCTTGTTTTCCTCATGCAAGGTAAGCTCGGTAAGGACATTGCTTTCACCAGGACAGCTTCCAGCGCTCTCGGGACAGCCGATTCTGGAGACGAGACCCGGACTTCATCACCGCCTCCCCCGCATCAGCTCAACAGCAAAACCTGGCGTACACCGTGCACAGGCAATGACCGAGAGCGACCGAGAGCCACCCTAGCCGGCACGAACAAGGTCGCCACCGTAGAAATTCGGCGACAGGAGACCGTGACGCGGCAGCACGACCGCAGCGATGCCTTTGGGGCTAGACCCTGCTGCCCTCCCCGCTCTTGCGCCCATCAGGGACGAAGCGGGCAGGCCGGCGAGCCTCCCTGGAGGCAGCAGCCCGTCCCCACGGCCCCCAGGGCCGGCGGCCTCCCCCCGCCGCGGGCCGCCCGGCCCCCGGGGCGCATCCCCGCCCGCGCCTACGTGGCCGGTCCGCTCCCCCGCACCCCGGCCACGCCGCGGCGACACGCACCTGCACCTCCGTCTCCGGAGGCCACTCGGTGTTAACCAGCAGGTCGTACAGGATATTCTCCTCCCCGTCCTCCTCCTCGACGGCACCGGCCATCCCCTCCTCTCTCGACACCGCCTCGCCGCGCTCCCCGTCGGCAGCGGCCATGCCGGCCTGGTCCCCACCCACCGACCCAGCCAGCGCGGCGGCGACGACGACGACGGCGCCCGGCGGAGGCCAAAGCAGTAACGCCCGGCAGCTCCGCGGAGCCGGCGGCCTTTAACTCCTTCAGCGCCGCCGCCCGCCCCGCTCCTGGCCTCGCCTCGCCTCCTTCCCTGCCCGAGAGGCTTTGGAGCCCCGAGAGGGCTTCTGCTCGGGGGAGGCTCGGCGCCGAGGGCAGGGGAGCGAGGCCGAGGAGCCCCGGCCGCCTCAGCGGAGACCGAGGAGCCTCGGCCGCCTCAGCGGCTCCTCTGAAGGGCGGCAGCTGCAGCGTCAGAGACCTCAACCTTCCCTCTAAGCCGTGAGGGGGGGGGGGGGGGGGGGGGGGCGCGCTTTCGGGGCGAGAAACGGGGAGATGGCTACCGAATATAACATACGATATACACCTACAGAGAGCGTATACGCATGAGCCTATGGATCCGCAGCTTGTCTGCTGCCCCTGGGCCCCTGGAGGCCTTTTATCCAGCGCCCACCACTCCGCGGTGCCGCCATCAGGGCCGTACTGAGAAAATTTAGGGCAAGGAACACCTAGTGTGGGCAAGGCCAGGGTGTATCAACTAAACCCTTACCGAACAGGGGGGAAAAAAAAGGGAAAAAAGTAAAAGTTACCTGTTTCTCGCAAATCATTCTTCCCCCTTTAATGATGCTGCATAGAACTAAATATTTCAGCCCTACTAATGTTTGCGCTCAGGGAGTTCAGCTCTCTGAAACTGATAAAAATGAGCCTGTTTATAAATGATCATGAAAGAACTAAGGCTTCGGTCTCTTTCCTGCGACTTTTTGTAAAGTGTTTGTAAAATCGAGAGAAAATTACCTCACACCCTGCCACTTCTGCTCCTGCACTCTAATTTTAGTTTGTATTTAGTAGCCTCTTAGTCTTGTGGGCAACAGCGCAGCCTAGAATTACGTTAAACTAAAAATTAAATTCTGAAACTAGGGGTTCAGGGCAATAGGAAAGCTGTGTTGGATACTTGGGAAACACTTCAGGAAGAAACAACTACTGAGGAAGAAAATGCTTTCTGGCTGTCTCTTTACTTAATATCGGTCCTTTAGCTGTGTTTGACAATGTAGCTTGTAAAACAATGGCAAATAGTATAACATCATGTTCATAAGTTTTAAAGAACTGTGGAAGATTTATAGTAAATGACACTTGCCAACAAGCAGCACTACGTACTGATACCGAGGTCTGCCTGCAAACACATTTTCCCAGAATCACGGTTGAATCTGTAGATTATTCATATCTGTGTCTTTAAAAATTATTAGATTTGTCATTTATCCAAAAGCAAGCAAAATAATGATTGGCAGATACAGCAAATAATAGCGAAAGAAAGGAAGCGCATCAAATGAAGATACTCCCAAAGGAATTACTACTATATGAGAAGCCATTGTGATGCAAACAGCCTGGTACTAAAGATACAAAATACCTGCTGTATTCTTCTCTGCACGACACCTGGTTTCTACAGCATAAGTCAGCAGTCAGTAGGGCTCAGCGAGTGTTTTAAAAATGTCTTGAAATAAACCTCGAGGACAAAATCAGTACTCAAATTGTCACACAGTAGTCAAGAGAACTACACTGTCAGAGATGCTGTGGCTTATCTGGCCCTTGAACCAGATGTGTCTGTAGCCAAGGTCGGCCTTAGGAAAGATTAAAGTTGGGTTTCATGATGGAAAACAGTAGGTAATATTTTATGCTGTGCCTTCCACTTAGCAGACAAACGCACCATTGATTTGTGGTGTAACTGTAGAAGCTATATTTTTTCATTTACAATCTAATTTTATTTTCATAATAACACCCCAGAGATTCTTGCATTTAACTTTGCTTTGCTAGAAGTTATCCTAGAAAGACGTTGTGTGGAATTTGGGGAAACTTCTGTAAAAACTGGAGACGTACGTGTCCCCATTAACTGACGTCTAAAAAAATAAATCGGTGCGCTACGCGTGTGTGAAGGTATTTTTGCTCATATGAAACCCTGAACACTTTCTGCCAAGCACGTTTATTGTAGAAAACTATGCAAACGTGAATTACACCGACGAAAAGATGACAGCGCTGTACGCAAATGCAAAGCAGGTTCCCATTGCAAACACGCATCTGGCGTTCAAAAGAGAAGTCGCCCCGGGTGTCAACGAGACTATCTGCTCTCGGGACCTTGCTGCCTGCATGCACCCGCAGCTACGAGGCCCGGCACCACGGCCATACTCCGGCTTCGATTTGCAGGGGGAAAAAACCACGCCGGGCTTTCAGAGCAGCGGTAGAATCGTGAGCAGGTGGCCTGGGCGTACGCTGGAAATCCGCCACCAGAAGAAAAGTGTTTCCCGCTCCGATTCTGCCCTTGGTGCGTTAGCTGCATGGCCGCGCCTGCGCCCGCCGCCCGAGGCCGCCCACCCGGGCCGCGGAACGCGAAGCGCGGCGCCTCCTGCCTCCCACCCGGCGCCATAAAGCCGCGGACGAGGCCGGCGCTTGCGCCCTGCGGTGCTTGGCGGCGGCGCGAAGATGGCGGCGTTTTCGGGTACGTGGTGCCGGGGCAGGCGGGGCCGTCGAGCTGTGCCCCGGCAGCGAAGGACCGGGAGAGCCTGGCGCCTCTGGGCCTGCCGGCGCTCTGTGGGGGTGGCGGCTCCCGGCGGCGGGCGGGCCCTGTCAGCGGCGTCCGCGGCTCCTCGGGCCTGCCCTCGGTGCGGGCCCTCTGTAGTGTGCGGCTTATTACCGCGTAGCGGGCTTAAGGTCGAAAGGCCTGCGGGCCCGTAGGTGCTCTTCCCGGCTCCTCGGGGTTCTGCAGGCCTTCGGAAGCGGCTGTCAAAATGGTTTTGCCGGTTTCAGTGCACCCGGCAAATGGGGTGCTGAAGACTGTGGCTCGTTCCTCGGGCTGACTGGTTTCTGTATCAGGAGGCTCGTCGTAACTGTTCTCTGGGTTGCAGCGCGTAATAACTGGTTTTTATAAGAGTAGCTCCGTTCTGCGGTATGGTCTGAAATAGGTGTGTAAACCGTAAAAAATTCCTGTGGAAGGAGGAAGCATCACTGTTTGTCCCTCCCATGCACATACATGCACACATAGATGACCAGTCAACGTTAGGGTACTGTAAAGTTTTAATGTATATGAGGCTTTTTTTCATTTATTTCTTTTAATTGAATTTTTTATATCTAATCACGAGGGGAAAATGCTAAAGCTTATTGCATAGACCTAAAGATGAGTTTGGATGCTAGACAGCAGGATTAGCTTGGTTGTAGTTGAGAAAAAAGCTATAGTGCCTTGTTTGATTAAACCCTTGTGCTGTATATCAAATGAAACTGTGTGAACTGGAAGTATATTAAACATGAAAAAATAATGTAGGGATTTATATATAGTTTGCAATCAATAGCTATTTTTATTGCTATGGAAAAAGCTTTTTTGTTTATGTATGTTGTCTAATTATGTAGGAGTACAGGCTAACACTTGAAAATATTACAGCTTGCTGAAATCATGTTAGAAATAAAACACGTTTCTTAAAGCATTTACATTAAAGAAAATGGAAGAATAATTTCTGGTTGCATACATCCATATATGTCAGTCCAGCTCTCTGTGTGTGTACATGTGTGTGGAATATGTGAAACCCAGCATGTGACAGGGTAAAGGCTAGCATGTAAAAGCTCCCTTTAGAAAGATACATATTTATACTTAAAGAAATTGATATAGAGTGATCCTATGCACCTGAAAAGGTAACCAGCAGCTAAACTCTTACTTTGATGGTCTAATACCATCGTTTGGGTTGGCTAAGATCTGCTTTTCTCTTGCCCTTATTGATAGATGAGGATTTCTTTTTTTTTTTTCTTCTTTAAATAGAATTTGTTTATCAATATACAGACATTATTATGTGGCTTCATATTTAACTTGTGTCTGAGGTGCAACCAGCCGGCCTCTATATGAGTTTGCCAGAAGGGGTATCTAAGTAAAAAAAACTTTTAAAGCTGGATGTCATTAGTAACTGTATGAAAATCAAAACATTGTCTAGTTAATATACGTGCTTTCAGTGTGTAAGGCAAGATTTGGTGAAAAGAAACTTAAGCATCTCAAATCTGAGTCCTTATAAATTTTTTCTTTTATTTGAAAACTGTTTGCATCTCAAGTGTAGAGAGAGTTAGGATATTTGTGATTAACAAAGTCTTCCCTGTTGTTTGCATAGGCAGTTTCCTTAAATGTGCAAAGTACCTTGCCCTTGAAATGGTACTCAGTTCCCAGTGTGTTTGTTTTGTTGCTACGTCAGCACCTGCCCCTGTGCCTAGTATATGCCTGACTTACTCTGCTATAAGTGGGGACAACTGTCAAAACTGGATGTGGGGAAGGGAGAATGTTTCTTATCTATCACTTGAGTTCTATAGAGAAGGCTGTGTGTGCTGTTGCCAAAAAGAATGCTTTTTTTTTTGTAGTTGGAAGTGTTGACACTTGGAAATCTTTTGGGCTGTGTTGAGAGAAATAACACTACTTGTTCCTTTTTTCTTGCCTTACAGAAATGGGTGTTATGCCTGAGATAGCTCAAGCAGTGGAGGAGATGGACTGGCTGTAAGTAGGAATGCATTTGGGCCTTGCAAAACCTAATTTGCCTTTCAGCAATATATGACATGCTGATTAAAACACCTCTGCTGTCACATTAAAACAAAGCAGATACTTTTGTTAACTGTTATTGCATCTCGTGGACTTCTTTTTAGTGTGAATGACTGAAGAACACAAATTGTGACTGCAGTGCTAACATTTAAACCTGAACAAGCAAAGCATGACGGCTTACGCTTCAGTGTTGTTTGTTTGATAAAAGCCTTTGTGCTTCTGATTTGTTTATTATATATTATGTGATTATTGGATGAAATACCATCGCATAATTGATGCTAGTTTAGTAAATGTTTTCCAGACTGCGGTCTGAATTTGTGTTGAGTTGATGCTTGCGTCATGTCTTCCACAAAAGTAATTCTTCCTGGGTTTTGTTACTTGTTTGGCTAAAATATTCAACTTCAGAGCTTGTTTTGATTTGTTATTCAGAATGCTATCAGTATGGACAATCTTAGTGTATGTAGTTTTCTCATATGCATGGTATTAATTAGCTGTGATTGTCCGAAAATGCTGGTTAAGTTTATTTATCTTTACTTTCTCTTCCAGTTTTGAATAGGAATCTTGTAAAGGAGGACTGTGTAAGCAGCTTTAAAAGAAACTCACTTGAAGTGGAAAACAGGGAATATATAATTATTCTGTTTCTTTTGTGGTTTAGCATAGTGATGTGAGATGTAGCCTTCTTGTCAGGGTACAGTTGAATCTACTGCATCCACCAGTCTTTTACTTTCAAGATACATCTCCTATTCCAAGCTCTCCTTGTAAATGGAATCCTTTTCACTTCCTTAGCTGCCAGTCAGGAAGAATAACATTTACCTGCTATTTCCCATCTTGCAGATGACCATGGTTTCTGTGCTTTCCTATATAAGAAAATAATCCTTTTTTCTACTGATAACATTGATTTGTGTTAATGTGTTCTTTCCTGTAGTCTTCCTACAGATATCCAAGCAGAATCCATCCCACTGATCCTGGGAGGTGGTGATGTGCTTATGGTATGTATACAGGATATCCCTATTCGTAGAAAGCCTATTCTTTTAACTGTTTGTGCAGTCAGTTCCCTTCTTTCCAGAAGTATTCATAGTTAGACTAGGTCTCCTGTCCTTCTTCAATAGAAAGTATATTCTTCAGCTAAAAACCTCTTTTTACTTTCCAGTGTGTTTGAACTGTTCTTGTAGATGGGATTCATTCTTTTTAGGCTTTATTTTTTTGACCACTTGACAGGTACTGACATAAGAGCTATCTGATTTCATCTATTCTCCTTTTTGTTGTAAATACCTGACATAGATCTGCATGGAACATGATACTGCCTAAATAAATGCTTCAGTATCCATAACCTTGAAGATACCAGATTAGTATGCCTTGTTTATCATGTCTTTTGTGAATCTCTATGTTCTTGATTCCATAACCAAAGTAACGCTTCCTATAATCTTCTGTAGCGCCTCCAGAAATTGGACATACATAGATAGTTTTTCTGGTGCACTCGGAGCTTTTTTTTTCTTAAGTCTATTTTAAAGGTTTTCCATGCTTGTATTCACATGTAGTTTATGTAAAGCAATGGCATTACTCTCTAAGATTTTCTGTATTATGCAGAAGTGAAAGTAAACTTAGTTTATTAAAATAGAACTGTTGAACAGTCCTTACAGTGTAAGTTGCAACTCTGGTTAAACTCTTACTTTTTTTTTTTTCCTATAGGCTGCTGAAACGGGGAGTGGAAAAACTGGTGTAAGTAGTCAAACTTAAATTAGCAGAAAGTAAAAGTCTTTAAGTGGTGACAGGTGGTGTGTGTGCTTGTGTGTATGCATATGTACAGAGAATGTGTATATGTTTGTATATGTATTTAAGCATATCTGTACTATTTATTAATGATCTTTACAAACGTATGTGTAAGCATTTCTTAAAGTGTTTCTGGCCCTGGGTATTGCACTTGAAAACTAGGCTGACTGTATATCTGGAAATATCTGTATAAATTGTGGAATAAAAATAACTACCCATTTTAGGCTTTTAGCATTCCAGTTATCCAGATTGTTTATGAAACGCTGAAGGACCAGATGGAAGGCAAGAAAGGGAAAGCAACTATTAAAACTGGTGGGGCAGGTAAGTTGTTACATGTCACACTCCAAGTTTGGAATACTGTTAATTCATGTCAATTCCAGCACCTCCCAAAGTAAAGTTAACCTAACTTGCCATTAGATAAGTATTTTTCCTTAGCTTGAGATAATGTAAGTAGAATCATCGCCCCAGATTTTATAAAACAGTGAATATAAATTTACTACTGGGGTCATGGGAAGAACTGGGCTGTGTTTGACTGCAGTCTCAGTTACACGCGTTGTCTTCTGCTTAAGGCTGCCTGATCCATACTGTGCTCTTCTGTGTATTTTTCAAAGCCATACAAGTTTAGTGCCTTGCAAGATGTGGTAGTAATGTCCAGCTTAAAAAAAGTTTAAAAAAAGTCTTCCAATTGCAGGGATAGATGAGACATTAGCAGTGACCCCACACAGTTAGTTGCTGCCTCTTAAGTGAGCTTGAGCAGAAAGCTCTTCTAGGCTCAAACTTATTTTTGTGTGGCTGGGGTAGCACTGTAGTGTGTCTTTCAATTCTGCTGTGCTGAATAAAGCTGTTGCACTCCTTCTGGCACCTAGCTAGATTTGGAAGTTGAATAACAACATCTTGAGTTGCTGCAGATCTGAACTAGTAAACATTGAACTGAGTAGGAAATGCACAGGACCAGAACCCACTGATATGGAATGAACTGTAACCATGATAATACTCTCACAGTGTTTGAGGGTCTGTTACTCATCTGCTTAAATAAGTTTGCAGCTTGAAAGCTAGTAACCATGTCCAGTCTGTGGTGTTTATAGATTGAGATTTATGTAAGTGACAGTAGCTGCACAAAAAACAGTCTGAGATGTTACAGAAGTTCTCATCTTTCAGCTGTGTTATAACTAACTTGCTACAGTGGTGACAGTACAGTCAACTTTAAAAAAAACAACAACAACCCACAAAAACAAAACCTCCTTGAAATAATGTAATGTAAATACATTCAGTAATCCTAATTAAAATGGCATCTAGCTTTACAAAAATAACCTTATATTGTGGAACCTCTGGACTTTATTGCAACATGTTGTTGGGCATATGAAAAATGAAGTCAGACATTTTAAGTGCTATAGGTGCATGTATCTTGGATCTTCAGTAATGACATTTTAACTAATACCCTGAAAAATATCTTAATGTAAACTTGGAACAGAAATAGGAAATACATTTCAAACTTATTGCTCTTACTGTAGTTTTGGATATTTTCTAGCTGAATTTGATTGTGATTAGGTAGAACTCTGGCTTGCTTTATAAATGTCTTCATTGTTTTCAGTTGTATTTTTAAGTAGATTAATCTGTATTCTCCTTAATGGAATAATCTAAACTTTCATAGAATACCTTTGCATTATGCATCCCTGCCCCTCCTTCAAAGTGTAGGCCTTCGCTTTGACCTCATATGAATTGCATTGGAACAAAGCTGTCTCTCCATAAAATTAAGCCAAACACTGTAGAGCCAATGTGAATTTCCAGTTTGAGTTTTTCAGCCTTTCCTTTTTGTTTTAATGCTTCTTCTGTTGCTGTCTTTCAAATTTAGTGCTCAATAAATGGCAAATGAACCCGTATGATAGAGGATCAGCTTTTGGTGAGTTGTCCTAATGCTGCTTTAAATGTTCATTTGAAAATGTTCATCTGGTGAAAAAAAGAATAAACCACAAGAAAGTATACATGAAAAATTCTTTTAAAAGCAGTTAGAGAGACAATTTCTTTAACTAATACTGTCTTGTAATTTTCAGCAATTGGATCAGACGGTTTGTGTTGTCAAAGCAGAGAGGTAAAAGAATGGCATGGATGCAGAGCAACTAGAGGCGTGACTAAAGGTAGACACAAAATTATGTATTTTGGAGACTCTTCTAGAAGTTTCAACTGAAATGCCTGCTTGTCACTCATTGTTAACATAGATGGTTGTATTTAAAACTTATCCATCTGAGCAAATGTGCCATTACTCAATTTACTACTCACTGAAGACTTTGGAATGACAAATACCTCTGTTTTGCTCTCCTTGTGTTGTAAATTAGCCTTTTCCCTGATAGGGGATTGAGTCAGAGGAGACAGAATCATAACCAGTACTCATGAGAACATATTTTGTTAAGGTGTTATTAATAGGAAGTAGCTACTCGCACTTCCAGTTGTTTCCTCACCCACTTCACACAGACATATGCACAAATTTCATGGTAATGTGGTTGGAGTAACAGTTGAGAGGCCAACCCCAACTCTTTACTCAGAAGCAGAGTCATACTGATACTCCAGTGGTTCTAGGTGGGTGTTCAGAAAGATCCTCTAGCAGTCTTCTTTCATCAGGTGTGCAGATAATCCTGTAGTCAGTCTGTACATAGCAGCCAGTTGGATATGGTTCAAGTTACACAACCAGTTGTTGATGCTAGTGCATGCTGCTGGTCTTGTACTGATTTGGCAGACCTCTGGTGTTCTGAGTTTATAATTTCTTGTGGATTCAATAGAACCACTAGTCTCTCTAGCTTATCACTCCTTTCGAGCCTTTCACACACTACCTCTCACCATGTACTTCTGTTTTGCCTGCTGTTCTCAGATAATCTGTTTCTTCATTACATACACAGGTACCCACAGAACCTTTTCACACTAACACAGTAGGGGATTTTGATACTTTCAGCAGGGGTGGAAATGTTAGACTTGCATGTTCTTGGAAGTAGCCAAACTGAACCACCTTGGAGTTGATCCTTTCTTTCTCTTTTAAAGGGAAATACTACTATGAAGTTTCCTGTCATGACCAAGGCTTGTGCAGAGTTGGTTGGTCAACTATGCAGGCTTCACTAGATTTGGGTGAGTTTCCTTCAAAAGAAGAATCCCATAGACAGTTTTCATATTCACATGGAATTGCTGGAGTCCTGTTCTAGTCTTGCAGAGAGTGGGCTCCTTGGGAAGGATATCAATATCAGGGAGTTTAAAACTTTTTATACAAATGTTGTTCGTCCTGTAAGAGGAAATATGTTTAGGTGGTGGCGATGTTTCTTGTCTCTTGTGAATTTTTCCCTTTTAATTTCAATTTTTTAAAGATGATGACTGGACACAAGTAAAATCAATAAATGTACTGGTACAAAAATACTAGTTTAGGATATGTCAAAGTTAGAAGTCTTTAGTTAGCACTGTGTATTTTTTTACATGATAGAGTTAGATGTTTCATTTACCGATACGAAGAGGAAAAAACATAACCTGTGAACCAAAAGATCAAAAGCTGTACTTTGTCTTGTTTTCAGGGACTGATAAATTTGGCTTTGGCTTTGGTGGTACTGGTAAGAAATCTCACAACAAGCAATTTGACAGCTATGGTGAGGTAAGCTTGACTTGCTTATTGGTAGAAACATTATTAAAAGTTTTTCATGTTGGTTCTGTGCTGTAACAATCAACTGTCTTTAATAGTGCTAACTTTTAAGGGAAGGTCAGTGGTCAGAAGTACCATGGAACATTGAAGCATTTTTTGGTAGGAGCATATTAACAGGTTTAACAAAAGCAGTTACCAGCTTGAGGCTTATGATTGTGGCTAGACTGCAAATAAACGGTTAGAGTTTAACTGATCTCTTGAAGTTATTTCTTGACTTAATTCATTCTTAGCTTGAACACCACCAACCATCTGTGTACCTTGGTGAATGTCTTAAGTGAGGGCATTGTATCCTGTTTATTGGTAGTTACAGTAGAAGTAATCACACAGCTCTCCAATATGTCAAAACACATACTTAAATGCTAATAAGATGTAGTTAGTCACGCTCTATTTCTGGCTATTGAGTTGGGTTTGTCATAAGAACTGTTATCTTAATGTACACTTCTGAAGATTACCAGGAATATCTGTGGTGGTGTTCGTGTAGTGTGCCAGTCAAGAGTTCAGATGTTTAAGCATAATTTATAAAAATATGAATAATACAGCAGAAACTCAAGTCTTTTTTGTGGTATTGATGACCTCTCAATGCCATGAAACTTGCAACTTTTATTACTATTGTAGCTTTTTTTATAGTAGTGACTTCTGAGCTGTTGAATTAGAAGCACTTTATAATACACAGATTCTATTGAATACCTTTACAATGAACAGATTTCAGGATATTTAAATGAACTACTTAAGAATACACAACATGCTTATAGTACCTCGTGCAAGAGTTAGTATTTTTATGTAGTCAAAAATAGGTTTCTGTTACCATGTTTGGTGCTCTAAGCTTAGATTTACATTGGCTAATAAATGCATGATTAATGCACTTTTCCATAATGCTGAATACTTCCAGGTAAACTACTTGAATTTATCATTGTTGAAGTGTTTGGTTTTAAAGTAAATTTAAAGCAGCAATTAATGTTTAAATATCTAAGATAAATTGGACAGTTTACTGAAGATTTGTAATCAAATAAAAATATGCATGCTATTTAGAGCAGTATTATTTGAATAAATTGAACTTGTTTCTCTCAAACTAGCATTTAGTAGGGAGAAGTGGGAAAACTAAAAATTGACAGAATGTAAGCACTAGGTTTTCTTAATACACTGAACACAATCTCTTAGCTTCACAAATGTCTTTTTGTTATAGGAATTCACTATGCATGATACAATTGGGTGTTATCTAGATATAGATAAAGGACAAATAAAATTTTCCAAAAATGGTAAGTTTTACTCACTTTCTTCTTTGGCATTTTATTGGGATGCTTGTACTGGGGGAGAGGCAGGGAAAGGAATGCACACACATGCAGAGTCTGACTGAACTAACTCTGCTTTCAGGGAAGGACCTTGGTCTTGCGTTTGAAATCCCACCACACATAAGGAACCAAGCACTTTTTGCAGCTTGTGTACTGAAGGTAACTTAGAAGTATCGCATATGTACAAGATCATTAAAACTGTTCTAGGTTTGGTAGCTAACTACTTATGTATAAAACTTGTATAGCCATCTACAATTACTGTAGTTGTGCTTGTATACTCTGTTTCCTTTAGTCTACTAGTATTTCAGTACTGGAGTGGTCACCATGGTGTGTTACTTTGACAAATACCATTCAAGTTAAATATCAAATGTTTAAATTCAAATTTAAATACTGAAACTTGAATATAAGGGTAGAAAAGCATGGGTAACTAATTCCTAATACCAGTGCTATCTTGCCTGTATTAAACTTTGATATACTGTGATTCAACAGATATAAGCAAATAACTTGAAAGTGCCAAAATTCCTGTTTTTGTTTATTCTCAACTAACATTATCGTAGTGTAGTAGTATGTCTTTCTGGAGTTAGTCTCTCTGGGGTGATCTCTTACTGAGTAAAGATTTTGGCAAAATGTTTTGGTGGTCAGAGAAGTGCACAAGTCTTAAAAAAAAAAAAAAAAAAAAAAAGCAAAAAACCCCACACAACCCCCACCCCCCAAAAAAACCCATAACCACCTACCACATTTTTTTTAATTGTGGTTTGTCATTGAAAATAAATGGAACGTAAAAGTTCAAAAATGGTTTCCTATGTATCTGTAAACATGGGAGTATTTTGATGTAGAAGAAAAGAGTTTTAAGAGCTAGAACCACACACAAAATGTCCGGCAGGCTTTAGACAACTTGGGGAGGGGAATGTGTAAGATGGGAGAAAACACCACCTTCTGCTTTTCCTCATCTAGCTGGTTTCTCATGAGGAAATTAATTATGGAATTTTTTCTTAGTTTGTGGTCTCTTGAATCTGTCTGTATGACACAACTTTTTTGAAATCTAGAATGCTGAATTGAAATTCAATTTTGGTGAAGAAGACTTCAAGTTTCCACCAAAAGATGGCTATATTGGTCTTTGCAAGGCTCCTGATGGTAATGTGGTAAAATCACAACACTCAGGTAGGTTAGATTTTTAAACTGCTCTCAGTAATATATTCAGATATTGTTATAGTACATCTTTTGATCACATGATTGCTTCATTACTGCTGTACTCAATGGATATCATACAATGATCTTACTGTAGCAATAGTAGTACTTCTTTAAAGTATTCCAAAATTTCTTCATCTTAAACCACAAATACTCTAAGATTTTGAATTTAGAAATGCATCAGATAAAGAGAAGTTCAGCAAAGTTACTCAACAGCGTCATCTTAAAAATAAGTATGTGTGTAAGCTCTGCAATACAATTAATTATGCTGCATGGCCAGTATACCCACTATCATGGCAAGATTAATTTATAATCTCTGAATATTAATATGAAGCTATTCATAATTGAGTAATAACATCACCCATTAATGGAGCACTTAGAATCATAAGAGTTTAGATTATTAGTAGAAAATCCAAGTTTGTTTCCAGTAAAAAAAATCTGGGATAGGAATGTAGTTTGTCTCAATAGCATATTTTTTTTTCACTTAGGAAATGCACAAGTGGTTCAAACACAGAACCTTCCAAATGCTCCGAAAGCGTTGATTGTAGAGCCATCAAGAGAGCTGGCAGAACAAACTTTGAACAATGTGAAGCAGTTCAAAAAATATGTTGATAATCCCAAATTAAGGTAACAGTGCATCTGTTATAATTGTATTTATGGTATTGTCCACAGACATGACTTGCAGGGGGGGTAGAGGGTGTTCCACTTTGTAGCTAAGTGACCTTAATCTGCAGTGCTACTGATAATAGCCTCTGTAATATCTGCTACCAACCAACCTTCTGACTTTTCAGCTACAGTCAGACTAGTTAGGGTTTTTTTGATGTGTTTCATCTATGGACTACATTGTTGTGGTATGATAAATCTGTTTAATCCTCTGAAGAAAAAAGCCAAAAACATTAAGTATCACACACATTTGATAAAGAAAAGCACATCTGCTTACTGCCCTTCTTTTCTGAGCATCTTCCTGTGCCCCCTACCTCCTTTGCCCTCATTTTGTTTGGTTTTTGTCCAACAAATAGTTATATACAAGGTCTGCTCTGTTTACATTAGGGTACTTGCAGTACGATTGTTGCAGTGATTAGTGTGGGCATGCAGTTCTGAAAAGTGAATAGTCTACAAGTTACTTTGGTCTAAAGTTGTTTCTCTTTTGACTGTGCTTATAAAACTTAAACAAGTGTCTCCATATTCTAAACAGTCAGTTTACAAGAGTGCTTTTACTAGAATTGAAGGGGAGTAGCAATGGGGAGAGGCAAGCTATGATGTAAGATTCATTTAGTTTACTGTTATTTGCATTTCTAGTTTTCAAGAACACAGGAAACTTACTAAACTAATGTATGTTTGAGATTTTTAAGGAACAGATTCTTTTTTAAGGTGAAATTGTTTAAGAGGTTAATGTGTGTAATACAACAGCAATAAAGTAATCAAATTCAAATACAATTTGGTAACAAATTTTTTTCTGCTTGGATTAAAATGCAATACCCTATGTGTGAAAGGATTAATTTTAAATTATTTTCCTATTCTTTTTTTCTTAAAAGTTACTGTTCAGAGCTGTTAATAGTAAACTACTGATAAAAGAATCAATCTTCAGCCAGATGTTTGATATATCTTCTGAATATAATAAATTAGCAAATTTCAAAATATGGTTATGTCATTTTAGGGAACTGTTGATTATTGGTGGGGTTGCTGCAAGAGATCAACTCTCTGTACTGGAACAAGGAGTAAGTTCTATTTTTGTTCATATGATTTAATAGTTTGGGTTCTGAATAACTCATGATGTTGCTAGAGAATAGTAATGGTGCTTCTTGTAACTCCTGTAAACCTGATAAAAAGAAATGGTGCAGTTGATAGCAAGCTCGTGTTGCACTTCTGAAAATTTTAAAATAAAGGTGTAATTTTTGCCATTTGTCCTTAACTAACAAGGCAGTTTTCCTATTAACTTCTGCTTCATGTTCATGTGAATAAAACTGGTCTGCGATTACCAGGGTCAACCTACACCATAAACCAGTCCTGCATAGAAAGAATTGGTCTAGCTTCAGCAGCATGGGATGTACAATTACTTCAGTCATGCTGTAGGGATAGCGTAGTCATGTTTTTATTTGGAACCTCACTTTTGGAAGGAAGGCCACATCACTATTGATAATTCTTTCAGTTATTCTAGCTGCCAAAATACAGATTTTCTCCTAAGCAGGCTTGAACTGGAAGATCGCTAGACTTTCATGTGAATGCTAAATTCATGACGGTGAACACTTCTGTCTGGCAAAATCTTAAGTTATTTCTATAGCTGATAGGCTTGATATGTATATTTCCACAGTGAGAAAAATTGAATTTATTTTATCCCCATTTAAAAACGTATCTGTTTGTTGGCTTCAGATAACAAAGTTACACAGCTTGGGGGGTGGGGGAGGGGAGAAGAGAGCAGGGGCACAACACTTCCCAAAGTAAGAGAAGGCTTCCTGCCTAAGGCAGGCTGCTAATGAAGTGGCAGTAGAACCAAAATGCAGGTTGCCCAGAGAGGCTGTGGGACCTCTTTCCTTGAAGATACTGAAAATTTTATTGGACAACTACCTAAAGCAACTTGGAAATTGTCCTTGATTTGCATGTGATGGTGGAAGTGTAGACCAGATGACCTCAAGAAGAGATCCCTCCAACCCAAATTACTCTAGGATTCTATGAAGTTGTAATTAATAGAAAATAAGGCCTCATACTGATAATTCTCTCAATCTTAAATATAGACAAAGCTGGTAATGCCTCTAGTTAGTTACGGGACCAATTCGTACTCCTGTATATTTCGTAGGTGGATATTGTTGTTGGAACTCCTGGAAGACTGGATGACCTGGTCTCAACAGGAAAGCTTAATTTATCTCAAGTTAGATTCCTGGTTCTGGATGAAGCTGTAAGTAGAGAACTAAGTGAAACTTAAGGTCTGTTCTTTAATGCAGTATGACATTTCCTAAAAGAGTCAGTGAAACATCATTGTTCTATACCATTTGGTACTTCAGTGGAACAACAATTAGTTACCTATAGACTATTTCAGTTTAATCTTGTTTGTAACCATAGTAACTTACGTATTTTTTTCCTTTGTAGCCTCTGGTAAAGCTGTTTGAATTTTTTATGATAGAGAAATGTATTTCAGGCTGTATTCACAAGGTAATGAAGTCTGTCCTGGTCACTGTACAGGTAACTTGAAAGGACAGAGATGAGAGAAGCCTTTTTGATTACCCAGCAGGTCTTGAAGCCAATGAATGCTGTAGGCAATATGCTGTGAAATGAGTGCCCCTCTCTCTGATCTGTTATAGTACAACAGAATATTCATGAAGATGGAATGCCTTGGGGTATTAGCTAGGAGAAGCTGCTGAGACAGATGTTAAATTTCTTGTGAAGCACAGCAGCTGGCTGTGCTTGTAAATACTCCAAGTTTTTTACTTTTTTCCTTCCTTAGTAATAACATCACAGCCAGGCATTGACCTGTCCAGCTAATTGAAAGACAACTTCTGAGACCACAAATGTAGTGCTTATTTAACTAAAGTGTATAGATTGAGAAATGAGAAATAAGAATTGCAGCTTTATTTCTTTTATTCCCATGTAGGATGGCCTTCTCCTCCAAGGTTATTCAGATTTCATAAACAGGATCCACAGTCAAATTCCTCAGATAACGTCAGATGGAAAGAGACTTCAGGTATAAAATTGGTTCCTGTTTTGCAGGTTTTTGTGGTGTTTTTGGTTTTTGTTTGGAGGTTTTTTGTGGTGTGTACTGCTTTCGAGTGTTGACTATTACATGGCATGGAACATGCTTCTTTGAAGTAGAGTTTATTATACCTCTTGTCCAAATCTAATACTTTTTCATTGGGTTCAGTATTGCCTGTGAATATGTATTTTTAGGATCCTAGATCTTGAAGCCCAGTGTTTAGCAGTATTTGAGTTACTTAGAATAAACCCATCTGAAAAAAGAGTGACTACATACATTATGACTTCTAATGCTCTAATAATCTTAATTCATCAGCTCTCAGTAATTCTGCTTTCTTCCTCTTACATGATTGTTTTTTTGTAAGAGAATAGTGAAGTAACTTATTTTTTGTCTTGACTCTCATCAGCTGGGTAGTTCCTGTGATGAGGAAGGCCAGTCAGGGACTTGTTTCTGTTGTGCTACATTATGCTATTCAACTACATAACATTCTTCCAGTTCTACTCTGACATTTTTTGCTGGGAGAATCTATCTTCAGTGGTATCCATACAGCCTTCTTCTCCTCAGGTGATTGTGTGCTCTGCAACACTACATTCTTTTGATGTGAAAAAACTGTCTGAGAAGATCATGCATTTTCCCACCTGGGTTGATTTGAAAGGAGAAGATTCTGTCCCTGAAACTGTACACCATGTAGTTGTGCTTGTAAATCCGAAAGCTGACAAACTCTGGGAAAGGCTTGGCAAGAATCATATCAGAGTAAGTGGTCTATAAGTGAAAATGAAGATTGTTTGCCCATGTTTACTTATTTAACCTTCAGAATCAGGGCCTAATGTTGTAGGATCTTTGCAAGCTATTGAAACAACTTAGTGTATCTGAAATGGTTTGTTCCAGGGTAGTCAGCATCATGATATTGGTGATGTCGTAACACTGTTTCTGAACAGCTGAGTCTTACAAACATGGTTGAGGAAGATCTTGACAGAGTAACATTCTGATTTGTACTAGAGAACAATGGCACCGTGCTGCTTTTTCACTGATTTCACAGCTAATGGTCTGTGGCCTAACTGTAGTTAGTACCTGTCTTTTCTGATTGAACAGGAGGAATTAAACTTTTCAACATAGATCATTCTGTAAAGTAGTTTTGTCTCTAACCTATGTGAGACGAGCAATTTTTAGAGGAGTGGATTTCATCTCAGACTACACTTGAGACTCCACTTTAAATTCTGCATTAACCTGACCCCTATTCATGTGAGGTGGTAGTGGTTGTTGAATTCTTTAGTTTTTGAGTTTTGAATAACCTGGGACTGTATATCGTTCTCACCAACTCTTATGCAGTTACAATTGATAGGTTTTCTTAAGCCCTTGTTGTCTGTGGAACCTCCCTTTGTTAGGTCTGTTAGAGCCTTTTCATTAAGTCTTAGCAGGAATTTATTTCTCTTGGGGTTTAGGTTTATATCTGTTTCAGCTTAGCATAGGGAAGAAGATAAGGAACAACTGTGTATGATTTAGCCATGATTATGGTACATTGTTTTCAGGTTTGGGGGGGTTATTCTTGTTTTTTAATTTGTCACTTTGTTCAAAGGTGGTTTCTATCCAGTGTCTACATGAATAATTTTATTGTCCTTTTTTTATGAACAAGTTTTGTGTGCTTACACTCAAGACTTCTTTAGCTAAAGGTAGATTAGCTTGCCTGGTGGGAAAACAGAATGCTAAGATTACTTTTAAACTTTATTTTATTTCCTGCTAATTATAAGTTAATGGAGTTAAGTATTTTCTGTGAAGTATGAACTAATGACTTGTGGTGGGGTTGGTTTGTTTTTTTCCTAGACTGATGAAGTACATGCAAAAGACAATACGCGACCTGGCGCTAACACTCCAGGTAATCAGCAACATTAGTTAAGTAATAGCTTGTGAAATAATCCTTTGTAAATGTTATGAAGTAAAGCTAAATTATAGTAGATATTGGCCTTGAGTCGTGTTCCTCCAAATTTTTGTTTCTACACTTTGGTAGTTGTGAAGAGATGTGTTTCTGTAATTAGGAGGGAGAGATAGTCTTGAATATGTTTTTTGCAGGTATGTAAACAAGTGTTTGTTGGTATGTATAAGTAAACTGAAACTCCTTGGAGCAGGGGAGCATGGGGGGGCAGAAGAAAAAACTGAAGGTCTAGCTCACTTGTTCTGCTAATTAAAGTTTAACTGTACCAAAAGGCTAGAGAGAACTTTAAATGTGTGCTGTTCAAAGGCTATTCATATTTTTAAACAATTTGAGTCAAATATCTTCTTTACTTTTACATAGAAATGTGGTCTGAAGCTATTAAAATTCTGAAAGGAGAATACACCGTTCGGGCAATCAAAGAACACAAGATGGATCAAGCAATTATTTTCTGTAGGACTAAAATAGATTGTGATAATATGGAGCAGTACTTCATCCAACAGGGTGGAGGTAATATTTTTCACAAAAACCTTACTCTGCTCACTTTCTTGTTTATTTCAAAGCCAAAATTGTATGATGGAGGTCACTGATACTTGGATGCCACACAGATAAAATTGTACTTAAGTTTTTTGACGTACTGACTGGGCATTAAAAATCAGAGTTTGGTAGCAGGGTGCTACAGGGGTGGCCTTTGTGGGAGGAAGCAATGAACTGCCCTGTACCTGTTCCAGACAGCTTTGAAATGGCTGGAAACAACCTATTGTGTACCAAAATTTGAATCAATGAAAAGAGTATATGGTGCCTCTGCTGAAACATGTATAAGTGAGTTGCTGGGGCAGGAGACAGGAAGAAATGTGTTTGTACAAAAGTGCACGCTGAAGGAGATGTGAGAGAAAGCACAGGGAGAGACTGACAGGCAGCAGTGAGGAGAAGGGTGAAGGCACATTTGGAGAAATAAGGAGAGCTTAGACTAGGTAGGAGTGAGGAGACATGCCTGCATAGACCTCCTCTGGGGAGGGGGGAGGAAAGGTGCTTGTTTAACTGTTTGTCTTGTTTTTCTTCAGTGCCTGTATCAGTAATTAGAATTTTAATTGGTAATAAGTGAAATTGCCCTGAGGCAAGACTTTTGCCCACATAATGTACTTGTTACCAGTTCTCTATGGTGTTGTGTCATAACTTATATATGATGTTATTAATGCCTAGCAACTGTTTCAGGCCCTGACAGGAAAGGACATCAGTTCTCATGTGTCTGTCTGCATGGTGACAGAAAACCTCAAGAAAGAAAACAAAACCTGGAAAGATTTAAGGTGATGCAGCAGATTCTTGAAGGCTTTTCCCTCACTTCCCAATATCTGAAATCATATGTTAATTTGTGTTGCTACTTCTCCATTTAAACTAAATTGCGTTCAAATGCTCTATGACCCACTTCCTAAAATTCTGAGGCACAGTTTCTTTAGGTGAAAATCCATACTGTCAGTCAATATGACCTTTGTGAGTTTTCATTGAGAGGACAAGTGGGCTTACTTTTAAATAAAACCTAAATTTGAGCTCTGTAACAGATTACATTATTTTTTAAAGTCTTTGGTTCTTAAATATTAAAAGAAAAACGTTATTTAAATATTAGACAGTTTGGTTTTGATTAAGTCATTCATCGATTTATACTTGCCTAATGCTGTTGGGGAAAGAAATAAGGATGTAAATTGACCAAGCTATTCATGTTCAAAAACTTCCACTGTTGCACTGTGGAAGAGCTTTATTTGAAGTGTTCCTAAATGTACAGAGACACTTCAAGGTGAAGTAAATGCAAACGACTAATGTTTCATTGCCTGGGATTTTCTTTGGTTTACTTAGCACAACACTTCTTTAACTATGTTTTCATAGAGAGGAGATGTCCGTTTCTTGATCTGCACAGATGTTGCTGCTAGAGGAATTGATATTCATGGTGTTCCATATGGTAAGATATAACTTTTAAACTAAGCTATTGAATTGCATGCAGCTTCAATATATTTGCAGTCCTGTCAACTGGTGTGAACAGGTCTATGACTTACAGGTTAATTTTAAAAAGTTGTAGATGTTAAAGGCTTGAACTAGGCAACTTTTAATTTGATTGTTCACCATACGTTCTCAAATACCTGATGATGTTCTGCATTGTCAGGGATTCTTCATTTGGTTTTTCCACTTTTGTCAAAAAGTAATCATGGAAAAAGCAGTTTTATAGTGGAAGCCTTAAGTGTAGGTATTGCAGCTAATGACACCTGTAACTGCTGTAATACAACGTAATGTATATGGGGTAAAGGGAGGGATTGCAGCAATCAAAATCATTATTTTAGGTGTCTGATCTGTGATCTTATCTTGTGTATTTTAAAAAAAAACTTGTATTCTCTGTGTGTATTTTACAGTTATCAATGTCACACTCCCTGATGAAAAGCAGAACTATGTTCATCGAATTGGGAGAGTAGGCAGAGCTGAGAGGTATGTATGTATTCAGAGGAGTTGCCATGTTTTCTTGATATTTTTTGTTGTTGTTTCGTAAGTTGGCAATAGTTATTAGCATACATTTTTCTCTCTCCCTTCTCCCCTAATATTACAGGATGGGTTTGGCAATCTCCCTCGTGGCAAAAGAGAAAGAAAAGGTAATTATACTCCAAAGCAAAATTGAGCAGACATTATTTACTGAAGTTCCACCCACAGCTGATGTCTGACTTTAATATACTGTATTGGAAAACTGCTTGTTCGTTCTTGCTTAATTGAAAGGGAATTTAAATAGGTATCTGAGTTCTTTTTCATGCTATAATTAATCAAAGTGGATGTACTAAACTTTCACAAAGTTTAGAAGTTGTTTTCCTGTATTTCTAGGTTTGGTATCATGTATGCAGTAGTCGTGGAAAAGGGTGTTACAATACTAGACTGAAGGAAGAAGGAGGTTGTACCATATGGTACAATGAGATGCAGGTAATCGTTTTCCTTAATCAGAATGTTCTAATTCCTCTAAAAGACTGAAATATAGTTCTTGTTTTAGCTGGGTAGTTGAAGTACAAAGCTAGTTTTAGGGTGTTTATAACCTTTGTGATTCCATTTGAAGAAGAAATTGGAAGACTTTGCAAGTTATACTTTCTAGAAGTTATTTCTTTAATTATAAAAGCTGCTTTTAATATTCCCAGCCAATTCTGTTGGAGTCTTATTTTCAGCTTTTCTGTAGTCTTCCTTATCAAATGCTGTTAAGAGTTACATGATGTTAGTTAAATATTCTTGTTTAGATGGTTTGTTGCAAAACTGTAAGTAACTTAAAACTGTTCTTCCTCTAACCTAGAATTAGTGTGTTACCTCGTACGTTTTCCTTGGGATTTGTATACCAAGTATGAATGCTTGTTAAATTCACAGTGCTTCCCTTCTTTCTACATTAAAGACGGGTGTATGATATATCATCTGTGGTAAAGTAAGCTTGCACTGTGAGCTCTTTATTATAAAGTAGCCCCATTCATAAGTAGGGTAGTATGTAAAATAAAGGTTTCTAGGTAGGGTAAAGAAATACTGAGATTGGAAATGAACTTGCGTAGTCCATTTGAGCAGAGAATGTATTAGGCTTTGGTATCTGTGCCCAAATTGTTTTTTCTGTTCAGTTCCTGTTGAAACTACTTGAATGTGACTGTTCAGAACACTAGTCTGACTGAAGTCTTGGACCATAAGAGTACTTTAAGGCTTTTTATTTTTTTTAAGTTGCTGGGGGAGATTGAAGAACACTTAAACTGCACTATTGCCCAAGTTGAACCAGACATAAAAGTACCAGTAGATGATTTTGATGGGAAAGTTACATATGGGCAGAAAAGAGCTCTGGGTGGTAAGCAATGAATTCCTCTTGAGTTACCTTGCTATGCAATGCTCAGTTTCTTGGTTGTCTGCTGTATAACTACAGAATGATAGATTAAAAAACCCTGCTAGTTCTTTGCTGTCTTCTGCATTTGTTACATGTAGTCTATGGTTTGCAAGTGATGAAAGTGTGTGTATATGCCTGTGTGTTTTGTTTGTGCCTTTTTTTTTTCTTAAGAAGCTAACAAAGTAACTTTAACTTTCTGAATGACTGTGGTTGAGCATTATTAGTTCTGCTGTAGAATGGCTTTGAACACATCATTTAGATTGGGTCTCTTTTGGCAGGTGGACTGTATAAAGGCCATGTGGATATTCTGGCACCTACAGTACAAGAGTTGGCGGCCCTTGAAAAGGAGGCTCAGACATCTTTCTTGCATCTTGGCTATCTTCCGAACCAGCTGTTCAGAACATTCTGATTGTGCCACACTTGAGACAAGGCTTGAGTTAATAAATGCTCTACCCTGCAAATACACAAATTCCATACTGTCTCTGAATAGCAGTAGTTAGAAAAGGATTAAAATTAAATAATACTTATTGCATGATGAACAGTGTGTTCAGCTTTAAGTCTGTGTTAACTGTTTTCTTGATAAATAAAATAAGTTGAAGATGAAATGGTTTCTTTTGCTCTTCTTTTGCCTTGCCTGGAGGATTAATTTGCAGAATCATTCTTTGCATAGCTTTTTTATTTATTGAAAATACAAGTATATTTAAGCAAATCTGGAAGAAGGAGAGTTTAATCCTTTTCTTTGCAGAAGATATGTTAAAATTACTTAACTAGCTGTGTACTTTATTTTTTCTTTTAATGCTGGGCTTTTTAAAGATGCATCCATATTCAGACAGCTCTTTATATTTAAGATATTGAAGAAAAAAAAAAAACCTTCCTGAAGTCTGTATTTGAAGCTCTTGGTTATCCTAAAACCCTAAATCCGAGCTGATAACTGTTTTGATTCTGTAGTACTAGACTTCTCAAAGTTAATGTGTCTTAAATTTCTAAAATTAAAGTTGTACAGAGAACTCTACAATACTCTGAGTTCATGGGAAGGTAACACTCTAGTATCAAAACACTTGATAAATCTTCAGGAAAAGCTTTTTCATGCAGCAGTGTAGGTTGAAGTACTTAATGCCTCTTGTGCTGCTTTCAGGCAGGTTGAATTTGTTCAGGTGAAGTTTCTGTTGCCTGATCTGGATTTTTTTTAGCTTCCTTTTTTCTCTAGTGACTTCTCTAATGATACTTAGAAATTTCAGTGACTTTGCCTGCTAATCGTCACCTAAAATATCAAAGGTCATTGGGAATGCCAGACAACCCAGAATGAAAGTAATTTTGCCTTCCTCATGAAGAGTTCTAGTCAGGAAACATTCAGTCCCCTTGGAGAAAGCAGTGAAAACCAGATTAAACTCGGGTTGAGCAAAGAAACAAATTTTTTTGTGTATCGTTACCTGGAGAGGGCAGACTGGGAGTCCTAGCTATTATAATAAAATACATGGATTTCTTAAGGTAAACAAATTTAAGTATTAAATTCACTGTGACTGTTGTGTTACCTGATCCTAAACTGGTCATCATGGAATCCTTCTCTTAATACCTTTTATATACTCTAAAACTGGGGGGTTGATGGGAGGACACACTGGATGCTTATCATTAGAACTTGGGAAGAAAGGTTGTACCATTTGTTGTATTGGTCGTCTTGTGTCAGGCAAGAGTAATGAAATCTATTGACTGTAAGTCAATTAATTGATTGCAGTGCCTAAAATTATTTTAGATACAAGAGAGAACAGGTCATGCATGTTTGCAAATTGAAGCTGAGAGTAAAAACCAGTTTCATCTAGTTTAAAGTGGACATACTGCATATTTAATTGGGGATCACTTAAACTGGGAGGAAAATGGTGGGTAGATGGAATCAAAATCTTCCTAGCATTGATCTTTTTGTTAGTGTAACATTTATTCTACATCTGCTATATGTTCAAAGTCCTGGTGTCTTTCAAGATTAGCTATTAGGTATCCAAGCTTTAGTGAATGATTACAAATTATGACTATTCAGCATGGCTTTTTTCAGTCCTAAAAATTAAAGCGGCTTTAGGCATATAACCTTACACATGCCAATACTTATTTAAAATATGTATTTCCTTGGTGTAGGAGCTAAAATTATTAAAATGGCCTAATGTATACTTGTTTTCAGGAGAGTCCTGCGGATGTGCCTTCAAACACTGCAGCATGAGGGAGGTACAGGTGGAAACAGTTTCTGGTTGAGAAACTTTTAAAGCTTGACTGAGATGTCAAGAGCTTAACTGTGTCTTATGCTAAACAACAGAAAATCCTCAGTGCCCTGATGAGTAATCTCAGGGAAAAGTATTTAGATGAGATGGCACGTAAACTACTTGCAATTGTTTTGAGGGATCTGGTCTGGGTTTTTTTATATTACTTTTCAGTTACAGCTGACTTAAACACTAAACAGATGAACTTTCTGGAAAACACATTTCTTCAGAAAGCAAGTAAGGGTATTTAAAAAAAAAAAATCTTAAAAAATAAAATACAAAGCTAAATGGAATTATACCAAATTGAGTTCAGACACTTGTCCCTGATAAGAAGTCTGTAGATGTTCACTGTCTTTTATTATTTTTATTTCAGAATGCACATGCCTTTATACCTAGTAACAGTAAGTGGTAAGCTATATGTACCTGGATGGGCATTGATTCTACTTAAAAGCTGTACCTAACTTTTTGAAGCAAGCACTGACTTGCTTTCACATCCACAGTCAAGATATGAAAATGTTTTCACATTGCAAGTTAAAGTCAACCGATGTGTAAGAACAGAATTTCTTAGGATCAAGTGAGGTTGTACATCTTGTCATTGGGAATATTCCAAGTGATACACAAAAAAGTCTCGATGAAATCAAGTACCTAATTGTGTCTTTATAGATAACCTGTGTATATATACACGTAGGCTGTTCTGCCTATGTATGCTATGTGTATATGACTGGGGGGTGAATGTTCTAATTGTGCTTTTTGTTAGATGACTAGCCATTCATTGACTGCCTCGTGGTGGTGCTGATGTTTCACCTATGTTTAGAGAAGCTGCTAGTATACCAGCCTACAGCTTCCAACTGGGTCACTTACATTCTCCCTGTTCTTTTTTTTTCTCCTTAGAAACAAACAAACTCCTAAACAAAAAAGAACTTAAAGCTGCTAGAACTGTTTGTGTGGAGCACAAACTCACAATGAAGGGCTCTTGCTTCGCTGGCTGACTTTTTGTTGCGGCTTGAATAAACATGCTGTTAAAGCTGTTAGGATAGTTAATCCACTAACTTCTGTTTTAAATGGCTTGTTCCTTGTCTGGATACAAAGCTAATTCTTGCTACTGTACATGTCAAAACTGTGTTTATTTATCTTCTCGGTGTTGATTTCTAGGGTTGGCTAACTGAAAACAGCACAAAAAAATAGGCTTTCATATGTGCCCCAGGCAGTATTTGTCACAGTTTACTGGCTTTAGAACTCTAAGCAAATCCCATGTAGGCATGCTTGCTGTGCTTCAGCTTTTCTGACCAAAAGGGGAAAATACGGGAAATTCAAAATTAGCTTAAGCAAAGTGAACAAGTAAAAATTCTAGTTTTAAGCTTTTTTTCCCTAGTTATATTTTAATGTTGTTATTTATTGTCAAATTGTTGTAAAGTAGGGTAGGGAGAGATTTTTGTTTGGCTTTTTGAGTTTATCACTTGCTTATTGGAGCGCCCTTGTTCAATAGCTTTGTATTTTTGACTAATTTGCTTTAGTACAATGTCTTGAGAGAATTCACATTCTTATTGGATGATTAACTATTCTTTTGAGTATTTATAACTACTGGTAGTAGTCTTTCTTTGTTTTCCTTTACGCTCCTATAAAGGTTCCTTTTATGGAAGGGAAAAGGATACAGATGGTGTTTGCCACTCAGCGCCCAAACTGCTGAGCTGGGGCCCCCTTTTAGTGTACTCCAAAGGCAGGAGTTCACTGGTCTCTTACGCTTTAAGTATGGTTCTGTTTTGCTACTGTGAAAGCAGACAAAATTGCTGCTGGCAACACAAACTTATACTCCAGTCTTCTCATGTTTATGGAATCACACATACAAATAAACGTGCCTGGTCTATTTGAAGAGGTAATTGGCCTGTGGTCACTACCATATGTGAATATCCGTATAATGCAATAAGCTGGGCTCCTACTTAAGCCAGTTAGCAAAATAACTGCATCTCAAGTAGATTAGATAAATGTAAGAAAGGGGAAAAATGGGGTGGTGAGTTCAAAGCGTGAACTTCACCAAGGAGTCTGTACCCTTCTGCCTTGCACCTCTGTTTGTAGATAGGGAAAAGGGTAAAAGCCAGGGACACTTAAAGAAACCCTTTATAACTGCGGTGACACCAACAATTGCCAATAGACAAAATGATCAGGTGTGCAAGGGGCGAGGATGAGGAAAACCTAGGGCTTGTGTAAGGAATCCTCTTAACAATACTTCTTTAAGTTGCTTGAAAGCAAAGTTGCTACTCTACAGAGTTGCTACTACTTGCAGGTACTGACCCATCCTGTGAATGATGAGTGAGCTCTTAATGACTTCTTACTAAGATATTTTCAAAAAACATTTTGCATCTTGTACTGCCTTTTGTCTGTAGTGCCTGGTTTCTTACAAATGTGGCCGGATCCGCAGGCAGAAACTGAGGTAAAGGGATGCAGTAATCTGCTGAATGTCAGCCAAGACTGGCAAGAACTTTTATAATTTCTTTGCAGCAATGGCATATTAAAGGCTGTTTCATGATACTCAGCATGTGAACAAAATAGTCTTTCATAATGGTTATTATTGGTATATTAGTATTATGTATGACTATCTGTTGTTTAGGTTTTAAGCAACGTGTTCTGTTGTAATTTGTGTGAAATTTTTGGTTATGATATTTAGTTTCTTTGAACAATAATGGTATTTTTAAATTAAGTTCTTCAAAATAGGAAGTAGAGAACTTGTTAGCATACAGTAGTATACAATTATGCTTGAAGCAGCTCTGTGCGAAATGCAATAATAGGTTTGGGGTTTTTTTATTGAGTTTTAACCTTTTTTTTGAAAAAGTACTTATATTGCTCTTCACTCTCCTTTAGTGAGAGTTTAAGCGGCATTTGGCTGAAATGGTTAAAAAGAAGTAAGTTTTACAAAAAGGAAGCCTATTCACCTGGAAGCGCTGATCTTTGGTGGTATTTCTAATGTCCTAAAACAATAAGAACAGAATTTAAATTCAGTAAAAAAATTTGTAAATTGGTCTGAAGTCATGCAAAGTTTTCTGTCAGCAGCCCAAACTCTGGTTAGGAGTTTTGCCAACAGCCATTGTTGCTATGTGGTGCTTTTACACCAGGGACTTCATTTAGTCCAAGTTTCTAAAACAGTAATTCTTAGTGTATGTAAATACACCTAATTTGTCTGTATTTTCTTACTGAGCTTTAACTTTTCTAGTATGTATGTACAAACAACTTGTCTTGATGGCTTAAAAATAGTCTTTATAGCTAAAGAAGGAAAAAGTTTGTTGTTAATCTTTCCCTGTTAAACTTGTCTTCTCTTCAGTGTAACGCTCACGGTATCAGAGGCTTCCTCTATGTGTTTTACTTACCTCATTTAATCGCGTAGGTAACTTATGTAAACGCTATGCTCCAGGATATGGTCTCCTTAATAAAGCAGGAAATCCCTGGGAAACTGGCCAAATAAACACCGCACAGGCTACCGAAACAATCAGAAATACGGGTTTGTATATGAAATGTTTTCATCAACCCTATATAATAGTCCTTTAAAAGTAGTCTCTTTTTTTCTCTGAGAAGACATCCACTATAGTGACCTTTCTACTTGTCAGACCATGTGTGCATCCAGTTGCCTCTCCTGTTACCCTACTGATGAAAATGGGTTAACTTTCACTCCTATATCAACAGAATTGTTTGCATGGTGGCTTTCAGTTTACAGCTCTTGAAAATTAGCCAGGGGCTGGAGAGAAAATGTTTCAGGGTAAGATGGGGAAGAAATGTGAGCTCCCTAAAATTAAAGGAGGAATGAAAATCAAATCCTCACTGAGACCCAAATTGCCAGTTTGAAGATAATCTTCTAAATAAGTGTTTCCATAAGTGACATGATTTAGGGTAATTAAGTTTCTGATGCCCAAATAAGCTATGGTTTTAAGGTTTTGAGCTTCAGAGATCAACATCTTACAATCTTAAATATATGTGATAATCTTGACGATGCAAATCAATATGCAACAAATACAAATTCTCTTTACTCTCTTGCATATTGCTATTGTCTACAGCAAATTAAAATAATGTGGTTTGATATGCCATGATGAAAAATTCTCTCACTGAAGCATCTGTATCTCGGCAAGATGTCAGTCTCTGCAGCTCATTCACAAATCCCAACCTCAGCTATGTTCTGGTTCAGATTAGGTTTGTACTGAACAAAACAGAGTGTAACAACAGCAAGCAGGAAGCAATTCCACCCCCCGAATGAGGCCATTCCAGTTTTTGTAAGTGTTTAATAAGAAGCTTAACAAATTGCCAACTCAGGTAGAACTTGTGGGATGTTATTCTCTCTCCTTTTATATAGTGATACTCTTGTGCAAAGCGTTACATCCAAAAGCCACATTTTCTCAGGCAATATTTACCAAACTCAAGTGCCTAACTCATTTATTTGAAGAAGAAATCCCCAATGTCACTAGACCATTTCCTGCATTAAACTAATTAACCTTCACGGAGAAATTGGGTCTTGCAGAGGTGGTTATGTTTCCTAAGAGAGCAGCCGCAGCACTGCCGACAAGCGTTTGATGTGGAGAAAGTTTTTAAGAAGAATGAGTTAATTTCCAAAGGTGCTGCTGCTATGAGAGAGAATTTCCAGTATTACACATGCTCCTTGCTTAACTTTGCTGTCTAGTGAGATGCTTTTTGTTGTATCAGCAGCAACCACTCCTGGTTTGTTTGTCAGACAAACTTTAAAAGGCTTTACTCACGTGTCATTTTGTGGAACCAATATCAGGAATTGGCTTTGGTTTTAATTATTTAATCTATTCCTTTAATAAGAAAAAAAAAAAAAAAAAATGGAGGGGAAAGGACAACAGTGGGCAAGGGTAGCCCAGCTAGAGCTTAGTCTAACGGAGTGACGTGAAGCAGTTTTGATGTGGTTTATGCAGTCTGCGTGGTATAGGCAAGCACTCCCTTTTCCTGTGAAGTGACCCGATTTCAGCCTTCCCTTTGAAGGAGAGCGGGTCGTGCTGGTGGTGCCAGGGGCCGCGGTGTTGCCCTCCCGCTCCTGTGGCGCAGGGGATGTGTCCGAGGGAGGAGGGAAGGTATCTGGGGAGTAAGGCAGCGGGGGCACGGCAGGACGGCGTTCCTCCGGGAAGCTTGCCAACGTGAGACCTGATGGGGGGGGGGAAATTAAGAGCAGCAGCCAGGCTACCGTAAATCATTCTGGATTTGATGGGAGCAGAAAAATTGGGGAATCACATGGCACAGTCTGCTTTGTTCTTCTAAAATTCTTGTATTGCCCCTGTGGTAGGTGAGCGCTTTCCCAGAGCGAAGTGATGCTTTCTGATACCTGTCAAGAATGGCTTGTTTTCCTCACTGCCTCTCTAAGGAGGGAATTATATGAGCTCTTAGGCTCAAAAACATTCTTTTAAAGGAACGAGCAGGAAGGTTGACCTAGACAAGTAGTAAGCGTAATGAAGAAACGAATGAATTTAAGATGATCCTAGATTTCTCTGAGCAGCCCCTCTACCCACCACAAAACCCATTTCCTGTGCCAGTGGAAACTAACTTGTTTTGTGCGAGAAAGTTCTGCTGTGTCAGAAGGGGAGATGTTTTTCTTTGTGCCAAATAAACTGTCCTTTAGATACACTGGTTTCTTTGAGAAACCAAGGAGTGGATCAAGATACCTTTTCTTGGAGCACTTCATGTAGCGAATGAGATCGTTACGGTCAAATGAAGCCACGTAGCTGAGCAAACACGCTGAACTCGGAATTTGTTGGAAGTGAGTATAAACAGATTTCATGCCCTGAGAGGTAATTCCTGAATGGTGGCAAAGATGTGTAATTATTGCTAAATTTACCAGCATAATTGAAGTCCTGTAGTCAATTATAGGTGATAACACTACTTGTGCACACTGACAAGAACTTACGGGAATACCTAAATTGTGGGTTAGTTGGCCGGCTGCATATGCAGTTGCAGCCGATGGGGTTTGAGCTGTTTTTGGAAGACTCACTAAATTCCCTCCTGTGCTAGGCGGTGGTCTGCACACAGCCAAGGACTGGCCCAAGGACTGTATTTTGGTTTATGCTTTCTCTTATGGCAAAGGTCAGGTTTGCACAGTTCGTATGTTGTAAAGGTCTAGAAAAAGGTTGCAAGGTTGATCTACTTTTTTTTTTTTCTAAATAACTTGTGTTTCTAAGTGCATAAGTTTAGGAGTTAAACATATGAGTGGTAAGAGATGTTACTTTGAAATGTTTTCACGCTTGAATTTTTTTGAGACCTTATGACTTTTTTTTTTAAAATGGATGACTGGTGTTGGTAAAAAAAATGTATTTTTTTCTGTTCCTTTCTTCTTTGACCAGGGCTTAATTATAATATGCAGGTGTCATGAAACGAGTGCATATGTAAGTACCAAGGAAAATAATATTTTCAAGGTCAAACTCCAAATAAAATTTTCAAGAGCAACTTTGATTCATTAGACGCTTTAGTCCTGAACTGAAGCTTGTTATAGTTCAAGTGCTGAAGCAGAGATCAAAACGAGAAGCTGCAGGCAACTGCATTCAGAACCTGATTGCTTTGACTCATGCTCTTGATGGTATTACCATTCTAGTAAATATTATCTCTGACCCTTACTGTTTTCCACGCTTTCCCTTGGTCTCCGGTTCAAAAGGAACAGCTAAGGGCGGAGTGACCAAGTGGTGTTTTATTGTGTATACAGACTGACAGATTAGGAACAAGAGATCAGCCTGGATGGGTCTGAACTGGATCCATCATGCTTCATGCCAAATAAAAAAATCTCCTGGACAGGTGGGGTGAAGTTGAAGGAATGCTGACTTTTATTAACTAAATGCACAATGATATGTCCTTAAAGGAGAGTGGGAGGATGTAGCCTGTTTGTATTACCACTAAGACTCCCAGACAGATTACATGCTTGACTGCTACCATACGTTAGCTGGGAATGACATTGCAGCCCGTCTGCGAGAGGGACCCTCATGAAGAATTACAGCCGCCGCTCTTCTTTAGGCACCACTTTCTGCTGTTGTACTGGGTTTGACTTTTAATTATACCCATATATATTTGCAAATGTTTTCAAAATCGCAAATTTCAAAAATTGCCTTTGGACAGTTTAGTTGGCCTCAACATCACCTCACTGTCATTTTATTTGAGCTAACCTATTCTTTAGTTAAGGAATTGTAGCCGAACAAAACCTGACTCTTGCTGACTTGCTGAAAGAGAGCAGTAAAGCAAAACAACTATTGGAATGCAGCTGCCTTTCTACATAAGCACTGGAGAAAAATTCAGAAATAAATATTCAAAAATCTGAGACACAGTCTGGATGATCACTTTTTTAAAAAAGTTGTTGTGTGCTACTGTGCCTTATAGATGGGGTGGCATTAGGATCATGGAGGTACCCCAAAAGGGCTGTGTGTACTGGTGGTTCGTATTGTTCTTTTTTTTGACAAATACAGGGGATTTTTTTAAAGATGCTAATGACAATCAATTTTCAATGCTTTTGTCTTTAGCAGTCTGTTTTTAGTGAAGGGTTTAAGTCACAAAAGTCTAGAAGATACTAATATGCTGATGACAAAAAGTGGTCATTCTTTAACTTAAATTGCTTGCTATGTTGTTCAACAACTATCTAAAAAGCTTTATTCCATAACATGCACTGCAACTTTCTGAAACAGCAGAGAAAAGAGCAAACTCTCAGCTTTAAAAATTAAATTCTAACATTAAAAAAAAAATCATTCCTTCAAGCAATACTCTCTAATGAACTCCACCTTGAAATTTAATTTGCAAAGGTGATACTAGGACCACACGTACCTCATGTTTCTATGTTAAACTCCTGTGAAGTTGAAACTGGATGAGGGATTTTCTCTATCTATAAATTTGGTCTCTCTGTGAAATGTGAGTTCATAGAATACAGAAAAATTCAATTCATACATATTAATCTTCTTCTATGTCAAGGAAGCTATTACTTTCATATGCTTTTATGCTTCTCACAATGTAGGGTAATGATGCTGTATATATTAAAATCTAAATATTTTATAGATACAATCAAAAAAACATTTAAATGAAGTTAAAGGTCTGACTAAAATGTAAAAGCAAAGAAATTTAAAGCTCAGGTAGGAAATTCTGGTCTATATGATATTCTTCAGGATTTTCAAGACCACTGTTGAATGCTACTGGGTCGGCTGCTTTGTCTAATCTTGCACTGATCTAGGAAGAACCATGTGTAAGTTCCATTTGTGAAGTTTGGAGGTTTTTTAAAGAGAAAAGTGAAAATATAGATTTAAAACTTTCACATTGACATTTACAGGAAGCTGCCTACTGGATATGAGTATACTTATGTAATAAGGCAAAATTATAGATCATTGTATTAACGTGCATTTATTTTGTTATATGCTTTTTGTACAAATCTGTATGAAAAAATACACGGGTTTATTTTATTGAATTTCTTGGCTTCCAAGTACACTTCTGAACTGATTACAAGGTAAGAATTGCACCCATGATAGAGCATAACGGGTTCTGGACTAGATCTAGAACAGCAGCAAAGTGCAGCTTACTTTTTAAGTTAAGTTTCTCAAAAATATTCTTCAGATGCTGACTAAGTCCAAGGCTGCCTCAGTTCTGTAAATAATTTCCTTACAGAACAGCAAGTTTTCCAGGATCCTGAAGTTGTCCTTCATAAAATAACCAAAAGTGGATCAATAGGACAGTGGACAAGCTGGAGACTGTTCAGTGCATATTCAAGAGCCACAAACTAAACATTTCTCCTTTCTCTAAATTGCCTGCAGATGCTCTTAGAGAATAGCTGATAGGGATATTCTTAGAGAACTGTGTTCCACAGCAGTATGCTTTGCTATTATGTAGCAGTATGCTTTGCTTTCTCTTTAAAAAGCGGTATCATCACCAATGATAGCTTTTGCCCTGTAGATGAGGGGTTAGAGCATTAGCCAAGATGTAGGGGAATGAAAAGCACGTCCTTCCTTCTGCATAGAAGACTTAAAATCCTTATCTGATATGTCCTGAGAGAGTACACCACCTAATCAGCTTTAGGCTGGTTTTGGATGAGAACATGTTCACCTCCCAGCACAGCCGTGCAGAATAGGGTTCAAGATTCATTGATCTGAAGGAGAGGCCAGAAAAGGAGGACTCTATAAACAGTAAGTTTCTTTAAGTTATTTTTTCAGTTTTAGCTTATTGCTAGTCTAACCTTTCCAGGTTAAGCTTATAGAAATAGGAGCCTGTTAAATCTTCATGTGGACTGAAAAGCTCTCTATTATTCAATTTTGTTCCTTAAATAAGCACCTGAAGAATACGATATGGTCATGTCTTTGCTTTCTTTGCCATAAATTATTTAACTGAGTTCTCAAGTACCTCAAAGAATTAAGTTTTCTAATCCTCACATCATTCTTGTAACTTGTACTCAGACTCTAATTCCCCAAGATGGTTCTTTACTTCTGGCTACCAGCACTGGGCAGTGCTCCAAATTCAGCAGCACAATTTCCAAGCACAGAGTTAATGCAACCTCCCTTTCTATTTGAACATACTCTTTCTGTACCCAGTGAATGTATTTGCCCTTTCAAGTAGAGAATCATGCTGGAAACTTGAGCTCAGCTGATAATTCACTGATACTTCTCTCTCTCATTTCTCTTTCTCTCCCTGCCTCCCTTTCTTTTTTTCTTCCAGAGACTGTTTCAGGTTGTAACCTAGAAGCAGTGATTATTCTCAGAGGTATTGCTATATATGTGGCCATATTTAGGATTAAAGTGCTTGTTTATGTTTAGGTTATGAGGTGGCTTGTACCGCTTTATCATTCCCTTCATTAATTACTAACCTTGATGGATTCATATACATATGTGAGTACAGATATATATTTCTAGAGAAAGTATTTTTTTTCAGGTTTTCAATACAAATAACTTGTGGGGATCCAAAAAAAACCCCTACGTTCTCAATGATCCATGTCTGTTTGCAGTTATGTTTGGAGACCTGTCAGTCACACAGTTTTACTGATATGTGCTATGCTGCATTTGTGTCACCATAGTTTCTTAGTTAATAAATAAATCAGGGAGTGCCAAATCAATGACATAAAGAGGTTTAAATATATGAATTCTCCATTATTCCCTTTTTAACTAAACTTGTAATTTCATCATAAAAGACACCAGTTTAGCTTGACGCAAACCCATGTTGATTGGCATGAATTATATTAGCCTCCTTTAATTAGTTAATCAAGTCCTGTATCAGCCAGCGATTTTGCTTAGGATCAATGACAGTGTGACAGGCCTATAATTACCTGGGTCATCTTATTTGCCCTTTTAAAATATTGGCACAACATTCAGCTCTCTGCAATGTCTCTAGTGCTCCATGATGTATCGAAAATCAACATTAATGGCCCAAAGAGTTCCTTCACAAGCTGTCTCTGAAACCTTTAAATACAAGTTGTTTGGACATGTCAGTGTCTGCTTTTAGGAGCTACTTTTTAATAAATTTCTGAGCTACTATTAAAATTTTGTCATCATTGTCAACCGAACATGCTGGGAGGCTTTTTTCATTAATATATTTTGGAAATATTTGGGAAACGATTCTGCCTTTTCACTAGTGTTATTGATACTTTTTTTCTGTAGAGGTCTTTGCTTAATCTTTTGATGAAGGTTTTCTGATTGCCAGTCTCGCTTCCTTGCAGGATCAAGCAAAGCCCTGTTCCTGTGTTTGACATCCATTTGCCATGGAAATTGCTGTAACATCCCAGGCTTAGCACTAGATCTGCAGTGTCAGGGGACAAGAATGAAAAAGGATGAAGTTTACCTCAAAACTTTATATTTATGGTGTTATAGGCTCACCTGGAGGCCACAAACCAGACAAGCGTCTGTATGGTTTCAGCATCAGATAACATACAGTCAAAGTATAAGATAAGGGACCCCTAGCAGAGCTGAAAAGGGGATGCAAAGAGCCCAGTGACACAACAGTTTTAGCTAGTGTAATGGGGAGGACAAACATGTTTGACAGCCTGTGCTGAAGCGTTGTACAAGCCTTGTAGCGTTGTTTTAAGATAAATGTAACCCATGAACTCTTAGACCCACTGATGTCTGTCAAACCTGACGTTCTTTTGCTGAATAAGAAAAATATCAGGAAAGCAAATATTTCAGTTAAATTCTTCAGGATAAAAAAGCCCCTTTAAAACTGAGTAACGAGCAATAAACGTGATAGAGGGGATGCTCGATGGGCTCGCAGCCTTAGTGCCGTGAACAGCTCCATTGTCCATTGTAGCCATTTCTCTTAACATCACTTCTGGTGCTCCGGAGCTATAGGTCTCCTCGCTGGTGGGGTCCCGCAATGCATAAACACCATCAAGCTGCCGCTCAGTAGTGGTAAAATCAGGGAAGGCTTCCCGCGCTGCTGCTGCGCCTGATGGCCTGGAAAAGGAATGCTTTTGAAATGGGCTGCGGCACTTGCTGCTTCACTTGATTGTTTCCATCTCTGCATCAAGGCCTGTTTCAACAGTGTGAGCTTGCTGTGGGTGAAGGTGGGTGTCTGTTGGACAAACAACAAAAGCAAAATCTTACACCATCTTTTATACAAAATGGATGCTGTCTTTAATTTCTGAAGCAAAAGCCCAGGTTGAGCGCACCTAGCTTCAGACAGAAGATTATGTGCATCCTTTATCTCTTTGTGGCAGTAACTTTTTCTCTCTGTTGGGTACATCTGCCCAGTTGGATTAACAGCTTTTTTTTTTTTTTCAGTCTTTTCCCCAGTCCCTTTTTGTTGAGACTGTGGAGTCACATTCAGTTAAAGGTAAACCTAAGAAGCCAATGCATCCTATTGCTCAATATCCAATAGTAATCCTTGTACAAACCACTATAAAATGTCAGGTTAAAGCAAGGTAACAAAAGGTTCAGGTTTCACCAGAAATGCATACCATTTGGCATCTGACTTTGGTAACTTCATAATGAAAATAATCCCCATTATTTCATGATAATATACTTTCTGTTTCCTAAGGGGCTAGATCCAAAGGCTGCTACAGCCGGGAGAGGTCAGAGGAGACATTCCCTATTCTGGCAATAAAATCTCCAAAGGCATGATACTTGCATAGCTTCTCTTCATGTTAATCATCATGGAAAGCTCAATGTCAGTACAGGAAACAAACAGACAGACAAATACTGTTTATACAGTGCTTTTTGTGAAGTCAAAGAACATTATCAAGGAAAGACCCTATGAGGGAAAATGTTCCTTTTACAAAAGTGTTAAAATAACTTTTTTTAAGATTTTAAAATCCCAGTGCTTGCATGCCTTCCAGTCTCACACAAATCTGTAAAAGACATATGAATTAAATATAGAAATCATAGACCACAACCTTTTTCTTTCCATGTCTTCTAACACAGGAATAAAATTACTTTCACCAAAAAATGAAATGAACTTACATCTTGTCATTCTGTGTCCTACTAACAGATAAAACCGCTTGTCCCAGGTAGTGTGCTGGTCCAGAACAGAGTCAGCCCCAGGTACGCAGAGTTTTGATGTAGTATAAGACAACAGATACTACATAAGATGATAGATAAAAATCAGAGGAACAGTAGCAGCGTATTAGCAGTATTAATGGTGGAGGGGCATTCTAGCTGTTGCTGCTGACATTGTGGAATTCATCACCACAGAAAATAGAGGAAAATTCAAGATATCATAAAGAGTGTATGGATATATAGGATATCTGTATATGAATAATAAACATATAGCCAGGGTTGTGATAGTTAACAATAACAAAACACTGCGATGGATACAAAACTTTCTCTTTTCTGTTGTATTAGGAGAATTTTTAGTTTGATTATATGAGGCAGTAGCTGTGCTCATATCCTTGCCATTGTGGAAAAGAGACTGCTCAGTTTGGGGAGCTAATGACAGGACTGTTGTATGTTTCTTGCAAAGGCTTAAAAGAGAAAGGTAATGAAAGGTAGAGGAAATACAGGAAACAATTCAGCAGGAAAAGCATCTGACTACTAATAAAATTCTGTATACAGTTAAGGTTGCTGCTTTTTATCCATGAAGCCCTAAATCTAGTCCCTCCAGTAGTCTCACTCTCTTGTGTATTATCACCACATTTGCAAATGCCAGTGAGGCTTGAATTGTAACCTTAATATGAAAGAGAGTAAATTTCCCAACTTTGTACTAACTAGTCTGTTATCATTTAAATATCAGGGCATGTTACAGAGCACATCTGTTTTTTCTGGACACCTGAGAGGTGGGGGGTGAGAGAGTATGGGATGGACAGAGTTTGAGATACAGTGGACTATGGGTATTCATTAATAACAGATAAATACTTAAACATTCAAATATTATGAGAGCTTGTATAGAAGGTAGCATCAGGCCTTTGTATTTTGTTATTGAAATAAACATTAATAACCATTGCCAAATTTTTCCATGTTGTTGTAGTTACAACTAATAAGCCCCCACAGTTCCTCTGTCACCTTTCTCCACGTATTTCCTCAAAATTACTGATACTATTCTATTTTCTTTCAAGTTCTTGAATACAATAACGAACTAGCAATTTTCACATGCTTTCATCAGTTTATTAGCTGTAAAACTATGGTAAGCACTTTGCTGGTTTGAAACCAGCCATTTGGTTTCTAAGGATATCATGAAGCACTAAATTTAATCCTTTCATTAACAGTATATCCCTGTTCTGTAAACCACAGAGACACAGTGCGCTGTGCTCACATGGGGAGTCACTGCTGCAATTCTGGTTATTCTGTTCCAAAACCATATGCCTCTAATATCTCAAAATTTCCCATCAATAACAGTAATAGTCATATTGTTATATGATTCTGACTTTGTTATTTAACTTTGCTTTATAGTAATATCAACAATTTGACTTGATCAAATTCCTCCCCCCCCCCCCCCCCCCCCCTTTGAACAGACAAACAGGTGATCATAAGCAGAGACCCATTAATCTGGTATATTTAAAAAGTGCAGCTGCTTGGCCTGCATTCACTGTCTCATTAAACTGGGTTATAATATCCAAGTTTTTGTGGCTTATGGTTAGATATTTAATGTGCTCTTTGAGTAACCCTCAATTCTGTTTTCTACACTGGCTAAAAAAAAAAATTAAAATCAAGGAAATAGGAAGCAAATTCTCTCTAACAGCATGACTGGTGTTTCCTGAACTGGGAAATAATGATACCAATTAATTTTTTTTTTTTTCCTTTTCTTCCCACTTTAAAGTATCCAAATGCACAAACAGGAGTCATGCCAGGTTAACCGATTGGCTGTTAATGAAACCTCTGTGTGAAGACCCTCCTTAATCTACTCAACCCTCCAGAGATCAAACAGAGAGTTAACAGAGCAGAGCAGGTTATATATGATGGATGTGTGTGTATAAATCACTTCCTCAAAGCTAAATTGTTCCAATTCACTCAGTGGCGACAAACTGCAAAGATTCTCACAGACATGTAACACTCCCTCCTCCTCCTCCTCCTCCTTCTCCTCCTCCTCCTCAGTAAGGATTATTGGCTGAGACTTAGAAAATGCCTGGGAATCCAGGTAATATAGTAATAGGGTAGAAAGCAGCAAGTCAAATATGGAATAAAAGCAAGCATGTAAAAGAAATAAACATGATTTTTGTCTTCTGATAAGCATAAGCATTTTGTTGGCCCTGAGGGAATCCATACTGTTGTTTCAACTTTTGCTTAGATGTTCTTAAAGAAGGTAACATTGAAAGAGGCATAAAGGCAAAAGAAGAGTAAGTCATGATTCTTTAAGGAATGACTTGTAAAATTATGGAATAAAAATCACCTGTGAGCCACAAGCTCCAAAAGGACACTTCTGACACCTGCTACCCACAATCTATGTTTTTTCTGGTTTGCTTTTGTTCTTCTGATAAAGTAAATTCTTGGAATCTGATTACGTGAAGAACAGTACTTTGTACTTATTAATGTCTTTTCTGTAGCTGCATTCTCAGATATCCTTTTAGTATCTAATCTTAGAGCTCCTACAGAAGAAAAATTCACTGCTTGCAGATTGCACTGGGACCAAAACCGTCTTTAAGAGAGAAATTCTGCTCTTCATAATTATCTCATTGGTTTCAGTAGAACCTATTAACGTAACCAAGAGCTGAATTGCATTCAAGGGAAATTTTAAATGCCCACACAAATAAAATTCAATTAAATCTTTTTATATATTTTATTTCTCATTTTAAATTATTCTTCAGATGTTTATTACTTGTGTCTTTCTCTGTGCTTTTTACCCTACTGTATTACTACTATGCACATTTTTCTTCCTTTTTCTAATAGTCCACTACAATTATTTTTAGCTTTCTCCATGCTCAAGAAAAAGAGTGCTGGCAGAAAACAATCTGCTTATCACTTCTTTTTGAATCATTGATATTCATGGATAGTGGTTGTGCATTACGAGTTTCCTCTGAATACATGCTATAGAGTAAAGGAAGGTTGAATAGGCCATGATTACAGGTATGTGAAAAGCTAGTTTTAGAAAGAAAAAAAAAAAAAAAAGATGAGTGAAAGGCTCAGACTCTTGTCCCTGTTCTGTATTTTAAGTTTATTGTTTACCCTGAAGAAAAGCTGCATATGCACATTTCAAGACCATGATCATAGATCCAAATATGATATGTCCACAGATACAGATATGTCCAGAGATACGATATTTGTAGATGACATTAATGGAGAATAAGTTCCATGACTATTAAAAGACATTAACAATGGGAAAAAAAAATCCTAAACAGGTCATTACTAGCATAAAAGAAGTAACTTCAAAGCATCAATCTGCAGGTCATTCCAGTCTATTTTACTGATGGGGGTGAAATTCATTTCACTTCATTTTAGATGACTACAACTTGGCCACCTTTAATTCCCTTCTTGCAAGTATTCTTATGTGTGCCTATGGCATGATTTATCTCACTCTATAGTTGATGTCTTTAGATTAAAATGAATCACACCTCTTTTCTTCTTTGGTTATGTAGGGCATGTGATTGATAGAAATACTGACATCTACATATGGACATCTACAGAAGTCTACAGCTGTCTATTTTGATACATAGACATTTATATTTGGTCAGATAAATCCTGCCCAAAGCAATATATTCAGTAGCCCCCCCCATGTAAATTTCTAAAGCTGTTCAAAGTATAAGGTTTCAATTTCAGAGTGGCATGTACAAGCAGACAAGCTTTGAGACTTCAGTCAAATATCGTTTGTAACAGCTGAGCTTAGCAACAAAAAAGCCCCAGTCCTGTTTTTATAATGGACATACTGACACGTCCTCTGTGTTATAATAAGCGTATAGATGAATACAATAAATTACAATTGAAAGCCAACCAATGTCACTTCCTTCCCTACATGGTGGAAAGCATAAGTGTGCCTTTGTACGAGGCAAGAATTGCTTTTGCTCAATTTATTGTGTGGGTAAATCCAAATCTTTAATCAAATTCCTGCTTAGTCTTAATGCCAATTTTTGTTCCTAACTTTGAAGATTTCATTCCAGAGGTTCAGACAAGTCAGTCCAGAGAGCTATGTACTTCTCACACTTGATCAGCTGGGTCATCTATATCTAGGGGAAAGGGTGGTGGTGGTGGGAAGTCAAACAACAGTGCAAAATAATTGCTTTTTCTCTTTTTATATAGAAAAAAGGAATTTTGTTGAAATGGCTAAGTCTTCAAAAGGCCATTTTGCAAAACAGAAATACACTTAAAAGCGTATAATCTTTAGCTGGAGGCCAGACTGAGTATGTTTCTGATTATGCTGGTGACCCTCACCCTAAAATCCCTTTGTAGAAATGCCTTTATTCTAGACAACATACTGACTAGCAAATGATCTAACAGATTTCACAGCACATAAATTCAGACCTAATAAATTATTTCAAATTCAGACTCCCTAATTACAGAATCAGTGAAGTATTCCATTTGCAATTGCAATTATCTGAACAACTAATAAATACAACTAAAACGAGGCATCACAGAAAAATATTTGATAGCTATTTACTATGAAAAAGGTGGGCTAAATTTTAAGCCCTGGCTAAAATTGGTGAGAACTGCTTAAAACCTATTATTTGTGGTTGGTCTAGATACCAGAATAGGAACACTATATTATATTACCTTAGCTGAGTGTAAATGCTCAGATATTAACCTCTGTTACTTGTTAATTTTTATACTTACTTAGAAATGTTCAATTCTGCTTTTACAGTGTAGCAGTTTATTCACTTTAGCAGGAAAGGTTTTTGAAATATAGAATATATATTATATATATTAAATATATAGTTCTGATGTATTTCTTGGAATTTATACTTATGGAAGGAACAATCATACAATTATGAAATGTACTCCGTTTATAGGTATGGCTATGGCTGTACGTGGATGGCTCTAACACATACCTAGGTAAAGGATATACATTTATATACTCTCCTCTCCCATGTAAATCTAATAGTGGGAATGCATATCGCCTATAAAATATAGAACAGCTCACCCTTTGCGTGTAACGGTGTTTCTAAAATACCCTCCTTTTGTCTGTTTTTTCCCCTATGCCCAGTAGCAAAGGTCAAACGAGGCAAAAAACTAAGGAAAATGTCAGTTGCTGCCATCTATTTATTTCAGATATTGGGACATCTGCAATGAGAAAATTAAGACAGGCTATCAACAAATGACAAAGGAATCTATACTGTGTGTAGGTACAAGGTGCTTCTGTCCCAGTACTCTGTAGTGTCTCAAGCACTATTAGTGAACAATAATAGCACTGCTGCCCCAGAACTCTTGTCTTCATGATTTCTTAGGATTTCATTGCATCCAGCGCAGAGGGACTTCATTTGTTTCTGCACTGCCATCAGAACAAAATACGTGAAGATGTTGAAATGTAGTACCGAGCTTGTAGGAGAGGTCCCTGCTGCTCACCAGTAACCCCGAGCAACAGAAGGTTGCTCGTCAGAGGTGGAACTTGGATGCTGCCGTCTTCTTAATGACCATGTCAAAAAAGGGGAAAGTGGAAACAAGAATATAACTGCTGTTGTTTATTGGCTACCACTTGTAGGAGTCTTCTGAGCCAGATGGTGCATTAATGTGAGAAGACGTTGGGACCTCAGAAACTGTGGGGCTAGTTGTTTTGCTACCAGATAAGGTGTGGGCTCATTTCAGAGTGCTTAGGAGCTTTCAAGACTTCTGTGACTTCTATTCAGACAATGGGTTCAAGCTCTGTGAGAGAATCACTGAAATCATCATCTAATGGCTCTGAACTATTCCTTAGGAGAAAGTTTTTCAGTTTTGTTAATTTTTATTGGCTGAGGGGAAAAGTCCATACTTTCCAGAAGCTGTGGCTTAAGTCTGAGATAACACGTTGGGACTGTGAGTCAATTATGAGCTTGTTACAGTTTCAGGATCTAGGTAAGGAACTGGGACTGGTGAGGAAGGTTCTCATTTCCTTTGCAATTGCTACATGTAGGGCTAAAGGAGCTCTTGCCATTGCTCTTTCTCAGATTCTTGGGATTTTCCAAGATCATGGACTTCTGGTAGAAGAGTGATAAAATGATCCGCTCAGCTGACTGAGATAGATAGTGAAAATGAATTTGTTTTAAATCAGTGGTGGTCCAGCAGAGTAATCTTCCATACCTCAAATACAGCACTCTTGTTCGTGCAAAGTCTGTATGGTTTTGTAGGCATAGATTGCTCCATACAAAACTTGAAATAACAAATTCTCTTTGTACCATAAATGTCATATTAAGCTTTGCACATTCATCCTTGACATGGTCCCTAACTATGTTAAGCCTTCTTGCTATGTACCAATCACATCTGAAATATTCTGCAGGAATATAAGAAATCTCATGCTGTTCAGACTAATGACCAACATGACCTCATAGTCTGCTTCTGTGGCAATAGGACACTGAACATCAGCTGTGTCCACTCATCTTCTCTTCATCTGCCACCCCAGATTCCGTCCCTCCCACTTTTCTTTTGCAACAGTAGGTGGTAGGTTTTTCTTACCGGTGAATTTAGCAGTGCTTGTTAAAAGGGCAGAAAAAGTTCTGTGGAGCATGTATTGGAAAAGTACTTAGAAATGTGAATTTTACAGCACAAGACCTTTCTGATGGAAGAAACCTTCCACTGAATTAACATCAGTGCAATAGCAAATCCTAATTGTAACACATTTTTCTAGAGTCAAATCCTGTGACCCTTACTGTCAAAGCTTCATCCTGGAGTGGATGGAAGTTTAGCCTCAGTAATAACAGAGTAGTTCTGAGGTGTGTCTCTTTATGAAGTAATTTGTAGCTTTTCACATATTGCTGTAATATACATTCATTTCCCTTTTTACTCTTAGCCTACACTAGAAACCATGTATGTATTTTATGGAAAGCCAAGAAAACAATCACAAATCATCTATTAGCAATTGGATTACACAGTCTTCTAAAGCTGGTTAGATTTTCTTTGGCAAATATATTCTACTCCTTTTAATCCAGCTTGCTAGGAAAAAAAAAAAAAACCAACACAAAACCATCAAGCTGCTATACATGTTGCCTTTCATTTTAATTGCTGGCATTTTATAAGGAATGCACACAGGTCCTAATTTGCACAAAGAGCTTACTGTACATTCATTTGCAATATCAAATTCCATGTCTTGGTGGAATTATATTTGCAACAATGCTTTGTGTCATAAAACTGCAGCATATTATTTATTATACCATCTTAATCTTATTACATTCAGTTATTGAACTCGGTTTTAACAGACTGAAACAGCAAGAGAAACGTTCATGCGAAAAGTCAAGGAGAATCATGGCTGTTAGGCAGGGATAACTCACTGCTTGTTCAAGTCACAGGTGGAAGGTGGACACCCTCCTGAGCTGCACCTGAGGAAAGGGACAGAAAACCTCATTTTTGATTGAATCCAAAAAGACTTTCTTGAATAAACTAATATCAGTAGGAACAGCAGCTGTTCAGCACCTCTGAAAATGGATTCTTCCAAATCTCCGTTTACAAATGCAGTGTGGAGGCACAAAAAATTGGTTGCCAAATCTGGCAGTCTTGGTCTTTGGGAGTAATTTGTGCTGTGTGGATAATTCCATCAATGAATAGCTGAAACAGGTAGAGTTGCAACACAAACTTCTCATCTGGGAATCAGCAATTTCTCTGGAAGACTGATCATGGCTATTTTAATTAATGAACATTTGCAAAAAGGTAACAAGGATGCAATGAGTTTCATTCTTGTTGTTAGAAAACTGTGGAACAAGAAACCTAAAGGCAAGCTCCTGACCTCAGCTCCTCTGAATTTTTTGTGTTACAGAACCTTTGCTTGAATTTTATGTCTCAGTTTCATTCCAGTAGCCTGTGCTTTGAACCAGGTGCTGTCTCTGTACCCAAAGCATTTGTAAGGAAGATGAGGGGAACTATTTATAAACACGTTTAATCAAGCGCATGAACAGACTAAGGTGTAAAATGCGGAGCTATATTTGTTTTGAAAAAGTAACAGCTAAATCTGTTTTGCCAGTGTTGTATAACAATGTAATTGAACAGTAAAGTTTGCCCATTAAAAACCAACACTTCCACTAGAAAAATTGTATGTCCTTAGATTGACTGTGCCTCTAACTGCCGGTGACTGATGGAGTATGTTTCCATATTTAAAAATGGCATTCACAGATATGATTATAATTTTGATTTTAAGGATCTGATCTTACATTCCTCAAATGTCTGAAACGCCCAGCAAAAACAGAAAGAGCTTTGTATTTTCAAGGAATGCAGACACCAAGACTTTGTAGTTGTTGCTCTTCTTTTTATTTTATTTTTTTTTTTAATGTTTAAAATGTGTACTAATAAGGTTGCTTTACCATCAGCTGAGTGTATGATTTATATGTATTATTTTTCACTGAAGGCATCTGTACCAGAATAATAGGAATGCTCAGATAAATACATTCTCTGCATTAACTTCACTGTCCCTAATAGAGTTAAACAAGGAAGAAAACTGAGTATGGACTTCCTACGTAAGCAGACTTTAGAGTGATATAACTGCAGAAAACAAAAGCAATCCTAAAAACCTAAAACCTACCAGAAATGTCTAACATACAATTTGATCTTCTGCTTATGCTATTTTGCTTCAATTCACAATAAAGTAACATTTCTGCTTCACTAGCACCCGCTGTGTATCACTGCAAATGATTACATATAGCAGCACAGGTGCCTTGAGAAAAGGAGAATAAACTGTTCTGAACATGCAAACAACTATATTTGAATTTATGAATATCGTAATTCCTTCTGAAAAATGTGAACTGTTTAAACAAATAATCCTTTCATGAGTGTTTATTCCAGAAAACCATATTTTCTTTCCCAGAAAATTACACGCAGCAATGGCTGACAACACTGGTGATTTGTCAACCACGGCATTCAAATTGATGAGAGCTTTGGGTTTTTGTACAGAAACTGGAAAAAAAAAAGAGGCTCTGGTACCCAACTAGAGAGTGCTTGTGAAAACAGTCTGGAAAGAAAATAAACAAGTACCTACTGCTGTGCATCGTTTAAGGCTAACTTCAAACTCATTTAGACTGTTGTACCTGATGTTTGCCTCCAGTCGCTCTTCTGTGAAGACACCAGGAATAGACAGTTTCGTATCGACATTTGGACGCCGGCGTAGCTCAGCATCTCAGAAGTGCTGTGCATAAAATCTGTCAAGAAAGAGGTTTCCCTGTGCTGCTGGGAGCCCCCAGCCCTGCGGGGTGAGTGTGAGAGCCTGCTGCGGACCGGAGCGGTGACCGGCACACATCCCAGCCGGGCCTTACCTAAAGAAAAAGAGTTTGCTCAACCCACTTAGGTTGCCCAAAGTCCTGCCTGTGTGGGCGTTAGGCTCATTGCTATTACCCAGTTTGCCTCACAGATAACTCGTGAAGGAAAATAACCTTTGCCTTTGAGAAAGAAAAGAGATAGTGCGTGGTCAACCTGAGAATATCCCTCCAACCCTGCCCCAGGCATGCCATTGCCTATTGCTGTGACTCTGGATGTCCTGGTGCTCGCTCCAGGGGTACAGTTCACCAACCTGACTCAGACGTCATAGTTCAAAGTACGGTGAACAGGAGGAGATGGATAGATTTGAACATCCAGCACACCAAACTGGACAGTGTCCTCTGAAATAGCTGTTCTGCTGGCAGTGGAATTATTGACAACTTAAGGCATCCAAGAAATGTTAAAAAGAGGGATGCCTGTGAAGTTTGGTGTTTCATCTAGGGCTTAGATGCCTATCTGCAGCCATAACTTACTTGGATGTCTCTGAAGGCTAAATTAAAAAAAACCAAACTACGTCTTACAATAAGAAACCTCCTAGAGTGCAGGCAGCTATTTTATATATGCTTTACGGTACAGCCAGAGGAAGCAGAGCTGCATGCCTTTCACGCAAGAGCTTAGTGGCTACAGAGCTTGCTGAGGATCTGAGATGACTGGCTTTTACATCTTATGGGACTAAGTAGAGGAAGCAAGAGGTGGGTTAGCTCTGCAAGCACATGATTAGGTTACTTCACTGAGGGAAGAAAGTTTCGGGGTTCCAGTCATTTCCTCAGTATTTCAGTTTTTATCCAATGCTTGCTTAATGTGGAATATATAAACAGCTAAGGTACCTTGCAAGTTCCTGTCTGATGAAGTGGTTATATGGGGATTTTGTGGATCACTCGTCTAAACTGCTGTTTTCAGGTTTCATGCTTTGTGCCTGAAAGAGATCTGTTGTAGTGTACACCTGGCTCCAACTTACTGTGCATAATAACACTAAGACCTTCATAGCACTTCTGCATGGGATATTCAGCTCGCGGAAGTACTACCAGAGACTTTAGGCATCGCTGTAATAATCCACAAACGAGCCCAAAACTAAATGTCCATCTTTTGCTCTGCCGTCTGTCCTAGTGGGGCTTTCCTGGGCTGTCGGCACTAGCTCCGTGTAAAGGCAGCAGGGCTACTTCTGCTGCTCATTTCCATGACTGGAGATAAGCAGGGATTCTGCTGTATCAGCTTGCTGTAGGCCTTGCCTGTGGGAGACCATCTCCTGAGAGAGAGGAGATTCGTTTCTCTTACCCCCCAGGCTCTCATGAGACTTCATGGAAACACGGTTTGTTGTTCCCCATTCCAAGCAAGATTCATGATACCTCTAGAAGTCCATGATATAGATGGTTACCTATCAGCTACCCACACTGGCTCTTTTTATAGTCCACAGAGACAGGCATTTCCAGCAAGCAATTCATCGCTTTCTAATCTTTGGGTGAATCACACCCCATTTTATTACCTGACTAGCTCAGGTGCAAAGGTCTATGTTTGGCCAGAGGGTTCCCACCCTTCTGTGCCTAGCTGAAGCGACAACTTCAAATGACTGCAGAGCAAATGACTGCTACCACCCCCTGCTCATTTGGAGGGAGAGGTTGTAAAAAGAAGAGATTGTGTGCCCTTTCCTCTCCATCAACACCCTCAGATGCTACATGTAGGCTCAGGACCATCCGAAAACAGTACAGGCTGTGCTGTCCTCCCAGCCAGATGTCAGCAAGATCCACATCACTACGTTTGGAACTGTTATGTCATAAGAAAAATATGCAGAATACTTTTTTTTTTTTTTAGTTGCTTTGATGCCATCTGCACCTTTATAACTCCTGATGCTCACTGATCACCTTTCACAGTTCTGGCTTATTCTGCTCTGGGGTCTTTTTGGTATACATCAAGAATCTGTGACGGCTAAAAAGGTGGCAAATTTGCCAGAAAAGAAAATTGGAGAGAAAATCAAAGAAGAGATTTGCGAGACACCTTCTTCAAATGTCTCCAAAGTTTTCTCTAAACATGTTATTCTGTTCTGCAGTATTGAAATAACTTTAAAATGCAAACAAATATCTCGTCCAATACCAGCTGGTGTCTGTAGTGCTCCTGGTGTACCCAAATGTGTAAAATAATTAAATAGTTCTGGAACGACATTAGTTAAAAATTCACTTGGTTTCTCTATTTGCCTGTTTCTTTTTGAGTGCGGTGCAATACTGATGCTGTCTGTTAATACAGAAAGTCACATCAACAGCTGGATAAGAGTTCATCACAAATAATGGCTCTGTTTAAAAGAATGACCCTTATAAATTACATAGATTGTTTTCTGCTTTGATATATTTTTATTGCAAAACCAAATAATTTCCCCTCAGCATTTGTTAAACAATAGATTACTCCTAACATAAAATTACCACAAGCCAACTATTTATATATTGCCACTCTTTAAAATCACATAACTAATGGTTGCAACGGCAACTTTAGACTGACCTTTTCCTTTTTTCCAAATAAAACTATCATAATTACATAATTTGAAGCACTTTCTTTAAATTGCAGCTTGTTACCTATCTTCTGCAATAACATGTTTTTAAATTATAATAATTCAGTGCTTTTAAATCTGATACTCCCCACTCTGCTAGCACTAGGGCTGCATGCTAGATGTCAGTGGCATTCCATGTAGGCACAGGAATCTCCACTAATGAACCTGAAGCAGATGAGGGTCATCGTTAATGTTTGACTGTGTATTTACAGAGGGCGGCTTGATGGGGAGTATGGGCAAAAGTAATAGATCTCCCACCTTGCTTCCTTAACCATAAACACTGCTTGAGAACAAGTGGCTTGTGTTTGGGTATACACTTAGATGGATTTCAGTCAAGCTAGTGACCAAATATCACTGAATTTCCACAGGCACATGAAATTTAAAAATGTTTTTTCCTTTTTTTTCCTGAATAATACTTTGTTTAAACCTGATGCAACACAAACTGGATCACAAGCATATTACTCACCAGCAGCAGGAAAGGAGTACCTTTCACAGGCTGGTAAATTAGAGAACAAAATCAGGTGAATTCTGCAGGAGAGAGGAGAGCAGCCACCCCAGAGAGGAGACACCTGATTGTAAAACTACCACACTGCTATCTGAAATACGTATCTGCACCACCTAGTTTCAGAGGGAAGGGAATTAAGCAAGGAATCAGCCCATTGACTTCAACTGGCTTTAGGTCAATGACACCTCCTTGCTACAAATCCATGAAACCACCATGAGAGGCTTTAATAACTAATAATTTTATAATGGCAGAAGGACAATTATTTGGCAAAGCAATTGTCGGTTTAGTATTAATTCTGTCAAACACAGTTCTTAGCTTTGGAGCCCTTTACTATGTCTTATGACAGTTTTGTAATCAGGGTGGTGCAAAAATATTCACTGAAACTGCTGCTAGAGCTACTGGCAGCCCACCACTTCTAAAGACATGGGAAGATTTGTATTTCTTTCCTACTGAATATTATTGCTTCTGAAATTAGACCTTACTTATGGTGGATAAAATCAAATATGCCATGGAGCACAGGGCTGGACAACAAGGTGATAAATATGCTTGAATCCCACCTACGTTTTATTTTTCATCGTGAGTGCCAGCAGCCAAGTCAGGCGACGGAGAACGGTGTGAGTGCAGACTGTGGCACAGGCGGTGCACAAATAAGTGCTGTTGGTTTCATGTGGTGGTGGCGAGCACTGAGCTGGGGGCGAGGGGGGAGAACATGACTGTGTGTGTTCATGGGGTTGGAAGGGCCATCATGTTTCACAGATTCCCAACAACAAATTCTGACAAGTGAAAAATGTTTGATTTTAAAAAGTCACACAGCTCGCCTTTTTTAAACACTTTCAGTATTTATTTAACCTAGTAAATAGGTTTATTAGCAAGGTTCCATTCTTTGTAGTTTAGGTAATGGATTTACCATATGTTTATGCTTTAAGGACTTGTGTAAGACTGCTAACACCTATTTCTCCACCTCCTGTCTCAGGGGTTAAGACCTTGGTATGTTGCCAGTTTACTGCTGTGGTCCCTTCCCCTTGTATAATTACAGTCATTCCCAGAGTGAAGGAAATTCCCTGAGCTTTTGCTCTAACTAGCCACAATGTTTCACTACAAAAAGGCACTTCTTTAAAAGAAGAAAAGTAATAAAACTTTCACATTATTAACTTTTTCCCTTTTAAAAGAGGCTGAAAAATGCCATTGTACCACATTAAAGACCTTTACATAAGACTCACCATTGGCTAATGAGCCTTGTTGTACAATCTACCACATGCAACTGCCTTCAAGTGCTGCTTTTAACTTAACCTTGATGTAGTGCCAGGAATGTGCAAAGGATATACTTTGATGGTGGGGCAGTCTACTTCCCCCTGCCTTTTCCATATTGATACACTTCAAAATATCTGTAGGATTTAAATTTTACTGTTGTTTAACAGAGCAACTACTTTATGCCCCATAAAGGAGGAATGAGTAATTATCTGTCCTAAACAAATAAGCAAGTAGATCAGTTATTTATAATAGAAATGATAAGAAATTGTTGATACTTTTTACTTGCACAGTGACTTTCTTCCTGCAGATACAAAGTGCTTCACAAGCATCCTCACAACTCCTCTGTGAAGAAAGTATCATAATCTCTGCTTTATCATTAATGAAAGTAGTTCAGTGACTTTCCAGAAGATGACACAGAATATCAGTATCAGAAACAGGATCTGAAGAATTTTTACTTGCAGTTCCCTCTTTGATTATGAGTCATTTCCTCCCATCGCTGGAGAGAATTATTGTGGCAGCACTGCTACTGGAATTTGTTTAAATTTTGAGTTATGGCCAGATGTGTTCTCCATAGAAACTCATATTTGATTTATATAATAATACTTATAACACAGGTAGTATCTGAAGATATTTTGGAGGCATTTATCTGACATTATTCTTTCCTTGGATTAAAATGACTATGATGTTGAAAATGAATCCTAAAGTTTCCATGAAGACTATTTATAGGAATGTTAATTTTCTTGAGCTTTATAGAGTTCATTGACTTCATTTTTGTCTGTTATTTCCTTGATTGCATACTCAAAACATCTAGGAGCTGTTATCTAAATGTTTTAATTTTCTATCATTTGAGAATTCTGTGAATGGAAAGTATCTGAAATTCTTGAAACAAGACATGAAAGGTCCTTCACAAAGGTTATATTCAAGGATGAAACGGATGACAGAGAATGGGAAAATGAATGGCAAGCAACCAACAATAATTTTTGCTATATGCATCCTAAAAGTCAAGACAAAAAATATTCTCTTGACATGAATATAAAAAGCTTGGAACATCTTCATGAGACAATTCAGACCCTGGTGGAAGTGGAAACTGAAATTCCTTTTATCTTCTGCCATGCTTCCTGCATCCATTGTGCATGCAGGGCAATTTACCATTTTCTTTAGATTCAAACACAAAAAATCCAGAGTGATATTTTGAGTAGGTGAAATCTTAACAGAAGCAAAATAGAGATCATGTTGTAGCTTCTGAAAATACTACCCTAAATGTACAAAAGTGATCAAAAATACCTGGGAAGCTGTAGGGTTGTCCAGAACACTTAATCAGGATCTTCTCTGAGAGTAGCCTATGAATTTTCAAGTTAACAGGATAGGATGACTGACAGAATTACTTAAGCTGAGTATGAATTGCCTCCTTTAAGTAAAGACTGAATTAAATCTTTCAAAGTAAAGGTGATTAAAAATGAGGTTTCCTTCCATTCCATCCTCTTCGAAGTCAGGAAGGAAAGTATTTTCCACATGCCACCTTCTGACAGTGGGAAGAGAACTGGTGCTCAGTTTTGCAAATTACCAGGTGGCATGAGTGAAATAACAAAGTTGAATCAAATTAAATTGAAAACCAAAAAATTACAAAAGGGCATTTTTATCTCTTTCCTTTTTTTGCCTTTTTATTACTGCATATTAACCTCTCACTGTCATTGTCTTGACCTTTTGTAAATCCAGATCTCTCTCTCTCTTTCTAGAGTAGCCTTCTAAAGGAGAAAATTTCATTTTCTACAAGTAAATTTAATTTCCTCTTTAAAATATTGCCAGTGATTACGAGCAATTTTGATGACTTCACAATATGGAAGACTGACTAGAACTGGCGGAGCTAGGTTAAGGGTGGGTTTTTTTCAAAAAAATTGTTTGTGTAGTTTTCATTTCTTCATTTGAAAAGCAATATTATTTCAAGTTTTGCAAGTATCTATGAAATGTTTTCTCAAAAATTGAAAGTATATCTTTTCAATGAAAATCATGCTGTTATGGTTCTATTCCCTGTTCAATCAAATATTTTGCTCCCTTTTAAAAATGAAAATAGGCACACACTTAAGAAAAAGGGCTAGTTTTTACAAAAATACTGTGGTTTGTTTCATATTTTAGAAGAAAAAAAATCCCATCAACTTGAAAATATCAAAAAGCCCTGCTATGTGATAACTTGAGACTTAAAATGGGGATTCGCTGATCAATGGATAATGATAGTAGATGTAAGGTGGAAGTTATGATGGTAGAGGCATGAGAGAAGTGCATACAGGTTGAAGGGAGAGCTGGAGTGGTAAAGGTAAAAAATGAGAAGCTTGAGACTCAGACAGGGCAGGACTTAAGAAGTGTAAATGAACAGTTTCCCTAACCAATCTGTATTTGCCCTGGATCGAACTTCTCATAGTTATTATAAACACCTGGACAGTTTGGATAATTACAGAAAAGAGTTATGCAGAAACCAAACAACTTCATGTTATTCAAAGCAGAAACCCTTAAAAGACAGATATGTTAAAATATGTCAGAGAACACAGCACTGTCATTTCCTGAAAAATTACCTGTATGTATATGAAATGTAATTTTTGATGAGGGCTTGATTAAGAATCAATATGAGCTCTGCCTGTGTTGCATGCAGTCTGCTTACACAGGCAGAATTGTTTTATTTTCTCTCTTAGTCTCCCCAAGTGTTATAAAATCCCTGTAACATTCTTCCTTGCACCGCATTTAGTAATTAACTCTTCAAGCACTGGCATGTGTTAGAGATCAGTCAAACACAATTTGTTTTGTTAATATCTTTATTGAGAAGGGATCAGACATTTTCATATAATCACATTATTTTTTGAGACAGCATTTCATGTCATTAGATTTATGGTATACTTAAAATAAAGATACTTTCTTACTGGCTGAGGGATTCTGGGATTTCCCAGAATCCTGTGATTTTAATGGCCTTCAGTTAAATAATAGTGTTGTTTATCTTGCTTTGCAAGGCACAATTTTGCAATCAGAAGTTGCTGGTCTTGCTTTGCAAGGGAAAAAGACATACAAATGAGTGCTGTTCTCTCCCGCTGCCCAGGGGAACAGAAACCTCTACTGAAGTGCAACCACACAGTTTATTTGAGCTGCAGATACATGGGAATAAGTGGTTGGACATGCATGAGGAGAATCCTGTGCAGTCAAGAGCCAGTTACTATTTCTGTAAGAAAAAAAAAATTAGTTACTATCTAATACAGTTCAATAATCTTGATTGTTTCACTAAAACTATTTTCTTTTATCTGTAAATTTCTTACTTATAAACTCCTATGTCCATAATTCTATTAAACCAATACATTAAAAATGACAGAACTTTATGCTCTGTATTGGTGTCTGGTGGCCTGCTACCACTGTAGTGCATCGCTTTGTAAGTGGAATCCTGAGTAGACTGTCTCACCTTTGTACTGTACAATAGAGTACCTTTGTAGTGCATTGAATGGTAACTGTGACTGTAAATGGTAAAGTGTAAAACTGGAAATTAGCTGAAGCCTCTGATATGCAGCATAAACATCATGATGGGTACTGTAGGAGGAGACAGAAAAAAACTGAAGTTAGAAGGGAGCTCCGGAGATCAACAAATCCAAGCTCCCTGCTCAAAACAGGGTCAGCAAGAGCAGTTTGCTGAGGGCCATGTCCAGTTGGCTGTTGAATATCTCCAAGAATCAAGACTTCATGACCCGTCTCAGTAATCTGTTCCAGTGTTTGACTGCTCACGTAATAAAAATGTTTTTTCTCATGTTTAAACATAAGTAACACAGTTTGTGCCCATTGTTGCTTGTCATTTCACTGAGCACCACTGAGAAGAGTCTGGCTCGCTCGTCTTACTCCCCCCATCAGGTATTCATACACCTCAATGGCATCCCCCCCCCCCCCCCGAGACTTCTCTTCTCCAGGCTCAGCAGTCCCAGCTTGCTCGGACTTTCCTCATAGAAGAGCTGCTCCAGTCCCTTCATCATCTTAGTGGCCCTTCACCAGACCCTCTCCGTTATGCCCATGTCTCTCTTTCACTGGGGAGCCCTGAATTGGACCCAGCACTCCAGGTGTGTCTCCCCACTGTGAAGCAGAGAGGAAGGATCACCTCCCTTGACCTGCTGGCAATGCTAACCCTCATGCAGCCTAGGACGCTCTTGCCCTTCTTTGCTGCAAGGGCACATTGCTGACTTACATCCAACTTCATGTCCACCAGGACCCCCAGGTTCTTCTCTGCAAATCTGTTTTCCATCCAGTTCCAGTCAGCCCCCACCTAGGTGAATGTGATTATCCTTCCCCAGGTGGAGGGCTTGGCACTTCCCTTTGTTGAGCTTCACGATATTCCTGGTTGCCCGTTTCTCCAGCCTGTTGAGATACACATGGTGTATCAGCCACTTGTCCCAGTTCTGTATCATCAGCAAACTGTCCCACCCTCCAGGTCATTAATGAGCATATTAAACAATATTGGCTCCTGTATCGGCCCCTGGGGCACACCCCTGGTGACTAGCCCCCAGTTCGACATTGTGTCACTGATCACAACCTTAAACAGTATTGGAAACACACAAACTTAAAAGAAAGAATCCTTGTACAACAGGCACGGAGTAAAAAAGGGAGAAAGATGACTTTAAAATGCCAGCCATCCTATCTGCAATGACAGTCTGATGCTGAAATATTTTGACAGCATCTTGGAAGTGTGTTCATGATCTATAGGCAACCACAAAAATCTTTGGAGTTAATGGGTGTGTTTACCACATTAGATGGGAATAAATCATAGAACAATTAAATATGCATTGGACTGTAAGGGAAATTGTGTCTGGGAAGAAACTAAGACAGGACAGAAGAGCTGTCCTTGATTGTTTCACTGGCCTGGACATGCATTTGTGGAGTTGTGCATGACCACAGAAGGATGTGACTGGAGCCATGGGTCACAGGAGAAGAGGACGCTGTACCTGGAACTACAAGGAATCCAAGAATGAAAGTTTTTTTCTTGGGGAAAAGCAGGTAGAAGGGAGCATGACTATAAAGCAAGCAAGTGGATTTTTGAATAAGGAAATTGTATAATGCTAATTGCTCCTGTTGTATTCAGGGATACAGGAACGGTTTATTTTTCTACAAAAAAGTTTGCAACCAACATTATTGTTGTGGTTTAACCCCAGCTGGCAGCTAAGCACCACACAGATGCTCACTCACTTCCCCCCCCGGTGGGATGGAAGAGAGAGTCAGAAGGGTAGAAGTGAGAAAACAACTCATGGGTTGAGATAAAAACCGTTTAATAGGTAAAGCAAAAGCCATGCACACAAGCAAAGCAAAACAAGAAACTCATTCCCCACTTCCCATGGGCAGGCAGGTGTTCAGCCATCTCCAGGACAGCAGGGCTCCAGCACGCCTAACGGGGACTTGGGAAGACAAACGCCATCACTGTGAATGTCCCCCTCTTCCTTCTTCTGCCCCCAGCTTTATGTGCTGAGCATGACGCCATATGGTCTGGAACACCCCTTTGGCCAGTTGGGGTCAGCTGTCCTGGCTGTGTCCCGTCCCAACTCCTTGTGCCCCCCCAGCCTCCTCGCTGGTGGGGTGGGGTGAGAAGCAGAAAAAGCCTTGGCTCTGTGTGAGCACTGCTCAGCAGGAACGAAAACATCCCTGTGTTATCAACACTGTTTCCAGCACAAATCCAAAACATAGCCCCATACTAGCTACTGTGAAGAAAAGGAACTCTATCCCAGCCAAAACCAGCACCATTATGATCTCGCCTTAGACAAAAATGGCAACGGTATGCTTACTTGCGGTGGATTATTCACTGTCACTGTGTTGTACAGACTAACTGACAGAATGCAGCCCTTGCTAAATGAAGTGTAAACACGCACACTCCCTTTTAGCAAGAAGTTCCTTGGTCTCACCAGCTGATTGCAGCTATATCTCTAGAACTGGTTCATCTAGAAAGAAATATAGGAAAATCAGTGCAGCAATGAATGTCTGGTGTCTTCCAAAACCAGTTTTCACTCATCTCTATATTACCTTATAGAGAACCCCGGTAGAGGTAGAGTGAATACTGTGCAGAAAAGGGCTCATGAACTGGAATTTTACTCAGTGTCTTTGGCAATTTTGCCAATTGCTTACACTGTCAAGGGCCACCCCTGGCCAGAAGAGAGGGATGGCATCATCTTTCCAATTGTGTAGATATAGTGTACATAATCTCACTGGATTTTGCCTCCTCCAGTCTTGACATTCTTTATATTTTGGCAAAAGTAAGATTCATTCACTGGTGGCAGAAAGTCACCAGGTCTCAGAGGAAAATGAGGTTCAGCCTATATGCTCAAAACTGGAACAAAGCATAAAGGCAGGCAGGACCTGCCTTTCATAGTATTTTTTTACAACTAAGGAAAAATGACCGAGAGCTGCTGAACATCCACCAATCCTTAGAGCCCTTGGGGATGAGAATCCACATTAAAATCTGTATCACTGCAGTGCCTGCAATGTCAGGATTACTTCAATAATTTATATTGTTACACTTTGTATCCTGTTATAAATATTAAAAAAATCCCATTTAATCCTGTGTTTACCTTTTTCTTTAGCTTTTTCCTTTTGTCATCATTCTCTGGATTAATGCTCACACAGTTGTCTTGTGTGCACAAGCTCCCCAGATTTTCTATTATACACAAGGATAACTTGTTTACCCAGAATTTTCCAATTCACTTTTACGCTATGTCAGCAGACTGAGTTGTGATCTCTTGGCTCATGCCAGCAGAATGGGAATTTAATTATCAGACGAAAGGTAGAGGTGCAGTGATTTTGTATCCCTTTACTTTTGGGGCCACCAAGGAGGATGAAAAAGATTCCACACACCTTTTCAGTTAGCCAGACTGCTCAAATGTGATTTTAAAGATAATGACAGTAATAGCTCACACAGCACATTTGTATCTATGGTTAAGAGCTATGTAAAGCAGTTTGAGCTGTTACACAACACCAAATACTCTCCTTAACCCACGGTTTCTCCCGCCATAATCTAAGCTCTTCAGGTTCTTGCAGTAACAGGGTAAAAAAGACTGTGACTAGGGAGGGATCAATGCAGGAGGGATTTCTCTCTTACATGCTGAAGATAAATTAGCCAGAGAAATTATATCTTCTTGGGTTTTGTTGTAGTCTGTATCTCAGACTTTGCAACTGTTGTCAGCCAAGTTACCTTGGGATTTGTGTATCGCTTCGCCGTTCATTGGAGAGCGATGTTCAGTATAAGGCATTTAACCCACCTCCTGCCTTTCCCCATAGCTCTCCCGTTCACAGAGCACCTTCTGCTCTGTGTGATAGAGGTATAAGTTCTGTCTTGGTACTTTAGCTTATAGTATCAGATAGCAGCAGAGCTTTTGAGATTCGTGATGATAAGACAGTTTCTGAGATCCTGAACGCTGTGACTCCAGGCAGCTCACTGAAGAGCTTAGTGCAAAGCATGCTTGAGAAATTTTGAAATTCTATTAAAAAATGGATTTTTGTGGGAAAAACTGGTTTACAAGATCTACTCCTGCCTTACATAGTGGGTACATAATGGGTCTTGTAGCTGAGTCCTATTTCTTCTTTGTAATCTACAAGATTACAAACTCCAGTTTATATGAAAGCACAGTCCTATAAAGCAGATGGTGGAGACAGAATTAGTGCATGGGAATTTTGAAAGGGATTGTACTTCAGGGGGTCATATGTCTCTCTCAGCTCGCTGGGGGATTTGGAATCATCCTGTAGGTATAATATTAATAGTAAGCATTGTTCATATAGATTTTGATGTTCCACTTCATGCCTTTTTAGCTATTGTGCTACTTAAAGCATTATGGGTGAACAGTAGTTTGAAATACTTCAAATAACAGCTATTTCACACCATTTTCAACTGACAGTCAAAGAAAAATGTCTTGCAAAAGTATCCTGGCAACAGGGCTTATAGCGTCAGTGTAATTCTTGTACATGTATTAGCATGCTGGGGAATATCACTGTGTTCAGAGAGGAGAGCTGCAAATACGCTTTTTATTTTGAAGTGGCAGTTTTCCTGGACTGCAGTGGTAACGATTAACTAACCAGGGTATTTGTGTGGAAAAGACAATAAAAAATCAAATAAAATCAGGTTTTATAAGCATTTTGTAAGGCTTTACCATTATTTGCATTAAAAAGCCCTCCCTCTTTTAGAATGAGCAATCCTCAGCCACAGGGCTGCTAATCTGAACCCTCTGCGTTCAGTTATTCATATGATGCCACAGGTCTTTAAAATGCTTAGGAGCGATTTAGAATTACTTATAGGAAACATTCGGCAGTGAAACCTGCAACTTTGTGATGAAGGCATTAATTTTCACAAAGCCCTTCCATTGGGAAAGAATAATAGTTTGAGCCCAACCAACAGTGCTTATTTAGTCACAGGCAAAGAAAACAGTAGCCTATGGTGACAGACTGCCTGAGATGGCAGATGAGGACATGCAGTGCATTGCTTGAATAGCCAGTCTCTGCCTCCTACCTGCACAGCCTTCTGCTCTCTCAGTGCTGTCACTGAGCAAAGGGATCGTGTTTTTGCAGCAACAAGAGAGAAGCAGTGGGAGGAGGAAGCTTAAATTGCCTGGGTTCTTCCCAGCTTTCTGGCCTGGCCCTGCTCCTTCTCCTCCAAAGCGCCCTGTCCTCATTTCTGCAGTCAAAATGTCAGTTCTGTGTACATTGTCAGGAAGCCTTGAAACCAAGGAAGAAAGTGCCCCAGATGGCCAGAAGTGTGGAATCAGTTCCAAAATGCAGAGTGCCAGGGAATGCCACGGGCTCTGCTAAGGACTCTACTGATTTTTAAGTAAAAGAGGTTCAACTGCAATGGCAATAGGTAGTGATATGAAGCATAAAAACACATTGGATATATCCAAGCACCTCTTAAATGTTTCCATAGGCAGCCAGAGTTCAATGGGCCCAAATTTGTGACATAATTCAGAACAGAAGGGAAAATAAAAAAAAAAATTAAAAAAAAAATATGTGATATCCTGCTGCTGTAACTATGTGAAATACTTGAAATAGGGTCTCTAGAAGTGTTGAAATAAATAAACAATTTTATTTTTTTTTTTGTGTGTGTGTGTGTGTGTGTATACTGTTCCAGCAGAATTAATCCTAGGCCAAGTACAATCTACACATGCCCCTTACTTCAGCCACGACAGGTATCACCTGTTTTCACATACCCAATGTAAAACCAATATAAACATTATATCTTATCTGCTGGCTAATTCAGCAGGGATGTGATTCTGTGATGATGCATGATTCAAGCTGAATTTGTACTGCAGGTGATTTGGAAGTGCTTGGATCCAGTATTAATACATGTCGGACCATACAGACCACACAGTCAGAAAACTTGGGCTACTTGATTAAAACCTGAGATTTCTGGGGCATGGTGAGGGAACTTGAATTGAGTGAATCTTTCATGAACTGCTTCATTGGTTTAACATCGATCAAAAACTCACTTCCGACCTACACGGAAGTTGCTATCTGCTGATAGGAACTTCTTTGTGCTTTTGTATCTATAGTTACAACAGGTGTTATGATAAGGAAAATTATGGTCTGTGCAAAAGCTCAGAAAGTTTAGTTAAGCTTTTAGTTTTTGACTGATATTCCATGTGGCTTGAGCTTATCTCTGAATGTCTCTTCTCTCTCAGTAAAATAAGGATAATTATGTATCATATATGAAGCATTTGAACATGAAGGTGCCCGGGATTGTATAGGTATGCAGAGAGCATCAGAAGTGGATATGTTCTTTGCATCTTCAATGAGCATAAGAATAACAGATTTTACTGAGCAAAAATAATTTATATAGGGCTAATTGACAGCTGTTGGTGCAACCAACAAGATGAAAACTCTGACCTCTCATCATTAATTAGCCCTGAGCATTTTATCGGTAATAAACTTGTAAAGTTTCAGATGGGGTAAATATGTCCTAGCTCTATACAATTCCTCTAAGTGCATTTGGTTAAAAAGTTTCTCTTCCCACTCTGCCCTATAATAATATGCAGTTTTGAGTAGCTGCAGCGCAGTGTACTGCGGGTGGTGACAATATTTCAGTGGCAGATGAACTTCTTCCTACTGAACCGGATTCTCAGGTAAAACAGAGCTTTTGATGACTTGCGGCTTTTGGAGTCCCACTGCATTTTGGCAGGATCCTTGTACGTGAGGAATGCTTGAAGAAGAAACAGATAGCAAAGAGTAGACTACACTGGCTTTTTGCCTTGATTCACCAGGCATTTCTACACTGAAGCTGTGAATAAGAAATGGAAATAATACTATAGGCTTGAGGACCTGTCAATGATCTTTAAGATATCTCCTGATGTAGAGCAGTAGCATTAATTTCATATATCATAGCAGCTTGTTTTAGCCACATGTTTACTTATTTCAATTTAAAAAAAAAAAAAAAAAAAAAAAAAGCTGCGTTAAAAAACCCATAAAAGCAAGCTGAGGAATTCTACTGCCACCCCACATCCACCTGTTGTGTTACTATGATGACACAGTGAAAAGGGACAAAAGAAGATGTCAGCAAAGAGAAGTATTCCCACTAAACACCTGAAACACTTTTTATGGAAGACAAAGACAGATGAAAGAGGGAGAGGACAGGTGAGGAAGAAGGCTAGGAAGAAAGCTTTGCTGAAACCCTGCTTAAAACAGGATGAAGTGTGTGAGGACGAAGGATCAGGGGGCAAGATAGAAAGTGAGAACTGTCATCAACAGGTCAACCTGCCGCAAGGCCTTTCATATTCTAAAGACGACCACAGGAAATTTCCTGAGGGCAGAGGCGGTAAAATATTGAAAGGCAATTCTAGCTGGTTTATGTTGCTAGAGCTCCTCCAGACCTACACAAATTACATCCTTGAGGCTGAAGAGGAAGCAGTGAGGGGAAGAAATAGGAAAAGCCTTGGCAAGAGTTTTGAAATCTTGCCAAGGATGGCAGTGACCCCAGAGAAAGGGACAGATGGCTAACTCAATTCCTGACACTAAGAAATTAGTAGGAGCAACATGTCCGTAAAGTTGACTCCTGCTGTGAGGAAGATTTTGGGACAATCAGCAAGGTTTTTTAATCATTTTCATTACTGTTGTGTACATACTTTTATGCTTCCCAGAAAACAGGATGGACTAGGTGATCTCTTGGCATCTTCTGAAGTTTTGCGTTTTTCATTTCTCTGATTTAAAATAACTTGGCAATGTCAACTATACTGTGAGAAAAAAATAAATTTCAAAATAAAGAGAATTTTCCTTCAACCTGCTATAGATACAGAGCTATAAAACAACTCCATTAGGGAGAAAAGATCTGAAAAAGGAAGGTGATATACAAAATACATGAGTTACCATGCTGTATATAGCAAAGACAAGATAATAGTATATTTGAAGTCATTCAGATGGACTCTGAAGCATGGTGGGAGGGTGGAGGCAGAGAGGACCAGCAGTCTAACATTTTCAACACATTACTCTATTAGCTGTTGCTTCCTTTATGTTTCTGTTTTGAAACACGTCTAACAAGGTACTTAACTCCTACAGAAATTATTAGTCCCTCAGACCCAGCTGAAAATACAGCGTAGTTTATATTCTAGTATTTAGCATCACTAAACTGAATAATATTCAGGATAGCGTAGGGCAACTTTGTAAAAACCTCTTTTTGTCAAAGGAATTGCTCTCAAGCATCAATTAAGATTCCTTTCACTTAACGGAATGGAATATTCCATTCATTGTGCCTGACAAATCATCCCGCAAAAACTGCTTCTGAAGATTGTGTTTGATCACTTTATCTCATGTTTCCCCTTTGATGAAAGAAGAAATGGACTTAAAAAAGAAAGATTAACAGGTAAAGATGTAGTAAAACCCCCTAGCTTTTATTGACTGGACAAGCATAAAATGCTACAACTCACAAATGATTACATTTCCCAAAATACTGCTACATGTACCGTGTCTTAGTTCAATTGTGGAGAATTGATTTGCAGTAATTATTTTTGAAAGGCTAAGTAGTAATGATCTCACAAAGATGAGGAAGCAGGAAAACATATTGAAGTTTATCCTCCTGCATTAATATACAGAAAGGATATTTACTGCCAATAAGTAGAAGACAATGAAAGTTTTTTGCAGGAAAGAAAGTGATACCTAACAACTGGGATTATTTTTTTTTTTTCATATTTTCTTTTTTTCGGGCATCATGTCAAAGCAATATTGTTGCATCAATACTAAATGCATTCATTTCCAGAATTTTTTTACTTTGCTAAGGGAAAAAAAACCTGCTAAACTTACCTTCTTTCCTAGACAATGGCCTATCTTCACCAAAAAAGTTGCAGAATATTGTTTCTACCCAGTAAAGTGTTAGAATAACAGTTCCTTTCCAGGAAGAAACTGCCTACTGAGGTGGAAACTATAAATTTAAAACTCCTCAGACTGAGGAGAACAGAATCTGGCTCTTGCACTTCCTCTTGTCTAAATACTATAATCACCTTTTGTTACAGAAAAACTGGGTAGCAACACCTCTTCTGGTCATGTTTTAAAGGGCAAGCTATAGCTATGATCAGTTACTTCAGATGGTAGCTGATATTTCTCCAACGAGAATCCTTGTCTTTGGTTTCAGACACATCGAGATATCTCTTGGAGTTGCCCTAAAGAGCTCAAAGCAGGCTGGAATTTCAGAAACTGGGATTTCTAAGTAGCTTCTGGCTCAGTGTGTGAGGTTTCTCACTGCCCTTCTGAGGTCTGTGACTCTTCTCAGTCACCATATAAAGAAGGGAAGGAATCTAGTCCTGTGTCCTTAATTCAACAAATTAGATGGTGCAATGCCTTCTGCATATCATTCTCAGTTTCTTTTATTTGAATTACTCTTTAGCTGTGGAAAGAAGTACATGAAATCATCTGTGAACAAAAACTCTATGAAGCTGTTGGATCATTAGCAAGATAATCAGTAATATGGGCTTTGCAATACTCAGGCTTTGTAATTCTACAGCAGTCTGTCTATGTCCACCAGTCTGCCTTGTAACTGTTCTCTAAGTATAGAACTAGCAGGGACTTATTTTAGTTTGCCTTCTCATGCTTCCATCTTTGTAAGGTTTTTGCTTGCTTCATTGCATATATTTATGCATAGAATCTGAGTGATAGGAAAAAAAAAAAAAAATCACAAACCAGATCCCAGAAAAAAGCCGTTGAACTCTTATTGGAATCACTGGTGCAAAGTTAATACATTAACATCAGCTCTCCCTTGAAAATAAGCGAAGGCTGAATGCAAGTAATTCATCATTCAGATTCTTTATCTGGCGCTTGCAACCTTGAGATCATTTGCCTGCTCCTGACTAGGCAAAATTCAAATCCAATTTGTAACAATAAACTATGACTTTGAATAGATCAATCACAATTGGTTTTCTTTGTTACTTTAATTGAACCACCTTGTAATTACTGAAGTATTTATTTTTAATTATCATTTCTCATTTATTCTGAATGACTGTATTCTGCTTCATTCCTTCAAGAACAATTTGGAAATATAATATGGAAACCTCAGTAAGTTCCATTGTGGAAAAATAATAATGAATTTAAGAAGTGAATAAAGGATAATGATCATCCCAGAGATATAGCTGTTAAAATATCAGGGAAAATTATATCTCAAAAGTAAAGCATTACTTTTCACCCTTTAATAGAAGTGTCACTATCACACCATGAATATCCCTAATGGTGTTAATCCACCAAGGTTCTCCCTCATCTTTATCTGTCCTTCTGAGCTTAGACAGTCAAATGCACCGCTCTATTCCTAACCTGACATCAAAGCTTTCTTATTCCTCTGAGCATATAGGTCAGCCACTATTCCAGAAATGAGTCAGTTACCTATTTCATTTAAGTTCCCCTAAGATTTTTACCGTTAGTTTAATGAAAAGAGAGAAATAGACTGTTTGGGCACTGCGGTAAAATTCCAAGGTAGAAGGAGCTTAGCTAAATTTACAGTACGGAAACTTGTCTTGGCTTTTACCACAGCTCAGAATATATTCCTGACTAACCATTTCTGAAGCAAAGAAGTCTGTCTAGAAGAAATAGCCTTTCCCAAAGGTGGATGTAGTGATATATGCACCACCTCCCCCACTTTGGTGGAAATGCCTGTCACCAGACAGAATAGTTCATTCCTCTGAAAGGTGGTCACAGTGAATAGATGAACATAAATATTTTCAGATGTTCTGTGCTAAGCAGTGTCTTTTCCATGGTCATTTGAGAGGCTGTCATCTGCGTCAGAGCATCCAGTTTCCCAAAGCTGTATGTTGATGCCCATTAGCTGTTTGGTTCCACTGATAACAGCAGTAATGCAGTACTGGGGGAGGCACGGGCACAGCAGTTGCAGTGCTCTGGCTGTTCAAGTGCATCTGCTTGTCACTGGTTTAAATGGGACATCAGGATTCACCATATGAAATGTTAGAAGGTCCAGTATGGGAGGAAACAATACTGCTGTGTTGTCCTGTCATCCAGTTTTCTGCCTGTGGAAATGGCCAGAACACCTCTCTGAAGTTTTAGTATCTCACACTCGACTGTTCCATTGCTTTCAGCAAAATGGTGGAACAGTAAACTCGTCACGACTCAGTACTCGTCCACGGTATTTCTTTGCTTATTTGGGATTTTTGGAGACCACGCACTTTACAATACACATTCTTTCACTACAAGACTGACTTCTTTATTTTTTATTTGTTTTCATAGGGACATAAATTAAAGCAAAGCTGTGGTTTTTGTAATGCTCCAGAGTTCCTCGCTGTGGGCACTCTGACATAGGCTGACCTGCAGGGAGGTAATTCTCCTTCTGGGAGCATCTCGATGATGCCTATGGGTCCCTTCCAGCTTGAGATATTCTGTTTCTATGATCACTTAGTACTACCTCTTTGCTTTCTCTGTGTCACAGTTAAGTGCACAAAGAACTCTGCATGTATTTTCTGAGCTGAGGAAGCTGTTCTCTTTCTGGTAAAGTTGCACATCAGGAAAACATTTCTTGACAGTCATGGTAATTAGTTGCCAATGATAAGGCTCTGAAGGCATTTGGTTCACTGTCACTAAAGGTCTCCAAGAGTAGATTATGTACAAAGAATGAGAGACAAACGTAGACACAATCCCTTTCCTGCAGAGGGCAGAGAGGGATGATCCAAGTCTATCAGATCTTTTCCATCACTGTTATGCATAATTAATTCAGGAAAATAATTTTTCTCCCCTCTACAGCTAACTTGTTTTCTGGGGGCCCTGTATTTCCCTTTCTCTCGCTTAGATCATTAACTGTTTGTTTTCCTTTCCCTGTGTACACGTTTGAATTCCATTGATGCTAATGGAAAATACATGTGCAGGGGATAATAAACATCTAAATATTTGGATTCTGCTAGCACTCCTCCTTAGGGCATAACAGTAAAAGTGTTATAGGAAAATACATTTGTGCGGAAGCACTAGAAGCACAGAAGGAGCAAATTTGACATGTCTCCTTTTTCCCACCGCAGCGAGATAAAGAAGCAGTAGAAAGTGTCTTTTGGTTCTCTTTAGATAAATCTGTTCACATAAAAAGAAACAGAAATTTTAGTATTACTCCAGCAACTGTGTTTGAGGAACATGGTTTAGTTCTGCCTAGCAGGAATAGACATGACATTGGTGTATTTGTCAGCTTCTTGGAAGGAGGGAAAAGCTCTTCATAAGATCCTGACAGAGCGAGCATGCAGAAAGATGTGGATGCAAGCACTTAACTGAGACAACTAAATTAAGAGCATAGCCATTTTTTGCTCCATCTGTCATCAGTGATGAACAAGATCATCATGACTTCGGGGCAACTGCGGTCACAGGTGAGATGAATCCTGTTTGGAGGGCAGGTGTCTTAAAAGCTATAAACAAATGTATGGTTTCTTGTTTCTCTATATAGCATAATTCTGCTACTGTACCACAACGCTTAAATGGTATCACTAATATTTCAAATTTTGGCCCTGATTTTCTACTTTTATTGGACTAGGACTGGAAGGGACCATCTATGTCAGCAAGTCCTGACCATGGAAACCATGCATGGGATGGCTTAGCTAGGAAGATCTTATTCTGTATGTCTCCGCAAACCCTTCTCCAGCACTCTACGGCAGATGCTGAAGATCTGTAGTATGAGAGCAAGAGCTGCAGTGACAAAGTGGCACAGAAAGTGGAGACTGAGTGGAGACTGCCACTGCTTGAGAAGGTGCTGGGACTGATAGAGGATCCTAGATAGGAAATCACAACCCATGCTGCAGAGAGTTAAAAACGAAGCACACAACCATCCTTCCTAATATGACCCAGGGAATCAAATACCCAGCCAGATATGGTGATCTGAGTGTGTAAACAAGCTATATGAACTTTCCTGTACAATTTAACCACTAGAGAGAATGCAGTGTTCCAGGGATACCGGAGCAACCCGCCTAGCTCTGGCCAATCTTCTGCATCTTGGGAGAAGGTGAATGTGTCCTCACGCCCGCATCACTATCTCGGAAGCCAAGTCAGGGGATCAGCAGAGCCCATGGGTACGGAAATAAGAGAGCATAAATAAAGTGACAGCAAGTCAATCTGTTTTCAGACTCCTGGGTGTACCGCAAAACACCAGCTATCCCAGGTTTATGAGGGGAGCCAACCCAAAGACAGATGCTTTCCTGCCCTGCGGGCTGCTTGGGAAAAGAGTTTGAATATGTGTGTCAGGGGAGCGAAGGGGATTTGTCAGGGCAGGGAGGCATATGGCAGCGTTCTGCCACACTGATCTCCCCACGGGGCGGTGGCCGTGAAGGAGCCCACACCGCTCGGATCCATCTGGCAGCTGGTCCTGGGTGCCCTCGGGCCCTCCCGTCCGCACCAGCCGAGGCGGAGCGTGGGAGAGCCGCGCCGAGCCCTCGCACCGCCGTCCCGCTGCCTCGGGCAGGGAGGCGAGGGGAGCCCAGCCCTCCGTTCCTCGCCGCGTACGGTGGAACAAATCATTCTTTTCTTTAAAGGTCGCGTAGGACTGCGTTTTTTTGCTGGGGAAATTCAGGCTAGCACGAACGTAAACATTTGTAGCGGCATATAGCACACTTGGTTTTTATCCACTGAAGTCTCCGGGGTACCTGGCTGAGCGAGGAACAAGCCTTTTTCTTTGAATATAGGGATCTCTTACATGGCCAAAGCTCTAACTACCAATATGCTTGTCTCCCCTAGGGCTAGCTACTGGCAGCAAAACTATAAAAACAAGGTAACTTTTCACTCCCTTTTATCATTTCCCTAACTCCACCCTCCTGCAAACCAGCCAGTGGGGAGAGGAAAGTACTGGCACTCCTTTTCCTGAAGGGACAAAACCAGTAGGAAATAGCTGAGCAACTTTGTGCCCCTTTGGCGAGTGTAATTCCCCAGAATACACACGGTTATTATAGTGATGATTAGCAAGCTATGAATGTTTCACTTTTTTTTATCATTATTATATTTGTAGATATTTCCCCACACACTAGGAAAGTGAGAGGTGTGTGAAATTGGGAACAAACTGAGTGAAAATTGCAGAACGCTTTTATTGGCAAGGACATTCAGACAGCTACAGAAATGATAAACAGCTTTCTGGACAACATTATTTAAATCCCTTCGGCAGTGTACCATCCCTTTTGAAGAAGGTTCACAGGATTCCCTGAGTATGCTAAAGTATTATTGTAACTATCAATACTGTTATGAACTTACATGCTTTCAAAACGTTCTCAGTGGCATTTAAAGTGTATCCCGCATAATCTCAGACACAGTCAACCTTAAGTGAATGCAATTCCAAAGCAAGAAAAAAGTCAGGGGGAAAAGAGTATATTTGAATATTCATAGTCAGACTCCTAATGATTAAATAGGGGTAATCCCCAGTTTTCTTTCCAGTGGACTCTTCAGTCTGTGTTTCAAAAAACGATATACTTTAAAAAATGAAACAGTAACTCGACAGTGCTCACCTAGAAGCTGTAGCTTGTTTTCTTGAAATAAAAGTTCAGTATTTTATCTGGTAAGAACTAGAGGCAAACAGGAAGTCTGTATACAAGCTACTTGACCCCATATGTCCATAAAGACTGAAGAGATAGCCGGTTATTTATTTCTCCTGAAAAAGTTCACTGCTAAAGCAAGCACATTAGAAACATTTTTTGTCACTATTTTCTAGAAAAAAACAACACCTGTTCCATGTCCATCCCCCCTTTTTTTTTTTTGACAAAGTCACTTCTTGTTGTGGGAAAGTGAATTAAGAGGGTAGGAAAAGATTGGTAAAAGGTAAATAAAAGTCAGATAAAATGAGTACTTTTTATACAGAAAACAAGACCTTGTCAAAATGTTTCCCTTCTTTCCCAAATCACTTCTACGACAAGTTTTGGGCCTTCCTGGTTATAATACATACACAATGACAAACTGCTTGTGCCTATGTATCTCTCTTCCAAGTCGTTCTTGTTGGTTAGTGTAATTCTTTCTGGCTTTTAGCAAGCATAAGCTCCTTTAATTGTGAGCCTTCCGTAATGAAGACTATGCTTGAAACTGTCATTTAAAATAAGTCATTAATTGTTTTCCACCCCCCATTATATATAATAAGAAGCTATACCATTAATTCTATCACTGCTAAATCCCCACACTGCCAGATGCTGAAGCAGAATGGGACTATGGATTACAAAACATATGGATTTATTTACACTAGGTAACTTCTTTATTAAAATATCTTAACACAGTCATTACAGAGACTTCTTTCCCAAGCCCCTGCTGTCACACTCCACTCTGCTCAAGAACACACACCACATCTGCTTTTCACATATGCTCTCCAGCCCCAGTCCACCCACATGGGCCCCATTCGCAGCAGTATGTGCCCCTCCTCCCGAGCCTCAGATGCAAACACACAATGGGCTGTAGCCCTAACAGAAGCACCGTGGGTTCGAATCAGCCTTGGCTGGCTTCGAGAATAGGCCTAGAGCATCCCTGTTCCAGCAGAGCTGGTCTTCGGCGATAGACTCTCCAGCTCGCACCGCCTGTGCAGCTTTCCCAGCGTAAAAATGCCGAGGCAGATTTTTTGCTGGTGATCCCATGACTAGGGGTGTCTAACCCATTAAAGAAAACAAGAAAAAAACAATCCCACACCTTCCTCTCTTGTTTCCTTTAAGCCACAAGTGCCTGAACTGCAGACTAATGCTAAACACAGTCCCTTGCTACTGGGGAGTAAGAAAAGGAAAGACCTTGGGATGAACTGCCTGTTTCTCTTTTCTTGAAAACTGCTCAGATGCCTTTCTGAGCAGTGTAAGAAAAATGTCTGCTGGAACAGATAGATGGATTATTCTGAAGCTTTCAGTTTGTGTTTGGTTTGCATAGGTCTGATTTTCTAGCTGCGAAAGCAGGCGTGCCCTTCCCGTCCCTATATAGTTTGTTCTAATTCTGCAAATAGATAACCAGGAAAAAATGGAAACTATTCTTAAAATGTACACTCTTTGTTTCCTACCTGTCTCTTCTTTCCTTAGTTACAGACTGTCTTTTCCCTGTGGGCAGCATGCTTTTGCCTGACTTTCTAATTCTCCACCCTTTCAGTGATTTTTTTTTTCTTTCTGGGTTATCATCTTTGAGCCAAAAATGTGTGACCTCTTTTTTTATTAGCAGAAAACACATAATCTAACAAAAGACTTTTCAAACTGCCTCCATAGCAACCAAGGATTCTTTATAAAAGAGGATGTCTAAGATCTCCTTATTGCTTAACAATGTGTTGCAAACCACAGCCTCCATTCTAATGAACTACACTTACATTGCACACCTCACCCCCATCACACCCACATTAAAATGCTAAAGATGCAAGGTAATGCCCTCTAAAATTAAGAAATAGATAATTAAGGCTTTTTACTAAGGCCATTCTATTTTTTTCTCCCCACCTTCACCCTCTTCTCAGTAGCACCAGTTTCTTAGTACCAGTACCATCTTCATATCTGAGCTGTCATTACGAATTGTGGCTCCCTAGTACACCTCTTTTGAACCCCTTTAGTCCAGCCATTCTCACAGGGTCAGCACACATCCACTCTCACTTTCTACTCATGAACTCTGTACTTAAACCAGTCCGCAAGTCTCTCACCTGGTTCCCAGCCCTGCCTGGGATTCAAGGCAGGTCCTATTCTTTCCTCCACTCCTAGTTTGGCTTCTTACCTTGCCCCTCATCAAATTCCTTTTTTTAACTCCTTGTTCAGTCTTAATTTTCTCTGTCCCACCACTCCTTGACTCTTGCTCCCATTCTCTGCCTTCTCTTGTCTGGCTTCACAAGCTCTTTTGCCTTCCTGTCTCTTCTTTTTAGTCCACTTACTTTCAGTTGTCCAGATGGAAAGTTATTCCAGGCTAATTGCTCCTAACCTGAGTTCTGTCTTCCCTCCTTGCTCTCTCTATCAAATGGTCCCATTTGCTCTAACAGGCTTTTCACTCTGGCCTCTTTTTACTTAAGCAGTTCAGTTCTTCTGTTTTATCAATTAAGTTCACTATTGCTTGAAATATCAGAACATTCTGATTAACTTTTTATCATTTGTAATATCACCAGCATGGATTCTAATATAGTTTTATTTACAAATGTCTGGTAGATGGCAGCTCCTTCCTTGCTATCTAATAAATAGAAAATTTATTTAATTATTTTATATTCAAAATCTATCACAGCAGGAAGAAGACAGGAGAATCAGCAACAATTAACCATTAGTGGAACTGCCTTCCAAATACAGGCATTACAGGCAAGTACTTAAACTTCAACAGTGTGGGTATTTCTTCTCTTTCTATTCCCCTTACTCCTCTCATGTGAACCACTAAGGCTTAGTTTGATAACATTTTTTGGGGGGTGGGGAAGTCTTCTTTTTACGTACTCCTGTTACCACATCTTGGCAGATTTCAGCAGCGAACATACATATAAACAGAGATGGTGTGCTTTAAATGGGAACATTTAAGAGAATCAAATGGAGCTTAAACAGGAAAGTAGGTATTAATGATGTGGGTCTTTACAAACCCGACCAACATGACGAAATAAGTGGAAGTAATAGTAATGAATTATTACAAAATAAATGTTCTTTACATACATCAAAACAAAGCTTTGCAGAACACCCAGGTAATATCAATAAATTGCCAACAGTAGCAATGTCCAAAAATATTGACTGAGAATTAGAATTAACATCTAACACAGACCAGATGTTAGCCCACAAGAGCATTGGACATATTAACATCAATAGGCTTCCGCATGGAACAGTAACCATTTTTCATTAACAACAAAGTAAGTTGTCACTGAGCTGTGCTTATGGTGCTAACTGATACTTCCATGTTGGGCCTTCTTCATAGGGGGTTAAAGCAGGATACAGGATACAACAGATTTCCAGAGGAAATTAATTAATTCAAACCATTTACAGCATGTTGACGAGGTTAGGTTTACAATGTGGTCACTCAGCTTAGATAAAAACACACACAGGTTTGGCTGATCCCAGGATTTAGGAAGGGAGGGAGGAAAAACAAGAATTAAAGACTTTCTAATGCCAACAGTTTTCCTTTCTTTCTCCCCCCCCCCCCCCCCGCAAATAAACACATTGTTCTCCATGCACACATAGTTGAATATTACCAAGTTTTAGAGTAGCTTTTGCAAATCTTCTTGGGAACGCTTGGCTCAAAATGACCCAAATTATACTCTGAGGAAATAACGGGTTCTTATGTAATTCCCCAAAGATTTAAATCTTCAAATTTTGAAGATCATAATCTTTGAATTCTGCTTCCTGCATTTGACTTCTTAAGCAAACCTCAATGAAGACAATCTCATGCCATATGCAGTCATTTCAGCTGATGGAAAGAAGATAACACTAGCTGTACCATCATGTGACCTTTTCCAGATTAAGATAGCTAAAGAGAGTGCTGTACGGATGGCAGTGGATTTTCCTTTTCAGTATCTTAAAGGTCTTTCAAAGGGATGTTTTGGCTTTTTTGATGGCAGAAACAGAAATTAACAGTGTTCCCTGAATGTTACATGCTGCCTGAACAGGCATCAGTCTGCCTAGAAAAGAAACTATATGTACAAGTAGGTGGCGAATCAGCTGTTTTGATACTGTGAAAGACATCTTTGGCACGTCTTCTCTCAGTTCACTATCACACGCTATCGCACTAGGATATCACCTGAGCAGTGGCTACAAAGCCACCCTGGCACAGTTAAAAGCTTGTTTCTTCTCTTGTTTTTTTTCTCACATGATACTCTGTTTCTGTCTCTCTGCCCATCTAAATAACCAACTGTATATGTACACATCTGTGGTGGTGCATTTGTTGAACTTGGGAAGTCTTACTAGGCCTTAGCATTTGTGTAATGAGTAGTGTCCCTTGATGATACCAGGAACTCTTGCATGGCTAGGACAGGGTGCTGCACTGACCATATGAAGGACTCCTGCTGCCTGGCAGAGTCTGGGGCCTGGAGTAGGGATAATTAGTCATTTCCTGACAATCTTGGGACATATCTCAGTCCTCTCCTGACAGCCTTGGAGCATCCCCTATCTGAATCTTAAGTCATTCTCTGACAGCCTTGGGGCCTTCCTTATCTGATTCTTAACTCATGTGAAACAGTACCAGTGCTACTGGAATCCCAGTAATTTGCTGATGACTAAAGCCAATCATCTCATGAACCTATAAACAGCAGCACTAAGTGAGACCCTTTGAGGTCTTCTGAACCACAGTGGGCTGTGACCAGCATCTCCCTCTGAGGGGGACGCCTCTCAGAGCTCACAAACTCTGCAGTTTGTGAAGATCAGAGGTCTGTCACCAAAAGCCGACAAAACTTGGGCTGATACTCTCTGTTCCTTGAGGCTCAAGCCTTTGCCCATTGAGAAAGATGCTGAAGCATTTGAAGTGAATATTTTCACTGAACTCAAGGGGAATTTTTAACAGGTATAACTCTTTTACTTGCTTATGTGTATCTCTTAGTGTCTTTGTGCATGTGTGTGTGTACTAATCTGAATATTCTATAGCAAGTATATTACAAATATTGCTTTTCAAATCTATACATAAGTTATTGTCGTGAACATCATTCAACTGTGAATGAATCTCGGGCCGCTATTATACTCATAATCCTTTTAGATATAAACCATTGGCCAAGCCGGGGACTAGGAGTCGATCCAGCCGCACCTAGACTCCAACAGGAGTTTGGAAAGCAAGGGGGTCTTCTCTGAACCTTGTGACTCAGCAGGAGGGTCTCCCCTACCTTTTTACATTCCTGATCTCTGTACAAACCACAAGAAATAAATTCTAACTTGATTTTCCTTTGTATGTTTCTCTTTTACCCTATTGTGTCTTCAGTCTCTGTATACACAATTTTAGTTTGATTCTAACTTAATTTTCCTGTGTATGTTTCATCCTTGTATTAAGTAATAGAGTGAACCTTGCCATCAAATTCTGTGAAGTCGCGTTTTTATAAATTCCTATTAAATCATTTTTGCTAATACCCTTGAAGGTGATTCTTTAAGCAGTCCAAACCACTCCCTTTCACAACAGCATCCATATAACTGAGTTGTTTTCCATTACTTTGGCACTTAAACAAATATCAATAGTGAAATAATTACTGAAGTTTTTAGAGACCATGTTCGAACTGGAGAAATGGACTTTTGGGTGAGGGAAAGTTCATGAATGTGGAATTTTTCTGAGGGTCAAGTAAAAGCTGTTAAGAAGTGAAGTTTTGTGACATAATCTCAGCTCTTCATCTCCCAGCCAAATGAGGGATGTCTTTATTCTCAGAAATCACTTCCTTCTTCCTAGAATTCTGCTGCTGGGCTACATGTAGTGAAGAACTGATCCACTTTGAGGACCAAGGCCATTATCCTGGCTTGAAACCTAGCAACTGGTGAGCTGACATGAATCTGTAGCAGCTGAGTCATGAAAAAAACAGACCACTGTTTAAAGCTTCAAGACTCCATTCATTGTTTCTGCAATGAGATTTAGAGACCAGGAGGTGCAGTACACTACTCTGGATGGATATAATGCAATCACTGGCTGTCAGTTCTAATTAGAAGAAACATGGTTCCCTAGGAAGCTATAGGGGATGGAAAAGAAAAGAGAAAAGAAGTTTTTGAAGCTGAATACAGCTGGTTGCTCTTTAGAGTCTGATGGTCTCTGTTTAAGGCAGACAGACTACCTCCGTGCAGTGTCCTGCTGCAATCTGGTACCAGCATGCTGTCCTGAGAGTGAGTGAAGAATAATTCCAGTAGTGAAGGAGCAAGAGGTCATGAGATGCAGTGCAGAGCTCCAAAGAGGAAATGAAATGCAAAATTATTTAGTAGCTGGGTTCTGAGAGTCAAAGCGATCCATGTGATTACTGGACTTGACATCCCATGACACGTATACCCTGCCAGCACTCTAAATCCAAGATGGTATGGAAAACTTGCTGAGGCTCATCTACCCCAGTGTCTACTACTTCATGATGCTGCTCATCCACGTAGGAACTTGTGATAGTGCCAGGAATAATACTGAATAAATGAGAAGTCATCATCTATCTCTGGGAAGGAGGGTGAAAGAGCTGGACTCAGATGGTATTTCGGTTAGACCTTCTGGAAAAGGGTAAAAGTCTGGGGAGACCACAGATGTATCCTGAAGATGAAGCCACTGCTGAACATATGGTGTCACTGGGAGAGTTTCAGACTTCTTACAGTTATGTCTAACTTGTGACGAATGGGGAAAGTGGTGAAGCTACTATTACATGGCAGTTACCACACTTGATGAGTATTTTAGCAGTGGTTTATAGTCAATCTGGGAGAATATATTCAGTTTTGGACTAAATGGTCTGTGCTGGATTAGAAACCATGCCAAGTTTTTGTGATAATCGGAAGGAAAGAATAAAGTAATTTTATTAAAGTTGCAAATGACACAAGCTGAGAAAGCTTTAAGCACACTGTAGAAGAGAATTCAAGTTCAAAATTGCCTCAGAAAATAAGAGAATTAGAGAATTATTCAAGGTGAAAGAGGTTTAAGGAGGTCACCCATCCAGCCTCTGGCTCATTGCAGGGCTAACTATAACATTAGATCAAGCTGGTCAGGGCCTTTCAAGATCTACATAGAGAAAAAAAAGACACAGTTCTACAAGGACACACACAAAATTCTTCTCTGCAAGTACAAACTGAAAAATGTCTGCCTAAACAAAAAGATCTGAGAGTTACTGTGGCTTACAAGCTGGACGTGAGTCAAGAATGTTATGCTTTTCTGAAAAAAAGTAAATAGGAGTGTTATCTCTAATTCAGCTGAAATATTTGCTGTATTTGGCACTAGTAAGGTGTCAGCTAGAGTACTAATGTCTGATTTTGTGTACAGTTCAAGAGGGATGTGGACCAACTGAATAATGTATTGTGATTACAACAAGGGTTTCTAATTAGCACAAGGGAAATTAGAGCAGATGACAGGAAAAACATCCTAACAGAAAGGTTAGTGCAGCACTGGAATGCATTGCCTGGGCAGGTTGTGAAGTTTCTGTCACTGGAGGTTATTGAAAAACCAGTTGGACAAGAACCTGTCAGGAATGACATAGAAAAGTCCGATCTTCTCTTCGGGCACAGGAAGGGGGATGAGATGGCCTGTTCAGGTCTCCTCCAGGCCTCCTCCTCCTATCTGTAATTTCTAAATTTGTCATTCAGATTTAGTGAAGAATTAAACTCTGTGACACTGCATTGTTTAGATGTATCCCTCGGAGGCAACCACCAGGTTTTTTCTTTCTGATCTGGATACAGTTGCTGCTCATATGTGGATGGTGCCTGTTCTGCTTAAGTCCTAAAGAGCTGGGTTTGCCAAGATCCATTATCCAAAATATTTCAGCTCACAGCCCCTTACTTTAGAAGATACAAAGTGCTCATGTGAGCATCTCTGCAAGCAAATTAAAGTGGCGGTAATAACCTCTGCAAAAGAGGCAGTAATGACCAGCTGGATATGGGCTCGTATATGGCAATTTTTTTTATGGGCATACCTGTTTGAGTAATGGACATCTGTACACACTCTTAATGATTGCTTGCAGCTTTTATGTACACTTCAGCACATTGGTATGAAGTAATTTAGTATCCTGTAATGAAAAAAAGTACTTACCCTCTTCCAACAGTGGGCACTTTTTGCTTCAGTAAAAATCAAACGTCAGTAAAGTATTATAATATTCAGTGCATAAGAACTAGAATTAGACCTGCAATACACAAAAAATGCAACATACACTTCCCCAGGTTTACAAGACAAAGTAAAGCTTTTCTTTCTGGAATTTGGAATCTTGCGTTCTTTTTCTTGCTTACTTTCTTTTAAACAAACTTTGAAGAAATGATGCTTCCCAGTGGCTGGCATGGCTCTTTGAGAGCTGGGAATTCAGCGTTCTCTTCTAGGGGCACTAGTTGACTTAACCTGGGATTTGGGCCAAGTGACCTAGTATCTTTTTGCCTTTTCCACAGCTTTTAAATCTTCTCAGTTATCTGAGAAAGCAGATGTCGCTTGTGCTGTTTTCCTGCTCAAACACAGCAGTAAGCACCACTGTTAGTGGCCCTTACTTAGTGCCATCCACCATCTCCAGCCATACTGTTAGCCCAGTCTTCTAGATCACTACTAAAGCAATTTTGTTATTTGCTTAGGACCTTGTCCAAGATGGATGAATATAAATGAAATTCATATTCCTTCCACTGATGTCAGCTTGTTCACCATTTAGTTTCTGTGACCTCAAGCCACTTGTATGTATAGACTGGATTTGGAATATCCTTGGAGAAACAAAGGGTAACTGGAAAGAAAAAGAGAAAATGAGTGTAGGACGCAGTAATATGAATAAGACTGTGCTAAAACATATGACTAATTACTTTTTTAATTGTTATTATTATATCATCTTCATTGCTATTGAAATTATTAATAACACTTCATGGGTATTACTCTTAACACCTGTAACCAGACCTGCAGAGCACACTGCCTGACAGTAGCAATGAAAGAACCTTTACTTATGTTTTATTGAAGTGACTGTTTGTTAAAAGATAGTCTTAAAATGGTTCATACAGTAATAAACAACTGACATGAGTTTCCTGAGTTTATTCATCTTTATAAAAAGTAACTTCAATCCTCATTAAACATAAATAAGAAAAACAATGTTGACAACAATTACCTTAAACAAAACACATAGAATGAATTACATGACATACTGCAGATGTTTAAAACGTACAATGTAGTCTATTCAACTTTAAAGAGGTTGAGTACCACTTTTCTCAGAAACAAAGATGGAACATTATCATCCAGTGAATAAAACTGTATTTCAACAAATAGAAATATGGGACAAGCCAAAAAGCAAACAAACAAAACCAGCCTAAGCATCTCTACCTTGTCTTTTGCTTTATGGGGAAACGTAAATATCAAGAAGCTGCACCTGACATCCATACCCACTGTAGCCCAACTATAAATGAAAAACAGTACTTTTACTGTTACAATGAAAAATATTGCTAAAGTATATTAAGAGATTTTCAGAATAGCAGTGACCAATGAATGCATGCATTTAATATGACGAAAGTAAACGTATTACCAGTGTTCTTACTTATAAAAGCTTTCTGAAAACTTCCCACTTACACGAACAACCAGAATTTCTTTTGCCAATGCCTTCTGTGTCTTTGGGCATAAGGCTAGAAAAACTTAGTGGGTCATAAAGCCCCTTCTCTGTTGTTATAGGCAACCAAAACCTGTTTATAAATGCTGCAAGACTCATTATAAAAAGGGCTAAGATTTCTCACCCTCCTGTTTCTGCTCTAAAGCTGTTCCTGATACTAGAAATCTCCTAACTTCCACTTTAAAAGTATTCATGACCATTTTACACCTTTTTATTACTGTGCCAGCAGTATCTTTTAGCTTAATAGCTCTTTTTCTCCCTGATAGTTTTCACCATATATACTTACAGGTATTTATGATTTTTCATATATATTATCTCCACTTTTATTTTACAGATCTGTATAGAGGTTATTCTCCAAGTTTGCTCTAGTTTAAATTCACAGTTCTTGAACATGGACTGGATCCAGTATTTCGGAGGAGAATTTTCTAGCACCTTATATAATGGCATCAACACGTCTCTATTTCTATCACTTTGCCTGAAGCGCTCTAGGATTATTTTTGCCTGCTTATAGTCATGTGACATTACTCGATTGAATAAGGATATTCAGGTCTTTTTTGCCTTCTGCTATTTCAAGTTGATGAAAACTTATTTTATAGAAGAATTCTTTTTAGAACGTAACTTTTGATGATAAAATTACATCCCACCTCTTCTTGTTCTCTGGGCCTTCTGAGGCGACTGACAGAAATGACAGAGGTGATGGCTGGCCATTAAGTGATAGCCCTCACTCATATGCCTGAGGTAATCCAGGTAACCAACTCACCCTCAGTGATGGAGGTGCCTTAGATAACTGAACTGACCCATGTGACGCAGATTTCCTCCTTGCTGTGTCATGAAGAACTACCTAGCACAAAAATCTGTGGTTTTCATAGGTAAGCCCTGTTAGTCAATTAGTCATATGTACAAACTATTTTTATATAGAATAAAGAAAATTAGGCACAGAATGGGACCTTGAGAAACTGTGTTACAAATCTCATTTCATCCCAAAAGTTTTAACCAGTACTTCTTTCTATTTCAGCCAGTCCAGCTTTGTCCACCTTCAATTTCTCTAACAATGTCTATGACCTGTTCTGACATTATAATTTCAAGTATTATGCCATACAGAAGGTTGGTTTCCTCATTTTAGACATAGCCTGAAAATTGGGTTCTTTCTGAGTACAGTTCAATTGGGTTCTTGCTTGAGTACAAGGGTAATTGTTTGAGATCTCTGGTGTGGGAGACATAACTACAAGTTTTAGGTATCTGGGATGTAGACAATTATGTCTCAGCTAGTCGTCTTTACTCCCTTCATAGTCATTGGGAAGAAATTGGCACACTTACTGTGTTTAATCTCAGTGTAAACTAGACTTTAAAATAGACCAGATGAGTCATACCCTTACATCCCTCCAATGATGAGCTCAAAGAGAATGACTAGATCCGGTATAGATGTCTCTGGTTTACGTTTAAAGCTAGTGGAGATAACTCTTACTGTGTACATCGAGGATATCTCAGTCATCTAAACAGGCAGAGTTTTCCCAGACTGCTCTTCTGAATAGTCTCCTAAATTCCTCCAAAACCATGCCTTAAAGATAGTTTTGTAATACTGGGAGAAAATAATATTGGAGACAATGATTAAGAAAAAAAAACTTGGGCAAATTCGAGATGATCAAGGACTACAAAATTATCTCCACAATTAATTCTATCCTTGGCTTAAGGGTAGAATAGACTGCCCTTGCAAACAACTCAGCTGACATATATACTCAACTGGCATATTAATAATATATAGATTTATATGTGTAAGTATATAAAATAAAAGAGTATTAGCTGATATCTCCAAATCAATGAAGAGGAAAGAGATGAAAACAGAGCTTCACTCATAAATGAATTTTGTAAATCTCCTGAAATTGACAGATTTATGTTAACATAAAACGGGTGTAGTAGATCAGATTAGCTCTTCTGTCAATAATAGCATGTTATGTGACGATTATCAAATAATTTGTCATCAGATTGTACTATGTAGTTACAAGTAAATGTGAGGAAGTTTGGGAATTATGAAGAACAGCTGAGGATTTTTATACAATAAAGCTGTGGTTTTTCAAAGGTTGTAGAATGAATTAAATAATAAAAAAAATAAATTTTGCAAATACATCAAATTAAGCTAAGACCTTCTTAGATATTGATTTCACAGCCTTTAGAACTTAATCTGACTGACATTCTGGAGATATATTTTTGCATGTTCTTATAGGATGACAAGACAACAATATAGAAAATGGAATGAAAGAGATATACACAGGACTGCACATAAACCTGTGAGTATGGAGCATGGGAATCTTATAAGATATGTTCCATTATGCTTGTAGGAACTGGTTGGTAGCTGATCCATTTTTTCAACCATTATTGAAATGGCTGATATTGTATTCACTAGTGCTCCATCTGTTCTGGATCTCTGTGTTCTAAGAAGATGATCTTTTCCAATTCCCATAACATGTTTTAGCTTTCTTAGCTAACCATACTGTATCTTTTTGTGCTGAAGCAATGAATAATTTTTTTTTATTATCATTTTTATTGATCTTACCTCGAATTTTCCAGAAGTATAGTGGGTAAAGTTCTTAAAATGTTCTTTACATGGGAAGGTTTTCATGGCAGAAATATTTTACTCTGTTGACATAGTGCATCTGTTATGCAACACAGTATTAATACTCTTGATTCTGTCTGATTTTTTGTTAAAGAGGGACTGCTTTTTGGAACAGTATAACTACTGTTGCATACTTTTACACCAGTGTAGAAGAAAGCTGTGTACATAGATTAAATAAGTGTTATCCATTCCCAGACACAGAACAGAGAGATAGTATCTTTTACTGACTTTAGCAGTTTGCGTCTGAGACCTGACTTTTCTTTGAAGCAGGAAAAACAAACTAAGAAACAGTTAAAAAAATGTATAACACTCAGTTTCCAGCCCTTGCTCACTACTAAGTATACGAAGTTACAGGAAGCAAATAAAATCCCTTCTTCAAACAGACTTTTAAATGCAAATTTTAAATTCTAAATTATCTTATAATTTGGGAATTGGTGCCATCCCAGCAGGTGGGAGGGATTTAGGCATTACTGAAGATGAAAATTTCCAGACGTGCTACTGTCAGGTAGATTAATATTTGACCTGAAACCTTCACAGTGCTCCTTTCACTTCCTGCAAACCCTGTAGTATCAGTGATTATGCTGAGATAGCTTAACCTGAGATGTCAGTGGCTGATCTGTTGAAGTGAAAGCTCTCTGGAAAGCAAAAAACCAACCCCATCTTCAAAGCAGCTAGTGTAACTTGCCTGGAAAACAGATTTAGGGAAGGAAATTAAATAATTTATCTTGAAACCAGATCTTGATAGCTACCTCAGAGTGAGAACGGAAAACTTAGACATTGTCAGAGATATAATGAACTCCGAGCTTCCACAGTGTTTACTGCTTCACAAGAGTTTCCTCAGGAAACATACTAGAAACACTAAAATTTGTTCAACTCTGATAGAAAATTCAGGCTCTGTTTAACTTACAAAGGGGAAAAAGACCGTGGCCTGCATGTGCCCTGTTTCTTCTTCCATGGAGTAGAAGAACTATACTATATTGAGAGGTTTGGTCTTTTTTTCTGTATCTTATACATTTATCATGTTCTCAAGGGGTATTCTTGTTTCATAAGGCCAAAATTCAACATCATGTGTGGATATGCCTTATATTTAATTTCACATAATGAGGTATCTAAAATCTATAAAGGATACCACATTTAAGAGACTCTTATATTATGGTTGTACTTGCTAAAGACACTTCTGTACAGCCTTCTTGGACTGAGGAAGTTATACCTTTATATCTTACAAAGCGTTCTGTATAATCACAGTGGGCTAACAATGAAAGCAGGAATTAAATTGATGTAATAATAGTCTAACCTCTTCCTGCAGTATGCTATTGTCATTTGTTAGAGACGGTGGAATGGTCTTTTTCTCCAGGAAGATGTATTTGACACTGTCTTTCAAAAATGAAAGCTAAACTCTACTTTAACAAAGATGTTATATTGAAGTAAATGCAGTTTCCCAGCAAAGTAGCCATTCTGGATTAAATTTTCTTCTCTTTTTGTCACTTTTTACTTAGAATATTCAATTAAACAGAATAGAGAGCAGCAATGCAGAATAGGACATGTTGATAACTGAAAGCTAGTCTAAAATATACTTTTGTTATCCTTCATTAAGTACTTAATTTTACTGCTTTAACACTTTCTTCATAGAAAAGTTGCAGTCTATTCAACTGGTCTTCCAGCCAGTTCTTTACAAGAATGGCCATATACTTGATATATATATAAATATAGCCATATACATGAGACTCAGAAACTACACCTACTAAAAGTAGCCAACTAAACAGCTTTAGGGCCCATTCTCTGGTCTGAGGCCAGCTGGCATAGTCTGCTCATGTCCACACTGCTGAACTCCCTTTGCTTTTAGAGCAGGGTAGGTTCATCTAAAACGCTTGTTAGGAGTGATCCTTATCATGTGCTAGTGCCAAACTGTGCCTGGGAATCATTTGGAAGAGTTCCAGCTAACCAAAACTATGTGAGGGACTATTTTAGCAATAAAGAAAATACAGATAACTGAGTGATAGTGTCCGTGCCTGTGCTCTGACACTGCTTAGTGGGGAAAAATAGCTAAAAGGAAAGATATTTGTGAAAACAACTTTCAAATCTAACAGAGGTTTCATTTAGAGATCTTCAGACCTTCAACAGGGATGAGAAAGGGACTCTCCCTGCAGTGAGAGCTGTGACTCTCCATAAGTAATTTCAGCAAGTCAGGAACAAAATAATATCTCCTATTGTGTAAAGATTTTTAAAATTGTAGCTAATATGTCAACACATATTGCAGCTGCCCCTAAGAATTACTGCATGACATTCCAAGTAGTGGATCAGATACAAAGATTTATTTGAGGAGTCAGGTCTTAAATATTTTCTTCTTAGGATAAAACTATTCCTTTTCAGTGGGCCATCCAATGTATATCTTCCAAACAGGATGTAATTATGATGTAAATGGCATATAGGCTTTATTCCAGCCTTCTGCATAAAGACAAGAGTTATCTGCATTTAAAAAAAAGAAAAAATTACAGAATTTCCTGTATGCAAAGCAATGATCCCTCACTTCTTCTGATAAAAGTCCAAAAGAGTAGAGTCGACTGACTACGACTGAAACTGGCCAGCTGTAGGGGCAGAGTCAACAGCTATCAACCGCTAGAACACATCCAACTCTTAAACCTATCAGGATGAGGAAAAAGAGGTCTAGTCAGCTTGAACTGAATAAAGAGTGAGGTGATGGGGAACTCAGGAGTTTGCAGCACCTCCTCCTAGACCAGCCTGTTTTGTTTTTTGTCCTCAGGTTCGAGTGACATGGTAATGATCATTGCAGATGGGCAGTCTCTTCTCTCTCCCCCATGTCACTCCTATCTAGATCTGTGCCTACCTCCACTTTTGCTTAAAATTAATGCCACCACTTTTATTCAAACTAAATAAAAGGATTCAGGCCCACGCATTTTCCGTCACTGACAGACAGAGAATTAAATATCCACTGGTGGTAACAGTCCTGTTCTGACGTGTGCAACACAGGAGGTCTGACTATCTAGTGTGCAACTTACAGGAAAGGAATATGGAATAACAGGATCCAGCAAGTGGTAAACTTTATTATTTTGGGCACAGAAAGTACTGTATAAGACTGAAGAAAATTATCATAGGCTTTCCTTTTACCATCCATGATTTAATTTAAATTGTTTTCTAAATTTTTCAACATTGGGTGCCTAAATATAAATAAAACACCCATGTAGAAAGAAAATAGTCTTGAAACTGTATCTCCCATAGCAATATTAAAAATACCTGTGTTTAATCTGTCTCTTTCTTGAAAATACTATGCTGACTTTAAAAAAAAAAAAAAAAAAAAAAAAAAAAGACATTTTCTCATGCAATTGATCTATAAAGATTCATTGAGATGAGAGCTCTTTGCTACAAAATCTTCATGGGAAGAATTCCATTTCTGGTTGTTTGGGTTTTTTTAAATAATAAAAAGAATAAAACATTGCACTGCATGCACAGACAAATAACTACACACAGATTTTTGCAAAATCCAGAAGTTTTTTATGACATCAGATAATTTTCATTTTTACCTCAGCGGAAGTAAACTTATTGGCTGTAACATACATAAGAAAGAGTAAAAAATAGTGTATCTGAAAATCAGGCAATGAATTTGGGTTAAATTTGAGGGTTTAAATTTTGGCTACTGAGATTTGACAATGCAGGGATCTGTAAGTCTGTCCGTTACTCCTAGAAAGCCAGAACCAAATGTGCAGTGTGGCATAAGCTGTGTCAGATAGCCCATATGAATAAGCAATAGGAAGGGAAGAAAATAACCACATGCAAAGAATGACAAATCTTACAAGTGGTAAAACTGTAATCTGTATTCAGTTTTATGCATGATTCAGCTAAGTGACTTAGTGCAATGAGTACTACAGGTTAGAACCATCTGCCTGCACCAGCCTGTCTAATAAACGACAGGATGCAGAGGGCTGAAGACCAAAATAAAATAATTTGTAATCTTTATGGGATTAACCTTGTTTTTGAGAAGAGTCCTTAATTAACCATGCACATACTTTTGACTGCCTCTCCTTTTATGCAATATAAGATTACTTATTTGCTCTTCTCTCTCTCTCCCTCTCATTTTACACACGCAAACATGCATGCAGTGTGGGCCAAGGCACATGAAAGTTATCCGGGCAATTGCAAAGGCTTTTTCGGATTAAATTACTTTATTCATAGACCAATGTGATTTTGCTTAAGGATCCCTTTTACGTTGACTTTTTAATTTCCTTTTATTAACTGAATGATAGCACAGGCCAATCTTTGTGTGTGAAATTGCTCAGGTGAAGCAGTGCAAAGAAGGAAAATAGTGACTAAGGAAGAAACAAAGTTCATACTTATGAACTAGCACTTTGTTGTACAGCTTTGAGGACCAAATGGAACTCAGATTGGAAAATGATTGTGGTTGTAAACTGAGGAAAGGATTTTTAAATCAAATTGTAAAGGAATAAAAGTCTGTAAAAAGATACTCATGCAGTCCCTTTGAAGAATTTTGCCTAATACAAGAATGACCCTAAACAAAAATCCCGGTCAAAATTCACGATTCTCAAGAAAGGAATTACTGGCAAAATGTCTTTCCATGCAGAATGGACATTTAGTATTACATCACTGGAAGTCTGTGGTCCTAGCAGCAGTATATCCAGCCTTAGGCAGATTGTCCCAAGATGGAGAAGTAATGGACCTCTAATCACACAGCCTTCAGTCCCGTCCCCCACCTGCCCTTATGAACTTAAGTTTTATGAACTGTGCTCCTGCCACGTGCAAGGAGCTGTTAGCAACCAGCATTCAATGTGCAGTGGTACCAAGTTGCAATCTAGGCTTATCCCACCACTGCATTACTGCTCTCTGGCACCCACAGGGATCTTTTTGGCCATGATAAAGGATCTGACCCACTAGAACGGTATTCTGTGGGTATTCATCCAGGTAAGGATATTAAAATAATAATATATATAGGTTCAGTTCCCGAGCTCAGGTGAGACTACAAGGTAGGCTTTTTTATTCACTGTGAGTTTTGAGTTTCAAGGGAAAGCATGGTCTCTTTGTTCAGGTACAGAAATGGCTTTTTATTCTATTGTTTGCCACCTGTGTGAGCCTAGGAAAATTTTTTACCTTTCTGCTTTGCCCCCAAATGGAGGGTATAAGAACCTTTGACTCCATCACAAGTACAAAATTCATCCCTAGTTTTTAAGCTTCTTTGGATTTGTGTTTGTTGAGTATGCCAACATTATGAAGAGACATAAAAATTTAAGTGAAGTAAAAAATTATTGGAAAGAATTTAACATTTCTATCTGCAGAATGGTAGTGCAGATGAAATCAATGCAGTCAAAGAGAACTGTTAATGTCACTCTTTCGCTTTGCATATGTTGCAAGCACATAGGAATGACTATACGGGGACATGGGAAATACTACTGCCAGGCAAGCTATGTACCCAGTTCAGCAATATGACCCCCAAATAGCTAGTGCTAAAAAACCTCAGCACATCAAAAAAAACCCTAAGTAGTTCAGTGTAAGACAGTCTGTCTCCTTATATTAGTCCCATAGTTCTCAAGGGGTTTAAATGGGGAAGCAAAATATTTCAAATCATACCTGCACACTGCCATCTTCTCATTTATGTTTTAGTCTAGACTACATCAAATAAAATGAGATGTTATTACCATGCTATAAATCACTGTTTGATATCCACATAAAATTAAAGTTATTGTCAGCCCTGTCCCTAATAAGTGGAAGTCTGTGTTACATATCTTACCCTAGAATTAGATTCTTTGCTGGACAAAGTGTTTTAGATATGGAAACTGCAATATACTCAATCTCCTAAATGCATCTGGGAGACAAAAAATGTACAGAAGATTATCATGAGAAGCACTAGCTTTAGATGCACAGTGAGCTCCCGTTACAAAGTTATCGTTTGGCACCTTTCATGAATAACAGATTTATAAAAAAATATGTTAAAGGGATCAGGCATGCAAAAAACATCTGAGCCTTTATAACAAAAATTCCCAAAAGCCTCAGCAATCACCCTTCAAATTCTGTAATAAATTTTTGCTAATTATTCTCTTTAAAAGGTGTCTGGAACATATCCATTCTAAGATTCATATATCAAAAGAAAAAGTAATTAAATTTCAAAATAAAGTATAATAAATGTAGCATAGCATAGGCAAGGGAAGACGAAAAGTCTGGATTTTAAAGTCATACGTTGGCCAAAAATGATATCAGAAATCTCCATAATAGTTTATTTTTGCAGAGAAAATTATTTTCAGACTTTGTTTATTGATTTCCACAGACAAAAGGTGTCAAAAAACTTAGATAGAAAGATACCAGATTGGTGTCTGGGGTGGGGGAAGAATCAGAGTCTTCTGAATTGCTGCCCAAAAAAATTGCTAAAAGATGTCAAATTGGTCCCAAAACTAAAAACACAGCCTTTCAGCTGCTGCTCCACAAGTTTTACACATGCCATATTGGCCAGGAAACAAAACACAGTTTCTCAGCTGTTGTTCCAATTCTCCATACTGAGCACATACAAATGAAGTGTAAATAATATATTTATTTTTCAGAATCAGCAGAGCTGAATCAGTGCAATGAGGAAAAAACATTTGGGACCAAAAGTGTAAAAACCTGGAAGAAAGTGGTCACGTTGGTGGGAGGAGTCTACGGAAGCATATGTTCCATTGTAGACTGTGTATGGCAAAGATTATTTTAAAACTTTGAACAGTGGACATTTCTGTTGTACTTAGGATCTAAGACCGTTGATGGAACTGGAGAGATCAGAAAGATTCAGAAGACAAGAGTGAAGACGCTCAAGCAGAAAAATGCTCCAGACTGAAATGAGCTGTGCAACAGTGAGAATGGGGAAGACGAGGAGGACGTGTCCTTGTTCCTACCACCATCATTCCAGACCCTTTCTCCTGGGCTCAGCATTTTCAGAAGAGATGCAAATTTAGAAGAAAACATAAGTAAAACTTAAAGAGAGACACTGGACTTTAGACAACCGCCTAATTGAACCTCTGGGAAGAACGACTGTTCCCTGTGCAACCTCAGCCTGTGTTTGCATGAACACTTGTGTGGCCCTAATGGAGTGTACTTTCCAAAAGGGCACAGCTGTCATTCACTTCTCCCTCTCAGATGTTTTCCTCCCTTCTTCCCAGCTCTGGGAATCATAATCCTATGCCCTTCTTTGTATTGGCCAAGACACTTTTTGAGCTCTTCCATGAAAAGTTCTATTTCATGGTCCAATAGAAAATTATCCATCTTTTTTCTGGTTGTTTTGTTGTTGTTGTTGTTTTTTGGGTTTTCCCCAGTAGGTTGTCTGGAGTTCTTTTGTAGGTTAGTGAGTTGTCTCAGCTCAGAACTGGCACTAAATGGGAGTGTGTGGCCAGGATCAAGCAAAAGAGGAGAAAGGAAGACAGAAGCCTGAGCTCATCATTTCAGAGAATGTGAGAATGTGAGCTGTTAGATCAGATCTCTGCAACTCCTGAAGCCACAGCATCAGTACTTAACAGTGACACTGACAGTTCAGTTCAAATAAATCCTTACATTTCCAGACAGAAGAAACACTGACAGTAGGTCTGTGTACTGGCTTGAAGTCCACTTCATGTACTTACCACCTAAAGGATAAGTTATGATAACTTGCCTTTACAGCGATTAGAGATAGCTTTGAGCTGTTAACTTCTGCTTAGTTTACTTATAGACTGGTCTCCAAAACAAAGTTTAGTAACAAATAGTTTGAATGTGAATTTAAAGTCTAGTCTGTACTAAATGTCTATAAGAACTCTGTGTTTTATAGAAAAAAAAAATCATTACAAATAGGTTATATTATGTATGTTAACCTGTATGTTTTTCAAGGGCATTAGTATATAAAATAAGTGTTCTTGCAGGATATTGATTTTGATAGCTGTTCAGTAAAAATAAATCTGTTTTGGATACCATGGTCCCAGTGAAATGAAGTGAAATTGCCAAAAGATTTAACATGTTTTGCTAGAGAATAAGAAAATCGTTCAGGCTTGTACAATTATTGATATGAGAAGTCCAAAGTTTGACTGTTTTCCAAATGTATCAGGTGATATTACCTCTCCTGACAAAACTTGCCTAAATATTCTTGCTTTCCAGAAATTTTCCCTAAGTAGTCTTCCTCATTTTAAGGCAAACCTCAATAACGTTATGAAGAACAGGACTATGGTTTGTGCATCAAGAAATAATTAAATTTAGAGGCAGTGAGATGAGGAGGCACATTAAAAATTGTGCATTATATTACCTCGGTGTTTCTTTGTCTCAATGGACAGTAAGAGGTGAGCTTCCCTCTTCTTTTTAGTTGGGACATCACTTGTTTTAAGGAAAAGATGGTGGAGACATTCTAGTGAGCTAACAGTCTTGGAAATACCTTTGCTGGGCAATGAAAGACTGGAATTAAAGGCATCTCATCAGATTAGGTGGAATTTAAATGTATTACTCTGCTGTGTTCGAGACTCAACGTGTTCTTCCCAGGCTCCATTTTAAATGCAGCATAAAGTAAAGGAATATCAGCTAAAGCCCAAGGGAATAGTACGCTGTAGAGGAGAGATTAATTGGTGTCAAGTAGGGACTAGTAAAGGATCAGCTGATGCTAGAAGAATTAGGCTGCAGGAAACATTTTATAGTTGTCTTTCCCACTGAAAGCATGGTATTGTTGTTCAACAGTCTAGTGCCTTTCCTTCTGTCAGCCTCTGTGAAGCTTTTAGCTGGGGAAGAAAGTGGATAATTAGCATTCCATTTGGACGCCTGCAGACCAGCAGTCTAGAATATTAAATAGCTTTGCAAAACACGGATTGTTTGAAGTGATTCACGTTTCTTTATCTAAGGTGTCTGAAATGCAGGTTTATATATTTCTTTAAAAAAAAAAAAAACAAAAACCAAAACCAGCTTTGCTCATAACCTTACATCTGCTTTTGACGTTTGAAACAAATCCCCTTGATATTTGACAACAAATTCCTAACTGGAGGTGTGGAGGGAGCAGATGATAAAAGTGCTTCTGCACATGTTATAACAAGTATCCCATGTCACTTGGGATCTCTCAGCACTGTGCTGAAGGTATGGAAATACAGGATATTAGTAATTGTGGTGGTTTAACCCCAATAGGTAGCTCAGCCCCACACAGCCTCTCACTTACTCCCTCACCAGTGGGATGAGGAAGAGAATTGGAAGGGTAAAAGGGACAAAATTCATGGGTTGAAAGACAGTTTACAGGTAAAGCAAAAGTTGTGCATGCCAGCAAAGCCAAACAAGGAATTCATTCCCCACCTCCCACGGGCAGGTAGGTGTTCAGCCATCTCCAAGAAAGCAGGGCTCCAGCACGCCTAACAGTGACTTGGGAAGACAAATACCATAACTCCGAACTTCTCACCCTTCCTTCTTCTTCTTCCAGCTTTAGATGCTGAGCGTGATGTCATATGGTATAGAATATCTTTTAGAGGATTCACCATTCTATTTAAAGATTTTTTTTCTAACTATTTTTCTCGCCTTATTCTGAGGATATGTAAGGCATACGCATTTGCTTACTTATTCTTGTAACAGCATGGTATCTTCTATGTTAAAAACATTATTTTTACATTAAGCAGTGAATTCTACTGGCCATACAGGAATATAAAACCTTTCTTGGAAACAATGCTCTCTGAAAGCAGAAAGGTCAGGACATGGATCTCAAGGACAAATTAGGCAAACAGCTGCCTACAGTGCCTAGTTCAAGGTGCTTGTCAGAATAATGTTGTGGAAACTGTTAACAGAGGCTTCTTTACACCTGCTCTGCAGAGCTGCATGACAAGTGGCGAATAAAAAAAAGGGATGTGAAAATTCGAATGACCATTTTCTTTGCTTTTTTTCCTGAGGTGCTTGCATGTGTAAAGCGTGCTGGTGGTCTGGGCAGCTGTTTAGGGCAGGTGGGAAGCACTGACGATCAGGACACGCAGCTCTCTCCACGACTCTCCTCTCTGTCCACCCGGAGTGTGGAGGGACCAGTTGCAGCAGGGCCAGGTGAGTGGCCAAGTCCTCCATGGCAGGGTGGCTTAGTACAGAAATGACTTTCATCTGCAAAGTGCGTGCAGCCTTCTCTCCTGAACAGCGCTCAAAAGGACGGTTCTCATTCTCTCCCTTTCTATTACCTTACGTAGCCAGGATTTCCTCTCCTGGTCATGACTTTACCTCCAGGTCTTGGAGCCTGTGCAGACACCTCTCATCCTTCCTTTTGTCAGGGTCCTGAGGGCACCACCAGCCCTTGCCATCCCTCACCAGCCTCCCCAGGGATCGCCCCCCGCCCGCAGCCCAGGACCCCCCGCCAGCCCGGGGGCCGCCAGCCCCTGCCCCAGCGACGCCGCAGCTGGGCCGGTCTCCAGCTCCCCGCAGCCCAGCCCTGCCCGGCCGTGGGCCCTTCCGTGAGCCACACTCGGCCGGGCCCACCCGTGGGCCCACATCCCTGTCCATCCCCATCCCCAGGGAGGTGGCCGATGCCCAGGGCTGGAGCTGGGCAGGGGAGAGCAATGCCCAGGCACAGGAAGGACAAGAAAACTGGGAACAGCCAGCATGGATGTACAAATCATGCCTAACCTGTCTAATTGGCTTCTCTAATGAGACAGATGTCTCTGTGGGGAGGGGAGAGCAACAGGTATTTTCCATGGTTAAGAAGGTAAGATACAGCCAGGGTATTTGGACTTGTGAGTGCATAGAAAATTACCTGGACGACCAGTTTCAAAAAGATTTTGATCAGCCCTGTGAAGTCCAAGCGGCAGCCAGTTTCCTCAAGGGTCGATAGTGAGACCAGTACTTTTTAACAGCTTCATTAGTGACCTGGGTGATGGGATGGAGTGCACCCTCAGTGAGATCAGTGATGTGGGAGGAACAGTCAACATTCTGGAGAGCAGAGCTGCAATTCAGAGGGATCTCAGAAGCTGGAGAAATGGGATGGCATGAACCTCATGAAGTTCAACCAAGGTAACTGCAAAGTCCTGCACCTGGGATAGAGTAATCCCATGCAACAGTACAGGCTTGAACCAGCTGACTAGAAAGTAACTTTGAAGAAAAGGACCTGAGTGAGCAATTTACCCCATTCAGTATTTGTGAAAGGGTTTCTGGAGTACTGACAGGTATTTGCCATTAAAATAGCCAAAAACTTCGGAAGTCTTCAGTGTGGATGTTTACATCTAAGCGAGTCAACCTCTTCCCCCTGTATAGAAAAAAAAAAGAAGAAAAGTAGTTTTAAAACATGATTCAGGTGACATGTTAGGGGCATCTAAGTGAAGAGGAACTAAACTGTACTATAAAAAGTGCCTATCTTTCTCCACTGATAATGAAGGAGTCTAGGCAACTGTAGACATCTAGGACACAGAAGTGGGTATTTGACCAAGTGCTTCACGTGACGGAAAACAACTTGTCTCTGCATATGATACTGGCATGGTTGTGATTTGAATAGCCTGAGCTACAGCCCTGCAGTTCTTGTGAAATGGCTGGTATCTGCCTTGCCTATCCCATCAGCAGCCACAGTCTTCCCCAGGCTTCCATAATCCAACTTTGCTGCCTCTGCTCTCAGACTCACTGAGACTACCAGCTTTGGATGAAGCTTAAAATCTTCCTCTACTTCTGGACTTTAGAACTTACCACAAATATCCTGCACCTGCTTTTTAAGACAAACAGTGAAATCCATCTACTTTCTCCAGATCTTAGAGAAAGACAGAGGCTAGTACAAGAGGGAAAGGGTGTGTGGGGGGTTATTATTTAGCTTCTATCTGGAAATTGTCAGCATTTTTAGATGAGCTGAAAGGAATTGTATATTATACTGTTTTTTTACCAAAATACTGTCACAGGTGCCTACAGTCATGGACCTGCCTTTTCCAGTCATCTTTTGTATATAAATGAAAATATGTAAAGACAAATAAATTATAAAGAGAGAAGTGAGAAGCTACAGGTTTTGTCTCACTGCAGGTTTGCAAACAGACTTTACGCTGTCTAGACAAGTAGAAAATGTATATTCACCTTTCCTTTTTCCTGCTCTAAGAACCATGTTTGGAGAGGGACATCCTGACTTTTTTTTTTCTTTTTCCCCTAAGTGAAATATGAAAACACTACACACATCTTTTTGAAAGAGGCTAGAAACAGGCTTTTTATCATTCAGAGCTCCCGAAAGGACCATTTGAGCATAGTCTTCCTGTCCAGAGAGGAAATAGCTGTGTCTGTGACTCGAATGGACTCTGATTTCCAATAATTTTCCAGTGGTAAACTATGATTCAGTTTCCATTTATAAAGAGAAATGAGTGCTTAAATAATCAACAGTAAAGAGCCAGAAGAAGGAAATGAGCCATCCTTCAAAACAATTCTGCTCTGTTTAGCTTGGACTTCATTCCATTGTTAAAGGATTTCCTTATGTGCAAGGTGTTAGAGATTGGCAAGTTGAAGCCATTCTAGGCACAATTGTTTCATTTTATACTGTGTGCGAATATACGATAACTATTGCTATAACTCTAAAAGACATCTGCTACAGATACTAGCTCTTCCAGTGCTTTAGAGGACTAGTTTCAGGGGCATTGGAAGGCCATTACTAATCAGCATATATAGAACATCTCTTAAATTGGTCTAGTTTTCATTAAGTGCAAAAGCAGCCTGGCTTGTTCAGCTTTGTTCAGCTGAGGGCAGATTTGAAACTTATTGCTTACTGGATGACATAACCTTAGAAAATATCATTATCTACTGATTCATCAACTGCAAGCATAGATAAGACTCAACAAGGCGATACGAATGCTGAAAGCTCTGTCTCTGAAGGATATTCAGCACTTTACATGGTTCAGGTAGAATAGAAACACATCCTTTGGGGTTAAAGTTAGATATCCAGTCACAGTCAAGAGGGGGCAAAGAATGTACACTTAGCACGTTGCCTAAAAGCTGTTCATCATGTTCCCTGAGGAGTAACTTTGCTACCTCTCCTCAGCAATCTGTATGTACAAAAGACAGTTGTTGGGTGCTGAACAAAATGGCTCGTAGAAAACTTGCCACTGTATGCAGTGATAGCATTGAATTTACTTTCTTGTCCCCTTACTCTCCCACTCAGTCTTATTTATACATCAACACAAATTAGTGGTGAGCATAAAGCAATATCTTGGATCTCGAAACCTCCAAATTTAGAATCTGAACTGGGGCACAAATTCACATTTATGAGCTAGCTAATATTTCTTTAATATTCAAAATAATAACTTCTATCTGATCTCCCCCAGATTACTGAAGTGTCCCAGATACGAAATGTTGCCAAATTGATAAGCAACATTCAGAAAATAATGGATTTGCCCTAAAAATCATTCACGGTTGATTTTGTTTGGGTCAAGTCTTTTATTTTCTTTTTCTTTTTTTTTTTTTTTTAATGAATATTGCATTTTTTCTCTTTCCTTTCCAGTTTCTGAGTAATTTACATTGCTTATTTCACAATTTCAGGCTATTCACCATCTAAGGTGCCTAAAACATCTTTTTAAACAAAAGTTTAAATTCTACTTTGTCTTGATTTTAGCAGCTGGGGTTTTAAGAAAAATAACAAATATTCTGACAGCTTGGCAAGTCTAAATTGGAAATGGAATTTTGACATTCAGGCTCGTTTTTTTCTGTATTTGTTCCACAAACTTATTTGTAAAGCCAATATTATTTTACATTATAGCCTGAAACCTGGATGAAAGACAAGCTGAGTGTTTTATAAGGTAGGCCATATATAAAATACAGATATGAAGAGAGACTCCTTTCCAGTCACACTGAAAATTACCTTCATCTTTTTAAATATGTATCCTATGTGTCACTTTATTGAAAGAATGTTAGCTAATTATGATATATTGAGGAGCATTAGCAGAAAAAGTCTGTCCTTCACACACATGAATGAACTGTGCTGTGTCAAACACATTTCTGTCCAGGTGGACAGAATATTTCAGATAATTTCTGAACTTCTGCCCAATCTATTTGGCTATGGATTCAGTATAAAAATTCACAGAGTAAACAGTGATGTTCAGAGTGTTCATTAAATTCCATTGTCTGTTTCTTCTCTAGACAGTTATTTACCTTCATGTACAATAAGCAATTTTCCATCGAGAAGAGCTTTCTTAATTTGATTGGCTGTGTCAGGCTACTTTTCTGTGATTTTTCTTTTTTGGCAAAAGTTTTTCCAGCTTGTTCTTTAACTGTCATTTGCCTTCTCCTGTATTTTAAATCTATCATGCTTCATGACAGACAGACTTGTAATTTGGACTCTAATCATTTCTGATTCTCATGTTTTGACAGACACAGACTTGTCTTTCTGCACCTCCTTCCACAGTTCCCCCCTTTATTCTGCATTTGCTTGTGGCACACAATACTCTCTACTTAACCCTTTCCTTTTCATTTTCTACTTTTACACAACACATATACTAGAAGTAGATATGCTTTACATTTTGAATGTGTTGGAGAGACTTTCAGAAATTACTCTGTTGAACTAAAAATGAAGGTGTTTGAGACTATGTACAAGCGTATTTATTTCATGCTCTAAGGTTCGAGGTGACCCAATTTGGAAGGACTTTAAGTAGAAATGATTTAGTTATCTGAAGCCCTTCTTTCTTTCTCTCTTTTTACCTTGATTATTTTAATATTAAATTCCATTTTTGAGAAAGTGTCTTCTGCTTTTGTAAATCTTAAGACCACAACAGCATTGCCTTCAGAACAGAGGGATCTGAGTTAGAATCCAGTTGTTTAGTTCCACCTACAAATAACAAGACCAAACTAGCTACACTGAAGCTATAAGGCTGTCTGCTGCAGGGAAAGTGCTGTTCCCTTCCGGGGGCAAACCACACAAGGACTATTGTCTCTTCTTCCAGGGGAAAGCCCATGCTATAACATCAGCTCTGCTTCTTTGAAGAGGTGAGTAGATGTTTCTTCTTGGATTCAAAGATATTTTGTTCTGTGACAGTGCTCCAAATCATGATCATATTTTTACTACATCACAGCTATGACTTTGTGGAAATCATCCCATTAACAGCTTGTGCTTGGAACAGTGCCTGCCTATGACATCTAGCCTGGGCGGAAGTGAAGATTTCCTGAGTATCCTGTCCTCATCCTTCCTATCAGAACAGTCCACATAAAGTGATTTTAAAAATGAGATACATATTAATAATTTGTGTTTTTAGCGTCTTCTGCATGGTTTTATGTCTCAAGACATATTTTAAATATGCACATATATACAAACGACTGCATGATCTCTTAACTAACTTTTCATATCTAACTAATCCAATAGCTTTCTACAACACAATAACTGGCTTGGAAGATGAGGGAACAGCAGTGGATGTTGCTTTAGTAAGACAGGATTCTGTCTTTCAGAAGATCCTCATAAACACACTGATAGCACAGGACTAGATAAGAGGACAGTGAGGTAGACTGAAAACTGTGTGATGTGCCAGGCTCAAAGGTTGTGATCAGTGGCACAACATCCAGCTGAGGGCCAGTCACCAGTGGTGTGCCCTGGGGGATGATACTGGGGTCAATACTGTTGAACGTCTTCATTAATGAGCTAGATAGATGATGGGACAGAGTGCATCATCAGTAAGTTTGCAGATGATATAAAACTGGGAGGAGTGCTTGATATACCCAAATGGGCGTGCTGCCATTCAGGCAATATTGACAGGCTTGAGAAACATGCTGTCAGGAATCGATGAAGGGAGACACAAAGTACTGTATCTGGGGAGGAATAACTCCATGCACCAGGATAGGCTGGGGGCTCTCCAGCTGGAAAGTAGGTTTGCAGAGAAGGACCTTGAGGTGGACAAGAAGATGAGTCTGAGCCAACAACGTGCTCTTGCAGCACCCTGGGCTGCCAACAGCAGCCTGGGCTGCGTGAGGAAAGCAAGTCCAGGCAGGTAGTCTTTTCCCTCTGCTCTGCACTGGTGAGACACATCTGGAGTGCTGCAGTTCTGGGCTACCCGGGACAAGACAGACATACACTTACTGGAACCAGTTCAGTGCAGGAGCACAAAGGTAATGAAAGGACTGAAGTGTCTTTCATATGAGGAGAGGCTGGGACTGTTCAGCCTGGAGAAGAGAAGCCTCAAGGGGATCTTATTAATGTGTATGAACGCCTGATGGGAAGGTGTAAAGAAGATGGAACCAGACTTTGAGGCAACTGAAATACACGAAATACTATTTAAACAAGAAAAAAACTCTTTTTCCTATACACAGTCCTGGGTAACCTGCTGCAGGTCACCCTGCTTTGAGCATGGGGATTGGAATAGACAATCTCCAGAGGTCCCTTCTGACCTCAACTGTTCTGTGATTCTGACTTGTACTTCTGTCTCACTTTACCACATCTTTTTTAAGGACTGATTCTACAAACTGTTAGGCAATCTCTGCAAGGCCTCTTCATGTGTGCACAGTCGAGTAACCTGCAAAATATTCTTGCAGCATCAGGGCTTGACACCGGGGTTACAGAAACCTTTCTCTGTTTTTTATCTGTATAACTAAAGTGGTGTGAAGACTTCCTTCTGCCCTTGCGAACTGGAAAGAAAGTATTCTGGAGACATACTGTCTATGCTGTAGAGGCTGACTGAAATTGTTCCCTTTTGTCCCAGGCTGATCATCATCTTTTTGCACTATAATTTTCCAGGTTGAGTTTAGAAATCAGCATTGCAGAGTACATTGCGTGCAAGGAAGACAAGGCTGAGCAGAGACAATATTAGAGTGAAAAAGAACAAAATTATTGAGCTGATATACTCTTTGCAGAAGAAGAATGAACAGGAAGAAATAATTTCATTGTCCCTTTATGAGGTACATTAAAAGAAACTTACAGAAAAGTATGGTACATCACAACTACAACGGCCTATTTGGCCTGCAAGTTCAAGGGAAAAGAGATGACACCAGAAGATAGAGCAGGCAATGTGCAATTTGCCAAAACGTTCTGAAGAAGAAAGAGAAGAAGGAAAAGTACTGAGATGTCACTGCCTTCAAAGGAGACAAATTCTTATCCTTAATCACCTTCAGGGTCTGTAGATATTATTGTCCATTTCAAGGTTATCTTCCTACATTGTTCATTGTTAGCAGCAAGACAAATGTTAGCAAGTGTACAGATGGGAAGAAAAGCCTTTTTTTTTCTTTCTATTCCAACAAATCCTTTTATGGCTATATAAACCCAACATGGCATACCTGTCTCTGTTAACAATGCACGTACATATACCCAGCGTTACCATCTCTAGACGCTTTGCAGATAAAATCTAAAGCAAGAGAAAAATATTTAGTAGATTCTCAATACTATGTCTGAATAGTGGGACACGGAAATAATGCCCAACACCCAGATCTGGATGGACATCTTGTCTGCCTCCTGGCCCTGTTGAATCCAAAGCAATTCTGTTGAAGGAGAAACATGGAATGTCTTGGCTTGAGCCACCAAATACCAGGCCGTAACACCACACATACCTGTAGTGCAGCCTAGATGTCACTAGAGAGTCTCCAGTATTTTCCTCTTCTGTGGGAACAGGATTTTCCTTGAAAAAGGCTTTTGTTTTTCATTTTAGCAATTTCCTTTTTTTTATTAGCTGTTAGAGATTTAGGGATAGGTGCGGGTTGGGAGTATGACTCAGTAGTACTTTGTTTCCCTGCTTGTAACCTACAGGTTATCTGTAAAAAGATCTGCAGGTTTTCACGGGGGGAGATTATTTACATGGCAGAGTATTATGAGGGAAAGCTTGCTGCAAAATTCTTTCTCTTTCTATAGCTAGCCTGTTTTTTGCAGGACCTTCAGATCTGGATGGAGGCTATGGGCAGTGAGTTTCTTTTTCTTAGTAACCCATGGATCTGCAGACCAGAAGTCAAAAAATGACTCAACCTCAGTACTCACTTTTCCTTTTTCCCCACTGTCTTTGCCCTGATTTTGCCTGTTATCTGAGGGGATGGGGGCACTCGTATCCAAGGCACAATTTGAAATGAAAGCAGGTTGTTTGTGCGATAGCTAAATTGTGAGATTCATAAAAAGTGTGTTGACCATGTTTAGCCAGGCACAATTCTGCTGAAAATAGAGGAGGTAATTTCTCAGGCTTTGCCTTTGCTTTATAGGATACTGGGTTTGCATGTGTGTTATGTATATGCATGTTTATAACTCGAATATTATATACAAGTAATTTGAGTCTAATTGTCCCTGCCAGTCTAACATAATGCCTCTAGAATAACTCCAGCAATTAGATTTCTGTCTGTGAAAAATTGGGCAAATCTTTGATTCCTAGATCTCAGTACAAACTATTGAAACTCAGAGGACATAATCCTCACAGTGCTGCTTCCAGATACGACAACCTTCATAAAGCTTGGGGTAAAGAGCATTGGCTACAAGAAAGAAGATTTTGGAGAAGCCTCCTAAAGGCAAGTGTCACACTGTACAAACACTTCAGTTGAAGAAGGAGCAGCTATGTGTATTTTTCACTTTTGTAAAAAACTAGTTTAATAAGAAATGAATTATTTTCTGCTTTCATCCAGCTCATGGTACATTAAACACTTCAAGCCTTTAGTTTTGTTCTTCTTTGTTTTGTGATTGTCTCAGTTTAAAATGCAATTTTAGATAAAGACTTTCTGTTCCCTTTCTGTCTATAAAGAAATGTAACTATAGATGCCATAAAATTACTATAATTAAATAATAAGCAATTGGAAAAGTATGGGACAGTAAGAAGAACAGTTCCTGGCATTTTCTTGAGGAAATGCACTTTTTCTTCTTGGCCTTTAGGAGGTTCAGATTCTTTTTAAACTCTTAAACTGTTCCTTTTTTCTTTTCTGTTTTTGTTGTTGTTGTTTGTTTTGGTTTTGTGGGGTTTTGTGTTGTTTTGGTTTTGGTTTTGGTTTTGGTTTTTTCTCCCCTCTTTTCTCACTTGGTGCAACACTCAGACACCAGCTGCCAAACATACATGATGGATAAAATCTATTCTGAGGAATGTGCTGTTGTACTTACTTGCTGTACTGGTCATTCTTATTTTAGTGTTTTGCATGCAGTATTTTAAACAACATCTGCCTTACCCAAGAACATAATTCGGAAACCATGTAACAACCTTTGTAGCAGTTGGCCACATTCCCGGTTTGAGTTCCTCAAAAGCCTTGGCTATGGGCCGCAGATGAAAGGAAAGCAAAAGCAACAAGATGGTTTAAAAAGTGATCTACTCTCAAATGCGGCAAAGTGACAAAGGCACTTATTCCTCCAGATCTGCTCCCTGTGTGCGTTCGCTTTAACATCTGGTGGCTTATGTGACTGAACAATTTTTTTACTGCATGATCCTCCTGTTAATTTGGTGGAGCTAGTGCTGATACTGGAGCTAGATTATGTTTTGCTGTGTGTTGCATTTGAAGCTTTATTTTCAAAGTGGTAAGTGGTAGCACCAAGGCAAGCCCTTTGAAAGAGCTGGACAGATATTCATGGTTTAGCTGGCATACCTGACTTCTTCAACACTTTTTGTCTCAGTGTCTCATTGTAATGGCTCCAGCTGCTCCCCAGTGGTAGTGACAAAGAACCAGCCAAGGAGTAGATGCAGGTTTTCTGCAGAGTATTATTAGCCCAGTGGAAAGGAGTATGAGAATTTGAGCAAGCAAGAGTGACACTCTAATCCATTGGCTCTCTCATTTAATGAGTGGTGGTTTTTTACTTAAGACAGATTATCTGATTATCTCAAAAATGCATGAGCAGTGACAATGTCCTTTTCATTTGAGGAAGATTCAAAACAGTTAAACAATGTCGAATATTTTCCTTGAAACAGCACAAGATTATTGCAGAGATGATACATGGTGTCTTCTTTCACTGCAAGTTAAAGAAATAGAGAAGATAGATAGAAATAGATCTTTAAAGACTTTCTGTAGATATCAGTGGTGATCGGCATGTGACAATGCTGACTTAGAGAAAGAGAATCCAGACTTGGAAGAAGTGCATTGGTATGGCCCTCTGCTTTAGAGTTACTAGAGAATAAGAGCAATCATTTGTGTAGAACGTCTGGCCTTGGACAAACACTTCTGATTTAGGAGAGGAGACCAGAGTAGTTTGTTTATGTTTCATGCAATGTTATATATGTTCATAACGAATGAAGAATGGATTAAGCGGTAAATTGGTAATGTGGAAAATGCTGGAAACAGAGAAGATACAGAAAGTCAATGAATTGAGAATACTCTTTGGTGGGTAAAAAACTGGCTGGATGGCTGGGCCCAAAGAGTTCTGGTGAATGGAGTGAAATCCAGCTGGCAGCTGGTCGCAAGTGCTGTTCCCTAGGGGTCAGTATTGGGGCCAGTTCTTTTTAACATCTTTATTAATGATCTGGATGAGGGGATCAAGTGCGTCCTCAGACGCAGACGACATCAACCTAGGTGGGAGTGTTGATCTGCTTGAGGGTAGGAAGGGTCTACAGAGAGATCTGGACAGGCTGGATCGATGGGCCAAGGCCAACTGTAGGAGGCTCAACAAAGCCAAGTGCCGAGTCCTGCACTTGGGTCACAACAACCCCATGCAGCGCTACAGGCTTGGGGAAGAGTGGCTGGAAAGCTGCCTGGCAGAAAAAAGACCTGGAGGTGCTGTTTGACAGCCAGCTGAATATGAGCCAGCAGTGTGCCCAGGTGGCCAAGAAAGCCAACAGCATCTTGGCTTGTATCAGAAATAGTGTGGCCAGCAGGAGCCAGGGGAAGCCTGTACTCGGCACTGGTGAGGCTGCACCTTGAATCCTGTGTTCGATTTTGGGCTTCTCACTTCAAGAAAGACATTGAGGTGCTGGAGCGTGTCCAGAGAAGGGCAATGAAGCTGGTGAAGGGTCCAGAGCACAAGTCTTACGAGAAGCGGCTGAGGGAGCTGGGTTTGTTCAACCTGGAGAAGAGGAGGCTGAGGGGAGACCTGATCGCTCTCTACAACTGCCTGAAAGGAGGGTGTAGCGAGGTGGGGGTTGGTCTTTTTACCAAAGTAACAAGCAATAGGACCAGGGCAGCTGTGCCATGGGAGGTTTACATTGGCTATTAGGAAGAATTTCTTCACCGAAAGGGTTGCCAAGCATTGGAACAGGCTGCCCAGGGAAGTGGTTGAGTCACCATCCCTGGAGGTATTTGAAAGACGTGTAGACGTGGTGCTTAGGGACATGGTTTAGTGGTGGACTTGGCAGTGCTAGATTAACGGTTCAACTTGATGATCTTAAAGGTCTTTTCCAACCTAAATGATTCTATGCTTCTACTTTTTTGCTGGTAGTTAGACTAAAAATGGTTAGGACTATGCTAAATGTTTTAGGGGTCTAAGAATTACATGTGTATTATGCCTGAATGTGGCTCAGTTCAGGTTTGATAAACAAAACATGTGGATATATGCTTAACTTTAGGCACATAAATAATCTCAAAATGGGACACACATATTTAAAGCTAAACATATGCTTAAGTGTTTAACTAGATCAGGATCTGAATACTTAGTCTGAGGCTATGGTATTGGTTACCACTTCTTTCCATCTGGTTTAAAGGTTTTTATTGATGATCCAAAGGAAAATACGGAATGAATCAAACACAATCTTTCATCAAACATTTTCTCCAAAAATATCTTAAAAGAACCTAGAGAATAGTACAAATGTGTACTCTGAACACACTGGTACAAAAAAGTACCCTGTCCACACATTGCATTTGCTATTGAATAATGCTGTACTTATGCTGCATTTTTCCCCTTTTCCCTTCAACCTTTCCTGTTGTATTAAGTAATACTCTTGGCACTAGCAGCCTAGATAAAGGATGTTGTTTCTGATGTGTAATCAGAGTGGTATAATTCATCATTTAGCACTTCATTTACATTCACATTCACACTGCATGTCTTATTATCAGCTGCAACAGAATATGTCTGTAAACCAAAATTATGTAATGCTGTATAACAAAGGCTGTCTGTTTATTTTGATTGTACATTTTTACCATATAGATTCTTCCTTTCAACTTATTTAACTAGCTTCCAAAGAGACTTCCAGATACATGAAATGCTTGACAATTTTAATGTGGGTATTTTATTTTCTGTGGGATTTATTGGCTGATGTTCTCAGAATACTTCACAAATGCTAATTGATTTGATTTCAGGTCCAGGTGAGTCAGATAGAAATTCTCTCTAGTTCTAATAAGACACAGAGAATGAGAAACTGCAAATTGTGCTGAGCTCAGTCCGGGGTGTTAGGCATTGCTTATCCGTCATTGTACAACTTAAAGCCTCAAGATCCTTGAAGGCAGGCAGTCAGTCAGTCTCTCAGTGACTCTTCAAAGTTACCCTTGTCTATCAGTTAATCTTTGAAGGGTTTCCTTGGGAAAGGATGATATTCAAGTCCCCTAATCACTAAAAAAAAAGTCTTTTTTTTTTTTTTTTTAAAGACTAAAAAAAAGGTTTTTTTTAAGACACACTGTTTTGTTTCAGTGTTCATTAGGAACTTTGCAGCTGGAAATGCCCACCCCCTACTTTTCATAATAGGGATTCCTGATATAGGGTATCAAAGAATTGACCAGTATGTAGCACTTCTGGGTATTTTTGGATGGGTTTTGGGTTGGGTTGGGTTGGGGATGTGTTTGTACAGATTTGTTTTTATTTTATTATTAAAAAAACAAAAAAAACCCACTTTAAATTGATTAAGATTTCAGAACAACACCCACCTTTTTAGGTGATGCCAACATTTCATTTCAATTTAATTTTGTAAGTTCTTTTTTATATATTCTTTAATACTTTTACTTTTTCTGACAAGGCCTCTAACGATAAATATTAAAGCAGAAAAAATATCCTTTATCAGACAATAAGAACTGATGATATTTAGATCCAGAAAAGAAAGATAAAGAATTTCAACTTAACTGCAATAAATTTGTTTCTTCTCTGTTTTAGAAGTGACCTTTTTTCGAGTTTCTGTTCAAACAGTTCACAGCCCCGTTTTCTTTTTGGCACATTCCCTTTTCAGAAAACATTGGTTTACTCCATTTCAGGATCCTAATTGAATTTTTGAAACATTCATTTTGTTTATAAAACAATGAATGATGTTTGTAGATAGATAAATAGATGATACATTTTCATGAAAAATATTATTTCATTCATTCAACCTTGTTTAACTTCCTGTAGATGAAAGACTGCTAATGAGTTTTTGTTGACAATGACTATAAAGTGCCATATGAAGTTACAGTGTACCTGCTTACATAAGATGATAGCAAAGCTATTTAAAATCTATTAAAACTTCATCTTTTGGTATTATGAACATCTTATTTACATTTTAAAAATTATTGTAATGCATTTTTTCTCCTTCATATTAATTTAAAATCATATTTAATAAATGGTAGTAACTTCTTCTGAAATTAACAATTCATGGAAAGCATTTTTATTTGAAATCTTATGGAAAAAACTGAAACCTGAAATAACAGAAGAGTGTGGTCTATAGATTACATCAGAAAGAAGATATATGGAAATATTGCATTTTGTAGCTACTATAAATAAACATTTCATGCTGGATTGAGATAGAGGACTGTGTGGATATCATATTAGAAACACAATATATGCCAATTTCAACTGTCCTTTGCAGTAACCATGAATTTGTTTGTAAATTCTCAAAATCATCTTGCTTCAGGACATTTAGAAATTCAAGCAGTCAGCCTCATTTTTTTTTTTTTTTTTTTTTTTGATTCTGACTTCTATTAACTTGTTGTAGACTACTGATAGAACAAAAAAGCCTACACATTGGATTATATAGGAGGGTTAAATTTCTTGAATACTCTCTGAATTTGACAAGAGAGCAGAGCATATATAGGAATGACTATGTGTAAGAATGATTTAGCATAAAATCTTTAGGTGAGAGCTTTCCCTTTTACTCAGCTTTCTTCTAACTACAGAGAGTCCTGTTGCCTATTTGATGTTAGCTTAGCTATTTATATGGCTACTTTGTAGACCCTGTAGATCTGTAAGTTGGTAAATGAAATTGGGATATTTATGTTGTTACATCCTACAGCAAAATAACTCAACATGACTTAAATAATGGGTAATAGAAATTGGAGATAATTTTTTTCTCTAGAGTAGTAAGGAGTGTATAATATGGGCTCTAAAATATGAGAAAGCTGTAAACAAACAAAGGAAGATCAAAGAGGAAAAGTATAAACAGCTGTGCAGATGAAAGTGTTATTTCAGATGGAAAGCTCTTACAAGTGGAATATAACTGCTTGGTTACAGAGTAACTAGAATGGTATTTGCTAGCTCTCATACATATTTGAAGAGTAGATACTGAAGAGAATGCTAAATACTAAGAATAGCCAAGAGAATAACACTTACAATGGAAATGGCAAAAGGCAAATCTTGGATGAAATTTGAAAAAGGCTGTTTTAATAGTAAAGATTAATTGGCTATAAAACAATGAGGTAACCCTGCAGTGCTGCACCTTAGGATGGATTCTTACAGAGTAATTCAAGTACATGATACTGCCTGCCTCTCATCACGTGGTAGAACTATTACTTTATTTAACAAAATTTAATAAACTGAAGAAATTTTGAGTTATGTGAGACCCAGAGTCAGTCATATGTTGTGGTGTGCAGATAAGAAGTGTGGCCAGCAGGTTGAGGGAGGGGATTCTGCCCCTCTGCTCCGCTCTGGTGAGACCCCACCTGCAGTCCTGCCTTCAGCTCTGGGGTCCTCAGCACAGGAAGGACAGGGACCTGTTGGAGCGGGTCCAGAGGAGGGCCACAAAAATGATCAGAGGGATGGAACGCCTCTCCTATGAGGACAGGCTGAGAGAGTTGGGGTTGTTCAGCCTGGAGAAGAGAAGGCTCCGGGGAGACCTTACTGCAGCCTTCCAGTACTTAAAGGGGGCCTACAGGAAAGATGGGGAGGGACTCTTTAACGGAGTGTAGTGATAGGATGAGGGGCAATGGTTTTAAACTGAAAGACCATAGATTTAGATTAGATGTAAGGAAGAAATTCTTTACTGTGAGGGTGGTGAGGCACTGGAACAGGTTGCCCAGGGAGGTTGTGGCTGCCCCATCCCTGGCAGTGTTCAAGGCCAGGTTGGATGGGGCTTTGAGCAACCTGGTCTAGTGGAAGGTGTCACTGCCCATGGCAGGGGGGTTGGAACTAGATGATCTTTGAGGTCCCTTCCAACTCAAACCATTCTATGATTCTGTGATAATACATGGGTCAGATATACTAATATGAATGCACTCTACTTTTGTTTGACCAGATTTCCAACTACAATCTAATACGGAAAACCTACATTTTATCATGAAATTAAAATATATCCATGACAGGGGAGACTAGAATGATTCACTGGGAATCAAGGAACGGGCCATTGGCTGTATGAATTTTTGGGAGCATGCTGCACATCTGTAAGATATGTAGAGGACAATCGGGCTTCACTTGGTTCATTTAAATCCATACTTGAAAATAATTGTTGGAATAATCTTACCAGACAAGTTAACCCAGTAGATCATGTTTATCTTAATTTGAATGAGTCTGTGGCAAACAAAAGCAATTTGCATTTCTTGTTTCTTTCCTAAAAGGTACTGAATTATTTTACCAGTTTGGCTACAGAACACATGTTCGATTAACTTTATGCATGCTCATTCCTAAATTTTACACAGTAAATTACACTCACAACAAGTTGTTTCAAATTATAGTATCCATTTAAAGTTGAAGGCAGTAACTTTCAATAATTATCTACTATTATAGATGAATAATACATGAAATCTATCATGTAAACAAAGGTAGCTGGGTTTCAGGAAGGTTGATTTTCTTCTATAGTCTTACCTGTTAATTATTCCATCAATAATGAGTTATTAATCAGACATTGCATTTGTTTTTCTGTTATGGTGCCTTACAGTGGCCATTAAAAACTTTCAAATGCTCTAAATGACTATATATATATTCTGGAATGCTATTCCAGCATTTTTAATACATCAGGTATTTTTTATAGTGAATACAGAGGAATACAAATAAATGCTGCAGATTAAATGTTGCATTTCAAAGCCTGAACAATGTGTTATTGGAAATAAAAACTCTGCTTGAATCTGACCAACAAGAATCTCAGACTAATATTTTAGGCAAATCTGAGCTGACATGTCAAAATTATAGAAGTTTCATTATTGAGCTGGAACTTAAAAGTTATGACCCACAAAAGCTGAAGCCCAGGAAAACCTCTAAGATTTTCTCCCGACCACTTTTGTCTCTAGCTCTTCCTTAACTGTCAACTGCTTGGACTCACAATTAACAACTCTGTGTTGTTAGAAATCAGAATTTGTAACCTAGATTGGAAGCGTAAAAACTTTGGAAAAGATGGGATACCCTGCGTTATCCGGACAAATTCCATGCCACTGACAAAATTACTACATAATCCTGTCTATTAACGAGTCATTTAGATCAGTTTCTGCTCAACAGCATCTGTGACAGTGTTAAAGATTTTGTCATTGTTATTCCCAATTGTAAGAATATATTCCTCATATACTTAGTAGTTTAACATGCCCAATTAATGCACATTGACTGTAATAGTTGCATTGAATTTTAATTAGTGTATTCAAGGCTGTGTTCGTCCCAAAGCTATGAGTGCTGGCCAAGAGTTAAGAGCAAGGATTCCACTTCCACCCATGTGAAAAGCTATAATAAAAGGAAATGGAACAACATCAATCTACTTTTCCTGACAGAGATTGTTAAGAGACTGGGAAATGCAGCAACATAGTCTTGCTTCAGTTTCAGGATTATAATCTTGTTGGAGAAATGAACTGCTAGGAAGAGCTTTTTGCCTCTAGACTGGTGACTCCAACATAGCCAAGGTCAACAGAGCTGAAAGTTGTGACTGATCAAGAGAACATGTCTCTGACAAAAGCCTCAGCTGATACAGCTTTTGTGGAGAAAGCTATCTGCAGAAAATTACTTGCACTTTCCACCCGCAAACCTTACCATCATTGGAAAAGGCAGTGGAAGAACTCTCTTAGAACATGGACAGCCATTCTCTTAATGGGTGATCTCTAACGTCTTTGATGGTGCTTTTATGAGACAAACTAACACAACGATCCACATGAAATTATACCTCTGCTGCTTATGATATACTTCTTTACGTTCTAATCTAGTACATTTTGTCAATAAAACATTCACAAGACAATTTCAGATCATTTAGTCAAATTATTAGTGCAGTCTGCACACTCCTCTGAGGCGCATAGAAAAGGAACCACACTTACAGAAATCTTTTTCACACACTGGCATCAATGGAGAAGTCATACCTACCCCCCCTGTCCCAGCACGTTTGCAAAAACACTTCAACATCTTCCTTCAAGCCCTTCCCTCATTTCTGCAACAACAGTCTTGACTGTGTAAAAACTGCTGGTGATCTGTAATGGCTCTACATGGCTCATAGTGACCAGATCTAACTGGGAATTCTGTTATTTTCTTCTTAGTTATGCACTGTAGTGTCCATCATCTTATTCTAAGATTGTAAATACTCTACTTGTACAAATTTAGGATAAGTGGGATTACACAATGTAAATGGTACAAGAATGTAAATAATAATGATAATACCATGGCACAGTTCAGAGTCAGACTGAAGTTAATGAACATGATTTCTAGTCATTTGGGACTCCTAGAGTGCAATTCATCTGATCTCTACTAGTCATCTACACAAGGATGAGATGCACTCCAGACAAGTACATTTGGTCAGATAAATCCTTGTTGACATGCTTTTCTATTTACTTAAATAGTTTTAACAGAGACAAGATATAAATCCTTTCATATTTCTCAAACCCTGGTATGCAAGACTCATGCATCAGGTCTCACAAAGACGATGGGCCTCCAGCGGTGTGAGGAACTGTTTCGCGTGATAGGCATACACAGATATGCCATAGCATGTGCTCCAAGGCAGGGTATTCTGGCTACGTGATGGGGGAAAGTGCTTGATGCAAGGCTGCTTATAGGAAATATGCCCATTGACTGTTATACCCTTCTGGACAATTTGCTTCTGCTTTCCTCCTGTTCCAGAAGCTTGTGTGACCAAGCCGTTGTGGTCATGTCAGGTCCTGGAGCAGGAGAGAAGCACTATTTCTGCACTGTGTAGCTGTTTCAGGATAGAAGAAACCATTGACCCAGGTTAATAAAGCAAAGTTCATACCCATTACCTGGGACTTGGCTAGTCTGCAATAGTGTTCATTGATTCTGTCACTGTGAGCGCACTGCTGTCCTGCACTTTGCATCACAACACTCTCAGAAAAATTTGCCTGTAGCCATGACTCCCAGCCAAAGAAAAGAGGGTTGCACAAGGAAGCCTTTCCTTGCCTTGGCCACCTTAACAGCTTCTTGGGGCTGTCTGCAACTGACACAAGCTAAAACAAACCATCTCAGCTGTGCCAGGGCCTCCTTGTTTGCACCTGAAGGTCTGCCCCTGTACTGTATCCGGAACACCAGTCATGGCATGGCTTTGTACCTGTGGCTTACGCACAGAGCTTGGCATCTTCCCCCTTAATTGTCAGCTTCTTATCTCAAAAAACAAAATAAGCTTTAATTAAATAGTGGGTAAGTAAAAATGTTCAAAGATTGCCTCAAAAATTGAAGAATATTCCTTTCCCTGCATAAGATTTCTATAGTTAGTCCCCTTTATAGCCTAAATAGCTGTTTCTAGTTTGTATTGTAAAGATGATATAAACACTCTGACTAACGCTTACTAGTCCATGTTTGCCATTTCTCCTGAATACTCCTAAAGAAAGCAAGTATCACTTTTTTCAACATCTATCAAAAGGCTGTATCTCCCTGCCTTTTTTTTTTTCTTGTACTGCTAACATGCATCTAATTTATGATTTTGTTTCTAAGTGTTCCATAAAGTTTCTCTTCATAATAAAAGAAGAACCTCTTCAAGTTTCCAAAAGTGGCCATAGCATTGGTAACCCTATCATGAACCCACCTGGGCAAAAAGCCGTCAAGCCGTTTTTCCTCCTCAAAACACCAACATGTCTGAATTGTTTAAAAACTATGATAAAATTAGTAACACTGATATTTTCTTTCCAGTACTTGCATTCTAGTACTTGAATTTTTCTACTATTCCTTTTCACTAACTCTTATCCATAGCCAAAAAAAGACAGAACATATTTTTTTTAGTTTCATAAATAATGAAAAATGAAGTTCCCTAATATTCATTTTGCTTTGTGAACAGGAACAATAAGTAAACCACACTTTAGTTCAAGGCTGAGGTTAGAATCCTGAGGATACAGAGTACTGTTGTCACTTTACTATTTGTAGTTTGTATTTTTTTACCATAAACAGTATATCTCTGATCTCTCAGTTTTATAGCCCCATCCATAACCTCAGAATAATATTTTCCAGACACACAGAACAGCCGTATACAATATGGTTATCATCAATTTTATTTTAGATTGAGGAAAACCAAAACAAAACAAATATGTATTTTATAAAATGTTACAAATAGTATCTCTCCTGTCTGTGATGAAAGAAAGTAGAGCAAAGGTGCAGAACACAGAAGAGAATGACATAACACTGACAAAGACAATTCTTCATACTTACTGTATTCTAGCATATTTGTTCCTAGATTATTTATTCTTACTCCCGTCAAGACTTTAACATTCTTTTCACATATTATCTTACATCTCACACCACTTTTGTAAAGCAGGATAACATAGAGCTGATTTCAAATTTTGTATTAAATCCACCATTGAGAAGTAAAACACAGCCCTTTAGAAACAACACATTTTAAGCATAGCTGTCCCTATCATAGGGACTGATATGGAAGAAAATGGACTTCAAAAATTGAATGCTATATATAGGATTCATTTTTATGCCTGCCTTTCTGTTGGCAAGTTGTGGTCATAACAGGCTTAAGAACTCCAGCAGGATATATTTTTTTCCTTTCTAAGCCTTTGGAGCACTATCTATTTGTAGGTATCATATATTACCTCTGTGTGGGGCCTGCAGATGAAATCTATTCCAGGAGTAGTCCTTGTTGGTAGATTTCCAGAAAGCCATCTGTTCCCAATGGGGCATCTTGTCTGCCTTCCCTAGCAATTAGAAAGCAGCAGATGAAGATGCAAGGCATAAAAAGGGAGAAGGACATGAAAGAATAGAAAATTATATAAGAAAATCTTGTTTGTTTGAAGAAATGCGATAGTAAACTGTTAAAAACACAGAGGCTGTAACTACCTGAACAAAAGGATTTTTTTGCAAACTCTCTAAAACACAGTTTGTGTAACACACACTCGCCACCAGTCATCACTGTTTGCTTAAGTTGCTCACTGTCATAAGTTTCTGATGAATCAAACCGAAAAAAATAGACATGCGTATTGTACTTTATGGAGAAAACAATGGCTGTTACACAAGTGTTTCCTCATGAAGGAAAGACATTTGGATTTATCACCAGAAAAACATATTTCATTTTGGAGTTTTAGGCCTTTTGACTCCCTGATTCTGATACAATTATGCTTTATCTGAAAAACAAGGGAATTAATCATACTAACATACATATGATTCCAATCAGTAGGCTGAGATAGGTCACTGTGAATTAATATATATTATTAATAGTCTTAAAATGTAATTTAAGATACCAAAGTACCAATTGTTTGTGAATATGTAAGAACACAAAGGGAGAAATTGTCAAACTATTTGTCTGTCTAAAAGATATGGATTTGATCTAATCTGGATCACTTAGGCTCCCTCTACACCTAGCAGACAGAAATCAACATGTCCAGAAAGTTTCAGCCCTATTATGTTTGATGTTTTCCTTAGCAGGAACAAATGCTTTCTAGAAGTGTCTACAGCTCAAGGAGCTGAGATAACTAGCTGAGATTATACAACTTGCATTTAGACAGCTATCATCAGATAAGTTGAAAATTACCCCAATTGATTTAAAAACTAATTTTAACATTTAATTTTATTGATTCTTTTGATCTTTCTGAAAATTAAATTTAAAATGTAAAGGAAAGTCTTAAAGAAAAAAACCTGGTTATTTTAAATTTACACATAATCTTATCTCTGTCTGTGATACAGAAGGGAGTGATTCTGAGGAAAAATGACATTCAATCACCTCTGTGTAGAGTTTGTTGATTGTTTTACCCAGGGAACCCGACAATGTCGGTGTTTTTAATATGATGGATTTTCTGGTATTCTTAAATGGCAAAGTTAGGCTGGCTTGTAGAGGAGATGAGACCCCTTTATTTATCCTTGTGAATACATTTGCCATAACTAGTTGTAGGAATTACCATCACCATGGTTCCATTAAAACTAGTAATTTTGAAAGTGGGACATGCAACACAAAGGACATGGTGACTTAAATGTATATCAATTCTGCTAAACTCTGATGCAAATGTATGCTGCATCTGCATTAAAGAGATGGATTAATTCATTATTATCAATATTATAGTGGCTACTGTAAAGTGATCTATTTTTTTTTTCTTCTGAAGTCAAAAAAAGCTTTCTTCATTTATCAGAGAAATAAGCTGGAATTGTACCCAGCACCAGGAAATTAATATGTATATGCAACTTTATCTGTATATATGTTTAAGAGAGAAAAACTGAAAATGAGAGAATAAGCTTTCACTGTAGGACTGCAATGTCTGTCTTAATGCTTTGCTAATGTCATGAGTTGTAGCGTAAAACTTCCCAACTACTTAACTTCCCAAAGTAGTAGTAGTAGTAGTAATAATAATAATAGTAATTATTATTATTATTATTCTATCAAGATATTTAAACATGGATGTCACATAGTTCATCAGCTGGCAGGTTGTCATTTTGCATGTGGGCCAGCCCGTGGAGAGCACTCCTCTTCAGTAAGTTTGAAAGATGTCTGCTCACAGCAGAGGAATGCAGAAGCACAGGAATCCAAGGTTTCTGTGTAGTCCCATTGCCCCAGTGCCTCTTCATTTCCTTCAAACTTCATTTATACCAGTTCCAAGCTACTTATCTTCTCTCCTTCTCATAATTCCAGTCACATCCTCCTTAGCTCTTCTTCTAAGTCCTGTTTTTTCCCCTCTGATGAGTCTCTCCATCTCTTAGTGCCACACTCCTCACTCACATTCAGATTCATGGTCCATTTTGGCCCTCCCACTCCATTTCCACACCACTGAGGCTGTTCAAGAGCTTTTCTTCTCCTCCAAATGCCTTTCACATCCTCCCCCTTGCAGCCAGCCTGCTTCTCCCTTCAACAGTCCAAGCTGCTTTGAATTTCCAAAGATAAATTTATTTCTGTTGGCCTATCTGTACTGTGTGTTTGGGACACAGGAGGACAGTCTTGGAGGTGGGCAACAGGCATCATCCTATTGACCAAACAAGGACAAAAATTTTCATGATGAGCAAAAGCATACTAGATCATCAGAATATTGACTGGAAGAGAAAAGAAAATGTTGATACTTCTAGGAACTGCAGTCTGGTAGTCAACGGTCAATTTAAAGACTCAGTAAGGAAAGTGAAATCTAAAAGAAATGAAAATATTCCCCTTTCAATGCAAGGACTCTGGGCAATAAGATGGTGATGTCTGGATAATAAAATAATTATTACAAGGCTTTAAAAACCATTGTGAAATATCATCATTAATTAAACATACTCAAGGACACTGAAAAGTGTAATTTCTTCAAGTAGAACACAAATAAAGTTAGAAGCAGTGGATTGGCATTCTATCTCAGAGAAACAGTATAACTAAAAAATGTTTCACAGACGTTCAATTTGGCTCAAAATTGCTTTAAAGGTTCTCTAAAACAGGTTCTCTAAAGGCGGTATTAAGAACCTGCTATAGATTCCAGGATCAGAATCAGATATGGATATAGAAATGTCTTGAAATTGTTACAGTGATTAATACTACTGGGGATTGTGTCATTGTGGGAAAACTTCCCAGTTATAAAATGAGTAACAAATGAGTAATTTCTCATCAATTCAACTAATTCAAAAACTTGAGTAACTACTCTTGGTAGAACTCAGTTATTCCTGGATGTGTTAGTAGATAGTTTTACATCTTACTATTTTCGTGACTGTATAGGGAATAAATCTATTTTTGAATCTGCTTTGGTAAACCAAGGATGTTATAGAAGACCTGGCCATAGAAAATAACCTGAATTAAGTGACATCAAGATTATTCCAATTAAATTACATTGAGGAATAAATAGAAAATTGATCTGGGAGGACAAATATGGGAAATTAAGAGACCTAACTAGTGAAGTCAACAGATGTGCAGAAATTAGGAACTTAAATGTGAAGCTGACTGAATTTTTTTCAGTCAGATTTGTCTAAACTATCACGAATTTTTAAGGATAGGATGAATTTTAAATAAGATTAAAAACCAATAGGGAAGGCTCCATTTATAATTGAATGCATAATCACATAAGAAGTATTTAGGAATAATAAGACTGTATAAGGAGTGGAAAAATCATGAAAGCTACATCTTGGAGAACAGGAAATTTAAGAATAAAGTTTAAAACTTTTGCCAGAAGTGTAATTCAACTTGTCATTGCAAAGGAAATTAAAACAAATAATTTAAAGCTTCTCTGCCATATGAATAGAAAAAAGAAATAAACTTTCTATGAAGTGGGGAAAGTAATGAGGTTCAAATGAAAATATAGGTGGTTTTTTTCCTCAGTTTTTAGACCAAGGTGATTGACTGATAAAAGCTATGGAAATGCAGATGATCAGACTACATGAATTGTCTTGCTTGTAGCAGGGTGGATACTCCCAGTACAGATAAGGAAGCTAGAGTACACTTGCATAAGGCACTGGTATGATTTCATCCAGAAAGCACTAACCTCTCATGTTTGATAGGGAGCAAGAGCAGAAGATGATGACTGGGGAGGCAGAAAACCTGTTTTAAAGAAGACAGTAAAGACCTTGAATTTATTTTCAAAAATAAGGGAAGACTGAGAGTGTCAAAGGGACACAGGGAATCCCAAGTCTTCTCCTATCTTTACTTAGCACTAGCACTAGCTATTTTTCTTCTGTGTTGCTCTCTTCAACCCAAGGTTCTTCCATACATGTCTATACAAAGGGAGTTTAAGAACAAGTATGAGTGAGGGCTGATGTGTGTCTGTGCCCAGGATATGGCATCATCTAGTGGTTGATGCACAAACCTGGAATGTAGGCTCTGTCATTCTCAAGACTGCAGGGTGCCCCATACTCTGTTTGTCTGCACTCTAGGTGAGTAATTTGTCAACTCGTCTATGTGAAAGGTACCATCAAACTGGATTGTGACAGGTCTGTAGGTGTGACATAGGTATACCCAACTGGGACATGCTCTTCTGGCCATGATAATGTGGCCAAAGTTAAGCAGCCAAGGAACTTTCTTGGTAAATCAGAACAATTCTTTAGCATTAGGTGGAAAGTTAAAAACACAACTGCTGTTTGAGACTTAGGTTTTAAACAGAGGATTTAAGTAGGCTGGATCTCGCTCCTGTATAGTTGAAAAGCTTCAGAAAGATTTTTGTAGAGGGAAGTCAATGAACATATGAAGCTGCTGACACAGTATGCTCGAAATTCCTAAAAGATTTTGACATGGACCATCACTGAAGACTCAAAGAAATTTAAGCTGTCATCGGATCAGAGGAAAGGTCTTCTTGCAGAATTACTAACTGGTTAATAACTATGAAACAAAAGGTAGAAATAAATGGAGGGAGATTAACAAGCAAGTCTTCCAGCATCTCTGCTAGGATATGTACTGTTAAACACATTCATAAATAATCTGAAAATGATGTTGAATAATGAAGTCATAAAGTTTCCTTATGAAACAAAATTATTCAGGCTACTCAAAGCTAAACCTGACTGTGAAGAGTTGCAGAAGTCACTCATGATGCTGAGTGGCTGAACAATAAAAAAGCATATGAAATTAATTGTCAATAAAGACAAAGTAAGGCACACAGCACCTCTCCCATGACAGTTAGTTATACATACAGAATACTGGAATCTAAGGTAACTATTGCTATGTAGGAAAGAGACCTTAATAAGAGCATATGTAGATGGTTCCCTGAAAACTTCTGCTCAGTAGCTTGTGACTAAACCAATGTTAGGATTATTAAGAGAAGATGAAGAACAAGGCAGAAACTGGATAAATATCCTTTTCATGGTGACAGTAATAGTTATAGTAGGGGTTATAGTAATCTGTTTGGAGTCCAAGGTGTAGTTACAGTGATCCCATCTGTATGATGACAAAGTCGGTTGAACTTACTTTGGCACCTATGTAAGGAAAAACTAGAACCAATCAGCTTTGAAAAGAAATGCTTGAAAATGGGGTGTATCCCACTGTCTATCTGTCTATAGATTGAGGTGTATCTGCTGTTTATAGATTGGAGGTCTATCTATTTGACTGGGATCTATCAAATAATCAAAAAAAGTTATGGAAAGCTTTCTAGGGAATGACTATCCACTGTTATTTTTAAGAGAAGAACTAGGGGTGACCAGTACCTTTAAAACAAACAAAAGAAGTACTTTTCCTTACAGCGCACAATTACTTTGTGGAATTCATTGCCACAGGATGTTGTGGAAGCTAAAATTATCACTGGATTCACAAAGGACTCAACAGATTCATAGCAGAGGGGCTATTAATCACAGTGGTCTGCATGCTGCTTCCAACTCAAACTTAAAATGCTGGTTGCCAGAAACTGAGAAATATTTGAGAAACAGGATCAGTCTATACTTGTGCCTTATATTGTCTCTCTACACACCCTCCCTCTGTGCACCTTTTGTTCGTTTTGACAGAAGAAGATATTTTCCGTATCTTTTTCTTTGGACCAGTGTGAATATTTCCAGGCTTTTATAGTTTGGTAGGTTAAACAGTGTGAAGAAAGAAGAGGAACAAGAACAAGGGTTAGCTGATTCTGCAAGAAGTGAGCAGGACTGGTCACAAATTATGTTTAGACAGGATAACAGGAGAAAACTGAAGAGTGAGTAGACAGATGAGGTTCTAGGGTGCCTTTCAGAGTGCAATAGTGGAAGACAATTTCTAAACTTGACTTGAAATGAAGAAATAAAGAATTTATGAATAGTCTGTAAGCAACATGTTTGCCTGCGATGGTGGACATTCACCACAAGGTTTCTTCCAGTCCTGTGTCCTAAACAGAAATCTGAACCATTTGAGGCAGCCCATCACTAATTGAAATATAGAGCTCTATGCACGAAGCTGAGTTCAGTTGTTCTAAGTTCCACCTTTGAAGTTGCATTAACATTTAATGGTTAAAAGAAAGCTAATAAAACTGGAGGGAAGCTGAGATGGCTAAGTCATAACTATTTTTATGATGCATTATTACCTCAAAACAGAGGAAGGGCGCTTATGGTGCATAAGGGTTTCTCTCATCCTTTGCATGTGTTCTGGGGCTATCAAAACCAGTTCACATTATGGGGAAAAATTTTGTCGTTGGCCATGTCTTAGCAACAATAGGGTGATAGTAGTACCACTGAGAGCAAATTTGTCCCATCTTGTGTTTCATCATCACATTTATTCTTAAATTTTTTATGGCTAAATATGTGTGGTAAGCTCCTAACTCATAACGTAAGCCTAAAGACCAAAGCTTTTAAGCCTGAAGTACGTATGAAGTCAGTATGACTCCATTTTCTTACTTCATAGCTTATACGAATACCAAGTTATCTTAAGTGGTCAGAAAAATAAAAAAGTCAGGAAACAGCCTGGTAACCCTTTTCCAGTCTCTTCTGTGATGGTTAGGGAGTTCATAGCGAAATGTCAGTGCTGCAGGAGAAGCAGATTGCTGTGGCCTGGCACACATTCAGCTGAGTTTACAATGTGTCAGGATGTTCAACTGTGTGAGAAAAGAGCAGGAGTGATTCAATATGATCGTATGGTATTTTGTCCTGGTGTGTTTTTTGTATACGCATATACACACACCCTGGAGGGGGCAAAGGAACTGTGAAGTAGATACAACATCTGAGCCATTGCATTTCAGCCAGAGGACAACGTGCACTGTGAGTCACTCTGCACAGAACTGATGGGCTGGATATTGTGCCCGAGATAGGTGAGTGATGTCAAAACTGTTACACTTTCCATTTTTAAAGGAAGGAATAGGCTAACATCACTGCTTTATGTGTGTATGCCACAGAAATAACATTTTGCCTTAGATCCCTTTAAAAAAGTTAGCGATTAGAGCTTTTTTGACATTTTAAACTGATGTCAGTTAAACACAGTGAATTATTTTGGTCACGGTCTAATTTTTTAAAGACATTTTTGGTGACAAATTCTGTTTAAAAAAACCAAACCAAACCAAAATTTACATCCTGTCTATTCTATCCAGATATGGAATATCTGACATTGTCATAAACCTATGAGTCTCACGTGTAGAGTAACAGTAATTGCAAGGAAATAACGCATTGGTATGAAACACAAGTATAAGACTACCTTATTTATCTGAAATTACTTTAGAAGCCCTCAGAATATTGAATATAAGAGTTTCACCATGGCTTCTCACATTGAATTATTAATTAATACAGAGACCGTCTTGGGAAACTCCCATTTTTACCTTCCTGGGGTAACTTTAGCAGTGACTTAAATGAAACTGTAAGAACAAGAAAAAAACCCACTGTTTATTTAGATGCCAGAAAAACAGATCCCATAATAGTTAATGATGCTGTTTCCTAATTTCATCTCTTCCCCCATCTGCTTTCTTCCTTTCTTCCTCTTCTCTTGTTTCTCTGCCTCTCCGTTTCCTTCCTCAGTTTCCCTCAGAACATCCTATTTCCTGCTCCTCTTTCGCATGTATGCGTGTTTCCCTGTTACATGGTTCCCAGTGCTGAGATCCCCCATCCTCTGGAAACGTCCTGCCTGTCTGCCTCATCACTGGCACCCGGTCGCTGTGGGCATTTCCCTTCAACAGCTGTGCAGGAGGTTTCCCTGTAGCTGCTGTGCCCGCCTCATCAGGGTGACTTCAGTTTCTTCCCCTTTCTCTTTGGTAGAGTTGTACCTCCTCACCAACAAACTCCTCCTGGGAAACATGGCTTATTTCTTCCTCTCTAAGAAATTAAATGCACTGTGCTACTTGCCTCAGTTTACGTTATGATATACAGTATTTATATTGCTATTAGTCCAGCTTACAGTGTCCCCCTTCTGTGTAGCTGCGTAGCTGCTGCAAGCAATGAAAACCAAGAATAATTTCATGACGGAGAGGCACAGCGTTATTAAAACTCATTCATAGCCATATCACTGATCCATGCAAGATAGTATTTTTCTGTGGTTGCTTCTTCATTGTTGCCATAGGCAAAACCGTCCAATTATTTCTTCCCCAAAAACATATTCTCCAGTTTATTCAAAAGTATATTCGCCAAGTTGACATGATACTACCAAACACAGGAAAACATTATTCCTCCAGCTCACTGCTGTCTACCTAAATAGGTTAATTTTTTATATCTTACTTTCTTGTGGATTGGACCTTCTTTTCTGACAACCCTGAAAATGAGAGGTCTTTTTCTCTTATTTTGGCCCTCTGAAGTGAAAGTCAATCTTAGATAAGATAATAATTGTATATTTTTTAAATATTTCCATCACATCTTCATTGTGAGTAACAACTCGGTCTTGAGGAAAATGGAAAATTTTAAAGACTGAAAATTTATTTTTCCAGTTAAAACAATCAAGGGTTTTTTGAAATTCTTTAGAATTATAACATAAAACCACAGCATGGCAGATTTTTTTCACAAGAATGTCAAAATCATTACTTTTCCTTTTAATTATGGCTAATATTCTATGCATAACTCTGTGTGTTTGTCATTGTTTTCATTTTTTAACCACAACCATTTCTTTACACACTGTTCATCTGTTTCACCTTGTTTTCAAACACCTTGAATGCAGCTACCCAAATCATCCCTTTCTCAGGTAAGTTTCTTAATGCCAAAAGACTGATAGAAAAAATGAGAAACAAGAAACTAATACAGCAACAAAGTAATAGAGACGTCTCAAGCAGCCTGCAGTCTAACTCCACATCACTTCATCCATTTAATCTGGTCCCCAAATACATCTGGTCACAACTGCCTCCAGCAGCTCAGGTTTCCATGAATTTTTCACAGGGAATGTGGCTGGCTCCAGAGGGCCAGCCCTGCACTTATTCTCCAATGTTCCTGTAATGCATGAACTTGCTTCTGCCACTATTGTTACCTTCCAGGTCTTCTCTGAAAGTATTGGATATTACCTAAAATGAAGGCTAGCAGTATCAGAGGATTTGTCAGCTAATTTTAGATTTTGAACTGTACTGACTTACAGGTGTATTCATACAGTCTAGCTACAGTCTTAACAGGGAAAAAAATGCCACTGCAAAATTCAGACCAAATACCTGATGGATTGAGATGACTATTTCTTGCTATTGACTAAGAAAGGAGCATAAACCTACTCAAGTTGGGTAGGAAAAGTCCAGGTCTTGGATTACAGGTGATAAATATATTTTGGAACCTTGTGGAGAAGACATCTCTTCTTTGCTTCTTTTCACTACGATTTATTTCTAATGGTTTCATTATTCTTTCTGGTGGACAGTGCTGACAGATTAAATGTGATTCCTGTTGGTTATTCTCTACTTTCTCTAGTGGGTGACTGACTAAGCACTATACATCAGCACCAATTACAGGCTCCTTTAGTCTTCCACCACTGATCAAATGTGAAGTTTGAGCTAAAATCTACTAGGCTGGCACACCAACTGGATCCTGCCTAAAATTATTGCTTTGCTAATTGACAGAAGAATTTTTTCATTATTACATTTTACTCTCTTAAGTAAAATCAGGCTAATATTATCCTTGTTTCACAGGCATTGAATTATTTTAGCTTAAATGGAACTAATACTTACTACATAGTTATGTGCTCAGGCAGAACTATGAGTGAGAGCCCTCCCTCCTTGATTTTTAGGTTTTTGATAATTACATTAAAAATAACTTGGGGCGGGGGGGAGGATTTCACAGGTCTGTGAGGGTCCTTTGTTGGCTCTGAGGTTCTTATTTCCACATTTGACCTACAACTGGAAGAGCTAGACATATCTGTATTAAAAATTCTACATCCTTAAGGTTTTAGAATTCTTTGAATCAGAAAAACACCAAAGTCATGGTTGTGCATTTAGAACCAGAGAAGACTATATCACAGTCATCTTCTCTGAGCTTCTACATAAGGCAAACCAAAGAACTCCATTCAATCATTTCTGCATCAAACCCATGTTTGAGCAGCAGCATAACTTCCACAGAAGTATTAAAATACTGCTCAGCCATTGTGGGACACAATAAAATTTTAAGTATTGACAATGCTGAATCCGGTATTCATCAATTATTCCATAGCATTTGTGGGAGTGATGGGGTTGGCAAATCAGATGCAGTATCTCTGGAGCTCCAGAACGTTAACCTCATAATAAACCATCTGCTCTCTGCATGACAAACTGCAATGCAGCACATTGTCAGTATTTACGAATGATAAATAATAATAATAATAATAGATCTGTTTCTATAGTGCTTCCAGCGGATAGCAGCTGATCCTGCTTACTGAATCCAGGGAAGGAATGCCAAAAGGAAAACAAATGAATCTAACCAGCTGTGGAGCTATTTTTGAAAAGCTGAGGAATTCAGCTGGTTGCTTTCTATTGCCTTTAAAGGTGGTATAGCAACATCTCAAAGTTATCCATACAGCTTTCATACGAAAAGGGATTTTGATTTGCTTTTTAAATGTTTAAGGGAACCACGGGACCCCAGTGGCTCACAGAACACTTGTGCATGTGGACAATGCACATAAACACTGCTCCGTGTCTACTGTCTGAAATCCAAGGCCCCTCTGTCCGTCACTTCTTGCGCTGAAGGAAATACAGCGTCAGAGTGCCTGCCCAAATGTCACAGCTCCAAGGCCCACTGCTGCCTGCACGCGTACCCCGCGATGAATGCTGCATCATAGCTCCAAGGCTGTTTTGTGCCTCAGCTCTTATATGGATGTGAATGCAGCATCACAGGTCCAAGGCCTCTTTCTGCCAAAACTCTCACACTGCAGTTCAAAAGCAGTTACAAGGCCCTTGCTTCTGCCAGGGCCATTTAAATGAGGATGACTGAAACTTAGGATGGGTGCGATTTTGAGTGTCTTGCTGAAATATGCTGTAAAACCAGTCTGCAGGAAAAGGAGAAATGCCATAAAAACTCTTTTGCTGCATAAGTGAGACTTGGCAGGTCTTCCTCAGCTCCCCTAGCAGCCTTTTTTTTCCCTTTTTCCTCTGGCAATGAGCCTTAAAAAGACCTCAAAGACGTTTATATGCTGACCAAAGAAACTCTTTCTATAAACAAGCAAAGAAGGGTTTATATTAAATGTATGTTGTTTACCATTGCCATTGTTGCAGTATATTAAGATAACAGGCAAGACGAAACATTGACAGCTCCTAAAACCACTGAATAAACCTAAGCTTGCACGTAGCCTGCTGCCTGGGGCTCCTTAAAGCTACTGCCTTGGGTTTCCTCCTGCCTATGCTTGTTGATTTCTATCAAAATGAGTTAGAAAGCAACTCATCATGCCTATATAATTCCATGCACACTTCCTCTCACCTCCAAACGGGAAGGTCAGTTTCTGGACAAACTTTGTTTCTACAGCTTTGAAAGAGTCTGTTGTGTTTCATTTTGTTTTGAGTGGTGTAATTATCAGTAATTATTGGGAAATGAGCAGGAGTCAGAGGCAATTCCAAAGCCACCCAGAATAAACTGTGCATTGTTGCAGGGTTGTAGCATGGCTGTTTTACAGAATTAACATTCTGAAATAGTTGGAAGTGACAGTTTCCTTTTCAGGGAGGGAAGAGGGCAAAGAGCTATGCCACTGCTTTAAGGTTAATCTTTACATTCAGGGAGAAGTCTGAGCTGAAGAACACAGGCACATGGAACAGATCCCTGTGTAGCCCATTTTTCTTTTTAAGTGAATCTTCTTGGGTAGGTACTGTGTCCAGAGGAAAACTTCAAATGTCAAAACAGGTGAAAAACTTCTTATATGGCATGTACAAGGCCTTATCAGTGAGATTTCCATTAGAGAACACAGAATTACAAGGAAAATTACAAATAATTATATTATTCAGTTTTAAATGACAGAGTTTGAAAAATGAGGTTCTTAGAATAACTCAGTTAGTCCCATTTTTAAATAGTCCTAATGTCCTTTTTTTCCCAAGTAAATTAATAAATAAATGTCATGTTGCATGAGTTCAATCAACTGTGAGATAATGAGGACTGTAAAGCAGAGAACTTGATGGGTCACTGATTGCTAATGGACTACAGATTCTTGTAGGTCACGGGTTCATTGCCAGGCTGTGTTTAAAGGTTTCTCCTTTTTTTTTTTTTTTTTTTTTCCCTCTACCCCTAAACCACTGCTTAATTGCAAAACAAATGCGGCTTCATGATCTGAATACAGACAATACTATTTTTCCACTGCTTCCCCAAGCCTGACTCTGGGTACTGAGACCTGACTGAATAATTTACTTCCATGATGGCAGATGCAAATGAGGCAGGACAGATATTTGGATCTGGTATCAGAGTGTGACCATGGAGAAGATGGCTACGTTATTGTTACTGGAGTGACAGAATGAACTTCTGATTTCCAAACGCAAGGCTTGTACCTCCCATCTGCTCTTACAAAAGCACACAGATTACAGAGAACAGAAAGACGCAACTGTGCAAAATACAGTAATATATACCCAGATGTGCAAAGACTCCATGAATGCCACAGGCTGCAGGAAGCAGCTACAGAGCAGCACAGCAGTGGCTTGTGGACCAGATGCCCAGGCTGGGATGAAGAGAGAGCAGAAGGGCAGAGGTGAGGAACAAATGAAAAGGAGGAAGCTGTTCTGCATTAATCTACAGCAATATCAACTGTACAGACTGCTCAAAACCACCTAAAGCAGGCTCTGAGATACAGCGGTGCTCCTGGGGTTTGGTGCACAAGTAAAGATGCAGAAAGGTTTAAAATCCCACTGAGTCTGGAGCTGAGTTTGCTGTTCTCACACTGTTAGGTATGCATAAAACCAGCTGCCTGGCCTACACTAATCCCAATTGTAGTCAAGTCTGTTTCCTGATATAATCGCGCAGATCTGTATTAAAGTCCATTTCCCTTAAGAAGCTCATGCATTTAAATTCAAAGTGTATTTGGTCATACTCACGGCTGCTCCAGTGTTCTGTGGATAAACAGAAGATCCATAACTGAAAAACAGTCCATTAGAAGTGCAGAGAGGAAACAAAGGGTGTGAATTTGGTCATTATGAAGGTGAATGATTAATAGCATGTATTAGTGCCAGACATAACACAGATAGACACTGTGCCAACCATGCAGGTCTCCTAGTATTTAAAAATGATACCTTCCACCCTTTCTATTCCAATCTTGAATCATTCTAGCTCTGGAGACAGCCACCGTCACCAGTGTTAAATTGTTAGCGGTTTTGTAATGAGAACAAGAAGAGAGAAGAATACCTTAATGAACGTTTGTCCTTGGGAATACAGAGGCAAAAGCCTGTAGAAATAGGACTCCACTGCCATTTGCAGCATTTATTTTTCTCCTTTGAATGGATGCTCGATAGAAGTGCATGACAGTACATCCTGCTGACCCTGTAAATAGCCAGAAAGCAAAAGAACATGTATAAATACCAGTTTTGCTTGTCATGTGTGCCAGCTTCCTTTTAGCAACAGAATTTTGTAATTGGAACTTTAAAATGTATTTATGACTTGAAGTATAGAAAGGTTTCCTTGGGGTTTTTTCTACTTCACTGTAAAATACATTTTTCATTTCTCAATTGCTCTGCCCTGCTTCCTTCATTCAAAATATAATAACAGTTGCTGAAAGCAGCCAAATCTTGCACTAAAGGTTGAAATTTGCTTCCATAATGTCTTCTGTCCTGCTAAGCAACTGGCTGTGATGCACTTACTTCGTGTTTTACTGGGAATGTTCTGTAGAATGATACTTGGTTTTGGCCAAAGATACCATTCCACTTCAGCAATGTTGATTTATTTGGCAACTTTTTCATAAAATGAACTCATAAAGCAGGAGTTACCTGGCGTGAGCATATGTAAGTTAATTGCATCTATATACTGAGAGCATTGCTCATATAGTTGCTCCTCAATGACTGTTCAGCTCAACAGAAATATGGTTATTTCTTTCAGCTGAAACTATGTCAGGATGCTATTTTGAAAAGAAACTCTTGACATTCAGCTTTACTGTTTGTAACATTTGTGTCAATGTTCTTGTCAGAAGTCCCCCTATAAATCTGAGCTGTGAGACCTTGAGCGACTTGTGAGTAGGATAAAATGTAATGTAGAACAAATTCATAATAGTGCAGTCATATCTACTTTTTTAAGCAGTATTTTAAATGCAGATATCCTTCCAGATATACAAGTAAGGGGGATGGAGGAATCCATGACTTTTTGTGAAGAGACCTTTTTGTGCTCTGTTCCAGAAGTGGTTACTCATTTCCTGTTTGACTTTGGGAGGTCACATACACTTTGTTTCCCCATCCAAAAAAAAAAAAAAAAAAAAAAAAAAAAAAAAAGAGAGAGAAGGAAGAAAAAAACAAAAGAAGATAATATTTTCAAAGGGTTACTGTGAATTTATTAATTGTGGTCTCCAGTCTATTCAAATGTCTTAACACTAAATACACTTGTAGTTGCAACTAGAAGATCACAAATTTTTCTTTTTAAAACCAGTATTCATCTTCCAGAAAGATTGTAAAATGACAAAAATTAGATGATCATGAACCAAATTGAGAGATTTCTGACTGTGGGATATTAAAGTGTGAGTAATCTCTTTTCTCTCTGAGCTTCTCTGAGCTACAATTAGAAACATGTGACTATGTTACCCCTCTCAGTGGCGAAGTCCACTTTCATATACAGTTTTTAGAACTGTAGAACCAGTGATAGAATTTGGCTCTGAAATTTATTAAACCATTTCCTAAATCTCCATGAGCAATGAGAAATACAAATGGAGGAAAGTTTTGTTAGTTAGAAAAACTTTCCTGAAGCTATTGTCTTCCAGAGTGGTATTATGTGAACAAATTTTTAAATATCTGGCTAGACAGATAGGCAGGTATTAGACTTTAAGTACAAGAGTTTGCCATTCATGGGCCAGAACAATTTTCTCCCCCTCTGAATAAGAAAGTAGTGCTTACCCCTTTTGGCAGCAAGATCAGAGGAATGGTGGTCTTCTGTCAAAAGCTTTTCCCTCAGGGCATACTCCTAGGATTGTGATGTAGCAATAATTTTCTAATTGCTACTAACTGCTCCTTAAGGGCTGAATTGTGATGGAAGCCTTTGGGTTTTTTTTAACGTGAATCAGCTGAATCAGAATTTTTACTCCTGGTGCGGAGTTTAAGATCAGGATTTCAGATTTAAAGACTTTTTTCCTGGAAACCCTTGGTCTGGAACGCTCGTGTTTAAAATGAAAGGAGGCTGCTAAAAGCGTTTTCAACACCTTAACGTTCTTGTTACAAACTACATGTACAATACATTCTTAGAAATTCATTACGCTTATAATAAACTTTTAGCTTGAAGCAAGTTGTCCCATAATTATCTGTATCAGGGTTTTCTATGTTGTCCTCCAAAGCATCTCTTACTGGATACTGCCCAAGGACATGCTATTAAGGACAGCTGATCTGACCCTGTGTGCAATTCACAGAAATGCCGACAAGTTGGTTAAGAGTGGCAGCTGGAGGTCTGCTCCAACATCCCTCCCTCCCTCTCACAGCAGAACCAGTCACCATGCTGGGTCAGGTTAGCCCTGGATTTGTCCAGCTGAGTCTTGGAAACCTCTAAAGACAGAGAAACTACCTCTCTTGGTAACCTGTTCCCTTGCTGCCATACTCTCCAAGTGAAGCAGTTTTTCCTAATGCACACCCTGACCCTCCCAAACTGCAGAGTGTAGCTCTTGTGCATTGTTTTACCAACTGCTACCACCAAGAAAAAGCTTGCCTCCACCATATTTGCAGCTCCAGACTGTAGGCTTGTGTTAGATTGCCTTGGCTTCCAGTTTTGCCAGACTTAAGGAGCCAAACTTCTTCAAGTTTTGCTCACAGGCCCTCAAACATATTGGTATCTGCTGGACCATGTCATTTCTGAGCAACCTTGTTGGAGGTGCCCCAAAACCCAACACAGCATTACAAGCGCAGCCTCACCACTGCCAGGCAGAGTGGGATACTAACGTTCCTTGACTGACTAGCCACATTCCTCCAGTTGTAGACAAACAAGCAGTTTGCCTTATGATGAGAACACATTGTCGGCTATATTCGGTGTGCCACTTGCCGTAACCCCCCAGCTCATTTTCAGCAGGTCCAGTATTTCTGGCCTGCACTGATGCAGGTGGTTATCCTGTCCCAGGTACAGAATTTTACTTTTCCTTGTTGATTGTCATGATTCATTCCTACGATCTGAACGATTATTTCCTTAATCTCCTTCAGCCTTCTGCACAAACATATGCATTTGTTACTATGGGATTGTTTGTATATGCTTTGTAAAATCTTTTGGTGCTGTTAAATTTCTCATGGAGAATTGGTACAAAGAAAGTAAGCATGGTGTTTCATTCACATTAGACTTAAAGATATATATCAGATCTATATTGTTAAAATTTTCAGAGAAAGAAAGGCAGAGCTGATCGATTGATTTATTAAAAGTCTCCCATTTTCCCAGGAAAGAGTTACCAGATTATGCTCAGTTGAAACTGATTTTGACTAAATTTTAGGGGGGCAGCAGAGGGGGAGGTGCTGATCTCCTCTGGTGACCAGTGGCAGCACACCAGGAAATGGAGTGAAGCTGCATCAGGGGAAGTTCAGACTGGACATTAGGAAAAGGTTCTTCACTGGGAGGGTGGCCAGTCACTGGAACTGGGTCCCCAGAGAATGGCAGGGGTGACGCTCCCATCCCCAAAAGCAGGTACCAGGTAAGGACAGCCATGGCAGGAGGCACACCAGGCCCATGCAAGCAGCGACGGAGCAGCACCTGCTCGGTGAGGGTGACAGCAGGCCAAGCGGCCACGGAGAGGTGAGTAGATGGTGAGGCTCAAAATGTAACCACAAGACTCTTGAATGTTTAACTTTGCCAGTACAGCGGAGATGGAGGGAGGTTTCAATGGACCTTTCCTCTAGTCAACAGAAATTCGGAGGAGGTGAGAGCAGTGCGGTGCAGCCTGGCCCACCGGGCATGAGAGTGCCTGCTTGCACTTGGAAAGCCCCGGTGGGAGAGGCAGAGGCGGCGGCATTGACTCTGCTCACTGCGGCATCGCCCTACGGCCCTTCTCCTCCTGCTTGGTAACCCCAAGAAGACCCTGTTCCGGGAAGAAAGTGCCATGCAGGAATCGATGCCAGAATGACTGCAGCTCCTGAGCAACATGGCCTGTCTTCAGGCCCATTTGTTAGAAAGGGTGCGGATAAAATTACCTTTCAAAGGTAGTAGATTTTAAACCTATTTCCATTTACAGTGAGACAGTGAGTCATTTGGACTCAAAACTTTCGTTTTGATGGAACCGGTAGGAACATTGCTAGAAAACCTGATGTTCAAAGTGGGAGTATTTTGGGGCTTCCTCCTCCACTTTGTTCTCCTGTGCAACTGATGGTTGTAACTGGTTAAAAGCAGTTTATAATGAATCAACACAATTAGAATTAATAACACAATTAACAACTGTGTTGATTTCTAGAATTCATATATCATGTTAAGAGTTGCTAGCATGCTTTTCATGATCATAAAATGGGAATAGTCAAGTTTCATTTTGTAATCTAATGATTACATCCTCCCTGAAATAAAATGATTACAATATTAAATAAAATGTTCACTTTTTTCAACATTGGGTTGCTTGCTCAGATACAGTATAAAATAAACCAAACCAAGATCTTTCAGATGTAAAGTTTTCTATTGATACGCCAGGAACATTAAAATAACCACTTAGCATGTATTGTTGACTTCATTTTACAGTATTTGACACACACATGTAATAACAGTACAGTCATCAAGGCTGAGTTATTCTTTCCATAAACTACGCGTTTTAGCAGCTCTGTACTTTTATCATGGCATGGATGTGATGATTACAGCCTTATTTTGAAATGTTTTCTCATCAGGAAGTTTTGGTAGTATTAGAAGAGCTTTTACAGAGGAAAGCATAAAGGACTTGCAATAGCTAGCAAGCATGACATCATTAAAAAGCAATGAATGTTAGGAATATTCCTGTTCTAATCCAGGCCACACATCCTGCTGCCCTGGAAGACAGCCAAGCCCAACATCCTTTTAGGGTTACAGGGCAGGCTGTGGCCTTTCACAGTTTGCTTTAGTAATCTCTGCATGTGGAATATTCACTGGCAGGCATTACAATAAAATCTAAAATTACTCCATCAGAGAGATGGTGTTCCACCCTTCCTGCATTCTTCCCTGACAGTGAAATTGCCCAAAAAGAGCTCTATTGCATTTCATAGATTTCTGTGAAGGACTGTGTACAGAGAAGGTGGGGGGGTTTTGCACATAGGTTGAACAGCGTGTTCCACTTGAGAAAAAAAGTTATTTAGACTGCTTAAAAATACGTTGTGTTAATATTCTTATTAGTTCCACTGCGTGAACCCATTAGGGCTTAATTCTATAAGCTCTTCTCTATATTTTCAGTGAATGTTTCAGATGACCGGAGGAAAAATGATCAGACTTTTCCTTTAAACAGCCTGGCTGTCACACCAACTGTACAGAGTATAGCTCCCCGGGCCCAGGCACTCTGCCACGCTAAATCCCTTTACACCATGCCATTGGGGAAAAAGGGAACTGAAAGCTGCAGCAAAATGAACAGCTAGACTCCCAGAGCAATGGTGTTACTTAGCTGACAAAAAATGAGGAGCATAACTGATTTCAGGATGCTACTTTTTTATTCCTAGTTAATGTCCTCAGCAGCATTCATAGTAGTTACTCATACTGCCAGCACCTAATTTAGATGATGAAGTAAGATCAGAGTGGGGACACATAGTCTGTAATTCATATGAGAATTTTAGGTGCCCGAAGAGTAGCTTAGGGAAAATGTATTTCTCTGAACAACTATTGGAGAGAGACACATGTCTCTGCAGCCTTCACAATGAGGTATTTTCTCCCTAAATATAGATAGTAGTTACTGTTTGCCTTTCTCTATTGACTCATGAAGAATGTATGCATCTACTTTAAAAGTATTCACTAGGCACCTAAAATTCAGGTGTATTACAGATGCTCCAGCCAGGTGACTTGATAGTACCCCTTTCTTCCTAGAACACCAGTGAACTGAAATAGCTTCCTTTAGAAAGTAGCCAAATCTGACTTGTGTTCTGAATCCTCCAATAATATTTATCATGGTCCACTGAAAAAAGTGGGAATTCAAGAGAATGAGGCTCCAGTCTTCTGGAGTAATTTACAAGACACATGTTTTGGGAAAGCCCAGATTAAGAAGTTCTTAACCTTCATGCCATTCTACTGCACCAGCTGAACCAACATTTACTACTTCAATTTACAAGGTTATGCAGCAATCGAACAGGTGAAATTATCCAGGTTAAATATAACTACTCCCCCTTTTTTAAGACATTGCCCTGTGATCCGTTTTACACCATGGTTTCACAAAGCGTTGGGTCACCACAGCTCAGGAGATGATGAAGTGCAGCACAGCTTTTTAAACTGTCTTTGCCTCCAAAACTAGAATGTCCTGAAATTACACTCAGAAGCACATAAATCAGGTGTCTAAAATAAGACAGCCGAATGAAATCCCTTAGTCACTATACCTCCATTTGGTTCTACAGAGTAATTAGTAATTACACTTAGACCAAAATATGTTACAGGATGTCAGACAGAAAAGCAACATTTCACACTCAGAATTCTTTAGTAAGTGTTCAATTGTAAAGCCCAATATGAAAAAGTATGTTTGGAAAAACTGTACAGCTTTTTTACATCAAAATCAGTCCCCACAAACTGAACGATTGTCTGGAAGAAAAGAAGTTATTCATAGGTAGTCGTACTGAGAAAGACAGCAGGAACTGAAATCTCCCTAGGTGATTTATGATAAATAGCAGCACTTACCAGTCAGGACAATCCCAGAGAGACAAGGTGAGGGAAACGCAGACACTCTGAAATGTATTGTTACACTGGTAATCACATCAATCCTTTGTCTTGCTGGTTTGTAACTGTTATTCTGTATAACAGAAAAGGAAGTGTAGTACAAAAGCAGTCTTGGATTTTGTCTGTGACTACCATTTTAGTGCCAAAACTATCCCTTTGCTTGGCTGCAGAATACATATGACATAAAATACTTATGGCAAAAAGGTTTGTGGGAGTCTGTACCTTCTTTACATCATGATATAATGTTCTCTGATATTCACTGTCAGAAACCTTGAGAAGTGGTAGAATTGTTCAGAGATGAAGCGTCACACACTGCTCTCTCCTCTGGCTCCTTTATATCTGATAGGACCAGCGTTAGCTACTTCTGGAAGATTCACTTCATCATTGACAAGGAGTTTCTTACTGCAGGAGCTGTCTGTCCCCTGATGATCCTCTTGCAACGCTGGTCAAAGTAACATAAGCTTGAGAAGGGTGCAAGGAAATCCAGACAGTATTACATGTAGGAGCAACTGTGAGGCTAGATTCATCATCTATCACCACCGCTAACTGTAGTCTCAAGGACAAAATTAAGACTTCATGGTGCTAGGTACCATGAAGCTAGGTGAAAACCCCTGACTATGTGATTCAGCTTTGTGCATCCAAGCGAGTCCAGCCTGCACAGCCACACCTTCATACCAAACTCGAGCACCGGGAAGATTGCCATACCTACTGCTTCTTCACAAATTCAGCTCTTTCTCACCATGACTGCAGCTTCAGGGTCTTGAAGGGGACCAGGCACGTAGGTATGAGAGAAATGCTATACTTTCTTTGCTTTCTGGAAGCCTTCTCATGTACCCACAAATGTTGTTGTAGTCTACCTCATTACCCTAGTTAAGAGTCCCTGTGAAGGCCGCCCCCCAGCCACAAGTGACACAGGAGCAGAGCTCAGTGAGCATTTTGGCTAGGTGCCCCTGCCTGGAGCACACTCTGTTGCAGGAAATCATATGTAAAAACAGTGAGGTATGCAAGCAGAGGAAAGTCTGGTAGTGGGGTTTAAGTACAAACATTCCTCAGGCTGTGTGACCATAAACCATTCCCTGCACTCATTACGACTCCACTGTTCTGTATTCCTCCTGTGCTCTTCATTTCCCTCCTTCCTTGTCCCTCTCAGCCCTGCTTTCAAATGACAGCATTTTGTAGGAAGGGAAAACATATGGTTTTCCACACTCTCCAGAGTGCTGCATGACTCCAGAGGCAGTTGGACTACATTCGTGTTAATAAATTACAATTACCGAGCCCATTCTCTGGACTTGTAGCCAACAGCTACAGTCTGGCAACATCCATATAACTTAACTCGCTTGGCTGTTGAAACCAGGTGGCCACATCCAGACTGTCCGTTGGGAGTGATCCCTTACCTATGCTAACTCATACGCACTAACTCATATGCACTATGTGTGAATGCTGATTTGGGTCAAAACCTTGCAAGGGATCATTCAAACATTTTAATAGTTTAGATGATCAAGATTCAGCCTTGTACCCGTGCCCAAGAAGTCCATGATTTACCAGTATGTGTGCAGTGTAAAGCATATATCAACAACCATATTTATAGGACCAAGGTATGGTTGAGGTTATAGGCTGGCAGGCCAGGGTACTTGGGCCTCACTTTTAGTCCGGTTGGCTTAGGTTTGCCATAACCGAGCCTGTCTCCTGCTGTGTTGCTCTCTGTCCTTGAAAAGACAAATCCCGAATACAGACTGAACTGCCGGATTGGATCTCTATGCAACTGAGACATAATCCACTGACTTCAGATGTATGTGTTTTTGGTGTGGCTGTGTGTGTTAGGAGATTGAACTGTTTGAAGATAAATCCAGAATGGTAGTTAAGCATAGATAATGACAGTCATTTTTCCTGCAGAAAGATCTTGTTGGAAGTTATGATTATTAAGCCTTTCTAATGTCAGCTGGACAATCATGAATCAGTATAAGCTAAGGCTGCTAAACTTCCCACTGGATCTTTGCAGCTCCTGCAGAACTATGAGGTTGACCTTAAAGGAGACTGTTAATTCTTTTACATATAGGTTCAAGTCATTACACAGTGCTTACTTGGTGTATGAAAAGGTGAGCCAACCATTGCTAGTCAAAACATACCCCATGGGCCATAATCAGCATTAGATTACAGCCTTTGCTTTCTCAGCTGCTAAGGACTGAGCCATTTCTCAAGGTAATGGAAATAGTTATGTCATGGTAGCTGATGAGTCAACATGAACAATTCCTAAGGATTTAGCCATCATACAGGTGTAGCACTGTTCCAGTGCTGGATACTTCTCTTGCTGATGGTTCATGAAACCACAGCTAAGTCTTTGTCTCCAGTTCTTCTCCACCAGGTAGTACCAGTGTTTTGGAGCATATCTAGGCCACAGGATCAGAGTGACTATTGAGGGAATTACAGCAAGTGGAGGCTGCTGAAATAGGTGTTTGGGAGTCCATAATGTTGATATGGTGTAGGTGTGTCAGCTGTGTCAGAAGAACCAAGCTAGATATGAGTTTGCAGGGGGACTGGCTTCCCCTGTGCAACCTGAGTAGAACAAGGCCATGCTGTTCCTCACGTGAAACAAACTGGGAGCTGTGATCCAAAGTGTCATGAAGCAACACGTGGAGTTGTTTTAATGTGACTTAGAGTTACAATAAAAAGACAGTGGAAGTATCTATAGTTCAGTTATCTGTAAGTTTCATATCCCACTGTATGCATGGGACAGAGTCTCCAAAAAACCTGCTGTGTTTTAGGAATGTGAAGAAGAGTTTTGCCTGAAATATTGCACTTCAGAGGAAGCCTGCTCCTCCTTTCCCTGTGTGATATTTCCTGGAGAAGGCCTGTCTGCTCTGCTTGGTATGGCACTTAGTGCTTTATCTACATGGAAGCCCAGTCCTGACTTTTATTTAACTGAGAATAGTGTCACTTATTCCTTGTATACTTTGGAAATGTGCAGGACAGAAACCTTATATGTAAATTTAGAGATTTGGCATTTTTTCTGGATTCTTGAAGTATTTGATCTCTTCAGTTAAAGAAGAAAAAAATATTACCACGTAAGCCTCCAATAGTGTATGACATTTTTATTAAACCAATTTCCCTCCTTGCCAGTATCCCATCAGGAATTTTGAATGAGAACCTTTGTAAAGCTCTGATGTTTGATAATGCTTTATTTCCTCCTCTGTATTTAGACCCCACTGGTGCTTAGACAAATTAATAGGTGTTTATAACTCTGTCTCTTTTGTCACTAGCATTGCTTTCTTGAGTTCTTGGAAAATTTGTTAGAATGATCTCTTGCTCTGTGTCTCTAATAGTTTCATAGAGGACTTTGACAAATTAGGGAAAGGATTCATGCCTTCTCTCCCATGGCAGCTCTTGCAGGTTCCATGCAGTGTCACACACCAAAATACTCCTGCAGAGATTTGTATCTTAAATGTCTTTGGAAAAAGAGAGGAAGGCTCTTGGGTCACTGCTGCATGCAGCACGGAAATAGGAAGTAAAAAACTCCAGTGGTTTTGGCATAAGCAGTGGACCTAACCAGCTACAGTAAATTAAGGAACAAAGGAGAAACGTACATTTTCAATATTTTTTGTGTGTGTTGGTTCTTTTGAGCAGCTCCTTTGTAAGGTGAGACAGAAGATACTTTGCCATGATGCATGACTGAACAGAGGAAATATGCATTCTCAGCAATTTCAGCTGCATCAGGAGCTTCCATAACTTTCCTGTAGAAATAATTAATCTACAGGTTAGTGTACGTTGTGAATAGTCACTCATTCCTTCTCTGCTTTTACTTACTGATATGACTTCCTCCTCTGAGATACACAGTGCTGTGTGGTTGGTGTGCTAGTTGGTGTGTATTTGGGGGATTGTGCTAGAATGCAACTGTGATCAATATAAAATCAGATATCCAAGAACTTTATGTGGCGGTGAGGGAGAGTTTATTGGAATTAGAGCTTGGAGAAATTTGAAATGTTTCGTTCCTGTGCTGATGGGTTTGCATGGCTTTAGGACAAACCACTATGCCCCAGCTTCTATAGAAGTCAAGAACAGGGGTAGGATTTTCTCAGACCTGTGCTCTAGGTCCATTGAACAGATGTCTGAACGAAATAGCAATTTTCAACAGATCTGCTTTACTTGAAGAATGCCTACCAATTTTTATCCCTGCCACAGACTTTAGCTAGCAAGTTACCTAAACTGAACTTTTCCTTTTTTGCTCATTTATTACACAGCCCTCACTTTTAAAATGTACATTTTTAGACTTTCATGTCTTGTTTGCAGAACTGCTGAGTGCTTACAGCTGCTGCTGAAGCCATTGTGTTCTGAGCATATAAAATGAGTGTTGATGCAAAATAATACAAGACACCCTAAACTGAAGATACTGGCAAAAAGATGCAGAGGTAGCACAGAATGACAAAGCAACAAAACCACAGGTGAAATTCTATGTCAGTAGATGTGAAGTGATGTAAATAAATAGAAAAAAAAAAAAAAAAACAAAGAGCTGTTCTAATTGCACACATAAAATAAAGGATTCTAAATTAATCATCACTACTTAGGAAAGTAATCTGGAAGATGTCATCAGTTAAATTGTCTGCGATGGTCAAAAGACAGAATAAGAAATGGGAGAAAAAGAATAAAGAAAAAATGCTGCTGTATCACAAACTGACTCTGAGACTGCACCTATATTTTGAATATTATTTTCCCACTGGAGGATTTGCTCTATATTTACCTTCTTTTTTGTACTCTCTCTACAAATGTCCATTATTGACCATTTATCGTGGTTTAACCCCAGCCAGCAACTAAGCACCACGCAGCTGCTCAATCACTCCCCCGCCCCCACCCAGTGGGATGGGGGAGAAAATTGGGAAAAGAAGTAAAACGCGTGGGTTGAGATAAGAACGGTTTAATGGAATATAAAAAGAGGAAACTAATAATGATAATACTAATAAAGTGACAGCAGTAATGATAAAAGGATTGGAATATACAAATGATGCGCAGTGCAATTGCTCACCACCCGCCGATCGACACCCAGTTAGTCCCCGAGCGGTGATTCCCCCGCCCCTACTCCCTCCAGTTTCTATACTGGGCATGACCTCCCATGGTATGGAATACCCCTTTGGCCAGTTTGGGTCAGCTGCCCTGGCTGTGTCCCCTCCCAACTTCTTGTGCCCCTCCAGCTTTCTCGCTGGCTGGGCTTGAGAAGCTGAAAAATCCTTGACTTTACACTAAACACTACTTAGGAACAACTGGAAACATCAGTGTTATCAACATTCTTCTCATACTGAACTCAAAACACAGCACTGTACCAGCTACTAGGAAGACAATTAACTTTATCCCAGCTGAAAACAGGACACCATTGTACAAAATATTATGTTGAACAAGCTATGACACCAAAAGGATTTTTGGTCTGACAGAATATAACCCTTTCTTAAGCTTTTTTGGAAAATCTCTGAAAACTCTGATACTTCATATATCAGACTGGGAATTCAAAATTACTGGAAAATGTGGACATTCAAGTTTCTGTGTCTAATGCTTACATCAGTAAAGTCAGTAAAAGCCCTCCTTCAGCTCACAGAACTAGGAACACGTCAGAGTCTGTAGTAACTGTCTCCATTTATACAAGCAGATTAAGCAAGATCAAGACACAGACTTGCATGTTAGCACACCAATAATCCTCTCATTTCATTGTTATCACGCTCCTTTTCATACTTTTGGCTGAGACACATAGATCTCTTGTCGCCAGTGCCCAGGAGATGCTTGCAGGATAGTGAAGGTTGCACGTGGTTACAAGACAGCTCAGGCAAGGGACTGTTTCCAAGAGACAGTATGGACAAGGTGATCCTGTCCCACAGGGGAGAATATTTAGCTGCCTGGATGCAAGTTATCCCATTCTGCTTGCTCTCAGTGTGAGAAAACAGGCCCTGGCCCATTTTATTTACTAGGATAGGTATAACCTATGGAGATGAGTGCTGTAAGAAAGTCTAATAGAGAGTATATCTGCCTTCAGAGCGGGATTTGAATAATGTACAGTAAATAAATATGCACACATATACTAAGACAGAGAATAAAATGAAATATTGAGTAGATGTACTCTGCAAACAATCATCATCTATCATGTGTAATGAGGTAGGGGTCCCATAGAGAAAGAATGTAAACATATAATTCAAAGTTATATCATAATCATCATCCCCAAAGTAGAGGGATTGAGATGTCCTAGGAAAATAATTCCACACTTTGGCACAGTTTATTTTCCATCTGAATAGTGAAACTTAAAATAATTTTGTGTGTGTTTTTCATGTGTGTTTCACTCTATAAACACATGCATGCACATAGTCCTATGCTTACAGGGTACATCTACCCTATCAAATATTTAAGACCAATAGGAGGAAGCTTTTATAGCAAAAGAGTTGATGCCAAGGTCCCAATGTATCTGTTACAAAGGAGAGTAGATTAGATTAGCTGTAGTCTGGTCCTGTGGACCTAATGTTCATTACTAAGTGGAACTACACTTCTGTAGTGCATCTTCTGATTTAGCTTCAACTGACACGATCCCTATTCAGGTGCTCTGAAACTGCTCCATGAAGTGAACTGAAGTAATGTACAAGAGGACAACCAAGGGCTTTGGGTCAAATGTACACTTCTTATTTAAACTATAACGTTCATATAGGTTCACCTGGAAGCAGACATTTGTTTATATGTGTAAGTTTACACAGATCAGAAGAAAATTATCTGTACAGAGAAACTCTGTGTATCTGTCATTTCCTAACTCAGCACAAGGAATATGGTGTAGAAAATAACATTTTCAAAAGATGATACTTCTCCGCCACAAAAAGCAGTGATGGTGAAATACTCATTGCTCTCTGTGAACTGACTTTTCACCAGAGGACCGTGGAAAATCCAAACTGCATTCAGTATTTAAATTCTGTGGTTGTTTTTGTGTTTTCTGAGATTCTCACAGGATAAAGTTTTGGGCTTCTATCAAAATGGTAAATGAAACCCTAAGCATGCCAACTGACTGACTAGTATGAAATGCTGGACCTGTAATGGAAGTAAGCTTGTGACTACTGTATCACAGTCAATGTCTACATTCCAAACACATAAATAACTGCTTCCACATCAATTCTATGTAATTTTTGCTGTGTTTTGTGAATCGCTGTGCTTTGAGATTAATAAAGATTACAGTAGAATATTTCAATGGATAGCAAAGCTATCTCTTTCTGAACATTTGTCTTCATTTTGATGAAGTGAATCATGACAGTTGTTTGCAGTAATTTCTGTGGTGGAGTTTTTATGTGCATGTGGCTATTCATGTCTCTATGTTTAATGTGGAGAGGAATATAAAAAACGTGATTCTTTATTAAATGTAGACTTTTTAGTATATTTAGTTAAATCCTGGTTTATTGCCTAGGTAACAGATTAGAACATCTATCATTGCATAATAAGATACTTACAAATGGAATGTTAATAACACCTATTAATTTTAACTCTAAGGTCTGTGTCTTGTTAGTAAATAGTGCAGAAAATTAGTTTCATGTTAAAAGGTTTTACTTGGCATAAAATTTCATCAAGAAGTGTCTAAACCCACTTTTGTGCATCTGAGTGGACTGTAATTCTTTAATAATATAGCTGAATTGCTACGAGGAGAAGGATACTGACTGCTGTTATTAGTTGCTGTTCTATATTTTAAGATGAGAGATTAACAGAATCTAAAAATAGGATGTTTGCTGCAGTCATGGTAACACACATTTCAAAACTTGCAAATGTTAGCACACAATATTTTAACTAGGAAAAGATGATATCATGTCAGATAAGCTCAGCACAGATTGAAAGTTAAGCCTTTTTCATTTGGGCATTGTCTGCCTGTAAGCAAGTTTACAACTTCTTTGTGAATTCTGCAAAAATAAAGTTATAGCCCAGATCCAACACACTCATGACTACTAACAATATTAGTATTTCCAGAGCAGATAGTACAGTATTTCTTTGTTAACTTGAAGTATATTGATTTCCATTTATTGCTATTTATTTATCCATACAGGATAAATAAATCCATAGGCAGCAGCCACTGTCATTGCTCTGCTTAGGGCACTTGGGTTAATAATATTTTGTATTAGTGTCTTAGCAGCTGACTGCAGCGAGCTATAGATTCTGCTTTGGAGCTTTGGTCCTCTGCTGGTTAGCTACACTGACTGCCAGGCTTGTTTTTGCTTCCTTTGTGTATATAATGACACTTCAGAGTAATCCAGCTGGCATGGTGAAAGGGAAGTAGACTGATGGCAGCAAGTACTGTGGGGGTCATGCTTATTTTGTTTTCAAACAGATTTCCTGCTGATGGACTGGGAAACTTAACATTATGGCCACAAAGAGGAGACTCTGGTTGGTACATGTAATTATTTACTTGCGGGGAAAAAAGAGAAGACTTGATTTTATCTTTAAGTTGGTTAAGACATAAAATAGGTGGGAAAACTAGGTTTAAATCCTTCTACCAAAGTCTGTCATAAGTGACCAAACAGAAGAACACGAGTAAGGCAAACTGAGAGTGTGGTCGTGGCAACACTAGGCCAGCAAGCATAGCACAGAGCTGGAAACGACTGCGAGAGACCCAGCCCTGGTGCCTTAATAGTGTCAGAGCAGTGACAGGCCAGGCCACAAACCCTTCAGAGAGGAATCCTGCTTTCAGCATTGCCCTGGTGGGATTGTTCAGCCTGGATGGCCAAGCCCTGTCCTCCTAAGCCGGTGCCACAGGGCTGGCAGAGTGACAGGCACCAGTTCAGAGATCTTTGTGCATTGTAGATACCGGCCTAAGTTTCCTCGGTCTGGTGACCGGGACACCATCCTCCTAAAATCTCCATTCAAATCAGGCAGAGTGGTGATTCAAAACTTGGTCTTTAGCATCCTACCAGAGCATAAGCTAGGATGATTTAGGTAAAATGAACATGCAGACCCAGACAGTTCTTCACAAGTCCAGCCTGGTTTTGGAGAGGACCTGGGAGAGTGCCTTCAGGATTGGCTTGAGTGCCCCGCCAGAGTGGAGACATAGGTTCAGGTGGCAAGTTGATGACTAAATTTAGGGCCTCAGTGGCTATGTGCATGTCTGGCTACGTGTGTTCAGACTTTACAATCAATTCCCGCATAAGCTGAAGGAGACTGTGATAGTCTCAGTGATGCACAAAACACTCAACTCCTATTGTGAATCAGACTTGAAAATGCTCTAATGCCAAGTGCAAAAGAACTTAAATATCATTTGAGCTGACTTGGTACAGTCTATCACTCTTCACTATTCATTACACATATTTGGTTTGGGGGACTTCAACACCTGTTAAGATTAATTACCTATAATTTCAGGCACATGGTCTGGTCTAGGAAGATGTAACTAGATACTCTGGAGATCAGTGATGGACCAATATCAGGGCAGTACAATCCCAAGCATGTGTGATACCAGACTCATTATGAGCTACTGTGCTGGTAACATTACTATGTCTGCTATATCAGCCTTGTGTACTTCTCTGAACTGCCCAGGCATTCTGCACCTCTGACTCCTTCCATGCTCCCCCAAAATTTCTGTCTCTTCCTCCATCCTCAGTGCTATGCAGGATCCTACTTCTAGGAAAATGTATAGCTCTGGAGCCATATATATCATTGCCTTACCTACTTGGTCCTAGCACTGCAAAGATGATCTGCCCTCCCTCAATACCTTTATCCCACTGGAATTTGATAGGGTTTTTATTATGTCAGCATCCACATATGGTAGTTCAAACCTAGGTTGTGAAAATCTGTGTTCCTGTGCAGGCATTGTTTCTGAAGCATTGCCTTTACAATAGACAGGAATTCATATTTATTTTGAATATTGCAAGATCATTGGAAATTCTGCTCATTTATGGTTATAGAAGTCTCTGGAATCCATGAACAGAAAGTGGTCAACCACTCAACTGATAATTTTGATTAACTAATAATTTTAAGATTTATTTGCAGATATTAGTGTCTCCATTTCTGGAAGCCCTAAATGATGTCTATCCCTCCCATAAAACCAGGATTCTTTACAATGTGTTAAGTGTGAGCACAAAGAATTACTTACTATCTTTCTGTTTGCTGGGAGCATCTTCTGTCTGTCCGTCTCCAGCCATTCTGCTGACAAGTGAATGAATCATACAAATTGCTCCTGAACATTTCAGTGTTTTGAACAACAGGTGATCAGCTCCTACCTAGGAATCATGAAAGTCTGAGGGCTCCTGTGATGCTATTCTTCTAACGACACATTTTCATCTGTGTTTCTATTCACTGTTCCTGCCTCTGAGGAGGAAAATTTCTGAAATTACATCAACATGTAGATGCATATGTGGATAGGATGTTGGCATGAATGTAGAGAAATAATGAATTTTTCAAGGGCTTATCAGTATTTTATAACCCATGCTGTAATATAAACTTGAAATGTGACAGACTCGAGAGAAAGTACTTTTGCTGAAGAAATGAGAATTAGGCTGGGGAATAAACCCATTGCTAATATTTTGGGAGTTGTTTATTGGCTTGTCTGCTGAGGCCAGAAAAGAAAATGAAAATAAAATATAATATGATTACGCTAATTAGACCTGTACATAGCAAAAAAATTGCACTGACTTTCTTCTAGTTCTTTTGGTCCCATGGGAGCAAAGCTTTAGTATGAAAGAAAATAGAGAAAAACTGATAGCACAATAAAATATTTAGATAAATACTTGCTTCCAAATGATTTGCAGGTGTCAACAAATCTAACATCTGCAAGGAGGTTTGTGCCATGACCTTGCTGTTCATGACTCCCTTCCAGAGCAGCTAATATTTTGTAATTGGATCACCTGCTAATGTTCTAGAGTTTCATGTTTCATTAATTAGAAAAGTGTTGTACACATTAATATATTTCATTTACCTTGTTAACAGAAGACAGTAATGTTTTTACAAAGCATTTTGTAGATGGGAATACATGTAAATTGGTCACTTTCCTTGTCCTTGTCTTTAAATGGAAAATTAAAAGAGGGGTGTTACACTTGAGGTTTTCTCCTTTTTTTTCTTTCTTTTTTTTTTTTTTTTTTTTTTTTAAATACCTTGTTTAAATGCCCTATACTGCTGAGTAGTATCAGGTTGCTTAACTGATTAATGTCTCTTACCTCTATATATTTTGGTGCTGAAAGGAGTTCTTAGACAATGAGAGAAATGATTTTATGGGGATATAAGGAAGCTGTTAAAAGCTTAGCCCATGATATTAATGTTTTGATCATATCTAGAGGTCCCAGATGAGCTGGGAGATGCAAAAAAGAATTTCCTTCTTTGAAGATTTGTATGTGGATAGAAGATAGGGATAGTATTAGCTCTACTTTTGACAGGGAACGAAAGAACAGAGAGATTGAAAATTGGATTCAGGAGGATGATTTGAGATACTTCTAAATTTAAGCAAGACTGACATGCTAAACTCCTTTCGTTTCCAATGCATAGCAAACAGACAGCTTTGGAGGCGTGGGATCTTAGATATAAGTCCCACATGGCAGAGAACCTTAGAATAGACTATATGTCTACCACATTTTTGAAAACTGATCTGTAGGTATGTAATAAATACCTAGTCCATTACATATCTAATAGGTATGGAATCAAAATTTACTTCTTTTTTTTTTCTATTTAGAATTTTTAAATATTATTGTGTCATATTTAAAATATAATTAATCTGCTTTTGTTTTCATTCCAATTATGCATGAGCAGGAAGATCTTTAAAGAATGGATTTTATTAAGGATATCTTTTCCTTTAAGCCTTTATCTTCTCTGATCTGTGATGAGATCCTGGTCTGTCTCCACTTTAGGAATCTAATATGAAGATGGACAATCACCTGGGAAATTGTAGTACAGTAGCACGTGGTAAGACATTATGAAAAACATTTGGTGGATGCCAGACTGAAATACGTGCAAGAATTGGTTTGGTTCTGTCATCTGTTCTGTCTGTCTCACTGATTTTCTAAGCAATTTCTATAAACCCGTGTTCTGCACATTGTGAGGCAAACAAATAATCCCTTAAGAAAAGAACATATTTACATCTTCATTACCCATTGCAAAGAAAGCAGAAAGACACATGGCTCTACTGTCAATAATGTTTTTAATTCTTCCTTTCTAGGCAATCATATTATCAGTCTTCTTACCAAGCTCTGGGGTTTATTTTACAAATCCTATTTACAAGATATCAATAAAAATTCTTAGAGGAATTAGGATTACTCACCCAAACAAGGGAGATAGGATCAGCCTGCAGCTTAATAAATATTGAATAGCTTGATGTAGAATCAGATTTAGTTGATAATACTTGTAAAACCTATCATAATCTAAGAAACTGATAGAAGTCAGCAGGACTTGGCTTTCTCCATTCAGAAAGCTTTGAACTTCTGCAAGTACCTGTGGTATTTCATACCTAAGAAGCACAAGTGTACACCGTATTTACAAAGTCTGTCTTCATTTCTTTGAACTACCTACAGCTTTGTTGCAAAAAATCCCAGCTACATGTTAGTTTATTTTCATGTATACCCTGCAATGTTGGCCATTCTGTGGCTGAATTCTGAATTACTAGAAAGAAATATTCTTACCATAAATATCTCAAAGTTCCTCCAATTAATTAATTAATTTGTAAGGCTTTTGAGTCATATTTGCTTTAGGTTTTTTGCTTGCTTGTTTTGTTTTTACTGAGTATATGGTCAACATTTGCTTTCTCTTCTGCAGCTATGCCAACACCCTGATACTACTTTGTTACCTTTTAGCCCAGATGAGGAGCATTTATTTTTCTACCCCACCAAATTATCAACAGATTTCAATTCCCAACTTGGCTTCATTTGTAGTATTCTTCAGTAGGCCTTCATGCAGAAATTGGTGAAAAAGTAAAGAGAAGAGACAAATATGTTGCTTAAAGCTGGTGAAGTCTGTGATCCCATCTTTCATAGGCAGAAAGTCTGCTGAAGCTCTCAGCCCTTCTGTGGCTATTCTCCATAGATCTTTTACTCTGTCGGTGACATTGATGTATCAAACATACCATGAAGTTCAACGTTGCAGAGAAGGAAGACGTGTCTTACATTATACGGACACTGAATAGCAGAGTAAAAGCTGCTCAGAAGATAAGCTTTTCCTAACCAAAAACTTTCTGAGGTATTGGGAGTGGTAATAAGCCATAGTCTGGATAAAAGTAATAAAAATAAATACACAGGTGTCTCACTAAACCTCCTTGCGCTGGCAATGATAAAGACCATGCTTTGAATCTGGCCTTCATTTTGGAGATTAAGGGAATGAGATGTTCAAGTTACAATTCTCATCAAATAACAAAGTAGCTTTTCCAAGTGCATGCCTATAGATAAACCCATTTATTTTCAGTTTCTTACTCGAAATTTTAAACTTCCAGGTTTTTGAACTCTTACTCCACTGGAACAGGTTGCGGTAGCAGTCTTGCTGCAGACTTGCCATTCTGCCAAAGTAGTCCGTATCTAACTGTGGTAACAAAACACTGGTAATGGTTGGACAGAGCAAATGTTGAAGAAAGCTTGACACAGTGGCAATCCCTGGGATGTGGCTCAGCCAAGGGGCTGAAAGAATTTAAGCAGGGGTTGGAGAAAGTGCTATCCTGTGATGTTAGATTAAGAAAATCAAGCATAGCTGTACACAATGGGTAAACTTGTCTGCACAGATTTCATAAGTATTTTTACTACTAGGTGGCAGATACATAGCGGATCCATACCCTATTCCATGAGTACCATGGTGCAGTGCTTGCATGCTCCCGATCACACGCCATAGATGAGATCCCCTAGAGTTCACTTTTTCCTGCCCTACCAGTCTACATTACATCAGCATCCAACTTCATCTTAATATTAATATTCCAATCTTTCTTGTTATTAATAATAAACTTGCTCTATTTTTATAATTTCTTATTATTGCAATAGATGTTGAGACATAATGCAAGACAAGGAACTCATTATGTTAGGCAATGACAAAGTCAATCAGTTTACCTATGATTTTGATAGGTAACAGGTTTCATTAGGTATACCACCAGACCATTCACAGTATAAAACTCTTGGACATATGATACAGCTCGCATTGTTGTATTCTCTACCGTAAAATGTGTTATAGTTTTCTCTTGTTCATGGTGTTTTGAAGCACCCTTTTTATGTCAGCTTTTGATCTGTCTTTCTCTTAGAAGTACACTATGTGCTGACAAAGATCAGTGAGACTGAGGAGAAAAGGTGACAGTGTCTAGGTACACTCTGTTTTTATGAGATTTACTGACAATTCAGAGCAGAAAAATTATGCGAGCAATTGGTGATATGTTCTCATCCAGCACTATAAGGCAAGAAAACACAACACAAGATTAAAAAGATGAAAGATTCATCTTGTATCCTTGTCACCGTGTATGATATTGGCTGCTGGTGGCAGAAAAGAGAGGACAAATCCAGTAGCCCACAAGCTGAAGCATGCCGCCAGGCATACCTGAAATCAATAGTCTTGAAATGGCTCTGAGCTGGGCTGGTGGGGAACAAAATTACCTCTAGCTGGGCTCAGAACTGGAAGGTCATAAAAATGGTGTAATTACAGCACTGTTTCTGAACTAGCTTTTCATTTTCATAACCTTCTTTAATATATCTCGTGTTACATTACCTGAATGATACAATAACAATAGTAGTAACAATAAAATGCCTCCTATTAGTAACAAGAATATACAAAATGTCTTCCATAAAGTCTTATTGTCAGATAAGTAAAAGAAAAGATACACTATTGCAGAGGAGATTTGCAGTGAATTCTGTTTATTCTCTGCAATATAGGAAATGATGTGGAATTAGAATATGTCAGAAGGCTGACATAAGATTGAATTAGACTCAATCACAATTAGTTGTTTGTTTGGGTTTTTTTAAAGGAAATTATCAGAATGTATTTTTTAATATTATAATGCAATTTGGAAATGATATAATAAAATAATAATAAAATACATATTTGCCTGTATATGAGATTTTTAGCATGAAAACAAGATCATTTTACTTAGTACTTTGCTTTTTCATTTCACATGCATACTTTCTGCACACAGAACATTTCAAAGCCATTGGACTGAAAGGACATCCATATGTTGTAAATCTATATAATCTAGAAACCTCCAGAGGGAAGTTTCCTCCTTTCATACCAAACCGCTAATTATCTGCAAACTTGAGTGTGAAGATAGCAAGTGATCCATGTCTTGTATTTGTTATCATGAGTGTCCTGATTTCACACTTCCCCATCCCAGGCTAACATGCCTTTCCCAAAAACAGGAGCTGGGACATATAGTTTTGGTGTGTGTGTCTGTGTGAGAGAGTATCCATTATAATTAAATATTCTAAATATTCTTTGGAATAAATATTTTATTTTCTAAGGCATAACAGTATATTTTTTTCATTTGAATATAAAGTTTTACAGGGTTTTGAAAAGAGAGATATAGAAACATTCTGCCATTATTTTTTTTTTTAATGCAACACAGAATTTCTGTATTTCAGAGCCATTCCTGAAATTTACATTGTGCAAATGATGCAGAAAAGCCTTGCTTTCATAAACCAAATGTCCTTTCTCTGCGAGAGCAGGAAACATCTGTGTATTGTATGTATAGGGAGTCCTTAGTCACCATATGCTATGGTGGGATTTAAACACTGTCACAGAAACTTGTTTTTAGAATTACTCTAACCAGCATCGTGTTAAAAGATCTTTGTGGGAAGCTACTTTAGAGCTTTTGGTGGATATAAATAGACCATGGGCTCAGAGATTATCAGAAAAGTCTCCACACAGACAACCCCCAAATTGTGATTTATAGGTGATAAAGTACAGAGCTATCCATCCTCCTATGAAAGATCTCCTATGTGGAAGCAGTGTATCTTTGTTTATATTGAAAGACAAATAAGGCTAGGAGCTGTTGCAGGTACATGGCTACACTGCTTTTAAATTTGAGCTGGTGTCTATACCTGATACTTGCCTTCCCAATGTGCATTAATGCTAGCTTCGGAATCTCTGCAATTGCATTCAATGGTCCAGTTAGTTTGTTCTAAAATGGTTAGAGAATGAGTGAGAAAGCTGTGGTGTAGATTTGCAGGCTTAAATACATTAATACATAAATCTGAATGTGAAGGTTTGAAAATCTTAGCATATTTAAAGTGTAAGATACAATTTGCCCTCTATAGAGGAAGCAAATTTCTCTGCCCCTCCATCATTTTAATGTTTTCTGTTAGATTACAGCCATCATAGCAAAAACCACAACGTTTATTATTGGAAATCCTGACTCTCTTATTCCTACATCCACCAGTGCACTTCGATATTCTAGTCTTCACTTTTCTCTGCAGAATAGGTACCCTGCAGAATATTCAGGCTTTAACAGAAGTCAAACAAATCCCTTCCACATTATACTGCCCTTTCCTCTCTCTAGTTCTCCCATACACCCTCCAATGTTTGTTCTGAAGTGGGTTTAAGTAAACCGCAGCCTTAACCCACTTGCATGGTCCGTTGGTGATGAATGCTCCCAAGTCACACAGGATGACATAAGGCCCAATTGCTTCTTCATGTGCCTTTCAGGAAGTCCCCTAGGGCTCCAGATAATTTATAGGTGACCAATCTCCTATTTAACACCAGCTCCACTTACAGAGAGGTTGACAGAGTTGATCACCAACCTAAAGAAGAAAAGCCCAACCTGACAGAACTTACCAGAAATAAAGCTTTCTCTGTTTCTTGGAACCTCAGACATATGGAAAACATGGTCAGTTGATTTCTACAAGAAAATGTACACAAGCAGGTTTTACAGGGCACTCAACCGATGTAAAAAGATGTCTGCAGTCAGAAATATTTTGAAGGTTTCTAAAGGAATGTGTAGTGAGTTTTTCATAGGACGTTATTTTCTTTCATAAAATAAATGGTAATTAATATTCTCCAAGAAGGACTTATTTCTAATGTGTCACTTCTGATTGGTTGGCTTTGGAATTTGAGTCAGTCTCATATACTAAGACCCCACAAAATACAAAAGGAAATAGATGCAGTTCTCTCTTTGGAAGGCTGGATGAAGAGCAGCAATCAAAGAATGCTATTATTAACAAAGCATACTTTGACAACCAAATTTTGCCGTATTAACATACTAATTGAATGTTATTGGTTGATTTCCTCACTTGAATCTCAGTGCCCATATTTTTCTATCTCTGAGCCTGATCTTGCTTCCATTAAGTTCCCTGGCAAAACTCCACTGGGGGAGACCTGTGCTGCTGCACAAAGCAGCCAAGCTGCCAATATGGAAGCAGTTCCGTGCATGCAAGAAAGCAGAGAATGGCATAAGGAGAACAGGTGGGCAGCGAATGACAAAACTCCAGTGGTTCATCATCTTGTACCTGCATCTTCCTAAGTCCTCTTGGTGACTTGGGATTTCCTATGGCAGCTTGAGGATTTCCCATAGCAATTTGAGGATTTCCCATTTATGCTTAGAGACAAGTACTGAGGGAAGAAAAGACAGGTCAGATGGATGAGTGAGTGTGTGGGTTAGGAATTATATTTGTGTCTCCCCTCTTTCTGCCTCTATCAGAAGGCTAATATAGACTGGGCTTTAGCCTTCAGTGAATTCAAGTGTATTCCTACATTTAGGCTGCAGAGGAAGTGAGCTTCTGGGCTTACAGTGCCTGGCTTGATCAGTACGGAGAGAAGCAATAGATGGATATTCAAGCCCCTACTACAGTAAACGTTTGAAGACCTGTAGCAGGAGTATGCACCTTCAAATATGTGTTTCTTAATACTGCATGATCTGATTCAAATATTGTGAGCTCAGACTCAGCTTGTCTGGGATATGTACTTTTCTGTGATACGACTGTGGTTTTCTCCATGTGGGAATCAATCAGCTGCCTTTGAAGGCAGATTCGTGGGCCAGGTTCCAACAGTTGGACCCCTCTCACCGTAGAGACAATGGCTCGTGTCTGGTCAGGCAGGGTTTTTTAGACACAGGAGCACACCCCCTTTCCTTTGCATTTTACAACTTCATAATTCAGGAGAACATCTTCCTTAATTCCCCAGCTGTCTTGGCATTAGTATCAGAATTCATACACATACTGCTCTGCCTCAGGGCTGAGACTTCTACCACATGACAGCACAGAGGAGACATTAAAACACTAAAGTACTTTTAAAGCTGTAGTTAGAGGGTTTTGATCAAGGTCACTTGCAAGCTGTGTGGCACAGCAGTACCGGGAAGACCTATGAAGTCCTAGGCTTGTGCCTTAAGTACCGGCCAAAGCTTTCTCTAGGCAGGCAGTTTGGTGGTGAAAGAACCTCTACAGAAATCTTTTTCTGCTGATCTTTCTTGTGATCAACAAGAAAACTTGACAAAAGCTTCTTCACAGGTAGAGAAAAGCTCTAATAGGCAACGTAGTTGGGTAGCAAAGCAGCATAGGACATCAGTAGAAAAACTTAGCAGATGTCAGAGATGTTCCTGCATCAGTTACTCTATAGGTAAAATATTTTAGATGTCTCAGGAACCCTCTTCCCAAGTGGGTATGACTCAGATAAACTATTCACAAGGGAAGATAAAGAGTTTGGGCTTCATGAAGATATCTTGAATCTTCAGAATATGATGTTCTCTATATTTATAGAGGTTAACCTTGTGAGACTGTTCTTTTGCCTTTGCTTTTTAGATATGCTTATACCTAATAGATCAGAACAGTTGTATTAACTCAGGAGAGCAACAGCTTTGGCTTTTAACTGATTGGGTTTGCCTGAAATTGTGTCTCAATTTCAATATTCTTGACATTTCTAGTAATTATTTTTGTTGTTTCAGCTTGGATTGATTCTAATATTTTCATAAGGAAAAGCCCAAACCAGCAACGTAGCACATGCAGCTCATGGTAACCCTCACAGAGAGCTGATGGAGATTTTTGGGGGGTTGTACCCCATCTTTACCTCTGCCTTTCAAATTCACAATTTGCTGGTTATTCACACCTTGCTTTACGACTGGATTCAACCACCAGAAAGTTGGGGCGAGCGTGCCAGATTGTGGTGCTTGTCAGTGAGCACCTTTACCGCAACATCGCACTCCCGCAAAGGTCAGGGGCCACATTGTCCTGGCAGGAGACCCGCCAGGAGAGCTTGCTCTGTGGTCAACAACAGGTGGGAAGGATTAACCCTTTGAGAGTCATGCCCCTTAGCCCACCAGGGGTCATGACATCGAAGGCATGGTCTGTTGTCTTCAGTGAACAGTCAAGCTCCAGTACTGGATTTATTAGGTACATCACAAGGCACTCCGTGAAATCACGTTTTCCTCTCTCTGTTTGGTAACTCCCTACAGCTGATCCAGACAAATGAATGAGAAAAGTGTAGTTAAACTGATTAGTGACTGAAAGTCCAGTAATTTGTTTATTTACCAGGGCTAAATGTATATGCCTTTTTTCTTGAACTGTCTTTGCTCTCTTGATGGTAAATCCTCTTTACTTTTTAAAACTCTGATACTCAAGTGGAATATACTAGCTGAATTAAAGCAGCTCATTGAGAATATTTTAATGCGTTATAAATTCTTTCAGATAGAGGTCCAGATCACGATCTTTGGAACATCAGAGACAATTCTACTTCCTTTCTGATTTTTAAAGATTGGCAGGGACCAATAGAGATTGGCGCCATTTTTTGTGGCTCAGCTTTGCAGTGTGACCTTGCAATTGAGGTCCTTCCCATTGGGAGCTGCAGCACAGCTCATCTGAAATATCATGAAATTCAGTGCAGGGCTGCATTACCATTCTTATGGGAGCACTTACAAAACCACCCTGGAACCTTCCTAACCAGCTTTGTTCACTACCTTGCCGTAACCCTCTGCTGTGCGGGGAGAGAATTTCTCATGCCTTGCTAAGAAAGCTAATTTTCTCTCCCTCATCAACATTTTGTTTTACTTTTTTTTTTTTTTACAGGGAGTAAAAAATAAGTGATTGAAGCCCAAGCTCTGTTGAAAACAAGGAAAAAATTCTTGACTAAAAGCTGACTTCAGAAATGCTAGGATTTCACCCGGGAAGCATAGGGATGAAGGTTGTGCTGCCCAGAAGAGCTCAATTCAGGCTATACTCAAGTTGAACATCTCTTATTTGATAATACTTTTCTAATGTTTTAGAACATTACAGGTGTGAAAACACCACAAAATCAGTGTGCCTATGGGCCTTAAGCATTTCTCTCTGAAATGCCAGTATGGCACTTTTTTAATCTCAAGTCTTCAAGGACTAAATGGTGTGTCTATGCTGAGGTTTCTAACACTATGGGAATGCTTCACTATCTCTGTAATCATTTGCAATTACATGTTTTACAAAAACATAACTAAAGCATAACATATAAGGTAGTGTTTTAGAAATTTTTTAGTTAAAACAGAGAAAAACTAATATGTATACTTTAAACCACTGGTTAGAAAGGAGGCATCCCTGACAATAGCTGTCTGTGCCAGATTTCTCTGCTTCTTTTTAAAGAGCAGAAGTGCCATGCTACTAGAAATGAAAAACAGCACAATGGGAAAGCGTTTTTCCAGCTGTCAACACTTTGTTCATATTACAGTACTATGTACATAGATAGTTACAACTATGCTTAGTTTCCTTATTGTTTGTTTAGAGCTTCTATATAGCAACAATGTAGAGAAAAATATTGTGAAAAATAAGGAAAAGGTTTTTGATACAAATCCAGATATGAACAGTGTGACTTCAGATTATGACTATATCCATATGGTTTCCTTCTTCCAAACAGAAAAATTCAGATTCACTAACCATATAGTGAAATAATTTACGCTTGGCATTTAGCACTTTCTAGTGGAATACAGGTATTGCTATGACATCATAATGTGATGACATTTGAAACACTCCCTTTTAATTGTTAACTGTAAACGTATTTTCTTCTTCCCTTCTGCTGATATTACAGGTAATGAGTGTGGTCTTTTTAGTCAGTTCAAACCTAAATGGCAAGACATGTCATGGAGAGAAATTGTAAATACAAAATTTGGGCATGGCTGTCTCTGGGATTTTGAGGACACAAGGCTGGACAGCCAAGAAGATGAGGCCAAAGCTTAGAGTTTATAAACCTACGCTTATGTCACCAGCTCCAGGAGGCATATGGTTACATTAAAGTATTTAAAAACAAAACAGAACAAAACAAAAAAAACACCCTTTAAGATTTTCAAGTAGGCTTGAAAATATGACTGTCCTGGTTTCAGCTGGGATAGAGTTAATTTTCTCTCTAGTACCTGGTGTAGTGTTATGCCTTGGATTCAGTATGAGAAGAGTGTTGATAACACGCTGATGTTATTTTTAGACTAAGTCAAGGATTTTTCAGCTTCTGATGCCCAACCAGCAAGAAGGCTGGAGGGGCACAAGGGGTTGGGAGGGGACACAGCCAGGGCAGCTGACCCAAACTGACCAAAGGGGTATTCCATACCATGTGATGTCATTCCCAGTATATAAACTGGGGGCAGTTGGCCTGGAGGGCAGATCGCTGCTCAGAAATTAACTGAGCATCAATCGTTGAGTGGTGAACAATTGCATTGTGCATCACTTTTTTCATATATTCCAATTTTTTTATTATTGTTGTTATCATTATTATTTTCTTCCTTTCTGTCCTATTAAACTGTCTTTATCTCAACCCATGAGTTTTACCTTTTTCCTTCCAATTGTCTCCCCCATCCCACTGGGTGGGGGGAAGTGAGCAAGCAGCTGCGTGGTGTCTAGTTGCTGGCTGGGGTTAAACCACGACAATGACACAGAGATTTCTGTGCTGCCTAGAAAATCCTCGAAATAGCTCCATGTTTTTCTGGGATGTGCTTATTGAGTGCACCTACGTGTAAATTAAAGGTAGATGGGTTTATCCTCTGACTCTGAAGCCAGCTGTCAAAGAATCGTGCTTGCCTATGCCAATATTATCTAATGCAAATGTCCTCAGGCTAAGTCCTTAACCATGCCCAGGAGTTTTTTGAGAAATTTCTAATTGACTTGAATCAAAATAGTGATTGTCCTAACAATTTACTAGTTCAGATGATTGAATGTGAGTGCCTGGGAATGTTACCTGTCATGATTTCATTTATTTGTAGAGCACTAGTCTCTAAGATCTCTGCTGCCCAACACCAATCCACAGAAGATTTCCTGTGTCTGGAAATTTTATGGGTCTATGGCAGATCCAGAACATTGCTCCTTTATTGAATATATTTTTCTGGGAAAGTGGTAGGGAGCTCATCTGTGGCCATAGTAGCTCCTGAAGGAAGGAAGGGGAGTTTTGACTCTGACTGCAAACTGTGGATCCAAATCACATATCTTCTGAGTGTTGTTCAAATAGCATTTCCTCTGTTATAATACAAAAAATGCAAAGTTTCAGCAATTGTTAGAGGGTATTCTTTAAGGAATAGATGCATTATTCAGAAGAATTGTGCAGGGACATGAATAAAAACACTATGGCAGTTGTGAATCATGATTGCAAATAGATCTGTCTTACCTTCAAGGTGTCACCTTCCAAGTGAGGTAACTGTGAGGTTCTGACTTTCACATGTTCATTATTAGGAATACCATAATGCTCAGATGGGAAAGAAGGTATCAAGCTCACAAAGGAGACCTTATGTGATTTCTCAAATTGCTTCTGTTTAGCACGAGAAGGAAAAAAAAAAAAAAAAAAAAGAAAGAAAGAAAGAAAGAAAGAAAGAAAAGAGGTTTTGATCATTTTTCATGAAAGAGATCAACAAAGTGGCAGAAGAACTGCCCAAGAATGGCACAGGATTTGAAGCACCTCCTCAAGAGGAGGCTGTGAAACTTGATTTACATGAGGGTCAATTCCCTGATGTGAACCAGACAAAGAAGGAAACTATCCTTGAATTTTTCACAATCCTGGAAATTTCCTTTGGAAAACTTATTATCAGCTCTTTAATAGCTTGTATCAAGTTGTGTAGGGTAGTGTCCTATTTTTAAAATGTTTTTCTTCATCCATGTTATCAGCAAGCTTCATGGGAAAGAGGCTAAATGAGTTTCTAAGAGCAAAATAAAAGAATTAACTAATTGTGAAAAAATTACTAAGAGGCATAAAAACTATAAGCTGAAATATAGAGATAATCATGTTCATTGGCAGAGACGTGCAGTTCCCTTTTGAACTCATCTTTAAGTTGACTTAGACTTCGCTGTCTTCTTTTCCAGAAGCAGCTGTATAACATCTCTAAAATGTGTCCTCTCTTATCCAGCAACATGGCTAAAGCTATTTCTGGACTCCATTTGTATTGTCTTGATTGCTACTGTGTCCTTTCTTTGTATTTGATCAACACAGGTGTCTCTCTTTATTCATTTAGAAGGTTGTTAGAAAGGTATTTTATGCAGACTATTGCCTGGGTTATATCAGACCTCTATCAACTCTCCCTTTTCTGCTGGCTATCTGCCTTTCATGGCTATTCTATTTTCCTCTTATTTATCAAAATGTGTGTGATTCTTCTTCAGATCAGACGATGATCTCAATCACCATTGGTAGCCTTTCAAACAAGGCCTTTGCAATCATCGCACTCAAATATGGTTATTTCTATGATGCTACCTACGTTGGGAGACAGAGGGATGTGACAGCTCTTGGGACATGGACTGTCCCAGACATTTCCAAAGATCTGTTTATGTGTTAATACTGTGTGGCAAAGTAAAGAATTAATTTTGCATTTCTATGCTTGATTCAGAGCTAGACTACTCCACTAGAGAATTTCCTTGTGGCTTCACTAATTGAATCAAATTGTACAGACCCATGAACTGGTGAAGATTTATGCTGGCTTCAGTGCCACTCCAGAAAGGATAGATGTTGCTCCATCTTTGATGCTATTGCAAGATCTGAGTCCATATTAGAATTAATCCTTCGGAATGATACATGAAACATCAGAAAATATGCTGAATGGCTTTGCTTTCTACTTATAGTATGCAAAACATTTCAGAAAAAAACATTCTAATTGAAATTTATGTTATGATGATAACAATAATAAACTCATTAGAGGAAGGATAAAGGAAGGAAGAGACAAAGAAATAATGTTAGAAAGGAAAAGACAAGTGTTTCAAAAATCTATTTAAAGATGACTATGTCTTCTGAAAATTGATATTTTCTCTATTGTTATTTTGCTGTTATTATATTTGATTAATTATTCATACTGCACTATATGTGTGCATACATTTTTCAGAAGAGAGGTATTATTTACCGAGTAAGTACTATGTAAATCAACTTGCAAGAACTGCTAAATATTTATAGTCTGTCTGGAAGGTTAGAAGAAGTGCAAGTTGCAGGGATCATAACTGCATACTGATAACAACAGTATAACCAAAACCATAAACATTGCAGAGGTCAAAAACATTTGCTGTTTTCAAAATTTTTTGCCTTGTCCTAAACCCCAAGATTTGAAAAAAAGCATTCTTTAAAAATGTATCTGTTACATTCCACTGGCCTAGTAAATTGCAGCTTGCCTCTTACAAAGCTTTCATGGTTGAGATTTGGTCTGAATTCTTTAGCACTTCAAAGCATGATTGAAGAGGAGTGTGTCAGTAATTTACTGTCTCTTTGCATCTGTCATCTTGATTTTCCTCACCATAAAGCTTTAAATCTTGGACCTGGAAGAGGTGGAAGCAAAATGCTTGTGCAGCTCTCCTCTTCCCGCTATCCTTGAAGAAAAGAAGGGAGAATATAAAACTCTGAGCATACAACCCTCCTAAATAAGGACTGGTTTTTTGTTTCGACATAACTCTTTCAAGAGTAAGCAGATGTTTCAAATTGGATCTTCTAAAATGCTGATAACTGTGCGTATCTCAGCCTCCAATCCCTTCCAGAAGTCACTTTACTTCCGAAATATTTATAAAAAGACCATATGGCAAACCTGTTATTTGACATGGGGGAAACACGACAATGCATCGATTTATAGCTGATTTTCATTTGCTTTTATTATTGTTTACCCAATATTAACTTTCCACAAAACTGCAGCATTCTTCACTTCCTAGGCTAAAATGATATTCTTGCTTTATTACTTTGAGCAATTACTGAATTTGTTCTCATTGGAAATCTTAAAAATGATAACAAGTAAACATGCACGTGAGCATGTGTAAAATACATAATTTTTTACATATTTATCCTTCACTTCTGAAATTTACAGCTGCTTGCCTCCCTCCTGCTAAATTGTACCCATGTTTTGTGCCTAAACTGAGAAACTGAAGTGAAGAATAGGCTGTCACTTCATCAGATCGGAGCCAATCCTTGCTTCATTTCTTGAGAGGTGGTGTTGTCTTTCTTGAGCCCCCTTTTATGTCAGAAAGCCAAGAAAAATGATAATAAATTAAGCTTCCTGAAGGGGGAATTAGGAAGATTCTGCCTACCTAGGCTTACATCACTTTATGTGTATCAAGACAGCACATACATGATGGGATCTCCTAATGCAGGCTTCGCAGGACAAGGACCTCTGTGTTTGTGGTGAGCTTCGCACGAGGCATCGACTGAGACCTGGCCAGTGTGACACTTTGTAACACACAGAGAGAGGCCAATTAGGTCCCTGCTCTGGGTTTCCTTTCATCTAACTTTTGTCAGATAAAAGAGCTGCTTCATCAAAGCAAAGCTCCTTTTCTAGTCAGTAGGAAGAGATAAGCATCTCCAAAGGCAAACTGTTCCGCGTATTTTACACACCTCACGTGGTGACCTGAGATGAGCCATCCTCCAGAGGTGCTCATCTCTCCCCATTGCCTCAAGAAGGAACCTCGATGGTTGGCTTGAGCACACTCTCAGGCGGTTGAAGGAAGAAGAAATTAATCCCAGCCAGTCAGAAACAAGGAAAAAAGCTAGAGGTATCAATCTGGCAAGTATACTGAGAGAATACATGTGGCTTAAACTGCCTATTACCTAGGACGCCACAGACCATAGGATGCTAGGTAAAGATCAGACTGCATGGTAAACCTGTTTCTGTTTGGAGCTGAACGTAGCAGTGTCTGGCCCCAATTGTTATGTACATAAGATTTTAAAAATAATAGACTAACAGATGACTCCTTTATCTTATATATAAAAAGGCTTTAGGATCCTTTTATGAAAAATGCCACCGTCTGTTACACTCATTCTTTATAACAGATCTTTCATGTATCGGTCAATATAAGATAGTGGTATCATCGGGAAGTTGTATTTCTCATCTCTCAGTGGGTTTCATCTTGATATGATGTTCACATTCAGAATACCAGTTCACACAGCAGATGAATTTTGATAATGTACATGTTTCTTAGGAAAAAGTTTATGTTCAGAGTCAAGATGAAGTCAAAGTGATATCATAGTATATTTCATGTTACCAACTACTAAGGAAAGGATTTCAACACTGGATCTGTTTTTCAGGCATCAATTTGAGGAGAAGAATTAGCATTGCAGAGAGAAAAGGGAGAATAGTGACTTTTTTCTTGTGCATTCATTGTCTTGAATCAGCCTATTGTCTGGGGCTGTACGTGTGTGGGAGTGCAATTCACTGGTGGTTGAATTCAACTCTCAGTTCTTTCAGCTGTGTTTTGAGGCTCCGATTTCCTATATTTCTCTCTGTAGTTTTAATAATGAGAGATAGTTTAGGACAGTATGTTCTACATTTTCTATGTTATTGAGCTTTCTTCATGTCCTCTCCAGAATAACAAATCAACTAAAGCTCCACCAGTGTAAAACCAATGCATAGAGGTCAGTGTCAGCACTAAAGAAACCAAGAGAGTCCTGTGAATATACCATATTCCATATCTATATAAGGAAAAAACGTGATATTCATGTAGTCACACACATTGCAATCATTAAGGTACTTAATGATCCCCACCTAGTACAGTTTTAGTCCTGGAGGCCACATGCATTGGTCTTGTGTCTCTTTCTCTAACCACTGGATCTTCTGGCAGTGCCATAAGGTTGGTTCCTTTCCTTCAGTGACAATTCTGAGTACGTATGTGCCGTTTTCCCTGCGTACGTGTATGTATTTGTGTGCACAATTCATACATGTGTGTAGAAATCTACAATTAGTGGGTCACACACTGATGCATATAATTCTTATGGCTACCAGCTTTATTGAATTGTTACCCGTGTTATATGACTGAAAGAGAGGAAAACAACAGCTAGAGTAGTGGTGACAAGAACATACTACAGCACTAGGAGAATCTGATAAAACCTGAGAAGATCCAAATAAAAGCAAGACAAAGCAGATTCAAACTAGAAACAAGCAACATTTCAGGAAATAAAGAACATTTTTTAAAAATTAAATGCAAGTGAACAGAGGCAGTGGTGAAGCCTGATAGCTGAATGAGCTAGAAAGACAACAGGTAAATACATCAGTAAACCATAGCAAGTGATCTGAGTGATGGATCTGAGGATTTTGCTCCTCCATTGAGAGTAAAGGTAATGCTAATGCTGTGTTCCCTGGTTTTGCACTGATTTGCTTTCATTCTCATGGCTTGTGTAGTACAAAATGAGAATTTCCTGAGGGGAATAACTTAATAATATAACTGGCAGAAAGCTTGCCTGCACAAGGGAAGAGTAAGGACTTTTCCCACAGGCATTTGTAGAAACATGAATTTATAAGGTAAATAGTCCGTAAGAGCTCAACTGTCATCAAAATTAGGGAAGCTAGGTGTGCTTTGTGCTTCTGATAAGCACTGAAAAGAGAAGGAGCCTTGGTCTTTGCATGAAACACATATAAAATATGTGCTGTTCTCTTTTCCATGCTCTTGCTTCCAGCCAGATATCTTTAATGTCTTATTAGATGATTCTCATAAAGGGAGATAATTTAACATGGCATAATACTCTGGAGAGATGGTTTCAAAGGTGTCTGTGATAAATAAAGCAGAGTATCAATAGCTGTTACTTAAAAAATTATTCAGCAATTTGAACTGGAATATGCATCTATTGTCTTGCCTACCCAGTTCCTCTTTCCATCTCATTCATAGTTTTACACATTCTGGGAACTATAGTGTAGCACATTAAGGTTATGTAACTATGTTTATGAAAAACCTTCTAATTTCTTATAAATAAAGCCCTAAGCCTATATGTAAGCCAGGAAACATCTTCTGATGTTCAAGAACTGAAGTGATTTTCCAAATATGTCATAAATTAACTTCTCCCTGCAGTTTGCTTGAATGTACATCAGTGTCATGTGTGCCTTGGGAAAGGCTACTCATGCGGCTGTAATAATGGATATAATCTTGGCCTATCCCGACATGTCCAGAAAGTAGGTTTATCAGGATTGTTCTGCATTAATCACACTTTAGACAGGTCTACATTGTAATAAACCAATGATCAGTGAAGAGGTAAATCATTTGTTGGGAATCCTCAGGCCACAGAGATTCAGTTAAACAAGCAAAAATGTGTGTGAGATGTATGTACACAAATGACATTATTTCTAAGGAAATAGTTTTTTCAATATTGACAAGTAAGTGGTTTCTTAGTTGGTGTAGTGTAAAGATCATTTAGGAAAAAGGATTACTCCTAGTAACAGTGGCTCAATAATGCCAAACTGAAATCAGGCCTAGCAAGTCTGTTTGCTGTTAGTAAAGTCATTATTCATCCACTGTTATAATTTCTGATTTGCTCTTCTCAAGCATTCAATCCCAATGTGTGACTTTGTTCCAAGTTTATTTTAACTTCACATGGGTTCTGTTCTATCTGATGGTCTTTCCACTGTGATTTTCAGAAGTCAACACGACCAATCACCTTATGTCGTGGTTTAACCCCAGCCAGCAACTAAGCACCACGCAGCCGCTCACTCACTCCCCCCCATCCAGTGGGATGGGGGAGAAAATCAGGAAAAAAAGAAGTAAAACTCGTGGGTTGAGATAAGAACGGTTTAATAGAACAGAAAAGAAGAAACTAATAATGATAATGATAACACTAATAAAATGACAACAGTAGTAATAAAAGGATTAGAATGTACAAATGATGCGCAGGGCAATTGCTCACCACCCGCCGACTGACACCCCGCCAGTCCCCGAGCGGCGATTCCCCGCCCCCATGGTATGGAATACACCGTTGGCCAGTTTGGGTCAGGTGCCCTGGTTGTGTCCTGTGCCAACTTCTTGTGCCCTGGCTGGGCATGAGAAGCTGAAAAATCCTTGACTATAGTCTAAACACTACTGAGCAACAACTGACAACATCAGTGTGTTATCAACATTCTTCTCATACTGAACTCAAAACATAGCCCTGTACCAGCTACTAGGAAGACAGTTAACTCTATCCCAGCTGAAACCAGGACACCTTACTACCACCAGTTTGTGGCACAGCTTTGAAATTAGTATCTCCCAAGAAAAGAAAAGCACAAACAGAAGTGTCTTTTATTACAGGAAGGCTGATACTGCACAGGACTCAAATGCTATCCATGGTCAAGTTTGGACTTAGGGAAAATTACTCTTGGCTCATGCAAAAGGTATACATGTAGAATGGGGTGTATAGGTGTGGGAGACAGTCCCATTGCTGGGGGACCACAACAGTTACCACACAGGAGAGGAGTGACTGCTACAACAACTCTGGGATCAGCATGTATACTTCATGCAGACCATGTAAAATTACACAGTGGAGCTCAGGAAGCATTTTTGCATGTCAATAAAATTTTGAAGAATAAAGAATATGAAGGTTAAGGACTTGAGAGTAGCTTTGGTCTCGTGGAGTGAACAGAACTGGGATTCGGGAAACTCGCATTCAGTTCCTGCTCCATTTGTGGTCATCATTACGTGGCTGAAAGTAAGCTCTTAAACTTATATTATGCCAGTGTTCTCCAGTTATCAAAGAGAGATGTGACATCTTAATGCTATGAGATTTTATAAAAATAAATTTATTACTGAAATGTGCCATTTTTAGATATGGCAGCTATAGGGTCATATAAGTATCTTTTACTAAAGGAGAGAGAACATAAGAATAAACCATTTATCAGGGTTTTAGTTCCCTGCTTCTCAAAGCATGAGTGGTGACACTATCAAATGAACAAATGCTTATTTCACTTGTCTTCTTTTTAAAGTGGAAAATTAAATTACAGTCACAAAATACTCTGAAAGCATTATATTTTTTTCTAATTAATTTAAAACACTTGCTTTCTAAATCTGAAAAGTTGCAAACAACATCCTCACTCTGATTTTCTTAAAAGAATTCTGCACCATATGTAAGCTGTTAGGCATCTGTTTTGTCCTTGTGTACATGTCAAATCATACTCCAGTTCAGTCTTGATTGTCCTATTGTGGATCGAAGCCATATTTTGCAAAAATGCATGATGCTGAAGCTATGCTCACTTACAGCCTTGCTGTTAATGCCACCAAAATAATTTTTATCAACTTCCTTGCTTCAGCAAACAGCTGACATGTCTTTTGGCAAAATGAACCACAGTACTCCTGATCTGACGTCAACGAGCTGACAACGAGTTTGTAACAGATGAAGCTGTGTATTCGGCTGTTCATGGCTGAAACGGGTACTGTACACCCAAACCACATGTAGCATTTCTGCTTTCAATTGTAACAGAAGTTTTCACAATGTGAATAATTTTCTAGCTTTTCTATTCGCATAAAAATTTGGAGCTGGGCACTTAAAATCAATACTTTTGATTTTGAAATAAATGGATTTTTAAAATACCAGTGTTGAATATGTTGCATATCTGGTGTACTGGTCCCAAGTGGGATTTTTCTTGGAAATTAAGATATTCTGATTAAATTTGGTATTACACTTCTTTGGTAAAGTTTTTTCACCAAGAGCTTTCTTAATTTTCTATAATTGAATAAATAGAAGAAGTGAATTATTTCATTTTCATTTTCTTCCCTTAGTGAACTATCTATGGTGATTTTCGCCATGTTTGGACTACTTCACTTCTACGGAAAAAGCAGAAGATACCTGTTCTCCTGCTAGGCCACCAAACAGGCCTTCATTTCAGGAAAGTTCATTTTATCATCTGCAGTCCTTCAGGTAGCAAAAATTGAGAGGGTTTTCTTAGTAATGAAAGTACATGCTTCTCCCTGGAAAGTGTGTCCTAAAATATTTTTTTTAAAAATCTTTAAATAAATTTGTAATTTTTATCAATTAATTTATTTAATTCTTATACAGGTCTAAGAGATTCTAGTAGAAAAAAAGATTGGTTTAACTGCTGTCTGGAAGGTCAAATTCTAAAGAGAGAGAGAATAATGCACCTCACATTTACCCAGGTTATTGTGCCTGACTTAAGGTCCATCTTACTCATGATTCCATCAGAGTTTTGTCTGCAACACTTGCTGATCATGAAATTTGGATGTACCAGTCTAATTTCCTCTGCCAGTGTTCAGGTTATAATGAGGTCTTCATGACGTTGCACACCATAATTTCCATATCATGGGACCCAGCGCTCACTAAGGTTTTGTTGATCTTGCTGTTTCATCTGTTGCAACTACATAGCATTTCCCACAAATTTCCTCAGATGTAGTCTTCATAAATTACTATCATGATTGTTTTCGTTCTTACTTGTATAGTGGACCTTGTTCTAACTCTTTTCAAATAATCTCAAACTATCAGGAGTATATGTTGCAAGGAAATTATCTAAATAATGTTGCAACCAAATGCCCCATAAGAGATTGTCTTTTCTCAATAAGCAACAGGAGTAAGAGCTTAGGAGTAATAGCTCAGGAGTAATAGCTCCAGTAATAGCTTAGGAGTAATAGCTCCACAGACCAAGTTCTGTGTATCAAGGTGATGTATACACTTGTATTGAGTCCTTCCTCTTTTCTGAAAACTTAGGAAGTCATCAACAGTCTTGTTAAAAAACATTAACTCTCATATATAAACCTGGCATAACTCAGATTTGTCTAACAACTTTTTCTTGTCTGGGGATCTAGAACTATATGGAAGCTGCATCTGTGCATTTGGCCCAAAGTAATCTGCAGCTCAACATTGTAGAATATGGAAAAAAGCGTGTGGCCATCATTAGCCTTAGGATGCTGAAAATCACAAAACTAGGACGCGCCAAAAGGTCATAGAGGTATTTCTCAGAGATGTTGGCAATAAGTGGGAGTTGCTCTTTGGTTTTGTTGCAAGCAATAAAGATAAAACATCCAGAAGTGGACCACTGTGTTTCTGGAATGGTAATTGTCTGCTTTTTAATGATGCGTGTGATTTGATTTTACTGCCTTGAAAAACTATTTCGTCTTTTTAAAATTGTCATTTGCCACTGCTCACTTGGTAGAAATAGAGAACAGAAAATGCACATGCACACATAAACATTTAGCTGGCCTCTAAGCTGCATTGCATAGGACCCTGAATTGCATATGATTTCATACCTTGGGTTATTCTCAAATTCAGAGCCTCTGAGGGGTTAAGGATGGCAGTTCAAAAGGCAACTGAGGGGCCTTTGTACTGAGCATTACAGGCCTGTCTAGATAAAGAATGTTGGGTTTAATGATTCTGCCTCCCACTTTATGGAAAATTCTCCTATTATTTTTTAGTTATTATTTTTGACAGTATTCAAGCAAAAATGACCTCAGTTTTTCAGAGAACCAAGCACATAACCAAGCACACCATATGTGTGCTTGGCCACCAATTAATGACATAGTTGCATAATGGCATAGCTGCATAAACAGGGCAGAGGGAGGAGGTCAGTTTGAGAACAAAAAAATTATCTAAAGGCTACAATCTTGTTTATGAACAGATTGATTCATGTAAATTCACTCAAAGTTGAGAATTGTTTAACAATTCTGTTATGCAAACAAATCTGCTATACACATTGTTTGCAAGCCATCAGTGTGAGTAGTGAATCTTCATCCTACGTGGCCGGCTATGTAAAGCACATGGCATGGCTTTGTTCCTTGGTTAGTAGATTTAGGCTGTAGAAAGTGGTTTTACTAGAATATCAAGTGACTTTTTATGATTTCACTGCCAAACAAAAGTTCTTGTTATAAACAAATCACTGCAATGAGCTCTAAATATTCATTAATATGGATATTAAACATAGGCTTCCTGCTTTAAGATTGTATTCTAAATGTAATTGAAATACAGTTTTATGGGAAATTCATGATATTTTATATCTTTTTAATGAGGATTCCATATATTTGCTCTCAGCGTAGTATTAACCTGCCTCAACACATAGATTTTACCTGCTCTCAGAGTTTCCAGGGTAATACGTTCCATACCTGCTTTTGGTCCTGTCTTTGTTTAGGTCTCATCTACATTGTATATTGCTATTTACTGTCACAAGTAATGACCAGAATCATAGCTGCAACAACGCGAAATTCCCCAGTTGAAATCTTAACTTGTTGGACAAAGGAAATGTAAGTGTAGGTTTCAATAAGGACAAGATTTATAGGTCTATGGCAGATAATGAATGTTAAAATTTAAACCTAGGTTGCTCATTCAAGTGGGAAGGAGGAGCAAGCAGAGATAACCTAAATATTGCCTCTGTCTTTGCCTGTGTCTATATGAAATACTAATGACACTGCTTGAGTAGCTGCTTAGCATTTGCTGCTGAAATCAAGACCAATATAGCAGTGTCAAAACGTTGGTTTCACTCTGTATAGGAATACACAGTGCTGAATTAGGTGCCCAGAAGTCCTTATATGTACATAGCTATCCCCTAGTCCCATTGGCAAAATAACCCTGTCGATTCCTTGAAAATGTCATGCAAGTATGAGTGTACAAATGCAATGAAAGGTGAAGGGCATCACAGACTAAATTGTTATAATACCTACTGCTGTCTCTTACAGATAAAACTCTGCTGTGCCACTCTGACTGGCAATGCTTTTATTTTGTAGTATTTGTATTTAATTTTATGTAAGAAAAGACAGCAGCAAAAGAAAGATTTTCATAGAGGGAATGACTGGGCAGATAATGAAGGCTATAGAGCATTAGCAATGCTAAGAAGTCTCAAGCAGCCCTTAGAGAAATGGGAGTTTCATAACAGTGTCTGAATGTGTCTCAAATATCATGCTGACGTTTGTCACCAATGAATTTCCCACACTGTGGGAGTTTTAAAGAATGACTTATTGGCTTATTGGCCTTCTCAACCCATGCATGCAAATCCAAAGAGACAGACTCACTACATTTTTGCATATCCTTAATATTCCAAAGCCTTAGAATTCAAATATTGCTGTTTACAGGTTGGTAAGCATACAAATGGGAGTGTGCAGGGAAGGACTGGCAGCACAATCAAAACAGAAATTACCAGACAGGTCATTGTGGTCCAGCATGTTATGAGGAATCACAGAATAAAAAAGTCATTCAGAACCAAGTGCCTCATTCTGGAAATGAAGACATTTTAAAGGATCAAGCATGATTTTGTAGTTGTGAGTTACCTGAGTGGGATTTTCATTCTGTAGTTTTTAAGCAGTGGGGAGACCTGTCGGAAAGAATACCTAAAGCTGCTTGCTTTGCCATGTTTAATCTTGGATTGTCAAGAAATTTTAGTGTTGGAAAGCTCTTCTTCAAATATTTCACTTTCCTTTATGAAAAATACTGTTCCCTCTTCATGGTGAGTTATCATGGCCTAGGGACCTGTCCTCTGGAATATCATCATTGGATGTCTACATGGAGAGCCTTCAGCTACCAGCAACACTGCAGCCATGCAGAGTTATCCACTGAGTTCATGTACTGTCAGTTATCTGAAGATTACTGATTTCAGAAAACATTTCAATGCTGCGAGTCAGCTGTCAGCTGGTTGGCTTCTGTTCAGCCCACTGATCCGTTCCCTCTCTGTGTTATTCAGCAACAGCCTGAGACCAGTTCTCTAGGCTTCTGGTTAAAAGTGCCTACGTGTGGGACAGACGAGCCTTGGTCAATAGTAGATATTAAACTTATTTCTCAGGACAGCTGAACGGAGCCTGGATATTTTGACCTGGGCTGTTTTAAAAGTTTGTATCAAAATGTATTTTTCATTGAAAATGCCTGACTTTTTTTTCCCTGTGATCTATATTCTGATACTATTTTTTTTATGTAGTAATAGAAAGATTTAAAACATTTCATTATTTGAATGAATATGCAGTAATTTTTTGCTTTGTTTCCTACTCTTTTCCTTTTGTCTCTCCCTTCCCAAGTTTTTCCAGTTTAAAAGACAGATGATGGGAAAGGCAGGAGTAAAAACTAAAAACTGAAATGTAGGTACTAGTTAGATTAAAAAGTTCAAAATTCTTTTAGTGATCAGGATGAGAGGAAAAGATGCTCTGGATAACATAGTATCTACAATTCCACATAAATTATTTTACATTTGAAATAACTTTTTCAGCATAACAACATCTGTTTGAAGTAGCCATGAAACTTTGGAATAGAAATGGCACAAATACCTGAAAATTAAATCTCTGGTGAAGTTATTGTCTTCGATGCAGCCAAGTATTTGCCATTTCTATGTAGGTCTATTATACAAAAATAAGAGTATTCACTAAGGGAAATCAGGTGGATTTATTTTTACTTTTTCAGGCAAGTTTGTTGCTGCTTGATTGTTAAGTATTTCCAGGGTTCTGTGAACTTGCAAATGAGTGTAGGAAACATGTGCTGAAGGGCTTACAGGGCAGAGAGATAGTGTCAGGGAAAGATGAACTGGTCGCAGACAGCTCAGAAGATGAAAGAAAGATAGCAACATGTGGATGGCTCTCCTGGATACTTATAAACAGATAAAGAACAAAGCAAAACATAAATCAGTGACAATCAGGAACACAAGTTTCATTGTACACTCTTAGAACTGGCCATCTCAAGGACAGTCATGTCTCAAAAACTGTATTGCCAGTGCACTACAGCAAAAATAGCCTGCTGTATGGTAATGCTATTTTATTAGTGATGCTAGTACCATTTTTCTTCATTTGATGTATTGGGGGTTAATACTAGGTGAGATTTTTCAACCTCTTTAACCATGAGTTGTGAAGTTGGTTGACCTTTGACTGCTAAGTGCTGACAGGGTCCTGTGAACCCTGGAAATGATAGTATGATGTTATTTTACTGGCGAGGTGCAAACAGATAAAGAACAAAGTAGCACATAAATCAGCAGAACCAAATCCCACTCCAAAAAAATTGCAGGAGGAGAGGAAAAGAGATGAGCCATGATTATTGTGCACACTGGAAATCTGTCACAGTCATAAGTTTGAAATAAAAACCTATCGCTTCAGGAACTGGGAGGTTGTCAGTAAATACTTCAGGAATGGGCGAAATTGTACATCAGAATTAATGTTTTGCAAGGGTAAATGCATCCAAGAAAGACCTGTTCTTCCCATATCTGCATGATATTTTGTCATTCCGTTCATCGTGCAAGAAAGTTTCTGCAGGTTTTTTACAAGGTATAAATACTAAGAAGAACTCACAACAAATAGCACTGAAAAATGGGAGAAGTCTTGGTCTGATTTATCTCTTTTTTTAATTTGATTGGGGTTTCTATACTAGTAAAAAGGATTTAGAAAGCCTGAGAGACAGCCTTGAGCCTGAGAAATGAGCCTGCATGCTGCTTGAGCTGCTACAAAGAGCTGTATGCAGAATTAATGCTTAAGGAAAAATCTGCTTCAGTTTCAGGTGCCTAGCCACCTTGTGGTTTCATAAATTTAAGCAAATGATAATCAGCTACTCTTAAATAACTGTTTCTTGATCCCCCCACGCTAGAGATTAAAATTATTACATAGAAAAATAGGTATTACATCCTTCACAGTACAGATGGTGAAACCAAATCCAGGAATGTTTCAATGGATTGATGCGAGTCACAAAGAGTATAAAGTAAAGGCACCAAGGAAAATACCAACACACTACTAAAAGTCAGTGCAACCCTGAAAAATGGGCATGAAGAAATATTGTGTTAAAAACTGGCCTCGTGGTTGTCCTTAGCACAGGGAAGCATTTCATTTCTGCTAAAGCACTGACAGGATCACAATGACTGACTCAGGACCTTTACGATGCAATTTCCAAAGCATCTGAGTGACATCTAGGAGCATATTGCCATCAATATTCAATGGAACACAGTTATTCTATTATCTCGTTACTGTAGAAAATGCTATTTTCTCTCAAGGCTATCCTAGCCCTTAGTACATAGCCATGCCTATGTTTTAACTTGTTGGGTCATTCGCTTGTCTGATCTCCAGGAAAGAAATATAAAATTGTTCAAGCAAGACAGGGTCACTGTTTCCAAGGAAAATTGTTCTTGCCTGAAGCTGTTTTTTATTTTGGACTTAGCCTGGTATAAACACTTCTTACTTAGGATTTGCAAATACAGCTATTTGGTGTATTGGTTCTAAGAACTCCATATATAAAATACACAGTTCTTGTGCATAAAGGACATGAATATTTTTTTTCTTGACAGAACAAATATAAAGGTAATGAACACATTTTCTAATCATGCAGTCACACAGGCTCTCCACTTCTCTTGGGAAGCTGAATGACACTTCATTTTATTTTTTTTTCCTACCTTTTCTTAGCATATTCTTCAACTGTGCCTTATATGACACCTCCAAGAGGCTTGGATAAGATAAGATAAATGACCAATTCAGTCACCGAATTTTGAAAGTAGAGGGGCCAGACCCTTAACATGAGGAACTGAGTATAATTAATACAGGCAATATTTTTTGTGAATATATTTATCTTTTCTCAGAGCATTTTTGCAATATTTTTATTACTAGTTTTGGAGTAACTGGGCAAATATATGGGACATATATACATTTTTCCATATGTGGTTTTGGTATTGGGTGTGTTTTTCTTCTACAGATTAAGACAAGAAACCTGAGAGAAGTTGAGTGGTCCATCGATCAAAATATTCATTTCCAAGAAGCCCCAGATGCCATACGATTGTGCAGAAGGTAGAGTATATAAATCAGACAATCACTTTCTGGTATTTCATTCTGTGTATAAAGATTATTACTAACAGAAAAGAAAAGTTACACAGGGCAGGCAACATACAGAGGTAATACCAAGATTCTGATTATTTTCCTGTCTTTCAGCCTTATAACTTTTCTGCACCTGTTGAACTATGGTGTGTTATATTTCCCACCACCTGTCAACAGCTACTGAATATACCACCCAAGTGTTGATTCATCAATGCTTTCAGTAACACTGCTGCTGTAAGAGATAGGAGAAGAAAAGGTTGTTGGTCCACATGGAAATAAAAGCAGACTAGTTGGATGAAACTTTTTCATCTTAATTATACTGCAAGTTTTCCTTTCCTTCACTGAGAGAAATCAGCCTGTTTCTGGCTGAAGTTGTGAACACAGACATGAAATTCAAATTTTTAGATGAAAATTATCAATGAAACACTATATAACATGAAGTTTCAACTCTCTTAATTAAGATCTTTCATACTGATTTCTTTTTAGCAGGGGAATGTTGTGTGATGGGAAGCTAGTAACAGATTTGAAATGTTAATTTCTACTGTAACACGTACTAGGAGCTTCATTTATGGGCTGGAAGGCACTGGTTACAGTACGCAGCACTGAACATGATGAGAAACAACTTGTGGTAAAGATGGATGACAGGAGGCACAGCAAATTCAAAGATTATGGAATGCAGCATGAAATCAACCAGAGGAAATCATCTGTGCCCTATAAAGACAAAAAGCTATGTGTGGCTTTGAGTATTCCTCTCTGATAGCCAGTTTTTTAAAGTCTGTCTGGGACCAAACATATCTCACTCCTTTCCATGCACTGGTATAGTTTCTTATCTCACCTTTGCCTTTGTCACCAAAGGCAAAGATATGCCTTTGTACAGCTCACAAGAGGGATCAGTATCCAAAGTGACGTTCTGGATCATATGGGTAGTTTCTTATTTACACATTGTCCTGGTTGCGGCTGGGATAGGGTTAATTTTCTTTCTAGTACCTGGTGTAGTGTTATGTTTAGGATTTAGTATGAGAAGAGTGTTGATAACACACTGATGTTGTCAGTCGTTCCTAAGTAGTGTTTAGACTAAGTCAAGGATTTTTCAGCTTCTCATGCCCAGCCAGCAGGAAGGCTGGAGGGGCACAAAAAGTTGGGAGGGGACACAGCCAGGGCAGCTGACCCAAACTGGCCAAAGGGGTATTCCAGACCATGGGATGTCATGTCCAGTATATAAACTGGGGGAAGTTGGCCTGGGGGGCATAGCTGGGCATCAGTCCGTGGGTGGTGAGCAATTGCACTGTGCATCACTTGTTTTGTATATTCCAATCCTTTTATTAGTATTGCCATTTCAATTTTGTTATTATTATCATTATTAGTTTCCTCCTTTTTGTTCTACTAAACTGTTCTTATCTCAACCCACGAGTTTTACCCTTTTCCTTCCGATTCTCTCCCCCATCCCGTTGGATGGGGGGGGAAGTCAGTGAGCGGCTCCGTGGTGTTTAGTTGCTGGCTGGGGTTAAACCACAACAACACATAAACCACAAATGTATGGTCATTGCACAGGATGCCACCCTTGCTGCCCAAGCTTACTCCTCCGTATGAGTTGTGACTCCTCTGCAACACTTTCAGCAAGGGCAATAACATCCACCCCCTTTAATTTCCTTGCACTCCCATATCTACACTCTTCCTCCTCTGATCATTTTCATGGTCAATTCTGTTTATTGTGCACAGCTCAAAATGTCAGTCTGTCACTGAAGCTCCTCCATTGTCTGTGGGGTGTCACTCAGGCTGTGTCTAAATGCTTCGGATTTGGCATTAAAGGGAGAAATCCTATCTGGCTCTTTCTGGTCAACAACAGTGCTCCCAGCCAACAGCTGACTCAGTAGCTCCACTTCCAGGCTGCAAAGATGAGTCACCTACCCTGATTCCAAGAATGCTTTTTGATAGTTCAGGTACTGAGTCCAGATCTCATCAAAACTATGACTCTCCTCACCGTTTCTACTCTTTAGAACACTGTACTTTTCTCAGAAACATCAAAAAATTGGGTATTGTTTTAACAGATACCTATAAAATGGAGGTTGCCTTCACCAATGAAGAAAGATTTCCAATTTCAGGCTAACAAATATGATTCCCACTGGGAGATCTGACAATAGTTTATTGTTTGGAGCTAAGAAGTTAAATAGCTTATGAAAAGGAAAAAAAGGATGTATGACTGTAGAAATTCTAGTTTGCAGATGCATTCAATTCAGATCACACAGATAAATATTTAATAATTGTATTCCTTACTCATGCAAAAAAGCAGGTTAAAAAGAATCCCTGGAAACATATGTATTAATCTTGGAACCTTAGCTACTCTGTATGTAGTGAAATTAGCTGTCTACATTCAAAGTATATTTCTCTGCAGTGTTTAAGGACTTAGTGGGGCATCTGATGCAGAACCCTGTGTGTTGGCAGGTAAATGAACAGAGAACCATTTTTTAAATTACCTTAAAAATGGTTTTATTTATACCTCACTAATTGACCCATATAATAATTTGTTAGTGATGTGAACTTCAGATGATCTGTCCTAGTTCACATCAGTTGTGAAGCATTTAGCAAAAAGCAAACTGACACATATCTGGATAAAAAAAACTCTGAAGGGATTTTCTTGGTTTACCAAGATAATTCAGATTTCTTGACAGGTAAGAAGAGATATACAAGTCTATGGCTGATAGAAATGTTATCATAATGCTTTCTTTCATTCCAGCGTGAGTACAACTCAGCTAGGTTACCTTTAGAGTAATAATATATTCTTAAAATATATCAATGGAAAAAAATATTACCTGCTTCGTTTGATCTTCATTAATCAAATATGATCTTCAATAATCACATACAAATACAATATGTTTCAGGGTTAAAGTAGTTTTGAAATTTGACATATTTTCATTGTGATTCTCATGCATTCTATGACAGTTATGTTAAAGGTCCTTGCTGAAGAATGTATTTCACTACTGCGTAGTCAGTGGCTACACATTGTGCATGCAGACATAACTACAGAAAAGTGGCATGTGCATCCTACACAAGGATGGAAGGGGATAGGACAGTCCGTTCATAAAGTGATAGATATTTATATACATAAATTTATATATATATTTATACAGGGTATTATGATTACTTCACTTGGCACGGAGATGTACCAGTAAATCAAAACAATTGTTTAAGTAATAGTACTGAGAATTTTGTATTCCACTTCATTCAGTGAGTCTCTAGGAAGGTGCTGGAGGATGATGGCCAGGTTATCCTTTTCGTTTCCTTAAATTTCTTCTAATCCTAACTGTTCCCTTGAATCATCCCTATAATTTATTTAATGTAATTTGTACTGCAGCAATTACTAGATCCCTCCCTTGAGATATATAAATAAATGTGAAGTATACCTACAGGATTTTCAAGAGGTCTGAGATTTACTTTTCCATTAAAAGGAAGTTCATAGTGACCCAATGTGGTTTTCAGTCCAGTGCTCCAACCATATAATTATCCGACCTTTCATCCACCACCAAGAATCAATACCTGGAAAGCTTTATGCTTTTTATGACTTTAATTTTGTATTGTGAAAGACATACTGTAGGGTCCAGGACAGCTTGCATTTTTAACAGTTAGTCAACAAAACTTACAGTTTTCTGCTTCATAAACCAGAGTCCCATGTTTCTAAACAGTGAAGAATAAACATTGTGAATACATGAAATTCAAGACTAAAAAAAAAAGAAATAATATAGAAACCTAAAAGCAACAGAAAAATTACAAAACATACTATGTTTTGGTAATGAGTTATGCCAAGCTCCATTTCAGACAGAACTGTGTTGATGGGTACATTAGTCTGAGTTGTATCATGAGAGTGGTATATGATGAGAAAGTATTCCTGGAACAGTGGAATACAGCTCTCCCCATAGCTCAGTGCTCACACCCCCATTGCACACTGCCAATGCTTAATAGGAGTACAAAGAGTCTGGGTTGCCATCTGGGCTGTGAAAGTTATCAGAACTTCCTCCTCCCCAATGTTTATTTTCATCTGTCATGGTATATCCACTGGTATACCATACCTCCAGTTGACCTGTAAGTGAGAGACAGTGCCTCACACTGGACAGGTCAATAAAAACAAGTTTGACAAAGAAACCACCAAGCAATCTCATCATGGACAAACTGTTGCTGGCAGTTTCAATGATGGTGGTAAAGTCAGAGAGGTGACAGATTTAGACAACAGGGTCAGCCTTTCATCAACAAACTCTGATCAAGCGTCTGAAGGTCCCAGATAACCTCGTTGACATCTGAGCAACAGGAACAATATGTAAATGAAGCTTTCATCATGCAGTGAAATTAGAATAAGCAATAATTAAAACAACTAAAATGTACTAGTGAGCACAACCCATCAAAAGCTTTCCTAAAGACACCTTTGCATGGAGCAGACAGCATCTTTCTGTCTGTGTAAAGATGTCCTGACCTGATTTACATTTACACTAAGACTTCCTTGTACTGCTTTGTCAGGGAAAAACAGCCTGTTCATCTACATAGAAAGGAGAGTAAGAAGGCCTTAGTAAAAATGAGATTTGCAATTCTGATGCTTGTTTCTAGAAAAAACCCTATGCATTATTGTTGCATTCCCAAGTATGTTTCTGAAACCTCTTCAGTGAGCCTGAGCTCAGTAAACAGCCCAGGTTAGACCCATCTGCAACCTTCCGTGTTGCCTGGGTTCCTAGCTGCTCTTCGAGCATCTCAGCAACTTCTCAGTCTGTCCTGCTGCTCTCTTCCAAATCTACTACAAGCTCCTCAAACATTAATTTAAACAGTGAATAATAAAAAATAATTTGCAATATCTAAAATCATAGCAGCAGCCAAGGGTAGGACAACATGTAATTGCCTTGTTTGCTGCTCATACTTAGCCCCTCTGTACCTCAGAGTTTTTCAGTCAAGCTAGAAAGTTTCAAAACTAGTTTCAGAATCAGTGAGACAGTAATGGTAAGAGCACAAGTTCCTTTAAAAGAAGATGGAGAATCCTCGCCCCTTGCAAACGTCTCTCCAAACATCACCTACACCAAAGCAAACAAACAATACTGCTTCAAGATCTAACGCCTTACACATTTATTTAAAATTGAACTGTAGAGTCACATGTAGTTCTGCTAGGTTATCCATTGATATCAGATGCTTTTCACAACAGCCAAACTAGCAGCAATCTTTAGGTCATAGTCACAGAATGATTCTATAAAAATGGCACTCTTTTTGGATCCTTTTCTCAGTTGCAAAAAAACCTGTGTAATTTCTAGGCTTAAATTTATTTTATTTCACACAGAATAAGTACAGAAGATAGTATTCCTCAGGAACCTTATTGAGGCAAGCCCCTGTAATGGATTAGCTTTGTAAGCCATTTTGCTAAGATTGAATATTACAGATATAGGAACAGGTATAGGAAAGGTAGCTACACACAATATCCTATGTATTGCACATGACTGCATACAACTGATACTAACGTTTGTGGCCTGCTAGTGGAACTTCTTTTGCTGAGTAATAAAGCTGGGTTTTGCTTCAGTGAGGAAGAAAGCTGCAGCCAACCAGCTCTGCCACCACACATGAAGGAAGGTGGTGAAAGGTTGAAGTTTATTACAAGTGGAATGCTTTCAGAGGCACACAATTTGTCCCTTTGGTTCATTTTGACAGCATTCTCAAGATAGCAATCCACAGTTTATTTTATATGCTATACATCTTTATTCTTCTCAGATCATGCACTCTGAAAGTTCTCTCCCTTCTGTTATCAGGTAGAAGATATTTGTCTTACCCCAGCCCTTTGGCCTAAAGAAGACCCTTTTCTTCAGCAGGAAGTTTAAGAACTGAATTCATATAAGGAATTTCAAGAACATCTCTCAAAAAGATGAAATCCACTCAGGATGCATTATAGGAAATAATTCATCATTCCACCTCTTGTATACAATCAATAACACTAAAAGACTGTCTTGTCATCTTATCAGGCTACATAGGTTTTAGCAGTTCCTTTATTAAGCCTGGAAAAGAAAGCAAGGAGAGAGGGATTCTTTGAACACCCAAACACAGTGTCACAGTGAGTGTGATCCTGACACTGCCCAGGGAACCTGCTATCCTTTGTTTACAGATAGATCTGTGATAACCCGACAGCTCAGATGGAAGGTCACCCGAAAGGACAAGCAGGGGGTTCTTTTCCATCATCCCTGAATCCTGAAAGTGGCGGGTTTGACCACCCTCAGTATCCGGGCTCTCTGTTAAATTCTACTTTTCTCGCTGACAGAAGTATATGGAATGTGATCAGGAGATATTTGGGCAATTTGTCTTCTACTACAAGTGGGAGGGAGAGGAAAGGGTGAATAAACCCCTATGAACTATCTGGAGGGAATTTTATTTCTGTAGAGAAAATAATACAGCCATGAAACTACAGGTTTTTGACTGTTGACGTAGCTGTCGTGCAAAACTGGTTTGGATATCCCTGTGTATCCATACTAGCAGGTGTAAACAATCATTAATTACCACATGTGATACCAGAACTGCACTAGAGGCAATGAGTGTTATCCCACTGACTTCAGCATGTCCAGGCCAACATTTCACCCCCAGTTCCTGAGTCCATGGGTGTAATCACAAACCAGAATGGGTTTGCTGTTCCCTATTCATGAAAGCACAACTTGAACAACAGGCTAGAAATTGCACCACAGCCTTGCCAGCTTTGGTAAAGCCATACTGTCCTCCAAGAAAGGTCACCAGTGAAGCACTCACTCCTGGTAGACCCATAGTTCATCTTGGTTATCCTGATTCATCTTGCAGATGACAATGACATAACCAGTTGCCTCAGAGGAAGGTACAAAAACTTCTCCAACAGCAATTATTAAATAACTTGCCTACAAAACTTTCTTCTTCTTTCCAGTAATTAGAAAGCGGCTTTTAGTTTCTTGTGTAAACTTTAGGGCTTGCAACCTTGCTAGAATCATAGGTCCACTAATAATCCTTAGCTATTATTGAATTTTGTGAAGTATTTAATCCTTTCTTCAGTCTGGACTCCAAATATATTTTATGGCTATAAGCTGTCCAGGCTGCTTACATGTTGCATGAATGAATGAATGACTTTTATTGCTTCTGAATTGTTAGCTAATCAATGCTTAAAGTGGCAGAGGAAAAAAATAAAATATAATCAGTTTTTTTTTGAGTCCCCTACTTATTAACTTTTGACTTATTCACTCTGACATTTATCTGCAAATGTTTTTTATGGTTGTCTTTGGCACACATCTAAAGCATACCATCTATGATCACACTGTCTTGTCCACCAACAGTCACTTGACATAGTTTTATCAAGTCACCATTGGTTTAAGGTTTGGGTTTTCTTTTCCTTTATCAGATTTAATCTGTCCTAGAGGCAACTTTTCCATCAGCCTTGTTCTTTCTTTCTTTCTGTACTCAGAGAACTAGCTGCTAAAATAATTTAACTAGCAAGGGAAAGAATTACAACTTGAAAATTAGTGTGAATAATAAAGCCATAGGTTAATGCATTAGGACAGGTTTGTTAACAGCAGAACAGAGATTTCATTACTAGCATGTTACTGTCAACATTTTTATGCATGTAGTGGTTCACAGAGGAATGCTGTCTTACTAAACTTGTGGACAAAACCTAGATAAGGAATCTGTCACATATCTTTGTGTGAAGGAGGGAATTCAGCTAAGGGCAATATATTTTATTGCTTGCAATCAGATACTTAAGTTTATATTTGACATAAGGAAAGGACAATAGATATATTAATTCTTTCATGTTCAGATGATTTTAAATTAAAGAAACAACAATACTCCCCAAACTTTCCTCCTCTAACAAATTAGATACAAGAAACAAGAAAAATTTACTTTATTACATTTAAAGCTATGGGATTTATTTTTAGACAAAGGTTTCAAGTTTATTTTTAGTAAGGATAAAAGTTTAGAGATTATATGAATGTCTTTGATAAGAAAAAGGAAAACATGAGTTGTAGCTGTGGAACTGGGCATTCCACCTCTGCAGTGGTTTGTTTCTCTTTTGTTTCCGATCATTTTTTCTGTGTTCATATATAGTGACATGTAATAGCAGATCTAGTATGATGGACCAAGGTGAATATAATGAGGATAAAATAGTGTGAAAGTAATGTTATTTTGATATTCATGTCCTTGGCAAACATTCTACTTGGCATTATGCAAAAGCATGTCATTATTTCGTTGTTACTTAACTGGCTTACTTGCTCTACTTTTATTTTATTTTATGCAACTTACTGTAGTTATGCAAAAAAAATATTTATCATTGCATGCTTGTTTTCACTGTGTTGGAGTTAATTTTCTTCAAAGTAGCTAGTATGGGGCTATGTTTTGGATTTGTGCTGAGCAGTGCTTTACAGAGCGGAGGACTTTTCTGCTTCTCACCCCACCCCACCAGCAAGGAGCCTGGGGGGGCACAAGGATATGGGAGGGGACACGGACGGGACAGCTGACCCCGACTGACCCAAGGGATATTCCAGACCATATGGCGTCATGCTCAGCATATAAAGCTGGGGGAAGAAGAAGGAAAGAGGGGGATGTTCAGACTGATGGCGTTTGCCTTCCCAAGTCACCGTTACACGCGCTGGGGCCCTGCTGTCCTGGAGATGGCTGAACACCTGTCTGCCCATGGGAGGTGGTGAATGAATTCCTTGTTTTGCTTTGCTTGTGTGTGCAGCTTTTGCTTTACCTATTAAACTGTCTTTATCTCAAACCATGAGTTTTCTCACTTTTACTCTTCTGATTCTCTCCCCCATCCCACTGGTGGGGGAGTGAGCGAGTAGCTGGGTGGTGCTTACCTGCTGGCTGGGGTTAAACCACAACACATTAAAGGATAATTTAAGAAAAAAATTGTGAAGGCTTTGTTACTATGTATAAGTGAAACACGATATGAAACGGTGTCGTGGTTTAACCCCAGCCAGCAACTAAACAACATGGAGCCGCTCACTCGCTTCCCCACCACCCAGTGGGATATGGGAGAGAATCAGAAAGAAAAAGGTGAAACTCGTGGGTTGTGATAAGAACAATTTAATAGGACAGAAAGGAGGAAACTAATAATGATAATAAAAACAAAATAAAATATCAATACTAATAAAAAGGTTGGAATATACAAAACAAGGGATGCACAATGCAGTTTCTCACCACTCACTGACCGATGCCCAGTTAGTTCCTGAGCAGCAACCTCCCCCAGGCCAACTCCCCCCATTGTATATACTGGCATGATGTCACATGGTATGGAATATCCCTTTGGCCACTTTGGGTCAGCTGCCCTGGCTGTGTCCCCTCCCAACTTCTTGCTGCCTGGGCATGAGAAGCTGAAAAATCCTTGACTTACTGCAAATACTACTCAGCAACAACTTACAACATCAGTGTGTTATCAACATTCTTCTCATACTAAATTCTAAACATAACACTATACCAGGTACTAGAAAGAAAATTAACTCTATCCCAGCCGAAACCAGGACAAAGGGTGAAGTTTTATCAGTGTCAATTCTAATTAAAACTTATGAAATAACATTTCAAACTTATCATTATAAATAAAAAGAAGTTGGTCAGCAAGGGCAAGATTCATCTTGCTTAAATTTTGGGGTGCAAAGCAAAGTACAGATTTTTGAAATGTAGTCTGCACAGGCATTTGAGAGAGAAAGTGACCTCTAAATGGCAATTTAGACCTTTTCTTTTAGATGGCTAGCTTAGAATAAGGTGAAGCTTCCACTGGAGGTATCTATCTTTCTCTACTGAAAACTTCCAAATGACCACTTAAACTAAATGTCTGCCTTTTAGATGGCCAAGATAAATGAGATGTTTGACATTATTGCCAGTCTCTCAACAAGAGCATGGTGGTCTCCAGCAAACTCAAGCAGAGTTTGTACTCAGTAGAGCTATGTACTTTTCTCCCAGGCAGAGATCTGAGGAGTGCAGTTTCCAAATTCGGACAGCCATTACTTAGCTACACAGCTCACTAAGAGACACCAAAGAGGCTCTTGTGAACAGTCTTTGAAGCTCACTTCTTTATTCCAAGACATTTGCTTTAGAAGTGGTGTAGAGGGAAAAAGAATTGTTTGAAATGTCAGCCATTTTTTTATCTAGTTTACTTACTGCCTACATTTCTCAGTATTTTGATCATCTCTGTGTGTTAGGGCATAGCAGGTTTTACTCTAAACCTAATAAAGAACAACAATAACACAATGGGCATAACTCTAGGATGCAATCATAAGTTCAAAACACCCAAGAGGAAGACAGTTGGTTGTCGAGAGGATTGCTCCTTGTCCTAGTCAATGTCACTGCACTGTCCTTTACTTCTGCAGCCTATCTGGAGCTCTTGCTTTTAGCCAGACTCTTCTACTGACAGAGGCATGTGAAGTGCCTTGCACAGTGAGTCTCTGGTGATGGATCAAGGCCTCTGTACAAAACAAAGATAAATGTACTGTTATCCATCATCTTAGTAATATCCCATTCAACTCCAGTAACCACCGTTTCCCTACCAAGATGTATGTGGCACAGACAGCACTTTGAAAGGCAAAAAGTGATTTACTCAAACAGTTGCTGTCCACCCATCATATCTCTACATCTTCACAAAATGCGAGTTGATTGTGAACTCATTTTAATCTGTGGACCCTGGATCTAATGCTAGAGTATCCTGAGTAAGATTAATCTAATTCTTTTAAAAGTTCTTCAAAACAATAGCTGAGGGTTTGATTTGGGTAGAATTTCCCCATGCTTGAAGGAGATTGATTGAGTTGAGCATAAAAACAAAAGCAGGCAGCTGGAATGGAGTGCCAGATATACAAAAGATAACTGAATATAGTACATAAGAACATTTTTTCTGATCACTGCTTGCATTTTGTCTTAACTCTGACTAACAAACATTTAATGCCTTGAGTTTCTGATTACTACTCTCATCATAAGAAAGTATTCTATTGTGAGAAATCTTGGGAACCTACAAAAAGTTTCTGAGGCACTAGATTTGATAGTGTTTCCTCTGATAAAATGTCATTGGCTTAACTTGTCTTGCTTCTATTTAATCAGTTTCATAGGCTCATTAGACCAAAAGGAAATAAGCTTTAAAACTCAAACCACATGCCACATTCAAAGAACACAACAACAAAAAAATTACAGACTGTGTCCTTAGTTTCAACATTGTATGGTATCTCAGTAATAAAAGAGTTGGAAAGGTGTTAGAAATACCCTTTTCAAATGGAAAAATGCTATGGTTTCAAGGCTATGGTTCCTATTAACCTATATATAACGGGAGTTTTCAAGGATACTGCATAAGTGAATTCTTGCCTCACAAGGACTTCTACTCCGCTTCTTTAATAATGAGCCTCTTTTACTTGTACTCTTTTGAAATTAATACAAATCCTACAAAAACTTTCCACAATAAACAAAATAATTTGTCATTCACTCTACATAGTGAATATGTGGCTAGATAGGCATAAAACTAATTTTAAAATTTGAGAGATGAGTAAAACTTATAGTACAGGGACATGCAAGACCCACTAATATAATGCATTAATAACCTTCCTGGTTGCAGAACTATACAGAAAACTGATAGAAGAACACCGGTAACATCTTAAAACACAAACTCAGGCAAAAATGTTACAAAATTCAGAGGAACAATTAAATGAGTGCCCAGATTTGAGCTCGTGTCTAAACTATGCAATTTTACAGAGGTCTCCACCATTTTGCAGTTCCTTGAATGTGTTTTTCCCTGGATGTCCTTTTCTCATCTGTTGTTTATGGAACTGTAATGAACAACCATAAGGCACCTTGAGGCTACTCAATTATTAGAAAAAAAAGATCCTTAATACTTAGCTGACTGCCAGAAAGCTCAGGAAGGGTGTATTCAGGCACCACCATATATAGCTCCATGTTCTATTTCCTTACATACGGACAAGACACCACAATAGCAGAAGACACTAGAATTGCCTCATTTCCAAGTCTTTTTCTGTTCTTCACTGTTCTGCTCTTTTTATCCCCTTTTTCCATCTCCCATTGAGATCAACCATCCTCTCAAATTTTATCTTCACTTAATTTCTGGAGGAGGTGGAATTTTCTTTTAGATCTCCATCAACTATTAGACAAGGTCCCTTTGGATGTGCCTAACTGGTAAAGTAGTTTCTCATCCACAAAAAGACCTGCCAAATCGGAGTCCAAAGTGATGTCTAAGATCAATGAAACTTTAATCCTGCCAGTTTCTAGTTGTTTTTTTTTTTTAATTTAGACACTATGAGGTGTTAGTGTTTTTATGTAAACTAATAATTACAAAGACTAGCCCTAAATGAGTTCATGCTTAGACTGCTGGGTGTGGGGGAGGATCACACTGCATTTTGATATATTGATTTTTACCATTAAGGCCTAGATTTCTGCTCTTCCTAAATCCTTTTAACAGTAACAAAGATAATGCTGTTAATTTATTTGGTCTGAGCAGTTGGGAAAAAAAATCAGAGGCCTGATAGTTGTTGCAATTATGAAAAGAAGTTAAAGCTGTAAGTCAAATATTTCTTTTGTTTTCAGGTATAAAAAAGAAAATCAACACCCAGCAGATCATATTCTCAGTTGCTGTTCCTGGGAAAGTTAGTACTCTTCTCCAAGTGTCTCTCAGCCAGCTTTCCTCAGCGCCTACTCACACAGTCTGACTTTACACCCTTTCTCTGCATTGGCTTATTTTGCTTTTGTCTGTCAGACTCACAACTCTATTCTAAATAGTATCTTCCCGCAGAGCTCATTCCCCCACGATGTATTCACTGGGTGGTGACTGATGTCTGCATTTTAAGTTTAAGATCCTACTGTTTCATGAGAGACCTTCTGTAGGATCTTGCAGTTGATTAAAGTGCGAAAGACTGACCAGCTTGTGCAACACTTCCCTTGTCGCACAGCCTTCTGAACCCTGAAGATTTTACAATCAAGGCAACAGAAAAAGGCTTTATGAAAAATAAAAAATAAAGCATAAGAGATATGGGCAGACAGAGCAAAGTCAGTAACAGATTCACTATGTTTTCTTTTTTTGTTTTAAATTAGAAAGACATTAAAATCTCTACATACATGTATATGTGTGTGACTACAAGTGTAAAGGAGACAAGCAATAACCTTTTTCAAATAGGCATTCATATAGCCATTTTTGGTTGGCAATTTCAACAGTATGACATTTTGCAGCATGATTTAACCCATGAGAAGAATGCTCAGAATATCTCTCAACAATGACTTCGCTTTAAAAGACCATTAGCTGAAAACAAAAAAGATGCACTCAGCTATTGTCGTAGTGTTCTCTACTGAAAATATTACTTCTTCAGTAAAGCTTCGAGACAGGATTTAGGGAGCTGAAGGAGCAGGCAGGCTACTTTAGCAGGATACATCACTGCTGTGTTCTGTAGGGCAGGCATCATTTAATGTAAAAGGCAAAATGTGAATAGAACCGTGTTACTGTGCCACATTACAGAGGAGATCTAAGAGGTTTAGTGCCCCAGAATGTTAGGTATTCCTTTTAAGCCTGCAACTCAAAAAAAAAATGTTCTAAATCCCCCATGTTTATTTGAATAGATGTTGGCAGGATAATTAAATGCTCCCTTTAAACATCCTGTTGGAAATATTAAACAGTAATTACCTTACTCAACTTGTTCCTTTTGTGAGAAGGGAAGCCACCTGACTGCCAGCTTTCGTTTGCCCTGACACAGATGCAAAGGCTCTGCTGCCTTTCTGATCTGTTCACACACTTTCTTCCCATGAGAAAGTAAGCATTGATTGAAACGCCGTATTTTCTCCCAACTTGCACACACAACTGCTGCTTGTTTCAGAAAGATGTCAACTAATTTGAGCAACCTCTCCAAAGGACTCTCCAAACAGAAATGTCTTTCATAAGTTTCCGGGTCAGCAGCCCTTCGTAACCCAGGATGACTATTCCAGTCCTGGAGGCACTGAAATAGTTCCATATAAATAGAAACAGCTTCTGTATCACATTGTTGCCTCAAGCACAGCATTCAACACCTCCTTGCACATTAAAATATCTCTCCATGACACAACTTTACACAAAAGAGTGTCTTTGCCCATATGGTGTCTTTTTGATTTGTTGATTTTCTTTACTCTGATCTTCTCATTTACTGAAACATTTATATCTTCTTGTGTGCTAAAGCTTTAAATGGTCAGCACAAATAATGCATGCAGGAGCCTTCTTCTCTTCTACTCTATTTGAATGTCAGCAGATGCTGAAATACCCTAGTGCTTCATGAAGTATTTCTATTGGGTGGAGCTATTTGTAAAACAAACCCAACATCAACAACTTCTGCACAACAATCTTCCCTTCCCTTCCCTTCCCTTCCCTTCCCTTCCCTTCCCTTCCCTTCCCTTCCCTTCCCTTCCCTTCCCTTCCCTTCCCTTCCCTTCCCTTCCCTTCCCTTCCCTTCCCTTCCCTTCCCTTCCCTTCCCTTCCCTTCCCTTCCCTTCCCTTCCCTTCCCTTCCCTTCCCTTCCCTTCCCTTCCCTTCCCTTCCCTTCCCTTCCCTTCCCTTCCCTTCCCTTCCCTTCCCTTCCCTTCCCTTCCCTTCCCTTCCCTTCCCTTCCCTTCCCTTCCCTTCCCTTCCCTTCCCTTCCCTTCCCTTCCCTTCCCTTCCCTTCCCTTCCCTTCCCTTCCCCTCCCCTCCCCTCCCCTCCCCTCCCCTCCCTTCCCTTCCCGTCCCTTCCCTTCCCTTCCCTTCCCTTCCCTTCCCTTCCCTTCCCTTCCCTTCCCTTCCCTTCCCTTCCCTTCCCTTCCCTTCCCTTCCCTTCCCTTCCCTTCCCTTCCCTTCCCTTCCCTTCCCTTCCCTTCCCTTCCCTTCCCTTCCCTTCCCTTCCCTTCCCTTCCCTTCCCTTCCCTTCCCTTCCCTTCCCTTCCCTTCCCTTCCCTTCCCTTCCCTTCCCTTCCCTTCCCTTCCCCTCCCTTCCCTTCCCTTCCCTTCCCTTCCCTTCCCTTCCCTTCCCTTCCCTTCCCTTCCCTTCCCCAAAAAAACCAAAACCCATATGTACTGATTCTACTTCATTAATAATACTTTCCCTTAAGGATTTTTGGGTATAGTCCAATGTTCTTGGAGGTCAGCATAATTCTTTTCAATTACTTCTGTGGACTTTTGATATGCATTATTTGCTGTTCCAAATGTATTTAATCAGTATACATGGCTGCTGTGGTTAGAAAGAATGGCAGACAAGATGGGTGGGAAAGAGGTTCTGCATTTTCAAAATAAGATAACTGTAACTAATCAACCCAACATTTCTGTCCTTCTGGTCTCCTTTCCCTTTTAATCTAACTCACTAGACAGAGTAGGACCCAATTGAAATCAGAGTTTTGCCATTTTCTTCAATACTAAATCTGATGTTCATACATCATCTAAATGTAAGGGTTGTAATCAGTTTATAAACCAATATGTAAATCTTTCATTGCTCATGAAAAATGTTATTAATATGCTTCAGTTTCCTATGTATATTGTTTTTTGAGGGCTCCTATCCAAAGCCTGTACTTTTTAATAACAAAGCAAGTCAGGTAGGCTGCTCAAACCAGATGGTGTGAGTGCAACCTGGAACAGATCCTTCAGACTGAAATTGTCTTCTCACAACATATTTCCAGCATAATTTTTGAAAAATAGGATTTTACAAAGCACCTAAGAAAAACAAGTAGATCATTTGATCATTTCTGTAATAGGCATTTGGAATATTGTTTTCTCTTAGAGGGAAGTAGTGATAATCCCTTCCCCTTTGTGTATTAACCAAGCAGAATCCCTGTTCTGAACCTCCATAACTAAGAACAACTGAGCCAAAAACACTCATACTGTGCCTTACCCAGCTAGCTGACGGATATTTCTCAGTTCTCTTCTGCAGCAACAAAATTTATGCGATCAAATACAGAGCACTGTTACTGGGTTTATATTATCATCATCATGTTGGACATACAAGATTTACACTGCTGTGATAAACTTGTGTGGATAGGTGCTCTCTCTGGAGGTTTAATTTTATCCTTGATCACACTGAACACTCAAGAAACTTAGTAAGAAGAGTTTAGGCTGAAGTTGTAAGCCTTTTAGTTGTGCCTAGCTGTTTGGATCCTACTCATATTTTTTATTTCATAATCTTGATCTGGAATGCTGTGAACTGATTAGCCTTTATCATATGAAATCCACTGGTTAGCTGATGGTCTGATGGAAATCAAAGAAATATTTCCATTGCTTGTGTAAGGACATCTTCTCGCTCCCCTGAAAAGATTCTCCAAGAGAGTGTGCACGTGTGAATGATCATAAAGTGGATTAGTTTCCGCAGCCAAGCAACAAAATTGTGCTTGAAGAAATTAAACAGTGGTTGTTTTCAGAAGCAAAGAAAACAACTTTGACATTGAAGAGAGTAAGCTTTTTGTTTAATTTGTGTATCAGATCTGTGAAAGAGGAATTGGGCAGCTAAATGGTCAAGTCTCAGCAGTATATTTTAAGGTGATTCCATCTGTGAAAAAAAACTCCACAAAACTTTTATATGTTTTCAATTAATCTGAACAAAACCTAAACAATTCAGATTAAACTGAAGAGACTTTTAAACTTATTACGTAAAGGAAACACTGAAACCACATTCTTTCATGTCAAATAGAATGTTTCATTCACATCTAGTGAAACATTTGTGGGAAAAAAAGTCAAGAATAGGGGCTGGGTTTCTAAAAGAGTCTGCTGATCCATCTTACCTCATCGGTGAGTGGTTAGAGCATTCACTGGGGGGGTCTGACATCCTTCCATCCTGCAAACTACAAGCCTTACAGCTTCAATTCCTTTTGTTGGACATGCTACTTTTTGCATGGAACAGCAAAATGTTGTTGTGCCAGGCATCAAAGAGGTAATAATGACTCCATAGCCTGACTGGCTTCCTACAAAACAGGTCAGTGCCTGTTCAAATTCCTACCAAGAATCAATGCCTGTCTTGTCCAAAAAATATTCAGCTACATGAACAAGAATTCTAACCGAGAATGAATGAGGGAAACTTGCCTGAATAACCACCAGCCTGTGTGGCTGAACCAGTCTTCAATAGAACAGAAGGTAAAGGGTCAAATCCTTTCCTAAAAAGACACAGCTGTATCTGCTTTTCCTGTTTCCTAGGAAAATGCTCTTCCTCTGGCTGTTTCCCCCAGTGGGGGACTATCAGAAAAAAATTAATTAGTTAAATTTAGACAAATTTTGCAAATAGTTTCACATGCATCACAATCATATTTCAGGTTAATTTAATGTTGGCAAAAACTAGTTTTTCCAATGTGATGTATTTCTGTTGGATAAGAAACTAAGATTTAGCCACTTGCCAGTATATAATACCTAAACAAAACCAATAATACCGTATAGTAGATGTTACAGAAAAAATCTAAGTGATGTAACAACCAAGAAATAATTAGAAAACTGTTGTTAACAATTTATCTGTTGCAGTCTGAAGTATCAATTACAACTAAAACAACATGATTTTCTCTATTCTGACAAGCATTTAAAAGCCTCATGGCTTTTGAGACAGGATGGAGATTTGTAAGTAAGTGGCTAGCACCACAAAAATGTCTGTTTCAAAATATAAAAATATACAGAAAGTATAAGTGGGGCTTCTGAAATGGTTTCAGATGCTTTTTGTGAACTCTAGGTCTTGTTAGAAAGGAAAAGTCATGGATTATAAAGAGTAATAGAAGGACAAGAAAGAACTGGAAATGTGATGGTATTCAAGAAAAAGATGTCAATGACTGGGATTATATTACTGAGACTATGTAAAAGGGATTTACTTTATGACAAAAGCTCTGAATACCAGATAGACTTTCTAATCTATAAAATTTGAAAACATAAAGTGAGTAATGAAATTTGAAAAAATATCAAGTAGCATCAAAAGGAATAGAAATAATGTTATTTATTTTTAATGGAACATTTAACCAAATAGGGTATGGTTTGCCCTAGGACATCATCAAAGCAAATACTACCACTGATTTTAAGAAAGATCTCGATGATTTTATTATCCACAGTATTATTTGTATTTTCCTATACACTTTAAGATAATAATGAATATAAAGCAATATAGTGCTTGTGGCTTAAACTGATTGTTAACAGATTCAAGAAGGAATATTTTGCTTGTGGTAATGTATCATATAATTACTTTGTTATATTTCTTTTATTCCTCTGAGGCACTTGGGGTGGGATACTACTAGTTTAAGGAAAAAAATGTTGCTTACTTCCTCACACATATAGTTCTCTTGACTTCAGTGAGAGTATTTATATATATGATTTGTTTAAATACAGCCTTAGATCCCAAACAATTTCCTAAGGATTTCCTTTGCTCTTATCGTGACTTTGGAGAGACTGCCAGTGTTTGGCAGAATTAGGCTGTCTGCACTTAGAGCCTTTATTCCCACCGCAAGATTTGTCTCAACTGGCATTAGAAATCTGAAATTTAGGCAACTATTCATAGCTAGTTTTTTAAGCTCCTCCTATAATCAATGGTGAAGAACAACCACTTTCAGAGAATGATGCTTCCCATCTTAAGATAAGTATGTAAGATATGTGGGATGTATTGCCCTCTGGGCAAACCTTACTTAGTTTTCCAGATGCTTACCAGCACATAAAAACTCACTAATGGCTTAACATCAGCATGTCTCCTTCACTGAGAACTGAGTCATGCATTTGGTGGGCCAACAAAGACAATTCCTACCATGTATTCAATACCATGATATACACAAAGGCCTGGAATATGGTTAAAAGAGCATTATTCAAGTATTACTGTAGTCATTAATATAAAATGGTCCTTATCTCCACTTTACTGATTCATAGGCATGTATGTCAAAAGGGACCTTTATCTCTCCTGGTTTAATCTCCCGCGTAAAACAGCCTAGAACTGAGGAACAGAAGGCAGGAATAGACCATTTACTTCTTTCCACAGATACAGGAACAACAGGGAATCTTGTCTGAACCAGAAGAGTCCACAGACCTTCTATTTCATCCTCCTCTTAAACCACAAAATACCTCAGCATCATGTATTAAGTTTAAGACCACTTTAATCACAAGGGTGGCCACAAGTTAGCTATCCTGGCTAAAATACAGCAACGAGAAGACTATCCAAGCTCAAGCTAAAATCTTCAAAAGTTAGAGAAGGTAATTCTTCTTCTGGAAGTCTGTCCCAGCTTCTAACCATCCTCACTGCTAGGAAAGTGCTCTTTATTTGAATTTAGCAACATTCAACTTCCAGCTGTTAACTTCCAGAAAGGCCATTGTGGTTTCTTCCCTAGAAACAAAGAGCCTTTTAAGCTTAGCTTTTTTGTCTCTCCATTGTAATCAAACCACCATTTAGTCTTCTTTTTCATAATGGATGTGTCAATACCGACTTCAATGGAAACAGGACTGAGTTGTTGATTTCAAACTAGTCACTGAAAATATTTTTCTTATCAGCAGTTTTACTCCATCACACACACACTTTAGTTTATTATTGTTGGGTTGCTCACATGCTGGGCTGTGGGTTGACACTGTCTGGTTTTGTTTTGTAGAAGAAGGAAGCTCTGAAGCATTTGTTTTGGGGAAAAACATGCAAATAACAACACAAATTTCTTAGGCAGAGACGAAGCAAAACTCAACAGAAATTAAATCTTAGATCTGTACAGCACAAGCATCCTTTTTAATGTCTACATCTGCTTTCATGGAAATCACTAATGAAGTAACGTTTTTAAAAATAAGTCTGTTTCACTATTTATAAGCTTGTAATACTGACTCGGATTGTGCCTAAATGTGCCTAGGTGGCACATTAGAGATAACCAGAAATGGTAGATTATTGTATACCAAATATAACTGAGACCTGAAAAGAATATTTTTTATACCTTTTGTTGCAGTTGTGATGGTTGCCTCTTACCAGAAAGGAGACTGCAGACTGAACCAAGGAAATATAAATTGGCATATATTTATCATAGAAATACAAGTCATAAAGGCAAGGGAGAAAGTAGAGTTATTCTCTTGTTTAAAACAGAACCAAGACAACTGAGGATGAGAGAAAATTATTCCAAAAGCAAGCTCTGAAGAGCTCAGCATGGAGAAAAGCTGCTGGAAGACAATTTTAATCTCATGATCTTTCTTTCTTCCTAATGGATAGAAGATATCTGTAGTAGGAAAACTATCTCCTCCAACGAGGTCCCAGAACATGGCTGTCTTTAAGACAGCCAAGAGGAAGACTTGTGCACCACCACCACCTCTGACTGCAGTCACCAGATAAATGGCAAAATTTAAAATATGTTCATTGCTAAAAAGGAGTTAATGCCTCCTGGGAAAGGAACTAGGCATACACTTAGAGCTCAGGAGCTCCATTCTTTGATACTTTACACTGAGTTGGCAATTAATAAAATGCTATCTTTTCACATGTTATAACAAATAACTTTCTTCCAAGCTAAATTAAAGGTAGTTTCTATTAATGAAACTTTACAGGTGCCTAATTTAACCAGTGTGAGAATAATGACCTTAAAGCACTCATGCAGAGATTTAAACAGGAGAAAATGAGACTGTTGTAATATTTAATTTCATTCCAGTCTTTTCTGCTGCCACACATGGTCCAAATACACTGAAACACTTTCTAACTCTATGAGTGCTACAGTTTGGGGTTGGTTTGTGTTGGTTTGGGGGTTTGGTTTTGGGTTTTCATTTTTTGGGGGGTTGTTTTGTTTTGTTTTGTTTTGTTTTTTCCAAGGAGAGGAAATATCTCTTTTTCTTTTTGCTTTTCTTATACAACTCAGTCCATATTTATTTCCTTGGGTAGGACGATAACCTATTCCTACAGAATAAGAGAACAAGATGAGGGAACTGGAGATCCTGTTGATTCAGCTCTAAGCTCACGTTCTGAAATCTACAGAAACCATCTGAGTAAGTTTGCAAAACAAAGTGTTACCTTCCAAAACATATATTCCTGGTGATTCTATAGTCTAACTCATTTAAAATGAATCATACAGACTGATGAGACTGACCAGCTTTATTAGTGGTAGTTGTGTTAACAGCACTGTCTGACACAGCTGTCCATCAGGGTTTGAATGGAGTACACGCAGGGGAACAAAAATGCGTGAAACTTTTGGCAATTCCATGAAACTACATTGTGCTCAAGAGCATGCATAGGAGAAGTGCAGCATGAGCCCAGTGCATTAATCAGTATGATTAAAGAGTTACCTTCTGGAGCGGTTCAATGACAATTATTTTGATCAGATAAAGCACCAGATTTTGATTTTATTTTTCTGTTTGATATTTAAAATTGCTATCTAATTCCAAAGTATTTTTATTTACTTACAATCCCATTATAATAAATCTAGGCAGGACTATAAAATCTAATGTAGTATGAACACCTCCTTCCTTTAACTTAATTAGGAGGACATGATCAGGTAAGAAAAGAGAAAGAAAGGGAATACTGGAGCACTCAGAAGAGATGAGACATTTACAAAGATCCTCTTGGCCAGCTGGAAGGAAAGGGAAGTAGTTTACTCTGTTCCTTTTATATCCTCAGTGGACATAAACTTTTATCCAAATATTTGATATGCTTTTTCCTCTCCGAGAATACCTGTTCAGTGTTCCATTCCTATGTTTGCACTACAGTAACTGGGTTTTTAGGATTCTACAGATCTAATTGATTATTATATGCATAGCTGAAAGTAAATGTGGGCAAAAAAATTACCAGGCTCTAACTGGGTAATATAACATTTAGTGAGTATGTATATCTTGAACCTACACACTGCTGCATTTACCCTTCTATGAATTGTTTTGAAAACTGGGATTCTTTTTTAACCTTCCTTTCAGTGATAGGAGTCACAGTCCAGCAAACTGGTGCAGAATTCTGGAGTGTAATATAAAGGTAGATTAAAGGGAAACTCCTTGCTTTAGTTGAGGATGGGAGATTTCACTGGGCACCCGTTCGTAGAAGAAAGCGGTATTCATTACAGTTTTGAAAGTTTGCTTGACTTCCCTTCCTTATCTTTTGTAGGGGGAAGTAAGAAAGCAGAAAAAGGAGGAAAATGGGAGAACATCCCCTCCCAGTTCTAGAATAGACTGAAATGCTTCAGGCTTGTTCATGACTTCATGACAATCCGTAGCTAGCAAAGGCTTTCTGTGCAATGGCATGTACCCCATAAACGGGACAGAAAGAGCAGTCTGTTTTTAATGTAATCTTGAAAGATGTCCCATAGCTGTAAAACTGTGATAGGAGAATAATGGCAGACAGAAACTTGCCCTAAGATCTCAAACATTTGCATCCTGGATTTTGGATTTTCCCTGACATAGGGAACCAATGGCAAAGTCCAGATCATGGACCTGCTCTTACAGAAAAGCCAGGAATTTATGTAGAATTTATTCTGCAATGCTACCCCCCCCCCATTTTTTTTTTTTGCTTTAGATTTCTGAGACATACAAAATAGATATTTTTCTTATATTCATTAGAAGTTAGTAAATTCTACAGATTTCCCGCCTTTCAGTTCAGGGGTTTGAAACCTGTTTACCTGTGGAAACAAAGGCTAAATAATGCCATGGGCTATGTGTGCCTGTTTGTCTATTGTTCTCTTTATCTCCCGTTATTCCCCCAAGCATTTAAACTCTGGCATAAATTTGAACCAAACATATCAGCTAAGAAGAGATCTAAAAATTCTGAAGCTCCTGTAAAAATAATGAAAATATATACCTGGATAGATATCTTATTAATTCCACCCCGAGGGAAAGAAGTTGGTGTGATGATGAAAGATTTAACTCTAAGAAAAGTTCCATTTTGAGTCTGTCCCTTATCACACATCAAAATTGTCATTCTTGAGTCAAGATTTCTTTCCTCAGGCACATAACAATGTGTGAGCTCCAAACGATGCGTTTCCTGCAGTTGGGAAAGACATTCTCTCTTTTTCATCCCTCCTTTCTTGCCTATCCTTGAACTAATTTCACTTCTCCAATGTCAACTCAAGAGTAAGGTCATGTTAAAACTTTAGTGTCGTTCTTTCAAAGTCACTTAATCATGTGACATAAAATAACTAGACATCAAGCTTCATTATTATCAGTATTCAGGAAACTTTTGGTTTGGAACCATTTCTCTGAATAAACTGCATGAAACTGTGTGACCCATTGCATCTACAGTACTCCAAGTTGTGTAAAAACTGCATACCACCACTGCTGCAAGAGTTCTTTCAGGGGGGAAAAAAATCCCCAGTTTTTGGCCTAATCATGGTTCTTCAATCCCTATGCAAATGGTGGGATTCATCTCACTTCACCTATTTGTAGGTACCTCTTCTATAGGCATCCATATGTATGTAAGATCAGCACTTTGACACTTGGTGGTGGTGGGGGGAAGCAGCATGGGGTATGATTCATGTTTCTCATTTAGAAAACAAAGAGGTCTTTGTTAAAATGTATTGTCCTTTCTAATGTCTGTGTCTCACCAACTACTAAGAAGGGAAGCTAGGTTATCTTCTCAGATGTGAATGTTTTACAGCAGACAATCTTACATTTAACCAAACAAGTGTCATCTCAAGGCTCTCATCCTCATGGGTGTAGGGCACTGATTTACAAATATGGAAATGAGGACTAACTCAGCTGATTCACCTCAGCATCTGTGGAAGTTCTCTGTGCATATAGGGATTTATGCAGACAAAGGGAGAATGCACAAGCTCCTGTTTAATGTATCTTAATATGGGGCTAGGCAGGATGTCATTGTTTCCGTCCTTTCCACAAAGATTTTGGTGGAAATATGATGTCTCCTGCCTGAAAATATGCTGTGTCTTGCTGATACATTAATTTCCATCAGACTTGGTGTGTAGTCAGGAAGGATGATCCAATATTAGTCACAGCTTTCAGAGACACTGCCTGAGCAGCTTTAAAAGCCATACTGCCCAGAGACCCTAGGAGACATATTACTGGTAACAGGCAATGTTATCACCCACCATGGAAAAGACTTGGTTCATTTTCTTAAATTCATTCATCCTCCCCCTTTGAACAGGGAAACCTGGGAATTTGCTTTTTATGCCCACAAGATCCTCATTCATTAAACCCATGTATTGCAAAAAGGATCTGAGGAAACAACCTGCCCTTTAATACATTTACTAGACTTTTTTTTCCTCCTCAAAAGTATCATATGTTAAACTGCCGTCAGAATAGCAGCTATCCCAGCTTATGAATATGTGAAATCAAAGACCAGCTATGGTGGTTAGCTTTGGAATCTTTACATACACGAACTAGATGCTTTGCTAATTCAGACAGAAGTATTTTTGTAACTAAATACTACTGTAATAAGTCATCTGGTTCAGGTCTAGAAAGTGCAGTTGGAACTGTCAGCTAATGCTACTTAAGAGCACTTGAAGGTTCAATGGATTATTCAAAAAGGCACTGAGCAGTCTTTTCTCTAAGTGCTTAGCTGACACTGTAAAAGTTAGAAATGTAATTTGAGAGGTTTTTCGTTGAAAGGATACTCAAATGTGTACTTAGGCTGTGTCACTGGGCCCAAAGCACAGACAGCCTCAGATGTTCAAATGCATTCCTGACATAACATCGGCAATTGCGAACATTTAGCTTGAGTAGGTCTATGAATTTCAGAATCTGTTAAACCAATACAAATGTACAGCCTTCAAAGGGGCTGAAACTACATCTAGGCAAGTGAATTGAATGTCTGGTCCTGAGACCAAATGACACAAAATGGTCTACATCCATATGATTAAAACCTCTTGCCTTTTTAAATACTGTCGTCACATCCATCACACCTACTAGATATGGTCTTTGGACCTATTTGAACTCCCAGGAGATGGCGAGTTTGCCCAGGCAAAATCTCTGATTGCTCTTAGACTCTAACAGGCTACAACACATTTTGGTGTCCAGAAACCCACCTGTCGATGTTTAACTTACTACTACAGTCATAGCCAGAGGTCCTTCTTGGGAAGAGCTGGGCCAGCCCGGGCTTACTTGCCAACTGCATATTTTCATATTTAAAGGGAGGTTTGCAACCTTCTTTATTAGTATGGATAACATCTGTGAATTTAATAAGAAAACAGTCCATGAATACAATGAATAAGTTAAGACCCAACATGTTCACAGTGTATTGGTAATGAATAATGTCTTCCAGGGAAAAAGAACGCTACGGAGACTTAATAAAAAGGAGCCTTTATACAGCTAAGTATGATGAAATAGGTTATAAGCATTTCAATAAAAGCTTCTAAAAGGAGTTAAATTACCAGTGGAAAAAACGTTCTACTTCTTTCCCTTCTTTTCTTCAGTGATGGGAGATAGATACTTACAAAAATCTACCTTTACAAAGAGAAATTAGAACTATATTGCTTTAGATAAAAATTCTCTTAAGTCTCAGAAAAGCAGTTGATTTCCTTAATGTACTATATTATTTTCATAAAAGACAGAATTATTTCATCCTGTGACAGATGAAGGCAAAAAGTAATGCCAAAAGGGCAAAAGTGAGCCTAGATGTATAATCACAGGAACAGAGAGGTTCTGCTCCATCTGTCTACTACCTGTGCAAAGCTGCTTGCCTGCTCTTTCCAGTTGTCTTGAACTTAGAGTTAAAAATAGATGTTGATGAACTGTGCAGAATTCAAAGAAAACCTGAGATGGAAAGCTATGTATTATTGTAAAAAAGCTTCAGAGAACTTTGTAAATTCCAGAAATTAAGTGATGCCTTGCTTGGACACTCCAAGTCATGGGAGGCACCAAGCTGATAATGAGAGCTATAAAACAAAGTCTGAAAACAACACAAAGACTTGAAGTTGATGCAGGGTACATTCAGAATAGCAATAAGATTTTTTTTTTTTTTTAACAATAAAGAAGATCACTATAACTAAATGCAATAATTGACCAAGGGTGGCAGTGGATTGCCCACCACTAGAATTTCTTTATGAAGTATTGATCTGTTTTTTCTGAAGTTTCTCACAGAATCTAATCTAAGAATGTCTTATATTGGTTCTTTCTGATTTCATAAATCATAACTTTATGAGGAATCATTCAACCGCCAAACAAAACTCAATTATTAATTTCATTTTTTAAAAAAGTTCATAAAGTCTATTCGGTAATGGAGTATCTGCATCTTTTGCTGATAATGTATCCTTAAGTCTCATTTTTCTTTTATTTCTTTTCTTGCCAATCTGAATATAGCAAAAACAAATGTTAAAGGGCTGGAATTTGTGTTTGATCTGAAAACGGGCCAAAAATTCTCCTAACAATGAAAATTACATTCATTAATATTTGCCAAAATTGTTGAACCACACTTGCTACTGTTTGACTCAATTTATTAATAACTGACAAGCACTCTAGCAAGGTCTTCTGGCAAGAATGAAACAAAGGAAATGAGCCAGAACAAGTGTAATCAAGAAATGTAAATAAACTTTAGGATAAAAACATGGTATGTTTGAACTTAGTATGAAATATTGACAGTTTCCTCCTGGAACTGTGCAGGTGGAGGAAGAAACTTGGAGATCTTCTGTGGAGGGGCGGGGGGCGGGGGGAGAAAGACAAGTCTGCACAGGGAAACAATGGGATCGTCTCACCCACTCTATCAAGCTCATGTCATTACAACTGGCTCAGCACTATGTTCTGGCATTTAGGAGTTACAGACTCTGTGCTTTCAATTAAAAGGATTTTAAAGGATTTTAGACAATACATGTAGTTTTGCAGACACTGTTTTTCAGTTACTTCATTTGAATGTCCCTGTGATGAGGCTGGGACTCAGTCATTAGAGACTGTGTCTTAATGGCAAAGACTTTCAAGAGGGTTAGGTCCTTAGCCCAAGGCATGAACTATTGCTTTTCACCATGATTTTATCCAGATTTACCAGGTTTTACAAATGCTCCCTGACATCTTGCTGCTGTCATACTCACCTTCACCTATCTGAATTTCTGTGAGAAACTGCAAGTTCTGCAAATGCAAAAATTATGATTTTTTTGAAACTTGCCTGAACGCACAAGGAGTTTTGTAGCTAGCAGCTAACTGTAGTAAGTTTTTTGGGAGTAGTAGTCTGCAACTTGCTTTATTCTGTAACTTTTCCTGGGACTGGGTATCACTCCAGGGTCCTCCTCTGCCTGTGGCTTACGTTTCTCAATCCCTTTTCACCTGGCAGGCTGGTTTGTGACACACAACCTGGTAAAAGCTAGCTCAAAAGTAACTGTGAAGGGGAAGCATCAGCCCATCTGAGGTTTTGTGCTTGTGATGAACTTACTTATTAATATAAGGCCTATTCGTAAAGTCTTGGGCCTGCGTGCCCCTGAGTGCTTGGGCCAGCAACAGCACTGGCTTCGGTGGCACCCTCTCTGCAGATGACAAGGAAAAGGGTCCCAAAGAGGGTTTATGGCACATGTGTCATAGGGGAACCCATTGGAAAAAAAGCCTGATGTGCTTTAACCTCTTCTACGCTTAGGCTGTTTATAGTGCTAAATAAAATGGGCAAGGGCCCACTCTCTGTCCCTGAAGTCAGCTGACATGGCATAGCTCAAATTCTTATTCTCTCATCCTCCCCCCCCAGCTAGAAGGCCACATCCGAGGTGCCTGTTGGGACAGGCAAGGCCCAAACCAAGGCATCATCTGGAGGAACGCTTGCTGGTCTGCTCCAAACTCTACCAGAAGCTCTCTTTGATTGGTGTGCGTGGGTCAAACATGGCCAAGCTTAAATCACCTTCACCCCTAACAGGCAATAGACAGAGCTAATGCAGCTCTTATAAGCATACAAGGATTACTCTAAGCCTGCCAAGCCTGCCCTTCAGCCTGCAACATGGACAGAAATTCAGTGGGTCAGAGGGGCTGCTGTGACTAAGTCCACCCTCAAGGCTACTCTTCCTCTGGAAATACCTCCATTGGCTTCAGTGGAGTCCCAGTAAGAATGAGTTTCACCACGCAAATTCAAATCCATTCATATTCTTACACAAAAATTTGTTTGCTGGTGTCCCAGGTCTGACTTTATTCTGGTGCATTTCAAATGTACAGGTAATTTATCAAGTTCATTTTGGTTATTGGAGGGATATAGAGAGGTAGCACTGAATGTGGACACCAATTCAAAACTGTTCAAGGCAGACAGTCAAACAAGGTGATTCCTACATCATGTTATCTTTTGGAGTTCCTCCACTGTAAATATTTCACATGGTGCAGTGAGAACCAATTTTAAAAAAAACACTGAAGTTGAAACATACACTCTACAACAGATTAATATTAAGCTTAGAATTAAGGAAAGTTGGAAACTATAATCATTTAAACACAATTTATAAGCCTAATTTCCTGCATGTCACTCCCAGATAATAAATACTTTTCTTTTGGCTTGGAAAAGCTGTGGAAAAAAAAAAAAAAGTTCATTTAAGGCTCATTAGTTTATTTTTAGTAGCTTAAGATCTGAGGGATTTGAAAACATTTCCCTTTTCTAATAGAACATGCCTTCCTGTATACCAAGGATGTCCACTGACCTCACTCCCTCCTGGAAGGTGCCACTGATCCATGACAGAAATCCTGAGAGGGCTTTGAAAGCTAAATAGGAACCAGAAAAAAAGTATTATCATGCTTAGCTGATTATAACATTGGAAATAAAGTTCAACTGTGAGTTTGAGGGGAGAAGGAGTAGTGCCTGAAACAAACAAGCACTTCCCGTGTTTGCCTGGAAGAAGCCAATCTTCCCTCTGCTTATATAATAAGAACATTACTCGCTAATTTGCCAGTAGCTGAAAGGGATTTCTGTTTTTAGCTCTAGGTCTGTGGCAACTGTTTTGTTTTAAATGAAAACTAAATGGGAACATACAGCTAAAAAACCGTTGAGCCATAATTGAAGTGCATTAATGGTAATTACTTCTTTCTTTCACTCATCATTTTGACAGAGAAATCCATTACTGCTCCATCTCCATGTTTCCACAAATTACTCTTCCCTGTGGATGTGCAGTGACTGAAGGAAATCATGGCTTTGTTCTATACGTTTTTCTTTAGTGCAGCCCTGTTCTCCCTGTACTCCTTTCTCTGAGGATACAACCAAAAATATCAATAAAATGCATAAACAGTTTACTTCTTTGATAGGGATAAGAGGAGAAAGAAGGCATCAGGTATGGAAGTGAAACTGCGAATGCCAGTTATTGGGAGATGTAACATGTTTGGTATTGCTTATAGCCATAAATTAATTGTGCTGATTTATTTCAAGCTGCTTGTCTTGCCAGTGAAAGACGCTTTCCTGAGACAGTAATTTCACTAGGTAAGATCCTTTCAAGGGTTGTATCACTTTGAAGCACATTGTCACCTCTCAGCTCAGGATCTTCTTTTTAAATGTGCTCCAGCAATCAAGGAAACTGAATTAACTCCATGGGTCCAAGGCACAGTCCCTTCACTTCTTGGTTGATGAACTTTTGTGGACCAGTATAAGGAAATATTTATAAAAGATGTAGAAAAGGTCTCTATTGCTATTCAGAAATAGCTATTTTGCAGATAGAAGGGGTCTGTAACCAAAGTAATTATCCTTGCACTGTGGATGAGAGAACATGAAATGAATTTTACGTGGGAACTAACCAAAACTTTTGCTTTGAGGTTGCTCTCAGGATATGAGCACTTGTCATGGAGATACTTCCACTCTTGTGGAGAGACTGAATATGGCAGAAGCCAACACCTACTTCTTCATTTGCATTTGAGGTTGTTGCAAAAAGTTTTGTATTGAAGTAGCAACAAAATACCAACTATTTCTGAAGCCATCACATAAACAGAAACAGATTAACCATAAAAGACAACTTCAGGCTATTCATCTAATTAAAATTAAACATGCATTTAAATGTTTTATTCACTTTATTCACTTATTTAAAGATAGTGATAAAAGTTTTAAATTAATGGGTTTTCTATGATAATATCACCTCAGACCCTGAGAGTCTATTACTTTAGTTTTTTCCAGGCCCACAGTGAAGCGCTCTAGAAGGAAGAGGTCTTCACTTTGCCACAGATTTTCCCTTATTTTTGCAACTTTCAGCAATGACAATTCTATGATAAATAGGAATTTTTCAGATGATGTCATTACAGGTATACTTTATTTGTTTCTGTATCTACATTTTCTTCATATAGTTCCGTAATTTCTCACACAGATACTAGCTTTAGATTAAGATGGGAAACAGGTACCTAGACAAAAATAAATAGAATGAAAAAAGCAGGGATGAGGCTTTTGGATGCCTAATTGACTAATTTTATTTAATTTCAATAGGAAATAAATATTTAAGTCTGGTGCAAAATTTACTGCTTAGTTACTAAGATATAGTGTATATGCCTTGCAATCAGTCTTACTTGTGTAAGAGACAAGTCTTTGACTTCCTTACTATCAGAAACTGAAGATTTTGCAGAATCTATTTTGTTAAGTATTTTCCTGTGAGATTCTAAGAAGATTGGCATTATATGTTACAGATGAAGTAATACTGACATATTTCTTAGATGTTCTAGAATTGCATCATTTTACAGGATGAAATTACTTAGCAGAATTCATTTTTTTCTAAAAGTCATACTTCTTGTCCCATGGACATAGACCTCTACTGATACAAAGAAACAGGAACAGTGACATGACATTTATGCTGGCATTCAAATAACAACAAGGAAAAGAAAGCATATTGTAATACTAGATCATCAGAATAATGACCTAGGTTAATGACTTAGGTTCTTTGGGCTATGAACATTCTCCGGTGCATCAAAAATGATCTGCTTTTGAAAAAAATCTGATCTCATGGTAGTTTCTCTGGCCTTCCAACCAACTACATCTGCCTTAAAAAAAAGAAAAAGTTTTGTAAACCAATATATAACAAACAAAAAAAAGAGGGCACTTTTAATCCAACCCTGAAATGATTGACCTGAAATATCCCAGAAAAACAATGATTTTACAACAATATTAGAAGGAAAATAGAAACGAAAAGGAAAGAAGAAAGAAGTTTAAAAAATGTTACCCAGCTGAAATTGCAAGCAAGAAAATTATAAAGCATAGGGATGGCAAAGACCTCAGGGCAGCGTCAGTTAAAACTGTGCTAATCCTGACAAATACTCCTCCGTTCAAAGATCTCTGTTGCTTGCCTGGGGAAAGTGTGGAGTCACAATGCAGGCTGTTCCTTCAATGTTCTGTCAGTTGCAAAAATGTTTCCTAATGCCCATCTTCAGTTCTCTTGTCACAAGATCCATCCATTACCTGTTTTCTGTCTCTAATGGGCATGGAGAGCTGATTGTTCTCTTCTTGCTTTTACAGACATGTTCCTCTCAGTCTTCTTTTTTTTTTAGACTAAGCAATCTCAGTACACTTATGTATTTTTTAAAAAAATCCTTAAATTTTTGCTTCTAGGCTTCCAATGTTAGCACCAATAAGTTAGGCAAGAAGATTCTCTCTGTATGTAATGTCCCCTCTAAACAAGAGAGAGCTTATTAGAATTCAACTCATGAATTGCATTAATGTTGATTCAGAGAACAGGTACACAAGCATCGCTTCCCTTTCCCCTCACCTCTTTTTCTTTTTAATATGGGGTTCCAGTATGGTGGGATGCTTTTTCTCTTGAGATGCTTCTCTCTTTCCACAGGTAGCTTATGCACCTAGTTCAGAACCTCTGAATTTTTCAGTTAGATCAGACATCTACTTTTCGTTGGTTTGACCAGAGGTGGAAACAACTCTGAACCAAAATGCGGACTGTGTAGCTGCCTGGTACATGGCTACATCACTTCACACAGGTTCATGTGCCAGACCAGACCATACCAGTAAATATCTGCTTTCAGTGCAGGTATGTTTGAGTGTATAAAGGTGTAACTAGATGGATGTTTTATTTGTACCTTATCTTTGGGTCCATGCTGAACTTTAAGCATGTGGTTTACATGTATCTCTATGCTCACATATATGTGCACATTGCCATTGTTATCTACAGTAAAAGAGCAAACTGTAAAAGATGGTTAGGCTGATTTATCTTCAACCTCTCTCTTAAAGCTTGAACTCTTGTAAAGAGGGAGCTGGTTAACCTAAGTAAGGTCTCAGACTAACAAACACAGTTATATTGCTTTGGGGCACTGCGTGTGGGGTAGAATACTAGTTTGCTGAGCACCTTCCTGGGTGAACTGGGAAGGTGCTCTTGGGCATAAGCCCAGTGCAGGTGGTACTGCAGCACTTGAGTCCTGTGGAGAAATTAGTCCGTCCAAAACTTTGAAACATGTTTTAGCAGGTTATGTGCTTGATTTCCACCCGAGGTTATTTATTTCCAAAAGTTACCAGGTTATTTGCAAATTCTTAATTAAATCAAAGGATATCAGATGCCTTAAATCTGAGTTTGGGTGGGGGTGGGGGTGTAAATCCTCCAAATGACTTTTAAAATCGTTTGGCATCAAAATGTTTCTGCTCATCTGACTCCAAGTTTTTGAAGCCTGTTCTCCTAGTGACAGTGGCAAAACTAGTAATTCGGTAGAGCTGGAGTAAACCATCATGCAGTAGCTATCATATTTCCCAAATGTACATACCAGGCAACACATATTTCTTTTTGGTAACATATGATAAAGTTGATTTTCTTGCTTTAAGAGAGACACTTTTTTAATATTTCTCTGTATATACATTGATATAAATAGAGATGTGTTTCTGCAATAAATTTCCTCTTTTACATTGTGCCTCCTTGCCTTACACATCTTTTTCCTCACCTACTGCAGTTCCTACAGGAAATAAATTTCCTCCCACAGTCGCCCACAGTCCTTCTGTCCCACCAAACAATACAAGCTCAAGTACATCATTACATGAATTAAATAGAAAAATAAATAAATAAATATGAATTGCAGCCCTTTGGTTTCAGTATATTCAGAACAGACTTCTGACACTGAGTTTAGCAGTACCCATTTCCACAGTATTTCATCATTCCAATGTTTTGGTCTCTTCTTCAGCACAAATGTGTCGTGTGCAACCTACTGACAAGGACACTGGAAGACTGTAAGCCAATAAGGACTGGAATGGAGCTCCCAAACTCCAGTTATTTTTCAAATCAGCAGAGGATCTTTTGCTGTTAGTTCAAGTGCTTGTATTGTACCTTTCTGTATTGAAGTGAATTACAAATAAAAGGCCTGTTTGTTTTGCAGTAGAAGGAAAGCTTAAAGATTCTCTGTGGTATCTTCTACTGATTGCAAAAGAAAAAGGAAAATCATCTTCTTGGAAGGTAAGCTAAGGCCAGAATCTGGCTTAAAGTATTATCCAGTATTTGGGGAATGTCGAAGACAGATCCTAGACTCGATTCATGTCACCTAGTTTCAACTGTCTAAACCTTACATGTTTAGTCTAAGCTTGTCATATAGGCTCCTTCTTTTATGATAGGTCCTCTGAGGGTGTGAAGTGAGAATAGTCTAGCTCTCAGGGACTTCAGTAGGTTTGCAGTTGCTGTTGAGTAATTATGACTGCTCATTACTATGAAGGGTCAGGAAAAAATCATATCCTTCTACACTCACCAGGGCTTTACAATGCCACCACACAGATACTCTCAGATATTTGTCTGTCTGGCACAGTTTCAGATGACCTGTCTGTCCAAGGTAGAAATCACCTGAGATAGGTGAATGTCTGAGACCTAAAGGTGCTGCTTTGTTATTTCAATGCCTAGTCCTGTTGCTATGATTTGGGGATTTTTTTGAGCTCAATCATATAATGTAACTGCTGTTGCCTATTGATTTATACTGGCGGTTCTTAAAGACAAGGCCTGCTACTTTACTACATGTCTGTACAGGTCATTGAACTGCAAGGAAGTGTTCAGTGTCTCCTGATTCACAGACTGGTCATCGTTGTCTCTGCCAGCCCATCTACTTTCATCTGCTTGTCTCCAGTTTTATATGAAGACTACAAGCTCTTAGACAAACCTTGTCCTAGGTTGTATATCATAGAGTATGTGAAGTCCAATCAAGTGGTTTTGGTATACAACCCAGCAAAATAACTATATGAGTATTGTAGATTTGGCAGATGGAAAGAGATGAGGTCTCTTACAAAACACCTCCTAAAACTGCCGTGGTTAGAAATTTTTCAAGGGAACCAAAACATTTAATGGGCTTTGCTCTATGTGCAGCACCTGAAGCGTAACACTGGGAGGCTAGTTAAATTGACAGTAAATATCAAGGAATACTTTCAAATCTATGGAAGATTTTTAAAGTATGAGGTTAAGTCCTAAACAGGAGGTAAATTTATGGTAGACTGTGAACATCATAAAACTATCTGCTTATGCAACATGAATATCATATTGGTGCATTTTTGACTCTTCAGATAAAAGAGAAAAAAATATCCCTTTCCTCACCCTCTCTATATTAAGAGTTGAAAAAAACCTAAAATCCCTGGTCCACAGGAAAAATAAAATCTTGGTTCTGGCACCAAAACTGTCTTAATTATACTTTACACTTGACAACTATTTCCTTATAATCTAAACCTCTGCTCCAAATCCCACAAGCACAAGCACAAAAATGAAGCTGATTTAATGCACCGAGTGTATTTTGTTCCCCAGCACAAGATGAATAAAATTTAGTGTTCCTGGAGGTCAAAACCCACACATTGTAGCAGACTTCTTGTAAATCTTTTAGATAAGTTTAGGATGGCTGCTGTTATTTTGGTAACCTTCCTTTGAACCATAACTTCCTCATCAGGTACTTCATATTCTACCTCAGAGACAAAAAAGTCCCAAAAGCCAAGCTATTTCTTTCAGCTCTTTTACAGTACAAAGCAGCCATCCAACCATCTCTAGGGTCATGCAATATTGCTACCTTTTGCATCAGTACTTCAGAAGACAGAGCTTGTCTGTTATAATTTTTCATACTTAAATTGACAGAATGTACCTGGAGGAGCCACAGGCTGCAGCTTATTTCAAATGAGGGCACAAGGGCACGTACTGATTGGCTGCCAGCTCAGTTGTAAGCCTTGAAATAAAGCTGTGGTATCATAGCACCCATTAGACAGCTAATACAACGTTCAGGGCAGAAAGCTAAACTTTAAATAAGATGAGGACTGAAGAACAGACTTTAACAAGAAGCTGAAAACCAGAAAGTCAAAAAGGGGCCTATTAAAGCTTCATTGTAATTTTGTACATGTAATTTTGTGACTAATATTTTTATGGTCTATGGTATATGTGTTTTGGGTATTTAAAAGGCTGGATAATAACTGGGTAAACATTTTACAACTCGGAGCTATAAATTATCCATTTTCCTACTTTCTAGGATTTTTCTGAACCTGAATGTATTATAAATCATGAAATGTTTAAATACTATAGTGCTGGAGGTCACAGGATTGTCTCATTATAATTTCATATTGTGCAGAAATCCTCATTGTATTATTCACTCATAAACTAATGGTACACTCTGGATAGCCCTTGCTTTATTTCCGTCTTTAAAAAAAAAAAAAAAAAAAATAAAAATTAGCATTTTTGGCTAGTCTTAATCACTCCCCTCACAAAACCAGTTCCAGGAACATTAACTGGAACGAGTTAAACAGGACCATTACCCTGATCCAGAACAAAATGAGCCTTCCAGACCCTCAAAACTCAAGTGGTTGCTCTCTCTCTCTTTCTCTCCGAAACATGAACTTTACCCTCTTGGCTTCTTGGTATTACTTCAACAGTCAAGAGCGGGGTGAACTCCCCTAGACCATGCATGCCATGTCTTCTGTCCTAGCTTGTCTTCTTGGAAGCTGGGAGGTAGATTTGAACATCCCCAGGTTCAGGCAGGTGAGGCTTCCACAGCTGTTTCTAGGTGAATAATCCAACACCAGGCTAATAAGCAAAAGATGCATTTTCTTTTCTTCCTGTGGTAATGTTTTGGGCAGAAGTGGCCATCATTGCCTTCTTGGCCTTTTGCTGAGCCCCAGGTTTTTTGCTCTTACTAGGCACTCTCAGAGCATGTGTACCAGACTGGATTCCCTGGGAGACTTGGGTGTCCTCATCTGGGTATCCCAAATGGCTTTAGGTAACTACTAGGTACCTAAATACTCATCAAATATTGGTGCCTTTGTTACATTAAAAGGTAGTACTAGCTTTTAATTGTCTAATTAGGTTTTTAAGTAAACATCTCGGTGCTTATGCACCATGTAGTCCATCAGCAAGTAGGTGGGGTTTGTTTGAAAGTTCAGCCTTTTTCTGGAAAAGCTGCACAGTAGGCAAGTGGTTGCTGTTGGGATCTCACCCCAGCCTTTTAAACAAATTTAAAAACTCTGCTGTGGTTGCTACCTGAGCCCAGTGCACAGAAATTCTATGAATACTTACTCAGCAATGGGGTATTGTTTTGTTTAAGGTATTAACTGAAATCCAGAGCTTCTCCAGAGTTCCTACAAGAAACATAATGGTATTTTTTGGCAGAAATGACAAATGACAGTCACCTTTTTCATTTCAAAAAGCAGGAATGTGACTGTGATATTTTTAACATGCTAGGGTAGTAGAGTGGGGGCAGATTTGTCAAAGCTACTTATTTTACAGGGTGACATTTAGCATGAACAGGTTAGCAAATGGCTTGAATTTGTCTAAAAAGAGAAAACTTGAACTGTGACAATAAACATCCCAGCAGACATAAAAGGAATGTTTAAAATTGGTTTCATTAAACTGCAATTATGACTTCTACTTTTGGTTCTCAGTAGCTTCAGGGAGACCTTTGTAGTGCCCACCCTCCCCTCCAAAATCAAAGAATTAAAAGGACTAGTACTCTAAACTGGGAAAAGGTAAAATCTTATCGTTATGCAGCCCTGAATTTGCATCAGGTCCTGTAATTTTTAATTTGTCCTTATAAATCAGTCCACGACAAGAATCTCAGAGTGCAGGAATCTGTGGAAAATTCGTACAAGTAACTGTGTCTGTGTGTACAGAAGTGGTTTAAGACATATGTGTAATCCATAGCCCTTTCCTGGACTGCTTTGGACCCAAACGCATCCCCTGGTATAATAGTTTCTACCTCCAGATTGCACTGCTTACCAAGAATAATCAAAGCAGCTCTGTCCTCTGTTTCACAGCTGTGTCCACTTCCTCTCCCCAAAGCTGGCAAAGCCGCTCCCACACCTCACATCAGTCCCGCGAGAAGTGGGGGAACCTCCTATGACCAGCTTCATGTTCAGTTTCTTGAATGCTTTCTACTGTGATACGCATGCAGAGAAGTCTATATACAAAGGAAGTTAACATTTAAATGTCAAACATGTCTGGGATATACAACCGAAAACAAACCATTAAGTTGCCAGAAAACTATGTGTGTCGACTGCTTAAATGCAACACAAACAGTCCACATAGCTGCCTTCACATAGCGGGCTGGTAAGCCCACTGGATCATAGGCAGTGCTCAGTACCTTCATAAACCCTCCGCGCTTCAGCAAGTTTTACCTCAAATGAACTCAGCTACAGCACAAAGAAAAGTCATCATAAACTCACACTGTACTGCCTGCTGAAGAATGATTCAAAGAACAGCTCAATCTGTTCTTAGCTGGAACAAATTGTTCAAAAGAACCAGACTGGTTAAAAATTATATGCACCATTAATACAGAGTGCACAATTCCCCAATAAAGTGCTTGTTTCTGTCGTTCGCTATACCTATTTTACTTATGCATTAATGATAAACTTCATGTTAGGCACCTAATCAGCAAAGTTATGCCTCTCAAAGAATATATTAAAGATATGTTTTCTCAGTTGTTTTCTAATGCCAGCTCATCTCGGATGCCAAGGCTGCAGGTAACTAAAGAAAGGGAGACGATGCGCTATTCTGCCTACAGGACCCCCTAAACATATGCACATGGGTTTGTATGTGTCAGAGGGTGTTTCTCTGTGTTTCGGATTATTCCAGCTCCATTTGCAGTTTGCTATTAGAGAAGGGGGAGTTTAAAATGGAAACATCTTCTGACTGAACAGTGGTGGCAATGGAAGTCGAGAGGTTTCTTTGGATAATTACACTACTTATCAAGCTATGTCAAGACCTTACTATATGTACTGTTCAAGACAGAACTGGAATCAGCAAAGCAGAGATTCAACCTGAATGGCTGAATTGATGGAGGTTGATAAACAAATAAAAAGAAAGCTTTAGGAGCAAAATAAAGTCTTAGCAGGAAAGCAGCATACAATAAGATCCCTTGGGAAGAAAGGAAGAACAGCTCAGTTCTGCAGCCGGTCATGACCAGAGCTCAGTCAATAATTCTTTAAAAATAATTTGACTTTCCCCCCCTCTATTCTGTAAATCAACTAGTTTTCTGAATACATTGTCCATTCAGAAGTATGTGATGAACTGCTAGTGGATAGTAAATGATGTTTCTACATATTTCTGGAGTTATACTACATTTATAGGTACTGTAAAGTCAATATATTCTCTGAATATTCTATAATAATGAGTTTAATTGGGGAATATGCAGGTAGAAATTTATTTGCAAAAACTTTCTTTTGTCAAGCTGTTCTGGCAGACCTATACAAATGGGTGAGAATCCTTGAAAAAAGTCCAGTACTGTCAAGTTACTCCAGCATTATTTTCTCTAATTTTAAGCGACATCATGGCTTTTCACCTATGTTCATAAAAATATCAAATTATTAACATATGGATAGAACAGAGCCCAGACAACAGTTTTTAGGAATATTTTCATCAGGATAAAACCACCCAATTGTCAGTTATTTTAACAAGATTCCATTTTTTGTTTGATACGTGTTAACATAGACTATAGCTTTTTTTTTTTTTTTTTTTAAACTGTAGCTTTTACATAGTGTAAGCAAACCTTACATATTGTGTTGCTTGGAAACTGATAAAAAAAACCCAAGTCAAACAGAATTGGAAACAACTGTCCAGTTATACACAAAAAATACTGTTAAAAACATGTGAATTGAATACAAATCTAGCTCAGCTTTGTTTACAAATTATAGTCTGTCATTTTAACTTAGCTATGCAGCTGGTTTAATAGAATTAGTGACAATTAAGATAACATTTTAATAACTTTGTTTACCTAAGACACCGAAATATAGGCTACAGTTTATTGTGGTTTTAAAACTCACTTTAGTGAACGTTTTGGTCTCTAGGTAAATTTGTCTGTTTGTTTGCTTTTTTTTTATTGGATTGAGAAAAGAAGAAGAAAGTCAACAGCATACAAGTGTCCCTGGAAGGTCTGTTGGAAGATCTAGAGGAAAATTCAATTAAGAGAAACACCTTGTCTGTGGTCTCACCTTTCTTTTGGACATGTGAACTCAAATAACTGTAAGAAACGGAATATCCAACATAATTTCATTTCTTATTTCAAATGAGAATTGAACCAACAATTAGATAGACAATTGAAATTCCATTAGAAATTGTCTTTTCATAGAAATTCAAGAAAAACAAAACAAAACAAAACAAAAAACGCTTAGTAAAGGAAGGTGCTGATTTTGCCTTTTTCACAAAAGAAGTCTTTTAAGGACAAAGTGTACTGATGTTGAAATATTACCTTCCCACTTTCTGAAATTAATATTTTGACTTTTCATTTGGCACAGTGTTTTGTTGAGAGATTTAGTGGATGTTATATAAGATACAGAAATATTGCAAATAAATATAAAACCACACCTAAATACTGAACTGAGTACTGAATACTGAATACAGAATACCGAAGACTGAAAATCAAAACTGACCACTGAAAATAAATACTGAATACTGAAATAAAAATATTTTAAAGGTTTTCTTTGTTTAAAATCTTGAAATTTATTCTCAGTCAGAATCAAACCAAATTCCTGAATTACCACATTTGCTATAAAAAAAATTAATCTCCTCAAATCTTGCTGAAAACTCAGCAGCTACTTAAGTTCCTAAAATTGTGATAACAGCGGTGTGTTAGTTTACATAAACTGGTTTTGGCAGCAATCAGCAATCATCAGCTGAAGATATTTGCAGAAAGCTTCTGCTCTAATAGTAAATTCTAAATTTTATATAGGTCAATTCTGCCTTAAAACAAATAGAAACAGAGAAAAAGCAGGGGTCACAACTGTGAAATCCAAGTCAAGGAAAGCATTTTTGTCAGATCTAAGTAGAAATATACTCATCAGGTAACTAGGCAACAACAGTCTTATGCCATCTTGTTCTACAGCTTTGGTCAAGGTTACCAGTGTAGATGGAAACACTTTCTAAAAGGATTCGTATTTAACTCTGATGTGCGCAAATATTTGCATGCCCTGGTAGTGATGTGTACATATACGCGTGTGTGTATGAGTGTGCGTACTCTGTCAAAAATGTGTTTGATCTACTATCTCTACATCAACTGTGGGTTGTGATGAATCCCATGCTGTGACATCATGACTGTTCTGCCTCTATTTGGGATGTCAGATAACCGTTATACCCAAGCCAAACTCAAAGATTGAATGAAGCAATTTCATGGCGTAATTACTGTTTTAATGCTACGGTCTTCTCAGGACAACTAGAAGCCTATTCATATCTAAAGATGTAAGTAATAAGGCGATTTGAACGTCACTACTGCCAGCAGTGTGGGAGCAACGGAGTTATTGAATGCTGAACGCAAGAACGTAATGGCTCTGGGCAAGAGGAAGGCTTGTGACCTCTCTGCCTTCACAGTGCCATGTGCGTAGGAAAACCTACTCAAAGGGCTTCTGATGCAAAAATGTAATTCTGGTGTATCTCTGTGAACGTCAGTGTTATTTTGCTAACTTTTAATGAGTGTGAACACCAGTGTGACTGTTTTTGCAATTTCAGTGGAACCTCACTGTAGAGGACTCATTTGAGGGAGAAAAATAACAGAGGTTTTTTTTTGTCTTCTGTGCCTAAGGATGAGGAAACAGGTTGTGATCCTACTAGCGTGACCATAAACATTCTCTCCAGCTTCAATAGTAGTGGCATTTGGCCTGTTGGTATGAAAAGCCTCATTGTAATCACATTGTAACTCATAGATGTTCGGATTTCCTGCTTGGTCCTCATCTTACATGACACTGCGATCTCTTTTCCTCTTCGGGCTCCTTGTTGCCCAAAGCCATCAGGTTCCCAAGAAGAGGTGATGGCACCTGGTGACAGCATCACACTTACAAATCATGTGCCTCTGCACATGCCTCCACTGCTGTCTTCAAAGGAGATTTTACACTAGTTCTTATTTCTAGAAATATTGGGCAGAATTTTATTTTCATCTTGAAAAGCAATTTTTATAAAGGGCATCAACCTCTTGGATTTAACTTCAGTATATAATTGCAGTTTCCTCATGTGGGAAAATTTAGAATTTTTTTCCTACCAGTTATATATTTAGGGCAACATTTTCTTAGCAGATCTGTGGAAATGACTCAGAGGTCAATGGGAGCTACGTGCAACCAAGGATAGAATTACTTTCTTAATGCAAATTGATAATGGGTTATTTTGTTTTTCTTCCTTTAACTTTGAACATTATCATCAGGTTAAGAAAGAGATCTCCTTTACCTTTTAAGTTCTCAGGACATTTCCTTAATGAGTTCTTAGCTTTATTGGCATAACACCATTGCATAGAACAATAATTCAGAAAGAAATCTTCAATTAAGATGTCTGCCTTAATATGTTTTTACTTGAGCCAGTGTTACATTTCCCTTCTACTGTTCACTTCTACTGTATGTTTGTCTAGACCTACCCAGAACACGCTTGATTGTTTGTACAGTAACAAAAGTACATTTTTTCCAATAAAGAAGAAAAGAGAGGTGGAGGATACGAGAAACCAGCTGGTAAAACTAACTGTGTATGCAGGTCACTCGAAGGAGATTTCTTCAATGTAGACCAAAGCACTCAGTTTAATTCTGCAGATCCATTCCTTGCACAGTACTTAATTAGAAAAAAAGAAATGTAGCATGCTGCAAGACACCAATAGATAAAACAAATGAACACTTACACAACATTTGCCCTGTACAGGGACATGTTCCAACACAGACTTGCTGTGCTTTGACATTTAAAGCTACAGCTAACACTAGAAAGCAGCAAAAAAAGTCTGGAATGATTTAGGAAAGCCAAGTCCAAACCAAGGAATAAAGATCTCCATGTGAAGACTAAAAGAAAGAGAAGACATGCTGTCACCAGGGCTGAACTTTCATGCTACAACCCTTGAATACCGAATTCTAATCTACAAGCTAGAACAACTAACTGGGCGCAGACCCCCAGCCTGGTTTTACTTTCAGGATTATTTTCTATTTTTATGTAACATAAAATGCATAAGCAGTACACAGTACAGTATCCAGTGCTATATTTTGCTTCTTGGATGACAGTAAGACCATCACACAGACTGAGCCTATTCTCTTGCCTTTACCAATTTTGTTTTCGGAGAAAAGTTGCCCAACCTCAAAAATAGGGAGGATGATGTTCCAACAGGACTGGATTATAAATTTCATAACTGGACATTTTTTTTATAAAGTGAAGAAGATAATTTTGAATCCATTCAGACTGAGGAAGAAGCAGAATCTGGGTCTTCCATTCTGAGGTCAGTACGCTAACATTCAGTATTTTGTAACTATCAGCTGTTCCCTGAGGAAAAAAGTCAGAGTCTTGCCTATATAAATGCCCAGCTGAGGTGCATAATGACCAGTAGTTTCACTCTCCAAATCTCAACTTGATAGGGCACTCGGCTTGGGGATGCTTTTACAGACCCAGGCTTACAAAGGAGGCAAAATTTTAGATATGTTGATTCGATAATATTTCTGGCTGATTGTTGTATGTCCCTTTTTCAGGCTTTTAACTTGCTCCTCTCAGACCTATTTAGTCCTCAACTAAGTCAAGAAACTGAGACATAATTAGCGGTGCGATTCAAAGCACAGCACTGCTGCGATACGGTACTGCTGGTGGGGAACACAGGTGTGCTCATGACAGAAAGACATCATGCTATACCAAATACTTCTAGCCCTCCTTGTTCCGTAATACTTTGTGTCTCAATCCATCACTCTCAGTGATGAGGCAAACTGAAATAATTTCATGTGTTATTACGAGCAATATTGTTACTGGACTGCTTTGTGGTGACAGAGGGGCATGAAGCCATGGCCTAGCAGGCAGGTCTAAATGCTGTATTAGCAGCAAGTAGATTTACTCAAACTTATAACAACCTAGACCTTTGGCTGTCTGCTTGAAAATTCATTGCTATAAAATAGCACACGTTTATGAACATCACTGGTTGGGGCCCTAAATAGAATAAGAGGTTATTTCTCAGTATTTAACATTTGTTCTTTAGAATGTACGAGATAAATTTCCTTATATTTAGTATCCTAAGAAGTTTAAATCTAACTATTTAGTATTCTTTAGATTTCGTTGATTTTTTTTTTAATTCTTAGTAGCATTTATGTGATTTTTCTGTTAATAAGAGGAATTTGCTGATTAGCTTCATGTGATGCTGACTAGCTTCATTTTCAGTTTTACAAAGCTTTATTTTAACATTCACTGACGGAGCACATTTTGGAGGAACTCTGCTGCTTTAACCTATCATTTCCCTCATGGGTCCCAGGCGATATAAAAGGTCTGTACTCTGATTGCTGTTTCGTCCACTGAGGAATCTGCCCTGGTGTGGTATACCCCTACCTGCAGGGTATAAAACCCGTGCTCAGTTTCTGAGCTGCGGTGGCACGGGTCTTGGTTTGAGATCCTTTGCATTTCCAGAGATGGCATGTCTCTCCCAGCTTGCTTTCTGTGCTCCGCCACCTGGTGAAGCCCTGCTCTGATCTCCAGCAGCTCTGCTCGGGGAGCGTCAGGAAGCGGGTTGCTGGTGCTGATGGGTATCACCCTGTCATCTGTCTCCCAGCCTATGTGTTTGGTGGTGGCTGGGACAGAGGGAAGGAATTATATCTTCCATCTGTGTAAATGTGAGGTTTCTGAGTGAGATTTCTGTGTCTTCTGTTCTCATCTTGAATTTAGATGGCTTATACAAATTCATTATACTTTTTGTGGCATCAATAGTGAGTAACAGAAATGAAAGCACTTTTCAAGAAACAGTGTTTTTTCCCTCATCACCAAACACATGTCAGAAGGAGGGCTGAAGCGTGGCATCCCCACAGAGTAACTCATTGCACAGGAAAAGATTTCAAGACATATCAGATAAACCTCACTCCCTTCTACTAATTATAAAAGAAGCCTAGAGTCATCTGTCCAGACCTAGAGACTACTTTTAATTACTTCAGTTAGCACAGATTAATCTCATCATTTTATAAAGCAAATACATCACAGATGATTAACTGCTTCACTGGGCTGAAAAGCATCCTTGCAGCAACTTACATTGCCAGTTAAAAAAAAAAGTTTACTTTTTTAATTGTGATCTACCTACCTACTGTGATCTACAAGGACTAGTTTTCAGGTGGAATTTGCAAGGTGCTACCATGACTGTTCATTTGATACGACTCATAGCTTTTCTGCTTGACTGTCAAAGGTCTGAGCTAATGGGATTTCAGAAGGCTAAAACAGAGGCTCACTCACTCCTAGGCATGTTAGTGAAACACACTGCTACCACGCTTGGGAAAAGGCAGTGCTATCACCATTTTTGTGCATGCACTAAACCGCAAACATCATTGTTCTTAAAATGCAAAGGCCTTCAACAACTTGTGGATTCTGACACAGCCATGAGAACATTAAAGCCAGGCTTCGGCACTCCAGATGGGCTAGAGCAAAGACACCGATAACGGAAAAGGGCGCACACACATCAGGTAACTAACTCCATGGCACAGGGCTCCTATGTCAGCACAGCTGCTCGGTTTGCATTCTCACTGAAGGGACATGCACAGGCAATTCAGTTCTGGAAGGAAATTAATGTTTCTGAGAGCTATGGAAGTGTCAGACCTTTCCCTAATAGTCACATCCAAAATAGTTTACCCTCACATCAAACAAAATGTCATTCTGCTAATTAGTAAATAAAGCAATATTAGTGAGCCTGGCTGCGAAATGAAAAACAGCAGTATCAGAATAGGACTTTCAAACGTTAAATAAAATTAACAGACTTTTCAGGACATGGCTTTTCACTGCAAGGATTTTTAAGATTATGTTTCAGTGAGATAATAAAGTGGCTTGAAGAAAAACAAGCTAGTGGCTTTGAAATAGCTTAATCTTTGCATTTGTGTTTTCCTAGCGGGTAAGTTAGGACTGGAAAGTCAGCTCCCTAGTTTCACATGTCAGTTTTTAGAACTTGTTGTTACAGCTCTAGCAATAATTGCTCATAATTTTTGGTTGTAAAAATATGTGTTTCTAATGTTTCTAAGCTGTGAGCATCAGCTCACATTTACTGGGAGTAATGGTGATTTTGTCATGTCAGGACACCGAGATTAATGACAGCTGATATTCAATCTTCCCCATTTATGTCTGTGAAATAACTTGAAGCTGGAACACGCATTTCAGCTTTTAACTCACAGGAACGAGCAAAAAGGCCTGCTAGGATTATGGTCTGCAACTGGTGCTTTTTTCTGCCTTCTCCTAGGACTTACCTCTGCTTTGAATAATAACTTCACACGGTTGGATCCTTTATATAGCAAATATTTTGTAAGACATGTGTAATGTCTTTATATATGTTCCACATATGTATCTCATTAGAATTTATAAGACCTACTGGTCTTAACAAGATTTCATAAAAGAGCTGAAACAAGCGCCTCTGAACATGGAGCAAGCACAGTGCTTGCTTTTTCAAGTGTTCCTGGTTCATTTTATTTGCATGGGGGGAAAAAATAGTGTTGAGCAAATCACAGCTTTGAGATCTAACTTTCCATGGAAAGCAATGGCATAGCATCTGATTTATTACTTTTCAGCAAAGGCACTAAACATACCAATATTAACCCCAAATGTTCCAAAATCAGACATTGGGCCTCACATCCTGGGCAACCTATTTAAAAAAGAAGCAATAACATTCAGAGTTTGTGCTCTTTGTCTTCTATCTGAGCTTCCAAGGTCCCCATTGGTCATGTTTCAACAACCATACTGACCAGGAGAGGAGATAATCTCTTAGGCATATGATTCCTGTGCTCAAAGTCATGTGGTGGGGGATCACTTGTGCTTTTCCCTTCATTCACACCCCCCTCACACACACACCCATACATTGCTATTGAAGCTAGCTCTGGCTAAAAATATACTTTATTTTAACAAATGAATGCTCTGATTGTCCTAAAATAACATGAATTCCCATCAGGATCAGGGCACCATTGTGCTAAGTGCTGTACAAACACAAGGAGATAATGGACCTGATTCATCCCTGAATTACTCTGGTTTCCATGGATTTACAGCTGTGCAAGTCAAAGGCAAATGTGATAATGAGCATGCTGCAAGAATGCACAGCTTAGGGCAAGTTTCCTTCTGGCCTAAATCCTTCGAAATCTGTGGAATTAAGGCAACAGATGACTTGATGTATACTTTAAGGCTACGTCTACACTACTGAACTAAATAGGACCAGACCATGGGCCCTGGTTCGGCATTGCCAGTGGCCACCCAGCACTCTCTCAAAGCACTTCCAGAGAAAGTTGAGGCTGGGAACCTGCCCAGTAGCCAGTCTGGGTGAAACCAGTCTGCTTTGGAGGCTAAGATAGTTTAACAGGACGAATGTGGGTAGACCATGCCAACTGGCCTCAAGGGCAGCATATCAGGTCCTGGTACTGATTACTTCACTGGTAGACCTACAGTCTCAAGTCTTGTTTCTACTTGTAAGAGCTTCTGTTCATATTTAACATCAGTCTATCATAAAGGTTTTCCCAAAGGACGGTATCTAAAAAAAAAAATCCAAACCCAACTTATGCCTATTTCTCTTACGTTTCTCCTTAAATCATCGCTTGTCTCCCTTGTTCCTTTCGAAGATGTGTTTTGCACAGGACCGGAGCAGCTGCAGCCTGGCAAGGGCGAGGAGGAGCCGGGTGGCTGCGGAGCTGCTGCCGGACATGACTCAGAGCCTGCAGGCAGCACCAGGCAGCGCCAGGGCAGCAGACACGGTGCTGCTCCGCTGCTGCAGCTCCCCTCAGAAAAAAAAGCAGGCTTGGTTTGCCGCGATTTTGGGATCTGTTGCTGTTGTTTACCCTGCTGCCTTTTCAGGACCTGCCTACAGCCTGGTAATCACCGGCAGGTTCTTACCCTGCCTCACTCATGGTTTTTTTGCCTTTCTTACACATCATAGTCCATCCCAGGGCGGTCAGGTCATCACGTAGCGTAGGCTTACAGGGCACTTAAGTAGCGAAGCCCTGGCACTGGATCTAGTGATACTGAGTAACTCCCATTTCAACGTCTATTTGTGCAGTTACTCTTCTCACTTTTCCATCTCTCCTTCTCTCTTAAACCATGTCCCTACGATGTTTGGCCAAATATCTCCTGTGGATGAGCTCATCAAGCTCAGCCTGCTGCAGGTTTCTTTAATAGCTTCACATAGGCGGTCTTGTACTTTTCTCCATCACACAAATGGTGAATGGGAAGACACTCTCCATGCACCAGAAAAAGTGCCCAACTGGTCCATGGCACTGTTCCTTTTAAAGCCTGCAAAGCAGAGAAAAGGAAAGTCCTAAGTGATTTTATTTTGACAATTCAATCATTAATATTGTATTTCAGAGTTAGGATGTCTGTAAGCACTCAGAATGCATTTTTAGAAAGGATTACTAGTAAAAGCAAAAGCTTTTTGACAATTAATACTATTTAGATGCTTTGAAGCAATTTTATACTTGGAAAAATAACCTAAGTTCATTCCTATTTGCCTCAGGGACTAAACCATAAATAAAAGGACCAAGGGACTAATTTCTGATAGAGGCAAATTGATATAACACAGTACACATCTGAATGGCTAAATGCCCCCGAAAGAGGCTGGTTGAATCCAAACTGCCTGTTGTGAATGTCTTGTGCCCCTGTGCCATGCCTGGGCACTCTCTGGGAAAGCACAAGGACAAAATTGCTTCAGGGAATGCGCCAACTATTTAACAGTATGGATAATAACATGCCAGTGCTGTCCTGCTTAATTTACTAGTATAGATACAGCCAGTGAAAGCAGAAATGAGCCAACACAGGCCTTTGTGGACACCCCTGATAGATTGGGGAGAGGCTTCCAAGTGTGAAAGGGCTGGTCAAACACTGCTCACGCTGCTCTTCCTCAGGCTGGGAAGTAGATCCTTGTAGGCATCTGAGACTTTTTCTGTAGTTTTGCTGCAGGAATTTTGTTCTGTTTCACAAATTCGTCATCCAGTTTTGCTGTTACCCCTGCTGCAGAGAGCAAAGCAGCATGGATCCAGGCAGCAGGTTCATGCAGCATATGAATAAATTCCTCCCACCTAAAAGGGTTCTTGGAAAATGTAGACTAAAATAAAGAAAGGAGATGCAAATCTGTGCCATTATTTCTTTCAAAGCTCTTTGGTACCATGTCCCTATCACTGCCCCCCGAGAATCAACATGCACCTTCTGCTTGTGCTTCTAATGGCTTTGCTGTCAGTGTAAGTCGGTCTTGGTTCTCAGCGGTCACAAAAAAATTCTGACATACAAGTGGACCTGTGCAAATTAAAGGTTGGTTTGGTTCATTTTCTGAAATAAGAAATAGAAGGGATGAGGAGGAAAAGATGGTTCAGACTGAAATAGGGCTTTTTTTTTTTTCCTGTGGCAAAATGAAGAAATGTTACTACAGTCAATTTGAAGTATTCTGTTGGCCCAAAATGTTTTGTTTTGCTATATTATTAATTTCAAATATTTTTCTAACAGTGCTTTCAAATAAAGATTCAGTGTTTGAACTTTTCTAGTTCCTCTCTCATTTTTTGAAAAAAAAAAAAAAAAAAGATAGTTGAAAGTGAGTATGTAAATAAAAAAATACATCGTTAAACAAACTGATTGTTGCTGAAAAACTCTGGGCCTGACTACATACTTGTCAGACACCTGGTCTAGTTCACAAGCTTATAATTGTACTGTAAGACTAGTACCAAACAGTATGCCCTTCTTGGCATAGCTTACTGCTTAGTCCAAAGTCCAAGTACCAAGTCATGGTTTTGAATGCAATTTTCACAGTCGGTGCTTTACAACAGATTCAGCTGCTGATAATTCAGGACCTTTTCATGGCACTTGTATTTAATGGCACCGTACTGAAACAGTATACTCTCTTTAACTTCTTATTTGTTCAAGGTGTTCATAAAAACTGTATGTAATATGGACAAATGAAAGAAACTCTTGCTCCTCCTAAGTCTCTGGTCTAGTCTTTTCCTATTCATCAGCTCCACTGAATCCAGGTAAGTATGCTAAAAGTTATCAAGCTAAAGACATGCATGCCTTTGGCACGTCAGATAACTTTTACAAATTTCTGCTGTTCTACTAAAGTTAACTATTGCCTATTTGTATAATCAGTTTAACTAAAACAGTGTAAAATCGTGTGTGAATGCTCTCATTTTGGTAACCTCAAGCTTGTTTCTAATTGATGTATTCCAAACCAAAGAGATTTGGTTTAGAGGAAAATCAGAGTTCATCCAGCTAAATTAGCCTTCAGGTCATAGCTTTCATTAGATTGATCCACTTCTGGATTAAAAAAGCTCCCATATTTTTAAATACTTATAGATAGATTGAAATTATCTGCATTTACATCACAGCAAAATTCCTTTGAAATTAGTTGACCACTAACACACTTCATCAGAACAAAACAGATTTTGACTATATTCCTTCTCTAGATAAGGCTGTGCAAAATCAAAGAAATCAAATCATTCTGAGAAGGCAGGGAGCATTAACGATGAATTTTCCACAGATCCCAGGCTGAGGTAGTAGAATGGGGTTTTTCCATGTATCCCCTGTCAGTTGGGCATTTTTTTTCCTGCCATAAGCACAGAACTAGAGAAGCTATGTAGAGAAGATCTACCTTGTCTATCAGCCCTTACATTGGGTGGGCCTTTTACTAAGCACTTTCCTCATTCATTTTGCAGGATCAATAAAAAGCAGTATCTGAACTTGATTTTCTTTGTATACTTAGGATCAGCTTTATCCCTAGTGTAAAAGTGCTGCAAATGAGGGAACGGCTCCATTGTGTCTCTCTTACATTGTCTCAAATAAGTAAATTAAAATATCTTAGGAGAGAAGAGTAAGTTGTCTAGGTGACAGAACCCTACCTGTTCTTAACTGAAAACAAACTCCAGCTAAATTAGAGCAGCACCTTGGGTGGTTTGCTATCTGTATTACTGACTTCAGCACTTGCTGGCTATTCCCTATGGAGAAACGATGCATGTGAAGGTAAATCCACCAGCAGAGGAATCCTCTTTCTCCAGAAAAAGACTTGTGAAGGGCAAAAATGCACCACTCAAATTGTTTGGGGAGTTTTTACATAGATTAATTTGTCCTGTAGGTCCAAAGCTAGCAGAGTAAATTCTGTTTTCCTTTATTTCAAGATTTGGCTTTGTTTTTCTCTGACAGTCTACATGCAGAATAGCAGGACCAGATAGTACTTATTCTGGTTATTTATCTATGGGCAACTGGCACTGGCTACCCATGGGGTCAAGTTGTCCAGCATTGAAACAGAAATGCTAGTGTAAAAACCTGTGAGCAACTTTGTGTACCAGAATACTCCCGTTAAACACAAACTAAGATCACTTAAATGCAGAAAATGTAAGATCTGGAGTTGCTTAACAGTATTGTATGCTCTTTTACAAATTAGACATCTAAGGACAAAAGCCAATAGTTCTTCCATGACCTGTTACAAATCACGCAATACATATTTTACACTTCCTCATGCAGTTCTGAATTTGTTAAAATTAGCTGCAAGAGATGGCTATTTGCTAATGTGGCACAGGTGTTGTGAAATGAATTATCCTTTCATGAGAGCAATATAGATTAGGTCTATAGTTAGATGTTTGTGTAAGAGAAGAATAGGCCTTTCTTAAAGGATGTGTCCATGCTAACAAAAATAGCTATGATGTTCCTTTTTCTGGCAGGTGCCAAATTAACACAAAACAGATCCTCTACTGAAATCAGTGTATACTGCTATGGTCCCACCTTCTTATTTTTATGTTATAAGTAATATAACACTATAAACAATAAAAAGTACGTGTTGAACTCTATGCAAATAACCCAAATATCTCAGTAGTTTGTATCTATGTAGTCTCTTCTCCCGGCTGCACAAATTTGCTGCATATTGTATGCATGGATGAAAACCATAAGCCCTTTCAGTGAATGCAGAAGGAGAGGTTCTGGTTTTCCTTATGCAATATAAATTAGGACTAAACCCAGAGAGTCCCAACAGGCCCAGACAGGAGGAACTGAAGAAATAAATCATCATTCAGTAACTGAAAATGACCAAAGGATTACTTTGACATAAGCAGAGATGATTGAATGCATTTTGCCATTTACAAGTTAATCAATGTAATTCAGCCATGCTGATCTTCCTGTAGGGTCAGTGGAGAGAAAGAGACACCTCCTGAAGGCACCTTATCTTACTATCTCCCTCCATTGACTCTTTAGGAATGAGGTTGGCTAATTTAATCTAGATAACTAAATTGCATGCAGCTAAATTTAGAGCTCAGTTGCACATCTTTTCCCTTCCCTGTAAGGAGCTGAGTGCATGATTTGTAACAGTGACTTGAAGGACCTGCTCTGGCCCCTCTATGACTCACGGCACCCACCTTCAACCAAAGATACCTTTGTTACAACCACAATTTCAGTCTGAGTCACACTATCTTTTTGGAAGGCCTGAAGCACTGCAAGACTAAGAATTTGCCAGGTCCTTAGGCCCCCAATGGTTAAATTATTCTCACTGTTACCTGCCCCCCCCCCCCCCCCCCCCCCGCCCTGAAGCAAACCCCAAACCCTCTCTACTTTGAACTTCTTTTTAATTCAGTAGCAGTACGGAGTGCATTCAGCCTTACAGAAATTGGCCCTTTGAGATTTGCTGATGATTTCTCTCTTTCAGAAAATTTCATTATGAATTTAGCGTTTTTTAGAGCTGGCAGCTTTCTGTATCTCACCATGCGTGCTTAAGTACATACTTTAATATCTCCAAATTCCACAAGTGTACTCATTCTGCAGCCTGATTTAGGCCTTTTCAGTTGAAGTGAAGGCAGTAAAGAAACTTATTGCTGACAGGGTGAAATCCTAGCCCCACCAAAATTGGGGATGGTTGCTATTGTCCTTAAGGTTCCTAATTTCATCTATTGTTTGTTTAATTTTTTCTTTCTTTCTTTTGAATTACTGTCCTATCCAGTACCTTTCTCTGTAATTCTTATTTACTTCACAGAAATATAAAGCCTGTCAAAATAATGGCTAAGGAGGGATCTTACTGAAGTCTATAAATATATTATGGAAAGATAAAGACAAATTAAATTAAATATGAGTAATTAAGTTAACACAGACAATTTGATAACTTCTTCTCATGTCCTGAAATCTCTCTTAGACTTCCATGCTCCAGTATGGCCATTCCCCTCCTATGGAGAGGAAGTGAACAGTGCATCTCCTTGAATGTGGGAGACCAGTTAATCACTTAGCAAGCTGAGATGAGGTTCAAAGCATTTTATTAACTTCCTTCTTTTTTTAGATTACTCAGTTAAAAATCTGAGCTCAGTTTTTTTATATAAGTGTATGTAACTGGTGTCTCTATCAAAATGCTCTTCAGTTTTTCTATAGTTACATTTTATAACCTAATGTATACAGCATCGATCATTCTGCAATACAAAATTCAGTTATTTCAGAAACAAAATATGGGCAGTCACAACCCAAAGGGCAAAAAAGAAAATGCAATGCAAAACCGAGAAAAATCCTTAAAAATAAAAAAAGTCAATAAAATTAAAATAAAACTAGTAATGCTGAAGCAGTTCTCCACTTGTTATAAAATATGCACTTTGCATCCTCCATTTGGCAATTTGCTAATTCATTTTGCTAATGAAAATTAGAACTAAGACTACTCTCAACGTTAGTGCTAAAGTATTCCTAGGGCCCCAAGCTGGATTTCCAGCTAATTGTGCTAACTGTTGTTGATATACCTAACTGTACAGTCTAGCCACGCAAAGTTGTGAAGCAGTATTATAACCTCTGAGAGACCGAGGATGCCTGTAGACCTCAGGTGCAACTCCTAACTGGGCTGTCCCTAGTACTATTAGAAGTTTTCACAGCTCAGTTTACACAGTTGCTCAAGTTAGAGTGTAAGGGTTTTAATAACTTTCATGGGAAACAGGATAAGGCCTATAGCTTCAATTTTGATTTGATATTTGGTGTAAATGGATCGGACCCTACTTACCCAAAGCTAAAAAAGAAGCTGGTGCCAGAGCAGAATACACTCCTCAAATCTTATCAGTCCCACTGCACTACTGAAAGACTTTTTTTTTAAAACATGACACAAGACTACATTGTCACTTCCTCAGAAGACAGACTAAACCTCTTTTATTGTTTTAAGCTAGGAGTTTTCACACTGTGTTTTGCAGTGGAATGCTTCTGCCACGGAGGAGAGGTCATAGTCACCAGTGAAGAGGAAGCCAACTGTGTGGTTATGAAACACCTCTGATTAATTTCACAGCTAAAACAACCTGCAACGACACTTACTACGAAATAGCACAGCTATCCTTTGTGAGCATCCCACTTAAAAGTAAGTGACTCATGCTATTCGTAAAGGAATTTCAAACCTCTTGTTCTGCTCCTGACCCTCCTTCCAATGTTAACACTTCTGTGATTTTATGGATTTTTGTCTCCTACCAGCAAAGATGAGAGGTCTCCCTTTCTACTGCTTCTCACCAGATAGAAACTAAACTAAAACCGAACCTTTAAAGACTCATACTCTGAATAACATCAAAATAAATTAAAGGAGGGCCAGAAATGCTACATTTAATGGATGTGAGGTCATCTTTACTTTTTTATTCAATTAAACCTATTGATTTATTTTTTTTTTTTAACTAAAGGAAGGTGGGCACAGTCATGTGCTTATAGTAGAGCAATCCTGCTATGGCAGAGGATAGATTAGCAGTATTACTTGAAGGGTCTTTCATGTCCTTTATCTTTGGCTCATATTACTATCTTCAAAAGAAATTCCCCCCTACTTTTCAAATCCTCCTGCTGAAGATTTGTTCCCCTGAATTAAATAGAGCGACATTTATTTGCCTCAGTTAATGATCTGTTGCAAATGATAATAACAAACCAATCAGGCCATCAATCTTTTCTTTAGCTTTACAAAAACAACCCCAAGAGAATGTCTATACTGAAGCCATTACTGTGCTTGTGGCACAGGGAGTAATACCTAAAATGCGTTAGCATAGCTACTGTGCGTGTAGCAGGCAATGCAGCTGCAGCAGCACACCGTTCAGATGCAAAAATAATTCTGTAAATGTTAATGCCATGCACCCAGACAACACTACATGTTTCTGTAGCTGCTCAGTGATGATTAGTTAGGTGGCTTAAAACTTGCTAACTTATATCAATACAAGCGTCTGCACGATTCTCATGGCAGAGAACCCAAGATCTGCTCAGACACTCATGAACTTTCTTTAAAGTAGGAAATCTTGGAATCTATCGTAAATCCAATGGTTATTACTGAAGAAGCAGCGAGGTTCCTAGGCAATCCATCTCCATAAAACAATTAAAGTCAGACAGAGGAAGTCACTTTCATGTAAGCTGTAGTTCTTATTACCCACATGTAATTTACATCTGGGTCAAGAGAGTCTAGGAGTCACAATTGCATTCTTGCCTTCGCTGTGCCCTGCAAGGTATTGTTATAGGTCTTCTGGGTGTTCCTCCAAAGCACTGTTTAGGGTGACTGAGCATTAGGGACAACAGTTTATGGTTAGATTCCTGAATAGACTCGGACCTGCAGGGTTGCAGTTTGCAATGCCTGCTCTCTGCTGGAATTTGTAACTCGGAATTAGCGGGGCTACCGAACCTGATGCAGGAGGCCTTACAGCAGTGTGAAGGATGGGGCTCATAGTCTGTGCAGACTAGAGGACAGCAGGCCAGAGACTGGCTTAAAGAGCCACGGTTCCACCTTCCCCATATGACATGAATGCCTTAAACTCATCTGTCTCCACAGCCTGTAATGTCTTGCTACACATGAAATCAGGACTTCTATGACAGAGCCTGGCAGATTTGTCTGTGTGCATATGCGCTGGGACGTTCCTGGCTATACCAAAAGAGTCAGGGGCAGGCTTGGTGCCAGTGTGAGGTTTTTGCCTTTTTGTTATCTGGAGCTTGTCTTAAATCTGTGTGTTCAAACAGCTTGAAGTGAAGAGAATCTCAGCACCTAGGGGGACACTTGAGGTACAGTGTCTATTCAGTCCTCAGAAGGCGGCGTGCTGAGCAGGGGAAACACCATAAAGAGCCTCCCAGTCTCAGCACAAGAGATTTCAGCACTTTTTGTTCAGTGGGGGAGGGATGGGAAAGACATCTCTGTCCACATGAGATGTCCAGATGTCCGTCAGCTTCTGAAGCTGGGTTGGTCCAGGTAGGAATTCCTAGCAAAGCTATGGAGCAGGAATTCAAACCCACATCTGGTATCTATGTAGCGATACCTTTACCCTGGGCTTTAGGTTATGCTGAGATAAAGATCAGCACTTTGGCTGATTTTTTCCCCTCCATTTTATATAAAGTATTTAAGCATCCATTTAGAACAGAATGTAACACTTTGGCTTATCTCAGCTGAATGTGTTAAGAGGAATTTTTCATTCTTCCATTAAAGAAATGTGATTGCTTTGATCTTTAAAAAGGGGTACATAGAGTATGTAGGTAATATTTTGTATTTGGCACTGATATGATGGCTGCTGAAATACTGCTTTCAGTTCTGCTTCATGAATAATACAGAGATTCAGGATTTTCCCTGTTGAATAGCTTAAGGGAGCATTTGAAGAATAATGAAAGGATTAGAAAAAATGCCACAAAGTAAGGAGCTTAACCTGCTTTGTGTATCTGATAGAAGATGGAGGGGACCTGAAGTACCTGCTTGAAGGATAAAAATTTGTTCATAGAGTTCTCCAGGCTAGCAGATGTAAGGGCTGGAAGCAGCAGCTTGAAAAAATCTGACTAAAATAAATGTCCACTTCTCACTTTGAGGGTACAGAAAAAAAATTGCTGAGAGAAATAGTGGATTCTAAACCATTAGAAATTTTAAAACTAGGATTATGCCAAAGACAATACTCTATTGGGTTTGAGCTAGAAATTAGTTAAGGGGTCCTATGGCTTCTATTACGCAGGGGGTTAGACCAGGTGATGTGTAGGGCCTCTTTTGAACCTTTTAACTCTCTATGAAATGGTACCCTTGGTAGCACCATTTAATCTGACAGTTACAGCAAGGAACAATTTGGCTCAAGAAATAGGAAATAATGATTAGTTAAGCTGAGTCAGAACTAGAGAAGAGAATAATGAAAACATGCTTTTTCTTTTGGATTGTCCGAGCTCCTGCTTATCAAGTAACAGTTGAGATTTACTCTAGATTGGGTGGAGGCTCAGTGGCTATGCAAAATGACCTGGATCAATCTCATCCAGTTCCTTATGAAAGATAGCAGTCATCCCTGAAAACTCCCCAGTAAGACACAGAACTAACTAGACTTAAAGTCCAAATGCTCCATTCACACTGGCCACTAAGCACTGTAGCACATCGACATGGACCCATGGGACCAGCAAACAGGTGTACAGAAACTCTTGGAGGTATCCTGCTCTGAGGGAAAATTCATCCCTTCTCTACATCTCAGATTTGGGCTTTTAGTTACTGCTTACTTGCTCTAGTGTGCAATCAGTATTACATATTACTAAATATTCTACCTTAAATTTAAGTATAATTATATTTCAGCTTGGGCTTTCAGCTGAGGAGTAGCCCTCTATTATTGCAAAGTCTAAAGGCCCAATTTTGCCCTGAGCAAACTGAGTAAACTATATCTCAGCAAGAAAGTTAGTCTGGCCTTCTTTGCATGAGGAAACTCTCATTGCTCATCTGATCTTGTGATTTACTGTTAGGCTTATAGAATTATAGCATAATTTGTTAGAAGGGTCTTCTGAAGGTCACCAAGTGCAATGCCCTCATCAAAGCAAGACCAACTAGAGCAGGTTGCTCAGGACCTTGCTCAGTCAAGTTTTGAGTATCTCCAAGGATGGAGCCTCCATGTCCTTTCTGGACAACCCATTCCAGTGTTTAACTACCCTCAAGCTAAAAAAAAAACACACACAAAAAAAAACCAACCAAAAACCCTACCCACAAAACAACCCCAAAAAAACCCCAAAAACCAAAACCAAAACCAAAAACAAAACCACAAAATCCCCCAAACCCTTCCCTGGTGATTTACTATATTTATTCACCAGGCCAAGCAAAACCAAGTAGAGGTAAGAAAGGAGCTTTCATCCTTGTATTGAGATGGAGCTAGATGATGTTCCATAGTATCAGAATAAAAGGAATTTGATCTTGAAACCACACTTCATGTTTTAAAGAACAGAAAGACTAGCTTTGGGTCACTTGGTGCCAACATGATGAGAAAAGCGTCTGCAACACTTGTTATATTTTTAGCTAAAAGTTTACATATTGATTCTATAAGATAGACTTCTTTATTACTAGGGATTTGCTTTCACCCAGAAAAATCAGATGCTTCTGCAAATGCCACAGTGGTTTTTTGTTTGTTTGAATGTTTTTTATTAATAATAAAGAGCCCCAGATCACAGGTCAGCAGTGCAAAGTCCAGTGCAAAAACTCGGCAAGAAATTCTACCCTGATACATACTATCTTATACCAAATAGCCAAACTAAAGCACAAGCAGGTGGAGATACAAGAAATAATGTAATTTGTTCATAATAGGTTAATATCCGAGACTGAGATACATGCAAGTCAAGTCACCATCTTGCTCTAGCCCAACCCTGTGCCCATGAAGGACTTTCAGCAGTGTCCCATGGACAATACCTCCAAAATTCAGTCCTCTGCTCCTGAACTGACATCTTTTCTGCTAGTAAAAATGGATAGAGGAATGGAAGCAATGCAATTAGGTCTGAGACAGACTAGGACATTGATTTGCTTTTCATATTGCATGCTTATAATAGGAATTTTATCAAGGTTTTATAATGACCAGAGTGCTTTATTGTAATGTCTATTCAGTGGGTGGTTATAAGCGCTGGCACAGTATCCCAACACACATAAAAATGCAAATAAATAAATAGGGTGTCTCTTGAGAGCTGCTTTGCGTTCCTTAAAAGCTCTGGCTTAGAAAGGGGATCATAAGGATGTGTGAAAATTTAGCACTAAGGTCTTAATTCTGCTGTCATTCCCATGGCTGCGCCAGCTGTTCCAGGCACCGAGAACTGCACCCTGGAGAACGGGAGCAGGACGGGAATTAATGGAGCACTGCTGCTTTGCACCAACCAAGGAGCACATCTGATGTGCCTAGCACGCTAATGGCACCACATAAATAAATAATAACGATACCACCTCCTCAGGGGAGGGGGGTGGTGTGATTAAGGGTGAAAACCTGGCCTTTTACAGCCAATGCCAGACTTCTCCTTGACATCAGCCAGGCCTGAATTTCACTATAGGGGGATTTATTTCAGGGTGGACTTTCTCCTCAGTAATTGTGTGCTATTCTGAGAAAGCATCCTTGACAGTCAGCACAGTGAACGTTTACTCACTTGAATAGACCCATTGATTAATGCCCCAGTTTGCTACAGGGAATGTAACTTTAAAGGCAGCTCCGTGGCTTTAAATTCCAGTAGCATATTTCAACAGGTTTCAAGGGGCTGAAAGCAAAATTTCCAAAAAGAAACAACTTATTTTGTGATGATAGAATCCCACCCTGGAAGTCTCCAGGTTAAACACACCACAAATGTGGAAAGGAGGGAATCTTAGGTGTAGTTCTGAATACAGTTGGACCTGGCTTTTGAAGCTGTTCCCTCATTGTAAAAAAATTATTTGGGTTTTGAATACCTTCCTGCATAAACCCAGAGCAAGAATGATCCATCAAAATTGTCATCCTTGAAGAAAACGTAATTCCTGTAACCAGGAGCAGTTTAAAGAAAGTGATGGCTAGTCTCATATTATGCATCTGTCTTTTATTTCCCTACCAAATGGCCTAGTTTCTTCTAAACTAACATAACTGAGAGTTTTCTGGATCTATAATGAGATGCTTTAACCACCCCGATGCCATAAAGGGGGGAGCTGATTGTGAGAGAAAATTAACAGTATTATAAATTTGAGGAAGGCATAATGCATAATGCTAGTAACTATAATATACTTACGATTCTCTCACTTAAAATCACTGCAATATAAATTAAACTCATGTCCTGAAGCTCCAAAGAAGTAGAAAGTTCTCTACTACTGAAAAACCCCTCAATATTCCTATGGCGAGTTTCATTTGTGTAACCTATCCATCCCAGAAGCTGCAGGTATAATCTGAGGTAACTGTCCGGGGTCCAGTTTTGGATTTGGGGATGATCTGGTCCTACAAGAGATTTTGAAAAGGCACAGGTTTGTCTGTGGTAAGGACTTGTTTCCAGCCCTGGAGGACGGTCCCTGTCGGTTCCATCTTGCTCCTGTGGCAGCGACCTGGTGTGCCAAGGCTGTGGCCAAAGACACCAGTGGGGTCTACAGGGCTGCAAGGGAAGGACTGGAGGTGGGAACTGCAAAGCATCTGTGGGACAAACTGTCCACTGGGAATGGAGGTAGACCTCCAGATCAGCATGGACAAAACGGTACAGCGCACTGTAAAGAGGATCGGCGTTAAATGAACTATTATCATGTCATTGAATGGAAGGCTCTGTTTGTTTCTTTACTTCACATACGTTGTGCTGGTCTGCTTTCCCGGGTTCACGACTGCTCCTTTTCCTGAAGAAAGATTTCCTTGTTCACCTACAGTCTGAGAGAGCTGGTGACTGGAGGAAGTTCAGCTTTTTAAGGGAACCTAGAGACTTTCTGGTTTAGTTTTCCCAGTTTCTAGCTGGGGGCTAAGACCAATAAAATTATTTCTCAGAAGGGACTGTATATAGGTTGAATACTGCCACTTCAGTTGCTGTTAACTACCTGACAATAGGGTTACATATATGAACATATACCTATAAGTAAGAATTACTGATTTGTAACCAAACTGTAAACCATCACATATATTTCTACTGAACAATAAAAAATATTTTAGAGTCTTAGGTTTCAATATAAGTTAAATTTATATGTGAAAATTTTATTATCCAGTGGCACTATCTAGACAGGAATAAATCAATGTCACAATTTTTAATGTAATTTAATATTCATAAAGAAAAACAGAAAAAATCCTATGATACTGATACAAAAAAATCTGATAAGAATTTCTTATATGTTGAAAGTCAAGGATCTGCTGAAGCTCTCTGCCTGTGCAATACCAAGTTATAGATATACGCAAAACTTCTAAGAGCTTTGATGTTTTCTATGGTGTCCGCATTACAGATAATATGCAGTACGTTACAGTATAAAAATAGGAGTATTCACAATATATCATTGACTTTTTCAAGACAGGAGTAAGAATTAAAGCCAAGTACTTCAAAGCTAATTTAGGAGTAGTATGTGAAGACATGATTCTTAGATTCCTGAAATTTTTTTCTGTAATATAATATCCCATTCCCTAGAATACATCTTTTTTTCTTAAAATCCATCTTTTTCTTAGATTCCACAGCTCCAGACTTCTTGAATTACTTTGTTGAAAGAATGATATGTTTCAAAATACTACATTTCTGAGTACATCATAAAAACACATCTCCCCTTCCTAATGAAGTAACTTCAATCAGAGCATGGAAAGCAAGCAGTACATTTTAATGTATTAGAGTATAAGCAGATTAGCATGGTCCTAGTCTTTGGTTCGAAAGTCTACCAGGGCAGTATTCTGTCTCCAACAGCAACTGCCTTAGGCATGCACAAAAGTTTATGCAAGAAGCCAATAAAATATCTGACCAAATGGTTATTGCTGTGAAATAAATCTCATCTATGAAAAATACGTAGCTGCTCCTATTTGTATTTATAGCAGTATAAATCACTGTTTGTATGAATAGGAAAGGCCAAAAATGCATTTTATGTAACTTTTATTTATTCTAAAATACTACACTATGCCCTTTGAAGTGACCAAAAGTGGGAGACCCCCAGGAGACTCTGTGGGTCAGGCTTGTATACAGCTGGGGTGGAGAATTCAACACAGCTCTTTTCTTACGGTTCTTCAGATGGGTCTATTTCTCTTCAGTTGTTTAAGCTTCACACCTACATCATTGATGGCTAAAACTGCATGGAAGTTTAACAAATTTTTGTCAGACTTAGGTTGTATGCTTTAGAGATATGCATGATATTTCTTATTTCCTTTTTCTCAAACAGAATGCACTTTTAATTTTTTTTTTTATTTTTTTTTTACACAAAACCCCCTTATTTGCATCTTTATCTTTTCTTGAAATAAATTTCTGAGAAACGTTTCAACATCAACCACAAAAAGTATCATTAAGTTCAAGTGTTAACACCCGCTGAAATGATCAGGGGTAGACTTTGTTTCTTCAAACATAGCATACTTTGTTTTCTGCAGTTTAAAAAAGCCAGCTATGCATGAGCTTCCACCAGCTTCTACTCAGTGCATATTCAGAAGCTCTTTTTCAGAAGCATAAAAACTTGAAACGTATTTTAAAAAATGAAAGCACGTGTGGTGCAAAATCTGAATCTGTCACACGAACTAGATAAATAGCTCAAATTGGCCAGATCTAGCCAATGAACAGAGTGTTTGACATCAGTGATTTATACTATTTCCCTTTCATGTTATAATAGTTGTCACGAATTGAATTTATGTTGTGCCATTTCCTGTTCTAGCTGCAATCTTTGCTTCAAGAAAAAAGGTTTCAGAACTTTAATGCCTTCACTGTTCTTGGAAAGATAACAGTAAACGGGACTATTTTATGATTTCATTGCTTGGTTATTCATGTTCTTTCTTTCTATAGCCTTCAGGGAGAACTAGAAGGAAAGGGAGAGACAAAGAATTGGATTCCCATCGAAAACACAAAGAATTGGATTGTTGTTGCTGAAGGCAAAAAGTGAGCAGGGGAAAATGATGCTCCCAAAATTAGTCCATAACAGGAAACCCTATAAATGTCTCCTATCCTTCTGCTAGATCTGCATCAATTTGCAGTGTGAGCAGCAGAAAGGGCAGATGTTGGATCAAAGAGGAAATGTTTACCTAAACAATGAAAAAGCACTCTCCCAGCTTCTTTATACCCAACGCATGCCAGATTGCACATAGCCATTACTTGCTAACAGAAAGACAGAAGATTTCTATTAAGCATGGTGTTGCCTGATAGCAGCAGAAGCAAATAGACAGTGAGCATGAGAAGGGAAATGAATGTCTGATAGGAATTCAGTCCGGAAGCTAGCAAGAAATCATTAAGAAAGTGTATGTTTCATTGCAATATGTAATGTGATAATATTATCTTTATTGACACGATGTGTGCCTTTCAGCTCTAAAGTGGAGTTCTTCCTACTGAAGTACATATTTCTGGAAATGAAATGTATCGACTCATAAAATTCAGCAATACGCTGAAACAAACAGTAAACAAACTGTCCGAGATGTTCTCTTGTCACCAATGGCAGGAAAGAAATATCAAAGAGCGAATATAGTCTCCATTCTGCAGGTCTGAATTAAAACAGAGGCCTACCCTAGCCAAAATAATATTACCATTCTCAATTAATAAAACCATAATATCCCAGCAAGGAATGCAATTCGTATTCATTCAAACAGGACCTGGGCTACTGGGCCACCTGTTGCATCTAACCCTCCCTCTTCCTGGGAAGCACACATTTCTCTTCCTTCAGAAATCAGTCACAAAGACTTCTTCAGCAGCGTATTTAGCTAGACCAACTATTCCAGACGAGGAAAGGGAGAAAGTCCCCCAGAGCCTTTAAGCAGCACGTTCTGCCACATCTCTCTCTCTTTTCCGAAATGAAAGCAGGAACTGGGCTTTGCATGGCTGCGATGGCGGAGTGCTCCTCTGGCTGTTGATGGTGGGGCAGAGCAGGATAGAGATCTTTCTGACAAACTACCATCTACCCTCCATTACCAGCACAGAAGGAGAAGGGACATGGCTGGGATCCTGGCGGGGATTTCCCGGGGAGCAGCGTGCGCTGTAGCACTCACAAGCACTGATCATCCCAGGAAGCATGGCCCCGTCAGCTGTGCTCTGCAGAGCTGCTCTGCGTATGGGTACTAAATCTGATGCATTAGGAGGACTTCAGATTTACCGTGAGCCGAAGGCCATCTGCTCGGTGCATACGTGGTATGTGCGCTGCGTTCCAGGTACACACGTATAGCTGACCTGCGTGGCGTCACCGTTTCTCTGGAATTTGGGGGGTGCCCAGAAAGAAACCTGGTTAGATTTGCTGCTTGAGGGAAACCACTGAACATCTGGAAATTTGGGACGGATGGGCAAAGGGAAAACCAACGGAAGACTTCCTCAGAGAGTATACTTAGTATTCTGACACACTATCATCTCTTTACCCATAAAACCTTATTTCTGTCCTCTTGACTTCTTTCAGTTTATCTAGGAAATAGAGATCAGTGAATCACAATCCCCACCCTCTTCTACCTGAGAAAATGACAGGGATGCTGAAAAGACTGAAGGAAATATAGATAGCTTCAAAAAGACCACATTGTGCCTCTGGTGTTGGATGTTGTATCAAAGGCCTGTAATGATACAGCTTAGCCCTAAAGCCATGGCGCTGTATTTATGTGAATGCTTTCATAGACCTTATTATTTTGATCCCGATATTTTTTAGAAGGTTTCCTTAGCCTACTTTGGAAAATGCTCGCAACTCCTGGTCTGACCATTCTCCTGACCTTTTTTTGATCTCAGCTACACTGAGAATAATAAGTGCAGAGGTGCAGGAATCAGTGCTGGCCAGATTCTGACTACACATCCCAGAGTCACACACTGATAAATCCAGTCACTTCTGCTGGAATTACTTCAAAATTATACTGGAACAGAGTCAGGATACAAAGGCCAGAGGTTTAGAGTTCAGCTCCCACTTCAGCAGCTAAGCCGCCGTCCCCTTTCTAGTGAGATGATGTGGAAGGTGACGGGCTCGCTGCCAGGGATTGCTTTTGTCAGGCTCCTATGGCACAGCTTGTACCCTCCTAACGCTGCTCTGGAGGCACATCACTGCACAGAAAGAGTCCCTTGCTCTTGCACGAAGTTAAAAACCTCCCTCGATTTCAAATGCACAGCTAAATAAAATGCCTAGGTTTTCAAACACATCTTGTATTAACAGCTCGCATTAAGGGAAATGAAATCTAGTTGCTGAATCCTTTTCCAGGCGTAGCTCATATTTATAGCTGCCTAAGACATCCGCGCAGGGCAGAGTTGTAAGTGATCTGTTTTTCTCTGTTCTTCCTTCAAACCTAAATTGGTAGTGCTTTTCTCTCAGGATGCAAAGTGGAGCTAAGAAAAGAAAGGGTATTTGGGATTGTGCTCACTTGGAGTTCGGTGGCTGACCCAACCTTTTACCTGCTTTGTGTTTCCCAGTATGGACAAATAACTTGATTTTTTTTTTAAAGCTTGCTGCAGAACCTCCTCATTATCACATTTGTTGAAACAGATGGGAAAGCATTTGGAAGGGCTGCTTAGAAAGTGGTGCTTTCTACAAAAAGAAAGTTGTATTTAAACACTGTTATTCAAGTTGTTGGGGAGGCAACAATCTCAGCTTCCCAAATCTGATACATTTGCATAATTTATCTTTTGTTCTTTGGTTTTCTGCGTGCTGTTCACATTCCATCCTAGCCCTCTACAACTCCGCTGTGCAGGATATGTTTGAGATAATAGGACTCACTTAAGTTCATGTATTTCACAACCCAGTCTTAATTTCCAACACCCATTTTACAAGCTGTAGTTTACATATTATTTCGTGGCTTCATTTGGGCTGGATTTCCATTTTCTGAAAGATAACTGTTCACTTGAATAACCTCTTGAGTTTTACAATTATCCCATACTGTTCTATGTTTCTTTTGCTTTCCTGCTTCTTTTCTTTTTTTACTTTATTCTTTTTACATGCCTTCTGTGACTGTTAAGAGATACTCTAAGACTTTTAATTTTTCTTCCTTTGATTTTAAAGCTGCTTTTTTTTTTTTGAATGGGTAGGCAGCTGGTGTTCTGTGACAAGAGCTGTAATTTTCTTTCTGATGAATAGTTTATTTGAGGAAAAATGCAATTCTGGTTGTCCCAAAACTATTAACAAATTTAGGTCAAATTCATGAAATAGTTTTGGCTCGAAAAACAACAACTTTGATATGTTACATTAGCAAAACTGCTGGATAAGGAATCCGCTACCTTTCATCTGTTGGTTTTGAAGCTCTCTCAACTTTAATTCTCTGAATTTCCTCTTTTTGAGGGATGTTGAATGCACATCTCAGCAGATGGCTTTAGTACGCATCCTCTTGCACTCTGGGGCACCAACGTAGGTGAGTCCCCACACCCGCTCTTGTACACAATGCATTCTGTTGGCTCAGAGCATATTTAAATACTTCACAGAAAATTAATCTGTTCCAACAGGTGGGACTAAGGAAAACCCAGATCAAAATTAAGTACAACCAGGTGGCAGAGAGCTCCCTATTGGAGAGGGAAATGTAAGGTCAAGATCCCTCGGTGAGAGAAGGATCACATCCTGTTTAGTCACCCCAGGACTATTCTATAAAAACTTCTCCTGTGACAGTTTTGAAACTTTAATGTTTGGCATTTGCTTGCCTTTTCGGACTAATAAATTGATAAAACCAAGTTCAATAACTCTGTTAAATGCCAGATTATTACAAGGTTTTTTATCATTTAGGGACCCAGTTTGAGCACATTTCCTGCAGCATATAGGAATAGTGATGACTTAGCCCCTATATGATAAAGAATTTCACTGATTAGTGAGTAGCCCATGTCTACCACAGGATCAGACTGAAAAATACCCATATGGTCTTGGACCTGAAATTCACACAATGAATACATACAATTAGGTTAACATGACTTAATTCGGCCCCCGACTGACAAATAATAACCTGTTTGGACTGCTTTGGCTCGTATCTTGTGTTTTCTTGGGGTCTTCCGTTTCCTCAATTATCTTTTAAAAACATTTCTGTTGCATCTGAAAAAGTCCAGCATCACCATCAGACAGGGCAGCATTTTTCTTTGTTCCTTGCTTGTTAACACCCAGACAAGAGCATCAATGTTCTTACTGTTTCTAAAGTGTAAAGGGAAGCAAGTATCTTCTTCAGTACAGGACTTTAAAGATCCATGGTTTACTAATTAGCATATTGGTTAAGTTGTAAGCTGGTTCTCATTCTTGGTTAACATACAGTACACCAGTTTGGCAAGAGCTTGGCATTTTCTTCTGCTTCCTAGTTCTGTGACTATTTGTGTCTTTATATAGCAGTACTAAAATTTTACTACAATTAACTTCAGAATTATAATTATTTTCTTGCAAAATGATAATATTATTCTTTCATTTCTTGCAAATTTCTGATTTTTTTTTCCCCCCAATTCCAGGTCTAGTGGCATGTTTCATGTCGAGCAAACCAAAATATCAAGTGACTGAGACCCACTGACCATTGGTTCCTCTGACTGTATCCCTCCACACCATGTTCTGGAAAATGGCATGCTCTGGTTTTCATAGTGTGCAGACCTTGGCCCTGAGTCTCCTCTGAGTCCTACGAAGTGATCCTAAGGCTAGAGTGAATGTTTTTCCATTCAAAGTACCTGAAAGAATGTGTAGCTGTGCTGTGGAATAGTGCTTGCTTTGTACCATGAAACCAGCATTTGCATTGCACACCCTGGGATGTGGCATGATGGCATATAGGGGTGTTTAAGGACGCAAAGTCTGCCTGGATAGTAGTGCATGACAGTATGAGGTAGAGGGAGAAAAACCTGAGGCATATAGCCTCAGGATGCTCCCTGAAGTGCTTGATGACTAAGACTTGAAGGGCTCTCTTGAAGAGAGCTTTTGGCGTGGGCTAAGCTATGCCAGCAGGCGGGCTACCAGTGAAACGGCAGGGAAGATGACTTCTCCAGTGCTGGAACTTGTTCCTTGGACATGTTTTATATAGCAATAAGATACAGCACCAGGTGCTTACATTATAATAAATATTACTGTTAATTTTACATCTTATAATTTCTAGTGTCCCTCTCCCATTGCTAGGTTCTTCAAGGAGGTTGAAATCAGTTGTGTTCTGGCACTGATTCTACTTGTTTCTTGAAACAACTTGCAAGTGTTTCTTTATTCCAGGATGAAAGTAACCCTAGCCGCGTTTCCAAGCATCGTTAGTTTGAGACATCAAAGAATTACTTGTCTGATGAGATATCTAAGCACTATATGTAGATACTCAAAACTGTTCTTTGTCATTATTTTAATAGACTTTGTTGACTCTTCCATTTTCTTCAGGCCTTGACTCAACAGAGGTTTAAGTACATGCCTGGAATTAAACAGGTGGATAGACCCATTCACCTTGATGGAGCTACTGAGGGTTTAAAGGTAAGCACGAATCTTCTTAAACCAGAGCCTTAATACGCTCCTCCTGGTCAGTGAAGAGCATTATAATCATGTAAAGTAGCCCGGTTCTGACTTAGAAACAGATAGTTCTAACTCTCTCCAACCTCGCAATGTATGTCTAAAAATAGATGATCTAGTTTATCGGGTTTGTGTCTATAATATAGGTGCCAGTTTACCTCAGGATAATTTAGAGTGCTGTGCTCCCTGCCCAGTCAGTAAGGAGTTTAAGTGCATGTTTTGGCTTTGGGTGCAGCCATGCACTGCTCTCTCCGCAGGGGAGAGGTGCAAGACAAGAGGTGAAATGGCTTCTAAAGAAATCTGTAGCCGTGTCTGTGCAGAACTGCACGATGATGGTTCAGTTTGCTAAGTTTGTAAGGCACTTTGCTGAGAGCTATGGAATTCCTGACTTAGGGCAGCACCAGTTTAGGGATTACTGCACCACACTTGTTAGGTGGCATAGACATACCCACTGGCACTTCCAAGTCTGTTGTAGAGTGTACTTTTCTCCGTAGGCACCATGCTCCTGCATGGTGAACCTCTGCTCATACGCCCAAAGCAAACCCGGATCCCCAGGGCAGGAATGTCTCCGCAGCCTCGCTCCTTACTAGAACAGAGCTGCCTGGCTGGGATGGTGCTGGGCCTCTCGATTTGTGTGCAGTTCCCCCTTCTCCATCCTTACTGCAAAGACTCAATGAGCAAGGTTAATGTGTTGCGGCAGCCAGTAACTCCTGTCCTCCATTAACACCAAAGCTCAAGTCCCTGGAGCACTCTGCCAAGAAGTGAAGACCCGCTTTCAGTGCCCTCCTCATCCTGAGGACATTTTAACCCACAGAGCTGGGGGTTTAGAGAATGATGTAACTGTGCAGGTATATGTCGGTCTGGAAAGCTTTTTAATCCTTGAGCTTTCAATCAAAAACTGTCAGACTCAGCTGTTTCATCTTTTTCATAAATTTTCTCACTTTATTTAAAATTTTGTATTATAAGTGTTCAATACTTATTTAGTAATTTATAGCATTGGTTTGCCTCCAGGAAAAGACAGCTTTGCCCTTTGGAGTAACATATTTTGGCATATTTTCAGTGCCAAATAGTAGTGAAGGTAAACTGCTTAGAAATGTTTTCTTTCAATTACTTTTATTGGAATTTCCATTCTGCAAACAAGTAGAAATCAGAGATATTATTCTGGTTTAAAAAATATTTTTTTCTTTTTTTTCCAGAAGACTTTAGAATTTCCATGAGTGGAAATTCTCTTTTTTTAAGAAGTGACCCAAGGTGGGCTTAACAAACCGTTCTCAGGGGTGGACCCAAACGGGGCTCAGATCCCCATGGAGCGGCACGTTGCGCTGTGCTGTCTGCATGCGGGGCAGCCACGGTGGCTGATCGCTGCTTACCAGTGATTTGTGGAGGAGCACCCTTTAGGATGAGAGGGTGAGGTTTACATGTGTCCTATGTACAAATAATTTTAACAACAACTTTTTCCTGTGCTTTTTTTTTTTTTTTTAACATCAAAGCGAATGATCAGACCCTGGGAAGCACAATATTAACTTCTGCTTTTAATAAAAGGTAAATACAGAAACAAAATGCACATGAAAAAAAATAGTCAAATCTGCCACAAATGTTCTGAGATCTGGCAAACATTTCATTTCTGGATTGTATAAAAATACAACAGCTGACAAAGATGTTCATTATGGAAAGACTGACTGCAGAGGGCTGAGAAAAATGCGAGTGAAAGGTTTTTATAAAGACTCCCAATTTGAATGCCTATTGAGTAAAACAAAATAGCACTACCACTTAGAAGTGTGCTAAATAGTGTAAGTGCATTCTTGTCCAGATATCTAGAATTTTTCCTAATCGTTAAACAGTTGGTATCTTTCCTGTCAAGTTTGGAAATAACCTTTGCCTTCAGAACTTTTAAGTCTAAAGGGAAGAATTCCCTCTTCTGCCTGTCTCCCCATCCTGAGTGGCAGGGCTGTGATTCAGCATCCTCTGAAGACAGTCACAGGCACACCAGCCCTTGTGGAAGAGGGAGGGCTGCATCATGTAATGCCTCCCCTGCGGTTGCTGTTTATGTTCTATTTTACTGAAGCAGTTGAGCTAAGTTGTGTCCATGACAAAGGCCAAACATGCTGCTGTGGAGCTAGGAACCCACGCTAGCTTGCTACCCTGCAATGCACATTGCAACTGATCCAGTAAAGTGTATAAACAAGTGTGCAGATGAGAGTACGTGGGCATCAGGCAGGGGAGCAGACCCACTGCAGCTCATGGGGCAACTTGTGTGCTTAAAACGCACACAGAGCGTACGTTTAGTGAACCATGTCACATTCTTGTATAGGCTAAAAATTCCAAAGAAAAATGTGTAGACAAGCCTGGTGCAAGAGCCTATTTAAGGAAATTGTCTCTGAGTCCTGGAGCCATCTGTGATATAAAAGTATACTGCACAGTCTCCTTGAATAAAAGGATTCACTGGCAGGGCTTGCTGGAAATCTCAGTCAGAGATGCTTTTCATACAGCAGGCGTATAGATCTTCCACATGATGAATCAGATTTACTAAGAACGTCTGCTGTTTGGAAGTGATTTAAGGCTTGAAGAATGTCTTACTGGAGGCCTGATTTGATCCGGGGAAGGGAGCGGGGGTCACATGCTGCTGGCGTACACTTGATGTTCTTTTGGGCTGACCTCTAGAAATAATAATCATAAGGAAGAACCAGTTCAAGGGCTGTAGGCTAGCACCACTTGGAAACTAATTACAGCTCTGGTTGTGCACAGCGCTGAAGTTTCCCTTGTAGGCTTCAGCACTGATTTAGTTGGTATGTTAATACGGAAGTCTAAATTAAATCAGGCTTGTGTCAGTGCTATCGGAGAGGCACATTCACTTAGCCCTGCAGTTTTATAAAATGCAAAGAAAGAAAACCATATGGGAGATTAGGGCAAATTGCTTTAAAATTGTGGCTGAGAGCCAAGGGAGAGAGAGTGAGCTTGAGAGAGCATTCACGTCTGTTTGAAATATGCCCACTTTCACTCTCCTGCTTTACACGCTTGGAAGTGGAAGGATCATTTCCCTGTGAGCTGAAAGGTATTAAATATTCCACATGTCTTAAAGAAAGTAACGTGTCCAGTATTTGTGGAAGTTACCATAAAAACATTTTTTTCTTAATTGGGATTGGATTTACTGCTGAAGACTGAATAAAAGAGCTTAGTCCAAGCCCAGGAGCATCAAGGTGGGGAAATGAACACTTGTAATAAGCAACACTTAGTAGACAGTCCTGACTATTATTACTGCATGTATAGCACAACAGTGACTACAAGATTTATGCAGGAACTGAGATCATGCAGCACTGAAAATAAATATAATAATGATCCCTGCCCCAAAGAGCTTTCAATGTAGTTTTATTTTCTGAGCCATGAGAAGCTGCAATAAGGAAATGAAACAGAAAGGACAATAAATAAATGGCATTTTAAAAACCTCTTTAATTTTAATAACCTAGAAAGCTGTCCTAGCACTTTGTCATTCAGAATAAGAAGGAAAAATGAAAGATTATCTTTTCTTTGTAGGAAATTGGCTTTGCTCCACAGTTCCTCTGAGTCATTGTACCACTTTCTGTAGACACTCCATGGATGCCTGGGACCAGGATGAGGCAGGCTCCTGAGGAACTAATACTCTGCAATATATGTCAGTGAATGAGTTCAGAACCTCACAGTGATCGCAGAGAGCACCTGGGTCCTTAGCAGTGCTCACTGCAGTGGCCAAAGGTATCCTCCAGGTTGCCAGAATGGATTTCCTCACATCACCAGGATCCTCTGTATGACAAGGCTTCTCCCCTCTATCCTGCAGGTCCTAAACCCTTCTTCTTAGAGGAGTGTTGAGCCAGAAAGCTCAGAAGCTGCAGCTTCAGGGGGTTTCAAGTCCAGATCTGTGTAGGGCCTCTGAATTTTTTTTCTGAAGCCTCATGTCCTCTGACTGCAGTCAGGACTGTCCAGCCTGTGACCGAGAGGACTATTGCAGCTGCCACTGAACAGTGAAGGTCCTCCTGTGTGTTATGGAAATAATGCGTGCCAGCCACCGTAACAGGGTTCAGCTCCAGGTTTCTGCTGAACTGATAAGCCAAGAGATAGATTCCTCTATAAAAGTACTTTTTATCAATACCGCTACAGCTCGAGCTGGGTGCCTCCGAAGAGGGACCTCAAACAAAGAAATCCCTGGGCAATTCTTCCCTTACAATCTAAATTCCCCACCCCTCATGCGACACTTCGGACCAGTAGTAATATTAGGGTCTGGGGTCTTCCCGTTCTCCATTGGGTCCCTTCATTGTCTCTAGGCGGGCCGTTGCTTTGCTTATCTCTAAGGCTGCAGTTTCTGTTAATGAGTGTAGCTTCCTTATCTTCTGGCTTGAACCGGCTCTGGGGCCTTCTTTTACTTGACTAGGTAAAAGTTCACCACATCTAGGTGAAAGTTCACAGCTTGTGGCCTAAGGCTTCAGCAAATTCAGCTACTAATGCTAAGCAAGTTATGCTAAGCAAGTTCTATAGAAGTAGTATACCAAATCTCACAAGAGACCCCCCTTTTGTTTTTATAGGCATACCTGCCTTATAAGGCGTCATCAAGAAGGGTATGTCTTGCATACTCTTAAGCATTATGTTTCTTAAACAAGTCTGAACACATTGAAAAAAGCAACTGAACAATAAGAGCATAACAACTACAGGAAGTAAAATCTTAATAGGAGTGGCTAATAGGCTTGATAACCAAGAATTAAAATCCCCAATGGCTGAATAGTGTTTCCCATCAATCTTTTGAGATGCCTGGGTGTAGATGGGAAACTAACGATTGGATGGAGCTAGCATCTGTTATCACTTTGCCCATGTTATTGACATAGAAACAGCAAGATTGATTAATAGCTGCACAAACACCCCCATGACTGGCTAGCAATAAATCTAAAGCCATTAGATTTTGAAACACCATTTTAGTTGGTCCACTATTGTTTGTATGCAGGCAATAGCCAGATTGGAGTTAGTTGCTGTGCTATTAATAAAAAGTGTTAAATGATGAAAGAAGCCCAGGGACTACATAGTTCCTGTGGTTGGTCTATTAAGGTCGTCACCCATTCTGGATATACAAAGCATTACTAAAATGGATCCAAGGAGTATCAAGAGTATCAATACCACAAGTTGCCACATATAATCAATATAAAGGCTATACAATTAGAGCTAAACAGGCTGAGCACTACAGATGTGTGTAATTCATCTGGAAGTTATTCCCAAATTATCAATAACCTGTATTGCAAAGCTTTTCTAACTGTTAGTGACTGGTGTAGTCTGCAGGCACAGCACTAGTTTATGTGTCTAGAGGCACCTTTCCTGGTTATACTTCCCTGACTGCAACCCTGTGGACAATATTCCCAATGACCTTTAAAACAATTATTAATACACCTTCTAGGATGACATGGACCACAATTGTTACAGGATAACTGAAGCCAGCCATGCTGCAGGGTTGGTGGTGTTCTGCGTGGGTGGCGGTTATTAATTTAACTGATGTTCCTTAGAAATTCATTTAACATGTGAGTGATGAATCCAGTTCTCTTTCTCTGTAACTTTTACAACAACATAGGAAGTTAATAGCACAGTATATGGACTCTCCCATTTATGGTCCAACTTGATTTTGCGAGAATGGACTTTTATCATTACTGTATCCCGAGACTGGGTATCATGTACTTGCATTCCTGCGGGTACTGGTTGAAACCATTGGGCTTGTGCCCTATTTTCTTGTAGATGTTTTTGTATTCCTAATAAAAATTTGGCAACCCATTCATCTCCACCTAAGAGGCTGGTCCTAGGGGGGACAAAGGTCCCGGGTATAATTAAGTGTCTGCCAAACACTATTCCTGTTGATGACAACCCTAGAGTTTGGCAAGGGATATTTCCAATATCCCAATATCCCATAGTACTATTCCTAAAACTTCAGGCCATTTTAAACCTACCTTACTACAGTTCGTGTAATTTTATTATTTCTTTCAATTTTGTTGGAGACTTTGCTATGACCTGGACAGTGTACTACAGTGATTTCCCTTGGAAGCTTAATAGGTTCCAACAGCATTTGGATTTCAGTTCCATTAGAAATATTCTTTTCCACTGAGGTAAGGAACTCTCATTCTCTCCATAGTATAGCCATTGCATGACACACTCCAAAAGCGTATTTAGAATCAGTACAAATAGTTACTCGCTGACTACATCCCCACCAGGCTGCTTTTGTTAATTCAGTTAATTCAGCACCTTGGGCACTCACCGAGGGTTGTAGAAGTTCTGTTTCAAGTACCTCTAAGTTTCTCAGCACTGCATGGTCCATGTGTCATTCTCCATTCATGAAGTATGAAGATCCATTGATGAAGAGGGTTAGATCCAAGTTCTCTAGAGGTTGATCTCACAGATCTTCCCATAGTCAGCTGGAGTGAAACACCACCTCAGCACAATCATGATGTGGCTCACTGTGGGACAGAACATGGGGAGTCAAGTTCCTGGATCCAAACATTACATCTTTTCAAAGTAATGTTATCCACATTCAAAATCATTAATTCATAATGATGTGCTCTTTGTTTGTGTAACAAGTTGTTTAAGAATCTCTTCTACTTCACGCGGGACACACACGGTTGATGGATGACCCAGAACCAGTGGTCTGCTCCTTTTTATGACACTTGCCGTTGCTGCTATTGCTTTAACATGGCAATCATTTCCTGCTGCTACAGAATCCAGTTGAGTTGAGTAATAAGCCACAGGACAGCAGCGTGGACCTAGCTTTTGAGTAAGACTCCGTTGGCTACTTCTTTGTTCTCATGTACAAATAGTTCAAAGGACTTGGAGTAATCTGGCAATGCCAGTGCCAGAGCAGAAGCTGAACCTCCTTTTACAGCTTGGAAAGTCTTTTATTTCTCTGGGGTCCAACATACAGGCTCCACTTCCTCTGCCTTGGTAGCTTCTGTCAATGGTTTACTTAACTCCCCTAGCCCTGGTATCCAGGGTCTGCAGTATTCTACTGCGCCTAAAAATCGTTGCAGCTGTTTCTTCGTTACCAGTTGAGGTATTTCTACCATAGCCTGGACCTGTTCTGGGTCTACTAATCTTTGTCCTTCTGTTAATATAAATCCTAAATAATATACTTCCTGATGACACAGCTGAAGCTTAGAAAGAGACGCACAATGACCCTTTTTTTTTCTGCTAAAGTGGTACATAGACAAATAGTATCTTTCAAACAATCTTTGTACAAGTCTAGAACCTCCAGGTAGTATAGTATTTTTCAAATTTTCTCCTTGCCACACTGGAATGAGATCCTTAAAATAGTTGCAGATGTCAGAGGCAGCTTGGTCCACGAACACACTTGCTGCCAATTCATTATTAAAATTCTGGAGAGTCATTGCCCCACGTATCAACAAAGCCTGTTGCAATCTTCCCCAGTAGTTGCTGAGGTGTTCCTCTGGCCTCTGTCTACATTCCTGTACTTTAGTACAATTTACTCTTATCTCCTTGCAAGCTCTAATCACATTTATCAGATCTCCAACCACTGTTTGGCAATTATGTCTACCTGTTTGATTATTACAATCCCAACCAGGATCAACCTGAGGCGAGTCAGTCTGACTTCCCCCTGCCTGTAGGGTCAATTCCACTTTCTTTTCAACTATCTTATCCTGCTTGTCTGGAGGAAACAACTCCCTCAGCAACAGGTCAAAATCAGCCCAGGATGGATCATATCCCCAGAAATAACGGAAAATAGTGATGCACATTGACCTGCATCTTCCCTTAACCTAGGCATTTGATTTCCTCACATAGCCAAATCCCTGGGGTTCCAGGGGTGATGGGTGTATACATATAACACTGGAGCTAGGGGAGGAATATTTCACACACATGTACACACACCCCCCACCACCACTGGCTGCATTGTAAGAGGATTAGGGATAACATTAGAAACCACCAGGTAAAGCCCAGCAGAAGTGGTGGGACAGCAGAGGCAATTGCGGGGGGGAATCAACAAGCGATACAGAGGGAGGAGTACAGAGTGGTGCAGAGACTGGCTCCACAGGCGCCTTGGTAAAATTACTCACAATTGCTGCAACTAAAGTTCTTCCTCGAGGTTTTTGTACTCATTTTTGACCATCCTCTATGGTGGTCATATGCCCAATTATCCCATGCATATCAATTATCCATTTACTGCAGTTTTTCATTTTGCAAAATTTTCTGGAGTGTAGCCACTTTTTAAAATTTGAAGGATCATTTGCAGGGCCATACCGCTGCTCCTCTAAGTGCTGGCCAGTCTTCCGTACAAAATGCTATTGCTCATTTTTTCGATAGACCTGCAGTGTCATTTGTTTTCCTCCAATTTTCATTCTGAGGTAGGATTTCAACCTGCTTGGACCCAGATGCCAATTTCATACACCTTACGCTGATCAGGCCATGCACACCTCTCCTAGCACGCTTTCAGGATGGGAATCAAACCCATTCAGACCCAAAATACTTAGTGCATCCTTCCAAGATGGGACTCAAACCCACTTGGACTTCCCAGGTGGCACTCAAACCCATTTGGACCTGCAATACTCAGAATTTAGTAGTGGAATTTTAACACTGAGCGGTTGGTGCCTTCTGTCTCCAAAGTTCCCAGGTGAACTCACCCGATGCTGACAGTTGGATGTTTGGAGAGAAGCGAGTCCAACAATGGCTGCCTAGAGTCCCATCTGGGTCACCAAACTGTTGTGGAAATAATGCGTGCCAGCCACCATAACAGGGTTCAGGTCCAGGTTTTCTGCTGAACTGATAAGCCGAGAGATAGATTCCTCTATAAAAGTACTTTTTATCAATACCGCTACAGCTCGAGCTGGGTGCCTCCGAAGAGGGACCTCAAACAAAGAAATCCCTGGGCAATTCTTCCTTTACAATCTAAATTCCCCACCCCTCATGCGGCACTTCGGACCAGTAGTAATATTAGGGTCTGGGGTCTTCCCGTTCTCCATTGGGTCCCTTCATTGTCTCTAGGCGGGCCGTTGCTTTGCTTATCTCTAAGGCTGCAGTTTCTGTTAATGAGTGTAGCTTCCTTATCTTCTGGCTTGAACCGGCTCTGGGGCCTTCTTTTACTTGACTAGGTAAAAGTTCACCACATCTAGGTGAAAGTTCACAGCTTGTGGCCTAAGGCTTCAGCAAATTCAGCTACTAATGCTAAGCAAGTTATGCTAAGCAAGTTCTATAGAAGTAGTATATCAAATTGTACAGCATGTGCCAGCTCAGTGGGTGACTCTACCAGCTGCCGCCCTACCGCCACGACACTGTGGCCAGCCTACAAGCCAACCCCAAAGCAGCATCCAGCTCTCTGCTCCGAGCTTCAAAAAAACTTGATCTAACTGCTGAAAACGCTTTTGGAGGCTCCCGCCCTGTGCGCGGGACTGCGCTGCACCCTGTTACCGGTGTGGGGTCCCCAGCAGATACTGCTCTGGTTTCCATGGTAACTCTCTCTGCGCATTTATAGTCTCTCACTTACAGCCTTCATTAGATTTAACATTCAAAGAGACATTGATTAAAACATGACATCCCTAACACACCGAAAAATCCATTTTGTACAAAACCCTATTATGTGGCATAGACAAACTGGTTGATGGCCAAATTAGTTAATAGAAATTTCAGATGACATTAGAACAGACCACAAAAGGATGAATTCATATAAAGTTAAATGCCTAAGTGAGCCTCTCACAGACTTAGCGATACAGACTGAAGAAATATGGTACATGGGTGTAACAGGGACATCTCACGTAAAGGATGTCTGCTGAATCCAAATTTAACGTGAAGTGACCTCATTTACAACTTTCCTAGTAATGATCTTAAAAAGTATTGAAGTACTATTGAACCAAGATGTTCTTCTAGCTGGGGAGGCAGCAGTAGTATCTTGGAGGACAATGGGTGTCTCTTTCCTCTCACTAATTCCCATCCCTCAGCCAGCTGGATCTTGCTGGGGACTAGGACTTGTGTATGGTGGTCTGTGATGGCAACAGCAGTGCAAAAAGGCTCTGAGTTTCCAGCTATGATGCCCCTGCCCCTTCAAAATCTCTTTGTCCACCAGCTGTTATCCCAGGACTTTCTGCTCTTCACTTACACTCTTACAATACAAGAACTATACTGCTTTCTCACTCCTGCCTTTGGGCTGAAGATCTCCACTGATCATCTCCCTGATCCCAGACTCTGCTCCACAGCAGAACTTGGCTGGGGAAGGGGAGAAGGGCAGCAGAGACCTCACAGAGGCAAGAGTGCCCTAGTGTGGGAGGGCGACGGAGGTGCGGGTCGGAAACTCAGGGCAGTCAGGTAGCACAGAATGAGGAACACAACTAGCATCAAGAGTACCACAACTGAAATAGTAACTAATAAAATGTGCGGGTTTGATACAATAGGTACTCAGAACAGCAGAACTGTCATGGTACCAGTGCACTGTTCATTCCCAGTTCAATGCCGTAATGATACTCATTTCAATCTACCTCCTGCTTCTGCCTTGCTCTACACCTAAGTACAGGGGAGAAATACCTGGATTTCATGGAATCGTAAAACCAGCTCCCACCCAAGGCGATGCATCTGCACTTCCTTTCAAGCAGAACACAGTCATGGGTCTGGCTGGACACCAAGGGGTCATTGAGTCTCAACTCTTTTTAACCCTACTTCCAGATACCTTTTTGAAATTATGCCAAGGATCATCTATACAGCATTGCCATGATGGTTTTCATTTATATCTGAATAAAATTCAGCTACCCTGGGAAGAGTCCACCGTGTCTTTTATTTTTCCCAATTTTGTTTTCTTGCTCGCATGCCTGGAAATATATGTGTGTGCATTTATATTTAAAAGCTTTTGAAGTTGTTTCAAAACAATTGTGAATCACCTTGTGATGTCTTACAGATCACCAAATGGTCCACAGATCACAGCTTGAGAAACATTCATCTACATTTGATGTCTATATTGGGAGGAGATGAATTGCACCTTAAGGCTATCTCTACACTAACAAATTAAACATGGCCAGGAAACAGTGCTGGGCACTGCAATTCAATCATCCCTACCAAAAAGTTGCTAGAGCAGTTTCTGGTGCAGCTTTGGCCTGCATCAGCTATTGCTTTACCAAACAACTGCTGGTCACAGCTCAGAGGTCAGCATGGGTGAGGAATCATTCCCAACATGAATTTTCTGCATGACCACCATGTTTTGGAGGATAAGAGAAACTGCAGGCAGAGACGCAGTTTGGCCTCACTGTAGGGGAATAAGCCTGGTACCATTTGTTTTACTCGTATATATTTTAGTTGACGTGGTAGATATTAAATGTGGTCTGTCCTCCATCTCAGAAGGTGTCACCACATTTTATCCTGTCACTACAGAATCAGAATATTTTGTAATAGCTCAGTAGGAGTAATAGTGTCTCCACCAGATTTCATGGTCTCTAGGATCAAACTATTTGGCATAGGTTTAATTAAGCATTTATTTAAAGAGATTTAGGAGTTGAAAGGTGTACCAGAAAAGCTAGTATCACCTTTATGGAAATTCATTTGCTTTCATTTTAGGTCTCCAGAAATAAGCATTACAGTCTAGGCTAGTAATATAGGCTTTCACTGTACCAGAGGATGATTCCTCCCAGATAAAGTAGACACTTGGGAGATGTAGAATTACTCTAGGGAGGATTTACAGACACTTCCTATGGTCATAAAAAGACATGAGACCAAATTTTCAGGTGAAATAAATTTCAACCATGTAGCACGCATTTCAAACAAAAATAGTGAAAAAAGAGTTTCAGAAAGGAAGTGAATGACTAGAACAGAATAGACTATTTAGGAAGGCAATGCTGTCAAGGCTAGAGTGATTTCCTCCATATTTTGCTTTGAATTAAGCTAAAAGCTGTACAATTGTGTCTCCATAGCAATGAAAGATAACCTTATCTAAAAGATTGAGAAACAATGGGTTTGAATCTTGAATGTGTTTCAGCATTCTACATTAAAAATGTACATTTATATCCTTCTATACTTTGTGTGATTCATTCTTTCAAGCGTTAGTTGTTTACAGCAAGGAGTCTGTCTATTCAGTTGTTCAGTGAACAGTGCAATAGTGTCTCCATGGTCAGTTGTTCCTCAAGGTGCTGCCATAAATAGCTACAAATAAATAAGCTGTGTCTTTTCTCTCTCTGTTTTGCCTAGCTAACGATGCAGTTGCTCCTTAACTTGGATCTTTCCTTAGAAGGATTTTCTATGATCATACAAAACACACAGGGGGAAAAAAAAAAGTCCGTAACTCAATACTTGCTCAAAAATTTCCATCTGCTCCCGAATCACTGTTTTATATCTTGAAAACATCTCCTGTGTTGCCTTTGTTTTGTAATTGGGCAGAAAATGAGATTTATCCAATTGTCAGATTAGTCCTGTGTGTAGCATGAACATAGTTCAAGAGCTCTTATCAAGTTTTGGAGTAGTTTATTCTCAGAGAGTTCAAATGGTTACCACTCATTATGCTGCAGCTGTATTCTCGCAGAATACAAAGGACTTGTGAGTTTCAGTACAAACCAACACATGATCTTTCTTGGTAGAGAAAACCCCACTTTCTGTTGATATTTTCCAATGGAACCGAAGAAGGAAAAGAAAACAGGACTCGGGCAGATGGTGGGGACAGGCTGAATGCTGCTTATTCTGCTTCAGAACATCCATCGGACTCACTGCCAGGAGCAGTCCTCACTGAAAAAAATGGTGTTTCTGTGCTATTTTTCAAACATAATTTTTCAAACCTTAGAATTCTCGATCTAGCCTGCTAAAATGCCAAACCTGAGCTACACCTCAAGCCGTTGTAAGCCTTCTCACCTGCAGCTACGCTCAGAGCCTGGAGCCTGGGCTGCCTCGCCGTGGGGAAGGGGAGCAGAGACCACCACGGCCAAGAACAGATGCTCCCATTAAGAGGGGACAGATCCAAAGAGATGCCAAGTGCCCCGTTGAGTTCAGCGGGAGTCAAGGTCGTTCAGCATCTCAGCTGAGCAAGTCCTAGGAGCTTGACACTCGCAGGCTTTATTTTGCACAGCACCCAAAAGCAGTTCGTCTTGTTCCTTTCAGCAGGACGGCACGCGTGAGCGAGCTCTGCTCAGGACAGGAGGGTTGTGAAAATGGGCTCAGCTGTGAAGTACCGACTCTCTGTTATTGCGATGAATGTCACCGGTGGGAAATCATTGTCGTAGGAGTCTGTAAGCCATGTCCCTCCATTATATCTGGCTTGAATATATTTGAATAAATTTAGGAAGCAATTCATTTCAGCAGTAGACAGTACAACATAGACAATAACCAATAACACTGTGCTTTTCAGACTCAAAGACTGAACTGAAACATGAGGATTTCCAGTCCTAGCAGTGCTGAGTTGTTTCCATTTCACAGGGCCAGCCCTTGGGTGTGAAGGTGATGGACGTGCTGTGTTGCACCCAGGACGCACCCCTTCTCCCCCAGTTTTTCTCTGAGAGCAATTGCTCACTTTTCTTTTTGCGTTCCCACTCTTTCTTTCATGCCTGCTGTAGGCTGTCAGTGAGGTACTTGACCTCCCTTGGAGGGTCCAGGTATACTGGGTTTCCTGTGCAGCTGGTGCCAACGCTGCTTCATGGATGGCTTGACAGGGGAAGTCCTGAGAGCCAGCCAGCTGGCACTGTCTTTGCCAAAACCTAAAAATGTTGTTGTCTCAGACTTTTAAGCCCCTATCTGGAGGCTCATAAATCCTACGTCCAGGCTAAGATAGCATGCGTAACAGCACGCAGCATGCTTGATTTTGCTGGCAAGTGAAGGGGTGAATGCTTTTGAGGAAGTGTGCCACAGATGTAAAAGGCTGTGCACAATGTATTTTCATTGAAGCAACCTGGACTTGCCAGTAACGTCTCAGTCTGAACTATTTTGGCGTATGGTTGCTATGAGAGAAGATTTACTTTAAAAGAAAGAGGTTTGGGAAAAGAAAATGTTTTTCTGTTTATTTCAGCCTGTTTATTTCCTGAATTTGGCAGCATTTTCTATATAGTCAGCAGCGTAGTTTCCTAAGCCCTGGCAGAATTATTTTACCCTATTGTCTGTTTGAATCTTTCACACAGAAACAGGAAAGAGAAAAATTTTTTTTTTTTAAAGTTTTTCAAAGCTTGTGAAATATAAACAACAAATTATTGTTGTTATTCTTGTCCTTCCTCCTCTCCATTCTATAGCTTATTACATTTTTATCACAGAACATCTGCAGACTTTTTCTACATTTTATCCACCATGCTGATATAGCTGTCTAGGTGAAGCTATGCTGGTATAATCCCCAATGTAAACAGCTTTGCTCTCCTTTAAGTATAGCTTTTCAATTTAACTTAAACCTCTTCTTAAGAGGCATAAACAGACCAAAAAATCCACTCTGATATTGGATTAAGACTGATCAGTTTGAAGTTTATTTGTATCATCTCACCCTCAAAACCTTTTGCATATAGACCAGACCATATCTGAAGCTCTTTTGAGAGAAACTGTAAGCTTATACCACATTCTTTGAGCAAGTATAAGTTTGCCTTTGTCCACTTCCAGGCTGAGAAGAAACTGTCTGACCATATTATGTGATGTTTAGCCCAAGCTAATAAAGCTCATTGAGGCCCACCGCTTAACTGGTTATAAGTGCAAAAGCAGATACAGGTCTTTTTGTTATTCCACTCAGAGTAGACACAATAAATTAATGTTGTTCACAGTATAAAATGTAGACAAATCTGAAATATCTTTAATTGTATCCTCGGCTGCTATAACAATCCTTTTCATGTCATTTAAAGGAACATCATCAGACCAGACAACTCTAACAGTTATGGCAGAAGATCCTTATGTCTAGCAGTAATTTATCGCTACAGCTCTTTGGACACTGACCTGCTAGAAATGATGGACAAGAAGGCACTGCATTCAAGTACAGTACTCCACCTGATTTGAGCTCAGTGCATGTGGGATGCTTCTGAGTTCTTGGATTTGCTATGCTCAACCGCGTCTAGTAAGTCTGGCATCAAATACAACAGATCTGATGCTTCTGAAGTAGCTAATGTTGTAATTCATGCTGCACAGAGCTGCTTCTGGGATGCCAGCAACTTTGGGTAACTGAGTGAACAGTACCAGCTCTGACTTCTGCCCACTCTTGACTCTTACTTTGCTCAAGTGTAAATGACTATACAACCATATAAACAGTTCTGCTGGCCAGATTCGCCAGAAAACTGTGCTTACTTTGTGCTGTTCTGGAATAAAACTATATAGCACACACCCATGAACACTGAGGTACAGCTCTGTTTAATGGTGAAAAAAGATCCAAAAACAAAGGAGAACTTCATTATTGTATATACATATATATAAACTGTATCTTTTGCATTCTAGTAAAATTAATTCCCCATTTCTTTTTCTTAAATAATTTCTTAAGCTACCATGTATTTTTCCTTTTTTTTCTGAAAGTGGTGGGACATTGTTGCAGTAACTAGGTAGCAGTTAACAGCAGGTCTCCTTGACAGACCTGCAAGGAACAGCTGCTGACTGTTTCCTGCCTCCTGCAAACCTACTTAATTACAAGTGGCTTACTTCTGGCTTTCCTTTGACATCCCTGTTAGAGTGGAACAACAATTCTTGCACGAGAAGTGGACCACTGAAAATATTCCAAACATTAAAGACTGAAGAATTTTTATTTCTTCTCACTCAAGCCTAGCAGAGATGTGAACACAAAAGTTAAAATGTATTCAAGATCACAGCTTCTCTGCATGTGATAAAGATTGGAAATTGAAACACAAACAATGCCCAGCTGTAAATATATACTATACTTGAAAATGTCTATATATGTATGTCTCTATAAACGTGTGTGTCCATAGGCTTGAATATGGGTTGCCATTAGAGGTGAAACTGGCTTTTGTAGTTGGGCTTGAGGCTGGCTAGCTAATTCAATGTGTTACGCTACCATGCTTCTATGAAAGGCTTTTTCTTTAACAGCACTATCCTGCTAGTGTGCATATTATTTAGCCTTGATGCCTCAGAATAAATATGTCCTCGAGTGGATTCCTCGTCCTGTGCACAGCACAGGAAACATTTTTCAGTTATATCAAGGCTGCTTCCTCAGCTGGGAATTAACAAGCGGGCACATTCAGCCCAAGCCTGGGTGACTAACCTGATTTTCAACCTATACATTGCATTGTATGTCAGGAGAACTCTCCTTCAGAAATCTGCTCCTGCATGATTGATAGGAATCTTTCATTAATTTCAACAAGACTGGGTTCTGGTTTCAGTCTTGTGAGATAACTAAAATGAGAATAAAGTAGCTTACTGCTGAAGCATAATTATATCTATGACAAACATTTTTTAACATATGACCTGGCATACCGTATTTTGGACCTTGAAACAAAACCAGTGATCAGTTCTTTGCAATGCACTATCTAATAAGGAATAGAGATATGATGGATTTTAGGCACCAATGATGTGGAGAGGTAACAACCTTTAATTAGGTTTCCCTTTGTTCACCTCATGTCTAATGAAGCAGCAAATTCACAGTTCAGTAGCAAATGAGAGGTAATCAAAAGAAAAATACTCATTTGTTTAACTTGTGCTCATGTCTTTCTCAGATGAAAACCTTTTATTATTGTTTGCCTTTCACTTCTTTCACAGGAAGAAGAATAGACCTTGTAGATAAAAAAGCCCCCAAATGAGTATTCAGAACTGGCACCCTGTCAAAACTTTCAGACTGAGAAAATCTCATATTAAATGTTGGAACATCTTTGGTGTTCAGTTTCTGTGAGAGAAAGAAAGGGTCATTTACCTTCTCCTATTATAAATCAACTGTTTGATTCCCATAAGACAACTGGTTTGTATGCCATCTCCAGTGCAAGGTGACATAAAGAGGGAACACCTCTTCACGTGGCCAAGTGCAATCTCTGCATGTTAGGGACCCAGACAATAGAAAGTGTAGGTGGCACTGTTAGGAGAAAGTCACTCCCTTCTCCCTCAGGAAAGCTAACTTTCCCACATCCTGGAAACACCGAGGTGCTTTGAAGGCCCTCTCAGGATGAGAACAGCAAACCTACAAGAGCACTGCATATGGCATTCAAACCATTCTGGAGATTTCTTGGCATTCAGGTGGTACTAAACTGAGCTACAAACCAACTTCGTCCCTATTCTAGGGCTGCCCCTAACTATAGCTGCAGATTTGGATGAAGGCTTTTCACAACTTTGCAAATGTTTCAGCAACCTGTTCTTTCAATTACTGATTCTTACTAAATATGCCCATTCAGCTTCTCTGTAAGAAATAAAGAGAATGTTATTGAGAATACTCTTATGTATAGGGTACCTAGTTACCTCAATAGCTAAAACTCACATTAATTTTCAACTGTGGGATGCTGTACTTAACCTCGTTTGGTAAATAGCCTGCCAAACTATGTCTTTGTGTATGCAAAACCATGGTAATCATGTTAAATCTGTGGAGCATTTATGATGGCGTAACTGAAAGCAGAATCTATTTCTTTATATATAAGTAATATTATTAAAAGAAAAATAAATAAAATATCTTAGAAGTTGCTTTCTAGCTCAAAATGTCTATTGCAGAGTTGCTTCTTGTTCAGTAATGTAAAGGTTCAGGGTATAAAGGAAATGAATGGGAAATAAAATAGAAGAGTGGTAGTTATTTTACAGGAGCTGCTTTCAAAGCAGTTCTTACTATGTGCATCACCAATACAAATTGTTGCTTTGAGCAAGCTCTGCAGACCTTTAAGTGGTGATTGTATAGTTGTCTGAGCTCCATAGGTCTCTCTGAGCATAAATATTCTTTCTTAGGGACTACACATGTACCTGTGCTCTTCTTGGCTCCTTAGGCTTAGCTCTTGATTGGGGAAAAATAATCAGTGATGGCATCATTTAAATACCATAGGCTGTAGAGCTTCAAAAAGAGAATTCATTCATTCACAGTGGATGACACAGATTTGTAGCCCTTCTTATGCCCTTTTTATGGAAATGAATTGCAAGACTGACTTAAAATAATTAACACTAGAAAGTGAGGGCTGATTTCCAGTTAAGAGGAATGTGTTGTTTCAGCCCTGCCTTTTGTTATTTTTCCTCTTTCAGGACCTCTTAGATTCACATTTATATTGTCATAGGTGTTATACTTAAGGTGTACTGTTTGTGGCCTTGTTTCCTAAAGCTGGATATTTTCTTTAAAAATGATAATAAATAGAGCTGAGATTGCTAAGGATTGCAGCTTGAGAGACAGGTTCCCCCACAATGTTAACTGAATTTAAGCTTTGAGTATAAAAGTGTGTAACTGAATTTGGGGAAATTGCATATACATTGTCCCCTCAGTCTTCCCTCTGTGACCTTTAAAATATTCCCTCAAGGCTTAATTCTCTCTGCCATGAGGGACAAGGGCTTGCAGTGTCAGTGCTGTCAGGGAAATGGAGTTATGAGAAATGTTTAAGCTCACCAAGTGGGCCGGTGAGAACCGAAAGACCTCAGAGAGCATCCGCTATATGGCATCGGTGCATTTGAAAACAAGCCATTGCATTACTGAACATTGAGTAACGCCCTCGCTGCCCAGGCCGATGGGCATAAACTCTTCATTAGTGTGGTGGTACCCATGGGCCATGAGCAGCGTTCATTTCCTGACATTGTTAAAGTGTATCACCAGCAACAGTTTGAGCAGGCTCTATCTTCAAATATTAGTTAATCTAAGTCTTCAGAAAAAAAAAAGTTTAAGATAATACGTATACCACAAAGAAAGTTCTCTCTCCGACAGTTGTTGATTTAGTTTGTTTTCATGCCATAATCTAAAAGGAAACACTCACCACCACCACCCCCTGCCAAACACAAACTGAACTTGATTTTCTGTTGCATTGTATGTCCTTTGTGCTGCTTTGGGCAGGTTTATATTGTAAGAAACTAGTGAAACAATATGTTTGAAGATAGCAACTTCCCATTGCTACAACATGCCTGACCCATCAGCCTGGGTGTTAGGAGTGGGATGAGCAAGGCAGGATATGACAGAGCTCCTCCTGCTTTTCAGAGTCACAAAAAAGACATTTGAGCAGTATAATATAAAATGGACAGTCCATAGCTAACCTTCTCATGTCCCTTTTGTGTCGCAGGTACAATGGAGTCACAGTTCACCCTGTGGTGAATATAAAAACTGGAATAAACAAGGTCTATCTTATTTATAAAATATTCAAGGATACTCTAAGGTGAAAGTATGACATGAGGGTAAAGAGCAGAATCTGCCTCATCCTGTACATGTGCCTAGATGTAAAGGTAAATAGCAGGACAGACAGTGTTGGTCTTTACCAACATTAGACTAGACTAGTGTATAAAGAGTTATTTCTTTCTTCTGGCCAGCAAAAGAAGATCCAGCGAAGACAGGAAAAGCCAATGACAGAGGGTTGCATAAGGCACTGACGAGTGCTCTTCCTGCACCCAGGTACTTCTGTGGAATGCTTTTTCCCCGTTCACAAAGCCAGGTTCAGTAATCCCTCTTCCCATCAGCCCTCCATAAGGGTAGAGGTACAGACATGCAGCCTAGCCTCAAATAACACTGCTAGCACAGCTTACTGTAGATGATAAGAAAATCATCTAGCCCTAGACAAAGAACTACACCAGACTAATTTTCCTAGCTTATACACCCAGACTGCATCCTTTTCCCCTAGAACTGAGACAAAATTGCTTTGAAACAACAGTATGACCTGGAAAGGTTAGCTGCTTTATGAACTGCAGCTTACTTTGTCACACCTCCGGCTCTCCAATAGGGTCGTCATACCAGGCACTGTCATAACAAGTAGAGTTTGAAATGGGCGGTTTCTTCTAGGCCAGGTGTGTAGCTGAAGAGGTGTTTGCCCTGGAGACAAATCTGAAGAGGGAAAGGGAAAAAGTCAACGAAGTAGATCCATTCTCTTATGAATAAGCAATTTAAAAAGTCATTTGTTAGTTAATGCAATGAAAAATTCATTTTTAAATCTGGTTGTTTCTTATTTCAACCTCTTTTACAATTAAAAAGGTTAAAATAGTAACTATATGGATATTTCTTAACTAAAAATATGCAGATCATGACAATCATTCATCTCTGATTAACTCTTGATAGTGCAACCCACGTCTGACAGCCATTTGTAACCAAGCTGTCTTTATTTGCAGTTCCACATACACTGTCATGGAATTAGCCAAGCTGTAGAATTTCCAGACTTAAATCTCAGCAATTAAAGACCCAGGCTTTACCTGAATCTACTGAGCTTCTGAATTTAAAAGGTAATGACTTTTATTGGACAAATCATAAATGTTTGATTCCATCAGTACCATTTTTTGCTTAGAAACTTCTTGTCCTAATACTGACGTGGTGTGACCCCAGCTAGCTCACACATTTCATAATGTCATAAACAGAGTTTAGCACATCTACTGGTGCAGGAGGTCACAATAAAAGTGCTGCCAGACCCTTTTAGAGAGCGATCCACACAACACAGTGTCACGCTAGCGTGCGTCTAGAAGCAGTCTGTGGTGGCAGTAACTACACAAATACCTTTTTTACTGAGGCAAAACTTGAAAAAGCTGATACCAGTTTCTACGAATTAAGCTTGCAAGGAGAACCTCTCGGTGGGTTCATTTCACGAAACCTGCCCACAGCAAACAGGCATTGATCGTATCTCCCCAAACCAAGCGTGCGTGTTTCCATGTAAACTCTGACCATATCAAAAGTACACCATGCTACATAAACACGGGGTCATGTGGTCAGCCATTAACTTAAATGAAAGGAGTTACGGAGAGGTGTGACTCTGAGTTCACAAGTGAAATGCCTTCGCTTTCATCATCACTAATGTAATAATGCAACTATCCACTTTTTTAAAATACAGAAAGAAAAAAACCCCACACATTTGAGGCATCAGGAAGTGATTCATCTTGTAAAATATTTAATCTCCACACATCAAAGTACATGCATGCATTGCACTCCTTGTCTTCTCCAGTCATTTACACCCTGCAAAAACTGACATTTAGAAAATAACTAACCTCTGTTATCCAGCTACAGGCACTTCACTAATCATGAAAGAAGGAAGTTCACTAAGATTGAAATTATTGAGACTGGGAGTGATACATGTGACAGGAAGTTTATTAAAGACCAAGAACAAAGTTTTCTTCACTCGGCTGCAATGCAGATGTCTTATCTGTGGTACAAATCTCACTTTTTTTCAAATGTCACTACATTTGTATGATACGGAGATACTTTGCCTTTTAATGTCCTAGTGACATCAGCAGGAATCCCACAAACACAACGTATGCACAACATGAGTTTCAAATTTGAAACAATTCATATTTCTTTCTTCAAGTGAGTCTTATAGGAGTAAGAAAAGCAATAAAACTCATGCTATCCTTTTGCAACTTCACCTTTTTTAAAGTGGTGAGTTTTATGTCATGAATAACATCTCAGCCTTTCCACTGGGCACTTTTTTTATTACATTATGTTTACTTGGGTAATGCAAATAAATCCCTTTTCTAGCATTTTTCACACTTGGATTCTTGCTCTATGGCTTGGCATTTATTTTGAAGTGGTTACATTTCAGTTCCTCTACCACTTGCTAACATCTTCATTTGGAGAAAACTGTTTTCACTAGACTTGTCCGTTGCAAAGGCAGGTCTATCTGTCACAATAAGCTTGCTTTGACTTCATTTAGCATGAAAGGTTTAATCTTTAACTATGGAGCTGCCAGTGCTTTAGTTCTCGTGAGGCAGCTTTATTATTTCTCTTCCTAATAGGAGTTGTTGTCATCTGCAGGCTAACTGCTTATGAATTTTTTCTCCTCAGAAGCATTTTTAAGAGATCAAAATATTTTTTTCCTATACTTGGTTTATTTTTCTACTCTTATTCTCCCTAGAATGGACTATGTACCTCAGGGCCTGCTGTAAGAAACTCAGTAATATTTCTTTGCATCACTGCTTGACTACAAAAGACTTGGTAAGCACTGTAATAATATAGAAAGTAAATTTAGGAACCTAAATAAATTGAAGGTAATAAGGACCAAAAAGAGCAAAAGATTATTTGACACGTTCGAAGTGAGCTGGCATTCTATAAAGCAATGTTGCTGTTCCAATCAGGAGTATACACTTCTTTTTTTTTATATTCATAGTTGTCTCCATTCTCCTGTTATTTCTGGATAAGGCACATGATAAGAAGTCTGCTAGTGATCCTATGTCTAATCTTCAGTATTTTATTCTCATAGATTGAAGGATAAGAATTTGCAGACTGACTACTTGACTTAAATAACATCCCTAGTTACAGGTTATCTGGTGTGACGATAGCTTCAGTCTACTTGCTGCCTGTCTGAATACATTCCTTACTAGCTGCAGATTATTCTCTGCTCTATGTTATGCTAAAGCAGAAGAGCTACCTAATTTTCCCCTCCTTCTTTCCCTCCACAGCTGTCCTATCTATATAAAAATGATGGGAAAATGATGACCTAGTTGCAGTCTTCACATGTTGTGACCAGCAATGCTGGTAGAAAGAAAATCCAGAGTATGGAACCTATTGACAGAGGGTACAATTTGTTTTGTAACATGGCCAATTTGCTGTCAGCCTTTGCATTAGGAAACTGTTTATGAATATCTGGGTATAGTTGTCTGCTCGTCAGAAACTAAAAATAATTGCTTTAAGAGAGGGAACAGAATTTGCAAATATTTCTCTTTGACATCTGTGGTCTCAGATGCTACTCTAGCCAAATGGGGACTGTCAATCACTATTTGAAAAGATCCAGCAAATAGCAGAGTTAAAACAACTCCTTTTTTTCCTTTTGGAAAGCAGTATCATAGCTGGCTAAATAAGGTCTATACTGGAGGAGAGGGGAGGGGAAGAGGGAGCATGTGCTTGTGTTGTAATATGATTCCTTACTCATCAGATGGCACCCATCATCATCACAACCACAGCCTTTCAGTGTGCTGGAATAAACTAATTATCTCACTGACAGCTCAGGTTTTAATCCCCATTTGTAAGCATTTGTCATGAGTCCTGGTCAGCCAGTTTTTAAAGATTGCCATGAATTATATATTTCTCCCTTTTTAAGACTGCCTAAATAAGGACAATTACAATGCCCTGGAATGTGTTTCAGTACACACATTCGTTCTTGCTGCTGCCAGACAATGTGAATAGGACAAAGCTTTTTACAGTGCTGATTGTAAATTAGAGTTCTAATATTCAGTTCTTCTAGAGCTGAAGACTATTCAATGCCCATGACAATACGCAGGGAGAGATCCTCATCGTGCTGTGAATCAATGAAGCCACACTTTTAAAAGGGTAAGACACTGGCCCCACAGAATTTATTGACTTCAGTAGAGTGCATCCAAGTTCACATCTCCCTTCATTCTTCCAGTCTGAATGTGCATTACATACACTTATTGGAGAGCAAATGAAAGCCAGGCTTCATCCCCCTTATCTTTAGGCACTTAACTGGGATGTTGCTAGGACCCTGCCTGCCCTTCATCTATCCTCAGTAAGGAAGCAAGGGATATTTCTCCCTCAAAGCCCTGGGCAGGTGGTACAAAGGGCAGAACCAATGGATAAAATTAAGGCAGACTTTTTTTTTTCTTTTTTTTTTTTTTCTTTTTTTTTTTTTTTTAAAGAGGGAAAACCAGCCTTACAGTAAAATTTATTGTGGAATATATACACCTGATGGTGTGATGACTATGTGATATTATCCAGTTGTTAGTATTGCACTCACGATTGTGATTAAGGGCCCTTGGCAAAGGAAAAAATCTCATACTGAAGTAACTAAACGAAACAGCCAAAAATCCCTCATTTTTGTACTATCTGCTGAGAGTGCACTGTACTATATGGTCTTAATGAATCAGTGAGGCCGTTTTCTTCATGGTATGCATTGATATTTAATATAAAGCTTCAGCAAACACCTTCAGGAAAAGAGCTATTTTCTCCCTTCTCTGCGTTGTTTTACAAATTAACAGCTTAAGCCCGATTAATCACTTGTGAAATTTTGTTCACCTCAGTTGCATTAAACGGAGTTAACAGCACAAAGGAATTGGCTTAGGGGCTTTACATTCTAGATCTTCAGCAATCTTTCAATGTAACACATGCTTTCCATGTGTTTTACACATATTTTTGGACACCTGGAAGGATAAACAAATAGTAGACACAAGCTTCAGGTAGAGGTAATGTAGCACATTAAAGTTATATTAGTTATTTAGGCACTACTTCCAATAAATCATCAACACTCAGAAACAAAGGCTGTTCTGTATTTATGCACTAATTTTGCATGACTGTTTCACTGATAAAAGTACCACTGCTTTTCTGGTTGCCTACCCTAGCAACATATGTGACACTAAGTGAAGAAATATTGTACTATATAAAAGCAGTAAGCGTTAAATACAAAAGAAGCAAACATCTTAACATTCCTTTCCATTCTAACATTTTTTCAGGTTGGAACAGGTTCTTCCTATTCACCTCTTAGCTGTTATCAAGGGTAAGTGCACTTTTCATTCAGTATCAGGTAACACGAAGGTATTTACATGTTTTTAACCAGTCAGCTTTGATAAACAGACAGTTTATGGTATTCTCTTCAGTCCTTGAATTTTATTATGATTCTTTTCTATATTGCTTCTAATTGTCACCATCCTTTTTGAAAATGTGAACATTAAACGTATACATAATTTTTTTTTTTTTTTCTCAAGGGGAAAAGAAATGGGTGGGTAGTTACATCTAATGAGCAGCATCATTTGCAGAGATAAAATCAAGTCCCTGCCTGTATTCCTTGGCTACCTATCCACGTATCTTTCAAAAAGTTCATGTTTAACTGTATGGTAGTTATGGTTTATAAATCCATATCATGCTTTCTATCATATGGTTCTCTATGCTCCAAGTCCCTTCCCCATTCCAAGTCACACTTCAAATTCTCTGCTCCCAGATAATTTTATCCTTATTATTCATTATTTACTTTGTTAATTTTTGTACCATGAGTGTAAGCTGCGTAGAGCTTTTGAAGGATCAAGGCAGGATACAAGGCTTGCGGGAGAGCGTAAGGTTGAAGGCAATGTTCAGAGTGTCAGTCTACATAACAGGCAAAGATGGCAGAGATCAGGAAAAGCGGTAGCTGTGAGGATGTATTTGTTAGAAGTGGTGATGGCAGGCAGGGAAATACATGTTTCACTTCATCCATGCTGAATTTGATTTGTCAGATGAGTATAAAATAAAAGATGTCAGAGAGAGAAGGCATGACTTTAGTTCGCACAGAAAGGTTGTATCCGCACTAATATATAGCGCAGATACAGGCACCGGTTCCGTCCCTGGAACTCATCCACCCACACCGTTAAACCACTCAGCGGTCCCTGCCAGCAGTTTGACCTTGCCACTACTCCAGAAAACAGCCTGGGAACTAGCAAAGGTCAGGGACCACTCCAAAAGGGCAATTTAGATGAGACTGTCCTGATGTGAAAGGCAAGAAAATGTATCACTATGGAAGTGGTCAGGCTGTGATAGCTGCCCTCCAAAAGAGAGAGTGGCTATGTTTTTTGTATGGATGTAGCCAAGTAATCATGTCTGGAGCAGACTGGTGCATTTGTGCATACAGATAACTCATAAGCAGCTGAACCACTCTACGTCAATGAGAGTACCCAAAGATGAGATGCAGAGGGATCAGAGAAACTGAAGAAGAAAGACGAGAAAATCTTCAGAGATCTTCAAAACAAGTACTGGGCATTAGAAACATTTTGGCATGGGCCAGCTTCCTAAGCAGTTTCAATTACTTTGACAGTACTGTTCACCTCAGTAGTTTCCAGGGCACCCTTTATTATATCTGACAGAAATCTCACCAGTAGTGATTTTATCAGCTTCCAACACATTGATGAAAATGTTGAAAAAGATGATATCTAACGCAGAAATACAGACACCTGTATGATGATTCTTTATTGATAGCAGTTTTTGTGATCTGTCAGTTAGACATCTCTTAATCTGGTATTATGCTTTATTGTTAGTGTACCATGCTGTATTTTGAATAATAGTCTCAGGCAATATGAAGTCATTCACCCTACAGGAGTACAAATATAGCTACACAACTGTTTTCTCAAACAATCATAAGCTTGTCAAAGTATCACATCAAATTCTTTGAGAAAAACTAATTTTCAGAAAATGATCTTGATCAACTATGTTCCTCCCCCTACATTCCTTTTTACCTGAATCCCATGTCATTCCTCTCGCCCCCTCCCTCCTAGGATTTGTATCGCACTATCCAGGACGTAGTTACTCCAATATTCCTATTTGCCTGTAATGAATAATGGTACTATACTAACACTTTAGCAGTTTCATGAAGTTGTCACATTTTTTCTGGAAGTTACAAGTAAATAACATCAGGCAAGGTATATGAGGAAGCAATTCTTTAAGGACTCTTTGATGTAAAAAAAGTTTTTAAAAAGACTATCTCTGGAAGGTATTTTCCAAACCTTTAAGTTTCTAGTTGGCCGGTGGATGGATGAAGGACTTAATCTTTCTCAAATGATATAAACTCATAGATCATCTTTCCAAATGCAGAAAATATATATCTTATATTTTCCTTATCATTAATACTTTGATTATGTACAAGTGCTTCACTATTAGAAATTCCAATTCTTACTGCTTTTCATCCAGGTTCCTAGCATTAGTACACAACTCTGACTCTTCATTTTCCTTACCACATCTCCTTCAGTTCGACTGTACATTGTATTTGCATTCTAGTGAGGAGATTTGATCCCCTGGCTGTGACTAACAGAGCATCCTATTCTTACAGCTCGCTCTCACTCTGGAAAATAGCCCAATGCTCTACTAAAATAAAACTTCTACTGCACAGACAAAGTTTTCTGCCTCTTCCCTGTACTTGCTCACTTTTCAAAGTCCCAGCAGTCTTCCACTGTACTTTCTATGGATTAAAAATCTTGAACTATCAAAACCACAGGAAAAGTGTAGAAGTATTAGAAAGGCAAGTAAGACATGGTTTGAAGCAAAAGACAAGACTAGCTGATCTAGAGAGGTAAAGACCTTCAAATGTAAATATTAGACACTTAAATAGAGGCCCTAAGACATATTCGTTACACAATTAGATTGCATGCAGAGTTTCTGAATAGCAATACATGCAATTTAATGGAAACAAAATTACATTATTCTTTCATGCTTAAGAAACATGCCAGGTAAGCAGAAAACACTGGCTCCTGTTTCACCTTTATTTTGGTTAGTAGAAATTTTGATATTGTCCTAAATGGGAAACGGAGCAGAGTTATATCCTAACACATGGTTTACCTCCTGGGTTCAGAGTGTTATTGCCATGACCAAGCTCATTCAGCTTCTTGCAGCTGTGAGAAAATTGTAAAGAGGCATTTCTCCTACAGAAAGAAAAGAATGAGGTGGCTGCTGAACAGCAAGCAAGGAGATTGAGCTGCATGCTATGCTAATGTTGTGACTTCTCTGGTATCTGAAATACTGAAAATTTTTTCAGGAATCTGATATGAGGTGCCAGCAAAACTGGCTCTGCCGGCAGTTAAGTGTTTATAATTGACAAAGGTCAGCTAGCTTGCATGAGTTTCAGTGATGGAAGAATAAAACTCAACACATATATTAAGAGTGTTCAAAAGTTATAGAACATTTAAAATCCATTAGCTAAAATAATCTTTCCAGATAATTTCAACAGGCATAAACAGTAAGTACATACTTTTAAGAGAAGTTGTACTTTTGGACTGTCTTAATTTTGCAAAGTTTAGAAAACTGTATTTTTGGGGGGGGGTGCTGATACATTCCAGATTGTGAACTGTCAGTTCCCCTGAAGGCAAAGTTGTTTTATAAACTCTAGCATCTTTAAGGCTTTCTTCCCACACACAAAAATGCCAGAGACATCAAGGAAAGATATTGTAAAGGTGACAAATTTGATGTTATCTGAAGTGCTAGGAAACTGTGTTAAGAATGTATAGCTCTTTAGAAGGTATAGCTCTCTCATACATTACATTTCTATACTTGTTGCATGAATTGCTAGGATATAAGATGATAATAAGCACTTATTAATTTAAAAGCTTATCCAAACACAGGATCTTGATCCTGAAAGCTAGGTAGATGTTTCATCAAATTTCGTCTACTTTTTGTTCCAAAATTATTGAAATGAGAACAGTGTATTGTGATGAGTTGAACATTTGATCACAGCAGATTACCTAATACTAAGAGAAGCGCAAACTAGATTTTTTTTTCTGTTTGGGGGGCTTTTTTAACACTTATATTGTACTTAGGGCCAAGACTTAATCAGATCTGGAAAAGAGCACTCCTATTTTCTTTTAATTATGCCCATGCTACCCATCCCTAGTTTTCCCCCTATGTTAGGAATACCTACAGTGATTTGATTAGTCATTTTGCAGAACTAAAACGTCTGCAAAGGACCAGAATCACTCACAGCCACACAACTCTATTTCCAACACCGGACAGCAGGGTGAGCGCAAGCATTTGGCATGTAAACAAGACCTCTCTGTTTATACACATATTGTAAGTATTAGGTGCTAGTGAGTTGTTTCTAGCAGATGTAGAACATCCGGAGACTGTTATATGTGGGAAAAAAAGGGTTGACGGTTTACTTGGAATTAATGTTCACTTTTTTTTCCTCATCTATACAGGAGAATGAAAATCTTTTGCAGCTTGGTACAGATTGCTAAAACTATTTCAAAGTCAGAAGTAAGATCATACAACTTCACAGGTGCAAGAACAGATGGCCAAGAAGGTCCATTGACCAAATACACCTCAGTTAGGCTTTATATTTGTGTAGCACAGCCATACATGTCTATACATGGTCAGAATACAAACTTTGCCTTTGAATTGTGAGGACAAATTTGGGCACCCACCTGAACTTTGGAAGCATCACCCATGTCTTTAAAAATGGCAGTTGAGTGAGATCATAAAATAACTTTTCAGACACTTTGGACATGAAATTAACTTAAACATCCCACACTTGCACTCTCAATCTTGTCTGATTTGGCTTGTGTGGGCCACTGTGGAAGAAAAGACATTGACTGGTCTGGAAACACACTGTTTTGAGCACCTTCTTTAAAAAACAGAAAATAGTCATTATTAGTAAATTAATTCAGCACAGAAGGTTTATCAAATGGCATATCTCTACAGCCAGACAGAAAACAAAAGCCAAGAAAGAAATAATGAAGAGACATATTTATGAAGTTCTTAGAAAGTGAAAATTCTATCCACTAGCTTCTGTTGGTCTATAATGCAGTAAGTGTCAAAATATGTTTCTCATACAACTTATTATCTACATCCATCTACATATAATTTAAAAAGCTATAAAAATAAACAGATTGCATGCCTTTTCACCATCATTTTATTTAGATGAAGCTAACCTGGTTTTACTACCTTTTGTTTTAAGTGACTTATTTTTTTTGTCAGGGTGATCACTACCATTAAAGTTTCAGAATTATCACCTCCGTGACATCAGTGGCACTTTGTTGTTAAAACACAGGTAAAATGCAGCCATCTCCAACACAGAAAAGGCCAGCCACCTTCCAAAAAAATGTCTGCTGAGAATGTCCAGACCAATCTGTACAGTAGCTCCAACAGCAGCCAGCAAGTTCAGAATAAAACCAGGCAAGACAGCTGGAAACCAGCCAGGTGGCAGTCCTAATTTACACATAAGCAGCAGCTCTTACATTTAATAAACCTGCATAGCTTCATGGCACTGTGCCGACACACATCAGCTGAAAGCCCACATATCCTTTTTTTTTCAGCACTAACTCTCTTTTTCATGTCTGCTGGCTTCCAAAGAGCATATGTGGTGTCCACCAGCTTGACAGAAGTATGCCTTTTCCTTTTCCATATGCAGTGCTGCCGTCCTTGTTGCAGAGCAATGCATACCATTCCCAGTGGGATCACTTGGCTTCTCCACGCTGGAATGACGGCTTTCATAGTGGTACTGCAATGCTCCACTGCTCTTTGAGGGAACACCTCACCCACAGATTAGGCAACTAAACCTTTTTCCAGACTGGCCTCAGACTTTTTATAATTTTACGTTCTAAAAAGGTGGAGTGCTGTAGTGGAAATAGATATTACTGCTCAAGCTCATGACAGACTAGATAAGCCATAGAAAATGGCACAAATACACATGCAAAGCTGTGATTTTGATATTTTCCTGGAGTAAGGAAAAAAAGACTTTAATGTGATTTCTATTGCCTTCCAGAATACTACCAGGATGCTGCTCAGATGCATCTTATACTTTCATTTGTCTGCTGTTTTCTCCTATTGCTGCTCTCAGAAAACCCACAGCAGTGGAGAAAAAAGCAAACAAAATATTTTATGAACACTGAAGACACTGAATAATCACTTTTTAAATTATTTTCTTGGTAGTAGCAAAAATTTGTCTGAAAGACTCAGAAGCATAACAGTACAGCAACTTGTAGTTCATATTTTGTAAAGGTAACTTTTGTGGCCACACTACATTTATTTAGCTGGATAAGGAGAAATTGAGGTTAGAAGAATAATGACAATTTGTTCTACCTGTGGCAGGAAACAGTAATGAAACAATTTGCCAAAAGACAATTACAGGCGTGATGCTAAGTGCCCGACTTGTTGTTGTGAGAGAAGAGATAAGAAAACAAGATTTTTTCTAAGCATTCTTCACATTCCTCTACCTGCCACTGACTGTGACTTTAGTAGCTGACTGACATTCCTTTAAGGAGCAAACAGATGGCTGGCATTTAAAAATTTCCACCTTTCTGTGTCTGGATCAGGACCAGATTCAGTGCTGAAACAGTGAGTTATACACTGAGTGGAAAGATTACAATGGTCAACAGGATAATGGAAACAGAAAGAACGTTTTCTAATAATACCATTTCTTCTCTGAAAGGCTGTTCTTCTTTAAGTAGTCACAATGTTTGACATCAGAAGTTGTTGTGTGGTGACAGTGAGCTTAGATTTAATTATCATTAAAGTAGTATGGCTCTGGGATATGTCCCTTGCATTGGTCTGCTTTCTTGGAAGACCAAAAAATTGTATGAGACTGTGCCATGCCTCACTCACAAATAGTGGGATTGTACCTTCTGACTAACCCAATCATTGTATTTACTCACAGGGTAAAACACTATCATTCATTTATCATACTTGTGCAGATGAGTTACTGACACCAAGATATAGCAATAGTATGTAGTAAAAATATCTGTATGTTTAATCAGTGACATTTTATGCTGTGGGGGCATGCTCTTCTAACTTGGATGGCTAAAATTATACATTTAAATGCTGCTTCAAGACATGACCACTGTCCTCACCTCCCTTTTCTAATCCAGCTGAGCTGAAGTCCACACTCACAAGGGTTTATTGTTGTATAGGTCTCCTGGATCAAAATGTTCCATTCACTCCTCAATCTGTCCTTTTGGGAATGCTGTAACAAATCAGGAGAAATACATTTATTCTAAAGTAAGCAACTACTTCTGCAATCTCTTTGGACAGTAATGATGGGCTAATATCAAAGACCTTGGGCCCACTCCTTTCTGTGGCAGTTATTAGGTGTACTGAGCAGCCATGGAGATCAGACCAGACACTTTCCCTCGTTCCTTTTGTAGAGGTACTAGACTGAACGACCCCTAACATAGTTCGTGTTCCCTATACTAGCTGCTTATTACTCTACCGAGAGCAAAACAGACATTTCGTCTGTTCCTATTTTTTGCTCCTGTTTTTGTTCCTTGTGTCTCAACCTGCTCAGAACCCCAGTTCTTTGATTCTGGGCTGAACTGAGCTCTGTATGGATGGTGTTGAGACTTCAGGCTTCTTCAGACATTTAACCTAAAGCTAAGTTTAAGGCTGTAGCACATTTCAAAAGAAACAAGGAGTTTACATAAATGCCGACCAACTCAACCTACCCACAGCCTTGGTTCTAGCAGAAGGCATTTATTCCACTGGTACAAGCCAGCTTGTGTGTACAGAGGATGTTACATTTGCTGATCTTGCAACTATGCATAAAGTAAAAAACCATTTGTGACAGATTTGTGCTTATAAGGTCAATAACATAATCTTTAATTTTTCTTTAGGTTAAGACTGCAGATGGAATGGATGAAGAATACACTATTTTGGTAGCTGGACTCACTGAGGGATATTTTCAGGCACCTGACTGATGACCTTCATGAACCAAAGCCATACATACATACAGGTGAGTGTAAAGTTAAATAGCTTATTCTCAATTATTGACTTTAATATAATTCATTTTTAAAATACATGTAGGTGTCCACCTAGCTATGTGACAATCATAATTAGGAAATCACTGGCTCTTCTGGCTGTGGTGTGACATTTTTTACATATCAAAGTTCAGATGTATAAGTTAACAAAATGTCATAAGATTCTGCATGTTCTATTGAAGAAAATGCACTAATATAACATGTATGATGACCTAACAACCATATTAGTATGGTTTTTGTTTTCAGGTGAAATAATTTTTTAATGTTGTATTGGTTCACATCCATCTGAAATAGAAAAGATTGTTGTTAAGAGACTCAAAAGATTTTAGCATAATTTAATATGAATTTTTACAATATACCCTTGGGCTCACTCTTCTTGTGCTTAATCAGACAAGATGGCAACTATAATCAAAACAGGTTAAATAAAGGATTATGAAATCAGACCCCAAATGTTTGTTCATTTTATGAGAAAAAGTGAATAAAGAGTCCTGAACACTATAAAATATGGATCAGTTATGCAAGTAGTACTACTGAATTTGAAGAAAGCCTTTTAGTCTCCCAAGTAAATATATAATTAGGCAGTTTTTATTTACCCAGGAGATAAGAACAGGTTGAAGAAACTGTTAAGGCTCTTCAGTAACTTAGACAAACTTTTCTGTCTACTGTCTGTCTACTTTGGAAATAGCTCTTTATGTAGTGCAGGTAAAGGCACTACATAACAGCAACTGCAGCTACAGGGGTATGCAGATCAAAAGGTAACCTTAAAGGCCTTTTCATCTGCCAAAATCTCACCTAAGCTTGATACACCCTGGTTTAGCAATCTATTATACGTGTGGTCTCATGGTTCTTTTTGTTGTTCACAACCTACTGTTTTCCAAGACAGGTACATAATATGGACTCACATGGCTATAAAGACTGAGGCAGTTCTCTTGTAACTGTGGCTCGATTTCACAATAAATCCTGCAAATTCAGTTTGAGCTGCACTGTGAGATGCACAGGAGCCCTTCACTGAGCAGAGTGATACTCTGGGACACTACACCTCTCTAACAAATCAATGCCTTCCTAGGGTGTACAGTTCATCCCAAAGGTCATCTTGCAATGAAGATGCTCTTTGAGTCATAAGTCCATTGATCACTTGCGATTTGGGCTTTCCTGTCTTTTGTTTATATTTTTAGTTCAAGTTGGCTAGAATAGTTTGTTTTTTCATTCTGTCATACAGAACCTACTTTGGTCAGGCTCTGGGCTACGTCTGGGACTTCCACAATCTTTGACAACAGAAATAGTGAATATTAACATAAATTAACTCAGCCTTTAGTACCTGTGATGTATCTACCTGCTAGTTATTTCAAACTATGAACCAAATGCTATTAAAAATAGTCCAGACGATGGATTCTACTGGACACAGCCTGTCAGGTAGCAGCAAGAGCAGGACTGGCGCACAAGGGAGATGAGGCAGGAGGTGACAGTGATCACAGCACAGGCAGGGCAGTGACCACCCTCACCACGGCATAGTCCTGCAGTATCTGAGCAGGACCAGGCTGGTGACAGTGACGGGTCCCATCAGTAGTCCCAGACACGCTGAGGAACTGAGTCCCGTCTGGGGTCCATTTAGTCAGGAAGAGCAGGAGGCAGGGCCAGGGACAGGACTGGAGACAGGGCAAACTACCGTGAGGGTCCAGGGTCCATCCATCCACCCAGTAAGTCGGTCACTAAATCAGGAACAGGACTGGGCTGGGCACAGGCTGCTCTGAACATTCACCGTTCCTAAGACAAAACAGCCATTTGTGCCCTTGTGGGCTGGTCTTGCTCCCTAGCTGATGTCTTTCAACATACAAACTGCCCTTAGGACGTCTCTGACTGCTAGCATGAGTAATCATAGCTGTATCTACTCATGTACATTATTGATCAGTCCTGTGAACGACCAACAGACACGATCACTGCCTTGTAAAGACTTTTTTTACCAAGCACGTGTTCAGTACTTACTCTGACATAGACATATACAGCTTTCAAATCAGTTCAGAATAAATCAGTATATTCAGGTGCCAGATTGTGATGAGCATCTTATTTAACCATTTACCACCAGCACAGATGTAAAACTATCCCTTTCTTTTACCTGTCATGAACTTTCACCCTTAGATTCACTGTTCTTTGCAGATTAACTTCCTCTGAGATTCTGAACCATCAGCTAGTTCGCAGAAGTATCATCATATCCTGGGCCAACTTAACTTTAACCTCAGCATCTGAGATTGATGACATCTTGATGGAGAAACGATACAACCATTTTTGGCCCCAGACGTGATGTTTTCAAATAGTATGACCATCTCCCGTTTTCCGGCCAGATTTCAGTAGTGTATTCAGGCAATCCATTAGGTAACTACCTTTCAAATCCAGTTTGAAATAACAGCCAATAAAGTGTTCTACTGCTACCCACCAATATCATATCTGGTGACTTTCCAGGGATGATAAAAACCTATAGAAAGGTCCTTGGTGGATATCAGGAAATATCTAACAGCACTCAAGTGTTCTTAGAAGTGAAACAGGAGAGCACAGAATCTTTAGATACTGAAACAGAGAGGTACATCAAGGTACAAAACACAGAGAAGAATTAAAATGCTTAAGCATGCTGTCTATTAATAGGTGTTTCCAATGTTTAAAACAAAGATGGGAATTAAAAATAGCAATAGTAAGAGAGGGAGAGGATGGTAAAATAAGGAGATTTTTTTTTTCTCATTACTTCTAAACGTTTCTAAAGATAATTTATGTTTCTAACTCACAGATTACACTTGGAAAGCTGCACTTATTTGATTCAGTAGACTGTAACTGCAAATGCAGCTGTTGAAAACTGAATTGTTTATTCTATTGCTGTGCTTTCCTGGCTGTGACCAGATGCAACCAGCTGTTAACCAGTTGCTTCTCTTTGCTCATCTCCTGGCAACGTACTGATCAACAAGTCCTACAAAATGGTTATAACCAACTAGAAATAGGAAACAGTTTAGACATTTACCTCCAATCCAATGATATAGTGATGCAGTATTTATTTATTTAAGATTATGAAACTGTTCATAGATTGATTTTAGTATGACTAAATTTGTATTTAAAGTTATACTCTGCTTAAACATGTGCTCAACCAAGCATCTGTAAAAGCAAAACACAGGCAAAAGACAGACAGCATGTTTTGGTGTATTGTCTTGCAGTAAATGCTTTAGGATATGACCAAACACTTCAAGGCAGTGATTACATTCCTATAGGTAACACAATATTTGTTCCTCTGTTCTCTACCATAAGGCACACAACTGAATTTCCCTAGCCCATATTTAATATGCACACCATTTAAAAACTGGATGATTATGGGTTCCTCCCAAGCTTTTAAATACCATGATAGCACGTTGCAAAAAGTAATGACTTTATCTCCCCTTTTGTGAGTAAGAATTATCATTCCCTCTTTTTATGGAAGAATGCCAAAACAATCAAAATATCATTAATTCTGGATGTCTGTTTTGTACATATGCACCCTCTTTTTTATAATATTTTACACAGTACAAGTACAGACTCCAGTTGCAGCTGTAGTGCTTTTTTTATAATATTATATAATATTGTAGTATTTTTTTTTTTTTTAAGTCTAGGACCAAAAATATTGTGGCACCTTGAAAATAAAGAACATGTAATTCCTCCCTAACTTTGAAAATCTGATTAAAAGTGACTTGCCAAGCAGAAGGAAGAATGGCATAAAATTAATTTTTTTCAGGGCATTTTCTTACTTACTTGATCTTGAGAGCTTTCTTTCTCCTCCAGTAATATTCTGCCTCTTTCAACTTCTGCAATCATTCTGAGCAACATTTTGCACTTTATAACACTGATACTGGTTCTGGAGGAGGACATCCTTTGGACGTGTAAGCCTGAGACTCTAGAGCTAAAAATAGGATGTGTTGCCATCAAGAGAGACCATGACATAAACAGACAACAGCTGAACTAGGAAAGCACAGTTATTTTTAAATGTGAAGTTTCCTTGTAAATTTAATGTTCCTTTAAGATGGATTTTTGGGCATAATGAGAGATCAAATCCTTGATTATCATTCAACACTGACACTAACATAGTTTATCACTTGGAAGAACTGCAGTTCCTACATATAAAAGATGTGAATGCAAGCAGAAGAACGGATTCTGGACCAACTGAGGAACTCCAAAGATAATTCCATATGACCCCTCTTCAATTTACACTTCAAGGTGAGGTAATTTGCTTGTGCAAATTAAACTTAGATATCACAAACCTAAAACAACTGCTGTATTTATTCATGTTTTTACTGATTCATGAAAGAATTACGAACAGAAGGCCTTTTCTACAGAAATTACAAATATGGCTTTCAAAGAAAGAAACTATTTTTATCTTTCAAGCGCAAACGAGTTTGACTAGCAATGAAGAAGGCTGACACTTTGCAATCCTGAATGATTTCAAACCAACCAAAAAGTGTATCAAATCTCTCCTCCCTGAAGAAGCTCATTCAGAAGCCAGCCAAAACCCACGAACATTCATCTAAGTGAAGCTAAGAAAGTAGACCTGGCATTTGCTGGATTCATACCAATATCCAGAACTGAACATACCTTAGCAGTTCTGGAAACGGCCTACTACAAATGCACAGGAAGCAGATACTCAGTTCTCATTTTGCATGTCTTTCCAGCTTACCTTTGCCGACCACAAGATCTTCTTGCCTTATTGAGAAGAAATGGTATGATACCATCACCATGTGTAAGAGGCTCCTGGTCTTCTCTGGAATGACATACCCAACCACAGTGGTCGGGAAATCTCTCATTGCTAGAATCACATCTTTCTCTTGTTTGTTCCAGCAATTTACATGCAACATCAATTGAACAAATTCGACGCCAGCAACAAGTGGATAAAAACCAGCTGTAACTTTTCCTCTATAACATTTGACTACCTCATTATTATCAGTGTAGCCCAGCACTTAAACAGAATCTGTTGCTAGGTAAAGAACAGCACACTGAAACCAAACCTCAGGAAGACAAAAGGTATAAAGATAAAAAGCACTTCATTTCAGTGGAAAACACTTCAAAAGTTTATAGCAAAGTTAGAGGGTTTTAATGATAATACACATGCCCAATGAACCATTTAAATCTGCAGTATGAGTAACGCTTGCTATCATCTCAGATTGGACAAGATAATCTTTTTTCAGATGATTATAAGCTATCTCGGTCATTTCACTACTCATCACAAAACCCAGGCATCTTATGGGCTTTTTTGCTTTTTTTTTTTTTTTCCCTGATCACAAGAAGCATGAGCATCAGAGTTTACTATGCTCTGAACCATTCTGAATTTACCTGCAGATCATTTCCAGTTTCTTAAGGTTTGGAAGCTTTGACCTCGTTCTAATACCGAAAAAACCATCAGCACTCACTGAACTCCAGTGAGAGAAGAACTTGTGTGTTTTCAGAAGCAAGACCAGCGAGGTCACACATATATTAACATTTTAAAGACTGATTTCTGAAGTCTAAAGCTGACTCATGATACTTAAATATTTAGAAGCAGGAACTGTGATGTGGCAATTCTTGTGCCACATTTGTATCATCATTAGCTGCTTTCATTTAGATTCCACTTTCATAACTCATTTGCAATGAGCAAGGGGTTTGCATGCCTCTCCAGACTGGTTCCTACAGAATACTCTTCTGATTCCTACAGAATACAGTGTAAAGTCATGGTCTCTTTTTTTAACCCAAGACAATCTACAGTGAAGGCATTCAATTTCCTGGATGTATTAAATACTTTGGATTAAGAATGTGACTAGAAAATATGCTCATATACAGTGAACTCTCACAAGGACAACACTTACTTCTACAGGAAATTCTGTTCTGTTTGAATTTCCATGGAAGATGGACTGACCAGGGTCAAGGTCCTTTAGGAAGTAATTTCTCAGTATTCTTGTGTAGTACTTTTTGAGCTGTCTTCTATAGTATAAATATGAAACAAAATTTATGTGAAAAATAAATATATCCTTAAACCTTACCAAAACAGGACATTTCACTGTAAATTAATTTTCTCAGTGTAGAATTTCAGTTTCCAAACCCAGTCAAAAGTCACTTCAGAGACTGTAAAAATTGCATCCCAGAACAGCACTTATCACAGTATTATGAACTCTCACAGGTCTATGGAATTTCATAATACTTTGTAGTCTGCTTAAAATTCATGCTTTTGACAACTTTTGACTATTTGAAATATCTCTGCATCAGTTTCTCTATCTCATAATTGTGACAGAAAACTCAGAAAGTGCACCTCAAAGAATAAAATCAGTGGGCTAATAGAAAACAACCTGAAGTATATTTTAGTGATTCTGGGATATCTCAGGACTATGTTGGGACTTGATTCATATTTAAATGTCTGGCATTACCAACAGTGATATTGCTCTACACGGCAGTTAAGCTAACTGCTTTCATCTCCACTCTACTTCCATAATCCAATGCCAAAGCACAATGTTATTCTTCTACATCTGGCATTTGTAAGCCTCATTGTTGGGACATACACTGCTGAAACAATTCTTCATTTTCTAAAGAAAGTGCTTTTTCTAAAGATTCAGAAGCCACGTTATTAATTTCCTAATTTCTTTTTAGTATGCTCATAAAGAAAGACTTCTGTATGTCTGCAAATACTGATACAAGAAGAGGCCCTGAAACATGATAATGATAGCTAATAAAATATAAGAGCAAAGCTTTGCTTTCCTGTTGCTTTGCATACACAGTAATAAAACTACTTCCACGGTAGGATATAAAGTTAACATCTCTTTCTAAATTGCTTCAGCACTTGTGCTCACAAATGGTATGGTATTAAGCCTAAAGGAACATAAACATTATTTTATGGCATAGTATACGCTTAGTATAGAAATACTGTGCGCAACTCAAGAAAGAGGCTCTCTAAAACACTTTGAAAGACTATGGTTCCCATCTGATTGATGAGTTAGGAGATCACAGTGAGTGTTGTCACATACAAAAAGTCAGGGCTGATAAACCTACAGGACACATTTAATCTTCAGGAGGAAGAAAGAAAAACTAACAAAGCAATACTGAAATGCAAAAGGCAAGAAGCAGCTGGCTTTAAATTAATGCCTATTTAAATGGTGTAGATGGAAATAGGCCAACTTTTAAAGTAATTTAGAGGAATCCTGGTTTTACCATATCACTAATTACTGAACTTCCTTAATTAGTTCTGTACTTTTTAAAACTCCATTAGGCTCCATATCTACTTAAGAAAAAAGTATTCATACATTAGTTCTTCAACACAGTGAATCATACTACAGCTGTATTTCAGGGTGGGATGTCACCATTATGAAGCTTATAAGCTGTAAAGCTCTACAAGGTACTTGTGAAAAAGAGCAAGCACTCTAATAGAGGAGGAATTTCGAATTGAATGCACCAGGAGTGCAACTCAACAAGAGTGCTGTTGTTAATTATTACAGAATCACCGCGTAGCAATGGAACCATATTCCCTCCTGAAGTGCCTTTCTAACCCTTCCTCTGTAGGGAAGGAGGAGGCAGGGTACAAGTTGCATAGGATGCGTAAGAGTGGCTACACTAAAGCAATTCTAAATTGATTTCCAACTTTAGCTTCAAACTATTCAAGGGGTAGCTAATGTTGCATAACTCACAAATCCTGCATGGTCATCCAGAAAATTAAACAACCGCAGTTACTATTCAGATGAATCTCACTGACGTACTTTGACATTTGCACTCCTTTGCTTGGGAACAATCATAATCTGAATCATGGTCCTTGACTATGATTGCTCACCTAAACACACTGTCCTGCCAAAAATGACAGCTGGCTTGCCAATGGTTTGCATGCACATTCTTCCAATATTTTAAGTAATGGTTCTTCACCAGAAAAGATGCTGGATAACACAGTTTAGCCAAACTTCAAATAATTACTACTTCTTTGAATTGCAGTAATTCTTAGAAATTCCATCTGATATCAACATCACATTGTGCTATGCACTTTAGTGGAATCACTAAAGCTTAGGACAGCACTGGAGGGTCTATTACCTGAATACGGTGAAAGTGAGACACAGAAGGAGCAAGTAATTTGATCAAGGCAGCACAACAAAGCTCTGGCAAAATTTACAGGAAAAGAGAGATATCCTAATATAAGGTCTTAAACAGTAGAGCATAAACCATAATAAACCCTTCTGAAAATGAAGAAAAAGAAAATCCCCAAACTTTCAGACAAAATAATTAAAGAAAAAAATATTCTTTTTAGAATAAAAGATTAAGTGTTTTCTTTTCCAGTGACAGAACCCAGAATCCTTTTAACTAATTTGTTGAGGAAATATGCCACAGTGGAATTTAGTATGACTGATTAAACTATGTTAATACATTTTCCAGCTTTGGGTCCCCAGTCCCATTGCCCTATCTATGACCTTTCTAACTCAGGAATTATGTTACTTGTTCTACTAACAAGCATCCATCCATGCCACAGGATATCATGGTTGAACAGAAATTATTTGAAGTGCAAGCGCAAGCACAAACAAAGAGTACATGACATTATGAAGCATGTGTGCGTGTGTGTGTGTGTATTTGCTGAACATACCATCTCTGATGGTATTACTGCCACTATATAAAATCATGATCTAAAGTGATTTATAGAAGATTGATGCCTCTCATTTTGTCTAAGTATAACCTGTAAATCAACCCCGTACACATCACAATCCCAGTATCTTTCCTACTAAGGTGTTCCCATGCAAAGGTGCTGTGTAGGGGAAAACAGTAGCTGGGAAAATCATGTACCTTTATAAGGTACTTGTATGGAAGACTCAGTATGTTACTTCTCACCTTTATTTCTTCTCATATATAACTCACTACTGCAAAACTACATATACATGACAAATGTAATGTATACACGTTCTCCTTGGTGTTTTCATGACTTTCCTCGGAACTGTTACTAATGGCCCAACCAATTCATCCCCAAGATCAGTTTGTTGGAGGATGGTGAGCTGAATGTTTGAACCTGAAAGTATCAGCAATCCTCCACGCCGTTCTTCTGCAGGCTGAGACTCAATTGTAAGCTCCGATTTAGAGTCTACAGGACAGAAATAGTAGCAACAGACTGGAAAATTAGTCTATGCAGCTGCATTATGAATCTCTTGACCAAAACATGTAAGCACATAAGACAGCCAAACCCATGAGCGAGAGCAGGACAAAGAAATCTTAATGCAGATCTGCATGTGGTGATACAGTTTTTCTTAAAAAAAATAATATAATGTCATTCCAATTGAAGCCTGCCCATTTTTGCTGAACTATATATGGCTTTCCTAATAATATACACCAAGTAAGATGTATTTCTCAGTGTCCTGTTATCTCATCCCTTTGTCATCCCTTGATCACTTGGTCTAGCCAAGTTCATAAAATCTTGTAAAACCACACCACCTCAGCAAGAAGACTGCAAGCTGCCTTTGGTATCCAACAAAACTAAGAAAATTGAGTTGTCTTACCATCATCTCTTGATCCCCCGTGGGAGCAGCTGTGTTAATTACCAAAACTTAGAGGAAATGATTCCCATCCTCACTTGTTTTAAGGCTCCTTTAAGGCTAAAGCAGTCTGAGCTGACTCAGTGTAAATAAGGCTCATTAAGTTTAATGCTGATGATGTCTGGCCAGTGTTAGAGCAAGGAAAAGTTTTGCTTGCCCTTTCACTACTATTTCTTACTGCAGCAGCTTCTGTTTCCTTCCTGAGACTAAGGCAATTTTTAGCTATTTATGGACAAATAATGCAATCTTTACCTGGATTGGGAAGCAAGGGGCATGAAAGAGCTGCTGCCCCATCCTTTCTCATTCTTATTGCTAAGGGCAAATTATTCTGAAGGGGGGGGAAATCAACTTTTTTTTCCATCACATTTTTTTTGCATTACACCAGACAAACTGTTCTGAAAAAAAAAAAGGTAGAATTTCTACTGTAAAGTGTCTGTGGTAACAAGAGGGGTTTTTTCATTTAAAATGTAAATGCTGGTAGTATCAACATCTGGAGGACTGTAGCCTTAGGCACCATTACAAGAAGCAAGAGATTTGGACAGGATACATTCAATCTTGCTTTAATGGTATGATGTTCTGCCAAGATAAACTTCTAAGCTTTGACATATTTTATTTTGAAAAATGTTATCGTCAGGTGTAAAGGAAATTCCTCTTCACTGAGGAGAGTTTTGTAGCAGTGTATGTGATGACATAATTACTATGTGACTACATATTTCATGAACATCTTTCCCGACCTGAATAAACAAGAAGCAACAAACATTCTTTACGATGACAACCCCATACACCAGTAGATTTAAATAACAACAAAAGGAAAGCACTCAGATTCTCACTAAGGACTCTGTAAGGGAGTTATTATTTTCCATCAGCGTGCTGAACTTTAAATCCATTGCTCCTAATTAAAGCAAATCAGCCGCTCAAAAGCTTCTTACGCCAAGCCTCTCTGCCTTCAGCCTTACTCAAAATCTCTTCTTAAGTCCTCACACCATTCCAAAGCCTTCACTTTTGCCATGCCTCGCTTCCCACTTTGATTAAAAACCAGTTGCCTCCTCCTGCTGTGACTGCTCTGATATTATGGGTGCCACCTTTTTCTCCAGAATTGTCATTATGCACACTCTTATGGAAGGCTCAAAACTGTTGCTGACACTGCTTAGGCTTCTCTGTTTGTCCACTTGGTTCAGTTGCAGCTTTGATGGGAGTTCAGAAAATCTGGAATGAGGATGCACTCACCATGTACCCTGTATGGGGCTCTAATGGCAGAATAAAAAGGTCATGCCTGGGAAAAGTGGACATATAATATAGCCTTACACGTTTACCTTATGAGCCTTTAACCACGAAGCAGACATTTCTATAAAGGAGTGGGAAAAAAGGAGGATGTGAAATTCAAGTAGAATTATAGGAAGCATACAGTTCACCCAATGTCAAAATTTCCAAAGGCAACACATAATCACAAAGGTGACCCAGGTACTGCTAAATTCAGTTCTGCAATGCCTAACTCCTAGGCATCCTGAAGTTAGGATGTATGCTGCTGAATACTGTTACTTAGGGACAAACATGTGCTTCCAAAGAGACCTGAAACCACTTTGCTTAGGACTTTGGAGCTCTCTGCCCCAGAGGGCTTATAGTACAGGAGCGTACTTCAAGTGAATAATACTGTGATGATCGTGGAAAAGATTGTCGTCTGGTTTAAATCAGTAGAAGTTTACTGAAATCAACCAGCTAAAAGTCAGCTACGACAATGTGAATTAAAATCTTAGAATCATGTTCAAGTAGCAATGTTTTATAGTAAATCCATCAGAAACACTAATAAATTCCCCTGTTTTCTTGGATTAAAGAAAAATTGGACATTTCCCCAATAATCACACTGCACCCTCCCCAATCCTGTGTACTCAGCAGCAGCTGTTCCTGGGATGTCATTCCAAAACCTGCTTTTCAACAACTCAGACACATAGCTTCCACTTTCTTGGGTCATCTTTGCCTCCATAATCCACATGCATCACAGATGTAAAAAGTCATATCTTTTCTATCTAATTCAGTTTGCACTTTTTCGCTGTAGCATTAATGTAACACAACATGAGTATTTCCCAGAAGTATTTGTCATTATAACACAAGGCTCAATTCATTCACTGAAGGAAAAGTTTGCAGAGCTCCTGGAAGTGGCCAGCTTCAGATAACAAGACCATTGGATTAAATATAGGTTTAGACTTCTTTTTTTAATCTTTCCCTTTATCTTCATCCAAATCCCCACTCCCTTTTGGCTGCTGTCACTACAGCACTTCAGATTCTGGCACAGAACCAGTAAAGGAGGTATTTCAAGAGATGGTAAATCAACTTATTCAATGCTCTCCCTGGCTTCCTTTCTCAGAGGTCAAATATGTTTTCAAACCAGTAAAAGAAGTGAAAGTTCTTTCAAGTCTCACTTCTCACAAGGCAGGACAAGCAGAGGGGTTTTTTCCAATATTCACCGCTAACGACATGCAAGTCTCAGAAGAGCCTCTTTTCTTCTCTGATCCATGGGATATGCACAAAGGCTTACTCACTATCTTTTCATATTTTCTTCAAAATGCCAGATACAGGGCTATCAGCATAATGGGACAAGGAATGTACACATACATCACATTTCATTATCCACCTTTATTTTTAGCTCAGATTCCCAAGCCAGCTCCGAGAAAAAATGCCAGCATTTATGTGTATATGATACACATAATAATACACAACACTCTCTCAATGATAATTTCATGAGAACAAGCTTGCACAAATAACACAGTCCTAACATGTAGTTACTCTCTGTATATAATAATATCCCAGTTCCAAGGAGGTCGAAACATATATTTTTGCAAATATATTGAAAAACCTTCTGTTCACATTACAACAAACAAGTAAATGACTGCAATGGCACAATTCACAGACCAGGTAGAAATGCCATTGCATCTCAGAAGGAGGTGCAGAAACAGAGCACACATTTTTATAACCTTGTTAAACAGTGACACATCTTTCTATGTAATTATCCTGACTTCAGTTCAAATCCAAAAGTAGCGCAATCAGAATAGTATAGTGAAATGTGTATACAACCATCCTGACAGCTGGCCAAGCCAGACTCATCTATTTGTCAAAAGACTAATCACCACTTCAGCATTTCACTGCTGCATGCCAAATTTACCTTTCATTTTTGACAGCAGTTGCTGACCAACACTCAGCACTTATTTTCAAACATGATGATATTCTATGAGAAGCGGTTTCAACTGCTATTTTTATGCTTCATTAACTATTTTTGAAGGTTAACATAAGATATGGGTGGGAAGGAAAGGGAAAAATAAATAGTATGACTGCTACAGGTTTGGATTGCTTGTCCAAATTAGTCTTAAAAAAGGACTTTATGAAAGTGGTGCTTTAGTCAAACAAAAGCAACCACAACCAATACAGAGCAGCTGGAAGTACCTCTATGGCAGGAGGTAAGATTAAATTATATAATAAGCATTATTCATAAGGCATTATTCATCTCACCTTAAAGCAGACCTCTAAAGAAAGTCAAATGGATCGTGGCAAGTGTTCTCTACTGACTAGAAAGGCAGCCTATAATGACTACCTCAGATGTGCATGTCTGCACTGTAGCCATCCCTGAAGGTGAAATGAATTCCTATGTTTCATTCCAGTGTTTGGCCTTACTTTCTACGTAGCAGAGCAATTCTGCCTTCATTGCACAGTATTGTTCCCCCATCACATTAGCAGAAACATACTACAAACCAAAAATCTAATAGGTTTTTACTAGCTTAATTAGCAACATTCAGTTCTGCTGAAGTTCTCAAAACACTTCACAGAGGTGCTAAGCATCATTAGTCCCGTTTTACAAGTGAGGAAAACGGAAAGTTAACATGAAAGTTAACGTGACTTTGCCCATGATCCGCTACAGGTCAAAAGTTAAACTAAAACTAGAATCAAAACCTTAGGACACACTCTTCCATACTACATTTCGTCCTACCTTAGAATTATCATCATCTACCATCAGTCCAACTCTGCTGCATACCATTCAACAAATTCCTAGGTCTGAAAGGTGACTATGAAGATTAATAAGAAAAATAAAATATACAGTGAACAAGATGAAATATTTATTTTCTTTTAACAGCTTAAGACAAACACTATCCCTGTTTACCACATGGTGCACCCACACAGTACACTGGCGCATGATGCAGTTGCCTGGCTGGCACTGGTTAAGCTAGCGCCAGAATGAAACACACTACAGCAGTTTCAAAATGATGCTGAGCCCAAGTTATTAGCCTTGCGAAGGGACAAAACTTAGCGTCCTGAGCAGTGGGCCAGGTAAATAGAGTTTATATATCTTTTAGTACTTGAGCTATCAACAGTGCAATGTGCTTCCTAGATTTATCAGCCCAGCCTAGGTGAGCTGGGGACAGTCTTCATGCCCTACTGCCCCACGTAGACATATTCTAAATTCTCTGTAAGAGCAGCTAACTAAAATAATACTGCAGATCGTCCTGTAAAAAAGAAAAACAGTATAGACAAGGATTCAATGCCTTTTTTTTTTTTTTTTTTCATTTCTGAAACAGATAAATGGTTTTTAAACATTCACTTAGTAAGGGTAAGTTGGAGTATAAAAACACACCTGTGTACATACACATACACATACATACATGTACATCAACATACACACAGATACATGCTTCTATATAAATACAAAACTCTTCTCCCACTGGTATGTTCACCTATATTCACTTTGTTGCTACTTCTTGTAAGTACATTAAACTACCAAAGCATGGTGTCTTCTTAATTGCTTACAAACAAATCATTTCACTAATATTTTTTCCAGAGTAGGCAGAAAACTAGTCCTCAACACCATGACACACTGGAAGGAGGATGCCTTCCAACCTTGCATCTGTCCTGCTATCCTGCCAAGAACAAGTCTTTACCAGCAGTCTGAAACCCTGGCACACGAAAGTGATTTTCTGCACTGATTAATGCTGATCTAGCTGCCTGCACCCAGAATACAAGTCAAAGGAGCGGGAATGCCAGCATAGTACTAGTATGTTTGAGGCAATGATCTTGCCAAAATGCTACATATTTAGCACTCTGGAACTGATGCAATGAAAATTGTTGTTAGAAGACTTGGGTAATGTCAGGATAGAAACAAAACATAATAAATTTTCACCACTATTTTCTTCCTTTCATACAGATTTCATCTCTTTTGAAATAACGTACATTTCTGTATTCCTTTGCTAATGTGGCCCATTGTGTAAACTTTGATATTACACAGAATTACATTTGTGGGTATCAAGAACATTTCAGTTCTGTTAAACAGAAATTGTTCTTAGCAATGAAATTATGTCACTGGAAAACAAATATATGCATTATCAGTACAGAAAACCTCTAGCTAAACGTCAATACTGTAATGGCTCATAAATATTAGATCACTGGTGAAAAAACTTTTAACATGTAAAGTCTGATCACATGAGCATAGCTGTGCACTACCAAACCAGGATTAAAGTTTTGGATATTTCAGTTAACAGTAAGACAATGAAGTCCCTCCTATACAATGATCAAAAGAGAAATTAACAAACAGTAAAAAATCAAGGATATACTTGTATAATAGTGGAAAAAACACTAAATATATGTTTTTCATTTTCCTCAGCTCAAAGTTAAATAGCAACACTTTAGAACTCCTTTAATAAAGGGGTTCAAGGACATTCTGTCTTTAACTACTTCTTCTGCCTTGACATTTCAAGTTACCCAAATGAAAAGTCATTAAAGACCACCAAATCATTCATTTTGACAAAACCAAAACAAGTGAGCGGTTTTAAAAGAAAACTGGTTCGTTATGATGCTTTATAATATCATTCAGCCAAAACTGCATGCAACTTTTTCTTCTCTCATTCATACCTTCTTCTGGGTGGCTAAAAGACTAACTGTCCTGTCTCCTGTCTTGTACTGTCTTTTTTCAGACTGCACTTTGGCTTGCCACATACTGGATGCTTCTTGTTCAGGTTTTCTCTCTTTTTTCCCTGTCACTTTAGGTACCGAGGAGCGAGGCAGCAGAACTGCCTTTGTAATGCCATGAGAGACAGGTTTAGAGGGAAGTTGACAGGTCTAGATCTTACAGTATGCATTCAGATACCTCAGCAATATGTAGCATTACAAAATCTTGAAGACAAATGGACAGCCAAGGCCAAAGTTACAATGCCGATGAGCCCTAAAACATTCAAAGCAGAACGCTGCAAGCAACGGGAATGCAATGTTAAATATGATTGGTACAATAAATGGTTTATTATTCATTGAAAACAACAAAAAAATCAAATTCATAGACAATGTTTGTTGTGGCGCTCGCTTCTAAAGCGCTCTACTTCTGAAAGTCTGGTAATCTGTCAAACAGTTTTACAATAATTGTGTACAATGATCAGAACAAGACACATCTTTCAGCCTCGTATTGATCATGGCTCACTTCAGAGCAATTTTCTGACTTACAGGCTGTGGTTCATATGAAACCTTCTTGCATTTGCCTGGAAAAACATATGAATATGTTAAAATATGAATAGATTGTAGGAGTTGCCAAAACAGAGGCAAACCTGGGTCTGTTGAGTCTGGTTTCTCATCTCTAGCAATCATTTGTTTTACCAGGAGATGAACACCTTCTTCAAGGCTCAGGTATCCATGATTTGGCAAGGGGGCTGAGAGTTTCACAGAAGCCCATGAGAATTAGCCCCCGTGACATTAAGGAAACAGCCAGCTCGCTCTGGGAGACTATGAAAGGCATGCAGAAGAAGAAGGAAATGGTAAGACTTCCAAAGATTGTGGCACAGCCCTTCATACATTTCTGCTTACAGCCAGAGATACATCAGTCATTTCTGTGACACATAAATAAACAAAACTTTGACATGCTGGTTTACTAAAGCAGGTATGGCAATAATAATAAAACCATCAAAACTCCATAAAGGCCTTTAATGTGTCTGAAGATATGTTCATTACTGCAATAAGTGTTAAGCGTTTCCTTTGCTGTTAACAGTTTTTATGGCAAAGCTTTGAAGAATGTCCCACGGGTTATCAGTAAAGGCTTTATCTGTTGCATGTAAAATAAGAACAAACTAAACAATCCAGAAAACTACTTTCAAGTTGTGGCCCAGGACTGAAGTTGGAATCACGACAGGACAAGCTCTGTTGCTGGTCTCATCTGGCACAGTCCCAATGGAAGGAAGCCATACCAATTGACACCAGCTGAGAATATAGTTTGATGCATCCCCTCATTCACTCACTTAAGTCTGTATTTTTCTTTTTTTCCCCTTTTATGTTCCAGTCACCAACACCATTCTGGCCAGTTACTAATAGTCCTTAAAGGCTAATCTTCCTGTTAGCTTGCATTTAAAAATGAATCTCAGATGCAGGAAATGAAAGCCTTCCTCTCAAACATAAAGCAGATTCCAACTGAAAACTAAAGAATTCACGCTTCAAACCACTCTCCGAGGATGTCTTTCTCTATTGGTAACATTTGGAGATGTTTGAAAGGGAGCTAATGAAGACAGGTTTATGTGACTGGTTATAATTTTACCTTCCCAAATGCACATTTCAAATTTGTCTCGGTGAATTATCTAGTAAAATATTTCATGATAATGAATACATTAAAAGGCTTTGCAACCAGTGAAATATTTTGAGCTAAAGTTTCAAAACCAGTCAGTAAAGTGAGCTTGCATAAAAATTCACAAATGGCTAATTGCTCAAAAAAAGTTAAAACATTTAAGCACGTACAAACATAAAATGTTGTAATGCTTCAAGCCACTAAATGATTGAATATATGATGACAAAGCAGAGGGTGGCAGGTAAAGAGGAACTGGGTAAGAACCAGGGGCAAACGATGTAAGTAGCCCATTTTACAAGCTGTGTGAACAGCCCCAAAGACCTTCAAGTGTTCACTGCCCCATCTTTCTTGCTGTGGCATTAAGAAGATTTTAACTAAACTAAGCTTTTCAGAGAATTAAACTAATGGAGATCAACAAGCCTTCCTGATGAAGTGGCATTGTGGCATTACCATGGACCACTGCGAGGGGAAAAACTTGCTTGATGAAGCTGTCAGACCTCACCAGTCCTCTTCCCACCTGCCTATTACCTGCAGCGGGTCAAGAGAAGCAGGAAGCTGCCTTTCAGTGTCATTCTCTCCATGCTTATGAACTGCAAAATATAAGGATGACTCTCCTGGGGTTCATTAAATTAATGTTCCAAAGAGCTTTTCCCTAGCTTTAACAGGCCGTGGAGTGGGTATTGACTGAATAGGCTCAAACCCTTGACTTTCAAAGAAAAACTGAAGAACTGTTATAAGATTATTTTATAAAGACATCCACCCCTGCAAGAGGTCTACCATATTTGCTGTGGTTGAAGGACACAGTATAAATTTGCATCGCTGATATCTTCAGAATTACTGGTAGATGACAGTTACTGCTTATTTGCAGCATGGTAATGCAGATTAGTGTCTCAGCGTGCTGAACATGAATTGCATTCACCATAATTTAAAAAAAAAAAAAAAAAAAAAAAAAAAAGTGAAAAAGAAGCAACAGTCCTGATCTACTTTTGTTAACTTTTTGCAAAAGTTAACAGATTACTCTAACAAAAAACAAGTTTAACATTGCTCTAATTATGTACCATCAAGCCATTTTTAACTGGCCTACTCACCTGCTACGGAAAAAATATTTTACCACAGCTGTTGTCCTGAAATGCATGTGCATATCAAATGTGTTCATTGTGTCACAGGTATTTATAAAAACAGGCATATAACACAAGAACAACCCAACCCTATTGTCATGTCACTGATGCTGTATGTCACTAAGCAGCAGACACTTCTGTAATGATTAAATTTAGGAAAGTTATACCTTCCTACTCATAAAGGAATACTTGCAAAACTGATAAATGCTTGTAAGTGATTTTACAATTAGGATATATTTTCATGCACTATGTATACATTTAGGAGGAAGTAATTACTGTAATAATGTGTGGGGGTTACAATACTGTAAAAGTGAATTTATCCACTGATTTTGTATTAATAATGTTTCTTATGGCAGCCTGACTAAGAGGAGCAGTGAGGTATTTTTCTCTATAATCATTTTTTGTGCACAAAGAAAATACTTGAATGCGAATCATTTTTTGTGCACAAAGAAAATATTTGAATGCTGAAATTTAATAAATTGGTAAGTTTTAAATTCAGGTACTTGATTTCCTCTTGCCCTAGTTTCCTCAGGGAAAAAAGCACATTCAACAGAGTTACCAGTCTGTCATTCCCCGACATGGATTTTGAACTCACTAGGCAGTTTCAACCAAATTTACTGAGGGGAAAGGTCTCAAAAAATCTTAAAACTCTTACTTAAAATTGGAAACTGGAGAGAGAAAAGAGATCCTATTAATATTTCAACCAAGAAAAGTTAATAAGCTCATTCTTAATTAGGCATCAAGAATTCTCATAAAAGAGAGTCATCAGAAACCAGGCTCTCAAAACTCCTCATTTCTAATACATTTCACTTAGTGGTCTTATCTGTAACTTTCTGAAGTTCATTTTGTTTTGTTTTGTTTTGCTTTAGAATACAACTGTAAGATACCAAATGCTTAGATGTTTATCTAGCCATATATAGGGTTTGAAAAATCTGTTGCAAGTAGGATGTTTTCCTGAGCAACTGCTATGAGCTTCTGCCAAATCTAAAAAATACATTTCTAGTCCTTCTGGTTTTAATGAAAATCTTCCAATGCTCTCTGAGCAGCCAGAAAGGAAGCTGAGGGAGAAGACTAGTGCACAAACGCTGGTCTGACCAACCGCTTTTGAAGAAACCAAATGTACACAAAAAGCACAGAATGAAGGCGGCTCTTTTTCTTTTCACTAACTGTTGAAAGATGGTTTCTGATATATCTAGGAACACTTAAAGGTGGAGCATTCAGCCACAGTAAGCCAGTTAAATCCAGTGTCTCCTCTGTTCTTCGCAGCCAGAGTGATATTCTATTATCAGAGTATTCTTTTTGAACAATATGACCTCAAAATTAGTTTTAATTAAATAGAATTAGTTCTCTGATTACTAGGTACTCCTTAAAATGCTTCTGAATGCACAGGTGAGATTGGCTAGTGACCTCTGCGGTGACTGTAAGTGAAATAACTCAAGTGTTTCAATGTCTGTGTTTGTACCATGTCTTGGTCACGTGAAACATTACACAAGCACCAGGTATTATGGCTGGTATTTGAGAGTTTTCATGTCACAAGAACAATGCCAATGTAGCACTGACGATGGCGTTCTTTGCAGAGGTGACATCCAATGTCTTTGAGAGGCTGCGCTATTCTTTTATCTTAATGGATGATGATGATGATGCACTCTTCAAGAACTTGTGGGAAAGCAATTGCTACCTCAGACTGTTACAATCAGCATACTAGGGAAATCAATTTCTGTACGCGACACTGGGGCAAGACCCTTACCTTGTCTCACCTGAATGAGGGCAAAAGTAATACCAGACTCTACCTTCAGGGAGAGTGTCAAGAGAAATATTTTAAATTACACACACTGAGCAGCCACACAGCAGGGATCAGTACAACTCCCTAGCAAGTTTACTGAAGGTATGCAGGAATAAATCTGCTGCTCTAAATCTGGCAGCTTTTGTAACTGTTATGTTAAATTTAATAGCTACCTCCAAATACTTAATTCACCTGAAAATGTTACTACTGCTATCTAACAGGTAGTGTATCAGGTCCTTGTTTAAGAAAATAAAAATAAAAATCCCAGGTCTGAGTGTTCATACTTATGTCCTTTCTAGTCCTACACAGAAAGTTTCACACGTCATTTCTGCTGGTTGAGACAGAACAGGGATAGACCATTCCAATTCTGTCATGCTTTTGCCAAGTGCCCTCAGAACACACAACTCCCCCCACACACAACCTCCCCCCGATTAAGGAAAACCTTTATAAAACCTTTTTTACAATTTAACATGAAGTCATGAGAGTATATACATTACTTCCGACTAGCAAAGAAAACTCAGAAACGTACTAACGTTTGGGTACCTCCGAGGAAGGCAACTGCACGCATATCAAGTAATAACTGTCCTGTTTCTTTTGATCTTCTTGGTAGTTGCAGGCTGTAAGGGTGAAAGAGAGGTACGCGTGGCCAGAGAAATTTGCCTTACACAGCATTCCTTAATGAATCAATAATGACAAAAGGGAAAACGTTCAGTAGTCCTGAACACCAGTAATTTACCCATGTATTGTGCCCAGGTGTGTACGTTCAAGTACTCAGCACAGTGCTTTGTCAGGCTCCTTGTTAGGCCAAATTAAAGACCACAGGATCTACTTAGATACTCACCACTGTATAAGCTAAAGTATATTTTAGCCTTTTATACACTTTTTTGTACATCTTTTTCTACTTTGTAAGATAGTGAATTCTTACAATGCCTTGAAATATTGCTACACAACTGGTCTATACCGGGACCCAGTTCTAGTCTCAGAACATCTTAATTCCCCAAGGTTTTTTTCGGTGAAATGACACAACAATAAATTCACAGTAACTACAAGTAATTTCAGGTTTCCATTTGCCTTGAGGCTTCTTGATACATGCTGTTTCAGGGACAGAAGGGATCAGAGAAAAAAAGTAAATGTTGACAAAATAGCCCAAAGTAAGCGTCAGCCAAAACATCACAAAGATTCGTGCAGTCCTTCCAAAGCTTTGCACAATGTTTTCCATGTCTTTCTCAACTCTACAAGACAAAGCAACAGATCTGGGGTTTTAACAAGTCTTTTTACCTAAACAGAGTTAGTGCTCATAAGCGGCAATGTTTCTCAGCGTACTGCTTTCCATTTCCTGTTTGGTGAGGTTTTTGGTTTTTGTTTGGTTGGGGGGTTTTCGACAATCAAAGTTACTTTAAAAGATTTGTCTTGAGCGTTAGCCCTCATTGATGTTCTCATCCAGGGTACTACGAAAGATATCACACACCACAGAAGAACCTTCCTAGAAGTTGATAGCTTTATTCGCACACACATATGTATGAAAAAAAAAAAAAAAAAAGGAAAATTTAAAAAGGCTGCTGAGAGAATCTAGGCAAGAATTTATAATGAATTAACAATAAATCGGATAGCAACCCACGTCCATCTCTAAGGTAGGGACATAAAAACATTGAAGGAAATGTAGAAGACAAAAAGAATTACTTTAAGGAACAAATGGTATGTAATTACTTGACTTGAGGAAGGTCCTCAGTTGACGAGTATAAATAAATTGTTCGCACATTTGGTGAGACACATACTAACTGTTCATGTCTCCCCACAAGCTGCAACCTGTTCAAGGCTACTGAAATGCGAGGGGAGAAAAATCCCAACCACCCACACCTTTTCTGTCCAGCCAAATCATCCAAACAGAAATTAATAAAGCTCGGGGCTTTCGTAAGACTTCACATCTTCAAAGTACCGAGCACGCATTAGCTAATCAATGAATTCCCCTGTCTTGAATCCAAAGTGCATTAGAGGAATGGAGGCCAAATCACGAACGCTGGGGCAAGCCTGACCTCAAACATCTCACCAGCTTGCCGCCACGGGGGCTGGCTGAAACCCCGGCAGGAGCCCATCCAGCGCTCCTCTGCCTCATGGCGCGCTGCCCCTTCCACGGCTGACCCCAGCCAGCTGCTACCTCCCCGCCACGCTGTAACGCGTAGCAGGGGATCTAGAAGTCACCTTCAGCACCCCCTGCTTGGGCCCTGCCCGCTCCGAAGCTCCGCTACGGAGGATTCGCTCTCCGGCTGCTCGCAGCCAGGGCCAAACGAAGGCTCCTCAGCGGAACCGCAACCAGCCACCCCTGCGCGGAGGGGAAAGGTAAGCAGGAGCGAGCTGGGGGAGCCAAGAGCCCGGCAGAAGCCCGCTGCCTCGGCTGCGGCCATTTCAAACCCAACCGGCCTGGCCTCCACGGGCAGCACAGGGCAGGCCGGCCGCCGCCATCTCGCCACCGCCGGGCAGACCCGTTGCCGCGGCCCGGGGGTGCCCAGCCGGCCTCGCTGCCGCCCCGGACGCCCGCCGGCTCCAGGGCCCCCAGCGGGCACGCCCGCCAGTTCTCAAGGCCGCCTCAGGACACCGAAGGGCTGGCGCAGCCCCCGAGCTTTGGGCCGCCGAAGCGCGGCGTGGAGGCGAGGGGGGCTCGCCAGGGCGAGGGGCAGGACCTCCGGCCCAGCCGGCCCCCCGCGCTCCCCGGCGGGGACGAGGCGAAGGCGCGCCCGGCCCAGCCCTGCCTCCCCCCAGGGCCTACTGCCGCCCTCTCAGGGGAAGCCGCCCCCCGCTCGGCCGCCTTCACCGCCGCCCCGCCGCGCCTCCCGGAGCCGCCGGCTTTGAAGACCCCGGGCTCGCCCCCACCGCCGGCCGAGGCGGGCCGGGGAGGCGGCCCCCGCCGCCGCACACAAAGCGGCCGCCCGCCGCCACCAGCCTTCCTGCGAGCGACGCCCAAGTCCCCGCCTCAACCTGCAGCCTATGAGCGAGGAGGCGCCGCCCCGAGCGGCGGCCGGATCGGGAGCGGGCCGGGGAGCGCACCCGCCGCCGGCCGCGCACCGCCGAGGAGAGCGCCGCGCGCCCGTCCTGCCGCCTCCCGCCGCGTCGCGTCGCGTCCCGTCCCGTCCCGTCCCGCCGCCGGCCCCGCCGCGGCCCCCCGCGCCCGCGGGGAGAGGAGGCGAGAGAGCGGTGGGTGCCCCGCCGCCGGGGATATGCGCGGAGGCGCCGGGCGAGCGCCGCGCCGCGCCGCGCCGCCGCTCCTGCCGGCCCTCCGCAAGGTGTCGCCGTCGGCAGCGGAACGGCGGGCCGCGGCGGCGCCCGCCGAGTGGCCATGTCCAGTTCCGCCGGGCCGGGCCGCGCCGCGCCGCGCCGCGCAGGGCCGGGCCGGGCCGCGGCGGAGAGGTGTGCGCGCACGGGGGGGCGCGGGCCTGGCCGGCGGCCCGCCCCGGCAGCCCGGCCGGGACAGCCCGGCGCGGCGCCGGCGTGCAAGCCCCGCTCGCCTGCGGGGAGGCGATCCCCGCAGGGTGATTATTCCTAATTATTTAAAAAGCCCAGAGTCGAAGCGACTCCCTCGTCCAGCCACTTCCTTTATCCTCTGGGGGTTTGTTTGGGTTTTTTTCTAATTGCCCCGGGTGTTTCCGCGGGAGATCGCGGCCGCGGGGGCGGGGGGGGGGGGTAGCGCCGGGAGCGGGGGGCGAGGTGGGGGTCGCCGCTCCCCTGAGCGGCGGCCCGGGGGCGACGTTTCCCCCCGAGCTCGGGGGCCGGGGTGGCGTGGGGAAGGGGCGACACAAAGGGCCGGCGGCCGCGGCGGGCTCCGCGGGCCGGCGCGGAGCGGGGGGCAGCCCCCGAGGCCGGCCCCGGCCCCCCGCGGCCGCCGGGCGCCCTCCCCGGTCCGCCCCTGGCGCTTTTGCTCCGGGAGCGGGACTTCATTCTGCTGGCAGAGAATAAAGAGCGAATGGGGCTTTTGGCGCCAAATGCCAGGCACCTCCCTGCTTGTATGGAAATCAGGGAGGTGGGGTTAGGCTGCTCTCGCTTTTCTCTCTTTTTTTTTTTTTTTAATGCTGCCCTCCCCGGGTGTGTCAGCTTTTTTTTTTTTTTTTTTTTTTTTTTTTTTTGCCCCCTTGCTTTTTTTTTTTTTTTTTAATGCCTTTTTGGGGGGTTAATAATATCCAGCAGCTTCAAAGCCAGCCAGTGACAGTCATCTGTCTGCAAGCAAAGGGGGAATGCGGAGGCTTGGGCCAGCCGCGGGGGCCGGGCGGGCTGGCGCTCAGTAAAGTGCAACATACAAGATCATCTGCCTTCCCCCCCCCCCCCCCCCCCCCTTTTTTTTCTTTCCCCTTCCCCCCCCCCCCCCCCCGCCACTCCTCCCCCTTGCAACACCCACCACCATCACCAAGGAGGTAAGAAGAGGAAGCTGCAGGGTCTGGGCTGCAGGACAAAAACCCAATCAAATAAATACAATTCCACATCGCATTTGAGTTGCTAAACTAGGGAGGATGGGAAGGGAAAGGAAGCGCAGGGGCATTGCAGTGCGTGAATGGGTTTTTCATTGAGCAGAAGAAAATCCTGGAGGATATTTTTGTTTTGGTTTGGAGCTGTCGCATTGAGATCGCCTGTGTTTTGTAGGTGCCTCTTTACTGCTTTGCATTTTAAACGGTTTAATGTATTTCACGAGTAGAAAAATGTACAATACTGGAAGTGATCAGGGGGCGGGGCAGGGGGAGAGCAGCTGAGCCGGGCTCGTTTCTTTGCATTTCATCATAAGGCTTTTAATGGATTTTCTTTCCCCTTTCGGTCTCCGTTTCAGCGTCAGCTGTTGTGAACCCAGCAGAACGGTTTCCCTTTGCGTTACCTTAAACGAGCTGAAGGGAGACGCTGAATGTCCTTTTTGAACTTAAGTCTTTTTTTTTTTTTTTTTTTTTTTAATGTCTGATGCAACTGAGGTCTCGGAGGAGGAATGGGGCTGTGGTTGACTGGTCGTGGCTAGTGAGTGGGGGGTCCGGCCGAGGTAAGGGCAGCAGCGTGCATTTTCCGGAGGTGAGAGGGCTGGAAAGCTGGTGTGTTTGCAGGAGGTTTGACCGCGTGAAGTGGCAAAATGCGCAAAGTTGTTGTCCCTGCAACCTCTCCGCTGCTCTTGTCTCAAACTGGAAAAAGGGGGAGAAAAACTTCCCTCACCTTCTTGGCAAATCAGGAGGCTTTGTTGGTGGCGCCGGGGTGGTTTTAATGCATTTTTGTGCGAGAGATTATTACATAAGGTTGATAATTTCTGTTGCTGCTGGATTTCCCCTCCTCCTCCTCCTCCTCCTCCTCCTCCCCCCCCCCACCCCCCTTGTGTGTTTTGTGCGGATTTCTCTGGCTCGCTTTGACTGAATGAACTGGCGATTTGCGAAGTTGCAAAGAGCCCCTCCGCCCCCTTTTTTGCATCCTTCTCTCTCCCCTTTGCACTGCTCCGCAGATGACAAAAGGAGTAAACTTCCTCTACTTTTGCTGGCATATTAAGAGGGCTTTCTGGAGAGATTACGGTATCAAAGCCTTGCATCTGTCTACAGTTACTCTGCTGTTTTGAGCGTTTGAAGCAGTTTGGGGAGAGCAGGCGAGTGCTATGTGCAAAAGCACTGAGGTGCTTTGCATCCTTGCTGTACCGTGCCGGCTGGTTTTGTGTCCTCACGGAGCGCCGGGGAAGGCGGAAAGCTTTGCGTGTGGGAGCACTACCTGATCGCTTTTCTTTGAATATCTTGAGTCGGGAGGAAAGGTGTGTGAGATGCATTTTTCTTCGTAACTTGCGAAAGGCTCCCTCTTTCTTGCTGTTGATGATGGGATTTTTTTTTTTTTCTTCCTTCGGTTAAGAGGAAGGGAGTCACAGTCACGTTCGTGTCTTGTTTGTTTCTTCGTGTTTTAATTGTGGTTGGGTTTTTTTTATTATTATTTTTGGTTTAGTTTCAGGTCTTGGGAGAACCTCTCTTCTTCTTCTTCTTCTTCTTCTTCTTGGTGGAACTACCCATAAAACCTGTCTCTAAAACCATCGCCCGACCCAGGGATCAGCGAGAAGAGCCCCGTAATGCCAGGAATGGTCAGTAAAAACCCAGACCTCGAGTTCGACTCTTTGCAGCCCTGTTTCTACCCGGACGAAGATGATTTTTATTTGTGCGGGCCGGACTCCGCTCCCCCCGGGGAGGACATCTGGAAAAAGTTTGAGTTGCTGCCCACCCCTCCCCTGTCTCCCAGCCGGGCCGGGCTCCAGGAGCACCCCCCGGGGGGGGCCCCGGTGCCGTGGGGAGGGGCGGCCTTGGGGGGCTGCCGCCCCGCCGACCCCCTGGACTGGGCGTCGGAGCTGCTCCTGCTGCCCCCCGAGGCCGACCTGTGGGGCGGCTCGGACGGCGGGGACTTCTTCGAGACGGGCCTCGGCGTGACCAACAACCTCAACTCCATCATCATCCAGGACTGCATGTGGAGCGGCTTCTCCGCCCGCGAGAAGCTGGAGCGGGCGGTCAGCGAGAAGCTGCAGGGCAAGCCGCCCGCCGCCGCCGCCGCCGCCGCCGCCGCCGCCCCGCCGCCGCCCCCGGGGGCCGCCGCCGCCGCGGGCAGCCCCGCCGCCGCCTCCAGCGGCCGCGCGGAGCTGGGCGGCGCCGTGCCCGAGTGCGTGGACCCGGCCGTGGTCTTCCCCTTCCCCGTCAACAAGCGGGAGGCGGCGGCGGGCCGCGCCGGGGCGGCGGCGGGCGGCGGGGCTCCGCGGGGCGGCCGCCCGCCGCGCCCCGCCGGGGACAGCCGGGCCAGCAGCAGCTCCGGGGACGACACCCTCAGCGACTCGGGTAAGCGCTCGCCGTCCGTGGGGCTGGGGGGGGGGGGGGGGTGCGGGGGGAGGTGGCGGCGCTGCCCCCGGGCGCCGACGGCTCCGGGGGCCGGGCGGGGGCGGCTGCGCCCCGATTCGGTCCCCGGCGGCGGCATCGCCGGGCGGGGCGGGGCGGGGCGGGGCGCGGGGCGGCCGGCAGGCGGCAGCAGGCGCGGCGGCGGCGGGGCCCCCGCGGGAGGGGCCCCACGGGGGCAGCCGGCTCCCGGCCTCCGGTCCCGGCAGCAGCCAGGCCCGGGGGAGCGGCGGGGCTGGAGCCTCGCCGGGCAGCAGGCCCGGCCCCTGGGGCTGCGTGGGGCGGGGGCACCGCCGGGGCTGCCTTCTCTCCTCCTGCCCCTTGTGGCTGGGGGGCTGGGGGTTCCATCCCAGCGGTTGTGCTGGGGCGGGGGGGGGGGGCAGAGCGGGCCGCCGCCGCCACCCTGGGGACGGGCTTCGCGGGGGACGGCCGTGTGCGCTCTTCGGCGTGATTTGGGAAGGCTGGAGCGGGCTGGTGCGCCCTCAGAGCGGCGCTTGCACTGACAGAGCCGAAAATGCCCAGAAACATCTCCGGTCCGTGCCCGCCGCCGAGTCCGCTTGGGCTGAAACGGGGTTTGGCCTGTGTGGATGAGCTGGTCCGCATGGCCGTCGCCGTAAACTCGGTGATCCGCCCCGCGTTTCAAAGCCCGCTGTCCCTTTAATGTCTGGTTTGACAGCTTTGGGTGAGGAAGCACTTCCAACAGCTGTCTTCTTGGCAGTGCACCAAGCGCCGGCTTAAAGGGTCCCCGGCTGGAGCAGCTTCACCTTCTGCCTTAGAACAAACCCAGCGATTGTTTCGTTTTCCGGCTGCTTTTCTACCGAGCAAGGGCTGTGTTGTGACACTGTGCATGCCTTTCGTACGGCAGCTCTACGATTCCATTCAAAATACATACATTCCGTCTAAAAACTCTTTCCTGCCCCTGCCATCATGTGGGTGGTAGCCCCACTTTGATTGAAAATTACAAGTGTTTGAAAGAACACACAACTCATTAAACTTATTAAACTTTCAGAAATCGCTGTTCTTCAGTCATTCCACGTACATTACACAGTTTTTCCAGATCTATATCTGGCTACAGATGTTGGGCACACCCTGTTTTCGCCATCAGTTATTTCATTGCGGCTTTTACTCTACATATTTCGTCAATAAATGCATCTGGGTTGATACTTGTTCGGAGTATTTTCTGTGAGAATAATGTCTATTTTATTTTCCATTTTCTGTTACCAAAAGATGACGAGGATGAGGAGGAAGAGGATGAAGAAGAAGAAATAGATGTTGTGACTGTGGAGAAAAGACGCTCCTCCTCCAACAAGGCTGTTACCACCCTTACTATTACAGTGCGTCCTAAAAATACCACTTTTCCATCGGTCAGGACACAGCAGAACGAACTGATTTTAAAGCGTTGCGCACCAATTCACCAGCAGCATAATTATGCCGCTCCTTCTCCATACATGGAGAGTGAAGATGCTCCACCGCAGAAGAAGTTAAAAACCGAGGTGCCCCGTCCAGTAAAACCCACGATCCAACCAAAGCCTAAGAGTTCAAGTCCTCGAAACTCTGATTCAGAGGATAGTGAACGTCGACGTAACCATAATATCCTGGAGCGTCAACGGCGCAATGATCTACGGTCAAGTTTCCTAACGCTAAGGGACCATGTTCCAGAACTGGTTAAAAATGAGAAAGCTGCAAAAGTTGTGATCTTGAAAAAAGCCACTGAATATGTTCATTCCCTTCAGGCAGAGGAGCAGAAGTTACTGCTAGAAAAGGAAAAATTGCAAGCCAGACAACAACAATTGCTAAAGAAAATAGAATACAAGCGGACTTGCTAAACTTTTGTTTTGTTTTGTTTTGTTTTGGCTGACCAGGACAGTCATTGCCACTTTGCACATTTTTGATTCTTTAAAAAAAATTGTGTTTTTGACGTTAAGAATGTTGGTTTTACTTTCAATCCAGTCCCTGAAGTAATCAACAAACTATATTATCCGGGTACGGAGCAAATGGATGTTCTTGCAAGGAGTTTATTGCAAGACTACCAAACAACAATGGACTGCCTTTGTTTTTCTTCTTAAGAACTGTAGATGGTGGGGATTTTTTTTTTTTTTAAATTGTTGTGAGCATTTGGAGCTGCTGATGACATCTAGTTGAGTTTTAAAACGTTCATTCCTAAGTTTTATGGTGCTTATGTTCTAACAGATGTTACTTTAGGGGTTGGCATTTGTACCCCTGTGGGAATTTTCTGTAAATACCATCTACACACTTGCCTTTTGTACATGTCTTGGGTTATGAGAGGTGGCTTTTGCTACCAGTATTAGACTGGAAGTTCATACCTAAGTACTGTAATACCTCAATGTTTGAGGAGCATGTTTTTGTATACAAATATATTGTTAATCTCTGTTATGTACTGTACTAATTCTTACATTGCCTGTATACTTTAGTATGATGCTGATACATAACTAAATTTGATACTTATATTTTCGTATGAAAATGAGTTGTGAAAGTTTTGAGTAGATATTACTTTATCACTTTTTTGAACTAAGAAACTTTTGTAAAGAAATTTACTATATATGCCTTTTCCTAGCCTGTTTCTTCCAGTTAATGTATTTGTTAATGTTTGGTGCATAGAACTGGGTAACTGCAAAGTTCTGTGTTTAATTTCTTCCAACGATGTACATTTAGTGCTGCGTCTTATAGCACTTTGAAATACCTCATGTTTATGAAAATAAATAGCAATTACATGATGTGCCATTTACTATTTTTCTTTTAAATTAAGTTCTTTTAAATAAATAACTTCTCAATGTTCGTGAAATACAAAAGCATGGTCCCATATCCTGGGCACTTAAACTCTCAAACTATAGGTGACGCTCTATGAAAAGTCAGCCAGGCAGGACATTTCCCTTTCTGGTTAAAAAGTAATTGTAGTAAGAAAAATTTATCTATTCTTTCATACTTGAGATGTTTCTTGAGATGTCAGGATCATCCCAGGGGACTCAACATACCACAGTTAATGGAAAGACTCCTGTCTCTTGTGAAGACTTCTGGAATATCCACTGTATGCAGAAAATTGTGAGGGATCAGAAACACAGCTAGCATCCTTCTGCTAAGGGACTGGCCTCCGTGTGGTAGGCAGGTGGAGAAGTAAATGATGGAGGTACGCTTTGCTACAGCACAAAAAATGCAGTATTTGTAGCAATCAAAGATCTTATTTGACTGCTGTTCTCAGTTGCATTACAAAAGGCTTCTCCTAAAAGGAGTCCATCATTGCATAGTAGAATTGATGTTTGTAGCTGAAGATCCTTTTTGTTACTAGTTGTGCTAAGTTAGTAAAATTAAAAATCCCAGGGAAAATACAGTTCTGAGGTACGGAGGAGAGCTGTGAAGCGTGCATCAAATGGCATGTAGCCTGAACAGTGAAACTTGGCAGGTGGTTGTCTCAAGAGGTGTGATGGCATTTGGTGTGATAGGAAGAAGACATTTAAGTCTGTGAAATATGTTTGGTCATTTTGGTAAGCTCGAGACCAAGGACTTGTTTTATTTTCCAGTCTGTGCAGGTATTTCTGATCTTCTCTTCCCTCAGACTGAAACTGAAAAATAAGGTATGGATTAATGACCAAGTGGCCAGCAAGTAGCTTAAGGATCAACTTGCAAGGAGCTAGTCTGGGACGTCTGCCTCTACTTCAGCCACGAAGGAAGTAAGTTGCTTGGTGATTGAGGTACAGAACATCTCATATTTGCCATGAAGTAACAGAGATTAAAAGCAGTACGGGAACAGAATCGCCACAGTAATGGATGCGCCATACGTCCATGCTGTACAGTGGCTGGTTGGTGTACCCGTAACCTGTGCATTCTTGGGCCCCAGCCAGCTTCTGCAGCAAGAACATTGGGAATTGTACTTAGTAATCTTACAGTGCAGTAAATCCAGATCCTCGGCAGGTGCGAATTGGTGTAACACCATTCAGATTCGGCTAGGCCTACACAAGGTTATGCCATGTGAAGAATTGGCCTGAATAGACTTAATATCGTCTAAATTCAGACTTGAGGACCACAGTCATTCCATGTATAGAATCCTTGTTTTCATTCCCTTAATGTGGACTTGATCATGCTGCTTCTACTTTCCCAGTACAGTGAAAACAGTAAAAAGACAAAGCCTAAGCAGAGACGATTAGTGTGGACAATCACAGGGTACACTTAATTTTACTAGCTACAACAAACAATTTTCAAACCCCATTTTATTAGCATTTTTTTTGTTGAACTGCTGTTGTGCTGTTTTCACACACGGTTCCAGTCACATGAGTGACTTGAAGGAGAAAGCTTTTCAAACATCCACTGTATTGTCTTTCTAACCTATGCCTGCTTGACTTCCAACAAGGGCTTCTTAACATGAGTTTACAGTTAGACTTAGTATTAACATTAAAAAAACCAGTTACAGCTGTATACTGGCCCAATACTTTCCTAGCAGATGCAAATCGTATTCTGAACAAAAACAAATCACAGAATGATGTGTCACTGTCTCTTTACAGTCTAGGAATGTACTGTCTAAGGGTTAAACATGCAAAATTGAACAGACATTCCCTTCCCCTTTCTCCTGGAGAACATCTGGTCCAAATCCTCCACTCAGAGGAGGGCCAAATTCTAGGTCAGAACAGGTTGATCAGGGTTGTACGCAGCCAAGGTTTGAATGTCTTCAGGGACGGAGATTCCACAGCCTTGCTGGACAACACATTTCATTGTTTGACTACCGTGACTGACACAAATTTTCTTACTATCTGTTTGGAATTTTCCTTGTTGCAACCCCTGCCCATTGCCTCCTGCCTTTTTGTGTTTAACCTCCCAGAAGAGTCTGGCTCCACCTTCTGTGTAACCTCCCATTAGGTAGTTGAAGACAGCAATTACTTCTTTCTCTTCCCGAGACAACCCAGTTCTGTCTTGTATTGTTGTGGTATCCAAGCATTTAGAGTATAATAGAGGTGTCAAATACTCAGATTTGTTTGGATATTCAACACAAATCCCATTTGAAAGCCTCTTTTTCAGTGTGGGAGTCTTGGCCTGATATTTTTGAATTCAGTGAAAACGTCCAACTGATGGCAATTGAGATAGAATCAGGCCCCATACGGTTCAGAAATGCCCCCATATACTGTACTGTTTGCTGCTATATGCTGTGCTACCAGTACTTTGGGTCGGTCTTTTTTTTCTCTTAAATAACTTTCAGGAGTTAATAGGTTTGTTTTCATACTGTTGCTGTAGGGAGCAACTTGTCAAGTACCAATGTTTTTGTAAACAAAATTCTCAGTTGTAGGATGTTATTAAGTTACAATTGTTAAATAGAAGATAATGGGTTTCAATTCTTTTGTATTTACACGATAAAAAGAATTGAGAGGTTTAGGAAAGAGCTTTTGAAAAGTAGAGGTAAACAATTCATTTAGTAATATTTTCTGATGAATCAGTACCCAGCAGGGTATGTAGAGAAGGACATAGAGATGTAAGAACAACAGTAACAAAAGATCCTTCTGCCTTCGTATCTAGAGTGAAGAGTCCATAAGGAATCAGTCAAATAATGGATTGAGACACTATTCCTTTTTTTAATATACATGCCTACATTTGCATAACAAATGCAAACATATCTGCCTAGAGAATCTGTTAGAAAATGTGGCAAGTACCTAATAACTGCTTATTGAGAAGCAGGTATTGCCGATTCCTGAAGGGAAAACTGAATTAGATTAATTGCAATCATCTTATCTGCTCTGCTATAAAAATTCCCAAGTTCTTTTTCATACAAGACAGAATCTGCTGATGGAATCAGATGGTTTCCTCCCAAATCCCAGAGGATGGTCTCCTTCCACTTCTCTGTTTATTTGCTTAAAAATACCACTAAGAACACAAGGGACTTGAAACACCAAAATGAAATGATTCCTCCATAAACTAGTATAAGTAAAACACCAGCGGGAGAGCTTAAAAAGGTGAAATGTGTTAATGATGTCATTACCACTAGGTCACCTGGTGCCATGAGTGTGAAGGAAAGTGCATTTCTCAAACCCCAAGCTGCTGTTATAGCAACTTATCACCAGGTCTTGGCAAGACTGCTTGAGATTTCATGATGTGTATAATTTGCAGAGGGCACATTTGCTCCTGGTAAGTATACTGATAAACCAAGCTAGAATAAAATGACTTTAAAAGGATCCCATTCTTAAGCCTGAATTTCCTGGCTTGTGGCTGGTTTAAATCAGAAGATTTAATTTTATTTGAAGTTTTAAGTTTGAGATCATGAATTTAATGACTTTTTAATGTACCATGTTGTTTATCACACTCTTGGCAAATGCTTCATGATTTATACCTAGGTTCCATTCTTTTCCTTGTCTCCATTCCCCCTGTCCTTTTTCCCCTTCCCCTCCCTCTTTCTTTCCCCCTTTATACCTAAACTACATGTGGTGCCTCTTCTCTCAGGAGCCCAAAGCCATCAAACTTAAAGGGATTTGAGGTGTCACAACAACCCCTTTAAAGTAAGCAGGGATTTCAGTAGAAACAGGAGATAAGCAACACTTCCAGGAATCTCACAGGAAGGGTGTGAATGGTGCAAAATGTGGAAGAGAAGCTGATTGTAGGGCCAGCCCAGCAGGTTTTGCCCCAGCACTTCTGGCTAGCACTGCAGCATTGAGAAGCAGAGCACCAGCTTGCCTCAGCAATTGCCTGAATCCAGAGCCCTTGGTCTGTGCCCAGACAAGCTTTCACTTCTGCTGGGCTACCTTTTCCAGTCTGCCACCACGCACTAGTTTTTGCCGCCTGTCTCCTTCTGCTGACCCTGCAAGGAGGCTTGGCCACAGTAAAACAGGCATTGTGCTGTTGAGTTGCATGAGATGTTAATTTCCCCTGCCTGCAGATCTGCGATTCTCATCCAGCTTTGTGCCCCTTAGTGGGCCAGATCCTTCTTTCAGTGAGATTAGTTAGATATATATTTGATCAACAGTCGACTCAGAGGAAATAAAATGAATTCTTGATCTCTGAGCTGTGAGGTTTCCTTGTATGTATGCTGTAGGTACAGACTAACATATATGCTGCATGCACACAAGGGATTCCATGTGTTGATTCATGAACCCTGCTAAATAAAGCCCTGCTAAAGGGTGTATTTTAACAGAGTAACTAACAAGACTGTCTACTTGATCCTTTGAAGAAAAATCAAACAAAGGTATTTTGTTTCCTGTATTTATGATTACAATATGAGGCATATACATAACGCAGAAATGCAAAAAAAAAAAAAAAAAGTACCTACAAAGTAAGTACAATTAATGGCAAGTATTTTTTAACTCCATGATGAAATGGGTGGGTGTGTAGACTTAGCAGACTTAAAATTTATCAGACTCATAACTGAATTATGACCTATTTGTTACTGATCTCTGAACTGTTGAGTTACATTTTGTATGTTTAATCATTGTTAGGCTCCATATATACTATTACAACTGCACTATTTGTGAGCTATATAATTTGCCATGATATAGTTCGTCCATCTGACATTGTTTAGGTAAGTGGAGACATTTTTGTTTTATGGTAAAATAAGATTATTTCTTTTTTCTTATTCTATGCTCCCAATTTCCCAGTCTCATTTGTCTGCTTTATGTATTTACTGCTTTCTATCTTCTATACTGCATGAATTTAGGGAGATGAACTGGCTTCCTTGCTATCTGTCTGGAGCTGAGGTTAGATTATGTTCCTGTGAGTTGCTATATCAATCATTACAAAACTATGACAAGAGTCGTGTTGTCCAAAAGAACAGTGTCTATCAGCTAAATATAGTGTAGTTTTATATTGGAGGTAGGATGAATCATGTTTTCTACATCTGTTTAGTTACACCTTCTAATCTACAAGCATTGCACAGTTTCAAGCACCTAGCTGCTTAGCTTCCTAATTCTCCTTATGTAGTCACCAGAGAGACACAGCCTTTTCCCAGAGCATCTACATTGGGCTTTTACTGGAACGGGCACAAACACTGCTCTGTACTATGGGGAAAGAGTGATTACAATGTGAAAAGGGTGATTACACGAACTATGTTAAGGGCCTCTTTATTGCTGCTGGGTACCATCAAAAAGTTGCTTGATCCATAGTTGATCTTACTCACCAGATGAAATTTAAAGCAATGCTTTGGAGAAAACTGCAGGTTAACAGATTTGTTTCTTAGAATAAAACAGTGGATGAACGTAGGCTATACAGTTAATTTAATTGGTTATTAATTGAGCATTATTTGGATTGATATTTTTAGTATCTGTATGCAAATCGCTTTTTTCTTGTGCAATACATGGCAGTTACATTTAGGCATAACCTTGTTTCCTCAATATGACATAGACTTAATAATAACTACATTTTAATTAATATTGTAATTAATTTAATGTTAATATGTAATTAGTATTGCAATTCATGATGTAGAAGATGAGGGAACTATCCAGTATCATATACAGATTTCAGTGGTGGCTAGTAGCTGGGAATCCTCATAAAACATTTTTAAAACCACTTAGATAATTCCTTTCTTTTAAATTCCTAAGATCGATTTTAAAATATACTTGAAATACTGTTATGGATTTGCTTTTTAGTCTAGAAATTATGTCTGTCTTCTAAAATTGTCATTAGATTGGGCACTTTATTAATATTCTTTTTGGAGCAGATGTTTGGAAAAGAACAATGTCAAAGAAAGGAAATTGCACTGTCTTTGATATTCACACCCTTGGAGTTACATGCCAGTGTCTTTAAGGTAGAAATTAATCTGTAGACTTGGGGGGGGGGGGCGGTTGTGACATAAACATTGATTTGGACTGAGGAATGTGAAGGAAAAAAAGAAAAAAAAACCTTGTGCAAATAAGAAAGACTTCAATATTTCCCCCATAAATGTAAAGTAACTACTCATGCAAATGAGGGGATGAAACCAGACCTAATACCCAGTGGTGATGCTTGAGTGTATTCTTGCAGATGTTCTACAGCAGGAATTAAAACTAGATGTTTTATAGAACCATGGAATCATAGAACAGTTTGGATTGGAAGGGACCTTTCAAGGCCATCTAGTCCAACCCCCCTGCAATGAGCAGGGACATCTTCAACGAGACCAGGTTGCTCAAAGCCCCGTCCAACCTGACCTTGAATGTTTCCAGGGATGGGGCATCCACAGCCTCTCTGGGCAACCTGTTCCAGTGCCTCACCATCCTCATTGTAAAAAATGTCTTCCTTACATCTAGTCTAAATCTACCCTTTTTTAGCGTAAAACTATTACCCCTTGTCCTATCACTACAGGCCCTGCTAAAAACTTTGTCCCCATCTTTCTTATAAGCCCCCTTTAGGTACTGGAAGGCTGCTACAAGGTCTCCCCGGAGCCTTCTCCTCTCCAGGCTGAACAACCCCAACTCTCTCAGCCTGTCCTCACAGGAGAGGCGTTCCATCCCTCTGATAATTTTTGTGGCCCTCCTCTGGACCCGCTCCAACAGGTCCCTGTCCTTCCTGTGCTGAGGACCCCAGAGCTGAAGGCAGGACTGCAGGTGGGGTCTCACCAGAGCGGAGCAGAGGGGCAGAATCCCCTCCCTCGACCTGCTGGCCACGCTGCTTTTGATGCAGCCCAGGATACGGTTGGCTCTCTGGGCTGCGAGCGCACATTGCCGGCTCATGGCCAGCACTTCATCCACCAGCACCCCCAGGTCCTTCTCCGCAGGGCTGCTCTCAATCCCTTCATCCCCCAGCCTGTACTGCTACCAGGGGTTGCCCCGACCCATGTGCAGGACCTTGCACCTGGCTTATTTGAACCTCACGAAGTTCACATGGGTGCACTTCTCGAGCTTGTCCAGGTCCCTCTGGATGTCATCCCATCCCTCAGGTGTGTCAGCTGCACCACACAGCTTGGTGTCATCTCCAAAATGACTGTTCTAGCAAGCAGCATGTGCAATTTCCATATAGGAGGGGGCCCATCATACACTCTTTTTGCCCATCAGCTAGTTCCAGCTGTAATGTGGAAAGATACATAAGGTGTTAATGTCTTAGATGCGATCAGAGCATGTCTACAGAATTTTGCACTACTGGTGAGATGGGAGTTTCCTGTCTCAGTTCAAGAGTACCATGAAGCTTTGGCTTCCACTAAGTTTCTGAGCAGTTCATTATGTTCAGAGCTTCAGCAGTATTTTGGTCACTTCACAAATGTAATCAGTGAAAAGTCAGGAGACTCTGGAGTTAGTAGCAGTTGAAGATAGGATCAAGAAAGTCACAATTATTTAAACATAGACATAGATGTGACAGCATGTAATACTCAAATCTACAAAGTTTCTTAACACCAAATGATTTGGATAAATGTTTGTCCTGTGAAACCAAAAGGAGTTTAAGCACTTGTACAGCATCTGTGAATTTGGTCCTAAAGACCTAGAAAATAATATTTAGATTCCTAAATCAGGTGCTAAAATGAGAATAGTGATATCTAACAGCCTCTCCCTGAAAGTGGCAATGTTTTTTTATTTTTAAAGAGAGGCTCATGCTTGATATTCCTCCACTTTAAGAAATTGGGAATATGTTTCATAGATCCCTTTAGAATTGCATGTACTTTTAAATCAGAGTTAGAAAATTCTTAGCATAAAATAAAATCTAACAGGGATGCAAACATATTCAGTTTTATCTAGAAACCTGGTCATCAAAAATGTACTGTAAACTGTGTTTCTGAGGTCTGTTTTGCAGTTTCTGAGGAACTGTTTTGCTTCTCATTTTTTCCTACAATCATTAGTTTTGTTCACGGTTCCCAGGCACCATTCCTGAGTCACATCCTTGGTAATTATGATTAGAAACATTTCTCTAAAAGCTCTACTTCACGCCAAATAAGCCTGGGTAAACCAAAGTGTGCTTCAACACCAATGTATTATTTCTTGCATGAGTGGAATAGAAACATAGGTGTACAAGGTAACATTGGACATATCATAGTGTTATAAACCCATGTATTTATGAACACTTCTTTCAAACATACATTAATACTACTAATGAAGTTATGTAATGATGCAATGTATTTAAGTAATTTCTATTATCTTCAGTCTTTAAACATTTTTATGCTGATCTGATTTATTGCTTCTTGTCTTTCCTCTTGCCTCTCTCAGCTAAGTAGCAACGCAGGAGGCAAGGGGGATTCATCTGACCAGATACCAACTGGTTTTAGTCAATAAAGAAAACAGGTATTTTTAGTGCACAATTAATTTCATCCTGAAATAAATATTTTAAATAACACAAATTAATCTCACCGGAGAAGTACTCATTTTTCTGTGTTGATTATAGAGAAGCCTTGGGTGACCAGACACATGTGCCAACATTGTAGATGTCTAATGTGGGGTTCAGCTTAAGAGACCTAAATCTGGATGTCTGTTTGTAGATATCTAACGGAAAGCCTGATATCTAGTTGCTATTATAGTTAGTGGAGTCTGGAGAGTGATTCAGTGTAGGTGCCTATTTTAAGATGAACTGAATTAGTTCTCTAGGTTCAGTTCACTGTATTGATTAGCTCTCCATTGGCTATAAAAGGAACTCCAGGTATATAGTGAATATGTAAACCCCCATGCATTAACACCTAATTTCAGTGCCTTAAATTACAAGTTGAGTCCGACTATTCCTGTCTTCCACTCATTTTATTTCACTTATACATCTTAAAGCTTTTTCTTGAACTAGTCAAGTAATCTTAAACCCAGTTCTGTCTAGTTCATCTTTTCTGCAGCACTCATAGCATTTTTGCTTTGGTCATCTGTAATAGCATCCTCATAACTTTAGCATCTTTGGATTTATTTCATCCTCTCACATGTCCTGACTATCATCAATGGGTAGCAATATTCATCATTGCCAGAAAATTGCTTGCATTACTGATAAACTTTGCTAAAATGTCTCTCGTGTTACCATATTACATGGTGGGCAAGACCTTATCTTCTCCTTCCCACACCTACACAAGGCTCAATTATGGGGCATGTTGATACATTTCAGATGTTGATATACTGACAACATTTTAAATTAAATGAGAGCACATATCACATTCTTTTCAATGTAAAAAAAAACCACAGAAGAAAAACAGAAAGTAGACGAACATTTAGAAAAATTGCTATTAACTTATACAGCTAGATCTGTTATTGGACCTCTTATAGTTCTAACTACTTCAGTGTTTCCCTTCACTTGTTTCTATAACCTTACTCCAGTAGTCCTTACAACTTTATTTGTCTGTTCCTTTAAGAAAATTATTTCTTTTCACAGGTCATGTGGTCTTCAGTAACTGTTCCATATCACCCTATGTCAATTCCTCCTTTCATTCAAGCACTTAAATGAGTAACATCTTTTTTGCTTTGCAGTCTCACCTTTCCTACTAGTTATATTATCCCTCAATGTAATTTTTTGTATTTAAGTCTAAAATACAGAGTCCCATTCTGTGAGCTGCTGAACACTTGCTGAGTGGCTATAGGTCTGTTGACTTCAGTAGGAGTGTATAAAGTAAGAACTCAAGACCTTCCAAGGTCTTTCAAGACTTCTAAATGAAAATTGTAGGTATGCCAAGTTAAATTGTGCCGTATTTTATATTCTTTCCCATTTTTTGAGTTCTTAATTTCTTACTAACATTTGTTTGTGAAAGACTACTTTATGAAAACACAAACACGCAGTTAAAATAAAATAGATAGAATAGTGCATATTAATTAATATTGTTTCACTTTTGTCAGTAGTACATTTTAAGAACTGAATGGTAGTTTCTGGAATAGGTAATAACCTAGGAACAGTTACGTTACCATGAACTCCTTTAGTAAAGAAAATGATACCTTTCTTTTCTGCTGCTGGTGTTGACAATATGCAGTCCTTGGATGCTTTAGTTATGTAAGCACCAGTGAAAATAAATACCAATTAGAAGTCGTCAAGAGTAAGGCATTTGGCCATCTATCCTACTGAAAATTTTTTAAACTAATGTTTTTCCTCACTGTTAATAAAGAATGGCCATAAACCAAAACCAAATCTTGGATGCCTAGTTTAATTCTTATCAGAACTCTTTAATTTTGACATTTCAGGAATCAGTCTAGTAGCAAGTGTCAGAGTAAATAAATACTTTCTATACTAATCCATGTCATTCTACAATTTTATAGGAGTGTCTTTGGCCTATAATGTGTGTATTATCATTTGTGTGTTTCCCTCAAAGAAGACTCAGCTTTTGAACACTTGAGAGCTTGGTCTTAGAAGTGTCAGCTGAAATTCAAGCTGTCTATTAACAGGCATGAAGAAACAGAAGGAACACAGAGATTAAATGACTTACCAATAGTTAAAGAAAAGATTAGTAACTGTTGAGAGCTGACTTCATATCACTTGTTCCTATTTGATGACCTATGCACGTGACAATGAAGCATACTTTTGTGAGTGAGAAGTTCTAACTAATAATGTCCTAATTTATCCCCAAACCTTGATGATAAAAGTTCAGTGCATATTTCTATTTTACACTGGAACAAGGGTTCCTAAACTCACTTTTTGCAAAACCATACTGCAACAAAGTCAAACCATATGTATTTTTCAAGGGGATGCATTCACCTTTCTGTTGCTGCTGATGGGATGAGTGCATAGTTTGGGAGTTCCAGACAGGAGATCCAAGCTCACTCCAGAAGAAAAGTCCTTGGTTTTCCTTTCATTGGCTGGGGAATAATGACCAAAGAAGGGATTTTACTTGTGCATTTGTTCTGGTTGCCCAGAAAACTGAGGTTGTATAAAGCAGTGTAGCACCTTGGGAGTCTATGCAGAGCTGGAGTTGAAATAAATTGAGAAACCTGATTATAACTGTGCCATTGTATATGTGGAAAAGTATTTGAAGTCCTTCAATGTTTCATTGTGACCACATGTAGATATGATTTTTAATGCCCTAAACCTCCTTAATCAAGATCTTAGTTTTAAAAATTGTTATTAAACATCTTTGCCCAAAGTATTTTTATATTTGATATACCACAAATGTCGCCTACATCTCAGCAAATATGCACTGTGATTAAAGGGTATAATCTCTCAAGAGAGGTTTATAATCATTTTAATTACCCTGGACTTAATAAAAGGAGTTAAAGGATTTAATAAAAGGGCATTAAGAGATTGCCAAAGGGTTAAATATATATATTTTTGTAAGAAAAATTGTAAAGCTTCTGTGGCTTTGAGGTGGGAAGGTGGGAAGGCTTAGTGGGAAAAGAGGAGGAGGTGAGCAAAAGTCAAGATGAGGATTAGTGTCAATTAAACTTCCCTTTGAACCTCCTAACTTGCGTATGCAGAATCTGACACAGCTCAAAATGCTTGCAATATCCTGGGCCACAATGGACCGGAGAGGTTGGTGTGCAGCTCACTGACCTACAGGAAACTGCAAGGGAGTGCAAGAAAGATATAAACGCAGCCAACTACTTCTAGCTCAGTGCTAAGATATTTTAGCACTGGTTCAGGGGAGAAGACCTGGAGTGGATGAGGGAATTTTGAGAGTCAGTAGATCCATTTCTCAGGCCCCAAACATTTTGTTTGGTTTTGATCTACCTTAGATCAAAACTAAACAAATTCTCTACCCTAATCCTCATCCTCTGCTCTTAAGTTTCAGGTAAGCATAGAAGTTAGTTTATTTCTAGTCTTCTGGAATATAATAAATATAATTAGAGATGAAAAGATGAAAGTGAACCGACAATCTTCACACAGGAAATTCTATAGCTCTTGCAAAACAAGGCAAAATCCAACATACAAAGACCTAGAACATTGCCTCACTTTATGCTTATGCTTAATCAAACCTGAAGCCTTATCCAGAGAGATAAGGTGGAGATCCAAAGGTAGATACCTGAACATAAACCAGCATGAGTTCTTTTGAAGGCTGGAAGTAAAATGAGTCGCTTAGGTTTTCCAGTTGGGGTTAACACACATTTCTAATGTATTTTCCATGTCCTAACACTACAGTCTTTCAGTGCTGGGCTAAATCCTTTCTCCTGGTTGTGGGCGTTCCTGTATGCCTCAGGGATAGACATTCTGCACAAGGAGGCACAGAGGAGTGCCTTGGGGCTTATAATGCCTATTTTCTTCTGTACAGCACCCTGGATAGGAACAGACACCTTGGACAATTTTATATGACCATGTGTAAGATCCACATCTTATAACCCTTTCCCCTTCCCTCTGTCCCCAGAGACCACACCTCTGGTGTGCAGAGAAATCTGGTGCTGAAGTCAGCATTCAGAAATCAGATTTAAACATGAAAGAATGCAAGAGAAGCAAATCTGTGCCCACCTTTATTACTCAAAACACCAAGAAACCTTCAGATAAATGGGGTAGCATAACATTATTTAAAAAAATCAAGGCCAGCATCAACATCTGTTCATACATACCTGTGCATGTCTCTGCTTTCTTTCTTCCCACCTCTTTATTTATGAGTGAAAGCTACAGAAACCGGGCCAAAGGCACTCAACTCCTTCTATATGGTGTAAAATGCATGGGGATGTTAAAGAAGTCTATACTAAGCAAGTAGTAAGTTTGAGAAAGGCATTTTCTCTAACATGAAGGCATGAGGATAGCTGAAAGAATATGTAAGATTAGCTCATGCTCTGTTCTTTGATCAATAGCATAGTTGTTTCCTCACTTTTTTGAGATGCGCTAGAAATGCAGACCAATAACCATTTAAAAATTAGTTTTGTCAAGCAGTGACTGGAGATGGCAAGAAAAATGGAGCAGCAGAAAAACTAGTATATTTTTGATAACTGGTATGCTTAACCAGCTCTTGTAGCAGAAACAACCTAAAATGGAATTTTGAGAATATTAAGCAAGTCCATGCAGCCACACTAGCTTTGTTCTGAGTTCCATGAATTTGTAATTCAGACAAACACTACTGAGCAAAATGTATGTATTATTCTGTTGATGAATGAAACCTAGAGGTTTTTAATGCTTCTGTTGAAAAGAGATTGATTCACTGCAGAGTAATTCAAGAAGGTTGTTTCTGCCCTTGGCGGAAACAAACAAACAAACATACAAACAAATAAATCCTTAGGCATCTATCCCACAGAACAAAACATCTTTTTTTTTTTTTTTTTTTTTTTACAGTGGGAGCTTCTCATAAATAGCTTTTGCCCTTTTTTTTTCCTTTGGCTAAGAGCTTAGGGCCTTTACAGTGGAAATACAACATAAGGATTGTAAACCTTATGAGGAAGGAACTGTGTTTTCCTTTGTTGTGGACAGCAGTCAGCTCTACTGAGTTTCTGTGTCTCTGAAAAGGTTCTCCAGGTCTGTCTACATTGCAAAACCTCATAAAAATTCAGTAATATCTTTACGTGGACAGGTTAAAGCAGTGGGGGCTTTAAGCACTGCTAGGTTTCATGTTCCATATTAGCTAACTCCAGTTACATTGTCTATCTTGGTTACCGGTCAAAGCTGGGGCTGCGGTGCAGCAGCAGCTGATGCACATCTAACTGTTGGCTGACATGGTTCCACCCTCCCTGGCAGCCAGTAGTTAGATTGGTTTAAATTGCTGTGCAACCACAGTTTAAATTATCTAACCTGGGTTAGGTAACCCAAGTTAAGAACACACCTTTCTTTGTGGTATGTTTCAGCATGACTTTCATGTTGGTTTTATGTTTCCCACTAAAACAGAGATTGGTATGGAAAGTGAATGTACTCAGAGGAACACTACTGAGTTCCACTGGAGATTTAGCCTTTGGCTACAACAGGCACAGCCCTAAGTCCTGAGAAAATTCCATATACTCCCTGTGACTCATTTCTGCATACCTTGCTCAGGCAAAGCTTCCACTTCACTTAATAGGATATTTTTAAAAAGGGCCAGACTAGCAGTTACACAGGATATGGCTGTCAGATTGTCAGATCAAGAAAAGTTAGTTGGCTTTTGGGGGGGGTGGGGGCTGGTGAGGGGGGTGAGGAACTACACAGTGTTTTCATAGCATAGGCAGTGGAAAATGTCCCTTTTAACAGTATTAGGGTTTTAAAAATTGTGTGTGCAAAAATGCACGGGCCTTATTTTAAAGGTTTTTCATCATTCTGGTCCTGCTTTGTATAAAGCACTTAAGCCCATGCTGTATGTTAAATACATAGGCAGTACTACGAACTTAAATTTCATTTCATTACATTTAAGCACACGCTTAAATGATTTCCTGGACTGAGGCCAGAATGCTTGCTGAATCAAACTGAAATACAGCAATGTCTGTTCTTCCCCCTTAAACAAACAAGCACTAAATGAAATACAATAAAATAACATTCCCAGAGAAATCTTGTGCCACAGAAAGAACTGCTGCATTGTTGTATTAGTAATTTGTCTAATGTTCAGTATCTGCACTGTTCATACAAGTGTAATGCAGTAGTAATTAGGTAAGCCTTACGATTTTATCCTCATGTTGTATTGGGCACAGTTTTGTAAAGGAAGAAAGTAAAATGAAACTAAGTAAGAAAACAAAAGCTGGAAATGTCATTCCAAATTGCTTGACTTAAAGTAAGTAATGATATTGCAGTCTTTACAGCAGCAGTTGAACCTTGAAAAAATCTGGATTCACTTCCCTCAGTGAAGGTGTGCAACCCAGGACTTATAAAGTGAGACTCACCTCGCAGAGCTACAGATGCTTCATCAAGGCTAGTGAGTTAATGTCTATTTCTGGTATAAATTGTAAAATAAGAATAATGCTAGTTATTAGATAATACGAGGAATATGTGTTGATTTTTCAAACATGCTGAAAAATATCCCATCTGTTTTCTATTCGAAGTAGAGCCAATTCAGTATATTTTGATTTTTATTGTGCTTTGTTACTAGGAGCATTACATGTAATGTATTGACAAATAAGCCAGAGTAAGAGAGTAGAAAAACTGTAAAGGCAGGAATAACAATTAGACAGTAACAAAAATAATATCAAGTACCTGTGAACCAACCAGTGAAACAGCAGGAAGATTTTTTACTTCATTGGATTATGAATCAGGACTGAAATCACAGTGAGTTGTTTCTTTGTGGAAGGCAGTTTTATTATTTTTCTCTGCCTAAATAGGCAATGCAGTGCAGGGTTTACAAAAAATTTTCACATGTACATCCCCATACACAAGAAGAACAACATTTTTAGGGCCTTTCATGCAAGGCTTTAGGCCTCTAGTAAATCTCTGATGCTCCACTGACTGCACTGGAATTACGAGTACTCTTTCATGGACATGCTTCCTTGGTATTTCAGACTGCTAAATGCTCCACAAAGCTTTCTGTTCCCTGCTGCGCTGAGGTAGGCAGGTAAGGCAGAAGGACCAAGTGACTTATGCGGAGCTATTGAAGAATAAGGTGTCGTGGCTTCAAAGCAGAAGCTGTTGGTTCCCAATCATGTGCCCAAACGTTCCCTCCTCCTCTGTTGTTGCCTTTCTTCCCCAAACTTCTTTCAAAGAAACAAAATAGCTTTTAAAAACCTTTAGTCTATGACCCATACTCAATTTTCTGCACCAAAGCTGCACGTGAACCAGTCGCCTCTTCACTTGCTCAGCTGAGATATGAAGCCCAGACGTATTTCCATGGACTCAACCCTGGATACAATAGTCGTCTTGTCTAGGTGCAGAGAGTAGGACTGGGATGTGACAGAAAAGTCTGTTTTATACATTTTCAGAAATGCAAGATTTTTTTGTTTGTTTTGAACTTCTTAATACCATTTCTTTTTTCTTTCTCTTGGTAATGTTACTGTATTATAAATAATAAGACCTGTGGAAATTAAGAATGTAATTAGAAAAATTAAACAGGGAAAGACCAACTGAGCCTGTCCCAGTTCCTACCAAAGCCTATTGATTTAGAATTTGGATCTGTCAGATTATCTATGAGCTAGCAAGTGAAAGAGGCCCAGGACACAGACGTTGGCAGTGGCCTGTGATTGTCCCCACTGTTATACGGCTAGCACGTGTCCTGGCAGGACTTTGACACAGCCCATGATCAGGGACAGCTGGGGGTCAGCACTGGCCAGGGAGCACTCCCGATAAGGAGGCTGGATGTGGCCACCCTGTGCTGGAAGGTAAGTGGACTTAGCTGCATCAATGCAAACATGGTTTGCATAGCTAGTTTGACTTAGGTCCAGAGACAGCCCACTGAAATTATTGTAATAAATGTAACCAATAAAGTTTCATGCCACAATGGACAAAAGGTCTTTCAATTTCAGTCTTTTAGTTACTTCTACAGCAACCAGACCCACCCAAATTTAGATGTCTTCTAACAGAGCTTTTGTTTTTATACCAAGTAACGTAATTAATTGCAAGCTCATATTCACGCATGGTGCCAGGAGGAGCTTTTCCAAGGTCAAAGGATCTCTCTTGCTGTCCTGACATTTGGACATTTACAGAGCCAGGTATGAAATCCAGCTTCCAGTTTTACCTCTCAGCTCTGTCTCTCTCCCCTGGATTGCCCTGGGACTCTCTTCCTCATTCTTTTTGGTTCTTTTGTGCAACAGGAATGTGGCCAGACAAGGCTGTAACATCTTACCTTCTTGCTTCCCTTTTTTTTCAGAATTGGGTCTTGGATGCAAAATGCATATATAGTCAATGAATTACTTTCCTGATTGAAAGCTTGCCTGCGGTGACATGTGTATGGTACCTCTTAATTAGCACGCTCTTTCTGCACACAGTGAACTTTCTTCAGAACATTCCTAAGAGCATTACCAACATTTTATAAATCATGATCATAATAAATGTTCATTGCATATACATTATATCAAACTCAAAAGCGCTAGCTGTCATTTGGATCTTCATAGGACTACGTATGACGTAACTACCAATAGACATGACATACGTGGCATTTGGAGACATTTTTCTTACTTCTTCCCATGCCTTAGGTTAGGCTCTTGTCATCTTGCACACACACATACGCACACTCCTGCAGAAAAGGGCAGACAATTCCATACAGTCCTTTATCATCACACAAGGACATTTGTCATTTATAACACTATTCCTCTAGTGACACTTGGTAAGTCAACATAATTATGTAACTATACAGATTTCTGCTGGGGAACAGATTCCCAAGAGGTTTTGAGGAAAGCATGAATGTTTCTTGGTTGTGTAATAAGAACCAATTGCTCCTAAAAGTTGTAAGATATTCCACAGAAGACTTGTACAACAAGAGACATTGGTCCCAAAGGCCTAATTTTATATGGAGGAAGGGCTGTGTTGTAAGAAACTGTGCTTTCTGAAGATTTTGTAGCTGATAGGGGGCAGGAGACTTGAATGTATTCCAGGGAAGTGCTGCTTTTCTCTATAAAGCTTTCCCCAAATCCGGACTTGCTGTCTGAATGGTGAGTGGGGTTTGTTGTCTGGGTGCAATGGTGTAGGAAAATACTTCAGCTTGGTAGGAAAATACTTCAGTCAATTAATATTGGACTTACTAGGAGAGGATGGGGGTTTTTATTTGCGTATAGAGACTGCTGCTGTATTTTTCCAAGTTTACGACTGTGTCCACTCCTCTTATAAAGATTTCCTTGTTTGTGCACAGCTGTAGAGGTCTTACAAGTGGGAGAAATTCTTCCTGCTGCAAGTGCACAAGGGAGGCTGCCTTTGCTTTCCCCAGGGTTCTGAGCGGCAACCTCAGGACAGCCCAGTTACTCGTCAAGAGGGTTTTGAGGTGCATTAAATCCATGCCCTTTTTTTTGTTGCCTGTGGGGAGAAGGGTTACATTTGGAAGCAGGATCAAGCTGAAAGCTGGGAATTTTGGTGTAAAACTGAGAGGACTGTCCAAGGTGGGGGCAGAAGCCCCTCCGTTTTGCAGAGTGATGAGGTACAAACCAAAGTCTAGTCTCTGCCACACAGACCCCGGTCTGAAACTGTGACAGGAGGGAGAAAGCCCCACAAATTTCCACAGAAATCCAGCCGCCATGGTTTTAACACCGTGCCATCCAGCCTTTACTGTTAAACCTCTCCCTCCGCCTGGGTGGCGGGGGATGCACAATCAAAATGGAGCCTGAACACCTGGATGGCTGGGGGGAACGTGCCTGAAGGGGCGCTGGGGGGAGAGAGAACACAGCCTGAAGCCGTTTTGCGCGCCTCGTTGTGCCTTTCAGGGTGCGCCCTTTCTGGAAGGTGGGCAGGCTGCCCCCAGGCTGGGCAGCGGGCCCTCTCCCTCCGTAGGGCCCTCTCCATACAGGCGGCCGGCTGGATTTCCAGTCCATTGTTCCTCGCCGTTGCTGCGGAGACGGGAGCAGCTGCTGGATGACGGGCCTTGGCCCACGTCCCCGGGCAGCTCGGCCGCCCCGGCCGGGCCCTGCGCGCCGCCAGCCGCTCACCCTCCCGCTGCCGGCAATGGCACGCCAGACTGCGCGGGATAATGTTTACTAACATCGGCCACATGGCTCCCTGCGTACCGACGCTCTGCCCAAAATGTGTCAGTCCTAGCGGATTGCCAGGCACCCGGCCAACCCGCCTGCAACGTGCCGAAAAATCTGTCAGCGGGGGCCGTCGCCCGCCTTCCCGCCAGGGATCCTTCCTCACGGGAGGGGAGGGGAGGGGAGGGAAGGGCGGCCGGCGCGCGACGCCCCGCGCGCCTTCCTCGCGGGCCGCCATGCGCGGCCGCCGGCGGACACGCGCCCGCCGTGCGGGACACGTGTGGGCGCTCAGGGCGGCCGGGCCCGCCTGGAGGGCTGACGGCGCGGGGCGTGCCGCCGGAGCCCTCCCGGCACGAGGGGTTCCCCGGCACGTCGGGGTTTGCGCCATCGATATCGCCGGCGGGGCTGGAGGCGGCCAGCGTCCCAGGGCCGACGATGTTGTTTAACGTGTACTTTTATTGGCATGTTGTTTCTCTAGCAAATTTACAGCAGGAGATTACTGCTGGAGCTGACCTTTTTTCCTTCAGCCGGGGTAATGAACGTTGCTATTTAAACACTCTGCCTCCGCAGGCCGTGCGCTTTAGTTTTTAAAAGAGTAGCATAGTACCCAGGGGAAGCCTTTTGTTGCCTGGCTGTGAAACCTGAATACAGGCTCTCCTATTGGAAGCTTGAGAGGCAGAAAATAACAACTGAGAATAGATTTATAGGGTGTAACTTAGCCCAAATCATGTCACAGAGATAGAAAATACGGATCAGATCCTGAGCTGGTGTAAATCAGTATGGTCCCATGGAGCAGTGATGCTGACACCAGCCCAGGAGCTGGCTCTTGCTTCTTCAAATGCAGATGAGCACCATCCAGCAATAATGAGGAGTGGTGTGAACTAAGCAAAATGGCAGGGAAGTTTCCTGATGGGCAGAGCGTAGTCACTTAAATCAAAATATGCTAAATGCAGGAATGTCGGTAAAAATGCCTCGGGTTCCTTAAATATACACAACCGCTTTAGGATCAATGTATTCCTTATTCCTTATTCCGTATATTCCTTCACAGTTTGAATGGCCAGCTCCAGGAATATAAGGCCTTCCTAGTGTAAAATGGATGTATTAACACAAAACCATGGAAAAAAAGCAGTATCACCCAACTATCAGTAGCACATCATGGAGCTTGTCTCTAGAAAGCCCACTTTTCAGAACTAGTGTATTGAAAATGGGTCAAAAATATAAAATAAGAAATCATAGAGTTAAATACAGATATTATTAAATATCAGTCTTCGGTAAAATGTCTCATGAAAAAATCATCTTCATACTGTTCAATGCATCTCTCTGTCCCTAAACTGATAGAGAATTGTAGTAACTTCTTGTAACTATAATCAGTTATACCAAGAAACATTCCAAGAAAGAATCAAAAGGTTGCAATAACATTTCTTAAAAGTTTTAGGATTTCTAGTAAGCAGTTATTAAACACTTTTGAAACGTGGCAAGAATAAGAGGAGGCAGTTGGAAAACTGAAAACCTGGATTAATTTCCACTGTCTGTCCTGTATCCCCACCTCACTTCGTCTCTCTCTTACTGGGGGGAAACATGTGTTGTTTTAGTTGTGGAAGTGAATTCAAATGATATTTTGAATGTAGAGTGACTTGTTTATCACCTTAGTCTGGTGATACACACAGTACTCTCCAGTGGCCAGACGGACCATTAGACAAGATGATTCACACTTCAATCAAATGCAGGAAAATTTTGATGTCACTATGCAAGTTTTCAAGGTCCCACTAAAAACTCAAATCAAGTCTTTTTTTTTGCAATACACAAAAATAAAGCAATGTGTGTACATTTTGCAGGTGGAGTCCCAAATCCTTAAGAGATATATGACTTCAGTTTTAGCAGAAATTTAATTTTCTGTGATTTCTCCTAAGTCACACAGTGGTCATAGAATCATAGAATCATTTAGGTTGGAAAGGACCTTTAAGATGATCAAGTCCAACTGTTAACTTACCACTGCCAAATCCACCACTAAACCATGTCCGTAAGTGCCACATCTACACGTCTTTCAAATACCTCCAGGAGTGGTGACTCAACCACTTTCCTGGGCAGCCTGTTCCAATGCTTGACAACCCTTTCGGTGAAGAAATTTTTCCTAATACCCAATCTAAACCTCCCCTGGTGCAACTTGAGGCCATTTCCTCTCATCCTATCACTTGTTACTTGGGAAGAGAGACAGACCCCCACCTGGCTACAACCTCCTTTCAGGTAGTTGTAGAGAGCGATCAGGTCTCCCCTCAGCCTCCTCTTCCCCAGGCTGAACAGCCCCAGTTCCCTCAGCTGCTCCTCATAAGACTCGTGCTCCAGGCCCCTCACCAACTTGGTTGCCCTTCTCTGGACATGCTCCAGCAACTCAACGTCTTTCTTGTAGCGAGGGGCCCAAAACTGAACACAGGACTCGAGGTGCAGCCTCACCAGTGCCAAGCACAGGGGGACAATCACCTCCCTGCTCCTGCTGGCCACACTATTTCTGATATAAATAGTCGATTAAAATAATAGCTTAACTACAACAAACTCAGTGTACAGAAGTACACCAACCAGCTCCTGGTGAGCTCGTACATCAACCAGTACAGGGTAGTGCTATGTAAGGATATACCTCTAGAGTGGGATCGCAGGAAACTGTTTGGGTGCATCATTAGCATCATTCAGATCTGCATTTTTAGAGCTCCAGTGTATGTTTAGGCACTCAGCAGACAAAAAACAAAGCAAAAATAAAACAAAGGAAAACAACCCGTTTCATGCCCAAAAGAGTTCACAGTCTTCTAATATTGCAGTTATTGCAACATCAGGACTCTTGCTGAATGCAGGGGAGATGTTAGACACAGGTTACCAGCAATGCTCCAGTATCTTAAGAAACCTTTGCAGTACCTCTGAGAAACTAATTTCTAATGACACAGAAGAAAGTAGACAGTTTTAAGGAAAGGCAGCCTTAGTCTGAGATTTTCTTGTTTTGTTTTGCTTGCTTTTTGTTCTGTTGTTTAATAAACTCTGATCCCAGAAGAAGCTGAACAAATAATGATGGACGTATATGTTAAAGGAGCAGCCGGGAAGCTCTCCATATAATGTGCATGCCAGGAATATTGTCAAGCCCCCATTGACACAGGCTTTGATTCAGGGCATTTACAACCTAAATAACAGAAGACCTGTGTCATTAACAACTTGAAAAGATTGGTGTTGAACCAGTTATGTACAAGCAAATGAAGAAGATGATAAAATTTCAGTCAGGTAAAGACAAATCCCAGAAAACCTCTGCCAAATCGCAAAAAACTCTGCCTTTCTAGAAAAGTTGTTTGTTTTGTTTTTTTTTTTTTTCTTTTCGGTCAAAACCTCTAAATGCTCAAATTAAAAGATTTAAGCAAAATAAATAAATGGGAAAAGTCTGCATATTTTCACTTTCTGTTGTTTTTTTGGTTGGGTTTTTTTTTTTTTTTAAATTGAACATTGACATTTTCAATAAAAATCTTTGTTTTCAGTAAAAACAATTCCTATTTTCCTAACCATCATCTTGTGTGAATGTCACCAGCAGGCCTGAAACCTGTGTATGTATTCATTAGCCAAATATGAAGCCAGGTTGGCTGCTGCTAACACATAGTGTCTCTAATTCTAGCATATTGGTTTCTCCATTTCTGATGCATGTTTTTGACATCTCAGCTATCACAGTGCCATAGGAGCTGTGCTAACTGCCTTTGCCAGATCCCTTCATATTTTGCATTGCCACTGTTCCTTGATTTTCTTATTTATTCCTTTTCCCCATCTCTCCCAGAGCAAAGCTGCTTGAAGAACTGAAGGGAACAGTAGCCTGAAGTTCCTCAATAAGCAAAGAGGAGCATGGCCACATGTACTGGGATATCATGCGTAGCTGTGCAACATTCCTGTTGGCCATTTTATATAAAGATTTCCAGATAGAATTAGATATGTCTGCAGTTGTATTTAGCATTGAATAAAAACAGGTTTTATAATTCCACTGTACACTTTGACATTGCTGCTTCATTTTCAAGGAAACCTTTAATTGCAGGATAAAATTTAAAAATTGCTATTGGGAAATTCAATTTCTTCAGCAGTTTCATTGTATTAGCAATGATTTGTGATGAAAGAGGAATCCCATATGTAGCACCTCTTAAAATCATCAAAAAATGTGGTTTTGGAGTAAAAAAAGTTAATCTCATTGTTAGATTAAAGTGTGCAAACTCTCTGCTTCCTCCCATTTATTTCCTTCTCATCCACCAAAACCAAAATATTGAAAAAACAAGCGTTCACTTCAACATTGTTAATAAATGTCTCAAGTTTTCATTTTCAAAGTTTCTATGCTAAATGTAATTAGATTATAAAAATAAGAAAATAAAGCAAACACAGGTATGTAAGAAAACAGTTTTGATAACAAAATGAAAGATTTCATATAACCCAAGACAGAATTTGGGAGGGAGGGGGATTCTCTTTTGTTTGCTCTGCTGGGAAAATGAACACATTTCACTCCATTCACAAATCTGGCCACTGTACAGAAGCTCATTTTGCCCTTTTTTTACTTAGGATTTTGTGCTAGGACTGGTCTCTTGACTAGAGATTTGGATTCACTGTGAGTTGTCCTATGAACTGTCTGAGTGACTTTGTGCAAGTGTCAATCCTGGAGTAGGGTTTGAGGCCAAATTTGCCATCCGTCTGCATTGCTTGTTTGCATAAACTCCTTCAGTTCAGTTTTGGAACAATCCAGCTAATGCTCCTGGCAGGCTGGTGGACTCCCACCACTTTGCATCCCTTCCTCCTGCCCGTGCTTCCTGCTGTTTCTGGGACTGGCTGTGATTTGGTACAGACATGGTCACAGTCTTTCAGATTGTTCTGTAAAACAGGGTTAACAAAACTTCTATCCACTTTTTGTCTCTCTAGGGAGGGCTGTCCAGCAAAGGTGCGTTATGTGGGATTACAGTGCATGCTTTCATAGCCATGATGGTCTTAATCTCTAGTTACAAAATGAAGAGTGGCAGTTTGGGCACTGGCATATCTTATTAATGAGAATACGAAATACAAGTTTTTCAGTGGACATCATTTGGCATGGTTGGAGTGGATCTTGGGAGAGCAAAGAAAACAGGAATCCCTCTCTAGCCTGTTACCAGTCTTCACTCCCCTCCTTCTGCCATTTTTCCTAGCCAGGAGCCTGAGCTCCTTTGTTTCAAAGCAGCGTTCCCTGCTGTCCTTGTAAAACATAGAGCAACAACTCTCTCTCTGGTTGCTACCATTAAAGTAGAAATCATGCCATGGTATCTTCATTGCTACTCTTAACTGTAGTAGGCAGACCAAAACTGTACATGAGGTATAAACTTGCTTCCTCCATTTATTATGCAGCCATATTCTTCATGCTGTAGCTCTCCATGCTGTAGACTGTTGAATGCACAATAACATCTCAGCTAAGGGTGTCAAGATAATCACCATTATGAACTAATTTCAGCACCCATCCAAAGTGCCACCATATGCATAGTTGGGAAAACTGTTTCCAAACTGCACTTATTTAACCATGAACTAATTTGGATATTTAACTTCGGAAAGAAGGATATGAAACATGTGCAGCTTCAGACTTTAATATGTATCTGGAAATAAAAAGTGTTTCTACAATGAACTAAAAAGAAATTCAGAAATATTACACAGAATGGTGCTGAGAAAACGCAATAGCTTGATTTTTTTAAAAAAATTATACCTATATTATGAAATAAAATATTACTCCAAACAGAGACCACTATAAAGTGTAAAACTGGGAGGCATTGTATTCTTTGTGTTAACAGAAAGAAACCAGCACAGGGAAAAAGGTTTCATGGTAATTTGTGAAAAAATGTGGGTTAACTAACCTTGAAGCAGAACCTTTTAAAAATCTTCTCTTTAATGCTGCTCCTTAGAGCAAACACTCCTTTCTGAAAACAAAACAAACCAAAAAAAAAAACAAAAAAAAGAAAAAGAAAAAAAAGGCAGAAGATGGGTTCATAATGTTTTTGTTTTGAATAGAGCCAAAACCTGCACAGCTACTTTTTAACAGTATCAGAGTAAACATTTCATACATGAAAAACAGGCTTAAAATAATTCCAATATGTATTTGGAGCTAGAACAGTTGATCTATGGTGCTTAGAGGAGTTCAGCTGTAAAGTGAACTTTTATGACAGTCATTAGAAAATAAATTGCTGCAGTTCTTTTGTTCTATGATGGAGAATAAAAATCCCCTCATAATTCTTTTTTTTTTTTTTTTTTTTTTTTTTTTTTTGCCTCTGATAGGTGTTTTGCATGTTGGGGATCAGCTTTAGTGGTGTAGGAAGAGTGCTGCTACCCTCTGCAAAAATCCTTCTTTCTAGGGGCTGGATAGTCATGTAATAGTTTAGCCTTGGAGAACATACAACGGGGCGAGGCTGCTATAGGAGCAGAGCAGGCACCAGATGGTGCCCCCCGTTTCACATTCTGGTTCTGTGTCCTTGCTCCAGGAGGAGTTAGCTGCAATGGGCTTTTCTGCTGGAGGAGTTTATGTCCCACACCTGCACCAGCTCTGGGAGGCAAGCTGATGCAGGAGGATGGCAGCCAAAGAGACTTGCTCCATGCCTCTTCTCTGCTACCAGAGAGACAGGAGGAATAGACATTGATATATGCCTCCTCACATATACTCCAGTATTGTCAGGCAGTTGTGTAGCAGAGCTTGTTAGGCCTTGATATGCCTTTTGTGATCACATTGCACAATAACTATTGAGCTCTGGGTTTATAGAATTGATTATCCTTGCATGGACCTTGTTAAAAGACTTGTGTAATTTCTTTTCTATTCTATTCTATTCTTACACCATGGCTATCAGTGGTGTCTGTTGCTTATTTTACTGTAACATTTTTCCTTGCACAAAACAAAAAGAAACATTTTAATTCCTTGCCCTCCCTCAAAATCTCTCCCTGTGAAAAAGTGAAATGAATTAGAGGCTGTACAAGGTAGTCTCACCAAGACCGTAAGAACCCTGGATATGACTGAGCTCACAAATTTGCTGTATGAGACTTCAGATTTAGTCTTGACACATGGATGAAAGTCTATTTGATAATAGCAACAACAACAGCAATTATCATATGTATTATAAAATAATAGAATATGATTTTAACTTCAGAAGGTAGTCAAACTGCTTCTGTGAAGTCAATTTCCCACCCCTTCCCTTTGCACAGAACTACTAAAATCACCAAATGCGGAGTTTACGTTGGTTTGCAGTGGTTTTTTTTTTTTTTTTGTGGGGGGGTTTTTTTTTGCTTCAAGCATAAAACTTCCTGCAGAAACTTCTGAAGGAATATTTCTCCTTTGAAGCCATGCATTTGAAATCCTGATGTAAGCCTAACAGGTGAACCAATGCTTGTAAGCCCCGGGTCTTTTAAGAGAAGCTTCTTCATCAGTGTTTGAGTCTCTGGTGAATAGCTCACTGCAGCTCTGTTTATATAGACATATGTTGTGAAGAACACTAATACAGTTGTCTGTGCACAACTGTAACAAACAATCTGCTTATTGTGTATTTTTTTAGGCAACACTTCATGCTGTCTAACAGGTGGCCCCAAGTTACAATAGGCACACTGTCGGGGTAGAACAAACCCCGTTTACACAAGAGCCTTGACTGGAGATAGTGACTAAGACAGCCTGCAAAATCAACCTTAGAACATGATTGTTTAAAACACTGTAAATGCCATGAACCTCCAATGAATATGAGCCTTGCCTTTTACATCCTCCTGTTGCCCTCAATCTATCTCAAGGCCAGTAGAGTTAATTCCTCCCAATGAATGAATGCCAAGAAACATTTAAAAATCTCTCACAGGTCTCAAGTTTATGGATATAAGGCAGTATGGTTTATGTAAAAATTGAAGCTATTTTTGTTTTCAACTACCCTATCAAGTTTCATTACAGGTTTTCAGTTTGTTAGGACCACGGTTTCACCTGTAGTCTCAGCGTTTTGAAGTGTGTTGTACATTACGCGTATTTGGGAGCATATCGTGGCACAAGGTTTGTTCATGTTCACTGCAAAGGGGGTAAGGTGAATTGTTCAGCTTTTTCTCTAAAGATAAACTTCTATTAAATTCCTCATTTTATTCTCCTTTGTGAACTTTTCCCCAGAAATTTCCTCACCATTCACTGCTTTTAGTGCAGTTTTCTTCTTGGTTATGCAACTGTTAGTGAATTTTCTTGTAATTTTTAGTGAGTTTTCCTGTTAGCTATGCAATCCTGGAGCATTATGTTTTCACTTGTTCTGCAGGAAGTTGATGTTTACGGTTGTGGGTTTGGGGTTTTTTTGTTTGTTTGTGGGGTTTTTGTTTGTTTTGTTGGTGTTTTTTATTCAGTGGAATTCCCCTGGCAGAGAGGGAGATTCCCAGGACAGGACTTCTTTAAAGTTTCTGGAGCTCTGTTTTTGACACATACCTGATTCAGATCTCATTGATTTTACAGAGTTGGATCAGGTCCCATGTGAAAATCACCAGTGGTAGTGGGATGGAATGGACAGTCCTATCAACCCTGTAAAGCTGGGGCACAAATGATCATATCTGCATAGTAAAGTGGGCCGTAATTTACATAACATGCAGAAATATTCTCAGACTCTGATCTATCTCAATTGATTTCAGTTATATGTATATTCCAAGGAAATCTTCTAGGGTCTCCCAGCAGCCAATGGTGAGAGATAGGCACCTCCAGAAGGCAATTCATCTCATACCAAGGCAGACGTCTGAGAGAGCTGTGAGAAATCTCTCCTGAGATGCCCATCTCTCTTTTGACAAAAGCGATTCCAAGGTGAATAATGCCTAAATTCTCAGTGGGTTACAGTAAGATAAGACAAATCTCACCTATTTCAACTGGATGTGTGAAAATAATAAGCTTTTGCATAAGCATATTTGTGAGATGGTGTCTTCCCTCAAAAGGTGCTTTCCTTCAATTCTGGAAGGTGCTGAGTGCCTTCTGAATTACCTGAGTCCAGCAAGACTTGACGGTGCTGATTATTTCATGAAAGGAATGAAGCATCTTGATAGCCTGGATAAAAAATTATTCAATCAAGATTTGGATGGGTTTCTCATTTTTGGTGAGATACTGGCTTTTAAATTATGATGATCAGTTTCAAAGGTTACTTACCCAGATAAGTGTTCCCATTATTTTTTCCTACAGTTTTTTCATCCCACTCCCATCCCTTTTGCTAAGTGTGGGAGCATTTTGAAGCACACACATATTTTCTCATCAGACAATATCTGGATAAGATTAGATAGAGCCTGAACCAAACCTCACAAAGTCAATGGAAAAATTCCAGTGGTATTTGGGTGAGGCTACTACTACACTAGTTCATGAGGATGCCTTTCTTAATTTAAGAGAAGAGCTACCTTAGACATCATGTCTGGAGCACTTCAAATAATTTGCTGGGAAGGTCTGAAGTAACCTAGCTCTATTGAATAGCATTGTACACATGCACATCTCACAGAGTTAGGACATAGAACAAGTTAAGTCTTCGTTAATGATCAGATCTTGAACTCTTATGAACTGCAGATAATTTAGGAATAGAATTTTGCAGTCAAACCTAAGAGACAAGACTTCATTTGCCTCATTATACTGACTCAGTTTTTTGGATTGTTCACCACAAAGGATACCTAAGATGGTGGATTGAAATGGAAAATGAAACCATAAAAAGGAGTATTCTCACATTATGGGTTTGTGTATGTATGCTTGGATGACTGAAAAAATACATTTCCTAGAACCTGGACAGACTTTCCAAACACCAGTATTGTTGCATGGGGTAAGATCTAAGGTTCATCAAGTCCAGAATCTTGCCTTCAGCAATGGCCAATATCAGATGAAGATATAGAGACTCCGCTCCAATATTATATCTTTTCCTGGCCTCTAACAGATCGAAATTGGCTTCCAAGTGTGATATTAAATGGCGTCTCCAAAATTTTTTGTTATCAATATATATACATAAATGAATATAGCCATATCCACATATAGATATGTATATGTATATACATATGGCTATGCTGAGCTATCTAAAGGGTTGTAATTCAGATCATTCTGGTGAGCACTGATCTCTAATGCATAAAATACTGTTCTTTGATTTCCTTATGTCGTGAGAGGAAAAGAAATAAATACATGTAAAGATTAATCCTTACTCCATTCTTGTTGGTTCTATCTACACTAGTGAACTAACAGGAGCTAGAGCCATTACTGAACTCAGTAATTTATTCTGCTGAAAAACATTCCCTGGCACAGCTTTGATAAAGGCCAATTGATAGTCTTCCAGACAATTCCCAGGCAAAGTTCAGGAGTTTGAACAGGCCAAGGACCACTCCCAATAGGTAGTTTGGATGTGGCCATCTTGTTTTGGAAACTAAGAAAGTTTAATAGCATAGACTTGACCGGACCACACCAGCTGGCCTCTGGGCCAAGGAATAAGCCCTGGCAAGGTTCAGTTTATCAGTAGGGATGTTGCCAGTCATTTCCTGGGGCAGAGAGTGCTGTGATCTCAGTGTGCATGATGTGAAAAAATGTATCCTTGGCTCCAGAGTACAAATAATATAAGAACTGGGTCCAAGAGTTTTGTTTTTTTATTTCTCCTGGTGCCATTATAACTTTTTTTCCTTCAGTGAAACAGTAAAAATACAATTATGGCAAAAAGATGAGGAGTTTATGTAGGACAGTGTATATAAATTTACATATTTCCAGTTTAAAAAAAGGTACTTTCCTTTGTAGTAGTATATTTCAAATGATCTAATAATCTGGGTGGAACAATATATTTTACCTGGAATTACTTTTTTACTGATTTAAACCTCAGTCCAACATTTAAAAACAGATTTCTGTAGTACCAGAAATATCCAGCCATTAATTCAGAGAAATGAATGTGCTTTTCAGTACAGCCTTATACATTTCAGAATAGGGGACAAGACTGCAAAGCTGACTGATCTCCACAGATGACACTACTAACCCTTGCCTTTGCATAGGAGCGAGTGTTCAGCTCAGATGCCTCCACAGTCTGGTACGCAAAGGAGGTGAGAAGCTGAGCAGAGAGAAAGCAGAGGCTTTGGATGGGCCGGTGTGGGACATCAAACACTGTGTGTTGTTACAAATGGTAATTTTAATGAGTGCCATGTGGGTTTGGTACCTTGCAAGATGATACTTTTTCTTCTGTAACTACACGTTACAGAAACCATAGGTTCATCAGATAGATCAAAGCAGAGAAGGAAGCAGTGATGCAACAGAACTGTAGGCATGTTCTGAAAAGATACCAAAGTGATGTCAACCAGCATATTGAACAGTTTCCCAAGAGAACTAGCAGAATTCCAGTCCCTGTATCTTTGGATAAACAAAAATTTGAAGTTGAATTGACATTTTAGTACTGATTGAATGTCTCTGAGCTTGCTTTGAATTGGCACCTTACTTGAACTTACAGTTTAAATGCTTGGTAAACTCAAGTAAGTGGCTAGGTGCCCTGTTATCCACTGGAGAGAAGCGGATGCCTTTTGAGTCTTCCAAAGGAGACTGTCTGCCTCCTTTTTTATTAACTTCTAGAGCATCACACTCCGATAACAATAGTGAGCACTGGTCCTTAGTGAATACAGTTCTGTGCTCTGTAAAATCACTTTACCCTCTTACCACTGAAAATAAAATAAAAGGAAACAGAACTAAAACTCTTCCTTTCAGTCCTGCTGTGATTTCTGACAGCTGCATAAGATAATTGTTATTGGGAGGGAGAATTAATACTAAACTCAAGAAGTTTTCAGGTGGTGTAAGCTCAATATCTCTGCCATGTGTCTGAGGAAGAATGATGCACCTGAGGCACTTCTGAGTCCGGACATCTGCTTTACAGTATGTTACATTCATAATAGCTCAGTCTAGCAGAGGTCACAAGCTCTTCAATTTCTACTAGTGCCTTAGGGCTCTTATTTGTAAGGTTCTTCAACTAAATTCTTTTTAAATGTTACACCAAAAAGCCTTTTTATAAACGTGTGTGTGTGTGTGTGTGTGTGTGTGTATATATGTATGTACACTTACTGAGTCTTCTGTTTACTAGTTTTAAAATACAACCAAAAAAACTTTTATTAAAAAAATAATAACCAAGCAATTCTCGGAGTAAGAAAGCCAGTGTCAGCAGTTACTGTCCTGTCTGCCCTGGAGGGGATTCTCTGTCTTTAAGAATGAACTGAACTGCAATAAAATCAACACTTTCTTTGTGCAGGATGGATAGCTTCCTTTTATAGGCTTTACACTACCTCCTGATGTCCTTAAAATAAGTTTTGCATACTAAAATACATGCTTTAACTTAGCTTCTGGAAAGTTTTATTGCCTGTACATGGGAAATCAAAGTAATTGTTCAAGCTATTGTACACTATATCTCACTGTAGCAGGTAGGCCAAATCTATGAATCTCTCTCCTTTTAGTCTAATTGCATAATACCTTGATTTTTTCCACATTTATCAGCCTTTACTATAATTAATACAGCTGGAATATTGCCCCAGTGTTTTCAAGACTATGCCATTTTCCATAGTCAAACAGAAATTTTGAAAGATAAATCAATAGGTTTGACCTGTACTATTAGAGCCATGTGCTTTGTCGAGGGATGGAAGTAACAGAAAGATGGGTGCTGTGCCTTTGTTGTGGCTCCATCCCAGCATTCGCTGGACTACATGTGTCTTCAGAAATGTAATAAGAAACATACAGCAGCAAAATTAACCACATTGAGTCACAATTAAAATACCTATGGAACAAGGTTAAATGTGTTCCTGAATGGGGGGTTTGAAGGCATCTGCACAGCCATGGGGTTTTATCACACACCATATAGGAGCGTGCTCTCTACTGGCTAATACTGATAGGTATTTGACTTCCTTGTCCCTTTCAAAAGTCAGCCCAGTTAAGAGTTACTGTGCCCACCTCAAGTGCTTTTTGCATGGGTAGACTGTTCCATACTATTCCAACAACAATTGTTCCTACTCTTTTTTTGGGGGTGAGTCCCATTATTCTTTTCTATGTCTGGGTACAGTGTCATCAGCCTTTGTTTCACTCTGTCTCTGTTTTTCCTTAATTCTTATTCTCCCTGGATGTTTTTATCCATCTTGGGGTTTAGTGATTTGTTTGGTTGGTTGGTTTGTTTTGTGTGGTGTGGGCTTTTTTGAATGTGTATGTGTTATCTTTGATTTGTTTTACTATTTTTGTCACTCAATATTTTGATCTTTTATTTTTATCCCCCCCCCCCCCCCCCCCCTTCTGTGTCCCTTCTTTTTTCTCCCCATCCTTTTTCCTGGTTTATGTGCCTTGCTCCCTTTCCATATATCTTTCCTATATCTTTGCTGTAAAAAAGGCCACCTAAGGTTGCACTGCCGTGGTACAGTCTCCCTGGCTAACCTTGGAATGAGACAATATTTTCCCTGTGCTCTGAGGTCTGTGGTTCAAACACACTCTCTTTTGCACATCTAATGGGGTGAGAACCGCTCTATCCATAGCAGACTATTTCTCCCTTGAGTATTATGTTTCTGTGTGATCTTCTGAGAAGTCTAACACTGGACGTAGTCAAAGAGAATGATAGCATTTATTAAAAATGGTTTAAAAGGCAGAAATCATATACCACAGAAACATGCTATAAAAATGAAACATACAGAAAAAGGCTCTTTTAAGATGCTGTTTGTAGTCCTCGAAAAGTGGTTACTGAGGAAGATGATATAAGCCATAGAAACACCCATTCTTAGAAATCACAGCTGGCCTTCTACCTCAGGAGCTGACACAGTTAGAAAGACACCAAGAACAACTTCCCAGATCCTCATCCTTCCAGCTATTTCTTTCCGTAGGAATGATTCTCTTTTCTGTTTTACTGGGTCCACCATTCCTAGCTCATACTCATCGATAATGTATGCCCTCTTTTAGCATCTAGAAGTTTTATATGCACTTCATTGATTTCTTGATTTCTTTAGTGTCTAATTTCAGGCAGAAAGCACTCCTGCCTTTAAGTATTCACAAGGAGATGTTATTATCCAACATTTCTCTTTTCCACCCATACTGTGCAGCACCCTGGGCGGCAGTGGTTGATTTAATAGCTCGCCACACCCCAGAGCCAGCTGCATTTTGATTGCTCTGTGTGTTATCTGATTGTTGGACACCTTGTGATCCTTTTTGATCACAGACACTTTATCGATAACATAGCAGTCATGTTAAACCTCCACACAAATACACAGGAGCAAAACATAGTAAATACTCCAGAAGCATGAATTTAGCAGCAAGGCATCCATTTTTCACCCTTGTGAGAAAGGTAAAATTGTAACCTCTGTGTTAAGAGACTGAATTAATACATAGCTATTTGTTGGCAATTATTAATGCAAGTTATTGCTGTACAGTGTCCTCTTTTTCTTCCCTTTTCTTTTTCAAAATAGTCACTAGATTTCCCCCCCCCCCTTTTTTTTTTTTTTTGTTAAATACCTTGATAGGCTACTGGTAATCTACCACTAATCCTTTCTCCTCAGTACAGGCATAAAGAAATAAAAGATGCCAGTTTGTGGCTTAGCTGCATTCAGGAAAACTTCCGTATTGCTGCCAAGAACTGCCATCTGCCACCTACAAGCGCAGGTGCCAGGGAGTCTCCTCTGCACACAAAGCATAATAATATAACACAAAGGACCAATGTGCACTAATAATTGCTAAACACACAGAAAGAGGGGCCAGAACATTTTTATGAAAGTTTACTTAGTCTGTGGAGATTTGCATACAGATGGCTAGGTCAGGGTGCTGTGTATGCCGCCTGGGCCACTGTGGGGTAGGGCTGCCTTCAAGCAGCCTTTATAAGCACACACGGCTTTTACTATAGCATAGTGTTGTGGAGAGACCTCATTCTGCACACACTGAATAGTCATTCAAGTAGCTTGCTTTGAAATGAGAAAAGACCTTGGATAGGGGGGAAAAAAAGCAAATTCTTTTCTTTGTGAGACAGAGGAGGAGTGTTGGGAAAGAGGCCAGAGGACTTAAAGAATGTGGGTTAGCAACCAGGAATTAGAGGAAAGTTTCTGTGGAGACACACAATTAGATACGTGGCATTCACCCCTCTCCTTCTAGTGGGCAACAAGAGCAAGCACATTTCAAAGGGTTCATCATCTGCATGAAACAAGGATAGGGGGAAGAAAAAGCACCCTAATTTTTAAAGTATAAAGAAAAGTGTAACTGTCTTAAAATAAAACAAACCCAAAGGTTAAGCAGCAAGAAATTTCCCTTCAACTAACAGCATGAAGACACAAACCCTGAATTTAGTGCATTTCCTTTGTGTATGTGTAGATCTGAAAGTGTACATATGTGTGCATACATACACATGTGTAGGTGCCTTCTTATATATTCGGATACTTTAAATTTGAAAACATTGCTATAAGAGTTTGTCATGAACTTATGGAACACCTTTTTTTTTTTTTCTAGAAAACCTCCAGGACTTACTGACCACAAAATCCAGAAAGACTCTACCTTGTATAGAATACTTATGGCAGGTGTCAATATTTAGTTACGACTATAGTAGGTACCTTTACAAACATCACATGTGAATAGAGGGTGATTTTCAAAGCTGCTCATCTTTTATGGATTTTCAAGTATGACAAACTATCATTTCTGCCTTTGAAACAGTTCACTATCCTAGGTGTGTGGTTCAGTTTTTTCCTTGATGTTTGCACCCTGGTGATTTCATCAACACCTGCGAATCAGTTCCTGATTCTGAAAGAAAAGAGGATTAGTTGTCTGGGCTGTTCACTGTCTCAATGAAAAAAAAAAAAATTAAAAATTAATCTACTCATTCTCTTCCTGTCCCTTTTCAGAGATTCTTGAGGAAAATATAATTATTGTACCCACCTTATTTCATTGCACCTTTAAATGTTTTTTATAGCTCATTTTAGAAAATAGTAATACAGCTCCGAAAGATACTGCAATTAGCTCTGTGTCTAGAGGAGAAAATCACACAACCTTACATTTTCAAAACTATGTGTACATTCATGAAGTATAGAATTTGAGTACTTTGCAATCAAGGGATTCAAAAACCTTGCAAAAGCTCTGTGAGGTAAAAATATATAAAACATGATTTAGAGGAAAAGAGCAACAGATAGGTTTGCCCAAGGTCACAGAGGAAGTCTAAGAGAGGTAAGAATTGAATCCCAGTCCCCTGAGTACCAAGGCAATTCTGTATCCATTATCATTCATCCTACTTGGAGAGTGCTAATTGATTTTGACTGCTTAGCATGAGCTCTTTAAAGGGGCCTGATTTTCAGGGCTGTTTGTCTCCAGCAGAATGTGGGGCTGAGGTCTGGGGCAGGATGAAAAGGGCAGCAGCGGAGAGGCTTCTCCAGAGTTTTGGTTACCGCAGGGCTGTGCGGGGGGTGGATGGGGGCTCCCTCCCTGCCTCGCCTTACGCTCACCTTGTGGCTACACAGCGCGTGTTTCTTTAGCCTTTACTCTGCACCAGCTTCTCCTGGGGCAAAGCTGGAGCGATCATTTCCCCGGTATGCTTTTGGGGCCCGAGATTTGCACTGCTGCCCCTAATAGTGGTTTTGTCACAAGCCTTGCTTCCTTTTGGCTTCCAAAAGCTAGCAGTAGTGGAAACTGTAATCATACAGGGGACTGCAGGGAGGAGGGAGAGATTTTTCTGTCTCAAACACTTTGTCTCTTCTTTTGTACATCATGCTAAGGATTCCCTGAGACTACACTTGGTTACTGTGTTAGCATGTCCAGCCTTTGAAATCAATAAATCCTCTGTCACGTGCATAACATTGCAACTTTAAACGGCAAAATAAGCCTGAAATATTTATACGCACTAAACCCACCAATACTTTAATTTTCTTATTTGCCTGGTGTAAGGGATTTTCACTTGACCAGCATTCATGACATTGTGCTTTCTTAAGCCATTGTGCCTGCACAGCAAGTCATACCATCCTTTCCCAAAGCAAACCCTCCACCTCGCCCCTCTCAGCACTGGAATTCCCCTTTCATGACACTTCACGTACAATTAGGGTGTAGAGGTAGATCCAGCAGACAGAGTAACCAAGTGGGAGGTCTCCGATAACTCAGCAGCAGTCTGCAGCTGCTCACCAGGTATGTTCTAGCAGCTGATTTAGGATCTAACACAGTGGGTGCCAAGCTGGAGCCTGAGTTACACATTTGACTTGATCTTTTCTTTGAGCATGTTGTTCCTTTTGTATAGGGCTGCCTTATAAATCCTGGCTAGAACAAGGATGGGTACAACTGCAGAGATCTTTTTGGGAGCCATATACTTAAGTGACCCATACCTATTCTTAAATGTAGCATTTATAACGCATTTCATAAGCCTTCTGGGCAAATTAGGAAAAAAATAATAAGTTAGCAATGGATAGAATCCAGGTTCCTAAATACCAAACACTGCAAAATTTCCATATAAATTATCCCTTCAGGAGCTGGGTTTTTCTTTGAATGCCTTCTTGGTCTATGAGGTCTGAAATTATGCCAGTCTGAGGGAGTTCCAGATATTTTCCATAAAGGCTGCTTTCCAAAATCTTTCAAAGCAATCATAGGATCTCCAAGAATGTCCTAACCACTGTCCTCCTGAAGAGGAGGAGGACAGTGGTTAGGAGGAGTGTCCGGGAGGAGTGTCCTCCCGGACACTCCCCCATAATGGTATATTTGAGTTGCTTTGGTCCACTGCAATGTCTTTAGCAAGTATCACAGAGCTAATGTGGAAATTATTTTGAAGCAAATGTTTATCACAAGTGATTAAATGCCGTAAAAATTTTAAGACTCAGCTCCCCCCAAATTTTTATGTCATTGGTGAGATGTTGAAGCAGTAGCTAAACTTTGAGGCTTAGAGCTTAAAAATTAAATTACTGAAATTGAAATGAAATTAAATGAAAGCTTCTGTTCAATGTCTCTAAGTGAAACCTTGACCTCACTCAAAGCAGTAAGGTGGCCACTGACAGCTACAGCATTAGAATTTCTACTTCTGTGCTCAGTCTCTTCCTCTAAAGCAGAAGTAACATAACTTTCTTACTTCAGGATAGATGCATTAACATTTATGAGATATTCCTATACAGCTCAGTGCTTACTCTCCTAGCTTCTTTGGAAAGCTGCCTGCTTTCTTTTTTTGGTTTAATGTAGAAAGGCTACAGTAATTCTTAGTGTGTATGTACACTTCCCAGTTCAGAGCATCTTTTGATGTCATCTGTTGATGTTGAATTCGGTCTAATCCTCCCAATGAAAGCATAGTGTAAAACCAAATTTTCCTGTGGATGACTTGCACTGAGTTCACAAAATATCCTTGAATTCATCAAGATAGATATTTAAGGTATACATACCTGCTTCTTAAAATGCAGTTAGTAGGAAATGTTTAACAAATACAGGAGAAAGCTTTATTTATCTCACTTTTCTTACATCCTAAGGGAACTGTGTTACAGATAAATAATTTTCTTGAACGAAGCATAAGACATATCTAAACAGCATTTAATATCTGAGTCAAGATGTATTACATTTTCACTTCCTCTCCATTTCATAAATTTCCTCCAAACTTCCATTTTGATCTGGAAATCTGTAATTCTCAAAGAGAAATGACTTGAGAAATGCCAATTTGGAATACATACTTACAATAAGTTGGCCCGTCCAACTATAAAGGTATTTATTTGGAAGATATTTCTAATAAGGAGCCTTTAAAAGAAATCGTACAGGCGCATGACCACTAATGGGCATTACTTGTATGTGAGCATGTATAGACCTGAAAGCAATGGGTCGGTAGAATAGATCAGTCCTTTCAACTAAATATCTAGACTGCCTCTAAATAGCAATCACTTATAGGTGAAAGGCAAAGGTATGTTTGGGTTCTAACAGTACTGGTTCAAGGGTAATCCAAATGCATTATTACCCTCTGATAAGCCATGCCCCTTTTCTCATATGAAAAATTTATGTTCTGCTACTTTTCAGTTACAAATATGACTTGGAAAACACCCTTCTCTCTTGCAGTAGGCAAGCACAGATGCAGTTGTCTTCAAAATGTGCACGAAACATATGCTGAATAACATCTGGGAGATGTGAAGATGCAGTCCTCATCTGAATTTGGCAGATTTATTTTTCAGCTGTCTTAGAAATATAAAAATGAGTTTATCAACCAAGTGATAACAAAAGCATGTTAAATTTGTTATGTTTTTGAGATTTCCATATCAAAGGGCTGTTTTTTAATTAGCCAACGATCCAGAACCAACTCCTTTGGACCTAGATCTTTAACTGATATACAGGATTTTCTGAAGGAGAACAGGTCACTTGGAGATGTAGAAAGGATGAGGTTCTAGGTCACTCACAGAAATATTAGGAAATGATATGAGACTTCAGTATCACAAGTTGCCAGAAAATAAGAAGACAGTGGAGGAAGGACTGCAGAGCTCCCAGTCTTTTCCTAAATGGTATCTGGGTTTGTACATCTAAATCTGCTCCCTCTTTTCCTGGACAACTGGTTCTAACTTGAAACAGCTTCCAAATAACCAAGGAGGCAATGCAATACTCGGAGGTAAGTCAATATTTTTTAAAATGCTTTGGTTGCACTAATTTTCCTTAGCCATGGAAGTGAGAAGGAAAACTGAAGTTTATACTGCAGCAATTTCTTCATATAAGGCAATTAAAACAGCTCTAAAGAGGCAGAGTAACATGAAAAATTTTGGTGGCCCTAGGCATGTCATTTAGGGCCACACTTTTAAATCCATTTACCTAAATATGGATTGAGGTGCCTAAATTTAGACAGTGAAGTTTTTAATTCTACCTTCTCATTATCTTGCAAAAAGAGCAGACCACAATGTGGGTCCACGTCAGAAGTAAAAAGGACCATAGAAGTATGATCTATTGATATGGTAGAACACTACATTCATTTCTAAAAATGCGCCTTCTTAGCCCTCCTCTTTCCTATTAGTATGGCACCGTATCTACAATCGAAACAATGACTTGACTTTCTCATACATTTAAAATATTATGGAGTGAAAACCACAAAAGAGGCCTAGTTACTTGATAAAATAAGCTAGGTAACTTCTTTTAAAGACTGAAACAAACTTCTCTGAAGCCATTAAGCAGCTTTTCCATTGACTGCAGTGGGCACTTAATCAGGCATTTATGCTGTAGGAGGAATTAGTATCATCCTTAAGGAAACGCATTCCACAGATTTGTTTTCCTGTAGTGGATGCACCTTCTCTTCTCAAATTACAAAGAGCTTGTCATGGATTATTTTTTCTGCTTCATATAGACAATGTCTACCTGCAAAGGTAACTAAAAGAATAACCATGGAGACGCCAATTTTACGGTAATTAAAAAAAGTAAAAAAGCAACTTTGCTAATCAGCAAACCCTTTGATCTGGTTAACCCTAAAGGTCAAAATACCCTGACCCCATCAATGTTCTTGCTCTAATGTTGCCCTGCTTGGATCATTTCTCCCATTGTTTTATTCATCCCATATTAACTTCAAAACGAAGCTGCAGTGCTCCTGTGTACCTAGCAAATCTTCCTGATCTTACAATGAGGTGAAGGCCCATTGTTTCACTCCAAATCAGTTACCATTGTGCCCATTCAGCAAAATCGTTCATTTCCCCAGTCTAATGACTACATCCTATTCGAGGCTGTAAGCATTTTGTCATTCTGACCGCAGAGGCTATTTAAGCCCTTTGATCTTACCTGTTATTGCCCCACTCTTCAGCTGCTGAGCTGACAGAATAGGCACTGTTTTAGCTACAAGCATAAGTGACTGCATTCCCATTGGCAAGACATATACGTGAATGGAAGAATATGAATGTGTTGAAAGAAACGCCTCAAATCTTTAGTTTTACAGTAATGTGTGTAACTTGTGGTGAGCTGGGTTTTTGAAACATGCTGCATGTTAGCCCCTGCCGCAAAGGTTATTGTTTCCCCTTGATGTCAAGGAGAGTTTTAGCTTTCATTTCAGTGGGAGCAGAACTGAGGCAAATCCTTCAGTGCTCCCAGAAATGACACCCTAATTTTAGAAAGCCTCTCATGAGGGTTCATGCCTTTTACGAAGTGTTTTTCAGGGGGAGGAAGGATGAGATGAGCCAGAGGCAGTATTCCCAGCAGCCTCCAGAAACTAGAGAATTTGCGGTAGAAGTGGGCAGCTCTGGTCCCCTCCCCCCACTCATTTGTAGCCTCCGCAAGTTAACTGGAAGAAGAGTGATTGCTTAGAGGAGATTTTTCTGGTGGTAGTGGATTAAAACAAGAGAACAAGGACCTGTGGCTTGTAGGTCTTGAATGTATAAGGTAGGAAAAGTGTGATAAAGGACAATACAAATCCGTGCCACAATGTGCCTATAGGCTGGCCCTTAATTAGTAAAATAATAGAAATAATTATGAATATTTGAAGATTACTATAAGAAGATGTATGTTACTATTTGGGATGGGTGGAGAAGGAAATTACTTTCCAAATACTATTGTTTAAAAGCAGAAATACTGTTTAACACCCGCCCCCCCCCCAGTTGACTCTTCCAAAACCAGATTTTTACTTCTTCCTAGGTTGCAGCAGATCTGTAAAAAGGTCGTCATATCTCACAGTTTTGTACAGACTGCTCTTTTCCAAAGACATGAACTCAGATCACAGTATGGTAGTCTGAGGAAGAATAAATTAATTCCTGGTAGAAGAGAAGGTCCTTCTCCTCAAACCAAACACATTTGTCCTTTTTCTCCTTGTAGCACAGTTTTCTCTTTAGAAAAATTCCCTTTGCAGGTCAGATTGGGAAAGTGGTCCCAGAGGATGTGTCATTTTTCTGCTGGATCTTTTCTTCCTGAAGTGTAAACGTATCTTTGGAAAATGGCAATTTAAGAACTAACCAGTGCATTGCAGAATTATCAAATGCCTTTGGCTCTTAGCACAGCAGGACCTGTTGACCATAAGGAGTGTACTTTTATTTCAGTAAAGCAACAGATGGATGGTTCTAATACAAATCTCATTTTTTTTAATAGGGCAGGATGATGTTAAAAAAAATAAATCCTTATTTTTGTCAGAAAAAGATTCAACTGCTAAACTTCATGTGCATGAGGCACTAGAACGTTTTGCCTAGATAGGTATTCTAGCTAAGGTGCATGATTCAGAAAGTAGTCTGGTGACATAAAGGAGCAGGAATTACAATTCCTATGAAGCTCCTTGGTAGCTCATAAAAATTCATCAATTAATGCTGACTCAACTGAAAAAAATTTTCTGTATTTCCAGATAATAACTAACGCTACTGGAGAAAGGACAACCTGAAATGATGAGCCATCTTTTGCAAATTATAATGCAGGTGTTTGGGTTTTTTCCCAGATGGAAGCTCCAGAAATCAGCAATATAAGAGCTATCCATATGTTTCAGGATTTTGTAAGGTACTTTGTTTCCTGATTTCTGATCAAAAGCTATATTGACATGCACTAATTTCTAAAGGAAAGAGCTTTGCTCTCTTATTACACTTTTGAGAGGAAAGGTTTTATAATAGATACAAGTTGTAATAATAAGAGTAAGCTAATGTGACCTGTTTATTTGTTAGGCAGTTAAATTATTCATGGCTTTAGTCCCAGAAAATATTACCAGCACTGTCCATCTAACCTACATTGCTGCTGTGACTAAGATATTGAGAACTAAGATACTGAGAACTGCTAATCAAACCTATGTTTTATGCTTAAAATTGCATTAATTCATAAATACTTTTATAAGAAGTGATTAATTGATGCTGGAGGACCACACAGGGGGAACCAGAGCATTTATGACCTGAGGGAGCTCAATGTTCTTTTCAAAATATATTTTTAAAAGAGATCCATTTTTAAAATTTTAACATTTGTTGGCCAATAGCCCTGTACAACCATTTACCTCATACCTCATACCTTTCTAGTAAAATTATGGCAAATCTTTTGTCTATTTTGACAGTGACTGCAAGGTTTGAATTAATAATAACAGGCTGTGGTCCAGAATCTTAGCCCTTAGCTGTGGCTGCTAATAGTAAATCAGATGGATGGAAATAAAAGCTGCTGCATATTCTGCTTCCTATGCTAAGTACCCCATCGAGGTACATCAGTCTGAAATGCAGGGGAACCAAATAATATATGAACCATGCTAGAGAACACAGAAGAACAAATTCGTATGTCCATTTTGATAAGAAAATCTCACAATCGCTGTTCACTAAAACCATGCTTCCACTATGACATTGGCTTCTATTTGGAAGCATGAGCTTGAAATGAATTTCTAAAATCTTCTGAATGGCATTTGACTACTGTTAGAGACAGAAAAATACCAAAGCTTGTTATTCAAAGGCTCTTTTGGTGCTATTTGCTACTGTCACTATTAAATTTCTATCATAATTTAATATTTGTAGTGTGGTGGTATCCCTGAGTCCTCAGATGCAAGTACAGGACCTCCATCTGCTAGATATCCTGAAAATGTGTAGATAAACACAGCTTCTTTCCCAGAGTGACTGTGATTTGGTTTTGTCATTAATATCTTAGTACTGTTTAACATCATAAAATTTTCAAACACAATGATAAATGCTTATACCAATGAAGTGAGAGAATTTAAAGTGCCATTTGAGTTTAAAAGGCTGCATATACCAAACCTGTTGAGATCCTCAGTGATAAATCAGGAAACATTTAGAGAAGGCTTGTGAGGTTTTAAAGTTGCTTTGTCCAGACTGGGAGGGCCAGAATTGCCCCTGGCTGCCAGGATGGTAGGAAGCTTTGATTGGATTTTGAAGATTCAGCTCTGTGGAACAGCTCTGGGACAAGCACCCATAATATTGACAGCTACTTATCATTTAAAAAAAAAAAAAAAAAAAAAGGCATTTCTTTTGATGTGTTTAGAATGTCAGTTAGAAAGGGTATAACACAGTACTCAGTTATATTTGGGAAAAAGCTAAAAACTTGAAGCAACCTCACCTGTGGTGCTGCTAAAAGGGAGCAGAAGAATGCAACTCTTTTGTTTATTTTAACTTAAACTGGAAAAAGGTAATTTTATTAAAGAAAACTAGTATAGTCTCCTCTAAAATGAAAATGTCTCTGTGCTTTGAGACTAGAAAATTTTAAAACAGAAAGTTTAGTTTGCTAAGGCTGTCTTGCACAAGGTAAGTTAAGTAAGTGCTCAGAACTTGTTTAAATTTGAAAGGTATCCTCCGTAATAACAGCCCCTTGCCAATGAATCTGTTTTTAAGATTTGCATTATGAATGCAATTAAATTTATGCAAAAAAGATAACCTACATACCATGGTGCTAAAGTTTAATACAGTTCCCCAGACAAAGAGATTATGCAAGACATTGTAGAGGGAAGCCCAAAGATGCTGGACTTGTTTATCACAGCCAAGAAATTCTGCAGAAAAATAGCAGGAATTCTCTAGGGGCTCATAGGAAGCAGCCCCCCATTCCCACCCCTCCCAATAGTTAAAAGAAGGTGGGGCATGGACAGGAATAACTCTAAAGGCATTGGGATAGTATTTGGTTTGATTTGGTGACTGGAAACACCTGATAAAAAGACATTTTATGTATCCATGCATAATTAACTTTTTCTTTCTGTCTGAAAGAGATTTGAGAGATCATTCTTTGGAATTTCACTGGTTTTGAAAATAGTGGATTTGTGTCAAGGGGGGTAGGGACCCTAGGAATTTGTGTGCATAAAGTCTCTTTAAGTTAAGTGAAGGAACAAGCAAATAGATGATTGTTTACAAAGATCTGACAAAACTATTGTGTCCTAAGCAAAACCTGCATGGCAGAGCTGAGGAGAAGACAAGGTAGGAGCAGAGAGATGCCTGGAGATATACTAAATAATAAAACAGTCCATGAAACTGATCTGGCCCTGAGGCTACTCTGGGCATGGCATTGTTCTTACCCATACAGCTAAACTCTCATACCTTCTCAAAATATGTTGACTGTAGCAAAGTTCTCTATCGGGAATGGTCCGTGGGCCATGCTAGCTCCTGAACTATACCTCAGTGATGGCTTGGGCCAGTACTAGTTATCACAACCTAAACTATAGAGAAAATGCTATGGCTGTGATATGGACCGCTGCAGACCTGCACCCTGGTCTTGCTAAATTTACTACCGTAGACACAGCTGGTGAGCACAGTCAATGCCTACAGAAAATTTCAGGTACCCCTCAAACAGCTGCTGGCCACAAAATGGGCTTTGAAATTTGATAAGTAGTTTGTAGTTTGATTCCCTGGTGTGCTCAAGGAAAGAAGGCTCCGCACATTGGTGCTAAAAAACAGGACTGCATTAAAGAAACACTTCACAGTATCCCCAATTTCCTTTTGTTAGTGAAAAACCCAACAGAACCCAACATTTCATTAGTTATGGTGGGAGGAGGGTATAATACAGAACTGCATGTATAGTTGGACAGGAGCCACGTGGAAGTGCTGTATTCTGTGATCAGACGTCTGTGCATGCTGTGCCAAACTGCAGCATTTTCATGACTTTTTGTAATGAAATTTTGCATGTAATTTCTGTTCACTAGCTTGTTGACAGCATTATTTTCCAGATTTCTGTTCCCACTGAATATTTCGTGTTTCTGATTCTTTTCCCTGAGAAGTGCTAACATGTATTTATCAAAGTCACTCATTTTTGTTAGTCTCCGTAGGTCTTGTGCATCATTCCTCTGTGCTAACGTGTACCTCCTAATGTGAAATCAATCATGAATCTATCAACATGCTGTTTCCTTTTTGTTTGAGAGCATTAATGAAGATTTTTAATGACATGGTAGCTAAGACCAATCCTTGCCAGGTGTCACTAAAAAGCTTCCCTCCAATTGGCTGTCATTTATCATTTTCTCTTTAGCTGCACTCATGAATCATCTTATATATTGCACAGTTTTGTTTCAAAAGCACCAAGGAAATGTTTTATTTTTTTTTTATTTCTATATATATGTATACTTCTTTGTCCTGTAGTAAGTACAGATTTGTGTATTTATTCTTTGAAAGAGCATCACTGAAAGACTATTTTGTTTATCCTGAAAACCAAATTAATCACAGTTGGGAAAACCCTATATTAATTATAAAAATATTTATAGCACCTTTTCTTAATAAATATCTCTTGATTCTTTATAATACCTTTGTCTCCCTTGTACATTCAAGTCAGTTGTCAATTTTTTTTAAAAATATATTTTTGTCTTTCAATAAAAATGCCACTCTAGGCAAGAACCCAAGCAAAACAAATCACTGATCCTACTGTGATGTAATTTGTCTGTAGTTTACAGCATAGATGCTCTGAGCAAAGCAGAAAACTGGACCAGATTCTGCTGCTGTTGTGTAGATGGAACCAAATCTAAACCTGGATCCAACTTACATCCCTGAAGCTAGGTATGAAACAAAGTTCTACTTGCCTGATGGAAGTCAACCCATTAAAATTTAAGTGGTACTGGCAGAGCTGTGCAGAACAGACTTGGAACCGAGGAAGTGAACCTCCATCTCTGCATGGTGGGATCCATTTGTTTCGGGACAAAACCTCTGCACATGCAGTACTGTGCAAGTCGTTTGGAAAAATTTGCCAAACTGTCCCATAGGGGCACTTCTTATTTGCATTTTCATCTACAAGAGATGTGTGTTACAAGGATTTTGACACTACACTCAACTAGTCATTGGCCAGGGTCAGAACAAGGTAAGTACCACAGCAAGCCACTTCTCAGGCATTCACTCTGCATCCAAGGAACGTGCCCCTTCCTTCTTGAGACTATTTGTAGCCTCACTCACCCTTTCTAGCATGGGTGGTAGCTTCAAGCCACAGGCCTCATTTCTAGGGCATTTTGTGTGCCACCTCTTGTGGCATGTTTTACACAGGTACAGAATTATAAGTCAGTGTGAAGTACAACTCAAACTGAGTGACAGCACCAGCTCATTTAAACCAGACCTTACGCTGTGTAGGAAGGCTACAGACAAGGCGCAGAGGCAGAGGGGGGAAGTCGCATCACGAACAGCACATACTCATGTAACCTTAGTCTTTTCAGAGCAAAAGTATACTTAAAAGAAGCTAAGAACAATGTATGATAACAACCAATTTCATTTCATTCAAGTATTTTTGTACTGAGTAAAATATTTCTATGTAAAAAAATCACATTGATGTTAGTGAGACTTTTGTAGAGGGTCAAACCCAAAGCCCATTCAAAGCCATTAGAACATTGCCATTGATTTACCACTTTTAATTTGCCAAGAACAAGTTACTACTCAGTGTGAAGATGTGTGGTAAAATCCAGCTTTGTTATCAGACTAAGATTTCTGTCTAAAAGCTGTAAGGACAACAGTTCTAAAATATGCTGGTGTCAACTGCTTGCTTCCCCAATTAAATGCACACAAATAGCCAGGTAGGCAGTCTTTGCACATGGTTATGATCAAAACTTCTATGAATATGAGTCAAATTATTTCTGTTTTCATTTAAAATATGTTTATAACATATACACTGTACTAAAATGTTGTATACAAGCAGTGCAGTGTCTTGATTTTTTCCCCTTTGCATATGTGTGAAAGAGAATTGATCAGTTTTGTTAATGACATGATATTGCAGTGTTCATTGCTTGAGAACACTGAATTACTTCAGGACTTTGATTTCCTGATCTGCCATACAGATATAGAAATGAATTAAACCCTTCCTTCCTTCCTTACCTCCCTCTTTCCTTCTTTCCTTCCTTCCTTCCTCTCTCCTTTCCTCCCTCTGTCCCTGCCTTCTATTCTCCTCCCTCCCCCCTTCTTTTCCTCCTTTTCTCCCTCCCTTTCTCTATTCTTCTTTCATTCATTTCTTTTCTCAAATTGTTTGGGTTTCAATTGTTTGTTGCTTTTACTTTTTGTTAAAAGTGAACATCCCTATCCACACTGATTCGATACAACTGCATAAAAATGTATTTTTGAATGGAGGCATCTTAACATCACTATACATTGTTTTAACCTTAAGTTTAGGCTTGACTGCTATGAAAACTTCTACTGCAGCTTTTCTGACATAGCATTATAGCTTCAGGAACTGACTTTTGGTAGTGAAGTGGCAAGAGTAATCTCAGTAAGGTGGAAGTGTTGCAAAAATTTCATGCTTTAACGGTCAATTACAGACTAATGAAATCTTATCTCCAGATATGTGAGTCATGTTGTTAGGCTCACATGTACCAAGCTTTGTCACTAATTACCATTTCACTGTTTTACATAATTGCACTGAATAGTATAGGCTGGGTCTACCAGAAATAGTTTAATGGCTTAGTATCCCTTGGCATAATTAGCATCATAGGTTCTTATTTCTTTGGTGCTTGCAGGCATAACACTGTCTACTGCAGCTGTGGTATTAAGAATGGCCATTTCTATAGGGTATGCAATATGCTAAAATGACTGTATATATTTTCTCAAGTGGTTTTGTGAACAGGATGCGGGTATTGTGTGTTGCATGTGTACTTTAAAATAAACTATTCTAATTCTTAAGCTATATTATTGCGTACTGCATAGTGTCTTGATTTCAAATGTGTTTAACTGACAGTCATTTCCTTCAGAAATTTACAGAGTCTGTAGCACATCTCATTTTCTTACTGGTTATTGTCAGTGCAAGATCTGATAGCACTGATGTTTGATACAGCTAAAGGTGTAAAACATCCTTCATCTAGTCAGAGCCTAGGGGAAATGGAAGTAGTCCCTGTAACTGTAACCTTTGAAGAAGAGCAGGTCTTTCCCGACTTAGAAATACAAACCTGCTTCATTCATTACAGATAATTCAAGGAAGCTGCTGGAAGGCAAGAGACCAAGATCTTCTGAAGACTAAGAGTGTACAAAAAGATCAAGAGTTGCCTCAGAGCTTTTATAGCCAAAGAGGTGGATAAATAATTACCCTTGTGGTGAAAGCCAGGCTACCTATCATTTAAAACTAAGGACTGTTTACCAGGTGCTTTTCTACTTAGAGTTTGCCACTTTCAACCTCTGTGATTTAATATCTTGAATGTTTAAACCATATCCTTCAAAACTTGCCATGAGCAGGACCAAAATGCTCAACATCTGATATGGCAAATTCCTCACAGAATCAGGTTAACTTGCTGAAATTAAATATTTTATCATGTGCCGGTCACATCATGCGAATACTGTCAAGAGTGAAAATAGGACTTCCTATCCCAGGATATTGCCATCTGTACACAGACTTCTACTCCCTTTGTTACACAAATGCCAAGTGATCCAAATGTCACTCAGGGCGCTCATAGCTTACCCTTTTGTGGGGTAGGCACATGGAACATGGGACGGGATGAAGCAGAACACAGTATGCCTGTTTTGTAAGAGTTGTGTTTTTTCTGTCCAAGGTCTGAAGTCTGAGTGTGTCCTAGAGCTTTGCAGACTAGTTTACCAACATGTCAGGGAGGTAAGGAAGTATTTTATTGCAAAACTTGCAACTGAGGCAATGGTGACTGATTTTCAGGTTTACAAATAGCAACCAGCCTTTTCATTCCTAGACACTTTAATATGAAAAAAGACACCATCTGTGCCAGTGAATGGATCTGCTAAAAGTTTTTGCAGATCACACAGGAGATGTGCAAGAGAGCCAGAAATTGGGACTTAGAGCTGTTGTATCTTACTGCAGTGTACTTTCATAAACATTGGTCATTCTAGATCAGTCTAAAGCCCTTCTTTCTTTTGCAGAGACCAAAAATAGATGTTTTGGAAAATGTTTAAGGAACAGAAGAAGCAGATAGTGGTATTTCCTCAGGATATTCTTCCACCCTCCATGACTTTGATAGTCAGGAGCTTCTGAAGGCAAAAATGTGGGGATTCTGTATGTGTGTGTGTAGCGATCATCCCTGAAAGATTTTTTTTCCCGATTCAGTTTTACTTTAAAATATCATGTGATTTATTTAATATCCATTGCACCCTGTTCAAAGGAGATACAAACTCATTTATGAAATACTTTAAGAAATATTTCATTTTGGTTGTTGGGATACCTAGTTCTTCTTTTGGAAGGAACACAGCAGAAAAACTCTGACCTTGTACAACTATTCTGGACTTTCAGGCCTCCATCATGTTCCCTGTTTAGTTCTTTCTTTTTCAGGTGGAAGGGCTCTAGGCCATTTAATCATTCTTTTATGTAACCAACTTATCTACTAAACCATCCTGTTTCTCAGAATGTGCTCTATCTGTTCCTTGTTACGTACAGTGGTTTTTCTTACTTTTTTATTTTCTGCCTCATGAAAAGGGTATAATTTTGGACAAAGTAGGATCATACTAGGGGATGCTTCATAATATTATACAGCACAGATAGCTGTAGCAGTGTGAACAGCTATATTTGACCAGTGCTGTATTAATGCACTAATGTGATAGGAAGGTAATGTTCATACTATCTCAGTAACAGCAAATGGACCATTAAGAGTATGGCTCACAGTTACTGATGTGATAAGCTGTTGATTTTTCATGAGTACAGCAAAGCTGCTAGCAGCTGCTTAGCTTACCTTCAGCCTCAGCTGCTGGACTGCTAGCTTTTCAAGAAGCACAACATACAAAAACAAATGGGAAGCACGCCCATTTCCACCAAGATTGCCAGGGATTCCTTTGATAAGGCAACTCTAATGTTCCCTGGTTTAAAAACTAACCTGGGCAATCTTGAGCAAACCATTCACAAGACTTGAATATGTCTCATTTTTCTCACTAGAGTTCTTGGGAAGAGACTAGACAGAGGCAGCAGCACTGAGACAAGCCTTGCCAGAAGGTATATCATTGGAGGAGCAGCTGTGTTTTTAAACCCTTCTCAGAAACACAGCCTCACTGGCCGCATTTGGGGATATCATTTATCAGGATTCTCCTGATCGTATTATCTTTTTCTGTACAGAATATATTTGTCTTGCCAGTTCCATGAAATTCTCCAGAAGTCCTTACTAACTGTCTGCTGCACCTATTTCGTTATTTATTGGTATTAAGCCTGCTGTGCCCAGGACATGGATCTTGTTGCCTAGAGATAACAGATTCATTGCCCACAAGTTGTGCAGCAGAAGTGCCCATATGTCCCAGCTGATAAAAGAAATCTCCAGCTGTGTTAGCATGTTGCTTTTGTAGTGTGTCTACTACAGATTGCTGTATTTGAAAGACAATGTGTATTAAAGGGTAGAGTGAACACCATGGTGGGTAAGATTCATCTCACTTAATTTGCAGTCTCTGGAAGAGTAGTATACATCCCTCAGCTAATCACCTTTGGAGTTTCTTATCGTCGGTGGAGATCTACTGAGTACAGCCCATGATGTATGCACCTACCTTAAGATGAACTGAATTACACTGTCTACTATGTGGTCTGTAATGACCAACCCTTCACTGACTATAAAAGGAACCTGGAGAGAAGAGCTCAGATATGTGTTGCACATAATCATATTTAGTGAGAAGCATTACACTTTTTGAAGTATCAGTTCAGTTCAGTTCAGTTCGGTCTTTTCCCAGTTCCTCAGTAAGTGACACTGGGTATGCCATTCTCTTCTCCGTCTTTCCCATCCTCCTTTCTTTGATCTGACTTGGTTTATAGTGTGTAAGTGCTGTGGGACAGGGACTGATCCTTACTTGTGTCCAGTTCTGAGTGGAAGGATGGATTTGTATCTTGATTTTGGACCGGGGGGAGGAGACATACTTTCGTTTCTATTGCAGCACAGTCTTGTTCTATGAGGTCCAAATTATTTTTTGTAAGTCAGTTATTTTTTAAGAAGTGCTTCCTTAATTAACAGGTGAGCTATAGTCATGATAAAAGTCATTAAAAATCATCCAAATGCTATGCTGCACTATATAAGCACAGGCAAAGTAAAAAAGGCAATCTTATTTGAAGGATTATTAATATCTCAGAAAAAAAATCCCACCTGAAAAAAAGCTACCCAAATCCTTTTTCTATTCACAAATTTTAAAACGAAGCTTGCAATTTTTTCAAGAGGGCTTGATAGAATTAACACTGAAAATTCTAGGAACAATTTTGATTTAGCAGGTCCATTTCTAGAAGCTTGTTATAAATTTTCAGTGCCTGGGATTTGGAACTGTATTTATTTTATATGAATGAAAGAGTGAATGTGTGGTGCTTTTCCTTATGGAGTGAACATAAGTTCTAAAGCTAAGTTTCCAACAAATTCTTGCATTTAAAAATGTAATTTCTTTAAATTCTTGATATTATTGCCTGTCAACACATTCATTTGAATATTCACAGAAATGAAACACAAAGTATGCATGAACTCATTGAAAATGAGTCCTTAAACTTCAAATGAATTTTAAAAGTAATATTTTGCAATATTTACTTTGAACTAAAATCCTTGAGATTAAGAAATTTAAATCACTTAACACCTACGTACTTAAATTTAGTAACTAGCAGAGAGAGCAAGACTGATTTTATCATAAATGAAAAATCAAAATAATTTATTTAGCTGCTTCCCTAGAAACACAGTACTACAATTTCAATGCTAATTCCTGAGTATCAAACCAATTTCTTAAAATGATTTGGCCTTTTCCAGGTAGGCAAACCTATGTTGCTTGTGGTCCTACAGAGCAGCGGACTCTGAAGTGTAGATTTAGCTGAACATTGGCTTGACTGAGTGTCTAGCATTGTTATTATTGCTGCTGTAAATGACCTTAAGGCATGGCAAAAGGGCCAGGAAAGGCTGAATTGAATGTTAATGTGATGATGAGAATGCTTAGTTTTTCAGCATGGCATTTCAAGTTTCAGAATGAAAGCATAAGCCATCTCTTAATTGATGTGGCAGGTCTCTGAAGTGGGAATTAGCCTGTGCTGCTTCATCTATGTCGGTGTATTCATGTGAATTGTTACATGTGTTAACAGTAAACAAAAGAGTTTTCCTGGGGAAGGCTGAAGTGCGATACAGGACTGCCGCAATAAGCTTCAGTCTTCTTGCTGGCAGATCCTGTTTTCTTTTTTTTTCTCTAATAAATACATTATTTTAAGGAAAGGGAAAATGTACCTGCACTGGTAAGATCTGTTTAACTTCTATGTATTTCTTCAAGTGGATTGTCTCAATGTTTTCAGAAGAAGCTAAGAAGAGTATTTGTTTCCTTTGGTCTATTGCTGATAGGTAGTTTGAGGCTGTATGTTGTATACTGTGGCTGAAAAAGTAGTGTGATGTTCTGATTTGATTAAGTATGAGAGCTGATAGACTAATTCATGTTATGGCTGAGAGCTGGGCTAGTCATCTTACTACTGTGATTAGCTGGATATTTTAACATGTGCCTGAGGCCATGTTCTCTCAGTTATACATTTGCTTTATCTACATCTACAATGCTACAACGGTTTAAGTTGAATTATAATTTTCAACTAGTTTGGTTAGTCTAATGTGAAAAGACTCCATTTAAATTCCTTTTGCTTAGGCTAAGCTTACAATGTTTTAATCTAAATCGGTTTGGAACAGGGCTCAGCTAAGCCAAAATAAGAAATTATCGAAACGAGTGTCAAAATGCATGACTTTAACTGGACAAGCTTAATAAAATTGGGGTCTGTGTTTGTGCAGAAATGTGCCACAGATCCACTTCACCTGCTCCCCTCCTGTCTCCCATTCTCCTGGGTTTACATGGAGGTGATAACACCCTGAGCTACATCAAAACTGAATAGATTAAGTGATCTTTTAACCTCCCTGCAAGCTGCAGCCTCACCCTTTCAGATAAGTCAGGTCTCAAAGAGCCACTGAACCACTGATGGTTGGAAGCTTTTGCTGCAGGAAATAAGATATGTTTTGCACTGCTGTGTCTTTCTCTGGCATCGTTGTTGGCCACTGATGGGAACGGGATGCTGGGCAAGATGAACTTTTGATTCAATGTGACGTGGCCACTCTTATTCTCTACATAGAGAAGATAGCCTTTGGGCTGCATTTCCCAGGCCACGGGAGAGCGCGCAGAAAGATTATTTTTCTTGAAAGGAACCATCCCTTTACAAAAATTGACTAAGCTTGGTCGAACTCGGGTGGGAAGGGAACACGGAGGAGCGTTGTTTCCTGAAGAGAGGCAGAGGCAGTTTCAACCCGAGTGCGCTCTGGAGCAGCGGCTAAAGCACCGACGTGACTGACTAACCACCTCCGGGGGCACCTCCCTGGGGCAGGGAATGGGCCAAGGCCAGGCGGGTCATCAGCCCGTGGGCAGGGGGCAGGATCAGGCCCCTGGGGGAATGGGGATCAGAGAGCCCCGGGATGGCTGGGCAGGACGGAATGAGGCAGGGTGGCTCAGGCAGGGCCCAGCCAGAGCCTTGTCCAAGAGCTGCTCCTGAGGGAAAGGGGAGAGCCCGGAGGCTCTTCAGCAGGGGAAGGCACTCCTCCCAGGATTCTTCTTTTTCTTGGAGAGCTTCAGTGCTGCCATCACTTCTCCAAAAGCTCTCTCCTCTCAGTGCCTGTCCCCGAGTGGCCAGCTAAGCGCCGGTGCTCAGGACCCTCGCCCCATGCCATGGAGGTTGCACTTATTTCTGAACCCTGCGTCAGCTCAGCTCACTGTACCAGCAGTCCTTGTACACCCGACGTTTCTCCTGTATGTATGCCCTCATGACGTGTGTGCTGCACATGATGACGGGAGGGCTTTCAGGGCTGGCTACAGCCACGGCAGGAGGAGGCACCGCACGGGAGCGATGCCGTCTCCCCTACGACGTTGGGGGAAGCGAGCGGCTGTCCTCAGGAGCAGCCGTCTGCTATCCCTGGAGCTCTCGCAGTCAGAGTGAAGGAGGATGTGATAAATCATGTTTTTAATGCAGAATATTAACCGGTTCACAAACCAAAGTCGGGGTTGTGGCGAGATCTCATGCCCCATAAGTTACAGGCTACTGTCTAGGAAGAGGAGTGCGTTAGTTTCTGGGACATTAGAGGGGCACGCTGAGTCATGAAAAAAAGAAAAGGAAAAAAAATAAAGACGACACATACACTTAAGTGGAAAAGCAAAACACCTTTCTGTATCTCTAGACAGCCAAATCTCAGAGCTTCCCGAAGCTTTTTTATTCTGGAGAACATGCTTGTTCCCTGGAAGTGGGAGAAACACAAGTAATTAGGCATTATTTAGGTCTAAGGGTCTTTTTAAACTTTTGGGTGCCAAAAAGTACCTGCCAGTTTCAAGACCTTTTCACGTAGGGCACATGGATGCACCTGAGCTAAGTCTATACTCGCAAATTAAACAGCGCCAGTGCTCAGGACCAAGCACTGGGACTTGCTAATCTCTGCTGTCAAGTCAGCTGAACCGTCGCTGGCGCAGACATAATCCCAGAGAACAGGCTGGGAGTGAGCAGAGGCCGGGGACCACTGCCGCTGCACGGAGCAGAGCTACCACCATCCTCCCCTGCATCAGATAGACATCACCTGAGAAAATCAAAGTGTCTGTCTGCAGTTGTCTTCTCTGAGTCTTGACTCCACAGAGCACTTAAGCATGGCTTCAACTTAAATTGTTAATTAGAGGTGGGATTTAACTCCATACTTGAGCAAGCACTTCCTTGAACGAGAACATCAGCATAGTTAAATTTCTGCTTCCTCTCAACAATTTGCCTCCTAGAAGGGAACCACATATCCAAGTACTTGGAGCAATAAAGAAAAAAATATGCAAGCAAGACAGTGCCTTATCTTTGTAGGTTAAAATATGACAATGTTAGAAAAATATTTTTTAATGTGGGTATATAATGATGCCATTCTAAAATTTTATTAAAAAAATTAAATTGAACACTGCTCATGTCACTATATATTGTTGATTATATTTCAAACCTCTCCCATTTTCACAGAAAAACAGCTATTCCTTTTAATAAGTCTCAAAAATATATACACATGTACAGAAAAAATCCCAACACTCCAGCTCAAAAAGGTATGATAGCTGTATACACAGAAATCTAGATTCTGGCCTGTACACATCACTTATTTTTGTTGCTCTATGCTTCCTCTGAATTTTGATATCATTGAAACAAATGCATCTTCTGTTTGTGAACTATCCACAGTGTGTCTTTCTGCCCAGATGTTTGTGTGACACTGTTCACAGAGCAATGTTAAATCTGTGGTTAAATAGCCAGAATACCAATGGTTGATCAGGGGAGTTATTGTGAAATTTATTCTAGCCTCTGGCTTGTGGCTTCATCCATTTTTAAGTTTAACTCAAGTTATCCATCTGATGCAAATAGCTCCAAGTTATCTGTTCTATAAATGCCAGATGCTGTCAACTGAACTCAAATCTTTGCTTAACGCTATAAAAGATAGCTGTATTTTACCAGCTTCTGTTATTTAAATGAGCTGAACATGTTTTGCTGATCACTTGACTGAAACTAAAGCATTGTGAGTATGTGTGCTTTGTTGTCAGCTACTAGTGAAAGATCAAAGAGATGGTACTGAACGCTGTCACGGATTCTAATTAATTGGCACTTATTTGCTTACATCTCAAGTTAGCCCATAAGCAGCCCCCTAAATCTGAAATAATTGGTGACTTGTTATGTTTTTTAAATAATGTCATTTTATTTTCTACTTATTTGTATATGCATGCTATTGTAAGGAATATTGATTCTAAATCTTCTAATCTAATAAAGTATATTTCTGAGCTTAAGGAACACCCTGCAAATAGGATGTGAACACATTTTGTGACTGAATTACCTGTAAAAGAGACATTCCAACAGTAGCTCTTCATTTATAAGATATATCACATTCAATCTAAAGCTGAAATAGAGTCTATACTAAACATAAATGCAGCACCTCTCAATTGCAGCTTCAGATTCAGTCCCTTTTCAAAATTCCCACAGCAGCAAGAAGAGCTCAGCTTTAAAAACTCAGTGTAAATCTATAGATTTCCTTTAGAAACTTTTTGAAAATGCCAGCTTTAGTCATTAATGATCAAACTTGTGGCTAATTAGCAGGCAAACAGAGATGAATTTGGGCTTTCTTATTAATACTAACAGACAGGTATCCCAATAACATACAGAAAATACCACCATAGTCAACATTAACAGTTTTCTACATAATTTTATTGTAAGTCAGTCCAAGGCTGAATGGGTCAGAAGATAGAACTGTAACTTCACCAATGTTTTGGGAGTTGCTAAAGAAAGTTATTGATATAATTATAACAAGTTTGAATAGGATTGAAGGCTGTCAGACTGGTAGGCTTTTTGTTCTGTTGTTGGTTTGGTTGTTTTTGGTTTTTTGTTTTTTTTTTTTTTTTGTTTTTGGTTTTTTTTTTTAATTTGCATTTACATACACATTAAGCAACTTCTGATTAAGTTTTGTGTGAAATCTGTTTTATTAAATTTCTTTGACCACCTGTCAGGCAGTAAGGTTAAGTGTGAAAACAGTGATATCTAAAACCGTTAGTCATCTATATGAATGTGTGCATTTTTTAATATATATTTGTAGAAAGAGAGAATCCACCTAATTTTCTGTATCTAAATAGCCATCTAATTTCAAATACAAGAAGGTGCTTAGTTCATTGGATGGACATTTAAACCACAGCAACAGACAAGAAGCAACAAAGTTCGTGACTTATGTCCCACTAGTCCACTTAAGTATAACAGAAAGTAATTGCCTTTCAGGCCAGAGTCTATTATTGTAAAATCCAAACAGCATAGCATAAAAAATTTAGTTTCCACAAAGCTTTCCAGATTACAAAAAACTTTTCATACACCATTTCACCACAGAAGAGCTGTTGACTAGAGACTTCATACAATAATTTTGCTAGTGTAAGCCCAATGCTGTCTTGACGATAAGAAGCAGAACCTTAAGATTTGTTTGGTGGAATAAAACAGGCGACAGGTCTAATGAGCTTGTGACAACTTGTGATACAGAGCGGAGAGCAATGCAGGACTCCAGGTGACCCGCAGCTTGTTCTCAGCTGATAGCTTCATGCCAATTGTGCTGCTGTCATCCAGGTATGTAAGAATGGTATGGCCAGCCTCTGGCTGAGATTCTGTCCCCTAAGCAACTGGTGGAAGACAGTATTTGTCATAGGTGTAATGTGATAACTTTTACAAGTAAGGACACCAGAAGCCTTTCCAAGAGCTTTCCAAGTTTACGAACTGCAGATATCTACTCTCAACCATAAGTTCCATGTGGCAATGAACTTCAGAAACCTTCCTCACCATGAGGGTAAGTACCTGCATTCTCTTCAATCAGCTTAAAACACTCACGGACTGGTTTTGCCTTAGTGGTAATGGTGTGGTTGTATTTTATGAAGAATAGCTGGAAAAGTTTGTCTGTTACTTCTTCTTAACACTTGAATTTTTGTCAGCTTTTCATTTTATTTAGTGGCTGCCTGACGATGAACCTGAGAAAAAGAGTCATGGCTCTGGGAGTCCTTTTACCTTATACTCGCTGGAGTTGCTAAAGAAACATAGAACTTTCTGGATCTTTGAAGGTCAACACGCTTAGGTAAAAAACCTAAAGAACTGGAGAAGTGACAGAGGGTATTCTCATGCTTTCATGCTATCGCAGATCAAGTATAATTTTTCTGTCTCAAATTATGGAAACAACTATTTATCGCTCTTTTTAAAAAGATCTAAATGGATACATGCCATCCAGAGGGACCTTGATGGGCTTGAGAGGTGGGCCTGTGTGAACCTCATGAAGTTCAACAAGGCCAAGTGCAAGGTCCTGCACAAGGGTCAGGGCAATCCCAAGCACAAATACAGGCTGGGCAGAGAATGGATTGAGAGCAGCCCTGTGGAGAAGGACTTGGGGGTGTTGGTTGGTGAGAAACTCAACATGACCCAGCAATGTGCGCTCGCAGCCCAGAAAGCCACTTGCATCCTGGGCTGCGTCAAAAGCAGCGTGGCCAGCAGGTCGAGGGAGGGGATTCTACCTCTCTGCTCCACTCTGGTGAGACCCCACCTGCAGTCCTACATTCAATTCTGGGGCCCCCAGCATAAGGACAGGAACCTGCTGGAGCGAGTCCAGAGGAGGGCCATGAAGGTAATCAGAGAGCTGGAGAACCTCTCCTATGATGAAAGGCTGAGAGAGTTGAGGTTGTTCAGCCTGGAGAAGAGAAGGCTCCAGAGAGACCTTATAGCAACCTTCCAGTACCTGAAGGAGGCTGCAAGAAAGAGAGGGACTTTTTACAAGGGCATGTAGTGATCAGACAAGGGGTAATGGTTTTAAACTGTAAGAGGGTACATTTAGATTAGATGTAAAGGATGTAAAGGAGGAAGTTCTTCACTGTGAGGGTGGTGAGACACTGGAACAGGTTGCCCAGGGAGTTTGTGGCTGCCCCATCCCTGGCAGTGTTCAAGGCCAGGTTGGATGGGGCTTTGAGCAACCTGGTCTAGTGGAAGGGGTCCCTGCCCATGGCAGGGGGTTGGAACGAGATGACCTTTAGGGTCCCTTCCAACCCAAACCATTCTATGATTCTATGTTTCTATGTTCACAGGTATATTGTTTGTTTAAATTTGAGTTATTATTGACTGCACACTGCCATAAAGTATGGCTTTAATTACAGCTGGAAATAATCCGCCCTTCACATTGAGTCTAAAGAAGTATGTCTTTTGCTATAAGGTAGAATGTATCTTCACCTTGTGTCTCATAGTTCTCTTGTGCTTGGGCCTGTTACATGAACTTGCATCAAACTTCTGTGGATCACTTTAGGGTGCTGCAAAAAGCTCAGGCAGGGTAAATTTTTTTTTTTTTTTAAAGAAATGCATTGCAGCATTCCAGTAGGAAAAGACTAGGTCACTAAGAGAAGGATCACGATACAGGGTTGTAGATAATATTAATGGGCAGATAACATCATTTCTACAGCATTGTTTCTTCTAGCTCTTTGTGGTCTTCACATTTATTCCCCCTATTAAGTTTACCTTACTCCTTGTGGACTCAGTCCCAGAGAATGAGAGGGAATGGCCTAAGGATGCATGTTTTTCTTGGCAAATCTCGGCATCATGTTTAATATTTCTTAATCAAATGTGTACTTGAATGATGTCTTCAGCTCTATCTGCTTGAGATTTTAATTGGCTGCAGAAGAAACCTCAGAAAGAACCTCTTTCCAAGTAAAGTTCCTTAAGATCAGTTGGTCTTCCTCTTAAGATTAATTTCCTACTGAGGAACTGAGAAATAACATGAGAAATGTGCAGAGAAAGTATTCAGCAGCGAGTAATATCCGCTGGTAAATTGGGAGAATATCAGTTCTATGGAGCGCTTGTCACATCTTTTTAAACACACTGATTAATGGGTGGATCTATTACTGAAAGCATGCATGCTTAATTTATTCAAAGAAGTTGAGTGTATGTCACCACTCACATGCCTGTTTCTCTAGCATAGCGTTTCACATTTACAATGTTTTAACTACTGAGAACACAATGGAAGAAAGAGAACTGTAACTCATAGCACAAAGCACTAAAAATACAATGTGATCTGTAAGTGATATAAACTGACATATAAGAAAATATCAGTGGTATAATTTAAATCCAATTATAATGAAGCTGTCATCAGTATTTGGATACATATTCTTAGATTGAACATTTTCAATTGTGACACTTAGTTCCATATTCTTTTCTTCCACCCTGTTTTATGGGCAAATGTGTTATTTGGAGAACAGCATGTGGAAACACTATGGAAATGGCAATTCTGTGAAATACCATTTGAGAACTGAGACACACTTTTAAACAAGGAATGGAATTCAGGTCAAGCATCACAAATGAAATGGTTATTGTAAAAGCAGTGAGAGCTAGCCATCTGCCACTGCAGCACTCAAAAGGGCTGAGATGCAGAGTCTCCGCAAAGATATCCCTACTGCAATATCAGTTAAGGCCCATAGAAGTCTCAGATACAGACATTAATATAGAAACAGATTTCCTAAAGTGGCAAATATACTACACAGTTACAAAAAGCTGTGCTTGTGTCCATATAATAGTCAAGCAAGGAGAGGAACAGCCTTTTGGCCATTTTAAAAGGCGGCAATTTGTGCCCCTTAAGGAACTGATCCTGAATTATTTACTCGGAGGCTGATTACAGCTCCTTTTTTGGCATGAATAAGATGTTCTGTGTGTTGGTGCCATGCTGAAGATTTAAATGTCCCACACATTTGATCCAGGCTGGGGCTGTGGCAACTACTGCACAGCTGATGACAACAAAGGCTGGTTTCAAGCTCATTGTCATCACCATGGTGTTACACCAGATGAATGGGTGGCATTGATTCTGATTGGCATATTCATTCACATGCATTCAAAGCTCATGAATTTTACTTAACACGTCCCTTTGCTTATTGGCTGGGATTTAATTGGAGTGATGTATTGCGGCACTGCTAGATGAAGTGGAACAGTTTCTTTTTTTTTTTCTTTTTTTTTTCCCCTTGTTTTTTTAGTTCCCTTTCTTCCAAACCTCCCAACTAGAGACACCACAGCATTATATTTTACAATCACCAAGGCATTTCCATGTATGGAACCTAATTCTTGGCTTTGTATTGAAGTTTGCGTTTAATATTTGGAGACAGAAAAATAAATAGACATAGGGAGAACTCACACAGATTTAAGTGTTGACTTTCGTTACTGGGTTCACAAATTGTTTATTTAGCGTTCTCTTTACATACCAAGAAAGCAAGAGGTCTTTTTTGTGCTTGTTTCTATGAATTTTTTCCAACTTTCCCATATTTTAACATCTTTTTCAGCTAGCTGAAGGAGAATCCTGACCTATCAGCTAGCAGATTGTTGATATCTTTCCAAAGAGTGAATAAATATGAGGTTATGTGCATGCATCTAGCAGATATACTCTTGTGTATATGTGAATATATGTATACACTGTTGCTGTGCATTTATCAGAAACATCCAGGCAGAAAAAAATTCTAGAAAATTTTTAGAAGAAAAAATGTATGTTTTCATTGAAGAGAGACGTATGTTGAATTTTTATTTATTGCCATTTTTAACCTGAAAAACAAAAACTTTCATCTGAAAATCAAATATTTATGTCAGAAAAATCAAAATTAAATACTTTGTTTGGGGTCAGATCTATCCAGGTCAAGATATTTTAGTTTGTTGAACAAGATGAAGTATTTCATTTCAGGGTAGTTCTGTATAAATTGTGAAACATATTGGCAGAAGCGAACTGTAGTGTAGGGTCAATATAGAGAATACCCTTTGGAAGCAATTAATAGCATCTATGGTTCATGCTCTGAGCTGCGTCTGGAGTTTTCGAGGCTTTCTCCATTGTTTCTAGAGCTCAGGCAGACTTGTCGACTTGGGCAAAAGTTATCACTGTAAATAACATCCGCCTGTGTCTGCACGGGGTTTTGGTATTTCTTCCCTCCCAGCCTCCTTTGCCTCCATTCTCGTGGAGGAAATCACATCAGCCACTGCATCGTTCCACGATATGTTATGGTTTTTTTCTCTTGTTGGCTACAGAAGCCACATACAAGTCATTTCATGGAAATTGTTGGATGGATTGCAAACCTAGTCCACAGTGATGATATATGCAAAAATTTACAAATTACTGCTGAGAATTATACATGCTGTAAATGCTGTGAGTATACATGAATTCCATACATATGCTTAGTATTGTTGCTAGCATATATAATCAGTTAAACCAAAATCACATGAATGTTCTTAATTGATTTGGATATAAAGCTATAAATATGTCAGATAAGACCTAGAGGGGATTTGAACGACCAATGAAGAGAACAATGATGTGGCTCTTCTTTGGCCTTAGCTCAGTTCAGCAAATGTATAATTTCTTCGTGCTTAGTCAAAGCAGTAAGATAATTTATGAAAAAATGGAGATGACTGTATCAAGCACCTTTATGTATGGTTTGATGTTTTATATACGATTAGATTTTCTACCTGGTGTGGTCATTCTGAAATTAAATGGTATCCACTGCTTGTTATCTTCGGAAAACTGCCAGACTACACAGTTCTGAGTACTCTCTCTTCTTCCCAGCTAGCTAATACACTGGTGTGCTCAATAACATAATATAGCTATTAAAACCTAGTCCATGCCATACCACAGTCTGAACATCTCTAAGGCACAAGCCGGGAAAGCCACAGATAATCTAAATCAGAAATGTTTTTCCCAGATTATTGCCATGGTTCTTTTTTACCATTTCATGTGTCGTGACATTTTCTGATTTATTGCTTTTCATGTATTGAATCAAACACTGTTGTTTGGAGGTAATAAAATCAAGATTATGAAAATCTGCCTAGCTATAAGTGGTTCTTTCGGTTTACCTGGCTTTTGCTGTGAATAGAGTTGTACATACAGCATTGTCTATTCTCCTTAGTGATACACTAGAGGAGAAAAAATATCACTAGCTTTTACAGAAATGCATGCACATACCTGGGTTATGGTAAAATGAAAAAAAGTTCTCTGACATTAGGTATCTCTGAATCAACAGTCCATGATTAATTTGACAGAGGATATGCCTGAAGACTATTGTATTTTCCTTTCTGCAATTTCAAGCAGCATTACATGGTGTGAACTGCATTCTGTGGAGACACCCTAAATCATGCTGGGTGGACTAGTGAACTGTGACTGAGGATGTGAAGCTTCGCAATGACATTTTCATGGAAGTTTTTAAGAAAATCAGACCTAGCTACCAATTCTGACCGTTGGTATGAACATAGGCCAAACTATTGGAAACTGATGGGAGCTTTTCTATTCACTTTTCAGTGTTGGATTAACATTTCTGTGGTCCAAAGGACCCTGTAATTGGATGTAAATATGATACTGGAATATAAGCCAAGCAGCTTTTTAGAAAAAGCAATAATGGTTTTGCTCAGTGCTAACCCCCTCATTTTCTCAAATAGTTATTTACTTCAAAACAATATACAAACTGAAATAAAAGTATTTCTTTTGAGAAAATGCCTAAAGGCTGAAACTTCTAATGGAAAAGTATAGATGCAAGTAGTCTAACTCTGAGCTGTGTTTTATGTCAGTCACAGTGCATGGAAAGCATATCTCAGGTTCCAGCCACGGTGAATCAAAGCAGATCATTGCATATACTGAGTTGCCACGTGGAGTTTCAGGTATGATATTCAGACACCAACAGTTATCTTGCATCCGTTTTTTTCTCACAGCTTTTCAATGGTAGCAAGACAAAACTCTGCTAATGACCTCGTCAATATGTATTTAGAGTCACAGGCTGCAAGGGTGAAATCCCTCTGTAAATGAGGTGACACATGTAAATGAGGTGGAATATGAGTCTGGGTACAATGTGGATCCAGACGTAGTCTCTGTTGGAGCCGCAGCACATGCAGGGGCCAGCGTGGGATCTGCTCCTGTGGGGATTAACAGGGCATTTCCCCGTGTCGAAGAAGAATGCCGCTCAGCCTTTGCTTCGTCCAAGGGAAAAATCAGTATCTCAGTCCTGTTCTTTGGCTCCTTCCACAGGAAAACCAACAGCAACCACAACCAAAACTGAGGATAGATTTACCCCACTGGAAGGAGCAAATTTTGCAAGAAAGCCCCCTCCTTTGATGCAGGCAGTAGCACCGAGAGGTGCTGCTGGTGCAGTGGTGCTCTGTGCTGTCCCATGGGCAGGCTTTTGTGCGGCTCGCACATTCCAGCCCTTCAGCAGGGCACTGCTAGCTTAGCAACATTAGTGCGCTGTCAATATTTGTCTGCCAAAGTCCCACCATTCAGTATGCTGCTTAAAGCTGGGTTTTACAGATACTAATTACTGTCCTACCCTACCTTCTCCTGTCCTACCCTCCCCCTGCCTCCTTCAGAGATGGGATCACTGCAGCTTATAAAGGAAACTCAGCAGTTCCTATCACCAGCTCTTTCAGAAAAGAGACTAAGGACCTTTGTTTGGGAACAGTTGATAGTTATGCTTATTCAAGAATTTTCAGATTTCCTAAATGGTGCATATCTTTGCAGTATTTTAGCTACTGTCACATCTCTTCTATTAAAAGTGCGTAGGATGATACCTGTTGCCGTATGCTTCATCCTTCCCTTGCTTCTCCCAATCCTGTTTCTCTGGCAATTTAAAATCACCATATGGATGACACAGAAGTTTCAGCTGGCTAGAATGAGAAGAAATGAGCGGTTTGGGTAGCAGCAGAGGCTGTAAGAAAATAGAAGATAGAAGGGAGTAACTGTCCAGATGTTGCAAGACATCAAAATATGACTACTCTATTTTACCACAGTCAGTAAGCATTGAGTCTATCATCACAGCCAGCTGGACTCCTGAGAGCTGCCCCTTCTTCTAGTTCGTCGTCAAAGTAATGATTTAACAATACAGTGACTCCATATACCATGAAGGTTCAGAACTTGAGGGGTATTTCTATGTGTAATACTGGTTTCAGTGGGAATTAGGCACTTACTCAGCCAAGATCTGGACCACTGGTCCCCCACATAGCTGTGCAATCATATCTCCCAACACAAGTCAGGGGATGGAATAGGAACAGGAACAAATGGATAGAGGTGAAAGTGGCAAGAACCATCTAAATTATCTTAACTTGGCATAGCCAAAGTCTGGCATGGCCTCAGGGCTGTGCTGTCTAGGTTGTCATCTCTGTAAGCCTTTATTTCACCTAAATACTTCTGTCCAAAGCGTTGGCACACGTGGACTCCTACACTCTAGACCCCTGCATCAAGCCGGGTGGAGTACAATCAGCCACTTACAAATAGGTGACAGACAGACTGAGAAGTAATTTGGACAATGAGATAGTAGGGGAAGAAAGATAGTTCGGTAATAAGTACCAAATAGATTTCCTAATCAAACATGGGTTAGAAAAAACAGAAAATGGGCGAGATGCAGTGAAAATGTTTTAATGATAGCCATCAACAGGTAAAGGAATGCAAGGGCCCAGTGCAGTTGCCCATACATTACTGTATAGTGCCTTTTGAGATGAGCGAAGGTGTCAGAGATGTCCGCACAAGGCTGCAGGTGCAGCACGGGACTCATGGTGACCCGTGCCTTATTGGAGTAGCAGCAGGAGGCTGGATGCCATTCCTTATGGTACTAGATGCCAGATCTCACATGGCGCCAGATGCCCCTGTGTAGACAAACGAGTGGAGCCTTTGGTCTCCAAAACAAAATGAACGTAAATACTCTTCTAACTAATGTTGAACAGAAGTTGTAAAGATTACACTTCCGTGATAAAGAATAGGAATAAACCATAGTAACCTTTTCAGTAAAAGAGGAACGTTTCTCTTTGGTACACAGTAGCCTTTCATACATATACTCTATTCACTATAGAGACATGCACATACTGTAAATAGTGTAGGTTCAATATGATGCTCACAGGGACATGTCTGTTGCTGAATACGCTTTTATACATATATATAAACATATATGTGTATGCAGCTTTAGATATATATGCATATACAGCTAGAGATACACACTTATGTGTATTTCTGGGTCTAAAAACAGTGCATACATCTCAGTGTACGTTATTGTCAAGCACAGACATATTGATGTACGAACAAGTGGATATACACATGCACATAATAAAATACGTGTGTGGGGACACATCCATACCTGCACACACATATATACAGTCTTTCTCTGTATGAACTAAAATGTGGATACGGGCATCACGTTAAAGCTTCACCAGTATATATTTTTGTTATGGGGCTGTCACCTTCCTAGTTTGTAGAAGACTGAACACTGAGCAGAAATTGAGCATAAGCCTACAGTACCAGCTTCCGCTTGACTCCAGCCTCCGCTTTGTCTGCTAACGTGGCTGGTAACAGTTAAGAGTTTGCTGGTGTGATAGGTGAGCTCCATCCATCATGGCTAATGTTGTGAGACAGTTGTGCTTCCTTTTGTTTCCGTATTCCCTTGAGGACACATTCTGGAGGCATGGCTGTGTTTACCCTGCAATTTTTTATTTATTTTTTTTAAAAAAGTCAGTAATCATGTTTACTTTACTTCCTTCCCCAGCGCTGTTTACCACCTTTGGTGTGGCAAGATGACTAAGTCAATATATATTAAGGAATACATAACAATGTTGTAATGAGAATTAGCGGTACTCTGAAAAGACAGAGACATTGGCTGCTGTGTTTTGTACTGTTTAGTCTGGGGTTAATGAAGAGCTCACAGATGACCTGATTTCATTAAAGTAGGTCAGATTTGACTGAAACATAGCTATGGCTCTCTCCCAGCAGTACAGTGTCTTTCTCCCCCCATCCCTGCCTCTGCTCCCTCCCGCCTGTCACCTCAGCATTTGCAGTCTTTCAGGGAATTACCTTAGGGTTTTGTTGATATCTTAGCTAAATATATACTACAATACAATCTCCGCTGCTCCCTGTGTTTTCTGTCAGAAAATGTGTGACAGAAAGGATGACCATGCTTCTGTTGCTACTGCAGGAAAGGTGATGATGTGAGAGGATGGCACACTTGATAAGACAGCATTTATGCACCGCAGGTATTTCTCAGTGAAGTCCTGTCTGGACAGGATACCTGCCATTTCTACTGTGAGGCAGCTGAGTTAGATTAACCCTATGTTCATACACAACATTCATCTAACTTTCTATTTATTTGCTGTGTTTCCTACCCATAAGTTTGACACTAGAGTAGGCATTCTGATTTGGCAATATCCTAGCAGAAAAACACCTTTAAAAAGGTACTGAGATGTCTTTACTAGACCTTGTGCTCACAAATAAGAATATATTAGCAGATATAAGAATTATTCACAACATTCGATGGGATGGATGTAACGCTGTGAGAAGCTGGAAACCAAGACAGAATTAAGTATTGTCATCCCACAGGATGTCTGCTAAGAAAGTTTCCTTCTAACATCAGTGGGAGTAAGGTGGGATCTAAAGACCAGATCTAAACAAAGACATTAGGGAAGCTATTCAGACAGTGCTCAGCTTGAAAAAAAATCAGGCCCTCTTAGGCAAAAAAAAAAAACCCAAAACAGTAAAATGTATAGAGGACACAGCCTTTTACTGAAAGAGATTTTGAAAACACAGGGCTGATAAAAATGTTCAGGCTTGCTGTTCAGCTGCTAAAACCACACTGATCTATCACAAAATATTCTTGTTACCTTTATTACAGCCTTTCTATACTTACATGATTCCCAAAGAGAGATACAATATCCTACATTTAGCTACCTGCCCCTGTTTAAAAGACTATCAGGTTTGTCATGTCAAAGTATCTCTGAAAAGGTATCAGCCAAAGTACATTACCTTTCTTTTGCAGCTGTATTACATTTAAACCGAGGCCTATGTAACTGCTGAAATTTGGGAGCTCTGCTTTCCCAACTCCCTCCTCACTTCTCTTTCTTGCCCTTAATTGTTGTGATTGTGCCTCTCATGACTTCTAAAGCAGGCGTTTTGTTCTCCCATTTGCTTCAGGTCATTACAGTAAAATCTCTTCATTCCTGAAATCTTTTTTCCCCCCATTAGTCCTGAGACAAATAAATTGATTGTGATTTTCATGGCAACTCGGGTGGTCAAGCAGTTCCCACAGAAGTTTGTAATAAGATTACTTGTGTAAGTAATCTGAGGACCATGGGCTTTTGAAAATCCAGTGTCTTCTGGCTACATGTTGGCTTTTTAGTATTTTTTCTATTTTCTTTCCCTTTACAAAGAGTATAGTAGCTTTGTACGGTTTGCACCATTATAAGTAAAACCAACATTTATTCTAACATAGAAATATCATGTCTTGTTTAACTTAGAAAAATAGGACCTTCTGGATCATCAAGTCCTGTCTTCTGCTTTTGCTAGCATCTGTACCATACTATTTTGTTCTTAAAGATACCAAGTTCTTTTGCCAAACTACTTTGATTTTCTGCTCTGATCCAGCATTCTCTTGCAATAGAGGTCTGTTTGAACTGAAATACTTCCAAGAGTCTAGTTATGTCAGATAAAAGCTGTGTTTAAAATAGTCTGTATGATTTGGTTTAAAAGAAGTAAGATTGCCATAGTTTGAATAAAAGAACAATCTGTTTGCTTGAGAGGTTTTATCAAGCAAAGCATACTTGTTCTTAAGATGTTTCTATGACTTGGAAGTCTTTGCCTTAAAACCTCCTCTGCTCTTCTGACAGACGGCCTCCTTGTCTGTCTGCCTGTGCTGTAGGGATGTACCATTATCACCATTTTGTCAATGAGAAGGTAACACAGGGAACACCTAAACCAATTGCCTGTGAGCTATGACAGTATGAAGGACAAGGCAACAGAAAATCAACCTCAACTCAAGAATACTAGAATAACCTCTCCTGCGTAATGCCATAGCACTTGCCCAGTTTGGGACGTTTAATGATGCTAGTGGGAATTTGCCCACTCTGAGCCTCATCAATCCAAAGTTTGCAATTTGTACTACCTGGGTAATGACTTGGGTTACTCTAGGGTGAACTGTAATGTTGTTACTGACTACAGTTGTGTTGACAGCTGTATCTGTTGTTTCTTTTCTAATTGAAAGATGCAAAAGATGTGTGCTCACTGATTTTTCTCAATACAGATTAGCTGGAAGGATCTTCATTTTCAGCCTCAGATTCATCTTTTATAAGCTTCAACAAAGGCGTAATACTTTAGTTTACCACCGCCCTCAAATCAAAGAAGGGAGATCAAAAACCCTGTCTTGAAAAGATTATGCAACTCAATAGGACTTGATCTTGTTGTATTATTGCATCCATTACAACAGCACAGTTCAGGCAGGTGTTAGTTTCAATTAACCTGGGATTCAGGTATTCACAACATCTTGTCTGCCAATTACTCACATAATTACATGGCCCAGGACTGTAGAATAGAATCAGCCATCATGCTAGACATGTGTGATTACTGAAGAAAAGGGGAATTCAGAGGATGTATGAGTAAAGCACAGCTCCAATGATCATGGACAAAAGTGATCTTTAGTGAAGAAAGCTTATTTACTAGGCTCTTGCTGATCTCTTGAATGCAGGAGCTGTGCCAACAGTGTTTGTGTGACACGCAGATGCCTCACAGCTGTCCGTTGTTTTTGTATTCTTATTCAGTCAGTAGGTAAAGTGAGAACTTATTTAGCATTTTCCAAAGAAGAAACTGAAAGGCATTCCAGGGAGTTAATGACACAGCCGTATATGGCAAGAAATCAAAATATGAGTCAAGAAAACCTTAAATTCAACTTTCTCAGACCAGGATGTCAGCTGAAAAAAGACAACTGCTGACATTTTGACCTGAAATATCCACTGACTTGGTCAATATGAATACCTTTTTTGTATGGCTCTGTCACTGTACTGTCAAAAATCAATCCACCATGGGTCTCCACATAAAGATCTTTTAAGGTCAAAGGCCAAAGGTCTTTCTGAGCTGTAAATGTCATGTATCTTTGTACTATTTTAAGCTATAATGCCATAGAAAATGTGAGATTATGGACAAATGTTGTGAAAAGTAGCAAGTATCTTCATAATCTAAAATTGTATACTCTTACTTATATATACTTCATGTCATCTAAGTCCAATGACAACATCATGAAGGACGCAATGGAAAGGTAAACTGTTTCTTTCCGCTCACCATATAGATGCAGACTATGTTAACCTAAAACACTTTGTAGCAAAATAACCATTAATTTCAGTGGAACAAATTGTGAGGAAGGATGCTGCTCAGCACTGACGGCAAAATACGGGCCTTTATTTCATCAGGAATCAGATGTGAATATCATATAAAGCTAACGCCATTTGACAATTTTACAAGTGTACTTCTCATACTAAAGGAGAATCTAGGCTATTATAACCTACTTTTTACATGGGATTTTTTTTATATGTGCCATAGATTTGTTGTGGGTTTGTTGTTTTTTTTTTTCAAATACAGGAACCTCATCAAATGTAATGCTTATTTTTAAATTTCTTCAACATTTTCTTACTAAGTGCAAATATTTAAACAGGGAAATTCCCAAAGGACATACACATCCACGCATTTTAATTTTTATAGAAACCCTTTGCTCCTAGTAGAATGCATGGGTTATGATTAACTGCTCTACTATGGCTAGGACATAATTTTATGCCTCTCTCCATATGTATTTGTGTTTGTGTGTGTATTTATTTACACAGATAATTAGAAAAAAATCTAAATTATGTGATTTGCAAATGCTATATTGAGGGATTTTTGTGGTTTTCTAGTAAGTGAGCTAATGTGGCTTCTACTGAAATTCTGCATTATGCCAAGATAAAGCAATTCAAACGTATAGCAGTTCTGTGGGAATTATAGTACCAAAAGCTCAGGGACATTTGTCCCACAATGCAGCCTTTTCTCAACGTCATATCCATACATCTTATATCAATCACAGAAATAATCCGTTTGACAGCTGTGTGTTTGGGGCATTGTGATACACAAAAGTTCCAGATTAATACACGAGCTCAGAGATATTTGCTCTCATGAAAACACAGTTTTAATGCAGTTTGAGTGTTGTCTGTGTTCAGAGATCAGGTTTAAGAAAAACAATCAGGTCCCAAACCTACAGATATTTCTACTGTTATGTACCGTTTTAAATAACCCAATCCTTTTCTAGATGACATGTGGTTTTTCTATCATAGGGCCAAGGCAAGAATTAGATGGTGAAAAGAAAGCAGCCAGGATTATTCCTATGCTGGTAAAGATATTGCTAAAGGGAGTCTTACCCACCTCTCACCCAGCGGTACTGGTGAGAAATAGCAGTCTTGTGAAGGTTTCTTCTTGTCTTTTATTTATTGCTGTCCTTAATATCACCGTTGAAGGACATCTCAAGCTTTTCAGTGCTTCTGCAGAGATTTTGGAGTGTGGCCAGAATATCGCCTTTTTATGGGCAAGGAGGAGTCAAAGGAGAAGAAGAAATAGGGTGTCAGCAATGAGTCATTCGACTCACGTGACACACATGAGTGAGCTGTGTCTTGCTTCTGCATTCCCATAAACATAGTCTGGGATGTATAGGCAGGAACATCACCTGTAAGACATTGCAATTACCATCCTGCATTCTTCAGGTTTGCAAAATCTCAACTGTAACAGTGTCCAATCTGGTTTAGGCCATGTGTTACAGGGAAGATATAACCCAGCTGGACAGAGTCCAAAGAGAATAATAAAATGATCAGAGAATGATCCAGAAAATGTCACGCTTGGAGAAAGACAGAATTATAAACTGGGGGAAGACTGGATAGACACGTTTACCTGGTCTATGGCAGGACCCTCCAAAGAGGAAAGGAATACAGCAAATAGGAAGTATAGGTATAGTTTACTTTAGATTAACCATTAAGAAACCCCCTTCTCTTGGAAGTTCTTACGAAGCACTGGAATGAGTTACACGTCAAGGCTCTGGAGTCCCTGTTAGAGGAGCCCTATAAAAGTAGGTTAGACAAACAGCTCCCAAAACTGAAGTAGACATGATCTTCTGGTGTAGGGAGGTGGATCAAGCAATCTCTGGAGGGTTTCTTCCAGCTCTATTCCCTCTGATTTAATCTTTAGGCAGGTATAAATCTGCCATAGTTTAGCAGATTGTTACATCTGATAGCTTTTATAAGTGGCACAACCTTCAGGGTAAGCTTTGGGTGAACAGTTCACATCTGTCAGCATTGCAAAAGCCATAACCATAACTGGCTCTAATTAGCAGCCTATATGGCAATTTTAGCAGTTAGGACAACAACCGGGCTATAAAGGATGAATGATCCTTTCACCCCAGTGGGTGTTTCTTCAAGCTCAGTGAAGCTGGTAAGTCAGAGCAAGGAAGCTGACAGTGCTGCTATCCATGATGTATCTTTTTTTCCTTTGCTATACTGCAGAGGATGTGGGTCTCCGGGACTGTGCATTCAACATCTTTCACAAGCACTGCTTTCATACACAGAATAACCTACTTGTGCATTGGTGTTCTGTACTGAAAATTGTAGGGGTTTCAGTGGAGAGGATGAAGGGAGGGAGAGGAGAGATTTATGATAAGCAGGTAGTTGGCTGCTCTTCGTCAAAGGCATGTAAATAGAGCAAAATTCTGACATCAGCACGTTTTCAAACTTAGGCACTGTTGTGAGCTCTCCTTTTAGGCATGAGTATGTTTTTAGACAGGGTAGAAGAATGACCCAAGAATTCATCTCAGCCTCATGCATAAATATTTGCATCATATGTTTCAAGAGCAGAGAAAAAGCAGTCTTACTTTGCCTCCTCCTCCCCCAACAGCATGTCTGTCTCCCTCAGTTTTCTACCATCCCAGTGGCAAAAAATACACTTTCAGCCATGATGAGTGCTTCCGATTTGCGATCCAGGCCAGTCGATGTCTTTGCAAACTGCCAAAATTGTGAAGGATGCTGGTCTTCGCCAGATGCTCATATCTGGGGTCAGAAAAAGGCTGATCTTTTGAATTCTGTCTGCCCTAAAGCAGAAGGCATATGTGCTGTACCTGCCTGAGGGTCGCTAGAGATTGCAAGGCTGATATATTTCTGTCTGTCCATTCAACCAGCTTCTGTGTTTCTCCCACACTGGAGCTGCATAAATTCACATTGCTTGCTTTGTTGTATCTGTTTCATTTAAAATACACAGGAAGCCTTGTATGGAAAGTGAGGCATTCTGGAGCTTTGGCTCTGAAACGTCCCGATAAGAAAAAACCAAGCAAATTCATGACAGAGCATTAAGGAGAGCTACTGAGAGGACACCATTGAGAGGACACATCAGACAAACCCAATTGGTTGGGCTGTTGATGCAAACAATGACTGCTTAAAGGCAAACCGTAGTGAACCCACAAGCCTCTGTGAATGTGGAAAGGGAAACAGCGTAATAGTGTGATTTATCTAAAATCAGAGTGCATGTAATTTGATGAAATTAGGGGGAAAAATGAATGCTCCCCTAATTTCCACATGCATATCCATCCCTTAAAAATCAGCAGGGTAACTAAAGTGGCATGTAAGCCCTGTGGCAACTGTCAGATAAATTACACAACAGTGAAGAAATCTCCTGAAAGTAATGCAATATCCAGCTAACCGTTCTTCCTCTTTCAGAAAAAGACCTTGAGCTGCTACAGTCGATTCTACTACAGAAATGTTACAAAATTTCTCACTGAGAAGGCAGATCTGTGTTTTTGTGCATGAATAAGCCTTTTATTTTCTAGACAGAGTGCAAATGGAGGCATAGTGAAAATTATTAAAGGGCACTAACAAGGGAATACCAGTCTTTAGGCTAATTTTTGGGTAACTATTTCTATTTATTTTTTCATTAAACAAAGTCTGCAGTTGCACGGATTGTTGTTATGAAGTCCCTGAAGCCCTATAAAGCATGGTAATGTGAGTAAGTTTTCAGAATTTAGTAAGTCTAGCTCTGGGATTTTACTATTACCTAATGTTTCCATTCTATGGTACCGTGAAAGCGCTATAAATGGCACCTTTCATGAACCAGCTCTTCTGAGACTAGCCGGCTGCTTCTGCAGCGTGCTGGTGGATCTTTCTTAAAACACACACAGACACATAGACACACAGACGCACACACACGCACTCTTTGACCGCTCCATTATGAAAGCTTTCATAAGAAAGCAGAATTGTCCCACTCATAGCCATTATATCTGATGACATTCTTAATACTGGCTATTGTTTGCAGAAAGAAGCTATTGTCTAAGATTGCATATCTGCTGACCAAAGCACATGTAATAAGCATAGCTTTGGACAAACTGAGCCTAGCCCCAGGGAACAGCTTAGCGGTGAGTTTGTTTGAATGTCCTGATTCAGTGGTGATCTCCAAAGAGGAAATGCCCACCATTATGTAAGGATTGCCGTTTATCTAAAGTTTGAAAAAACATCGTTTGTTCCTTTGTGTCCATAAAGGAGATGGGTCTTATTTAAACCAAGACATAGTGTTAATGAAAAATTGTCTGAAGAGAAAAATAGAGGAAATAATCTTTCTGTGTCAGACAAACCCTTACTCATCTACACTATCCTTCTAGTAAGTGATCAACAGATAGTTTCAAATACAAAGCTTTTCGAGAGGGTAACAAAGATGCAACTTCAAAAGAGACAGAAAACATCTTTACATTCGTATAAGTTATATGTACCTAGACAGCTTTGCTTTGACAACGGTTGGGGAAAATCACGTGACGCTCAAAATGAAAATGCCAGAAATCGTGTAAAAATAACTTCAAAAAGTCACTGGAGCATTTTCTGGTTTTCTTACTTTACTCAACTCTTAGTTATATTCAATGGGCATTATTCAGCTATCAGGGACAAAAAAATGTAAATTCAGAGTAGAGCAAAATGATTTATTAAATAATGAATTATTAAAGAATGGTTATGCTTTTTTCTGCTTCTGAATTATTTCTGAAGTAATTCTAGTTTCTGTGAACAGCATACTATTTTAAAGTATTCATAAATTGTTTATTTCTTGTTTGTTTGTTTTCAGATGTAGTCTTCAGGCTGTGCTTAGATCCATAGAGCCATAGATTATGAAGTCACAAGGGATCATTGTAATCATCTAGCCTGACCTATATATTTTCAGTTTGAACTTGAGTATGAAATGTTTTGAAAAACATTTGGTCTTGATTGAAAACATTTGTTAGTTGTTCCATTGGCTAATTACCCTCACTGTTAAAAATTTGTTCTTCATTTCTAGCTTTGGATTTTTTAGCTTCAGCTTTCAGCCACTGTATTTTGTTACGACTTGGACCAAAGAGATCACGATCAAAGTTTTATTTTGTGTGCTTATAAACTTTGCTGTCCCTTAGCCTTTCCTCTCAGACGGAGTTTCTGGGACGTTTTGGTACAAGCAAATCTTTTTCAGTGGTTCTTCTCTGAATCTCTTCAGTCCTTTGAAAACCTTTTAAACAGTGACACAAGAAGTAAACAGAATTTTACAGGAGCATTTGCATGAAGGTCAAATGCTGAGATAACAGGAACTTTGAGCATCTATTCAGGATGCTTTCTACATGGGAAGACTGTATTAGCCCTCCTGGAAACATCAACATAAGGGAGCTTTGGTCAACATGACTATTCACACTTGACAGCATTAAACTGAAGTTTGCATGCAGTCTTCCAGGCTGTGTACGACTGACCTGAACTCCTCATGATTTATTACTATTGCCACGATCACTTACAGACTTTAACTGTGATTGTTTTGTGGTTTGTTCTAGATTTTTAATAAAACGTTAAGTAAAACACAGTCAAGAGCAATTCCATAGAAATGGTCTCATTTTATAACAATATTTTGAGGGATGTCTGTTACCTATTTTTAATCCATAGGTGTATGGCCTGTTAAATTTTAATGTGCTACATTAATTTAGCATCATCTAATTAAATGTAAAGTAATTTAAAGTTGAAAGTCTAAGGGGGAAGACAGGGTTAATACAATTTTCTTCATCAATCAACCCATAATCCCATAGAAATATATTGCTAGTTTGACAGAATTTAATTTCTGTATAGTTTCCTAGATTGGCATTAGTTAGTTACATTTCCTTCCTTCAGCTCTTTGCTGAGTCCTGTATCAGCTGGGTCTCAATGCTTGTTTTGCCTGACTTCAGTGTGAACCTGACAACTTGTCATTACAACAGTCTTCTTGCTATTCTTTTCAAATATTTGCATAGCATTTTATTTTTCTTACCTTCTGGAACTTCTATAGAAAAGCACCAAAAAAGACCCAGGGTAGCCTTAGCTAACCCATTTGAAACTCTTGGCGTGTATTATAGAAATGTGATTTGAAGAGGATTAAAAATTATACTTGCTGAGTAACAATTTCTTAAATTTCTATGGAAGTGTTTTATTGTCACCTATGAGAAATCTGCTTGTCTAGATTTTGTCCAAAAAAGATGGAGATATTTGAGGAAAATGTTGGAGGTTTTTGAGCTGTTTTAACTGCTGCCACCATCTTCACCTCAGGAGAAGAAAAATTATACTTAGGCTTCTATTTATTCTCAACGTCTGTCCCCAAAATATGCACCTATTCTTAAAAATATATACTTTTCTATTCATCCGTCAACCTGATAAACCTTTATCTCTTTTGCTTCGTTTTTGCTTACAAACATTTTAGTAGAAGAGGAAAAGGTACAAAAAGAACAACAAAAATGATCAATGATATGGAACCTTTCAAAATGAGGAATGACTCAGTTGACTGGCACTCAGCCTTGTGAACGGATGAATGAGAAGCCATATGGTGCAGGTCTACAAAATCATGTAGGAGCTAGAGAAGGTTAATAAGGAGCAATCATTCTGTATCTCTTTGACCATAAAACCGAGGCAGTATCAAATAAAACTAACAACTGGCAATTGAAAACAGGGAGGGGGTTCTTCATGCAGTGTACAATTAAGCTGGGGAAGTTTGTGCTGTTGGATGCCTGCGATGCTGAAAGTTGATACGGATTAAAGAAGTGATAAATTCACATGGAAAAAAATCCTTTCAGGGCTGTTAAATGCAAAGACACTCACACCAGCTCAGGAAGTTTTTAAGCCACAAAGTACTGAAAACTGGAAGTGTATTCTAGGGATGCATTGCCACAGGCATACCCTGTCTGTCCTGATACTCTTTCCTAAGAGCATCTGCTGTTCATTGTTGTATTAAATTAGCTACCAGCCTCTTGTCTTGACCTAAGATGGCATAGCTCTTCCTATCCGCTACAGCTGAACACTTTGCACCAATGTTAACTCTCGTGTACAGCTGCTCAGCTATGTCATATGCTCTTGCTTATGTTCCTTGAGTAGCTGAATATCTTTTTGTAAACAAAACAAAACCGACACAAAAGCGAATAAGTGCATGACAGGCAAAAACCAGCTAATCCACATGCACAAATACCTTTGCTGGCATGTGAACATAGGCATTGTTTGTAACAGCTATCTCTGCAAAGATAGTGTGACCAAAAAGCTTAACTGCAAAAAAATAAGTGTGATCAAAGATGAGCTAAACAGCTGCCATAAGCTGAAGAAAGACTCACAAACACTGCTTTTGTGCTCTCCTACTGGCTCCAGGCCACAATAACTGCACTGAAGTTGATGTGATTAATTGAGAACTACACCACTGTAACATTACGTTTTAATCCAGTACAAAATACAGATGGGATGTTCCCTAGCTCCTTATTTACCAAGTTTTTTTTAATGATCCTTTGTTGTATCATTACTGCAGCATGTGTGTGAGCACTTGGAATAGCATGGGCAGGTACTGTGATGCCCTGGTGAAATTAGAGAGTAAGGTGTGTCAGGCCTGAACAGTGAGAGTGTTTAAAATGGCAGATGTGGGGCTCCACTTTTGACAGATGGGTTACAAAGTTATGCTGCATGCAGGGACTCCGTGATTTTACCCTGCTGCCAGACTTCCCAGTTCTGCAGCCTGGCTGAGGCATTTACCGGAGGTTAGATTCATTGGGGACAACGAAGGTCATGCGAGGAAGCCTGTTTCTCTCTATTGACTACAGAGGAAGCCTCAGGTGATTAGGTTAGATATAGATATCAAATTTCTAGTTGGCAGTTTATCTCATTTTAAATCCCTAGAGGACTGTTCATCTCATCTTAAAATATGTACGTAAGAAAGGTCAGATGAATTGTCATGTGAAATGGCTATTTCTCTCTACTGACCACGGAGGCAGTTTAAGGTCAATAGCTTAGACTGAGACATCCAACTTTTATATGCTTAAAGCTGGAAATGAAGAATACCACCCTTTTGTTTCATGTTGAGTGGATTAAATGCCATGACAGATATTCTCTTACTCAGTAATAAATGTAGTGTTGCATGTTTCACGAGTTGGCAAGACCTGCAAAGTCTTCATTTTAAATTAGATTTCACTCAAGATAATGTCAGTGAACAATTAAACTATTTTCAGGAAATTCTATATTGCCCTAGGATCTTTATGACTTGACATGAGAGCAAAAGCATCCAAAGCTGGGACAAAAGAAACTATAAATACCAGATGTGTCTGTGTGTGTGTCACAGTGAGTCACTTTCAAAGGCAGAACAGAGTCCTAAGCTGTCTGTAGTGTGTATAAAATGAGATTTCCCTTGAATTTATGAGTTATCGTGATGCATAACCCAGCATTAGGCCATTTTCTTAGCATAAGAGACCAAAAGTATTTCAGGGATTTAGTCAGCAGCCTTTGAGATGAAATGCTATTCTGTCAAAATCAGAATCTTTCCAGTGATTGTGTCAATATGTACTTCTAATGGAATCACTTCAAACTGCTGTCATATTAACTTATAGACTAGCATATAAGATTTTATGGGCATTTTCTTTTTAATCAAAGCTAATAATTATGTTACATTTTGGGTTTGATTTAAGAAGGTTATTTAATCGCTTTAAATCATATGTCATATTTTATATTTCATGATGTTTTGTTTTGCACTTCTAAATTGTAATATTATACTTCAATACTTTAATAACTTCAAGTTAGTTTATTTGAACATTATGAAAAAAAGAAAAGTCCCTTTGCCATTTATAAATCAAAATACTTTAGTAATTTTGGCTTCTGAAAAATGTTTTGAGATGTTAATCTTGATTCTCTACTGCATGCCAGAGTTCAGCAGGAAACTTACTTTCCCTACATGTCTGGGTTTTTGGCTATTTAGAGTCTCACTGACAAACTGAATTGTCAATGGAATGTATTCATTCATTTATATCAACAGTATTGTCCCTGTCTGCTTTGTTTTCCTTTGAGTCCTTATTTTTTCATCAGCAGCTTGGAAGTGAATCAGTGTCTGCTTATTTTCTAAGGGAACTGTAAAGGGAAGGGCTGATAATTGTCTCATAAAAATATTTGTCAGGAAAACTTGTTTGTTTTAAAATGTACTTTTATCCATGAATGATCTCATGCCTTAAAATTTTCATCTTTGAGGCATGTTTAAATTCTCACAATGCCCAGAATGTTATTATACAGCCAGGTGGGCTATAAAACCTAAAGATGGATTCAGGCTTTGTCTATGCTGACCCTTCCTCCTCTGCCCATGTTTTCTCATTTCCTGGATGTTGAATAGTAATAAGGAAAAAAAGATTTCAATAGTAGTTGAGAACTGTCTGAACATTTAACTAAAATATTTAATTCAAGTATTAGGAAGTCTGTAAAAATACAAAACTACACAGAATTCCCACTGAAAGCGGCAGATAAGTATCTGAAGGCTGCTGATGGGTTCTGATAGCTTCTGATAGTCTCTTTGTTTCCATGAATGAAGAAAATTGTAGAATCATAGAATGGTTTGGGTTGGATAGAATGGTTTGGGTTGGAAGGGACCTTCAAAGGTCATCTAGTCCAAAAATATTTGCTTAAAATTTTAAAATATTTGTTTGACTTCGCAAAATTTCTCATAAGGAGCAGGGATGTAAACAGTTTCATATTGAAGGTGAACCAAAGTCAACTAGTCTCCAGAAAAAGGGTCTGTTTGCTTTCTCGATGCTTGTCAATCTCAGAGATGACTCTTTTGGAATAGATGAAGTTAGAACACAATAAAAGTTGTATGAGCTATAAAAACACATTTGACCCACTGCTGTATGAAGAAAATGTTAATTGACCTAGTCTGTTACACCGCTGGGCATCATTGAACCAGAATTAAGTTTCACAGAACTAGACAGTGAAAGGTTTTAAAAGGGACCTCTGTTAATCCTTTTCCCTGATGTTCCCAAACATAGCTAAAAGCATACTATACTGTGGATACTACTGTGTGTTTGAGCATCATTATTCAATGAAAGTGGAGGACTAATGGAAATTTAAAATGTATGTCTGTATCTTTTCAATACAGAAACTTTTCAGCACAGTGTGGTTGCTTATAAGGTATTTCTAGACATGGAATCCTAAGTTTGTGTTTGTGAATAAAGGTCAAAAAGGTAGTGAAGAATGAGGCTTACTATCACAGTCATGGAACTATGGGTAGTAGCATCTCCATTTGTTATATACCTAAATAAAAATATTAACGTTTGTTTGGGAAAAGTCCCTCTAGCTTGATGATGCTTGCATTACATGTACAATCTCAGTGGATACCAGAGTCTTACTTCTGCCTTTTTATTAGGCTAGGAGATACGTTGTCTACTGATGTAACAAATAAAACTGAGTTTCATCTGTATGACTTGAGAGATAAGTAAAACTGTATACTTGGATTGTTTCCTATTCTGCTTAATTCATGGTGTGACTTTTTAAACCAGCACAAATTCTGAACTAGAGGTGGCTCCAGAGTGGGCAGTAGTTCAGGGAGATGCAAACCAATGTTTGACAAATGAATAAAATCTAATTTTGATGTCCATCACAAAAACTTTGTGGACAGGAAAAAATACTTGACAGAAAGAGAAAATAAACATGAGTTACCTGGTAATCTAAACATGATTGCAGCTTGTATAGATAGCCTGGCTTTAAGCTAGCATTTACCATTGATAATAGCGTAGTCATAACATCATTAAAAGTGCACCATGAAATCACAGCATTGTTGGGATCCGTAACACCCATGCAGGTCTCTGGACAAGCTCTTGAGCCACAGGCACAGTGAGCTCTGTGTTGCTGCCAGATAGCTGGCCCTCCCTACGTTAAAGCTTTGAGTAATACCATTAGCAAGTCTTGTGGATCTCAGCCGTCTTCATATACCAATGAGAGGGCACTGCACAAATTCTTTTGTCAGAGAAAATAGTGGTACTAAAAGCATAAGAAATTATGGTTGGGACTTGAACATGGCATAACTAAATTTGAATGTTTGGGTGATAAACTTAGGGAAAAAAATCTACTTGAAGGTGTTTTCAGATCAAAGCTGGATGCCCTTCTGGCCTTTACGTTTTAGTCAAGAACACCGTGCCTGGGCTCAGTATGAAAGTAATTTAATTTAGGTACCTAGAGTTGAGTACCTTAGGTATACAGGATGTGAGATTAGGTTATCTGTCAGGCATAGCAGTGGTCCAAACCTGATTCTACAATCCTCTGAAAAGAAAAGCCTTTCAGATTTATTCTTTGCGGTTTAGTTCATTACATAGTGTTATTTTATCTGTAGTGGTTGCAGCGCGGTAATATTGCACAGAATATATTATTTGTGTAAGTGGTCCAGCAAGGTTTGGCCAGGGGATGGAGATTTTTCCAATTGGAAGTTGGAAGTTGTTAAAAATTGAACCCTGATTTCACTCCTGACCCCTGCAAAGAAACTAAATTATTTAGGGAAAAGATAGCTAAAACCCCAAATATGTCAGGAATGCAGTGGAATAGCTCTGTGGGGTGTAACTTTATGTGTTTGTGCCAACTGAAACACTGGAGAAAATATTCAGCAGTGCTGGTGCAATACCATCACCGAATCCTACCAAAATTTCATCTCTAGGATGAAAGGAATGACATATTAGAATGGATGCAAGCCAGCGTTTATGTGTTTTAAACTGATACAAGTCTACTTGTGAAGTCTGCATCATTTAATTGAACAAATCGAGTTGCATTATGATGATTTTTTTATGTAGATAAGTCCTTAAAGAACAATTTTAACAGAGGTTAAAAGTTGAAATCAGGATGCCTCTTGACCAAATGTCAGTAGTCATCACAGTAGTCACAGTATTTACAGTCATGGTAGTCACCAGTATTTAAATAAATAAAAATGTCTGTTTTTTGTAATATCTCCTCCCAATTTCCTTATAAGTACAATTAAGACAAACTGACTAAATTGTGAGAAATATAACTGAGGGCAAATACTGCTGTCTATTCCTGAGGGAAATAATGTGAACTTTCATCCTAAATCAGATGAGAGCCAACAACTTAAGCACAAGGTCAAAAGCATGGAAACCCATTCCCAGAGTGTTTTGCTTGTACAAATTCAAAGATCTGAGAGCGGAAAGCTTTGTTATATTCACTCTTAGGCAGATTTTTCTGGAAGATGCACCACCTTGCATGCAACCCTGTCATACCTTGCAGAGTTGGTAACATTCCCTGAGATCAGTTTTACTTGGAAGAATACCAAGAAATAAAACAACAGGAGAAAACAAGGTTGGTGGCTCTTTTTTTTTTTCTTAGAGATGTTACTGAACCTGCATCCAAGTTGGTGCTAGAGATGTTAGGTGGCAGAGAGCACAGGATTTTTCCTAGGTGGCAGAGGGCACAGGATTTTTCCCAGGTGAAATGTAAAATTAATACTGGGGTTGTTAAATAGCTAATAGTATTTTTTTTGCAAGATTTAAAGGCTTAAGTACAGCACCCTAGCCAGATTCTGACTCAGCTCATTACATCATAAGCTCATAAAGTTCATCCTGTAGAAAGTATTATATCCTTCCTCTCCTTGGCTGTTTGTTAAGTGTCACTGTGCCCTGGCATGCAGCTGCCATATCCCATTAAAGAGATGGTTTAAGTGATACTTATACAAAATATGTTATTTAATAACATAGCAAGGCTACTTTGTGGTTCTGGATTAACCCTGAGGGCTTTCCCTTCTATTTTATACTTGATCCTTCATGGTTCTACTTCTCTGTCTTATCCCTCTCCCTAAAGCTTTCAGCTGTTTTTTCATTTTACGCTCCCATTCTGCTTTCATTCCCTCCCTCATTTCCATTTTCCAGTGCTGCATCTTACTGCATTCAATACTTAAGGCTCTATCCTCAGAGACAAATAATTTCCAGGGAAGACTCAGCTATTTCTCTCTCTCTCTCTCAGCATGTTTTTCACTTTCATGTTTTCAGGGAAAACTTGATAATGTGGTCCCAGTGAATACTCACTTCAAGCTCAAAATCCAGAAGTTTTAAAAATCCTGACTTCTAACTCAGGTCGTGACTTTGCCAGGTACCACTTACTGGTTTTGATCTAGAGATTCTTTTTATTCTAACTTTGCTTACCAAGTCCCTCTGCGGCATGAGCACACCTTCTTCCACTGGCCCTTGTTTCCTCCTAGAAAGCTTTATAGAAAATTATAGTTTATCACCCAACTGTTTATGAAACGATGCCAGTCCTTTTTTTTACACTCACTCATCCACACTGTAGACAACTTCCTCCTGAGAAAAGGTTACCTTGCCAGCAGACCTTCTCCTTAGAGGCACTGCACACCTTTATGGCTTCTGGAGGAAGCATTCAACCCAAAATTTCTGGCACCGGTGCAGAGCCTGCACATTTAAGATCCTGCTCATAACTTCTAAAACCTTTGGGATCTTTAAAGGCAAATGGCATAAAACAAACAAGGAACTTCCAGCACCATGTTGGTGCTTTCACAAGTCTCTGTACACTCTGCGTGCAGTCTGGAACCAAGTTGCCTACCCCATCTTGAGTTTTGATAGAGGGTCTCAACCCGGCACAGTGTTGGACTGACTTTTTTTGTAAAACGGCAAAGCAGCCAGGCTGGAACTTGGTTTGAGACTGAGACCTTTCACCCAAGGGCTCACATGTAGCTGATGAGGACCCATCAGTGCAGCCTGTGGTATCTCCCCTCTGGTTCCAGTTGAATGGAGCGACGGTCCCTGTGTTGTATCTCTCAGATGCCCTGCGTGTTTCAATGGCACTGCGTGGCTGCGTGCTACCGGCCGAATATATCCCCAGGTACCTAAACAATTAGATTTAACACAGAGAAATTTCCCGAAGTATAAGACCTTGATTAGCTCGGTAAAAATCCAAGATGAGCCCATAGCAAGACTAATCCAAGTGATTACAAAATCAAGAATAGCTAAGTCATCAGAGTCTGTCAGAAACTTTTCCTGAAGCAAGAAGACATGAGGAAAGAAGACATGGATTCCAATTACGACTTTGTCAGATCCATTCTGTGTCCCAGGACCAAACCTCTCTCCTTAAAGGAGAAGCTTGCCAGGGAAGCTGCTGTCTCCTTTACTGTGTTTGCACAGCATATAGAACGGTGAAGCTCATGCTGTAAATGGAAAAAAAAGAAAGGATAAAAAATGATACACAGTTTATCACAGTTATCATAAGTCTAAGGACATATCTTAAGTGTGCTTTCCTTATCAGAAAAAGCCAAGTAAATATGTTTCCTACAACAGTTTTATGAAGTGCTTTGAGAAATTGACATAAAAAATTATATAAAATAAAAATATTTTTAATGTAGGTTCCTATTAATCTTCTGAGGTAAAGCACAATCCTTATAAGACTTTTTTATAATGTACTTTTTGTGGAAAGTGACCCTTTTTCTTGTTCCTTGTCAGAAATATGTAACTGTTTTAGCACAGCAGTTCCTTTAAGTAGATATTACACATACAAGTTATTTGTAATGAAAGGAAAGCAACCACCTGCAAATAATCTAATTACATTGAGGTGAGTTTCGTTTTTTGAATTCACTCTGAGCTGTAAATGCCAGTCATTCTGATTCCCAGACCCGCCACCTAATAATCTCAATTTACTGGTGTTAAAAAATTGTGCTGTGTAACATTTTTAATGTTGACCAAAGTAATTTACAAGAAGCAGAACTAGAAACTGGAGATTTCTTCTTTCTGCTGTAATCCTTGCATCTGCTTTAGGAGGACTGTGCTCTTCATGTCAGCTGGTTAGCTTGTTTTACCATTCTCTAGTTTTTGAAACACTGCTGTATGCATATAGCCTTGCACAAGGTCAATGTGCTAGTACCTTCTGTGGTTTGGCATCCCCAGACGGGTGAATGTGGTGAATGGGCAATAATTCTTGCTGGATCCCTGAGTGCCATCCCTTCCCGTCCTCTTGGTAAACTGAGGACTTACGGGTCGTGTCTTGCTACACTTCACTAACCAGTGTGAACGCACGGGGCTAGGCACAGCTAATCTGTAGCGTGGCCTTTCTCACGATGTTGGCCCGTGCCCAATAGCGCTCTCTCAAATAATTGCCAGGCATGGTTTGGGGCACAGCAAAGCCCAGGGACTGGTCTCAAAAGTGTCCTGCAGCTGCAGGTGATGAAAGAGTTTAGTTGTACAGACGCAGGTCGCTGTACATCCGTCCCTCCCAGGGTGAGAGGTGACTCACAGCTTTTTTAACTCACGAGTTTAGACATGGACAGTTAAGCCAGATTGCCCCACGAGGCAGCTTTCCGCCCTGGCCCTGGCACGCACTCACCTGCGCCCTGTTTCTGTGCCGGTAGGAGCCTGCGCTGCCGGCGGATCCTCGCACATCCCAGCTTTCTTCCGAGGGATGCCAAAGTCCATGGGTCAGCCGCTGCAGAGAGCTTCCCTTGGGAAACACAACCATGTCTCCCCGTTTTAACTGTGCAGGGAACTAGGGCCAGGCAAAGACCGGGCAACAGGAACTGTGCGGTCTTCTGCCAAGCTTTTAGTGTCATAGGAATATTGATGCCATTGTAAACAGCTACAGTAGATGGTCTGAAAAGAGCCTTCTGCCTCCCTCACCCCGTGTACAGAGTGCAGTAATATTACTCTTCCTCCTCCTTGAAGCACTGTGATGAAATATTTTCTGATTATCAGGTGTTGTTATTAGCAGAACATGTATATTTTGCAGCTACAGGCTGGTACTTTCTTGGTGGAAACATGTTTATGTGCCCACACACAAATACTGAGAAAAGTGAGAGAAATGCAACACGTGAGAATGAGTGGTGAAACTTGCTGGTTTAACAAGTTGGAAATGAAAACATAATGTGGTACACAACTCATTAATTAATTTTATTACAACTTTATGCCAATTTTTATTAGATGTTTTTATTGGATTAGGAATTGCATTTTGAGATTATGTTAAAAATGTGATGGTGTTTGCCTATTCTCACAGCAGATGTAAAATTTAAATGGTCTTATTTTAATATGTATTTCTTTCTATAATTTCACTTTTGCCATTTGGCAAACTCTTTAGAGTCAAACATTTGGCATAAAATCAAGTCGAACTCTTTGCAGTCAGAGATTAATGATCTGTCCATAAAGTTTCTTTACTGTATGGTTAAATCCCTTAGCATCAAGTGCTTCCACTTACTAATGTTACTTTAGCAGTTTGCAAATGACATTAACAAATAGCAGTCATTTTATGGTGGTCCTATGGCACAACTAGCTCCAGTGATGCTACCTCTTCTTCATTCTTGCAATTAAAAGAAATATTTTAATCAAAATGGTATATCTGTCAGGGAACTGTCAAAAAGAAAAGGCTAATAGGAAAATCCTTTCATATGCTCTGAAAGAATCTTGTCATATGTATGGATTTAGCAAACATGCACTGTCAGTTGATGCAAGAAGAATTAGCAGTCATGCAAGAGTTTTCGTTGATTTAGACAGTGATCAAGAGAAGACTGTGTACCACTACTGTTTTCCTTTTTTTCTTCCAGCCACAGAGAGCCTCTGTTCTCAGACGAGGTCTGTGTGTCAATTCATAAAAAGGGAAGCCATCTCTGGTGTCACTGGCTAACGTTCCATTTTAATAAACATTTAATTGATCCAAGTCTTTACTGTTGTTAAAATGCATCATAGCATATCACATTGAATACCTGATATTTGATACTTGAAATTTTTAGTTATGTGGGGAATATAGCAATAAATATAGAGAAATTAAATTTAGTGCTTAAAGTAAAATTTTAACATAGCTGATTTCTGCTATACAAATACAAGTTCTGTTGACTTCAACAGTTTTTTTTTCTAAAGGAAAAATTGGCTTCTTGGGCTCATTCCTTAACTTGTCCGATCACAACTACCATAATCTAGCTGAAGCACAAAATAGGTTAACTGTATTTAATGTTAAGCCTCTTCTTAATGCAATTAGTACAGGTATTCTTTGCTTCCATTTTTAATACCATTATGAATTCTTCTATGCATTTTCAAATAATTATGCTCTACCTATGAAGACTCCCGAGAACAGTTCATACTCTGTGTCACTGAGTCAGTGGTACTCTGTACCCATCAGGATCAAGCCCAGTGCATGGGTCAGAAGTTATGATCATTTCTTACAGCACCATAGGAGTGCACAAGTACACAGTCATTGGCAGGGTAAAGTAAATGCCTGTGTTTGACAGAATCTGTGCAAAATGTGAATGGCAGTGTAATCCCATTATATTGAAGAAGCAGTTCTTTTGAGGCCTGTATTAATACTATTTCACATTAAAAAATATAATTTAATGCAGCGTTTGAATTACTTATTACTTCTTTAACTTTTTATACTTCATACATATTCTTTAATATTTTGTAAATTTATGGCTTGATTATACAGTAATTACTTTCTAACTGTCCATTTTGCTAAGTTCATTTAATTTCACAGTTTTTAAACCAAAGTTAAAGTACATGGCTGCTTTACTGCACTTTAAAACAATCTTTACATTTCTGTGTTGGTCCTACAGGCTTACATGTAGATACACCTGCTGATGAATTCTATTAACTTCTTTACTGGAATATTTTTCCTTGCCTTTCTACTTCTCGCTCATGCAATCACACTGTTTTTGCAGGACACACTCATTTTCCAGGTATTTATACAGACTTTTTTTGTAACTATTTGTGAAAAGAAACAAATGCTAAGGCCTGAAAGGTTTCCACATTATGCAGCTCCACCAAAAGAGAATGAAACATGGTGAGTCTTGGAAAGTGAAGATTCCATGAAACAATACAAATGGACTGCAGAGAACTGATTATGGTTATAGACCATCCTGCTAGAGGGAGATAATTGTTCCTATCAGGGGACAGATTCAGATAGTGATAAGCTTAATTCCACATATCTGCAGACAGATCGTGCGTACAGCTTCATGGAAGGACAGTTTCTCCCTTTTATTCTGCATGGGATATGGGTTTGGGATATGGCTGCATGAATGGAACTGCCCTCAGACAGAAAACTCAAGCATAACCTTGAAAGTAAGAGCATTGGGGCATTTGTGCAACAACAGTCTTCTCAGAAATAATCTCCTTTGTGTAAGGAAGAAATTGCTTTGGTTGGGAATTGGGATAACATTTTGATCCTTACAAGAGATTCAACTCAGAGTAAAGGGTTATATGGTCAAAATCTGTTTGCCTAAGGACATCTAAAATTTTCCCAAAATATCCTGTTTATAACTCTAAGGCTTTATAAAGAAGGAAACTTGAATAATGTCTGCAACCTGGTAAAATCCCATTTCTTTAAAATTAAGTGCCAAATTTCCATCAATGATACCAAGATTTTAACTTCTGAATATACCAGGAAAAATGAATTTGACTGTTAGAGCGTAGCCTTCATAATACATTTCATTTCAGATTTCACTGGACCTCACACAAACGTGACTGATGGAATCGAATAGCTTTAATTAGCTGTCAGGAATACATTTCCAACATGTTTTGGGGAAATGTGCTTTCAAGCAAGCATACATTTTTGTTACATTTTTGTTGCATATGATAATTTGCAACAGTGCTTGATCTATCAATGTCCAAACAGGATTTTATTCTTTTTTAAGCTACTTCATTGAAGGAGTGTTCTGAAGCTTTTAAGTAACTTGAAATACATTTAGGAGGAAATCCTGGAGTTACTGAAGTCAACTGAAATTATACTACTGATTTAAATAGGAGCAGCAGACCACTTTTCTTGTTTTATGCCTTCTTTTAAACAAATGCAGCAAGGCTATTCTACTCTTCTTCCTACTCTTTTGTACTAGGATTTGTATCAAAGAGTGTCCGAAAGATCATTAATAGAAACTTCTCTGATCTCAATATATATTTCCTGTGAGTATACATAGTGAGATGTACTTCAGGTGCTAAATTTGAAATATTAACTGTATGAAGGATTTTTAAAAGCACTTCATAATAGTTATATGTATTTCCTTTGAAATTACTGGGATTTTTTATTTTGACATAATTTGGAGCAGGGTTAGGAAGAAGGCTGAGTGCTTTTGAAGATTCCAGACTATAACTAAGTTGGCATAAAGTACAGCCCTATTCCCTTTGATGTTGATAAAAAACTCTTTCATTTACTTCAGTGAAACTTGGTGGCTATGTCACAAAATTTATAGTGGCGCTAAATTATATAAGTATTGCAGGCTGAAGTTTTAGTGATTTGTAAGATCTAAACAAAGGATAAAATGTTGATCCTTTTTTAGAGAATAACACTTTAAAAGCAATTATATAGAATTCGTTGGAATTAGTTATATGGTAATATACTGGTGGATATGAGTAAGGTTATTAGAATTTGTTCCAAAGAGGGAAAAGAAAACAATATTTACCTTGTAAAGTGTAGAGAAGTACTGACTACACCAGCCAAATGACAGCACCTTTCTCCCCATTAAACATATGTAATATTACACAGAGAAATGAATGACACAAGTATGAAATTTGCAAAGTTCTGGTTTTACCCAGAAACAGTGGGCAAATAAACACTTAAAATACATAATGATTACTTTACTCTTTTTAATGCAGCTGACATGTACAACTGCAGCAGTTGTGGGTTATGGCTTGTAAAAATATTATGGAATGAACACATTTGACTACTTTTACTGCTTGTTGTTGCATTATGTAAGTTTCATACAGGTAAGTTACATGTATGTTCAATTCATATAAAATTTCCATTACACATGTTAAACTTATGAAAACATTGTCCTGTTCAAGATAATTACTATTATTATTGGTTTTTACATATTAAGTCTCTTTTAGGTGGTTTGGAATTAATTAATTTAGTAGATATATCCCATTTCTAGTACCAGTCTATGAAATATAACACTGGTTCTAATGCTCCTTTAATGATGCTTTGTATGCAAAAAACTTCTGGCTTAACTGACTTTCAGTTAGCCCTTAGATATCTTGCCATCCTTTCCTGAAACTTTCTCACCTTCTATATTCTATGTAGACCAATACCTACTCATAGCTTAGTTGAAGATTAACCAATAGATTACTTAAAAAGCAAATATATATATATATTTTATTCTTACCACCTTCTGTATACAGTCATTCAAAAGATTCTGGTGAAATGGAGAGGGATTATGTTTACATCATAAAAAGAGAACTGAGCCACAGAAAAATGAAGTTAGCTCAATTTTTCAATCAGCTGAATTGCCCAGGAGGACAGTCTGACTCTCTCCTACATTGCTTCCTGCCCAGGACAAACAAATGCAGAATGTAGGTTTCTAAATGTAAGATGGAGCACCACCTGGACTTCTGGGTGCCTATATTTACTTAGCCTTGATATTTTTGAACCCCACAGTACCCTTTTTGTCCCATTAGCTGCCCATGTTAGCTTTTTAGTGATTAAGAGACAACCTAGGCTTTGTCCAGTCCACCGGCTCTGCTCAGAACACACTTATTACACAGAAGACACCACACAAATATAAGTGTAGCTAAATAGCCGTTGCCATTGTGGAAGAACTTTTGCTGGAGAACACAGGATTAGTAGTTCCCCTACTTTGTTTTTTCTGTGCAATAACTGATTTTCTAACATATTTACGCAGAAAATAAACCTCCTGTATTCAGCATCATCTTGACCTAAGACTGAAATCAGCTACTGCCTGTGAACGCTGCCCTTGTAACCCATGGCTAAGGATTATGACTGTCAAATTGTACACCCAACTATTAGCAGCCAAATATTTTTTCATCTCCTCCCAGATCTTGTTGCCAATCATATGTCTCTTGTTTCCTAAATAAATGCTTCATATACAAATAAAGTCTTGTGTGAAAAAAGAACTCAGGAATAAGAATGCTGTCTTGACTGGTTGATAACATTGCCTTTCTGCTGGCTAATGAGTCCCATACCTTTGGTCTACAGGATAATGATAATAAAGGTACCAAACCACATTTTTCTGTTAATTTTGCACTTCTTATACCATGAAGTTCATATATCTCCCAGGTGCCTAGCGCACCACTGGAGTCAGAACAGCTACAGCAAACACACCAGTGAGGGGGGTGAGCTTAATGAAGGCCATGGATCACCTCGTAATGTCTGTAGAAGAAATCTTGCACTGGCTTTGGCTCCTGTTTATTAAAACATGCAATCAGATGTTTTTATACACAGTTTAGAAACAAATCCACCGGAATCTTTAAAGTTAATCACATTCCTTATCCCTTTGTTATACAGAAGTGAAGGTGAGCATCCCAGTTCCCTTGTAAAGACACATATGCTGTGCAGGTCAAACAGTTTTGGTTAGTAAGAGACAATCACTTCACCTCTTCTGAAGTGTAGTCTTGGAGTCTCATGTGTTATAAGCACACTAGCTCAAGGGGCTAGCTAAGGTTGGCTGACCATTCAGGTCCCATGTAAATAATCCTTTGGAAGAGAAATCCCTTAAGAATCCAAGCAGAATTCAATGGATTTTGTCTTTGATGGGACTATTTGCATGATCTCGCTTATTAATGTAGTGCATGTTAATTTAGTTCTTAAATACTTGTAACAATTTAATGTTTTAAAGCATTTTCTACCACTTAAATTGCACAACAACATATATGTTTCCATTCCCTCCTTTGCTCTTATAAAACTGAAAATACATGTGGAGGGAAGAAATTGTAGGCATGGAGGCAAAAGCAATCTCCTACCGGCAATAGTTATCTTGCAGAAAGATTTGTAAATGTGCTGGTTTTGAAAGATTTTAACAAAGTCAGAAACTGATAGCACCGGCTAGAGCCAGGCACGATGCAGGCAGGTGCTGAACAAGCTTCTCCAGCTCAGCCTCTGCCAATGCACGTCCCCCCGACCTGCAGCACTGCAGCTGTTCCTCTCCGTGCCAAGTCGTGTGGTGGTGGTTTGGGGATTTGGAAAAACACATTCTCTGCACAAATACATTTCAGGTCTCCAAAGGGCAGTGAATTAACCCACTGTATCACTTCCAGTGTAATGAATTTTTAAATTCCTCTTTCTAAGCACAAAAGCCTCCTGTTTTTCTGCAGGGCACAGTGATGAGTGTCCTTTTCATTCTTCCTCTAACTCACTGCTACATTTTGATCTTTGCAGTTTTGCTGGAATATACTGCTTTAAAAGATAAGCATACTTTTCTTATAGAAAGAATAATTTTCTTTGAACCATATTTATTAAATTAACAAGGTGAGAGAGGAAATATTTTAATAATTCAGGGGCAAATTCTCTACCCTTTGAAGCAGCGATGAGCTCTCTGTGGTGTCAGTGATCTAAGTTAGTGCCAACAGTGGGGGTTGCTGGAAAGAGATAGTTGTCTTATCTCGCTGTTAAAAGGGTACTCATCTCACTAACTGGTTTAATATGTGATCTATAGTACTGCATACGAGTCCTGAACAACTATATTTTGAAAGAGATCTCAGGTTTTTAAATCTAGGTCGCAGTTTTCAGTCCTGGTTCAAAAGCAGCCTTGTAGAAGAGATGCAAGACTTCAGCTCATTGCTGTCAGTGATCTACAGGATCAATGTTGTGAATTGGTTGATGGTAGAAGGGAGTTATGATGATGTAATGAACTACCAGAAAGTCTACTGATTCATTGATAACTATTCATATTCACGTTCTCTCTGTTTTTCAAGGACAGGGTTTTAATTGACTGTTTTATGTCAGAACTGAAGTGGGCTGTCTGTGGGCTCTCTTTTTCTTTAAATGAAAGGAAGATGCTAACATGTTAAGAAACAATAAACTTACTTAGAAAAGTTGAGAGCAAGAAAGAATGCCAGGATGTTTATTTATTGTATAGAGATAATATTTTCCAACTGTGGGACACAGGTCCCATCACAGGGATAGCGAGGGACAACTTAGTTATTCTCCAGAGTTCCAGGTTCTGTTAATATCTTTAGTCACTTGCTGCTTATTGTTGGGAATTCTTTTTCAGAAGGAGACTTACGCTTAGCGATGTCTGATGGCGCTTGTTGAAAGTCTGAAACTGTCACTGAGGAAAGCAACAGCCTGTGTATATTTTCTGTATGTAGTAACAAAGGAAGAAACTTTAAATGTTGAAACTGGGTAATATTTTTTATAATCTCAAAACATGAAAATAGAAATGGTGAAAAAGAAGCAAATCCTCTGTTGCCCCTCCCCCCAAAGGAACATGGCTTTTAGTAAAAAAACAAACCCCAAACAACATTGTTTTTATATTCTAAAAATATACAGTACTGTTTTAATGAACATGGGGCATTTTTGCATTGGGGAAAGGAAAGTGGCTGAGTGTTACAACAAAAATCTATGAATTGAAGTGGATCAGTCCTTAAGGACACACTGAATAACCCCAGGAGGGATTTTTGGAAGCGGAAGAAATTAGACTTTTCACCTTCCCAAGAAGATGTACAAATTTCAGGTTTGAAGTGTGCTGCAGAGATGGGGATATTCCACTGCACTGGGCACATAATAAGAGGAAAACTTTACCCCGAAAAACTTGTGATCTAAGATGTATGACAGACAAAGAGTGAAAGTAAAAAATAAAAGTGGCTTAATTGCTGGTATCCAACAAGTGGGGCTGCCCTCCTGGTCCCATTCAGTGCTTGGTCCCCTGTAGCCAGATTATCCATACCCGGGCTGATAACCATGGAGCAACTGCGCTCCCTCGGATGAGTCCTCCAGCCCAGCACCTTTTGTTGGTGGTGTTGGCTTGCATTTGGCCGGACAGAGAAGCTGAACAGCTGTTGGATTCCTCCTTGTGCAGCTGCTCATATCTGGGTATTTAAGGGCTTGCTATACTCTGATTTCAGAGGGCATGGAAGTCTTTGGAAGTGCCCCAAAGCTGGCATCTCATCCACAGCTGTGAAAAAGTTGAACAAATCTAAGCAGGTAATAAAATCTGCAAGAACACTTATTTTCCCAGTTCTGGGGCTAATTCTAGAAAGTGCTGAGTCCCTAAGCATTGAGTCTGAGCACATGGAATAAATAAATTCAATAGGCTCATTTATAATACCACTTTACATCTAATGTGAGTATCACCTTAGTTACAAAACCTCCAGCTAACACCACCTTAAGGAGGTTCTGTATATACAAAGTGCTAAATAATATTTCAAATCATGTTATCTTGATTAGCTTACATGAACAAATAGAAGAATAACATTATTTGCCTTATCTACATAAAGAGAACTAGCCCCTCAGCATACCTGTGCTGTATGAAGATCTTGCTGCAGGCAGCAATGTTGGTTGCTTTAAATCCCCCTGCTTAAAGCAGTAGAGAATAATTTTTAACTTCCTGCAAAATATTGAATCTCATTGTAATATCTTTTGGAGGATCAAATAAACTTGCTTTCATCAACTAGTAAGTAAGCACACTAGCTACATTGAATAGAATAGAATTTGGTAATAGTTTCTCTTTGATGATGGATATGTCTTAAAAGATAAAATATCTCAGAACTTCTTAGAAACTCTGAATGCTCAGCCAAATTCAGCAACAATAACATCCATGAAAATCTTTTGAAAGAAAGTGTTGACCAAAACCACAGAATAACTCGCTTTCACTTTAAAACTTGCAAGGTACTTTTAAAACTTTGCCTGACCCCCACTGAGGTCAAAATGGGTTTTACCATTAGTTTCAGTGAAATCAGGAACAATCTAAAATGTTTTCTTTACTGAAAATTAAATTAATGCTTGTAGTTTACATTATGCAGCAAATCTGAAACAACGTTTTAGACAACTGAAGAAGGTTTTTTGTCTTTAACTTCTAATGTATATTGCTCCCTCAACATGCTTACCATGCAAATTCAACTTCTGCATGGCTATGAAATGTTATTAATAGTCACACACGGAAGACTTCTAGAAGTACGGGCCTTCTTTCAGCATGTAACTGTTAGAGGAAGAGTAATTTTAGAGGCTACATGGGGTACTCTCCAGCATAGAACTTTCACGTAAAGGTTGGTAAGAAAAAAAGTAGGGCCATCTGAAAATGAATAGGCTTTAATGCCATGAAGGAAGTCAGCAGGAAAAAAAAATGGAGAAGCAAGACATCCCTCACAACCGGACTTCATCATCTCATTCATTTCCCTGAAAATCAATAACACTAGATGAAATTCATCTCAACTTCAGCAGTCCAAATCTTGTGCAGTCAATGTAAACTAGTCCTCTAGGCTCCTCCTCTTGTCAAACCGTGCAGGAAATGAGCTTTCCCTACATTACCTGCCTCTGCCCACTGACTGTAGGGGGAATGAAGAAGACTGACTTAGACTATAAAAGTAACACTGAGATGGCCAAAGATAGGTGAGATGAATCCTTCCCCTTTGAATTCTGCATACTGAAAATGCTGGAGCTGCATTTGTGAGAATATTTAACTATTTATCTCCTAATTAGATCTAATGATCACTAAAATCACTAGAAAAATTTCTACTAGTTGCAGTGAGCACCTATGCTGGCCCTTGATTTCCACATTCATGTAGTTGCCAGTAATAGATTTCTCATCTGTTATGGCAGGAGATTATCACTGTTACAGCTCTGTTCATGGTGAAGTGCAGCCTTGAATGCGTGATCCAGGAACACTCCTCTTTTCATAATGTCACATCAGTTGCTTCTTTAAGCAATGCAGTAAGAGGACTAAAACCTTGACGTATACATACACTTCTTTAAAAAGTGGGATCGACTATGGTGTTACCAATGCATAGCTTTAAACCCTTGTATGTGAAGAAATCAGCACAGTATACTGTTACACACTGAACAAAACCAGCCCCCCAACACTTAATAAGCTGCTTCAACTTGTGCATTAACACTATAAAATGTTGATTTAGTAACATTGAACTACAAAACTTAACTTGTGAAGCATTAACAGGATATATTTTTCTTTCTGTAATTCTCTACTAATCTTACAGCAGACGAACTGGTGGCTCACCAGTAAGCAAATAAACACGTCACTTGGGAACAAGCTATGTGAACCTATTGACAATCATGTTCTATCACTTGATGCAATTGCACATGTTAAGGAAAGCTATTTTAAAATAAGGATGTCATTTATTGTCAGGCTGGTCACTAATTTTGCAGTTTGTTGGGTGACAGAAGATGGGTTGTACATGGTGAGAGACCAGAAACAATGAGAAGAGCAAAATATCAAAGCATTTTGTGAAATTAAAGACAGCCTCAGTGTTAACAGAAATTCCCAAAGCAGCAGCATATCAGGAGGAACAATAAATACAATATAATAGAGTCACTTGCAAAGAAATTCTTCCCTAGTACCCAACAAACACACACATCCCTGACAAACTAAATGACAGAAAAGCAGACAATGAAATACAAGATGATCAATTACAATTTAAAAATAAGCCCTGTCTTGTAAGACTTGTAATGTAATTAGCAAATAAAATACATGGCCATTAGCCAAGGTGAGTACTGTAAAATACCAGCATGTAAGTAACAGGGTAAAAGAGACTAGCAACTGTGAAGCTGGTAAAATATAGAACTTTCTAAACTGTTCAGATTGAGTTATTGCCTTTGTTTACGTGTATGGTTTCTGCTATGTGGTCTGAAAACGATCAGCTAAAAAGTAGTCTATATTACGTAGTCTATCTCTTTTAAGATGTATGCTTTATTTTGAGTAGACCAAAGCCTGTACTTCTGCAGGCTGGACTATAACATTCAGAAGTTCAAGGAGCAGCTTGCAGTGGCCTGCATTGCTTTGTAACATTTGTAAAGGTTTTGTTGTTTCTTTTCTCAAAACCACAGCCATAAACCATATGCTATTTTTCCAGCTCAGGACCAGCCCAGCCCACAGAAATAATGCTGCTCCGGTATGCCTCCTAATGATGGAGAGCATTTCTTCAGTTAAAAGCTGTCTCCTATATACCTGCATACTCCACTAATTATTTTTCTCTCTTTGGTGCAGGACTTTGTCTCTTCCCTTTTGCCATTCTTCACCAAGTCCCTGCAAGAAAATGAGGTTTGCTGAGACCGCTAGAGCTGTGTTGCTGTACACTGTTTAGAGTAGATTGTCTTGTGTTTCAGAAGCTGAGCAGCCAAAGGATTTAATCACACATTCTTGGGGTACATTTCAGAGTAAAAGTGATGAAAACATAGCATTAAAGCAGTAAAGAAGGGGACCCGATTTAGAGGGAGGAAGCCAGATGTTAATTAATAAAACCAACATAACAGGGCTGTTTGGCTTGCCAAGAATATTCTTTCAGCTGCCTGTTTGTAGGCTGTTCCCCAGTTAATCAGTTCTGCTGCATTAAATTTCTTTAAAAGAAATTTTCTTCCCTGGTTGCTTAGAGCCCTGCTGAATCAAGCTGAAAGCTCTGTGAGGGGTGGTGAGCCAGGCCAGTGAAAGTAATTTATAGAACGTTACAACTCTACTACTACCTTCAGCACTGTTCAGTTTACATCTGCAAATGTCCCTGACTGTTTCACACAGGCAATTAGGCTCATTCTGTGTGTAGTGCGCGCTCAGGTGGCTCTAAGTCGGGAAGGGCTCGAGTTTTCACTTGTCAGGCTGAAGTGGTACAAGAGCAAGGACGCAATGGTACCGATATGACTGTGTTGCTTCTTCCATAGCTTCTTCCATTCAGTGGGCATTATATCATTGCAAGTGTAAGTGACTGTGTGAAGCAATACTAAGTTGCCCTGAAGTTCCTATCATTTAAATCTCCCAGGAACAGATTTCACACTTCATATTATGTCAACCAGAATCATGCATTGTTTTCAGCCATTCACTGAAGAGAAGTCAGGACCAGCAGAGGAGAATGTAAAAGTTTGTTCATCAATAAAATCTTTAGTAAGCAATTTAAGTGGGTTATTTCTCTGTCAAATACTTTAAGTAATGCTTATATTAGGCTAGTGCCTAGACACTCCTCCAGTTGTTGTACTAGAATAAATGAGCATTAGCATCATGGAGACATTCTGCCCCGGAGGTTACGGTCTTAGCATATGTTTGTTTAAATATACAGGCTACCTGAATGTGGCAAATAATTTGTGTATTCTTTCAGAATGTCATTGGTAATAATACTAGAATAAAGTAGGTGCTTTATTTTCCTTCAAGCGATACTTTAAGAATTTTTTGCAGGTATGTGAGTGAAACTTAAGCTGATGGAAAGTAATGTGTTCTGAAGTATTCAGAGGATTGATTATAGGCAAGAATAATTTAATTGCCATTGGATATCATTTGTTGGTCAGCAAAGAGTAGGACTTCAGTCACTATATAGAATTAAAAGTCTCAAATTATTAAATTTCAAAGTTAGGTGAGAGGATGCCTCACAGGTGGAAAATAGAGCATGTTAGACTTTCAGACACAGGTGAGATTACAATAAAAATGGAAGCTGGGGTCCCATGAGTCCCCTCAAAGCAGTGGGATTTAACACACACATCCTTATTCTCAGGGTTTCATACTGGTTAGCTTGGGCAGGTCCCTGCTTGGTTCTTGGTGAACCCCAGCCTGAGGTGTTGCAGTCTCCCTGTAAGTTATTTAAGGCTCCTCCACAATCACACTTAATTATGGACTGTGAATTTCATAAGCTGTGCCAGGCATTTATGAACTTTTGTACGGCTGGAGCTGGGCTGTTACTGAGATTTTGGTCCCTGGGATGACATTGTCCTTATTGGGACAACTCAGCTGATAAACTTTCTGGTATTTTATCAGCTTGATTCCTTTGTATAAATAAAGTTTTTCCAAAGATGAAAAATGGCAATGATAAAGGAAACTTTTTCTGTTTACTAAAAATGGAATAAAACACATTCTCTACATGAAGCTTTGCACAGATGCTGGGAAGTCAGAAATCTCAGTAGAAAGCTCTGTTCTGTGTCATACAGGGAAGAAAGGATGATGGCAAAATCCAGTCAACCCTGATTTGGGAGAGGAAAACTTTTTATTTTCCCTTTAATGATTTCAAAACCTTTGGGGAAAGAACTGGGAGGGTGGAGGAGGAGCAAAGAAGAGGTCAACACCTTTGAGCAATAGGATAACATTTGTATGGGGGCTGGCAGGGGGCAAGAGGAGCACAAAAAAAGACAGTAAACAGTGATATTTATTTTTAAAAGGAAAGAAGAATTGCAGAAACTGGTTTATTAAATATAACAGAAGCTGAGCAGTCGTATAATACCTAATGCATGCTCCTTTGGGCAGGTTCAAGATATGGCTGCAGTGACAGTTGCAGTGATTCTGATCTAAAGTAATACAATCAAAGGAAATGCCCCCATTAACTCTAACAAGCTTTGGATCAAACCCCTGATGAATTGTGCTGCTCACTGGCTTATAGCTGAGCTACACTAGCTGTCAAACAACCAAAAAGTCTCTCCCCTGGGTAGCTTGGCATATAACCCTTAGGTATCCTTACAAATCAACATGGGGAATGACACGCAAAGAAAGGAAAATGGGCATTTCTGATGTCAGACACCATCCGTCTTCAATTAAGTTAGCTTCCGAAATGTTTCAAGTATCCAAGCTCTTTTTGAAAGCCCAATTGACCCAGAAGTCTCTAACAAAGCAATCCTTAAAACCAGCCACATCGTTAGTTTGTTTGCTTGATGGGGGGTTCTTAATGCCATAAACCCCAGTGCAGAAGTTAATAATTTCATACATTATCACTTTGAATATGCAATAGAAAACTCAAGGCAGCTGTTTGAACTTCCCTTTAAAAGAGGACAGATTGCCTTTATTGTGTGCACTACTTCATGGCTTGTTTGAGGCCAGGGCAATTATGGGATGAATGACTTCCCTTTAGCTGTTGATGTGTAGGCTTGTTGTTGTGTGTGTATTGTTTTGGGCTTTTTGTTGTTGGTTTTCTTTGTTTTGTTTTGTTTTCTTTTCTTTTTAATGAAACTGGAGACCATGTGATAAAGCAACAAAAAGTTGACAGGTAATGATCAAAAAAGGAAATGGCCACTGCTGACTTGGCATTTTATTGTCTTGTAAATGTAGAATTAAAATAACAATTACATTTCTGTGGAGGCCATTCTTACCGGTTTACCACTCCAAGGGTGGGTGTGATTTTGTGCTTTAAACACCACAGATAAAAAGGCAGAAATCTTGTCAAATTATGCTTTTTTTTTTTTTCTTTTTTTTTTTTTTATTTCTCTTGGGGTGTAATGGTCTTTGCTATGAGACAATTTGTTAGCTAATTAAAAAGGTATTAATTTTTATTTACTTGTGCTGCCAAAGATCTCGCCAACTGATTGCTCATAATTGGGTTTGGCATTTTATTTGTGAACAGGCTAGTTCATGAAGACTTCATCTACCTCCTTCTAAATAACTAATTTTTTTTTATGTTATTGGAAATTAGGCAATGTTTTAGTTGGAAGATTATCCTGAAAGTAGAATTATATACATAGGAATAAGAAAATTTCTGTAGTGTGTAACTAGATACTTTGGAGGGACTTTTCCATAAACTGTTTTATATGCAGTTGCTAATTACTGAAGAAACAGAAGTCAGAGGACCAAACCTATAATGAAACATTGCCAGCTGACAGTTCTTTGAGGAAGTAGTACAATGAGAAGAAAAATATTTTTTATTCTAGGAGATAGACAGTTAGATATATAGATAGATAGAGCAGTTCATAGTGGCTGCTGTGGTTTTGCTTTTTGGCTCCTGATGAAGCTTTCAGGCAGAACTAGGATTTACACAAAATATTCAAAAATAATAGTGCCATTAAAAATTTTATGTTGGTTTATGTCTGTACTGTATGACTGCTACACCCAAAATATAAAGGCAAGGTAGAAAATATATGTTTTGTCTTAAAACTGGGAATGTTCCATGTCAATTTATTACTGAGACTACGTGTTGCACAGATGCTGTTTGCACATTATCCTATTTCATGTAATGTTGAAAAAAATTACCAGAAAACAAGTCTTGAGGTATGTATCATACCTGCCTAGGAGACTGCACTGTTTAGGAAGGAATTAAGAATACCCTAACTCAATAACTTAAGCTTTATGACAGAAACTTAAGACAAGTTACTCATCCCCATGTTCTTGTTTATATGGTGAGCATCATACACAGAATAAAAATAAGAAATTGTGTTTCTATTAGTAAGCCACAATGTTACTGCTGAGGGTTCAAGTGGTGCTGCCTTTCTAGCCTCCAAAATTTCAGAGCTGTTCATATTTGTTTAGTTCCTTAAATGATACAATACTTTCTCATCACAAAGGAGAAGTCTGGTTGTTTAATTCCATTTTAGGCACTTTAAATTTATTTCTGAGGTTCTAGCTTGGGATTTGCTCCTCACAGACAAGAAGAGCCTTCCTCGCTGTCATCTGTGGGAGGGGGTGACAAATGGCTCCAGGCTGCTTCCACGGCACTGGGGAGTGGAAGTTGCTGTCTGGGGTGGCTGTTGCTGTCATCTCCGTACAAGTGTGACCTACTCCGAAAACACCCGCTGCAGGGACGGCCCCTCCCTTGCAAGACTTTGCCTTAGAAAGACTTTGAACTCTAAATGTTCGTTTTTCCAAGAAGCCACTCTACAATGTTTAGTGATAGCAATAGTAAGGTATTGTATTAGGTTTGTGTGTCCAGGTCTTGGTAGCAGGGGGGCTACAGGGGTGGCTTCTGTGAGAAGCTGCTGGAAGTTCCCTCGATGTCCGACAGAGCCCATACCAGCCGGCTCCAAGACGGACCCGCCGCTGGCCAAGGCCGAGCCCATCAGTGACGGTGGCAGTGCCTCTGGGAGAACAGATTTAAGAAGGGGGAAAAAACCAACTGTGTGATGGCAGCCGGAGAGAGGAGTGAGAACATGTGAGAGCCCCAGCCCTGCAGACCCCCAGGTCAGCGCAGAAGGAGGGGGAGGAGATGCTCCAGGCGCCGGAGCAGAGATTCCCCTGCAGCCCGTGGGGAAGACCCTGGTGAGGCAGGCTGTCCCCCTGCAGCCCAGGGAGGTCCATCTCTCCCTGTCCTTGTCTCGACCCATGAACCTTTCGTTATATTTTCTCTCCGCTGCCCAGCTGAAGAGGGGAATGATAGAGTGGTTTGGTAGGCACCTGGTGTCCAGCCAGGGCCAACCCACCACAGGTATCATTTGAAAAGCAAGTTTTGTAGGGATTTGTTAAACCTGTTGATGCAGTTCAGAGAAAATGGACAAGATACTCTATTCCTTTATCTTTGATTCATAATGACTACAACAACACAGCTACTACAGTATTATACTGGCTAGCATATGGGGAGCATTTCACATATTCGAAGTGCTTTGCAGGAATTACTAACTGCAGCAAGTTATTACTTGTAATATCCTTGGTCCCAGCTTACTGGCCTGGTTTTGCAGAGGAGAGATGAAACTACAGTTCTAACACAGAGGAATTCCTCACTCAAGACCTTGACCCAGATTTGGCTATTGCTGCTAGCATTAAATGACCAAATTTATGCCTACTAACAGTAAAACTGCAAAGGAAGAGATAAATATTCCTTCCAAACTTAATAACCCTATTCATTCTTTAATCTTCAATGTCATTTGGGTTCTGGGGAGAATGCTTTTCAAATCATCCCCAAACTCATATCCTTCACTTGTGGACAGTCCTGGCCCCAGTGCTGGCAATCAGCAATGCTGAGGACAAGTACCATGGCTTAACTACACTTTTGCTATGTGTTATCAGTGAGCTATGTGTTATCAGTGATCAGGGCGTAAGTAAAAGAAGTGAAATTAATTGTGATCCATCAAGATGCTTCATTATGCATGACTGTGAGTCTTTTCAGTGAAAATATTCCCCTTTTCCTTAGTCTATTTGTCTTACACTGCTTCAGAGAACTCAAGTATAAAGACACACACACAGTATCTTCCCACAAGTGTACAAGTACATATAGAGGCACAAGAGATAACAATTTCCAGCTTTTTAAAACTCAAGTCTTACTCTTCTCGCTCTAAAGCTACTGCTTTCTCTCTGGACTTGCCTCTGTTACTGCTGCCATCTAGGATCCAAGCTCCTGAACAGCCTTGTACAGGCTGCCCTGAAGACCATCATGCTGAGGCTTTGCTAATATCAGGTCCCACTGAAGATGCTGTATTCCATTATATTTCCCAATTTGAACACAAGTTTCCTCTACATGTTATAGTAGGAACACCAAGCAACCTGATGCACCTTGCCCATCTCATCTATGGGCTGTTAGAGCTACTTAATTAATTAAAGCTACCAGTAAGCTTTAATTCAATGATCTTAGGTAAATACTTTATGAAGTAAATAAGTAATTCATCACAGTGTTACATACCCTGTTGAACCTCGGAGACATTCAGTCATAGAAAATATGTTTTCAATTCTTTGGCCATTACATAGAAAAAGCAAGCTAAACCATGTTTGAATTATTAGAATTTCTTTTTTTTTCAGATTTTTTTTGAGAACCAGAGCAATGAACAGAAATGTTCAGGACCATGTAGCACAAATTCTGCTTTGGTTTTGAGTTTTCTTGATTTTTTAAATACAACCAAAAGAAATTATTTCAATTACATCAAACAAAAAGGGAAAGTATTACACACTGAACATACATACAGAGAAAAAACACTTAGGTCTATACATGAACATATTTTTTATTCTGTATAATTTACTTTTTGATTGAACATATTTGCTGAGATTGAAAAGATTTCATGAAAGGTTTTGTTTGATTACCTGCATTTTCAGAATAGTTTGGTTAAAACCGTTATGCTGCTATCTTTATTGCTGATATTTCCTTGCTGACCATGAAAATTAACATCCTAATTTTGATTTTATTTATTCTATGTCTGTCTACAGCATAGAGTGTAAAATATATAATCAAGAATATCTTAAGTTAGTATTCCAAGAAAATATTTTTTTTATTCTGGAGAAAAATGAGTTATTATCTCATTAGTATTACAATTCATATGCTGAATTATTTTAAAGTTCTGCCTTTAATGTAAAAATAGTAATTAAAAAATGTTCATTAAAAACTGTAAAGAAATCTTTGAAAGAGCTTAAAAAGCCTTTTGAGGTTTATTTGCATAATTCATTTTTAGAATTTTAATTAACAAGGATCTGTAATTGTTCTTCTTCCCACTTGTGTTGCAATTTCCCATGCAAATACAAATTAGGAAATGCTATTTTTACTGTATGAGAAGAACTATGTATGCAGATAGTATTTGCAGCCAATTGTCATACTGCAAAATTTTATCTTTGGGACATATCTTATACTATGATTTTTTTTTAACTCTCCAGGACTAAAATATGTTTTACTTGTTTGAGAAAAGGGATGAGTACAAAATGAGCCTTACTTAAATCAGGAGGAAATTTTCCACCGCTGATGGAAGAGACCAAGATCTCACACTTGGACACATGCAAACACAGAAACTGCTAGTGCTGGTTCCTCACTGATTAATACAAAACAGGTGAATACACTAGGGTGGAACAACTACCCCTGATATTGGTACAGAAAATAACCTAGTCCTCTTGGCAATGCCTTCAAGTAAACACATAAAATTTATATTTTGTCCTCTTTTTACAATTTATACAGAAAAGTAAACAATCTAAGAACTCTTAGGGAGTTCCTCCCCCAGTAGACTTGTAGGTCTGAACTTTCAGCTGTTGTAAATTGATGTAATACCTTTGAAAAACAGCCTGCTGTTCTCAATTCAAAATGGAGAATGAGAGTGAAACATAAACAGCTGGGGTAATTTGAATCTTCCTTTGTTTGTTTGTTATTTTTGTTGCTGTTTACCCATATTTCACTCCAACTCTTGGCAACTGCCTCAGATCCATCTTGCCTTGTGAAATATTCTACATCTCTCTGATCTTTATGCTTTCACTTTGACTTTATTCTCTCTTCTCTGTGTACTTTTTTCTCCTGCTTTTTCTTGGAATTTGCCATAAATGTACTCCTTAGAAACCGTCAGAAAACATCTTTCATATGTGGGTGGCTCTTCAAAAAAATAGCATCTATGGGACATATCTTATATACAAGTGTAGGGTTAAGTGAGCTACTTCATCTGTTGAGCTACAGAACTAAAGAAACACAGTTAGTTCATTTATACTACTAAAAGTAATTATTACTGACAAATCTTGAAATAGGAAAAAACTGAAGGAGGTCAAAAGAATAGTCCTACTCTATATTATGCATGGAGGATGGATATTTATTACTGTAGCCTCAGTCATCAAGAAGTGGTAACAACTATCCCTTATACAAAATTTAACCTTTAATTAAAATGAAATCTTTAATACTCTCTGTAACAAAGGCAAAGATTTGGCCTTTGCAAAATCCAGATACATATTCGTAAATTTACTGGTTTTAATTTATACCATCTTTTTCTTTCCATTGTCTGCCACTTTTCTTCATCTCCACTGAATATCCTCTTCATCTTGCACAAAGTGACTTCTTGTCTCCCACTTTACTCTTAGTTATCTAAAACCCAAGGAATTATTAGTCTTGTACAATGAATACTAAACCAGTGCCATACATTTGAAGCTCGCTCTTTGCTCGAATACAACAATAACACCAAATAATAACATATGCTGAATAATGCCAACCTTTATAAATTTGTCTTCATTCATTCATCAGACCAAGTTTATTCATTATATTCACTACTTGATATTTGACTTACACTGGGGTATGTTCATAGGAATCACCTTTTAAAAAGAAAATTGAGACTGAAACAGGAGTAAACCCAGTAGTGCTGTCCTGGTAGCATCTACACTGTACTGTCCTGCAAATTTTCTGCACAAGAGCCTCCTCATGATATTTACAGGAGTTTGAGAAGAGATACCTGACAAACTTTTACCTTTCTTAACAACAAATCATCCTTGATACAGAATATGCAAAATATTTTGTTAAAAGTCTCTGTTATATTCTATATAGTTACAGCAGGCACTGCCGATTTCAATAGTTTGTGATGAATAAAACCAGCATTTACATGTAGCTAAATCAGAACGTTGTTTTTCTGGTGGGTTTTAACCTAACAAATTATATAAAACAGACTTACACTTTTACTGTAAATTTAGTGGAAGTGGAAATACTGGCTTGATGGCTATTAAGAACAAAGAGTTTGATTTACCCATGGTTTGAAGGAATATGAAAAGGTCAAGATTAAACTTCCCCTTGCCCTCCCAAGATCAGCTTAATGATACACAATACACTGTAAGACTTAGCTGCTTTGTGATGCACTCTAAGAATACAGTAAAATGGGGAAGCTTGTACTGCACAATGTTTAATTCATGAAATAAATAAATATGCAGATGGAAGGCTCTTTCTATATTAGATGCCATAAATACACTTCAGCTATATGCAGCACTCCTAATCAATGCATATGTTTAGTTAACAAGAACAGTAGAAGTTTTGGATGAAATAATGTACCTTTAAATAAAACTTAATTATAATTATTAAAAAATAGTGACTAACACTAGTTCCTTTGTGCAGTTGTGAAAATCTGTTTCTACTAATATGAAGACATGGTGCACTTAATATGATCCCTTTCTCTCATGATGACCATATGGTGTATAAGAACCATTTTAAAAATAAGGATTACAAGTGACACTTTATAACATTACATATATGACATCCTTTGCCCTGTATGTCCTAAACAATGTTTTCCATTTAAATGCAGCAATATGTTATTGAAAACAGAAGACTTTATGTTCAGAGTTAATTAGTTTTAATTTCTAGTTTGTCCTCAAGTATTTGTACTTCATAAATACAACCAAAAAGTAGAGGTAAATGATGTCTTTTTTCACTCTTCTGACTTGTAAGCTCAGGTAAGGAAAGAAAACAACATAGGATGCTTGTTAGTGGATTCCTCTTTTTTTTTAATTTCAACTGGATACTTGAAAACCAGAACAAAAAATCACCAACCTAGGTTCCTGACTGCCTTTAGGATCTTCTAAAAATACCACAAGAAATAAATACACCCACCTGTTTTCAGAACAATATTTATTTCTTATTATTAATACTAACATTAAATCTGATATAATAAACAGTGAATATAATAGAAACAGAAAATATTTTCAACAATTCACTGCTCAAGTTGTTACTACGCCTACAGGCAAAGGAGGAATTTCAATACACCTCAGCAGCTGCCAGACAGACTGTGGAAAAAGTTCAAAAAAAGATACAAATGCAGCCCATATTTCTCAAGCATTTGCTAACCACTCCTTCTTCCTCAAGCCAGGAAACCTAATAAATAACCTAATAAATAAATTAAAGCCTGAGCAACCTGGCCTGACCTTGTAGCTGACCCTGCTTTGAGCTGGAGGTTGGACTAAACACCTCCTGAGTTCCCTTCCAACCTGAATTATGTTATATCCTATGATGTGGGTGTGTTTCTATGAGCATGTTTTAAACTGTTCATATGCTTCTACCATGCTTCAGTGTTGTTAAAAAGTTTGCAAAGAAGGCAAACCTATCATCTCCTAATTATAAATAAGGATGATAAATAAGCAATGATCAACATTCAGTTACTTAGTTCTAAAATCGGTATCAGTCCTGCAAAATATTAGCAGACATTTTCTGAATCAGACCAGGTGTTTTACAGCAGCTCCTATGTGTGGAACTTACAGCAGTTTCTATACAATGATAAGTGGAACTTTTACAGCTGTCTTGCAGGAGCACAGAAATACTATAATGTTAAGTGCTAAATGACTTGCCAGCGTTACACAATTTTGATATCAGAAAGGGAATCCTAATTTTTCAGCTCCCATTCCTGCAATGATAAAAAGCAAACACACAAACAAATGCACACACCCATTTCAATCTAAGAATTACTACAAAATTGTGTTGATATTACTAACAATAACAATGATCATAAAAGTTTTGTAGCTTCATCTATTCTTAATGGCACCAACACATGGGGAAAGAGAATTGGGGTTACTATTATTATTGTTGTTATTATTATTACTACAAATATTACTATTGTTACTCTTTTTAAAATGTTAACTTGGGGAAGTGTGCCAAAATTAAGGCACTGGAAAAACAAGTCATCTGCCTAACTATATGAAAGATGTAGTACATAGTAAAACCATATTGATTACTACAGTACGCAACCAGCAGCCAGTCTGGCATAAACTTCTTCTAATCTGCATGTTTAACACTTGGTATTTGTGCTGCTATACCAATTGCCTGAATTAAGTATTTTTAAATTATTGAGTTGTAAGTTCATAAATGGTGAGGTCTGAATGGGCCATCAAGCATCATCTGCCTAACACAGTACTTCTTTGGCAATTTCTGTATGAAGGTGACATACCGAAGCTTGTTGAAGCTAATCTTTTAGAAAATTGCTCACCCTTAATTAAAATTTCTAGAAAGTTTTAGACAGTGATACAGCATATTTTCTGTTATTTGGAATGTATTTATTTATTTGAGTTCATGTAGATATTTACATCTCAGCTAATTTTCTACTCTTTTTTTTTATAAACTGAGAGAAATAGACACAAGTTGTAATCCATTGCCTGAAATAGATGTTTAAACTAGGTTAGACCAATCTTTTCTTAGAAATGGACCTGGTGACTAGCACAGGTACAGACATTCACTATGTAGACATTCAACAAACTGAAGGCATCCCATAGTAGGTTGTTCAGTAGCTTACCTTGGTTGTTTAAAATTGCTAGCATTTATTCCTCTTGGCCTTAACATTCCCAGAGCAGCTAATTCAAAGTATACACTCACAGAAAACCCCTGCTGAGTCAACCTGCTCTTGGAAATAGGTGCCCCTCCTTCCAACATCGGCCAATCCCAGGTTTTAGCAGAGGGAATCCATGGTTTTACCTACCCAGTAAGTTATAGAAAGGTCATGCCACTATCTATATTTTGTAACAGCCAGCTGGTTACAACATATTACTAGAAAATGTGATAGTTAGGATCTTGGTTGTCTTCAGTTTCGGGAGTTTTGAGCTCGTAATTCAAGGGACTGTCCTTACCAGCATGCTTTTAAGCATCTTGAACAAGGACTTACTCCTACTCCATTCCATCTCTCCTCTTGGAGCTGGGCAATCAAGCAGCTGGTATTTGAAAAGTCATGAACTAAAAGGACAGGAGAAAGGGGATATGGTTTTAGTTTATCATTTAGAGTTGTCTCTTGAAATGTGAAATGTGTTTTTCCAACAGAAAAAACCCCTCAGAAAGTCATGTTTCCCCACCCTGTGCAAGAACTCTAGCTACTAGACTGTTAAAGAAACATGATGTTATAAAAAGATGCTATAAAAAGATGACTATTATTTTCTTTAAGTGAGCTATTCCATGAACAGACAGATACATAAATGTGAGGCTTATTGGAGAATATAACTGACAGGCAATTCTGGCTGACATCCACAGGAGAAAGGAGGAAGAAGTGGATGATGTGTGATCTGATAGAGAAAAAAAGCAATGAACATGCTGGCTAAGAGTTTTGAAAGGCTTTGAAAGTGGTAATCTGGTATGCTGAAAAACAGGATGTGTTAGACAAGGGGATTTGAAATGTGCCTAGTCCTGGTTTGGAAGTAGCAGAATAACTCTCACTCAGTACTGGTATTACAATATGGGCACGTAGTAATGCTTGTAAATGCTAGAGAGAATAAAACGTTACAAAATCTGATCCTAAACATGCTTTGGCAAGACACTGTTCTTCCAGGTTCAGAAGAAAGGCTAGGTACACTTTTGCATAGATCTATCTGGGTCTAGTCATTTATTCAGCATATGTCTTGCAAAAGCTACATGTACTGCAAATGATGAAATAGGGGATGAAAGAACTTATGCAGTTAAGCACATTCATAACATCAATGACATCCCTCCTTCCTTCTCTGAAATAATATATGCAAAATAGTATCATGCAGTGACTGTGAATTACAGAAAAAAATCAATCATTCAGCTTACTGATCAATTGGTTTCATATTGGCTTGTAGATGACATAACCAGGACTGCCAGGGTGAATACTATCTTGTCTGGCAGCTAATAGCAATGTCCCTGGGAACTGATTATAACTTTATTACAAATACATTTTTTCCTAATGCACAGTACATGGGGGCATTGTATTCCAGGACACTTCTGCTGTCACAGGTAGTTTTGAATGTTTGCATAGGAATTAACACAGGCTTTGAGAGAGAAAAAAATGCTGTTCTCATTGTCTCCATTTTCTAAATGGAAAGACTGTATTAAAACATTGCCTTTGATGGCTTTTGTGCATCTATCGTCCTATGCCTTTATAATGTAAATTATTTATTTGATGAATACATTCACCAGAGAAGCTCAGCAATATTAACAGAGTGATTCTCTTTTGAGCATGAGCAGACTGAAAATGAAACCTCCCAAAGGCCTTGGTACTGATGTCTGTGGTCCTTTGTAATACCAGATAACATTCTGGCATTATAAATTCCTTGGTAATCTTGCAGTGACTTCTTGTTTTGAACCAATCAAGTCTCTTTTGAGTAAAGCTCATCACTCTATGATAATTAATAATCTATGGTATCTTAAAGACATTAAGTTGAAAACCACTGTTTCCCACTCGTGACCTTTTACAACCCATCCTTTGGCTAAATTATTCCTATCAGAGCATTTCTTTCAGCTGGCAGGGAGAGTGAGGTGTGAAGGGAGTCACTCGAGCAACCTCTGCAGCTGATGACAAGGGACCGCCTTGATATTCTGGCAGTCCCCGGTACTGCACTGCTGAGCACCGCAAGTGGTGAAATACCAGATTGAGGGATATGGGTAAGACGCTGCTTAGCCATGTTTTTAATTTAAGGGTTTGAGAGAAATAGTGGTTTGATGCAACAATACCCATCTAAACAACTTATCAAAAAGCAGCACCTTTTAAAAAGATCTGAAGATAAACCGAACTCCTGTAGGCATTGTCTTTGCCCCATGTGCAGGCTGAAATGGACCGCTGGTGTTGCTCTGTAACAAAGCACAATGGGAGTGTGATCAATATCTTCAAATATTTGATCCAAATTGATCTCAGGTGTCAACAAAATTAGATGTACATGAGGAATTAATTTGTTCCCTGGTAGGCTTCTGCTGTCCTTTGTCAGGTGAATGAATCCCAGGATGTGATCCTAAATAAACCAGGAGGGGTGGAAAAATCTGACTCTGAATAAAATTGCCTCTGCAGTAGCCTATAACTCTTGTAATGCTCCATAACCTACAGTTTGAGCTTTTGTGTCAAATGCAGAATTAATTTCCTCATGGGTAATTTTTATACAAGCCTGTAACATAATAAAAAACTTACAGGAGCTGACAGAGCTACCTGCTCACCTCATTCAGGTTAGGTCAACATTATAGAAAAGCCATGCCCTGGAACTACTGTAATTTAAAGTCTGCTGATCTGCTCTTTGATTTTAACAGCATCTATAACTTGACATGAATTAGTAATATGAACATAAATTATAAATTTACAGTAAAGTTATCCAGCAATTTTATCATGAAAATGACTTTATATTAACCATCAACATTCACAGAAGGGAACTGCATTTCTAGATTGCCTTGTGAAATCCTTTACGGATATGAATTTAAGGATGAGCTTCCAAGTCTCTATCTTCTCCAGAGCCTTTTTCTTCTTTAAGGAAAACAGATTTGGGGATGAAGGTTCTGATTCTCAGAGTTAAATAAATGAGTTTCCCATTATTTTAATGCCTATAGATACACCAGCTTATACAAAGGTAAATATCGGTATAACGATATGATGTTGTGCTATGTAACCTAGACACAGTCTGAGTTTTAGACATCTGCAGTCCCTAGGCACCTATCACTCTCTTTCTTTCTATGTCTGAAAGATTTTTTAGCAGTTTTGTGTCTTTTTTGATCTTAAAGCTTGTCAGAATTCACATTTAAGTTAATCCTCTACCTGTCTCATGGGCAAGTTGTTCCTCTATATGCCTCACCAGTCCTGCTATGCTGAGCACCCTGAGGATGCTTAGGATGCTGAGGGTGCTCTGAGAGCCTGTCAACTGAACCAGACTGCACAAAACAGGAGAAGCCTTACCTTTACTCCATACCTGATGGTCAGGACATTGACACTGGGAAATTTGTGTTCAGTTCCTTTCTCCACACAAATGAGATGAAATTCATTACGGCCTCTTAAGAGAGGCTTGTCAACCCCAGGCTACAGGATACTCAGTGGGGACATGCTGGACACATTTTGGAAATGCAGTGGGGCATCACAACAGCATTACCTTGGTATTCTCACTGCCATGCTTTGCTGCAGAGCTTCCCCCATGCACAAGGCACTTCATTGCTAGAGCTTAAGTGCATTAGATGTGAGACATGGTATGTTCTTTTCAAGAGATGTGGATGAACTGAAGAGTCCAGAGGGGAGCAGTGAAGTTGGCAAAAACCATCACACCTATGAGAAAAGTCTGAAAAGAATGGAATTATTTAGTAAAAAGAAATGAACACTGAAGAGTTTGCATATGTTAAAGGTAGCCAGTAGCAAAAAGGTTGTATATTGTTCACTACATCTATTGTAAACAGTACAAAAAGGCAGCAAGGAAGATTTAGCTTGGGAAGAGTTTTCTTTAGGTGAGGATTTTTAAGCACTGAAACAGAATTTGTCAGAAGCTGTGGTAGCTTTAAAGAACTGGTTAGACAAATATCTGTTGGGAATTGTCTTAGCTGTTGCTGCATTAAGACAGTAGTTTTCTCATCTATGCATATTATACGATCTCTGAACCAACCCCGTCTGTCTGTGGTGCGTGGAATCTTTGGGCTAGGAGTTAGTCTGAATTTAGGCTTCAATGAATGCTGTGATTCTGAAGTCCCTTTTGCAGATCCGTTCTTCTCCAACGTACCACCTGTAACCACATAATGAAGGGAAAATATGCTAAAGACTATGTGCAATGTTAATGTTAAGTGTCTGGTGCATCCGCTTTGGGATCTCTCAGCTTAAGACCAAGATGGGTTGTTTCAATCACAACCTCCTAATATGTCCCCGTAAAGCATGCAAAATACTATGAGGTTAATAACATCCGAAATAAGTACTTAAAACAGGTGTATTGGTACCTCAAACATCAATGAATTTATTCTCATGAGTGCTGTATGGGGTGTCTGTATTGCCTCTCTTTCCTGGGTAATGAGCTAAGGACAAAGATGAAGTGACTTTCTCAGAGTTGCACAGGAAGCTTGTGGTCCAGCTCAGGAGCTGAATATAGCGACTAAGCCACAAGCTTCTCACTTCCTCTCTAAATCATTTCTAACAATCAGCATAAAGCAACAACAGTTGTTCTGATAAGAAAGAGATGTTTTATTATTGAAATGCTCTTGGGATGCTCTAGGTAACAGGACTGTCTCAATTGTGTCATTAGGAATTAGAGTAAGAGTTCTTCTTAGGAATAAAGAGACCATAACTAGATGTACAAGTATTTATTAAAAAGAGGTCTAAAACCAAAGTGAAAATAAAGCATGCAGCTGAGAAGCCCAGAATAAAGTACATGCTTAATCGAGTGTAATAAGATGAACTATGAATTGTAATTGCAGTTGGAATTCAAAGGTTGGAATATGAAATAAACAACTCAGGATTAGAACAACCTGTCTTTAGTGAAGACTGGCATGTTTATATGCAGAGTGTGCCACCCAATGATTTTAGTAAGCAGCAAACAACTGCTACCATAATTTATACACATTTGAGGCCCTTCTCTGGAAAAGACATCACTTGTAATTCAAAGAGGAAATAGCAAGCATTTGCAGGGCAAGACGAAAAGGATCCGACCATACTCACGTTGCCTGTACACCTAACCAATGGAAAACATTTACCAAAACACAATACAAATTAATTTCTTTCACATGTTAAAACTCCACAAATTCAGAACAATCTAAAGTTTGTTCTAGAATAAATGAGCTCTACAATAAATGAATGCATTACAGCACAATGAGAACAGGCTAAACAAGTCATTTTTGTACTCATACAGAATGCAAGATGGAGGTCCCCTGAATTTAGTTAGCTGGTATTCCATAAAAGGTGAAGAGAAAAAGGTGCAAAAGTTTTGCTTTACTTAAGCAAATTGTGAATGTAACAAAGCATCATGGCTTGCTAATCCCTTATGTAGAGAAACCTTCTGAAACATTACCTATCAAATACACCACAATGAACTCACGGTCATGATTGTTTCACACACACATATATCCATCTATACATTATATATTTTATATATATTTAGATGGATGCTTCCAGGTTATTGTGACTTTCATATGCTAAAAAATGGCTTTATTTAATAATTGAAGTCCTAGCTACTTGACTTAATGAACACAAATACAATGAAAAGCTGCTGTTGTCTTAGGATTAAGGACAATACAAGATAAAATGACCATTATTAAAGAAAAAATAAAAGGACCTGCCAAAAGCAACAGGCTCTTTTTAAACACCCACTTCAAAGAAACAGTAATGAACATCCACTATTTGAAGGGCTGGGTTACACAAAGCAAACTGGAATATGTTCTTTCAAAGGGATAGACCTGATTTTGTAAATGTCAGAATGGCCTAGGTTCTCCGACTAAAATACTTCAGCAGAAATGCGCTGTATGGGTCATTTGTCACATGAAACTTGTACAAAACAGAACTTGGTCAAAACTACTAATTGAATAGACTTCATTGAATATAATCCATTGATTTGAAAAGAAGGTGTTTATATCATACTCTCCAAAACTTGCTGTTTAAACATGATGTGTTTATGCCCTTTTTAGTTACGGAAATTAGTCCAGTCCACGTCATATGAAATCAGTTTGTATGATCTTACCTACTCGTCCCAACACATACCAAATATTTTATAGGCCTTTCATGGCACAGGATTGAAATATGCGTGACAGATTTCATTTAACCTGTGATCTATGTTGACCATTTCAGCCATCATGGAAATGCAAGGCATACAGAAAATATTAAAATGAGTAGTAAAAATAAAAAGTAGAAAGTACACTGTAGTTAGTGAAGAGTTATTCATTCAAGATTAAGTTTGTGTCATAACAGCTGCAGGATTCTTACTCTCGTGGAAAATATTATCTATCTATCAGTTTAATGTTTGGAATATTTTTAGGTGTCCACAATTATTTATATATGGATGTTCACATGTAAATAATTGAAGTCTCTTCTCTAGAGATTCAGCTATTAAAACAAATCAATTGTGAGAAGAAGGTCTATAACACAAGTTCTTTAGTAGGTGAAAAAATAATAGCTACATTTTATGGGTTTTTTGCCAAAAATACATAAATAACACTTCAATATTAAATCTTCAAAGAACTACACATACATTAACTAATTGGTCTATGTACTTCTACTTTGCTGTACAACAGGTAGATGTAATTACATTATCTTCTCACCAGATTGTTGTGGTTTAAGCCCAGCTGGCAACAAAGCACCACAAAGCAGCTTGCTCACTCCTCCCCACCTGGCCCCAGTGGGATAAGGAGGAGAAAATATAGAGAAATGCTTGTGGGTTGAGACACGGACAGGGAGGGATCACTCACCGCTTATGGTCATGGACAAAAAACAAACTCAACTTGGGGAAAAAAATGAAATCAATTTAATTTACTACCAATCAAATCAAACCAAGGATAATGAGAAATAAAAACCAAACTCAAAACACCTTCCCCCACCCCTCCCTTCTTCCTGGGCTCAACCCCACTCCCGGTTTTCTCTCCCTCCTCCCCTTGAGCATCGCAGGAGGACGGGGAATGGTGGTTGGGGTCAGTTCCTCACACCTTGTCTCTGCCGCTCCTTCCTCCTCAGAGGGAGGACTCCTCACTCCTCCCCTGCTCCACCGTGGGGTCCCTCCCACAGGAGACAGTCCTCCATGAACTTCTCTGTCAAGGGGTTCTTCCCAGGGGCTGCAGTCCTTCAGTCACGGCCTGCTCCAGCACGGGCTTCCCCACAGAGCGGCGGCCATCTTGTGGGGCATCCACCCCCCTGCTCCGGCGTGGGCTCCTCTCTCCCCGGGCTGCAGGTGGGCATCTGCTCCCCCGCTCCCCTCCATGGCTGGGGGACACAGCCTGCCGCCTGGTCTCCCCACGGGCTGCGGGGGCATCCCCTCCTCCCCTCCTTCCTCACTGACCTGGGGGTCTGCACAGGGGTTCCTCTCCCCTCCCACTCCCCTCACTCACTGCAGGTTCCCCTCTTAACTCTGCTCTCCCAGCGGCGCTACCGCCGTCACTGATGGGCTCGGCCTGGGCCAGCGGCGGGGCCGACTCGGAGCCGGGGAAGCTTCTGGCAGCTTCTCACAGGAGATGGCCCTGCAGCCCCTCCCCTGCCACCAACACCCCACCACACAAACCCAAAACATGTATATTTTTCTTTCTCTGACAAAGAGTGTTTTGGACCAGTAGTTACATCATGGCAAAGTAAAGACAACAAGTAGAAAACATAAAAAAGCTACTGAAATTACTAGCTTTGTGAATTTGATCAATTTCTAGGTATTATGCATGTGAATTTAGACCTGGATGATCCACAGAGTTGTACAAATCCATCAGCCTTTACTTTATTTTCAGTGGCGTTCAAGCTTGTTAGGATCAGACTTAGTCCCTGTTTTCCTTGCAAAGTATGATGCAGCGATGTTTTAGTGTTATACATACCAAAATTACAGTATTGGGAGTGTATATGCTACTTTAATATACAGCTAGGCCAGAGAAATGTGGCTGTAGAATTCTGAAAGAAGATACAAGAATTCAGACCAAAGGAAGACAGGAGTTTTATTTTAGTAGAGCAGTCTGGAAAATAAAAATGATGCTTCTGAAAAATGTCTGGTATTTATTTCTACCCCAGTATAGAAAACAAGAAGCCATTATCCAAGAGAGTTCTACAATTAAGTGACTTGCCTTGGGGTAGGAGAAGGTGGAGTTGTAGTTCTACTTTCTGTCCGAACTAATCTGCAACAAAATTTTGAAACCTTCTCATTCTAGAAGAATTGGCGTAACCACCAAATTAAGGCATCAGGGCACTGCAATGAAAAGTTGTTGCTGATTAGACATCATATTCTCTTTAAACAAGCTAGCTTGGCTACCAATAGTTACGTCACCCCAGGAAAATAAGCTCAAGATCTGGGGTAAATACATGGGTCTTATTTCCATGCGTCTATAATTATGGAACTAGCTGCAGCCCTCACTTTGTACGTAGACATGCCTTAACATCTGCTTTGCAACAGGATTTCTCCCAAGGCCAGTCGAAGACTTTCCTATGAAATGTTCATTATCAATAACATTTTTCCATATGCTTGAGAACATTGCAGGCACATGGACTTCTACATGTTCACTTTGCAGCCTTCCAGGTCAGATAATACTTCAGTTTCCTTTGAATTATTGTAGATTTGGAGGGAATTAATAGCTTTGAATGGGATATTTTATAAAAGCATGTTTTATATAAAGGTCATAAACAGATGTCATGAATAACAGATGTCATCAAAAACATTTTTCAAAACTTGTTGCAGAATCCTGTTCTATGAAGGCTTTGTAAGAACATGTTAGACAAACATCTGTTAATGATGGACCAGGTATTGGACACTGCTGCAATTCAGAATGTTGGGCTGAAACTAGAAATTTTCAACTATTTTTGATTTGTGGGCTCCTAAAACATTCCATTGGAGATGCGGAAATTTCACACACTTAAGCTGATGTACAGTATACAGGAGCTTGATCTTCTTAGTTACCTCTCACAGACCCTTTCAAAAGAGTTAGCAGACCTTCATGTCTGACTACAGATTAAAAACTGCTGGACTGACAGAAGGTCTTTTTTAGAGCCATATATCAGTGGTTCTGTAATACGCCTGTACTTTGCTGGTTTGGGGGGGTTTTTTTTGAATTTTTGCTCAACCCACATGACAGTCCTGGTGCCATGGTTCCACAACTTTTTCCAGGGTAGGACCTTTTCCTGCAGTTCCTCCTGCCACTAGCTAATCCAGTAGCCTTCCTTCTGAATTTAATAACAGGGAGAAGCTGGCATTGAGGAAGCTATTGCAAACTTTCCATCCCCCTGAGAAGAGAGATTTTATTAATTTTGAAAGCAGGTAACTAGTTAATGCCGTCAAAAACCTGCTTGCAGTTCTCTGATGAAGCTATGCATATTTTTTTCATGTTGTTTATTTTTGTTTTCCCAGTAATCACTGTAATGCAGTCACTTTAATAAACAGCTATAAGAACTATTAACTTACTGCTACAAGTCATCATACCACAAGTGTAGTTAAAGCCGGTATGAACAATTGCTTTTCCTGCATGTAGCAGCTTGTCTATACCCTGTAACAGTTTCTTCACTGATCATTTTGACTGGGTGGTTTAGTTCTGGTTTTAATGATGCCTAAAAAGAGGAATAGTCTGTATTATGGACTAAATGACTGTAAAAATGTATCCATAAAAATAAACCAATTGTTTCTTACTGGAGCATGAGGAACAGGGATGGAACTGCTAAAACCAATTGTCACTATAATTTAGCTGGAAAATGTATGTAAGAGCCCAAATACTGGGGAATTATTAACTTCAAAAAGTTCAAGACTAAACTTGTTGCAGTCTTAATAAATGTTTGTTAGTTAGCCTGCATTTTTTTCCAGTATATGAAGCAAAATGCATAGCTGTAAAAATGTTCATTCAATTACAATTTCTATTATTCTGGGGTTTGAAATTTCTGTCTTTTTTTTTTTTAATTACCTTTAAAAGGTGTAGTCAGTCATAGAGACCTACAGCTTAATACATCTTATTATACTTATGGACTCTGAGAAACATGATGAATGGAAGAGCTTTTAAAATGCATTTTGGGAGGAACATAAAGCAACAAAAGGAGAGGAGAAGGCAAGCATGAACAGAGACACTTGCACAACAGAAGAAAAGGGTCAAACAGCAGAGACTAAAAGCAACAGAGTAAGTTGTAAGTTAACTTGATCACTTGCAGCCATAATGCTCAGCAGTAAAATATTAAACTTTGTATTGGTAATTCATTTTCAGGCCATTTATTACAAAGTTAAAAGTGCCGTACTTGTAAAACACAAGATGGTGAACTGTATAAAGAAACTTTTTCCAGAACAAAGTTGACCAACATGCTCTGAATAGGTAATAGTCACCAAAGGGAATTGATGCTGCACTGTTGATCAACAGAGAGGTTTCCATTTGCCTTCAAACAGGCAAGTTCGTGTTTTTCTCTGGGACTTAAGAACTGCTCAGGAAAAGACAACAGTCAGGACTGTCAGTCAAGGCTGGAAGATCTCATGAATCCAGGCATCATGGGGGGTTGCCAAGCTACAGGGATCGAATAAAAGTGTAAAGAGTGTAGTGGATCCAGCATGCGGAATGCTGTCTTGCCGGCATGTCTTGGGCCATGAAGACGATGTGAAATCCTGCACGAGAACAGCTAAGTTGGTGTACAGTGGCTGGCAGCACAACAGAGAACGATCTATACTTGTTGATATAGAAGAGGGACAGGGTGAGGAAAAGTCAGAACAGACATGAGCGTCCCATCACTCACCCCGACACAGCTGGGAAAGCCCAGGAGAGCAGTAGGTGCTATGACTTGTGTCTCGTTGACAGGCAGTGTGGGAAGGGAATTCTCAAAAGTCATGGCACTACTGAATCACCTTTTTGTCTAGCAGCTTCCTAAATGATCACTGGTGAAACAATAGGGGATTAAGATTGACATCTTCTGACTAAGCATAAGTGTTCACACCTTAGTATGCAGTCACGCTTCCATGTTTATCTTCTTCACTAAGACATGAACAGTTTTTTTAAGCGTCCATTAAAATCTACCAACCACATAGAGCTTATAAGAGATGCATCTCTCGCTTACTCCTGAGATGTCCTCCAGACTTGAAAGAGTCCTCATGTTGGATAAGTTAATGTTCTCCAGTGCACCCATGATGCTTCCATTTCTCCTCATGTCATCTGAGCACATCCCTTACTGGACTTCCATATTCTCAGAGTGTAAGAGACAGTTGTATTATGGCCAGCCTGCAGTCATGATGGTATGAAGAGGCCAGAGAGAAAGAACTTGCTGATTGTTTTGCATACAGACCAAGGAGAATCACATTGACTAGTGGGCATGGATGATGGTTGGACTCGATGATCTTGAAGGTCTTTTCCAACCTAAATGATTCTATGATTCTATGATTCTATGACTTGGCTTGGCAGCCTTTCTCTCAGCATCAGTTTTACTTACTCAGCAGTTCTCACAAAATAAAAGGCAGTATCAAAAGCAAGAACAATATTGACTATCACTAACCTGTTGACATTCTATATTGGAGACAGAAGTTGTCATAGCAAAGATCCTCCTGGTATGTTAACATTTTTTTGGCTTACATCTGTATGGAGTAAACTCTATGCTGATGCAAATGTTTACCTAAGGGAAACAGGTAGCTGTAAGATTGCTTACAGTTCTTAAACATACTGCTCATTCCTTCAAGCAGAAACATTTGAAAACTAGTATAACTGCAGGTGATCTAATTTTTCATGTCTATAATCTTTTTTTCTGAGTTTTATTATCTTTTTTCCCTATGGCATTTTACTAAACAAGAATTTAATTTAGAAGTCTTAAATATTCTGCTTTTTAATCTATGGAATGAATGTTTATACTATTCAAACAGTGTATTTCAGTCCTTAACTGGCTAATTATTCTTGATATAATGTTATTTGATCATGTGACTAAGGATAAGTGATGTGGTTTTATGCTACCTACAGTCTACTAGCAGAAAAGTTGAAGACAATTTGTATCACATTCATAGTTTATTTTTCTCTGCTGAGTCCATTTATTTAACATTCTTAAACCTCTGCCAAGGATGAATTTTGCCCTATATCTTTTACACTGATTTTTACAAGTATTTCCAGACTTCAGGCACAGTCTAACAAGATGATGATGTTCATTGCTAAGGATGTTTCTCCTCAGCTCATTCAGCTGGGACTCAAGTAAATTATGTAAACATTTCCCATGGCAGCTCCCCAAGGTGTACACAAATGCTAATCTGGAGAGGTATTTTTCAACATGTTTTTTTATCTTGGGCCTTTTTTCATGGAAGTAATTTAATCAATTTGGAAAGAAATTGCCTTTAAAACAAGGGAAGTTGTGGGTGCTTTCAAGTGTCTATTTTTGGATCACATATGAAAGAGGAAAATAAACAAAGTATTATGTTTATGTTTAAGACTCATTTAGAAATGGCTCATAATGGCATATGTTAAAGATGATGAATAATTAAGAAAACTGGTCATGTAATTATTAGAAGAAACCACACATTGTCTCAGAGAATGTAAATCAACAAATTCAAGTCAGCCACAGCCAGACGACTCTGGGGATTTACTCTGTTGCTCTGACAAGACCTCTGTTCAGCTGCAGTGCTGCTACTGCTGTCTGGTTCCAGGGCAGCACACGCTCACTGCAAACTGGCCCCTAGGGTTAGTCCTGTCCTACATACTATTTATGAATGCAGTCCAGCATTTTTTTGCTAGCCTGTGTATTTCCAAGAAAACCATAGCTTTTCTGTTTTCAAAAGGTGACTTGAAATAATATGTTGTGAAAGTCGGAAAAAAAATCCCCATAAGGTCTTTAGAGAGGACAGGAGTTAAAACGTATCTTTCAAACAGCAGTAACATTTTATGATAATAAAATATCTCAGGCAGCTCCTCTTTGTGTTTGAACTGCACATTCCATGTGAGTTATTGGGAAGAGGCAAGGTTGTGGATATGTTTTTAGAAAGTATGCAGTAATTTTCCTTTCAAACTTGCAAATAGCAAGACAGGAGAAGCAAATAGGCACTGATTGATGGCACACATTTTACAGGTAGATCTGAGATTATATCTTTAATTAAAACCATAATTCCTGTCAATAATATTCATCATTCTCTTGAGTTTGCTTGTTGAAAACACATAATGATGGTATTTGGCTGGACAGAACATTAAATAAATAGAAGTTCAGATGTTCACTGTCATTTAAGATTTCTTCCAAGACTACCCTTTTTACCATGCCATTCATAGTTCATGGATGCCCTAACTGCTATCATTAAAAGACTTCATATTGCATATTAGGACTCTCACAGTAACTTTTTGGGACAATGAACAAAGGAATCTCTATTAATGTTGAGACGAGAAGGATTAGGGGTCAGGATGATGATGGAGAACTTTATTTTCTCCACAAATAATTTTATTGACATGACTGCCATAAATAGTTAGTCTGTGTGATTGAAAGATCAGGAATGGGATAAATATTGCAGGTTTTGAACTAGCTGGGCTTGCAATGACAAAAGCTGATGATAGTGAAGGCTACAGCCATACAACCATGCAATAAGCATGAGAAGTCAAACTTTGACTCTTAACTTCTTATTATTTTAAGTTATGCTGCAGTAGCACAGCAGAATGAAGGTTCTCCACCGGTTGCTTTCTTTATCGTACAGTTTGAAACAGTGGCTAAAAGTCCCACCTTCCTTTCCCTTGTAAATCTGTGACCACGAGAGGAAACACTGCTGTTTCATAATGGAAGGCAAACGTGTCTAAAGTTCAGGTCACCTCTGTGTCTTTGCTAACTCATTTAGCAAGCTACAGAACTAGGGCTGAAGATTTGTTGTGTCTTACTGAGCATCCTGCCCAATGAACGCACTCTTCTTAACCATTATTTATCCTGCTATTGTACCACAGTCAATTATATGTGGCTGTGCTGACCCCCTTTGTTCATTTTAAAATTCACTTCTGTGGTAATGCAAAGTGATGCCAAGCTAGCCACAACTTCTGTCTGTCCCCAGAATAACCATCCACTGACAATTTACAGTAATCTCTACTGAAAATACCCAAGGCATTGATTCTTCAAACTTTCTGACTACATCAATATAAATTAGCACAGGAATGGTTGAAAGCCAACAAATTGGGTCCAAATGCTGAATTTTATCCATGCGTTTCTTCACTGAAAGGCAAGATGGCTTTGATTTTCCTGTACCTTGTGGAGCTTTGGAGTTCAGTGTTACTTTGGCAAGAGGATTCACTGGTTTGCAGTGTTTCCAGGACAAGTTTGGTTTACTAATTCCAAGATTTTCTTAGGAAAATGCTAGTCCTAAACTACAGGAAGATGCACGTGTAGAGGGTAGGTGACCATGAAGGGACAGAGCTGAGAATGAATAAGGACCAGACATGTGCACAAGGGGCAGTAAGGTAAAGGATGCCCAGGCATGGAGAAAGGGACTGTCTAGGAAAAGACTTAATAGGAGGAATATTCCTAGAGAATATGGCATCCAGGAACAAAGACAGGGCATGTGGTGGGGTGTAGGGAGGAGAGAAGTATAGGGTGGCTCAGGAAAAATAAGGGGAATACTAACAAAGGACTGAACAGGCACAGGAGTATGGGTGTCAATTGCAGAAGATGACTAGAAGAATTCTAAGTGTGAAGACTTGGGCAAGAAGGAAAGGCAAGACAAGATTATGGTATTGCAAAGAAAGAGCCATAGAATAGCATTTCTCTGGGTAACAAATACTCTTTTCATATCATAGGGAAGTTTAAAATTAATCAGGGCTGCAGAACTTAATCAGCAGAGTCTTTTGCTCTGAGGAGAAAAAAGAATTTCCTCAGTTCCCTCTCAAATTCTTGCAGCCTCAAACAGAAGAGAGTCAGGCATATTCCGTTTCAAACTTGAGTATATTTCTCTTTCTCTTGTAAACATAAATTAAGTGTTAGGTCATCTTACACTGTTTATTTCCAGCTGTACTCCTGGTGCAAATGCTTTTATGTATTTGTTAATCCCAGTGTGGCCTTCTGCACTGGCTCACAATTCTTCTTGGAATAAATCCAAGATACACTGTATTATATATGCCACTTTTAGAGGAAAACTACAGCTGGGGGAAAAAAAAAAAGATCACTTTCAATTTGTGTTTGAGTTCTTCTGTCTTAATTAGCTTTGTTTTGTGGCTTAAGGAACCAGATTTTACTACACTTATTAGCAAGGCAGACTGCCTTATCAGCACCATTCTTCTCTGTGTATACTTAAGTTTTGCTGAGCTCTGCACTTTCATAATCTGCAAGCTTTCATTTATTTTAAAGTTTGTCACAATTATATTATGCAAATTATTAAATGCAAAGGTTGTTATATTATTAGTTAAAAGTGCCAAAGTAAGAATAAAAATAAAACAAAATGTGAAAGGGCAAGGAGGAAGAGATAACAGGAAAAAAAATAAAACAAATTAAATAATGCCTTCAAAATACATATTTATGAAAAATAATCCTTCTAGTTAACTTCTTTTACATTAAAGTCATTGCTGTATGAGAATGGTGTCGTAAGCTAACATGGATAATAAAAGTAATTGTCTATGTTTTATTCTGACATTATTTCTACAGTGTCACCAACACTGTAGTTTTGAAGACAAATTAAACCACAGCTATAGACCAAAGATTTACAGCCTTGTTTTTAAAACCATATATGTTTATATATAAACACCTAAAAAATTCCACTAAGAGCCCTTTGTGGAAGTGTCTAAGTGCATAACTTCTACCAAAGTCAATGGGATTAGACAGTTCGGGCAAGAACTGTAAAGGGATTCACTAAAAATTGCAGCCCTGGGAATTCACAGCCTTGAATCTGACACCTAGACTATGCATGTTCTGGAAAATAAAATAACCCAGGCATGGTCATATGCTAGAATGGTCAACTGGCATGGCATGACATGGCCAGCGTTCACATGGCTAGACACTCCCTTGCTCTAAAACAGCCTGGCCACACCCAAATACCTATTAGCAACATGAATCCCTACACAGTATACATGAAATTTTTTAGAAGGTGCTCTGAGTACTTTGTGTGAGGGACAGGGATCAATTATAGGTGAACATTTCAGATGAGAGTGGGAGGGGGACATAGAAGCAAACAATGTGGTTTGCTGTTCAGACATGTCCTAGAGTCTCTGTGCAGTTAAGCACTTCTGACTGGAGATCATAAAAGACAACATGCTCTGTGGGGAGCTGCCCAAGGTAATCAGGGAAAAATAGAAAGATAACCTCATGATGTTTGATTTCTTTTGCTGTCTTTGATGCTCCTTGTATTACATTTTGTCAGTTTGTTGCTTGGATCCATGCTGCCATCAGCAATAGCATTGGAATGAATTCATAGACTTCATTTTCCTCCACCTGACCATCTGTTTTGCACTCTGGAAGATGTTTCTCAGGCTGTGGCCATACTAGTGTAGTTAAATGTACCAGAGCCCAGCCACTGGAACTCAATCACCCATGTCATTATATTGTTAGCATGGACCTTGAAATTGTTTTGGTCAGCCAGCTAGTGCTCTCCCAGACCAATCCTAGGCACAGTTCGGGAGCTAGTATGGTCTAGGCACCATTTCTTATAGGCAGTTTAAATTTGGTCACCATGATTTAGAAACAAGTTTAATAGTATGGAAATGGAGTGAATGAGCCCGTCCTAATAATCTTTGAGGGTCAGATGTTATTGCTTGACAATTCCTGGTGTGGTAGTATAGTTCCACATTTGGCACTAGATTCAGAGCTTTTTAACATATTTCTTGCCACTTCTTTATCCCTGCCTTGTTGGGCTAAATCTCCGTAGCTCTAGTGTATTTGGAGGCATTAATCCATGACTTTCTTTAAAGCTTCTGAGGAATTTGATCTCAACCTACACAGATGAAGACCGAACTAGATTCCTCCCAAAGCTGGAAACATCCACTTCAGGGCCTACAACCAGCTTCTCAGGCTGTACCTACCTCCCTTCTATGGCTGCCAAAACTCTCCTATAGGATGCTGGTTTCTCACCAGTGTTTCTCAAATACATCTTCCTAGGTGTTGTACTGTAGTATTACTTGCTTTGTGGGCTTGTAATTCTTCAGTTTTTGTATTTCACTTCTAATTTTCATTCCTCTTTCAAATCTCTTTCCTGTTGCCAGCTACTGTCTTACTGTTGGATTATTGTGTCCTTCTCCCCTTGAAATTTCTAGATGACTACAAGGTCTACACACAACCTAGAAAGAAAACTATCCAACTGTGTAAATAACTGAATTCATATTGTGTTGCATGATGTTGGCATTTTCTTAAGAGTTATTGGGCTAATTTTATTTTCTCTGCTGTGGGAGAGTAGCTTCTGTTGACTTCAAGATGCAATGCAGGACCAATTGTGTCTATCTTATTCCTAAATGAAATCTTTGACATCATGGTAAAATTCAGAAGACATTATTGCCAAAAGTTCTACCATTGTATGTAAAATGGAAGGCTTTCAATTTAAAACTGTTAATGACTTTCTTAGAAGAAAAATATATGACATAAATTTCTTCTAAGAAAAAAACTGCAACAAAATGAAAAAAAAAATGTATTTTGTGCAAATATTTAATACATAGAATTAAGAAACACTCAACAATTTCCCTGTATCAGAATCTGACTTAGGTCAGACAGTTCTTTCATGTGTGCAAAAAAAGCAATACACATTCATTCAATAGCAAGAAACCATAGCAGAAATTAGAAAAAACCCTTTTGTTTCTGTTTTCAGTGTTTCCAAACTATTCATTAAATTCCAAAATATTCATTAAATGTGATCATCAGTTTACATAATTCAACATGTGACAATCGTGTTTACTTCCTAGATATTGACTTACTTATAGTGCTGCCATTGACAATGAAAGTCCTTTCGCCCTTTTTATTAAAGAGTAGTATTACCATTGTGCTCATGAGGAGCATGGCGCTTAAACTAGACGTCCCAGGAAATTCATGAGACAATTTCTACAAACTTCTCAACCAAAATTTTTCATATTTATGCTGAATTTCTAAATGTTCAATAAAACAATGACTGATGGGATCAACCCATGTTTTTTACAAGAGAGATAACATTGTTGTGTTTTCACTTATGTGAAAACAAAATACTCAACTGTTTGATTTGAAATTGCATTGTACTTGATTCATCTCTGGTTGACTGGACTGAAATTAAAATAAATAATTCCTCTTAGTAAATTGTGGTCAGAAAAATCCATTCTAACGATACACATACAGAAGCCTGGCATTCCAATATGGATATTCATGTGGATATTCTTGCCTTCAAAGAACTTCACACTTAAGGATAATTTCAGCGTAACTTGAATAAAATTTATGACCTTGAATCTTAAGAGCTAAACAAATAATCAAGATGATAAAAAAGCGTCATCACTGTGGTTGATCTTCAGCTTGGCATAAAAGATTGAGGAAAATGCTGTTAAGTACCATGGGTTAAAATTAGATACAAATTTGAAAGTCTAGCTCCACATGTAAAAAAGGTTGTTCATCATAATTACCATTAATATTAATATAATGAATAGTAGCACACTGGAATATATTATTATAACTTGGTCTGAATCTGTTTAAATTGATTTGGATTGTCATATAACTGCTGATGTACACTATATATTACATATATGTGTGCATGTCATTCATGCATAGAACCATCATTCATCTTTCTAGAACCTAAATTAATTCAGCTCCTATATTAACAATAGCTAGCTGATGCTGAACCAAGGCTAGACAAGTGAAAGGATGGTAGATCTTGGGAACAAAATCTCACCTGCTTTATAAAATAGGCTAATTCCAAAGGCACTGCAGATCGCTGCCTTGATCAAAAACTTGTTACATACTTAGATCGAAAACTTATATAGGCAAAGAGTCAAAATTGTCTAAATCCCTCCCCAGAAGATTTGAAAGTGCCTGGTCTGGGCACAGTGGCTCAAGGATTCAGCCACATGCAGTGGGGAAGCTCCAGGTGGCCAAGCAGCTCACAGGTCGTCATGTCCTCTGCACTCCAGGTATTTTTCTTTCTACACTGGGATGAATAAAATCCAACCCAAGGTCACTGCTTTGTTAAATAAATGCATCCAAAAGCCAAAGCCATCTGCCTAGTTAATGAGAGACAGCCTTTCCCTCCATGACTGACACCTACTGCATTACTCTTCTTCCCCTTAAGACAGCGAAACACCTGCAAAATTAGAAGAAGTTCATGACTATGGGAGTTGGTTTTGCAAGAAGTTAATAAAATGACAATGGATCTCCTCACATACAAATCAAAACATAAAACTCTTCTGTGGTTTGGCTCCCTTGTATGAATTCATAACCTACAGAGACTCATGGGCAACGTTATGAAAGGTTCTGGAAAAAAAAGTGTTGGATTTTTTTTCATCTATATTTCCTGTTCAAATGTGGGAGAAAAACAGATGGATATTGCTAAGTATTAGAAGTGTAAATTACAAGTCTTTTACTGGTGTAAACTCCAAACTTACTTGGGGAAAGTCTAAAAATGTTATCGATCAGAGATTTTTTGGAACAGTTTAGGCAGATATCTGTCAGGAAGTTCTGGTACTAGATGTATTTGCCCATTTGCCCTCTCTCAGTGTTCATTGGATGCTGTCTTTAACTTCTTTCTAACCCCTCATTTTTTTTGGCACTGTTCAACAGCCACTTTCTGTCTGTCAGCCAGTTTTTTATTGACTGTTTCAGACAATGATGGACCTTTAGCAAAATGAAGAAACGGGTGAGATGGTCTTTCATGTGGCCTGGAACAAGCTGGCTCTACAAACCTAAATTTTTGGACTGATGAGACTTCCTGCACACAGTTCCTGCAGGTTTCTGGATTTGAAGCTGGCCTGTTTCAAGGTGTCAAAGAATGGCAGAGCACATGTGGAGAGGCAAGTCTTTTTATGCCTATGACTCAGGAAGACTATGGGCTGTATTTTCATCCTATGATGGGAACCAATACAACCAGCTGAATTCCCTGGTGCTCAGTGATCTAGTCCAGGCCTTCACCTGGACTCTCACACACTGTTGTACTCTACTGTTGCAATTAGGGATAAATGTTAATCACTATCCTGGACACCAGAATCTTTTTATGCATTGTACGTATTATTGATACACATTGAATACAAGATTTTTAAATGGTCATTTGCATTTAACTGAGGTAATGGGGTCAAGACAGAGCTCAGCCCCCATCATTCCAAAATTGCGTCAATATTTAGAATCCTGTCTGGTATAGCCATTTCTTACAACCAGGGTCATGAGCCAGTGTTCAAAGGCTATCTCGTGTCGGTGACATCAGCCTGTCAGAAAGAACACATTACTTTGGGATTCACATAATTTTGCATACCTTCAGGCTAAGGAATGTAATAAACAAATCGGGGTAATACAAATGTTTAAACGAGACATGTATCATAGCATAAAATTTTGTGGAATTCCCTAGAGGGTAGGACCAAAGTTTGACATTATGGTTAAGGATGACAGACATATCTTCAGATATGCAGAGACTATGATCTACACAATTTCTAAGGATCCACAATCCTGTCAGTAGTATCCAATTTAAGATATCTCTATCTTCTTTTATTTTTCAATGTCCTACTTAAAGCTTAGCAAAGAGAAAGAAAAAAATCTGTATTGTAAGTGCAGTTTTAATATGTTCTCTATAAAAAAAGATTAGAAATTGTTCACTCTTAGTTTTCAAAGCATTTAAGTTCTTGTCTTTACTGGTTCAAAAGAAAAAAACAACACTCTATATTAAGATCAAACAGGCAGATGTTTCACTGCAAGTGGATTTAAGACTTGTTCAGCTACAGAGGCAGTTACACATATTTTCCATGGCAAGGCTTCATGGTCATAGGGACCCTACAGAGCTGGTAGCTACCCTGGCGCTACACAACCTGGAATCTGCAACACACAGTGAAACATGGACCAAAACCATTCAGGTAGGCATGGAGACAGGGGAAAGACATGGTCGCCAAAATAGTCAGAAGCTTTAGCAAGGGTTACACCAGTTATATGCCTGAGTTGTAGGTTGATTAAACCAATTGTTTCCAATAACAACATCATTTGGAAGATATCACTTACCATCATTTGTTGCGAGGTGGTACCTGGACCACAGCAAAGATAAGCTTTAAGGAGAAATTTTATTAATATGGTAGCTTTAGAGATTTTGACCACACACATAGCTGGATAAGAAAATGGTTTAATAACTCTGGGAAAACTGGACATTTGGGTGATAAAAACTCATAATTTTTGTAGAGCAGGGGGGATGGATGAGTGATATAAAAACTGGAATACCCCAACAGATTATTTTTAAACAACAACAAAAAAATCCATATTGCTGGAGGTTGATTAAGATCAGATAAAGTCTGATTAAAACCAGTCTGGACAGATATCAGTATACAGTCTAATGATAATAACTGATAGGTGGAAAATAGATAGATAAATATTACAGTCTATAGAGTATTCATACTTTTATAATCATATAGTTAAAGTTATAATGGTCTAAAAATATCAGCCAGATTTATTTTGAAGGCCAAAATCTTGCATGTTTCAAGGTTTTTTACCAACCGCATCAGCTACTTGCCTCACATACTTTACTCATACTAAATGATATGAGACACATTGCAAAACAATTTATTTTGAAAACATTGAAAAAGAAGTCCAACCTATTCCTAAGCACTCTAAGTTATAAACTTTAATGAAAAATGCTGTATGGAAAAAGGCAGTGCTATTCCTCTGCAGTTCAGGAGTACTAGCTAAGCAGCTTGAATTTGCTAAAATATCACTTTGCTATCTGATTTCAAATCCTTGATGCTTATTTGTGAGAAATTACTGTAAATTTCATAAACATGAGACATCCATCTATGTCAAATAAAAAGCATTAATACAATTCAACGAGGAAGGTAAATAGTTCAGATGGAGTTAACACAGCCTTCTGAGTTCTGAGCTAGAGTGCAAGGAGGTGATTTTACCAAATTTTAATCCTTTTTTAACCTTCCAGCCAGCTTTGTTTTGAGGGGAAGAATAACAAGATATTTTTCTAAAATAAATAAATAAATAAATGTATATGTATATGTATTTTTATATATATTTTGATATATATATATATGAAAAACTACTGTCGTTCCAAGGATTTTTTTTTGTTTAAATAAACATGTATTAACAAAACAGACATGCATAATAGGTGGATGAGATGGACCTTTGAAATATTATCTTCTCAGACATTTCCTGAGCAATTGAGGGCATCTAAATTATTAATGTTATCAATCTCCTTCAGCAAAGGAGATTTATTTTGCAAATTCCAGCTACCCTAATCAGCTGAATTTTTAAATATCCAGTGTTTCTGTATGTCTTTAATGTTTGTTTTCAAGTGTTGATTTTTTTTTTTTAAATGCCACAAAAAAGGAAAACAAATCACATCATATATTAACCCATAACCTTTTAAGCTACAGAAACAGACAGGTCATTTTTTTTTTTTTAGTGTTGACATTCTGCATGTGTAAGAAAAACTTATGTATGTAGATTTCTCTCACAAGAGCTTCAGGGCATAACCCAGACAGAGAAGCCATCACTTTTCCATTCTGCACCGAGGCTGCTGACAAAAGAATTGTGCAAATGAGCCTTTAAATCCTTAAATAGTCACTACACAATGCATGAAAGAATGCAGTGCAGGACAAAGGGCAATATTCACAGTTTATCTCAGGGTGATGGATCTGAATCGACGCATGAACATGGGTTTGTTACGGGATGGAGTAGGCCGCAAACCCCTACTGAGAACCCAGTGGCCACAGTCTGTAATGCAAACAGTCAGGCTAAGTCCTTAACAATTAGGATAAATTGAACTGGCCATTATCTGAACTTCAACTTGTTCTCATGATTGATATGGGAAATGAAAAGTTGTATATATCTCTACAAAGACTGCATGTTCTCTTCTCCTGACCAATGCTAGGAATTGGTAAATTCATATTTTACTGCAGAAACTCCTATTCTGTATTTCCATTTAATAAAAGTGCTAGCACTTAGATTCACATTGCAATGAACATTACCAATTTTGTTGTTTTCCTAGAATTTTATCTATATATGAGATGTAAAAATAAGCTCACAAAACTGAATCTATACAGACTAAGAACAGATAATCCATACAGACTAATAATTTATACGGACAAATACCTGTTCATCTGACATCCTCCACACCACCAGTCTGTTGTCAGTCTGTATAAATATTCATAGGTAACCAGCGGCTAAAGAATTATTTGTCTTGGGACATTCAGTACTTCAGGAAAATCAGGGTCTTTTGACGAATACATATAATGTAGAGCATTTATAAGTATAAATATACGCATTTTACCTATACTGTCCACGACAGTTATTAAAATACTTTGTATTAATACTTCAGGTTTCCTAAAATACAGGAAGTGTAAAACGAATCTTGACACAATGCATTATAGAGAGGCAAATGTTAACTTTTTAGTGCTCAAACAGGGAACGGAGGGGTTGGAGCAAGGGGATGCTGTGCCTTGTCCTCTGTGTATTTCCCTTTTTTCAGCTTGCAGCAGTGAGAAGGGGGAATATGACACAGCTACCTGTAAGATATGTGCAAACCAAGCAGTCAATGCAACCACAAAGCAGCAAGTGTTCATATATAGTTGTGGAGAGGAGGGAATTCTCATTAGCTTATTAAAAATACCTGATTGAAACAATCTCTCTTGATTAACATCTCACCTGCTAATATTTAAGGCTGTATAAATTCAGGTAACATTCCAAGAAATGTGATCTGTGAAAGGGCATATGATTTCACATAAAGACCTGCACGGAGGCCACCAGGACAGCCAATGAAACACAGAGACTTCAAGAAACTCTCTTCAAAGCAACCCTATGTATTCAAGTATACACTGCATTCAAGTTGGATGGATTTCCCTTTTGTCTATAGTCATCAGAGGCAAGTGACATCTTGAACGCCTCAAGAAGATTAAATAGCAAAGCTCAGTCGGAAGCTTAAAAAAAAGAGAGAGAAAGAAAAGGGCCAACTTGGCCATTATGGAGCTGGTCCTTTCTTGTCTGTGAAAGAGCTTTCAAGGAGTACTATTGGAAGAAGAAGGCCCAGATAAAGAATACAATGATGTTAGAAAGGGAGAACTCCGAGTGGAACCAGAGGGTGTGGGTTGCGCTGAATGAAGGATTAGTGCAGCTTCACAGCAAAGAAAAGGGGAATCCTAGTCAAGATGAAAATGAGGAATTACTTTTTTTAGACTCCAGTTCACTGAGCAGTGACAATGCATGATGGGAGGTACTTGACATAACACTCTTCCAGGCCATGTTTGCTCTCCATGTGGGACCAAGAAAAAATAACAACAGTGGCACACCAAAACAAAACAGTTTTTAACCTAATAAACTTACTCAGAAATTCTTTTCGACAAACCTTGGGTTTATTTACCATTGAGTATCTGCATGTTGAACAATCACACATGGGAAATTAGCATGCCAGATTTGCAGACAATGTGTCTTTTAACAAGTCTACATTTTGCAAAAGGTTCAAATCAATGCGTTCTTATTGCACATTATAGGAAAGGAAGATACTTTAAGTGTTGAATTCCTCACAGTCATCAGAAATAGTTACCTTCTGGAACATCTTAGGGCAAATTAGAAGGCAAAATTATGTGGAAATAAAAGGCATTTTGGATTCTTAGCTTAAGATGTGTGCACAGGAGTCAGGTTGATTCTGTGCTAGGGAAAGGACAATGCAGAATCAAGAAGGTACAATTTAATTGCATCAAGAGATGGCCACATATTTCTATTCAGGACTATTAATATTATTCTGTAAATCACTGACCTATTTTTCCCGTGTGTGAGGAATCTGTAGTCCCAGAATCACATTACTAGTTGTGACATAGCCAAGGTGGAAAAAAGGGCTGGAACACAGGGCCCCCATGACAACTTATTTGTCAATACGTTACAAACACATACTTCAGGTTAGGGTGAGAAGCAGCAGGTTAGGAGCACTCTGGGAATGTTGCTATGTCCACAATACACAGGGAAAGGAACAAGCCAGGACTTCCTTTACCTGATGGTGAAATCATTATGGTAATAGAGGGCAAAAGAAACAAGCTGCTCTACCTCATCCACTTCCCTAAAGTGTCAGGAAAAGCTCAAGCAGCTTAGGATATTGCAAAGTATTAATCTCGTGCAGAGACCCCTGCTGTCCTCATGGGCAAGGGACCCTTTGCTGAAAAGCTTTCTTCAGGGCTTGATGAAAGAGCTGAATGGGCAAAAAAATGACCCTGAGATCATTCAGTTTCCTTGGCTACCTCTCAGTCCAAGCAAACATAAAGTTTTATCAGGGACAGGACAGAAGCACCACCTCCCTCCAGTATCACACCAGTTCATGAAGCTGTTAATGATGAAGTCAGAGGCTGCACCTCAGGATCAGCTGGAAGAGAAGAGATGTGGCTACAGTAAAAAGGAGGCTTCTTCCTAAAATGTATGAATTATCTGCACTTGTGGTGAGGTGTTATTAAGATAATCAACAAAAAGAGAGAGTTTTTAATTTTGGAACAGTTTGGCTTGACAGTCTTAGCCGGAAGAAGGCGCAGAGGGGATGTAACCACTCTCTAAAATGTATATTGGCAAATACCATGAAAGCATTAAAAATAAAGGAAAGGCTGGCACCTGGACAAATGAGCTGTGGCTGTGAAATCAGAAGGTCCCTTCCTAGTCTTTTGCCAAGAGTCTTCCAATAGCAACGAGAACTGAAAACATAACTAGTTCAAAGGCTGAACCGTGTATATTTATGGTATGACTGCTGCTGTTGTTAATAGTTGGCTGAATGCAATGATCTAAAGCTGAGGGAACTGAACTGTGGCTTTTGAGAACAGATAATACTAAAAATTTCTGGAACTGCCCAGGATATAGCGTGACATGGAGATACTGGCGTGCAGCCTGCCAGTCTGCTCCCTTTCTACCATACTCCCTACAATTGTTCCCTTTTCTTCTTGCATTATCTGTTCTTTCTTTGTACTCACTGGCTGCTCACTTCTGAGGGATAGACCATAGGAGCTGGATGGCGATCACTCTCCATGCAAACTACTGAGAAACCAAAAATGTAATAGTCCACATGACTCTGCAAGGGCAGTCACTGCCTCTTCTGCTTCTTTGCACGTGTGTGCGGTTGTGCAGCACTGAGACAGTGCTATGTATACCTCTGATCTCCCATGTAAAACCCTGTTTTGTCCTATTTATCATATCCAGCCTCTTTTTCTCTACCTTATTAATAGGAACAGCCTTATAGTCACCTGGGTCTGCATAACAACAGAGGGATCACCTTAGTGTTTCACATGGTGACTGTACAGGACTCAGAGCTTCCCTCTTATGTAATAGTCAATTTGGAGACTGATTTCATCAGGTGTTGCATCACTAGAAAGAGATTTTTAGCCTTTTGACAAGCTTAGGAAGAAATTATGATTTCACAGTGTGTACACATATACAATAATGGACATATAAGCATAATTGTGGTGCATTGCTATTGGATGGACATGCAGTAGTTCAGTCAGATGGGCATTGCTGGATAAGAAATTTTTCTTTCCTTTCATTATGAATTTGTATGTCTTTATTGTTACATTGGTTGTTATGACTCTTCAGAATTGGAAAAGCTAGTTCCACTACTTGTTTTTGAAGAAAGAGGATTGGATGCTCAGCTTTCATAGATGAGTGTGTCTACACAAAGTGTAGTAACTATAAGTTGTACCTGAATAGGCAATCTCTCTTACTGTACTTAGAAATAAATCCATTTTCTGCTAATACTTTTTGTGATGATAGCATGAATCTGTGAAGCTGCAGGTAAGAGATCTGTGTGGGCACGTGTGTGCATGCAAGGGTGCACTTTGAGGATATTGTATTCTTGCACCACTTTATTTGTTCAGTGTTGGATAATCTGCCAGCTCTAAAAACCTTTTTATGCAATACCTTTTTTTTCACAAAAGAACTGTGAGATTTTGCTCTGAAAGTGATCCTCCATATAATTAAAGAGGTATAAAATCAAATCATAGGGAAGCTACTCTGAAGAGACAGTTAGTATTGGTAGTGTGAATAAATAGTTCTACCAGTGGAGTTCCAAAAATTGAGTGGAGCTACTTTGGTTTACACAGCAAGGGCCTCACTCTGCACTGCAGAAAAGGAGCGAGTCTATGGAGTTCTGAAATACTCAGAGGAAGCTGAAGTGGCAGTGACATCCACAGTTCTTGATTTTGTACCCTGGTTTAAATATGTAAAAGAAAGATAACTGTTATCTTGTAAATTCAGATGATTTTTCTGTAAAGGTTTGACAGTGTTGCCTGAATGCAATGATCCTTTGTTTTACTGCTCTGCATGTTGCTACCTGTGTTTAAAGTTCATCCTACTTTTGAACCATTGCTGGTTTAGAGCCAAAATCGCAATGTTTGACTCACCGTGTTGCCCCTATGTAGTCTGGTGCCTGGCTGCTCTGGCCTTCCCAGGCTTCTGCTTGAAGGCAAAGATGAGTTCAAGAAGCACCTGACTTCCGTGCCCTACAAAAGCATTTTTCACAAAGATAGACCTAGATTTCTTTCCCTAATTAGAATGCAACAAAGCATATCTTTATTCTTTACAGCAAACACTGTCAAGTCAGGAGATGGCTGACTTGATTCCAATTACTACTGTTACAACCCATGAAACTATAATAATGCATGTGGGGAAGTAATTGCTCCTTTTTCTTCTTTCTTTTTTTTAATCTCTGTTTTTGTATCATAGCCATCAAGACAATATAACAGCTGGTGACAAAGTAGTAAAAAGTAAAGAGCACCTGGTAAATAGTCAGAATGATTTTCACACTGGCTACATTAACATTTTTCTTGCATTCACTCCAAAATGCTGGGTAGGAAAATGAGGTTAATTGTGCAAGAGAAGTCTTACACTTTTAATCAGGTGTATCAAATGTCAAGTGTTTTCCTTTGTAGTTTGGTGGTTTGGGTGATCACGCATCATTGTAATGAAGGAAATTTCTCTGTAACAAAAAGAAAAGCAAAGTCTGTAGAGGACAGAGTTTCCATACACATCTTTCCTGAAGTTCATTCTCTCCTCCAATGTAAGAAACCTCTTGAACATGAATGTAACTGATCAAGAATTTTAAATTGCATTGCATTTGATTTTCTTTAAATGCACCAAGTATAACATGAAAAAACAACGTGACATATAGTGCAGTTGTGTTAATAATAATGAAAATGAGAAATTCCTTACTATGCCAAAACTAACAAACAGAAAACAGAATCAGACTGAAGAACTGGAATTTTTGTGGTCTTTTTTTTTGTTTTGGTGTTTTTAAAGGTGGGATAATTCAGATTGGAAGGAACATGAGGAGGTCCAGTCCAGCTTCCTTCTCAAAGCAGAATCAGCTATAAGGTCATATAATTTCTTCAGTTGCATTTGTCAATTTGCATGGAGAAGAAAACAACCAAAATTGAAAAAGTTTTCTTGTTTTTCCACTTTCACCTAATTTTATTCCTTTTTCTTTACTACTTCTACTGTCAAAACCAGAAATCCATATTCTTATATTATGTTCACATGTAAACAATTCCTTTAACTTTGGAATAATCAAAATCCTTTGTTAAGATAGGTCAAATTAGTCTCCAGAGCAGCATGACAGAAGTTAACATGACTATTCTGACTTCTATTTGTAAGCACAGATAACAACACAATTGCCAATTAAAATAGAACATATTCAAATTGGAATCATTTTATGGTTGATTAAGCTGCACGATATAACAAGCCATGTGTTGTTATGGATATTACCCTAGAGTTTACAGGGTTCCTCTGATAGTCCAAAGAGTGCCTGTGGGGACAAGAACTCATGCACTGGAAGTATCTTTTTTATCATTTTAAAGTAGAATGTCTTCAGGGAAGCTGGTGTTAAAGAAAATATTTTCATAAGGTTTATCTATTTAAAAAGAAGCATAAAAAACATTTTTCAAACAGTAGATTTGATTCATTCCTGTTTGCGCAGATGATATATCCGCGGCAGATGGAGGGTGCAGTAACCTTTATGATGTCTTTCATGCAGGTTACGGTAGTGGATTTTGCCTCATGGGTCTAAACAAGACACCCTATAGTGATTCCCCAAGGCCCTGGCCACAAATCTTCCCTGTCCATCTTCACCTCTACAAAGGAATTAGAAGAGCTGGTGGTTTGTGCTGCTGTAACTCTTCTCCAGTTTTGTTTTGTGGTAGTATGAGTATGAAACCTGACTTGTACTGCTGGCACTGCAATAGAAATCTGATGCTACAAAGCAGATGTCTTCATTTATGTTTGCTTCAGTTGGTGTGGGCAAAAGGAAAGCAGGTATGATTTCAGACAGATATCTTGGAGGTATCCTTTTAAGTTACTTTCGCATGGAAAGTATCAACATAACTTCAAAAGGGCTAAGAAACAGTGAATCAGCTGGTTTGCTTCTCAACATGCTGAGTGAGCTCCACTTTAAAAACTAGTACCAATTTTCAATTTTTTATTTGAAGTTTTATTTCACTCTGTCTCCAAAATTTCACCATGTTGTTGCTACAGCTGTCCTTCCTTTGACAGGCTACAACCAGTAAATGTGTCTTTTCCTCTGTCCATAAAATCATCAACAGGCAGCAGAAACTCTTGCCAGAGGGGAAAAGCCTTGCTAAAGCTTAATAAAAACTGTTGATGTTCCCTGCATGTACTAGCTTGCCTGATATAAAAATATGTATTTGAAGCAGAAGCCCTAATGTAGTTCCTGATTCTTTAAGCAACCAACTACCTTTGCAAAAATGTTTCAGAAAAATGTACAAAAAGATACTAAAAGCAACCTCATCACTGCAATTGCTTGATATTAACTCCATGACAGTAGCAATTAAACAGAAATGCTTAGGAATTTCTTACTAAGCAGCAATAGTTTGCAACTTCATTGATGGGTATGCCTTAGAATCACTGCCTTCAGCACAATCTCTGTATAGTATATTACCATACATGACATGATATATAGCAGCATGCTTACACTACTCATGAGCATAAGCCATTTCCCCCCTTGAACATTAGCCACAGCTGACTCTTACATTTTTTTATTGACATTACCCATCAGGAACTTCTAGTTCAACCCAACCAACCTAAGCAGGATTTCAGAAGCCTCTTTACCTTCCACAGAAGATCTGAAGAAGGAAGGAAACTTTTGGGGAGAAGATACTTCTCCCTTCCAAACTAATAGCTCATGTTTTTCAAAATAACAGCAACAGTACCATGGTATTTCTAGCCTTTGTGCAGCTCATGGACTTTTTCAGAGTCATAAAGGTACCCGTTTTACAGCACAGAAGCTGAAGAATATGTCTCCGTCACAGCTGACACACTCCAGGAGACGTGGCATAAGCACATCATGCTCTGTGACTTTTCTTTTCAAGTACATATACAGATTATGAGAACTTGCTTAAACTGCTTGGTGTTATATCAGGTATGCCAGGTCCTGGGTATGCTGGGGCACATGCATCCAGAATGCATCTTCTGGCTGTGGCTAGTCAACATTTGCAACTTTGATGGAAAACCTGATCTTCAGTGTGACCCTCAGAAACCTATCTCAACATACCTGGCAGGTTTGGTGCTGAAATGAGTTGACACTGCTTTTGCCTAAAAGGCTGAATTTCAACTCCTAGCTCATAGCTCTAAGCTCACAAGAACAAACTCTGTAGCTCTGACAGTAGTCCCTTCTTACGTTGTTTTGCCAAAAAAGACTTCTGAATACTCCACATTTCTTGTATTTTGCACGTTCTTTGTCTCCATTCTGGAAGTAAAACTAAATGTGAGGTACAAGCCCAAAACAGAGTGCTGAAACAAAATAAACTGAAAATCTAAGAAATAATTTTTATTGGTTTACTTTGTGCATTTTTAGACATAGTCATCACCTAATTTAATCACCCTCTGGCTCACTTCTTTCATTAAGGTATTCATAGTTAAAAGTGATTTGTGATGAGAACACATCCAGGTGGATAACTTTCAACTACTGGACAAATAAAAACTCATTTTCAGTCATATTTAAATGGGTAAGGAAATAATTTAAAATCATAGTTTTCTCAGATGAAAAGAGGCAAAGATGACAAATAGATATTGAAAGCATTCAGACTCAGTAAATCTCTGCATTCAGGACAAAGCTTTGAACCACAGGAAAAAATTCAGACTGTCAGTTACTTTCCAGTAGGTTGTGAAAAACAATACTCAGGATACAGATGCAACCCTCCCACGCCAGCATATATGGATGGAACAAAATGGATTAACATTTGCATTAATTGAAGATATTAATGTCTCAGAAATGCTTGCATAAAATGGACATTATCCATAGCTAGCTGTGGTTGGACCTACAAGAATTTGCACAGGCTGATAGTAGTTTCATGAATCTCTGGATCTTTCTGTAACACTTCTCAGATGCAAGACATGTTTGGAAAAAATTAAAGAGGGTCCTTTTACTAATTCCAACATCAGAGCTCTTACAGGAGAAAATCCAATCACCTCTTGCTCAAATCCTGTCAGAAAAAGCAAAGATGTAGAACATCACATGTGTGTCTTGAGTTTTCTTATCCTTGGGGCAGTGTTAGAGGTCAGAGTAAGAATATTTCTTTGCGATTATAAAAAGAACAGTTCAGACTAGGGAGACAGAAGAGATTCTGGATGCCTGGAGGTCATTAGAGTTATGGACTTCTGGGGGGCCGTGGTGTAGCCACAGTAGCTGGAACAGTTGGCTGACTTGGCTGAGTAAGTATTGGCCTGAGCAATCTAAATATTATTAGAAACTGAGTCTTCCCTTTGAGAACATGGGTGTGCATGGACACACACACACATGCAGTCCAGTCTTTTGGTGGCACAGAGGTGTAGTGGAGCAAATCAGCTTTTGGTTTATCCAGCTCCTGAAATCTACCATAAATCCAAAAAACTTTCTAATATGAACTCAGTAAGTTCAAAAAAGAAGAGAGGGAGTTCACAGCTGAAACCGCTGGGGAACAAAGAGCACTCAGGAAGATCTCAGTTTAGTCCTCAAATGCCTTCTTTCTTACTAACAGTCCACCAACTCTGAATGATGTATTTCTATTCAAATGCAGCATAAGGCAATTTCCTTGCATTAGGAAGCACAGGCAGATACTTCTAGAGCATTACGGATGGATGTCCCTTCTGGCTTTCAGCCTTCAGCTCTGGGTTCAATGGTACTGCTTTGTTCTTGTGATTCCCTCAGTTTACAGGGAAAGGACGTCATTACTATTCTGTTTTAAAGTTAAAACTGTGAAAGGTTTTGTATGTGAAAAGCCATTCTGCAGGAACTATACTTGAAAGATGACACTGTACAAAAGGGGGAAATAAAATGTGAGATAATTTCACATATCTATGCTTTTGATGATTTTAAAAGTGTTTCCTGGAAAAATGTAAGCACTTGACTTGAGAAACATTACAGAAAAACACTATTAAAGAAATTATTAAAGAAACTGGAAACACTCAAACTGACCTTTTAGGGCTATACATTCTTCTTTAGGCAATATTTTGATAGCAGCAAGGCTAAAACCATGAAGACTGCTTACTATGGCTGTGGTGTATTTGCTAAAATTTAAAAATCTGTCATAGTTCCTTTAGGTGTTTCAGAATTTCTCAAAAGCTCATTAGTTCTATTTCCTATTAAAGGAAAAAAAAAAAAAAAAGCAAAACCATGTGTGAAAACATTACAAAATAATTATTAATTCTAGTGGGTCTAACAGGAACAAATAGTGTCCACAGGCTCTTTTTTCCTCATAAACACTCTCAGTAAGTATGTTTTTGTAGTGAATTAGACTCTCTATATAGGTGTTAGGTAATAGAATAGAAAGCTGGAATGGAAATGGCTAGAAACTTTCATAATTATTTCATTAACAGCTGTAGAAATACATCTGCAGTTACCATGGCTCATTGAGCCAGCTTTGACCTGAAGCTCTGCAGAATTATATGCAAGTTATAAAGAAGTTTAGCTTGAGTTAAAACTCCTGGCTTTCCAGGTATACCGCCACATTCACTTGGAAGCTGGAGCTCAGTGAGTTATGTACTTCATCAAGATAGATTGATCTCATTTGAGCCTTCATTTAGTGTTAAGGCATGCCAAGTCTTTGCAGTCTGATAGGTCCTGCACGTTATCAAAGGTTATCAAAGAGGTTTTCTGAGTGCCAGAGAGGGATAGGTTTGCACCACTTAATTGAAGGTCAGTCAAGCACTGCATCCATTCTGACATAAAAGTTGCAGAATTAGTTAAAGTAAAAGAAAACAAAAGGTTCTACCTGCTAAATATTGTTGCTAAAATATAGCAAGAGGTAGCTAATGCTTCATCCCAAACAACAGGATTTCTACATGTTTGAAGAAAGCCCCATTTCTGAACATTTTCCCGCAAATGCCTCACAGGTGGGACTCTACTGGCCGGTTCAGAGAATTACTTCAGATTATTTCTCAGGTTCTGATGCAGAAATATATCAGGGACAGATGTTCCACCAAGTCCCTGAATACATCTATTGCTCCAGAAGTCAATTCCCCATGCCATAGTACTTCCGAAGGTAATAGCATAAGTAATGAATGACAAACCAGGCACTTGGCTTTTGATATGTCCCCACTGGCTATTCACTGCTTGGTTCCCTTCTGTCCTCAGGCTCCTGGGTATCTTACATGAACGATCCAACTGGTGTCACTTAAAGGGCAAAGAGATAAACCATATGTGAGAAAGAATAAAATAACATGCCTTTGTCCCTTTCAAACAAAGGAAATCAACCTATAACAAACCAAAAAGAAGAGGTTTTGTGAATGAGAGGCCTGATTCTCATTTATATTGCCTTACACCTTCCTGACAGCAAAATAAACCTTGAAAGGGATACTAAAATATTTTCCTTTTTAAGCGCGCTTTCACTAAAATGCTGTCTTCCTAAATGCTTGCAAAGGGTCTTTAACCGGTCAATTTAACACACATTAAGAATTTCTTTCCTGATTAAAAAAAATAAATGTTTAAAGCAATTACTAAATAATGTTGATAGTAAAATGTTAAGTGATACAAGAAGAGTGTGAACTTACCAGTAAGTATCAGAACAGTTGTGATATACCCTGACCTGTAAATGCATTTGTATTCTTGGAAGCCAGATTTCACCCCTGACACTGTAGCTGTACCACATTTTAAAGGTACAATCCCTCCCCCCCAGCCCCAAATCAGCTTAAAAGTAATTCTATGTTGTCCCAGATGGGCAATAAGAAATCAGAGGTGGAGAACAGTCAAGCAAATTCATGCCATTACCATCAATTTTATTATCACCTGGTTTTGCGTTTTCAAAGCAGACATGCATAGCTAGACTACGCAGTGGCATCCCATATTGATCTCACCCACTGAACCTTTCAAGCATCCTGGGATCTTGTCTAACCTTCTCCAAATATATGCATTTAAAGGTCACACACATGATGTGAGATTTGCTTGCCAAACGCATTCTGTGTGCTCGTTCTGCAATGTAACCTGACAGTTAACTTTAGCCTGTTTGGTGCTGGTTTATGCTGGGTGAGGCAATACAGCCTGAAGATTTAATGTTAAACACGGAATTTTCCAAGCTGTTATAACAATGCAATCTACAGCATTCCTCAGATAACCACAATGATGTGGTGGGCCAACTGAAGGAAGATACAACAGCTAGTATGTTTAGCATGTTTAATAGTTGCTGCTGTTGTTCTAAAATTGGAAATGTCTTTGTTGCCTCCAAAATAGTCTGCTGTTGGAAGCTGCTAAAAATGTTACTTTTTCATATAGATCCTGCATTTCTTAACGTTCTTAGGCCATCACAGTTCCTACCATTTCATGTTTTTAAAGTGATCTAGTATACATGTTAGTTTGGAGGTGCATGGCTTTTGTTTAGATATTCTTTGAAAAGCAGAGGTTCAACAACAAGATTAACGGCAAGAGCCATTGAGGATCTATCTACTTGCAAATTTCTGTCACTAAAACGTGTAAACAACAGGAATAATGGCAGAAAAAAATGAAATTAAACAGCCTTATGCAAAAAACTGCCAACTGGACATCTTTTTTCCTACAGGCAGCATGAAGACAAAAGCAGAGCTGCTCTACCTTGTGGCAGTTAGCAACTGATCCTTCTACATGTTCTATAAAAATATTCCACCCCTAAAAAGTATTAGATAATTTTAAGCTGTTTTATCCCTCGATATTATATAAGACCAATTTTAATTAATTCTTAAGAGTTAAAAAAAAAAAAAAAAGAAAGAAAGAAATGAAGATTTGTGTTTCTTAGGAATGCTAAGCTGTACAAAAGCTCTGGGCTTTGTTTTTGGCCTGTCATTCTAAAGGAGGTGAGGACGGATTATAATTGCACTGTGGGGCCTGAACAGAGGACCCCTGTAGGTAGAGCAGGCCTTTCAATCTTCTGATCAACGGAGCTGAAACAAAAATGCAGGAGGGCTGTGTTCCCACGTTCTTTGACAGTTTCCTGCTGCAGATAGCGTCCTTTTAAACCTCCCTTATGCTTTCATTATGCTGGTGAAATAATGAATAATTTGCCTCCTCCACTCTTTGATATGCATGGTCAGATATTATTGGGTAAGAAGCAAGAGGGACCTTCCTATAACCTTAATCCAGTTCACACTAATAAAATGATTTAGCTGAGCATTCTTGGGAAGCAATTATTTTTCTTGAAGACAATGACTATCAAAAAGTCCCTAATGGGCAGAGGCAGATCAGGTCACCTCAGTTTTCCATTTTCTTCAACACAGGCAATGTTTGGACCCTTAAAGTACGAGCTCCCTTCTGCAGTTTTGTCACAAATACTCAATCATTACTGTTGCAGAGCGTAGGGTTAAAAATGAATTAGGCTTAATTTTGATTTATTCGAGTGTGCAGTTATAGACTGTGAGAGGTTAACTGTACTCTGAGTTCTGTGAGAGAAAATCTTCAAAGGGACAAATATGCTGGAGAAATGTGAAAAGGTATTGCTGTTTCTCAATAGTAGTGGTGAACAAACATATCTCAATTCTCGTTCTACTCTTTGTCATTAAATTATGCAGCTGGCATTCTTAAATAAAATAACCCCAGGATTTTTTTCCTAAATTAATACAGTATTAAAGAAGAAATATAGATTTATTAATTTAAAACACTACTTTTTTTTTTTTTTTTTTTTTTTTGGCAGGATTAATGCTAGTTTAAGCAGATTAGTATTTTCTTCTTTTATATCTTAAAAATTATCAACAATTACAAAATACATTGGCTGTCAAGCAATAATACTCCTATTATATAATCTGGACTGATCCAAGAGTCTTTGCAAACATCAATTGAATTGCCCTCACACTCCTCTTGACACACATATCATGTGTATATCCTCATTACTTGTGAGTCATTATGATTGCTGTTATCATTGCTACTTAATATTATTGTTAAGATTATTAACAAAAACCATCAGGGTGATAGATTGCATCTTTCAAAGACAGGTAGGTTTGTGCTGGGTTTTCTAAAGACATGTAGAGGCCTTTTGTTCACACCTTCTGTTATTGTAATGATATAATTAAAATGAGTAGAAGATACGGGTCATGGATGTATTTGCATATCTAAAGTGTAGCCTGATCCTGAAAAAAACTAACACTCTCATCTTAAGTGTAGTGCGACCTTGTATTTTTCAGTTAGAAAACAAAACTTCTAAACAAAAAATTTCAGTGAGGCCCACAATACAATGCCATACAACTATCAACCTATAGTGTTAGTTACATGCAAAAAGATTGGTATTAAACAGAAGCACTGTAATAAAATTAAGGCAACTTCTCAAGGCTATATAACCATAGTTCATACTGAAAGAATTTTTCATACTGAAAGTTTTCCTATGGCTGTCCTTGGCAATGATATTAATGATCTCATTGAATATTTTTCATAACAAATTTGGCACAAAATGCAGAAGTTGTGCTAGTTCAACGTGTTGACTCAAAAAATGGATGAATTGTAAATGCAGATTCAATTCATTGAATTTCAGACATCTAGCTGAGGCTCAGAGATAAGGAACAATCATACACCTTTCATCTGAATCAGTCCCACCATTGTTTATTTAAGGATAATATTATGAGTGTGGTGCTAATTTACATGTTTGCAAACCTAATTTCAGCTGTGATGAACCTGACCTTAAAGACTGATAAGGATTGTACTGTGAGTTGAAAGCAAGTGATAGTTATGAATCATCCTAGTAAAGCTTTTTCCAGTACAGAATTGGAATTATGTCAGTTTAAAAAAATGGTAGTAAAATATCACCTGGATTATTCCATGTAGCTCTGGCTATCCAAAGTCAGAAAGACAAAATAAAATTAGAATAAGTGCAGAGAATATCTTCTTTTCTTCTGAGAGAAGACTGAAAGACAAAAGCCAAGGTAATTTCAATTATTCTGTAACTACACTAGGAAGAGGAAAATTAAGTGTACTCTGATGAGAACCAAAACGTACAACTTGGCTAAAACTTGACCATTACTATCCATGGATAGTATAGCGATAACATTAACTTGTTATCTTCCTTCTCTGTAAGGTATTCTCTCTAATTAACTATACACCATGAAATGGGAAGAAAGAAGTTTGGAACCAGTAAGTCCATAGGGTGCAGTGTACCACTGAGAGAATTTAACATCTCTTAGATGTGATGTGACATCCAAGTTAAAAATCTCATGTGACATGTTGCCCACATGGATATCTTTGCATCACACTCCCCTATATTTGGTACCCAAGATTAGCTTGGATGCAACTAGCTCGTTTCCCTGCCTGAGACTCCTGGTGTCTCAGTTCTACCCCCTGCCTCTTACCTTTCCTAGATCTCTTCCTACAGTGAGCTGTTACTGAACTAAAGTATGAAGATGACAATTGATAAATTTAGGGCAATGATAGGCACTGTAAAATGCACAGCTTGCATACTCTCTTCACAGACAGCTACCACAGTCCAGAGTTAAGAAAAAACATTACAGGTGGAAAAGGTACCCGAGAGAGAGAGAGAGAGGGAGAGAGAGAGAGAGAACATACTAGAGACAGTTGATTACAGCTGATCAGTCTCCACCAAAGCAGCAGGGAACGCAAAACACCAACTAGTCACAGGCATGGCCACTCTTGCTACTGTGGTTACTTGAATTAACAACACTGAAGCTTGTATAGTTAAATTAATGTGACTTCTGTTTAAAGAAAGGTTTAAAGTCTAACATGGTAAAATTAAGTATACTGTGATATTTAAATGACCAGATATAAATACTCAAAACATATCAGGTTTCTAATTATAGATTTCTGTGGCAAACTTTCACAATCAACTATTTCATAATTGAGAAAAATAATAATTGGTCAGTGAATATGGTGCAAGAATAAATAAGTTCCATATCACAAATTCCTACTGATTTCTTACCTAGCTTTGACTGGACTATTTGCAGAGATCAGCAGCAATACAGACTGCATAAATTCAGGAATCCACCAAACCCCACCTTCTGCTTTGGAGAAGTGACCAGGAGAGCAGTATATGTTTGGTATTGAGCACTCATTAACCAACATTTTCATCCTCATTTGTTCAAGGCTAGAAAGTGATTCCTGCTCACTTTCTTCCCAGCAATCAACGGTCATAAGAACTCTCTAGTCTGTTGTAATCACTTAAATTAGCAACTTTCCAGGAGCCTAATGGTGCATTAATGTGACTTTTAGTCACAGAAAAATTTAAAGCCTCAAAATCAAGATGAGTCATCTCTTGAAAAAAATAAACATAAATTTCAGATAGTCACTTGGAGTCACTAAATCTATAAACCAGGAAATGCTCACTGCTCATCTTTTACTGCTCATCATTTAGAAACCAACTAACTACATTTTTCTCAGGAAAAAGTATCATTGTTAAGAATCATTAAGGGAGGTGATGAACATTAGAAAACTCCATCTCTTCATATGTGCATTGGATAAGTTAATTTTTTTCTGAGGGATTTTAAGAAAAGAAGTTTCCTTGAAAAATGTGTGAGAGCTGATCCTTCTTTTACACTGGAAGGACTTTTTTAAGATCAGTCCATAAAGCTCCTCCCACAATGTTATATCTCTGGACAGACAGTCATATTGATGCTAGACACCTTTAAAAATCTGTAGAAGTGTCCTGTATTGTCTGATCTCACTTCCATCAAAGCACATCAACTTCAGTAGTACAGTATTTTGAATATCCTTAGCATTCATTTACTTTTGTCAGAACCAGATTTAAGTTTTTTCTGAGCTAAAAGGTAAGGAAAAGCTACATTCAATATATAAGAAAAAAGATATAATAAATATTCTGATTTGGGTGGATCCTTTTGCAGCTACTACTGAAATGTTCAAGAATACTAGAAATAAAGAGAGAAATTGAATTAAACACTCATGTTTTCTTCCATTTTTTTCTCTACATATCCATTCAAAAATTATTAATGATTAGCTAATATTTCCCTAGCTCCAAAAGTTAAAGTCTTACTTGACTGTTTCCCATATGAGAAGCTATTTTGATCCTAAAATTCTTTCTAATATTACTGAGGACCAGGAACTTGTACTCCCAGATTAAGAAGAGATTGCTTCCCTGCAGACTGGCAGCTCCATTGTCAGATATTAGATGTATTTTTCCCTGATTTGTCCTATAAAGAGTGGCTAGGGACTTTGGGTTTGTCTAGTTTGGAGAAGAGGAGGCTGAGGGGCGACCTCATTGCTCTCTCCAGCTTCCTGAGGAGGGGACGTGGAGAGGGGGGTGCTGAGCTCTTCTCCCTGGTACCCAGTGATAGGACACGTGGGAATGGTTCACAGCTGCCTCAGAAGAGCTTTACACTGTACATTAGGAAGCATTTCTCTACCGAGAGGGTGGTCAAACACTGGAACAGGCTTCCTACAGAGGTGGCCGATGCCCCAAGCCTGTCAGTGTTTAGGAGGCATTTGGACAATGCCCTTAATAACACGCTTTAACTTCTGGTCAGCCCTGGAGTGGTCAGGCAGTTGGACTAGGTGATCATTGTAGGTCCCTTCCAACTGAAATATTGTATCGTATTGTATTGTATTCTGTTCTGTTCTATTGGCTTTGAAGAAATACTCTATGCAGGTAGGGTATTGAGACTGCTCTTTTTGACATAGGATCCAAAAGCGCCTTCCAAGTGAGCACAGACAACGTAGGAATTATGATCCTTCACTGCCCACCTTTAGCACCAGGAGCCTGATATTTATTGCTGGCCTTGAGCTGGCAGCAGAACGGCTCTGGGGCAGCTTACCCTGGGCATATCCACATATAGAGAAGGGGGTTGAGGCTTAGCCCCTCTCCTGTGTTCCTTCCTGTGCTTGATGAGGACATCAGTTACCCTAGAACTTTCTTTTCTTTCTCTGCAGCCAGACCAGCCTGCATAAGGCTGTAAATGAAAGTCCTTACTCTTCATATCCCCTTGCATGGACATGTAAACCAAAGCATTCTTTAAATTATGGGTGGAGGAGTTTGAGTGGTTAAATTTTTCGGGATGACCACTCCACGTCTGTGATATATACATCTTTTGTAAGCAGAATGTTGCAAACAATGGTCTTCTAACTGCTCTTATGTTATTTATTATCCAGCTGAATAATTTTAACATTCTTTTGCTGCTCAAACATATGCAAAACCAGCTCTTGCCACAGTGCAAAATAATTTATGTCTGAAACATTTTATAAATGAGTAAAATATTTTAGGGAGAAATAGATAAGTTTAATTCCTTGAGAGATGATCAACTGCAAATGTCTATATAACATGAGCATAGTCTATTTCTTGGCTTAAAATACAATATAACTAAGGAAAGATGCTATTATTTAAGAACAGTGACTCCAGGCAAGATTTGTTAAGTGTACTGTGATGCTGTTAGAAAACAAAGATCATCTTCGGTCCGTAGCAGAAGGAGAGCTGTTACACGTAATTGCAGCAGAAAAATAGTAAATAAATACAGCCTATTACTCTTTCATACAGAGGTGCAAAGTCTTGACAAATACTCAATTCAGTCAAATTCATATTAGGAACAAGGTGCCCATGGAAAAAAAAACACAAACCAAAACCTTAAAAGAATGAGATGCTTTAGACAGAATCAGGTACTTCAGATATGGCAAGGCTGTTATCTACCCTTACTGAATATTTATCATGTCACTATTCACTTGACATAGATTAAAAAAAAAAAAGTGAAAACCAGCACAAAACATTTGGAAGGAAAATATAGTATGCGCACACTTGATAATGTAAATATTAAGTAATACCCTTTGCTTTACATTTGTGAATAAGGTTATATCATTTAGTATTGCAAAGGAAAAACACCTTTGTGTTAGGCACCGGTGATGTGTGAGTACTAAGGATGAAATTCCTCCTAGGTGACCCAAAGATGCCAGAGAACAACTGTGTCTACAAAATCATTGTAAGCTTTGCATTTGTCCCTTGGGAGAACTCCTACATTTCCTTTGTGTTGCTGGCAGGTTGAATGCATCATGCCAGTGGACATGGAAGACCACCCACCCACTGGCCCCTGCCATCTCTGTGAATAACCTCATCTTTGGAGAATTCCACCTGTAAAACTCATGGTCTGGGTCAGCGACTTCAACTATCGGCCAAACAATTAGTATTGCATGAACTTTACAGAAACACAGTATGTTAAGACAGCTGCCTCCAGAGGCCAGACCTTACCTGATGATAATGCAAATGTTTCATGGCATTTGTTGCCACTCCTTGGGGTGAATAAGCCCCATAAACATTGTGTAAATATACAAGTTACTCAAAGAAAATATCTAAGTCCTTATCAAGAGCAAAGAAGGATCAAATTCCACTTAAAAGAGACTACTGGGTAAATTTATGAAAGGAGGGCGCAGGTGTTTCATAGTGCTGACTTCGAAGTCTGAAAAAAGATATACGCAAAATAGAAATCTTTATGTTTTACACATCTTTTCCGAACTCACATGCACACATCCATGTACACAAACATGCAGGACCTTACAGGAGCTGTTCTGGGCCCTGCAGCAAACTAAATATTCCCCCCCCGGCCCCTGCCCCCGCCATCTCTCCTCAGCAGTCCTGCCTGCCCACACCTCCCCCAGCTTCTCTGTGCTCAGCACCCCTTCTCCACCTTCTTTCAATTTGCCAAAAAGCACCACAGGAAGGTTTTAACTTGTTTATACATTTCTGTGTATATCTACCTAGTCTTTTTCCATATTCACGTGCCTCATTTTCCTCCACAGCCGTGCGTCACTGTCTCTTGTTTCCTAGAGCTCCTCGGACTCACCCACACATCTGCTCTCGCTCCCCATCTTTTCCAGAGATGACAGCAGAATGCGATCGATAGTTTCCCAACGGCTAACCGTGTCGCAAACCGAGAAAGGACAACCAGAGTGTGCCTAGTTTTCTCAGCACACCTGGGCAGTGGCTCGGAGTCCTAGCCCCTCCTGCGCTCCCCTTGCCCTGCGGGGCACCTGCTAGTCACTGCCCTTTCACAGCAGGCTCTAAGTCGCTCTCCGACCGGGATTGCAGCACTGCACTTTCTTCAGTCGGACTACCCAAGCTGCGTTATTATAGAGAACTGTGTTTTCAGCCTTCTGCTTGTATTAGTCTTATTTGGTAGATAGTAGTGGACTGTTTGAGAGAGTAAATTCTTTCATAAATAAGAAGATCCAGATTTTAAGTTCTCCTTTTGCTCAAATCAGTAGCAAACTTCCTCTGAGTTCAGGCGATGCAGATATGCAGCTGGGCTAAATGAGAGGATTACCATTGATAACAGGAATGTTATTTTAATTTAGCGAAGTGAGGATCTGGGCCCAAGGTCGTTTATTAATTGGATGTGGAAGACACTGGAGTAGTTTAAAGGCTCTAATGACAATATGATTATCTGCAGGGGAAACATTTGTCAGTGTTTTCTTTTCCACCCTCTTTCAAGCCTGTGTGGGGAAGTGGATATGTTGCATTGGAAAGTATTCCCAATGACAGATACAGAGGAGCAAGGAGATGAAGCAATTACAGTAGATGGGAGCCTGATGGGTGGGAATGGGGGAGGGGATAGTCACTCTGGGTCTATAGTTACTGTAAGAGTTTAGGACAGTTTTCACATATTTATCCAAGATGGCCTTTGAAGTGTCTTGTGGGTAACAGTTGGAGGTCTGCTGTCACTGAGAGTGTCAAGGGACCCCGAAGATTTACAGCACAGCTTTCCCAGCAGAGGGTAATTGCTGCTACAGGAGAGAGGCTGAAACAGCTCTTTAAACTTAAACCCAACTGTAGCTTTTGCACTGTTGTCCCAAGAGCTGAAAATGGCAGTAGTTACACGTTCCTTGCACTGGCTGGGCGGGGTCTGTAAGCTACTGTCCACCTTCTTCACCTGTAAGTCTCTGGGAGACAAAATATTCTGTCAGTGCTCAGGAACCAGCAATGAGTTTTGGTATATCCATTCCTGGCTCTGCAGTCTGAGACACCCCAAAGAGACTTGAATTCAAGGACACCCTAACCAGCCATTCTCTAAAAATCACATTCACTTCAGATATCTACACCAGATCTAGCTTTTTAAACTTTGTTATGTACGTTAACCCCAAGAGCGGACTCATGGCCAAAATTGTCCATGTGTTAACTGCCTGCAGGAGCACCCTCTGGACCAGTTTAGAAGTGACTTGGATACTGGTGTTAGTACAGAAAGATGGGCTGTGGCACAGCGTGCCATTTTCCCATCCATCCTTACGAGTATTTAACATGCCAGACAGCTCGAAGGCTCATCTTCCAAGCTTGCAGCAGCCATCCCAGAAGGACCCCAACAGAGCTTTGTGAGCATCTGTACTGGTGCTCCTCCGCAGAGTCAGTCCCGAGCACACCCAGTGGTTCCCCAGCCTTCCTCCCAGTGGATGTAGAGATGGCATGAAGCTTTCCTGCATGCCAGAGCTCCCCATTAAAAACCATCTGGGATCAGGGGTGAGAGTAAAGCCCGGCATCCCTGACACTTAGCTTCTGAGCTCATTCATGTTTGTTGCAGCTTATGGTAAAACTTTGCCAGACTTTTCTTGCCGAATGATCTTCTTAAGCAAAATCAAGAAATCGCCTTCCACAGAGCAAGAGAAGGTCAAGCAGGCCCCGAATACCAGAGTGAAGGACGAATTCTTCAGTTTGGTATGAGAGCAGACAGTGCATGAAAAAAGGTGACAAGGGGTCAGTAGGGGAACACACAGGATAAAATACTTTCATCTTTTGTGCTGGGGTCAATAGGCTCCCATCAGGAAATCTTGAGCCCAAGATTAATTACTTGTTGCAGTAGGTATACCATTGTGCTCTGGAAGACACTGTGGTGACTTTAGGCATCTTGCAGATTTCTGGTTCACACAATGCAATCCCATATAAAAAAACAATAGTAGCTAAGAAAGTAGTAGTGGGTGGTGGTGAGATGCCTTTTAGCTCATTCTAATCAAACTCTTTTCAAAGATACCTCCAGCTTGGCTAGAAATGATGAGAAACTATTTGTTAAATAATATGCAAGAATTTCATAGTAATTCAGAATTACATGTCATGGCTATTATGTTAGTGCACTTTGCAATTTATATGACAGAAAACTTTCCTTTAAAAAAAATAATCCCAAATCTGTCTGTGTACATTCCACTGGAAATTTATTTGAATTCCTTGAATTTGTTATGTCATAAACTTGGGATACTCACATTTTAAACATAAGCGTCAATCCTTTTTTTGTCAGGGTCCAACTATATGGTTCCCTTTTGTCGTGGTTTAACCCCAGCCAGCAACTAAGCACCACACAGCCTCTCACTTACTTCCCCCCACCCAGTGGGATGGGGGAGAATATCGGGAAAAGAAGTAAAACTCGTGGGTTGAGATAAGAACGGTTTAATAGAACAGAAAAGAAGAAACTAATAATGATAACACTAATAAAATGATAACAGTAGTAATAAAAGGATTGGAATGTACAAATGATGTGCAGGGCAATTGCTCACCACCCGCCGACGGACACCCCGCCAGTCCCCGAGCAGTGATTCCCCGCCCCCACTTCCCAGTTCCTATACTGGATGGGACGTCCCATGGTATGGAATACACCGTTGGCCAGTTTGGGTCAGCTGCCCCGGTTGTGTCCTGTGCCAACTTCTTGTGCCCTGGCTGGGCATGAGAAGCTGAAAAATCCTTGACTATAGTCTAAACACTACTGAGCAACAACTGACAACATCAGTGTTATCAACATTCTTCCATACCGAACTCAAAACACAGCACTGTACCAGCTACTAGGAAGACAGTTAACTCTATCCCAGCTGAAACCAGGACACCTTTAGAGTAATTAGGCATAGATTATTTTTGGTTTAAATTGAACTTTAAAAAAAAAAAAAAAATGGAGCCCAATCCTATAATCCTTTTTTTGGGTGAAATTTCCCATGAAATTTGAGATTATCGATACTTAATTCTTAAATTATTAAACAAAAGTAAAGTTCTGGTTGATTTAGAATAGTAGGATTTGGTCTGAATGGTACATTTATGTTTTAATAAGTGCTTTATCAACATTTTAGGTGAAGACCATTTGCATCAACTGATCCTCATTTCTTGTCCTGAACTGCAGAGCTGTGTTGTGCTGTGCTAGATCCTGCACTATAGCTGATAAAATACCAATGACATGTAGAAAGACCAAAAGCCTTACTTTTGTCTTTGTGACTGTGATTCACTATATTTGTAAAGAGTCTGTAAGTAGGAGCTACTTAGATATTTATTTTATTACTGTCTTCCCTTGACATATTTAAATCTTTAAATATAATTTCCAGTAAGTATATCCTCTAGTGGTTAATCTACTCAGTCCATAACATGAATCAAGTACACTACAAAAATCTCAGTGAATCTCTCATAAAAAATCAATAATTTACTAAATGTGCACTTTAGAAAACAACAAGAAAAAAGATTATCAAGTGGTAAAGGAAAAGAAATTGCAAAAGATCAAAATTCAAGACATTATACTGGTTATACTACAGCTCATTATTCAAACTCTTAAAGCTTAAGATGTCTTAAATACAATTTAAATAAAATAGTTCGTGCTACCTAGGACCGAACATGTTTTTGTTGATATCAAAAAGAAAAAAAAAAAAAGAAATAGCAAAACAGAAATAGCTCTACAGACTACTTACTCATCTTGGTTGAGTGAAGCATGGTGTCATATGGGTTTTGTGTCCTATTGTTCATTGTAAGCTCTAATTGAAATTTCCCAGTGGCTGGACACTTGCAGTTGGGTATCTGGTGTCTACTGAATTGTGAACTTCTGCTGCTGCTTCTTTTGCCATCAGGGCACTGAAAAGGACTTCTAGGTCTCTTTTTACCATGTTTCCACAGGTGTTTTAAGAGCTTTGAAAAATTTCTTTTTCTCTGTCAGATTGATTGACATTGTTCAGGATGTTCAAAAGTTAATGGGAAAACCAAACAGAAACAAAGATAAATTATTTGCTTTCATTGACCTGATATTTTGAGGAAAACCTACCTAAAAATATCACTGTAAGACAGAATATTTTTCTTGGTTTCCCAATAAATTTTACACTTCCTTTCTTTTTAGGATATAGTTTTTCCTGTGTGTTTTGTAGCAAAACCTAATTCTTGCCATTGTGCTTAGCCTAGCACAGGGCTTAAATGAGGATGTAAAGTGCCATCCCTATTAAAGGACAGATGTTGGATGCTGACTGTCAACCACATTACTGAATCTGAGGCCCATCCTGAGCTCTGTTTGCATACAATGGCCCCACCAGACCATCTGAGGTAACAGAGATGTGGAATAGTAGTACCTGAAATGTGAGGAGCAGTAATGGAAATAATCAGTGAGGACTTCATGGAGGTCTCAGTGATTCTGGGCATTCACACAACCTGGTAGTAAAATGTACCTGATTGTTTTCTATGGCACAAATGTACCATATGTGGATCCTGAACAGAAAATGTAAGCATTTCAACATGTGTAAACAATTATTTCTCTCCTATTACTCTGCTTGTTTGTCTCATTAACATTAGCCATGCACCCTTCCTTCAGCTATTCTCCAGCTGTGGGTGGCTATGGATCTACTGGGAAGCCCACTGGTTGACTTACAGCCAAGCTGAATTGTCCTACTTTACCATATCATTGCTGGTGATTGAGAAGCTGTTCTGGACTATCTGAATTCGGTGGAAGGAATCCTATGGCCTTTGATATCCTTTAAATCATATTTTTTAAAGTTTTGGAAGCAAAGAGATATTATTAGATCAAAATGTTCTGTATCAAGTTAACATTTGCTAGCGTTTGTTTGCTGCATAATCAAAGTTGTGATTGATATATAGCTTAACCCTCCTTCTTTATAATTTTTAATCTTCTGTTATATATTAAATGTGTTCAAAGGAAAAAATCACATGCGTTTTTTGAGCCACTGACTTTGATAACATTTTTTTTACTTACAAGCTGTTATTTAGCATCTGTTGTGGGAAAGAACACACACATTCCTGGATATTTTTCATGGTCTAAAGACTTTAAGATACAAAAAAGAGTGACTGTACTCATATTAATTTTTCTGTCGTAATGCAAATCAGGAATGATGTGTGCTGGCTGGAGCTGAACAAATAATCAGTAGAAAATAATATATTCAGTGAATTCTGCCTCTCTCTGTTTCATATTGTTCATGGCCATATCATGGCTTTTTCCTGAAATAAATCAGTTCTTCTGAATTATTTACTACAGTCTACATTAGGTAGATTTTTGGCTGCCTGCCTCAAGATGCATGTTTGCGTATGTGACTGCAGAAGCTGTAAACTGTACAGGAAGGCAGCCATGCCTTGCAACAACTCTGTCATTAATGCTTATTTCATAATAGCAGCTAACATAGTAGTTTAGACACTGCCACACAAAGCAGTACAGCACCTAAACTTTAGAAAACCCAAATGGGGGCAGAAACCACAGATCCAAATGAAATTCTTAAAAATCCTGAGTTAGGTGAACAATGGCATTGATGACAGGAGGACATGAACAGGGTGATGTCTAAGCCAGGTAGCAAAAAGGTGCTGAAGAAAATAAAAAAATAATTTAAAGCCCTGTTCTCTGATGCATTCTGGCTGCAAAAGCCCTGATGAGCTTTAAGACCCTCAGTTGGAGGGTTGTCTCACTATTCTCTGTTAAAATAGAGACAGAGGGAGAAGAAAAGGAGAAGAATGGTAGCATATGCCCACTATAAAATAAGATATCCCTAAAAAAGGAAGGGCCTCCTTCAGCATTAGGGTTTGAAACCCATCTTTCCCTCTCATATACATCCATAAGAGAAAAGGACAGAGATTTTTTTGCAGAAATTGTTAGCTGCTATGTCTTTATGGTGAAAGTAAATACCAACTCCTTGAATATACTGTAAAGTGGAGAGTTTTAATAGAAAATATCAGACGTACATTTAAACACTGAATAAAGACTAAGGTAATGGTTGTAGAATTATTTCTAGGTTTACAGCCCTTCTTAAAAAAAAACCAGAAAACCCTCCAAAATGAGAAAAGTCACATTTACATAGAAATCCCTAACAGGTACTCAGTGACACAGAAACCGTCTTGCAGCCCTAGACCAGCCAAGTGATCTGAGCTATCTTGGCAGCATAAGGGAAGGTGTAATACCATATAAGTGTGTGTGGGAGGCTAGCGAAGAGAAAAAGGGAAAGTGTGGGAGGAGGTGAATCTGTCACTTTGCATTTGGTATGAAAAAGTTTTCTATTCTGTCGCTGCCTGTTTAGTACTGTAGTAAGTCTGGGGCAGGGATTATTTCTCTCTGTCCATAGGCTGTTTTGAACAACAAATAATCCTGTGTTAAGTAGATGCTGATTTTCCTTTCCACTGAGAACCTGTGAACCAAAGTCATCTGTGACAAAATGAAAACCTGTTTCCTCAGACTGACACTAGACCCTTTATATTTATTCAGCTGTCAGAATTTATCCTCGTTCTTTAAAGAGGTGAAGGACCCTGGGAGCTTCTGACTTGTTAAAGCTGAGGGTCATGCTCTAAAGTCTTATGACTTTTATTATAAAGGGCTTTTTTTATATTTGAAAGGGATTGACCAAAATCTTACTGTGTTAAAATACAGCTTGTATAAAGACTGTGAGGTCAACCTCTGCTCTGAGTTATGCCAGTGTAAATCTGGGATAATTTCATTACAATTGGTGGAGTCTATCCAGGAACATAATTATCCTGATGTTTTGGGTCATGTGATGCCTATGGAAAACAATGGGAATTATGTGCATAAACAACATGATGACTGAGTTCTGAATAGGTAACTGTTACCAGGACTGATATTTAACCTGGCAAACATTGAAGACAGATATTATCAATTAAACATAGAAATTATGCTATAGAAAAATATGAATATATGTATATATACATAGCATATGTCAGAAAATCAGGCACTCAGCAAAAAGTTCTCCTGACACATTTCCAGTTTGTTTGCTTGTTTAGTGGGTTTTTTTCTCACCAAAAACCTCAACTCAGAATACAGCTGAAGCTACTGAAGACACATTTGACCTCAGGTAGATGACAGGTCTAAAGTGAGAAAGCCTTTATTTTAATGTTTGTTAAAAAAATTATTCTTTGCTTTCCTAAAACTATGACACCAGCCACTGGGACTACATTTTTTAAAAAATATCACAATAGAAAAATGGGAGAATATAAGCAACTAAAGCTATACTCCCAGGATTCACCAGGTAGAGAATTGATGGAGGATCTCAAAGGTGCACTAGAGAATGTAAAAATACAAATGGCAAGAAATTTTCAAAATTGTGGAAAACCAGGGTAAGCGATCTGAGCCCAACCTTCAGATTTGGTTACTAGAGGTTACCAGAAGATTACCGAAGGTTACCAGAAGATGAGGGACACTGCCTACATCTATCTCTGTTAGCAAACAGAGAAATGAACAATGAAATAAACAGCAGGGTGTCCAGAGGCCAACTGAAATTATTTGGTCATGTCCATAGTATTAAGCATTTTTTACCACTGTGTTTTGGGAATGGTTCCTGGCCTATGATGGCTTCTGAACTGTGCACTCAAAAAGTGTTAGTTTGTCCAGGACAAAACCTTGCTGGGGACCATTCCACCAATTTAACCGTATAAACTAGCAAGTTCTGATGCCTGGGCCCTGGCACCATTTCATTTACTGGCAGAGCTGTGGCTGGTGTGTCTGAGGGAAGTTTGTTATCTCCAATTTCCTTATTGGCCTTAGCTCACCTCCCTGACTTTCGAAGTCAGGAAGAGCTGATGTCTCTCACAGATACCTGCCTCATGAGATCATGTCTTGGTCCCAGGAGATCGTTGCTGTACTTACTACTCAGGATCAGTCCATGAGCTGATTTTTGGCATCTGTGCTACTAGGAGATAACTACCATCCTCTCTAAAAGCCTAGAGCAGTCATATCTTTTATTATGTGGTTCATTAATATGATTCCTTCTTACAAAAATTCCAACCTTTAACTGGGTACGGATAATAAATAATAAGAACCTGGTTCATTCTGATCTCAAATATATGATCTCAAATATACAAAATATATCATATCATATATCTCAAATACATGATCTCAGTTCCCTAATTCAAGCAGGATGGCTTGATTTACTAATCTTTAAAAAGAGATTCATGATAATCATAAACTGTGATTTAACAGTATATAATAGTTACACCAGGACATTTTTTTTAATTTTGAAAGCAACAAAAACTTTCAATACTTCTTTCTTTTAGCCAAAATATATCCAACAAAACCATTAATGATTACTTTGGATTTATGGTTTTGCAAAAAATATTAGAATATAGCCCTCCTCTTCCAAAAAGCATGTATGTAGTATCTTAAAAACACATATACCCTCCCAGGGGGTTACTTGCAGTCATAAATCTGCTTTAAAATACATGTAAAGTATTAAGGAGAACAACAGGTTTTGCCTCTAAATTCATAAGACTCAGTAATGAATAAGCTGTGATAAAGGATCATAAACACAACTGGAATCTGAAGGTTTCCATACTGTGTCCAGGACCTACACAGCTAGCAGAGGCACAAGATATATTCGGCGTGTCCCAAGCTTGAATAAGTATTGAAAGCCTTACTGAAGTTGAGAAAAATGTTCACTGGTCTCCCCTCATCCATGAAGCTAGTCATTTCATCACTGAAAGCTATCAGTTTGGTCAAACAAGTTTCCCCCTTTTCAAATCCATGATGAGTAGTTTCAGCCATAGTCTGGTCTTTCTTATGTTTGGAGACAGTTTTCATTATTATTTTCTCTGTCACCTTTCCATGGACTAGGTAAAGTTCATCCACTTGTTGGTACCCAGATCATCCTTTTTATCTTTCTGGAAGATGAGGGACATTTGCTTTCTTCCAGTCATCAAGAACCTCTCCGAAATGCCATAACCTTCATTATTTCCCATGAAACTGTAGAATACAGCTGTAGAAAATAGCATTTATCAGTTGTCAGTCAACAACAGAAATGTACTACTGTCTACTTAGAAACACAAAAAAGTATCATTGTGAAAGTGTCAACACAGTCTGTGATCCCAGCTTAGACAGAGACCTCTTCCACAAGGTCATTGCTGGCTTGGAACTAACCCTGGACTCATCAGTTTAAGCAAAAATGTGCCCAGATTAACACGCTTGTTCCAGCCTTGAACCCTTTCTTAAGACTGGTGAACCTAGTTTAAGCTGAGTCTTACAGTTTTTAAAGATGTAAGGTAAGTCTGCTTCATGAAGTGGAATGAGATTTTTAATGGAAGGGAGTGAGATGCAGAAGTAGAAACACCTGAGCTACCAGAGAGCCAAAGGGTATACTACTTTACTAATTAGCAGTATCAGTGCACAGCCTAAAGTCTAGGACTCTGGACAGTCTACAGTGCTTGACTGTTAGCTTGCTCTGGTGTTGACTGATCCAAGCCTGCACAAGGTTTCAGAAATGTAAAGGACTCTTAAATTAAAAGGCAGTATGTATGAACCTGAACCAGGTTTCACTCTTTCCTTATTGCACAGTCATTCAGTATTTTCCCAGAAAGCTTTGCAATCTCAAAGCGATTTCAGTCATCTCCTACATGCCCTTAGATGTCACCTCAGCCAGTCAGTAACCATATCCCAAGTTTCATGCCATGAAAACATCATTTTGGCAGCTGCTACACACCTTTCCCATACTTTGTACATTTTGAACTAGAAAACACAGAAAATTCATAATTACATCTCATTGTAAGAAATAACACATGAAATCCAGAGGAGATACTAAGAGAAGTGTTATGGGTGTGAAAGAGCTAGTTCTAGGCAATGTAGACACACAATTAACACTACAGAGTCTTGCTATTAGGGATTACTCCTGATCTCTCATTTACAGAGCTAGCCAATAAGGCCATGCTGTGGGCAGTATTTTAGTAGGGTCTGTTGCAATAGGACAAGGGGTAACAGTTTTAAACTGAAAGAGGGTAGATTTAGACTACGTATAAGGAAGAATTTTTTCCAATGAGGGTGGTGAAACACTGGAACAGGTTTCCCAGCGAGTTGGTCGATGCCCCATCCCTGGAAACATTCAAGGTCAGGTTGGACGGGGCTTTGAGCAACCTGGTCTAGTTGAAGATGTCCCTACTCATTGCAGGGGGGTTGGACTAAATGACCTTTAAAGGTCCCTTCCAACCCAAACTATTCTATGATTCTATGATTCTCATGTCAAGTGTCATATTAAGTCATGTGACATCTTGTAGGCTTCCTGTTTTGGCAGTTAGAAAAATACTGATGAATTAGCCCATTGCTTCATTCAAGCTCCTAAGTCCAGACTCTCTATCAGTCATATATGTATGTACATATGTGTGTGTATGTGTACATAGATGTATACATGCACACACACCCCTTCTACTTTAGATCACTTTAGCAGAACTATTTGTATGTGTTAAACTGCTGACAATCACCAGTCCTATACTGTCAAATTACTCTCTATTAATTTTTCTAGCTTTTAATAAGGTTTCCTTCTGTAGAAACTCTCAAAATAGGAAAATGGCCTACCATTGACTTTTTATAGTTGGGCCCCACATAGTTTCCCTCTTTACCAAATGTTTCAGCCAATTTAAAGGAACCAGCGACTAAAGAGCAGAAAGCACTGAAATTAGCACGAGATGTGTTCTTTGGAAGGAGGAGCAAGTCTTTGTTTCTCAGTTGCTTGGTAGTTTGTCTGGTTGTTGTTTGTAAGATCTGTGTTTGATTAAAGTTTATATCATCTATCTGGGGGATGTGTGTGGAGCTGGTCAGAAAAATTCCTGATGAAACAAAGCTTTATAGAAGTATGCTTGTTCACTGAACCTTAAGTATTTATGTCAAAATATCTCAGGTGTGACAGATTTTCCTTTGATGCAAGGAAGGGTTCTCATTTCTACAGTTATGCTGTAGGCTCCTGAGGTGGGATTTGAATGGGAACAAGTTTATTACTGTCAGGAAGATAAATATTGGTAAGAAGTAAGTCATTACGGTATTTTACTTCACAGATAAATGTTAGAAAAAATATTCTACTAATAATAGCATAGTCACAACAGCCAACACAGCACTTTTTGCCAAAGTGTAATGGAACCTTGAAAAGATTATACTATCTCACCATCAGTAGTAGTCCAATAGGTGTAGAAAATAACGTTAGGTAAAGTCATCATGAACTTACTGAATTTAAATTACATTAACAGATAAACAAAAGTAAGTCAGTAACATTTTCAGTTTTAGAACAGAACACTCACAAACGAAGCTTAGAACTTATAAAACTTATTACTAAATTTCATAACTCAGTGACTGAAATGTGAAGAAAAGGTCAGATATCTTTATAGGCTCAGAAATTACCTTGATGTTTTATCTCAAGCAAAAGAACTAACTTCCAAATAAATAATGTCTTCTAAAAAGAATATAAGGATTAAGTAGAGAAATCGTAAAGCATAAAAAAAATGAACAAATAAACAAACCAACCTCATGACTTAGAAATAATTAAAAGCAAAAAATTTGCTAAAAAAAAGATTAGTTAAACCTTGCAGATATTGAAACAGTTATTCAGCTGTGGAAGTACCTTAAAAAGAAGAACCAAAATTTCTGCTGCTTAGGATGAGAGTGTGACTAAAGATACTAAAGGGTTGTTCAAAAGAATATGATTTTTTTCCTCAGGTCTCAAAAATAGTGAAGAAGTTGAACATGGGGCAAAGGCCTGCTTCTAATGCAAACGAGATAGAAACAGTCACACCTCAGATGTGAGAAAAAATCGAAGATCTCATTATGTTCAAATAAAGGAACAGAATAAGCACCAGAATAACCTCCAGTCTCAGTGTGATGTCTCTGCAGAAAAGACAAATGACAACAGATGCATTTGATGGCTTATTTCCAGCTGAAAGAAATAATAAGCTGAAATAATTTTGCAAGGAATTAGAGAAATTAGAGAAATTTACATTTTTTTGAAAGCTGTGTTCAAGAAAGGCTAATTTACACTGGAACAGGCACATAGAAGGTAGACTAGACACAGGTAGTAGACCAGAAGACATTAATTGGTATAGCTCACTGAAATGAAGACTGAGAGAAGATATGATTTCTCTCCACAAGGATGCCATGGAAGAAAACAGCAGGGAAGTAAAATGACTATTTAAGATAAATCGTGAACTTGGCACAAGAACAAGACAGACTAGTCAAGCATAAATTTAAGCTGGAAGTTGGAAGAAGTTTCGTAAGAACCAGAGAAGTGAAGTTACTTGACTCAATCATTCAGTAAGAGTACAGGAACAAATATCTACTCATACAGATAAATATTTAGAAAGGGATTTTGTAATGTCTGTGATTTGCCTGTACTGGAGGAGACTGGTCTTAAGTATCATGAAAGTGCTTTTCTGATCTTATGTTCCTACTTTTCTACTCTAGCTCATGCAAGTTCTTACTGCCGTATGTCTAATTATTTCATACCACAGTCGCAAGAATAACGGCTCATTTCATATTTCTGAAAAACCTGTACTGCACACGTAAATAAGCACAAGCTGATCTATACAGAAGCCTTTTGATATCTGAAAACTAGGAGTGGATCTGGATTCTATGCCTGAAAGAAGCTGCGATCCAAGTTGGTAGCTTTACTGGAAAAGCAAAGATGTTTGTTGGCTATGCACCATCACTAACTAGTTGCTCTAATCACATGAGGGAGATTCATCCCTTTAGATGTGTAGAATACTCTTTTCTATATCTTAGTCAGTCTCTCTAGGTTCACTTTACAGGCAATGGGCTTGATTCATGGGACCTTTTTTACATGACTATATTTGAAAGTGTAGGATGAATTGCATCCTTAACAAGCCTATTTTCTCTTCTTTATAAAGAAATCTCAGTTAAGCTGCAACCTCCTGGGCTACATCTATAGTCATGAATTAAACGCTGCCAAGAAATGTTCTGGGGTACCGGTACTCAGTGATGTAGACTGTGAAATTGTCAGAATGGTCCCTGGCATGATTTTGACCTCAGCCTGCTTGCACACTCCCCGAAAATTCCCGGGCACAGTTTGGGATTTAATATGGGTAGGAACTGTTCCCAATGGACAGTTTGGCTGCTAGCAGAATTTATTGCTATGTACACAAACTGCTCCATGCCAGTTGGCCTCCACAACTAAGAACAGCCCTGGGTACATTTTGTTTAGTAGGATGGTGTGGCTGTATTAGACACCTATCTGTAGTGACTCGTCTAGGAAATCAGTGCAACATCAGGTGCCGTAATTTTTGGAACTATATTCATTGTGCATCCTTAAACAACTGGTATTTCAGTGACTTTGGGCCATCTCAATAAAGCTAACCAACACATGAAGACAAAGTAGGATCCACTGCTCAAAGGTAAGAGAATGCTATAGTACAGGAAAGTGAGGCTGTACTGAAGCTGACATTCTTCAGCCTTAAAATTTGGGGTTTTTAAAAATGAGTTTTAGTCCATTTCACATTAAAAAATAGCTCATGCTGTTAATCTAGATTTTCTTTAGCTATTTATTCTCCAGACCATATAATCACAGCTACAAATTGTAGTAATTTTTTCCCTACCTCATTTTGCCGAGTCAAACATTTAGAGCAGACAGTTTTAATAGCCTCCTAAAGGGAGAATGGATTTGATGTTTGTGAACTGCTGTCTTTATATGTCTTCAGAATCAAAAGCTGAGAAAAATTTTAGTGATGTCACAAGCTCAGTCTTCTCATTTCAGACACCTGATGTCACTTTGTGTGCCCATCACCATTCACTCTTAATTATTTTGAATGAATGGAGCTACAAAGACGCTCAAAGCTAAAGCATGCAGAAAAAGTGTAATGTAACATTAATCATGAGAAGTCTTTTCCCCCCAATTTGAAGAAAAGTATTTTTATTACAGTTGTGATTCCCGAAGCAGAGGTCATGACTAATGGCAGTTTTGACATTAATCATAGGGCTGAATGAAATTAATTTCTTTATGCTATTTTGGTGTCTGTGTGTGTGCAGCAGGGAAACAATGAGCACAGTCACAGCCAGAAGTAGGAGTTAAAATGGAAAAACTGATTTCAAGTCACCAAGATTAAGACCAATTCTATTAGGCATTATGCAAATATTTTCTGGAAAAGAGCGTCTACACCAACCTTCCCTCTTCAAGGACAGTCGACAGAGAAGAGGAAAGACAAAGGGAAATGATATATTTAAGATCATAGACGAATAAAAAAGAATTCAAATAAATCCCAGCTCTCCTGACTCTCAGCCCAGTAGTGAATGTATATATTTATTTAGATTTCTTAAGAAACCAAAGTTACAAGCTGTCTAAAGGCACAGTATTAAGATATATAGATGTATAGGGTTTTATAATCACTGCAGATCATGTAGCTATACCCAATTAAGTAAGGTTTTAATGATCTACTTTGGGTAATGCTACCAGTCTGTCTGTAATAACATAAAGCTTCATACAGCTGCAAAAGGTACTTGAGAAACTGAGTGAAAAGTTAGGCACTTTGTTCCTATTAAGTTTTGCATTGCTTTTACTACTCCATGGTAATAACTATAGCTCAGCTACATCTGCAAAAGCTGTGGTATCTGTAGTATAGCCAGACCTAGAAAAAGTGGACTCTAGTTAAGAGCTTATTACATAAAAATTTTGATAATTCCTCAGCACTTCAGTTTATTAATATCAATTTTCATTATAAATATATATATTCTCCCGTTCTTCCCCCATCAGAGACTGGAGAATTACTGTCGATAACAGCATCGTGCATGGTGGATTAAGTCATACACTATGACATCTTTGTTAGGTTTTCTACAGAACTATTTATAGCCCCTGTAAGTGCATTTCCTTGTGCTGTTGTTCTGCCCCCTCAGAAAAGTAACTTACCAGCCCAATAAAAGGATGATTACTGGACACAGGCCAGCTGTGGTTTCTCTTGAGAACTTTACAACAGCCAGGATGGAAGAGGAACTCTGTTAGATTCCCCTAGTCCTGCTGCAGTCAGGAAAGCCTAAGGGCATACATCACCTCATGTGTGGCTTGTTCTGTTTGCTTTTACACTTGGCAGGCTCCTAAAACTCAGGAATGCACATCCTTGAATAAAAACTATCTATACAGTGTGAGCAATCGTTACATCTGATTAGGAAGCATGAAAAGAAACACACATGTGGTTGACTCTGCTGCTCTGATGTCTGTGGCTTTTTGCTGACAGGAAGGAAATCCTTTTTAAAACTTATTTTTTTAGGAGTTCAAATAGATTTCAAACTATGTGAGCCAAAACTTGCTCTCAGTTACACCCATGCACTCCTATTGACTAGACCATGAGAGTACAGGCATCTCTCCAGAAAGAATAAGCTTTGCTTTGCTTTTCTGAAGCATTTCTAATCTACTTCAAACTTATAATAAAATGTCCAGACTAAGTTTCCACACACAACCTCCCCCTGCTCCCTCCTTCCCCAAGTCTTCGTTAAGTATGAATCCCAACTGGATGAGCTGTAGAGGAATGTCCACAGATATAAGGATCAAGGGATTATCATGATCTTTTCTGTAGAGTGGATTCGTGTTGACTATTCTTCCTTTGGACTAGCTCTCAAGCTGTTAAGTTTGTCCATATCAGGTAGGAAAGTGCAAAAGACACACCTAGGTAAGCACCTCCCGAGCATTACATATCATTTACAAGGTGCAGAAAAATGCCACCTATGCTATTGGTGAGGCTGTGCAACTTCAGGCTTTCTGCTTAATAAGTTTGCCATCTCCGCAAGTACAGCACTGGAGCATTTCAACCTTATAGTTTCTAATGCCTGAGTTAGCTTATTGTCTTCCATTAGTGAAACCTCTTTGCAGTCACAGGCATGAGGTAAACATGTCCAATGTCTTGAAAATGCCTGCTGTGTCTCCTCTACGGGACTTGAACAAGTTTAAGTAGAATGCTGGCATGTGGGTTCAGAAGCACAGTTCAAAAATATGCCTAAATAGCTTAGGCAACTAACAAGGCCACAGGCTTTCTAAAAACTCAGTTTCCATAGGCACTTAGACCTGGATCCATTCCATGCAAATTTAGGCACTTTATTGAGATAGCTAGGGAAGATCTCCAAAGTCTGATCAAAATCTTTTCTGTTCTTCTGAAAGCGATGATTTCTCTCCATTAGCTACAGAGGAAGTGCACAGTAATTTCACTCCTGGGTCAGGTGTTTGAATGAAGTGCTTAGATTTAGAACTGAGGCCAAAGTTGCATCTGGACCCTTTTCCTTCCCTTTTAAACTCCCTCCAAAATCTAGTTTTGGTGCCGAAAGGCTGTTACAAAAAATTGTGACATGACCGGTGATAGACTGCATCCTTTTCTACAGAACTGGAATATTGTCCATTAAATATTCCCTAACCTGTATTTATGCAGTTGATTATTTCCCCATAAGTGTGTCATCTTGCACTTGTCTCTGTTAGGTAGCATCCTTGGTTTTATCCAGGTTAACCTGCTTGGGAGCATTCGTAATTTTCCATTAAACATTTCCATAGTGTTTTTAATAACATGAACATCTGTCTTGGGTTAGAGCTAGAAATAACAAAATAGATGAGACGCTCTTTTTGTGCTAGTTTTCTGTTCGTTTAATTTAGGAATTGCAATAAGTTCTCTCCATTGATTGTGTCAAGATTTGGCCTACATGAATAGTATGAAATTGCTCATTAATGTTTAGGTTCAGTAGCCATAATTACCAAGTCTGGCACTTATATAAGGTGATATGATTATAGCTAGAAGTAGCTTGCTGAAGTCAAGAAAAGAATCCAGATATTAGGAGAATAATGCTTCATCCATCCTTTCATTTCGTCCAATTGTTACAACCAATAAATGTGTTTGTGATGAGTCTAAAAATTTGTCTCAACACAGGCAAAAAAAAAAAAATTTTTCTAATTGTACTGCACAATCATTTAACACTTACATAATCTGAAACAGATAAATTATCAGTACTTAAGCAGCACTCACTAAATTATACTGCTTACATTACAGACATACACTGTTATGATAGTACACCATATACACCATATACTGGTTTAATATAAGCGGAAACTGCTTCCAGTACAGAAAAAAGGCAACCAGAACTGTTAACACATAATTTGACTATCTGAGAATTTCACACAGAGCTACATTTTTGCAGGATTACTCATTCTGTCAAACATGTTTCATTAAGTACTTTAAGGAAATGTCCATTTTCACACTAAGTACATGTGAAACCCCTGGGCGTTTGTGATTTTCATGTGAAAACCATTATCTTTTCTAAAAAGGTCTATATTCCTTCACTTGTAAGTAGATGGTATATTTCTTCCTAATTTTCTCACTTTCACTAGTGAGATTATCTTTGCTTTAAAAGAAACTTTCCAAAGTAAAAATTTCCATGAAATGATATCCATTTTGAGGTTCATAGTGAGATCCCAAAAGCTGTGTGATTTGCGTAGTTGTTGCAAATATTTTGCACCTGACTTACCTCCTTTCACGGTAGCGTTGTTACTTGATTTCTAAGGAAAGGGGAGAATAATGAATGACACACAACAGCCTGATTCCCCTCTATGTCACATTACCCACCCAAGAGCTTAGTTTGAGCACACAATAAAAGGCACCATACGCTGTGACTAGTCAGTAAGTATTTGTGACAGAGCAAACTGATGATGCATTTCCTACCCTCACTGCAATTTTACTGGCCTTGATGACTGTGTAGTCCTCATTATTAACATATCATACCCTACACACTGTTGAGTCTCAGAAAGATGCTAAGCAGCTGGAAGCTTGTGCCGAGTGCCAGAAGGGAAACAGGCTCCCACACACAGAGCTTAATGTAACAACAATCCTTACTTATTGGCAAGAAAGGGTGTGGGTGTGTGTGTGATGGAAGTTTAAGAAACTACAAATCTTTCTCATCTTGTGTCAAAAACGTCACTCAGGCTGAAGGCAAAGAGGTAGTTCCAGTGCCAGTCCCTGACTTCTGGGGACTTGATTTGGCGAAAGGACCACACTCTTTGCATGTCCTTTCTCTCCTTCTTCATGCTGTGCATCATTTCAGCTGACAGATTTACACAGGAAACCTGGCTCAGCAAGGCCTGCCGTAGTTGGTGGCAAACAAGAATATGAGGGAATTAACTTCTGGCCTGCTGACAGTGGCTAAATCTGCCAAAGCAGAGCTGGGTAATTTGGTTTCTTTCTTTTGTTGATTTTGTGCCAGCCCACAAGAGAGGATTAAGCAGCTAAATTCTGCATGGAGAACTCTACCCCTTTCGCTCAAATCCTATTGTCTTGATAGAATGACAGTAGCTAGTTGTGCCAATCTTTAACATCTTGCTGGCATTTCCCCAGAACATATCAGCTTTTGGTCCCTGAAAAGAGGGATTTGTTAAAGAACTAATGTTAAAAAGAAATAAAAAAAGGACAGAGGAGGATGAGAAGCCACGGAGTAAAAGTTTTGCTTTGTATTAATTAAAGAAACAAAGTTCTTTAATCCTGATGGAGACTCCACAATGAAATGTGGGTAAGTCCCTAGCTCTCCTGTTGTTGTAGCACATTAAGTGTGCTCATTCCCTGTTATCCACAGTGTTTGTTTAATTCAGGAGTTACTCCCTATTGAGGTCTATGAAGCTCTGCGTTCATTTCACTCATGAACTTTGGGTAGAGAACCCCCCAAAATGAGGTCTTCATTTCACCATTGGTAGAGTGTATTTATGTCACAAATAAACTGAGGATGAACTTTTTTTTTTCTCCCAAACATCAAGCCTTCGCTGAAAGTCAGCTAAGCTTAAGTGCTAAGGAGAGTGGGCAGCAAGGATAGTGAAGTTTTTGATCTTCCATCTCAAAGCCAAATCCTGTAAAAAGACTTTAGTCTAACATGCTTCCAGATTTAAACCATCATGACTATTAAGACCATCTCATCTGACTTCCTGTGTAGCACAGGCCTGAGGACTTCATCCAGTGATTCCTGCCAAACACCTTTCAGGGAGGAGAGAAAACCTTCCAGAAAGACAGGCAGTCTCGGAATGTGGTCTTCAATGGACACAGGAGTCTTGCAATCAGGATTAAATATCCTTCTGATGGGCAGGAAGGACTGGATTTACTCATATCGCAGTCCAGCAATTTGCACATTTAAACACAAAGAAGTTTGAATACATGTTTAGATATTAACTTTAATGTAAAACTCCAATGTTTTTGCAGCTTACGTTTTAAAGTACCACATAGCTTCTGAATGAAAACTCCTATGTGAGAAATAAGGAAGCTAATGATACTTTCTGCCGGATGAAGTAACTCCCATGTTAATGATTCTCTGTGTGCCTTCTACAAGGCATCAAGATTTCCACAAAATTTAGTCTCATATTTCCTTGGCTGCACTCAGAAAATAACAAAATGATGGGGCAACTTCTACTGAATGCTGTATTTAAGATGAGACTACTGTAAACCAGAGCATTATCGTTAGGAAAGAAAAATGCCAATCTGACATCTAGACAAGAAAATGTTATTTGAATAAAGCAAACAAATAAAAAAAAATTCATAGGTCTTTAAAGCTGATATTTTCCTCTATTTAATTTCCCATTCTTATTTAATGGTGTTAGTTTCTTATTAATTCCAACACAAAAATTTGGATTAAGCCAAAGGGGGCATATCCAATTCTAGATTTCACTGGTTTGAAACTAACTTAACTTTCTCCATTTTATAAATGTATGATATATACAAACACACACATGTATATAATTCAGATTTCTAATATTAATGTTTAGGAAGTGCTCATGCAGGATTCTGAGTTATGCTTTTGCCTTTGCTTTTTTAATGGAACAGTTCAAGCTATAGTATTCTGAAAGGAGAAAGCAGTTACAGAAGGTTGGAGCAAGGCAGCAAGTGAGGCAAACTAATGCATCACTGACAAAATCCCAGTCCACTTAAAGGCAAAATTCTTGTTATCTTCAGTTTTGTCACTGTTTCTCAGAAGTCTTGGTATATATTTCCTCTCTTTTGGAATTATATTATTTTTCAGTATTAACCAATACCAGAGCCTCAGGGAACTATGCTCCACAATGGGAAAAGATCATGGCAAACCAGACTATTGACACTATAATTAAATCTTTTTTTGAGAAAATCTGAACATTTTTACTAATTTTTTTTCCTAAGCTATCAACCTTTATTAGTATCTCAGGAGAAGGATATACAACCTACTTTGGTCATGATGACACTGTGGTACATTTTTCAAGGTGTTAATCTGGGTGTGACCTTTACTTTTATTGAAAATAATAAGTCACGGGTTGAATAAAGTTCTGCTGAGCCAACACTGAGGTGTGAAGGATGCCTTTCTGACCAGATTTAAAAAATCATTTAGCTAAGTTAAGAGCTTAAAAACGTTTTTAAAAATCCTTTCATATATATTGACTTGAAGGTAACTCTATTTTTTATTTCACCACTTTTGCGTGGTGGTCAACTTTTGCGTGCAATGGTGTTTTTTTCTTGAAAGTAAGGTCATTTGTCTTAGTAGATCTTAATCTGGGAAAGGTTTTTTATATTCATGGACTGTTATTACATTACTGGCATGAATTAGATGAGACATTATAACAATTTAAAAATATGTAACAACATATGTAAGATAATGTATTTCAGTATTTTTAAAGTAACTGCACACAATCTTATAATTTTGTGCTGATTGATAGGATGGCGTGAATATTTGTTAACTATATTTCAGCTGAATGTAATTTACACAAAAGCATTCATTATAGGCCTAAGAGGTAGAAGTCTTACATAGCAAAGAATCTTGTGCTTCCACGTAGGAAAACTGCATTCTAGCAGGTCTATCTGCAATTATTGCAATTGTACCAATTTTGCTCAATACAATATTTTCTGTTAAACCTTTTGGAAATTGTCTGTCACCAGTTTTTAGAAACTATATTCACCTGGTCCTGCACTTGAACATATATAAGTGAAGATAATTATGAAATAAATATCACAGCCTATAGGAAGCAGGTTATCCTGACACATAGTAGATGCAAATCCAGCAGGAATGGAAGGATTGTGTGGGAACTATAAATTGGCAGAAGACTCGAGGACCTCATCTAGAAGTCTTGTTCTACTCTTTTTTGGTAGTTCCTGATCTGGTAGGTTTGATTTCATGGAAACTGACCTGGCTTAAATCGAGTAGAAGAATCAAGGCAATTGCAGCCAAGCGATGGACTGACTTGACAAGGACATGAGTATGAGCATGAGCAGAATTTGTGAAGGGGCCTAAAAAGGAGTAGTAGAAGGCAGCAGGAGGCTCAGGATCCTTTGTCTTGCAGACCAGTGCAAACAGTGGAAGATCTGAGAGGTGCTGGGTATAGCAAACACCACAGGATGCAGGTAATGAGATTTACTTCTCAGCCTCACTGAGTTGAACATACATTCTAAGATTTAGGAACAGCTGGTGATTTGCTATGTTGTTCTTTTTGTCTTACTCCACAATGTATTCATCATTTTGAGCCTTACTATCTTGAGACAACTAAAAACCCCAACCAAACAAAACAAGTCAACTCAACAATCCCCACCATTTTAGATGTTATTTGATTCTGAAAATGTGAGGACAAAAGTCTCAAGTCATTTGTTGCTCTTAGCTCAATCTGTGTTGGAGAAATTAGACTGTGGAAAACTTGCCTTGCATATAAAAACCCACAAATTCTGGCAGCCCTACTGTGGTATATCACCTTATCAGGAATGGGTGGAAATTCAATTGCTTTGAAGAATTAAATGGACCATTAAACTATCCGTTATGGAGACATGGATGGATTGACACTCTGCAATGGCATTTGAATTACCCACTTTGCCGTCTCTGGCAAATGTTTCCAATTTTTTTTTTTTTTTCCTGACCTAGCCTTAGGCTGATAAGAAAAGATAACATGAACTTAAGAGCCATGGTAAATTAGTTTATCATCACTACTAACACTGCCCTCAAACAGTCCAGGAAGCCTTCCAGCAAGGATTAACAGTATAATAAAGTTGCATCTAACATTTCTTGTGTTCATTTATCTAGAATGTTTGCTGGCAATGTTGAGTGTATTTTATTAAAGGTATCTGCACAATTACCTTGAAGGAATAAAGCTTAAGCCTATTAAATTACTAAACATCCAAGTTCCATGGTGAACTTAAGAGGCTTGTTTCTGTTTGGAGGGATATGGGCATGGATTACCAGCTGCACAGATTATAAACTCACCATTGCTCATTCATGCAAACTCTGGTTTGAATAATCACGCCTAACTTCAAAACCTATCAGAAACTCCCTTTATCTGAAAATGTGAACAAGAAGCCTGTGAGAATAGTATCCATAGGGCTTTCTGTCACAGGTGAACTGATAATATTGTAAGGAAAAGGATTTTAATCATTCTGTTTCTTCACAGAAAAGTAATATTCTACAACAAATTATATCAACTATATTGGGATTGATTTTGTGTAGTTGTTTCATCTTTCTATTAGTCCATATCTTCTGTGATCTACATGTAGCATTTTAGATACAGTTCTCTGAACACATACATACACTCAGCATCTGCAATGTACAGAAGGGGAATGAGGTAGTGCTATCAAATGACGATTTCAAGGCATTTCAAGGAAATACCAGAGACATGAGACTCTTGTTTAAGCTTCGTGCTTCTTTTCATTTATTTACTGCAGCTGACCTCATGGTTTATAGCATTATAAGGAAAAATTTTTTTTGCACAAAGCATTTTCTTGTTCATGTTAAAAAACTTGCTAAAAAACTATTACTTTATCAAATGTAGACAGTCTGGGCTTGGTCCTGGAAGAGCTGAGATTTCTACTAACTGGTGATTTCAGTTCTTGGAATTAAGCCCTATTTCAGTAGAAGCAATATATAATTAATCTTTGGCCAACTCAAATCACCACCTCTCTTTTTCCATTCATCCTCTAGCATTAACTGTCGTGAAAAGTCCAAAGAAAATGTTTTGTTCATTCCTTAGGGGAAACAAAAACAACTTAAGAAGTATTAATAGCCAAGTAGACATAATTTAAAGCAGTATTAGGAGAGGAACAGTGGAGCCAATAATAACATCATAGAAAGCTGGTATCTCTGTACTATTTATGATCAGAGGGGGAAATATGGTCTGTTTCTTAGTCAGTAACTCATATGAAAACTCAGTGAAAAGACACTGTTGCCTATAGAAAATGTCAAATCCTCAAGAAGAAAAGGAGACTCTCCTTTCCAGTGTTCATGTGTTGGGTTCAGAGGAGTTGGCTCTCCACCCATACTGCTTTCCCCAGGAAAGTGTGAGTGGTCCCCCAGGCAGCCTCCCTCTATTCCTTGCCTCCACTTCTCCTCGTGCTTTGGCCATCATGTGCTGACAAGTCTTCTCTCTAGATCAACAGGCCTTTTGGCAAAGATGCTCTTGCCCCCTTTTGTCTGATGGAGCTGCTCTTTCTCTCTAGCAGTCCTCATTTCTCAAAGAGGATACATTTCAAATTTGATAGGGTTTAGGTCAGATGGATAAACCATATATTCAATAGTCTGGTAAATTAGTTTGGATAGCTCTAAAATTAACACATTGTTTAACTATTTGATTCTCGTTGGGTTTTTAGACTTAACCACTATCCGAACAGAGTATCTTCATTCTTATGTATTAGAAGACAATTTTAAATATGTATTATTACTATTTACAGCTGTTGATACAGCTGGCAAACTTTCCATCTTACCATCCTGAATACTAAATGCTATAAAACAAACTAGTATTTTTTCTGCAGTTATTCCTGCTGCCTTCAACGTATGCAATTATTAAGACAGAATAAGACTGGAATTTTCAGCATAGAATGGGACAATGTTCTACAAACATAATTTTCCCTGCAATTCTCAACAGTACATACCAGATTCTCAAAGCTGATTGATAGATAAAAATACTTAAATTCTGTGGTTTTCTTAGTTTCCTAGGAAAACACATCCAAATATCTTGCTAGTTATGCGCTAGTCTTATAGCTGTGGAGTCTTCATAGAGCAGTGCCTTTGAGTGCTCCATGCCCTCATATCTATTAACATATCTTCAATTTATGAGTCAGGTCATATTGGTAAACGGAAGACTCCTTCATAAGAAATATTCAAAGGGCATTTTGACAGGATTGCATTTCCATTTCCACTTGGAAATGCTGGCATCTGAAAGTCTGGTCCATTTAGAATAATCTTTGGGAACTTCCTTTCCTTTTATGCAGGTAAATCAGGGATAATTTAAAAGTAAAGTACCCTTAGAAAATCCAGGTCAGATGCTTTCATCTTCATGACCTCATAATTACCTTTCCATTGTGAGATCTCCTCGGGTTATGGCTACTGATTAAAAGGTGAAAGGTTGAGGAGAAAGTGAAGGGCAGGGAATTACATGCTCCCTCTCCTTTTAAAGGCACTTCCTTTACAGCAGGTATGATAAATACCAACCTTTATTCATGTTACAGATCTGAATTGGTGCCATATGATGATGAATTCCTATACAAAGACAAGGCAGGACCTGATTAAGAGTTAAAAAAAAGTATGAACACAGATGGAGAGAAAGAACTTGAAATTGGAAGATGGCAGGGACAGCTGACAGCATTATGTTTCCAATGAAAAAGGGGGGAAATGTTTGGGGAAAAAAAAAGAGAAAACTGTTCTTTTAGCCCCCTGACGCCCACATTTCAATCTGGAAAAAAATGAAAACTTGTTTTGATCCAGTTCTGTGTAATGTAACAGAGATGGATGAATCATATGCAGGAAGCTGTTCTGACTTCCAGCACATCAAAATAGATTTCATTCTTTCACTTTCGTTTGCAAGGGATATAATCTGTAAACTCTATATATCTGCATGTATGTCCCTCTCAAAATCTTTTATTCTATTGAAACTCCTGTGAACATGTATGAGACCTTTCTTAGGTAAATCGTAAGGTTTTGAACCTAGTATTTCCGGACACCCATGTGAAACTGCTGACAGACTCATATTTGCTCAGACACAGCCTTAAGCGAGGATTACTGTAGAAGTTCTCCCAGCCCAAAGGTAATCCAGACTTTATCAAAGCTCTGAGACTCATCCTTGCAATGCAACATCTTTCCTGTTTGGTTTTTTGATGTTATTGTTTACCCCGCCCCCCCCCTCCCCCCCCCCCGAGGGTAGTATTGTAATGCAGATAGAAGCAGAAAATTAAAATTTCTGTCATATCCTCAAGATTGTCTCCTAACTGGACAGTAAAAAGCTGGAGCGAAGGGTCTCCCCAAGACTAAAACAACAGAGTTAACTTTAAAAAAAAGGAGTTAAACAGAGGAGTAAATGAACACATGGGCATCTTCTACCTTTGTGAACCTAGGTCCAGAGTCAGGATAATCTCTATAGAATAACTCAGGAATTATTCAAGTGATGTACAGTCACGTGGTTCTTGTCAGGTGGGTAGTCTACCGAAGGGTTTCAGACATGCTAAGTAATTATGTTTAAAAATAAACAAGGACATATTTGGGCATTTTAACAGTTCAGTGACAGAAAAAAGTGGAGCAGAAGCCATCCTTCAATTACGCTGGTTAACCTCATTCGACCTTTTAGTTACTTTCAGTTACTATCTGTTATTTATTTTCTATGGTTAAGAAAAATCGTCATGTATATGAATTTTCACCAAAATGAAATTCATTTTGACTTTACTGAAAGCTATTCTTTATAAACCTTTACTAAGGCCTCTAGACAAATAATTGAATTGTCTGCAATGCCTGGCGCATCAAAATTCTTCAGAGAGAACATTTTGGAAGAATTATTTAATTTCAAAGACTTCTTGGGGTTTTTGGGTGGTTTTTTTTCCAATAGCCCTCTGTCATTTCATTCCCTGCTGTTTTATACTGTGGTACTGTAATCAATAGACATGAATAAAAGAACAGCCATAAAGATGATTAAAGCTATTGATTCAGGGACTGAATATGCAGCTGATGACAATATTAATAGGGCTGCAACAGTTATAGAAAATAGTAGGATTTGCTAGTGGGGGTGCAAGACTGTAGCATTCATTGAGAATTATAATAAAAAATTATATTTTACCAACAGTTCTGATAACATGGGATTTACTACAGTTGTTTTTTATTATTATTATCATCCCAGGACTGTGATATAGGTCCTTCACTTATGTCTTGTTCCTTGTATAAAGTTTACACCTCAAAAGGGGTGCAACAGAGAATACCTGTAGAATGGATTCAAGAATCTATTAAAAAAAATGAAATTATTATTTATAAATTTTGCCTTGGAGTTCTAGGCCCCAGCTTTGAGGAAGTCTGGCAGCTTTACTGTAATTAGTCTGTTCTTAATTCAAACACATTTTAATTTATTTGGAAGTAGTCCAATGAATTCACCCCCAGTAGCTGGTGAATTAGGCTAGAGAATTAGGCACTTTCTGTCAACAGGACTTGTTTCAACCTACTTTGCAATGCTGATACTCTAAATCAACCCTGTGAATAAAATTAATCTGATTATGGTTCAGCATACAGTGATTTGTTCTGCACCTATAGCCTGTTTTTGCTGTAAAAGTGGTTCCTAAACCCCTGTTTTCTTTCTTAGCCCTGAATACAGTCATGCACAGTTTATGGCTGTTGTCAGACTGGAATACCAGCATTGATTTTCCATTGCCAGGAACAGCACCATCTCCTCATCTTTGTTGACTGACACAGAAGACACCTGTGAAACAGAGGTTGTAGCTTAGGGGGAAACTGGGAATCTGAGTACTTTTGCAGACTTCTAAATAAAGACAGTAGATGTTCAAGGGCAGTTGCTTTTGTTAGCAACCGTTTGTGAGCATAAATTGGGAGAGAAGTTTAAAATAATGACACTTTTTTATTTCATCAACAATTTCACAATAAAAGCCAACTAAAATTTAAAAAAATCTAATTTTTATACAAGTAAGCCAAGGGAGAGCATAACTCTAATAAGCCACAGTGTTGCTTGGGAAAGGTAGAGTTACGTTATATATGCTCTCACAGAGAGCAACGAATAGGAATCAAAGTTAGAAAAAATTATGTTTGTATTGATAGATAGATAGATAGACAGACAGATAGATATGTCAGATTTCACAGAAACATATTGTTGTATTATTTTGTAAAGGTTTATTTTAGATTTCCATGGAATGTCTTAATTAAACCTAGACGCATATATACATCACACTGCCTGCGCCTTAGATATGTTCTCAATGCAATTGTGCACTTAAAATTATCATTTAAAACTTCTGTTATATTTAGAAGACAAAAAAGTTCACTTAACCTCTTAAAAAATCTCCACTGGAGTCCTAGAGTGGAGCTACAATTTTTTGAAGGCTGCAATGTCTAAATAGACTGCTCCAGGAATGAACATTTTTTTGGCATCTACCTAATTAAGTTAAAAGTTAATAAATTCCCTTGGTTGCTCCTTTCTTCAGGAAGCATGCAAAAAATGCATTGAAGTAAGGAAGTTCAAGGTTTCAGTATCTGCTGCCCTCGGTCTTTCTCAGGAATTCTTTAGCTGATTACATGCTTCTCCTTTCAACAACATAAGCTTTGTATCCCATGTTTTGTAAAGGATCATTTCCCCAACCACCCTCTCTAAGGCCACTCTTGGTCAGTTGAAAAGTTAGCATCTGGATGTGAGTATTTCTACCACATACGTTTAAAGTGCCCAGGGGAATGAATTTTCCTTTGATTTTTTTTTTGACAAAAGTAATTTTTATAGGCATCCTTATGATCTTACAAATGTTTTTTCTTATGTACAAGATTTGAAATTCTTTCAGATTTCAGTGCTTCCTTTGTAATTTTGCTTTATTTTCTGAATTAATCCACTTTTCCCTTTCTGTTACCAATGTCAGTCAATGAATAACAAACATTTCATGTAACCGAACAATAGTTACCTATAAGATAGGTTTACTCTGGCATATTTAGAATGCTATACTTCATAATAAGATACAAGAACTGGGTTTATCCTTGTGTCAGCTCTACACTAGCGTAAATCCATTAATTTTGATTAAATTATGCCTTATGCCTAATTTATGTCAGTGTAATTGAGGAGGATTAGGGCTTAATTATAATTATACATAATTATCCATGATTATAATAAATGCCAACATTAAGTCAAAATAGTAAGGCTAAACTGTTGGGGATCCAAACTGAGATGATGAGTCGCAGTACTTAGAGATGTCAAGCACCTGCAATACATACTGAGGTTAGAATGAAAACCTAGCTCTAAATGTTGTGCTTTGGAATCCCAAAATTAAAAGTTCAAAACTGGTGCAAATTTTTGACTATGCAAAGACCACAAAACTATTTCTTGATTAATAATTTGTGCACTCAGAAGTAACAAAGTGTCAGGTTAGGTTTGTGAAGCCCTGGAGTGGGTGGGAGCATTTATCAAATGCTAAACTCCTAAACTGAAACTTCTGAACACTTTCCTACAATTTCTTCCTATCCTTCCCTTTTGCCTCATTTGAAAACTATTCCAAAGCTCTTTCCCATTTCCTCTGCCTAAGGATCCTCCTCTTGACTTGATACTGAGCTTACAAATACTTAGTTTTCCTTCTATATTTTATACTCTTAATTGTGTTTCAAAAATAATAGGCTTATTCAAATGCCTAAAAATTACTCTTGTGATTAAAGGACAGAATAGTTCATTTCTTTTCACCACTATTTTATAATATTCTAAGAAGAATAATTAAAACCAAACATGGCCTAAAGAATAAAGATTTTTCAGAGATGTAGCTAACAGATTATCTGTATTATAGTAAGAACTAAAGGACAAAGAGAAGGTGAAGGTGCATAGACTGGGGATGCAAGACAAGTCAATGGCATGACTAAAGTCCAATGGTTCGTTACCATTTTCAGAAAAATTCTCAACTTTCTTCTTTCACCACTGAGACAGAGTATGACACACAGACTTTGCCCCTGGAGATTTTCATGGAAAAGATATCTTTTGCATTTAAGAATTCTTATTACCTTTATTAGTGTAAAGATCACATTTTTAGAACATTGAAAGTTCAATTTTCAGTCTGGAACCCCCACCAAGTTTTTCTTGTTCTTTGGTGTTTGATGCCATTACATCAATTGCTTCACCTTTAGAGGTGAATTTGCTTAATATGCCATGTAATCACTGTTGGTCTGAATTCTCTTATTTTCACTTGCAGCTCTGCTTCACGATATTTTGAATGTTTGCATATGTTCTCCTCCTTAATATTCTGCATTGGTATAGATATTTTAAGAAAGGCAAAATATAGACATTTCTCCCAGTCTTCTTCTGAATTAAGGTGCTTCCATCCCTTGTTTACATCACTATAGTCTCTGCAGAGCTCACATTAATTAGGATATTAATCCCTAGACTGATCCTTTATGGCAGGAGATATCAGGAAGGTCCCACTACTCACTGGGATGATCAGTGAATATCTGAGTAAAGGATGCCCTTTATACATCACCTTCCTTTTCTTAATACAAAAAAAATGTAATGCAAAGTGATTGCTGTTTGTTCTACCTATGTAAATTAGCCATAGTCAGGGTACATCTAATGAATGTGGTCCTTCTAGGGACATTTATTCCTTGTCAGCATCTTTAAAGTCCTGTATTGTAACTTCGGACCAGTTCTTCTCCGAGGCCCAGAACTTCCTAAGGAGCATGTACCCATCTGCCCCATTACACTGGGAGCTTTGGGGCATTCCTCTGTGTATGCTCTAGAACAGAAGTGCTAATTCTTTTCATGTGCTTCTGGGGACAAATGATGCTGTCTGAGATCTAGATGTTTAACAGCTTCCCTGAATTTAGGACAGGTGAACATGGAATGAACTGTCTGGGCAAAAGCCACAAAAATTACTTGTGATGGAACCAAGCACTCACCCTCCATCTTCCAACTGGTAGACAAAAGATGACTTTGGATTAGCCATTCTGATTCCAATTTTTCTTTCATTCTTAGTCTTGGGATATAGCTTAAAAGAAACTAACTTTTGCACTTCGCATTTTTTTTCGACAAATTTACATGTTTGTCTTGATCCAAGAAGCAAGGAAAAACCTCATGAAAGCTTGTGGACACATAATGAGTTTTGATTCACTTATCTATAACTATTCTGCTTTTTTTCTGACTTTTGTGATCATTTAAACCTGGAAAATTAATCTTTACATTTAAAAAATACTGAAATACAGTATTCTATGCATTTAATATTTAAAATTCATTTGGAGCAGTGGTTTTTTTAAGTCTCCATGTGACTTTTTAGTTTAAAAGAAAATGCATTTGTAACAGGAATATGTTCCCTTGGAAAATTCCAGGTCAGCCCATCTTAAATATTTTCTTAATTAATATGTGACATTGGCATTCCTTCCATGGCCTTGGAAGCTCTATGTCCATGAAATATTTTACCTATGAAGGCCTGGTACCTCTTTTCATGTAAACCCATTTGCATTTGAATGCTCTTTGGAGGGAAAAATGCTGCTGAGTTGCTGATATTTACTTTTTTTTTTTTTTTTTTTTTTTTTTTTTTTTTTACAGCATCATTTACTGTTACAGAGCTGTATAAACAGTAACAAGTTTAATTTGTTACCATGGCCATTTCATAGAAAATTGTAGCTAGTTTCTAGCAGTAGTGAAAAGGTTAACCTTCTAGTAAATTAGATGGATAACAAGGGAAGCCGATTAGCAAAAAGAGGAGCTCAGTCACTGACCTTACAATGCTTCTTTATCTTTTACATTCATCTCTCAGGCTCAGTCCAACACTGCAACATAAAGCCAAAGCTATGGTACAAGTATTGTATTCCCAGAGGAACAGCGTATTACTTGTATATGCTTGGTTGCTTTTTTGCTGTGAGCTTCTGAATCATATAAGAACAACTTTATTCATACATTTACCCCTTATTTAACATGCTTATTGAATGGGCAGGAATCTTCTTAAAGGATAGAAGTATTAAGATGTAGCTGACACAGAAAACAGATGAAAATCTTAGTGTTATCATTTTCTAAAGAAATGGTCAAACGTATTAAATGACAACAGAAAACAAGTGCAAAATGCATTTTTATAGCTTTGAGAGTTGATCAACATCATACAAAAATATGAAATATAATATTCTTAAATAATCTGGTTTATACCAATATGCTTCAGAAAGAAGACTTAATACTGTGTAAGTGGGATACTGAGCTTGTTATGAGAAAGTCACATCCTGCTGAGATATTTGTCCTCGTATTTTCTCTTATCACACTCATTTCTTCATATCTTTTTGAATGCATTACCTTAAGACATGTCAGTAAAGCCAGCTGGTTTTGAATCTGCCACTTTGGGATGGAAAACTAGTTTTTCAGTGACAAAAGTATTCCACCCATCAGTTCGTTATACCTTTTTTTCCCCAGAAAAACAAAAGTTAGCTTTGGTAGACAGAATAAAGGAACTGTTGCCACTTGCTCTCTGCACTATTCAGCTATAACCTGCACTTGTTTCTCCCTTCTCAAAAGGTATTGTATAAAATTGTTGTACTTATGATCTGATCCTCTCATCAACTCTGTTTATTGTGTCATTTACATTTTACTAACTGGTAGTTAGCTCAGTGGGAAGCTAACAAGCCATCACCGTCATAAGCTGAATGCTGTTTACATGCAGGCTCAACAGTTGTTGGTATCCTGCAGTTATTATTCTTTCCTTAGGAGAAAACTGAAATTAGAAAGAGCAGGAAAGCAGGAATATAAAAGAATATTTTGGGGAAAACCTGAGGTCAGCTTCTATTTTATAGTCTGTCTACATGATAGCTGGTCCTTTTTTGCTTCTTGTTCCCTTGACTTCTCTCATATTAAAGCCCAGAGTTTTGGCTTTTTTTTTTTTTTAAAAAAAAAAAAAAACCAAAAAAACCAAAACCAACTTTCCATATTTCTTCATTAACATTACCCTTCGCTTCCCCTCAGGTCCTCTACTTTGCTTTCTACAATGTATAATTATTATCTAGATTTCTACTTTAGAGCATGAAAGGATCGTTACTTTTTATGTATAGGATCCTATGCCTGAGTGGGGTCTCTGAGCAATGCTGTAATATTAATTGACAGTAATGAAAATCCTGATACAGTGAGACTTAGTCAGCAGGAATTGTATTTGCCAACATGCCAGGCCATTAATGAGCAGAATTTTCATAATAAAATAATCACTGTTATATACCAAAGGAGGGCATAAGTGTATGCCTATACAGAAGCCCTAAACTATGAAATTGCATATGAAAATGAATGAAATAAAAATTCTTCTTGCTAGAATTGCGGTGATTTTTCAGTTCCTCTGAAGTAGCTAACATGCTGGCTCCTACCGTATCTGGGCAACACTGGCATGAGGTGATTTCAATTTAACAATATTTGCCAAATATATGTTCAATTCAGATCTTGCACATGGTGTTCCCAGCGTGCATTTGACATAACCCATGAAGACCTGGGGTAGAAACCAACACTATCTGTGTACAAAGATCAGCACCAAGTTATTTTTTTAGAAGATATCTCAATCAGCAGGGGACTCCGCTAACTTTTTTTTTTTTTTTCCCCACAATGTGCCCTCATTGCCTGTGTGTTTGAATAATCAGACATTTGAGTGATCCTTTCATCTCTTCCAGGGGGTTTGCAGGGACCCTCTGAACTAGGATGACAGGATTTGGAACCTGAGAGTTGGTGCTCTTTGTTTGTTGTGGCCTATCATCAGTCAAATCCAGTGTGTAGGTTAATAAGGCTTAAACTTTAAGGGAACGGTGAGCACCTGATTGACAAGCCTGTGAATAAAAGTGCAGTGGGAAGTTTTGTGTTTGTGAAGTTAGTATGCACGGAAACACAACTGAAGTTTAGAATGAATTGCAATCAGTTATATTAATGCAAGGAATCTCATTTGATGATTTAACACCACTTTCTGGACTACAAATAAAATTTCAAAGTATTTCATAGATTTCAAATAAAATTCTAAAGCATTTCTGGTTTGGGCGGTGGTTTGTCTTTGCTTAACATAAGAACAATACATTTGTTTCTCTTGTTTGGGTTTGTTGGGGTTTTTTTGAGATACAAGTATATAACAGAAATCCAAAAGCCACCAGGAACAGCATATTAACAGTATTGAAAGTCCTACTAGCTATCAGGATAAAAAAATAGAAAGTACTGTCCTTCAGGTACTTAGAAGTTAAAGACACTGTACAGTGCTTCAAGTTTTCCTAAACATGTGCCTCATACACTTTTTATTTTTAACAAGCAATAGGCAGTGAATGCATGCTGTGCTTGAGACACTCTTTCAGGATTTTCAAAGGATCCTCTGGGAGCGTGGTACCCAAATCATAGTAACTTTCAATAGGATCCATATGCTTTTCATTTCCACTAGTGCTTTGAAAATCACAGCCTCAGCTGTCTTTTCCTTTATTTATAATTCTAGAGTTGGTTGAAAATTTTTGAGCTAAGCTGACTTCCACCAGGAAATGCAGTTCTGTGGAAACCGAAGCATTTGTCAGGAATCTGGCAATGCTGGCATATATATATATATATATATATATATGTATTTAAATAAGAAAGTCCTTTAGTCTTGATTTGATAATGTTAATAGCGTATCACAGGTATAACAGAAACTTTTATATAAACATGAAACATTCAATACTTAATTTCTAACATTATAGTAATTCAGTATCATTGAGGTACAACTTGGTTGATTTTTTTTCAGAACTGCTCTGCAGAAGACTTGATTTTTTTGTTTTGCATCAAAATTATGAAAAAACCCCCATGGAATAGCATGATTCCAGGAATATTTCCTCCTGAAAGGATATTCCTCCTGTAACTCAAAATACTATCTATATCATTTGCACTGAAAAATCCAATGCTCCAAACATTAGAGAATATAAAATGACTTTGTAAGTAAAGGGGGTGGGGATTTCCTACCAAAATGATTGTCAGGAAGGGAATTTTTGTGTGTGCCCTTTTGACAACATTTTCAACCAGGCAGGTTTCTCAGACTTGTAATGACATTTATTGTCAAAACCAGAAGGAAAAAAATCTACTTAGTGCGTATGAAATACCAAGTTCCAGAGCCAAAAAATAAGAAACAGGTCTGATTTCAAAGCATTGCCTTGTCTTTACTCACTATATGGTGCATACATAAGTGCAGAACAAGTGGGGAGCTACTTCAGAATGTTTAACAGGAACAGTGTTTTCTCTATTCCTACTGAGCTCAAGGAAACCAATGGGCAAACTGGGAGAGAAAACTAGAGCACTGCAGCTGTTGTGGATAGCATCTTCTTGCATATGCTGTTTTCTGGGAGAGGGAAGCAGGGGTGGAGAAGAACAGGACATTTTCTGCTCTTGTGTGATTGGAGAGTCCATTAATTTCAGTGTCTCTGTTTGTAAACTCACTGATTTCATCCTGTGTTGCAGAGATGGAATCTGAGCACCGACTTACTGAACTTTAGGTTTCTGTAACAGGCCATTTTAATAATGATTTGGGTAAGGCTCTGTTTGAGGGGTAAAGTGCATCTGCATCCATTTTTATCCAGGCCACATTTAACAGAAATAAAGCAACATTAATCTTGAATTTAAGACATCCTCTTTGTGGCTTACTCTTAACGGAACGTAAGAAGGCTGTCCAATCCAGAATATTACAGAGCTGGGTTAAAGCATTTTTCTATAATGTAGGAGTTATGGATTCAAACTTCAGACGAGGACAAAGTCAGGTCTTCCACTTCCTGAACAAGTAATCTAAGCAGTTTGTAGTTATGGAAAGGGTTAAGGAAACACTGATTAGATATATGACGGCATTGGAGTCCACTAACACAAAGTCCTCTGTCCTACTGGTTTTGGATCAGTCATTGGAACCAGAGATTGGTTGTGCGGTGAAGTCAGGCGATCAGTTTTCCTGCGGGGACTTCCCCATACAGGGCTTGTTAGGAGAGGAAGCCTGTAGTTTCACTAAGGTAGAGATCAGCTGTTGCTATGATCCACTTAACATTTTATATACGAAATGCAAAGTTAAATTAATTAAGCTCCTTGTATTTGTCTGAAGCTACAAAGCTATGTTCACACTCCTCTTTAGAATCACAAAAATGTTATGCAAAACTTGGGCTGTCACCTTGTCTTTTAGCTACCTTTCTAAGAGAATGAGAAATGCTTGATTACAAACCTCTGAGCAGAAGGGGATTCCACATTTTCTTTCTGAGTGAACACAGGAACATAATTTTCAGTCCAGTTCAGGAACTTCATTGACAGAGAGTGACAGAAGCGCAGACATGACCCTGCTTCTAGAGTTTAATCTAATGCTGCCTCAGCTCTGTTCTGCAAGTAGGATAGCTGATGATTTTTCATGGGTGCCTTTTTCTCTCCATTGCCTATAATGTTTTGCCTTAGACAGCCTAATCTAAGCAGTCTGAATCACCCAGCTATCAAGCGTCGAGTGTCAGGTGCTTACTACTGAAGATGGCACAGAATTATTCAACAGCAGCCCTCATACTGGCCAAAATCTGCTACTGGTCACCTGCCACATGAACATTTGAGTTGTACTTGATTGACTTGCAAAGCACGTGATTTGACATCCACAGTTTCATCTTCCAGTGCTGCTTCCCCTCACCCCACTATGTTTTAGAACAAACCACCCAAGGTAACATCGGTTTTCGGTAGAAGATGCTGCAAATAATTTTCTGCTTTTTCTTATTTGGGAAACAAACCACATCATTACCCTCATTTCTTCCTTTAACATCTATAAATGAAAAGAAGACTCTCGGGGCTGTGGGGTACTTAAAATTGATTGTGTTGCATTTTTTTGAATCCACGGGATTAGTCTGGGGCATTCCTCTCACCCTAAATTGGCACGGGCTAGGTTATCTGCCCGAATGCTGGCACTTGTGCTCGAGAGTCAGCGCCTTTGATTCATGAAGCTTTGGCTTTGATACAAGCATCCCTGTTACCTCTTGCACTGGCGATCTGGCACAACCCCTGTTGGTACTTCCATGAGGACGTACAATGTTCCAAGCCTCCCCCACTGCGTAGACAATTCCTTAGCGGGGCAGGCTTTCCAAACACATTGTTTCAAAGAAATGAATCACTCATTCGTGAAAAATGAAAAAAAAAGAGCACAAATACCATCAAAGCAAATTCAGGGGTTTGCCGCCCACATCACTGACATCATGCTGCCAGCCAGAGAGCTCTGAATAGGACTCCTTACAGAGTCCATCAATGCCACTCTTTAAATGGCAATTGCCTGAAGGGGCTGCTGGTTTGTGATATGAGGTACTTCTTCCTTAGCAGGAGAAAGGCAACAGAGGCTGGGATTTCAGCACAAGTCCCCTCAAACGGCAACAAAACACATGGTTGCTTGGCCTGCCAGGATGTCTCTTTTTCAAAGGACCCTGCTCTGGTTTTGGAAGGCAATTAATTTATACTAGGATGAAATATTTTTTTAAAAGGAAAAGACCTGTCTGATCATCAGAAAGAACTTCTTTTATTAAACTGGAGATTAGCTGGATAAGAGAAGCAATGAGGTCTTCTTATCATTTATGGGCTAATTAAAACGGACCCAAGTGAGGCCTGTCCAAGCTAATCCCGGAGCTGGGGCGCTGGGACGTGTGATACACGGACGCACTGAGCGGCCTGGACCCGAGCCAGTTCACATCTGATGCTCTGTTCCCACATCAGACAGTGCTGTGCCCAAGCTACTGAGCCCTGCCGAGAAAATGCAGTGACAGGTCACTGTGGCACAGTGCTGTGTTACATATACAGTCTGGACTTAACGGCATGAGTTTCCACGAGTTTGGGGATTTCTATCACAGGTCCGTTTTATGGTATAGACAAATTTTCAGTGATTTTGTACATTGAGGTCTTTTCACACCTCTGCTTATGTTTTTACACACTCTTCTGTCCCGTAACATTGCCTTTCCACTGCTTTTCCTGTCATAGTCTGTCTTGTTTGCTTCTCAGACAAATGACTTAAGTTTGTCTGTGACGGTTCTTTTCTCTGGAACATTCCTCCTGCATTTGTTCATAGGGAGCTGCTTCTCTACAGACCACGTCTGCCGTGATGCTTGTGAAACTTCAGCTAGTAAAGGTGACCTGGTAAGCAAACAAAAGAGTTGGGTTATAATAAAAGACCAAAAGTGAAGCAGCTAAAGTTAAGAATTTGTAGCCTTTACATTAAGTATGGTGTAACCTTAGCTTCAGTTCTTACTTGCCTCTGGTTACATCTGCACATTAGCCGCTCTGCATTTTCAAAGCAAGCAACACTTATCCTGATGTATAACACACAGAACAAGGGGACACTGACCTGCCTGGGGATTTTGGGCACTACAGCAATGCAAATAATTAAAAAATAGAAATTGAGACTGTCAGGAATGATCTTTTGCTGACCCAGAGTGGATGGATAAAGTGATCAATGATGTCTTTCCCTTCTGTAATGTCTGCCAGACAGTCCAAATTTATAATCAGCATAGGAAAACGGCTGCATATCATAACCATATGGCACTGAGAATACACATTATTGTACAGTAGCACCGCACTAATTTAAGGTCTGTCACCACTTCCATTATGGGCCTCTGTTTCCAGCAATAAGAAACTCTCACACAAGCACTTATCCCAAACTGAATATGATCTCTGCCAGTACAGGTCTTAGATCTATAGATGCTTTAAACAGTATTTTGTTTAAATAGCTTGGCTATTTTGTCATTACACAAGTTAAAGAAAGGTTTCAGTTTTCCCCCCTCATTGTTCAAAATTCATTTTATTTAAGACAATAAAACTCCATGGTTTTGGAAATGGTTAGGCATATTCCATCTGCTATGGGCCACTTTTCTGATTGAAAGCAGTCATTAAGCATCTGGTGAATTTAAAAGTTACTGTATAACTACATATATATATATAGTTATATTTACACTGAAAAAAACCATCACCAAAAATGAAGCCATATCTATTTCTATGGGAACTCAAAGTTTTTGTGAAGTTATTCTATGTAAGGCTGGTCACACCACATGATCCTGTCATAGGGAAGAAAATACTACTTATTTTCCACCTGGATCAAAGTCTGTGTCCTTTTTTGGACGTCTTAGCTCCCCCAGTCAGCAGAACTGGTATGTTTCCACCAAACTGGAAGCAGCTTTCTGGCACTGTAAATTTAGGGAAAAATCTGGAGTGGATCCACAAACATCCTACAACCCGTCATAGATATTATGCACAGTGCAAAGGTGGCATCTCCTGTGGAAAAAGGCTCCTCTGATTTCCATTTTGGATAATCTCTCCGTGGCTGAGGTAAGGGTATCTCACCCACTGCATACTCACAGGTTCAGTGCTAACGTGAGAGTAGCCATCACTCAGAAAGGCCATGCCGAGGATAAATTAGCCCCAATTAATAATAAGCTGATGGAAAAATTTCACCTGACAGTTCAGGAGACCAAATCCTCTTTTGATTCCCAGGCGCACAGAGGCTGCTACAGCTGCACCCAGGGGAGCTGCACAGGCACCTCCCCGGAGAGCATCGGCAGGAGGGAGGTGTTCAGCCCATCTCATGTAAAGGGGCTGCTGTTGCTCTCATGGGGGAGGACTGCCTCTTTTTCTCTGCCCCAGACCAGTCTGAGAAGTGCTCAAAGCAGTGTCTAGAAAACAATAAGGAGAGGGCAGGTTTGTCTGACCATCCCTCTCACTCTTCTCCCAGTCTCCGGCTACTTTCAGCCCGGTGGTTTCCTGAACTGGATGTGGTTTTTATGTACTCGTTAATTCTCAACGGATTTCTGTTCCATGAAGCTGCAGTGTCTCTCCTTTAATCCATGCAAGATTTTAACATCCAGAGTCATTCCCTTGCTGTGGAATACATCATGGTTTTGTTAGTATTTAGTGTAAGTGGGTGCTGCCCCATGACTTCAATGTGCCTCAGCAATGTAAAAAACAACAATGATGCCATTAGTTGGCAATAATTTTCCACGTCCCTGAGATGATTTGTTCTGATGGTCAGGGTCATTTTCCTCCCAGTCACAACTTTATCCCCATGGGGCAGCTGCCTGATTCTTAGTGACCTTTTTTTCCACAAAAAAGAAATCACATCAAATTGGAGTATCTTTCTCATCCGAGAACACAGGGGAATTGTCCATATGACCGCAAGTCTATGCAGAGATACCCGTGGGCTATATCCACATGAGCCAGTAAAGTAGATCAATAGGAGTGAATCTGTAGGGGAGAAATATTTGGTGCTGAGGCCCTACATCCCAACCCTGCAGCACTCAGGAGAGGGAAGGAAGGAGGGAGGGAGGGAAGAATCCTGTGTCCTGAGTGCCCCTTGGAGCTGCAGTGCACTGGGTGAACTGCTGGAACGTGTCTGCCCATGTACTGTCATCCAGCACCCGCTCTCCAAGACTACTCTGAAATGCAGAGCAAGGCACAGAAAGTGGGGGCAATCCAGATATTTGGTTCAAAAGCTCACTCATGGCCCTAAATAAAACAGTAATGCAGACACATCCATGCCGACCAGGGTACCCGCATGACTGAGGGGGTTTAACCAGGCAGACAAGGCACCCACGCTGCTTTACCTGAGCTCAATCACGGGGATCCAGCCCTCTACCTCTGCACAGCACCGCTCTCCGCTGCGCAGGTGTACACAACGTGACAGCAGCTCTGCTCTCTTTCTCTTCTGCGGTTAAAGCAGCTGATTGCACCACCTCAACCGGCAAAACCTGGCAGAGTTTCATCAAAGTCAACAGTGCCTACCTGGGCCTGAATATCTGGGCTTTTATTCAACGAAAGGAAAAAGCTGAATGTTTCTGAGTAAAAATTATGTGAAATGCTACAAGAAGAAAGATTTCTTCAAGTAAACACGTCACAGGATGGTTGATGATAGGATTTTTCTGGTTTGTGTTGTTGATGATCTTGATGAAACAGAAGTGTTAAGGAAGGAGGAGAGTTTAATATAACCAGCAATGAAGAAACACAGAGAGAGAACTTAAAGTTTTCAGTGAAAGACCCGGTCTTACACCACCACTGCCATGGGATTTCAATAAACCAGGAACTAAATTCCACGCTTCGTTTTACCTTTGCTGCACACTTCCCCACAGCACAGTTTTGATGGTTTAATCTCTCCTTCTGCTTCGCTCTTAAAAAGTGAATCAAACAGCATAAGTTATCAAAGATGCAAACCTGACCCCCTGCGACTATATTACAATGTAGCACCACCTTCTGGCTATTGAGAAACTCTTAGTGGCTACTTTACCTTTCCCGGTTTTAATGGGCATCTGTTTCTTAATTCCTTTGTTGCAATTTAAAATGAAAATATGGTGATTAGCTTTCACGGCTGCAGCTATTATAGCTATAGATGTTTTTAATAACAGCTGCTATTTTTCAAATAGAAGAGAGATTTCTAACATGAAGCAGTTGGAATTGTGCATCTCAGCCTTTATTGAAGGAGCAATGTGTATGTTCATTTTTTATGATCCGTAATCACATGCTGGTCCTGGGAAACATGCCACAAGGGCCCACATATGTAAGTAGTGGCAGCTGAAAGTGCATAATTCATGAGGGAAACATCAGGATCGGAGGAAATGGCATAAATAGCTGATTGACTTGACACATCTTATATTTTTTCCAGGATTTATTTCCTTTTAGAGATGTGAGTTGCTTTTTAAAAAAGAAATGTGTAGTCTGCCAAGTCATAAGGTTCTCTAGGTCGCTTACTTGTTTCTCTGAAAGCAAAGGCATTCTTGTGTTTTCATTCTGATTTAATTAGAATGGCTTTTTTACAGTATGTGGTCTTTGTTCTTCCAGGTCTCTACTCCTCCACAGTTTTATTCAACCCTATTGTAGGTCCACTTTGAAACAGAAAGGGCAGTCGACACAACTTCATCTCAGAAGGAAATCCTATAAATACTGTAATTGCTGTGGAGTTTAATCTGGTTTCTTAACCTTTGATTCAGTTTGGATAGGTCTTAGGGCACAAAAGAAACAAATCGGCTATTTCAGCTAAAGGCTTCATTTGGCACAAATCTGGATGAGGCTTAATGATAAAAGAAATGTTTCAAATGGAAAGACATTAGATGCTGCCCAAATTTCAGCTGGAAGAAAGAAAAAAAACCCCACAATTACAAAGGCAAATTTAGTCACATCCAGTCTCTAAGTACATTTTGTAGAAATATCACAAACAACAATGTTCTCAGGGTTTTTCTACTGGAAATAATGTGAGAAAGAACATTCTCACATTACTTCCAGTCAAAATGCCATAAAAATGCACAGTTGATAGCAAGCATTCTCATAGCATGTTAACAGGAAAGACCTCAAGAAAACATTTTCTCATGACATTTCCTCTGGAAGAGGGTGGAGCTGGAGAGCACTGCCCTCCTCCACTCCCACCAGCATGGGAACGTCTCAGGGGTGAGCTCTCCAGTGAGAGCTGCCGGGGAAGGATCGTGGAGGATGCAGAGAGGCAGGAAATCTGACGGGTTCCCTCCACGATGAGAACAGTTGCAAGGGAGGAAAGACTCCTCCATCCAAAAGAAAGCGCTGGAAGGAAGGTCACAGATAATTCATAGCTCAGAGTAACTCAAGGATTAAATTATTTATACATCAGTATTTTCAGTACAATACTCCCCATTAAAGTGTGTATATGAGACGGAAAGAAAGAGGGGGAAGGAAAGACACTTCGATTTACATTCGTTTGAAAAGATTTTATGTGCAGACTCTCTGTGGGGTTTTTTATGGAAAATTTGGGGTGTGCAATCAAGTCCTCTGCACAAAGTCGCACTGACAGCTTGAAAGGAATGAAGTCTCAGCTTTCTCAGAGAAGAGAAGGAGCCATGGTCCCTGCTAAGGAAGTGAGATAAAGTCATAGGACACCCAATCTAACTTGCCTGCTCTGAGTTGCACTTCTTAAATCACTCTGGGCAGAGGACTAAATCCTCAGTTCCCCCTTGCAGGGGTCCTCTAGTTCTCTGGGGTTTTACGAAGTCAGTGATCCTCATTTCCAATGCATTTACAATAATTCCAGCTTCTTTCTCCCATCAAACTACTGTACTTCAGCTGCCAGATAGAAGCAACGGCCCAAAGAAAGGGCAGGACAGCTTGGTCTTTTTGAACTCTTCAGTCCATCTTCTGAGATTCACCTGTTAGACACATAAGAAAAGAAGACGTAGCTTCCCTTGCAGGGCAGTGGAAGAGGAAACCCTATGTGAATACATATGAGAAGAATAATGTCATCAACTGAAAATCAGGATCTCCCCTTTCTTCGTAGCCACAAGCATATGACTCTTTCCTAGGAGATACAGATGATCTGCTCTGTGTAAAATCTTATCCTAATGTCTAAGATTAAAGATTGGTTGAAATAAAAGCAGGAAGAACAGGAACTCTATGAACTAGATGGGCCACTTTTCTGGATGAAAAGACCTTTGAGATGGAAAATGAAAGATTTATCCGTGCTATACACATAGTGATGCACATATGTATATCAGCTGATACTTATACTGATATAATACTCTATTTGTATGATGAATAAACCATTAATAAAATAATAGTGATCTAAAATGTCAGTACATGATATATACATATTGTATTGATTTTCAGATTCACATTATCTTAAAAGTAATTTGTTCAGGTTCCAGAGAAAAGAAAATTCAATGTCAAAATTTGCAAGTGTGTTTAACAGGCGACACAGCAACTCTTTAATCTTGAAATAAGTGGCATTTAGAGTTATTAACAACACAGAATTTCTCCATAGCTAACAGATTGACCCATAGCCATTTAACTAGTGACCACATCACTATCAGAAGTTACATTTCTTTGTTTTAATATTTCAGATGTTCAACTGCTAAAAATTATTGGCCAGCCCAAGTTCTCTTAGAAATAATAGTATTTAACTTATTTGCTGCATAAACAAAATTCAACTGAGAATAGAAGTCCCTCATGTTAATAATTTGTATGGGATGAGGCAGTCCCTGACCGCTCAAATGTATAGTCTAGACTGTAAATAATGACTGCCAAGTGAAACTGTACTGTTCTGGTTTTACAGCTAGGAAAAAAAAAAAGACAACAAAGAGCTGAGGTGTCTTATTAAATCTAATGGAGATTCAGAGATCTGGAGTTTGTTCTGCAGAGCGGTGGGCCAAGAGTAGTCTTCCTTCCCAGTAAGTGGTTTCTTTCAGTGTGTGTGACTTAATAAAAATATGTGTGGGAGTATATGTGGAAATCAATGACCTGAAGTGTTCTTTATTTGAAAGTATTTGAAGCCTCAGCAAAATTATATAAACAAATAAACAAACAAAACCCCTCTTGCCTCAACTGTCTCTCCAATTTAGGTGCTTCTTTCATACTCACATGTTCAAATATGAACAAATTAATAGGAAACTTTCTCTCTTTGTGCAAAGAGTATAGGAGCAAAACCTTTCCTAAGGTTTCCTAAGGTTTCAAAACTGTCTTTTGAAGTCTGAGTTAATTTATTAGCTTGTTTATTTTAAGTAAATCTCTTGCAATTCCATGCTGTTCTTTTCTGCTACATGAAGTGACAGGTTTAAAAAAAAAAAAAAAAAAAGGAAGCAAGCTGTTCCTGACAGTTTTCCACCTTTGGTGCAGTAGCAGCCAGTGTGTCAGTTATACACTGCTTGGGACACAATTGTTCAATTTGTAATTAGAGCTCATTTTGCACAGAATGAAGTGGTGGTAGACAATAAAAGTAGATGTGTACACAGACATGGGTATATATCTCCTCTAGAGTGTTTCAACACTAAGTTTTCTGCCTTTGTAGTAAGGCGATAAACCCTACAGCTTTTCCAGAATCCCATTTGACTTTAGCGGGGCTTTGGTACAGTGCTATCGGCACAGACTTTTAGGGATGGGGTCCTAAAACCACCTGCAAGGTGTCTGAGAAACCCCCACATCATTTTAAAAGGCTGACATCACTCCCATTCAATTCACCACCATATCATTAAAGGGAAACCACTTCCAGAAATGCCATTACTAAGATACGAATCCATTAACACTTGACCAAATAATTCTTCAGTAACCCCTGCCCCAAATTTAAAGCCCCAGATGTAGCTTGATAGTGTCAATACTAAATATCTGGAAGTCTGCAGAAGTTCCCTTTTGGCTTGACAGCTTAAGGGTAGTTAATGGAAGAGTTCAGCCTTGTTCTGCAGTGCTACTTTAGGTGCTGCTTTGCTGAATGGCTCATAATTTGAAATCATTAAATGGCTGAGATAAAAAAAGAACATTTGTGAGCGCAACATAATCATATTAATAAGAAATAGAAAGACATGAGGAAGCTGTTTGGAATTTAAACCGAAGTTCTCGAATGCTATTTCTGCAGTATCTGATGAGCTCTGATTAACAGTATAAAATTATCAAATGGAAAAAATCCAGCTGGAAATGATGACTGTGGACTTAGTGATGAATCTCTCAAGAATATGTTGTCTTCATCTTTCCAGGCATAGCAAAGCTGTGAACTGTGCAGCCAGTGATCTATCTATTGGTGAATTCTTTACCCCTTGTTTAATTAGCTAGATCATCTAGCCATACTATTTAAAATTCAGTTGCTGGTCTTTATGTCTTTTGCGGTCCCTGAAAAACTTTTGTACAACATCTTATGCTCCTTTCCTGTTGGACTCATTACTGTAGTGAGGATAATTCTTCATGAAATTTTTGACAAGTCTAAATTTCCATTCACCCATTACCTCACTGACAGCAGAGGGACAGTTCATGGGAACGTTTTCTCAGCAGTATGCGGGAAGGGTCTGTATCCTGGCAGTGCAGATAGCTTGTCAGGATGAGGCTGCTCTGACATGATTAATACAAGCTCACGTTGCTGAGCAACCTTAATGAAGCTAAGGATAATCAACCCACCACTTGCACAGATCTCTGGACTTGTACTTCCCCGTGTGTTTTCTGTCATCCAAATCCTACACTGTATGAAGGTACCTGAATTAGCCCAGGAATGTGACATAAAGGAGCCAACAGAGAAAGTTGGAGAAACTGATTAAAGGATTTAAGATTTCAAAGGCCATGATCCATCTGGATTGGTTGTTGAAGAGGGTGAGGGTGTCCAGAGATGGCAAAAGAAGGATCCCCGACCCTCCTGACCCTTTAGTGAAAAGAAGGGATGAGAAGGCAAATGTTGTGTTCATTTGTTTATTTTTCTTTGTGTGATTTAGACAAGGGGAGGGGAATAGAGCTCTCTGGGTGGTCCTGAAGCTACTTTCCTCATGAAACTGGGAGAAGGTTCCCCTTTTAAGCATAGTTGTGAATGGGAGACCGGGGGGGGGGGGGGGGGGGGGGGGGTTCGGGGAAGGAGGGTTAAAGAATAAAGTTTTTCTGTCTTTGTAAAATAAACATTTTCCTCTACCTTTTTTCCTGGATGCTCAATGGTTCTGCTAAAATATCTTCATATAATTCCAGCTTCCTGGAAAAAGCTCTCCCTTCCATATTTGTCCAGGATCAAAGACCTATCCCTGAAAGACAAGGAAAAGCTGTAATTGCTGGCCTTTCATTATTTTGCCAAGGTATGTTTGTGGTGCAGTGACACAATATCATCTCAATCCTGCTAAAAATTTTTAAGTTTTAATGACTAACAAAAAAAAACAAAAAAAAAAAAAAAAAAAAGCACAGGATTAATTTCCCCTTCCTGGGATTTTTTTTTCCCATTCACAAAATGACTGCAGCATGCCTGCGACTCACTCACCAGAGAGGCAGTAGTGCCCCACTGTCCCATTCCTGCCCAGTATCCTTTCCAGACTTACCTGAGCTCTGCTTTTTCAGTGTTTCCCCCATTTCAGCGCTCTAAGGGAAATCGGGAGTGGGTCAGCATCTTCCCCTGGCGAGATCACTGCTGGGAGCGTGGCAGTCCAGGGGCACAAGGACAGGCCGGTGGACACGCTATGCACTGTCACATGCAGAAGGGCCAGGATGAATGCTTGCCTCCCACAGGTGAAGCCAATAACTGGATACGTTAGTGGGATGGCAAGGACCCAATGGGGCATGCTCATCGCTGGCGATTACTCAGTGAGTGCCCTGTAGGATGTAAATGCTGCAGAGCCTGGTTCAGACCTGGCAGATTTTCAAGGGCAAAGATATTCCCCATTAAACCTGTGGGAAAATAGCCATGTGAATTAATGCTTTAATTCCCAGGGGTTCTCACTGTAAATATTCAAGCTCTTTGAGAAGTAGATTTTGGTCCAAATGTGGATGTGTGATAGATATAGAGGCATGTTTCCTTAGTGCTGCCATCCCAAGAAGACAGACAAGTGGCCCCATATATTCTACCTCTTCTTGGGCTTGGGCTGCTTCTGCTAAACAGTGGGGAGGAGGGGAACGTTCTGCATAACTTCAGCTCTCAAAGTTTTTGGTGTGGGAAACCACGATATGCTGTGAATTCTTTTTTGCATATGTGCATGTTATCCTGGCACTCAGTGTTCGTATTGTGACACAGGACTTTTTGTAGTGAAGCATGCTTGTTGAGATTTGAACCTTGAAATTTGATGTCTCAGATCTTTTTTTAGGGTGTCCTTCAAAAACAATTTGGGATTAAACAGGCTTCAGAACGCTCATTGTGTGCCATGGTGGCAGTCGTCTGAGGCACATTAGGATACATTCATCATTTATTTAATCCCATGTTAAACCATTGACTTTAGTAAAATATCCCCATTTTACAGGAGGAACAATCTTGACCAGCTGTGTTAAAAGGGTTACAAAATGGCAAGTAAATAATTTTGTGAAGAGCCATTGTGCTTGTGGTGTATAAACATGTGATGTCTATAAATCACTATATGCTATACAGTAAAAATCTTGAGCATATAGATCATTATGACACTCTGCGAAACAGCATAACTACTGTTGTTGTCTTGGTAGATGAGTCAATGTTGAGTTGTTCATTCCCTCCTGCTGCTGGATAAAATCTTTTCCCAGGAATATAAATATCACATGGCTACATGTGAAGATTTCAAAATGCAAAAATTTGTGAGTTACTGTGTTTAACATGAAAGAAAGATTTTTAAATGTATCTGTAGAACATAAAGGACTTTATCACTGTTTTTTAATGAAATCAAGCAAGTTGTTTCATTGGCAAATAAAGGTAAATCTTTCATATTTCCTCCTCTCTGGGTTACAGAAACCAAATATCTTGTTTAGGGTTAGGGAGTATGACAACAGCAGAGCTCAGGAGGGAGGGCAGGTATCACAGTTGCCAGTCACCTCAGTAACCAATAGAGAGGGCAGCCTGTTGCACAGTGTTGCAAAAAAACTGAGAACACATTTGTGAGTTCTGTTTAATTGCAACTCAGATGAGTCATGGACACTTGGTCCTCACTTCCTAATTCTGGAAGCAAAAATAAACGCTTATTTGAGGCCCTCTTTAAAAGTAGCCTCAAACATAGTAACCATAGCTAATTGTAAAATGACTCTTTTATTTATTGACAGTTTGCATAGTTCAGAGAAGAATTACTAATATCACAGACCTTTTAACCAGAAACAAGCATGCTCAAGGAAGACAGCTGTTTTCAGAGTGTCAGCTGGGAAAAATGCCCCAGCCACTCTTATTTGATGAACAAACATACTTTCTTGATTGTCTACACTCATACCCATCTGTCAGGATGGCATGATGCCCAGGCAGAAGCTGGCCAAAACTTTTGCCTTGGGCATTGACACTGAGCAACAATAGGTTTAGATGGGCAGCATGCGTAACACTGCATATAAAATGTCTTAAGCTTCTTTTTTGTGCCAAGCATGGTGCAGAAGCTTGGAAACATATGTCTCCTCATATATCATTTGGCATTACTGAGTCCCCAAAAGCAAATATTACCTAAAAAATCCATGTTCTGGGGTCACCACTACATCACATGCAAGTTGGTGTTGGGCTCAAAGTGATTACCTTGTTAGAGAAGAATATTGTGGCTGAAGCACACTGTGTGACAAGATGGTCAGAGTCACTACTTGCAAGGACAAATGCTAACTACACAGCAGGGAAATCCAGTTTAGAAGCACTGAGCCAGCTGCTGTCTCAGGCAAATGGTCTTCATTTCCTGGAAAATGTGCAGTCTACGAAAGGATCAGAACCTGGTTAGTGAGCAGCTGAAGAGATGTGAAAATATGGAAAGAGAGTAACGTGAAATTTAAAAAAATTCCACATTTGCATGAGAAATAACTAGAAGACAAAAGAAGAAGAGAACTTGTCCCACTGCACAGATTATTTTTGTAGATAGCTTTGACAGGAATGAGTTAAAAGCACTAATGCAATAGGAAAAGCATATGTAGATGTGATGCCAGCGTTCTTAAGATGGAGCTACACTACAAAGCCTTTTTCTCTTTCAACAAACCCATGGGGCAGGGCTATTAAATTTTAAAGCTAGTTTTATTTTAACAAGATCTAGAAGCAGATACTTTTGAAATAGAGAAATGGACTCTCACGGAGTAAGGCAGGGTGAACTCTTTCCTGAAATCATGCTCTCAGTCTACTGACATTTAGCGTTTTTCTGAGATAGAGCAAACTCTACAGAGAGGAGCGTTAGCAGTGTCCTCCTTGCCACGACCTCCTCCAAGCCTGGCTGTCTGTGCTTTGTTCTTCTCAGCAGTGTCTTAATCTCCTCTCGAACTTCTGGCTCTTTGCAAACTGGCTTCATTCCTACCGTCTCTTACTCTCTAGAAGATTTTTCTAGGTTGTCCTAATACGACCTAGCTTTAATAGTCTATGCACACCCTACATTCTTAAAGGAGACATAATCTTTTCCTTCCTCCACAGAGTAGGAAAAGACCCTCTACAGCAGCCATAAAGAGAGCAATGGTTTAGCACAAATCAGAACACATTATAAGTAGTAAGCAGATAGGGAAGAGACTGAACTCTAACATATTTACAGAGCTCTAAATAATTTAGGAAAGTTAGCAAGGTACCTTTCTTTATTGCTGTAGTTCTTACATCTGTTTGGTACATGTGAAGGGAAAGTTAATCTGTGCCATATTTACAGGAGAGGCAAAAGAAAAAATACTGGAAGTTTTCTAAAAATGAGTACTGCGATTCTGAGTCCAAATTCGTTGGCTATAATTTTATTTAACTTATTTAACTTCTCCAAGGTGTATACCTACTCTTTCACTGCATACCTATGGAAATATTATTCCAATTCTGAACTTCTTAAAGTCTCCAGTTTTTTGGATGCTTGAGAAACTGATCTGACAAACTTCAGTGAGAGAAAGCAAAATCTTGAATGTCAGCAGTCATATAGAAAAATAACATTCTTTTTACCGGAATTTCAGTTTTGAAGATTTGATTCAAAGTTTAGAAGTTTGAAACCTCTTATCTAACCATCAGCATGTTCTTACGCTTCTGTTTCTTCTGTGGAAAACTGATCAATAACACCAATATTTCTAGAAGAAAAAAAATAATTCTTAGTGTAACTACATGGTCACTATGTTGAAGTGCTTTGTGGATAATTATACCTTTTAAATTAGTAGAGGTTTAGCTGTAGCTTTTATTGTGCTTCCATGATTTTCCTTTTCTGTGAGTAACAGAATATTCTGCTAACCTATTGTTATACCTAAGCATACTGTTTGTTTTTCAGATCAAGAGATGGTAACTGAATCCAGCAAACTAGATTTTGTGTTGATGTGAAGTTTAACTGAAATCAGCGAAGACTGGCTATGTGCAAGTACCTTTGGTTGCTAGGTTGGTCACCAACCTGATTTGTTTGATGAAATGTTAGAGAAAAAACCCAAACAGGAACATGTTCACCACACTGTTTTGCAAACAATTGTTTCAGCACAGCTGTATTTCTTGTGGATTTCTGGAATTATGATCTTGTATGGTGACAGGCACAAAATAATCTTTTGAATACTATTTTCAAGAAGTTAATTTTCTACTTCATTATGTACACATTCTTATTTAACAGTTCAGTTTCTATTGTGCCTGGGTGTCTCCTGTATGCACTGCATTACATAATGTAATAGTATTGGCCACGTGCAGTTCTTTCATCTTGTCCCAGGAAGGAGAATCATATGCACAATCACTAATTTATTCTGATAGGTAATGGTTTTTCCTTAGTTTTATATATAAATGTCTGTGTAGGTATATGTAAATATTGTTCTCTGTAATGTACAGAGAAGACAAGTTCAAATAAGTGAGCTTTGCATTTGAAGGCAGCTGCGAAATTAACACTGATATGTAGTTCTGTAACTTGTAGTAATTTTGTTGTTTCACAGATTTGATTGCCCAAAATTTCATTTCTGTGGTTTCCATGGCAAAATGTTCTATTAAAAAAAAAAAAAAAAAAGAAATGGTCTGAGCAACATTGTAACAAAAACCATAGAGCAGTAGTTTGGCTGCACCTGGGTAAGATATCTCTGCGGAATCCTGTCAGACATGAGCAGTGCTGCTCTTGCAGACCTGTAGATGAGCCCAGAACCTCTTGAATGGCTTGGCCTTGAACTTCAGCTATACGAAATAGGAGCTGACTATATAGTGTGGTGCCTTCTGCAACGTGGACTCTTCTGAGCCTGCAGAGACAGCTCTGAATCTTTCAGAGGAGACTTGTTAGGAACAGACTCCAGGGAAGCAATTTGTGCACAGGCAGAGTGCTCAACTGGGTGAAGATATTGTATGCTGAGAGAAACAAGTTCATCTTTCTTCGGTGAAGATCTAATTTACAACCACCTGCTTGAGCTTAGAAGTTCTTGCTGAATTTTTGCATAGTGCAAATTTGAATAGTGAGGCCAAGTTCACTCTGATTCCAAGAAACTGCAATTTCTTGGAAGTCAGGAAATTTAGGCTTCTTCTATCAAAGCTGAAATATGCATTTCTGCATACATATTCCTTATACATTTTCTGTCATTCCTGAGTTCTACAATCAGTTAACTCATCTTTTACCATTATGTAATACAGATATATGTAGAAAAGAGGTAATTTATATCTAGATAAAGCCCATAATGGGTCTCATGAGCTTCTTCTTGGCACAGGTGTCCTTTAACTTGCTTCAGTCTCAGCCTCATGTATAATAACCCAATAAATTGTTGCAGAGCCAAATAATATGCTTTGACTTTGTCTTTTTCTTGAGTGTTCTTCCTCACTTTTAGTTTCTTTCTGAGTGTTCTTCCTCACTTTCAGTTTCTTTCTGGTTTTTTTTTTGTCCACTTCACTAACTTTCTGGCCACCTGACACCACTTCCTGCTTATTGTTCTTCACCCTCTTGAACTCTGCATTGAGATTTGCACACATGGACAGTGAGTACAAACAGCAGCATTTTGCAGCCTTTATGCCGTGATGTCCTACCCAACTGATTAGGTCCAGCAAAACATGATGGGGAAGCAGACCCAGGGAATACTATTAAGAGGTAAGTAATGTCTTCTTAAGCACTTCTTATTGGCCTCCTTTGCAGCTGAATGGATTGCATGCATACTCAGATTTATTTATATGGAGATGTACAAAAAAGACACTTCCAGCAAGCAGACAGTGATTAGATCGGAGTATATCTTCAGTGCACATTTGGTTGCAGAATAGTTGGACAAAATGATGAGTCAGTACTGGCTGCTCAGTATAGAAGACAATAGAATAATTTTGGTTGGGGAATGTATTTATTAATGTAGAAATAAATCTCGTCGCATAGCTGTAGAAACAAATAAACAAAAAAGTGAAATCTCTTGAAATTAGACTACTACCTAGTCTCCCTGTAGCAAAACCAGACCCATTTGAGGGGCTCTTAAGAAGAAACACTCATGAATCTCGGTGATCTATTGTATTCTTCATCACATACAATCCCTTCCTTCTCTTCAAAAATTAATGTGAGCCACATAGATGTCGGTTGAAACTCTGAATAGTGGACTTGGATCTGTGGATCTGAAAGCCAGACCCTGCAGCCCCAGGCAGCTTCACACCCCACTCCAGGACCTTTTCTTTCCCCCCTTCTATGTAGCTCCAGCTACGGTAATCAATGCTCGGTTCAGCTCTTTCAAGGCTCCTACTTCTCAGGTTTGTACCTGAAAGTAGATACTCCAAATTGCTTTTAGAAGATTTTGAGTCTAGAATTCTGCTTACTGAGACTTAGTAGCATTTTAGGAGTAAGAAGCTGACTTTTGAGTCTTGCACTGGATGTAACCAAGTTACTAATCATTATCATCATCATTAACACAATTTAATTGCAGGAAAAATAGCTATGTATTTTAAAACTACAATAACATAAAGCCAGAGAGTGAGACAATTAAAGTAAAACATAAATGAAAACTGTAGCTTACAGCATTCTAAAAAAAATTACCCAACCACTCTTCACCAATACGTGTGTGTGTGTGTGTGTGTGCATGCACAGAGATGATACCGTACCTCACACAGGACTGTCATTGTCTATTCATTCATTAGAGGTAATTATTTTTAATTTTTGTCCCTACTGACCTGTAGGCAGATGGTTAGCATGAATACCATTTTTATCTGGACACCAGATCTAGCCAGACCGCAATCTGTTGGGTTTGATCACTAAACTGGCAGCTGCATTACAGACCTGCTCTTTTCTCTCTTTGTCTCTGGGGACTGCAGATTGGATGCACTGAATGTGAACTTCTGCAAAACATGGGGCTTTTTGTCATTTTCACTTTGCTTTCTTTTTATGACCATCCGGTAAATGTCAGTACAGTTAAAAGCTGATTGAATCAAACCATACCAAAAAAAGTAATTTTAGCTACAAAATTATTTTTCGTCTATATAAAAAGGAAGAAAATAAATGAGGCTTTAAAGAGCAAATATACATGTGTATGCCAATATGAAAAGGTAATGTGATGAATTCTATGTTGGAATAAAAAAATTCTATCTATGCACACTATTCTTATTATCTAAAAAAACAGGACAGTTTGTTGTGGGACACATTTCTGAAAAGGACCAAAGTATACAGACAATTTTTAATTGTATGGTTTGCACATGGAAAATTTGTATGATCCGTAATATCAAGCATTTCTATATAACATAATTGCATGATATACAAAAGTAGACAGCAATTTTTTTCTCAACCTTATGTCCTTGCTCTCACAAAGACTTGAGAATGTGCGTAACTTTAAACAAGTGAGCAATATCCTTATGTTAAACACATTGTATACACTATACTTATTACATTTTTTCTAAGCATGTGTGCAAATCTCAGTTGCATCTGAGTTATTTTTATTTTCTTTTGCTAGTCCTTACTTTGGCAAAATTATCTAAAGCATAATGGATGTTCTGCCTGAGTAAAGACTGAAATATCCTCTTTATCTGCTCTCTGCTTAGACAAAATAAAAGAAAAATCTTTTTTAAACATACTGATTACTGTGTTTCATTTAAAACTCTCAGAAAAACTTAAATGATTTGTAGCTTAATGTAAAAGGCATCTATTGTTCAGAGTAATCAGTTGTCCTCCCTTTATAAGATGCCATTGATGTCAAACCCAGATTTGCTCTACTGTGGCTTTCTGATGTTTATCATAGGACAGGGATGCATGTCAATACTTCTCACAACACTATGAATTTCATTTGTTACCAGCGGGCTGTGTCACAAGGACAATTCAGAGACAAGGTCTATAATCTCATAATACAACTTCCTGTTTTATTTATACCTAAGTAACATTTAACTTTTACCAAACTGTCATTTACTTTTAAAACTTATCTCTGGGTTCTAGTGTTGCGTACATACATAGGGAGACATGATTTAAATAAAACTACATGTAGTTAAATGCCATCAGAAAGAGTAACTTCCCAGACACTTTTTTTATTTTCACACTGGCAAATATTTAACTGTGAGCCCAACAGACTATTACGGTTCCCCTAGTTTCACCTAGGAAAAGAAGTTGGATTCTTGTCTTGCTCAAGAGACTCTTTATGCATTTTTCATTTTAATATCATAGATTAAAATGCATAAGCAGCATAAGGAACAGCATCCTACAAAGTCTTTTTTGTGTGTTACAGTCAGATGCACTTTCATTTAGTGCTCCCCCCGACGCTTTTCTGGCCAATTGTACAGCTTCAGTAGGAGGGGCAGAGAAGATGCCAAATCCAGATCTTGCACTTCCCAGGCAGTCACTATACTTCCTAGAGAAAAGATTATTTTTCCTCCTGCTAGACATCTGCCTCCGATGGGGAATCAGTTTGGCGTAGGCCGGTGAGTAAATAGCTAACAAGAAAACAGTGAGTTCAGGTACCTACCTCCTGAGTTTACCAACCTCATTTTGTTCTCCTGGTTCTCTCTCAGTTTGTTATTTGTGTAATTTTTAGAAAAGTTAGTTGCCAGAATGACTTCCTTTATTGTAAATGGAAAGAAAGAGCTATTTTTAGAAGGTGGTTTATATCCCTTAACTCTCCACTCTGCAAATGCAATTCTTTCTGGTCCTATGCCATATGAGAGAATTCAAGATTCACCAGTGAGGTTTCCTCATCCTCACTAACAATCCAGTGCAGATTGCTGGGTTGCATTGCAAAAGCGTGTGTGAAATAAGATAGGCAAAAATAGATGGCACAAAGGAATTTAAAGCTTCATTAAGCATCATTGTGGTGATTACACAAGGGAACATGTGTGACAATGATTAAGCTTAATGAAAATATTCTCTCCGTGATGGCAGAAATAGATCCATACGAAAGGTTATTCACAGTCCAGTCAGGACAGCATACGCGCGTTATGCCCTGGACAATTGAGCTAGTCCTGTGCTTTCAAAGCTGTTTTTAAGGTCAGCAGTCGGCTTTAACAAGGCATTTCAAGTGCTGGGAATATCTAAGATAGACCCGTTATGAGAGCAGTATATTTTATGTTTCCAAGGGTGGGCTTGAATGCCAAGAGCTTGTGCAGGCAGTGTCAGAGCAGCGTGGCTGGACTCTCCTGGCCAGGTGAAGTGGTACACACAGACTTAGCAGAAGATGCTCAGATGTGTACTGCCAAACACATTACAGTCACCCATATTCTGCTTACACGATTTGGCACTGAGAGCCAGCAATCTTTTCTAGTGTTTCAGCAAATCTATCATACCTGCCAACTTTTACAATTCAGAAGTGGACGCTGCCTCTCCAGCTGCTATTTCCTACGCAAAAAGAAACATCTGCCAACTCGGACACACACCCGAATCATGTTGAATTTGCAAGTGCAGATGAGCTGGCCGGTGTGCGGACTGCGTATTCAAATGCACCCTGATGTATCAGAGTCACTGCACACGTGAGACAAGATTGCTCTTTGCCTGCATACCAGCCTTACGCCCAGGATTCAGAGATGTTCAGTAGGTAGGGAGAAAACATGCAAATGTAATAGTGCTGGCAATAATACAATCATGCAGCAGATCACACACCACAAGCTTTCCGAGTATTTCTGGAAACAGGATTTTTTCTTTTCTTCTCCTTTATCAAGGCAGCAAATAGCACTTTTTCAAAACAGAAAGTTTCATTGTCATATAAGATCATAAATTCTTCGACAGTTTTTGACCCCTAATATGTCTAAGACAATGAAATTCACCTAAGACGCAAGCCTTCTTTGGAGATTTTCAACCTGAGAAGCAATATTTTCACAAAGTTTGAAGTCATTTCAGAGAGAGAAGACAAAACTGTATTCACCCTTGGGTGTAGCAACAAGAATTGCTGCTCTTGTATTGTAGCAATAACCCTTCAGAAACAGTCTGGACAGTCTAGTCCAGGCTGAATTAACTATAGCCTTCACCTCTTCTCTTGCCTGCGCCTCTCTTGTTTGCAACCAAGTGCCCTGAAGTCACACTTTCAAACACGAGCTTGAACTCGTTTTTTTTAGCAGCTTTTTAACTTCTCTGGCACCGATTGCTCTCACACCATGCTGATTATTGATCACTCACAGTGTGCCCTGCGTTTGCTTGCATTGCCCCCTGCAAGGCGTCATACGCCGTCCCTCCCCAGCCTCTTCTCGTCACTTGTCCCGGGACGTCTCCTGAGACGCAAAAATATTGGTGGGACCTCTCCTCTAAGCCGAATCCCCGCTGGCATCGGGGGGCTCGTGCCATTTGTGCCACGCACATCCGCAGGCAGCGACTCCCAGGCAGAGAGGTAGACAAGTGACCTCGCCATCCCGATCTGCTCATTCGCGTCCCACATGCCCGGACAGCCAGTCATCGCCTCTCCGGGCTTGACAATCTTTTGCACAGCTCGTACTTCGCAACAGCTGGTAAAGTTCGACGTGCTGTCGCATGAAAGGGAGCAAGCAGACGAGAGCAAGGGCAGCAAACCGAAATGTGGGGGTGTTCAGGAAAAAGGGGGGAAAGAAAGAGGAAATTCATTAAATGAAAATCTGGCTGCTGCAAAATCTTTTAGTACATTAACCCAGCATGGGGTCTGAATCTGTGGTGTAAGAGCCCGACTGTGTCCTCTGTTGCTTCATTACTATTTTATTGATTTCAGAGGGGAATATAAATCCAGGGCAGCCTGCCTGCCTTAGCAAAACACAGGGCTGCCAAAGTTAATCTGCTAAGAGGAGGGAAATTTTGGAATCAAAACTGAGAGAAAATGAGTCTAGAATGTACTGCAGTTTTTCTGAAAGGCAAAAAAGGCTCATCTCCATTTTAAATTATGCTACGCTATCATTTTTACCTTTTCCAAAGAACCTAAAGAACATGGGGAAGGCACAATATAAAACTTCCTTTAAACAGAGACAGCAGCAGCTTGAAACCAAAGTGATTGCATAGTTTCCCTAAAAAACATTTTGTAACCTCTAAAATCACTTAGCACAAGGGGAGTTTATTCTCACTACTGAAATGAAACACCAGTAGAGATCCAGCACGGAAGTGCCCCAGATGAGAAGTATTATAAATTGGTATTATATTATGAATTAATATTACAAACTGGATGATTTCGGAAGGCTCATTGCCCATTTTGGGGGCTGCAGTTAAAGAGAGAGTTTCTGCAGGTTTATCAACGTTGCACCCCTGGGACTGCTGAGGTCCCACATTGAAATGAGAACCAAATTCCTCTGCCGCTTGCTAAGCAGTGCATCATCCTTGTAGCCACTTAGCCTGCTCCTAGATACACAAAAAACCCCTTAACATCCAGATTGCTACAAGGAAGTGAAGGAGGTCTGGCATTTCGACACCAAATGCTGATTGTTTTGTGAACATGTGCAAGAGTTCTTCTGTGGAAAGGAATGCAGAATTAGAGGAGTCCTTGTGGCTACTGAACTGGAGGTAAGTACGGTATTTTCCATCAGTCGTTAACCTCTTTACCCTCTGCCTTTGCTCCAGATGTTTCCTTTCCTTCCTCGAACTTCTAAATGAAGTAGCAGCATGTGAGAAACCCTGCAACAAAAGAAGCTGGAGGAATCCAACATACAAACAGCATTGTGTTATGTTGGAGCCAACGCTCACATCTCAGCAAATACAAGTACATGAAATTTTATGTATTTATTTAGAAATGGAGCAGAGGCGCAGTGCCAGCCCCAGCTGGTTATAGCAGTGCACCTTTTTCCATCAGGACTAAAACTATTGCTTCATAAGACCCAGCAAAACCCTGTAGCAAGCGTATATGGAATAAAACAGCTCCAGCAACCTCTTGCTTTGTCTTCTAACAGGTTTAAGACTTGAACGTTTAAAAACCCTTTGGAAGTATTTATTTTTCTTAACTGTGGTCCTGGCAGTCTTAGAAATGCACATCCATTTTTTAACCTGGCCAAGAGCTTGGTCTCATCTACTTCCCAAGTGCCACTGTTTAATCACAAAGCTGCATGCAAAAACATTTTGCTGTTTCTGGTTTGGATTTCCCATCTTTTACACCTCCTTGTTCTTATTCCAGGAAACAGAAGGAAGTTCCTATTCATCTTCCCTGCACTTCTCGGTGTTTTCAGACCCTTCTGATTTTCAGATCACATCTTTTCATCAGGTTGCCCCCTGATTTGTATCTATTTAAAATATATATCCTTTCTATTACTTTTGGTAAGAATTTTTTTTTTTTTCCAGGTTCTTGGCCATTACTATTGATTTTCCTTAGACTGCCTTGATTTTGCAGTAACATTTTAGAGACAGAGGAGAAGGAGAGGAAGAGAAGACAGCCTAGCTTTTGAATTGCTCCCTGGAGGACCCTGTCTTTCTCCATCGACTGTGTAGGAAACCATATTGACTTCTTATGAGATTTCTTCCCTACAGCTGTACATGAGCAGAGGTTTGTATTGATCTGTGTAAAATGGTGCCCAAAAAAACATAACAGCAGAAGATAAAAAAACAGAAAAGCCTTCCAAAAATGCCAGGCTGAATTAACTAGGCCCTGCCAAGAGTTGTGCATCGATAAACCCCAAATAAAAGTATGTATATAAATTCCTTACTGCATGTTTTAACATATCATTTTAAAAGCAATTAAAATAAAGGAAAACCATGCAGAATACATGCATTAATAAAAGATAAATTAATTTTTAAAGTCTGTAAAAATTAAACAAGCCTACGTAGACTGTATCAAAATAAATGAAAATTACATAGCAAGTAGCAAAATAATTTAGCAAATAATTTTGTTTCCACAGAAATCCCACGTGAAATTGAAAATACAAATTAGCATAGCTCTGTAACTGTTGTTCTGGTCCTCATTAATACATCATGTGATGTGACAAAAGGTAGTGAAATTCCATTGATTTTATCCACAAAATGTACCTAGTAGATCATTTAATCCAGCTATTCTTATATTATCCATTACTTTCCTCCATATCCACAGTATATGAAAATACATGTAATGATGGCTGTAAAAAATGTAAAAAGTATGTAAAATTTATAAAAGTTTAAAAAAAGTTTAGAAGCTAAAAAGTCTGCAGAAAGATGTCCTCTAAATATGTCTTCCTAGTCTTTCTTTATATCTTATACTCATTTTCTTATCCCTCCTTTTTTTCTGCCCCCTAAATTTGTGGCACACAAGTTGTCTAGCTGGAGATTTCACTACCTTCAGGAAGTTCATATAAGGTCATTTTTTTAAAAAATGTTCACTGAAGAGCCAACTCTGCTATTAATGAAATAACTAAGTGTTTTTGAAAATGCCATTCTAAAAACCAGGTTGCAAAACTTAGATTCATTAATACATACACACGTCTGAGTAAATAAAAAGTCATTGGACTTTCAAAGGAATTTGGACATTGAATTTTATTCATGAGAACCTGAATTAGCTAAGTGGGGAAGTGAAAACATGTTTTCAAATTTTTATTTATTTCCTAAATATGTATTTTATTTGTTTAAAACATATGGAGTTGTGCTCATTAAGTTCTGATCTTTTTCCTATACATAAGAATATCAGCATTTATTACTGCTGTTTATAACAAAAACTCGGTAAGACCCCTGGAAAGGGTCAGCTGCAAGTATAAAAATTCTGTCTTCAAAGTCTATATGTGCCCAACAAGGTCTATTTCCTGGCTAATTACATGAAAAACCGCACACAATGGCGCTCTCCTGTGTAACTCACACAACATTGCAATTCATCATCATGGACATTGGCCGTGCATTTGACACTTTCCAGTATGAGCTGTGATATCTGAGACCCAAAAGAGGCAGAGACTGAATGTGGAATTAAAACAAATAAAACTGAGCCTTCCCCAAATTTGCACCAAGCTGTGAATGCAGAGCAGGCTGCAATCAAATACTAAAAGTCACTGCAATGAAGTACCTACGATCCCAATAAGGAGAAGGACAATCCTTATTTTTTCATAAGTTTCCTCTTTCTTTTCCACTGGGAATCATCTTGGCAACTCAAGCCCTAGAGTGAAGCCTCTAAACCACTGGTGTTCAGTGACCGTCTGCACCAGTAGTTCCATTATCTGAGGCTGGAGATTGATTTTCCTTTTCCTTGTGTGTTCACTTACCCGAATGCCCCAGAGTCTGCAATGGAGCCAGCAGCATATAATGCAAAGACAGCTTTTAAGACATCAAAAGTGAAAGCATCAGGAGTATCATTATATTCTGAAACTTTTGTAGGAGCTTTTTGTCTAATCCTATCGTAACAGGAATCCACGGATGGTGGCTAGGCCCCTGCTTTATGAAGCTTAAGAGCAGAGCTCAGAGGAGCTTTGCTTTTCTCAGAGGAAGGTGCATAGGTCTGCCCTATATAAGCAATGGCTCTGTTATGAACAGGGACCGGCATTACGTACATCGATGCCAGACAGGACCAGTAACTCGGTAGGTGTCAGGGGATGCTCACTCAGATTTGGAGGCTGGAAACCAGCAGAAGGCTATCTAAAGGAGCACCAGACCTTAACAAATATTTTTAGTGGCATGAATAGTACTTTCAAAGTTGGGTCAAGTAGTATTGCTGCTCCTAAGCCTTTGCCAGTGATCACCGCGATTCCTCTTAGCAAGTATTTCTTTTCTCCCTCATTGATGTGTTAAAGGCCGAAACAAATACCAGGGGAAATGGACTCATTAATTGACCATATAGGAGGAAGAGAACCGAAACAGGTCCGGCACAAAAGCCAGGTTCTGAAAAGGGCTTGGCATGCAGCGGTTGCCATTGCTCCCAGCAAACTGGTCTTAGTGGGACCTGCTAGATGCTAAGATTTTTAAGAATCTGGCCACTTATTTAGGTGCCTAAATGGGATCTGAATCCTGCAGATCTGTCTCTGTATCTAGTCAGTTTAACTATTTAGACATTTCCTCTTCCCTCCCCCCCCAAGAAAACCCCACAAAACAAAACTATGTGTATAGAGAAGTGCTTGGCCTTTCAAAAAATTAGACAATGCTCCCCTTAAGAGCCTAGTAAGAAAGCAAATCTCCCTCCTGTCAGTGCCAGAGCAGAACTAGAGACTGCCTTCTACAAATCTGAGACTCTCAAATTGCTTTTGTTCTCAACCACTTCTGAGACCATAAAGACACCAGTGTGCCTATAAAGACTATCCATGTAAAAATACAAGAAAAACCAGACGATTATTATGCCATTGATCATACTGTGTATTCCAAACGCACTCTGCATCCATGGTCTGCTGCACTGTAAGAGAGTCATCCATTGTAAACATACATTACTGTACCTCCATGCTATCTCTGTGAGATAGTAGATGTATGATAATACTTCCATTTAATAATGGAAATTATAAGCATTAAGGGAAAAACAACAACAAATTTGGCTTTAACCTTGTTCAACATTTAAAGTCTAAACAAGAGTTATGAATCTTAATGCATTCCTGAGTCTGGACGTACATCCACAAAATTATGTAAGAACCCAACTCACATCTAAATGTTATTTTCTGCATTTACATACAAAATACAGGCTCTCGTAACACACTCTCTAAGGCTGCCCAGGCAGGACAGTACTAAAGGACCGAAGGAACCTCTATTTATTGAAGTTCCCAAAGTGCCTAAAAATTCTATTCTCATATTTATTCCCATAAACATATCCATATTAGTACTGAGTGATTGATGCCCTGATCCTTAAAGACTTTTGGGTTTCACATTCTGTCTGAAATCATGGCTATTGCCACATTAAGTATCTTTTAAGATTTTGCACAGTAACGCATGCCTATAACTAATTGAGATCCATAATTAGGTTTTCCTCCAGTTTTCTCTTCACAATGTGATCTAGTGATGTTCTCAGAGAACAGGAAACCTAAGCTCAATTCATTCCCCCATCCCTGAGGTTTGAAAGTGCTTTTCCCATCACCTCCCTGCTTTAACCATGGGTGCCAAAGGACACTACTGTTTGTACCTGAAGTTCATATAATTTGGCCAGGCAGAACAGGAGTGATCGTAGTGTTCAAAACAACCAAGAAGTTAGTGGCAACCAGTGCTTCTGGTCCAATGAATGGCTAAAGCCTCCTAAATTAGGAACAAAGGTGTAAACTGAATCTAGATCTACCTCTATTGCCTCTGCCAGTAATGTCTTTTCTCTGTGTTCTTCCTTACGTCATAAGAACAAAAGGGGAAGGCACTTAAATTGAAAGGCAACTTTTTTTTGATTGGTAAAAAAAGAAATATTTCATTTTGGGGAAATATGAGTTATCTGTGGAACTCATTGCCACAAGATGTTAAGGTTGGGAACATAGCAGGATTTTTAAGAAGATTAAACATCTGAATGGTGACTAGGAACATCACAGATGCATCAGACAAGATAAGTAATAATAATAAAGGATGTAAAAGCCCAAGCTATAGGGTGTATGCTAACTACTAGCTAAGAATTAGGGGAAAAAAATGTCTTTCATTCTGGGAGGGGTGTGGCATAATTGACCATTGATTTTCTTGTATTTTTGTTTGAAACATTAAGCATTGGTCGCTGTCAGAGAAGAGACGCTAGAATAAGTAGACCTCATTCAGTTTGATCGTTACTTTGGCAATAAAATACAGTAAATAGAGTAAAACAGCTTTTTTTCTTTTCAGATAGATACTTCTATAGCAAAGAAAACCAGTAGCTACCCAATGCCTAAGTCAACAAAATGAAACTCCATAAACTTGTGAAATAAAATATTTTGATTTTGCCATGAAATTTTTCTGACAGGGAAAGGCCGGAAATAATTTTCATTTATTGAGCTTCCAGTTTCTTTTCTGGTTTTGAAATGGAAGAAAACCAAGAACTTTTAAAGAATGACAAGGTTATTTAACCATCTGATTCAGAGTAGGTATTTAAACCTAGATCCCCAATATCCTGTCTGAGTGCTTTAAGTACAATCCCAATTTCTTGTGTTAGAGCTCTCCTTCTTCCATAAATATTTAAACACGGGCATACACCAGTGAAATATTTATGATAAATTTCAGTGAAAAAACACTAGAACCCCCTTTGGTTAAATAATAAAGGATCATCTTATTTTTATAAATATATTTAGTGTCAATTATCTACTGATTATCAGTGACTTTATTAATTTTTGTTTTAATCAGATGCCATGTTTTCCTATTTTATCCCTTTTCATGTTTGTTGAAACTTGTACTATTCTACAACACAACACTTCTTGCAAAAACCTTACATCCCTTTGGAAAATGCCTAGCAAATTTTATTGGCATTATCACGCATCTTCATATATAGAATTCATATGTAGAATTTAGGCTATAAAAGAGAAACTGGAATCTTTTCTTTCCCCTGTTCAAATCCTTATCTCATATATTCATTTATTTTAAGAATATAAGAGGGAATCAAATGATCTAGTCAAGTAATATTTTCTAGTTATTACTGTAGAGACCAATAATTTGTATCTGAATAAAGCACATCGTTTGGCAAGGTTTACAGCCTTCATCTGAAGAGCTCAGGAAACACAGTGTCCACTAGGAGTTTGTTCCGATGGTTAACCGTCCTTTCAGAGATGAGTCTTCATTATGACAAACTCCAGAACTCATTGAGTTAGAAAATGGGGGTTTTAGGGGTGTGTAAAAAAAATAAATCTGAATTCTGCCTTCTTAAAATGTAGAATACATGAGAACAAGTGGTAGAGAAAGAATTATTTTTTCCTATGAAACAGTCTTTTACACTAGAAAATGATTAATGTATTAATAGCAAGCAAATGGATCGTACGGCTAATGAGGTCCTGGAAATGCTAGTAACACTGACTCATACATATCTACTGTCTCCATTTTCAGTGCTATAGACACTGATGAACAGCAGGTATGAATTTACTTTATAGAGACCCTCACTCGTATGTAGGCTTTATAGGCGTTCATTAGCATGAGGAAAGTGTCATACACGTTTCACACCGGATTCTTCCCTCGAACGCGAGGCCCTGAGAAACAGAGGGTGCTTACACTAATCAGCCTCGCAGAAGGATTTATCCTGTTGTCGTTGTGAAAAAAGGAGTGGATGGGAAAACAATTAATTCTCCGATAGTTACACCAAGGATCTTAATACAATTGCTTGGCTCTTGTTCTCGTTTACACCTAGCAGTAAGAAGGAGCATCGACGAGAGCAAAGTTAGTTATATTCGCACTCAGGTCTCTCCCCCTTGCCAGACCGCAGTGAAGTTGCCATAGTGTAAATGTCAGTTGTGTGGTTTGATTTCATACCCTGCTGCCCACAGACAACCACATCAAAATAAATATGCATGCTATGGAGAATAGCACTCTGCCCTTTGTGGATTCCACAAACGCTGCTTGGCTGGTTTCCTAAGCCCGTGGCTGTGTATTTTTTGCAGATTGGGAGGGAAGTGTTCCTGAGCCTCATGGCTTCACCTTACATCTAACGGGCTGGGGACAGCTTGACTCAATCATCCACTTAGATCATAGAGATCTTACAGTAAATTGGCAAGCTGTCTTTCATCCCAGCAGATGACAGTGCGTAGCGCTCCTGCATTTCACAGCACCTCCGATTCTTCGCTGTGAATGTCTTTGCTATGCTAGCTCTGATTTATAAAGTGGTATGCAAGCAGCTGCCTGTTCATATACACACGTGCTAAAATTGATCCAGAACAATTTCCTATGTGCCTTGTGACTTTGGCCCCTGAACTGGAAGCACATGTGGATGAGATATGACGGCTACTCCTGTTGCCCAGGGAAGGATCATTCTGCTTCGGGACGGCAATAGCTGAGGCAGAGGATGGGACGTGTCCAGGCTGACAAAATGTCCCTCACTACAATTCAGCAAGTAATTACAGGTTCAGCGCTACATGTGGATCATAACTATCTAAAACCTCGAGTCCATGTACCAAGTAACCCCACAGTTCTCCAGGTGCAAAACAGAAATCTGGTTAAGGCAAGGCTAAAAATTTGACTCTTATACAGAATGTCTGTGAACCTAAAGAAGAGAAAGATCTCTTTTTCTTTTAAGACCATGTGTTTCTACAGCTTCTATGAGGAACACACAGCTGTTTGGCTACATTACCATTTTGCCTGATGAGCATTCAATTGCCTGGCAGAGCTTGTGGGCCGAGGCCAAATTCTGCTGCGTATGTTGGTGTTTACTGTATCCTTTCTAAACTCCTTTTATGAACTATTTTACTGTGTATGCAATAATACTCTGTTTTGCTTGAAAGATTCCAGGAGCCTTCTTTTGCTTCCCTGTCCTCCTGATGTCAGGAATGCTAGTAGTAAAGGGCACACAGCCTTTCCCCTTTAATCTCCAGTTAAATAAAATGTAGGAAGAAACCGGAGAGGAAAGGAGACAAGAAAACAAGAAGGGAAAGATACAAAGGAGAAAATTTTAAAAAAAAGGAAACTGGAAAGAAGTAAATACAGAAAGGAAAGAAAGAAGGCAGAAGAAAATATGTGGTAAAGAAAAAATTGACATACAGCTGTCTGTTTAAATTCTAAAATTGCTCCACAGCCTCATAGCAGGATTAATAGGTTTCAAAGGACTAATAATCACTAGTTTGACTGAATGCCTTTTAACTGGCTCTGCTTAGTCAACCTAGGAAGACTTTCTGCTCCCCTGATTGCCATACATACGATCCCTCTCTTTGTGAGCTCTAACCTTTCATGGGTCATTTTTCTTCATGCCTTTCTCTTTGTTTTTCCTTCTCTGTACACTAAGGCTCCTCTTTTCTTTCTTTCCATGCTCTGAAGTCTCTTTCCCTCACTTTCTGCTCCAATTCCCCTTTCTCTCTGATACAGAGACATAAATGTGCTGCCTGAGCACTTTACTAGGGTACTGCTGAGAACTTCCCTAAGGAGATGGCAGTATACTCCAGCACAAAGAATAAACTCTGCTAGTGCCAAAACCAAATATTGCAATTTTCTCTACTATACCCCAGCTTTCTTCATCGAGGTGCTGGACTCTCATGCCACTGTTAGTCATTTGCCTTTGGCAAAAATTTTAATTAGCTGGGTGAGGCAGAGAAATTCCACTATTACTCAAAACTTGCTACCTTGTAATCAAATGTGAACTCATTAAATTCCTCTTATAACGTTGGGTTTGGTAGCTTCCTTATCTCTAGTAACCAGGCATTTCTCGTAGTTGTTATTAAGTTCACTTACAACCCTTAGTAAGAAATCCTGAAGTCAAATTGCATACTTTATATGCTAGAAATTGCATACTGAACTCAGTTCTATTTGTGGGGAAATGTTGTACTCTTAAGCAAGCTTTGCTGATTGCACATAACTCTTCCCTTTTCTGGAATTCACTGATTTTCAGAAAGCCTGAGCAGCCATGACTGAATGCTTGAAGACCAACCTGGGCGGGCATGAAAATAACAGGCACATGGGACAACCACTTCAGAACCAGAATTCAAAAGTGTGCATATCTTAGCAGAAGAAGAAACAGATATAACACACCATTTACTGCACTGCATTGAGTATTAGAACCTTTTTGTTTTTCTTTCCTAGCTCATCAAACTTTCAAAAACATCTTAATTTTGTAGGTGTGGTGCCTGCTTTTCCTAATAACAAGCATTCAGATTCGGCTAAACACTCAAATCTTCTAGTGCTTTTATTCTTTTCTTTTTCTTTTTTTTTTTTTTTTTGGTTTTTTTTTTTGTTTTTTGTTTTTTTTGTTTGTTTGTTTGTTTGTTTAATTCTTCATGGTCTCCTCAGTCTATGAATTGATGCACTATTCTCCTTTTGCCAGTCTTACGACTCCTTAAAGACAAATATGTCAGGTTCATTGAGACTCCCCAGGAAGCAGGTAGCAAGTAGATGGTAGGTTCACATAGCGGTGATTCACACAAGTCTACTTCACATGATGTGAAATTAAACACAGAACACTGAAGTTAACAGTTCACAGAGGCTCAAAACTGAGCTGGACAGTTCTTCATGTGAGAAATGAGCTGTTACACCCATATGTCCAGCTCAGGAAGCCCATGAGCCTGAGGTTGTGGAGGCTGGAGCATATGCAGATGACAAATTACTTTGCGCTGCCTGGTCCTTGTATTCTTCCTGCTGTAGCAGGTAGAGTACTGAGCTAAATGAACTTTTGACCTCAACCATTACAAACCCATTTATATTCTAAAGCTTTGTGCTACATAGGACTGCTCTACACACTGGGAATCTTCACCTGTCTTTCAACCAGTTTCCAGCTACTCTGCATTGACAAGGATGTTCAGGGAGGCTGGAAAGCATTTGAGTTAGCTTCCTAGTGTTGATTCTACCTATAGATCTACATATAGATCTTAAATGGACTTTCTAAGAGGATTTGTTAAGAACACATTTGTTCATTGACTGAAAAGCCATGAGGCTGTCCTAGTCAACCTAGTAAATTGGTATACGTCTGAGCAATCAGAAAAGTGGAGAGATGCCTCTGAGAATAGTTCCGATGTACATTAGAGATCCTTTACACCAAACTGATTTTTTGATATTAAATGTCCTCGGTGTGTACCTGCTTTCCTTACCCTGTGTAATAGAGTACTACTTTTTTTAAGGAACTGACAAATTTCTGAGTATACTTAAACTAGAACAATTTCCAAGCTACTTGATAATTCTTTTTCTATCTGAGCAAACGAAGTATTTGTATAGGAGCCTTAGCAAAAAAAGAAAAAAAAAAAGAAAAAAAAAAGAAAAAAGAAAAAAAATTAATTCCCCTATGTTATTCTTAAGGACAGAGGTATTTCTATGCCTTTCTGTACTTCATTCCCATCCCAAGTCCAAACCCAAAAGGGCACTTCTATATAAATGCACAGACACCATTACAAAATCAAGCTTTTTGACACATATAGAAATGATAAATTCTATCCTAGAAGCAGTCAAAAGACTCAAAGATCACTGATAAAAAGAAGGCATTAAAGGCAGCACATCCTTGCTATACACCAACAAGATTTTCCCTGCTGGGTGACCTACCTCAACTAACCGTCAAGAAGAATTAGTCTCAAGGGAATGTTTTGCTTATAGATTTATAAATGTTGACAATAATCCTAAATGGATGTTAGTGGAATTGACAAATCTCAGCATTTTTCTTGATGTATGTGTGCCTGGGGGAACTTTGGAGGCCCCAGCATTCATAGAAAAGAAGCAAGCCACTGACAGCTGACAGACAGGTAGCATAGCTAGAAAAGTAGAAGCTATTTGTTGACACAAATTGTGGAGTATAACCTAATAATCTAGTATTTTCTTCCACTGTTGTTTCTAGGCTCACTCAAAATGTACAGACCATACAGCATAGTATACTTAGTGCAACAATAAAACTGCTTACTCTATAAATGGCTTTATTGTAGAACTTTGAATGCTCAGGAAAATAATGTGGGCCAGATTAAAGCTGGAATTAGTGCTTTACTAAGGATCTGGGGGGCAGCTGGGGGGTGCATTTTTGTTTTTCCTGTGTGTGCATGTGTGGTTTTTCCCTGGAGGTCAATGCACATGTTAAAACAGTCTCTTCTGGAAGAAAAGAGTTCTGAGTTTAGCTCTGTCTTCTTATCTTGACATAAGTGAAAGAAGGGGGAAAAAAAAACCAACCAAGGACACTCAGAAGTTTGATTCTAACTTTATGTTTGATTGTGCGCTAAATCTTTGCCAGGCAATTCCTAACAGGACCACTGACAGGGAAACTTGCAGGATTTATACAGGATTCTAAAAAGGAGCTTTGATGAATTTTCCTTGATAGTGTACTAATTACAACTAGCTTTTCTACCTAGCAGCCTTCAGTTTAAATATTATTTGGTAGTAAGTGAAAACCAGAAAAATGTGACAATCTGAGCTGTCATGTATGGATTTCTTTTCATAGTGAAATAAAAAACAGTATTAAGAAATAGAAGAGCAGTTATTTCTGTCCTATTGAGAAATAATACTTCCAAATTGCTTTAAAAAAAACCTGCATAGATTGATTACTAACACTCTACCATCCAGATTACTGGGAGTGTATTTGTAAGTGTGTGTTTAAAGGGAGTGAGACTCACACAGTTATGCATAACATCGCTAGGATGGAAATGTCGTTGCATGATTCATCTCCTATTTCCTACTGCCGGAGAGCTCTTAACAGCAAATTTCACAGTATTTCATTGAGTCCAGTTTTAAACAAAGTTAGCAACAAGTCCTCCAGCAGCCCTGGGGACCACAAGAACACATTCATTTCCTCTGTTCTACATTCCCCCATGTCTTAGGGAAAGTGATTAAGTAGTAATAGAAGTTATAGCAGTAGTATAGACCAGGTCCCATTATAGGAAGCAGTGTACATAGATACTGATCATACTTGTAATCTTAACAGGCAAAAGAGCTATTTAGAGGAAGGAAGTTGAGAAAAAACGAATTTGGTGATTCTGGCCAATATCATATAGAAAGTCTATGCAAATCTGGGAAAGAACTCAGATCTCTGAATTTCTCCTTTGAGACATTCTCCTTATGCTGCTCCTTTCTCTTTTGTCCTTTTACTCCACCCTACATTACATTTCTGACAAATATTAGTAGAGTTTCTGCATCAGGTCCCCCATGCCAGGCTTGACACTCTACCCAGGCTGACCAGTGGTTTTGCAACTGATATTCAGTGGGGCTACCCTTTCACAGTTAATGTGCTGTTGAAGGGAACTACATATTGTGTTTCTTTTTTTTTTTTCTGATAGTTTCTCCTCTGTCACAATCGTTTCTATGCTCTTTTCTGGCTTTTATCTGTTAACTATGTGTCAATAACTAAAAACAGTATTTCAGGAAAAGCCTTAACAAATCTGATGTTTTTTTTTCATGAGGCAAGAATGTGTTTCTGAATGGAGCCCCACACGGCTGTCTTTTTAGGATGCACTGTAAACTTACGTTTAATTTCCTGTCTACTACCAGCCTTAGTCCATCAGTATTGCCCTTACTTTCACAGACTTCTATATACCATCGAATATCTGTATTTTGGATTGTTTTCCCCAAGAAGTAATAGCTTCCATTTTACAAGCTGCCACTCAACATACTGCAACATATATTGGTAACATTTTACTTCTTTCTATGTTATTTTTCCCATTTCAGAAATGCTTTTTTTTTTCTTTGTCATGAGTGTACGTATGAAGACTGGTTGTAAAGAACTGGACACATGGGTAAAATCCCAAGTTCCCACCAGGCAGGTGAAGTACTTTACTTCTGGCACCACTGAACTATCCATCCCTATATACTGCCCATCCAGTTTAAAGGAACCTAATGAGTTCTCAGACTGATGCATTTTCATGAAACTCTTGACCTTAGGAGGAAAATGCAATTTTTAAGAAAAAAAATGTGTGGTGAAAAGGTTTGGTATATATTGGAGAAGGATTCATAATGAGGCTTTATGCTTCACCTTTTGTGGTAAGTGGTAAGCTCTCACCGACTCGTGTTTTCTAGTTACTTCATCTGACACATTTCATTCATGAGCACTTACTATGCCTCTTCTACAGGATGGGATTCATCTCACCTTTCAAAATTAGGCCTCGAATTTAAGAAAATCATATAGGCTTACTTTATAACTTGTAGAGGACAAGAAATATCTCCATTTGAAAGTTTCTTTAAAACTGGGGGAGTGAACTGTCTGGGGTGTCCGCCAGCCCCCACTGATTGTGGGGGAAGTTTGAACACTTCCTTCTCCATCAGAAGCCTAACTTAAACCAGCTACAACAGTACGAGAGGCCTCCCACCAAACAGTGTTTGCTCTTGTTCTTAAGTGAAACATTTTGTCTTTTCACCAAACCCTTCTTGCTTTGATGCTGTTTGGGTATGCCTCTGATAGCTAACAGTCACGGGCGTTCAGCCCCTGGAGCCCTATGTGAACTAGCGAGAAAACAACTTCCTTTCTCCCATGAAGTTAATATCAGACGCTGCGTAGCTAAACGACACAAGAAATCGTCTTCATTATGGGTTAAAGTCATTATGAGAGGACTAACACAAGGATCTCTGTGTCCTTTCAAGTCTCACGGGGGGCCAATACGGCAGGACTTCACCTGGGGCAGAGAGATGTCGGAATACCTGTGCTGGAACAAGGCAGCGCTGTGTACGAAGCAGTGAAACGGCAGCAGCCCTCAAGCCCCATGTATCTGGGATCTTAGAGGCGGCCCTTTGCCTCTGCTTTCACTGCGAGGAAAACTTCGCACACTTAGGCATGGAGTCCCATTTTTTAGTTTTGTTTTTTTTTTTTTTTCCCAAAAGGTAATCAGTGGCAAAAGTAGTATTTTAGAGGACAGCAGCGCATTGCAGAGGACAACCATTTGCAACTCTGATCCAGCATTTCGTTTCTTTCTCTTATTTCCTACTGATGCTGTCTTGGCAACTCTTTCTGCTCCAGGACGTATGTTTTCCTCCCTCCCACACCACTTGTGAAGTCTCTCAACACATGCTCGGAGACGAGCAGGCCCTGCGTCCCGCCAGCTGCTGCAGGGCAGCTCTCTCCTGTCCTCTGTCCTGCCCGGGAGAGCCAGCGCACAAGGAATGCGTCTGAGATTTCCTGCCGATTACGAAAGGTGAGTGATGGAGATGAAGGAACATTAGAAACGATTGCAGGAAACAGCTACCATTATCTTTCCCAGCTTCTCACAACAACAACAACAGTTACCTGGGGCACACCACACATTTTACATCATGTAGCAGCTAATTAGCAGAGACCACTGGAACAAATTTCAGTGCTCCTGACACTGACGGCAGCTGCAGGTTATGCAGAGATCAGCCCTGGCTTGTGTTCTTTCCACCCACTAGCTCTCTTCAAGACCTGGTTTGTAATTCAGGTTATATCACTTCAAAGAGTTTGACCTTCCCCTGTGTCATCCAGCTGCAACGCACCAAAGCAAAGGCGATGGATTTACATTGAGATGGAAGGGAATTCAGTTCAGGGATTTGAATGTTCAAAGGAAATAGTTTTTCCTTCTCAGAAAATCATTCCCTATCTATTGCTGAGGGGTCCTACCTGGAAGCACAGATGATTCATTTCTTCTACATACATAAAAACAGGGTTTAGAAGATGCACAAGAGATGCTTTTCACACGTTCAGCAGAATTATTCTCAGGTGAACGTATTGGGCATCTATGGCCACTGAAACCGAAAAACAGCAGTGGTAGTGTTTCAGATTTTAACTGATTCAAACAGTGCACTAACAGAAACAGCGCTACAAATTCCCCATTTCTTCCCAATGCCTGGGAGTCATATGGTGAACAACTTGCATGAAAGTTTGAAGCCGCAACACAACCTGCAGAAAAAAGGACAATGGAGGCATCACAAGAACACCTTGTGGGAGAACAGTGAAGATGAATGCTGCAGTAACGCTATCTATGTCATCCTTAATAAAGAATTTCATTTAAATAAATTTTATTTTATTTTACCATTACTTTTCTCATTATATAACACAGGACATAAATGACACACTACTACATGAGTCTTCCCACTATCTCCTGCTGAGCTGCCAAAATCTGCCGATACCCTCCTGAATTCTATGACAGAAAAGTGAAACTTTCTTTAGTGTGCAATTCCTGCGTGCAGAAATAAGCGTGTTGATGTGCATCTAATGCAGAAGCTCTCAAACCGCTGCCTGTGGGCCAGCGATGATCCATAACATGACCACTGATCTGAAGACTCATGTCACATACACAGCATTTCAGGGGACTGCTAAAGGTGCACAACGATTTGTACTGATGACTTACATTGGTTCAGAGCCCTAACAATTTGGGAATAACTGTTTGAGAGCTGCCACTGATCAGCTGTGAGCAAGATGCTTCACCTCTGTGTGTGCCTTTGTTTCCCTTCCAGCACCATCTGTTTTGCTTAATTAAAGCGAAAGCTCTTCACTGTAAAGACCTTCCCTTCACAGGCATTTGTGAAATGCTTTTCACAGTACACCTCTGAATTCATTCAGGACACAGAGCTGCCAAGCCAACATTGATTACTGCTATTAACGATATCTGTTTTAACTTCTCAGCCATGATAACGTTATTACTAACAACATAGGAAACCAGAACCCTAAGAAGCAAAAAATATGAAAAACCAAAGGACTCTGTGTGCTCTTTGGGGTATTGCTCTTTCAATCAAATATGAAAAGAATCCTTGCATCCAAAAATGTATGCTGAACTATCATGATCTTCTCCAGATTGCTGTGGAGTATAGCAACCTCTGGGTGTGTAGGATACTTCAAAGCACTTTGCTTCTCAAAGCATCATTTTTCACGCACTCATTTGCATGCAGTTTTGCAGCCTTGTTTTTCATGGATTTTTCAAAATGCTAATTTTTGCCTACTTTGCTATAATCTACTTAGAGTTTGGGTGGGATCTTATGCAAGGGATGCAAGGGATATGCAGGGCATAATATCAGGAAGAAATCAAAGGCAAAGGCTGTTGCCTGGTTTTAGCTGCAGAAATAAAGCTGTTTCAACGCAACCCTAATTACAGTTTTGTGGTGCTTTGTCGAGCCCTGTTGATAAGTTTCCCTAGTAAACAGCTCTTTATTGTTCTTTCACATTCAGTCGCCATGGCAACTAGCATTTTAAGGTTTGATCCTGAGAGATGCCAAGCACCTGCTTCTGCGGCAGTATCTATGGGAGAGGAGGATTCGAGACATCTTACAAGATCAGTCCTTTCAGTGACAACAGATTTGCTAAAGAAAGAAAGAAAAGGAAAAAAAAAAAAAAAAGCTTTTGTTGTGCTTATTTGGAAGGAACTGTGAAAAAAAAATCACAGGTAAAACCTGGCCCCAGTTATACCTTACAAATATACACAGTATCAGACACTGCCTGCTCCTGGATGTAGTGCAATAGGAAAAAATAATAATAATAAAAAAATAAATCCCAATGAGCCTAAGGATCTAACTCCAAAGGAAATGCAAGTCAGAAACAGAGCCCCAGAGTGTCACTAACAAAACGCTGGGAAGATGAATTCCCTTTCATTCACTGCCAAATCCTTCATTGCCTTCTTATTGTAAAAAAAATATATTTCTCAGGAGGTCAGACCCAGGTGATAAACAGCTGAGCAAATTTTCTATTTTAGCTTCTGAATAACCCCTGAGGGACTCTCTTTTGTCTTTCCTGCTTACGTTGACCTCAAACTGCTGGTCAGAGCCTAGAGGAATCACTCAATTTAGCAAAGAGTAGCTTTTTTTTCTGTACAGCTCCATTTCCTCTGAATTTATCTTGGTGCCTCAGTAGGAAGATAGAAGGTTTGTCTCCGCAGTTAGGAGACAGTTTGAATGTAAGCAGGTGTGAACATACCGATTGCTTCCTTATCTGATGCTGCCTGAACATGTTGGACCACAGCAGAGAATTGCTTTCATACCCTCCAGTAAACCGCCAGCTGTGTACTCACGCTGCCTCCTCCGCCAAACCCCTTTACCTGCCAAGTCTGCAAAAGTCAGCTACTGTCCGATCCGCCCAGCCCAGCTCTGCTACCCTGGGCAGCGTTGTTAATCATGGTAACATCATCAGCTTCGGGGGCAGGGGGAATTTTATTTTCTCTGCTTCAAAACACAGGCCCGGGGTCGTTCTATGTCAATGCAGACACCCATCTGAGGGACACAAGTCACCTTCATCTGCCTTAGTGTGGTAGGAGCAAGTCAGCATCTCTAAAGGGCAGTTGACATCTCAAGTGGGGTGAACCACCCTTCTACGGGTTTTAATTTCTTTTTGCCAAGCACAGAGAAAGCATGCTATGTCTATATTTGCAACTCAGGCATCTTAATCAGTGGCCCAGCTCATTAGAGGAATCCAGCTCCTGATGGCTGAAGTCCTCTGTATTTGTGCCGGCTGAAGTCATCTATTTGTGCCCACACAACATTGCAAATTTAGACATTTTGTCTTCTATTAGCCCTCAAGCCAAAAAAAAAGTTATTCAGAACATGCTGCAGAGAAAGAAGTAGCTGATTACAAGCATACTACTTGGTCATCTCTGCAAATATGCGTGAGAGAAGAAATCAGGTCTTCAGGTCACAGTTTGGGGACAGTTTATCTTTACTCTTGGTATTGTTATTAGTGGTTAGGTTATGGTCAAGCTCAAGCTTTTTATTACTTGGGCTTTAATAGATCTATCTCAGGACAGTAGAAGGATGGGGCTTTTTCTTAATTTCTTCTTGCTTTCATAGCCCAGGTGTAACAGCAATTGAAAGGAAAACAGAGATTAGGCAATAGCAGGATTGAAATGAAGCAATATGGGTCACATTCCTTCTGATCTGCGCCAACAAACAATGAACATTAGAAAGTGTATCACCCTTAAAAGTGAGTATTTTCAGATAAAGGAGTCATGCAGCTACCTACTAGTCTACAGGACTGTAGAAGTTTATGAAGAAACATTTACGGTTCAGGCACAGATAGCTCAGTCCTATGTACGTGAACCATGTACATAGTCCTAGAGCCATGTACAAAAGAGTAGCAAAGAGTATATGATGAAATGTCTATAATCATCCAGGGTTACCATTAGGGGACTGAGTTCAAGTTGTTTGAAATATATGGAAAGACTGGTTTCATGCCCTTTGCATCAGGAGAATTTCATAGGAAATTAGCTGGCAGAAGAGTCAAATGATCTGGAATGGATTCCCATTTTTGTCACCTACCTGACAGTAAAGTAGTATGTGCCACTGTTTACACAGTGTTTGCAAAGTGCAAGTCTGAAAGAGTCGAAATCCAGTGTTGATGATGAAATTAGATGCAGTTTAGGGCAGGAAGGGCAGGGTGGTAATAAAAAGCCTGTGCTATTTTGCATGTCACTAGCTCGCAGGTGAGCTGCTGATGGTCAGGTTCTTCCCTCTGTGTTAAGCCCATTGTAGACTGAAGTATCCATGTGTTGTGAGGTGTCAATTCAAAGACTGGAAAAGCTAGCTATACAATGCATGCAGAGCAAAAATTACTTATTAGACTGTTACTATTAAATACAAAATAAGATGTGACTTAAAATAACTTCTAGCTCAACTTCAGGTAAAGAAATCCATCTCGTAGCAAAGGGATGTACTCATCCTCCACAGAGGAGCATCACCTACATTATTAATACTCATACAGTAATGCAACTCTGTTAGAGAGCAAGCCACCAGAGACATTAATTCAGCTGCAGCCCTGTTCAAGAATAGAGAGGGAGGGATTCATCCATCTATACACAAGGCAGTCACCCCAGGCTCCCTCTCTATCAGTGAAGAGAAATTGGCACTTCTAGGGTTCAATCCATCTTATCCTTAAGTAGACATCTAAAATAAGTGTGAGAAATGCCCCAGAAGTGCACATTTGATTCAAACATGAGCCTAGGAGATGCAGAAATTTATGCCATAAAGTTAGGTGAAATGATTTTTACCCTGAACGTCTAGTCAAGACTACCTACAGTTTGGAAGTAAAATTTTCCCTCTATTTTGAGTTTGTGCAGTACCTAGTAGACCTTAGCTCAAGACTTAACCCAGGACTGGTGCTTCAGCTCACTTCAGCAAAACAATACCTGGAATGCAATGCTGTTAATTTTCTGGTAGATTCAGACGGACTTATACCTCAGGGCAAAGTTACAATGAGACAGTTTGGTAAACAGGTTTAGTCAGCCAGTGTTACCTCTTCACCCTCCCTGTTAAACTCCTTTCCAGGCACAACTGCTCTTGCTTTCTCCTTTCATGATTGCTATTGATCTGCAAACATTCTCTCTAGGAGGTTGCAGCAGCAATCTGTGTATTTACTTCTATTTAGGATATTACTTTTGCTTTGTCCAGGCCACAGCCACAGCTAAAAGAAGCCTCCAGGATTATACCCAAAGGACATAAAGAAAAATAGTTGTAATACAGTGAGTATCAGATCATTTAATTGTACAAAGATCACCCTGAAGGCTCGTAGTTGTAAGAGTTGCTCAAATTCTTGTGAAGTTATTTCATGCTGCTTACACCTTTTTTTGCATGCATTTTTCCCCTGCAGCTACCTCTAGTCTTAGACAATGTAAAATCATCGTGTCAGCAGTGTGTATGTAAGCATGTGTGTGCACGTCTCTTTTTTTCTCCCACTTTCTCTCTAAATATATGTTTATCTATATGCCTAGCTATATGTTAATATCTATATGTCCGTGCAGAGGCCAATTTGCTGGTTATAAAAAGTAAATGGCTGACATTTCGACTGACATCCAATAGTTAGCAGAGCTATATATTGAATCTTTTGGCAACTTTCATGATCAAACTGTAGCAGTAGATTTAGTTCTAAGAAGCACCTCATCTTTACTCTGTAAATTAATCACCAGCTGGATGTGTGAGATACTGAGTGACATCCCCCTCTTCAAGAATATTACCCAGCACTTGGAGAGGAAAAGAAAGATAAAAAGGAAAGGAGACAGAGCTGTCATGCTGCTCGGTACATGGGGGGGACCTCACACAGCAGGTTGTAATCTGAACTGTCCCATTTCATTATGCCACTGAGGCAGACCCCTGCAGTGCATTAAGGTTTTAAAATCATTTAGGAAATATGAAGATACATTGTTATTAAATCATTTCATTACACTTCAAAAACAATATTCTGCTGTCCATTTTTTTACGTAATAAAGATTGTCTTTCACCAGTGGGGACTGGCAGGTGAATATAGACTGACTTTCTGGAATAATATGATTAGTATGGAAATGGAAACGGACTGTTTCCAGGATGATCTTTTGTTCAGCCACATCAAGGAATCAAACAAAAGCTTGCTAAGACTGACTTCCATGGTGTGCTGAAAATAGGCAAAATTATTTCCATAGAGGATTTTGCCATATACTTGGTCAGCTTAAAGTTGTTCCTACGGAAGATTTATTGATTGTATACTTTCAGTTTATCTGGTTACTTTTTGTTGAATTAAAGTGAAAATCTTGGAGACATACTTACACATGGAAATTATGGTTATAAGATAAACATCTAATTGGTGTAGTGTCACACAATATTTACTCTGCAGAAGAAGTATATATATGGCAAAACCAGTGTAAGTCACATCTGTGTTCATACAACACTGCAAAAGCACAAGAAAATCTTAATTCAGAATTCTTAATTAAAAAATCTACCTATGGAAATTTCTTTTTTATTTCAGAAAGAAAAAATGAAAAATAAAAAGAAAGCTTATCTTATTTTGCCTTGAAATTGTGATTTATTACTTTATAGTTATTAAAAACCAACATTTAGCCCAGTAATGGATGACTAACAAGAAGGTTTTTTGTAAGATCTATTTACTTTTATAGCAAAAAGTATACCATGTTGATGTTAATTAGATTTAATTCTCTGCAGTGCATACTTTTTTCTTAAACTACATATGGGAGTCTTCTTCAATTCCTTATCGTTGAACACACTTCATTTATCTACATTTATTTTTTATGAGTTAGATATAAACTGAAAATATCTCTAGGTGTGAAGAATGTCAGGAGACTCAAGATATACTATTTAAAGATTGATGAAAAACATAGAAGTGTCGTTGGAACTTCATTCATGTTTGCACCAAGAAACTTTGAAGACATGTTAGTGGAAAAAGGAAAGTCTTTAAGAACTTATGTACTCCCATCACCTCATGTTTTCAAGATACTGTGCAACATAAAAGATCTGCATTTAGACCACTTCACGGCTAGACGTATTTTGAATTCCAGACTCCTGGAACTTTGTCAATGTTTTCCTCCACCAAAAGTGGTTTAGAAGAATTGGAAGCTGGGCTGCTATGGGGGAGCCACATGTGTGATAAATTCCTATGAATTACACAGTCATTTTTATCTAGTAACAAAGAAACAGACTTTCAAGAACTTAAATTTCAATAAGAATAGAGAAGCTAGCTTTTTCCTTAAAAAAAAAAAAAAACCAAACAAAAAAGAAAGCCTCCAAGTTCATCTTCCTATTCTCTTCTGTGTACACCAGATATTATTTCCAACATTCAACTGTACTCATTAAGGTTTTCCTTGGACTTGGCCTGACATGTCTCTGAGACAATCTCTGATGCAACTTTCTGGAAGCTAAATTTGGTGGCTGTTATGGATGTGTCAACACTGAATGAGTCATGCACTGCCAGGAGTCTTTTCAAGGCTAAAGTCTTCATGTTGACTGTCTATCCTTCAGGGATAGCTTACTCTTTTAACAGTTTTCAACCAGTATCCTAAAATGTAAATTTAAAAAAATAGTTATATTTTTTCATTTCTTTTCTTCACATAAAACTTTAAGGAGGAAAGAAAGAAAAATAAGTATATTGGGAAAGGGAAAGGAGGTTGGTAAAAAAAAATAAATTTGAAAGAAACAAAATGAACAAAGGCATAAAGAAACTCTGAGAAAACAGAATTTTTAAAGGATTTGGCTTTATTAGTTTTGTTTTACAGGAGTGAGAAAGTCAAGAAGCATTTCATTATTTCTATTGAGAAAAAAGTTCTGTAAAACACTATTTTTTGGTTAATTGCCGTAATCAGGGGGTGCTGTTACTGGAGGAAAAGTGCAAGTCCCAGATTATACATAGATCTTATTTTATCAGTAATGGCATTTCAGTTAGGAACTGTGATTTCCAAACAAAACCAAAATGAATGAAAATAGTACTATTTTTCCAAAACTTGCATGGCTACAGCTGTATTGCTATCGAAGTATCTCACATTGCAGTTGATTTTTATTCCTCCCACATGGAATATACAGGGTTTAAATAAACTAATGTCACTACAGTTGGATTTGCTTTTGGTGGTAGAGGACTATATTTTATATCAATTTACCTAGCTTAGTTCAGGGTTTTTTTGTGCAGACAAAGGTTAGGAGTACATGGAGAAAAATACAAACAGTAACTAAAAAACCCAACACCAACTCAAAAAAAAAAAAAAAAAAGAAAAAGAAAAAGATATTTACCTGGGAATGTGGAGGTGAGAGGGCAAAATTAAAAGCACTTTCATTTGATGGCATTGGTTTTGCAATCTGTAAGGGTGCATGGACTTAGATACTGTGGTTTGGAAACTAATACCTGGATACAACAAAGATTTTCTCTTGGAGACTAGTAAACTGCTAGATAAATAATTTTCATCTGACATTTGTTGATTATTAAGATGGCGACCTTATACTGTAGAATCTCTTCTCAAGGTATTAATTATGAGATCTTCATGTCTGATAAAGTTCTTGTGTCTCCCAGTTCTTTGACTTTACCTCTGCAGTGGTCTCTGGTCTTTGTTATACCTTAGCTGTTTTGTATGGAAGGAAACTTTGACATTAACTACTCTTCAGTGGATGTTCCTCTCTCTCCTTTGACCACAGAGGACTTAAGGCAAGGTGAGGTAAATCCAGTCCCTTGTGCAATTAAACAGAAGACATTCCTTCGTCTATTTTTCCATTTTTCTCATTCCATTGTAATATCGCCACAAACAATTGCTATATTACAATCAGTTGTGCAGCTGTTCTGTGTGAAATGGGTATTAAAATAAATGATACATGTACTTTCTAAACTCTTTCAGAACAAAAGCTGTTGCTGAAAGATGGAGAGATTCAGTCCTGACAGTAGGAACCATTAAAAAATAAGAAGTAAAGCTAGATATTATGCACAAGAAAAAATACCCTGCATCTAAAAAGCTTTTTGACCAAAAGAAGGAACAAAGCATCTTCCATGCTAAAATCTTCAAAGGGATTTTAATATTTTTTTTCTTTACTGATAAGGTAAATAGGGGCAGAACAATTTACGGTAGTTTTTTTAGACTCTGCCAGAGGTTTGAGCCTAGCAAGTCAAATAACATCAGACATCAAACATAGTCATCATTCCACATTGAAGACCTCTGAGTCCTGGAGCTCTGTTACCAATCGGTACTTGAACAACTGACAAAATATCCCAGAGGAAGCCACTGTCACACCCCTCCTGCCAGCCAAAACCTAATGGTGGTGAAGACATTATTTGTCTCAGCAGGCTGAAATGGCAACGTGGAAGATTCATAGCGTACTAGAAGTCCCATACTCTTTGCTGTTGACTATACACGAGAGCACTCCAAAAGGAAGTCAGCCACATGACACTGTGTGATAGAGTTTTCAGCTTTGTCTGATTGCATTACAAACACCACACATATTGAAACACTCTGGCAGCTTCCTAGTGCTCACAGTGAGGAACCTGAACCTTTTGACCTCAAACATCTTATTAAAGCCTATGCCGGACTGTGTCTCCGCGAGGGAAAAAACAAGAAACTACTGGACATATTCTCCTCTATAATTCATTCAAGTAAGCCCTTGCTGAGTGGAGGACCTTGGCTTTGATGTTAAAGTCTCCTAATTGGAAGGAAGTGAAGTGTTAGCCTGTCAGGCTATTAGTCTCTCATCAAATACTTTAAGAGGTATCAGAACACTGAAGTTCTCACACTAGTGCAAAGAGAGCATGGAGCGGCCTGTTTTTTGTTAAAATGTTTAAACTTTGCATCTGTCGAACAACCTCCCCCAGAATTTAATATACATGGCGTTCCTTGATATTTCTTTCCTTTTATCTCCACCTTTTCCTTCTCAGAGCCTCCATCTTTCTACTGCCTATAGCACATCAGCTCCTATTAGTAGGAATGTGGGGGATAACTGGCGTAAACTATAAAAACCCAGGCTTGGTATTACAGCCCTGATTCAAACCCAGCTATTGCATGCCTAGTGTGCTCTACCTCTCTGCTGTTTGGTTGTGGAACACCTACTTCTGTGGTGGTTTTCCTCCTATGAAAGTCACCTCTCAGACGGGTGTCCTTACAATAAGTAACATTAAAACCCAACCATTTCTGGAGGATGACTCAGTTCTAAAGCCTCAGTCCAGGTCCAGGTTTTGTTATGTGTTTAATTTATAGTACTTCCTTACATTAAATTGGCTTAAATCTAAAAATGTGTTGCTGCTCTCTTAGTTACTGGTGCTTTCCTACATTACAGATTGGGTGCCTAAAGGGAAGGACAGGGTGTTTCTTTCTTGGGCACATCCAACTAGTCCGAGATGAGAGTTGAATAGAGTCTCACAGGGATGTGACTAAACTCCTTCCAGGATCAGGCAAATCTGAATTCTGTGTAATTTCTGTTATTCAGGTTGGCAATAGCATCCCAAATACTACAGTGAAGAAAATCTGTGGAGCAGTATAAAATAACTACCTGAAAGGAAATTTCTAAATTGCTAGTGCACGTCCTTTGGAATTATGAAGATAGTTATATAGTCGCATCTGCTCTGTTTCTTAGTTTACAACATGAGCCTAAAGAAATGTCGTACAATCAGTGTAAATGTTTCTGTTCTACAAAGTTTTTCAATTTTGAATTGCCTAGTGGCAAGCTTATGCAAACAAATTAGCTGTGGCATTTCATGCATATCTTCCATAATGCTAAGCATTCCCTTTGTTTTGCAAGATTATGTCCATATGAAAGCAAATCTAATGCATCTGGGCCCTTACTATTCATGTCTCTTTCCTGGCTGAATATGACCCTGTTCATGCACAATTATCCCTTTTTCATGCAAGTATTTGATTCCTAGTCAGATCTCTCACTTTACTTCATGCTTGGTTCTGGCAGCACTTTCATCTGCTTTTGGATGGGTCATGAGTTTTGTCCATTGCAACAACTTCTTTAAATTTCCCTCTACTGATTCTTTTTAGTGATCTCATCAACATAATGCCCTTTTGTAAGTCATTCCCACCTCTGAATGTCCAGTCTTTTATCATTGAATATTGTAGGGTTTCCCACTCTGTAATTATTTTGATGCTTCTTTTTTTAATTGGAAAAAATATTTTTCTTTTGATAGCTTAAGCATTTGGGCCCACCAATTTTTTTCTTTCAGTTTAGTAAGGTTGCTCACTATTTATATATCCAGGCTCCAAAGATATCCATGGCACTTTATCAGATATGTGTGCTTCTGGGACGAAGGTCAGTTACCTGTCTGAGGTCATTAAAAAAAATCCTCTCACAATCCTCTTCCACCCAGTCCAGCTGTCCACAAGTCTGGGTGCAAGAGCTAGTGACTACACCTTTTTGCATTATTCTGAATGAGAATCACAGTTTAATTTGGTTTACTGTCATTATTTTTGTTGTCTTTTGACATCAGATATTGATACGGTTTGGACTGTTCACAGAATAGGAGCACAGAAATCAAAACATTGTTTTATTCATACAGCTACTTTTTCAAACACATTTGGTTTCTCTTTGAGTAAGCAACAAGAAACATTTACAAGTCACTGCCTGTGGTATTTCAAAAGTGGAGAACATATACCAAGTTCCCAGCTGTGCTCAAATACCCCTCTTATATCCCTATAGAGGCATTATACCTCCTATGTTTGTGTCATTAGCAAATGTCACTAGAGTAACATAGGTCACTGTGGAAAATATTAAACAAGATTTCAGAGTGATCCACAGAGAACTTCACAAATAATCTTTCTCTGATAATCATTCCCCTTTCAGGACACCTCTACCATGAGCTATATTTTTGGCTAATCCCTTCTGCACTTTGTGTACCTTATGTACCTTCTTCTCCAGTCCAGCTCATAATTATCACATTTTTCAAAACAAAAATGTGAAGTCCAGACATCTTAAACCTAGACACTTCAGTCAAAAAATTACTCTCTTATCAGAAAACCAAAATAGACTAGTGATGTGGCTATGGAAAATTGAGGTGAAATTTTATTCCATTTTACATTTATATCCACTTCTTTTTGCGTCTTTCGAAACTTACTCTTGGGCTAAAATCTTAGCTGGCACACGCCAGGATAAGTCTGTAATACTTCTTCTGAGTGATTGTTAATGACTAAATACTAGATAAAGAAATAGATGATAATTTCCCTGTACTGTCCTGAATTGTCCATTACTGCGTTCCAGCTTGGGCTTCCTTGCCTTTGATTTTCCCCAGCCTGCCACACTGCCAAGTAACCACCATGTTTGTGTATATCATTTACAGAAACTATGGTTTTATAATCCCTGGAGTACATAACCCTTAGCACAAGCTACTTCATCTGGATAAGTGCTGACTTAGAGAAGCTGAGAACCTCTCCCTTGTGTTCAGATTTACTGCCCATCTGGAAGACACTGAAACTAGAGCTTATATAGGACTGTGTCGTAACTTAAGCCACATTAAAGAAGAAATCAGAACAGGCATATATGGAATTCCTTTCAAGCTATCTTTGCTATTAAACTGCAAACAGTTCTAATTTCCAAAATGAAGATACATCTCAGCTATACCTCTGAAGCCAATTTTGAGAAGGTCGGCCAACAGGCTATGACTTACATCAGTTGCTTAGTCACTGGGAGAATGTCTTCCCTGCAACCAGAAAGTGTGAGTGTGGTCATGCATGATTGGGATACCTATGCTGGTTTAATCTCAGCTACCTGGATAATAATCACACTATGAGAGCCTGAATTCAGCACGATTTCAGCATGAGCTTTGCAGTCTCATGGAGCCCAGTGCGGCTGTATGCTGGAGGCAATATGCTCCAGGTTGTACCTCTGCGGTCTGGACTCTGCATTACTGACGCTGAGGATGAAAGCCAGCAGCAATCCCACCTCTCACTGCAGCAGGGCTGCATCTGGCAGGCATACAGCCTGGTCAGCACTGCAAGTTGTGAGACGCACACAACGAGGACCGAGGCTTCTGAAAAACTGCCTGTGGCAGTCAAGCATGTCCCTCCTGAGAAGAAAGAGCTGTTACAAAGCCTTCTACCTTGGCTTCGTTCGTGTTTAGTTTTGTAGAATGGTAGTAAACACAGCTTGTGAAATTGCCAAACCTTCATCCAGAAAAAAAGGGCCACACAGCTTTTGAAAGAAAATGTTACCAGAAAGTAATAAGGAGAAAACAATTTTGTCTGAATTTTCCCAGAAATAGTCAGCCTGAGGAGGAAACCCAGCATGGAGCATTATACAAAGGATTAGTTTGGAAAGTATGTGCGGTCTGATAATAGCTTCTTGTAGTGAAGAGTTCGACAACTGTAGTAAAGGCAGTGCCATCAGTTCTGCCTATAATTTACTATTAATGAAAATTAAAAAGCAAGACTTTCAATTGGATTAGCTGCACAGTGCATAAAAAAACCCCAAAACATTCCATAACTAAAATCTTTATGACTCTTAGAGAAGGTTGTATGCTACTGCCAAAATCTGCCTGTCTTTCCTGCTGCTGCTGCAGTCATGGTAGTGATGTTTGAGTGCAGAATATGGCCAATATTTGCTTGAAACTTGAGATTTCAATAGTGCATGAAAAACTGCTAATCTGCTAGTCTGGAAACCTTTGTCCTGAAGGTCACTGGTCCTTGGCTGTATCATTCAGATTCCTAAAATCATCTATTGACTTAATATCTACTCTGTTAAATAGAATTCACCCCATTAAACAGAATCAATTTCTCTGGATCCAGAGTAAAGGATTCCTGTAAAGTTTCCCATCACTCTAGACATCTACTTGAATGCAGAAAGCTGCTGCTGTGAGATGTCACTTCCTACACGCTTTCTTCTAGGACAGCCATGAGTAGTTTTCTAAGAAATAATGTTTTGTTTAGCTAATGAATAAAGCTTGCTCAGATAGATTGCAATTGTATTTTATACAACAGGGTAATTGACCATTTATTCAGTGGATCACCTGAAAATGCTTGACCATAATAATAATAATAATATTTGGAGTAAACACAAAAGAATTTTAAATACTATGGTCTAACAAATATATTACTTCATCAGAAGGGTAATTTTTGGTCTTGTCTTATACATGTCATGCCGATCCAAATGCTTTCTTAGCATTAAGTTGGCAGCACTTCATATTTGAAAATGCTGTGAAGACATGAATTTCAATCAGTTTTCTTATAATAATATTTTATCCTGGTCTATGGTTTCAAGTTTGCAATATTATATACTAGTATAAATGCCAATCAGAAGATGTGGAGTGCCCTTTTTGAAGCTTAATGCAGTTTGTTGTATTTAAATTATGACTGAATTGAATGCTCTTGTGGCCATGGTTACAGTCCTATCATCTGTTTTCAGAAGCACTGGATTTTTATCTCAAATACGATTTTGTAGCAGCATTCTGTGGCACTGCAATGAATGAAAAAAGTAAAAACTGATGCATATGTATAGTAAGCCATAAGAAAATAATAATTTACAACACAGAGATGGAATGGAATGGAATGGAATGGAATGGAAGAGAAAAGAGAAGAGAGGAGAGGAGAGGAGAGGAGAGGAGAAGAGAAGAGAAGAGAAGAGAAGAGAAGAGAAGAGAAGAGAAGAGAAGAGAAGAGAAGAGAAGAGAATGTTTCAGTTGGAAGGGACCTACTACAATCATCTAGTCCAACTGCCTCATGAATTCAGGGCTGACCAAAAGTTAAAGCATATCATGAAGGGCATTGCTTAAATGCTTTTTAAACACTGACAGGCTTGGGGCATCAGCCACCTCCCTAGGAAGCCTGTTCCAGTGTTTGACCACCCTCTCAGTAAAGAAGTGTTTCCCAATGTCCAGTCTAAACCCCCCCAGTACAGCTGTGAACTATTCCCACGTGTCCTATCACTGGGTACCAGGGAGAAGAGCTCAGCACCCCCCTCTCCACAGCCTTTCCTCAGGAAGCTGGAGAGAGCAATGAGGTCGCCCCTCAGCCTCCTTTTGTGCAAACGAGACAACCCCAGAGTCCCTAGCCGCTCCTCAGAGGACATGCCTTCCAGCCCTTTCCAGCTTTGTTGCCCTCCTCTGGACATGCTTGAGTACCTTCACATCCTTCTTAAATTGTGGGGCCCAGAACTGCACACAATACTCAAGGTGAGGCTGCACCAATGCTGAGTACAGGGGAATAATCCATCCCCTCTTTTGACCGGCTGGTCATGCTGTGTTTGATGCACCCCGGGATGGGGTTTGCCCTCTTGGCTGCCAGGGCACACCGCTGACTGACTCATATTGAACCTGCTGTAGACCAGCACCCCCAGATCCCTATCTACCTTTGCACTCTTTCCCATACATAGCATAGGAAATGCTGCAAATGCCTCTGTCAGTTTAACCCCTGTGGCAGTAAATACCTGCTGACACCTTTGTGTCCCACTCTGAGAGCTGGAAAATGATTTCCACAATTCTGCTCACACAGAAGTTGGTCAAAGGCACTAATATCCAACAAAACTCAGAATTTGGCCTTGTGTGTTTTTTCTTAGTACTTCAGAAACAAAATGCCACATTTTAACCTCAGATATATAGCTTATCTCTTTAGATAGTTTAAATGAGTATAACTCTACCAGTTTCATGAAATTATGATGTACCCTCACGGATAATCTTGCCTTGGGATTCCAGTAAAATCAGTGGGAACGCCTGTGTTCAAGGACAGATTTTAATGACTGTTTCATAAGTGCCGACAGAAAAATGGATATCTTTTGTTCAAGTCATCTGAGGGATGAGCAAGCCAAAATGCTTTCCTTCCAGCTCAGTTTAGGAAGTGAAATGAGAACATAATCCAGCTTGGCAGTTTAAAGGCAGTGACAGTCGTGGTCAGTGGCTTTGTTTCCAGCCTCCCTTCTAAATCTGCCAGACCCCACGTGTGGGCTACCCGCTGGCAATAACATGTGACACCGACCTGGACCGTGGGATGCACACATCGGATCATGCAGGAGATGTAAAGTAATATGAGAGTTCTCTCTCCATTACTATTAATAGCTTTTACAATTCTTACTGTCAGAACAGCTCTGATAAAAAGTGGAACAAACCAGGCAGGATAATGAAAGCAAACACAAAAAAGCCATACTTGACTTTCATTCACTAGCCTTCCCCCACTGCCCTTCAAGGACATTACTCTAAACTACTTGACCCTGAGAATTAATCAGCTTAGCTACACACCATGCCACAGTCTGGAGACTATTTAATCTTGCTTTGGTAACATGTTAGAACTGTTATAATTTTCCTGTATTCTGTTACTCATTTACTTACTTGTTAATAATACATTATACTCCAGATGTTAGGGATGCGACTAGCTTACAGAAGTTTCTAATAAGCATTGTTTTCTGTGCTGCTCCTTTCAGTAATAATGAGCATGGTATAAAGAATTGTACATAACTTTGTAGTTATGATGAACCTTAGGTAGACAACTGACTGGATAGGTAAATCTGAAGTTTAGCTGTGGTCCAGACCCCTAGCTGGTTTGAATGGAGATAACACTGAAACAATTCCATCTCAAATCCATGGAAGAATCTGTCACCATGTGGATTGCTGCCAAAACACAGTTTTGGTCAGCAAAGTCAACACTTATTGTCCAGTGATCTCAAAGAGAGTGGGTTTTTAAAATATTTTTTCATAAGTTTTCTCAAAATTGCCTCAGCAAAGGAATGTTCGGTGGCCACTCCAAGAGCTGTTATAAAAGAATGTTTCAACAATAATGAAAATAATAAAGGGCTCATGTTCAACACTTTTGAGGAAGTGCATTTCTACATGTTTAAAACTTTTTCTTATAGAGTACTGGCGTGATGACATAGCATACTCTTAAGACAGTATCTACAGTGTTGTTATACAATCTTCCAAAAATTTAAGTTCCAGTATTGGGCATTTGATTGTTTGTTTGGTTGTTTGTTTCCCATGTAAAGATCCTGTACAGAAAGTATGGTGTCAACACCAGAAGTGCTTGTGATAGATTTGATTGGAGTTGCTCCCAGGCAGTGTTGTACTTTGGAAATCTGGCTGGATTTGGGCTGTAATAGTTGCTTAGTAATTCTCCACCTATGTGTTCCCTGTATACATGCAATTCAATGAAGCTATGCTCAGAAACTACCCAGACCACAACTGTCCTCTGCTGACGACCTTCTTCAGGAAGGAAATCTCAAAGGCGCGGGAGCAGGCCGTCCCCATGTGCCAATAGACAAGCTGGTGGGGAAGAAGATCAGCCTGGCTGAACAGAGAGCTTTGGCGGCAACTCAGGAAAAAAGGACAGTTTACGGCCTTCGGAAGGAGGGCGGGATGACTCAGGAGGACTCCAAGGATGTTGTGAGGTTATGCATGGAGAAAATTAGAAGGGTCAAAGCCCAGCTAAAACTTAATCTGGCCACTGCCATAAGGGACAATAAAAAGTGTTCCTACAAATACCGTAGCAACAAAAGGAGGGCTAAGGAGAATCTCCATCCTTTCTTGGATGCGGGGGGAAACATAGTGACAAAGGATGGGGAAAAGGCTGAAGTACTTAATGCCTTCTTTGCCTCAGTCTTTAATGTTAAGACCAGTTGTTCTCCGGGTACCCACAACCCTGAGCTGGAAGACAAGGACGGGGAGCAGAAAGAAGCCACCATAATCCGAGGGCAAATGGTTAGTGACCTTCTACTCCACTTAGAGACACACACATCAATGGGGCCGGATGGGATCCACCCAAGGGTACTGAGGGAGCTGTGGAAGTGCTCAGCAAGCCACTTTCAACCATCTATCAGCAGTCCTGGCTAACCGGGGAGGTCCCACTTGACTGGAAGTTAGCAAATGTGATGTTCATCTACAAGAAGGGCCAGAAGAAGGATCCGGTAAACTACAGGCCTGTCAGTCTGACTTTGGTCCTGGGGAAGGTTATGGAGCAGATCATCTTGAGTGCCTTCATGCGGTATGTAGAGGACAACCAGGTGACCAGGCCCAGTCAGCATGGCTTTATGAAAGGCACGTCCTGCTTGACTAACCTGATCTCCTTCTATGACAAGGTGACACACTTAGTGGATGAGGGAAAGGCTGTGGATGTTGTCTACCTGGACTTAGTATAGCTTTTGACACCATTTCCCAGAGCATTCTCCTGGAGAAACTGGCTGCTCATGGCTTGGATGGGTGCACTCTTTGCGGGGTAAATCTGACTGGATGGCTGGGCCCGAAGAGTTGTGGTGAATGGAGTTAAATCCATTTGGCAGCTGGTCACAAGTGGTGCTCCCCAGGGCTCAGTATTGGGGCCAGTTCTGTTTAATATCTTTATCAATGATCTGGATGAGGGGATCAAGTGCACCCTTAGTAAGTTTGCAGACAACACCAAGTTGGGGGGGCAGGGTCGATCTGCTTCAGGGTAGGAAGGCTCTACAGGAGGATCTGGACAGGCTGGATCGATGAGCAGAGGCCAGTTGTAGGACATACAACCAGGCTAGGTGTCGAGTCCTCCACTTGGGTCACAACAACCCCATGCAATGCTACAGGCTTGGGGAAGAGTGACTGGAAAGCTGCCTGGCAGAAAAGGACCTGGGGGTGCTTGTCAACAGCTGGTTGGATATGAGCCAGCAGTGTGCCCAGGTGGCCAAGAAGGCCAACGGCATCCCTGGCCTGTATCAGAAATAGTGTGGCCAGCAGGAGCAGGGAAGTGATCGTCCCCATGTACTCGGCACTGGTGAGGCTGCAGCTCGAGTCCTGTGTTCAGTTTTGGGTCCCTTGCTACAAGAAAGACATTGAGGTGCCGGAGAATGTCCAGAGAAGGGCAACGAAGCTGGTGAAGGGTCCAGAGCACAAGTCTTATGAGGAGCGGCTGGGGGAACTGGGGTTGTTCAGCCTGGAGAAAAGGAGGCTGAGGGGAGACCTGATCGCTCTCTACAACTACCTGAAGGGGGGTTGTAGCGAGGTGGGGGTTGGTCTCTTTTCCCAAGTAACAAGTGATAGGATGAGAGGAAATGGCCTCAAGTTGCACCAGAGGAGGTTTAGATTAGATATTAGGAAAAATTTCTTCTCCGAAAGGATTGTCAAGCATTGGAACAGGCTGCCCAGGGAAGTGGTTGAGTCTTTAAATACCTGGAGGTATTTAAAACACGTGTAGGTGTGGCACCGAGGGACAGGGTTTAGTGATGGGCTTGGTAGTGTTAGGTTAACGGTTGGGCTAGATGATGTTGAAAGTCTTTTCCAACCTGAACAATTGTATAATTTTATGAGAAGTCAACCTCAAAGGACCTACTTTACTTGGCAGAAAGGCAGTACTGATCTTAGAAGAGGCAATGATTGGGCACCAGTACCTGACCATCAAATTGGTAACAAGCAGAAATAAATGCAATTAAAGTCAATGGATTTACACTAGTAGTTAATACATTTCAGGAGAGAGTCAGATCTTGACTGTAGATATATCTGGAGAGACAGGTATGTGTTGTATATAGTTTTACCAGTATAATTCTGCTTTCTCTCTTGCTTCTCTGTCAAGTATATCCTTGGCATCTGGCTCCAGTTTTACAATAGACAATCCACTGTTTCTTCCTCCCTGGTTTGTGTGTCTCTAGCTATGTGACCCCATTTCAGTGAGCTGAAAGAAATGTAGATCAGTTCATAGGCTATAGCAGAATTGATATTTCTCATCCATAGCTCCCTTGCAATTTAACATATAAACATCCTCTCAAGACAGTTTCCCAGGAGAGGGGGTGGAAGGGTGAAGCCATGTAAAGTGCTTACTGCATCTGAGAGAAACACATCTGGTGAGGCCATAGAGTGCATTAGCTCACCAAGGTGATGAAGTGAAGTTTGAAATGACATTTAAGTGCTATGAGGGATGGCTGCAAAGGAGAGCTACTGACTGGGTAAGGCTCTTTCTTTCAACAGACTGAAAAGGTTTTGTTATTCTTGCTAACCTGCTGCTACCCCAATGGGAGAAGGTTTATTAATATCTAAGAAAAAAAAAAAGATGGATCCTCTGTTTTAACACTTTTCACTGTAGCTATATGATGCAAATGTACTCATGTCTTCAAGGTGGTGCTGGGTTTGTCTGGTGGAAACATGTCACAGCCACAACCCTGATGCCTCAATGGAAGCAAATCACACCCTTGATTCTGCCCTGTTTAGAGAAACACTGAACTGTAATAATATGAATAGTCCCATTGTCAAAAGGAGAACTCTGACACCTTTCCTCTCTCTGGCTTGAATTATTTTCCTTTTTAAAAGAGTTTTTTCTTTATATATTTTACAATATAAGATAAAAGAAATAAGAAATAATAAGACATATAACAAAATCAGTATTTTCTTTATATAAAAAGAATAATGATACTTGTCCTATTTGCAAAGTGTTTTGCGACAGACCAAAAAGAACAAAAGCTACACAATATCCACATACACTATTTAAAGGACAAGTAATAATCATATTAAGCATTTCTGTAGGTTTGGCAGAATCACGTACTGAGTACCTTCCCCTGACTTAGGCTTGCCCAGTGACAGTTGATAAGAGAAGGAGAGAAACTGGGTTAATTCTTTCAATCCTTTCTTCACTAGTCCATGACTCCATGACAGCTTAGATTACCCTAATATGTGGTCCCATTGGAGTTCATATAACTTGCTACATTACTTAATTTGGTGAAGAAATGTTTTGCATGCATCACATAGAAATGTTTCTGTCTACAGAGCTGACTGCATTACAGATTCAGTGATCTGAACCTAAAGAGATGCCTAGTGTGCTACACTTTTAAATAATTTACAGTTTAGAACGTTTGCTGCTGACACACAAAATAGACACAGAAACCTACTAAGGACCTTTTTCCCCTTCTAAGTATGTTTTGAAGTACTGATTCATTTGCAAAGACCTAATATCTTATCACTTTTAAAAGGTTATTGTATTCTTTTGGAAATCCACACTGAGTGATATCTTGGTTCTCTGAAATGAATGCCAAAAATCAGACCAATTTCACAAGTCCAGGATTTTGTTATGGTTTTATATAAGTAATTGCATATTAACACAATTAGTATAAATGTGTTAGATGTTCTATATAGAACTCAAACTGGTTTAGTACCAACTTCAGAACTATTTTTAACAAATATTGCAGGGATACCTTCACTACACTTGTGTTTTCCAATAACATTTACTTTGTATTTTCAAGTAAAATTCAGCATCAACTCTGCAGCATCACCAGTTACGTTTCTAGCTTGCCTAAAATGAGTAAATGCAATTTTATAGCAAAGACTAAAGATACAAACAGTGCACTGATTTCTCCTGGGAGGATATACTGAAATGAATTTGCAAAATAAATTGTGAGAATTACTGAGACTGAAATAAACAGCAAACCCTGTATTTATATAAATCCTCATAGTATGGATATGTATACTTCTTTCCTAGAACAGAATTCCTAGCAACTCATCTTTGAAAATTTCAGAGTGAGAGTTTTCTTAGGAATAGTGTTTCCATATATAGTACTGAACTTAAAAATGGAAGTGGAATTCCTACAAATAGACCCCTTGGACAGGTCTGTACATTGAGTTATGCAGTTCTGCCATTACTGTGCAATCAAGTCCTTAGCAAGGGCTTTGGTACTTGGCCCTTTATAATTTATTTAATGTCCCTACTCTCAATAGGGCTATAAAGGTAATTGTTTAGGACCATCTCAAGTGGAAATCAAATCTTTTCAGTTTCCCAGAAAAATATTAGTTTATGGCACGTCAAGGAAAATATTCCTGTAGAGTTGGAAAATGTGCTCATTCTTGTAAATACCCTTATAAGATGGGCTACCTAATGTTTCTGAGGTGAGAAGCAATTGTCACAAGAAAATCTGACACTCACTTTGAACACCAAAAAATCTACAAATCCACAAAATCTACAAAAAATTAGTTAAAGTCACCCAGACAGTGTCAGAAAATATTAGATTCAAAGGTAAGGGCGAGTCTGTACCAAAGTGGAGGAACATTTTCATTATGGCAAAACACTGTTCCAACTCAACAGCAATTTATATCATTGCGTTATGTGCTACTGCTGTTCATCAGTAGGACCATGGAGGTAGAAAAGATGCCAGGCAAGTGGAAAAGTTGGAGGCTGAATTGATTGAGAACTGCTAAGAGAAGGGAATAAATGCTGCATGTTGATGACAACAGTTGTTGAGATAGCTCTGATAATTAACTGAATTTTACATGAAGAAAACCCCAAAGTGCAATTTGATGATGCAGTGATGTATGTTTGCATAGCTGTGTATTTTGGAAGCCATGGGTGAATCTAAGGATTTGAACAAAGACCTTTAACTAGAAATGAATTCTAATATTGTATTTAAAAGAAAACAAACTGATTGCTGAACCGACAATCAGGAAAGGATCATGGGATCATGCAGGCTGGAATGGACCTCCAGAGGCATCTGGTCCAATCTCCTGCTCACAGCAGCGGCAGCTATGGAGTCAGACCAGGTTGTGCAGGGTGTGAAAACCTCCAAGGAAAGAGCCTGCACAGCCTCTCTGCGCAGCCTGCTCCACTGCTTCACCATCCTCCAGGGAATTATATTCTTGCTGAAAATACTGGTTTATTAAACTGATGCTGTGTTACTGAGGCAGCAGTCACCTGTTTCACGGGTGAATACCAGATCCATGAGTGTAGAAACGGGGCTGGAGAAGTTCTCAGTTGTTTTCAGAACAGAGACAATGTAATACGGCACAAGAAGAAATCCATTTTTTTGGATAGGGGGAAGGGAAGAGCATTACAAATCCATGGATGAAATCAGCTGACAAATTTAAACTGAAAAGAAATGGTAGTAACCATTTAAAAAGCTTCAATTCTTTTGAGAAAACTGCTTGGCCTAATTTCAGGCAGTACAATCCATTAGAAATCCTCAGAGATAGGGAGCGCCAAGCCAACCACTTCAGGAAGATATTTAAACAAGGCCCTGTGCCAGTAAGTGACTCAGTAAGCCACAGGTTTTGTGTGGGGTTTTTTTGCTCTCAAAATGTTAAGTCACAGACAAAGTGTAGAAAGCTGTAGCAGAGATGGAAGGAGCTGGGAAATATCTTCATTACAGCTGAGTGAGGATTTTTCTGTGGGAAAAACTTACACTTTTCTGCAAAATTTAACGCTTTAATTTTGTCCTACGGAAGTTGAAGCAAAAGCTTTTATATCGAATGATATCATAATGTGGTTTGGTTTTGTTTTCCAGGTTGTTTTTTTTTTTTATGTGGCAGAGATCAAGACTTTCATTTCCGAGTTCAGCTTTGCTCCCTGCACCTCCTGTGGCACTCCATGAGTGCTGTGACGGCTGACAGAGCCAGGGTCCCCACCTTACCTGCATTTCCCACACTGGTCACCCAGGTGATCAGTTCAAGGACGTACAAGTCAGATAGGCAGAAGCATAAAAGACCAGGTTACGGGTTTAACTGTATATCTACCCTTTCTGCTCACAAGCACTGCTGAGCAGGGTAGACCTACTTTAGGCACCTACTGTGCGACAGATGGAGGTTTGTGGTGCTCTAAGCCACTGTTCCTCCTCTGCATTGCACCTGAGACACAATAAAGATACCCAAAAGACACAGAAGTGTGGCTAAAACCGTCCATGTCTGTTCAACCGACCTGTTTCCTCCACTGTAGCTTCCTTTACAGTTGTGGCCTTCATTTTGTCACGTTTGTACTGTAAAGGAGACATTTTGGCGGAAGATGCTAGAGGTCTGTCTGTAGCAAGCAGTTGCGAGATCACAGCCAGGCAGAGAAGAGGGTGAGCTGATGACACCTTTACCAGTAGATGCCACAGACTTCATGCTTGTGAGGCCCAAAGTCCTTTGGGCGAAGAGTAGAGAAGGTCAGATGGTACTGTCAGTATGACCTGGAGATCTGCCTGTGTCCAATCTGCTGAGGACACTGCTGGAAATTAATGCAACCTGTAGTCAGGTGTAAGAAGGAAGCACAGATTTTCTGTGAAAGCTTTCTGCCAAGCGCTGATGTCTCTGGGGTTATTTAGGTCTACAGTACCATTAGTTTCTGCCTTTCAGAGTTCAATAAACAATCAAAAGATCTACCTAAACTGCAGATATTTCAGAGGAAAAATAACCCTACTTTTTCCATTCCATTGCTCTCCATGTATGTCAGATTCCTGCAGAATGGTCTTAACACACCATAGTTGCCAGTTATCACTGTAAGATAAAATTCTGAGAGCTCTTTTGTATTTGGCCTAAAGCAGAAGGAACAAACATAAATGTATAATTATGGTATCAGAGAAGATTGACCTCCTCATCCAAGTTTGCAGGTTTCATGGATTTGGTTAAAAAGAAAAAAAACCAACCACTTTAACATCTGACTTGATGTATCTTTTTGAAATCTGAAACATAATTTCTTCATTTGAGTCTGAGGATTATAAAGGTATTACAGTATTTAGGGAAAAGTGGAGATGGACTCTCAACTTTTAACACATCACAATTTTTAAAACTTCACAACTTTTAAAACACATAGGTAGCCGAACTGCGTGCTAGTGGCCCATGAGTGTGGAGGGCAGGAAAATGACCCAAAGTTCTTTCTACCCCATGCAGTAGTTAGTGTGGCACTCAGCCAACAAAACTAACCCTAACTGAGAAAAAGTCAGGTCTTTTAGGAAAAAGACTGACCTTCAGTTTTCATCTCAGAAATAACCTGGCTCCTGCTGCTCCTTATATGGTTCTACTTTGCACTGACTTTTACCCAAGCTGCATTACAAGATGTTAATTCTTCTCAAAGGCATTCACATAAACCAATCAAGGATAAGAACGCAATTGCAAAAATCTAAAGGATATTTAACAATTTACTTGATATTAGTTGTTTTTCAAAGCAATCGTCGTTAGCATGGGAGAGAGGTGATTTTGCTTTAATTATATTTGCAATGATTAAAAAGAAGAAAGTCTAAATGAGTGCTATACACACTTGATACTTTCAAAGGGCCAGTTTCAAAAAGCTGAAAACAATTATGAACCAGATTAGGCAGGAGGCAGATTTTAATTAAAAACATATGAATAATAATCAGAAATTGTTTAAAAACACTTTAATAGGTATTCAGAAATCCACATTCTCACATCTGCGAAAGGCCACAGTGGTTGAAACCACAAACTGACTTTGATAGGAAGTGAAAGCAGCTCCACACACACATATATGCAAAAGTTCTCTCACAAATGTGTGCACACATAAGCAAACTGAGTGTGCACAGAATGTAAAAAAGAAGATATTATTAATAACAGTAAATAATTTGATATTAATATTCTAGAATTTTAGAGCTAATAAGAAAGGCACAGGTAGAATTCTTGACCATCAAATTTAAGGAAATTAAGGCCTTCCAAAAGTTTGCAGATTTATTTTATTTTATATACAATTTCTCTTTTGTGTTTTTGGTCAGAAGGATTAAAAAGACAAGGAAGTGGAAAGGCAACTATATTTTGCTTTTCATGCATTTTCCAATCGGAAGCTTCAGAAGATGCTAAACAGCAGCTACTTGTGTTAGAATTTTTTTATGTCAGCAAGTACTGATAATTTGTCTACAGCAAGCTGAAGTACTGGAAAAGGAGCCCTTAGGATCCTTGGGAGTGGTTTTCACTGACTCTAAGATAGCTGAAGAAGTTCTGAAGACTAAAAGCAAACTAACATTTTGTTAACATTTCAGCTAACTTGCATGAATAACAAGGAGTCCATTAGCCTGACATCAACCCCAGGGCAAAATAGAGTGGCTGATGATTAATTTTTTTAATACAGAATTAGATGAATATGAGCAGAGAGAAACAAAAAAACCCTAAATCCTATCTGAGTAGATAAAAATCAAACACAAGTTTGAATGTTTGATTGTTACAAGCAAGACTGCTGCTGTAATGGACTTTGTCAAAGTATTGAATTTGGAACTAGTCAACATTTCAGTTAAGAAGTTACGGTGATTAACAAAATCAGCAACTTGTCATCAAATGAGGAGGTTAAAACCTGGTTAGTTTAGACACAGGGAGGTATAACAGAATGAATGTGTTTTAATGGATCATGCAGGGGTCAGATTTGCTGCTATGCTATATAACACCTTTGTCAACGATCTGAGAGAACGCACAAAAATCTTTACTAGGAAAGATAGCAGATGATTTTCATCAGATACTGATGGACTCACAACTTACATGGAAGACATATCACAGCATTCCAGTTCTTCACATAAAGGGGTGTAAACAGGCAAAACAGGTATCCATCAGCCATATTGGTTAGTTTTTTTAAACGTGAGCTCCTACCTCAGTCAGAAGTTCTCAGATGATTTTTATTTGGGGTTGAATCTCTGTTCAGGAGAAGCAAGCATAAGAGTAAGTGGACAAACGAAAAGCTTTGACAGAGAAGCAGTGAAGAGCGTCTACAAATGTGTCTCCCATCTGCTTATCAGGCTCGTCATCATCGCAAAACTGGAACAGCTCCAGTGATCCCATCTTTACTGTATGAAGCGGTTTAGATCAGCCACTGAGGAACTCTCTGTTGCAGCTGAAAGGTCCTATTCTTAAAAACAGGACATGCTTTAAGAATTGTACTGGCGATTGTACTGTACTGAGACCAAAGCTGCATTAAATTCTGTGGAAAGTGATCTCATCTCCAAATCAATATTAATGTACAAGACAGCAAGCTTCTTAACTTTGTTTTATAGGACCAGGCATTGCACATTACATTAATAATCATTATTATATTATTATGTTTTCTTTTAGTTGATGTAGTTGAAAATCCCATACAGGCCTATGAGTGACCCCCTGTAAATGTACAAAAAGAAAAAAAATTATCACTATTCACTGGTAAGATAAAAATTGGCAGCACATAAGGGATGGTTCTCATTTCTGTACACCTCTGAAAGTAGCAGGAAGGTCATGATCAGTAGAAGTATGTCAGGAATTCATAAAGATCAAAAGACAACCATACCTCTGTCAAATATTTTTTCAAAGTCGCATCTGATTTTAGAATAGATACATGCAGCGTTCTAACGTGGGATATCAGCAGACAGTTTTTAGCTGGTAATAACTCCTGTGTGCACACATATATTCCTTCTTCAGAAGAAGTACTTTAAAAGGCACTAAAGCAAATCAAGGGCTTTGAGATGTTTTGTGTCAGCTGCATGCCATTTTATCTTGCAACAAGGGACTGGGTGAGCCACTCGAGCTGTTTTTGATCCTTCCACAATTCTGCTTGTAATGTCTCCAGATAATTTGGTACTAGGAAAATATCACATCAGACACAGATACATGGAGCACACACTTTGACAATGTTCTAACCATAGGGGGATTGACTATGGAACTACTTATATGGTCCTAATCATCAGACTATTGAGCACCTCAGGTATTTAATGCTGTTGATTCCCACAGACTGCCTATGATGTAGGGAAGTTTTATTAGCATGTGCTCAGTCAGAGCATTGTGTTATTTGATAAAACCGAATACTTGCTCAAGGTCACACAGGAATTCTACAAGGAAGCCACAGATTTGCTCCAGACACTAGCTGCACAAAGATCTCTCTGAGAGGGATAATCTAGAACAGCAGAAAATGAACTATAGCTAACAATTTAACAAAGTTTTGAATTTTAGGTAGAAATTCTGTTTTTCTAAGTTAAAATGACACAACATGCAACCGAGCATAGGGCAGACATCACGCTTCTTACTTAGCTCTGTGTAAATATATGCCAAATTTATTAAAGAATTCTATAAATTTAATCCAAACATTTTCCTAGCAGCATCTTCAAATCATGCCTTACAAATTCAGCTTACTAAACTGCTTCTAGGGAATGGGGCAAATAAGCAGAAGGGATTCAGCTGTAGCTGTTTCCATGCTGTCAAGACCCTGTAGTTTGTTTCAGGTCTGGAGTTGGCTCAGACCTTCCTCACATGTCCTCACTACCTGGGCAGGGGTGACTTTGCCTGTTCCATCTCTTTGCCGGTCATGATGGACATGCAGGAGTGAAAACAAAGGGATTTCTGGGATGACTAAGCCTGCAACAAAGGTTTTTTAAAAAATTAATATATCTACTCTTGGACTAATTGATGCAGTCTGGGTTTAGAAGCTCCTCTTTGAATTTCAAATGTGTTACACAAGGTAGGTGTCTTTGCCTGTTGGCTTGTCTTTCAAGGTAAATATTTTTCTAATGTTCTTGATGATATCTGATATTTATGTAGCTCATGTAAATTGGCCTTAGAGAAGCTACAGGTTAAAATTTGGTTGACTTACTAACACAGCTTTTCAGTGCTTTTCTGGGCTCATTTCTGTGTGCCTTGTGAGTTGGTAACATCTCAAGGTTTTGCTCTTCCTGTGTTTGTATTTTGAAAAGACTGCCTCAGGTTTCAAGGCAATAATGCATGGGATGACTTACTTTACAATAAGTGCTAGAAGCTTTGGTTGTTGCCCCCAAATGTTATTCTAAAATGCAAAAAAATTAGTATAGTACAGGCGTGGGCTGTACAAAGAGTGAGTGTCACCTTTTCCTAGTTCAAGAGTGACTCAAACATAGATAATTAAGGGATACAAATTTCTTGCAGACACAGACCCCAACTACGTAAACAGAACCTTACACATTTGATAGCTCAAGATACTAGATATTCATTTTACCTATATGTGAACATATTAGCCTGATGATTTCTGTACTGCTGGTTTACAGTTAACTTGTTCAAACATTCTCCACTTTATTAGTCTTTTGTAGTCCTCTTTTTTTTTGTTCGTCTCTGTATAATTTTTTCCTGCTGCATACTGCAATGGGGCTCCAGCAAGTTAGATGAAGTTGAGACTGTCTTAGTTTAGGTAATATACAAAGTGCAATCAAATTAGAAACAAACCACACATATGATTTCTGACAGTGTAGGTTAGTAGTTTTCTAGCTCTAATTAAAGTTAAGTAAGAAGGCTTAATTCATGGTTTTGTCTAACTAACCACACTTAGCTCATAATCTTCTGTCTTTTTATTTGCAGTTCTTGTCATAGGAAAATCAAAGTTTCTTATTAGTTAGGATACTAGTATGATAGTACTAATGAATTAAAATGTTCCCATTGCAAATAAATGCTAGGCAGACATGGGAAGAGACAACCATTGAGCATAGATGCCAGGACTTTCAAAATTCAAGATTACTTAGAAATGCATTTCTTTTTTGCTTCAAAAGTAACAGTTTTCCTTTTTATTTTTATAGTTCTTATTTCTAAGGTATTTTTATTTCATTCACACTCTTTTCCTTTGTATCGTAGTAAAAAGTGCCTATTTTTTCCCTACATTGAAATACTGTTGTTAAATACATTATACTGCTTAAATCCTCAGAGGCTTCTTGGCTTTTGCTGTACTGACATATGCAGGCTTGCAACACTACAAATAAAAGGGGAAGTTTTTGAAAGTTCTATAATTTATGACTACCTGGCTGCATTTTCAGTATCAAAACTACCTGCAGAATATCTTATTTTCTAGGAAAGTCATAACGCACTGCTTCACGTTGAGTTTATTCTTTAAATGAAGCTTATTTGCATTTTGCACCGCAGGGAGTTACTTGTAAACTTCCACACAGCAAGGTGCGAACAGACTAGTGAGAACAAACCATGAATTATACAAAGCTGTAATTCAACTCATAGACTCACCCCAAAGCCTAAGTGCTTATCAGGTACTTATATTTGCACAAAATTTCTTTGTTTATAAAAAATAGGTTATGCAATGCATTTGCTTTGTCAACACCTTTTAACTTAAGAAATGGGTTGAAATAGCATGAAAACCAGCCTTTGCCTGTGAAGGTGTGGTAAGGAAGCAGGCTAGAATCTAGCCATATTCAGTCAAACTTTGTAGTGCTGATCTCCTCTCTCTGGTGACCACTGATAGGACACAAGGAAATGGAAAGAAGCTGTGTCAGAAGTTCAGACTGGACATTACGAAAAGGTTCTCCTCTGAGAGGGTGGTCGGTCACTGAACAGGCTCCCCAAGGCACTGAACAGGCAAGTGGTCAAAGTAGGGAAGTCTGTCAGAGTTCAAGGAGCATCCGGATGATGCTCTTAGTCATATGGCTTAGTTTTAGGCAGTCCTGCGAGAAGCAGGGAGTCGGACTCGGTGATCCTTATGGGTGCTATCCAAGTTGAGAAATTCTATGATTCTATGAAAGAAGGCTTCGTTCTGAATTTGATTCACGGGGCTGGGAGAGTTTGTTTAAAATCCAGTTCATCCAGCTCCTTCAGCAAAAACTATGCCTTTTCTAGTTCATCTAGCTTCTATCTATTTCAGGTTTTCCAGTTTGTTTTTGTTAAATCCCAGTATTTTCCAGTGAAAAAAAAGTTGTTTGTGTTGCACGTTTGGCAGATCCATCAGAAACAGAAAAAAAGTCTCCCAGAAATTCACAAACCCCGAAGTAAAAAAATATCAGAGCCTGTTTAGATTTGTGATCTTACCCCACCAAGTTAATAATATGATCATAGAACAGTTTCAGGTGGAAGGGCACTCAGAAGATCATATAGTCCAACCTCCTTCTGAAAGTCAGAAGAGGTTGCCCAGTGCTCTAATCAGCCACATGTAAAAAACCCTAAAGATAGGGATTCCACAGTCTCTCTGGATAACCTGTACCAGTACTTAACCAAGATCCACCAGAACCTGAGACAGCCCTGTCTTCCAGCACATCAGCTGTTCCCACTCAGTTTAATGCTATCTACAAACTTGAATACAGTCCATTGTCCAGGTTTTTGATGAAGATATTAAAGAGCATTGGCTCCAGAATCAGCTTATAAGGAACATTACTCACAGCTGGCCATCTGTTAGGCTTTGAACCATCAAATACTACCCCCCAAGCCCATAATCCAACCATTTTTTCACACACCTGGAGCTGTCCTTCCCGTAAATACTGCAGAAGTTAAAGTCCACTACGCTATCTGGGCCTGTGATCATAAGACTCCTTCCAATTGCTTAAAGAAGATTTATCCATCCATCCATCCATTTTTGACTGGGTGGTCAGCAGCAGACACTTACCAATGTGGGGGTGCCCACTAAGCCCCTCTTTTTGGCAATTCCTTTGATTTTTGACCCTTTGATAAGTTCATGACAAGCTTATTGACTGGTCCAGACTCCTCTCCATCAAGATTATGTAACCATCCCCTATTTCAAGAGCTTGTATTTATCCAGCAGCACTCCAGTGTGATGTGACTGATAAGAAGAAATAAGAAAACTATTCAGTATTTTTAAATTTGTTCATTTCTTGAATAACCTATTACTTTTAAAGTGGGTATTTCATTAAGAAATTTTTAACATAAAGTGGTCATTGCAGTGGTAGAATGAATTCAGAGTACAGAACGTGTAGAAATGCTGGGACAGTCAGGTGGACAAGGTATCAGAATAAAATACAGATATACATCTTCTTATAGTTTTCTTATCAGACATAAGACTTATCCAGTCAGGTTGTATCTGAGGTAACTGAAGAAGCTTTTAGAAGTGGTGTGGCTGTTATCAAAAATAGAAGTCTCAATTTAAACTACAGACACTTGTGTTGCCCCTGAAGGAAACCAGAGCCAAAAAACACAGTCAGCTATAGGAATTCAGAGGTAACATCATACAAAGGATTTCAACAGCAGAAACTTTATTTGGCTTGCTCCAGATGTCACTGGGTTTTTAGGAGTAGTTCTTAGTGTTCATAAATTCATTACTCACAGTTAGGCAATCCTGAAATCTGTCTTCTGGTTTTAATAGTGTATCAACTGAAAACACTTTTTCACCTCCTCTACATGGCCATTAACCTGAGGCTTGGAAAGCATTGGGAGAGCACGACTGGAAATCCTTCTCTGAGAGGAAACTTGGGCTTTGTTCTGTGTTTAATGGTCAAATGCTATCTCTCACTGACAGATGAGCAGGTCTTATAAAAACCTTAAGGGAATGATTATTTGAAGGATAGATAGTTATTGGAGAAAATTGGTTTATTCCATTAAATAAAATTAAGGAAGAGAACAGGTAATATAACTGTTGATTCAACAGAATGATAAATGCAGAAATTGGGGAAAAAATGAAACTATTTAAATTAAAGGTCAGTGCTGTCACCAGAAAAAAATTAATATAAACTGGCCAAGAGGCAAGAAATACTTTAAAACCATCAAAGCAGAGTAGTTCAACACATCTTTCCAATAGGAATGGCAGAGACAAAAATCCTCAGTTTTAAGAATGGAATTTGACCCTTTATATAAAAGATTAAAGGACAGAGTTACCTTCCGTGACCTAGGAAATGTCAATAATTACTACTAGAAAGTTGTAGGTAGCAATCTGTTGTTACAGTGAAATCCAGCCTAGCTACCAGTATTTCTTAATCACTGATAAACTTGTACAGAATATAGACAATAAAATTAAAATGACATAAATAAAATTAAATTAAGACAGCCCTGCCAAATTGTTTAACATGAATGAAACCAGTGTAAATTTGCTATTTGTGGAAGCTGCCTTGAGGATAACCAGAGATTCTGAATATGGCCTTCTATTCCATCTCAGGAGTTTTGATAAACAAATGTTGATTTTTGATTGCAAACCTGGAGTTCAAAAATCACTTAAGGTTCAACTATTTAAAAATATTATATGGAACATTAGCTCATTTTTTAAATTTATTTGTTCATATCAGTTTCTCTAATGAGACAAAAATATTCTTATGGGATTTCTGGTTTGTTGTTGTTTGGTTTTTTTTCCTGCTGGAAAACAGCATTACAAATTACATGAAGAATAACTGGCTCTGAAAAGAAAGCAGACAAATAGAAATATTTTTTAAAATAAAAAGAAGTTAAAATATTTTCCTCCATAAAGCTAATATTAGCCTATGAATGTGTAAACATTACAAAAGGGTGCTAAATGTATGAAATAAGAAGAAAAGCTTCATAGGCTGTCCTGTTTTTAAACCCCAACATAGGCTCGCTAGTGGTCAGTGGCTGCCAATTTTTTAGAGAGCCCATGAATCAGTCATTTTCCTTCTCTTCACAGCCCTGACAACCTCCATTCCCTTCCATTATGGCTGTAATTTCTTGCTGTAACTGAAATGCAATACATAAGTGAGAGGAGATGACTACCCATTATCATATCTTTCTTCAGATGGAGGTGAGTTTACTGCAGTTTGAAGTAAAATTAACCAGGTAGTAGACTTCTTGCATTTTCCCATTATGTTTAGCTTTCTGAAGCTCGAGAAAAATCTTAGAAAAGTGGCTGAGAAGTTTGTAGTACAAATAATAGTTTAAAAAAAGATTTAATCGTTAAGGATTATAAATATATGGGCCAATGTGAGATTTTAAGATCCAGCTGCTTATGGCTAAAGCAAACTGCATCTATGTTAAATGGTAATGTGATTCCAATGAGCTTGCTGCTGAAAACAAAACATGGTCAGGGGTTACAAGAAACTCCAGCTACAAGGAGGCATTGTAATCTGATTACACACTTTTCTGCGTGCTTCCCACATCGTTTCTGCTGGTAATCAGTGACTTCCAGACAAAAGGTGTTAGTAAGTATGTGTAGCAGCCACCCATATAGCCACTGCTGGCTTTGGGTCATTTTTTACTGCTGTACTTCCAGAGTCACAAAGCTGTTACTGAAGCTTTTAGGCACCAACAGGGTGCAGAAGAAAGGTAGAGCTTTCTCTAAGCTCAAAAGCAACTTGTGCCTGCTAGTGTTATAGGCTTGAAAAAAATACAATTTGCTGACCAAAGGAAGTATGCCAATTCTGTATGGCAGACAGAGATTCAGATGTTACTTGCTGGCCACTAATTTTTTTTTTTTTTTTTTTTTTTTGGTTGTTGTTACAAGTTGAGCTCTGCATTTGATCTACATAAAATATGAACCTGTTACAGAACATGCTTTGTAGCTGAAATAGTAGCAGCTAATTCATCCATCTCTCAGCGTCCCTTGGGCAAACCAAGCTGGCATCCAACACATTTAAAAAAAAAAGTGAAAAAAGAATTAAAACACAGACATTAATAATTAATACAGTGAGGAAAGACTAACGGTAGGAAATGGAAAACCATTTCCTTTTAAATACAGATAAGGGATAACTATTGTGCTGTTAATGAACAGTCTTAGATATATGCCACAGTATCTAGCTGTTTGCTTAAGTATTCAAATTACCTTAAGGTATTTATGTTATTTTAGTAACAAATTCTAAATTCACAGTAAGACAAGACTGAAAGTGACTCTTGGATCATGGAAACCCATGCCCTGTTACCTGAGGCAACTATGGTGGATAATCCTTTTATGAAGTGATCAAAGTCCTCTTAAAAACTAATTTTGATGTTGTTATTTTGATTTGGGAGAGTTGCCTCTACAACTGCTACTGGATAGCTGTTCCAGAACCTCAGTCCTTTGATGCAGTAGTGAAGTTTTCAGCATAATTTATTTCTAGCCAGTTTACATCCATCTGTTCCTGTGCCAACACTGTTAGCTTAAAATCCCTCTTTCCTCCTCCTGGTACTCACTTTATTGACATGTTTAGAGAAGCAACAGTCTTAGACCTTTTTCCCAGATCAGCCAGAGCAAGGTGTTCCAAGTTTACATCTTGGTAGCTCTTCTTTATGTCTTTTTCATTTTGAATTTAACTGTTTTGCACTTGAGGAACTAGAACTGTACCCCATGCTCCAGACACCACTGCCTTCTGCTGCCCTGCACAATAGCATTTTATGAAATCCTCTTACCAGGCCTGTAATTCCATAAGGATCTTCCTGCAGAATACTGAAATCGGATTCCAGTTAGTTGTTTGAATTTCCCAACTTCAGTAGTTCACAGCTCTGAATTTTGGTTTCCTTTTCACAGTGTCAATTTTCATTCTTACACATTTGGTCCTATTAGTCACCTTTTCTTTGATTCCATAATGAGTATAATAATCAGAGGTGAAGAACTCGCTTCACTTCAGGACAGATGGACATCATCTTTTTCTACTTACTGCATCCAAAAAATCTTTCTTTCTAGGGTACACAGAGTGGCCAATCTTCATCTGGAGGGTGAACTGCAGTCCAGGGAACTGCATAGCCAGCTGGTGGCAGTACTCACCTGACAAGAACTTCAAACCCACTCAAGTTGAAGAGGACGTGGATCTCCAATGTCCCACTTCTGTAGCAAAAACACTGTCCTTTAGACTACTGAGCAAAAGGCCACATCCTGATATTTCTCCAAATGGAGGCATTCTAAGAGTGTTTTCAGGTTCCAAATCTTAGGTTCAAAGATACCCTCAGAGTCAAGGAAGGGAAGTGAATACCTCTAAGAGGCAGAATTCAGATACACCCTTCCTTTTGGCAACTTCTGTTGGCTGGTTGATGTGTTCTAGCACCCGACACGCAGGCTGTTGTGAGTCCCCGTGTGGAGCTTTGCCTTCCTTAACTTATCTGTACAGAACCAACGTGACCGTGTTAACCCTGGATGTTCAGAGCTGGGCACATAGGTCATAGGCTCCATAATAGCCCGTAAGCCACTGTGTTGAATGCGTAAATCTTTGTAGTAAAAATGATGGAATATAGCTGCTCAGAATAAGGCTCAATGCCTCTTGCTACCAACTTTCAGAAGCATCTCCCTATTTTTCCCCATTCTTGCATGGCAAACAAGATTTATGAGTCCTGCCTATTTTGCAGCATGTTCTGTTCTCATTGATAATAGCAGATATTAAAAAAAAGGTATGCAAGCTGCCTATCTCAATCTTCCTTTGCTCTCACAAATACTAAACTTTGAGCATAATTTCCAGTTGACTCAACATGAAACAATGTGGAAACAGGAATGTTGCCAATTTTAATGTTATTTGTACATGACATAAAATTTTTATTTTAGTTTTGATTTTATTAATAAAATATTCAGTGCAGTTCCTCTTAGATGATACACTGGCAGGAGACTTAATACACAGTGGAGTTTATTTCGGTACAGTCAGAAGTAAGAACCTTTCCTTAAGAGAAGAAAGTGGTTTATGACCTTCCTGCCCACTTGCCCACTTACCGTATTTTTGCTCTTTATACTAAACCTTGAAAATTCTAGAGTGTCCATCTACATGTCATTGACATAAGCTAAAGAACAAAATTTTGTTTCCAAGCACAAAAATCCTAATTGCCACATTTCAGTAAAAGCTATCACGACTGTTAAGAGAATCCCAAGATAAAGACACTGTGCTGCATAGTCTGAGGCATGGAAGCTTGCTATAAATTACAAGTGAGCCAGATCCTCAGCTGGTGTAACCTGCCAGGGATCCAATGGTAGAGAGAGGATAACTTACACCAGCTGAGGATCTGGGGCTTGATTGTTATATGGTAAGGGCAGTGCCTATTTGACATGCAAGTATGAGCTATCAGATTTGTCCTAAGGGAGGTTCATGCACTTCCTTTGTTTTCTGCTGCCAAATTCCTTTGACATTCTAATTTGGGTCCCTGAGATAATTTATAACATAAATACTGCTGAAGATTAAGGAGGCTTTGATTCCATTTTATATGTATAGCTCCTTCTTGGAGATAATTTAATTTCTAAAGCAGTAATAATAACATCTCCAATAATGATGCTTTCAGGGAATATAGCCCATGATAAACTGTCACCAAATGAGGATGACATTAGATCATCCTTCCAGATTATGCAGTGTGCATTTAAGACTGGAGGAAACTGAGATGTGTGCAAATGATACTGTATGGTGAAATATTAGATTCATATATCTAAAGCAACATCTGCAAAAATATATTCAGGGGAAACCCTGTTTTTCCAAAATCTAAACTGTTGTCCCCAGAACTGATCATAAAAATTGTAAAGTTTTCTTCAGTTCTATGTTTATATTCTATTTATATATCTCTCTACTGAAGTGGTGCTTGGAAGCTCTTGCAGAAACAAGCTTTCTGCTTTAATATAGATGCAAAGGCACAAAGTACAACAAACTCTCTCATGAAGAGCTTACTGCTTAAATTGCTGGGGAAGAAAAAGAGACCTTCGCTATGGAAACAGGGTATAGACAGATTAAATGACTTGCTCCAGGTCATTCCTGAATAACAGTTCAATGCCTTAAGCATGAGGCCATTCTTTTGTTCCATTTTGGGTCAGGTATTTGTAAAATGAAGGCGTATCTTTCTTCTGCTTTTTCTACTTTTTTTCTCTTTGAAGCAATCTACACAAAACCAGAAAAGCAGAATATTTTCAGAAGCACCTGTGTGAGGTGTTCCAAAATGAGTCAGGCTTGACAGGACTCGATTTGCAAAAAAAAAAAAAGGTGTTAAAGGGGCTTTCAAGCTGTTTTCAACCAACATCTCCTCTTGTAGAATAATAACCCCTTTGTCTAGTTGTTGCCCAAATCCAGAGGTAGATAAATGCTAACAGCACTTTGATTTGCAACTACAAGAAAAAAAATCTGATTTCCTTGGAGTTGCACTTTATATATACTTAAAAATACTTCAACACATCAGGTTTGAGTATTGGACTCAGGGCTGGCACCTGCATCTTTTCAGAGGCTAGAAACAAAATATTCTTTAGTTTAAATTCTCTGAAACACTTAGTGTGGAGACATTTGCAGAGCATGCTAAGGTGCAGACTCAGAAAACTAACAGTGGTGGCCAACCCTCTCATTTCCACTGGGAAAAGTACCAGCTTTTTCTCTCCAGTTTTGGTGCCCATCTCGGAATGTTTGTGCATCTCGCCCTTGACTACAGCACTACAGGTAAATGACTGGTCTTTTAAGGAAGTACCCCAATTTCTTCCCATGAGAAACCTTTATTTTGGTGGTTATGCTACTCTGGTAGTCGGACAATACAGATTTGAACTCTTCTGTCTAAAGAAGGGATAGAAAGTGGGGTTTCTTGGTAAATGGAGGTGGTCCAGTCTCTAAAATACTATATTGAGCAGGGCTAGTGTACTGTGTTTTGGAAGAAAAAGCACTAGTCACTTATATGAAATAAAAATCTTTACTATATCTTTTAGAGTAGCTTTCTGCACTTTTTGGCTCCCGAGTGGATGGATGCATCTAACCTCACAGCAGAGAAAGCCTGTGTCCTTAGGTAGTGCTAAATGGCAGCACAAAGGCTTTGTGTAGCCCCTTTTAAAATCTGTGTATTTTTAGATTGCCTTTTTTAGGTTTCTTGCTGTACAGGGAGATTAATGGTGTAAAATAAAGTGTCCTAAATTCCATTCTGGAAGCTGGGATCCCAAAAAAAAGAGCAGTGCAATTCTTCACGGAATTGCATCCCAAGGGCTGTTCTGCACTGCTGACTTCTTAAACATGGGTTAGGTTTCATGCAAGGGGACCTTTGGTGGCCAGCTGAGTCATTTTATGCTTCGTTCAAATGAACAAATATTTTCTTTTTTTTGCAAAACAGGTGTGAAGTCTATAATGTGCTGGGGGAACAGCTGGTAAAACACACGGGCCAAATGCAGATATTGTGGTAGGTTTCCTCTAAGGAAAATGGCCAATCAGCACTGCTTGTACTTGCTTGCTCTCTCCAGGAATGTGCCGGTAAGCTCCAGCGAGGTCTGCAGCGAGTAAGTGCACAACTACACATCATCCCGCACCAGAGGGGCTCCTGCCAAATTGCAGAAGAGACAGGCAGCCTTTTGTGTTAGTGCCCAAAACCAGGCAAGGCACTTTCTCACTCACTATGGCAACTGTCACCGTGAGAATGATGACAGTGGGAACTAAACCACCACAAGTGAAACTGAATCAGCTCCTCTGGAAGGACAGCAGCATTCCTAGCATACTTCCAGGGCCTCAGGCCAGCAAGGAAAAAGATCCTTTATCTCAATCTTTCGCCCTTTGGCTAGAGAACTAGCTGCACTGGTAAGCTAAGTCCTCTCCTGATCAACATGTCATTTTGGCAGCCTGATGCTCTCTACTCACTCTTCTTCCTCTCCACAAACCATTTACGAAAGCTTATTCTAGTTTGAAAGAATTCGGGGGGAAAAAACCCACAAAAGAAATACTTTAAAATCCATGAGAATCCATGCCTGCCTCAGTGCAGAGCCCATACAGAAAAGTGGCTCCTTACTAGTACTCCCAGAAACAGCCCTTTGAATGCCTGAAGGATGCTCTCCTTTTTGAATACAATTTTGTTGATTGTGTAGCAGTAGTGAAAAGGTTGAACTAAGGAGAGGATATGTCGTCCTTCCATCCTTCCTTCTGTCCTTCCTCCCTCCCTCCCTCACTTCAGTCCTGCTCCAAGCTCTAAGGCCCAAAGCACTGAAAGTTCTTATATAACCAAAGATGATTTGAAAACTTCATTCAGTGCCTGCTGCTTCTTCAGATACATATCTAAAATGTACTAAGTGCGCTAGCAGTTACTTAAATAAAAATGTACACCTGCTCACAAACCTTGTGGAGAAATTACTTGGCCTGTCAGGTTTTCAAAATTAGTTTCACAGCATAGTTTTTGGGCCTCATTTTGACACACAATACAGTCCCTGTGCAATACCCTGAAAGTACAAGGACATCTGAAGGAAGAACCTCAACTAGGTTGAAACCCCCACAAAAATATCTTGCTGTCTTCCAGTGCCCAGAAACGTAGTGTAGGCAAGGTTCAGAGCCAGCACGAGCCCAACAGCACTGAGTGAAGGAGAAAACCTTTTGTTTCCCTCACCTTTAGTTGACATGGAAAAGAGCAGGGGAGGAAACAGTCAGTTATGCCTAATTTATATCTCTCATTCTTTAAAATTAGCAGCAACCAGCAAATTCAGCTGGACAGATAAGTCTTTTTAAGCAAAGGGTATAAACACCTAGGGGTCTGAAGACTCTGAAGCCAAGTTTAGGAGAACAGGGAGGGCAGCTGTGAGAGGGATAGCTAAGATGGGCATGGAGAATGGCTCTTGAATTACCAGGGTTACCCACTCTGACACATATACTAGGGCTTCAAGGACATACTGATAGGATGGGCATCAAACGGAGTCATTGTGAACTATTTTGAGGTTTCTTAACTGCATAAATAAACTTGAGCTCCCCATAGTTTTTTGTTTCAGTTCTTTCTTTTCAGTCTAGTTCTTTCTAACACACTCAAGTGTGTGTCTATGCAGGGAAGAACCACTTAGGAAAAGAAAAGGCTAATTTTTTTCTTTTTTCCCCATAATGGGGTATGAGTATTCTTGAGACTGGATTGTGAAAGTAAACACTGTGCTGGCTGCTGCCAGTACCAGCTAGCAGAAGGGTTGCACATCTTGGGTTTAGTTTTGCCTAAACAGGAAAAAGAGATGGTAGCTGGTACATGAAATGCCTGTGACACGGAAGCTGTTAATTCCATTTCTGTGGATGTATGCCCTTTTTGCTATGTGTCTCTCTCAAACATCAGTAATAAAATCTCCTGTATACATCCTTAGATAGTAGCAATATGCATATTTATAGGATCCAAACAATAACCAGAGCAAAGATTAAGTGGCAATCCTGGTCTGAAACTCTCTTCCTTACTGCTTCTTCTCACATTACCTCATTTTTTTGCTTTTATCTTTCACCTATGGCAACCTTTACTGAACATAATTGTCATTGACTGATTAACACTATATCCAACCAGCTCCTATCACATAGTGATCTCTATCTCTACCTCTCCCTCTCCTTAAATTCATCACAATATCAGATAATTGAATGTAGAAAGCTGAGATCTTCCAGGTTTTCCACTGAAATGTTTTCCACTGCATACTCCATGTAACGTGTGCCAGGGCTGATGTTGGTAGAATAGGTTATGAATTATGCTTGGCTGAGAGATAACAGGAGATTTAATTAGGTTAGAACGATTCTGGAAATAACCTTATTTGTGTAGCAAAGAAGGTAAAGAGGCACTCAGAAGAACACAACTATAAATTACCATGTTAGCAATAGCTTTTGAATCACTGATAATTACCTCTGCGTGTTTTCAGCCCTTTCAGTTAGCAACCTGGAGATAAAATATTTTTTTAAAGGTTTACTTTAACTCAGGCTTTTGACTTTAATGTTTGGGCAACTGGTCCTTAGAGCCTTTCCTTTTGGTTCAGGATATAATGATCTTGCAGACAAACAAGCCTGTAAGTAAGGTAAACTACCTTATAAACTTGCTACTCATTAGTTATTCTGTGGTAAATTACTTCCTGCATACTCTTCCTTACAGTCAATGCAAAGAAGTGTATGTCTTGGTGAAACTATCATAAGCTGCATATTTCCTTAGAGTAAGACTGCAAATGGACAGCTAATATAAAGAAAAAAGTGTCTTGTAAATCCACCCTTGTGGTCTTGTATTTCTTTGTGGATCCAATGCTTTCTATTGACCTCCCAGGGTTTTAAGTAAACGCTCAACCTGCCTCATCCTATTGTGTATGAAATAGCGAAAATAAATTCAACTTTTTTCAGTAAATGACCAGAAATTCTTCCGCAGATGGAAAGCTTGCATCTATCTTTTACCTGAAAGTTATCAGCTCTTTCAGTGCTATCTTGTCAGAACTGTGGTCATTGGTCCCTTCCCTCCCACTTCAACACATCAACTAGATCCCTCAAATGATATAGAAATGGTGCATGAGTGGTGCACGCTGTGTAAAAAATTTTCACTCTTGAACTTGATTTCTCCTTTAGTATACTATAGCCTGAATTTTATTACTTTCTTGGACAGAAGTTTAGAGGTTGAAGGAGAAACAGGATGAAATGTTTGCATTTTCAGTCAGCAGAATTCTTTGGAGAGGATTATCTGACAATGCTAGACTTGTAAATAGGGTTTTTAAAGTTATTATTATGTCAAATAAATAATGAAGTATTATTAATGTTTACAGATTTTTCCAAAACTAAAATAATATTAGCTTTGGAAAAGATGGTCATGCTGCTTTAATTTTTTTGGACTTTTTTTTCCTGCTCAGGAGAATCCAAACAAAAGAATTGTTCTATATTTAATATGTTTTCATTATGCTGACTACCTTCAATTAGATTTAAAATCTATTTTCTCTTCTTTGACATTTCCAACTCAAAACTAGGAATTTTTCAGTTCATGAAATTTTTTACTTTCTGTTTCAGTTTGAAGTGAATACTGATGGAAAATATAACTTTCTCCTCTGCTCCCCACCCCCCCCCCCCAAAAAAAAAAAAGAGTTCTAATTAAATTTAAATATGTATGTTTACTTTATACTGGAACAAAAGAGCAACGAACTAGCAGCCTTCTCTACAAGAGTATCTGCTCCCTAGTTGCCTGACCCTTGTGCCTGAGAGAAGAGTGCACCACTAGCAAGTTCCTTAGCATGAAGCAGCAGTTGAGTAGGGAGGCAGTGAGGAAAATGACCACCCAGCTAGAGGCAGATGATAGTGCACAAATTCAAAGAACTATAAAAACAAAATAGAAAGAATTTTTTAATACCCAGAAAGTCTTCTAATCTCTTGGTGGTCTTGATTTTTATCTCAGTTGCACCAAGGAATGAATTGACTCAAATTAATCCATCTCTTATGCAGTAATGTGGATCCAAATTTGTGCCACAATATGTTAATTACTCTTAATGAGTTACAATAATTAATGACTTCATTAATTCATTATGTTGCTGTTAAAGCAATGGTATAGCAGTCGCAATTCCTTTAGCTTTTTGCATTGCAGGTAAAAACAGTTTATCTTGTAGAGAGCAATGGTCATAAATTAGATACATAATGACATAATATTGTTAACATTTAACTGTTATCACCTTATAAAAAAAAGAAGTGATTAATAATTTCCCCTATAGAGTCCAACAGCACTCTATGTTTGGCTAGGGAAGGAAAGGCAGATGTAACTTAAAATATACATGTTCAAAAGACTGTGAGAAAAGTTAGTGGAAATTCCTAATGACTTTTCTGATACTTGGATCAGGGCCTAAATGAACTCTCAAGTTTTCCCAGTGTATTATATCTATATCATGTCTCCTCTAGACTGCCTTTTCTTGTCCTTTGTAGTGCCAAAGGCATTTCCATGCTGTAACAAGTAATGACACAATGCTGTTTGTTGCTATTCTGTTTTCATGAATCAGTTAAAAGATGGCATAGCAAAAGTTACCGGAAACTTGCTTTCACACAGGCTTTGTTCGATGGAGGTTTTTCATGTCACAGAGGTTTCTGCTTACATCAGAGTTAAAATCTGTGTCTGCAAGCCCACGTGTATGGCATAGGACAAAGCACATAAGTCAGTCGAGCAGCAGTTGTTCAGCACTGCTCTTTGCGAAGCGTGCAGGGGGCTTTCCTGGCAGTTTTCATGGGAACACTCAAAGCCTTGTACAGCTGCTTCACACAGTCAGTGCATGCATTAGAATCTAGGAAAAGGAGAGAAAGAGATGTTATTCTTTACTGCTGTTCTGAGAATGCAATATATTGGCAACACGCTGCATTTTGATTATATTTCATCACAGGTTGCTTGATACTATGTCATTAGGCATTCATTTCCTTAGTGCAAAAGTGCATTGGAAAAATGGGCAACAGAAGCCCAGAATGAGGTTGCTTTGTGTTAGGTATAATGTAAACAAAGTAAGACTGTTCTTGCCCCAGCAAGCTTGCAGTCTAAAAGATAAAAGAAGATGAAAAAAAAAAAGATTGTCTAAGGCCTCTCCAGGCTCGTAAGTGACAGAACTGTTTCCTGAATGCTACCACATGATATTGAATTTGTTTCATCACCTTCACTTCAGATTTAAAAAGAAAATTCACACCTTGAAAATTCCTCAAAAGGATGAAAGCATTGTTGTGCTATTTATCTTGCAGAAAGGAAAATCAAGGTGAACTAATTCATTTTACACTGCCAAAATATCTTGTGCTGGATTACAGGCTGCAAAATCATACAGAAAGTTATATGAAAGTATTACACATTTCTAGTATAAATTACTTATTCAGCTTACAACTGGTTCATCCATTAAAGGTAAGCCAAAAAGACATTTCATGTTGGGCAAGCTGTGAATAAATTCGAAGCACTGTCAATACAATAGCTTGGAAAATGATATATAAAATGTGAACAAAATACAAAAAGAGATAGGATGATCGAAAATGGAGTTGAAAAGAATTTTAAGGGCTCATCTGCCAGATCTGCTCTGCTGAAATCAGAAGAAATGGTAGCCATATCATACTTTGCCCAATATGTTCTCTGAACTTCCAATAATTTATGTTTTGTGGGCTCCCTAAACCATCTAATGCTTAATTGGCCTTACTATTAGAAAATATTTTTCCTTGTATCCAGTTTAACTCCCTTGCTGGCAATTTAAGTTCATTACTTCTTGCTATAGCTATTTGGACATAGAAAAGAGTTTATTCCCTTCCTCTCTGCAACAGCTTCCTATGTAACTGAAGACTATTAGAAGAAAAAATGACCACACATCTTTCTTTTTTTTTTTTTTTTTTTTTTTTTTTTTGTAATGGACAGCCTTTATTTCATTAAGTTTTCTCATAAAAAAAAGACAGTGGCATCATTCCATTAAATCTAAGCATTAAGCCTGCTGATTAACTCCTTAACTGAAGGAATGAATATGGGATAAAATCAGATCTTTTAATGAAATACAAAATTTAAAAAAACAAAAACAAATAAAACAAACAACCAAGCAAACAAACTACCACTACCACCATAGCAACAAAATGTTCTTTGCATGTATACTAGAAGTGATGGAATTATGTACCTGAAATAAACAGCCTGGATGCCATTTCCTATTCGAGACTTCACAACTTAAAATGTGAAATTGTCTTCAGCTTCTGTTTTGGCATCTATAAAGCAAGTAAACAACATATGAGAAAGAACAATATAGAAAGTTTCATTAAGGCAATAGTGCAATTTATTCCATTCAGCAGAGTTTTTCTAGAAGGGCATTCTAAAAGCTGAGTGTGTTCTGCATGTAGGACTTCAGGAAAGCAGATTTGAACCACCTTCTTTTGTAAGTATCCACACTTTCAAGGTAGAGGCATTAATGGAGTTCTTTGAAAATGTTCATTCAAACCCAGAAGTCAGTAGTTAGAGGACTGAAGCTTTTAGAGTCTGCTGGTGAGTAGCAATGGGACTTCAAAGCACGTGCTGAAACTGGAACAAGAAATGGACTACTTGTAAGCTTGGGACAAAGACAGAGAAGTATTAAATTCCTTGATAAGAAAAGAAATATTAAAGTAGCACATTCCTTGATAAAATGGTGATGGAAAATCCCTCAAATCCTATGTTAGAAATAGTGCTTGAAGACTGAAGAATATGGCCACAGTGAGGCAAAGAATTCCAAACTGAAGATCTACTGTGAATGCTCAGTCCTCTATGGGGACTTGTGAAAGTTTGCATTTGAGCTATCTTTGCTGAATTCTGTTTCATTTCCCCAAGCTAATGTTGTGTATACTAGCATAAAGGTATAGCACTTGAAAAACCAATGTAGTCTTAATTTTTCTACAAATTTTGTATGGAATGAGTTCTAGTGCCACTAAAATGGAAAAAGATAGATTGAAATGTATTACCATAAAGCTGTGCTTACAGACTGCAGAGAGGATATACCACTTCTTGGTAGCTACAGATTATTTTATTCTGTGTAGTTATTGCAGGCTAAGGATGGGATATACCTGGATATGTTTGGATAATCTATTGACTCAGCAGATGACATAACGGGATCTAAACATAACTTAGTACATTTACTTGTTCAAGTTGTTAATAGCAACAGTTCGAAAACAAGTCAAAATCTTCACTAAAAGATTTTTTTTTCCCATTCAAACAGGAAAACTATTTGGTATAGATTTGAAAAGATAATAGTAATTATCTCCTATGTCTGGAGTGTTGGAACAGAAGGATACAGGCTCTTTAAGAAGGACAAGCAGGGGAGACAAGGAGGGGGTGTCACCCTCTATGTCAATGACCAGCTGGAGAGCATGGAGCTCTGCCTGGGGATGGATGAGGAGCTGACTGAGAGCTTATGGGTCAGGATAAAAGGGAGGGCAGGGACAGGTGACATTATACGGGGGTCTGCTACAGGCCACCCGACCAGGAAGACCAAGCGGATGAGGCCCTCTATGGACAGATAGGAGCAGCCTCACATTCACAAGCCCTGGTCCTCATGGGGGACTTCAACCACCCCAATATCTGCTGAAGGGACAACATGTCAGGGCGCAAGCAACCCAGGAGGTTCCTGGACTGCGTTGATGACAACTTCCTTCTCCAAGTGATAAAGGAGGCAATGAGGAGAGGTGCCGTGATGGACCTTGTTCTCACCAACAAGGAGGGGCTGGTGGGGAATGTGAAGCTCAGGGGCAGCCTTGGCTGCAGTGACCATGGAAAGGTGGAGTTCAAGATCCTTTGGGCAGCGAGGAGGGTGCCCAGCAAACTGGCTGCCCTGGACTTCAGGAGAGCAGCCTTTGGCCTCTTCAGGGATCTGCTTGGTAGAGTACCGTGGGATACAGCCCTGGAGGGAAGAGGGGCCCAGGAAAGCTGGTTAATATTCAAGGATCACCTGCTCCAAGCTCAGGAGAGATGCATCCCAGCAAAGAGGAAGGCAGGCAACAACACCAGGAGGCCTGTGTGGATGAACAAGGAGCTCCTGGACACACTCAAACACAGAAAGGAAGCCTACAGAGGGTGGAAGCATGGACGGGTAGCCTGGGAGAAATACAGAGAAATTGTCTGAGCAGCCAGGGATCAGGTTAGGAAAGTTAAAGCCCTGGGATGTCAAGGACAACAAGAAAAGCTTCTATAGGTATGTCAGTGATAAAAGGAAGACTAGGCAAAATGTGGGCCCTCCCCAGAAGACAATGGGAGACCTGGTTACCCAGGACGCTGAGGTGCTCAACAGCTTTTTTGCCTCAGTCTTCACCAGCAAATGCTCCAGCCACACCGCCCAAGTCGCAGAAGGCAAAGGCAGGGACTGGGAGAATGAAGAACCACCCACTTTAGGAGAAGATCACATCTGAGACCATCTAAGGAACCTGAAGGTGCGCAAGTCCATGGGACCTGATGAGACGCAGCCGCAGGTCCTGAGGGAACTGGTGGATGAAGTGGCTAAGCCACTATCCATCATATTTGAGAAGTTGTGGCAGTCTGGGGAAGCTACCACTGACTGGAAAAGGGGAAATATAACCCCCATTTTTAAAAAGAGAAAAAAAGGAAGGTCTGGGAAATTACAGGCCAGTCAGTCTCATGTCTGTGCCTGGCAAGATCATGGAGCAGATCCTCCTGGAAACTGCACTAGGACACATGGAAAATAAGCAGGTGATTGGCCACAGCCAACATGGCTTCACTAGGGGCAAATCGTACCTGACAAATTTGGAATACTTCTACAACCGGGTTAGAGCATAGGTGGATAAGGGAGGAGCAATGGAATCATCTACTTGGACTTGTGCAAAGTGTCCCACATGACATCCTTGTCTCTAAATTGGAGAGATATGGATTTGTTGGATGGACCACCTGGTGGATAAAGAATTGGCTGGATGGTTGCACTCAAAGAGTTGCGGTCAATGGATCGATATCCAAGTGGAGAGCAGTGACAAGTAGCGTTCCTCAGGGGCCAGTATTGGGACCGGCACTGTTTAACATCTTTGTCAGTGACATGGACAGTGGGATTGAGTGCACCCTCAGCAAGTTTACCAATAACACCAAGCTGTGTGGTGTGGTTGACATGCTGGAGGGAAGGGATGCCATCCAGAGGGACCTTGACAGGCTGGAGAGGTGGGCCTGTGCGAACCTCATGAAGTTCAACAAGGCCAAGTGCAAGGTCCTGCACAAGGGTCAGGGACAACCCCCAGTATCAATACAGGCTGGGGGATTAAGAGGGATTAAGAGCAGGCCTGTGGAGGAGGACTTGGATGTGTTGGTTGACAAGAAGGTCAACATAACCCAGTAATGTGAGTTTGCAGCCCAGAAAGCCAACTGTATCCTGGGCTGCATCAAAAAGCAGCATGGCCAGCAGGTCGAGGGAGGGGATTCTTCCTCTCTGCTCCATTCTGGTGAGATCCCACCTGCAGTACTGTGTCCAGCTCTGGGGTCCCAAACACAAGAAGGACATGGACCTGTTGGTGTGAGTCTAGAGGAAGGCCACAAAGTTGATCAGAGGGCTGGAGCACCTCTCCTGTGAAGAAAACATGAAAGAGTTGTGGTTGTTCAGCTTGGAGAAGAGAAGGCTTTGGGGAGACCTTATAGCAGCCTTCCAGTACTTAAAGGGGGCCTACGAGAAAGCCAGAGAGGGACTTTTTACAAGAGCATGTAGTGATAGGACAAGGGGTAATGGCTTTAAACTGGAAGAGAGTAGATTTAGATTAGATGTAAGGAAGAAATTCTTTACTGTGAGGGTGGTGAGGCACTGGCACAGGTTGCCCAGAGAGGTTGTGGTTTCCCCCATCCCTGGAAATGTTCAAGGCCAGGCTGGATGGCACTTTGAGCAACCTGGTCTAGTGGAAGTTGTCCCTGCCCATGGCAGGGGGGTTGGAACAAGATGATCCTTAAGGTCCCTTCCAACCCAAACCATTCTATGATTCTATGATTAATTGACAGTAAGTCTTAATGTACTTTTTACAGAAGGAATTTCTCATTTACTTGTAACGGGCTGTCAGTAGCATCAGCATGGAAGTAGAGTAAATTATTATAGAATAATCTTACATGGGATCTAAGAAAAAAACCTGAAAACCTTTGAAAGTTCTTATAGTTAAAAATATGAAGATATACAAAACAACATGGTGATGACTGCAGGGAAAATTCAAGTATACTACAATATTATCCAAGTAGAACAATATATAATCAGTAAATTAACTAATGTATTTCAAGATTCAGCCACAGCTAAAATTATACATTTTAGTATGAAAAACATAGTAGCTTTTTGTACTGTCAGTAGATTATTAGCTTTTTTCCAGTTGAGAGTGCTACAAAGAAAATGATATATTTTTGTCTGCAGCGTCTAATGCCTGAAAACTTGAAAATACTAAAATGTTTTCGATAACTTTTTAGTGTCATGTTGCTGTAAGGGCCATAATCCGGTATGCTTGGCTACTTCCTAGGAAGCTATGATATTGCATCAGGATTGCATTAGAAAGGAAAGTAAGCTATAATCAAATAGTTTGAATTAGTAACTGTGTCATCATTTGCTCTGGCATCAGTGACACTGAATAATGCAACACTCCACATTTGCCTACGTGAGGTACTTGATTTCCACAGCTAAAGGTGGCAGCAGCCCTGCAGTTCTTCCAGCCCCAGCTTGAACAACACTGGTATGGGTGACTGGCTGGAGTGGGTATTTGGTCTTAGACAAGGTCACTCAAAATGAAATGGAGATATTCTATGGATTTCACAGTTCTACGGCAACCAACCCAGGTGCTCCCCTGGATCTCTCAAAATATATATTTGGGGATGTAAAAGGAGGAGATGAATTGCTTGCGATGAGGAGAGTCATTTGCTTATGATCCTGGCAGACCTGGGATGCCTGGGAGAATGCAGATGCTGCACTTGCCCTGCAGTCATGAGCTCTGGACAAGTAGTTCTGTTGAGTGAAGTATTTGGCATCATGGAAGTTAGTGTGACTCTTTAACAATGGGAAGCTTTTAAAATGGAAAAAAAACCCCAACTTAACATCTATTTGGACAGTACTTCATTGGTGCCACAGGGATGCATACTTTGAGAAAGAAAAAAAATTGTCGTTTATTTTTTTAATCAGAATATTACCAACTATCACAATGTCAGAAAATATAAGCTTCAAACAGCTTTACTAATATATTATCACGTAGTGATAATACTGTGACTGACTCTATTCCAGATAGGAAGTGAGAAGCGTATTGAAAAAATTTTCTTGGCTCCAGAAACAAGCTTACTTTTTCTTTTGATTTTCCTAGCAATAAAACAACCTTGGACTTAATGTTTATCTCAATAACCATAAAGAAGAGAAAAAACAAGAACACACACACACAACTCCGCCCTCTACCCACCCAAAAAACCCCACAACCAACCCTGAAAAAAACCCCCAGTTAAGCTCAATGATCTTTGTGAATTACATCAAAACTTAAAATTTCTGTTCCAGCTCTAGAAATCTGTGGTATCCTGCCCTAGGCTCTAGCTCTTGCTGGCAGCCTCAGTACCCCATTGGTGGATGGGTGGTAAGTCAGGTACAGCTCCCATCACCGCCCAGCCCAGAAATCTTCTTGCTGGATCAGCCCACTCACGTGCAACTCTCCTGATTCTTCTGCTGTTCTCCCAGAGCTGATGTGGGGCAAGCACCAGCCGGGATGAAAAAAGCAATGACAAGCTGAGATTGGCATAACAAAGCTCCTGGTTTGGCAAGGTGTAGGCTGACTTTCTGCCTTTCCCTGCAGAACTGCTGACTGCAAATCACAAAGGTCCCAGGCTAAATCTTGGGTATGTTAATGAGCAGAACACAAACATAGTAAATCTGGCCAAGGAAAGGGGACTATGCTAATTGCTTACATTCACTCTTTGTGTGGCTACCAACTAGGCTGATACAAGCGTAGTGGACAGAATACAGGCTCATTCTGCTTTAACACCAATTCTTCCATTCTTTATTTTCTTTTCCACATCCCTTTATTTTCTTTCCTCTTTTGCCCATGATTTAATGTCTGTTTTCTGCTTCCTGCCAACAAAGTGATACCAAGCTCTGGAAAAAATTGTATCTTATGTATTATTGACTAGCTTTGAGGTGGGTTTTTTTCCTGTACCAAACACATAATGTACTCTGGAAGCTCTGTAGTTTAACTTTATCTTGCATCCTGGTCAGCTGTACAGTATATGTTAGACACCCAAGCTTAATTTCTCTGGTTACAGACTCTTTTATATATCCTGATTTGTAATAGCTTTTGTGCATGAGTCAACCCCTACTGAACTCTATTAGATAACACAGAACTTAGTGATTACCAAGGAACAGCTGGCTCTGTTTCTGTATGTCTGTCAGGTATAGTATGTGTTTCGTTGATGTACTGAAGTGCAAGAGATTTCATCAAAGGTTAAGTAGCAAGTTCTCATACATAAGACTTCAAAAATTGACACAATGGGTCATACTAAGAGACCATCTAGCCATGTCATGTCTGGCAGATATAAGAAAAAAGGAATAGAAGGAAGCTCTTAACCTAAAATTTCTTATCAGACACTTCTGAGTGGAAAATTAGATTGTTTTTAATAACTACTTCTGTTACTATTAAATTTTTAATATTTTTAAACATTGGGTGCAATGCATCCCACAGTTAGTTTATACTATTGATAAAGTATTTTTTTTTTACTTACTGTCTCTGTTCAGTTATTCTGCAGTTCCCTTTCACCTAGAAGTTTTCATATTCTTCAAAAGCTTAGTAACTGTTTTGAGTTTACCTTTTTCATATTGTGATTTTGCACATCTTTCTCATGCTCCCTATCACCTCTGCTCCAAGCTGAAGAACCTTAGCATTTAATTTCTTCTCACTCCCAAATTGCATTGCCACTCTGAGAGTAAAGTCATTGTCACTAGAAGGAATATCGATCAGTTTTTCACCAAATACTCTCATTATACATGGGCAAAAAGGTTCTGCAAGCTTCAGAATTGCATCAGTAAATACAAGAATACAGTGGTTTGTTTGCTTTTCCCCAGATACTGTTTTCTCTCCTTTGATTTATCTAACTTACCCAGCTCCCAATGGCCTCTCTCATTTCACATTCTATGACATACCACTTACCCCAAAATACACCTAATCATGTGAAGAAAAGTAAAATTGTAGACAAATATACTTCATTTTAACTATGAATGGGTAATCATGAAAGTGTTAGTTTCTATAGAGATTTGTTCCTAATCCAGTTGGAATTCAATATTTTTCCAATTATATGAAAAAAAGCATTTTATTCAATTATTGTTAACAATTCAGAAATTGATAATGAAAGACCACTATCTAGTGCACTATCTGGATTGCTTCATAAGGTGAGTGCAGTCAAGCATGTTTCCTGACACAGTACAGGCAAGTGGTAGATTCATATTCCAGAGTGGTGCCATTACCACAAAATGTGAAACTGTGTCTTTGGGAACAGTGATTCTGAAAAGGCTTTACAAATCACTTGGATAACCAAATCAATATGAACATCCAATGCAATAATATAGCTAAGAAAGTCACCTTAGTCCTTACCCTGAGAAATTTTTCAAGGCTTGGAAAAATATCTTTGCTGGCAAAAGATTTAAGGACTTTAGTCTATTTACATTATAGAAAAGTAAGCTAACAAACAAAATGGTGATTGTATATAATCACTAATCATGTAATCATAAGGAAAAGAGATACTGAAGACTCTGCAGACAGAGACATAAAAAGATCAAAAAAAACTGGAAATAATCTTTTCACCAGAAGGAGAGCAATTGGGACAAATCCCCCAGTGGATTATCCATCTCTTTAAGTCTTCCTATCTAAATCACATCTTGTAGAAAAAGACCACAGTCCTTAAAAAAAAGGCTAAAGTCTTCATTTAGAAAAGAGTGGATGTGGTTCTTTATCCTATATTATGAAAAATATTGGACTGAGTCATTGAAATGGTTCCTCTAAATGATATAAAAATTATTGTACTGATTCCCCCTTAAATTTACACCTCTACTTTCTACTTAATATGAGTAATAGTATTAATAACTGTGACTCTGTCTCCACTGCCATCACCTTTTATGTATGACAGTAGTTAAACATAAAGTTCAAATCCCACATTTCTCACCTCAGAAGGTATTTCTCCCTATGGGATAACAGTTGACTAGATTTGGTGTTTTAAAGTCATTTTTCTGAGTTTGTTTTTCTTGCTTCCTAATTCTCAATTTCAGAGGTCTTCCACCTTGGTCATATTTCACCCAGAAAAAAGTATTTTTCAATCTGGAGAGTACAGACACCTCATATTTAAGCTAATCCCACACCTATTCCACCAGCAATCCCCAACACTTGCATTTCTGGGTTTCCACAGTTGTTTCACACTTTGCCTCTTTTCACTTTGTCCCCACTCAGACTTATCAAAAGAAGTTCAGGAGAGCATCAAGGATCCAAGCACTTCAGCCCATTGCTTTTCCACTGATGTGCCCAGCCAGCTCAAATATTGCCTAATAGAGACCAAGGCAGAATGTGTGAAACTTCTAGTGGAGTTCCTCACACTAGGATTCAAACCGCAATTGAGTACCATATGCTCCATGAGAATGCTTATTTTTCCTCTTGCACTTTGAATTAAAAGGAAAGCCACACAAATGGGGTAGTAAGAAAAATCTAAAAAGCAACCCCAAAATTATGTTCATAATAACTCCAAAAGGCACCCAAGAAAGGACGCATTTCCCAGAACTGATATTTAAATGAAAAGGTTCTCATCAAATTGAACTAGAGTTAAACCTCAACCAATTATATTTAAATGTAATGAAAAATAAATACAGCTGAGCTATTAAGATAGCTGGAATAGCTGAAGGTCTGTCAGCACTTCCATTATAAACCTAGTTTGTTCAGGGGATTATAAGTGCTGTAAAAATGTGTTCCAGGCTGAAACTTGGCAGACAAAGGTTGTAGTTTTAGAGGTTGGGATTTCTTTTTTCTTTTTTTTTTTTTTTTTTTTTTTTTTTAAATAGGTTCAGAAAAAGGATTGGCCACTTTTAAGTTATAGGATTGGTAGGCTCTGGAATTTTCCAACACTATTTTTGGCGTTCCCATAATTCAAAAAAGGACTGATTTTAAAAATAAGATGATGTAAGCTATTATTAGTCCATGATGTGAACTAACCATATGCTGCTTTTGGGATTTGTACAGGGGTTTATTTTTAAAAGGCAAGTGGGTTCAAACGCAGGTCACTAGACTAATATAGTTTGTTTGACTCGTAGGGTGGGATTTTTCAAGCGCCCTCAGCAGTGGCCTACCTCAGCTCCCAAGAGCTGACATCAATGGTGTCAAAAGCTGAGGACTTAGTACACCCCCACTCATCAGCTGGGATAATGACAATAAACTCGCATACCTGCTTATTCTTTTATTACTCATGTCTCTCTCGTGCCTTCTCTTTGCGATGGACTGGAGTTTCATCAAAGATTCTCTGTACGGGATAGCACAGATTTATTGGTATAATTTCTTCCCTACCTCCTTCTTTCTGGTGGCTTATAGATGTGGGAAACCAACTGAGCATCAAAGGCCTTCCCGTCCCAGCAATGCCTGCTTAATCAGTTTCTGCAAGGAGTGCGGGATTATCTGGGGAGCAGCACACACTTCTGGCCGTGAACAAGGAAGCGAGTGAGTTCTGGCCGTCCACTTCACCCTACGGACCACAGCACGGCGGCAACACCACACGCGGCGTGGATGCAAAACTAGAAAAGAGATGAGCTGAGATTGCAAAGTGCTTGTGACAGTTGTCTAGGAACGTGCCTAGTCAGAGAGAAGCAGGGGTACTTCTTTCTAAGTGTGGATGAACAAGAAGCGCTGCAAAAGTACCGGTGATATCAAGGAACAGTAACTTCCCCTTTTCTTTTTCTTTCTGTCCATGGAGGAGAGTGAGCGTGTGTGCCTGGCGGGAGTGGGTGGCAGACACCACGGCTATCTTCACGAATGTGAGTCAGAGCCGTCAAAGGGCTGAAGGACTCTGTTCTGACATATAGAAATCCCAAGATCCACAGGGTCCTCCCAGCAGTTTCCCAAGCTCAGCTGTAGCAACAGGCCTGTTCACTTTTGTTGATGTTGAGAACATACTATTTTTTACAAACATACTTCTAAAAAGATTCTGTTTCTCTGCTCCCAGAAGAACCAGCAAGGCAATGGTTTCAGACACAGTACCCTGACGCAGGAAGTCAGCATTTACATTGGGGCTTGAAAGGGGCAGACCAAGGACTTGAGCCACAAGTTTTAGAAGAGTAAGCAAACTAGGAAGCTATTGATTTTTCCAGAGTAGACCTTTTTCGTTCTCACATTCTTTAGTGTGGTTGTTGGTACGTGGAATAATTTCTGTGTCAAATTTCTGAGGGAGCTTGATTATGTGAAACAGAAAGAGGATGCTGAAATCTGGCAATGTATCATAAAACTGAATTGAATAATTACTTTCTGACTAGCACTTGTTAATTTCCATGAGACATGAAATCATATCCTTATTTCTCTACTTATTTACACAATGAAGTATGCTAACAAAAAATACATCTGGTTTGGGTTTTTGTTTTTCAACTTGCTTCTTTATAAATAACTTTTAATTTCAATTAATATTAAGGGGTTTTGAGATGCAGGTTTTAAAAAATATTTGCATGGCACAATTCATAGCATTTGGGGTGAGAAACCATATTTATTTGTATTTCATGTTGCTAATAAATCAACATCTCTAAAATACTTATCTAACCTTTTTCACACTCAAAAACTATGTAGGTTTTCAGGATCAGACTTGGCAGGGAGGTTGTCCTCATTAAGGAGAATTAAGAAATACTGGCAGTGGGTCAGCATGACTGCTCCTAGTTCACTACATAAGTGAAAAGAAAACAGGGGACTGGAAACAAACAGAAAGCACAAGTTAAAGCACATCACAATAAGGTCTTGTCAGCCAAGTAATATTTTAATACTTTTCCTACTGTCACTGAACAGTGTATGCTAGATATATTTGGATTTCTTCTGAAATGTTTAGTTACTGAATACTTTAAACCAGGATAGACTTTCATTTTTTCCCTGCTGGGGATGAAGGGAGTCATGGGTCAGATTAACCTGGCATGACCCAGTGCCTGATTGAAAGACTGCCACAGATTTTTCTTCAAACGCCTCCAGCACAAGCCTTCAGAGAGGCGTAAATAAATTCAGAGGAGTAAGATTTGCGTTGTCATACTGAGCATCCTCCAAAGGCAAGGATTTGCCGTGTTTTAGCATAACACAAGGGAGAGCACTTCTGCACTCGGCCTGAGACGTGCCTTACCTAGAACTCCCCAAAACCTGCGTGGAGCTCATAACCCCATTCTCTATCCGGCCTCCCTGTCTCTAGCCTGGCCTGGTGGACTGTGCTTCCCAAACGTTTCCAGATGGATGGAAGCTCTGTGCCCCAGTCTTCCAAGGGGTTGTGAAAGGAAAAAAGATCCTGTTGATCATCTAGGCTGCCATCATCCTACAAGTCCCATGTAGTAACCTCAGATGCTATCAAGTCGACAGTTTTTGTTACAAGCTATAACCCCTTTTCTGTGGAAGACATGCTGGTCGAAGAGAGGGATTATCTAAACCTGAACTCCTGGGAGCTGTAAATGAAACATTGCCTTGATTTTCTACGTGAAAAAGAAGTCTTTAAAAGTGCAGTTGTGTCCTGCAGCATGAAATCAAGGCTGTTTCAGAAAAAAAAAAAAATAAAATTCTCATGCAGTGGCCTCATCAATCCAGTCATCAAAAATAATATGAAAAAAATTATTTTGACTCCTTTCAATAAGATCTTTAATTTGTTTTCATCATGCTTTATTAAATGGTGACAATGGTAATGAAAAAGTGGATTTCATTCAGCTCTCTGCGAAGCACTGATGCAGGGGGCAGAACGAGCCATGGTTGCCCTCCCGCTGGGTAGGCACCAGTGAACAAGCTGCACTGGTCCCAATTGCAGGGGACTCTACAGTTTGCTAGGGATCAGGCAACTGGGAGGGAGAAGAGAGGACAAGCAGCCTTTTCCCTCCCCACAATGCAGAGGACAGGGAAAGGATTTGATCACTACATTTCAGATGTAATCAGAGCAGTGCTGCTCAGAGCACAGGATCTCAAGCTCCCTCTTGTCTTGTCTGGGAACCCTCATCCTCTGTGGGGACCACAGGTTGTACCGGGGAGGATGGGGGACGAGTGCAACAAGGGGGAGGAAGAGTTAAATGAAATCTGTGCCTTCTCCATATCAGAATTCTTTCCCAAGGCTGATTCTGGAGAAGATGGTTAAAGGCTGTTGAATACCCAAGCCTGAGTCAGAGAATAGAACATAATTTTAAATCTCACCTCACACTTCTGTTTCCATTTCACTAGGTCTTTTTAGCTGAACTCCAAAGGCCAGATGATGAGCTGGGCTAAGGGAAGGAAGCTCTGAGTCAACAGCGGTTCACAATTTCCTTTTCAACTGTCAAAACATACCGATACCCTCCTCTCCCTGAAACCTCCTGGCTTCGCTTGTGACTCCTAACTCCATACTCCATTGTCTTTTAAGGAAAATGAGATTAATTCGGATCCTTCCTCAATGTGGTTATAAAAGGGGAAATTCCTTAAACCACTCACTCAGAGCAGATCCTTTTAAGGTTTTGCTTTTGTTGTGTGAAAGAAAGCTGAGGAATTTTCAATATCTGAACACCCCACCCCTGGGCTGCATCACTTCAAAACCAAATGTTCAACTGTTTGCAGCTCTATTGTTAGATTGCTTTGTTATGTGATACACTCTCTGACTGCATGCTCTGTGACACTGGGAATCATAAAACCCCCATTTTGGAAATGAACTCTGGTATGTACATAACCCACATACCAGGGAGCAGGGCTTGGTGGCACTCAGAGCACTGCCTGTGTTACGAGGTGTTAGTGAAAGTTTTGGTCTCTTCAGCCCCTTTTATTGGTTCTGCAGTGGATTCCTTACTTACAGATGTTTTCAAAAGCAGCAGTTCCAAGGAGATTCTACTTATTGCCAAAAGTTTACAGCTGAATTTCTTGGCATTCGTAAACCATGATTTCATCAGAACATGAAATAAGTCAGAGCTGCTGTTGAAAGACACCGTTTTATAATCCAGCATTGTAAATTTAAGACTTTTATTTGCTGCAGAGTTTGGTTTCCATTTGTTCAACTCTCTGCTAGGTGTATTGCTTGGGAACAGATATAGAAGTTTTACAGGCCCTTTGTGCAATTTAAAACCCCTGTATAGAATACCATAGTGTGCTGCCCATTCACATCATTAAAGACTTTTACAAGAGTATCATGTTCACACTTATATGTACTTCACTCTAGCGACCCTCCCCGTGCCATGTTTGAATTATTATAAATGGGCCCATGCAGAATGCTGCCTCAATAGCTGAAGTAGGGAGGCTTTGTTTAAAATTCAAATAATAGCTGAATGGTGTCTGTTTGTTCCTGATCAACACTCTGCATACAAAAAACGTCGCACTTTCTTAAAAGGCAGCAAATGTGGACTAATATTAGCTTTTGGAACTAAGGGGGAAGTTATTCATTCACTCAGCAGTGCTTTGCAAGCTATCAATCTTCCAGGTATTTCTATTAGCTTTAATCATCGAGGTTGTTTGTTTGGAGCAATTTCTAAGAGAATAAAGGTACCTTTGGCTCTTATCTCCTGTCATCAAAGCATCCATTAGGAAATCCAAGCCCTGTAGGCAAGCTCAAGGGATTACTCAAAGAGGTTTTCTTGAAACAATCAAGAATTCGGTGCCCTCTCTTCAGTGCACAGGAGTTCAGTTGGAAACCATAATCTGAAAGAGAGGTTTATCTGGGGCTTAATACAATTTGAACAGGATTTTGTTCAAGGCAAACCTACAGATAAAAGCACCTTAAGTATGTTGAAACAAAGATGAGCCCGCATTCCTTGTGGTGCTGTTTCTAAGTCCAATGGTCTGTCAACAAAGTGTGTGTGGGGGGAAGCTCTAAAAGTCTTACAATTATCACAATAGTCAGTAGATTGGGCCACTGAGAAGCTAATTAATAGCTTTTTAATAAAGGAATGCTGATTAAGTGTGAAGCAGTCAAAAGCTGGTTCAGTGTTGGGGGTGGGAAGGCTTACTAAGTAAATAGGAAGCTTGAGGATGGAGAAAATGTGAAGATTGGGAACTTGTTAAGTAAAAAAATATCTTAAAGACACGGGATAAACTTAAACTGAAAAAAAATTCTGAAATGCATATAAACCTGAATTTCCACAGAATTTGAATATTTTCATTCTTCAGGTGCAAGAATTTAATTCAGCTCACTGTTAATAGAAAGACAGGAGAGGAGATGTCGTCAAAATGCTAATGCACATTTACACTTAGGGTCCCTGGGCTTAGGAGACAGCCCAGTGTAGTACAGCTAGGATTTGGGTAACCTGGGTTCAGGTCCTGCTTCTTCCACTTGAATGCCTTGCCCTCTTTGGTTTTTCTTCCCTGGGAAGGGAGATGATGAATGCTTTGAGATGAACTGACAAAAAGCCTAACATGAAATTTAGATATTGTTGTACTACTGCTTTTCCCAAGAGTCCCAACTGTGAGTTGGAACTTTGTCTTTGGTTCTGTAGGAACAGAGAACACAGAGCCTGGCTCTGCCTTGAGCCTACTATAATTAAATAAATGGGCCCGACTGAGTGACAAATGAGCAAGTAGGAAATTTTTAAAGAGAAGCATTGTGTTTCAGCTTCTTAAGGTAACAGATACAGTTATGCTTTTCTTTAGACTGGAAGCCGTTCAGAGCATGCAACCAGGGAATGAACATATCTATGAGGGTGTCAATCTATAAAGGAAATTAAGTAGACAAGAAGTATTTGAAATTTCAAAATGGTTTTGACAAAATACTATTAAAGAAACTTAAACCTAATTAGAAAACTCATCTGCCATGAGCGTGGACTAAAAGTGTATTAAAAGATAGGAAGCAAGGCATAAGGCTTAATAGAGTTACTTATCAGGATGGAAAAGAGTGAACAGTATGGTCCCTTGGAGATCAGTTTTAGAACCTGTTTTATTCAACTTCTACAACAATGACCTGACAACAGGAGTGAAAGTGACATCTCCAAGTCTGAAGATGAAATTAAGATCTCTTGGATAGTTGAATATCATGCGAACAACAAGAAACAACAGGAAGATCTGACAAGTGTGTTTGGCTGCAGTTAAAAACAGCCAGCAATACATCAGATATCATTGGAGGGACACCACCCAGATGCCATCATTTTGCATACATATAAAACCTTTGGTGCATCTACCTCCTCAGTGTTGTATGTGGGTTTGTGATATCAAGTGGGACATAATGGAATTAGAAAAAGTACAGAGAAGAGTAAGTAGGTGATGGCAGAGCTGCCTTACAAGAAAACATTAGAAAAGTTGGAAAACTTTTGTTTCAAGACGAAAAGGCTGGAAGGCATATAATAACCTTCTGTAAGATCCTGATGGATTAGAACTGTTATCAGGAATGTATTTATTTAGGCAATAGCTAATTAAACTTCTGAAACTTATGGACGTAAGAGGCTGTGGGAGAGAACAGTTTTAGCAGGTTCGAAGTAGATTAGATAAATTCATGGACAACAGATTCATAAATCATTGCTGACAGGACCAAGCAGAGAGGTGTCTTCTCCATTCCTTATAAACTAATTTTGATGGGAGATGAATTACAGAGTGTGACCAGGCTCATGTGCTCTCCCAAAACAGCATGTCACATTGCCACTGTCAGAAGCACAATACTCAGTTAGAAGGACTGCTGATCTGACCCATTAGGGCATTTCTCATATTCTGACATTTTTTTCCAGTGTTGGACACTTATCCTAATTAAACTGATAGAGACTAAATATACCATATACACAATGTTACCTCCCCAGAAATGGACATTCTGACTTTTAAGACTTGTAATGTAATACTGCTTCATTTCCAAGAGCAGCACATCAGCACATGGATGGGAATTACAGGCATGTGTTGAACCGACATCAGGTTATAGGAAGAAAGTGAATTTCTCAGGGAAGAAAACAATCATGATATTAGCTTTTACATAAGCCCAATAAATTGTCAGGTTGCTATTCAAAATATAGATTCAATAAAAACACTGTGCATGGTTCCAAAATCTTTCCTTCATCCTAAGAAATTTACATGTCTGCAGAACTGTAAAATGTAATTAGCTTTCATTGACTCAAAGTCCATCTGTTGTCAGGGATATTTTTACATGATCCCATAAAAGAAGTCTATTATAGGCTATAGAGACCATCTATGGAACTGAATATGGATGAGTTACAGAGAGCAGCTCTCCATTTTTTTCCAGGCAGTTCATGCTGGTTCTGTCGAGGCTCTATCCCCATTTTCACCTGATTCACAATATCTCTGTCTGACATGAAACTTCAGTCTGCATTGAATCTCTGTATGTACGTCAGCTCCCTCCAAAAGCCTTGCAGAGGATAATCTCTCAGCCCAAGCCTGGTTGCCATCAGCAAATCTTTCCTGCTTCTTTCAAAGCTCGGTATGCAAAAATGTAAAATTATTCAGGAGAAAACTCCTCTTTTAACATTTACCAGGAAAAGATCTGATCCTGCAGATATTCACAGGCTGACAGAAAGCTAAGCTTTTAATGTGCAGCCGCATGGGACAGTCCTCAGGAAAGGTAGGAATTTTGAGATTGACATCAAAGGCAGAAGACTAACAAGGGAGTTTTAAAGTATTTCCTGTACTGAGACTAAACTAAACCCTCCCACCAGGACTGGCTCTATGCAGAGGCAAAGCCAGCAGTCATTTAAGGAAGTGGGTTATCGACAGTGGCAAAACAGCCACAGTCCCATTTCCAGCTTTTCCTGTGCCAGAACCTGAAGAGCCAAACTTAGCTGCTACTGTCCCAAAGGGAGAAATCAGAGCAGCATCTACTGCTGTGAGGGCAGTGGACCTTCCTAGTAGCAACAGCTAATGTCTTTTTATCTCCCATCCTTTAGGGACAGTAATCATGTTTTCCCAGATTCCTTCGGCTCATACAGTAATGAAAAATCTTGAGTCTTCTTGTCCCATGACATCTTAAATGTTCTGAGACTGTAGTCAAGGGCAGAGCCATTCTACTTTTTCTTGCTCCTCTGGTTTACGTTTTCTCCTTAAAATTGTTTTCCTTTGTATTTCTATTATTTATTATTTCAGGTTTATTTCAGGTTTATTTCACTGTCTCTGGTCCTAGTTACTATTAAACTGACCCTACGTATTTTAGAAGATAACTTCTTTGGCTTCTTCATAGAATCTTTACATTACAATACCTTTCAAGTCAGTGGAGCTACCATGGAGATGCACTCTCTAAACCATTGTGACTAAAGATAAAGGCTTGGAATTAAGTTATGGTTTTGTTCACTAATTCTATTTCAGTGCCTTCAGTTAAAGGCATCAAACTTTTTGGAGTGGTAATGTGGATGTGATTAACCTGAGATGAAAATCTCCAGTGAAACTCAAAGCTCCTTAGCCTGAAAATTAGCTACAAATCTTCACAAAATTGGCCTTTGTTACCAGATAATTGTGCTAAAACTGTGCACAAAACAAAATTAAATGTTTAATGTATCACATGATTATTGAGATTTCAGAAACTTTTGAATTTTGCATCTGGATTACTTTTAAAATTTGATTAAAAATTTGAAAGAAATGGATACAGTTTGTCCTAAGGTTGTCTCGGATTCACCTCAGATTCAATTCTCTTGCTTCTTTGATGTGTTTTTATTTGTGAGACGGTTCTTACTACCATAGTATGGAATGATGTCACCTTAACCTTAGACACAGAAAGAAGAATAAATTAACTTCCAGAGTAAGACATCTTCCTCTGCCTATATAAGCTTTGTATGTCATGCTAGAAGCACCTCTCCCCATTGACTTTAGTGGAAGTGCAAAATGAGTCATATCCTAACTTTGGTCTTTGAAAGGGCAGGATTTCCAGATCTTGTCCTTTTAACTTGCTACAGTCACTTGGAAGAGATAAAACATAGATAAGGCAACTCAGAACCTACAACCTAGCTTTCTCTTCTGAATAACATTCCAACAGTATGTGTCTGGCTTTAGAGAGACCAATTACTGTACTTAAGCTTCTAAAAGCAACGCTTAATGTAGGAACTGTGGCTATCCTTTCCCTGTGTGCCCAGCTCAGTTGTGCGTACTTAAGCATCTCAGTCCTGTTTTAGATGTCCAGTGTGTTTCACCTGGTTTCCAGGCACTATCCCAGATGGACACGAGTTCTCATAGGTCCTGTATTGTACTGGTTGCCTGCCCCATCAGGGCATCTGAGACACTAGGGCATCTCAGGTAGCAGTACGTACCCATGAACGGAGAAATTAGTTGAACATTTCTCCCCTTTCAATCAGGTTCTATCAATTGCATTTCAGCTAGACATCCTGGCATGGAACTGAAAACCTTTCACAGCAGGAGACATTTCAGTTTCTAATAACAGGCATCTTCTAGTAAAAAAAAATATTCTTTTTCTTTTAAAGTACTTGACCAGTGCTGCAGATATTATTTCAAACAACAATTTCTAAAAAAAAATTGCAATGATAAAAAGATTATTTTTTAGTATTTAAAAAAGCTAATGCTTGGGATTCCGGCCAACAGTGTTTTTTTTTTTTACTTTCTCTCAACCAGTTTTCTCATCTGTGTGCCTGTTTGATTGAAATTTGCCTTGGTCTCTAGGAAAGAAAGAACACTGGGGCCTCCTACAGTTTACTTTTTGATTGTAGCTTGTGTTCAAGTATCAGACAGAAACCACAGCCGTGACAAAGGGGCACATCAGTGAAGATGCTTTACTAATACACATAAACAGATAGCACTCTTCACAAAGGTAGGCTTCATCTGTCTAAATTTTGATATATACAGTCTGAATTTATGCTTGTAACTTGATTAGTGGAAAAAAAAAAGGCACTTTTAGGGTGCAATTTATCTTAGTCTAACCTAGATGCCTAAAACTGTCCAGATGAATGGCATCCTAAATCTCTACATCTTTCTGTTAACTATAAAGGAAGTCTAGACAGCTTGTTCAGATGTAAGTGTCTATACTGCAGATGTTTGAAGTTAAGTGAAAGGAATCCAGGGAGTTTACCATCCAAAAACAAGAATGTGGATATCATATGGGGAAGATCTGAACCGTACAAGTATTAAAGAACATGCCTAGCGTCGCAGATGACACCTGAGTAGCAATGCCAAGAATGGAATACATATTTCTTGAATTCCAGGTCAATACTTCAACCACAGATCACTTTTTCTATGAAATGTTATAAGTAGGTATATAAAACTTTTCACATCTTAAAATAATGCTTCCAGCTAGTACAGAAAGATGTTGGCTAACCTCCCAGCCATACCTTCCATTCCCACCTACCCACAATATCCCTACATAAGCGTTCAAAGGAACATTTAGCTTTTTACTCATTTAAAGAAACTACTAAAGATACAAATAATAGAGTCCACTCAAGGAAAACAGCATGGTATAGGGTACAAGAGCTATATTTTCTTAGGAAAAATTGCAATTTTATAGAAGAGGAAAGAATACAGAGAGAGAGAATTGCATCCCTTCCTCTTCACATTTTTTTAACTAAAACCATAATCCCAGGAAAAATATCTGAACAGATGTTTTCCCTTGAAAACATTCCAGAAAATGAAAGCACACATGGCATACTGATCTGCTACTTCCTTCAACACATTCTCGTTCAGAGATAACAAATGTACCATGTGATGTTGCCATAGTAGCTACTTGTATTTTACCACTGAGTGAAGCAGAGGAAAAGTTAATATATCTACCCCTACTCTGGGCATTGGATTGGCTGCAGTGGCAGATTGTGCCTCTAGCATTTGATGTCATTTTTCTTCTCTAACATTGGTCTGTGTGTTGTATTTTAGAGCATGTGTGCTGAACTGCAGTATGCAGCAAGCAGCCGTTTAGATCAGGTATCTTGTATGTCCAGATTCTCTGACACACTAAGGTCACTGAGCACCGCTGAGCAGGAACAGCACCTTCAGGCCAGCGAGACTGCCAATGGAGAAGTGCCTCTGTTCAGGGTGGTCATCTGGCGTGGTGTCCTGGTTTCAGCTGGGATAGAGTTAACTGTCTTCCTAGTAGCTGGTACGGTGCTGTGTTTTGAGTTCAGTATGAAAAGAATGTTGATAACACACTGATGTTTTCAGTTGTTGCTCAGTAGTGTTTAGTCTAAAGTCAAGGATTTTTCAGCTTCTTGTGCCCAGCCAACAAGAAAGCTGGAGGGGCACAAGAAGTTGGCCCAGGACACAGCCAGGGCAGCTGACCCAAACTGGCCAACGGGGTATTCCATACCGTGTGACGTCATGCCCAGTATATAAACTGGGGGGAGTGGGGGCAGGGGATCGCCGCTCCGGGACTAGCTGGGTGTCGATCGGCGGGTGGTGAGCACTGCGCGTCATTTGTACAATCCTTCTATTATTGCCATTGTCATTTTATTAGTGTTATCATTATCATTATTAGTTTCTTCTTTTCTGTTCTATTAAACCATTCTTATCTCAACCCACGGGTTTTGCTTCTTTTCCCAATTTTCTCCCCCATCCCACTGGATGGGGGGAGAGTGAGTGAGCAGCTGTGTAGTGCTTAGCTGCTGGCTGGGGTTAAACCATGACACATGGGGAACACCATTCTTCCCCAGGCACCTAATCCTCTCCCAGGCCCCTTCCACAACTTGTAGACTGGGAACAAGGACTGTGCTCAGTGCACATCACGGCCCTTGGCATATATTTGGGCAGCTTCAGGCTTTGTCTTGTGCTTGGCTTACTTTAAATTAGGAAATGCAACTTTCTACACCCTCCCTGTCATATAGTCTATCTGCATGTTTTTCAAACAGACTAGGGACTACATATCAATGAGTTTTCCATTAATTTATACAATGGAGCTGGCCAATGTCATGGCTTTTTATAAAGGAATGCCAGAAAGTAGGGGACAAATATCAAGCAGAAAAACATCCCAAATACCACTATTAATAATTCTGGAAAAGTACTCATCTGAGGCAATATCATTAGCAAAAGAACTCATCTCATATACTTGAGAAACCGGTGTGATCAGTAGGAAATAATGGAAATGTTTGTAGAATCCAGTGGAGAAACTTGAAATACTGAAAAAGAACAGACAGCAAATTTTGTAGGACAAGAAAGACATTGTTAAATTGGAAACATGACTGAAACAGAGGTATTTAAGGGCATGTGTTGCTCAGAAAAGCTATAACTAAAGCAAGAACTGGTAGATCAATATATTCACATTCTTACATTGACTTTAAAGTAGACTAATGAAATATGAATGTAACCACATTCACTGAAAAGACAGTATAAGCCTGCCTGTGTCAGCACCATTCCTGGAGAGAGCTGTAGCACAAGTTCTGTGCCTCTGAACCTAATGATGAACTTGAATAATGTATAAAGTCATTAAATACTATTTGGAATTGTAGCATGAATGACTTCTCTTTCCAAGTATAGCGAGGAAGACAAATGGTGTTAATAATGATAGGACTTAACTGTTTCTGAGCCCTTTCCTTTACAGAAAAAAACAATCAAATAAACATGAAGGCAACAATAAGATTATTTTAGCCTTACTTTTTGAAAGTTCATGATCTTCAGAGATATTCAAAGAAAAATATTAGAGATTAGCCAATCATAGTCTGATTCATCCAAATGAAATTAAAAGATACTCATGGGTACGGCTATAACTCGGGTTTGCAATTTCAAAAGGACAAATTAAGTTACCTAGTTAACGAAGTCAGCTGTACTGATGAGCATATAGACTTCACTGCAGTGTAAGCCTGAGAACTCTCTCTATTAAAGGTACAAAATCTATGAAGAGCCCTTATCCCAGATATAGAAGACTAACTTCTAAGCTTTTAAACCTGGACTTTACTGCATCACAGAATATATTTAAGAATAAGCAGAATATCTACAAGAAATGCAAAAATAAAACAAAACAAAACAAAAAAACCCAAACCAAAACAAAACAAGGACTGCTTTGTAAAGAACAGAATGGATGATTACACTCAAAGAGTTGCAGTCAATGGCTTGATGTCCAAGTGGAGAGCAGTAATGAGTGTCATTCCTCAGGGGTCAGTATTGGGATCAGCGCTGTTTAACATCTTTGTCGATGACATGGGCAGTGGGGTTGAGTGCACCCTCGGCAAGTTTGCTGACAACACCAAGCTGTGTGGTGTGGTCGACGTGCTGTAGGGAAGGGATGCCATCCAGAAGGGACCTTGACAGGCTGGAGAGGTGGGCCCATGCCAACCTTATGAAGTTCAACAAGGCCAAGTGCAAGGTCCTGCACATGGGTCGGGGCAATCCCAAGCACAAATACAGGCTGGGCAGAGAATGGATTGAGAGCAGCCCTGAGGAGAAGGACTCGGATGTGTTGGTCGACAAGAAGCTCAACATGACCTGGCAATGTGCGCTCGCAGCCCAGAGAGCCAACCGTATCCTGGGCTGCATCAAAAGCAGCGTGGCCAGCAGGTCGAGGGAGGGGATTCTGCCCCTCTGCTCCGCTCCGGTGAGACCCCACCTGCAGTCCTGCCTTCAGCTCTGGGGTCCTCAGCACAGGAAGGACAGGGACCTGTTGGAGCGGGTCCAGAGGAGGGCCACAAAAATGATCAGAGGGATGGAACGCCTCTCCTGTGAAGTCAGGCTGAGCAAGTTGTGATTGTTCAGCCTGGAGAAGAGAAGGCAGCCTTCCAGTACCTAAAGGGGGCTTACAGAAAAGATGGGGACGGACTCTTCAACAGGGAGTGTAGCGATAGAACGAGGGGTAACAATTTTAAACTGAAAGAGGGTAGATTTAGGTTAGATATTAGGAAGAAATTCTTTACTGTGAGGGTGGTGAGACACTGAAACAAGTTGCCCAGAGAAGTTGTGAATGCTCTCTCCCTGGCAGTGTTCAAGGCCAGGCTGGACGGGGCTTTGAGCAACCTGGTCTAGTGGAAGGTGTCCCTGCCCATGGCAGGGGGGTTGGAACGAGATCATCTTTAAGGTCCCTTCCAACCCAAACCACTCTATGTTCCATTCAGGATTAATTCTATTAATATTTTGAAGCCACAGCATGAAAGAGCATAACAACAACTCTTAGGAATCAAACCTAATTTAAAACTGCAGTTAAAACAGGAGAAAATAAATGAGAGACGGTAATTAAAAAAATGAATTTCTTATGCAGTGAGTATTGGTTAAAAGGTAGAGATACTTCAAGGTGTGGTTGAAAAACTAAATGAATGTTACCTCTTAATTTTTAACATTCATAGTTCTGCTGAACTTGGAATCAGAGGTCTGATGGTTTGATGTGAATAAAAGTATAGGAATTGGCATTGAAATAGAAATTAAAATATTGATTTAAAAGCAGAAATCAAGGAGCTTAATACAACAATGTGTGAAAAGCTTCCAGAATTCTGAAGTTGCTGATCTGGTAGCAAGTATTTTTAATATTTTTTTTAAGTCTTTCAGAGTAGTACTGGAGAACTGGAGAAGAGCAAGTTAGCACTTAATATTTAAGTAGAGGAAAGCTGTTTACCCAACTACAAGATCAAACCTGAACTTTGTTTTGATAGGTTTGTAGGTAAAGATAAATGGAAAAATCATATCAAGTGCAACATGGATTTGCTAAGTTTTGCTTATGCCATGCTGTTCTGATAGCTTTCTGTGATGAAACAGTGGATTAAAAAAATGTTCATGTCGTGGTTTAACCCCAGCCAGCAACTAAGCACTACACAGCCACTCACTCACTCCCCCCCGCCCAGTGGGATGGGGGAGAAAATTGGGAAAAGAGGCAAAACTCATGGGTTGAGATAAGAACAGTTTAATAGAACAGAAGAAACAAATAATGATAATGATAACACTAATAAAATGACAATGGCAATAATAGAAGGATTGGAATATACAAATTATGTCCAGTGCAATTGCTCACCACCCGCCGATCGACACCCAGCTAGTCCCCAAGCGGTGATCCCCTGCCCCCACTCCCTCCCAGTTAATATACTGGGCATGACGTCCCATGGTCTGGAATACCCCGTTGGCCAGTTTGGGTCAGCTGCCCTGGCTGTGTCCTGGGCCAACTTCTTGTGCCCCTCCAGCTTTCTTGCTGGCTGGGCATGAAAAGCTGAAAAATCCTTGACTTTAGACTAAACACTACTGAGCAACAACTGAAAACATCAGTGTTATCAACATTCTTCTCATACTGAACTCAAAACATAGCCCTGTACCAGCTACTAGGAAGACAGTTAACTCTATCCCAGCTGAAACTAGGACATACATTTCTACTCCTGTATGCAATTTTTGAAAATATCATGCAGGAGATTAAAGTAAAGAATACGACAATAAGGGATTATAAAATAGGACATGAATTGTGTAAAAGAAAGAGATGGCAATGGACGATACTGGAAGAAGTAGCATCAAAGCGTTCAGTGTCCCAAAAGCAGGTGAGTTAATGATTAGTACCAGGGAGGATGAATAGCAGAATGGTGTCAAGGATTAGAGTAATAGACTAAATTCAATAGTCCAGGCTGCAATTTATCTTAGAGACTAATAAAAACCATCTCTGTTATAAGCCAGATATTCATCAACTAGAAATAACTGAGGAGAAGGACTTAGACATACATTTATTAACAAAAGGTTTATACCACCAGCAACCTGTTCCTGTGAAAAAGGTAAATGAGATTCTAAGTTAAATCAGCTGAGACAGGTAAGTATTTGTGCTGTTTTACAAAATGATACAGCAAATTTTTCACCATTTGGTGATGTTTGCTATGTTATTCTGTCAAAATGAGGGCTGAAAGCTGCAAGAAAATAACAGTTTTCGATTAATATTTCTAGCAATTCAATATCAGGGTGGGAAGAACAGTGTGGCATGAGAACAACTAGATATAAATGATTAAAAATTAATTTGCCTAGAAATAAGTGAGATTCTAGAGCAATTTTCCAATGGCAGTAATGGGAACAAAAAGCTGAACTACATATAATATTGAATTGGTTTAGGAAAAACGTTGTTCCTAAAATGCTTGCCTGCAGCAACATGAAAATAAGCTCAGTGGCCCCAGAAGTTGCCTTGTATGTATCACTGTTTCTGATTTTATAATGAGCTTTTTTTTTTAATCTTAACATGCTCACATTTTCACAGAAACATATCTGTCTCCTTGGGAAGTTTTCTCTGAAGCCAGTGATATCACTCAAAAAGCCATAGGGAGAATGTCAGACCTGAAGCAAACTCTCATAATTCCAAGTGGAATGAAAAATTCTAGGGAATATGCAATTATAACAAGTCTAAAAACATGACATATTTTGCAAAACATCATTCATCTTTTCTGACCAGTCATCATAATTATGATTTTGTAATCAATAATGGGTTTTAGTATTGCTGAAATAGAATCTAAACTTATAAATGGCTTCAATGTCTTTACCCCAATGAATTAAGCAACATACTTAAGCACATGGGAAAAAAGCCATAGTTCCATGATTTCCAGAGAAGTGCTTTAAAAGGACCATATCTTTTCTCTATTTTACTGAAACATGAGCCAAAATAAAAATTATATTGACAAAGAAAATCACATTTCCATACAGGAACAAGACTAGGAAAACCAAAACATATTAACACTGAGCCTTCATAGACATAGTTACTAAAATAAATATGTACTATCTTTTTCCCTAAGAGCTAGGTGCTCCACTGGAATATGCAATATTCACTGAATAGGAGCAGGCTGTGTCAGGTTCATCTGAATACTAAAGTAGAGTTTAGGGTAGAAGAGGGAAGGGAGAGCAAAGATCTTGCCTCAGTACAGGTGCAGCTATATTAGTGTTTTAGCTTGGACCAGGAACAAGTTTTTGAAGTGAGCCTCCTCATCCTTGCCATTATTGTGCTTTGGATTGCATTACCGAGTGGTCTTAAAGTGTGTGCAAACTGTACTCCTTTTGGATTAAATTAAACTGGAAGATGTACTGCAGGAGAACATGCAATGCATTTCAACGGCTAATGAGTATTTAAGCAGCAGAGTCAGACTAGAACTAGTCCAAAGTAAAGGCCCTGAAATACATTCACCGCTGGCATCAGGTCATCGGTACTGTTTTGCTTCACAGATACACATCTATTAAGTTTGGTCATACCACTTGCTCAATGTAGACATATTTTGTGCCTCTAGCGAAACACTTTTTTGGGTTGGTTTTTTTTTCCTCATGGGGAAATGAAATCACTGTAGAGCATAAAACTGCCCAAATTATGTTCAAAAAGAAACTACAATCCACATGCAAATGTTTTCAAGATGGGGATCACACAAAAGGATGCAAACCTGTGGGCTAGGTTAGAGGGAAAAGATGCAAGAAGATGGGAGACAGTTCAGACAGCAGGAACAGACTGGGAGAAATGAAAAAACAAGGTAAGGAGCACTAAAGCAAATGACATAGGTGGGAAATAGAATAGGTAAAAGGATTGTGAGTGGAAATATCAACCGTGTATTCTCCTTTCCCATGTAATTAACAGGATATGAGGACTATGTTGCAACTTGTTCCATTTCTTGCTCTTCCATAAAAAAAACTTCCCCCCCCCCCCCCCGCAATGAGGCAGCTACCAGGAAATCCTAGGCATCCTCCTTTTCCCTTGCATAAAGTGGGATCTGGAAAACCTGGACTGAATCTAGTGAGAGCTAGCTCTTCTTCCAGTCTCCCCACATGAACGTGTAGCCTTGCTAATCTAGAGTAACACTTCCTCATGTTCCTGTTCATAGGGCAGGCTTTTTAGGGAGATTTTTTCTTTTCTTAATAAGCAAGTTCAGACAAGGCGATCAAAGAGTTATCCCACCTCCAAGTGACCAGGCAGTAGTCAGCTGCTGCAAGTGACAGTTGTGGACAGGATCAAAGAGCCTCAGACATGAAGCAGCATGATCTTGTATGCCAGTAGCTTCTAAAATGGTAATTAGTGGCTTAATAAGAGAAAAAAATCAATGAAAGTCAGCTGGAAAATAGTGATAGACAGATGTGGACCTGTATGTTTTTGGAGATGGTGGAAGACAGAAGGACAGGAACACATCAGTTCTTTTTCATATGCTTGACTTCCAGACAATGGAATAGTCACAACTGTTTATAATTCCTCCCAGCACGTATGTGAGCAACTACATACATGAAGTTATGGCCCTTATCTCTGTTCTGCTCCAATAAGATGAATAGCGTCTTCCACTGGTCAGAACAGTGGTTCAAATTGCAGGCCCGTGAGATAACTATAAACAATTACTTTTTATATTTGCATTCTCTTTCTTTGACAAATTCAAGGAAATTCTATGACAAAAAGCTGTTAACAGGAAGCTAATGACAGTTGGTAATTACTTGTGACCTTCAGAATATCTAGTTTAGTAAAACCTCAGTATCTAAATCCAGGAGATAAAGAGTTAAGATACTTCACCCTCTTGAAGTGATATATAATGCCCCAGTACAGTCATAATATATATACTTTACACCGTCTTTGATCTACTGCAAGATGTGTACAGCTTCCCTCCAGTCAAAAGCTTTGCTTACTTCACAGAAGTTCAGTGTGTTCAAGAAGTTCAAGAAAGGCCTCTATTAGGTATGCAATTAACTTCACAAACTAGTCCTTAAACCCATAGGCATAAACATCTCCAACTTATCTGCTGACAGCTGCCACAGCAAGAAGTCTCGAGCAATCTGCCAGAGACCCTACACAGTGGGTCAGTGATGTGCTCTGAAACTTTGGAGTTACTTGTGCCTCTCCTTTAACCACATGGTACCTGCACATCAGCCAAACTACAGCTGTCACCTTCCTCCACCTTCATCCCTTCCATGGCTCATCTCAGCTGCCTCATATCTCAATCACAGCTAACCTTTCCATGCACGGTAGCCTTGCAGTGGGTACAGCCAGTGCCACCTGATGACTCCCAGCAGCACTTGCCAGCTGAAAGAAGGCAAAGAATTAACAAAAGTCAAGTGGCTGCTGTGAAAAAGAGGACTTTCCAGTAAGTGACATCCAAGCAACTCATGGCATATTTTCAGTAATTAGTTCTCAAAGTTGTTCACATATCAGTTTTTTGGAAATGTGAGTTTTACTGAACAAGTCATCCTGGAAGAGTATCCTGTACTATAAATGGTTTTGTAACTGAGTTAGAATGAGGAAAAAAACATAATTTGCTTTTCAGTTCCTCTCGTAGGTTGCTGAGAATTGCTAGTTGCAGTACACTTCATACTTCTTTAAAGCAAAATGAATTAGTATTTTAAATGGCTACATGAAAACATACAGAGGTATTGGTAGACAAGATTAATAGTTCCTCCTGTCTTTCCCACCTCTTTCACATTTTGTTATTTTCTATGTCTGATAAAGGACAAACTATGTCTAGTAGATATGAAATATTCTTGGTGAAATAAAAAGAAGGCTAACCCATGGTGTCAATATTGTTATTCTGTAAAATAAATACGTTCACATAAATGTTAAACAATTCAATAATGTGCCAGGCAGTGTTTATGAATGTGCACAAAAATAATAAACCAGATGAGAGCTGTTACATTGCAAGATGATTATGCTTTTTTTACATACTTTATAATTAAATAGACCCTTCTTCTTTCAGTTTAATAGCCAGGAATAGTATCTCATTAGCAGTGCTTTCAATTTAACCCTTGTAAGTTGGAAAATATTGTCCTATAATTAGCTCAGGGTATTTAAACCCTCCCAGCAAAACAGTAAATGCATATGGGTGTCTAGATGTTAAATGAAATTACAGTAATGCACAATGTGAGCCTTTTATTGTACAGGGTTGGGTTTTTTTTCAGTTGGTTCCCCCCCCCCCCCCCCCCCCCCCAATCAACTAGGGTTATTATGAGAGAAATAAATAACTTTTATAACTTCACTGCCTATAGCAGCTATTATTTCATGCACTCTTTCTTGGGATGGATTATCCAGCTCATTTCCAAGGAGTCTTGAGGGCAGCCAGGTGAACTCCAGGAGTAAAGCTTGCCCTTATTTCTCCATACAGTACTACTATGTAGCACAGAAAAGTGATTTGTGAAAATGTGCCAAGGGCTGCATTGATGTCATTCGTTGGAAAAAGTTTAATTCTTCTCTCAATGTGAATCCCTCAACTCTTGTTAAAGTTAGTCAGAGGTATAGAATGACAAACGTTCACACATAAAGGATAGCAGTAAAATATCTTAGTTCACCTAAGTTAATGCTTAAGAGTTACATGCTGCCCATATTAATAGCCCACATGAACCAGACGGGGCTTCAATACACAAGTGAGGTTAAAGGTTGTAGGTAGGGCATTCCTGATAAAGAACGAAGCCCTGGGCTTTCAACTCTGCTCAGATCTTTTCCTCTATCTGCGGGCTTATAGAAGCAGCTCCCACCACGGGGCCTTCTGCCCCACAGTGCAGAGTGGCCCAGATGCAGGAGGAGAAGTGGCAAACACAGTTCCCCTCACCCCAGCACTCCCCCCATCACCTGCTGGGTAGGGGAGCAGGAGGTGCAGCTCTGAATGCTTCAGGCCGAGGAGGTTAATGTTTTAACCATTAGATTAGTTTGGAAAGAGCGGGATGAACCCATTGCATATTTTGAAAGAAAGTAAGCCAGCCATTTCTATGGAAATGTATGAAGCTGGTGCCTGGAATCTGGAAACAGCTTTTGGCTCCGAATCCTCTTTTCACATAAGTACCTACCACAGAGCTGCCAGTGGGCAAGGTGGGGAGAAGAGGTGAATAAACAGCTTTTTCCTCTCAGGCATTTTCTGTTTGCTAGCTGAGATTCCACTCCGTTCTGTGTGCTAGGCATGGTGAATCCTATTTTTAGGCATCCAGGCCTCCGTTTTCAATATCTAGGGAACTTAGGTGCTTTATACAGTAATTTCAACACCACTGGAGTAGAAGTTTCCCAAGTGTTCAGCGGCAAAGTGCTTTGCGTTACAATGGTGAAGTCCAGGCCTGAGCCATTCATTATTTATTGCACAGAAAGCTACAAGTCTGTACATTTGTAAAAGGTTATGCAATATATATTTGCACTCCTCCTCTGCAAATTTAGTCATACTGAAGTAAGGTTCACTCCACATTGCAGTGGCATTTGTTTGCAAGAGCAGTGCTTTGTCTTTCTACTGGTCTCCTTCACACCACCGTGCAATACCTGGTTTGACTGCTGCTGTCATCAGTGGTTGATTTGGCTTTTGCATCTGTCCTCCTGGGAACCAAAGTGTACTCCACTTTCTGCCAAAGAGACTTTCAAAGGTGTAATTCTGCCACAAGGCAATCAAGGTAACAAAAGGGCTTTCTGGATGAGGTGGGAGCTCTGATGCTGCCATGGCACAGTAAGGGACAACAGTGTACATGTGCATGGATGGACATCGGGGTGCCAGACCTAGCCATATTGTAGTCAGACCAAGATATGACTACTCCTTGGCCAACATTTTGCAACTCCTAGCTTACTGAGATCTTCGTTCTTCAAAAATCCCAGTGGCGTGAAAGGAAGAAGTTGTAAAATGAGGCCTGGAACAAACTGCTATTACCTAATTACCAGTAAAATAATGTGGCCCTCGCTCAACATTGATTTAGTAAGAAGGAAAGCCAAGTAAGGACTTCAGAAGCTGTACTTAAAGTGAAGCTGTCTGAAGTGGATGTATTTCTAAAAACATGCTATGTACCTATTACGCTTTCTATTGATTCCATTCCTTTTACTTTCCTCTCGGTACTACAGATGCTTTGTGAAACTTCCAAACTACAAATCAAATCCATCTGTACAAAACAATAAATAATAATTTTGTAAAAGAGCTTTATTTCATGTTAACCTCGACACCAAATGCCAGCAGCACCAATTAGCTCTTGCTATGCTATCTACTGTATAAGGCCTAAAGATTTGAACACAGTCTTTCATCTGTTAGCATTCAGGAGACTGATAAAAATTTACTCTGCTTTTAAACAAGCTGTACGTGACTGAAATTTACCTCAACCTGGGGTGTGCTATAAATAATGTCAATCTGAAGAGGCTGTGAATTCTTTCACAGCTTTGTTTCAGAGCTATTCATAACTATGGTTATCAATGACTGTACCACAAAATTTCTGTCAGCTTAGAATTTCAGTCACAGCCAGGAAGTTTGATGGATGGTTGCCCACTCTTCCCTAGTGAAATATAATTATCAAGGCATAAAAATCACTTAATCGCAATGGTGGAATGTTTAAGCATAACAGTAATTAGTTCTTCTGTAATGCTTTCCACCCACAGATGTGTTTTACAACAGAAATTATCACTTCCATTTTATAGTTGAAGTAAACTGAGGCAGAGAAGGAACAGAACAGGGTGCTTTTTACACTGTGGGTTAGAAAGAAAGCTTTGAAGAAAAAAATAACTCTTCTCACTGCCAATCCAGAGTCGACCTTGCTCATGCTAGTTAGAACAAGGTCAGTCAGAGAAACTGTAAGAAAACACTGCTGGCCAGACTGTCCTTTCTGCTGGAATAGCCTCCACTGAAAATAGCACTACTGCTACTACTACTACTACTACTACTTAAAATACCCAAACCAACAAACCCCAATGATTTAGCATGCACTCATTGAGAAGTTTGATACGTTTTTCTGAAGAAATCCACGTGTTCAAAGCTGGCTGGCCAACAGTGCTCCCCAGCCAGGAATAACAGAATAGGACTCTGGCTCTTTTTTTGTTGTTTTTTGGAAGCAGGGCCGTGATTAAGAGCAATGGCTGGGGGCATTCATATTGTGCCACTTGAACAGGAATTCTTGGACCGGTGCAAGATGAACTAAAGCAAAAGCATTTTCCAAGAATGTTTTCATTAATCAAGAACAAAAGCTGGAGGCTTGTGCCAAGTCACTATACGATGGCATTACTCCCATCACCCGCCAGGCAGCCTGCAGGACACCCAGGTCTGTGGGTTCTGGGGGGAGGTTGGTTATAAAGGCACTACCAGAAGTGGAGTCTGAGACTAAATTTGATTCAATGTAGGAAAACTTGCCTCTTCAGACATGGACAGGATTGAAGGAATGTTAGCTTTTTCTTGATTTCTTGGGTAGTGGTCCATGGACATTCTTAGCTGATGGACCAATTAGTCTGGTTAATTTTCCTATTGTGTTTGATACCAGAAAAGATGTGTAGATTTAGCCCCCAGCAGAGAGCATGAAGATGGCCACCAGGAGGAAAAGACAGTTTAGTAATATATATGTGGCCAGACACATGGACTGAAAATCAGCCCTGCAACAGGCTAGTTAAATAGTAAACATTTACTCTAAGCTGTTATGAGTTCTTCATTTTGAGTTACTAATGACCTCATAACTGAAAGCTGAGAGCTCCCAAACGCAGCTTTCCAGCACTTGTGCAGTTTTGCAATGCTTCACATCTCCCGGGGTTATCCCACCATTGATTTGTCATATATGTGATAAAAATTACCTTATTATCTTTCCTGGTAAAATCTTTCATTTTTCCTTGCACAGTTGATAAAATATTTCCTGCACCTAACTACTAAAAAATATCTTGCTGTTTTTTCCAACCTCATATTCAAACAATGGACTGACAAATTTCTAGTGCCTCAGTAGCATTTCACCAGCGTAGTCCTGTTATTCTAGGAAGGAAAAGAAACAAGAAGAAATCATGAAAGTGTGAAATGTTGTTGTCCCACATAGAGCAGTCTGAGAGACAGTACAAAGAGCTCTCACTCATTATGAAAGAAGGATAGATAACCTATTAATAATTTTGTCACTGGTGAATTCAAAATTCCTTCATCTGATGTAGCATGAAGCTCTTAAGATGGTTTAAGACCAGCATATTTTTTTTTTTAATATCCATGCGAATTGCTTTGCCAAGAAGAAATCCTTAAAACAGCTTTAGAGACTTCTGCCACCGCAGGATGTGTTGGAGTCTTTTATTTATTCCCCTGTGGGACCTGAGCCACAATTCCTGTATATTTCAAGTGTTAACTATGCAAAACTTAACTTTAAAAAAAAGAAATTAAAAAGCCCTTTCAAGTGAACGAAGCACAAATGGTTTGAAAGACAGAGCACTACTTTCTCTGTAAGAATCTGTAACTGAGTACCCACCTAGAATCATATGATGCTGCTGTCCTCAGCAAAAAAATGTGCATGTTATTTTTAACATATCTAGAAACGCACACACTCCTTCTCCTTTCTATGGGTAAAAGTTGGTGGTAACTGAATGAGCACAGGCTACTGCCGTACATTTGTACTTTTCAAAACAAAGTTGTACATGTAGGTGTCATTACACAAGGAAAGCTCAGGTGAATGATAACGATTATGATATGGACCAGATGGTTAGGTAGAGCCCTGTTTTAGGAATTACTGCCTAGCCACAATAACCAGTGTTTAATCAGATGTTGATTAGGAAAAAAATAATAAACACCTGCACTTTTTTAGGTCACATTTTAAAGTGAGATTCTGTGGGAGCAAATACCTGCTAATTATGTCAAGGATTTGATTTTTAATGGGAACTTCTTCAGACATTTAGAGAACCTATGAATATTTAAAAGCAAAAAAACCTCACAAAAATCTTAACCAGGAAAATGTTTCCCTGTCATTGTTTAATCCCAGACATCAGTTAAGCACCACACAACTGCTCGCTCACTCCCCCCCCCTCCCATCCAGTGGGGGAGAGAATCAGGAAAAAAAAAAGTCAGATTCGTGGTTTGAGATAAAGACAGTTTAATAGGGCAGAAAAGGAGGGGGGTGGGGGGAATAATAACTTCTTTCTAAGAAGTTGTCTTGCTAAATAGAAGAACATCATTTTCTTTGTTGGACTATGAAAAAATTGCTTTCCAGCTTTCTCCTGTCTAAAACAATCTCAAAAAATGAGATCATCTGAAAACTGAAAACTACGAAGCCACCTTACCAGACAAAAATCCATATTTTATTTATAAGTGCTTATATGAGTCATTCCACACTACACATTCCGACCTATGGTAAAACTTAGAGAGAATGAACGAGGAAGAAGCCAATATCTGAAAGATATTTTCCTTTACTTTGGCGTAAAGCCATTTACCTGAAGTCAAATTGATGCTTCTGTAAAGGACCAGCAAGGACTTAACAGCCCCAGTGTAACACAAGTATAAAAAATAAGAGTTCAATAGAACTACAAATAAATTGTTATTTGGCCCAGAACTGACCCAGTGCTGCATCAGACCACTGCTGTAGATACCCCGACTCCTGTCCTCTTCTGTCTACAGCACTGGGCAGAGCCTGCCATGGGTAAAATGAAGGATGGGCCTTCAAAGAAGTATCGCTCTCAGGATTAGAAGTTAAGAATATGGTGCTGGATTTCCTGTAGGTGAGCGAAATACCAGATACAAGAGAAATGGGATTTCTGAGGCACACCCACCCACCCTGCTAGACAAGAACAAGCAGATATACATCCCATCTACCACTGCAACAGAAAGAGGGCAAAGTGGAAAGCTTCTTCCTTAGCAAATGAATGTTGAAGGCTGATACTTGGACAACATTTAAGACAGCGATTTAGGCATGCAGGGTGAGTAAAGAACCTTTGAGGGAGATTAAGGCCCAGAAGAAAGACCAGCTTTTTCATGAAAAAGCCTTGGTTTCGCAAGTAATAGAGTGCAATATTTGGTCTCAGAACTGCATTAAAATGAAGTCCAGAATGGAGAACCTGTATTTTCAAACAGACAGCAACAAAAAGAAGAACAAACAAAAATTTTGCAAAGCCTAAAATAAAAACAGAACAATCTGCACACTTTGGAACACAAACTTGGCCCTTTGCAACTGCTAGTGGTGGAATAAATTCTTCGTCTCCAAACATTGTGAACGGTTGAAAGTTCACGTTACATACTGGTTAGTGTGTTTCTTTAATAAGAGGGCTGCATAGCCGAGATAACAAAAGTACCATGTGTTGCAGCAGATACTACAGTAAGGACTATTCTTACTGAACAGAAGAAAAGATAATCACATAGACCTTATGTAAATAAGCAGCGCACACATTACAGCTACAGTAAATCTAAGCAGCTTTCAATTTGTTCTTTCCTTTGCTGCCTAATTTTTCAAGTCTTTTGCTTAACTGTGCATTTTTTCCCTCTCCTGCTTGACTACTTCCTGCACCCTTCGGTTTGACTCTGCTGTTCTGCATAGGAAATTGGTCTTATATAGAATCTATATAAGCACCTTTATGGTACTTAATCTCATTTACAAAACAGTTCTGTAGTACTGCACAAATTATAATCAAATTCATCATGTTGATAAGGCAAGCACAACACATGTTCATCCAAAACCCCTCCCTATGGTACATTTATCTGCCACAAGCGGTATATGTGCATGCATATCTGTGTGAGACAGGAATTGTTTTTATGTGCTCATGACTGCATGTTTCTATGTGCTAAAATATATAGCTGCATCTATTTTACATATGTGCATTAGTATCTGAGGATAAACAGAGCTAATCACATCTAGAAATGTCATTTACTTAGCATTGCTGATGAATACTAGATAATACCCTGAACAATTTGCATGTATGTATCCTAAAGCATATCGCATTAGCTAATGTCAGCCCAACTTACAACAGCTGAAAATCGGCTGATGTTTGTAAGAGGCAATGTGATTGAAGACACCAGGTAACAGGTAGGAGATCTGAGTCCTATCCTTTGGTCTTCTACTAAAAATCTACATGCAAATAGTGACATAAAAGCAGAATATTTATTTTAGTTATCCAAGTGACCAAACATCCCATGTGGACATCGTGGTAATCAGGCAGTATCTGTAAATTAGAGTCATAAAGCAAGCACAGAACAAGCCTTAACTCTCCTGATAAAGATTAGCTTCCCAAAGCATTTATTTAATTCCCATTGCACTCTGTGAGAACTGCATGGTACGTCTGTACTTTGAGAATCAGATCCTGACTTTACCCAAGTCCAAAAGATAAAAAAATGCTATTGAGGGAACAGAACAGTCACAGTTCAGCCATGTTCCCCCTGCAAAACCACTGGTTTCAGCTGGTTCCAGCTGATTTCAGTGCTGCCTTCTATACTATGTTAGCAAAGGCGCTATTTGTGATGTCAACGTTCGTTCGCTGGGTGCCATCTTGTTCCTTTGGGAGCTAGATAAAGACAAATGACTCCACAGTACAGATCACTGAACAAACATTTCTGGCATTCAAATTTTAAAGCTGTAATTTTGATTTGATTTGAGGTAATTATTTACCATAGTTACTGTTACTCTTCAGTGTATTCAGGAGCTGAGAATTAGACCTCTGGGGTCTGTAATCCTATTTATGACACTGGGCTCATTAAATCAACAGTAAGAGTGATGTCAAAATCAGCAGATTAGAAGCAAAACCCGTCACTATTGCAAATCTGCACAGCGCCAGCAACTTGGAGGCAGATAGACACCTGCTGAGGCACTGGTTCGGCTACTTCAGAGGAAGCCTGCATTATTGGAGCAAGGAAAAAGGATGTTTTCTTCCTGATGTTCACAAAGAAAGCTTATTTTTTAATTCCCTTTCTCTCATATCTGTCTCAGGCAGGAGAATACTCCTATGATTTTGGGTGAGGAATTTTCCAGTGTATGGAATGCTAAATAGGGCCTTTTTTTGAAACAGTGAAAGAGAAGCTGAAGTAATATGTGAGATATGAGCAGCAATATTGTTGAATGAGACATATTTCAGCGTTGCCTATGATGAGGCTTAAGCAGACCAATACAACTCTGAGATATTCTTGTTCTTTCTTGCTTCAGTGAAAACTACATTTGTATGTGTCTATGGAAAATGCAGTTTGTGTGACTACAGTGAATATGCATGATGTATATACACGAATAAATATAGAATATAGAAAAAAAAATCTCTAAATTTCTGTGCCAGTAATGTTTCATGCCATTATAAATCCTGGGAACCAACAGATACATATTATAATAACACAGATGAGGGCATCAGCATAAATATGACAAATACAAAGAACCATTCAAATATGATGGTCATTTAAGTAAGTATCTGCCTGAGAAATTACTTTTCTCTCTTCACTTGGCTCTCTAGTCTTTTGTAGTTACTTACTGATGGATATCTTGTTTCTCTGTCTCTGTGTGGGAGGATGAGTGAAATGAAATGCAGTGTTTCAGCCCAGGAAAAAAAAAAGGAATTTAACTGCAGAGCTGAGAATGTCCAAAGACGTGTGTATAGCACAGCAAGGTTGAACAACTCTGTATTAAAATGCAGATCTCAACAACAGGCGAGGATATGCATAAGCAAAATACACATACGGATGCAGAAAAACAGCCCTGGTGCCTGCTTTGTCACTCATGGACACAGGTCGGGTGTCTTAGTGTCTGTGCTGGGTTCAGTGTCTGTGCAAAGCTAGCTATTGCTGCAGAAATAGGAGCACTTCAGGAGAAAGTCTTTATATGGGCTTCTGCACCTTCTGCTAGGAGCAACAAGCCCAGTTTTCCTTTCTTTCTCCATGCTAGCACCATCCCTCTTCCTACTCCCTACCATGACAGCCCAAGCCTTGTCTTGACCTGCTGGGGATGGTAATATTCAGTTTTGCCTTTACCACTTTGAACTGTTTCTGAGTAGACTGAATTCCACTCTTTCTTGCTACGTCTTTATCTCTTCAAGTCACAAAAGCAGAAATCACTTTCTTTGTGTGGATATTCTTGCAGGCACAGATAGCAGCTAGATCAAGTCTTTGAAGAAGAGCCCTTTACTGAGGTAACTCTGAAGGTGCAAAATGAACGAGAGGGGACACATGGTGCATGCAGTCTGCAGGTTTCATGGGTGATGCACGCTTCAGGTTGGCACAGCCTCTTACTCCAGGGTGCTCAGCATCCCACACCGGGGTTTTCTCGCTTTTCTGTCAGCTGACAGAAAAGGGACTGGTGGAAAAGGTCCTTCTTTCCCTTTCATGTTCTCAGTACGAAGAGGCAACACTAAGCATTTCTGCTGTTTCAGCACAGGGTTTGCAGTTGCGACAAAAATTTGGTAAGGCCACGTACAGGCTAGAGAATTCACATCCAAATTTTCCTTCTCACCCCCATCAGCACCTATTACCAGATGACCCAAACGAGCATGTAAACATTCATACATTGCCAAACAAAACAATACGGTGTATATGCACAAATGTCTCTCCATAACCACTCTTGTGTGATGATACCGAAGAGGGAATCTTTAAAGTATTATCCTATTAGCTTCAATTAACCTTTGGAACCTGATTATGCCAAATCAAACACAACACCATTTGGCCACACAAGGGGCACCCAAGAAGAGGTGACAAATACTACAAAGAAGATAAAAGATAATTTAACAAGAAGCAAGTTGTAAAGGGTGACAAAGTGTTATTTCCATAATAAGCTTATCTGAGCCTGGGTAAGTTCCTGAACAGGGTGTGGATTTGGCAGTAGTAAAGAAACAGGCCACACAAAGAATGTCTGTCGAGCTAATGAATGCCACTGAAGTGGTTGACTTTCATTTCTCTGGTTTGGATCCTTGCCACCTTTAGTCTAATGTCAGACTTTGTTTAATTGGCAAATATGCCTTCAAAGGATTGCAGAGCCCTCCATGCTGCTCCACGGGCTGTTAATATTTAATTGTGATTTGTTAAAGGCATACTAGCAGTTGATAAAACTATGTGTCTGGGTGCTTTATTGCAGTGCAAACCAGCAGCAGGACTTTATATGTTCCTTTTTGGGGGGGAAGGAGGATATTGTCTTAAAGAAGGGGAGAGAAAACCATAAATTTGTTACAGTTTTCCATCGTAAAATTTCTTGCAAAGAATTACAGGCATTGTTGCAAATATATTTTGGAGGTATGAAATTCATAAACTGATTTTCTTATCTATCTTTACTTCACTACAAAGGAAATCAATTAATTCAGTAGGAAATTACTGGTATTTAAACAAGACAGAATTAGCTTTTGCCTTTTGCACTTTCAAATGTTTTAACAAATTTTGGACTTGAAGGAAAAGGAAGTTATTTAAATTGGGTCTTTTTGATGATCACTTTGAGAATACAACAGCAAGAGTCTTGTTGGAATTTGTCCATGTGTATTACATCTGACTGAAGTTTCATTTCCATTGAACTTGCAGAAAGCAAAGTATCTAGGACACAATTCAAACCAGTAAGTCTGAAGGACTATGTTGCATGAAGAACTTAAAATCATAAGAAAGTACCTACACACTTTCTAAATATCACTATTTGTGTTAACCAAATGACAAAAAGAAAAAATAAAATCAGCATAATAGTCTTTATTCAAACGAAATTTACATTCAAGCACGTGACACAAATAGCAATGTGGAAAAGAAAGGTAGAAAGAATACCTGGTAAACTGTTTTCAGTCTTGGCCCAAGTGCATTCAACAAAAATCACCTATCCACACCCCTTTCTTTATTGTGAAAATCCTTAGTTCTTTTTAATTAAATAACTGCTCTATTACAGTAGCTTTTTATCTTCCTAAGAAATGTGAGTCAGCCAATTAAAAAACCCATCAAAGAGGTTACTTAACACCTGTAAGCAATAATTTACACTGATGCCAATCCTTTGAAAGTGAAGGGGCACATTACCTTCTTGACATATGTGAGCAATTTCCCTTGAGTTCATTTCTGTTATTGCCATGTAGAAAATAAGGTTTATTCACAAAGAGTAAATATGCTAAAGCCTTTTTTAGAATCTGTTTTAAAAGGCATCTGGTCAAAATGTGGGACAATATTTCTGCAGCTACTTTGGCCTTTTCCTTTCCACAGCATCGGAAACATTGATAACCTTGGAAATTTTAAAAAGTTCCTTTATCAATAAAGATCATGCCATAATCTGACATTAGTTATACCACTGAAACCTCAGAGAAGTCACATCTTAATTTACTGAACTGTGTTCTTGCTCTTTTTCTTGCAAATTTCTAAGGATCAGGGAAGCTAATCATACCATACTATCTCTAGTTTAGCTGATGAACTGCTGGTAAGTTTTGAATGGTTTGACAATTTCTCTCCAAGAAAATAGGGAGCAGGATTCCTACTCAGGAATTGTATGCAGCCTCTCCAATACCCTGTGCAGCTGCTACAGCTAGGCAGAGGTGCTGGGGCTGCAACCACACACATAACCGTCCAGCACAGGTCCAGGAGCTACCATTGCTATTTGCAAGGAAATAACAAAATTAGGACCCAGAGCCCGAGGCTCAGGTGACTGGCTTATCCTAAGTCATGCAAACAACTCTGGTTCTGTGCTACTGGTTTTGTAGGCTGGAGGTAAAATAAGGCATTTATGGTTTGCTAATCATTTTCTTCACAGTGCTTAATGTGGGGACTTTGAAGCTGAAATGTCATACCAGCTCAGATGCAAAGTCCATCTAAACCAGAGCTACAGTTTGAAAACTCTGTAGTCAGCGTTAGTCTGCCCTTTTCATTAATTCTCAGACTAGTCCTTTTTCCAAATCTTGAGATATTAAATTTAAAAGTTTTTTCAAAACTGCTATCATCATTCGTTGTAAGTTTGTCTCATTATTCATCTGTGTGTCAGATCACCTACAAAAGCCTTGGTCACTGTGATCTTCTGCGGCAGCGATTTCCAGAGAATCATCTTGCATTCTGCAGAAGGCATTTCTTCTGCATCAGATGGACATTTGACACTCTTTGTCTCGCTGAATGTCACCTTGCTTTTTGCTCTTGGACAGGGAGAATGACATAGGTATGAGGCAACTTTTCTGAGATAGGTAAATCAGTACTAAACATTATATTTCAATGTAAACATGCCACACAATAATGCAAAAATCAAAAGTAAGTATTCCTAAATATCAAGAAACATTCATTTTACACAGCATCTTTTTCTTAGTCTGCTTTCTGTTTAAGCACTTGCACAGCCACACTTCTCTGGGCAAATGCAGAGGTTACTTACTCAGGATTCTTTTCATTACAGTTTGCTCAAGGCTCTTGCAAAACATGCCAAGATACCCATCTCCCTGAACTCAATAGGAGTATTTGAAGTACAGAGTACTATGATTAAAGGTGGTAGAGTTTGCCTCCAAATTCAATGTTGGTTTTGAACAAATCAGCTGAATTCATCTCCTCTTGTCCATTATGGAAGTGCTACGTTGTGTTATGGTGCACACTTTCTCCTTTGCTCCATTTAGTATCACTTCTGTTTGAGCCAGTTCACCAAAACCCACTGGGTTATGAGATTGAGGAGGAAGAGAAACAGAGAGATGGCACAAATGAGCAAAAAAAGAAACAAATGGAGAGCAAAGAGAAGGTAAAAAACATATCTTACCTCCTTTCCTTTTGGAAAGGTCTGCTAGATAAACTGAAAGCAGTAATATATTCCAATTGGGTTTAGTAAGTTTTTTTGACGTTGCCTTGCATGACATTCTCTTAAGCCAAAGCAGGAAGTATTTTCTTGAACAAATGACTCTGATAAATGCACAACTGATTGAAAAAAACATACTCAAAGAGAAGTTGTCAACATTTCTCTCACAAATTGGCAACACATTTCTGCAGCACCCTCTTCTATTCCTTACTTTCATTAAACACATGAATGACAGTACAGAGACTACCCATGCCATTTGTAAGTCACACAGAACTGAAAGCACATTGGAAGCTGTGGTTACTGTTCAAACCAATACTGAAAAACTAGAGAAATGGTCCAAAAGCAACACGATGAAATGGAAAAAAAAAAAAAAGGGCAGCAGTTGAGAGAGGAAATTGAACACACAAACAGAAAATCAGGAATAACTAGCTAGGCAGCATGCTAGAAAAAAGGAAAGGTTGAGGAAGGGAGGTTAGAGTGGTTCACAAACTAAATCCAGGTGAAAAATGTGATGCTATTAACAAGTAACAGGCTGTGGCAAGTAACACAGAGGAGGTAATTATTCTTTATCCTGCATACATAAGGCCTCAGATGGAGTCCAGTTTTGACTACCCTGCTATAAAAACAAGGTAGACCAATTGGATAGAGTCAAAAACAGCAGAAGAGAGATAAAAAGATACTTCAGATGAAACAATATTAGGGAAAATATAGCAAATAGGTTTAGTCTAGAAAGGAGAAGACTGAGGAGAGAGAAACCCCATTGTATTCTCCACATCCCAAGTACCAATCTATCAAAGAATTTGCATTCTGTGGCTGTGTAAGAACACATGACCAAAAGCATTTCAAATAAGCCTGCACCTACCTGGTGGTGAAGTTATAAGGAATCTGTGTAAACAAATAGCAGGCAAAGCAGTAACACAATGGGGTGCCACTTGTAGTCTTGATATCTGGGTCTTTTAAGGCTCACTATCTCAAATAGATGTGTTTGCACTCAGGTTCAGCTCACAACCAAACCGATTGCTGATAGTAGAAAGGCATTTCTATCCCTTTCAATTTCAACAAAATTTTATCTCTTTTCCTGATTCTCTCATTTTTCTTGTATTTCTTCAGATTTAAGAGAATAGTCAACATTTCCCCTCTGAAGCTTTACTCAAAGCTGCCTGAATTAACTGAAAACAAGGTGAAGAGAGTTAACACAACAGGGTTCACTTTCTAAATTTAAAATTCAGTCTATATTTGAGAAACAAAGCACTCCCTAAAGTTTTTGCAGCGGTTATCAAAAAGTCATAGCCCTCTCTGAACAGACTGAATGCCATTTCCAGCCATCATAATATACTGCTTAAATTCTAGAAGGACCACAAAATACATTGTGTATCTCACTTTGCACTTGGTATAACTAAGTACAGACAGACAATGTGCAGCCCCAAAATATCCTGTACCTAGTGATGTAATGCTGTGATGAATTTAATTTTAAGAATCTTCTAACTGTATGTTGAGAGCATTTTACGTTCATTTTGGCAGTGTTTGATTTCTGAATGTCACTAATGCCGTGTTTAGAGTGGACCTCTGTTAACTAAGCAGAAACTGAGCCCAATCTGCTCCCTAAAGGAATGATACTTTCTAAGTTAGCCTCATTTCCCAGCTCATGTCTTTTATACCACCAACATCCACATTTTTGTTTTGGTTTTGTGTCACGGTTAACCACCCTGAGCATAATGATTTCCACAGGAAAATCCCACCTTCATTCCTTTGTCCTCAGCTACCAAAAGCAGCTAAAATTTCTAAATCCTTCTCAGTCCATAGTGGCAGTTGCAAAAGATGTCAACTGCAAAAGTCCCGTGAACTACAGAAAGGTCATAGGAGGATTATTAGTGGTTTTGCATTCTCATGGCAAAGTGGAGAGATGCCAACATAAACTGAAGCAGAGTTTGGCGCTTACCCATGCCCATTAGCCATGAAAACAAACGTGAATTCCACAGAGCACTGGGAGATTGTGTGGTGATAACAAGGGAGTTGGGGCTTAAAACAGGTGTAGGATTGATATGATGGCAAGGTCCTAAAACCATGCAGTCACTACCTCAGGGCTGCTTGCTGCTTTGATCATATATTTTTTTAATCCTGGGTTAAAATTAGTTTTGTTGTTTGGTTGGGGTTTTTTTAATATTCTGTCTTCCACTCTTCTTTGCTGGAAATAAGAACTCTCTCTTCCATTCTTCTCCATGTGAGGATACGTACCCCGCAGTAATTCTTCCTGTCTCTACATGAGATTGGTATTTCTGGCAAACCATTCATAATTCCTATATGTTGCCGTAACTGTCTGCTCTGTACTTTATTCCTGTTTACTCGTTTACTGCTCCCGTTGCTCTCAGATTTAATGTATAAAGGCAGTGACCTGAATTAACCCAGTAAATTCTCTGAAATTTGGGAGTGTAGAAGAGATTATGGGGAATGTAGGACTTAAGATTGACCAGGTAATTATACTTCAAGTAGCAAAAGAAGGATTTTTGGAGAATACTTTTTTTTCTGGTATAATGTATATATTTATCTGAGACTGAATAATACATACTGATGCTCGATTCAGAACAAACTGAAAAAAAAAATCTACATTATAAAAGTTAGGAAAACAGAAAAAAAGAGGATGCAAGTCTGTTTCAATCTCATCATTCATTTCATCATTTATTTCATCAAGTCCGGACCATGGTCTCTATTAATAGGGCCTATCCACAGCTGATTCACAGAATAATAGAACATTCAGATAACAAGAATGAGGACAGAGCCAAGAAAAATGCATGTGAGACCATAGTACATTTGAAAGGTTGACTACTGTATATGATTCATAGAAATTAGAGCATGAAATAAAATAAATTTTCTTATTTTTCTAACTAATTGACCTTATAGTGGTATCTTGCCTTTAAAAAGTTTACTTAACACAATTCACTATCTGAGTTTAACACTGTCCTCCATGAATATGAAAAGCACACTCACACTGCACAATAAACATGATTTGACACTACTTTTTTAATTTTAATTTTGTTTGTTTGTTTTTGTTTGTTTTACCACCAGGAAGGCTGAGGCTTATCTAGCCTTTTTAGTTCAAGAACAGTACGTTAAGGGCCCGGGCTTTTCAGACAACCTAGGAAGTGTACGAAGGCTGTTTGTGCGATACGGCTATTCCAGACTTCTGTAACCTGAAACCCTGGAGTCTGTTCTTTCAGTGTCTCTGGAAGCAGTTGGCCCACAGAAAAAAAAGCTTCCAGAATGATTCTGTCAGCATAAAACATTAGACAGTGAAAAATGTCATAGGTGTTTTCATACAGGAACCTCAGCCTGTCTAGCACTTCAGCAAAAACACTCATGCCAGAATTTGGAGATGTATTTAGTAAGATATAAATGTAAAGAAAATCAGAACAAGACACAAAGTATTTTAAAATATAACCTGAATTTATCAAATTAATTTTTACTGTGAGAATATTAGGTGCAATTGCTTGTTCTGCCAAGCAATGGCTCTTGGTGGGAAGGGAAATATAAATACTCTCACTCACTTCTGAGCTGTCAGTACACCTTTCACTGCCTTCAAAGGTGAAGGGAAGGAAGAAGATAAAAGCAGCAGAGCAAGGAGAGAAGATTCGGTGGTGGAGAGCTGTACAACCGTGCAAAATGGTGAACGGCTCTCGTTACTTGCAGATCATATGAAGCAACCGCTAGTCAGACCTGGGTCAGCCGTCAAGCCGGGTCCTGGTGGCTGGCTAGAGCGGGAGCATCGGGTGCTTCAGCACAGTGTTCAGGAAAGCCAAAAAGCCTCAGGGATTTGGTAGGAATGGTGTCCCCGGCATAACTTCCCGTTCATTGCTGCAGAGGGAATGTGCTCCCGTTTCCACCTGTGGTCCAAAACACATCTCTTCCCTAGAAAGTCCTTGCCGACCCCCCGGCCGTGTCATGTTGTGGTGTGGGCAGCAGGGTTGGCCAGGACAACCTGGCGCCCCATGTGCTCCGCGCAGTGAGCGAGGGCACGGCAACAGCCTGGCTTGGCTGAGAAAGCTGCTGGTCTGCAACACGTCCTGCAGGAGATGCGTTGGTAGACTTGGGCAACAGGAGCCTGTGGCTGTTAGGTGCATACCCCAAGCAGGGAATATCCAGTCTGCTTGGAGACGTGCATCAGAGGTGTGCCTGCAAGTGGGAGGTTCCCCACGGGAGTTTTGAAAAGGGGCCACCATGACAGTCCTCAAGAGAGCACTAGTGCTAGACCAAGCGGACAGTTGGGGAACTGGGCCTCGCGGACTTTATCGTAGGCACGGTGAAAGGACAGAGTAGATCACAGACCCAAAGCCTCACCCCTGGCTGCTGCTTCCCACCAGCCTGGGAATGCTTGAGTGCCACTTAGTGTGTGTGAAAGAGGGGAATCCTTCAAATAGGGACTAAATCTGTTGAAACAAGTGAAGTAACAGCATTGTAAAAATCCATATGGCAGCAAAATGACTTTGACAGTCCCTTACACAGCTTCAGTGTAAGTCATTAAGCTTGTGTTTCAATGTAGTATTTGTTTGACTGTAATTTTTCTCAGATGCAGACCTTCTTATGCTTAAATTGTAAGAGCATAGGCACTTTACTATTTGGGAGGTTATTGAACTAATTCTCCAACATTCAAAACAAGGAACAACTGTGACTTGGAGTTAAGGGACTCAAAAAGCTCTTCTTTCTGCAAAATCAGCAGGCTGTCAGCTGCAAAGAATTACAAGCATTTTCAAGGATTTCTGAAGAAAAAAAAACATTAATAAAACGATTAACAGATTTTTTTTTCCCGCCCTCTTAATATGTTTAACACTCAGCACCTTTGCTTACCTTTCAGCTTAATGTCACTAGTTCATTTATTTTTATAAAGACTGCTACAGGATATCTTGGTATAAAAAGAGTTTACAGTGAGGCCTGTTTGGGAAGATCTCAATATACTGAGTAGCTGACTGATATGGGAGTTAACTACAAGCAAAACAGTGCTCCTTACCTGCTGGAGAAGAGGCCAAGCTTTTACCCTACCAAAGGCCATGTCGGGAATTTTTTCAGAAATCTAAGGCTTACGTTTAATTTGCATCCAGCTGAACAGCTTAAACCTCCCTAGCAGCAGTGGGGCTGGGACGACCTGTTCTTGGCAGTGCTCCTCCGCCCTGATCCAAGGGGCCAGGTACGCTGCTGAGCCCAGAATGTTGTGTTCTGTTCAGATGTCCACTGAGATCAAAACGGAGCATCAAACACTTCAGGGGCAGGATTTCCTTCTTCACAATTTCTGACTTCAGGTTGCAGTTCACTATAACCAAGCTGTCTTCCTTCACCTGAACCGGAAGACTAATCCACGTAAAAAACCTAAAGTTTAAGATATGCTCCAGATTTAGGCTCTCTTCAATGAGATCATATAAATTGTATATTGAGGACAGCTTCAAAAGCATTAAAAAATTTAGATACGCTCAAAACTTGTTAGGGCCATCTATGCTTTTAAGGATTAGAAATTACATAGATGAGCGATGGAAGTGTTGAACTGTCTAACTGCAAAATGGCTGAAAAGATCTTTACTACTTTGGTAACTGGTGTTACTATTGGGCTCATCTTTTTTACATGAAACATGGAAAAAAAAGTTAGTATGTCTCTAATTATATTTTGAACCCTTCTTACTAAGAGATGGAAATGGCCTTAGTGTTCAATTAATGCTGTAGCCAAAACGTTGAATTATATTTTATTAGATTTTAGTGCTATTATGAAGTATAGGAAAGAATACAAGCCTTACTAATTTACTAGCATCTGCTCTAAAAATGCCAAAATCTTAAAAATTTAAGAGAGCTTTCTGAAAGCATTCATTCCACTGTACAGTGAAATTACTGCCTAAAGGTAAAGTGATGTAACAGAGTTATTGCAAGAAAAAACACATGTGGCACATTACTCACATAGGCCTTGATTCAGCAAAGTGCTGAAGTGTATCTTTAATATGTGAATATCCCACTGACTTCAATAGGACTATTTATATGCTTAAAATTAGGACATTGCTTAAGTACATTGCTGATTTGAAGCCACAGAAATCAACTCAGACTTAAGGGCATGACATCATAACTTAAAGGTTACATGTTATAGTAATTCAGAGTGGGATTCACCTGAATAAATGTAAACATTTACACTGTAAGCATTGACATCTGAGCTAATTGTTTAGAGTACCAAAAGTACCTATTTCCTCTCCATTTATGATAAAAGAAGCTTGGGGAGGTTATTAGCTTAGATACAGATGTCCAGAGTTAGAGGAGATGAATTTCATTTTTGTCTCTCTTCTTCTTTTCTGTGTTATTCTGATTTCTTTATGATCTGATATAAACTAAGCATTTGTCTCTTTTAAGCTAAAAAGGCATATTGAAGCGCTTGCCTGTCTGAGGTTAGATCAAAATGTATTCCCATAAAGCAAGAGCCTTAATATTATGCTAACAAGAATCTACAGAAAACCATGTGTTTGTTTTCCGAGTGTTAATGATCTTCAATTGGCAGGAAGCACCTGATTTCCCAGGAGCTGGATGATATAAACCAGTAGGAAAAGAACTGCAGAAACAAGACTGCTACATTGAGAACAGACTTTTTTATTGCTTCATCTTGGTTTCCCTGGCCTTTATTTGCTATGAAGTTATGTTCTGCTCCTTGCTTATGAATTCAACTTTTAATTATGCTGATTATATCTAGGTCCAATTTGAGACCTGATTCAGTGCTGTGAACTGGCTTCAGTGGAATTTAAAGCAAGCTTCTGTGGTTTGGCTGTTGAGTGTTTCCAGAGAGAAATCCAATGCTTACCATAATGCCTAAAAGAATTTGGAAAATCATGATTTCCTAGTAAAGGGCTCAAGCTGCATGATGAAAGTCTTATCTTAGGATCTCTCAGGATCATTTCTTAGTTTCTGTATTAGCAAATCCTGCCATTACCTGTCTACAGACACCAAAAAAAATGCCCCCAACACTGAAAGAACCATTTAAATCCAGCAGACTTAAACCTGTGTGTACCAGAATGCAGCATCCTTCAGCTAGTACATCTAAAATCATCTGCAAAACTACAGCTATTATGCATCCAAATGAGCTCACAAAGACAGTCAGTGAAGGACTATGGAAGAAAACCTTTTCAAAATAATTAGTCTTTCTTCAACCTCTTAATACTTGAAACATCTACCACAGATGGCTTTTGACATTAATGTTTGCAATGTCTCTAAAAACCATGATCTAGAAAAGAGATGTTATTTTCATGGCATATACAAACATTTTTGTGTTCCCTGCATTGTCGTTCTCCAGGAGCTAACCCTTTTGTCACCATCTGTAACTCACAGAGCTGACAGCTTTTATCACTTTCTTTCTGCTAATATTCCTCTCTGATAACAACTGCCCTTTTCTCTCCAACTGGCTAGTTGCTACCACAGTTAAGTTTAAAATAGAGTTGTTATTATTCTCAGCATGTATTTAATTTCCTTCTATTTGAGCACTAAAAAAGGGCTTGCTGAAAGCCCTCATTTTTCTCCTCTGTAGCAACAGTTCAATTAATTTTCTCTGCAAATGTTTTTTTCTCTTACGCCCTAATACCACTGTGGATGTAATAATACAATTTTTACACTTGACTCATTCAGTGTAGGGGACTGTCAGTCTAAGACTTACTTTGTTTGCCAAGCAAGAATGTTCAGAAGAAAGTAATTAGAGGTGTACAGTATTTTCAAATCCAAGTAATGAAATTGCAAGTATCTGACGCCTTAGTTTCTCATCCCTATGGACTTGCATCTTCTCAAATTTTTAGTCATAGCCATGAATGAACTCAATGTATCCAATGAAAATAAAATTTGGTCCAAGCTTTTCCTGACTTCAAGTAAAAAGCTAATCACATTTCTAAGGTTTTCAAGATTTTATACGAATTCAGAGAACTATACTAAAGGTTGGAGTTAAGGGATGAGTTAATAAAAAATTGTAATGAATCATCAAAATTTAATAATGATGGGATTCATTTGTTTTTTCATGTCCTGCCAGTCCTTTCTGAATACCTGTTTCTGATTCAGATGATGACTATGAAGTTCAAATGTAAGTAAAATAACAGTAAATTTGAAGACTATTAATAAAAAAATAGGTTGACTTTATTTCATGGCTTTATTATGTTTCAAAAATTTCTAAGACTTATGATTGCATAGCTATAATATTGATTCAAATTTAAAACGCCTCTAATTTGAAGGCTTTTAATTCATCATTGAGGACTTCATAAGTTGTTCCTCCAGGAGCCTCTGTAAAGTTTTGTTCCAGTTCTAGACAAAAAATGAAACATAAATTGCCAGGATGTAATCCTTCAGATCTTGGTTTTACTTTGGGCTCTAATTTCAGTAAACAACTTTCCCTCAGACAACCACGTTCATCTTTCTTGCATTTCAAAATTCACAGCATCAACAAAGAAATAAACAATTTCCCAGATAAACAAAGTCACAGGAATGGTGAAAACCCCGTTTATTGTAGGAAGATGTAAGATAGTGAAGTACTATAGTCTAGAGATGTCTTGGACATAGTTAACAACTTCAGTTACGCTAATAGTAATAATGATGATGATTTGATTAATTAGGTTACCTCCCTCTGTTTTTATGAAACAGCAGAGAGAAAGTTACTGTTCTGGCTGCCTTGGAGCAGGGCACTGCTCAGTCTCCCGTGTTCCAGGTGAATGTCCCACCACCAGCCTATTGAGCAGCAGCTGTGTAACTCTCCTGTTGGGAGTTGACTGAGCTTGTAAAAATAACATTGTCTGAGCAAGAAAAGCATTCACTATGTACCCTTTCATTAGGACATTCACCTGGAATATAGCAGATCTGTGTTCATGTTCCGTGTCATACATGTTTTGCACTGGAAGTCTGTTTTCCTGTGCCTCAGGACTATGGGACATCAGCCAGGCTCTCAATCTCTGCAGTTTTCATCTAATTGTAATAAAGCCTGAAATATCTTTTTGACACTGTGAAGCTTTCCAAAAGTAATTCCTTCCAAACCTTCCCTTTTCTATAAAAAGTTAGGTTTTGAACATTAATCTTTTCCAATGAAAATCCATGTAGTCAAAAATTCCTGATCATTTCTACTGCAGTTAAGTTTTTTCCCTCCAATTCTCATGAAAAGCACTTCCTGGAGAATTATAAAATATAGCTAACCAGTTTTTAATCTAATCTGGTTTGGCTTTCAGTATCTAAATAGTACAATGTTTGCCATTGTGTGTTTCTGAAAGAATTATGAACTGCAGTTTTCCCTAACTAAGTGAAAGGATGTCTTCCTTAATTTAGATTTCCCTGGCATGTCCAGCAAACAATGATTCATGAAAATCCTATTTTAAATTCTTCTTTACAGAAAGCTTTTTCTTTGCTCTGTACACAGGGAGAAAATTAACCACAAGCTTGTCTCCTGCAGAAGTGGTTTCCTCATCACATAACTCTTCCAGCAGAGGACAATGCCTTTTTCATCCTGGTAAGAGGGAGGTTAACCAGAGAGGAAAGTGTGTCCAAAACTGATTAATAAAAAAAAGAGAAAAGGAAAGCTTCTGAAATGATCAGGAAACAACCTGGTACATACCACATTTAGTAATTTGGTGACAACTGTTGTCGATTTTGCATCTTCTTAATGTGGGCCAGCTTCTTGGCTACCATAAGCTGGGTATCAGGATGGATATAACAAGAGTTGCAAAAGAATTTTAACACTTGATAATCTTGCCCACCTATTTAAAAGTAATTTTTATTTTCAGGAAAAAAAAAAAAAAAAAGGTTTTACAGAGAAGGATCTAAAATAATTCATCATATGTCACACCATTCATATCAATGGATGTAACTGTAAAAAAAGAGGCATGTAGACTGCACCTATCCAGTCATTATTTTATGTTAGAGTTCGTCTAAGAATTCTGCAGAATAAAATGCTAATCCAAAACAGTGCATCGAGAGTTATGAAAAAAGTAGAAATTACAAGCACAATGTAGATTTTTAAGTGGTGTCCCCTTATGTACCTTGTGATGTTCGGACTAGATGACCTTTAAAGGTCCCTTCCAACCTAAACCATTCTATGTAGACTTTTCCAGGTGTGAAAAGGTATCTTCTGTTTACCCTTCTGTTCATAACATTTCTTTATAGACAGTTTTAAAAAGTCAGATATCTGGCACTTGGGTAGTGAGTTTTGGTGAATTCAGGCACCCAGAAACCTAGCTCAAGCCTAATTAAAAAAGACTCGTAACCATTTAAAAATTCTTATTCCCAAAATTGATTCATTTTGGGAATCTGTGAATTTTTTTAGGTTGTCTATGAAACAACTACAGCTTTCTGTCCATATTCATAAGAATTATATATGCATACACCAGTGCAATGCAGTTTTTATAACCAGACTTTGCCTTCAAATTCATTCAACTGAATCCAAAGGGAGCTGCAAAGAAAAATTTAACTCCCTCATTTGAATTATTTCCTGGTGATTTGGATGAGCTTCCAAAGGGAGGTCATAAACATGAAGTAACACCCATGTATGTTATGGATTATAACACCCATTCACATTTATGTATGTGAATTAGTTCTGCAATATTCTTTATTTTGTTTGCTGACCTTAACTCTGCATTTTCATCCCATAGTTCAAAAGTGTGTAAAACTGTAATATCTGTCAGGACCTGGGTTTCCTGATTTCAAGGTGCACAGCTGATTTAGAGGAAGTAAATTCCACATACATTTCCACTTTTTCTCTTGTTTATGCCTTTTCTTTTCTTCATGTTCAGTTTATGGTGTTCATGTCCCCTACACCAGCTATCATTTGGAGATGACTGCAAAATCTCTTTGCCTACTAGGCTCCTCAGCCTTTGAAGACACTTTTTGGGTGTATTTGAGAGAATAATTAAAAAGCATAATCTGCTGGGTGTATTAATGCTGAAATCAGTCAAGGGCTCGGATTAGCCATAGAGATTGACACAGAGGCCTCGGCATATAAGATCTATGTCTTCTAAATTTGCATAAGTCTAAAGCTACTGTATGCTACAGGAGAAGCAACATCAGGTTTGCCTCAGAAAGTATTCACCAAGCCAAATCACATGGGTTTCAGCTATTGGTTGAAGAATTAATCTGAACAGGGGAAAAAAAAAAAAAGACTTTTCAAAACCAAACAAATATTTCAAGTTTTTATCCAAACAAATACAGTTCATGTGACCCAAAATTAAACAGTTCATTTAATTTTTGGGTTATTTAGCCCAATTGTTCAGCTTGAGTTCTCTTTAATTTATGTCACTTTTTCTGAGGAGTAATCCTTAATATTATTTTTAAAATCCCTCTTACATCTCCCTTTTCTTCCCATGATTATTCTCTGAATTTTACTCTGATTCTTAAGTTGGTTTTATATTCCTTAAACTCAATTTGGGGGTGGAATTGATATTTTTTAAATTTTCTGTGATGAAGTGCTGGATTTAACTGATTCCTGAAGCTAAACTGGTCCTGTGAGTAGTTTCCCTAAGTGTAACAGTCTGTTATCTTTCACTAGTGCCAGCTTTCACTAAAGAAACAGCAGGACATTTCAAGTGTGTATATAAAGTGTCCAGTTTTCCTCTTGTTTACAATAGCTTTTTATTGAAGTTTTTGAAATTCTACATCCTACATGGAAAAATCATGTTGTTTAATACAACAGTTACTATGCATGGATACCCATGTTCATACAGATTTTGGTATTGCTGTTGCACAGATTCAGATTCACCTATAGAAAGCACATTATAATATGTTCACTATTTACAATTTTAAAAACTGAACCTTAATGCCTTGTCTAAGCAGCTTAAGAAATACTAGTAATCTTTACACCCAATCACTCATGATCTACAGACAACAACTCTTATCTCTGGAAGAAAAATCTCATTCTCCTCAAGGATGAGGATAAATCTGAGTCATCTGGTCTAGTTGGCGCCAAAGTTAAGAAGAGATATTAGAAAGATTATCAGCCTATAATTAGGGATTTATAATTACCTAATTAAAAGCCAAATCCTCTCAGGCCCAGCCCAAGAGTTTCCATTCAAACAAGTACCAGCTCCGAGTAACCTGCACTAATTGGAGGGTCCAGCTGATGAAGGCTCTAATCTGGAGAGCGGCCTGGTTTCTTCTGGTCATTCTTAATGAGGTTCTACCCAGTGTGAGGTTACTTTGCCTATCGCTTCAGTGTTGTGGCAGCTATTAAGTGACAGAACAGTCCTTGTCTTACTGTACTCCTCTTGGCGGTCTAAATCACTTGATATTGTACCTGCTAAACTGGACGGGTTACATTTGAGATGGGGTAGAAGAGAGATCCATAGGTCATTCCAAGTTTACAGGGTTTGAATTCCAGCAGTGTTGAGTGGATTACACCAATCAAATCTAGGTTTAGGACTGTAGAGAAAGCCATCTGTTGTTTGTATTTTGAATCTGAATGCATAAAATGTAGGGCGAATCAATCATGTGCCTAAAACATTGACTTTCTAGCTAAGAGTGAATAGCTTCCTCAGCGAAAAGGAGGCTTCTTGGTGGGAGGAAAATCCAGCTATTGATTTATGTGGCAAAATGTCAACTGATTAATCCTATCAGAGAACTTTAATTAGATACATGCTCATTTGCTATCCTTGTCCCAGGGCTACTACTGTGTATAGTATTGGCTGGCATTTGGACTTGCTGGTGTCAGCACTGCACAGCCAGTTTGCAACATGCAATGTCATCACTTACAGAAATACTGCAATTGTGCCAAAAAGCTATTTAAGTCTAAATAAATTGATTTCTACTAAAGTTTAAAATGAAAAAAAAAAATAAAAAATGAGTAATTATAGTTGTACTTTGTGGTCTTTAAAAGCATTTTATTACACAAACCCACAAATAAAGGCCAGATGGTGCAACACACAGACATTTCAAGGCCTGTATTAGAAAATCCAATCATGGTTTTCAGTGGAAGTTCTCTGGATGAAATGTAGATTTGCTAGAGTGATAGATAAGGTAGCTGAAATCTATCCATACAGTTTGAGACAGAGCTGCAAAGTTCTACACCTCTCTCCTTTCAAAATGCAATCCCCTCAGAGCCAAAAAACAAACAGTTGTCAAATATAGAAATCAGGTCAGACAAGATCTACACAAAAGAAAAGCATTTTTTCTCAAAAAGAAGAGGTGCCCTTTCCATCTCTACTTTCTAGAAGAGTTTGACTGATTGTATGTAGGAATTTCACTGGATTTTCAAATGCCTGAAAAGAAACTCAAATATTGACAATTGAAATCTGATCACCTCACTGACTCACATTGCTTTTTAGTATCCCATCTACTTGTCCTCCTCCTTGACTTTTATAAATAAGTTTAAACAGTGTCTTTGTTTACTCATTCAAACAGTAATGAGGGATGAGTTTGCAAATTTCAGCATCACATCAGATGTAGCTTAAAGGGTATTATTTGCTGAAATGCTGATCATAGAAGTGTTTCTTTCAACTGAAGTTTTGTTCAATAATCTGTTAATATCAAGTTGCTACTAAGGCTTATATTCTGACAAATTTATCTGAGGATGTCCTAGGTTGAGTAAGCTTTTCATAGCAGCAAGCATACTACTAGTTAGTGTTTTTGCTCTACTCTGGATCAGCAGTCGGAAAGCAGTTCATTCTCAGTGGGTGCTACGTCTTTTTTGTTCCTCTCTTGAGCTTGCCAGTAAAGGCAATCTAAAATATTAAAAGATCAGGTTGTCAATAAATGGAGAGGTGAAGCCTGAGGCATAAACGTGGACAAGTTTCCCTTCAAAAGGGAAAAAAAAAATATAGACTTTGCATTTTAAAGCAGAGAAGATGGAAAGCTTTTTCTTTGAAAGGTAAGCACTGAAAATCCAGGGATAGATTTGACTCTTGGAGGTAATGCAAAAATCATTTAGTAGCAAGCCAAACAGACTTTCTTCAGACTTCATGTGTCTGTTGTGTTTGAGCATGTTCAAACAAAGGCACCTGGAAAACACTTCATAGACACAGAAACTGAAAGGGCTGCAGTAGTTCAGGCCATAAAGAAGGCAAATAAATTAGAGGGGGAATAATAAAATAACATGAAAATGAAGAAAGGCATTACAAAAACTTCATTAATGTTTCAGATTCCCTGACTTTTCCCCAAAGAGTGGTTGCCTCTTCTTTGTCCATTCATTACAGATGCTGTCCCAGTCTTCTCAATCCCCTCACTCCTTTACTGTCCTTTTTGGTCCCCTGTCATGTACTCAGCCTCTTCACATCCTGGCTTTGGGATGCACCTGCATTTATCAAACAGTTGTCTTCCAGATCCGGCAACTGGTCCCAGATCTGGTCCCCCATTTATCTACAGTGGATATGTGCCAGCTCATTTCTCCTGTCTTTTGCTGAAATGATCCAACCAGCTTTCTCCCCAAGGAAACCCAGCTACAAGTGATAGAGCAAGGCACAGCAAAGCATGTTCCAGCCAGTTAACATGAACATTAAATACCAGGTTTAGCTTCCTCTGCCCAGGACCATCCTGCTATCTCTGCAGGCCTTGCACTCCCAAGACCCTCCCAGTGCCATGTCTTAGTATATGCATCACACGTTCTCACAGGGGTGCTACAAAAACGTATTTCTGGCAAACTCTCACATCTTTCATGCTCTCACCCAAAAGTAATTTCTAGGACTTAAAGTCACCTGGAGTCCTGAGAAGATGCAGGCCAAGGGTTATGCATAGTGAGTACACAGTCTTCAGGCCAAGTCTAAGAGCGTAAGTGCAAGCCACCTTGCTCCTTAGGCTTGAAGGCCACAGACAGCCTACTGGGCCAAAAGTCTCAGCAGTGCATAGGCAGAAGTACAGTAACTGAAGTTCTGTAGTGCATTTCTCAGTTTAATCTGAAAGGAATCTACGATGTGTGTTGTACCATATGAACCAGAGCACAGTAGCAGGGACCACCAGGAGATTTCTTTCAAAAGTACACTCTTGATCCAGTGCTAAACTGGTTGCCAGTGTTAATATTCAAGCTGAAATGCTCAGATGCATCCTTTCCCTCTTACAACAGTCTTCAGCCACAGGCCTCTTGCTTAGCCATTAGCAGACTCCTCCAAAACAGTCATCGTTCCTAGCCCTGTCTAGCTACTTCTGCCTCTTGTTATCCCAGCACCAGTCCTGGCTCCCCATCTGATCTGCTTCTCTCTTCCCTCAACCACTGATATCCAGCCACATTCTCCAACCTCCATCTTCCACCTTTTTGTTGAGTTCACCTACCACCTTCTTTCGGTTTTTGTCCAACATATCACATGATACCCTACAAACATTGCTAGCACTCATATCTGACCCAGCTCAGGGACCCCAAAATGAGGATCGTGAGCATTGCAGAGGAAGGACTGCCAGAATGTTTAACGAGGCCAAGCCAATACATTTGCCTGGCCAAAGTTTGTACCATGTTAGGTGAAATTTTCCAGAAGGAAAAGACTGGTTGTATAAAGAGAGCTAACAGTGGACATCTCATACCAAATGAAGTCTGGTCAAATGATAAAGCAAAGCAGGGTCTAAAAGACAATGTCAGGCAACTTTACCAATTAGGGATGTCACCAATGTCATGCTGTATATTAAGAACAGTTAGGGGAAGTAAGATTGAAGGACTTTGTTCTCAGTAATAGCAAACAGAAACAAGGATGCATTTTGTGAAATTAAGCATAACACTCAAACCAATTAGGGGAATTATTTTAAAAAAATACTGCTCAGATGTACTGTGGTGGGTTCACCTTGGTGCTGCCAGATGCCCACCAAGCCACCATTCCCCTCCTCAACAGGACAGGAGGAAAAAATACAATGGAAAAGCTCATGGGTCAAGATAAGGACAGGCAGATCATTTAGCAGTTAACATCACGGGAAAACCAGACTCCACTTAGTGAAATTAATTGAATTTATTGGCAATTAATCACAGAGTAGGATAGTAAGAAATAAGAATAAAACTAAAAACACCTTCTCCCCACCCCTCCCTTCTTCCCAGGCTCAACTTCCCTCCTAACTCTTCTACCTCCTCCCCCAGATAGAGCAGGGGGATGGGGAATGGGGGCTGCCATCAGTCCATAATGCTTCATCTCTGCCACTCTTTCCTCCTCATGCTTTTCCCCAGCCTGGGGGCCCTCTCATGGGGTACGGTCCTTCATGACCTTCTCCAACATCAGTTCTTCCCACGGGCTGCAGTTCTTCAAGAACTGCTCCAGTGTGGGTCCTCTCCACAGGGTGTAGTCCTTCAGGAACAGACTGCTCCAGTGTGGGTCTCCCATGGGCCACAGGCTCTGCCAGAAAACCTGCTCTTTCATGGGCTCCTCTCCATGGACTGCAGCTCCGACCAGAAGCCTTCCTTGGCGTGAGGTCCTCCCCGGGCTGCAGGTGGAGATCTGCTCCGGCGTGGACCTCCCTGGGCTGCAGGTGGAGATCTGCTCCCCCGTGGAGCTCCCTGGGCTGCAGGGGGACAGCCTGCCTCACCAGGGTCTTCATCCCCACGGGCTGCAGGGGAATCTCTGCTCCGGCACCTGGAGCATCTCCTCCCCTCCTTCTGCACTGGCCTGGGGTCTGCAGGGCTGGAGCTCTCATGTATTCTCACTCCTTTCACAACCACTGCGCAGGTTTTTTTACCCTTTCTTAAATATATTAGCACAGAGGTGTTGCCAAAATCACTGATGGGTTCAGCTTTGGGCAGCAGTGGGACCATCTTGGACCTGGCTGGAACTGGTTTTGTCTGACACAGGGGTAGCTTCCGCAGCCACCTCCCCACTACCAAAACCTTAACGCATAAGCCCAATACAGATAGTATAGGTTGATATGTGAAAAACCCAAAATTAACCCAGCTGGCCAACAAGCATCAGATATTCACAAAAAAAAGCCTGGCAACTTTAAAACAGTTTTAATATTTTCACAGCTAATTTCAAAATTTCCATTTCAAATGGGAAAAAAACTGGCTTTGTTGGTTTTGTAAATTGTTGCTAGTATATGTAAAAATAATTTTAAAGACGATTATCATATAAATTGACTAGTCTACAAATGAACTATAACGATTCTTTCTACACAGCTCAGATTTTTCTTCTTGATTATTAGGAGTGGTAATCAGTTAACAGAGATTAGAATGTTGTTAAAGTGTTCCGTTTTATTTTTCCATTATGTCTTGATTGTTGGGGTTTAGTTAATTTCCTTTTAGTTTAATAATAATTATTTTTTTTAATGATCTCCCATTTCTGTTTGCTTTTGTAGTTCAGATAATTCTAATAATTGACAATGTTGTGATGCATGCAATACATCACTATTGAGTTATTGCAAAATCTCTAACTTAATTACAGTTGTAGAAATAGTCCAAAGAAATGTTCCATTTTGCAAACTTTCAAATAAAAAATTAATCGTATAAATCTGTATGAAAATACAGTTTCATTTGAATTACTGATTGATCATACCAGCTCTAGAACCTAACATTAACCAAAAAAATGATGTATTAGGAAATAGATCTTTTGAAGTACTCTGTTATGAAAACCTTACTTGAAAACATTACCTCACAAAAATTCTTACAATGGGGAAAAGGGCAGGCCCTCCATACAAAAAAGTATTTGTTGTTGTGTTCGTAGTAGTGACTGGTAATTAAATTGGGTTTGCAACAGATGGGAGGAATGTAAGTCAGTTTGTGGCAGAAGGCAGACATGCTAGCTAATGAGAAATCACAGAAGTATACTGCAAACAGTTGACTAAGGTGGGTAAGTGAGCTGCATCTGTTATACAAACTGTATTTCAGTTAAAGCTGTGAATATTTTAACAGGAGAATTAACAGTACCCTTCAGTTATTCAGGCATAATAGTATATATAACTATTAAGCACATTTCTAATATCCTCCAATATATCTCAAAGGGACCAAAGGAATCTGCTAATGAAATGTGATTAAAAAGAAAAAAAATTATGCTCTGGCCAGGTAGCAACTAACAAAGGAATGTGATATCTGGTCTGCAAGAACTGACTGAAAAATAAGTGTATATAAAAATAAACTTTATAATGTTTTTGCCAGAATGTGAACTGATGATGGAATTAGTCACTGATATTTGAACAATTTCTGTCAGTACTATAACTGACTGTAAAAAGTAATGCTTGTTCTGTGGAAACAATGAGCCCATTTCTTGAAATGCTGATCAAACTATATGTATTTGAACACTGGTTGACAGTTCTATAGCTCACAAATAACCTTATAATGTAAATATCAAAGAAGTGGGGAGCTATTTCTGTGTCTACATGGAGATAAAACTGGAGCAATTCAAGAGGGTGATATCGAGAAAAACTCCTTGACAATGAGATGTATTATTTGGTGAATTCCTTGATTATGTGGCAACTGCCCTATTTTCACAGCAAGTCGTTGTGGAATGACATGCGGAAGAAGTCTGAGAATGAAAGTTAAAGCACTTGAAAGTCGGAACCATCTCCAGCTCAAGACTGGGACACATCAGTCTGCAGTCTGATTTATTGTAGGGACTAATGGTATGCTAGCCTCTTACCACTCCTGCTAGATTAAATATGTTTGTTCAAGATAAATACTTGGTGCACCACTCAAAATAATGACTCTGATTAGACTGTTTGACATTCAGAAATCGCAGAGGTGGTCATCTCACATGTTCTGGTGGTGGTTGCCAGGCCTATGGCAAGCACAAAACGTAGTCACCCTGTGGATCACTGGTCAGGGTGCTGCGTTTTGGTTACGTAAGTCGAGCTTGCTGGGCTCAAATGTACAACAGATGTTGCAAGTGCCCAACAAGGTGGGTTCATCACATCTACGCCAGATGTCCTGTGCACAGTTTGTCTGAGTTGTCTCCAGATGAGGTCCCTCATCACGTTACAAGTTTACAACTGTTTTCAGATCCCATTTTTTAATCAGGCTTGCTACTGATCTCCACTTCAGCTGTAAAGAACCCTTTTAAAAACTAGAGATTCAGAGGGTTTACTAGATCCGCATCTTTCTAACTGCCTTTTACAGTGTGAAGCCCTCTGGGCAATTCTTCTATTGATTCTTCTATTTTATCAAAAGACCTGAATAAAAAGAAAATATACACATAGAGGATAATGGTATGATAACCCAGCTCTCACCTGGGGCGTGGCACAGATTTAATTGATAGTCCTTCATTTTTGCTGTTTTCTATATGAGTTTGTGGGGCATTCATTGAAGTGTCTCGTGTGTATCCTTTTGAATTTCTACAATAACACAATTTCCACTATCATACAGTTCTGCGTGATTCTAACAAAATGTAAAAAGTATTGGGAAAATGTTTTCCCAAACAAAAAGCACAATTGTGGTAAGTGTGATACATTTTAAGTGGGAAAATTCAAAAGAGAACAAAGACCAAGGCAGCTGCATTTTGGTATCCAGGTTATTCGAAGAGAGGACAAGAATATAGAATGAATGACAGTAGAAAACATTTTGATTCTGCACCTCTAATTTCCTAAGGAGATTTGCTGCTAAAACTACCTAAACTTTACTATCGCTCACAGAGTGAAAACATACATATTTTAAAGATAATATATTATTCAGTTGCTTTATCAGACATATTCATCAGTTATGTGGATGTGAAACGTCTTTTTCCATATGAGTTTTCTCTTGGCAAAGAGCAATCTATGAACTTGCCAATGTAAATTTAACTGCAGGGTTCTAAGAAAATTAGTAATAACTAGAAGAATTTTAAACTATTTAGGTTAACAAAGGTCTCCTATACCTAGATCTAATACAACTTGAAATAACAGTTGACTTTATATTTATGAGACAGGCTGTAGACAAAGGGACCATTGCTTACCAATACCATAAAGAAAAATATATAAGCAGATGATTATAAACTTCAATGAGATGTTGTTTAAAATATGAGTTGAGTGGAGGCAGAAGCATACATGAATCATCTGGTGTGGCTGATTTCCCCCACTCCTTTTTATTTAAGCAGCTTTACTGTGCCATTGAGATGGGAAAATACCAGGAATGTGTATAAATTCCAGACATAGACTCATGTCTCTCAAAATCTCTGGAACTATTGACTCATTATCCAAGCCATTATCTTTCAGGCTTGTCTTCATAGAGCCTTTTTTAATACATAACTGGTTTAACAATACAGGATTTAAAGGCAGCATTGTTAAACCAGCTGACCAAAGTCCTACTGATCAGCTTTACTGATTTCCACATTACTGTGGGGCTGTCATCTGATTTGTGTGGGGAAGGTGGCCAGCAGCGGTTGAGTATGGCACGCTGTGTATGGCACAGAGACTCCCATCACCCCTCACTCACTCATGCATGAGTCCAACTCTGGGAACTTCTGTCCCTCCTAAAGTGCAAGATAGTTTATACAAGGCAGTGAAAGATGTGAAAGAGAGAGTCACCATCTGAAGGTCCTTCATTTACTAAAGTCTTATAAGTAAGTGCACATAGCATTACTCTCAGTCCTCCTTCAAATGAGTTATAAACATTTTTTCAGACATGTATTTTTCCAATTAGTCTTTTTGAATGGTTTTTAATGTTTGTATTTAAATAATATAAGAAACAGGAGAAGATGTTGCATATATTACAATAACAGACTCAGAATAGAACAGCAGAATCTGAAGCAGAGATTTTTTTGAAGCTTCACCCAAAGGATACTAATACATAGAACATTTTGGATGTTTTATAAAGACCAAATGGTTAGTATTAAAGAATCTTAAAAAAACCAACCAAACAGCTAAGGAATCTGTCTAGACTTTGTCTGATACCCATCTCAAGTGTGTGCCTTGGCCTTGCTGAAACTCAATTGCTCTTCCCTCCCATCCTTTGTTTCCATGCAAAGAAAACACAGGTATGCCACTCCAGACAGGTTTGGATGACCTGAGCATCACATGGATGAACCAGCATAAGAGGTAAGGATGCAACATAAATTCTGACAAGGTGCTGCAAAGACAGGTAAGCTGCTTTTCTTGGTAAGGGGGATTTTACTTGGTTGGGTTGGGGTTTGGGGTTTTTTTTTAGTATAAAGACTTATAGTAGTTACATTCCCTCAGAAATCTCTATCTGCCCCTCTTGTGCTGAGTTCCACTTCCCTTAGCTGTGGGCTGGTAGAAGGAGGCTGTTCTAAAGAACTGCTTTTTGTGCCTTTATCTAATAACAGGAATGCAATAAAGCAGATGAGAGTGAGCCCTCTATATCACAGAGCGTGTTCCTCATTCTGGGTGAATAAGTGAAAAAAAGGAGCTATACCAGTTCTTCTTTCTTTCTGGGGATACTCTGGGAAATAAGTTCACAGCACACTTACCAGCTTTTACTCTTCAAGCAGTATGGACACCTGGAGGGTGTCAAAACCCAGGACTGCGTTGCCTTCCAGGGTAGCATGTGTTGGGATGTTTTGGGTCTTGGTCCCCATTACAATTATAGTCCTCAAGGACCGTATGTACATTTAATGAATTCAGTGGGTCTCCATCTGAGATGAGAGCTACCTTGAAGATCAAAACACTGGTAAGACTCTAGGTCTAAATATAATTATCTTCTTTTACACCCTAGTCCACATTTTTTTCCAAGAGATACAAACAAAATATATGCCTTTATGCTCCCAGGTAGCACTATCAGGAAAAGAGCTCTCAGATTTACTCAGGCAGCATGATTTTGATTACTCTGTCAAGAAAAGTGTTTTTGTCAGGTCAGCTCTGTATTGCTTTGTGAAGAATAAAAGGCTTGAGAAAAGACATATAAGAAAGAAATGGGGACATATGTCTTTTGAAGTACAAAAGCAGTGTATTTTGAAAGTTATGTTTGAGGCTGTTATTATGGCTGCTTGTGTACCTCCACAAATGAAGCTAGAATGCAGAGGAGTCAGCATTAAAAATTGTTTTCAGAGCCCATTGTACTGAAGTGTTTCATTGTAGAAGAAAATGAAAGGAATATGCTGTACCTAAGCAGCAACATATAATTTTTTTTTAATTGCAGAATCAGATCACAAGTTTTTAACGTAAAACACTGCAGTAATTAATCCAATTTGAAGGCAATGTGTTGCTATAAAAATTAAGCATGTTCAGAGCTATGCAAATGCTCTTTTTAAAATCAGACCCTGGGACCAGTCTGCTGACAAATAATGTTCTGTGTTGCAGGTAGTGCTCTAAGAGTTTGTAATCTTCCTCATAGACTTGACTGTAGCACAGTTCAACACCACTTTGAAATAACAATACTAGCAGTGAGCAAAGCCAGCATGTTAACCATTCAAGCATCTCTTTTGTTCAAATTCTGTACCTTGTAATTATGTTTTACTTTTTATGAGCTTTTATCACAATTGCTGTACTTTTCAAATGTGCAATGTTATTCTATTTTCAAGTACCCTATTTTTCACTGTGTTTCTTCCATTATGATGAATCTCCCCTATATATTTAGCTTTTCTGCATTGTTTGCTTTCCTTCTCCCTTCTTTCCTGCTGTGAAATATTTTTATGTTCCTCTGCATTTAATGCCTTTGGATGGTTAGTTTACAACAATTGTAAAACTCCAAAAGTGGTGCTTTCTGCGAGTATCATCTCTATTAATGAGGTAGAAAACAGCAGTACTTTGGAGGGGCTGCTTTCAGTATGGTGCCGTATTAAATGAAGACATTTCCACTGGTAAAACCTGAAGGATTTAAGTTTACTTTAAAAGAGGGAAGTGCAAAATTAAGCAAGCAAGACCTCATTTTGTGTGAAGGAGGAAAAAGTAAAGGCAAAGCAAGCCCACTGGTAGTGTCCTGAGAGGAAAACACACATAAAAGTGGCACATTAAAATTTTCCCAGCCAGAGCAGCTGCTTTGGTAAAACATTCGTAATTGTGTCAGTGCAAGAGAGAGAGTTCCCTCAGAGTTGACCCAAAGTGGGAAATAAATTCCCACGGGAACGAAGAGTTACAACAAACCTCACCACCTCCTGCTGCAAAAGCAATCTGCACATCTTTGACCTTACCTTGACTAGTATAAGTATATAGGGTGTATTCTAAATACTCCATTGGTCATCGCACATGATTATTGCCTGGGAAGTTGAGGAATAAACGAATATATAATAGGTGTTAGTCATGTCCTAGTGTGCCCTGGCAGGGACTTAGATGCAGCAGGCATGAGTCTGATTACTGAATGTACAGTAGAAAAGGGGTTGTGACTGCTTCATTTTTACAAGCTTAATCACAAATAACATGTTTCCCGTACAATATGGAACGGTCTGGCCAAATTCTTTATTAGCTTACAGCACTTTGACCTGAAGGTAGCTCCTTTGATGTCAGGAGAATTGTTATGATTTTCGATGGGCTTGACCAAAATGAGAGTCAGTCCCTGGTTTTTACAAATACAGAAATAGAATAATGATGCTATTTATTCATTTATTTTTAGTAAATGCCATTATCCTGAGGGTTGTGTGAAACTGAATTAATTCCATAAAGAAAGAGCTGCCATAAGGAGTCATGAAATGCCTCTGTGAAGCTGGTAGCTGAAAACCAGCTGTTGCATGTGAGACTCTAGGTGTGAATTAGGATGTACAGTTTGGGGTTTAACAAAGGTTGGAATCTAAGTGCTCTTTGTTGTTTGATATAGTTGTGTGAATGTGTGTGCATGTGTGAGCACTCATGAGATGGAAGAGAGGAAGAAAGCCAAGCAGCAAAACATTATAGCAGGACATTGAGAAAATAAGATGGAAGTAAAAATTTCAGCCGGGCCTTGCAGTATGATCCCAAAGTAAAAATAAGAAGAGTGCTTTGGAAATGTGAACATAGAAAACCACTGGCTCCATCCTCCCTTTCTCCCTCAACTCCTCCCTGTAAGAACACAAATATTAGCTAACTGCCTAAAAAAAAACCCCAAGCGCAATGGTATAAATGTGGTCTATGTAGTGGCTACTGTATTTCCCTTATCAAAAATCAGACAGGAGAATATGAATCTGTTCAAAACTTGTTGCTGAACACTATGTTATTCACATTCTTGTTCTGCCTGGAAACATTTGTAAAAGAATATTTAAGACAGGAACAACACTATTCCATTAATAAAAATGTTGGCAAGATATGAAAAGGCCTAAAGATTACGTGACTGCTCTGGTTAGGTGAGCTAAACAAGCACTGGTTTAAGTAATTGCTTTGTATATAAAGTCTCCTGAAAGAACAAGCATTAGCCCATTAAAAAAAATTAAATATGCTACACCTAAGTGAATGTTCATAAGGTCTATAGCATTGCAAATAAAGACAAGCTGTATGGGTCCAATAGTTCCTATAGAAATGCATGTTAAATATACATTACCCTAAAATTCACAGATCATTCAAACATATTTAAACTCACAAAACTGAGGCTATAGATTTTGAAGTTAATATTTTGGTGAACAAGTCCAATAGGTGCATAGCTCCCCATATGACTGATATTCTTACGAGCTCTCTGGGCAAAGCACTAACTCACTGGCACTGCTGGTACTGTTAAAGTTCCTGCATGGTTTCCATTATGGACTCCTTTTCATCCGAGCACTATTTTCAACTCGATCATCAAAATTCACTACAGAGCTGCTATCAGCCAAGAATAAGTCATTCATTCTGTATGTCTGTGTTTATTAAACTGTCTCTTTTTTTTTTTTTTTTTTTAGAAAGAAATAGAATAGTTTTCTAAACTGGGTGTTTTCCCTCAACAGTAATAGTGAAATCTACCCCCAAGCTAAGGGTGTGTATCTGAGTCTCACTTCAGCCTCACTTGAAAACAGATCCTGCAAACTATTATTCAAGACAGAGATTTTCCAAAATTAAGTAATGTCAGTGAGGTGGACAGGTTTACTGATGCAGATAAATTTGTGTTTTCAGGGTCAGGCGATTGGCTTGAGCCATTTTTATTGTCTCACATTTTAATACCAAAATAAAACCAGCTATTCTCAGTTATCTGAGGAAAAAAAAATCCTGAAAAATCAAACAAGATGAAATTTCCATTTTTAATTTTTTGAAATTTTCCACTGCTATCTAAATAATGTGTCGGGTTTGGGGTTTTTTTATTGTTGTTGGTTTTCAACCTGAAAGAAAATTTTTCTCAGCTCCTTTGTCATTTGAAGAGGAGAGGATGAACTGATGTGAGGCCAGAGGCCTGAAATTATTTTAGAGAACTTTTTTTTTCTGTTTTATGCAGAAAATGGAATTAAACAAACCAACTGCTCATTCAGACTCTGCCTTTGACAGAAGAGTACATGCAGTCAATGAATAATCACGTGCTTTCATCCATCACACTCACACAGGGTTCAAGCAGTGTTCACACCACTGAAGAACACCAACAGCAACAAGACACTGCAAATGTACATTCAGTTCTCTTGCCTCTCTTCATTTCAGTGGTCATGCTTCTTTTCCCTCCTGTCCTGTCTTGAAAAGGCACAACGGAATCTTGCAAAGAAAATACTCTTTACATGTGATGTAAATGAAGGTATTTTGATGGTTTGAGTGCAGTCACAGGTTTGTATCAGATTGTTTTTCTTCTGAATTAATTTCTTCATCTCTCATCATAATAACCAATATTTTTAACCTCAGTTAATTTGCTATCTTGTTTGCCAGGCTGGAAAGGGTATGTTGTTGGGGGGGAGTGGGAATGTGTAGAGGCATTCAGTTAGGGCATTAGGCTCCATATGCTTCCTCTGCAGTCAGGGGAGAGCAATAAACACCTCAGGAAGGCAATTCAAAGCATCAAAGTTAAAGTAGACCCTTTAGTCAGCTGAATCACTCTCTAGACCTACAGGCTTTATGGACCGTATCTTCACTGACTACAGGAAGAGTTTAAACACTTAGCTCATATAGAGGCACACATATATACACCCATAAGCATAAGTGTCTTGGTGGACCTCCTGCTGAATGAGTGAGGTTAAGAGGCATACCTCTCTTAGATCCCCCAAAACTCTCAGCATATTGACATTAGGAAGGATTTTTCTCAGGTTTAGGAAAAAAACCAACATCCACATTCTGTCCGTTCTGTAATCTACTGCATTTATTGTAATCCTTCGTTACATACAGATTGTGGATTTAAGGCTCAAACAAATCTTTAAAAGCAAATAATTTTTAAAAGTAGGGAGAGAGATCAGTATAGGAGCTCATTTTCTCTTGACTACAAGCCTGACTGAAGGGCAAAGACGCCCTTGTTCGTTAATCTGCAGTGTACATGAGTGAAAAGTTTTATGTGACACATGCAGGAAAAGTTTCTAGCGGGGGAGATTAACCTTTCTTCTCCTGTATTTCTCATCTAATACATCACAAGGCACTTTCTTTGGAAAGCAACTTTTCTTGTGATAGCTCAAAATCTGCTTGTCAACATTTCTTAGGCATAATCCCTTTGGTTTCTCTGTGGAAGACAGTGATGCAACTCACCATCATATATGTGGTGCTTAAATGATAGGGCTGTGAACTGACTGGAAATCCTCAGGGCTTGTATACAGACACATGGAGTGAAGCCTTTCTGCCATGTATTTAAACATGGATAACCTCCAGCCCAGATGCCATATAACCAATATTAGAACAACCTGGTGTTTGAAATATTAAGTCTTGCTGAGAACTATGGTATGTTAGAATGAGCACAGCATGGCACAAACATGGCTATATGATTTCTACAGGGAATATTAACTCAAATGCAGCATTTCACTAATGCAGCTACTTGGCTTCCCAACAGGAGCTTGCCCTCAGATTAATAAATAGGTATAATCTGTATGTGTCACTGGTTTGACCAGAGAGTCTGCCTGTGCAGACTACAAGATAAACGCTACTGTGGATGAATAATCTTTAGTGGGTGTTAAATGTGCTCAAAAGATTCTTTTTTTTCTACCTATAATTTATTTGAAATATAAAATTACACTACTACGTGCTTGATGTACAAAGAACATTAAAGAGAATTTTTAATGATCTTCACGAGCTTTCCAAACTTGTCCAAAATCCTTCAGATCTGAGATAAAAGACAGCCTGTACCTGCTGGCTCCACTAGTAACTGATCTTTCATGTTGTAAACTCAGATTGTTTTGAGGCATTCTACCTTTACACAGAAAATATTAAATCTCGTACTTAATGACATTGGCCTCGTTTTCAGTGTCAGATTCTTAGCTAGTATCAGCTGATGCTGGATTCATTAGCTTCTTTGAATGGCTTAAAATTACACCAGCTGAGGATCTGGCTCGTATTCTTGAAAATCCAAGCCAACACAAAAGGACTTTCCTCTCTGCTTCTTATAGGTCTTTCCAGTATTACAGCTACTAATCCCAGATGTAGCTTGTGCTGCTGACAGATGTCCTCAATAATTATATTGTTGGGTCTTCTGCTTACTATGTTTAGCATGATACTGACATATGGCAATGCTGTGACGATACTGGGGCACTGAGCCAATGTTGTCATTTCCTATTTACAAAGTAATATGTTTGGGAACCAACATGAATTCAAATAGGAAGGAGCTTTCTGATGAGGGCCCCACAGTCAGCACTGGTTAGTGGGAGGCATAATATGTAAATTGAGAGATTAAGTGCTTTATTTTAATTAATCAATTACTTAATTAAAGGGGCAGGGCTGACAGCTGCATAATCACAGTTGGATCTTTGGAGGTTGAAACATTTTCTTTCTCTTTTCAGGCTCTCAACCTTCACGTCACCTTTCATTTCTTTAGCCCCCTTTCCCACCCTAATTTCCTGCTGCTTCTTTCTCTACAATACTTACAAAATTAGACTCTTCCTCATTATCCCTGCTGCCCAGACCTATTGCCTGTTTGGCATAATTTCTCTTCCAGACTACCACGGCCTCCCTTCTTCCCTTATTTTCCACAAAATTTCATATACAGCTGCAGACACTCTCTGCCTGTCCTCCTTCTGCCTTAGTGGCTTTCCTGCTCTTTCATTGCTCTGTTCCCCAGTGCCAGGATTTTCCACAGGTATAATTCAGATATATCCTTTTTTGTTTGACACTCAAGGATTTTGTGTCTCTTCTCAATTCACTTCCATAATGGACTTTCCACAGTCCCTCCTTTGACCTTCCTGGTTAGCAAAACAAATGAGCCTTGAAGCTTTTTCCAGTTTGGAGGAGATATGAGTGCTAAAATCAGGTGTTTCTCCAGTCTCTTTTATTTACAAAGACTATACAAAGACCTGTTTAACTGAACCTAGGAGGAAGCAAACAAAAGGAGACTTCTTCCTGTTAGAACAGTTTCATGACTTTTTCAGCCAGCACTTTACCCCCCAAAAAATCATTCTTGATAAGCTCTGTTTGTTTGTTTGTTTGTTTGTTTTGAGGGTCAGGCTCTCAATGCTTGTTTGAAGAGTGACTAGTGTTTCTTTCCTCAGTGTTGTTTTTCCCACCTCAGTGCCCTGCACACACATACATCTTTCCTAAGGCAGCATTCCCCCAAATCCTTTGTCAACATGAACATCACAAGGGCATTGGTTTTGACGCATGTCCTTTGCAGGAGGTTTTCTACAGATTTGGCCATCTGGCTGCAAAGTGTTTAACTTCCCATTATCTAACGGATCTTATAGGCTGCTGGTTTTAAGTGAGGTTCAACTCAGACCATAATTCTGAAACAAAATGGTCAAAGGCAAAGGTTCAAGTAAGATAAGTCTTAGAGAAGGACCCCTTATAATCAGATACAGTTATCCATTACAATGGGTTGGACACCCACAATTTCTGAGTATAGACACTTTTGTGGAACAGGATAGTCTTGCCTCGTATCACATATGCTGGTTTATCTCCAACTCAGGTTAAAAGACAGACAATACAGAAGGTTGTAGGCTTTCCGGACCTCGAGTCTGATATTATCTTGAGAAAGCAATACAGAAATTCACACCGGCTGTTTATAAAGATGGAGCCGCTCAGACTGAGACAGATGCATGGTTTGATTCAGAGGTTCTGCAGCCCACAAGCCACTTGCAACCTGTGTTTTGTCTGCAAAGAGACAGATCAATTCAACCACTTTTGACAGAATAAACCAACTATGAAGGCTGTAACCAATACAGATCTTTTCCAGTTGTGGTGGTCCCTGTATGACTAACTGGGCACTTAGGGCCTGAAGTTGTCAGCCAATTAGAAGATGGAGCAGTCTGTCTTGCTGAGTTATTAACTAAGCTCCTTGGCTTTACTCCAGCAAATCCTACATACCAGACTCCAGCTGCTTCTCTTGAATCCTGTCTCATTCCAGCAGCAGATCTGCTCCAAGAGTACCAAAGAGTCTGCGTTTCATCCATTTATTTTTCAGGTCAAGCGACCATACCAGTTGAAACTAGACCATTAGGAGTCTGACAGTCTACCCTTGAGAGCACAGGTAGGATAGATCCTTCAGTGACAACCACAGAGCAGGAGAAGATTGCCATTGTGCCATCCAGACTTGGGTCCAGAGAGATTGGGCAAGCCTAGCTGTATTACTGGGGCTAGGGCTGGTTGGTGCTTTTGTGGCTAGAAAGAGAGAGGAGACCTAAATCAAGAGACAAATTTACAGACCTGAAGATGTGAAAAGAGATGCTTTCTGTCACGTCCACATAGTCAAAAATACAGTGAGTAAAGGACTTGGCACAGGAAGGAGAGATGGAGGGGCAGTGAGAAACACCACATGGGTTGGACTGCAACAAGCAGCTGTGTCAGACTGAACTGTGGCAAATCTGAGGACTGAGTGTTGCGCACAGAACCGGGGGCATGTAGAGAGCAAACCAACATGAGTGAATGAAATACGGCTCATCTCAGCAAACGTTCACCACTGTCATTCTACGGAATTGCCAGTCTTCCCAAAGATTAACAGTTCTCTTCTGGAGTTCATACCCTTGTGAAGAAACGTACCCCTTGAGTACTGTGTGTGTGTTCAGGCTGAGAACACAGCTGAAAACAGTGGTTGGACTCCATTGTTCAAAACGAAAGAACTTTGGAACCAGAACAATCTCAGAACTTCGCCACTGAAAGTCAGGTGTTCCCTTCCCACTCAAATGTGAATTCAGCAATGATCTTTACCTTATTTGAAATTTTGCATTATGGCAGGTATTTCCAGCTGCATCTGTTGAACACACAATACTGATTTCAATAGACAATATCTACACTGCCATAGACACTACTCTTGTTACCCCAGTGTCTTACCAGCCATTGTCCATGGATTAAGGTTTGAGGATTTAAGTGAATCAAAAACTATAATTGGATGAAACATTGAGGTGAGAGCCACAGTCTAAGGTGCATTCAATGTTAGGCAGAAAATCAAGAATACCTCAATGACTACTTTGACGTCATCTCACTTTTGCTTAAGTTCATGATTGTGGAGAAACCACACGCTATGAATAAGAAAATTTGTTAGTCTGTTATCCATGAGAACGCATTACAAACTGAAGAAATTTTTTGTTTGGGACCTTCTTTTCTCCTTACTCAAGAGAGGAATGAAGATCATAGTTCCCTATATTGTGATCCTTAGCAAGGCATTTATACCAGTTTCAGGACTTCCTTCCAGCTTCTTGAAATCTCTCTCCAGTGGATCCAGATCATCAGGGAAGCCAAAGTAACTACAACCTTTGAAACTATCAGGGTAATGTGAAATGCCCAGAGGAAAATCATGCAGCTGTGTCTGTCTTTTTTCTTCCGTAACATTAGAAGGATGGCAAACATTGAGGGGCCTTCTTGGCTCCCCCCATGCCTTTCATTCTTACGCCCTCTTACTTTGTGGTTCTAAAGTCCACAGTGTCTTTAAGGTAAAGTTCCTTTTTGACAGAAAGAGATTGTTGTCTGGTGAGACTTCCCCTCTCTGATGGAGGCAAACTCCCCTCTGCAGGCTGCGCAAGGACAAACTGCTTGGGAAGAGCTAGAATCCTCTTCTCCAATGGTGTAACTCCCTTGACTTCAGTGACAGCAAAGAATTTGGCTACAGGATCATTTTTGTATAGTGTAGTGGTTAAAATCCCCGTTGCAGTTATTATCATATGAAGAAATCAGTTAATAGCACTTTGAATCTTTGGCAAAGTCCTGAGCCCTCTGGATCTGGTATTTCTAGGGCTTAGTATGTGGGCTGGTTACCATGCAACTGGAATTTTTGTTTGTTTGGGGAATACAAGATGTCTTTTTTTCAGTGCACAAATTGGATGAAATTGCCAAGTGCAATAAAGAAAATCTGAAACCATAAACAAAAATTTATCCCTGCACATAATTTCCTTTTATGAGGCTGAAACTACTGATCTATTTCTCTGTACCTAACTGTTAAAGGATGTGCCATGTTTTAAATAAAGGAAGCTATTCAAAGAAAAAAAAAAACAAAAACCAAACCAAACCCCAAATAAAACAACAACCGCATATCATAATATGAAATAGAAAATGAAAAGAAAGGTGAAGAAAAGGTATAAAATGGAAACACCTGCGGACACTGCTGCCCTAGGAGAATCTCCTTACTTTCACCTCCTCTCCAGAAAGCATGAGTTAATAGAATAAGTTTCCTATTATTCTAACATCTTAAGTATCTTTGCTTTCAGAAACTTGTCTGTTCAAAAAAAGTCCAGTGTTACTGTCTAACAACACATTGATAGTGATCTGTTACTTCTTCACCTAGTATATATTGTTAAGGCAATCACTGAAATGTTGACACACCATATGGATGAAATAAGTATGGTAGATGATACATCTTGATGACCTCTGTGTAGAACCCCATTCACAGAAAGACATATGTTGCAACAGACAGTAACGTGTCACCTAAAATCAAGGCTCCTTGGAGTATGGGTGGAAAACACATCAGCCGCTCACACATGGGAGAGAAGGGTGCTGACAGTAGCCGGCTTCTTCTTCCAGCTGGAGATAGACAGAAATGTATCTGAAAATGTGCATCTCTCTTTGCCTCGAGCTTTGACATCCAATGTACATGTATAGTTGATGTTTGCTCCTCAGTCAAGCCAGAATGCAGACCTTTGCTAACTCTGTTGATTTGTGAGCAGCTACAAAATCAGGTGTTTTGCTGCTGATAACTGGAACAGAAGAAAGCCCTTCTTAGCTTAAGGGAACTAAACTCAGATCTCTGCTACGCTAAGAGGATAACCATAAGCTTATAGGGACGTTCACCACTCCTCAAGCAGTTCACATGGTAACCACAGTCCGGCTAACAAGTGTGAGACCGAAAATACAGAAAGTAAGACAAGGTGTAATAGCATTTTCTGTTCTGCTGCTGTGGATTGCTTCTGCATTTCAATTTAAACAGACAAACAGGAAATGATGTACAGAGCAGAACCATTTCTGTTCTCTCCCAACAGTGTTTAAATCACTGGACTACAAAATCATGCTTTCTCTTACTTGTTCTTTCTCTGGTCTCATGGCTCTTACATCCTTTGCTGCAGAGTTGCCAATTTTCAAGAGTAAGGGGAAAAAATAGAGTCACAGTTTTCAGTATGAAATTTTAAGTTATACATATTCTGTTCGCTGTGCAAAATGGTTAATGAATAAACTGCTCTGGCACCTCTTTTTATTGTGTTTCACAGTGGAAGTCAGTGTGACTTATATTTTATTCTGAACTCCGTGCTCTCAGAATGTGTTAAGTCTGACTTAAGGGGTACAACATACTTAAGAGATTTCCAATGTCTAAACAGATTCAGGGCTTTAGATTAGACTGCTGTCCTGAATTTAGAGGTGTATATTCTATTTCAGAAACATAAACTGTATTTTGGAGCTTTTCCTAGAAACTCACTTTCAAACTGTGACTTATAGGTTTGAAACTACATGTTATTTATGGGCTTAAATATACTACACTGGTTTTGGCAGAGCTGAGGATCTTCTCTTCTCCTGGGTGTCATTAGAATTTTCTGTCACATTGCACCTCAGAAAAATACATCTTCTTTTTCATTTAGTTCTTAATTGAAAATTTAGGATTTTAAAAGATTGGAATACAAAATGAACATTTTGGCCTCAAAGCCCCTAATGCCCAAATGCTTAGCTAGTGTCAATGGTGATTTACACCAGCTGACACTCTGGCTCCAGATAGCCAGCTCATTGCTTTGGGAACTTAAAGTGACCATGCAGGCATTTAACCTTAGACATACAACTTTGCAATTCAGGTCTTAACTGTTCGGTACTCGTCTCCATAAGAGAAACACCTCCCTAGGAAGATTTCACATCTTATCAGGTCTGTTTTTCATTTAATCAACAAGTAGCATAGCAACTGCCTTGTCTCTTATTAGCTATGAGAGCCTAAGTAGATACTTCAAAGCCCCTCTTGAAATTATAATGAAAAACAATTTCTAGCTGAGAACAGTAGAATCATTTGCTTTATGTTCCCACGGCACCAGAGAAGAGAGAAGAGCACAATGAAGCTGAAGAGTAATGTGTTGACAGAGAGAGAGGCTGAAGGCTATAAAGACATATAAAACAATAAACATTGCATGTCATGCCATCAAAATATTTCAGAGGGCAAAGCAGTTCAAGAAAACAGTCTGCTTTTGCAGCCTTACAGTTTGTTTTTTTCAGATTCTATTTATTACAGTAAAATTATACTGGATGCCCCTTAACTTTCCATTGTAGGGAATGGCCAGCAATCAAGCTGTATTGTTACCCCAAAGGCTACCAGAAATGGTTATTTAAATATTGAAAAGTATTTTTGCAAAAGAGCCTTTGTCACTGCAGGTGTTTGAGTTCTTTTGCTTTGCTTACACATTCATATTTTATGCATCCTGTAAGAACTGCCTTGTTTCTGGATGCGCTCAAAATTTTCATATTCCCCTCTCCTTATTTCTGCCTACGTTTATTGTGGTATTGCAGAAACCCAGGGGGAAAAGACTTCCTAAAGCCAAGCTAGTGAGTCCCTCTCTCTAAAGCTGAGTCTCTACTCTAAATGCAGGGAGGAGAGGAGAATAAGGTCCCAAACATGCGATCCAACTTCTTGCTCTGCTGCCCTGGATATGCAGCTTGGCCTGTTGTGTCCTTACTCCCAGGTAAAGCAGGTTTACGCTCAGTCCTCTGGCTAGGACTCACTGGGTACCAGACCAGGCCATGGCAGAGGTGACTGCAGCACTTAAGGCAGCAAACGCTGTTGTAACTTCAGGAGACGCTGGGGTGGCAGAAAAGAAGACCTGAAGACAGTAATGCAGCCCCCAAAAGGCTGAGGAAAGCATCATCCAGGATCCACTTACTGAGTACCGCAATGCTGCGGGTTACTGCTGAATGAAGCCCTGAAGATGTAGCAATGACCAACCTACATTCATGAGACATCTACTGCAGCACCCTCCACTCACTGAGGAAACGGGTCTTTAGTCCTTCCTCTGCCAACAGAACTGGCATATTCTACCTTTCATATATTCCTGCCATATTCTGCCTTTCAGCATTATTCATTCATGAGGCTACACTCCGGTTTTTTCCTGGGTTCTTCACTTCTCCACATAGCTGGGAAACTTTCTGCATTATTGTATTTCTCAACACTTTATTTTCTGGTGACTCAGGCAATGGAGGAAAAAAGAGCTTCCATGCATTTTTTACATAACTAATAAAGACTTACACACTATGTGTAGAAATAAGCGAGGCTATATGTCTTTTCTCTCAGTCTTTGAGCACACAATACATGAACTGATGCTCTACCTCTATTCACTGGCTAATTACTCCTCCCGTGAGGAACTAAATTGCTTAGCTACATCATGAACTGATGTAATTATACAGCTGTAGACTGAGGCAGCTCCTCTACATGGGCTGCACATTCCCCGAGTGGATATGCCACCTTCTTCAGATTTAGAATGAGACGCTGCATTTCCCAAATAAACAGATCTAAACAGGCCACCAATTAATCAGCAAGTATATTTAATAATTACTAACACTCATTTTAGTACCCTTGATGATGGAAGTCTGGAAAGTTTGTTCATTTTTCATCTCTGGGACCACAAATTTATGTGGGCCTCATTATTTATTTATTTAATGACTGCTACTTTCTAAATTCTTAACTTTAGCACTTTCCAAGCCACCTCCCCCCCCCGGGTCCTACCAATTTTGATGCATTATTTCATTATTTCTAAATCCTACACACAAAATTATCTATAAAACCTCATTAGCACATTTCTTTCTTTCTTCTCTATTTCACATGTTCAGTTGCTGAAGCATTCATTTCTGGGCTGATAACCGGGCAAGCTGTTCCCAGGTCTGGAGCCAATCTAGGTCAGCCAGTTGGAGCAGTGACAGAAACACTGAACTGTGTATCATTCCCCAGAGGCCGGCAGCTCTCCTCTCAAAACGTGTTAATTCTGCTCTCATGTTCTGCTGGACAACGGCCTTTTACTTGATGTCCACTCCTTCATCTTCTGAGCTGGTAGTTATCTTTCGGTTTAGCAATGGTTACATCTGAGTACTAAAGCCCTAAGCCTACAGCAAAAATGCAAATGTTCTATGACAAAATCTTACTACAGTGTTTAAATAAATATTAAATGAATCGACAGCATAACTTTTAGTGGAGTTTAAACCTTCAGAACTGTTGAAGTCTGCAGACATAAGAAAACTCACAGTTGAAGCCTCTTCTCTTTCTATTGAGCATTACACCAAAGGGAACTCTTAAGTTCAAAGACTTCTATAAAGCTAAGTGTGATGCAGAAAGTTGGAGGAATAGAGGAAAAGCTGTCATTCTGCAGTTTCAACACCTTTGGCTTTTAATGGTTCAAGTTAAAAATTCAGGGTTAATTCTTTCCTCAGGCAAGAAAGACAGCAGCATAGCACACAGTGTTGTATTCAGCACATTATGGTTACAGTTCAAGGCAATGAAGAAGTGCTGGTATAGAGGTATTTAGATGAGGATAGCTAGTGTAGACACAAGACTATGCTGATAATTGTGCGCTCATGTAACTGAATATGTATGTGAGCTTTTGCCAGAATAACTCATCAGAAATTTACAGCAACATAAACTTGTGCTTATAGTAAAACATGAGTAGTGTTCCAACAGAATTATTAAGGACTATATTTTAGGTAACCTCTGTGAAGAGGAGCAGAGCGGTAAATTCAATCCACATTGCAGAGGACCGAGAAATACATTTACTGAACACGTCCTGAGCCAGCTTAAAGGCTTCCCTTCAGGGCCTGTCATCGATGAGCCAACACAGTTTTCTTAAAGCAAAGAGTAATTTAATCTCCATGTAAGTAACACAGTGTAACAAGGGAAAGGGTTAATACAACATAAGTCTGCAAGAATGCTTCCATCTTCTACATGAGGTCTTTTGCATATTCCTCTCTTTTGCTACATTAGGCTTGAGGTTTTGCTTTACCTGAGCAAAAGCAATGCATGTCTCCCTTCAGAGAGACTATTTAAATTCCTCTCCTCCATCTTTTTCAATTTTGTCTCCTCCATCTGCTTTTATTACCCTGGGGAAGACAGTCTGGTGAGCCCACAAAGGAGCAGAAGTAACCCACCACAGTTGCTGGGAAGTGGCTATTTCGGCTGCTGTCCATCCTCCTGATCATCCAGCTATGGAATTTTGATAGTAAACGCATAACCGTCTTAACATTTCTCATCAAGCAGTGCCCATAGTTTATTATAAACTGCTTCCAGCCTGTCGCCACAGAGTTGTTTGTTGAGCTCCATTAGTGGGGTTGGCACTGCAAAGCAAACAAGAGGAAATGCGGACACTATCCCAAAGGAGAATGCTTGTGATGCCCATTAGAGAAAGCGCTATGGAGACACAAGCTGCTGCTGTACTGCCTTTGGCCTCGGGAGAAAATGACATCATCTGTGCGAGCTGAGTTTGAAAAGTGATTTGCATGCTGTATGTTAACTGTTAAAGGTAGATTCTCACCTTGTGTATAAATAGCTGTTAATGGAAGGACGAGTGATCTGGCCTTCCCGTGGCAACTCCCACGCATCTCACTGTTTGAGCTGAATCTGTTGGTTTCTACCACCTCCTGTCTTTCACTTTAGACTTGTCTTTTAAGATCTTTAAAACCGGGTCAGGCACAACCTTTTCACTGTGTGTTTGCATCACGTACAGCATAAGAAGAGTGTCCGTGAAGCACCGTGATGTCTGCACGGCTTGCTGGAGCACTCCGAGATCAAGCCTGGGCTTGAGCCAACTGTGCCTATAGCAGACGTGTGGCTAGAGCTCCTGCGTAAGACAGGGCCCCTGCCCGGAGACCTGCTCCCCTCGCTCGGGACACAAGCCAGGCCACCAGGGAGTTTGGGCTCCAGCGCAGACTAACCTGACCAGAGAGACTCCAGGTGAGGTTTCGCAGCTGCTTTGGGCTAATCTACCCCTGTGCTGACGGGCTAATCCTGCTCGCTCCCTACCTCGACTTCTTCTTCCCACCTAATCCCTTGTGCCGGTGCAAGTGCCTTTATGATAGAACTACATTCCTTGTTTCAAAATTTGTTCTCACTTACAATAAATATAAAATGTAAAATAGTCATTTCAATTTCTTAGTCTTTGTAAATTCAAACCCATGGAGCCAAATACGTTATTCTCAACTGACCACCGCTATGGTTGATAGCGAGTGGGAGCAGAAAGGGACGATGGTATTACTATTTTTAGGTCAAGTCTTGCTTATTTAAATTGATCTAATGCGCTCAAGTTCTACATTTCCTTAGTTTGTGCAAGTTCAGGGTCTTTGGCTGGGATTTGTAAGATATAATTTGAGTAAACTGTAAATCATTGTCTTACACAAGTAACAGTTCAGATATTTCCCAAAGCAGCTGTATCAGAACTCTTTTAATTCTTACATTATTTTGTCTAGAAAGATGGAGGATATCTCTTCCAATATTTCTTGTATTCAAATCAGTAATGGGAGAACATTAGTCTACATCTCAAAATAATTCATAATGGAAAATGAACACTGCCTGTGGCATGCTCCCGTAGTTAGCCCAACTTACGGCAATATTCCCTAAATGAAATTGTACTGAAGATGTGTATAGTATGAACATACACCAGCTAAAAAACACTGAAAAAGGTGGGGGGGTTAAAGTCATTTTACCAAGGAAATATTTCAATATCACTCTTTAATTGGGAACTATTTTGTGGTTTTCCAAATCAATAACCTTTAATTTAAGGATCCTTAAGCATACTATTGTCAGATAGGATAAGTGTTTCTACAGGAACTGGAGCCTGGAAGGTTTATTGTTTCAGCAGCGGGCAGAAGGAGGGTTATAGGCAGGTTACGGTACTGACTGCAGAATCCCCCTATAAATCTGAATTTAAAAGAGCATATTCCCAATAAGGAGCCTTGTCTATGCTGAGAAGTTCAGTCACTTGTAGTTGATCTCATTGTTCTTCTGCTCTTGAAATACAACCTGTTCAGCACTTCCACACTAGCTGGGCTGAATCAGGATCAGGACACTCTTTAATCCTTCACCCAAACTATCTTACAAACACACAGATTTAGCTGCAGTGTCTTCTGGTTTTGTAGTCTGCAGTCTCGGAGAAAACAGCACATTTGGAGAATTTTAAGGATTCTTCTGGAAGGGTCACACTTTCACAGTTTGTACGAGAAGCTGCTATTATTTCTCTGAGATGCCTGGGTTAGGAAGGAGTTCAGTTGGATTAGAAGCCATTTATGTTGTTACAGCAAGGACATTTTTTTATACCTGTGAGCTTAACATTGCTGGCATTTCATTTTTCTCTTAATCAGCTTTCAGGGGAGTTGATCTTGAGTTAAGATAGGGGATGACCTCTCAAGGTCATACCCTTTCTGTCATCTGAAAAGCATTAACCATGGGCCATTCTAGGACTTTTTTTTCCAACCAGCAGGCTTGTTGCCCGAGAGCAGAGTTTCAGATTTGACGTGTTAGTACTTTCTATTATGAACTTTTGCTTTACAGATTCTTCTGTATATATTATATTCTTCTGTCTGTGAGTATGAGATTTCAACTTGTTCCAGTCCAAAATCAGTGTTAGCAAGCTGATTGTTCTGAGCAGTAAACAAAAATTGCTACCAGGTCCCTGTTCTTAAAAGCAATACCGAGAAAGTTATATGGTGTTTTTCACCCAGGTCTCATGGGAATTGCCACAACCTTTCACAAAATTATATGCTTCCAAAGGCACTTAAGCTGGCCGTTCCTTTGATAATTTCTTCCAGTGATGTGCATACACTAACTATAATACACTTTAACACAAATGTGCATGTCTTCAACTTCAGACATTGGTTCTTGTTACTTCCTTCCTCCTAGATTGAAGGGTTATTTAATACCCATTACGTTCTCCCTGTGAAAGTACTGTGATTGTGATCAAGGGCATCATGCTGGCAGAGGCATCCAAGGCATCTGAGCTGTCTCAGTTTATAGTAACCAGGAGAAGAGGAAGTGTAGAGAAGTGCAGTACAGAGACACCAGAGCTGATTGCACGCTGAAGAGCCTGAATCCAGAGAACAGCATAGTTGCATTCGCAAGCAGGCTACAATTAGAGCTAATTATCAGCACTTCTACCACACTGAGACCTCACATTAGGTTGCTCCTTCACTTTGATCCCTAGGTCTTTTTCAGAGTCCTGTTTATTAAAAGATCCACATCATCTTGTCTCACTGCTTCATCCTTATTTACTATTTTACCAAGTTGGGGTTTTTTTCCATTTTAATTACAAACGTTATCATAAGTGATTTATTATTTACTTTCAAAAATAATCAGTGAAGTCTTTGAACGGTATCAGGTCTGCTACTGATCCCCATGAAACTCTATTATAAGTATGTTCAGCTGTTGATAATTTCCTGGAGACAATCTCTTTTTAAGATCTATCACTTAACCAGTTCTTAATTCATAAAACATTTGCTTTATTAATAGTATATGATGCCAATGTTTAAATCAGAACATCCTGTGCTGGTAAATTCAAATATTTTACAAAAATCATATTACTCAAACAAGCTTGCAGTTTCATCAAAGAATAAAGTGAGATTTCTTTGACATGATCTGCTTTTCATAAAACCATGTTGTCTGGAATTAATTTTATTTCTATCCTTTAATTATTCCTCAGCTGATTCTCTTCCCAGCTTTTCTGTTATATTTTCTGGAACAGATGTCAGACTAATTGACCTACACTTACTCCAGTCATCTTGTCAGGCTTTTTGGAATATTGGCACACCATAAGTTCACTTTCAGTCTTCTGGAATTTTCCTGGTATTCCAGAATTTGTTACAATCAGGATTAAAGATTTCCCAGAGCAATTTATGTGCAAACCTTCTGTGTCCACTGAATTAAAAGTGTTTAGTTCTACCTAAAGTTGCTTTATATTTCCCTCAGACCATAAGCCAGAAAGAAGTTTGTTGTTCTTATATGGTAGAAATACATAATCTGTATTTTGTTTCTAGGAATCCAGCTATTTTATGAATTTTAACTAGTCTATGTCTTCCAATAAGAATTTGATGATTTGTTTCTAACATCAAGTCAATTCTATGTTAAGACATACTTTTCTTCCAATATACATTTAAAAACTACATTTTATTATGCTGGCATTTCCCCTCAATATTTTTAGCTTCTCACATCTTCTTTTCAGTATTTTTTTAACCTCCAAGTTACATGCATAGGTATTCCTACATATTATATATCATTGTGGGTTGTCTTTCCTAATGGTTGCCTTACTTCTTAATGTAACCAGACTTGTTTTTCTTTTTTTTTTTTTTTTTTTTAAATTTAGAGACTTGCATGTCAATCATTGGAAGGTTTAGGTATGTAGCAAACATATGTTAAAGCAAAATCTATTATCAGCCTAATTTCCTGTCCAATCCCTCCTCTCCATCAGGTTCCCCAAATTGTTTTTGCCTTAGGAAACTGAACCCTTCTGAAGACATTTTGAAGTAATTAATAAATATAAAATAATTAATATTTGAGATACATCTGCTGTTTTTTCACCTTAAATATAGACAAATTGCAATCAGTGGTCTTTAAGCAGCACATTTCCAGTCCAACACCACTCTTACCTTTATCCATCACTTAACCCATCCTGTTACACTGCTGTGGAAGCTTGAAAGCATGGAAAGAAGCTCCACTTGTTCCTGAAGAAATTTATCAGCAAAGCTGACTTTTACGATTACAGCAGTCTCTGTCCTGAAGAATAAAATGAAGTTGTCCCCACTTCAGTGGAACTGTGCCTCTTGGTTTCTCTACTAACTGTTCTAAAAATGAAATCTCTTTGCAAACATGTTTGCCATGACTGACTGTACAGCAAAAAAAGGGCCAATTTGGAAAAGGTATAGCAACTTCACCTGTAAAGAACCATTGAATGTCACCAGAGAAAGAAAAACCTGATTCCTCATTGAAAACACCAGCCTGTATGCAAAGGCAGGCTTTCCACTGAGCATCTTTCAGGTTCCAGCTGAAGCCAATTAGTAGGGTAATTTTCAAATATTACAGTGGTTCATAAGACATTTAAATGAACTCATTATGTCTTCTCTGAGCATGTCATAAGCTTTGCAAAACTACTGCAAGACAGAATTATTTTCTTTTACTGTAGTTTTTAGCTAATGGGAAACTGAGGTTTGTGAATTGTTGAAGATCATACACAAAATGTGCAGCAGAGCTGGGATTTGAACGCTCTTCTCCAAAAGCTTAGAGACATTAACTCATGGACTGAGTTCCCTTTCTGTAAAAACTACAGCTGTTCTTTGACTGAACAAGGAATTTACTTCCTGTGCAGTCAATTCACCCCCCGGTAGCTCTCAGATTTACTTTCTTCCAATTCTGTTATACAGCTTATTTGCTTCTAAATCTGAACAGCAGATAGAGAAATGGGCAGCTCTGGAACAAAACTTGTGACAAAATGAATTATAATAATGCCAGATAGCCCACTAAACCATTATCAGTCTACAATGACAATAAGTTTACAATAATCTATATTCTCACCTTCATCTTTCATTGTTCTAGTGAGGCTGTTTGTTTAAGCCTCTTAACCTAATTACTGAAATTCATTGTTCTCATTAGTGCCATTTGTTACCAAAAAAGAAAAAAAAAAAAAAGGTTTTCCTGCCAGAGTTGGAAAAGTCCCAAAGTATGTGGTTGGCTCCAGCACTTCTCTCATTCTTGCAAGCTTAGGCCAGCACAGAACATCTTTGTTTTGCAGTTGTCAAGGCTCTAAGCAGTTGTTGGGGTCTCTGCACGCTGCACATTTGCCATCACTTATGGACAATGTAAAACATAGTGACAGCAACACGGGTTTAATTCCCAGATGAGATTACTAAAGGTAATTTTTCAGGAAATGGAAGTGCTGCAAATTGACGCTAGCATAAAGATTTACAGGAAGAAAACACAAACGAACAGACTTTCCTGTGGCAAATATCATTCTTGTATTGTGATAAACTTACAACTAGATGCTGCCAAAGGAGTCTGCAGGAATTACAGTTTGCATTCCTGGCCATCTCATTCCAGTTCATTGGCCAGACTCCCTTGCCACAGTGCATCTATATTCATGACTGCCTTTTTGGACAAAATTAAGTTCATCTGAGAAGCTCATCCTCTACTTAATTGAAAATATGGGAAAAGTGAGTATCTACATTAGCATTTCTTCAATACCATCCTCAGGCTCTAGCATTTGACTTTTCAGTAGCAAGCCAACTTTTACTACAGATGTGGACATAGTCAGACAAAATTTCAGTTTGAAGTGCAATTTTTATTTGTCTAACAGGTGCACTGAAGATATGTGGTGTAAACCCTTGGAAATGAGATTGGAGTGCGTGTCATTTTTTGTGTGTGACATGACTGAAAAAATGTGTACTTGTTCTTGTATACGCTTCAAGAACTTGTAAAAAAAATCTGATTTTTCAGATTGACATCAAAGTTTTCACACTCGCTGAATTTCAAGAGATTTAAGACACGTGTATTTAGGTATCCAAACCATACGTGAAAACCTGCTTCTAAAATACAGAGTTGCTATGTCCCCCACGTTTGTATGCATAAATGACCTGTCAACTCTATTTAACAAGTCTAGATTCTTTAAGTTATTTTTCTGAAGCTACATTTTGTTCTCTTAGCTTTGTCCATATATTAATAAACACATTGCATCTTATATGCAAGCAGAAATAACTACTCAAAATAAATTATCTAACACAAAATCATATCACGGTTGATTCAAAGCTTATTTTAATGAGGTATACGGAGCTTACGGAGGTTACGGTTTACCTCTGTTTGGGTTGGAAGTAATTTTTTAAATAAAACCTTAACCTTAAGCCAATAGGGAGGCAAGAAACGGGAAAGAGGAGGGAAAAGAGATACAGAAGTTTGCTGCAATTTCTTGTTTCATTTTACACTTCTGCCCATTATCACTGAACAAGCAGGGCATGGGATTAAGAGTCAGAAAACCAGATTTAATCCCCAGTCCTGCCAACTTGGTGTTGTCTGCCCCACAGGCAAATTACTTCAGCTTCAGCAGTTTCTTCCCCTGTTATTTGTCCATCTAAGCTATGGACACTACTCTCTTCAGCAGTGTTTGACATAGAATTAGTGCCAAGTCCCACTCAATAGCATCATGACATCCAGTAGGTCATGTACATGTTATTTAATGTTCAGTATGTAAAATTACTCCTTGATCCTGCCTGAAAAAGGAAAGGTACTTGTGCCAGTTAGATTGTACCTAAAATACCCTTTCTCATGAGATGCCCAGCATCAAAGCATCTAGCAATGGAAATATGGACTAAAAATATGCAGCAAATTACCCTTTTTACCTCTCCTCTTCCTCCTCCCTTCCCCCCGCCTCCACCTTGAGCTTAGTAGTAGAAATAGTCTCTTACTTTCTACTCCTCAAACTTTCTCTTTTTCAGATCACAGGTCATAAACACACATTTCTTTCCTGAAATTTGTTTTTCTTCTGCTATAGTGAATAACCTGAGCAGTTCTAACAGGGACATTCCTTCCTGACACCATGATGAGTCACAAATTGCTTAGATACAAATGAGACTGAGTCAATTTAGGAGGGGAGAATCCAGCGAATCTAATAGTTTATTTCATTTTGTAAGCACGGCCAGTCCTTTTAGGATTTAAATAAAATATATTAGAAAGATTAGTAACCCGTTTCAATTAAGTATACCTGTAGAGTGTGTTTTTCTTTCCTTTGTGGAAAAACAAAAAGCAGCTTTGAGTACATTACCACTGAAGTATGTTGCTGAACTATTGTTACTTCAAAGAGTTAAAGCTGAGCAATATGGAAGTAGATTTCTTCAATATTATGGACTTAAATTCTAACTTCAGTGGATCAAGCGGATGGTGGCATTTATTTCAATGGCACTGAGATTCCACCTTCTGTAGAAAACTCAGCAATTCTCTTTGCTCGCAAAGTGCTTGGATCAGGCCCCTAGGACATCTCAAAGACCAAAGCATTTTCCTCTTCAGAAGCTTTTCAGAAAGCCCTAGAAATAAAAGCTACCTTTTGATTTGGATGTGTCTGTAGGGTGGATTCCACCAGGGCAGGAAGGTCACCCCCTTCTTCCTTCCTGGAGCTCAGGGGGAATGTGAAAAAGAGGATCCCCTGAGCACATGCAAGTCTCCTTCAGTAATGAACCACATGCTTGTTGCTAAGTAAGCATAATAATTATATTATATCCATGTGCAGCTTTTTATATCTGAATTAACTGAATAATATTAACATATTATTTGATTAATTTTGTAGTATATATACAAAATTTCAATTTCTTCGGCTAGACTTCCTGAGTTCCAGTATTTTATGTTGAACAGTTATTTGTTGCAACATGGAAACAATGTCTGCACCAGTAAATTAAATGAGGGTCATACTGTTCTCCGTCACCAAGGTCAAACGACGCAGTAAAACCTGCATCGAGATCACTCCACTCAGCGTGAATGCCCAAATGGAGGATATTCACCCAAAGTGCCTCCTGCCTATTTGCCCTGTGACAGTTTCCGAACCATTTCTGAGGCACTTGGAAGAGGGAGGTTGGCCCCAGCTAAAGATGTGCCAAAGATCTTCCTAACAATTTGGGTGCATAGATGATGAAGTTCCAGTCCCCGGGGGATGTTCAGTGGAGCTATTCAACGTACAGTAATATACGACGCGGCTGAACTGCTGCAGGATGAGGACTCGGAGCACACCCCCAGTGGGGCCATCCAGCAATACCCTTACCTATGTTCTCTGCCATCACCTGCAGGATCTGAAGGTGCTAGCACATGTGGAGGAGGAGAATAGAGTACCTATGATAGATGTACCACTAAAGCCAGTCAAATGACTAATTTAAGTGGTTCTATGATTAAATAAGGAGCTGACAGCTCATCTCTGACTGTAGGATGGGACGCGGTGTATTCAGCACTTAGAGCTAATTTCATAGTTGAACCGAGCAGGTGCAAATCCTCTGCAGTTCTCTCCTCCGAGCTGATTCCATGACCCTTGATTAATAAGACTTGGTGGAAATTAGACAAGCTTAGAGCATCAACACAAACTGAAAACGCATTCTAGTCTCAAATCATGTGAATCAGCATCTGATCTACATTTCCTGCCTTTTAGGAGTGCCGGTATTTAGCTTACCACGGTGACTTCAGAGTGTCAGTATATTTCACAATTCAATTAGTCATTCCCAAGTGAAGTACTGTAATCGATTCTTTTTTGGTCTCCACTGGTGATAAAGGTAATGGATGTTTTTGCAAGCAAATGGACTTCCTCTAAATATCTGCTTCTCCATGTCACTGCCTCTGAAGTAGATGGTGAGGCATATTTCTATAAATAGACAAGTAGCTGGCAAGAGAGGAAAAAAAAAGAAGAGAAGGGGAAAAAAGAGTGGAGAACCATATATTTCCTGACATTGCAACTTTCACGATGGTTTAATTACCACAAACAGACATTCTTGAACCACTCTTATCTTAGGGAGCATTGCAGGAAGCAGAGAATAATTTGGATGTTAACAGATACTGCCTAAAATACAAAAGGAAAATTAATCAAATGCCCCTGTACAGTGTCCATGGTTTCAGTTTGGGGGAGCTGATGTTCTCAGAAAAGGCTGAAGTAGCACCTCGGTACTAAGAGCTGTGGCTTACAGCAAGAATTGATATACCATTTTCCAGCAGCTGGTCTGCACTTGAAAAACAGAGCAAGCAAAGCCTGAGAAAAGCAATCAATCAGCTGCATTCGTCACAACTCTATGAAGTCCTTACTTATGGATATTGTTAACTGAATACAGTTTCCCTGCATGCAGTGAGGGGCAACACGCCAAGAGCAGGGGTAGAGTTACCTCGAAAAACACCCTGAATGCCAGGTTTTAGGGCCTTCCTCTTCGTAACGCTTCCTTTCGCCACCTAGAGTAGGCTCGCTGACCTAAGAAACATCCTGGATCACATTAAAATCCCATCACATCTGAACTCTCTGGGAAGAATTTTCTCCTCATGGAAACCAAAACTGCTGATTCCTTGGCTTTTTGCCAGCTGCGATGTAACAGAACAGAAATGCCTGGCGCTTTGCCAAGACCGTGCACATGATTTTGGGAGGTACACAAGTAGCCATTGGAGGTAATAAAATATTATCGTTTATCTGCCAGTAGTGGTCCTTTCCTTTCTGACATTCACATGTTAAAAGGAGAAATTCTGGTATTCTGACATTTTTAGAAAATTAAAAGATAATAGGTATCTCCCTGGTAGCTCATGAAGGATTCCTGGTGGGCTACGGTGGTTCCATCTTTCCATTTAGCTGACTATATGAAAGAAGAGCATGCATCACACACAATGGAATATCTTCCACTATATTCACCAACCCTGTCAGATCTATAAATTAAATCAAGGACTTCTAGAACTGTACCTAGAGGAGAAATCTTTCAGAAAAGGCTGATGATGCTTCCCCTAAATTGTGTTAAAGCCCTCCATGCTGTTGCCCTTGGGTGACATATAAAAGTGTGACTGAGGCCTTTGCATATCCCAAGGCATATTTTCAAAAGCAAAAGGATACTGATCTGCAGCCAAACTTGTTTGGGGATAGGCAGTCTTCTGAAATTTCTCAGCAATCTCAGTATGCTATAGCTTTTCTCCTATAGCCTGCCTCAAAATCTAGAGTGGTACTGTCACTTGTGATATACTGCAGAATTTTATATTAGAGATGTGTAAAGAGGTCCATAATTTTCATAATAATTAGGAAAGTAATCTGAAACAAAAAGCTGTATATGTTAACATAAAATAGGTTTTATTGCAATTAGAGATGCTTAGATCCCATAAAGGTAAGATATAACTTTGAAAAAAACATTAACTGTTGTGTTTCCATTTCCTTGTAACTTATGTAAAGTACCTGAGCGTTTGGAGGATTTTAAGAACCAATTAGTTAAAGTAGCACATCTGATTTCAGCCTAAGGATGACAGCTTAAAGATTTCCCTTCTTCCAGAGGTAAAGAAGACTACAAATTAAATGTGAAGGGCCACTTCACATCTCTGTGAGCCCATGGTCATCATGTGGGACTGTATCTTGTTGCCTACTCTTGGCAAAGAGAATACAGAGTTCCCGTCTGGGGTGGAAACAGGCTGTCTTCACTGGCATCTCGCCCTGGTGTTAGAACAGCCCTTAATGGACAAAACAGAGATTTTCTTTTTAGAAATTTTTTCCTCTCTAGTTGGTAAGATTCACAAGACTTTTGTGTGTCAGCATTTCTTCCCCTGCTGGTAGAAGAGATGGGCATAGAGAAGGTATGGCCGCTTGCTTGGCTCTTCTAAAGAGCACAACTGCCTCCCCAGCATTTTCTACTTAGTGAAAATAAAATAATGTTATTTTAAGTCCACATCCTTAGCTGGTGTTTCAATAACATGATCTTATTGGTTCCGATGGCTGCTGATGCCAGTTTACTTCAATGAGTACTGGGTTATCGTAAAAAAATCACCTAACTTCCAAATCTCCTTTCTCAACTGGATATTATGTTCTGCTTTATGTTATGTTCATGATAGGCTATAGTCCATATATTTTAAATAAGATTTTGTTAACACATTTTCAACTATGTTCAAGTTTAGATATCCCATCTACTCTACTTACCTAGAGCCGCCCCCCTATTGGTAAAACATACAGGCACTGCCAAAGAGTGCCTACAAAATGTCCTAAAAAATAGCTGGCATGAACATCTCTCCTCAGAGATATCTGCCTTTTTCTGTAGAGGGTGATCCCCTAGGCCATTCACAAAGACAGGAAAATCTGGGGTTTATAGAGATGGGAAAAGCACCTTACTGATAAAAGGAGGTTGTACCAGCTTGTTCAGATGACTGGAGTTAGTTTAGGGATGAAACATGTCTGTTCCAAAACCAACTCACTGGCTCCATTAGCCAACACTGGGAAACTGGAGGCGATCTTTTTGGAAAAAGATGACAAATAAAGGAGTTGCAGACACTTTTTCCCTTCATAAATGTAAAAGGGCTCCCTGCAAAACCTTCACTGATCCACAGCTGCATTGCAATAGCTCAAAGAACTCAGAGACTGGAAAGGAGTGGATGTGGAGGAATCGCACAGCGCTAGCACTGAAATGGCGCAAGCTGAGCTCACCAAGCCGCAGTCAGGGATGTCACACCTCGGTTCCTCAGTGCTCAGCAGGCCAGCTGAGATGGAGAGAGATTAGCTCAAATGAAATGGAAGACGAAAAGTCTGGTAAAATTGCCACAAATAAAGAGTGGTTCCTGGAGAGACAAGCAGCTTCATCTGCAGCAGAGCTAATGAAGACTGAGGTTTTTTCATCATTTTTTGTGTGTCTTGTGGTTGGATTCTTTGGTGTGAATACCAATTAAAACTTTTCCTGTGGTTGGGGCAGCCATAATAGTTGTCTTCTGTGTGAATTCTCCAGTGGGTGGAGAGCGTGCTGCAACCTTGTGATCAGAGAAGGTCTGACTCAATTAGACCACTAACAACATCTCTTTCCTGCTCAGCCACCTATTCCTACAAAGTTGGGTATTTAATTCCTGCTAACTTCTGTTATACTTGGTTGAAATTAGTTAAGTGATTCAGAATTACTGGGATGTAGATGGACATGATGGCAGACCTAAGTGCACAGATTCCTGCATATGCACAAATGGAGCATAACCTCATATTGCTTACTCTGCAGGGAGCATCATATGCTGCAAATGTATGTATATGGACCTATGATATTATCCCCTGGGTAATGCTGGCTTGTGATTTAAATAAGAAAAGCTGAAACATGCCTTCTGTCAAGGTGATGATGTTTACTAAGGCAACAGCGAATACAGAAGTGTTCTTGAAGACACATGCCTTTCAGCTTAACAAAGGTCAGTACAGGCTAGTGGGTAGATCACTGTGTGGGACAAAGGAAACATTAAATCTAACTTCATGCTTTATTTGGAAAAGCAACTTCAGCTACAACTCCTGTTTGTAAGAGGAAAACAGTGATCCGTTCCATCCACATTGTTATCCTCTTCATTAATTTCCCATCACATTTTCATGGACTGATACCCCTTAAGCTGAGGAATGCTCACCACTTACGATGATGATGGTGACCACAGTTATTGTTGGTTATCCCACTTGTGTGACCAGGGAGCGGCTATTTCAGGTGACAGCACTTTCGTTTTTGGGAAGCAGAAGTCACCGTCAAGAGAAAGTCCACAGCTCTAATGTAAAGGTCTGCAAAATTTGAATGAATTTTCTTGACGCTCACTTCTTGGCACTGGAACAAGTGAACCTTGTAGCTCTCTGAGCTACTTACTTAACTCCTATTTTTAGTAAACTTTAAGAGTGAGAATAAAATAGGAAAGATGGTCTTATATTCGGCACTACCCTGGCTTAATTTCCTGGCTTGGTTGCAGTCTTTCTGTGTGACTTGAAATCTTGTACCCCTTTCCACCCTGTAAAATTCTTCACTGTCTAGCAGGGTCATTGTAAACTACTACTCCTTCCTCTTTTTAGGTATAAAGATACTAAATGATAAAAGTCTATATACAACCATATAAACATTAAATTAAGATTAATACAGTTCCAGAGCTACATAGTAACTCACAGAGATAGGATAAATAACTGAATTCTTAAAAAAGGCTAACTTTTTATAGACTACAGAAAACTATCTGCAGAATTCTTATTTTGTTCCATAATTTTAACAAAAACAACAAAACCCCCCCAACCATACTACTCCCAACCCCCCCCCCCCCCCCCCAAATCTTACCCCAGCTAGGATTTAAACCCTAAACAGAACACTTTTGTTAAGGCAACTATTTCACATTGTGTCCAGTGGTTGTATTAATTATGATGCACTGCTCCAGAACTATTGGCCCAGACTTATTGCTGTGAACTTTGGTGTAATAGGACTCTCAGAATAAGACCATTTCTGTGATCCAGTCACAATGGTGATCCCATCCTCTTGCTGTCAGAGCTGGAACATAGACTGAAACCAACTCTTCTCAGATGTCAACAGAGAATTACCATGTATTTGTGGATCTTACTCTTGAGAAATGTTATGCCAAGAACACCCCCACCTGGTCAAGGAAAGAAATGGAGTCAGAGAAAGATTACCACATCCGAAATATATTGCACAAAACCCTACTATTCTGTGCTTATTTTTGGAAAACTGCTGTTTCATGAATGTCAGCATGAATGAAATTCTACAGGTCATGCAGAGAGAAAATAAAGTTATAATGACAATTTTTAGTGTTTTGGTATTGTCCATTGAAAATTTGTCACACAATCCTTGTATTTCAGATTGTAGTGTAAATACTCAAGCTAGCTTGCCTGGCATCAGCAGTCAGGCCTCTGCAACACCAGCGTAAGTACAAACTAGTTTCATTTGTTGTTACTGAGGAAGACCACTTTTCTCACATAATAATCCAAGTGCTAGATATGGAATTCCTGTGCTCACAGGGATGACACCATACTGTACACATTTATTACTGAATTCTTTACATACGGCTGTTTATGTTGCCATCTTTTAATTCACAGTTAAATCTTATTTTACAGAATCTAATAAAAAGCACAATATCCATAAACTCTTTCCTCATTGAAACTCCCTATGAGATTTTCAGTGTTACTTTGGTGATGCTTGGACTGTAGCTTGGTTAGATCCCACTGGGAAGTTAAAGCCAACAGCATGTTACAGAATTCATAGAATTGAAATAGTAATGGAAATGAAGCATATGACCAGACTTACAATCTCATGAAGGTTTCATATAATAATTTTTCTACCAATCCTTTCAAAAGAACTTTTAAGTTACAGCTGGGTAAAGCAATGGTGTTTCTACCCTCTCTCCTGAGAAATGAGCCCAGGCACATTCATTGAAAGAATGCTGTGAATTTTAGCACATGGTTGTTTTTATTATTTGTTTCTTTCCTTTTTTTAGCAAGAAGATTTGTACAGAGTTGTACACTCACAAAGAGTGTCCGCCTGCATACAGCCGTGCACAGATCACAACATCAACACAAACGTTTTTCCTGTAGTGAGTATCAACTTTCCAAGAAGAGCAGAAAAGAAAATCAAGAAGGCCTATTTTATTTACTGTAGACAATCAACTTATAATAATCCCTAATTAGGCTTCCAACAAGATGTTTGGTTCCAGTCCAGAAGTTCTTAATTAGTCTATATAGCCATCGATTTCAAGGGGAGTTTTATCTGAGTCAGGATTTTGAATGAGGTCATGAGAAGTGAGCCTCGAGGAAGCAAACGGAGCCTCACCCTTGCGCAGGTGTGTGGGTGAAGTTGCAAGGAGCTTCTTCAGTCTCTGTAATCTTTTTGGTCTCCTGTAGGGAAAAGGCTGTATTTTTAGTGTGGTACTACAGGAATTTAGTAGCATCCAGACAGGGTTAAATGTGCTTCAGAAAAGGAAAACATCCCAGGAAAAACAAGAAAAAATGCAGGGAGAAGGAATTCACAGTAAAGTTCAGGAACAGCAAAGCTCTAGAACTATGAAACGAGGGTTTGAACTTGACACTGGGTTTCTGTGGAAAAAAAAAAAAAAAAAAAAAAAAAGAAGCACGTGGCAGGATACTGGGAGGAAAATGTGAGCAGGACGTGAAGAGCAGTGCTGGTGAGGAGCTGAGGCTGGACGGAGAACCAGAGGTCAAACCAGCTGCCTGGGAGGGGGCTTTGGGAGGTCTCTGGCCAAACCTCCCGCTCGTGCATGGGAAAGAAACTTGGCCTGAGCACTGGCGGGTCTGTAAAAGCACAGACAATGAAATGAGAAAAAGGAATGACTTTACAGAGAGAATGGGGTGACATGCTGTGCTGCTGCAGGAAGATGAGGACTGAGATACTGTAAAAGGCACAGTCCTCCCCTGCCAAATTTAAAGCCTCATGGCATATGGATAATTGGATCACTTAAAGTAAATCACCTCTGCGACACCAGCAAAATCATATACTTTTCTTAAAACTGATGTATTAGTTTTCTGAAACAGCTGAAGAATTTTGGACAAAATTTTCTATGCACATGCACAGAACTCCACACAAAGCAGATGCTTGGCTTAAAAATAGCAGCCCAGAAAATAGGAAAAATTCTGAGCAACTGAAAATGGATTCCTGAATGCAGCAATGCCTTTAACCTTGATAAGATACAGGTCCCCCTCTAAGACTTTAAAATATGAATTGAAAGATTTTGCAGACTGTGTGCATCTAACAGTGGGTAGATGATGAAGTCCAGCAAATGTAATTGTAGCAATCAATAGGTATGTATTGGCTTTGTAATTACCTTCCTATTAAAGCTAAATTAGCTAGGGTATATTTCAGGCATTTGATATAATTTAAAGGATTGCCGATAATTCTTATCTTATTGAAAAAAAGATTACTTCTTATTGGAAAGGCCATAAAGCAAACCTGAAAATCTTTATCCACGGAGTTTGTCTCACAGCCTGTGGTGTCATCAATAAAACACCTCACGGACTGCTCGCTGCTGCTGCTGCACAGAACTGAGGACTATTAAAAGTAGTAGGTATTGATCATTTTCTGTCCTGACACACCCTAACACATGTTTTAATGTTGGTATTGCTCTTGGATCATGTCTCACTCCTTTAGGACATGTCAGTTCAGCACCCAGCTGACCTATCCGGCATTCCTGGCATACCTTCAGTCAAGCCCCATGAGCTGATATCCATAAAAAGCCACTTCAGCTGACAGAAAGGGTACAATACCCTGGTTTTAAGTGCTGACTTTTTAAAATCTGCTTCGTAAAACTTATTTTTGCCTGGGCCACCCAGCTCTGTTGTTATTTTATGCTGCAAGGAGCAGCTTGCATCTTCCCCTCCAGCCATTAGCAAACAGTCTGAGGGGGGAGAAGGCAGCGGTTAAATCTCTCGTAAACCGAATGTTAACTCTCACAAATCACCTGGCGGGGGGAAGAGTCTGCCTTTGCACATGTGCCTCTTAGGTATTCTGTGCATGCTACAGTTTCTCTCCCATGCAGCCCAGGCAGTTTTCTCGGGATTATGCGATTTACATTCCACATAGGTCTATGTGGATCCATACCTCTCAGCAGGAGTGAATTTTACAGATTTACTGTACCAGCCAGAGGCCAGGGTAGGATTTGAATTTTTTTTCTTACCTAGATGTGATTCACAGCAGAGTCTCAAGGGCAGAACATCCCCCAGCTGCTGCAGGCTTAAACTCCTGGGAAAATCATACCTGTCTGAGGTGGAAGGTCCTTCCCAAGGCATAATCCCTGCCTAAGACTTTTTAAAGGAGCTAAAGAAAACTGAGGGCTCTGACACATGATCAAGTCATTGAATATTAATGAGCTACCATGCATCAGCTGAACCACAGCAGCTCCTGCATACTTAATTGTAGCCCATTGCTACCGCCAAGGATAACATAAAAGTATTACCTTTTTCACTGAAGTCTGGTGTGACTCATTTTATCTACTTTTGTACAAACTAAAAGCACACACACAGAGCCGGCTCCTGCCACTCAGCTGACACGTGGGAAGTCATGAAGCTATGGTCACAGGGGATATAGGGAAATCGGTAGTCAGGTTCATCAAAGTTGCTCATGCACTTCTGAAATGCCATGTCAAATGTCAGTACTGTAGAAAAAGCACTAGCAAATATCTCCTGATTTAAAAAAGACATCCTTCAACTGTCAGGAGAACAGCCACAATGACATGCTGAGCACTACTTTGACTTTGTCTCTACAGCGGCTCTGTTCCTAAACTCTCCCTCTACCTTAGGAGCTTGCACCTCACCCCAAAAGACCTTGTTTCTCACCAGAACTCCTTTGCGTGGCCACCATGGTCTTGACAAGAGGATGAAGAGATGGTTTGCAGACCAGTGCAGCCCCATCTCAGTAAGATGTCTCAGTCTGGTCCTCTCCTACTCAGTATGCGGCACAGCTTAGCTTTTAAATATTATTTTTTTAAGTTTATGCACACAAACAAGCTTTATAAGTTACTGAGAAAAGCGGCCTTCCTGGATTTTGGAGGTGGAGTTTTTTCGTTGTTTTTTTTGGTTTTTGCTACTGCAGAAAATGGCACATGGGGTCTATCCACAAGAAATGTTTTGCTTTTAGGTAATACCAGCCAGTGGGGTGGGGTGTAAGGACACTAGTAGGCTATTGGTATTTGGGTGATCTCAGGGGGCAGAAGCCACTGAACACTCTTAAAATGGTGTTGCTAAGGAAATCAGGTAAATACACTATGCTACAGTGATCATTGCCAGTTTATGAACACAAATGCTAGGATGGGAGAAGTTTCTACGGGCCACCAGTGTAAGACACGCTGGATTGCTGCTTTCAAAATTCCTTCCCTGAAATATATGCTTCAAGTGTGGCACTTCAACATGACTTGAGTCCTTTATATTTGTTCCTAGTTTGATATTGTGCAGCTTATTTAATGCAGTTCAGCCTCAGTATTCTAAGGGAACTGAGTATTCTTATGGGCCTGCACCCAAGAGAGATAAAATCTCATCTTGAGCTTAATTCAAGCTAGCAGCATGCAAATACAACAGTACAGTGCATGGGTGTCTGTGACAGCTGTGCAGCTAGACCTCCTCTGCACTAATCCCCAAAATTTCCTTTGGTAAGGTTAGTTTATGCTGAGATAATTCACGGTGTAGAAATCTCTTTGCAATTCCATTCACCTCTACTTCCTGTAAAAACTGATTTAAAAAAAATAATCATATTCCCTGATTATATATGCATTATTAGCACTCTGTCAACCTTACTGATGGCTTCCCGTTAAAATCTGAATTCTCCAATACCTTCTAAATAGACATTATAAGGTGGGATTTCACAAAACACATCATTAAGTGAATTTTGCACAAACCAAAGTCACTGAGAAAATTACAGAAAGAGTTGCAGCAAAGCTGGCAGGTTTTCAGAACAACAACAACAAAATCAAGCCAAAGAATCACTAACCAAGAACTCCTTTGCCATTGTCACTGCAAAATGACTTCACCAAGTAGACAGGACCACTCTGCTTTGACTGGTGAAGAAAGAATATTGAGAGGCTAATATCAATGTGAAAAATACATTCGCTTCTTTTCATACTATTTAAATTCCAGTTCTGTTACCGTACCATACTGATGATATGCAGGAGTAATATCTATAGAAAACATTATTTTATTTTACTTCCAGAACTTTTAGCCCTCCGAGAACTTCATGCCTTTCCATTTAAGATAGTTCAAGACCTTATATGAAGGCATGATTTTTGCAAATAGCCTTCACTCTTTGTACAGTGTTATACCAAAGGACTTCTTGCAGCCTCACTTTCTGTCCCCTGCTCATGCGCGTTTCTTGGAGCTGTGGATCCCAGGAGCACAAAGGAACCCCGCAATGGCTGCGCAATGGTCACGCCTGACAGGCAGTTTTGAGGACCTGTCTCTGGTGGCTGCTTCTAGGCAGAAACACTGACCGTGCCCACAGCACATGGTGTCATGCCCACTGCCCTTAACATCTCATCAGGGGTGTCTAGCTCCCTCCGTGAACTACATGTGGAATAGAAATGCATGGTTTTCCTGAGATCAGAGGGCCTAAAATCCTCCGCCTCCCCCCCCCCCCCCCCCCCCCGTTGCACTAGAGTATCTATACTTAGAAATTAAACCATACCAAAGCCTGTTCCTTGGGCTCACAGGTCACAGGTTGCTCAGAGCCCCGTCCAACCTGACCTTGAACATTTCCAGGGATGGGGCATCGACCACCTCTCTGGGCAACCTGTGCCTGCCTGCCAGTGTTTCACCACCCTCATCATAAAAAATTTCTTCCTTACATCTAGTCTAAATCTACCCTCCTCTAATTTAAAACCATTACCCCTTGTCCTATCACTACAGGCCCTGCTAAAAACTTTTTCCCCATCTTTCTTATAAGCCCCCTTTAAGTACTGGCAGGCTAAGGTCTCCCTGGAGCCTTCTCTTCTCCAGGCTGAACAACCCCAACTCTCTCGTGCTTTCCTCACAGGAGAGGCGTTCCATCCCTCTGATCATTTTTGTGGCCCTCCTCTGGACCCGCTCCAACAGGTCCCTGTCCTTCCTGTGCTGAGGACCCCAGAGCTGAAGGCAGGACTGCAGGTGGGGTCTCACCAGAGCGGAGCAGAGGGGCAGAATCCCCTCCCTCGACCTGCTGGCCACGCTGCTTTTGATGCAGCCCAGGATACGGTTGGCTCTCTGGGCTGCGAGCGCACATTGCCGGCTCATGGCCAGCACTTCATCCACCAGCACCCCCAGGTCCTTCTCCGCAGGGCTGCTCTCAATCCCTTCATCCCCAAGCCTGTATTGATACCGGGGGTTGCCCCGACCCATGTGCAGGACCTTGCACCCGGCCTTGTTGAACCTCACAAGCTTCACACGGGCCCAGTTCTGGAGCTCGTCCAGGTCCCTCTGGATGGCATCCCGTCCATCAGGTGTGTCAACTGCACCACTCAGCTTGGTGATGTCTGCAGACTTGCTGAGGGTGCGCTTGATCCCACTGTCCATGTCATTGATGAAGGTCCCAATGTGGTCCCCTGAAGGCCACCGTTTGTCACTGCTATTGGTGCTTCCAAAACAGGTTGTCTGTGTTCAAATTGCAACTGGGACAAGACGTTCCTGCAGAATCGAAGATGCCTCTGACAGACCCAGGTCTAACTGAGCTTCAGTGTTCAGATGCAGCTCCTGACACTTTACTAGTATATGCCTAATAGATAATTTTCAAGTTCATTATCGGCTTGACAAATAACAAATAACTAGCACTTTGGTATTTATCTGTAACGCAGCTATGATAAATGTCTTCACCGGCTAAGAAGGAGACGAGAAAAAGCCCTAAACTGGCTACCAAGACGGAGGTTAGCATTTATGCAACTACGGCTTCTCCGGAACACTGAGCTTTGATTCTCCAAGGTTGAGAGATTATTTCTATTTCTTTATTAAGATTCCCAAGATAAAGACAAAGTTGCCAAGCTTTTCGTGTTAAACATCAGGTAGAGAGGGAAACTGCACGCCCTAGGAAAAAAGGATGCTGTGAGGCAGAGGGGTTTTTTCTTTTTCTTAAATAAGCACGATAAAAGCGTTTAGCAAAAGTAGCAAACGTAAAGAGGAAAATAATGAACGCGAAGAGGGAAACCACGCGGGTCCTGTAGTGAGGACACGACGCTCATTTCTCAGCTGTGCCTGCTCGGAAAGGGACCATTTGCTGCCGGTTTAGAGACTCGGCAGTCGCCCCCTCCCACCTCGCAGAAGTTCCGTGCAGGTTCCCGCAGCCCCTCACCCCAGGCTCCCACGGGGCTGGGGGGCTGCGGCCGCACCTCGGCGAGTGCCCGGAGCCCCGTCGCCCCTGGGAAAAAGATCGGCGCGGCTTGCAAAGGCACCACGCAACACGCTAGGGAAGAAAACTCAGCGCAGCGTCCACCCCGACGTGATTTTTTTTTTTTTTTTTTTTCTCAATTGCCGGCGTGTTGGCTCGCCAGCCCCCCGCTTCCCTGGGATTAGCATGGAGGCTCCGGCGCGGGAACGGTTCCAGACTGACCGGCGAGAGAGACAATAGACAAAGCCGGGCTCTTTCATCTGGGGGCTGCTGGAGCGGAGCCCTGACAGGTGATGGATGAGCAGAAACCCGCACGGCTTCCCCACGTTCTCCCCAGCACGCCGCGCTTTATGGCGCCACACACTGCGCCCATTATCCCGCCCCGAGCCCCCGGCCGCCCTCCTCCTCCTCCTCCTCCTCCTCCTCCCCGGGGCGCTGGGGGGGCGGCTGCGCCCTCCGCCCGCCCCGCCGAGCCCCCGGGCCGGAGCCGGGAGGCGCCCGGGGGGGGGGGGGCTGCGCGCTGCCCTGCGCGGCCCCGCTGCGCGCCGGTGCCGCAGCACCACCTACGGCCGGCGGCGGGGCAGCGCCGGCGGGGACGGGACGGGACGGGACGGCGGGAAGGGCGGGCGGGGGGCACTGCCCGCGGGGGGTCGGCGCCGCTGGCCGCGCCTCCCCGCGTCCGGGCATCGCGGGGCGGGCGGGGGGCTGCGCCTGCGGGCGCGTCTGGGTCTGGGTCCGTGGGGTGGGAGCGGCGGCGGGGGCGTGTCCGTGTGCCGGTGGGGGCGTCTGTGTGTCTGTCTGTGTGCCTGGGTGTTTGTGTCTGTCTGGGGGGGGGTGTCTGCGTGTGTCTGTGTCCGTGTGTGGGTGTCTCTGTGTCTGTCTGTGGGGGGGTGTCTGCGTGTGTCTGTATGTGGGTGTCTGTGTGTCTGTCTGGGGGAGGTGTCTGCGTGTGTCTGTGTCCGTGTGTGGGTGTCTCTGTGTCTGTCTCTGGGGGTGTGTCTGCGTGTGTCTGTATGTGGGTGTCTGTGTGTCTGTCTGGGGGAGGTGTCTGCGTGTGTCTGTGTCCGTGTGTGGGTGTCTCTGTGTCTGTCTGTGGGGGGGTGTCTGCGTGTGGGTGCGTGTGACGCTGCCGTCCGGGCGTGCGCCTGCGTGACGAGGGCACCCACGGCGTGGGACGTCCCGGCGATCCGTCCTCCTGGGTCTTTGCTGCCATCAGCCCCATCAGGGCTTTCAGCCACCTGGGCACAGAACGGCCCGTGGGTTCCTCTGTCGCTTGCGGTACTCCACGCTTTGGGGTCATAACCGCCATCAGACGTGACCGTCGCACAAACGCTATGGAACAGACCCCTCGAGGGTCCCGGAGGGACACTATGTATGTTTAAGGAGGGACAGGAGCACAAGAGGGGGCTCCTCCTGCTCCATCCGTCCCTGGACGGCTGAATTCAGCCCTTCACAAGTCTCAGCTCCGGAAGATTTTAGCCCGTGCACGTGGTGCTTGTCCAAAAAGACAAAAACTACCTCACCTGCTTGGCAGGTCAAGACTTTTCGGTCTGGTTGCTTCTGTATGAATTTCTATATGCTTCTAAGGCAACCCATTAAGCATCTTACAGCAGCTTGGTTAGCTCTCCGGTGATAGAAACATTTCACTCTGTGATTCAATCACTTCCCTCAAAATTGGCTGAAGTCTAAGATGCTCTAAAGTACCTAAAGTCCTTTGGATGTGTGCTCCAAACTCATGCTTACTAAGAAAAAAAAATTAAGCTTTAAAGCTTCTGGTAGCACAGCAGTAGTGCCACTTTGGAAGCTAAAAAGGGATCTCTGATTAGCAAGCAGGAAATTCCCTGCAGTTTAACCTGGTTTTTTTCACTCATTTTTCATTCTATTTCAGATAGGGAGACAAGAAAGACTAAGTACAAATATTGTAAAAGAGATAATAGTGTAATTAATTGGGCTTGGGAGGGGGTGAGGAATGAATGAAGAACGAGTGACCTTTAAAATGAGCTGAATTTAATGGAGGGTTATGTGTACAAAATTTAGAATATTTATATCTGTCATTGTTAACACAGGTATAGAAATAGCACATCCATGGCCTTTTTTATGTATCAGCATAAGGGTGTGCGTTCCCTGCAAACGGGAGTTGTTGAGCATGGCTAATTTGGGTGGGGTTTTGTGCTTCAGGAATAAATCACAGAGAGGACTTAATGTTTGTCTTCGATGTGCACGTACAGTGGAGTCGTTGCACCTGTAGATGATGATTCGGAGACGTTAAGAGGAAGCTTGGGGAAGCAATGAGAAACCATCCGAGCTTGCTCCTGATAGACCTTGACTGACGTGCCCGGTATTCCCTATGTTACTAGTCAATACACAAAAACTAATAATTCAGCAAAACACAGCAAATGTGATTAATAGAGAGGCCTTTGAGTCCACCGTGTTATACAGGTGACAGTTCTATAAATTCAAACTTCAGGCGAGCAATGAAGAATGCGTGCCATTAAACTGAATAATAATACTATGATGCCAAATGAGAAAGCATGAATATAAATGACAGCTAGATGGACTGGAAAAGCAACAAGATAGAAAGTTGAGGTGAACTGCTGCGGCTTTGAAAGGTAAAAAGGTAAACCTGATTATCAGCTTTTGGATTGTTTTGCTTCTTACCACTGGCAATTTCCTCACCTCACAAAACACACAGACCTGTTCTTACTAATTTCATGGTGCACATCATACTGTTGATGAACAGATTTTATTTAGATTTTGTCACCACATAAACAGGTAATTTAAAAAGCCGGGCAGTAAAGCCGTTTTTGGCAGTGATGCTAGTATTTTAAATTATAAAAATTTGGATTTGATACAATGTTAGAGAGACCTTCAAAAAATTCAAGCTCTGGTTGGCATTGCGTACCAAATGTTACCCTTTTCATTGAACAATCCAGCTGCAAGCCTTATGGGTTTACCTAAAAAAAAAAACCCAAAAACTCCGAACCCCAATTCCTTTATTTCTACAACTTGCAATAGATGACTTCAGATTGCCAGTAAGGTTTGTGCCCATCCTCAAACCATTGCTGGCATTTCCACCATGCTGTTAGATGAATTTGGTTGATGCACTCTCTTCTGCTCAGTTTAAGGCAGAGACTGGTAGTATTTATGAAAATTTTTCTGTGCTACTTTTCAGAAAGTGGTTCTAATCTAATTAATAAATGTTTGAAACATTTTGTATTTTACTGTGATTAGCGAATAGAGATCGTTTTGAGACCCAGGCAAAGTTCTCTAACTGTTACGTTACAGGTTCCCTCCTGCCCCTCCCCCCCCCCCCCCCAACTTGCTCACATTCTGGCGCTGTGATTTCTGCATTCCTGAGACCAGCTTTAATAAGGGTGTAGGGGTGGTGGAGCACAATTGTGTGCAAGCACATAAGTTTTGCTTTGAAATCACAGGAGATCTTGACATTTCTAGCAGGCGGAACTTCCACTTGTGTAAAGCTGCTGGATTCAGTCCAGAGAATTTGGCTTGGATGAGTGAATAAAGCTAAACAGAGAGGCACTGCTGGGCATAGTCAAAATCTTAAATGAAAATTAAAAAGCTGCTTGCTTTGTCATACATGTGTTTCTGATGATTTTAATGAAACTATTAACATAGGGGAATTGCGCAACATTTCTCCCATTTTCCGAGGAACACTACCATATTATATAACATCGTGCCACTGATGTTCGGCTAGCTGCACTAATAAAAGTTAGCTGTGTCACAGTATTCATTTTAAATTGCCCTGATAATATGTTTCCATAAATTACAGCATCTGAGCTTTCTATATACAGTCCCTGTCCATGTGTTGAAACTTCAACTTGTTCCCTACTGTTCTTACTAACGAAAAACATTGCTATAAGCAATTTTCTATATACATATATTAATTTCAGATTACCGAGATTGCCTAATGAGATTATAATTCTCTGTCAAATATCTCTGACAGAGAATATACAGTACAGAATTTGGAAAACATCTTTATCTCGTGATGAAACCAACTTCCAGCAGGTTTTGTCAGAAATATTCCCAAGAAAGCCTTCACAGTTCTGCAAGAAATTATCCTGCAAAATGCTAATAAAGCAGAATTAGTTCAAGTTGCTGCTGACAGCAAAAAAACCTTCTCAATTGTTTCACCCTATCAGGCTCCCACACTTGGGAATTATTACAAGCAACTGGGAGGAACAAGAAAATGAACATGGGAGAAAGTGGAGAGAGAATTTTCTTTCCTCCAGTTACTCTCGGCACCTTGGGATGATCATCCTAAACTGGATCCCAATGCAGTTATATGGGTGAAATCGCCTCCAGTGGAGCACTTCTTAACACACAGGAAAAAGTTGGTTTGGTTTTATATGAATTCTGATTTTTGCGGGACTTCTGGATTATGTTTTATTCTGCAACACTGAAACAGTAGGGTTTTAAAAGAGAAGATTATTTTTCTCAAATTATTTTTGAAGTAAGGTGCTGCACACGCGTGCTTTACTAACCGACGTGGACAGGCAGGAGTTCAGTTGGTTGGAGGGAATGAGGGCTTTGGTAGTTTTTGGTTTAGTTTTCTGGGAGGTGGGGTTTTTTTTGCTGGTTTCTGTTTGAGATGCTGCAGCTCTGGTCACCTTGATAGAAATGGTGAATATTGATGCAAGTTACATCTTCTTGTGATGCTGGGAAATCAGGGAAGACGCTGTGCCTTTGACCACCATGTCCCGCTCACTGTGGTAAGATAGCGTTGCAATAAAGAAGGGTATTTAAAGCTCTGACTAGCTTAACAATGAATTTGGCCCTTTCCTATTCACAATGTCTGTACTAAACAGAGCCAAAGCATGAAGTAAAAAAATTATTAACTGATCATCCTTGGGTTATGCCAAATGTAAGGAGTCGTGCGGCCCAAGAGGAAATGGATCTGTAGAGCAAAACTGTTGGTGCTGAGGACGTGATGCCCCCTGTATATGTATTCTGGAGGTTTTACTTAAGGCCAGGTCTATTCTGGTGTCATGGACTGAACGCTCATTAGCACCTAGAGCTGTGAAGTGAACTTCTGGAGCACATCTCCTGGCTTAGTATCAGAGGAAAGGAGTTGTTTCACGTGCTCCAAGAGAGCTCCACCACATGGGCAAGAAAGTTGCTTCAAAAACTCCATTTCCCTGATCTAAATTAAAAAATTAATGCATACGCACCCAAATATAGGGTTTAATTACTACCATGGGGCCTGGTGTATATGGATGCAAACTTTGCCGTGTCACTCACCCTCATCTTAGATCCAGCCGTGGGCTATTGTGTTTGCAAAAAAAGCCACAACCGTCCTGCCCTCACCACACACAGGTCTCATTTGCAAGAGAAGGGGTGGTAAATGCAACTCACGTTTCCTGGACTTAATCTGCAGATTGGATATTAAGGAAGTGGGAAATGTGTGTCTGATGACCTCAGGCTATGTCTATGCTTGAAAATAAAACATGCCACAGATTATACCTTGGCTCACACCCATACACGTAAGCTCTCTTCCCTCCAAAACCAGGGTCTCCTCAGGTAAAAGCCTCGCTTTCTTGTAATGAAGCTGCACATCTCTCTTAACCATTTCCTGCTTTTTTTGTTGTTGTTTAACATTTTCAATTTGAGAATTGAATAAAAACATCTGTCAACAGCCAGATAAATCCTCTCTCTTCCTTCTCTCTTCAAAAGAGTGGCACTACCATGCTACTACAGCTTCTTGTAATCAGATTGACAAAACTTCCAGAAGCAGAAGAGCCTTATTATACACCCTGGCAAAGACTGGTGGAATGGGACATGATGATGAAATGATATTCCTATTTGGGAACTCAGTGTGGTGTACCCATCCCTTACTTAAGCATTCTTACTCTGAGGACCAGACCGCAGAGCGTGCGAGCACAACTTAAGTCTGCAGCACCTAACACTTGACCTCAGGGACCAATGCATCTCAAATCCTCCACGCTTTGCACAAAACTAATACAACTCAAGCCCTTCCTGCAGATTCTATGTAATTTGCAAATTGCTTTGCTTCCCTGGCACCCATTAAGATGCTGCTGATGCCCAGGGGCCCTAGTCATCATTGCTTCTAGTGTTGGCACTTCTGTAGGTGCTGTGGTCTCTCTGTTAGGTAAAAATTGCCTTTTATCCTCAGCTCACACTGAAATCTTCTCTGTCTTCTGCTATTTTTGACATTTTTTTTTGTTCTATAACACCAAAAATGGTGGTATACATTTGGTACACATAACACCAAATATTTCTATGCAGACAACATAGTTAAACAGGGTTCAGGTGTAAGCTGCCAGTATTTTGCCTCAGAATGCAGTGCGTGGTACAGTCACATCCTTTACTTGGATAAATTAGAGTTGCTCATTAAATAGAGCTATTCTGATTTGCGCTGGTCCAGGATTTGGTTTGATATGATGTGAAGAAAAAGTTCCTAAAATTTAGACACAGCATCCCGATGAAGGAATATATTCCTTGTATTTGGTACAGACAATTTCTTGGTTTAAAAATCTCTGCATCTATAAAACTCCTGTCCATGGTCACTTTAAAATTGCACATCCAATACTTGTCCATATCAGGAGCATTAATTCCAGTTAGGAGTGAAGGCTTAAGAACTACCTCTTTAGTCTAACAACTGGATGTTCAGGGGGAAGTATTTATTTTAAATCTATTTGTCTAGTAGACATCTTACAGGCTATCAATTTAGCATGAACATGGTTGTATAGACAAAGCTGCCTATCAAAATTAGCCCCCCCCCCCACTCCCCAAATCCAGGCTAATCCAATCACTTAAATGAATCTCATAAAGGAAAAACATACTTAGAGTCATCAGTAGTTCACTGCGTGAAGTAGTTCATTGCAAAAGATTTGCAAAGGCCTGTCGTAATGCCCAGCGTTGTTCAATATATTTATAAAAGTCATGGACAATGGGCTAGAGAATACTTTCATTACATTTGTAGATAATACTAGTGTGGGAAGGACTGAAAATGCAACAAAAAGACTCAGGTACAGCTTGCTACTGAAAAATGGTCCTATTTTCCCCAGGCCATTCTTTCCCTCAGACACAATCATTCACGTAGCAGTTGGAACTAATGTGACCAAAAAAAACCCTGAAAGGATTAGTTTTCAGCCGCCTATTGTAGACTGCAAAGTGACATGACACCTGGCTCTGAGCAAGGAATAGGGTGGGAATGTGTGAGCAGAGCTGGGGGCGGTGGGGGAGATGCCCTTTTCAGCCACAGACATTGTAAAGGGACCCTGCAGTTGCACCCTGATAATACACTGAAGGCTAGAAGCAGAGTTAAAAGATCATCTTGACAAATGGGAAATTCACTGAAAATAGGATTAAATAGGATAGGAGCAAAGTACTGTACTTAAGTAATATAAATGGCCATTGTAGGTGGATTACAAGATTGCAGTTCCCCCTTTTAAGTTTATTTTATTTCCATGCTGACTTCCAAGCGCACCATCTTGATCCTGTGCCTCTGTGCTACCTATGTGAATTTTGGGTTGTCTTTCCAGTTTGGTTATGATTAAGCATTAGGGCAAACCAGAGGGAAGGCTGTTCTACAAGTCAGTGAGCCGATACTCAACCCGCTGCCAATGGTTACTGCAGATAACATCTGTAGTAATCCTTGTGTCCTACAATTGTTTCACCTACAGCCTCCAGTTTCTGCCTTTTCAAACAAGGCAGGAGGTAAAAAAATTGCTCTCACAAGCGAAAATCACAACCTAAACAGTATGGTTAGAAGGCTTCACGTCTCTCATGTTGCATGTCCACAGTTAAACCCAACGCGGAGGTCTTTCCTCAGTCTTCAAGTGGAAACCTTGTGGAAGGGCTCAGCTCACCAGAGCTCTCAGCTGCCTTCTCAAGGTATCATTCTCGCTTATATTTAGGCTTTATATTAATTTGCTTTTATAGACAGGCACCTCAAAGATGTACCTGTGCCCTTCTATATACTTCAACAGGGTACAAGGGCTATATAGTTTCCTACATTGCCCTCGTTCCCTTCCCACTATGAATGAAGCAGTATTACGTATGTCTAACCTGAGATTTCTTTTCTTAGGCTTTTACCAGAGGGATAATAATTTATTTTCCTAGCATTTAGATCAAAGGAAAGCTATTTCTTTTTTTGAAGAATTACCTTCTGATGTCACTTAAACTAATGGAATTACACTAGAATATAAACAATGCGCAAAAGAAGAAACTCAGGCTCCTAAGCCGTGTTTACATAGGCGTCTGAGTGAGGAAACCCTTTTTCTGAGCTGCACACACATCATTCTCCATGGAGCGTGGTTTGCATAAAGCTGTATTGTTCGGCCTTCCAACTCACTCAGAAGGCTTTCTGTGTTTTGGCCGTCTTCTCCCCCCCCCCCCCCCCCCCCCAATACACAGCCCATTTTTCTCTTTTTAGCCTTACTGCTGCTGTGTCCTGCTTCTTTCTTTGGCCTCTTTGCAGGATGTAGCAGAGCTCAGACTCCCACCTCTCAGCACAGGAACAGTCTCTCTCTCAAACCAGCCTGCAGCCCGCAGGAACGCACCCTTACATCAGCCCCGGCCGGGGACCGGGAGCTTCTCCAAACAGATCCCGAGACCCTCGGCTTCTGGCAGCAACGCGAACCTCAGGGTGGGGAAGTCCGTGGCTCACCATTTAGCCTATGTCAGCAGCAACTCACACCCCCCTGGTTTTACTCTACAGGCATATAAAAAAAAAAGCGCCAAAGAAAACACGGAACGTGTAATACTGGATTTAAGTTTGCTTCCAAAACATTGTGCTCAACAGCTGATGCTGAAAAGAGAGAAAGGTCTTCGCCAGGGAGGATCAAGGAGTGGTGGAGCCGAGATAAAGAACGGTTCGCAAAATTCAGCTGTTGTTTGGCACCCATGGGTATTAAATCAATCATTGTAACTATTAGATTGTCTTTTGTTCTTTTCTTACTTATTTTGACTATCTGCTGATAATTATATAGCAGCAATAAGAGAGCGAGAGTAACATTTTACCCATATTCAATTATGCTACACTTCACCTTTCTCAGAGTATATTAATTATAATTCATGGCTTTAGCAAACCACTTTTAAAGGGCACTCAAATAAGGAAGAAAAACAAATGTAATCTCTCTGACTCCAGTGTACTCATGCAAGCCCTGTTAACCCACTGATTAAATGATCTAGCCTTGCATAATTACCCCTGTTATATGAACTGGTAAACAAAGGCAAAAACGTGGCTTTCCTAGTGAAAACCAGCACGAGGATATCATATCAATTAATTTCCATTGAAGCTTTAAAAATATTATTGTTAGAATGTTAGTATTTTGCCTTAACGTTCACAAATTTCAATCTGGATAAATTCTTACATTTGTAATCAATTATGGTGTTTCAGCAGGGGACGAGATGACCTGTAAGTCCCTCATATTTTAGACTGCACGGCAGAGTTCGTACTTCATCCGCTGGCTACAGTTTTACGTAATAACACTTAATAAAACTGAACATTTTCCTTGATACAAATGAACGTATTCTGGTGTTTGTTTAAAGGCATAACTACAGAAGAGGTATAATGTAATACAAACCAAATGTCTGATGAACCATTTTTTTTCCCCACCCAACATCTCTGTCTTCTTGAACCAGAGTTCTCTGGAGTGAGATTCAGAGTGCCCACGTGAAAAGGCGACGTCGCTACTAATCAGCTGAACAGGTCTAGTTTCTGGCTGGTGGGCTGACTGGCACGATCTGGCTACAACCATACCCTTATTCTTTCTCTGCCTCCAAACCAGCACTGTCACAACTGACGGAGCAAAGGCTCGAGCTGCAGGAGGACCTTCTCGGCTCCTGGGCTGTGGGGTGGGACTGAAGCATGCCGGGCACCGAGGCACTCTCGGCGCTTACACCCGTGCCCTGGCCCCATGCAGTGGTACAGCTGGAGCGTCTGCATTCCAGAAACGGCTGTCGTTCACCCTGCAACAGATTTATCTTCAGCTCCTTACAGGCAGTCAGCGTGGGGTAGTATCAAAAGCCTCACGGAAGCAAATGGCTTGATACTGCTGCTTCTCCCCTGCTACTTCTTCCTCTCTATTAAGGAAACTGTACTGCTTCGACATGGTCTGACGTGGCCCGTTACCTAACCGGGCTCTTATTTTCACACCCCTTCCTGATTTTTAAGGGCAGGCACTTGCCTCACCTCCCCTTTAGAAGTTACCACATGCAACTACAGTCTGTACTAAGGCAGTTCATCAAATACCTTATGATGAAGTTCATCAGGCCCAACCTACTCCAAAATACTGAATTTAGCTAAGGCTGGGGCACTGAAGCATGAACTCGATATTTCAGGATGTTATTTGCAGCATATCTACTAGCTATGGGATAATGGTGAAAAAAACACTGCCTAACGGACTGATCAGCAAGCAACGCTGCAAAGCTTTTCTATTACTAGGGCTGTGTTTTCTCCTATCAGTATTGTCAGTGCTACGTGCCATTGGAAGCATCATTCTTTCCTTTTCTCAGTCCATTTTAATGCTTCCATATCTTTAGTATTTTATGTTGAGAAAGATTCTTTCTCTACAAATATCTCCACTAATATCAATCTAGAGTCACTCCACTAAGTCAGTGCAGCAGTACCTATGGGAGACAGTATCTGGTTTTAAGTATTCCAAAGAGCTGAATTGCTTTGAAGTACCTCTTGGTTTCATTGCCTAGTTCTAGAGGCTTTTTGTGGATCCTAAATATTTTCAGGTCCCCCTGTCCATATTTGTTTGTATTTGCCTCTCACGTTCTATTTCACTGTTTAAAGGGCAAGGAAAGTTGACTGAATGGAAAGACCTTGGAGTCTACAATATCAAACAGCGGAGTGACCTCAAAGGAAAACATATTTCATTAAAAAGAAAAAAGAGTTTCCTTGCAAATCCAGCTTGTTTTACCCACCCAGATCTGCCTTTTTGCTGCCTCTGTGGTAACACATGTTTTATATGAATCTATATTAAGATGAATTTTAACCTACAAATAACTAGATACAGCTATGCAGTAGGAGGGAATTCCTACAAGATGATGTAAAGTTTTTTAAGCAGTAAAATTAAAAATAGCACATAAAACCTGACCAGTAGATTTGGATCTGAACCAAGGCAACACATTTGGGAAACATTATCAAGTTTATCAGGGGTAACATATCACAGAAAATCTGCTTCTGTTTATACGCCATTTATTATTCATTTTTGACATTTCCCTTTTTTCTTCAACCTTTTTTACCCCTAAGCAAATATATGTTAGACTTAACTGAAATGTGAGATAACAGACTGGTCTTTTAATTTTCTTCCCCTATAAGACAAAAGCAGATTTGACTAGGAGTAAAAAAAATTCTATGAAAGGTAAGTACAGGAAAAAAAAGTTGCCAGAGTAGCTCTGGTAATAAAGGGGAAGTCTGCCTCACAATGAAAACCAAGAAAAAGTAAAATGCCTAACAAGATTAAACTAAGGGCCAAATTCTGTCCTTCCCTATGCTGTCTTGCATTTCATGATGTATGAATAGAACATTACAGACTTCTGCTTCACACAACATACCCTATCTGTGATAAAAAGCTATTTTTTATATCTAGAACAAGTACATTAATAGGGTTATGCCAGTAGACTTTTTTGCCCATTATTGTTAGGATGTTTGCAGGTCAAAACAGTTTATAGTAACCAAGTCTAACTCAGGGAAAAATACAAACAATGAAAGCAAATTCAGTCTTGGTAAATGACCCAGTCCCTCAACTTTACTTACACAAATTCTCACTCATATCATCACAATACACTTTAAATGAGAAAGAGCTATAACTTTACTTGCTTTTGATCTGTCTTTGAAATAAATTAAAATAATTAAAAGTCAGTTTAAACCTGGTATAAAGTCAGCCAAGATTCGTGCAGTCTTTCTGCTGAACGTAGTTCAAGTTGAAGCTCAACTTAGATTTGAATTCTTTCATGTTAGTCGTTTGCCCATCAGTAGTTTTTATTTTTCTTCAATAGATTCAAATGCAAAATAGCAACATGTCTTTGAAAGTTGTTATTGAACAGTGGTTTGTTCTGATGCTGAGATCTCTAGCTGAGGTGAATGTTTATTTTTCTTTGCTTGGATGAGCAAAACTTCTGGAGTGGTTTCAGAAGCAGATCTTTCCTCTGTGTGGTCTAGAATCCACACTTAGACCCCATCCTATCAGCGAACACTCATTATATCTCAAAGAAAGCAAACACAATAATGGGTATAAAATGGTGAGGACATTTATTTTAAAATGCAAGCAAACCCCCATAATATAATAGTATAAATATATATTATTTTGTGTTTACTTATTCTTTAATTTTAGTAAATGCTGCAGTTTGTAAGTAGAGGCTTTTTTTAGAATCTATGTGAAAAAACAGCTCTGTGATTTTACCAGGTTTTGCATACTGTTGCTGATGTAAATGCTTTCTTTGATTATCTGCTAAATACTTCCAGTTGAACAATTATTTATGGTAATAAAAGATAACTGTGAAGATTCTTGTAATTACAACATACAATGAGTTTGCAGATTCACACCCAGACGTTACTAAGGAAATTTTGGGTAAATCTCCACTACTGTGACAGAGCATGAAACTCATGTTTTGGCAAATGTAAGGTAACGTGTCTTAAAAGACGGAATTTAGAAGACTTCTATTCAAAGTGGATACAGATGGACGAGACCAGAGAGAGTAAGTCAAAAGGAGATCCTAGTAACCCAGTAAGGTTGAACTGTTGAACCCTGTTGTGGAAATTAGCATCGCTGGTGATGCTGTCAGGTACCTGGGCGCTACTAGAAAAGATGATTTGTTAGCACGCATGATGAAAAAGTTATAACTTGTAAGAATGAAGAGGTTTTGTTTGGTGTTTCTTTTTGTTGTTTGTTTTCAGCTTGGCAATTTGAAGGCTAATGACTTGACAGGCTTTGCATCAGATCCTCAAAGATAAACTAAATGAGAATGAAAACCAAGTCATTTATTTTATATTGCTACTTGTGTTGCCTCTTTTTTGCGGTTGCAGAAACCCCAGCACAGACACAGCACTAGACACTGCTCAAAGCAAAAACTTTCAGATACTGGGAACACTTAGATGCTTAGTTGCCTCTCCTGAGGATCAGTGTAGGAGTTGGCATTTCGTCCAAGGTAATAATCCAGGATCTCCATAGTCTGCAGTGGAGAAACAGAATCATTTCTGGGGGTGATTCAGTCCACCCTAACATACAAGTCGAAGAAAGAATGAGGGTCTTCAGCATTCTGTCTCTCCATAGTCTTTGGAGGACCGCACATAGGAGGACATAATTTGCTACCTCAGGCAAAGCCCATGGCTGTTGCAAGTGGTGTCTCTTGAAATGTCAAATGAAAATTAAGGTTATAACACCTGCCACCTGTATTTTCAAGATGTCTGTGGCAGGCAGGACTCAAAAGTCTATGCTTCAAACAGCGTATCAGGTCAAAATGAACAAAACTGTGGAAGAATTCAGCTGCTTCATGTGGAGGCAAAATTTTCTGATTTTGAAAAGAGAGGATAAAAAAATTTAAAAATTTAATGCTATTAAAAAGAAGGCAAGAGGATGTCCTTTTAGCAGCTTTGATGCCAGTACTCTGACCATGAATTATTTTCATTCTGCTTTCAAGATCAGGGAGGTAAATGACCCGTCACTGCTAAGTCTAGAATGCTATCTTTCATTTTTATGCTTCTTGACCCATGAAGTTAATAAAAGATTTCTCAGACAATTCTTCCAGCAGAAGTTTCTAATACAATTATGATACAATTGAATGAACACCCTAGGAGAAATGGAACTTTCCAAATACACGCAAAATCCCAGACTGACTTTCCATGAGGGGAAACCCCTGATATTTCATGGGCCTTTTGTTTTACACAGAACTGGTCCCACTACTATCTGGCATGAACATAATCTGAATTAAATTGAAGCCTGTACCTCTCAGAGCTAAAATCCACAAATGTTTGCTTGTTAGTGTTTATGGGCTGATTTTTATTAAGCATGGCATTTCAAATTGTTCTTGGGGTCAAAGAGGACAGACTTTTTTTTTTTTTTTTCTTTTAATTTTACAAGTATGAAAGAACTGAGGAATCTCAAACTTTCCAATGTGAACAGTGATCAGTGGCTTGGACACCTGCGTCAAACTCTACCAAAATTGTTCTGTCTTTTCTCAGCTCAGTTACACTGTGCCTCTCGATTCAAACTCCTTGCATACTCAGGTAACATAATATCTATAACAGTAAACACCCAGTTTCTATTTGGAAAATACGTATATTAATAAGGACTACTGATAACTTGTTTGAAAAATAATCATGTCTCAGAAGTAATATTTTTCAACATAATAATTTAAACTAATTTTCAGGTATCATGGATTTGAGTACTTTTGCTGACTTCATTTAACCTACACTGGATTGTATTATTTAAAATTCTGGCCAATTAATCATGAATAACAAAAATAAAGAAAAAAATGGTCTTATTGGCATATCTCAATTAAAGTAATTACAGTTATACAACATATAATCAGAATAGCGGGTCTCAATGTGATTGTGAAACCACTGAACAAAAGGAATCTTCATTAGCTTTTTAAGCTTTCAAATTTAATAAGGCAAATGTCATTTTGACAGGCTGTGTAAAACAAATGTGGCATTTACCTTGTAGTTTTAATACACAGCTGCAAAGAATTGGCTAAGTCAGTGGTTACAAATAATCTTTCATTGTATAAATATCATAGATATTATTATGAAAATATACCCGAGTATGCATAATCTAAATGTACATTTCATCTGATACACGTAACAAACCTCCACAAAATTCCTTTAGTTAGGATGGCTAGATAACACAACTTTTCTTTCTCCAAATTAAAAATTTTCATAGAGACGTAATACCTGGTTCAGTCTTATATTGATACATTCCGTATTTTAGTAACTAGGACCATGTATCCCTCTTCGGTGAAGTTGCTCCAAGAAACCTAATTCAAGTCCACTGTAAGGAATGTTGTTTGGGAAGGTTTCTATTAAAGAGCCTTTGAGCTCTGATGCTGCATGCTATTTAAGTCTGAGTTTAATAGTTAAAGTGCCTGTAATTAATCACAGCCTTGGATGCAATACAAAAAAGAAAAAAAAAAAAAAAAAAGAAAAAAAATACATTAAATGGATTTTAACTTTTTTTTTCCCCAGCCACCCTAAACTAAATCAAACACAAAAGACCATAGAACTACCATATTTCACTGTCAGACATTTTTTTATTATGAGTTTATAAAGACACAAACAGGAACCACATAGAAAATTCCTGTGGAAAAAAAATTAAAATCATATAAACCCATTGCATTCAATTTAGAAATATATCTGAAATTGTCAAACATTAATACTGTTGAAAAACCAGTGTAAGATCACTTTTTTCCAATAACCTTCTCATAAATGTTACCAAAATGAGGTTCAGTTCCCATCTCTCTGAATTCACTGAGAAAACTGTTTACAAGAGCAGAAGGCAGATGGAGGCTGCAGACAGGTGAGCTAAGGTGAGCCACCTCACATTCTCTCACACACTGCTTTACATTACTCGATAAAGCCAAGCATCAAAGAGCAGAGGTTACAGCCTGAGGTGGGCTCTTAAGCAGCCACTGGAGTGGAAACAGGCTCTGCACAGTGCTGTGCTGCTGCCACAGAAAGGGACGTAAGGTTAGTAAGAACCCTTCAGCTTCCTCCTACCATGGCATCCTAAAATCATGTCTGTAAAGAGACAAGATTCTTCAGTTTGGGTAGAAACCTTTCCTGGTCAAAGCCCTTCAGAAGTTCTCTGTCCATCTAACATGATTTGACCTTCAGACATTGCCAAGTCACACAACCCACCGGACAGGGTAGTTTCTGAACCGCAGGGGGACTGCATCCATGTCAAGTCTCCTGCTTTATCCTTGTGTCATTATGGAATATCTAAACCAGTTGAGGTTGATCATCTTCCACTGTCCTCTTCCAACTTCTTTGTGTGTCTAGAGAAGATAGACAAACTCTTCCGCAATTTTCAAGGCAATAAGAGAGAGCTGTTTGACACATCACTAAAATCCATGGGAAATTTCTTTGAACCCTAGGATTTCACTGAAGTGGATGCAGAATCAGAATGAGAACAATCACTGTAACAGCAATTTTGATCCAAGCCACATACAAATATTTTAACCTTCAAGTTCTGTTAGCAATTTTAGAATGTCAAGAGGTACGTCAAATTCTTAATACCCAAGCCTTCATATTTAATTGTCAACAGCCCAAATACCCAAGACAAAAGAGTTGTATTAATTCCAGCTGGACCTCAAATTAAGATCTGTTGAAAAACTGTGATATATCTTCCTCTTAAACTAGGGATTAGCACTTGGTTGGTCTACTTTTTAACTATATACTTATTGATTTTCTAAAACACCTACTGCACTGCTCATTTTAGTTTTAATTTCAAAGCAGTCAAGTGCAAGAGATCTCTGCAAGATTATCATGTTACATCATTGATCTGCAGCAGCAGAAGACTCAATTTGCTCAGTAATAAGCAACTTAGGTCAAAGGCCACAACAGAGAAAAGACAAAGAGTATTGCTTACAGCCATGTCAGTCACAAACAGCTCTACCGAAAATCAATTGAGTTACATTTGTCCCAAACCAGTGTGAAAGAGAATTCTGTGTTTGCAGAATTTGGATTGTGTGCCAGTCACGAATTCACCTTTATTAGTCTCTAGCAGGAAGCATTACAGACTACTAACTTAAAATACTAGATCTGCTATATTGGATTTTTAACCAAAATGGTTTTATTCTCCTACTGGCAAATCAAATTCATGTCACTGTTTCAGCTCACTGGCTTCCATTGTGTTATCTACCACTGCTTCACGGTATGAATTCACAGATTCTGTAATCTTGCATTAGACAATTCCTCTGAGGTAAGAGAATAGTAATTAGTGTCCTACTTTTTAAAGAAAAAAAACCACACAAAACCAACCAAAAAACCACCTCTGCCAACTATTTGCAACTATTAACAAAAACTTTTGAATATGCCAGATTTTGTATTTCTTAACTTTTGATGTTCATAGAATCATGCACTTCTAACAGTCCTAGAACACATGCAATTTTAAAAGCGTATTCCTGACTATACAACCACAAGATGATTTACAGGAAAGATTTGGGAATTTTAATTTGACTTGTTCAGGGATCTGGTTGGAAGAATTGCATGGGATACAGCCCTGGAGAGAAAAGGAGCCCAGGAGAGCTGGATCATTTTCAAGGATCACCTCCTCCAAGCCCAAGAACGGTCCTTTCTGATAAACACGAAACCAAGCAAAGATGGCAGGAGGCCTCCATGGATGAACATGGAGCCCCTGACTCAACTCAAACATAAAGAGGCAGCATGTGGGAAGTGGGAGCAGGGACAAGAGACCTGGGAAGAATATAAAGACGCTGTCTGAGCATGCGTGGTTGGGGTTCGGAAAGCCAAAGCCCTTCTGAAGTTAAATTTGGTGAAGGATGTGAAGGCCAACAAAAAAGGCTTCTACAGGTATATCAGCAGCAACAGGAAAGCTATGGAAAATGTATGCCTGCTGCTAATTGGGGTATGGGACCTGGTGACAATGCAGAGAAAGTCAAGGAACTCAATGCCTTCTTCGCCTCAGCCTTTAATGGTAGGATTTGCCTTCAAGGAATCCCAGGCCCCTAAGACCAGAGAGAAAGGCTGAAGCAAGGAAGACTTACTCTTGGTGGAGAAGGATCAGGTTAGGGAACATTTACACAAACTGGACATACACAAGTCTATGGGACCTGATGCGATGCTCCACAAATGCTGAGAGAACTGGCTGATGTCTCTGAAGGCTTATTTATCTTGACTTTAGCAAGGCTTTTGACACTGCCTCCCATAACATCCTCACAGACAACCTGATGAAATATGGATGACAAACAGACAGTGAGGTATATTGAGAACTGGCTGAACTGCCAGGCTCACAGGGGTTGTGATTAGCAGCACAAAATCCATCTAAAGGCCAGTCACTAGTGGCGTACCCCAGTGGCTGATACTGGGACCAATACTGTTTAACATCTTCATTAATGACCCAGAGGGTGGGACAGAATGCACCCTCAGGAATTTTGCAGATGATACAAAACTGAGAGGAGTTGTTGATACACCAGATGGTTGTGCTGCCATTCAGAGGGACCCTGACAGACTGAGAACTGGACAGACAAGAATCTGTACCCGTTCTGGCCAAAACCAGATGTGGCATGAAAAAATGATGCCTTATTTCCCAAACGTGCATCCACCTAACTGGCACTGTATTTCTGTGAGAATATATTGATTCCATTAAACTTCTCAAGAAGTAAATGGGGAAGGGGGAAGAAAGATCATTTGATATCAAGAATTTATATCCTACTTTGTTTAATTCAGAGTAAATGTAAGAACACAAGTTATCTTACATACTACTTATGTCTTCCAGTTTAAATTTAACTGAAATACAACACAGAAAGCAACACAGAGAAGACTTTTTGTTGCTTTGTAAATTTTAGTAGACACGGAAAACATTACATAATTTATCTGAGTGATGTGGTCTATCACATACCAGTAAATATAATCTTAGTAACAAACCTTCATGACAGCCACTTAGTAGCAGCGGAAAGCTTAGAAGTCGTAAATTACGTTTCAAACCCATTCATTTGTTTGCAGCAGCATATTCTAGTCTTTCAAGTTTATACCCCCCTAAAATAATATTTTCTTCTACCACAAAACAAGCAAATTTTTTTAGGGCTGTTTTGACCCAAACTAGTCACACTCATTTATGCACATTCTGAAATGCTGTCATTATGAGGCTTAAATATTTATCATAATACAAACGTGTATTCTTACATAATGATGACCCAAAATAAGAAGAAACACCGACAAAATGGAGATCAATAACTTTAACCATTAGTCTATATAGCTCTTCTTCCAAGAGCAATTAACTTGCATGTATCTTAAGATTAAATGAATCATCCTCTGGTGACCTTACTGATTATAAATGCAACCCGAGATGGCCACCATAGCCTAGGATGACTAATGTGAAGATATAAAAGTCACAGAAGGGATTCATGCCCTCTACTCTGTCAAGAAGTATCAACAATTTCCTCTGGTCAAGATGACAGACAAGTGCCAAGAATTGTCAGAAAAAGCCAGGAATTGTTTAAGTGACATGAGGTTATATTGTTGTGGCATACAAGTGAAACATTTTAAATGCTTTTAAATAAACTATAAACTATATATATAAAGGTAAACCTACTATATCTCAGATCCAAAACTTCAAATGAGGTATTTCTCAACCTGTTTATGTTCTCTCTAAATACAGACAATCCCAATGCTTACTGTACCAAACTTTTTATTATTTGAAACAAACTTCTGTACAAAAACATCAAAGCAGGCAAAGAAATTCAGTGACTTCGGCAAACAGCACATGACAACTCACGGAATGCTTTAAGGTTTACATTTTTATTATACAAGTGACAAATAGCTTTCCTCTGGGCTACTTAAGGATAAGACTTCATTGTTTGACAAATAATTGCAGGTAAGCGTGTATTAACTTCAGTTACCAAAGCTCAACAGAATGACCTGTCATCCACCTAGATTTACCTAACTGGAAGTGACTCTGAAGACAGCAGGATTTTCCCTAATATACATTTTTAAATGTTGCCCATTAAAAACGGAGCTTGTAAACAGTGGATTTACTACTGTGAAAAAGCAATGTGATCACTGCTTCCAGGAAAAGAAAAAAACCTAGCGTGATTTCTAATTCTGTTCCTGACAACAACATAGTAATCTGCTGCTACAACTGCAGATGTGTGACATGAACACTGGAGTTGCGGTGCTGTCCAGTAACACGACACGTTAACATTGGCGCCTGTGGGTTCTGATCAGGCTCAAGAAACCTCACAGTGGTCATTCTGCTCAGAAATAAACTCCAAAGCAATCCCTACTCCAAAGAACTTAGGATATTAAGACTGTTTAAAGACTGAGTTCAATGACTCAATTTGTCACAGCACAGCCAAATTTCAGCAGACCAAATGCATCTTCAAAGTCTTAAGGTAATGTTTTTAGAAGTGATATGCATGAAAATTCCAGTGAGAGCACACAAACTCTGATTTACGTACACAGGAATAAGCAAATACAAATCTGAATCTGTGCACAAGCACTGGAGTTTTCACACATACATGCAAGCAAAGTACACAAAATTGAACACATTCTCAGAACATGACCTCTGCAAGAATATGTACAGCAACTGCAGACCACCCAGAAGACACACTTAACAGAGCATGAACACTTTGCTGCTTTTGGCAAAGTGCTTCTATTCCATTTACTGGAAAAATTACTAGAAAGTAAGAACAAACAACTCAGCAAGGAACTCAACTCCTTGAAGCATCAATCACATCTCAAAAACAAATGAAGAGCAGTCAGCTGATAGATATTTCTGTGTTGACTCTGAATCATCTAATGAATAATACTATCAAGGAACCTGATGGAGTGCCTAAGAACAGCTCAGCTCTTAAAACTTATTTATACCGTCCCTAGTTTGATGAGGCCAGTTTGACACTAGGGAAGTTTGCTGCTACAGAAGAGTGTTCTGCTTTATACAAGTTTATATCAGCAAAAAAAATTACTTACTGGGTAGAGCTGCCTGAGAGATAATGTTCATCATGATGTATTTACATTGACAAATCCTTTCTAGTTAAGTCAAGGCATTAGTATTTTCCCTCTCCTTTCTAAATCTAATAACATTATATAGAATTTTCAAAATCTAGCAATTGTCTTAAAACACATTTTCTGATTATTTATATTGATTCTGAAAAACGACATTAATTTCCTCAATTGTTGAAAGGTACAGGTTATACTTAATAAGAAAGGTAAAATGACCTCTTTGCAATACCTTTTTGGATGTCAGCCAGCACATAATCCTTAAAATTAGGTGGATCTCCACTTATTACAGGAAAGACAACGTATTTTATGAGAGTGATGACTTTCAGGTATTCTCCTATTCATACAAGTCTGAGGAGATCCTAAAACTAACTGACTACAAAACTGTGCGCATGTTCTTAAAACATATCCAGTGAATTTTACTTTCTCTTACACTAACTTTCTCCTCCTTTAAAGTTCTTTTTTTGTGGCATCTTCGACATTTCAGTTTATCTGATTTCCATTTTGTCTTCACTACTACTTACTTCTCTGAGAGAGAAGATGTTTAAGGATTAAAATGCACAGATAAACTGTCATAGCTGAAGTATCTAAAGTAAAAAAGTATTTTAAAAGTCAAAAGATAAAGGCTAGCATAAAAACTTAGGCTGCACTATATAAAGTCGGTCAGTCAGGTTATGAACAGATTCATGTATTTTAGCAATGTGAAGAAAATGGTTATGTAAATACACACAAGTATTAACACCAAACCGTATTAAATTATGTAAACATACACATCTTCTGTGATCAATACAAACATCTACTTGTCTCAGGATACTACTGCAGCATAGCTCGAATTTGTTTTGAAGTAGATTCATCATTCAGGTGTTTTGTAGTGAACCTAGAAATTACAAATTAAAACAATACTTTATGAAATGAACAGGGATTAGAAAAGACTGAAAACTTCAGTGCCTGTTTTTGAAATCACTGCAGTTCAATTACACAAAGGAGGAACTTACATGTTCCTCTAGTCATGGATCACTGGAATTTGACTGCTAATAGTCTGGTGCTCTTTATCTTATAAATACCCCTTGCAATAGATTATTCCCTGTTACTAATGGAGAATTGTGGCTAAATCCTGGCTAAAATACTGTTTGCCATCTGTCTATGACATTGTCATAATTTGGGGCCAAAATTATCTTTTTTTCCAGTTAAAAGCATCAAAAGAAGTAAAAATCATGCAAAGACATAGAAACAGGGTATATACTAAAAGGACTTAGGAATCTAGATTGAGTAATTTTGGCATAATCTATAAACCTAATTTTAAGCAGCTTTCTTAAATGTCCTGGGAGGACGGCAGAGCTTTAGTGTGTTTTTTTCCACGTAACCCCAAACATTCTCCACTGCTTATATTCATAGGGAGATTGATTATCACAAACTCAGAACACACCTGATACCTGTAGGATTTAAATCCACAGCGATTTTAATTCAAAAGACATCATAAGCAAATATGGAGGTGGTTATGACTGTAGTTCTCACTCTATCCAAGCTAGAGATTTCAATACAGTTCTGAAAAACTTTGTACTAAGACTACCTTCTCAGCTTCAGAGAAGTGTCAGACCATTGTGTCTTGCTTCCCAAGACAGCACCTTAAACACTTAGCTACAAGATTGGGATTTAGGTTGCTGTTTTCTTGAAGTTGTATAATTTAGCAAAATTTAAAAAAAAAAAAAAAAAGTCTTATTAAAAGGGAAAGAGAGAAGGGAAGTATCAAGAATTTGAGAAAAAGAAATTCTACTCTTTGCCTCCAAAATGTCTAGCTGCTGGGGTATTTTATATAACAAATCTTAGCTCAGATTATTTCATTTCCTTTTGAAGTATTGATTACCTTTTAGATGGCTAAGTTTTAGGTGATAAAACAAACTTCATGTGTCTCTGAAGAAGGACATTATGACTTCCAATACTAATAGTCATTGCTTATCAAAGTGAAATGGAATTGAAAGAAATGAATATTACTTAAGAAAACCCCAGGTTATGAAGGCAAACCTGAAAGGACAATTCTCTTAATAAATTAAGCTTCTAAGGTGAAAAATCGTAAATATAAAGAGACTGGTAGAAAAACAAAGAGGAATTTGTTAAGGCTGAATTGGGTAATTATGCCACACATACCTGAGAGCATTCAGAAGTCCCTCCACAGTGTCAGGTGGTTGTTCCTTTAAAACTTTTATGCATCCCTTCATCTGGGAACAGAAGCATGCCACTATTGAACAATAATATATGAATTGCACTAGCGGAAAACAAGGAGAAATTTCACCATAGACAGACAGGTTTTTTTCCCACTGAGTGTTAATGCTGCTTTATATATGACATAATAAAAGCATTATATCTTATTAAAAAATATCTTAAGTTAAAAACCTAACTTTTGAGAAAACATCTACTTCAGTAAGTATTTGTAGATAGTAAATTATATATCAAGTGTATGTATTTTAACTTGCAGATGATTTCTCCAATTCCAACTTAAAAAAATATCAAGAACAGCTGATATAAGCTAAAAAAAGAGATTTTGGAAGATCGCTCCATGCCATTGCTGTTAGCAACTATCAGAAGACATGTTTCAACTTTGACTTTTATTTTTATGCTTGCATACAAGGAAGTAATTTTCAGTATTCAGTTTTTAGTTGTAAACCTAACTGGTCATAACTTATGATTTGTTTCATAACTAGTGGTTACAAATTTAATCTGAGATAAGGAGTCCATGATGTTGATTTTAAACACTACACTGAATGAACACCTTCATGGAGACTGTAAAAAAACACAATGAAACTCTGTCCAAATTTACAAAAGGGGAAATGAAGCACAGAAAGCAGAGGTAGAACTCATTTGACCCACTATACACTCCCTATCTAGTCCGTAGAGAGAAGTAAGAAATTCCTCTAACCTATTCAGAATATACTTTCATATGCAATGAATCATGCTCCAGAAGTACCTATTTCTTCCCATTGCTATGAAGACATCTAATAGCTATCCAGAAATTAGTCTAGATTAATTTAATCTTATTTAAAATGACAGATAAAGATATGGCAGTGTCAAGATTTGAACCTTCTAATTTTCCAAGTCACATTACAGTGCTAAATCCACATGGCAGTATTTTCTTTGCAGCTAAAGAGCAACTCTGCCTTATTATGGAAGTGGCTGATGAAATTGAAGTCAGGGTCCATGTATTTGCCAATAAAAATTATTCAGAAAAATGTAGCTCAGCCTCCTGCACCATGACCAGCCTAACAGTCACTAATCATTGCTCAGTTGGCTCATTTCTACCAGGAAGACAAAACTAGCTTTGCAAGCAGCAGATCAGATGAAATTCTCAGGGTAGCAGCCCATGTTTTGAAGTGACACAGTTACATTTCCTGACCTAGAGAAACTCAGGACTATATTCACGTCACTCAGTCCAGGTTTACATGCCCCATGAAATCAGATCAGACAAACTCAAAGGGGATAAAAATTCAAACCATTCTTTTCCATTTTTCTTAGAATCAGAATCCCTAAAACAGTCAAAAAAGAGAAGCTGTTAGGATGTTCAAGCTAGGAGCCTGTAATTAACAGCTTGAAATACAGTCTCAAGTCTTGAAAGAGTAAGGAAAGGCTAATTTGTTCCACCATCCCTGACATTCTCTTGAAATGGCTCCCAAGAAGTGACTAATTTCGAGAAAAGAACTGTTTTTCACAGTAAAACAAACTCATCATCTGAAACTTTTTTTTTTTTTATTAGAGAAGAATCATCAAACTGCTTAGGCAAATTAAGATTTGGGACCATGTACTCATTTTTAAAAACTGAGTCATACATCTCCTGTCTCCCATTTATATCTAGCTAACTTTCCTGTAAGATTACAGGGCTTTAGGATAAATGTGAGAAACAAAGTACACACATCATATGTTTGGTCCTATCAAAATTTTACTTGTGGATTGTCTCTGTAGGCAAGAGACTGAATTAGCAGTCAGGAAGTCTGCATTCAATTCCCGGGCTCTATCTGCTGCATGACCTTGAGCGAATCAGTTCACCTCTTTGTGACATATCTTTCCCTCTGTAAAACAGAGTCAAAGAGGGGATGTGGTAAAATACTGATATCTGCAGATGAAAAATGCTAACAAAGACTCAGTGTCATGGAGCACAATAATACATATATATTTTTTCTTCTCTTTTGATGTAGGCTCTCTCATAAAGGAAAAGACTTTGCATCTTTTTTCATGAATTACAGCTGATTTCTACTGAAAGATGTAGCACATGACATCTAGGTTTATAAAAAACACGAAGCAAAAATAAGAGTACTTTTTTGTGTGTGCTTGCAGTATCTCAGATGAAAAAATAAGGTTCATTTCCCTGTCACTGGTCACGGCAAAGCTACAACTGAAGGCTCATTATCAGCATTACAATAACATTTCAGTTCTGCTACTTCAGATCTCGGACAAAAGGGAAAGAATGTCGAATATCTGCTTATTTACAACAGAACTACTGCCAAGATGAACATTTTAGTATAAATAAAGTACATGATTAATAAACAATTATGACCATAGAACTTATTCCAGGGTAGGTGTAATACAACATTATTTTAGTGTAACCATACAGTTGGCAGGAAAGCAGAGCTAAGACAAATGAGTATCTGTGTCTGGAAGAAAATACAAAGAACAAAAGACTGACCCTTATTTTAATTTCAAACAAAGTACACAGGTGAAGATAAATTCTAAATGTTGCCATTCAAAAGTAATTAAAATGATGTATACAAAGCTGTAAGCTTGTGCTGAAAAAAAGCTGCAGACTAGTATTCTCAAACCTACAGAGTATTAAAGAAAAGTCACTCTTACATCAATCTTTGATGTCTTTGAGAAAGCTCCCACAGGATGAACATGATCATACAGAATAATAACTCCCACCATTACTCGCATACAGAACATAAGGGTCTCTTCACTGGTGAATCTACTCCTGTACTCTCTGGAAAACAGAGCAAAAGAAATAAAGTTGACTTTTTACTGGACAATTTTGCAAACTAGATTATGAGTACATGAAATCTGAACTAAAACTGTATTTTAAGGTTGAAGATGCATCTTAGTAAAATTTTAAAGAATTTTGAATTGCATAAGTCCTTGCCAATTTAGAAGAATGGTTAGAAAGCAGAGATATGTAAACCCCTTCTAATAACCCTTCACAGTTCAGATCCTCACTTCAACAAAATGTCTGTGATGATGGCTTCACAGAAGACTTCCACAGTTCATGAAATATGATGGAGACTGATCATACTTCTGTTTAATCTTAGAAATACAACATATCAGGACCTCAAAGGAAAGCTACTCTTTTTGCTTAAATTCCTACTTTTAAACAGTTAACATTTAAGTGGGATCTAATTTCAGCAGCTAGTAAGTTCAGGGCTTCACCTAGGTGGATCATCGTCATTGCTCTCTCTCTCTCTCCCTATTCTAAGTCCATAGGCAAGCAACTTCAACAACCCAGGTTCACCGAGCATCTAAAATGTGGAAGCCTACTAAACAGGACTGGACTGAACAAAAAGTTCTTCTTTGACTTTTCAATACCAAAATAAGAATATGGATGGCACAGTGTCCTGGTTTTGGCTGGGATAGAGTTAATTTTCTTTCTAGTAGCTGGTACAGTGCTATGTTTTGAGTTCAGTATGAGAAGAATGTTGATAACACTGATGTTTTCAGTTGTTGCTAAGTAGTGTTTAGACTAAGTCAAGGATTTTTCAGCTTCTCATGCCCAGCCAGCAAGAAGGCTGGAGGGGCACAAGAAGCTGGGAGGGGACACAGCCAGGACAGCTGACCCAAACTGGCCAAAGGGGTATTCCAGACCATGTGACGTCATGCCCAGTATATAAACTGGGGGGAGTTGGCCTGGGGGGGGGATAGCTGCTTGGGAACTAATTGGGCATTGGTCAGTGACTTGTGAGCAGTTGCATTGTGTATCACTTGTTTGGTATGTTCCAATTCTTTTATTATTATTGTATTTTTATTATTGTTATTATTTTTTTTCCTTTCTGTCCTATTAAACTGTTCTTATCTCAAACCACGAGTTTTACTTTTCTTTCCCAATTCTCTCCCCTATCCCACTGGGTGTGGGGGGGAAGTGAGCAAGCGGCTGCGTGGTGCTTAGCTGCTGGCTGGGGTTAAACGACGACATGCAGTTAAGACAGCCCCTATTGGCTCTAATCCTTGAAACCATCATCAGGAAATGAAAAATTAACTACAGCAGAGAAAACCAGAAATTATCACAATTTTTCTAACAAATATTATTTTGAGTAGATAATACATAGATTTGTCTACTGTCACATTCATTGATTTTCAATATAAAACTTGATTTTTTCACCTAAATGTATTATTAAAAATTCTAAAATCTGTGCTATACTACCTCTCAATTTACAGTAACTTCAACTTTTATTCTTATACAGCACTGTAACATGAACAGTTTTAAAGGCTACAGATATTTTGATGTGAAAATGCTTGATTGTCCCCAAACTAGAACTAAATATCAGATAATCCTCTGGTAGATGACTCACAACTTTCTGTTTCTCTACTTTTGCCAAAAAATGAGCTGACGCATAAGGTTACTTTTCAATCACTACTTCTATGATCTCCCGGGATCGTGAGATGAGTCCCACCTCCTACATACACTTCTCCAGAATTTTCATAAACAAACACAATAACTTCAGCAGTTCTACCCCCTACATGGCACCATGAACAAACAATTCAAAGATGGGAAGACTACCTTGACTCTATCTTGTATGTGTTTTCCACTCAGAGAGACCTCTAACCCCAAAAATAGTCAACTACATGCATACCTAAACAATAGCAACCCCACTGCCTCTATCTACGCTAGTAGATAGGAACACAGTTGTACAGTTTCCATATAGCTGAACTTTCTCATATCCAGGATAAGATGGCTACATCCAAAAAACATCGACTCAAATGATCCTCAAAATAGTCCCTGTGTATAATTTGCAAAAGCAGTACTTGGAAGAGCCAGAATCTTGCTAATAACTGAACAGCATGGGCAAACAAGAGACAGTAGCTGGCCTATGGCCCTAGTTAGAGAAGACACAGACACTGAAGCACAAGATTACACTTGTATTTTAACCTTCTGATGAAATGCAGGCTGACCACGTAAACTCTCTCTAACAAAACTCAATGCTAATTCATGAAAAATATCATAAAGTGGTTAAAATAGGAGGTAGGGCTTTCTAATACCAGGTCATGCTTTGTATACAAAAGTGATAACAACTTAAGGCAAACACACAGGAACTCATTGGGAAAAAACACCTGTGTTTATCCCAGATGGCTACTTAAAATACAATACAAATGCTCTCATACAAGAAAAACAAGATGTAAGGTAAAACTTACGGTGTTTCCAACATGACTTTACATACACTAGCCATAGTACTTAGACAGTCCGTTGTATTTTCAATTGGTAACGTTTTGTTCTAGAAGGGTTAAAAACAGCCAATGTTCAGTAAACCATATTGTAAAATTAAAATCAAGAATGTCTGTGTTAGACCTTTTCTCCCCCATTACCTACTTCTGATACAAAATGTGTAGTCGCATTACTGAGTGTTTTCAGCATTGGTGTGGCTTCTGCATAAAACAGGGACATCCTATTGGCCATTTCATTGTTTACTTCATTCTCAATGTCTAGCTGATGAAAACATGAGAAAAAATAGTCAGTAAAACTCTTTAAAATCTTGCCAGCAGCATGAAAAAGGTATAGTATATGCTCATGTCAGCAAGCAGATTGTCGCATGAATAGTTCCACTCTAATCACGTCATCCGGACTGCTGATTAACTCTCAGTGTGAAGGAGAGAACATGACAGCTAGCGTATCAAAAAGAAAAAACATTACCACAAATGGTATAAATGTGTACTGATAAATAACTGAGTGTGAACAGCAGATCAGATTTCATTTACTTACATGCATGTTGTTTATTCTGTTGCGACTTATTGTCCGCCTGTAATAACTGAAGTCATTCTGAATTGCTGGATTTCTCATCTTCAAGGAAGATAAAAAGGAAATAATCAGTTTCAGTTCAAAATACACAGAAAAAAATCAGCATGTATTCAAAGACTTTGTTAACCTTGAGTTCATCAAAACGAAGAGTAAAATGTAAGATTTCTGCAAACTCTTTCGCTAGAGCCTGTTCCCGTTCCAGGTGCTGAGTTGGAGTATAAGGTGGGCACGTCAAGGACTCCAGTAAGCTCTGCAGGGCTTTCTCTGAGTAAAAATCAGAAGCACAAATTCTATTCAGTCCACCTTACAACAAAGTTTTAAGTACTGGGAAGGAAACCTCCAAACATGCAGAGCCCTAATAGAAATGCTTTTCCTTACTATACTAAGCTGAGAAACATTAGTCAAAGACACCTGTCTCTACAGGCGCTCTGCCATTTTCTCTCCATTTTGTATCACTGAGATATTTCCACTTTTTATCACCCTTTATCTGGGTTCCCTATCAAAAATTCTAAAGAAAGCATTTTTCTGGCATTCAGATATTCAATTCTTTCTCTTTCATCTTCCCCAATTAGCCATCAGCTCAGTAGAGATTATTCTGGCATCTCTGTTACTAAAAGTGTACTCTTAGGCTCTGATAGCAATGTAATTCAGCTCCCGCAGCTATAATTACTAGCATAACTCAAAAAGTGAAGGACTTAGTAAGCAGGATGTTGCAGAATTCCCTTGCATTGGGAGCTCTCCCACTTCATACATACATTTTTGCACACTGGTTCTCTTCCAGAGTCCTAATTCAAAGAGTAATTACATCATTTTGGAGGTTTGTAGGGATGACATAGTCAGTGTAAAACCTGCCCAACTTTGGATTTTCACCCTGTGAGAGAGTTTATTGATACCCTTCTCCCCGTTATCCCTGTTTTTAAAGTCTCACAATGTTATTGGTTTACATTCCTTTTAAAACTGAAAGATCCAAATTAAAAATATTAAATTGCATTAATACAATATGGACCAGTGAAGTGCTGAAGAGTGGCAGGCACCAGAGAGAATATACAGTTTTACCACATTCTTTTCTTGTACTCTGTTTAGATAATACAGATCTATTTTAAGTGACAAACTAATAAACCATGACAATTTTGAAATTAAATTAAGATTAAAAATATGCCTTGACAAATGTAATTGCAGTTAAATGTCTGTTGATATCAAGCAGAAAGAATAATAACCCTTTGATATCTGTGGAAGAAGAAGCTTTCTATTTTTTTTATATATAAAGTAGCGTAATAAACAGATATACTAAAACAGAGCTCACCTAATCTGAGTGAAAACTCATAAAAGCGCTTCAGCCTTACAACCAGAGGACATACTGAATTCCATGCTTTTTCTTGCAAGTGGATATCATTGGGATTTTGTATTGCCTGAAATGAAAATATTACTGTAAAGAACTGTGATACATGAATAACAAGCAAAAGGTGGTTTGGAATTTTTCTACTACGTTATTTTAGAAAGTAACTATTGTAAACTATAGAACAATTATGAGAATTTACATTGCACAGGAATAGGAAATTAGTAAGTCCAAAAATGCCATGTTTTCCACCTTCCCTCCCCCCTATAACATAGTGATTTAAAATTCCTCATTCCAATGCACCACTGACATACAGAAACACATTTTAACGTATTCTTTGGGGAGCAAAACTATTGTAGAAGCATCAGGTAAAACCTTTTGTATGAAATTGCAGAAATAGCCTTTTTTTTAAGGTTTTGATGCTTTTGAAATCTTCAACATATTCAGATTCTTAAGTAACCAACAGGTCACAGTAACAGTAACTGCAAAGCTGATGCGGGAAAAGCTTTGGTCAGCTGAGAAAAATTTTAAGTTACAGTTCAGAATTGTACTTCAGGACCAGTTTCATGGAATAACATGCCTGTAAAGTGGATGTAAGGTTATCATGTACTGTGGTTCATTATTTCACTTACACAAAAGAACAACTATTTTCAACTTTTTTATAGTGTATTTCTGACATCTGAGTATTATTTCTATGTCCTGAACTTTGACTTCTACCATGAGATATATGAAACGAGGTATATGAAATGCTGTTTCTTAATATGGAAAATAATTACTAATTACTAATAGTAAACCTAAAACAAGTTCCAACAGCCATCATTTAATGATTTCACATTAGAGCTCTATATTCAACATTACACATAATCTGTAACATATTCTCTAAATACAATTTTAATGAAGATTTTTGTATCGTTTCATAGAATGTGCTTGGATACAGAACAGAAGCAAGAAACACATCAAGTTTTGCTTGATTTTGCTTCCAAAGAACTGTCATTAACTTTAACAAACATACATCTCTAATTTCTTGTCCAGCTCCTTTGTAAGCCTGAAGGTCTGCAAGCATACTTTCTGAGTCTTGTAAAACCGCACTGATCTGATTCCATACCTCCCTTTCTCCATCTGTGGGCTGTGCATCTAAGAAACAGAAAAGCAAAATGCAAAAAGTCAAAAGGTAGCTACAGTACAAATGGCAAGATTACTCAGCTCTACTTAACAACATTATGTCCAGCTTGACTATGTGTAACTCTATTCTGATGTACTTTTTAAAAATATGCAATTATACTGCACTGCCATTCTGCTAACATCAAAGTTTCTGCTTTCTATAGCAAGGAAGGAAAAACAGTACAGGTTTTGCATGCTCTGAGTCATAATGCCTCTTCTCAAAACGCAGCATTTTACAGTGAAGCAGTATCATAGAGCAATGTTATTAGAAAACAGGATAACGCATCTGTCCTTTAGTAAAAATGTCCCTCTCTTTCATGAGCTCCACAGCTCGATTACAAAGAATTGTTCATTTTTCTTGCAGCTTGGGGATAAAATCAGGCCTTTCAGTGGATGGAGCAGTGTGGTATTATGCCACTTTGACACTCCTCCAGGCTTCCTTAACCAGGGTAATTTATTTCTCCTTTTGTAAAACACAGATACAGTACTGTTAAAAATAAACATTTTTCTTATGTACGTCAAAGATCATTCCTGCTACTAAAATTCAGTGCTGTCAATGATCAGTTTTCAGAGTGGGAGTGACCTGTAGACCTTTATTGTTCAGAGAAATGACATTTGGAAGTAGATCAATTCTCCCATTCAAATCCCATCCGATGGGATTTTCACAGCAGTGTGACACCAGGGAGCGATGTTATCCCTAGAACATTGACATATTAGACAAGGTAGAGGAGATCTGCCTTCTTTTGCTTTAAAACATAAAGACGACTGGCACTGACTAAAGAATGGGTGACCTATATACAGAATTGTAGTCAGTATTTGTAGAAACAATCACATTGTCCCAGCAGATTCCTACAGAGACACAACTTCCCCTCCCCCGCCCAATTTGTATTATCTTGTAAAGATAGAATTTTAATTTTTATGGAAGAAAAAAATACTTTGAAGGTGAATCTTAGGACTTAAGGACTACTTGTTTCAATTAAAAGCAATGAAATACCTTCAGTTCAAAACTCACTGATTAGGAAGAGCTACTGTAGGCATCTCTACATTAATAGACAGGAAATATTAAAAATACTTTTTTTCTATTTAGTCTTCTCACTCTCCTTAAGAAATGAGACACGGTTTTCCACCCATATACCAGTATGTGATTCATTTACCCACCCCCCCATTAGAAACAAATGAATGGGTTCACCTTGGAGAGTATGGAAAGAGCAGGCATTCTCTCCATGACATTTCAGGCTGGGATAATTTGTTTAAATGTGTCAAGTTATCCACGGGCCTTGCACGAACGACACACAAATGGCTGAGATTTACATGTCTGTAGCTCTGAAGCAACTAGTACTTAAAATCTTTCACATATTCTTATATCTCCATAAGTCCCTGGTGGCTGGGCACATGAAACAACCCTGATTTGACTTTCCTTTTATTCTGGACGTTTTCCCTAATCTTGTTTAAAAGACAGAAGAAGTGAAAGTAAAACTAAGCTGGGCTTGCTCAGCTGGGTTTTGTATCCAAAATAATTCATGTAACTAAAAAATTCCGCTATCCTTCAAAAAGCAAGAGAAAGTAGCACCAAGGGGAAAAACTATCCCAAACCGGAAAATCCCAGCTGGGACACGGCAGTTCAACTGATCTATTAGTCACATTAAGTTTACAGTGTTACTGACTGGTTCTTTCCCCAAGCTGCAAGAAATCTCAGGTATACACCATTAAGGGGTCTGTCACCTTGTGATAAAGAAACAAAACCAGTAAATGCTTCTGAGTTTAATGAAGAAAGTGGTAATCTTGCTAAACCGTTACATACCACAGAACAACGGAGTAGGGGCAAGGTAGGAGTCACCTATAAATCAATATCTATATTTTAATAGTTAAACAAAAGTTATCAAAATAACATTTTCAGCAAATATTAAGTCACAAAAGAGAATAAGTAATTTATTAGTACAATTAATGAGTGTAAAATTTGCACGTTCGGCTCACCTGAAGCATGGGTTGGTTAACAAGGTACTTCTATGTTACTTTTTACAATTTATTCGCTTTAAAAAATATTAGCCCCTAATAGAAATGTAAACACTATACACTGCTCAGCACTTTGGGACTTAAAAATGGCCTTTCGTAACACCCTTTATTGTTAGTCTTTTTCAAATTTTCCCAATTCATCTTTTGGGAGTTGGGAGACAGTTGAATATTTGAAACCCATTAAGCTTTCTGTAGTATCCCAGCACCGGGGGAAGTATGAGTAAAAAGAAGGTAGGTAGCTGGAAAAAGGAAAGAAAGGGAAGGGAGAAGAAGAGGGCTGCAAAGGCTATACAGCAACAGGCTTAGCTTGCATTTGCAGAAGTGTTTTATATTTATGCTGGAAGTGTTTAGCTTAAAAATAAAGGTAGGGAGGATGATTCAGGCTTTTTTAAAAAAAACATGCATCTTGCTTATGAAATATATGTTATGCAAACAGATGTTCTGGTAAGACCATGGTCATGTTTCAAAAGGGATTTTACATGAAGATCTTGCCAAAAATGGTCAGCTAAAATACCTCTAATCGATCACTTTGAAAAAGATTTCATCTTGCTGTCAACAACAATAATAATAATAATGGCAACAACAACTAAAAGGAATACAGACTTGTTCATAACAGATTTGGGCTTTTAAAATTGGTTTTCTATTCCAACAATACCAAAGCTTGTTTCTCTGTTCTGAGTAAAAAAAACCAAAACCATTCCTGAATCACAGTGAGGAACCACTGCTTGGCAGTGCTCACCTCTTAACCCCATACCACCAGAGAACCTGCACATGCTTAAGCTTAGAGCCCATTTATAAATAAAACCACAGCCACTGACTAATCCATGTTGAATGCAAGCCCTCTCCATAATAAGTTACCATAATCACTGGACTTACTGCATTTCAAGTCTGAGTTTTTAGAGTACTTTTGATTAGCATTCAGAATATGCTGTCTTTAATAAGACAAAATAGGAAACCCTTGCACCTCCCTTTGCCCAAATGTTTCTATAGTGAACCCTAAACCCGACAATTAAACTAATCCTCTATCAAATTAATTCAAGAGTCAGACCAGGCTTTACTCTTCTGTATACAGCAAATTTCCATTTAGAAAGCAAAAATTTTAGCTCTGGAGAGAAATGTAATTCCATTGGCTCCATCAGAAAAAAACAGGATATGAAAATTCATTCATTGCATGAACAAATGCTCTCTTTCATCTTCACACATGGTCTATTCCATGTTTTGGATGGGGCTTCAGACTTCATTAAAAAAAGGGGGAAAGCTGGACCCACCACAGTCCATTTGTGGATGCATTAAGTATTTCAGGTGCATGGTGGGGTGCGAAGGTGGAATCATCATTCTTTTCTTAGAAAAATATCTATTATTTGTTTCAGAAAAACCCTAACAGTGCAAGGTGTCTACCTCATTCTTCACCAAGCGTGCATTAGAAAAACCGTAGAAACTGCTATGTAAGAAAGACATTAGTACTCATATGACAAGATCAAATACAAAAAGGATATGAAGCCTTTACCAATATAAAATCAAGTATAACAATATCTCAGTAATTAATTTTTATGAAGAGATAACAAGACAGTACTAAAAGAAGTACTCCCAACCCACACACCCTTTCTGTAACTGAAATGCAGACCAAAAGCACAGAACTTTATTCCACCTTCAGTCAAACTGCATGTTAAGAGGATTCCCACTGAAGCTGGTTAGTGCTTGCATTTCAGTGAATATGGAATCGCATTTGTCAAAAATACATCACACCCTCCTGGCCCCAACTGCCTAGCAAAAGAATAGTGAGTAATACAAGTTGTCTTACAGGCTCTGCTTTTAGCTTTTTTTGTCCTGTCCACTGCTGAAGGTGGCCAATAATTCTACCAGCCACTGACAGCAAGTTAGAGAGCAGCACATGTATTTTACTGTATAATGCTAAGGTCCTATTTCAGGTTTGTCACCATGACAACAATTTTTCCCATTCCAGTCTGGGACAAAATTAGATGAAAGGCTAGTTTATGTCCTTAGAAAACACAAAAGGCATTACAACTACAGGCAATAATGCGTTTTAGAGGGTATCAGAACCTGCTATACTCCATATATTAAAAATAATAGTATGAGGTAGAAACAGTACCCTATCCAGTCTACACTGGATTTTTGAATTTCATCCTTTCTAAACTAGCTAGAACAAAGCGAAGCTCCCTAAATGGCTAATACTTGCTATGTGCATGGTGCTGTGCCAGGGATATCAGCGCCAGGCCTCAGCTCCGTGGCGGACACAGAGTGGACAACCTTTCTCCAACTGAGCCGTAGCTTCTTGCTTAGGGCAGTCTCTGCAGTGCGGGAGGCAAGAGTTTAACCTCCTGCAGGTTGGATACAGATAACATCTCTAGCCTTGCTGCCTGTGGAGTGAGCGCATTAATTAATATCCTATTATGCAAAAAGTGGGCAGTTGCTCTGCTGCCAGACATGTTCTAATAATAGACACTTTTAATCATACATGAACAATAACTGAAAATTGAATTAATCTTTCTGGGGATGGTGGGGGGAAATCCTAGAAAGCAAGTGTCCTTGATTCTTCAGGGGATGAGGGGGATTAAATTAGGATCAGGTAACGAGCCCACCTAGCTAACCTTTAGGAAAAAAGGAACCTGCTCAGGTTAAGGTTCGAGAGTTTAGTCTTATAAAAGGTATTTGTATCTGAGGAGGATGGGACTGAAGGTGTCACTTAAGGACACTTCCTCCCAATAACCTATAAGCATTAGTCTATTAGGTTCAAAACAAATTGTTACCTCAACCTTCAAATTATTTCCAAGAATTCACGTGGAATTATTTGTTTACTTTGCCTGAACAAGGCCTTCTACAGGCAGCAGAAGTTTGACAATAGATTTTCTGCAAAAAAGAGCACTCATAAACTTCTGTGGAAAGAGCCTCAAATGCCCGGAATTCATTTACCTGTGACTAATTTAAACAAGGTCAACATCTAAAGAACAAAACAGTTCTTGAACTGACAAAATCAGTTTCAAGAGAATTTGCCCTATGGGCTTGTGAAACCCTGAAATCCACAGACTCTCAAGGCTTGCCATGCACTCGCTCTTCCTAACATTATTTTCGAGTTGAGAGCTAAGAAGGAATTAAAGTAAAGTAAGTGGTATATAACCAAATCCAATATGTAGCAGTTTGATTAAGAATACCCACACCAGGATACAAGTGTAAAACAGCAATATGGTTCACTTTCCGGGAATGAAGAGATTCTTTTTCTTTATGTAAACCTTTCAGTAGACCTTAAAAAAGAGTAATTTGTCTGAATGCATATAGTTTGCATTTCATCTCAAAGAAAAGGCTATTTCACCTGCATAGGAGAACGCTATTGTTCGTATCACTCGCTGAAGCTACCACAGTCCCCATTTGTCCCTGTTTGCTTTCAAGGCTGGACTGAATGTTCTTCAGATTGCTTCTCCTTGTACAGATCCAGAGTAACCACCTAACTCTAAAATGATTACCAGAGAGCATAAAGAACTGCTTTTGCTATACAACATTAACTGAAATTAAAGCTGGATTCAAGCTTTTTCAAGTATGAGCATGGAGTAACGAAACTTGGCTCCCAGTTTGGAACAAAGAATAATGACAGTAAAAGGTGTCCTAAAAATTGCAAATGATGATATAGACAGCTGCAGGAGAAGGAGGGGGAAAAGATGATTTTAAACAATTTTTTTTGTAGCCTAAACTTTTCTAGGGAAAAATTAAAATAGCTATCTAAAAAAAACCCCAAACAACTGGGAGGTGAAATTTTGAAACTTACTTCTTCTTCTCCTTTCATGATTCTTTCCCATTTTCAAATATAGCACAAGGGCAGAATTTGAAAGAAAACACAACTTTGAATTGGGTGAAAAAATTTAGTTTTTCTACACGTTTCTGTTTCTACCTGCCCATTTTTCAAGACTTCAAGAATTGCATAGAAGACATGCACTGGAGGGACTAAAGCTGAATATGAAAAAATCAGGTTGGTGAAAAATACGTAAGACGAAAGCGAGCATGCAACTGATAAAAAGCAACTTGTAATTAAATGTATTTTAAACCAAACAAAAACCATAATGGAATTTTTCAGAAGGTGCAATACAAGATCGTCCTCCTCAAAATTTTCATCAAAACAGAATTCTGCCCTGGAGAACAATAATTCACAGGAAAATAAATGTATTTTTGTTGCAAGGAACAACTCATCCTTACAACACACTGCCTATAAAACGTATATTAATTAAGGAGGATAAGGGAAAACAATAAAATAAAAACCTACTATGGTGACCATACTGTGTAGCTTCACGACTGACCTAAGATATCTAAATCTGTACAACTGCCATCCTCTCCTGCATTTCTGTTCCCATCCAGGTGCCACTGCTGCGGCTCTTCCAGCCATGCCATCATCCACATCACCCTGACCTGACTGGAAGAGTAGTTAGTAGGTGGGGCAGAGAGGTAAGGTGGTAGTTTGGTGGGGGTTTTTTTGAACAGCTAGTTCTTACTAAGTTCATTTTCCCACATAGCTATCATTCAGAATGGGTGCAATCAATCCTGTGTACATTTCAACTCTAGCATAAGGATCTGAGACTATGTGGCAAAGCATCACCCATGGGATGACCTCCTTGGAGCAGCACAGGTTAAATCGACTATCAAATGAAGTTAACACATTAATGTCCTTTTCTCACTTTCTTTACATACACACTTGTATTACTTCTGACCAACATCAGCCCATAAAGCTTCTGACTTTTGAAGCATGGAGACAGATTGTATTTGTTCTGCTCCTGCATACAAGGAAAAAAGCTGTTTCTGTTTTTTTAGGCAATGCTTGTGTTGCATACTGTATGCATAGCATGCACACACCCTCCTTTCAGGTACAATACATACCAAATGAAGAGCAGCAAAAAAAACCAAACCAAAAACAGGACAGGAGAATCCAAAATCTCTGTAAACATTTCAGAAGTTCTGCTGACAGATTTACCTTGAGATTTCAGCTTACAGCTAATGGAAAAGTGCACAAAAACTAGAAAGCAATATGCTGACGCAAATGAAATACAGTAAACACATCAACTCAACATACCCCTCATCCTCTGAATGGCCAACTGTAGTGACCATTTTCATCCACAAACTCAAACTGAAAACTCAGGCCACAAAAAGTCACGTGTCCAGGAGCATGCAAGCAGGCTCTTACCTATGTCCACTAAGAGCATCTTTTTACATTGTACAATGGCTAATTAAAGGGGACCAAAGCACATAACTACAGCCGTCTTCAGTCACATCCCTTTGACACAACATAGATTTTGTGCCATAAAAACTCCAGGACTTTATTTCACAAGTAAAACATGTTAACCTTTCACTCAGGAGCATCAAACTCACTGAAATTTGGAGATGATAGTTTTGGTCCTCTCTAGGTAGATGTGCCTGACTAGCGTGGCCACGTGCTTGCACTAACCACTGGTCACCTCTTGTGGGAGCGGGTGCTTGGCAATGCACTTTTGCAAAAAAGCCCCCTTTGCTGCCAAGGCAATAAAACACGTATTTTCTCCTCTCACCACCACCTCCACTCCACCAAGGCTTCCCACTGCCAGACCACCCCTTTCCCGTCAAATCTGCAGCCTGGGTCAGGAGTGCTTTCTTACCATCCAGGACGTGATGGGGCTGATTAAACCTGGAGGCTCAGAGCAGCTGAAAACCTTCACGATAGCTTGGCAAAGCCACAGAGCGCTACTGAAGCCTTCGGAAGTTTGATAGAAAAAAATTACGTGGTGGTTTGGATAAAGGCTCGACCTCCCAGGTTTACAATAAAATTCTTAAATGATATAGACAGAAGAGGAAAAGGGATACACAGCTTGCAATACCTTCTCCTAAACCCAAACTAACCAATTATTATTTAAAACTGATTCTTCATAATGAGGTAAATAAGATATAGAAGATTAACATGTGTGCAAAGTTATAGTCATACACTCTAGCTCTCATCCAAGAAAGCATGTTTGAACAAATTTCAGTAGATGTAAGTATGTGTTTAAGTGACTTTTTGAACCAGTGCTTCAGAGTGCATACACACATAGAGTCTCGTATCATGTCACTAACATTTTTCTGAAAAATACTTCAGGAATAAGTGATTCAAGAAAGCTATTTCAAGGTGATAAAATGTGTGTCTCATCACCTGAAATTCTCTTTTAAACCATGCTTCAAAGTTATTTTAAAAACACTGGCTTCCCTCAAAACTTTTCTGGGTTTGTTTTTGAGTTTGTTTTTTTGTTTGTTTGTTTGTTTATAACAAAGGTATTAAGAGACAAAACATCACACACTGTTAGCATTTTAAATAAAAACCATTTCACATAAGTAGTGAAGTAAGATTAAACCCATATTTAAGGATATGATGACCAGTTTTCAAGACAATGTCTAGAAGTACATGCAGGGAAACTGTAACCAGCAAAAGTGAAATATCTTTGAATCAGATATAGATATGACAAGGAAATTAGAATGTGAAACACTGTTTTGCAAACTGATAACCATGCAATTAAGAGAGATGCAAATCAAGCACATACACTTTGACTACTTCACTACTTTTTAGAAAGTATAATAATCCCAGTTAAATCATCACTGAACAAGGCAAAAATAGTGCCACCTTCACTGCTTTTATTTTTTCAGCTTTTTATTTCCAGCATATATTTCCATTCAAGGAAGCAACATAAAGAAATCTTATTTTAACCCTGATTTGTTAAAGAAAGCTGAGGCCAAGTTCGTTCATATGTAAATTTAACAATGGCTCATAAATGTTTTGAAATTAATTAAAGGTAAGGCTTTACTTGCATATCTATGTTTCTGCCTCTACTCAGAATGAATTTAAGTAATTTTGTATGTTTTTATAAATATCAAAAAGCAATATTTAACTGAAGTGTAATTTGATTTGTTTGCAAATCCCTTTTGAATTGCTTTGTGATGCGTAAGCGCATGCAGTTTATTAGGAAATAATAAGCAAAGAAGGCAAGCCAGGCAAGAAGCTTTGCTCACTTTCAAAGTCAAGGAAAAAATTTGGCCCCTGATCAAGCTCTGTGCAAGTGAGAACTTTTAAAAGATTTCCCATTTGGTTCCTGAAAAATAGAAAAGGAAGAGAAAAGGAGTCCTGAGTGAACAAATGATTTTAGAGACAAGGACTTGGACAGATTGGTTGTGCTGGAAAATACACACTGCAAGCAATCAGATTTTAAAAGTTTTTCCTCAGTTCACTGCTAAGTCAGGGAAAAGATTCTCTCATTGTCTTGTAATTGTTTGAACTTACTTTCAAAATCCAGGAAAAAATGTGGATAGTTTTCAATTTCCCTGGTAAGGACCTTAAGAAGATTACCCATCCCAGCAAACCTAGTAAATGCAACAAAATCGTAAACAGTTATATACGTAAACTTAGAATACTACAACTAAGGGCTTGACACAGTCTGCATCATGTATTAAACATCTTGGCAAGTTCTGGACCATGAGAAACATTTTAATGGTCAATTGTGTGATATTTATGCATGGGGACAGAAAGAGGAAGACCTTGGATAAATACAGAAATAATTCTATTCAACAAATTGGAATTTAAACATCAGTATAGCATCACAGAGTACAAACAGATATTTATGGTTTTTTTTTATTTAGCAAGAGAAACAAACTCAGAACTATATCTGTATTTGTAAATCCTCTAAATTGTTGGACTCAGTATTACTGAATACCAGTCCAGAGTAAAAAATGAGGTCTTAATCCTTGGTTTGGATTCTTTAGCATAAATTCCTGTTATTTCATGAAAATAACTCAATTTAATAAAAAAAAATTTAATTGTTTCCAATCAGTAAGGTTTTATAAAATATTACTACAAAAATCTATCGGAAAGAAAAGCTAAAAAGCTTGTTCTTTTCAACTTTTAAAAATGTATGGATGCATTTAAAAAAATAAAAAGAAAAAAAAGAAGACGTTCAAATTCTATCTTTTTATCTGTTATTCCTATCTTTTATCATCTTGGAAGCCTTTGCATTTCAAGTTATTACCCTCCTCCCCAAATGAAAAGTGACCAATTCTTAAAAAAGCAAGTCTCTATGGAAGACAAAAAGGAAGGAAGATTTGAAAAAAAGTTTTTTACCAGTACAGTCCTTAGGAAGATACATTATTCTAAAACTATGTAGAAGTATAGCTTTCTTGGGCAAACTTAAAACTTTTTTCTCAGAAGAGAGAAAAATTAAACCATTAAAAGCACATATAAGGATAAAGAGGTCTGCCTGGAGGCATGTAGAAAAACGTAATTTTAGATTTAGAACTCAGATTGAAAAGTGATTTTTGCCTCAAAGATAAATATTCTCAGTTCTCTCAACCACGGCTCTTGGGGCTCACATCTGATGCTTATCTACTTTTCAGTTTAACTCTTCTCCCACTTATGAAATCAGACCACAAAAAACTTTTTCTAAGCATGTACATGGCTGATATTCCATATGAGGAGACAAAGTTTTTTTCAAATTCTCCCCCAAGCATTACAGAAGAAAAAGCATCACCAACCCTAATTTCTATATGCATATAAGGGATATATTCTATAGCAGGAAAACCTAGGAAGGAAACGTGAGGCTTGGAGATTTCAAAGCACCCATAGTCATTCCATAAAATGACATAAATTTAATCAATAATCCGTTCAGAGCATGCAGCCTCATGTAAACCAGGTTTTTGTTAGACAAATGGCTTTGTTTTGCGTTAACTACTTCAAAATTTTCTCTCCAGAACAAATCCAGTGAGCAGACTGTCAAGCCCTTTACAGTTAGCAACATCTTGCATATACAATATTAAAACATGAAGAAACATTCTCCATTATTCATAAAGTTACATTCATTTATATGCAGGAAAAAAATTATAGTTTTACTTTCAGAACAAGTTCTGCACTGTATGAACTGAGTCTGACTTTCTGATTAGCCTACAGATGGGAAAAAACATGCAAACAGAGCAAAATAGATTTTATACAGCATTAAAACTTGTATCTTCAATAATTTAACATTTTCATCACCCTGGTATAATACATTTTATCAGCATCAGGTAAGAGGGAGAAGATAATGTGCATACACTTATTTTCCTTGTCATAACCTTGAAAGAAACAATTTATATTATTATTAAATACTATCACAATCTAAATTACTGACTCAGTTTGGATTCTTCACTTTCAACTCGTTTTAAGCCATATCTTACCTCATTGCCTTCAATCTTCAGAGAGTATCCAACCATTTCTTCTACTGCCAAAGTTAGCACTGCATCCAGAGACTGGTTTAGTTGGGAGCATGCTTCGAACAGCAAGGCAGCCTTTTTGCCAAAAACCTGAGGATATGCTCCCTCATTTGCATTGAGTAGCTTGAGGTCATGTGCCTAAGCTCTGGTTTCTGATCCTTCTTACAGAAGTACAGCACATCACAGCTCTGGAGATTTCTGAGTATTTTTCCTGAACTTTTACTATATTTCTAACTTGTTTTTCATTTTATTCCCCTCTCCTTCAATCCCCGTGTAGAAACTGATTCAGCTATTTAGGTCAAAAGTATGAAACAAGAACCCTCCCACAAACTTCATAACCGTTTTCATGGTCAGCCTGCATTTTCCAATGTTCTCAAAGGCACTGGTTCAACACATCAGCTCAAAACCCAGTGATATTCAACATCAACATCTAGAAGATACAGTTCAGGCAGCTGCTAAACACGCTTTACTTCTTTATGATTGGAAATAATTTATTTATAGTTTCCTAAAAACCAAAACTAAAAGCAAGACCTAGTTCGAAGAAACTTTCACTTTAAACTATAAGTCATCATTCAACACTAAGTTTTTACCTCCTTATTAAGAGGCCAACCTTCACCTTAGTGGAAGTGCTAATAAACATAATTCCTTGTCCCAAACTGAATTATTTTATTCTGTATAGCTTGCTGCTTCCTTGTACTTGGATCTTCCAAACTCTTTCCCTGAAAACTCTGATAATGTATTCCAAACCTCAGGAACTGTAAGCCACTTCCAGAAGAATTTTTAACAAGATTTTAAAGTAACAAATGACATAAATTCTGAGCAGGTCAGTATGTATACTGTGGTTGCAACAGAAATGCAAATAAACAGCTGATGCACAGAAGCAAATCAGAAAGTTTTAACCTAAGAGCATAAAATTCCATTTAATTAAACTGGAAAGCATTTTATTTTACTTACTATAAAGTTAGTTTAAATGTTGAAATGAGACTCAATGCATATATAATAATATTGCTGTTGAAGCACTACTGAATGATAGTGTCCAAATCCCTTAAAATTCCAACTTTTAACAGTATGCTTTAAAAATGATGACATGTTGACAGGACAATGATGTTTGCACTTTGTTTTCTACTGTTTTCCAAACCATTAAAGCTTATCCTAAGATATTACATAAGCATATAGAAAGCACTTCCTAAGGTACTGTTGACAGTTTAAAGCTCATTACGCAATTTTTCATGCTCAACATGTAATTAGTGGCACACAGACACAAATAAACCATAAAACCAGTAATGAACAAGAAGGTACATTTAATATTTTGCATTTCATATACCATTATCCAGTGGCATACTTAAAAATGTTGAGCTTTAAACAAAATACACAAGCTAGTTTTCTAACACATCACTTTGTTCCTAAAATTTCATTCATTTAGTTTTGACACTCTAGAGGCATTATGTAGGGTGGGAAAAAAAATTCCTTCTCCCCTCCCCCATTAAACCAATCAGTTTCTTTTTGAATTGTGGTAAATAAAATACTGCTCCTCTCCCCCCCCAAACAAATAAAAATGCAGTCCTTCAAATCTGCCATAGATTTTATACACATATACTGAAAATATACTGAAATATCTATTTATTATATACTGAAATCCAGTTTTGAAAATTTAGCAAGTATTATCAACTAAATGTTGCACGTCCAAAGCTAGTATCATGTTATTTAACTCTTCTTTAAAATCTTTGTTTACACACTGTTTTAAGCGATTACATAATTTTGAAGTGTGGAGTTTTTTAAATGATAGCTACAGCACTATATTAATTGCTAGAGAAGTACTAATTTATTTCTTCTTCGTTTACAGGACTAACTTAATGAGTGCCAGCTCAAAACCATCAGCATCACTGTAGCCACACTGAAGGCAGAACAGACAGACAAAGCATTTAAACCTCATGTTAGTGAAAAAGGACACATTCACCAGCTCAACCCTTCCCTGCTCATCAGTACTCCTTTGCCAGATAGTATTTCCTAAATCTGTCTGCTTACATAAATGTAGTCTAACAGGCTTTTGTCAAACTGAGCTGTATCAGCAAATGGCTACTGCTTAAACTCATTTAGATCACCCAAACGAAGTGGGGCTGGGAGTGTTCTCATGAGCAGTTCCATTAGGAGTTTCAGGAGAAAGAGGCTCCCAAGTTCAGGAGTGGCAATGAATGATTAGGAATTGTAACTTCTAATGACACACCTACATGGGCGAAGACAGCATCCAGTCCACAGTCTGAGGGAACTACATTGTACTAAGCATATTAGCATCATTAAAGCAGTGGAACTGACCTCACTATGTGAATAATTAACTGTGGTTTCAAAAGAACACCAGCATCAAAAGCAAGATTCCAAATCGTTGTGATATTCACCTATAAAGTTTGTTGAGGTGCTTGTAAGGAAACAGAAGTGCGAGACTCAGAAAACAGTTTTATTCTATTAAGAAATAAAATCAAAATGAACAAAGAGTAAAAAATGCAGAAGTTTCTTAATGATAATCTACTTCGTTTTCTGAAGGAAATACTGTATCACTGTTTTTTGTTTGGGAAAGGAAGGAAGATATAAAAGATCATTTTTAATTGCATTTGCCAAATCCACTACCCATATTTCTGCTTTTTTTCTATGCAATAAACATATTAAGCCCACCTAATCTCTCTCCAAGTATTTGTGTAAGACTAGCTCCGAGAAACCTAGAATGCTGCAGTGCTGGGAGTCACGCACGGAGTGAAGGTACAGGCAGGACTGGAGCACTTTCTCACGGGTGCCCCACGCACACATCCCCTACCTTGCCCTTTCACCACCAGCACCTGAAGGAGGTCTGCAAGGGTCAGGCAACAGAACGGGTTTTATCGTAAGTCAGAAACTGGGAATATTATTGCTGTGAAAAGTGCAGTGCTGAAGTCAGGAATAGTCAAGGAAGCATTTTGATTTACATTTGCAGCAATGCCATAAAATCACTGGAGTTAGGGGTGGGGTCATCTAGATCCCAAACCAGGAATGGGAGCAGCTCTGTCACTCTGCACAGATGTTTGTCTAAACTATTCTCAAAAGCTCTTCAAAAAGCTCTTTAAGCTCAGTCATGATAGTTCATGTTTTATTACACCTGACCAGTCTCACTGCCCTTCTCTCTCCCCATTCTCAGTGGGTCACTCAACTCTAGGTACAGTGCTCCAAATACATCCAAGTATTGTCCCAGATATAATGAAGGAATTGTGTCTTGCAGAAAACTGTGCTTTACGCATCCCTCAAATATTATCTGCATAGTTTTATTTTACCCATTGCTTTCCCTTCTGCATTTTGGCAATTCATTAGTTGTGCTTTTATACAGCACGTTGTATCTATCCCCATCAAACTCCACAGTATTATTTTTTTTAATCATCTCTCCGATTTTCTTATAGGTAAGCAGATTTTCATGGATATGGTAGTATCATTATCTTCAATTGTTTTACCAGTAAATGTCTAAATTTTATAAACTGTAGCTGCATTGATAAAGAGAAATATAACAACTGATGTTTAATAGTCTCAGTTGTGCAAATAGATGTTAGTTTTGAAAAGTGGTATTATTCCTCTATGGACTTTATTTCAGAAATAAGCATAAGACTGTATTGTTATACTAAGAAAAAAATTAAGGAAAAAAAAAAAGTAAAAATAGTCATACATTTGTGTTTGTAATGCTGATTGCAAAAAAACCCCAAAGATATTTCACTGTGAAATACCCACAGTATTGTCTAGCAAAGCACAGATAAGGGAAAAACACACCCAAGTTTCTTCAAAGGCCAAACTATATTCATTTTCCAGGAAAAAAATCAAATTATCCCCAATGTTGGCCTGTAAATACTGTATTTATAAGATTCTTATAAGTAACATACTTGCAAAACAAGATGCACCAAGAAGCAATTTACGCACACAAGCACAGAAAAAACAGTGCCACACATTCCTTAGGCAGGTGAAGCATAAACAGACAAAAAAAAACCCCAAAATACTGAAACCCAAAAAACAGATGTAAAGAAGTGAAAAGTGGAATAAGAGAAGAAAGTCGCTCAAGGTGAAAGTAACCCAAGATAAAAGAATCATTCCTGCTTTGAACGATTATTTTATTACAGTTCCTAGATAAGCAACACTTCAAGCCAAGAACTTTTGCTCTTAACTGATACGCAGATTGCAGGACACAAAACCTACAAAAAAGGGGAGGCAAGTCAAAGGGAGTCAATAGATGGTTTGTAATGACAAATACATTTTTCATTAATCATAAAATGTTAAAGAGCTGGCCAACAATAAGAGTACCTGTAGCCCCAAGGATTAAAGAGCTTGGCTCGCGGTTTCAATAAAATCAAAAGGGTAATAAAAAAAAAAAAAGAAAAAGGATTACCTCAGATGAACTTAGAACTTATTCAAAGGGGGGATTTTTCTATATGCCAACCCTCACACCTGAACATACTTTGAACAGAAGTCCTATGTATTTTCAAAGTGCATAATGTCAGAAGAGCCATTATAAAAGGATAAAAACCAGGCAACCAAAATATCTGGATTCTGATTCATAGGTCATAATAAAAAAAAAAAAACAAAACCAAACCAAACCCCAACAGAAAAATGTAGAATAGAAGCCAATTAAGTAATTAGAAGAAAATTATATTTGAAATTAAGAAAACACTTGCACTTTGATCCTTCCACCTGAGTGTATAGTAACTACAGTAACCTAGCTTGAATATGGCATCGCATGCACAGACGCTTATACACAAAACAGGGACAGAATTGCCACGTACACAATAAATGGAGTCTCTATCAATTGATGCTGTTAGGTAAGCAAAGCAGGATACTAATGTTTACCCAACTGATACACAGTAGAGAGATGCCTTTGACAGAAACAGGTTTGGCTAGTTCAAGTGTTTCTTCCTTCAAAACAAAACCACTTCATTTTTTTCCAGGTGGGGTTTGGCTTAGTTCTTCTGAACTCTTGTAAGAGAATAGCAGCCACATCACCCTCTTCTGCTTAAAATTTCCTTGTCCTTGTCTTATCTCACCAAAATCATGATGAAAAAGGAAATAAACCACCTTAGAACACACGTAATTTTGGAAATCTGGATTTGGGCATTTGATAAGGTATCTGGTTTCAACATTTTTGGATATAGTGAGTGAAAAATCTATTACTGATCATAAACAGATACAGAGTCAGAAACAGGACTTTCAGATGAAATAATCAGGAACAGAAAAACATGTTGCTGCTCCTTTCTGCCTGTGAATGACTACCCATTATTCAGCCTTCTGACTACGCCATACAGAATATTTTGTACTATGCCCACAGAAAATCCAGTGCAAGTGTCTGAAAAAACCAAGATGAAAACTCTCATATTCTAGTTCTTCATACAACTACGGTAAAGACTTTCCTCAGAGTAATTTTATTTTCAAGGTATTTCTTGTGCCAGTTGATAATGGGAATAAGAATTTGCATGTTAACTTTATTCTTTATCTATTTTACTACTCTTTTTAATACATAAATGCCAAAACAGCACATCTAATCTCCGTCAAATCCTACAGTGACTGGATTTCTTACTGCATATTTGCTAGTGATCTGCTTTGAATGTGCCAGTATGTAGGACATAATGCATTTTGCCAGCTAAATTTGTATTTCTCGTTTGGAGGGTAATAATCTATAAGATACTGATCTGACGCAGTCTTTACAAGTACTCTTTTCTGGAAAAGCGGAGAGAAGTCAAACACTATCTTAAAATACTAAACAGACAGTTCTGATCAAAGAAACGTATTGACATTACTGGAATTAAGATGGCTGTGGCTGACTATATGTATCAATAGCTCAAGATTTGACGAATTAAAGATTAAATGTGGATCTTTGTAGGGGTTAGTTGTTATTAGTTTAAAATACTTCCAGTTGTGTAATACTGGTCTTATTAAATATCTTATTACACAAAATAAGAAAACTTGCTGACCAATTTGCATTGGAGTTCCACTAGGAAAAAAAAAATATTCAAAAAACCACTGTAAATAGACCGAAGGACAATATATACTTTTTTTTTTTTTTTTTAATTTAAAATTTCAGAAAAAGGTAAAAGAAAAAATAAGAAGTCTCTGGGTGAGAGTAAAGGAGGAAAGAACAGGTATGATCCCAAGACAGCAATTTGAGAGATCACCTAATCCCCAAAAGGTTGTAAAGGAAGGTTTTGCTAAACTGTGGAGGCATCTGAGTAACAGAATTGGGGAAGAAGCTTCAGGAGGGTTCATTAACCATGCATCTGTACAAGCTCCTGGAGTGATAAATGTTCTTTCTAGAACATAGAGGAGTTTACCAGAGGAATGGATATTTTAGATTTGTTTGATACTTATGGGGAAAATTAACTGAATATAAGGATGGAAATACAGAAGTTAATTAAAAACAGCAGAGGTTACTTAAACAAGGAGAAAACAGCAAACTAAAGATCATGATTTCAAAAAAGCAGTTTCAGTAAACTCAGATATCTGGAAGAATAGGTTTCTTGGAAAGTTGATTTAAGGGATAAGGGAGTGCAGGAAACTCGACAGTTAAGAAAATACACAACAGGTTACTCCAATGCACAAAACAGAGATTTAGAAATCAATATGCCTGTATAAGCATACGGAAGAATTGAAGGAAGTGAAGAAATATATAAGGAGGGAGCTTTGACAACTGACTGGAGATGAGAAAAGAGGAAATGCTATTTAGTACCTTAAATTTGCTGCAACATTGAAAATCTGAAAAAGTAGTTGTCAGTAGTTTACTGGCAAAAGAGAGGATGGTATTTTTAAACAGTATCTGGTATCTGTTGTATAGATCTGGTTTTGTTCAATACTTTTAATTAGTGACAGCCAGAAAAAAAGAAAATACATTTTTAAAATATGCACTAAGCTAGAAGGGAATTAAAATATTCTGGAAAATAGGATCATAATTCAAAATCACTTTGATAAACTGCAGATAATATCCAGAAGAAATTAAGTAAATACAAATGTAAAATACTCAAGGAAAAAAAACAAATCAATCTCACAAATGCAGATGGACTGGTAAGCAGAAAGACTGAGGAAAAAAATACTTAATCATTATACTGGAGTATAAATTAAACATACAGCAGGTTAGAAAGCTGTTAAACTCCAGAATTTTTCAGATTGCTCTCACAGTCAAGGGACGAGAGGACTGAATATTGAACAAGAACAGATCTTCTCCAAAACACTAGTCTAGGAGTTACAGAAAAGTAAAAATTCCAATAAAACTCCTCTTTTTTCTTAATTAGCTTTGTGTCATTTTTTAATCTCTTCTGATATTATTTCATGAACTCCTATTCTTTCACATTAGACACTCAATTCATTAAAACGTACAGGGGCAGATTGGGTCCATGGCATTTTTCTGCAAAACAGCTTGCATTGACAATTGCATTTAGTTAACAGGCAAGCACATTAACCCTCTTAATGATGTAAACATAAATGAGATTTTTTATTTTGCATTGTGCCTAATACTTTAAGAAGCACATTCCGTAGTAAATCTATTTCCAAGCTATATGTTTTACTTACACAGAAAGCCAAACAAGGTTTTGTGCCCCAACACAAGCTGCGAAAAAACTTTGCAATTTTTTTTTTGGTATATTAACAAGTCTGCTATCTGCCTAAGATGACAAATAAGGAGCAGTACTATGGGCAGTGCTGAATTACAACCATCCTTTTAATTAAAAATTAGGTTTCTTGTCAGTGTACATGAAAATTCAAATAACGTACTGACCCTGACAGGCTCCACAGTAATTAATTCAAATCACTACTGGAAGCTATTCCTAGTTTAGCAATGAAATTTGCACAATAACTTTTTATTAGGACAATAAAACTGATGCACAGTAGTGACTTTATATCCTACTCCTACTCTGCTATAAAATCTATTTTTAGCTAATTGACAAATTTGGACAGCAATTAATCACAAGCCCATTGATGACGCAGTTTGCTCCCTTCCCCACTGCAAGATGCACAAGCCTATAGAGGCCCATTATACAAAGAAAACAGAGCATTGTTCAACCATGCGAGCAAAGTTAAACCTATGCACAAAAGCGGACACTGTACAGTTGTTTTGCAACCCTACAACGCTGCTGGGTGGATTTCTTGCCAAGGAGACCCACGAAGCCGGCAGAGGAGCCTGCGGACATGCGCTCAGCCCGCACGGGCGGGGTGGGGCGGGGCAGGGCGGGGCTGGGCATTTGGCCACCCAGGCTGGCACCACACGAGACTGTCAAAGGACAGGCCAGAGGTGCTGACGCAAAGCACGGGAAAATCCACGCTCTAAGTAAAACCTGGCTGACTCACCTGAAACGCTCACTGCCTTTACACCCAAGGAAAAGGCCACGACTAGAGCCAACCGTTGGTTCGTATTTGCACTCGGTCATGGGTGCTACCTCACTTCTGCAGGAGACACATACACCAAACTGAGTTTCTGCAGGGACTACAGCTCCAGTTATCAGTGGATGACTTTCTCCTCTACTCTCACTTTTCAAACTGAAGCCAAATCAATGCAGACAATGTTTTAATAACCACATTTCAGAACAAGTACTGATATTAGAAAAAAATTATACTGCTTTCCCTTTCCTCCCACTGAAACTCAGAATTTAGTTTAAAAGTAACTGTGACTGCATCTAAAATTATGAAAACTGACATATCTACTCAAAAGGTAAACAGCATATGGCTGACCAGGTGTAGCAGGGAGTGAAGTCCCAAGGCTGGTAAGCGTTCTTAGCAGGGCATTCCAGCCCAGCATCTAACACACGCTGCATCAGCCCCTGGCAGCAGTCCTGTTTTCTCCATGTGAACAGAAATACCATTTTTATTTACACTTGTTCAAGAAGTTTTGATTAGCATTATTTCTTTTAAAGTTAAGAAGCAGACTAAAAGTTGAGAAAGAAGAAATCTGGTTTTCCTTTTGTAGTCTCTGACTAAAAACCAGATACACAGGATGAGATATGCTAACTTCAAAATGCCAGCTATCTGCAATCAAAAATGGAGGGAGGTAGTTACATCCAAGATTTTCTTATTGCCTTTGTTGAATACTCCTGTTTGAAAGGCAAATCATGCCTTTCAGAACTATAAAGTATGGAAAAGGCACTACGTTTAGAGCTTTATTTTTGCATAAAAACGATCCAAGAACCTTGTTTCATTTGCAATTTTAACTAACTGTCCATTCACACTTCCAGGTGACATAAGTCACATGGAAAAGAAATACACCCTTGTAAAGGCAACATTCATTAGTTTCCAAGAAAATTTTAAATTATAAACAACTATTTAAGTAGTTAATTTAAAAATATTTTTAGAACGTTGCTGAAAAACTTAAACTACACATGCACACAGAAATGCACATAACGTATGTACATACACAGAGACTTGCAAATGAGCATGTTTAACCAAGAACTGAGAATTAGTTGCCTGTTACAGGAAAAAAAGATACATGAAGACGAAAAGTGTAAGAAAATCAATATTAAAATAATTTACTTAACCAAACCTTTCTGTTTGCTGACTCAAAGGCATCTCTCTAGCTATCCAGAGACACAAGCTGTTGTACAGTGTACGAAGTACGGGGAGGAAGAATGCCTGTGTGATTTCAGCAATAATGGAGTCCTAAAACTCGGGTTCCTCTTTGCTCATGACTTAGATGATGTGAATTCTCTGGAGGATAGGATGAGGCGGAAAAAACCCTCAATTATTCCCAATTTCATGATAAACAAATGGAAGATAGAGATTTTCTGAAAAATATTGTTACTTAAGCCAACAAAAGTCTTTGTATTGTCTTTCAATCTTCATCATTGATACAACCAGCCTGTAATACAGCACTGAAACATTTTTGGAAATTGAATTATGCTTTCTTCCTTCTCCTCTGAGCCAATCTTTATTTTAGTTGCAATTTATTCAGCTGACTTACTAATAGAAACAGCGTAACTGAAAATTTCAGAAAAGCCTGAGAGATCAAGGAAAAAAATGCTCAGTGATTGAAGATTATCAGGGTTGATGAGAAGTAATGGAAATTTACTTAGGGAAAAAAAAGTTCAAAGAACACAGTTTTAAAGACTGGAATGGAAAGGAAAGACCTAAATCAATATATGTTTCAACAGTGCAAAAAACCTTTGCCATAAAAAAAGCCATTAACTACAGAGGATAGTATACTTTTAGTATAGAATGGATTTTTTTTGATACACTGATATTAGAAAAAAATATACATATGTATACACAATATAAACTATATATATATGTATATATACATTGGTCTCAGCTAAAAAGTTTGAATTTTTATATATTTAAATTTTACATGAAATACACCAAGATATTAATACTACCATCCAAACTACATAGCAAAAAAGAGTCTTTATGAAAAGAATACATTCAGGAAGTAGTAACTGTAAATGACAGTGATGGAATAGACATCAGGCGTCTGTCTCACCTTTCTGATCTTCCAAAGCAGAACTATTTGGGGTCTACAAAAGTCCAACTAATGCAGGACCCAGTCCAGTCCTATACTCTCCTTTTGTGTATGCTCTCCACACTGTCATCCAAGAAAAGGCACTAACTACTTTCAGTCAGGTCCTTTTCAACTCAATTCATGAAGAATCAGCTTGTTCTAGTTCAGAGTTTGCCCAGTCACTATCTTCCAACCATAAGGGCTAAAACGAAGCATTGCCTGAAACACCAACATTATAACCATACTACCAATTAAATTTCATTAACCTAAAGAACCAGTGCAAGAAGACCAAGAGTGTAGATTAATCTTTTCAATCAAATCAAATATGCAAATAAGAAGATCCTTATTTTCCTAGAAGACCGTTAAAATTATGTAATAAATGATTCCTACATTTTAATACTTTTCATCCAGGAACTGGATATCATAAGCTTCCTAAAATGGGGTTGATAATAAAAGGTTCCCTGAACACATGCTATGATCAGCATATTCTAGCCAGGAGGAAAACTCGGATATAAATCAACATAGCTGTCTGCCACCTGATTTGGTTTTGAAAAAAGGCTGCAGTTAAGGCTGTTATCCACTAAGTGGCATTATCAACTCAAACACCTGAATTTGACAAAAAATAATCATAGTACCGTGCATTTTAACCTCCTACAAGCAAATTGATGGAAAACATTTTCTTTGGATGATTCATTTTACTCAAGTTTGTCATAAATTTAGGCATTGCTCCAAACAGTCAAATCTATTAGTAAACCAGCATTACCAATTTACTTTTCATATCAAGACATTTGCAAATATTTAGCAGGATGGTCAGGTTAGAAATAAAACTATTGTGACAGACACTTTAAACAAAGCAATCAAAATACTGGAGTAATATGAGCTCAAATTAGACACATAAAGGTATAATAAGGTATTTTAAAAGTAGCTGGGTTTTCAGAAGTGCTATACATCAACAGTTCTAGTATTTCCTGTTGTGAAGTGTGAAAGTACCAAAAGTCACACCAGATATTTACTTTACTTTAGAGAAAACACTTAAAAAAAAGTAAATCATTAGATGGACTGATGCTACAAGGTATTAAAAAATTACAGTAATTGGGAAAAGTACAATGTTTCACTAATTATTTAAGGATTGGTTTTCAAAATGGTACTTAAGGATTAATGACTGTAAATACAGTTTTTTGAGAAATGTTTACTGGAAAAAAGCATTTAGGAATAGTAGAAATACAAGAAAAAAGTATCAGAACAGAACTCTCGTTTTAAAATATGTTCCCCCCCCCATTCCTATTGTTTGTCTCTGGTCTTTTATCACTGTCAATTTGTTCATACATAAAGATCTACTGAAAATAAAGGGGGGAAAAAAAATCAGTATTACTGTATATAAGAGTATAGGAAAATTAAATGGGCAACTACTTCTATCTCTGCCTCTTCAAAGCACATATTTTAAGCTTGTGAAATGTCCATGTATAGAACAAAAATTGTATAGAACTGAAAATTCTGAGCATACTTCAATGCTACAAGGATCAAGACATTCCTTTTTTTAAGTGATTTTTTTTTCCCTCGCTAGCCACAGAGGAATTGCATTAGGACATAGTCCTTTTTCCCTACATCCGCCTACGACAAACATTTGCTGCAAGTCAGCGACTCCAAAACCAAATTGTTTACAATTAACTCCAAAAGCCATTAAAAAAATTGTTTCTTTGTTCCAGTTGGAAAGAGAGACAGCCAGATGTGCGGCTTGTTGATCTTGCTCTTTTCTGACCTCTTGAGTGTAGGAAGAACTGCAGCTGAGGAAGGAAGTCAGCAAGTTGTGTTAGTGAAGGTGAACATTGCAAAAAAAAAAAAGTTTGCAATTTTTTTTCATGAAAGAAAAATTTACTTGGAATTTTTTAATTAAAAAAAGATAATATAAAGCTTTATTTCTCGCTATTGGTAAAAAATCAGAGCCTTTGTTTCAGGAGAAGTCATAGAGTCTGTCTTTTTGCTACTTTTGAAAAATTCGACCCTTGTTTCAAGAACTTCATGAAGTTTCACTGCTGTGAATTAGCAAACACCTCATCATTAACACCTGCTGGGACACCATCCTCCTTTGAGGATGCAAAAATTCAAGAAAAGCATTCTAATTTTAGGCTCTGACTGAATCACAGTCTACCACTACAGACTAAAATCAAGCCTAAAGCTGAATTCCAGATTGAGAATGTGATCACTTCTTTGGAAAACACATCTGGCAAACACCACTAGGCAACCAACTACGGCTTCCACAGTACCTTTCTTCACATTTCTCCCTGAAACACGTTTATGCATTGTATCTGTAAAACACCTGACAATGAATTAATTAGTAATCTGGTGTTGAAAACTTCATTACATGGTACTCCTTACGACAGTACAGAACATGAATGTACAAGACATTCTGCTAGCATAAAAAAGAACAATCTTTCAAAAACTGCACAGTAACAGACGTGAAACATGATCGTCTTGTTTCTGAACTTTGTATTACTTTCTAAAAAATGTCTAAAATGCATTCTGAAGTTCTATGACCACACTGCTCCTCATCTTATCAAGGTAGCTGAGAAGATAGTCAAAGTTATCAAGGCCTGAGGTGATACCTAAGGACACATTTGCGTGTGAAGCACAAATTCACTCCAGAGATTCAGCTATTAGATATTAATTCTAGCACCTGGGCATCAATCCAGACTCCTTATGCAGTTAGTGAAGCTTCCCAAATGTACTCCAGGCATCCAGCTTAATTGTCTGAATTAGGTTAAATTTTTTGTTTCTCTCACTGCATTACTAAGTTAATCTTAACAGCTCACACTAGTTTTCGTAGAAAAGGATGCCTAATTCTTGTCAAGCAGTTACTATTTCACAGATGTACATCCAAAGACCTGAATATCATCCTCATAGTTTCTTAATTAAATAATATGAAAGTAAACATAAGTTGAAAGATGAACTTTCCTATGTATTCTTGGAAAACACAAAATTGAAAATAAAAACTAGCTTACTTTCTTCTCACTCCACATTCTCCTCCCCCCCAAGGTCATTTAAAAACCAACATTAATAGATCACCATATACGTGCATATGTACACACAAAACCATTTCTGCAAACAGTTATACAAATATTTAATCTGATAAGAAAATTCAAATTCTGGAGAACTGAAACAATATTTCATGTCATACTTTTCGAAAGAGTTGTAAGGGATACTGGTCATTTTAAAAACAGCCTACGAAATTCAATCTTTGTCTTTGTACTAAGAGAAAGTAAAGACCTTATCACGTAAGACTTTCAGCACAGCTCAAACAGCTCACAGCTCTAAGCACAAAAAATTGCTTCTGCTGCATTAGTATTTAGAAATTATTATTGGCTTGTCACTCTCATATTAAGATTTGATTTTCAGAACCTTTTATTTTAGGAAAAAAAATATGTTTAGATGGTTCTACAGCCCATATTTTGTCATAGCCTTCTGAAAGAGTCAATCTTTAAGGTCGTTAAAGGCATATTTAAAGGGCTTCATTTTGAAAAAATAGTTTGTCTTAATATCTGTAAAAGGTCTCCAATAGCAAAGAGTTAGGACGTCAAAAATTTATCAGGTAAAAAAATACTACAAAATTTTCCTACCAGTTGTAGTTCCTCCCAGTTTATTATTTCCTACCAATGGAATTAATAAAAGCAGTGAACTACACTGTAGTAATATTAACTTTCTATGGACTATATTTAAAAGAATCAATAATTTAGCAAATCTCTATTTCTTCATTTCACAGTCTTTTGTCATAATTTCCTGTTTCTTCTAACATGTTAGAGCGTTCCATCTCCATTCCTACCATTTTTCCTTTTATTCTTCCTTTTCACTCTACTTGTCCTGTCTCCAAGATCTCCCTTCAGCTCATCTCAGTCCCCTCCACTAGCATGGATAAGCCCATGAGGAGCACTCATTTTTGAGATCCTTTCCTCTCAAGCTCAGAAAGATCATCCTTCATTTAAAAAGTAGAATGGCCTTAAATTTAAGTTGAAATGCTATCTTTATAAAATTTAATAGGTATGTCATATACATAATTCCTATTTTAAATTCCATACAATGTAATGTAATAGAAGGCCTTTTAAAGGAGAGAAGAAAGTGTAAAAACAAAACACACAAAGAAGCTTCACTGGTTAAGTATACAGTCCTTACAAGTATCACATCATTAGTTTACAAGGTAGAGAAGAGTAATTTCTTACACTGCAGAAACTGTCAAGCTATGATTATAGCCTTTAACCTTAATAAGTCTTTTCTTCCACCCCTCACACCCACCTCCTCCCTTGGACCTGGGTTTATTTGCCTATCCAGTGAAATGAAACGGGAATACTGTTGTCTTTCAACTACGCCAGTTCCACATTCACCAGAATCCTTTGTGGCCTCTAAATTAATGAATCTCTACACGTTCCAAACTCCTCTGCAGGCAGCTTTATTTCTTTTGAACAAACATCCACATGATTAGCAAACACCTTTACTCTGACAGACTGCCACTGAGATCCCTGGGTTCACTTGGGTACTGCAAAGCTGCTTTGACAGAAAGCCAGTCAGGCTGCTGCCACGTTGGGCTTGTTTTTACCTGCAACAAATTGAAGTTTCTGTGGTCATTTGTCCACTGCATCGCTTATTCAATGCATCTCACAGCAGTGGAATTAATCACAGCATTCACTGTTACTAAAGTAGGGTTAGCTCAGAAAGTCCTCTCCATACTCGATGGTTTCCGTCTCCCCAAGAAACCACCAGATTAAAGTTACCATCTCGCATGGCCTTATTTCCCACAATAAGGTAAGATATTATTCCCTTTCAGATATTTCCCACAATAAGGTAAGATATTATTCCCTTTAAGTGTTATTTGCTGCAACCACCCAGCTCAAATGTCATGTCTGCTTCGCGTTTCCCAGCAGCCCAGAAAGGGCTGGCGAACAGCGGCACGTTTGGGTCAGAACCACCAGAACCGGTGTACGCAACTTGTAGCCCTAGAGTCCTGGCACAGCGCTGACTGCAACTAGGCCGCACGTGAAGCGTGACACTGAGACTCGCCTTCTGTTCCCTGTAATCTGTGTGCTAAACATGAGTAGCCAAATTGTCATGACCTCTAGTATTTCACTAAAAAGAAGGTAATCTTCAGTGACAAATTCTCTGGTAATTACATCTACAGATTAAAACCTTCTCGCTCTTCCCTATCGCCCTCTGCTTCCTCCTCAGATATTGAAGCCTGCAGCTGTCCACAACCCCTTCGTGGTCTTCCTCATGTATCAAACCTTTTCTTGGAGCAGAGAGAAGTGAGGAGTTTAAAGGCAGTAAAACAATTTGTTGATGCAAGTAATGGCGCCGATTTCCTTGTGTTGACACCAGTACTTGTTTGAGTCCACAGTGAGCTGATGCGGAGGTCTAAACTGACAGAAAAGTAGCCTTCCAAGAAGTCTTCACAATCCTGTAGATTTTCAGCAGCAAATTCCCTAAACCAGCACATCCCAGATGAGTATAGGTGTTGATGCAAGAGAAGGGGCAGACAGAACTGAGCTACCTCTTTGAATGGCAACAAGCTAATCAAACAACAATGCACCCAATAATAAAATTAAATCCCGTACTTAGGCAGACCATGCAGAGTTGCTGGTGTGGTTCCTCTCAGGGAATATAAAAATTTAGGACAACTGAACTGTTACTATTTAAAATCTCGAATAACAGTGGACTCATTCAACAAAGACATAAACACCCTGTACAAAGTGAAGTCCAGCATATTGCACTCTTTAGCTTTCTCACAATTAACGTATAGAAGAAAGGGGGTACTAAACTCAAACACTTGGTTATGTCTTACCTAGAAATACAATGGTTCCAATTCACATTCAAAAATCCAGAGAGGCGATGCTAAACATTCAACGTCCGTCTGTGATAAAAAAAATTCAAGATTACACTTGGGATCACTGTGCTTTTCCCTCTCTCAATTTTTAGGTGAAACTTTCTATCTTAAAAAGGAAACATCCATGGAAAATGGAAATTTTCTTTGCAAAGTGAAATTTGTAGCATCCGAAACTTTTTTTAAGTAATACCATTCAAAAATGCTGTTGGGTTGAAATGATCAGGAACTTAAACTAAATTTTATCCCATGTAATTCTGCAGAACAGACTCAATTTAATTTGGATTTTATAATAAGCTCTTGCCAAGACTGGTACAGCCAAAGAAAATAACGTTCATTGATACTGGTATGCATTATATTAAGAATTAAAAGAAATAATGAAAATGCGAATACATTTCCAAAACATTTAGCAATTTATAATAAAGGCTATATCTATTTGAAACAATATTTACATTGAAAGAAGTCTGGTTAAAGCAGTTTTAAGTTCAGAAATGAATTTTTCAATCTTTTGAAACTACTGAAATAAAGAATGTAATTTAGATGCCTAACAGTGATCATTTCATTCTGCAAGTGTTGAGGGGGGAGGCTGAGAGAAAAACCAAGGGGACCAGATTCTTCATAAGGATCTATAAGGACAGCTGTTCTTATGTTACTTTTTCAACTCTTTAAATAAAATAAGTTACAGAGACACAAGTTTGCTCCCAGAACAAAGGTGAAGTCAACTTAAGAAAAAGAAATCCGCTGCAGAAAAGCTTGGAAGTGAACTTCCATTTCAACCATAACCTCAACAACGCTACTATAACTCCATAAACATTCTTCCCAAATATTCTGGTTCACTGTCCTCACAACTATGGAAAAACAGAGGTCCATAAATCAGATGAATTAAGCTTTGGCATTGAAAAAGCATGTGGTTGTGTTTCTGCAGCTATATTTATAAAGATATGACTAAAAACTAGTTCTAATCTAATGATGGATTTTTATTCATTTAATTTCAAAATAGTAGGAGTGCTTGATGGCTGTCTAAAGAGGAATTATCTTTTAAAACTCGCAGGTGGCATGGTGCAGTTATTTTTTTTTTCTTCTAAAAATACGTTCCTTACTGCCAATTATAACAATTCATTATAAAAGCAGATTAAATTAAATCAGAATGTAACACTAATTTCCCAAGTAGAGCACCCACATAGGGAACTAATTAGGAATAACTCCTCTGTGTAAACAAACCTTTGTACCAATTAGTAGCTGGTCAAGTCAGGAAACTCCCTTTCTCTAGGGGAAAAAAGTCTATTTTCAGCATTGCTTTAGTTTGCTGCTGGCTGCACATTCTCTGCAGTTCTGTAGCAACAGAGGGGTTTTAGAACTTATATTTCAGAGAGTTTAATGGGAACCTGTTCAAGATTTAAAAGAAAAAAAAATGGCAGTAGAAGGCGTTAAAAAAAAAACAACAAACAAACAACAAAAAAACCCATCACAGAATTAGGACTTCAAAAGGGATGAGAACAAATCCTGTTCTCTGCCTAAGCCAATTCTGTCCCAAGGGTTTTCACAGACCAGAACACTTAACAGTGAAATGATTCAAAACAAACAGTGGAGTAAATGAAAAAGTACATGGGAAGAAGAGTTCTCAGTTGTCGTTCTATAATAAGGAAAGCAAACAAATAAAAACCTCAAGGTGAGAATATTAAGCCCAGATATCATTTTGAAAACATCAGTTAGGTGCAACAGTAAAACTACATAACAGGATGCCACTCAAGGGAGGCTGAGTATTCATTTATCATTTATGACATTCAAATCTGCTAGACAGGTGTTCTGTGCAAGACAAAAAGTACTGAAGTTGACTCTTACCTCGCTGAAGATGATCCAGAGCCTTCTGATAATTAGATAGGGGCTGCAATCTGTGGATTTAAATTTTTTTAAAAAATAATTAGTAATTAAAACAGTTTCATTAATAACAAGTAAAAATCAGAAAAGTTACTTAAAATGCCTTCAAAACATAGTAATTTTCCTTTTTTTTTTTTAAAAAAAACAATAAGTATTGCTGCAAGGTATCTTCTACTGTGTCTTATGCCCAGAGCAAAAGGTCAATTAATCTCATAGTACAGCACATCACAGAGTTATGTAGCTTACGTGGGAAAGAAGCCAGGAAGGAGGCATCAGTGAACGGGCAAAGCAGGAACACCTCAGGACAGGGAAAGAACTGGAAGCACCTCACAGAACCCAGAAAACCACCATTCCCTATGGAGCGGTGATGTAGTAAGAGACAACTTCTGAGCCTCCAGCCCTACTGGGTTGCAAAACCCAGCTCTAGACACCATCATTTTCTACAGCATTTTACTGGTTGAAGATATATGAAAACATGACCCCTTCCCTCTTGACCCAACAAAAACAAAAATGACAAGTCTGAAGGACTCAGGAACACCAGCACTAATTAAATGAGCATCTGTGAGAAAGTTTCAAAGAGGGTATCCCACTTACCAGACCATGTTAACTCCCAAGCTACTAAGCATTTAGGTATTTTGCAAGCTTCATGTAATTAAGGTTAACTGGAAAGAGTGGTTAAGCAACAACGCAGCAAGATTAATGTTAAACAGAAACCAAAGCAGATTTACTACCAGAAATGAGAGAAAGTGAAGGTGATGGATAGAACGGAATGGATGAAAATGAGGAGAAAGGATTACCGGTGGGAGGAAGAGACTGGAAAGAACAGAAATGGAAACACTGCAGGTAAAGAAAATCGACTGTGAAAATTAGATGATTGTCAGAAATAAAAAAGGTAGAATTAAGCTTTGAAAGGGCAAGTCTAGCACAGACTATGCTGACATAACATAAACTGGCTTTGGAGGAATATCACAACACAAAAAAAGACCCTGCATCAGTTTGAGAAAGGGGAGGAAAGTATTTGTTAGCTAAATACCTTAAATACATTAATTAATCAATTAAATATCTCCTACCAAAGCAGACACCTCCAGAACTGTATTTATTTGAGCCATGACCTGATCCATTTATTTGATCCACTCCAGAAGGTGTTCATCAATGTGAAAAGATCAGTTTTTAGTCACTGAAGCCACAGGCAATACAGTTTAATTGAATTCACAACCCATTATCACAAGAAAGAAAACAGAAGTAAGAAAGGGAAAAGGGGAAAAAGGTACTAAATTTCCACTTCTTTTTGGAAGTATTAAATGGATATACAATTTCAAAGATCATAACTTGAGAGTGAACAACCACTTAATTCCCTTCAAATGCACAGGACATATCTCACCAAATTCTACAGAAGTGTTTGAACAGAAATGTTTTTCAGGAAAATTAATTAATTATAGACCAAGACTTACAAGTTTAATTATGGTAAAAAATTGCCAGAAACCTTTAAACTGTTTGCAAGTGGGACAGAAAAAAATCCAGGCTAAAACTCTATAGAATAAAAATGGAAGACTGCTATAAGAAATGAAATAGCATAAAAGTTGTGAAGTAGATGCAAGACCAGAAGATAAAATATATTCGATAGATACTGTAGAATTTGTATATTGCAAAACAAGACAATTGGATTATTTAAAAAAAACTGTATGTTCAGTGAGCTAATTAAAAATCTTGAGATCTAACACAGACCAAAAGAAAGGAAAATGAGAATTTTCTTCAGTTATATTCATAATTTCCATATTTTTATGTTAGACCAGTTTGTTCTGCTACATAACTTGGCTTATTTGGAGAAAATTAACAGTGCTGGCAACAATAAGTTCTCATGAAACAGGTGCAAAATATACCCACAAAAAGCTTACAGACTGTGGCTGGGAAGTAGACAATAGCACAATTACTTTGGAAGTCGAACTGCATTTTTATACAGAAAACCTAAATTTTGGAAACAAAAAACCAGCAACTATCAAGGAGTATCTCCTGTTCAGCTGAATCATGAAATTACAAAAACTTTAAAACTTATACAGAATAGCTATCCTAAGCACAACTTAAGTAGTAGCTAGCACTGAATTAGATTTTTAACAAAATACACATTACATTCTGGAAGTCTGTTCTTTAACCTTTTAAAAATTTATCCCAGATATCCAAATTTCTTTCAGTCTGAAACAAAATCAAACTAAAACAATCTCAAATGAGAAGTAAAAACAATGTCAGTCCAATTCATAGTTAATACAATGAACAGGTATGAAATGTGCATTAAAAAAAGGCTATGAACAGATGCCAGGAAGCACTTCTTGTTCCGCAAGCAATAACTCCGTGGAACGGGCTGCAACACAAGTTCATCGAGGTAAGACATTTGGACTGAGAGAGATGCCACTGAGTGGGAAAAAGCAAGTGCCATGGGAGAGAAAGAGGATAAACTACTCTGACTAAAAGAGCTTCAAATTTCCAGTTTTGGGTCTTTAAAAAGGAATATTCCTTTCAAAGTGGAGACAAACAGTCCAAGATTGATATCACAGTCTTCCATAGGAAAGTGGGAGGAATGAAGAGGGACAACACTGTTTATAAAATAACTAAATACCAAGATATATTCCTTACAACAATCCGACCTAAACATGGGGTGAAGGAACATGTTTACGAGCAACTGCTCTTCTCCTCAGGAGAATCATTTCTGAAAACACCAGCATGATAAAAATTGACAGAAATAAATAGACACTCTGGAAACCTTAGCAAAAACCTTAATGCTGTTTTAAAGGAAGGATGTCAACAAGGAGGCAAAGCATCACATGTTAATGCAGAAGAGAAAATTCTCTTCTACTGTTTTGGTAACATCCAGTAAGTCAATTTATCCCTAGTTAAAATGCATTTATACAATGAAACACAGAAGTCAGTTCAGTACCCTCAGCACTGTAGTCTGGGTGACCTGCTGGGAGTAAAGCTTATTATCCACCCAGGGATTTGAGCAGTTGTATCCCCAACCAATTTGACTTAAGGCAAAACACAGCTGCTACTTTGAAAGTTTCCTGCTGTGTAAGAAATAATTAAGGCTGTATGATCAGTATTCAACAAAGCGTAAATAGCAAAGATGCTAAATTAATTCTACTTGCAAATAAAGAGTTAAGTGAAGTTGCATTACAGAATGGACTACATAATTTTGTAGTTCAAAGGTGAAACAGAAGCGTTAAATAAGATGACATGTGCATCAGAGGCCAGACTCAAATCCTAACTATGCAACCACAATATTACTTCATGTTTTAGAAGTCCCTTCTCAAGAAGTAGAAAGTCTATGTTCCAGAATGAAGTAACAAGTCTGTATTTTGATTTAAGATATAAAAAATAAAAAAGGAGCAGCAGCAGAGCACACTTATCAATGTATGTACTGAAAAAGCACAGGCTCATTAAAGCCTTTACTACCAAGCTCATACTATTTAAATATTATGCAGAAAGATGCAAGAGATGTTGATGGCAATACAGGTACTTCAGGACGGTTCATCCTTAGAGCATCCTGACCAGAGCTTCGATTCTGTCCCCAAGCAACCCTCAAACCACAAACTGAACCAGGAATTCCCAGCCCAGGAATGGCACTTGGCCTGTCACTGTCCACGTGGGGACCAGGAGCTCAGTTTCTGATCGCTGGACCACTTCCAGGTGGAGGGCTATGTGGCCAGTTCACCAGACAGCCTACGTCATCCCAACGGCTATTCCTCATCTCCTACAGAAGAGAGGTGGTGAGACAGATGGAAGCGCTCCACATACTAGAGTCAACCCGTAAGTTGTCTGTTGGATCAGACTCTGCTAAGTCATTAGGATGCCAATAGCTTTAACACTGCTTCAAAAAAAAAAAAAAAACCAGACAAAAAACCTCCCATGCCCTACAGGTTTTGCTAAATATAAAGTTAGATTTGCACCTCCTTGAGAGCAGGCAATCAGACAATTAGAAGAGGACCGAAACATCTGCTTCAGACAGGGATTCCCCAGACAAAACTTCCCAAGGATCATGACAACTCAGGTTTGCGCAAGCAGGTTGCTACTGCTCCTTTAGTTAACAGAAGGCAAAGCTTAGGACAGGGATAAATTTTACACTACTGCCAGGATATACATCCTCTGGTTGAGGACACTGTAGATGCCATCTGCTTACATTTCATTTATTCATTTTGATTTAAAATGCCAGGCCATAATTCTTCATAATTTTTTTTTTTTAAACGAGCACTTTCCAAATGGCTAATTACACCTGTGTATTCCCTAGGGCTTTTCTTATAACAACAATACGAAACTCAATTATTGTATGATTTCAAGTTGCTCTGGATTATTTTTCCAGCTTTCCAGACACAGCTTTTCACTTTCAGGTTTGACAGAATTTTTTCTCTTACCTTTCTAAGCACACAAAGAAAGATAATCCTGCCATTGCCTTACCAAAGAAGCTGCTGAATCCCAGCTTCCTGGAAAGCAGGATCTGTGGCCACATATATGTCAGAAAATAAAGCAGATCAGGGCACACAGCCACACTCTGAGCTTGGAACCAGTGAGCATGGTAGAGCTCGTGGCTGTACAACTAAAATCCTATCCCTCCAAAAACAGCCTGGCCAGAGCCAAAGAGCCTTTTGGAAATGATCCATCGTCTCTCCTAACCCCAGAACTATGCTTGGGCATTATCTGGGAAAGCGTTAGTTGGCACAGGACAAAACTGTGTCACGAACAGTACTAAAAATGTAACGGTACAGTCGCATGCCATATCCATTCCTTATTTAGTTCCTACTATGAAAATGCATCACAATTATAGTACCCAGTTCCTTCTGGAGAACATCATTTTTAGAAGTTAATTCCATACGTAGCCAATGCATTTCAGAATTAACAGGTCACCTTTTCCAGGCATTATAGCTTCTGCCTTTAATATCACATCTTCACCTAGGTGATAGTTGCCTTCAAACCAAGAGAACAGAACCAAATAAACGTGTAACAGTTGAGCCTTTTTTCCCCCACATGTATTATATGCAGCACACGTGAAAATATGTACTCTCTAGGTTTTGGAGTTTTTTAATGTGTTCAGACAGACTGAAGATGAGCATCTGACTTCTTCATTTCAGCAAACCTGGACTGCTGCCAGTAGAACATTGGTCCTGACTGTCAGCTGGTATAAAGCAGGCATAGCTCTACTGACGGCATCCCAATGCACAGCAGCTGAGACTGCTTCTCCAAACTTTACCCACATCGGGGTAGCGGGCAAGGAAGAAATTCACTTTACAAGATTAGCATTTCAGGAACAAATCTGTGGGGTTTTTTCAATAATTCACATACTTATATATGTCTTCACAAATTTGTTTCTTTCTTCTAAGTCAGAAATCCCAACTTATTTACTTTAAAAAAAATCATGCAAACCTGAATCAAAAACATTTACTCTTATTTTGCACAAAAAGAAACATAAGCAAGAAGTCTTTGTAAATGCAACAGAGGCATATAAAAATTTTCCAAAGGAAAACACAACTACCATGGTGCAAATGTGAATATAAATATTATACTTAGCAAGAATCACTGTGTTTAAAACTTTGTATAGATCTAAGTGGTTATGCAGTACCACAGGATACTGAAAAATTACACTGACAGTACAAAAACATACACCACTTTCACAACCCCTTACCTACAGATCATCTCACTACATGCTTCTTCATTCCCAACTCTGCTTACCTTGGAGTATTCTTAAAAATGTGATGAATAGTATTGTGCGTTGGGTTTGTGTGGCCAGGTTCTGGTAGCAGGGAGACTACAGGGGTGGCTTCTGTGAGAAGCTGCTGGAAGTTCCCTCCTTGTCCAACAGAGCCAATGCCAGCCGGCTCCAAGACGGACCCGCCGCTGGCCAAGGCCGAGCCCATCAGTGACGGTGGTAGCGCCGCTGGGAGAACAGAGTTAAGAAGGGGGAAAAAACTTCTCAACAGCAACTGCAATTGCAGCCAGAGAGAGGAGTGAGAACATGTGAGAGCCCCAGCCCTGCAGACCCCCAGGTCAGTGCAGAAGGAGGGGGAGGAGATGCTCCAGGCGCCGGAGCAGAGATTCCCCTGCAGCCCGTGGGGAAGACCCTGGTGAGGCAGGCTGTCCCCCTGCAGCCCAGGGAGCTCCACGGGGGAGCAGATCTCCACCTGCAGCCTGGGGAGGACCCCACGCCGGAGCAGGTGGATGCCCGAAGGAGGCTGTGACCCCGTGGGAAGCCCACGCTGGAGCAAGCTCCTGGCAGGACCTGTGGCCCGTGGAGAGAGGAGCCCACGGAGCAGGTTTTCTGGCAGGACTTGTGACCCCACGGGGGACCCACACTGGAGCAGTGTGTGCCTGAAGGACTGCAGCCCGGGGAAGGGACCCACGCTGGAGCAGTTTGTGAAGAACTGTCTGCTGTGTGAGGGACCCCACCCTGGAGCAGGGGATGAGTGTGAGGAGGAAGGAGCAACAGAGATAACGTGTGATAAACTGACCCCAACCGCCATTCCCCATCCCCCTGCACTGCTCAAGGGGAGGACATGGAGAAATCAGGGGTAGAGTTAAGCCCATGAAGAGAGAAGGGAAGGTGTTTTAAGATTTCGGTTTTATTTCTCATTATCCTAATCTGATTTCATTGGCAATAAATTAAATTAATTTCCCCGAGTCAAGCCTGTTTTGCCCATGACAGTAATTGTCGAGTGATCTCTCCCTGTCCTTATCTTGACCCACAAGTCTTTCATTATATTTTCTTTCCCCTGTCCAGTTGAGGAGGGGAGTGATAGAGTGGCTTTGGTGGGCACCTGGTGTCCAGTCAGTGTCAACACACCACAGTATTGACAAAACTGCATATTCTTCTGTAAAACCTTGACAAACCATTTATAACTGTTGGAGTACTGGCTGCCAACCCGGTCCAGTGAGTCCACCTAATAACCATCTGTTCCAGCCTAATAGTCCCAGATGATGAACTCCCACGCCCCAGTTTACGTGGGAATACTTTAATCATAGTCCCTTGAACTACAGGTACAATTTCTGTCTTTCAAAAAGATTAAAAGATGACAAATCCACCCAACAGTGACATCAACACTCGACTAAAGACCATCACTCCAATTAACCAGAAAACTCACTATCAGATCTTCCAAGAAAAACAACCAAAAACCTACAACACACCAAAACCACTCCCACGTAAGTGAAGTAACAAATTTATTAAATCCCAGCGATGATAACACTGCTGGCATGCGACAGACATCTGTTTCTCACAGATCTTGGCCTACATCCTAGTTCTGATGTGGAAAAAAAATAATTAATAAACCATCTTGAAAGAAAAAGTGACTTTAGATCCAGAATTAGTATGGTCCTTTTGCTTTGTTCCCGGGATACCTATGGTGACACTAGAAAAGGATGATGCTAGGAAATGACTGCTCATTACTGAGATCTTCATTTTCTCCAGCTCCCTTTGGACTCCTTGACAAAATGCTTAATTTCATAAGAAAGTAAATGCTTGGGTCGAAGTTCTCCACTTTTCACAGTTGCCAAAGAAAAAAGTCTTGTTTCCACAGGTAGATCCATTCTGCTGTGATTTCTAAAAGTCTTGTGTTAGACTAAGCAAGAAGAGAGACAGCTGATTTACATGCCCCCATGTCAAATCGTTTCACAGCATCAGTAAGTAAAGGGAATGTGCAAGGCTGATGAAACCCAAGCTGATCAATACTGTGAATCATTGACTTGGAGACAGTTTTGAATGCACGTGCAGGACATCAGCAGGCAGCACAGCTGAAGCTGACAGTTCGAGACCATCCTGGTGCTGGCTGCACACTCTGATGCCAAACCAGGAGCCCATCAAACACCACCTAGTAACCCATGGCAGAAGCAGGTTGGATCTTATTTAGAGCTGTTAATTGCCTTCGTTCTATGGAGAAAATGTGATCCTCATCAGTGGGAGGGCTATGCTTTTTGTCAGAATATTTCAAAGGAAAGTCAGGCAATTATTGCTTTACTGTACACTGAAAGTCACTGTAAGAATGCAGGGCAAGTGGCCTCAAGGACTTCTCCAGTCATGGAAAGGCACTGAGATGTCCAGATTTGCATTCTGGGCAAGTCTTCAGAGAATCACCTGAATAGCCTGTTTTCTGGAAAACTGGACATGAAACTTTTTAACAGTGAAAAATTAAGCAATAAACTTAGCCATGCCTACCTACAGCCACTGGCACAAGATGGGAAAATACCACCCACAGTTATTCTTTGACCACCAGCAGGAAACTGTCTGCAGGTTTGGAGGACAGCCTAATCCTTGAGAACTAGGATTTTTATCTGCTTTCCAAGCTCATTTGTATCCAACTTCCCTTCAGAACCTCTCATCCATATAGGGGAAAAAAAAAAGTTATTAGAAGAATGAAATGTTTTACTTCAATGTCAGTTGAAGGGAATACTACCACATACTCTGCTAGTAATACCACATTAAACACAGAAAGCAGAATGTCTTGTACCACGTACAAGAAACAAACCTACCTGAATAACCTCCCCCCCGATCCTCATCTTGTGATTCTCTCTAAAGCGAGTCATATGGCAGCACTTTTTTCCTTTTATGGGCAAAAAAAAGGAGAAAGGAAGTCAGCACCCGAGCAGGACTGCATTGCCACATGAATCAAGAAGCTCAGAGCTGTACTACTACTCACTCATCCCTACCTCAGTGCATTAAGAATATATACCCTCAGAGAGGGATACCATGAATCAACTGCCATTTACTTAATGCATATATAACTACATGTCACCAAGTGTTTCACGCTGAACTTGTCACTAGAGAATGTATTAAAAACTAAAGGATAGAGGGCATGTAATATATTTGCATTTGCTTATCTACCATCTCCTTTCTTTGTGTGAATGTCCTGTCAATAGCATGCGAACTTCTTCTTTGGGAAGCAGCTGTAGTGATAGTATGACGCAAAGCAGCAATTAAAATTATAGTACTTTGCCGCATGAATTTCCACACGTGTCCCACACCACCCCAGTGCCCACCACCCACACCCAGCTCAGTTCACCTTCCTTTTCTTCAGCAGCTCTACAAGATGGAGTCAGGGAAAGTTACTAATGACCTGACTTACCAAATTTGGCTTTTTCTGAGAGAACTATGGAAATTTCTTTAGCTCAACACTAGGGAAAGGTAAATGACATACAGAATTCGTTATGTATCAGGCAAAAAAAGGAATAAAAGCCTTGTTGTTCTTCTATCAAGAGAAAGAAAGAAATCATTGTTTCTGCCTCAATAACCGATATTAGAGTTAAAAGCCTAAATCATGAGGACTCCCACCCATAAATAGATAAAGAAACGAGAAATTATAAGGAAACACATCTCCTCTCCATGCACGGGTGATGGGATCAGCATTTTGTAAGAACTCCCATCTCCTGCCCAAGCACAGGCAACAGGGCGCATCAGCCAGACCACCACAGCGTGCACACAGCCACCCACAGGACACCAGCAGACATCTTCCGTGCAGTCAGGGAACATATTTGTCAGCCTTACAGGTACCCATCATTGATTCAGAACCACCTTGCTTTCCGTCAGCTGTTTATGTGCAGTCATTCAGAGTTCTATTTGAGTATTGCAACTTAATATTCGACAGCTTGCTTTGGGAGTGATCCTGAAAACAACTGAATTCAATTACATGAGTTATGCTTGCTGGGTCACAGCCCACGCATCAAAGTCAAAATACAGATAAGCATTTCCAGGGTCAGAGTCTCTGTCCTTAAAACTTTTTTTTTTTTTTTTTTTTTTTTTTTTTTTAAGGAAGGAAACAGTTTCCCTGGTTATCAGATCATTATCACGTCAGATCACATGGCCAAACCAGCAGACTTCACTAAGGAGTTTAAAATAATCTCATAATTTTTTGAAGTCTAACATTGCTCTTACACAGAAAATGTAATTTGTCAAATGTATGTGTGTATATATATATTTCTTACTGTTAAAGACTACCATTTGCTCCTTGGAAGCTTTGAAGTGTTACCAGTGCATATTTAATTCTCTTTTGACAAATGTTACTTCAGTATAAACATGGAATATTTCTTTAAAAAGTAGTATCTTAACTTGTAGGTGTCCCTTTGTCTTATGAATAAATTAGAAGACACTGAATAACAGCAACCGCAAAAGTACAAACACTTTATTACGATTGTGGTGACTCAGACTGCCAGGATTTGGCAGCCCACAGTGTTCCTCAGCAGCAGAACAAAAGGGGATTTTTTTTGGCGGATTTACTTTTAGTTCAGTAAAGGACAACATGATACTGTCTGTGCCATAATGAATCAAAACCTCAGTAAAACAAAGGCGTAAGTAGTCAGACCCCAATAATTTTTTTTTGTCTCACAGTATAAAAATGGACAAGCAGATTATGTATACTTCTAAGGCCTCTAATATGTGTGCTCTCTCCCTGTCTTTCAGGAAAAAAAATAATATAAATAAAAGTAGTAAGATTATCTAGTTGCAGAAATACAATTCAGTTCTACAGGCAACACATTCCCAGAATACTTGGAAATCAGGAAATATTTTCTGTTTTCCTCTTGAATACAAGAGATGTTGGTACAAAATAGTAAGTGGATTTTTTAACACCTTCTCTAATTAAAAACATAAACCCCGTAGATCTAAGTATCTCACTCTAACAAAACCTCTTGAGTATTCAGAGCATGAAACACATTTTGAGAGAGACTCGTTTTCCAGCATCCCCATCATGATCTCATTTGGAACAGCAAACCATCCCCGCAGTAATTGGTATTACAGAGCTCTGCTGCAGCACAGCCTTGTTGAGAGGGTGAGGGAAGTGTTCCAGTCCTACAGGGCATTTATGCTTTAATAATAAAAACATAGGAAAAACAGTTACACAATATCAGCTCCCATTTCCTCTGCCGCCATCAATTATTAGCGAGATGATTACAAACTTATTTCCAGAAGCTTCTAAAGATGCCAATGTCTGTCATGAAATCTTTATCTGAAGGAGTCACCAACAGTCTACAGATGATCCCTGAAGCAAAACGCTGTGCAATTACAAAGCAATAGAGTACAAGGAGTCAGACTGTGTATATGTGGGTGGCAGAAAGTATAACTGAGATGAAATTAGACTGTTCCTGGAAATAAAATATAACAAATTTAACAATCTAGCCTTCCAAAATCTAAACATCTATTTCTAAGATCTAAAAATATCTAAAGTTTTTAACAAATTTTCCCCTCACCATTGCCTCCCTCGCTCAATTTCCACAGCATTAAACGAGCCCCTTCCAAAGAATTGGGACAAGCAAATCATCTGTGCCAAATAAATACCACTGCATATCTCTCACGGAGGCTATTTAAACACAATTCTGGAATCAATTTACTGGAGATAGGATCATATGGACCAGTTACCAGAGAGAATTTTCCTTCTCCAAAACCAATTCAGCTCCGTAAGTGGCACCATCATTCAGCTTTTCCGTGCCAGCTAACAACCAACAGTAATGAAGTTTTGCCCCACAGCTCTGCATCTCTATTAACATGCATGAGAGAAACCAGAAGATGAACTTTCTCCCCCTCTTCCCAGAAAGCCATTAACTCAAGCTAACCTTCCAGACTTAATCCAGGGCAGCTGCAAAACAAAAATTATAATGATCAGGATAGATACCAAATACACTTGCAATAAAGAAAATAAAACAGAAAGCAGGTTTTCTTTGAAATGTCTTTGAAAAACAACAAAACAACCCCTTCCTCCTGCTTCCCAGTCTAACCACATTCAGCCTAGATAACAACAGTCTTAGGACTCTACCAGGCTCAGTTCAGTTGCAGAGGCAAATAGTACCGAGCTGTCTTAAAATACCCCACCTTTCCAGTAGGCGCTAGTCCATCAGGACATGGGTCTTCTAGCTGTCTTGCATCTGCTAGCCAAGCACAGACACAGTGGATGTTGTAAACCATTTCAGCAAGGATGAGATAGATGCCTACGCTGGACAACTGAATCAACCAGCCTCAAATTGTGTTCTAACCCCCAAATAAGGGCTTTCTCCTGAAGGGAACCTCAGTCTTACCAAATTCTGGCCTTCGTCCCTCCCAGATCTACACTTTTCTTAGATTTACTAGTCCATATGAGACTAGAAGCACAAAATGGACTCACGGGAGAATTTTGAGCATGGCTACAATAAATTTGGGTATACAATGGAAATTACAATAACTGGGATAGTAAGCAGGAAGCCATCTAAGCTAACAGGAAACAAAGTTGTGAAGTCTGTACCTTAAATGTCACCTGTCCTGGAAGCTCAAGAGGTACCTATGTTATTAAAAAGGGTTGTAAAACCCTCAGGCCTCCCCAGGAGCAAGATGCAAAGTCACCTCTTTCACAAGCTGATGAGGAAAGGAGTCATGCAATTTTGAAGTTTCAGATGAGAAGGTAAGAGCGTGCCCCCAAGCACCATTGAGCAATATAAAAGCATCAGGAAAGCAACCACAGAGGAAGTAAAAGTGGGTGGTAGGCTCTTTCCAGGTTGAGAGGCTGGCTCACAACTACATCTCTGCACGCCAGGGTAGTGCCCTAACCCACAGACTATAGTCTGTCCTAGACTATTCCCGCTCAAGCTATGAAATGGAGAAATATTTATCGAATGAAAGAATGAAACACCCATAGAAACCAGATTTCCCTCACCTGAATGCCTTGATTACAGGGCAGGAGGCACTCTCCCTCTGGCCTAATTAATTCTTTTTTTCAAAGTGACACAGTTGCAGGTGAAATAAAGGACAGCTTATGACATGCTGCTTGTTGCCCTCTCCTGGGAAGAGTGAGATGTGAGCTCAAGTTACTTCAAGCTGAAAAGGGGACAGAGAATCAAGCTTCATACTTCATAAGTAAGGGATGTAACTAATGCACCATCAAATATAAGGAGAAGAGGGAGAGATAAACATCATCACAAATGCTTCTTCCTCAACTTTGAGTAAATAGCTTACACTTACTTACTTCTTAGTAAAACAAGCTTTCCAAACCCTGAGGGAACATTCCCATCTCAGGATGCCAAAGACAGTTAGGCAGGAGAGAGATGCCGCTCTCCAGAACAGTCATGCTCTAACAGCTCTGGATGGACACAGAAATGAAGCTCTGTGCATCTGATTTTCCTCACAGTAAAAAATGTGCTTTCTGACATGAGTTTTACGAACATCAACCTTAGCTTTGAGGCATCTAATTGTAAAATAGGCCACTAAAATAATTTATGAATTGAGGCTGTAATACAACGGGGAGAAGGATTCCCCCCCCTCCCCCCCAAATCCCATAAATTATATATAAAAAAAGCTTCTAACAACTATTTAAATTTTAAGTTAAACCTATGTGCATCAGAGCTATAGGAGAGTACAGAATGGCTTTTATCTAAAATGTTCGTCTACACATCCCCTTAAAAACATCGAACCACCTCCAGAGTGTTATTAAATTGTGTGAACTCCAATGCCCATACGACTCGGTCACCCAGAGCTCATCACAGACAAACAGGGGACCAAACTCAAGATCCCAGTATGCTCCATGCCATATTCTAGACATGACAACTCCCATGCCATATTGATGCTCTTCAACAGGTCTGAGGGACACACGCTTATAGATCACATTTAAGACTTTACCCAAACTGGACTAGCACTTGTGACAGGCACACATAACACCACAAGTTCCACTGCTACTGAAACCATCAAAATGAACTTTTCACATTTTACAAACTTCGCAAATTCCTTGCACAGATTTACTCAAAAATAAGCCTCGGACTTACACATTTGTTTCACCTTTTGCACTGCCAGTCATCCCAACCATGGTGTTAAAAGTCGACCTGTCCATTGCCACTACGAACAGCCCTGTAGAAGTATTATCACGGACAGGTAAAAAAGGATAAAATGCACAAAGAAGTCCCACAGAGCACTAGTTTTGTAGTCTATTGACAGATTCATAAATTAGACAAGAATATTTCAGCCATTGGCATGCAAAAGTAATCATTCCTTAATTAAGGTAAGACTGACTGATATTTAATTTAATGTCAACATGAAGATACCAACTATGAGATTATTTCTAAACATTTTAAATCCACAATACTAAATAAAAACCTTTCAAGCACCTGTGTGTCAGTGCTGCACTGGGTCATACCTATCTTAAAAAATATTTGTCCTACATCTATTACTGTTATTTTTCCTACAGAAGCAACTACTGCTACCAGTTTAAATCAAGAACTTGTATCAAGCAGTATATAAAGACAGAAAATAAGACACGTTTTTCATTTTAATTGCAAGTGTGAATTGGAATTCTGTGAAAGTAGAAGAATGGTAAATTCAGTACTTCACAAGAATTAGGACCTGCACATCTCACATCATTCACATCACTCTCATCATCATTCACACGAGTGCATAGCAGCTTCTATTACAATTTTAATTTAAACAACAAAATTCAAATTTATGACTGTTTTTTGCAACTCTCAAGCTGCCCCATATATTAAATATTTTAATTCATGCCTCTCAAACTGTCTTCTCTGATTTAACGTTACTGTTTTGCATTCCTAGATAACGTGAGTAGAAAGCACTGCTAAAAGAATGATTGATAATACTGAAACAGATCCAAATACATACTGAATTCAGCACGGAGGAAACACTAAGAGGTTTTGGCTCCTTCAAATCAACGTATATTATTAGCATGCATATTCCTCTGTCCACTGATGTTATAGGTCACAATGACATACTCAGTTTGCCTCCAGGGATTTAATAGGAGACCTAATGACGTCTGGATTACATACAGGTTTTGGATATAGAATAATATTTTTCTGGTTTGTATGAAACGTGAACGGAACGATCAAGTTCATGTGCTACTGCATGCATTAGGCACCTAGTGCTAAAGAATGCCAGTGATTCTACAAAACTCTTACAGTTTCTCTGAAAACTTTAATTAAAAGGGCATTTGGAAATACATATAAGTGTGATCAATTAAAGAGGTCTTATTTATAGTATCTGTACACCTATAAAATACGATTTCTGTTAAAGTATGGGAATTGATAGTCATCTAAATATCATCTAGTATTTTTGACACACATTTTAAGCTCTCATTTTGTGTAACACACGACATGTGGAAATCTGCAACATACTGCACATGCAAATCCTCAATGTCTTTGTGAGACTACCATACTGCTGAGGACAAGATATTTCAGCCTGACAAAACAGTGTCAAAAAATGATGTCATGAAGACAAGCTAAGCACACTAACAAAGAATTATCTTCCCAGCACTGTAAAATTCACTAATAGACTCACTATTATGAAGAAATGACATCTGCTGACAGTAACTATGCAGTAGTATGCAAGATGATCACCATTTTTCCTTTGTGAATTAACCAAGTATTTTTTATTCTAATTACTGGCATACATTGTCTTTTTAATCACTTGTGGTTTATTTACTTTCTGTTTTTAATAAAGAACAGAAGTTCATGGAAAAAACCCTAAGTGTCACTGCAAAAACAGCACAGGAGGGTAGTGAAGAAGTACAGAGCAGGATCCAATAAAAGATTAGAAACCATCTAAATAACCCTGAGAGCCTCGCTTATACTTGCCATAGTTTACATTTAAGTGTAATCTTAAAGACCAGATAGACTATACTACAGCGGTTCAAACGGAATAATTTTATTCTTAGTTGCTACTTTATGCTTTTTATGAATTTAAGTCAAACCCTTCATGCTATTCCCATAATCTGTAATTTCATTTCATTAAAACATTTTTTTTTAAGTCTACCCTAGGAAAGCTAAATTCATGAGTAGTAGGGCTTTATTGTTAGTTTTTAATTTGGGCCTGGTGAGGTGGGGTGTTAGGGGTATTACAGAAGAAAGAAGAATCCAACTTGAGAAATTACAAAGTTTATTCCTTAAAAAAATAAAGTAGTACGTTGCTGATGTGTAAGTCTTCCTTGCATGTTATAGAAATATACAAGTTAGCATAACAGAGAAAAGGGAAGTATCAGCTTGGTTCTTCCCTGTGTAATATGAGTTGGGGTATTTTTGTAGAGCAGTGCTGAGCATGTGAAATTCCTTGCCCACAAGGCAACCTCATGTCACGACAGCATTTCATTCCAGATCTCCCCACCTAAGAGTTCACAGCCAAAGCCGTTTTCATTTTTTTCTGTCCTTGCAGATGGTGAGAACAGGAGAAGCAAAGCAAAAACATCCCTGTCCCCCTTAACTTACCCCTTCCCCATACACATATAAACTGCCTTTAGGAGCTAGTGGGAAAAAAAAAAGCAGAGGGTGCAAAGATGAGCTGTATGGCAGTCAAAGACTACCAGGAACAGGCTGGAAACCAACACGCGTCACCACCCTCGGCAAGTTATTACCAACACCACCGAAAGCATGTGAAGTTAAGAGTCTTGCTGTCTTGCCAGTGAATTATGGAGCATTCAATTTTACACAGCGGCGTCACGTATTACTAAGACCTTAGCATAACAAACCCCAGATAAATAAAATTAAGGCTAACCGGTCTCGAAATTACATTAGGGAAATAATAGTAATAGGAAGAACAGATGCAAGCGCAGCATCTGTTCACCGTAACACATCTCAGCGTGGACAGAGATTGAAACACCGAGGTGAACGCCGCGTTACAGCTCGTGTTTTTCACCTCGCGCCTAGCGGCATCCCTCTGGAAGCACCGCGTTCACAGCAGCTGCATCCAACAACAACCGACCAGCAGCCGAACACAAAGTTCTGGGGATAACCGAAGTTGGGAGCTTAATCCCCCCTCTCTGCCCCCGCCACCGCACAGGGCGTACTCACTGCAGCACGGCGCTACGCCGGGCGGTCCGGTCGGCGTCCTCGGCCAGCCTTACAGCTAAGCCGGGCTCCGCTGGGCCCGGGGGCAGGCGGAGGCAGGTCCCCGCACCGGCGCTGCTCTCCCCGGCAGCCGCGGAGCCGCCGGCCGGCAACGAAAGCCCACAGACTTCCACCCCGGAGGGCCCGTGCCCGGGGGAAGCGTCTCCCCCGGCGGGGGCTCGCACGGCAACCGACGCCTTTCCAAACGCAGCCGGCAGCCGAGGCGAAGCGAGCCCTCCCAGCGCCCGCCGCCCCGGCGCTACAGGAGCCGCCAACGCTCTGGGGCCGGCGCTCTCCGGGGCAACAGTTGGCCGTGGCCCCCGGCCCCCGCCGCCGGGCCGCCCCCGCGGCGGCGGTGCGAGGGGCAGGGGCAAGCCGCGCCGCCCGCGGCCCGGGCCGGCCGGGGCGGGGTGACCCCGCACCAAGGAGCGGGCACAAAGGCGGCCGCGAGGGCAGGGGGGCGAGGGGAGAGAACCGCGGGGGCTGCAGAGCCCCGTCCCCGCCCCGCCGCCGGGGGGCTGCTGCGAGAACAGGCGGCGGAGGTGGCGCGGCTCGGCTCGGCCCGCCCGCCCCCGCGCAGCCGCCGGCACCCCCCGCCCCTCCCCCCCCGCTCACCTCAGCCACCCGTCGCCGCTCGCCGCCGCAGGGACCCTCGTCCATCCCCCGCGCCTCAGAGACAGCCGGCGGCACTGCGCGGCGCGGCCCAGCCCGGCCCGGCCCAGCGCGACGCTCGCAGACCCGCCCCGCGGTGGCTGCGTGCGGCTCCCGCCGGCAGCCGGCCCCGGGCGGGCGCGGCTCCCTCGGACCCGCCTCCCGCCGCCGCGGGCTGAGGGGGGAACAGGGACGGGGACGGAGGGGGGGGGGGGGGGGTGAGGCGCCCTCCGGCGCCCGCGGGGGCAGGAGCGGGAGGAGGGGACCCCGGGACGGCGGCGGAGGGGGAGGGGGAGGCGGCGGGGCTCTGAGCGAGGGGAGCGGGGAGAGGAGGCGGCGGGGGAGCGGGGTCCCTCGCCTCGCCTCGCCTCACGTCGCCTCACATCACCTCACATCACCTCGCCTCGCCTCCGCACAGACCTTACGCGGGGACCCTCCGGCTCCTCAGCCCGGCGGCTGGCGGGGGGGTCTGGGGGGGTCTGCTTAGAAATAAGGGCAGGGAGACGTGCGGCTGTTACCTGTGCTGCACCCGCGCCCGGGGGCATCGGCACTGACCCAAATCCGCCCCGTTTCGCAGAGATCCCAGCGGGTGGGCTCTTTTATTTCTTTTTTTTTTTTTTTTTTTTTTTTTTTTTCCGGGTGTCTGTGTGTGTGTAAATGCTTGAGTTCAGCGGGACTGCAAATACAGTTTTTGCATTTCTGGCTTTGCAGAAGGCAGCACTTCCTCAAGACGTCAAAAGCAGATCTGAGCCCATTCACAGCTCGTGAAAATACTTTGTACTTCCTCTTGCTGCTTTGAGGGTTAAATAAGGCTAAAGTTGCAAGAGTGGCTATGCAGCGCTCGGTTTCCCCCTTCCCCAAAAGCCAGCCTATGAGTCATTTACAGGAAGAAAGAAAGAAAGAAAGAAAAAAAACAAACCCAAGAAAAAAGCATAGAAGTAACAATATTGGAAGTCCAGCATAGAAATATCTGGTTATTTGTTCATACCAGGGGTTTGCTTGCCAAGCTCTTTAAATGTGAGAAGCCATGATGCTGACCACAAAGCCATTACAGCATTGTGCCAACGAACCCGAGAGTTCTCAGCTGCGTTCTGCCTGGGGCAGACGCTTCGAAGAAAGGGCCTGCGCGCACCGAGAGGTGTGATTCTCATGAATAAGGCAAGTTTTGAAGCGCTGTGAAGCCAAGTGGTTTGGTAGAGCTGTGAGCACGCAGGGTCTGCTGCCGACTTGACACTCTGGCCTGTCGCTCCCACTGAGCAGGCATCCCAGAGCGGCATCACTCACACGCTTGAACTTCTTGCCTTTACCGAGGCTGTATCCAGATGTCCTTGAACTGTTCTTCTTTGGCCTGAAAATTCCAAATTTTCTAGTTAGAAAATAATTTGAGTGACACAGTCTATTAAAAGGCTTGGTGTCTGTTACTGTAGCACATATTTAATATAGCTACCCTTACAGCACCCAGCTTAGTAGAGCACTAAGCTGCTGGCTTGCATTTTTTATCCACAAGTCTCAAAGTACCTTGTAAAAGAAGTAAATAGCATTGCTCTACTTTCAAGTGGGAAGAACAGTCACATGGAAAACTTGAACCAGGAGGAAGAACTGAACCTCAGAGTCCCAGCTAGCAGCTTAATGTCCCCTTTTACTTTTTTTTTCTGGGGCATGCCTTATGACTGCTGTATAATGGGCATGTCTTCATCTGGATGCTTTTACAAAAGAAGAGGCAGCTGTTACCCATAATTTGGAAATAGTCTGACTCTATTAGTGCATGTTGTGTATGCTGTCAGATTGTCTGCGCTAAATGCATCAGGGACTTAGCCAGAAGAATATTTTGATTCTGGATATGGATAGTATTTAGGAGTTAGAAAAGTCCAACTTTTAAATCCTGCCAAAAACAAAGGGACCGTTATATATTGATAAAATGAACTGTAGAACATCTACATAGCTCTAGTGTCACATACTGCTGTAAGACTGAAGTTGAACAGCCTGTAGGGGGAATGGCAGGCGAGTGATAGATTTCAGATTCTCAGCTCTGGACAATGACGTGAGAGACCAGGAAATAATTGTTTAATGGGTTACTTGCGTATTAGCCAAGCCACAGTGACTCTCTGTGCAGAACTGTCATCCCAGTGCTGATGCAAGACAAATTCAGTTTGAGGCATGTCGGTAGTGTTCAGATTCCTCAATAAAGTCATCTCTTATCCCATAAAGTTCTGCCTCGTTTCTACCAGCCCCATCCCAGTACATCAAACACCCTAAACTTCTCGGATGAAAGGACGTGCTTGCATTGACACAGGTCAATTGTGCCTCTCAATTTAGGTATACAAACACCTGAAAGTTCTTAGACGTTAATTAGGAGTCTAATCTCCTGTTAGAGTCAGCAGTTGGGACCAGGTCTGGTGCTTTCATATGGTTGTCTCGCACATCACAAGAATCAGGTAGGTGCCCACAGTCAGTTCTCTGGTGAGCAATGCAATGGACCAGCCACTAAGAGGCTGTGTTATCACAGCTCAAAGCTACCCAGGCTCTGTTGACCCGGGTCCTGATCCATGGGTAGGATAAGCAGAAACACTCAGGGCTTTTTAAGATCCCCCTGGTTATCTTGCCTTGGTTTCTACTGCTCTTCCAGAAGCATCAGATCTCTTGTAGGTCCTGTGACCCATAGAGGTAGCTCAGAATGCCCATTGCTACACAAATGAATCTGTCTTCGTGACAGTGGAAACTTAGACACCTGCATACAGACATCTAAAATTTAGGAGTCTGAATCTCACACTGAATCCTGCCCAAACTGATTTGCAATCTCAAATCCCAGCGGAATTTAACACATTGTATTTCACATTTGTGACAATGTATACACAACCAGTTGCCAGGGCTCAACTGGGACATTGCAGCATAGCAGCAATCTCATCCAATTTTTTTGGATGCTGGCCTTATAACATCTGCTGTAATTTGAATAGTGACATAGAGATCTCTTTTTTTTTTTTTTTTTCTTCTTTTTTTTTTTAAGCAGGAATGATTCATAAAGTCATCTACAATGTTGGCAAATACTTGAATTTTTATCTACCTGGAAGAGTGTTGTCTAGTCTTTTGTGGAGTTTGGCACCTTGCAAGTCTTGAAACTCATGGCTTTATGCGGAATTGCACTAACAATCATCTGGATGCAACCAACAGTCTCAGAACAGATGGGAACGTGAGTTTTCAGCTTTTGATGTTTAACCTGCTAAGCAGAACTAATGTATTTATCCAGCAGTTTTCTCAAGTTTTACATGTAGGAGTTGATTTGTGGAATAAAAGGGCATCTTTCTAAATGCTCATTTTAGCTCTGTGCAGACTGAAATGAAAAAGGTTAGTACAAAGAGCATTCTTAGGAAAAGAGAGGTTTAGAGCCCAGTTCAGAGATTACCAAATTCAAAGGAAAGCATCTTCAATTTCAGTGGCTGTTGAATCAGCCCCTTAATCATCTCTTCAGTCTGGAAGTACTTTATTTTTGTGGTTAACACAGAAGAAAAGGATAATGCTAATATATTCTATGGAGTAAATTAGATGAATATTCAGTATGATCCTGTCATCACTTGCATAATTCACGGTACCACTGATACTGTTTGGAATTGTAGCTGTTCATCACTTGTGAAGATGAACCTCAGTGCTATTTTGAAATTTAGAGACATAATTTTCTTCTGTTATACCACTGAAAATTAGGAGTAAAAACAGTAACTTTTGAGACATAACAAACCACGAGAGGAGAGGAGGGAATTAATCTATCATTTTACAACTCTGAATTGTGTCTGAAATTGTTTCCTATGAGAGAATTTTGCTGCTGTGGTTTTGTCAGTATTTTTCTGTCCTCTCAAAAAACCAACTTTGGGGGCACAGAGAAAACTTCTGCATCTCGGTTGTTGTAGATATCTTCAGCTTGAAGAGCTTTCTTTCTCAGCATACATTGAGCCTTTATTGCAGTAAACCCCGAGTTTATTTCTTGTATCAACTGATGCATGACATTGGAAGAAGCACGGGCAGCCAGCCCTTGGCTGATAAGGGACCAACCATGGCAGATTAGAGCAGCTACACCGTTCACCAAAAATACAGGAGTCTCAACTGAATACAGCTGGAAATCTGACCTGTGTTTATCTACCTGTTTGGAAGTCAATATACAGGAAGTATAATCCTCTTTAAAATACATGTACACACCTTGAAGGCACACAATAAAAAATTATTTATTTCATACATTAATTGTCTTCATTAGGCATTCAATGCTGACTCATTTTCATTGTCAATCTTACACAAATTAAACAACCCTACTTAGAAAAGTGGTATGATTAAGCTTCTGGTATAGGTTTTTAAAGATATCGATATTCATGCATACAGCTTAAAAATACTAAAGATTTATAAAATGTATTGCTTAAAATAAAAATAAATTGTATTTTAGTATTTTTTTTGCAAGTCAGAATAATATACATTAAATAATGGGACTTTAGCTATGTAATTGTATAGGAATGTAGTTAGATCCTAGGAATTTTTGGGGGTATGGTTCTCAACTGTAACTACCTTATCCACATATACATGGAAAAAGCATATTAATAGTGTTCCTGTACACTGATAGATTCTTGTTGTTAATGCTGTAGCACTGAAAATCATAAAAGCAATTAACAGGAAACTTACCTTTTGGATTCAAAAGTTTATCAAGAAGCAAACATGGAATATTTATTCATTCTGTATGCAGCTTCTACAATGAAACTGCAGGGTATTTTAGTGGAATTACATTGTACAAAAATTAGTTCAGATTTGCTTGAAATAATATTCCTATTGCAAAACAAATAGTAATAATTTCAATAGATCACTAGATACGTAATGTTTCATTTATCACTATTAATGTTAATAAGAAAATGTCGAAGTGCCAAACTATTTTAAGCTGGTCGGCACAAACCCATTTTCATTTGCATCTTGCAAGATGTATCCTGGCAACCGTATATTTTTGGATTCGTAACAATTTATTCTATTCATTTTATGCAAATGAGGTAACCAATACTGCAAGAATCATGAGAATTCAAGATGGATAACTTCCATCATTCAGAGCTATAGATAGATGACTAGGAATCTATGTGAGTCATATTTTTTAAAAAATAATCTATTAAACATTTCCTTCAGTGTATCTACCCAGCTAAAATGTTTATCTGACATGATTCACATACTTTTACTCAAAAATGGAAAGCACCAGCAACCCAAGCTGTGTCCTGTGAAGTAATGATTATCCCACACCACAGCCCTGCTTCTGCTTTGTTATTTTCTGAATTGAAAATGATGCTTTTTTGCGCAAATTCACGTAGAATTTATGGAGGGAAGAAGAAGAGCAGAGGCTCCAAACATTGACCACATCTATGCATGCCGACTTGCTAATTTGATAAGCTAACACAGTATCTACAGCAAACACTAAGTTTGAGTGATATATATGGTGTTTCTATCATATTGTGTGCCAATGTCATTGAAAGGACATTTTTCAGAAAGCTGTCTTCTGGTTTTGGTGGGTACGTGTGAATGACTTGTTTGCATTTGCTATAGAAGAAGGTTTACAGAAACCTGTATATTTTCAGTACATTCTATTATTATCAAAACCTTTTTTTGTTTGTTTTCAGAAGGCCTAAGGAGTTCAGCTGGGACAAGGCTCTGTTTATAGAAACATACTGCATATAATACCCTCATAAGTGCAGAACATTTATAAAAATAATGAATTCATTTTTTTAACTTCTGTTCTTCAAGAGCTTTCAGCCTGGATCAAAATCACTGAACCTGAATTCTCTAACAGTCAGGCCTATATAGTTCCTTCTAAAGCAGCAACAATAAATGAAACTTTCTGTAGCAGCATAGCTGGTAGACTGAACCAGAACCCTACAAGCTAGTCCTCAGTCAACATGGTAGCTATCGTTGATCCACTCTAAGACAACAATTTTCCACTGCTGACCAATAGGACTCAGTTATACCCAGAAGAAATTCAAACTGGACAACTGAAATGGTCCTCAGTTGCTTTTCCTGTCTGTGTATCAGAGTTAAGTGTACATATAGCAAGAGTGGTTTAACAGTTTCTGAAGCAACTCCTGGGCTACTAAAGTTTTCAGGTGGCCTAAGACCCCTTTTCCAATTCACCTTCATACATGGTACTGACCAACACAATATTCAGAACGTGCTTCATGAGATAACCAGTAGAGCCTTCCTTGAGTACAACAGGCTCTCTCTCAAATGTGAGGAGGATAGAGCTGATGAAAATGGAAATTTCAGCCATCTGATTTTGCCCCATTGCTGCATGACAGTCAGTGAATGTAGGTTTGACTGAAAGCTTTGTTAGAGAGTTAAAAGGTCAGGACTCCAATTTGATGATGTATGAAGTGACAAGCAGTTGTTACAGGAAATTACACAAGCGTGTTAAAGTAATGGTTGGGTTACTAAATTAGATTCTTAACTTTTGTAATAGGAAAAGCCAGGCTTTGAATTGCCCATACAACCTCAGTGTGGATCCCAATACATATACATTATGATATTTTTGCAAACTCCATATACATGAATGCCTGATGTTTATAAACCAACACACATAGCCTCTGACTCAGCCAGAAAGCAGGGTAGGTGCCCAACTGGACTACAGGAAAGATATATTAAAATGTTGATTCTGATGTTTCCTAATTCTTGAAATCTTAACTTTGCAGCTTTAAATACTGTATTTAACACATGCTTTATGTATGCAGCACAATTGTTTAAGGAATACATCAAACCAAATGAGACCTAATACCCTGTCTTGCATAGACTATTTGGAAAGGATTTGCAGGATCCAGGCTCTCCTTTGTAGGAGCATTAAGTTGTGAATGGATGTTATCTTCTCAGTTTCACTGTATCCATAAAGGACATTACCACTCCCAGCTGTTTGTCAACTTCTTGCCTGCATTTATAGTCTCCAAAGATTTGCTGGGATGATTTGCTAATATACTCAAAATGAGACAGTTTAGATTAAACATTTAAAGTAGTAGGTCTTTCCTGGGTCACCTCATTCCAACTGAACCATATTATGGTATGCTCACCCTGTCAACTCTTCAAGAAGACATGAGTAAATGTGACAACTTCCAGCATAACATGGAGAGAGATGGGGAGGTTGTTCCTGGAGTGCGCATCTGCTTAGCACCCAGCAAACTTAAGGAATTCAAAACTGGAATTCGTTCTCCCTTCTACTGTTATTTGGCTCTTCTGATATAGCAAAAAACTTAAAGAACATGCTGTAAGTTTTGTTAAAGTCACTTGGATTTATCTGTTGTTTGCTGTGTCAAAAAAAATCTCAGGATATATAAAAATCACTAGGTGTAAATCTAATTATTTCTTCCTGCAGGGTTCTTTTTTCTAATTACCCATGTTTCACAAATTGTAGAGGACCTATACTACATGCAAGGCAGTAGAAGACTGGCTTCTCCGCATTTTCTTTTCTGTTTTTGTTTGAGAACAAGAAGATAAATAAGTTTAAAATTTTCTTACATGTTTTAGTCATCTGACAAAAATTCCCACATTCCATTAATTGTTTTTTTTTCACCTAAAATCTGAAAAATCAAGAATTGTACCTCTTTAAAAAAGAGTGCTTCTCTCTTTTAGTCAAAAATTCAAAGAAAATTTAAGTGTTAAAGACTCCACTTAGATGGTGCCAAGATGGAAACAATTTAAGTCCTCCACAGTCTAGGCATTCCAAGCTTAGACTATCATTTGTCTAGTTTGTAATACAAACAGCATCGCAATAGAAGTGTTAGGAACATTGAGATAATGCTTTCTTCACTTCCCCAAAGTGCATTATTCTTTTTCTCTCTTATTAGAGTTAGAATAATTGTAGCCCACATACCATATTCCTGCTTTCAGATGGTGTTAAAACTGCTTAAAAAAAAGGTAAATGCCCTTAGTAGTAGTAAACTATCTGGGCCTTTTCTGGCATCTAAACTAGGAAAACTAAACACATTCTCCTGAGTTCTCTAAATAACCTTACATCTCTTCTTGCAAGCATTAAGTCTTTATGTAAATGAAATAAAATATTACTAATCTGAAAGATAAATACAGCAGTAATTATGAAAAGTCAATAGTCAGCACGTCAAGCAGATGTTTATAATGAACAGTGATTAATGCCGAGTCAATTATAAGCATAAATGGAAAGTTCATTTATATGGGTGGAAAAAGACCTGTTTCCACAATAAATTGAACAATCATAGGATCACAGGATCATAAAATAATTCATGCTGGAAAGGACCTCAGGCAGTTTCTAGTCCAACCTCCTGCTCAAAGCATAGTCAGCTGTGAGATCAGTATGTTACTCTGGTGTTTATCCAGCCGGGTCTTGAAAACCCCCAAGAATGGAAACTGCACCACCTCTTTGGGCAAAGCTGTTCTGCTGCTGACTGTCCTCATGTTGAAAAGACTTTTCCTTACATGCAGCCTGAACCTCCCTTTGTTTCAACGTACATGCATTGTATCTCCTCCTCCTGCCATACATCACTCTGAAGAGCCCGGCCCTGTCTTCTTGATAACCTTCTCACAGGCATTGGAAAGCTGCTGTTAGTTCCCCCCCTAATAGTGACATACAATAGACAGTAAATCTTTGCCTCATTTTTCCCATCAGTTGCTATGAATGGGAAGTAAATATCTGATTCCATCTCACTTTCTTCTGTGTACCCAATAATGTCACTTCTCCTAGCCCCCTGTCCCGCTCCCTGTTGTGTCTTTTGGGATTCATTCACCCCAAAGCCCCCAAAGCCTTTTCTATCATGATGTTGCCTTGAGCTTTTATTCTAGGGAGAGGAGCTCCTCACTTACCAGTGGTGACAAGAAGTTTCTAGGAGTCAGAAAGAGTGTCTCATTGCATTGGCAATGCTTCTTGCAACAGTCCTAGTTAGACATCCTGCAGTTCTGCCTTGTGTAGTTATTTCAGCTTTGTCACTGTGGTGCAAATCAAAGTATTTCTCTGACAATGTGATATGCAAAACGTCTTTCCTAGCTCCTTAACAGGTGGCAACAGAAAGCTATTTCCCTTATGACAAAAACTATGTTCATTCAGTTGTTAGAAGGAAGAACTGAGCATTGAATTGTAGCACAATTAACTTCACATAAAGCAAATGAAACTCATAAAAAGCTTTTCATTGGCTCCTTAAAGATTTTGTAACAGGAGTGAAGCATATTCTCTGCTTTAAGTCTTTCAGTGCATTTTCTACATGTCTTTCCTTACAAGATATGGCTTACTGCTGCTGCTATCACTTTTAAAAGGAGCTGTAGGACTGAACTGAGAGCTGTGTCTCAACGCAGCCTTAACAAGAAAATGTCTTAGCTGCACCAGAGCTTCCATCAGGATGAAGACAGAAGAAAACCATAGATAAAGATTGAAAAAGAATTAAAAGATTTCCTGGATAAGGCAGCCTCTACGTCTCCAAGATAGCAGAGGAGAAAACAACTAAAATACCTTTTCTTGCCATCATTACTAGATCAAATCATAAGCAGATCTATCTTCATCACAGTTTGAAATTCAGTTAAAATCTGACAAAAATGTGTGACTTAGGTGGATGCTGATTTTCCTAGTACTGCATGCAGAGCAGAAAGGAACTCTGCCTTTTGCTGAGGTTCAAGATGAGGGAAAGAATTTCCTCTCTGTGTGTTTTGCTTGTTTGACCAATGATTACAGATGATATTTTCTTTATTCTGAATGTTCAGCAGTAATAGGGAAAGCCATGCAATGAACAACACATAATGTGCCATTAGAGTTTTTCTTTCCCAAGCATTAGTTTGTATCACATTTTGTACTGAACTGTACTGACTCCTTCCCACCAAGTAAAGCACAGTATAAAGAGGAGGCTTAATGCAAAAGAGTCGGTGAAGCAATTAATGTTTTAGTCAAACAAGCGGGTTCAATTCATGCAGTACCAAATAAGCATTTCCAGCTCTGCTTCCCTGACAATCTTTACTATTAATTGAGCACATCTAGCTTGCAGTTTGCTGAATAGCACAAAGATGACGGCATGAGCCATGCTGCTGCACATGGCTTGCAGTCCACTGATTACCCTACAGCAAATGGAGAAAAAAGGGAGAAGGTTAAAAGTTGTATTTTCACCTCTTAACGGCTATGAAACCTACTGACTTTAGGGTCTGGTTCAGGGTTTCAGTGTCTGGCAGTCAGCAACTTTCAGATGTCTAAAGGGTTCCTCTCCCTCTGAGGGTAGCTGCCGTGTGAAGCTCAGCGAGAAGCAGCACAGATATGCATATTCAGTTCTGGGTACAATAGCTCCATTCTCACTGTCAGGTCAGCAGTCAAGTTCAGTGTAACTCCTCCTTCTGTTTCTGAATCAGGACTTTATGGAAATCCTGAGGATTTTTAATAAAGCAACTCTGCTGTGAAACAAATCTGCCCTTCGTGACAGCTCTTTGCTAAGCAGCACCAGTGCAGAGCTTATTAAGTCAAAATTTTAAAGTTCAAAGGCAGCATCAGGTTTCAGTAGGCGTCTCTCCTCATCTGCTCTTCACAGCAATATAATTTGTTACCACCCATATTTTTATTACACAAGTAACGTCTGCATGCTCTTGCTGTTGTAACACTCGGTCTATTTTAGTAACTAGTGAACCATTCACACATTTTTTCGGAAAAGTTAAAATTCTGATCTTTAAACTGATTCTTGTACCTAAATTCGGTTGCATTGTATGATTTCTAATCAGCAGCAAGCTCTTCCGTAACCCTGGAAATGGTCATTTTCAGTGATCCACATCACTGTGCAAAATTAAATCCATGCATCACAGAGCAGAGAAGAATATTATGCCATGACTCTCAATTCAGTCATTCATATGAGCTGACTTATGGTCAAATCTTGCTGCACAGAATATAATTTCTCATGAGGGTGAATTCCATCCTTTTAAATTTTAGTGTTACAGCCTTTGCAAAAGAACTGTTGCAGGTGATTATAATCTTGAGTGAAATCAGCATTGAAAATATTTCATTTTAAAAACAATAATGCAAAGCATGCCATTTCTGGCAGCACTCAAATAAACAGTTTTTTCCCCATTATTTTTATAGGAAACTTAAAAATCTTAAACAAAAAAATCTTTGCACCAATTCATGGGAATTTCTCCTGGTCTTATACCAATTTCAGTGCTTTGAGTTGCAATCCTGTGGAGCCCAGTTTTTAAGTGCAGAGGGCTACTAGTAGTGTTAAGTGCATGGAAAATTATTTCCTTTAAATGACTCGTTCTTGTGGTGCCTGCCTGTAGATAGAGTATCAGTCAGCCCTGCAGTTCTCCCATCATTGCAAATCCAGCCACCAGCCTGAACGTGGTATTTCTAACTCAGTGACTGGGTCTCTGCTTCCATTTTTTGAGGATTTATGAATGCAACCTTACTCCTTTCCTTCTTCATCCCACAGTAATCCTATAGATAGCTGCTGAGGATCATTGTCCAAGCTCCCTGGATATTTTTCTGCTGACTGGGAATCCTTCCTCAGCCACTGCCAGAAGAATTAAGCTTCACTCATAATTAAAAGGTTTTGGAAAACTGTTTTGAAGACAGTCAGGCCTCTCAGTGAGTGGAATGCTGTGGGTAAAAAAAAAAGTAATTTTTCCAACAATTTTTTATTAAACCAAATAATTCAATATCATCTTCTGGGACCAATTTCATATGTGACCAGTGGACTCAATGGGAGCTGGATGGGTGTATCTGAGGAAAGGACCTAACTGATGTATTTTTCCAGGGTAAATTCAGCCTTTTTTTTTTTTTTTTTTTTTTTGTTATTGTTGGTTTTTGTCAAATTTTCCATTTTCTGTGCAGGAAGTTTTCACCAAAAGAACTTTGGTGTCTGAAATGGTATGCAGCATATTATGTGAGGTGACAGTAGAGTAAATAGGATGCCTGTTAACGAAAGTGAATTTCCTTCTACACAGTCATTACTTTTGTCATGCTAACTTTCCATATCCTGTAAATATGAACCTCACCTCAAGCAGGAAACACATGTGCGCACGTTCTTGTAATTGAAAAAAATGATAGAAGGCAAAGTTAGCTGGCACTGAACTTCTAGACTGCAATGTTTGTGAAAAATCACAAACATACCAAGAGGAGTTTTAGTTAGAAAACATGAGGCATGAAGTTGTAAAGTAAGGGCTGGAAATGAACAGTGATATTTATTAGATTTTCTTAAACAGACCTGAGCATTCTGATTTCCTTCCCTTCAGGCTGAAGCCTTTTCTTGTGCATATAATAGAACCTAAAAAAACTCTAATAATGAGAATTCATCTTTGAAGTCTTGCAAAGTTTATAATACTGTATTCTACATAGTCCTGTAGTTGTCAAGGGCCTGTTTATGTTAGCACAAGCTGATATAGCTCAAACTGCTTGTGATGTACTTGAATGTGTAAAGTAACCTGTGTTTGTGTATATATAGAAATATCAGGACTATTTTACAGTGCAACAAAAACCCATCACTTCACAGTTGTTCACAAGGGAGACTTTATATACCTCGCACAGAAAAACATTGCACAGACTGAGTTTTAATGGAATTTGGGAGTGGAACTTCAGGGAGCCAAGGGAGAATCTGATTAAGAAAATCTCTTATGGCTTTAATTACAGAGAAACTACCTGCATGCAGTAAGGAAAAATGTGACTCTTCATCCCTATTTGCCTATTCACAGCTGGATGCATTAGGACTGTGCTGTGCGGTGTGCACTTCAGTAAGGCATAATGGCTGTGGTGACCTGGATAAGTTGCTAAGAACAGCAGTAATGGGCTGGGAATACTGACATAGCTATAGCAACGATATTGGTTATGAAGGAAAGTGAAAGAAGAAATCTCAAAATATATTTGACAAAAATGCAACATGATTATAGAAATTTACCTTTCTATAGCAGCTGTGTCATCATTTAAGTTCAGCTGGCAACAAAGCACCACAAAGCAGCTTGCTCACTCATCTCCCTGCTGGTGGGATGAGGAGGAGAAAATATAGAGAAATGCTTGTGGGTCAAGACACGGACAGGGAGGGATCACTCACCATTTATGGTCACTGGCAAAAAACAGACTCAACTTGGAGAAAAAACAAAATCAATTTAATTTACTACCAATCAAATCAAAACAAGGATGATGAGAAGTAGAACCAAATCTTAAAACACCTTCCCTCCACCCCTCCCTCCTTCCTGGCACAATTCCACTCCCAATTTTCTCTCCCTCCTCCCCCCAGTGGCGCAGGGGGACAGGGAATGGGGGTTGGGGTCAGTTCCTCTTGTCTCTGCCGCTCCTTCCTCCTCAGGGGAGGACTCCTCACTCCTCCCCTGCTCCACCATGGGGTCCCTCCCACAGGAGACAGTCCTCCATGAACTTCTCTGTCAAGGGGTCCTTCCCAGGGGCTGCAGTCCTTCAGTCACGGCCTGCTCCAGCACGGGCTTCCCCACGGAGCGGCGGCCATCTTGTGGGGCATCCACCCCCCTGCTCCGGCGTGGGCTCCTCTCTCCCCGGGCTGCAGGTGGGCATCTGCTCCCCCGCTCCCCTCCATGGCTGGGGGACACAGCCTGCCGCCTGGTCTCCCCACGGGCTGCGGGGGCATCCCCTCCTCCCCTCCTTCCTCACTGACCTGGGGGTCTGCACAGGGGTTCCTCTCCCCTCCCACTCCCCTCACTCACTGCAGGTTCCCCTCTTAACTCTGCTCTCCCAGCGGCGCTACCGCCGTCACTGACGGGCTCGGCCTGGGCCAGCGGCGGGGCCGACTCGGAGCCGGGGAAGCTTCTGGCAGCTTCTCACAGGAGATGGCCCTGCAGCCCCTCCCCTGCCACCAACACCCCACCACACAAACCCCAAACAAGCTGTCATCTGAAAACACATAGGTGATACCGTAGTGATGAATGCAAATTGTGGTAGTTGGGGCTGAGGCTGAAATTTGCTGGCTTAATCTGGAAAGCAGTTCTTAAAACCCCCACTTTATTTCACAGATACCTCAACATTTCATCAGTATTGTCTCCTATGGCCTTGATTTGAGCCTTTGCTTAAAATGGCTGCCATTTTAGAGCAAGCACCTACACCCTTATTTCACACATTAAGCCCGTTCTAGGAAGCAGAAGCAGGGACTCTGCTTCAGCTGTGTGAGGGCACAAGGAGTCAATGCGTTCCTGGCGCACACGGCGGGCACCAGAGCAGCGCTCTGCCTGCCGGCCCGGCCGCGCCTTGTGATCGAAGCTGCCCATCCAGGCCCTGTGCAAAGGATACGGAGTACTGAGCTTCTCCCATTCGTTTCCCGCAGAAGGCGCCTTGGGAAGAGCCGGGAAATTCTGTGTTTCCAATGGTGTGCCAGGGAGCAGCAGGGTCCTGGGCAGGAGTGTGGAGAACCAAGGGTGCCAGAGCCAGGGGGGGACCCGTCACGGTCAATCACGGCCCCTGCCATGACGCAGCAGGGCCAAGGCCTGCAAAATTCAGTCCTGGTGTAATTACTTTACAACTCTACGTCTGTAAGAAATATGAATTTTGATGGAAACTAGAAGCAAAAAGTTTTCTAAGCAAAGCGAAGCTGCTAAATTCTGTCTTCTCACTGGTTGTGTGAGAAAATAGTAATCCTTTTTCTTAACAGCTAGTTTAAAATCCAATGACCCTTTTTAGTACAGGTCTGCTCTGAATCTTCATCAGAGGCTGGTGTTTCTGGCAGCCCTGCAATGTCTGTCGGGGCATTTAATTGCTTTTTGCCTCAGAGATCCACATGTGGTTCTACAGACATTCAGATACAACATGGGATCTATCACAAGTGCAACGTTTGTAGGCATTTGTAAACATACAGGTCAGTTCTTGATCAACCCTTGTACGGCTTTTCTTCTTTATAGGTATACGCTTTCAGTTAGCTTTTGTCTATAAGCATGCTAAAAGAAAAGTAACAAAGTTTAGGGCTGGTGTCCCAACTGTGACCAGAGCATTCACCTGAGAGAAGGCTTAACTGTTCAAAGAACTGGCAAATGTGGGTCTCGGCAGCTTCTAGGTAACCAGTTCTAAAAAGCCCTTACAAAAGTCCTAGTGAAATAGGATCTTCTTTTAAAAAAAAAAAATCTGCACATACTGAAGTGCTGATTGCAGGAAGTGACACTAGGAACATTAGATGTTTGTGTCATAGTCAATAAGTATGGCTTTTAAGTCATTGCATGTCTTTATATGCTACACTTTTTTTTTTCCTTTTCTTTTTTTACTTCCTATTGCGACACCTTGTAACAAAGTCAGACCAGTTATGGTAGCAGGCTTGGGCTGCAGGAGGTATTCATTCCAACTGTGACAATATTTGTAAAAGAACATTCCTGGGAGGTCTACTGGCTTATTTCAAGATGAACTTTTTTATAGAGACCATCTTTCATTTGAATACTTGTTTAATGTTGGGGTTTTTTTCTCTTTGTTCCTTTGTTTTTTCATGGAAAATCCAGGGTGCAAAATTCAAGATGGTAAAAAAATTGCAATATTCATAACTTTCCCAGAGATACAATATTATAGATGATACAGAATGCACGGAGGTACAACAAAAAAAGCCGTGTTACAATAATCACTAATGTGCTTTAAAAGTAGAGCCAAAAACCCCTCCTAAGCCACATAAAATCACTTTTAATAAAAATTCACACCTCTCTGACTACTGCAAAACAGAGGTTATTTTCTCTATATCACTTTCTTTCCTTTCTATGAAACTTCATTTTCTGGGTCTCTCTGTTTTCAATTCATGTGAAATAGCAAGGTGTTAAACATAACTAAACTTTGATCCATTACTAGGATGTTCAACTGTTGCAAGTTCCAGGCTTAGGGGATGGGGAACAGAACCAGGTTACCCAACTGGGAGCTGCCAAGGAGAGCAGTCTTCTTGTATTGAAGGCATAAGAGCAAAGATAAACAATACTGCCATAAAGGCTTGTAAAACACCTGTTTAATGTAAATATAGGAACACATGTATTTATGTAATATTTAGATTCTTAAGGTTTCTCTTATCCTTCTTACTTCTAACTTAGGTGCTTCACAGTCCTCTGGCTAAGGATATGTATGTACCTCCTTCAATATTAAGTCTTCAGGCTGCACAAGAGCTGCTACTTATCTGAACTCTGATACAGTTCTTCAGAACTGCCTTTGAAGGATATTCAGATTTAGTCCTCCATGTGTTTTCCTTCTTTATGGATTTCTTGGTCCTCAATTCCATCAGGAAGGTGTTTCGACTTGTCTGTCATTATATGGTTGTTCAGCCCCTTGAGTTTTAAAAACATGATGTGCTTTTGTCATGGCGATATAGAGTTATTAGCTGCCTAGTAGTAAACATGTGGCATTTTCTTGACACTGAAGCCAGTTTGACAGTGAAGCCTACTCATCCTCCTTATTCCTGCTTTCTACTCCTTCTTCTCCTCCTGTTTGCTGGACTTTCAGATTATGCCAGTTATTTTTAACTCCCATAATTTCACTGATCTGCTTACAATCCTGTTTCACAAGGAATTATATTTTCACAACTGAAGATTTGATGAATTGGGGCAAAAGTGAAGGGGATTTTTCTACGCTGAACCAAGCATTTAGTAAAATATTCATCCTAACAAGGCCTTATTCAACTCTCAGTCTTTGTTGAGAGGATATAGTAAATCTAGGTTTAGGACTGCTAGCACCAGATCAAAATATAATGAACACATGATAATAATAATTATTCCAGTATAAACCAGCTGTGTAAGTTCAAGTCTCTTTTAGTGATTTCTTTACATGAGGCACAGACCTTGTAGTGGTAGGTTTTATGCATAGCAAGTCATTGTCTATCTGAACCACCTTATGCTTTATCAAATGCTTGCCATTCTCCCATGTTCAGCATAAAGATGGCAGAAAGACATAAAGCCAACATAAATTTTGTGTCATGTTCAAGACTAACTTTGTGAAAGCATGATTATCTGCCTGGTTTTAATCCAAACCAGTTTAAAATTCTTGGGTGATCAAAAAATGCTCAGTCAAGTATTGATAATCACATATTTATTTTCTCAGTGTGACACATGATATATTGAGACTTATAAATAATAAGAACATGTGAAATGGCAATCATACTTTATACAAATATATAACTAGAATTAATCTTTCCGCCTTCTGACAACTGCAGACATTGTGGTAACAAGTCACTTCAGAAAGAATGTAACTCCTCCCTCCAACTCTGTCCTTGAGGGATACCACTTTACATGATTCATCTGATCTAACTATAGATGTTTACACCTGAGCTAGCCATACCTTATAGACAATGAAGAGAAATGGGCATGTGATTCATCTGACCTATTTTAGCCACATCCTTTAGGACGAGTTTAATTGCAGTCTAGAAATATGTCGTAGTCTCCTTGACTATGAAATTAGTCTACGAGACCTGATCAGAAGAAGATGTCTGAAATAGGTTACATGAATACCATTTAAACTATCTGAAAACAGAGACCAAACTATGTAAGACATTCCACAAAGGAAGGGGGGGGGGAGGGGTGGGGGGGAAAAAAGGGATTGGATCTTAAAGCTACTCAGTGCCAGGAAAAATTGTAGGTGTTGGGTGCTTGCTGAGCCATTTTTGTGTTGTAAAGGGATTCATAAACACAAAATATCCTCCATTCACTTGCCCAAGCATAAGCATCCACTGCTTTTTGAGATGCCTTAGGTATTTGAAAGAATTGAAGAGGTTTGTCCAAATACAAGAGAGGTGATCCAGGCTATTTTGGAGTGGCACATAGGCACCCGGTCAAACACTAAGACATATCAAACAATCCTAGATGCCAATGTGTGGTCAACTACATCAGCTCTCTACTGTCCTTGTAAAAAGATATCTAGGGTCAATTCAGCTCCAGATATAGACATCTATGCTTAGGTTTCTACCTGTAGGAGTCTGTATGTGTGCTCGGTGTCTAAAGATCTTGTTATAGTCAACAAAACTTAGAACTTGATTTTTTCCTGCATATAGGTAGGTAATGGTGTATGAGATGCCCCAGAGCATCATACCTTGCCCCCAACAACCACTACAGAAACACAAGTCTTCCACAAGTCCTGTGTAATTTCTTAAATAGCAGCAGATGGCAATTTTTGCAATGACTGAATTGAGCTGAGGATGTCCAAATCTGGATTTGAATCCCATTCCTATATTGTGCCAGTCAGTCACTGTAAAGGAGGAATAATATTTTATAAAGTCTAAGCAATCATCTAAAGTAAAAATTATTTTTAGAATTATTGAACAAACTATCCAGTTCAGAGAAGACTGTCAATGAAAGATACTTTATCTAGTAAGGTAAATGCACTGAACTTTCTCCAGGTTCCTGTACAACATAACTAATCTGTATCGTTCTGCGTATAAGTTTATATATCAATTTGTATCAATTATATATTGACCTCAAATGTTACCAGGTCAGAATATTGTTGCTATACATCTACTTTGGTGTGTTTAATGAATAAATGAATCTCCCATACCTTCAATAGCATCAACTTTATTATGATGGCCAAATTCACACCTTTTTAATGTAGCATTTGGCCTGTTACTATTCTCTCTTTATTGTTTGTGTTATAGAATGTTGTTTCTGTGCTGTAAAATTTGCTCGTTTATGTTAGACTTATTCAGTCATTTTGAAATGCTTCTACTGACTGTAGAGCTGAGTATAAAAATGCAAAAAAGTCCAATTTTCAAGTCCCATAAATACTCTTTTGTTTCTAATCTCCAGAACATTAATTTCCCATTTTAAAATATCTCATGTTGCCTGTACATTTTTTGATGAATGTCATGAATTACCAAAAAGATTTAAATCTAATTTGTGACATGTTTTATAACACGTGGAATACAGGTAACATACTTCATGTTTGCATGTGGCAATTTAGAAGTCTGCTTCTAATGGAATGACAAAAGATTTTTTGCATAATTCAACCCAAGTTATATCTAGATTTAGTTTATGCTTGAAAGACATGCATTTATTACTATTTTATTTATAAACTTTAGTGTCATACAGATTACAAGAATTGGAAAGAATGCATATTTTGTATAAAAGTATAACAAAACTGAATAAGCTATAATCCAGAGATTTCTACATTCTGTCATCAATGACCTCCAAAAAATATCGAGAGGTGAATATTACAGGTGAAGAACTCCGAATATAAATAATTCCTAGATATTATTCTCATATGAATACTGAAAAATAATAAGCTTTATGAGGCTTTTAAACCCATGACAATATTTATTCCCCTACTTACTGTGATAATAAAGCAATCACTAAATAAAGATTCGGATCTGGCTTAAAATGTATGCACATCTGAAGCAATTTATTCTGTGTGAGTGCAAGTGCATATTACAGATCTTGTCGCTTAGAGACATGACAAGACTGGACTATCTGCAGAATAGGAACTCACTACAAACATATATTTCAGGGTCCTGAGCCAATCTTCCAAACACTATATCTGTTTTTTCCTCCCTCCTGTCTCTCCTCCCAAACCCTTTGCCAAAATTTACCTTTATTATTAATTTCTGGAGTTGAATAGATTAAAATACCCCAAATCCCTCATCCTACTCCCCTTTTTTTCTGCTTTCCTTTTCCATGAAGGCTGCTAAAATAATGACTGCAAAGCTTTTTTCCTATAGTAGGGATAAACAGACCTTTGACCAATGGAGTCATAGTTTTTTAAGACTGACTATCCCAGTGCACTTCACCATGGTGGGTGGTGGTGTGGGTGTCAAACTCTTTTCCCAAGTAACAAGTGATAGGATGAGAGGAAAGAGCCTCAAATTGCACCAGGGGAGGTTTAGATTGGATATTAGGAAAAAGTTCTTCACCAAAGGGTTGTCAAGCATTGGAACAGGCTGCCCAGGGAAGTGGTAGAGTCACCATCCCTAGAGGTATTTAAAACACGTGTAGGTGTGGTGCTTAGGAACATGATTCAGTGGTGGACTTGGCAGTGGTAGGTCAATGGTTGAACTCTATGATCTTAAAGGTCTTTTCCAACCTAAATGATTCTATGATTCTGTGATTCTATTAAGAAGAGGATGGGAAATTTTTTAGATGAACAAATTAATACTTTTTAGAAAGGTTTCTTAGAATGCTTATCAAGTTTGATGTTTCTTTGTTGAGATAATATTGCTGTACATGCATATGTGCATTTTGTATATAAACATTTTCTTTTCTTGCATATTCCAAATACTGAAATAGAAAAAAAAAAAAAAAAAAAAGGGACAAATTGCAGAGATTCCTTGAAATTCATCAGGTACTTTCCTATTATCTTTGGCTTTATGTGAAGACACAGAACTAATTGCGATGAGTGGCAACTCAAAACTCAGAGACAAATGTCCTGGGCTTGGCTTTCAAAGATATGCCTAAAAAAATATTGTAGTTAGACATTTTCCCACAACTAAGACAGTTTCCCCTCACCTGTATTGATATAAAGACGGACTGTATATTAATTGTGTGACATGCTCCCCAGCAGGACTTGTACCTTGAACTTAAGACTGCCAATCATACAAAGATTTAATAGCCTACATTTTCCCAGTGAAGTCAGTGGAAATGAATGCCTTCCTTTATATGCCTTTGGGAACAACCTGTTCCCCAAGGAATTCAGAGAAGGTGTAGGACGTGCTCTCCCAGGTAAAATTGATCTTGACATTCATGCAGGAATGTGAAGAAAGCTACCTGAGCTTTATGGAGCAACCCACTAATAGAAGAGCCACATTTTAGGTCTGAACAAGCATCAACTGTCTTAAGTTTCAACCAGCAATACCAAACTGAGTGTATTGGGTGTGCCTGAGAAGCTGTTTTGATCCTCCTTTCTCCCAACATGAAACAAATTCCTGTTCCGCAGGATCAAGTGTTATGCTGTTGTTCTGGGAAGCTTGGGTAAAATTATTCTTAGGGCTGTGAATAATGTTAATACACACTTTCTGCACAAATATGTAAGTGTCCATGCTATAGAACTCCTTTCTCTTGCAAAATACTTTTTCTGACCATAGAAATCAGTGTAGATGCATTTTATCTTTCAAAGAAACGAAAAAGGTTGAAAAATGCTGTGAGGACAATTAAGTATTATTTCCTGAACCTGAAGACTTAGAATGAAAGTTTAAATACTAGGTAATTGTACTGATGAATTGTTGCTTAATCTGAACCAGACCAGCTGTCTTTACTTCCAGCCCCTGTTCGCCTCCTGATAACATGGGGGCAGATGTGTTGTTGCTGAATGAGTGCTATCCTATTTCTACTGAATCTGCTATTTAGCTATTTTTTTTAGTATATTGTGTGTTCATTTATAACTATTAATTTTATTTTATAAACCTGTATATGCATCCTTTGCTGTTTTTATAATCTCTGTTGACCCAGTTATTGTTTTAGGACGCTTAGACTATATCAGGTGGGATAAAACAGTGCCATCTTGTGGCACTCATCAGTTGTATAGCCATTTCCTGATTTTTTCAGTTACATTTTCAAGAGTGTTAATTTTTGTTGTGATATAATAGGCACCACTAATTTTAAGGTCTTCAAGATTATTCTTGAAATTTTGACCAAGAAAACAACTAAGCAAAATTTCCCTGTTCCACCCAGGAACATTTTTGAGATCTTTTATTTTGTTTCTAACAAAAAATTTCATCCTGTTAAATAAAAAGAAAAAACCCCTACCTCTCTAAAAGACATTTCAGGATTTGAAGGTAAACAAACTGTCTAATCATGCTGTGAAAATATCTTGTTGTTAAAAGGGTAGCTTGACAGGTTGCCTTGATAAAAATTGTGTTCATGGAAAATAGTATTTTTGAAATGGGTGAAGGGTGTCCTGGACACTGATAGACTGTAGACAAAGCACTGAATAACTGAATTACTGAAATGGTTTCAAGAATCTATCTACTATTACAGCCATTTGTCTAGCTGGCTATTTTTTCCCCCAGAACTGTGGAACTAACCAATTTTCCCCTTTTTAACTCTGTGTTGCTTCTAACGGGAATGTTAGCACCTGGGGAGGGGGTATCTGATTCACTGTTTATGAGTATGATATGCACTCAACATAAATTAAAGTATTAGAAGGAAGGCCTTCTCTTGACTTCTGTTCTCTGCTTGACCTGGTTCTCCTCTAATTAAATCATTCCTAAAACTCCCACTCAGTAAGAGGTCATTTAGGCCATCACTGCGGACTTTAAAATTAGTTCTGTTGCTTATTTATGCTTCAGTTCCTCCCCTCTGCATAACGGATGTAATAATTACCTGCTCTGTAGGAGTTCTACAAAGCTTCATTAGTGTTGGATAAAACTAACTACAGAAGTGCAAAGTGGTGTGTGCTTCTACTGCAGTTAGATTTGCTGTGCATCTGCTCGCACGGTATTTTGCTCTACAGCTCATAGGAGGGATTCTCCAGCTTATAGAATTTCACTGAGGTATTATCTTAAGAATAAATAACATGGCTTACATGATATGATTATTAATTAAATAATAACTGCAGTTAACTACAGTTTTTCACTGGAAATTCAGCTACAATCCAACACAACAATGTTATAATTATATTACAGCATCAAAGTACACACCGGTGTTTGGTTTATATGCAACCAATTTGTATGTATTGCAGTGAAGCCTAAGAACATACTGGACTGTATCGGTAAGACTGCAGCCAGCAGGAAGAGGGACGTGATCACTGCTGTCTATTCAATGTAGCACTTGTAAGACTGCTTCTATACTACTGTGTCCAATTTTGTGCTCCCCCGTACAAATAAGACAGTGATAAATTGAAATGAGTATGGCAGAGGGCCATCAAAATGACTGGGGGCTGGTGCACATGACATGAAGACAATTGTAGAGATATGGGTTTGTCCAGCCTGAAGAAGAGCAAGAAAATTGCTTTTTTCAACTATTTAGTGGGTGTTTGTAGAAAAAATGGAGCCAGATTCCACTTGGAGGTGCACAGCCTCTAATGCTAGGGGCAATTGGCACAAGCTGCAGGCAGTTAAAATTCCAATTAAGTAGTAGGACAAAGCCAATTACTATAATGAGTGTGGTGAAACACTGGAATAGGTTGCCCAGAAAGGCTGTGAGATCTCCATCCTTAGATACAAAATTTGGCTTGGCAAAGCCATGAGCAACCTTGGCGTTTCAAAGTCGGATTCAACTTTGCAATTGGCTCTACTTTGGGTGGGCAGTTGGACCACACGACTTCCAAAGATCCATTCCAACCCAAATTATGCCACAACTCTCTCATTCTATCTCAGTAAACATGTTTTAACGTTAACAGAAATTACAAGAACATTCTTCTCGGGCAGTAAGAGCATTGGCTCCTTCCATATTTCCATAAAACTTAATATTTTTGTTTCCACTTCTATTGGAGCACAGTAGCAACAATGCTGTGCCATCTGGAAAACACTAATAAATCCAGTGCTACTGATTTCATTTTTTGAATATCAATGGCATAAAATGATTACTCACTTTTTTATTCTGTCCCCCAACAATGTATTTCTTTGCTTTTAAACCCCTTAATATTATCTTTTGGAATGCTAGAATAGTCACACTGGGACCAAGGAAAAAAAAATGCAATTTTTTCATTCCAGAAAGCAAAGCCTCTAAGGAAATTAAAAGGACATTTTAGGACAAAAATATTTCGGCATTCATAATGATGGCTCTTGCTCTACCCTTTGCAGATACATGCTATTATCTAGAGGCCAATGTTCTTGATATATTCACAATAAAATCCGAAGTAGAAGGAATTTATTTACTGTAAGTATTGTAGGCTGTATATTCCATTTGGTCTACATATCCCATGCTACCAAAGGAAAAATAAAAAATGGAAATTTACCTGAGGCGATTTCTGTTTGACACATCTTTCATGGAGTAAAGGACTTGAATTTTGGGGCATGTGAATAGAACCACTCTCAAATGTGCTTCTAGACAGGCTCTGTTTTGCTCCCTCACTCTGCACAACTTAGTCCTGCCTTTGCCCTCAGCAACACCTCCACTTTGCCTCAATTTGCAGGAAGAAATCAGGGGGGTTGTGACCAAAAAAACGGCAATTCTGTAAGAGAGCCTTCCTTCTTTATCTTATTTCCTCTTCAAGGTATAGCTTGGTCAAGGCTACTTTTGTGCTTAAAAACATTCGGTACAGTCCTCTTCATAACTACGCAGCTCCATACAGATAATAATTGTACATTAGTGACTCGGCACAGATAATAAAAACACATCGCCATTTTTTCCAAATGTTTTGCATGAAGTGCCTGTCATAAAACTAATCTTTGCAAAATTAATGTAAAAAAAATATAAGCAGCAGCTAATGAAGACCAGTTTTGACACTTTAATGTCGCAGTTTACATGCACATAGTTGGTAAGACATCTAAAGTAGGTGTCTTGGGGATTACAAGATGAGATGAGATTGTGTTTTCCTCTTACAAGTCTAATAGTCTCTAATGGGGAAATATTGGAGTCAGTGAAACCAGACCTTTTTGAGAAATTCGGTTGGGATTTGCTAAGGAGCAAATATGCCAGACTATGGCTGCTACATTACAAGGCAGGGTAATAAGCCTAAAACAAATGTGGAAGGTTAAAAACCTATTTTTACATCTGTATCTTCTAACACCAAGTAAACACAAGGCTGATAATTAGGATTAGAGCTTGTCCTTCCACAGGCATATTCTGGACAGTGCTTGCCCAGTGGTAAGAGCAGATTAGCGCCTGATACACAAGCATGCAGCTGTACCACTGACCACTAATTATTTTAGCACTTCAAGCACAGTATGCAATCTGTTGACATACTAAGCGTCTCTCATGCATTTAGAAATAAATGATAAAACAATACGTCAGCCTAGGCTTTATGAGGATTGGGAGGATATTTATATAAAACACGTGTTGTCTTTGTATGTGGGGGCAAGACCTGCCGCACCCAGGTTGTGTGTGTGTGTGAATAACCTGTTCTTCACCGCGGGGACGGGCATTAGTGCAAGCTGGCACCATCCAGCAGATGGCGCTCAGTACCAACAAAAAGAAAGTTAAAAAAAAAAGAAAGGAAGAAGCAGGGAAAGCATTTTTCTTTGTTTACATTTTCCTGTAACTAACAGCTATTTTGGTGTCATTTTTTGTGATTTATCACCCTGCAGCTAATATTACAATGTCGTTCACAAGTGATCATAATGAGTTTTAGGTGGTGTATAAGTGAGGTGGTGTTGATTAGCTCTTGACAGATCTTCTGCAAGCTCCTTAATGGCATCCTGTGGGATTCAGACTGCTTTGAGATTCCTATAAACCAGACTCCTCCATAATATGAGTAGAAATGACAGTTAATTGCTGTGGAAAAGCACCAGGTTTTTAAAGAGAAATTCTGCACATCCTTTAGAGATGTAGTCCTAGTGCAGACTGTTCACTATACTACATTAAATAATACTTGGCATAAGAGTCACATCTTTTAAATGCTTGAAGTCGGTATTAAAAAAAAAAATCCTTAGAATATACCTGGGGAAACTGATTAGAAAAAAAAAATTAAAAATAAGTCAGATATTGTCCATATTTACAAGTGACTTGCTTCCCAGTCAAAGCCAGATAAATCTCAGATATTTGTTTTGTCTTTGTACAAGAAAAAAGAGCCTTCAGGTCTGTTGTCAATGGGATCTGACAATGACTTGGAAACTTCTTAGCAGTTTTTTTTAGGAAGCTGGACCTGTCACATCTCCATGCCTAAGGGACAGGGCAGAGCCACTGGCAGCCAGGCAGTGCTGCAGAGTCCATGTAAAGTGGCTTTTCATTGCCTCTAAACACACCGTGATGGAAGCTGTGTCCTTGCTGGAAAACACAGTAAAAACTACTTGCTATTGCCCTGGTGCAAAAATACCAGGACACTTCCTCAGGGATGGTCATTCCTTTTTAGTGCACTGCTCCCCTTTCCATGGAGGATCTAACTTCATGTTTCACTTTGACCTTTTAAAGACATCACTGTTGACATTTGTTCCTCTTTTTCTTTTCCTCCTCCACCAACGCAGAAAATAACTGTTATAATCCCAGGCCTAGGGAGAGATCAGAGGCAGATGCCTGAAGTTACTGATAATAAAACAGCTACTGAATCCTCTCCTTTCAGAAATCAGGTTAATCTCAGATCTCACTGCATTTAAAATGTAAAGAAATCTTTATTCTGGTCTGTATCCTAACTCAAAGACTGATATGTAAATAGCAGAAACAGAATAGAAAGTGTAGAATAAAAAAGTGATTTATTTTTCTTTCTTTTGCTAAATAAAATCTTCCGAAGTTAGGCACAGCTATATTGCTCTTCCTGCCTTATATAGAGCTAAGAGTGAATACAGAATCCTTATGACAGCTCCTTGCTTTAAATAATGTTGCTAGTGCCTAGGACCTAAGCAGCAGGTATAGTAGATATACTGCTGTGTTCCAAAGCAATCATACAATGTCATAAGGAAAATTAACCTGTGTAAACCCCCCAAATCTGTCTACTCTCAGCAAATGTACTGGTAGCATATAAAACCTGGTAGAAAAATGTACCATTGTAAAAGCCTGTAGAAAATTTGGGATTTTGACAAGTTTGTTGTTGACAGTATGCTTTTAATTGCGAAGCAGTAGCTTTTCTCAGTTGTAATACATGTATACATATACATATGTACTTTTCAAACAAAAAGAAATGTTAAGATTTTCAGGAATTACATCAACAATTTATGTAATATTGCACTGAGGTAATTTGCTGTCTCTTAAAGGTCAGTTCTTAGAAATGTTTCGCTGGTACAAGTGGATAATAATAATTTTCCTTTTTTAGGGGGATGATGGTGAAGGAGTAAGAATAAAGAGTAAATCAAACCCCATGGTTCTGACCTAGCACGCTCTATGACAGACTACGCATGGCCATACAGCATAGCACTAGGCCATGTGTCCACATTTGATGGCCCTGTGGCCCAGAGACAACATTTTTGTAGAGTTTTTATCCTGGTTGAGAGCGCCTGCAGCACAGCTGGGAACAGCAGGTACAGGGCAGCCTGCCCACCACCCCAGCATCAGCGAGGGTAAGGGATGCTTGCAGATGGGGAAATGAGTGGGGCAGAGGGAACCAAACATGGGGTAGATTTAATTATATTGCCTCCTAGGGGGTAAACTGTCCCCAAGCTTGTCCTAGGATTTGTCTTGGAGACACGTTGTTTGAGATTTCCAGAAAAAGGCAGGGAAACGAACAGTGCTGCAGTGTGGGAAAAGGGTCCCAGTGCTCAGCGTCCCTCCCAGGACATGCCTCGTTCTGCAGTGCAGACACATAAAGACACTGTGGAGGAGGAGGAGGCAGCTGTGGACTGAATAGCCCAATAATGAGGGCAATTCACAAGAGCTAAGAATGTGTATGGATGCAGCAGCCTACATGATAAAAAAGGGCAGAGATTAAGAGACAATTTCTCTTGACTCAGACCCTCCAGACTCCATCCATCGTCAGTGGAATGATGTGAGGACCCTTATGTTAGTGGTTCAAAGTGACCAGAGGTGCAATGAATAGATGAAACAAAGTTAATTAAAAAGATCATATTAATCAAATTAAAAGTATTCAGTGTAGAAATTCTTTGGACACGTTTGTATTGCAATGTTCATTACATCCATGCAAAAAATAGGAAAAATATCAGATGAGAAGTCTTCTGTTCCCAGGATCATTCATAACTTCTGGGATTTATATCAAAAACAATTAAAATAGAATTAAAAAAGATCACTATGGTAGGACTATGTTAGCACTTATATATTATGTTACATTATTCATATAATTTCAGCATCAAGCATAGTCTCATTTCACTAGGATGAGTCTTACTAGCAATAGATATTTTAAGAGTAGAGCTGAAAAGTTACTTTGGATTTAGAGAATTAATATACTCTGCAGTAGTTATTCCTGAATACCAATGTATTTAGAAATCATGTGAGTATTTTATCACTTATTCAGGTTAGTCCAGAAATCATCAACATAAATGTGAATAAGATAATTTTATTTCAAAACAGGAATATTTGGAAGGAGTTGCTGAATTAATTTCATGTGTAGACAAGCTCCCAAGAAACCAGTAAAAAAGCAGAGTATCAGTGTGCTGAAAGGGGGGGGAAGAAAGCATTAAATAGAAATACAAATGGAATCTGACAGGAGGTTGAGTATGAGTATTTATAGGTGGCAGGGTGTTAATGTATTATGCAAAAGAAAACACAAAGCTGGTTTCTTTTTCTAGCTATTGCACAAAAAACCGTTTAGTAGAATATTCTATCTACAGTGCTGTGTTCCTTCTCCAGCTAAAATGGAGCAGCTTAAGAAGTGAAGTCCAGATCATCTTTATTATCCTGCATAATTCCTCAGGGGGCTGAGGGAAGGCTGGTGAGTGTAATTTCGGAGAAGAAGATGTCTGCAACAGCATGATCATTATAATGCCTTGTGCCCTTCTAATGCTGACTTTTGCTGGCCTATCTTCAAAAATCAGTGGACCTTTTTATTAACAAAGATGAGTCTTTCAGATAATGCCTGAAAGGTTAATGCTTTATGACCCGCAAGTGCAGGTAAAACTTTACAGCTGCTTGGCAGCAGCAAAGCAGGATGTTAATGTCTGAAATTGTGTGGCCAGTTACTAATGAATCCCTATAAGCAAATCTTTGTTCTTTATGTTCCTTGCAACATACTACTAGGTAGGCTTTGCATGTTGTGATAAACCACTCAGAAATTAAAAGCTCCCAGTGTGAGTCCACCTGGTCTATTATGTTCTTTATGTCGTATGAAACATGCTGTAGTCTCATGCTCAGCTGTTGCTCTGATTCCCACAATGGTTTTAGATGGGGTGGAGAAAGTAATCCTGTCTTTTCTTCAGTCCTCCTTCTCCCTGGTGGCAATTAATGGCAACCACTAGTGCAGCTCTCAGATCTGAGTTGCTCAAGAAAGGATTGCCACAGTTTTTGATGTGAATTCACAATCCAGATAATGTGACAACAATTTGACCCTGAACTGTACATTGGAAAAACTATCAGATTTGTCCTGCTAATACCATACAGCTATTTTTTCAAGCTATCCTGTAGAGCTTTTAACTTTATTTAACTCTAAGGTGAGCATCCTTTTAATGGGAAATATGGATGTTACAGCTTTTCAGCATGTTTACATCCCATATGATTAACTACATGAAAGCATACTGCAGCATTTATAAATGACAAACTCTCATTTATCCAGAAACAGTTTATCCAGTTTGCAGATTAGACACTGGCGCTTGCTCTGCTTGGAATATTAATTATGAGTCCAAGCACAGTAGCATGTAAATGCCTTTATATTGCTTCCAAGGGTAGCAGCATAACCACTTAGCAAAGCCTAAGACAACTGCCTGTGGATAACAGACCTGTTATCATAGCAGCAAGCTATGTTCCTGGAAGCTGGAGTTCTGGAGGTTACGGGGAAAAGACACATGGCTTTATTCCATGTCAGCTCCTATCGAGAAAGATTTATTAATTTTGCCTGAGCACAAGCTCTGCAGGAGATGTGCTAACTCCTGCAGATCCTCTTGTGGGTGTTCCTTCTAGAAGAAAAAAAAAGAAAAAATATTTACAGAGAATTCATTCTACAATGCTATAGCACACATGGAGTTAGAAGTACAGAAGCAAAGACACACAGTTTGTATTTTCTAGACTGTACAAAATCATGTTTTCTTAAAGAGTACTTAGCCTTAAAAACAAAATCTGTTCAATGAACAAGGTTTCATGTCTCATATATTCACTTTTTAATGCTGTAGTCCTGTTCGGTATCATCATTCTCAGAAACAATGTGTCTTCCAGAAAGGAATATTATTTGCCACCTTTTCCTCATATCTCTTATTATATTGTATTTTTGTTACAGTTCCAGCACTAGCGTGTAGACAAACTGCGGTTTTCTAAAAACACCATGGCATGAGTTTCTTAGAATCTAACCATAATCAAAGTATGCTGACCAATATATATCAAATATATATGTAGTTGCTTCCCTCCAAGCACCGCAGCTTTGAGAAATCATGTGATTAAAGGAAATACCTGGCTTTTATAAAAGATGTAAGCTCTGAGCTCTCTTATTATTGGAGAAAAGGCCTAAAAATATGCTGAGGTGCACCTAAACAGTGCAGAAATTAGACTAAATAAAATGACAAATACTCACACCACATTTTATGAGGAATACTATCACCACTGATGAATTCTGTCATTTTAAGCTGCTTTTTATTTTGGAGTCATCCGGTTTGTATTTAAGGTTTGAGAACATGCTCCACACAAGTATAATTTTGGGCCAAGACAGAAGGACTTAAGTCATTGAAAAACTTATTTGTGTTAAGAACCTTGCAGCCAACCTCTGGCAAAATGTGAAGCCTGGAGCTGCAGAAAGTTAACAGCCTCTACATTCTTTGAGTCTTTGAGGTTTATTAGAGAGAATTTCATAGAATTAGTCCTCTAAAATTGCTGTCTCCTTTAGCTGATCTCTTTCTCCAGCTTACTTTTCTGTTCTCGTGCTTTCATAATTCTGTTCACAGAGCAGTCTCGTGAAGCATGCAAGAAACATGAACATAATAAAGCTGTCTTGAGCAGTTGCTTGGTAACTCTATGTATTAAAATGCTTCTAATATTCAAGAGATACATGGATTACAATAATAAAAATAAAGGAATACAGGAGGGAATCACTAACAGCTGTTAGGGATTTAACACCCACATCCAGAAAACATGTTGTACTAATAAGCAATGGTTTATTAGCTGTTTGAGTAATTGCTTTGGATTCAGCATAATAATCCTTTCTGATATGATGAATTTTCAAATACTTTTTTCATTTTTTTCATGAATACTCCTTATTATAAATATATAATAAGAGATTTTAAAATTTAAGGTAATGAATTTTAAAATTATTCTCCAATAGCAAGATTTGAGAATCTAGATATAAGAAAGAAATAACAGCTATTCTACAGAACCCACATGTCTTATTCAGAACCTATTGCTTTGTGTCTGATTTTCCATACTCTCCTGGTTTTAGCTGGGAAAAAGTTAATTTTCTTCTTAGTAGCTGGTACAGTGAATTTTGAATTTAGTGTGAGAATAATGTTGATAATGCACTGATGTAGTTGTTGCGAATTAGCACTTATCCCAAATTAAGGATTTTTCAGTTTCCCTTGCTCTGCCAGCAAGCAGGTGTACAAGAAGCTGGGAGGGAGCACGGCTAGGACAGCTGACCCAAACTAGCCAAAGGGATATTCCATACCATAGAATGTCATGCTCAGTATATAAACGGGGGAGTTGGCTGGGGGGAGCAAATCGCTGCTTGGGCATCAGTCAGCAGGTGGTGGGCAATTGCATTGTGCATCACTTGTCTTTTCTTGCATTTTTTAAACTTAAATTTTATTTTATTTTATTCCTTTTCATTACAACAATAATAATTATTATTAGTAGTATTACATTTTATTTTACTTTACTTATGGAATTGTTCTTATCTCAACCCAAGACTTTTTTTTTTTTTTCTTTCCGATTCTCCTCCCTAATGCACTGGGAGGGGGAGGAGTGAGCAAGTGGCTGTGCGGTGCTTAGCTGCCGGCTGGGGTTAAAGCACAACAGTCCTTTTTGGTGCCCAACGTGGGTCTCCAAGGGTTCAAGACAATGACAGATTTGATCGGAATGTGCCAGGTCAAATTTATAGCTGTTATTGCTGTTTAGCTATTAATTGCCAGGCTCCTGTGCTTGCCGTGGTCTTGCTTGCCTCACTGTATCTTAGAGTCTAGGGCTTGTTAGTGGCTGCCTTCTGCTTTCGCTGCTGGCTGTACTGCTGTACCGCTTATCCTCCTACTGTGCTGTGCCTGGGAGCAGTTTGATAACAGCAATGGTGATGTGCCTGGGCTGGCAGACGGCCAGGGCATCGCTGCTCTTTCCGTGCTGCTGTGCCGGACAGGCTGGAACTCCAGTGAGAACTCGAGTCAAAGGGACTGTGACCTGTGGATGAGTCCACGCAGGAGCAGGACACCACGACGCGTCTGTGGCCGTGGCGAAGCCCACGCTGCAGCAGGTACACCTTGAAGCATCAGTGGCCGTGGTTATGTCTGTGCCGCAGCAGCTATACCTCTGAAGGGATCGTGGCCCTAGGGTAAGTCCACGCTGGAGAAGGTACGCCTCAAAGCCTCCGTGGCCGTGGCTAAGCCCATGCTGCAGCAGGTACACCTTGAAGCATCAGTGGGTGGGCATGAGGTCATGCTGGAGCACCTCAAAGCCTGTGGCCATGGATAAGGCCCCGACAGAGCAGGTACAGCCCTGGAGGGACTGGAGCCGTGGGTAAGGCCGTGTTGGAGCAGGTTTCCTTCTGAAGGGGCTGGGGCTGTGGGTACGGCCACGCTGGAGCAGGTGTATCTCTGAAGACATTGTGGCCCATGGAGAAGGCCACGCTGGAGCGGGTGCACCTCAAAGCGACTGCGGCTGCGGGTAAGTCTATGCCGCAGCAGGTATACCCCTGGAGAGACTGTGGCTCACCGAGAAGGCTCCACTTGGAGCGGGTACAACCCTAAGGGACTGCGGTCTGTGGGTAAGTGCAAGCCGGAGCAGGGGCAAGGGGAGGAGTTCACTTCAGTGTTAAACGTCATGGTCTGGTCCGAAGGGACCAGGGGTGGAGATTGCGATGGAAATACTTTTAAACTGTTGTAACCCAGGGTTTGAGTTGCACATTATAGGAATTACTATAGCAGGAAACCCTTGTTTCTAGCCAGGCTAGGAGCAAGGGGAGGAGTTCCTTGCAATGCTAAACTCTATAACTTGGCCCAAAGGGACCAGGGGTGGAGACTGTAATGGATATACCTTTAAACTATTGTAAACTATGATTTGAGTTGCATGTTAGAGGAATTACTGTTGCAGGAACCACCTGAACCAGCAGAGGACAAATCTTGCAAGAAGCAGTGGAACTACAGCAGCGACCTGACCTGGGTTGGCTTTGGTGCCCAGTAACTCACACAAGACACCACCTCTCCTGTCCTGAGTGACCACCATAACAGATGGAGCCCAAAGTCATGGACTAAATGAACTCAATGGACATTTTTGTGGACATTTGTGGATGTTTTGTGGACATTTTATGGACATTTTACAGGGGTGGTCCATAGAGTAAGGTAATGATATTTGTGTATTATATCAAAGGGTGGGAAGGGTGGTGGTAGGTAACAACAATACAAAAAGTATTCTTCTCCTCTTTTTAAAGACTATCCCATAAGTGATGAGACCTCATGGTTCCTATTTTTTTTCTCCAATAGCTTTTTCCTAGTTGAAGATCTGGGTTTTACAATGGGAACCTCTACTAACACTTTTGGGGAGGATGGGCGGTGGGGAGATGTCTCATTTGGGTTCAGTTTTCAAAGTCCATGTTATGAAATATTACTGTCTGAATAATTTTTTCCCTTTTTGTCTGTTATGATGAACACATTTTAGTGTGTTCACAGAAGTGAACTGAATGAAGTCCCTAGACTCCCTCTACTAAATGCAGAGAAAGGGTATCTCCTCTCATATGTTTCATCATTGTGAGTTATAAGGCTTAAAGAAACGGGATGACTTATATTCTGAAAATGTGTAGATGTGTGGTCTTAATTCAGATGCCTAGACACAGGATGTCTAGCATCATTTGGGATGTCCTACTCTGTCCAAACATCTGCGTGGGGTTGACAAATACAACACATGACTTGGTGGAGACTTGCACCCTTCTCTAGAAGCAGCTGGAGGCTTCTCTCGGCTATCTCAAACAGACATGAATGCTTATGTTCAGACAACTTTATTAAGTCTGTCGTCTCTCTGTTTTGCATAAAGAGCAAGAGATTCAAGTCAGGCAAAATAAATCCAATCAAAAGCACACAGAATCAAGTGAAACTGATGTGATGGATGGCAACATTGTGCAGATGTGGTAAAAGTTTTGTAACATAGATGATAACTCTCCATTCCATCCTGTATCCTTTTTCCAGAATTAATCATCTCATTACTTTGGAGTGATAACTTGTCCTTTATTACAAAAGAAATTGTGATAGCATAGCAACCAGTGAATATTGTGAAGTATAGTATTTTGAGTTTCCTTCACAGAAATATGTCAGTAATACTGGAAATGTAGAATGCTTTCTAAATTTCACCTATCCCCTTTTCCAACATCCTCTCCCTTTTCACTATTATTCTCTGTTGATAAATAATACAAGTGCAATGCCATCAGCATTGGGCCTTCCATAATGCTGAATAGGATGTAACATAGTAGACAACAACAAACAGAGGCCAGGATGGTGTGGCTGAAGGGTAAAGGAAAGAAAAGACAGAAATAGAAATAATACTTAACTATCACATGTAGTCACCCTTTTAGAGAAGTGCTATGCAAAAACAGAATACTACAGCAAAAAGGTCACCTTAGCTATCTGAACTGTCATAAAGATTAAAATTGAATTACTCAGGCAAAGTAGGAAATCAAGATTTAGTGTGCATTTACAGAGGCACAAACTTTTTATACTATTCTTCTGTATGTTAACTGTTAAAATATTCTACTGCTCCATTTTGCTGCTTCTTGAGTCTAATGATGTTATGTATACTAGAAGTTATGGACCAGATTATGAGACTATGTAGAAGGCAATATAGAATTTTTTGTAACAGTACTGAATTTCTATCTGGAGCTGCTAGAGCTCAAAGCACAAAGATCACAACACATGGTGAAAGTTGTTTTCTTTTATGGATCAAGTGATGCATCCTTGTACAATTCATTTTACAAAACAGATTGCTTAGATTACAATATATAGAATTGGATGTCACAGATATGACTTTTATTGGCTGGGCAAAACTAACTGCCATATTTTATACATCATAGCCATAAGATCAATCATAATACAGTAATAAAAATTAGCTATTTTATACATTTTAAATTATTAGCAAATAACAAAATTACCTTTAGTAACTTTAGCAGCCTGTTAGAATCAAGGAATTCATATTATTCTAGCAATTGCCGTAGGTAGTTTTACCTTAATAAAATATTTTGAATATATTTATAAAAGTATTTTCATTACATGATTACAGAAAATGCAAAGACTATTTATCGATCTTATGCTTGATTTTATTTAGGAATAGCTGACAAGTGGGAATTTATTCTGCTTCTGATTGTCTTTTATTGTCATATTTACCAAGTTTTTAGTTGTTTGAGTCTAGTTTTTCATCAATATGCCATGTACAGTCATCAGATTAAGTTATGGCTTTGCTATCTGCTATCAATGTAGATAAAGAAATGTATACTCATATATTTAACCTGACACAGAGAAGGGAGATTTAATTAACAGTTCATAAATCATATCATATTGCCAATCTGGTATAAATATACCAAAAGGGTTTGATCTAATCTGAATTTCTATGTGCACCAAATCTATCTTCCTCCTTTTTTCACTAATCACCAATTGCTTTAGTACTATAATAGATATAATAAATCATATACTCGTAGTAAAAGGCACTGAATAACTTGATTGCTGTTTTCACCATCACAATTCAAGACCTTGATTTTATTCTCAAATTCTTAACAAATTTCACAGAAAGGCTTCATTGCAAGTGGCAGTTGGATGACTCGTCTGCAACCCAAACTGCATATACATCATCGACAGCAACACGGATAACCCTTCTAGTTTGTGCAGAATAGTATATTTGGTACATTTCAGATGGCTGTGGACAGAGAAAGAAAAAAACTACAAACCATAAGCTCAAACACTGGAAATTTCAGTGTTATGTTTATCAGTCATGCAGGTTGTTCCTTTCACTTTTCCAGTGGAAGCCAAAGAGTTCGTTTGGCATTAATTAATTATTTTAAATCACCTTCTCTCCTTTATTAAAAAGCCAAGTTCATACTCTCTTCAATACTCAGCCCAGCTGGGGTCTAACTAACCTTAAGAAATCTTGAACATTGCTTTAAACAGAACAGAGAATTCTGTAGCCAACCTATAGGATTAACTTTGGTCTTCTTAGTCCTGATTATGTGCATTAATCAGAACATCATCACTATTCTTATCAGCACTTTCTTAGAATTAGCTATGTCTGAAAGCTGTCAAAACTGTTAATATTTAAAACCAGATAATAGTAACATTCCAGAATCTCTGACACCCCGTTATGACCCTTTGCTGAGGGAACGGCTGGGTAGGATACTGTAGCTCTTCAAGAAACATTTAATCTATGGAGGAAACAGAAATCATAAATCTTTCTTCATATATGCCAAGGAAAATAATTGCTTTTTTTTTTTTTTTTTTTTTCCAGTTTCTTCTACCATGGTCTGTATATCCGTGATACCTGACATTGAAGCTATAAGTAATTTATCAAAGACAGAGAGAAATTCTAGGAAAGGAAGTAGGACAACATTCTAGCTTCAGAGTGCTAATGGACAGGTGCTTTCTGTAGTTTGTGTCAAATTTACTGAATAATAAGAGAAATTCCACTTCATGTTTCCTTGGTTACAAATCTCTCTACTTAAGGCATTAGAATTTGAAAGTCAAGCACAGAGTAAAAACATACAGTTCAATATAGTCTAGGCTGAAATTCTGAATCTCCTTCTAGAACAGGGTAAAATATATTTATGTGTTGAATCCCAATGAGTGAGATCCTCATTCTTCACAAATCAGGGGTCTAAGAATTTTCATTAAGATTAAGGTATGAGACTATAGAAACAGACCTGCAAAGGTTTTCTGCCTTTTTGTATGATCTGTATGTTTTCAGATATTCTTTCCTTGAGATCTAGGAGTCACTACTGTTCCCAGTGGGTCCAACTTGTAATACAGTTGTTCCAATGTGCACTTTAATCAACTTCATTCTGTAGCAGAAGTAGATGAAACATGATCAACTCCCTGTCTCAGACAACAGGATAGTTTTGGTGTGATCAAGGAAATAGATAGCCAAATTAGGAAAACAACTTGTAGGTCATCAAGAAGTCCCACCCAAAGTGTTCAGAAGTGTCCAGAACAAGCAGATTGTGAGCGCCAACAACAGTGAAGCAAATCAGAAAAAAACAGTAAATCAAAAAAACAAATGACCTGATCATCAGCAAGGTGTTCTTTAGTCAGTCCTACAGCTAAGGACACTGAAGACTACTGGGATAACCAAAACTGGCTGAAAAACGACTGCAGGGAGGGAAGTCCCAGAACCACGCACCAGGAGCCAGGACTATCTCTTCATCCTCTGGGGAACCCATGGAACAGAGAAGAGACCAGGGAAGCCTCACAGCCCTGCACCAGGACTATGCATAGCACAGAAGCAACTACTATGCTCACTGCCAAGCCTCCCTGCAGGACTGCACCATCTGTCATGTGGAACAAGGAGGTCATGCAGAAGCCTCTATGTTAACCTAGCTGCCTCCTCTCCCCCACTGCACCATCTCCACTACAGCACAGGGAAGTCATGTAATTAATAAAACTGCATATATTGGTGACTGAAGTGCTTTAGTATGCAAATCTATTTATCCTCTATTTTACTGTCATTTGATTTTATATATGATACATGTAGGTTTGACTTACTGGAGCTAAGGGGAGTCAGGGGAAGCAGCTCTTAGACAACAGCAACCTTGAGTAACCTAGTGAAAGGAAATGGATGGTGATGCACTACTTTTTGATCCTTTTTGGAGCTGAATACTATTGAACAGCACTAAGATCTGAGGGAGCAATCTGCAAGTAAAATGTGCTGACATTGTGACTGCTTTCACTTTGAGAGGAATAAAAGACAATTTAGAGAGATCTTTTCACTGTTGTTACTTACATTAGCATGATCTGTTCAATACAAGCTAAAAATTTTCCACTCTTGCATAGAAATGATTTTAATTATTTTTTATTTAGATGCAAAAAACTTAATGAAAAAGTTTCTCAGATTCTACTTGATTTAGATAAAGTATATAATTCAGCAGGGAAAAAATGCTAAATGAAATGGAAATTACCAGTGTGACAGAAAGCAATCTGCTTTGGACTTATCTAGCTGACCCTTACATGTTTGCTGCAGAGCACTGGGCATTATTTCTGAGCCCCCGGTATCTTATTGGCATTTGTAGCCTTGTGCAGAGAGCAGTAATTTGCAGTAAATCTCCTCACACAGGCAGGGTTATATTCAGAATGAATTCTTATCTGAATAGTGCAGTGAATATTGATGATAAAATACTGAACTTTCATGCTTGGTAATAAGAGACCAACTATTTCATAACTTCCTTCCAAAAGATAAAGGCAAAATCAACAGGTGGAAGAAAGCAAATTAGTACCTTGGAAGCACTAAAAAAAACCCCAAAACCAAAAAATCCCCACAACACAAGAGATAATTAGATAATTACTTAAACCACTACATAATTACTTAAAACACAACAATATCCTTTTGCTCTCGACTCCCCTTTTTCTCTTACCTGTCTGATGTGACAAATCAATCCTCTAACAGCACACATACCGCTCGGACCATTTTGGTTTTCTGGCTTCACACACACCCAGAAGAACAAATGTCTTCTTCTGATCCCACTAGCAAGTAGCTTGAATATTCTTCAGTTCTCTCAGGCCCCGCAAGGGAATGTGGCATGAGAGCAGAAGCTGCTGTAGTCCTATTCACTTTCACCTAATAAAAAATTAGACTGCCGTTAATGAAATATTTGCGAGTCTTGTAACACAAGTACAGTTTTTGTCTAGTGAACATTATACTTGTACAAAGACATTTCCAAGAGTAGGTCTTCCCTGTCTTCTCATTTTCTATATCTGTGCAAATAAAATAGATCAGGCACATTCTTGATCATGATGCAGTCTGTGTCCTTACAGCTGGTCTTCCTTATTCCCATAAACCAGAGGGTTCAAATCCAAACTTGCTGTTGCTCACGCTCCTGGCAGGTGCTAACCCTGAAGCATGCCCAGGCATTGTCTGAGGGAGCATAAGTAAGCTGGAGCCAAAACCATGCCATAGACCATAGCAATTGTACGGATCATATGGATGGAGTATGGATGATTACATGGCAGTGCTCAGGCCCATTCCCTGTTCAGTTTACTAGTGTAGATGTAGACACTGAGAAGAGTTGGGAGTGCCAGTGAACACGAAACAGCATACGTTTTTTCAAGGACAGTTTCACATAGGTTTTGGTGCTGTTGAACATCAGATCCACAGATTTAAAGAACATTTGTTTAAGTGGAATCCTCTTTCTATAGCAAGGACCAGAATTTTGAAGATTTTGTGCTTAAAGAGAAGAAAAAATTAAAGAATCTAACTCTGTTAGAACAAGAAAAATGGAAAGGAAGTGATTAACATTTATCAAACATTTCATTTGAAAGAAGTTTGAAATGTCAGAATGGAAAAGCCAAGAAGAAGCAACAAGGTCAAATGTGTTTCACGTCAGAACAAAACTAGAATTATTTGTATCACCTGTTCTCTGTAGAAGATATAACCAAAACAGAAACGTTCCTACAAAAGCTCCCATTTTTCTTTGGAAAATGATTTGGCTAAATTTTTATTAACCCTTTTAAGAACTCTTCATCAATGTTTTCCTCTATGGTTCCACTATATCTGTTAGAGAGGGAAGGACAGGTCATCTAGCAAATGGGGGTGACATTTAAACTAATTATTGAACACTTCTAACTGAAAGTGTCATCATTGCTTCATTTCAGATTACTTTTGGTTTTGGGGGAAGGAATGCCAATTCTAGGATATTACTGTGTATGAATCCTTTTTGTGTGTGTGTAGGAAATGCATCACTTTTCAACACACACAGTGTCTCATTCAAAACTGCTGACATCAACAGGTACAGTATGTTGGCATCATCCTAAACACATTTGACAGAGCAGCTTTGCTCATGGTGCACTAGAATGAGGAATACTCATGGGATGTCTTAACCTACTCCTAGATTTTGACTATAGATGCACCAGGAGATCTGACATAGCCTCCAGCTGCCACAAAAGACCATCCTGCATCTGTATATGCTGACATACAAACACCCAGTTGTAGTTTTTTAGCATCAAACTAAATCCTGCTCCTAACTACTAGTTGACAAATATATATCTCCAGCCCCTAGACACAACATTCATTAAGCATAAAATTTGAATATATGAACAATTCAAACACTGTTAAACGTAGACCAAGTTAGTTAATGGCTAGAAAAAAGAATGTAAAAATGTTTAAGACAATGCAATAAAGCTATAAAGTACTTATAAATGCAAAAATTTATACAGATATTTAAAATAATTTTTTTTTTTTCTTCTGGGATAATATGTCACTTAATCTTACTTTTCTTTCACTTTCTTATTAGTTTTTATACAAAGGAACCTAAATTAAATAGGTAATTTCAGTCAGGAAGTCTAGTACTAATGATAAACCACTTTGCCAGTGTAAGCTGTGACTACACTTCAAGCTACAATATGCTTTTAAAGGAAATCTGGCCTAAGTGAAATCACTTTCTGCAGACCAACATTCCTGATGTCTTTATTCTGCAGCATCTAAAAATGCAGGGTGTAATCTTGGCTTCTCTAAAAATAACAAGGATTTTACCCTTCAGCTTCATACAGCCAAAAATCCACCTGCAATTTTTTAAGTGTCAGAGTGAGCTGCTGCCATGCAATGAACATGTTCTGTAGTAGACAAAGTTGTGATTAGTCTTGATAGAGCCGTGGACAAATTTAGTGGAGCTATGTTTAGGACTGCAGAGTTTCTCAATTCCCCTCCACTCACGGCATGGGAAAACTAAGCTGATTTGGGTTGCAAATATCTCTGCTGAATGCAGAGATTCCCCTCTTTCCTCTCCCTGCTTGCCTCGCATATAAAAGATTTTAAGAGTAGCCCTACTTATTAAAGTAGAACCAAGAAAGAATCTTTATTTAGTGCACATCCACTATTACTTGCATTAGTAAATCATACTGCTTGTTTGGCCCGACCCCATGTGTTACATATGTCTGTCATTAATTATAGATACTATCTATAATAGTGTATTCTATTGCTATCATGTAAAAATAGAATGAACTGAATTTATTAAGAAATAAAAAACAAAGAAAAGACAGGATATATGAGTGAATTTGTTTAAAATATAACTTTATATATGGCAGAGAGATACTGTACAGGCTTTGCAGGTATAGTAAAATAATAGGGTAATTAGCCTATTACTTAATTTGAAATTCATGGTTGTATCCACCTACTCCTGTAGTTCTGCAAGGCTACAATTGTATGATTTTATAGATAATTTACATTTCCATATTTGACTGACTGACTACTGTCTGTGGACATAGAGTGACAAATGAGAGGCAGATTTGTGTCACAGCTGGATTGCAAGGTGAAAAAAACCCAGCGAGATGTGTCATTTGCATTCACTGCTATACTGGGAGAATGATGGAGAAAATCACATTTGGAAACTCTCTAATTCAAAGAGCATCTCCTGATGCTGTGTGCTGCAACAGCAAGGGATTTCCAGAATTGTGCACTCTTGACAGGAAAATACCTTAGAGTTATCTCTCTTAAAAATAAGCATGTAATAAAAACACAGGGTAGCAACTAGTGATACTTGCGAGAGGCCGGACGCAGTTACCGCCTCAGACCGCCGTCCTGACGGACAGAGACGGGCCCTGGCTTTCGCGGTTGAGGGAAGGAACGGAACCGGCTTGCAAGGCCGCGCAGCAACGCCACACGGGAGGGACGGATGGAGTCAACGTCTCCAGCGTCGTGGCGGGGCGAGTTCTGCCCTTGCCCGTCCCCGTCCCCGTCCCCGTCCCGGGCGGTGAGGAGCCGCGGGCCTGAGGCGCCGGGCCGGGCCGGGCCGGGCCGGGCCGGGCCGGGCCCCTCCGAGGAGCGGCTCCGGCCGCCCGCCGGGAAGCCGGGGGGTCCGCTGCGAACCTGCCGACCCGACCCGACCCGACCCGACCCGTCGGGAGGGCTCTCCGCGTTCTCCTCCCTGCCCCGCTCCGCTCCCCAGAGGAGCCAGGCCGGCGGTCCCGGTTCGGTTGGGCCCGGTTCCCGCGGGTGACACGGTTCGCTGAGGGAGTTTCCCGCCCGCTCCTGCTGTGGCAGACCCCGCCGCCTGCTGCCTGTCACACCGGTGGCCCGAGCTCGGGCCGCTCCCGCCGGGAAGAAAGCCTCCCGCCGGCCGTCGGCTGCCCTTGCCCCTTCCTTCGGCCCCAGGGAATTCCCGGCTCCACGCCGGCCCGCCCTGGCCTCTCCCGCCCGGGTCCTGATAATGCTGTATTGCATTTATGTCCTTCAGGAAAGCTGTGCATTAAAGGCTGTATTAGAGACTGCAGAGGCTCTTGTAAATGACTGGCTGAAATGAATTGATGAAACTCTTCAGTAGGAAAGAGCCTAAGTGGATTGGAAATGCTTGGGAATTTAGGTCTTAATTTTCAGGGTTTGGTATTTATAGCTGCTACTATTTTGAATGGTAGCATCGCTTCCTCCACACTCATTTTGGCTGAGGTGTACTCGCAAGACAATTTGGAAATGAAACTGTAGGAAAATCACCAACTCTTTCTAGGGAACGTTGCTGATGGAGACTTGCCTCCTCTGTGGTTTGGAAATCTGTGGTTTCCATGATTATTTTTCATTCAAGTTGTTCAGAATTCAGATCTTGATTTTTTTTAATCTATTCTGCTTGAAAGGATTCTTAAAAAGATAGTATTAGACAACTATTTAGTATTTCTTAGAGTTAATAATTAAGGGGTCCTTCAGGTTTAAAAGACCTGCAGCACCCATTCTACCCCATCATTTTTCTTTCCCTCTCCAACCCACAGTGAGAATATTCATGCCACTGAGATGTTGTAAGACAAATTATAGCTGAGAGATATTTAAACTGTACCTCTTTTTCTTGCACATAGGAGGATAGTCAACATCTGACAGAGAGAATTACTTGGGAGGATACCATATGCCTTAAACACAGACTGGGGAAGATGAAGATGATGCTGGCTGACAGTAGGGAGCATTCTGAGGAACTTTTAAACAAGGGAAGATGTGCATTTATCTCTTACTGAAGAGATATTTTTCAAAAAGAACACCCACTGTAAATACAAGCAAAGGAGAACAGAAGTAACTTCTTTCACCTTTTAGTTGCCAGAAGACTCTAGATATTTTTTTCCCCACAGATCCCTGTGGTTAATGTTGCCTACGCTGTTCTAAATTTTAACAACTAACAAATTGTTCCAAACTGAGTGATGAATGCTGCCATTTCTTTCCAGTAACTTTAGGATTCAGTTACTATTTTCTGAGTAGGAAACCATGGTGAAATCATATTGAAAGTCATACTCTATGCCCTAAAATAGCTGCACCTTCATTTCTAGAGAAGTCCAAAGTGCAGGTTATTAAAAAAATATTGCATGACTTAAGTTATTATTGGGCAGAAATACATGGTCTACTTCTCCCTTTCAGAGATGAAACACGTGTGAATCAGAAGCAAGGGAGTCTCAGCAGTAGCCTCTTACACAGATACAAGTGCAGTGAGCATATTGTAACTGTGTGGCAATAAACATCTAAACAATGACGTTTCATTCCTTATAAGCTCCCAGGTGCTGTACAGGGCTAGGCACACCTGTAAATATAATGTGCTTCTTCTTTTTATAGAAGCATTGTCCTTTATAGATATAAATAAAATCAGTGCATACATTCCTAATTTCAGGACCAGATCGACTGTTTAATCGATTTCCCCATGTAAAATTAATTGCCTTTTCATAACAGCATGCTCTCATGTACTTACAATGCACTGCCTTTCAGAAAAAAAAAGACTTCACAAAGGTTTAGAAACTAAACAGCTCCAATGCTGGTAAATCCCAGAATAGCAAAATATTTAGTTATTGACAGCAATTCTTGTCCTTGAAATCTCAGCGTTTTAGGCTTACTCACTGTAGGAGCCAGAAGAAATTGGCAAGTAGTTATTGTTCTTTGTTCAGTTTCCATAGCAGCAATAATAACAAGTTGGGTTTTTTTTTTGTTTTTTTTTGTGTTTTTTTTTTCTCATCTTTACAAACCTCTCTTTTGCCTTCACAATAGTGGAAGTTTCGGGAGATTGTAACCCATCTGCCACTGAATATACAATTGCTCTGCTCCTGCCTAGGAGGAGCTGTGTTGCAACAAATACTGTTTGAGTATAGGTATATGCTTGAGAATTTGTCATTGCATCGTATTGGTCTTATGTTGTGACGTGGTGAAGTTCACCACTTAAGAAACCATCATGATGCAAACATACTTCTCCCAGGCACCAAGTAATGTTCTGGTTCCTTTTTTTCCCTCTGGTAAGGAAGAAGCATTGTTGTCTGATGATGTATCATAGGAAGAAGTTTAATTAGACTATGCAGCTTTACAGCCATCTCCAAAATACTATTTGATAAATCTCAAATAATGGCAGCAGTGCTCTCAGTCTGACTTCCACTGAGCATGGCTTATATTGGTCAGCATCCATCCTGTTCCACGTGGAGGTCTGAGGTGCGCCATATCCTATGCTCTGACTTTTATGGAAAAAAAATCAGGAATCAAACAGTGATCAAACCCACAACATGTTTCTTGATCTGATCTTGAGTTGTGCAGCTCTGTTTAACCCTCTCCTGAAGTTCACACCAAAGTGCCACTGGACATTTTGAATATGTCCTTTTCAGAGGTGTCATGGGCAGGAGTCAGCCCTTGTTAGATATTGTGGGGGGTATGTGAGATGTTGCCAATTCGTGTATCATTGAAAAGTGGGGGAGAGAACGTTCATGAACTGGGAAGGGAAAGGAGCACAGCAAGTGTGGAAACCTGCCACTGCTGTGCTGAACCTGCTGCCTCCAGGGTGAGGGAGGTAGAGCTGGAGAATGTTTTCCCCAGAAAAAGAGAAATCCCCTTTCTGTGGAGAAAAGGAATGGCTGTCACCTCTCCTAAGCTCTGCTCAGTGCCAGATCTGGAGGAACTGCTCTTTCTATGGGCTAAACACACTGAACTCCCAGAGTGCTCAGGATCTTCACGAAACAGGCACTGGATAATTATTACAACTTTCTTTTGGTCTGCTTTCTGTCTCTGTCTAGATTTTGACTTAATGTCTGCACAGATGTGAGCTGACCTCTCTTTCTCATAACTTGAATCTCTCTACATGTTTATTTTCATTTAATTTTGTTTCCTGTGTAAGCATTATGAAATGAAAGTGTTTAACTTTGGTAACACCAGCACAGCCACCACACTGATTTTTAGGGAGCCAATTTACTGTCAGTGAAAGAACTGCTGAGACGAATAGTGATGTCTAGTTTCATAGGTTATTTTAGCTCTCACGCAAAATAAGTGGCATCTTTGACAGGATAAGCACCCAAGCTAAGAAAACGCATGGAAAAACCCCCCTCATTCTACGTGACAATTTTGTCATTCATTTGCTTAATGTCATGGTCCATGAACAACTAGTGGTGAGAGACCGTGATTTTGATATGTGTATACTTTTAATGGTACATGACAACTGAAATATCACAACACCTTCTCACCAGGGAAGCTCTGTATGCTTCTTTCATTTCCTGAGATACTAGCCCACAGTCTGATGAAGAATCAGTTGCTAGCTCTGCTGTGTTAGCTGACATGCAAAAGAGCCTTAACTGTGTCTTTATCAACTTTCTGTCCAATTTTTAATGAGGGACTGAAGACTGCTTTGTCTTGCTAGAATAAAAATGTTCTTTCAAAAAATCTCTTCAATCACTGAACAGTTCTAAAAATGAACTTTGGTAAATGTGATGTGCTTTTCTTTAGCTTTACTGTGAACTCAGTGAGACAATTTTGGAGGTGCAAACAAATCCTGTCACCCTCTTCAGAGCAAGATTTGGAATCTCAGGAGTCAGGGTGCGTTGCACATCAACCTTCAAGAATTTACTTGAAGATGAACAGTGTTACTATCAGTGCATGAAGAGAACTCTCCTCTTTGGCTAACCTTTTTTCATGTTTTCTGGTTTTCATGTAGAAACTTTGTTCCATATTTTACAGACAAGATGCGAAAACTAGGAGTCTGAAATAATTTGTTTTCCAAGATAGGAAGACAATCATAAATCTTTAAATCTTATGATTCCCTGGCATAAGTTACACTTTATACATATCCAGGTATAACTGAAGTGGAGCAGCCAGCTTCTGAGTTGATCTGTGTCAAAAATGTCACCCCCCTTTTAGTAATCCTCTATCCATTTAAAATCTAAAATTACCAGGGAAAAGGTGATACTTGCAGAAGAACCTACAGGCCTGTTTGAAATTCACAAAGCATAGGTATTGACTCCTATGTGAAATGCCATCAGGCATGTGGGACATCCACCTTGACATGGCTGTATGGGAGACCTGTATCTTTCCACAGCCGGCCAGGTAGGACACTCTAGTGCTTCAGTTGCCCATGTTTAATGAGCTAAACTTAGCCCTTTGTGTCATTCAATTAAAAATGTTTTTTGTGTGAAGAGAGAATGCATGTTCTAAAGGTAAAAAAGATCTTTGGCTTATATGTGTTCAAAAGCTCCATCCTGTGCAGGGAAGTGCACTTTCCATTCTTTCACATCTACAGATGTGAACTGTGATGGCATGGTACAACAATAATAACATTTTCAGCCTTGACCTATGTCGTATTTCATGAATAGACATAATATGGTCTATGGTCAGGCCACAATGTCTTATGTGGCCATCAGATCCATCAGCACAGGGTAGAAAGCGATAGAGGAACAAGATTTGCAATAGCTACTCACATTACAAACCCACTTAGAGATGACCTGTAAGTTAATATATAAATAAACAAACCACAGCTGAAGAGGGGAATAGGATGGACCTCTGGATATAAATCTTTCATTTGCAAGTAAGACAAGTGACAATTTTGTCCTCCTCTCCAAAATTGTCAGACTCAAATCTGTGAACTTTTTTATTATACCGACTAGTACTTAATTATGTTAAAGAAGTTAATGAAATCAATTACCTGTGGACCAAAGGCAAGGATTGCTCTGCATAGTTGCGGGACCACAGTCTGTAATTAAAAAAAATAATTTATATGATTTCATATTTCTGGTATATGTTCAAAACTTAAACTACACTAATAACTATAGCATAACTTATTGATACCCAGTATGTGCTTTTCTCAAAGTAGTCCTGCAGCTTTGAAGTACTTCAAAACACAAGTTTAATATGTGCAGCTTAGGAACTGCTGAATATCAGGAGTGCTTTCAGTGAAAGACAAGCTGCTCATATCTTCCCTTTGAAAACCTCAGTGGAATCCAAAACACATCCCGCTTCAGTGGGTAATTCCCCTGAAGCTAATGGCTTTATTGACAATTGCAACTCCATCAATTCTTCTGGTTTATTTGAAACGGCTCATATGAGCCAAATGTATTATGTAGACTTAAATTGAAAATGTCCTAGTTGTATTTGTGTAATAGCTTAGGCAAATACTCATGTACCCAGTAGCCATGGTTTAAAACGGGAACAGGAGAAGACATTCAGCATCACTAGTTTCAAAGGATCATGCTCGGAGCAAAATCCAAGTAAGAGTTGAATGCTTGTGGAAAGAAGGAAAAGCGAAGCTCAGGTCAAATCTCAAGCACTATTATTAAATACTGTCAACAGGTAACTCAGGTTGTTTCCTGTTCATTCGGATGGGACCTCTCACACAAATAAGAGGTCACCAACGTGAGTAAGAGTTCAAGAGACTGACGTTTCTCTATTTTCACATCATTCTGGGAACTGTGTACTGTGGAAAATAACCAATGCTCTACCATTATTCAAACAGTCAGACCTATGCAACACCTTAACTCAGAGGCCGCCTTAACTTGCTATTCTAAATTCCCATTTTGCTCTCTTTCTGACATCTTTTTCTATCTGCTAAGAGTCGCTTTATTATCATGGGTCATAATGTCGATATAAAAAAAAATCTGCTATAAAGAAATCCTCCTTTAACTGTCAGAGTTCAGCACACATATAAGTAATTAAATTCAGACAATGACTGGGCAGATTTCCCCAGCTCCCTCCAGCCAGTTGTAATCATCAATCTAAAGAGCAAATCCAGGTTTAGAATCTCTGACATTCCAGCTCAGGGCTGTGAATTGAGAATTTGTCTCAAATCCCTGACAGTGAAGCTGGGCTCTTGAAAAGTGCTGCAGATTTGGAAGAGGTATGACTGTGTTGGATGCTTTTGTGAATCTCTTGGTGGGAAAATGAGAAATGGCAAGTGTAAGCTGTTGAATGGGCAGTTCTATAGTCAAGAAAATAGGTGTGTGTAATTAAAAAATAAATACCTAGTGCCCAGTCAGCTGTTCTTAGATCAAATTTTAATCTATAAAAAAAAGAAAAAAAGCAAAGGCTGGCACAGAAACAAAACTTTTCCAAAATTTCCTCACAAATTGCACTTCCTAATGTCTATAGCTTCAGTTTTGCATGTTTGTTCCTCTTTCATTAGCTGACTGGAGTATTTATTTATATATCACGAACATTGAGGAAAAAATAGTGGGAGAATGAGCAGAGTTATTACCATGCATAAACTAAAGACAATTTCACAAATAATAACAAATATGCAGCTTTCCATAATTAGAAATCACGTAATTCTGCAAATATTTCTAAAGGTAATCTTGTGGCATGCAGTCCAATGGAAGGGAAGCACAAGGGAGTGATGTGCCTTGCCTAGGATGACCCAGCAAGTCAGACCAAGTGCGTGGGAAGAGAGGGCATCCCTCTGGTGACCCAACCCGGCCTCCATTTAAACATACTTCTTGCTTTGTACTCGTACATATGGTTTGGGGTTTGCTACTGTGACCACTTTGGCCTGCAGCTGTGCCAAAAGGAACAGCCTCCACTTTGTCCTCATGTGCTAAAACAGCCTTCCCGGGGCTGTCCCTGAACCTCCTTGCTGGTTACTGCTCTGCTTCATTGTGTATTTCATGCTCAGATGTGGACAGCGTCACAGGAACAGTAATTTTCTCGTTACCACAGGGCTCTACTCCCATTCATATTTGCCAGCAATTCCAGCGGGGAAGATAGGATTAAATTTTCCCATTTCTTTCAGCACTCTCTTCACAAATTAAAATTTCTACTGCTGCAAAGCAAAGCAATAAAACCCCAAACGCTTCACATGACAGGTGCTCTGGAGGTCAGACATCTGGCCCACATATTTCTGTGGCCTCCGCTATAATCTTTGGCAATGAATTTCACCATTGACCATTACAAAGATGTTGCCCTTACACAAATCAACAAGAAATAGGAGGAATATCCAAAAGGGTGGAGAATTGTTCTAGAGAAGGAAGTGCCGGGGGGGGGAACAGGACTAACAGAAGTTGAGAAATAGAGAATGAAAAGGAAAGGAGAAAGAAGTAAAAAAAACCCCACCCCACCCCACAACAGAAGACGATATTCCTTGCCATGAATCTATATGCTCCTTCTGCCTAGTAACACTCCTGATGAGAAACGTAAAGACATTTAATAATATTAATCACAATATAAAGAAGCAAGCTGGCAAACAGCAACAGCAGTTACATAAGGTTAGGGACTCAGTCAATCGCAATCTTTCATTAACATCACATTGGCATCCTCGGATTTTTAGGACAATTTTAACTGTACATTTGCTCTCCCCAGTCCCCAGGCCACCATGATTTCCCCCACATTTCTGGATGTATTTCATGTCCATGCACAGCCTCCCAAAGTAAGTGAGCATGTAAAATTTAATGCCAGATCCTGCAATTCTTACACATCCAAATGGGCACGTTGAAAGCAGCAATTATGCCATCACATAAACAAAGATTACATACAATTTTAAGAGATGCAGCCAGAAATGCTCTGAGAAGCATTTCACTTTTTCTTTCTAACTTGTACTTTTCAAAAAAAGAATATAATGGTAAAGCCAAGTGAGCAAATTAAGGCATTAGGAATGTTGTGAGAAAGTGAAAGATGGAAAAATCTTGCCTTACAGAGTGAATATCTGTAAATTAAATGTTGCTCTCACTTCTGATCACATCCTGGATTCTTTTTTAACCATACTGGAAATCATCCAGTCTATATATTACCTTAGGCAAATATTCTCATTTCCTTTTTCTGTATTTTTTGCCCCCCCCCCCCCCCTTTTTTTTCCCACCTAAATATATAGCTGAGACTACTAATATTTAGATTTTTGGGGGGAGGTGGGGCGTGGAAGATTTACATTAGATAAAACAAAAAAAAAATCCTGCAACCACTAAGCCATTACTAAGCCACGAGCTACACTACTATCTAATATACAGCTCTTGAACAAATGTGAGGTTTATTTTGAAAAAAGTATTTTTTTAAATCTGAAGTTTCTTTTGAAATTTATATTTGGTATCATCTATTCCAAATTTTATGCAGCAGAATACTCAAAGCTGGAAGTGTTTATGCAGCTTTGCTAGGAAGACAGATTAGGTAAGCTTATGTAGCTTCTTATTTTTTAAAACATCATTGATCTTGAAATATGTGGCAAGCTTTCATCAAAAAAACAATAAAAGGCTTACAAGGTTCTCACCAGTTTTAGAGGTGAAGAGAAAGAAATATTTTGTGACAGATGAAGCCACACATAGAGTATGTCATAGCTAAGATCAGAACTCGGAAAACCTGACTCTATTTCCCCATTTTTTCCATTGCTTTGCTGAATGTTGCCCACAGGACTTTATAATATTTGCAGGCTGGTTTTGGCTGGACATTAAATGAGTTCTAGAAGTCTAGGGCAATGACACCTATACTTAAGGAGTACCTTTGTCTTTAACTAGATCACAAAGAAAAGGGACTATTTCCTATAGACTATGTAATATTCTATTAGAATAACTTTTTCTTCAAGCAAAGTTCCTTTTTGGTATATTGAATGGGTGAAATGAAATGTCAAGCTCATCTAGTCTTCAATATGTAGCCTTGTGCTACAGCAATGTGAGGAAAAAGCTGAAGGCTTATTGACAGCAATATGATCTTTCTAATGCTGAGATTGATCTAGTCTGCAGAGAAAGGGATGGCTGTGGTGCATACAAATGAAGAAGCTGTGCATTTGGAAAGATTGCAGCGAGTCTGATCTGTCAGCAAATGAGTGAGGTTGTTCACTAAATATCACAGCCCTCAGCTTAAGAAACCATGTACAGGAGGCAAAAAGAAGATAACATGAAGGATGAGTGAAGAGAAGAAGCACCTATGTTCTGTGTGCATGCTCTGATTAAAACACAATAGAGGAAACCATTCAAAGTTCAATGAATAGACGAGAGAGTCAAGACAGGGGCACAGTCAAGAAACTTTTTCCTTCATCCTGACGCTGTCAGGACTGTGAGAAGCAGAACGAAACCATAAATTGTTAAAACTATTTCAAATATGATTCTTTTTCCTATTCTTGGTAGGAATCATCATGAAATGCTTCTTGAAGGTATTACAAAGCCTACACATTTGTCTGTATGTTTGGCCAAGTGGTTGTAGTCAACAAACTGGCAGCAGATTCTGAGGAATTTCTTAGCATATTTAGAAACTGTTAAGACACAAAGCATAAATTCATAGGCACCTAAAATGAGACTTGAGCACCATTTCAGAGTTATCCAGATTCTTATATAGAGACAATTAACCGTGCCAGGGACTGGACACAGCTACCAGGCCTGAGGAAGATGTTGAACGGGCAGTTAGAGCTGATCAGACAACTGGGGTAGCTCCCTGCTATGTGGAGCAGTAGTTCCCAACTTCCTAGCATGCTCTTCCTACAGTACCGATGCAACAATCCATCCAGGTCTGAGATCCACCATTTATCTCAGGATAAGAGAGCACAGCCAAGGCAAAATGTAGTAGGCAGCATGAGACTGGTGGTATGCATGATGGACTTAAATATGCACGACAGAGGGTGAGGACGAGAAAGCTGAAGCAGGCGTTTCCTTGAACCTGCAAATAAGGTGGTGCTGCTCACAGACAACTGCTGTTGCCAGGGAAGACTTCGCTTGGTATCCATTTTCTTTGTAATAAAAATGCATTCGCTGCTCAGGAGATTTTTCGTTTTTACTAGACAGAGGTGGGCTATACTAGGTATAGAGTTGCAAGCTCTCAAGAGGTCTCCAGTGAGAATGAAAAATCCCTGTCACCCAGTACACATGGATACTCTCTCCTAAGAGCTGGACACTAAATGTTTTCAGTTCTCAAACAGTTAACAGCAAACGTTTTTAGCAGGCATAAATGCAATGCCCTGTCTATAACTGCCTTTCAGCTTATCGATCATGACCCAGAACACATTGATGCAAACCATGATGTAAATACAACAGTAAAAGTATGTGGAAATCCTGCAGTTCCCTGTGGATGGCGTCCTTTTCCCACAGTGATTTTCTATTTATTAGGTGAAGGAATTTATGACTTTAGACAGGAACAGTTTGGGGAATGACAGGTGGAACCCCAGTAAGCATGAACAGCAGAAATCAAACTGGAAATTATTCTATTATGCTTTCTCCTGGCTCCATCCCCCTTGCATTTTCCCATCCACACAAATCTTCCATGTGTTTTTATCATGCTCATACTTTCTGTGCAGGGAGTGCCATGTAGCAGAATTTACAAGTTGTCATCCCCTTTCCAGGTCTGGTCTCATGGTCTTGCATGGACGACCTGGCCCTTGCTACCTCTAAAGAAGTGTTTATGAGAGATTGTGTCTTCTGGCAGTGCTTTCACTTAAGTTCCATTATTTTTTTCCTATTTTCTTTGTTATTCAAAGTCTTTTATGATAAGCTAATGTAGAAGAAAGAGAAACACTGAAGCTGCAGAGGGAGTGGTTGTTATTTGGATGTCTGTTATTTTCAACAGGCTTTCCACGCATGTCTTCATTATACTTGTTGAATCACTTCTTTCTTGTTATGTCTTTTATTCCTATACAAACAATACATTTCTCTGAGTTTGTATTGATACAAACTAATGAAAAAATTCACATTGTTGACTTTAAATTATTGAAACTGCTTTGTTCAACCTTGGTTTGTGTGTTTTGTGAAGTTTAAAGTCAAAGCAAGTTTTAAACTGTACTACATTCACATTATTATAAAGATATCTTCACAAAAAATTATAAAAGCTGCTCATTCTTGCCTGCTATCACCAATGATCAACACACAGTTCCTGCATATATATATATATGTGTATATATGTATACATACTGTGCTTTTATACCAGCACGGTATGGTTTATAGCTTAAAAATTGGATTGATTATTAATTCATCGGCAATTAAGGTCAACATATATTTAAACCTTTAAAGCTATATACTCATTACAATATACAAATATACTTTCAGTCATTTCACATCCATCAGTTTCTAATGGCTTCACAAGTGAGTACAACTGAGTGTGAGTGCCAGTAGCCATAGGCTAAAACTGTGACAGGAACTGGGTGAAAATTAAGCAATGTGGACAATCGTATGTTTCTGTATGAGCCTGTCCCCTTGCTTCATTTAGTGTAGCTCTAGACTTGAATCCAATCTAGTGCAATCTAGTTAAAAAACTACAGGAGCTACTTGCATGAAGTTCCTTCTGAAATACTTCCATCTCTTCTAGAAAGAGAACTGAATAGGCATTAAAAACAGCTCTCCCATTTCTGCTAGTTGTCCACCCTTTGGGTTGTTACAAAGGTAGATGTCAGTGCTTACCACAATTCAAAACAAGAATCAAATTTATTTCTTTTTTAAAAAGACATCGTGTATGAATCTTATTATCGCAGAGGGCTTTCAGTCCCTCTGGACAGAGAGCTTCCTTAGTTTCCCATTCATTTTAGGTTCAAAAGTTCACAGGGAGGTGATTCTCAGAAATAACTTCAGGTTGACCACTTCTATCAACTCATTCCATTTATCAGAAATAGTGTGACCAGCAGGACTAGGGAAGTGATTGTCTCCCCTGCACCTTGAGTCCTGTGTTCAGTTTTGGGCCCCTCACTGCAGGAAAGACATGGAGGTGCTGGAGCGTGTCCAGAGAAGGGCAACCAAGCTGGTGAAGGGTCCAGAGCACAAGTCTTGTGAGGAGCAGCTGGGGGAACTGGGGCTGTTTAGCCTGGAGAAAAGGAGTCTGAGGGGAGACCTGATCGCTCTCTACAACTACCTGAAAGGGGGTTGTAGCCAGGTGGGGGTTGGTCTCTTTTCCCACGTAACAAGTGATAGGATGAGAGGAAATGGCCTCAAGTTGCACCAGGAGAGGTTTAGATTAGATGTTAGGAAAAATTTCTTCACTGAAAGGGTTATCAAGCATTAGAACAGGCTGCCAGGGGAGTCACTGTCTCTGGAGGTATTTAAAAGATGTGTAGATGTGGTGCTTAGGGACATGGTTTAGTGGTGGACTTGGCAGTGTTAGGTTTAGAGTTGGACTTGATGTTTCCAACCTAAATGATTCTGTGATTCTATGATTTTATGTGCTTCAATGCAGCTGTACTTTGAAGTATCTAATTCTCCCCAGACCATGTTCAGGGAATGCAGGTATGGAATCATCAAACTTTGGTTTACACTGTAAAGGGCTACTGGAGGCGAGTAGGATGCCCAATCTAAATTTTTTACTTTATCTGGACCTAACAAGTCTGCAAAATCTTACACAAAACTCCAGTGGTGAACAATACAGTCATCTGTATTCTAGACAGTCTTCTAGCCTTTGTCACATAAAATGTTTTATTCTCTTTCAGTGAAAAATTGTACGGTATATTATTCCTAGAGGGGTGTCATGGTTTAACCTCAGCCAGCAACTAAGCACCACGCAGCCGCTCACTCACTCCCCCGCAGCAGGACAAGGGAGAGAATCTGAAGAGTGAAAATGAGAAAGCTTGTGGGTTATGATAAAGACAGTTTAATAGGTAAAGCAAAAGCTGCACACAGGCAAAGCCAAACAAGGAATTCATTCCCCACTTCCCATGGGCAGGCAGGTGTTCAGCCATCTCCAGGACAGCAGGGCTCCAGCACGCCTAACGGGGACTTGGGAAGACAAACGCCATCACTGTGAACAACCCCCCCTTCCTTCTTCTTCCCCCAGCTTTCTATGCTGATGATGACGTCATATGGTGTGGGAATTCCCCTTGGGTCAGTCGGGGTCAGCTGTCCCGGCTGTGTCCCCTCCCAACTCCTTGTGCCCCCCCAGCCTCCTCGCTGGTGGGGTGGGGTGAGAAGCAGAAAAGCCCTTGGCTCTGTGTGAGCACTGCTCAGCAGGAACGGAAACATCTCGGCATTATCAACACGATTTCCAGCACTAATCCAAAACATAGCCCCATACTAGCTACTGTGAAGAAAATTAACTCTATCCCAGCAAAAATCAGCACAAAGGAGGATGCTTCAGGTACTTAGCAAGTGACACTGCTTTTTGCAATAATGTCAAGAAAATGAAAGAGCTGGAAGCAAACGGAAAGTTTCCCAGGCAGGAAAAGCTATACATAAAACACGAGCATCATGTCACCCCCGACACAAAAATGCCTCATTACATGTACTTCCTGAGAGCAATCAAAATAATAATAAAAACCCCTCTGCCAGACTGGTTTCTACTGCAAGCCTTCTTCTGACTTCAGAACTACAGTAATTATTTATTTTAGCTGTAATCTATGAAGGATTCCTTGATCAGTGAGCATGTAGGACCAGTGGTGAGTTGCAGATACTTTTTGCACTAACCCTTCTGTGGTCCTTGGAAGAACTCTTTGACTCTTAGAAGACTTTAAGAAAGTTACTAAGCAGGGTCATTATTGCTGAAGGTGAACTATATTGCGCTAAATATTGGAAATTATAGATTTCTTTTTCACAGTTTAAATTGATTTTTTTTTTTAACAACTGCAGAAAGCAAAAGGACTGATGTTAAGTGGTAAAAGTTTGGTTGTCATAACAACTGAGTTTACTGAGAAAAGAAGCCAGAATGACCTAATTAATTTTCCCCAATGTGCAAAACCTTTAGGGTGGTTTTGTTCAACAGTCAAGTAACAGTGAGTCAATACCTAAAAAAAGAAGGAAAATAAAGTAATATAGCGGATAAACATATATGTTAAAGCCAATATCCAAAATTCTAACTCAGACAAAAGTTGTTTTGATTTCTGATCTCACTGAATTATGATTGGGATTTTAAAGATTTTTGTCTGAGAGCCTGTGCAAAGTTATTTTGGAACCAAAGAACAGAAAAGCCTGATACTGTTGGCCTGAGGTTTCATTAAAGAATCAGGTGCTACCTCCACTGAAATAATTTATTGCTTTACCCAGAAAAAGGGTCTTGAATTTAATATTGACGGGGGGGCCTTGAATTTAGTACTGACTGGGGATCTTGTCCTGACATCAGGTGAATTATCTTGACTATATGGACTTCACCGTCACAATGCAAATTTATCCCCATAGAAATTGAGACATCACCTACAAATCTACTTAATCTTGTACCAAATCTTTGGTCAAAGGCTAATAATAAAAACATTTGAATTCAACAGGAATCATTGGTTTCCCGGAATAAAAGGCTGCAGGTATGCCTACAGTTTTCATTTAACTTGTTTTCCTCTGTGACTCTGTTCACACTGAAAATTAGTCTAAATTCAGCCACTGGACTCCATGCCAACATATCAGTTAACCAATAATCCACCTTTAATGATAAAGAAAAGAAAAACTGTGCTTGTTTTTTTTCAGTAGACAATTTAGTAGTACATTAAACTGGGTTATAACGCATGCCATAAATTGTCCTGTTTGCTGTATTTTGTTTGCTCAGTTACAAGTGAACATTGTTTCTGCTTGCGACTCTGCTGTGCCGTATATAGAGCAGAGTGGATTTACAAGGGGGCAGCTTTCACTGCTCTGATAGTGCTAGCCAGCTTGTACTTCACGCTACGTGACATAGAGCAGCTGAGCTCTCTACAACAGTTTTATCCCCCAAAGGGGAGCCCTGAGGCACCCCGAATATTGCATTATACACCTAGGCTGTCAGTCTCTCATGACTTTTCCAAAAGGTGAGCATGCAGGCTGAATTTACTCTGTCTAAGGCAGAATTCTAATGGGACTTATTTACTTTTCTTATATAATCTATTGCTTTTCAATAAGTCTTTCTGTGATTACAGTGGCAGCTAACAATACATAGTGACTCAACTGGTACCACACAGATGACTCATCAGATCTGCTAAGGTGACTGCCAGTCTACCAAGGTAATGCACATTATCCCTATCATCATCCCACCTAAATAAATACAAATCACTCACTTCCTTATTTTTTCATCCCCTGAATCTGCTTCTGTAAGTCCCTCACTTACCACAACACAGGATACAGTAATTTTTTTATTCTGAATGATTTTGTTGCCAAATATATACTTGCTACTTCAAATCTCAGTATCTCCCTCTGTGTGATCACTCATGCATCATCTCACCTCATTTCATACAGGGGAAATAAATTTTTGAGAAAATAAATGCCAACAATTATCTTCAGGGGGAAAAAAAAAAGCTAACTGATACAGATATATTATATATACCTAAATGAACTGCAGATGCATTTGCAGCATAAATGCTCTTCACTAAGCCTAACACAGATTAAAAAAAAATAATAGCATATTCTTTCATCTTCCCTGGGGGAACATCAGAAAAGTGAACCAGTCACTCACAGGGCAGCCTGTCAGACCTACAGCCTAATGACAAGGGCCCAGGACTGATCAAGGATGATATTTCTTATTTTTCAGCTGATGCTGTCAGGACAGCACATACTTTGAGTTTTTATCATCTTCTGGACAACTGTCTGAGGTGGGTGGATTCTCAGGCTTTTGGAATTTATGACGGCAAAACACAGTTACAGAGTGAAAGTAAACTTTAAAGATAAGGTTTAAGTAAAAAAATATGGTTTATTTTGTAGCTACCAAAATGTGCTAGCAGAGGTAGTCACACTTCATTTTCAGAGCTTCTAGGAATATGAGTAGATACTCTATTTAACGCTGAGCAAGAAATCAAAGCGCTCTCACACACATACAAGGAAAATCACAGCGCTTAATCTCAAACAAAACCCCACAGTTATTCCCATGACTTCTTGAGACATCTCAAGCTTAGCTGGCATTTAGCACAGGGAAAAGGCAGTGTTTGGAGGGAAGGAGCCAGTACTGTGTCTGTGATTTGGTGTGGTACAGCAAGCCCTGAGACTGCCTGCCACAGCCAACCCTCCAGCAGGTTACCCACGGCAAACGCCTTCTCTGCACATCAGGCTGGGCTGAATTTTCCTTCAGAGTACTGACCCTGATCAGAAGTTAGGCCATATTCCTTGAGGCACCAAAACCTTTGGTAGTTATGATGAGATCTAAATTCAGGAGGGTGATGAGAAATTCAGACCAAGTGTTATATATGGTTGACCGATCAGTAGGAATAAGTCCTGCTGCTGAGGAGGTGAGGTAGCCGTCTCAAAGATAGGTATTCATTTTAAGTTAGACTTTACCAGTCAGTGTAGGGAGAGAAGTGTCTCTTCCCTCCTATTAAGGTAGGTGATTTGTTCTTTGCAAGTGTGTATCTCCTTTCATTGATTAGAGGGAAATACTAGATGACTGAATGAAATCTTAAATATGTAGTTGGCTAAATTTCAGTGTGGTAATTCCTGTTCTAATCTTACTGAAAAATCTGCACCTTCTGCTTGTTGATTTGAATTATAATTTTTAGTTGATTTTCTGACAGATATTTGATAGAAATAGAGTGAATTCATGATCCCTTTAGAATACGACAGCTTTGCCAGTGCTTTCAGGAGGGACAAGTTTTTATGTATATCTTGGACTCACCTTCAGTAAGGGAAATAGTACTTTTGCGGTACGAAAGCTAACATGCCTCTCACCTTTTCCCTCATTATCTAATCAGTGAATGGCTTCTATCATAACAGTGTTTGCCATTTACAAAACATTTTAGAAATTTCCTAAATTAACATTTACAATGTTATGCCCGTTATTCTCTTTATGCATAATTGAGGATACTAATAGGTGAATTGGCACTCTAAAGCAGCTGTCAATGGGGAATTTAGATGACAGTTAGTATATATTTAGTGCTATAACAAGTTTGGAAGACATCTTACACAAATGCACATTTGTATGTGCAGCTGCTAGTATAATAAACCAAGGACTCCATTAATTATTTTTCCAATCTAATTAGGAACACAAATACTTATTTTATCAACAAAATTGCAGGATAACGCAAAGCAGCACAGGTAGATTGAAAACACTGTAGAATTAATTATTTTGACTTCAGAAGGGCATCTGTCTCAATATGCTACAAGCAAACCAACTAATCCACTATGTAACTCTTGGTAATTATTATTGAACTTGCTATAAAACAGACTCAGTGCTGTATTACCACTTTATTCCATAGAGAAGCATGCACATAAAATCATAAGTTGTTAATGTAAGACGACACTGATCTCTCTCAGGGGACGTGCAGTTGGGTCTGATTACTGAGAGGACAGATTAGCATTGGTTGGTGCTACCGTCTCAGCTCTGCCATCCACCAGTGTCATTCTGTTGTCCTAAAATCAGATTCGTTACCCAGTGTGCAACAGACCAAACTCACACACACAGGAGAGATATTGCTCTATTCTGTGCAGGGTGCTCGGTGGACTTTCCACAAATCAAGCACACCAGATCCATCAGGTGCGTCCCTTTTATACAGTAACAATTGCATCTAATTTATTAAACTACTCCTACCTGGTACATATTCAAACTATCTAATGCATATGCATAGGATTACGGAACCACGACACATCAGATGCCTCCTCCGCACGCGCGGGGGTCTCGGGTGGTCTCGGTGGTCGTTTGGGGAGGTATCCCCTCCTCACTTTGACCGCTGAGCCGCTCTGTATCGGGTCAGTGGTTCATTTTCCTGCCAAGAGGGACGCACCATCGGTCAGGAAGAACAGAAAGGATCAGAACTGGTGCTCCAGGTGCGGCACCATTAAACGGGAAGAATGGAAAAGATCAGAATGATCTTGGCTAACTAACTTAATTTAAACTAGGACTTTCTAATCTACCACAGGATTTTCTGTATCTGACATCAATTCCACTACTGAAGGAACCAGCTCCGTTGCCAGTGCTCATGTACATAAGTGTTTGCGTGAATTAGGATTTATTCACTTAAACACAAGTTGAAGGACTGGGTTATGATCTGTGAGATATTTCTTATGAATGGTTTGTTGAGATCACAAACTGTTGGAGTTTCACATCTCACTTCAGCAATTTAAAAGCTGAAAGTTTCATTTTAGCTCATTACCGATGCTGGTTTTACAGTCAACCAGGGAGAAGCACTTCTAGAAGCTATATACGTGCCATCCTCCTCTCTGGAGTTTGATGGGGAAAATCACTCATTGGAGACACCTATATTTTACACTAACTGTTGAGGGAGGTTATACTACTTGCTTAGACTAGATGCCTAACTATTTGAGAGCTGATGGTGGGTAAGATGAATCCCTCTCTAAATGGGCAAACGCAGAGGGCTAAAATACATGGTCTTTTTTCAGTATTAAGGCAAATTTCTGTAGATAATAAATAGCAAAAGCTTGCAGCTGAGGTTATCTAAAGATAAGACTGACCAAGATTTTCCACTGTAAGAAACCGTTTTCAACTGCTTCTAACTTTGTCCACTTTTGGGATGTAAGCTGAAACTTTGCATTAATATTTCTGAAGTTTCAACCAAGAAATGATTGACATGTCTAAAATGAAATTTACAAAATTATATTCCATTCTTCATATTAAAAAAAAAAGTCCGTTGAGACATTTTTAATAAATCCTCATTGCTTACTTTAGGAAAAGCTATGTAATATTCCACTATGTTGGTTATGTGTACTAGGTATGTTTCATTGGCTGCTGATGCAAAAATATAGCCAGATTTGCTCAATTTATAAACCTCTATATTGGCAAACTGGGTTTTGACATTTTGTCACTTTGAGCACTTGCATTTGTAACTATGTTACTTTATTAATGGAGTTTTTGCTGCCCCAGCAATCAAAATATTGATGGCAGTTTTTCTTACTTAAATTATAAAACAATGTAAGTACTAGTGGCTGTTTCTTAGATTTCTTAAGGCAGAACTGTGATGAATATCAGTCTCAGGCATGTAATTTCAACAGGATATACATCACAGACTTTTGAAAGACATTCACTCTTGATTTAAAACTACAACAAATAGTGTAGGACAAGTTTTTGCAATTAATTATCCTTGATTAAATTTTTATGTTTCAATATTAATCTGAATTCCTTCAGCTTCATTTTCCAAACATTAGATTTTATTATAGCTTTTTCCGTTTGAGTATTAACCATTATTACAAATCTCTCCTTGTTGAGGTTCTGTGTTATCCAGTTCATGCAACAACATGCATTTTCAACTCCATATCCAAAGGTCCTCTTCATGTTTGCAAGCTATAGAACTTGAAAATGTGATGTGGCAAAAACTGCCCATTGTTCTGAAGAGGCTGAAAATCCTGTGAATATAGACTCTAGTGTGTCTGCAGAGCTAGCTCCATTACACACCGCAAGGTGTCCTGCTCCAGCAGACTTTTACATTTGTTACCCGTTGTCCTTTCATAAAATTGCACCTTATTGTTCTATTTAAACTTCCTTTTCCAAATTTTCAGTGTAGATAGCAGATTAGTCACTGTGAGAATTATTTGTGTTTCAGAATAAGTGTTTAAGTCCCATGTCTACATTTTATTTTAGTTAATTACTGAGCTACATTGTATTTTCAAAAATGAAAACATCTTACAAATCATAAATGATTCTTAACAAAAGAATATAAAGTAGTACAATAGCAAGACTTTACTTGCCAAGGTACCACTGCAGATCACCTGCTAAACATGGAAGAAGAGCCTATATGCCTAGATAAAATTAAAGGAGCCAGTGATTATTCACATGTGAGCATCAGACCAAGAACAACATCCAACAAGGGATGGAGTGGCTGTCCACCTACCAGGGATTCAACTCATCTACCTCTGTATTTAACTCAGTTTGTTTTGTGTATTTTATTATGATATATGTTTGCTCATGGTGACTATTTTCACCTAATTTTTGTCTATAAATTTTGTATTATTTTGTATCTATCTTTCATTTTCAGAGAAAAATAAAGCAAGCAGATAACACTGGATTTTGATATTGCTGACCCATTGACATGCAGATGATATAATCAATTTTGTAACTCTGGCCTGGGTCTGGTGACTGAACCTAGAAAATAAGTAAATCTCTAAACATAATATTATACAGAGATGTTTCATGAAGCACAATATTTATTTCATTTCAAAGCAATGTGACATTAAATCTTTTCAATATACCTGAATATACATGATGTAAGTCAGGTTGAATTAAGGATAAAGAAAAAACTGTTCTTGTTCTATTGTCAGCACGTCTAGTGATCCTCCACACACACAGCAGCCAACTCTGACCTGACAGTTTCTTTTTATATGTGAATTTACTTGACAGTTATTAATGCTGACCTCTGCAGCAGTGAGGTTTCTTCTTTAATTAAATGGGGTTTTATTCTCATGAAAACTAACAACAGTAGGCTTTGACATTTTTCTTTCTTACCTTTAGATTGATAAGACAACTGTATTGTTACTGGTATTTCACTTACCGAAAAAGAAAAAAAAAAGATATTTTAACTACAGGAATGTCTCAGGAATTCCCATTAGGCCTTAGCATTTGTGTAATGAGTTGGGCGGTTAAGCGCCCCTTGGCCATATCAGGAACTCTTGCATGGCTAAGACAGGGTGCTGCACTGGCCAAGCACTGACCAAGGACTCCTGTCGCTTTGAGGAGACAGAGATGTGGAACCAGGAACATCAGTCATCTCCTGACAGCCTTGGAGCATCCCTCATCTGGCTTTTGTTGTTCCTTGACATCCTTGGAGCCTTCCTTATCCGAATCTTAAGTCATTCGCTGACAGCCTTGGAGTCCTCCCTTATCTGAATTGTAGCTCATGTGAAACAGTACCAGTGCTATTGAAATTCCAGTCATTTGCTGATGACTGAAGCCGATCATCTTGTGACCCTATAAGCAGCGGTCCTAACTGAGGCCCTTTAAGCTCTCCTGGACTGCAGTGGGCTGCGACCAACATCTCCCTCTGAGGGGGATGCCTCTCAGAGCTCACAAACTCCCCAGTTTGCGAAAATCAGAGGACTGCTGCTGAGAGCTGACAACGGGACCTGAGCCGATACCCTTCGCTCCTTGAGGCTCAACCCTTTGCCCACTGAGAATAATGTAGAGACATTTGATGTGAATATTTTCACTGAACTCAAGGGGAATTTTTAACAGATATACCTACTTTTGTTTTGTTTTATATCTATCTATCTATCTATATATCTCTTAGTGTCTGTGTACATGTGTGTGAATTAACTCGAGTATCCTATGGCAATTATAGTATAAGTATTGCCTTTTCTAAATCTTATGATTCACTTCAATGAACCTCAGACTGCTGTTTCACACATAATTACTTTAGACATAAACCATCAACTAAGTCTGAGACTGGGAGTGGATCCAGCTGCACCTAAGCTCCATCAGGAGTTAGAAAGCAAGGGCGTCTTCTCTGAACCTTGTCACTCAATGGGAGGGTCTTCCCTGCCTTTTTACATCCCTTATTTGTGTGCAAATCATGAAAAACCAATTCTGACTCGATTTTTCCTTGTATGTTTCTCTCTTACCCTTTTGCATCTTCAGTCTCTGTAGAAATAATTTTGGTTTGATTCTAACTTGATTTCCTTTGTACATTTGTACGTGTATTAAGTAATAGTGACCCTCGTCATCACACTTTGTGAAGTCGTGCTTTTTGCAAATTCTTATTAAAACATTTTTGCTAATACCCTTGACGGTGATTTTTTAAGTGGTCCAAACTACTCATTTCATGACACTAGAGAACCCATTCTTTCCTGTAGTGGAAGAGAGAAGGCCATTTGGTGAAGGAATCTGTACAGCTTCTCTGCCTGGCTTTGGTGGCACGACATTACTGCAAAGGAAACATTTTTTTGGAAGTATGTGAGCCAGCTACTTCCCAAGTATCTGGAAGCCCAAATATGTTGCGTGTAAACATGCCTGTGACTGCAATCTAAAGCACAGGGCAAATCCTATCAGCCCCAGCTGAGTCCCTACACCTGATTGCAAACGTAGGTTTGACATCCTGTAAAGATGCCAGCAATATAGACTGTCATCTAAATTGGGCTTTGAGTTTTACTTAAAGGCTGCTTTTCTATGTGCTTTATGTTAAACAAAGCCTTATATTATCATAACTCATAAATATTTTAAGTGGACATGATCCAAATTTTTGGTTCCCATTGTTTGTTCAGAAGTACAATGAGAAAGAGCATATGAGATTGCGATGGAGCTGAAAAAGGGCGTGGGAAAATGGTGTGAACTGAAGGATGATGAATAGCATATCTGTTCATTGTCTCAGGAACAGTCAGTATCAATAACAGTTGCTGGTTTAATTCCAGGAAGAGAGTAGTGACATAGATTTGTTCAGCATCTGTGGCACAGAGATACTACTACTACTACTACTACTGTATCTACTGTACTCATGTATATCAAAAGAATTGATGGAGAAACGTGTTCCTCCCCAAGTTTTACAGGAGGAGAAGCAGAAGTGAAGTGACTTGGGCATGGCCATACTACATTAGGCCAGACTCAGGATTATTATTGAAGTTTTCACATACAAGAGTTGTGTAGATGCCAGGGGGATCTTACTCTTTTTCACAAACCAAATAATGGTGCAATGCTAAAAAAACATAAGAGAAGACCACAGTAACAATTTTTTCTCTGTTGCTTGAGGCCTTGGTATTGAAAAGATAATAATAATAAAACCCCATAACCCATCACAACAGCAGAATGTTTTCTGAAGAAAAATATCATGTAGTTTAACCAGAGTGTGTCAGTATCCCCCAGAGTTAATATAAAACTTCTGTAAAGAAAGGCAAAGAAATGTTCAGCAGGTGCACAAGAAGAAAAAGTCCCTTTGCTGTGTGTCAACAGCAATCTCAGAAACTCTAGTACTGATGATTCTGCACAAAATTCAGGTGATGACTGATAAGAGTAAAGCTGGCTGAGTGAGCAGAGGAGATGGCAGTGGATTAGCAATAAAAGAAGTCCAACAAGCACAAAGGCGGGTTAAAAGGAAATGCTGAGTCGTGCACTAAGAGCAATTCTACAGCCCCATTAGCAATTAGAAGATATGGAAAAGCTCCTTGCTTCGTCAGGGTGGAAACACAGCCGTGCTAGACATCTGTACGGAGTTCTCTATATTTTTGTGTTTTCAATGACTTAAACTCTGCTATGCTGATTTTTATTTTATACACATGATCTTTGGATCCCTTTGTTCGAACAATGTCCTGGCATAGATGACAGCCTTTCTTTTTAACAGGGAATGGCATCAGGGTTGTGTTCTGCAAAATGATGGTAATGCAAATAGACTGTTCATCTCCTTTCATAGTGATGTGTATTCTTTCATTCAGAGTATAACACTGAATGAAAGAATACACATATATTGTAAAGGTATAGAAGAGACATGAGGTCTGTTTCTATCTCTGTCACAGTCTTTCTGCACCACCCAGGAAGGTTACATGTTAAAATTCTCCACGACAACATATCATGTAATTTATGGTCCTCCTTGCTGTTTCCAGAACCGGAGCAGGGTATTTCAAGATCTGAAGTTGAATTTGTACTTTAAAGACATTCAGGGATTCAGTTCTGCGTGTCTTATTTTCCCCATTTGAAAATGGGAGATGTTACTTTTCCAAAGGCAATAACTGATTAATTGCTTAAAGATTAAGGAACAGAAATCACAAGTAACAAAATACAATTACTTTTTTGTAATATACATGCCTCTATACAATTAATACCTCTAATGTTTTGTATACCAAATGCAGACTGGTAGATTTCTTCCATGTAGTGAATGTTAATTATCATAATCTAAAAAAAAAAAAAAAAGTGTATTGATGTAAAGATAATCCAAAGATCCCTGCTATGAAAAAGTCTAATACTTGCCTTGTTAACATTCCCCAGAATTACCATCTCTAAAGTGTATTACTGTCTGAGGCAATAAAGACAGTCCTAACTCTGCCCTCTTTAGGATCAGAATCTTGCATGAAAAATGTAAGGTAAAAATTCCTGAGTCTGATCCAATGGCTACTTCTTGACAGTCAAATTACTCCTCTTTCAGAGTCGATTTAGGCCTTTTTTCTAGAAAGGAATTTAAACTGAAGCACTTGTGAAACAACACAGAAAATCTTAGTCAGCTATATTTAATGAAAAAGGACCTGTTTGTACATTGGATTGAAACATCTGGAACTTAAAATGGGAATTCATATTTAAACACTCTAATTACAATAATGATACCTTCAACAGTGTCTCCTTAGCTAACATTTCTGTCAAGATGGTCCAATTTTACTAATCTTTTACTTTCAAGGTGTGAGTTTGCAGAAATAATACTTAACTATCAACTGGAAAGACTGTGTATAACTTTGGTAATAATGTCTTGCACTTGATTTGTTAGTTGTGTTACAGCTTTGGAGCCTTCTAACTCAGAATAAGAATGGTGGAAGTCTAGAAAATAAGTCTGACATCATACCATTTACAAAAGTTTATGTACAGTATTTACTAAAGTACTGGCTGGTTTTGCATATATTTTTAAAAGGTCAAAAGATGTTTAAAATATGCCATGCACTCAAAAAAAAAAAAAATGCAGTCTGCTAATTTAACTTAAATTCAATACTTGTCAGCATAGTTATTTCACAGCTTCTTTGATTTCACATTCTGCTTCATATTAATTTGTCAGGTGAATGTAGTTCTCTTGGCTAGCATGTGTGCTAGCTATTAAATTAGTGCATACTATTCCACATGCAGTTTTTCTCAGTGCCAGTACATGTTTTCAACTCCATTTTTGTGTTTGAGAGTTTTTAACAATGTTGCCAGAGCTCTCTCTAAAATATTTAATCACTGAAAGTATCGAAATAAAATTGATTCTCTGTTGGGCTGTTATTAGCATTAGTGCTCCTGGGCTAAAAGGAGATGCTATGGGACATATTTTCACAGTGAGCTAGATGGCATTTTAATCTTGCAGTCACACTGAGTATAATTGGAGACAGGTGGCTAAAGCTCCACATTCTACTTCAAAAATGTAATGCTCTCTCCATTCAGATATGCCTAATAAAGTCTTAAATTCATCCTGTTACATTTTGCCAGCTGAACTTTGCAAAATGGAAGGCAACACACAGTGTAAAGCCTGTGTATTCATTTAGCTAAGCCCACATGGATTTCAGGTAGTTTAGGATCATACTAATGCATGGCTACAGCATTATGTATCATAGATTTTAAGCCAGAAAACACCACAGTGGCCATCTATCCTAACCCCAGCTTTTTTCTGGCTACAGCATTTCAGCCATTTTTGCAGTGGAGAGATGATTACTTCATCCTGCAGAAGGAAAACTGATTCTGGGGAGGATGGTGTTTTGCTCAGAGACTTTTGGTTTACATTTTATAAAGTGGATAATTAAAATCGAAGCATGTATAAGGCTATACATAAAAGGAATGTGAAACTTCAAATCTCCCGGATTTTAAACACCAGGAATGCTATTTTAGACAGATTATAGCCAAAATCTGCATGATTTTGCACTAATAATGATTTTGCATTGATTTGTCAGGTGCAACATTATGTATCTAACACTGCTCCCTGGCAGACAGCAGGAATTACTGATCTGATCCAGGAAGGTGATTCTTATGTTCTTAACTAAGAAATGCCTTAAGACCAGACATCTGGGTGAAGAATGCTTCATGTCCTGTGGAGCAGCATCAAGAAACATTTTGAGGCAACATTTGCCAGTGTTTGGATTCTTTTTGAAACTGGATTTTTTTGAAATGATTTAACAAGGGAGACCATGTCCTGTACATTGTTGTCAGACTAATGTCATCTGTTTCTCATAGAAGCAATCACAGAGGTATAAAACCAGAGTCGAATAATTTGAATCTGAAACACGTGAAAGATTATTTGCATTTTAAACTCCAGCGTATTCATTTTCAAAGGCCTGCTTTCAGTAACCCAGCTTCCTGGACTAGACATGTCTAGTAACTAAGCATTTACCCAAGTCTGCTGAGACCTCTTCTAGAAAGAGATTGTAAAAAATGTTAGCAAACTCTCATATAATTAAGCTGGCTGCAAAATGCACTGCAGTGATATAATTTTAAAGCAACATAAATGTATTGCTCCCACCTTTTATATCATAAACTATGATTTAAAGCACTTATCCTGAAGAAAAAAAGACAGGTTGAATTCCCTCTTCAGACTTGAAGGGATTCAAACCCAGAATACTTCAGTCACTGGTAACAATCCTAACCAAAAACCTATTGTTTGGGTCAGGTGAGGACACTGGCAGAGCTATATAGACAGGGTTATAGCCCAAACCTTATGAACAAGGTCTGCATCGAGGTACAGGGTGTGCTTGGAGTGTCCCGTTCTGGCTTTAGAAGGTCTGCAGTGTGAGTAGGGGGTAAGGCTGTAGTCAAGAACAGTTGGTTAGTTCACAGCTGTCCTAATGCAATCTTAATGTCCCACTGTGCAGCGACACATTATTTTTTTTCCTGTGTCACACATATGAGTAATTCTTTTTTGCTGTACAACTGACCATTTATAGTGGGAGGGAGGCAGGATAACCCTCCCTGCTTTTTCATTCCAGAATGACTTGAGGGAAGCCTGCCCTTTAAAAGAGGCAGAGCTGTGTATTTCAGTTTTCTCAGAGCTAATGAAGGTATTGCACTTACCCATTTTTCTTTTCATATGCTCAAAGAAATAATCAGTATATCTTCAAATCAGATAGCCAACACTTCTTAAAACAGCAAGGACTTTCTAGCCCTTATGCCTCATTACTACCTGACAGAAGAGAACAGATGTCAGTTTCTCACCAGTTCCCAGGGTTTTTTTAATGGCTGGAGTACCTTGGACAGTAATTTTGAGGTACCTCAGCCTTTATGAAAAGGGAGCCTGTGGCCACATCTGTATGACACAAAACGTACTGCTGAATTCCTAGCAGAGTCCATGGCAAAACTGTGGCAATAGACTGAACTCATGTGCTTCCAGACAGTACTTTGTCACAGCTCAGGGGTGAGGAGGGACCAAGGAGCATCCAAAAAAAGCAGACTGGATGCAATTATCTTGTTTTGATAAGGAGGGAGTAAGCATAGCTGCTCGAATGCAAGCCGTTCTGTGCCAGTTAGACGAGGGGATAGAAGTGCTCCCTGTCCTGTTTTCCTGCTATAGAAATGCAGACTTCAGGGTAGTGCCTAGTTCAGGGCAACAGATTTTTTCATGGTGGCCAACATTCAGAATTCCAGGTATGTAATTTTTATTAGTCTATGTCCTTTGGTACATCTAGCACAGGTTCAGCCCAGTGAACAGGTAGGTTCCATGAAGTGAGGGTGAGCTTGCATTGTGCCTGTAAGGACTTGTGCCTTCACATATTATGCTGTTGACAAAAATCCTTGCTCAAGTTCTTTTATGCTGAGAAATGATGATTAGCACCAATTATATGAAATTGGTGGATTCATGTTGATTAAAGCACTGCTCGGTATATCTCTAACGAAAGCCTGCTTCAGCAAATTGACTAAAGCAATCTTTTCAAGCTTCCTAAGGATTTACATAGAAAAAACAAACAAACAAAAACCAATTAGGTTTAACCCTCACTGGAAGCTCTTTTATCTAAAAACTTGCTTACTGACAGCAAGTAATCTATGCAGTAATAAACACATAGATAGTTCCTTACTAAATTTATTTCAAGGCTGTTTGTGAATACTCAATTTATCAGTTCCATAAGGACTCAACACTTTCATAAAATATGCACACATAAAATTTCTAAGGAAGACATATGATTTTTGGCTTCAGAGAGGTCAAAACTGAGTCTAAGTAGTTGCGAATGTTTTCTTTTCTAATGAAAAATGTCTTTTTTTTTTTTTTTCCAACTTGGAAATTAAAGAGAAAATTAAAACTTGCTTTGATGTGGAAAAAATCCCTATGTGTTTTATCTCCTAGACAAACTAAACATGATCGTGAAAGTCTTCGGAGCTCTAGAATAGACAGAGCAGCAATTTATAGCTAATCTGCCAGCCACCAAGTACTTCACACAGAGAGGCTAGAAGATCTGCCTACATATTCCTGTGCTACCTATGGAGTGGGCACTGGTGTCCTGCACTTGGCAAACCCAACAGGCAATGAGATGGATCACACAGTTGAGGAAGATCTTAAGATCTCCTTTAGAAAAGGAATTCTGCTCCCACCAATTTGTATTGTTTAATTCAGATAGCATATTTTGATTTTACCATTTGAATTAAAGTTTACAGATGTCATTTTTTCATCTCAAAACCCAATAACCATGGGTTTCAAAGCTAAACAAGAGATGAAAATTTGTTACTTTTGTTTCCTTGTCAAATGTTGAAATAAACATATTGCATCAAAACACATCCCCATTTGAAATCTGACAGGTCTGTATTTGATTAAAGAACTGCTACAGCAAGTAAATACTCATTTAGATCTTGGCATCTTGCTCATTTAAATGCTCAGACGTAGTTGAAACTGTAGTGGTATAAACTGCCCATCTTCCTTCAACTACATCAATCATAAAATAAAAACAATTCACTATGCCACATTAACAATAGAATGTTTATAGAAAGCTGATTTTTCTTCATCATTTCTATTTTATACTTCTTAAAGATCAGGAAGGACATATTCTTTCCTTTTGGAAAAATAAAAATAAGGGAAGAGCTTCCTACTCAAATTTTATGCTTAACATAGGAAAACTTCTTTCAAAGTACAGATGCACAGCAGCAAATACAGTGCAAATACTGTCCTTGTTCTGAACTTTATTAAATTATATTTCAAAGTTCTAAACCACTGATGTAGGCTTCAATCTAACTATTCATGTGAGAATATAAATCCAAAGTAAAATCCTTTTGTGATCCTAGGTCCTAAATTCCTATTCTCTCCTAAGAATGTACATAAGTTCCTACCCATAAAGCACATGGATAACCTTGACCACTGTCCTTATAATGACCTTAGTGTCTTCCATTTCAGGTTAAGAAATTCAATTACCACTGATCTACATATTCTAATTTTGTAGTGCTATAGGTTGCATAGGATGCAATAGTATTACTACCCCACCACCACTACCCAAAATTAGGAAAATAAGATATGGAGAATTTATAGGATTAGCTAACAGAACTCAGAGCTCATGATTTTCAGTTATGGGTTTTAAATTATCCATGAATTTTCATTCAATGAGTTTCAAGTGCCAATTCAGTTTTGATAAATAAACCATTAGCCCAACTATATTTTGTGAACCTAACAGACTTTATAACAGGCTATGTGAACAATGTTTTCTGCACAAATGTTCCTGATATCAATGCTATTCACATGAGGCATAGTGGCTAACAGAGTTAGGAATGATGCTATCTAAAGAGGCTTTATTATGTTTATACTTATTAGAAATTTGCAGTCAGTGATGCTATCTTAAGAGGCTTAATTATGTTTATATTAATTAGAATTTTGCAAAAGTAGCTCTTCTCCAGTTACTAGTAATTTACAATTTTTATTATTATTTTTCATCTAGCGGTCTGCCTCATCAAGGTCAAAGCCCTTGCAGAGTCATACTGTTTAGCCAGTTCTCCAGAGGTGTCACTAGATGACCATTTGGATAAGTCAAGTCCTATAGTCTAGAAGGAAACATAGCCAATTTTTTTACCCCTGAGCTTTCCTCATAAGTGCAAATAATACTGTTCTATTGCTAACATTGCTTAGATGTGAAGAGCTTCTATAGATAATATTTTAATCTTCAATGCTGATAATAAATAAACAGAACATTATACTGCACACAATGTTGTTACACATCCCTGCAAATTTCTTCATAATTGCTGATTATTTTTATGGTGCTACATAATTGTACTTCAGAACATAACTTTCACCTAAAAGTCTGAAACGCTAAGATTCTGTAACAACTTCAGTGTGTGCCATCTCTTCAGTAATCCCCTTCTCACTCCCACTTCTGATGTGATAACACCTGTGCCCGTTACAGAAATTGTTCAAAGGAACAGCAATATCAGAGAGATGGTTTCGTTTTATTACCGGAAAAAAAAGCAGGGAGTTATGCAATCCATTAACTTTCTTCAGGACACCAGTGATTATTCTGTCTTCATTTCAGGGACAGCTATGCTGACTACAAGGATAGCAGTCGTAATTATTCACAGTGTACTTTAATTTGCAGTAGCTGAGAAAGAAAAGTAGAAGGAAGAAAGATTAAAAGAAGAAAGGAAAGTTTTTACAATCTCTCAAAATTTTAACCTTCTGTGTTCTGACTGTCTTTAGCCAGAACTAGCATTGTCTCAGCTAAACATTGGGAAGAAACTCCAGGTTCATATATTCATTTGTTAGGAGGAGATGGTAGGAAAACTAGTTGTCATAGCTGAAAATCCAGGGATCCTAAATAAAGAATATGGGTTTTTTTCAGTGCTTTGATGTATAGTAAAGCTGCCTCCTTTGCCAAGTACCAAAATTCCTGATATCAGAATCCTCATCTGTCTAATGGGTATCAATAACAATTTACATAATATTATTAAAAAAGATCACATCTGGGGCCTTTCAGAGAATAAAAGCTTCAACTCTTTCCCATGGAACTGGAGTTTCTCTATTGAAATACCTAAGCAGCCCTACAGTACAAATAATATAAATTGAGTTTAATATTGAATAAACACCCAGGGCTGAGGGACTGGGAGCAGTTAGCTATGATCCCTGGAAGAGGTAGTTTAAGCTTAAGGTGCAATAAAAGACAGTACATATTATTAGGGGCTTTTTCTACATTCAGAGTTTCTAAGGAAGTCTCTCTGACCAATGCATTATTTTGATACAGAATAATTATACTGACAAAGATAGAGCCTTCAGTGAATGTAATCAAATTATCCAGAAAAAGGTGGAGTTGCAGCTGGCCCTTCAGTCATGACATACAATGGAACTTGTGATGATCTTGTATTGCAGGAGGAACATCCCTCCCGCAGCACTAGCCAAAGAATTGAACAAAAATTAAAAGTCAAAGTTCTATATTAATTATTAATATGTCCAATAATAGAATTCTTTGGGGGATGTCAGCTGCAAGAGAACATCAAAACTCACACTTAGTGCTACTTATGGTGAATTATTAAACAGATTTTAGTCAAAGGCATGGTCAGAAGGTCAAAGGTCAACTGATGTCACAGGGTTCACAGACTGTTTAGGCTGAGTTCTCAAAAACTGGGATATTTACACAAAACTCAGGAAAGACTATAGCCTGTGCATTTAGTTTACAAGCTATAAATTTAGTGCCATAGTCTGTCCAGACAGTCTTTTTCCTTAGGATGTGAGCAATTCTCTTCAAGATGCAACAAATGCAGCAACTAATGCTAAAAAGAGAAATGTATTCTGAACATCAAAGAAAGTTAGAGCTCCAGTCAAAGAAACTCAGAGAAAGTAAATTGATCAGAACTAGTTCTACAGTCTCTGAGCAAAATACAATTTACCCTAAATTACCCCCAAATAATTTCATAATGGTAATAAGCAATTCTGATGTGACTTCAATAAAGTCTGTACTCCCTAGGTATATAGTTCTAGTTTTATCAAATTAAAGCAATGCATTTTCTTAATTATATTTCATTAACTATTTTTGAAAAATATAGCTCTTGCATGGTGATACAAACTATACATTTGATGTAATTGTATATAGCCTGTGCTAACAAAGAGTTCAAGTGTAAAAACAAAATTTAGTTAGTAAAACATAAAGCAAAGTGAAAACAAGATAATGCCTCTTTACCAAAAATGCTAATAATGTGTACGCAACAATATAATTTACTTCCAAACCCCATAATTCAGCCACATCCACAGCTATGTTTGAGAGTTGCATTTTTTTTTATGTATAAAGCAGTTCTGCTAAAACAATATATAAAGAAGTAGAGCTAAAATAAGAGACCAACAAATATTAAACCAGATTTTCATTGCCAGCATTTGCAAGAAGTTGCAGAGATTCCCCCCCCCGGGGCTCTTCATTCACAGAACAGGAAAAACCTATCCCAAACCAAAGAATCGTCAGAAGAAGTTTTAAATCAAGCTGGAAGAAGACAGATCACCAGTGCCTGCTCATGCGGGAGTTCTCATTGACACAGCAACTGCTTGAACCAGCTGCCCCAGAACCTGTGCCCCCCGCCCGCAGCCCAGGACCCCCGCCAGCCCCTGCCCCAGCGACGCCGCAGCTGGGCCGGTCTCCAGCTCCCCACAGCCCAGCCCTGCCTGGCCGTGGGCCCCACCGTGGGCCACACTCGGCCAGGCCTACCCGCAGGCCCACGACCTGGCCCGGCCTCGTCCTGTCCCCAGGGAGGTGGCTGACGGCCGGGGCTGGGGCTGCTGCCGGCCCCTCGGCTCCCAGCTGGAGGTGGGCCGCGCCTCGGCTGCCAGGCCCTGCTGTGCTGGGGGAGCCCTGGTGGCTCCCGGCCCCGGGGAGCCACAGGCCCGTGGCGTATGCCGATGGCTGTGACTGCCAGCGTGACCCCCTCTGCACACAGCCTAGTCTCGGCCTGTAACAGAGAGCAGGGCTACAGTGGCGTGATGCAGGTGTTGCAATATCGAACAAATACCTTATCATCCCTCCCCCCGTTTTTGCTGCCTACTACCGTTCGCACGGCTGCTGCACCAAACGCCGTGCCAGTACAGTCTTGTTGGCGTGTGTGCAATCTGCTCATAACGTGTTGTTCTTTTTTAACGTAGACCGAGCTCCCGAGCGCGATCTCATCGCCCTGCCCCAGCCAGGCCTGCACGTGAAAGTCGGAACAGCCTGTTCCGAAGAGCGAGAAATACTGAAATCCTGCATCTCGTCACCTGGTGCCACAAGTTCCTGAGGAGAGCTGTGAAAAGGTCTGGGTTTACGAGATAGTCAGAGGTTGATGCAGAAGGTGGAGATAGTAGGTCAGAGCCAATCCTTCCTTAAAAATAAGATACAGTTTTAGAAAACACCTCTTAGCAACTTAAAGTGTCATCCTGCAGGCTGTGGCTGGCTATGCATTTACTTTGTGAACCTATACCCAATCTTTAAGGTAAAATTAATCTCTTCAGACATTTTCCAAGCATAAAACAGAAAAATATGAAAAGCACAGTAGATCAAAAGTGTTAAGAATATCATGGAGCATTAGAAAACTTAACTCTGCCAATGGAGCAAAATGTGGCCTGACTGAAGACAGAAATAAGAAGAAAGAATATTTGCTGTTTTTATTAATAAGCTAGATCAAATAAAGTCTTTGTGCAACTGGAATAAAATTTGTTTCCATGGACCCATCTGATACCAGGAGAAATCAGATAGTGAAAACCCTCATGGCAGTTCTCTTCACTCATTTGAGCAGAACACAGCAGCTGTGTTATCAAATTTATCATCTGGCAACCTATAATGTATTCAGATTTCTGAAGTAAGTGCGCACGTCTCCATTAAATTAAATTAAATGTTTGCTTGATCGTAAATTCATGAAGATAGCAATTAGGGGTCAGTGGGTGAGATAATTAAATGTATTCTTGGTTGCCACATTTATTTTTGAGAGAAGAAAGTAGTTTTATAAATATAGCAGCAGAGGACATGGTTTTGGACTTTAATGAGAAGAGAAACAACCTTTAGCTTTACATGCCTCTTGAGTAGAAAGTAGATGGTAACTGATTCATAATAATTTATACAGCTTTGGTTAGCTGCAGAAAACTGCATCATGCAAAACTACCAGTTATATTTATAGTGACACAAGGGAGCAGAGGTTTAGAGGTGGCTACTTCTCTAAAGAGTAAACTCCTCGGGCAGCAAATACGCTGCCATCAGAAGTTGCAAACTCCAGCCTTCCCCTGCTAATTGCTGTTGCCCTCTCCTCCTCCTCACTGCCCCCTTTGCCTCCTGTTGCTACCTCTGTTGACCTGAGAGCTGAACTGTTTGTATCAGCATGCCTTTAAGTGCTTCAGTCAAAAGAGGCTTAAAAAATAAACAGGTCTTTGCTGGTTCAGCTTATTTTGACTGCAGCAGTGTAGGAACCATTCACAGGATCAGAAGGAGGTGACTTCCACAGGGTCTGGGTGAAGGCAGTAACTCGTTAAGCTGCTGGGACTAATTAGGAGTCTTCCCCTGGCAGGCATCCTCAAGGACTCACTCCTCTAAGCCTGAAGTCTCTTGTATGAAGCATGGTTCAGACACATGAGAGCTTTTATTTCCCTCCCTCACCTTTTTTTTTTTTTTTTTGTTTTTACATGAGGTAAGAAATTTAAAAAATAGTTTGGTTTTGCCCCCAAAATTCCCAGAAAAAAAATTGTTCCTTGCAAATTACCTGTGTGAAAACATGCAGTGTCCACTAGCTCTGCTTTTGTAAATGAGGATTATTTTCTATAAATAAAGTGGGCGTTTCAATAACTAAATCCAGGATAATACGATAAAACTGGCACTAAGCATAATGCTACAGTCTCAGAGCTTTCTTACATGAGATTTCATGTTAGCATTATACTCCATCCTAAAATCCATAGGAAAGATAAGTATTAATTTTTACTAAAGAATTAAACAATACTGAGAATACATAAGATTTTATTTTTCTCCTACATCATTATAGTAGATGCTACAGAATTATCAGGAAGCACTAAGTACATCAATATCCAGCCACTTGTTTACTAAAACCTAGTAACTTGAGTGATGTGACTCTTCAGGGGTTCACAGAGCTGCAAGAGAAAAATTACAGTTATGGAAGTGCAATTTTTATTTCTTCCACATAAATCAAACAGGAATGATTTCAACCCTGCCATCTTGTAACTTCTCTGGCTTGGGGAAAACTACAGACAATTCAAACATAGAAAAAAAAGGAGAAACATGAACCAGGTTAACAGACTTTATGTAATGCAGGCAAAAGGAGAAGCAGGAAAGAAACAGAAAGAATAAATACAAAGATTTTTAGATGTCTTTTTTGTTTGTTTGTTTGATAATATGTGTTATGAAATATAGGAGTGAAAAGGAATATATGGAAGAAAGGAGTGGGAGGAGGAGAATTTCTTACACAGCTGATTGATAGAGGCATCTTTCAGTGTAATTCTCTCACTCTATGCTGGAGACAAGAGGTGACCTTCTAAATGCACTCTGTTCTGTAAATAATTTCCTGATCCACACCACTTTCATTCTTTCCATAAAGTACACTTAATGTAGAAAAAAATAGTCTCAGACACGCTGGCCTTAATTTGATGAATTTCAGTATGTATTTAGGCTTCTGACTCACAACATGTCCTTCAATGATTTCCTGATTAGGGATATTACTTGGATGGAGCCCTGGTGAGCCTTTCTCTTTCTCAGTCAAGCACGCGTGGCAGTTGTATGCCGGCCTTATTTCCCCAAATGGTGCATCAGTATGTCCCTTTGGGCTGTTATGCTGTTGGAAAGCATGCGTGTGTGCCTAAGGCTCCTCCACATTAATGAGGTATTGACGGGAAGCACATAGGAACATACAGGGTCATTTATGCAAGAAGTTTTGCAGGGAGTCATAGGGGAGGACAATCATCTGTCCAAATTAAGGCTCTATAATTTGGATATCTTCAGGCAGCAGAGAAAGGAAAGATGACTATCTCAGGGTCAGGAATCACCTTTTAAAGAGGACTTCCTCACATGTGGTCATCAATACTGCAGTGTCGCAAATTACATGGTATGGGTCCAGGAATGAGTTGCCTCTCATCTAACTTCAGATATCTGCTGGAGAAATGTCTGTTTCTCTCCACTGACTTTAAAGGTAAATCTATTAGGACTTCAATATGCAATAGTAGATGTTTATTTGTTGATAGGACCTTTATTGGTTTTTATGGGTTAACTGGTGATTTGAAGACTGAAAAGGGTAACTAAAACTGAGTTAAACAGTGTACTGGGTTTGCATGACAAGGTTTTAGTAGCGGGGGGGGCTACAGGGGTGGCTTCTGTGACAAGCTGCTAGAAGCTTCCCCCTTGTCCAACAGAGCCAATGCCAGCTGGCTCCAAGACGGACCCGCCACCAGCCAAGGCCGAGCCCATCAGCGACGGTGGCAGTGCCTCTGGGAGAACAGGTTTAAAAAGGGGAAAAAACCCCTTGTGGAACTGCAATTGCAGCCAGAGAGAGGAGTGAGAACATGTGGGAGAAACAGCCCTGCAGACCCCCAGGTCAGTGCAGAAGGAGGGGAGGAGATGCTCCAGGCACCGGAGCAGAGATTCCCCTGCAGCCCGTGGGGAAGACCCTGGTGAGGCAGGCTGTCCCCCTGCAGCCCAGGGAGCTCCACGGGGGAGCAGATCTCCACCTGCAGCCCGGGGAGGAACCCACGCCAGAGCAGGGGGATGCCCGAAGGAGGCTGTGACCCTGTGGGAACCCCGTGCTGGAGCAGGTTTGCTGGCAGGACTGGTGACCCTGTGGGGGACCCACACTGGAGCAGTGTGTGCCTGAAGGACTGCAGCCCGTGGGAAAGACCCATGCTGGAGCGGTTTGTGAAGAACTGCAGCCCGTGGGAAGGACCCACATTGGAGAAGAACATGGAGGACTGTCTCCCATGGGAGGGATCCCACACTGGAGCAGGGGATGAGTGAGGAGTCCTCCCCCTGAGGAGGAAGGAGCGGCAGAGACAATGTGTGAGGAACTGACCCCAACCCCCATTCCCCGTCCCCCTGCACCGCTTGGGGGAGGAGGGAGAAAGAACCAGGAGTGGAGTTGAGCTGGGGAGGAAGGGAGGGGTGGGGGAAGGTGTTTTAAGATTTTGTTTTTATTTCTCATTATCCTACTCTGATTTGATTGGCAATAAATTATTTTTTCCCAAGTCGAGTCTGTTTTGCCTGTGACAGTAATTGGTGAGTGATCTCCCTGTCCTTATCTTGACCCACGAGCCTTTTGTTATATTTTCTCTCCCCTGTGCAGCGGAGGAGGGGAGTGATAGAGTGGCTTTGGTGGGCACCTGGCCTCCAGCCAGGGTCAGCCCACCACAAACAGAAAAAAATAACCCAGTAATCCTGGACCACTGATTTGAATCATTTATCAGTCAGGACCCTCTCCTTTACTCTTTTCTCTCAAATATGCACAGGCACTTTACTTTAAAAAAAACCAACCAAAATGGGGGTCCTGCTTTCAAGTGTAGTAGCTGGTAGGGGAGGTGAGGAGGGAGATGGCCTTTTTAAGTTGTTCCATTTCCTCCATATTTACAGCACGCTCAAATTGCAAAGATTAATCTTTAAATTTTCAAAATTTTTGTTTTTCTGAAGGCAAAATGGAACATTAAAATGCACATTTAGAATAAATGAACCAAATAGCCTGTAGATCTACTACAGACCTTATAAATGATTAGTTTTGCTGGAGTTCAAAGCACTGCCTTTCAGTTTATTGAAATGCTAATGAAATTTTGATTATAATATAAAATATCATTCTTTCTTCTAAAACATTAACGCCATTTCAGTGATTAATGTTGCAACCAGAATGCTTCTTTTTTTCATTAACCTACCAGTTGACTGCTGAATTTACTTATAAATCTCCCCCTTCAACCAGTTTATATTTCATTGCTCCACCGAGTTTAAATTCTATCTAAAATTTTATGACATCAGAAGTATATTACTGCAGTTAAAATACCAATAAAACAACCCATAGCACCATTTTCACTATCATTTATACCATGCTGGCAAGATACAAGGATTAAAGTGAACCTGGGCCCTTTTATGATTTAACTGTGCACAGGGAGAATCCAGCCACAGTTTGGACAGAAAGATTTGATAACATTAATCAACACAACTAGAACCAAAAGCAAAATGGATAGTGAATCCCATTAATTACAAAATTAATTTTCACTAATACAGCACCCTTTTTTCCCCCTTTCCTGTCACTGGTAGGCCACGTACTGAGGATTAGTTGGGTTGCCATATCTGTATTGCCTCTTGCTTTGCAGTCACCATCACAGCATCTAAGTTCCTGCCAGTTGTTCTTCTAGCAATCTAACTACTGTTTGCCACATATTTTTCGCTCATACTCTCTATAGGCAGAAAAAATGGAGCTGAAAGTGTGCATTATTCTAGAAAATTGAACTTTTCAACAAAGGAGATGATATTCTTTCCTGTGCTCGGTGCTTAATTTTGATGCAGATTGCGGCTTTCAGAGTTATTACCTGCTATAAATTCTACCTTAGAGTTGGCAACGTCAATACAGGTTGATAAAGGTTTTAGCTGTCTTGCATATTCTCAGAATGGGCTCGGGGAAAAAACCATCACATTTTGTTAAATATGTTTCAGTGTTTTCTTCCCTCTGGAGAGGTCTGACTTCTTACTTGCTCTGTCTCTTAATGTAGTGAAAACTGCTTGAAAACCCAGGCGATCTATTGATCATTCCCCACTCCACCTTCCTGATCAACAGCTAATTTGAGACATACATGCACACAACTGAATATCCTGATTAGTTCAATCTGTTCTAGATTTAGTAAAGCTCACAATAATGTCAGTAAAACCTCAGTAGTGAAATGGAGGGGTTATATTTATAGAATGCAAAGCACCTTTGCAATATCTAGTGTATCCACAATGTGTCTCAGATTTTGAGTTTAAGATTTTCCGACATGTATTAATGGATAGGTAAATATTACCCTGATATTACTCAATTTGAAGTCTGGAAATAACTGTGTCTGTGGGATGCGTTGGGAAGGTAAAGGATATTTGATGGAGTGATATTTTTTTTTTTCCAAGTCAGAAAATTGAAAGGTATTGAATTAAGAGAATATGTTTTTCAATTGCATTAAGTCTTATATTCTACCTTTTAAATTCCTGGTGGACAGAGCTCTTCATCTAATCCTGGTAATTTACAGTTCATGATAATGCAAAATTCTAACAGGATTCCTGTTTTAGCAACAGAAAGAGTAATTTTTAATTACCATTTTTGTTCAAAGCTCTTTCTTTATAACTACCAATGAGTGGTGCCACCGATGCACCAAATTTGCCCTTCATGAACTTTCAAGGTTCTGATTTAGGTTTATGCAAAAGTGTTGAAACTCCCACTAATTTGAGAGAATAACAATTCATTTTGCTGCTAACAACTGTAGGAGTTTGTTTATGTCGCTATTATCTGGGAGAGAGATCATGTTGCCAAGGTTAAATGTTAAGGCATGGAGTTATTACAGAGAGCATTATCAACTTACTTTTTAAATGTAAATCTTTCTTCTGGGCAAGGTGAATTACTGTGTAGCTTTTAATTCTCATTTATTTCAAAATACCTTGAATGTATGTGAGCATTCTGTAGTATTTTTCCTTCATCTTCCCTTCTATCCCTCATTCTTAGGTGCTTGCACTGTGCTGTATTCTCAATCATGACTTCTACCTTGCTTCCAGAAAAGTTTTATTCAGCAATTTTGCATTTCGTAGGACTGCTTGGCTATCTGAAACTGGGCACATAGATGTTTGTGTCGGCAGCCCACATAACCAAGGGTTACATGGGAATGAAAGAAAAAGGAATCCTGCCTCAGTCTGTAGTGTGGCGATGGACCTGCTCTATACTTCCAGCGCAGCATGCCTCGCAGCTGCTTTGTGCTCCATGAACAGTGATTAAGGACCTAAAGGAATTGTGACCCTACTTGCACATTGCTCCATCAGCTTTTATGGCCTCTCTGCTCTGTGACTGTATTCAGACAACAAACCTGTAGTCTAGCACTGCTATTTACTGCACATAAGTGATGTTCCTGATTCTATATAACACACATATTACTCTCCCTTCCACCTTGCTTAGTCCTGTCCCAAAACTTTATCCCAAGGACAAGTCATGTGAACTACTGAGGTTTTCACCATGCTAATTAGATCCTAGAGAATATGTAACTGTGTCTTTCGAATTAGCCTCTATCATTTTGCTATACTAATAGCTAAGCCAGTTTTGAAACCAGAGAAGAAAACTGTAGATCAAGACAAATTAGGAAAAGCAGCAGATAAATGGGCAAATTAGGCTGGGTTATTAGAGGTCCGATAACATAATTTTGAAGAGTTTCAAAATCTTAATTTCATGAAGTGGGAAATGGTGATGAGAGAACCTGATAGCGTGCTGAAGTTTGAGGGAAAAAAAAATCTGGCAGATGTTTAATAACTCACCCGAAAATCTACTAACTCAGAGTGATCAACAGTTATAGTTTTGCAGGAGATACATTAAAACTCTGAGTAAAATGTAGAGCAAATGAATTCTGAGGAGAGAAACAGAAAATCAGTAACATGTGGCCTTTACTTTTGAGTGGTGAAGTAGAAGAAATTTGCACTAAACTCAGCAACTCTTCCCAGACAACAGAAGAGCATGTAAGTAGGTAAGTAGATTAAAGGAATAGGATTGCGTTACATGGATCCTTCTAAACTGCTAAGTATGTACACTATAAAGCTATATGGAGTTCTTCTCTCAATTAAAGCTCAAGTAGTAGACTGTCAGCAGCACACCACTTTCTGACATATTACTATTACTTTTTTTAATTGATAGATATCTGTCAATAAGTTAATTCCAAGAGCACTTTCTGCAATGTCACTAGCAAGCGTGTCATTTTTCTGTCAATGGTGTAACTGCAGAAATGGCATACACTTGTTAATTCTGGCAGCACTGCACATGCCGGGAATATCTAGAACATATGATCCCATCTGGTCCCCCCAGTTAAGCAGAAATAGTATAAGACAATACTCTGATGACAGACAAAGAATTTAGAGCCTTCAACGCAGTGGTATGAGCTGCTTAGATGATATTCTTTTTTTGGAGTCAGTAACAGATGTGCAATGAAATAGTGGGGTTTATTCTGCCTGGTCAATCTGTGCACAAAATATCCCTCTGCAGTCTTGTTTCAGAGACTTAGCGATGGAGACACCCTCATTTTTTTAATCCCCACCCTCGTTGCAGCATGAAAAAGCACCATGAATTTAAAACAAAAATGGAGAGCCATCACAAGAAATATCTGCAGAGGCAGAAGTTCTCTCACACAGGCTGCCTCTCAGGTCTTTTGCTCTGCAACAGCTTGTGCTATTCATCTAAGTAACAAACACACGGACGGTCAGGTCCTGAGTGACCGTTAGAACCACATGAATACCTTCTCATTGCTTCAATGCTTGTTCGTTGCCAACATCCTTGGCAATGAAACGTACGGATTCACTAAGTTTTAAGTAAGTTTCTCTTCTCAGAAATGGAAAGGAACGGTACCTTGTGTTTGAGGTGAGCTAGCTTTCAGTTGCTATGACCTCCCTACCTATAACTGCTTAGCATTTCCTTGCTAGGTGGGGATAAATATTGTACTTACGATTGACCCAGTGGAGCTGAGGCTACACCTTGTGGAAGCAGACTAATATTATATGGGATTTAGTGATATACTGTGATCATATGGTTGTATGAATCCTCCTGGGGTCCCTCTCATCCCAGTGTGTCAGCAGGGAGGCTGCAGCAGGTCTGTGTTCTCCATGTGCCAGCAGTGAGGTTGAGCCTGTATTCCCAGCGGGTGCCTGCGCGCGCACACGTGCACGCGCGCACACACACGCACACATGCACACATGGCCGAACGCACAGACCAGCACAGAGGGAGATCAGTGCCTTTATCAGCACTCACATAAACACCCACAGCACTCACAGACGTGAACACCATAGATGGCCTCATCCCATTCCTCCCCCCAGGGCGGTTGGGATTGGAGGCAGGATATGTGCACACCCTCACTCTTGATTCACATTTGTGGGTTCCTTGAATACCGACACAGATTTTAAATCCATCCAATATCTGTGGCCCATTCCCACACACAGACTGAGGCTTTGGGTGTTTCCTTATACGGATCTCTTCCTACTCACTGGCTGCTCCAACCTGAAGTTCATGAGCATTTTGCACACACAGACTTATGGAGTGACCCACACAGAAAATAGAGTGGATTTAAAAGAAGTTATGACAGGCAGTGGTAGTCGACCACTAGGTTTGCCAGGCTTTTGCCTACTTGCCCTTTTTATTCCTTTTTTTCTCCCTGACCCGACTTGATCTCTCCCTTCCCCTACTTGTGATCCTTCCCCTAAATGTTTTGCACATTCTCACAGTCCCCTGAAGACACCCTGTAGTTTTATACCATCTTCAAATTCCCTCCTCAAAATCCTCAGCTGCCTGCATCCCAAAATAAGTCCTGTACCCCTTCGGAAAATAATCCCCCTTAGTTTATATGGCATTTCAGGAACAGAACTTCTTTCCTTGAGTCACCTTGGCAGGTGGGACAAGGGGCAGTGATCTAATTGTTCTTCTTGACAATATTAAGAGTAGCTGACGGTGTGCTCCATATTCACTGGTCAGGTTACTTGTTGGGTGCCTTGGCCTGTCATAGTTCCTTGGATGCTTGCTGAGTCTTTGTTTTCACTGTGATTAGCTTTTTAATCTCATAACCTAATAAAAACAAGTAGTCTCATCTGTCATCACACAACTATAATGAAATATACAATATATATATTGTATTCTTACAAGGAATGAGAATAAACTGTTATCAACACGAGGAGCATTCTGTTTACTACTTTTCATGCACATTTTTCCAGAATTCTTTGTCTTAAAATGTTGAAGATATTTTGAATATCTTGTGCATGTGAAAGTCTTTGTCAGTGTGGAAAGATATTCCAATAATCATTATTTTTATTCCTGGTCTCTTAAAAATCTTCAGAAATAGCAATTACAAAACTCATGCATTTTCACTTTTGAGTTTAATTTGTATTAATTTTATTTATCAATGAAATCTCCTATATGATTTTGTTCTTTTTTTAATCACAATGCACATAAAATGCATCTATGTCTGTAAATTACTTATAACTTCTCTGCATCAAAGAAGACAGAATGGTAGAATCAAAATGAATTTCTCCCCCCCAAAAAATTACAAAAATAAAATTGTTCATGCCTTTTCTAAAATTTTACATAAGTCTGCTGAAATACAATACAAATACAAGACTGTGACTGCACAAGTTCAATACATAAAGGGTGGAATAATGTATGAATTTAGAGAGTCAAGCAGAAGATAGCAGCACAGATAACTGCCATATATCAAAACACTCTTCTCATGACTGCTGTACATCATCTCAAAGCTCTCTTTCCCTTACACACTGATTATGCAATAACACCAAACTTTGGTAAGGATGGAAAGGCAGTCTTATTTTATCTTGCAAGCCTGACAAATCAGTCAACTTGTTTTTAAGAGAGTCTTAATTCAAAAATCCTTCAGCACATGTTTTTTTAATTTATGCAGTGCTTCAGGATTCAGAGACAGAAAAAAGACTGCAGTGTGATCCCCAGTGAATAACTGATATGCTCACATGCATTTAGGTCAATGAAAGCTCTGTAGAATTTATGCTGGCATAAACAAAGTTGACTAAATTTAGCTGAATCATCACTTCATTAGGTATTCCTTTTTATTCCTACACCAGATATAAATGAACACAGGCATTGTAAAAATTATTTCCTTCTTTGCATAGACACATCTTCTGAATTTTATGCTTAATATTTTTGTGTGATACAACTGTTGTGGTTTCCACTGTGTAAGTACAGTCTTTAGAGGCTTAGGGGGAAAAAAAAAGGGTTATAGCAACATTCTTCTTAAAAGGAAGAAAATTCATCTACAAGGTCATATCTAAATGATGCCCTTCATACTTTTGATCAGCGTCAGACTTCAACAGCAGAATTCTGTTCAAAATTAAAATGTCTAAATTTAGTTCTATGTGTATAGGTGCCTGTAGGTATGCCACATAAATCCCCATGGAATCAATGGAAGTATAATTACTACAATCAGTGTAATTTAGAACTCTGCTAGAAGTTGACCCTAAAGTAAATACCTAGGTCTTTGATTCAATTGCCCGTGTATAGGCACTTAATTTTGTATAACATGCTCTAGAACAACCAAGACATTCTTGTGAGGCTGGTGGATCCATTACAGGACACTTGTATCCTTTGGGATGAGCAACTGACAGACAGTATGCCTTAGAGTATCTCAAATTCCACTAAACAGTCATGTGTGAGCAGCTGAACAAAGGCTCAGATCTCTTTTGACTGCAATGGTTACCATGTCTGTAGATAGCGATATGTGGAGAACTATATTTAGTTCTCCAATTTCTGAATTGAATCCTTCACTGATTGCAGTGAGTAATGCAGTGACTTCTTCCTACGGGACTTCCTATAAAGTGGTCTGGTCCATTTATTTTTGGTATTTTGGATTGTACACAAATAATGGAATTCAATATAGTTAGGGCTCACCATCAAATCTACTGTTTGTGAAACTTGATTCACAAAGTTATCTTGAGTTTTTCAGCTGCCATTTTTGACTCCTGTATCTATAACTTAGATTCACAAATCCTTTTCAGCTACCATTCAATCCTAGAAGGCAGCAGCAGGTCTCCAGTTTCCAAAATATTAGATGGAAGCCATATAAACACCTTGCTTTTGATGGTGTACATCAGCTTCATGCCTACCTCTTCAAAATTACAAAGATCAGTATTTTTTCAGCCCAAATCTGCTGACAGACTCAGTGCAGAAAGGCTCTCAGAGCATCCATGGCTAAAAGGCTCCACACACAACTGGAGTGAAGGTGATCTATTTTGTCCAATATACTCAATGATTAAAAGAATGTCAGAGATCCTGCTTCATTCCTGTTTTGAGCCTACTGGGAGTTAACCCCCCATCACACATTTCTGAGAGATCACTAACCACTGCTTCCTCTTGCAGCACTAAAGAAGATACTTAAAACCTAGCACTTATCTTGCTAAATATCTATTGAACCCTGTTGAGATAGTTCCCTACTTCCAGTACTGGACTGTGGGCTCTGTTCTTAGATGCCTCTCCCCTTACAGATTCTGAAAATTAGTGAGGTTTTGCAGTAGTCACTATTGCACAGTACAAGTCTCTTCTTGTATCTGCTCCAAGTTTTCTTTTGTGGATAGATCAGTTACATAGTTTAGTTTAGTTTAGCATTCTTATGTCACAAAAATTAAACACTGGAGAAACCATTTAGCACCATTTTCCCTCCCCAGGTCAGTGCAACATTGTTCCCTATTGAGTTCTTCATGGTATGTTTCCAGCTGTAAACTATTCTTTTGTTATACGTGTAAAATGGATTCATTCCAATATGCCTAAATATCCTTTTCTGAAAATTATTCTGAATAGTATTTACATATCTAGAAATGAAAAATTAAAGACAAATAAGTTTTCTAATTTAAATTCTCATGCTAGTTAGAAAAAAAATCCTAAGGAAACTTCTAATTACTTGTTTGCATATCTTGGAAGTAGGCCTGTGGTTTTTTATAAAAGATGCACAGGAACTTGAATAGATGAGGTTTTCCTAAGAGTATTAGCTTTTTTTCCCAAATTAAACTAGTTTTTAATTCTTCACAGATCAATGATTGACATAGCTTGAGTTTTAGTCTGCAATCCTTTTAGCCTTTTTTCCCTCTTGCAGCCCAATGATTGGTAGAATTATACTGAAAAAATTATGAACGAGCAATTTCTGTATTCAGAAGCAATTTCTCAAGCCAAAAAAAAGGTTTTTATCTATGGCATAATGTAGAAAAAGCGAGAAAGAGCTTAAATCACTCAGTGCATGAATGATATATTGATGACGTTTGTAATGTACTAATGGTTACACATTTATTAAACTAAGACTAAATTACCAAAATACATCTCAAACAAATGTGTAGGGGTTAGTGTTACATGCGAAGTGTTTCTAATTTTCGTTAATCAGCATGCAAGAAATAGACAAATTGCTCCATTTGAGAAAATATATTCAATGGCTGGCAAAACTCATTCTGCAAGAGGGCTTGTTGACTGATAAGAGGGAGGGAAAACACTGGTTATCTATTTTTTACAATAATCATTGTCATAGTACTTCTTAAAGTTCAGAAGGGAAGAGAATAATGTCTTTGACTGTTTGTTGTCACAAATGTACAGAAAGAGAATCAAGAGTTCCACATGGCTCTTAAGTTGTCATGAATATATATGCAGATACCAATATATTTGTAAAGGCACAGAGAGATTGAAAAGATTCCTCTTAGAAGCTTAGCACTTCAGTTATGACAGGTGAAACACTCCAAAGACGACAGCTCCTTTATACCCATACAGATTCAGTATGAAGGGCTGGACTGATATCTCAAACCCCCCCCCAAGAGCTAGTTTGATTCAGCTTCCTCTGAAATACATCAGAATGTCTGGTATATATTGGGTCTTAATTGCAGCTGGGTTTGGCTTTGCTAAGGAAAAACAAATGTAGACAAGACAGAGAAAATTAAAAAAATAAACGTTAACACTATGAAATAAAGAGATCATAGAATCATAGAATCATTTCAGTTGGAAAAGACCTTTAAGGTCATTGAGTCCAACTGTTAACCTAGTACCAAGTCCACCTCCAAACCATGTCCCTAAGCACCACATCTACACATCTTTTAAATATCTCCAGGGATGGTGACTCAACCACTTCCCTGGGCAGCCTGTTCCACTGCCTGACAACCCTTTCGGTGAAGAAATTTTTCCTAATACCCAATCTAAACCTCCCCTGGTGCAACTTGAGGCCATTTCCTCTCATCCTATCACTTGTTACTTGGGAAAAGAGACCAACCCCCACCTGGCTACACCCTCCTTTCAGGTAGTTGTAGAGAGCGATCAGGTCTCCCCTCAGCCTCCTCTTCTCCAGGCTGAACAACCCCAGTTCCCCCAGCCGCTCCTCATAAGACTTGTGCTCTGGACCCTTCACCAGCTTCGTTGCCCTTCTCTGGACACGCTCCAGCACCTCCATGTCTTTCCTGTAGTGAGGGGCCCAAAACTGAACACAGGACTCGAGGTGTGGCCTCACCAGAGCCGAGTACGGGGGCATGAGCACTTCCCTGCTCCTGCTGGCCACACTATTTCTGATACAAGCCAGGATGCCATTGGCCTTCTTGGCCACCTGGGCACACTGCTGGCTCATATTCAGCCGGCTGTCGACCAACAACCCCAGGTCCTTTTCTGCCAGGCAGTTTTCCAGTCACTCTTCCCCAAGCCTGTAGCATTGCATGGGGTTGTTGTGACCCAAGTGGAGGACTCGACACCTAGCCTGGTTGTATGTCCTACAACTGGCCTCTGCTCATCGATCCAGCCTGTCCAGATCCTCCTGTAGAGCCTTCCTACCCTGAAGCAGATCGACCCTCCCTCCCAACTTGGTGTTGTCTGCAAACTTACTGAGGGTGCACTTGATCCCCTTATCTAGATCATTGATAAAGATATTAAACAGAACTGGCCCCAATACTGAGCCCTGGGGAGCACCACTTGTGACCAGCTGCCAAATGGATTTAACTCCATTCACCACAACTCTTCAGGCCCAGCAATCCAGTCAGATTTACCCAGCAAAGAGTGCACCCATCCAAGCCATGAGCAGCCAGTTTCTCCAGGAGAATGCTGTGGGAAATGGTGTCAAAAGCTATACTAAAGTCCAGGTAGACAACATCCACAGCCTTTCCTTCATCCACTAAGTGTGTCACCTTGTCATAGAAGGAGATCAGGATAGTCAAGCAGGACGTGCCTTTCATAAAGCCATGCTGACTGGGCCTGGTCACCTGGTTGTCCTCTACATACCGCATGAAGGCACTCAAGATGATCTGCTCCATAACCTTCCCCAGGACCAAAGTCAGACTGACAGGCCTGTAGTTTACCGGATCCTTCTTCTGGCCCTTCTTGTAGATGAACATCACATTTGCTAACTTCCAGTCAAGTGGGACCTCCCCGGTTAGCCAGGACTGCTGATAGATGGTTGAAAGTGGCTTGCTGAGCACTTCCACAGCTCCCTCAGTACCCTTGGGTGGATCCCATCCGGCCCCATTGATGTGTGTGTCTCTAAGTGGAGTAGAAGGTCACTAACCATTTGCCCTCGGATTATGGTGGCTTCTTTCTGCTCCCCGTCCTTGTCTTCCAGCTCAGGGTTGTGGGTACCCGGAGAACAACTGGTCTTAACATTAAAGACTGAGGCAAAGAAGGCATTAAGTACTTCAGCCTTTTCCCCATCCTTTGTCACTATGTTTCCCCCCGTATCCAAGAAAGGATGGAGATTCTCCTTAGCCCTCCTTTTGTTGCTACGGTATTTGTAGGAACACTTTTTATTGTCCCTTATGGCAGTGGCCAGATTCAGTTCTAGCTGGGCTTTGACCCTTCTAATTTTCCCCATGCATAACCTCACGACATCCTTGGAGTCCTCCTGAGTCACCCCGCCCTCCTTCCGAAGGCCGTAAACTGTCCTTTTTTCCTGAGTTGCCGCCAAAGCTCTCTGTTCAGCCAGGCTGATCTTCTTCCCCACCAGCTTGTCTATTGGCACATGGGGACGGCCTGCTCCCGCGCCTTTGAGATTTCCTTTTCGAAGAATGTCCAGCCTTCCTGGACTCCTCTGCCCTTCAGGACTGCCTCCCAAGGGCCTCTGTCAACCAGTGTCCTAAACAAGCCAAACTCTGCCGTCTGGAAGTCCAAGGCAGCAGTTCTGCTGACCTCCCTCCTTACTTCTCCAAGAATGGAAAACTCTATCATTTTGTGATTGCTCTGCCCAAAACGGCCTCCAACCATCACATCACCCACAAGTCCTTCTCTGTTCGCAGACAACAGGTCCAGTGGGACGCCTTCCTTAGTTGGCGCCCTCGCCAGCTGTGTCAGGAAGTTATCTTCCACACTCTCCAGGAACCGCCTGGACTGTTTCTTCTCTGCTGTACTGTATTTCCAGCAGACGTCTCATAAGTTGGAGTCCCCCACAAGAACAAGGGCTAGCGATCGTGAGACTTCTTCCAGCCGCTTATAGACTATTTTGTCTGCCTCTTCACCCTGGGTGGGTGGTCTATAACAGACTCCCACCACGGCATCTGCCTTGCTGGCCTTCCCCTGATTCTTACCCATAAACACTCAACCCTATCATCACCATCATTAAGCTCTAGACAATCAAAACACTCCCTAAAATACAGGGCGACCCCACCGCCTCTGCTTCCTTGCCTATCCCTTCTGAAGAGTTTATAGCCATCCATCACAACACTCCAGCTGTGCGAGTTAAGACCCATTTTGCATCATGAGTGCTCTACCGTCATTATGGTATTCAGGTGCCTGAACATAGGCATTCAGTGCAATTTAATCGCCGAGAGTCCTGAAAGGATTTTCCCAGGCCCCTCCAAGCCCCTCCTAGTCTGACAGAAGTGGCGCACATAGCATTAGATGCCTATTTTTACACAAATTAAATCAACCCCAAGAGTAAGATTAATTTAATGTACCTCTGGGCTTTTAAACTAGACTAGGTAGCTAGTCTAACCTGGTCACATAGTCAGTAGTTGGTAGAGAAACAGGGAACTTGCGTGGGAGACTCGTACCGTCTGAACACATGTACTTTAGAAGGGTGGGAAGAATTCCCTTTCTCTCTCCAGGGACCACTGAGGGAACTCAAACTCCTAAATTAGACAAATTTTAGGTAGCTAAGTTTAGGGGAGATCAATCTCTCCCTGAGCGACTGATAAACCAGTACGCTGATCTGACCTGCTCTGAGCCAATCCGACATAATCTAATCTAATCGAATTGAATCTAGTCTCACCCAGCCTTTGTGTTCCCTGGTGGTCTAGTGGTTAGGATTCGGCGCTCTCACCGCCGCGGCCCGGGTTCGATTCCCGGTCAGGGAAACAGTCTCTGTCAGAGCCCAGTCTGTGTCTGTGGGCCATGAGGAGCAGCCAATGGGCAAATGGGATGCATCCTCTTCTGTATCTATTTCCCATAACTGTGCAGTCCTTCCTCACCAAAAGTCACGACTTAAACCATCTTTATACCCAACATACACATTTCTATATTCTCATTAACTACTGTCCCTTAACAGACAGGTAGTAGTCTCCCATTCCACGGGCTTCCACCACTCCCCCAACATCTTTATAAGACCAGGCTGTGACTTAGGCCACGTCTGGCAAGTTGGGTGCTCAGCACAGGAGAAGCAGCGTGTTCAAGTGTTCGGTGCCAAGACCAGCTTCCTTTGCGTCCAGTTGCCCGGTTCCTCGTGAAGCTCACTCTGCGTGGGTTCAGGTCGCTCTTCTTACAACACACAACTCACATCACAGGTTGTTTCTCCCCCAGGGTTAACTTTCCTTGAGGCACACACTGGATCTCCCCATCCTTCTGCATTCGCCACCAAGTACACTCGGGTCCTTGAGCAAAGACAATCCCACGAATGGATTTGACTTTTCTCAAGGCAGGAGCAACCCACACCACCTTCCCCAGCCACTTCCCTATGTGCATGCACTTGTGCTGGATTTGGCTGGGATAGAGTTAATTTTCTTCACAGTAGCTAGTATGGGGCTATGTTTCGGATTTGTGCTGAAAACAGAGTTGATAATGCAGGGGTGTTTTGGTTATTGCTGAGCAGTGCTTACACAGCATCAAGCTGTTTTCTGCTCCTCAGACTACCCCCTCTGTCCCACTGGTGAGTAGGCTGGGTGGGGGTGCACAAGCAGTTGGGAGGGGACACAGCCGGGACAGCTGACCCCAACTGACCAAGGGGATATTCCATGCCATACGATGTCATGTTCGGCACTATAAAGCTGGGGGAAGAAGAAGGAAGGGGAGGATGTCTGGAGTGATGACATTCATCTTCCCAAGTCACCGTTACACGTGCCGGAGCCCTGCTTTCGTGGAGATGGCTGAACACCTGCCTGCCCGTGGGAGGTGGCGAATGAATTCCTTGTTTGGTTTCACTTGTGTGCATGACTTTTGCTTCACCTATTAAACTGTCTTTATCTCAACCCACGGGTTTTCTCATTTTTATGCTTCCGATTCTCTCCCCCATCCCACTGGTGGGAGAGTGAGCGAGTGGCTGTGTGGTGCTTAGCTGCCGGCTGGGGTTAAAGCACAACAGTCCTTTTTGGTGCCCAACGTGGGTCTCGAAGGGTTCAAGATAATGACAGATTTGATCGGAATGTGCCAGGTCAAATTTATAGCTGTTATTGCTGTTTAGCTATTAATTGCCAGGCTCCTGTGCTTGCCGTGGTCTTGCTTGCCTCACTGTATCTTAGAGTCTAGGGCTTGTTAGTGGCTGCCTTCTGCTTTCGCTGCTGGCTGTACTGCTGTACCGCTTATCCTCCTACTGTGCTGTGCCTGGGAGCAGTTTGATAACAGCAATGGTGATGTGCCTGGGCTGGCAGACGGCCAGGGCATCGCTGCTCTTTCCGTGCTGCTGTGCCGGACAGGCTGGAACTCCAGTGAGAACTCGAGTCAAAGGGACTGTGACCTGTGGATGAGTCCACGCAGGAGCAGGACACCACGACGCGTCTGTGGCCGTGGCGAAGCCCACGCTGCAGCAGGTACACCTTGAAGCATCAGTGGCCGTGGTTATGTCTGTGCCGCAGCAGCTATACCTCTGAAGGGATCGTGGCCCTAGGGTAAGTCCACGCTGGAGAAGGTACGCCTCAAAGCCTCCGTGGCCGTGGCTAAGCCCATGCTGCAGCAGGTACACCTTGAAGCATCAGTGGGTGGGCATGAGGTCATGCTGGAGCACCTCAAAGCCTGTGGCCATGGATAAGGCCCCGACAGAGCAGGTACAGCCCTGGAGGGACTGGAGCCGTGGGTAAGGCCGTGTTGGAGCAGGTTTCCTTCTGAAGGGGCTGGGGCTGTGGGTACGGCCACGCTGGAGCAGGTGTATCTCTGAAGACATTGTGGCCCATGGAGAAGGCCACGCTGGAGCGGGTGCACCTCAAAGCGACTGCGGCTGCGGGTAAGTCTATGCCGCAGCAGGTATACCCCTGGAGAGACTGTGGCTCACCGAGAAGGCTCCACTTGGAGCGGGTACAACCCTAAGGGACTGCGGTCTGTGGGTAAGTGCAAGCCGGAGCAGGGGCAAGGGGAGGAGTTCACTTCAGTGTTAAACGTCATGGTCTGGTCCGAAGGGACCAGGGGCGGAGATTTTGATGGAAATACTTTTAAATTGTTGTAACCCAGGGTTTGAGTTGCATGTTATAGACTGGGGTTAAAACGTGACATTGTGAATTTGTAATACTAAGAAATAATATTAGCACATTTCTGTTTGACTTCAGGAATTGTGAAGTAATGAGAATTTGTAATTACTTTGATTTATTTGTATCTGTTTATTTGGACCTAGCTAGCTACTTGTGGAATTCCCTATCAGTCAGGTATATGAACACAGAAATATACAGAAAATATTGAGATAAATAATTGCTGACATAATAAAACAAAAACAAAAAAAAATCCGAAAAGGAGACTTGCCAAAGATATATGTTGCAACAGTTTAGAGTTGCTTATACCTTGAAAAATATCTTGTATAAAGGGCAAGATTTCCAGCTGTTTGAGAGAAACCTGCTAATTTATGAAGCCATGCTACAAGCACAATTGTTTCTTAATATTATATTAAATACATGACAAGGAGACAATAACTAGTTGAAATAAACATGCCAGCCCTATGTAAAGCAAGATAGCAAAGGATTCTCTAGAAAAAGGCAAATGATGTTAGACATTCCACAGTAGGAAAATACTGTATGGTGATCTATGCTTACCAAATAAGACCCAGTTATTCTGGCTTCACAACACATTTGGAAACAGAACTACCACAAGTCAGAAATTCTTTTAATAATGTTAACTTGTTTAGGCAACACATTTTGTTCACTAAATCTACAACTGTTTTCAACCATGGAGGAACCATTTTATGAATATTATTGTTGTGAAATTTTAATATTTAGGCAGTAGCAGTGAAATGTAGGCACTTGCTATTACAGGTATTTAATGTTTTGTCTCACCAATTTTAAATATATGCATGCTGTTCCTTCTTAAAATTAGCAGTAAAGAATGAAAAATAATGCCTAATGTTGATAGGAAGTCTGACAGGATTTTATGAATTCTCGTGCAGGTTTTTTTTACACAGTCAAATAAAGTAAGTGTTTAGTCAGAATAACTGCAACATTTCTCCATAGCTTGTTTAATGACATGCAATAAAAATTGAGAGAAATGACTACAAGCATAAGAGGCACCAATATGAAATTGTCTATGTGTAAATGATTTCCCATAAAATGTTACATCACCTGGTCAATATTTTTCGTCTTCTTTTTGCCAGTTTGAATCTTCTGGCAACATGAATTTAGCTTTAAGTAATGTGGTCTTTCTACTAAGAATTAGGTAACTATGTCCAATAGTGTTCATGCCACCAACAGGTTCTTTATCATTGATTAACCATTATTTTTTTATTCTAAAAGGCATGATTACAGCTTAAATATTGTTAAACAGATCTCAAATCTCCTTGGGGTAACTCAGATACTTGATCTGGAACATGCACTGGGCAGTACACATAGCTCCCAGCAGAGTAAAAAAGATGCAACATTTCACAAATTCCTTCTCCCGCTTAGATACTTTTTTGTACTCACAAATTAATTTTCCTTTAATGAGCAAAAGATTGATTGGGAGGAAGGGAGAAATTAAGATATGAACAATTAGAGACACTTATTAGATATATCTCTTGAGTTTGTCACTTGATACCCTTTGAACTACATTTAGAAAATATAAGGAAAATTCTAATCTTAGTGCTATAATAATGTCCTTGGAAATACTTTGCATCATATGAGGTATAACCCTAACAATTTTGAAAAAAAGCAAGATTAAGGTTATAAATGGAAAATCTATAGTGTTGCTCCAGCAAAATGTTGTCTTTTATCTTTTTCAACTATTTCCCTTTTTACTCTTCAATAAGAAAATTAAAACATCAGAGATGTAAAGACAGATTCGACAGTCTAGCTCAGATAGTAATGTACTTCAGGACATGTTTAGCCTTAGTCACATATCCTTAATTTCCAGTGAAACTTAAGCTAATGTTTAAAATTCTGATTCTCTCCCCCATCCCACTGGTGAGGGAGTGAGCGAGTGGCTGTGTGGTGCTTAGCTGCTGGCTGGGGTTAAACCATGGCAGCACTGCAGGGACTGTATCTCCTCCCACAATATGTAGAATTTATGTTTGGACAGGACCAGGATGGTTAGCAGATCCTCTACTGTTAACCAGTGAAGTGGCTTTTGCTAAATTTATATTCTAGTGCTTCAATGCCCCATTGCCCAATGCTTTCAACATAGTCTTTAAGAGTCCATTATATTTTTATATCTCTTAGTTTTTCCAGAGGCTTATGCATGATAGGGGATGTGATACACCTAGTCAATGTCATGTTTCTTGGCCCAGGATGTTAGGAGTTTATTTCTGAAAATAGTCCCACTGTCTGACTCAATTCTTTCTGGGGTACCATGTCACACAAATTTGCCTTTCAAGGGCTAAAATGGTGTTTTGGGCAGTGGCATGGTTTACAGCATACGTTTCTAGCCACACAGTATTTGCTTCCACCATGTTGAGTATGTAGTGCTTGCCTTGGTGTGTTTGTGACAGTGGTCCAATATAGTCAATTTGCCAGGCCTCACCATATCAAAAACCCAGCCACCGTCCTCTATTCCGGAGAGACTTTACTTGTGTGGCTTGCTTGATTGCAGCACATGTTTCACATTCATGGGTGACCTGTGTGATGGCCTCCACGGTCAGGTCCACTCCTCGATCATGAGCCCATCGGTATGTTGCATCTCTCCTTAGATGTCCCAATGTTTTGTGGGCGCATCGAGCTACAAATAGCTCATTCTTTCACTCCCAGTCCAGGTCCACCAGAGCTACTTCAATTTTGACAGCCTTGTCTACCTGTTCATTGTTTCGACGTTCTTCAGTGGTGTGGGTTTTGGCCATGTGAGCATCTACACGACATACCTTCGTAGCTACATCATGATACATCATGGTACATAATGATAAACCAGTATTCTAATGAAGAGTTAGGTATACTGCTTATTTTTCATATCTCCTTACTTTTCGTGGTCTGCTTATTTGGCTTGTAAAATTATTCATTCGGAAGGCAAACTGATCTTTCTCTCTTTATCATGTTTGTGCTTCACAACTGCTTTGTAGATGGCTTGCAGGCAAGAACCATTTACAAGAAAGGAATTAAATGACAGTTTTCATGCTTCAGCAGTTCCTATTCCACATTCTACAGCAAACTATGTCAAGATGAAACTCAACCTTTAGCAGGACATAGCCTTAGGTTCTGAGATTAGGGCTTGAACTATGCCATGACATTGTGAGGGCTGTCTATAGGGAAGTGGGCTTCACCTTTCTTTTGGTGTTGGTGGTTTGTTTTTTTTTTTGTTCCTGAATCCTGGGGCGTAGGATGATTGTCCAAAAATATCATTATATCCAGCATTCTTCTGCTTTTATGAAATAATCACCCATACGGTTACATCTTTGCTAAAGACTTATTGTCAGTTAGTATTTATCATCATTAGTTTATGCTTTATTCTGGAATCTTTGGTGACTTATTTGTGACTGGAATAAATGGGACCAGCTCCCTTTTCAGCACTCACTTCACTCACCAGTGAATTTTATTGCTCAAAATTTTTGGCCAACACTACGTAACATAAGCATCTAGTATTGCTATTCTTTTGTGCAAGTCATAGTGTTAGATGAAGGTATGTATTTTTACTTCTATATTTATTGTCATATTTTAAAAACTTATGATTTAAACAAAAATAATGTCTATTTTCTTTTCTTTTCCCCATTCATTATATTATTCCATGTCTGTAGTTCTATCATGGCACAATGTTAGAGATAATCTATATAATTAAACTGACTTGAACAAAGGCTTTTGTTCTAATAGCTTCTTACCTTTTTTCATTTATATCAGTTATTGTCATTCATATAATCTAATACCTCTTCCTGCAAGCTTTTTTTTCTTAAACACCGTGGCTACAAATAAATTTTTCAGCATCTGTTTTGGTTTACCTTTTCTAATAGGTATGATATTTGGGGTTTGGGGGTGCGGTGGGTAAGGACCTTTTTAATTTGAAATCTTTCATACTTGTTCATTGGAGATAACTAGTCTTCTTTCTTTTTAGGGTTTTGTCTGTATATTGCATATAGCAACTGAGGGAGGAGCTACACTCTCCACAATTCTTTCAGCTTTCCATTGTCACTCAAAATTCTATAGTTTCTCCACTTCTGTGAGTCAATCTAAAGTCAGTCTCAATGGCAAGAGCAGCACTTAACATTACTGCCTGTCTTCTATTGCTATTTTAAGCCACTGTACAATTTATTTGGAAAACTTTTGCAGACCATTCATGGAATAATAAATACAACATGAGCATTCTGCTGCCTTTTATATTACTAAAAAATTCTGTACTTTCTTCTGTAGTAGGCCATTATAGTCACAGAATCATAGAATGGTTTGGGTTGGAGGGCACCTCAAAGATCATCTAGTCCCAACCCCGCTGCCATGGGCAGTGACACCTTCCACTGAAACAGGTTGCTCCAAGCCCCATCCAACCTGGCCTTGGACACTGCCAGGGAGGGAGCATTCACAACTTCTCTGGGAAACCTGTTCAGTGCTTCTCCACCCTCACAGTAAACAATTTCCTGCTTATATCTAATCTAAATCTACCCTCTCTCAGTTTAAAGCCACTACCTCTTGTCCAATCACTAAACGCCCTTGTAAAAAGTTCCTCTCTGGCTTTCCTGTAGGCCCCCTTTAAGTACTGGAAGGCTGCAGTAAGGTCTTCCCGGAGCCTTCTGTTCTCCAGGCTGAACAACCCCAACTCTCTCAGCCTGTCCTCATAGAGGAGGTTCTCCAGCCCTCTGATCATCTTCGTGGCCCTCCCCTGGACTCACTCTAGCTGGTCCAAGTCCTTCTTGTGTTGGAGGCCCCAGAGCTTCTGCATCCTTCGATAAAGTGCTCTGGTGAAGAGCATCAAAGCATCAAAATAAGTACAGTTAATGATGACTAGCAATTTATTCCTATGCTTTCTATAGGATTTGTAAATACATGATCTTCCTCCTCTGAAACATCATACTTTCAATTTTTGTTTCTTGTCTTCAGTTTCTTTCACTGTAGACAATAATCTGGCTAAGAATTCTTTGGTAATGTCAATAAAGCTGTGCTGTGACAGTAATTGCAGTTTGACAAGTATTTTTTTTCAGCAGTTAGACAATTAAAACCACTATCATTCCTACTTTCTCTTCTTTTCAAGCATTGTTTCAGAAATGGTGTAGACAGTCATATATTGGTCACCTTTAGAAGTTTGTTACACTTATTAATAGCAGGTTAATTCAGCTTCTTAGTAGCATTTGCAGTATTATTTGTAGTGCATAATTCTCTGCAGATAAAAAGATTTGGGGAGCAATGCAGTATCTATGAAGGTAATCCTGATTAGTTCAGAATTTCTTGAAAAAATACCCATTTTATGCACTAATCATCACCGTAAGCATATTCTATTCATTTTGATGGTACTGATCATTTGCTTTGGCATCTATGAAGGTTTTGATGTTTCTGCTACTTTGATATTAATTTTTTAGGCTCCATCTTCTGATTCATTAATTTGGTGACTCCATTTCCCCTCACTATTATGTCTCTGTTTTCTACACTGAGCTTGAGAGATTCCATTTAGTGTCCTTCATTACTTTTCACATGCCTGAAGTATCTTTTCCAGAAACCTTATATTTTGACAGTGTTTGAACTTTTTCCCTCTGTTTAATATTTGTCTAATGAATTGATAAGCTTCAATTTCTTCTTTTCTTGCCTGATTTTCTCTCCTGAAGCATATGATCTAATTATGATATCTGCTATCAGAAATGGCCACTGTATGTCACTCACTTCACGTAATTGTACATACTTTGATTGTCACATCCATCTTCTCCAGTCTCAGTAGGCTCATTCTTCTTTACTGCCTTTCCCTTTGACTGCCTCTTTTACACCTTTATGAGCACTTCTATGAGAGCCTTCAGTTCCTACAAGAATGTTTACCCTATTTTTATGGTATAAATAGGCATTTTATAAAACCTTCAATGTGGAGAGGAGTTAATTATTGCATTTTATGGGTTCTACTTATTATTCAAAGCTTATTCATATGCATTATGTTTATAAGAAATAAAATATGGTGACTAAGCCATTTCTCTGGTACATTATAACAAACAAGGTGTATAAAATGTTTTTTACAAGCAGAAGTCTATTTCAACTCATTATCTGGAAGCTGTCTTTTTTTTTTTTAACACTTGGATGTAAAATTTGAAGCTTTGTTCCAAGTTTTCCACATTATGATAATAGGGCAATATTTGTGAGCTTACACAGTTCATACGGAAAACACAAAACATTTCATTAAGATAGAATATCAAAAGGTAAACCAGCTGTTAAGCAATGGCCCTGGAGCTGACCCCAAAAAGCAGAAGACTGAAAAAGATCAAGGCAATTATGAAACTATGTGCTTCACTAGTCAAGATATTTCACCAACAGCTTCTAAGCCTAATAAAATGCTTATGGAGTTACATGGTCATGTGTAAATTTATCACAGCTCACCTGACATATGTGGCTTTTCTGAGCCACCCTGTGGAGCCAAAATATTCAAACCCTGCCTATATATAAGCACCTACGTCACAGTAGATGCTGATCATCAGATCAAAATTATTTTAGCATGTTGCTATTCTGAGATTATAACTGTTTAGAAAAGAAGCAAAATTTTAAGTTTCTGTCTAAGGTTTACATATTTATTCTGATTCCATTACCGTAATACTTCAAATGCCTCGTTGGTGCATGAAACATCCAATTTTTCTGATGAATATATGTCTTACTATCTTAAATAACTTATTGAAGGTTGTGCCTCAGATTGAAACCTTTATACTTTTCCCAAGCCCTTATACTGTGATTAGATGCCTATCTGAGGTATAACATTCAGGAAACGTGTTGCTGGTGTCATAAGAAATACAAAGGCATTTTCAGTCTGTGCTCCTTTCAACAATAAACACTGATTGAAGAACAGGCCCGTTTCAAAGGAGCTTTATGGACACTGCTTACTCTGAAGGGCAAAATGTGGCATGTAAGAGGATTGACCATTGCCTATATGGTGGACCAATTTTCTCTGGGAACAATTAGTCATTTTTTTCCTGACATTTATGTCTTTCTTCAAACATACCTCTTCCATATGTATTTATATGCAAGTGTAAAGATAAAGACTAGCATAAGACAGACTAAAGAGACAGCATGTGACTAACATGTGACACCCAAATCATGAAGCTTGTAAAGAAATTACATGTATTTATTTCTGTTTAATAATCTAGTGTATTGAAGTAAATTTGTCAAATGACTAAATGGGTATTTGCATAAAAGTCTCAAAAATAACTGGAGCTCAATTCAGGTGCAGGGATTCTTGCAAAGATTAGACAGAGAGGCTTAAACCCTTCATCTACAAAAGCTGAAGTATGCATCTTTCAACCAGGGCTTCAGAAGTATAGCTGAGTTGGAATTTTGGGGGAAGAAAAGTTGCTCTACTCAAAATGCTCCTGTTTGCCATATATCAAACATGCAGAATTGTTCAAAAGTAAGACCTTAAAATACCCACTGGAAATTAGTTGTGATGAAATTTCCAAATGCTTTAAAAGAAGCATACTGATTCCAAACTTCTGCAATCACATCCAGATACTTTTAAAGATATATGACACCTGTCTTGGCTTTTAAAGGATCTTCTGTAATATATGCTTTACACCAATGATCAGGTTCTAGTATGAGACAATCAGTGGGATTTTCAGAAGCAGCTAAGTAATGTAACTTTGAAAGGCCATGTAGAAAAAAAGGATTTTAACTTACTATTTGTCTTTCTCATTTCTGCTACAAGACACACTGAAGAAACAAATAGTTAAAATAAATAAATAAGCAATCCCCATAAAAAAAAAACAAGACTGTTAAAATTTAATAATTACATATGGTACAATATGCAACAGGTAAAGATACAAATAGACATAAGAATTTCCACTAAGAACCACACAACTTTTATGATTTGTGTGTGTCCCTAGATTTAGCAAAGCATTTAGGTGTATGTGAAATTTTAAGCATTAGCTTAAGTTTCACTGGAAATTAAGGATATGTGACTAAGACTAAACATGTACTGAAGTACATTACTATCTGAGCTAGACTCACCCGCAGCCACAGTCGCTTTGAGGTGCACCCGCTCCAGCGTGGCCTTCTCCATGGGCCACAATGTCTTCAGAGATACACCTGCTCCAGCGTGGCCGTACCCACAGCCCCAGCCCCTTCAGAAGGAAACCTGCTCCAACACGGCCTTACCCACGGCTCCAGTCCCTCCAGGGCTGTACCTGCTCTGTCGGGGCCTTATCCATGGCCACAGGCTTTGAGGTGCTCCAGCATGACCTCATGCCCACCCACTGATGCTTCAAGGTGTACCTGCTGCAGCATGGGCTTAGCCACGGCCACGGAGGCTTTGAGGCGTACCTTCTCCAGCGTGGACTTACCCTAGGGCCACGATCCCTTCAGAGGTATAGCTGCTGCGGCACAGACATAACCACGGCCACTGATGCTTCAAGGTGTACCTGCTGCAGCGTGGGCTTCGCCACGGCCACAGACGCGTCGTGGTGTCCTGCTCCTGCGTGGACTCATCCACAGGTCACAGTCCCTTTGACTCGAGTTCTCACTGGAGTTCCAGCCTGTCCGGCACAGCAGCACGGAAAGAGCAGCGATGCCCTGGCCGTCTGCCAGCCCAGGCACATCACCATTGCTGTTATCAAACTGCTCCCAGGCACAGCACAGTAGGAGGATAAGCGGTACAGCAGTACAGCCAGCAGCGAAAGCAGAAGGCAGCCACTAACAAGCCCTAGACTCTAAGATACAGTGAGGCAAGCAAGACCACGGCAAGCACAGGAGCCTGGCAATTAATAGCTAAACAGCAATAACAGCTATAAATTTGACCTGGCACATTCCGATCAAATCTGTCATTATCTTGAACCCTTCGAGACCCACGTTGGGCACCAAAAAGGACTGTTGTGCTTTAACCCCAGCCGGCAGCTAAGCACCACACACTCTCCCACCAGTGGGATGGGGGAGAGAATCGGAAGCATAAAAATGAGAAAACCCGTGGGTTGAGATAAAGACAGTTTAATAGGTGAAGCAAAAGTCATGCACACAAGTGAAGCCAAACAAGGAATTCATTCGCCACCTCCCACGGGCAGGCAGGTGTTCAGCCATCTCCACGAAAGCAGGGCTCCGGCACGTGTAACGGTGACTTGGGAAGATGAATGTCATCACTCCAGACATCCTCCCCTTCCTTCTTCTTCCCCCAGCTTTATAGTGCCGAACATGACATCGTATGGCATGGAATATCCCCTTGGTCAGTTGGGGTCAGCTGTCCCGGCTGTGTCCCCTCCCAACTGCTTGTGCACCCCCACCCAGCCTACTCACCAGTGGGACAGAGGGGGTAGTCTGAGGAGCAGAAAACAGCTTGATGCTGTGTAAGCACTGCTCAGCAATAACCAAAACACCCCTGCATTATCAACTCTGTTTTCAGCACAAATCCGAAACATAGCCCCATACTAGCTACTGTGAAGAAAATTAACTCTATCCCAGCCAAATCCAGCACAAGTGCATGCACATAGGGAAGTGGCTGGGGAAGGTGGTGTGGGTTGCTCCTGCCTTGAGAAAAGTCAAATCCATTCGTGGGATTGTCTTTGCTCAAGGACCCGAGTGTACTTGGTGGCGAATGCAGAAGGATGGGGAGATCCAGTGTGTGCCTCAAGGAAAGTTAACCCTGGGGGAGAAACAACCTGTGATGTGAGTTGTGTGTTGTAAGAAGAGCGACCTGAACCCACGCAGAGTGAGCTTCACGAGGAACCGGGCAACTGGACGCAAAGGAAGCTGGTCTTGGCACCGAACACTTGAACACGCTGCTTCTCCTGTGCTGAGCACCCAACTTGCCAGACGTGGCCTAAGTCACAGCCTGGTCTTATAAAGATGTTGGGGGAGTGGTGGAAGCCCGTGGAATGGGAGACTACTACCTGTCTGTTAAGGGACAGTAGTTAATGAGAATATAGAAATGTGTATGTTGGGTATAAAGATGGTTTAAGTCGTGACTTTTGGTGAGGAAGGACTGCACAGTTATGGGAAATAGATACAGAAGAGGATGCATCCCATTTGCCCATTGGCTGCTCCTCATACAGACACAGACCTCTGACAGAGACTGTTTCCCTGACCGGGAATCGAACCCGGGCCGCGGCGGTGAGAGCGCCGAATCCTAACCACTAGACCACCAGGGAACACAAAGGCTGGGTGAGACTAGATTCAATTCGATTAGATTAGATTATGTCGGATTGGCTCAGAGCAGGTCAGATCAGCGTACTGGTTTATCAGTCGCTCAGGGAGAGATTGATCTCCCCTAAACTTAGCTACCTAAAATTTGTCTAATTTAGGAGTTTGAGTTCCCTCAGTGGTCCCTGGAGAGAGAAAGGGAATTCTTCCCACCCTTCTAAAGTACATGTGTTCAGACGGTACGAGTCTCCCACGCAAGTTCCCTGTTTCTCTACCAACTACTGACTATGTGACCAGGTTAGACTAGCTACCTAGTCTAGTTTAAAAGCCCAGAGGTACATTAAATTAATCTTACTCTTGGGGTTGATTTAATTTGTGTAAAAATAGGCATCTAATGCTATGTGCGCCACTTCTGTCAGACTAGGAGGGGCTTGGAGGGGCCTGGGAAAATCCTTTCAGGACTCTCGGCGATTAAATTGCACTGAATGCCTATGTTCAGGCACCTGAATACCATAATGACGGTAGAGCACTCATGATGCAAAATGGGTCTTAACTCGCACAGCTGGAGTGTTGTGATGGATGGCTATAAACTCTTCAGAAGGGATAGGCAAGGAAGCAGAGGCGGTGGGGTCGCCCTGTATTTTAGGGAGTGTTTTGATTGTCTAGAGCTTAATGATGGTGATGATAGGGTTGAGTGTTTATGGGTAAGAATCAGGGGAAGGCCAGCAAGGCAGATGCCGTGGTGGGAGTCTGTTATAGACCACCCACCCAGGGTGAAGAGGCAGACAAAATAGTCTATAAGCGGCTGGAAGAAGTCTCACGATCGCTAGCCCTTGTTCTTGTGGGGGACTCCAACTTATGAGACGTCTGCTGGAAATACAGTACAGCAGAGAAGAAACAGTCCAGGCGGTTCCTGGAGAGTGTGGAAGATAACTTCCTGACACAGCTGGCGAGGGCGCCAACTAAGGAAGGCGTCCCACTGGACCTGTTGTCTGCGAACAGAGAAGGACTTGTGGGTGATGTGATGGTTGGAGGCCGTTTTGGGCAGAGCAATCACAAAATGATAGAGTTTTCCATTCTTGGAGAAGTAAGGAGGGAGGTCAGCAGAACTGCTGCCTTGGACTTCCAGACGGCAGAGTTTGGCTTGTTTAGGACACTGGTTGACAGAGGCCCTTGGGAGGCAGTCCTGAAGGGCAGAGGAGTCCAGGAAGGCTGGACATTCTTCGAAAAGGAAATCTCAAAGGCGCGGGAGCAGGCCGTCCCCATGTGCCAATAGACAAGCTGGTGGGGAAGAAGATCAGCCTGGCTGAACAGAGAGCTTTGGCGGCAACTCAGGAAAAAAGGACAGTTTACGGCCTTCGGAAGGAGGGCGGGGTGACTCAGGAGGACTCCAAGGATGTCGTGAGGTTATGCATGGGGAAAATTAGAAGGGTCAAAGCCCAGCTAGAACTGAATCTGGCCACTGCCATAAGGGACAATAAAAAGTGTTCCTACAAATACCGTAGCAACAAAAGGAGGGCTAAGGAGAATCTCCATCCTTTCTTGGATGCGGGGGGAAACATAGTGACAAAGGATGGGGAAAAGGCTGAAGTACTAATGCCAAAACCAGCACACACATTTATATTAGTAACAAAAATTACCTTGATTAAAAAAATTTGTAGACTGCAGGAGTAATAATATGCAATAAAATGTGATAAAGATAATTTTATTAATCTCATAATTGTAAATCTAAAGAAAAGAAATAATTATTAATATATTTTTTGATAAAGAATTTTAATAAATATGTTGTAATAGCCTTATTTTACACAGTGATAGGGTATCTAATTCCAGCTTCCTCAGGTGGTACATAGACCAAATGCAGAAACACAATACTGCAAGATGACATTTTAAAAGATTTCATGTGTGCTGTACAGCTTAGACAAATAATTCTTCTGGCAAAGTAACATTTTTCCAAGCTGCTATAAATTAAACAGTCAAACAAGGAGAAAAAGTATGGATTATATATACATTTCAAAAGAAAAATAATTGTTACTTTATTCATGTTATTTATAGAATTTTTGTGTATGGAAAAAGTAGCTTTTTACTATCTTGAAACTTGAAATGAAACATTGATCCTACCTAAAATAGAAAATTTGTTTTCCTGGGACATGTACAAAAAAGTCCTTATTAGAATTCTTTACAAGTAAAATAAACTGTCAGTAAATCAAGAACATTTTTTACTTGTAACAATAGTAGAGTTTAAGCTGCAAAATACATACTAGAATCCAAAACCAATGTTTTCTAATTTCTCTTTGAACAAAATTTGGTGTAAGAAAACCTATAATATTGAGCTAATTTTTATAGTTGCCTGCCATCATTTGGAAAATTATTTTATTATATGCAGATATCTGAATTAAGGTTGATTTATTTACTAAAACAATAAAAATGCTTTTTAAAAAAAAAATCCTAATTATAGTGTTCAGTACATATTTCATCACATTCCATTTTTTAATGTCACTATAAAAGATGGCTGCCCTGTGGTGTTGCATTGATAATAAAATGAATTTACAAAGTGTGAGTTTTCTAACTCAGAGAAACTAATCTAAGTTGAACTGACTAGTGTAATATCAATCAAAACTTAATAAGATTTAATCTCTTTTCAGATCTGACAAATGAGACATGGTTTAAATTTCTCCAGCTTTTCAGGCAGTTAGAGACATATGTTTGAACTCTTTCTCCCAGAGATGGGGAATCTAAATTTGGATTTAATTCCACACTCTCCTCAGGTAAAAATCCTATTGTTTGATGCATTGTTTGTACCAAGTGTTTAACATAAATTTACTGAGACTGATAGTTATCTCAAAGTTGATCAGCTGTAAGATCACTATGAGCCTCTATGGTACTTTCAAGGCTTTGCAGGTAGCAGACATTGATTTCCTAGTATGTATATGAAGGCTTTATCCAAAGCTTTACGAAATGTAATGTAAAAGTTCACACTAACTTCAGTGAAAATTGAGGAACGCTCACAAAAAGGTCCAGATGAGCAAGAGTACATTTAACATTAGATATGTGAATAGCGCCATTGAAGGCAGAGGAAATTATTCTCATTCTTAAAATGAGTATACGCTTGAAGAACCAGCCTTTACATTTCTTTAATCTTCCTAGGACTTTAAACAGCAAATAAAATGAAGTAATTCTGAAATAAGGCATTGAAAGAATGACCATGGAGAAACATGCAGATGTACATCAGACCTCTGTAAAGCGTATGCCATGCCTCACCAAATATATGGAGCAATTCACTGGAATGCAGGCTTCCTCCTGAAAGAGACTGAGAACAGTTTTTCAGAGGGGCTCCACAGCCAGTCAGTGGCATCAATCTTTATGTCAGACTTGTTCAGCCAAACTAATATAACGGCATACACAGCAGTAACTCCAGAAAACAAGCAGTAGTTCATTCATTCACAGTGTCTCCAGCCCTGACAGTTCATCGCTGTCTGCTGGAACTGCACTATTGTGCCGTTATTATTTCTCCATAACAAATGACAGGATGTACATGTACCACAAAAGATTTAGCACAACTGCTCCTGTTCCTTTGTGGTGAGATGCCTTTCTTGACAGCACATATTTGTGACAAATAGCACTCAGTGTCTTAGGATGTACTTATAGAGCAATATAAACTTTTTACTTCGTGAAACAAATGTGCTGTAAATAATTTGCACACATAGCAACATTACAAGCAATTTCCTGGCAAAAGGAGCTTTGCAACACCCTTTAATTAAAAAAAAAAAAAAAAAAAAATCTCTTCCAGTTGAGTTATTTTCACAATCTTTATTATTTGCCTGGAATATGAATAAACTTATATTACATGCTGTAGAGTGGGAGGAGAGAAAGAATAAGAAGACAGCTATAACCAATTACTGGAAACTTCTTCAGATTGCTCCTTGCATCTGTTTGTGTAATTCTGTATATGCTCAGTCTTATTAGGTGAATATATGTTCTTACAGGTGTCACTATTGTGTATCTCTAATAACAAGGTACTTGAGTACTCAGATTTATGATCAAGGAATCAAGAGGCTAAAGCAAGCCAAGACTTTTCTTGTCAGTCAGCAAAAAAGCAAATGCAACTCCAGGGAGAACAGCAGCTCAATAATTGATGTCACTGAGGAGGCACCTGTATCTGCTAAGATCATCTACATCCTTCATAGCTGCGTGTGACTGAATGGGAACAGAAAAGAGAGCTGGCAAAATCCCAAGGACATTTGACAACATTGAATTTGCCTTTTATGAAGAGCATGAACATGGGCAATTAGCAGGACCGACCCAAATCTCAAAAATTAAGAAGAGATGGTGACAGTGACCTAAGTAGCAGCATTTATTAAATGAAATAATACATGCTTGTACTCTTGTAAAACAACAGCATCTGCTTAAACCAGGCTGTTTTCCAATAAAATCTATAGCATTACAGTATTACTGACATCTCCCTGACTGACTGAAACAGAAAGGACCAGGATTTGAATCAGAACCAAAATGTTTTTTATGTTTTATTAAAAATATATATAAAATTCATACACCATATAATTGTATGTACACATGCACACATATAATATATATTTATATCCTTGTATTTTTTCCTGCAATTTTTCTGGTTTCCCAGAATAGTCAGAAGTTCTCTCAGTACAGTAAAAGGCCTGTTTAATAGTCTAATTCTCCAGTAGAATACCAAAATAAGGTTATTTATCACTTGTAAATTTGCCAATTTCAACCAGAAACCACAAGAGAATAATAAATGTTTCATGTTTGTGAATTTGCCTTTTGCCACCTCTAGTCTAGCAAAGGGAGACAAGAAAAAAAAATCAGAGATCAACAAGAAGCCTCACAATTATGATCTCTTTTCTATAGGGAGAATTAGCTTAATACCCTCCCCGCTTCCAGCACACACTCATCATTAATATAACTCCATTGTCTCTCTGGTACTACACAATTTCATAATCTTATTTGGATAAAGTAGAAATTCACACATCATCCTGATACAAGTAAAATGCAAATGAAGGCACGGTTAATCACCAGAGATCAGATGCAGAAGACCATATGCTTATACAAGCCTGCATAAAATCATGCTGGATAGAAAGAGCAGGATTGCCAAAGGGATATTAAGATAAATGTTACTTAGAAATCACAGGAGAACAAATGATCAGCTGAAATATACAATCATCTGAACCAGTCACAGGGGACTCTACTCCTGCCTCAAAATTATGGATTAGTTTGAGCTACTGAGATACCAAGGTGTGATATAAAATGGCAAGTCCCCGAACATATGCTTGGGCGTGCAAGGAATGGTGATGGGATGTTTTCTCATCCTAACTCATGCTTCCAGTGCTAGTGCTTTTGTGCAGAAAGATTAGAGAAGCTGGCACAAGAACCCTGAAGCTCGAGGGGTGGTCACGGCTCCATCACTCTGCCCGTGAAGCTGAACTCTCTGACATCCAAGTCCAGCTTTGCTGTTACTCACCTGATGCTCACACTGTGGAAATGTGAGTCAGGATCAGTCTGAGGACTCCGACCTCCTGCACTCATCTTAACCATCCCTTTTTCCCCGAGCTGTATAGCTGCAATATGGGAGGTGAGTGTGTTTGTGTGTGGGGAGTGTTAAAGCCTTTACTTTTCTGGTGATACATAGTCGTATCTTTTTGTTTGTTGCTAAATAGTGTCACAGATTGGGTCTTCTGTCTCCTGACGTGATTAGAAGCAATCAGTACACTGTTACCCGCTACCCTAGAAAATACGGCATTGCTTCCTCTCCTGCCCTGCTAGTAGGAATATGCATCACGCTCAAATCTAACAAAGGTATAAGCAATTACGTGGTCTTTGGAGACCTGCACTGGAAGCATTTCCAGAGGAATTTCTGGCCTCTGAAGGAAGAGTTGTCAGTATTGATTTTCCCCATAGCAAAAGGTGTGAATATACAACACACTTAATGCTGCATTTTTTCAGTACCTTTGGCAGTTTGCCGCAGTGCTAGCCAGAGTGATGTATAATGTTGCTAGAGGGAACCAAAGTTTCCACAGAAATGACGAATCTTTGGCACAGGAAGCTTAAGGTTTTGAAATGCAATTTAACATCAGCTACCAGTTTCTGCTGACCCCTTGTGCTCTCTCGGAAAAGAAATAAAGCTCATAGAAATGCTACTTGTACTACAGGGAAAAGTAGTCCCCTGAAACAGGGAGCTAGCCTTGACTCTCAGTGCTCCTATTTTTTTTTCTCTTTTAAGCCAATCACCAAAGAAATTATCCCCCTGTCACTTTCAGAGTCACGTATTTCACATCACTTGAAGTTTGCAGTCATAGGTAAAAAAATAGAAGAACGAACTATAAAAAGGAAGAGGGGAGAGAGCTCTGAAGCAATTTATTCTCTCAAACTAACAAGAAAGCACAGAATTTTTTAAAGGCAATTACAGAAGAGCATATTGGTTTGTAGTTCTATAAAAGAGGAATGAGTAAGGTCGCTGTTTCAATTTTCATGTATTTTAAGTCTGGATAGAAGGGTTTTACTCGTTTGGATCTTGAGGAATGGAATTGCTTTTCCTCTATTTGTCTCTGGCTGTTTCCCACTTTTCATCTCCCACCTTTTCACTGCAACCTAACACAAAGAATGTCAGCTGTGACAGAAAAAAATTGCTGGTACAGCCACATGAAAATTAGACAGTGACAAGATATCATCCCCACTGCTCAGTCTTTCCAGTTTGCTCTGGTAATGTCTTTTGGTTTGCTTTATTAAGGAAGACGAGGTTGTAAAAGCTTCTTATGGACAGGGTAAATAACATATCCGACTTGAAATGGAGAGTAGGAAAGTGCTCAAAACATCAGAAAGAATTTTTCTTGTCTTTTCTTCTGAAGAATCTGAGGATGAAAAATAAAAACGTCAAAAATACCTATGTGGCCAATGTGTGTTTCTACAGACAACATTGTAGACAAGTATTTTTGAAAAGATCAACATACAGTTTTTTTTAAAATATACATATTATATATAAATACACAAACATACATATAATTATATACAGTGCCAAAATAGATATTTTATAATCAGTTGCATTACCCTGGGTGCTTTCACTTCTAATTGTCTAGATCAGATTACAAATAGGTGCCAGATGCTCCAAGTTCCAGTTGCGGTTGGGCAAACGATGGACTACCATTATTTTTTCTACAGATAAACAGAATTTTTCTTTTGAAGTTTTAATGTATACTTTCCAAATATGTTTGGATGTAAGCACTGCTTCATATCCTTCCTAAATAAGTATTTGTTTTTCCTCTCTTCATTAATGAAACAATTCTCGCATGAACAATGTGCCTACCAGGCATATGGGATGAGGAGTGGAGATGGTGAAACACACAACATTCAAATTAGGTTAGCACTGTATGAAAGTAGATATATAATTCTTCAACTGATAAATAACTAGCTAATTACTAGAGTTCAAAATATAATAGGAATGAAACTCTACATCCATTTTGTATGCTTCCCAAAGGCAGTATAGGAATTAGTTGCTGGCCAAAGCCTCTTTTTTTACAAATCAATTGAAAGGGAGCATAGGACAATGCCCAAAAAAGATAGGACAAAGCTTGTTGGGCCACCGAGTCATGATGTGAACAGCCACATAAAGACAGGCTTTATTACTTGTAAGCTAGTTGCAGTCAAATGCCTCAGAATATTTATATTAAAATAAAGGAGCAGGTTACAGAATGGCAGTGAAGATGGCATGGTAGATAATCGTTAAACTTCAGTGTGAAACAAAGGCCAAGGGTATAACAAGATAAACAGCTAGTTTTACATATGCTGGTAAATAAGGAGGTGTTATTTCAGGATTGCATCTACTACCAAAAGAGAAATCTCGTTCCTCCTCTGAAATGTTAATAACATCCTACTCCTCCACTGGTGTTAATGATGTAAGGAATCCTAGCCAGGCAGCATTGATATCATTCTATTTCAGCGTGCCAGGATCTGTGTTCATTGAAACAAGGCTAACTGTTAGTCATTGCTATGCCTGTGCTTCTGTACATTTTATAATTCATTGAAATGAAGTAGCATATGGTGGATAATATTTTCCAATTACTTTAGTTAAACAGTGTAAAACAAATGTAAGAGATGGTGCTTCCTGTTGCTGGGCAAAACACATCCCCATTTACAGACAGCCTGGGAAGAAACAAATCCTAGGACAGATGTGCTAATATAATTGATTTAAAAATTCTGTGGCTTAAGATAACCTGTTCTGCATCCTCTGATAACAGGCTATTATTTACTTCTGGTCCCAAGGCTGCACCCTTATACAGAGACATTTTCATACCCTCTACTGGGTCAGGTTGTCTCCTGGAATTCTTTAGTTATTGCAGAATTGATTAGGAATGAATTCTTGTTCTGCATCACAAATATTCTCCAACTTCTAAGAACTAACTTGTATACCTGCATAATTATTTCAGAATCTTTAGTGCTTTAAACAGGATTTCTGCACTTACTGCCAGCTGGTGTCAGCAACAGACAGGCTCTTTGATCAGTTACAACTGTACCTACAATATTTTTCCTTCTTCACTTTGCCACATTCATGTCTTTGCTTTTGATTTCCAAGCCATACAAGTAAGACAAGTAAAAGAAGGTTGTTCACATTTTACAAGCCATGCAAACAAATGTCATTTGTTTGCATTCACCTCCTAGCCTCTCTTTTTTTCCCAGCTGACAGCATCATCCTGAGGAACATTGTCAGGTGCAGTGAACCAGGTTTAAAAGGCCAGCAAGAATGTATGAAATAAAAGAAGGAAGAGAGACAGAGAAAACTGCTGAAGAGAAAAGTAAGGGTTACCTCCTTCCTCCTCTTTTTCTCAAATTTCTGGACATCAAAGAAAGTAAGTGCCAGAAATTTAAGATTATTAATTGTACGTGAGCTTGATAGTTCCAAAGTACCATAGAACTGCATGCCTAGAACTTGGCCACTATCAAAATTGCACTTCAATCCTTTTTTTCAGAGATTGCTATAAATATTGTCTAAATTAGTTACTATTAGTATAATGCTACTGTGATGTATGTACCATGTTATTATGATGTGTTATTATCCTTGTGTGCAGGGTCTGATCAGGCTTTCCGTAAGCAGAACTTTCTTGGATTGCAGCAGCAATTTTGCATGTTGAAAATTTCCAGTACAGAAAGAGAACTGTACAATAGAGGATACATGGATATAATACAGTCCCTTCAACCACCTGTACTAATTGATTGCCCCTAAGTGGCTTGCAGTGTGGCATTATGCAGCTCCAACCTCCCTGTCTTAGGAAGTGCATTTGCAAATGAATGTAAGAGAAGGTGTTTACTTTGAAGGGAGGGTAAGAGATCTCATCCCTTGTGAGAGATATTGAAAAATTAAAAGGCATTAAACTGTCTGATTATAGCCACCAATCAAATTTTAACTAATGAACAACTACAAGAACTAAATTACACTTTTAAAAGTTGTGCTTTGACTTGTGTATACATTTATGAAAGAAAAAGAAAGCTTTCCAAATTACTTACCTACTGCAATATATTTGCTAAAGTTTGATGGTTTTAGTCTGGCTTTTTTGTTTTAAATAATTTAAAGCTAGATGTCAATGGCATGAGGTTTATGAAGTACAGTTCCAGGTCTGTTTAGTGGAAATTTTTACTGAAAGTATCAATCTATTGTAGTTCATGATATTGAAGTGAGATTAAAAAAAAAAAATGGAGAAGACAAAAGATAAAGGTATATGCAATAAAACTTAAGTGAATGTTAACATTTCTATGCCCAAAGTTGTATTTCATGAACATTTTTTATGTGAATTCCTAAACTTGGATGTGCATGAACTTTCAAATCATCTAACTGTTAAGAGCTGAAAGCCCACTTTTTATACCTTAGTTTTACATCTAGCCATGCTCAAAGTCACCCAGCTCTGTAGTAAGGCAGCAAACCAACTGACATTGAGAAATCAGGCAGGCACTGTGATGCCTTTTTCTGCTGAAGGGTCTGTACTGAGCAAGTACTAGCATTCACTGCAGCACAAATGCTTCAGCATCAGCCACTTTTATCAGAACAGTTTGTTCTATGAGAAACAGACCTAGTGGTACATGGTGGCCTATATATGCATGGCAACGGTGTTGTATGTACCCTATATTCCTCACTGTGCAACCTAAACTCCTCTGTAATTCTAATGACAAACTCCTTCCTACAATTTTTGCTCCTAATATACCTGTCTCCCCCTTATCTGCTGTTTACCTTCTCTGGCTTGCTTCCTGCTGTTCTTTGCCATGTGCCAGAGCTACTTCAAAATGACAAGGTTCTGACTGATGGGTCAGGTTCTGCCAACCTCAGTAGCAATTCTTTAAACAAAGACGTTAACAGAGCTGATTTCCATGCAACTTATAACCACTACCCTTTTGTCAACTGTGCCAAAACCAGTTTCAAAAATTACTGTAAAAGTCTGATGGGTAGGCAGATAGATGAATGGCATAAGCAGATAATGACCCAAGTGGAAGGCCCCTTTTCACAGACAGTGAGTGTTCATCCAGAAGCAAAGTTTTTTGAATGCTATCCAGGGACTAGAGGCTGGTCAACCTCAAATTGATTCCTGGGAAGGTGATGGAGCAGATATACAAGGGACTAGGAGGTGATTGGTAGTAGTCAGCATGGATATGTGAAAGGGAAATCATGCTTAACCAAGCTGATAGCCCTCCATGATGATATAGGTGGCCTGGTGGAGGAGGGGAGAGAAGTTTATGTATTATCCTGACTGTATTAAGGTTTTTGACACTGTTTGTCGTAACATCCTCGCAGACAAACTGATGAAGAGCAGACTAGGTAAGCGGACAGTGGGCCAGACTGAACTGCTGGGCTCAAAGGGTTGTGATCAACAGCATAAAGTCAAGCTGAAGTCTAGTCACCAGTGATGCACCTGAGGGGTCAGTACTGGAGCCAGTACTATTTAACATCTTCATTAATGACGTGGAGTTTGGGACAGAATGTACCTCAGCAATTTTGCAAATGATACAAAACTCAGAGGAGTTGTTGATACACCACAGGGTTTTGCTGCCATTCAGAGGGACCTTGACAGGCTGGAGAATTAGACAAACTGGAATCTCCTGAAATAAAGGAAACTGCAAAGTCCTGCACCTAGGAAGGAATAACCCCAGGCACCGGGACAGGCTGGGGGCCAACCAGTTGGAAAGCAGCTTTACAGAAAAGGACTTGGGGATTGTGATTGACAAGGTGGTGACCAAGAGCCAGCAGTGTGATCTCATGGCAAAGAAGGTCAACAGCAGCTTGGGCCACATGAGGAAGATTGTCACAAGCAGGCCAACTGTCGTTGTAGTACTCAGCCTGGGGGGGTCATTTAAGTGCTTCTTTAGAACTGGCCTGTAGGCTGAGTCTACATCTATACTAGTGAGCTAAGCAGTGCTGGGACCCATTCCCTGGGCCAGCTGGCACAGGCAGGCCACATCCATGCTACTAAATTCTTTCACCCTCCAAAACAAGATATGGTACATGCAGAATTTCTATTTAGGATGGTTTCTGGCCCATCGTAGCCCAGAATCTTTCCAGAAACCATTTGGGAAAGTGTGATTTGCCCAGGGACGATGCTATGCCAGGGACTGTTGTAATAATTAAACAGTCCAGATGGTTGGCACTATTTAGTTTATGGATACAGTAGTGGAACAGATGTAGTCCCAAATAAAAATTTATCTTATGTAATTTAAAGGCCAAAGCCTAAATAGAACACACGAGCCTCCCTTAACCTAAATAGGGCAGTGGTGGATTAATCTCATTTTAGGTGATATCCCATTCTCACCACTGACTATCGTGCAATTTAGGGTGATTACTTAAGATCAGAAAACTAGTTGTAGTCTGTTGATCAGAGAAGAGTTACATGCTTAGGGGCGGATTGTCAAAGAATATTCAGGTGTCAGAGATGTGATGGATGTTTTGTGAGGGGTTTAAAAGCAGAGAGATCCTGAACTTCTACCCGGTCTTCTACAACCATTGCTTAGTAACAGCTTCTAGTGAATTTTATCCTGGGCTGAACATGAATCAGAAGTAAAAAACATATCGCAGATCACCACTAATCAGTCTTTCTTTGAGAAACTGCACAGCTAGAAAATAATGACACTTCAATCAAATTCAGTTAATTGCAAGCCCAGAACCAAAGTTATGTGAATGAGTCTGTTGAATAAGCAGTGCAAGAAAAGGGTATTTGTTACATTGCTCTGCCTCCCAGTGAAATTCCATCCATGAATAAGGATTGCCTGAATATGCAGGGGGATTTATGATTGGTGAGGGGTTATTTTCAGTTTTCTTGATGAAAAAAGAGCCAAACCCAATAACAAATTCATCTTTGCATGTCACATGTTCATTTTGTTAAGCAGAAAGGATGATCCCTCAAAATATGAGAATGCCCTATTTACAACTACCTGTAAAGGCAGCTTGTCCACAGGTGCAGAGAGCTGATACTATTTTGTTGAGAAATTATTTTAGAATGTTTCCAGGGACCTCATGGAAAGTAAATAAGTGTTATGCTATAGGTAGCTATATAAATATAAAAAATTCACTTTCTTTTTTAAATCACCGGGAAAAACATTGTGATTTCCAGGAGCAGATCCAGGTTCTCAGTTCAAGAATGATCTGAAAAATGACAGAATTGTTACTGATAGCTAAACTCACTCACAGATCTGAAAGATTTGCCATGTGCACATTCTTTCCTTTAAACTTTGGTTGCTATTTGGTGCTAGAATAATACCAATTCTCTTTTTCTGTCAGGATATCATGTTTGAAAAAAATGACTCATTAGTTAAGACTTCTGTACCTTCTCGGAAAGAGAATTTGGAATAAATTCTTGTCTAGAGCAATTAATTGAAATTGGGAGTGATACCATATGTAAATGTGATTTTCTCCCATTAATTAGAAGCTTTAATTACTTTGAGCAGAGACCTCATTATACCACTTTTGGGAAGCAATGGAGGTAGGAAAAAAAATAGATCTTGAAAAAGCCAGTTATTCTACTATCAAAAGCCCTTATTTTTTTCTTGGTGCTCCTTATAGCGTTTCATAAAAGTTTTATTGAATTCAGATCTGAACTACTGTGGAAGTTTATTTCCTGCCTGAACCTTTCTGAACCCAGAATAAATTTGTTCAATGTATATTAATGTTGTTTTGTTATTTCCCGTAGCAAGAGCAGCACATCAAAGCATCTTAGAACTTATGGGGACTGGCAGACACAATGGTCCTGCAGGGGAGCTGGGGTATCAGGGTTTCATGATCTGTATTTAGATCCTGCCAGCCAAAGTTTTCTTGTGAAATTTTACATTAGCTACTTAATATATCTGTGCTTCGGTTTGCCTCCTGTGCAGAAGGATAACAACAGCTTTCTCTCATCTGTTCACCAGACTTAAGTTAGAATAAAGTGACAAGTGCAGCACACTTGCACAGAAATTCGTACAGCAGGTCACAGCAGTCTTGTCTGGAGAAAAGGGGCAGGGCAGAGGGCTCTCTGTACAACATTGCACACAAATGGCCAACAGGGACAGAAGCTAAACAGACAGCTATTTCATTAACTGTGTTAATTATATCTTAGTGAAGACTTAGATTGCCTTAATTTTTATATGTACGGTTGTGCATCCCATGTAAAATCCTAGCATAAGTTAGCTATATGTGCATACAACATCACAGCCTTCCTAAAGCTGTAATTACCTAAATCCATCTCTAGACGCATCTATGTGGTGAAAATTCTTCATTAGGATAAGAGGAAGAAAGATATCTGTGTTCTGTTCAAAAAAAAAAAAGAAAAAAAAGAATTTCTGCTTTTTTGGATAGTCCTTCGCAATACTGAAAGCAGTAGCATATTCTTCTTTCAAATGATTTCTCGTTCTCTTCAACTTCTACTATAATACTTGTGCTACTCATGTCATCAATCACTTAAAAAAAAAATAAATAAAATATCTGTGCCTCCCCTTTATCCCTCTTGCAAAGGTCTGTAGTCCTAGTCTGCATTTTAATGAGGTGATCTACAGACACGTGAAAGTTTGCTGAATGCAGTCAGCAGTAAAGAAAAGGCTTTAATAGTACCCTACAGCAGCACAGGTGTTTAAACTTTATGGAATTTAATATTCCCTGGTACTCTGACATTAGACCAGACGTCAACCTGTTGTTTTTCTATTGCGATCACAGCAGTCAAGTTTCTATTTCCTGTTATTACGAGACAGCCCAGAGGCTCACATACCTTTGCTAAAGCATATAAATGAGATATTTTTCTTAATTTGCCTGTCAAGTGGCAAATGTATGTCATGCTGTGAAAGAGAATAGGTAAAGGCTCTGCATTTTATTTTTGAGTGAATTTGTATAGCAGGTTTAAAAACTAATGCCTGGTATACCAAATATCAGTAAAATGTCTTAAAGATGTAAAGTTTAGGGGTTTTTTACCTCTGCATGCAGTATGTTATATTATACATGATCAGACAGAACAAAAACAACTGTCACTGCCAAACACCAGCTGTGTACCATTATCTTGAATTTCATCAAACTTCCTGCAGTCATTAATTCTGTAATGTTCTGACTGTACTTCTAAACTACTAGATAGCAAATATGAGTCTAGGTTAAGATGACAAAATTGGAACACATTTAATCAGCAGAAGACTGGTCTCATAATCGGGGTTTGAGACCTTGAACAAATTCTTTGCCTTTCTTTGTCTTGGTAGTCCATTAGCTGGAAGGGATCCTGAAATAGGTACTGAAGCAGAGGAGATTACATTTTAAAAAATTAGATTTCTGTTTCAGTCAGTGGTCTCCAACTTTTTCTAGCTTGCTAGCAACAGTACTTGTGAAGAAATGTGCTGCCAGCAACATCTGACCTTGGTGTGCTTAAGCATATTTCAGCTTTAACAGCAACAGCTTCCGTTAGCCTCTGGTGTTGCTGAGGGATCTTGCAGAAAACATATTGCCTATAAACTACATCGAGAAGATTGATAAATGTGAATTTGTGTTGTGCTCATCTAGCACTATGCCCTTTACAAACATGAGTGCAAACCCCCTGTTTTGTTATACACTAAACAAAAAACACTAAGGAAATGACAGGTTTTTTCAAATATCAAGTTAACGATGAGCAAAATTCAAGCACTCTTTTGGTGGAGCCTGGGAGAGGGGAAGGTGGAAATATTCAAAGCAAAACTCAAGTAGGTGTAATAAATGTCAAGTCTTGATGCCTTATTGCTATGTAGTCTACCTGCTTAGAATTTACTTCAAATGTTTTATAGTATATGCACCTTTTCCCCCAGATTTTTGTTTTGTTTAAAGTCAGTGCAGATTTTATTGTCTGCACTTAGTGTGGTTGCAATAATTTACCACAATGTGCATTTCTCCCAGTCTATCTTCTGTTTACAGCTTCAATGCAAATGTATCTCTGAACAGTGCTTAAATGCTTTTAACTATGCTTAAGTTGGTTGTACCTGACCACATGTCTAAGTATTTTCCTGAAGGGGAAAATATGTTGAACTGGGGGCTATACAATAAACTGGAAATTATTGAATTAACAGGCAATATTGCCAACACCTTAAATACAGCCAGAGTTTCCCTTGCTAAAAAAAAACATACCTATCCTGAAGTTTATGCAAAATACAAGATTTAAGCTAAATATCTTATTATATTTATACACTGCAGACAAAGATGTTGCTGAACATGGCAGACTGAAGCTACAGATGAATTTTAATTAGGCTAAATCTCATTACATGTTTGCAGTTCAGCTGGACAACCAAGCCAAGGCCTCTCTCTGTGCTTGGGAAAATGTCATGGGACATTTAGGGCTTAAAGTAGCCAAGATCTTAATTTTGCAGGTCTTCCAAAGAATCTGCTGTCCTGCTGCTGCAGTAGCTGCAACTTCTGGGATGACAGCACATTTCCATTTAACACTAGTAATTAAGAAATACTGGCTCAAAGGAAACAACAGCATCCATTAAAGAAATACAAGAAGATAGTTTATTAGTGGAGGAACCCCAACACTACCCACACTTGGATCAGTCTGAAAGAGAGGTGAAAAGAAGCATAACTAAACCCCTGGGAGTATGTAAAATTATTTGGTCAATACATTTTCAAGTTGCACTTAGTGTCTGACAGCCATGTAGCTAATAAAAAATACCTGTGATACCCAGTGCACTCAAACAATTAATGAAATTCTTGGATCATTAAAAAAGAACCATTTGCTGGCCAGAAGGCAGTCCAATATTTTATAATGGCCTCTTATTCCACTTATAATTGTGTAAAGATGGTGCAATAGTTAGGACCACCCCGAAGATTTTTTTCTTCCTCTGCTCCTTATCCCGCAACAGGCTTTGCCTCTCACCCTCAGTTAGTCAGGCCTTGATGCACATAAAGTGAAACAATCAAAGTAGAGTATTGCAGAATTTCCGACAAACTCCAATGACATGATCCTCAAAACCAAGGTCTAGTCTGTTAGCAACCTCATTTTTCACCATTAGTGATACTGCAATTCCAGTCCAGTAACAGCATGGCAGCACTAGCATGAGTTTGCCGATCTTGTAATTATAGTTGTGCATGTGTATGTATATATATATATAAACAATAAATACATTTTTATATAAACATTTATATGTATAAATAGATTATACTTGTATTTATAGTTTTCACCCACATGCATAAACACAGTTCCATGTGTTTATACCCAAATATATTGGAGGTTTAGGTGTTAATTTTTAACCTTAACCAGTGTGTAAGCATTACAAATCAGCACGCACCCCTGTATTCAAATTTAGGTATGCAAAAATTCTCATTGGTTCAGAAGACCTTTGCCTCTTCTGGATTAAAATGGCTGTCAGCTGTTTCATTTTATCAGCAGACTGTGAACACTGTTTATCAGATTTGTGGCATAATATAGAATATTGCTACGTCTATTACACAACTGGACAGCTTGACTCTGGTCTATACCAAGCTGAAAAGATCCAGTCATCAAGTCTCATTTCCTAGCTAGTACAAAAAAACTCCTTCTACTGTCTTTTCCACTTTGTCCAACTTATTGCCTTTCATAAGGTCTTAGAAAACTCTATCTGCGTCTCAAAAGGATATATATAGATAGATTCTTTTCATTCTATAAAGATAAGAAAAGATAGCTTGCAAAGAAAAAAAATTCCAGGATGAGGCCTTCATTTACCCTTTCTTTCGTAAGTTTGGGTTTTTTTCATTTTGTAGTTTTTAATATTCAGTAAATTGCTTTTTTGTGTTAATAGCACAGGAATAAGTGGTGAATGTCAACATCAGAAGATACTATCTAAAATAGGCAATCAAATGAGCTTCTTGATTTTAATATGGGTTATAATCATTAAGAAAACCACAAAGTTATAAGAAAACAGAACCTTTCTTCATTTATATGTTTCGGCCTCGCTGCTCAGTGGCCAAGGGCAAACCTGAAAGGTTTCTGATTTAGTCTCTATACCTAAAAAGCATCGGGTCACTTGAATTTTTGGGGGAGGCCATCAGCATGTATAATCTGTAGAACAAATGTCCAGATGCATCTCCAGAGTCCTCATGGCTTCTGCTGGTTTTCCAATAGGTATCTGGGGACAGAGATGGGTGTTACACCTAAGGAAATGCTCCCTCCTCCAAGCCCTTTGTCAGATAGTTTTCTGTGGAAAATCAAGTGAAACACTGTTACTAGGAAATAGAGGCTGAAGCAGGACAGTTTAATTACCTTTGGCAAAACAGGCAAAGATGCCCTAGAATAACTCCGCTATTCTTGATGCTTTTGACACTTCAGTTTTGTAAAAGAGGGAGGAAAAAATTTCTTGACCCAAGTAGATTAATGTATGGGTATGCAGATGTTGGAAGCCACATTCCTACCTTAGAGAAAAATTGTGGTGTTTAGAAAAGAAAGATTAATTCATTTAGGAAGTTTGGGTCTTTTTCTAGAAATACTTTTAGTTTTGTAAAACAAGGTCACTTGCAAGGTTATGTTGCACTTCTAACAGAGCTTTAAGAAGCAATAAGGAAGCAGTACGTAGATAAGTAAGTTCATCTAAAATAGAATCATAGAATCATAGAATGGTTTGGGTAGGAAGGGACCTCTAGAGGACATCTAGTCCAACCCCCCAATACAGGATATAAGTATTCAGTGCTCTAGTTAGTTAAATAAACCTGCACTGGGAAAATTCAAGTAAATAAACACATAAAGTAGATCATATAAGATGAAAAAGATGTGTAAGAAGGAGATATGTCTGCTGCATTCTCTGAGGTAGTGTTTATTAATACCAGGATGTCCACTTTGCCAGGCTGTGTTATGCATGGAGACAATTAAGAAGTTGCTAACCAGTTTTGACTATTGCCATGTGTTGTACCTGTTTAAATACAGGTATCTTATGTCTCACATTCTGTTCTAATAAGCCTGAGACTTCCATGACAAATTTTGCAGTGTCTGGTCAGAGATATACCTAACGATGTAGAATGTTTATTTAGCCCTATTCAATCTGAATCTAACTTCATAATAAGTATTATGAATAGTAAGTATTATGAAGTTATTCATAATCTACATACTTCATTTTTAATTGCCAGCCATTTTATTGCCAGATCTGAAATTACACTTCCAAATCCTATGACTTGCCTTGTCAGTTCTAGATATGTAAAATAAAATAATATGATCAATTGAGTTGGCTTTAACATAAGGAAATAATTACTATTTTAGTACATGGATCATAGCCCCTATTATGTCTGCTACCTTTTTACTGAAGACGAATGATAGACCTTACGTGTGTTCGTATCATTGTTGAGATTATAAATTGTACTTTTCCCAACCTGGCAACAACCACAAGAGGCTTATTACATTTCTGTCAGGTTGGCTATTCAAGTTACTTAGTCACAGGGTCACCTTCTTGATTTCAATATAAATGTCAGAACATTACACTTTTCCAAAATACAAAACCTTTACTGAAGGAGGAAAAAATAAATTATACCTGTTTTATAGGCATTAAATCCCAACAGAGAGACGTTGTTGCTCTTGTCATCCAGTATAACACTTTTTCTTTGTACTTTCAGGTATTAAAAGTTTGCAGGATGTAATATGTTATTGTAATAGTTACAAGCACTGTGTTAAATAACATATTGTCTTCAGATCTCTAAAAAACAGGTTTCTAGAGTATAAGAAAAGCCTTCTTACTGATTCCCATTTTATGTTTGAATGCATTCTTAATTCTGTACATACATCTGCAAAAGTTTTGCATTGTTTCTTTGCATTTACTATGCAAATAATGGTGTATGGCAACAAAAACTCACATGGCAAGAAAATACATTTATTTCTCTCCGTTCTGGGTCTAAAATAATTCTAACCTATGTTTTAACATCAGAGCCAAAGATAATTGAATCCAGAGGGATTTTTTCTGCTATTTTAGTAGGCCTTAAATCTATCACAGATACTTTGGATAAAATAAGTTGCCATCTGGATATACTTATTTTTCTGCACTGACTATAGAAGAAGCTTAAATAGCTAGTGCAGATTTATAAACCTAACCTTTAGATGCATAAATTAGGACAGATAAGCCCATTTTCTCCTGGATGCCTTCTCGGTCTGCTGTTTACCACTTGGTGTAGTTTATACAAAGCTAGTGAAAGGTTTAGACTTTAGGAAATGTTAGACATCTCATTCTGAATCTAGGCAGGCAAAGCAATGTTTAGCTTAGCTTAGGGATTATATTGTACATGCATTTGCCTGTTTGTTCCTTCACTAGGTGTACTAGGTTTGGCTGGGATGGAGTGAATTTCCCTAGTCAATCTGTTACCCTGTGGGCCAATTTATTCCACATGTGCCACAGGAGTAGGTGTCTCAAGTAAGATTTAGTGAAAAACGTCAAGGCAAAGAAGGAGCCCTCAGAAAATCCCAGCTCTTTGTGGGGTGTCTCCAGTGTGAATTCATTCCTACATAAACATCAGATAATCCACACAGGTCCTTGAAGAGATGCTTTCTGAATGCCTCAGACATTGGAAACTTCAGTGGTAAGCTCACAGTTCAACAGCAATCAACTTTGAGGCACACATCCAGCACAGACATGGATTTCTTTGCTCCAGCTACCATTGAAACACTTGTTCTGATGATACCATGGCTATGTAGTTTTTCTTCAGCTCTGCTATAGGAACCGTAGGGGATTTTTCCATATGGGGAAGAACATGTTGATCTTGGCAATTCTTGTCATGTTAGATGTCAAAATTTTCGCTGTGAAAATATTTATATGCACCTAAACCAAAAGCTTTTTTAAACAGTCTGCTTCTGATGTGAAACACAAACACAAAACTTTTACATGATGTCACAAAATTCTTCTAGATGCCCTAAAAACTTGCCAAATTTTCTTGAAAGTTATAGTTTGGTCTAAATGTTGTCAGACATAGGTCACTGTTACACTTAACCAAATTGGTGTGCTTTTCACACAGTTGATCGTTTCATCATTCAAAGAATAATTTATTATTTTTGTTTTAGATTAAAAACTCAATTTTTCATAATTTTAAGTTCCAAGTGGCAAGTTAAAATAGTATTTTTGATTGGTTTTGAAATCTTCCATAACAGATACTTGACATAAAAAAGGTTTTTTGTAATGTCTACTTTGTAATGTCATTTAAGTTGAACTGTTGATATTGATGCTTTGGGAATCAGTTTGCATATTGTCAAACAGATCACAAATAGTGATAACCTTACATTGAAGTAATTTCTGGATGTATTTATGTATTGCATTGCATTATCTTTTGTTTCAAAGTTATTATCATATATAGTAGTCCTAAACCCTGAGTACATACATTTAAGAAGAGATGTTGACAGTTTGACTGTTGTACTTGGCCTGGTTAGGATAGAGCTAATTTTCCTCATAGCAGCTCATATGGTCCTGTGGTTTAGATTTTTGACCAGAACAGCACTGATAACACACTAATGTGATAGCTTTTGCTGAACAGTGTTTGCACAGCATCAAGTCCTTCTTTTTTTCTCACTCTGCTCCCCACCAGTGAATAGACAAGGGGGTGCGCAGTAGCCTGGGAGGAGACACAACCAGGCAGGTGATCCCAACTAATCAAACAGATACACTATACCATATAACATCATGATCAGCAATAAAAGGGAAAAGAGGGGGTTTTAGGAAGGTTAGCCATCTTTTGCTTGGGAACTGGCTGTCCATCCATCTACACATAAGAGATGATGAATGATTGCTTTTGCATTCCTTGTTTTATTTGATTTTCTTCTCTCTTATTCCACTTCTTCACTTATTAGAAAATTGTTATTTTTATTTTAATCTTGACCCCCAAGATTTCTTGCTTTTGTTCTTCCTTTTCTCTTCCCCTGTTCCACTGGGGCTAGAGGGGGAAGTGAGTGGCTCAGCTGCCCACTGGGGTTAACCCAAAACAGCTATTTGTAATTGTCACACAGGAATAAATATATGCTTAAACCATCAGTACTATCAATAAAAAGATCAAACATTTGGAAAGACACATGCTTTCAAATAAATAAACATTATATTCATTTTAACTAATGAAAGGTCAGATCTCATTATAATATACTTATTCATTTGTTCAATCTGATATTGATGTTTCTTGAATGTTGCATAAACAGAATTGCATTTCTGTGCTCTTGCAGTAATGCGATATTGTGAAAGTTAGCAGGGATCTTATTAAAGATGCAACAAGATGCACTTTTTTTCCTGAATGTAATACAGACCAATTTACGTATAGGTTATTTTTAAACATGGGAAAAAATATGACTTCATGAAGAGATCTCTTGCTGTTCAGGACAAATTTAATTTCAGTAAATTTCTTATTTCTAGAATATATTTTACATGCTTCCTATTTGCTTGTTCTTATCTACTGCTTTGAGAGATTCGGTTTTGACTAAATTGGTCCCTCAATAAAATCTGAGATCACACGGAGCAAAACCAGGAGAGTGAGAAATAACTGATTATTTTTCCAAAATACTGATGAAACACAAAGTGATTAATCAATTACCTGGGAAAATGTGGAACTGTGGACTTAATCTTCCAGCTATGCATAGGTCTTGCCAGAACTGGATACATCCTTTACAGCTGTCTTGACAGAGCCATGATAATGGCTTTGTTGTTCCTTGTTTAGAGCAGAGAGTTGAACACAGGTCTTACAAGGGCATTGACAAAAAGCAAAATATTGTGAGCGGAGGTCAAAAGAAAGGGTAACATTTCAGACCCCACTAGTTGCATACTTACCAAAGTTGTATCATTTTACACTTCATTTAATTCCTGGTTTATGTTAACAATGCCTGGCTCCCTCTCTGAGAAAACTTGTCTTTTGTAGTTAATAGTTTCCACAAACTGCTTGCATACTGACAGGTGGAGGATTTTATTTTTTCCCAAGATATCTAGGAATTGGACAAAGCATTTAATTTGGTAAGACTTGGCATTAATTAGGCTGGCTCAAGGTTTGAGTCAATCTCTCTGCTAAAAAGTTTCCTTTATAGTCAATGAAAGGGAAAAAAATAAATAAAAGACTCCACAGGAAGACTCCTCCCATACTGAGAAAGGTCTGTCAGACATGTAAGGTGAACAGCCCTCCAGGGGTGCCTCATCACCTCCATTGGCAATGGAAAGATCTGTCATGGCTTGCTTAAAGTAAATTCTATCTTTTAGACAGTTAACTTTCAGTGAGAGGAAGATCTTAAGAGCTTCTGCCTCTCTCAGGCAGCTGACTGGTTGATTAAGTACCTAATTATCTTTGAAGGTCTGCTTCTTGGGTCTTGGAGTTTTTACAGATAAAACATTTCTGGAAAAAATTGTTTTCCTGTACTGCATAAAGGAAGTACTGTTTTCCACCAATTTATAAACTTATTAGCATGCAGGAATAATTAACTTTTAATGCTGTTTTTCTTATCTAAGAACTGCCTATGAATTGGTATTGTTGACTTAAAAACTAAACAAACCATATACACCTCATGGCTTGATGTATGTGCATAAACACTATATACATTAGTAGCAACAGAAATCACATTACCTCAGGCAGCTGATTCTGAACGCAGAGTATTTTGCCATTGATTCCAAGAGAACCCTTCAAGCTCTGCCTGATGGCAGATACTGGGGCTTTTTTGGCTGGATCTAAAATCTACTGTAGAGAACCAAGGTCTTAAGGAGCATGAGGCAAACTAAAGAGGTATTGTTGATATCTACCTGGTTTTCTCTACAGCTTTGTACTTTTCGATATTACCAAGAGCAAGACCATTTTTACTGCCTGCATGGTTTGTATGTATTGATAAAGTACAGTTTCTGTGACAACATAATATGATATTTTTCTGAAAAGAGGCAGACAGGCAACCTTAATCTTTCCCTAAAATGATATATCCCACAGTTTCTGTAATTCAGCATGTATCAGAACTGCATGCCTAATGCCATGACTCTGTCCCGAACACTGAAGAAGAACCTCCTTTTCTGGCAATAGTGTATAATTAGAAGTGTCCATGTTCCCAGAAAGAATTTTTACAATCAGCTTTTTTCTGTCAAAGGCCAATTGACAATTCAAACATGAGTGAATAAAGTAGAATAGTGTAGACTATTTCAGTTGGAAGAGAGTTACAATGATCACCTAGTCCAACTGCCTGACCACGCCAGGGCTGACCAGAAGTTAAAGCGTGTTATTAAGGGCATTGTCCAAATGCCTCCTAAACACTGACAGGCTTGGGGCATCGGCCACCTCTCTAGGAAGCCTGTTCCAGTGTTTGACCACCCTCTCGGTAGAGAAATGCTTCCTAATGTACAGTGTAAAGCTCTTCTGAGGCAGCTGTGAACCATTCCCACGTGTCCTATCACTGGGTACCAGGGAGAAGAGCTCAGCACCCCCCTCTCCACGTCCCCTCCTCAGGAAGCTGGAGAGAGCAATGAGGTCGCCCCTCAGCCTCCTCTTCTCCAAACTGGACAAACCCAGAGTCCCTAGCCGCTCCTCAGAGGACATGCCTTCCAGCCCTTTCACCAGCTTTGTTGCCCTCCTCTGAAAGCATTCAGGGACCTTCACGTCCTTCTTAAATTGCTAAATTAAATTCTTAAATTAAAGTGCACACAGTACTCGAAGTGAGGTCACACTAACACCAAGTACAGCCAGACAGTCACCTCTCTTTACTGGCTGGTTATGGTGTGTTTAACGCACTCCAGAATGTGGCTGCAGACCTCCCCACATTCCTAAGACCTTTGGTAGATGATTGAGAGGGGTTCTGCTGTAACTTCTGCTAGCTACTTCTGTACTCTGGGATGAATCCCATCAGGCTCCATGGATTTATGAACTTTTAACTGATACAACCTGTCCCTTACAATTCCAGTGTCCACAAATGAAAAACCACTGTTCCCATAGTCATGGTCCTCCAACTCAGAGGACTGAGCAGCCTATAGTCTATCAGTACTACTAAACACCAAGGGAAAAAAAGCATAGAGTGCTTTAAGGACAGCCTGAAAACGTATCTTAAAGCTTACCACATCTCCTAGATCAGCCAGAAGGGGCAACAGGGAAGTTAAACAATAAAAAAAGAGAATCAGCTTCCACTTTTTATTCACCATACAGATGTATGCTACATTTTTTTTAGCATTAGTATTTATAAGGTGTTTATTTGTCTATTGGATTATAAGAAGGTATTTATTATATTTATAAACTAAATCTAAAAGTATGAACATTTGTTTTAAATGTTGAACTCCTCTGTGCCTCATCAGGAAACCAATGACTATCTTGCAAGGTATTCAGGATAGATAAAAATCCTTGAAAAGAATTACATCTAGGCAGTAGAATTAGTATGTATTTTTCCAATTATATATAGAAATTTTGTATTGAAATCTTGTCATATTTATAACTGCAAGGGAGACAATGCTCTAGCATTCACATTTATACCAAATTCTGACACTGATTATGGATTACCTAGGCATTACACTTGCACTGCATCCTGTAACATATATTGCTGTGTTAATACAGAAAAAATAATTGCTAGACTTCTCAAACATTTTACAAAATATCTTATCTTAAAATGAGCATACTGTTTCTTGTTCCGTCTGAAAAGATGCATTTTTAGTAGTTTTCTTCACTCAAAAGGCAACTTGTTTTCATTTAATTTGCCTCCACTAATCTATGGCTGCTAGAGATTAATTTTTGATTGATTGCTTCCTCACACTCAAATACAAGTTATCATGGGACAAAGCTTCCACAGCAAGTGAAGAACATTTCAGGTAGCCCTTTTTAATTAAAGGAGAACTATTAATTGGGTATACCAAGTTTGGGAAGTTTTTTGACTATAATAGAAACAATAGAGAGAAATTTAGCTCAACTCATGGGTTTGGAGGTCATAACCATCTTTGCTGGTGGATGGTGCAAATCCCCCTGTATTAGAACCAGCGAGACCTGGTTGAATGATTATTTTTTCCTTCAACTAATAGTACCTAAGTCCTGCTATAATTACAGGCATTCAGGTATTTGTAGAAGGAAATACGGTTAGGGAATGTTGTCTGAAAATATGTAAGAAAGCAAAAAGAAAAAAAAAAGGAAATATATCTTTCAGATAATTTGTTAACACTTCTTTCTCTTGTATTCAGAAATTTTTGTCTGCAGCAACATAAGACAGTTGTTCTAAGGGAAATACCAGGTGTGTAGGAGGAGAGAGAGGCCACTGACATTAGTTCAGAGTCCTGTGTGTTATGTTCTTCGAGCATTCGCTATTTGGCATTTATTAGTTTCACTCTTTGGCAACAGTCTCCCTTTCCTGCCAGGGAAGTCCAGGCTCTGAATGAGCTGTTTGCAATCTGCTGTCCTGCACTGGGAGCTTGTTGGAGACCCAATGGAACCGACCCCCTAAAATTAGGTTTTAAAATTCAGATCTGGTGCCCTGGGGAAGTGAGCTACAAGTTTTCTTTGGGCAAAGCAAACCATCACATTAGTAGTAGCTGGCACAGCATAAGGTCCCACATCGTTTCTTCATAGTCTCCTCTTCTGTTTAGCTGGAGGCTCTGTGCACCCTCAGTCTCTATAACAAATGGGGGAGCACAACGTGGGTCCAAGTCTCCTTTAGGATCTGTCCTTTGGCTCACTTGAAACGATCAATCAGCCCCCTCAGGAAATATACTGAGTTCACCCAGCCTGCTTTAATAGCGAGAGTTGTGATCCGCTAGTCTGTTTCCCAGCTGAAACTATTGGACAAGTAACCACTTTCCAAATGACTTGGAGTGAGACCAAATATTAGTACATTTTATTCAACTCTCATAACTAAAAGTCTTCTGGATCTAAAAAATGTTCATAATTCTCAAGTTAAATGTATAAAACTTATATGTAATCCTTTCACTAGTCCAGGTACTGCGTTGTCTTTTCTTTTCTTCTAATAGATGGAAGAATTACTACTGTAAGACCTAATTTTTCCCTGTTTTTATGCATGTTTACAGCATGTATGAAAGGGAGTATATTTCCCACCACTACCCTAGTTCTTCTCCTCTCTTTATTTTCCATTCCCACACCTTTTATCAGTGGTATAAAATAGGGACATGGAAAAAAACCCAGAGCTACTGCAACCTGATATGTACAAGGGCTGTGAAAGGTTTTTTGCATATTCCTTGAGGGCTGGCACTGCAAAAAGGTATGGATAAGCAGAGAACCACACCAGTGTTTCATCTGTGCACCTCAAGAACTGTAGGAAGAATACAAGAACAAACGACCTTACAAAAATATGGTAATGAATGCACTTCCTACACTCCCGCTGTCAGCTTTCTGATCCTTCAAGGCAGAAACCTCCAAACACTCCTTCCAATGATGCAGAGGGAATGAAAATGCAATACAACCCACAGCTAAACAACCTTTCTTACCTCTCCTGCCAGATTTGCTCAGATAATTTCAGCGGACGGGCTCCCACTAGCTGTGTTACAAGAGTAACTTTAATTGTTTTTTCTGGCAGAGAAGATATGACAAGGAGTGCATTTTTAAAGTGAGACTTACATGGATCATATTTTCTTTGGACCCTGCCTAAAAAATAAAGCTTTTGGGGTTAATCTAAACTGGTCTTTAGCCTTCCAAAGGAGTTGTAATATCAGCGCTTTTTTGTTTGTTTTTTCTTTTTTTTTTTTTGGTTTCACCCATTAAGGACCCACAGACCTGTCTTTTTCCAAGGGAATGAAATGTAGCTTTAAATTTGAAATTATGAAATTACATTTTTCCCCTCAGCAGCATTGCTTATTTTTGTGTGTGTTTAATTTTTCTGTGCTTGTCAGAGTGACTTCTTTTAAGACATTGAATGCCCTGGCCAAGCAACCTGAAAGAATTGACTGAGATTATAATAATTCTCTTGGTAAAAGATTGATGCACAAACTCTCAAGGCAATTAGAAACTCAGTTTTGCCAGTCTAATGTTTAATTCTTTCTCATGTTTTGTTAATAAACAAGAGCCAGAAATATGAGGAGAGAAACTGCAGTGCTTTTTATTATTCCACAGACACACAGCCTACTTGGTCTAGCAGAAATGATTTACTCTGAAATGTTTGGTGTCAAGCCTTATGTCTGTCTCTCAGGTACCTCATTTGGAGAACAAACAGACCTTGCACTTATTCCGCTTCTGATCTGTAATTTCTGGGTAGTTTGTAACACTCATGAGTTTTCAGGAAATGACAGGTGGGACCCAGTCACCTTCCACAGATCTCTAATATTAATGTAAGCTTTTGGTGCCTAGCAAAATAGTCGCCCGAAAGAATTGTTTAAAGTCTTTTTACTGTTGGTCGAGAGATATGCTTGTCTTTGAAAGCTTTCAGAGTAGCTCTTTACTTGCTCAATTTGAACTTTCTAGGTTAACAAGGAAATTTTACCATCATAAGACTTCAAAGACATTTCTGAAGACTGCCTCCATTTATGCTTTCCTGTTATCTGGTCTGGCTTCAGAAACAATTGAAATTTCCCCTTCCAAGTATCCTTTCAAGTCTCTAATCTCTTGTAGGTGTGGCAGAACACAGGAGAGTTTGTTAACTCTGGCCAAGGAAGAAATTCATGAACCTCTTTACAGCCAACCATTCTATAAATATCACATGTTTTTTATTGTCACTGAAACATTAATTTAAAACGTGGTCACACATAGATTTAGAATTCAGCAAAGCATCCACCAAAAAATATACAAAATAGATGGTGTTCAGAAATCCCTTTCAATTCCATAAACTGCAATTCACTACAACTATTTACTTCCCAATATGGGCTAAATCTTACTAATGCCATTAATTCACTTTGCAAAGGAAAAAATGCTCTCATCTTTGTATCTCATAGATATCTTTACTCGGTTCTTGCTTTAAAAAAAACAAACCAACAAAACACCATAAAAATGAGAAGCAGTAAATAAAATCATTTCAGCTAACCAAGTCTAAGCCACATCATTTGGGAACTTTCTACAGGAGGAGGATGGACATTTCCAGCAGGAGATTAAATAGGTAGCTAAGGCAAATGGCATGAATCTCACTCCAGAGCTACATCCATTCCTCCACGTTCCATAGGAAAGGCTTTATTATCCTAGAAAAAAAATTCTCACAGTTTTTAGGTGAAAGAAGTCCTTCCCTACCACTCTAAAATCTGTAGGATGTGTATTTTCTTTCTCATAACATGAAATCCAAAGCTAGCTTCTTTTCTTCTATGGTTTAAGGTGTCTAAAATACTACTGCTTCTGTATGTTGTAGTACATAAACTAAGTTAACAGGTACTGTTTCAAAAGTGTCAAAAGTTTTATTTTTCTTTACAGGAAAAGAGTGCAAAGATGAGTATAGAAAAGAATTTAGAACTTCAGACACGAATATGATTTGCCGATGATATCTTAAAACAAAAAATTACAAAAATGTTTTCTTAAATTGGGATACTAGTTACTAACACTTTTATTTTCAAACAACAATTACTTAAAATACAAATTACTTAAAATACAAATACAAAAAAACAAATACAAAAATACTTAAATGATAAAAGCAAGTACCTGCATATGAAAATACAGGGAAGAGAATGTATTAGAGTTAGAACCTGCAGGTTTAACCATACAATCCCAGCTAAACCCTGAAGACAGTGGAAGAAATGTATGTCATGTCCCATTAATGAGAAGAACAGACATATAAGAATATTATTTTCACTAGTATCTTTGAAAAATGTCTTTAAATAATTATACTCTCCTACAATTTGAATACGAAGCTGATACATCAGTCTGAGAGCTTACAATATTTTGATTAGCTGCTGCCACATTTCAGCATGAAAAGTTTTTTCCTTATTGACTAAGCAAAGTCATCTAATGCAAAACATAATCCTATCCTATGTGGTAGAGGTCTTCCTTCTAGTGTGTGCTGTATTTATTTAGGCATGTCATTTGCTCTATCTTTTTAATAGCACTTGGAAAGCAAAGGATAGCTGTTGATGTTTTGCCAGCCTTTCAGTTCCTTCATGTTAGCAATCTCTCATAAATCTGAAGGTTCACATCCCTTTTTACTATTTTATACTTTCACATAAAATCTTTTTGATATCTTGATTTACACCATGTGTAAAACTCACGGTTGCAGAAATATTAGCAATATTCCATGAATATCTATCTTTCTTAGGTTTATAGACTCTTTGAAAAGAGGTTTTTAAAGCTTCATTTTGAGACCAATATATAAATTTATTTTTAATAGTGATTTCTCATTCTATTTCTGTGTTAGATTTTATGTTAGGAATATTTAAATAACGGTAAGCTCTCAGGTATTTTAAGAGAGGTGAATGATTGTAGAAAAAAAGAAAAAAAACATGATTTGACTGAAAACTGTGTTTTTATTGAAGAAATAATTTTATACTTTAGGTATTCCACTTCAATAATTTTCAACTTTTTGTCAGTTTGAAGACTATAAAAAGTATTTAAAAGTTTTCTATTAATTTCCCCCTCTTTTTTTTGACTTTTCCATCCCTTGTTTAGGAGAAAATAAAGGTAAGAAAAAAGTAACCAAAATGGAATTGGGAAAAGAAGGATCCAAGAGGGATTCTCCCAAACACAAACCAAACATACTTGTTTTTTCTGTTTCAGTTTTAAAGCTGATATATAAAAATTAAAATTTAACTAACGTTTTCAAAAATATTTTTGAAGTGGTGAATTTCACAGAGAGAAATAGAAGAGAATTCTAGCATTGACTTGTTATAGCTTCTATTAACTTTGGTTTCCTTCCTTGGAAGATCTCATTGGCATAATATCCTTTCTACAGGTTTAAACCTCTTCTGAAGAAATATGGTTTCTGAAGAGGACCTCAAAGAAAGTATTAGCAGCTTTACATCTCTATTCATGTTTCCTTCCAGTATCTTTCTAAGGACAAAATGTTGGCCCTGGTATGCTTTCCTAGAATATATCACTGAGAAATTTTTGCCAAATTTTAAAATATGGGTATCTTTCCACAATCCTATCACATAGTTCATTTCTTTCTGCTTATTTGACCCAGTGTTACTCACAAGTAAACTTTAACAAATGAGGAAGAAGTGCTACATGCTCTCTAGCTTTTCACCCAGTCATTAAGCACATTTTGGAAAAAGTGATTGATAAGGTTCAAATTAAAAATGAAATGCCCTGAGAGGAATAAGCTTTTTAACCTCATTATCACAACAGATCATTACAACTTTTTGAGCCACCACAACCCAATTTACCATAAATAAATTTGTTCTCCACTTATTCATTGTTCCCTTTCTAGAGACCTTGAATTGATAGCTGCTGGAATTGTATACACCATTTCAGATACCCTTTAAAACAGACTGGGTATTCTGCATCCTAGTCACTCTGTAAACTGTTATGGTAAATATTTAAATATATACAGTACTTGTTTATATAAGACATAATGACTTTAAATTGGGCTGATTAGATATGCCTGACTGAATGTACGTTAATAATTTACTTTTCATTAGTTTGTTCCAGTGCCTAGAGGGCTCTGAGAACATTAAAAAAAAAAATAAAATATAGAATGTTGAGCTGGAAAACAACTCAATTTATCTGAACAATGCATCCTAGTTCAAAATAAAAAAAAACATCATAGATTCATCTAGACACAGATTCAAAAAGCAAACAACCAAATAATTTGAGATCAGACCTCCAGGCAAATTGTAGTTGAACTACAGAAGAAAGAGGGAATAAGTGGGTATTACCTTTTTATATAACACTCTCAGTTGGATTTGACCCAGAGTTTTTGACCAAAGGCTTTTCTGCTTTCTGGTCAGCTTGACATATACAAAAGGAATAAGTCAAAGAATTTCTCAAACACTTACTTGAAAAGAAAAATTATTAATCTTCATTTCAATTAAAGATATTCCATCCTGCAGTATGTATTGCTGATCTCATTATTTGCAATTCTGAATAAGCCACACTAGAAACTTTGAAATATATTTTTAGACAGAATCCCTTCATGTTAATATCAATGTGGACGAAAAATTTCAAATAAAAGATCAGGTAGTTCCTTGCAAAAATGCTTTGCTACTCAGAGATACCAATCTTTAGTACAAAACATGCATCTAAAATGAGGGTGTTCTCAGAGCCTGCTGATCAAACTCTAATTTTCCAATAAGCATGAAAGGACACCAAAAGATATTTGAATAATGATGCCATTGTTTTCTTCCTTGCCAAGTGTGGTGGGTTGACCCTGGCTGGATACCAGGTGCCCACCAAAGCCGCTCTATCACTCCCCCTCCTCAGCTGGACGGGGGAGAGAAAAATATAACGAAAGGCTCGTGGGTCAAGATAAGGGCAGTTTAATAAAACGATAGCAAAGGTTGCGCGCGAAAGCAAAGAAAAAAAAACAAATGATGTTACTCTCTACTTCCCATCAGCAGGCGATGTCTGGCCACTTCCTGGGAAGCAGGGCTCCAGTACGCGTAGTGCTTGCTCCGGAAGACAAAAATGCCCCCCCCTCCGTCTCCCTTCACTTAGCTTTTATATCTGAGCTGACGTCATATGGTATGGAATATCTGTTTGGTTAGTTTAGGTCAGCTGTCCTGGTTATGTCCTGTCCCAAGATCTTGCCCTGCCCCAGCCTGCCATTGAGGGGAGGGCAAAAATGTTGGAGAGACAGCCTTGATGCTGTGCCAGCGCTGCTCAGCAGTAGCCAAAACACTGGTGTGTTATCAACACCTTTCTAGCTACAGAGCTATGAGGGCTGCTATAGGGAGTACTAACTCCATCTCAGCCAGACCCAATACAATCTCCACCCCTTATTCCATACCATTTGCGTCCTGCTCAGGTCCCACATAATTTAATACAGATATCTTCTAACCATACTATTGTATTTAATTCTCATTACTGAAATCCTTTCTTACCAACACTTACAACTGAAACTACATACTTAAACAACTTTTATACCCAACGTACAGATTTATACATTCTTATTAATTACTATCCCTTGTCCTTTAAGAGATAGATATTCCAGGGGCTTCTTCCACTCCTTCAGATGTTCACACACAGGTTATGACTTGGGCCCCATCCATCAAGATGAGTGGTCAGGACAGGAGAAGCAGTACGTTCAATCGTTGGGCACCAACGTCGGCTTGGTTTGGGTCACCGATGCACTTGTCTGGTTCCTTGCGAAGTTCACTCCTCTGCAGTTCAGGTCATTCCATGATCTCTTCCAGAATTCCTGGGCGGTTAGATTTCCCCAGTCGAGCCCGTTGCGTGATCAATGCTATCCGCTTACTCCATGTAGCGCTGGTTGCATGATGTGTAGAGGGGATGTTTCCTTTGAACATCCAGTGTAGCACGGGCAGTCGTGGTGCCAAGAGGAGATATGTTTCTGTACCAACAACTTCTGAAGCGGCTCGAACCCCCTCATATGCTGCTAATATCTCTTTTTCAGTCGGGGTATAGTGAGCTTCTGATCCTCGGTACCCCCGGCTCCAAAACCCTAATGGTCGACCTCGGGTTTCTCCTGGTGTTTTCTGCCACAGGCTCCAGGTGAGACCATGTTCCCCAGCTGCAGTGTAGAGTACATTTTGTACATCTGGTCCTGTTCGGACGGGCCCAAGAGCTACTGCACGAGCTATTTCCTGTCTGATATGCTCAAAGGCTTGTTGTTGTTCAGGGCCCCATTCAAAATAGTTCTTTTTCCGCGTTACTCGATAGAGAGGGCTCACAAGCTGACTATAACCTGGAATATGCATTCTCCAGAACCCCACAAGGCCTAGGAAAGCTTGTGTTTCTTTCTTGTTAGCTGGTGGAGACATAGTTGCTATCTTGTTAACCACATCCATAGGGACATGACGGCGACCATCCTGCCATTTTATTCCCAAGAACTGAATCTCCTGTGCAGGTCCCTTGACCTTACTTTTCTTTATGGCGAAACCAGCTTTCAGAAGAATCTGAATTATTCTTTTTCCCTTCTCAAACACTTCTTCTGCCTTGTTGCCCCATACGATGATGTCATCTATGTATTGTAAATGTTCAGGGGCATCGCCTTGTTCCAGTGCCATTTGGATTAATCCGTGACAAATGGTAGGGCTGTGCTTCCACCCCTGGGGCAGCCGATTCCAGGTGTATTGGACACCTCTCCATGTGAAAGCAAACTGTGGCCTGCACTCTGCTGCCAAAGGAATGGAGAAAAATGCATTGGCAATATCAATTGTAGCATACCATGTGGCTGCCTTTGATGCCAGTTCATATTGAAGCTCTAACATGTCTGGTACAGCAGCACTCAATGGCGGTGTCACTTCATTCAGGCCACGATAATCTACTGTTAACCTCCATCCTCCATCAGACTTCTGCACTGGCCATATAGGACTATTAAAAGGTGAATGAGTCTTGCTGATGACTCCTTGGCTCTCTAGGTGATGAATCAGCTCATGGATGGGAGCCAGGGAGTCTCGGTTTGTCCGGTATTGCCGACGGTGCACTGTCCTGGTAGCGATAGGCACCTGCTGTTCTTCAACTTGCAGCAATCCCACAGTAAAGGGATCTTCCGAGAGGCCAGGCAGGGTAGATAGCTGTTTGATCTTCTCTGCATTTACAGTGGCTACACCAAAAGCCCACCGGCACCCCTTTGGGTCCTTGAAGTACCCTCTCTTGAGGTAGTCTATGCCAAGGATACAAGGGGCCTCTGGACCGGTCACAATGGGGTGCTTTTCCCACTTGTCCCCTGTCAAGCTCACTTCAGCCTCCAGTATAGTCAATTCTTGGCATCCCCCTGTCACTCCAGAGATCCAGATGGATTCTGTGCCCCTGTATCCTGATGGCATCAGTGTACACTGTGCACCAGTGTCTACCAAAGCCTTATACTTCTGTGGGTCTGATGTGCCAGGCCATCGAATCCACACAGTCCAGTATATCCGATCATCCCTTTCCTTCTCCTGGCCGAAGGCAGGGACCCTCTATTGCTGTTCCTCATCAGAATATTCACTGTCCGATCCTTGTGGTACCAGACCAGAAGTCCCCTCACCAGAATCAAGGGAGGTGTTTTCAGTTCTTCTATGCCTGGAGGATCGCTGAGTGCCTTCTTGGGCCTCTACAGCAACTACGCTGACAGCCTTCTTCTTGGGTAACCCCTTCTTAACAGCTGTCTTCCCTCTCAGTTCACGTACGCGGGCTTCCAGCTTAAAGGTGGGTTCACCATCCCACTTCCTCATGTCCTCCCCTTGGTCACGCAGGAAGAACCAGAGTGTACCACGTGGCATACGCCTTGGGCTCCCTTTCCCTCTGACTGGGGCAGGGGAGAACTGATTTCTTGGAGCATCCCTAACAGCCAAGGCACTGTCCTGTAGGGATGAGGAGACACAGAGATTTTCCTCAAAGTTTTGGAGCCAAGACGACACTTTCTCCACAGTTGGTGTTTCCATATCTGGACAATACATTGCTGCCAAGCTGTTAGAATACGACGCTGGGGCACCTTGAATCACCTTTCGCCACATGGCTCGTGTGCACAGGACATCCTCTGGGTCTTTGGAAACTTCCTCGTCATCTAGATCACTGTAGATGACTTCCACCACTGCTAACTCTCTCAGGTACTGAATGCCTTCATCTGCAGTAGTCCACTTTTCTGATGAATTTACAAGATCTTCCTTGAATGGATATCTTGCCTTCACACTTGAGAGGAGCCGGCTCCAGAGACTGCAAATTGCTGCCTCTTTCCCAATTCCTCTTTCAATTCCCCGGTTTCTAGCGAGGGATCCCAGCTGTTGCGCTTCCTTGCCTTCCAGTAGCTGACTATCAGCCCCGTTATCCCAGCATCGGAGCAGCCAGGCAGCAATCCGCTCACCTGGCTGGCGGCTGTAATCTTTCCGCAAGTCCCGAAGTTCTGAGGACGTCAGGGACCGGGTAGTTTCTGCTTCTTGTTTAAGTTCCCTCACTCCTTCCTCCAATTTCCTTATCGAAGGACCAGCTTCTAAATCAAGCCTTTCCTCTTCTTCTTCTTCCCTCACTAATCGATGGTATGGACCCGTTGATCTCCTTGTCCACTGTTTCCGTTTCACTACTGGGGCAATTACTGTAGTTGTTGTTTGGGTCCCTATCTCGAGCATCGTGTCCTTAGATGCAGTCTGGGTCCCTGCCTCAACCATGGTCCTCTGAGAGTATTGAACTGTGGCTCGGTAGGCATAGGCCAGGCCCCAGTACAGTGCGAGAAGCTGCTGGTTTTCATTGGGATAGGCAAGGCACCCTTCTATCAGGTGACGTGTCAGTTTGCCAGGGTTACTTGTCTGTTCGGATGTAAAATCCCAGATTATGGGAGGTGATAACCGTCCTAGGAATCTGCCCAAATCCTTCCATATACCCTGCCACCCAGGGACTGGTCGCTTGAGGGCACATTTCAATATTGCCTCACCTAAAACTTGCCTCCTCTTATACCAGGAAGAGACCAGGTTCCACAATACCCATAATATGCCACCAGTATTAATTATTAGTATTGAACAGCTCACGTAAGGGTGAACAAGGACCTCGGGAGCCTGCATAATAAAACCATTCACATCAATGCCTGGTAGGGAGAGGGAGATGTGTTCCCTCATCTCCTCCACAAGATAGCTCCCACAACACAGCAAAGCCATCACTGCCAGGACAAAGCACATAGACACTATTTGTATTAGCACGTTCCCACGTTCCTTCATTCTCCACACAAGATAACTCCCACAGCACAACAAAGCCATCAGTGCCAGGACAAAGCACACAGCCATTATTTGCATTAACATGTTCCCAAACTCAGCAAGCTAGAGATAAGCAAGCAGCTAACAAGCTCTGTGACCTGCACAGGAGCTTGCCACTTAATAACTAGCTATAGAACGCTTAATGCAAAACTGCCGTTGTCCTGCCCCACGTTGGGCGCCAAAAAGGACTGTGGTGGGTTGACCCTGGCTGGATACCAGGTGCCCACCAAAGCCGCTCTATCACTCCCCCTCCTCAGCTGGACGGGGGAGAGAAAAATATAACGAAAGGCTCGTGGGTCAAGATAAGGGCAGTTTAATAAAACGATAGCAAAGGTTGCGCGCGAAAGCAAAGAAAAAAAAACAAATGATGTTACTCTCTACTTCCCATCAGCAGGCGATGTCTGGCCACTTCCTGGGAAGCAGGGCTCCAGTACGCGTAGTGCTTGCTCCGGAAGACAAAAATGCCCCCCCCTCCGTCTCCCTTCACTTAGCTTTTATATCTGAGCTGACGTCATATGGTATGGAATATCTGTTTGGTTAGTTTAGGTCAGCTGTCCTGGTTATGTCCTGTCCCAAGATCTTGCCCTGCCCCAGCCTGCCATTGAGGGGAGGGCAAAAATGTTGGAGAGACAGCCTTGATGCTGTGCCAGCGCTGCTCAGCAGTAGCCAAAACACTGGTGTGTTATCAACACCTTTCTAGCTACAGAGCTATGAGGGCTGCTATAGGGAGTACTAACTCCATCTCAGCCAGACCCAATACACCAAGTCTCGTGGAATTTAGCTCCCCATGAAGGCACCTGAAAGCTTGATTCAGAGCCTATACACGGTTGCGTTGTGTCACTTGCTCTGCATCAGGTAGCTCACCTGGTCCCCAGCTGATTTCCCACAAGTCCTGGGTCATATATGCCAGTCCCATCCAGACAGCTCTCAACATCCTAGGGCATTTCACGGGGCATTACAGATGTGTGTGCGGACAACTAGAAAAAGACGTCAGCATTCACAAGCGATCAGTCAATGGTCAATACAGCTAATGGGATCAGCAAGTATTTCAGCCCACCAGCTGCAAGAGGCTCAATTCAAGTGCTGTAACGTATTAACCTCCCTGAGCCTGGATGCATGAAGGGCCTGAATCCTACTGGAAGGCTGCTGAAGGCCCGGAGAGGTGCTGTTAAATATTTACAATGGCATTAAGCTCCTATGTTGAAGAAGGGAGTTTAACACAGCTAAACAGAGGTGTCCAAATGTCGCTGTTTACAAATGTGCCATGTGTATGGGGAGGAGGTAGGTTCCACATGAAGGCACTGAGGAACATTTCAGGTGCTCCAGAGCCCCTCAGACAGAGTGTGGGTTAGCAGATCTCTCTCCTCAGCAAGCTTGACTCTAATATCTTCTATCTTCAATCCAAAAAGAGTAACAAGATTTATCATCCCTGCTCCTCGTCCTCCTTTTGTAGCCACTAGAAGAGTATCTAAGAGTACTGTACATTTAAGACCAGTGAGAAACTGGTTCCCATGTAATGCAGAAGACTTATGTCTGCCTATTGCTGATCAGACACTGCACAAAGCTGGCTCCTTGACTAAGAATAACTGCCGAAGAAATCAAGCACTGAGGCAACAGGTTATTAAGGAAATGTTCTTGTTAGCTGTCCTGGTTTCAGCTGGGATAGAGTTCATTGTCTTCCTAGTAGCTGGTACGGTGCTATGTTTTGAGTTCAGTAAGCAAAGAATGTTGATAACACTGATGTTTTCAGTTGTTGCTAAGTAGCGTTGAGTCTCAAGTCAAGGGTTTTTCAGCTTCTCATGCCCAGCCAGCGAGAAAGCTGGAGGGGCACAAGAAGCTGAGAGGGGACACAGCCAGGGCAGCTGACCCAAACTGGCCAAAGGGGTATTCCATACCATGGGACATCATGCCCAGTATATAAACTGGGGGGAGCAGGGGCAGGGGGATCGCTGCTTGGGGACTAACTGGGCATCGGTTGGCAGGTGGTGAGCAATTGCCCTGCGCATCATTTGTATATTCCAATCCTTTTATTATTACTATTGTCATCTTATTAGTGTTATCATTATCATTATTAGTTTCTTCTTTTCTGTTCTATTAAACCGTTCTTATCTCAACCCACGAGTTTTACTTCTTTTCCTGCTTCTCTCCCCATCCCACTGGGCGGGGGGCAGTGAGTGAGCGGCTGCGTGGTGCTTAGTTGCTGGCTGGGGTTAAACCACAACATGAGCTTACGACCAACCTGTTCATTGTTGGACATTTCCCAGCCCCAGGGTTAGAATATATAACTACAGTTCAACAGGTTTGAGTTTTTCACAAAAATGTGAATTCTGGCATGTTTTATGAGTAATGTAGAGAGAACTGAGTCAATATGAAAATGTTATGTTGCTGAGTACAATTGCTAAATTTTTTGTCCTTTTAATACAAACTTGCTTTGCGGAAGCGCCTCCAGCCTTGACTGTCTCAATTTCATGTTGGAGTAAGTAAAACCACCCCACAAGTAAAACCACCCAGCAGACCTCCCGGGACTTCTGTCCTTCCTCAACATGTAAATCTGATGTCTCTTTGCACTTTTAATCAGCTCAAAGGCTCTTCATCTCCTCTTCACTGATGTGAGGGAAAGAATAACAATGTGAGGCCTCACCTTCATGCAGTCGTCAGCTCCCATGCAGGAGTGGGATATATCTGCTTTTTCCCAGCACAGTGAAGCCAAAAGGTTTAAGAGTGGGTCTGGAGCAGATTGGTTGGAGCAGACTGACTGTTCATATGGTTCTCATGATTAACTTCAGTGGCTCTTGGAGTACCTCTGGGGTTTCTTTCAAGGTGTTTTGCTAAGTAATATAGAAGGAGCAACCTCTCTCCAGTGTCCACTGAGGGATTAAGTTTTGCTGTCATGCCTTAAAATAACAAGCTACACAACCCACCAAAGTATAAAGCACTATGCACAGCATGCTTTGCATCACTGAATTTTGTCCCTCTTCATCCTTCCTTTCTAACCCATTGCTTGTGGTTCCCTAGAAAGGAACAAATTAGCTCTTCAACCTAGGACAGTGGAAAAATTATTTTAATAGTACCAATAAAGTGCCTGGGTTTACACTACAAAATAGCTGTCTCGGATTTATTTTCAGGGCTTTATTTATGTCTTGATTCAAAATTTCATGTGTTTTCATCATATGAAATATTTATTTTTCCCTCCATGATACTTTTCCCTTTCTTTCAATTTCATGGTACAGTACTAATACTTTCATAAAATGGTTCCAAAATAGAAAAAAAAAAAAAAAAAAAGGAAAATGGGATTTTCCCTACAGAAACACAACTTGTTGGGCCAAAGCCAGGAAAATAGGTCCTAATATTGCAATATATAAATGAGTGTGCTCTAGAAAGTCAAGTTGCAGTGCAGGTATTGACATCTGCAGGTATATGCCACGTGAAACTGCATCAGCTTTATTAAAGTCACGTGAAGTAACAAAACATATCTGGTTGTCTGTATTACAATGAGTTGCAGAACATGGTAATGACAATGTGGGGGGATCTTTGTTGGATCTAGATCTTGGGCTCCATGAAGCGTGCTTACAAATGTTTAAATATTTCTATAGCGACTCTATAGAACCCAGCAGGATTCACAGACTTCACTACAGGATGATCAAGTGTTTTTAGCAGACAGAATGAAAATTCAATGTGACCATGGGCAGCTCTAAGTTATGCAATCTTCACTTTATCCCAGATGTTGCTAGAGGAATTTCTCTTTTGTTTAATATCAACAACATTTTTCCCTTGACTTCACTCACTGTAGTCACATGTAATCATGTCAACATTAAAAATACAGATGCCCAAACTATATTTTGTACTCATCCATAGTAACCAAGGATTAACAAAATGGAATAAATAAAATAAATTAATAAGACTGCACAGCATCTCTATAATAAATCAAACATTTTTACTGGATATTATTCAATAAATGGCATGGGAATAAGCTGTTTAAACTACATTATCCTTCATATCCTTCAAAACCCTATGTTGCTTGTACTGGTAAAAAGCAAAGGAAATATTGGTGTATTCCAAAGTGCCATTACAGGCTATAGCTTGCTAGAAAGCAGGACTACCTCTCCAGTCCAAATCACACTGAAATAAAAATTTATGAAATTTCACAAAAAAAGTAATTCCAGCTCTTCTGAAAGGAAATGTAAACCCAGAGCTCTCTGCAGCTGCTGCATGAAATTGATATTCTTGGTAGTTTCACCAAATAGCCACTTGGAATCCCAGGCTCTATAGCTGTAGGAAAAGCAAAGAGACTAAATGAGCTGGTGTAGCTCGTATAGCGGCGCTAACCTCTGATGCTACCACAAGCAAGTTTGCTGCTATGTGCAACGTGCCATTGCTGCCCTGATTCAATGTCATGATGCCTGCTTAGCATATGAACCTGCTTTTTGCAGAAAACTCTTTGTCATGGTTCATTTTATTAGTAGGAGTAATGCATCATGCTGTATAATATAAACTTATTTACCTGAGTTTTCTACTTATTCTTAAATAATATTTTTTAAATCAGTCATCTATTACATTTGCTTATTTGATTTATTTATTACAAGCCATGGAAGATGGTCAGCTTGTTCATTGTTTGTAGCAAAAGAGATATTTTCTTTCATTTTAGCCCAGTCATAACTTCTGTCTGAAATTTTAGTTTTTGTGTGTGTTCTCATTAATATTCAAAAAAGCTGTTCACTGTAGGCAAGGTTTAAAACCTGTATAATTGCAGTTTTTCTCACAATATTCTACAGAACAAAGAGAATTCCAGAAGAAATCAGACCTTGGTACATTGTCACCATTTATCACTGTCAAATTCCCTTTATTTCTGAAGTGAAGGAAACGTAAATCAAACTTATGGCACAGTGTTGACAAATGCTGCCAATCTTCAGTTCCTCATAACTCAGCACCCTGTGGTTTGAGAGCACTGAAAAATGGCTGCTGCATACCAAAAGTATGAGGAGGTCCCTCTGTCCCTATGCTATTAGCATAATTCTGCATTGCAGAGTCTTTTTTTGGACTCTGGTTTAATTAATAAAATTATGCAAAGTTCTGGAGGACAGTTGGAGGAAGCAGAAACCCTTTCCCACCCATCAGTTTTTATCCACTTCTGCAAAGTGACCTCTGACGGAGCTGCAGTGTAGTCAGTAAGCTAGAGTTTCTGGTTGGCATCAAGATTTTCCTGGCTTGGCTTTCTGTTGTCTCCAGGATATGAGAAGCTGGGTGAAGCCCCCTTTCCCCAGCCCTGCTGCCCTTTCTGCACCCTGATGGATGGGACATTCTGCCAGGAAGCAGAGGACATGGGCTTGAGTCTTCTCAAGCTGGGAACACAGATGTGGTCTCTCATCTTTGTGTTGTGGTGGCACCATCACCATCTCCTCTAGTGTGGCTTTATGCGACCTTCATTGTTGTTTAGCAGTTCCTCTCATAACCTTTGATATTTTTAAACTGCCCTTCTGAGACATTATCTCTTTCTGTGTGCGGTATATGAAGCATAGGTAGCTATGTGACATGTAGGTATGAAATCCGTAGTGGGAACAAAAACCTGGATTAATCTACCCAGTTTTACACTCTTGTATGAGAAACCTCGATTAGCATCCTAAATTAGGATGATCTTATACTTATGCTGCAATCAGAGAAGCAGGCTGAAGCAGCTGAAATGTTTCCCCCTTTCCCACTGAGTTTAGGGGTTACCTATAAGAAATTATGATACTTATTTAGGCACTTATTCAGTGTAAAGTTAGACAGGGTGAAACCAGGCCCTGATGCTTGGAAATTAATCATCGAGTCTAATTTTAAAGACTTAAGTCATTGGCTTCTGCACTACACTGCTTCCAAATTGTAGAGTATCTTTCTTATAAATTTTCTCAAAATATTAGCAAGCTGAAGAGACTGCCCTACTGTTCTGCAAATGTCCTGAAACCATTTTTCCTCCTTGCTACTCCCTGCTGTGACTCCAGGTCCCAATGTCTTTATAGATTGATACAGCATTTTCTAATTGGAGCTACACGTAGCTCTTTCCACATTGAAAAGGTGCCAATGAATGTGTCCACCATAAGAATGTGTCTGCCATCTTTCAGTGCTCTTGAAAACCTGGGCAAGTGAGCATGTTTGACCTCATCAGCAACCTGGAGAATGAAAGCCAGTTTGAATGAAAGATTGCTCATTGTCTCATCTAGCTCCTGGCTCGCTTCTCTGAAGGCAAAATATTGGATATTGCATTATTTTAGGACATAAGCAGTACCCCGAACATTGCATCTTCATTTTGCTTAGTTGCTGTTTTTCCTGGAGACAATGTTTCTGTATTGGATGGTGGGGGCTTTTTTTGGACAATGAAACATACTAAGTCATTCTGGAGCTCAACAGATACTCAAATATGGCCAAGAGATTTCAGCATTCACTCATCCAGTCATGGTATATTTGTAACTTTTTCATCTGAAAGGACAATAAATGCTGCAACTGAGGCATTACCAGATTCCATTGCTCTGCTGAGTTCCTTCTACATGTAAAATGTGAGTAATGTGTCTTCAGGTTAGGCTGGATGTTGACTTTGGTAATGACTCAAGGATCAGACAGTGCTGTGTGAATAGTAAGTATTTTCATGTCTCCATGGCTGGTAAAGAACTTTACAGTTTTCATAGTGCAAAAAGGATGGAACCTGTCTCTCTTGCTTCAGAAATCATAAAGGTCTCCAGCTTTCAAAGATCAAAACGCAATACTCATTCAACATTTCCCAGTGTAGCATAATAATAGTATGATTGAATTAAAGGGTCCTACGGGGATGCATGCATATTTCTGAACCTTGATTGAAAGCAGGTTAGCTGCTTGTTTGGCCTTCTGATGTTTTTCCTTGGCCATCATGGAAACATCTCCCCACAGGCACCTACGTCACTGGCTATGCAGCCCTCTGGGAGCGAAACAGTGTGCAGGAGCTCACTCAGGAGTTTCCCGGCACCTCAGACATTCACCTCTCCAAGCTGCCTGCCTTTTCAAGTATCTGAAGTTTGGGAATCTGCCTGACAAATTCAAGCTAAAAAAAAAAAAAAAAATTACATTTTTCAGAATAAGAATTCTCTTTATGTCTTTTTTTTTTTTTTTTTTTTTTTTTCCCATTTATTTTGACCTTTTATCCCAGTTTGGAGGACACAGGTCATTAAAAATAAAATCAAATTGTTCTGAAGAATAGAAATTCTATATTGCAGCAAACTCTAACAATCTGTGCTAAAGTACAACAATATATTAAATGGCAGTACTGTAGCATCCTTGGCAAGGTCAAAGTAAATACTTAAAAAAACTAGTATTTAACTCTTAAGTAGTTCTCTAAAAAATTTCTATCCACTACCTGGCAGTGATGCATATTGTCAAATTCTTAACAATCATAAATACAACTTTGTTATTTACAGCTTTGAATTCATATATTCTTGACACTTTGTGAAATATTTTAATGGAATTCAGAACTAATATCAAAAGGGAAAATAAATTAATATATTCTGTATAGCACCCTGTGTATATGAAGTCTCTATAAACACTCATAGCTTACCTGAAAATAGCTAGTGTCCCCTACATTAAAAGCATTGAAAATTACTGATATGTTTGGATAAAACCATCATTCTTTTAGTTTTCAAATAGCAGTTACTGTGAGAATATTTTAAAAGTTACATAAAAACCAATAAATGCTATGGGAAATGAATGCCAGGGCAAAATATTGAAGTGAGTACTCTGTCCTTACAGAGCATTCTTTGTGCACTGAAAGCATTTCAAGAAGTTCAGCCTTTTGTCTTATCTGGCATAAATTCAGTTTCAAAACAAGTTGAAATATCTAGTTGAAGGTATAGTAAAAGGCTCTTTCTGCTCACTGTTTCTGTCCCAGTCTAGCCTGAAGTCATGACAGACTTTTCAGAATGCACTTTGATGGTAATATAGATTGTCTTAATAGGTCAACACAGGCATGAAGAAAGAATTTAGGAAACTATTTCTTGTAAAATTAACTTTGAAAAAGTTAATAGTTTAACTATTGACAAAAGAACACTGATCAAACACCACCATGAAATCAATCAGTTATTTTAAAAAGGTAGCACACAGACATGCACATTAAGTAAAATAACATTAGACAGTAAATAATTAACATCAAAGATGTCACTTGAAACTAAAAGATCAATGACATTAGAAATAATAACATAGCAAATATGTTATAAGGAGCTGCAGACGTGTAGTCATAGATGATAATACCTTTGCACTTCTGTGGTCCCTTTCATCCAGGGATCTTAATGTATTTTAAAAAACCACCCCACCACTCTACCCAGTTTGTAGTTGAAAGTGGGATTCAAGTTAGGAGCTGGATATCTTGCCTCTCAGATAAAGACAAGATAAAGATAAAGCTGCAAGGGTTGGATTTATTGCATCCAACTTTAACCTAAAAATAGGCCTCTACTTTAAGTCATCCAGGCCCTTTCTACAGTCAATGTAGACAAATAGGAACAAGAAGATGATTCATCTTACCTGTCTGACAAATCTAATTTAAGATGTAGTTACAATTTCTGAAGAATGACACTTTCAAAATGTTTATTTACTGTATGGTAAGAAGCTGCAGTCCTTACCCTGGATGCTGATGTCTACACAGCAAAATCTTCAGAGTCCAAGGACATCAACCTCAGGTGCAAGAAGGCATCTAACTAGCTCAAATATGAGTCACAAGGCATGAAATCCACCAGGAATCTTCTGTGAGACCTACATGCCTTCCTGGATCTGGCTGCTTTAGAATTTTATATGGTAAAGCAGTGCAGAGGGATGAATAAAAGTCCATGGTCTGATGGTATTTAATATTAAACATGAGGACACCTTAAGGAATGAATATGCAGTTAGTCTCTGAGAAAGGACAAAATCAAACCCAGAACCTTTTACATTACTGATCAATATTTTGATCTATCAGCTTACTTAACAGTCTTACTGAGATATTAAAGACTTAAAAGATACTAACTATTAAGACTGTTTTGAATTTTTCATTTCCACCAAGGGGAAAATAAATATTACTGTTTGGTTTTATGTGTATGTATACTGAGCTCAGGCTGTTTTGTGAAAATGAGACAATCACCTTAAATCCAAATTGTTTCCCAAACACCTTTCACTAATACCACATGATATCACCCATTTTTTCCAGAGCATCAAGACTTTCTTTGTGCCTCCCACCCCCGCCTTGGATATATATTTTTAGTACAGATTTTTGAAATACAGGACCTCAAGGGTCATCTTTTACTGTCTTGTCTTCTTTTCTTGCAGTGACATGTTCAAATGCTATAATGAGGTGCATAATCTATTGTTGTATTTAATTTTTAATATAAAGTTAGTCTTTCCATGCTCATAATTAGACTTTGGATTGGAGACTCCCTGGATATTTGCCTCTCTAACTAAACTTTTTTCCCCTCTACCTTGTGTTCTTCTTTCTACAAAAAAACTCCAAACCTAGTATGGTCAGAGTTATACCATCTCATGACTTTAACAGTTACACAAACATACTTTTCCTTACCTTCATTCAGGCAGACTCTGCAAATTTAACCTTCCTACCAAAAGACTGTCTCTTAAGCTGTTGACTCAAGCACTAGAACTGCGACCAAGACACACTTCAGTCTTAAGACAGATGTTTTCCTCCATGAATAAAGCACGAGAAAATAAATGTAACTAAAATGTTCATTCTGAGTGAAAAACATAAAGAAAATAAAGACTAGTTTTCATGCTGGGATGCATGAAAATAAAGACTAGCCTTCTAACTGTTCATTGTAGTGATGTGAAAGAAGAAGAAAAAAGAAAGCTACAGGCACATATAGAAATACTGTTGCAGAGAGTATTTGTATTGCAATAGGAAAAGAAGGAATGCTGTTCTACAGAGTAGAGGACCATTACAGATCTTTATACAACCAAAAGATAAATAAACTGATTAAATGTCATGAAGATATAGAAAATCACTGTCATTAAAAAGGTCTTTTTAGGCTCAGACAATGTTTTTTCCACAGTTACCTGGGAGCAATCCTGAAGATCTCAGAGACAGTGCACACCAAGTTCAGTCTTTCCAAAACATCCTCTTTCCTCCTTGTCAGCAGCTGCTGGATTTATGTGTAGATCAGAACACTCACTGGCTATTTTCTCGTTACCCAGGTGAGGGAATTTAAGTGAGGTGTTAAGAAAATTAATGAACATTGTCAATAGTGTAGATTTTCTGGTCATAATACTCCTCTGAAAGATCAAACTGAATACACAGTGTTTGAAGAATTTTAAACACTTCTTTAATGGGAGGCATATATAAGGAACCAATTTTTTTGTACTAGTTAAATGTTCAAGGATGAAAAGATTCTGGTTGTTGTATTTTTGTTTTGGGTATTTATTTTTTTTTTTTTTATAAATTTCTGTAGCAGAAACAGCGAGCCTGGAAGGAGGGAGAGAGCAGGTACAGTATTCCTCTAGAAGAAGCAAAAATTTAGTCAGAAGTGGCCATTGGTTAATACAAAAAAAGGTGAAACCTTGAATGAAAAGATTTAATTTCAAGATTTCAGGGTTATATTATATTCCCAAATATATACTGAGATATCAAGGAGTTCCATTAAAGTCCTTTGGAAGCCAGCTACCCCATCCTGGAACTCAAATACCCCACATCTGGGATTCTCCTGTATTCTGAAAGAACAGATATATAGATTATCTCCATATCTGATCTTTATATATATATATACTACTGTCAGCAATAGATGCCCAGAGCCTGGAGAGGGATGAAAGGTCAGCAGGAGAGCACCTGAAGAGCAGCAGAAAGGAATTCCAGCCAGTAAGTCAGCTTCATCAGGGGTCCAACTTAAATGCTTCTATGCAAATGCACGTAGCATGGGGTTAAAAACAAGAGGAGTTAGAGACGTGCACACACCCGCAGGGCTATGATCTTATTGGCATCATGGACTTGTGGTGGGATGGCTTCTATGGCTGGAGTGTTGGAATGGAAGGATACAGGCTCTTTAGGAAGGACAGGCAGGGGAGACAAGGAGGGGGTGGCACCCTCTATGTCAATGACCAGCTGGAGAGCATGGAGCTCTGCCTGGGGATGGATGAGGAGCTGACTGAGAGCTTATGGGTCAGGATAAAAGGGAGGGCAGGGACAGGTGACATTATAGTGGGGGTCTACTACAGGCCACCCAACCAGAAAATACTCCTGGAAACTATGCTAAGGCACATGGAAAATAAGGAGGTGATTGATGACAGCCAACATGGCTTCATTAAGGGAAAATTGCACCCAACAAATTTGGTGGCCTTCTACAATGGGGTTACAGCATTGGTGGGTAAGGAAAGAGCAACTGACATCATCCACCTGGACTTGTGCAAAGCTTTTGACACTGTCCTGCACAACATCATTGTCTCTAAATTGGAGGGACATGGATTTGATGGATGGACCACTCAGTGGATAAGGAATTGGCTGGATGGTCACACTCAAGAGACCTCTGGGGCCCCCAGCATAAGAAAGACATGGACTTGTTGGAGTGAGTCCAGAGGAGGGCCTCGAAGGTGGTGAGAGGGCTGGACAACTGCCCCTATGAGGACAGGCTGACAGAGGTTGTTCAGCCTGGAGAAGAGAAGGCTTCGGGGAGACCTTATAGCAGCCTTCCAGTACCTAAAGGGGGCCTACAGAAAAGATGGGGAGGGAGTCTTTAACAAGAACTGTAGTGATAGGATGAGGGGTAATGGTTTTGAACTGAAAGAGGTTAGATTTAGATTAGATATTAGGAAAAAAAAATTTAATGTGAGGGTGGTGAGGCACTGGCACAGGTTGCCCAGAGAAGTTGTGGCTGCCCCATCCCTGGCAGTGTCCAAGGCCAGGTTGGATGGGGCTTGGAGCAACCTGGTCTAGTGGAAGGTGTCCCTGCCCATCGCAGGCGGGTTGGAACTAGATGATCTTTAAGGTCCCTTTCGACCCAAACCATTCTATGATTCTATGATTTATTTTTACATAGGATCATGACATCATAATATATTTCATACTGAAAGGGACCTCTGGAGGTCTCTAGTCCAACCTCCTGCTCACAGCATGGTCAGCTGTGAGATCAGACCATAGTGCTTAAGATTTTATCCTGTCAGATTTTGAAAACCTCCAAGGATGGAGACCAAACAACCTTTCTGGCAACCTGTTTCATTGCTTGACTGACCTAATGGACTTTTCCTTCTACCCAGTCTGAACCTCTCTTGTTTTGTTTATGCCCATTGTCACTCATCATCCCATGATGCACTGCTGTGAAAAGCCTTGCTCCATCTTCCTGATAACATCCTTATAGGTATTGGAAGGCTGCCATTAAGACACCACCCACCAGATGTCTCTTTTTCAGCCTGAAGAAGACTGGACAGTAGTTGTTAGGAAAGTGAAAAGGAAATTAAAATTATAACTGCTCAGTAGTGGTAATTTGTGACCAAGGAATGATCTAGCACAGAGGGCAAGACGGCCCAACTACAGAACAGGCTAACCTGGCTAGAAGCAGGGATGCCAGAGACAGAATGACTTTGTGTAAAGGAGTGAAGTTTCCCTTAGTGATGAGATAGGAAACAACCAAGGCATTGTCTTGTAGCAATCCTGGAATGCGAGCACTCAGGGCCCATCCTTGGGCAGCAGAACTGGGCTGGGGGATGGACCCAAAACTGGGTTGAGGTGGCTGATGCTGATGGTCACATGATTGGTGCAGGTGTAAGAGTGTATAAGGAATTGGCTCATGATGCATCTTTGCAGACTCCTTGTTGATCCATTTATGGTGGTAGGACTCTGTCCGATGTACTGTTCAGTAATTTTTTTTTACATTTAAGCACAAACATGCATTTAATTCACCTCAAGGGTGAATGTCCCAACAAAAGCCAAAGCTCAGCTGGAGTTGACAAGTTTAAGGGTTATCAAGGACAACAAGGTAAGGCAAAATGGTGGAAAAAAATGAGCAATAGTTTAATTGCAATGAATAGATTAATGGATACTGCCTCGACTAGGAACTGGACAAGGGATTTTGCTTTAAAATGCAGGTGTATGACATCATTGATAACAGTAGCATCTACTGATCACTATGACAGATCAACAGTTGATGCTTATACATTTACTGTAATTCACTAATAGATTTGTCAGCTACCAGAAAGCAACAAGAAAACGAGAAATTTTAAACAAAGAAAAGCTGCAAAGAATTAAATGATGACATTCCCATTCAGGAAGCTACACCTAAGCCCTTAGGATCCATCATGTACTTACAGGTAAATGTGTGCTTAATTAGTATGTTAAGTTATAACATGGAAAATCTGTCTCTTACTTTGATACTTTTTTTTTTTTTTTTAATGGTCTTGCTTTTACTAAGTAAGGAGGGCCTTCCTGGCCCAGTTGTTTGAGTCGCTGCTAGGCTGCTCTGCAAAACAACCAACCACATCTGAAGGAGTGGGTGCGGAGAGGTCACCAGTGATCCTGGAGGAGCACATGCTAGTTTTGGGGAGCCAACTCCTGGGAGTGGCAACACTGTCAGGAAGTGCACATTGCTAAGTACTTTTTCCCAGATGCTCTGGGAGCTGGTTTTAACTCTCCTAGCTCTAATAAACTGGATCTAAGCACCTGCAGTCTAGTCCTGAGCATGTGAGAGCATGGAAATTCCAGCAGGCTGCGGTAATAGCTGAGCTTTCTTCTTCTAAATCCAGCCAAGAGGTTTGGCTTCTAAAATCTGGATACCCAAGAGGTTTCAAAGATTCTGCAAAAGCAAAGTGATTGAACGAAAAGTTCCCAAAACCCATCTGACTTATTTGTAAAAGTGTCAAGATGTACTGACAATAGAAGGAATATATTTCCTGGATGAAAGAGAAGAGCAGGCAGCATTTTAAATAAGTGCAATAGCTTCACAGATGGTGGATATCAGATACCACAGCTCATCAGATTATAATGACTCAATGAATGTGAGATAATCTGAAGTGACAATACAAACTGATGCTTGCACTCCATTTCACATTAAGAAATGCACAGTATTTTCATAGAAATAGGTAATTACTTATACAATACGTGTTCATTTTAATTGTCAGAAGGGTGGAAGGAACGTGCAGCTATGGCACAACTGACTATAATTTCAGGGTTAAAGAGGGCATTCTGAAGTCTTAAAGTAATAGTTAAATTTTGTTCTAAGAAAAAACCACAGCTATTATGAAAGGCTCATGATGGAAACCTTTTAGCATGTGACATGCCTCAGGCATATTCAAATTTCTGTTTGACATTTTCAAGAGTACCATAATCTAACATGACTGACAAGCTGTACTGCAGAAAATGGAGCTTGAAATAAACCTGTGTTTTATTAAGTGTCACTATAGATAAAATAGTTGATTGTACGTTACCCAGCATAATTCCTAAAAGATAACTCTGTGAAGGCTGCTCACTGTCAGGGTACTTAGATCACTGTTGCATGGGCCGTGAAGAACTAGAATGAGCCAACAATGTTTGCATTACTGTTAAGAGGTGGGTTAAGATGGCACGTTAAAGTTATTTTCACATGGTATTTCACTTTGCTATTTATCTGAATACTGTTGTTAATGGTTTTAACCAGTTCCCTGGTTCATTCTTTTTTGAAGTGTTTTGCTAATGAATTAGGGATTTTACTTGGATAACCCAGGTAAAGTCCATTAGCAAAATTTTGATAATTAATCAGTAGGAACAGAAACAATCTAATGAAACAGAAGCATTTTCTAAGTTTTACTAAGCTTCATGAGTCCCATTTCTCTTTGGTTACTGGGAAGAGTATTCATGAATCTAAGGTGCAAGATTAATTTCACTGAATCAGTGACAAAGATAATTATTTTCATTGGTCCTGAAAGCAAGCCTTATTGCCTGTTTGTTTTCTGGTTTACACTCATAACTTCCTTAAGATGGCAAAATAAAATGACTAACAGGTGTTAAATGTAAGTATTGCTAAAAGTATCTGTTAAAAATATTAAAGAACCATTTGTCAAACATTCCTTTTGATATTACAAGACCTCTAAGGTGTGCATTTATGCAGTTTGTGCATGTTTACCTGCTATGCAATGCAATTTGTCTAACCTTTTGTCTGCTTAAACCTCAATTACCTTATATTTTCATGTATTTAAAATACCAAAAGGGTCACAATGACTTTCCAAATATTTTGTCAATGCCTTTTAGGGTCACAGTGACTTGATTGATCTTGACTGGTATCAGCACAAATCCTTGATATATGCTGTATTGAGATATGCTCACCACAGTGTCAAAATAACATCACATTCCTTTGAACAAAGTCAATAGTGCTACAGATTGACACATCACAGTACCTTTTTGCTCATTACCTAATTAATTAAAAAAGGCTTCTCTTGTGTCAAAGGCACTTCATTCCTCCTGGTACTATTCCATGACATCCAACAGCCACCCAGCTGTGCCAACAGCTTTCTATTAGCTTTAGTGAGATGACCAAAACCTTCTGTATTACCCACACAGTTATTTAAATTGAGCATTTGCAATTTTACCTGAGCTGTTATTTTGGGACATGGTACTCCAATGAAAATAGAGACAATTTTAATGTTTATATGAATCTAAGCTGACTTCTAATATATTCAGATAATAATAACAATTATTACTATTGTTGTTCTAGTAGATGATGCAGTTCTCTGTATCACAAATTAAAATTATTATTTCGGAAATTAGAATTACAAAAAAGTATATTATTGAAAAGATTATAAAACTAAAGATGAAATGCTTGTTGAGATTCCTAGATTTAAAATTTTAAAATTCCATTTAATCTTCATAGATTGCATATATCCTAGGTGATCTAAATAGTAAAGCTCTGTTACAAGGAGTGTGTTTCTTACAGACATTCAGTAACATTTAAGCTGGGATGATATGTCATTTCATTATGCATTTAGGTGGAAGACTATTATTTCTTCTACTTTGGAGAGCAACTGAAATCCTGGCTAAAGTCCTGGTTCCACTGCTTTCCCTGAGGTTACTTAAGCATGAAGATGATGCATTTATTTTCAGTGGGACATTTTAAAGAATTGTAAGTTCTAAAGCATTTTAAACAGTAGGTTTATAAGAGTTAATAGCTAAATAATTGGCACAAAAGTATGCTGCAGAAATGAATGTTTGTCAGTTCTAGTAGATGTAAGCAGAAAATGTAAAGCAATATGCACAATATATTAGGTAGTGGGTAAGGGCTCCGTATAGCCATCACTGTAGAAATAGCAACAGTTGTTTCCGCAGTGCCCCTATACTGACTAGCCTTTGCTGGGAAGCTAACACTCTTAGGACGCCATGCACAGTGCCGTGCTTGTTCTGCAAATGCACCAGCTAGTTCTGCAAATTTCTGCTCTGACATCCACTGAAAGGCACAGACTGGTCAGTCCTTGAGTAAAGCTTTCTAAGGCGTATTTGCATCCTTGAAACCTATGTTCACTATTGTCCTGGTTTCAGCTGGGATAGAGTTAACTGTCTTCCTAGTAGCTGGTACAGAGCTATGTTTTGAGTTCAGTATGAGAAGAATGTTGATAACACTGATGTTTTCAGTTGTTGCTCAGTAGTGTTTAGTCTAAAGTTAAGGATTTTTCAGCTTCTCATGCCCAGCCAGCGAGAAAGCTGGAGGGGCACAAGAGGTTGGCCCAGGACACAGCCAGGACGGCTGACCCAAAGCGGCCAAAGGGGTATTCCAGACCATGGGACGTGACATCCTGTATATTAACTGGGGGGAGTGGGGGCAGGGAATCGCCGCTCGGGGACTGACTGGGCATCGATCGGCAGGTGGTGAGCAATTGCACTGTGCATCATTTGTACATTCCAATTCTTTTATTATTGCTGTTGTCATTTTATTAGTGTTATCATTATCATTATTAGTTTCTTCTTTTTATATTCTATTAAACCATTTTTTATCTCAACCCACCAGTTTTATTTCTTTTCCAATTTTCTCCCCCATCCCACTGGGGGAGGGGGGAGTGAGTGAGTGGCTGCGTGGTGCTTAGTTGCTGGCTGGGGTTAAACCACGACAAGTATCACTGTTGGCTACACCTGGGAGTGGGAAAAGCATCTGACTCACATCCAACATGCCAACTGGGAAGGAGTACTCCTGGGTATTCAAGTCTGTTAATTTGGCTGCTCTTAACAGTCTTAACAGTAAAAACCAGAATTTTACAAAAACAGTGCATGAACAAATAACAAACAAGAAAAGACTTATTTTATGAAGCTACCTATTAATCAATCATTCCATAAGACAAGACCTGCCTGTACAGACAAACAGTAGCTTCTGCCCTCAAAATTAAAAACATGGTCTTTTTCAAACAAGTAAGAAGCCATTTCCAGCATTCCTTCCATGGTGACCAAGTGATACACTGGAGGACATGGGTGCCATCCAGGGGAACATGAGCAAGCTGGAAGAATGGCCAGCAAGAACCACATAAAGTTCAATAGTGCCAGAGGTGAAGTCCTGCACTGGGGCTGGGACCACCCTGTGCTGTGACACAGGCTGTGAGCTGGCTGGCTCAGTGGCAAATCTGCAGAAAAGGACCTGGGGACCTGGGGACCTGGTGGACATGAGTCAGCGGTGTGCCCTGGCAGCAATAAAGGCTAAACATAGAATCACAGAATCACAGAATCATTTAGGTTGAAAAGAGCTTTAAGATCATCAAGTCCAACTGTCAACCCAACACCACCATGCCCACTAAACCATGCCCTGAAATGTACTACATGTAGTGAGCTGAACTAGCAAACGTGTAGGCAGACAGACGGTCAAAGGACATGATGTTTCCCCTTTATTTTACCCTTGTGTAGTTGCACTTGGAAAAGTGTCCAGCCTGGTCCTCTCCTCTCTGAGTACAAAAGACATACTGAGACACTGCAGAGTCCAGCAAAGGGCCACTAAAATGACTGGAGGATGAAGCATAGGATGTATGAGAAGCTGGTTCTTCTAAGACTCCTGAGCTCGGTTTAAAAATAAAGGTCCTGTTGTGGAACCCTTGATCATATCAGTAAAGTTTAGTAATATGAATCCTCGTTCTTTTATTTCTGATGGCAGAAAGAACTAATTTCAAATGTTCAAAGTGAAAAGTTGTAATTGCGTCTTGATGAATTGGAGACAGCTGCAAAGAAAGCTGGAGATAATTTTTTTGCCCCCCCCCCCCCCCCGTTACCTCAAATACTCCCTTTTCATCAAAAGATACTGAATGTTTAAAGGCAGTAAGTGAATAGTAGGAATAAAACTTGGCAATTCCCAAAGGAAGTCTGTAATGAGCACTTTTAAACACTTAGGGTTATTATGTAGTTGTCAAAGCTGCTATGCTTTATGACCAAAAAAAAAAAAAAAAAAAAAAAAAAGAAAAAAGAAAAGAAAAAGAAAAAAGAGAGAGAGAAAAGTGTTGTGCAGTGAATAAAAGAACTATTAGACTCATTTGGGGTGAAACAAAAAAAGTGTTCACCAGCAGTTTAAGCTTCTCTGCACTGCAGACCAAGCTGAATTTTGCTGTTCTAAAGAGCAAGAGCCTAGACAGGACTGAGCTGTCTGTGTGGAGGGAAGGGGCAAAGCTGAAGGGATTACCAGGGCTTAACATCGTTACAGAACTGAGGGATAGAAACTGAATCCTGTTTATGGACTGATCAAAGTTCAGAGGTAGCCACAGGTCTATATTGTCCCTTTACATTAGCAGAAACCCTGCTTTCCAGGATGCCAGCACTGGCACAAGAGATCCTGGGAAGCATATTACTCTGCGTCTCTGGCAGTCTGCTGCTATTTCACTGTTGCTGCTTTTGTTACTGCAGCTACTCAATTGCCTGTGAGTAGATTTACTCCTATGGCTCACTAAGGGTATTTCAGATATGGAAACACCTACACCTTATCTAATAACTGATTAAACAGACTATTTTTGAGGTCTCTGCATTCATTTCCAGTTTCTATCTGGTACACTCAGATACTTACTCAGGAGCATTAAACTAGGCTGGGATGTCCCACTGAGCTTTTGATGTTTCCCCCGCCTTGTATCTTGAAAAGGTAACATTATTCAAGAGGCTTTTTTTCCCCGGCCCATAGCTGCAAGAAAATAATAATGATGACGACCAGAGATCTGGCATTTTGCCTGTCCTGTGAAATACATATTGTTCACAAGGTCACTAGGGAATACAGGGCTTCGGCCAAATATGAGCAACAGTCTGGGATGCTGGAATTCATAATACTTTCTCTCTGACTACCCAGTTTACTTCAGCTTGGGTTGCTGCCATGAATTCTTATTGGAGCTGTACCTTGGAATAGATAAAAAACAGTATATCCATCCTGTGGGAAATTTCCATATTACAGAGTTTTCAGCCAGATGTGGGACAAAAATTTGTAAATTTGTTTCATCCATTTAGTTCAATCAATTTTATTTGGACAACCATGGGCATTGTTTCCAACTACTGCAGCCACCCAGAATCCGCGTCCTTCCTTCATCACGTACTCCGCACAAGGCAAACTCCATAAGGCCACTTGAAAGAAATGCCTGGCATGAGACACGGCTAGTTACTTTGTGAATACTTTGTAGTATGTCATATAGAATCAAAGCAGATGTTTAGGCTCACCTGACTTTAAACCATGGAAATTAATTAACTTACACACCTCTACACCGGGGGCACTGTATTTGGCTAGAAGAATACATGACAGATCTTCATTTATTAAAACCATAAAGGTCAAAAGAAAAAAAAAACAAAAGCATTGGCCTTGCACCCAATGGAATTAAACGCAAGCCTGAACTACAAAGGGATTTAATAAGGAAACTCACTGTTTATGAGTGCTTCCAGTCTGAAAACATTAGCTTCTGAGGATTTTTTTATTTGTTTTCCATAAATCTCATCTCCTCAGCTGAAAACCAGCCTGTAAATCCAATCCACTCTTGATCTTTCTGAGACTTGCAAAATGAATAATCCTTTCTTACAGAGTTATGAAGAAAGGGGAAACAAATGGTATGTTACTTTGAGGCAGGTGTAATTTCCAGGAATTGAGCTAAGATTACTATCTTGTATCACATATGAGAAAGTTTCCACATACAGTAAAAGTTTCTGAGTTCAGATTTTCCCCCATTGAGTATTACAACAGCTGAAAATGAAACATCTGGCTTTTGGACTGATATTAAAATTTATGTGTCAGGTTTTCAAGTCTTCATAGTCAGTGGGGAAAGTCAAGCATTTATTGAAGAGAATACATTAAGATCTATATACTAAATAGGTAGGTGTGGAATAAGAATAGATGGAAGGATTGTATCTGGAAATCCACCACTTGCTTAGATTTGGGTGTTTACCTGAGATGCAGTGAAGCAAATCTATGAAATAAGTCAATCTGAAATCAACTCAGAACTTAGTTGTATATGTAATTTTAGCAGCAGACCTTATCTTTTACATAAAAATCCTCTGGTTAGAATAGCCTTGCAAAAAGCAGAAGTGGTGAGGTCTAGACTCACCTCAGCTTGGGATTTTGTGACTCTACAACTTCACCATACAGAGGTGGAGTTTGCCATAGCATCAACTATGAGGTTTTCAGAGAAGCTAGGATTAGATCGTTTTCTGTCAGAACTTTAGACGCTACCAGTTAGCATAAACTGTGAGATCATCCTCCTTGAAGAAAAGGAAAAAGTCTGACGTTAAGTCCAGTTGCAGTTACTAAGGGGTTGTCGGTGGTGAGAAAGTCTTAGGTAGTCTGCCTTAAAGAGAGATGGTAACCCAGGGTTGCAAGATAAGTACTACCACCCTTTGCTTGTAGAGCTAGGCTAACCCTGCCTAGTGTCTACCCGTCCCCAGGTATCTTTCATTCCTTTCTGCATGGGCATCCTGGTGGGGCTGCAGAGGTCCTGTACAATACTAATAGGTGAGTTTGGACAGTATCCTGGCTCCTAGGGGCAGTGAGTGTGAAAAGCACAAGTGTACAAAAAAAGTTTTAAATCCAGGCTTCCTGCTCTGCAGGCTCCTCTACTCAATCATTATCTAAAAAACCCAAGATCCATCTCTTTTGATACCATCTTTGAATCTAGCTTTTTTTTCTCCTTATTAACCTCTCTCTAGTCATAGTTCTGAAGAACTTTTCCAGTGAGCAGAAGATCAGGGTTCAAAGGCCCTCCTGCTGCTGAGAGGCTAAAATTTAGGTCTTTTGCTCCTTGGTTCATGTTTCACTCACCAGAATAAGGGGCTTTTCACTGTCAGCTTACACAGGGGTAGTCTAAGTGGGGAATCTTGATAGAAACACACAGAGGTTTTTAAACCTTGAATAAACTGAGGTGCTGGCATGTCTTGAAATATAAGGTGTAGTAGAACTTCAGTCTGCTACGTCTTCTAATATAAATACAGCGTCTTTGGCACTGGGGCATTTAGACAGGTAGGCGGGTATTTCAACTTCTTGGTCTCTACATTATGTTCCTGCACACAGGTTCACAAAGTCACTCAGGTTCCTCACTGCTGTTTAGGTTTAATTTAAACTGGATGCAAGCTCCTAAGTCTCATTGAGAATCTGAATCATTAATTTTAGTTGAAGTGAAACTTAGGCACTTTTAGATTCAGAGAATTAATCACTATAAATCTGGGCTGAGTTCCAAGTTCCAGCAAGATTGAAAATTTGATAGTTACATACTATTCCCTTTAGATTTCTATTCCCCAAAGGATATTTTAGCCTGTTTTATTGAAACTGAATATTAAAGCTGCTATTAAACTTCATAGTGTCAGTGAGTAAAAATGTGGTGAAATAAAACCAGGGTATATGTATCCCCATACAAGAACTGGCACTTTGAAAACAGGAAGGGCATACCAAACCATCCTATATCTCAAGAAGAGAAAAATACTGCACATTATTCCATGTAAGATTTAAAATATTTTATTTTTTTAATCTTTTTTTTTTTTTTTTTTTTCATTTCTATCAAGAACAGGATAAATCAGGACATACGTTTGTAAGTATGTGTATACTTACATGAGCCAGCAATGTGCCCTTGCAGTAAAGAAGGCAAATGGTATCCTGGGCTGCATTAGGCACAGCATTGCCAGCAGGTTGAAGGATGTGATCCTTCCCCTCTAGTCATCACTGGTGAGGCCACACCTGGAGTATTGTGTCCAGTTCTGGGCACCTCAGTACAAGAAAAGACATGGACATACTAGAGAGAGTCCAATGAAGGACCACAAAGATGAGTAAGGGATAGAACATCACTCCTATGAGGAAAGGCTGGGAGAGCTGGGACTGTTCAGCCTCGAGAAGGGAAGGCCTAGGAGGTTCTTATCAATATATATAAATACCTGAAGTAAGAGTGCAAAGAAGGTGAATCCAGGCTCTTTTTGGTGGTGCCCAGTGACAGACCAGAGTCACAAACTGAAATACAGGAGGTTCTGTCTGAAATTAGGAAACACTTTTTCACTGTGAGGGTGACTGAGTACTGGCACAGGTTGCCCAGGGAGGTGGTGGAATCTCCATCCTTAGAGGTATTCAAAACCCATCTGCAATGTGAAGCTCAAGGGCAGCCTTGGCTGCAGTGACCATGGAAAGGTGGAGTTCAAGATCCTTTGGGCAGCAAGGAGGACACACAGCAAGCTCGCTACCCTGGACTTCAGGAGAGCAGCCTTTGGCCTCTTCAGGGATCTGCTTGGTAGAATACCGTGGGATACAGCCCTGGAGGGAAGAGAGGACCAAGAAAGCTGGTTAATATTCAAGGGTCACCTCCTCCAAGCTCAGGAGTGATGCATCCCAGCAAAGAGGAAGGCAGGCAACAACACCAGGAGGCCTGCGTGGATGAACAAGGAGCTCCTGGACACACTCAAACACAGAAAGGAAGCCTACAGAGGGTGGAAGCAAGGACAGGTAGCCTGGGAGAAATACAGAGAAATTGTCTGAGCAGCCAGGGATCAGGTTAGGAAAGCTAAAACACTGATAGAATTAAATCTGCCCGGGGACATCAGGCACAACAAGAAAAGCTTCCATAGGTACATTGGTGATAAAAGGAAGACTAGGGAAAATGTGGGTCCTTTCCAGAAGGAAACGGGAGACCTGGTTACCCAGGATATGGAGAACGCTGAGGTGCTCAACAGCTTTTTTGCCTCAGTCTTCACCAGCAAGTGCTCCAGTCACACTGCCCAAGTCGCAGAAGGCAAAGGCAGGGACTGGGAGAATGAAGAACCACCCACTGCAGGAGAGGATCAAGTTTGAGACCATCTAAGGAACCTGAAGGTGCACAAGTCCATGGGACCTAATGAGATGCATCAGTGGATCCTGAGGGAACTGGCAGATGAAGTGGCTATGCTACTATCCATCATATTTGAGAAGCTGTGGCAGTCTGGGGAACTTCCCACTGACTGGAAAAGAGGAAACATTACCCTCATTTTTAAAAAAGGAAAAAAGGAAGACCCGGAGATCTACTGGCCAGTCAGTGTCATGTCTGTGCCTGGCAAGATTGTGGAGCAGATCCTCCTGGAACCTCTGCTAAGGCACATGGAAAATAAGGAGGTTATTGGTGACAGCCAACATGGGTTCACTAAGGGCAAATTGTTCCTGACAAATTTGGTGGCCTTCTACAACTGGGTTACAGCATTGGTGGATAAGGGAAGAGTAACTGACGTCATCTACCTGGACTTGTGCGAAGGATTTGACACTGTCCTGCACAACATCATTGTCTCTAGATTGGAGAGACATGGATTTGATGGATGGACCACTCTGTGAATAAGGAATTGGCTGGATGGTCACAGTCAAAGAGTTATGGTCAACGGCTCGATGTCCAAGTGGAGAGCAGTGATGAATGGATTTCCTCAAGGGTTGGTATTGGGAGCAGCACTGTTTAACATCTTTGTCAGCAACATGGACAGTGAAGAAGGAGGGGAGGAGGTGTGCCTGAGGAGGAGATGCCCCTGCAGCCCATGGTGAGACGGCAGGCTGTCCCCCCCACCCAGGCTGTGGAGGGGAATGGGGGAGCAGATGCCCACCTACAGCCCAGGGAGGACCCCACGCTGGAGCGGGTGGATGCCCCTGAAGATGGCCATGACTTCATGGGAAAGTCCACACTGGAGCAGGCTGTGACTGAAGGACTGCAGCCCATGGAAAGGACCCATGCCAGGGAAGTTCGTGAAGAACTGCAGCCAGTGGGAAGGACCTCACACTGGAGAAGTTCATGGAGGACTGTCTCCCGTAGGAGGGACCCCACGGTGGAGCAGGGGAGGAGTGAGGAGTCCTCCCCCTGAGGAGGAAGGAGCGGCAGAGACAACGTGTGAGGAACTGACCCCAACCCCCATTCCCCATCATCCTGCACCACCGGGGGGAGGAGGGAGAGAAAACCGGGAGTGGGGTTGAGCCTGGGAAGAAGAGATGTGGGGGGGGGAAGGTGTTTTAAGATTTAGTTTTTATTTCTCATTATCCTTGTTTTGATTTGATTTGTAGTAAATTAAATTGTTTTGGTTTTTCCCCCAAGTTGAGCTTGTCTTTTGCTCTAGACTGTAAGTGGTGAGTGATGCCTCCCTGTCCTTGTCTCGACCCACAAACATTTCTTTGTATTTTCTGCTCACGCCACCGGGGCCGGGGGTGGAGAAGTGAGCAAGCAGCTTCATGGTGCTTTGTTACCAGCTGGGCTTAAACCATGATAAGCATGTATGTACCTCAGATATATCTATATCTTAGATATGGGCTTAAACATGTACATTTTGGACTGGATTGTAGATTTCTAGGAGAATTATAATATAAAGTTATATATTGTATACAGCTGGTTGAAGTCTAGTTGTACTCTATATCCAGATACTTAAATATTGAGCAATTACAAACCATGTTCATGTTTCCAGCAGGAATACATGTTTTAGCCAAGCAAATGAATAAAGAAATAGAATGTTATCAATATGCCACAGATAGCAGCATCACCTTGTATTTGTTGTCATTTCTGTCTAAGGAGTGGGAGATAAGGGATTGGTGGATAAGGGAAGAGCAACTGATGTCATCTACCTGGACTTGTGCAAAGCATTTGACACTGCCTGGGAGATACCACTCTGACAATGTGAGCCCTTTCATATTTTCATCAAAAAATGTCTGCAAATCACCCCTCTTGAGTTTGTGTTGTCCTTCCTTTTCCATCCTCTGCATATTGGCCTGGACTCCTGCACATGATGGTATATGATTCTACTTGGTTGTGCAGGGTTTGATCTGCTTTTACATATACTACCCAGAAAAACTGTTTCCCCAGTTAATCACATAGAACTTCACTAAATTTGAAATTAATTTTTTGTTCCTCTATTTGAAAAAAAAAAAAAAAAAAAAAAGCCTTCCTGTGAACTTGAAAACTTTTTTCTTTATGGGGATAAAATTAGCCACTAGTGACAAAATTAGCAAAATATGCTTGTATTATTTCTAATTGTTCTTTTTTAAATTAACACAACTATAGTCTTTGGTAGCTAGAAAATAATCAGTCTTACTGGACCTTCTGTCCTTCTCTAAGCAAAGGAAAAGGAGGAAATATAAATGAGAAAATCTACTTTTGGTGTACTCCATCTACATTCTGACCAGAAAACTTCAGTGAATTCTTTCTGAAGTATGCAATTTAACTTTTTCAGTGTTATTGTGTTGGACCTTACTTCTAGCCCTTGAAATAAGATATCTATTTTTCTATGTCTGTCATTTGATTTCCTCATATCTTTCACCTATTCTTCATAACTACTCACAGAAACGCTCCATAGAAAGGAAGAATGTCTTTGACTTAAATAAAAACTTTGATCCATTTTCTAAGAGAAAGTGTGGTATTTGTAGCATACGGACTGGAAGAGACAGACAGCAATGATAGCTTAATGTAGTCACTTATATGAAAAGAGCCATTCATTCATTAGACATCATTAAGTGCACCTGCACTTAACTCAGTAGTTAAACTGAAGATTTAACTAGTACCTATTTTTCAGAAAAACTCCCACTTCTGCAAAGATTATGGATTGTTAATGAGTTTTCTCTTTGGAGATTTTCCCTCCAAACTTTAGCCATAGAGCACTGTCATACTTTGATTTGCAAGCTTACATAGCTTCCTTTTATCAGCTTCTTCTAGCCTAAAATAGCTCAAACTGAAGTAGCAAGGGAAATAAAGCTAATATAATGAAACCTATCTTTATTCCAATCAGAAGAGTCAATAATGGCAAGCCTATGGATAGCCACTCCATTTTGTATGGAAAAAACCCCCAACAATTAGAAGAATGTTTGATGTTCTACTTAGTTCTTAACTTTCTTTCATATGTATTTTTGAATGAACAGTAAAAAAATATTGAGGTTTATATAATGTCTCATTCAGGATCGCCACTTGCATCCTCACCTGCCCCAAGACTATATGAGGTTTATGCTAAGAGATATTATTGCTTCAGTACTCAGGGTTATGGGTGATAAGTATTAGCAATACTATTTAAAACAGACCTTCTCCCTGCCAGAATCTGCAACATACAGAACTATAAAATACTGACCTTTCAGGACTGTTTTAATCATTTGTTAGCTGCTGAATAGTGCATTTTCCTGTACATCTTTATTTCAGATTGTTTACAAAGGCAAAAAAAGTGTTTGGAAGTGCTGATGACTTCAGCAGAGCTGGTGCTCACCTGTTACTTTCTTACATACTCATTTGATTGAAAAAATTACATTTTTTTCAGGCTTCCTCTAGCTGTTATGATCATTTACTTCTAATAAAGGTCAGGCTACCTAAATAGTTTGTCAGATAGAGAAATTACACTTACTCATTTTGTCCAGTGAGATTTTTTTGGTGGCATTTTGTACTGATATTCTGGGGTTTATGAAAGATATTATTACTTGATTCTTGGATTGATTGGTGTAGAGTAAATATACATGCAGAGAGAGATATGAAGGACATGGTGTGCCTGAGGCTGGGGAACAGCAAATGTAGGAGTGCAGGAAAAAATATCACATTCTATGAAGGAACTCAGATGAAAAAAATCAGGGAATATGACCAATATGTTGAAGAACATAAGATAGATACCTCATCAGAAATAATGATTCCGTGAGAATTATAAGACACATTATTTCTAAGCCTTTGTAATTAAAAGACCAACTCTCTGGAATCCCTATGACATCTTCACAAAGAATTTAACTAAGGAACAAATCAGTTATTTAGTCTTCCTAGTTAATTAACCCTCAGGATTCAGCTCAAAGTTTCAGGTGTGACCAAGGAAGGGATCTAGTCTGCCCAAAGAAGGCATCTGATAAATCAGTTTTCTGTATACCCTTCCCTTTCTTGAGTCTCTAAACAGCAACAAGGGCAGAAAGGCATGGAAGTAGGAGGTCGGTACTGTGTAGTCTCAACTGGACGAGCAATTTCCATCATCCATAAAGGAGAATGCTACTTTACTTGTTGTCTTGAGCCCATTGTGCTTCACCTTACTAGCTCTTTATTAGTTACAGGCTACCCAGTCAAGATAAGCAGTTATCTTCATTTGGAAAGCGGCAGGGCTAACATTTAGTATTGTTTATACAATTTTCAGATGGCCAGTTTTCCACAAAGTCTACATTTCCTATTTAACTGCAACTGATACATAGAAAATTATATGGTTTTGTTTTTGCAGGAAATTGATGAATTGCTAAGCTGTTAAACTGCAAAATTAATTTTATCACATCGTCAGTCATCTCAAAATTCCAGTTCCCTTCCAGCTAAAGCACTGACAGCTCTGTCAAAAACCACACATGGGCCAGATGCAGAAAAATGTTTTGGTGCTCAACTGTATCCTGGGCAGAATGTGGGTATCTGAGCCAAAGTCAGGAGGCCATGAGATCCTCTTCCAGACTTTACGTACATTTTTGTGACTCAGATCTAAAGGGATTACCTTAAGCCAGCTGAGGTTCACTTGAACTTGAATGGTAATGCTCTGGAGCTTGGAGAAGGGATGTGGAGGGAAAGAGGCAGGTGGAAATTCACTGAATCAGTCTTCTTAATATATCTTGATCTCATCTGCAAAAAACTGAAATTTGAGAAGTACAAAGTGCCTTTACATGGAATACTTCCACCTATCTTGACAGCAGAAACTTTGGCAAATATATTTACTTTCACTAGGGCACTGTACAAAATGTACTAAATGACTCAGTTTGCTCTCGTTCACGACCCTTTTGAACTTAGCCCTCTGCAAAGCTGTCTGTGAGGGTGCCAGGGAAGAACTGTAATATTTTAAAGAACCTATAAAAATTCAGAGGTCTTTATTTATGTGTAATGAATGGACCCAACACTGTGATCTCAGTCTGGTAGGTTGGAAAAGAAATCTAGAGACGATATTGCAGAACAAGAGCTTAATCCATTGGCCCATACTGGGTGAGGCTGATGGACAGAACTCTGTTAATAAACCAGGCTTAAATCTCTAGTCAGTGTGATGCATGCACAGATTTACTTTCCATTGGAGAAAAGAGTTGGTGGGAGTTCATTCTTTTTATATAACAATTCAGACTCCAGTAATGTGTGATGTGTTCTCTTGGAACATAATGTGTGACATAAGTTATGGCATTCTATGTGCTGTTTTCTCTGAAGGTCTTCCTTGAATGAAATCTGTTCAATTTATTGCTCATTCATACATTAGATACTGCTTTGTCTCTAATGTACTTTGTATCTAATGTATCGGGCTGTGCTTTCTTTTCAGTGAGTCACCACCCATGGGCAAGACACTTGCTCAGAAAGAAACATCAGAATAACTATAATGTCAATATATGTTGAGAAATAATGTGTTGTATGAAATTACTTCTGGTTAATTGTATCATAAGACATGAGAGTATCTTTCAGTGGCATGTTGGAGATGTAAAGAAGAAAGCATACAAAATAGTCTGAACTGAAGAAAAATTCTATTATTTTAAAGTTTCTTTTTTGTTGTTGTTGATAGCAATAATCAGATCATCAATTTTTAAAGCCAGAATTTTCCTTTTTCTGTTGTGGGTAGAAGATAAATGAAATCTTGATCAGCAAAGAAAAGCATCTTTACTTAGCAAGAGGTTAATTAAGGTACTCCTACATTTCAAGTGCAAATAACAAGAGAAACACATGTTCTGTCAACAGAATAAAATAATTTGATAGTGTATCTCAGAAAGAAACTTAAAAAGCAACGTAATACAAAATTAATACTTAACAAGGCACAGCAGACACACAAGATGAACTAATTCACTGGCCATTTCTGACTGGTATTTGGGACGCTTATTGTCAAGAATTTATTTTTCTTACTTTCTGGACTGGATTACATCCATGTTCACTTTATTATCATGTCCTCTGCTGAAAGGTTTGCAGTATTTGATGGAACAGTTGTAGAACACTTGCTATTACTTCTTTTCTCAGGTAATGGAAACAAGTATGGAAATGAGTCATTAAAACCTGTAAAAGAGCTCATAACCATTTTGTGAGATCTATCTGTATGAAACATACAATGATAATGAAAAGGAAATGTTTGACATGTAATGGATGACAAAGAGATGACACCAAATTTCTGATCAATTTTTGTACAGATAGATAACTTTCTGAAGTACTTGGGTATTAAATCTGCATTTATATTTGTAGTTGTTTCAGATATGATATCTACCTCTTGAATCGGCACTCTATGAGCATTTCAGTCTAACAGCAAAGTACTCATTAAATGTTTCAGTTATACTTCTCTCATTCTGGTACTGATGGCACTGTTGTTTCCATCTGTTCAGTTTTAGTCTGTTTCCTCATATCCTCTTGTCTCTAGAAGGAACTGTTGCTTTTAGACCTATCTGTTGTTCTTTTATCAATTAAAGAAAGATTTTGAGAAATTCTTCTCTCTCTTTTGAATTACTTTTAATTGGTGTGGAAGCCAGACAGTGCTGACATGAATGGTCCTTCCTTCAAGCTTGACCACCTCCATTGGAAATGACTGTTAAAGGTCCTAGTATGAGTTTTCATGCAGTACAGTACTGCAGAGAATGTGTGCCCAGGTCATATAGCAACAGGCAATCCACACCCTGCATAGGTCACTGTCCTTTTTGATGTTTGTTTCTGATTAACTTTGTTTCAGTATTTCAATGGACTCATTTTCTTTCTGCTTCTACTTAGCCTTTGTTTTTCAGCTACAGTTTGTTTGTAAACACTCAGCGATATGGAACATCTTTTTGTTCTCTTTCTATGGGGATTAATACAATGAGGTCTTGTCCATTGTAGCATCCCTATAGAAAAACAAGAATATAAAGAACAGCAGAGAATATCTACCAGATTTTTGTTTTGGCCATAATTTCTGGGAAATCACTCCAAACTTTGTCTCTGTTCCCTGGTCTGCATTCTGCTAAACCAAGACATTTTTTTCTCATATTCCTGTGTTCTTAATTCCATCAGTTTTACAGTACTGAGAAATTAATGATGATCAAGTTGCTTCCTCCATTTCCCTGCAGTTGCAAGAAATCAGACTATACTGATGGCCTCTAATTTACAGGATTGCTATAAATCTTCCATTAATCCTATTGTTTGCCACATTTACAATGACTGAGATACTGGTTTTCCATATCTATGGTTAGATACCTTTTTTTCCCCCCATTCTTGTTCTTTCTGTCTTTTCAGCTCTTCCTTACGTTATGCCAACTTGCAGCATACAGGCACCAAATACAGGATTAAAGCTATTGGAAGACACATGTTTTTCTTTTTAAAATTTAGAGCTACAGGAAGTCAGTCACAGTCCTTTTATGGGGTAAAAATAAAGAAAAAGTTATTTTTCTTTAACTGTAACTACAGAAAAAGAATTACATTTTTGTAGCTAAGGAAGGGTACCATGTATTATCCCATCAGTGCCTCTCAGCTCCTTGGTGGAACAATCTTTTTCCTATTTTTAGTTATGTTTACTTGGAAAGACAAATATGAAAGGTTTTCATGAAGTAGTCATTTGTTCCAAGAAAATCAACTGTGAACAGGGAAAGATTTTACATGATAAATAGCCCTTAGTCACTATCCAATGGTGATACTCAGTGGCACAAGAAGCCATTCACAGCTAACTGTTAAGGAAGAGCTAATGACAATTATTCTTTTAGGCAACATCTATCTAAATATTGAGATCATTCTGTGAAACACAGAAGCAGCTGGACTTTAAGAAGAAATTCATCTATTAAATAATTAACGACTGTCTCCATCAACATAATATTTTTTGTATATTATTTATGCAGACATAGAATGCCATTTCACTATTTCTGCCTGTAAAAGCATAAAAGCTTTTACTGCGAAAACAATCCTGACTTCTCATTTAAAAATGTACGTTTTTTAATTTACTTTTGTGTAAATCTAGTATTATATGCCATTTCCTTCAAGAATTTATATTTATGTTTGTACAAGAAAAGCTTGGATAATAAGGAATAACAAAGTGTGTGGAATTTTAATTTAAAATTCCTGTAATTCATATAAACACAGAGTTATGATATATGAAATACTGCAGTATGATTATGGATTAGCAACTGTGTCTCATTGCTTTCTTTTGTCTTAAGTCCCTGAATATTTCTCACAACTGAAGATGGCAGGGTGCTTCTCTGGACATGTAGAATGACAAATATTCACATATCCACAGGCCTTCCTGAAGGTGGCTCCATTTGATAAAGGTTAAGTTAGACAATCCAGGATCAGCTAAACTGCAAATTCTTATCAGAGTGGAAAAAACAGCAATAACTGCTCAAATAACAGGTATGGATAATGTCATGAAAGAATTTCCATAAAACAGTTCTGGGGTTTAACCAATGTATTCTTGAAATTAATCAACAGGGCAAAGACTCTACAAAAAATGACAGAACGGTCTTTGCTTATTTACAGGGTATGTCTCAATCTCAATTCTGAACTAAAGACTGTCTTAACTAGTATTTTTACCTTTCTTTTTAATTCTGAGTACTAAAAAGTACAGGTTCATTAGACTGTATCTCATTCACACATGACTGTTTCCAGGTTCAGTGAAATAAAGAGACAGAGAACAAAAGAGACCTTAAGAAGAACACTTCTTTATTTTAGGATAGTGCTCAATTCTATCTCGAATTGCTTCAGCTCAGGATGTAGATGAAAAGATAAAATGTACTAAGCTTCATTTCAAAAGAAATTCTAAAATAGGAAATGGAAGAGGAAATTAAATTTCTGTGTACTTCAGAAGTAAAGAACTATAGATTCAAAAGCTTTGAAAACCAGGGAATATAATTAAATTTGGTCTGCTGATTTTTTTTAAAAAAAAAAAAAAAAAAAAGGAAAAAGAAAGAAAAAAAGAAGGGTGGTGAAATATTTTTAGTTAACTTAAATTCCATGTTACTAGCTGATAAAAACTTCCATCTTTATTAGCAAATACTTTTTGAACACTGAGGTTTTCCATGATGTTCTAATGGCTCCGTTGCAATGAATGAATAATGGGAAGATGGTATTTTTTCACTGTAGAAGATAAACAATTCAACCCCTACAGAACCCTAAGATATGAAGTCAAGGTGTTCTGGAAGTCAGTAGAGTTCTACCAGGTTACTTGAATCTAGATTAACCTTTGTCTCCCAGGTCAGGTACAGCATCTCTGAAACATATCGCATCAATTAATCATTTTCTCTTTGATACATTTTTAGAAAAAGGCTTTAAACCTACTTTAGGTACTTCAACATTATTGAAAGTATCGTATACAATATTTACATGTACTCTACCTTCCATCAACCAGTAATGCCTTGTATATCTTTTCCAAATCATCTTTCTCACAATTCTGTCATAATCCCCCACAAATTTATGAAGACACTATAATCAACCAGTGAAACTTGTATGTGCAGAATGCTAGCATATGAAAAAGTGTTTGTCACTGAGAGTTAAGGCAAATCCAAAAATAATAGCAGTGTTTGCGGTAGGTGGCTAAACAGATTTACAGGACAAAAAGTCATGGCTTCATCTACAGCAAGGGGCCAGAAAAGAGCTTTCTCTGTCCTGCTGAGGACCTTCTTTGACGTCTGCTCCTCTCAGACAAATATAAGATGCTGCCTACTTATACTTGTCATGTATACATATACATTAAAATCCCATAAATATTTAATATATTGTACATGTAGTGGAATTTTTGTTTTCTGATAAGTACCATATATAATTCTTGGGAAAATACCACAGCATTTCCCCAGAAGATGAATCACTTCAGTATAGAATCCTTTTAAGAAAAATACTCAATCAATTCTGCCTTCAAACATTTTTCTGTCTTGAGCTGAAATGGAGTATGAATGCTACAGAATTGTGAGTAGTTATCTAAGTTAAGTAAAAATGGATTCGATAGAGTGAAGAAGAGCTTTTTGCTTTCTGTTTTTTCAATAACTTGGGAATAGGCTCCCAAATTTAAGAATCTTATCCAGCATTCAAGAAATTCCATCCCAAAGTACCCAAAGAATTCAGTCAGGTAGGAAATGATGCAGGTGACGTGAAGAGATGCATACATAGTTGAAGACTGGGAATTACAGTGTATAATTAGAGAAATACTAGTTGTTCTAGCTGTTGGCAAAGCAAGATAAGAAATGAGGGAAATAAAAAAACGTAGCAGCCTCTCCATAGTACAGGAAGAAACATACATTTAACAATTTTTTTATGGTTTATTTTTAAGAAATCTTAGAAAATTCATATTCCACGACTCTTGCCTTTGTAAGGATTTAGGAAGACTTGGAAAAGGACACATGTTAATTTTGTGAAATAGTCTGAACGTGAAGACAGTTTTTTTCTTCGTTCCGTTGGAAAGTTAAAATATGAACCTTAAAAAATTCATTGTGTGCTGGTGGAAGTGCAAGGCTGTGGTTCTTACTGTTTGACCTGTAACACATCAGATGCTTTTTATGTATGCATTAAGGTTACTTGTTATTTTAACTTTTTGGAGTTTTTTTAATAAGAAGTAGCAGTTAATATTTAAGTAACAGTGTCTTCTGGTGATTGTCTTTGTTTAGAAGAACAGCATTTAAAATCTTCTCTCCTATAAATGACTGTGTGGTTATCAAGCAAACTGCATACTTTTAAGGTTAAATAAATAGTGACAATTTTAGAAGAATATGGTCAGCAAGGAGTAATGGGTTAACTAGCTCCATGTAAATTCTAACTAATAAACACCATCTATGGTCTATAGAAAAGACGTTGCTACTTTAAGGGTTAACTCTTGAGTTTAGGGGGAAAAAATATTCTGAACAGATATGAATAAGCTTTTTATAAAAAAAAAAAAAAGGCTGCTCAATGTTTTTTAATTCTACTTAAATTTTTTTCTCCTTATATCAAGATGTGGTAAACTCCAGAAGAGTTAGAAATTGTCAGAGAATTATATTTTAAAAGATTTCTATAAGAAAGTATTGCTATCAAAATCAATGTGTTTGGAAAGAAAATATTAAACTTAATTTTGTCAAATTAATTCCATTGGCAAAATAAAATTCAGTAACATATAGATGCTTCAAATTAACATACTTAAATTTTCTGTCATTTTTATTTATAATTCCACTTTGCTTTCAATTATTTACTCTTCTGCCACTTTGTGTTGCTAGTTTTTTTCATTCTACTGAAAAAAAAAAAAATCAAAATGGTAATGCAAATGGACATATTTTCTTTTTTTTTTCAAAAAAAACAAAGGAAAAATTATGTCTGGGTTTTTTTTCAAAATTTTACTGCTCATTGAAATGGAAACTCTCCATTTTTGGTATACACACAGTTTTCAAAAGAAAAGTCTTCTTGTGTCTGTGATAAACTGTCTGGAATATTAGTAAGAAATTAATTTTCAGATTTTGATAGGAACCATGGAATAGTAAAGAAATTCAAATGCTGTTTTTTCTTTTTGCTTTGGATACATATTTTTCAAGTATATCCCCTTTTTGATAGTGTTTTAAATGCCATGAAATTAGTTTTCCTATTCAGAAATAAAGGCAAACATTTTTGGGTTTTCTGAGAGTTCCAAAAGTGGGAGCAGGGGAATCCTTTTTTCCTCACTTTCTCTCCATTGGATTGCAGCAAAATACAGGGATCTAAAATTATTCATATCGTGGTAACAACAGGCATAGCATTTTTAAGAATGAAATGCAATTTGGGGGAAGCTAACAAAGGAACAACGAATTGGTAACTGTTGTGTAGGCACAAAAGGGAATATTCATGCAAAAGTAATGAAAATGGTTATCCTACTCTTAGAAATAAGCATTCTATTCCACAGTCATAGTTTGCAAGATTGCTTTAAGCAGCAGGTTTTCTTATTCATTTCCGCCTTTCATTGTCTATAGAAGGTAGAAACTAAGGACCGTTCTCTTTGGTCAAGGGAGTTAATGCAATGTATTTTCCAGGTCATGAAGGCGGCAACAAATCCACCATGAGGCCTGGAAGCACAGCGAAGTAATTCTTGAAGGAAATGCCTTCCTAACAGAGCTATAGTTAAACGCATCTGGAAGTGTTTTATGAAAGAATTGCATCTTTTTACATTAAAAAGCTGATCATTATCACTAATTCTTCTTAACAGCCAAATGTGAGCATCCTCACTAAGTTCTGGCCTTATCCAAACCTCATTTTCATCAGGATCCCAGGTAAGGTGAGGCACACTAGGAAAACGTGCTTTGAATTTGAATTTTAGAGGGTTTCCTTCGCCTGCTTCAGGGTGTGAAGCAGCTGACGGTGCTCTTGTACCCAGCTCCATCGACATGCTCTTCTGCAAGCAGATGGTCACAGATCCGTGCTGTCCGAAATGGCCAGACGTAGGACACAGGTTTGATGCAAAGTCACAGCACCTGTGGCTTTATGCTGCAGCTAAGAAGCCTTCAGCAGGACTTGACAGTTCAAGCTGTACTACCCCCGCCAGCGCAGCTCCGAGCTGGCTCCTGCCTGCCCAAGAGGAGGGAGCGCAGGCGCAGCCAGCTTTTGTTATCGCACAGCCAATATAATCATTTAGTTCTGGAAGTCTGAAGTTGTTCTGGTCTCCTAAGGAAAAACAACAAAACACGGGTTCTTCAGGAAGAATGTCAGCACTGCGGTTTTAAGTTTGTGGATGAGAACAATCTAATGTCGGCTGTCATCTACATAAGCTTTTGCTCTAAGTCATTTGAGCAGAGAACTTTAAATAAAATCGCTATTATAATTAGAAGAAACGATAATCATCATAAATTGCTAAAATACCAATGTTGTGGTAAACAAAGCTGACAATATCAGTGCGATAATTATTTTAAAAAATAAATAAATCATGTTCTGTCATACTTGACAAGTTAAATTGCGGGATGATTTTTATATGCAGAGGTTGCAGACTGTTAGTGGTAATCAAACTAATGATTTGTCCTTGCCACTCAGCAAGGTTTATTTTGCGTTAGTGAAAACATAAAGGCAGCACAGTAGGCAAACTACTGGCATCTGTATGAGAATACAGATGATATTGATATCCTTCTTATACAGAAGGGTGAGAGCACTGTGGAAATTTTTATTTTGTCATCATTTCCCTTTTCAAATGGTACTCAGAAACTGAAAAGAAGGCAGAGATATTTGCCTCTGTCTTACTTATCCATGTAAATCTTGAATTCCTCTTGTGACTGCATATGGTTTTCATATGTGAGTAAAAGATACAGGAAAAAGGAGAATTAATGCTCCATCCCATATGACCAGCACAGGGCTTTGAGAGAAATGTGCAGAAAATCCCAGTTATTAATTAGTTTCATCTCATTCAAACTTGCAAGTCCCTAAAGGAGTCATCCCAAAGGCTAAACTAAACATGCTTTAAGTCTGACTTCTTTGTTTTGTCATTTGGAACAAAAGACAAGATTATTTTTGCTGGCATCTTTCTTCCTATATTTTTTCCTGATCTGACAGATGTTGTTTTTTCCTACTCCTCTAATGCAGCTCTATGCTATCTTGAACTGAACACTCTATTCAAAAGCACTAACAACTCCTGTCACTTTAATGTTGGAAAAAGACTTTTCCTTGGCTATACAATTATTCAGCTCAAAGTAGCTGAAATGAAAGTGGAGGTTACTATTCTTTCATATAATGATGTATTCACTGTTCCTACTTCTTTCTCTTACAGTCTTAATTTCAGCAAGCACACTATTGCAATTTAAAACACCCTTCTCTATGAGTGGCTGATTTGAGGGCTTCTCTTTGTTTCTCTAAAAGAAGAGCCGTGACTTTGAATTTGACTTCGAGATCTTCCAACCTGCTGTAAATATATATATTTTTTTAAAAAACTACCAACCCCCTTTCTTCCCCAATTGCTGCTTGTTTTTCAGGGAGGAAAAAATAAAGACCTCTTGACTCTGGCCTGCCAATTCTTACAGATCCATAGTCAAAGAAAGATGCTATATTCACTGCAGCTTATGTTTTGCCTTTTGTGCAGAGCAATTGGAAAATCTTTGTTCGGTCGCCAGTAGGTACCGCATCTGCTGAAATGTTTCCATGGAGACAGAGCATAGCTGAGCGCCACAGCCAGTGCCCAAGATGCACGTTGTAGCCCTTCCACGCGTAACCACCATGTTTACTTCTGCAGCTGATGGAGCCCACAACGAAGGCATCTCCCTTCCTGAGGAATCTCAATTTGCTAGAAATTTCATGCTGATTTCCTAAAGAAAACTTCAAACCCTGTAAACTACACAAGGTGGAAACAAACAAACATATAAGCATTTCACACTACCCCAGTGGTGCTTGAGGAAACTCAAAAGCCCTATTTAGTTGAGAACCTGGGTTTTGAGTTTGGGCTTTATTTTCATTTCAGATTTATTTATTTCTAGACCTAAACTCAAACAAATACTGTCTTCTTTAGCATGAGATGACTTTAACTTGTTCACTCCTTTGCACTGAGAATAAAAATGATACTTCGTGGAATATCAGAACGTGAGTGGTTTATGTAATCACTTTTACTTGTGAATTAGTTTCTCAATCACAGAATGGTGTTTGAAACATATAATTACGATTGAAAATTTTGTGGTTTTTATTTGGATTGAATTTTTCAGTAATTATTTTTTTTTCACTTGAATGTACATGCTTGCTTCATCAAGGTTAATGAGTGGAAAGGAGGAACAGCTAATGAAAATATGTTTTCTTTCAAGATGCAGGTATTCAGTTTTCTTTTTGGTTGTGGTATCTGAACCATGCCTCATTCCACAACATTTGTTGGAACAAGACGCTTCTAGGAGAAAAGCTTTGGCATTAAACTCTAGGATGTGCTTCACATACCACAGACAGATAAAAAAGAAGGGTTTTTTATGACTAGGGGAGTGAAATCCTGACCTCATTGAAGTCAGTGCTAAAACTGTATCTTGGCTTCTTTAAGGTATTTTTTAGCAAAACCAGAAAATTATTAGTACTGCTACAGAAAATACTGATAAATCTTCATTTTAAATAGTTCAGACTTTTCTAGTCACCAACACTGAAATGAACTAAAACTGGAAAGAGATGCCAACTGAGTGCTAAAATGATTTTGGAAATGTATTAGGAGACACTAAATGAGTATGATTTGTTTAGATCGGTCAAGCAAAGGTTAAGATGAGATCTACTGATTCTTTATAAATAAAGTCTTCCATACTTTAAATAATTTCAAAACTACAAGCACTTGTAGAATTTAATTCTACTTAAATCTTAGTAACATTAAATACCTACAGGTGTTCAGCTGCTCACTCAGGTCAACATGTGTTAAACCTATCATCAGATATGGGGTCCAGAGGATTTTTTTATCCTAATTTGGAAGAATTTCTGCAGAGGCAGAATTTTCTTTTTTTTTTTTTTTTTTTTTTTTTTTTTGTAGGCTGGAGCATCATCATCTGGGAATTTTATTGACAAAGGTCCATGAATCTGGTATGCAGATAATGCTCTCACTTCCTCCTGCTTTCTTCCTGTGGCACACCACAGTCTTTTGGTGGGTGTCAGGAAGCATTTCCTGGCCCACGGCATTTACCGATATGTGGGATAATGTTGTGTGGTCACCCTGACCTAGCTGTTATTTGTTTGTTAGCACAGAGGTTAGGGCCCCCGTGCAGTGACTCAGGTGGCCTCTTACAGTGTTCTGTCCCTGTGCCCGGCTGGACGGAGGATCAATATGAATATGAAAACAAAAATCACACGCACAGGAGCCTGTTGGGTCCCATTTAACTGAAAACATTATCTCCCTTCAAAGCTGCTGATGCTGTGGGTCACAGATGTTGTCTTTGCTGGAAGGTCTCTGAGAGAGGCAGGAGACTTGAATTCAGCCTGGTGCAAAAATAAGGGAGCCCCAAGGCACTGACTTTTCACAAACAATGCTTTCCCCTTTGTGGACACACAAGACACCATGCTTGAATTCAGAGGGCTCCTGCACCAAAAGAACCAAAAGCCTGTGAGAATTTCCAAGTTTGATGCCTCCCCCCGTCCCCACATCACAGTTTGCTGGAGCGGTACTTTCACTTGCTGTTCAAAACGTGAAGATTTCTCATCTGTCATGTTCTTGTCTCACGTAGTATTTGCAATAAACTGTATCATAGCTACTTAGGATTCTGCTGTAATGATCCTAAGCCTGTTAACTCTTGTTTGCCACACCTCACCATTTTCAAAAAGTTTGAAAGGTTATGATTATTAAACAAGTCTGTGTTAGATGAGTTGGAGAGTCATTCTGCTGCAGGAAGGGCTCTTAAAATCCGAGCTAGCTCACTGCCACCTGGCAGATATGTCTAATCCATGCTGCGGTCACAGATGTACTCACAGCTCAATGTGTCCTGATCCAACAAGTGTCACAGAGTGTTTTGACCTTTATCTTTGCAAGACAAAAGATTTGGGTCTATTCCATCAGACCTGAAGAGCCACTCAGTCTGACACAGAGATGAGGATGGACAAAAAGATTAAATAGAAAACGTTTTCCCCCAAGGTCTTATTCTGAGAGGTGCAAAGGTGTTGTAACACATTAAATGAAGATGCATCTTAGTACAAAGTGGTTATAGCCCTGCCTGCTTGTCCTCAGATTGGTGAGCCTCGTGGGCACCAGTCAGCATTAGGCATACAGTTGAGCAGAGGGTGACATTCAGAACTCTATTTCTCTTCAGCTGAAGAGAGAAATAGGTAGGACAATATCACAGCAAAGGTTATCTTCAATCACTTAAAGGAGAATGAGCCATCCTATTTTCAGGGTTCCTCTTTGAACAGTAAAAGAAACCAAAGAATTAATCACAAAGCAAAATCTTGTCTTTTGCTTCCCTTTAAGAGGTGATCAGGTGCAGAGAATGCTTGACCCTGAAGTCTCTTTAGCGTGGAGGACTGTGCCTTCACTGCTTGGACACAGGCGTGGTTTCTGCTCAGCTTTGCAGTGGAATTTAACAACCATCTCAAGCTGAAAAATCACACAAGGACTTTCAGGATCAAACTTTTTATGCATTCAGTATCCCAGTACTCCATCTGCTGTTTCCTTGTTCCATATCCCATTAACAAATGCTAAGCTGCAGATTGTTTTTCACATAGTAATGAGCTGCATAAGTATGCAAACAAAACAAAAGTTATATATTTCTGTTAGAACAAGTGCCAAGAACACCTCCTGTTGCAACACTACTAATGACAGGATAGCAACAGTGGAATAAAGAGGGTAATTTGTAGTATTCCCAGGTCAGCTGCACACATGGTTTCTCCAAAAATAAGTGAGGCAATTTGTTCTACACTTACAATGCATCAGATTCATTCCTGCTTTAATTGCAGTAGCCTCAGTGGATCTGTATCATGGAAGAATTTGGCCTTGCAGTTGGAAAGCTTCCTACAGATGGTGGTTAAAAAAAGGTGACCAGCATAAATAATGTCATTATCCCAATTAACTGGAATTGATTAATTCATCCATCCATTTCCCAAGTGATTATCTCCAATTAAAATAATTGCCCGGATAGCATTCCATTGATAGATCCCTGGGTGAAACAGAGATCTTTTAAATAGCATTTTACTCATAGGCCAGCACAACCACCACTACCTGGCAGTAGGGAAACATATTAAAATCTGCTACAGCTCAACACGAGGACAGAGGAAGCTTTGCGATGTCTCTAAGACACACAGACTCACGTATTATTATTTTATAAGCCTAGGGTTACTGTGGAACGGGACTTGATTTGTCGCAGAATGCAAGGGGATGGTGCCTGCTGTAGAGAGCTTACATTTCTAAGCAGGCACAGACACATAAAAGGAGCACAAAGAAACTAGGAGATAATATCAGCAGGCATAGCCAGCCCTGGCAGTGGCACCACAGCAACCTCTCACTGTTGTATATTTTTGTAGGCATCACAGTAACGGGTCGTTTTTCAACCACATCTCTGAAGGTAGCTAGCTCTGTTGATGCTTACAGAGATATCCTCCCAGCTGTGAAAGTGATAAAAAGTCTGATGACACCTGTCTGAAAATGTAAAGCATGGGCAGGGGAGCCTGACACCGCAGACCTACCAGAGGCAAGAGTCCACCTTCCCATCGTGATTAGGAGATGATGGGTGTGACAGGGATGCCTTGAAAAGGCAGTTTCTGAAATTGCATGTGAAGTGTGAGAGAGATATAGAGTAGTAGTTTAAAGAAAGGGATAGCAAGCTTATATGAGCTGGATATGAGGAGGATGCCTGTAGCCACAGTATAGCATCTGCTAAGTTCAGAGAAAAGGCTGTTCTAATAAAATGTGAGAGTATGCATAGATGGAGATGGAAAACTGTATCTAAGAGAGGGTTTGTATAGAAAATATGCAAAATTCAAGCATAGTTTGCATCTAAAAATGTTAAATTCAGAGCTGAATAGGATGCTCAAATTACTGGGCTGCATAATCAGTACAGTAACTGGTACACTTTTAAGAAAATGAGGTGGGAGAAAGCTTGGAATAAGAAGCTTATTCTTGTTGAATCTGAGCTCCTAGCTACACAATGAGAAAATGTCGAAGACATTACAATTCTAATCTGAGCAGAAAGACAGTTATATGGTACTGAGAGACAACCTTGAGTTGTTCATGCAAGTAATAGCAAATTATTTTTATTTACAAATGAGATAGTAACAGGAGAAGGCACGGAGGAAAAAAATCTCCATTGGCTAAGCATTGGGGAATCCTGCAGAGAACTGGTAGAGGGATAAGAAGGGCTGTTGATGGGACATACTAATAAAAAGATCATGGAAATATACAGGGGGTTGGGAACAGATAGATTAACGGAAACCAGCAAATTGACCACATAGAAAGTGCCCAATACATCACGGAAGATGAAGCTGAATTCTGGTTTTAAGTCTACACACTGTAGAATCTTTGTGGTTGCTTAAATGTAGGCACCTCATGAGAATTGTGCAAGGCTCCCATGTGGTCTCCAGCCACCCCTTCTGCACTGTGTCCGATACATCTGTCACTCCAGGCAGGTTTTTCAGATACCTTGTTGTGCCTCAGAGGCACTAGGTGTATTTAGGTAACAATACTGTACTACAGGTGGGATTCAGTTCACACATAAACCTCCCACAGGTTTTTATATGAAGGTGTCTACAAACATGTTGAGAGCTTGCATTCACATTGCAGTCAGTACAGCTGGTGGGGTTTGTGGAGCAATCCACGTTCCCAGCTAAAGTACAGAGCTACTCAAAGAGCCTAAATGCAGGTAACTAGTGTCATCTGAGACACCCTAGAGTATCTGGAATTTGTGTGGTGTAAAAGAATGAGAGTGATGCCAAAACATAAAATGAGTATCACATGAAATTAAGTCAATAAGCTACTTGAAGAGAAAAACTTTTTCTCTCTTCCTTTCACTCCCCCTTTCCCTTCTTTGGAGAGATGCTTTTTTTCAATATATTCTCACCTCGAGCTTAAACTGTGTCTTTTGAGTTTCAATATACCCACATTGGGCAGTACAAGCACAAAGCCTTGGTTACGGACACCAGCTTACTACAGCAAGCAACTCCCCATAGCTGATGGCCTCTTGACAAAATTAAGAATTTTCATTAGTGAGACTCCAGCACAAAGGACCTTGAGAAAGGTTTATATGCACAATGTTTATTTGTGGGGTCTGTAGGTAATGGTTGGCATTGACTTCAAAGTTACCTTAGGGGATAAACAAAGAGGTGGGGGGGTGGAAGGAAAGGCCAGGCAGAAAGAGCAGTGGTGGGGTCTGCAGACAAGCATTCTCTTCTGAGTGAGGTGCTTCCATTGCAGCAGGTGAAGAAGATGAAGATTAATACAATGATTATTTTTGCCACGCTTTTCCCCTAGCAATATATACTTTCCACTTGTTAAAATTCCTTGTTAGTTGCTCACAGTTACGATGTTATTAATGCTGATTAATAATGCTGATTGGACTATGCTTAATCAGGCACAGGCATTGCAAGAAGGCTGGTTGCTAAACTTTTGTGCATGTGTATTATTGGGTAATATCTAATAATTATTTAAATGATGCTATCTATTTTGTTATACATTAAGTTAATGTATATGGCATGGTTAATGGTTGGACTTGATGATCTTGAAGGTCTTTTCCAACCTAAATGATTCTATGATTCTATGATTCTACGTTTTAAACTTTTTTTAACAAACTAAAAGCTACAAGATAAGGTGGCCATGAAGAAGTGGTGATTCTCACATTGGTATTAATTTCTTCTTATGAAAGCCTGTTAGAGCAAAGGTATCTGGACTTGTAGGTGCAAAGCAGTGAAAAATATGCTCCTAAGAAGAACAGCATGAAACAAGGGAAAATACTGCCCCTGAGGCTTTTGGAAATCACTGCTGAAGCGAAAAGCTGTGGATCTGCGAGCACAAGGCAGATGACAGAGCTACAAATGTGAGCAATTTAAGCCATCCTTCATCGGTCAATATTTTCTGGCCTTTACCTATTACGGTCACAGCTACATCACCCTAGGGCACTTCAGCCTGAACATGATCTGTACAGACCTGAGGATTTACCGTGACTAAAATAAAGTGGTTATGACAAAGACTGCAGGAAAAATGTTAGTTGTTATTGGGGTTGGTTGGTTAGGGGGGATTTGGGCAGCCAAGAAGTGAAACAAAACATGCAAACAAAAAAAGTCCTTTTGTTTAGCTAGAATAGAGGTTTTTTTGTTGTTTATGAAATTAAATTCCAAAATAACATTTTGTGAATGGAAAGTGTCAGTTGACTCAACAGAGGACAGGAATGAAGGGGCTAGCTTCATCAAGGATAGAGCTCACAGAGCTTAGGGGCTAAAGCAGTTTTACTGGAGTCCTAGCTAAAATCCCTTGTCTGCCTGAGGAAAATGAACCAAGGTCTCCTACCAAGCACCTAAGGCTCTAGCACATTTTTCTTGGTGTTATTCTGGTTTACCTAATGACCCCTCATTGTCTAGAGCAGGGATTCAAAGTGTTTAAGCTGCAAGTTTGGAGTCTTAACAGCTCAGATGTAAACCGAGTTCAAATAATGATAAAACTAATACAGAATAGCTGTGGAAATTCTCAGAAGTGAATTCACATCTCTTTAGATGGAGCAAAGCAGGACACAGCAGAGCTGTTCAAAAGCAGTGGTATTCAAAAGGCAGACTCTAGCTTTCTTCTATGGTTTCAGGAACACAGTCACAAAAGCAGCTTGACATAAAGTCGCTATCCGTTTCAGGGCAGGTGATACTATATTTTTGTGTTATTGCTATTATTACATTTTCATAAGAAGTACCCAGTTCTAAATCAAATAATATTTCAGACACATGAAAAATGTCAATAGTGCTCTAAGCTACCTAGAAACTTGTCAGCAGTTAGAGATATGAGTAAAGATACAGCATTTTCATGAAATTTTGCACACCAGCAGCACTGTGGCCTAAGGAAATAATAAAATGCCTACTGAATTGCTGCAGTTTAATATGATGCCAGTCAAATCTTTGTAATGCTTTTTCTTTTATATTGGGTTTGTCACAAACAGCTGTTGTATGTGCCCAATCACATTGTTTGAAATAACCTTACTAAGTCTTCTGAAAGCTTGATCAATTCTACCAGTGTTTAATCAGTTTTGGAGGGTTGACTGCTGGATCACTGGTCCTCCTCCAAGGCTAAGTCCATCACATTTTAAGACATTTGACCAAAACTGTTCAGGTCAGAGGAAATGAAGACACAGAATTGGGAGTATCTATTTAAAGAGTCTCGGTATGGCTATGAGCCTGGCAATTCAGTAATCCAAATAGGTTTTTTCCCAAAGAAATTGAGGTTTCTCTCATGCACCATAAAAGTGAAGATATTTGTTTTTATGAGAACCAAATAACATCAATTAAATTTAAAAACCCCTTTATCACATTAAGCTGAGGATGATTAATAGGGGGTTTTATTATTTTCCTTACATAAAGACATAACACAAATAAGCCTTCAATAGATATCAAAAGCTCTAAGATCATAGCCATACAGTTTGATTAAAAAAGCTGACTAAAGAATACGAAGTACCTTTATGTAAGAAAGAGAAAACATCGCACAGATATTTTGCCTATCTATCTAAACTAAACTTTAGGATAAGTTTTGAAAAAGGAATCAAGGGATGGACGTAAATGGAATCAGATATATTGCATTACTAAAGATATACCATGATGAAATAATCCAATATTGTTCCTGGAGAACTGTTTTTTAATAATGGGATATGTATGCATTTTAATTGACCAGGACCTTACAAAGAGACCTAAGATGATGTATATGGGAGAAGAGGGAGATGGATTAAAAAATGGCTGAAGCAGAGATGATACGGTTTACTACCAGTGTGGAGGGAGACTGGTAGTGGGCATATGCAAAGGAAGGTTTCAGGGAGGAGCATGGGATTGGATCCAGTAAGATCCTTACAGTCCTGGTTTGAAGGTGAATCTCAGTAGTTATTTCTGAAATGTAAGTGATAGTTAGAAGTTACACTGCCTCTTCTAGAATTGTACTATTCTTCCTCAAGAAAGTGAACAGTATGACTTTTCTAATACAAATGAAAGCATATCCCTAACTACAGATTTTTATTTGTAGTCCCCATTTTAGAAGAATATGCATTGCTTCTTAAATAAACTGTTATCTCTCAAGATTTTGTTTTCTATTTCATTGCTAAAGAATTAGATGTCTTTTTTTTTCCTCCTCAATTTTATTGCATTATGCAATTTGCATTATTGCATTATGATTTTACATGTATGTATGTAATGTACATTTTGTGTAATAATAAGCAGCATAGTTTAGCTCTTTAGGAACAGCATATTTCATGCTTTTTAAAAAGTAACTAGCCACTTCTAATGGTATTCTCCTGTGCTGATATTTGGGTCAGGCGAAAGAAAATCTTTGGCACCCTTATAACATTGCTTCCCAAGGGAAAGTGCATGCTGTCTGTGATAAAAACATGAAGATGCCTCTGAAAGATCTAGGATTAAGAAGCATTGTGATAAAAAGCCTATATGAAATGGCCCTTTCCTGACAACTTAGTTTGCTTGCAGTCCTGGGAACATGGTGACATTGGGTAGCTGTCAGGCATTTAAAGAGAGAAAATAACTGTGTTTCACATAGACCTGCAAGGGTGGGAAAGAGTCCCAGTTTGTCTGATTTACCATTGCATTCTGCATCACTTGCCATCATGAACTCTAGGTAAACACTTGGTGATCAACTATGCTTGCAAAATTTGTTGTCTTTGTTTTTATAAAGTGGCCTAAAGTCCCAAAGTGCCTTTGCGTTTGTAAGACCAAGATTGTATACTCACGTCCTAGTTCCTTGTTACCTCACTCAGAAAGGAGGGTTGGTTGGTTGGTTTTGTTCAGAAAAGGCATTGGATATTCCTACTCCCTCCTTCCTTCCACAATATTTCTCTCCCTTGAGGAGAACAGGAATCACCACAGAATTCTTCATCCTTTTGCCTGACCCAGGACTCTTCTGATTCTGTTACAAGTTACCTAGAACATTTACATTTTCCTCTCAAAAAACCTTCCTGTCTTCTTACCTTCCCCACAAGACCCTATTTTCTTCTTAATGGAGAATAATGTAGCTAATTTTAAAGAAAGAGTTAGCAATTTATATCTGAAGCCTTAACTTTGCTGTCACCACTGTGCCACCACAAAAGACATGCAGGTGGTCCACTCCCACTCTGTCTTAACAGGTGCATTTATTATTGGCTACTGTCAGGCAGGTCCGCTTATGTCTGTGGGAGGGCTGCAAGAATTAGTCCGGTAATGCCTTGTCAATAAGCACTGTCTTGCAGCTCCCTCTCTAGCGATCTCTACCGTTCCTCCCATTTCTCTTTCATACTGCTCACTGCTCTCGTACTCCCGCTGCCCATGCATACTTTAATGACATAAAAAACTGACTATGAATGTAAGCCATTTCTCAGTTAAGTCAGCCTTGAAATTTGATGTCCTCTTTTAAGCAGTTATCTCTGTCCGAAAGTTCAGGATTATAATGTTGCTGTAGTACAATGTTATTATTGGGAATGAGTGGCTGGGTGGGAAAGCGTTTCATCGTGTCCACATCACTGAAGTTTAAACCAAATGTAAGAAGGGGCGGAAAAGAACAGCAAGAAGAAACTCAACCTTCCTGTAAACCCTGGGAAAGCAGATTGCCTCAAGAGACCCTATCTCGTGGTCGTAGTCCTCTCCTGGAAAGTTACTCTGACCCTGTGTTGCTCCCAAAGGCTAATGACTTGCTGCTGAGCTACTCCGTGCTCAGCTCGTTCCCTTTGTTGACGCTAAATGCCCATCCATTTTCACCGTTACGCCACTCATGGAAGGCAGAGAACAAAGGAGCAGACAGCAGCTCTAGTCCTGCACACAGACTTTAGGTGGTAACTGAACAAAGTAAAATTATTTTTCTCCTCACTTTCTCATCTAGGCAGCTGGAGAGAGTCAAAATCCAGTCCTGAGCAGGTTTAGTGAAATGGAGCTATTGCAATGACAGCTATGGCCGCGGTGGAGAAGGCGCAAGCGGTGTCGGAACCTGGGAGGTGATTGCCTGTGCGCTGCACAGTTACAAGCAGCAACAGACAGAACAGGGTGACTCTCCTGATCTCTAGATGCTTTCAACCACTTTTAGAGCACTTGAAACGCTAGAATAAACTTAAACAAGCAAAAGATCAAACAGCAGCGCTTTTTCTATCCCTGAGTAATGACCAGTTAGAATGACAACAAAATAATTGGAAGTAGTGAGGCAGAGAGCGTAGAAGATAGCTCCTCCTTCAAAATCACCCTTTTATATAACAGCAGCCTATTTTAAACACCCTTGAAAATAATGATCTGCGTGCAACAGTTAGCATGAAAAGCACAGTTATTTCAGAGAAAAGTTTGACACAAAGGCTAAAGCAAGTAGAACTTTGTGGAGAGGGTCCTGCCAGAAGCTCTTATTTTTCTTAGATTGAGGAGTACCTGGCTAAAATTCCTTGCTCTCCGTTGCAAGGAGGCTGAACAGAGGAATTATGGCAAGCTTAGTAGTAGTTGTTAATTTTCAATAGGAGATGTCAGCGGAATGAATACAAACCATGTGTTTGCAGCACAGTATGCTACATCTTGCTTATTTGTTTAGATTGTGAACAACACCTCAGTTGGTGTGTTGTGGACTTACTCTGCTGTGAGTCAGTGGCGTGAGCCCCTGGGGTGCTGCTCTGAACTGCAGTGCAACTGTACCCGTTACTGGGCTGTCACTAAATAAGTATAAAAAGTTCTTTGAGGGGAACCGATAGAAGCCAAAGTATATTTTAATACTAGAATGATATTCTAGGTAAAAAGCTAGGACTAACTGCAAACTCCTGATTTTGAGGTGTAACACAAAAGAATGGAAAATCAATTTGAAGTATTGGGCTAAAAACAGCATCTGAGAACAATTTGGTATGTCATGCTGATATGTAGGAGGGAGCTGCTTGGTCAATCTCACAAAAATTTCAGTACAATGTTGAAGCCCTAGCACACAATAGTATTTTTATCCTAAATCTAGACAAAAATGCACTGTAAAGCTATATTACTGGTGGAAATCAAACTCTGCCTCATCTTTCACAGTGTTTTGCCAAATACAGAAGCAATTATATTCATCTCTGAATCTCTGGGGCTTTAAGGGGGCTGTCAAAAGAGTTCAGTTAGAGGAGTAAAATGAGCTAAAGTTTCATAAGTTGGACCTAGTTTTATTGCCAGAAGAAGAGAAAATTCTCTATATTTTGGTAAGTAATACCATCAAGTCTTGATAAAATTGAGTCCTACAAAATGCATCACTATATCAGACAAGAATATAAGCAAGTAATTCAAACTATAACACAAATAGAAGTTATGAGCCTAGGTGATTCTCTGCAAAAAGTGAAATTTCAATGCACATTTGCAATAAAAAGTATATACCCTAAAAGTGACTCTGTAAACTATACATGCAGAAAAGTAAATGTCTGTGACAGTGAAACTGTGAAATGCCCAACGTATATCAAAGACAGAAACTCGAATCTCTCTAGGACGTGCTGATTCAAAACCTCAAATCCTTCAAATTGCTCATATTCATGAACATCAAATCTGTTTGAATATTGCTGTGAAATTTGCTTTGTTTTGTTTTCCATCAAGAAGATTCTCTTTGTTTCAATTTCCTGTAATTTGTTTCACAGTCCACAAACCAGAGAACCTTTTTGGAGCTCTTGAATATCTATCCTTGTCTTACATTCTGAATACAGTTAGATTAGGTCTTTAGGCAGAAGTGGTAACTTGGTTTCATTATTTTAAAAGTACTTTGCTATTCAACATGGGGGGGTGGTTTGTTTTTTTCTTTTCTTAGTTGACCATACGGAGCTCCCATTGCAGTCCTGAAATTAGCTAAAATAAAGGAAAACTGGACAAGCTGCATTTTTAGGCATAAAAAACATTACCTCTAGATGATAGTTAGAAAGACTTTGTTAATACCTGCCTGGAGTCCAACACCTCTTTCAGTGTCCCTGTGGTTAACCTAATGTAATAATGAGTGTCTTCTTGCAGGTGTGGGTTTTTCTATTCAGCATATGCTTGACTGAAAGCATCTGATTCACAGTCTGTGCCAGGACAGCAGATGCTGTGCGAGTCATTTCAGAGTGATACAGTGTGTGGAACTCATGACTGTAAAAGTAACATCTTTCCTCTGAGATCCTATTCCAAGATATTTTTGAAATCTTTTCTTTTTGAAACCTTACTTTGGAAAGTTTTAGAAAGAGAAAAACAAGGTTTTTACTTATCCCTAGGGTCAGTTCTATGTTGCTTTCTCATATTCATGGATGCTGAATGCTGCAAAATTAGTGGGTTGGGGAACCTTTTGTCCACGGCTTATCTGTGGGCTTTGTGCAGGAATAAACTCACATAAAGCCCACTGACAGAGTCAGTTCTAGCCATCTGTAATTCAAGGCCAGCATCTGAGAAAATGGCTACAGACTTCTGATGAACAGACTGGGAGAAATATATAGCACAAAGGCAAAAACCAGAAAGTGCTATTACTGCGGAAAAGAAATAATCAAAATGGAGGGTTCTAGGTTAGAATCACATCATGAACCTACGATTTGCTCTAATCCTCACAGAAATTTAATATTGGAGCAGGCATTTAAGTAACTGAAGGAAAAATGCTTTGATTGTAAGGCAATTGTCATCACTGAAATCACTCCCAGCTCTGTTCAGTTCCTCTCAGTTCTGTCTGCGACTGGTGTGGAGTGCAGAGCTTCAGACAGGTCTTTGAAATAACTGCTAAAAATGTCAGCTCCATCCATTTATACAAGACAGTGCAAAACTGCCTTTTTTGTTTTGTTTTGTTTTGTTTTAACTCACTCTGTAGGAGCTTAGGGTTAAAACTGTTGCTCTTGTAAAACCTGATCAGCTGTTGCTTATTCCGGACAAGGTAAAGTTTCTGGGAATCCAGGATGTGCTTAAATTTTAGACTCCTAATGTATGAATCTCCTTAAAGCAAATGCCTAAAATGCCTGTATAATCTATAGTGAAAAGCAGGTGCTTTTGAAAATCTCTTGTCTATTTAAATATAGACAACTAAGATGAAGAGAGCGAGCTGATGTTCAATGGCTTTTGAGCAGAGCTGGAAATTGCAAACAGAAAATCTGCAGTTCCTGAGCTGTCCCCACTAGATATTGTAGTATTAATTTTATATTCTTGTATGAAAACGTACTTTAACCCTGTGCACTCCTGAGCCATTAGATAAAGTGAATCATCACTACCTCCTCTTCCCACCAACTGGAAATGTAGGGTTTTGAAAGACAGGGCCACAGCACTTAAAGAAATAGAAAAGAGTCTGTTTGAAAATGGCTTATGACCCTTTACCATCGTTTCTGCCTCTTAGGAGACTTCTGATACTAACCACTTTTGTTGGCTGTCATTTATGACATTTTCAGGTCATTATCTCTTCCCATACACGTTATAGAGAGTTTAGACCCACATTCAGGCCTCTGCTGAAGATGTTTACATCCTGCTGTATTTTAGCTGACAGCTGCTGTTTCCAAATTCCATACTCAGTGAATAAGAAATCAGAATTGGCCAAGAACCCAAAGCTGAGACATCTTCAGTTTTAATCCTAATGCTGAAACGCTGTGCTGCCACTGCTGTTATCCAGTGCTCTCTGTCTCTTTTTTTTCTGAACTGTAATCTGCCACCAGTACTTGCACACTACATAGGAGAGGAACCGAGAGGATTGATAGTGCCTTAATAGAGCTGTTAAACACAAATCTATTCATAATTATTATTATCCAACAACTGATTTCCATCTACAGAAAAAAATTACTCATGCTCTGCTATAATTTACTGATCTGCACTTAACTTGACTGGGACTTGATCCTTTCTGTTTGCAATTGAACTACAAAAAAAAATCATATTTACTTCAGAGGGATTTTTCCTCAGTAGCATATATTATATATTCCTTAGAGAAAACAAGTTTTTCTTGCGATGAAATAGCTAACAAGGAAGCTCATTTTTAGGGGCTTTTAGAGCTTAAATATCAAAAAATCCACAGCTAAAAGGAATCATTCTACAGTTAACTCTTCAGCTATCTGAATTTATTTACATATATATATATTTGAATAAATATGCATATATGCCTATGGTACATCTCTATCTATCTATCTCTGGTTTTACTTGTTTTTTTTGAGGGCTAGACACAATCCCTGCATGCCTGCAGGAAGAATGGAGGCTTCCCCACCACCTGACCAGGAGAAGAGAACACATCGGGCAGTCCTGATGAAGGGACTGCAGTCCCCATATTTTCAGCTGTAGTACCTGGCATGCACTGCCTGCAATAGGAAACAGGTACTAGGAGTAAATGAGTAAGTGCACAGTTCTGATTTAAAAAACAAAATCTTAAAATATCCTGCAGGATAAATTTAGCTCAATTGCGTTTGTTTCCTGGCTACTGAAGAAAATGACACCCATTCTTCCTTTTATATCTGATCTGACTGGGAAGTTCCATCATTGTATTTCTTTGCTGATCCTTTCTCCTGCTAATAGTCACTGCTTTTCATTCTGTCTTCATCTGTAATTTGTCCGGTACGCATCCGTATCATTTAGGCTAATGGAACTGTTGAGAAGCAGGTTTTTTTTAAGAAACTGAAATTTAGGATGAAAAGAAGTAGAAACCGGAGTACACAGCTTGAACTCTCTTTGAGTTACTTGATTCTGAAAGTGCCTGGAACATCTAGTCATCTAAGCTCATTGCAGCAACAATGCCAAGAGAGTTATGACATATTTTTATCGCAAAAAAAATTCTGTTTTAAATGTCAACAACTTGTTAAGTCAGTGCTTTCACATTACCTCAAGTTTAGGGCTTAATCTCAGGCCCAGACAAACAACTTCAATCCCCTCAGCAGACTCTAGAAGAGACAACAGGAGCCGACTTCAGTGTCGAGTCTCTGGAGCGCAGGTCACACAGGCTCCTGAGCTGGCTGCCCCTTTCCCACACTAGCCGCAAGCACAGCACTACACCTGGGAACCAGTTCTTGGGCTAATATTGCTACCCAGGACTATACTGCAACAAAAAATTAATAATGGGGACTTACAAGGTGCTGCACTGTTCACACTCACCAAAACTCGGATTTGCAAAAGCTTTCGTCAGCACAAGTCACGCCGAAGAACTGAGCTCCTGCTCTTCGGACTGCCCTGCTGTGTCATTCAGGTCTCCAGGAGTTCAACAGAATGACAGACAGCTCTGCGAAATAACAGTGTACTAATAGCTTCTGACATTCACAAGAGTCTTCAGGAAATGATTTGACGTGATTAATGCATAATTATTCCCCTTTGCTTTTTAAGAAGCTCGGCATTCGTCAATGAACCTTTACACCAGGCAAGGATACCTATGACTCTCTTAATCCTTTAACAAAGATGAACTGATTCTGAGAAATTGTCTCACACTGGCTGCTTCTAAGCTGCAGAACATGCTAGGGAGCTGGAAAACTTTTAAAATACCTGTAATTAGAAATTACAGTGTACAAACACCCGCCTCAGAGGAATATCACGTGTACATTTTTACAGGGATTATGGACTAGGAGCAATTTTCCCACTATCCTCCAAATGCAAGAAATATTTAAAAGCTGCGTACGTTGCACATGCATTAACAATACAGAGGCCAACGGATGGAGCTGGCTGGCGGCGTATCCCATCCTCCAATCAATAATGCTAAGTTGGTCTTGGTCCTCAATACTCCCCCAATCTACCTTCAAAAAGTCACCTGTGTTCTGTTACTCTCATTTTTGACCTTTTTGAGCAGTAGCAACTTTGAAACAGTATCTGAGATAAATGTGTTATTACTTTAGCTGGAGTCACATCCTAGTTTGCCTGGAGCTTTATTAGCTTTTGCCAAATGAATTTTTGAGATGGAATTTAAGAAGAAATCTTTTTTGCAAATATTGGTACTTGTATCATCTTCTTTAGAACATTATTTATGTCATTGTTCTTATGAAAACAAAGATTTTCATCTTTAACATAAAAAACCACAAAATTTGAAATATTGACTAAGTTTCTTCCTTATCACTTTTTTAATGTCACTATCACAGATCATTGTGGCATGTTTATTTTCCTTGGTTTTTTTCTAGTTTCATTTTTCCTCTGAGCTTCATTTATGTTGGTCAAATACTAGAAAATAACTTGCAAATTTTAATATGATTTCATTTTTAATTCCATTATTGGATTTTTTTTCCCCCAATTTGTATTCTATTAAATGTATTTTTATCATAAAGAATGGACAGCATATTTTTATTCTATTTTTCAACTTCAGATCAACAAACCTTAAAAATAAGCAAGCAGTTCAGCATAAAAAAATATGGCTTAAATAAATCCTGCTTCCCCTCCTTTGGAGGGCCACCTCCAAGCTTGTAATGAAATATTGCTATCTTTGTCAGATAAATAAGGTAAAAATATGCAAACTAGCTACTTTCCCCATGGTTTGTAGTCTGCCTACTATGTCCTACTCAGATGTTAATTTTGGAAGTTGTGTAGAATCTCGGGTTAGTTTATACAGAAAACAGGTGACTGAACAAAAATGAGTTTAGGTTCCTGTTTACAAAGAAAAAATAAAACAGCACTTCTTCTTTGATGTCAAAATGGCCACAGTTATTCATGCCTTTATCTCCAGAGTGAGTCAGAGGAATGGATTTTACCCTAGCTCTGTGCAATTACTAAAACTGCAACAGCAAAACAGGTCATCCATCATCCTCATAATAGTATGAGAAATATTGAAAATGTACCTTACCTTCAGCCACATAAATCAGAGGCTATTTGCTATATTGCTAGCAAGCTGCTCATAATTAGTATGAACCTCTCTTTTATGCTCTCTTCTTTTCCTTATTATGCTTTTTTTATTGCTGTATTTTTTCCTTACTTTTTAGGCTAGGAATGAAATGGGAAAATGATATGAACTAAATATTCATATTGGCAGAAAACATTGTAAACAGATTGTCAATTGATGATTAGTTGGCACACAAAGCTGTAGAGAAAAATATTTATTCCGTTGCTCTGAAAAATCTAGGGTAAAAAACCCAAATTTTATTTTCATATTATATATATTATATGTAATATATTAAAATATAAAAACATCAAAAAAAAAACCCTATTTCTCCAGTTTACTGATTTGGCTACGGGATAGTAATACTGTTCAAGGAAAGTTCCTGCACTTCTTGCCCCATAAAAAACCCTAATATGTAGTTTTAAAATAGCACTTTCTAATTAGATGCAAAATCATAGCTCTGCTGAAGTCCGTAAAAGCTTATTCCACAAATTTCAATGGAAGCAGGATTTTACCTTAGAGGAGGTAAACCTCATTTTCATCCTGACTGGATGGCTTTAATTAGATAAGTGAATTAACCTCAAGGATAAGAACTTGACAGTTCAATAGCATTGCGCTTGGACTCTTAATGTATACAGATTCAAATATTTAGGAAGAAAAAGCTATCTATAAAAACTGAAGAAAACAATGGCCGTACTCTGCCTACCGTAGGGAAATATATCAAGCTGTGAAGTCTGTGCTTGCAACTACTAAGGGTCCAGAATACCAAGTAAGAAGAGAAAGAAGGAATAGGGCACTTAATAACATCTGAGAAAAAAAAAGGGATCTTCCTTTAGCACAGCAATAACTGATTGCCTTCCCTGGGAGCCAGTCCATACCTGTGCTTCTGCTGTGGGGATAATGAGTGCCTTTTCCATTTAGGAATCACTAGATAAAATGGGAGAATGGAATTAGGTTAGCAAACTACTCTAATTTCTGAGCTATATGCGAAGAATATTATCTAATTCCACAGCAAGGAAATTTTAAGGGTATTCAGAAAAAAATAAACCCCAAACAAAACCAAAACCCAAAAGAACAAAACCAGGCATTGGGCCATCAGAAAGTAACAATTAATCCAGTGTTGGTTTCAGATTATGGATTTGACCATCAACCGCTGAACACTGTGGGCAATGATCCCGCTTACTGACCTACAAGATACTTCCTCATTTTGACCTGAAAAAAATAAAGTGTCTTCAAGAACCTGGTGTTAATGGAAATGAAATTAAAAATCTTTCTGAAAAAAACATCAGCCTGAAGAGTGTCAAACTGATCTTTGCCAATGAAAAATGGTTTTGTCAAAAAGGTCCCAGGCAACCATGAATAATCCCAAATGAGAAACATAACAGACAACATTTTGTTTTCTATCCTGAGGGATAAAGGCATAAAAACATCAAAACTGACTTTAAGGGCTACTTCAAGTAAAATAGAACTGCATAATAATTCAGTGAGTACAGAATATCTTTAATGTCGACAAGGCAGATGTCTTAGGAGTTGCAAAACTTTAATAACACTGTGGGGCTTCACTGATTTTGAGCCCTGGTTCCCAAGTAAAGATTTAATATTTCCATTTAACTGTGAAAAGCCTCTTGCAGTTTTACAGGTCTTGAAGGCTTTACATAGTTTCATACATTCTGAAACTTGAATTATAAACTCCTGTTAGCTGGAGTTCTTTCCCTTCTATCTAATTTCTCTTTGAAGCAAGAGGTACAGTTCAGTGCAATTGTTTCTTTAAGTATCTCACCAGGGGTGGTTGTTAGTCACTTACACGAAGTGCCTCCACTTAAAGTGCCAATTTGCACAGCAGGACCCTGCAGAGCAGTAGTGGCGAGACAGGGGATATTTAAAACAGTATTAAATACAGTAAGAAACTGAGTAGGAAAACGGAGCAAAAAAAGTGGAAAAGGAAAAAAAGAAAAGAGTGTTGGCATCAGGAACATGGAAAAACTCTCACCACTATAATATATGATGTTAAATGGGTCCATTAACACAACAGCTGCACAAGATCTTAAGGCAACAGAAGTGTGAAATGTAGACTGGGATTCATCTCCCTACATGTGTCCAAGAAAACAAGGCTTTTTTATATTTCACAGAAAGCACTGCACGTAGCTCTCTCTCCCAGCCACTACTGCGGGAGAGAAGCCCTCTCACTCAGAGCCAGTGAACCGGCAGCTCCTGCCAGGGAGCATCCTACCTCTGGTAGGCTGAAAGGTCTCCGCTTGCCAGAAAGAAAGACAAAACATCGGGGCCCCATTTTTCGGAAAAGTGAGCTCCTCTTCCCCGTGAAAAGAGCACAGAGATGGTACTTATGCTTCTGTCCTGGTCTTTTAAAGGCAATAAATGGGGAAATAAAATGGTTCTTCGCTGCACCGAGTTCAGCTCTGGATGTCTGTCTTTCAACAAAACAAACGCTGGAGAGGGGACGGCTTCCAAAGCAAGCAGCACGCCATCTGACTGGGTGTAAATGAGGGCCACAGCAGCAGCTTTCCTGACAGGAGGAGCTAACGCTCTGCTACGCACACTCCCATCAAGGTGCTGTTTACTTGGGGTACACGGCCTCACTCGTACCCTGTTCTTCTAGGCACTGTCACACAGGATGACAAGTGGTCTCTGACCCCAAGGCCTGACACTCAGCGCACAAGAGCAGCCAATAGATATCAGACGAGGAGCAGAACATGAGGGACAATTCGTAAATAGCATAAAAAGCAATGGTCAAGTCCTGTCAGCTGCTTAGCTAGTCTTCTGAGCGCTGTTTATTCCTAGCTACGGGGGTGGAGCTATTTTGCAGGATGCTTTTTCCAATTCGCTGTGGTGCCTAGGATGAAAGCTTGAAGTAGAAAGCAAGCGTTAAACGCAAAAGAGGTGAGGCAGAGATGGGCACAAAAGCCAGCAGCCTTATGGTGAACACGCTGAAATACAAAGAGTCGAGAGCATCAAATGAGAATGTTAAATGCTTTTACATAGAGGTTTTGAGTGAAGTGTATTTGCAGTAGCAAATTCTCATAGCTGAAGAATTTGAATAGAATACCAGGTGGGTTATGGCAATAACTACGTATTCCATTGCAGAAGCGCTATCATGTTTCTTTCATAGCTGAAGTATATTTGAATAGAAAAAGGTTTGAATAGTGAAGTCTAACAAAGCATAAAAGAAGACACACATTTCAGAGCGACTTTTTATTTTCTTGCATTGACATAATGGCTCGTTATGGTTTGGAGATGCGAAAACTCAAGAAACAATTAAATAATGTGGAACATAGTCTATAAAGGGATGGATAAGGAATAGCATCCTAGGATGGATATTTTCCTCACTAAGAACGAGACATCAGGAAACAGATTAACTAAAAAGACACTGGTTTATTTGAACAGGATATTGCTACGGAGAAGTAGCACAGCTTTTTGTCCCTGTCTCCCTTCCCTAGAAAAGGAAGGAAAATAATGCCGAAAGCACGTATGCTGGGTAAGAATTGCTCTGATCTTTACTTATTTTCCTACTGTTAAGTTAGGCTAGATCAACTGAAGGCAGGTTTAAGGCAGGGAAAGTGAGTTGGAGACTGGAGGAAAAATGAATATTTTGTTAACAAAATCTCCAGTAAAAAGGACTATTGGGGAAAAACACATCTTACTTTAGCTTTGTGGGTAATGTTTTGTGAACAGTATACTACCTAAAGTTGCCTCTAGGATTGAAATCAGGAGCTTCCTTCTGCTGGCTGAATGGCCCAACCATGGAGAAAGTGGACAGATAACAGCAAAAAGCCTCTATTTGATGTTTCTGTGTAAACACGCTACGAGGAGAAAAAGAAATCAAAATCCCTGCAAACCATCTTTACATTTCTTTGAATCTAAATTTCCTTTTTCTGTGCATGAACAATTGGAATTGTATACCGTGCTGAAGCCTCAATAAGATCAAAGGTGAAGAGAGCAGGATAGTACTGGTCCTGCAAGAAAGCAAGAGTCAGAAAAGAAACATGAAGGGAAACTTGCCAGAAGCAAGAAAGGAGGTGAACTGAAGAGTGTGCTATTATTTTTATTATTGTTCAAGAAATAGTAAGGCAAGTTAATGCACTACCAACTAAGCTAAAAGCTTTCAGTAAGTCAGTTTCCCTGGCAACTTCCAGTGTTCAAACACTTGTTCCTCAGCAACTCTGAAATAACTCGTCTCTTTTCACTAAGGAATGAGCTACCAAGCACTTAGTGAAGGGCTAGAGTACATTCCTAGGTAGGTAATAGAAAGGATCTGAACTTCATTCACACTTACTTAATAGAAACTTGTAGCAACTTGTTCACAAACTTGTCCCCAAGCAGAGGTTAAGATAAGAGATAGGGGATCTGGTTAGGTAGAAAAGCTTGCCTTCTTCCATGTTCTGGGTTTGACACTAGGTTATGGCTAGAAATAAATAGTAATATCAGCCTTGGGACATGCTCATCGGATGTTGCTTTTTTAATGTACAACTGATTTGGTAGACTGTAGCAGATGCTACGGAATAGCTGTGATCAATCATTTCACCAGCTGCATGCAACCTCTGCAAATGCCAATCAGATAGAGTTGGATGGTGCCATTGGACAAAAAGATAGGTAGTCCCTGAGAAAAGGATATTTGAAATTAATGGCTATTTTTTCCCTAGATAAACCTCAAAAGTGAGCTCTCAACTCAGCTACTACTGGAAATTTCTTCATATGGATGCATTCCTGTTGAATTATGCCTATTTGTAGAAGTTGGCCAGACCAGAAACAAAATTAGCTTAAAAATTGCCTGCCTCCTCTGCACTCAGTGCTGGTTTCAGCACATTACACTTTAATTCTGTCATAGGGGCAACATTTTTAACCAGGGAATGAGATCACTTGCCAAATAAATGAATTAGTGCATCTGACAGTTGAAGACAGTGCATGCAGGTCCACTTAATTTTGGCTCAAATGAAGGTCAGAAAATAAAGCTGCTCTAGTCAAAACAGGTCTTGAAAGGTCTTTTGTCATCTCAGTCGTAGGTTTGCTGATCATATCAGTGGAAGATTTATTCATACTGTTACTGATTTTCCCATTCATGACAGGTGGACTAGGATCGGACCAACCAAATCATGTGTGTTTGTAATTAATTTTATGCTTTGGTAGCTTAGGGACACTGTAACTATCAATAATTGCCTTATGCTTTCATGGCAGGGATTCAGTTACCTTTAAGCAAGTGGTAAAGGTGACACAGAGTAAATCACTTCATGTTCACAGAAAAATGTGCAGGCAGACCAAATACTATTGTACCTAGTAAAGTACTGCTTTTTGAGCATCATGTTTACCACTTAAGCCCAGAGTCCCTGACAACTTGAACACCAAAAGGCAGATGCTGCAATCCACAGCACAGCAGAAGTCTACGATGGGCACCTCAGCTCCCTACACCGTGTATGGGAAGGGCTAGAAAAGAAAACAAATAACAGACCAGAGAGATGACTTAAAAGCCCACAAAGATGTTCTGTATGCAGCTGGTTTCACCACTGAAGACAAATCTATGGCTGATGTCTTTCTTTTAGACCTCACACCTCCACCTGTTATAGTCAAATAAGAAAAATCTATATCCTATATGGGATGATGCACCTTCCTGGAACATTATTTTAAGGAAAGATAAATCATCCCACAGGGTGAATTTTCTCCACTCCCTAGAGAAGGAGAACAGACAATTAGTTTACCTTAAATGAGAAATCTTTGTAGAACAGAAGTTTGTGGACAGGAGTCCAACATAAAGTATTCTTCTACCATTGAGAAATAGAATATCCTCTCAACAAGTTAATTGCATTAATAACAATTGTTAATTGTTAATAGCATGTAGCCATTGAAATCACTGTCTCTATCACTTTTAGGCATCTTCTAATACTTGAATTTAAAAACAGTATCCATCTTCTGTAGACTATGAATTCATTTATTTCATTTAAATGACTCCTACAGATGTTTTTGCATCATATTTATAATCATTTGTTAAAAATAATCTAGCAAATATCTGCAAATATTATCAGAACCATTGCTAGCTGGGACTAAAATCCTCAGTAACCAAAATCTTCTTGAGAGGTTTAGATTTTTTTTGTTAGAATTTGCAAATTCCAGTGAAGCTTTTAGATTATATATCTATTGAATACTTGCTACTTAGATTTTCAGAAAGATTTTTCCCCACTAAGAATTTGCAAATAGTGATCCCTGCAGTGTAGTCTGATGTCTAAGGCTGTGTTTTGAACTCTTTGAGAGAAAAACAGCCCACTTTCTCCAGCTTCCCACCCACCTCAATTATGTCTCAAACAGTTTCACCTGCCACTCTTAAGACAGCTTGAAGCAAGGCCCACAGAAGGACAAAGCTACCTTAATCTCTCAAAATTGCCATGCAGAATTTTTAGATGGTTTTTTGCCTGTTGCAAGCTTTAGGCCTCATTAGGTGCCTACATTCTGTGAATGATCTATAGGGTAATTTAGGGCAGGTTTTCCTTTGCAGTGCAATGCTGTTCAAGCTCCAAAAACAAAGGCATTGTCAATATGGTTAGTTTGCCTGAACACAACACCATATGGAATGGCTACATTGCTATAGGACAGCCTGAGCTAATACCTGTCTTAGAACTTGTACAGACACACCTTCTCATATGGAGGTACTTGAATACTTCTAAATCATGCTGCTTTTCATTTTTTAGGCAGTGTAAATGGACAATAAGTCACCGGAACAACTAGAGAACTACATAAGCTAGCCGATAGAAAATGCTGAAGCAAAACCTGGCATAAAATGTGGCCATTGCTGTGACTTCAGTGTCTTTCTGTGAAAAAAAAAAAAAAAAAAAAGTACTTTATTTCCAATCTGTATTCATCATCCTGAATCTTCCTCTGCAGCAAAATGTCCAAATATTTTTTTCTCAAAACCCAGAAGAATTAAGAATAACATCTTTCTCTTAACATGTAGCACAGCACACCCATCATTTAGGAGCTCTAGATATAAATCTTTGTGGGTAACAGAAAGTAGATGTGGATATTCCAGATTAAGTGTGTTACCAGCTATGTTATAGGCTCACCTCCGTCTTCCCCTGGCTCAAGGATATATAAGTCTTTTTCATAAAGGGGAGCAGTGTTAAAAGAAAGTTAGTGAATGCCAAATCTGGAATTTAGAGAACCCCAGAATAATTGTCCCTATGTTAACTAACATCCATGTGAGAAGTGGGAGATGGAGCTTGCCTTTATTTAAAGACAGGAGAAAAATGTGGGTCTTGATATCCCAGATGAATGCTCAAAACATGGCGTTTCTGGATTAAAGCCGTGTGGATACAGGTCTCCTCTGCACGGGAGCCGATCTGGTGGCTGTGCCCCAGGACTGCAGTCAGGTAAGGACCTGCGCAGGTGAATGCTTGGCATATCTCGCTGCTCAATACCGTCAAGATCTGAGCGGTTCTCAGCATGCCAAAAAGCAAATATTGGAAGTTTACAGACCTTTGCTATTATTGGGGGGGGGGGGGAATATCCAGTGTTATATGACTACTGAATTGGGGTTTTGAGGGTATGGACTTTGACATCTATAGGGAGTGGCTGACAAACTCATGGGAAAGTCTGAAGGTTTGTGAGGATAAAGCTTGTGTGCCCTGTTTTCTACTGGGGAAAAGGCAGTCATTCAGAAATAATACTTTGAAGTACAACTGAAAATCAGTGTGATGCTAGAATTAAGACTACAGAGGCCTTGATAGTGGAAACAATGTGTACATCAGGAAATTTGATTTCTAATATAACCTAGGAAGAGCAATGGTAGTACATTTATAATTCTGGAATAAATATGGAAGTCACTGTTTTGACTTAGCCCAGGGATTGCCCTATAATTATTCATCAGGAAATGTAATAATTAGGTTTAGATATCAGCCATAATTTGGCAGGCTCGCTCACAATACTGTTATGTTATGGACATTCCCTACTTTGGAAATGAGGAGGCTGTAGTCCACATGAAAAAAAATCATGGGTTGTTTTTTGAGTTATTGATATTTCAGAAAGCTAGGTCTTGGAATGTTTAGGGATTGATTTTCTGACTGACGAGCTACAGCACAGGTGACTAATATGGATCAGTCACAAGGAAAGAACAACAGCAGCAACTCCAAACCATAAAATGAAAAATGTATTCTGATGTTCTGTGTCATCACTACTACAACATCCCTGGCTTGCTTAAAAAAAAAAGAATAATAAGCACAAAACAGTGGCATTCAGATAGGAGGATTTGATGTCTTAGAAGTATTTTACTTATTAAAGATACATTTCCAAGAGATAAAACCAACAGGTCATTCTAATAATAATATTTCCATCATTCTATGTGATCATGATAAAATTGCATTTATTATGTACAAAATTACAGTTTGTGAATCAATATATGTGTTCTCAGTACTTCAGAAAGGCAAATTTCGCAAAGCTGGAAACATGAGCAAAAGAAAGTAGGAAGAAAAACTTAAATGACAAAGATAATGCTGAATTGCTTAAATAATGCTTCATTGCATATGTAATATCTGTAATTGTTTAATAAAGCAAAAAACATTCTAATGATTAAGAACTGAGATGATGGTAAAAGTTCAAGTATTTATAAGAAGAACAGAAAAATAAGTTTGATAGCGCACAAGTTAAGATCTGTGGATGAGTGATGCAGAAGTAAAAAAGTACTCATGAAAACTTTACTAAGAAGGGTTAGGGCCCATCAGAGGTAATGTTTTCCCTATACCAAGAACAAGAGCAGTGTGAATCATCACTGGATCAGGCAAATACATACTATAGTACAAGAAGGAAGGAATTTAAAGGCATATCAGGAATTGCTTGCAACTCACAGTGCAGAGCGCCAAAAATCGTGGCTAGATGCATCAGTGCTCAGATACAGAATGTATGGTGTCATCTTGATCACTGGAATCAGGGACGTATTTTCAGTGTGACCAGACTAAGATGTATCTGAAGATAGTAGAATCATGTGGTCTAATAAAATCACCAAAGCTGCCTGTTTTGAAAACACTCCTTTCAGGCAAACCAATGCCTCAAACTGTCCAGCTCAGACACCACTGGACTAAAACCAGACATAGATCTGCCTCCTTTAGGGCTCTAGGGATGCCCGCCTGAATCTTCAGTTCCTAACCCCACATAATTTACACTGAAACTTCACTCAGAACCACCATTACTTCTTGTAGAGCAGGATCGTCCCTGAGCAGTCATCAGAAGAGGGGCAAGAACAACTGGCCTTACAACTAAGATTATTTCCTTATACTCAGAATGAGGTTTAATGAGGTTCTCTGGAGAATGTATTTTTCCATGAATGGGCTGGTTCATCAACATGGTTTATTTATTGCAGGTGCAGTGACAGACTGCTTTTTTCTAACTTCCACAGGCATATGGCTTCCCAGCACACCATGAAACAGTATTTATCTTTCTCCCTTCTCAGCATGGCTCGGATCCATAATTGAGCCCTTAATTTCTTTTCTCAAAGAACTAAAATCTGCCTGTTAAACTGCCAGGTGCAATGTGATGTTAATGATAGAGTAGTGCATAATTCTGTAGTATTAATAGCTATTTCTAGGCATGTATGTACCTGTCCTATTCATTAATTCCTTTCTGACTGTTACATTATTCTTTCTCAAACAGTATTTTTCCTTCTATCTATTGAGAAGCTCTTTGTGTCCCTCTTCATTTTTCTATTCGCTATAATTAGTTTTAAATCACATTTACTTAAATTAGAGAGTTTTCAGCCTTCTACACTGAATAAAACTTCATAGCTTTGAGTTGGATATCCCTTTTCATATTTGATAAAAAATTTTAAAAACCCTTGCTAATCACATATCACACAGGTCAGAAACTTTAAAATTGTATGTTCAAAACCAATCTATAGGTAGCTCTTAATGTTTTTAATGCACACTGTTTCATCAGTAAGATGGTAACTTCTGAGCACTTGAAGTTGCTAGAGAAGCTCTTAGATGTGAGCAATTGTAAATGAGGCCATTTTATACACTTGTTAAACATGATCCTTTTTTTAAAAAAAAAAAAAGGACAGATAGAATCCAGATTTTTTTTTTTTTTTTCTTCATAATTAATCAGGATAAAATAGTGCATCTTTTGTATTCGGAAGTCAGGCTGCAATGCTATTTTCTGCTGTCACAATCTTTCTGTCTGAGAAATAAGTGGTTTGCACCACTGCAAAAAGCTGAAAAGACATTAAAATGAATACTTCTTCAGTTCCATTTGCATAGCTTAAGTTGCTCTGAACATGATCTCAATGACCACCTCTATTCTGCTCTGTGGGGGAGGACTACCCATACTGGAGCACTCTTTCTGCATTCCTAGTCTTGGTCTCGAAGGCATCTCTAAGGGTCGCCAGTCGCATCCAACTCCAAGCCAGATTTGTCCCCTTTCCAAATTCCCATTTCCTAGTAATCATTCCTTCTAGCACCTGGCGCCACACCCCACCTGTCTGAACCATGCATGACCTGTTGAAGGTCCATTTGCTGTGTCCCCCGTAGATGTCTAGGCATGGTACAGATCAGTGGCTAGTACCCGAGGTGCGAGGGAAGGATGGAGGAGGCTATGCCCGTGAGGCATATATAGACGCCTTCAGAGAGGGACTCCGTAGAGTAGCACCGTGGAGGATACATTTGTTGAGCAAAGCTGTCTCCTGGGCTCTGTCTTTCATGGCAGCCAATGCAACCCAGCACAAATTCAGTGCTGTGCCCGGAGTGCAGCAACCTCTTCTGTTGCAGGGCCCCTGTGCAGATGGAAGCATGCATATACACGCTCTGGTGTGCGTGTGTCACATCATCCATATGGTCAGTCACTTGAATACCCGCATAGGCCAGACTTCATCTCTTTTCTCTCCCACTACCTGAAGTCCCGGGAGCTCAGGAAAGAAAGCAGTTTGAGTCAGCCACGGCTCTCCTGGATGTAGATGTCATATAAAGCACAGTACCTATACTGAGCACATCTGGTGGGCTGTGTGACCAACGCTCTGAAAGCTTAGCTTTAGGGCTCAGGTTGTGTCTTTGGATCGTAAAATGATAATTTATTTCAGTTAAACAACTTCTGATTCAATGGGAGCTGTGCTTAAAATCAACCCTGTAGAATTCAGCCCTGTAACTAAGTTACTTATTTCAGGACTAATATTGTATTTCTTGCACACCCACATCTCTCTCAGAATTGCAGAGATGGGCTGACTGCCAGCAAACACTGGGTAAGCCCTCAACCATCATAACAAATCAAGAACAGGGTTTCTTTTGATCAATGATAATAAAAGTCATGACGTTTATGCCAATAAAACACCAGTTCACATCTGTTGATGATGGTGGCTGAACTTGTAGACACCACCTGTTTTACCTGTGAGAACAGACTATATGTGCCACTATGACCATGTTCAGTGTCCCTGAAATGCGTAGCACTGCATCTGTTTGCTGGCAGTTCTCCAGCAGAGCAGGTGCGCCGCTTTTCAGGTTGCTAGTTAAGGGAATGCTGCTGTAGATCCCTTTGGTCCATTAGATATGGGGATACGTAGGCCTCCAACAGTGAGACAGTAGGGCCCCTGGCAGTGAGATACAAGGAAGAGTTTGTGACTACATGAGTTTGTAATATCCTGAATTAAGATGTATAGAGGATAGAAGGCTGGATAGGCAGATGGACTAACAGATCACATAATTCAGTATTTTTCCATTCCTGAATGATATATTTTCTGCCTGCAGCTAAAATAAATGCACACATTGCACATATGGATTTCTGACAGAAAAAATATGGTGTAGGAAGAAGACATAAAAATCTGAATGGTTATGCGTGGTAATTAATAATGAAAGACTTGCAGAGAAGCTTAATGAGAGTGAATCAAACCCAAGTAGGTTCATTTATGTTTGACAAATTCTAGAAAGAAATCTACCTGCTACACTTATACAAATTGTACAAGAAATCTCACAACGCTAAGTTCATTTGTGGCACAAATCTATTGATTACTTTGGGGTTTATTTTTTGTCGTTATTACTCCCTGGGTTAACTGCCGGTATGGAAACAACCCTTCCCACAAAGAACCTCTGAGTACATGCTCTTTGATCAGGGGCTCCAAGGGAGCACAGCTACAGAGCCACTAACTCTCTGAACTAAAGTAATGAAAACAGTGCAGTCGTATTTTTTAAAGGATGACCTGGATCCATGTCACACACTGAATAGTGCTTTTTACAATGTAGTAGGGATAGCACATAACAACCCAATTGTTTGATTTTAGATATATAAATGAATATTCACAGAAATGTGAAGTAATCATGTTTGTGGTATTCTATGACCTGGGTGTAGATTTTTTCCAAAATTTTATCTAGATGATCTCTCTAGGCAAAACTGTTAACACTGGACTCTAAGTCAGACACAACGAAGAGCATCATCTCCGGATGAGGACAGACAGCATTACTCTCTGGCTTAGAGGCCATGCATGTCAATCAAACTGCAATTAGCTAGTAGAAATGGCAAACCATAATACTACCTGAAAGGTAAGACAGACCTCACTCTCTCCTTCAGGGAAGTTATTTGTAGACTAATCCTTGCAACCAAATGCCCAAGTGGTCTGTATAATCAAAGAATGCATGTTTTTACTATTAAAATGGTGGTTGTTAAAATATTTAGCTGATTCTGTTATATGTCAAATTACAATTATCACAGCTTATAAGTAGTGTATTTATATGCATGTAAAGAACATATACATACATTTCTCTGTGTATTCAGCACTACAGTAATGTTACTCTCACCAGTTGCTTAGCTTAATGAAACCAATTATTTAAACCATGTCCTGAATGTACTTTTCCTGTCTTCTCATAATCTCTTCAATAAATATAAAAACAAGCAAGAAATTTGTGTCAGTATAAACAAGGGACTGTTTATGCCTTTTCCTTGACATCTTTACTGTGACTGTCATGGGTAGACACCCAAAGTCAGTGTTCTTCAGGTGAAAAACAATAAATCAACTAATTACATTTTCCAGTTTAGTGAAAGACTATTTACATTTTGATGATCTACAGTTGATCTAGTAGATTTTAAACCATTTTCTTTCAAAACACTTTTTTTTCGAAACTCTGGTAAACAGAAGTCTAAAAACAATCATTGGAGCCATAAGAAATGAGTTCTAGTGGTGGCTGGCAGGTGGTAAAACAAAAGGGAATGATAATTTCTTGTTTATCTTGCCTCAGTTTTTTCCTCTGACTTCTGATGGTAGTCAGTCATACAGCTGTATTTTTTCTTACCAGTCTATTTTTTTGATAAGATATGTCCTTATTCTCAAGGTAGCTTTTGAAATAAGTTCTGGGTTTTTTTTTTTTTGTTTTGTTTGTTTGTTTGTTTGTTTGTTTTTAATATGCTCTGAAAAGTTCACACTTTGCTGAGGATTTGGGAGGTTTCTGCTAAAAAGAATTAATTCAAACGTGTTCCTAAAAGCTGCATTGTTACTTCTCAGAATGCTTTTATGCTTTCTTTATTCTGTATGCGCTTCAACAGCAATCACCATTCTGCTTCCTTCAGCTTTCTTCCTGCCTGTTTTAGTGGCATAAGAAGGTGACAAGCTCTTGTCTTGATGTTGTTGCTATTGGGAATAAAGTTGCAAAATATGAGTAGTTGCCTATGTCACAAAACCTGTGTAATGTGTAGTGATCACAGCTATAGTTAAGCCCAATGAACAACTGTTTTTACAGAGATCAGCATTTTCTAAATCATTGGTGTTTTCAACTGGAAGACCATGGAAAATGTCTTGCTTGTACACTCAGAAACATCATTATACACCAAATATAGCCATAACGTTTATGTAACTCCAGTCAAGCTACCACCTTATCTTTCGGTAGGAACGCAGGGACTGTGAGAATGATCAGGGCAGCCTATATTTGCGATCTTATCTGCAGTCTACTCAGTTAGCACCTTCCCAAAGTCTTTAATTGGGAGAAAAAAAAGTCAGAACTGCAGTATCTTTTCTGACTGCCTAATAAAACCAATATTGTTTACTTTCTTAGCTTCTTAGAGGTCACACTATATTAGTGAGGTGAGAAATAAAATCAGGAGAGAGATGAAATAAAAGTATTAAAATAGTCTGAGTTCTGTGATTAACTTCAGTAAGAAGCTGAAATCCTTCTGTGAAAATAAAGCCGTCTGTGTGAGATCGTGTTGTGGTTTAAACTGTCATTACAAATTCTGAATCTGAAAGTAACCTAGAAATTCCAGGCTCTTTAGTGAGTATCCAAATTACTACTGAATCATATTTCTGCCATTAAAGGAAAAAAAATCCACTTTTTGTAAGAAAATGAAGACTCTTGCAGTTCTTCATAGAAGAAACATTGAAGATTTGCCAACAGACCAACACTTAAACAGCTAAATTCTTTGTACTATAGGCAAGGTCAATAAATCTAGAGAAGTTACATGAGGCATCTAAGTTGTTCTGGCAATCAGCTGTTCACAGAAAGAATCTCAGTACCCTATGGATTGTTGTAGGAATATTTGTGGTATATTAGACCACCAAAGAAAAACCTTAACACTCTACTTCATTGAGCTAGGAGCCTTTCTATAGCAACCAATAAAAGAAATCTAGATGAATCCACCTGGATGCTCAAGCAAAGCCATGCAAGTCCCAAGGACACAGAAGTCCACTGTTGCAATGGTGCAACTTGAGTATTTGAGAAAATAGCAAATTAACAGCTTGATAATAACATGAAACCATAGTAGTTGATCGAGCTAGTGAAGGTTATACCAGATACACATGGTATATCAGGAAGAAGATACTCAACGGGCTCAGATAATCAGTGTTTTTAGCATGTAGCATGAACAAACAAAGGGGGATCAAGCAGTCAGTGAATAACAGGTGGAAAACTGCTGGTAGAGAAAAAAAGGTGAATCCTGATCTAAAGCATTTCACAGTTAACAATTAAAATTTATCTTTAGTATATTTAAGCTGTATTATAGCCACATCAGTAAGGAATATACTTTTTTTTTCTGGGTGAATATTTCTCTAGTATTGTCTATAATAACTCTGGATCTCACTGAACCACAATGATTTTTGGTTAATAAAGGCACCACCAACTAGTAATTAATGAAAGCGGCTGAACTGTTCATACTTCTGACTTTGAATCTTGTATGGCTCCAGAAAAGGCAGTTTTATTAACTCCCATCTGTTTTTAATTGGTTAAACATGAAGTTTAACTTTCAGGTAGCAAGATAATATAGAGAAGGAGTGGTATTCATTTCAGAACATTCTGAGTCTCTCAAGAAGATCTCAAGATTCTCAAGTCTCTGACGAATATCAAAATTTTCACAACAAAATGATCTCAATTTAGCCTTCAATCTGTTTAGAACTTTTAAGGCAGTTGGATTTACATTCAAACCAGTTTTTTTTTAAACCAACTGAACTGCCTTTTGAATTTATGTACTGTCTTGTAAAATTGATGGACAATACCTTTCTTCATCATGCCATAGGACCTTCAAATGTATAGGGGGACATTTGTTAGTGCTAAATAAGAATGTAGGCATCAAGAAAGAAAATGTACACTAGTGATTAAACACTCCAATTCCAGTTTGCTTCTTATTCATGAACCTATCCATTGTTAATCTAATCATGCACTTTTTTCCAGATTTATATAGCAATTAACAATTTCCCAATGAGTTTATTGAAATTATTATAGAACACTATGTCCACCTACACCTGTAATATGCTAAATGATTCCATAAGCAAGAAATTATCACCCAAATAGTACTTGATGCTACTTGAAACAGATAAACTGCAGTTACTCACTATTTTTCCTTTTCCTGAATATAACAGGGTGTTGTGAACCTTTATAGCTTATGGTAAACTTTATTTTTATGTGCATTACCTTATGTGAGTGAAGAGTTCTTTCTTAACCCCTTATCTTGTATCATAATGTACTGGATAAGACTGTTTCATTCTTTGTTAAGATCAGTTTTACCCAACCAGGAAAATGTAACTAGCATTTTGTTGGCAGCAGATAGCATCTTTTTTCCAATCTTCATGAATAAAGGCTTTAGGAAAGAATTTGATTCTACTACTTTTAAAAATACGGTTTTGTAATCTTAACTCCAGACTCAGATCTTGAAACCGCAAGCCTGAAATGTTGCCTGAAAATTAAGATACTGAAAACTGAAAAAGTTGTTTGATTTCTAACAAGTAGAAGCTGCCATCTGAAACTAATGGATTAGGGTGATAAACTTCCTTAACTTTGAGTAAGACAAACAATTTGAAACACAGTTTGGGATATGAAACTAAATTTGAAATGAGAGGTTGACAGAAAAATGTATCACATTCATTACAACCTGTCCTCTATATTGATTAGTTGGTCATCTTTACTGTTGCTTAGTGTTCATAACTAGAGTCAGTAATCATATTCTGAATACTAACATAAACATTATTATATGCACATATTGCAACACTCCAAACTCACTGTATAATGATTTTTAATTCCAGGACTGCATCATTTATAAAATGTCTGTGATCAGATCCAGTTTAAGCTCCTCTGTGTAAACACACATTAGTTTCTTAGCTCAGGTGTCTTGCCTTTGAAATTAGTAATTAAATTTTAAAATAATTAAACTTATTTAATTAGTAACACTGACTGTACATCATCCCATGCTCTCCATCAGACAAAATCCTTCCCTGTCATTAGGGATAATATTTAAAAGTCAGTATGTGAATTTCAGATCAAAAATAGTTCAGAGTCATCAGTATACACATCTGTTATCATCCTTTCACTGTATGCTTTTAATTCATATATTATTCCTGGTAATTGCTTGTCAAAAGCTGAGTATGACTGCAAATTGAATTTTCTGAGAAGATGTCCCTTTCCTCTGAGGAACTGTCTAGTTTCTCCAGCTATTTTGGTGTTTTGTCAAAAAATGAACATACAAAGATGACTTTTGGGATGACTGTTGAAAAATAATTAAATACTTTTTGAGGAGTCATTTGATGCTGGATCATATTGCAAAGATATCAGCCATCAGCAGATATTTCAGCATATCCACGAAGTTTAGTGTTTCTGGAGCATATCTGGTTTAAAAAGAGATATGCTATGTCGCTTTCAACATGTACTTTCAATGTTAAATCCAGACCACTGAGGCTTAGCACACAATCTCACTAAGTTTGAGTCAACGATGATGAACGTTTTCAGAATAGTGCCCTGACCCAAGTTGGCCCAGCAATCTTCATTTCATGGCAGAAACAATTCTGTGTATTTTTCTATTCAGTTCACACAGAAATCAAATGCTATAAATATATGATATAGAACGATTTCTATGGCAGATGATGCATGATTTCATGTGTTATGGAATTACAGAGTTTCTAAAACTTTTTAAAACAACATATGGCCATATGAAAAAAAATCACCTTAAAGAACATTTCCTACTATGCTGCCTGATGAACTTTTTCCCACCATTTCTTTTCCTTAAGAAAACAGTATCTCCATTACTATTTTAGTGTCTCAGCCTTTTCTGCAAGTAGCTGTGCATACCATATTGTTCTCGCATTATAGCTCCAGTGGAACAATATTTGCTACCTCTCACTGCAGAATTCACACAGGCCTAAGCATCTTTGTCCAAAGATCCCCTTTCTGGGTCAAAACCTAAGGGATGTATAAAGGTCAAGATGAAAGAGAGATTAATGAGGAGTCAGTACTCCACAGGAATTGAAGGAATCTAGACTTAATTGGGACCTAAATTAGCCATCCTTGCATCTTTTAGCCTGCCTTTAAACTGGAACAGGTTAAGAGGAGCAGCAGATCAGGAAAGCAGATGACCACAAAATTAATGAAAAGACACAAGTGTCTAGGCGATCAAATGATACAGGACAGTTCTCAGTGGGTTCAAACAGTGTGGGTTTAATTAGGGGCAACTGTGATAACAGGCAAGAGGAGAAACCTGTGCTTTCCTAATCATTGAGTTCAGATTGATGTACATAGTACATGGTGGTTTATAGAAAAATAGCCACAAAACTTGGGTACTGAAACTACCAAGGTTGCATAGATAAAGCTTTTTGTAATGCTTTGAAGCTCTGCATTGCGAGTCTCATCTTCTAAGCATCTCACAGTGAGTCAGTAGAGCATCAGGCCTGCGGCAACTGAAAGTGAGATTTAACTTGCCCAACTTTATCTATTCTTAGGTGTCATCCCTAAACCTAGGAGAACTGAATACAAGATGTCTGGAAAACCCTGCAAGGTCGTGCAAAGATAGATATGCACTAATTAGTGTGTTGCATATCTCGCACCTTGGATTTGAGCAAGAGATACTGCCAGATCCCCTGGGGTCATAATGCAGAAGCAAAGGGAGAAACTAGGACAAGTATACAACTTTTTCTGATTCCACTTCTTACCTTTTTTACTAATTAATACAGGAAATATTTTCCAGAGACTGATCAAATGAATGTAGACTCCTGCCTACATTCAATATTTCTATTTTAAGCAACATCTGGGAAAAAAACCACAGAATACCCAAGGAAATTTTCTCATAGAAACATTGAGAGAGATGAGTCTGACAGTTAAAGTATCCAAATGTCAACCACGAGCAGGTGAAGCAGTTCACTTACAAGTATTACCAGAGAGGAAGGACCAGGGAACACAACATGCTCCTCTACAGGTGATGCCACTATTAACCAGCCAGTATCTAGGACTAGCATTTTATTAACAGCATTGGCATACTATTACCCCAGCTTTCAGCAACATTGTAACTGTCGTTATAAAAATGGGGACTTCTCCATTAAAAAAAAACAAAACGCAAACAGCCAGGAAATAAGAATGCTGAACAAATTGAACAAGTAAAAGACACTCATTCAATTTTGACAGCATATTTGAATTTTGCATCAATGCACCAAACAGCAGGCTTAGAAAGGATTATTCAAACAGAGAAGGAAGAAAGAAACAGGATGAGGTTTTTGCATTCTTCTTCTTTTCTTTGCTTTTAGCAAAAATGTTAACCTTTTGCGAGCAGCAGGTTTTGTCACATAGTGGGGACATTATGCTATTGTAGGGATCAGGCAATAGAAGTTTTGCTTGTTTAGCTATGTTCTCTGCTGAGATGTTTATATAAAAATAAACCAACTAATTCAAATTTGTTAAACTAGATTTTACAAAGTGAAGAATATGTCATCAATGTCTTGGATGAGAGAAGGAGGTAGGGTCGACAGCTTACAGTCAGGTGGACTTAAAAGCAAATCAAGAACCTTATGGAGCAGCATGCAGCCAAACAGCTGCATGGTGTCAGAGGGAACGTGTAAGAGCCTTAACTTCTCCAAATCACAAATGAAGGAAAGTGAGGTACTTTAGCTAGCAGTGAATTTCTCATTTGTATCATTGTACTTCATGGGCTCTCTCTAGAAATGAAAATATTTTGTATCATGAAAGTATGAAAATTGTATATAGTATAAAATTTTTGTAATATTACAATTCTCAGTTACAGAAAGTCTCAAACAGGTTATAGATTAAGACAAATTGTCTGGAAATAAGGCAGTCAGAAGAATTTCAAGTGCATCAGCTTTCCTTGCTAAGAAGAGGATCTTGATGTAAGAAAACTTATCACATATGCTGTGTGCATATTTCTACTGAGTTAGACACTGTATATCATTAGATTTTTTTTTACAGGATTGTAAATACAACCTACTAAAACTGCACATTTTGTTAGTTTAATCTAGTAAGGAAGAAAGGAAAACTGGAAGGAACCAGAATACCTTAAGCATTAATTAGTATACAATGGCACTCTAATAGCACTCAACAGTAGTTAGAATAATGGTAGCTAAAACTAAGTCAGCTCTGGGAAGCTATTTTTAAGAAACATCCTAAATGACAAGTTGCAGAGATTTGGTTCAGACATTGAAACATACAGTCTCTTTTTTGTGTGCATTTCTTGCATCAGTTTCCTACTTTACAGTCAAGAACTTAAGCCTTCACTGTGTTAACCTGTTGGTTTTTAATTCTGACTTGTCTAGTTTGTGATGATCTTAATCAGATCTGACAACCACAAAGCATGCTCCTTTCTGAAAGCAACAATTACCAGTAAGGTGTTTTCCAGATCAGCTTTTCAGAATGCTTGCAAATTAACCCCAAAACAAGTCTGGGAAACACTGAGATTGGAGTGTATTTTCCAGCAAACTACAAAGTCACATTTGGGCCATGATTATCATACACTAGGTAAAAGGAAAGTCACTCTTTGCAATCCTTGACCAGTGATCGTCCACCAAACTGAAGAGGAGGCACAAGAATAACTTCATGTCACTACAGAAATGTTCCTTACTTGCACAGTACAATCACTTTAAGGAGGGGTGGGCATAATTGTGATGCCCGATTTTGAACCTACTTAATGTTGTAGATTTGCAAGTCAAGACCAAACTCCTTGTTCTCTGTTCTCATTACAACTGAAAAATAAAACAAGGAAAAAAAGAAATAGGGGAAGAAAAATAAAACAGAAAAAGTAAAGGTAGTCAATGAAATGAAGATCAAAGGAAAACACTTTTTTATGATTTAAAAGGATAACATGTTATTTTAAGCTGCTTGTTGCCTAATATTGAGTGCAGATAGGCCCTTTGGCTTTGCTGTTCCATATTCAGTAGTTCAAAACTGAATTTAAATGTAATTTCTGTAAGGATATACTGGTGCTTCAGATAGTCTTGTTATATAAACTGATTCCAATTTCTAACATTTCTTGGTATTAACATTTCCAAAATAGTGTGCTTTCATGTGCTGACAGTAGAAGTGTTTCATAAAAGACATGGTAAACACTATCTGTACATTCTGAAAATCCCCAGATTACAGAATGGGTGCTCCAAGACCTAGGGGAAAAAAGAGAGGAATTAATTTCTCAGAGGCCTCCAGCATACCATGGGCAGATCCAGGAGCCAAACGCCAAGTCCCAATCCACCGTTAAAGACTATTTGGCCTTTACAGTGAATTACTTCAAGCTAGGAGAAAAAAAAAGGATTTGAGACTTACAGCTCATGCTTCTCTATCACACTTCGGTACTCCAAGTTGTTGATCTAATAAGATAAATTGTTAATAAATTGTTAATAATCCCACAGCAGTGCAAGTTATGTTTTTCTCATGACAAACAACAGGACAGAAAGAAGATTATTATTTCCAGTTCAGTTTTGATTACCTTTGTTTCTGTTCAGAACTTTCCCTGCTTTTTTCACAGTGGAGAGTGGTGATACCCTGTGAACCATTCATCCAGTGATTGCCTTGTGTGTTTTCCCTGCTAACTAATCACTTTTTTAGAATTATTTTTTCAGCATATAAAATATACCTTTTTTTTTTTTTTTACATCTTTTCTTATTTGCAACAATCCAGTCCCTCCTGATTCCCTTTGTTGATAAGAATACAGCTGGTTTTGATATCCTTAAAATTCTTCCTTGCTGTTAGGAAGAAGACAACTAAAGTACATGTTGCACAGTAATCTGAGAATCAACCCTAGTAGGGATCAAAAAGAAAAACTTTAAAATCAGCTTTACAAGTGCACACAGCTGCATCAAACTGTAAATGACCACGGATTTCTTGGAGATAACTCACAATGTCTAAAATTTCCTTTCATTGCTTTTGGGGTACACTGATTCATGTTCTGACTTTCTCAGTATCTCTTATTAGAAGATACATATTTACAAATCTTTTCTTAGAAAATTCTAGTCCTTTTTCTTTCCCTATCACTTATTTCCGAAAGCACGTACTTGATACATTGATCATGAAATCATCTTAAAGTTACCTGCTTGCATGCAAAATGCCAGCTTGCACAAGAAATGAATCTGAGACCCATGGATGCAAAACATAATCTGAAATGGCAACAAAAAGATTTCCAGGAAGAAATTTAACACAGTCACACAATACTAAGTGATAATAAATTTAGCTCCTTAAAATATTTTCCATGTTTGTAAATGAAAACAGGCTATAAGTATCCTATCAACAAGAGCAGGCAAGACTATTTTTATCATGGTGAGCATTCCTGAACACAGTTTTCTACAGCATTCATCTTGCTCTTTCCCTTTCCTTTTGCAGGGGAAACTGCCTCAGTGCCGGTTTGGGTGCCTGGTTACTCTGAGTACCTCCGAGGAGGCTGAGATGGCAATCTTGTACTTATCTCTAGAAGAAAAAGAGTGCTTTATTTCTCAAACTGTCCCCATGCCACCTCTCTTTTTAGCAGTGATAACAGGAAGGAAGTTTCTCAAGCCTGGATCTCCTCCAGGAAGCTCAGTACTTACCTGTAAGACTAACTGGTAAAGGTTTGCCCTACCATGACATTTTTTAATAGCACTGCATAACAAACCACCCTGTATTTAACAGAATTGGAATAAGTCTTAAATGAAGCTATTGCTTAGTGATTGAAGAAGGAAACTGTCAATAAGATTAAATGGAAATATTTAAGAGAAAACACAGATTCATTCACATTAGTCCACATTTGGCTCTTGTCTTTCCCCCTATATATATATTTGTCAGTAGACAAGTACCCTTTCTGTTTAGTATCTCTTGTTCTTTTAAGGAAGACAGCAGCAAACAGAAAAAGAAATGTTTCTACATCTTCCGAAACAAGATTCTTCAAGTACAGGACAGCGATTTACAGGCACAGCAAACAGGTGGTGAAAGAGATTCCACTGTGCAATTATTGCCCTGTGAAACACACTTATGTTGGGCTTAGCTGTACTTTTCCTATCAGTTTTAACCCTATTAGAAAAAAAACAAACCCAACAACACAACAAACAAACAATAAACAGCTGTGTTTTGTTATGTTTACTTGTCAGTATTCAAAGGCATTAGTTAGTTTTTCTTATTGAACTCATGGAATAATTGATTATAGAATGGAGTATATCAGTATGCTATGGTAATTACCTTCCTGAATGTAATTCAAGACCATGATCATTACTCCTGTGAACTGTTGCAGCCGATTAAAAAAAAAAAAGGAAAAAAATAAATATGTATCTGTAAAATGTCAATTATATTTCTAAAAAATACATACTCTGGACAGACCTACTGAAAAGACATTTAATCAACTGTACTTGGTTGTTAATAATAATACTAATACTTATGCAAGGGGAAAGTTCTATTCTGTATTTTCCTGTTGATGAAATCTTGCCTCCAGTGACATTGAGTTGGGAATATGGTTCAGATGCTAGAGTTTTGCTCATGGATTTGATGAGATTGCCTATCTGAAATTTTGGAATATAAAAATTGTCTTCTAACTGTTTTGCTTGAAATGATCCTCACAATAAGTCCGATTAGGAAACCCAGCAATTCCTTCATCTTCTGTCACCTTTTATAGACACTGGTCCTTAGTCCTTTTCAGGGTTTAGCACAATCTGTGAAATAGTATTAAGCTATGAGTAGCTTTATGTTCCGAAGTGTCCAAAGGTCATCTTTTTTTATGAGCCTTCTTAGTGGATGCTCCAGGGCGTGATATCCTTGAGTTGTCAGAAGTAACTCATCTTATTCTTTCTTTTGAAAGAAATATACTTTACAAGTTTCAGGCTAGTCTTAACATTTTCCCTTTATGCTCCCAGCCCTTTTAAATTTTGATCTATTCTAACAGTCACTCAAGGGTGATGTTTTGTTAATTTTGTACAAAGAAATATATAAAGAATAGAATTCTAGTCCACATAGACTTGATTTTCTCATCATGTGGATGAAGTCAGGCTAGCAAGAAGTAAAACAAAAGAAAAAACCTGTACAACAATTACATATCAGAAGCAAGAAATGAACTAAGACTTCCCAGCAGTGGAGGCTGGAAAACAGACTTGTATACTCTAACAAATAGGCATAAGAGGTAAAATTATGTATTGAAAAAGTTGAAACATACTTTTCATTAAACTTGTTTTCACATTTCCTTTGCAGAAGCCAGAAGACCTTGGCAGAATGTCTACAGTGGGATGTAGTTCCATGTTAAGACATATTTGAGTATCTACACAAGCTCTAAGTGTATGAATTGTATTACTGAGGCAATTAAGTCAATACAGTCAATTGAAGCTAGAGGAGGATTCAATGCACTGTAGACGACACAGGGCTCAGTTCAACTGTTTAGTGCATTATGAAACATGGAAGTACACTGTGTGTGGTTTCCACCTACTGTTCTGGAAAGACACTGGCCTCTTGTGGGTCCTATGTCACATCTATCAGCTTTGTGCAAATTTTTCAGACGTGAAAGAACATGAAAAATGGCACTGGACACGTACATCTCAGAAACCGATTCAAGCCTCTAGCAGCTGGTCAGCCAATGCTTTCTAGACCCAACTGACCGCTGCCTCCATCTCTACTGCCCGTACTGCCCACCCAGACATCTTTGCTTAAACTTCTTTGTCCAGAGTTGGATCCCATTTGCAGCGCTCCGTTCATCTGCCCACATACAGGCGTCCAGACAATTTGAGATAGCCAGAACTATCCACAATCTGCTAACATGTAATATGGGACTTGTTGAAAAGTTGAGGTATTCTGGAGAAGCAACAGGACACCAGGTACAGTGGGTCTCTATGCAAGGCCAACTGAACTGAGCTAATCTGCAAATTAGGAAAGTTTTCTCTCCTAGTAGATTTGATCACCTGTCACTTATTTTCGGAAGAGAGGCTAGAGACTTCCCTTTAAAGAAATGTATTTTTTAATGGCCAACAGTTTTACATGCATGTGTTCCTTGTGACTCGTTCACAGTGCATTATTCTTTAAATCATGGGTTTAATTTTTTTGTTTTTAAAACAAAGTGTTGTAAGAGCTTTGTCTCTCTGGGGCAAGACCTATTCTGAGTAAAAACTGCAGGAGATAAGGCTGATTCTTAAGGGTAACTCACAACTCCCAGGACAGGGAGCCTGTTGATTGGGGTCAGGCAGGTTGCAGGGCAGACTATTGTAGATTTTCCAAGCAACTCGTAGCACAGCCTGTTGTTTTGAGCAGATCCATTTGACCTAAAGTGCTGTGGAAATTAATGAGATTTAAGAACAACCCAGGAGATAGAGCACTAAATTCATGTTTGAATGCTACCTTGGCTGTCCCTTTCTGGGGAAGGTGGTTTAGTACAGGTCATACAAAGAAGCAGTAGAGGATCTCATCCCCAAAGCTTGACAAAGCTCTTTTTATATAGTCAAATCTGCAGAGCCATTAAAAAATAGCTGTTCCACAAGGATAAACAGTTTTCTGAAGTTTAGCACATACAATAAAAATTCAGACACTGTGTTATATGAGAGAAAGATATTTATAGTTCCCCTTTCTTCATGTTGCCTGCAGGGGAACAAATAGTGCACAAATGCTAACTAAAGAGATGTAGACAGAAGGCAAAGAATATTGGTAGATATCAGGGTAAAAGAAGTAATTTAATTTTTAATCTATGCATGAGATCAATAGCACTCTGTGAAGGGCATCTCAAATGGTTAGTTTAATCATCTAAGCAATAATGATATACCCAATACCAAAAAATTCATTAACTCTATAGGGACACTGTGTGTATATATGATCTCTCTCTTACTCACTCTTTGTCAAAAACTAAGGGCATTAAAGAGAAAAAAAAAGGAACAAGGCTAAAGTTCTTCACTCAAAGAATATGAAGAATAACAGTTTCTATTTTGTAGAAGGAAAAAAAATCTTTCTCTTTTCCCCATGATAATCAACTGGAGGCTTGAAGAAAGCCATATTCAATTTACATTCCTTGTTTACTTCCTCCTTCACACACTGATTTTCTTTTACTTTTAGTCCAAAAAAAAAAAAAAAAAAAGAGTATGAAAAAGTCAGGGGAAAAAAATTTCTTTTTTCTTTATGTTTTATTGTGAAGATTTGGAAGTTTTCTTACTTTGGGGAAAAATATAATTTTGTAAATTATTAGGTTTAGGGACTGGAAATTAAAAGATATAATATTTTCCAAAAGGAGGAATATAAATAGTCCACACAATATATCAGGTGAATAAAACATAGAAAGGGATGGGGGGGAAGATTCACTGCTTGAAATCAGTCTTTTGTACGGTTACTGACTTTAAGAAACAGAAGTCACTTCGAATTTGTTTCACAGGTTAATTATTAAATGAAGAAAATGAAAACCTTTTGTCACATTTTGTTCACTAAATTTTAGTCTGGTGGGATATCTTTTCAAACCTCATAAATCTTGATCTTGCCTTGATAATAAACTGAGTTACTTAGTTTATTTGTTTCATTTATATATATGTGTAAGCAGAGCAAGCAAACAAGTGGCCATCATTCCTGACACAACTGCTAAAATACTAGACCAATAATCAGGTTTCATTCCAAATTACAGTTACAAAATGAGGTCTTGACACAACATTTCAGAGTCTTTCTATTAAATCAGAGATTTTCTTTTGCTTTAAGAACTTAGTGTAGAAGACAGAAATATTGTTTCAGTCCTAAGAGGAAAAAGCAGAGTGACAGGCAATGAACACCATGGCAGCTCTGCTATCTAAGAGTTTAATGTAATAAAGTTCTTGCATGAAAAAAAATCAAGGAAAATTGCCCTTCATCAGATGGATGAAGGACTATAACAAGACTGTAGTAGTGTGAAAAAGGGCAAGATTATTTTTTTTTAATCATCAGAATTTACTTATGCTGATATGAAATATCATAGATCCAACAGCTCATTGCATCTATAGGTGATGCCTGGAAGTTATCTGCATGCTTGAAGTCACGTGTGCACAGTACTTGTTGGCAATTCAGTGCCTGAACATCTCTGCTCACACCAGGTCATAAACGATCCCTGTGGTGGCATTTGCATGTCCACTCTGAGCAGGGACAGAAAAGCCCAGCTCCTTCCACCTCCCTGTCCTCTGTGTTCCCACGAGGTTTGCGTGCTGTCGTGACTGCATCTATGCCCGGAACTGGACAAATGGAGAAAGTTAAATCAACCCAGAGAGTTAGCATTATTTGTGGAAATAAAAGTCACAAAGCCTGATCCCTTTGGCAGTAGCATCCCTTTTGTCTAATCATGAAGGTCGCAAAGGCAACTTTCCACTAGCTCCCGAGAGCATCCTTAAACCTTGGAGCGCTGGTTTTGGTGCCAGTCAAGGCAGAAGCGGAGGAACGCCCTGCTCCATGCATGCTTTGATTCATGGCCATGCAATTCCAAACTCTACTGGATATTCTCATTACACTGCTGCTGCTGACTACAGATAGGGTACAGAGAAGTTAATCACTTTCAATCTCACCATAAAAACCTGGCACGGCAGCTAACTTCTTAGCATTCTGGACATCCTGGGCAGATTTTAACGGGGTTTATCTGTTTGACAGGTTGAAAGCCAGAAAAAGCAGTTAGATTAGGCTTAGTTAAAGGGCAGATATGATGGTTTTATGCCTTAAGTCTATTTACATCAGCAATTTACATTAGGTCAGCCTCTATCTCTGTGACCTTCCTTTAGAGCTAGTGAGTTGGGATAATCTGGTTAAAATTCCCTGTGACAGCTGCTGTTGCGTCCCCACTTGCTATACAAATAATGATTTATTACAATTATTGAATGACCTTTTCTGCCCCGGCCACGTTCATCCGAAGCAAAATGATTTAAGTGATTTTCAATCAGGTTTGAATCAGAAATGTTGTCAATGTATGTTCCCATAGCTTTAAATAGAAGGGCATTTTTAAACAAAATCTATGAGTTTTTTTATTTTTTCAGTTATGTTAGTTTTAAGTGGGAATAAAATAAATAAACAACACATGAAACTTGAAAAACCCTAACCTCTGGAACATTTTCTGCCTCACAAATGGGAAATTCAGAGAGCACATTAAGAGATTTTGCTACATGCAATCTTTCATAATGTATTAAAGTGTTGATCAAAATGAACTCTATAACAACACATTAATCTAGTCCTGTGAGGAATAAAAGCTTTGAAAAACTAAACAGAATTTGTTTTCTCATTTATATGGCTAGAGGTTCCTGACAGAAACCTATTCGTGCATAGAAGTGAAGCAGCTACTACCTAAAAATCACCTCAGTTTTGTCAAAGAAATAAGTGCAACTGTTATTCAACATTCTGTATGGAAGCAAAATCTGAGATTTAACTCTCCTTGCTTAGTATATTTTATCAGTTGATAACCAAGATTTTAAGCAATGACTTCAAATTATATCTTTTGAAAATTGATAAATACGTGTCCCCCTTACTTCCAAAGTTATTTTTTCAGAAGATACTGACCCCTGCCTGATTAAAGCAGGATGAGGAATAGTGCCGAATCAAGCTTTCCCAGCCACTGGGAGCATTTGAGGCCTCTGTCACACCTCTTCCTTCATTCCTGTATCCTCTTCTCTATTCTTCATGCTTCCTAGCTGACCTAAACTTTCTAGTCCTGAGCGTCAAGAGCAACTAACAGGATTTATTTATTTTTTTTTCTCCTTTCACTTGGGTGCACTTCCTGGTAATCAGTTGTGGCAGGCATCTCTCACTGTATCCTTGCTGCTTTTCTCCTTGGCGCTCAGGTATGGTATAGAGCCCAGAAAAGTGTTTTCTCAAGGCAGACTTCATGGACATCTGAATTCTTAAGTGGTTTTTATTAAATGACAAGTCACTAAACCTCTCTGGGCTCCTGGAAGCTTTATGACACAGAGGGGTCAAAATGATTCAGTGGCAGGTGGTATAACAAATCAGATGTCATTGCATGTAATGTAAACACATACTGTAATGTAATGTAAAGACATACTGCCATTTTTGGCAGAGTGCAGGAATTGGTACGTAGTGAAACGTCTCACTTTTCATTCTGACCTTGGCCATGAGAACTATGTGATGCTTTGGTAAATTGCAATGCACACATGGAGCAAGATTCATCTAGAAAGCCACTGCCTAACCTGAATAAACTTGTCATGCTGAAAAGAAAACAGAAGAATTGTTATTAAAAGGGGCATCCAAAACAGGTCAGCAGAGCAAATTTTAGAGATTCCTCTTTTTCTCCACTAACTTCAGAATGAGGTCTGGCATAATTAACTCAAACCTAAACAACAGACTTTTAACTACCTACAGCTAGGCAAAATGATTCCCCCTTCGTACAGTGCAACAGTTTGTAGAAGATATGACTCAGCTTTTCATTTTCCAGCCTCACCGGGATTTCCTAATTGGCTGATTTCAGCTCATTCAGCACCTCTTCAACCTCCAGCCAAGAACTCCCTAATATTCCAATTATGAAACAGAAATCATGTATCATTTTTGAAGTAATGTAAACTAGATTACCAATTAAAAATAAAATAATTAGGGGAAACTAATTATGTAACTTCATGAAGTGTTTATTTGTTTATGGTATATTTATAATGAAATCTAGGAAAAACCCATAATTTTTAACTTACAAAGTGGAGATGATTGTTACTACTGATTAATAAATTCCTTGAACAGTGGCATAGGAGGTGCAAGAGTTTTTCCAGGCTTTTGGCAGTACATATTTTTCAATTTTACACCTTCATCTGAGATAGATAGATTTTTGTGCTCCACCATTCCAAAAGGACATGGAATTCATTAATACTTAACAAACCTCCTGCTGTTTCACTGCCCTAGAGTTAATCGGCAATTTCTGCCAACTCATTTCTGGTCAGTTTAAAAAAAAGTTGGGTATTTGCTGGGAGACAGCTCAAACACTTGGATTTCTAAGTTTGTTTCCATGTTGGTGTGATTGATGATATTGATCTTAAAGGAGAGAGAAAGGAACACACTCAATCTCTCAGATGTGTTTGAAGGGAGGGTGGGAAATAGCATTTGGGAATGCGCGTGCTGTTACCAGCTTGTCTGGCTCTTTTGAACTATTTCCTTTCGCTCTGAGGGAAGACTTCCTGGACTTGTGACATTGCAAAGGTAAACCATCTCTCAAAAAGTAAAATCAATTACTCTTGGGATGCTCATTGTCAATATTTTTAAAGGCATTATCTTCAAACAAGGTTTTTTTCCTCCTACTTCTGAAATCCTTATTTTTTTTTTCTTTTCTTTTTGTAACATCAGTTTACCTGTTCCAAATATTATTTAATCTGTAAAACTAAAGCAAGGAATAGAGGAGAAATATTTGAAATATGTCAGATAAAATCCAATTCTTCTGTAGATCATCATATGCTTGCCCAGTGTCAGGTAGTACGAAGAAGGGAATTTGTGCTGCTAGGAACATATGTTTTAAAGTGCGAAGATAACCAGTGCATGGAGGTGAGTAGGCTCGGGTATGTTCAAGACCACTAATCAAATGAATGACAGAACCCCCAGTAAAACCAAATTTCCCCAGGAAGACATGCCAGTTGCTTCCCCTCCATCAAAGGAATTTGATAAAGTTCAGGATTCAACTTCTGACTTTCTGAATAATTTTGAAGGCAGTCCTGTAGTGGAGGTTTTGTGTTAGATGCAGATGGTAATCCATAATTTCTTGGGGTTAAAAAAGAAGATACAGTTAATTGACTTTTTTTTTTTTTTTTTTTTTTTGAAATATGAATATTTTGAAGACTTTTGAAATACGAAATTCAACAGCTGATGAGTTTGGGACCATTTCTCTAATTCTAGAGCACAAAAAATGTCTTAAAGGCCTGCTATATTAAAAAAAGTATTGTTGCTATGACCCTATCATGTTTACATGAGTATTGTCAAATTTGGTTAAAGTCCCAACTTATACTTCTATGACATTATGTTGAATAGTTATTGATAAAACTAGTCCAAAAAATAAAAACTTCTCATATCAAATGAGGACAGATAATAGTGCTGACTTACGAACAGCTAATATTACACTCATTAGAAGAATGCAATCTATTTTGTTTGCAACCCAAAGCTACTTTCATATGGAAATTAAGCCATATTGCTTCATGATGTGTTCATTTGTTCATGAAGTATTTATCATGAAATCTAGAAAAAAGCTTAGAAATACTGTGATAATCTCAAGTAACTTCAAGCATAACCAAAGTCATAGGACTGTGATTTGAGGAAGGAACCTTTTAGAACAAAATAATACTTTGATTGAAAGTCTTCAAGTGATGGAGAATGTTCTGTATCTCATTACACTTATTCCAATAAAGTGACCAACAAGTTGTTCCAGTAAGTAATTGTTCTGTTTACTGCTCACTGAATGCTCTCAGACTAAAAATAGACACAAGATGTCACAAAAATAAGGCACACTTTCTGCTTTAACATTCTAACCATGCGATATGCCTTTTTCATTACAGAAAACCTTCTTTAGTCTTGGAAAAGTTAGTCTGCTCACTTTTCAATCTGTCAAATCAAATGGCACTTTTTAAAACTTTGATAGTTGTTATCAAACTTTCTATGGTCAGTAATTAAGAAGAGTTTCCTCATTTCTGAATGATACAGTGGCATAAACCTGCTCTTTTCCAAGCAGGAAAGAGAAATATTTAGTCAATATTATCCTTGCAATAGACATTTTTATCATTATTATTGAATATTTATCATACTGGAGTTTATTTACTCTCTATATATTATTTCAATATCTTTTTAATGTACAAAACATCCTTAAGTATTTGTCTAATTGAAAACTAGTCCAAATAGACAGGCAATGCAAATAGAAGGTTTTGCCTTTTCAAAGCATCATTCACAAGAATAAAAGCCACAAAGTCCATTCAGTATTTGTTTAGTGATTTAATTTCACAAAATTTTAGTCCAAAAATTCTTTCATGGTAACAGTCATTTAAATCATTGTGTATTTTCATAGCCTGCCTCTAGGTAATGTACCTATGGAATATATCTGTTCGTGAAAGGGCTTCTGAGCCCTTCTGAGTCTGTCAAATACAGCCAAACCTATACTTCAGTCATGGAGCAGGAACATGCCCATCTTCCTGCCTGTCAGGATAAGCAGGCTAGGTGCAGCAAGATTCATTTTGCCAGAGAAAAATTAATTAAAAAAAAAAAAAAATCAAACATGGGATTCTAATACTATGTTCTCTTATTCTGAAATCTAGAAAAGTACAGTGAAATAAATGTAAGAAGTATAACTCACAAGCAAACAAAAAATAAGGCACTGTAAAGCATTCTTCTTGTGGCTGAAAAAAAGTATACTTTCAGTTTTGACTTTTCAAACTCATAGAAACCTTACCATTAAAAACAAACAGCTAACCAAACAAAAATCTCTTTCTATATCTTTCAGACCTTAAGTGTCAAATGCAAAGTATGTAAAAAACTAGTAGAGTACCTGAGAACTAAGGGAAAAAAAAATATTTGACTCACATCCAGCAGTATGTCATGAGTGAGTTCATTGAGTGAGATACAGATTTCCTACAATCAAATAACCCCATCAGTAGTCTAAGTAGGTGTCCCATTTCTGACAAGAGAAGTTGAACCTGCTAATTAAAGGCTTTCATTAAGTTTTGACAAAAGAAAGCAAGCAAAAGTCCCTGAAGTGTTGTGACTAACTCAGGTTATTTTTGTTGTATTTAGATTTTTTTATTGCTGCATTCCAAAAATAACATTGCCTTCTTGACCTCAGAGAACTCAGGATTTCTTGAGGATCTCAGGTTCACATGCAAAACATCTGTACAGCACTGTGCCAACTGCAAACGTTTCTTCAATAAAGATGAAAAATACATTAATACTCAATGAGCATTTGTATACTATACCACAGTATTCCAGCTGAACTTTCTTTTGATGGACTGAATGTGTCAAAATAGGTTCCCACTGAAGTTAATGCTGAATACCCATAAATCCTACCTCAAAATCAGAAGTCAGGAAGCTTCTAAATGAAATCTGGATTTGTTTATATGAAATAGGAAGTACTGTCAGGTAGAATCAGTTTAGGATTTGTAGATGGGAAATGAGGATTACTGTTCTCCCACAGAAAATCTCAAAGACCATCTCCATAGCAGAATTAACTTCTCCTAGAATCTTGACCAGATAAAACAAGATGCTACTATACAAAACAAACAAAACCAAAAGACCCCCCGCATTAATTCTGATCCTTCTCAGGGATAGAAAGGATCATAGATTGCTTGTAAGACTGCATTTTAATTCTTCTTATACTTAGAACACCCTAGGAGGAAGAACAAAAATCCAAACTCCTAGCTTCCCATGTTTGTTACCAGATTGCCAGATGAATTTTTCAGAAAAATTTGTCCATCTCCACTTACTCAAGTGTAATGACATCTATGTCAAAAAGGGGCTTTATTTAAATCTCAGTTAATGTGCAAAAATCACTGAGAACTTTAGAAAATATTGGACAATTTTAAAATAGATCATGGTAATTTACAAAAAATAAGTAAATCATGCTTGAAGTTGACCATGTATATTGACAATAACTCACAGTGATTTTCATCTTTTCAAGAGAAATATAAAAGAGTGAATTACGTTTTTCATCCTCTGATCTTACTACTTTCTGTCTCAGAACTGATACACTGCTGGACTTCTACACCTGAAAGCTGAAACTCTGGAGAGAGCATTTTTAATGCAAGGTTCATGCGATCTGTATCGAAAATTTCAGAATATCTCAGATGCAAAATAAATTAACCACTCCCTTCCACATTGAATCTCCTTGTTTGACTAGAGTCTCTCCGTGTGGCCTGAAATATTTTTGTTTTCAGACTCAATGGATGAATGAATTCCTGCTGTTGATCAAATTTATGAGTTCTAAATAAACACATACATAGGCTTTCAGGTACTGGTATAAAATCATCTAAAGGTGATGCATGGTAGTCTTTATATGAATTTGAAGTCTACCCTTCCCTTCTCCTTTCCTTTCTTTCTTTGATGTCCTATGAAACAGAAAGCAAAGCTGCAACACACAACCTCATCTGAACAGAACTGCTCCTATCCCCAGACAGTGCTGTGGCTCATTTCTGAAAAAAATGATGGACAGGAGCTGCAGGTGAATTCCCAGTGTATCATGGACAAAAGAGTGAACCTTTTTGTGACTGATTCACATTCATATCTATGTGCCCTTGCCCAAGCAGTTACAAAGACTCCAATCAGATCCATCATTTTCCCTACATTCAGGGTCATTAATGACAAGTTTTGCACCCAAGTTTGATTGTCTGGCCACTTATGGGATACAGCGCTGTATTTCAATGGGGGTATTTTAAATCCATGCTGAATTACAAGGATTCCCTTGAAAAATGCTACAAGATAGTTTCCCATAACCTTCATCCTTGTTCAGCTGCTTCTTCAGAAATATTTCATTTCAGAAATTCAGCGTCTTGATTGGTGTCATCATTTCTGAACATGGATCCGATCCTGAAGTTCTTGTAGTGACGTGAGGTATCAAGCTCTGCTAAAGATTTTCACATGGGCCTTAGCTTGAAAATTAACTGTGTTTACTCCCCAGGGTAAAGGGCAATGAAGGCTAATAAAATGACAAGCTTCAGAAAAGGTAATCTTTTTGTTATGCACCATAGTCTCTGTCAAAAAAAAGGAAACTTTTGGAAGGTTATTTTTTAAAATTTCTTCTCCCACACAGAGGAAGGCTCTTAGAGTCTTAGACCCAATTCAGGGTTAACACATGCAGATGATGTCTTACAGAGTAGCTACTGGGTTTTGATTTGTGAATAAATTTAATGCATTTGAAACAGCATGACATGCACCTTGGAGGGCAGAAGCAGGAGAAGTTGCTGATCAGTGAAGGCATTGGAGCTTCTCCCAGCCTGAAGATCTGATCCGCCCTTGATTTTATTCATGGGAAGGAGAGCTGTGCAAGAGCCTCTCTCTTAGCTGTGGAGCACAAGTGAAGCTGCTGCTTGTGCATGACCATGGAGGCACTGGGGTCAGGTGGTCATGTAGGACTCCCTCATGGGCAAATCTTGTCTCTATGAATGTTGAATCCAGGGTTTGTTCTTAACTGAGCCCAGGGGAATAGACAGAAACATTACTTACAGTCCCTAGCCATACTGAGAGAGATTCTGTGTCTTCTTCACATGAGCTAGATTAATGCAAGTTGCCATAAAACCATCGGAAACAGAGGAAGCATAAAAAGAAGCAAAACCACTATTTGCATTAGAAGTGGTGGCATTGCCATTTTGCTGCGGAAAGGAAAAAGAGATTCAGCAACAGAAAAATCTGGAGAAGTTTTTATTAGTTTTTTATTTATTTATTTTCATTGACTGTGTCAGGATGAAATTTCTGTAAGACACACAATATACAGAATTCTGCCTTTCACAAATCCTACAGCAGAGAGATCTGCCTACAAAACCACAGTACACTAATGAAGGGAAGTCTTCAGAGAGAAGCTGTTTAAATAATTAAAATAGCTGGCATGGTAGAGAAATTAGTTCTGTTGCCACTTGCCATTTATTTTTAATCTATTCAATCAGACATTTGAAAGAAATTACTTTGAAAAACTTAAAGGAGCAGAATTTATAAAAATTGTCATTAGTAACATGTTATTAAATTTATGAATGGTTCTCTCATAATTATAACCATGGAAAAGGGGAAATACTACCAGGTGATGAAATGAGTATGGCAGATTCTGAAAATGGATGACAGGGGTACCTGATCCTGGCAAAGTTATTTGACAACATGCAAGTAAACAGAGTCTCACAGGGGACTTTCATACTATGTCTTTACGTTTTTGCTGTTATAACTATAGCTATAGGAAAAAAATGCATTCTTTTTATTAGACTACATTTGATTAGCAGCAATATTTGAGGAGATCAAGAAAGAATATGTTTCTGTTGTAGCAAGGTAATAATGTAGAGCTTGATACAGGCTATTTCTGCTACATCAGCTGATGCTCAGAACTGGATTAAGTTTTATTAGCAGCATTAGCATGTCCATCCACCTTGACTGAATAAGTCAGTGAGAACATGAGATAGCTGGTTAGAGCTGCTTTAGTTATCTGCACTTCTTTTCATTGTGTCACACAAGCAGACCCTAAACGTGAAAGAAAAGAAGTGGTACATTACTGTAATATTGCCTTAAGAGTATCTTATTTTAAAGAAGTGGAGGTAGCAATATAGCATCTTGATGGAGGGAACAGAACTTGCTGGAATTTTTCTTTCTTTTTCTTTCTGTATACAAAGTAAAGATTTAAAACATTCTTTCCATTCCTACCTAAGGAGAAAAAAAAGTCCTGTAATTGAAAATGTGAAAAAAGGAAGGTGGAGTAAGGATATGCCCGGCACTGACATAAGGGAGTTGCAGCATAACAATGTCATTAGAAAAATTTCTTTCTGCTGTTCCCAAAGGAAACAACTGTATAGGGTAAACCAGAGTATTTAGAAACTAAAAAAAGAGCCACCAAGAATCCCAAGATGACTGATTCTTTTCAGTTGTTTAATTGTATTTTGGGGCCCCGTATGATTTTCTACACCTTGCAGGACAGAAAAGCCTGTGCTGTAGCCTTGTATTGTGCTTGTGTATAGCTTTGTATTGTGCTCACTCTAGGTAACTAAATTTTCATGAAAACCATTACAGAACTTGCACTGGCAATTCCTATAATGGAACATACTGAGGACATAACTAATGAGTACAGAAATACACACAACCATTGTAGTTTTATTTGTATTTTCATGCAATCATTTTTCCCCCATTTGATGTACTTCACATTCTTTTTTGTTGCTATTGCAGCTCTTTTGACAGTTAGGAATTTCTCACTTTCATACTAAAGGCTTTCCTATATTTGCCACAGAACTAATATGAAAATATAGTATGTATATCTAAAGATGACAGAAGATGAGATATGTAACGCTCACAAATTGGGAGATCCCCTGGGTTTGAAGTTTCATTAGGGAAATACAGATAGTGAAATAATTTAGTTACAAAGGTGCCACATAATTTCACCAAAGTTTTATAATGCTGGGAATTCATTTTGCTTAGTAATTACTGCCTAGGAGCTGGAGTCAGGAATTATCTTTCTGTTTGTTTGTTCTCATCTGTATCATTGACTCTGTTACATTAAGATAAGTAGTTTAATCTGTGTATTGTTTCTCTATGTAAAATATTGCCTTGTTTCACAACACTGTTGCACATTGTAAGCGTTGTCTGTAATATACTATAGATCCCTTATCTAACTGATAATGCACAAGAGTACTAATACAATGTGGTAAGAAATTAATTAGTATATTCACCTTGTTACACAAGCTAGAGCAGTGCCTCTGTAAATAGTTTCCCCATTCCTTCAAGACCTGCTTTTTTTCCTCAAGTGAGGTAAATCTTTCTCCTTTCAGCTATTTTTTATAACGTTAATATGCTCTATAATTTTAATGTTTATAATCTGTGACCAGATTTCATTTATATCTCAATCGCCTTCAGAATTTTCTGGGTACTTCTATTTGCCTTTAGCTTGCACTATTGCATCCTCAAGATTGCAAATCATGTTATGCTTTCTTCTAAGAAAATTTGCATTATAGTTGCCAGAGTAAAAGAGTCACTACCTCAATGACTGATACGACTGACATTTTAATCTTATCTTTATGGCTGATACTTCAAAGACTGGGACATTTCCAAACCAGCAGCAATATACTGCAGAAAAAATAAGGCCCTGTCTTCATATTTAATAAGGTGATCAGTTTTTCATCATCTCTTATTGCTTTATCTTTAACACTTCAATTATTTAGCATTTTTTCTCACTGAAAATGGGAAACAGGACGGAGAACTTCACTGATAAAAAATTAAAGTTAAAATGACATAATTTTTTAATAAGATACCTGAGAAAAATTACATCCCATATGAGGTTGTTAAAGCTAAGAACAGTGGAAGAACCCTTTAAAATGTATAGTATTTTCTCTTCTCACATCACTCATTCAGCAAATTCCTTATAAAGCTAATTACTACTTAATTTATTGTAGACTGAAGAGCAGGAAATCAGTGCTCTCCTATGTAGTATACCAGATAATCCATTAACTAGCACAGTAGGATATGAGGCCATCAGGAGCATCTCCATGAGAAATGATCTATATCTTCCAAAGGCAGGGAAGAGGCTGGCTGTGCAGAGGTATGTCCTAATGAAGTCACAACTGCCTGTTGCACTAATCTTCACCAAACCACATTTATCATGCTGCAGAGCTGTAAAAGAGGTCTGTGTCATTAGACATGGACAAATTCGCGTCCCTCTCCCTTATGCTGCAATGCAGGGTAACCACGGACCTGGACCTAGGCTGTAGCACAAAGGAAGAATCAAGGCACTTTAGTTATTGATTTGATAACTTAATCCATCAGTAATCTTCCCTGCTCATGCTGCAGCCTTTTCGTTACAGGTGATGGTTACAAGGTCTCTGTCTTCTTCCTAGCTACCCATTTCCATGAAATCGTAGGAAATTAGCTATTCTGAGGTCTGTGTTAAGTTTTTTTGACACTGGTTAGGAGGTTTAGAAATTATCTAGGACACAAACATATACACAGTCAGCATGATCATGTAAACTTCCTTTCTCTTAAGAAATCAATCTCCAAATAGAAATAAACATGGTGATCTCGACAGAAGACGACCGTACAGAAATATTCCTACTGCAGCTTGAATCTGCAGGAAGGCAGAAAACTTTTCTTGATTCTTGGTTGTGTTATGTCTGAATAACAACATCCCCTGATATTTTCACATGTATCCGTGTTCTTGCCATCTATTGCACAGTGCCTGTATTGGATAAATATGTAGGCATAAAATTCTTGCCTCTTTTTTTAATTTTGATTGTTGGAATTTATAACAACCATTGCTTCCACTGATCTGAGAGTCAGAGGAAAGAACTGTAACCTAGGTAATAACAAATCATCACTGTGGGCCACAAATTTCACCTCTTCCCACCTCTGAGCCCTGTGAGACAAAGAAGTGGAAAGTGAAAGTAAAGTTTTTTATTAAGCAGGGTGTTTTCTGTTTTCAGAACAGTGCTGAAAAATTAGCTTTTTTTTTTTAATTTCAAAAAAGGTCATGTTTGGATGCATATATTTAAGTGAATTAAATAAGTTCTATCATAATTGTTTAAAAAATACAGATATCTTGGCAATCCTGAAAATTTTAAATAATTTTTCTTCTACTAAATATGTTTTCTTAGTATATTCATAAATAATATTTTCATCTAACTAGAGCCTTCAGTCAAAAATGTGATTTTTACTTTTTTTTTTTTAAATTAAGTTCTGAAAGTCAACCATGTTAGGCTTATTTACACATACAAAGCTAAAAGCCTTCAAAGTGAGTGTTGCTGACCAATACAATGAGGCAAGGTGGCATTCTTTAAAAAAGAAAGTTTAAAATTGGTAACTAAATATGTCAAAACTGCACTGTGAATGGAACTGTCCTTCATGTTCTCGAACTCTGTTCTACCAGGGCTGTGAATTATAAAAAGAATGAATATATCTTAACTTAGCTGAATTTGGAATACTAATGAGCATTATATATATGATAGAAGAGGTCATTTTTTCCACTGGAGCTTTCTTTTGTAGAAGCTTCATCTGAGAAAAAAAAATTGGCTCAGTTTGGACACTGCACTTTTAAAATTCAGGCAAATCGGGAAGAGTTCAGGGGAGCACAAGAATAACAGATACAGAAGACACAACCTGTGAGAAAATGCTGAAGGGGCTGGCCTTTGTAGACTATAAAAGAACAGCCTGAGACATCTTGTAATACATGAAACGTCATTAGATAGAGGCTGGTGAACATTTTTTCTCCTCACTCACTGAAGGCAGGACAAGAAGAAATTAGGTTAGATACTAGGACACTATGGGAGGTACTGTCATTAGACATGGTAAGGGTAGTGGAACACGCAAACAGGCTATACAGGGAACAGGTCAGATAGATGTCTCCCTGGACTGGTTTGGTCCCGAATGAATTAGAATGATCATTTTTGAGCCTTTTAACCATCCTTTGCTCTGATTCTGTGAAGCAGTTAGTTGTCACCATCAGCAACAGGCTTCTGCCAAATTCTGTCAAATTCCTTTTCCAGAGTCACTTTTCCAAAGTCTCACACTTATAACTGCATCATGCTGATTAAAGAATAATTGTCCTCATTAGACAATCAGCCTGGTGAGCCATTTGGAACTCAATCCTGTTACTGCAAATGAATTTTTAACTATTCGCCAAGCAACTAGGAATACAGAAACAACTGGAGAAAACCAGAGCATTGACAAAGATATTAGCCTGTCACATAAAAACACCAGTATAAACTTCTTCAAAGGAAAGTGCGAGAAATCTTGCAGGAGCCTGGCATGAAGACACATACTCTCAGACTGTCTCCTTAGCCTTAGACAGAGACATGGAGCATCAACAGTTATATCCTTTCAGCCATTCTCTTCTGATCTTCTCTTAATCCTTTCCAATTGAAATGTGGACATTCTCATCATCTATGCAAATCCTCAAGTTTTCTTAAAAACCTGCTTTAGTCTTAGTCTCATTAACATTCATACCAATGAATTCCACAAGTTGATTGGGCACTGTTAAGAAAGTATATTCTTATAGCTTTAACTATTCCTGTCCAGGCTATTGAATCTCTATTTGGGCTTTTTTTTGGTTAGTTTTGGTTTGGTTTTTTAATTATGAAAATAAACAAATATAAAAATAAATAATTCAAACTTCCTATAATTCCTTTTTTCTTTATCTTTACCCCAGACTATATGAAATGAGCATCCTTCACATTTTCATCCTGCCTTCATACAAATTATATGTTTCTGTGGTGGGTCTAACAGTCAAACTCCCACCCAGATGCTTGCTTACTCCCCCTCCTTAGCACAACAGCGGGAGACAATAGGAAGAAACAGTAGGGAGAAAGCTCACGGGTGAAGATAAAGACAAGGAGAGTGCTTAGCAATTACTGTCACTGGCAAACCAGACTTGGGGAAAATTATCTTGATTTACTGCCAATTAAAATAGATTCAGGTAGTGAGGAAACAAAAAGACAAACATTAAAGGAACACCTTTTCTGCCACTCTGCCAGGCTCAGCTTCATTCCTTTGCTCCAGGCTCTGCCCCCACCCCAGATGGCACAGAAGGGATGAAGGAGAGGTTATGGTCAGTGCACAGCGGTTTCTCTTTGTCGCTTCCCCTCCTCTGGCACGGGTTCTCCACAGGCTGTAGTCCTGCAAGAAATCTCCTCCAGCATGGGTTCTCCATGGGCTGCAGGGAATATCTGCTCCAGCACCTGGAGCACTTTCTCCTCCTCCTTCTCTCATCTCGGTTTTCCCTCTGTTGTTTCTCACTCTTCCCCTCCACCTCCTTCCTCTACCCACTGGGGTTTGCCCTTTCTTAAAGATGTTTTCCCAGAGGCCCCACGAACTTCACTGATGGGCTCAGCTTTGACCTGCAGGAGGTCCCTTGCAGCTGGATGGCCGGACAGCTGACCAGGTGAGGAAGCCTACCTCCTCCAGAGGCCATCCTGCAGATCCCCCTCTTCCCCTGTTAAAACCTTGCCATGTACACCCATAAGTGTCATCAATCACTTTTCAGCTGTTTGGTGATTATAGACTGTTCACTTTGAATGTAAGTCATTTGGGATCTTATTGCCTTTTACTTCAGCCCTATTCATAGGCCGCTAGAACACTTTGCAATTCCCCGGTGTACCTAAGGCAATCATATGTGGCTAGCAGATATTCCTCAATACAAAACATAGCTGTGCACAGACTGGTAAGAGAAGAGTAAACAGGAAGATTTTCGGGGAACACAACAAGACTGCAATGTATTTTCTTCATGCATCATGGGAAAGCTTGGTGGTTTCCCATGCTGTGCAGAGAAAATACACTTCAGTAAGATAAGGAAGGAAAAAAGCCATAGCAAAGATATATAAGGTACAAGAGAAAAAGAGTCTGATAGTCCTGTAAAGATGCAGGTAATGTGCTGCACTAATGCACTAACATTGCATAGGTGATATACAATATCACCTATGCAACCATAGCTAGGAGAATTCTGGAAAAACCAGGAACAGACAAATAGGCATGAAAATAAATCAAACACATAAATTGTCATACTGAATCTGGGCACTCAATCTTCAACTAAAGCAGATGAGGAGCTCCCACAATAGGAAGTTAGTAGATCCTCTGTGGGGTTGTTTCTTCTTAATCCCATGAAAACTACGCTAGAACAGTGTTCTGGGGAAAAAAAAGTTTATAAACTAGAGATTTTTGAGCAGTGTAAACACAGATGTTGTTGACAGATCCAAACATTTAATCCTTCCTTAAAACACCCTAAGGTGATAGCTACTGGAATTTACTATTGCCTTATATTTTCTGACAAACATACTACATTTACTCCATGCATTAAGTTATTGTCAAATATCTTAATCTTCAACGATCTACAGAAAATCTTGGTACTTTGAAAAAGGCAGTAATTATGTCATTCATGAACAGTCACAAGATGGCATTCAGTGGCTGATGCAACTCCAGTATTTATTTTTAACCTCAAGGTTCAAGATATGTGCCTTCCAATTTAATAGAAAATAACATTCTATCTCCCTGTCAAATCTAAATCGTTGTATTTCTTGTACTACATTTATCTTAGTTCTTCTGACTGGAAACATTATCAGACATGATGTTTATGAGGTAGCATATTATTTCCTCCTTTACATTTCACTCAGCCTGAAAATAGACTGCAGAGTTTCACCTTTGGGAGGAAGGTTGCATTACTTTCACTTGTTTGGTCAATCAACATAATTTATAAACCAGATCCTATCCACTTTCCTATAATAGTAAGCTTCAGAGCACCTTCAGTTCCCATTTCACTTCCAAAATTTGCTGACTGTGCCCCCCCCCAAAAGCTATATTTTGGCTTCAGTGGCTTTCACAGGCAATAAAAGCATTTTGAATTTCCAAACTGAAGGCAATTAGTTCTGTTCTGCTATATAGATAGACAGATTAACCAATTTAAATCCCTTTGTCACACTGATGCATATCACTGTGATCAGTCAGCAGAAACCATTCTTGAGGCAGCACAGTAACCCATCTAAAAGAATCATCTGTGAAGGAAAGGAATCAAGTGATATATTATCAGCATGGTCACTAAAGACTTTGCTGAAACATATTAGTAGACATAAAAAATTGCACTGAAAAATGCATATTAGAATATCAGGTTAGGAAGAAACCAATAGATCAGCAAAAGATCTGAAAAATCAACCTTCTTTTTAATCGGTAAGAAATAAAAATTATGAAAGGGAAGATCTAAAGTATTATTTGCTTAGTATAATACCCTTGCTGCAGACATTTGCGGAAGTTGAAATTTTGTAACGAATCTTTTTTGGCAGGCACAGCTGCATAGGAGCCGAGTCTGTAAAAGATAAATACAGAAGTGAGTTTGATAAAACAGAAACCCCCAGCAAAAATCAGCTGTAGCAAAGGAGAGATATAATCAGACCTCCTCTCAAGAAAAGGTTAGATACAAGATGAAAACACATGAAGTTCTTTGTTTACCTTCTCAGAAAAATGTTAGAAACCAATCTAATTTCTTATAAAGTTGCATTATTGTTGTACCATGATGGTCTGAGAAAATACATGAAGCAAAGCTACTGCGGTTAAGTTTTCACCTTTTCAGAGCCTCTGCAGCAACTGAGGTTAACACTGGAAACCTACCGTGAATCACACCACCTTCACATCTCCTACATGTGTAGGCGATTTTAGTCTTTACTCTTGTTTTCAAAGTACTGCACATATGCACTGTAGCTACATAAAAAACTTGGAGGTGGGGTTACACTGGAAAGATCCAATTAGGATGGCGTCACTGCTGTTATGAATCAGTTTTGTACCAAACCTGATTGTGATACAGAACACAAATACAGATTACATTTTTTTTTTTTTTTGAAAGATTTTGCTCCAGAGCTGGCCTTTAGAAAGGCTGTGCATCCGTCACACAGGAAGAAATTATAGGGTTCCTATGCAGTCCTTCCTAATGACCAGGGCTGCAGTAATGGAAGACAATTTCTTCCTGAAATTTAACCTCATCTGAAAGGAAGTCTGCAAAGATCTGAACATTTATTATCCTTTGAAGGTTTTGAACCACTGATCAAGGGAATCTTGACTATTGATCATACAGCAGAATGAGTGAAGCTGTCATATTCGTGTTTCATGAGCATTTGTTGGCGAGTCACAATGGTAAAAGTTATTCCACTAGGGATGTCAAGGAATTCCTCTCATTTTGTTTGGTAGGACTCAACCCAGCAAGCTAGAGCCAAACTTAATTATTTCTTGTTTTGTAGAAGCAAATTCTACTTATGTGAGTGTTGTCAATTTTGTGAGAAATGCAGACTTGGGAAATCATTCCTCCTCTTTATTAAACACTGTCATGTTTTTCACTGTTACACTACATTTCTATGCACTTTTCTTGTGCTGAGCCATTAAGCCCAAGAATAACAAACTACATCACTGTACTTAGCAGGGGAAAGCCTACCAAAATGATGGGGATACTTAAATATTCATACTTCACCTGAGAAATGGTTTGCATTTGTGCTTGACTTGCCACAACTTTTAGTTTCTACTTTCTTCAGTGTTGCGCCTGAGTAGGTAAAAATGCAGGAAATTTACCAAAGGGACTCTGCTAATGGCAAGTTGTCCACAGACAGGAACAGAAAGATTAGGATAGGGCCCCCATTCAACACAGGTGATGGGGTAAAAGTAACCACCGATGTTTTTAAATTTCTACCTTTACAAGGATAATAAATGCCAATGATTACTTCACTGTGAAGGAATTTTGTCTACCTTTCTTGTCTACTAGTTTGTCATACATTCAATATTATAACATGCAAAAATGTCATGAGGAAGGGTCAACATATGGGATTGAACTGAAATTCCAACATGTTAATTAACAAGCAGCATTAACCAGTGTATTAAGAACTTAAATCAAACTCTGGTAGAGGAAAGTGCTCAGTTAGAAAATGTAAAAGCATAAAAAGCCTATATGCTTAATTGCATCTATTGTTTCATCAAATATCAACTACAGATGTACATTCCTCTTCTCTTGTTTACATGTTGTAGAACTGAATTTCAGCACTAGCAGTGAGCACCGGCTAATTAAAGCAGTCATTTTATTGTCTTATTCAAGGGATCCATCAACATATATGGTTTCCCAATAAGCTATTCTTGGGAGTTGCCTGTCCTTTCTGATTTTGTTTGTGTATACACGTCAGTGCCTCATTAATGGTGATGGGTCCTCACAACGAGTGGGAGAAAGAAAACTTGCTGGATGCCCTAGGCAGGGCTGTCACAAGCAAGCAGGAGACAAGGACCAGATAACTCAGCAGTTTCTGAAATCACCCACACCACACTGCTGTTACAATCCCCCTACGACCTAACAGAGCTGGCTGGACACTATCTTGGCCAGCATCATCACAGCACTCCCAAGTACTCAAACTAGCAATGGTTCTGGAGGGTATCCACTCTGCTGTGCTTTGCTGATACTTAAGTACAGTATGGATACTGTTCAATAACAATTGAGGTGGTAAGTGGTATCAGTAAGCAGTTAAATAATTCAGATGGTAATCTGAGCAAATTGAAATGTCCGCAGAGATGTAGAATTATCTTCTTTCACTGTGAGAGACATAACTGATTTTGTATTCTAGATCTAAAAGGAAAAGCGCAGGAAAATGTGGGAAATTGTAGGTTTTTTCAGGATGTTGATTATTGAGGAATGTTAAAACCATCACTGATTTTTTGAGGAAAACAATTAACTGTGCAAGCATAGTTTTCTGCCTCACCCTTATGCATTTTCCACATCTATGCCATAAAGTTTATTTTACAAAATGCTTGCAAGTTTTTGCAAAATTGCTCAGCCTTAGAAAAATGTATCAGGCCAAAATTATGAATAAGAATGAAATCTGGGTATGCATATATAGAAAAGAGGCTGATGTGCAAAACAGCTGAGTAGAGCTGTATCTTGTGTAAAAACCACTTTGCGTTAATTGACTCTCATTTTCTAACATTTCTGTTACATATTGAGGTTTACAAGACTGTAATCTGATGAGTATTTATAGTCTCTTTCAACTTTGTATCAGCTCACACTATTGTTATCAATATTGTCATTGAAAAAGGGGAGGAAATCTTCAGTACTGATTTTTAAAACACTAGACTTGAAAGAATTTGCCATGTTAATTATGAACCATAATTTCATACTCGGGATTTTGGTCAATTTTAGCATCCAATCCTCATTAACTTTCACATGGGAACAAATTGACAAATGTCAGTCCTATGCTCTTTGTGTACTCACACTTCCTTATCTTTTCTGAAGAATTGTTCATACATAAAAAAGGAAAGAGCAATGTTTTTACCAAAGCTAAGTTGCCTTTGACTGAGTCATAGTAATTTCAGATGTTGGCTTTATATTGCTAAGTCCTCATTTGCCTTGATATGCACAAAAGCTCTCTACTCTATTAGAAGGTATTGCATTTAAATGTACTGCCTTGTAATTATCTTGGGCCTAATTATATGAACTCTGTTATTCTTAATGAACCAATGGCACTCCAACACTACCACTATTTCTTTACTCCTTTTTCTTAAAAGTAACTACTGAATATTCTACTGCATATCTTTCCCCATGTATTTCTGAAAATATCTGACACTTAATGAACTACTTTAGACAGTTCCTTCCTGCATTACAGTAAGTTCTCACAGAATTTTAGGAGAAATAAGGTCATTCCTTATAGCTGTGCAATGTATTTCATTCGATGTTGTTCATAGAAATGCTCTTATGCCTATGCTTTGCCTTCAATTTCCTTTACCATGACCACTCCCTTCTCTTTTTAGCTTTCTAAGGAATTGTTACACAAAGTGTTCTGTCAGTATTTTAACATATGTATCTGTATATATAGACAGAGAGCGAGTGAGAGAGATCACAGCAAAATATCTTAGTAAGCATTTCAGCCTTCTCCCTTAGCATCTGTTATTTGCATTCTTTCCTTGGAAGGATATGTTCATCTAGCAGAATATGATTGATTAACTGAGCAGAAGGGATATTTTATGTGTGTCAGTACTTGGAAATGCCATAGTCTGCATCTATTTTTCTGCCAGTCTCTTCTCTCACATGGTTTAAGGCAAAATGCCAATCTTTGTAGGGCCCTGCCATCTTTTCTCTAGTTTCATCATTATAATTCTGGAAAATTATCCTTATTTCATACAAATAGGAGTGGTCTTATAACCGAAGAGAAAAAGATGTACATAATGTTTTGTAAAATATCTGTTTATGAGAGGTTTTAAAATATTTTCTTATGAAAATAGTATTCACTGAGTAAGTGAGATGAAGATGAGGCTGTTTTATTCATCAACAGAACCCACGTTGCACAAGCAGCAACAATGAAAACTTCTTCAACTAAACTGGGAACATTGATCAGTCTGTGCCTAAGGTTGTGCTTTCTTCAAGTTTTCTGAAATTGTTTTATTCTGGCTCTATTAAAAAATTGCTACTAATTGTTACTCAGTTCTACTGTCCTTGTATAGTATCTTCACAGTAAGAGACTTGAAAACAAAGTGCACATATAAATGGATTATGAGTGTGTTATGTCCCATGTAATAAAATTTCACCATCTTTATTATGTAGATGTGTGCTTAATCCCAATTTACTTCTTTCCTTCATTGAATATGCCAGTATTACTATTTATTTCCCTTCTCCAATTTCAACTTAGATAATCTCCTGGTATTAATACAGTCATGCCTGAACTAAAAATTAATAAAATTATTTATTCATTATTGTATCCACATTGTTAGAGATAGTGTAGATCCACCTAATATCCACAGTCAAACATGGCGTTTTCAATCCAAAAAATAAACAAATCAGATTTGCTGTTAGTACAACCACTTTAAAAGCCTTCTGGTCTTACTAAGTAAATGAAGAAGCTTAAATGTAAAATATTCCTAACTCCTGTATTTCTTAGTCGTATCTCTGGGAAAGCTTTTATGATGGGCTGTATTTCCCTAGGGAAAATTATAGAAACTGAGAATAAAGTCTTATTTCCCTCATTTTAGGCAGTCAGCTGTAATTTCCACAGTGCTGTAGACATGGATTGCCAGAATTGCAAACTTTTCATATCACCACGTTATAGATTTAACTTGGTTTTACTTACACAACTTGAAAATATAATTCTGCACCACAATTGTTTGGTAAATTGGGGTGGAATTCACCTCACCTCATTTAAGCCAAGACAAATGTCCTATTAGCCATCGAGGCTCCCACTAAAGTCAGTGGAGAAAAAAGGGTATACCAGAGGAAGATTCATCCCATCTGTCTTGATCACATATCTTAAGAGTGGGATGAATTGCCTTCGAATGTGCTTATCGCTCTACTGATCTGCTACATCACTTGCTTACCTAGTATGTCTTTTAGATCACTGAAATTAGGTGAAATGAATTTCACTTTCACTCAACATGGCAGAAAGCCAAGTGAATACTTCCATGCTTATGTTTTGAAACCTCAACCCTTCCTTTAGTCTCTGCAGTTAAGATTTGTTATGTTTGAAGAATAGGCATGGATGAAAACTAAAGTCAATGAAATAAGTCCTCTAAAACTCTTTGCTTGAATTTCATGATGTCTGGATTTTTGTGTTCAGTCTCCACCAATATTTGTTTTACCTTCCTGAATGCTCATAGAAACCAAACAACAATGACATGGTTTATGTGGATAGGATGTTATTATTATGCCAAGGGATCATATTCCCAAAGTTCCTATAGCAATCCATTGATAGAGAATTGAGTAGGATGGATCTGGTCCTTCATAATTTTGATCCCTTTTGCAATTAATTTTTTTCAATGCTTTAAAAAAACCCTCTAATTATTGAGTTATTTCTGTATCTAGTACAAAATATTTTCAGGTTGACTAAATCTTACTAGACCAGAAAAGGAAGAGTGTAAAATTCCTTGATTTGCTTTCTCTTCCATTTCTTTCAGATCCTAAGTGGGGCTTTTGACATGGTGTCTCACCAAAGGATTCACCTTTGTATTAGATTCAGTCGGGGGGGGGGGGGGGGGGGAGCAGGGTGGTGAGATATATCCAGCCACGGAGCAGAAATGATCCCATATCATCATGAACCAACTGTAACTAAGCAACAGCTCACATTCCTCCTGTGAAATAGTTTTGCAGGTTGGTGTGCTATTGAGCCCTAAAGGAAAAAAAAAAAAACATGCACACACAGCTGCTCTCACAAAAATGACAAATAATTTCAAACAAAAAAAATTATTAACTTTCTAATATATTTTTAAGATTTTACAAGCTAGTCAAGGCCATTTTTAAATAATGGAAAACCTGTTAGATTGCTGCAAACTTTGAGTAACAAACTCAATACCAAAGGACTGAGACCCTAGGGAACTCAAAACAAACCAGTGCAAAGCACTATCACTCTCACAAAATCATAACCCACAGACAGAATATGCCACTGGCTGTCCCATGAAGTAGTCCTGCAGGCAAATCTGCACTGAGACACAGACACAGATGTCACAGCCACAGGTGTCTCTTTATAACTCAGTTAAAAAACTCTCGTGTTAACAATTCATCTAAGACTGAAAAATAGCATTGCCTAGTGTTCAATTCATAAACTCCTAAGATTTATTCCTACTCTGCTAATCAGATGCAGTTAGTACATAGTACTTTTTCAGTTCTTTAAGGAGATCCAGCCATGATGAAAAGGATGGCATGGAAAGTTCATTATTTTTACTGACTTTTATTGTGAAACATGTCATTCAGGAACCAAGACACTTTGCATAAGGCACTTTGCCTAACAGAGTAGGCAGAGTGTAGATCATTGACCTTACAGGCAATAGCTCTATGAACAGATTTCTGTAAGGCATTTGGATTGGTACCACATGTAATTTAATTTAAAAACCAGAACAAAACTGTAAAAACACAGTACACAATTGTCCTGGTTTCAGCTGGGATAGAGTTAATTGTCTTCCCAGTAGCTGGTACGGTGCTATGTTTTTGAGTTAGGTACGAGAAGAATGTTGATAACACTGATGTTTTCAGTTGTTGCTAAGTAGTGTTGAGTCTCAAGTCAAGGATTTTTCAGCTTCTCATGCCCAGCCAGCAAGAAAGCTGGAGGGGCACAAGAAGTTGGCCCAGGACACAGACAGGGCACCTGACCCAAACTGGCCAACGGGGTATTCCATACCGTGTGATGTCATGTCCAGTATATAAACTGGTAGGAGTGGGGACAGGGAGGTCGCCACTCAGGGACGTTAGTTGGTCGGTGGGTGGTGAGCAATTGCATTGTGCATCACTTGCATATTCCAATCCTTTTATTATTACTATTGTTATTTTATTAGTGTTACTATTATCATTATTAGTTTCTTGTTTTCTGTTCTATTAAATTGTTCTTATCTCAACCCATGAGTTTTACTTTTTTTTCCAATTCCTTCCCCCATCTCACTGGATTGGGGGGAAATGAGTGAGCAGCTGCGTGGTGCTTAGTTGCTGGTTGGTGTTAAACCATGACAATAATAAATACCAAATGATTAATTAATAGAGTGTTATAAGGGGGGGGATCTTTTAGGTTTTTGGGTTTTTTTTAGAAAATCTCTTTCTAATAGTGTCCTCTAGCAGTCAATTCTTCATTCTGTATTATTTGGTATCTCTATCAGTGACTTGGATATAAAGTGGAAAAGCACTTTTGGTAAAGAGTTGGAGATGACACATGGGTTGAGGCTGTAATAAGCAATGAAGATGATGGATTACTGAAAAAACAGCACATCAGGATCAGCAGCTAAATGGGACGCTTTATTTAATATAGGCAAAGAGAACATTTAATTTAAATTGGTCATCTGTAAACCCATTTATTTTAAAGGATGGAAAAATATTCTCGGATGAAAGAAAGATCTTAAAGAACAATTAAAAGTCCAGGGAACCAGGATTTGCATGTGGTCAGTTAGGACAACATTTTTGACTGAAAGAGTGAGCTCCATGTTAAGCATAAGGCATTTTCCTTGATGTGGATGCCATTGAGAGAAATGGTTGTACTTATTTCATACACAGTGAAAATTAGAAATGTGTTTGGAAGAGACCAATGGGGATGAGATGCCAATGCCTTAAATTGAGAGACTCAAACCTGTCTGAGTTTGCACTGGAAAGTTGTAATATGCAAGTTGTAGCAGTGAATTTGCAGAATAATACAGGCATTGCTGGATGCCAAACGTCCACGCTACAAATGGATGAAAGTTTTATCTAATACTACTTCTAGGCTGGTCCTGTTGTTTGCATGCTTATAAGTGACAGGATCACATTAAAAAGTCTCCTGAAACACATACTCATCCAGATTTGGGTTCCTCTAGAGTCCAGTCTGTGCAATTCAAGACTGTCAAGAGGAGAAGCTAGGAGTCATAAGTGGGGATGACAGGAGAATTCCTTCAAAACACCACTTCATCTCAATTAAGACACATTTGGTGTATTTAGACATGCAAAAGTATGAAATAGCTTGATGTCTTTGTAAGTAACTGCTTGTGGATGGATCATTTGAAAGCAGAAGTTTCTATTGTATCATTCACCAAGTTAATATATCCAGTGGCTGGAAATTCAAACTAGATAGATTTAATATAGAAAAAACTGGATAGGTTGAAGATAGAAGCAACATGTCCATGTTACCCGTAAGTATAAATGAGATACACACCAGTTTTTAACAGCTTGTACAGTGGATTCTCTACCACTTAAAATGTTTTAACCAAGGTGTTCTTTAAAGATATGAGTTTAGGTTTGTGACTGAAGACTTACCTCCACAAAGACAGAGATGCACAGAAGAACAATGGCAAGTAGGGCAATCCTAATAACCAGGCCTGTCACAGGAGGGTGACCAGTGGACCCAGTGGACAAGGCCATCTGTGTTTGACAGAGTGTTTCTCTATGTGTTGTTCTGTGTATGTATATGCATGTATATATGTGTTGCATACATGTGTTCCTATGTGTGATTTTTGGGAATACAAGCTCACCTTCTCTGCTGGCTGCACCTGGGAGCACGGAGCCTTGTGTCTGTAGGCTGGAAGATTCAGCAGTCCCTAAGAGTATATGGCAGTTAAAAAAAAGGATACAAGATGAAAAGTGAGAAAATTGCAGTGTTGTCTTGAACCCATAATTTAAGGATATATGAACAGAGAGATCTTATTTATATCTTAACACCAGCTCAGGCCTGATGCCACAGACTTCAGGAAAAAAATGCTAAGAACCAGCTGGTCAGAAATGAACATGGGAATTAAGATACATAGCTTAAAATTTCCAAGGGAGCTCAGTGTGATGTGTTCTGGTGATGTTTATGCAATCAAATGCTGTAAGAATCCTATTAGTCCCCTTCCTTCCCTCCCTCTCTCCCTCATTTCCTTCCTTCTGTCTTTCTCTCCCTCTCTTGGCAATAACCTAATAATGAATGCCTAAGACAATTATAGTTTGTTTTGAGAACAAAAATTTCTTATTACCACAAAATTTTACCTTGTATTTCTCTTTTTTTTCCTATTGTGTTCACCACAGACACTTATTATTTATAGGTATTTTACACTAGTTTGTGTAATAAAACTAGTTGTGACTATTCATTTCTCAAAAAGGGCTCAAAATATTTTTTTTTTGTTTATTTCTAAACTCCCCATGACCATAATGTATTTTGTTAAAAATCAGTGAAAGATGTGTTAACATTTTTCAGAAATCCAATGACGTGAATAAGAATCTTACGCATTCATCAAAGACAAGAAGTAGTTTCAGGACTCAGAATGTTCAGCTTACAAAAGTAACCCACCACTACATTTTTTAAATAAAAAAAAAAACCCTGACAAAACCAGACTTTTACTTACAACTGTATTATTGAGCTTTATATCCTAAAAATACTTTGGATGTTTTGTTTCATGTAGGTTCAAAGATAATTTCTATTGAAAGTAGTTTGATGAAATCATTCCAACATTCTGTCAAATCAACTAGTCATACCCCATAATGTTCAATGCATTTGCAGTCCCAATGTAGGTATGAAATTATGAGTTTGGCTTACTATTTTCATACTTCCTTTGTAGTTTTGTGGTTTATTTTCTGAATCTGGAAGTCCAAGAGAGCACCTAACTTTGTTTTTACATACATCGTCATGGAGGTAAAAACTAAGGAGTAACAGACAGGAGATAGTCTGAGCAAGCAGAAACAGAGAAATGCAATTAGAAAAACTGAAATTAAAATTTTATCCAACATACAGCATCCAGTCTCCAAACTTCAGTGAAGTATAGCAGAATGACAAACTTGACAGTGAAGAAGAGGTCTATACCCTGGCCCAACTAAACATGACAAATAATAGATTGGTTTAATCTGATCAGTGGTATTCATATCAATTTGAAGGAATATTGGGGAACTCCCAGAAATCTGTCCATCTTATCCTGTTTTCTTCTGACTTCTGTAGTCATTTATGTGGCTCTTTTTCTATCTGAATAGAAAGCTGCTGTAGGTTGGAATTTCACTGAATGCAATGTAGAGTGATTGCTTGTCAGGATTGTTGCTGGTATGGTGGCACATCTCAGTTATTACTGCCATGAGGTTTGTTTTCACATTCTTTTGAGTACTTGGAATTTTCCTCAAGAGAAAAAAATGGGCCATTATCACAGCTTCTGTTATTGCATCTGGCACTATTAGTACTGAAGCATTTCCATCAAGTTTCATCCAAAAATAGCAGAAAAAAGGAAAGATATTCCAATGGCTTTAGGTTGTTGTCTGATAGTTGAGGATAGAGTCTGAGCCTGCAGTCCAACACCTGCACACAATCCACTGAAGCAGGACACGTCACTTCTTGTCCTGCCCTGGCAACCTTCTTTCTGGATGCAATACAGAAATGTCTGTGAAATATAGTCCAGAGGAGATGCCTTAAGAACAGCAGCATCTCTTTTATGCCATCTTCCTCCTCCGTGGCCTTTCCCTGCTGCACCCTACACAAACATGAGAAGAATGTATCAGTCTGGCTGTGGGAAGGAAATCTGTCACTTCTGCACACCAGATTCTCTCTACGATTCTCTCTACGTTAGTTGAATGCTGAACAGGCACTGTAAATCTACTTACTGAGGACACTGCATGCACAGGGCTTGCACTGGAGTTCTGTCTTATGCATACATTAAGCACACAGGATCTATGAAAGTCATAGGCCTATATTACAGTTCTCAAAACCTGTCTTATTGCATATGCACAGTCAATCCACCACTTGGTAGGGAAAATATGGAATATGCAGCTCTTTCATGATGCTAACACAAGACATATGAAAGCAAAGACACTGGTGGTTGAAATGAGTAGAGTTCAAAACAATAGTTATATTATCAAAGCTTAGTATTTTAGGAGGAACTAGAAAATTGTAATTGTGATGGACAGAAGTTGGAACCCTTGTCTTACATTTGGGACACCTAGTCAAGGTAGAAGGTTAATAATAAAGAACTGCCTTTTTTACCAGTGATGTTCTGCTACAGCTCTTTTTACTCTTGTGGGTTTTGTTTGTTTGTTTGTTTGTTTTACTTTTTACCAATATATTCCAGGACACTGGAACCCATTCCATATTATGGCCAATGTTGAAGTCATCTGTGAGGGAAAGTTTTTGGAATGTAAGAAAGAACCTAGTTCTGACTATGATCCCTAGTAAGGTGTTCACAATTGTTGTGCCTGAAATTTGTTTTGTTAGTTTGTTCACCATATGTTGAATGCAGTTCTTCATTTGGTTTTGCTGAAGGGTTGCCCCGGTAGGAAAGACACACCTTGTTCTGGCTGTTTAACTGTGCCATGCAGACCCTGCAGAGGGAAGCACAGATTATATCTTCCAGGAGGAAAACCTGAGGAAGGAAGGCAAGGGTGCTTCTGCAGTGCAGAGAGACAATTAGAGCAAGCAGGGAACCTGGGGCACAAGAAAACACTGGGAGATGAACAGATTTGATAACCAGGTAAAACTAAGCCAAATCTACATAAAGAAGAATATTTTACTTGAATCCTGAAATAAACAGGCAAACTTTGTGGTGACTTAAAGGCAGCAAGACTCAAGAGAGGAAGGTACCTCAGGGGATGTAGCTGGCAGGGAACCATGAAGTGCTTTTTAAGACCAGATGTATTTTCTCACCCAGAAAATCTGGGGTTTTTTCTATTTGAAATTTATCTTGTTTTAATAAAAGTTAGCTTTGTTGTCGGAAAGTGTATTTATCACTTTTGCTCTTTGCTCATTAAGGAAAAGATGCAGGCAGACCTCTCTCAACTCTCTAGGGTGTTATCACAACCACGGAAAGAAAAGACAAGTCCAACACAATGGGAGAGCTCAGGCTGGAATTTAGCACAGTTCCATGAGCACAAGAGGTATTCACTTGACTTTCCGTAAACCATTTGCTCATTTACATTTCCCAAGAGGTGTAGCTTTACAGACTTTATCCTGTGTGTTTGTGCCAGTGGAAAGTAAAGCTGAGCAGAAGTTAACTTTCCTGAGCAGAAATGAAACCTAGAAATGAAATTTAGGCTAGTGTTAATGCATGCTTTGGCTCAAGCAATTTTGCACCCTTAAAAGGAATCCATTCGTTATGTTAAAAAAGTAAAGTTACTGAAATTTTGTGAACCAAATGGCATATAGGAAGTAAAAGGTTATAAGGCTAGAAAAAAAGTCCTGAGATCCCTTGCTGGACATACAGAACTCAAATTGATTCAAATTAGACCTTTTTCTGCATCCAAAGTGAAAAGTATTAACACAGTGGCAGAAGTTCCCCAGATAAGGAGACTCAATTATATCAGGATTATCACAAGCCAGTCTTAATAAAACTAAAATGAACTCATGCCAATATCAACCCAACAAAAAAATGTCACTAAAGATCTTCCCAATGACAGTTTAATTAATATGCTGGGAAGTAAAGTTAGACTAAAAAAAATTTTGTGATCTATTTTGCAGAGAAACAATTGCAGCTGTTTACATGCAATTCTTTGAGTTTCTAAGACAAGTAGAACAGATTGAAACAGTGGTGATAGGATCTGTAACTGATGGTAGACTTTTATTTACCAAGCTATGCATTCTTCATGAGCTGGCGGGCAGGTTTGATTCCATGACAGTGAAGAAAACCTGTTCAAATGGGCTTGAAGTAGAATAATTTTTTCAGGGTGCTGAGGAAGCTATGTGAGAAGTACGGGACGTCTCAAAGCAATGCAGCCACAGTGTTGACAGGTCCATTTTTCCCTGGAGAGGGTAACAGGGGCTGTTGCCCACTCATTCACCGGGTGTGTATTCTCCAGGGTATGTGCTGCAGAGATGTCCTTCCTTCTCCCTCTTCCAGACCACAGGTGAACCTGGCCATTACATCACCAAACTTACACTTTTTTCGGGGGGGGGTGGAAAGTTAAATGGTAATGACGTTAGATACACAAAGTGTACCGTATCTGTAAGACTGAGCAAGTGTCTTCAGTTAGAGATTATCCAAAAAAAATTAAAGGAAAAAGAAGTGCAAATCTCAGTGAAGTCAATGGGATTACTTGCCCCTAAGTTCTGTGGGATACTTTAAGAATCTCCCTGTGAACTTTCATGACTTATATTTCTGAAGTTATGTATGCAAGCTGAAGAGGGGAAGTTTTGAGGAGGCAACTAGGTATGATTTTGCACCTCTAAGCACCTAACTGTAACTTTTATCACTTGATTTGAAAGGAAAGAGAAAGACCTTATCTTCTTTGGTCTAACTCTGTCAGATCAAGTGGAGCTTACATGGGAGTGAATGTGTTATTTACATATTGATCTCAAAAGAGTGCCTGGGATTCATTTGATAGTTGCTTCTGACAGGTTAAGTTCAGAAGGATAAAATAAGTGGGGCAAACATCTTTTGAGGTGGGATTTGTATAACATACAGGCCTGCTAGTATTAAAACCTTAGTAGGGGACAGCATATTTTATCTGCATGTAGTTCTCCTTGTAAAGAAAAGTAAAGGACGACCATAAAGAAGTGCTAGCCCAGCACAACCATACTGAATTAATGAAACTGGCAGCTATGTAACCTCTCTCTGTAATTAATCCTTTTACAAATTGAGATAATATTCCCAGATAAGTGTTCCTGAGAATGAAACCAGAACTCTTCACAGAGGTGTTAGCTACTTCTTGAAATAAAATTGTATTGTGGAGCATACCACAATCTGCTATCAAGATCAAAACCCCCTTGAATCAGGTGCTTAGAGAAGCCTACATCCCCCATAGAGACTCAGGATTAAGAAAGATAAATGAAGAAAGGTGGGAGACATCTGTCTAATTCATCACCTTTACTTGCCCTATTTATTTTTTATTTATTCATTATTGGTAGAGACATGCAAGATATGAGAAGAATAGTGGGAAAGGTTGGTAAAAGGAGAGACAAACTGAAAAGAGTAGAACAGCGTCAGTTTCTGGAAAAGAGGGATTTCCAGTTGAAAAACATGAAACATTATGCCAACATTGTCTCCATCTAGAACCAAACGAGGGAGCGGGGCTCACCTAACCAGTGACTTACCCACTGCTTTAGATAGCTACAAAATAAATTGCTATAGGCACATCACTTCAAGGCACCCAAAGAATTGCAGCCACATGTATCATGGACAAGTATTGTACAGGAAGGCTAGGCAAAAGTTTTGGAATATCTAGTTTCTGTTGTTCTTGCTGGTAGTTGTGACTGGGAGTGTTTAACTTCCTGGTTCTTAAAGTCTTATCTGTTGCTATGTCTTCTTTTCAATAGTAAACTGGTATTTCATATTTCTTTTTGCAGTTTTAGAATGTATTGCCTATTCATGAGTAATCCCCCCATTCTCGTCTCTCAGTATGACCACTTCTTCTGAGTCAGTTCTTTTCTTTTTTGTTATAACTCTACCCTTATTAATGAATTTGTAATATGACTCAGTAAGGAGTTGTGCAATGGTGGAATGATTTTTTATTTCAGTATGATAATATATTCTCATGTGAGTGGCTTTAATTCTGCCATGGGAACTCTGTGTAGCTGGCTCTCCATTCTCTCCTTTGCAGCTTCAGCTCAGTATTTCTGATGTTAGTTTATATATCACCTCATTGCAGAATTGAAACGTTATCATTTTGAGTGTGTTCAAAACACTAGTGATATGTCTGGAATACCAATTAAAAACAAAATGGTAGAAATTGTCATGTACTACAGAAATGCGATCTGGTGTCAACTAAGTATTTAGTTTGGAAAAAAACTGTTAGACAGTTTGTAGCTGCTGTTAGTAGTCTATAGTGTACTGACTTGATTTCTTTTCAGGTGGGAAGAAATTGTGGTTTTTCTCATTGATGTAAACCACATTATAATCCTTTTGATGGTTGGCTGCTCTCAATTTTTAGAATGACCTAATACGAAACTTACAAAAATTACTTACTTACAAGAATTTCTTGGTCTGGAATAATACTACCAAATACAATGGAAAAATGTAGGAAGTGATGTATTTTCTAACATAAGCAACAATATTAATATTGGCCTGAAATGATAACTCAGTTCTGAAAAATATTGACAGGTTTCCCTGCCTTTTTTCGCTTCTCGGCCAAGGCCAAGCCCATCAGCGATAGTGGTAACGCCTCTGTGATAACATTTTTAAGAAGGGAAAAAAGTTGTTGGGACAGAAATGGCAGCTGGAGAGAGGAGTGAGAACATGTGAGAGCCCCAGCCCTGCAGACCCCCAGGTCAGTGCAGAAGGAGGGGGAGGAGATGCTCCAGGTGCCGGAGCAGAGATTCCCCTGCAGCCCGTGGGGATGAAGACCCTGGTGAGGCAGGCTGTCCCCCTGCAGCCCAGGGAGCTCCACGGGGGAGCAGATCTCCACCTGCAGCCCGGGGAGGACCCCACGCCGGAGCAGGTGGGTTCCCGAAGGAGGCTGGGACCCCGTGGGAATCCCATGCTGGAGCAGGGGAAGAGTGTGATGAGCCCTCCCCCTGAGGAGGAAGGAGCGGCAGAAAAAAACGTGTGATGACCGTAAACCCCATTCCCCGTCCCCCTGTGCCGCTGGGGGGGTTGGTAGAGAATCCGGGAGTGAAGCTGTGCCAGGGAAGAAGGGAGGGGTGGAGGGAAGGTGTTTTGAGATTTGGCTTTATTTCTCATTACCCTACTCTGGTTGATTTGTAATAAATTGAGTTAATTTTCCCCAAGCTGAGTCTGTTTTGCCCGTGATGGTAATTGGTGAGTGATCTCTCCTGTCCTTATCTCAACCCACAAGATCTTTGTTATATTTTCTCTCCCATGTCCATTTGAGGAGGGGGAGTGATAGAGTGGCTTTGGTGGGCACCTGGCGTCCAGCCAGGGTCAACCCACCACACTCTTCCACAGTCTATTTTTTGTGGTTAACTGATGCTGATTTCTAAGGTTGTTAGTATTTTAAAAGAACAACATTCTCTCATGTGATGGGTTGACCCTGGCTGAACACCAGGTGCCCACCAAAGCCATTCTATCACTCCCCCATCCTTAGCTGGACAGGGGAGAGAAAATATAACAAAAGGCTCGCGGGTCGAGATAAGGACAGGAGAGATCATTCACTATTACCGTCACGGGCAAAACAGACTCAATTTGCAAAACATACTCAATTTATTACAAATCAACCAGAGCAAGGTAATGAGAAGTAAAACGAAATCTCAGAACACCTTCCCACCACCCCTCCGTTCTTCCCGGGCACAACTACCCTCCCGGATTTCACCACCAAGCCCCCCCCAGCGGCACAGGGGGACAGGGATGGGGTTTATGGTCATCACACGTTATTTTCTGCCGCTTCACCTCCTCAGGACGAGGGCTGATCACACTCTTCCCCTGCTCCAGCGTGGGGTCCCACCCACGGGAGACAGTCCTCCACGAACTCCTCCAACGTGGGCCATTCCCACGGGCTGCAGTTCTTCACGAACTGCTCCAGCATGGGTCCATTCCACGGTGTGCAGTCCTTCAGGAGCACACTGCTCCAGCGCGGGTCCCCCACGGGGTCACAAGTCCTGCCAGAAAGCCTGCTCCGTGGGCTCCTCTCTCCACAGATCCGCAGGTCCTGCCAGGAACCTGCTCCAGCGCGGGGTTCCCACGGGGTCACAGCCTCCTTCGGGAACCCACCTGCTCCGGCGTGGGGTCCTCCACGGGCTACAGGTGGAGATCTGCTCCACCGTGGACCTCCCTGGACTGCAGGGGGACAGCCTGCCTCACCAGGGTCTTCACCACGGGCTGCAGGGGAATCTTCGCTCCGGCGCCTGGAGCATCTCCTCCCCCTCCTTCTTCACTGACCTTGGTGTCCGCAGGCTTGTTTCTCTTACATGTTCTCACTCCTCACTCCGGCGGCAGTTTCTCTCCGTCCCAACTTTTTCCTTCTTAAAAATGTTATCACAGAGGCGTTACCACTATCACTGATTGGCTCGGCCTTGGCCGGCGGCGGGTCCGTCTCAGAGCCGGCTAATATGGGCTCGCTCTCTCTTGAACACAGGGGAAGCTTCCAGCAGTTTCTTACAGAAGCCACCCCTGTAACCCCCCCCCGCTACCAAAACCTTGCCAAACAAAACCAATACATCTCATAGGAAAACAAAATAAATTATAAAATAATTGCTAAAGCAGCCATATGTCACATCCTCTTCTGCTTCTCTTTCATATTTTTCCCATCTGAAAGATTCATCTTCTGAAGCACAACCTTTTCTACTGACCTTTAGGAAATTAAATAAAAATGAGGATTTTCCCTCCTCCCCACTTGGAGGATGACAAATGTGCCTATAATATGAAGTAAAATAGATTAAAATCCTCCTTAATAAGTTATCAAAACCTCCAGAATCCTTCTGACAAAATTTTCTAAATGCCTTTTTCATCACTTGGGACTATATGCAATTAAGGAAAATTAAAAAAAAAAAAAAAAAAAAAAATTCTTAATGGATTACAGGCCCAATCCATGATCCGTGATTAACATACACATCAACCTTTTTGTCTTCATCACAGACAGTTCTTTCTGACATAATTTGATGACACAGAAATTTTGGTAATAGCACAAAAATGAATCAAACTGCTTTTTAACAATAGTTTTAGCTGGCTCCTGTGATCTGTCTCCTATGAGAGCTGTGACAAATGCTGCAGCTTCCTTTCAGGTTGGTTCTCCAAAATGCATGTGTCCTCCACCATTAAACCATTCACAAGGTGTTCATGTTTCATGTCCTTGCTTTACATGCTAAGACTGATGAACACCATGCTCATTAATGAGCTTGATTATCTTTATATGGATTCCCATTAACTAGGAGCTGGATAATTTCCAAAGCTATTTTTTGAAGACATTAGCACAGGCATTCTTGTCATTGTACCTTTTGGCCAATATCTATGTGGGCTGCTTGTGGTGAAAGAGATGAAAGAATACACCTAATTAACAAAACAGGGACCTTCAAGCTCCTCAAGGAAAATTTAATGGGGGGTGGGAGGAAGAAAAAGAAAAAGAAAATATTAGTGGAAAATACCCTTAATATGCTAAAATATGGGTCCACTGCTTGACTGACAGGAAGATGATGAGATTTTTAAATAGACCAGATCGTGCCCCACTCTATCACTCAAGATCCTCCAAAAATCAGGACTTGAGACAGGAATATGCTGCTGTATGCAGGAATGAAATCTCTCTTCTTTTCTTCTTTTGAATGATGCCTAAAGCCCACAGCCAAGATTTCTACCAGCGTTAAATCATGTGGGTTTGTGCTTTGAAATCTACAGGATTTGGAAGCAGTATTTGTTGTGTGGATTCACTGCCACTTGACTTCCTTTCACTCCTAAAAAGCCGTAATGTGCAGAGAGGGGATTACTTACAGACGTAGCTGTAAGTCACAACCCTTCAACTACACAGAGGGCTTCCTAAAAAGGATCAGCTGAAAACAAAACAAAATTGTGCTGCTGACTAGGGAATTGTCTAATGTACCATGTGTGAAAATGGCTCTGCTCAAAATGAAGAAATGCAAGAAGCAGAGAGCGTGCAGTATCACACAAAAGTCAGCTTGTGCCTAGTGAAAGGCAGCTTGAACATATGCTGATATTCAGTGTGGGATGGATACAGTTCATTCACATCCACCCTAAAAATATCATGCAGCATATTGCTGAGGAAGTAGTAGGAGAAGAGCAGGCAGAAGCAACATTCATATCCCTGTGCCAAAAACTGTGTTAGGAAGCTGGGAACTGAGAGGTGGTGATAAAAGTGGTGGTGTCACCTTCATTTCTCTTGAGTAGATGAGCTCGCTGGTGGGTCATTGTCCTTCACTGCTGCCACCTCCCCTTTCTACAGAGAGTGAACGTTATTACTGCAATTGCTAGTTCCTAAGTGATACCCTTAAGGGGGACACTTATAGAGAAGGTCATATTGATGATACTCACTCTGTGTGTCCTTGGAAGATAAGGACCGTGGTGACATTAACCTTAGGAACATGGTGACATTAACCTTAGATTACAAAAATGTCATGTAAATCTCTTAAACACAGTATCGAGACAACAGAAATTTTATGCCAGCAGCTTTGCAACAAATGCTGTTAGCTATGTTTTGTACAAGTGTGTTTCATAAACAGGAGAAGACTGGCTCCAGGAAAACACACCCGGAAGATTTTTATTCTTTTTGCCCTCAAATAAGGTTCATGATTTTACAGATAACAATGCCGAACTGTTGCTTGCAGTCCCCAGGGGCTCCTGTATACAAGCTCCTTAATATCATATATAATTTCTGTATGAAATCGCAGGGGCAAGCATTACAGTATGAGGAAATAGAATTTTATCTGTATGGTTTTGATTATTACCACTCTCTCGCTTTTGTTTAAATCTAGATCCAGTATCTCACAAAAAGACAAATATTTTCCAGAACAAATGGTCTGACATCCAGCCTTCAAAGAGTGGGAGAAGAATTACTGGAGCTATTTGGGACTGTGGCTGCACCCCTTTCGAAGCATGCATTTTGCTGAAAGAATTTGACACTTTTCTAAGTTGCAAGGCATCTGAAGATGCTCCTTGCTGTCTAATTACCTACAGCTGGCCTTGAGGAAAACTTCAGATCTTATATTCAGGGGAGAGCCTCCAGGTGTAACCCACGTGTTTGTTATATACAGTTTTCAGGAATATGCCGAGGTTGTGATGCCTGGGAGTGCAATTGAAAGTGCAGCCACTTTCACATGGTGAAAAGAAATCTGTCACACAGTAAGGGACACCATCCACAGATCAGATTAACTGCAAGCACCTTCAGGGTGGCTGAGGTATTTGATCTGAATACATTTCTGTTATTTCCTTTCCACAAACAAGAGGGGAATACAGCACTGAACACCCATGTTTGCCTTTGCTTTTCCTCTTTCCCTCTTCCAATACATGGATGTTGCACGTGGCATGGCCTATCTGAAGTGGCAAACATAGGCCAGCCCTTCTGCTTTGATCAGCCGGGAGGAATTGCTCCGGCTTCCTTTGGTCCAGTGTTCTCCAACTGGCCACAAGGTTCCTGCGCCAGAGAACCTGCTCCCAGCCCCTTAAAATTACTCTCTCTCCCAAAATGTAGTGAACATCCTCAAAATGCCTTCATTTTACTTTTGTATTGCTTTTTCTTACTAACACTTAGCGTAGATGCTTTCATATCTGTTGTAGGTTGTTTGGCTTGGCTCTCTGTTTCACCCCCCACACCCCCTTTTGTATGAATAGTTTAGCCGTCAAGAGACAGATACATTAAGCAGAATCCTTTTAATAGAAAAATGGATTTGAGTTCTTGTATTGTGTTGCTTTGGCAGCTCTGATAAGGAGAAAACACCCGCAGTGTGGTGATAATGTGGGAAAAGCTTCATCATCTGCTATTTCTCACTCCTTTGCTGCATTTAAATTATGTAAGAGTCTGGTTCCATCTCAGCCTACTGCACCCCACTTAGCAGCCTGCATGACTCTGCAGTTAATTCTTGCAGCTACTGTAATTCCCTCTTGAAATTATTTGACAGCTCACCCTGCAGAAAAGGGCATATCTGGAAACTGTGTTTTCTGCAGTTTCACAATGTCTGCGATTATCCAGTTTAAGCCAGAGGATCATACCCAAAGGAATTGAATTTCCATACCTGACTAATAGTTCCTGTCTGTGCTTCCATTTCTAGTGGGTCTTTGATGAAGCAGCAAGTTTTGGATACAAAATTCTGAAAAGAGCTCACTGAGGAATAATTAAACTAAAATTAACACGAGCACTGGGTGAAAACTGGACATTAACATTCACACCTAATCTCTTAAGGTAAAGATTAGACTAAAGAGCATTTGTTCCTGGGAGATTTCTCATACAGTTTAGTACTTCCTGCAGAAAGAGATTTGATTTTGGGTGGTCAAATTTTCTGGCCAAAAATAGAGCCACCACAAGCTTTGTCAAAACAGTGTTTGGGGGAGATTGTGTGCACAAAAGCATGCGTCACTCTCCTCTTTCAGAAGGTAAAGAAACAGTCCAAAATCACTATAATGCAAACAAGCAACACTGAGTTTCCCAAAGTTCAAATGAGTAAGGACTGCCATTTTGGAATATGTGAATTGCACATAATCCTGTTTTGGGGTTTGCCACATAATAAGTATTTTGACATTCCCAATCAGATACCCAACATGCTTAATTTTCAGAAAAGAGTTTGGATGTTGAAGATTTTTTGCAGTATGGGAAGACAAAAATGTGAGTGTTCTTATGCTACTCGAAACTGGTTTGTCCTTGCCTAATAGAGTGCTGGTTTTGCTATTGAAAGTTTTCCACAGCATGTTACACTGGCATTTAATGTCCTGGTAGTTGGGACAGCTTCATAAAAGCAGATTGGGTTTTTGTTGGCTTGGTTGTTGGTTTTTTTGCAAATATTGTCCAGTCTTGCTGAAATGTATCAAAAGACTGGTATGGCTTTAGGGACATAAAGGTTAATTGCTATCATCTTCCATGAAAGTGCCCAGCCCATGGTTCAAGACAAAAGTTAGTTGTGACAATTTCTCTTTGATTTGGAATCATGATGGGGTATAAGAAAAACAGATCCTAATTGGTTTTTGGGATTATTTTTTAACCCCAGTCTCACATGAGATTCCATGTTCAAGCAGAAGGAAAGGAACCATTTCTGGCAAATTCTTCTTGCACCAGCTGTGAATAAGTAAGAGTTTACAATTAAGAATCATATACTCTTATCTTGAAGGGTGCTGGGTACATCTTGCAATGTGCTAAGTACCTTCAGTTCCCATAGAAACTAAACGGGATCAAAGGACACCCACCACCTTGCTAGCGCAGGCTGTTGGCTGACGACCAGCCTAGATGTTTATTTGCAGATGTGCTACACCACTAACTGCTTTCATAAGAGTTGTAAGTTTTCCATTAGATAGACAAGACTGAGGGCTTTTCAAGGACACAGTGCTTTAAAGCTTTTTTGAAACCTATAGGCTGAAATAGCCTCTCAGATACATGTTCAGCTCATACCAAAAAAAATAAAGGTGCAGTGCAGTTAGCGTGAATACCTTTGCCGCACCTATTAAAAGAAACTCTTTCTTATTGGAGGGACTTTTTTTTGCAGCAGTGTTTTACATACTGGCCACGGAGAACACTGCACCAATCTGCAGAGCTATCAGAATCACAGGGAACATTTTAGCACTATGAAGCCAGCAGCAATAGTAGTGGGATGCAGACCTCATTCAATCCACTGTAGCACGATTTTATGTGCCATACTGTTATAGGATAAAAATACGTAGTTTAAAATCAAAAAAACACCCCCCACCCCCACCCCTCTAATTCCGCCTCTGTATTTTGTAAGTATAGTACAAATTTTTCTAGCACTTTTCCTATACAAGGCAGGAGCACAGAGATAGCAAACATGGCACACAGAGCCCAGATATCCCTCGTGTATTTATGTATGCAGATGTACCCATTCTTGCTGTAATACTTGTTCTTTATTTGCTGTGGTGTAAATTGTCCAATCCATATTGACACTTTGAACAGTGATTTTCGGGGGTGTTGGACACCAGTAACTCCCAGCCATTCCAGAACTGTGAGCACTTTATAGCATTTTAGTTGAGATTTGTCTGATCATATCTGGACAGCTACAGTACAGAGGCCTACAGCTGACTAAATCACTGCATCAATGGAGAGGAATAAGCACCAGAATGGGAAATACATTCTACTGTGAAGCTGGTACTAAAATCAGTGAGGAAAACTGTACAATAGAATACCCGCCCTACCCCCCCCCCCCCCAAACCCCACCCTATTTCTTCTCATTGAATACAAAAGGTACCAAGTGGTAACTAACCCCACCCTATTTCTTCTCATTGAATACAAAAGGTACCAAGTGGTAACTAAGCTGTAGATGAGTACCTTATGGCTTTCTAAGACTACATGAATCCCACTTCACAGCTGTCTGAGACAGGGTATCCAAAGCCAGCTGACATTTTATAACGTATACGCTTTTTTTCTGTTATCGGAGTGACACGTTTTGGTGACCTGTGGGTGTATTCCTCAGCAGGAGCTGCTGCCTCGTAAAATCCCTGGATTTCCCCGAGGGAGGCAGCTCCTACATTCAGCGGGTGCTGCAGAGCTGGCTGGCTCAGCAGCTGCCTCTCGCATGCAGCAAGGTGCTTGCTGCTGTGACAGGCAGTCTGCCCTGCAGCAAAAGATGGGAGCTGCTCCTTCCTGGGGAATGCTGGCTCCGTTTCCTCCTGTATGAGGCAACAGGACCCACATCTGACTCAGTTCTGTAAATGGGAGGAAGCTACTGTTTTGCATGGGGCAACTTGCCTCTTTGCAAGGCAGGAGTTCCCAGTTCTCATGTGCTTCTTGCTTTACTTTCCCCACTTTGAGTAGTGTTGGTCTGCCGTAGCAGACCTTACATTGCTAGCAAGAGTGCTCTCGTTTTACTTATAATATAGCCATGGAATGATTTAGGTTGAGAGGGACCTCCAGAGGTCACTTAGTCCAATCCACTGCTTGAAGCAGAGCTAACTCGAGCAGTTTTCTCCGGGCTGTGTCTCACTGAGTATTGAACACTGGCACGGTCCAGAATTTGACACCCTGCACAGTAAAATTATTTTTCCTTCTGTCTAACCAGAAAAGAATCTGTCTCTGCCTTTGTGTCCTTCCAGCAGGTAGTTGCGCAGAGAGCACTAAGGTCTCCCTTAAGCCTTCTCTTCTCCAGGATGAACTGACCCAGCTCTTCCAGCCTCTCCCCATATGCTGTGTGCTCCATCCAGCTCCCTGGTCAGCGTGGTGGTCTCTGCTGGACTCATTGCAGAATATCAGTATCTTTCTTGCACTGGAGAGCCCAAACCTAAATGCAGCACTCCAGATCTGCTCTCAGCTTACCTTCCTGGACCTGCTGGCTACACTCCTTCCCCTCTGTAATTGAAAGCCAAGTCACTCTTTTCTTTAAAAAATAAAAATGTCCTTTATAGCTTCAGGACAATGACGAAGCAGAGATAATTTTCTTTTCCAGTGCTCATGTTGTTTTCAGCTTCAGTAGCAGGGATTTCTAAACCTCAGTGGTAATGTCAGCGAACACACAGATTTTTCTAATTCATGCCTCTACCCATCCTGTCACTCATCCAGCTCTCAGAGAGCTGAGATATCTTCCCCTTCATTCTCTTTATCTTATCCTCTTCCTCCCACAGGATCCCTAAACTGTTAGTTCCCTGAAGCATGTAGCACCCCACCCCCAATAAAATAAATCAATAAATAAAGTAGAATAGCTGTATTGTAGCATCAAGGCTTTATGGGATTTTTCCCTCATGTTGGGTTTTATGAATAAAATTCAATTTTAATCAAAAAAGGTTTCTGTGTTTTCCTTTGTTCTAAAATTGGGGACAGGATTGAGCTTCTTAAAGAAAAAATTTTGAGCAAACTGCCCTTGTAATCAGTGTAGTCCACACCCTCTGACACCGTTTCTTACAACATCTCATCCACCCTTCTTGACTGGCATCTCAGCCAGCAGGTGAGTCTACAGTGAATTAAAGAGGGCCAAGGAGTGCTTCAGCCCTGTCCCCAGTGCCATCGGCAGAGGCTGACAAGTACTGCCCTGAGCGGCTCCTGACACGGCCAAAGGACAACTCACACTAAACACCTTGGGGGCAGTTACATTCTTTTGGAGACTACGAGAGTTTAGCAGCATAGGCACAATGACATTTGCCATTTGGTCCAGGACCAAAGAGTGGTCTTCAGTTTCTCTTAATGTAGGAGTGCAGAAACAGCAGAGGGTCCTCCAGGAGAAGGAGGTGCATCATAATCCAGTGGGAAAGAGAAGAATAACTTTTCTAGGACTTTTCCCTGCTTCAGAATAACCAACCAACCAACCAAACAAAAACCAAATTAGGTTTACATAGACTGTGAAACTGTGATGAAACGATTTTACATATAGGGCAGCTTCTTCTGAAAGTGTTTCCACAGATTCCAGAATGAGCCTTTGTATTTGTCCTCACCTCCCTAGTGAGAAAAATCCCCCAACTCTGCTGGTACTGTTTGACTTTTCCCCTAAATGAATGAGGTTCCAAGACTGTTTTGACAGCCTCCCTCCCCTTTCTTTTCCATTTCAGATGATTTCAAATATGAGTCAAAGGGTCTTATCTGAATTCATCATTCCCAATAGAAAGCAGAATTCGCCTGACAGCACTTGTGATTTGAGGGTGATCATTAAAATTATTGGGTCACATTTCATCATAATCATCTATTTAAATGTTTCTCAGTTTTGCTTCCACCTTATTGAATTTTTACCAGTTACTATCATAATACTGAATTTTTACTTTACATTTCTCACCCTCTCACTTCAAAAGAAGTGAGAGATGATACAAAAGAATTTGTTCTATTTTCTACTATGAATCGAGTTTTCAGGGTTGTGTTCAGCTATATGTTATTGTCTACCTTTATATCTGCATTTATATTTTTTATCTATATAATCTGTCAAATTTCCTTAACTGTTATCTTTATAAATAGAGTTTTGGGGAAGTATGACATACAAAAGAATAAGCTGTTTTCTGTCATGATTCTTCTTTATGGTCCAAAATATATGTTCATTATGTAACTGAATATGCCTACATATACCCATAGTACAGAAACAGCCATATAGAAAAATACTGGTATTAACAAACAAGCAGCTCAAAAATTCTCTGATCATCATTCATGCATAATGGCCCTATATCCCAGCAGATACCCCAGTTCTGTCTGGTTATAATCTCTGAGTAGGATTTTCAGACAGGATATGTACCTGCCATTTAGGATATTCTTATTTTTCTATTTCTTTCTCTAACTGTTATACACCCCTATTTTCATTCAAAGAGAGCTACCATTTATGGTCAAAAATTGATTTCAGGAACATTGATTCATAGTCCAAAAAGAAACTTATGAGAACGTACATGGTAGGAGATAAGGAGAAAATGAATTTATCAAAAGCAAAATGGAGCAATTCTTATCTAGTAACACAGTCTGTTCTGAAGATTTTCATGTATATGAGATATATAAAGGAGTGTATATGAGATACGTTACCTCACAGAAAAAGGAAAACATCATTCCTAGTGCTAACAACAGAGACCAACTGTAAAATTCAGCTGGAGATCATTCACGTAGGAATTGGTAGACTGGTTCAACCGAGTGATCTGATATCCAGGCAGGAGACAAAATCCAGTGCAAGAATGAGGTGAAAGAAAGGTCATGGTGAGCATTTACTGAATAACCTGTCCAAAGGCAAGTTTCCTTTTAATCAGTAGCATTGATTAAGTCTCCAAAGCACAAACATTTTGATTCCTTTGTAATATGGGCCTTCCTATTTTAATTGTGCATGTGGTCGTTGCCAGTGTAAATGCAACAAACATTCTGCTAGGCTGTTATCCTCAGCGATACTTAGTAGCAACACTTATATCATTACTTCTGTGGTTTCTTCTGAACAGTTTTGTAAGTGTTTTTTCTGACAAAGGACAAAAAGGTACACTTAGTTCATTTTCTTTACCTCACACATTATTTACCATAGTATTGTCATGTCTGCTCTCACTAATTTCAAAGGGAGGACTCTAAAAATTGTTACTGACCATTCCTGAACTTTTCCTTAAAACTTTTTAGTTTTATCTGGAAGTGAACTCTTTCACATTTTTCTTGACAAATGGCTATATTTTCTTTCGGGTCTTCTGTGCTGTGAAGTCATTCACTGGTACTGGAGAGCAGTCATAGAATATCCATTTTCAAGCGTGACTACCTAAAAGGTAAAATTTGACAGATTCATAGGTACCAATCTGACCTCCACAGCTACTTTGCAGAGAAGTTGACCTGCATGTGAGGCCAGTTTTAGAAACAAAAACTACTAGTGAGATATATAGCCGAGAATCTAGCCTCTGGAATGGACAGCTGCCAAAATTAACTCTTTGCTGCAGCTGCTGTCAGAGACAGAACAGGAAGAGAAAAGGGCACCAAAGCACAGCCTGCCAAGCTAATGACAGATGGCAGCAGCACAAACGGAGAATAATATATCTGAGCTCTGGGTAACAACCAAGAATTAACAGTGTTTTACCCTACACAGCAGACTGTGCAAATGGACAGAGTGCAAATGTTAATGGAATATATGATGAAGCATTTAATAAAGATGTCAATCCTTTTTAAAAATGAAATCTCTACCCCATGCTTATTTACACATCGTCTTCTATTTTTTTTTTAATTTGCATTTCTTTTCATAGTGTCAGTATTGTTTTATCTCACCAAAGCACACAGCTTACTTAAAATATATTATTATTATCCCAAGACAGATAGATGCAAACATTAAATGACAGCACAAACACATTATGGAACCCTTATTTCCCTTCTTTGGCTTAATTCCTTCTGTATTTGCTATTTAGTTTATGCACAATAGGAATCATTTTAATACCTTAAAGGTTTTATTGTTAGCATGAGAGATCAACTAAAGTAGTCTTCATGAGGGGAACGAAAATTCTCCATCGAGGATCCACATTTCATTGGAGGCACCTACTCAACCTCTGCATTCCACATGTGCTATTGTGAGGGTCTTCTGAACCAATTGGTATTTATTGTTAGTGCACATCTACCTAAACCCCATCGATTTTGCTGTGCACTTTATGGTAACTGCTTCATAAACATGGTCTGCCTACATGAAGGCAATTCATTCTAACAGACTAAATGAATTAGAGCAGATAGGAAGAGAGAAGCTAGCCCAAAGGAGCAAAGCTTACTGTCCAGCTTTTCTGATACCCAAGGAGAACAGCTGATAAAGCAAAAAAAAAAAAAAAAAAAAAAAAAATTAGTGCCTTTGCAGTTCAGAAAAAGTAGTGAATCTGTGAAAGGGAAGATAAAGCGTGAAAAATTTATTTCCGGATTTCCCAAGCAGAACAGCAGTAGCATGCCCATAAGTGACAAAGAGTAAAACTGCAGAAGTTTTACAGATAGGTATGGAAGCATCTTCCTCTGTGGATATAAGAAGTATTCCCATCACCTAACTTTAGAAAGAGATGTTGGCATCCTTAAAGAAATTATTAAGATAGAATGGAATGAATCGTCCTCTGAAGATACCTGTCTGTCTCCACAGACTATACAAGGAACCCAGACAGCTAACTTATGCTTGGTCTCTAACTTAATTGCTAGTTAGGTGAGACAAATTTACCTCTTTTAATTCTCTTCCAGAGGAATTCAGCTCATTTTCAGTTTGAATCAATTTCACATCCCTTTTTATTTGGAGACAATCTGACCCACCTCTCTGAACATTAATGATCTTTTTAAACATAATTGACTGTCATCTTTTTATTTGTAACTGCCATCTTATGAATTTGAAAAAACACACATTCTCCCTAGCCTCATTAGTTTGAATAGCCTACTTAATTTCACTACAGCATCATGTTCCCTAGCAACCTATTCTAGCCTTGCTGGGCATGCTGGCTTATCAAAGAGTATGTGTTTTCTTCAGAGTAAATTAAGTCACCACTTGTGCTGCTCCAAGTTTTCCCCCGAACAACATTCTGCCTTTCAAATCACTCTGCAAAATTGTCTCACAGCTCCTTAACCGTGTCCATCAAAAGCTACATTGCCCATACAGTAACTGCTTCTATGCAAATAGATAGCATGGACTTAGGTAAGAATCAGCTATAGCTAAGCCACAGAGTCTAGAAAGACCGGTTCTAGTGTATCTAATTTTGATCATAATTAACGTATCCTGATATGCCTTTTGGAAACTTTTCTAACATTTTCATAGCATGGTCAATTTGTCTAACATCATGAATAGCAATTCAGGGTGGCACTTTTCCAAGAAACCTTACGTGTGCCTGTATTTCTCACTTGGTGCCCTGGAAGGGTTGGGTTTAGGTGTGACTTTGCCTTATGTCCATACTCAGTCTTGTGCTATGCAGTTTCCCTCATGGTGTAACCACAGATGAACTCAGGCATGGAGATGCCATCAAGGGCTTCCCATTTGCAATGGGAATGGAACCCCCTGTAAACAGTTACCTTTCTCTGAGGACTGGAAAGAACTTCACTGGTGGCAAAGATATGTCCACATTGCAGATACCATGATGTATTTGTAACAGCAAACTGAAGCCCTTTCCTCCCATCCCTCTGCCACACCAGCTGGTGATGTAGGCACACATGTAGTGTTTGCTGATTAAGTGAAATGGAGCAGGAGAACAACACCTATGCCCAGAATCAAAAACTGGAAACTAGAAAATGTACTTACCTCAAAGTTTTGGAATCTTTTATGAATGTCTTCCTCCTTGCTTTTCCTTGTAATTTAAAAAATAATGAACCATAATTAAAAATGAGAAATGAAAGTGAGGAACAGCCTCAACTCAACTGACATTTCATGTTAACATTTACTGGAGGCATTCTACTTTTGTTCAGAAAAGCAAATGAAGAACAAGAATCATTGTATTAAGTATTTCTTTAAGAATACCCTTCTGCAATGGATGTTTTCTACATCAAAGATGATTCCTCAAGTCATAAAACTGGTGTTCTACCCTTGTCTTCCTTTGCCTAGCGTTAACGAGAAATAAAAGCACGCCTCCTTTCTAGACTGACTCCTTAAGACAGGGAGAGCCTTTAGGTGTTGCCCCATTGAGGATTCACCACCAGACAGGTAGCACATGCTATACTCACACTCGATCTGGAGGCTGCGCTTTTGGCTGCTGCAGACGGGCACTGACTTCAGTGGGAAAAGGTACTGGTGAGACAGGCTTAGTAGCTGATCCCAGTTTGTTGTACAAAATCCTAAGGGAAACCTTTATGTGCTAAGCAAATAAACTCAGCTTACAGTTAGTTTGAGGAAAGGCTGCAATGTTCTAATTACACTCACATTTTATTTTAGTAATGGTTTCTTCTCAAAATGTAAATTTCTAAACAAGTTTTCATTGTCCCCTACTTCTTTCCATCACTCCCACAACAGCCTCAATTCCTATTTTTGTTCTCTGTGATACCAGGATAAAAGAGGGGCATTTGCAGAGTGTGAAACACCTGGAAATAGGTGGTTCCAACAGACTTATCTCAGGCTGACTATTTAATAATATTGAGAGGCACTGTATTAGCAGCTTCCTCTGAAATCAACCAGATCAGAGCTGTTTAATTCCTTCAGGAAAATGTAAAAAAAAAAAAAAAAAAAAAAAAAATAGTTGCCCTAAAATATTTATTTCACTCCCTCTAATGTATTTGCCAGTCTTTATCCTGCATCAAATTATGTCAATTAATCTTTTGGGTATATCTAACCCTATACTATTGAATGGCATCACATCCAAGGGCATTTCAGTTCAAAGTCATGCTGTTGAACTATGTCAAGTGGAGGGTAGTTTAATCTTTGGCAAAAGTTAAGTAACTCCACTTGCATTTGTTGCTGAGCAAGGGTACTTACGCAGCCAATTACTGCAGAGAAAGTGCCATCCTATGAATCCAAACCCTACCTCACCTCAATAAAACAAAATACTAGAGCCATAATCTGGGCCCTTTTCAGGGCTTTACTGAACCTCTCTGCTGTGTCAGTTCCTTTTCCCAATAGTCATAAGCTGGATGAATGGGAACTGCTGGACAAAATTCAGGAAAACATGCCACAAAGAACAATCCTACAAGGACTGAATAAGCCAGTGCAATGGGTCTAATAGTTTTCCAGATTCCATTTGGCAACTCAGGCTCCTAAATCTATTTGTTTATGCTTCAGTAGGCACCACTGGGAATAACGCAAGCGGCTTGTATTTTGCAGGCAAAACCAACTGCTGTTCTGAGCAAGCCCACTCACCAGTGCTGAAGTAGGTAATGTATTTTTTACTTTGGAAAGCCACAAACCTTCCCTTTGTAATGCTATAAAAATCCCTAACACATTGAAATGTGAGCCTTAGACTTTCAATTATCTGTCAGAGGATGTAAAATGAAGAGTTTTTTAAACTGCTTAGAGTCCTGGAAGAAGTAAATTAATAGACAGAAAGCAGAAGCAATTTCTTACAGTTTTTTTTTACTATACACACGCCCACACAGAAGATATAATGAAAAAAATAAAACACCTGTCATAAAAGGAAGTTATGCAGCACCTTGCAAACTCTACCCTATTTCTACAGTCCTCCAGTGGCCTATCTAAATCCCAAGAAAACCTAAAATCAGTAAGAATCACTGTATCAGCTGTTAAAAATGTAACACCGTAATACTTGGGGAAGAACAATGGAGCCACTTTGAAATTTACCAGCTTTCTTTACAACCGTTGGGAAGATAATGTGAGGAGGAAAACATAACTGAATGTACAGGTTTTTCCAAGAGGGGATGCAGAGAGGTTTTTCACTGTGGATTTTGAAGTAAATTCTAGGAAGCATACCAAAAACATTCCAATACCAACAACAAACACCAAGTGTTTGTAATGTTCCCGAAACCATGCTGGTTGTCAATTAGGTGATTTGTTTTGTGATGCAATTGTTATCTCAGAAATCACCAGTGACACTTCTTCTAGTCATTTGATTTAGTTTGGTGGCTAGTCCTTGCAGTACAAATCAAACCCCAACCTTTCTGTCATGAGACTAATAATGCAAAGATATCACAGAAATATGTCCCTCAATTCCATGAACAGGCTTTAGGATTTAAACAGATTATTTTCAATTTTATATTGAATACTTTTCATTTTATTGTCATTCTCCTAGCAAACTAGAAGCAGTGGAAGCAGAGCTAAACTAGAGCAGCTGCATTCAAATTTTCTTTCAGTTATTGCAAAATGTAATTAACATCCAGAATTTTAAGTCTGACTTCTCCTTCTGTTCTCAGGAGGGTCTGATGCATGATAGCCTTTCTACACATGTGGTTATTTTTACCCAAGAACATTCTGAAGTAAATGAAATTTTAAATCATTACACTTAATAATGACAAATTTTTACTTCTTAAAAAGAAAAAACACTTCAATAGATTGATAAAGATGGCAGTATTTTCAATCTTATGCTAAACGTTTTCATACTTGAACAACTGTGAACAATCTGAAGTGCTGAGAATGTTTTTGCATGTGAAAAGCTGTATTTAATTGAAATTTAGTTTTACATTTACCTCTTTACATGTAAGAGGTAATATTTAATTAGCCTTTATTACCTTGCTATGCAAGGACGATGGCTTTCCTGCCATCCTTCCCAGGCATTGTAATACAGCTTTTGCTTTTTTAGTTGCTGGATGAGATTTGGGCTTAGCTTGACAGACTAAACCTTGAGACAAGTTTACACTGACATTGCTTTATGTCTTTCAACCAGTCTTAGCATAGAGAAGTGATTATTCTTCTGATGATTAATTATCTTTCTAGACTTTCCTATGTAGGAGGGATACATGTGTTCTAGCTAAAGCTAAAACTGTACTGCAGGGGGATTTTTTGAATGGGACCTGGATAGTAGATCCCAAATTTCATAAGCTTCTAGACATCTGCAAGTGCCCAAAGAAATCAGTCTGAGGCTGGGACTTCAAAGAATCATGCCACTTTTCAGATACCTACTGGAGACTAATGCTAATCTGGGGGGAAAATAATTTCTAAAAATGTTAAGGCATTGAAGCATCCAAATTCCATTGGAATTTGAAGTCATTTGGGTGTCTAAATTACAAGATATTTTTCTAAAATTTTCAAGCTAAATGTAAGTTTATATTTCTTTGAAGATTGTCATATACCTTTGTTCACATCATAAAAGCAAGTCAGGTTTATATGTAAGTTTTTAATACTTCCCTATTGAAACAGATCTTACTGCAGAAGGCTTTACTCTGATACTTGAAGACAGTGTTAGGTTATGTGGGGTCTATCACAGTTGCACATCCTAATGGATGGAAGGACATTTTGCCTTATATCTCTTAGGTCACTATTCTCACGTTTTACCTCCAGTGGTGCTTATATGAGACTTTCCTTCCTAAATCACCTCAACACTTCAAATTCTTGATTGGCTGCTCTCTAGTTCTCCAGTGAGAAATCACTTCGTACCCCAGGAGTCTGACTCCTTTCAGAGAACTGCTGCAAATTTGGCACATGTACCTGCTTTCTGAAGGATAAATAATTCAATAGAATTTTCCCTGCATTATGCATTCAAGAGAGTTCAAGTCATATATATTATTCATTGAGTGCTATTTAACCAGCTCTATCATTGACTAAGTTACACTCTGTCACTTACCTTAACATTCATTTCAGCACTTAATTTATCCCTTAACGGTTATCTCATAATTATGTTAACTAAGAGTGTTATATAAAGTAATGATTGCAATATTTTGCATTTCTATTGATCCCTCCACCATCAGTCTGTCTTAAAATGTTCTTCTACAGTTTTCTAAGTCATGCAGTGTTCCTTAAAAGTCTACAAAGGACATCAGAGCCATCAACATTTTCAACAGAGACAAAACGCCTGGAAAATTATTATGTCAGATAAGCAAAATCTTTTTTACAAAATTAGATTTAAAAATTACAGGAAAAGTGATATTGAAAAGGGCAGCAATATAATTTCATTATCTGAATTCTTATTCCTCATTTTGAGATGTTATTTTTCATGTTATAATAGCCTGTACCGGTTTCAGCTGGGATAGAGTTAATTGTCTTCCTAGTAGCTGGTACAGGGCTATGTTTTGAGTTCAGTACGAGAAGAATGTTGATAACACACTGGTGTTTTCAGTTGTTGCTCATTAGTGTTTAGACTATAGTCAAGGACTTTTCAGCTTCTGATGCCCAGCCAGTGAGAAGGCTGGAGGGGCACAAGAAATTGAGAGGGGACACAGCCAGGACAGCCGACCCAAACTGGCCAAAGGGGTATTCCATACCATGGGACGTCATGCCCAGTATATAAACGGGGGGGAGTTGGACTGGAAGGGATTGCTACTCAGGAACTAACTGGACATTAGTCAGCGAGTGGTGAGCAATTGCATTGTGCATCACTTGTTTTGTATATTCCAGTCCTTTTATTACTATTGTAATTTTATTATTGTTATTATTATCATTATTAGTTTCTTCCTTTCTGTTCTGTTAAACTGTTCTTCTCTCAACCCACGAGTTTTACCTTTTTCCTTCTGATTCTCTCCCCCATCCCACTGGGTTGGGGGGAAGTGAGTGAGCAGCTGCGTGGTGCTTAGTTGCTGGCTGGGGTTTAAGCACAACACAGCCTAAGTGAAAAGAGAGAAGAAAAAAAATAAACTGTGTTAAATAATGTGAAAATCAAGCCAAAATAGAACAATAAGTTACATTTGGGGGGTGGGGGTGGGGTTTACAGGAAATTTCATAAAGATAAGACAATCTTTTCTAACTGTTTACCAGATCACTACCAAAAAGTTAGCAAAAGAAAGAATACAGAATATTTAATCTTATTAACACTGAGAAGCCTTTTTCATAGGATACTGTAAGACAATCATCTTGAAAGGTAAAATTTTAACTGCATTCATCACTCACTGATATTTCCAATAACACAACGTTTTGCCAAGAATAGATACGTCATACCTGTGGGCTGATTTAGGCTTTTTCATGGCAACTACTGCGTTAAACTTAACCGGAAGTCAGACAGCAGTATCCAGACCTTACCCAAGAACAACTGAATTTTTGCTACCTTGTCTTAGGCCATGGCTCTGTCCCATTGGTAGTACAACACTCCCAGAGGCACTCAGCAATTTTCGGTATGGGAAAGTGTCCTCCACCTAATCACCAGACTGAGATCTCTGGCTATTAGCTGTTCTGCATCAGCAAACAGACAAAATCTCCTGGGGGACAGTTCTTGCCATCTGATGGCAGGCTTCTCAAGATGGAGGGTGAGTTACTCACTGAAGATGCTCTCTGTCCCACGGACTACAGAGAAAGTTTAGGCTGACAGCTTAAGAGATGCCTTATTATTAATTACCCATCCTTGGAAAGGTCTGCATAGCAAAAATTAAGCTCTTCTGAGGTTCTGCCCAAGTGCCTTTATGACTGCAGGAAACCTTTCATCTTACACAAGAAGCAAAGATTTCCTTTTCAAAATTCTTTTCTTAGTGATATTCAAGATAGCTGTGTAAATCATAAATAGTAAATTCAGTCATGGCAGAAAACATTAATCTGACCGCTAAATTCCAGTTTATAAAATTAGTAATGTTTTAGCAATTTTTTAGCAGTTTATATAAGCACTGCACGTTTGGTCATAGTGGTTTGGTTTTTAATGCAAATGTGGCTACCAGGGCCAAATCAGCACAACAGTACTAGTGAATGTTTGCGAATGTTAACTTGTAATTACCAGTGTGGTATAAATACATCTAAAAGGCCAGAATAAACTGTAAACATTCTGCAAAATTGTAAGCTTCAATCATGTTAAAACTTGCTGCTTTGCTGTTCATTGCAAGTATAGCTTATATATATACACTTTTATGTTACGCATGTATGTTTTTCTCCTATTGATTTATAATTTACTCAAAAATATGTTCAGCATAGCTACATAGAGCAGCTAAGCAGAAAAATCACACCTACAGCCAAACTGACAAATACTTTTTCCCCGCTCATCATTTTGATTTACATGGAGTGATTTTTGCCATTTGCTCAGAAGCTAAAGCTGTCTTGCAGCAAGAACTTGGTGCCACTTAGGTAAGCAGAGGGCTTAGAAAGAGGTCAGTAGTGAAGTTCAAAAGCAACATTATTTAGGAAGTTAAAAATTTGGTGGAACCTGTGAGATGAGAGTCAGACCTTCCTCAAAGTCAATATTACAGCTATACTAGGTACTAAAATATTTTTAATTCTTATAGTCAAAGAAGTGGGCCTCATGGAAAAAAGGGTTATTTTGAGTATATCGGAGACAGGAATGGTACCTGTGTCATCAGTAATGACTGTTGATTTTGTCACATTTCCCTAAATATGACTACATTAGGTGGTTCTGTGACATGTAGCAGGTAAGTACCACTTGTGAAAAAAACACTTGCTCTTCAAAGTGTGCAGAGACTAATTTTGTTGTTTTATTAAGAGCAAGAAGTATCCAAAATTGTATAGTCCCTTGCTGTGAGAGTGAGGATGTGGAACTTAGACTTAGGCCAATGTAAGAGATGGAATTAGATTTTTCTAACTGTAGAAGTTTAAGCATTTCATCCAAGTCCATCATCTGGGCCCCACTGACATAGTTGCTGTGTAGAAATGTAGAAATAGGACTCAGTTCTGTTGCTTAAATACAGGTATCTAATATCCCTTGGGTGTCTTAGGACATCATGACTGGGCTGACCCAGGTGAATGCTTCCAGATACTGTGTCCACATGTGGACATCTTGTAAATCCCAGGATATCTCAGATCTCACAAGACACCCCTCTGTGGACAAGTGAGCCTCTACACAGTAACTTCTTCCACTTATTTTAGATACCTATTTTCAAAGCCTGTCCTACCTCTTCCTTTTGCTCTTTGAGGGAGCCTCATTAGTCAGTTGGGACCAAATGGCTAAAGCTAGGTGAGAAAAGCCCTACTCAAAGTGATAGAGAACAAGGGGATCTTTCAGTGCAGTCTTAAGGTGTGTATCATCATTTAACAAACAGAGAAATGATAGGGATAGCATACATTCACCTTTTGTTATGAATTAAAACTATTGATATTTATGCATATGAATCATTACATGTTTTTAAAATGTAGGTAATACAGCTTGAGCTTGATCTACAAGGACAGTATTTCAAGACCAACCTTTCCACAATGTTGATATTTGGATTAAAACAAAATCACTGAAAGGCAAACACCTCACTGAAGAGTCCCCCTTCATTTCAGATTAGGTGTAAGTTACTGTGGTCTTCCTTGTACGCTTGTTTACTCCCTACAAATATTCATCCAATTAAGACTACTTGGCATGAACCTGAGCAGGAATTTCAAATTTCTGCACTTAAATCTGTCCTTATGAGTGGAATTAGTCCAGTGATTTTGGGAAAGTGAAGATCTGCTAAGTAGGTGATACCGAGACATAAATGCTGAAAAGTAGATATACAGTTCATCCATTTGAACTTAGAGGTAGGTCTGAAAGGCAAATTTCTGATTATGCTTATCAATTTATCAACTAGCCAGTAAATCTGCCAGTGAGGCAGAAGGGAGCCAAGCACAAATAACATCCCAGACCTCAGTTTGGGATTCAAGCCTCTCGAAGGTTTTCCAGCATTTCAGAATTGGAGGATGAAGTTTTTTCTCTCCTGGTAATGGAAAAATAACATGTTCTGTTTAAAAAAAAAAAAAAAAAAAAAAAAGGAAAACGATTAACAAAACTCCAACAAGGGCCTTAGCGAGACAAATCCAGCATCAAAGCTATAGACATGTTTGATGCTAGTGGCTTATCTTTCACACTAATTTATTAATTTTGAATGCTGTGCATGTTATACAATGATCTGTTCTGTAGGGAAGCTATCAAAGCTTAGACAAAGAGATCAAAGAAAGTCTTTACTGTAAATGAGCATGAGCATTTCTCTTGATTTTTATGTCTGGCTTTCCAGTTTACAATGACATTAATGTAAAGGACCCTTTAGGGGAACGAAAGATGTATTTTCTTTAGGTTGCCTCCTATGGCAAGTTCTTGTACCATTATTAAGAGCTCATCTTCAAAGGAAAAGAAAAGAGGTTATTTTTACAGGAAACTGACTTCATCCCTCTTTAAAGCTTAAGTGTCTGAATAACGTGATGTATTTCCTCCAGTGTTGCATGTGTCAAACCGCCTCACTTTTTGACAAAAGTTCTAAGCAGACCCATTTTTGTCATTACTTAATAGATCTATTCTTGCAATCAGTGTATTCAACAGGAATTTTCTTCTGGCCTTAGTAGGAAAGAAATGGAAATTACTGTAAAACCAGGGAATTTTATTCTGAGCTAAATCACTCTGGCACCACAGAGTGCTTACAGTAATTAATACATTTCTGTAAAAAGTTCTACTTTCAAAAAAAAAAATGCTATAAAGTAAGTAAGATGATGATTTAAAGGCATGGTTTGATACTGCAAGATACTAAATATAAATTAAATCTTAGGGAGATTGTAGTTGTTATGACTCCTGAGGACTGCAAAGGATCTAACTCAGTCTAACATGTTATTATCTGGCTTGGTTCTAGACTGCTAGATCTGCAAGAAGAAAAAACGCAATTACTTTCAGTTCAAAAAGTGTCTTGCAAATCCACACTGGTGCTTTCTTTTCCCTCCTGGAGCTTCGTTTTGGCTCTGATGGTACAATTAAGCACCTAAGTTAAGTAGTTATAAGTTCTTTTCTGAAACAGCTCATGAAAAATAAATAAAAGTATAAGTTTTCCAACTGAATATTTTGGATCTTTTGCCTCCGCTTGTAACTCAGCTTGATTTAGTTATCTGATATGTGTAACGGCACGCAGCACTGCTGTGAGCTCTCTCCAGACCTGCACTGCAGTATGCTCATGTTGTGCGAGAGCTGAGAGGCATGCTGAACATGGGAGGACTCTGCCTATAAAAATCTTGTGATGAAATGACTCATCATTTCCTTTGTGCTTCTCCTGTTATTTTTGACGAGGGTGAATGAACTAGTGTCTGTCAATAAGGAATCCAAAATCACTTCCCTATCTCTCTGTGCTTTTCCTGTTGATGTTTAACTTCTAGTCCTGCTTGCCAAGTTTAGTGTAAAGTGAATTTTTAGTCGTGTTAATACGTTCCAGTGTTACAGCATTTTAGACTGAAGATACCCTCTTTACAGTACCAATGAATAAACATTACTGTAACTTCTAATAACATTAATGTTTTTCACTATGCATAAACATACTTGGAAAGAAGATAAAATCAAGGAAATGAGGACATTTGAGTCTCACTCCTGGATCTGCTACTGCAGTGACCTTTCCATACATTATCATCTCCTCACTTTTTTTGCCTTACAAATAAGCATAGCAGTACAGACCGCCTGTGTAAAGACCCATGATAACTATAAAGAATATTCATTATATACATGCTAGAGATCACACCTGCATCTAGCCTTTTTGACTAAAACTAAAAAATAAATTTAAACTAAAAAAACCTTTTCCCCACAACCCATCCTTCCCAGGCTTAACTTCCCTACTAACTCTTCTACCACTTTTTCTCTGAGCAGCTCACGGGGCTGAGGAATGGGGGTTGTGGTCAGCCCATAACCCTTTGTGTCTGCTGCTCCTTCCTCCTCACGCTCTTCCCCTGTTCCATCGTTGGGTGCCTCCCACGAGGTACAGTCCTTTGCAAATTTCTCCAATGTGGGTGCTTCCCATGGGCTGCAGTTCTTCACAAACTGCTCCAGCGTGGATCCTTTCCATGGGGAACAGTCCATCAGGAACAGACTGTTCCAGCGTGGGTCCCCCACGGGCCACAGCTCCTGCCAGGAGCCTGCTCCTGCGTGGGCTTTCCAAAGGCTGCACCTTCCTTCAAGGCATATTCACCTGCTCCCGTGTAGGGTCCTCCCCGGGCTGCAGTGTGTATACCTGCTCCAGTGTGGTCCTCCATGGGAGGATCCAGCTGGAACCAGCTCTGTCTGACACAGGGGCAGCCCCTGGTGTCTCCTCACTGAGGCCACTCCTGCGGCTCCTGCAGCCCCTGTCCCTACTGCCAGATCTTTGCCATGTAAACAGGTTTACTGGGAATAGGCAAATTCTGGAGCAGCAAGAGAGGAAACCCTCAGTCTCTAGACTGGTGCCTTAACACAAGCCCAGACTCTCTTATTATGGGCTCTGAATGGCTTCTGTGTGGATGGGACAAAAAGAGTCCAATTTATGCTGTACTTTAAATGTTTAAATTCAGTTGTACCACACATTTACACTGCAGCTATACGTAGCTATACATATACACTATCGTTAAATTATTCTGAGTTGGAAACTTGTTGTAGTCATCAATAGACATTTCTTAGGGCATAACTATCTCATTAGAGATGCCTAAAATGCTTGTGCCTTGATAATCAAAAGAGATGAGATGACTTTTTCAGATATAGACATCTAGAGCTAGAAAGATTAATTATTGTGTTTGAATCAGGTTGACAGCCAGCAATATAGGTGATGGTCATGAACTCATGGATATATGAAGGCCTGCTGGGGGCTAGGACTATCCATATAAATGGTTCTGAATTGTACCTGGCCACTATCAGCCGATAGTCTCTTAAAGATTCCCTTTAAAATCATGACAGAAGGCATTTTCTTTGTTTAGGGTTTAATTGGGAGCTCTGTACAATTGGCTCAAATTACCAGAAATGTTGCTTTCTGTAAGAAAATGCTGCTGATAGTATTACAGCACCAGTCAGGTTTGAACTGTCAAAGCTAACATAGGTGCTCTCTTGCAGAGTCAGCACTTTGGGGAAGTGACCTTCCTAGGTGTAAGCAAAACAGTCATTGCGTATGAGTAACAACCTCCCAACAAGCCGTTTACACTTTTCTTTGGATCAACAGTATCCTGAAGTTTTATGATTATGGATGTTTCTCTTTAATCCTCAAGAATGCCAAGATCTGAAGAACTATTTCAATATATTTTCACACTGCCTGTTCCTTAGCAAGTGCAAGATTTGTGTGGAATCGATGTCCCTTGCTGTAAAATGGTTCAATTTCTCCCAGTGGAGCAGGAAGACATATGGGGACTCGTTGAGCTTGGCTTTTTTTAGCAGACTTGCAAAAACATGAAAATTATTTTCACTGATTGTTTTCAGTTTGTCTTTGCTGAAGCTCTCAAACATATAAGAGCAAAGGTAATTATAGCTGTGAAGCTCTGGTGACTTGTATCTGCCTTTTTTTTTAATCAAACAAGTGAATTTCTACAGTTCGCAGAGAACAACTATTGGAAAACAATCCCTCTGGCTAGTTCATTTCCTATCACACCTGCCAGCTCCTGACACTTTGTCCTGTCCAGATTCTTCAGTGGTTATTCAAAAAACGAGACTTAATTCACTTTCTCAGATATGATATGCCATTTCTGTGAAGGATCTTGTACCTCTGACATTTCAATTAGAGGGATGAAACATCAACATCCAACCTTTACTCTGCAAAGTCGGACAACCCTCAGCCTCTCACTTTCTGCTTTTGCTTCTTACTCACCCTTTCCACATAAGAAAAACTTCTATCATATTCATAGACATTGCTAGAAGCAAGAATAACACCATAAGTGGGATTTTGCAGCCTAACCATGGCAGTCCTTGTCTTGCAGGGTGACCTAGGCTACCTGAAACATTTTCATGGGGCTTGACACAAAACTGGCAGGAGACACCTGCCTTCCGAAGGTAGGGTGGGAGGCCAGGGACCTATCCTAGAGCATCTCAGGTAATGATAAACTATGTTTTGGCACCTGAAACTCTCGTTATTGATCAGCTACAGGCCTATGAAGTTTTTTGCTCTATATCAGATTTGGTTTGCACCCTCCAACCACTATCACATTTAGGCTCCACTGGTCTGTTCCACATGTACTGTCCTCACACAAGCAGAGTCCTTAACTGAATTACAGTAACGCCTAGAAGTGCTGCTCAGAATAAATAATATGCTGTGCTAATATTCACTGAAGATGGAGCAAGAACACAGAACTCCCAACTTGCTGCTCTGGGCTCCAGGAGGGCTTAAGTTCCAAGGAGAGCAAGGGATGGGAACAGGTCCTCTGCCAGGACTACAGTAGGGGTGAGATGGCTCCTTGGATCCTGACCCCGGAATAGGAAGTCCTTTCCCCAGTCATGGTGTGCTTGCATCCACTAAGACCCAAGTGACCTCATACAGTCTGTACGTCTGTCACCACAGCTTCTCACCTCACCGCTGGCACCTTCCCGTGTTAGCACCTGAGGGAAATTCCTGGGTTGAATATGGCCCATTGCAATTGAGCAATGGACAATTTTGGAAACAACTATAAGAGACGTAACATTCATTCACAATTAGATATTGGTTTGTTGCTGTAACTTTAACAGCATTACTTGTCACTGGAAGTTTGCTGTAATGTTACAAAAAAACTCCACTACTGAATACTAGCTGCATTCTGAGGGTACACGTAAAATTTCTATCTATGTGAATGAAATAGAAATTTTGCCATCTTTATAAAATGAGATATCATAATTTCAGATAATTTTGGAGCATAAGGTTGATTTTTTAGTTAAATAATAGCTCACAGAGATGAAAGTCCAGATAATTCAGGTGAAATATCCCAAACATTTTTTTCTGTCTAACTTGTGCAATAAGAATGAAACATCCATTCTTATAATTTTCTTTAAAATATTTTCTTTAAGTCTTTTCCTTGTTGTCATTTGGACATAATATGCTTTTCAGTTTGAGAAACAATATATTTTTCCTTCAAGCATCAGCATCTCTCATAATTACTTTCCTCATTTGATTTACTTCAATTATTGTGCTATACATCTAGTGGGTTTCCTTGGATGATATTCTCTGAATATTTGCACACAGCAGTCCTAAATAGATGAAGATCTATAGTGGCCTGTATGTAGAACACAGAGAAAGTAGCAGGCAGGGATCATTTATGAAATCTAATTTAACAGTATGCTGGTTAATGTTTGGATGCTGCCTGTTTCTATGCTGCTCATTGCAGTCTAGTTTTTTTTTCATGAAGTAGTTGCTTAGGATCTGCAATGCAGTAAGAGTCATTTTCACTTGACTGCAATTTTCTTGACATTTGTTTTAAATCCCAACACAATTCTTTTAATATATATATATATATGGAAATATGTTTCTAATATTCTTTTTAGAGTACAATTTCGAGGTGTTAATTGTTAATGAATAACATATCTGGAGACATTACAGAAATGAATACACTAAATGGACCAGATAAACATTTTTGGCAGAAAGAATCCACTGAAGACACAGAGCAGTTTTGAGATTCATATTATTCATATCATGCCCTCAAATGAACCATTGCAATGAGTTTTCTGATGGCACAGCATGCAAAATAGTTCTTGCCCTCAGATGATGTTAAGCTGTTATTTCACAGCGTGGAAACCCCACCAGTCTGTTGTACTGTCTAAATGTAAATGATTTACAAACATAAATAATGAATGACTCTCTGTTTTGTCAGCTTATGGAATATACTGACTCTGATTACAATAACACTATGGTAAAAGATGATAGATTGTTTCTTTACTGAGAATGTAATCACTTCCATTGCTTTACAAAAGAAAAACACAACCCCATGCATTAGTTCCAACTAGCTTGTACTCTAAAAGCTAAATATTAAAAACAAGTTACCAGAATGAAGTAATCCAATGAAGCAATTATTTCTGTTTACATACATCAAGTGAACCCTCTAGGGTGCTTTAAGCTTGCAATCCAGTTGAGGATTCAATGGCATTCAGCAGAGGAATGTGGTAGAGTAGAAGATGCAATGTTGTGCAAAGGGAAGGAATTAGAAGAGTGGTTAATTTGGGATACCTCTCAACATGAGTATTTTCAACTTTTCACAGATGCTCAGCTGCTCACTAAATAGTGAGATTCTTTTGGCTACAGGACACTTCAATAAAATTAAAGTGTCATATTCTAGCACTATGAAGTGAGTGCAGCAAGGATGGAGACTATGGGGGAGAGTCAGACCACCTTCTTCAGTTGACCAACTTGGGTGACACAGTGAACCGAAAATAGGTATCTGGAGCTAGTAGGGTAATTCAAAGTGACCACTTAAGTTAAATGACCACTTAAGTTTCCCCCACACTCACCGGAGAGACTTTGGTTTCAGACTGATGATCTTGAACTTTAAGAATAGTGCTTAAACCTGGCCAATGAGATACGTAGGAATGTGGCGGACCACTTGCTCCCTTTAGAGGGAGCAAACCATGGTCACATAACAGTTTGCCTCCTTCCGCTGAGGACTCAGTGTCAGGTCCTCTTCAAAAAGCACGTGCATACGCAGACAGGGAACAGCAGAACAGCTTGTGATCGTGCTCAAGGCCAGGAGCACTCCCCCGCTACGGATCAAATATATCTGCAGTCAAAAGAAATTCAAAGCCCTGTTCAGTCATAATTCAAAGCTTATTATATAAAGGTAGAAGGGGCAGGAAAGTTATTCTTTGCCCTTCTCCCTGAGCCTGGGGGACTCTGCAACCAAGAATGCAAGAGTCACAGCACAGAAGGAAAGCAAATAACAAACTGTGGACACAGCCTAGTAGGTAGGGCAACGAGCCAAAAGGGAGAGGATATGAACAATTTAAAGATAGAAGGCTTTTATTAACTTTGTTTTGCCCATGCACTCCCCAAAAGAAGTTACTGCAATAAAATTCCTTCATTTATTCCCACAAAGCCTGATAATGCTTCTAAATAGGACACCATACACTTCAGTAGGGATTTGTCTGTGTAACTTCTATTATACATTTCACACTGAAGGATTACACTTGTTTCCTGCAAATGTGACTCTTATTAGTGTGCAAAGGGGTGAACGAACAGATGGGAGAACAATACATGGAGAAGTAGAAAGGATTCCTTTAGAAACCCAGAGATCCTGAGGGATTATTTGTGGAGTTAATTTATTTTCCACAATAAAGGATGATGATTAAGCAGAATTGACAGATAATGAGAGTTAGAGAGAGAGAATTAGAGATTTAGTTCACTTGAATTCAAGTGGAAATTAAACATGAAACTGAATTTAAAATGACATTATGAGGTGAAAATTGGAAGAATATTTGGTACAGTATCACTCAACTCCTATTGTTCTATCCATGCTAATCTCTGCTTTTAGTTTGAGAAATAACATTTACAAGCTACTGTATTACGGATTGAGCAGGTGACAGGGACTGGATCCAACATAACTACAAATACTTACGTGAATGTGACCTTAATTATTTCTAAAATTTATTCATTAAATATGTGGTTATAAAAAACTCAGGCAAACATATAAGAAGTGTATTGCACTGTTTAAAGCAGCACAAAATGTGTTGCTTGTTCTATATAAGAAACAATTTATCTCTTGAATGTTCTTCTAAAATATCAGTAGAAGAAAGTTCTAATGTGGGATATTTGGATATACACATGGTCCTGAATTTAGAGGAAGACACGGTACAAAAAAAAATAATCTAGATAAAGTGTTTCTAATCCACCATAAAGTCAGAAAAATGTAGGAAAGACTACAATTGGCCCCAAGTACTATTAGGCCAATAACAGAAGCAATTGAATAGCAAACTGTATACAAAACTGTTAAAATCTGGACAAAGATAACGTTGTAGCAGACAAAATATTAAACGAAATATGGTGAAGGCATGAAATATGAAACATTTTTTCCCTTTCTCTAGTGGCTTCAACAACATTTCCAACATGATGTGATAGTCCAATTTTAATAATAACAAAAAAAATTAAATACATTAGTCAACTTTCCGAAGTCCAATAAATTCACTAGTGTACAGAATCCTGCACAAGTATTGCACGTGGAGAGTTTCAGAAGGTCAAACTTCATTCCACAGTTAATCACTAACTTCATCTTGAACAGTAAACTTGCAACAGTCTTATCCTCTAAACTCAGTATTCTGTAAGACATACATAAAATTGGATGTGAAACAGCAAAGAGAGTGATAAAATGGGAAGAGAATGGATTTTTCAGCTGGAAAAGCTTTTTTTTTTTTTTTTTTTGAACTCCTGGAAGTTATATTTAATGTAACTCTATGAAAACTTGCAAGACTCACAATACACTCTGGCTGATGGTGGTGGGGAAATGAGTGTGCAGTAAAGAATATAGGAGTAGCCTAAATAAAAGGATCAACAGACCATCTAGAAAAGTATCTTGTCCCTGGCACCAGACAAGTAGCAGATGCTGAGAAGGATTACAACCAAGAAAGCACAACATGAGACTTCCTAGTACATTCTCTCATCATGCAGCAGACTGTGCCTCAAGAACTGTCTAATCCACAGCTATTGTCTTTTCATTTAATGCCTTCTGATGTCTTTTCCCCCCATGATTTCAAAAACCATGTTTTGAACCCATATTAAGCTTTCAATCTCTGCACATCCAAGGGAAGTTTTGCAATGTAACTATGCCTGTGAGAAGAAGTGTTTCCTGTTTGTTTTGAGTCTGTGTGCTGATAGTTTTGTTTGGTTTATTCTACTTCTTGTGGAAAGGATAGTGAACCATCAATCCTTATTCACCTCTCTTCTGTTTATCTCTCAGATGACTTCTTAGTTATCTCCTCTTAGCTGAAGTGTACCAGTCCGTTTAGTAGCTACTCGAAGACCCATCCACACTTCTGATCTTCCATGTCATTTTTCCAGTTGGGTTGTGTTTCTTCGGAGAAGCAGGGAACATACCTGCCTTCAAATGCAGGTGCACCATGGAGTTAGACACCACCACCAGGACACTTTCTGACATGCTTTCCTATTAATTCATGGTTTCACTTGTTTTTTGACTGTTCCTGAGTATTGAGATGACTTTTCCTATGTAATGATGACTTGTGACTCAAAGATCTTATCTCTGGGTGGCTATAGTTAACTCAGATCCCTGTAAATAAATAAATTTTAAAAAGTACTTTTTCCTGTGTGACATGTTACATTTGAGTTTTGTCAGCAATCCATTACCTAGTGATACAATATTGCAAACATCTGCAGTTCTCCACCATTACCCATCTTTTTTGTTATCCCAATTAATCAAGTCTCATAACCAAATTTTTTCACTGCAATATTAATATTGATAAGTATTTTGAACAGCACAGGTCACAAGTCAGACCTCCATGGAGCCTGTGAGCTACTTCGCTGCACAGGGAACACTTTGAAAGTCTGTTAAAACTAGAGATTTTTCAGATTATCACAATTTTTTGAACACACTGGTAAGAGATAACCTGAAGTTAACCATCTAGTCTCAGAATCGTTATTAAGGGAACAATTTAGCTCATTCAAATAGGAGTACCTAAATTGGCTCTAGCCATCTCTACACATTCAAAGGAGGTTTCTGTTCCTCTTCACTGACTTCAGAGAATCTGAATGACCAGCCTGGATCAGAACTTAATCTTTCAGGTAAGTAAAATAAGGAGAGATGAATCCTATCTTTCTGATGAATATTTTCTTTCATTACCTAAACTCCATCAAAAAAATCTGGCCAAAGCAAGGGGCTGAAAAAGGCTTCCTTACAATGACATTTGTTTTTTGATTCTCTTCATAATCAATAACTTCCAATTCTGTGTTGTTCGGGGGTTTTTTTTTTCCTAATTAGTGATAGCCATTAAAACCACATCACTTCTTTAAAGTGAATTTTTTTTTTCTTATTCCTAATCATTACTACTGAAGTAGCTAGGTTTATTTGTATTTAAATTAGAATTAATTTGATGTATTCTAGAAACTAGAATATATTTGGTATTTACTAGATATCAGCTGGATTTGTATGAGAAAGGTTGAATCAATATAACCAAGTAAACCTCAACAAACACACAAACATCTCAGATATTGTTTCAGACCATGCTGACCCATGCCATTACTAAAACTAATGCTTCACCTTTTCATTTGTATGCAAATGTTTTGTACTATAAACAGTACTACAGCTAGTTGCAGACAAGAATAATATCATAAGCCACATAATAATAGGAATCTTTGCACTCAGACTAAATTTCAGTGTGATTTTTAGAATTCTTTTGATTAGTTTATGCATCAGGCAAAAGGCCATAAAGAGTTACAAATTCTGTGTGAAGAATGTGTGAGATCTCAATGGGAACTGGGATATCAGCATTACAATGCAATACACTGCTTCTATCAGTCACATGCAGACAGTGATCTTTAGCTTCAGTAAAGTCATATATTCTGGAAGACAAGTGAGAAGAGAACTCTCTCTTGCTTCCAGGTGTAGAGAACAGAGAAATATCTGCATTTTACTTATTACTCATAAAAATGCAGATATGCATAATGCAGTATAGATATCCAATGGTTTCCTTGCTAAAAATATGTATTATTATAGGGGTGTTAAGGAATCAAGAGAGGAAACAAAACAGCCAAGGTGAGAACTATCCCAAGGCAAACTAGAAAGTCTAATAGCTATTATGTAATGATCCTATTCCTCAATATATTAGCCTATACCTGCATTTTTTGCCCCAAGGCTAGAATAATGGACCTAGATTCAGTTTATAGTAGATGCAGGTATACCTACATTTCAGATCTCTGTCCCTGGTTGTTTATATAATGTCTATGCAGGTGAGGCAGAACCTTGCTTTCACACCTCTTTCCTGAAGCTGCATATGCATTTTATCAGATCACCAGAGCAAAATACAAAAAAAAGTCCAGGAAACAGCAACTTTTTCTTCTCTTCCCAAGTAAGCATCCACATCCCTTGTCTGCTTCCTGCTTTCTTTCTGGTCCTGGTGCTCATCCACCAGGGAGCACTTTTGAACACTTCAGTCCCACTGCGTTTGTTTCTCTTATCCTTCCCTCAATATAAGTTCTTGGTAACTCTATCTCACATAACCCTCATTACACTGAAAGATTTCTGTAAAGTATTAATGTTTACAGACAAGAGAATGAATGCTAACTTTCTAAAAACATCTCACTGTACTCCCAAAAATAGGGGGAAAATGCCAAAATGTTTGTAAGCAGAAAGCACAAACTCCACAAAATATAAAAGATTTTTCTGCAGGAGTGAATCCTGGAAATCAGTCTGGCTGTCCTTCCACCTGCCCACTTTTTGTTCTACTTTCCATCACTTGCAGCATCAAACTGAGTTTAATATCAATTTTTCCAGATGTCAACCTTCTTCAGAGCAGCACTAGAACAGAACATCCCTCCAAAAAGGTGTGGAGCCATGGCCTTATCTTTTGGAAAGAGTATGCCTCAGGGACTGGAAAAGACCTTTGGAAGAGACATCTTACCTTCAAGCCATAACATCAAGGTCTTAAGGGCAAAGGAATTTTGTATTTTAGAAAAATATTCACAGGGCTACATCAAAAAATTAAATGAGCAAGTTAATCTAGAGGACATAGGGAAGGTGGGAACTTTAGGCCAAGGAGCAATTAAAATGGCTGCAGTGATGTTTCAAATGGTGTTAGAGAAAGGAATCAACATGGAGGGGGATGAGTTTTCACTTCAGTCTAACCTCCTAGTGGGATAACCATTTTTAAAGGTACAAGAACCAAGTATGAATATTCTAGACGCTGTCCTTCATTCAGAGCCAAGATTCAAAGAAGCAATATAAGGGGCAAATTAATTATGGGATATCAGGTCTCGAGAGGCTCACTTCAACCAGAAAACAAAACAAAGCAAATCTCATGTCAATATGCACACAATGCTCTAGTCAAGTAATGGACAGTGTATGTGTCAAAGGTGATGTTTATTGGAGTCCTGAGTTTTGGTGAAAGTCAATGAAGATGTATGCAGCATCATTAGTTCAACTGATTTCTACAGTGATTGTTTAGAATTGTAATTAAAATGCCAGAGCTGTAGATTTAAGATGATGATAAAACACTAAACTGAGAAAAATATGGAAAAAGCAACATGACAGGAAGAGGTTACTGTTAGAAGAGAGGAGAAGAGCAAAAGAGAAAAAGAATATTGCAATGGTTTTTAAAAATGTTGCTGCACATAAGTAACAGCAAGCTTTTCTACAGTAGCTTTTATAAGGTAATCTGAGCACCAATTTCTGAAATTCTAAATATTGACTGCCCTTGCCTGTAGAAATTTGCAATCTCTCCTATGAGCACAGGAAAGCTATAATAAAGAACAGTCAACTTTTATGTCTATTACTGAAATTTTCTTCTGTTAATTTATCTTCTTTTTAAAAATCTGTAACTAAGAAGAGTAGGAAAAAATGGGAAAATTAGAAGAAGTTGGAACAGTCTGGATATACCTTATATTTCTATGTAAGCATGTGGAAAGTATTCTTATGATTTATTTTTTTGTTGTTTATTGTGGCACATAGGAGTCCAGTCCTAGGTTTAGATCAACCTCCATCATGCAGTAATTACCGTATGAAGGTGGTCCTCTAGAAAGCATTCACCTGAAGAGTTTAAAACAAAATTCTGTATTATTATGTGTAAGGTATAATCATGCCTCATCTTTGTTAGGGAATGGAAAGTTTCAGTCCTTGATTTTGGGCTTCCCTGCTTTTGCAAGCTAAACACAAGATTTTCAGAAGCAATTTGTGACCTTCAAAGTCCAAGTCAGATCCAGCAAAACTGGTTGTGTGAAATCTTCTTTTCCTGAAAATTTATTTTTATGATTTGAATGTCGGAAAATGAAGGAAGCCAAAATCATTTATTGACTGAGTGTAAGGTTGCTTGAGGGTTTTTTTAGGTGTCAATCCAAATTCAAAACACCTTTGAGCTGTTATGGGGTTTTTAAGACCTGACTCCATAGCATTTTTAAACAAGCTAGTGGAAGTTGTGAGCAGTCAGCACCTATGAAAGTCAAAATTGATCTCTTAGTAAAGCATGAAGAGAAAATTAAACTGAAAAAACTATTGCAGACATCACTTGGAACTGTTGACCTTAGCTTGGTATTCAATTTGTGCTTTACATGCATGTTAAACATAAAAACCCCAAAGACTCAAAGAGAAGAATAATAGAAGAGTAGGACAGAAATGAGAATAAAGAGAAAAACAAAAGAGGAATAAGGCATTTGTTAAGAGAGAAATCTCATTAACAATGAGCTACTCCAAATGTTTCTGTCTCTCTCCATCTGAGACCTGTCATCTCAGGAAAGATTATATACATGAAAAAGAAATCGTAATGCCAACCTCTCCATTTTCTTTCCCCTAACCTCACACAGAATAAAGGGTTTCCAACACAGGTTTCTTCAAAGCTCCCTGAAGTTTCTTCAAACTGAGGAACAATTGCTTGTTTGAACAAGCCAATTTATTTTCAGTCTGAGGTATAGGACAGTCAATGTGAAGTGGTGGCCCTCAAACTGGTTAAGGAAAGCAGAACTGCAACTCCAAACTGATATGTTGGCTTAAGGTACAGTCATCTGAACCCAAGGTGTACCTTTATTCTAATACATTATGAGAAAAAAAAAATAATGTTCATATTTTGCAGTTTGTTTATTTGGATAGAAACATTGCTGAAGAACTGTATGCTCTCAAAACATGATTTATGATATGCAGCAAACTCTAATTGTTGCATGTTTTCCTGCATTTCCCCTTAAAAATTTAATACAGGCAATTCCCTACACTGTTCAATTAAATTCTTCATCTCAGAATCTGCTTGTTTGTGGTTTACTACAAATAATTCTCACCAGTTTTTTTAAAAGTAATTCACATGATTTACTCTCTGTTCTACTACTGCTACATAAGAAAGAAAAATGAGGATGGTATTTTCAAACATGGAGATTTTGAACTTTGATGACTAAGTGACTGTCCTAACTCTTCTTGAAGGTATTTGGACATTAACAACTGATATAAAGCTGGCCTCTCTAACCTATTCTGGAAGTTGTAGGTGTTTGGATTCCAACCTTGGCTCTAATAGCTTTATTTGGTGCACCTATCTTCCAAACACATTATAGGATCTTTTTGAATCTAGCGCTCATAAAGAAAGTTCCTATGTTTGTTTGTAATTACTGGTGATATGTCAGAATCTATTCCTAAAGCTGATTTTGTTTAACTAAATTTAGGGACTTATTTTGGGTGGGAAGATCACATTCAAGGAGTACTTTTACCTTTTCTTCACTGCCTATACTGGTCTTTACTGCTCTGGCTCACCTAAACTGGGAGGCTTGTTGGAGTCTTTATAAAATGTGTTGATTCCTATCCCTGTATTTTTGTTAAGACCAATCCCTTGCTGTTGAATTCCAGTGAAAATTAAAATAAAAAAGATGAAAACAAACTGATTAAGCTGAGAGCACTTTAGCACATTCTACATAATTGCTAAACAGTTGTAGAGTTAAGTCTTCCTATTAGGAATGCATTAGCATTTAATAAATAAAGATGCAGCACTTTGTTTTTCATTTTGAAGAACCTTGAGCCATAAAAGTACATTGTGAAGCAGAGATGTAATTACAGTACATCCAGCAGCAAAGTCACTATACATTCAATTTCTTGTTCATAATTGTCTATCTGAAATACAGTGAAGTTCTGACATGCAAAGTGCTTTCCATTTCAAGTGTTTGACTTTTTAGTGAGATAATATTTAAGACAGAGTGTGCACATCTTCTTGTTGCCATGGATACAAGAATATTGAATTTATGAGCAAAACAACAGAGTTGGAAAACCTGAAATCAAAATGAAGTCAGAAATTATTTCAGTTAGACAACATAACTTGAGCTTAGAATATACAGCAGTGGACAATGCATAATAACAAAACATACAGCAAGATAAATGTTGCTATGGGTGACTTATTTTCTTATATTGTCTTCTGGTAAGAAAGTGACAGGATCACCAAATTAAGAAAAGCCTGCATTCAAGTAAAATGCAAAGAATGGTAAAGATCATTCACCTGATTTGTGTTTTGTAAACAGGATTAATATTCTGCCAACATAGGCTTTTCCCTTGTTTGCGATAGTGTAAAAGAAGCCTAGTTTTAACTTAAATACTTAGTATATATATTCCCTAAATTACTGCTTTAAAACAAACATTTTCCTTTCTTTTTCATATTAGATATTGCTAGAATTCATATCAAATTACCTAAATATATTGTTTTCCTTGAAGAGAGGATGCATGGACGTTCCTGTGATCTTCCATAGCTACAGCTACACCAGAAACACCTATCTGTGGAACAAAGAGATGTCTTTTCTGAGTTGCTGCCATTTTCTCAGTTTTCAGGGACTGGCTTTGCATGCTCAGCTTGCCAGATGGAGAAGAATATGCCTGCATGATATCAACTGCCAGGAAGACATCCTCCAGCCCCTTCCCACTGCTATTTGAGAATAGACGGGTAACAACTTTCCATATCTTTCAACAGAGCCAATTTTTCCTTTGCTAATTATGCTTCTGACCTGTGTTTTCATTTGAGAGGACAGATGTCTTTGTGGTGAATGCTCCATGTTGAGACTGCAAGGACATCATGCCATCTCAGTTTGCCTGTGCCAATGACAAACCGCTTGGCCTCACTTTATTGCAGTTTTTCTGACAGACCTTTGTTGCCCACGCTACCTCCGACAGCCACCTCACAGTCAACTCACCTAGTTGTGTATGAAGTGTAATCTCTTACAACCATCTTTCTCTAGTCTTTTTATATCCTAAACAGTGAGCGTGAAGCAAGCAAGGTTCACCTTGAGAAAAAGTCATCTAGAGGTCTCTGTTTTTAAATCTCCAGTGCAGTCAATTGACATTGAATGCACATAGTCAGAGGTGTCCAGAGAGGGATTAAACCCACTAGACATGAGAGCAGGACTCAGGTTTCCAACAAAGGAGACTGTTGCCATTTGAGACATCCTAGAGAATCCAAGACATCTCCAGGGAGCTTAGCAAATCTGGCAAAGTGGAGGCCCAGCCTCAGCTGAGGTGCCAGGCACTCCCACTTTTTTGTTATTAGTAATTCTTATAGGTTTGATCTGGAACCGGTTTTACATTTCAAACAAGTCTACAGTTACCCATCACTTAAACCCCAGCCTGTAGTTACCTTGACGGGGGAAGGGTAGCACTCATAAGCTGTGCAATGTTCCCCGTTACAAAACTTGATGACTCTTATTTAATATTTAGTAACTCTAAGTATATCTATTTTTCCTTTGAGCAGACTGGAGTGGTTCACCAGACAGGAAGGAGAATGCAAAATATAACACACGAGTAGGAGTCAAGAGCTGCAGTGGCATGCTGAAAACTGTTAATTTATCAAATATATCTCTTTGGTTTTAAGAAAACTGTTTGAACACTGTATGTGTGTGACTGGTAAGCTGATCAGTTCTGCCTCTGTGAACAGTAGAGGTTTATGTGTTTGGTGCAGAACAGAGCACCGAAGACATTTGTGTCACCTTAACGATTTTGGTTACATCAGTCACCTGAAAGATAGATGTCCCCTGTATTACCTCAGTCTTTCATTCTCCATTAACATAGAAGAAGGAAAAATTCCATGGACAGATGGAATTTAGAAAGAAAAAATCATGGAAAAACAAAGTAAATGTGTAGGTGCCCTGAGTATTTTGGATACTTGTAAAAATAAAGTTAAAATTTAGTACTTTGAAAAAGTTTTTTAAAATATTTTTTGACCAAAACTAAAGTGTATTAGGAGCACATACCCACTGGTAAACATATTACAGTTGCTCAGCTTCCACTTTCATATAATTATTTATTCATCTCTTCAAGAACTCCTGTTTTCAGAGTAACTCCATTTGTAACTGTGGTAAATTATATAATTTCTTCCTCAATTTCATTAACTGAATGATGGTGGTGTTAGAATTCCATACACTAGATAGCAAGGCTTACTTAAAACAACTGATGGGAAGCAGTGAACGAGTGTAAGAATTACTGTTATCTGAAATTTCACATTGCTTGAATAGATGGAAAAATTTTGCTTGATTATGATTTTACATAAGGAGAGTCATTGTAATGCCCGTGATTTTCATATTCAAATAGATATATTGTCTTCTTTTGATTGTGAATTCAGTAAGCATTCATTTCAGGTCTGTCAATAAAGAATTGCTGAAGCAAAACATATTTGACAAAGAACTGTAATTTGGTTTGCTGTGCACTGTTCAGAATAGATCCAATAATTTTCATAATGCAATGCCTGTGTAATGGAAATATCTGAATGTGCCTTTGGTGATAATATTGATATACACTATATAGTAATTAACAGCCTTAACAATGGGTCAAGGTTCACAGTGCTTGAAAGCTATCAGTACAAAATGAAATGCTGAGCCCTGCTTTTATCCATTCATGCATGCCCAGCAAAGAAAGATTTACAAGGGTTGAGGAGAAGGCTGTAGGTATCTCATTAGTGCTGGTTCTTGCAGGGAGCTTTCTGCCACACGACAAAGAAAGGCTGGATCATTGTAGGTGCCTGCTTTGTCCTGTAGAAATGAAAACTGGGGAAGAAAGAAACTAAAGAAGTCATCAGTGAAACCATATTCTGGGAACTATTCACCCTAATGCAAGTTTAGGCAGGAAAAATTAGCCAGCATCTCTCCTTAACCTCATCATGCTCACAGGACACCCACACGGAGCAGTCCCAGCTTCCAGCTGCCATTGCGGATAGACACAGGGCTGGTATTTGCTGTGCCATAACAGCCAGCCTTTTGCATTTGGTACCTCTGGTTAGGCAGCCCTGAGCAGGTTAGGTACCTGCCTAGCCTAAGGCAACAGAATCACATATTAGGCTCCTGGTCAGCTGAATCATGTCCTAAAATCCAGCGATGCTATGGCTATGGTTTCCTTTGGCAAAGAGTTTAGACACCCATAATCCCATAAAGACAACTACATACGGGTATCAAAATGCAGGCGTCTTAACCTTCAACTGAGTCCTACCTCTAAATTCAGGTGAGATAATCGCCCTTCATTATAAAGGTTGAACTCAGCCTTTCTGATGCTTTCTAAGCACTATGGTGGGGCTGTGCTGGGAAGATTGGGGGCAGAGCAGTCTGTTTATAAAAAGAGGATTGATCGTGAACATCATTTTTAGATTACTTAGCAGTCATGCCCTTTGTGACAGATTTGGGTATGACCCAGTTAGACAGTGAAGATACATGTTTCTCAGCAGGTATCTACCTGATTTATTTTAAATATACATTTAACAAGGTACAGCAAGCAAAGCATTCACAAGCCCAGTGGGAAGCACACACTTGTTAGTTTGGCTTTTAAAGATTTTTTTTTTCTTTCTTTCTTTTCTTTTTGTACTGAAGAAGCATTGACCTCTGGGAGAGTCTCATGAATTCCCAAGAAATATTCCACAGGTAGTGTCAACTGCCAGTTACAAGAATAAAAACCTGTCATCTTTATACCTTTTTTACTGTGAAGTCTCTTCTTGGAAAGGAAGCTAATGCTCATATTAACAAGGTACTGCATAGGATAGATGAAAAATCTATAAATTAGTTGAAACTGAGATTATTATTAATTGGAGCTGTTTGCACAACTGGTGTTGACAATAGGAATTCAGGTTTTACAACCATGAGATCCTCTTTGAGGATCAAGGACTGCTAGAAAGAAATGGGAACCACCTGACCACACAGGGCAAAAGCATCTTTACTCAAAGGGTGGCCAACCTGGTAAAGAAAGTTTTAAAGTAGGAACAACGGAGGAGAGACATGATGACCCAAAGTCGAGTGAGGTAGTGGACCATGTTGGCAAGCAAAGAACATAGGCTGATGGGTGATGCAGACAAGAGACACCTTAAAACCCATAAAGCAGGACTGAAGGGAGCCAGCCCTGGGAAGCTGATGCAGTAAATCATCCTGAAAACATTTTCAAAACATATGAAGGTTAGACAAGAAGGTGACTGGGAGTAGTCAGCATGTATTTACAAAGGGGAAATCATGCTTGACCAACCTGATAACCTTCTATGATGAGATGACTGACTTAGTGGGTTAGGAGTGAGCAGTAGATATTGTTTATCTCAACTTTAGTAAGGCTTTCAAGACTGTCTCCCACAGACAAACTGAGGAAGTACAGATTAGATAAATAGACATCTGGAGCAAAACACACCCTTAGCAATTTTGCAGATGATATAAAACTGGGAGGTGTGGTTGATACACCAGATGATTACACTGCCATGAGGAGGTGCCTCAACAGGTTGGAGGAACGAGCTGACAGGAACCTCATGAAATTCAATAAAGGGCAATGCAAACTCCTGCACCTGGGCAGTAATAACCCCATGCATGTGTACAAGCTGGTGATCAACCATGTTGAATTCACTTCCACAGAGAAAAACCTGGCGGTCCTGGTGGAAAAGAAGGTGAACATGAGCCAGGAGTGCACCCTGTGGCAAAAAAAAAAAACAAAAAAAAACAAATAAAAAAAAGGAGTCAACATCATCCAGGGCTTCATTAGGTAGAGTGTCATCAAAAGTTTAGGAGAGGTGATCCTTCCCCTCTGCTCATCATTGATGAGACAAATCTGGAGAGCTGGGTCCAGTTCTGGCCTCCCCAGTACAAGAGACACTGGATGTATTGAATTGAGTTCAGCTAAGAGCCATGAAAGTGATCAACAAATTGAAGCATCTCACACAGGGACAGGCTGAAGAGTCACAGCTCCCAGCTGTAGAAGAGAAGGCTCAGAGAGAATCTTATCAGTGTATATACATACTTGATGGGAGGGAATAAAGAAGATGGAGCCTAGACTCTTCTCAGTGGTGCCCAGTGACAGGACAAGAGGCAACAGGCACAAACTGAAACACAGGAAATGCCATTTACACATAAAATCTTACTGTGCGGGTGGTCAGACACTGGAAAAGGTTCTCTGAGAGGTTGTGGAGCCTCCATCCTTGGAGATACTCAAAACCCCAACTGGACACAGTCCTGAGCAGAAATGAAAACTCTTATGAGGACTTTCATTAAAGAAGCATTTCTAAAGGTACAGCTAAAGATTTTTAGGAAAAACAATAGTTCTAGGGAGATCACAAAGGAGTAAAGCTAAATTCCTGATGTTGATCACAAGTGGGACAGAACTGGGAGGGCATAAGTCCATGGCCTACATGGTCAGGAATCACTGAAGGTTTCTCTAAGGTGATGCTAACTTACATGAGAAGCCTTACAACTAGATAACAAACGTGATCATGTCTGAAAGTATACAAGGTTAAAACTTTAAAAGCAGAGGGATTCCATTGTAGGATGGTTGTGTTGGGGGATGAAAATGCCATGGCACCCAAACTTAAAAAGAGGTGATAAAAAAGGTATGATTTTGGGTCATTTGTTTATTTATTTCCAGTTAATCTAAACTTTTCCATAGCTTTTCCAAACTTTGAACTAACCTTGAACAAGGTAAGTGCCTGAAATCTGAGTTCAAAATGGCAGTGTTGTAAAGTCAAGTTTAATTAAAATTTAATTCAATTACATTTTGGGTTTATTTTGGCACTGATCCTAAAGTTGGCAAAATGCCTAAATAGGGGATTTATGGTAGTCTAAATACATGAAAGGTCTGTGTTAAAACAGTTATGTTTTCACTGAACTGATATTCTGAAGCAATAAAAGATGATTATAAATTTCTGATGATGACTAATTATAGTCTAGGCCCTCTGATGCTTATTTCATAGCAGGTGATTCTGTTTATTTACTTCGCTTATCTGAATCTCCAAGCATGACTGGAATGGGCTTCCACCTCCTGATGGTAGATAGCCAGCATTGTGGGCATTATACTCCTGCATGCAATGTGTTGTGTCCTGTGTCGTGGTTTAACCCCAGCCAGCAACTAAGCACCACGCAGCCACTCACTCAGTCCCCCCACCCAGTGGGATAGGGGAGAAAATCGGGAAAAGAAGTAAAACTCATGGGTTGAGATAAGAACAGTTTAATAGAACAGAAAAGAAGAAACTAATAATGATAATGGTAACACTAATAAAATGACAGCTACAATAATAGAAGGATTGGAATATACAAATGATGCGCAGTGCAATTGCTCACCACCTGCTGACCGACACCCAGTTAGTCCCCGAGCAGCGATTCCCTGCCCCCCCCTACTTCCCAGTTCCTATACTAGATGGGATGTCCCATGGTATGGAATACACCGTTGGCCAGTTTGGGTCAGCTGCCCTGGCTGTGTACTGGGCCAACTTCTTGTGCCCTGGCTGAGCATGAGAAACTGAAAAATCCTTGACTATAGTCTAAACACTACTGAGCAACAACTGAAAACATCAGTGTTATCAACATTCTTCGCTTACTGAACTCAAAACATAGCACCGTACCAGCTACTAGGAAGACAATTAACTCTCTCCCAGCTGAAACCAGGACAACCCCCCAGCCCACTCCCCATTTATATACTGAGCATGATGTCCCATGGTATGGAATAGCTCCTTGGCTAGTTCGGGTCAGCTGTCCTGGCTGTGCCCCGTCCCAGGTTCCTGTGAATATTAACTGTATCCCAGCTGAACCCAGGACAGGTAGGAATCAGCTTGAGAGTACATTTTTAAATTTATATACCTACCTGTGTAATAGATGTCGGTAGTCAATGGTGATCTAATTAGCACAATGGAGCCTACTAGGCTATGTCTTGAGGTTGAAGTCTAAATTTTGGGGGGCCCTCTCATGATTGTATGTAAGGTGCCCTGGTTTCAGCTGGGATAGAGTTAATTGTCTTCCTCGTAGCTGGTACAGGGCTCTGTTTTGAGTTCAGTATGTGAGGAATGTTAATAACACTGATGTTTTCAGTTGTTCCTAGGTAGTGTTTAGACTATAGTCAAGGATTTTTCAGCTTTTCATGCCCAGCCAGCAAGAAAGCTGGAGGGGCACAAGAAGTTGGCCCAGGACACAACCAAGGCACCTGACCCAAATTGGCCAACGGGGTATCCCAGACCATGTGACGTCACATCTAGTATAGGAACTGGGGGGAGGGAGGGCAGGGGGGAACCGCCGCTCGGGGACTGGCTGGGTGTCGATCGGCGGGTGGTGAGCAGTTGCACTGCGCATCATTTGTATATTCCAATCCGTCTGTTATTGTAGTTGCCATTTTATTAGTGTTACCATTATCATTATTAGTTTCTTCCTTTCTGTTCTATTAAACCGTTCTTATCTCAACCCATGAGTTTTACTTCTTTTCCTGATTTTCTTCCCCATCCCACTGAGTGGAGGGGGACTGAGTGAGCGGCTGCGTGGTGCTTAGTTGCTGGCTGGGGTTAAACCACGACAGGGGTGTTTTCTCGGCTTTCGGTGGGGGAAGTGGCAGAGCGTCGGGTTCCGGGTGGAGAGCAGCTGCACTGTGCATCACTCATTTTGTATATTCTTTTATTAGTACCGTCGTTGTTGTTGTAACTTCTCTTTTTGTGTTGTCCCAGTAAATTGTCCTTATCTCAACCCTTGAGATTCCGTCATTTGGTTTTTTTTCTTTTCTCCTTTCTGATTTTCCTCCAGATCCCACCAGAGGGGGGTGGGAGGAGTGAGCGAGCGGCTGCGTGGTCCTTTGTTACCAGCTGGGCTGAAACCATGACACTACCTAAGACTGGAATTCATTTCACCTGAATTTAAACACCTAGAAATTGAACAGAATCATTGACCTATGGAATAATTTAGGTTGTAAGGGACATCCATAGTTTATCTAGTCCAACCCCCTCCTCAAAGCAGGTTTAATCATATTAGGTTGCTCAGAGACATGTCTGGTCATCTTGAACATCTCCAAGGGTGGAGATTCTCCAGCTTTTCTGGGCAGCCTATGTCAGTGTTGATCACCCTCTTGGTTAAAAGTATTTTTCCTTACATCATTATCAGAATCTCCTGTGTTTCAACTTGTGCCATTGTTTCTTGTCCTATTGCTGGACACCTCCAGGATGAGAGTATGCCTCTCTTTTCTGTATGCTCTGATCAGGTAGTTTCAGACAGCAATAATGTCTCCCTAAGCTTTTTCTTCTACATGCTGAACAGACCTACCTCTCACAGACATTCCTTGCGCAGCCTGTGCTCCAGCCTGGCCATCATGGGGGACTCTGAGAGACTGTCGAAGCCCTTCCTAAAGTCAAGGTATAAAAGATCCACTGCCCTCCTTTGTCGACAGAGCCAGTCACCTTGTCATAGAAGGACATAAGGTTTATCAGGCCCTTCTTAAATCCATGCTGATTGCTTCCAACCACTTTCTTATCCTTCATATCACCTGTATCATGAAATTGTATTAATATATTTCAAATACCTTCTGGATCGTTTGTGCCCAGACATATTGCTCTTCCAGCAGGTATTGGCGTGGTTAAAGATGCCCACAAGTACCAAGGTCTGTGGTGATGAAGCTTTTTCCAGCTGCCTAAAAAAGGCTTCAGCTACTTCCATTCTAATCTGGTTATTTATACCCTCTCTGGAGTTGTCATTAGAAATGACAATTTTTTCTGCCTGCTATGGATATGTAAGTTAGGATGGCATGATAAATCTCCTGGAAGTGCTTTTATTTCAACAGTGACTCTCACTATGGTCTACATAAATAGTTTAAGTGTTTAACGTACAAGTTTCTAATTTTTAGGCAGGTAACTCTTAGCTTCAGTGAAGTTAAGTGTGATGAATCTAATCATGAGCACAGCAGGAAATAAATTGGTACATTATGCTGAAAATGCACAGCTATTAATCACTTGTAAGATTTATTCTTTGTATTCACTTTCCATTAGACCACAAAAAATGCTTATCTCCAGGCTAAAGATACCAATAAAGATATGTGAAAATTGTTCTATCTGTAATCATTTCTACATTTCACTTTGACAGTTGTGTTCTTTGAAAGATTATATTGATATAGTTTATTTTCTTTATATTGAAAAAAGGTTAAAACAAAAAGACACTTGAAGTGGGATTCATCTTCTCCCAGTTAGGTATCAGAAAACTAGTTTTAAGTCCAAGTTTTTAAGTCTGATTTAGTCACATTGTGATTCATTTCTAGTCACAGCAGAGAACAGGCACCTTTAGAATGTGGTTCATCTCACCATGACATACGTCTGGGACAGCTGAGATGAATCATTCTCTGGAGCCCCCCACTCTTTCCACTGATGACAGAAAGAGCTAAGGGCTTAGAGTAGATATGTAACCTTCAGATATCTTAAGCGAGATGAATGTCAACCTTCCAGCATCATTTCTGCATGTTACCACAGAACCCTTTATCTGAAGTCAGTTCTGCCATCCCTAAAGCAAGTGTAAAGGGTCTTCATTTAAACAGGAATCAGGGACTTTTGAATTCTAATAAGAATATTAGTAGTCTGGATGGGGGTGGAGAAAACCCTTTTCTTACTAAGGAGCCTAGGTGCACAGCTTGTTTCTTTAATGGGAGATTCACTAACTTCACCACATCCTTTAGTTACAGAACAAGGGGGCATTGCTATGTAGTTCCTCTGCTTATAACAGAAATCAACACTTGCCATTGAATCACTGTTGAATACTGCTTACCTAGAATTTCACAGAACTTTCAAAATGGTTAAGTACTCTTACAGGACTGTACTTAAAACTGAATTGCCTCATGGCAGACAGTAGCATGGTTCTGAATGCAGAACTGTGGTCCAGCTATGGTCCTGCAGAACGGGTTACAAATGCCTTTGCCTGTATCTGTAGCTCCTTCCTACTACTAGATACTGTAGTAGCTATAGTTATCTATAACACAGTTGAGATAGTTTTATAATAAAGAAATAACATCAAAATATTTGCAATGCTTTTCACAAACAACTCTACCTTAATTTGTAGGAAAGCTTCACTCACACGCTAAATTCAAGAGCTAGTTGCATGGGAAAAAATTGAGACTTGGTCTTTCAGCAATACAGGACTATAGGAACCTTCTGACATCAACAGATTGAATTCCTTTCCATTACATGTTAAAAGTAATTTTCCTTTCTTTTGCTGTTTTTTTCAGTTAAAAGTTTCTGTTAGCTTTCTTGCTAGCCAGACCTCAATGTCCTCAGTAGACAGACACAGGTACATGCAGAGGGTGACTCAAGAAATCATCATCTCGTGATTGTCTCTTTTTACCATAGACATAGCTTAGGAGACTTACACTAAAGGCCTGTCAACTAAACATAATGGAAATAAATTCATATTCAGCCTGAGTTTAACAATGATGAGGACATTTGATGTCTATTCTGACCCAATGTATATCACAGACCATAAAATTCACTTTTATGTAAGGCCAATAATAGATCTTTGACTATAGAAATTCTGCTTTTTTTCTGTAGCAGATTATCTGTGTCAACATGGAAGGCTTGATTTGAAGACATCACTAGGCAGGTGCTGAGAAAGGAAATACAGTTTATTGGTCCCTTCTGATTCAGAGTGCAGAGGGCCAATACCTAGCAGAAGTTATTCATGTTCTCAGTATTATCTTCAGGATGGCTCTGTAGCGGTCTGCTTGATCATCTGTAGATGTGCACCAGCTATATTCATGTCCCAGCTCATGGAACATAAGCCTGAAAGAGTTTTTTCTTCTTTACTCTGCTTCAGCTAAAAAAAATGGGGTTTCAGTTCCTACACCAAGGGAGCTTTGGGACTGCAGTTGGTTTGTTTGCCACTATCTTGACATGTAGGCAGAGCTTGAGTTGCGACTGCCTACGCTTGTGGGGCTGTTCTGGACACTGGCCATCTGTACAAGATTGTCTTGGAGATGAGGCTTCTAGGCATTTTCAAGCATATGCACAATTTCTTGGAAAATTGGTTTCATAAATCTAGAAAACTAAATCATATGGGAAAAACGTTGGTTTTCTAAATAATCTCATTAAAAATACTATTGTGGAGTTGAAATATTCCAAGAAGCTGTTTTATCACAGGTTTTATGAATCCTTTTCATAGACAAGCTTTCACAACTCTTCTACATACTCTGAAATATTCAGTTCATAACATGTAACTGTAATTAAAAAAAATCCAACAATCTTCCACACCGATTTTACTGGAAAATACATCATTACAATACTATGTCCCTTAAAATTTTAGTTTCTCTGACAACCTGCTAAGGAGGTGAAATAACTTTAGCAGCAAAATAATTCCTTTCTTGATAAGGCAAAACAATGGGAAAAAAATATCATTCAGTGTAGTGAACTTTTCACTTCACTTTGGATTTTGGTACCATATGCCTATTTCCCATATACTTATTTCCACTCTCCCCTTTCCCTCATAGCAGACTAATTCACTTGGACGTGCACAGCTGAGAGGGTACAGAGAGGGTGTGTTAAGAGAAAATCTCTCTAGTAGTAGCTATTTTGCTTGGCTTTCCATTGTACAAATTGTCCTGAATCAGCTCTGGTTTCTAAACTCTGCAAGGAAAATTGAATTTTGCTGCCTCGAGGATGAAGGCTGGGCTCTTCTTACAGTGAGAGGAGTGGAAATAGTAATTATTGCTTCTGAGAAATTATTTACAACTGTAGCAGAGGTTGTTGCCTGTGACATCCACCCTCCCATCCTGGCACAGCAACCTAGGTTTCCTGGGGCTTTCACATAGCAAGAAGGTCACCAAGACCGTGATGGTTTTTCTACCCATTTTCACAACATGCTGTCAATATAAAGGTTAAAACACATATCACCTTGATGTCTACAGCCAATTCTAGCTTTGTAAAAATCACGAAGGTGTCTAGAATGACCAGAATCCTTTGTCAGCTGGCTGTTAACCTCTCTATACCTGAGAAAGTCCTGTACATGCATGGCAGCTTTGAAGGAGTCGTTTAGCTATAATAGACCGAACTGTTGACTGACAGTGTCTAAAATGATGACAGAGGTTAACAGTACTGCAGTATAATGAAGTTAGTAAAAAAAAATGCTGTTTCTCAAGGTGTGCAAAGGTTCCATGCTGTCTTGCTTACTGAAGAGTGTATATCTTGTTTTTCTATGCAAAAAAACCAAGTTTTCTAATCCTGTCCTTTCAGTGATAATACAGACAGGTACACAGCTACCTATCCATCAATAGGCAGCAGATAAGTCAAAGCTGGTAATCAGATTTCTGAAAAACATTTTGTGCTTAGTAAATCTTTAATGACAAATTCAAATACTACTGACCTGATGCAATGTAAGAAAAATTTCTTCTGCATGGATCAAGATGAAGTATTAATGCAAGATGATATTTAAAAACCCCTACAAAAAGGGTGTGAGGGAAGACCCAGGCAACTGCAGACATGTTAGTTTAACCTCAGTTCCTGGAAAAATTATGGAGAAGATCATACTGAGTACTATTGAAAGACATTTATAGAATAATGCAATCATCAGGCACAGTCAACATGGGTTCACAGAGGGAAAGTCCTGTTCAACTAATTTTATATTCTATGATAAGGTCACTCACCTAGTGGATGAAGGGAAGGCTGTGGATGTAGTTTTTCTGGATTTTAGTAAGGCTTTTGATACTGTCCCTCACAGCACCCTTCTGGACAAGTCCAACTGTGGGATTAGCAGATCCGTGGTGTGCTGGGTGAAGAACTGCCTGAAGGACAGAGCCCAAACGGTTGTGGTCAATGGGGCTACATCCGGCTGGTGAACAGTCACCAACGGTGTTCCTAGGGGTTCAGTTCTAGGGCCAGTCCTGTTCAACGTATTTATCAACAACCTGGATGCAGGAGTTAAATGCACCATTAGCAAGTTTGCTGATGATACCAAACTGGGAAGTGCTGTTCAGTCTCTTGAGGGACAAGAAGCCTTGCAGAGGCATCTAGATAGATTGGAGTATTGGGCTATAATTAATGGGATTAAATTTAACAAGTCAAAATGCCAGATTCTGCACTTAGGATGGAGTAATGCCAGACACAAGTATAAATTGGGAGAGGAGTGGCTGGAGAGCAGCCCTGCAGAAAGGGATCTGGGTGTGCTGATTGACAGCAGGCTCAACGTGAGTCAGCGGTGTGCCCTGGCAGCCAAGAGGGCAAACCCCATCCTGGGGGGCATCAAACACAGCATGACCAGCCGGTCAAAAGAGAGGATTGTCCCACTGTATTCAGCATTGGTGCAGCCTCACCTTGAGTATTGTGTGCAGCACTGGGCCCCACAATTTAAGAAGGATGTGAAGGTACTCGAACGTGTCCAGCAACAAAGCTGGTGAAAGGGCTGGAAGGCATGTCCTCTGAGGAGCGGCTAGGGACTCTGGGGTTGTCTCATTTGGAGAAGAGGAGGCTGAGGGGCGACCTCATTGCTCTCTCCAGCTTCCTGAGGAGGGGACATGGAGAAGGAGGTGCTGAGCTCTTCTCCTTGGAACCCAGTGATAAGACACGTGGGAATGGTTTAAAGCTGCGTCAAGGAAGATTCAGACTGGACATTAGGAAGCATTTCTTTACCGAGAGGGTGGTCAAACACTGGAACAGGCTTCCTAGAGAGGTGGCCGATGCCCCAAGCCTGTCAGTGTTTAGGAGGCATTTGGACAATGCCCTTAATAACATGCTTTAACTTCTGGTCAGCCCTGAAGTGGTCAGGCAGCTGGACTAGATGATCATTGTAGCTCCCTTCCAATTGAAACAGTCTATTCAGTACACAATTTTTAGGAAACCTTGTTCCAAGTGACACAAGGACAACTAAACTCAACTAAGCACAGTATGCAATTTATAAAACCCTGTTATGACAGCTGAATGAAACAAAGGGCGTACCCATAGAATGTGTGTATTGGCTGACATACTACAGCAATATCCCTTTGAAAGTTATAAAGTTTATTAAATAAATGGTGTTTGTTTTACTTTGTGGATTGTCTTGCTTGGAATATACACCAAAACACCCACAAAAGGCTAGCATATTTGACAAGGGACTTTTAAGCATCATAGAATCATTTAGGTTGAAAAAGACCCTTAAGATCATCAAGTCCAACTGTTAACCCAGTTCTGCCAAGTCCGCCTCCAAACCATGTCCCTAAGCACCACATCTACACATCTATTAATTACCTCCAGGGATGGTGATTCAACCATTTCCCTGGGCAGCCTGTTCCAATGTCTGACATCATTTTCAGTGAAGAAATTTTTCCTAATACCCAATCTAAACTTGTCATGGCACAACCTGAGGCTGTTTCCTCTTGTCCTATCACTTGTTACCTGGGAGAAGAGACCAACCCCCACCTCACTACAACCTCCTTTCATGTAGTTGTAGAGAGCGATCAGGTCTCCCCTCAGCCTCCTTTTCTCCAGAATAAACCACCCCAGCTCCCTCAGCTGCTCCCCATAAGACTTGTGCTCTGGACCTTTCACCAGCTTCGTTGCCCTTCTCTGGACACACTCAAGCACCTCAATGTCTCAAGAAATCCATGTGCCTCCCAAATGGGAGCTGGACGCAGGGTAGATTACACCAGGTACTACAAAACTTCCTGGAAACGTGTTTAGTTAACTAGATCACATCCTTACTGAATGGACTTGATTCAGTTGTCTACATACAGATATCTACTGCTATTTGTTATTCAGAAAGTCATAAAAGACTGAAGAGATCCTTCCATGGGTGGCAGATACAACACAGTTGACAGGTCTGATACCTTTTTGGAGAGATTGCTGGAGGTGAGGCCAGGGATCCCTCTAATGGTACTACGAGCTATGCACAAGCAGGTGGGTAAAACCTAGTGGAGTCTAGAGACAGATTCAGACGAAAGGCCATTGACAGCCTTTTCCAAGACTACTAAAACTTTGGATCCAGTGAACTCCCATGCCAAAGAGCTCGGCAGCCACATTACATGGTGTGTGGAGAATTACATGAATGTTTACACTTTTAATGTCATTGAAAGTTCTCTTTACATTCTATCCTGAGAAATGGAAACATGATTTCTTTCTCCAACACACTATTATAATTATATTATTATTATAATTATTCAGGACTTTGTATGTCCTACCTATTCTATGCAAATAATGTTAAACTTTTCATTCTCTCCACATTAGAAAGTCATCCATATCCTTGTACATTACTTCCTTCCTTGAGCCACCTTTAATCCTACATAAACTTTCTTAAAATGATCTGTAGAAAATCTCTCTAAATGATTCTGCACTATTGTTAAAGGCAGATATACTGATCATTTTAATAATTTTCTCAGTACCACATTCTTTGGTTTGTCTTTCAACCAGAGAAAAACATTACATGCAAGTTCTCACTGACCTGACCACAGTAATACCAGGATCCTTTGTATATACCTATATAGTTTAATTCCATGTTTTAAAGACAGGATTACTTCTACCTGATTTCTTCTGCCTGACTATTAGGTGCATAGTTTTATTTAGCTGTTTACTCCATCTGTAACTAAAACAGAAATAGTCACATAGAAAGGACAGCTTATCATCTCACCAAACCATGTTTAAACAAAACTGAAATACAAGAGAAGTTTCTTATAAAGATAAATAAACAGTTAAAGGGCATGAAACAGAGGATAGGAGCACATGGTGAGTTTTTTCAGTAGAGTTCCTCAGAAACTGTTGCTGAGACCTGTGCTTGTAACACATTTACTTAGGAACAGGGAAAGGACAATTTTTTTCTAATAATACTAAATGAATTAGTATACTTAAATTGAGAACCAACTGTGGAGAACTGCAAAAGGATATTACAAAGCTCACTAACTGGTCAATAACATGGCAGATGAAATTTAAGGGAGGTAAATATGGAAATAAACACAGGAAAAAAAAAAATCCAACAAACCTAATTTCCTGTGCAAAATGCTATGCTCTGAAAAAACTACTAGGTAAGACAGACCCATGAAAAATCAGCTCAATACTCAGTAAAAAGTAATTTTTATGAATATTTGAAAAGTTAGAACAATACAGAACTTCATTATATTACTGTTCCACCCCAGAATTTGTCTGCACCTTGAATATTGTGGACAGTTCTGGCTGACCCACCTCTAAAAAGATTAAGTAAAAGTTCAGAAAAGAGTAGCTAGGGCTATCAAAGTCACAGAATGTCTTCTATTTAGGAAATGAATATTTAAGATAGGACTCTTCAGCCTGGAAAAGGGGCACCTGAATGGCGATATGTAATCATGAGCAGTATGGTGAGAATTCTCACTGTTCCATTGCAGGAACAAGGGGCATTAAATGAATCAGCTGAAAAGAGATATCCAGTGTACAAAAAGTTGTGGCTTTTCACACATGTAATCACAATGAGTACTGTAAACAATAAATATTTCTGCTATTGAGGAAAGCAAAGGGAGAAAAGCTAAGGAGGAAAAATATCCAGGTTACTAAATACAGTAACAACTCATCGCATCTCTAGTCACCATTTCAGATTTTTATTGCCAATCATTTAAAACCCTGCTCTGATAACCATCATCATTACTCCACTTTTCCTTCCTTTGCCCATGGTTGACTTGATTGACTTTGATGAGCAGTAGGCATCTAACAAAGATTATGACAATACTTGAAAAGTAACTGTACAGAAAGAGGCAGCAAGAACAGTAAAATGTTGACATCATTTGATCTTGCCTGATAAAGTAATCTACCAATCAAAATCTGAAGCCACCAAGCAGTGCTGTATTGATTTTGTATTTTAAAAAGCAATCAGCACTCCAGCCTCCAAAAAGCTGTTTGCACAATGCCAGCCTTTCCTACAGTTGGTGATCCTGATGGTCCTGTACGTGTTTCTCTGTCTTCCATGTCATATACATTGTTCTCCTGCATTTGGGTGTATTTCTGTAGTCCCTCCATACATCTCCTTTCAATTACATTAATCTTTAAGGAGAAAAAAAAAGTGTTGCTGTCTGTCAAATCATTAACACTTATACCCTTTAGGAATGCATCCTCAATGAGTAGAGAAACTACAACCAGCTCCAGTAGTTCCTGACCTGAGAAATGGAGCTGGGGAGGATGTGAGGAAGAAGTGTGGCATATGCTCATCCAGGCATCCACTTCTGGTCAAAGTTAGAGACACAGCAGTGGCTGGACCTTCAGGGCTCAATTAAGCAATACAGGAAAGTCCATTGCCATTTGATATCTACCAAGACATCAGACACTGGTTTCTCATATGAACTGCATAGTACCCTCCATGCTCATGTAGATTTCTTGAATAATCTCAGGTGACTCAAATGTGTGCGTATCTAGGTCATGCCTTTAGGCTGATCCAGTATAATCACTCCTATAGTAGTACCCAGTCTTAGACTTCTCTTAGCATGGAATAAATGACTGTGTGGAGGTGATTTTAATTGGTTAAAAAAACCAAAAAAAAACCAAAAAAAACCAAAAAAACTAGGAAACTATCTTAGACTTACTTATATTTTCTTTTAAACTTGTGAAACTGTGAGACAACACTTTCCCTAATCTATTGCTTATATATGTAACACAGGTAATTTAATTTCCCCCTCAGTATGCATTGCTGCACACTTACCCAAAGTTGCCTTTGTTTAATATTGCTTTATTGTGTTTATCTTTTAATACCCCTTTGAAAATATAGTCCTCTCTACATTGTTAACCTAGTTTGCAGTATCTAGATCATATCTCTTTGCTTGATCCCCTTATTAGAGGTATTATATAAGTTTAGGCTATCCAGCATTAGTATTCTAACAAGTTTTTATGAAAACCTTTACTATATACACTGCTCTACAATAGCAAAGCTAAGCATATATCTTTATAAATAATTGAGGCAAAAGTGTAGCAAAATTGTAAGGATTTTTTTCCATCAGACTGTATGTAAATTAAATATTTCTCTGCCTTTTAACACCTTAAAAATAATTTTCATATGAACTTTTATGAGCTTTTATGAGCTTTTCAACAGGAGATGGAAAGATAATGTTGGTTTGATGAATTTACTCTGTCCTGTATTAACACACAGGTTCATGGCCAAATCTCCACCTGGAATATACTGGCATTGTCCCATCGACTCCATTAAGCTGTGGGGTTTTTTAAGATATTAACATTGTAAATAGCATCGGCATTGATGTCCTGTTGGTGCTGGCAGGCTTAAAGTAGTACATTGTTGGACTGCTGAGAGCAAAGTTATTTAACAGAAGAGTTTGTCCTCTTTTCCTCCTTGTAGCTATCACAATGTAGGCCAGGTGCTACTAGGTAATATCAAGGGTGTGTGGCACTGGCACATTTACTTTCTCCACCACCACCACTTCATTAGCTGTAAGTGCCGTACTAGCTTTGTGTGGCTTCATTGTCTGTTAATGAACTCCAGGTCATAGTCGAGTTCAAAGGTGTAGCTGACTCTACAATGTAGTTTTCTACTTGTAAGCTAATTAATGTAGCTCCCTACAGCCATTTCAAAGAGATTGGCACTGCAAAATACAGTTCATCACTTTAAGAGGTAGACATTTAGACCAGATCAGATGAAGATCTCCCCTGGAGACTAAGGACTACCTCTAATGTGGACATCTACATTGTGAGTATCTCAAGTTAGCTCTCTAGCTGTTAGCTTACTCCTACCATAATTTCCCAACAGTGAAAGAACACTGGAGGTTTATTCTCCTCTCAGGCTTTGGAAGTATCCCTTGAAATTACTCATCACCCTCAAACATGACACAGTGACTTCATAACACTGAACAGTCACTCCAAAGTTATACCACCAATCAGACAAGGGGAGTTATCCACTGACAAGAAATTTGCTTAGAAATTATACACATAAATTTTATCACGATGCTATGTCTTTTAAAATATAAGTGACAATCAAGAAAAACAGTGAAAGTAAAATACAATTCACTTTTATTTTAAAGAAGACAGAATTTGTTTGTTTATTTTTTTATTTTTATTTCTTAAAGATGACAGAAGGACATCATTGCAGCCAAAAAGGCGATGATTCCACCTGTCCTACTTTTTTCAGGCACATTTGGTTGTTCTAGTGTCTGTTGTCTGAATGCAGAAATGCAGCAAATATTACACTGGAGAGTGCTCACAAATTCAGGTTATTTTGAAGGAATTAGATTAACATTTTAAAAGCTGTTAGTGATTCTAGACTAATCTTTTTTTCTTGTGTCAGCATGATATCATTAATGTCAGGATACAACAAATGAATTATTTTCAGATTTAGTTTGATAACTATTGAATTTCTAAATTAAAGTTGTTTTTATTCCCTCTCAGAACAAACAAGGACTCATTTTATTAATTTAATCTTTGAAAGAAATGTAATATATATATATAGGAATTCCTACCATTATCACACACAGACTTGCTACAAAATTAATGTGCATTCTACAGAATTGATCTTTTAAAACAATTATTTTAAAACATTTCATTTTCAATTGCTCTCTGCTAAAATAGATTTATAGTACATAACTGGTTGTTCTCAGGTATATTAGCTTTTTCAGTTATGCAGAAGTTTTAGGAACTGTATTAAAAATAATTAGCATTGCAATAGGTAGTGGCAGGGAAGGATACACTGGTAAGACGGAGAAATCAGAAAACATTTCATATAGTTCTATATTTCTCAGATACTGCCTGCCTCATTTGAGAAGCTATTCTGCTTCTGCTTTTTAATTAGGCAGCTTTACCTGTTTGAGTTATGAGCTCTAGCTTTTCCTCAGATTGTGGACTCCTCAGCACAATGGGCTTGAAACACAGATGGAGATTCTCTGCATAAATGTGACATTAATAGTACAAAAATAATGACATCAAAAAACTGCAGATGGATATTTGCTCATTCATTTTCCCCCACTGTCTAGGTGGAGAGAGGACACAGACTTCCCCAGAAGAAATCAGGCTAAACAGAGGGCTAAACATAAATGGAAAAGTTGTATGATCAAGGCCTGGTCTCTTTTTTAATGTTGTTAATTCGTTTTATCCAACAACACCTTTATTCAAATTGTGCAACCCCCAAGAAACCCAGGACGTCCTTCCACCTGCCCCAGACTTCCAAGAAGAATCTGTGTCACCAAACAGGGCTGCAGGAGCCTGATCCGCTTTGTCCAGCAAGCCTTGCCTTCCTTCCTACGTGCTGGCACAGCATCAACCACAGAGCAGAAAATACTGCATACTGCTTAGGCAGTGAGGGCTCCCATAAGGAGGTAGATACATCGTTAGCCCCCTTATATTGAATAAATCAGGGACCTCAAATGTCCTTCCTCCTGTGGAACCACCTCCACATCTCTGGTACGGTTTGTTTGGCTGGTTAATGGAGGTGGCCCTGACTAGTGAATCTGACGCTGTTTGACGCGATAGGTCACATATCTACTAGAATGGGGAGGTTCAGCTGAAGTTTTCCTGGTTTGTACATCTCATTTGTCAGTAGATAGGAGACAAGAACTGAGAGACTTCTCTCGGCAGCACTACTGCCTAGTAATGGGATCGCAAGGGTGTGAGTAACTTCATCAGCAAAACCAGAGGTATCTTCAGATTCTTAGGAGTACAGCCTGATGGCAGCTTGTGGTGGGTCATTCCACACCTTTAGAGAATATGGCTCTAATTTCTAAGTGCAACTATACTTCTATGAGTAAAGGAAAAAAATCCCTTCTCTTCCAGCAGAAGATTCTTTGAAGGGATTTGTAGTTTTCCAACATTAGCCTCCAGCAGCACTAATCCATATCATCTCTTTTTGCAGGATTGATTTAAGGGTAAGAACTTTCATTCTATCACCTGTATGTCCCTAGATATCTTCTTAAAAGTGGTTTCCTTATGTAAAACTTCTGTAACCCTTTTTATGGCATCTATGATCTTCTCTTTTGATGGTTTGAAGCAGCAGAAAGAGACAAAAAATATTGTGAGAAAGGAAAAAATTCATCAAATCAGGAAAGAAAGGGGACCAAAAAGAGCAATGCAGAAAGCCGATGAGAAAAAAAATCAATAGAAAATACTGGAGAGACAGAAAATGTGCAACAGTAGGGTAGAAAGGGAAGAGACAGGGAGAAGAAATCCCATGGAAAAATTTGAAGTGAAAAATTAATTTTTATCCATTCGTTTCCATCCCAAACTTCTGCTGTTAATTCTGAAAGAAGAAATGATACAGTTTTGTGCAAGCACTTCAGGATTTGGCCTATTAACTCTAGCATATATGTAAATGGGATGATGCACATTTTGAGATACTAAGGGTTGCAGGTAAAGCTTCCATTGCTTGCACAGTTTGTGACTCAGAAGTCTGCATAATTTCAACAAAATAGAAAGTCAAGTCAGATCACATTTAAATTGCACGAACTTGAATTCACCCATTGGGATCCAAACAAAAATTAGGGGTTGAATTATATTTTATGAGAAAGGCCTACCAAAGGGAAGAAGTGGGCATTGAGTGACACTGGGAAGAAAGAACTCAAATTAATTTTCCTTCTCAATACAAGGGCAGATGGAAAAAAAAAACAACAACCCAAACATAAAAGAAATAAGGAAATGTCTAAGTGAAATATAACATTTAGTCACTTTTCAAGATTCATTGAACCAACTGGAACTTGTTACTGAAGACTGGTGTGGGTAAGGCTGGAGGTTAACATTGATGATCAGAGCCTATTAACTGAGCAGTCTCAGTTGTAAAGTTTACGTACATTTGTGTTTTCCTGTTGATGTTACCATCAAAGCTTCCAGCTAGACTTGATTTCAAGTGGCCTGTCCATTTGAGTAGGAGATTATGAGTAGAATAAAGCTGAAAAATTTCTTAGAAATAAAGTATATTTGCATGTAAATAGAAATATATTAATTTTAGCAGATCGACAAACTATATGAAGATGGGTTTTCTAATTTATGCATATATATGGCATTAGGACACACGCACAAAAAAAAGAGAGCAAGAAAAAATATCTGGAATGTAACAGATTTATAAAATCCAGTTCACCCTCTACTGAGTCCTTCATAGCACTCTATAGGAATTCATGTGACATTTTCGTAAGTGAAGAATCATTCAAATTTATTCTATACAGTATAAAATCAGTCCTTAACTATTCAGAAACTGAAAATGCAAAGGACATCAATCATTTCTGCTGTGCCAAGATATATTTACATTTTCGATGGTCTTGTTTCTGAAGGGCATTCCTAGTAGGTCAACAAAGGTACACTGGGAAATTTCGACATTTCTAAATATGGAGGCTTCTTACTTGATTAAGCTCACACACTTTCCTAGGTTATAAGATATTGCATTTGGGAGTACTTTGCTTTTTTATATTTTATTTGTGTTTTGTTTGTATTTTATTTTGGCTTATTTTTAACTAACTGCTGGTTTTTACGAGACTTTCACAATTAAGTTATGTTTCTATGCTTTCAAATTTTACCAAAACAAAGTTATTGGCCGACATATTCCCATGTCAGTCAAACTGGCATTCAGCAAAACTAGAAGAAAGATTTTTAGGTTTGCAAGTCTTTTTTTTGGTTTGTTTCCCCCACATACACCAGGTTCATCATGCGATCTATTAGACCACCTCTTTGTGCAAGCCTTCCCTCTCCTGTAATCTTTGTCTCTCGCAGTTACAATGCTACTATTACAAGACAAGTAATACTTTGTCTGGTAGTATCAGAATATCCTAATAGTCCTCTTCAGGCAGTAACTGTCTTGACCTCAGTGGCAATAACCCAAATGAGCATCACCAAGGTCAAGACTTCAGAAGACTGTAGCCTTTTCTTCAGAAGCTAACTATGGTCCAGGATAACACTCTAGGCAATTCTTGAACAGCTGCTCTAGAGGAAAAAGAGGAAGAGCAGCTATGTAATGTTTTTGTAGGAATCTCCATCCTTAGTGATATTCAAAACTCAATTTCACAATTCCCTGGGCAACCTAATTTAACTTTAAAGCTTGGTCTAACTGCAAATTTGGCACTGCTCTCATCAGAGGCTTGGACCAGATAATCTTTAAAGGTCCTTTCCAAACTGAGTTTTTCTTTTGACAATAAATATCAGCTGGATACTTTCTGTTCTATTTCTTCATTTTAAAAGGGAAAACTAAGCAAAACAAAACAGTTATCATTGTTTACATTTACTCTTCATAATAACACAATAAAACCCCACTTTTCTAATGGTTATCTAACCAGTCATCACCCACCTTTGGAGACTTGTTTTCCTGTATCTCCGTTTTAGCATTTTCGTAATAAAATATTGAACAGACATCTGAAGTGTCATATGTAAGAAAGACCAAATATGACTTAAGTCTGGGAGAAGTGGAATAAGAACAAGACTTCCAAGGTTTCTTAGTTTCCAGCATACATTTTCAACCCATTTCAGTTTGACACTGCTTGCCTCTCTACAGCTTAACTTTCTCACCTCAGCCCCCAAGAATCGGAATAATTACATGCAAGTTGCTTTGTGGGAATGGTCCATGGTCCATGCTATGCCCATGGGCTTGAACCATGTCTGGCAGAGGTTAAAATTACATCAAGAACCATGCTGACAATCTTATAGCTCAGATGACCTCTACCAATGCTCAAACCTGTGCACATGCCCTGTTTAATTTACTAACATAGTTATAGTTTAGAAGTCCTGGTTATGATACTTAAAGCATAATTAGACAAAAGCAAAACCAGGAGGTTTACATCTGAAAATACGAAAATAAATAATCTCTACTCATTCATTGCTCTGAGTCCATCTTTTCTGCCTCCATTTCCAAAACTCAAGAATGGAGCCAAGAGGGCAGGCTGGACATGAACCCATGCTGCCTTCCACTGCTTCCAAGATGAGGAGCTAATGCTTCTGTTTCTAATCAGCTAATTAGAACACAAATGAGTGGTCTGAAGGGATTAGTCTTGCATTCAAAGAAAATCAACTACCATTGGTAGTTTACTGACCTGGAAAACTAAAGCATTTGATATAAGGAGCAAAGGCAGTATTTTTTCTAGATGAAAAATTTATTGAACTGCAAAACCAGCGCTTTTGCTTTCCTTCCCTCCTCTTCAATGGCTAACTCCTTCTGAACGTCACTAGTACACATTTTTCTGTTATAATTCTGTCACATGTGCTTTTCTTGCAGTCAGGACTAAATGAAGCAAGGTTTCCAAAATTCCTTTACTCTTGAACTTAAAGAAAAAGCAAAAAAGTACTTAATGTACTTGCTTTTTAAGTAATTAAAAGTACTTAAATAAATTAAAAAAAAAACTCCTCTATGTGCTTAAAGAAAAAGAAGTAAAGCAATAAAGATGTCCCAAAATTGACTATATAATATTGATATTTCCAGACCTACCTTACCTATTTACTTTAGAGGTTTGCAGACTAGTAAGTGTATTTGATTAAGGTTCAGAAACAACTTTTGTCATGAATTCTCACATTTCCACAGGTTTCCGGCTTTGTCTGGGAACCTTGTTGTACTTCAGAACTCAGAACTTGTCAATAAGTGAAAATTTCAGTCATTTAAAGTATAGCTTTGATTTTAAAAACTGCCTTTGTGAGACTGGCACCTGTGAACTTGGACAAACCTTCTCAGACTGCATGGGGGCTAACATTTGCTACATCCCAGCATCACTAGGAAAAAAAATCACTACTCAAATACACTTGGTAAAATACATTTACATAAAAAAGCCCTAGCATTTTAGTTGATGAAAATGCTTAAGAAAGTCCTTTGTCAGTTAATGCAAATTTGTCCAGGAGTGAGAAAATCTAGGCTGAGTGCTGAAGCATTTCATTTGCATTCTTTAGCACCTTGCCCAGCAAGGGGTCCTGGTGGCAGCCACACTTAATGAGCTGAGACTTGCATTCTACATTAGGGATCCTTTCCGTGTAATATGAAAATGTAGTATCTTTGGAGCTCATTTTCTTAGTTCAAATGAAGAGGTAAAGTTGTGCATAACCATGATGAAATACGTACTTAGACGAGCACACTCCATATTGCTGTAGTAGTTCTGTTTACCTAATGAAAACACAGAACAACGCAAATCATCAAAACAGTCTGCTGATTTAGGTAGTGAAGCTAAATCACCCAAACAGGTGATAATCACAGCTTGACTTAGCTACAGGTAGCAGAGCAATCCGAGTACCTGCAGTGAATCCACTTAAATGTTTCACCTCTAAATCTTATTGTTATTATTAGTTTGTTGTTCTTATTTGCCCTCTTCACTTAATAACACAGACTTGCTACACTGACTAAACACAGATGGGAAGGTTTCACCCAGACAAAATAGCAATTTCTGAAGAATACTTCAGCCCAGAATGATCCACTACCTAAAGAATTTGAACTTCTCCATGACTTGATCTTCATTGTGGTTGTTGTTCCTTTTCCAGAATTAAGTAGAAAAGGCTTGGCTGGACCTCAGAATCACCCAGGATGTATTGCTAGATTAGAAGCTTACATCATGTTTTTCTGTGACATTTTATCTCTTTTTACACTGGATGGCTATTTCTAAAAAAACCAAAAAAAACCAAAAAAAAACCCCAAAACCAAGATAGAAATGCTGTCAGATACTGTCAGTGTTGAGAGAAATAATAATAAAAAAAAAACAGTTCTCTTTTATCCTGTATTTTTTTAATTTTTATTCAGGCTAGTTTTGCACTTGCTTTAACTCAAGCACAACCCTAATTAAGGTTTTCTATAACAGGGAGATTCAGTATTCAATACAAAGATTGTAGTTCACCTCCACAGCAGAAAACCTCTAGATCTAAGACTGTCAGTGAAATTTACACCACTGAATAAATCTTACTTTTTCAACATTTCCCACTTTAGACCACTTGAGGACTCTGCGCTGGTAACAGGAATTTCTTGCTACTGTCTGACATAACAGACATAAAACTCACCATCATCAAAAATAGTATACTTTTTTGAAGATTATCTAATGACTTAATCAACAACACTGTAGGCATGCATGCCTTCTCCTCATTGTTTCTTCAGAAAACACAGAACTAGAAAACTAGAATAAATTCACAGCTTCACCTAGTGATTTTTTGATATAAGAACGTATGCTGGGTTTACATTTCATGAGCATCACTTGCTCTTCTAATTAGGCAGTTAACTTTTCTCAAGCTCTTACAAACCTGCACTGTGCTTTTCACATCAACATCCCCTACTTGCTGAATTTTCAAGCAAACATTCCTATGTTATTCAGGATAGTCTTCATGTTTAGGTGGAACTTCTAACTCACTGCAAAACCAATACACATATTCCCTAAATGCCTCTTCTCTCTTATACTTCCAAGCAGCTTGACTGCAATAAGGTTCCAAGTACATTTAGCCCACCCTTTTTTCATGATAATGATATTAGTTTGTTTCTTTATGATCCCCTATTTGTAATTTGTCATCATCTGCCTTGATTTACAGATCTAGATGAAGCCTGCAATGAAATTTGATGGAAACAGGATTTGCTTTTTGTTACCTCAGGTTTGCATGCATTCATAAACCTACTTGTTCCTCATCAACAAAGCACAGATTTTCTATCAATCACCAAATTAAAGCCACTTTCCTGAATAGCAGAAGCACCCAACCGGCTCTATAGCAGAAGCATTCAACCGCATTTCTCTCAGCACCTGTGCTGTTCTACTTGTGCTTATAGAAAGAATTCTCCAACAATAGTCTGCAAATGTTGTTTTGTCTTTGACATTGACTGATCTTCCACAACTGAGTCCCACTTCACATCATCACAGTCATCTGAATTTCTCCTCTCTTAAGCACCTAGCACATTTTGGTCAACATGTTCTACCAACCCCACACTGAGGCTGACCGTCATGACAACAAAAATAAAGCTAAAACTAAAATTCCTGTAGCTGCATGAATTAGGATGAAGTCCTACAACTTTTTGGTCTGCATGGAACATCAAGTTTTAACATCCAGTCATGAGGTAATATGTGCTTGAATCATATGGAGAAACCACTAGAAGACAACTGAATCATTTCTTCTCACCTTTACTGAAATGCTATACTCATCATTTAGAAATTGTATAGCACCTTCCTGGGGTGAGAGATTCCTTACAAACTCTTGATTTCAAGTACCACGTGCTGGTACTTCCAGTTGCCTTGTCTTTGAGATAGAAATTTTCTTTTCAAACTGTATTTTAATATAGGCTAATGGAACGGTAGTCTGGTTTGTACCATAGGCTACTAGACAACATCAGTACATAAACCTAAATAAACAAGGATGTAGTTTTTGGTGGGTCCAACACCCAGAAGGCATTGGCTTAATAAATGAATGAATGAACAATTTTTATGCTAATTAAAATGGTATGGAAAACACTGATTAGCTCAAATTTAATAACATAAATGCCATATAAATTCAGTAAAGGGACTTTATGCACCTGAATTTCAATTCATAATCAGCAGTTCATCAGCAGCACCTAAAAATGTTTTGTAGCACAAATGTCAGTACATTTATAACCATAAATGTACCATGGTTAATCACATTTGGCCTCTGAGATTAAACCTGTATGTCTCATAGGACTGTTTAAAATACATGGAAGATAGGAATGAGACTGCTCTGTTACTGCCTTTTGATACATAGAAATTTAGCTCAGCTCCCTGCTGAGCTGGACGTCTTTAGAATTCATAACTGTCAGAATTCAAAACAGTTTTATTCATCTGCCTTTAAAATGTTGAAAACTTCTGATGTGAAATAGCTCATTTAAAATGTGACTTTGACGAAACTTTCTCTCTAATATTTGGAACACAGAGAAAGGAGGAATAATCTCTATTGTACTGGGGGGAAACCTCAATTTTTGTATTTGATTCTTCCAGAAATGCTGCCAAACCACTTATCCCCTGGAATTTGCCAAGCCAGAAACTAATGGAAGTTGATCTAATTAGACAGGGTCTTCCTTTTACCATATACTCTATTTTTCTGAATACATAAAAGAACATCATCAGCATCTACAAGCTTGAGAGTAATGTAATAAAGTAAAACCACATGGAATCTCACACTCAAAAACTGTAAATAAACATAACTATTAGCAACAAAAGATCAGTTCATAGTTCTGACAGTGTTAGTAATAGCAGGAATTTGAGTATGATAGCTTAGAAGAATCTCCTGTCTATGAACAAAGACTTCACAGTATTGGGCATTAAACAACTCCCCTTTCCACTTATAGCCTATCACTATTCACGCTCAACCCCAGGTATTAAAAGATCCCAAAGCAACTTAAAAATAAAATAAAGAATACAGTAAAGAAAAGACATGATACATTCATATTCTGGAGTCCTCAACAATAATTATCAATGTCTTAAGTTCTTACTTCTGAACCAAAATCTGACCCTACCTGAGAAATATCTCTGAGACCGGCCCCAGATCTTAAAATTATTTCCCACAGGATAAACGTCACTGTTGTCTATCTTCAGTGAAATCGTGCAATTCAAAATAAACCAGCTCATAATAAGGCAACATTTTTTGTGTTTTCAAAAGTCGTAGTTGAAGACAAGAATCAGAATAATGAAAAAATACATGAAAAAATGCCAGTTCCACTATTTTATAATGAATAGGGACTGGCCAGATACCATGATGAGAGTATCAACTTAAGAAATTGAACAAAAAGAGAGAAAAAAAGAGAAAGAAAAAATACCAGTGGGACAAAATATTGTTATTATAAAAATACTTTGAGTTACTTGAAGAGCGTTGCTAGGAAAAAAGGTTAATATCCAAATAGTAGTCTTATTATTAGGAGTTTTCACACTCATCCAAAAGGACTTCATGCTCCAAAATATTTTTTTGGCCTAAATCTGTCACTCGAGTGAAGAAGTTGCAATGCCCTTTAGCACATCTTCAAATAGCTTTCAGTAACATTTTCACTTTCTGTCAGAAGCCATGAAAAACATAGTCATTTTGGAGGTTACTGTGGGCATTATGAAGCCAGTCATTTGGGTTAAGTACTGTGCCATGGCAGTCAGTTTTCTAGCTCCACTGGCTGTTGGACAAAATAAGATAGAGATAATTCGCTGGTCCTGAGACTTGCTGGCATGGCTTATGCAGGATAGTCAGCCTTACGGGCACAAGGGAAGGGGCCTGTGCCAGGACTAAGTCCTCTCAGATCAGTATTGCCCATGTTGTCTTTCTTTTCTCACTATTCCTAAAGTTTTTTTAAAGTCCTTGGAGTTAGGGTGGTGTTTCTGTAGGAGGGTGCTTTACAGGTCTTTTGTTTGAAGCTAATAGGATGTGCAGAAGTTCACAGTGTGCAAGAACTAAGAGTTATTGCACAGAAGAAGATTGACCAATTTCTGACTGATTTCTGAACAGCACATGGTACTAAACGTAAAATAAATTACACTGGTACACTCAAGAAAAGTATACAGTAATTCACTTCTTTGAAAATGTGAGGAAGTAGTCAAAGTTAAATTTGCTCTTCATTCTATAACTGTAAATGATGATCACCAATAAGAAGAGTGAAAAAAACTTTCTTAAATATTCAGTTGATTTCCATTTCTTTTTGTTAATTCAGAAGGTGATTTTGAAATGGTATTAGAGACATTTGAACAGTGGTTGTCTACAAGTAGATATAACAGTTGTGAGCAAAACTGTTCCTTGTCTTTTTTTTTTTTTTTTAGAATGGATATAAAAAAAGAGAAGATAGAAAAGACCATGAAAAGTCTTAGATTAAAATGCTTATAGTATTATAAATTTTGCAGTTTGGGAGGACTTACTGAATCCTTGACTGTTACGATTGTTAGCACTGAAGCATGTAACCGAGTCTTTAAAAATAGGTAAAATAACAATCATTAGAGGAAAGAGCATGTAATGAAGGGACAAGCATCACAGTGGCTCATTTAGGCTGATAATAATTTTTTCTTTTAACTAGAATTCTCCAGTCACATTTTAGCACAGACCTCTTAATGGAATCATTGTAACTGAATTTTGGAAACAGCAGTTAAAACCAGACTACTTAAATACACAGAATATTAACAAAACAATTTGAACTTATCTAGCAGACAAATCATCAAGTGATGCTCAAAAGGAAAAGGGAATTGTCTGACACTATGGATGTTATGAAATATCCATAGCTTTACAGTGAAGGATTTGAGGCTGAAAAGTAAATGGGTTCACTGTCAATTTGAAAACAACAGTAAATATCACAACTCAGTTTGATTCCTGGCATTGGAAAAAGCTGCAACAACCCAGTAGACTACAACACTTTGCAGGAGCCAGCATAACATACACAGCAGGGATGGAGAGGATGGTAACAATGTCTCTGGATTGGATGAATTCCTTAGGAAATCTTTGGACAATATTTCAGGAGAAAGTGAACAGCCCATCAGCCTGAAGTAAACTGGTTACTTAAACATTTTCAGTCAGGCAAAGTTAGGTAAACAAGTATGAGATCTGAAATAGAAGTAACAAAAATGAAAGAAAGCAGTAGAAAGTCAAGATGAGAGAAGAAACTATAACTTACATTTGTTTTGTGGTTTGTAACATGTAAAGGGGAATTCAGAAAATCAGGCTGTTCATATTTGTTATCCATTGGGATTAATAAACATTTGATTATGTCTTGATGTCCTTTTCAATATATGATTTGTTTCTCAATTACTTCTGAGCGCTAGCAAAAAAAAAAAAAAAAAAAAAAAGGAATTTATTTCAGCACAGCAATGCAGTGACTTTGACTAATCAACCCCCTTATAAGAAAGACTTTCTGATCAGTTTTCCACTGGGTATATTTATCCCATAGACTTTTGTGAGTGTAGCATTCTCAGTGCTATTTTTTGCCCTCTTTTGCAGGATTGTGCATTGTTTGCCAGAAGCTCCTGTTTCACAACTGCAATTTCATGTTATTCCACAGGGACATTGAAAAACTAACCAACAAATACTATAAATGACTCACATTCAAACTGGAGGCAAATAAAGTCATCTTTTTTACTGCTGTAGCTACCAGTGTACAATTTTTCTGTCATTGTCACCAGGGTAAATTTTTTGTGGCTCTTCTGAATTCAGTTTAATCTCTCTGGAATTACAGCAGTGTAACAGAAAACCTGTTATCCTCCACCTAATACAGTCTGAACTCTGGCTTCTGTACAATATTTTTAACTCACTCAGAAATCTTAGGGTGTTCATATTCATTTATTCACATAATGGTTTGTGAAAAACTAAAAATCCTAAGTATCACAGCGAGAGATAACCAGTGAGTGTAGGACTGCATCCTGCAATCCATTCAAGACCAAAGATCCCAAGATTCCTAAGTCTTAAAACACACTGCAGGATCCTTACAGGTTGAGGAAAAGTAGATCTAACTGCCTTTGGAAGACTGTAACTTTCTTCTAAGCCATGACTGCTTCTTTACCCACTTCTGCCCCATGACAAATTTGAATTAGTTTTCCTCACTTTATTAAAATGTGAGCTGCCTTGCAGCTGCCATGGGGTATCGGTGTCCTTGTAGCTTCACACTAGCTAACCTCATTTGTTTCCTGACGCCTCATTTCAGTGGTCAGCCCTTCAACTACTCTGCATGGTAACATGTCTTCTTAGGAGCAATTCAGGAGCTATGCTGGAAAGGCAGTTTAGTTTTGGACCACATGCCACTGTACAAACAGCTATACTCCTTGTTCACGACCATCTGCAGTGCATTACTGAGCAGCATCCACTTGAGATACACCCTGGGATGATTGTGTATCAACCTTGTGCCAGTGCTCAGTCAATCGCTGCCTTGTTGTTAGAAGGATGAGAAATCAAGCAGTATTCAGGAAAGCCACAGTGTGCATTCTGCATTGATTTTTAAATCCCCAGTGTTTTGTTTAGATGAGAGGATAACCTCAGTTTGTTCAGCCCACTCATCAATAGTATCAGAGAATAAAAGTGCTGTCTTAAATACAAATCTGTATGTATAAGATATCAGAAGCTTTAGGAGACAGTCTCACCCTCGGTGGAGATGCAGTGAGCTGGAACTCAAAGGCTGGTTATTTTCCATTCGCCCTTGATTTGATGAATTACAATGTCATTTAGCAGCATACAGATTTATGAATTGTTGTTTGACTCACCCATCTAATGCTATTAACTTGTATTGATAAGTGAAACGTTCATGCACCTCTCATCCCTAAAACACAGAGAGCCTTGAAATGATAATGATACCCCAGGCTACATTTTCATCGAGAGCTGGGGATGTGGTGTCCATCGTCCTTTGTCGTTGCTTACATACTGGCTGTATAAAGCCAATGCAACTACCAGGGTGCCTTAGCAATAGCAGGTTCTCTCCTGGTTTTTTCAGACAGAAACAGCCTGAGAAGTGAGACAGGTAGCAAAGCAGGATAGATTAGGGCACCCTGACTGAGTGATGTCCCATGATTCCTGTAAGTTGATGCTGGCTCTGAAGTGTGCACTTCTCAGCTCTCTTACATGAGGCCAATTATACGCTGATGCTGACCTCCAGATTGTTAGTAGCTTGTATGCCTTGTTTGCATTCTCATAAGACCACAATGTTCAGGTGCAGTATTCTCTCTGAATCAGTTTATTCCTCCCTCCCTGTACGTCCCTCTCCTACCCCACCCTTCCATTCCTGGTTGCCACTAATTTCAGCTTTTCCAAGGTATTGACTCCATCTGTGGCATTGTGCTCTTTGCACTGACGAGCAGTCTCCTGCAGCCAGAACCCTTTCAGCCATTATTTCTCTTTCAGCTTTTCGCTTCATATTGTTATCACTACATCATATCACCCTGCAAAAGCATTGTTTTTCCAAGATCCATTCTCATTCCCTAAGCAGCTCCCCATCAGACATATATCAGCACGAACTGCTTCATACTCAGAAATATAGTTTCCTAATATTGGGAACAAGTTCTTGAGAAAGATGACAAAGGATAAACATACAATGTAGTAGAGGTGACTGATTGATGAACTGTGTAGAAACAAGAAGCACTGAAATGATCATACAACAGATATCCTGGGGACATCTCATCCTGCATTCACCTGTGGTTTGACAGGTACAGCTCAGAACAGAGCATATTTGTTTCTCAGAATCTATCACATTTTCCTGTCTCACCGCTCTCAAAGAAAATATTGCTTTAGGGAAAAGTGATAGTATAATGTGACATCAAAAAGAGATTGGGCAAGGTTTTTGTCATTTATTGGTTAAGTCTTAATGAACTAGAGTGATTCTGAAAAGCCATTTCTGCTTATTCTGTGTAGTGATTCTTACCTCTGTGTTGTTTTATTCTGAGCATTTAAACACACCCAAACTATACCAAAAAAGCTTTCCTATCCAGTGAAAGTTTCTACAACTATAAAAAAAGAATTCTCATTTCATGCAGAAAAACATAGGATTTCAGGTATGCCTGCATGCCGCCAAGGAATAGCTCAGATCCTGTAGAGCAGAAATTTACTCTGAAGCTTTATTCTTTCTCATACTTCTGATCTGATAAATATTTAAGTGTGTACATAAAATGCAAATTTCCAACAGAAAACTGAAATTTAACTTATTAATACCATCAGAATTGTATATGTTGTCATGTGAGTAAAAAGACGGGTTTACCATCCCTTTTGTCACATCTCTTTTCTGTTTCACTTTCTAGAAAACAAAAAACAGAAAAAAAGTTTATAGGCACTTTTCAGCAGAAAAGGTAAAATATTAGAGAATTTTATCTTGCAAAATAGTATTTGCCCCAGTAACCTAATGTTTACTATTATTGCACGAAGAAACCAAAAAGGCTATCTCTGTTCAGAAAAAGCTAACACTCATGAATTATAATTCTCCAAAAGCAGAGCATATCCCCAGGGAAATTCTCAGTTCTAAAATCATTATTTCTTTTGGATCATGAAGGAAAACAGAAAACCCAGAATTTTTTTGCAAACAAATATATTCCAGAAGAGCTTATTTCTATTAAAACAATGCTCTTTCACTTCGAGAAGTTTCTTGAAATTTTACTTTGATCTAAAGCCAAAGGTTTTGCCCCATTTCATATATCACACATCTGCTGTTTGCATCATATTATTATAGAATGTGGCATGATTAAAACTAAATATTTTATTAGAATATTGAAGATAACAACTAAAAGTTTCCTAGTTTTTATTATTTTTATTATTATTATTGAATATGGTAATTACTTTCATGTTATCTCAGAAAACAACTCCTGTGTAAAAACAGAGAAAAACTTATAATTTGTCAAATGACTAGCAGTTTGAACTTAAAACAATGTTAGACAAAAGTTATAGAATGCTTTTAACCATAAGGAAACATAAGAGCTCCTCGGAGTTGCCATTGGAGGGCGATACATTCAAGACTCCATCTACTGTGTTGTAGCCTACCCAAGATTTTGGGTACCTACCAAGGTTTGCTGCAGAGGCCAATGGCAATACACTGTGTTAGGTGTTATTGCCTGTGATCTGTGAGAGGCTAAACTATGTTAAGAACTGTTTCCAATAGTTTTATAGGGATATTTCTGGGCTACAGACTCATTCTTTCATTTCCAACATGGCTGCTTTGTCTCTTTTTTTCTATAGTAATGGCATTTTTCATCTACTTGGAAGAAATCAGTAAAGTTGACAGGCTAGTGCCTTTTCTTAGATCTCCTGAAGGACTTGGTTTTATTTCTTGTCTCAACACATTTGAAATTAAACTAACAGTAATTGACTGAAAAAGATGATGGGCACTGAACTCCATCTCAGAGAAAATCTACATTACTAGTGTTTAAAAGAGAAAAACAGAGTACCTGAAAGTTTTCTAGACACAGGGGCTGCCTGATGCTCTCTGCTCTGTACTGGTCCAAGTGCATCTCAGGAAGAGCTGGCCACATGTATTGCCAATGGCATTTAGTGGCCACAATACCTCAGCTCATACTATGCTTTACTGTCACATTCCTTCTCCTCCCTTTAACCTCAGTATTGCAGCTTCCTGACATGAGGAAATGTTTGTAGTCCTGACGTTCTTGTCACATCCAGGTTTTGTGCATTTCAGAAAACTGCCGCCTGTATACATATAATTGTGTGTTGAAACCAAAGGTGAAATGACTTAATCCATTTTGGCTCGGGCCAATGCATGGAAGATGTGGCAAAGGAACTTCCTCCCCTTTCCCATTCCCATTACAAGTGGGATAATTACTCCCTAACTTTTCCAATGGGAATGCATATGGCTATGGTGATCTGCAAGATAGGAGCCAGGGGATCAATTATAAGGGCAGCTAAGAAACATTAGCACTGAATCAGGCATTCAACAGAACTTTGAGGAATCAGAAAACATTGAGGAATAACAAACCAGTTCAGTGGATTTTGAGAGCTACAATTCAGGAAAGCAAGCAAAACCCAATTCTTAAACCTACTATGCACAATTATGTTTTCAAGGAAAAATTGCAATGCTTAGCTGAAGACCTAAGCAACCATTTGTTTTTTAAAAGTTCTTTAGGACTCTGAGGATACCCTTGTGTCTGAGGAACTCAACTCTTGACCCAGCCCAAACTAGCTCAAATCAAGCCCTTCAGACTACTCAAGGAGGAAGGTATTCTTTGAAAAAAAATCATGGGTTTAAAACCATTTAGCAGAAAACCTGAGATTGACCTGACATCCTGGGCAGATTTGAATACGCTGTTCCCACAAGTCCAGAGGAAGCTTTAGACACCATCAACAACAAGAAAACTTCCTGGGCAGTTGGTGATGTCTCAACTTAAGCTTGGGACATAATTTATGGCACACCTACCTCTTCTGGCACTTGTTCTTTAATGGCTTTAGTGTCCCAGTGCTCTATGCTCTGGCTAGCATTTAAGACGCCAGCAGACCTGTCCTCCAGAAAACGTACAGGGAACCCACATTCTCAAAATGTGCACATGAATCCTTTTCTGGAAGCTCAGTGATTATCAGGCAGATAACATTGAGAATCAGGAGGTGTTGTTCTTTGGGGAATGTTTTATTGCAGCTCTTGCATTTTCGATCTGAATTGAATGCTTAATAGCATAGCTCTTTTGAAAAATCCTGTGAAGCACCTTTTTTTTTCTATGTTAGGGAGCTAAATAAATTATAAATCTGTAATGCATCCATACAAGACAAACATTGACCTTGTGTGCATCACAGCAGCTTTGTAACAGCTGAATCTACTGCCACACATCCTCCTTTGTCTAGTTATTCAGAAAGGATTCAACCCGAAGCTCCCCAGGGCTTCTTTACTCTGCATGTAATGGCTTCATATGAGCTGCAAGCCACCACCAGAATCTGATCCTGTGAAATTACATTAGTGGATAAAAGTATTGTTTTACACAGCTCAGAAAAAGCAAAGAAAATAAATATGGCAGGGAAAAAAAAATATAACATGACCTGAGCCAGTCTTCTAGTTGTGCAAGAAAGCTCCCTTCCATTTAAAGGCTCTTATCTTGCAACTTTCCAAAAGAAATTGCTGCACTTTCAAAGCTGAAAATTTATACAAAAAATAATTGGTTTAGATGGCATTTAACCTAGAGAAAACATTACATTAAGTGCTCTTATTATGTCATGGGTTCCATTTTGACATTTTCTGGAATGTAATCCCTTCATTTTTCATTTTAGAATGATTCTAGGGTTTGATTTTTTTTCCTAACATCAATAGTACTTGAGACATCACGTAAAGGTTTTGTTCTTATCTAAGCTGTATATTTCAATTGCTCCATGGGAAATAATATAATTCTTTGTTCTCTCATTCAGTCAGAACAAAAGTCAACTCTTGAAATTGCCCATGTTTCTTCTTAAATGAAAATGCTGACTTCTGTGCACTTCTGCTTTACACTGAGATATTACTACAACCTGACATAGGTTGAAGACATAAAATAAGAGGTTAGCATTTCCACTCAGTGTAACCAAACCTTCAGAATACTTTTCTAAACTTCTCAAATCTACAGATTCCACAACTGTTATAGGGAAATCCAATAAAAAATAGCATTGAATTTTTTTTGTATCATGAAAATGGAAGGGGTAATTTTTATTCATATTCCTTGTGGAAGCACTCATCACTGGAACCATTTATACACTCTGATGAACAGGATTTTTCCTGATTTATGACCTCTGTCACAGCATGATGGGTTGTATTCCAAATATGAATTTTTGGTGGAATTAAAAACTGGTTTGGGAGAATACCCATACGGATTGACCTCTATCACAGTTCCAATCTTTTTTTAAAATAAAGATTCTTCTCTGTAAAGGAGCAGTGGTTTTTTCACATTTTATATTAGATCCTGCCACTTCAGAGGATTCTTAGCATAATTTATCCATTAGTATCTTGAAACTGCACAAATTACTAAAGATTATTTTTTAAATCCATATTTTGGCAAATAAAATCTCACAAAGACAAAACAGTGTACACAAATGCTAAATTAATACCTGCCTCACATTTTCTAGAGATAATTTCTTGTCAAATCTGCCTCTTTAAATTAGCATGATCAGGCAAAAATGGGAATTCACCCAGTCACTCAAACCTGCTGAAATCCCCAAATTGCGATATCCTTCATATGCATTCTCAGTCAGGAGCCAGTAATGAACTACATACAATTAAGGTGTTTGGATGTTGATACCTCACATGTCTTTAATGTTTAGATTCACATAACTGTAAATTTCAATGAAAAGTAGAAACTAAAATATGCTGAGTAGCCACTGCTGGAGGCAAAGGTATTTTTAACATTCAATGTAATAAAGTGTTGTTTAACAACCAACTAACCAGAGAACATGACTACTGGTCTTGCCGAAAGAGACAAATATTTTTAAAAAGAAACATCTTTTATTTTAATTTAAGAGGGCTGGGCTGCCCTCAGATTAGAGAGGGAAGAGGATGAATTTTGCTCTGAAAAAATTAAGCTTCTCTAGATCCTTTGAAATGTTTCAAAGGAGAGATTAGCTAAAAGAGCTAATGTCTGACAACAAGAAGGAATAAAAGAGAAAGGCAGTGCAAGACCTGAACCAATCTGGAGGTGTACTCCAAGGTCTTTGCTGATAAGCAGTGTCTAAGAGAGCTCTCTCTGTCTTACAGGTATGTTCTGTGACAAAGCGTTAAGGTAAGCACAAAACACAGACCCCATCTACCACCGTGTCAGGCGACAGCTACGCAGGAGAATGAAGTGTAGAGAGAGGGGGGCCTTTCTGCAGTCACTTGAGCATAATCACATTACGTGTTGCCTTTGTTTCATTTCAGATCTGTTTTATCAATTTTGGACACTATTGCTTAACTGCAAATTTTCTTAAGCTATTTTAAATTACGTATAATTCAAATTCTCCAGACAAGGTACTTCCCAGCTAATAGTGTAGCAGGTCTATAAATTGAGGCTCTGGGACACCTTCACAGGCCATCGTTTACTGGAACAACTAAGGAATGCCCAAAGGATACAAAGGATACAATCTGAGCTGCATAGATCTGTTGAAAAATGAAAAGAACTTAAGGGTCGGTAAATGGAGAAATATCTTCCGGGGACCACTGGTCACACCACAGGTGATATTTGTAGTATGACATCCTGAATTTCCAGGATGGCAATGTCCCTAATCCAGAAATGAAAGGGAAGGGCTACATAAATAATGCTGCCATTTTATTTCTCTGAGCTCTATATATTTAGCTCAGAGATCCTGGACATAACAGGAGCTAATCTAGACATTTTTGTGTCTGGTGAATGAATGGCATGTTGACTAATATAAGCAGTTTAAGTGTTAATTAGTGAAAGAGAAATCAAAACAATCCTATTTCCATGCACATTACTCAGCTTGGTTAGCATTCGTTTTATGCTTTGTGTAGTAATTCCTCTGACAGATGAAGCTATAAGAATATCCTTGAGGGAAATGAACTGGACAATTTTGTTATTTTGAATGCTACAAGCAAAATGACCATTTTAAAGTAAAATCTGCAATTATGTAAAGAGGAATGGAGGTGAGAAAAAATATTAGGACCTTATGTAAACTTCCAATATTGAAAATAAATTTGGAAAAGTAAAAGTAAAAGATAAAATAGATAGAATTTCTCTATACATGTAACTGATCACGTATGTGTGCTTGGGAACTGAATTTATTGACAGAAAAAATATGCACTGCTGTTTTAATTAATCTGATGCTAAAAATAGATACAGGGCAGGAGAGCTAAGCATACCTAAGTATGTTCACTCAAACCTATGAGCCCCATGACTGTGTAACCATCCAGAAAGATAAACTGACCCCCTGCAGACTCTACCACTGGCTAGAATAGAAGCTTGCCACCTTAGTTTAAGCTAAATGTCAACGCTCCTTCCACACCCAGTGGAGACACTGGTGTTTCCTGCATTCATCTCACCCACCTTAGATGGCTACCACAGGATGCAGTGAATCATGTCTTTCAGGCATTGGTCTCAAGTGACTAAAAAGGTTATCCGGAGGACTAATTTAATCGTAGGCAACTGCATTTTATAGAGTGGGAGTTAGGTAAGATGCACCTTAACTCATGACATAAATTATTGTCTATTGTGTGCATATGAGCATCCAGAAATCTCAGTCAAGTTCTCCATTTGGACTATCCTAAATATAAGAATAAAATCTGAAAAGCTTATATTGTCAATACTGAATACAGCACAAAGAGCTATTGTTATTGACATTTTACAGATGGCAGAGGTAGTTAACTCTCTAAGAAAAAGAGATGAGATAACTCAGATAAAGACAAAAACATGGTTAATTCATATGCATATTATGCTATAAGCATCTATTTAGTATATTCACCCTTAAAAAAATATAAAGAGGTTTTGAAGAACAGTTTTTAAACAGCACCGTGCACAGGCAGCCCTGATGCAAGCAGCACGTGCCTTGCAACACTCCCTCTCTGGCACTGTGCCTTACCCAGGGTATCGAGTGAAGGCAACACCTGCCTAATGTACAGTCCAGGTAATCTGCTTCCAGATAAGTGAGGCTGTAAACACATTAGCATTTTGGTTTGGAGTAGTAGCAAGGTCAGGAAGCCAATCACCCTTATTTCATATTAATTAAGTTAGCATAGCAGTTTTGAGATACACTAACTAGGTTCATTTTGAAAGGTAACTATACCTGAGACCCTACTTCAACTATGCATCAAATATGGTCCAAAACCCAAAGGAAACATAAGGATTTGAACTAATGGTTGATAAGTTGAGTCAGCTCTCATTCACATGCATAGTGAGAAAGTTTGGTTCTGATTAAATTAATTCTGAATTAAATCCCCCAAACCACATGTAAGGGAGATGTAGGATCCAGCTACCTTGCTCTTCTGATCTGCTCCTCCTGTACGAATACAGTTCCTACTGCAGACATAGCAAGAACTGATTCTCGGATCGCTCAAGACACTGACAAAGCTGTTCCTTCTTTTAGAGTATGATCAACTGTAACTAGGTAATTTCTGGCAGAGTATGTTTAACATATTCCTAAAAACTCTACAGCTTCCATGAGCTTGTCTTATTCCTGTCTTCTCTTATTGTCCCTATTTTTGGTAACCTCTAAGCTGAGTCATTCCCATTCAAATCTGTTACTCCTTTCCACCACGCACATGGAAAACAAATTATTCACCTCCTCTTTATTGGAGGTTTCTACATACTTGAAAATTTTTAGCATGCCTGGCTCCCCCATAGTTTTCGCCTTGTTATTCTGCACAACTCCAGCCTGTGTAATCTTCCTTAAGAGAAGCAAATTAAAAAGAAAGACTCCAACAGATTCAAGAGTTGAACCCATTTCTGTAAGTCTCGGTCCAGTGCTTTAATCAAAAGGCTGTCTTCCTTTCCTGACATGGTGACTGCCTTGCAAGGTCATTGTGTTCAGGTTTGAAGTAATTTTAATTTTTCATGTTGTATTGGGTCTGGCTGAGATGGAGTTAATTCTCCCCATAGCAGCCCTCATAGCGCTGTGCTCTGCATTGGTAGCTAGGAAGGTGTTGATAACACAGCAGTGTTTTGGCTACTGCTGAGCAGTGCTGGCACAGCATCAAGGCTGTCTCTCCAACATTTTTGCCCCCCTCACCGGCAGGCTGGGGCTGGGCAAGATCTTGGCAGGGGACATAACCAGGACAGCTGACCTAAACTAACCAAACAGAGATTCCATACCATATGACGTCAGCTCAGATATAAAAGCTAAGTGAAGGGAGACGGAAGGGGGGCATTTTGTCTTCCGGAGCAACCACTACGCGTACCGAAGCCCTGCTTCCCGAGAAGTGGCCAGACATCGCCTGCTGATGGGAAATAGAGAATAACATCATTTGTTTTTTCTTTGCTTTCGTGCACGCAACCTTTGCTATCACTTTATTACACTGTCCTTATCTTGACCCACGAGCCTTTTGTTATATTTTCTCCCCCCCGTCCAGCTGAGGAGGGGGAGTGATAGAGCAGCTTAGGTGGGCACCTGGCATCCAACCAGGGTCAACCCACCACATGTGAAAAAATGGCTGGGCCTTCACAAGAAGAATTTACATTTGAAATGTTTGTTTTCAATGTAAATTTTTAGGGTGTTTTTTTGTGGGGTTTTTGATGATCCAAACCTAATCTTCACAAACACCATGCTTCATAAAAAAAACCCTAACCAACCAAACAAACAAAAAAAACCCCAATACATAATATTTGAATTGAAAAATGGAAATAATATAAATTTAGTCAGTTTACAAGGGGTTTTTTCCAACCAGATAACATTTCAGTTTTGCCAAAAACTCAAAGACTTGCAGATTTTTTTTTTATGAAAGAAGCCCTGGATCTTCTAATCTGGAACTTCTAAATTGCAGTTTCTGAAAACTGACTACTATTAATCTTTCTGTTTTAAAATATTTTTGCTTTAGTGGCTCTATCAAAATACATTTCATATTATAGGCAAATAGAGATATTCGTGCAGTGGGTTTGACTTTGGAGGCCTACATCAACATTACAATGGAAATTACAGTTTGACCAGCTGTTCATATGCCCTATTGTTCATCATTTCTCAAAGTCTGACCAGCCAGATGAGAAAAGGCACATGGGATAGAGCTCCCAGTCTCTGAAATATAAAGAGGAAAGATTAATGAGGAAATCAAAGTGTAATACCTAGAATCTGAATTTCAATTTTCAAAACCTTTTACTAATTAAATTATGTTTAGATAGCTAAGTGAAGCATCTCTTGAATTAAAAACAGGCATGAACATAGGGTAATGTAAATATACAAAGCCTGTTGTAATTGGCACACGCATAGCAGAGAAAAATGTGATTCCCAAAGACAACTGACCAGAGTGTTTGAGGAACAAAAATAAGTTGGAAGGATGTGTGCTCATCTAAACTAAGTATGTAACAGCCAACTTTTTCTAAATTCTGTGGATGTTTTTGTCTTCTATTTTAACAAATATACTAGGAAAATGCACAGGTGTTAAAGCTATAGGTTTACTAGAAGATTGCATGGGGGTTCAAATTTTTTTCAGACCAGGAGAACAAAAAAAGTCCCTTTGGATGAAAGATATTCTCACAGACAATTTGTCTGGTAGTTCCCATTTTTTGACCCAAACTCAGAGCTCCACAGTAAAGTTTAGACACAGGGATCCCTTTGTGAGCTGCATGATGCCCCCTTAGACGGTCTTTTTGAGCAAGCATCCCAAAGTGCAGCTCCATGTGGATTGCTCTCCTGTTTTGTAATCCAAACCCCTAAGGGAAAGTCAGCAGGGGCAGCTCAGGCAAACATCACTGATCATACCAGAATATGCAACATGTCAAGCCCAGCACCAGTCTGCACTCCATACCCATGGAGTCGCTTGCTGTTATGGCTGATGGGAGCTGCTCCTGGATCATGGCTTGTCCTTGAAGATCCACAGTATGTACCATTCCCCTTGGCCAGGAGAAGATACTGACCTGCGACTCATTGGATCAGAGTAGTCTGATCTATGAGAAGTGTCCTGTGCCTTATTTAGGTTTATGGTTTGGGATAAATGAGTGCTTTTGGGGTTGTTAGGTTGTGCGTTTTCATGCTGAGCCAGAAGGTGACCAGGAAGCAGACAGTAACTCAGACATTGTCTCATCAGCATCCTCCTGGGTGTGAGGAACACTCCCCTCAGGAGCACGTCCATGCTGAAGCAGACTGTCTCCTATCCAAAGAGGAAGGTGTAGGTACAAGTTCTGCAGAAAGCATGTTTTCCCCTTGCACAACCTAAGTAGTATGTACAGTGCAAGGAGGGAATGTATTTCTGCATTTGCCTGTGTAAATTAAGCCACAAGTCACTCCTTTTCTTCTCTTGGAATAGCTGATAACTAATTGATGTCTGTCTCTTATAATGCCATCATTTGTGCCTCACACTTCTTGGGGGCTAAAAGGTTTAAGAAACACAAATCTGTGGTAATAAGTATGCCATTTATACCTTTCTACTTCGAAGATCCATAAATTCATGTCTTTCCATCCCCTCCTGGAATCTCTAACCATAAATGAGTTAAATAAGGCATTTAGAATTGGTTTAATTACTGCTGAAGCTGAGGGAAAAATGTTAAGGATAGAGCATGCACTGTTTCTTTCAGTGCTTTTAAACTGAATTTCTAATCTATTTTTACTCATCCTTTTTGTTTCTGCTTCAGCTTCTTGTAATTATGGGGCTTTCTGCAAGGCATAAATAAAAGCTCTTAGTACACAAGGGAATGACTGTGTGTGAGAATAACTGACATTCAAGGGTTTTAACATTTTCTTTCTTGCTATTGGTTCAAAAGTATATCACCATCCAGTTTAGCACAATTAAACACCTGTACTAAAGTCTGATTGCAGTGGATTAACAAAACCGCTTCTAACCAAAGCTCAGCCGCGGCCTTATTCCATTTGTGCGCTGTGCTCACCTATGTTCCTGCACAGTCAAGTCTCATTTCTCAGCTTTTTAACTTACGTGAGCACTGAAATTAACTTTAGAAACCACACTAGCAGAACAAAGTCTAGCCAGGGCTGTTCCATTTTGTTCTTCTTTATTGAATTCAGCCTCAAAATTGGCAGTTGCATAAGAATACGTGACTAGACTGTCACATTGCGGAAGCCTGTTTATTATGCATCTCACATCTTCCCTAGGCTTTCTATCACTTAGTGCTGACAGCGTGAATGGATGCAAAGATTTACTGACTGACACTGCAAAGTTGCCATTGTTGGGAGAGGCAGACACCCTAATGATGTGCAGCATTGCTGAACCTAAAAGGGAGAAGGAAGGGAGAAAGAGAGAGAGAGACATTATATCCATGGCTACACAATAATACTTCTTCCTTACCTCTTCTTCCTACTGCCTTGCCATCTGTGTCCATTCTGCAGAGAGCAGTTGATTATGTTTCATTAAAATATTTAATGACTCCCAAGTTATTAATTAGTGAAGGTTCAAATAGTATTGTGCCTTGCTGTAAATATTACTCATACAGTAATCTTGAAAAATATTATATAAAGCAAAAAATATTGCACTGTACCTAATTTAACCCTATGTATATCAAGACACCTTGGAGTTTATTGCAATGCAATGTCTCAGCAGTGAATTGTCTGCTCCAGACTTCCTTGCAATGCGTGTTGCTCATTACAACAGGGCACTGAACCACAGAGGTTCTTGGGCTGTATCTTTAAGCATCTGGTAGTAATACTACTGATATCTGAAATACAGAAATAATAAAATTAAAGTAATTCACCTGTTTAAGTCTCAGCCCTCAGAACAAGTCATTCTGTTCATTTCCAAGTATTACATACCCCCCAAAATCAATAGGTGCCAGTGTCCATACTCGGTCAACAGGAAAAGGTAGGGAACTTCCAGAGGTACTGCAATCTGCTCCTCAGGAGAACGTCCTCTTTCCTGTAGAGCTCAGGTGTGCTGAAACAATCTTCTAGAGCCAGCTACACACCCCTGAGTGGTAAAACCAAGTACGTAAATTGGGTGGTCTGACAGACATGTACCTTCCAAAACTGTTCAGTAACCTCTTGCCCATCACTCAACAGTCACTGTTGGCTATCTTACTATAATATGAGCAGTACTGTGGCAACTAGAGCAACTATGTACTTGCAGAATCAATACTATGAAATAGAGTAGTAGATTAAAGCACACAGAAAGCTATAAACATGAGGGACATGGGTATCTAAATAAAGCATCTTCACATTTTGAAGGCGACTCATTTAGACATTTTGCCTTTTGTGGAATTCTTCACTGAGAAGTCCTTTTATGTGATTCAAAGGATTTGAATATGTTTAACAGTATCTTCTCCTGCATTATTCTGTATTTGTTTAGTTGCAGTCCTCTGGGGGCAACAGCATTAATTCCACTGACCTTAGTAGATTCAGGGAAGATATAACTAATAACTGTAAAAAAAACAGTATAGGTAGAGTTAAATCATTTGCAGTGTGTATATACTCTCTTTCTTATTAAGTTGCTTCATACTAAATGACTACTTGTTTCCAGAAATTTAAAGGCGTAAGGTTGTTTGCACATAAAAGATAAAAATCAGCTTTAGGCTGAAAATGTCAAGATGTAAAATAACCTAAAGGACTTGAAGAATGTCTCCTAGAGATTTCGCATACATTTACAGCACAATTTCCTTTAATGCCACGGGGAAATTCTCCTGTGATAAGAGCCAGGGACCTGCAGTTTTGCTACAAGATATGATTAATCTTTAATTAAGGTATTTGTGGCACAGAAATACAAGTGTCCCAAGAGTTGCAAACATAAGACTAGCTATTCATTTCCCTGCTGAGCAAAATGAACTTTTTCAGGCCTGATTCTACAGCTCTTCCTGGTACTGTAGGTCTTTACCTCAAGTGAATCATGTCCGCGTACAATGAATCATCTTCTATGAGAGCTGCAGAAGGGGTTCTTAGTTGTCCACTCCCTATGTTAAGAAAGACATGAATAATTGCTGAATAGATGTCTAAAAACACCATTGTGTGCCCTGAGCCTCACCATGCTTTTATGGCACTGTACATATTCAACAAAATTTGTCCCTGAATTTCCAAGTGCAAAGATGGTGACACCCTGAAGTGATCCCTGCCTCCCTTTGATTAGCCAAACAAATCATAAGCACAGTATGCATTCATCAGCTGGTGTAGAATTTATATACATAATTTGCAAATTAACATTCAGGTTTGTGAAGACATACAGTATGGTATTTTGAGTTCTGGTATGCAGATTTACGAGCGGTAAGACCGTAAGAGTAACAGCAAAATTGGTCTCTGACTGGAATCAGCTCCATGGATAGAATAAGGCGTTGGAGTTTGGCTTAACTCCTCAACTAAGAGACCATTTAGATAGTTGGGTTTTGCCCCTCTAGTCTAAAAAATATGTATGAAATTAAACAAAACAACTTCCATTTCCAGTACACGTACGTGTAAGATGATTTTCTCAATATGGAAAGCTGACCTGAGAAGCCTCATGAGTCTATGCTACTCAGTTCGCAGGTACACCTAAAACATTAAAACATGCTTCCATCTTTACAAACAGCATGAAAAAAATCTTATTTTAACCTCATATGGATGTCCTCATTAGACAAACTACAAAATACAATGGAAAGCATTAAAGCCTTTCATGTTTTCAGCAGAATTGTCAAAACTTGTTCAGAGAATAAGGAACCTTACAGTCAGGTTCACTTCATTTAGCTTTAATCACCTGAAAATTGGGTGTCTGGTGTAAGCTATGCTTCATCTGGGTGCTTTGGAAGATATAAGAACCTCTACATAGCGAATCATCCTACGTCTCTTAAGAAGCCCTGGATCATGCTATGGAAGTCCCCTCAACCTTTCCTAGACAGCATATGAAACATAGATAACAACCTTAGTCTAGTAATTTAATTTTAAGACAGACAAAGTTAATTGAGATATAACTCATGCATTCAGTTCCATTTAAGAAAACTCTTATCCTTAACCCTATTGACGTATTCTATAATACCAAGCACTACAAAGATGATCTGCAAGTCACCAGAACTCAAATTATCCCCAAGATCTTTCTTGAAGACAAGTGCAAAATGTGTTATCCAAGACTTCACGTATTGTTAGCATTTTCTGCAAATAATTCGGGTACATGGCATGCTCAGGTGATTTGTTCCTCTTCAATATTCCCTTTTAGTCCAGAGCATCTTTTCCTTCTGGGAAAGTAGTCAATCCCAGAAAGAAAGATATCTAACAATCCAAGGACTAAGGCTACTAGCAGAATGTAATGAAAAAAAAAACCTATAAAGGGAGTACATTCAACATATTCGACATATGCTTACAGTTGCAACTGAAAAATACAGACATTTAAGTTACCTTAATAGAAAACCATGTACAATCCATATTTGGGATACAAATGTCAGAGCAAAAATCTGATCTACATTTCCAGCCTGAAGAAGCTACATGTCTCCCTAGTGAAGTGAAAAAAGCCTAAAGGGATATACATCAACCAAGAAACTAATTCCTAGCTGTTTCTTACTTTGTATATACTTCAGGAGAATAATTTGGAAGGGGAAAAAAAAAAACCAAAACCACAAAAAAACCCAACCAACCAAAAAAACCCCTTTCTCTTGAAGCACTGTACATATCTTGCTGATAAGGTTTTTTTAAAAAATTGTTACTAATTAATCAGAGGCTATTATTCAGTCCATTGCTGGCTGAATTTCTGCATTGCAGTACTGAAAAGCTAGCTGCACTGCTGATGCCTTAAAATAGGTCCATGAGTCTCATGTAATTCCCAAGTAATTATGTAAAATCTTTCACAAATAAAAGAATAGCTTTTTGAGTCAAAGCCTTTAGGAAAATCAGTGTACATTAGAAAGACAGAAATTAAAGCAGTATCTAATGAAAAGAAAGCTTTGTTTGTGCCCTATAGCATCTTCACAGATAAAAGTTAGTTGACATACCTAGTATAAGCCTAGTTCCGACAAAGTCTGTTTTGTTAGCTTTGGAGAATTCGTCTCATTACTATGTAACATTAATTCTGCAGTTCTCTTTACCACTTACAGTCTGTGTTGAGAATCTCTTTTCCCTTTATGCTCCTGTCATAATGGCCAGTTTGTGAAGCATCACAATCCCAATAATCCAATGGCATTCAAACACTCTACAGTTTATATTTAGAGTATTAGTGCTGGAGGGTTAACAGCTTTTCTCCTTGGGTGAATGTTTTTTCCTGACAGCTGCCAGGCTAAAACTGAAAGAACTGATTTTTACTACATTCTTTGTTTTAGAGAGTTGACTTTTTAATATTCCTGCTCCCCATATCTCACAGCCATTTTTCTGCATGTGAAATTTAACTTTGATATTCTTGCATGACATAGGGCTTGCTTAGTTTTAATTTACTATAATGAATTAAGTCCAAGCATGTTAGAATTTGAGCAAGTATGCACTCAAATTTGGATTTCAAATAATGAAGCTGGGAACACTGAATACTCTGATCTGGATTTTGTCCATAATATATTCAGAATGAAAGTAAGCAAGCTCAAAGGGAATTAATGTTGAGTCACAGTACTCCTTCTACTGGTATCTTTCAGCCTGTGTGTTGCAAAACCTGAGATTCCTTCAGGATCATGACTCATTATTTAGAACATGATTATTAGAATGGCCTGACTCAGACTAAAGGTCTATCCTGATTCCAAAAGTTGACTAAGACAGACTAACGTTGAGTATACACACAAATCAAGCACACAGGTTACTTTTCCCTAACATTTTACCAGTCTTTGCATTACAGCACAGGGATTTTAAAAAATTGAGGTGGTTTCTATGCATTTAGTAAACCCAATGGATTTCTCTTCTAGGAAATTACTCCACTTCCTCCAGAAGACATGCAAACTGTTGTAATCTCTATCTTTATTTATATTTGGAAAATCTGGAGTACGTTTTATTCATATCTCAGGTCCTTTGGGGCAGAAACAGTGAAAATTATCATACAAAATAAGCAAAGAGTTTCACTTTCCTCTTCCAACTCTGTGTTTATTGGAGATTTGGTTACATTGCACCATAGACACAAATCAAGATAAACATACTTAAATTGGAAGGGTAGCCATTACAGTGCAGCTATGGCCACACCAACTTCAGCATATGCTGTAAAACATAGCTGTGAGTTCATAGGATCATGAGATCACTCAGGTGGGCAAGGACCTTGGGAGGTCTATAGTCCAACCACCGGCTCAGAGCAGGGTCAGCAGGTTGCTCAAAGTTTCATCCCCACTCCAAAAGTGGTGATGCCATAACCTCTTTGGGCAACCTGCTCCACTGCTCAGCTTCCCTGCAGGGCAAAAAAGTTTTCACTTTTTACCTTCCTTTTAAAGTATGAGACCCTCCTGGTTCAACTTATGCCCATTTCTTGATCTCCAGTTGGTGTCTGGCCTTGAAACCATATTACATAGTTTGGACACATATCATAATCTTTTTTTCTTCACTGTTCAACATAGTAAGAGTTTGTTTGCTACAGACTGGATAATTTCAAAAGGGCAATGGTAATTCTGTATTTCTGAATATTTAATTTCTGGAAAACGTTTAATAAGTTTATTCATTTTTCATCCTAGAGATTATTTCACAACACAGTAAATTGGTTTTTTTTACTTTGGGTTTCAAATCCAGTTATGGCCACTTTTAAAGCTACAGGCATGGAAAACTGAAAGGCTTGTTTCATCCTAACTAGAACCTGCCATCAGAATAACATAATCACCACCTCAGGAAAGATTTTGTTTTAACTTTCCATTCTTACAATATGAAACAAAGCGGTATTGTATAAACGAAGTTAAAAAGAAAAAGATTGTATTTTGCTTGAAATGTAAGACGGTTAACCCTCACACTAGCTGCTTGCTATGCAGATTCCGACAGGGCCAGCTCCAGACACTCATGGAGTCAACAGTCATCTTGATCAGCAGGCTGTGGTGTACGCCAACAAAAATAGTGCTGCAGTGTGCCCAAGCTCAGGTTAACTGTTGCCGTCTAGACCTGGGGTAAGAGCTAGTGGCATCCCACAGAAATAGTCACTGTCTCTCTCTCTCGGTCTACCCACCTAAAGAAAGAAAGAAGCCTCTCCAGGACCTTCCTCCCTCAGCCCTATTCCTCCCCCTTTCTGTATCACTCCTCCTCTTTAGCCTGCGTGGGAGGAAGGCCCAGCTCTGATCAGGCCCTGCATCCTCATCCCTGGAGCAGCACGATTGTTTTACAAAATTTGGTTTTGTTTGCAGTGCTGACAGCAGTGAGCCAGCTCTGTATGTAGGTCGTGGCTCTTCCCTTACTATATTTATGGTGATGACCTCAAGGCAACCTGAAGAGATTGTTTGGGTATGTAGAGGACTGATGTTTCTTTAACTAAGGAGAGCAGATACAGTATACCTAATTAAAATGAAATATGTCAACTCGGGGTCCTAGACAACTCTAAAGCAGAAACTAAGATGACATTGCTTACTTCTTTAAGAACACCAGTCAAACTAAATTTCAGCCTGAATTTAAAGACACAAACTCTTGCATTTTAGAAGTGCCTATTTAAGGACCATTGTTCATCTTCTTTGACAGTTTAATATTTGGCTTTATTTCTTATCTATATTTTGCTTTAATATGATAGTTGCTCTAAACAACAAAGTTGTCCACTGGGAAGTCTGTTAAGGAAAGAGATACAGTAAAAAGTGTCAAACAATATCCTTATTTATCAGCCTTAAAAACAAACTAAAACCAGAACAAACAAAAAATGGCATAATTAGTACCGTTTTGTTCCATGTAATGCAGGATTTATATGAGGGGCATTTTCAAGTGTACATTTCACCACTTCTATGAATTACAATCCAAATGGCTCCTAGTACCAGGATATCATTCAAGATGGAAACCCAGTATTGCTATGGATTTGTATTGTAACCATTTGCAGATTCCCTGATAAAATCCTCTTGGGCAAAGTATGCTTGTCAGGAGTATAAATAATCTGCAGGATAAGTATGTTTGCATTAGGAAGTCTTCCAAGCCTATGTAACCTACCTGTCTGCCTACAATTCAAAATTCCTACTAGCAGCTAGAACTGTCAGAGTAAGAAAAAAACATCTTGGAAATATAGAATTGCAAAAATACAGAAAAGTACATACATATATATATATATATAAAAATTATGGCCAACTAATTTGATAATAATACAACAAATGAGAAATTAGTAAATAATTAGGAGGACAATGCTTTCAGACCTGTGGAATACATCTCACCTAATTTCAATTATCTGAGAATTGACTATATAGCTTCAGATAACTATTTCAGATTCTCTGCAATTAAAAGAAAGGGAGAGGGAATGGTGTCTTCATCAAGTGGGGTGAATCACCCTCTGGAGGCACCTTTTCCTATCCAGACTAGAGAATGATGAGAAATAATAAACATAGACTAGGCTGGTGGGACAGGATTCAATGCAAGACATTTAAATTTAGATGTTAACATAAATTAACTTGCCAGACTAAATTTAGCTTGTCCAGAAGCATAAAAGCTGTCTAGGCTCTCATTACAGTCAATGAAGATATAATCAACACAGACAGGACAGTCTAGAGCAAATTTAGCTGACCAAGTGAAGGTGTCAACAGTGGCATGAATGAATATTTGTCTGGTCTCCACTGACTTTATTAACTAGATCTCTATAAATGATAATGGCGTCTTAGGCACGTGGTTTACCTACAGACACATGGTTTACCTATGGACACATGGTGTCGTGGTTTAACCCCAGCCAGCAACTAAGTACCACGCAGCCGCTCACTCACTACCCCCATCCAGTGGGATGGGGGAGGAAATCGGGAAAAAAGGTAAAACTTCTGGGTTGAGATAAGAACGGTTTAATAGAGCAGAAAAGAAGAAACTATAATGATAATGATAACACTAATAAAATGACAACAGTAGTAACAAAAGGATTGGAATGTACAAATGATGCACAGGGCAATAGCTCACCACCTGCCGACCGACACCCAGCCAGTCCCCAAGAGGGGATTCCCTGCCCCCCCCACTTCCCAGTTCCTAAACTAGATGGGACGTCACATGGTATGGAATACACCATTGGCCAGTTTGGGTCAGGTGCCTTGGTTGTGTCCTGTGCCAACTTCTTGTGCCCTGACTGGCCATGAGAAGCTGAAAAATCCTTGACTTTAGTCTAAACACTACTGAGCAACAACTGAAAACATCAGTGTTATCAACATTCTTCGCATGCTGAACTCAAAACACAGCACTGTACCAGCTACTAGGAAGACAGTTAACTCTATCCCAGCTGAAACCAGGACACATGGTTTACCTACATAGGGACAAGAAAGTGCAGTCTCAAACTGAACCCTGACAGTGCCTTTTTAATGGCTAAAACTAGGTGAGCTGGATCACATAAAGTGAATTGGATTGCTCTGGGAAACTCACCTACTTAAACAAAACAAAATTTAGCAAATTTGGATACTTGAGAGTGAGGAACACCAGCCATACATATTGTGAGGTGAGTATAGGCACTGCTTTCTGTTGCAATTGAAAAAATAGTTTAAATGGTGAATGCTGGCAGGCAGCATAGAGTTGGGTATATGTATCTATCTGGGTCAATGTCCAAAACCAAACTTTTGAACGCTCAGGCACAAGCCTGCTACTTACAAGATACAACTGGTAGGGACTGGCTGTAAATTTTAATAACACATAGACTAAACATACCTTATATATCCTAAATCTTCCAGTTAGTGAAAAGGCATGGGAGAAAGCTACCAATTAAATATGAGGCTGATCAGACATTTGCTTCTGCAAAGTTTTTCTATTTAAAGTGGGGAAACTGGGGTCTTGGGGTCTGAAAGAAAGAGGCAGTGCTGAAAAGAAAGGTTCCTGAAGAGAAATGGTGGTCTTAGAAAGCAGAAGGGGGCCTGGAAAGATGAAGGTGAAGATGCCATCTGGAGGAAAGTTCAAGGAGATGTGTGGAGTCAAACACCAGGGACGGCCAGGGATTTTGGCCAATAACACCTCAAACAGGTAACTGTGAGGAGCTGCATAGCAGGAAGCAACATGACTTTCTGCCCAACCTTTCTGGACCAACAGTTATCTCCGTGCTGGGGAGAGACGTCCAGACCTATGAGCACAGTGCTGTGGGAAGGGACGAGTGAACATGTGAAATAAACAAGTAGGGTAAAAGCTCTCATCCTGTTAGTTCTAAATAAACGCCGCATCCAGATCCACTTCAGGTGGTGGCTTACTCTGCCTTACCAGTGACAGTTTGGAAAACGTATTAGGAAAAGGATTTGTATGGTTAGTGGACAATTTGGAATAAGCTTGCACCGCACTTTTGCGATTCAAAGGTACAATGCAATCATACAAAACCGGCAGAAAACTAAATAAGATCCAGGAGGTAATCTTTCTTCCTTTTATAACATTGATAAAAACAAAACTAGGAAAGGATACAGAAAAAAATGTGTGACAATGATTGGATGATAGAAGAAAATGCCTCCTAGTGTGAGACATAAAGAGCTCAGTTTACCAGTGATGAGTGCCTTTCTAATGCTAAAACATTCAAGTATTGAAGACTATACCACCTAATGCTGGATGCTGAGTAGTTAGAAACAAAGCACATGTTGGTTTGGGGGGGGGGGGGGGGAATGCATATATATACATCTGCATATATCTTTGTATATATATTTGTATATGTATGCATGTACACTGTATGTATATTATATATAAAATGAACCTACTGGTGGAATCAAACTTTTGAAGAGCTGTCAGTTTTCCACCCCCTGATGTCTTCACAGCAAAGTCTCTTGAGGTGATACATTTTTTTTCATACTGAAATTATTGACCTATAGAGGCAGTAATTAGGTAAAACCTAACGCTTTCCAACATCTAAGCTTCACTGGACTCCTCTTCTTCTCACACCTTGTGAATCTGTGCACAATAGATAGATCTGATACTCAGTGGAAACATTCTACAGTGGTTCTTAACTGGACTTTAGACATGTAACTGGAAGTGAAAACTCCCAGTAAACAGGTGGATAAAAGCATGAAAATTCATAACAACCTCTTGCCCAGGCTGGGTTGAGCATCCTCCCCCAGGATGCTGCAGGGACCAGGCACCCGGTGAATGAGGGCCAGCTGGGGGACCAAGAGCGACCCCCAGGTGCTACCTCAAGGGGAGTTTCTCTCCTGGATGTGCTTGGGGGGTTGCAGGCAGCGTCCTGGGCACACCTCGTGCTGGAGCACCCGCATGTCCTGCCAGAGCAGGGTGCAAGTAGGGGACGTATCCCCTGGAGAGGTGCGTGTGCCTGAAACACAGCCGACCTATGCAAGGATGTCTCTGTGCGCCTGTGTGTGTGATTAAAATTCAGGGGGATTAGTTACAGAAGGTATTTCAAAGGCTGCAGTTGTTTGTTCACATCTTAGAAGTGTCAAGTGTTGTGGTTTATCCATTTTACCACCAAAATGGATCCTGAATGCGTGTTTCAATAATTGCCAGTTAATTATGTTATTAATCAACTTCCAGTTCTGATCGGATTCGAAGTCCATAAGAGAAGAAGTTTTTACATGCGACACCTGTGTGTGTGTCTGTGAGTGGCATGCAGCTATGTAGGTCCCATGGATATAACACGCTAATGTGTGTGTCTGGGCAACATACACTGTCTAATCATTTGGGCACCTTTTACTATATACATGCAGAAAAAGCTACTGAGACCAGCCATATGTTTCACATAATCAGCAAAAAAGGCTGCAGATGGAAGCGTGTATGTGTATCATAAAAATAACTCAAAAAAAAAAAATAATTCTGATGGGAAGGGATTTTAAAATGGATGACTAACCTCAAATAAAGCCACCTTGAAGGACACTCAAGTGGTGTTGTGGTACCACAATATTCAATGGTATTCAATCGTACTGAAGGACAACTTTCTATAAGAAGCGTGCTTACTAATGTAGAATTAGTACACTTCTCTTTTTACTCAGTACAAAATGACTTTCTTTGATTATCCTCCCACACTCCTTTTAAAATAGGACCATGAGTTATAAAGCTTCTAAATAGCTAGATTAGGTATTTTTAAAGGTCATAGTGACATCTGAAAATAGACCCTTAACATTTTTTAGTGTTATGGAAGCTTAAAATATTACATTGGGATAGGAAAATAACATAATTAAGACCATCAAGAGAGGTACCTCCTGAATAAGCATAACCTTACAGCCTTTTGTATAGATTTTTAGTATCATAAAACTCAGCGGAAAAAATCAAAGGTCAGTTTTAGTAATCTCAGGTTTAAGTTGAAAAACACCTTACTGTGGTTTAATGAAGGTTTAAAATAAATAAATAAATAAATAAATAATCAGTGTTCTTTGGGTCTCTGTTAATGACAGAAAGAAAAAAAAAAAAGAAAAAGAAAAAAAAGGAAAAAAGCACTACATTATTATTACATGTAGCTTCCTTCATCCTTCTAAATCCTGAAACTCTTTACACAGATCAGTAAAACAGTTTTGGAGATATTGAAGAAGAAAGAATAGGAAATCTAGAAGATATCTTTTTCCAAGCAATTTGAAAGGGGGAGAGACTGTATCTCATTAGAACCATACAATCATAAAATGGTTATATGTAGAGAGGGAGCAGAGGGGGAGAATCACCTCCCTCAATGTGCTGGTCGCACTTCTTTTGATGCAGCCCAGGATATGGCTGGCTTTCTGGGCTGAAAAAGCACGTTGCTGAATCATATTCAGGTTTTCATCCACTAATACCCCCAAGTCCTTCTCCACAGGGCTGCTCTCAATCCATTCTCTGCCCAGCCTGTATTTGTGCTTGGGATTGCCCCAACCCATGTGCAGGACCTTGCACTTGGCCTTGTTGAACTCACGGGCCCACCTCTCCAGCCTGTCAAGGTCCCTCTGGATGGCATCCCTTCCCTACAGCACGTCGACCGCACCACACACCTTGGTGTCATTGGCAAACTTGTTGAGGGTGCACTCAACCCCACTCTCCATGTCGCTGACAAAGATGCTAAACAGTGCCGATCCCAATACTGACTGACCTCTGAGGAACGTAACTTGTCACTGCTCTCCATTCAGACATTGAGTCATTTACCACAACACTTTGAGTGCAACCATCCAGCCAATTCTTTATCCACCGAGTGGTCCATCAAACAAACCCATGTCTCTCCAATTTAAAGACAAGGATGTCATGTGGGACAGTGTCAAATCCTTTGCACAAGTCCAGGCAGATGAAGTCTGTTGCTGTTTCCTTACCCACCAATGCTGTAACCCCATTGTAGAAGGCCACCAAATTTGTCAGGCACAATTTGCCCTTAGTGAACCCATGTTGGCTGTCACCAATCACCTCCTTATTTTCCATGTGCCTTAGCATAGTTTCCAGGAGGATCTGCTCCATGATCCTGCCAGGCACAGAGGTGAGACTGACTGGCCTGTAGTTTCCCAGATCTTCCTTTTTTCCCTTTTTAAAAATGAGGGTTATGTTTCCCCTTTTCCAGTCAGTGGGAAGTTCCCCAGACTGCCACAGCTTCGCAAATATGATGGATAGTGGCTTAGCCACTTCATCTGCCAGTTGCCTCAGAACCTGTGGATGCATCTCATCAGGTCCCATGGACTTGTACACCTTCAGGTTCCTTAGATGGTTGATCCTCTCCTGCAGTGGGTGGTTCTTCATTCTCCCAGTCCCTGCCTTTGCCTTCTGTGACTTGGGCAGTGTGACTGGAGCACTTGCTGGTGAAGACTGGGACAAAAAAGTCATTGAGTACCTCAGCTTTCTCCATATCCTGGGTAACCAAGTCTCCCATTTCCTTCTGGAGAGGGCCCACATTTTCCCTAGTCTTTCCTTTGTCACCAATGTACCTATAGGAGCTTTTCTTGTTGCCCCTGATGTCCCTGGCCAGATTTAATTCTATCAGGGCTTTAGCTTTCCTAACCTGATCCCTGGCTTCTCAGACAACTTCTCTGTATTCCTCCCAGGCTACCCGTCCATGCTTCCACCCTCTGTAGGCTTCCTTTCTGTGTTTGAGTGTGTCCAGGAGCTCCTTGTTCATCCACGCAGGCCTCCTGGCGTTTTTGCCTGCCTTCCTCTTTGTTGGGATGCATTGCTCCTGAGCTTGGAGGAGGTGACCCTTGAATATTAACCAGTTTTCTTGGTCCTCTCTTCCCTCCAGGGCTGTAGCCCATGGCACTCTACCAAGCAGATCCCTGAAGAGGCCAAAGGCTGCTCTCCTGAAGTCCAGGGCAGCAAGTTTGCTGGGCACCCTCCTCACTGCCCTAAGGATCTTGAACTCCACCTTTCCATGGTCACTGCAGCCAAGGCTGCCCTTGAGCTTCACATTCCCCACCAGGCCCTCCTTGTTGGTGAGAACAAGGTCCATCACGGCACCTCTCCTCGTTGCCTCCTCTATCACTTGGAGAAGGAATTGTCATCAATGCATTCCAGGAAACTCCTTCAGTCCATCGGTATATTCAAATATATGCTCAACTTCAAAACCAAAAAAAGTGCCATTCCCTTGGTCTACCTTAGCACACTAATTTAAAAGCCCAGCTCTTAAATAAAATGAAGCTGAGCTCTTAGAAATGAAGCAAATTCTTAAGGGCTGTCTTAGTTTAACATGTAATTACTCGGGTGGTGCTGCAGCAGCAGTATGCAAGGGATACCTCGGGTCCCCTAGAGATTTTAAGGTTTATCTCACAGCGTAGCTAGTATTCAGAGGAGGGTTCTGCTCCTGTTCCACCAAACTAGATCCAGGTCTGTGTTTCAGGTCTGCAGTTTTAAAGCTCACCTTTTGCCTTTAGCCCAGACACTGACTGTAACACTGATGAGTCCAGTATCTCAAAGAGATAATTGGTAGTTTGGAAAGTTTTTCCAGGCATCAGTAATTGCTCAAGTGTCTAAATAGAAAACCTGTGTTCCTATTTCTCTGAACAGAAAACATAAAGAAAAGGAATTCTGGTGCTAGAAAGAAAGGAAGGATGCAACTTTTCAGTAGTACACTATACAAAATATGGTCTAAAAGAATCAAGTTTCATCAGATTGTTTCTAATACTTTAATCCTATATACTTTGATATGTACTGTTTTTAATTGTGAAAATGGCAAAGACTGTTACTGTTTTAAAAACAGAGAGTAAATATGACTTTTTTCTCCCCTAGGCCTAGAAGATGGAGGAGTTTTTAAAATGATGTGGGAGCAAAGAAAATTAACCTGTGACAAATCTGACTAGATTTTAATATCGTGAGTAGTACTACAAATTAAGCAGTACTACAAATTATTGTATGTGATTATTATATGAATGGATTCAGTCCTGTATTTGTTTTAAACTATTTTTAACCCTCATACATAAGTTAATTATTTATATCTGAAATAGCTGAGGGAACATACAGAAGTGAAAGAAACAGGCTGCTGGAATTTTCCTATTTGACTATCTGCTAGAAAGTAATGGCAAACTTAGATACTTGAACTGAGCAGTTATTTAAATCTGAAAGTAAAAATTGAATTCAACTATATTCTATCTCTACAATCTAAATGGCTACTTTACTTTAAATTTAAAACATATGTTCTACAGTTTTACAAATGTTATGTAGTCATTATTTTACATACTTTTTTTTTCCTCTAGAAAATTGTGCCAATAAAGACTACTTGTTGTGGAGAAATGCATCATAGAAAAACAGCTTCTTTCCTTCTAGATATTAAATGTGAACATTCCTTCAGAACAAAGCCATTAGAAGGCACTTTCAGTGCCTTTAAAAGTTTTAAAAGTGTTCTGCTTACCATAACCAGTAAGAGGCAACTATGATTTCTTATGCCTGAAAGACTGGATGCTGGAAAAATGTATTTCATGCTGCATTGTCATTGTTCATCTCAGGGTACACTGAGCTGCAGAGGTGTAACATTACACTGTAGACATGCTAGCTCCACCTATGGAAAAGACTCTTATAAAAACTTAATAACATTTTTTATATTGTTTCTATGAATTCATCAACAAACAAAAATCAAATTCTCAAATACATTTTTCCTGTGAAACATTCATTTATGTGAGTAGTCATAAAAGAAAAAATTCTCAAGTAGCTGTAACCATTAGATCTGTTAGTACATGTTGGTGAAATCAGAACACTTCATTCCAAGTGCCTGCAAGTATTAGGAGGAGTTCAGATCCATGTAATTGAATTTTACCCACTTATGGTAAAAAGTCAAAGTCAAGAGTCCCTTCAACACTGAAATCAGATTCCAGAGGGTTCAGCTATTCCAAACATATGGACAAGTCTAGGGTCTAGAGGATACGATTACCTTGCCAACAAGTGTACCAAAACATAAGAAGCATGAACAAAGATTCAAAGCTGAGGAACTGATGCTGTAAACTTGTTGATGGGCCTTTAAATCTAAGAGATTGTGCACAAAAGTAGGGGGAGGGGGGGTTGTGGTGGGGCTTTTTGTTCGTTTTAAGTTGAACAAACAGGGATCTCCAGATGCTTACTTATAAGGTAACATATGCATATGTTATCGTTATCATGATTCTTCTCTTTAGATGACTGAGAATTAGTTTATCTCATTTACACAGAATTCTTTTCTCATGGAAATGTTCTTATTGATTACAAGGACTAAGATAACCACATAGTGGTATGTAAACATTATTATCTGATTCATTCAAGTTCATTCTCTGCATTTTTTTCTTTCTTTTCTTGTTTTACACTTTGGGCATATTTATTATGTTAGACATACTCTGTTACACAGCAAACAGCTATGTGTGCTGTGTAACAGTTACTGATTCCATCTGTTTTTCTGAAATCATGGATAGTCCAAATGTTATTCAAAAACTGTTTGTTATCAACAAACTGGTTTTATGAAGACACAAGAATAGCTTTTCTTTGTTAAATACCTCAAATGTTGTCTTGGAATGCATAAAACAGGTACAAAGATATTTACAAAAGCAAATAGAATAGTAATGGTAAAAGCAACCATATCTTTGTTACAGCATTGTGATGTCACCTACACCCACTGGGTGAAGGCACTGTAGACAAACAACAGAAAGTGAGGAAGACAGAAATAATGGACAAAAATAATTATGCAAAGCACCATGAGCTAATACATCGTTTTGGTGAATGCTTTTACTGTATAAACTCATAAACAGTCAAACACACCTATGAGTATCTTTGTGGACTACTGCGATTTAAATTTGTGGGTGAAAGATTCCATTAGTTTAATGAATGGAATATTATTTCTACCTGCAAAATTCAGAAAAGATTTGTTGGTGTAAGCATGATTACTACTGTGCAAACAAGAGTGCTTTGCACACGCTGAAGGAAGTGTTAAGGCTGCATTTGGAAAACCTGTCCTGCAGTTTCTATGCAGAAGAGTGGGTTATCAAGGCTGTTCATATTTACCTACAGAGACCTTGATTATAGCATTTATGGCTTTTTAAAACTTCAGGGAACAGAACTGGTTTGCAAATGAGAGAACAGATCTCATTGAAGGGTATTTACCTTATCTTCCATCTTCCAACAGGATATTGTAGACTTTGCTAATGTTGGCTCTTAAGGGATATCAGGAAAGTGCAACTTGTGGAGAGTATGTCTTGTGTGTGGTTGGTGGTGAGATGGATACTCCTGAACTGATGGCTATTACGTGATGACTGGAATAGTGGGGACCCTGGACATGGTGGTGCTCCCTCCTTGTCTTACATCTGTATGACAAAGCACACGAGGCAGAGTCTTCAGTGCCAATATGGCTCATGACAGTAATTAAAGCCTTCCTTTATCAAAACAGACCTCTTGCTGCTATTAGATGTTTTAGAGCACAATACTATGGTATTTTCTGTTCTACCAGTAACAAGACTCTTGGCCCATTGAAGTTACAATTAGAGAACTGTAATATGCTTGTGTTTTAATGGTCCCACCACAGAATGAAAATATTCAGACTGATCCAAAATTAGGTTTTGTTTGGTCTAGATAGTGGAAAGAAAATATTGAAATTATTTGCACAGAATAGTTCCTAGCAACACAAGTTATTATTTTGTAGATTTTATTAAAATTAAATTTATGTACATTTAATATTGAAGTATCTTCCCCCCCAAAAAACCCTCCATGTTTTTTCAATTAACATGCTTTGACATGAAAACATTTTTTCCAGTTGAAATACTTAAATTAACTGAGAGACTGTTTCAGTCAACCCAAATGAGTATTTTGTCTAAAGAAATAGTTTCACCTGAGAGATTTTACCCATTTGAGGGATAATCAGACTTCAGGTATTACACCAATAGAAAGCAGGGAAATACAGACACCATTACAGAAGGGATGCATTTGGCAAAGGTGCACATGCAAATAGTGATGTGAAAAGGTACAAGCTGGAAAGGAGCAAGTCAGTGACACTCCAAGATGACTCAGAAGACACTGCACAAAGCAGACCAGCAAAGCCTGGGGACAGCACAGCAACAGGTGAAGCTACATATGTGCTAAACTATAATGCTCTGATGAACACCTCGCTATGGTGTTCAGCACTCAGCCACATGTCCATGACAATTTGTATTGGGTTTATGTGGCAAGCTTTTGGTAGCAGGGATGCTGTAGGGACGGCTCCTGTGGGAAGACAACAGAAGCTTCTCCCATGTGGGACAGAGCCAGGTCCAGCCGTCTCCATGGTGGACCTGCTGCTGCCCAAAGCTGAGCCAATCAGCAATATTAAGAGCATCTCTGTGATAACGTATTTAAGAAAGAGTAAAAAGTGCTGTGTGGCAGCTGGGAAAGAGGAGTGAGAACATGCGAGAGCACCAGCCCTGCAGACCCCCAGGTCAGTGCAGAAGGAGGGGAGGAGATGCTCCAGGCGCCGGAGCAGAGATTCCCCTGCAGCCCGTGGGGAAGACCCTGGTGAGGCAGGCTGTCCCCCTGCAGCCCAGGGAGCTCCACGGGGGAGCAGATCTCCACCTGCAGCCCGGGGAGGACCCCACGCCGGAGCAGGTGGGTGCCCGAAGGAGGCTGTGACCCTGTGGGAAGCCCGCGCTGGAGCAGGGTCCTGGCAGGACCCACACTGGAGCAGTCTGTTTCTGAAGAACTGCAGCCTGTGGAAATGACTTATGCTACGGCAGTTCTTGAAATACTGTATCCTGTGGAAGGGACCCGACCCTGGAGCAGGGGAACAGTGTGAAGAGAAAGGAGTAGAGAGATGAAGCATTATGAACACCCATTCCCCATCCCCCTGTGCCACTCGGGGGGCGAAGGTAAAAGAGTCAGGAGTGAAGTTGAGCCTGGGAAAAAGGGAGGGGTGGGGGGAAGGTGGTTTTAGATTTTTTCTTATTTCTCACCAGCCTACTCTGTTTAGCTGACAATAAATTAAATTAATTTCCCCAAGCTGAGCCTGTTTTGCCCATGATGGTAACTGGTAAGTGATCTCCCTGTCCTTATATCAACCCATGAGCTTTTTGTTGTATTTTCTCCCACTGTCCTGTTGAGGAGGGCAAGTGATAGAATGGTTTGTTAGGCACCTGGTGGCCAGCCAAGGTCAACCCACCACACCATTTTATGTATTTGCTAATTCAGAACAGTAAGATGATTCAGTTATTCCTGTTGATGACGTTCTCATTCCCTTACACTGCATAGTCACATACAAGATGCGTGGGTCCCGCTCAGTTCATGAAGAAGAGGTCTGACTGGTGAGAGAAGAAAAAACAAACCTCATTTGATGCTACAGCTGTAGTATACTCTTTATAGGAACATACATGAGGGAGACGGTGAAGGCAAGATCTTCCATCTGTCATTGACTGTCCAAGCTGCCAGCAAAGAAACTTTTGGCTGAGCTTCTACAATTTGCCTATCTGCACATGATCTGGCCCTTTCAAGGGTCCCAGCCAACATCTCTGCTGCCTCAAGCATGCGTGGGACACCTGACTGGAAGCCAAAATGGGATGCCCATGGCTGTACACCCCTGTCCACACTTCAGATGTGTTGTCTTACCTTGTTCTCCAGGTTCAGCTAAAGCCAGTGCCAGAGGTTGGTTTTGTGTCAGTCAGCTTGGAACAAGGTAAGTTTATACTCAGAGGTTCACACCTCTGATGGAAATGCAGCAGGGACTTGTTCTTTGGCCTTGTAAATTGAACCAATTGAAACCAGTGGAAATGATCAGAGTGAAGTTAAAAATTACTTATAATAGCAATAATGGAATTCCCCCCCCCCCCCCTTTTTTCTTTACTGAAAACACAGCTTTTCTTAGTGAAAACTGGAATTTTACAATTGAATTATCAACTGGGTCAATTAAAATCAAACACAGTTTGCTTTTATACAAACATTTTATACAGCTTCTGGGCTATATATATCTGTTTGCCTTCTCAGTGACCATCTAAATGGCAAAAAACACCACTAAAAATTTACCATTCAAAAATATAGCAAATACTATTCTCTTGGTTCATGATTTAGTACTGTGAAAGGTGCCAATTTCCTGCACAGTGCAAATTGCTAGTTAATATACAGATGTTGACAACACACAAAACTTTTTCTTCTTCTTTTTCAATTGAGCAGGTTTTTTCCCGAAACATGAAAAGATTGAATACGCTAAACATTCCATGGAAAAAATTTGTGATTAAACACATCATGGTCTGCTCATCTCTATGGTCTTTTTGACAGTTTTCCTCTCTGTTCACTGAACAGCTGGAATATTAGAAAAATAGGCATACAGGCAAGTGGGCTGGCTGGTTACCTACTTATCCAGTTCCTCGAGTGAAAATAATGTGGGGGTTTTGGTACTACTTTTTGGAATTAATGTCTACTTTGTGCTTTCTACTAAAAAAAATTGGTTTCAGGTACCTTGCTATTATTTATAATGTTGACTGTGGATCTAAGCACCAAAGAAAAAGAAATTAGACATTCAGTAAAAATTTAAAAGTGCAGTGAAATAGTCTGAATGTATACAAAAGACTCTGTTACTAAGGGCAAGGGCTACCCATTAGTCTTCTAATACTCAGATGGGTATTTTGACTATTTATAGTAATTTCAGTTGTCCTAATAACAAGGTCAATGTACTTGCCTTCTAGCTTCTTTATTCTTTTCTCACCATGTATTTATTTTGTGGTCAGGAAGGATATTTGGAGTGCAGTATAATACCACTGAATTCTCTGGGGATAGATTTTTTTTAATTTGGCTCATCACTAAATGCCAGTAACATCTTCTCATTTCCTTTTGCTGCAGACATTTCTGTGTTCCTCCATCAAAATCGTGTTTGAAGGACTAACAGTCTGGAACAAACACCTAAGCCATACTAGGGTGGGAGAGAGAAATTACACTTACAAAGGAAGGAAGAATGAACACAGCTGTTTCTGTTGCTGACTCACTGGCCAGCAAATTGTCTAAAAGGAGAACCAGGGTGTTAAGAGATTATTTCCTGGTTTGTTTTTTTGTCCTTATACAGCGATAAACAAAAGTTTAGAAACAGTAACATGCGTAACACAAAACGTGAAAGAGGATAAAAAGTGAAAAGTGAGAAAAAACTTTAAGATCCTTCTGAGACGATGGTTAAAAGAATTTTCCTGTTGAAGCTGAGTAGGAAGTCTCTGTCTAAATATCAGCAGTTTGTTCCTTCTCTACTGATGATGTTGGTAAAATATGACACTTTTCTCCCCTCAAGAAATTGAAAAGCAGCATATTAATGAGGCTGCTTATCAATACATTAAGGAATGGGTTTTCTGAGGAGGTCAGATTATATCTAATTATACCATAACTAAAGGGAAAAAGCACGGAAACAGACCTTAAGGACCAAACAGTCCTTAAAATAGATCTGGACAAGTGATGACCTTGCCCAGACAAGGATTGTACCACTGTGTTATTCTACCCAAGACAGAGGATCTATTTTCAGAGTCAAGAAAAGATTTTCCTAGCTCTTCTCAGACTCTCTCCAACCACCTCTTCTCTTCTCCCTTGTTCACTGCTGTAGATGCAGATATTGCACTAGAGCTGCTCAGAAGTGTTCTTGAGGAAATAACAGACATGGAAACTCCCTCACTCCTACAAAAAGGTGTAAAACCTCTAGAGTAGTAAAACCTAAAGCTGAAGGAGAGAGAGAGCTTATTACAAGGGGTTTGCACCTCAGTGCTCTGGCTAAATGCTGCTCTGCCTGACCTCCCAGGCTAGAGAAAAGTAAAACATAAGAAACATCAGCTGTTCAGAGCCCAGGGCAAATAAAAATGTTATAGACCAAGAGGGGTGAATAGCAATGACCCAAGAAAAAACTTGTACAAATGAATATCTAATTTTAAAACTTTTTCCAGCTCAGTATCACTGACCTTTTTCTTAAGTACCCTGAGTAAATTAACTCCACAGCCCTTCCCATAAAATTAGGAAATTAAAACAGATAAGCAAACTAATGCAATTGTTAGCAGACAGTGAATTCGATGGACTTTTGTGGGATTGTTCCTGCACTTCTATAAAAGAATGAATCTTTAATAAAATGGAGGAGACTGAATTCACTCCTCCTTCATTGCCATAATTTGACTTAGAATTGCAAATAGTTTAGAACAGAGCACTTAATCTAGCTTATTAGTCCTATATTTTGGGTTTCTGAAGATTGTGATCTGAGCTGCATGGTGTGAGATCAAGTATTTTGTATATAACAAAAGCATTAAATTATAAGTGGGAATGTGTAAAAGATAGACAAAACCAACAGCCTTCTGCACCCTTGGAGTCAGTGAGTTTAAGCTTTGCCTCAGTGAGCTGCTTCAAACTATTCTTAAGCTTAGGGACTTCTGTCAGCCTCAACTGATGTTAATGGCAGTTAGGCATGTGCTTAAGCATTTTGTTGAGGACATAAGCAAAATTACAATCATTGTAAAGACTTCCATTGCCTTTTGCTAGGTTTAGAATAGGTTCTTTTGTAAGCGTATAATGAATGAATATAAAATCTCATCCTCTTTTCTGTTAGCATTTTGCTTTCACCCTATTGGGTGTAATTGGCTGTCCAAGCTCAACTGTCTACCTGTTCTTCCTCAAAGACTGGATCTCAGAGAGTCAGTGGCATAACTGAAATAGCCCCATTTGAGGTTCAAGCAAATTTTGCTTCTGTAAATATTCCTGCGTGCTTTGGTCCCATGTCATTTGTTGGCACTTTCCTTTGGAAAAATCAGAATATTTTTTGTGTTACTGGTTCTTTCTTCTTCATATAAAGTCTATCACTTGACTGCTACACTGCACCATAAATAGACATGTTTTTCCTCTCTTCTCCTAATCACACAGCTCCATATCCATATTAAGGTATGTCCTTTAACACAGCTTGTGATGTTTGCATGGGACAGTTAAGATTATCTCCAAGGCAAAACATTTATCTGTCCTTGTGAGAAAGGAGATAATTTCTGTAAAACACTCCTGATACTCATGTTCTAGTGTACTGTCTGAATCCAATAACTTGTTAGAGATTACTAGCAGAAAAGGCAAACCAATGACACAGTTTCCTTAGGGAACAAAGCAGAGGAACCATTAGCTGGGAAAAGCCCCAACTTAAGTCCCACCAAGCTAATACAATTATGTTTTCAGGGTTGTGAAAAGCAAGATGAGGGTGAATCCTTGACATTCAGTCTGATGCTGGAGAGGAGCATTGGTACTGAGGAAGTTTAAAAGCTTGTAGGTCAAATAAGCACCAAACCAGAGTTTTTTCTGGATATTAAAACCTGTCTTCTCAAGCCAGAAATTCTAGTTACTTTGGCAAACAGGATCTTACACATACTCTACAGACTAGACCAAGAGTATTTAGTAAACAAGTGCTTAGTATTTTTATTCTAGCAATTCTTTCCATTACATTCTATAAAACTATAAATCTCAGGATAATTTGTGTTTATTTTGAAAAAGCTTTTGTCACTGCAAAGTCTTGTGAGTAAATTAATTTTGGGACCACTGGCTGTTCAACATTTACATATGTTGGGAGGCCTCAGACCAGGAGCCAAATGTTTGTCTTATCTCATCTGCATACACGCTAGAGCATGGTCCACTGATCATCCCTATATACTAGACACTTTGGATCCCACCTGGGTATTACATCCCTGTCCATTAAAAGAGAGCATGTGGCAGAAAGGAGCTGGGTCATGCTTCCATCTCTTCTTTATGTGGAATTAGGACTCAAGATGTGCTCCTGTATCCACCAAGTCAGACATAAGATGGTTAGATCATCTGCATCTAAACATTGGGAAGAAAATGCAAGAACTTTGATCCCTGACCTGAGGAATGTACCCCTGGAGAAAAAAAAAAATTAAGAGGCAACTTACCTGATAACCATGAAAACGATTCTCATTTCTCTAAAGCTTATTCCACTTTCTATAGCTGCTTTGTAGGAATCAGCGTGTTCTGTGACTCTTCTTTTCTGCTACATGAGAAGTCATTTCCATTTGCTACTATAACGGTGGCACAAATCTCTCATCACTTATACTGTCTTACTTGCAGTAGCAGTTTTTAAGGTGTTTTTTTATTCTCTGCAAGCCAAAATTATCCAACCAAGGTTCTGTTGTTATTTTTCACTTTCTTTTGGTTATGACTCCTTCTTCCATCCACATAGTTATGTTTGTATTACTTCACCTTTAGAGGCACCCAAAATCCTTTCAGGTTCCTGGATGGGTGTCAAGTGTGTTGACTGGCAGATGACCTTATGTCCTGGTTTCAGCTGGGATAGAGTTAATTGTCTTCCTGGTAGCTGGTACAGTGCTATGTTTTGAGTTCAGCATGCAAAGAATGTTGATAACACTGATGTTTTCAGTTGTTGCTCAGTAGTGTTTAGACTAAAGACAAGGATTTTTTAGCTTCTCATGGCCAGCCAGGGCACAAGAAGTTGGCACAGGACACAACCAAGGCACCTGACCCAAACTGGCCAACGGTGTATTCCATACCATGTGACGTCCCATCTAGTTTAGGAACTGGGAAGTGGGGGGGGGGGGCAGGGAATCCCCTCTCAGGGACTGGCGGGGTGTCGGTCGGCGGGTGGTGAGCAATTGCCCTGTGCATCATTTGTACATTCCAATCCTTTTATTACTACTGTTGTCATTTTATTGGTGTTATCATTATCATTATTAGTTTCTTGTTTTCTGTTCTATTAAACCGTTCTTATCTCAACCCAGGAGTTTTACTTTTTTCCCGATTGAGTGAGCGGCTGCGTGGTGCTTAGTTTCTGGCTGGGGTTAAACCACGACACCTTATTTCATATTTTTTTAAAATTATGGCATATCACTAAAATAGTTAAACCTTTGAGGTACTTTTTTGCCTGATTTAAAGTCTATTTTAAAGAATTTCATAAAGATTCACATTGGGCTTTGGCATGTGCTCAAATATTGATCATGCATCCCCAGTGCACACTTGTAGGAGAAACATTGGCTTCGGTGTCGCTATTCCCAGGCTTGTGTTCATGGTATTAAGGGCTTTACCATAGAAATTCCACTAGCCCCATCAGCTGCAACAGGGTCTGGGTTCTGGGTACAGCATTCAAATTTGAGCTATTCAAATAAACTAAGACAAATGCATACAAGATCTTAGCACACTGAATTTTTTCTCATGTGTTCTTGACATTTCCACAGAAGTTCCTCTGACATTTCATTTTCAGAGCTGGAAACATGATGAGGACTCACCCTCCTTTCATGAGATTTTCTTTTCGCTGATACCTGTAGATATAAAGCCTGGAGAATGTAGTGGGAAGTTGGTATGCAGAGAGCTAATAACTTTCAGGAATGTCACCTGAGCTTCTGTGATTTACTGCTTTTCAACCTATTAGCTGACTGAATGGAGGTAAAGGAATTTAAAAAAACAGTATCAGAGGTGATGTTGTCAAAAACCTACTCCTCACTAAAGTGTTCTGGATGAACACATTTGTCAGTTGGTTTAAGTCAGAGGTTTGAGAATGCAGAATGTAAAAATGAATCTTTCAGAGCCTCTGAATTTGCGCAGCATTTATGAATTTTATCATCTTACTTGCCTCACCTGCCAAGGACTTATCATATTAATATGTCAGCCTCAAAGGGATCATGTGAAGGCTTATTACGTGATCTTTATTAACTGTTCCATGATGATAAGTTCTTTGATGAAAGTCATTATAGACATGTGAATTCCCCCTTTTACAAGCACCGAATTAGCCCTCAACTTCTCATTTTAAAGTAGCTGAGAAATTCAAAAGTGTATTGACAAACCACAAATGGAATCCCATCTGGCCATATGCAGTTGGAACTGTCATCAAAATAAAACCTAAAACTGTTTGTAGAAACAGCAGGGAAAAACATGATTTGTTTTTTTCAGTCTATTAAATGAACTGACATGATCCTGCTGCTGCTGTATACACTTTCACATGAATTTCATTGTCATCAGAGCAGTAAAACTGAGAAAAACAGGGTCCATACTAACAACTGAAAGTCTATTGCAAGCTCATTCTTTGTATGTGGGCAATGCTTTTCATCCTTATGCTTTATAGACACCTAGGAAGAATAAATCCAGCATGAGAGCCTCTACCTGTTTTCCTCCATTTGTCGGTGAGGTATAGCACAGACAGAAACAGCAACTCACTAATGTCAGAAAGTCAGATTATGAGCAGGCTGTCCCAGACATCAGACACAAAGCTATTATTCTTCTACAGCAGTTCTTTAATTTGCTGTCAGTAAAGAGATTGGGACTGACTATGCTGGCTGGTAAAAAAGCTGAAAGATGCACTGCACCATCAGTTTTCACCAGCTGCTGCTGGAGTTCATAACAGGGAAAGGATTCCTAGGGATGCAAAGCAAATGGCAGATTAAGATCCTCTGACACACAGTCAACTAAAGAAAAAAAAAATATGAAGAATTAACATTCTTGCTGTAAAATGGATTCTTTCTCAATTGCTGAAAGTGTGCCTTGAAGTATATTTGTATGTCATTCTACTGAAGTTTGATGGTTCTGCTTACTTTTATCACTAAAAGTACTTCTCACGTGATGACACTAATGCATATATATTTAGTTTTAATTTTATGGAGCTCCACCTTACATTATGGCACCCATTTACCTTTGTTTTCGAGACCTATTGTTCAGCAGTTATTCAATAATTTTAGGAAACTGTTCAGCATTTGCCAGGTTTTTCACATCTTGCCCTTCAACAGTATGATGGGAAATATTTTTCTTTCTTTTCTTCATATTTTATTCATATAAAGAAAAAATGTGAGTCTGCTGTCAATGCTGGCAGTTTAACATACTTTGTTTTAAGTGAACAATAGAAAAAAGTGTATGCAAAGTTTCACGGGGAGGAAATTTTTCCATTATTTTTATAACAGCCTAGCTTCTAGAATAACATGAGACTCTTACCAAAACAAAAGACAGAGTTTTGATTTTAGGAGAAATGATGAAAATTCAGAATATTTATCATGACCTCAACTCTGGGGTTACTTTTGAATACATAAGAGCTGAATAAGAGAATCAGTAACTGGAACTAGGAAGAACCTCAGAAGGGGCATTTGGTCCTTCCCTCTTCAGGAAGGCAGGGTCAGCCTGGCCTTCCTCATAGAAATGACTGTGAAAAAGAAGAGAGATTTTTACAAGCTTCTTTATATATATATAGTGATTTATCCTAGACATACATTGCTGAGTAAGAAACAAATTTTGTTGTTGACTTCAGCCTTAAACCCAAACTATTTCAATAAGTGACACGGTAATGTTTGTTTTGCTATAGAAGAGTTTTTAAAGGTTGTGACTGAAATCATCTCTGCGTAAGCATGAGAAATGTGCCATGTCTTGGTTGAATTCTGCTGGTGAGATAACAGCTCCCAAGATAGCAGCAAATGAGGGAAGCACAAAGCAAAATTCAGATAGATACTGAACGGTCCCAGAGCTGACAGCACCTTTCCAAGCACTTTGGCATTTAGGTCCAAACATGGACACAGACTTGGCCTTCACTTTTGGGCATCTTCACCCTAGTCAGACTAACTGCCATAAATGACACTTTCAAAGTGACACCTTGTGAATACATAGATGGTAGGCTTGCTTGGAAACAATAGCCGCAGTAGCTGTCCAGACCGGTGTCTATTGTGCACCAGGTGGCTCGATATTACTGAAGATTTCCCACTCCTCTACCTAGTGCTTTTGGGGGGGCGGGGGGGGGGGGGGGTATCCTCGCTTGAGAGAGCTATGGGTTTACTAAGCACAGGATCCCAGCATGCCTTTTCCAATACACATCAGCCCATACCTCTTGACATGCTCCTCAGGCAGGATCTACACAAGGCTGGAAGAAGAGTAGGAGAGAGGACTCATGGGGAACCTTCTAGGACTTCTTATTTCCCTCACCACTTCACAGAGAGTAGTCTCCAGGAGGAGGTGGGGCAGGGTCCCACATCATCCAGCCATTAACCTCTTACCATTAACAGCCTCCTAGTGTTTCATCTAAGATCTCAGGGGCAAACCAACTCCAATGCCATGCCAGCTACTCTGCATTTCTCAAGCAAGTTATTTAGCAGAAGCTGCAAGAACTCCTGAAGGCAGCTTTCCTCCCTGGTGGTTGCTCCTTATTCATAAGCGCTTCCATTAATGATGTTGCATCTTACTCCACAGCCAATCACATCTGCTAGATTCTGGCTTCTTCAGGAAGTCTTCCTATCCCATTATTTACGTGCAGTGGATCCATCTTCCCCACCAGGGACTGGATGGACATCATAATATTCATTCCCAGCCTCAGGTTTCCCAGGAGTCTTTACCGCCCAACATAGGTATGTAAGCTAGATGCAAACTCTAATGTTGCTAAAGGTATCAAGATTTGAAGAACTCTTTTCTGCCTTACTAGAAGAGGTTCCTGTTGAGAGACACTTTAAATGGTGTTTGAAACATCACAGGCTTTATCTTCTTTAAAAATACAGCAATGCTGTTTTCCTTTGAAAAGCTTCATTAAATATATATTTGCCTTGTGTTGTGAGACAGACTTACATGCACAAAGATTTATTAGTAGGGTCCTTAGCTGATGGCATACATCAACTCTCTAGTAAAGTTAGTTTCAGGGAAAAGTAAAAACTAAGGGGGTGAGAGAAAGAAAACAAGAAAAAAGAAAACTCCCCAGTGGCTATCTGGGAAAAGAAGCAATTGGCATCCCCACCGAGCATCTCCCCGGGCTCCTCTCCAGCGCAGCAGGCAAACCCCAGCAACCTTTTTCTATAGGGACTTTATAATTTTCATAGGACCCACTCATCTCTCCTATCGGTTTTTGCTTCTCGTGCTGTTAGTGCTGGCTGGAGCATGCTTTCACCTGGGGCTGGTGCTGCAGACTAGGTCATTGATAAGGTATGTGTTTGCATATTATTGTGTCTCCATACCATAACCCAAAGCTACAACCAAAGGGCAGGGAAAGGAAAGGGAAAAGGGTGATTCTGGTGCTGCCAGCAATTTGTTTCCCAAGAGAACCTGCCATAACTATGCTGTTGGGGTTTGCAGGAGTAAGGTCTTGAGAATAATAGCACAAGAATAACAGCATGAGAACAACAAAGGAAAATCACTGCCACAGCAGCCTGTGTGAAACATTGCAGAGCTCCAAGGAAAAGGCAGGCTACAGAACCGCACCTAAAAGTGCCTTAGCATGCATTACAAAGGTGAAAGCACCTAAGGCACTGAGCAACACTTCTGAGTTTGAAAAATGGTATTTTGTGCATTCCCCGCCATGGATTCACTCTTTACACTTTCTCTGACAAGTGACTGCAGTCTTTTTTTCTCACCTCATCTAGATGCTGTTCTCTCTTTTCCTTCTGTTTTAACATTTCTGCCTGCTGTTTCAAGTGCACTGTCTCTTATGGCTAGCACAACACCTATGCCCTGCAGCCAAAAACCATGCATCTCTACCTTGCATTGACAAATACTTTCTTCCTTGCCTTTAGTGGACACTGTATACAGAAGTATCTCACCTCTAGCTGCAGAAAGCCTCCTTTTCACCTTCTTAATTCTCTGAACAGCAAAAGTAATTTTTCCTACTTATTATATAAAGCAAAACTGTCAGCTTTGGAGCCACCTGGCAGAACAATCCCTGTTCTCTCTTAATGGCCTCTTTACTGACAGTGAGACATAGTGAGAGATCAAACACCACAGTACCCGTATTGGTGCAAATCCAGTGCAAGCTGCACTTGTGAGCAGCACAGCCTCATCATCAAGGATTGCGGGGTGCAGCTACACTATTTACACCTCTAAAGCTTTTCCATTTTGCCTTACACACACCAACTGGACTTTGTACACCAGAGCCTTGCATCCTATTCTAGTCCCATTCAACTCAGCAGTACCATGCGGGATCCTGCAGCAGAGTCAGCTGCTTTCTTTGCTCTGTTACTCAGTGACAGTCATCAGTATCTGATGCAGTGACATAGGACCTTGTTTGCAGATTAAAACCACTTTCCAAAAAAATTGCATTTTTTAAGCAAATACCTAGTAAGTATATCTGAAGGCTAGAAATTATCCAAAATAACTCTCATATGACTTGTATGCTGTTTCTTTTCTTTTTTTTATTGGTGCCAGGAGGAGGTCCCTGAATTGAAAAGTGGACGAGATGATTTCATGGATTCTTAAGTACCATCTTAGGCTTATGAGAGAACTGTTATATTTTGTCAGTCTGGTTAAAACCAAGAATTATTGGAGAAATCACTAGAAAACTTGTTCTCCTGAAACTTTCAATATGACTTGTCAATTAAGAGGAGAGGCTATATTTAATAACACCAAACCAAGATATTTGCATGTAAAAAAAAAAAAAAAAAAAAGATAATACATTCTAAGTCGCAAGAAGCAGTCACAATACATTTGGGCTCAAATTTTTGGGGAAAAAAAAGGTTGTCTTTACCAGTGAATTAAATTATGCCACTACCTGAATACAGTTTCTGGAATTTCATCACCTGCACAGTTAACTTGGTAGAATGACAGAGTGTTAGCTGGTCCTCACCAAATCTACCAATGACCAAGCAGTTCCCAGGCACAATGCAAGTACTTTCACAATAGACAGGTTGGGTACAATCACCCTGTATTGGAAGCCTAAAGAATTTAATAGCACAGGCTTGGCTAGACTGTGCCACTTAGTCTCAGTGCTAAAAAAATGGACTCTATACCATTTATTTCTCATTTACAATTATTTTCAAGGGCCAAGATGGCATTATGTTTGCTATTTTTCCCCATAAATGTCTAATGTAGTCAGGTCCCATCCAAATCTTATTTCAGATAAGTTAAATAGATCCAGCTCTTATAAGCTCTTATAAGATCCAGTCTTCTTATAAGGTATTTTCTCAGACCTACCTAAAGTTGTGTTTCATTCTTCTGCTTGCCCTCTATTTTATTTTATTTTTCCTGGTAAGGACATAAGACATTAGCAAAACTATGGAGAAAGGAAATACTATACTTCCGAAATCCCATTTATACCGAATAGTTATTCATTATGTATTAAGGGATCATAATATTCTGTTAATGCCTGAGAGGTGCAATAGGAGTTTCATGTTGACTTGTTTCTTCATAATGGTCTCTGAGTTATAAACACTTTTTCCAGGATAAATCCATTGTTTTGTAGATGCAGGCTCTCCTCACACAGGTAAGCATGCCCTTGAGTCACTCTGTCCCTGTCATTACACATCACTGTGTTTAGCTTTGTGGTAACCTCATATTTGTGATATTTAATAAACTGTTTGCACAACTTTAATACCCTGATAATTTCTATACTAATTTTTAATTTCTTAGAAGTTTTCTACTCTACTGGTCTACATTAAGTTTCTTTATGTCTTCACAATAGTTTCTTAAAAGATTTGAGCAGAGGAATATTATTGCAAATTACACATTTATTTTGAGATTACCTATTATTTAAAGGCTGGAAGGAAGTATTAAACACCCATGCAAGCAGTTATATATAGTGGAAAGCACTAGTCTAGAGTCACTGCATTTCAGAAATGCCATCAATATTGTTTGGGTTGGTGCCAGGGAATTAGGGCATCCATGTTCTTGTAATATTCTAGTACTAATCACAAGATTAGAAATACCACTGCTGAGGAGGTGGATTTTAAAAGTAGCAAGAGGAAACAGGATAATCACCATTCACACTGATAGCAGGAATATGAACGCAGCTTTGTTCATCTGTGTAAGCTGGGTGCCTTTCAGAATTAGTGGTTTTGAAGGACTTTAACAGCTTTTTCAGGAGTCCAGAAGCACCTGCTTTATTAGTCATTATTACTTAACATTTTGCAGGTTTCTTCCCTTAATCTGCCAACCACACATAGCAAAACCATCCAGATTGAGACTTTACAAGTAAAACCTAGCTACATTTGGGTGTTCATGCCAAGTTGTGATAAGCTACCTGCCCAGAAAGTCCTCACCACCTGAGGATGCTGGCCAGCAACAGGATGGGGAGTTTGTCATTGGGTATGCAAGTCAGCTGAACTTCTCACCAGCCTGGAAAACCTATGCGTGAAGAGTAGCCTCATTTAAAGTATGTCTGCCCATCATCAGTATTTCCCTGTAACACTGTGGTGAGACTAAAAGAGTATATGAGCATTATGTTAGCCTTCTGCAATGAACAGGTTGAAGTATTTCAGCCGACGTGTTACCACCAGACCTACTCAGTCAAGAATCTTAGAGCCCTTGACAATAAAGCTAGTTGAGTTACAGGTTCCCACATAATAATTGTCTACTATAGAGTATAGCTGACTTTGTGGCTCATGAGCCTGGAAGGTCTATGGGCAGTCTGCTCAGTGTGATCATGCAGCCTGCAGTTTACATCTGAAGACCCAGGAAGGGAAATGTCTCATTGGCATGTGGATTCCAGCGATAGGGGAAGACAATGGTTCTCCACCATGTAAGTTTGAGACATCTTAGAAATAGGGTGCTACAGGGAAACTTGAATAGCTGTCTCAAGAGGATGGAAGCAATAATTTTATTAGTAGCAGTTATTATTTACTATTTACGGTAAGCAGCTTTTTAAGGACTGAAACCCAGATTTTGGTCTGTTAGGTATCCCAAATACAACCAAATGTAGGAAAAGACAGTCTATAAGCACATAGACTTTAAAAATAAAATTAAAGGATCAACAACATGTCAGGTGTGATGGAGAAATAACTCTGTGGTTAGTGCTTTAGCTTGTGAAAAATGTACAAATGAATGCCACGAGGAAGAAATTTGATAGCAAAATAAAGAAGATGAAAGGTTCTAGGGGAAAAAAATCAAGTAATTGGAGCATGAAAACACAATACTGGTAATTAATACAAGAAGGCACAGGTGAAAAAAAAGCGTACAGGGGAAAAGAACATGTAAGTCACTCAAGCTGTGCAGAATCAGAGTGCCAATGAAAATTCAGTAGCTAACATGGAAAGGAAAATTCAAATTGTGGCTGGAGGAACTTGAGATGTGCGTTGACAGCACAACTGCGAGTAGGCAGATCTAAAAGACAGATATATCTTCCTTTCTTTGTGAGGTCATGCAAGGATGCTGCCAAAGAAAATGAAAAAAAAAAAAAAAAAAAAGCAAGATCTTTAAGAAAAAATAGAAAGGAACACAAAACCACTGACCACCCAGACTATTGATTATAAATTTCTTGAAACCATAGAGCCAATTAAAAATCATAGACAAAAAAGAGTCTAAATTCTATTGAAGATAAAATTGGACTGGTCTGAAAACAACCAGATGACATCTTATTATAAAGCTCAGAATTTCCTGGGGTTTTATCTTTTTTTTTTTTTCCCCCCTTTTTGGACAGAAGACAGCTTCTCATCAAAATGGTGTAATTTTGCCCTTCCCACTTTTGTAAAAATGTTGGGTGAGAAGGGCAAAACAGCATTTATTCACAGGAGATATTATTTCTGTAATAATGAAGGAAAATCAAATTTTCTCACAAAGTTAACTTAACCAAGGAAAATGTCAAAGTTTACCTGTGATTTTGGCAGGCACTTCTGACTATTGACTGTGTGGAAAAGTTCTGTATTTTCCCTTTCAAAAAGTTCTCCGCTTCGACATTTACCCAAACAAAGAGAGGGATGAAATTTGGTTTTGGAATTCCCAGTGGCACCTAGTTATAATATTTCTTTTAAATCATTACATCTTAAATATCTGCTATCTGCCTTTGCCTCTTTCCACCTCTTTCTGTCTGCTGTCTTATGTTCGGTTAAGACGCACCTTATTTACAATATCTTGGAAAGAATCAGTTGATTATAAAGAAAATGCTTGATATATATTGACACTTATTAAAGTAGGCTATCCATATTCAAATATTCCTACATCAACTAAATCAATGTCTTAATGTCTTAAAGCATTTATCCATTCTGTGCAGTGAGGCAATGAGGAAACAGAATTTTAATGATAACCTGTATTAAACAGCAAATAGAGGAAATCCAAACTGTCATTTAAGTAGACCTTCTTGTGAAGAAATATTATAGTAATGCACAGGAAGGCTGCTGCATGATTCTCATCCAATACACATATTTGCTGAGATATAGCTGCCTTAATATTCTTGGCAGAAGCAGCAAGCCGTTTAAAGTACCCTTTAAATCCCTTCAAGGAATTTAAGCAGAAGAAAATAAACAGAATAAAGAATGTACATAAACTGAATTGCATCATGTAGTTAGTAATACTGTGCATATTTTACTTCAGTCTTCTGTTCCTGACACTGTGAAAGTGCTTATCAGACAGACATTGAAAATAAAATAGTGCCTTGACCGAGTATTTTAAATGCTGTGTTGCAGCCATTTGTAAGATTTATTTTCAGGAGAAATGAAAAATAGGCATCTACTTACCACCTGTACAGTGCACCTACTCTGGCATTTTGGTGTGTGTAACAGTTTAACTTCTAATTACGTGGGGAATGCTCAGTTTGGATGAAAGCACAGCATAACGAAGTAACATGGCATCACAAGCAATTTAAGTTCTATGAGTTAATTAAAGCCTTGAGCTCCATGTGGATGTCAAGCAAGCAATATGACAGCAAAATTTATGACAACTGTGTTGAATCTCTGCTGCAAGCTAGGATACAACAGAAAAAGAGTTTACAGATAAGAACATACAGCAGACACATCATGTCCTTGTATACTTACAGGAACATTTAAAAAGTGAATCGGGGTTCATTAGACCTGAAAGGCAAGCTGTAAAGTTTGGTTTATGTTGTGATATTGCCAAGATAAACAAACTGTATGGAATCTTTTTGAAAGCAATATTTAAGATCAGAAAAGCTGACAGGTGTGGATGCAGCACTTAACATGGAGAACACAGTATACATCAGATTTTGTACCAGAGAAGGAAGCTGGTTCTAGCTCAGGTTTATCATTTTCAAAGATATAATTTTCATTTCTAGGCTGGCAAAGTTTCTTTCTGGAGACCACAGAATTTTCATTTTATGGTTTCTTAAGATACATCTTCCCGCCATATTAAAGTACGTTTTATTAATTTTGACATGTTAAATCAGTCACACAGCTATGACTAATCACTGTTTGTGGAAGTTTTCACATTACAAATCTCTCCCCTGATTTTCCTGGGTAATTGGAAAGTGTAATGAAAAGTTTTACAAAAGTGTTCCCCTACTACTATTTCTGCATCTTGCCATTTTCAAATTCTCTACAGCTAGTGTACACTTCTTCCAGAGCTTTAGAGCAGTGTCTATAATGTTCTATTTATATTCTTACATGACCTTTATCACTGTGGCATCTGACTACCTTGCAGGCCCCTGTTACATGATACAACTACCTTCAGTTGCAATGCTCTTACATAATTTTTCTGCTTGGAAGAAATGAAAGAGTGTTATTTTTTAGCTATTTAAAACTGCCTTGTTTTTGTGTTTATTTTTAGCCAGTGAGGTGCCTCTTGCATAGGGAAAATGATGCTTTGAAGCAATTCTTCATTCCAGCGAGCGCTTATTGTGTAACTGAAGACCATTTCAAAACCCAGGGCCTAAATGAATGCCTTCTCAGCAGACTGGGACTCAGTTTGGATATAGTTTTCAGGACATCCATTTTGTTATGTCCTGAAACCAGTCCACCATCAAAGATCAAATTGTTGGTACTTATGGAGAAACTTTAGCTGTTCATTGACAGAAATCATGGAAATCCTGGTGAAAAGAAACTACTGGTCATGTTCTGGAGGCCAAAATTATGAACTGGGTATTGCAGTCACAGTGACAGATCATCTCTACAAGAAAATTAAGGGGGAAGTCTTAATAAATACCTACTAAAATAAGGGTACTTATGCTGAAGTGTGATGTTTGCATTATATATATGCAGCAACAATGTGAGAAAATCTGCATAAGGTACACTAGCAAATTTCCAGTGATAGTTTTTTGTTTAAAAGCTCTTCATAGAGTTCTAAGTACTACTTCAGTTTTCCATGCATCATATTTGTTTTACTCAGAAATTGTATGGTGCTGTATCTCAGAAATTCAGCTGAGAATAATTAACATTTATTAACAAAGATTTTATACACAGCACCCTAAGGTTTAGTGCTGTGTGACACCTTCCAGAAAGAAGTAACTCTGGCTGATGCTTCTGTAGAGTCTAGAATGCAATAGTTCCATCTCAGTGTCTCTCTGCCAGATAACAACTATAAAAATTTATGGAAACGTGAGGTCCCATTTATCATGATTCCTAAATGAGTGTAAACATAGTAGACTTACAGAAAATAGTCATCAGTAGTGAAAGTTTCCAGAAACAAGATCTTTTTTTTTTTTAATTCATTGAGTTTGCCTTGAGCCAACCAGTTCTGCAAACTAATTTCACCATCAGAGACAGACACAGTCATCAAGAGGCTAAGAGAATTTATAAATATAAGTAAGCTGGCCTGGAATAAATAAGGTAAGAAGGCAATAAGTTCCAAGGTCTGAAAGCTTCCTTGCCAGGTTGAAAAAGCACTGAAAAAACTCCCTGCCACTGCTGAATCTAGTATTAGCGTCCAAATCTTGAAAAGCTAGGGTTGGAAGACATTTTTAGACATTGCCCCTATCCCATATAGGCATTGTGTCAATGCCATGTATAGCCACTGGCATCTAAAACATAAAAGTAAGTCCCAGATATTACTGAACACCCTTTCCCAAAATCCAGGGTTGCCCTCTCTTCCGTACCAGCTGCTGAAGTCAGGTCAACAGAAGGGAACATATCCATGAGGAGCGAGGGCAGCACGGGGCTCACCACCATTGTCAGAGTCAATCTGCTCACAGTAGGAATTACTGTCCCAGGATGCTTTTACCCATTTGGTGAGGAAGGAGTTTTTGAAACTGCAATGATGCCTCCTAAAAAATTTTAAACTCACAAGTGTTATCTTGTATTTTCTTCTTGTTCCACCCACTGCCCAAAATGAAAGCAATGGCATGCCCTCACTGGTACGTGTCATGGTTTGCTGCCAAGAGCTGTCTCTCATGCACACCCACAGTCACGTTTTATCACACCTTGAGCACAAAGTTTTAATTGTACAGAAGAAGTCAAACACCACATAGATTCTCAGTTTTCTCTCTCACAGGACCACCACAAAAAAAGAGCTTTTTGGGAAACCCTGCAACACACTTCTAAGCAAAAATATTGTTCTCTGCTTGCAAACAGTCACAGCTATTGCTAGTCACTGCTCTGAGCTTGCCATTTCCAGAGTTTCAGATCTCCTTGATACAGCTGACCTTGAGAAAGCACCTCCACTGAAACTATGCTTTTGCAATCCAGAGAAAAGCTGCCAACAGCATGATGCTCCACAATCCATAAGGCCAAGAAGTGGATAAAAGCATAAAGAATACCCACCATTGCACTTTCTCTTCCTATTCTCTCAAAGCAGAGCACGAAAGGCAGCTACAGCATGGAGAAGGGAAGGTGAAGAAACAAAAGCAATACTGAGTATTCATCGTTACTGCCTGCACTGATGGTCCCAGAAAGGCTTTCAGATTTTCCCCAGGACCCCTATGAAAATGCCCCAAGGGTACAACTGCCAGAGCCTCCTGCTTTTCTACTCAAGATCTCTCAGATGCAGAGAACAGTTAGCCCATTTCTTTTCCTATAATCTGATTGTAATTTGTAACTATAGTCCTAAACTGTAGGTAGATGTAGATTGAACTTACATTATTTTGCAGAAAGTACTATAACCTACTCCCCCCTCTTCTTGCTTAATGAATTCTGGCTATGTAGAAAACAAATCATCTTTGAACTCCCTTGGAGACTAGAGGAAACGCCTGTGCTTGGTATAAAAGATGCCTTCCCACCATTGCAAAGATACAAATAAATAACTGCAGCTTGGTTCCCCTCCCCCAGACACCAGCTTAGAAAAAAAAGATCTGTTTTTCTTCAATATAAAGAGCAGAAACATAAATAACCAATTGAAAGGAACCTCTGTTCCCTTTCAAAAAAATGTCTCGTGAAAAAAGCTTTCAGTTTTGCTTACGTTTTTATGCTTCACAGGACTCCACAGTTTGCATACTGTCAGCTGTGAATTCCTCTCACCCTTTTTGCTAGCAGCCTCCTGGAATTCAGAGAAAGAATGAGGGTTGACTTGATGGGATGGAGAGGGATGATAGGCACAGAGCTCTTGGTTCCTCCAGAACCGGTCACAAAGCCTTTCTTTGCTCTCAAATCTCCTTCCCTTCCACAGAGCTTTTACCAATGTGCTACCTAAATTTGTTTCAAAACAAGGTTAGTGTCTGAACTGCAACACTCGGACTGCAGATCTGCAAGCATGAGGACTTCTTTCTTGTCTCTGTCCCCAGGGCTGAGACGCCCTGTCCACAGTGGAATACAAGCAGTCCTACTGGGACAATTTTTATGCCAGTTTTATCCCACAAGCTGTCAGAAACATAGTATCACAGCTCTTGCAGAGAATTATGAAGGTGATTGACAATATTCCTCTCTAGCCCTCCTGTGCATGAGGGAGAACGTGTTGCCCTTTTCACAGCAACTTCTGCAAATTGCAATTGCCCCAGAATCTCCCACTGAGGTTCTGGTACGTTTCTTCTCCCACGCTGTCTCCCACCAAGATGGCAATCTCTTGGTAGAGCTTTTCCGTGTACCTCACGCTATACAATGTTCGCTTCTCAGACCCCCTCTTAGTTTTCTGTATGATGCCACGTTGCTTTCATCACGAGCCCTGGTTTGCTTCTTTATATCGGTAACAGAATTCAGCCTATTTCTGGTTCTGTCCCTCTCCCTTTCTGGGTAATAAAGGTTACTTTTTGGTTTTGGGTAGCCTTAGGCCATCTGATATGCTTATAAGGAGTGGAAATTCCAACATTCTAAGGAAATAGAACATAAAATTCCTTTTCATCTGCATAATCTTTCACAGCCCCCAAAATACTGCACTTTGTTTCAGAAATGTTAAAAATAATTTATAGTGGCAGAAATTCATGCCAGAACATCTTCAGGTAGTCTAGCTTCAGTCTCCCACCCCATTCACCCAACTTTGTATGTACACCCCATCTCCTTTTTTAATGACAATTTTGCAGTTGCATTTCATATGAAGTTTTAAAAGAACAGGTAATAAGTTTGTAAAATACTAATATGTATCTCAAGTTTGTTACACACATAAGTATTATACAGTATAGGAGATTCTTCACACAGCAATAGAAGATAATATATACTATTAAATGTTATAATGTAGTTATAGGATTGTACAAGCAAGCTATCAAGCAGTCTAAATCCAGCATCTATTAAAATTTCACACACTTGTCATCAGTGGAGCCCTAAATGTATCATTAGACTATTTTATCTCATTATTGCCTACGTTTGTTAATGCAGTTTGGCTCCTCCTATTTTTTCAAATATAAACCAAACCAATAACCTTTATTCCAATCTCTTTCTTAAATAGAGATGTCATACAATAGAAAACTAGTTTATCACCACTGGCGACAAATCCTTAGCTGAAACACACTAACCCAGTTCAAGGGGCATAAAAAGACTGAGTGTCCCAGTCTGCCTGGCTTTGCAGTGCAATATGTTACTCCCTTTGCTGAGCACGAAAGAGCTTTATGACCTTTAGTACCTCTTAAATTCTCTGAAAAGCTTGAAGAAATGGCCTCTGCAATGCATGCTAAGTTTAGCTATTTTGTCTCCAGCAATCACTGAGTTGTATCTGTCTGAAATTTGCTCGGTTCTGGAAAGGGCTGTTGCACTTAATCAGCACAGTAGATTGATACAAAAAATCTACTTAATGTGACTTTGGAAATTAGTCAGACTGAATCCACAAAAATGACATGTAGGTAATGCACCTAAATCATATCAGAAAAAAACACAATCATGCATCATGTATTTAACCTGGCATTTCAGCTCAAAGCAGGATGCATCTAAAGGTAAGCATTCAGCGAGGTTCAGCATCTGCTGCAGGACCAAGGAGAACGTGGAGTTCTGGTAGTTTTCGCTGTTTAGTCTCATCCCTCATATTTTGTTTCTGCAATTACAAGGCCAAGCTCATAAAATCTAATGTACTGTAGTGCCAGACCTCTTAGAACTATGAAGTTGTCTCTACTCCTATAAGTGATAAAAAACATTGGAAGTGTATTTGCAAGCCTCCTCCAAAAGGACTCGGGTGAATCTATTTTCTACTGAACTAAATGCAGGTCTAGTAATCCAAAATCTCAAGTCTCTGCATGTTTCTCTTTCAGTGTTTGATTTGAGAAAGGATTACTTCCTCAAACATGTGTGTTTAATTGTGGCATATTTTATTAAATTCCTGTGTAGGGAATGCATAGTCACATCTCTGCTAAAGATAATTTGTTGCACAGATTTATAGGCAGAATAATTTGGCTTTTTAGGCCACATCATGGATTTTTCAGGATCAAGTTTTGAGGGATGGGAATAATGAGATTAATAACATCTTTATCCTTTTCTACAAAACACAAAGAGCTTCAAGATGTTCAAATATTGCCTTGATGCTGTTCAGCTGAAAAATCTAAAAGCTTGTTTCTGCAGAAGGGAGAAGAAAAATATTTCAAGACTAGTGGAGATTCAGCATAAGGTAACGGGTTTTGGTTTGTCTTGTTTTGCTTTCTTTTTTGGGGGGGGGAATGGAAGCAGAATTAGTCTCCTCTGAAATCTGCAGATGCCTATGTAAAAACAGGTGGATATTTGAGACAGGGTAGGGCAGTTTCCTGTTCCTCACTGGCTGCAGTCACAAGAAAGGTTTGCAATCTTTCTTTCTTTCTAAGGCTTTTGGTTTTCTAGGAAGGGATAATGTTGTGTACACAAGACAGTGCAGCTCTGAGGCTCAGCAAAAAAGGTTTTAATGACACTGAAAAGGGAGCCAACAGGTTTTGGTAAAATATTCCTAAAATAGCAGGTTTCTTTTAGAATATTTGTTTCTTTACCTTAGGAAGGGTCAGTTTATAAGCTGAGATCCCATTTTTAGGAGATATTTTAAGGGGCATTTACTCTGTTCTCCACTTGGTTTGCTGACAGTAGAGAAGACCTTTTCAAAACACAGGCCAAAACCTTCACGTTTCTGTCATTACATCTCAGTAGCTACTGAAATTATTCATTTGCTCCTCCCCCTGGAATAATTACATCATAAGACTTATTCACTCTTTTGTTATTTTATTACACTTATCTTCACATCGGAGGGAGGAGTCAAATATACTCAGCTGTGAAAGCAGGAGATGAAGGTTTCCAGTTTATAGCATCCTAACTGGACATCATTCCCAGTTCACCAGCTAGAGATATGGGTTTGTGAACAGACTGTAGATGCTGTAAATACTCATTTACATTTGGGAAGACACTAAAAATCAATTGCAATATGCATGAAATAAATATTTTCCTCATGTTTTTTCATCTGTCCTCTGGATCCCAAAACCAGCAGTTTGTCCTTCAAGGTTGGCCATCCAAAATCCTGTGTGCCTACACTAACAAAAAATTATATTTCATTCATTAATGACTTAAAATATAACTATTTTTACATGCTTTGTGAACCTAAATGTCCCAGGTAAGAGCAAAACCATTTCCTACTGTAGCACCTCAACAGAGTATCAACAGCTCTCATAGTTTAGTCACATACAGAATCTTCCATACAACCTCCAGGCCTTGGAGAATAATTCCTTCAGCCTTCACTTCACTAGAACATAAAGAAAGTTGAAGTCCTTATGGTTGGAGAACATATATATATATATACACATATATATATATATAGTGTGTATGAGTGTGTGTATATATATATATATTTAAAGCCCACAAATTGTAGAAAACTTTCTTAATTTTGAAAGATGTTTAGAGTTCTTAATACTGACAGTTCTGTGTGAAAAAGGGAAGGAGTATCTAGCTACAGGGCTGAGCACTGGAAAAGCAATTGTCAAACCTAGAAGAGCCTAGAACAAACAGCTGAAGAGGAAGAGAAATAAAAATAAGTCATTTAGACTAGATCAGATGCATGGTTCTTAGCTAGTGGCAAAACACAACTTTTCTAGTTACCTGCAGGGTAGTCCAGAAATCACTTTTGTCACTGTGCTGCCCATTTTTCAGAGGTGCTCAGGGAGATGTGATAAAGCAGATAACAACAGAGGGAAAGCCTCAACTTGTATTCTTCCCATAGACATTCAAAATCTGTTTCTGAGTGACAAGATGTCACGACCTGTGCTGGACAGCCCTGTGGCAGTACATCCCGTCCCCATCCCACCAGCAGGAGACAAAACTCCTCCAGGCAGGGAGAAGGGGAAGGAAACCCTGGGGGCCGCAGGCTGAAATTTGAACTGGCCGATGGAGATGCGCCAGGTACACCGAGGTGACCCTCCCGGCCAACAGGATTAAATGGCCACAGGTCAGATTCAACAGGGGTATGAACGGGGTCTCGCCGGAGGACACGTTGGCAGTCCTTCTCCTCGGAGCAGCGGGTCTGCAGTCAGGGACTCCCCCTCGGGTTGGGGCATCGCCCCGGGGGAGAGAGCCCTCAGCTTTTAGGGGAGTGATACACGCGTTCTGAGCCATCACTTTAAATCTTGGGGATTCGTAAGTAGGCTGTGCAGTATTAATTCTCTTTACATCATTGAGCCTGTGGTTTTACAAAATGTTACCAGACTTCTAACTGGATTTTGCTGAAGAATAAATCTGAGTTTTAACACCTGTTGGATTTGGTTAGTCGTGCATCCGTAACAAGGCCCAAGGGGGTCGCGCCGGCCTGGCCTGCGCTCCGCTCTGCGCCCTGGGGCTGATGCCCGGGGCCGAGCGGCGGTGGCTCCTCGCCGGTGGGGACGGGGACAGGGACAGGGACGGGCAGAACTCGCCCCGCCACGACGCTGGAGATGTTGACTCCATCAGTCCCTCCAGTGTGGCGTTGCTGCGTGGCCTTGCGAGCCGGTTCCGTTCCTTCCCTCAACCGCGAAAGCCAGGGCCCGTCTCTGTCCATTAGGATGGCGGTCTGAGGCGGTAACTGCGTCCGGCCTCTTGCACAAGAGATGGAAAGTTTGGGGCCACCAAGCAATACCACCTTTTTGTTACACAATTTCTGGATGGGGTAGCCTCTGTGAGAAGTAAATGGCTGTCTTCTTTTTCCTGACCTCCTTGATTAAAGATAATTCATGCAGCCTGGATGTCTATACAGAGTAATCAGACAGTCTATTTGTAAGGACCTGGTAAAAGATAACATGGAATTGTCAGGAACAAACCTTGTCAAAACAACCAAATTTCTTTCTATGACAGGGTAACAGGCCTCGTGGATATGAGAAGAGCAGAGGACGTCACATATCATGACTTTAATAAGGCTTTTGACACTGTCTGACATGACATTTGCATAAGAGAACAAAAGGACTAGAGTGTGGGTGAGACAGCTTTAAGGTCAGTATGCAGCTGGCTTGAAAATGCTACTTGACAAGAAGACATCGTTTGTTTACTGACAAAATGGAAGAAGGTAGTAAGAGGGATTTGACATGGGTCTGTCCTAGATCCAGTACTACATGGTATTTTACTTAATGAGCTTCACATTATTGACATTTTGAGTTTGGAGGGAGGGCCACCTCTTTGGAAAGCAGAATTATATTTCACAATCATCTTACCAAGCTGGAAAATGTAAAAAATTATGGTGCAATTCAAGGCAACTGAATGAAATAGCAGAGGAATGATTAACAACATGAATGCATACTGGGGAACAACTAATAAGGCACAGGGGTATCCAGAAAGAAGAAACAAAAGTGAGAAGACATCTTGAAAACATTACAGTGTGAAAGTCATAGGAAGAGGGAAGGAAAGAAGATGATAGGAGAACATTCAAATATGTCAAATGTTGCTAGAAAGGGGAAAACTGTGAAATGTTCTTGGAACCTGCTGCAATAGGATGGAAACACACTTGCCTTTCAGTGAGCCAAACATGTTAGGGTTCAGCTCACTGGGACAGAGGAATGCAGCAGGGCTCCCTCAGCCCCTTCCCGTACTATTTCCTTTGATTTCTGTGAGATGCAGACATACTAGTTAGGATTCCTGTCAGAAACTTACTGTTCAGCAAGCAATTTTATGGCTGCCTTTACAAGCTGCTTAGAATATCCCATCTTCCACACTTTAACATGACACACTAGAAAGCGTACCAGTAAGGACCATGACATCAGCAAACCTGTTGGAAGAGGAGCAATGAGAAATGGCAAATGTGTGTCTTGAAATTGATATTGATTTTGTGGAGACAACCCATTATAATTTAAACACCCTACACTGCAATGCTACCTGACAATATGAAAGCAGTAACACTGACAGTATGATTTGACCTTGCCTATGTATAAAACTGAACCTTAAAAATTTCTTCTCATGGAAATCAGGATTGGAGTCCACAGAAATCTCACATGTATCTTTCAAACATGTAAGACAATTGAGTAACTTTAGTCAATGTCAAATAAGCTTTGTGTTCTTTTACTGTTTCATCTTAATAAATACAAATCAAGGTTTAAAATCCATCCTAGGCTAGAGTCAGCATGTTTTTAATGGCCCAATATTTTTCAACATAAAACTTCTCATTTAAACATAACTGTCAACAAATTTATTGAATATCCCACTCAACAATACTTTCGTGGCAGATCAGAACTTAAAGAAATCAGTAAAAAGCTGAATTTCTGTTTTGGGGATGTCTGTGTAAGATCTTTCAGCCTCAAACACTTAATTTCAAAAGCATTTTAAGAGTATAACAAATGATTACCTATGAACATTGTAGTCTTACTGGACCATCTGAACCATGTTACCTTAGCTAATTTATGCTTCAAGGTAATTTTTCTGCTTTCAAAGTCAAGATGGAAACATCTTCTGTATTTTAATGCATATTTTATGCAAGAAAAAATAATAGAGTGTGATAAGGAGCACTCTAAGAATATATTAATCTTTCTGCAAAATAATAAAAGCCAATGTACTGACTTAGTAGCATTTCTATTCTAAAGATATTCATGTGGCTCACATTGCCCTAATATGAGAGTGCCTCACAGTCATTAAAATATTTACCCCCATAGGTCACAGCATCCTTTGGAGGAATGTAGCTACTCACACTTCACAGATGAACAGCCAGGGATCTAGGTACACACATTTGTCATTGAAGCACCAAACTTCTAATTATCCAGCCATCTTGTGGAATCCACAACCCTGGTTTAGATAGGCTGAGGCCCTACACAGGGGTGTGAAGACTTAGTTGTACTGTCACTGTAGCATAACAAACCAGAATATAGGACAGACAAGGTCTGACATAAATTTATACCAAACCCATTGATGCTTTTGTTAAAAATGGACAAGATGTGGAATACGCAGTCCTCACAGTGAGAAACCGTGCGCATCTTCATGTGCAACCCAAAAAGCATACTGTTTCCTAGAATGAGGAAAAGGCGTTGAGTTACCTGATGTCATCTATCCAAAACTTAGGTTCCCAGGCTAACCTAATCCTTTTTTAGTTGGGAGATGAAACTGAAACTGCCAGAGATCCCTCAGCAGATAGGTGACAAAACACTATCTCTTCTATTCCCTTCATTTCTCGTGATAAGCACATTACTTACACACCAGCTGGGTCTGCGAAAACACTTTTAATCTCTCTTTCTTCATCATCTCCCACATGACTCTTCCTACCTTCAGACCATGAAATCTTATTGCTGAGAAAGAATAACTCCCTCAGTTTGCTATTGAAGCTGTTCTAGTTTGTGTAAATACTAAACCCATGACTATGGAGACTAGAATCAAGGTCTCTTTACATCCTCAGTTGAGCGCTATAGTCATCAGACTGCAGAATCAGTCTCCTGCTCACCATCTGCCTCAAAGACTATTTCAATATTCAGCACAGTGTAGATCAGCTTTGAGAACAGAGGAAAGGTGGGTGCCTTCAGAACACCACTGGTAACATTTATAGGGACCAAGAAAATCCAGGTAGCTCTGCAGTTAGACAGCAGCAGGATTTTGAGGATCAATATTTTGGATTTAACCAACAATCACTGGCACCAAAAACTATTTTATGAACATAGCCTGAAATGTCTTGCTCAAGGTCACAGTACACTGAAAATATTGCAGAACAGGGAATCGATCCTGGGTTCCTGGGTTGTCTTAGTCCCAAGACAGCATCTTCATTGTCGGGCCCTCATTGTCTCCTGAGTTGCTGCTTCTCTTGTGATACATTATCTTTTCCTCTCTGCACAAATACATACAATTTTCCAGCACTCATAAGACAAAACAAAAAAAACCAAAAAACAACAAAAACAAAAAAGAGATAAGAAAGCAACTATATAACGAAGCCTTTCACTACAAATCCTGCTGCTGTTACCTCTTAGAATGAGAACAACTATTACAGTCTCACCTAGTCAACCCAGGTTATCATCTCCATTCAACCAATTTCTTTTTCTCCTTTTCTCTGGAATTAAAAATATTTTTTATCATTTGCAATTTACAAAGCATATTAAAAAACCTTTTGAATCACCTGCAACAAGAATTAGATCAAAAAGTTGTAACAAGTGTTGTGAGAATATTCAATACAGAAAAGCTCAGTTAAGACTGTGAAAAGCAAGCATGAAACTAAGAAAGCTAATCCCAATCTAATACAAAACCTCGTGATATTTCTAAATAGAAATTGAATCTCAGTGGTCTCAAAATCTGAGTTGCCCCTTTGAAGAGGAAGTGCCTTTTTTATCCTAGGAATATGTAATTAGAAATTTTGTCCACTTTTCTGTGTCTTATTCATACGTTCCTTTGCAATGAATTTTTCATTTTGCTATTGAAAACTTTTGTTTGGACATATCTTTACATTGTTGCAGAAGCTTTACACTTGATTTCAGGGGAATATTTTCCAATATATCATCCATTGGTTCATACTGAGGTTGTATATGTGACAATAGTGAAGCAAAACCCAGAGCACATCATACTAAATTCCCACCCACAAAGAGAAATCACTCTAGAATGTGAAGTTTTTCAGAAAAGAAAGAGTGTGAGTGTATGTCTACAGCCACATAAGAAGAGAAAAAGACCTTTCTTTGCTCTATCAGGAAACAAGGTTGATGTGAGGAAGGCATAAACATTAAACAGGCTGACTGCTCAAACTGGGTTTAATTTTGTGCTGGTACTTGATACCCACAGGTTTGACATAAGCTTAGTCGCCCCATCTGCATTCTAATGGGTGAGGAGACTCATCCCAGTCAAAGTGGAGAAATGCTATATAATCATTACTTCATATCCTTCAATTTAAGGCAAATGTAGTTTGGAAGTGTTGTGGTCTGAAAGATAAGCACTCATTTGGATTCAGACTCTGGAGACAACACTTGGCTTAACTCCTGCTCCAGCTTGTACTTTGGACAGCTTTTCTTATAGTTTCATAAACCTCTGTTGCATAAAGGAGTTTAACTGCTTTTACCTTTAGGCTGCCTGAAAAGCTGATATCCAACATACTAGCACCAAAGAGAATTTTGTTTAGTCCCGACCAAACCACCAACAAAATTGCCACCACATGTAGGCTATATTTACAGATCATGATTCCTGCTACCTGTTTAGATTAAACCCTTCATCAGCTGTGCAAAGCACAGCATGCTTTTAAAGAAACATAAGTGCCAGACACAAAAGTAATAAATTAGGCAACTTCCATCTTGCTCTAGACCTACTTCCATGGGAGATGAGGATTCAGCTCTTTGCAGGTCTAGCCTCCAAAAGGGATAGAAAACTTTAAAAGCAATCATGTCATTTTAAAGTGTTCAGCTTTAAGAAACTGATGTGTAAAGACATATGCATTAAGCTGTGCAGAAATTAAGGTCCATGGTATCCACACTGAATGGCACATGGGTAGATGCTACCTCCATTTCAAGTACAATATGCTGAGCTTCCTTGCAAGAAGCTTCAGTTCAATTTCTGTGTTACTGGAAAAAGACTCGGAATATTCAACACACAGGGCAACATATAAGGATGGGAAAGCATGTCCGACTGTTTGCCCTCCTTGTGTTACCTTGTACTGACAAGGGGGGTCAGACCCAGACAAGCATTTTTGATTCATCCAATAGCATATCTGTAGTGGGGGTTTGAGCACGACATTGTGTAAATGGAGACTATCTTTGGTCATTTGTGTATTTTGTCTATCAATGGGGGAGGAGATGGAAGGAGGCAGGATTCAGAACAGGCCACTTGCTTTTGGAAGGAAATATAAGTGAATTCATAAGGAACAAGCACCACACAAGGTATTAAACTTTCAGCCTCAGAGCTAAAAGCAGTTTCCAAACAAGCTAGAGAGACAGCAGTAGCTCACACCTCATTAGGCATTTTAAGGGTGTGGAATGGAAGGTGGGGTCTGTAGGTGCTTCTGAAGGAAAGAGGTGCTTTTGTGATACCACCATGCAATGTTTTGCTGAGGTTAACAAAAGCAGAAAGGCTTGAGGATGAAGGAATTTTAACTGCTGTTGAGATAGTCACCAGGGACTCTAATGGCTCAGCTACTCCAAGCTCTCTGAGTGTGTATTGGAGAATCGTAGCTCGAGATAACTCTTTTGGTCCTTGTGTTAGTTTCAAAAAGATGTGCTTGCCTGGACCCAAACCTTGCTTTGCATTACCCAATAACAATAGCAGGTCTCAGGGGTAGATCTTCGCCATCGTAGCATACAGCAGTAGGAAGGTTGCCTCCAAAGCACGTTTTCTGCATGCTGCTGCGGAAAAGAGGGAGACAATCAGACAGAGCTAACCTCCATGTGAGGGGAACACTGGCCTTTTTCCACATTATGTCCCTGTCCACTGGACGGCAATTGTTGCAAACTTGGGGCAGAGATAATTCTCATTTAACTCAAATTTTTTGTGTTCTCACTCCCCCAGTAATGTGTGTGCTGCCTCTGAGTACCACATAAAACACAATAAAGACCTCAATTTTATAGTATTGTCTATACCTTTGGTCCAGAGTTGTCATATGATAACTATGATCCATCTAATTTCCAGTGCTCTTTTTTGAAGTGGAGAATATTGCTTAGTTTTCAACTATTAAACCCTTCTGATTCTTTTAAGAAAAAAAACCCCAACAACTACAAGCAGCAGTTATAAATTATTGTCTTTTTAAATATACATCTCTGGTTTTCATACCTTCTGTATTCACTATAGCAATATTAAATGGCAGCATTGTGGTATTCCTCCAACAATGTATATTGCTGGCTTCCTCAGTTATAATATGATGTGTCTAACAGGCTCTATTTAAGTTTTGATAATTAAAAAAGAGAATAAAGAACAAATAGGCTGCTCCTCTGTGTCTCTTGTTTCTTTTAATATTTTGCTAGGAGGCAAACAAAACTGAGCCTTTCTTATCCAGACCTCTGCCCTATCATGTCTCTTTAAATTTGATTTGCTGCAATGCAGTATTTTGTTTACTCTCCAAGAAACGAAGTAAAGGACAGTGCTAAGTAGCTACAGACCGAGAGACTGCAGCACAGAGTCCAAATGCTTGTGATAGCTCATGTTTTTAAGGTCTTCTGTACTTTGAAAAGAAGGTTTAGAAAGGTTTTCTGGAAAAAAAAAAAGCAGGGTTGGAGAAGTAAAATACAGTTTAAGCTTCACATGGGAGAATAGAGAAATTAGTTATTATAATTCCTTTGTAAAGGAAAGGGACGGTAAAGGTAGGTGGCAACACCAATGTTGATATACGGCATGGTGATTACATAAAGAGTAAAGGGTACATATCAGTTATTTAGGTTGCTACTTTTTGGGGGTTTATGCTGATAATAGCAGCCAAGAAGGTTTTTGTGATGATTTTTCACTGCTCAGAATTACTTGATTTTTTATTGATCCGTTATATGGATGCTGTATGGAAAAGAAAAAAATGCATTAGTTACTGACTAGGCACACATTATCCACGTGCACATAGTGTTTATAATGTACACATACACAAATACATATGCATAGGTAAATATTAATAAACAGAAGTTTTATGTGTTATACCAGGTCCAACAGAGACACGTACATAAGAAGACAGTTGCTGATAACATTTTGTTGCTCTGTTGCTATTTGCATGCTTTATTATTGCATCCAGTCATACAGTAGAGATATGATCAGCTGATGTCCTGAAGTCTCCAGCAGACCTACTTTTCAATGAACAAATTACCCATTTTATTTATAGGAGACATATTTTGCTGAACATTTACAGGCAAATGTGCAGACATATGTCTCAAAGAGTTAACTACAAAAATAGTCAATATAGATGGTCAATAGCCAAGCACAGAGAAAAGGAAGAGGAAAGAGATGACAAGGGATCTCCCAAAGTGACGGGAAGCTGAGTACGTGCAAGCCCCAAAACAGAGAAGTAACAGAAGCTCTCTGCTTCCCCCTGTAGGAGACACAACAGCCTTAGCAGGTCTGATTTGCATACATTATTTTTATTATTATTATTAATACATCAGTGCACTCCATAAGACTCTGCTGTCTGCTGTGCTCTATTTCACAAATTAGAAGACACAACATATGTAAATATATTTACAAAAACAAATGTGAAGAAACTGCGAGAGGTAGCAGCTAAAGTAAAGAGGTCACCCTTAATTACAGTTGTGTGCAGTTGCGTAGGGAGCCCCAAACCAAGTTTTATGGAGGCTTTGTGTCTGTTTCTTTAATTTATTATACAGGTATCAGGTGGTATGGTTCTGCTCCTGGCTTTTAATAGGGTTATTATGAATTCAGCAAAGTTTTGAGTGAAATCTCTTCCTTGTTCCCTTTTTTCTTCCTTGCTATCCTTTTTCCTGGGGTTACACGCTGTTTACAGTCACTGTTTACAAAAACTGCTTGTTTTCCATGTGTTATTTGTAAGCTCTTTATGAGATCTTCAGTCTGGGGTTTTTTCCACTTTCATCCTTCTTTGTTCATTTGCAGTGGAGATATAAAGGAAGAATACTGATACTATTTTTTTTAGTGGCAGATTTACACAGGAAAATCACTACTTATCATGACTTACACAAATAAATAAATTATAGACACTAGCCTAGGGTAGTACTTCATCTCATTTATACCCATCCATGTGAGGATGTAGGCAGGAAAATATAACTGAAATAAGAACCTATTTCTCTCAAAACCTCACCTATTGCACATAGATGTAAGTCAAGTCAAAGGACAATTTTACACTCATGAGATCACACTGATTCCTTTAGCCTGTCTCAGTCACACAGAGTGCAAATCAGAGCACACAGGATGAGAAAATTTCTCTAATCTGACCAAAAAAGGCAGTAAGTGCCACCAGAGAATGACTCAGAGCACTGGAAGGTGCGTGACTAATGTCTGTGTACACAAATATTCCTTGAAATGCAAAAATGATTACTTCTATATGAAAGTACAGATTTGTATGTATGTTGGTGCTTTCAAAGATTTAAGGTCACCCTCTGCTTTGGATGGGATTCATCTTACCAAACAAAGACTTTTATACCTGAGCTAGTCATCCTTATCTCCTCTAAATGGAGAGGAAACACTCTCCAAACAAATAGTTCACCTCATCTTGGAGATGATGTCTGACATGGAGAATTATGTTGAACTATGCCATAAATAGGCATACTTCTTATCATTGGCCATGAATACAGTCTAGGTGCTACCAAAGGTCTAGGTAGTCACACTACATGAGTCTGAAGTTAGGCAAGATCAATCCAATATTTCAGGTCATAAAAACCAGATCCTTGGAGCGCTTCTCATTTTTAATAGTCTCTTACTTTTTAATCATCATTACTTATCATGAGTAGGGTTCCAGGCACAGCTGCAGGAGCTCCCATGTTTTTTATCTACCTCCTGTTCTCACTGGTCTCTTGAGGAGCAGCTGCACCACACCACTGAAGTTCCCTTGCATGCAAATGACTATCCAGTGTATGAAGCCATGGAATTATGTCCAGAATATAATAAAAAGGTAATAAAGTAACCTTATATTATATTCTGTGAAATAGATTAGTTCTAGTTAAAAAACCTATCTTTTCCTGTTTACCTGATCACTTGTCTAGCCTACCCTAGACAAGATGTCATGCAAATCCTCACTAAAATTGTATTACTTGCTGGTAGTTATAAAATCCCTTGATTCTTTGAGTTAAGGTCATTATTTAAGGTATTCTTCAATTTAAGACTTAATATTTGAAATTGTTACTCTTGAATAAGTGGGAAGCTTTTAAAATATTAATTAAATATGCTTCTTCACGGCGTTTTCCTTTATACCTTCTAATTTATTTTTTATTTGCTGGAATCTCTGTTTACCCATGAATAAGCTGCCATGAGCTATTTGTACATTTAACAAGCAATAGCTAAATTTTTTTTTAAGGTCCCTTGTTCTAATTTCTTTTCTAATTTTCTTTTCTTCTTTACCTTTTTTTGGTGAACATAATTGCACATTTTTTCATACTGCTTATGATGGCAGTGCATTTTATTGCTTACCACAGAGATTCTGGAATATAACAGATACTGGAAAAAAATATTTTTAAAAGAGAATAATAGCTCAATGTTAATATATTTTTATCAATAAATATTCCCCTTTACAGAATATTTTTCTGAATTAATTTATGGATCAAAGCATTTATGGAAAGACTGATGTATATTCAAAAATTAAAAGAAAGTTACAAAGTGAATTTAAGTTGCATGTACAAAAAAGAAACTTTATGTTAACAATTGCACTTAAATATAAATTTTGTAAAAATGGGGGTTTTTACTGGAAAAGAATGATTCATCAAAACATAACTGTTCATAAGAAAGAGCTGTTTTTTCTGAACAGCAAGAACAACATTCTGAAAAATGTTGAAAACCAAATGTTTTAAAAGCTTTAAACTCTCCCAACAGCTGCATTTATACTTTCAAAATAAAAAATATGAGGTTTTGCTCTTAAATTACTTTTCAATTTGTAATAGTGCAAAGAAGTAATAAAAGAAAAAGCTAAAAATCAAAATGGGATTGTTCAAAACAATCAAAATGAAATGTTTTGACTGACCAACTCAAACTCTCCTGTTTTCTCTACTGAACACTTCTGAGAATTTTATCTTTCATCTCACTTCAGCACAGGAATATTTTTCTATAACCTTGAAAATTCTTACAAAAACCATGAGACAAAAATTTCAAAAAGACAAATTAGTCACAGAAATGGGCAGGTATTGGAAACAGTAAACTAATTTAAGAAAATAACTGTACATTTTCAGATAAATAAGGCAAATAGAAGTACAAAATACATTTATGTGCATGTTATCAGCAAGACAATCTGTAGTTAAGAAAAAAAGAAGCAAGGATTGTATACCTCAGTGAAATGGAACTTCTTAAGTTTCATTGAGCAAGTCTTTACTTGTCTAAAAGCTGGGTGTCTAGTCTAAATTCTGTCTTTGAGGACATGTAACATCTTCCATAGGGCAAGACTCATTTCCAGCTTGCTTTAGGCTGAATTGTCTTCTTGGGAATCTACTGTTTTTTCTTTGTCTGTTCAGAAAATCTTGAAAATCGGCGCTTTTTTAACTACATACCTAACTTTTATAAAGGTGAGATAATGTCATCTTTACCTAACTGGGCCTTCAGCTCTTCTTACCTTTTAGTTCTGGATTTTACTTCTCTAGCACTGATGGGGGTGCAGAATTGCTAGTGAACAGTATCCTGCTGATGCCTAATGCAGTTATGTTTTCCAAGATGGATCTTGATGCTTTGCTGGATTATTACAGCTCTTCTATGCAAAATCAGTACTTTAGTTTGGGATCAGGCAGGGTCAGGACCCATCTAGGCACAGCAGGGAAAGAACAAGGCATCTCATATTATAATGCAAGTAACATCACAACAGACTGATAAATCCAATCTTCTTCAAAGCAGATTTAGATTAATGGAGGTTACAGGAGTGGGCAGGCAGTTCAGCAAATCTTATCATTCATGGATTTGTCTTCAGCTATGATTTCTTGCTCTTGTTGTTGCAGAAAGCAAGTGATCTCAGCTGTGGCAATTACTTGGTTCAAATGGCTAAAGTATCTGTGAAAATTCACAGACCCTTCCAGCACAAACCTCTGCCTGGAAGTCCAGGCAGTCTTGACAAGGCAACACTTTCCCTCCATTAAAGGTGTGAATTTGACTACTACACCACAAATTATTTCATAATGGGTGAGGGAATAACATTCAATGCTATTTAATGACAGAAGTCTCTTCGCTCCCAGTCTATTCATATGAACCAGAAGTTACCAAGTATCCTTTCAACATTTGTCCTGTCTATCCATCTGCTTCCCATTCTGAAATGATATATAGCAGATCACCATATGATGAGGGTGGTGTTCACATCAAGTTATGTGACACAGCTATTGTAGGCATCATATCTCTGTGGCACAAGGTTTAGACCAAGGAATGCGTGTTTTCTAGCAGGACTTTTCCAAGTCAAGACTGGACTCCAGAGTGGTAGTTCCTGACTCTCGAGAAGCATTGTAGTTTCTGTTTCTCTTTAGGAGTCTTGTGGCACACCCAACTCCTTGGTGTGCTGGACTGCCGTGATTCTAACATGGGACTCCTTGGGGACACAGAGATCACATGTGGGAGATGCACATGTGACTAGGAGCATTGTCCTGGGCTCTGCGACAATTGAAAATATTTTCCCATTGACTGTTAAAGCACCACAGCTGTGGTGCAGTCCACAAACCCTTCAGCACCTCTCACATTTTTATTGTATTTATTTATAATAGCAAAAGCGCTTTAGAAATTGGGAGGAGCGGGAGTGTGTACAGGATGTTGAGACAGCTGTGGCATGCAAGGAGCCCCTCAAAGCTTCCTTTTATTTCCAGGTATGTTGTGGTTTAAGGCCAGCCAGCAACTAGGCACCACACAACTGCTCACTCACTCATCCCCCCTCCCAGTGGCATGGGGAGGAGAATAAAAAAAAAAGTAAAACTCATGGGTTGAGGTAAGAACAATTTAATAACTAAAGAAAATAAAACAATAATAATAATAACAATAAGAAGAATAAATAATAATAATAGTAATGAAAAGAAATAAAATAAAATTAAAATTTAAAAAAACCAACAACAAACAAAAACAACAAAAACAAGAAAAAAAGAAGTGATGCGCAATGCAATTGCTCACCACCTGCTGACCAATGCCCAAGCAGCGATCTGCCCCCCCCGGCCAACTTCCCCCCCTTCCAGTTTATATACTGAGCACAATGTTCTATGGTATGGAATATCCCTTTGGCTAGTTCAGGTCAGCTGTCCTGGCCATGATCCCTCCCAGCTTCTTGTGCACCTGCTTGCTGGCAGAGCATGGGAAACTGAAAAATCCTTAACTTGGAATAAGCGCTACTTAGCAACAACTAAAACATCGATGTGTTATCAACATTATTCTCACACAAAATCTAAAATACACTGTACCAGCTACTAAGAAGAAAATTAACTCTATATCCCAGCCGAAACCAGGACAAGGTCCAACTGCCCAAATTCCCTATCCTGTTTTGATGTGTTGGCCGCAGGTATTGCACAGGGAAAAGCAGGACAGGGGCTTCAAACAAGTACTTAATCACACAAGAAATTGTGCGGCCCCCTTCCCCACTACCAGAAAACCCTGCCACACAAAGCCAAAACAGTGAGCAATAGAGAACCGTAGTCCTATGGTAGAGTTGAACACTAATGTGTCCTCCCTTGTGGGAAACACTATCTTCTGTATTCTGAAAGCTCCAACTTTTACTTCATCCATAAACTAGGTACACAATTAATTTCTGTCTCATGGGGTTCTGCTATGAAGGAGACCTCATCTGAGATCCCTGACTTCTATTGCTGCCATCTTAGCTTCAGCAAAAAGCCACATGAGAACTCCCTTTCAAGACAAAATCTCTCTATAGCATATTTCTGTGAAATCCTCAATGAAAGGGAATAAAGAGTCCTTTCCGCCCAGGTAAGTCTCCCTCTCTGTCTCTGTGTGCCTCACTTCAGTTTCACCACCTTACTATTTCCAAGCTTGTGTAAAAATTGCCAGCTTCTCAAAATGTTACTTGGAGGACTTTTAGGTAGAAAGAAAACTCTCAGTATCTGTCCTTCCTTCTCTTTATCCATAGATGGTGGCAGGAACCCCCTTGGTTTTTATAGCTTCAGGCCAGGAGGTTTACAACCACACTGGCTGAAGAGTGTCTGCACTGTAATTCCTATATTGTACCATGATATTTTTATTTTTACTCTTTGAAGAGTGCTTATGAAAATCACTGGAGAGTGCTTAAGGAGCAGATTAGCATTTATCTGGCATGCTTCCCCTGAAAATGACATTTGTAATACCAGCTTTAACCCCTTGGTACTTTTAAACAGAAGTGACATTTAGCCACAAATCCGTTCTGCACCAGCCTGCATAAACAACATAACAGGGCTTGGAGGACTTCCACCTGGACTTTATCCCTGCCTCAGTCTAACAGGGACACAAGAACTATGTAGGATCTGAGGATGGAAAGATTGGGTTGTATCCAGAAGCCTTGAAAATACACTATCAGAAGCCTGGAGGAGTGAAATGGCCAGGAGATTTTTGGATCCTTTCCTGATTTACTGTAGAAAGATTTAATTTCAGACTTCACAGAGAATGATACTAATTCTTCATTTCATAGATGACAAGAAGAGCAGCCACTCTGGGAAGGTTTCCTGTATGCTGCTAGAAAGCAGTAGAGCCAGTGGCTTTCCCTAGGCTGATGGCAATCTGTGCCCTCAGACCGTTTGGGAAATCTAAGTGCGACAGCAAAAGCATTTCTGAAACCTTTCATTTATGCAAGTTTTATTTAGTCAAAAAGGTTCATTTAGGCAGAAATGCTGCAATAAAAGATCTTTTGGCAGAATAGATTCTTTTTTATTTACCCCATCTGTATAAAAAGGATGATGAAGATCCTGACCCCAGATTGCCTACTTATGGGATAACCTTTTCACTTTTTTAAGTCAATAGTGCATCTGGGTTTACCTCTGGAATTTTAGAGACAAATAAGGAAATACATTGCAGAGGTGGCAACAGTTAGATCAGTTTACTCTCCAGTTCCCACAGCACACACCAAGGGAACAGAACCATCACCCACTCCTCTCTTACATCCAGGACATTTCTTGAGAAACACCTCTATGAAAATACTGCCTTGCATTCATCACTCAGTTCTTTGATGCTAGGTATATTTCGAATCAGACAATCCATGTCCATTCGTGTCATGCTAAAGCGCTCTCAGAGCTTTTATAGTAGGGGTTGCACATGTATTGGAAAGAGCTATTGTATCCTTTCACGCATTTCTCAATCAGTCTGACCTTCCTTCTACTGTGCTTACCATACTTGCCAAGGATCCTGCGGGCATTTGCAACCTTTTTGTGACTTTATCACCTCCCCATAGAAAAGCTTCTTCATCCCTGTACTCCCTGTTCTTCATCCCTGTTATTTTCAACAGTCAAAGTTTAATCATAATTTTAGGGTAGTTGGTATTTTCTTTCCAGATCACAGTTCTTGGGTCAAGTTTACATGGAAAAAAAAAAAAAAAGAAAAGCTGTTTCATAGACATAATTCTTTTAGCTATCATGGCCATGGAGAAAATGCAAATATTCATTTCCCATGGGTTCAAAATCCAAAAAGGAGCAAAGATTATGTCATGAGGGCCTGATAATTAATTTCTGATCACTGTTGCTTGGCAGTCCTGTACGGAATCTGCCCATGACCCAAGTCGAAAGTTCATTCAGGTCAGATTTCTGTAAGATTTCCAACTTGCCCTGACTGATAATGGACCCTATTGGGAAAGAGTTGTCACTTGGGAGCATTTGTATGCAAGGTGAGGGTAACTGAGCTCAGTGTGTGCAGAAAGCCATGCATGTTTATAGACACATATTGTACTGCAGTTAATATTAAATCTAGAATTATGCCTCATTTCAGGAAGGGCGTTTTTGAACATATGTGGCTTCAGAACTTAAGTCAAATGCACATTACAGTAAGCACAAAAATTTCTTATTCAGACAAGGAACTATTCATTTTTGTCTCCTTTTAAAGTAGAAAGAAAATACCTATTGAACAGAAGATATTGCATTCACTTGGTCCATGTAAGTGCTGTGGGCAGTTCTTTGTAACCTCTTGATTTGTTCTCTTGAAGTGCTTTACAGAGAGCAATCAATGAGATAAAAGATAAGGACAACAAATTCACCTTGAATAAGGCCCTTGAAAGGACAATAAAAAGTTCAACAAAACCTTCTTAATGGACTATGAATAAAAATCAATACACTAGTGGATGGTTGTATATAAAAAGGTAACATCACTTTATAGCAACATTATACTTCATATGTTGCTAGAAGTACTTTATGATTTCTTGTTCCAGGACAGTCCTTTGATCACACAGTAATTAAAATGTTAATTTAAAAGAAACGTGGCATCTGCTTTTGACAAGATCTTCCAGATGGTCAGTTTTAAAGTAGAAAGGGACTAGAGCTTCCTACTTCCATGTATATCTACACTGATACCTAGAGAGACTTATACAGAGACACATATAAATGTATATACTTACAAAATCAGGAATTATGCCAAGAATCAAAATTATATACAGCTCTTACAATATGTTCACCCTTCTGAAGTCAGTCGTTCCAAATTAGAATTGAGATACAGCAAGTTCAAGCATTGCTAATGCTGTTGTACCTGTTTAATAGGTCAACCAAGAATATCATACTGGGTAAAAAAAAAAACACCAAACCCTAACAAAAATGCATAAAAGGAAGGAAGGTGAAGTCTAACAAGAATACCCTTAACTAAGAGAGGACATCTCTATTCATTGATACACCAATAAATGAAAACTGTAGGTGTTAGAAGCTAGAAACTCACAAATTCTGTCATTAACCTTTCCCTCCCTCCTTTTGCAAGGACTTGATTGTAAAGCTATATACATATTAAAAAAAACACCTGAATTAATAAAAACAGTTTTCTGAAAATATCTGAGATACTATTAATATGATACTGCCAGATTAGGAATAAGGACAAAGAGAACCAGCATGGTTTAGGTCAAAATCATAGAATCATAGAGCCATAGAATATCTCAAGTTGGAAGGGACCCATAAGGATCATTGAGTCCAACTCTCTGCTGCTCACAGGACTGCCTAAAACTAAACCATGTGACTAAGAGGCAAGGCACTCCTTGAACTCTGACAGTCTTGGTGCCATGACCAGTTCCTGCGGAGCTTGTTCCAGTGACTGGCCACCCTCCCAGTGAAGAACCTTTTCCTAATGTCCAATCTGAACTTTTCCTGACACAGCTTCATTCCATTTCCTCATGTCCTACCCCTGGTCACCAGAGAGAGGAGATTGACGCCTGCCCCCCCCCACTGCCCCACTTGAAGAAGTTGTATACTGCCATGAGGTCACTCCTCAGCCTTTTCTTCTCTAAGCTGAACAAACCAAGTGACCCCAGCCGCTCCTCGTAAGTCTTGCCCTCGAGACCTTTCGCCATCTTAGTCACGCTCCTCTGGACACATTCTGACAGTTTGATGTCCTTACATTGAGGCTCCCAAAACGGTGCACAGTACTTGAGGTGGGGCTGCACCAGTGCAGTGTAGGGTGGGACAATCACCTCCCTCGTCCAGCCAGCTATGCTGTGCTTGATGCACCCCAGGACACGGTTGGCCCTTTTGGCTGCCAGGGCACACTGTTGACTCATATTCAACTTGCCATCAACCCAAACCCCCAGATCTCTTTCCACAGGGCTGTTCTCCAGCCAGGATAACCCATCCCAGGTGGAGAATCCAGCACTTGCTCTTGTTAAATTTCATACGGTTGGTGATTGCCCAGCTCTCTAGTCTATCCAGATCTCTCTGTAAAGCCTTTCTATTCTCGAGGAAATCCACAGTTCCTCTTAGTTTAGTATCATCGGCAAACTTACTTAATGTACATTTGATTCCTATTTCTCTTTCAAATTACTCAGTAGCAAGATTAGAAGTTTCTCTAGCTATTCTTTTATGTCTATAGATGTCACTGATGTTTATCAAGATTTTTTTAATCTGGAACTACGTATATATTAAAAAATACCATTGTTCAATAGCAGTAAGTCTGCAGAGTAAAATGCAAGGACTCAGCATCCACAGTGCATGTGTTTTGGAGGTTTTATGTCAGACTGCAGTTACTCTGGTCACATGAACTAAACATCCATTAGAAGTTCAAGTGCACCAGGGCATCCCTGGAGTGTCTTTCCTGGTTTAATTTCACCTGAAAAAAGTCCTGTTCGTGTCATCTGAGACCACTCTATGATGCCACCTTATGCACGATAATCAATACATTCACTTTAGAATCACATTCCTGACCCAAATGACAGTGTTAATGTAGATGCACCCTGGATGTGCTTACAGACTTATTTACATTGATTAAGGGCAACTACCATAATTCCTATGCTGATTCTCTCAATTACCTTCGTTTACACAATGAAATATGCCAAGACAGATTAATTCTCCTGCATCTAGTGATGATTCACTGAGGACGAGGACAACCTTCTTTCTGTGGTGATAATTTGCATTATTGCTATAAGTGAGAGCCATGACTGCGTAGCAGGCCTGCATTCTGATAGAAATTGTGCAAACCCAGAATAAAAAGCTGTCTTCTTCCCCAAAGGCAATTGAGAGTAGACGAAAACAAGTAGTTGAAGCAGAAGAAGGAGACAATATTGATCAGCAGGACAGACCTTAGTCTCAGCACAATGGCAGGTTAACCATAGCCATGCCTTTCTGTATAATTTACAAGAGCAATGGAAAGGAGAAAAATGAAATCATATTGTGCATTCTTACCAGGAGCTCACGTTAGTAACGAAGGGAGCCACTGCAGATTCTCATTTAAATAGTCAATAAATTAGTAAAACAAGCCATGTTTCATAACCTTTCTGCCCCTAGATGCCACCTTTTGCAGACTCTAACCACCACTTGACTTTACTCACCTTTCATTAGGTCTCATATTAACTACGGTTAATAGGCTTTGGTGGGGGGAGGTTGTGCAAGAAATTAAGGCAATGAGGCAAGTCAGAGAAGCTCTATAAATCTATTTTCTAGTATTTGAAATGCTTCCAGTACTTTATAAAGCAAAAGCGACAAGTAGATGCAGATTTAGATCATCTGTTTTAGTCAATGCATTATAAACAATTCCGGTTAATTTAAACTACTTAAAGTTCAATTAAATTGATTATTCAGTATCGTCATGCTTTAAAACACATCATTGTATCAGGCTTTTATGCAAGTGCAGTAGAAGTTTTTTATTCTTAAGGGTTTACAGTCTTCTTAGCAGTGAGAAAGAATAAGGAGGTAACAGCCTTCACAAGCTCTTACCACATAGACAATAATGGTTAGTACATGTGATATTTGCTAATACAGCTAAGTTTTGGTGAAATAAAATTCTTAAGAACCAAAGCCACACAAAATAAGATCCAGTACTGTGGATCTATGACAATCTACCTCATTTGTGAACAGCCCTCTAGTCAACTGGCTTCACAAATTACAACATACAACTGAGTCTACAGTTTCAATTTCATACCCAGAAATTCCTTCCATCCACTTCTCTGAGGGTGAAAATTCATACCCTCATTAAAAATAAGAACTATATTTCTTCATTTGAACACAAGAAATTTGGAAGAGGCCCAATTCTTGGGGTGTGGAGCAAGGCCCTAGAGGAAGAATCAGTATGAGAGCTTTCTGCCAGTCAACCTGTGCCCTTAGTGTAGTGCCTTGGGTTCCTCTCAATAACAAACAAAACAGAAAAATAAGCCCAAACAACCAAACAAAAAAGGCAATGCTTTCCTGGGGTGGGAGAGGGAAAGCAATGGTGTCATTTAGTGGTAATTTCCGCTTTCCACCTATGGTCTCTCAAATCACAGTGAGATATTGAACACAAGGAAAAGTTGCACAGCATCCTTATGTGACTCTCAAATGTGTTGCTCAGAAAGCACAGTATGTATCCCAGAAGGGTAGTGTTTGCCTAGCTTTGCTTAGAGTTTGCACTGACAGAACACATTAGTGATCTCCATTTTCTGGAAAACAGTTTTAGGAGTATTTTTTATTTCTCACATATTTCAGTAAAATTTCAGAGATAAACTTCATCATCTGAAGCAAATAACTGCTGCAAAACTTCAAATTCTCTCTTTTAAATTGTATTTCAGAAAACAAATAACATCATTTAAATACTAATAGTTTGCAATTAACTGCTCAAAACAGTAACTCTCATTTCTCCATTACAGTCTCATAGTATTCATACAGCAAAGATTTTCATCAGCAGTATTTTTGCTGCAGATCGATTCTGTACATATGTATAAATATGTTTGAGTGTGCATATAAGTACATAGTATAATTATACACTCCTAGTGTCATTTCTGTAGATTATCAGTAATCCCAACTATTTATGTCATAATTAATCATTCCCATAACTTGTTTGCAGGGGTGGTGTGTGCTCTGGGCTAATGCACTTGTGTTCTCGGAACACCCTTTCTCTTAAATGCCCTCATCTGTACCAGTGGCAGCATTTTATGAATGCCCCAAGAAATGATCCTGCACCCATGTGTCATTTTACTTAGATTCAAAGAGCGCTTTGGGGAAGGACATCTGGGATTTTTACTGGGGATTTGCCTCGTTCATGACCCTGCCAGACACCATGACATTTTTGCATAGCCAGACTGTTTACATTGAACAGAGTGTTTAAGGAACCAATCAATGTGCTTCTTCCAATCTATATGGATATTTGACACTGTTTATTCACCAGTTATTTATTATATCTACTTTGACAGCATTTTCCTCCCACTTCCCTTTTTTCGGGCTGAAGAAAATAAACCTCTCATAACTATTCCTTATAATTCTTCAAAGCATTGGAGGACTAGCCACAAGGGAAGTAGGTGTTTTTGAATTGTCTATCAATTACATTGACTTTTTTATGGGGGTTTTGTTGTTATTTTTTTTCAATTTTGCTTTACTTAATAATACTTTATTCTAAATAAAGTTTTCTTCCAAGGTCTCTGATTTTTATTTTTTTGTTACAATGTGTGTTGCCTGATAAGCTCTTTGCTTTCTCAGAAGACTATGAAACTTTTGTACTGTAGATTGAACGTCAGATTGGAACACTGAAAATTTTTGAAACTCAATAGCCTAAAAGTGCTGATTTTCCACATGTGCTGAGAAGTGCTGCCTATTTGCATATGTTCAGAGCCTTATGCCTGCATTTTAAGATTACTTTGCACAATGGCAGTGTTGAAAAGGACTTTTTTGTAAAGGGGGATCAATTTTCCATTTTAGGACTGCCTGGAATGAAGGTGATCATTCAACATGACTAGAGAAGAAATCGTTGACTTCAGTTATGCAATCTCTGAATTGGACCCGCTGCTCCTAATTAAACTAGAGCATTTATTTATGGACAGGTATTGAATCATAAAGATTTCAAATGAAGTTTACATCCTTTGGGAAGATGTACAAATGTTTATTTACTCTCATTGTAAAATTACTGTCATTGTTAAAATGCATATCATATTTTCAGTTTAAACTTTGCTGACTTCATACTAATTCCTCTCAAGAGAGCAATCTTAGCCAAGTGAGAAGGAAACTGGAACACTTAGAGAATGAACAAATACTCACTGATATATTTTCCAATGAAGGGATTCAGTGGCAGGTTCAGACCACTAAGTTTACGGGTCTTAGGCTAACTAGATTAAATGGATGCTGTCTCATCTGCCGCTATCAAGAAGTAAGTTCCCTTCAAGTAGCTGTTGGCTGCTAATAGATCTCTCCTTAGCCTCGTCTCCACCTGACTAGACATCGGCAGCTCCCCCAGCATTGTAGGTCGCGTTCCAGCAGACCGCACCTCCCGTATCAACCTCACTTTCATGCACTCTTCCCTTTCTCTCCAAGTCTTTCCAAAACTGGGGTGACCAGAAGGTGGACATAGATTTCCAGGTGTGACTTCACCAACATTTTGTGGCATACAATAACTTCTCCTGCCTCACCTGCCGTGATCTTTCTAAAAAATCCCAATATGTACTTTATTTGTAGTGAAAGCACACTGTTGGCTCATGCTGAGCTTCATTTTAACCTCCAGGTGCTTTTCAGCAGGGTGCTACCCATCCAGTTAGTTCCTAATGTATGCAGCTATTCCTCCACAGGTGAAAAACTTCATACTTCTCCCTCTTGAACTTTATAGCCCACTCCCCACGGTTTCTCAAGGAACCCCGGAACTCAAGTTCTACCCTCTGGTGTGCCAGCCACCCTCTGTAATCTGCTGAGGGATATTCTGTCTCATCATCCAGGACATTTATGAAGATATTGAACAACATCAGCCTCAGTACAGACCATTGGGATGCTCCTCTTGTTAGCAACTTCCAAAGAGATGTCGAGTGATGGATTAATATCCTTTGAGTTCAGCCGTTTAGACAATTTTAAACCCATCTAACCCATTTATCTTTCAATCCAGCCATTTCCTCAGCTTCCAGACATGAATACAGCAGGGGGGAGGTGTCAAAAGCACTACTAAAGTCTAGTCTTCCCTTGTCCGTTTCACAGTCCTCAAGGGACTTCCCTCCGTCTCAATGATTTTGCATAGATTATAGTCGGAGGCTGTACAGCCATGTCAGCCAGTGCTTCCAGCACCCTTGGGAAATTCCTTACAGCCCCATGGATTTCTTTACAAACAGCTTCTCTAGGTGGTCCCTAAACTGCTGTTCCTCAGTTGTTGGCTCTGTCCCTCTTTTCCACCTTCTGGCATGTATAGGGATCTGGGAAAACTGAACTTGTCTGCTTGAAATACATTTGATTGCAAAAGTTGTGATCAGCACTAGCAAGCACTATCATTTTTTTCTGCTAAAAGCACTTTTCCCTTGTCAGCCCAAAAGGTATATCAAACAAACAGTGATTGCACTTGCAGCTTAATAGTCTTGTAAACAATATAACTCAAGTAGATGATCCAAGTTGCCATCACTTGGTAGATTCAAATCAAACAAATTATACAATTTGTCCTTTGCAGAATGATCTTACTGGTTGATATACTGTGTTAGGTACTATAGTGTACTATATTTAAGGACTAGAAGTTTCCTTTTTTTTTCTCCCCAGGATGTCAGTGAATACAGATGATACCTCTTGGTCTACAGATGTGACAGATGAGGTATTCACAAAGAGCTTCAATAGGTGAAGAGTTTTCTACAAAGGCCTACAACACAATTTTTTTATATATATAAATTTTTTCTTGCCAATACTCCTGCATTTAAAAACAATAACAACAAAAAATTAAAATGCCTAGGTATTCTTACCTAGCTTCATGAGATTAAGAAAATCTGCCCCATTCTTAAATAGAAAAATGGATATTTAACATATGCTTGTATGATGACAGTGTCTAAGGGAACCAGTGAAATACTCAATACCTGGGTACCATTGTGTTAAGCACGGAGTACACAGAAAATCAAAAAGATTGTCTTTGAGATGAAAACTGTGCAGTCTGCAGGAAAAATTCAGATTTCTGAACATGGTCCTGTAGTACCATCCCCCCAGTGATACCCCAGCATACCTGCCAGGCCTCCAGCTGCTGCTCCGGAAGAATGCAGGTCTCCCATAGGTTCTGTCTTAGCTAGATACGTGCCCTACTGATGGTATTAACTCCTACATTTATGCTCCTGCCTCCTACACTACGTACAGCACGTGACATAAGACACGCAACAGAATTCAGGTCAAATGTAAACCATCTAAATTTATGTTATACACAGGGGCAGTAACAATCCTAGCTCCCATTAGAGTCTGCAGAGATCTAGACAATATATTTAATAAAATTAGGCAGCCATTCAGCTCAGCCTGTTCAATAAAAGGGCCTCAGTCCAGTTGCCCACAGGTAAGGTCCCCCTGACTTCTGAGACACCCTTGGGATAGCCACCACAGGGCTTGCAAGGAGGACACAGCCTGTAGCAGCTCTGTGCCTCTCTCTAGAGACAGCTGGCGGCCATGTCAAAGCATCCACAGCAACTGAAAAAATGCTGAAAAACAACGTTCAGGTAACTGTGTCCTTTCCATCCTAAGTAAAGCTTGTGAAATACTTCCTTGTATTAATTTTTTCTGAGTAGGTAGGGATATTTTTAAATATGTCTCTCAATATCATCATTCTCATTTATTTGATTGGTGCATTAGGCTTCCATTATATGATTTTATTCTATATTGTATTTTAGCACTCCATCAACCTCGTTACTCATAAACTCCTACAGACATAAGGAACTAATATTAGTAAATCATTCAGAAGTAATAATGGAATTTGACATCTTTTGCTAAGCTATTCATGCCACCACCAAAAGATGAATGTTTATTACTTTTATGAGGGAGGCATTATGTTAAGTATTGATTAAAAAATAATTGTTGACTTTTTTTTTTTTTTTTTTTTTTTTTTTTTTTAAGTAAGAAATCTTAAAAGTACCCTGGTTCAAATTATTACTATGTAGAACAGGTCTGAGGTAAAATATTCTTTCTAATTTTTTTATTACTATTTCTTTAGTCATATATTTTATTGAAACCAAACTATAATTGTTATTTTTGGAGTTGAAACTTGTTTGTGAAAGTTATTTCATCTAATCTCAGTGAACATAAAGTTTACATTGTTGTCTAACTGATCAATTATACAGCCAAAATTATACCACTCAGATAATGTTTAATGAAGCCAGTATCTTGTGAGCTGTTGACAGACTCATTGCCAAAGCCATGAAGAAAGTCTCTTGTGAAAGGCAGCCTTCTTCTTTTGACCTTTATAACCCTCTATAAGACAATTTCAGCTTTGCCTTTAACTAACATACTGCATAATGTAATAAAAATAATCAGTTCAAGACACAGAATGACTACGGGCCATTCCACAAAATCTTAATGACATTATTTTTCAGGTTGGCTGAGATAACGATCACAATAAAATTTCACCATTTTTATTGGAAAAGCCAAGATATAATTATAACAACATCTATTATAGGGGGGGATTATACTGCTGTTCACTTACAGAGATTTGTGATTTATTAGTTGCAGTACATTAGTTCTTTGTATATCTATAAAGACGTGGCTTGAGCGCCAACTCAGCTGGATTTTATTAGCAATTAAACTAGTTTTCAGGCTACATATGCAGTCTGCAAAATTTACTGAAGTGAAAATTTTCTTCATCAGCTTTGCTTTGAATACAAGTCTTCTAATCAATAATTTTGTTTATATGTTTCAAAATACAGATTTCAAGACAAAGTCATATTATGACTTAAACTACATTTGCTTTAACAGTGGTGTTTCCTTGCTTTTCCTGAGAAGTACCAATAAGGGGCGATTTTAAACAATGTTGTGTAAATACTTTTTAGTATTGCTTATGGCTTTTAATTCATTTAAAAAGCAACTCTTAAACTCTCAGCTTGACACATGAAAACATAAACTACTTGGCTTGTGCATTTTCTATCTAATTTCCTAAAATTGCAGTTTTAATTTGTGTTCCCACAATAAGATTTCCCAGTGAAGTGTTGAGATCTATCTATATGTAAATTGAATAATCTTTCAAAGGCAGGGAAAAGGAAGCACTATTAAACATGAAACTTCATTTCTGTAAGAAATTAAGCACTATGACTTTCTACAATAATAAATTATGAACATAGAATTTCATTAAGAAAGAACATGATGCTGTTAAACTGTCAGTAGTAAATAGGTTGTCTTATATTTAATGGAGCCATAAACACAGGAAAAACTTATCTTCATTATCTTCCTTGTCTGGTTTTTTACAGAAAATACCATGTAAAATCACCATATCGACTTTAATTCTCCCGATTTAATCTCTTGTTTCAATAGCTGATTCAAGTTATTGTATAGAATTTGAAATAGTAGATAGCTAATGTCAATGGCTGTTAAGAAGCACACTCACTGAATCAAATATACCTATTATGTGTAAATACTGGTTATTTCTCTAGAAAATATGTCCTAACTATTCAGGAAAAAAAAAAAAACCAACAACACAGCATAGATACATCATATCACAGAAATCCAAGATGATATAGGGTACAGTTAGAAGTAAACACACATTTGTGATTTAATATTGCAGCAATATTAAGCTTTCCAATAACACAATTTTTCTGAAAAAACATGGACATAACCTGTCTTTCTTGTGCCTGATCATGCAAAAAAATATTATGCAGGTTCCTTTCTGTGAAATAATCTGATTTTGGATACAGATTTGCTAATATTTCCCCTATGTCAAAGAATATAGATGTCTAAAGGAAAAAGGAGGCGACATGACAGGCAATGTCGTGGGATCATATGGTCTTGCACAAACTATGAAAGACAAACTGAGATTTGTTCCAGTAATTTAGGCTAAAAACAAGCTATGTACTGAGATTTCCAGCTATTTTCAAAATTATATCAGATTTCAGTAAATGGAATTATTTTGTGAATAGAGTGGTCAATCTGACTACACCATGAAAACCTTTGTAGGTGTACAAGAAATGATGTATTGTTCTCTAATATATGTTGGGGCAACTTCTTTTCTCAGTTCTGGAGTTAATGAAGCTCTATTGTACTTTCCCTAGTATACTTCATTTGTCCTTTAATGAGGTTCAGATTTTTTGAACAAAAGTAAAATTGTGCATTCTTTGTAGCCCAAGACCCCTTTTCCTAGGGATGAATTGGGTGGGATTCACTGGACCTAATGTAGACGTCTCTAATGTAAACTTCTGTGAGCTGCACAGAAAGTAAATGGGCTTCTAGAGAATGGCTTATCTCATGCTAAGATAGATACTTAAATAGATCAGATTAATTGAGGAAAGGCTTAGGTGTGCAGAGAAGTGCCTTCCTCTCTTGGTTAATTATAAAGACAACCTAGATGATGGCTCACCTTTAAACATTGTACATGCTTATCGTACAAGAGAGATGAGATTAATTGCATATAATCATGAGTGGAGTTCTTAAATTGAGCTCTTTCAAGATGTTTACTGTGTATTTGGCCTATGTATAAACATGTTGTACTGCATATAAAACTAGACTCCATTTTAAGGCCAGACAGTAATGTCCTTCTTCCATCTTGTAAGGCCTCTTTAGCCTATGGGCTGCTCCTGTATAGTTAGTCTTCTGTATAATATGTATTCCTGGAGTGTCTGCACACTTACACCAGATGTATACCTACACTCAGATAAGTTCTTCCTCTGTGGGTCTTGAAGCACTGTCAAATACAACTATTTCTCTCAGTTAACTATACAAGGAATTAGCAAACCAACTCGTTAGGAGTGGGACACCCATCATGGTGTGTGCAGAAATAAATACACCAAGTAAATGATACATTCCTGTCTCCATTGCCAATAAAGGAGTATAGAATGACTAGGCCAGGTTAAAAAAAAAAATCTACATTTTAAACATCTAGAATTAAGTGGGACAAATCCACGAACACTAAAATTTGGTAAAATTCTTAAATAAGGCAAATTAAATCCCAACCTTAATGTGCAACTAAGCACCCAAAAATTGCTGGAGTATGAAAGTGTAACTAAACTGTAAGCCTCTGTGTAAGCACAGTATCGTAGGTGTATATGTCCAGCTATCACAACTTCTTACTCCAAGTGTGATATTATCAACTTTTTTCTTGCAAAAAACAGGAGGAATTAAAGTTTGCCCATTACTTTCCATAGAAAAACACTCTGCGTGGAAATAATGAATTGTGCATTATTGTACAGAGAACAGTCATTTCATATTTCATATTTAAATAATAGGATCACTGTGGATCATTTGAAGTAATATCAATAATAGAGAGCACCATGAATTCGTGTTATGAAAAAGACAGTGCAGTTTCTGGTTTTGCTCTTATCAAAACTAAGGTGCATCCTTGATATGACTCCATTGGCTTCATTCATCCATTTTGAGTGCCTGTTAATGTAATTTAGCTGTGGAAGCAAAATGATGCAACAGCCACCATATAACTAATAGACTTCACATAAGCCACCAGCTGATGGTGAATGGATCAAAATATGTTGCTCAATTTGCTAGATGAAAGACAATTAAAACACAGACACACATACATTTACATACATATACAAATTACTGGAACTATTTTAAAAGTGCACGACTCAGTAATTAATAGATATATTGTAAAATACCAGAAAATTAAACATGTTTTTAAGAGTACATCTGTAAGATCTGGAAGAGGATTTCTAGTGGAGTTCACTAAAATGGTCTTGGGACATATGTTGCAAGCGGGATCACTTACAGTGATACAAACACTAAATAATGCTAATTCTTTGGAATATTTGCTCTGGCTCAAATAGAGGCACACTGCTGGTAAAAATTGTAATTACAAAAATTTGTAAGGAATTGTTAATAGATAAAAGAATCAAAATATCTGAGAAGAATTAGGTGGCAGCAAAGAGAAATGCAGTTAAAAGAGATGCAACACACAAAATTAATCAATTTATCTGCAAGTTAGTTGAGGGTGCAGTTGCTCTTACCAAATACAGACATCTACTCTGTAGTATCTATATCAGATCTCAACTACTAAGCTCCCTTAGAGAGCTGGAGAAGCAGAGAGAAATAAGCATTTCTGGAGCAAATCTGTCTTGTCTTAAAGTAGACACCCAAAATAGGTCAAAGGAATCGCTCCCTGAAAGGATGATTAGCCCAGATACAGGCATCCACATTGTTGATATCTAATGTTAAGCAAGATGAATTGAACCTTTCAGTATTTCTTTAAGCCTTACTTAAGATCAAAAGGTTAGGTAAAGAATAATATCTTCTTTCTAACTGCTAGGCATCTTTTATGCTATGACCTATTCCCCTGGGTCCTGGTATGCTTTATCTGGCAGTGAAGAGAATATTTGAACTTATGAACCTGGATTTTTTGGAGAAGTGGTCATTTTGGAGGTTTGTTTGGGTTTGGGGTTTTGTTTTGTTTGGATTTGGGGGGATTGAAAGGGGGTTTTGCTTTTTGTGGAAGGTTTTAAAAAAATAACAGTTTTATAATGTGGAACTATCAGTGTCACAATTAATCTGGAGTGAACAGATGGGCATTCAAATTCACATAACGGATGTTATGTGGATCGCTGCTCATATAATTAGTTGTGTATCAGTGACAGGACGTTAGGTCACTGGGTAATTTTGCCCTCCGCCAGATGATTTGCCTGCATTCAGAATGAGCATCAATCAAAAAAACACACATCATATTCTGCTAAAAGGTATATAGATAGACTGCAACAATCTTTAGCTAATCTTTGAATTGCAGCAATAATACTACATTTTTGGTATCAAACAGTAGTAGCAAAGAAATGAGATGTTAGCTCTGCAGGGTTTTGGATGCTGGTATATGGCTGGGACAGAAGACTCCCTTTATCAGGGACACCAGTGATGTCTTCACAAACTCTGATTATAGTAACTGTGCTCTTCTCACCTCGGATGTCTGTTATCCTCTTTTCTCACATATGCGACAGCTGTAAAAGACAAATCACAGAGTGGTGGTTTCTCCTAGTATCCAATATGGAGCTATATGAGAATAAAGGAAAATGGATGGTTGTGAACTTTCCTTCTTTCTTTTCACAAGGTTCTTCTTGAGTCACTCTTTTCATTTTCATCAAAAATGTAATCAGCAGATATATTTCCCACAACTTTTCTGGTCTCCCTTGCTTTCTTTATTATAAAAGCGTCAATCTGAGTTAATATTAATAGTGAAATTGTTGGGCAAATTCTTGCTTGGAGAAAGGACATTAGGTTGCCTTATCTGAGTCAGGTAATAGGCCTTGGGAATGTCAGAATCCAGGTCAGTAATATCCAGATGAGCCCACAAACATTAGCAGCATTTCCTAAATAGAGGTGTCCAGCCTTACCACAGAAGAAAGGAAGTCAGACAGCAGGCGGATAGAAAAATGACATGAGATTTAAGCAAGACAAGGTGACCTGGTGCAGGTCCTGAAAAACAGAAACTCTGTCATGTGGATTGGCAGGTACTGTGCTCTTCCATTAAGGTCAGCAAAAAAAGAAGGTACTGTTGTGGAAACCCAGTAGGTGAGCATGTATCCAAACTCCAGTGTTAATCCAAATTATCTTTTCTTCCTCTGACCATTCCTCTTTGCTGCATCAGTGGATAAATACCCCCCTTCCACCTTCACCCAGACTTGGCCAACTGTTGCCTGAAAGTTGAATTTTGCCCAGAGAAATTTTATGAATGGTCAAATTACAAGATGGTCACTGATCTTCAGTCGGCTTAGGCTTTCTCCTACTAAATAGTTACTATTTGCTAGTAACCAAATCACTTACTAGCCAGGAGAGTTAGGATTCAATCCCTTAAAACTTAGTTTAAATGTAGGTATTTGCAAATATGGCATTAACACTGCAATTTCAATATTATGGAATTGACAAGACAAATATCTTCACAAAAAGGGAAGTACAAAGCCTAGGAAATGGACCCCTGCTCTCTTCTCAGAAATTCTGGGGAACATTTACTCAGCATATAAATGTCTACTCTGTGCATTTCCTGTCACCCTGCAGACTAGAGCTGTCTCATGCTGTACTTTTCTTCCATTGCCTACATTTCTTCCGAAGACTCTCAGAGACTGCAGCATCATATTTAAACATGAATGACTTCCTAGCAAACCTTCATCTGTTTGCAGCCCTGGGCTTTCAGTACGTCTTTACATTTGCTTTCAATCCTTGCAGGTTTGAAAGCTCAGAGTATCATCTAGGCTGCAATGTTAGTACCCAGAAGTTGCTCAAATAATGTGCAGCTATTTCAGATACTTCTACTGAAAACTCTTAGTTACTAGGTGATCTTTATAGAAAACACTCCTCTTTATACTTATTAGAAGTAATATACTCTGTCAATGCAGGGCCCTTTACAAAGTCCACACGTTTTCTCACATAATGCAATGTCATAACAGCATCCCTGTTCTTACAGAACAACTCCTTCAGAGGTAAAATCCTCGGTTCTATTTCGACATTCTTCTGCCATCAAGCTGCACAGACTCCATCTTATTGATGATAAAAATTAAATAAAATTAAACAGAACATAATTTGACTTGTTGCTTTCTATTAAGCTTCTAGTGGTACCAAAGTTGATGAGGTGCTGTATCTACTCCCAATAGGGTTATCCAGTCACTGTGGGGACCCAGTGACTGCTGGGTTATCAAACCACATGTCAATGAAGGATTAAATTTTGGTATTGTTTTCACATCTTAGTGACTTTGGTTTGAAATTAGTCAACATTTGAAAATGGTACGTGGCAACTCTAAAGAGTCACAGAAAGGTCAAAGTCTTCTCAAACTGAAAACCAGGACTTAAGGACAAAACTTTTCCCCTCATCTAATAAAGTTGCTCACTTTCACTTCCAAACCAGCCTTGACCCTGCAGGACCCAAGTTCCATATCTACAGAAACACACATTTCTTTACAAACACTGAGTGGGAATCTCTGCAGCAGTCACTGATCTAGACACCCAAAGGTTTAATGTGGATAATATCTACTGAAATCAGTGTGAGGTTGATGCTTTAAGTACTTACAATATCTGGCCTTCTTTCTTTTTATACTCACTATCCAAGATTTCAATTGCATACCTGTAAAAACTTGCTAATCCAAAGATCAGATTAGAAGGCAAGAGGTCTGAAAGAATAACACCTTCTCACACTTTAGTCTTTAAGATTATTCTTTTTTTGCAAGCCTGGACCTGATAACTGTGTGTTCTGACCAAGAAGTGACAAATTAACACACTGCAAATAAAGCGTACAGGCTAAGCTGTGAATGAATAAAAGCTTCCTGAGTGTGACAGCCAACAAATCTGAAGAAGCAGAGGTCTTAATACAACAGATAACTTTCTTGCTATATCACATTCTGAATACCGTTTCTCTTTTAAATCAAGAAATAAAGCTTAAGCAGAGATAGGTGGAGATGGAAAGGATAGAACTGAGCAATAAAAGAAGAGCAAGTATGGACCAAGACTTCCTTTTTTTTCTAGCAGAATGAAAAAGGAAACACAAGAATATTTTTTACTATTTTTCTTTATTCCAAGGCATGTAACTTCCATCTCAAAGTAAGGCTGTTTTTCTGAGATTTGGAGAGGAAAAAAGAAGCTAAAGTATTTTGTGGAATTTGGATCAGATATTTGGCTGCTTTCCACTCCTGAGAAAGCCTTAGCTTGTCAGAATGAGATCTCCTGATCCCTGTGAGGTCTGCTTACACATCCAAATGTATTACCTGGATCCCTGTTCTGATTCTTGCTACAACTTGCCAGGAACAGACCCCTAAAGCAGAAAGCAAGGATAGGCTGGACAAATGCACTTTAGTAAATGTTTGATGGGAATTCTTGTTTAACAATTTTTCTGTTGTTACAAGTATAACATTACCCCATGAAAGCAAGAAGGAACTTGCAGAAAAATACTATTACCTATAATGTCACACATTGTCTGAGTTATGCTTCCCAGGAGTATTCTTGAGCATGTGCAATTTATGCTCATGGCTGTATTTAAAGTGTTCAGCAGAGCTGCCTGCAGTGCAAAGCTCTCCTTATTCACTTGCCAGCTTATGCAGCTCTGTATGTAATAACACCATGGCCCCTAAGGACATCGAGACTCTCCAGTCTATTACTTTTCAGGACCTCCATCTCAGAGAGGGTTCTAAAGAATATCATAAACAGCCGTCTGAGAGAAGGAAATTGGTGACAGTTTAAGAACTGCTATGGGCAAAGAGGAAAGCTACTGGCCTTTTCAGGCATCTAGCCTGCATGTCTTACATTGGTCAAGACATCTTTGTCTCTTTCATCAAATTTTGTGCATCTTTCCATGTGATATTCGTGGATGCCTCCCACGCCTAGCAGAATGAGGCTGAATTGTTCAACATTACCTGCAGGAGCACTGGGGAAACCGCAAACTAGGCAGAAAAGGGTACTGTGCTGTGAAGGCAATTTGCTTCAAAGTTTGTTTATTTGAGAATTTTCATCCATGAGTGGAGCAGGATAGAGTGTAGCTATTTACTTCCATTCCCTAGGAGACTACCTAACGTAAAGTGATAAAATAAAATCCCTGGCTGGTGCAAGACCATCGTCTGTAACCAGGTATTTGCTGGGTTCACCCTCTGCCTTTCATGAAGCATTACTGCTCATCAGTTCACTCCATGTCCCCCCATCCAAGAGGCTGTTCCCCTGCCATCTCCTGACACAACTGCCCATATTTCTGCTGCCTCCTAGAGTGCTGGCAGGAGGATGTCAAGATCTTTATGTTTCTAGCCCAGATCTCTTTCACAGACTATATCTACTAGAAGGTTTGAAATGGCAACAGTCAAAGGGGAAGAAGGGTAAAGGAAGCAGAAAACTCTTAGGCCCTTCATCTGCAACGAGGGGCTTATCTGATCACAAAGAACATGTTCCATGAGCATTACATAGGTATATTAATCTTGAAGTAAGAAAAATTGTCAATTTGTTTGTTAACTTTGTCAGTTTCCTTCTGCAGATTGGTTATTACTGATTTTCTGCTTCAGCTACATGGCAAAATTAATTGGAAAAGTTAGCATACACTTTCCAGTGTGACTCCTGAGACTTTTCCTGGTGGGACTTAAGTGACCTCTCAAAATAACTTCATGTTTTGTGATTGTGATTATGCTGGTGACCACTGGATGCCTGTGCAAATGGGTTCCTGGAGAGACATCAAGACCACACACATGCAGCTCTGTGTACCACACGTTACCTGCCCCAAAGCTTTCCTTAGGCTGTGTCACACCTTCACAAGCTCCATCATCGCTCAGGTGAAATGCTGCTAACTTGCAATGCCATGCAATGCTAAGATAACCAGAATATTATTTAAAAAATATATAAATGTTCCCAGTGGAGCCCAACCCCCAAACTTTCCTAGACTGAAAGTTTTTTTAGGTTTTGAAGAATACATAAACAAACCCATGATTTTTACTTCCATATCCCACTTTCTCAGTTTGCTCAGACACTTCATGATCATTCATTCTGGGTTTTTTTGTCACTGTATTTGTTGTGCTAAAATAATGTTTTCAGAGATTAATATTAACCAAAACACGTATGTTAAATGTGCATTTTCAACACAGTGGCTAGCATTGCATGCAAAAAGGTCATAATACTTAATGACTCCCATAATAAAGGTGTGTAGTGTGATTTGCTGACAGGTGACATTTCTGCAACCTTTCTTGCACTGGCATATTGTTACATGCCCTGTGCCATAATGTTCTCTGTGCTACAATTCATCATTCAAACAGGTCAATGCAGCTCCTGACATTTGGAGCTACCTTCCTTTATCCCACAGGTTCATTGATTTTTAGCTCTCTTCTAACCTCAAATAACCATACTTCCCTCTTCTCTACATCTTCATTTCTCTCCCTTACATTGTGTTCCTCCTTTGATACTTTAATTCCATAATATGCTTAGTAATACTTTTTTACATAAAAGGCAATAAAAGCAAAAATAAGTAAATGTTCTGTTGTATTGATTCTATTTTTAATTTTTCATTAGACCATCAGTTTTGTTCTGCTGATAGACACCAATGCTGTTATGTTATTCTGTGTACAACCTGAACTGGCTAATGTATATTGTTTTAAAAATACTAACAGTGGAAAATTAGTCTTCACCTGGTTCATATCATTAGGTAATCAGCATAAAGTCAGAACCTGGGACAAGGCAGGATTAGTTAGAGATAGTCAGGTCAATCTGTTTAGATAATGCTCCTAAAGAACAAGGATTATTTAGGAAGAAGAAGTAGTCTGTGAAAGATCAGAAATAAGTGGGTTATGAGATGGAGTTCTGGGGTTAATTTGTATTATCCTTACTTACATAATTCACACAGATGTTGAATCACAGGTAACCTGCTATTATGCACCTAAAAATGCAGTAATTTCTTAAATCTGGTTACTCAGAAGGCACTGCAAAGATAGCACTGGAAATAACTAAGGCCGGATGCCATGAGAGTTTGCGCAGAGACTGTTGAAAAACTTCCATCAAATTACATGTCCTTTCCAATGAACTTTTTCAAGCAAAGAAAAAAAAATGTTTTTCATTTTAAAAATTAAAATGAGATGAAAATTTCATGAGGTGAAGTCTGACGTTGTTACGGTACCTCTGTGCAGGTTAGCTCAGGCCCATTCATCGCCTCCACGTGCCCTGGCTAGGCAGGGGTGGTGAAGCTGCCACCACACGCACTTTCTGCACAGCACCAGCGCGGGTCAGGGCACAAGTTAGCGCACCCTGAGTAACTCTTGAAGAGGTCAACAACGGCAGCTACCGCCTCTCTGAAACATCACGGCAACATTTCAGAATGAAAATATTTAAACTCTGAGGATAGGAAAAAGAGATTCCCTCCCCGCACAAGCCTTAATGGGAAACTGAGGCACAGGAGAAAAACATTAAGCATTTTCTTAAACTGCTTTCACACTGATTGTCCTCAGCTTTCCCTGAAGATGGCAGAAGTTCACTGTTCAGCTATCCTTGCAGGAAGTTCCCCAAATACTGGTAGATACTAGATCTTTGGTACTGTGATGGATTTCTAACCTCTGCACATACAGAGCTGTGCATCAGTCTAGACATCATCTAGGCACATGGAGTGAAAACGGCAACAGGTTATGATTGCTTACTACCTGGCATTTTTCTACCCAATTATCCACGTATTCAAATGCATGCTGCCCACCATATTCAAAGATTTTATAACATACAGAAAGATACTCCTCTCAGTTTCAGGTGAACTCATCTTCACACTCAGACTATAAAGCTGTAATGGGAACTTGTCCTGTGAATGATAATAGTATGAAGAGTTCAATTTCGAATGGTTCCCAATCTTGTCCAACAAAGCCAGTAAAACTTTTATCTTTAGATTCAGTAACAATGGAAGGAGAACTACATCTCACTAGTGCACTTTGCATTTCAGTGTATGTGAACAGAGAATGAGAATCAACGGGCCATAACATAGTGCTCATTCCAAAGAACCTGCCAAATAAATAATCCTCCATTCTTCTAATAGCAACCTGCTTAAAAGCTGCCCCAACATAAGGCACCAAGCAGTGAGGCTGAAGCTGCTAGCAGAAAGGAAACTGCCATTTCAATGAGACAAGTGCCTTCTTCAAATCGTGGCCTCAGAAAGGGAGCAGCAAGCCTCATGTACCCTCACCTCCTTGGTACAATCACAATTAGCAGCCCAAAGACAGCAGCTGACCAAATCAATCAAAGTTATATTAGATTTCTTCCTTGCTGTAATAAATAAAGTTGCTGTCAGTCTGTTTTGGAAAATGAAGTAAATACAACTTTTTTACAGAATGACTTCAGAATGAGGTGGTGAAGCCTCCCAAGAATTGGATAGAAAGTACTGAATTAAGTTATATGTTTGTCCACACAATTTAATCCCAAAGTCGCTTCTGCACAGTCTTGGCCATTTCTGGTGCATTTGGCTTGGTGCTGCCTCAAATCCTGCTTTTTTTTTAGAAATATTAGATTGCCAGTGACGCTGCCCTGTCACTGTTGTTGTCTTCCACTTTCTCCTTCCCTGTATCTTCCTATTCTAAACTGTGGCAGGAAGGAGTAAGAAGCCAAATCTTAGCCATCTGAGGTACTAATAACTAATTACACTATAATGGTATTTTATTACTTGCTATTTGTATAGCAGCCATCATCTCCAAGGGCATTTTACAAACAAACCGCAGCAAGAATAACCTTTTCAGCGCTGAGAGTCACACACAAACTTTGGGCTGCAGCAAGCCTCCAAGATGCCACAAGTTGCACCTTGGTGGAGCCGAGCTCCCCAGTGAAGACCACCATTGTAAGAAACCCCGAACCACTACGGGACCCACAGCTGTTGCCCAATGCTCTCCTTTCCCTCCTGTTCCCATGCAAAGACAACCAACAGGATGGCACGGCTAGAGAGAAGCCTTCCCCGAAGCAGAGCTGGCAGAAAGGCCACCATTTGGAGCACACTGAACCAGAGTAAAAGAGGTGGGCTGTCAGAAACCGAGAAGTGTAATCTTCACAGCTATGACAGTCAGCTCTTCAAAGAAAGATGCTGCTGTGGAATTTTGCAACCAACACCGAGCACCCCTTGTTGGGTTTCATATGTAACTATGGGAGTAATGACTGACGGATGCCTGATGCATAAGGGCAGTCCATAGCAACTACCAAAATACAGCTGTCCTCTCCCAGCCCTGGGGACGTCTGCACCTCAGAGACATAAGGCAAGATTTCAGTTCCAAGTTTGGAGCTGAATGTGAGTATCTGTGGGCACACTGGCGCCTAAGCTGCCGTTGAAGTCAGCGGAGTTCTAGTTGAGATTAAATTCACCTACCACTGCAGGTGAGTGAGCAGCTTACGTGTGATCACCTACATTTATATCTGGTGAACAGCTTACGGGTGAACACCTGTGAACACCCAAACTGTTCTGCAAGCATGCAGCAGACAGACAGTGATGCTCCTGTGTATCCCCTTATCAGGCACTGCTCATTCAACCTCTCCACCTCACTTGGATAGTTATCTGATTTCTGGCACACTCTTTGCTCCTTCTCCATCAGCTGCTGTCTTGAATGTACAGAAATTAGCACAGGTCTTTCTAACCTCTTCTGAATGTGAAAGCTATCACCTGGCTTTCATGAAACCATTTTCTGTGGGTGACTAAAATTCAAAAGATGCTTGCGTGTTCTGGGTGGGTGGGAGGGGTGGTTGCTCTGTCCATCGCAGTGTCACGTCCAGGTCCGCTCAGAAGTGTGCTTTGAAACCCAAGCAGACTGGCGAGACTTTACAAGAGGAAGGCCAAACTGTCATCTTTCCAAGAAGTTCTGTGTCAAGTGGCTCTTTCAGATAGCTATCTGGCATAGCTTGCAAATGTTTTCCTGTTGTATTACATTGTATATTAGCCATTTCCAATTAATTGAGTATGACGGTTCTTACTCAAATCATTTTATGTTCCATCAGTTACCTAGAGAGAACTGGGAACCTGGAGGTTTCTCAAACGGCTCTTTAGCGTTTATGAAAGAACAAGTAACCGTAAAGCAAAACAAGTGCATGGGATAACTATTTGAAGTATTATTGAGACTTTTCCATTTTATTGGAGGCTCTTAGTCTTGATGGTAAGTGTAAATTCCCTTTTGCCCTAGGTATAAGCTGCTGTAGCTCAAACGAAAGGTCAAAATATAGGCATTATGCACAATTAAATTCCCTAGCAAATAATTAAGCCACCTTTTTTTTATTATTACACTTGACCTATCAAGAAAACAGATTTTTCATGCTATTAAAAAAAGCCAAAAATGCACTGGCATGAAATTCACAGAATCACAGAATGGTTGAAGTTGGAAGGGATTTTTGGAGGTCATCTTGCCCAACCTCCTTGCTCCAGCAGGTCCACATAGAGCCAGTTGCATAAGAGCTAATCATGGGGCAAAGACACTACATCAGCTTGCATGTCTTAAGGCTCATGGGCTTATTCTTTTTCTGGTTCCCTCCTGCTGACTAGTCAAAATATGTGGCTACATTAGTGGGGAGTAAAACCCCTCAGATAAAACAAATCTTGCTGAGAAGTGGGCATTGTGAGCTCCAGTTCAGTGAAACACTATTGCTGTTTCACAGACTCTGGTTGGCTCAAAAAATAAACAAAGCATGCTAATTTCAACCTGGAAAATACTGCTGGAGCCAAAGAGAATAAACTGGGAAGAGCTGTCCTCAAAGCACAAATCTAACTAAATCTAGAGGAATGGTACTTGGATTCACACATTTCCATTAAATATTGTGTACATAGAGAAAAGTAGAAGATAGGAAGAAATATGTGTAAATTAAAAAAAATATCTATAGCAAAAATCCAGGCAAATCCACATTCATATGCAGCAAATTAAAGGGAAGAAATATTTTTAGAGGAAAGACCATTTTTATTAAATTCCCTATTCAGTGGTAAAATAAAAAGTTACTATTTCTCTGATTCTTCACCACCGTCATATTAATGACACATCTATGTTGTGGAAAGCTTTGGTAGCTGTAACAATAAATAGTGTTAGGCCAATCTTTTTCAACTTTATTAAATGTTTTGGGTTGTTTTTTTTTTTTTTATTTTGTGCACATTTTTAGTCTGTACACGTATTGGAAATATAGATTAAGAAAAATATGTTTTCTATTACCACTTAAGGGCTAAACCTTCCAAACAAACTTGCAGACAGAGTAACTATAGTAATTTCTAATGTTAAAACATAAACCTAACAATTAACTTCAAAGATGAATGTTTAATGCTGAAAGTTGCAAACGATGAGCATATGTGTGTACCTTTTTGCATGTAATGCAAGTTCTACTTCCAAAGTAAACTGACAGGAAAAGGTACAGGAAAGATCTTATTGCCGCACACCTCGCAATAACCCAGGAAATGAACATACACCGTATGCTTCAGTTGCCATTCCCTACAGTCTACAGGCAATGGAGAATACTGACACCACCTCTGCAACACCTGCCTTTGGTGCCCAGGTTCCCTCTACAGTCAGTAGAGAGAAATGGGCGCTTCCACACGGTAATTAGAGCTCCTAAATTAGAAGCCAACTACTTTCTAATTTAGGCACCCTGATTTGCCTTCCAGAGACCTCTCTTGACCATACAGGCAGCTTCAGCTTCCACCTTAATATTCTCTGAATTTAGGTATTTGGTATTACATGTTTCATGAACTTAATGGTTGGATGTGGGGAAAAAAAAAATAATAATTCAGCAGCAAAAAAAGGACATAGACAATATTTGGTTACTTCTGTCCACAGCATGGATCCAGAAAACACTTGCTCGGTTCTTGCCTAATTTAGAGGGGACTTAAATTCACCAGAGAGAACCCAGTGTAACTTGAAATGTCCCTCAGCATCAATTGTTTCAGTCCTGCTCATGTCTAGGACTACTCAACCCAAATGAGATAAAAAAGGAAACACCCTGAAGAAAGCAGTGTGACACATAAAATAAACACTGTTCATGGCACATGAGCATTTCCAAGAATGCTATTGCAGCTGAATTAACTTTTTTTAACTAGTCCATAGAAGATACCTACTCTTCTCATATAATATTTGAATGCATGCAGTAGACAACCAAGACATAAATTAAATCCTTCCTTAAAGAAATGAGATTCACATGCAGTCTCCAAGCAACTGCCCTAACCACTGAGTTGCCACCTTGTTAGCTACCATCCCTCCTTTTTGCTTTTTTTTTTCTCCCTCTCAAGTTCCTTCAGGAAAGCATCATACACAGAAAAGCAGGTAGTTACAAATATAATAATAAAAAATAGAAGATACATTCACTGTTCTGTTTTTCAAAGGTATCTTACATCCAGTTACTATACGTGAAATAATAGCTTCTCATAGACACAATGTGAAGGAATCTCTTTGGGAATAATTGTGTGGAAATAATCTATTACATGTGTTTAATAAAGGCAATTGAAATTTCAAGCAAACCATCTTCTATTGATTTTTAGAGCTTTACTTTCATACCAGCTTCCTCAAGGAAACGTTATTCTTCGAGAAGTAGCTCTGAATTAATGCACTTGCACTTCACTTGGGAAAGAATTTTCTCTAGAAAAATCTGAATGAAGAAATATGAGTTGACAATGAATTAGACTATTTTTTTCTGAAATGAGTACAGACGCTTTCCAGAAGTGATTAAACATGAGATCCTTAAGAAGAAAGAAAGTCAGACAGGTACACATATAGGAACCCCATGAATGCTGAATTCTGTTAAGATCATTTTCCATGTGGCTAGAAGTGAAATATTTGTTGCTCATATTTTCCACTGCCACACATCTGCTTTCTGTTGGCGATACAGTCGACAATGTTGCTACAAAAATATATTAACAACAAATCATCAGTTATTATTAAAGTTATAAGAAATTTGCATATTAGAAAACTAAATAAATAATCAAAATTTCATGTAATAATGTTGCCATTTGATGAATGAGATACTAGAATTATACAATAAATATTCACTCAGGTGTCACTTAAGATATTTTCCTAAGTAAGTATTTAGACTTTTTTTGAGAGAAAAATAAGCTTTCTTTTGTCTTGACACATTTTTTTTCATTGGCCTTTTAGTCACATTTAAAACAGAATTTCAGTTCCTACTTCTGCCTCCAAGTACTGAGAAGACACCTGAGGAAAAGGATTGCATAAAAAAAGAGTTGAAACTAACCTTAAAACTACTGGTGGAGGGTTTCCTATCACAAGGGCAAAAGCAATTACAACTCTGCTCTATATGCATTAGCAAATTGAATATTCAGCCCATGAATACACAAAAGAACATCCCACGGAGGTGCTTATTCAATTTCAGTTGACAACAGCCAGTATTTCAAACCAAACCACTGAAAGATGTGTTCCCATAATCAGTGTGAGCAGAGACCCATTTGCAGCTCCTCGAGCAAAGAACTAGGAGCAGCAGTAACCAGCCTGCTCAGCCAGTGCTCCTATCACCTCTACTAAGAAAAATCCAATACCGTTAAAAAAACCAGCTAATATCTGCAACATGACGGTAAGAACAAGCTATAAAACTGCATACAAAGAAGTGGCATTACAGCTCGGTGCTACCTGTGTAGCATTATATCAATAAGACCTCTTTAACCTTGGTAAAAGGATTTTCCAAAAGCACCACTAGCAGCCCAGATTTCAGTTTTCTCTGCAATAATACTAATGAGTTATTGTAATGCTATTGGAATTTAAAATACCAACAGCCTTCCTCGTTAGCACCAGATTGGGTGGTTTCTATGTTCCTGGAAAGAGGACACAGATAAATATTTAATCCTGATAAATAGAAGGAAATAGCAGTGTAGTGGTGTTTAATTTGAATTTACAATTGTTAATCTTCATTATTTTGCCTGTCTCAAGGCCTCTTTTGAAAAGGTTTCCTTTATATTATAGGCTAAAAAGGATTCTCCAGTTTCAAAAGATCTAAGCTCACTAGTTATTCCCCTTTTATTGGCATTGAAGGTATTTATAATAAAGAATATGGAATTTTTTATAATTTTCTTTTTCTTTTGTTCTGCTTACCCACAGCTCAGTATGGCAGATCCATTCCCAGAGAGAATTCTTTGGAAAGACCTTCAGTGAAATACAGGAGATGGGATTCCCTCTGCCCATATTTTATAGTTCAGAGTCAGATATCTTCCTAGCAATCTCCCTAAAGTGAGTGTCCTCTGGTAGTCAATGAAGAGAAGTTGTTGTTTTGTAATAGAGGAAGATTCTCTTGCCTAAGTTTAGCTGTCCCTGAAGACACTTTCCCTGTCTACATAAGAAAGTGAGGTGCCTGAGAAGGATTATTTTACCAGGTATATAAGAGTTAGGAATAAAGTAGGTGATTTAGTGAAGTAGTCTGAAGCCCACGATGTAAAAAAAAGTGTGACTGGTGTAACTTTTCCTTTTCTTAATCTTTGATCTCTGTATCAAATGCAAATGTAACAAAAATGTCTTTGGTTTTCCTTGTATAACGAATTAAAGAGAAATTTAAAAATACCAGAAATTAAACAGCTCTGGAGGGGCTAAGGTACATTCATCTCTAATGTTACCTGGGGATTTTCCCAATAAACTCCATAAAGGGTGCTGTTTCCCCAGAAACACTGCAAGAAATCAGGATAGGAGGCAGCTAATAGGTTCTAGGGAGAAGATCCAGAGCAGAGCAGGGAAAGAAACTCTAAAGATTGTATTGTTTTCCTGTAGCTCCTTTTCTGTGTTAGAGAGAAATGACTTTCTATGTTTCTTCCAGTAAAAAGCTGGGAGGAAGAAAACTAACAGCTCCTTTCTCTGCACTATACTACTGTGCATAACGTGTGTTGTACTGCAGCAAAAATATTTCTGGTAAAGAGAAGAAAAGTACAAGAAGTGAACACTCACAAAGCCATATAACTAAACCAAGGCATGGCCTGGATTTTTGCCAAGACATTTCAGTAGATTGAAATGTTTGCAATGGGCTCATCCTGCAGTCATGTTCCCATAAATCTCTACCCGCTGCTCCAACAGCTACGATGATGGACAGGCTATGCATGGAGAAATCAGCCTGGCCCCAGTGTGCCAGGGGGGATGGTCCTGTGGGATCAGAGCTGTTGCAAGCCAAACATTTTTTTGAAGCTTTTCAGGAATTCCACAAGTGATATTGGAAAGGTAGATTTGGATCTAGGATTGTGGCAGTGCCAGGATGGAGACAGAGGGATGCCAGTTCTTTATCAGGTAGATACAAAAAGAGATGCAGGGATAAAGACACAGCCAGTCATTACAGGGAGGAAGAAATAGCTCTTTTACCTACACCCAGAAATGAAGATCTAGTTCCTGAGATTTTTATTGCCCAGGAAAGCAATGAGAGGAGGCCTAATGGGTGGAGCTCTATTCTGTAAGCTTTGCATATTCCCTATACACATATATCCAGATAAATTCCCCTCTAGCTAAACACCTTCCTATTTCAGGAGATTCAGTTTAAGCCTCAAGGAGCCTAATGAGTCCATAGCCATAGGACAATCTACATAACCTTTCTCCTCAAAAATGTGTTTCTTTTGTGAGAAGTAAAAGACATTTTAAAGAAATCTCAAACGAAAAAAAACAAGCCTAAAGCAAGTATTTTCCTCTGAAAGACAGATGCCAGGTACTGCCAGATAGTCTGCTAAAGTCTGCTGTTGCCAGATTAAAAAAAAAAAAAAAAAAAAAAAAGGATGGTTAAATGGACAGTGCTAAAAATTCTCAAAGAAAAGTAATCATGAACTCTTTCCTCCTGGCTCTATCATGGTCCTATTTCTGACCAACAGAATAACAGAGCTACACCACCCAGGAAGACGGGGACTGGTTTTCCTCTGTAAAGACTGTGTCACACATCTAAGCAAATTACCCATACAGCACATTTTTAATTATTTAATAGGTCTCAATGTTATAATGTCTCTTTTCTCCAAGATACCCCTGGAAATGAGCGGGTACAGTGTGGGTGAACAAAGTGGTAAAACCAAAAAGCACCAGTGGTGGCAAAGATAATCAAAGCTGCCTTCAGGTTTGATACTGCGAAATTATTTTTTCATTCAAAATGTGGAATGCGTGGCTGAGTTTGATATCTTAGTCACTTCAGGCACAGACCTGAATGGAGTCTGAAGTTAAAAGGGAGAGATGTGTAAAACATAAATTGTTACCAACTGGGGAGATTACTTAGGGTGATATATGGGGCTATAATTAGGATGAAAGGAACGTAGGCTGTCTAACAAGAAACAAGCTGAGAAGTGTTAGGCCAGAATATTCTACCCACAAATCAGATTGGAAAACCCTGGAAAACACACTCCACATAGTGTTACGGTTCACAAAACTCTCTTGTGCATGTCACTATATGTGTTAGGTTTCTCACAGCAGTAGCTCCTGGATCCCTATCAGGAGATCTCAAGAGACATCTAAGTCTTCATTTCCAACATTGGCTTTAAGTACCAGAGCACTGAGGGTTAATCAAAAAGACTTGTACAGGCAGAGGAAATGAATGATCTGAGCTCAAAAACAAGCAAGAACAAATATTATTTTTTTTTAAATATGATTTTTTAAAAGCCAGCTATAATTGTTTTGAGTGCTGACTCACTGATGTGAGAACGTGGGGTTGGCAATGCAGCTGGGAGGACAACCTCAAAGAAGCTGGTAAAATCCATCCCCATCATTACGAGGGCAAACTGTTCGTGTCACCTGCCTTCCTGGGAAAAACTGATTGAGGGAGAGGATGTAGGGTGCTCGGCCTACAGCTTTATCTATTTTTGTAGAAGTATAAAATTATACAGAATTGCTGATGGTTTAAAGAGTTAAATTATTTGAATCATCATGTTTAAATATAGATAACTGCAAGTTGCAAATTGAGTTTCCAGTAAGACAATAAATGGTTAGAGCTGATTGAATTTTTTTCAAAATCGATTTTTAATAAAAATTTTCCTGGACATTTCAATGGAGATGAAGTTGCAGAGAAAAGATTCCCAATACAGACAGGGGGTTTTTGTTCATTTTCATTTCATCTCAGTTCTAATAGATCTGTAAAGCTGAGCTTGCATTAATTTGCTGCTGAAACAATTGTATAAAAACATTTTCCTTTTCTTCTTCGTGATGTTTCTCACCAGTGGGTCTTTCACCCATCAGCTTCCTAAACAAACAAATGCCAGGTCAATGCAGCTGCACTGTATTTTGTTATGGAGCCAGGCAGCTCATCAGTCTCAATGGAAGAAAAGATTTTTTTCTACTTATCCAATACCCATGTTACCCAACAAGATCTCAGTCCCTAAATAGATGTAGATTGTTACCATGAACAAATATTCTTTCCCTTTCTTCAGCAGGAAGGTCAGAATTTCACTTGCAATTTATCATGGTGCTAAGCATAATTAAGATGTGGAACAGATTCATGAGTCAGGTTATAGCATACTATCATTGTTAATTTTTAAGTAGAGTTTTGATAAACATCCAGTGAGAATAGCCTCAGTACTTCTTCCTGGAGGGTGGACTAGATGATCTCTTGAGGTCCATGACAGCCCTCAAGGTCTAGAGTACTATTAGCTGTCAGTTACCAAAAAAAAAAAAGCTCAGAATAGAATTATTGAAAGTAAAAAGAATTTTTCTCTGTTTTCACATTTTGTTATACTCCACTTCATAGCACTTCCTATATACTCAGGATCATTTATACCACTGAAATAAACATCTGTAGATATGGGAGACATTTCATTCCAGAAAAAAGGGACAGGGACATTTCTAAAATAAGAAATTGATTTTGAAGTGGCAAAAAAATAGAAGTTGTTTTCAGGGACTAGAATAGTACTTACAGACACCTTGATTTCATTGTCTGCGAATTATTAAACTTCACTTTGAAGTCACTCATTGAGAATGTTTCAGAATGCTTGCAATGACTTTTTTTTCTTTGCTTGTCATTTTGCAGAGAAAATGTCCAGATATGAAAGGCAAAATTTTCTCTGGTCAATATTTAACAAAGCTTCATTCTTAAAGGAATGGATGGCTGGAGAGAAGCTTCCCTAAATATCCAACTGCATAAGCAAAATATAAGAAGAAAAAACTGCTTCTGCACAGTACTAACTGAAAGTCTCCCTTTATACTAACATGTTTACAGTGGTTATAGATGTTAAAAGAGACTAACATTAGTTAAAAATCAGTAGAATTTTAGACTGAAAAATATGTTTAGCAAAAAAAAAAAAAGATTTTTTAGACCTATAATAATTTTTCTGATCTTTTCAATGGGAGTATTTCAACATTCTAAAGAGGACTCAGTTCTTCTAGTTTTAGCTTTTTAGAAGTTAAACATCTAGTCAAAGTTAATTTTGTTGGGCAGATATTTGTCAACTCCACTTTTAGATAATGTGAGCCTGAAGCATACTTATAGTGTGAGTTTGAACATCTGAACAAGTAATCCAAGGTTCACATTATAACTCCCTGTGTGGAAATAAATACTTTTGGAATAAGATCAATCTCTATTCATACAGTAATGAAACAGTTTATTTTCAAAATCAGAACTTTCTAGAATTTCTGTCACACGTTAATAATTTCTAAAAATAAGGCATTTGTTCAAAGTCAAAAAGTGTTGTGTTGTTTTGCTGGCTTATTTTAAATACCTGGGGGATAGGAATTCGACTTTTAAAACTGGCTCTGGTAAAGTCTACCAGGTGCTTAATACATTTTATCATGCTCACATATTCTTCTTACATTTTTCAGCCTTTTCTTTCTCAGTCTTACTCTCATTACACAGTGCATGAGAACTCAGCTTTTAGTGAGAGAATAGAGCCACATTCTTGTTTTCCTATAGCATCTGCACCTATTTGAAGGGCAGGCTACAGATTTGGAAAAGGAAGGGAGAATTTTTATCCTAAACATAGAAAGACAAAGAGAATAGTATAACCTATTAATATCATGAACATGATAGAAGGAGAGAGTAGATTGTATGGCTTAAAATATGAAGTCCTTATGACTGTTTCAACAGGCAAAGCTAAAAAGCACACTGGACTTTATTTCCTACAGAGCAAAATACTCATCCATCTAAAAGCCAAAAGAATTTCTATCTTCTAAAGTCACTATGGCAGACCTACTACTGGAGTTAAGCTGATGCTGATATTTCTACATGTTCAGCATAAAATTAGCTCCAAGTTGGATCTCACAGATAAAATCTCAAGACATAATATTAAAAAAAATCACTTTGCTTCTTTAAATTTTCTAGATATTAAATAAATGTTCGTATTTTACATTTTTTGCCTGTAATCTTCTTCAAAAATAGCTTCAATGTACTAGATCTTTTCATATCTTCTTCCTTGCCTTGCCATCCCTTCTTCTGCTCAGACCTCACATTTTCAGTCTCCTGACTCACAAAATCAGCTCTTACGACTCTGAATGGGAAGCTAAGTAGGGGCTCATCTGCTTGGGATGCCGTGTTGCATGTGTTAAACACTCACATTGGTCACAGACATCTGTGAACTTCAGTGCATCCGGTAACAGTCCCATTTTGTTATGTTTGTGAGGAACAATTTAACTTTTCTAGCAATGCATTGTGAGATTGAGGTGTAGAAAAGCTGCTGTGCTACCAATCCTAGTATTTTTAGTTTCCGTGCGTTTGGTAATTTTGTGTAATACATTAGAACTAATGTAAAATAAGGCAACTTCATTAACTTCTCATGAGGTCATCTTCCTCCTTAAATGAATTGCCAGCTGACAAAACACTTTTCAACAAACATTGTAAATGGGAGAAGGTACAGTATATTATCTATATGTCATTAATGAATAAATTGGGACTCACGACCCACCCATCACTCACCATTTGCCTGGGTCAAGTGTGCCCCACATTTGTGTCTTTATTTTAGTACTTGAAAGTTGTTGCATTGATGTCTGTTGTGCCACCAAAGGCAGTCAGTCATGAAGAGTCACTCTTAATTTCTGTTTCAGTCCCAGATGTCTTTAATGTTGTTATGTGGTGAGTTGGCCAGATGGTCTGAGACCAGACTACTTCAGAAAAGCAGGTGGTTTCTAACCGATGGTCTTGTCAGATATTTAGATAGATATAAATAAAATATATCTTAGATGATAATAAAGAATGAAAAGAATATATTACAAGGGTATCATGAAATGTTTGATAATGTCTTGTACATACATACATGTGTTATTATGCCTTAGTTATATGTGCTTAAAGCTATTTTTTAAATTGCCCGTTAGGAAAAGTGATCTCTATTTAATGAAGAATGGACATCCCAGAACTAGGGATTCTACCTTACTTTTGCGGGAAGAGAAAGTAGAAGAAAATTGCAAGTTTGCAATTCTTCTGCATCATGAGGCACAGCTGCTTGGCAGAGCTTTCTGAAAACAGCAGTAAAAGTGTGGGTGTACTTTACTGGGACTTTAATCCCATCCCTATCTGTGGTACGGCTGCCATCTAGATGATGGTGTGAGCCAGGGTTCAGGTAAGAGAGCTGGGCATCAGTGTGATGCTCACAGATGCATTCTCAGATGTGTTGGAGTTGCAAGTTCTTCCAAAAAACTTTGTACCAGAGTAAGAACTGAGAAGGGGGCTCAACGTGCCAACTTAGGAAATATTTTTAGACAGCAGCAGAAACCTCTGAGGTCAGGAGATAAAGACAACCCAGGTGCAAGGGTTTGACATTTCTCTCTGCTGGTGGTAGAACAGTAAGTACAGCTTAGAGCAAAGGACCACTTTAAAGCCTTGGGCTTTCAAGTCAGATATGGATGGCGATCAGACTCCCTGCTTGTATGAAAGTTGGGAAGGTGAGCCAGCTGGAATCTAACTTTGGAGGTAACCTCTGCAGTCCTCTGGATTGTCACTAATGTTGAAGGATTTCATTAGATGCTGCAGCGCAGAACAGCAGCCCAGCGGGTTTCATTCATCATCTCCCTTGAAGAGTGCGAGATACACAAAATGAATGCACTTTAAAAGCTCTGCTGAAGATCTGCTGCCAAAGAGAGCTGGGCCAGTTTTCTAGTATATGCGCTAGCACTTAATTTCTGAGTGCTTCAACCACTGATCTTCTTCTGGAGTTAGTTGCCTGCATTGAATCAGACCCTTCTTATGAAAATAGGAAGAAAGGCACTCTTAAGCCAGTGCAGTACCAGCAGCTTGTGAAATAAAATTCAAGCCCAAGCATAGGGATGTAAAAACCAGCTTCCCAAAGCCTCAGCCCTTCAACCCTTGCACTTCCAATATAACAGATACCCAGAAAATCTCCAAAACCTTATTCCCACCTGTTTGGTTGGCTGTTCGCCAGCTGGGGCCTGAAGATACCTATTATACAGAGGCCCATGGGTGGAATGAGAGCAGAAGGCCTGGTGTGAGAAAATGCTGAGGCTTAAGGTCAAGCTTTGTGTAGTGTTTTGATGCTGCCAAGAATAGGAAGCCATTTTAAATGAGTTTTAAAGACTACAGTAGGGTTTAAATGTTCTGCACAGGTGTTTAAAGTAGCAGTTTGGGCTGGATAAACAAAGGAACTTTTGTTCCTTTGGGTCCTACATCCTTATTTACAGCAAAGACTCCAAAAGCCATAAAGTTCAAAGACCATAGGTTTCCCATTTCCCTTTGAAGAAGGTTGTTAATTCAGCTCTACATACTTATGTAGTTTAGCCAGACTGCATCAATGAAGATTGGTGATAAATAATGTATTACACTGATCTGTCAATTAACGATTAATTTCCTTTCAAAATAACAAAGTTGTGTTTCATCAGTCTCAAACCACTGTTTCCATTTCATTATAAATAATACAATACTTATGTAAAACAGACACTTCTTTTGGAAATCTTCCAGCAAGAAACAGTCAGAAGGCAAAACAATAGCATTTTCTAATTTCAAAAAGACAAATATAATAAATATGCTTCAGGTGGACACACCTGTAAACCCTATTCTGCTGTCTTGCTCTTCATTTCAGTGCCTGTACAGACATTTTGGCAGATTCAAAAATATAACCCCTTGTGATATACACTTTACGTGTACATCAGCGGATTATTCTACCCTAAAAGCCTAGAAAATGAAAAAGCTAGACAAGCAAAGGAGATAATGTAATCTTCATTGTACAGCTGGAAAACTGAGTCGGGGAACAACATTAAGAGATAGGGCAGAAACCTCATGATAGTGTTCATGAATCCGTGTTTCTTGAATCTAACACTCTTAATCATAATACTTAATCATAATCATAATACACAGCACCAAGAAAAATGACAACTTTTTCTGCAGTGGGGAGCAAATACACACTTTTTACTTTGTTAAAAAATAGCAATTTTCATTAATTATATACATACATAAATATATACACATAGCAGTTTATTTATACACACTAGCATCCTTTTATATTATATACATAAAAATTGGAATCAGAGCAAAAAGTAATTTGTAAAAATAGAAAAGGGAGCTATGCCAAATATACATAATTATGATGCCCTACTTGGGGTCATGAAAGAACTTAGGCAAATGTGAGCAAATGGTTCTAAAGGTTGTGGCTATTATGTTCAAATTAATTTTCAATAATAAAATTAAGTCAACTAAAAAGGCATCTTGGGAGGTAGAGTAGGATAGCCAAAACCGCACGACAACACAACCCTAGCAACAGCTGAGAGGCTGCCAAGCTGTATGCCAGTGTGAAGTACAACAGAAATGTGTGAACAACAGATTTGGAAAGAAAGGTAGGAAAAAAGACACCTGTGAATACCATTCTAGCAAGAAGATAACAGCACAAGATATATGGGAAGACCTTGGTTGACCTATTACATTATGTATGGAACACATCTTTAATGATATCCATAGGCTGTGTAAAATCAGGAAGGATTTCCTCTTGTTTCAGAAAAAAAAACCAGCAAGCTTTGGAACTGAGGATTGAGCAGGTATCATTGTATTTTATTTTATTTTATTTTATTCTTTTGCCAGCAAATCCTCTACCTTTCACAGTGAACCAGCAAGGATCACTTAATCTCCCCACTGCAGCTGGGACAAATTTAACACACCAAAGCACAAAAGAAAGAATCTTTATTTAGAACTCAAGGAGAAGCTACCATGGAAGTTTTGCTTTTCCAGTGCTCAGATTTCCTTATTGCTGTGCTACAACGTGCACAGCTCCTGTGGGTCCAGCAGAGTCCCAGCACATATCCCAACACTTTGGAAGCTGTTGACTAGGAGAGGTTTGTATTCCTCCAGAATGAACTTAACTGGGGGATCTTCCTCTTTTCCTCACTGTCCTGGTTTCATCTGGGACAGAGTTAACTGTCTTCCTAGTAGCTGGTACAGTGCTATGTTTTGAGTTCAGTATGTGAAGAATGTTGATAACACTGATGTTTTCAGTTGTTGCTAAGTAGTGTTTAGTCCGAAGTCAAGGATTTTTCAGCTTCTCAAGCCCAGCCAGCCAGAAGGCTGGAGGGGCACAAGAAGTTGCGAGGGGACACAGCCAGGGCAGCTGACCCAAAGTGGCCAAAGGGGTATTCCAGACCATGGGACGTCATGCCCAGTATATAAACTGGGGGAGCGGGGGCAGGGGGGATCGTGGCTTGGGAACTAACCGGGCATCAGTCAGTGAGTGGTGAGCAATTGCACTGTGCATCACTTGTTTCGTATATTCCAATCCTATTATTATTATTGTCATTTTATTATTGTTATTATTGTCATTATTAGTTTCTTCCTTTCTGTTCTATTAAAGTGTTCTTATCTCAACCCATGAGTTTTACTTTTTTTTCCCCTGATTGTCTCCCCCATCCCACTGGGTGGGTGGGGAGTGAGCAAGAGGCTGCAGGGTGCTTAGTTGCCAGCTGGGGTTAAACCACGACATTCAGCCCTCATCTGTGAAGGTCACCTACTTTAGAATGCTTGACAAATAACGTCATTTCTTCCATACTACTGTTACTGCCTAACACCAAGTGGGAAATCCATTTGAATTGCACAAGGAAAACAGTCTTGCTGTGGGTGGCACTAAGCCACTGGCCTCAGGAGAACATCAAGTGGAGGTCAATGTTTTAAGACAGTCTCTCTCTTGCGGATTTCAGTGTTGTCTGCCAAGGCATGGGAACACAACAACAACCACATTTGCTTCTGGGACTGCAAAACATTTTCACGGTGCTGGAGATGGCTCAGGTACTGGCAGTAGTGTAGTTCGGTATTTAGCTGCCAGCCAGCCAGCCTCCACTGAATGATATCTGAGCAAGCTAATTTGAAGCTAGGTCTAGTGGAGCTTTGTGGCAGTGCGCTAGCAATAGATACAGACAGCTAGACTGGAACCATCTGCAATACCACTGGAGTACAGCGCCGGAACAACCCAATAGAAATGTCCACTGGAGTGTGAAACCTGGAATTAAGATAGGCAGTTGTGCTGGGTTTTGCTGGGATAGAGTTAATTTTCTTCACAGTAGCTAGTATGGGGCTATGTTTTGGACTAGTGCTGAAAACAGTGTTGATAATGCCAAGATGTTTTCGTTATTGTTGAGCAGTGCTCACACAGAGCCAAGGGCTTTTCTGCTTCTCCCCCCACCCCACCAGCAAGGAGCCTGGGGGGGCACAAGGAGTTGGGAGGGGACACAGCCGGGACAGCTGACCCCGACTGACCCAAGGGGTATCCCCGACCATAGGACGTCATGCTCAGCATATAAAGCTGGGGGAAGAAGAAGGAAGGGGGGGACGTTCGGAGTGATGGCGTTTGTCTTCCCAAGTCCCCGTTAGGCGTGATGGAGCCCTGCTGTCCTGGAGATGGCTGAGCACCTGCCCGCCCATGGGAAGTGGGGAATGAATTCCTTGTTTTGGTTTGCTTGTGCATGTGGCTTTTGCTTTATCTATTAAACTAGACCATGAAACAGCTGGCACCCTTTCTTATCGCTTTGGTACTACTGGCACTGGGAAATATCACAGATCCTGCAACATGTGCAAAAATGCCAAATATTTATGTGTGGCTCTTTAGCTATTGAAAAACAATGAAATCAATACCTATGAACTGGAAAGGGAGAAGGCACCAGTACAATATATTTTAATACTTCTGAAAAATTGTATTATTGGGTATAGAGTGTTGAATTTAATTAAACACTTAGGTGCAGGTTTTTTTATAATTTTGCAACTTTTTGCTTAACTGCTCTTGGCTTAAACATAAGAGGGATCTTAAATCCCCTAATGACTATGTAAAGTGAGAGCAGGGAAGAACTGAAGCAGCTGTTGGGCTGCCTAGGCCTAAATAACATCTGTGAAAAGAGTTCTTGCAATGTAAATCCCACACCATTTTTCTCTACCTACAATCCCTGATTCAAAGCTCAGCAAAAGTTATGTAATTCTTCTGCAAGGTTCACCCATTGCATTTGTAGTGAAGCTCTCATTCTTCAAGCAGATCTGTTTTGAAGACAAGTTTTGCCACTCTACTGAAAAAATTCAACCTTATTGAATGATTATATTTTTATCCTAAGGAAATTGTTTTCAGTATTTTGGTACTTTTGATCTTGTTTGTGAATTCATTGTTTAAAACATCCTTAATTTCTTTTGAGTTTGGGGTTCACACAGTCTTAGTTCTCTTTGATCATTTGTCCCCAAGCACTTCAGCTTCTATTTAGATTACATGAACAAACCCCTTTATATTCCCATAGCTAAACCTCTCTGCTATTTCTTCCAATTGGCTATGAAGTCAGATAACTTTCCACTCTGCCCCCTGCACATCCTCCCTGCCCTTCAGAGTAGAGGCCCAGATTCAACAGGACAGGTGGAGAACATTCATATTTCAGCTTAGCCTGGAGCCCCATAGCTTTGCTTATGGCTCTGTATAGGGCACTGGTTTTGTTTTTCTAAACAAACATATGTGAGTTTGAGTCCTTTGAAGCTAAGGCCTTGTCGTGGTTTCAGCCCGGCCGGTAACAAAGGACCACGCAGCCGCTCGCTCACTCCTCCGCCCCCCTCCGGTGGGATGGGGAGGAGACGGAGGAGAGAAAAGGAAAAGAAACTGGAACCTCGAGGGTTGAGATAAAGGCAGTTTACTGGGACAAACACAAAAGAGATTACAACAACAACAACGGCACTAATGAAAAAAGGTATACAAAAAAGAGTGATGCACAGTGCAACTGCTCACCACCCGGGACCCGACGCTCCGCCACTTCCCCCACCGAAAAAAAACAGAGACCACCCCCCGGCCCGCTCCCCATTTATATACTGGGCAGGATGTCACATGGTATGGAATAGCTCCTTGGCTAGTTCAGGTCAGCTGCCCCGGCTATGCCCCCACCTCCCAGGTTCCTGTAAAAATTAACTCTATCCCAGCTGAACCCAGGACATTATCCACCCCTTATTCTATACCATCTACATCATGCCCAGATCTTACTTTTTTTTATTTTTTTTCCAATCAACCACTACAACTTTCCTTGTCTTATATATAAGTATATGGACTCCACCCCCTGACCTCGCACACACACACACGGTGTTCCTTTAGCCTATGGGCTATCCCTCTAATGTGTCCATCAATTTTGGGGCTCTATCTGTTGTAACAGTTCTTCAGGATAAGAGAGAGATGGTGTGAGATGTTGGGTTGTTGTACGCTGCCTCTGGAACTTGTGGCTAGTACATTTGGTGCAACTCATGCCCCTGGTCTGCAGGTCGAAGATGTTGATCTTGAGGAAATTGGTGGGTGCCAGTTCAAGTTCTATCGCTGTTGTACTTGGCTCAGTTTCAAAAGTCCATCCTGTAGTCATTTGGATAATTCTCACAATAATACCCTTGATATGGCATATAGACACTATAGATACAATGACATGCATTGGCAGGTTATTTAGCAGTTAAATATCATACAGCCCAATTCACTGGCTATTCTCTCCCAAAATCAAATCTCCCTGAGGTACACATCGAACCTCCCCATCCTTCTGCATCACCCACCAGGTGTACCCAGGTCCTTGAGCAAAAACAACCCCTTGAATGGGTTTGCTTCTGCTTGAGGGAGGACTAACCCAGACTGTCTTTCCTAACATACTCCTCATGCGCACTACAGGGACTTTATCCCCTTCTACAGTATGTGGATCTCTTGGTTGGGCGGGGCCAGCCCGATTGGCGGATCCTCTAGTATTAACTAACCAGGTGGCTTTTGTTAAATGTGTATCCCAATGCTTGAAAGTTCCACCCCCCATCGCTCTCAATGTAGTTTTCAGCAGTCCATTGTACCGTTCAATTTTTCCGGAGGCTGGTGCGTGATAAGGGATGTGATACACCCACTCAATGCCATGTTCTTTGGCCCAGGTGTCTACGAGGTTGTTTCGGAAGTGAGTCCCGTTGTCCGACTCGATTCTTTCTGGGGTGCCGTGTTGCCATAAAATTTTCTCTTCAAGGCCCAGGATAGTGTTCTGGGCAGTGGCATGGGACACAGGGTATGTTTCCAGCCACCCAGTGGTTGCTTCCACCATTGTAAGCACATGGCACTTGCCTTGGCGTGTTCGTGGGAGTGTGATATAGTCAATCTGCCAGGCCTCCCACTGTTTATATTTCAGCCATCGTCCTCCATGCGACAGGGGTTTTTGCCGCTTGGCTTGCTTAATTGCAGCACATGTTTCACATTCATGGATGACCTGTGAGATAGTGTCCATGGTCAAGTCCACCCCTCGATCTCGAGCCCATCTATATGTTGCATCTCTTCCCTGATGGCCTGAGGTATCGTGGGCCCACTGAGCCATAAATAGCTCACCTCTACGTTGCCAGTCCAGGTCCACCTGAGACACTTCAATCTTGGCGGCCTGATCTGCCTGGTGGTTGTTTTGATGTTCTTCAGTGGCTCGACTCTTGGGTACATGAGCATCTACGTGACGTACTTTTACCACTAGCTTCTCTATCCGAACAGCGATATCTTGCCACAGTGCGGCAGCCCAGATGGGTTTACCTCTGCGCTGCCAGTTGCCCTTCTTCCATTGCTGTAGCCACCCCCATAGGGCATTTGCCACCATCCACGAGTCAGTATAGAGATAGAGCACTGGCCACTTTTCTCTTTCAGCAATGTCTAACGCTAGCTGGATGGCTTTCACCTCTGCAAACTGACTCGATTCACCTTCTCCTTCAGCAGTTTCTGCGACTAGTCGTGTAGGACTCCATACAGCAGCCTTCCACCTTCGATGTTTTCCCACAATGCGACAGGACCCATCAGTGAACAGGGCATATTGCCTCTCATTTTCTGGCAGTTTATTATACAGCGGGGCTTCTTCGGCCCGTGTCACCTCTTTCTCTGGCGACATTCCAAAATCTTTGCCTTCTGGCCAGTCCGTAATCACTTCTAACATTCCTGGGCGACCGGGGTTTCCTATGCGAGCTCGCTGTGTGATCAGTGCGATCCACTTACTCCACGTGGCGTCAGTCGCGTGATGCGTAGAGGAAACTTTCCCTTTGAACATCCAGCCCAGCACTGGCAGTCGAGGTGCTAAGAAGAGCTGTGTTTCAGTACCAACCACTTCTGAGGCGGCTCGAACTCCTTCATATGCTGCCAAGATCTCTTTTTCAGTTGGAGTATAGCGAGCCTCGGATCCTCGATATCCCCGACTCCAAAACCCCAGAGGTCGGCCACGGGTCTCCCCAGGTGCTTTCTGCCAAAGGCTCCAGGTAGGGCCATTCTCCCCAGCTGCAGTGTAGAGCATATTTTTAATATCTTGTCCTGTCCGGACTGGCCCAAGAGCTACTGCGTGAACAATCTCCTGCTTAATCTGTTCAAAGGCTTGTCGTTGCTCAGGCCCCCATTTAAAATCGTTCTTCTTCCGAGTAACTTGGTAGAGAGGGCTTACAATTTGACTGTAATTTGGAATATGCATTCTCCAAAAACCCACAACACCTAAGAAAGCCTGTGTTTCCTTTTTATTAGTCGGTGAGGACATAGCTGCTATTTTGTTGATGACGTCCACAGGGATCTGACGACGCCCATCTTGCCATTTTACTCCTAAGAACTGGATCTCCTGCGCAGGTCCCTTGACCTTACTTTCTTTTATGGCAAAACCAGCCTTCAAAAGGATTTGGATTATTTTCTTCCCTTTCTCAAAAACTTCTTCTGCCGTGTTGCCCCATACGATGATGTCATCAATATATTGCAGGTGCTCTGGAGCTTCACCTTTTTCTAGTGCAGCCTGGATCAGTCCATGACAAATGGTGGGGCTGTGTTTCCACCCCTGGGGCAGTCGATTCCAGGTGTACTGGACGCCCCTCCAAGTGAAAGCAAACTGAGGCCTGCACTCCGCTGCCAAGGGAATGGAGAAAAATGCATTAGCAATGTCAATTGTGGCATACCACTTAGCTGCCTTTGATTCCAGTTCATATTGAAGCTCTAACATATCTGGCACAGCAGCGCTTAGCGGTGGCGTGACTTCATTCAGCCCACGATAATCTACTGTTAGTCGCCATTCCCCATTGGATTTCTGCACGGGCCATATGGGACTATTAAAGGGTGAGTGAGTCTTGCTGATCACTCCTTGGCTCTCCAGTTGGCAAATCAGCTTATGGATTGGGATCAGGGAGTCTCGGTTGGTGCGATATTGTCGCCGGTGCACCGTCGTGGTAGCAATTGGCACCTGTTGTTCTTCAACCTTCAGCAACCCCACAACCGAAGGGTCTTGGGAGAGACCCGGCAGGGTAGACAGCTGTTCAATCTCCTCCGTCTCCAATGCAGCTATACCAAAGGCCCAACGGTACCCTTTTGGGTCCTTGAAATACCCCCTCCTGAGATAATCTATACCAAGGATGCACGGGGCCTCTGGGCCAGTCGCAATGGGGTGTTTATGCCACTCATTCCCGGTTAGACTCATTTCAGCTTCCAATACGGTTAGCTCTTGGGATCCCCCTGTCACACCAGAGATACAGATGGGTTCTGCCCCTTTATAACTAGATGGCATTAGGGTACATTGTGCACCAGTGTCCACTAGAGCCTTATATTCCTGTGGGTCTGATGTGCCAGGCCATCGAATCCACACTGTCCAGTAGACTCGGTTGTCCCTCTCCTCCACCTGGCTGGAGGCAGGGCCCCTCTAATCCTGGTTAGAACATCCGTTACTCACTTTCTGCACACGTAAATCGGAAGTCCCTTCAAGGGGATCGGAAATGAGATCAGCCCATCTACTGCGTCTGGGGGACTGCTCACGGGAAACTGGAGCAGCAGTTTTCCAAGAATTCTCTTTTCTGGTTGCTTTTTCTCGCAACTCCTGTACCCGTGCATCCAAGACTGAAGTGGGTTTTCCATCCCACTTCCTCATGTCCTCTCCATGGTCACGCAGGTAAAACCACAGGTTAGCCCGTCGAGTGTACTTTCTCTCTCCTCTCTCTTGGGCAGAGGAACGCTTACTCCCAATAACTGCGATGCGGGCCTGTACAGGTGAGGAGGAGGACAGATCCACTTTGAATTGCTGGAACTCTCGGGACAACTCCTCCACAGCTGAGACACAGGCCCGTAGGGAGGAAGAGAGACTCCCTTCGTATTGCCGGAGTTGGACAGCCAATTCATCCACCGTTTGTCCATAGCCTTCTCTCCAGGACATTACTGCCAATGAGTTGGCATAGGTTGGTGGTGCACTTCGTAGAAACTTCCGCCACATGGGTTGTGTGCATTGGACTTCATCTGGATCTGTGGGTGACTGCGCATTTTCTGGATCATTGTAAATCACCTCCAGCACGGCTAATTCTCTCAGGTACTGAATACCTCTCTCCATGGTGGTCCACTTGCCTTGGTGACATGTAACTTCATCCCTGAAGGGGTATCTTTCCTTTACACCTAACAAAAGTCGCCTCCAGAGGCTGAGGACTTGTGTTTTTCTCCCAATCGCCTTGTCGATGCCCCCTTCCCTAGACAGAGATCCCAGCTGCTTGGCTTCCTTACCCTCTAATTCCACACTACTAGCCCCGCTATCCCAGCATCGGAGCAGCCAGGTAACAATGTGCTCACCTGGGTGGCGGCTAAAATCTTTTCGCATGTCACGCAACTCACTCATGGATAGAGATCGGGTAATTATTTCAGGTTCTGCCTCTACCTCCTGTTCTCGCGATGACCCTGGTTCATCTTCATCTCTCGCTAAGCGAACTGATTTCTTTGTGTGTTTCTTTTTCTGTACAGGGGCGACTGATACTGGCACAGGCTGGTTCTCTGGTTCAGCTGCAGTGTCTGTCACCGGGGTAGGGGTAGTCATGGTACCTGTTGTCGTGGTAGGGGCAGCCACGGTGCTTGTTGTCGGGGTAGGGGCAGCCACGGTGTCTGTTGTCAGGGTTTGGGTAGCCACGGTACATGTTGTCCTGTTTTCCATCTTTTCCCCCTTTTCCCCCCGAGGGTGCTGCATAATATCAAGCAGTGTTTGGTAGATATTGGCCAGAGCCCAGCACAGTGCAGCGAGTTGTATGTCTTTGGAATAGCCACAGCATTTTTCTTTCAAATATTCTGTCACTTCATAAGGGTTCTGTAGTTGTTCGGGAGTGAACTTCCAAGTCACTGGCGGTGAGAAGTTCTCTAGATACTTGCCCATATGCTCCCACATGCCGTGCCACCCATGAGTCTCCAGCTTTGGGGGAGATCTCTGAGTGGTACTCTTAAAGAGCGTTTTTGTAGCCCTAAACAAGACCTGAAACATATTCAGGAGGCATAGCACTAACAGCACACTGGCTTGCGCATCCCAAGGATATTCAAAATTCTCAAAAGCTGTTGTAATTAGTCGGAAGGAGAAGAGGGAGGTGAACGGACGGGGGGAGGTATCCCCCCCTAATTTCCCCATGGATTGGGTGTAATTACCAATAAAATCCGACAGAAGGCGCCCAAAGTATGGAAATGATATCACTGCCTCATACAGATACCAGCTTAACCTCATGACCAGTGATGTAATCATTTCATAAGTCGACATTGCCCAGTACAGCAAAATGATAATCCCAATCACTCTCCCAGAGATGAGATACGCAACTACAGGCAATACATAGAGCATATAAGAGCTTACAAAACGCCACCATGTAAACAAATGAAACAACATTGTGGCTAACATCTATATATCTAAGAAATGCGTTTGGCAAATTTGTTTCAACACGCTCTGGCCAGATCTGTCGTTATCTCAACCCTTCTGCCCCACGTTGGGCGCCAAAAAGGACTATCGTGGTTTCAGCCCGGCCGGTACCAAAGGACCACGCAGCCGCTCGCTCACTCCTCCGCCCCCCTCCGGTGGGATGGGGAGGAGACGGAGGAGAGAAAAGGAAAAGAAACTGGAACCTCGAGGGTTGAGATAAAGGCAGTTTACTGGGACAAACACAAAAGAGATTACAACAACAACAACGGCACTAATGAAAAAAGGTATACAAAAAAGAGTGATGCACAGTGCAACTGCTCACCACCCGGGACCCGACGCTCCGCCACTTCCCCCACCGAAAAAAAACAGAGACCACCCCCCGGCCCGCTCCCCATTTATATACTGGGCAGGATGTCACATGGTATGGAATAGCTCCTTGGCTAGTTCAGGTCAGCTGCCCCGGCTATGCCCCCACCTCCCAGGTTCCTGTAAAAATTAACTCTATCCCAGCTGAACCCAGGACAGGCCTAAATCCCAGTTTCTATGCTTCTTGGGCTAGTGCTTTAACGCCTGTGAAGTGCAGGAGAGAGAAGGGCTTTCAGAAACACTTCTCCCTTTTTCATTTACTGTTTGCAGGCTTAAATATCCTCCTGCTCTACAGTTGTGTATCCCCACCCAGGGCACCCACATAAATTTATTTTCCATACATGCATTTTAGGCATTTAACATGAATATTTGAATTTCCAATCCGGTGCAGGGAAGTGTCTGGTAGCTCCGAGTATTGGCACACTTAATCCTAGATCCACAAAAGGTTCTTCAGAAGTATCTCTTAACCCACACGGGACCTCTCCAGTAGAGCAGAGGAATCAGCCCAGTGTAGCAGCTTAACCATGGCTACCTTTACCTCCTTTTCACTCTTTTCTCTACGGAATTCAAATACAAATTCGAGAACACTCAAGTAAGTAAAGTAAGAAAAGTAAGAAAAGTAAGAAAAATTGACAGATCTTCAGATCTGAGGTGACAGGTTGAATAAATAAAGAACAATAATTTCTTCTTCCATTTTAAACAGCAAATAGTAGCACAAAGAGAATTACATTTAATAACATCAGATTGATGTGTCTTCATGAATGGTAATACGCCACTACTTAACAGTTTAGCTTTGCCACAGCATTGCAAATACATTTTTATGCCCATATAATGTCATAAATGCTTTCCATTCTAGTTGATCTTCCTACAACATTTGTTTAATCATGAAGCTCCGCTTAGCTGAAACTTTTTCAATAGCTGCTCCTAATTGTGGCTATGTTTTGTACTATATAATGTTGACAATATATGCTAGATATAATTTTCTTATGAAATTTCACAGCAAGAATGATAATTGCTTCCCATTTTCTTTTTCAATACAGCAGATCAAGAGTTTTTATGAGGAACAAAAATCATAGTAATTATATCTGTGGATACTAGCCATGAATGCAAAATCCAGTTTTAGAGAACATTGATCTTTTAGAAATTTTAATTATTTCAGAATTCCCCATAAAAATCATCTTCAAGGGGTGTTTCATAGACTTTATACCCTTTTTTTGAATGTTCCGGTTCAGATTACAGCTCCCAGTATTGGTAAATTAGCCTTCCATATAAATACTCATCTTTGCTTCAAAGACAAAGGATTGTTATCTAACGTGAAAAAAGGAGGGTAATTAGTAGCAACAGAAGTGTCACTACTTTACAGCAGGTCTATAGCGAAGGAAAAATAATCACAAGCAGGTAACAACGGCTGCTCTAATCTGTACATTGCTCTAAAAAACTTCCTGTCCGTACGGTGACAGAGGTATCTATACAGTGTTATTTTAGGGAAATGCAGAAACCTCCGCTCCCGTGGCCCAGTAGTTGTAAGGACATCTCAGGCAGAGGCAGACGCAGCTAACGGGGGTGCTGGTTTCACACACCCTGCAGCTGCGCTGTGGCTGGTGCTGCCGGAGCGTCAGCGTGCTGTGGGCGCTCCGGCTGCAGCTGCTGGGGAAATCCTCAGGGACCTGCAGAAAAGCAGACACATAGAAAAATCTGCCAGCGGTTCAGAACCGCTGGCGTGCAGCTGAGAAAGAAGGCTATTGCACAGCATTGAACCCCCACATTGGAGGTTTTGTACCAATGGATCTCTCTTTTTCCGTACTAGGATGTATGATTCCTGCCCGGAATTATCCGGCTGCTGCTAGCTGCACTGATTTTGTAGAAAACAGAAAAACAAATACAGGAGTGATAACTATGCTCAGTCCTACACATAAAAAATGTATGTAATTTCCCTCAAAGTGACTAGGAATCATTTCCATCCATTTCTCTGCAGCATTTGGAAGACTCTCTGTTTGTTTGTTTTATTAAACGTCTTTTTCCCCAGGTATGTTCATATTGCACAGCTCTGGTAGCGCTCACTTTCCTGTAAATCTAAAGCCAATTAGTAGACTGTCTTAAGCTGCCTGTCAGCCCTTCTCTTTTCCCCTCTTCCACTTTCCTCTGGCACCTTCATTTCCCTGCCTTCCTGCCCACTACAGCGCACAAGCTGCAGGCTACCCCAAAGCCCATTTATTTACACCGCACCTGTGCTCAGTGCCGGTCCTTAGCACAACTTCTCCCTAAAGTGTTAACACTTACACCACGTATAAAAGCTCAGATTTGTCATGTTTAAGGTCTCAAGTCTTTGCTTTTACCAGCTGCCATTGGCCGTGGCTCCCTGGAGGAGAGTATAAGAAAGAGTATCGTGCGTTCCTCAAGTCCTCTAAAACAGTACTAGGAAGTGCTTATAGAGCTGAAGCACAATATAAGAACCTATATAGACTAAGCAAAGCATGGACACATACTCAGCAGCAGCAGTAGTATGCATTTCATCCTCCACATACAAGGCCAAGGAACTTGGTTTACTCTCACACCGTCCATGCAATGTTCATTACGGGTGGTGATGAGGTGACACACGAGAGTGTTGCATAGAAGATTTCTGTGGTACTCTAATTACCTTAAATATTTTGGAGCTGGTTAAATCTTTGGGGTAAACAGTACACATTAAAAACCACTAACTGCATAATATAAATTTTAAATACATTGTAATTCAAAAATACGCTAGTTATTAGCATATCTAAATTATGCACTTTTATGAACTCTAAGTGGATAATATGAATTTTATTTAGGGCATTTTTTTTTCTGTAATAAAAGGGAAAAGATTTTCAAAAGGATGCAACTTCTCACTAATTTGTTTCCTTCATTCTGATTCCTCTGCTAAATAATGAACTATATTAGAAAAATGCTTTATTACATACTTGCCCAAGAGACCCGAATGGCTCAATAGGAACTGCTTGCTCTTTCAAAGAATGGCCAAGTCAAGTTAATTAAATTCCAGGCTAAACTAGCTCATCTAGGTCAACTCCAGCTGAATTTCTTCTCAGAAGAGAAAGTTCATTAACTCTACTCATTCATCAATAACTTCCCATAAATATCATTACTTACACAATGACATTATGCTGTTCCTTAAAAGTGCTATGAAGAACATGAGTGCAGGTCCATCTGACAGGTCCCGCTGCTTGATCTCCATGCCGATTGTGAGAAAAAAACCTACACAGCTATCTTTTAAGTTGCCTGCATGATGCAAGTGGGCAGAGCAGAGAAAAGCCTCTGGGAGGCTGAAAGGAAAGAGGCAGTGACTCGAGCTCTGATCTCACGCGAGGTGAGAGCAACATCATTTAGCACGGATGCTCTTCCACTCCTTTTGATTCCCTCCTGGGAAATAATGATTATTGGAACTCCTGACTGCCCTGTTCCCAAATAATAATCTTTCAGAAGTAGGTGAAATACACAGCATACAACAGTTCAAAGAATTGTGTGCTAGGATGCAAATAGCTCCAAAAGTGGCTATACCTAAGCTCCGAAATATTCCCATTCATGCCTGTGCTGGGGTACGTCTTGACTACCAAGTCCTGTAACATCCTTTCCTTTCTGCTCCTTACACCCTGGGAAGAGAGCTCGCTGTGTTAGCCAGAGGGAGTTCATCCAGGATGGATCCAGCTGGATGAGAAGATGTCCAGGGCTCCAAGTAATACCATAGCACAAACTCGCAGCACAGTGTAGCCAATTGTGTTTAAGCCAATATTTAAAGCTTTTTTTGAACAAGGCTTCTTAAATTTGTTGAGAAGTATTGCTAAGGCGAAAAATCATTCTCTGCTTTCAAACTAACTTACTAAAAGGCAAATTCACAAAACCACAACTGGGCTAAGGTAATGGAGCATCCATTCCTGCAAACTCTCACTTCATACAGCGTAAAGTGAGTTCTCATACCTGAAATGGGGATGAACAACTTTATAAAGGTAAAAATAGGAAACTTAATGATCAGGATGGCATTGGAGGTTTTGAGGAACCACTCCTATGAGAGAGGAACTTCCAGAACACTGCCCCTTGTTTTACCGCTTCTGATTTCTGAGCAATATATTCGTATCCTTCTGCATCATTACTGTGATATAAATATCTCTTGAGTCGACCTGTGAGATTATCTGCTGTGAGGACATATGTGAGTTAATACAGCAGCTGCAAGTGTGAATGTTTTGACCAGGCTTAAGCAAAAACAAACCAAACCAAAACAAAATGACACTTTGGATTTTGCCTTTACTATTTAAATTCAGGACCTGGGACAATATTCTGCATCAATGACAAAGCCCCTATTAACTTCTATCACGAGGAATCAAAGTGTTAAATTGTAGAAATTGTGTTAAGAATAGGGTAGATGAATCTTTATGTATTAGGACATGGTCAACATGGACTATACATCTCTTTGTCTAAGTCTGATGCTGCAGAGTTTTTATCTTTTTAAAATATAAAAATCATAATACCCAAGTTAAGTCATTTCTGGTTAGAGAATTAGTTCCATAGGTGATTAATTGTGGCCTGAAAAGTCTTTCAGGAGAGAAGTACAGCACTCTGAGCAGGACAACAGTAAAGAATGGTGTATGAAGACCAAACTTTTTTAGACCATATCATTGTCTTCTGATGTATTAATAAAAAATACCATCCTTCTAATCTGATGCTACTACATCATGGAGAATGGAGTCTCCCTGAGTTATTTTTTATAGATTTCATGTTTTTATTACTACTGTATGCTGTTGGTTCAATTCCTTTTTTTTTAACTCACACCAGAAAGAAAATTGGCCAGTCCTTGCAGCCTAATAAATGTAACTTCCTAGATCATAATCACATTTCATTAGGGGAACTGTGTTGATTATGATTACATTGCCTTGCTGAGCATCTAAACATTTGTAGATAAGATCTTTAATGTTTAAAATACAGTTGGTAAACCTTTTTTTTGTAATTAAAATGGGATAAGAATTAATTGTCGATTAATATACAGGTAGAAGGGAGAAATGCAGTTGGATGAAGCTGCAGTTCAACATAAAACATTGCTCTTAAACTAACTATATATTTTTCTAAAAGGAGTCATGTCCTCAAACATCTACTAATGCATTCTATTCTCAGAGAGTAACCAGTTACTGACGTACAATGTAAGTAATTTGACAAAACAGCCTGGAGAAGGTGCAGGCCAGTTGGAACAATCTTTTCCCCTTGTAGCCATGCAGTCAAATCTCAGTCATAAACTGCTGGAAAACTTCAATGGTGATATTACTTTCAATTTAATAAATTACTAGACTCATTCTTAGCAAAACTTGCCATTGATCTTCTCATTCACCTGTGTCGGTATGTTTTCATTTAATACATCCTCATCCTGAGCACTGTTTTGTGTTGGCTTGATCCAAGGTCCCATGGATTTCTGGCTGAGGTTCTCAAAGCAGTTCCACTGAATTCAGCAAGAAAGATTGCAGAGCCAGGATATCAGAATCAGGCCACAGAAAGAATAACAGTGAAATTAGCAGAACTAGGGATAAAAGCAACTCCTTAGAAATTAAAATATTAGAGCTATGGTGTCATTCTGTAATCTCGCTACAGATAGTTGTAAGAAATTGTCCATAACTTGGTAACATGATATGTTATGCTCTCGGATGTGTGCTCGCCATGTTCCTTGAAGGGTACTATTTTTAGAAGACGATGGCACATATTGTACAAGGACCACCCTGAGCAGCAAGCAATAGCTGGCAGCAGGTGAGACTCATGCTTAGAAAAGCCATCTGTTCTGTAACCTGCATCAGCACTCACCAAGCAGCATCCTTCTGACTCTGCAGGCAAAAGCGTGTGAGGTCCAATCCTTCACCAGCACACCTCTCCATAGAGAAGCTGTGAATGCCTTACCACCCACTTGTTCAATGATATCAGATTGCTTTTACAACCTCACCAGTGTTTCATTGTTCTTTTAGTTCTCTGAAGGATGACAATAGACTAAAGGTGTTGGTAAAAAACTGATGCAATTTCACTCAAATTAAATTACTGAGACTGATATGAATTCTTGGCTCAAGAAGTAACTCTGAGGATTCATTTCAAAAAGAGAGCTGCAGAATACAAACGAGATGGTGAGAAAGGATAATGAACGTTTGCACCATCTCTGATATCAGAATGATGTAAGATCATACCTACGTGTCAGGTCATACCTTGGAAACTGTGAGTTGCTGACTTGGTTTCATCTATTATTCACCAGTAACAACAATTGTATATGACAGTGGTAAGCATCTTGATTGAAACTAATTATTTAAACTCAGGAATGTTTGAAGAAGCCATGTTAACCAATTATCAAGATCATTCAAGATAAAAGGAGTCCTGTACATGACTAATTTGATTCATGAACTAATTAGCAAACATACTTACACCATCTCTAAAAATCTATTGTGTGTTCAAAGAATAAGATCAGTAATTTGGAGGATATTACTGTACTCTACGTGGATAACAAAGACATTGAATCCTGCTGTTGGATCAAAAATCAGGGCAACCCTGTATACGGAAAAGCAAAGTCACCATAATAATAAACACCTCCCAGAGATTTCATAACATTTGATCAGATAAATAGATGTGTGTTACAATCCAACAGCATGACAATTACTGGAACACAGCAAAGCTGTCACTTCAGTATTGCTCGACCATTTTGAAGCCCTGAAGCTGGTTTTGTCTCTATCCATTCTTTTTCTTTACCTTCTTTGCTGCAAAAAAACACATGAAATCACCACAGCTACACCATAGTCCTCTCTCCGTGCTGTATTACAAATGTCAAGAAGGAAATCTGAAGTTTATCAAGGACACTACTAAAAGCCAAGATGTAAAAATTGGATTATGCTATACAGGCATGAACCACAGAAAGCCACATCACATAGCTTTAGGGAGTGTAACATTTACAACTCGGGAAAAGAGGTCTTGGAGTCATCAGTGACAGGTCTCAGAAATCATTAGATCTGTGTGCAGCAACAGCTGAAGTAAGACAACAAAACAGTGAGCAATGTAAGGAAGGATATTGAGATGAAAACAGGTACTATATAAAATTTTGGGACACCCATATCTTGCTTATGGTGTGTAGTTCTAGTTTCCACAGTCTCAAGAAAGACAGTGTGGAATTAAAGAAACTACAGAGAAGGGCATCTGAAATGATTAAGCAGCTGCCTTATGAGGAGAGACAAGAAAAGTTGAAACTTCAATTTGCCAAGGGGAAGACTGAAGAGTGATATGGTCAGGATTTACAAAAACCGTGAAGAGTAGAATAATTCAGGCTGGAAGTTCAACTGTATAGAAGACCTCAGGGGGTCATCTTCTGACTTCAGGAAGTCATCTAGTCTTATGTCCTACTCAAAACTGGGCAACTTCAAATTTGTAAGGTTGTAGATTAGGTGAGTGTGGAACTGGCATTCATCAAGGGCAGTAATATTACAAATAGGGAGCACTGAAACTGATTTGCAGTAAGTTTAAAACAGAGAAAAGAGAGTCTTTTTTAAAAAGAAAGTAATGAGAATGTCTGTTAAGATGGATTATGGAGGCTGGTAATTTAAGCATGTTCAAAAAACTGTTAGACAAACTCATGGACAATCGATGCATAGTCAAATTGCAAAAGCTATATGCAGCGATGGACCCTGTAACATCCCTAATCTAATTTTGGGAGACAGCAAAGGTGATAGCCTGCAGAGAGTGGGGATGCTCACGCCGTCTTCCCAAACAGCATCTCCGACAGCCACTCTTGGGAACAGGATAGATGGAGCACTGGAGTCACATTATAGGTAATTCCTTATGTTCCTATGCTCTCTTGAACAGCTGAACAGCTCTGCTGAAGAGCTTATGTGCATAACACAGTCAGAACCCTTTTTTTTTTTTTTTTTTTTTTTTGCCTGCCATGCCCTATATATGTCTGAATCACTATTTATCCTAGAGCTTTAGAAAGAGAAAAGGCTCGCATGAGACTGTATCATCATAGTTCCATGTCCTTTCCCTGCATTGTTCAGGGCACCAAAACCCATGAGGCTGAGATGATGCCATACTGTGTTCTCCGTTGCAGGATGTGCAATGTCTCCCTGTCTTATGTAAGTTATGAAAGGACAGTGGATTCATCCCAGCTTTGCTATTTCTGTAACACAGTTAAGTACCTGTCAGATTCTAATCCTAAATGAAAAGTGAATGACTCTCCTGCAAAGATTGCCATTTCCTGTTATTTCGAAAATAATATCTTGAAAATGAATATTTCTCAATACTGTGAGATCTGGACATTTCAGTTTACATATATAAAACAGATCTGCTCATTTTGGATACAGCCTGGTCCACACTTCAACTGCCTTTTGGATATGTGTTGACTTGCACCTTGATCGATAAGATTAAAGAGCCTGTTTCTTGCCTTCTTGCAGAAAAATATTTTAAAAGCTGTGATGAATGTTCTGTGTCTCAAACTAAAAATGATATCTCTCCTACATGTGGATAAACAATTTCCTAGGCAACTCACAAAAAGTATTACATACAGATATTACTGAAGGCTTTTAATTTCTTTAGGACTTAATGCTTGCTTTCTTTTAAGTAGTGAAAACATATTTCATTTACATATAGGGAAAAAACCCCAAACAACTAAAGGATAAATCTTGCAGAAATTCTCAATTCTGCAATGGAATTTTTTATGCAGTTTTTTCCGAAATTGTGTTAGATGAGTTAAAGACCACCGTACTTTGTGGGTGTCAGAGAGTACTGCTTAATATCTTATGAATATAATCATTACAGTTAAAATAGATATCTAATTACTAAGAAATATTTTTATGATGAGAAGCTAAGTTGAGTTACTGGCTAATAAAACAGCACTTGTGTGTTTGTCCAGGGGAGCTTACACCTACCGCTTAGCAATCTCTCGGTGCATATCTTCAAAGGCATCGCTGGACACATATGCTCTTCAGAACAGAAAATATATGGGCATTGCCTGAACATTAGGATCTCCCCTTTCCCTTTTCTCCCCTTCACTTGTTCTGCCTGTCTCACTGGAGAAGAGAAGCCCACTCCCGTTGCTTACATTAGCTTGCGTTTGGGTTGCTGGTGACCTACTTTCAACAGATGGAGCGAGAACAGTCCATTCTTACCCTGGAGGTTAGTGTACTCCTCTCTGAAGAAAACACTTTGCACTTAAATCCTGCAAGTTCTCCATCTCAGGCAGGCCTAAAATGGAGGTCTCCCATTCCAGTAAGTGCTTTCCACAGCAGGCTGCATGACGGCGAGGTGGCTCTCACCACCTTACAGGTATCTGTGGAAGTTCCAGCTGTGAACCCCACTTGCACGTAAGCACCTTCTGCCAGGCTGCCGGTCTGTGTCCGAGCCTGGCAGACAGCTGGGGGTCTGGCCACAGTCCTCCACCCTGCAATGCCTGTCGGCTCGTTTAGCTTCAGTACCTACCTCAGCGGTACGAATTCTGCTCCCAGAGCCCTTGGCTATTAAGTCTGCAGACTTCCCTGCAATGATGCCTACATCTCTTTTTTAATATATATCATGGGCTTTATTGGCTTGAGTTGCCCTCTAAAACATCAGAATAACATTAGATTCCTATCCCTTAGGTTAACTACATTAAAGATAGTGAGAAATGCCGCCATTCTGGTCCATTCTTGCATGGTGATGTACATCCTCAAGATGGCTAGACTGTCTGTCCATTCCTTTTTTTGTGCAAAGGAGCCAGCCTACCAAAAAACCCCCTTGGTCCAGCTAAGCTGTGAGGCATAATCAGCCACTTCAGTGAAAGAAAGAGGAGCCCATTTTCTGCAGAAAAGCTTTCACAGATTGAGTGAGAGGATATACTTTTCTCAGTGCTAAGCCAGCCTGCTCCAGCCTGCTTTTAGCAAGCCCTGTGCTGCCGAAGGTGCCCTCTGGAATTCTGTCATGGTTTAAATCCTGTTTCACATCCTGTTCAGTGATAGTCTTTTGGGGCCAGCATAATGCTGTGAGAGTGTTCGTTGGGGTTTTTTTCCCCCTATGATATCCATGTTTTGAGTCCTCTTTTTATTCTTTTGGCTCAGCCTTGCAAAGCCATAGTGTGCACTTTTATAGCTATGCAGATGTTACTTGATCTAATCTCCTCTTCTGCCTCCTACACTGCAGTTTCTACTTTGACCAACTGTTCTTATTCAGTAATGTGTATCCTACAGTTCTACGAAGCACAAGCTGAACAAAACTGAAGTAGTACCTATAAGATGGTGTGGCTGTTCACTGAGTGCTGCTTCTATGGTGGTCTTCTTCTGACCCTCTTTACCATCTACCTAGGACTTGGGGAAGAATGACAAAGCTTCTCATAATTTGCTAAAACTGTCATCTGAGAACCCATTGACATTTATTTATTTGGGTTTTTTTTTAACATTCCAGTGGAAAAAGGGGACATATTGTGGCCAACTCTGGCTGCAACCCCCTTTGGTTTTTGTTCTCTTTGATCTCTGTCCCGACACAGAAGGTCACTCATATAAATATCAGAACTACTGAAGCTTTTTCTTCTCTCAAGATAGGCAGAAATATATGCACTTGAGGGTCCTGTGGTTTTTACCATATCACAGATGTTTTTTCTTCTAGAAGCTCCGTTTGGACTCCTGATATTTCTAGTCAGCAACTACTTATTCTGCAAACTTTCCTGTGAATTACAGTGGAAACAGTTCTGGAGTTTGGTACCAACTAAAGCAAGGATAGAGAACACCGACCTCTGTTTTTAAGGACAGCTCTCAGGGAAAGTCTTGAGATGGCTCTTATTTACTGGACTGCCTGAAAACAGCCAAGGAACGTACACAGCAGGATTACCACCTGCCTTAGGTTTCAGCCAGTTCATGTAACTGATGAAAAAGTAAAATAAAAGCAACCTTTTCCCCTCCCTCTCGCATGCCACATTTGCAGTTCTCTGCAAGCACAGCCAGCTGAGGTGTCAGAGCTCTGCCGAGCTCCGGGAGCACCAGCAGCCTCCCACGCTCAGCACAGACATGTGCTTCAGGAGGCCAGCCCAGCCTGCACAAACCCTCCTGCGCATCCCGCCGTACCTGTTTCTCCCACGGACTGGAGAGGGAGAGAAGATCACTACAGACTAGGCCCTGAAGGGCCCAAAATTAGGTGAAGGGAATCCATGCTTTAAAGTTCAGAAAGATATTTACAAGGAGCTCTTGAACTCAGCCCTAATTTGCAATTCAGGGGCTACATTCATCTGCAAGTGTGTGACTGAAATTTACCTGGCAGATAGGTCTACTTGAACAACCTGCATTTCATAGCAGACCTAAGGAAAAGAAGAAAAACGTTTCCTCTGGACAGCCCATCTCTAGGCAAAAAAAAAAAAAAAAAAAAAAAAACAAACAAAAACAAACAAACCCAAACCAAAACAAAAAAAACTCTTTTCAAAAGAAGTTTATAAAAAACATAAAATTTTTATTGATATGTTGCAAAATGAACAGCATGTTTACTGCATAAGCCACATAAATGGTGTTAGAAATCATTCTCAAAAGTTAGCCACAGAACAGACAATAAAAGGAAACATGGAAAAAGAGTTAAGAAAGCCCAGTTGCTGCTTGTGTGTTGTTCCCTTTAGGCCCAGCCATTAATTAACACTAGATATGAAACACCCTCTGCAAGTATGTTCCTGCAGAATTTTAAAATGAATAATAGCTTCTGTGCTGGGGCAGGCTACAAAATCTTCTTATGGAAACTTCAGCTGATTTTAAAGCCTTTCTGAATAATCACTGTATTCTCTCTCATGACCAAGGCCTTATGTTAAAGAGGTAAAAACTGTCTCCTGGTCTTTGCTACACTGAGTTCTTGCCAGTCTGAGCAGGTAGATCGCCTCCAAGGATGTCAATACCCTCCGGTACTGCTTATAACACAACTAACAGCAGCCCAAAGGCTGCGGTGAATGACTGCAGGTCGCAGATCTAACCACTTCAACTCAGAAAGACACATTTTCCTGTAGCAGAGATACAGTGTGTATGAGAGACTCTGTGCCTTCACCTGCTAAAAACTGAGAGTCTGGGGGTGGGCAAGGAGAACGAAGGAGAGAAAGGTGTTTCCTGAAACCATCCCTTAGCTTTGTTGCAAAAGATCACAAGAAGATAATTCATTGCTGTAAAACAACTGGGTAACAAGAATCTTATTCTTTGTTCAGTGGAGTAAAATTTAGGAGCCCGGAGGCAAATGAGAAAGATAACATCTATCTTCTTCAGAAGCTGCAATTTCTGTAACCAGGAAAGAGCACTCTACAACTCTCTAGCATGGGGAGCCAAGACATTCAAACCAGCCAGAGCTTTGAAGGCATTTGCTGTTCTCTTTAAGTGAGCACCAAAATATCAAGAGAGCTATGAATTGCTAGGTCATGATTTATGATTTTTTAAAGAGAGAAAACTAAAGTGGGACAGCCTTAAAAAAAAAAAAAAAAAAAAAAAGAAGCTTGAAAATAAATCTCTTCCCTGTCTTCTATGTCCTTGAAAGTTGTGTCTGTTTCCCCAGTCTTATTTTGAGTCCAGCAATTTTTGGAGGCTTCCTGAGCTGCAACAAATTTGACACAGTCCTTTCTGCAGCCTTTGGAAAATCCCTGTGGTATAGCTATGGCCACTCCCAGATCTTCTCAGCAGTTCCCTGGTCTCTGTGCTTCAGTCTATTTTCTCCTATGGTCCACCCCATCTTCCCACCCCACACTGAACATCAGAAGTTATTTGTTCCCTCTGCAGGGCAGAGATACAAACTCTTGTTCAGCAAGGACAACCCTGACACTGCAAAAACTGGCAATAACTTCCCAGTTTTTTCTCAGGATCTCTGTCTCCTCACCTCATGCTCTACAAGCTTTTCCATGCAGATGTCTGGGTTCATGCCACCTAATCAAAATGCACATGCAGCAAAGAGAGATTTCCAAAGTCATCAGATCTTATGTGGTGTGAAATGTCATCTTGAAGTACTTTTTCCTTCCCACTGACTATAGAGGGAGACACAGATAACTACACTTCTAACGTAAGTAGTGCATTGCTGTGTCTAACATTAGATGAGATTAATTTGGGCCATATTACCTAAGTATTCCATAAAGACAAACAGCACAAACATTAGTTGCATTCTGTGCCACATCAACTACTCATCCTTTAACCAGCTGTTTTCAGAGTTGGGGAGATCATTCTGGGTACATTTATTTTCTCAGAGGTTTAAGTACAGGCCCAGCATTACATATCTGGGTTTTTGCAGCATATGGCTTTGATTTGCACATCTTACACATATCTTTCAGAAATCCTGTGTAAGCTTGAATACCGAGGCGTGAGGAATGTGGTAATTTAAGGGTACATATACAAGAACAGCGAACTGTGGTGGCACCTGTCACTCGTCCTTTTGACCCATGCTACAAGAGTTACTCCTCAGAGCATGCAGAAGTACTGTTGAATGAAGGGTCACTACAGATAACATTATAGCACCATCAGAAATACAAGTACTTACTTCGGTCTGATGGATACTGCTAGTGATAGAAATTGTGTTTAACTCCTCACCAAGTAAATTCACTCTCCCTCAGGAACAAAGTGTCTTAAGCTAGAGCCTGATGTTATCAGAGGAATCTCCAGCAAGGCCAGCTGTTTTAAGTCAGTAGGATACACCTGTAGGATAACAAGGATTAGTCTCAAAATGCTAAGTTCAACAAGAGTTTTAGGCATATGTCTGACGTAGACAAAAAATGTACTTCCAAAATTTACACCCCAGTGTAATTTTCCACTTGCAACTTCCCCAAGTACTGCTGGTGCCTATGTCTGTGCTATAATGATAGAAATTATTAATCGTCATTCTGGATTCTCCCTGTCCTATTCCCCTGTGAAGCTTGGTCAATTGGGTTTTAAAATACTCCTCAGATTAAACTTCCTGCAAAAGATCGTGATGATTGACCTTCCAGGATCACATGTGTCCATTTTACCAGAGCACTTACCTGGCAGGTAGGTTTTTATTCCTTTTCTCCCTGCTGGTTTCTAAGCAGAAACTTGGCCACACACACCAGAACAGGTTTCTAATTCTCCAAATTCTTGTTTTTCTGAGAAAATTTCCCTGCATCTTTCATTTTGACATTATTTCACTAATGTTTCCCCCATGAACTCCCTAACCACTAGCTGTATACAGATTTTGCTTGGGGGAAGGTTTGATTTTGTGTTTGTTGTTACTGGTTTTTTTTTTTCCCCCTGCTTTGAACATTGAACTCCAGAAGAGTTTTAAACAGCAGCACTAAACAATTCTGGCAAATTTTCACTCATTTTGTTGCTTTTATTTTGCCTAGACTTTTCCCTGTAGATATTGGACATTGGATGCTATATATCAAGGTTTCCACAGAGCAGAACACCCAAGAGTTAAGCATTTCAGCACTGAGTCTTGTAATGCTGAAGTTCCTTTGCAGATTTACCTTCAGGCACACTGTGAACTCGAGTCCCCTATAGCCTTTTATAAAAGGCTATAAAGGAAATGTAGCTTGTGAGATTCTGATAAACAAGAAAAGCTGTGTACTAAAATCTGAGCCATGTTGAAATGTGAGCCTCTGGGAATACCATTAAAAAATAAATCTAAGACAAAACCCAAACAGTTCTATAATGCTAAGATATACATTCTCTTAACACAAATAAAACTTGTTTTTCAAAACTCTGAATGTGTTTTCTCTTGGTCCTGGTCTTCAGTAAGTAACACCTGAGAAAGCAATACCACAAAAATCAGGTGGTCTCTGAAGAGCTAGAAATGTATAGGTATTGGTACTCTGTTCTAGACAGTCGTGTCTTTAAATATACCTCCTCTAACAATTCTTTAGAGATAACAATAAAGAAAAAAAAATTCCAGCAAGCCCTGTGATGAGATATGACAGATGGGACTGCATAACAATTTTAGCTGATGCTACACAAAAGCACTGCTCCCTGCTTCTTCCGAGCAAGGAACCCATGCTGTTGTGCAGCTTTGCTGATTTGGCTTCCAGGTGGAAGCGAGGATATGTTCCTTCCTCAGAAGAAATCCCAGCCGCTATCATTTCAAAACAAAACCCTCATTAGTAAGCAGGTTCTGAAAATCTCTTTGCACTGAGTTTTGGTGACTTTCCAAAAGACATTCCCAAAACTTTGAGCATTTCCTTGTTTGCCTACTCTGAACAAAACAGCAATACATTTTACTTGCAGACAGCACTGGCCAGACAGACAATGCACAAGCCAATGTACAGCCAAAATGTCCCTCTGGCCCCACTCAATTTTTATCAGCATGACAGCTTATGGGGAACACACTCATTCAGATACAGAAGAGAGGTAGAAGAAGGGGTCATGATCTGGAGGCTTCCCCCTACCCTGCCTGTGTGGTCATTCATCCCTGTGAAGGACTCTATTCTATTAATAATTTTTCCTATAAAAAAAAATGAATCAAGCTAAAATCTTTCCAGCTTGCCTCCCTCCCTCCATTTTCTTGGATCCCAAATTTTTTCATTTTTTTAAAGTACATTAAGAATGATCATTCATTCAAGATATACATTGCTTTTTAATGCATTAAAAGCTATACTTTAGGACTTAGAAGTAAATATTTTGAACTAAAACGGAGGATACAAAGTGAGTATTCCAGTGCTTGTTTCTCCTCCCATTTCCTTTGATGTGGTCCAGGAATAACTCAAGAGGAGTGGAGTTGCATTTTACCAAAGTTAGCATAAAAAAGGTCAGAGTCAGAAGGTCTGCAATGAATATATTGGTGCTTAATGTAGCTAGCAGAAAATGTGCAATGAATTCAGGCTATTATAGCAGAAAGGCTTCTGATGACTGTAGATTGTTTGTAATAGAGAAGCTATCAGAAGTTTGTGCCATATGCTTTTAAAGTGTCGGTCCTTTCTTAGCCTCTACTTCTGTTCCAACTGCTTCTCCCATCACACAAGTGTCCTGATCTCAACACACTTGGCAGTCAAATAGATACAATTATGTACCACAAACTCTGTGCTGCAAGTGGGATGTTCTGGTAATAACATCAGACATGAGAAAATACAGCACAGCCACAAGGCTAGAGGGACACAGCAGGCTTCAAACCCTTTGGAACAAAACAAACCATATTATTTCCATGAGATGAACTTAAAGGAACTTAAATAAGACAACTCTTAATAGAATAATTACTTCCACATATCTCCGATTTGTAAGTTGACAATTTATTTTCTTTAACAAAAGTCTGTTTCTTCAGGTTTTTACTGTCATACATACCTGAGATCAAAGGCAGAAGCTGACCTTTAGATATTGACTGAGGTGACAGTGTAGGAATGGGCTGTGAAGAGACATTAATGAGGATCTTCATTATTTCTTCTGCTACACAGGGTAGGGCAGCCACGCAGAAATTATTCTGCAAAATGTTGATTACCAATGGCATTGAACAAGCTCATACATATCAAAGATAATTCTCGTATCCCAGATGAAGCTTTTATTAACGGCTGCTATAAAGACCTTGAGGTGTTCTGGGTTTTTTTCTTTGCCAGGTAACTTGTCTCGAGAGAGAATAAACATGAACTCAGTAGTGCCAGTTACCTAGCTGGGATTGAATTCTTAGTTACAGTGAGGTCTTTTCACATTGCTGCAATAAGGTGGGGGTATCATACCTGCCTTAGGTCCCTTTATACAGCCAGAGGTATTAAACCCACCACAGAGTGAATGTGAATCCAGCCATTTTTAATCAGTGCGTTCCTTCTCACAGAACCGACATGTTTAAAACAACTGTCACACTTTGCTATGCTTGCCTCCCCAAGTGCCCTCCTTTTCCTCTTCACCTGTAAACTTCCTAAATGCACTATGAATACCTGCTGCCTTTTTTCTTTCTGTTTCATCCTAGTGTCTCCCCAATTCATTTTATTCCAATAACAATTAAATCAAATTATTGTTGTCAATAGAAGCTGCCTAAATATCTGTTTCTGAGGGAAGATATGAGGTAGGTGTCTAAGCTTCCATTATAGACAATGAATTGAATTAGTATAGTCAGTGGAGCCTAGAGAGAAATTCAGCTGACAAGAAGCTTAATTCAGTTGACTACAATGTAGGTACTGAGTGATATTTTAGATGCTCTAAGGAATGTGAGACACACTGTCATTAGGCTGTCAGATATGACAAAGTATCTACAAGACACCACCTTTATCCTTGAGCAGTAGATGGAGACCAGGTAAGATACTACAGAGCATCTCAGATAGCCCTAGATGCCAACATCTAGGCACCTGTATCCTGCCCTGGGTGTTTATTTCACAGTGAAATATGTTCTTTAAGCTATATTTAGACTCACATTGCAGCTTTTTTGTTTTCTTTTAGAAAAAAAAGCTATAACTCTGTTATCCTAATTTATCTTACAAATTTTGAAACTAGGAAGCCCTTCACATTAGTAAAGTCAAGAGCTGACTAAAGGGGGCAGGAAGAAAATTCTTTGCCAGGATAAACACTAGAGACAGTTTTCTTGTATCAGTTATTCAGAAGATGAAGGAGAAAAGGCTTAATGTTGGAGATCAAATGCAAATTCTGGGCAGATCTGTTCTGACTAACATAGGACCATGGAGCACAGAACCAGTCTACATCTCGTCTGCTAAACAAAGCTGCCCCAGGACACATTCCCTGGTCCTTTACCTTACTGGTATAGCATGATCATACCCGTACATTATCTTACCATTTATAGCAAGGTAACTACATCCAGACTGGAGAATATTTCCTGTCCTGTGTTACTTCCCAAATGGTGCCTGAAATTGTGTGACTTGCTAGTTGCCTGCCTGTCAAAACCAATCAGACCCTAACAGCTTAAACGTGATCAAGTTCCTTTGTTTAACCACATAGTGCTGACATCCAAGGCATAACAGGAACACACAGAGATGACAAAAGCATTGCAAAGAAACCAAGTGAATTTTTTGCATCAATTTTTGCTGTAGAAGAAATGGGGTAGATTCCCACATGAGAACCCTTGTGGGGGATGGAGGGACTGAGCAGTGAATTTCTCTGAAATGGAAGGAACAGAGGAAGTGAGCATGGTACAAGTAGACCAAATGAACTCCAATAATTCACCAAAAGCAGAGAGAATCTATCAAAGTATTCAAAAAGATCTGAAGGACAGAACAGCTGAACTACTAACAGCAGTGTGTAACCTCTCACCTAAAACTTCCTTGATACCTGAGGAATGAAGGCAAGCAAACATGATGCCAATCTTTAGAAGAAATTTCTGGGAAGGTCAGGAGAACTACAGATGAGTAGTAGTAAAAGATGAGAGCTGAACAAGACAAAGCAGTAGAAGCTATTATAAAAAAAACAGATGTGAAAAATAAGCTCTGAGAAGAGTCACCTGTAAAGGGGACACTTGCCTTGCAAACCTCTTGCAGTTCTTTGAATGAGCCAGCTGAGCTGGCACATGGATAAAGATGAATTATCTGAATTTGCCCAATCCTTTTGATAAAGTCTCTCACCAAAAGCTTCTGAAGAAATTAAGCAGTCACAACAGAAGTGAACATTTTCTAGCAGAAGAGAAAATGTGCTAGCTATTAATATGGCTAAATAATTGGCTAAAAGATAAAGAGTTAAGGTTTCTGGAGAGAGGTCAACAGTAATAGAGGGCTGTGCTGTTTAATAGTTTTATTTTTAAAAATGGAAAAGCAAGTGAGCTGTGCCATGAAAAAGTTGCATGATGTTACAAAGTTATTCATGCTGGAAGAACAGGGTCTAAATGTGGAGAATTACATAGACCTTTACAAGATTCAGTACTCATGCAATTAAATGGCAAATGAAATTCAGTGTCATTTAACATAAAGCAATGCACATGGGGAAGAACAATCCTAGTTTCTCATTAAAAATTATGATCTCTGAGCTGAGCGTTACTGCTTGGGAGTGAGACCTTGGGATCATGATAGATAGTTCCTTGAAAACATCAGCTCAGTAATAGTCAAAAAAACCCAAACCAAACCAAACAAAAAAAAAAACCCAACCTTCCCCCAACTGCTAAGAATTATTAGTAGAACCGAAAAAAACCCAAAAAAAACCAAACAAACAAAACAAAAACAAACAAACAAATATCATTATGCACTATACAAATCCATTATTCACTCATCAGGAACACTGTGTGCATTTCTGGTTTGTTTGTCTAAGGAAGGGCATATTCAAGCTTGAAAATATTTAGAAAAAGAAGAAAAGGATGATGAACCATGTAGAAGAGTTTCCATATGTGGAATGAGTGAGTAGGCTGGGGGTTTTCAAACCTGAAGAAGAGATTACCTAGGGGAGTATGACAGAGATGTACAAACCATACATGGCATAGAGACAGAGGAGATGAATTAGCTGTTTACTATCTCTTCCTGTATGTGTTTAATCCCAAAAGGAACTCCCATTTTTGGACTGAAAGATTTTACAGTTTAGATCAGACTAAAGAGTTAATCAGTTTAAAAAGGGCTGCCTAATATTCTTCATTTATTTTGCCTTTTTAGTTCTCAATTTTGCAACACTTAGAAGGTGTCCATTTTATTTTTGTGGAGAGATAAAATAGACATATAATTCTTTGCATATTTCTTTTATACAAAAGTCCAATATTTGGGCACTAGGCATCATAAAATGTGCTACATTAAGCTTATATTATGCAGCATCCTTTTGTGTGATGGAGCCACACTGACTTATACAGGAAAATGGGAGTGACGAAGCATTATTACTAATAGATTATTATATCATTCTTCAACTTTCCATACTTCTGAAATAATTCTAAAAGCAGAAATAAACCATGAAGGAACACTGTATTTGAGAAAGAAAAATACGGAAAAAATATGCAGCATGAGAAAAGAGGAAATAATATGTTGGTGACTGTGCACATCTGCCTTTGTGGATTGCTACAGCTATGTGATAGCTACGTTAGAGAGGTGCTGTTGCTCTATCTGTGATGCTCCAGGGTATAATAAATATTATAGGCAGAGCTAATAGTTTTTATTAGACCAACAGGTATGCTCAGAAAAAGCAGAAAAGCTTTCAGGCACACAAGCCCTACAGATATGAGAGAAGCAGATGGAAGTCTGCTTCCAATGTTTTAATAAAGCATTGACTTCCTACAAGCTCTACCTGCTAAAACCTAGACTCAAGTCAGAGCTTCTGGACCTCAGCAGATGTACACAAATGCTCCAGGGAACAGATGATCCATGTGGCTACCTCCAAAGCCAGCAGAAAATATGGAGTAAAAAGAATGATGAATGGTTTCATGGAATGGAAGGAGAATCAAACAAAAATGTTTCCTGAATTCCGGCCATTCTAAACTCATCCCTTCCATACTCTTTTTTCTAGCAGAAGGCATCTTGCACTTTCCCATTAATCTCTCTGAGATTGTCCTGAAGACTAAAGACACTCACTCTCTGTTCTTTCAGATATGACTGTGATGGAGAGGACACAAGAAACCTGCACATTATCTTAAAGAAATTACACGGGGCGGGGGGGGAACCACAACCAAAAATGCAGACAGGGAAAGAAGGCAAAACAAAATGTATTTGTGCTCAAGAAGAGCTATACAACAGCTGGGGTTTTGTTAGAACGACAGTTGTAGCTGAGGATTTGTGGCTCACAAACAGATATGTGTGAAATCTTTTCAGAAAGAAACATTACTTGGTCCTTTTTATGTTCAGTTTTATATATTTCTGCCACAGAACTAACTTTTTACTACTAGGAGTAATCACAATATTCACACTTCTAAAGCTAATCCTTTGATTTGACATTAAATTTATGAATGCAAATTGCATACAAACATTGAAACTTATACAAAAAAATGCTTGTCAAATACCATGAGAAGTAAACAAGAACATTGTAATTCTAATAGGGTTTTTCAGCACAATTCTTTTTCATAGGATTGCCAGGTGGGATGATGCATTATGCCACACTGACGGAAAGGGAAAGCATTACCCCTGACCTGAGGTACACACTGTAGGCACCATGTTTTCACTGCAGATAAGTTCTTACACTTTTCAGAGCATTAAACTGTTTAAATTAACCTTTGAAGTTTCTTTGCACATATTTGTCCATAAGCTGTTTAAGCTGCTACAGCTGAGTGCAACAATGAAAGGCAGAACTGTAAACAACATATTTACTGTCAGCATTTCCCCTCCATCTAATCCTCTAGGTTTTTGTTACTTTCCATCCATGTGAATGACAAAGATTTAGCCCTTTCAGAATTACACTATTTTGTATAATAAAAGCCATGTAATAAAAAAGACAGCTATATTTATTGATTTTACTATTTTGATGCTTTCTTTTGAAGTGCAAAATTTTCATCGTTCCAGATCAAGAAAATCTCACACCAAAATGCAAGCCTGAGCAATCCCATTCTTCATATTTTGCACATGTATTCTTGACTCATGAAGATGAAGATAGGATTTCTCCATATGCATCTGTCTCCCTCTCCTGCATCCTCCTTGTGAAATAATAGTCCCCTCTCAGGACATGATATGGCTCAAAAAATGGTCTTTTGGGGAAAAATCTCTTTGTATTTTTGGCCATGGTTGACGTGGCTCCCTATTATGACAGACTTAAGTTGAAGTGATTCCCATCTGTCTAACTGCGTGGTCTGCTACACACCCCTTGCAAGAGGGGTTTCCTTGCTTCACAAACATATGCATTAAAAACTTATGGGACTTTTTCCTACACTACCCATATTTTTTAATATGGGACATATGATGTAAGGCTGAAACAGTCAATTCTTTTGCCACCCATTCCCTTCCTAGTTCTGCTCCTTGCAAGCACAGAAATGTCTCTTGGGCATCGGTAGCGGTGGGCAAGAAGGACAGATCCCCATCAGCTTTCCCTTCTCCAGGCTGAGCCAAGCCCACTCTCGCAGCAGTGGCTGATCCCCCAGATCACTGGTTTTCTTTTAGTAAACATCACCACAGGCCAGTGGCTAGTTGAAGTCTGGCATGGTCGGTCTGCCGGCGTTACAAGTTCCTTTTGTGGATTGCTGCAGGGATCCTGGCATATTATTATGATGGAGACATTAATGCTAGATGCTGCCCTAACACACGGAGTTCAATAGGACAGTGAAACTGTAAATGGAGACAGACTTCAAATGGGTTAGTCACTATGGAAAAGTAAGAATGTGCATACCATTTTTGATAAAAATTGAACTTCAGCAGCTTTAAATAACTTGTCTGAGGTCAGAATGAACTGAATTATGAAATAAGGCTAGTGAAATGCCAACCCTAATTAGGGGTTGTCGTTAAAATAATAGTACCACAGATGAAAAATACATATTCAAAGAGTTCAGTGATAAATGCTAACCAGGGGAAACACATTTAGATACTATGATGTTTTGATGATACTGTTTGGAGATGATTCTTGAAGAACAGCTGCTTTCATAATAATTTGCTTGATAATTAAGATCGTTTTACGTAAGTATCACTAATGCCACAACAAAAGATAACACAGAAGATAAAGGGACTTCTTGCTATGAGGAATTTACAGACTAAGTGCTCAAATTAATTTCTAAGTCCCCTTTTTTCGATTATGAATAAAATTAATAAAGAAATAGTCAGTGAGCAAGGGCACTGTGTCTCAGTAGTTTAAAAGCGTTTCATTTTAGTTTGCATTTCAGAGCAGTCTAAGCAATTAAATTAATAAAATGTAAAAAATCTCAAATGGCATTTTGTGTTGTTCTGTAAATGTATGCTTTCATATTTTATTTTATTTTATTTTAGGGTTATTTGGGAGAAGGGTCATCACTAAAATAATTTAATTACATGCTCTTGAATTCTATGGCATATTCTTTTCCTGGTTTTATAATTGCAAATTTGTGTATACAGCTCAGGAATACTTTTGTGAAAACTGAACCTGAAATATCTACTTTGGTCCCCCAGAGTAGCTGACAACCAAACTGTTCCCTCAAGTGTCACATCTTGAAAGCTTCTTCTGCACTGATGGATTATTTCATTCATTTGTTCATTCAAAAGATCAATGTTAATCTTCTTTCTCAAGGAGATGGGTAAAGAGATGAACATGGCTCTTGGCAGCATTTTCAGTGCTGCCACTCTTGCTCATTTCTATACAAACACAGGTAAGACTTTGTTCACCGATGTCAGTATTACAGACACATCAACCCAGAAGCTTCCCTTGTTAAAATATTTTTATTTTTATATATATATATATATTCATTGAGAATAGAGGTGGGCTGTAGATATGAATTTTGCTTCTGGATTACATCAATCTATGGTGTAAGATCAAAGTCAGATCAGAGCTAGGCTGAGAATCAGACTGAAATTTCATGAGAGGCTCACATGAAGTTTGAACCTTATATGAAAAAAAATTAATTCCGCTGGTATTCAGAGATTTTTATATTCAAGATTATTTCTTTTCCCTCTAAATCAAATTTTAATAAAAGCATTCAAAGCATATTTAGATTTTTTTTGATTGAATTTGTTTCTCAGTTTTAAAGGGAGAAATACACTCTTAGCTTTAGCTGCTGTCTTGCTTCTTTTATATTTACTTATCGAGGGGCACTTATGCCTATCAGTGTAAAAGAGTGCTTACTTTTCATATTGATCCCAGAATTGTTCCTGTATGAATAGGAATTGCCTCATCTCAACAGCCTAATCTTAAATACAATTTAAAATAAGTAGTATTGAAGAGGAGAAGGAGAAAGAGCAAGAGAACAAGAACTGGTATGAACAGAAATATCTGGAGGGATACTGTATTTCCCTTTTAACCTGGCCAGACCCAGGTGTACACATTTTCCAATTAGCTATAACAAACCATAGAAAGAAATCTGGCTTTCAGGCTCACTGGAAAAATTTGGTAGTCTAGGTATCCTTAACCACATACTTTGGAATACAGCTACAAACTCTGAGGGTAATTGGGTGTGAAAAGGCTGTCACTTCTAGCTGGAACGCGGGTCACACTGGGATGTCACACTCCAGCACAGAGCTGGAGTGTTGGATTAGTGAACACTGACAATTGTTACTTAACAACTAGAGTTTTATAATCTAGGGAAAAAAAAAAAAAAAAAAAAGGCAACAAACCAACCACGTGTTGGTGTTACATTAGGTAAAGGAAACTCTTTAACCTCCAGTACCCACAATGTGTTCCTATTCCATTTGATGCAATGGCTTTAACCGTTACTAAAATGCAAAACTGATTTGGTCCATATTCATTAAATCATGAACGCCCCACTAATGTGCTAAGCCCCTCATGTGTTTCACTGTGTTGAATCTCTCCAGACTACACTGCCCTGACAACATACAGATAATTTGTCCCGGTGCAGAGCAGTGACACCTCTTACAGAGCCACCGGGAGTCTCTGCTAATAAAAGGAACAGGGCTGGGACACGGGTGCGGGGACTCGACTCGATCATCCGTGCTGTTAAACTGTCAGGCTGCTCCCTCACCATTTCGGGCACCGTTCAGAAGTTAGCAGAGGCTGGGCAGCAATTCCAACGTGCAGGCTTCATGCTTTTAAGGGTAAAAGGATTTAATAGTACCCATATGGGCTATTCTATGCTACGGAATGGTCCCACGCTTGTTTAATTTCCCGGTACAGACATAGCCACAAGGTCTGCTTCTCTCCACCCCCGCCGCAGCTGGCTACCTAGCTAGTTATTTTGCTTTCCTTTTAAAATCCTCCTTTCAAAACGTCTTCTGAAAGTTGTCAAAATAGGTCTTACCTGTTTAAAACAGGCTTGAGACCTGGACTCATCATACTGTGGTGAGATATCTTAAAACAGCAGAATGGGTATGAACCCGAATGTAACAAAACGACCTCATTTGCTATCTTCACCAAGGATGCTGTTTGACACACTGAGGAAATTAATTAGATTGTGGATAAACCTTGTGTAGAACAAGATAAATCTGAAAATAGATTATATTCTTTGTATATTTCTCTTGAATAAAATATATGATAATATCAATATACATTGGCAGCACTAATAATACAGATGTGGTTTTGTATTCTTGTATTAAACAATCCCTAATATTTTAATGATTATTTTTTTTCTGATTAGTTATTTTCTGGACATTAGAAAGTGTAAAATACCGTCTAAATCAACTACAAAAAGTATTTTTAATTTTTTTAACTGTTTAAAAGGCTGTATGAGGGAGTTTCATGGAATAAACCCATCAATGATCTCCACCAAAAGAGAAGCAATAGGACTTCAGTGATCTAAATTCTATTATGCTTTTAAATTCTTTAGGAAAAAACTTATATTGCTGGTGAAAGATAATCTAAGACTTAGCAGATGGTCCTAGTTGTGATTTACAGGCAACCTCTGTTAAAAATGCATATATTTTTCCAAGTCTGAATTTCTCCACCTAAAATTTCAGTGACAGAGGATTTTGTTGGCCTTATTTTGTGTATATTCCACACAATAAATTTAAAATATTTAAGTAATTAAAGCAAAACATACTTGTACTTGTTTTAGTCTCTGAGAGGTAAATCCAGAAACTAAAAACCCAGTTGTGTGGATTCCCTACACCTGCAACCTGGAGAGTTGAACTGAACCTTTGTGACAAGAGGAGAGAAACTTCATTTATTTCTAAACTAATTCCTCTACCCCAAGAGGCAGAGCATAGCCTGCACACCGTACTTATACCATGCATCTGGTTGTAAGGCACTCATTTGTCCTTTATACTTCCGATTTCTCTTCCATGAGTTTTTGTTTACACGTACAAAGGGAAGAAGAAGCAAAGCAGGTTTTGTGTTAACTTTGTATATCCAAGTGATGCAAAGCAACTGTAGTATAACAGTTAATCTACTCCAAAGTGTGCTGTGATGATACTCTGCAATATTGACTCAGACTACCTTCACATCAATCAGTCAAGTGTGTAATCTGAGCCAGACCACTGATTAGTTTGGGAAATGGTGAATAATAATAAATTTAATAAAAAAACCATGTTTGGACTCAGCTCAGAGACATAGCAAGAACATGACAGTAATTACTCATCAGCACTTTCACCTGCAACTATAGGCAAAAAGACTATATGCAAAAAGGTTTGTGTTTTATTAGGTATAGCAGGTCTTCCAGGAAAGGAGTGAGGTACCTTGACAGCCCATGCACAGGAGAGTCAGAGCTGTCCCGGGCATGCAGTGCACATTCAATGGATAAACAGAGGATTTCATTTTCTAGTGCCTGTCAATCTCAGAGCTCTCACAAACACAGATATTGCTTTTAAGGATAAAAACACTGAATTATTTAAATCTAAGAAACTGGCTGCCAGTTATGCACATTAATTGCTTATCAATAATAGTTTCTCTTAAATATATTGTGTTTACAGGGGATAACTGGTAGCTACCCCACCATCACCACTAATGTCTCTGTTAATTCTCTGTTAAGTTTGTTCTGCAATTACTGATTTTCCAGGTGAGTTGATAAACAACCGAAAGCCCAACAGCTACAGTGAGATTCCTGAGTCATTCTCTTCTGTTAATAATGTTGGAAAACAATCCAGAAGCTAACAAAATCTTATAGTAAACTTGGGGGTTTTTGTATCCTTTTTTTACTAGAAATACAAATTACTTGACTTTTAGGATGTTAATATTGGAATTAGAGCATGATCTTGGTAGAGATAAAAATCTTGCTATTGACTGCATCTCTGAAATTGCAAATGATAGACAGAAAATAATTTTTCGTAGCCAGGTATGAATTTTGTCCTGTTCCTTTCTCTAAAAGTTTGAAAAATCTATGAAATACTAAGTAAAGAGCTTCTTCCTATGATCTACTCTAATAAAATTTTGCAAAAATTCATGTGTAAATTATGACCATTTTAAATATATATATATTTTTAAAAAAGGAATACCATAGTATCTCTTGCATTTCTATGCCAATCTTGCTTGGTAATATTTTGTAATTGGGAGGGGGGGGGTAGATCAGAAAAAGCTGAGAGCTTCATATCGTGCTAGAATAGAGAGGGCAAACCAATTTCCAAGAAATAATCCGAACTAGAGATAAAGCTGGCAGGTTAACCTGCTTCACCCTTTTTGCTGTGCTACAGGACAGTGAAAATGGGAATGGGGGTTGGGGAGAGGAGAGGGAATAGAAAAGAGGTTTGCAAAAACCAGGCAAAGGACTGTACATGCTGAGCACCCGGATCTCAGACAGTCACAGATGCAAACTAAACAATGCTGTGGCTCTTTTACAGGCTTCCTGAACACTAAACAACAAAACCTTAAAAGCAAACAAACCCCCTGATTGATAATATTATCCCTTCAGTAAACAAGGGTCCAAGAAAATATATAAGTTGAAGGATTTTGACATTCTCAGTGCTTTCCCTGACGTTAAACTGGAAGAGTTCTTGCAGACGCTGTATTTGATAAGACAGGACCCACATGTCCTCTTTTGGGTTTACACCATGGATGAGGAATAAACAGCTGGCTTTGGTTTTCACTTTTTAACGTAAAATTATCAACACATCATTTCTGGGTTAATATAAGTTCAAATATATGGTGAGTGTGGACTGAGGTTCCAGAGCAGGAAACTACTT